>NC_079154.1:121377139-126377139 GCF_947563725.1 Argiope bruennichi | reverse complement strand
CACTAGAAATATTTGTGGTGTTTAAATTCAAATATAATTGTATGTTAATAATTCTCTAAAAGTATTTTTAAGCACCAAATTTTGATAAACATTAAAACAATCATTCTATTAATCTCATACCTATTCTGCTTACAAACCTTTTTAATGAAGTCAATACCCATGACTTCACTGTACCATTTAAGTCATAATTATCTGGTGAGTTATCTTTAAATTGTAAGTCGTCATTGGCAGTAGTATAACTTTGCTTACTGATCCATCATGCAAACTGTGCGAATAATAAGTATTTGAATTTTTCTTCTTTATTTTTAATCAATGTGAGACAGCAACGCGATTAAATATTTTGCATAACAAAGAAAACGATTTGAATTTAATTTCAACAATAAAAGCTATTGCTAAAAATGAGGCAAAAAATTTTTGAAATATTTCAAAGTCCTGGGCAAATTTCGTCATGCCAAATGTTTAAAGATAATGTTTTAAAATGATGTTAACACCAGTTACGAGCAATATGTTTCATATAGTTATGGAGGATTAGCTAACAAAATCGACTTTATTTTTAATCAAATAAAATTTCAAAAAAATGTAATAGAGAAGCATATTCTCACCTTTCAAAGCATATTTGTGCCAAATTTGAAAAAAATCTAGATCTGATAGTCTAACCTATAGTACTCAATCAAACATATGCGCGTGCATTTTCATTTATTATTAGTAGAGAGATATACATACCAGTATCCAAAATTTTAATTTTATCACCATTTCGACAATCCCATTTTGATTTAACGACGTACAAATACAAATAGCGTATTCCATAATGAAATAGTATAGCGTGCTTGAAATTTATAACACTCTGCGTAGTTACCAAAGCATCATCTCTAAATATTTCTTTTTTAAAAAAATCTGAAAAGCAATGGCTATTGTATTTTCGGTCAAATACAGGAAACAGACGTTGGAAATAAGAAGAGTTATTAGATGTTTTAGTGAATTAGCCGCCTGTGTGCCTAAGTAATTGAATTGCATTTAGAGCATTGAAAAAAGAAACATTTTCGTCTCCGTCGGGAATTCGAATAAATGGATTACAGAAAAAGAACAATGCTGCTAGCTGATTACGCTTATTAATTATTCACCACGAGATTACCGCTTGCTCCTACGTGCTGAGAAATCATAACCCTCCGAGTTATAAACGGCTCGCGTCTAAAAACATGTTTTGATGCAATTACGATTCCATCTACTGTATAATTCATTTTTATAATACTATATCGTACACCTAAAAAATAGTTCTATATCAGAATAAGTTGCCTATAAAGATTTTCAATCTTTTTTGCTTTTATTAGACACATCTGAAATTCACCAGTGGAAAGTTTTTAATATAAAGCTTATTAAAAATAATATTCTTAATTTAATATCAATTAAAGTTTTTTTATTAGAAAAAAATTCACAAACTTTTTCTCCATATTTCCCTTTATATGTAATCGAAACGAAATATTAATACACTTTGTTGTGTACAAGGTGTCTCAACTCTAATGGTATGCAACAAATGCAGAATTAAGAGTTTAAAAAATTTAGGTCGAATATACAAAAGACGATCACAATGAGAAAGAGGGCTTTCAGCAAAAAATTTAATAAAAGAAGAGGATACAACAGATAAGTGCATCCCAAAAGTTTAAATGAATACAAAATTATAATAACAAATTATACACAATCGTGAGAATAAAAACTTGGGAAGCGTATACCGCTTCCCATGACAAGTGCGTTGAACACTTATTTTAAGTTTTCCGAACATCTATAATTAACAATGTGTGTTACTTTGATTGCATCTTTCATGCTACATACGACTTATATTATTGTTGTGTTATCGAGAATATAAATTCCATTAAACAAATGATTTCAAATTCACGATTAAATCGCTGAGTTTCTCTTTTTCACTCTATTTGCCGATTAAAAATCCCCCATTTCTCATGTGTTTTAGAATTTATATTCTGTTATAAATTGTCATCATATGCCTGCTAAATAATCCTTATAATCAGTATACAACTTTTTAGGACACCTCGTATAATTAGTTTTGGCAAAGTCTTGCTTTGTCTACTGTTTTATTTGCGTCGTTATTATGACTTTTTACATTATTTCATAAAATAGCGTTATAATTTTGGGACGAACGCGCAAAATTATATCATTTCAATAAAATGAATTGCTGTTAAAAAATGATAAACCGAAATATTTCTGCCAAATATTTTGTGGACTTCCATATTTCACAAACTAAGAAGTGATCTTTTTCTGTCTTCCACACAATGTAAGGTCAAAAATGATTTCCCCTGGCTACGCAACACAACGTTCTCTAATGCCGTCGCCAAAAATCTTATTATTACTTTATTTAAAACATTTATTTTAAAAATTTTATCAAAAATGCTCGCTTTAATGATATTAGTCTGATTGCAAAACTCCTCTGTTTAGATATGTTGTATTTTGATGATATTTGTATTTCAATAATATTTTCTTTTATTATGTTTTGTGTATTGTCGCAATGTATTTTGTTATTATTTTATATTATATTATTGTATCTAGCAACTAATTTTATTTCTCATGCCAATGAATCTTTTTCTTTGTAAATGGCAACTTTGTTGTAGAAAGAATTTGGTATCCTCTGCTGCAATTATATTTTTCTGTCTTTTCATGTATGTGCCATCCTCATCTTATCTGTGAAAATTCATTGTTGTGTATACTAGAACTCTCTTCTTTTAGTCCAAAACGACTCTCCTCTTTATTTGATTTTTATAATGATTTGAAAATTAATGTTTAATTATTATCATAACGATCTGAAGATAAATAAACATCAGAAATAATTTAATATTTCCAAGGGAATCAGTGCAAACGACTATGTAAATAAATGGAATGGCATTAATTCGTGAATAATAATGTTCATAGTAAAAGTGCCTTTATAAATACGATGGGGTTTTTTATTGAGTTGCTTTTTGATATGAGGATTTTTTTGGTTTGGTTATATTAACGTCCTGTTTGAAGCAACACTAGGGCTATTTTGGGACGGACCTCGTAATTTTGAACCGCGGTCAGATGA
Source organism: Argiope bruennichi (assembly GCF_947563725.1). Lineage (NCBI taxonomy): Eukaryota > Metazoa > Arthropoda > Arachnida > Araneae > Araneidae > Argiope > Argiope bruennichi. The sequence continues at coordinate 126,374,072 of NC_079154.1, read as the reverse complement.
CGAGGACGACACCTGAGCTGGCACCCCCCTCTCCACACCACACCACACCAGCGGGAGGACGTTTGGTCATGACGGATTTAACGTGCAACAGACCCCCTTACACGACGGTTCTTCGGTGGAATCGGGTCCCGAACCTGAAACCCTCCGGTTCCGAAGGCGAGACTTTACCACCAGGCCACCGCGGCCTTTTGATATGAGGAAGTAAATCAAGTGCAGAAAATTTTCTTTTCCCATTGGCAGTTCTGATACTCAAATCGGCTACAAGGAATGCATACCAAATTTCATACAGCTGATTCCTAATGTTTTTTGCAGGTCATATTCATATACACGGGTGGATAAACAGATGTGATTCTAAAAATGTGTTTTTCATATTCTAAAGTGCAGAAATTCATCGAAATCACAGCATTCTGCTTTTTAACTAAAAAAACTGTATACTCCATATATCAAAAAAATAAAAACGCTATTTTATATGTAACTTTACGTTATTTGGTTTAAGGTTAAAATTAAACTGATGGGCATGTGTCGAGGGTTTTATTGGGGGCAAAAAATATTTTGCAGCATTCCTCGAAAAATGATTTCACCGGCGCAGAGAATTCCATTAGAGAGAGACCCGGAAATTCTTTTCAGCGGGAGACACCTCTTCCGTTATATTTCTAGCAAACTTATCCTATAACATTCTTCATCTTTGATAAATGGGTTTTTCCCCTCCCCGCTGGGAGTCCGTTTCATCTCGGAGAGCAGAGCAGATGCTAAGCCGATTACGCGACCCTCTTCGCATTTCAAAAGGATTTCTGTCTTTAAGACGGCGGAATGACCGGCCGATGGAGATCTCTCCCCTCATCCGCTGGGGTTGCGATTAATTCTGCTCCTCCTTTTAAATGAAATAGAGAGCCTCCTCTTTCTTTTTACGTCTATCTTCTTTCTAGATGACCCTGTTTCTCAGAAAGAGCACCTTTAGATTCTCAATCGCATGAAATAAGGATATTTTAAATACTTTGACGACTATAGAATAGTTGCAGGTTAGCTAGTTCGTATATTTAAGTCTCGTTTTGAAGTTACAAGAGAACTATTGGGTCAGATGACCAGAATAAATCTTGAGCAAACGCGCTTTCCAGATTTTCAAGCCCTACTAGCATGGAACAGTTTGAATTCCAAATACCAAGATTTAGCCAAGTTTAAATATACTCAGTTCCCTTTAAAATGATATTTACTTTGAGACTGTCTTCATCATTTTGAGTTGCTGAGTTCAAATGGCGGGAACAGCACTCCTTTTTTTATCCCTACACGCCAAGCTAGCAGAGGAACATTTAGCTCTCAATGTCAGATCTAACATGTTTTAGGTCCAAATAGATGATATGCCATCTAGAGGCATAGAATTATTAAACTAAAATCTAAAGACCCAAGAGCGGAGATCTTACCTCCAGGAGGTGACCTCTATAAATAAAAGAGACAAAATAAAGAGTATCTATAGTGGAATTAAACCTCGAATCCACACGCTTGAAACCCGGGTAAATGTAAAACCACCACTCCCATTAATATTGTTTAAAGAGATTTCCCGATGTACTCAATAAATTATCGCCTAATAACTTCTATAATAATATTATTGATATAAATTTCATAGAGTGCTCATAAATTTACCGAACACTCTGTAAAATTACTCGGAAATTAGATTAAATTTGTGCATGATTAAATGAATCGGCGCACAGTGAATTCCTATCTTTAGTAGCAAAAAATATTATGTGTCGCTGTAAGCAGGTCGCTTCGATTAATTGAATTTGAATTTCGATTAATTCACCCATTAGATCAATTTTAAAATGAACCCCAAAATCCTTCCAAATGTCAAATGCACATAGCAATGTCACTGAGAAAAATATTTCCATATTTGCGATTCATCGCAAACTGTGAGAGATCCGGAGGGTGCTGTTACTCACAATATTGTAAGTTCACACACATCTAAAAGGTGATTAGAAATTTTGCAATAATTTCGGAGATACTGAATCGTAGTTCGGACTATTTTCTATAATATTCTATATAGCTCTGAGTATTCAACAGGGAATGATTATTTTTTTTCTGGGAACGATGACTTAAGTACGCGTCAATGTAACCTTATCGAGCTGAAAAGTATGTGCCTTTTTTAAGACACTGTAGAGGAAAATGAATAGCATTTTCGGCTTTTTTTTTTTTTCAGGATTGTTTTCTATTTAGTTGTAATAGTTTTCGAAAAAAGTGAGATCAGGACTTTTTGAAATGTCTTTCCTTACATCGATTACTTCTAAAGTAAATTGAAAATTTACATATTTCTTGGATTTGTAGAATATGACTGTTACAAGCAAGATTCCATTTCCATTTTTTTAAATTTCTCCTGAGAACAGCAATGCCCTTGATTACCTTTCACAATTTTCGTCGTGGCGAAATTTGGAATTTGAAAACAAGTTTGTATAGAAATAGTAACTTATTTTTCAGGCAATTGGAATATTTTATTATATGATAATAAGTGATATGATACTATAAACTAATTGATGTTCATCTCCTGCAATAATTTTCATAATTTTGCTTTCGATTAATAACGATATTTTAAGGAATAATAACGACATTTTAAAGTCGATTATTAACGACTATCATGTGATCTACATAATATTATCTTTCAAGAATAAAAATTAAATGTTAATAATGATTTTATACTGCTTAACATCAAGAATGAAAGTAAACAAGAAAACTGGCATCGAAAAAGAAAAAAAACTAAACTAATAATCTGAAACTGAGGGGTTTGATGATTTTTCATAAGTAAAGGAGGTTGTAGAAATGGAAGAAGAAACTTATCTCTAATCATCCACGGCTGATATTTTTTAATAAATGTATGTTTTTTGCTCGACTTTGTTAAAGTTATAAGAATGAAGACCGTCATTCCTAAATCGAGTTTTTTCGAGTTAAAGGTATTCATTTGAATATGATAGATTGGAAAAGCACCAAGGCGACTGACTCAAAATTTGTTTTGGTGGTTAAAAATAATATGCGATTTCCGAGAATCAGATAAATGTTATCCTATTATGTAAGTAGACATTTTCAAATAGAGTAAATACTGGAGAAAAATGAATTGATTACAAGATTGGTCATACTACTAAAAGTAACAACGAACCTTTGTACCATTAAGTCTTTGCTCATTTTAAAGTGCGTTTAAAATCTTAAATATTTGAATCTCGTGTCTTATAAAACTGTTATTTCTGTTTTCTATATAAGCACTTTTTTTTTTTTTACTTTTTCCAATTAGAGAGAGGGATTATAAATTACCCCAGTAGGAAATTATAATGATAGTTATATGAGATATACCATAGAATAGAATGCAATTATTTGAAAAGAGTACTTTGAGATACTTGGGAACGAACGACAGGACTGTTTTTTACTAAAGTAATAAGCAGAAAATAACTTTTTTATCTATACTTATAATAAAGCTCAATGTGTGTGTGTGTGTGTGTGTGTCTGTTGGCGCTCTGCAGGCCAGGTCATTTGACATACAGCTATCAAATTTGGTACATGTATACCTTAGAGGTCGGGAATGTGCACCTGGGGTTCATTTTTTCGAATTTTTAATTAGAATTTTAATTATTAATTAAAAACTAACTTTCCCGCCAAAAAATCTTCCATTTTCCCCACCGCCAACTTTTCCGCCAAATGAGTAAGGCTTCAGTTTTTTTTCTCCCAACAGTAATGAGGCTAGGGTTAATATTTTTCGGCGGATTATTTCAAACGATTCTGTTTATTTTCTTAATGTTTGATGCATTTAAAATTAAACATTTTTAATGAATCGATCTTTCAGATTCATTCTGAAGTACTTTTGAATTAAAATAAAACAGAATAAAGGAAATTAAAAATTTCTAATCCGCATAGCGTTACCCCAACTGGCGTAGAAAAAAATCACGTATTTGCGTTACGTAACTGGCGTTGAAAATTCACGCATGCGCATTATGTTGACAATTATTATCAACAGATGCGGACTGGATTTAAATTATTTTTAGGTTCGCTGTATGCTTTTGTAATTAAAATGTATTTATGTTAGTTATATATTTTTTGTATATGCTTATAGTTTTAAGTACATAGTTTTTTAAGTAGTTTTTTTTTAAATCCGTTTTCAACCGTTTATTTTAAACGATTCGTTTTATTTTCTTAGTGTTTGATGCATTTAAAATGAAACATTGTTAATGAATCGATCTGTTCATGATGAATCTAAGAAAATTTTATTGACAAATTCTTGAGATATTACATAAATTAAAAAAGATATTCTTTAGTGCCCATAAAGTTTAAACGCTGAGTGACTCTATTTTCAGTAATCAGATTATAAAAAAAATGCTTTGTTTCAGTAAAAAATATTATTATATTAATTGAAGATTAATTCTTTCCACTTTAATTTAAAGCATAAATTCTACGGGTGCTAACAGAAAAATAGAGAGATACATATTACGTTATAACTGAAGGCCTTTATAATATTATGAATGAATTATATGACAATCAAAATTTGAAGTTTTAAAATATTTTGATGAAGAAGCTATTAAAGTAGGAATTGCATAAAATATTTAATTATTAAAATTTTAACGAACATTAAGATTGGCGAACCGGCTGGTCGACAAATTCTTGAGATATTACATAAATTATGAAAGATATTTTTTAGTACCCATAAAGTTTAAATGCTCAGTGACTCTGTTTTTATTAATCATGTTATTAAAAAAATTAACATTTATTGACGAACACGAACACACTGATATTCACCGTTACTCTGATTAGACATTATAAAATCTGAATAGCTAAACATAAACGTGTAAACAGCTGTGCGCTGGTTTCTATGGCAACACAGCTGAAAAGGGAAAAGAAGTTTCTAAGACAGAACATCTGCTTTAAACAATTTTATAGAATAACTTTTCCCCTTTTTCGTTTCATTTTTTTAAAAAAAATAACATATTTAATAAGAACACCTGCTTTACTCAATTTTTTAGAATAATTTTTTTCCTTTTTCGCTTGCTTTAAAAAAACAACTAAACATAAAAAAGAAACGTATCAAAATTCTAGACAAACTGCGCATGCGCCTGTCTCCACGGGAACAGAGCTGGAAAGGGAAAAGTCGTCTGTAAGACAGAACAACTGCTTTACCCAATTTTTTAGAATAATTTTTTTCCCTTCTTCGCTTGCTTTAAAAAAACATATTTAATAAAAACACCTGCTTTACACAAGTTCTTAGAATAATTTTTTTTTCGCCCTTTTTCGTTTGCTTTAAAAAAAATTTTTATAAAAACACCTGCTTTACACAAATTTTTAGAATAATTTTTTCTCTTTTTCGTTTGCTTTAAAAACAAAAAGACATCTATATCTATATCTATACTTATAATAAAGCTCAATGTGTGTGTGTGTGTTGGCGCTCTACAGGCCAGGTCATTTGACATACAGCTACCAAATTTGGTACATGTATACCTTAGAGGTCGGAAATGTGCACCTGGGGTCCCTTTTTTTGAATTTTTAATTAGAATTTTAATTATTAATTAAAAACTAACTTTCCCGCCAAAAAAATCTTCCATTTTCCCCACCGCCAACTTTCCCGCCAAAAAAATCTTCAATTTTCCCCACCGCCAAATGAGTAAGATTTTTTCTCCCAACAGTAATGAGGCTAGGGTTAAAAATTGTCGGCCGATTATTTCAAACGATTCTGTTTATTTTCTTAATGTTTGATGCATTTAAAATTAAACATTGTTAATTAATCCATGTTTCAGATTCATTCTGAAGTACTTTTGAATTAAAATAACACGGAATAAAGGAAATTAAAAATGTCTAATCTGCATAGAGTTACCCCAACTGGCGTAGAAAAATTCACGCATTTCCGCTACCGTAACTGGAGAAGAAAATTCACTCATGTGTTCTGACTGTTGACATGGCAACCATTATCAACGGATGTTTTAAATTATTTGTAGGTTAGTTGCATACTTTTGTAAATAAATCGTATTTATGTTAGTTATATATTTTTTGTATATGCTTATAGTTTCAAGTACATCGTTTTTTAAGTAGTTTTTTTAAACCTTTTTTCGACCGATTATTTTAAACGATTCATTTTATTTTCTTAGTGTTTGATGCATTTAAAATTAAACATTGTTAATGAATCGATCTGTTCATGATGAATCTGAGAAACTTTTGTTGACAAATTCTTGAAATATTACATAAATTAAGAAAGATATTCTTTAGTGCCCATAAAGTTTAAACGCTCAGTGACTCTGTTATCAGCAATCATATTATTAAAAAAAATGCTTTGTTTCAGTAAAAAATATTATTATCTTAATTGCAGATTAATCATTTACACTTTAATTTAAAACTTAAATTCTACGAGAGGTAACAGAAAATGAGACAGATACTTATTACGTTATGACTGAAGGCCTTTATAATATTATGAGTGAATTATATGACTATTAAAATTTGAAGTTTTAAAATATTTTGATGAAGAATCTATTAAAGTTGGAATTGCGTAAAATATTTAATGGTACGACCGGAGTTTAACCCCCTGCCGGAGTAAACCCCCGCAATTTTTAAAATTCGCCAACAACGGCCTAGCAAAATGTTCAAAAGCAAAGGAGCAGGTATTCAATTATAGTGCATAATAAAGATTGCCAGCTTTGGAGCGTTATCGCAACTGGGCGAAGAAGGGGGTAAAACTCCGGTTCAACCTATTTAATTATTAAAAATTAAATGAACATTAAGATTGGTGAACCGGCTGGTCGCCAAAGGCGGCTAGTTAAAGTAATAAACTTCTATTTATTACTGAAGTAATAAGCAGAAGTTTCTCATTAATATAAATATATACTCTTTAAAGTATTTCGTTGATGCGATTAGGAGCCAAAACAAATACTTCTAGTTATACAGTAGACTAAGGGGAGTAATTGAGAGCATAGCTGTAATTGAGACTGTTCAATATTGTTTTTAAATCAGATATTGTTTAGTGAGCCCTTCAGAACATGATTATACATTCTTATAAAATACAGACCTATTTTCCATCTCATATGATCGTTTCATATCGAGAAAAATATCGAAGTATGCAAAATTCTTTCCCAATTATATTAAATGATCCTTCATTATTTTAAATAAACTTTTGATTATTTAAGTTTTAATTGATAAACTAACTTTTCAATAACAATTTTGACTTAAGATAGGAGTTTTGTTAAGTTTGTTTCATTTTTTATTTATATTTCATTAATTATATTTGTAATTTAATAATTTAAATTCAAATTTTCAATTTAGATTTTTTAAAAATATTTTTTGTTGATTTTTTATCACATTTTCCTATAACTATATGCAAGCGATTTAAAATTAAAATATTACGTAGTAGAGATGTAGAGTTTGAGTACATTCTTTTTATATCATTATCAACGAAGGTGGGAAAAAACATCTGGACTGTGAGAAAGGAAAGTCTTCGTTAAGCTCTTTTGAGTTTAATTTTATAGATAAACACCTTTCAAGAACTTTCTAGCTCATTTTAGGCTGATTCTGAAGATTATTTCCATACATCCTATGCATTGAGTAAGATCAGCGACATTAACTCAAAAGGCATGGATGCGATTCATTTTTTTAACGACAACATTAACTCATTAACTTGATTTATAAAGGATTTTGTCCACTCTCACTTTCTCTCGTAGCAAGCATGGATGAGTCGGCATACTATCCTTAAATAGTCAACTGCAACTCGAAAAAAAATATATAAATATTTAAGAATTTATTTTTACAGCCTTAATGAACGCTAAATGTGTCTTTTATTCGATCGTTATTGTTTGAGGCTCCAGCTTGGGTTCAATTTTCAATATTTACCAAATACAAAGTAAAGATTTTTATTAAATATTTTATGCCATTCTATTATTCAGTTTTCTTACTCTCATAGATTCATAAACAAATTCTAAGCCCCTACAAACTATGGAAAGGAAACGACTGATTTCTTATGAGGAAGATTTTGTGTGTATGTATATATATATATATATATATATATATATATATATATCAACAACTTTTATACTTATGTATCGAAATTTCTTATATTTTAATCGAATCTTCTTTCACGATGATCGAAATTTGGATAGATATAAATTCACGTGAACATTACATTTGACTTATATTTGAATACATTATATTTGACATGTTGCTGTCAATAAATTTATATTTCTGGTGATATTTTTAACTTATACATTCAATTTGATTCTATAAACTTGACAATCGGCTGAAAATTCCTTCTGCTTTATTATTAAATAGTATTCTACAATACTTTTTAAATGCTGTAAATTTTACGCTTCCCTTTTATTTTCAACCCAAGCTTGAAGAATACTGAAAATATTTTAAATCCTTCTCTTTTCTAATTCGGGTTTCGTTTGATTGATATAGACCTTCAAGAATCTAGATGGAGTTAACATGAAATTTCTTTAATTTATTAAGTTCTCGACCAAGGTTATCGAATTAAAAATATTAAACAGTTGATATGCGCTGCATGAAATTACAAGCAAGATAATGGCAAATTATCCCTTTTGTTTATTGTTTCCTGGGTTTCTTTCATTCTATATGTAGCTTACATATTGGATAGATATATGGCTACGATCTGATAAAAAAACTTATACTTCAGGAGAAAATTTTAATTTGTTTTCATATCTAAATGAACTCGTATATACTGGTTAAAGAACTTGAATTTTGAAATTTTCAGTTTTCAAATATTTAATGTCAACTAAAGATATAACTTGTATATCCTCCTTCCAAGTATGATTAAGCTCAAAATAGATATCAAATGATTAACTGTACTCAATCATTCCACAAATGCAAATATGCAGTTGGAAGGAAGTGCAGGTAAATAGTACCAGCTTATCATTGGAGCTGATGTAGACAGAAATTTCGGACATTGGCGGTCGCCATAGAAACCACCTCGCTTTATTTCAAGCATAGAGAGATATGGCGAATGTGTTTCATCTGCCTCTAACTGCGCCAATGTTCAGTGAGGTTCTCCCACTGAAATGATTCTATGGAAAGTGGCCAAAAACGTATTTCTGCCTCCAGGAAACAAGAGTGGGTTTTATATCAAGCTATTCTATTTCTTGCAATACATTAACAACTTTCATAAGTTTCTAGTTAATTAATTTGTAAGAACTATAGCTTTAGAAATGAAAATCAATGCATTTAGCAGGGTGAAAATTAAATAGTATTTTCCGAAAAATTATTTTTTATTTGAGAAAAAAAAATATTTTTATTCTTTAGAATTTACAGAAAGGTTTTTCGTGAGCATTTTATGTGAATATTAGGTTTAATGTATTAATATGAAATTTTAAAAATGCATTCTATGTGAGTGTATACATTTTGCATGGTCAGTATCTACTCACAATATTAAATTTCAGTTTGTACAACGACGCTACTCGTTATAACTTTATTATGAGGTAAATGAAAATAACAAGCGAATTTCAGGAACAGTTATTTAATTATTTTCGAAGTTCCACAGTTCACAGGGCAAAACAAACACAAACAGGAAGATACACGACACTCAGAATATAATCTAATAATGATCTCCAAGAAGGATTATGGAAAATATGCATTGATTTTAATAAAGTAACGCCATCTATTGCATCAAAAATGAAGGTAGTAGAGTTATGTAACTGCTACAAGTTTAAAAAATATTTAATGATTCCTGATACATAAAAAAACAAATACATAACAGTTACTAAAAATTAAAAAATCTTTGATCATAAAACAAAAGCAAATATTGTCTCAGGCTACTCACTCGATGAATATTTTTATAAAAGATATAACTCTCAGTTTCATTCGTAAATATTTCCCGGCAAAGCTGTTTGTAATAAGGAAGTCATCGCTATAATTTGAGACCATTACACTGCTAAATTTCAGGATAAGCGGATAGGAAAGGGAGGTAATAATTTTAATGAATGAAGGGTTACTCAACTGTCTAGGGCCTCGAAGATCTCTGGTTTCTCCTCGACGAGGTTTTGGTACCCAACTCCAGTGTCCGCCGCAGCTTCCGGCTGCTGCCCCTCTTCCTGCTCCTTGAGCTCCTCCTCCTCGGACCCTCGCCCTCCGGAGAATAAGGACCCTGAGAAGTCCACGAACGACTTGGGCGAGGAGGTCAAAATGCGTGAGATGGAAGTGATGGACTCCATGGGGTAGGAGAGGCGTTTCAGCATACGCTCGCGACGACTCTCGGCGGGAACCTCTTGTCCACTCGCCTGAAAAGCAGAAGACAAATGTTATGTCTTGAAAAAGAATGTCAGAATTTTTGAACTAATCCATACGCCAAATATTGAATATGAAATCTAAAGGCGAACCCTATTATCATGTTGTCAGTTGTGACGTTATTATTTCTTCTGAAAAAAATACTGCAACTACTAGTGTTGATTTATCATTACATGGACAAATATAAAGATTTGAAGTGTGCATCACATCACTGTAGTTAATGTTTGTAAAGAAAATCCAATTTATTCTGAAAAAAATGTAGGGGTGCATGCATTGGCCTGCAATAAAAACTTCCAAAAGGTGGATAACAGCTTTATGTTATAATTGATTGTTATTCTCATCACATGGATTTTACGTAATGAAATTTTGGTATCCTTTCCACACTACAATAAAACATTTATCATACGTTACCTGTGTAAAATGATGGTCTCTATCTCTCATTTTGCACCCAATTGCCTTCTGAGTTAGAACCTATTAGACTTCTGGAAATACCCAAAATAATTATAGTCCGAAGAATTTTTGGCTAGGAAATGACTAATCTATGGGTAATATTAATCATTTGCTAATTTTTCAAAAAATGCGACATATTTAGAATCGTTTATTGTTGTAAGCCGTACAATGGAACCGTCAGCAACTAACATAAAGCAACATTTTAGGCAATACAAAAAAAAATGTACATTCAATACTATTAAACAGATAGGAAAGAATAGTTTCTGGGAGCAATCTTACCTGAGTTTCCGAGGCAGCGAAAGCATTGCTCACTTCTTCATCGAAACTGTCTACTGAATCTCCTGGTGGAGGCTTTCCAATATCTTTAGTCACTATTTCTAAAAAAGGGAAATAAGAATTCCAAATATTTTAAAACAAAAAAAGTTTTTCAAAATCTTTGAAATTTTATTTTTACATGATGAATCATTTTCTATTTTCAATTCTATGATTCTTACAAGTAATTCATTAAAATTGTTTTCTTCAATTAGAATGCAATTTCAAATGTACAACACGATTTCTAGAATAAGTGTTTAAAATTTTCGGCTACCGCTTAATGAGAAGCATGATATCCAAGCGGATTCTGATCCGAATTTCAACATCGTTAGAGATGTACTAGGCTTGCATACACTAAATATCATCAAACTCGATTCCCTGCACACTAAGCACGAATCTAATGACTTATTTCCAACTTTCCTTGTAAAGATATCGGAATAGGTAAAAGTTCAGACGATTAAAATTCCTAAAACGCCTGTTATTAATTGCAGACAGATTGTGGAATGGTCGTCTTTTATGAAAAAAATCCGATGGAAATAAGTTTCATCCATAAATTTGAATTTAAATTATTTATTTTGTTATATAATGAAAAGCGGTGGAAGCAGGTAATCATTAACGATATATCTAAGGGTCATGAGATTTTATACGAAATAAAAATTGGCAAAATCGGACAAATGACTGATGATAAGGTTCTTTGTGTTTTTTAATTACTCTAAGTATATAAACTGAAGATTTTATTTTTTACTTATGCTTTATTTTATAATTTAATTAGGCCTAAATTTTTCTATTGCTCTTCCACTCCCATTTAATAACTTGTTGTATACTAGTTTTTACATTGCTTTATCAGCTTCACAGTTGGCTGACTTTTATTGTGAACAAAACATTTTGTGGTACTAAATTATAAAACATATCCCGTTCATCAAACATTATAATGCTTTTATGAGAGCGTTTTAACTGGCAAATTTTTTGTATTAAAGATCATATTCTTGGAGCAACGAATAAACTGTAATGAACATGTACATGACCACAAGGAAAGGAGCACACACAAGACTCTTAAAATGCGGCGTTACTCATATTTCAAAATTCAACCTTTAGTGCATTTCTCAAAAAAATCTCAAAGAAAATTATAAGCACAGGAATATTCATTAACATGAAAATGACCAATACTCCTGGATGAGCATTAAAGCAAACAGAAGGCACTAAACAATATCCCTTCCATATCATCCAGCACGATGTGAGTTTGGATCTTGTGTTCAGTGAAATGTATGCCGTCAATTAAGCGATACTGAATGCTATTACTTCAGCTTGCTGTTAAATTTAATTAAAATAAACCATTAGTTTATTACAATAAAAGATCAAAAAGCCTAAGAACTTGATATCGACTGATATTTATTTATTTATTTTTGCTGCACTTTGCATCTTTTCTGACCTGTAAATTTTTTTGCTGTTAAATCTAGCCTAGAGTAGGCATTTATTTTTCACTTCACTTCCAATTCCATAATAATTACAACAGCTTAATAGTCAAGAAAGCCAATATACCTAGCAAAAACCTCTTAACCAACAACGATTAGTTTTTCAGTAAAAATAAAGAATATAAAACTTTTCTGCAACATGCCATTTTTTCTTAAATGGTACAAGATTGTCAGAGAATGGCAGGAATGTATATTAATATATATATTTATATACAATACATATATTTACAAGGAATTTGTCCTCTTATGGATGAAAAAATTTGCTAAACGACCACGGATATCAATGAATTGATCATCCATCGTAAAATGTTTGTTAGATGCCGGAAGATGTCACAGTGATTTCATTTCCAACGTTACAATGAATCAAAATGTATTTTAATTATTTATCGCAGGTGCTGAAGAGGTCTATCAAAATTCAGGTTTCCGATGAATTAGACAATAGAAAAATATAATAAAAATAAAAATCCTTGACTGTGAAAATCGATAATCAACCAGCCATTATAATGGATGACAAAGACAGCACAGCGCAACTCGTTGTTTAATAATCAATAGTTCATTTTTACCTACTCTATCAATAAAGACATATTGAATGCAAGTATAGTGGAAGAATAGCGAAAATTGCAAGATGATTAAACAGTCTGTCTTGAAAAGTTATTAAAATAAAATCTATTTCAATAGTCATATGTATATTCAAATTAAAAAAAAACGGGACAGAATTAACAAAAAAAAAAAAAACGACAATTTTTTGTCAGTAATAAAATAATTATACATTTAAAAACTTGATTAAAAGTATCTGCTACATTTTTGTTGCTATTCTTAACCCGATTTGGCATTAAATTGCCTATCATTGAAGAATAATGAAACTCTACCACAAGGGTTCAAGCTTCACAGTATCTCTCAGAGTAATGGAAAAGTTTGAAATGTTTATGAAGAAATTAAATAACTATATAGCTTCAATTTAACAGTGAAACAAACCCTATTGCTCAATCTAAATCACGACAGAAAAGAGGATATCTTCTTTCACGAAATTACTATGCAAAAAAAAAGTAAAAAGAATTAATTTTTTCTTCAATTTTCAATTTTTTTCATTTATTTTGAATTATCACACTAAAAACCTTCAAAGCCTTGACTGCATTGTTAAAAGTTATAACTCGGGATTATCAGAGATATTTAAAACCTATTAACATGTACTGAAAATTTCAAAAGTACAGTGCGATCTTTTCAAAAGGAGATCCGCAAGCATCCTAATTTTAAATAATATAAAAACAATACTTTAACTGAATATGCATATGTTTGAAAATCAACATTCCATTAAATTATTATGAAACTACCATGCGTTGAAATCCGGTAATGTTAGCAGTTTTCAAAAGTAAAAATGTATTTAAGTAATTAAATTTCCTAGAGTAATGGATGATACCAGGTGCTCCAGTTAATAATTCTTAATATTTCTTAAAGAAAATAACTGTATCTTAGGAGAAGGGTAACAAATAATTTATTCAAAGTATGTACCATCACTAGCTATACATTTTGCCCATCTGTCCTTCAAATTGTGGATGACCTTTCAGAAAAATCTTTCACATTTTGAAGTGATCACGTCAGCAAGCAATCTTTCAATATCTTCGTAATTGTTGAAATATTGTTGGAAAAATGCATGAGACGTCGATGGCAACAAGTAGTAGTCTGAAGGAGCCAGGTTTGGTTAGTTTGACAGTGGGGCAAAAGTTCCCAACTATAAATGGATATGACTTTTGAGCCAGAAAATCTGAGACAACCAACCCAACCATAAATGGTATCTCTTAAGTCCTTCACTGTACGTGATGAGACGTTGTGTTGCTGCAAAATCACTATTCCTTGTGTTTGAAATTGCAATTACTTTAAACATTTATTGGAATATCTCTGAAATATGATCTCCATCTTTAGCAGAATTCGATGAAGAATGACATATAATTTGTATTTAGATTATAACTCATTCAAAGTATGAAAGATAAGATTAGACTCCAGATACTCATTTCATCGCCAAGAAATTTATGCTCAACTGCTGTCAAAATTACAATTAGTAAATCGTTAAGTTCTATTTCCTTTTTGTAGAGACATAAAACTATTTTAGGAAAAATCTCGTCATTTTTAACCATTTTCAAATGAATAGGAAAATGTGCCAGCCAGTATCTCACACCGAAATTTCATAGACATAAAAAAACAAGACGACATTTTACCTACAGCTGATTAAATGTGTCTCAATCTTAATATGCTCAGCGGATATTTGGCTCAATCTGGTCCTGAAGATGTATTCCTTCATATCTAATCCGAGCCCCTAGTACCCAACCATCTGAAAAGACAATCTGATTCGATTGAATAGCTTTCAAATTTGCTTTATTTCCCTCTTAATTAATCTCTCCTGACACCGACGCTGTTTTATATTACCTTTTTTGTAAATTAATATTTTAAAAACATCATTAAAAGCAAAATGTCTCTTCTTAAGATAAAATTGAATATCATTAAAAGAAATATAATAGGAATAGATTACATGAAAGAAAAATCATTATTTTTGTTTAACGAATTCTCTTTATGATAAGATCTAATTCGAAAAGATTCCTTTTGACCTTTGGAAAAAACATTAGAAGTTTCTGGAAATTTTCCAGGTTACATTCTTGTGTCACGTATTAGGTGATCATCAATTCAAAAACGAGATGTGGAATGTCTTTTCTTTGGATACGCGATCATTCTTGCTATCTCTCTGTGACATCATGCCCAAGCATTACAATTCTTGCTCTCAAAATTTAGGTTGCGATGATGGTTCTTTTGAAACGGAATGTCCGAAACAAAGAAAGGCTCAAATATTCATTGTGAGAAGCGAAATTCATCAATCTACGCAATTTTCCCTAATTAAATGCATAGATACTTATATACAGAGGAAGTTATCAACCTACATATATTTTCCTAATGAAATATATCGAACTTAGATAAAAAAAAAAAAAGGAAGATAAATCATTTTCTATCCGGATTATTTTCCCTCGTGAATATCTGAAACACAACGAACACCCAGGTGCGTTCTCTACAAGGCCCTTAGGTTACAATACTCTCTTAATGCTTTCCGAAAAGTGTGGGAAAATTAACCTAGGCCTTTAATATTTTAGATCAATAACTAGTTCTTTTAGGTAAACAACCTCTATCTAGATTCTAAATGTTATTGACTTTGCTTTTAAAAAATTACAGCAGATTTTTTTTGTCTTGTTTATATTTCATGATAGTAGAATCCGCACAAGGTTTGACCATGATACAGCAGTGAAATCAAAACCATAAATACATAAAACCAACGGAATCTTCTTGAAACTTTCTTGCATATTTCTTAAAAAAAGTTTTTCCCCAACCCTACCGCATAAAAATTATAGAACTTGGACACATTTGAAACCCTAAATTCCATCAGTGCTCTGACTTTCATTTTCAGTCCCATACATGAGTAAACATGATGAAATATCCTTTGCCAAATTTTATTCATCTAAGTTTATACGTACAACCGACAGTCACCCTTTTTACGGATTTGGTTAAAAATCTGTAAACTATCTACATTTTAATAAATAAAATGTGTACCAAATTTCATTTATCTAAGTCTTTGCATTCTCGAGTTAAGAAGCTTGCATGCCCACAGAAGTACAGTATCAGTATCAATTTTTACTAATTTTTAGTTTCGTTTGTTTTCGTTTGGTTCGGTTGATTTTCAGTAAAAGTGCGTATATGCACCTAAAAAAATAGTCCCCTATTGGTTACATTCCCAAATATTTAATTTATCATGAAAGAATTGTTATATTTCTCTGGGTGCAACATGCACCTTGTAATTAAAAGTACCTCTACTTTGTATCACCACGCTCGACTATGTTCAATGTAAAGCCTGGTTATAGGCAAAATTTTTTTTATATTCCTCTTTAGCATATTTTCATAGTTGACTTCATGAATTATTCTTTAAAAGCTCCTGTTCCATTCTTAATTCACCCCCGCTTCATTGCCGAAAGAAACTTTTCGCAACCTCGCACGAAAAAAGAGAATACTTCTCCTCTACCCTCTATCTATTTTCGCAGATTCGCTACGAACTCAGAAAAAAATTAGTTAAAAATATCAATGAAAAAAACTAATTCCGACATTCCTTTCTCCAAATTAGAGAGCGAGTTCAATGAGTTATTTATTAAAAACGTCTTCAAAATTCATTTAATTATGTTAGACCTACAAAATAAATTTTATTAGAACGGAAATTGTTTGTTCTATTCAATGGCGGATGAAATTTTTTGCTCTATGTTATTTAGAAACTATGCTAAGAGAAAAAAAAATGTGCTGAAAGCCACCCTAGACAACAAAAAAAAAAAAAAATGCTGAATAAAAAATGTTCTATAAAATTTTGAAATGTGGATTCCGAGATGCATTGAATCAAATCGTATATCTGTATACCAATTTTCATGGTTGTATGCTCGATAGATTCATATGAACACAGCAGATACAAAAAAACATTAATTTTTATAAATATTATGTGCGAAATCTTGCAATAACAGAAAACTGTTAATGACTCACTATCAAATTGTACCTAATTATCTTGTTAATATTCTTTGTGATCCTTTCTGGTCAGTTGAGGAATATTTAGTTATGAATCTCAGTACAATGAAAAATAATTAGTGATGCTAACAGAAAAGTCCAACGGCGTGTCATTTAACAAAATATCATATACTTTATAAAAAGTCATTAAATTATCACCTCGGATAAAAGCAGCTTTCCCAATTATTTCTATCTTAAAATCTTCAAAATTTCTATCTTATTCATAAAACTGCATTTGATGTTATAAATTTTAAGTTTTATGGAAGCTGTCAATTCCATAAATTTATTTGCAAGTCAATAATATTCTATTCTTCCTTAATTGTGCTGAAAATATCCAAATAGTTTTAAACCTCTCGCAGTTTAGTAGCATCTGTAGTGTTACTAGACATTGGATTGATAGAAGAAAATATCAATACGTGGCATCCTAAATCTCCGGATCTAACACTGTTTCGGTTTATATTAAAGTGATTGCTTATAGCAATAAGTTCGCAATCTGAATCATATGATATCATATAAGCACATTTTCTCAATTCTATTAGCAGAGAGTTCAGCCGTTTTTGACTCTTATATAGTGTAAATTTCAGCCTTTATTGTCATCACAGAAACAATTTTAATGTCATGAGACCGAGCACTATTTGGATATTGGCATAGTCTCTAATGATTTTCAAACTGAATTTCATTTACTTTAAAGCAAATTAAGAAAATTTCAACCACTTTTTTTTCTTTATCACTCCCGAAATTTCAACCAATTGTATTGTAATGGCTCTCTCAGTATAACATTCACATTTGGATATTTTAAAGTCAGATATTCTACCTACACTGAAAGAAGGTGTAATTGCTTCTTTTTTGTGGTTAAAAGTGATTTTTTCAATTGTTTTTTTTTCTATAATTTTTAAGACACACTTAATAGACGCAAGATAATAATTTTCAAACAAATCGAAAATTATACAGTTTTATTCACATTTCTCCAATTTCTCCAATAATCATGTTGTTTCTTATGGCACTTGCCACGGACAAGCCCACTGTTCGAAGAGAGTCGATTTAAGCCGGAAGGGGAGTGTCTCTTGTTTTTATAGTAGCGCCAACTAGGGCCAAGAGTACGACTCAGCTACTCACGCATCACTCATTCGCTTGCACAACCCTTTTTTACATGAAGGCACATTTACACATCTCATAGATAGAACAACTATGCCCAAACGGGGACTCGAACCCGATGCGCCCAGATCACGGGGAAGATGCACTACCCCTATGCCAGGCCGCGAATCAATAATTATAACAATATGGAATGACCAGTACTTCATTTATTTTAGTTAACCAGTGCGAGCGGTCCTCTCAAAAGCTTGTCGCCTTTTTACCTAATAAAAGTGTTATCCAAGAGAATGCCTTTGATGGTATCGCGTACTATAGTTTTGAAATATTAACCTTTAGCGTGAATTTAGTATTTTTACTGAATCTATTGTGTAACCCTTGGAGAGTATTTTGGCGGTTAATCCTTGGCAATCGGTTAATAGTATCCGAAAGTGGAATTTGTATTTTATAAGCGTTTTTCCTAACTGATTGAAACAAACATTTTGCGCTGAACTACACTTGTAGTAACAAAAAATCCTTTACCAAATTTGATATACTTAAGTCACTGCATCTATAGGTTATTTATATTTCTAAAAATGCAGACCGATAAACGCTCAATCTCTTGTTGAATTAAGGTCAAAATTTAAAAATTATCTAGACTATGTATTTTTATTTTGTGTACCGAATTTTATCTATCTAGTTCTCTTAGTTTTGTAGTTATCATGTACACTTATATTCGAACAGTCGGGTTGACAGAATTGCTCTGGATAAATTTTGCTCAAAATTTGATAGAAATCTACAATTTTGTTTTAAAGACCATGTGACAAGTTTCATTTATCTAGCTCAAATAATTTTTGAGTTATCTCTGCCACAAACAGGTAATTCTTCCAAAAATACATTTTGGAACTCTAAAACGTGTAGAATGGTCAAAATCTCAAACATCGAATTTTTTGTAAAGTACAATACTTTGTCCATGCTTTTTATATGAGAACGTAAAAAGATACGTTTAAAATAAATCCATGATCATTTCAATGAAAAACAAAAATAAAAAAAATTAAGTAAGAAATTTGTTTTTTCGCAAAATGAGACATCTTTTAGATAGAATATTTAATATGAACTATTTTTCTATGAATCGAAAAGTTGAAGCAAACCGAAGCATTCAACTGAATTCAAGACAAATCTAGAATATTTTTTAAATATCAGACAAAAAAGTGAAAATTCAGACATGTCTCGATAAATCAGGAAAGTCTGGTCATCTTATGGCAAAAGAAATACTTTACTGAGTTGCCTTCTTGGAATCGATTGAAATAAAAAAGGCAGACTAACTTTACTGGGCCGACAATACGAAAATTGGAAATAACAGTAACTTACACAATCGCTTTCGTCCTAAACAAAATCATGAATAAAACATTAATATCGGTTTCAGGCTCTTTTTCTCCGAAAAGCGAGACAAAAAAAAAAAAAAAAAAAAAAATCTCTTCCTTCTCCGGTGCTTCCTATTATTTTTCGAAAACATCAGAAAACACTCTTTCTGCCAAGAACGCCGAGCCAACTCATTATCAAAACAAAGGGAGTTTTTAAAACTAGGTTCGAATTCTTATTCACGTTCAATCGAGCGTGGCGTTCGAGGAGCAAATCTTGGACCCGAGTAAAAATAATCCCTCTACGTGCGGCGGTTTTGTGAGAGCCGAAATAAATTACTTCTCCTCCTTTCGAGTCAATCTGTTTCGTTCCCTGTGACCGTGGGTCAGTGGCGCGGGGCATCGATTCCGCGGAGACAACGCGCGAACATTTTCCAGAGAGTTCTCGCCACAGAAAAAGAAAGAATTCGGCCGAGTATCGATCCACCGTCCGAAATATTCGGCTCGGCTGGTTTTCTCTCTATTGCCACACGCTGCCGTCCACGATAAAAACCTTTGTTCGAAAAGGTCGACCGGATGGAAAACGATCGTCTGCCAAAGAAAAAATTCCGTCTCTCTCTCGTGTTTTTAACTTCTACGACTACGTATGCAGAAATTGGCCTGCGACGCGCCTTTGCACAGGATGGTAGGCATGTGCCGCGGGGCAAGTGAAGCGAAAGAGAAAAGTATTCTTCCAAGAATTCGAAACCTTTTTGCTTCTGGATCCAAACTACGCCTAAAATAATTTATTTAGATTTTCTTCCCTATATATGCGTTGTAACATAGACCAAAGTCTCAACTGAGAAATATGTGTGGCGCAGTTTAGCCAAGATAGGCTCTTGTGCCATTAAACCCCAACCTCAACTTCAACCCAACTGAGATTCCAGACCCTGCATGGTATAACAAAAAAAAACTATATTGGGGTCATAAATCTCTCTTAGGAGGTTCTCTGAGATTTTTCAACATATCCAAGCAAATATATTTCAGAAATAATCGTATCCCAAAATGAATCATTTGAAATCTCTCATTTCTGATGGGATATCTTTCTCGTTATTATTAATCAATATTTTCGATTTATCTTTCTTTTTGTGTCAGAGTATCGACATCCATTGGCATACACGCGTCAAAAAATGAAGAGCAGTTGAACGAACATCTTTGACAAAGTGCCAAAAAAATTGTGAAAAATAACTTTAAAAAACATTCAGATTTATAAAAATTAAAATTGCTGAAATTATTTAATAAATTTAATAACTAATTTTAAATAAGTATTAAAATTATTAATAATTATTTTTAAAAATATTTCAACCCAGTACTTTTTTTCCCCATATTTATTTTACAATTCTGTGTTCACTGCAAAATGGTCTCATGGACGTAAGATAGCTTTTTTTTTGTTACAATAGTGAAGAAAGAGATCGCCATGTGAAAATTTTTAAGAAACTTTTAAACAATCCATTAAAGTATTACATTATTACAAAGGAAAATAAATTTTATTAGTTTGGAAAATTATATTAATATTGTTTCGAACAGAGATAATTTTGTAAATAATTTTTATTTATTCATGTCGTCGAAGATTGGCGGAAGAATGTTTCGTTGAAATTTTCGCCCATAGTTTAGGAAGTTTAGTATTATTTAGGATCACATCTCCAAATGGGACTCTTGCAGGAAAAATTGCTGAATTGTAGAACTTTCAGAAATTTTCTTTCAAATCCAGTGATAATAGCGCTCAAGAACAAATTCAGAAATATCCATGAGTTGAAATATTTCAATATGAAGTTATCAAATATTCTTAATTAATAAAATTCCTTTCTATTCTTAATAAAATTTTGTTTGACTCTGTATATAAAGAAATACATCTGGAAACAAGAAATAATTTTTCGTATATCACGGAAAAATAAATTTAAAAAATCTTGCGAATTTTTCCTTGAAGTTGAGGAGAGAAGAAAACTTGTCATTAAACCTATTTCCATTGACAGATGAAAACTCTTGAATGCAGGAGGAATTACTTGTTATAAATAGGCATATTTGATTGCGGTGCTTGGTAACCAGTCACTCAAAGTTTGCACGTTGTGGTCTTGTGATGAATTGTCGATTTCTTTTTCGTTAGTTGAGAAATGTTGACAAACATGTCAATGATAGACCCTAAAGCAAATATCAAAGCATAGCAATTTGCATGATATTTACTAGTTTTCAAAACATAAATATATATGAACATTTACATTCTAACAGCAAATTTTAGGTACCCAGGTAGGGCCACGTCGGATTGAGGACAATGGTTTCAGTACAAGGGGACCGTGGGTTCTAGATATATTCTCAACAAAGAACTAGCATGTACTAGAACCAGTTGCACATTAAGTTCCATGGAGCTAAATGCTCTCCCACTGCTCTAGCTTTAAATTTTAAAGATTGAAAGGTTACTTAGATTCGCCTGACTCCATTTCAAAATGACCACATGAAATTGTTTTCAAAAAGATTCAAAACGTAATGTTACTTTAATCACGCTAAACTTAATAGCCGAATGATTGCTTCGTTGCAACTGCTAATGATCATAAAACTTAAGGGAAACTTGTAAATTTGTAATTGCTTATTATGAATAAATAAGCAATTTTCTATAATTCTTACCTTTAGTAAGTGACTGGCTTTCAGGAGGAGGAGTATCTTTCTGCGGAGGAATGATTTCAGTAAGAGGAGCGGGTTCAGGAACTATGGGTTCTGGGGTGGTCTGAGAAATGTCTTCTTCTGAAGCAGGAGGTGTCTCGGGAAGCTTTTTTTCTGCTGTGGAATCGATCTCTATGGAAGGGGCCTTCGCATGTAATGGGGGAACTGTATCGTTCTCTTCATCAGCAGATGTGTCTTCAACGTCGATCATTTTACCATAGTATACGTCTACTTTGGGCCTATCAGAAATAGACAGAAATGAACTCACTCGATATTTGGACTAAACAGGTTACAAATAATAATTTACAATTTTTGAAAGATTTACAATAAACTGGAATAAAAAAAGTATATCATTAAAGAGTAATTATATTTCAGATAGACATTTTTTTTCTTTTGTTAAGATGCAAATAGGAGAAAATTACTAATAAGCAGAATGCATATTTAATTCTAAAAGTCTCTCATACTGACATAAACAGTTACAGGAGAATGTCTCTCGCGAACACTTGCAACAAAAAGTATAAGCACGTAAAATTTTGATGATTTTTTGATAGAATTTGATGATATTTGCCAAAGAATATAAAAACATAATATGCAAAACAGGTCACCATCCGAACAGTAGAATCTAGGCCAATATTCTTGATGATCAGTTAGAAGGACAATATTGAAAGTTGCTTCGTTTTCTATACACCTTGTGGCGTGTGATTAATACTTGATAGTAACCCGTCCACCATAGCAGGTCAACTTTTAGACACTATTAGACCGAATTTAGACTTAGCCATTGCCATATCCATATTAAAAATCCATATTAAAATCTTATTTTAACCTGAATCGGTCTCCGGTAAAAAAAAATATCAAATTTTGTCCTTGAGTAAAAGAAAGTTAGGTGGCGATAATGGACATAATCGTTTAATCTCGTTAATATTGTCTGTCAAAGAAGCAAGAGATATTAACTGAAATCAACCATTCCAAGCATTCATTTACTTCCAGCTATGCTAAGTGTTAAATATTTTAGCATGAGGCTTTTTTTTTTTTAATTTTAAAGCTCTCCTTTTTGTGAATGCTTCAAAACTTCCACTCACTTCAAAGCATGCAATAATGCATCGCGCAACAAAAATCAGTTTATCACAAGCCTTCACCGCGTTTCAATGAAAATTACCCATATACCATAAACCGTCTGTCATTGCTATGAGGCTAAACCAATTAAGATTAAACCATTAAAAGATTTACATACCTGGCTTCGGCATCTTGAGCAGCGTGTTGCACTTTCATATGGGCGATGTCGAAATAGATGGCAACTCTCATGAGCATGTCGAGGGGTGCAATGACGCCATAGCTCTCCACACCGTGCTCAATAACCAGGGGGTCGGATACATTGGGATCGAACATTACGGCATTGGGAGTGATGATGAGGACTCCAGACACGACACCCTGCCAACAAAAAAGATGTATAAAGGGAAAAAAGTCAATGTAAATTTCTAAACTGAAAGTCGGCATTTTTGCTCCAACCAATTGAAATTCTGGAATTATTCCTTAGGAAAAATGTTTAAGGCTATGAATTGAAAATTGCTTTTGATGCCCTATTTGCATAGCCATAATTATGCAAGTAGAGCAATATTTTATCGACTTGCAAAATTTTGAATTTATGAGTTCGTATAATATTATTATGTTCAGATAATAAATTCATAAAATCTGATATCTTCGCAACTGGACTAAAATTTGTTAAAATCTAATTTTAATAATTCATAACTCTTCCCCGTGATCTGGGCGTCCCGGGTTCGAATCCCGGTTCAGGCATGGTTGTTCTTCATCTGTGTTCTATCTGTGAGGTGTGTGAATGTGCCCCCCCCCCTGTTAAAAGGGGTTGTGCAAGCGAATGTGTGAGTTTCATCTTCATATGAGCTAGAAGTCAGACTTCTGCCCTCGGATGCTCAGGGGTCTTTACCCTCAGAAGCTACTGCACCCCCATTCCGTGGTAGCGCGGACACGACATCATCAATAATTCATAACTGCCATTTATGACATGATATTTTTAAGACATTTGTAGCTTTATTTTTTGCTATTTTCAGTCGTTATTATGCTGTTGTAGTTATATTAGCAAACATTTAGTTTTATTATAATAGTGTAAAGAAAGAGCTATCGGCATTGAAATAGGTTCTTTATAAATGCTATTTTGATGTGTATTTTCTTAAAATACAAATCTTCTCGAAATGATTTTTTCCTTTCAGCGTCTGGATTTAATGTGTTTGGTACCGATATATGATCAATAATTGCATCGTCAACTAATCATTTTAACACAGGACGTTTCTCTCTATTTTCAAGGAATTTTGAATGGTAACAAAAGAATTAAAACATTCCTTTTCCGAAGTCTTACAGAATTTTCATCATTATGATAATTTATTAACCTCTCCTCTTATAATTTTATCTCGATATGGCATGTCTGTGTACTAAAATTCGATTTTTAAAAAAAACAGAATCGACAGAAAAAAATTCCAGGTTGCATGAATAATGTGAATTTTGGTGGACAAAAATTTGAAGAAATCGAAATTTTATAATAGTCAATAGTAAAGGACTGAATCCATCATAAGTAAGATTGTACCCTATCGAAATATTACATTTTAATGGTATTTTTTATCATAGGCTGCATTTTTCTAATACTAACTTTTGGAAAAAGAGTGTCTAGACTTTTTTGAATCTCAGCCAACTGTATAAAACTCTCAACTATCATGTTTTTATTTTGTCTACTTATTTATTTTGGTAAAATAGCTTTTAGTAGCTCTTTCAGCCTCACTATTATTACTATTTTTTATTATACTGTAGATTAGAAAATAAAACAAATTTTAAAGTGGACTTCCATTTTTTTTTTCATTAATATTCACTTAGTAAGAACTCTATGAACTGATAGCGATAAACTGTCGCATTTCCTTATTTGTTATCCACGTAATTCAGGAAGCCGTTGTGGCCTGGTGGTAAGGTCTCGGCTTGTGAGCCGTAGGGTTTCAGGTTTATGACCCGATTCCAGCGAAGAACCGTCGTGTAAGGGGGTCTGTTGCACGTTATATCCTTCAGACCAAACGTCCTCCCGCTGGTGTGGAGCGGTGTGGAGAGGGGGTGCCAGCTCAGGTGTCGTAATTGTCATCTCAAAATCATCATGGTCCGTCTCAAAATAGCCCTAGTGTTGCTTTACAACGGAACGTTAATATAGCTAAACTAAACTAAACTAAACAGTATATCGTGCCGACCGTCTGCGCGAAACATCGCAATGACGAAGATGGTGAACTGTAAAAAGAGGCCAGTTATTGATTCAAAAAAGGGAATTATAAGAATAATGTCAACAGGGATGGATTACATTAATTCTACCAAGATTAATACTTGTTATGGTATTTATCGCACTATTGAAATTTTTTGTAAAGTAATTACTTAAACATTCTTAAATTAAAATTTCTAAATGATAACAAATAAGTATTTTAAGAAGTATATATGTATGAGGTTATGCGAAAATGTACATTATTTCATTAATGTATGGAAAAAAAGCAGATATGTAGGTGAGAATTACATATCCATTCTAAGATATGATGCCGTGCGCTACTACTCACATAAGATGTTACAGTAGAGAGAAATTTTCTTATAACCTATAAAATGTATTTATTGGTTTATGGATAGATTGCAGCAGTTAATCAGAAATTCCCAATATAATTCTAAAACTTTAACACTTCCCAGACATTTATTTGATCCATCTAAGGAAGGATTCATACAGCTCAGTAGTTGTAGTTGTAGGAAGTTCATTAACCCCCATTTTTCTGTGGATTCTAACGCTGGATTACCATAGCGATAGTGCATAATCAATAATCTAATTCTTCTTCTTCTTCTACGCTTTAATAGATTTTTCTTCCGATAGCAGATCCCAAAATTTAAGATACTATACAAAAAATACTGAATTATTGTTTTGTTGGAGAGATGAATCACCTGCCCATCCGTGAAATGTCGCGCCTTGACTTTCAGGAATCTGTGCGCTCTCTCGCTGGCACGTCTGTAGGGAATGCGCAGGGCATCCGTGACACTCGGCCTCCTCTCCTGGTCATCCTGCAATGCAAAACATGACAATTACTGGAAGTACGAGACCTTGCTGAAATAAATTGTTTGTCATGGGAAAATTGTTTGTTATATTTATTGCCCTAACTTAATTTGTAATTAGGAATCAAAAGCTTTGAAATTTAATAAGTAATAATTGTAGAATTTAATGACATTCTCCTCTAAAACACACAACGAAAACTGATAGAAAATTGGTAACTCCCCCTCTTTTGTTGAAGAAGAAAATTTTATTTGTTCTTGGCTTTTTTCGAGATGAATGACAAATCCATAATTTTTTTTCCCTGGCTGGTAGTATTGCTTCCAGAATTAACAGGAATGGAATAACAATAAATAATAAGGGTGGTAAACACTCGAGGAAGACAAGCAAAATAAATCCTCGCTATAATCAATGAAAAAATCAAAGAAATAATCTTTTATTTTTTTCAGTATAGGTTATATTAAATTTAATTTAAATTAAATATGAGAAATTTTCAAAATCACGAAAATATGTTCCTCAGTGACACTGTATTAATCATTCTGAGTAAGAATTTTTAAATTTTCTTCGTCAGCTTCTTCCGAGAATTATTCGGTATATAAATGTTCAAGAGCGAGTTATTCAAAATATCATCTCCTATAATGATTTTCGATCTCTCGACCAAAAAATTATTCCAGGAAGAAGAAAAAAAGTTGAAATTCAGTAATCAAGCCAATTTTTGATGACTGAGTGAGAATTGAACTTCTATCCAGAAAGCGTACTTACTCTACATAGACTCAGTCAAATAGTAGTCTTAAGGAGCAATACCTTGTGAATACCGCAAATAAGACTATACATTTTAGCAAAATTATTCAAAAATTTGTTTTACTGGTCTATTAACATGTTGGTAAAAATTGCTATATTGAAATAAAATTGTTTCCACTATATTCTGGACGTTTTTCCTTCAATGGATCGTTCAAGTTGATTAACGTTTGCTTGCGTCATTTGCCATTTATAGTTTGATTGGGTTGCAACAGTTCATAATAAGCTTTCGCCTTTAGTATTGTCCTTTTCATGTGTATTGAAATAGTGAGTTTAAATCGCCGACAATAATTTTTTGCAAGTTGTAATTGATCGGATATTTTTCACATAAATGTCCAACAGCAGCCAATATATTTATGCTATAGTTTTCTTTGCAATAAAGTAATGTAACAGAGCTCCCTGCAAATTTGATTTGATTGGCACAAAACTCGACATATTTTCTAAACTAAAAAAATAATTTTTTTAATATTAACCAGAGATCGTACATAATTTTTTTTGTCAAATCTTTCAAATGCGACTTTTCGATTTGTTTGTGGTAAGCAGTACTACTAACGCCATCTATTAAAAATGGGAGAAGTTATATTTATACAACCAAGATAATTTTTTTGTAAACTTTTCGGGGTATCATATTTAAATTCATGAACTAAATATTATATAAAAGTCATCAAAAACTTTCCAGATTTTATGTTAAATCTAGATCTCATAAAAACTCATGTTTATTCTTCATAAATCGAAAGTGACAGATTGTTAAATAGCATCATATTTCTTTACAGGAATTCAGGTAGCCGAAAATATCCCGTTATCATATATGCATTAATAGTTTGACGCAGAGAGCACCGAAAGAATATTTTACCTGAGGTGGTAAAAGAGTGTCAGATGATTCCTGATCATCCCCTGTCTCTGTTTCTTTGTTCTTTTTCTCCGGAACATAAAGAAGCTGTAGCAGAAGAAACATAAATAATCAATTAACTCATTTTCAAACAAGAAAGCGTCATAAATTGAACTTATTTTCTGATAACAGGAAAGTTATTTTGTACAAGGTAATACATTTTTTCTGGAATTAATTATAAAATTTTACAAAAATCAGTAGTAAAAAATTAAATAAGTTTCTTTAAATTTTTTTTTCTTTTAATCATTGTTTTAAAAAAATGTCACATAACAAAACCCAATCAGAGATAGCCTCATCACATGTCTTCAAATTCTCTTTCGTAAGGGCAGTGATGTCACAGGTGAGATCAAGAACAAATTAGTGCATAAGAAATAATACAATGGCGTTGAAACAAGCTAAACGCAATCCAAAATTGTAAAAATTAAGTGTGAAAATTTTAAAACATTATTCTGGTTATTTTCTTGCCACATCTCTAAATATGTCACAAGCTAAACACAATGCATAATATTGTAATAAATTTAATATGTTACAGCATTTTAGTATCATTCCGGTTATAAAATACCCTTTACGATTATTCTAGTTATAAAATACCAGACGCCTTTTAAAAATGTTTTCAAGAATTTTCTGTTGATTCTTCTAATAGAGTTTAAAAAGGAACATCGAACAGTAAAAATGGTTGACTTATTTATGAAGCAGTTCTGACGATTCTGCATGCTCTTTCTTAAAAGAAAGAGGTTTAAAACTGGCTTATGGTTTTTACTTAGATTGGACATTCACCAGAAAGTTCTCGGAAGATGAATAAATATTCCAAATCCAATTTTTTCCCCTTTATTTCCAACCGTCACTTATTTCAGATGCAAGAAGGAATTGAATTTTCCGTTTTTCTCTCCTTCTCAACCCCCCTCCTTTTTCCCTCAGTCCTTCTTTTCAGATGAGGGGGAAAAAACCGCCGGCATGAGCGAAAAAAGCGCATTTCTCATTCGTATTACATATCCCAATCCCTTTTCAATTCAATCGTAAATGAGATTTTATCAACTGAAATATTTATGAATGGAAAACTGTTATAAATGGGGAATAGAAATGCTTCAAATTCGAGATTTTTTTTTCTGTCTCTCCAGTAAAAAAGTGAGAAATTATAGCTAAAGAGACTCGGCTTCATTTTATCCTTTTGACTCCTTAACTAGTGCATGCAAGTAGCAAACTTTTTCCTTACCCCTCTTCAACATTTAAGCGTACTTATCGAAAGTGACAGTTTTAAAAGAAGTCGTGGTTTTAACGCGAACATTTTTCAAAATTATTTTTTGATTGGTTTAATAGTGTTTCATTTCAAAGTTAGATATTTCATAAACATGTTATGTTGATTTCCTTACCTCTTCTTAGAGTGCAGGGTGAGAAATCAAGCAAGGAAAAAAATGGATATCTACTTCGCATTTAAATCTAAATTACTCGAATTTCGTTTATTTTTTTCTCTGGATTAAAATTTCATCTGTAGTGATTTTGAAAATTTAGTCAATTTTGTGCAAATAAGTAATAGCTTGTCTTTAAGTAACTTTTCATGTGAATACACTGTTGATATTAAATATATCTTTATTAAATATCAACTAAAAAATGACAAATAACGCCCGTGAATTTTTCGCAATAAAAAGATTAATGATATAATATAATAGGATAAAGATGATTTGTCTTAAATTCTACGGTAGCAATCTACTCATGTTTACTATTCATACGAGCAGCATGACAAAAATACTTTCAAGCATTAAATAAAAGTGTAATCCGACGTATAAAAGTCGCCTTAAAACAACATTTTAAAATAAAAAAAAAGAAATGTTTAATCCGTTATCTTAGATGTAAACCATTTAACAGAATCGTCAATTCTAACTTCGATTTCAAACTAGATAAATCTAAATTAAAATCTCTGAGGTCCTGTAAGCCGATGCGTGTTCATGGAGTACTTGAATTTAAAAGTTCTTTATCACTGGACATTCCTATTGCAAATACAATTATTTAATAAATTTTCAAATGCCATATATTCGTAAAATTTTTCGTAAGATATTTAATGATATTTATAAGTAGTATGACAAAAAAAATAAAAACAAACTCCGGAAAAGTGTTAAGTGAATCTCTTCATTTTATTTTAATATTACATTTGTCTGTCAGTTTCCTGGTTCCGTTCAGAAACCTTGTTGACCTGATGGGACTTCAAGGTTATTGGCATCATAAGTTTCAACTTACTAGAAAACTAAATTGTAATTCTTATGGAGTTTTTCAAAGAATCGCTTTGATTTTTTTTTTATGAAAATTTTTTATGGATCTGAGGATTTTTTTTTTTTTTTCGGAGAGGGAGAGGTCTTTCTGAACATCTTGATTTCTTATAAACTATGGCTTACTTTTTTATTTGATTGGCTATTTGACTTTGAATTATTTAAGGTTTTTCCCAATGTAGACAACTGTAGAAATTCATGCATTTTATAACAAAACGTAATGAAATGCATCTTTTGATGGCAGGTTTTAATCTCTAAGCCCTCTGCAAGAGGTCGAATTGTAAAACACTGTAAAACATTTCTAAATTTTGCGTAGAATAATATGCTACTTCAAAGATACAAAGGACCAGCTTACAATTGTCTTCATCTTTCTGAACGTCATCTTTTCGTTAGAGGATGGGGGCGAACGAATCGAAACATTTTCCCTTTCCTTATATATGGAATGCTTGTAGGCTGATTGGCAGATTTTAATACCATCATTCATTCGCCAAATTTCGCATTTAACACATTTTCGAATTGGTATTTTTTACTAAAGTCTTGACCAAAGTATTGAAAGGAAATATTTTCAATAAAGAGGTCAAATTTCTAGTTCCAGTAGTTACTAACTGAGGCATCATTCCCTTTTTCAACTCCGTGGAATTTTGGCAACATTTTAGAGTCAATATTCTTAGTTTCAAATTCGTAAAAAACATAAATGCCAAATTTGGTATCAATTCATAATCCATATTAACACAAAATTTAGGTTATAAGGAGATGTCGTTGATATTAAAAAAACATTTCTGAATAAAAAATATAAATGTTTGATTTTTATGAGCTACTTATGTTCTTGATGAATGCTTCCATAACGTTAAAAAGTAAGTTTTGAATTAAAGCAAAAGTAAATACCCATGAAGGCCATCTAAAAAACAACTATATATTTTGTTCTCTAGTACCAATGAACAGTGAGTGGTTTTTTTTTTCTTGCATTGTCACTAGAGAACTTAAAATTCCTTCCATGCACATCGCAGTGCTGTGTAAGCATTGATTTACTCAAATAAGTAGGAAGACGGGCCGAAAAGCAATTTTGTGGCTTCATATGCTTAAAATCCTTCACTGACACTTAGATATTCTAAGCAGCTTTATGACATTGTTAATCTATACCTAAGCCATCGCTCCAGGTTTAATCGAAAAAAGGTTGAAATGTTAACTCGAAAACAAATTTTTATTTAATTGTTACTATGTTCATCTATTTGATGCGATGCATCATACATTTTCTTGAAAAATAGTTTACATATAAAGAGAGAGGTTTCGCAAAAATAAAATGCTTAAAAACAGTTTATTATTGATTATTATAAACTTATTTTAAAGAAATATTCTGAAATAAAGAACAAAGGTACGTTAAGTTTTAGAACTAATTATTAAGTCTTTTTTGGGGGAGAGGGGGGTAGACGTAGAAAGAAACACTGATTCAGTGAAAGGTGTACTTAATTTCCTTGAACCATGTGAAAGGGATGTTTCAATTAGATAAATATTAATGTCCTTTCAATATTTAGTTTTGTGTTATAATAGTTTTATGTAAAAACTTATTTAATTTTGTGTGCAGAGATTTATCAAATCCTCAAAGGTCCATGCCATTACAGCTAAGAGGAAATCTGGTTTGTTTAATAAGAAGGCAGTTATAAAAGGTAAGGCACTCGTTTGAAATCTGGTGGCCACTGCTCAATAGCGATGATATGAAATTTGTCCTGGATTTCTTAATTCAATATATCGCTGCTATTTTAAAATGGCAAGATTTCAAAACAGAACTCACTTTTGGATGGACTAATTTGTTTTGCTAAATGACAACTCTGCCATTGGGCTACCATTAGAGTTGCAGCACTCCTTACATTTAAAATTTATTATTCACCCCTTTATTTCATAATATGTAGCTAATTTTCCTTGCTGATTATTCATTATCTTATACAAGCATTTAATATTGCGAAAGAATTAGTATTAAACCTTATGGACCAATAATTCGGTATCAGTATTTAAATTATGAATTACTTGAAACTTATATCTCACTTGAAACTGTCTGAATTTAATCTCAAATTTGAAACTGGGGCTTTAAAAATTTTTTAACAATAGCGAAGTTCTCGCAATGGGAATCT
Source organism: Argiope bruennichi (assembly GCF_947563725.1). Lineage (NCBI taxonomy): Eukaryota > Metazoa > Arthropoda > Arachnida > Araneae > Araneidae > Argiope > Argiope bruennichi. Next base: position 126,341,764 of record NC_079154.1, on the reverse strand, counting down.
TTTTTTTTAATTTGAAACTTTTTATTACTTCATCTTAACCACCTTCTTTTTTTATTTTATATTTATTTCATTCATTCATTCGAAGAAAATACATCTATTTGAGAACGTATTTTTCTTTACTTTTTTTGTATCATTCAAATATCCAGCTAACATACATTGTTTTCCATAATAGAAAGAAAATTAGCACATTTTAGGATCTCTTTTTATGATATAATTTATTCCAAACTGCACCCATTTATATATATATATGGTATAGTAGGTCGTATGTAAATAGTGGAGGGTGTTCAATCAATCAGCGTAACGCGATGCTATAGCCAGTGTTTGTATAAGACAAAAGGTGTTCTGAAGAGCCTATCACATCGATTCTTGCTATTACAATGGCAGGTTATCAAGATTTAAGTGATTTTCAACGGGGTCTAATCGTCGGCGCAAGAAAGATGGAGCACAGCATTTCCTAAGTAGCGATGAAATCATTTCAAGGGTGTACCATGAATATCAGGTTTCCAGTAAAGCTCCAAATCTCTAACGGCGGTGCTGCTAGAAAAAGAGCTTAATAGAACGAGATCACCAACGGCTGAAAAGAATCATTACACGAGATAAACGTTCAACACTTCCCCAAATTTCTGCGGATTTGAATGAAGGCCCATCAACAAGTGACAGCACATGCACTGTGCAACGTATCCTAATTGATATTGGCTTTTTCCGCCACAGGCCATCTCGTGTACCATTGTTGACTCAGAGGCACAAAGCTCTGCGTCTTGCTTGAGTTCGACAGCACCGTCATTGGGCTCTTAATGATTAGAAAAATGTTGTCTGGTCTGACGAGTCATGTTTTCAATTGTATCGGGTGGATGACCGTGTCTGTGTGTAGAGAAATGTGTACAATGTGTGCCAGATGTGTACAATTCCAACAGGATAATGTGCCGAATGGCTTCAGGAGCTCTCTTCTGAGTTTCTTTCCCTCTGTTGGCCACCTAATTCCCCTGACAGGAACATTATGGAGCATATCTGAGATGTTTTGCAATATGCTGCCCTTAGGAGATCTCCACCACCTCGCACTTTCATTGCTTTATGGACTGCCATACAGAAATCATGGTGTGAACTGTCTACAGAATATCTTCACAAATTAGTTGAATTCATGCCATGCCATGTTGCAGCTCTTATGAATGCTCGTGGGGGTATTTCTCTGTTTTCGTATTTACAGATTGTATTTCTCAGAAAAGAAGGATTTTATTTTGCTTAAAGTAAGCCCCAACTGTAAAATACTAGATATCGAACATGTAGTTGTTTATATAACTCCCCGAATAATGGCATGGCTGCTTATTATTACTTTTAAATACTCTCCACATTGCCGAATTTAGAATGTTCAATTCTGGAACTGATTCTTTCTACAATACACTGTGGTAACTTGATAAGCAACCCACAGTATCAAATTCTACATCGCATACATAAAGCCTCATCCTTTCTATTTCTCGGCAGAAAAAGCAAGGATCTTGTAGTTAATAGAATTAAGCCGTTCTGTAAACACGTTTCCTAGAAGAATGCTGTGTATTCGGGAAAAAACGTTTATATTCTTCTACAAAGCCATTATTATGTTTATTTTATGTTTGAAAATGTATCACACTTTTAGAAAGCCCACAAATGTGAAAAAATAATTTTTTTTCGATATTTAAAAAATAATAATATGATATTATTCGATATTTAAAATATAAAAAATAATAATTTGTTCGATATTTCGGTACTTTTCTGAGATATCTTAAATGTTCAGTTTCTTTCGCTTTTACATAAAGTCGAAATTGCGACTATCCATTAGCCAAATTGTACAACATTGTGTGTGATTAGAATATTTCTTTCAAGGCATGATGATTGGATGATGCACTAGACAAATATTTACATACGACGATTTTTATGTATTGAATAAATTTACACTTCTGAAATGAATCTTGTCATCTAAATTTGTGGTCAGTCCACAATATTTAAGAATCAGCACTCCTCTGCAAATTTTATGGGTAGAAACTTAAAACCTTGTGAATGCGTTGATGAAGGTAAGAAAGATATTTTACTAAATGACATTTTCACACATTAGGGGATGTATAAAAATGTTGATGTTTCTAAAATTTTACGATCATTCTCCAAAGAAAACAAAATGATTTCATATAATTTCCAATCTTATTTAATGAAACTTTATAGTTAAAACTATATGCCTAGATATAATATTTAGCGAAATAAAAACTTTTTCCACTACTTTGGAACATCCTGTTTATATATATATATATAATACTACTAAAGTGAAGAGGCATCGATTATATTTAATATCGCCAAGATGGAAATAAAAAAAAATCTGAACATCTGATACTAAATAATATAAAAATTTTCGTTTAATAAAAGTTGGCAGCTATTAAAGAGAGAGAAAATGCATTTCTTCCTTAAGAAATATTCCTTGCTGTATTGCTAGATTTTGCGATGATTAAAAGTCATTGATTTGGTTTCTGCTTTCAATTATTGCCGGCAGAAGATCAAACAGATACAACAAAAGTGAATCGGTGCGAATGAAAGGTGAAACTTTCACCTGCCCGGATTTAATAGCCAATCTATCTCCTTTTACTCGCTCCGGAGTTACAAATCCGGAACATTTGTCGATGCGACTCTATTTCCGGATCCATCCGTCACCAGTTGTTATACGCGATTACCTAGACGAGTCCCTTTGGGGGCCGACAGGGCGGCGTCTCAGCCCCTTTTCCGCCGATTCCGCGGAATCTTAGGGCGCCTCGTCGGCCGACAATCACCTTCCCGCCCCCGGCATGTCTTTTTCTCCACGAAATGTTAGGCTTGTCCGACTTGTTTCCAGATCGCTGAGATTTCAGATTTCGATCGGCGGACGCCATCTTGGACTTTCATCTGCGTGTTGCTTCGTGGAAGAGATTACAAAAAAAAAAAAAAAAAAGAGAGAGAGAGAGAGAGGGGCAGATAGAAAGAGAGATTAAGGTAACCTACACACACACACATACACACTATCCCCAACCTTCCTGGTGCCATCGTAACAGAGATCAATTGTTGCGCATCCACTACTTTCAGAAGTGCAGGAAGTCGACTAATATTTATCTTTGGCGTTACTACTGTCATCAGGTTGTTCAGCGCTCCCGGAACATTGTGTACATTTTCTTCAGGATCGGCCACTCGGAACGGCTCTAAATTCCCATTAAGGCTTTTTGCACTACTATTACTGCCGTTTGGTGATGTTGAAATAAAGGCGCGATTTCTTTTTCGTGGATCTTGCATATTTTAGTTTAAAACTTAATGTTTGGAAAGATGGAGAAAAAAGAAAAGTATATTCTGTATATATACATAAAGGATTTGAGCTGATTTCTTAGGAAATATCTACAAATTTCTTAAGGAACTTGAAAATAATTTTCATATCCATACTTTCCAATGTAGTACACACAATTCTAGAAATCTGCTCATCAATAAGTTATTTCCAAGTTAAAGTTTATTCACATACATTAATGATATACCTTTATTAACTTGGTGTGGTTGTGAGTTCATTAAAATGAATGTTTCTTGCCAATAAATTAGATAATAACTAATCTTCAATAAGCAATCAAAATAAAAGTTGAATATATTTTTACTTTATACCTTATATAGAGAAAGTTGAATACATTTTTACTTTACTTATTTACGTATACCTAATATAGAGAAAGTATAGTAATCGTCAACTCGAGATTTTCCGAATCTCCAAGTTCGTCTTCCAAGAACCTCCCGCTGGTGTGGTGTGGTGTGGAGAGGGGGTGCCAGCTCAGGTGTCGTCCTCGTCATCTGACTGCGGTTCATAATTACTAGGTCCGTCCCAAAATAGCCCTAGTGTTGCTTTACAACGGGACGTTAATATAATTAAACTAAACTAAACTCCAAGAACCTCACCGGGTTCGAGAAACATATTTTTACAAAATGTCGCTTGTCTATCTGTCTGTCTGTGACAAAGATAACTGAAAAACTCTTTCAGCTAGACGGTTGAAATTTGGTATGTGGTCTTAATACCAAATTTTCAGATTTCTATCGAATATTGAGTACAATCTGTACAGAGGAAGTCCGGATGTTCGGATATAAGTTAGCATGTTAATTACAAAGCGAAGAGAGCTAGATGGAAAAAATTCTGTGCACAGATTTAACTTCTATAGTGTAAACACCATGCTGTCAGACATCTATCTGACAGCATGCAAGAATTGCATTGTATGTGCTTTGAAATGGTAATGTCATAATTGACAAGTTTCTTAGTTCTTACAGGAATCAGATTTCAGTTTCTTAGCACCAATCTTCTATTATTATTATTATTTGTTTGTTTGTTTCTCGAAACTCTTGGCTTGGTTGCTTTAAATGTTTTGGTTGCTGATAACCTGAATAAACATATCTGCCGGCGTCCTGGCATAGGGGTAGCGCGTCCTCCCCGTGACCTGGGTGTCCTGGGTTCGAGTCCCGGTTCGGGCATGGTTGTTCTTCATCTGTTCTATCTGTGAGATGTGTGAATGTGCCCCCCCTTTAAAAAGGGGTTGTGCAAGCGAATGTGATGCGTGAATTGCTAAAACGTACTCTTGGCCCTAGTTGGCTCTACTAAAACAAGAGAGGCTCCCTCGGCTTAAAATCGCTGACTTCGTCAGTTAGCTTTTCCATGGCAAGTGCCATTATAAACAATAAACATATCTTCCAAAGGTAAGATTATTAAAACATTATCTGCTGGACTAGCTGTTTTTCAGTGCGCTATGGAACAGTTTGTAAATCAAGCAGATAAAAAAAATTACGCAAAATACGTAAAACATTCATATAAACCAGAGATAGAAAATAGCAAAAATCCCTTTGTGCGAGTTGATGAGATCGTTAACTTATTCTAATCATCTTACCCTGATGGTAAGTGCTTAAAATCCTTGATTTTTTTGGCAGAATTAACGATAATAAGATATAAATAAATAATGATTGTGAAAAGCGTATTGGCTTAAATAATTAAGTACAGCAAGGAATAAATAAATATATTCCCAACTCGGCGAGATCTCACTTTGAAAAACCTAACAAATTACAACAGGTGAGTCAAATACACGATCATCTAATAAGCAACGAATTAACGTCAATGACTTCATTTTGCGAGATATTAATGTCTAGCAATGTGAGGCGCTAAAAGTATCTGTAAGGTGATGAAATTTCAGTAATATAAATGGACAAAAACTAAATCATTCTTTATCGTGCCCTAGTTTCCTCGATATAATAATGCAGTAAAAATTAACAAAGTTACCTAGAGAAATAAAATATTGTTCAACAAAATCAAATTAAAAAACACTAGATAAGATATATATAATATGTTGTTTGGAAGCATTACGATTTTAGAAGAGCTAAAGTATGAAACAAAGTTCTAAAAAAATTGCGCGAGTTTTAAAAGGCTAAAAAGCGTAATATCTTTTTATCCCCATTTCTCCCTGTTTAGAGGGGTACAGAAACTTCCTAATAGTGATAACAATTCTACATGTGCACACACACACACACACACACACACACACACATATATATATATATATATATATATATAATTTCCAGAAAACAAAGAGTATGAAAGTAACTACAATATCACTGAAAACATTTTTTTTTAAATTGATGTCGTGAAAGAAGGATTTTTGACTTAATAATACGTACGACTCGACAATACATTCCGAAATTAATGAGAAAAACGTTAACACTTCAGTTAAATTTTATTCCAAAATATTTACTTCAAATTCTGAAAATTTTTTCCTTCGTGAACGCGTATTACCAGAAAATTATCTAACGTACTAAGCGTGATAACTCTAAGCCCAACGGTCTTCCCTGTATAAGGCTTGAACGAATTTTCAACCATGCATGCTCGCATTGTCCAATAAAAGGATGATAACCAGCCTCAAAATATCATCACTTAAAAAAATTAATGTATAAGTACATTGACGTTACGGTCTCTTTATAAAAAAAATTAATTTCCAGATTTTAGTAAACTTTCCTAGTTTCTTTCAATACATCATAAATGTTTTTTAAAAAAATTTAAAAAAATCCGAAACCATATATGTTGATTACGCCATATTTTGACTTTTAGAGAAATTGCTACCTCTTGATAAAAGCAGCTAGCATTCATTCTATAAGTCATTTATTCTGTTAAATGGAATAGAAAAATGACTCACTTGGCCTGGAAACACCATTCTGGCCGCAAGTCTGTTGAGCTTGGCCAGTTCGGATGGTGTGGTATCGAACCGGGCGGCGATTCCGGCCAACGTATCTGAGGCCTGCACCTGGAATATTAAAAAATAATACAACAGGAATGTTAAAAGAATTTTTTGCTTTGCTGATGGCAAACCATAAACGAAGGTTGCTTAATAATTGCTTGGATGTAACATTCTGACTTATCAAAAATTGAAACTATCTGAGTTTTTTTTTATCTTTAAGCAGATTATAAATACAATTTTTAAAACAATATTTTATGTTTTTTAAGAGAAAATTTACAGTAGTTTTTCACAAAAGATAATAATTTCATGAAATGCTACATGTTTCTTATTGCAGATGCCCTTTTACTAAATAATTAATTCATTGTGCAGTGTGATTAAAACTTTTTAAAAATACTGAGGCAGATTCTATTTTTTAAAAAAAATTATTTAAACAGAATACGCTTTACACGACGCTTTTGCAGGAGATTTGAATTGTTATCATTTTAAATTATTTTGGAAACAGATCGTTTTCTTACGTCAAGAAATATTTTCCTTGGTTTAATCTCTTAAAATCTAGATTTTAAAATTCCTCATTTTTACTATGTTAGTTTAAAAGAACTTTACACCATTGACCATCTTAGAGATATAGAGGAAACGTTGCTGTTTAATATATAATAATTTTATATATTAAAGAATATATATGTTCACACTTCATGTATCTTTTCATATTTTTGGAAATCAAAGGGCTTATCAGAAAATCCAAGACGTCACTTTCATCTTTGAAAAGGAAATAGAACTTCCAAGAAACATTTTAAATTTCTAAAATAATGCACTATTTTAATATTTTCATAAATTAATTATGTAATAATCGATTAATTTAATTTAAATTTGTTACAATAGATTCAAAATATCTGCAAAGTTTCTAACAAATCATTTGATTAACCTTTAATTAAGTGATTCTTGCTTTATATTTATTTTCAGTAAAAAAAAATGAATCTTTTTTCCTAATTTTTTTTAAAAAAATTCTACTTAACTGGTATACTTTGATTTCACAGATGTTTTTCAAATCTTTTTATGCAAAAATTCAAAAATATGTCTATTTTAGAGTCTTTTTTTCAACAGAATTATCCCGAATGTAATCACATCTGTTCTATAAATTCATAGTTGATTTAAAAGAATAGCACATTACTGAAACAAAATGTGTTATCTAATTATATAATAATCAAAATAAAACAATGAAGATATTGTTATCTCTCCAGTGAAGATTAAAATATAACAGTAGGCTGGATCTCTAGCTAAAATCCCAAAACAATAGTTTGACTGAAAGAAACAATTATATTGAACTGAAGATTTTAATTGTTTCAAAAAGATTAACTTCCCAAACAAATTTGCAGTTTCATGAGGCTCGATATGAGTACCATGATTTATTCTAAAGATGGCAAGAGAGATTATCCTTTGAACAAGGGTTTAATAGCATTCTTGTCATTTTAAACCTACTTTGTGTTTCAAACCATCCAAATTGTGAAAATTTTATGATTAATTAATTAAATTCTGAGCTCCGATGTTGACTATTAAATGTATGTTCAGAGTTCCAAGAATACCAGGAATGGCGTGAAAATGTTGATGGTCAGAAAACAACCAAAGCTGGGCCTATGAGAATTTCCAAAAGAAATTTAAAAAATAACACTTAAGTTATCGTTCATACATATCATTCATTATTAATTATATGCACTATTCTCAGTATTAATCTTCATTTTGGAATACCATAGGCTTAGAAACCTACTATTTTCTTTTAATAATTCCAATTTAACATTCTTCATGCAAAATCTTCTCTTATGAAATGCAATCATATTTCAAGGCATTTTTAGGAATTTAAAAATCTTATTGTTCGAGGTTATTTGTGTCTTAATAGAGTTGAAATTATATTGAATTTATGTGACCTGTTGGTGGGCCTTACCTTGTACTGTTCCGTGCCCGCTGGTTGCGTAAGAGTGCGCCCAAGAGGCTTCTTTTCCTGACTGGAAACACCTACAGAAAGAAAATGAGTTTCTTAACTGCAAGAAATGGCTGTAATAAATACCGAGCACGACAAATAAATCTCCCTTCGAACCCAGGAAAATGCCATTACAGATCAACAAAATCTCCTGCAAGCCGTCTTCGCCGGAGCCATGATTTTGAGTCGAGATAACGATTGCGGAAATCATTTGAAGGAAGAGAGAGATTTATCTTTGAGTTTTAGTTTTATGGCTTTTTTGAATAAAGAAACTGAAACGGAATTTGTAAAAAGGTGAAAGGACGAAAAGTAATTTCAATTTCATGTTAAATGGTTTTTATTCAGACATTAACCAGCAGTTTATGGAAGCATACATTTTCCTCGATGAAAAGTTATGGTCACGGAAGTATTTATTCAATTAGGACCCGAATACGATTCTATAAATTTCAAATTTGCTGTCACAAAAATTAAATTTAAGGAACGTAATTTGTTGCTAGTTGCAATCCACAACACGACCAACTATTTATATAACGATAATTATTTTTGAAACATGCAGAAGTGGAATTTTGTCCTATGTTATTTATCTAAACAATTATATCTCAAAATGTTGTTTTCGAAATAGTCCCACATTGTGTGAAAACATCCAAAAAGCAATTATTTATTGTTCCCATCATAGGTGGGTAGGTAGACTACTTTAGAGCTTCATAAAAGTTTCGCCTGTACTGCTGCTTTTATAATCTCAAATATACAATTTTTACTTTCTCATATATGCAGCATACAAAGAGTACGCGTATGTGCAGTAAGTACTGTAATAAATTCGAACTCGAGATTCTGATAATTCTCCTCGTTTTAAATCTCTCTTAGCCCGGAAAACATAATTTTGGAATTATGTCTTCCTGTCAGTCTGTGAACAAAAGAATTAAAAAATGCTTTTAGTGAAACGGATGCAATTTTGTATATCTTCTGTACACCAAATTTGTAAAGCTATATCAAATTTTGAAGGAAATCCATGCACAAGAAATTTATGAATCCGAAAGAATGGCAATGATAACTGCCAAACGTAAAAGGCTAGGTGGATAAAATCTCATTCACAGGTTTATCATCTACAGTGTAAATTCTCTCAAATTTCGAATCAAATCTGTCAAGGGACTGACTTTATGTCGATCTATACTTTTTTATGCATGTAAACGCAATTATTTAAAAGTGTAGCAAATTGGGTAAGTTAAATAATTTGGTTCACAGTTTTAGCTTCTACAGCGTAGATTTTTATCAAATTTTGAAACAAAATCGGTGAAATAAATTCACTTTCGGTCTGTACTTCCTCATTATGCAAACGCGATAACTCATAATCGAAGGACGTAGATAAAAGAAATTTGGTCTGTGATTTTGTGACTACAGTTGTAGTCCTTTATTAAATGTTTATTTCAATCCACCAGAAAAAAAGGCATCTAAAATATACGTATGTTCGATTTTCTGGTACTTGAGTCGCAATTTAGCGAATAATCGTCAAAACAATCGCTAAAGATCGCATGTTATATTCAATTCAATAAAAACATTATATCCACGAAAAATATGATCTTTCATAAATAATTTCGCCAATGGTAGGTAGTTATGGCATTAGTGCCAATTTTCTATATAATGTACTAAGAAGTATACAATTCTCATGTTTGAAAATAAAAATGTGGGCCCTCGAGCTATTCATGACCAGAACTTGACTAAGGCAGGGCCATACGGGACAGTTGCCCCGGGCCTCCACATCAGAAGGGGGGGGGGGGGATTGAATAGAAAGTTTATTTTAAGTTTCTTTCTTTAATGAACTTTTACTTAAACAAAATATCAGTACAGTGTAAATCCATCAGTTTTATGTTAGCTTCTTCATTAATCTATCGTATGAAAAAAAACAAAAAAATCTATATTTTATAGATTTGTTACAAAAATCTATATTTCGTTAATATAGAGGGGACCCCCAAAGAAGTTTTTGCCCCGGGCCTCAATTAGCCTAAGTCCAGCCCTGTTCATGACCTTACCCAAAGTCCTCAATTTTATTCAAGAGGAGGAATCTAACACATTTATTAGAGATTACGGTAGCAAATTTAAGAGAATGCACTCCCGCTGATTATTAACTGCAGTCTCACACAGCAGATTCACATTCCATCTTCTTGAATTAATATAATTCATAGTCGATCATTATTCGTAGTCGATTGTTTTTATTATTTCGACCTGTTTCAATTTTATAGCGGACTGCATTGACGAGTTTTGCCCATAAAAGTAGTCTCTGATAAATGTTTGCTAATGGGGCTCAATAAAACATCTAAATTTAGGAGTAATAAATAAGTTTCTCGCAGATTCTTTTTCGTTCCCCAATTTGTTTTCGGATTATAAATTATTCCTTTCACCGACAGACTTTTATTTCATTGAGGAAAGAATAATAAAAATCTCATTCAAATTTTATATCCACAAGTTTTATCAAATCTTTTAGTAAAACAGTACAAAAGCGCTTTACAATTATTTCACCAAATTTATTGCTGCCATTATTTTTATTTATCATTCTTAATTAATCCAAAATTCATTAAAAAAAATGGAATTGTGATCATTTTAATTGGTCAAAGGGATTTAGGTGCATTAGGTATCATCTGTTGTAGAATTATAATTTTATTTTGATAGAAGAGTCTACAAAGACTGTTTCATATTTGTGTTTCACTGAGAGAAATGTTAAGAAAACCTCTAACAGCCAATTAGATCACTTGGAACAATTCGATGTTGGATTGCAAAGTGTTCTACAAGTTCTTGAATCATTCGAATTTACAGAACAGTTTTTTTCCTCTGATTCAAATTCCTCAGGTATGCTTAGCTTAACGCATTAGATCACACATTTAAATTTATGATGAAATTTAGGTAACATGTCTGTAATGTAAAATGGTGATTATCTTTTTTTTTCAAACATCTATAATACTCTTCAAAGAAATCATTAAATCTTCGAATACAAATATCAATAAAATTATGATTTTTATCTTATGAGCCTTAAAAATAAACTGAGCCGCAGAAAAAACGTTTGCAGATTTAGTTAAAGTGAGAGAGAGTTTTAAATAAAGAATGCGAAACAAGGAATGATGATTTTTCTTTATTTTCATTGACACATGGAAAATTTTTAAGTTTATCTAATGATTAACTATTTTCTATCATAGGAAATTTGAAGTATTAAATTTCTATCAAACTATTTTATTAGAAACTTATTTCTGTAATAGGTATACATTTATCCTCCACTCAATGAGTAGTTTGTACTTAAGGAGAACTCAGTAGAAGTTCCGTTTGTTTCTTTAAAATAGTATGAATATTTAAAAAATATTATTTCTTTTAAAAGATTTTTTTTTTAAATATTTTTGAACATTATTTTTCAGTTCATGCTTTTTGACTAAGAGTTTTCATATTATTAGATAACATAATTACAGCTGTTGCAAACAAAAAATTGGAATAAATGTGCTTGTGTGACTCTAGGTTTTTTTTAATATCACTTTTCCATCGGCCTTAAGAATTTGTCCACTTTTTTTATGAAGAGATAATTATTATTTTTTTATATTCCCTTTCGATTATTTGCTTCACAAACTTTATTACATTTGCTATTTAGAAAATAATTATGTTAAAAAATAATAAAAAATATTGTTAATAAAAAATAATACAAATGCTGTTAAAATATGTTTTAGGAAATGGAATAAAAATGTTATTTCTCTATAACAATGTTAGAGTATTTTTTATTAACCCTCCACGACCCAGTAACTAACTTTTTCCAATTCTTGAAAAGGATAAATAAATTTAACTTATGTAATTAAAAAGTAGCACGAATAAAATCTGCCTAAAAGAAAGTTAACTTCACAGTAAATGCTGCATCTAAATTGTTCAAAACTCTGTGATTGAGAGAAGTGTTTTCCCATTACGAAAATACATTATCAAAGACACATTTCATTGTTCGAAAATAATGTCCTTATTTTTTTTTATCAGATATGAAGCAGTAAGAAGAAGTTCTGTTTCTTAAAACGAAGTAATATAAACCTTTCATTCTGCGAAATTACTTTTACGTTCCAAACTAGATTTCTATCATTGTACTTTGAATATTTTAATAGCCCTTAAGAAAAAGGTCAAAACTGACAGATATATAGATATCTTTGAAACAACGACTTCGTAAATATCCAACTTTTTAAACTCTAAATTTTTACTTTTCTTTATTCTTTTTATATGCTTTAATTTTTATCATATATTTGTAAGTAATATACTATTACATGGAGTTCATTCTTGACATTTTATAACAATGCTATTACATTTTAAAATATTCTCAAAGTTTTTGTCAAAAAATCATTAGTCGTATGTTGAATTATTTTTATCAGATAGTATCAAGAATACTTGTTGACTCACAGAATATCTATTAATTAATATTTGTAAAAAAATTGCTTAGTGAGTTATACTATATTACAATAAAACTATGCTTATCAGCTAAAAAAACACTCTCCGTGCAGTCGGCCTTCATTGTATTATTTAAATGAATTCAGTTATTGTAACATAAGTAGCTCTTAAAAGAGGAAGTCGTGTCGATCTAGCTCGCTGTCGGTAATAAAATCATGCGGCACGTTTTAGTTCAAATCGAACTACTTTTTGACAAGTAAAAAAAATCCTTGGTTCGAATTGTTTTTGTGGTATTCGATAAAAGTTGAATTTATAGGTTTTGACATACTTCAAAACATCATAAAATATATTTCTATATATTAGGAATCAATATTTGGAAGTAAGTTACAACTGAGATACTCATAACCATTGATAACCTCGTGAAAATTTCCGTGTTTCTTCAGCTTTCAGCATAGCAATCATGACAAAATTATATACAGTTGTAACGAAGGTTCCATGAATTATTTTTCTATTGTATCTAATACTGTTTCACAAATTTCAGTATTCTTCTTAATATTTTGTTTAAAAGGGATTCGTTTGCTTGAATGTGAGTAGAAGTTTCGGAAATTAAACATGTTTATTAGCTAGGAAAAAAACATTTTTCGTGTAGCCTGCTTTCCTCTATTCAATGCCGTTCAAATGCATTTTGTAACTGTAATAAAAGCAGCTCTTAAATAACCAATAAACGAGCAGTTCCTTATATGCTCATATAAAGAGCCTGATACTTCAGTGAAAAGTTGTTAATAAATTCTCACCATTCGCGGCACTAATAAAAAATGTATTTTTTCTTTAGCAGGTGACAGCGATGTGATGAATTCACCATATTACGTTTTTAAACATATAAAATCGTGGATGTTTGTTTGTTTTTTACTTTCAGTTATCTTTACTTGTGTGTATTATAATACGACTTGCATCATTAATTTACCAGATTATTTCGCTGGTATCACCAGCTGCATATAACTTGCAAAACATTGTTGCTGCATATAACTTGCAAAAAAAAATTATTTGATTTCTTTCTACAGAAATAATTTGCAATATTTAAAAATGATTAGTGCAATACCCAGTGCTGATAAATGCAGCCTTAGAATCTCTTTTATAACATTGTAAAAAGATCTCTACATCTTAAAATTTTAATTATAAATGTAGTTCCTTTTGCTCGTCGCCACCCAGTTTCATCCTCTTTGTTTTCTCGCCTATCAGCTGATTTTGCCAATATTTCCTCACCAGTTCTCGCCAAAGGGCTTTTAAAATGCATCGCTTAACCACCAAAAATCTTTTCTCCTCAGAAGGAAATAGATTTCTCCACTTACCAACCCTCACCCCAAGCAGCTGGCGACGTATGGATTCCCATCTTATTCATCTCTTTGAGCGAAGCAGTAGATATCCGACAAACGATTAGAAGTTGCTCCAATGGAAGAATCCTGAAACTGCACAGGTGTCGATTTCTGCCTCCTCCTAGCACTCTTCTGGGCCAACTAATTAAGTTTCTATCTTCGGTAGCGCACTCTCTTCGCCTGTAATCGAGTTGCTTGCCGTAGACGCATTCATTCTCAAGTACCCCCACAAGCTGAGCTGAAGTGGAGATTCTACTCTTTTTTTTTTTATTTGTACTTTTTAGTGAAAAGCTCCAGATTGAAAGTTGTATTAAGATGTTGAAATTAAAATGAATAGTTGAAACTGGTGGAACTTAAGTAAACAAGTTTTCTCCTGCAAGCAGTTTTCCCTAGTTCAAAAGTTAAATTGCGGCAAAAAAATAAGAATCGTTTGATTATAAAAATGCCATAATATTTTTCTTATAGAACATGCTGGATAGATAATGCGTGTTATCATTTATTTTTTAAATATTTCTCTGGTCTGTTATTAAATTAAAATTCAGAACAATTTCTATTTTAGAAATTAGGCCAAGTTGGGTATTTCTGCTTTTGGAAATAGTCAAAATCTACTATTTAGAAATTTAATAGCAGATTCTCTGTACTAAACGAAATCCTCATAACGTAAATTATTATATTTTCTGGACATTTTTTTTCTAAATTATTTTTGTTTCTTAAATAAAAAAAAATGTAAAATATTGTTATATACAAGGTGATCAAAATTGAAACACCCCTACTCTGAGTTCTCTATACAGTGAACTACTCAGTGTAAAGGCTCCAAAATTGGTGAACATTCTATTCAAGACATGGGGAGATGGATTATTCGAGAAAAAAAATTAGTTTCAGAAACACCCATAGATGGCATTGTACAACAAAAAATATGCTGAAAAGATTTAAAATACACATTTGTAGCACATTTTATTCGAACGTATCAAACATTCTATCACAAGAACCTTATCGATGCAAGGAAAACTGCTCAATATGGTTCCAAATGTAAAATTTGCATTCTGTGGACAGCTTGTTCAACTGTGTATTGTAATTGGTTGATTGAGATGCTTCTCAAATGCAGAGTAATTATATCTTTCAAATCTGCCAAGGTTATTAGACGTCCTCAATAAGCAAGACCTTTTAAATATCCCCAAGCCAAATATCACAAGGTTTAAGATACGTAGAACAAGATAGTTAAGTTGCCGGAAACGCACGACTAATTATTCTACATTAGTAAAATGTTGCCGAAGAAACTGTGGTACACAGAGTCCAATATGTGGAGGTGCTTCATCTTGCATAAAGATAATTGAATCAAGACATTGACGCTGTTGCATTTGGCACTGTGTGCACTATAAGCAACACAATTTTTGCGCATGTTTTGGTACCTTCTGGTCCTTTGCGTGAATTCTCAAGTTAACGAAACGCTCGAAGTGTAGCTGCAGCATTTCTTTTTTGTTTTCATAAAACTACTTCACAAGCAAAGCGTGAAGCCATTGTTGATAAGAATGACATTTTCCCAGCTTCATCTCTTTTATACCTACAACAGTAGCAGCAAATCAAGGGTTTATGCAAATTTTTGTGCTTATAGTGCAAAATTGCAGTTACAATGACATTCAGTTTCTTCACTTTTTTTATCTTCTTTTTTTTCATATCAGCAATAGAAATTAGAAGAAGGATTTCCATATCGCATGTCGTGTTTTTTTTTTTTTTTTTGTGGTTATTTGTGTCTTTTCAGCATGTTTTTTGTTGTGCAGCATCATCTATCGGTGTTTCTGGAACTAATTTCTTTTTTTCGCGTAATCCATCTCCCCATGTCTTGAATAGTATGTTCAGCAACTTTGGAGCCTTTACACTTAGTAGTTCGCTGTATAGAGAGTTCAAATTAGGGGTGTTTTAATTTTGATCACCTTGTATTTAACAAAATAGAAGGAATAATAGAAAAAAATAGAATAATACAATATCTAGAAATTTAATAGCAGATTCTCTGTACTAAACGAAATCTTTATAACATAAATTTCTGCTGTTTTTCTGAATGTTTTCTGAACATTTCTTCTAAATTATTTTTGTTTGTTGAATTAAAAAAAAGTGTTAAAATGGAACATTTATTGTTGTATATGTAATATAGGACAAATTAGTTTTCCGATTAATCTGGCAAAGAGACTTCCAAGCCCATCATTTTTCAACTAATTGACAAAAATTGAATAGTCTTAAATGACTCGGCAAAATGAGTGAAAACTTCAGTTTTATCAAACACATATTAGAGTGAATATATTGTTTTCCTCCACAGCGATTCCAATATTTATATGATAAAACTGAACAATAATAGAAACAATCAACAATAAAAGGTTAGATCAGTCGATTGAAAGTCTGCTTTTTAGTTTACCGAATGTACAAATTTTTTTATCTGGAGAGCAATCTAACATTCATAAACGCATGTTGTTCTTAAACTTTTCTTTTGTTTGCTAATCTCACTTGAACACAACAGTATAAGCCTTCGAAAGATCAAGCGACTCCATATAAGAGTGCTGCATTTTAGATCGAATAGCTCTAATCAATCAAGCGGGCTCTCCTATAATCTGATTAGATGTAAGTCCCTGGAAGATAGCCGGTAGTTATTAAGGAGAGTCGTAAAGCTTCGTCGGTGGAAGATAAATAAAAAGGGTCTACCTTCCTCGGTGGCCGCGCCAGCATCCGGGACTCTGCTCGGTTCCGCTTTGAAGGCCGCACTTGGCTCTTCATTTTTGGCTTCTTGGTCTCCCTCACTCCTAAGAAAAACAAAAGGATCACAGGATTATACATACAGTTCCCTCATTAAAACCTCAGCGAAATTCATGCTGTTTATCTTAAATCTGAATTGAAATTAAAACGCATTTCAGTGCTTTTTAAACTCCGAATCACGACGCTTAATAGGGTCAGCCTATCTCTTCGCCTAGATTTTTTTTAAATAATTAGCAAAAGTAAAAGTAAAGAAAGCAAAATTTTAAAAAGCCATTATAAGTTTTAAAAAATTAATACGACAAATAGTGATTTATACTGATTTTCTTTCTGGTTATTACTATTAATTAATGTTACGATGTATTTTTCTTCTCCCTTTATCATTGTAGACTCCGCGCCTTTTTTTTTTTTTTTTTCTATTATACATAATATCGTTCTTTGTCAGCAATATTTTATTCTTTTTTCAATAACGACATTCAATTCATAGTTTTTAATGGAAATTCTACTTAAGATAGAATTTATGTTGCATTATTCTTCCATTAAATATTAATGGATAGACAGTAACGTTAAAAGTAAATAAATTGGATTAAATTGAGAGAGTTTCACGCATTCAATACTAACTCTACAAGCTATTGTCTAATCTTAAAAAATATATTTTTAAAAAATTTCTGTAGTTATTATGAGTGTGATACGCCTTTTCTCTTGTTACAAATATATCGAAAGCTATATCGCTAAAAGTTATTAAATCAGAAGAAAACCTAGTTAATGCATTCTTGTTAATTTCAAATGTCATAATAGAAAAAATCATGTAAGTCAACATATACGGTACTTACTATAAACTCTCTGTACGTTTTTTATGACACAGGGTTGACGTTTAAAAATTCTTGAGCACAGACAGCATTTATTAATGACATTCACTTATTAATCAGCAAAGGTTTGATCATTTTTAACAATATACCGACATAATAACTCTACATTGGTTAGTTAGCTCTACACTGCCGACATTCAAATAAATAAGATAAAAGGAAATTCTACTTCAATTTTGAATATGAATTTTTAATTAAATTAATTATTAAGTTTTCAAAAAATTTTATTGTTAAGAAAGATAGAGAATTTTCGAGAGATATCTGAATTCAAAAACATTTAGACGTCATTTTAAAATTCTAGTAAATAAGTGATTTTATTAATTATTAAGTTAATTCTAAAAATTAAAATCTGTTAATGATACAAATGTGTATCAGTAATAATACTTATAACATGATATATTTTAATGTACCATATAAATTATGGTCTTTCGAGCCAATGTTTTTTGTCATATGCCCTATATTTTACACTCCAAATAGAAACATACATACTAGATTATTAGAAAAAATATTTTAAAAAATTATATTATATTAGTAGTAGCCTTTACAACATTGAAGTTTAATATGTAAAAACATAATTTACTAAAACATATAATAATTTTTAAAAGCTTATTATTTTTAGTCAGATTATAATTTTTAAAAACTATTTAATTGAAGCATAATAATTTTTCATTTTCAATAATTCATTTTTTGGCATTCTATTCATATTGAAAAAAAAGTACAGTAAAATAGAACTGAAAGATTCCATTTCATTACCCAAAACATTTTATAAGGATAAAGACATAGTATTTAATAAAGACATAATATTTAATACTGTTTTACACAATGTACTTTAAATACATAGACATTAACTAATAATATCGAAATAATTAAGAGTTACCAATGATTAAACAATTGGTTAAAATAAGTTTTAAAGTTGCCTACATAATAGCAGTTAAACATTTTACACTATGCAAAAACACACAAAAACAAATCCAGGGCTACTAAAGAGCTAATGAAAAAAAAAATAAGGTATATTAGAAAAAACATATCCTCCCGTCTTACTTTTTTATTATCTTCACAAATTGAAAATAGAAAAAAAAATTAAACGATTCCGTAGAATAGATATCTGAGCAACTGACTTAATTGAATCGTTAGGATTAAATGTATTAGCTTCCAACTAGAACGATTTAATTTCCTTCTTTTTCGACCAGAAAAAGCATTTAGAAAGAAAAAAAAGGATAAAAACAAAATTCCACTCGAATACTTTGGCGATATAAAAATAAAAAACCAAATTTTTATTCCAAGCATTTATCATTCGTTATCCTTAAAAAGAGAAAATTAGAATGAAACGAAAAACGGCGGGAAAGAGGCAGAATACGTTTTTTCGAAGGCTACTAAAAACTTTTCCAGATACTTACGACTGAGCTTCTGCCAGAGATTCCTTACTGTGATAACTCTTCGACTTCTTCCCCCTACAAAACACACGCAAGCATTAGGGAAATCATTTTTCACCAGCTCAGCACGCTGCCTTTTTACACGAAATATTAAAGCGCCACGCCTTCGCCAGACAGGAAGGAGGCATTCATCTTAGAATTTATTTATTCCGATAGAATCGTTTCGGAACAAGATCTTTAAGAACGATAGTTCGTGAGGATGACTTAAGAATGAATTAATGAATGTCACTGTTAAAAAATATTTGGTAAAGTCCAAATATCAATGATACGCGTAATTGTCTGTTAAGAGATTTGAAAGATTTGAAAATATTAACTTATCCAATTTTAATATCGTTTTCTCAAGTAAAGTCTGTTATTTCTTATAATGTCTCTTATTTTTTGCTGATGAAAGAAAATATTGCGATATCATTTCAGCAATTTTTCTGTTATGTTTTTATTATTAAAATCTGATTTATTTTCTTCTGTTCTTTGATTGAAAATTAGAATGAGTAGAATTAGGGAAATATTAGTTAAAATTCGAAGAATAATAATTTGGAACTATGATAATTCATTATATTTTGAAAATAAAGAAAATAATAATTTTTAATCAGTTTCAATGAAGTAAATTCATTTTATTTCTTAAGATTAATTATGAAATCTGAATAATTTTATTATTTGAATAATAGATATCTAGATAAATTAATTTAAATTCATGCGTATATATTTATCGATATGCTGATGATAATGAATCGTCTCAGAAAAGAGTTATTATCAGCAAAATTTTTATTTTTGAACTTGTAAAATTTTTAAAAATTTATCTGAAAAGAAGTAAGGCATTTTATTTTTTATTGAAAATCTGTCTCTAGAGCAGTTTTTAATAGTGTTTAACTGTATCACAGCTTATGCATCAGAATATAGAAACTGTTCAGAAAGGTGTTCAACATAGATGACAATAAAAGTTATGAAATAATAGAACGAATATACTATAGAATATATAAAGGAGACCTCAATCATAGAATTATAATAAAAGTATTTTTTAATGCGCCTCAGAAATTTCATAAATTCCTTTACTACAAAATACTTATTTTATCATTTTTTAGTTAAAAGATTTCTTTTTTTTTAAATTTTAATTTGATCTATAATTTAAAAGCTATCGATGAGAACATTGAAGAATTTCAAAAAAGCCAGAATGTTTTTAATGTAGTTTTTCAAAAAAAAATTTGAGAAGCGCATCATGCATTCGAACAAATCTTTCTTCTCGAAATTTTTTTCAAACTCTACTTTCTTCTCGAAATTTTTTTCAAACTCTCATCAGTAATGCTATTTTTTATGTTGATTCTAAAACATTTTTAAAGTAATAATTCAGTTTCGAATAGGTTTCATTACTTTCAAAAGTTTCACTCAATTCAACATAATAATACAAAGGACAGAGAAGATATCTTTCAGCTATTCTTTAAATTCGTTTCCAAAAGAAGAAAGAAAATTCCACAAATCAGTATCATTTGCGGACGTCATTTATGCTAAGTTCAATGTTATAAACAAAGAATTTTATTGCATAGAATTTGTGAGTAAAGGAATTAGAAACAGCAATAAACTGAAATGGCTTGTGGACGGAACAGGGTATAATAGACTCATGAACCACGAGAGTCATTGAAACGTGACCAATTTCTCGTATTTTGAAGTACTTTATTTTGAATTTGTAGCAAGGATGGAAAGGGAATCAATTGTTCTTATTCAAAAATTGTAGTCTTATTTTTCAAAAGTACTAGCGTCTCAACTCAAATTTTCGAGTTCATTTAGTTGTCACATTCAAGGCCTTAATTAGAAAGAAAAGATAAAAATGATGAAACATGAAACTTTGAAATAAATATTTAATATGGAAACGCATCAAGCCAGTAAAATTCTATGGTTTGCTTTACAACAAATTTTTCAGATGTCATTTTTATTACATTTGTTTTGACTTAAATTTAACATCGTTCAAAATGAACCTGAACACGAAACCGCAATTTAAAACTAAAGGGCAATTTAATTCCCCCAAAAAATATTCTTTAAAACTAAAGGGCTATTTAATTCCTCCAAAAAATATTTCTGTAATAATCTGGTAAAATGCAAATGATATTCGCTATTTCGTTATAAAGAGAAATTAATTTAGAAAGATTCTAATTCTGAAATAAAAGAATTTTAAAAATAATATCTAATTATATTACTCATTTAATTGTTCTCAAATGATACATCTGATATCATCACAATCTAAAACATCTTTAAATACAAATGTAGAAATTTTATAGCTAAACTATGACTGATAGCTTAAAAAGTCAATACAATTGAGTCACCGATAAAACATAAAATGGCCTATATTACACCTGTTTTACCATTTGGTGACTCTAAGTTATTGTACCATAGTTAGATTTTTGCGTGATTTTCGTACACTGTCTTTATAGCAAGATTTTGGCTCATTTTCTTGAATGACAATTTTTCACCAAACGTGTATTCAAAACAAGTCCCATAAAATTCAAGAATTTCAAAGATAGCTTGTTGAGAAATTGTAACATTCGGCCATTATTATATTTGATATTTGTAGCGAATGCGTTTTTGATATTTTTCTGGATTTATAATTTCCAACAATGCAGCAGACGGCAACGGAATGTCTATTTACACACAATGGACTTTCAAATCGTACTATATTCCCGATCAGCTTGTTAAAATATCTGAGGAAACTCACTGCCAGGAGATGCCGATTCCCCTCGAAGCGGACTGGATTCTCTCTCGCAGGGACCTCTGTCTGGTAGGTGTCGACATCTCAGGGGCCCATCACTGCTCTCGCTGGCCCTGCAATCAGTTAACAAACTGCTCAGGAAAAAAAAAAAGAAAACTCTATAAAGTAAAGTTATTCAAAATTATTATTCAAATTAAAGGTTATTCAAAGTTATTCCACTGATTACAAATGACTGTAACTATAAGCAAGGATAGGGGTAAAATTTTTCCATTTAAAGAAAGCTTAAAATTTCATTTTTGTGGGCAAAATTGCTCTATATGACATATTTTATATGGCAACATTTACGCAACAATCCATTTCGCGCCAAACAGGTTAAAACAATTTCGCAACCGTTGATGCCTGCTCAATACCCACGTGCATGTCCAAAATGTAGATATCCAAATCTTCTGAAATTATATTTTGCGCCTTCACTTCTTTGAAATACGTCATAAACCCACTTTTAATACATCCTTCGAGTGTAACAATGAGAATGCTTCGCGTAGTAGTTAGTTTCAAGCAGATATTGACCATGCTAAGAAGGAAAATCAAATGGGGCAGTTGTAATTTATACAAGCAAACCTTCGAGTCTCCTTCTGCAGTGTATTCAAATCTTTTCTTCCGATTGTTGATTATGAGGATGGAGTTAGCAATAAATAGTTGGAGCAATTGCTATGATTATATCTGCATTATGATTCAAATCCTAGATGTAATCCCTTCATAGAACAAAAAACATCGGTATATTCTAAATTTGATAAGCTTGAATTCTTTCTTCATGTATGAATCTCTTATCGATCTCAGATGAAGTATCATAAGTGGTCATAAGTATCTCAGATCGACCATAGGCTAATTCATACAAAGTAAGTAAATCGACTTGGTTAAGTGAACCTGCATTTACATTGACGCATTTGGTCAAATTTATGAGAAGTGAGAGATTCAGTTAAGAAATGCTTTAATGCTTTTTGTCAATGATTTGCTATAATTTGTGAGTTCACGAGCAAATATATTTATTCCCCTCAGGAAGACATTTTCTGTAATCATAAATCTTGAACATTCAAGTAATAGTTCTATGGTGATGAAGGAATCATTCCATAATGAGAATTCCAGTTTTTAAGTTGCATTGCTTTTATTTAGACTAAATATCCTTACAAATCAAGACTTAGTGCTGAAAAAAAAATAGTTCGATTTTCTTCAGAGAGATTCAAATGCACAAAGCTATCGCCCAGAACACACATGCACATACACGCACACAGACACATAAGAAAAAGCTTGACTCCTCAATCCGCGTCAAAAAACTTCTCTGCTCCTCTACGACTACCATAAACCTTTTGGATTCGCTATACTCAAATTTGCCATTTATTGGCATGAAAAGAAGTATAACCAATCTCAGCTTTGCAACTGCCAAGTCATGCGATGTGGATTCGAAAAAGAAATACTACAATTTAAATTCTTTATCTTTTCAGATAAATAATTTGTCAATGAAGCATTATAGAATATCAAAAAAATTCAATAATGCATACGAAAGATAGCTTTTATTTAAATCATACTAAAACAAAACAAAAAAATGTTTGATGTCAAATCCTGACATTATTTGGAAGAAAATGTCTGCTAGAGAAACTTAATGCTTTTTTTAAAAAATTGCTGTTATAATTAAAATATTCGATTAAGTAATATTTACTTTGGCTTAGCTAAAATATCTTGTTAAAGGATATAAATTAAACAATAGGGTATAAATAAAACTTCTGCATTAGGATTGCTTCAATTATAAAACAAAAAAAATTCTTTCATGCGAAACAAAGAAGCGCTTGTTTATATTTTTTTTAATTATTTGTTTTGACTTTTAGTGTCTGTAGTGCACAAAACAATGCCATTCTCACGAAGAAAAATAAATGTATTAATATTGTTCTAATTTGCTTTATGTTGTTGTGATTTTGATTGCGCTAACATTCATGATGTCACAGTAGCACCCATTGCTCGTCTACTAATTTTAAATATAATGAAACTATCGAGGCCAGATACCTTTGTGCTTTAACCATTTATTCTCCAAAATCAGAACAAATAAAGCTAATAAAATTGTGTTCTAATTATACACACATTTTCCGTTTAAAGAGTGACATATTTTTTGTGGTGAATTTTACAAACACATTAAGTTTAGATATCCAAGAATAAATATCATTCTTTCGCCATTCATCTGGATTCATCGCCACCAGAGGGATTAAACAATGTTTGGATGATATAGGTTTGAGGTCCTCTTTCCCTCACCTGAATTTCCAACTAAAGATATTTATAAGATGATTTTTATTTCATCTCGATATAATTTTTGGTAATTATTATAATAAAACATTTTATTTTATTCATATTCTCGATAAAAGATTTCAACCCTTAGCCTGTAAAAAAATTTAATTAAAAAATAGATTTAAATAAGGTGTCAAAATATTGCAAATTTTTTTACCCATTATGAACATTCGAATAAAAAGTTTTTCTGAGATACTTCACTTCTAGATGAATCAGTCACTCAGCCTGGAAGCAAACAGGAATCACACTAATCCGTGACAAAATTTGGAAACGTAAATAATATCTAGGCGTAGTATTCTGAAATTTAAACGATGGTTGATTGCAGTTTGAATAAATTCGGATACGGGGAAGTACAGGGGGAAAAATCTTGAGTTCTCACTATTTCCTCCCTCCCTCACAGTTATGGGATTCATATGTCGTCATTAACTTGATTACTTGGCACTGATCACCAAGTAAGTTATCTCGCTTCCAGTCACGCCTTTCCTTGATATAATTCTACGAGTAGCTAATACAAGACATACAATGGATTTCAAAATCAAATTAGCGTAGAATTTAACGAGAGCATCAATCAGTTCCTTTCCGAAACACGATGGCTTAATTAATTTTACGCAATCAAACTGCTGCAAAACAGTTTCGAATAATCCAAGTGCAATGTCAAGATATTCTTTCTTTTAAGATCAACTTACTTATTTGAGCACACACACACACTAAGAACTATATGAAAATGGTAACAAACAAATGTCATTAAAATTTTACTTATTTCTGTCCACATTTGTGGATATACAGATTATCTGTGAATTTTTGTATTAAAAAAGTAATGTTAAATATACTAGACAAACAATATTTCCCACTA
Source organism: Argiope bruennichi (assembly GCF_947563725.1). Lineage (NCBI taxonomy): Eukaryota > Metazoa > Arthropoda > Arachnida > Araneae > Araneidae > Argiope > Argiope bruennichi. The sequence continues at coordinate 126,316,880 of NC_079154.1, read as the reverse complement.
AACAAATATCTCATTTTACTAATGTTGGCAACAAGAAACATTCTCATTAATTCACGTTGACCTGTCATTAGAGGAAAAAAAATGCCCGGTCAACTGATAATTCCCGTCAGTAAATTCAAAGAGGTAAGTTTCGGGAACATGAGTGCCAAATTATTGTTCAATCGTGACGTCCAATCTTTAACGTGAGGTGATAATCTTATATGAATATCATGTAAGTTAAGTTACTTGTCATATCATTGTTATTTTCTTTTAATTTCAAAATAATAACTGGCCTTATAGGATAAATGAGTATATTCAAGATCCTTCGATATCTTTCAATAACTGCTTTCAGAAGGTGTCGTACTTTTCACGTGCCGTTTCCACCAGAATAAATGGATTGCGATCGTTGCATCTGTAACAAAAATTTTTTGCCTTGTTGTGGCTATAATCAATTTTTTAATCTTCCTTTTAAGATCATATATTTTCATATATTTTACATACAAAATATATGAAAACGAAGTATTGAAATCATCCGAAAATTTAGTTAGAGATTTTGATACCTTCTCCCCATTTTAGACCTGATAAATCTAAAAATCCCATTATGTCAGTCTGTAAGTGAACGCGATGACAAACTTTAAAGATCTATACGAATGAAAATTAGAACATAATCTTCCACAAATGCGTAGATTTCTGATAAATTTTAAACAAAATTCCTCAGTGAAAGATCTGTCTGAATATTTGTATGTATGTAAACATACTAAATCGAAAATGGAATAAACAAAATGGATATTTGGTATATCGTTTTATCACTAAAATTGTAGAACTATATAAACTTCTACAATCCGCTGAAGTCTGAGTGTCTATCAGGCATATATTCATATGTACGTGAACAGGTTGGCTCAAACTCTCAACAATTTTGATAAATCCCGTTAAATATGTAATTTTTTCACAAATTTGTAGATTTGTTTAAAAAATTGAAAAAGAGGATTGTGCAAAATCGTAACTCAATTTTCTTCCCGATATTTCGAAGCAATAAACACGCCTTACTGTGTCAAGAAAGTCGATGGGAGAAACTGTCCAATCGCTTTGTACACAATTTATACAGAACATCCGACAGGTGATACTGTAGATGAAGAAATTGTATGCGCTCACAGAAATAACAAAAATAAACAGAATTAACTTTTCGAAATTTTATTTCATCATTAATATAGTGTAATTTCGAGATCATCGAATTTTATTACTTAATATTTAAAGAGATTTCAAACAAAAAGATAGAGACAATATAAGAATTTTCTGAAACATAGATACCTTCCACCAATTTTTAATAAATTTTTTGATTACTGGATTATTTATGTATCCACAATTTAAACTATGGTAGATGGTACTACAAATTATGGGATAAGATTAGTATATATAACAAATATATTTAGACAAACCACTCCTAAAATTAACAATAATCATTCAGCTTCTGACCTTCACCACTTCCATATCTAACAAAAACAGTTTTTAACTTTTATAAAACAAAACATCATAAAAATTTTCAAGAAATGCAAAACAATTAAAATTATCTAATTACCCTCCTTATTTAAAATTTCAAAAATATATTTAAATCAAAATATTAATAGTTCTGTTTAAAGTTGCACGTTTTTCATGGAGACTACAGAAATCAATACAGAGCGAAGGGCTATAAAGACTTCTCCGACGAGTTAAAAATAGATATTCAAACTGATAAGAGACTTAATGATGCATTTGGAAATCGTTGTAAAAAAACGAGCTTAAAACAATTGAGAAAGGCTGATGCTTTAAAAAAGATATATCTTTTGTTGAAAGTATTTCCAGAAGCTCTTTTGCTGAAAAGAATATGATGACTGGCTAGATTTTTTTTCTTTAATACATAAAGTTAAGCATATGCATTTTTTCTTTCATTTTTATATAGCTTGAAGGGTTCATTAAAAAAACTATTCTAGTAGAAATTTCAAGAGTTCTACAAAAAGTGGTCTTCAATATATCTTTTATTCCTATATATAAAAAATTTATCTCCTTATAGAAGAATCGCCATCGCCTTTTATTAATCTAACATTTGAACATTTAATTATTAACTTATTAAAATTAACTTTTTAATTGTAAGAAATCTGTGCTTCTACTTTTCCTGCAACAATGCTAATGATAATGGCTCATACATATATCAATAACGATCAATGAAAACGAATCACACTAGACTTTGTTCTATTCGAGGCTGACACAATATCAAAGACGATGATACCGATCAATATTACCATCTTCTCAACATTCAGATTTAAATTAGAAATGATATGTTTCCTTGGTCATTATTATAATAAATGTAATTTTTTTGTTTATATCACTGATGATTAAATAAATGCATGTGAACTGCTATTAAGAAGTTAATGAATACTTATCCTTCATTATTACCCAAATATTCTGTAGTAATAATTTATTTTTCTTTAAGATTCGTTAAATTCATATAACAAAAAAATATTGTAAGTATTTGTTTTCACTAAGGGAAGGCAAATATTAACCACATCTTTATTGGAAACAAAAGAGTAAGAGAATTTCACCTATTCACATGCCAACGTATGATGGTTTTTAATCATTGTTGGTTTCAAATAGAAAATACAGAAACTTAAGCAGCCCTTGTTAAAATACAGGAACAGTACGAGAAACATTTCCACATCGAGCATGAACATGAATTCTCGTGCTCACAATAATGCGAAAAAAAAATCAAAACTATTCATTGCTGTTTTCGGAAATTTCAATTTCTTTTATCCTATTGGAAAATTGTGTTAATATTGCTTTTTATATGATGAATAACTTCATTTTTATCTTAACTGAATTAAATTAATTATTTCGAAATGAGAACTAAAATTTTCAGTAAACTCAACTTTTAAAGCAAACGTTATATTTCAATGCATAGTATAGTTTCTTTGACCTTCATAAAAAAAAACCAATGCAATGACATTTATTCACCACTCTAAGCTTTATATCGGCTGAGAATCACGGATAGAGATAATAGAATTAATGTATAAGTTAAAAGGAGCAAGCAAGCATAGGATGCTTATTGTCCCTTTCAAGTCTTTAAGACTGTATTAGTTAAACGTAATTTTTAATTTATTTGACTTTTAAAACTAATTCTTATTTAGAATGAATATCTTGTTTCGATACCTGTTAAAAACTTCAAATTATCTCTCTCTCTCTCTCTCTTTCTCTCTCTCTCTCTCTCTTTTTTTTTTTTTTTTTTCGTTCTTCTTCTTTGCCATCTCTTTTCTCATGTTCATAACATGTTTGAATTCATTTACTCGAAACTAAATATTTTTTAAATATTTAATTTCGAGTATTTAAACTGAATTCCTAATGAAAATCATTATCTCCTCTAATGCAAATATCTGTTAATACTGGAAACGGGCATTGATATAAATTTGAAAATTAAATATAAAAAAGAAACCCATCTTTCTTTAGGGGAGCTAATTTTCTACCAATATTGAAAAAAATTATAATAAATACTTTTTATTTACAATAGAAAAATATGACTTCCAAACAAATGAAACAAATTTCAAGCTCCAATTATTTTGAAAAGAAAATTCGACGATGTTCACATGAGATCATTCAGATCCAAATGTAGGACAAAAAGTAAGCTAATTGACTAGAATCTTCATGCATTTTTAAATCTTAAATTAATCTCCAGTTTTCGTCTTGAATTTCTTGAAAAAAATAGGGGATTAATGCTAATTAGAAAGACTTTTCTGAAAATGCAATTACTTATTTTTCCTTTTGAAGTCACTTATGAATAGTAAGTACTTTTTTGCAAGAAAACAACAAATGTTGGAAAACAACTTTTACGGTCGGTGCTCTCTCTCGTGCTGTAAAATTGCAGGTTTGGCGACCAAATATTTAGCTATTTTGGCTGTATTTGGCGAATCTGCCCAAAGCTAGATTCAGAAAAAAATAATAAATAAATAAAGTACTCTACTTTATAGTATTTTTCGAATACCCTTGGAACCTCCCTTCAACATTTCCAAATGGATAAAATTGTAATTCTCCAGCTGAGGTGAAAAGTTTTGTAACATTGTATGTAATGATAAACAAAATTTTAAGATCTTAACTAATTTTCATCGACTTAAATAGCAACGGTAACACAAAGTTGAATTTGAAAAAAAAACCGATTTCCAAATTACATATATTTATAGCAAAAAAAAATAGAAATTAATAAGTAAAAATTTTTTTAAAAAAATTCTACTTTTTAGCATGTTAATGCAAATATGTTCTTAAAAATATATATTTTTTATTCTTTCTTACAATCTACAATTTTCGAACCGCATTGAATTGGATTTTCTAATTTACAACTTTTCAACGAAGAAGCATTTAGAAGTCTTTTCCATACTGTGTTTCCTAATCAAAGTTTTTATATATAAAAAATTCTTCTCCTCTTGTCCTCACATTTTTTTAGAATACGAGAAGATATAACTTTTACAACTGAAATTTTGGGAAAGATTAGTGAAGTACGTCTCTTCCTTTCATCGCTTTTTAGTCAATAAAAGGCAATTTACATTTTTTTTTCAGACATTCGATAATAGGATAAAAGATCCATATCGACTGGCCTTGAAAAAATATATTGGAGGTATATGTGTGTATATATATATACTGTACATATCTCATATATTATACAGACGGTAGGTGCAGGAAAGCGCCTGTAAAAGAAAAAGGAATCAAATGAAAAGTTTTAAGAATTTAAGAAACCAAGTCATCCGCTCGCTAAAACGAGATTTTGTATTCTACTTATCGGTTTTCATCAATGAATTGATGCAGTTCCTCATACTACTGAAGTTTTGATTAATTTTCGACAATATCGAAGACGCTTTTTAGAAGTTTCTCTATATTAAATATATCTTATCTTTAGCTTTCTTTATAGTTTGCTTTATAAGCAAGGAATTTCAATTTCTTCCAACGTGATGCTTTTAGAGTTAACCCATTTCTGAATATTATCAAGAACTTTTTAAAAGATCTCAATGGTAAATATTTCTTGTTCTTTTTAAATGCCCAATTTTCATTTTAGAATAAAATTTATTATTTTCAGTTCTTAACTAGCGCGTCTAACTACTTAACATTAAAGTTTTATACACTTTTATTTAACTGGATTAAAATAGAATTTTTAATTCATTTTTGGATGACCAGGAGTTTAGAAATTTTGTGTATCTTTTGCTTTTTATGACAAACAACCCACTATTTTAATATTTTCAGAACTTAATCTCTTCATTAATTTAATTAAATTTTAACTCCTACTGCACGGTTCCAGCCGGTAAAACAGTTCAGAAAAAAATTATTTTAAGAGACTGAAATATTTACAATAATGAATTATAAATTAAAAATTAAAATGTTGGAAATGTTTATAAATTCAGGTTAAACCGTAGGAAATATTTATACAGGATATAATAAAATTATTTTCAATAAATTTAGTTTTATTTTTGAGTATGTGTATTTTTAACGAGCCATAATCATCATAGAAAATATATTCTTCCCCCTCAAATAATATTGTTTTTCTTTATTCAAAAACATCAAATTAATCTTATTATTGGAGAATACTGGGAAATCATCTTTAAATAAATTGGGAAGAATTCTTTAATAAACTATCATCAAGCAAAATTCCTCTGCCACTTAAAAACTTTTAAATAAGAAAACAGAATTTATATGCAGGTTAATTATCTGTTGAACATAAATTTTGAGTTATCATGGCATTCCAAATAAAATTCGTACTTTCCCACTTAGCTATTTTAATCAGAAATCAAGTGATGTTCTTCGCAATTTTCTATGAATGGTGTTGAAAATTTTGAGTTAAATATACTGTAGGAGTTTAAAAATTTTATGATGGTTAAATTTTTAATAAAAGTATTATATCTTTTCACGATTTCATTCAATTATATTTTGCCATGCGTGAAAATAGAATGATATAATTTATTTCCTAAAGTCAAAATTTATTTGGAGCTGAGGCTCCAATTATAGATAACTGCAAGTTAAATACTTATTATGTTCCACTAAAGACTAGCCAAATAAATATGGCAAAAATTCTTTAAATATTATCGTATCCTCAAACTTACTTTAATTATGTAGTAGTAAAGCATAGAAGAATAATGTAGAAATTTGCAAAAATCATACATTTATACCTTATTGAACTCGTTTAAAAATAAAGAAATGTGTCCAGAAATAATTCTTTTTTCTTCGAGAGTAGGATATCAATGCGCATATTTTAAATATAGTTACTTTCCTCAAAAATAAATAACTTTTTAAGAAATTTTTTAAATACGTAATTAAAATAGGAATTAGCGGTATGTAGTATAATATTCAAATCAGCACTATACAGAAAGCGATAGATTCAAGTCACAAAGACTTTGTTTCATATTTTCCCTCTTAGTCGCATATCATTGCAATTCTCTAGTTTGTATTTATTGCTCGTAACTGGCGCCAGTTTCAGGAAGCATAGCGCCCCTCAACACATCTGAGTAGCTCATTCGGGTAACGAGTATTTATTACTTGCTCAGGGCTTTTATCGGGGAATGCTTTTGGTAAGCATCGACGGTTTATAATCTCGTGTTCGGCATTTCCCGTCTTTTCACTCAGAAAGCAGTAATTAAGCCTTCTCCCTACTTTCTCTTGAGGCATAATTCAGTTGTTTTAATTAAGTTGATCAAAGCAATTTTTCAGTGGTTAGAACCTTTCCTAAATAAGTTCTTATTCAGAAGATATACAACAATTAATGCTTAACGTTCGAATAGGTTCATACATCTTCAAGCAATCTGAAAATCAATCGAATAGGTTCGAGCAATCTTTCTTTCGGCAGAACTTAAAATTGAAAAAGCTCTATTGTATAAATCAGTGGGAGTAGTCTTTTCAAAACTTTCTTTATACTCTCTAATAAGGATGTTATCGCTCTTCTCTTAAAATCGTGGCCCTTGGACGAAACTGTGAATACCACGAAGGCTCAGATTTTATTTACAGAATCCCACACATGAGAATTGTATGTTTCGTACCACAGTAAAAAAAATGGTACTTCTGTATTAATTGCATGATATTGGAGAACAATAGTTACTAAATATCGATCTTGGAAGGAATCTAGAGTTTGTACTACAATACATCTAGTATGCGATCTGTGATGATTTTTCGGTATTAAGTAGAGTTATGTCACTCATAATCAAGTACCGGAAAATCGAATATGTATTTTGGATACCTTTTACAATCGATTGAAAATAAAACTGGATATCAAACCGCAATTATACTTACAACATCGCATAAGAGATTTCGTTCAATTAAATCATTGAGTTTTTGAATTATCGGGCTTGTATGCATGAAAAAATAAAAACCGACTGACGGTTAATCACTTGGCAGATTTGGTTTCGAATTTATATGATTCTACATTACAGTTGTTTAATCTGTGTACCAAGTTTTATCTAACTCTTTATGTTTTCTAGTTATCATGTTCGCATGTACTCGGGAGCTAGATAAACAGATTTTCTCTGAATATACTTCGTTCAAAATTTGATTTAAAAAATCGAAATATTCGGTATGAAGATCGTGTAACAAATTTCATCTGTTCAACTCAACACATTTTTAAGTTAGCATGTTCACAGATAGACAAACATAATTCCATAAATTTGTTTTTCGAACTCAGATAGGTCCAAAGCATGGAGGATCGTTAAAATCTCAAGTTCAAATTTTCCGACGATTGCAATGCTTTCTCTTTGTATACTTCTTATGCGAGAAAAAATATATAATCGTATAAAATATATATCTCAAAACAAAGAGAACCGGCATTTCATCTAAAATAGCCACAAAATTGCAAACGAATGGCAACTCATTATTACCTTTCACAGAGCAAATCAGTTTTTAACAGCAGTAATAGTTGCCCATCGAAAATTAAAATTAATATTTTGCAAACATTATATGAATTCCACTGGAGCTGACATGATTCCCGTTGCAACTTGATACAAATATTAAAACGTTTCGAAGAATTCAAAAGCTAAAAAAATTGGCCATTAAGCGCAGCAATTTGCCAACAATAAAAATCTTAGGCCATTAGTTTCTTATTTACCAACAATAAAAATCTTTTATGCTTAAATGATAACTCCTAAATTATACCCAAGATACAGATTTCCTTTTCTGAGATGATTTATTTTCAACATTTCCCTGCAAAATCTAAAAATAGCGTAAAAATATTGTCCTTATATCGCACTTGTTTGGCTCAAAACTAACACCCAGAAAGTCTGTATCTTCCCTGACCACACCTAACTCCACTAATCATCCATGGACATCTAAAATTATAAACAATTTGATGCCCATCTCTTCTTATTGGTGCTTTAAGTATCATCGTATTTTACCAACGTATTATTACGTACGTATTTATACGTACGCCAAGCAATTAGTTTGAACAAAATTCCTCAATCAGTCTGAAAGACAGTTTGGAATTTCCTTACAGTTTTACTGTATCCTAAAAGTGTGCTAGCAACAAATGGTGGCACCATGTAATTCAAATGATAATGCAAAGAGCAAAACTCGGTGCATTCTTTTTTCACAAAAAAATTATTCAACTCTTTAATTAAAAGAAAAACTACGATTTGTTTCTAATTGATAAATTGATCAAAATCCGGGACAGAACGAAATATTTAAATTAATAAGGAAAATTTAATACGTATTCAGTACACACTGTGTGATACGTTTAAAATATTATCACATTCCTGAGTAAACTGAAACCATTCAGATCACCGAAATGAAATATGTTCCAGAAATCCTAATCTATTGAACACTAAACAAATAAAAAGCTAACTTAATACAAACTAAATGAACATTAAATGCTAAGCTTCGAAGATTAAATATTTCATTGTTTTTAGTAAATCAATGATGTTCATTAAAATCGAAAATTAAAACATTTAAAATCAAGGTTAGTGAAGACAGGAATCAAATGGTCCGCTGCCTTAAATTCTCTATCCCATGTAAAAATCCTTAACTTCTCCAAATTTTATCTTGGTTTGTGATTTAAAAAAATCATATTAGAATAATTTTTTAAAAAAATTATTTGGTGCATTCAGATTTTTTATTTGTGTCAAAAGCGTTGTGTGGCTTATAATTAGTATTACTTTTCATTTTCTTTAGGTTATTTTTGAAACTCGAAAATTTAAAGTTGAATATATTGCTTAAAACAGGCAGGATAAAAACGAAAAAAATAGATAAATATTTTGTTTACAACATTTTTTGCTTCATCAATTCAAAGATCAATATAGCGACAGATGTTTTTTTTTTCTTAACAGACAATTTTTCAAACTATGCAATTTAACTTAACGAAAAAAAGCACGGAGGCTTCCTTACGTATCTGTTTACCTAAAAAAACGCAAGACAGTCCATTCAGCAATTTTCGATGAAATATCTAATAGCAGATGAAATGCAATACCTTTCTCTCTCTCTCTCCTTCGTTTTGTGTTTAATTTATGCCGGAAACTCTGGAAGAGAGATTACCTCTTACTTGTAAAAATAATCTGATCTTTTCCGTAATTAGGGCGTCTAATGTACTGACACGACAGTCTCCATAGCAACCAATCATTACAATGTAAGTGGACGATACTGAGCCCGCGAGCCGGATTACAGTTTCTGGGGATGCTGCAATTATTCTTAAGGCGGGGGATTAATGCCCGCTCCTTTTTCCCCCTGATAAAAATCTCTTCGCAAAATAATCGGGGGAGCTCGACTTACTTGACTGAAAACAATGCATAATTTGTAGACCTCAATCTATTTAATAAATACAAAAATTTTAAAAAAATTCCTTAAAAATCTATGGCAAGAGATAGTGAATTTCATTTTAAACAGCAAGAAACAATGTATTCCGACATCTTGAAAGAATAAAAGAACTGATGCAACTCATCAAACTGAAAATTATTTGCCAAAGAGTCTAATGTTGTATTCTGTTAAGGGAGCTAAGCAAATCAGCTATTGAAATGAAATTAACGATAACCATCCACAAATGCTACTGTATGCCCAATCATCCAGTAGCGTGGTAGTGGCCGAGCCTTAGCACACTAATAATATAGTATAATAATTAGCAAACAAACCTCAAAAATCTACGCTGAAGGAATTATCCACACTTGAAACATGACGTTAACGCTCTCCAAATCTGCCCCAATAGTTCATTGGAACATCCTCTGAAGAGAAATAAAAAAGCTGACGTACGAAACATCTGTTTTAAGAGTATGTGTCTTTTCCAATTTTCATAAAGGAGAACTAACATTTTTTTTTTTTTTTGACAGTGTGAAAAGATTGACATTATAGATACTATGGCAAATATTTTCTTTCTGTGCGAGAATTCTCGGAAAAGTTACTAGCAGACAACTCGCATCGATAATAAGAGGAAAGTAACGTTACGGCCTGTTAAATGGACTTGAATATGTCATTTAAATTTCCTTATACTTGAAGATCAAACAGTTTTAACATTTTAAGATCAATGCCACTAAATATTGCCTTCAGGAAAAATGTTACGGTCTGTATGATCGGAACATGAAAGATAAGCTCTCGGAAACGGGCAGGCAGGTTGTCTTATTCATACTCCAAATTTGCTTTAACTAAACTTCATTGCATTCAAAGATGAATCACGCCATCAGAGGATATCTGCTCTTTCTTGTCCATCTGCACACATTCGCTTTAAGTTCACATGAACATTGCGTCAAAAGCTGACCTACATCATTACGTAACTGACAGGCGGGTGTTAAAAAACCTTTTATTTCACCAAGCCTAGGGTTGGCAACTTATAGGCTAGGTACAAAAATATTGTGCAAGACTTATGAACCAAATTACGAAAGGCATAAAGATTATACATGAAAAAAGACACGGTATCATTAATGGCTAAAGAAACCTTTAATCGTATCCATTAGCCATTATGATTTCATTACTTATTTCATTGCTTATTTTTATTACTTCTGTTTAGGGCTTTGATTCCCTTGAAAAGAGGCTGTTCAATTGGAAATCTTATCAAGTCTTTGACATTAGATTAATAATGATGATTACATTATATAATTTTATGCAATAATACTCTGAAACTCAAAACGAAGAATGCTTAATTTCATATACTTCTACTCATCAATATAAGAAAGTTGAAGTACAATTTATATCATAAATCGATGATACAACTGCTATTAGCTTTCTATGTATTGTCAAAAATGATTTTATATTACAAGACTTCCTTAATAATAGATATATAATGAGATGTTGTCTGAAATATGAACTCCTACGATATTTCAAATTTAATAAAGAACTTTTTAACGCAAATCTGACAGAACGGCTGAAAAGCATTACTGCAATTTGAAAAATATTCTATCCGTGAATAAATATATTCTCCAAGGTTCAAATCTCGAATCTCCTTCAAATTGTTTGGAGCATTGGAATAAAAAAAAATTAAATATTCAATTGTTATAAAACTGTTTATTTCCAAATATTGGCAAATCGTTCTAAGATAGAGCCAGCAAGAGTGGTGCTTTCGAAACTTTCTCATTTATTCTCTAAGCAATGGGCTTATGTATTATTAAACGCATGCCACTGACAAATAATAGTTACGAGAGAGCCTATTAGAGTGCGATTTTTTGGCGATTAATGTTAACATATGTACTAAAAAACCGTTAGTGTATTTTGTGCGTTCTTTTTCAAAACCATTAAAACCAAAATTTGATGCAGAATTAAAATTGCTGTTACAAGTTCACATACAGAATTTCATATATTAAATTGAACCGCTTTGTGTCACGGCGTTTTCATGCTTGTGAACTCACAGACCAGTAGATGGCCAACCTCTTGACAGATATAGTTCCAAATTTGAAGCATATCTACACTTATGATGTTAAATCTGTATATCAAATTTTATCTATTTAACTCTCTTTGTTTTGCAACTATTGTGTTAACTTATCATCGGACAGCTAGACAGATATATTTTCTTTGAATGGGTTTCGTTCAAAATTTCATAGAAATCTACAAATTTGGAATATACACCAAATTTCATCTGTCTAGATCAAAGTTGTTCTAGTCATACAGTTCAAAGACAGACATAATTCCAAATATGTGTTTTTCGAACTCTGAAACAGGAAGATTTGTCAAAATTTCGAGTTCAAATTTTTTGTCAATTTCAATACTTTCTTTTTGCATACTTTGTATACGAATAAGTAAACATGTGAATATAGAACTTCTGAGAATGATATTTTTCATTATAGTTGTATATATTATGTATACGTTATTTACAATGTTTGAAACCTTGATGTCTTTGTTTCGGAGTAACTTAGAGAAGATGTAGCATAAATTCTTTTGGTAACTTTTTGTTTGGGATCACAATATTACCAAGATCCAATCGAATACTGCTTAGCAAAAAAAAAAAAAAAAAAAAAAATAATTGAAATAAAGATTCAAAAGAAACTAAGAATAATTCAGCAGAGGAAAATGCATTATATTTTTATTATATTCTTATATTCTTATTTATCAACCTTCCCAGCTCTATCTTTAAAATATTATGCAATATTAAGTAACGCAGTATCATTTGAGGCGTTGAACTTTATCTAAAGTCAATATACCAAAAAACAAAAATCACTCGATGCAACGCACTACACTGTCTCCAAGGTGTTCAAAACAGGGTTCCCGATCACGGAAAGTAAAAAACAAATAAATAGTAAACACAAATAAGATAAGTTCCCATGGTGATTTGTGTTGTGACTTCTTCTGAAGAGTGTGTTATCTCGCTTGTTTCTTCAGTCGGTCTCACAGGTTCTCATAAGAAGTGAGTAAATATCATGCTGAGATGGGAAAAAAAATACTTTCTCTTTGAAAGTTACCGCATATCAGGTGTTCACACTTGACATAATTATTCAAAAACTTGTAACCTATTTTATATGCAAAAAGATAATTTAACCGTCACGTTAATACGTTGAGCATGAGATAACTTCATCTAATCTCAATTACAATTTCCGGGAGTGTAATATTATCTGTTTAGTGTAATATGAAAACCCAACTGAGAGTTTTGGTGAAGATTGAGACTTCTTAAATGTTTTCAACATGCCAGTCCTTTTCCGATGGAAAAAAAATGTTAATCTAAAATTTTTGAACAAATTTGAAAATGAAAGCATGATTATCAGGCAAATACGAATATCAAATTATTTGTTAAGTAATAGATCTGACCATCGAGCCTTCGCCTTTTATTTTCCTTCGTGGAAAATAAAAATAAGTTTTATACAATCGAAACAACTTTTGGGCTGTTAGCGAGTTATGAGCGAGTTAGTTTGGTTATGTAGCATAAAGATGCACATAGAATAGAAAATTTCGCTAAATAAATCAAATTATAAAAAGTACTAGTTCTTTAATATAATTATCAATCTATCACTTCTGTTTCACTCTTTCCATTTTTCCCAGCCTAGATTATTCTTTAATAGGGTAGTGGGGCTTTATTTTTTTTTTAAATAATACTCTTTCATTATTTGAGAGAAAAAAGTGTTTCCTCTTTTCAAAAAGCACTTCCTTATTCCCTATAATTTTATGTTTCGTATATTTCTCTGTAATATATATATATATATGACCCTATAGTCTTAGATCTGTATCCTAGTATTACAAGGGATGTAAAAGAATTAATAATTATTGCATTCATCTAGGGATAATTTTTTATGATTAATTCCTGTTCTTTCTTAATTCAGCTAAAATGCAGAAAATTCAATATTTGGCATCGCATGTCAAACATTTGAATAATAAAAGAATGTGAAGGAAATCCGTTGTCTTATCAAAAATAATTCGGGCCCGCAAAGCATACTGAGAAAAAAATACAAATAATAATCACTACAAACTATGCAATACAAAGCACATTAATAGATTACGTCCGCGAAAAAGAAATATGCATTATATTCATGGCTCCGAATTACAATAATAATACCTACATCATATCTGTACAAAAAAATATCCACAGTTTCATACATATTTATACATATAATACATCAATTTGAAATTCAATCAAATATTCATTTTCAAATTCATATATTAACAATTAGTCATAACTAAAATGCATTAATATTAGCAGTAATTCAGTATATTAAATAGCTATTAAAATTTTATATGTTTACAATAAATCTTTATAAAAATTAAATATAAGATTAGAATAATACATGATTTATAAGCTGTTTACATTTATCAGAAGACTTCTTCCCTAAAGAAGTTAACTTTTTCGAGAAAATTCCCGTAGTTCTTTAACCATAATAATCAGTCCTTGTCTGGCTACAACGGCAATCCCAAGGGTAACACAATTTGTCAGAAAATATTTAGTTCTTATACCTTTGAATGTGTTACATTTATAAACGTAGTGGGTAACTGTACCCTTATGTCCACAATTTTTGAAACAACCTTCTTTGATACTACCATGGCTAGTTTGAAGTTGATTTAAGTAAAAATTGCCATAACATCAGTATAAGTCCACTTTGGACGACTCTCTATCTTAATAAGAAATGACCCTCACATACATCAATAATATGATTAAAAACCCTGATATCACTGCCAATTGTGAATGCTGGTGCATGCATAGGAATAAATAATGGCATAAACTAATACAAAATGATACTATCTTTTCTTCATTCTATCCAGTTATTGTATAAATATTTTTCTAAAATGTTAATTTTATTAATAGACTCTATCTTCTTTAAGGTATCACAATTATTAACTTATTTTGTGATATATCGATAATAAGATACTCAGAATCTCAAATAGATTTATCGTTGCATGAAAAGACTCATTTTATACTAAACCGGCGATGCTGCACACTTCGGAAATTGACTTTTTACCTGCATCTTACATTTGAGATAAAAGATTTAAAATTCAAGATTTTTAATTGTGGGAGGAACAGATATAATCAATTTTAGATGATAGCGCATTGTTTTCTTGCTATAGTAAACACTATTTCCAAAAATAAAGATTTCTTCGTCTAACCATAATTTCGCTCTATAAAGAATTGCAATTGCTTTTTTTTAATCTTCAGAGCAGAAAAACAGCCACTGAATTTCACAATAATATATCAGGAACGAAAATTACTTTTCTTAAACATTTTTTTTTTCTTCTTCTTCTTTTACGAGCGTGTCTTGGTATGCAATGTTTGACTTGCTCAATAAACAAAAACAAGTTCTGAATTTGCTGTTTTCAAAACAGTAAGCTCTGAATTTATAAACGAACTTACTTACGAAAATGACAAACAACACAAGTGAAAAAAACATGGATGAGCAAATAATGCTACATCACATATAGAGTTATTTGGTATCAGTACAACTTAATAAATCTGTTTTTGAGTGAAAACAAACTAAAACAGGAAGTGAAGCTTGTTGATGCTTCAGAAGATAAGGCTATTTTTTTATTGCTATTTCGAAAATGTATTTATCAAAATCTTGATTTTAAAGCCATTTCTAACTGGAAAAATTGTATTTAAAATCTTTCTTAAAATACCAGGTTACAATATTGAGAATATTCATCTAAGGAATTATATCAAAAGGGCCATCACAAGAAAAGAATAATAATCTTTCATTATTATTTTTATGTCAGATTTTTAAGTTTCCAAATTTGCTTATTTTTTTATTCCAGTGGTAATTTGAAGCGAATACAGAAATTTTTGACCATGAATTCCGAATAATAGGTTCTTTACAAGGTTTCTCAAAAAATGTTCATAACAATTTATGTAAAATATTTAATAATAAGTATCATTCAATGTTTATAGCAATGGACATGTTATCATGTTTGTTATAAATGCAGTTATTTTTTATTTTATAATTTCATAATGCAGAGAAGAAAATCATTAGCATATTTTTAAAAAAATACCTTTTTTATTTTTGTATATTTATATTGTTTTATATATGTGTATATTTTATATTACAATTTTCGAATAGGGACCATATGCTAAATTTCAACCATCTTATTTATTACTTGTTTTTTTTAAAAAAACAGCTGTTATTACAAATATGCAGACTAATAATAGAAGAATAGTATAGTATAAAAGAAGAGTATAATTCTAAAAACTATTCTTTTTAAGTTCAAAAGATGTCTACTGCTTAAAAATTCATCCAGAAGTGCATGAGGAGTTATTTGATAATCATATTTTTTTTCTATATTGTACTTCAAATATAAGAGAGTAAAATTTAAAAAAAAACTCCAATAAATTTTTAAAAAAGAAATATTTTTGAAATTACAGAAAACATTATACTTATGAGAATTAAAATGTATAAACACTATACAACTTTGTAGCACATATTTTTATTCTCGAACTCAAAATTTCAACAAAATTCCTGCCATTTTAGTTTCAGGAAATTCTTTTAAATAAGTATGTGTCGCACTGAACGCAAGATTGAAGAAACTGGCTTTACTACCCTTACTACTTTCTTATTACTGTGCAATAATACACCCTTTTCCACAATATCAATTGACTCAGAATGTCGGTAAATATTGTTTACAGAAATCAAGTCCTTGGCGTCGGATTTCTTTCTATTCCTGCTTGCAATCCTTTTCTACATAAACTCCCATTTGTGTTTGAAAAAAACAAACACAAGGATTTTTTTTCTTTAATAAGTTACTGCTCAAATAAGTTGTTCTCAAATAAGAAAATCTACATTGTGATATTTCTAAGAATGTAATTATATGAAATTAAATATAAGTAATTCAATATTAATTAATAATGTTAAGGGGTGTAAGTCTCAAACATGAAGAATTAAATTTTACAGTCCTGCTTAGGCTGTGGATACTGTGAAGCAAGCTCTTCTTTTAATAAACGGACCGATTTAGTTTCACATTTCAATACATTTTAAACTTATTCTACATGTTAAATATTTATTTTAGATTATTTTTTATTTTACTAATTTTGTGAAAATTTATTATTTATTTATTTTTTTACTAAGACTCATGAATGCACATTATTCATATCCATACACAATTGTATTTAAGTAGATACTTGGTATTTATAAATACTATAATAACAAAGTAACTCACAGAATTTATAATTTTTGATAAATTTATATATGTGGAAATTAAGCTACTAATATTATTTAATCAATCTTCCTGCGATCCCCCACAAATCTGCGGCCATAGGCAGTCGTCTAGTCCGAAATCCGTGACTGGCTGATTCGTAACTTTTGAAGTACATTATTTGCTAAATTCCAGGACGCAGGACCACTCCATGAACTTTTATGAAGCCTTATTTCTGGTCTTTTATAGTTCTGCCCTGTATACTTTAAAGTGTGACTTACTTTTCTCTTTTGAAGAAAGCTGTTGTAAAATTTTTTAATGTTACCTTGGTATTTACTATTGTTTATACTTGTGTATACTCCACTTTGTGAATGGTCATCTACACTCTTGACGTCAATAGAATTTTGTTTTTCGAAGAATGAAAAAATGTAGTCCAAAGTGTTTTGGGCTGTAGCAAAATGTTTTCCAGTGGATTCGATGCTAGAAAGGCCTGTGAGTTGTGTGAAAATTCTTTTTCTCCTCAATTCAACTTTATATTGCTCTCCATAAGGGTTCGAAGCAACGTTATAAATATTCAGTATCTTCCACCGACAATTTTTTTATCACTTTACATGTTTCTTACAGAGTTTTTATTTTTTATGAATCGACATCGGGAAATGAAGCTCTGTCTCGTCTACTAGAGTTCTTTGAGCTCTTCAAAAGACGTTCAGTTTCTCTTTAAATAACATTAACTTTTTTTGTCATCCAATTAAGAATAAGAACATATTCTTGTTTCTTATTCTTCTGGCGTTGGTTAACGAAAATATTCAATTCATATTGATTTTTAGCATTATTTATTTCTCTTCGAAATGTTTGAATATGTATTCGCATGAAATTTTAAAATACATCATGATTGCGGTTTTATTAACTATTATCTCTGCTCACTTATGGATTTTTCGTAGGGCTTCCCGTTCGATTGCGGTATCTATCATTATTTGCATGCACACAGTTAGATCTTGCCAACCAATTGAAGTATTGCGCTAAAATGTTGGAGAAGAATTTTGTTTTATTGTTTAAAAAAAGAAATTGTCAACCAAGATAAAATCCAGGATAGCATTCCTTCCAGTATCATTGTTCAAAAGATATTTGGATTATTTAAATCTACACTGGTAATGATACATTCATTAAAGAGGAGTGTAATAATCCTTTGCAATTCTTGAAGCGTTGGATGATATCTTGTTCAAATAATTCTGTTCGGAAATAATTGTCACAATATTTTTAATGTAAGTTTTTACTGCCTTAACTACTGCTTTGAGACTCAAAGTAGCAGCTTTCTGTGATATGGGAAAGATGGTTGAACAGGCCAATGGGAATTCTTGCTGCTTTTGATGTTAGGCATAACTTCTCTTGAACCAAAATAATATTGGTACAGATCTGTGGGCAGAAAATGAGTTGCAGCTTTTGACGTCCCTAGGTTTATTTGTATACTCTTGAAAGCCTGGCGTTGTGTGGGGAGCACTTGTTGTTGTGGGAGTACTAAAGACTACATAAACAAAGTTATTTAGTCAATAGAATCCATATTAAGGGTTAAACAAATTAAAACTTGAATTCCTTGGCCTTTTTAATAATTAATAGACTTTATTCTTTGCTTAAAAAGTATCAAAAGAAAATGCTTTCCCGAAGAGAAGCAATTGTTATGTATAAAAATAATAAAACTGATTCAATGCCCACTTCAAGCACAAGCAGTCTAAAACAATATATAGAATATTAATATTATGCAGAATCTTCATGACGAAGGTAACAATTATTTCATTTAAGTGAAATGGAAGCATTTTGGCATATTTATTATTAAATATAAATATTTAATATTTTATTATTTAAATATAAATATCGAGTATCAATTGTAATGAGGACATACTATATGAAGATTCTTGTTTAATTGTATTAAAAGACATTTTAAGAAAAGTCAGTGGATCTCTTTAAAAAACGTTATTTTATAGCTTTATTTATTTTTCGTAAAGTAGAATTCTTTATGAAAGAGAATCAAAATCAATTAATTCTGTCACTAAAAGAATAATAAAATCAAGATAAGAAACTGCAAAATATTTTCATAAGATGAGACATTCTACGTATATTCCGCGTATTAATGTAAATATTGGAATTTATTTTTCCGCATACAAAGTACAGAAAAAAAAATATTGCCATCTCAAAAAAATTCAACATGTACAATTTTTTATGCTTTATGAATCATATTGTTTCATACCTCCCATAAATTACCATATTTATGAATAATACCCATAAAGTATATTATGAATAATACCCATAAATTACCACATTTACCATATTTACGATAAATAAAAAGGAGCTAATTGAATAGAATCAAAATTCTGTAGAAGGATTAGATTTTGCATCTAATCGGACAACAGGGCATTTTTTGGACATGCTCTATTAGATTTAATGCATTGCGAAATTTAAAAAAAAGAAAAGACCATATTTATGAAGATTATTGTAGCATGCACGTTGTTATTCACATTAATTGAAAATATTATAATATGTTTTTAATTTTTATGAGCTTTTTATTAGCATTATCTTAAGCATTGACTTTTGCATGGTACTTTTCATCTATGTTTAAACTACAAATGCTGCTTCTTTATTCTACCTTTACCTCCGGTGACTTCGGGCATCGACGCAGAATAGCTGAATGCGGAATTTAAACCCTCGACTCGGAATTCGAAAACCGATATTTCCATAGAGAAGGCGGCAGAGTGAGAATTCCAATCCATGCCGGATCGGCTCCAAAGATTCTTCTCGATTGAGCCCCAAGGGGGAGAAAGAGATCGAAACGCGTTATTCTTGACTTAACGTAATGTTTTTGTTATATCTCGGACATCAGGGAAGCTGAGGAACGTGATCGTTAGCTCCAAGCTGCTTTCCGACTGACATAATCCTTGCAGTTAATGTGTTGATTTTTAAAGTGCGAGAAGACGTCACTTCCTTATGACGTGAAAAACTGAACACAGAATTCAAAACTAATGTAAATTCAAGCTGAGTTAAAACCAAATAATATTAGTTTTTATTTTTTAAAATACTAGATAATTAGAACCTAAATAAATTATTTCAAGATCATATACAGGAAAAGTTGGAAAAAATGATACATTTGGATACTATGCATTTAAGAACATTCAGAAAAGAATGAAGCTCCAAAACTGAAAGATACAAATAAATAAACTAATGGTTCCTCTACAAAAATAATACATTCATCCTCGTATAATTCAATCACAGGGACAATGTCTGGCAGTTACGATTTGTGAATGATACAATGGTATATAAATTTTAACACTAATCATAAACACTCATATATTAATAGAATTATCACAGGGAATGTAAAGCCTTTTTTAAATCTTAAAAAAAAGCTCACCTATAAAACTTGCTTTATAAATCTAAAAAGAATTCCATATATCAGACTTCAACGTCATACTATCAACACAGTTTTCATGATAAATGCACCTAAATTTATCCATTTCCCGATAAGATTTTGAAAGCGTTAATTGATAGCCTGTATTCATCAGAATGTTATTTCTGTGTTTTTTTTTTCATCAGTCAATAAAGCTTAATCAGTGCTTTGAAAACTGTTGCAATTCTTTGGCGATCGTCTGACGGACATAATCTTTTTAAAGAACGATATTCATTATCCAAATATGTTGTTAATCAATAATAGATTTTTCAATGTATGTTTAATTTTTTTAATTAGAGAGAGGAAAACATAAATTAGAAAATAACCGAATCTCTGGTTTGGTTTTTAGGATTAAAGCAGTTTTTTGACATTCCACTCTTTTTTAGGACTCATAGTGTTATCAATTTTCTTAAATTGAAAGTTTAAATAAATGCTTTTCACATTTTAAAGTAAAACAAAAATATATTATAAGTTGTGCGCGGAAAAAAATTTAAATATGCAGTTGTTAGAGCCTCACTTCAGAAATCACCTTTCCTTTTAATTTAGTTTCCAATTTCATTTTCTTGCTATCCTTAGAAGAAGTAGCTTTATAAATCTTAATGAATACAACTACTTTCCATGGAAGTGCTCGCGTTCATTTCGAATTACTTATTAATTTATTACACCTTATTTTTATGCAATCTTTCGGAATTTATAAAGCGGTCAACAGTAACGTACAGTCAACGGAAATAGTTTTGAAATCTAAGTAACAATGATAAAATAAAGGATAAGCGATAAAACAATAAAGAATATGTGAGTCAAAAAGATTGCCTTATCTGCTTACCACGCGCTATACAGTAAATCATTCTTACATGTCTCCTAACTTTTCATCTAACAACGGAAATAACAAGAAAATTCAAGCAAATGACAAGAAAAGGTTTATGGGGGTCGTTGATTTGTAAACAACTTTTGAAATTTCTGACACATGCTCACGATTAAATTGTTAAGTTGACATTCCCTAGAATTAGAAACCAAAAACAGCTGCTTCTCAGTTCTAACAAAATGCAATATCGTAAGAAAAATATCTTTCGTCAAATTCACTGAAGATGTAAATTTTTGCAAATAGAATTCCTATTCAAGACATAGATTAGATAATTGTGGATCGATTAGATCATTTTTTTTTCGAAACATAACTGAAAAGAATTATGCAAAATGCTTTGAGATTTAGAAATAAATATAATTATTCTTTTGGGTATATACTAAAGGCCTGCTGAAATTCTAAGCATTATTTATCCCTCTCCTCGTTCATTTCATGATCAATTCTCAGATAAATCTTACGTTGGATCCACATGAAAAAAACGTGAGTGGTCTTCTCAAAATTTTCTCGCATACTTGCTATTAAATATATTTGTGTATTATTGATTGTATAACATTGACAAACAATAGTTACAGTGGAATCTGTTAGTGCTGAATTGTGGTGATTTTTATTTATGATTAATCGCTGGGATATGGTTAATACAAAAATATCAGAATACCTACTGTGTATTTTAGATACCATTTGACCCACCAATTAAAACCAAAATTTAACACAGAACTGCAATTGTTGTCACAAAATCATGTATCAAAACCTCATATATTTTAACCATCATGTCTTTGAGTTATCTCGTTTACATGCTTGTGAAAAAACAGACACACAGATGGCTTACCCCTTGACAGATTTGATTTGAAATTTGATATGTATTTACACTTTATATGAGAAAGATGCGTACCAAATTCAATCCAGTTAGCTTTCTCCGCTTTCAAGTTATCATGTTCAGTTATAATCGGATAGCTAGACAGACAGCTCAGAATGGAGAATTTATTTAAATGCTTACAGAAATCTATAAATTTGTAGCAGAGATTATGTACTAAATTTTATCTGTCTAGCTCAAAGCGTTTCCGAACTACTGTGTCTACAGGCAGATATTATTTTTAAAATTTTGTCGAATTCAATGAGGTCTGAAACGTGGATATTCCTCAAAATCTTGAGTCCGAATTTTTTGACGATTACAATACGTTCTCTTTGTGTATTTCTTAGAGGAGAAGGTAAAAATGGTTAACTAACAAATAACATCGGCAAGCTGGGATGCATACGCTGAGAGATTGGTGATAGACCAATCTCAAAAAATAAATATTTCATGATTCTAACCTTTACATTATATAAGAGCAGAGACAATTTGTGCACTTTTTAAAGTTATCACTTTATTCTGTCTTAGGGACAAGTTAATCTTTTAAGAAGCATGATTCCCATTTAAGCTTCCGCGGATATCGAATTTTTCATTCAAATCATTTTCCTTATTGGATAAATAAGGAAAAACAATACAAACAAACTTGAAAAAAACTTGTTCAACAATAAATTGGCCAATTGTGAATCAGAAGTTTATCAAATGTTTTCCCATGATTATTGGACTATCATTGGGAAATTTACGAAATTTGTAAGAATATAAAATTCACTTCAAATTAACAATGATTCGTTTTCAAGCAAAAAAATGGCAATGTTTATATAATTTGTGTAAGCACATGACTCGGCCAGCTGTATCACTTTAATTAAATACTTATCTTTGCAACTATTTTTCTACTGCTTTATTTTACATGACATAGGTGTTTCAAATATTTAATATTGTTCATAAACTTTAATTGTAACATTGTTCTTTAGTCTACAAAGAACTTATAGCCAGAACCTAAACCGAAAAAAAAACATTTTGATTATTAACATCAATTTTAAAAATAGTACAAAATACAAATGTAATAATGAAATCTGGTCTAAATACAATGGATAAAAATGAAAGGCAATTTCATTTATCTCTTGGTCACAGTCATTAAACTAACTATAATGTTAAAAACCAATTTAACGACCAAGAAAAATTTTATTTCATAAAAATGTCTCACTTTCGAATAAAGCAAAGTGCTTATAGAAAGTAAAGAATAATACAACTTTTAAAATTTCTAGTTATCCTACTGTCTGAGAACAAAGTTAAAGTTTAAAATCTTTAGTAACTACTCAACAAATGTAAAAGTAAATATTCTGAAAGACATTAACGGTAAGAGCTTTTTCAGCAGAGCTTTAATATTTTTCTCAAATTTAATATTGTAGCAAATAAATTTTACCCGTATTAATTTTCTTAAAAATTAGATATAGCTGCAATATTAAAATTCTAATGGCTATAACATTAGCAAATTTAAATTATATATTAAATTTAGTATGTTACATATATTTACATAGTCTAAAAACTGTACAAATGTACTTATATTGCTATAATTTGTTTTTAAGAATAGTTTTATTTTTGATGTCGCATATTGTAGCAATACTTATTCTATGTACTCATTAAAATAAGGATGAAATATAAGATCTTGTACTCGGGAACGTAATTAAAGGAAAGTGAGGGAAGTGTGACCCCCCCCTTCCCCCCAACACACACAAATATACAAACACATGTTTTTCCCACGTCGCATTTTGATCAAATGACAGTTTTGTGAAATAATTTAATATAATTCTTTATTCTGCTCATCTACTTTACATAAATATGATTGCCACTTTAAAATGAAACGCCTGGCATTTTATGAAAGATGTCGATATTTTTGAAAACTATTTATTGACATTTAATTGAAAAATTCTATTTATCGAAAGAAAAAACTATTGACTCCGCAAAATCAGCAAAACTATTTTTTCTCATTTTTGTTTAATTCTGTCAAATAATGGTAAGATATCTACTGTAATTCGAATTGAATTTATTTCGCTTAGTTCGATGTCAAATCTAAAGATTATATTTGTTTCTTAATTGTTTTCTTTAATTAAATGCCGCCATATTTAAGTAATCGTCTTCGCAATCTTCACTAATTGCAAGTGAAAATTTTTAAACACTTTTAATTCATTTGAAAGATAATAAAAAGTTTTATAAGTAACCATGATTATTAACGAGTTAAATTATTAAAGTGTTTTGACTTTTAAAAAATAGGCGTTTTTCTTTGCATGAATAGCAGTTGCAGAAATTTAATAATTGAAAATCTGGTTTCTTTCAAAAATTTAAATCATTTTTTTTTCATTTCACTCTAATTTTACATTTATCATCTATGAATTCAAATGCCTAATGTTTAGATGTATTTGAATAATTACAAAAGATAGATATATAAATACAGAGAGATATTTGAGATATTTATATAAATACAAAAAAAATTATCCACACATTATTCAAGTTCTCATATAATGATAGACATTTAAAATGATAAGACAGTTCATCACAATGTAGAAATAAATTTTATCATCCAAATACTTATCATTAAAAGTTGTCACTTAAAAGCACAACATTTGCACCATTTACTTTGGATTTATTTATTTTTTATTGCCCTATATGTTTCCTTTTTCTTCTAAGAGGCGCTACTGTGTGCTGACCTTACACAATAACATTAACTCTCTTGAGTTATTTAACGCAATTCTCGCTAACTAACCACAAGAATTATGATACATTCTAATAAATGAAAAAAATTACATGCTCATTCGTAAAGTATATTTTTAACTGGCCTGCATAAAAAATTGCATTCTAAAATTTTCAAACTCCATGAAAATATTATGCACAATCATATTCTCGTAAAAGCTTAATTATATTTATTTACACTGAATGCACTGATATAAAATGGATACATAAAAACATAATCATAAAACTAAGAGAATGATTAAGTTACTTACTTACCATGGTTTATTGTCCTTTAGTATCCGAATGCTTTCAAAAAAATTTGCCATTTCCAACAAAGAAAAATGATTGTTTGACCGAATTAGTAAAATTAATTATATAATCTCTAGCATAAATTTTTCAGAAGAATTAGAATGTTTACATGCAACTACAAATGCTTCCAGATTCAAATGAAATATTCTCGAATTTTGCAGCTATTTCAAAAATAATATCTAAATTAAGAAACATTCTATCGTCGACTTTCAAAATATTCATCTCATTCTGACTTCATTTTTACATCCAGCAAATTGTGAAAGATATTTTTTATGAATTGAAATTATTTTAAATAATATTTAAATAAACATAAATGATGAAATTTTGAATTAATAAATATCGCTCTTTTATTTAAAAGACGTAATGGCAAACTTAAAGATTGCCAAACGATAATATAACAGCATAATGTCAAATATTTTGAAAACAAATGATCTCAACAAAAGTTTATAAAGTTATATAAAGAAAAATCCACGTATCAATTGCTTTTTTTCAGAAGAAAAAAAAAGATATATCTGGTTTTCGAATTTCGATTTATTATTTGTATTCATGTCATTCATTCTAATATTTTTTATAGATTTTTCTAGAATAATTTTCAAAATATTTTTTTTTAAATATCCAATTGCATAAAATAAAAAAATAAATTTTACGCACTAAATTATTCTTCAATTAAAAATAAAGTTAATCGAAAATGATATTATTTTAGGGATAGAATTATCACATATCTATATTAGACATTATTTAAAAATATCTATTTTGAAGATGACAAAGTTGATCATGGAGGCGTCATTTTTACCTCCACACCTTCACACCTCCTCCCCCTTCAAAAAAGTGAAATATCTACAACATCCCTGCTTAAATTCAAATAAAGAATTAGAATTTTAAAAATACAATCTTGTTTTGAATAAAAAAAGCTACAATTTTCTCTTTTTTTTCAATTGTGGATATGAAAAATGCTTGCAATTGTTTTATTGTCACATATAATCATCACTCTTGTTAAGAATTCATAGTTTGCAAATTAAAAAAAGGAAAATTTTGTTTCAAAATCGTTGGGAAACTGAATTTTGAGACTCTTTTTTTGATAACTAACAAATGAGAAAAATAGCGATAGTAAAAAAATTCAAAGTAACCGTATGAAAAATATTTGGTTCTTGTTCTTCTAAGTTTAAAAAAATCGTTCGAATTTTTCTTTTGATGATGTGTGTAACCTGTATAAGAAGAATCAAGAAACGAACTAAATATATCATCCATGTGTTGAAAGTTTAATACTCACAAAAATATATATAATAAAAGATAAAATTTGTCATAACATAAATCGTGTATTTTTAAAACCTTCAGATGCATTGAGTATTATAATTATTAATATTAATAATAGTTGTTACAATAAGTTCAATAATTAGAGTTGTATCTATTTATTTTAATCATTAAAGCTATATTCATATTTTATACCGACAAACTAAGACATATAATATTAAAGTTCTGTTGTTTCTAAAGAAAAAAAAATACTCAAGATTATTAAAATGTCTCAATATTACTGCAAGACATCGAAAAGTTATAAAAATTATATTTCTGATTATTTTGCCTTCTTTTTTTTTTCTTTCTGTCTTTTAATTTTATTATCTCTCTAAAAATATGACCATTTTTTTGTTATTATTAAAGCTTGATAGGAATCACAATCAATAATTGGTCGATAATAATACAGAAAAATTAAATTTTAGTTTCAAAGGATATTAAAAGAAAAGTTGCATTTTATGATCGTTTTTATTCAGTTTTTATATCCCTGAACCTTACTCGTAAACAATAGTTTCGAAGTCACGATCATCTATGTGAATATCATTTAATGAAAATGTTTCATATTTCGGAATTTAAAATTTGATTTTTTTTCCCCTTGCTTGCTTGCTTTTTTTCCTTTGGAATCATTTATTTGTATTCAAGTTGTTGTTATGATAAATTTTCTTCGAGAAATATTCTAAGTTGAGCAGAAGAAAAAGATAATAAAAATAACTTTTGGATTGGTCTTCGATTCCATAAAACTGATTTTATGATATTTGGTAGATACTACAAACAATCAAAATCATATTTCAAGTTATTGAAAAAGGTAATTGTACGTTAGTGTTGCAAAAATAAATTTTAAAAGAATTTAATTTAAGAAAAGCTTCAAAGAGAAATCTATTTACAGTGTAAACCATTATTTTTGTCTCTCATGCAAGTTTCTAATAAATGATATAAAATAAATCTGAAGTTTTGCTTTTTCTATGGATTCTAAAGGCATTTTATCGTTTTAAAACTAACTGTAAACAAAATTTTAGAAGAAAACTTTTGAACGAGATGTAATTTTCAGTTTCAGACATTTCAAACAAAATATATTAATGCAGCTTGTGCCATGAACTTGTTTGAAAACTTTCTCTTTTCAACAATAAAATTAACGAAGTTTTCTATTAAAATCTCTTCATAAAAATACAAACAATTTTCTTCTAAATTCTATATATATATATATTATCCTAATAAATGTAGTTTATTTTCCTCAGTAGCAAGCTAATAAATTGCCTGATTATTTTATTTTGATCCTCTGTACTTTTTAAGAACTATTTCAAATGAAATTAAAAAAACTTATTTAACATATTCTTATATCTGTATGTAAAACCAGTTGGTGAAAGTGCTCATATTTCTATTATCTAACATAATAAAAAGTTTTTCAACATCCAAACATGATGAAAGACTTTATTCAAACTGTAATTGTAAAAAAGAATCGATGAATAATCTTCCTTCATATACCGATTTCACAAAATTGCTGGCAGAAATATTATTGTAAAAAAAGTTAATTATAGCATCATGTTTTCGAAAAAGAATGTACTTACTTAAGATTTAAAAAGCAATTATTTATGCAAATGACACTTAATACTAAAAATAACACCTCATACCATAAGTCAATACGTTCCTAATTTCACATTACCAATTTATAAATGCAAAATTAATTTGTTAAATCTTTTTATCACCGATTAATTATACCAAATGTTTTTAAAATTATTCTTTTTTTTTTCACCAAAATGGGTAATTGATTGTGAATTTAATGCTATGAAATTCCATTTTAAATATAATTTTATCCAATTTTATTTTATATTAAATATTTGGAAATAAAAATTCAAGAGTCATCTTTCATTAAAAATAATAAAACTGTTTTCGATAAAATGATTGAATATTTGTATTCGAAGAAAAAAATTCAGAATGTTTATTTTAGATTTAAAAAAAGTCATGCTAATATTATTTACGCAGTGTTTTTCCTTCTAAACTATAAATAAAAATTCTTCTAATTTTTTAGATAAAAAAAATTAATCGAAGAATTTTAATTCCGAAATTATTTTCTGGTGCAAACTCAAATGTAAACAATTCTTTCAACAAATCGATTTCTTGTTTCAGACGAGTTTATTTATTTATTTTTTAAAATCATCTGTTCTTTTAATTGAAAACATACTCAGTTTTTGACGAATTTTCAAACCAATAATTAGTTTCTAAGGGTTAAAACCGATGAAGAAAGCGTAAACGGGAATCGAACCTTCGTCAGAAAACAAGAACGTTTTCAACGATAGTGTATGTGTTTATACAAGATCCTATTCTACCATAAGGGGCCAAAATTTTAAAGAAAAAAATATTCCACGTCCCTTACCTCTCGATATCGAAGCAAAGGGGTTGTCTGCGGCATCTGGGGGATGGAAGAACTTTCCTCCGTAAAAAAAAAGAATAAAAAAAAGTTGCTTTTGTCCAGAAAAGAAGAGAGAAAAGTGCAAACGACGGAAGAGAAGCACCTTTCCGCGGCAGTTTCCGCTCAGGAACGTTTCGGCGCGTCCATCTTCTCTTATGCGGAAGAAGTTGTAGCTGTAGAAATATTAGGGGGGTCCGCACCAAGCGCCCTCTCACGGGCGATACTGTAGCGGCTCATTCTCTCTCTCTCTCTCATTTTGAGAAAGATCGATCGTTTGATTCCCGGTCCCCCCCCCCTTTTCTGCTTCGATCGGCGGAGGATTTGGAAACGCCGTACGGACAAAATCGCTCGGAATGGAACGATTTCTTCCCGCCGTTCCGCGGGCCCGCTCTCTCTTGTGGGGGCGTATCGTTTGCTTCCGTGAGAGACACGAGGGGCGGACTGGACCGGAAGCGACAGGGAATATTTTGGCGAGAATGGAGAGGGGGTGGTTAACGAATAAATTGTTTAGATGTTGGTTAAAAAACGCTTGTTCTTCCGCTATCTCCGCCCCGATACCGTGTTTGGAACTCTTGCAGGAAAACCACCTGCTTGTCAGTTCGGCAAACTCGTGTTTGTTTGTCGAATGCAGGTGAATAAATGTTTCTGTGAAACTCCAGGAATGGATAGAATACTGGATACTGTTCTTTAATTATTGATCATTTAGACTATTTATTTTGCTTATGGCAGATGGGAAGTCTCTGCCGTCATTAAATACTAGTACTGCTTTTGATTTTGTTTTGTTTTTAATGATTGTTCAGAAGTGGACAAACTTTTGAAATGAAAGGATCAATCGTAGCTTTTCATAATAATCTGCATATTATTTGAAATCCATTGACAAATGTTTTTTCGCAGTTGAAAAATTTTTAAATAGTTTTAATTATATCTTATTCAAAAAGAAAAAATAATAATTGTACCTATTAGTTTTACTCAACTTCATTCCTTGATACCCTAAAACAAAAGTGCGCAATTTAGGACGCTGATTAGAGAAGAGCTGTTGCAAACACTGGAAAAAACCAAAATATACGTAAATAAATAATTTAAATAAGATAAAATTTCAGAAGCAAAAACATTTTTTAAAAAGAAAAAAAAAGGAACAGATTGACAAAATGTAAATAACATATTTTTCTTTTGTTGATACTATATTTTTCCAAGCTGATTCAACATATTGGTCATATAAAAATGATATGTACGTCATACATGATGAAGGAAGAATTAACTATTAGAAAGCTAACCATTAGGAAGGTTGAATTTATTACATATTTTTAATACAAACTATACATTGACTTGTCAAAACTTGTACAAATAATTAAAATCCGAAACAAACAGTCAAACACTAAGATAATCCAAAACATTTGATCGCTTTATAATAAAAGTTGGGAATTTAAAATTAATTTTTTTATAAGCTTTATTTTGTAATTTTTAATATGAGCTATTTACTTATAACTAAAATTTGGTAGATTTCATTAAAATAAAGAACAAATTCAGAATATTTTCTCAACACCAAATCAAATAGATAAAATTCATGACTTTTTCCTTTCATCTACAATGCATATCGTTATAAGCAACGTGAGCAATGAAAGTTTTAGTGAAAATAAAATTAGACTAAATTATAAAAAATTGCTTTAAATTTGAAATTTGGATTTTATTTCCTTTATTCATGTTTTTAAAAAAGTTTTAGTTCATTTTTATGCAGACCGAAAAATAAAATATTCGAAATCCGTCCGTGAGTTATAAGATGAAAAAACCAACAAACTCAATAGAAAATAACGACCCCTTTTTTACACGAATACACAAATAATAAACACGGCCAAAGCGTGCACAAAAACAGCCTTGAAATTAACAAATTACACAAGCAATAAATCGGTAATAAATATCTACAAAAACACAAAATGCTTAAAAAGAGCTCGCAGGAGAGAGAGTTCTCTCAACAACTCACATCGCCCGATTCGTCTACGCAATTGATTATTGACCCCGTCTGTCAGATTGTCATAATCTCAATGGCAGAGCTAAGAAGTTTCTAGAACAATCTCTGGAAATCAACAAGATTCTTAAATATTCTATCTCCTTCAATTTTGCCTCCAATTTATCGCCAAGGCTGAAAGTCATTGACTCGACATCCATTCAGCAGCCATTACTATATCTGTAAAATTATCACTTTTACTTCAAGACTTACTACGTAGGAAAGCAATATTATAAATCCCTAACAATGTTGAGAATGAAGACTGGAAATATTAATCGAGTACTACGATCAAAGGCCAAACAATCTGTTTGAATGTTCTCTGTTTAGCAAGTGTTAAAATGCATTGCAAGAAAACTGATATTAGTGCCTCGTAGTTTCCGGAATCTAGAAGACAAAGTGAATTTCCAAATTGAGCAGAGTTGGATTAGCAAATAGATAAAACAGACAATTGCCTAGGGCTCCACAACTTTAGCAAATCTCGAACTTTCAGATTTTTTTTTTTTTTTAGATATTTTGAAAGTAATTTTTATACTTTATTACGTAATTTTTGCATGTTTGTTTTTTATATAATTTTTATATATTGTATTACATAATTTTTATATTTTCGATTAATTATAAAGGCCGTGGAATCGAACTTCTTTTATTTAAAATAAAGTATTGTTTTAATTAATTTTAGAATATTATTCTAGTAATATTCGTAATAAATTATCATTTTTAAGTTTTATATGGCTATGAATAAGTAATGTTTCTTCCTGGCACAGTTAATTCCATCGTAGGAAAGATAATTTTGCGGACATCTCTATTGGATGCTGATCGGATACCGGATCAATGATCCCTAGGTGACAAAGCAACGAATTTAGTGGCTTTGTTGACAAAATGGAGGAAACTAATATTTTCATGAATTTTGGTGGTATGAACAAGAGAAGGTGAATTATGTTGATCCTTCGAGACTCTTCTGTGCCCTGCTCTGGATGCTATAAAAAACCGGCAGACCAAGTCGGTATCAGTCATACAGTTAGTCAGAGTTGAATCAGCAACAAATTCGTTGGATGGGTCCAGCAAAGAGCAAGTGTTGAGTGAACCACGAACGATTAATGGATTAAGAATAGAGCCGTGCACCGAGTCTTGGAGCGCATCGATTCAGTAGAGTAGACTCGGTTCTAGAGTTCCTCGAGTAGTCAGTCGTTTAGTAGTGAATCGGCAGTTAAGTACCTACAGCTAAAGTGAGGTGACTGAGGAATAGCAGACGTTTGGAGAGACCATAGTAAATAGCTACGTGAATGCTCTTTTCCTGCTGAGTTCTGCCTGACCGCTTGTGATTGCTTACTACCGATAACTACTTGTTTGTTGCTGTTTGTTCTAAGTGCTGTTGTATAATGCTTGTGTACATCTCGGGCGTATTTTGTCGTCTGTGTATTCATATCTTCATGTTAACAATCATCGTTATACTGTTGTTGAGGCCTGTAACTGTGTCATCATACACCCACTAGAAAGAACCTGCCGATTTTACAGAATTTCGTAACAATATGATGTTATTTTAAAATTTTAAAAAGATGGGTGCTTTATAATTTTAAACTAAATCTGATCCTATAATTAAAATTATTCAGATTGTATTAAGAAAAAGTTTGCCATTTTTTTTATTATTCCCTTGTTTAATACTATTTTTAAATTTCAACTTTGCATTTTTTAACACAGTATACTAAAATAAGCCTTTTAGAAAATTATCTTCAATTCAGCATTTTACTATTTTAATTTTTTTTTTAAATTTTGCTACTTAAAACTATCTACATAAGGATTAAATTTAAAAAATATCTAATTTTGAAATTTAGGGGGAGAAAGGAATGCTCGAGGTTGCATTGCCGAAGGAAGAATAAAAAGTACCTTGAAAGCTAAATCCGACCCGGATTTTTTACATTAATGACTTTTAAAATATCTATAAATCTATAAAATATGGCAAGTAGGCCACATTTTGCCGCTTTTAAATTTGTAATATAAAAATTGCAATTACATAAACTGTCATTATCTTTTGAATCAATTTAATTCAAATTATTAAATTCATTCAAAAGTAATTATTTTTTTAGTTATTTTCTGAATTAATACATTATTTCAGAAGATACAAACAAAACCTTCGAGAAAAGTAAACTTGATAATTCTAAAAACTAAGAATTTTTATAAAATAAAATTCTTTTTGTAATGATTGAACACGCTATTGAAAGTTCAGAGTTGAATCAGAACTTTGCAATGATGCAGAAATTTTAATCTTGGATATCTGCAACAAACTGTTTCACTATTCACCAATTATAATGCTTGATATAAATGAATATATCAACGCAACAAAAATAATTATGATGAATAAATTTTTTAAATATTTTAAGCGGGAACTTCATAAGTAGTGACTTCAAAAAATTAGTCGGGGAATTGCATATAAAGCGGCAAATAGGGATAAGCCGGACCATATCTGATGGAGAAAGAAAAAAACTAGTTAGATAGCAGTCTATCATGATATCAATCAGTCGTGGAACATAAAATTTCTGAAGCATTTTAGGCCAACTTCAGAATAGGATTCAGGCAAAAGACATCGACAGCCCTCCATGAATTATTAACAGGACTTTTAAAAATAGAAATGCAATGTGAACTCAATTAAACTGTTTCATGTAAGAATAGTTGACTGAATTTCATTTGGTATATTCTTCCAGATACGCTATCTTGTTTCATTACAAAAGATTGGCTAATATCTTAATTTCTGAGTAGCATGATTGTAGGACCAACTTCTGTAATTAAGTAAACTGGTGATCTTCCAGGTAGATCAAAGAACTCAAAAATTCTATGGACCAGTTAATAGCATCCTCTTCGTCCATCACACAATCAGTAGATTTACATGTATTAGAGTTTCTTGGCAGCTCTTTTAGGAGAATTCATTAATTTTATTAAAATTTCCGCTCTTGAGGTCTACTTTCATAAGTTCCACTGATGATCTTTTTTGTGAAATCTTTGGAAATACACGTCATCATATTAATTCTTTCAAAGCGCATATTCCAAACAAAAATCGGATGAAATAGAAATAAAATTTGATGAAGTTTTTCCCAGGAAATTTTCCTTCTCCTAAACTAATCAGTTGTTTTTCGAAGTTTTTAAAAGTTATATCATCAATCACGCAGTACTTACATGCTAATCTTTAAGGTTTTTCTTTCTGATTATTCTCAGAAGCTTTCAGGCATGCATTTAAATTCGTCTGCTAATTTTATTCTTGAAATGATTGGTGCAGTTTGGTGGAATTCATCATGTAATAGGAAATAACTTTTTCCATAATTGCTCCGTCATTTCATAAATTTAAGAAAGTTCGATCATGAGCTTTAAAAACCTTTTTGTTTAGAATCAAGCCATTTCAAGTTTGCATGGTGATTACTTTACCAGATATTGTATTTGGAATTCAATTTCAACTAAAATCAGAAATAATTGCAACGCTGAAGGCATTGTGCAAAACTAGATACTGCATAAGCACATAATACTCACAAAGCAAGATACAACATACACTCGCCAGAATGCGAATGCATATATAAGAAAATATGCAATGATATCTCTTAATTTAATTTAAATCCTAATTAATTTAATTCATATTAACTTCATCCTAAAATGTTCTCTTATTTCCTGATCCAATTCCCACTTTTTATTTAATTTTTTCTAACACGCGCTCTGTAAAACTGCTGCATTCAGCATTCCCTGTGGTAAGGGATAAAAATCCCTAATATTTACAACAATCTTCTAAAACCTAAATTTCTCACTTCTAAATCTACACGTGTCAAAGAAATCCTTATCAAAATCTCATTGTAAAACCACTGAAAGGAAAAATTTTGGTCTCTTCTCCGATGTATATTGACGTATCTCTTACCGCTCTTTATTTCTATAAATTATGTTAAAAGTTTCATGTATTCAGCCATGCAATCTAGTTTTCTAAAATTTCATCTATTATATATATATAATGTCAGTTGTATTTGTATTTTTGTGAAAATATTTTATTTCAAATTTTGTGATCCGACTTTGCATCTCTACTAGTTTAATAGTTTTGATGAAATACAGTTATAAGTTTGTTCAATATTTATTTATCATGACCATGACTGGATAAAATAAGGCTTTAACATTTTTTTTTTTTTGCATTTGCATTTGCATTTGCATAATCCAGGTAAAAAAAGGGGGGGCTGTTATTTATTTGCGAAAAAATGGAAATATCACAGGAAAAGTTTTCTATGCTACATTGTAATTTCAATAAAGAGATGCGTCATCATAAACAAATACACAGCTAGTAAGTACAAGATATTAGTAGAAGATTAATGCATACAGATTGCGTTTGCACGTCAGATGAAAAATATTTTAACTGCTTTTAAACCTAGCCATAGTAAATCCAAAAGCAGGATAAGGAGAGAGAGCTTTAAATTTTACAAGCAAAGATATGCCGTGTAATTAAAAATATGCCTGCTATTCTTCAAGATCTGCAAGATCGAAATGCTGTAATGTGAATTCAGTAACCAGAAACATCATGTTCAATAACCAGGGACAACCATAACATCGCAAAAAAACTGCGCAATATTAACAGGATTTGTATAATCAACCGTTGGATACACTTTTACTCAATTATGATGCAGGCTAACTCTTCATGCTCAGTAGTCTTTTAAGAAAAGTCAGATCCTTCCCTCAACTCCAGGCACATGATATGTTCACAGAGGCACAGATCGTTCATTGCTCCTTAACTTTTCGCTACGGTTGATATCCAACTCCAAAGTGGTCAATCACTGACCACAGCTCTCATATTTTCACAATCCCCTGGCATCTTATTTTTAAGGGATAGGCCATATTGGTGATTTATCTCCAAACTTCTAAAAATTATTGCCCATTTAACTGAAGATCATCTGCTGAATCAGCCTTTAAGGCTATCCTATAAACACTGGGCATCAATATTCAGGGACCAGTTACTTCATGTAGACAAACATTTTCTAAATAATAAATGGCAGTCATGTTGAATATATTGGTACTGATTCCACTACTAAGTCCGTAAAATCACCAGGTTCGCTTGTAGTGGGTGTATGGTGTAAAAACAATCAGCAGGCCTCAGTAGAAAACAACAACAACGTATATTTAACACGAAGACACTTATATAAAGGTGACAAATATGTACAGCCTAGACGAACCACAGCAGCACACTTTATAGGCTTTATAACAATATAGAAGAAAATTTTAAACCTTCCTCTATCCATTGCCGGGCGTTAGAAATTAATATTTTAAATCTATTCCTTCTTTATAAATAGTACTGCGTTTAAAATCCAATATTTTAATTTTGAGCTGTGATGATACGGTAGCAATGGTTGACAGGGAGTTAAAAAAAAATGTCTGAATACTGGATATTACGAAATTGTAAAAAGACTAAAATTCTGCAGTTGGAAAATGCAAAAGTAAAAAAAGGCAAAAAATATGTAAAAATCAAGAAAATAATTGAACTTATTATGTAAAATAAAATATTCAATGAAATTAAACTGAAAAATAACCATTAAAAAACATATGAATGCCAACTCAGCGCATTAAAATTTTGAGTTAAAACTGGATTAAATAATTAAAGAAATTGAAATTTTATTAAAATCATTGCTTAAAAAAGGAAACATGGCGAGCGCACGCTAAAACCTTTGTTTTTATTCTACGAAATAAAAGAAAAATGAAATTGTCTGAAGAAAGCCACTTTAATGTTGACAAAAGAGGGACAATAATACAAATATACAAGAAAGAAAGTTTGATATTTTGGGGGGGGGATTGATACAAATTTTATTTCAATTAATTTTGAAGAAGAGATTAAAATCAAAGGAAAATTGTACAGAAATAGGTGTGATATCACTGAAAATTTAAGTTTTTTAAGTTTTTAAGAAAATGTGAAAATAGTTTTTGTCTAATGATATGTTTCAGAGTTATAGCAAAAGAATGTGAAAGGTTTTGTCACATTTTACTCTATTTAAGGAAAAGTAGAAAATCTTTATTAGTTGAGTTAATGCTTCCAAGTGCTAAAGAGCAAGTGCACCCAACGTTATTCGAATCCGTCATGAGTTATGAAATTGTGTAAGGTTTCAAACAAATAAAAGACCTTTAATCTTATATATTGCTTCTAAAAATCCAGGACCTACAAATCTCAAGTCCCAATGGGGACATCACCAAGATTTTCCAATTTTCGAGACACTTCACTTTCGTCAACAAGATCGTCAAATTCACCATCAAAATGCCAAATGGTCGCCAGGGCTTGGCGCCACTGGATGGCGTGTATTTAGCATCCGTTAAAGTTATCTATAAAACTTTCTTCCATGCGATAAGACAAACTACGCAGTGAAGCAATATTACAAATTCGTAACAATGCTCCCTTCTTTAAAAATTGCATGCCCCGACAATCTTATTACATATAACTATTATCAATTACTTTGTAAGAAAAAAAATATCTTAAAGCATATTTTATCTTTAACCTCCGAGAAAAAAAATTAGTAATCATAAAAACAGGAAAATAATACTATTAATTTTTTGCAAACACGGTGTCGAGGAATCAAAATAAATGAATTAATTTAATTTAATAAAATTAAAATAAACACAGTATTGACAATAAAAAATGATACATATACCACAGTAACTTCCAGCTGAAAAGTTATTAAAAAAGACAAGAACAACAGACAATGGTTATTAAAAGATAATTATACCAACGGCACGCATTAAAAATTTAAAAGTGCAAAAAGTATGAAAGTAAATTAGGTAAAACAGTAAAAGAATTTGAAAAAAATTTTAACAATGTTTAAAGATAAATTAATATGCATGCAAATTAAAAGATGCTTCTTGCACATAAAAAGCAGAAAAATAGGAATGTCCAAAGACAGCAACTTAACTTTAGCAGTGAAAAAATTACATGATTGATATATACCATTAAACTATGGAAAATGTTTAATATTTAGAAAAAAAAAAAAGATTATGAAACAAAGAAATTGATAAAATTTGCGTTTAAATTAAGTTTTGAAGAAATAAAATCAGAGAATATTTGTACGACAATTAAATTCTCGCAACTATAAAGCTAATTTTTTAATTTTAATATATAAAAATAATTAAGAAATAACAAAATAAAATAGTAACAAAGATAATAATTTTTGTTAGTGATGTATTTCGAAGTTGTCGCGAATTGTATCCCAGGAACGTAGAAATTGTTAAAATGATATTCTTTGACGTAGAAACTTTTTATGGGTACAGTTAAATCTTTCTTAGTGCTTAGGAATATGTATGCGAAATTTCGTTCGAATCTATCAAAGGGTCTGAAAATGCATAAAATTCGAACACTCAATTTCATATATCTATATATATCGATTTCCGCAATTTATGATCGTCAAAATAGATTTTTAAAGATCATCTTCAGATAAATATCAGAGCATTGCAACTTTCAACAGCAGTTTGACATTTATCACATTCAGCCGTTACGCAAGGACTTAAAAGTTTATAGTGCACATTTGTATGTACACTATGCTGTGCTTCATTCGATAAAATACAGAAATAAACACAAAATTAAGACAGATTTAACAGTAACTTGAGAGGTGTCATTAAAACTATTTTTACATTGTTTTGTTACTAAATCATACATTTTCTGTAAATACCTAGATTCATGATCAAAATCAATTACCATTTAGTCTAATATGTCAACAAATTATACAATACTTGTTCTCTTTGTCGTCATACTTTTTACTCTCTCAGTTGTTCAGATTGAATGCACTAAACCGTTAACGATTAGTGCATTCAATCGAATGCACTAATCGTTAGGGTTATTGAAGAAACGTTAGGATTATTTTGGGGTAGATCATGTAATTTTGAACAGCATCCAGATGAGGAGGATAGTGTCTGGGCTAATAAGCAGTTTTTAAGTTTCAGCATCATACCAATAGAGATACGTTTGGCTTACACCAGATCAGCTTACACACTGATTCTTCGGTGAAATCTGATCTCGAACCAGAGACCCTCCGGCCACGACACCAAAATATTAAAAAGAGACCATCGCAGCTCATGATTCTCATGTACAGAAGCAGGTTTAATGCTTAATTTGCAAAATTTGGATACAAAAGGTGTAAGATAGGATACAGTCTATCATCTGCTTGCATTAACTGTAATTCTGGTACCGACTGATGTTTGTGTTGATTGATTATTATTGTTGTTGTTGTTGCTGCTGTTGTTGTTGTATTTACTGTAAAACGCTTGACAACAATTTTTATTACTATATATAATAATTACTAAATATCTTGAGCATTTTAATATATAAAATAATGATAAAAGAACTTACCGTATATTCGGGGCAAACTGTAGCAGCCAACAAATTTTGAAAAAAAATTCTGGTGGCAGAATTAATAAAATTGCTGAATGTTCTTTTTATGCATATGATGAATGAATAGTGAAACTATTAAAAAAAGTAGTTATATAAAAGAAATCGCAAATACATGTAAAAATATGAGCATTTTTCTAAAAACTGTTACATCTACTCTCTGTCTTCTCTAGCTCCAGAAAAGCTTAAAAATCCATCCAAGCATAAATTATATCTTTAAAAAAATGGACCTTTTCGAAAATATTCCATTGGATCATGCTTAAGATTCAATTTATCAGAAATAACGAATTGGGGCGTGTTTACAAGCAAATTTTGTTGTTCCAAAACTTTTTAACGGCCATTTTTCTTGAAATGGAGAGGGACTGCTGTAGAAACCGTACTTATAATGATGAATACTTAATTAAAGAATATAAAAACTACTTTTTAGAATACAAATAAAAGTGTGTTTTAAAATAAATTTTTATTGACTTTATTTAAGAAACATAACTACCTTATATCTTCTAGTTGTATTTCGTTATTTTGCGCTTTTTCCACAAAAAGATCAGCGATGGATTTTAAAATTTAGCACAGGAAAAGCATTTAATGCATATCACGTGAGTATAAATTGATTTCAATAGATTTAGAATAATAAATGTTACAAAAAAAAGGAAGAAGACTTTTTCTCGTTTAGAAAACTTTTTTTTGCTGCTATTTGGATTGAGAACTAATTTTGTTGATTTTGGAAATTAATTTCTCTTTCGCCTTTTTAAATCGATGTGTTGCTTTCTCAACATCCCCATCCCACAAACCCAGTAAATCACCCAATTCATAGAAGATTTCTCTAAAAAATTGTAGTTCTATCAAAATTTTATTTCTGGATAATTGTTAGATGTTTTTAAGAGAAATTTTTGATTAAATTTAAGTTTTGAATCAATTCACACGATTATGTTTGAGCAGCTTAGATTTAAGTAGCAATAAATTTAACTCGATCATAAATATCGGATCATTTGAAATATATGACGATCGGTTTAAATACAGATTTTAAAAATACTTAAAACAAATTTAAAAATTTAATTTCTAACATACTTACCACTCATTTTATTTTATTAAGTTTTTAGAATCGGTTCTACATTAAAAGCTAGATTAAAAATTAGAAAACGGAAAAGTTAGAATCATTATTTTATATTTATTAAGCTTTTTATTATATTTATTCTCAAGAATATTCTTATAAAATATTTATATAAGTAAGCACTTCATTTAAACAAAAACTAGCTATCTTTGGAGATCAGCTGATATGACGTGTTTTAGTTCGGTTTTCGTACCTCGTAACGGACCTCGTTATTTTTAACCGCGATCAAATG
Organism: Argiope bruennichi; assembly: GCF_947563725.1. NCBI lineage: Eukaryota > Metazoa > Arthropoda > Arachnida > Araneae > Araneidae > Argiope > Argiope bruennichi. Next base: position 126,276,324 of record NC_079154.1, on the reverse strand, counting down.
ATAAGGACTAAACTAACTAAAATAGCATAGGAACTAAATTAGCGGCATTAAAAATATAATTTCTTGAATTTTAAGGTGGTGTAAAAATCACTTTTATGACATAATATTTCTTGAAGTATAAAAGAGAAACAACCGCATTTAGTGTAATTTTTAATTTTAAAAATCTAATTAAAGTCTAAAAAAACTTCGAGGTGTACATTCCAATAGTCTAAAGTGCATTTTTCGACAAAATTTCATAGCTTCAACATACTCTAAAATTTTGCAAAGCAGCTTTCTTTATTGAACAACAATATATAGATTAACATTCCATTTTATTTTTAGCAAGACAATATAACATCGTAAATATTACATACTTTTTGTTGTTGTTATTGAATCAAAAAATTTACAGGAGATTCGATAGCTACCTTGTAGCAATATTTTGCTTAATTCGCTAAAACCATGATAAATTAAAATATCTACGTCAAACGTTTTGGAATTTTTTTGGATCTTTTTTTTTTTTTTTCCGAAAAATATTGCATGCTCTTGAAGTGTATTCAGCTTATTATATTATTGATGCCTTAAATATTGAATAACAAATTATAGAAAATTTTTATATGTATTCTGTAAACACATAATATTAAGCATGCAAGTTTTTAAGATAAAATAAACATATATGAAATGAAGCATGGTACATTTTCGAAAATATCAGTATTTTAATGCAGCAGTCAATAAACGGATTTAGTTCATCTTCATATGAACTAAGTAAAAAGCGTAATGCCAATGTTCTAAAAAAAAAAAAAAAAAATTGTTTTCTTTTTTTTTTTTTTTTGAAGGCAGAGGGGAAAAAGGAACTGACGTCCGAGCGCAACGTAAGATAACGTGTATTTTATGTACCACACGCAGTTTTGTTTACTTCAGGGATAATAATGTCATGTGAATTGAACCCATTAAACTCGATTCACGATAGAAATTGGCGGTTAATATTCAGGATCTAAAACAAATAACGTATATTCAACTTTTTAATATTGCATGAAAATCATATCTGTTCTCTTTGTTTGGACTGAAAAGAAAATATTCTTTAAAAAAATAACTCTCTTAAATATAAAAACAGTTTTTCTTAATTTAACTAATTTGATGGTTAGTATGGCGGCAAATATGCAGAATCTAAAACAAATAACGTAAATTCCACTTTGTATTTTTGCATGAAAATCACATATGTTCTCTTTCTTTTGACTGAAAAGAAAATATTTTTTTTAAACTAAATATCTTGAATTTAAAAAAAGGTTTTTCTTAATTTAAATAATTTGATGGTTAGCAGATCCAACACTAAAATATAAATTTCTGCTATTGCTTTAAGTGTTTAAAATCGATAATAATAATAATTTCGTCTAAAAACATAAATCCCTAAAAAAATCATACAACTGAAAAATATAAACACAATAGTAGATTTACTTTCTTAAAACTTCCTTCAAAATAAGATTAATGATTAAGCGTTTTCCAGGAGGTAGGGTCTAATTTTGGCGCCATCTATTGAAGCTAACAGAAACAACATTTGTGCTGTTATTGGGTTAGAAAATCGAGACCAAACTAGTGTAAAGAAAATTGATGTTAGGTTAATAAATTTCAATAAAAGAAAACTGGATTTTTAAATTCTAAATAAAATCAAAGCTGACTGGAATTTTGGTTCACTTCATCTTTAAGATAGAACCAAAACTTTCACTTTCATAATTTTTGAAGAAAAAAAATTATTTTAAACTTTGTCCTGTAAAACGATGCAGTTGCAAAATGCAGTTTATGCAGTTGGTAAAATGTGATTACACTTTATAAATAGCATCATTTTAACTAAAATAGATGCTAGAAAAAAATGTTTTTTTTTAAGTGTTTACTTTAAAAGTAGTTTGAGCGACATTTGACAGATCCTTCGTTTTACTGATTAACGATGAATACCTTGAACACAGAAGGCAAAAGGCGAATAATTTTAGTAAGTAACCTTTGTTTTAAATAATTAAATTAAATTAAATCAGTAACTTTTAAGTAATTTTTAAGCTTTTGAATCTGGAAATCCAATTATGAACACACAAATACTGAAAAACATACGCTGCAGTGCAGAAAATTTCGAAGTACTTCCCATTTTCCTAGGAAAAGACAAATACTGCACTTGAGCTCTTGAAAACTAAGTTACAAGAAATCCATATTATGATAACCACAGCTGTGGATAAAAACATCCTAAATGCAGTGTCAAAAGTAAATAACAAAAATCACAATAATTATTAATTTTTAATGAAGGCAACACTGGCAACGATCATGATAGATTTAAGTAATAGGTTTGTAGTAGGTTTGCCTCCAAACAAAATTAAAGCAATTATAAACAAGGCTACTGAGATTTCAAGTTTTTTTTAATAAAACGATGAGTTTGAGAAAACAAAATTGCAACATATTCAGGGCCGGATTAAACCCTCTAGGGATCCTAAGATAATGAAAATATCGGGCTTTCCCTTTTCCTCTTCCCAATTTTCAGAGTCCGGTAAATTTTTATGGATTTTTAACTTAATTATATAAGCAGTTTTAAGTAGTAAACCTTAATAAATTGAAATTGTATAACATTAAATTACAGATAACATTCAAAGACATCAGATTTCAATATAACGCGTGCTAAAAAAATACTACAAAATTTTAATTTAGAAGTAATTTTATATAAATTACTAAAAAAAATATATAATTTTAATGACTTATCTTTTCCAAAACTAACACAACAGTCATCTATGCGTTATTCTCTTTTATTAGGAATAGAAATTTGCTTTTATTTAATCTTAGAATCTTAGAAATAAAATATTAAAACAAACTGCTCTTTGTACTAGAATTTACTGCATAAAACAATCGAATATAGCAATTCAAAATTCTTAATCTTATTTGTCTTATTTGTAGATGATTTATCAAATAGTTCATTATATGATAAACTATGGTTGCTGATTGCTGATATGATTTATCATATCAGCAATACGTATAAAAATGAATGCTATTTATCTTATATACAAATCTACATTTTTTTCCCATCTCGCTAAAATTTGCCATATATTTATTATTAAAAACGTGAGAGAAATCACGGTTAACTTTCAAAAATTTAACAAAATTTCACTTAATTTAAAATTATTAAAATTTTCAATGTCTTTCTGTGATGTTTTCAAAAAAGATTGCCCCAGAAAAATTATTTTCTGCACCATTTTAAAATTTAAAAGATAATCTTTTTAATGATATCAATTTAACTGCCGTACATTTTTCTCATAATTTTAAAATATTTTTTCATGATTCGCAACAATAATTGTCATTGCTGTAATGGAAATCAAATTAATTTCATTATTTCATCAAATCGTTTGGCTATATATCATTTTTTTTTCAATTGTTTTAGCTATGGTTAACAAAATTTGATTTCTTTAACACACTAACACTTAAACATTAGTTCCAAATAAGATTTTTATTAGCATGTTGTTTTGATACTTCTCACTTTTTAAAATGTATTTTTCATCACAAATTCATCGATGGAAAGGATTTTTTTATTTCATTTGATAAATTTTTTCCCGTAAAATATTTTCTCACACTAATTTCAAGTATATACTTCGTTAATGAGATAATTGACATTTGTTTTTTGTTTTGCCTTTTTAATTACATATTTTAGTTTCATTTTAATTATTACAATTTGGCTTTATTTTCTTTTACACAGCTTAATTGGGGGGGGGGGATAAAAAAAGATTTTTACTCTTCACGAATTGTATTATTTGAAAAATTATTTCTGGCAGTCACCCTTTTTCAATGATAATTTTTATCTAGATTCTATTTTAGGTTATTTCGTTTAGTGTTTCGAAGCCTTTTATTGCATTTTTACAGAATATGTAAAATGACGGATAGATGTCTTGCTATTTTCTCACTTTTTTTTTTTTCTTTTTTTTTTTTCGCCAGACAGACATTTAATTCAAAACACTTAATATTTAAATATTTTAATTCGCAGCAAACGAATGGAAAGTTTAATCAATTTTGTTTAAATTTCAGTTTGATCAGTCTTTAGTTTAAATTTCTTTCTTAACAAACACAAAGATAAAAATGCATTTCTTATTAACTATTTAGCAGATACATAGTATTTCCCACTTTTGTAAACCACAAATTGGCATCCAAAAGTTCGTCACATATCTCTAACTGACATTAAAGATGAATATTTGTGTGTATCTATATGCTCTACATTCCTAGAGCTACAAATTTGGCTAAAATATACCGTGGTAGGTAGTAGTAATGTTTTTGAAATAATGTTTAAGGAATTTTAATTAGATTTTTAATTAACGATAAATTAAACAAAAATTATACTATTTATCTGGAACTCCCTAAAATATTATGGCATTAAACGATTTGTATACATTTTAATACTCAAAACAAATATCTTTTTGATAACATAAACTTAAAAGTCTTACAAATTTTTCTTAAATTTTGATAATTTTTTAAATACTCTTTTTTTTTTTTTTTTTTTGCTTTATTTTTGACAATAGATTAAATTATTGCACTGAAATTCAAATACCGTTTTCATTGTTTTAACAAATATTTGATCAAGTTATTTTAATTGTTGAAGCTTAAAGAATAAGGATTCTGTTTTAATGTCTGAAAGTTATCAAGTCAAATATGAAAATGTTTACAGTGAAAGTTAGAATATAGAAACAGGACAATTGCATTTAAAGCACTGTGATGTCATGGAACTTGAATTTAGTAAGATGGTTCGCACATAACAGAACAAGTGTAAGGCTATTAAACTAAAACGATTTTAAATTACTGTCATAATTTGAATTTCAAAAATAACTTAGTAAAGAAATCATCAATAAGAGATTTAATTGAGAAAATATAACCAACAACAATCTTGGTATACCATCTGATCAGCAAATGCAGAGTTAAAAATACAAATAGTAGCTACCATGGACAATATAACTGTTCATAAAGAAAACTATGGGTGTTAACATGCTCTTAGGTTGAGGGGATGCGGCCTTCGACAGCTTTGGCAAAGATGCAGCGCCACCACCTCGATATGGCCCTCCCCAAAGAATCCAAACTCCTCTTGTCTCCTAATCACCACTTCATTGCTCCAAGGAACTGTTTTTTATAAACGCCACCTATAAATTTTTCTTCGATCACTGAAGTTTTTCGACATGCATTAACTGTTATTTCCTGACATTAAATAACCCTTACTTGCTAACAATCCCAATTAGCTCAGTTAAAAAAAAGTTTTTCCGTAGTTTTTGTCAATGTTGAAAGAATGAATGAAAGAATCACTGATACAGGGTGATTCAAAGAAGTTCGATAAAGTTGAAGGGAAGATTATGTATATCAAAACAAAAAACATTTATACAGAAACATGCAGGCATATTCTAAAGACACTGTTCTCTCAAAAGTGAATTGCGTCAATTCCACATTGTTCATGATAAAGATGAAGCCATTGGAACCTATTCAAACATTAGCTTCTGTTGCATCCGAATTCCAAATAAATCTGCTTGCATGGATCTTAATTCAAAATCGCATATTCAGTGTCTCTGACTTTTTTCTATATCATGTTCGTTTTGAAATATTCATTAACTTACTGTATTATCATTAAACAAAAATCCTGGTAACCAATATGCGCTCTTTGTTGAACCATAACTTTAACAATGTACACAGATCTAATATAGATTCACATTCACAATGATATATATATATATACTATTCTAAAATATTTTCTAAAATTACCTAAAATAGTACTGCGTTGTACACGTCGCTAACATTTATATGAACTTTTCTTCAACTTTCCAATCTAGCTCATCAATTTTTTTGAACCAACAACAAAAAAAGAAGAAAAAAACTTCTTTTTTTTTTTTTTTTTTTTTTACACACATGATTGGGTATCTCTCCTCCCCGGTTCAAGGTGTCTATTTTCGAATAAATTCTTATGAGAAAAACTTTTCTCCCAACAAAATTTCTCTTCACAGAGAACTATCAAACAAACACTATACATCTTTAAAAACTACAAATTAAAATTCGTCTATTTCTGATGTAAAGCTTCTTATTAAATCGGCAGTACACTGTAATTGACATCGGTCCCCACAATATCGTCATGTTTAAATGGCACCAATTTTTTCATTTGTACAGCATACCATATATGCATTCAATAAAAAAGCCATAAGAAATAGACGTAACATCGAAGCGTTTTTATCCTGGACTAATTTTTAAACAGATGAATATCCTACTAAAAGGGAAACAAAGATATGGAGTTGGAATTTTTTATTTAAATACAATGAATATTACATGACAATTTAGCCCCGCCCACTATGTGTGTGTTGATTGTGATTGGAATAATGCCAGACTGTGCATTTCATTTAAGGTTATACAATACCTGAGGATTCCATCTACATATTCCTATATAAAGATTATTTGTTTTGGTATGTACAACATTTTTTTTTATTATGCTAGAAATTATCCAAGAACAAACTTCTGTTAAAATAAATCATATGCATTAAAAGAAAAAATAATATCACCAAGATGACAAATAAAAGAGGGGAAAGGCTATTCATAAAAGGACCAAATAAAGGTTAAAGGGCTAAATTCAACATACTTTTGCTGCTAGGTAATATTTCTTAATTAGTGATGAATTTTCAAACAATAGCAAAATATTCTTGGATTAGATATTATTGAATAACATAATAAATAGTATTTCATTAGTATCAGTCAATTTTTATTATTATTAGAGATGAAAAGGCGAGTTAAACAAGCTTCATGAAATTAAAAATCCTCCATTATCAAAACTTAATTGCATTTTAAATGGAAAATATCATACTAAATTAATTTGAATCTCCAAAATAAAGTGTCAGTAAAATAATTAGGAGAGTTATTTACTTTAAATTATGTTATTTATATTATCTTTAATAAGCTGTCGGCATGAATCAAAACCATCATTCATTGCAAGTTGAATTACTGTCCTATGATAATAAAAGGGATGTGTGTGTGTTTTTCCCTGACTATACATTTAACAAAATCTGCCTCTATTAATTAGGTTATCATTCAGTGAAATTTGTTTTGCAACCTTCGGTTCTTAACTAAGATTTCATTCAAACAAACAAACAAAAACTGATGAAAATTAATCTGTAAATGGACACAGTTATTCAATAAGAATTTTGAAATACAGCTGTTTTTACAAAACATGACAAAAAAACAATTGTGGCTATAATTTTTTTAATTCATTATTATGTTGTTCAAAAGATTGCAGATTCTACGATTTTGGATATAATATTTCATAAATTAAGTAAGACTTTCATCGTTGTATTCATGTGCCCGGTTTTATACTTCATAATAAAAATTAAAACAAAAAGAATAAAATCATTTTGTTTTGATTGATAAGTAACTTTCCAACAGAATAAGAAATTTTTCAAAAAAAAATCTTTATTTTATTTTATTCTAACAAAATAGAACAAACAAACAAAAAAACCCATCAGTTTGCTACTTTACAACAATTAATCTTCACTGATTCAGGTCATCAAAGAATGCATACAATTGCTTCTTTCTTTCCTTCATCTTAGAAATGGTGCCAATCTATAAAACATCGAGCTTCTATTAAGTATTTTCATTTTTTAATAGAGCAGATGTGATATTCACTTTTTTCAATTCTTCTATGAGTTCTCCATTTTGATGCATCTGCAGCAAAATATCACAACCACCAACAAACTCTCCATTTATAAACACTTGCGGTATTGTTGGCCAATTAGAAAATTCTTTAATTCCTAAAAGAAATTTTACAGCATTAAAGAATAATCAGTGTAATACATAAAGTAATCATCGACTGGTATATCATATTAAAAAAATATTTTGCATCAAGATGTCCAACAAATTAGAATAAAACGATTACTTTTATTCCATCTTCGAAAGAAATTTTAGAAAAAAAAAAATTCATGAATTACACCCAAAACTTATAAATTTTAAAAATTTCATTGCTACTGCAATTCTAATCATATATCAAGTAAATTAAAAGCATTATTTGAATAAATATGGTTATGAATATTCTATAGGTCCAAAATCAGAATATCATTGCACATGATATTCTGAATAATACATCATTAACTGATGAATTATTAAACTTTAGACAATGGCTAATACTATCATAATTATAGCTAACATTTAACTTCAAAAGTAAGCAATGATGAATACATTACTTTGTATAGTAATAGATTTTTTAATATATTTTTTTATTTTGTCCAGACTTGTAATCAAAGCTGCCCTTTTTTATAAAGAGGCCTGGGTGCAAGAAATCATTAAAGCCCCGATATTTAGAAAGTTAAAAAAAAAAAAAAAAAATACAAACACAAACATTGAATATGTATTTAATGCCCAATTTTGCTTTTGTCAATACATTAATTGATTCAGAAAAGATTCTATGTTTTCTTTTTTATGCTTAATATAGCAAAGGCATTTAAGTATTATGCACACATGCTTGAAAGAAGATAATTCTTTATTAATTTTAATTTGCTGGAAGAGCTCTTAACATTTGCTATTAATAATTGAAAACATAAAAAAAGTCTAAACACATTTCATATATTTAGAAATAACTCATTATAATTATTATTTATTATGTATTGCAATACCTCTTGAGTATTATTCACATCATTTTCCTTCAAATCTCATAGCAAACCAATTTCCTGGATTAAGTTTTCATCTACATCTTTGTTATAAAACTTTATAATTTATTTCCGATTTATGTTTTTTAAAGATTTTTATATCAGTGATTAATTTGGAATCAGAAATAATATTTGGTATATATTTAAATATATCTTTAATTTGCACAACAGTATCAATTACAATATTAAAAAATAACATCTAAATTCCTATACAGATTTCTGCAGATCTTCTGCTATTTTGTAATATAATCTTTTTCTTTTTCAAACTCGTTTTTCAGGGAAAATGTTCTGAACTATTCAAATACTCTTGCTTCATCTAAAGATGTGTTACAATTTGCTCTTAAATTCTGGATTTCAATTTTAATTTTATTAACTAAATTCAAAGTTGAATCATGAACAATTATTTATGCTTGAAATAGTTTATTGATAGTGTTAATTTTAGAAAATATTGCAAATTATACTATTAAATATAAAATAAATAGCATCTCTAGTATTGAATCCAATAGACTTTTAGCTTCGCACCTGCTGTATTATTTGATTCTTACATCAATAAAATTTTCTAGGGCATTACAAGTTTTTTCAAACTGTATATACACGTTTTAATCAAATCTAAGATTTTGTCAACGAGTTTCGCATAATGATTTTATAATAATGTTTAAAAACTTTAATATAATTGCCTATCTTTTTGTAGATGTAGAAAATAAGCTATATAAACATTACAATATCCAAAAAAAATTATAATATATACTGCTGGACATGGTATCACAAATGAATAAATTAAAAGATAATGATAGGCAAGGCATATAAATTGTATGAGGGATTAGAGCAATTATTCTAGAATGTACACCTTTATATTTCTCTTTCATGCTGCTACCATTGTAGTTTGCCTGCCCTCTACGATTCATAACATCTAAAATCAAGCAAGTTCACTTAATCTTTTCAATACTTTTACTTGTCCTTCTCCAATCACATCAGTTATTTCAATAAACACTATAATTGACTAATTTATACTTAATTTTTTCTTTATATACCTAATAATGAGTGAAATTTGTTCCTTTTGGGAAATATCAGGAATACAATCTATTTAGATATTATGGTACCAGGCTACTTTTATATAGTCATAAATTTTGTTAAGGATGTCATTTCCCAATGACATCAGAAGACGCTCAGTGGAAACAAATTAGTATGCATACTTTCAATATGCGAACACTTTTATTAATCAGAACATTATTTCAGTTCTTGATCATGATGGGGGCCCCCCAATTGTAGGATCCCATACATAGCCTCCACCGCTGCCCCTAGATGGCTGTCCCTGCCTAAAATCTATATCCTTTAATAATTGGCTTTGTAGGTACATCAAAATTCTATAAGTATCTTATACAGAAGTTCAAAAAATGTAATATTTCAAATCGTAATAAATACACCCCATACATATATATGTATAAACAGCCAAAAAAATTTAGCAAGCTGAATGAAAATAAAAAGAATATCAAGACTCTAATTAACCATAATTTAATACAATAACGAAATAATAAAAAAATATTATTAATAAACTAAATATAAATTATCCATTAAAGAAGGAGATCTTTCTATATTTTAATTTCAAAGTCTTATATTTTACTCATTTTTAATATTTATACTCAGAATTTGAGAATCTGATTTAATCACAAAATAAGCACTTGTTATTAACCGCATGCCAGCGATTAATTGTTCATCAATTGCATGCAATTAGCATTTAGGTACATCAATAGCATGAGATTAATAACAAGTACCATCCAACAGTAAGACATTCATGTCTTCCTATTATTTAAAGATGAAAAATTATTAATGTCTATGGTATTCCACTATCACTGGAAACGAAATCATACAAGCAGTACAAAAAATCATACACGCTAGTTTTTAATTATACTTGACATTACTATAGATTAAATAATACGTAGCAGATTGCCGGAGGTTTTGGTAAATTCTATGTGATTTCTTCGATTATAGAAGTTATTTATTAACGAGAATTCCCTGTCAATTAACTAATCGCTTTACCCTTAATTTCTCTTCCACATAAATTATGTTTGTATGCTTTAGTTTTTAATTCTTTGCCGATTCTAGGATTTTTTTTTTTTTTTTTTTTTTCGTAATTACATTCAACAATGTGTAGGAAATTTTTCTAGAAAGTCTTACTTAACAAAACAACACGATTTTCTGGCCATCTGTTTAAAATCAGTAACTTTATTTCAATTAAAACATACCTTGTCTTAAGCTTTCATCATCAAGAACATTGTAGCTGTCATATTCCACACCATGCATGCGGAGAACCTGTACAACAGCATTACTGAAACCGCATCGAGGATTTTCAGGAATGCCTTTCATAAATACAACAACCTTAGATTTTTTTACTAGATTTTCAAGTTTATCTTTAACGCCGCTGCAATAAAGGCGACAAGTTGTGAAGAGCATTGAATTTATTGCACTATTTCGATTACCAATTAACATCTTTAAAGCCATTATTGTTTATCCCGTATTTTTTACTCGCAAGTTGTTTATATTTGATAACTAACTATTTGCAGAAATAGACGAAGTTGTTTCTTTTCCTATGATCTCGAAATCAAAAAACGTGTCTTCTGTATGCAAAATTATAAGAACAACGTACTAGTAAGAAGAAAATTGACGCAAGCATAGGATAGAATACGAATGTTATGTTTATGTTAAGATATTTATTTATTTATTTCTTCAGATAACATTTTAAAATATATACTGATTCTGTAATGCGACGAAATAACATATATAATGCGGAATTATTTGATATCACTACTATAAAGGTATTAAATAAAATAAAATATTAAATAAAAAATCATGAGAAAAGAATTAAATATAGGTTGAAGAGTTAAAGAGTTTATACAATTTCAGAGAAATTTAAAATTGCTATTGTATAGTTCAATCCAAATAACTCAACTTTACAAGTAAGAATGTAAGCTCTCCCATTGGCTAATTTTAGATTGACGTATTTTTCGTACATATTCAATTTAGTTAGCGTTAAGTTTGAGTTGATAAATCAATTTTTAATCATATTTTACGAATAATTTGTTTATGGTTAAATAACGCGTGAAATCTTAAATTGGTGAAAGTTGAACTGTACTAATATGTCTGAATCGTCCATAAGCTTTTCTGAACCTGTCTCCAAAGAAACTGCTAATCAATTGACTATTGAATATTTAAAATATACCTTATATTGCCGTGGTCAATTTCCTTTCCCCCTTGATCAACTAAAAAAATCGGTCGTCAGGTCTGCTCTACAGCGAGAATCTTTGAAAAATGACAATCATCTAATTTTCTCTGATAATCCAAATCTGCAGTTCAACCGTTTTGTAAGTATTCTTTAAAGCACATTTATTCTTCTTGATTTCCTAATTTTAAAATTAGAAATATTGTAAGCATTTATATGAGACGTATACCTGATAAAGTGTTTTAATAGTCATGAAGAGTTGGAATATTTCCAGCATAAAAGAGCGTTTGCGAAAACATTCAACGTGGGCAGTACTTGTTTTCCAATAAATGCATAGTTTGTATGAGTTGTATTTTTCTCTATTTTGTTTTCATAGCAATAATCGTCATAGTCTTTCAGTGTATAATTTTTTGTCTATCGATTGGTTAAACTAAATACGACACAATCGCCAAATTTTAGCCCCAAAAAGACGTAAGCCTTGGCTCGCTTATGTTGGAATGGTCCTCGTGTGCGCTTAAACCTAATGGGATTGTAATTAACCCTGCATTAGGGATTCTTAGATTATTTGAATATACTTTGTGCTCATCTTTGAAATCAGTTACTGATTATTTTGTGGCCCTTTATCTTCACCATAGGGCTTTAAGATGTGGGGATTAAACAAATTTTTACATCAGTCACCAAGTGCTAAGAATATTAATTAAGGTTGATTTCTATTGATATATTTGAATTTTTATAATATATATACACACACAAAGTTATATACAAGCTAATATATAAATAAGACAGTATCTTTTCACTTAACATATATACATTGTGTTATATACTTAATGATACATTTGTTCTAGATATTATGAATACTTGTCTAAAATTCGTTCAATTTATATTAATACCTTTTTCTTATTTTATGTTTGTTTGAATATAAATTTTTATTATATTAGACATACAGAGAAATTTTTATATATCTCCTTTTCAGAGCAATAGATTAAGCACAAGGTTTTTAACATTCCTTTCATGTTCTATTCATCGTATCAATTATAATTATTGTCTTTAAAGCTGTAAAACAGGCTTCTTTTGAAGGACAAATATTTGGCTTAACATCTAGCCAATAGTCTGAGCAACTTGCTAGAGTTCCTGTTGGTGATTGTTGTACATAGTGTCCAATATTCAATCTAAATTTATCTTACAAACTAAGCATGCAAATGGATTTAAAGGAAAAAATGTAATCTTAATGATTTTTTTTATACTGCTGAAATACAGATTATATTCAGATGTAATGTTTTGTTTGCTCTATAGGGCTTGCTTATTGTTCGTTAGTCACCAACAAATTCATTGATACTGAAATAATGACTTTTCATTTTTTAAAGATGAATCTGGATTGAGTAGGTTCATTGCTTAAAAATGACTTTTCTTCTTGTTCACAAAAAAAAAAAAATGTACTCAATTGAAAGTATCCAAACCTGTCAAAACACCAAGAAAAGAAAGCAAACAAAACTTAGCTGTTACATATGTGATAGTTATATATGGTTTCATAGTTTTTGAGGCTTCTATTTTATTCTCAAGTGCTTGATATCTATATGAAAGTTTAATGTAATACCAAAGTCAATTTCTTCTAATTTGATGTTTTTTTAATATTTCAAGTAGGATTTAAAATTTTTCTAATGTTCTATTCGTTCATCACTTTTTTTATTTTTGATATATTTACCTATTGATCTCTTGTGATATTTTAGAAATATAGATAATTATTCTAAAATAAATATTTTAGCTATAAATTATAAGATTTTGCATATAAAGGAAGTGATGTGAGAGATTTTTGTGCCTAAATAAGATTGAAATCACAATTACTGATAGAGAATTAATATCGCAGAAAATGGATTTATGTAAACTCCAATTAAGGTATTAATTGATTGGCTATTTACCAAAAATGATCATATCTACTTCTTCAAGTTTTTTTTTCCCTCCTCGTAATTTTGTAAAAATATCCGCTGCATTAAAGTGCAGTGTTATTTTTCGAAAAAATTTTAATTTTAGCCTTTTCTAGAGCTTTCTGAAGTTCTTATTTTATTATTATTAATAATTTTTTTTTTTAATTAAATGTATTTTTCTTTAAAAAAAATAATTTTACAACATATATTTAGCAATTATAAATAAATCCACTATTTAGATTATAATTATTGTAAAGCTTAATGTATACATGCAAAGATATTTAAGATATCTCAAAATGCTAAATATCTCATCTAGTTTACCTTTCCTCTTAAAATATTTTGAATTTTACAGTGTCATGTTTCAGATGACAGTCATTAAAGAATTGTGCTATTTTTGCTCCATGTCATTACCATGTCCAATGCACTTATGAGAAAGGTTATAACTCATTTATAATTTAGAAACTAGCCAAGGCCTTTGAAACTTATTTATGTTTCTTAGATAGAATTCTCTATTTTGGATATGATAGTCTTTATAATTCAAATTCTTGTTCCACCCAAATCTTAAGCACTCCTCATCTATTAATTGTTTAGAGTAACTTTTTACATGATTTCATAAATATTAAAGCATTATTTTTGTGAGACTGAGGCATTATTGTTATTCAACTAAGGAGATCGTAAATCAAGACATCGCATGTATGCTGTACACTTTGATGGGCAAAACTTTAACAGATTGCCAAAAATCAATTTCCTTGGAGTATTTTGTGAAAATTTATTAAATCTTTCCAATTTGCTAGAATTTATTGTCATTTATTATTATGCATCAAAAGCAAGATTGTTGAGAGTTGGAAAAGTGATAATGTAGAAGCAAGTTATGCTGTTATAAAAATGAAGAGTGTTACAGAATTTATGAAGATTTTGGAACTGTTTATCAACTTGGGAAAGACAGGCAAGCATACAAGATTTTTAAAAAAGATTTCAGCTGTGTACTTTTTAATTAATTAAATCTCTAGTCTGATAATATTGTGGTTGAGTGTGAAAAGTTTTATGAAGAGGTACTGGAAGTCAGTGGGTGAAATCAGAATCAAAATCAATTGATGCCTTCAATACAAATTATATTCTGGTCAGGAGTTTAGTTAGAACATTGAAACCAAGAAGGTGATCCAATGCCTATCTCTGTACATTTCCTCTGGAGCCATGAGAAAAAGCTGATGATGTGAGATATTTGCTTAAAACCCCTTTTTCCATCATCCCAGAATATGATACATGATTCTTCGGGAGATGACATTTTCAACAAAAATTTAGATTAAGGATCATGTTTTAGTTTATAATATTCATTTTTAAAATATATTTTTCTAAATTTTTATTTGAATTTTGAAAATACACATATATATTGTTTTCAGTTTGTTTGTCTGTCCTCAAAACATGTATCTTCTGTTTTATATCAAAACTAAACATATCCAGGTAAGATTTTTGCTACAAGTGGCTTCCAAATAGCCAGTTATAGTATTGCCTTAACACCCTTTCTTCTTTTTCTCTGTATCTTCTGTTGTTTAGATAAATTCAAATCTCGAGATTAAACAGGATGAAAATATATGCTGTAAAAACAAAGGTTCTCAGTATTAAAAAAATTATGAAAATTAGTGAATATTTAAATAAGGATATTTTCTCTACTATTTTAGAAATTATGTCAATAAATATTTAAGAAATTCACTTATATAATTCTTATTTGACATATTTTTATTCTATTGTTTCCCAGATTAGATAAATTTAAAATCACTTTTTAGAATTATATTGAATGATTCTTGATCAAAAAAAAACTTTTAAAAGCTTATAGTAAATTTCTAAATTATATCATTCATTTTTCAGGGTCTTGTTCCTAAACAAAACTTTACTATGGACAGAAAAAAACACTTGTATGAAGAAAACATCAAGAAGTTTGATGAGTTCTTTAATGAACTGTTGGAAATCTTGGAGAAGAAGGATGTACTTGAAGTTGTAATGAATTTGGGTCCCAACATGATGCATCCTAAAGAACTTCACCATATCACACTTCCTCTAGATTGTGACCATGCACAATGTTCTGAGAAATTTGTTCCTTTTGATAAGTGTCGTTTACAATTTTTTAAATCTGTCTTGCATGAAAATATCTTGCAAGACATAAAAGTAGATTGTCTTATGAAAATAAGTATCCTTTTGCTTCTTCGAACAGATGATGCACTCACTCAGCAAATGGAACAGAAAAATTTCTATACAATACCCAAGAGATGTAAGCAAGTTACAGTTCATTTCAATAACTCCTGCCAAGTGTCTGATACAGATTTTGCAAACTTCACAGGTGATTCTGTGACGAACTGTAGTGAAATTAGTGCACAAAACAAAGGATTATGGGTTAAGTTAAAACCAGATCTAAAAGGTTTCAAAGATCTCATGGATGATAAAAAAGCCTTATAAAATCAGAAACTTCTGTGATATATTGAGTACAACTTTTTTATTCAGTGTCAAATCAGACAATTGGTATAATATATTTTTTATATTATTAATTTGTATTTTTTTTAGGGATGTGTATTTCTTGTTAACTTTGACTGTATGTTGTAACAAACATATTGAAATCATTTACTCATATTTTTGAGTTCATTGGTGTATAAAAATATTTTTTCAATGTAATAAAATTGTTTTGTAAAATAATAAATATTTTTAATAATCTACTTGGTATTTTATGAATTAAATCCTTATTGTGGCATAAGATAAGTTTTTGAGAAAATTATGTATGTGCTCTAAATATTTCCATTAAAATTTAAAAAGAAATTTTATAGTAAAATTCATGAACCAGAATATACAAAATAGTAATTTCCTGTCATAAAAAAAAAATGTGCAAAATAGAAATATTGCTTTTGGAAATTTATTAACATTTTTATGACCATCTGATGACATATGAAATGGGGGGAGGGGGGTAATACAAATGTAATAAATTAAATTAACTATGCTCCTATTTTTTAAGAGCTTATTTCCTAATCATTCAGACTCCGTCTTCACTGTAACTTTGAAGCTGCACTGGGTGCTCATTTTTCCATGAAATATTAAAAGTTTGAGGTCTACAAATTCCTTCTAAAATTAAAGAAATTGATAAAATTCAATTTCCATATTCACATTATTAACACTGGCCTCAGATCATGTCCAAATACTGCTATCCTTTTTCTGATAATTATTTGTAAAAATATTCAATACTGATTATAATATTGTCATATCAATATGTTTATTCTTATTTTAAGAATAAATAAGTTTTTATCACTGAATTATATTATTTAGCAGTAAGCAATAATTTGATTACTTATCAATGAAAAAATGTTTTAAAATTGTTCAAAAATGAAATTTTGTTTTTTGTGAAGAGAAATAATTTTAAACACACAATCCATTTTCTAGTAAGGAACACTTGTCAAAATTTTCTATAGAAAGGAATCTCAACATTCTTTATTTCTTTGAGTCTCAATGTTATTGTACCATTAGACAATTTTAAAATTTCTTAAACTTTAATGAAATAAAAAGCTGTAATTATAAAATAGTAATAGAAGAATATTTTGTTAGCTGTAACTTTATGTCAGTTTTTTTAAGAACATTCTTTAATATATATCAGGGGTGTTTGTGCTCCGGGGATTTTGAACTTCGATCCCCGGAATTTCCGGGGATCGTCGTTCAAAAGGAAGTAGGAATAATAATGAATTATTTATTTTGATCTGGGTAATTTTGTTTGCTTTTAAAGCAGAAAACGCAAGGTCAGTGTGTGTGGTGAAAACTTTTCCTTTCTTTCTCCAAAGGCAGTGATAATGCGTGAAAAGGGGGAAAAAACTTCTTTTTTGTTCTTTCCTTATTGCGAGTTATGACTCATTCCCCCGGTTCTCGGACATTCTCTTCTGGATTCTTTTCGGCAAGTAGGCGCGGCAGAAAAAAAAGGGGGAGACTTCGTTCGACCAGATGTGCGATAACGTGACTCTGGGTTCAAAGGTCTTATCTCTACTGGCGTGGCGCCAATAAGTAGAGAAGGGGGATTTTTCGCCGTATTAGCTATTTGTCATTGATCGCTTCGCAACTTTTTTTTCTCCGCTGTGTAAAATTTTCGTTTCATTTATTGATGCACGTGTAAATGTTTCGTTTCGCTTATTGAAATATTTTTTTATTTATGTACGCAAGAGAATTTCATTTAGAAATTTCAGCATATGAAACAGAAATTACCCCTTAAAAATTCATATCTAATTAGTTTTACAGCATTAGATCCAGAGCTAAGAGGTAAAATCAGTACAATATTAGCTTTTGAAAAATTATCATCTTTTATGTCCCATATTTTTAGTGATAATGAAAAGTCAAAAGTAGAAGCTGAACTAAGGTTATACCAGAGTGATATTGATATCACCAAAGAAATGCTCTACACATCTGATGAAAGTGGAAATCAAGTCAAGTGTACAATTGATAAATATTGGTCTAAAGTTTTTAATTTAAAAGATGATTTCACAAATGATTATAAGTATCCTACATTGGCTAAATTGGTCAAAGCCTGCCTTAGCTGCTTCCATGGCCCATTAGTGGAAAGTGCATTCAACTTAATGGATACACTTGTCACTGACTATAGAACCTCTCTTAAGATTGATTCCCTAGATGCAGTGCAGACTATTAAATATGATTTAATGGCTTGTAAAGAAACCTCATGCGAAAAATATGGCTCAAAAAATCCAATGACTGATCCAATTCACAAAGATCTCTTACTGAATATGAACAGAAGTTGGAAAACATATCAAGAGGACTTAAAAACATGTATTTCAGATGAGTCACCTATAAAAGTCTCTGAAAAACCTTCTACATTAGCAGAAAAGCAAACTGCTTCTACCTCTGCATGTGCAGTTCTCGAGGAAATTTCTTCAACTGTAAATGAGGAAAATAAAAGTCAACCTTCCTGCAATTATGAAGTTCACCACAAAAGAAAGACAAGCCCACAAACATCAAAAAATAAAAATAAAAAGCAGCAGAAATTAGATAATTTTTTTTAAAAGAATTAATTCAGGTAATTTAAAATATTTGCATAAAATGTAGTAGTTTATATGTTTAAAAATTTATGGTTATTAATTTTGCAAAAAAAGTAATTCATTGAACTTTTATAATTAGGTCATTCAATACTTCATAATTGTAATTTTTCATTTCCCCCCCCCTTCTCGAAACTCCAAAATGCCGGTAGTAAGTCCGTAAAAGTTTCAGGGGATTTTTTGGGGTCCCACAAACACCCCTGATATATACAAGAAACAATGACTTATTCAAAATCTGGTCACATTCTAAATAGCAGCAATACGAGGCACTGCAGGGAATATGGTAACAAATTAAAAAGTAACAACATGAACAAGAAGTAATTCTTTTTCTTCCCACATATCTTCCAACCAACTTTTTCTAAACTCAGATCACTAGGAAAGAACAAACTAAGCATTAAGTCTTGTAACAGATAATTATGGATTTAAAAGCAAACAAATATTTTTATAAAGTATGACTGCTCCAGAAAAAGGAATCAATTATTCTAGTTTTAAATTAAAGATATCATTATTGGTTATCTACTCTAAAGTAAAATGAGTTAATATGTTCTTGTTTTAAAATATTTTATATGATAGAGAAAATGTGTATCTATCTATCTATATATATATATAGCATATATTATATACAGATGGTTTCCTAATATTGGGGGGTTGGGGCTAACAACCCCATCCTGTAAAACAAACCTTGGAGACAGACTTCCTCCCTATCCAGGAAAGAAACTGGTGCACAGAATTCAGAGAAAGGTACTGGCCCACCCTCAACTGTCCAGCCAAATTTTTTAGATGTATATTAATGATGTATTTCTCAACAGAAAATTATTTCCTACTGACAAATTCTTTAGTGGAAAAAGGGTTAGTTTCTGGTGGTCTCCAAAATTCATATTGTTGCTTAGAATTTGCCTTCAAGCTGAAAGATGTCGATTTCAATAATAGATATTTTCTATTCCTCAACTCTTTGTGTTATATGCTATAATAATATTGAAATATATAGTAATTTTAGCAATGCCTGACTGAAAACTTTTTTTTTCCTATTTAGGACAAAAAATATAATTTTTAAAATTGCTCTGATTTAATATTTGTTTTAAGCACTTACTAATGCATCACATATACATTTATACCTAGTAAAGATCCCTATCTTATTTTTTTTAAATGCTCAATTATGTGCAAAAAAAAGATTAAAAGTATGTTCCCATTGACTTTTCAACTTTTAAAAAAAAGAAGAAAAAAAAAAAAAAAAAACTGGGATATGGACAAGCAAACATACAGAGTCATTTCTTGCTTTTATAGCTCTTATACGAGAATTTTTTTTTCTATGATTTACAAATCCACAAAATATTAAAAGCAGCCCATTTCAATTTATGTAATAAAATATTGCTAAAAATAACTGGTAATTAAAAAGTTGTATAACAGCAAAACTTTAATCAGTCAAACTACCAAGAATCATAATAACTTATGATAATAACTTATGATAGCTGTAGAATTTATGTAACTTATGATAGGAAAATAACTTATGATAGCTGTGGAATATGAAAAGTATATAAGTGGAAAATCCTTGTTTGAAATTCTTGAGAAATTATAAGGAATACAAAATATTAAATGTTCTCAAATTCTTAAACGGATTCTTATGGATCCGTTTGTCACCTGAGCAAACAATTGGGGGGGGGGGTATTAATTTACATTTTTTTATATTCTTATTTATTGAATTTTAAAAACTTTCGCATTATGAAGTTATAAGCAAAAAAGAATTCTTTCAATTGAATCTTCTGTATAATCAAAGAGGATTAATGAATCCATAGAAGGAAAACATACAAGATTATTTTTGTCTATTTTTCTGGATTATTTAAAGCTATCAAAGGCCATAGAAAATAAAACAGAAGGCTCAGAAACAAAAATATAATCAAAGGTTTTGCTATTTTTATGAACATTTAATTTTAAAAAAAAACAGCTTTAGAAAATCAATTATTTTTTTTGTGCTTTATGGTTTTTATATTTTGTTGATTCATTAACACAGTTTATAGTCAGAAATCTTGAAATATCCCAGTTATTAGTATTGTATGTACTTTCAAAACCGAAAACCCAAAATCATTTGGTCAACTTGCAGAAGTAATACAGCTGGTAACAATTTGCAAATAATTCATGAAGTTTTATGAGATTTTGTGTTTTTGTAAAGGATCAAAGATCCTAACAAAAAAATGTTTGATAACCTAATTTTTTGTAATTAAACTGTTTAATTTTTGTTCAGAGCCAGTAAGCAATTAAGAAATGTCTCATCCTTGTTTAAACTAATCTTTCAACTCTAATAATCTATTTTTTCTTATTTAATCATCCTGTTATAATGGTCAAATAAATTGCTAATGAGGGAGGAAAAACAGCTTCCTATAGTTGACAGCACAAACCTGAATCACTCGAAACATAGGGAAGGCAGCTGTTTTGTCCACTAAGCAGATGTACAAGGTTTTAATTTGCTCATTCTCTAAAAGCAAACTGATCATCTACTGCATACCTAAATAAACCCTATATATATGACCACTGAGAAGGCTACTGAATTTTCATTATTACTCTTAATTAGTTCTGAAAAATTAAAAAAGACACCATTCAATTTTCATTTGATCACTTATTCTCAGATTTAGAAATCCTCACTTTTGTTTACATACCAGGTGTTCATTGCATCAATTGCAATTTAAAAAAATGGAGATGTTTGCATTTTATTTAGAAATATAGTAAATTTCTAATTATTAGTGTAATTAGGTTGTGTAGTAACTGCACATAAACCACAATATTCATTAGTATATGAATACTAAACATACATTTCAAATTAAAATATAATAGTTAATAAGAAAATTCATTTAACAGCACAGAGACCTAACAAGAAATTCCAGAAATGTATTTGTCTTGGAAACATAAAATGAAGAAAGTAGATATAAATTTAGCTTATTACAAGTAAAAGATGATGCATCTAGAATTTTGATTTATTATATATTCTGAAATCTGGCTTTGTTAAATGCAAATTCATTTTCATAAATTTTATTTTGAAGAAAAAATATTCTCAAATTAATTTTTCTAATTAAAATAAATACAAATATTTTGGAATCTTTCCAGTCTTCTTGAGTAAGATTTCAAGTAGATTATCTTGAATAACTAAACATCTTAATAAATAAATATTCTCTGCAATTTATATATTTTATGCCAATTCTACAAGCCATTCAAGATACATCACCTCAAAAAGAGTGATGGCATTTCACATCATACCATTCTTTTGTCTATTTATAACCTTGTCATTTGAGATTACTTCAACCCCTTCGATTAACTCCCTTGCAAAAAATTTACTCATTCTAACCAGTTTCTGCCGTCCTACTCCCAGTCTGTAAGTACCCAATATATAAATAAAACTGCACCAATAGAACCAATTTTCCACTCCATACCATGTTAATTCTGAATAGTTTTTCTCATTGATGAATACCTAGGAGTTGCACTCCACTGCCATGGTGTAGAGTGATTTTAAATACTCAGCTTTAAATACATTAACTTCAGCCTAATATTTGAAATAAAAAGATAAATCATCTACATCAAAATAGCACTAATTATAAAGAGGATTAAGTGAAATTTCATAACATTTAAATGAAGTTATGAAACCATTAAATTTACTGTGAAGGACACTGATTTCTTATTTTGAAATTAATGGCGACATTAAAAAATGTCTTTTTCCACTCGGCTTATATGCTTATAATTGACAATTATTATATATTTGATTGTAGGACAAAAACTATTTGTATTTTCAATATAACAAGAAAAAAATTGATCAACTGTTGATAAAATTACTGTTTTCCTTTTCCTGAGAGAAAACTTATTTTAATGTTGCATTCCAATTTCTTTTACAGTGCAGATCCTTCCTACTTAAAACTATTCTAGTAGAAATGAGCAAAATAAGAGGTGTAAAGAATGTATACAGAGAATGCACAGTTTGAGGATGAGATTTTTTTTTTTTTTTTTTTTTTTTTTGCCTGGCACATTTCTAAAGAAAAAGCAAATACACATAAAATTTGCACAATACAAGAGTTGTTTTAGAAAATGTGTTGAATTTACTGAAAATGTTGAAGTATTTACAAACCATTAAATCAGTAAGGAGATGGAACACTCTGGTAACAGGTTGCGAGATAAAATTCTTGGAAATCCATCATGCCTCTAGAAGTTTTATATTACTCCAATTTCAAATTAATAAAAATAGATTTTTAAACAACTTTCATGCTCTTTCCAGAATTATATATTATTCAAAACATTTAAATATATCTTTCTAAAACCATATAATTTTCATTTTAGAATTTAAAGATTAAGTTTTTAGTAACTGACAAAATATTAAGAACAATTCTTGCAGTTCAAAATAATTTAATTTAGTAATGAATGTATTTATAAGTTCTTATAAATAGCAGAAATGCATAACTACAGAGTGAGTGAAGCAAGCTGGAACTGCATAGTGATTCTAAAGAATCGAAATATTTTTTCTTAGAGATTGGTGTTAAAGCAAGGGATGTTAAAATCCAAATTACAATTGTTTAATTAAAATGACAAGCATATAAATTAAATTGTTCTTACAAAATATTCTTATAGCAAAAAAATTCAGAAAACATTGCCATCTATTATGTACCATAAAAATTCCAAGCATTAAGATTGTGTAATAAATAATCCTATTTATAAATAACAATAGACAGTCCTTTATGGAACAAAAGTCATACGCTCTTGCTGTCATTGAGTTATTACAATTATATTTAGTTCAAGAGACAAAGAAACAAATAGGAACCTAACTTTCACAATGAAAAGACCTCCCCGTCCCCTTTTTTATATTGCCAGATTTAAGAATATAAAAACCAGATTTTCACTTAGTCTTCTGTATTCTAATAAATGACTTGGCAAAGTATGTTTTATGTACTAGCAGATCAATTATAAATTCATAATTATACCAAGCATTACTTCCATGTTTTAAAAAAAATACTTAATAAACAAGACAAAAATAATTACAACACATTTTTGGAAATGTACAATTTATTAGTGCAGAGCAGTTCTTATATCATTTTTCTGAGAAGAGTATTAATTTTCTCTTCCCTATTTCCAAAGTCTCCCCCTTCAACATAGTGGATGGTCTTCTTTCTCCAACCTCCTTTTGGATTATTTAGCTTGAAATGCCACAAGAAGTTGGTGGCTTTCTTGAAATTAGGTCCACAAGTGTAGATTTCATGAATCAAATCTTCAACACAAAGGATGCCATATTTGCCTGCAATAAAAAAAAAGTTATTAACATTCACTTATTACTACAGCAGCAAATCCAGCTGCTAATCTTCCAGCAAAGTTTTTGAGTGATATACTTGGAAACTTTCCATCAATCCAAAGTTGGCACCCCATAGCCATGATTCAGACATTTAGAATAAGAGAAAATTAAAAGCTAATATGTTCAAATGGAATTCAAATTCTTAAGAATGCGCAAATTCTGTGCAATTATTTAAACTGAATTCTGAAGATTTTCTATGGATTTTTCTTTTTAAGTAACTATTTTTTTGTGTGTGTGTTTTAGTTGAATGTCCACAGCTCATGTATACCAATTTGAGGAAAGTATAAATAACTAAAAACAAATTCACCATGATGTGTTTTCTCTTTTAGAGAAAACCATTTTCTTTCAGCGATTTCCATTTCAGCTCTTAGATTCCCAGCTCTCATTAGAGCTTCCGTGCATTTAACATATTGATTGGCCTGGGAGTCATAGGCAACCAGTAAAGTGAATTGATCTTTCAGCAACTGTTCAGTACTGTTAGTATGCTCAGTATATTTCATTATACAAAGTGATTGATGAGGACCTTCTGCATATTACTGTAACTTGGTCTGAGAATATATTTCAAAAGAAACATAATATTAGCTCATTTGTAAAAAACTGTTCTATTGTCACCTGACAAGGAAAATAAATGTTCAACTTTGTTAAGAATGCATCAAAATAATAAAATATTAATTATGCTCATATATCCTGAAATAATAAGCCTGAAAACTAAGGAGCAGTGATATTTATACTCATTCATATGTATCTTTAGAAATATTAATAAAGAGTCAAAGGAATTTTACTTCACTTCAACAGAATATTGTAACATATATATCCTTATAAACTAATCCTAGCCATCTCTTTTTAACAAAATTCAAAGAAAACATTCAAGCTACAAGTTGTTCTAAAGGCCTTCCAATTTTGATACAGATTCAATCCTTTAGATGTGAATATTTCAACATGAAAACAATGCCAAATTCAAACCAAAAGCAGACAAAGGGATATCCATAAAAGTTTTTTCCTCTAAAGGAAAGTTGAGGAAAAATTTACCGCCCCCCCCCCCTCTCCTTGATTTAGTTACAAAATAAGCAAATCAAATAATTTCTACTTTACAAGATTAAATAAATCAAAATAAATTTTTGTGAACTTTAAAAAATGAAAATCAAAATATCAAGATTTGAACAAATATTTTAAAAATAGCAATGTTAAAACTACAAGTTGTTACATACCTAATGCTTTTTCAATGATGGCATTATCAGTAAGTGGAATTCGCCTTTTATTAACTCTTCCAAAACCTCTTTTGTATACCATTTCTTTTACTGTTTTCAAATTTGGATATCTAATAACAAATAAAATTTTTTAGATTTCTTATAAAAACAACAAATATCAACTATAAAAACTAAGCAAAAGAATTCAATTCTATTCTACATTTCATGGAAATGTAATTATAGAATGGATTAATATTCTTGTAGTTAAAAACTACAATACTAAATGAAACTAATCACAAATCTTTATATACCTAATGTATATTATTAATTAATATTATTATAATATTAGTAATGTATTTATATTATTAGCTAAATATATACGTCAGTAATACAAATATCACCATGACATTATAGAAAGCTGCTGCTTTCTTTGGTTCTCTACATGATGGGTTGAAAACCATTTCTTTCAATAGTGTTTTTTTTTTCAATCCCAGTTTTATTTAAGAAATTTCTGACAATAAAAAGTGCAAACTTAAAATATTTGATAAAAAAATTCTTATATATGTAACATTATAGTTCTCTATAATAAAAATTTATTTTTTAGACTGAATAATGGACTGAAATTTATGATAAAATGTTGAAAACTAATGAAAGTTTTCCTTACATTCGAACAAAAAAAGTGATAAATTTATTGCGTAATTTTAGTTAATTATAAAAACAGAAATTCTTTAAAACACAAATAAGCTTACCCCCAAGCTATGTAAGGTTCTGCAATACGAAGCATATTAATGGTAGCCTTGTTCAATTTAACGAACATAGCATTGTTGATCTGTCTCAGACGGAACAACTGCAGTACTTTGCGAGGTTTAGGACTTACTCCATTGATACTAGAAGAAAAAAATCAGTTAATTTTTTAATTTTATGAGAAGTATATAATTAGAAAGATCTGAAATTAATCTTGGATATAAATTAAAAACTTGTCAAGAAATATTTTGTTAAAATTATTGAGGACAATTCTTAAAGTTGTAATATTTCATTAATTTATTACCAATATGTGCAATAGTTTAATCTTAAATTAAGATGAATTTTTTGCATCAAGACAAGTGAAAAGACAAAAACTAACTATTTTCACATACCCTCTTATTCTCACAACTATGGCTACTTTAGGTTCATCTGGAACATAAAAATTTCCAGCCTTCCTAGCCATTCGCTTAAGACGAATTTCATCTCGCTCTTTACGTCTGTATTCTTTCACGTAAGACTCTGCACGTTTGAAAATTAAACGCCTCTTTTCTCGACGAAGCTGTAAGGCAAAAAGGAATACAATTTTTTCAATATTTAAATACAGAGCTTTCAATTATAATTCTTTACATTCTAAGTTATGTTATCTTAGAAAATCCAGTGTGCAAAACTTGAAACATTCAATATTTAAAAATTCCATATTAACTTTGTTATTATGAACCACAAAAATTTAATCAATATTATAACATGGTAAAATAAGACTAGAAAAAGATTGAATTACCTTTTGAGTTTTTGCAGCATGTAAAAGACGTTTAGCTTTTTGCTCGGCCTGATATTTACGCTTTTTTAGAAGAGTTTCGGGTACCTGGGGTACTTTCTTTTTAGTAGAGCTATAAGTAAAAAAGGCATTGATTAAATTTATTAACAAACTAATTACCATACAATTCATTCACAAGAAAATAACTTCACTTATCAGTATTAATAACATTTACATAACCTAATTAATATCTTGGAAGGCATTACGCTGTTCAAAATACATTTCCTTAGTCCGCAATAATTAATGACCCAAAAAAAAACTAACAGTAGGTCAAGATAGTGACAGGAAAAAAATTCCAGATCAAGCTATTTCATATTTCAATTAATACATGCGATCATAAGCTAAGTAGTTTTAGGCTAAAATTAAATAATACTTAATTCTATACTTTAACTATAGAACTCTTCAAGATGAAGAAATTTCTTTTACTATTATCAAAGACTTTCCGATATATTTTACAATTCAAAATGATCAACTTTGTAAAACATTTCCTCAAAATAGAGAAACAAATAAGATGTACAATCATCTTAAATATTATTGTCGATTTATCAAAGAATTACATACTTCATAAAGATGCTTTTGAATCAATTTTCATATGGATCCTAGGTAATTACCCGTACTTGAAAATGACAAGATGATTTATATGCAAGATATTACTGAAGTTCCATTAGTTTACAATACTTCGAATGTTACTATACAAAACATAACATATCTAAAAATGATGTAGATTATTCATAAGATAAATGATTGGTAGAAAAATTAAGGGAATCGTACAACTTACTTATATATTAGTATTAACAGAATGCCAAAAGCAAATACAAATAAAAAAAAACAATTACACATCTTGAAAAACAATCATTTATCAGATAGCCTATATTTGAGAAAGCTTTATGTTTAAAAATACTTATAAAATCACTTTTCATTTTCCCCCTATATCTTAAATAAGGCCAAATTCTATTACATTTATTAATTCCACTGAATTTGTAGGCCATGTTTGTTCAAACAAGCAAGCAGAACAGTTCTCATAAACCTGATGCTGATTTGTTTACTAATATTTTCCCTTGTTGAGTTGTAAAGTTACAACACAAATTTTATAAGAATTGCAAATTATAACCAGCAAATAAATGTTGATTAAAAATGTATGTTAAAAGAATTTGTATTTATTTTTCACATAATTAAAGGCATTTTCAATACATATAAAAATATTTTAGTGTTATTTTTAAATTAAACTATGAAAATATATATTCTTTAATAATTCTTGGTCAATTAAAATTATTTGATAATTAATTTTGTCAAAACTAAAATTTAAAAAATTACAGACATACATTGGAGCTCACCACTCATTTTTCTTATTTCATATTTTTTTCATTTTAATATAAAGATCTGTTTATTATAACAGGATTTTTTTACCATTTGATTTTTTTGGGGGTTGAGAGACAGTTGCAGATAGAAAAATCAGGTATGTAGCAGACATTCACACCAAGTTGTAACTTTTTGTAAGCGATAAATCGTAAAATGTGGCAACTTTCTTAGCATTTTTTTAATAATCTTAAAAGCAAAAAAATTGATGCCTCAAAAGTGATAAGTCACAAAATTTTCACTCAGTATTTTTATTTAAAGCAAATCAATAATAATACCTTAATTTCAGTTTCATTTTTCTGATTATAAAATGTTTATTTCTATAGTACACCTCCTTACAGAGATGTACTCACTTGTCTGTTATTTAACTCAACTTTAGATTTAGAGTATTTATCTTTTCTTCCATTCCTGGCTAACGCTGGTGGCAATTCTATTTTTTCTTGCTTTTTTCAGATATTTTCAGATAATTCTTTTTACAGAATCTTATTAACTTTGCAAGATGCAGCTGAAATATGTGCTAATTTGAATAAGTGAATGATCACTAGGTCAGTTTGAAAGTATAATTAGTTCTAGTAACAAGAGTATACCTATAATTTTGGTGAAAGACACAAGTAGCAAATGGAATTGGGTTAAATTCCAACTGATGGTGAAATTTTGCAAGAGTGGAAGAGTTTTGGATGAAAGACAAGTATCAAATTCATTTTGGAATGAAATTCTGATTCACAATAAAATTTTGTATGACTCAGTGAATTTTTACAGAGAACCACCAGAAAGGAAACCATTTCTCGTTTCTCTATATCTTCTATATCTCTATTCTTTTCTCTATAATTAACAATTTTTCTGTTTCTGCAGTTCTTGTATTATTGATTTTGTAGTCTCAGTACTAACTTTCTCTTGCTTATTTTTTATGTCAATTTAGAGATAAATTTATTCCGACATTTCCTTTGACAATTTTCTTCACCATTAATGACATATTTCCATTTTTAATAATTTTGCATTACTTATGTCCAGGTGCCTTATTGTTCCAGATATTTCGTTGGCTTTTTCCTTTTTCCACTATCTGATGAGCCCATTTTTAAAATTGGTACCACATGCTACTTCTTGTGGCCATTGAAAATGGTAGATGTCAGGTGAATTTTATACACATGGCGAGAAACCTGGTACTCAATTAACCTGTTTTACCTTTTTTTTGTGGACTGCTCTTAATTTGCTATGTCAGCAATAGTCCAAGAATGGATATTGGGTAAATGGGATAGAATGGTAATAAACAGATGATGCTCATAAAAGCTACAAAAATCAGACTTCATAGACAGAACAATCTGAATTAATAAAGTTCATATACGTAATTAAAAACAAAATTAATCATTGACTGCTTTGCAGTATTGTTTCTCTTCCAATAAGTTGATTTTTGACATTGATAGCATGGCATTATTTGTATTCTTGTTTATATGAAGGGTCATACAGAACTACATTTTGCAATTGTTAATAGAATCAAAATTACAAAACCTTAAATTTCAATTTGATCATATGACATCTCTTAAGAGCAATAATGGTCAAAAACCTTTTAGTGCAATATTTTTTGGGTTATTTTTTAATAGGTAATTAATTGCACACATCACAAGTATACATATATAAAATGGTTTCAGCATTTAAATGGGCCGTTTCAAAATACATCACACATGCTTAGATGTCCAACAAATCCATGTGACAACAATCATTATCATGAAAAATCAAAATGCACCATCAGTTTATGTGCAAGCTCTTGCATAGGATTTTTGTTACAATGTAAGATCAGAGCACAGCATTTTCAGTTAAGAGATTGAAAAAGAGCATGATGGCATAGGAACATTATAGTACCAAAAAGAAACAGAAGTTCATTTCATATTATACAAGTAAAACAAATTGTTACGCAAAACATGACAAGCTATTATCCTTTGCCACGAGAATGATGGTTCACAGATAGAATCTTAAGATCATTACTCAATTACAACAACGGTGAAATTAAGAAATTGTGTGTAATAAATACAATCTTCAGTATTTATAAGCAACTCTTACGGTCTGTATGGGGGTGCGAGTCTTTATCCACTATTGCGATACATTACTAAAACTAATTAGTTGTATTTCTAAAAATATAGAAAAATTAATGAATTTCTCATTAGGACAATTTCCGTCCTCTTTAAATCAGCATATATTACATAATGGAATAGTACATATAAACTAAATATTCCTATGCATAAAGCCCATTCAATCAGAAGCGATTTTGTTTTTATATGAACAAATCTTTGAGAAAATTTTATAAGTTTAAATGTTATGTTGAACATGTTGATAAATAAACCGAACAGAATTTCAAATACATCAAATCGAAAAACAATAAGTTTCTAACAGAATTTTGTAACATCTTCCCAAATAATGTATTTCAAATATTAATCGATAAATTAACATTTATACTATGAGATTTGGAAACATTCACCGACAGTTTAACTATCGTGTATTTTTACAGACATATAACAATTTCAGGAAATCTTAACAAAGGGTTAAATCTTAAGAATACTTTTGTAACATTCATCGAAAATAAAATACTGATAAAAGCTTCGATCAACTAGCAATATTTATTAAATGAAAAATATCAAAACACATTCCCAAATCACGTTTCCAGTAGATTAAGCCTTCCGGTAATTGAAAAACTTAATAATCAAATATAATGATAAAACTAAACTATGTAAAGTAATATACAAAAAAACTAAGTTATATGAATTCATATTTATAACGATTAAAAAAGATTACTCACTCAACTTCCATTTTCTTCGCTGTGTCAGCCATAGCTGTTAATTTTGCCCGAAACTCCGATTGTGTTGAACGTTTCGCGATGTCAATGGTTATGGTCACGGTTGCAGATCACAAAACATTTTCAGCTCTTTAAGTTTCAGTTGAAAACAACAACAAAAAATGAGGCAGCACTCTTTACTAAAAAAAATAAACTAAAAAAATATCGCTACTCTGGAAATAAAATCCTGCAAAATTCTTATTCCACTTTCGTAGTTACATTTTAATCCTAAATCCGATTATTGTTAAAAATGTAAGTTAACATTAAGGATAAAGTCTCAAAGACATTATAGCATAATGTATTTATAAAAGATTTCATTTCGCATATAACTAGCTGAATATCAAAGCCATAGAATAACTTGAGAATTTTTATACTTATTTATTACATCTTGCATTGCAATTGAATGAAATCCATCTCCGATCTCTGCTTTTCGAATGAAAAATCAAAACAAAAGAACAAATCTGTTAGATCCGGAGTAAATGTTTCTTCGGATTCTATTCAACCATAAAAAGGATACAGAAAAAGGCAGTGTTATTTGTAAGAGAAACAATATTTTCAGTCTTTAGAACAAAATTAATCAAAATAGTATTTACCAGAAAAATTCATATACACTTTTTTAAATCGTCGTTATCGTCCTAGAAATAATGTGTAGACCTGTATGATACTTCCACCTTTTCAGATTGAACTTTAAAATTCAAATGTAAAGTTCGAAATTAAAGCTCTCGCTAAAGTCTGTAATCGCTTGCTTGACCATCAGAATTTTACGTCAAAATCTAATGCTCTCAAGTCTCAAGAAACTCATAATATGATATCAAATTGCAAAATTTGCGCAATACTATATATTTTCCCTAATGCTTAAACAATATAAAGTGTGAGAATTTTTTAATATTATATTTTTTCTGATACTGTACAATCTTATACAATACTTTAAGATATTATGTAGTACTGAATAATGTTATACAATTTTGAAAATTGTTATTTACATTTTAGAATCGAGGGGGGGGGACTTACGCTTTCAGCATCATGTAGCATCTTTAAATACGAGCTACTTGTGGTAAATCTCTCATCAAAACCCTTTTCAAATTCAGGTTCAAACCTCGGACCGTTTCATTGGCTGTTCGATACTTTATACATCGGGGTAATCAGATTTTAAACAGCACTTTTAGATAATGGTAGCAGAGTATATAGAAGTTCTGTTCTATATGAAGTATATGTAATTACTAAATCTAATTCTGAATAATTATTTTAGTTACATTAATTCTTTATAGTTTCTGATTGGTAATAAAACAAAATAAATTTTTTGCTCGAAAGCATGATTTACTATGAGTAAATTATAGAAGTGGTATCAGAAATAACTGTTTTTAAAACTTATTTTTCCGAAACCATTTACTGTTTTTTCAGTTCCGTTTATTTTATGGACAGAAAATTGTCAACATTACTTAAAAGAAAAAGCTGTTCTCTATTAAACGTGGTTACTCATCGTTTGTCTTGATACTTTGTCTAAATTTAAAAAATTTTTTAATCTATTGCTTGAACACTTTTTCCTGCAGATTTAGAAAGTCTTTGTCACGGAATGGAAAATGGAATTCGGGATATGATTTAGTATAAAAGTGGAATGCTTTATGAAGGTTTATATATTAAAATATTAAAGCCCAATAACCAGTCAATTCCTCGCTTGCTTATATATTTAAAAAGTTATCAGCTGCTCTCTTCAATTTCCGATATAAAATGGTTTCTTTATGTTATATCAAGTAGTCTTTCATTATTAAAATTCCAGAATTTAAAACTTGATTTTTTTAAAGATAACAATAAAAATTTAAATTATTCATAATCATTTTTCTTTTCAAAAAAGGAGAATAAATATTTATTTTTTCATATTTTTCAATTTTTATTGTAATTTGAATAATTTTGAAAAAATTAGAGAAAAAAAAATAGAAAAAAATGCCGAGGATCGAACTCTGACTGCTGGTTACCGAAACCATTACCTTGATAACCATCCCCTTAGGTTGCTGGACGCAGAGATAAGATACTAATATTTCAGCCTTTCAAATAGCCCTAAAATTCCCTTTTTAGAGGCTAGTTTCTCGGAACTACCTCCCCATTGCACTTCAATATTTTAATGTATGAATATTCTAATGTTATACTTTCATTGTATTAAATTTCATCCCAAACTCACATGTTAGTCAGAAAAATGTCACAAAAACTGCAATGATTTCAAAAGAATGCAAACATTGTACCAGAAAAAAATTTCATCATTAAAAGGTTTTTATCAAAGTTAAACATAGTAACCCTAGCTTTAGAGGGAAAATTTGAACTACTTTTCTTAAAGAGCAATGCGGTTTTCTTCTTAATGTTATATCTCAACCTCATCTAAAATATTAATGAAGACTGAGAAATTTCATTTTATCCAAGCATTATTTTTGCAGAATGATAAATTACAAGTCGTCAAGAAATTTCAGGCATACTACATTCTTATAGGGATGACGAATATTTTCAGAGTGGTTATTACGTAACCAATATCAAAAAGTCACAAATACAAGTGATCAATACTTTTCAAAGAGGGGTGTGATTCAAATTCTTCATACGATCTTACTGATGATATTTCGATTACAGGTTTTGGATCACGATAGAAACTAACAATCGATACGATATCACTGAAATTTGCCGGAGCGGTGACGATACGATCTGTCCAATGGAAGCTCTCGAAAGAAATCTGTGATTGGATTGAAAAGTGAACGGACCGGTTATTGGAATTATCGTATCGTATCATTGAATTGCGTATCACTGAAATTAATCGGATCGGTGATTTCACCGGAAAGTGCGAAGTCACCGCTCCACTTTACGGGAGTGACCGATATTCGTATTTGATGATGCACTATTCCCTACAGATCATTTTTAATTGCTCGTGACATGATTGACTTTGATTACATGTACTGTGTTTACTGCTGGCGCCATCTATTGGTAGAATATAGGACTAAAGTAAACAATTTTAAAGAAATGACATATATTTTTAACTCATCTTTTCCAGAAAATGGTTCACTCTAATAAATAAATTAAATAAATAGTTTTGAGAAAAAAAAATAAAATTTAAGAAGTAAGCCGAAACAGATAAATTAATTCAATCACACGTTAATTAAATTAGTAAATTAAGTATTAATTACAATTAATAAATTTTATATTTAATATTAAGTAATAATTTTTAATTAATAATATGATTGAAATAACAGATATTTGGAACGCATATTTAAAAATAACAATAGCAATATTATTTGTTATTCAAAAAATTGTGGATTATGCATCTCTAATTCTTTGAGCGCATTCTTTAAAAGATACAATTTCCTAAAGTCTGATTCCTGAGAAGCATCCTTATTGCTATATTAAAATATATTTATGGAAAAGGGATAAAAAATATAATGGCTTGTAAATTGTTCGTATATGTTGTGATTTTCAATCTTTTAGCTAACAAATCTTTGACCTTTAATAGAGACATTTTGGTAAATTTGAATTAGAGTCAAACGCCGAAGAAAAAGCAAGAACCTGTACACCAACTTTATAATTTAAGACCATATCACTTACAATATGAAATTTTAAGCGTACCGAGGCGTTCGGCGTTAGGTACCAAGTACAACTAGCTGTGAAAATCAGTCTTGAAACTTACGACGTTCTACACCGGAATAAACAGACTCGGCCTCAAAACTTTTAGCATTTTCGAGGTAACGAAAACTTTACCAGTGTTTAAAATAATTCGTAAACCGCACTGAGCTGCGGGGGTGGGTAATTAGGGATGCCGAATATTTTCAGAGCGGTTATTACGTAACCAATATCAAAAAGTCACAAATAAAAGTGATCAATACTTTTCAAAGGGGTGTGTGATTCAAATCCTTGATACGATCTTACTGGTTGATATTTCGATTACAGATCTTGGATCACGACAGAAAGTAACAATCGATACGGTCTTTCCAATAGGAACTATCAAACAAGAACTCAATCATACATAGGGAAAGTCCCTTACACATTGATGCATGTTCCTGGAACAGAACTCCTATAAATAGTTGTGGCGGGCAGCAGAACAGATTGATCACATGCAGAGAATTTTCCATTTCACAAAGAGTCAGGTCCAAACTCTTCCTATCGTATCACAAGATAATACGGATGGCGAATATTTTACAAGCGGTTATTACGTAACCAATATCAAAAAGTCATAAATAACAGTGATCAATATTTTTCAAAGAGGGGTGTGATTCAAATCCGTGATACGATCTTACTAGTGATATTCCGATTACAGGTCTTAGATCACGGTAGAAAGTAGCAATAGATACTGGTAAATATCGATTCGAGAGCTTCCATTGAGCAGATCGAAAGTAATACGATCTGTCCAATGGAAGCTCTCGAACAAGAGTTCTGTCATGCATAGGGAAAGTCCATTACCCACTGAAGTGAAAGGACAGATTATTTTTGGGATTATCGTATCATTGAATTTCATATCACTGAAATTTATCGGAGCGGTGACTTCACTGGAAAGTGCGAAGTCACCGCTCCACTTCATGGGAGACTTTCCGATATTCGCATTTGACGATGCATTATTCCAAAAAGAACATAAAGTTGCCTATATTCTGTTTACTGCTGGCGCCATCTATTTCTAGAATAGAGAACTAAAGTAAACATTTTAAAGAAATAACATATATATGTAGTTCAAATTTTCAGAAAATGGTTTACTCCAAAAAAAAAAATTAAATAGCTTTGAAAAAAATCAAATTTAAGAAGTAAGTTGAAATAGATAAATTAATTCAATCACACGTTACTTAATTTAGTAAATTAAGTATTAATTACAATTCATAAATTTTATATTTAATACTAATTAATAATTTTTAATAATATGATTGAAATAACATATTTGGAACAAATATTTAAAAATAATAATTGCAAAATTATTTGTTATTCAAAAAATCGTGGATTATGCATCTCTATTCAGAAACCCAAATAGTCCGACTTCCCCTGAATTGCGTTTGTTCAGAATTTGATAGAAGTTCACAAATTTGGTGCGAGACTATATACTAAATTTTATCTGTCTAGTTGAAAGAACTTTTGAGTTATCTTGTGCATAGACAAATAAATAATTTCAAAAATGTGTCTTTCAGACTCGGATTTGTGAAACGCCCTAGTTCGATATTTTTGACAATTCCAATATTTTTTATTTGAATATTCCGCATGCGAGAAAGTAAAAAGTCAAAAATGATATTTTTGAACACAATGAGGTCTGAAACTTGCACATTTATCATATGTTTCAAATTTATTACTTCAATTCTTTTTGTATGTACCTCGTCCTGTAGTAAACCATAAAAAATAGCATTATTAGAATAAAGTGCAGGGTGGTTATAATTAAAGTTTCACTTTGAAATGGTCAAAAAAGGAAAACTGCACGAAATGTTATCAAACTTGCTAGTAGTTTGAAAGAAATAATGGGAATTTCTTTTCCACCTAAAAAAGTTCAAATACGCACCACTAGGGGGAATGGTGCTGTATGCCATAATGTCCTCATGTCCTATTTTGCTTCGCATCGTTTCAAAATGTGTTTAATCGTTTCTGAAACGATAAAAAGCTTGCTCAATGTGGCATCCACCATTTTCTGAAAGCAAGTTAAATTGCATTACTGCATTCTCAACAGTAACTCTTGGCATTTCAAGAGGAATGTTACGCACATGTCGATGTATTACAACTTTCTGTTCCGCCAAATTGTTTAAATTATCACCATAAATAATGCTTTTATGATAACACATATTGAACATGCCTTGTAACACATTTCAGAAACTATTAAACACATTTTAAACTTGTATCTTCATGTCCCATTTTGCTTATCAATATTGCCTACAGTGCCATTCCATCTTTGGTGGTGAGTTTTTGAACTTTTTTTGGGGGGGG
Organism: Argiope bruennichi; assembly: GCF_947563725.1. NCBI lineage: Eukaryota > Metazoa > Arthropoda > Arachnida > Araneae > Araneidae > Argiope > Argiope bruennichi. Next base: position 126,239,307 of record NC_079154.1, on the reverse strand, counting down.
GGTGGAGCAGGAAAGAAATTACCATTACCTCCTTTAAACTACACTGCTCAAAACAAATCAAGAATTTTGAATTTGTGGGTTGCGAGTTCATAAGCAATTTCTTTTTATTGGTACCACATTTGTTAGAAATCCACAAGATATGTTTAGGTACCACATGTCATGGCAATGACCCACTCCAATTCCCAATTTGAGATTCTACCACTAACCTATGACTCGTAACTAATTTTTCTGTTAAGTATTGGTGCCTCTATTATCAGGCATCCATAAAATTAGTTTAGGTGTCATAATAGCATCGTAGTGGGACATGGGGGTCTCAGTTTCCCAGCAGAAAAGTACGAGAGATGCAAAAGAATATTAGAGTTCAATTCTCCTTTAAGATGCACTCTACCAATAAACAATTGGACACTTGTGATAAAAACAATTTATTCATATTCATTTGTTGGTATAGCCTCCACCTGAAGAAATTATAGACTCAACACTTTAGGGTGTGCTTTCCACAAATATTTGGCAGTAGGCAGGGGTATTTTTTTCACTCGGATCGGAGGAGACATGCAAGTCCATTCACTAATTTTGGACGGTTGCAGCACTCTTTAATTCGGTGATCCAACTCTTCCCAGAGGATTTCTATAGTATTCAACTCCGATCTTTGGGCGGGTCACTCTAGTCGGTTCACCTCATTGCCATACCAATCCATAGTGGACCCTCAACTTAAGGCCGGCGTTCTGGCATAGGAGTAGGACGTCATTCCCGTGATCTGGAGGTCCCGGTTCGGACATGGTTGTTCTGTGTTCTATCGGTGAGTTATGTGAATGTGCCTCCTTGTAAAAAAAGGGTTCAGCAAGCGAATGTGACGGATGAAGTAGCTAAGTCGTACTCTTGGCCCTAGTTGGAGTTACTGAAGAAACAAGAAATGCTCACACAGCTTAGGTCTCTTGCAGACCTTGTAATTCTTAAAATTACGAGGAAGCACATTGCCGTTTAGAATAGTGGAGTCGGCGCTGAGCTTACCATGATTGGAATAAAGGGTCCTAGTCTATACCACGAGAAATATTCCGAGATTATAATTCCTCCTCCACCAAGCTTTATTATAAGCACAATATTTTTATCGAAAGCGTTCTCCGTGCACTTCCCAAACCCATATTGTCATCCGACTGGACCTTGATCCATTATTCCAGAGAACCCATTTCTCACTAATCTAGGATACAATTCCGACTTGCCTTGCACCAGCACTGGTTGGATTTTGTATTCGAAAACTTATGCGCAGCAACAGGCCATGGAAGCCAAGCAAGTGGACTTCCATGTGTTTGTTGTTAATTAAATATATAGTAGTAGATGCTTATTAGAACACGAGTCTGTACGCCATCTGTTTGGTACAATCTACTTCTTAGCTGCATGGTCTGCTAGGTTGAAGTGCTTTCTGACAACCACCACTCACCTTCCACTACACACTTCCTAACCACAAAAGCTATGGGCGATTTTGGAATGTTTTAACTCACTATATACGCCTTTCATGGACCACCCATTTCAATGATATTGAGCAATTACGTCTTTCTCGAAATCAGGCAAATCTTAACTTCGTGGCATCTCCCATGCAGCTAATGCCATTGCTGGATCCTACACGATATTTAAGTACAGAAGATGTGACGTCGATCATGACCGCAGATAATCTCATTTACATGGGTACTCAAATACTTTTTGATAGATAGTGTATAATGTCAAGTTCTGTTGTTTAAAATTGCCTTCTGGATTGCGATTTATGTTATTAAGTATTTAGTATTTATTTATTATTACAATTTAGTATTTATCTCATCTTTTTGTTATTATTGTTGTTGATTTCAAAATTGTTTCTTAAATTCTAAAAAGTCCCGAACATAATAATAGAATGTTATTCTATCCTGGAGTTCTTTACCAGGACTTCAAATACTTTTTATAACTGTAGCCTCATTTGAGTTCATATCATTGGCGTTCTCAAGTCTATTCATAATCAAGGAAATTGAAAACCAAAATAAATAACTGATCTGCAATAAAATAATTTTAAAAGAAATATAGTTTATTGTGCTTATTTGTAAAACTGGAATGAAATTCTTAGAATTAAATGGAGTTATTTATCGTAACTTAATAAATAAAAAAAATCCATATTGCAAAGGCTGACGAAATTTTAATAGCATAAAAGTTTTCAAACAATCATGATTAGAACCTGGAACCATAGCTTAGGGAGTTATGCTCTAGCCCATTGATTTGGGCCGCTCGGGAGAAATTAAGTACAGAAAATAAGCCAGGCTGCAATTATATTCTTCTACTATAAAAGAAGAGATTTCAGATGCTTTTTTTTTATTATTATTTGTCTTTTTTCTCCCAAAGTATTGATAATGATCGGTATCGTGTTACGATTGAATAGTGACGTAGACATAGTGAAGACATAGTGGCATGGCTTAGTGAAGTGGATTATTATTTGCAAAGATTTTTGGTATAGTGATATCTCACTTCGACTTCCCCTGAATTTTGAAAAAGGAAACCTCGGCTGCCTTACGATTGAGACAGACTCCTGTTAATCTGAATAAGGGAATTTTTCTCGTGCTTCTATCGTAAGTTGTTTATTATATTTGGTAAATATTTAGTATGTTGCGGATGTTTTCTGATACTTTGCTTTAGGTTTGAACTGATAATTATAGGCCATTCTGAAAATTTTCGTTTTTTGCAACCTAATTTTTCTGAGAAGTCAATTTTTTCATAACCCTGCAAGTATTTTGCTGAAAATGAAAGTGAATAATGTGTGACGATGGTTTTTAATGTTCTTGTAGTTGGTTATCTATGGAATATTCATTCTCAACCAGCGTAAAATATGTATCCGCTTTTTTATGCAATTCTATTGAATGCCAAGGTGGTAATTGTGAACTATTGTTCTGAAAATTAATTTAATCTCATTTTCGACACTTTTTCGGCGTCTTTTGCGCATTTACTCTTCAACTCTTCTTATTTAAGCGAAATCTTTGGATTAAGCTCCAATTATTGGCTTATAACATTTGTTTTATTGTTGAAGAATTTTTAATTGAAGTCCGAATAAGAAATTTATCAATTAAAAGTTTCAACGGCATATCCCGATAACTTGCTTATCCATTTGGATGACAACCTTTAAGTTCAAAAACTTTTATGATTAGATCAGTATGTGCAATATTTAATTCGCAAATGCAAAACGGTAACTTTCTAACTGCATTTTATCCCTTCAGTGAATCTATCTGAATCTATAGAATTACGAGAATTTGAAAAATCAAATTCAAACATATTCCGACCAATTTTTTAATAAACCTTCTAATCTCTCAAAGTATATTTCAATTATAACTGTTTATTTGTTGCATTTTTTTTTTTTTTATCTCGGCTGGGTTTTTTTTTTCTTGAACTTTGAAATCTGTACTTAAAATGGAAGTGTATATGTGTGTGCCGGAAGTTCACAGGACAGCCATTAGGACTATCAAATTTGGCACAGGTATACTTCATAAGATGAAAATGTTCAACTCCAAGTGATTTTATGAAACTTTAATTGCGTACTAAATGAAACCTGAATTTTCTTGGGTCATAATTTCCTAAAACATCGAAGCAAAAAATTTAGTTTCTGCGTCTTTTTAAAATTTAAAAAATCGCCTAAATTGTCATACAATTTTTCTGAATTTTGACAGTTTTTAAAATAACAGTATTTCATTATTGTATTGATATTCAAACCATTTGTATTGTTTCATCAAATAGCAATCGTGTGACTTTCATTTCTGAAAGCTTTAGGAAAAAAGCTTCTGCTAATCCTGAACCAACCTTATTGCCTGCATTACCTTAAAAGATAACTTGGAATTTGAAATAGAATATTCGGAAACTTAATTTTGAGAAACTTAATAAACCTTTAAACAATGTCATGGAATTATGCTTCATTAAGAACATGTTTCAGTTGAGGAGAGAATCATGAGCGTTGTATTTACGAGATTAAACATAAAACGAAAGCAATATTCCCAGCAAATCAATTAGTGGTTAGTTTGAAATACTCCCCAACCTGAAAGCGCCTGTATTCGTCATTGAGAATTACAAATCGCGATTATTTGGGCATCTGAAGCTGGAATGTTGCAGATATTGTTTTAACTTTAAAAATTTGCCTAAAACTATAATGTGAGCTTAGTAGCTTCTCTAATGAGTTGAATGCAAAGGTTTTATATGCAAGCCTAATGTTATTCTTTGAAGATAAATGGACCAAAACGAGCCATTCTGATGTCGAAAATGCAACGTATGATTACCAGAGAAAAATACCGCTAACTTTGTTGATTGGTCAATTTATGTAAAAATTTTGTGTGGAGTTCACATTTCAAAATCATGTGTTGCATTCATCCATTGCATTTCGTTCCTGAAAAATTTCAATTTTAAATGAAGTTTCATGTAGGGGCAGTTGAATGTTGGATTATGTCGCATCTAATAGGTTATATTTTGCGTTTTGATGGGTTTTAATTTATCATGCCATTTCTCATAGCTTATTATAATCGCTAAAATTCGAAGTAAAATTCTGAATTGTCATGTTTCAGTCATCCACGATTTCGGAAACTGTCTTTAGAAATGTCTTTATATGGCCATAATCGAAACTCGTTGATATACAACAATGTAACGTAGCTCAAAATTTTAAGATCTCGATTAAATTTTGGACCAAAACCATTCATAGAATACCTGTCAGAGTGCAACACAATAGCTATGAAGCATAAAAAGGTAGACGGTTGATATTTGGTACAATTTTAACATCTAAATTATCTGTGCCAAATCTTGAAACTAGTCAGTCAATGGGCTGACTGTTAGTAAGTTTATTTGCCTCTATGCAGGTGATAAAACAGCAACATTTTTATAAGATGAAATCTGGTAAAAGGATTCCGGATTGTTGAGGCAAGATTTTTTCTTTTCAGGTACCAATAAAACTATGTAAAGGTCAATTAAAGAATTTCTCATAATGCATGGCCCGTCGCTCGCTTTACCAAGGGGCACTGTGAATAGCTTTGTGCTTGGGGCATCCACGGATAAAAAGCTACTTGCACAAAAAAATTTTTAAATACCAAAAAATATCTAGTTTGTGAGAGCAAAAAATGTGAGACTTGTCCACTAGCTAATAAAGAACAAATTAAAAACGAAATTACAAATGAATTTTGCAAAAACAAATCTTATTTGTGTATTTGCTGAATTGTAAATGTAATTTGAATTACATAGGACAAACTAGTACTGAACTAAGTAAACGAATAAATCGCCACAGATCTGCTATTAAAAACTTTATTAAAAATGAGTCTTTTGTCTATGAGCTACTACACTTCCAATGACATAATTTTGATAATATTAATATTTACATTCTGGAAGATATATTATTGATTTAAACAGAAGATTAGACTGGTAAAATATCTATATATGTAATTTAAAAACATTGTTTCCTTATGGACTTAATAGTAATTTAAATGGAGAAGGTTACGGGGATTTGGATAACATTTCTATTTATAACAAACTTAACATCTTTAAAGACTTTCTAGATGAGGAAAATAAGATTTAAGAGGAAAAGGTAGAGGTGGCACTTTTGATGCAATATCCGAGGAATTTCAGAATTTTTGTAACTTGATACTTAATAACGAGAACTCTTAAAATTAATAAATTTCTTTTTGGCTTTAGGAAAAATAAAATTAGATGGTTTATTAATAACAAATTTGAAGATTTAAAATTTGAAAATTCTTCCACTAATTTCGTAATCCTAAATCGAATCCAATTCAAGCTTAATATAGGAAAAAACGATTTACTATTTAAAAATAAAATTTGAATAAAAAGTACTGTGTAGTGAGATTTTTGGATATTTGCTTCGAAAATCTAAAGTTACCTAAAATTATGCACAACGGTAAAGATTTTTTTCCTTTAAAGGATAATGCAATGGTTTCAATAGCATTTTGTTATTCAGCAACTTTAAGGAAAAGAATCTGCAACTATAATTACCATAGCAAAAGTTTAAATAAGACAAACAAAACAGATTGTAATTGTAACAAAGAAATTTATAAAGATTATATAGATGCTGACAAAGTACATATTATAACAGGAATTTGAAAATTAGATTCCAACTCCAGAGAATTTCTTATTGAAGCAACAATCTCATTAAAAACTTAACTACTAATGAATTTCCCAAAAACTTTTGCAATATAGAAGTTTTTATAAAAGGGTCTGTTTAATTTCCGACTTCCTCCAGTTTATTCTCTTTGAATTTTAACTCAATAGATGGCGCTTCAATTATGATGACGATGCATTATGACGAAACGTGGTAGGCGTGTATAGCTTTAAACGCGGCAAAATTATATTTAGTTTAATTTATTGAAGCGTAATTGCACTGACAAGTCTTTTTTCCCCTCACGCTGTCTTTTCTTGTTTAAATGAATTTGGTTCTATTTTCATGTTTTTTTATTTGCTGTGTTCTTAGTTGGATTAATTTACTTGTTATTGTATAGTTATTTTTAATTTTGTGATGCTAATTTTATCTCCAAAACCCCATTTCCTGGGTTTTTTGGGTCCCGAGGGGTCAGTTTGTTGGAAGAAAGTCAGGCCCCTCACAGAAAAATCCCTGGTTTGAATCCTTGCCTGAGGGTGACCCTTGAGAAAGTCTTTAGACCGGATTCATTAAATCTTACTTTTTTGATTCTTTGGCTGTAAACTTAATATTTATAATTACTCTAATTTGGTTAAGTTCATTTGTGTTTTAGTTGTAGCAGCGTTAGCACTCTCAAAATATAATGTATATTTTATTGTATAGATTCTGGAAATATTATATAGGTGAATTTTTATATTGATTATTTGGATTGATAGTTTCTTATGAAATCTGGTATGCGATTTTCGCACAAAAATTGAATTTTAACAATTTTAATTTCAGTCGACGAAAGCTTACATTATCGGTTCACTGTACTATTGAAGTACAAAATGGTCACATGCGGAACTCAAATATTCGTGGTGGTTAGACCTTACAATGGTCCACGATTTTAATGCTAGGGCAGGAGGATAATATCTGTATTGGGAATTTCTTGAAGACGCTTCCGCATGTTTTGGCAAGCATTTGTTCTACATAAAAAAACACTTATTTAGAATCGGCTCAACACCAGTATGCTGTCTTTTTAATTCTTTATTAATCATTTCGCAAACGATGAGTAACTCGTGCATCGAATTACTAAATTTTTAATTTTTAATCTGCAATTAAGTAAAAATATAAATTTAAAAGGCAAATCACTAAAACGCTTCACTACCCAAATGCTCTTTCCATAGAAATTAAAATAATGCCCCAAATAAGTTGAATCGTCTGATTAGCAAAATTAATGTGTCAATGGTTTTATAAACTGAGATCCCTTTAAGGATCATGTAATTTTCTTTAAATTGTGAACAGCTAAAACACGTTTCCGTTCTTTTCAGGTTATTCAGTCATCTCATCTGCTATTGCCTGGATACTTGGTGTGTCGAGAAAATCCACATAAAAATGTACGGATTTTTATAAGATTTACTATGCAAAAATCGACAAACACCAAGTTAATGCCAATGAGCAATGGAGGCCGACTTCCGTAATTATCTGCTGGTGTTATTCTAATTGCATCAAGGATAAAAGTGGATCACGAGATGCATTGCGCTTGTACGGGACGGTTACAAATGTAAGTAAACTGAAATATCATTATTTTTCTTAATTTACAATTTATACTTTGTAATATTATACTTCATCTGAACCTTTAAGCCTAGATGCTGAATGTTATATTTAAGCAGCTTAATTAAAATTGTCTCCTAAAATTACAATATAATCATTTGCTAATGCTATTTATTGACAATAAAATCATACCAAGTACGTTACTACATGAGTTTGCTGCATGTGCTTGGCGGAAGTGTTGATTTTTTTTAATTGCGACTCCCTGTTTATTCTTACTTTCTAACATATGAATTGTAAAATACTGCAATCGTCGAAAAATACTAATTCGAGACTTTGACCACCCCGATTATGAATAACATTAAGTTTGTTCGTCTGTGATAGACAATTCAAAAATACTTGGCGACAGACGGGTGAATTTAGACTACGGTTTTTACATACGATTTTGAAACGGGTGCCAAATTATAAGCAAACTCCGTTCTAAAGAAATCTGCCCTGCTGTTTAAATATAACTTCAAGAGTTCGGATGAAATTTAGTACAGATTTTAATACACTAGTGTTGCTTTAAAACGGGACGTTAATATAGCTAAACTAAACTTGGTACAGGCTTAATACCTATAGGTTGTAATAGTAATTTCTACTATTACGTTTTTTTACTTGGTACAGGCTTAATATCTATAGTATATCTTATACTACTGTCCAAATTTTGAATCGGATCCATCAAGGGGTTCGAGTCGATTTTTCGGTCTATAATTTCAAAAGCGTGCAAGCATGATATATAAAATGTGGTTTTGGGTGAAACTGATTTCAATCGGTTGGGATAAACGCATCGGTTTTTCGGGTACTATTAACCGTATGCCAGGTATTAATGGGGACTCTGTAACATCTTTAAAGAATCTATCGTGTTATCCTAAATTCATTTCGAAATGTATATTTCATAATTGTACGCCAATGCTATGAAACATGTTCTCTGGAATAACGTCTTAGAGTATGCGAAAGTTTTGGTGACCACTTCAACTGGTTCTTATATATACGTTTAAGAATATATTTCATTCTTCAGGGTTGAAATAAAAGTTGTAAATTGTAGAATAAGATATTTAAATTTACCGCTACTCCCGATAATTTTACTCAACTAAGGCAGTCCAGCCAATTAGCAACAGGCCGTTTCAGTCATAAACTCTACTTAAAATCGCCCTTTCAGTATTTTCAATTTGTTAATAAAATTAAAGTTAAATGTTTCAAAACTTAATTAAAATCCGAAATGTGCTCAAAATAGTTAAATGATCTGTTGTCATCTAGAATGTTTTTAACCGATTTAATTCAGGAGTAAACTTGCACCATCTTAGTCAAATACCGATGAAACTGCTCATGCACTCCACTACAATTGCACGCAGTGATGTGCTCTTTCATACATAAATTATATAATGAATTTTAAAATGGATGCGGCTTTTTTAATATTAGCCGCCTTTGTTGACCAGCTGGGTCATCAGGTGTAAAACTCCCAAAATTCAGTTAAATATTTATGTGCATTGGTCACTTAATAGCTTCTTCAAAATATTAAGCTTCAAATTTACAGTTCCATAGCTCGCATTATAGAAGCTTTACATTTTGTTCATTGTAATATCTAATTTGCTGTCATCTCCAATTCGCCGTAAGATTTAAATTTGAATTTGAAATGAAAGAACTTCAATAAATGTGGACTTTTTTACTGAAATCAATCATTTTTACATTTTTTAATTACAGAAAATCGAATCCCTCAGTATTGTAAGCTTGCATGTATCGCAGAATATTTTATATTCAGTATTTGAAAGAATTCAATGAACTTCTGATTCGTCAAATTCAGTTTTGTCTTCTAAAAGACTTCAATGACGCAAATGTTATTTCAATTAATAAATGTACATCAGAACAATTACGAGTTCTAAATGTTAATTCTTCGATCCTGTAAATCATGGTGAGTAAAATTATCTTGTGTCTAACGGTTGTCTTCAGAGATCAAGCCTTATCAAGTCATAATGCTTTGAATATCAATATTTTAAGATTATCAATTGCATTAATTTAGACAATCTGCCTTGGAAAATCGGAGCCCTGAATAGTATATTTTAAAGTCAGAGTTTTTATAGAATAGGCGTTCAAACTTTCATAACTTAATACATTTTAATTGCAAAAGAGTGGAACTTTAAATATTAATGTCTCAAGCATATTTTATTAAATGACTCGTATAATATAAGATCAGTAAAAAAAAAAATAATGTATAAAATCTGCATAAACGTAATTTATAGAAATATTTGATTCAAACTATATAAAATCTCATTTAAATTCGTGTATGCATCTATTAAAGTTGTAAAATTAGCTGTTGGGCCCTAATTAGTGTGGATATCCCATGAGTTAAGTTATATATACCTTAAATAAGAATGAATTATTAAATTGATAGCCATTTTAAATCATCGCAAATCCTTTTCTCGTATTGCTTTTTAGAAAATATCTCATTTCGTATTCTATTTCATACAGGCAGAGATGCCTAAAAATGCTAAAAATCGCATTTTTAGGTTAAAATTTCAGAAAGGTTTAATTCAGTCTTTCAAATGGAGTTTTTGCCAGCGTAATTGCAACATTATAATTAGAACTACTTATTTCAACGCACTTTTCATTTCTTTGAGAAATAAATTTTTAAAAACAGTTAAAATATTTTCTTAATTCATTGAAAGTAGAAACTTGTAAAATAAGTTAACATTGATATAATTTAAATTTTTTTTTTAACTTTAAAATGATGTAAAAACCATTTGTGCTATATTTTCGGAAATCATAGAGGAGATACCGATATTTCATTTCATTTTCAGTTAATGAAAGTTCTGATTAAAATTTGCACTTTTTCCCGAAATGAAATTCCCTCCCACTAAAATACATTATTGACAAGTTGACTAGTTCTGGGTCAAACGGTTTTGCATGTAGAACGCATATATATTAAGTTAGCATGAATAGAATATAAAATAGCGCGTGATTTTTCTCGCGCTATTTCATTTTCTAACGAAAGTCGTAATCTTCAAGGCACAACCATTACGCCGATTTCATTAAGCTTTACTTTCTCATACAAAGTATTGTAATTTGCAAAAAAACTCAATTCGAAATTTTTCACAGATCTTTTCTGATATCTTTAAATCCAAATATCATTCTTGGCATTATTCCCGTTTTTCTGTGAAAATTCAAACGCTTTGAGCTAAACAGATGAATTTGGTACGGGACTTGATATCAAATTTATAGTTCTCTCAAAATTTGAACAAAATCCAATCGGAGAAAATTATTCCCCAGATATCCGAGTAATACGGACGCAGTAAATAAAAAAACTTAAAGAACCTACTCATAGTTAAATGCCAGCCAACGTATTGTTTGATACACAGGTTTAGCACCTAAATTGTAGATTCAGATTAAATTTGGAATCAAATTCGTCTCCAGATTTCACTTTTTATCAGTCTGTACTTTCACATGCATATAAACGCAATAATTTAAGATCATATACAAAATTCCATTTCAAATTTCGATTATATCTGTCAACCGGTTAGCAACCAGCGGGAGTAGTTCCACGAAATTTTGTCACACGCTCTCAAATAAGTGTTATTCCAGAGAACATCAAATGTAACATGTGCAGTTGTATCTTAAGCGTTAAACATGTTATGTATATGCAAAAACTTTCTTAGACAAGTCACTTTAAAGCACATGTCGTTTAATTGACACCCTTGGGGCCGGCAATATTTTTCTTGGTGAAATTCGACTTAAAATGACTTGCTTTCAACAATGTTTATTAAACTTAACCTGAAAAATAACGAATGACAAATTGGTCTTTTTACCATTGAACCAAACTAATCCTAATCAAGCTCAGAGAACGCCTTTCATGGCATTAGTGTACTATAGTTACGAAATATTAACTTTTGACATCAATTTGCTATTCTTACTGAATCTGTCTTGTGTGCTTTGGCGAGTCTTTTCCGATTAATCCTTGGCATGAGGTAAAGAGTATTTGAAAATTTAATTTGTTTATATGCAATTTTCCTACCGTTTGAAAGACTACACTTGTAGTCACAATCGCATACCAAATTTGTAACACTCAAATCAAACTAGCATGTTTCTGATAGTATAAATCAACAAACCGTCAGCCACAAGTTGGATTTGGCTCAAAATTTCATATAGATGTTAAATCTGTGTACCGAAGTTGATCTATTTTTAAATTCCATCTTTGTGATTACCGCGTTAGCTTAAATTCGAACAGACATCCACTGAACGGATTTTGTTCAAAATTTGACTGAAATCTAAATCTCGTGTAAAAACTGTGTATCCGTTTTTGTTGGACATTTGGAAAAGATCCATACAAAAATTTATTTCGGATCCGTATTTTTATGGTGTCCTTGTGTTTTTCTAATTCCGCGCCATGATCTCAAGTAAACAAACCGATTCGAACCCGACCTTTTTGCAAGTTTCGTGATTTGTGGTGGCAACAACTGCAATGCAAATTTTGCTACTATTGAAACTCGCCTCGTGTACGGCGGAATATGAGAAGTGGTTTAAGCTCTTCGGTCGAGGTGGAAGATAAGTTAAATGTGAACAACTGGTTTGTTGCTTCGCCATTTCAAGACGGTTTCTTTCAGTTCGTTTAAATATTAGACAGAAAGGATGAATAGTCCGAATCTGTTGACCAAGATCTGGTAATGTTAATTTGAACTTTTATTTTAACATTTAAAGTATTTTTATTGCACCAGTAATGAGCACATTGACTTTATACTTTACAATCAGTAAGTTACTTTAAGGAAATTGCTTTCAACTTTATGCCTTCTCGACATAAAATTTCACTGTCAACTTTGCTAAAATTTAGATTAGTTTACTCAGGGGAATAAGTTTTTCATACGTTTAGCTTAAAGCTTTTTCAGTTCTTTCATAGATTTAAGGATGGAAGAACACGGACGGACTGATATAATTACAATTTTTTTTATCTAATTCAATTTCTAAAATGTGGAGACTCGTCCATCTCGAGTTTAAATTTTTCGACAATTACAATACTTTCACTGCTACGAGAAAATGCCAGTTGCGCCGAATATTAATATTTTGTAACTATTGATCACCAATGCCATGCAAAATATTGGCGTATTTTGTCCAAGGTTCTGTTTTATGCGAAAGTATAACGTTTATTAAATGAGTTTGGAGAAGGCTATTCCAATTTTTGTTGGATGGAAAAAAACCCGGTCTTTATATAGTCAAAGTGTCGCCTGCTCCATTCCACACTTCAATTTTTAGAGCTCTGAAAATATAAAATTTCGATATAGCCCCAGAATTATCCTCTGGACTCATTTCGTCGTTTTTCTCCAATTTACGTACATATCTAACCAATAAAAATGTTGACGGCTTAAATAATAAATAATATTTTCATTTAGTATGATAAAATCTATTTTATCGAGTTCGAAGAACTGGTCACCTTGGGTGGCTAGAGATTTCTAAAATCGCAAGCCTATTGACATGACATTTGCAATTCGAAATAACTGTTTGGTATATAACTCTGTGTACAGATAAGAATCAACTGGACGGAGTCTTGCAGAACTTTTCTCGCATACTTCCTGCTTAATTGTCACACCCACCCCTTCACATATAATTGTTGAACTTGGACAAGATTGAACTCCACGGGTGCTCAACTTTATTTGCAACACCTGTATGAGTCTTGCTCTTGAAGTAGAGAATTTTTTCGATAAACCATATATTCAGAAATACAGAATCTTTGTACGAATGAAGCCAAAATTTAGCAGAACTTCAATTTTAGTACGATCACATAGACAAATAACATGAGACGTTTATGGCGCTGCGTTTTTGAGTCATCACTTTTATATCCGTAGGAAAGTACAGAACTGATTAAATCTAAATAAACTTATTTCGAAATTTTACATTTGTATTCTATACTTTAAATGCTAATTCTATATACCAAATTTGATCTAGGCTTTACGTTTTGTAGTTATCGTATTCATTCGTTTTCGCATCAAATTTTGTAGAAATCTAGCGATATTTACAAGATATGGAAAGACCACATACCAAACTTCATCCACCGAACTTGGTTTGCAAGTGTTCAAATAAGTTACAATTCCGAAAATGTGTTTCAGATGCGGAATGGCTTAAAGCGTAGGTTCGTTAAAAATCTGGTGTTCGAATTTTTTGACGTTCACAATATTTTATTATAGTCCAGACATGATTAAGTAATGTTTGGTAGATTAAATTTTATCTCGTTAAACTTTATAATACTTTAATTTTTCTCAATCTTCCATGTATAGAGGTTTAAATAAAGATTTTTTTTAGGATTCTTGGTTCTTTCATTACAAGTATATATACTGCCAGCTGCTCTCCGAGGAACCTGACCAGATAAGTTACATAAGGATCTGTTCCTGAAATCCCAAGTTTCAAGCTTCAACTTGTTTGCTCTTCCTGAGCAGTTCGGAAAGTTTCTTCAGAAAATCCAGTCCAGATCCCAAAGGAATCGAATTTAACACGGTAATGTTTTTGATTTCAAAAATATTTCTAATGGTTTAAGATTGTCTGGATTATTTAAGAAATCTTCATAGTACGTTATCCAAAATAGGAAATTTCTAAAGATATTAAATTTGAGCAAAATTAGGATGTGCAATTAATACTTGAAGAGCTTGATTATCTATAACTCCCAATTGTTGAATGATTATCTTTGCAAGTGCTCTAATATTTGATCAGACTTCTATGGCAGTAGATTTTTCAGTCTCAACGGCATTTCAAACCTGATCTTGTCAGCAAAAAAATTGCAATTTTCTTTCGCAGTTGCATGCAAAAAATCTTGATACAAAGGTTCAAGTAATTTCGATTCGCTCTTGTCCATTACATGTCTAATTTTCGGTGTTAATCCTAAGTGGTATAAATGCAGTTCATTGCGAAGTAGTATAGGAATATTTTTCCAGTTCTGATGGCCCGGCATACTTCGATTAAAAAACGGCGATTCAGCCTCTTGTCAAGCGACTCCTCTTTAGAGTAAGTCGCTGGGAAGGTTTTTGTTCAATGGGATATATTTTGGAAATTTTAAAGGAAGTCGGAGCTTTTTTTTTGCATTAACTCCTGGGGAAAAAAATGAGCTATTGTAGCCATTTTTGAGGATATTTAGGGAATTTCTGACAAATGAACTCGGATGTTTCAATATTCAACTTCAGAATTCTGAAGATTGTCGGAATTGATTATTCATAGCGTTTCTGAATAGGAAGTTGTCCCAAAAATCCTCAGCATTACAATAAGAACAGTAGTAAATAGTTTTTGAGCATGAATCTCTAAATTAAGGTTGTAGTTAGAATATAAGCCATTTGATGCTTTGACATTGAGGACTTGTATTGCAACAAAATCCTGATTCTTATTATCGAAGCAATCCTTACAGTGTATTTGAAAGCAATGTAAAAAAAAATTACGATTATGGGTGCAAAATCGAACTTGTGTCTATTTTCTAACTGGTGGAACATGCTTCCATGAGGCATTTGGCCTTTATGTTGGAGAAATTAAGTCCTCAGGCTTTCGTATTCGGATGGCTATTCAGGTTCCAGTCATTTAAAGTGGGAAACATCGGGAAAGTTGGATCTGATACCAATAACACTCGCTTAATCATCTTCATAACACTCGCTTAAAAGAAACTCTTTATATTAATTAATATAAAATATCTTTAGAAGTAATGCTCTCAATGGATTTCCCCATTTTCTATATGGAATTCAAACATACTTAAATAATCTAGGAAACATTTACATTCTTCCTCCCCCCCCCCAAAAAAAAATCTTCATTCCATTAAGGTTAGAATTCGAAACTAATCCTTCTATAATAGGCTGCTCCGAGCAAACAACCCTCAATGCATCAGTAAAAATTCTATTGTCTGTGAAGAATACGATATCATATCTTGTGTTTTGATAGACCATGTAAATATAAAAACATAAATTTGAAACCGTTTTAAATTATAGTTAAGTACACACAACATACCGTTGAATAAAAGAAACTCAATACTTTGAGCACCGAACGGTATTAGATATTTAATTCGTCCGATTGAAAAAAATTCATTTCAATACTTATGAAACTGAGAATAAAATTGACTTCAAGTCATCTGACTTTTTGCCTTTAAAGACTTAATTCATGATCTTCAAGCAATAATTTTTAATTTCAGAGCCGAGAATGTAAATACGATGCATGTTAAGTGTATGCAAATTTACACACGGTTAAACTGAATAAATGGCGACATTAATTTTGAAATTAAATACTCAAATTTATTAACTTAAAAGCGGATATTAATGGTGAGTATCGGTAAAAATTCGTAAATTGTGTAATATTTCCCCTCTCGATTCCATTTTTCTCCTAGAAAAATATTGCATCAGAATACGAAATGCTAAGCGTTTATTTTCAATTGTAAGAAAGTGTCACTGAATTACGATTCCGAAATTGGAGTTCAAAAATTAATATTGTGTCTACCACAATAATACAAAAGTAAAGACTTGGAATTAAGATGGAAATATAAATTTTTCGACCATTAACTATGCGCCTAATGCTCATCTTTCTCAATATCGAAATCTTTGAAACTTCAAATAACCAGTAACAATGCATTTAGAGAACTGAATGTAAAATGACAAGAACACAATTCTCAATCCACTCTTGCAAAATCCTTCATCAGTAACATTAGGTGCAGGAAGAATGTTTCATTTACATAAAATTGCAAATACTTCAATGAAGGAACTTTCACCATTATATTTAATTCACGACCAGAATCTATAAATTTCTAGTAAATTGCACTTCATTCTATCAATGTTGCCTACTTTCTCGATTTATCTTCCTGTATCAGAGCTTGAAAATAAATATTTTGTATTAACCAAACCCGTTTCACTAACTTTCCAGTAATCGGTGTTCAACAACCCACATCGATTCACTTGATTTTTTTTTATCCGAAGGTCCCGATTTTAATTGGCAATCATTTTTACGCTCTCGCATATGTAGTATAAAGTATAACAATCGCTAAAAATTCGAACTCGAGATGGACTCCCCTTCCCGTTTCAGATTCACATGAATTCGAAAAACCTTTTGGGGAAACTTCCCTCTGTCTGTGACAAAACTCAAAACGTCTTTGAGCTAGGCGGTTGAAATTTATGTCCTTATACGGGATATATAGATTTCTATCCAAGTTTGAGAGAAACCCATTTAAAGGAAGTCTGTTCAAGCATGTTAAAACGAAAACTGAAAAACGAAGAGAACTAGATGGGTAAAATTCAGTACAGAGATTTAACCCCCATGTAGTATAAACCTTCCAAATTTTGAGCCAAATTTAATAATGGCTTGACCGTCTATCTGTACTTGTATATGCGGTAACTCAAACGCGACAATTTAAATATATAATTTGGTTTATGATTTGGAGACTTCAAGTTTAATTCTGTGTTGAATTTTTTCAATCAGCTGGAAAAATGCGTCTTAAACACAAATTAGACTTTTGAATACTATTAACATCAGGCCAGGAATAAATGGGCAAATCACTCGCCAAGGTTATTCAGTAAATACTAAACTCACGCCAAAGTTAATATTTCATATCTATTGAACGCCAATGTCATAGAAGGCGTTCACTGGTGTATCCCCTTTATTAGAGAACGAGAGAACGTTTTGAGGAGGCCACTTCCGCTGGTTTCTTAAGCGTACTAAATTCGTATCGATTTGGTGAAGGTAACGTCCCCATTCGAAAATTTATCTTAAACTCTATCGGTCTTAACAGTTTAAGTATAGTGAATTTCATACTCAATTTGTTGAATACAAAAATTAATATAACATTGACCTTTCATTAATATTACATTTACAACTCCAAACCCTGATTGGCACAGTTTGGCCATATTTGGCTCTTTAATGAAACCATAGCTTGTCAGTATACATTTGCAGTGGCGCATCTTGGCACAGATCTGAGCCTTGCGCCATGAAATCGAAACTCGATAACTTTTCAGCAGATACTTGGACACCATTTCAGTGGCAGAAAGTTAAGGAGAAATTTCATTTCTTTCCCTCGTTCCAACTCTGAAGTATAAAGATGGGTTTCTTATTTTAGAAAGATTCAGATAAAAATAACGGGAAAGTGCGCGCACTATTAGGATTAGGTATTTAATAGAAAGGCTTAATATATTAACATTAAATTGGGAATAAAAAGTTTAGGATAGCACCCTCCCCTCCCCCTTTTTCTTAAAAATAGGACGGGCTAGTTACCAGCCGGCTGGTGAGAGGGTGGGAAAATATTCGTAACTATAAATTCAATTTCTCCCTTGACCCCCCCCCCCCCAAAAAGAAGCTTAATTTATACTTTCAGTTTTGGTAGTGTGGTGGAAAAAAATTGAAATTTCCCAATGAAAACATATCGAATGATAATGTCAATCTTTTTGATGCCTAATTACGAAAGCACACCAGAAGTACGACAATGCACATTATTTTTCCATGTAGTAAACATAGGCTTTCAATAGTCACTTTCATGTTAGGATGAGGCTCATTGAGTTAGGATGAGGCTCATTGAGTTAGGATGAGGCTCATTGAGTTAGGATGAGGCTCATTGAGTTAGGATGAGGCTCATTGAGTTAGGATGAGGCTCATTGAGTTAGGATGAGGCTCATTGAGTTAGGATGAGGCTCATTGAGTTAGGATGAGGCTCATTGAGTTAGGATGAGGCTCATTGAGTTAGGATGAGGCTCATTGAGTTAGGATGAGGCTCATTGAGTTAGGATGAGGCTCATTGAGTTAGGATGAGGCTCATTGAGTTAGGATGAGGCTCATTGAGTTAGGATGAGGCTCATTGAGTTAGGATGAGGCTCATTGAGTTAGGATGAGGCTCATTGAGTTAGGATGAGGCTCATTGAGTTAGGATGAGGCTCATTGAGTTAGGATGAGGCTCATTGAGTTAGGATGAGGCTCATTGAGTTAGGATGAGGCTCATTGAGTTAGGATGAGGCTCATTGAGTTAGGATGAGGCTCATTGAGTTAGGATGAGGCTCATTGAGTTAGGATGAGGCTCATTGAGTTAGGATGAGGCTCATTGAGTTAGGATGAGGCTCATTGAGTTAGGATGAGGCTCATTGAGTTAGGATGAGGCTCATTGAGTTAGGATGAGGCTCATTGAGTTAGGATGAGGCTCATTGAGTTAGGATGAGGCTCATTGAGTTAGGATGAGGCTCATTGAGTTAGGATGAGGCTCATTGAGTTAGGATGAGGCTCATTGAGTTAGGATGAGGCTCATTGAGTTAGGATGAGGCTCATTGAGTTAGGATGAGGCTCATTGAGTTAGGATGAGGCTCATTGAGTTAGGATGAGGCTCATTGAGTTAGGATGAGGCTCATTGAGTTAGGATGAGGCTCATTGAGTTAGGATGAGGCTCATTGAGTTAGGATGAGGCTCATTGAGTTAGGATGAGGCTCATTGAGTTAGGATGAGGCTCATTGAGTTAGGATGAGGCTCATTGAGTTAGGATGAGGCTCATTGAGTTAGGATGAGGCTCATTGAGTTAGGATGAGGCTCATTGAGTTAGGATGAGGCTCATTGAGTTAGGATGAGGCTCATTGAGTTAGGATGAGGCTCATTGAGTTAGGATGAGGCTCATTGAGTTAGGATGAGGCTCATTGAGCCTATGTAAGCGAAGTGCAGAATCAAATTCCACAAATTAGTTCTATAACTCCAAAAATGTCAATTGAATACTTATTTGTGCAGTAAAGTCGCTCGGCTACTCTTGATAAGTCCTCCAGTTATACAGTTTCTGATCAGTTCTCTAGATGGAAATAATTCATAATTCAATGGAATTTTAATTTTTGCCCATAACCATTTCTAATTTGTTAAATATTTAGCAGTGGTTCCCTTTTAACATCTTCATTGTCAAAGAATGTATAGAATTCTTCCAAAAATTGAGCGAGTTCTATAATTATCGATGCTTTTAACTACATATTTAACGTCAATACAAATTTGCGCTACTCTTATTCTTGGAGGATATTGACATGCGCTTATGTTGTGTGGTATTTTAAGTCTTTGAAATAAAATTTACTTCGATATCAAACTTAATTTTTCCCTTTAAAAATAGTTTCACTAAAATCGCTCTTCTAAAGAATTTAAAAAAATTTATGTATTTTAATGGCTTGTGAAAAATTCCCAAATCTAGTTTGGCCCTCTGTTTGATATAAAATTTTTCAATCTTATTTCATGGATCATCTGTTAGAAATAACGCATCTATACTTATATATAAAGCTCAATGTGTGTGTTGGCGATCTACAGAAAAGACAATTTGACCTACAGCTACCAAATTTGGTACGTGTATACCTTGGAGTTCGGAAATGTGCACCTGGGGTCCCTTTTTTTTAAAATTTTAATTATTAATTAAAAACTAACTTTCCCGCCAAAAAATCTTTTCATTTTCCTCACCGCCTAATGAGTAAGGCTTCAGCATTTTTTCCCCACGCTAATAAGGCTTAGGCTTAACATTTTTTGGCCGATTATTTCAAACGATTCTGTTTATTTTCTTAATGTTTTATGCATTTAAAATTGAACATTGTTAATGAATCGATCTTTCAGATTCATTCTGAAGTACTTTTGAATTAAAATAATACAGAATAAAGGAAATTAAAAAATTTTAATCTGCATAGCGTTACCCCAACTGGCGTAGAAAAATTCACGCATTTGTGTTACCGTAACTGGCATTGAAAATTCACGTATGCGCATTGTGTTCCGATTGTTGACAATATTATTAACGGATGATTCTTGATTTAAATTATTTTTAGGTTAGTTGCATGCTTTTGTAATTACGTTGTATTTATGTTAGTTATATATTTTTTGTACATGCTTATAGTTTTAAGTACATCGTTTTTTAAGTAGTTTTTTAAATCTGTTTTCGACCAATTATTTTATACGATTTTGTTTATTTTCTTAGTGTTTGATGCATTTAAAAGTAAACATTGCTAATTTATCGATCTATTCATGATGAATCTGTGAATTTTGTTGACAAATTCTTGAGATATTACTTAATTTAAGATATTCTTTAGTGCCCATAAAGTTTAAACGCTCAGTGACTCTGTTATCAGTAATCATATTATTAAAAAATGCTTTGTTTCAGTAAAAAATATATTAATTGCAGATTAATTCTTTCTACTTTAATTTAAAGCATAAATTCTACGGGAGCTATCGGAAAATTAGATACATATTACGTTATGACTGAAAGCCTTTATAATATTATGAGTAAATTATATGACTATCAAAATTTGAAATTTTAAAATATTTTGAAGAATCTATCCAAGTTGGAATTGCGTAAAATGTTTAATTATTAAAATTTTAAACGAACATTAAGATTGGCGAACCGGCTGGTCGCCAAAGGCGGCTAGTTATTAAATATTTGTAGGTGCTCAAAGTTATTGAATTATTAGGAATCATAACTAATAAATCAAGTTATTGAGGAAACAAGCATTATGAAACCCTTTCAAAATTCGAAAAGTAAAAGCATGCCCCAATACAATTTTAAAGATAAACACATTAGCTATAAATTTCTAGCATTTGTTCGAGACGAGTGCCTCAACATTAACCATCGCAGTGCCTATGCAGCAATTCGTACGAGTCGGAAGTTCTTGGCTACAGCCTTTGATTTTTGAGGGCAACATTTCTTTTAAAATTGCAGCGTTGAATTATATTAGGTAATCAGACATCGTATAACAATTTGCTTGATGTAAAAAAAATGCATGTTACATGTAAATGCTTAAATTGGCAGGGAGAGTTTACTCAACTGCTAACATAGTCTCTAGTAGACTTTGAAAGTCCTATATTTTATCAGGCTAAAGTAGCCTTAGTTCATTTTCAATATTTTGGATCTGTGCTATTGATTGCCTACTTATTGGTGCAGTAGTTGATGTACTGGATAGCTTCAATAACTTTTCATGAAGCAGTCTTCAGTTGTACTGAAATGCATTGAAATTTCTCATTCTTCATAACCATTTCCGAACCATACTACTCGTTGTCAGAGGAAATAGAACTGCAAAGAATAGAGCACTTGTTTTGGGTCATTAAATTTTTTAATTCTTAAATCTATAAATTGTTCTGTAAAGTTCATATTGGGAAGACAAACTTTTGCCATTGATTTTGTATTCAAATATCTGGTAAAATGAATGCAGCGATAATTTAGATGAATGTTGGTGAAATTTTTCATAATTTTACCCTATTTCATTATTCAATTTCATGTGCTTTCAACTTTTATACTTTGTCATTAATACTGCATTATCAAATATTAAGAATATATTGTGCAATTTGAAATATGGGTTAACTTTCTAGGAACTTTTAAAGTAATGCCTATAAAAGTTACTACAATACATTAGTGTTAAGTTTTTACTACTTTTAACTTAGATAAAAAAAAATATATAACTCCTTATTATTGAATAAGTAGTTGGTATGTTTAGCACAGCGAATTCGTTGAATCTTCTTATCCATTGAGAGGATTTTTCTAAATATTGCAGATTAAATTCTTTATATATTGAAATCAGTTTTTCTGTGGAATCTTTTTATACATCTAATTTCCAATTACGCTTCTTATATACCCAATTCTTTGGATCAGTGCCTTCAAATTCTTGCTTGCTCATTAATTCTTGGCCCCATTTGCATAACTTTTCTGCTTATGTTGATGATACAAAGAAATGAATCTTGCCGAGTTCTTCCAATTGCTCTCTATCGATTTCACCTGTAGAAATAACTCGCAGATTTTATTTCCACATTTGCTAGTCCATTCTGAAATGGACCAAATTAATCAAGCAATTGTAATGCTTACTGCCTGGTTTTAAGTCTTAAAAGTATTCTGATGGTACAGGCTGTTAATCTGGACTCCTTCAATAGGAAATAATGGAGTTGTAAGATTTAGCATACTTTTATGAAGATTTCAAGATCATAAAATCTAGAATGAAATCTATTGCATAACATTTTCGTATACGAAGTATAAAGAGAAAGAATAGTTACTGTCAAATTTCGAACTCGGGATTTTGACGAATCTCCTCATTTTAAATTTCCTTGAGTTTGAATACATTTTTGGAAATTGTCTGTCTGTGAAAACAAACTTTAACTCTTTGAGCTAGACGTTTGAAATTTGGTATAAGGTCTTTACACCAAATTTGCAGATTTCCATCAAATCATGAGCAAAATTCTTTAAAGTTCGTCTGCCTTTCTGTTCGAGTTAAGACATTTACAAAAAGAGTTAGATAAAACTCGGTAAAAATTTAACATCTCTAAGGTAGACTGCGGAATTTCGAGCCAAATCCAACAAAGCTAACTGTCTGTCTGTACTTCCAGAAACGTGTAATTGCTATAATTCAAAAACAATCATTTAAGTATATCGAATAAGTTGCAGGAATTTGATTACAAATGCAACTTTGTTTCAATCGGTTGAAGTGTCTAAAGCATTAAACCAATTTTTGGAGACTATTAACGCATGTCGACGATTAATTGCCAAATACTTCGCCAAGAATGACACGATCGATACAGTAGATGCCAAATTCAAGCCAACAGTTAATTTTTCGTTACTATTGTGCATTATGCCATACAAGGCCTTCTCTGGCGCAAGTTTATTGAAGTATGTGGAAGTTTTGGAGACCACTCCTGCTAGTTTTATAAGCGTAATGGAAAGCTGAAATTCACATGAAGTCTTCATTCCAGTTCTGGAAACTTGGGTAGTTTGTCTAATCCTGGGTCATATTTATAAAACTGCAGTCTTTGTAGAAATGGGATATCCAAAATGCAAAGAATCTAAAGAAATCGAATTCTTACTTTCTTTTAACCGAGTTTCTAACAGTACTCTAAACGTTATTGAAGGGCAACATGGATATTCAAGCTTAAAATAACTGAAAGTCTTATTTTTTCAATAATTATATAATCTGGTGCAACCTAAAATCCTAACAATGCATGCCTATCTGGTTTAATTACAGTAGCTGCCTTGTTTTATTTTCGATTGGAGTCTGAGTTTTAAAATCCAGTGTATTCTTTTTTTATGGCAACTTTCAATTTGGAACTTTCATCACTAATTTGAAATTTGTTTTACTATTTCACTGTTATAATGCAGTAACCTATGTATTATCGTCATTCTATAGTCTCAGTATGGGAAACCTACATTGTCTACTTCATCAGTAGTGATGCTACTGATTTCGAGAGGCTTTGGCATGTTTAATCGTTCACTTTTAGGTGAATTTCATATTTAATACTATTGCAGAAATAGATCAGTGGATATGTAGTATAAGTGAGAAATAGATGCTTTATTCTATGAATATTTCAGAACTCTGAATGCAGCTAACATAGCCGAGTTGCACGCATAAATGATAGTTGTAGACACTAACACATTAGCAGTAGGCATCTCGCTCTGTAAAGAACACAACAACGTTCGGAGTAAAACTGAAGAGCGCGCTTTGCGTTTAATCTAAAATTAGCTTCTAGAGCTTTATATAAATTTTCTTAAACGGCTTGCAATTACCAAGGGAACACTTATTGGATCTCTGTTCTTGAAAAGTTTAATTCTCCATAGATTGAAATATCCCCCGTTTTTTCATTCTTATAAAGCATTTCGCTAGACTTCCGCTATTCAAAATGGTCCATTTTAAAATTGCCCATCGGTTAAATTTAATAACTTCTTGGTTTTATGCAAGTTAAAACGGTTTCAGTTTATTTAAACATGAGCCTTTTCTTTCAATAATAGATTTCTATAACAGAAAATCCAAAGGTAGTCTCTGAAATACATTGTTCTGTTGGTAAAAGAAGCGAATTACTCCCAATATACTTAAGGATCTTCGAAAATTATACCGAAATACATTACTAACTTTTTAAATTCATTATTTCAATTGAGTAAAAACTTTAATGAAATAAAAATATTTGTCCAGCCCTTTAAATTTCTTTAGATTTAAGAACTATAAGGACGAAGGATCTTAATCTGGTGAGGAATTTGTATGAACGGAATGTGTAGAAATTACTTGATGCCATGTTTCTCCCCCTTTCAATCGTCAACAATTCTAATGCTAAAGAATCGAAAACGTAATGACCAATAAGGTATAAGAGGTTCGGGAAAGGGTTGGCTTAAGACGTCATCTGGCATGGATGAAAGATTACCAGGTCCGTCTTTCAATATCCCTTACGCAACATGAAAACGAGACTAATTTTACCGATCCCAGAAAGATCTAGGATAAATTCAATATTTCAGTTCTGCGCGATTCCTCTACGTGCCTTTTTATGTTTAGGAATTGCTGAAGGTTGCAAAGAATGAAAGATTACATTAATTTTCACTTCTGTGACATTCTCAGGATAATGTCTTGAAAATATCAGGTTTTTGAAAAATTATGATATGGTAAAAGAATTACGGTTATTAAATTTCTGATTTCAGGAGATCAATATCGATGGTCAAGATATCTTGCCTACACGTTTTATGCCAATACCTTCAAAATTCAAAGTGTACATCATCGATGGAGTTGAAAATCGTATGGAGATATTGACAGCTTTTATAAGGAAAACTATATTTAGCAGCAATGTCACTCAAAACGAACTTTTTAGGGATGCAGTTAAATCTGATATTGATCCTGAGAGAATTTGAGGCCATCCTCCGAAACTGAAGGACTTCTGCACAATCCAGGCTGTCATGGATGATGCACTGATGCTCCACCAATCTGCTCACTTCATGCGTGGGAAGTCTAACCGTGAACTACCCGAGTGGATATTATCATCGTCACCAATAATCATGATGATTCTATATGCTGCTTCTTGTAGAAGACAATGCACCCACGAATTTGGACAGTGCTCTCTGCATTGGAAAACGTATTTTATGAAAGTACTCCAGAAGTGACCGCGCAAAGCATCTCTTCTAAATCGGTAATATTTTAAATGGGATTGTAGGACGATTGTGAACAGTTTGACTACTTTTGTAATAACAATTTCTCAAATATGGGCTAGAAACTGCATTTTTCAAGGCTACATGAAATAAAACTGAATTATATTTACTTCTGCTAATTTATTCGTTGTCAATACAATCAGAAACTCATTAACATAACTCTTCCTATTGTAACGTTACCATGTCAACTATCTTCTATATTCGACGTCAAGGCAAGGAATAGCTAACAAAGGAAATAGCGATGCTTCTTTGCTTAACGCAATTCTCCTTTCTCTATAAAATGCTTAATTATATTTTGGAGGACATTCTTTCTCTTTGGGCAGACTCTCTTGGGGAGGATATTCCTTCTGTTAAACTATCTTTATCGTATTACTTTGTGATGTTAACGATTCCTAATTTGAGAACTCGTTTAAATCTTTCTCTAACCATGAATAATCTTTGTATTGAAAGTAACTCTGAAAACTGTCTTTTTGTCCCCGAGTGTGTGTCTTTTTGTCCCCGAGTGTGTGTCTTTTTGTCCCCGAGTGTGTGTCTTTTTGTCCCCGGGTGTGTGTCTTTTTGTCCCCGGGTGTGTGTCTTTTTGTCCCCGGGTGTGTGTCTTTTTGTCCCCGGGTGTGTGTCTTTTTGTCCCCGGGTGTGTGTCTTTTTGTCCCCGGGTGTGTGTCTTTTTGTCCCCGGGTGTGTGTCTTTTTGTCCCCGGGTGTGTGTCTTTTTGTCCCCGGGTGTGTGTCTTTTTGTGCCCGGGTGTGTGTCTTTTTGTCCCCGGGTGTGTGTCTTTTTGTGCCCGGGTGTGTGTCTTTTTGTGCCCGGGTGTGTGTCTTTTTGTGCCCGGGTGTGTGTCTTTTTGTGCCCGGGTGTGTGTCTTTTTGTGCCCGGGTGTGTGTCTTTTTGTGCCCGGGTGTGTGTCTTTTTGTGCCCGGGTGTGTGTCTTTTTGTGCCCGGGTGTGTGTCTTTTTGTGCCCGGGTGTGTGTCTTTTTGTGCCCGGGTGTGTGTCTTTTTGTGCCCGGGTGTGTGTCTTTTTGTGCCCGGGTGTGTGTCTTTTTGTGCCCGGGTGTGTGTCTTTTTGTGCCCGGGTGTGTGTCTTTTTGTGCCCGGGTGTGTGTCTTTTTGTGCCCGGGTGTGTGTCTTTTTGTGCCCGGGTGTGTGTCTTTTTGTGCCCGGGTGTGTGTCTTTTTGTGCCCGGGTGTGTGTCTTTTTGTGCCCGGGTGTGTGTCTTTTTGTGCCCGGGTGTGTGTCTTTTTGTCCCCGGGTGTGTGTCTTTTTGTGCCCGGGTGTGTGTCTTTTTGTCCCCGGGTGTGTGTCTTTTTGTCCCCGGGTGTGTGTCTTTTTGTCCCCGGGTGTGTGTCTTTTTGTCCCCGGGTGTGTGTCTTTTTGTGCCCGGGTGTGTGTCTTTTTGTGCCCGGGTGTGTGTCTTTTTGTGCCCGGGTGTGTGTCTTTTTGTGCCCGGGTGTGTGTCTTTTTGTGCCCGGGTGTGTGTCTTTTTGTGCCCGGGTGTGTGTCTTTTTGTGCCCGGGTGTGTGTCTTTTTGTGCCCGGGTGTGTGTCTTTTTGTGCCCGGGTGTGTGTCTTTTTGTGCCCGGGTGTGTGTCTTTTTGTGCCCGGGTGTGTGTCTTTTTGTGCCCGGGTGTGTGTCTTTTTGTGCCCGGGTGTGTGTCTTTTTGTGCCCGGGTGTGTGTCTTTTTGTGCCCGGGTGTGTGTCTTTTTGTGCCCGGGTGTGTGTCTTATCTGATAAGAGCTTCCTAAATTCAGACGTATTAATATTGTGAGATTTTATTGTACCTCTCTACAGGAAGACTTGTTATAGAAGGGAGCAGAAGTTCGTGGTCAGTTCATGGGTTCGTTTATTGGGTTTATGAACGAATGGATAATTAAGCATCTTGCAGAGAAAGGAAAGTTACATTAAGCAAGAAAGTACTGTCTTCATTTTGTTGCCATCTCTTCCATGTCTTGATGTGGAATACAGAGTTTTTAAAGGGCCGTCTACATAGTAGCGTTGGGATTGGAAAAGCTATAGTTGTTAGTTATAATTTAGTGTTGTTGAAATCGATTAACAGAAATGAATTTGAATCCAGTTTGTTACTTCTAAAAACTTCTAGCCTGTATTTTAGAAATGTTTATAATTGTTGCCAAACTATTCACAATCTGCCAACAATCAGTTTGGCAAATGTAGTTTCAGAAGCGATATCCTGCGCGGTTGCTTCTGGAATACTTAACGATTGATCTCCGATGCTGAGAGCCTTGTGGATGCACTGTATTCTTCAGGAGGCACTACAGGGAATCATCGCTTATGTTGGCGATGACGACGGCCATTCGGGTAGTCCAGTTTAACAACACGGTTATAGATTTCCTATTCATGGAGTGACAAATTAGAGCAGACTGGTGGAGCAAGAGTGTATCTTGTATAGCCCATGCTGTCATGGATATGTCCTTCAATTTTGGATGATGGCCTCAAATTCCCTGCAGATCTTCACTGAAGGTGCATCCTTTTCACAGCCATATGTAGTGACATTGATGCGAGTGCAACACTTAATGACTAGCTGTATTGCCAACTACAACTATCCGTTGTGCTGTATAAAACCTCGACGATTTCCAACTCTAACAATGATTCATATTGTTATTTAGGTGGTATTGACACAAAAGGGCAAGATATCCTGAACTGCACGATCTCCTGGTATCGGGAATTTAGCAACTGATTTTGATATTGCTTCATTTTAAGAATCGTTTATTTTCAGGACGTAAGATTATCTAGGGAATGTCACAGAAACAAAAGCTGCCTTATCTTTGTAATCCTTCTGCAATTTCTGATCTTGAGGCATTTTGGTAAGCACGTGGAGGAATTGCATGAAATGGTAATCTAGGATAACTTCAATGTTTTAGACGCTAATCTTCTTGGGATCGACAAAATTAATCTTGTTTTTATTTTGTTGAAGGTATATTGGGAAACAGACCTAGAAATTGTCATCTGGTCATGATGCTAGACCAGTCCCTCTTAAGCTGACCTTTTATTCACAAATGTTCATAGATGGGAAACGTTCTCGTCTGTAATCCATGCTAATTATAACTTTTGTAGACATATTTTTTGGACCTACCAAACTCAAAATTAAGTTTAAGCAAAAACTATTACAAAATCTTTTTAAATAAATTTGTGCAGTCTAGTTAAAAATGGTAAACAATTCTGAAAACTAAATGTATCATAGAAAATGCAATTTGCAGAATGTGGATGTAGATTATAGGCAAGATAGTAAATAAAAAAAAATTTAAGATGTATCCAATTTCTTCCGAAGCAAACTGCAGTCAAACGGTTAATATAACCAACTTCCACCTAATGTATTAATCCAAAATGCCCCATTAGAAATAAAATATGCGACTGCATAATAGGTTAATTTTTTTTTCCGTTGCGATATCCGAGACATTGATTTTTGTGCTTTGTTCCATTAATTCGAAATCATTGTTTTCTTAATGGCTTCTTATTCTTACGCCTTAATTTTAAGCATAAGTCTTCAAAAGCAAATTTTGAGTTTTCTTCGCAGGAAAATTTTCGTACATACGAGTTCGAAAAATGTAACAAATATTTGAAGTAAAATTGTCTGTTGTGCAAGAGCAGGAATTAATTCGTGTATGTTTTCTTATTTAATCCGATAAAGTAAATTCTCCTATTTACTGCAAAACTTAAAAATAAAAAAATCCGTGCTGGTTAGATGCGTGCATTCTTCAGAGAAAACCTGGGCACTCCCTTCAGCTTATAGGAGACCACATATCGGAAAATATTAATACTAGTATTTCAACATTGACTGAAATGAGAACAAAAAGCATTACTCGATTCCGAATCTTGGATAACGAATTTTCTGAAAAGTGGATTGTCAGCTGTATGCTTAACACAATGCCTCCATAATCATTTCTAACTTTGTCGTAGATATGACTGTCAATTCATACTTAATAAAATGCAATTTTGAACTCAAACATAGCTGCAGTTGCGTTTCGGTTGGTTGCAATATACGAAAGCGCTCTCTGAATGGGCAAATGCAAGAAAATTACTCCCATTCTCAATTGTGTTCGTAATTTGATTCTTTATCAGATGGTTCTCCTGTACTTGTCAGTCTTCCATCATTCGGTTTCCAAAGATTCTTTTTGAGTAGCTCTTTGACAGTTCTGAACTTTAATAGTGTGTCTTTCTTGGTTGTTTGTTTAAAAGCTTGTCAGCTATTTTGCTCTTTATTCGATATATTCTTTAGTCCATATTACCTTTATGTTGGAATGCTTCAGAAGCATTGCTGTTATACATTTTCTATTAAACTGTTTTTGTGCGTTGTAAGTCTAAAAGTTGCATCAAATTTTGCGTCGAAAATCAATTTGATGGACCAATTATGGGAAATATCTGCTCTCAGATGCAATACGTAACACAAACTACAAGTTGGGTCCTGGGGTCATCTGTGTATACATGTCAATGTAAAACTGCAAAATGCCAGTCTCCAAGTGAGGTTTGTTCTTGGCCGAGGTATCTTGAGGAGTTTTCTGTCCAAATTTCGGCTTTTGATTATGTAGGATTAATGTCAACAGTCTTAGTCTGCAGAGGCTGGTCATTCTATTTTCTATTTCTTGAGATTAGTCAACCTATAAATGAAATGGTGCTGTCTATAATTTATATAAACTCTGTAATAGGCAGTCAATGTTCGGTTTTCGGACGTCCTATAACGTCTCTGGTCACCAATGTGATAGGATGCCAATTTTAATGTGTATCTGATTAACTAGGCAGTGCCGAAGGTTAAAATAAAAGGTTAGCATTGAAAGTATTCCAGTTGGCTTGCATCTATGAATTTTTGTTTGTTTTTCAATATCCAAGGCAGCTACTCTCCAATTGCTTGTACTATTCCAAGTTTTTTTAACGTTCGTTACCATATTGTCATTTGTTGTGGGAAAGTGGGAGGGAATTGCATATTTTTAAAAAATATTCTTTCAATACTTTAGATTTCTAGTTTAATATTTCAACTTAAAGTATACTATACTTTAATATCAAGTGAAAATTCCAGAAGCCAGTGACTTGTTTGACTTCACCAATGACTACCAACAATAAGAGCCATGGTTATGGGCATATATTGATCAATTCTTAGAACATTCTGTACTAAATATTTAAGAATTCAATTTGACTGAGAGAAGCAAGACTGCATAGAAAACTTTTACTGCCTTCTGGTAAGCTACTTAATTTTGACTAATCTTCAGAAATTTATCTCGACTGATAAATCCCAGGCAGACAAAACGGGGCTTTACTTCCTGTATAAAAAAATTTTCCTAGAGAAATCTCTTAAATGATTCAGCCAAGGTACCGTTTGAGTTTTTAATGTTAGTATTTAGAATCTAAAAATTCAAATGCCATTTTGATCCAAAAACTGCCTGAAATCCAAGTCGCACGTGTTCTATGGAAGTGTTCTGTCTCCAGAAGGAAACTGTCTAATTGGATAGACTCGAACACTGTCTCTTATTAGTAATCTGATTTATTCAGTTTCATAATGGATATAAATATTGTGTATTTGAGGTTTGGCATCGGAATCATTATTCTTCTAATTACTTAAATGATTGATTCTTCCGACTTTCATAAGACTACAGGTGAAGAAACTGGTTTTCCCAGTCTCCATTTGTTCTCGCCCATAAGAATCTCTCGGTGATTTAGATGCCAATTCTAAGGCTGTTTATACAGATTTGTATATCGGATTAGATTTGTTCATAAGCAATTTTATAAGCTAGTTTTAAACTTGGATCTCTGCCATCTAAATATTATTTTAATTGACTTGTAATTTTTCTCTATCTTAACCAAGTAAAAAGTTCCTTAAGAGGAAACGCAACTACTGATTAACAACCAATATTAGTTGATTCGGCCAGTCTTTATTTGAATAAATTGTATTTAAGCCTAAAGCATGCACGCGATTCAATGTCCTCGTAACAATATCAGTGGAATGCTAAAGACCTAATTTTTCCGCACACTTTTCTCTGCATACGCTTGTGCTTACTAGATTGCACAAATTTATTGTAGGTATCCAGTGGGCGAGAATCTGAAATTCTGGTCAGTCTCCAATTGCGGCAATGGTTCACTAACTTCAGTTCTATATACCATGCCTTTGTCTTAATATCTATCTGGAGCTTATCTAGTCTTATCGATTCGTAAAAAGCTTTTTCAATTTCTTTTTGCATTCATGCATGGAAAGCATAATACATTGTGGTTATTTTAAAATCCTCTGAGAATACCCGTTTAATAAATAAGAGGCTGGTTATCTACTTCTTTAGTCTAATTCGTCATGGGTAGAATTGTGATCGTTTAAATTTCAATCTGTTTTGTTTAGTTTACTTCAATTTTCAAACTTCTTAGCTTTTGACATAGCTTAAGTGTAATATTGTAATTGAATTGCATATGTATGTCTAAAAATAAAAACGAATCAAATAATGTATTCAATTAGGAAATGCCCTAATCAGCTTTAAACGTAAAAAAAAAAATATCGGAAAATTCTCACTTAGCCTTCGCATTATATGGCATATGTTTCATGTGTATGTAATGTGTTTCTATTTCCAGCGAATGTAATGTAATGTGTTTCTATTTCCAGCGAATGTAATGTAATGTGTTTCTATTTCCAGCGAATGTAATGTAATGTGTTTCTATTTCCAGCGAATGTAATGTAATGTGTTTCTATTTCCAGCGAATGTAATGTAATGTGTTTCTATTTCCAGCGAATGTAATGTAATGTGTTTCTATTTCCAGCGAATGTAATGTAATGTGTTTCTATTTCCAGCGAATGTAATGTAATGTGTTTCTATTTCCAGCGAATGTAATGTAATGTGTTTCTATTTCCAGCGAATGTAATGTAATGTGTTTCTATTTCCAGCGAATGTAATGTAATGTGTTTCTATTTCCAGCGAATGTAATGTAATGTGTTTCTATTTCCAGCGAATGTAATGTAATGTAATGTGTTTCTATTTCCAGCGAATGTAATGTAATGTAATGTGTTTCTATTTCCAGCGAATGGAATGTAATGTAATGTGTTTCTATTTCCAGCGAATGGAATGTAATGTAATGTGTTTCTATTTCCAGCGAATGGAATGTAATGTAATGTGTTTCTATTTCCAGCGAATGGAATGTAATGTAATGTGTTTCTATTTCCAGCGAATGGAATGTAATGTAATGTAATGTGTTTCTATTTCCAGCGAATGGAATGTAATGTAATGTAATGTGTTTCTATTTCCAGCGAATGGAATGTAATGTAATGTAATGTGTTTCTATTTCCAGCGAATGGAATGTAATGTAATGTAATGTGTTTCTATTTCCAGCGAATGGAATGTAATGTAATGTAATGTGTTTCTATTTCCAGCGAATGGAATGTAATGTAATGTAATGTGTTTCTATTTCCAGCGAATGGAATGTAATGTAATGTAATGTGTTTCTATTTCCAGCGAATGGAATGTAATGTAATGTAATGTGTTTCTATTTCCAGCGAATGGAATGTAATGTAATGTAATGTGTTTCTATTTCCAGCGAATGGAATGTAATGTAATGTAATGTGTTTCTATTTCCAGCGAATGGAATGTAATGTAATGTAATGTGTTTCTATTTCCAGCGAATGGAATGTAATGTAATGTAATGTGTTTCTATTTCCAGCGAATGGAATGTAATGTAATGTAATGTGTTTCTATTTCCAGCGAATGGAATGTAATGTAATGTAATGTGTTTCTATTTCCAGCGAATGGAATGTAATGTAATGTAATGTGTTTCTATTTCCAGCGAATGGAATGTAATGTAATGTAATGTGTTTCTATTTCCAGCGAATGGAATGTAATGTAATGTAATGTGTTTCTATTTCCAGCGAATGGAATGTAATGTAATGTAATGTGTTTCTATTTCCAGCGAATGGAATGTAATGTAATGTAATGTGTTTCTATTTCCAGCGAATGGAATGTAATGTAATGTAATGTGTTTCTATTTCCAGCGAATGGAATGTAATGTAATGTAATGTGTTTCTATTTCCAGCGAATGGAATGTAATGTAATGTAATGTGTTTCTATTTC
The DNA here is from genome assembly GCF_947563725.1 of Argiope bruennichi. Lineage (NCBI taxonomy): Eukaryota > Metazoa > Arthropoda > Arachnida > Araneae > Araneidae > Argiope > Argiope bruennichi. Next base: position 126,205,705 of record NC_079154.1, on the reverse strand, counting down.
CAGCGAATGGAATGTAATGTAATGTAATGTGTTTCTATTTCCAGCGAATGGAATGTAATGTAATGTAATGTGTTTCTATTTCCAGCGAATGGAATGTAATGTAATGTAATGTGTTTCTATTTCCAGCGAATGGAATGTAATGTAATGTAATGTGTTTCTATTTCCAGCGAATGGAATGTAATGTAATGTAATGTGTTTCTATTTCCAGCGAATGGAATGTAATGTAATGTAATGTGTTTCTATTTCCAGCGAATGGAATGTAATGTAATGTAATGTGTTTCTATTTCCAGCGAATGGAATGTAATGTAATGTAATGTGTTTCTATTTCCAGCGAATGGAATGTAATGTAATGTAATGTGTTTCTATTTCCAGCGAATGGAATGTAATGTAATGTAATGTGTTTCTATTTCCAGCGAATGTAATGTAATGTAATGTAATGTGTTTCTATTTCCAGCGAATGTAATGTAATGTAATGTAATGTGTTTCTATTTCCAGCGAATGTAATGCAATGTAATGCGTTTCTATTTCCAGCGAATGTAATGTGTTGTAAATCGTAAATGGCGCCATTTATAACGAGATATGCATCAGTAACTTTTGTACATCTTTTTACATGCTTAGTTTTGTGTATTTCATGCATTTGTATAAATTTTGCATTGTTCGTGTATTTTTGTATATAATATTGCATATAATATCTATAAATGCAAGTATATGTAATCTGGGTTTTATGTGTTGCATACAACCAATTGTAACCTCTAATTATCCTTTATGCTTGTATACTCCGCAATTCTTCTAAGATAATTCTTGTGTATAAAAGACCGACTGTAAATGCCTTCGACTGTATGTAATAAAGTTGTTTTGTTCAATTAAATGTGTCATTTGTTAATTCATATTAATCGTAAGATCTCTATTCTTTGCCGTCTATTTAAAGTCATAATGGAAACAAAGTTCGAACTAAAGATTTTAACGCGTTGACTATATATCTTCATTGAAGTCTGAAGTTAGCTTGTGGACCAAAATTATAATATTTTTTAAATATTTAGAGGTTTTGAAAACCTATTCTGAAACTAAGAATGTTTTGTACATAAGCATTTGAACGAATGCAATATATACTGATCTGAACTAAAATATTTTGTAAAGACTATTTCTTGGATGACATTTTTTTTATTCGATCAGGAATATCTCTCACAAGCAACAGTATCAAGTTTTGAAATTATCCAGTTTCCAGATACTTCTGAGAATTTAACTAAATACTGATAAGTATAATCCTATTCTAGGTAATAAAACTCTGTAAATGTCGGAAATCCCCAGTTATTAAAGAGTTGAATTTAGTGTGTGTACAGTTCAATGTAGGCATTAACTTCTTAAAAAATGTCCAATTCATAATAAGGAATTGACTTGTTTTATAAAACGTGTTTTAATTGCGTTTCCCATCGTCTTAATTATAACAAACCATTTCTAAATCAATTGCCGAAAAACACGGTACGTAAGAAAATACAAGCGAAGATGGAGAAGTAAAATGTTCTATATTAAGTTGTTTAAGCAGAAAATACACATTTAACAATACAATTGTCTTAAAATGAAAAATAATACAAACGATTCTTCAATTTTGTTGCTGCCAATCCGCTACAAGTTTCTGAATGAATTTTTCTATTTAAATAGTTAATTAGAATTTTGGAATTTTTCCATTCCGAAAATCCGGCCTTTTGATCATTCGATCCAGTGTTTATGAATTTTGGAATGAAATTTGATGCACATAGAGTGAGATAATCAATTTTAGATCTTTTCAGACAGTTTAAAGCAATCCACTATGGACCACATATTAAATAAATCTGAGTGCTAAAAGCAAAATAAATGCATTAATTTCAATTTCACTTGGATTCCAAAGAATTATCTAACGATCAGTCAGATTCAAAGTTAGTTTAAAACTCCTTTCCAAATTCCAATCAATATATTTTTAAAAATTTCAGGACTTCAAAAATTTTCAGAATCCGCCTGTGGTTTATACCGCCCAAGATAATTTTATATCATGAAATTTTTATTGTGATTGAAATTTGATTCCAATACTTCTAAGTGAAATTTTACTTTATGAAGGAACTAATTAGTTTAATGACATTTTAAGCCAATGACTTCATTAACGTTGATTTAAACTCGGCCAATCATAAATTTCAGTAAGTCGTACATCAGCAGAAATTAGATTGCTACTGTCTGTTCTTTCAGCTTATACACAAGTTCTTGTTCTCGACAAGTACGTATATGCTACTGTATAGTAGGGTGGAACAAAAGAACAAACTTTTGATTTTTAATTTGAAATAGCGCGGAAAAGTTGCCTTTTGGTGTAGATAAAATAAAGCATAAATATGAGCAATATCATAGTCCGTCTTGAGGTGCCTCAAGAACGTTCAAGTGCCATAAAAGTGACATTTTTGCAACATTTTTAAATTTTTACGAAGTAATCGGATTTTGATTTTTTTTAATTTGTAATAGCTTGGAAACGATGTCTTTTGGTATATATAAGATAAATAAAAATTATGAAAAATATTAGAGTACATCTTGTGGTCCGCAAGGACATTAAATTCTCATAAAAACAGTTTTTGCAACTTTTTAAAGATTATTGCGAGCTTCGATTAGGAAACAAAGAGCTTTAAATAGGCTTTATAATATGAATAGAAAAATAAAAATTTTATTCTTGCATTGGTATGGCATCCCGGAAGCTGAATCATCAGTGAAGTAGATGTTATTGAGGGGAGGCTGAGTTATGTCTGCGTTTGGTGACGAGATCAGAGCTGGTGCCGAGTTCAGTTGAGTTTGAGACTCCGCCCCGTCTGTTGTGTAATGATTAACGTAACTGATTTGCGAATTTATGCGCTTGTATACTTTGTAGTTAATAAAAATGTCAGAATGCCCTATTTTTGGGAAATTGAGTGATTTGCTTCAAGTTGAACTACCTCCTTACGAATATGTTATAAAATGCTATTGTTACATTAGACATAACCTCAAAATTTCTTCAGAGAAGGACCCTTTTCTGTTAGTGAAATATGTGAACTTTAGTTCGCAAAATTGAAAAAATATGATCAAGAGCTTCTACTCCCCTTATTTCTAGCAAAAGAATTTTACAAATGATAAAAGCTTATACTGAATACAGGAATTTATTAAAGTCTAAAAGCAGAAAATGTTCGAATAAGTTTGATTCCAACATCAGAAAATTTAGAGAAGCTAAACGCTTATTTGATATTGCTGCCTGTAAATTTTGCAAGGGATCTTTACACTAAAAATGTATTGTATCAAGAATTGACTATCAAATTAGAACATCTGTCTATCCAACCACGTGAATGTGAACGCGATAGCACGAAAATTTGGATGAAATTTGGTATGAGGTTTTATTAGCTCGATCAGATTGTAGACCAGTCAGTCAAAATTGAACGCCTCTTAGTCTATCGATTCCTAAGAGTTCCTCAAAGATTCAACGAGCTAGATGTATGACATTTGGTATGTAGTTCTGGCACAAAAACTGCAGTCATATGTTGAATTTTCGATTCAATCAGTGTCCAAAAGACGCATTTCTATTCTTATAAAGCGACTAAAACATCAGTTCCCTGTTTTTTTTTCTATAATATTTTCAGTAAAAGTAAGCAATGCATACACTATGTATATACCCCTGAGGACAATTACAATAAAAAAAAAATAAGAAAATATTAAGTGACCCTTAATTTACAGTTAACTTTACGCTATTGCAGCTCCCCATTCGAATTTTATTAGACGACAAAATCCATAAAGAATTGTGAAAACACAAGTAGCCATATTCGTTGTTCATATGATACAATCTATCATCGGATTTTTTAAAATATACTTCTGTGTTAAAGCTTTCGTATTTTTTAAGTTCTATTCTAGTTACCTTCTTACAACAAGGTTATGATGAAAGAAAGTGATTTATTGTCTAGTTATTGATATTCACACATATCCAAATGTATATGAGAAGATAATATATCTATATCCAAATGAATATGAGAGGATAAAAGGACATTCAATTTACAAGACCATTTATTCCATAAGAATAGATAGCTGAATCAGCTTCGAGAGGGGTATAAAAGTAAATACATTTGAATGAAAAGACCATTTAATGTAGGAAAATTATCATAAAATCGATTATTCAGTATCGATTTTGATGGACATCACTTCTATAATCCATAGATGAAAGCTCTATCCATAGTTCCATCTCTACTAATAATAAAAATGAATGTGTGTGTGTATCTGTCTGCTTTATTTTGTGGTGGTAGTATACCGACTTAATCATTTCACTTTCATCTACCAAATTTCGTACATATACTTTGAAAGGTTCAAAAATGCAATTCGCGTATTTTTTTATTAAATTTAAACATTTGAGTTAGTTAAAAATTTAACTGAATTTTAAGTTTTTCCCGGATAACTTCCGAAAGTATTGCTGAACTCTCTTGTAGAATTGCTCTTAGTCAATGTACAGCGAAGCATTGTTTAAGTTCAGTCTACCATCCTTAATCGGAAGGTACACTGAAGGCAAGCTGTACTAAAAATGATATATCTAGACGCTACGCTTTCTTACGAAAAAAAAAATTGGTGGAATCTGACTAGTGGTTCGGTCTGGACGACAGGTTTATTATTTCGTAATATTTTAAATACATAGATTATAAAGATTTACTAATAAAATTATAAGATGTAAATATATGAAAAAAAAAAATAATAAATCAAAATACTGACTTTAATTGAATCATCCACAAGCTAACATCGGGAATATGTTAATAAATATATTGGACTAAAGCTTCAAATATTCTATAAATGCTTCACTAATTATGTTGAACATATTTTTTGTTCGATTACAATGTAACACCAAAGGGATTAATATCCTCAAATCTTTCTCGCATATTCTTTAATAAAATTATCCCCTCCTCCATAAAAGATTTTGCGCCAGCCACCACACACACGGACGGTCTGATGCCGGTTTCGTTGGAACTCGCAACCCAAGGGACACGAATCCAACGCCCTACCAACCAGGCAATCCGGGCTCACCAGTTTGGTGTAAAGATCATATACCATGTTTCATCCGTCTGATATAAATCATTTTTGAATTATCATGATGACAGACAGAGAGAATTAAAAGGTTTTGCGCCAGCCACCACCCACACGGATGGTCTTCGGCCGGTGGGGTTCGAACTCATAAAACAAGTGACACCAATCTAACGCCCTACCAACCAGGCTATCGCGGCTCAATAGTTAGGTGTAAAGATCATATACCATGTTTCATCCGTTTGATATAAATCATTTTTGAATTATCATGATGACAGACAGAGATAATAAAAAGGTTTTGCGCCAGCCACCACACACACACGGTTGATCTTCGGCAGGCGGTGTTCGAACTCGCAACCCAATAGACACGAATCCAACGCCCTACCAACCAGGCAATCCGGGCTCACAAGCTTGGTGTAAAGATCATATACCATGTTTTATCCGTCTGACATGAAGCATTTTTGAGTTATCATGATGACAGACAGAGATAATTAAAATGTTTTGCGCCAGAGACCACACACACGGACGGCCTTTGGACGGCTGGTTTCGAACTCGCAACCCAAGGGACACGAATCCAACGCACTACCAAACAGGTTATCCCGGCTCAACAGCTAGGTGTAAACATCATATGCCATGTTTCATCCATCTGATATAAATCATTTTTGAATTATCATGATGACAGACAGAGATAATTAAAAGGTTTTGCGCCAGCCACCACACATACGGTTGGTCTACGGCTGGTTTTGTTTGAACTCGCAACCCAAGTGACACGAATCCAATGACCTACCAAACAGACTATCCCGGCTCGCAAGTTTGGTGTAAAGATCATATACCATGTTTCATCTGTCTGACATGAATCATTTTTGATTTATCTTGATGACAGAGAGATAATTAAAAAGTCTTGTGCCAGACAAGGACAGTCTTCGGCCGGCGGATTTCGAACGCGCAACCCAAGGAAAATGAATCCAACGCCCTACCAACCAGGATATCCCGGCCTGCGAGTTTGGTGTAAAGATCATATACCATTTTCATCCGTCTGACATAAATCATTTTTGAGTTATCATAATGAGAGACAGTGTGAATTAAAAGGTTTTGCGCCAGAGACCACATTTAAGGATGGTATTCTGCCTGTGGGTTTCGAACTCGCAACCCAAGTGACATGAATCCAACACCCTACCAACAAGCTATCCCGGCTCGCAAGTTTTGTGTAAAGATCATACAAAATGTTTCATCCGTCGGACATAAAGCATTTTTGCGTTTTCATGATGACAGACAGAGAGAATTAAAAGGTTTTGTGCCAGGCTCCACACACACGGATGGTCTTAGGCTGGTCTTGTTCAAACTCGCAACCCAAGTGACACGAAGCCAACGTCCTACCAAGCAGGCTATTCCGGCTCACAAGTGTGGTGTAAAGATCATATACCATGTTTCATCCGTCTGACATAAAGCATTTTTGAGTTATCGTGATGACAGACAGAGATAATAAAAAGGTTTTTAGCCTGCCACCACACTTACGGACGGTCTTCGGCAGTCGTTGTTCCAACTCGCAACACAAGGAACACGAATGAAACGCCCTACCAACCAGGATATGGCGGCTCACAAGTTTGTTGTAAAGATCATATACCATATTTCATCCGTCTGACACAAAGCGTTTTTGAGTAATCGTGATGACAGACAGAGATAATTAAAAGGTTTTTCGCCAGCCACCACACACACACACACACACACACGGATGGTATTCGGCCAGAGGGGTTCGAACTCGCAACGCAAGGAACACAAATCCAACGACCTACCAACCAGAGTATCCCGGCCTACAGGTTTAGTGTAAAGATCATATACCATGTTTCATCCGTCTGACATAAATCATTTTTGAGTTATCATGATGACAGACAGTGAGAATTAAAAGGCTTTGCGCCAGGCACCACACACACGGATGGTCTTCGGCCGGTTCTGTTCGAACTCGCAACCCTAGGGACACGAATCCAACGACCTACCAACCAGGCTATCCCAGCCTGCAAGTTGGGTGTAAAGATCAGATAAATCATTTTTGACTTATCGTGATGACAGACAGAGAGAATTAAAATCCAACGCCCTAACAACCAGGCTATCCCGGCTCACAAGTTTGGTGTAAAGATCATACAAAATGTTTCATCCGGCTGACATAAAGCATTTTTGAGTTATTATGATGACAGACAGAGATAGTTAAAAGGTTTTTCGTATTCGAAGAAGTCAAAAAGAAGAAGATTCGTTAAATATCGGATTTTTATAACATAAGTAAAACTTTTTTTATACTTTGTTTTACAAGTAACTAAAAAAATCTCAAATTCAAGTCAGAAATCGGTTTTGCAAATCAATAAACCACAGAATTTTTTTAAAAAAAAATATCCAAATTTTTTATGTATTTTACTAAAAATTAATATTTATACATAACGACAGCGAATGAAATTCATAAAGTAATGACATAGAAAAAAACTTTTTTTTAAATATCTGATATAATATTGTACTGCCAGATTCATAAGACACGGCTTTTAAAAATTAAATGCTATTTTCGCGCACTTTTACCAGAACTATCAGACTATAATAATCCTACTAAGTGAATGAACAAATAATAACAGAAGTTTAGGGCTCTCTATTTGTAGTAGTAGTAAATCTCGAGATTTTTCTTATTTAAAAATAGTTAATGAATGCATGGTTGAAATAACAAGTTATTTGAAGAGATAATATATAGGTGACAATGTCCATGTGATAGATAAGAAAATATTTTGTATTTTTAAGGATTTCAAAGAGGTGGCATTTTCCTTTTTGCTGTAATTAATTTTCAAAATGCTATTTAACAAGTCCAATGTAAAAATCCTTCAAGATCTTGATGACAGAGGACCTATTTCTAACAAAACAACAAAAATGGAAGATAATGTATCACCTAAAATTGCCAGTAACATTCCAGACCGGAAGAATGGAGATTTATTGAAAACAGCTTCTAAAAAAATTGAAGAAACCGATTTTCTCAAATGGAAGACAAATAAAATTCGACATGAATTCGAATTCGACAAATTTCGACAGATTCTACATATGAAACTAGCCGAAAAAGATGAAAAACTGCGAAAGATAAAGGAAGAAAACAATTCTCAGTTTCAAGATCTGCTACAAACAAAAAGATCATTGGACAATCTTCAAACAGAAATGAGGATTCTCAGACAGAAATTAAAGGGAATGGACTACTGGAAAAATCTTGTGAAAAATGCAAACATACAAAAGGGAGAGTCTGAAAGTAAAATTCAAAATTTAGAACGAAGAAGGGGAACTGCAGAAGGGGAAAGCAGTATCTTTGCTTAATTTGTGACACTTAAAAGCAGTAAACAATGTAGCAAATGTTAAACAAGGTAGGAAATAGAGAAATTCTATTTTGAAAGAATCGCATTTCAGAGCAATGCATAAGTATATTACGTCATCCATCCTTAAAAATTTGATTTAAAGACATTTAGATAAAAAAAAAATATGTTTTTTCAAAATATTTTTTTTAAGAATACAAAAAGCCTATAAAAAGAATATAAAATTAGTTATGCTTAGAATAATCCATTCATCTAATGATTTTTTCTAATTGTATAGAAGAAATGAATGGTTTCTTTTCAAACGATCTATGAAATCACATTTTTAAAAGTAAGAGAAATATTTACACGATAACATTTTTAAACTTATTTTCAAAATATATTTAACCGAAAAAAGAATATAAGGCCTCTTTGTTTTACGTGGAAAAAATTCAACTTCAAAATTTTTTTTTCACTTTATTAATATAAAATTGATCATTCTCAGGTTAATGTACCATGAAACTCAGGATAAACACTAGACAATGCTTCGTTATCAAAAACTGCAACTACAAATTCAAGTAAAATGAAACTCAAGTTTCCTCATTATTGATATTTTTACCTTGAAATACTGAAAAATGTATTAAAAAATAACAACAAAAAATTCATAATGCTGACAAATTAATACACAATTGATAATTCTTAGGTGAATGTACCAAAAAGATATCGAAGAAATCAGTCGATTTCAATTTTATGTACGATATTATTGTAAAATAATTAGGCAAATCGTAAATCGTAATAGGCTTAAAGTCTGTAATAGGCAAATATGTTGTAAGTGGAAAAAGAATAAAAAGAGTCGTGGATTTTTTTTAACCTAAAACCGCAAAGGAACACCTCCCCATATTGACATTTCGCTGCCAGAGGTGACATCTCTGAAAGAAAAGGAGGGATATCGGCTGATCCCCGACACTCCCGGGGGAGGAAAGAAAATGCCAGAAACACAAAACAATCTTCTATTGTGTCCTCAGGGAATGCCCCATTCCCTTAACTAAAGTCATAAAGAGAAAAGCAGCAAACTGTGAATGGGTTGAAAAGTGAAAGGATCGGTAATTCTTCGAATTAACGTATCATTGAATCGCATATAAACCGAAATTGACTATTCACAAGAACTTGCCCGTAAGTGTGAAGTCATGACAATGCTGTATCCCATAAAAATTATTTCTACTTGCCTGTGACATGACCTAATTGCAGTCATTCTGCAGGCGCAATCTATTAGCAGAATATAGAACTAAAGTGAAAATTTTAAAGAAATGACATTATTTTTAAAATTCAGCTTTTTCAGAAAATACTTTACTCCAATAAATAAATTAAATAAATACATTTAAAAAAAATCAAAATTAAAAAGTACGCTAAAATAGATAAATTAAGTCAATCACACTTTACTTAAATTAGCAAATTAAGTATTAATTACAATTAATAAATTATATATTTAATACCAATTAATAATTTTTAATTAACAGTATGACTGAAATAACAGATACTTCAAACAAATATTTAAAAATAACAATAGCAAAATTATTTGTGATTAAAAAAATCGTGGATTATGCATCTCTACATTCTTATAATTCTAGCAACACTTGGAAGGTCTTAATGGTTCAGGACCATTATCATCAGAAACGTATGTGATAGATCTGGAACTAATAATATTTCATAATTTTCGCGATAGAGAATTTATTATTATTATAATAAAGATTAATTTTTTAAAAAATGGATCAAAAGTAATCAATTTTGTACTTTTGACAAGACAACTGACAGTAAAATAATTTTCTTAGTATGTAAATATATGATATATTAAATGAAAAAGAAAATGTTTACTTTACATCAAATGATAATTAGTTATATATTATAAAAGAACCAATAAAAAAAAAGAAAGAAATGTATTTTTATGATTATTTGAGGTGTTTTTTTTTAAATTAAAAATCTAAAAAATACTTTATTTAAAGATTTATATCAGTATATGTTTTGATACCTGAAGTACACAAGGAATATTGGCGAAAAATTATTATTCCTCTTCACATTATATTAATCATTTCAAAAGCATTTTACAAAAATAAGCAAATATTAAAAATGCTATTGCTTTATTAAAAAGATTCTTTACTTATAATATTTGTTTATTTCTGTATAATGTGATTAAATTTATATGAGCTGTACTAATCTAAATGGTATGGCATGAAATAGGAAAGGGGAAATATTTAGTGAAAACTTCTGCACGCATGCTAATAAATCATTCCAGCTGGCTTATTTAATCATTATTTGAGGTAAAATAAGATTTAATTTAAAAGAATGTTTTTTATTAGACAGGGTCCTGTCTATATATTTTATTAGTATTCTTAAGTCCAATACTAAGATTAGTTGGCAAACTTTCTGTACTTTTACCTTTACTTTAAAATTACTTTTTACCCGATTTTCTGAAAGACATTGTAATGTTTCCTTAGTAAATAAAAACCGCCCTCCTCAAAAAAGTCACAAATGTAAATGTCCTAATTTTGGGGAAATTTCGAAATATATTTTTTATATTTCTGAAGCAAAAACTTGGTTTTTAAAATTTTTTGGAAAAATAGAATATCTTAAATTATTTATTTATGTGGAGAATTTTAAAATATGTTGCAGGTTACACTTTTATATGCTTACCTTCATTTTCTACGCTATTTCATAACAAATATTGCAACAATCATTAATTAGTAAATGAAAATACTTGATGTTTCTTTTCAAAGAGTCATTTGAATACAAAACAAGTATTTAAATAATACATATAATTATTAGTATAATCAAAAATATTATTTTATTATCATCGAAAGATATTGTTCTAAATTAATGGAGTTTGCTGAAATTTTTAGTTTTAAAAACTTTGTTTCTAGTTTATAAATAATTTAACCGATAAAGTTTTATCAAAGTAGATGCAAAAAATATTAGATATTATGGATTAAAAATCAACATTCAATTCTTTCTTTGACGATCTAAGCCATTCTTTTTTTATCTTCCATATTTTATTAATTAATTTTTTTAAGGAAATTATACAGTCTACCATTCAAGAAATTTATTTTTATTTTCATTAAATAGTTAAAATAATGGACTATGAGTTATTTTATTGTTTTAATTAATCACTTGATTATAAACTAAATTGGAATAGACTAAGTATCAAAATTTCTATCTCGAATTAAATCATTGAAATCTTCTCCCCGGCGTGTAAAATTTCAACTTATTTTACTTTCCAATTATTCTTTTTTAAAAGAAAAAGTTCTCATTAAATTCACCATAATATCAATCATCCATTTGGCTTAACTAGTGTTGACTTTATCTATCTCTTACAGTTTTTTTTTTGTTAAAATAATAGTCTTGTCTACTGAAGAAGTGACTATTTTTTATATAGATGTATACAAACCCTCAAATCTTACGCATGCGCTGAAAAGAGGACAACTTTATCACTAATACATATTAAACGAACCCTCAAGCGTATCCATGCCTCCTCTAGGATGTTTGACACGGTGCGACGAATTGGAATGAGCGAGGATAGAAACAGGGACCTTGTGGTTCGCAGCCCAATAACATGACCACAATACAAAAGCAATTGCTCGGGTGACGGAGCTGTTAACTGGCTTATAAGCTTTCACCACACGGTACATTTTGTCATCGGTCTGGGTACTTTTCCTACCGGGAATAGGATTTGAGACATTTAGTTTCCAGGTGTCAAACTAGATTTCCTTAAATATCCTCCATGTATAGAGGACTGGCGAAGATCGGATTTCCTTCTCCTGTGGAAGTCGAGGCAGATTTTTTTTACAAATTCCTTTCCAAAATAAGCTTCCTACTTCTTTTAAAAGGTACCGAAATTCAGCTGCATTAAATTCTTTAGAAGGCTACGGTGACTTAATGGGAATGTCAGATATTTGAAAATTCTTGACACAAAACGTAAACTGTAAATCTTCCATATAGAAGATTTAGATTTTATGTGGGCCTTTTCAAAGTTAAATCTACCGTCCAGTTAATGAAGAATCAAACATCTTCGCAATGTGATAGAAAAGAAATTTGCAGAGTAGTGCACCATCTTAGACAGCAGTGAGGTTTCAACCAAGTATTTCAAGCAGTGCTTCAGTTATATTTAAACAAAACAAGGTTACGTATCAATAGAAATGCTAAAAAGACAAAGTGATAACTATAGCTATTTCAAAAACTGAGATTTGGAATTTAATTAAACACCTAAAGCAATTGAAATAAAAACATATTTTTTTTTTATTTTGTTCTCAAGCCATGACAATAAAAAAATTCAAATGCTAATTAGCATTGTTAAATAAAATGCTGAGTAGTTTTCCAATGCTGAAAATTAAATCTTTAACGTAAAAAACATTACACGAGAAATGAAACAATTGCGTCAGATGTTTGAGTTCCTCTATCATGTGAATAATTACAAATTTTGTTACATTTAGTTCCGAATTTCGTCACAGGAAAGTGTGAGCGCTGCTAAAGTTTTGAGTCTCTATATCGATATTATCTCTTATTTGTTTCATATTTGTTTGTTTGTGTGTATTAGACTTTACTCTTTGCTGTAATAACAATTACTTCTTTTCACAAAAAATGCTATAAAATGTATCATTAATTCTTTCATTATTAGTGGGAACTGAATTTTTATTCGATTGAAAAGATATTGACTCTTATCTGATTAATAAGATTGCATGAGTTTAAGTAAATATTTTAATCCATATATTAAAATATTTTCTGAATGTTGTTATTAGTATAAATCATTTTCAATTACTGATATTTAAACTTATCTTATGGTCATTTTGATGATTAATGCATTAATAGTATCGAGTAAGAGTGTAGGAAGTTATCCTTACTTATTACATTTTAGTGAAAGATATGTCAACTCTTATATTAGTATTTTGAATATCCATTATAAAGAGTTTCAATATTGCTAATGAAGAAAGATAACTGATTCAGAAATCAAATAAGAAAATAATCTAATAGAAAATGCAATTAATTATTAAAAAAATAAAAATAAAGAGATAAATAATAAGATTAATTTAAAGAGAGACAGTAGGCAGATAATTATGATACAGTGTTAAAATCATTATGTGAGCATTTTGTAACATGTTTTTCCTACATTTCTGTATCTGGAAAATTAAATAATTATATAAAAATCATTGAAATTAAATAATGTAGTGAATTGTACAATGATTTTCATATTATCAGTAACATTTCTTTTAGATGTTGATTTGTTTATTCATTTAAGGAATTAATGTTTCTCTGATTGATGATGGACTTTGTCTGTAAAATTCAGTTAGACATGAGTATCAATAATAGTATTATGAGTTCAAAAAAATTTTTTTTCTTTGACTATAAGATTTGTATTTTGTTCTTAGCTCTTTTTTCCCTTTTGTTGATCCATCATCAGATAGGAAAAATTTTGTTACATATTTGTTTTTCCATTCCTCTGTACTTTTCCTTTCTTTCATTGAACTCACACATTGACCTTTTATGAAAATTATTTTAGATGTTTAAAAATGAAATTCAGTAAATTTATTCAATTGTTTATGATTTTGAATTGATTTCTGAAACAAGGGTTGCACATAGGCTAAAATATGGAAATGATTATAGTATCAGTATAGTATAGTGACTGAATGTTGTCTCGTATTCACGAGTGTCATACTTAACACAGTTAAATTTAATATTATCAAATGTTAATTATTCATTTATATAATAATATTCTGTAATGAATATATAATATTTACAGATTTTGTTAATTTATTATTTTATTGGGTTATTAATGTATTAGTTAACAATAACTATGAAAAAGTTTATATGCTGTTTTTTTATTAATTGTTATAAATGTTGATCTATTGTAAATAAGTAAAGTCTTTTCCTTTTATGATTTAATTTGCTTCAGACTTCCGCACCTCCCCCCCTTTTTTTTCTTTTTTTGATTATCATATATTTACTATTTTTCAAGATTGCTTCAAGTAAGTTTTAAAAATTTGGAATTTCATAGTTATTTGCAGTGCATTTCACATAATTGATTGCCTTTGACAATATTTGCCATTCAAAAGCAGGCATCTATGGTGTCAAATGATAACACTGGTGATAAAATTATAATTAATTTTTACATTGATCTCCAGATAAATATTAGGAATTGAGAATGACAAAGAAATTCTTATAATTTTTCAAATTATTTTATATTTGTTGAAAAACAGTTCTTAGTTAATCGCATTAAGAGTACTTATCCTAAAGAATGTGAGATATACTTAAAATCTTATTCCTCAAGATCCTCTTTTGCAAATCATTTAAAACGCTGTAACCAAAGGTTTGTGATGTTTCTACTCTGCCAAAAAGCAATTGTAATAATGTATTGGAGGCTAGTGTTAGTTCTCAAGCAGAAATGGTAAAAAAGCCCAAATTATGTTTAGTGCCAGTAGAGACAACTTTAGATAACCAACATTTAACTGATAACTTCAGGATGAGTATGGTCAAGGTTATTCAGTTGCACATTTTATCACTAATTATTTAGATTACCATACCTTAATGGCTTTATTTTCAAGTTTACATTGTCAGATTCCTGATCTGAATGTAAATACTGTAATGACCGATGATGATGGTTATTCCTTTAAAGCATTTAATTCTGTATTTGGTCCAAATATAAAACATCTACTATTCCAATGGCACGTTTTTCGTGCTTGGAAAAGGCAGTTAAATTCAAAAGTATGTGATAAGTTTCACCGTCAAAAAAAGGTTACTCGAGTTATTAAAAATAATAAAGGAAGTGTCTGAAATAAATTTTCAAAATAAACTTTCAATGTTTTTCGACTGCACATGCAATTTCCACATGGTAATACCAATACTAACAATTATTGCAAATCTTTTCACAGTAAGTAAAAAACAATATATCTTGAGCACAAGTATACTACTCATTCCAAGTTCATTAAAACTGTTAAAGAGAAAAATGATAGGGCTGTAAAGATTCAGAATATAGATGCAATTGAATATGACAATCATTGGGAGGTTAAATCTTAATCTGTAAAAGGAAAGATATTTGTAGTAAGAAAAATTGCAGATGCTTGTGTTTTATTGGATCGTTGCAGCTTTAAATGTTCAAATATTAATTGTGTGGCATTGTGCAGTCATTTGTATCATTGCTCTTGCGAAGACTGCAGCAACTTGTGCAAGCACATACATAAATTTAATGTCTTCCAAACCTAATATGTATACAACTGTCGATTTTCATAAATTTGATGAAGAAAATAGTTTTACAATTAATTCTCATATTTAAGTGAAAAATTAAATCCCAACATGTTATCTACCAAGAAGTGCAGATCAAAGGAGGCAGAGTGCAAAAAGTTATGTTCGGAAATATTAGAATTAACAGAAATTCCTCAGATTAAAGAAATCGTGTTAAATAATGAGTTAGCTTGAATAATTTAGTAGCTGGTATGCGTGGGGTTTTGAATCTTTAAAATAATCCGACTTCTGTTGGCCCTAAATTATATGTTGCCCCTAATCAAAAAATTAATCTACAGATTAGTTTTTTAAAACTTCACCTAGAAAAAAAAAGGAACTGCTCGGTCCGTGAAAATTGCAATAAGAAGCAAAAATTAAATTATGAACTTCTTGATGAACCTAATAATCATTTTGAGTAAGAGGAAGATTTAAAATCCTTTAATGTTAAAAATTCTGAATGTGTTGATGTGTTTCATAGATTTAATAAGTTTAATGTCACAAATCCTACTGCTACAATATTAACTAATAATAATATTGATCTTTCATTTTATATGTTAAAATCTTTATATCCGTATGTTACTGTCAAAGAAAAAAAATATCTTAAATCAATATCACCAAATTTCAAAAAAGGTTGACTATACAATGCAGTTATTGATGCATTTAATTTTGTATTGACTGGAAGATTCACAAATTCTAAAGCTATAGAATCTTTACACTCTCTTTTGATTTTTAATCCAAAAAAAACAAAAAACAAAAAAAAAAACATTCAATTTCCTTGGATTCGAGAAATAGCAAATTTTGGTTTTCTTATAATTTCTGTAAATTTAAATTCCCATTGGACTTTAATTATAGCTGATTTGAAAAATAAAATATTTTGACCCATTTTGTTATAATCCAGATAAGGATACCACAACATTAATAAACTGTTGTATTAACCCTTTCTAGGGCCATGGGAAGTATGTTTCCCACCAAATTTATCAATCTTTGTATGAAATTATGTATTTTATCATAAGTTCTGACAATTTTTTTAAGAAAGACAGAAACTTAGATGCTTCAATTCTTTATCTCGCACAAAATGATGTGTCTTGATTTGTATTTAATTATTAATTAACCAAACTAATTAATTATTCAAATTAAACTTATCTAATAAATTAAATGAATCCCTTTTCTTATTCTAATTTCATGCCTAAAAATATTTTAATATGACTAGAAAAAAATGGCCCTTTAAAGGGTTAAATTATTTGCTCGATTCAAATAGCCACTGGCAGATTGTTTTCCATCCTCATGTAAAAGAAATAGAGGATTTTAATTGGTGTGTCTATATTAGTTACTATGTGTATCAGAAATTAAACAATTTATCATTGACTGGAAATTTCGATATAGTTGCTTTTAGAGCATTAATATTTGTACAAATCACTGCAGGTTTAAATTTTTTAAATGCTAGTTTTGTTTTGAATACACATTTTCAGCATTGTATGCTCACTACATTTCTTTAAGTAATTAAAAAAATGGGAATTGGACTGTACATCATTAATGTTTTAAACTTTAAATTAATAAAATTCCTAATGGTTGGGTTTAGGTGATTGTCTTGACATTTTCTGGCTTTCACTTAAGCTCTTAACTTATAGGAAAATTCCTTGTTTATTTCAGTTTCAGTAACAATCAAATGCGAATTATCAGTGTTACATTGATGTGAGAATAGAGAACCCAACTTCCTAGTAAGTATATGGAATTTAAATCTGTAATATAAATTAAAAGATTTTGATGTGAATTCTAGATATTGGTGTGCTTTTTTATGTGCTTGAAGGTTTGAAAAAATTGTTAAATATTCTGTTGTTGCTTGCATTATTAAAAATCCCAATTTATTTATTTGGTCTTCTAATAAAGGAATAACATTCCCAATGGTTGGGTTTAAGTGATTGTCTAGATATTTTCTGGCTTTCTTTTAAGCTTTTAACTTTTAGGAAAGTTTCTTTTAAGTATTTTAGATTCCACTGAAGTAATCAATTCATGAATGTTTAAGAAGCTTTTTAAATGTGGGAAGCTTTATTTAATGCAAGCTGAAATGTACTGTAAAATTTTTTGAGTAATTGGAAATGGAAATTCAGTTAAAGAGGTTTTCATTTGCATCCGAAATAATCCTCTTATAAGAATCGAAAATGTAATAATTTTTTATTAAAATTGTTACATTTTCTTGTTACTTATAAACTTATTAATTAACAGTGAACTTAAAAACCGCATTCACTTTCTTCATCTTATTTCTAGATCAATAATCCATTTGGCTTAACTAGTGTTGACTTCATCTAGCTCTTAGAGAATTTTTTTTTTTTTTTTTTTTTTTTTTGTTGTTAAAATAACAGTCTTGTTTACTGAAGGAGTGACCATTTTTTATTTTTTATATAGATATATACAAACCCTCAATTCTTGCGCATGCGTTGAAAAGAGGACAACTTCGTCACTTTTACTTATTAAACTAGCCCTCAAGCATAGCCATGCCTCCTCCAGTATGCTTGACACGGTGTGGCGAATTCGAATGAGCGAGGATAGAATCTGGGACCTTGTGGTTCGCAGCCCAGTAACATGACCACAATACAAAAGCAATTGCTCGGGTGGCAGAGCTGTTAACTGGCTTATAAGCTTTCACCACACGGTACATTTTGTCATCGGTCTGGGTACTTTTCCTACCGGGAATAGGATTTGAGACATTTAGTTTCCAGGTATCAAACTTGATTTCCTTAAATATCCTCCATGTATAGAGGACTGGCGAAGATCAGATTTCCTTCTCCTGTGGAAGTCGAGGCAGGTGTTTTACAAATTCCTTTCCAAAATAAGCTTCGTACTTCTTTTAAAAGGGACCGAAATTCAGCTGCATTAAATTCTTTAGAAGGCTACGGTGACTTAATGGGAATGTCAGATATTTGAAAATTCTTGACACAAAACGTAAACTGTAAATCTTCCATATAGAAGATTTAGATTTTATGTGAGCCTTTTCAAAGTTAAATCTACCGTCCAGTTAATGAAGAATCAAACATCTTCGCAATGTGATAGAATAGAAATTTGCAGAGTAGTGCACCATCTCAGACAGCAGTGAGGTTTCAACCAAGTATTTGAAGCAGTGCTTCAGTTACTTTTAAACAAAACAAGGTTACGTATCAATAAAAATGCTAAAAAACAGAGTGATAACTATAGTTACTTCAAAAACTGAGATTTGGAATTTAATTAAACACCTAAAGCAATTGAAATAAAAACATAAAATTTTTTATATTGTTCTCAAGCCATGAAAATAAAAACAGCTGAGTAGTTTTCCAATGCTGAAAATTAAATCGTCAGCGTAAAAAACAATACACAAGAAATGAAACAATTGCGTCAGATGTTTGAGATCCTCTATCATGTGAATAGTTACGAATTTTGTTATATTTAGTTACGAATTTTGTCACAACAAAGTGCGAGAGCTGCTAAAGTTTTGAGTATCTATATTGATATTATCTCTTATTTGTTTCACTCTTATTTTGTGTGTGTGTGTGTGTGTGTGTATTAGACTTCACTGTTATATCAATTACTTCTTTTCACATAAAATGCTATAAAATATAGTATAATACCTCACCCTAACATCATAGGTTTATTTTTATATATATATATTTACTCTTTTTTAAATTCTGGTGAATAAATGTTTTATTCCAGTCAAATTCCTGTAAAAGGGGTCTCTCCAAAGAAGCATTTACTGTTATCTAAATATATAACTGATGACCTATATTTACAAACTATGAATTATTTTAGTACAAAAAATATTTTTCAGATGATGTAAAAGATACACGGTGCAATTGTATTACTTGAAATACCGCGCAAGTAAATAGAATGGTCCATGATCTATTTCCATTTTTGTAGAAAGTAGGGATGACTAAATCAGTTCTTTTCATTTAAGATATGACAATATCTTCAAGAATATTAACAATGTTCATCTCAGCTACTTTGGCTTCGAATCTGTCACATCAACAGAATGACGCATGATTTGAGAACTAATTTTTTGCCTTTTAATAATCAGCATCATCTCAAATATTCAAAAAATGTTAGTAATATGATGAATGATGATTTAAGATTTTTAAATTTTCAACGTTATTATCTTTCTATAAACACTCCATTTTAATTTGTACAATAATTAGAAGCGCCGAAACCCTAGTTCAAAATCGCTATCGAAGCAGAGAGACAAATGTGATGGATGATTATCAGATACAGATATGTTTTATTTAACCAGCTGAAGTGGTCTCTCCAAATCCTTCTCGCCACTCTCTAATAAACTTGTCAAGCTGGAGAACACCTTGCAAGGCATTGGCATACAACATTTATGAAATAATAACTTTTGGCGCGAATTTAGGATTTTTACTGAATCTATTGTGTTATCTTAACGAGTTTTTTGGCGATTAACTCCTGGCCTGCTGTTAATAGTATCCGAAAAAGGGATTGGAATTATAGGCACATATTTCTCAACCAATTGAAACAAATATTTGACACAAAACTGCAGTTGTATTCACAAAATCCTATACCAAATTTGATATATTTAAGTCATTGCGTTTTTCAATTATCGTGCTTACATGTTTCTGAAAGTACAAATCGACAGATGGTCAATTCATTGTTAAATTTAAGTCAAAATTTGATAGGTGTTTACATTACAGTTGCTAAATCTATGTTCCGAATTTTATCCTTCAAGCTCACTTTGTTTTTTATTTATCGTGTTAATTTATATTCGAACAGTTGGACAGACTTCCTTTGAACGGATTTTGCCCAAAATTTGATAGAAATCTGCAAATGTGGTGTAAAGATTGTAGATTGTGTCACCATTACTAACTTTCAAAATTGTGTTTTTTGAGCTTAGAGAGGTCTAAAACGAAGAGATTCGCCAAAATCTCGAGTTCGAATTTTTTTACAATTACTATACTCTCTCTATACTATGTACAGTCGCTCCAAGCCAAACTCGGACATCAAAGAAAAGATGCTTATACAATCAAAATTTGTAAACTAAAAATGATAAGAAATTTAATTAAATGAATTTTCAATAGCATATTTATTGCAATTATAAAAGTAAATAACAGGAATTATAAATTAATTCATTTTAACCAGAAATTATGGCAAAAAGCAAAATAAAAGAAAAAATAATGCACAAGCCAAACTCGGACGGATAAGAAAATTTTAAAAACTAGTAAATATTTCAAATGAATAATTTTTTTATATGCAAGTCCTTGTTTTTATAACCATTTTAAAACACTTAGGCATAAATTAATTTTTTCACAAAAATTAATTTCAATATTTTTTTATTCCTGCAAAAATACTTTTTTCAATTCATCTTTACGGGAAATGGTGTGTTTCCAGATTTTTTTCTTCAGGTATTTCAATAAATTTTCGATGGAATTTATATTGGGGCTTTGGGGTGGAGTGTCCATGACGAGAGAACAATTATATAGAAGCCAGGAACGCACTCGATAAGCATTATGTTTCAAATCATTATCCTGATAAAATCGGCAGTTGTTGGCAAGAGAAAGTTTCAGCACACATTATCGAAAAATTTTCTTTAAAATGTCGAGGTATACATTATGATCCATTCTCCCTTCAATAAAATACAGGGTTCCTCATCCAGTAGTTGAATTCGAGCCCCTGACCAATACTGATCCACCACCATGCTTCACAGTTGCTTACAAATTTTTTTTGTGCGAAATTTCTCCTTCGATTTTCTCCAGACGCAAGGCTTGCCATCGGGTCCAAAAATGACGAATTTGCTCTCATCAGTAAATAAGACATTTTTCCAATAAGAAAAATCCTTCTTTTCATGTTCCTTGCGAATTTAAGTCCTTATTTTGCGAATTTAACACTTAGTCTGATTTCGCTTTCTTATGAAAAGCTTTTATCTGATTTTCCCCCCATTGAGATCTGCCTTATGGTGCACATTTTTATATCGTTCATGGGCTAAATTTTTTTCTTAATTCCTTTTTAAAAATAATAGATGGGTATGGTGCACTAAGTAATGGATTTGCTTTTACTTTTCAGATTAAATATCGATCATCTGCTTTTTTGAAAATCTTATTGTGGGTTGGCTTAGGCATATTTTCTACCCGATTATTGGTTTTAAAGCATTTTATGATGTCATTAAACGTTGAATGACTTCTGTGGGCATTCTCTGATATTTCTGGCACTTACTTTCCATTTTCAGCATGCTTAATAACCAATTTTCTTAACTCAACGCTCGTTTGGCCACTTTGCCCTGATATTTTAATTAAATTATTATTTAATTCCACAATAAATGAAAATAACACAATTGGAAACTTCCCCTGAAGAATTATAACATTAATCGTAAAAGTGGAAGTAATTTTTACCAATTATTTTGTGTTTAATTGTGAGATGTCCGAATTTGGCTTACGGACTCTTTTTCACAAATTATAATTTTATGACTAAATTTTTAATTATAATTTATGAATTGGCTCTATTTGACTTTGTTTTCGGTTGTACAATACATTCACTGTCAAAAAAATCTTTGAGTTTTTTTTTTTTTTTTTTCTAATTCATTTTAGCTAAAATATTTTGGCAGAGCAAGTTTTTTTCCTGTGGTGTCCGAGTTTGGCTTGCAGCGACTGTATAAGAGAAAGAAAAGTCGGAATCACTTTAACAAATGTATCTACATAAAAATAGTTTGTTGCTATTGTAGAATGCTTGAAACCAGATTTTAAGGGTTTACGAATCAATAGCATAAATCACAAGATAAGAAATTATGTTTTAAAGAACTTATTTGTTCAAGTAGAATTTTTTAATGTACATGTGATTCCACACCGTTGTTCAAAAAAGACAACTGTAAAAAATGTAAAATTTGAAGAAAATTCAATTTAGGTTGTGAAGATTGTAAGAAAAATAGAATGGGAAGTCTCGATAAAGAAACATTATTCAAATTAATAATTTCTCTAATTTATAAACAACAAAGAAGGTAAGGAAATAAAAGGAAGCTAATTCATATGAAAGCTCGTGATCTCTAATTATATCAAAAATAACCCCACACCTTTGCTTCTTCTCGAAATAAACTGAAAAGACCCTACTTCACTGCATATTCTGTACTTGGAGAAACCTCGTTAGTTCCCAAGCCACACAAATAAATAAAATTAAATTAAATTAAAAAAATGAAATGATTTCGAAAATTTTTGTTTCATATAAATGCTTATAATTCCTAGATATGTCATCAGTTGTGATCTACCTCTCCTCCCTTTTATTTCAAGTGAAATCACAAAATGGAATTTAACCAATAATTCCATCGATTTCGCCAGATGTAGTTAACCAATCAAATGTTCCATCATTATTGCGTACATGTAATGAAAAATATTTTGCTTTCTTGTGGTAATATGCAGTTCATCAAAGTTAATTGACAAGATTAAATTAATAGCATTATTTAATCTAATCTTATACATCTTATCGACACAAAAGAAAATACCATTATTTTATTGAAAACTATTAGAACTGCATAATAATGATACACTCTAAACGGATAGCTATACTTGCAAAGTAGCGAAAGGAATTGGCTGGAAAATTGTCGAAATCGCTCTTATTGTTCAGATTGGAGACTCGGATTAAATTCGATTCTACTATATCACCCGAAAAAGAAGACGGAGGAGACAGACGACCATTGACGACGTGTCTAGATGCCATGAGCTTTGATATGAAATAAAAAAAGAGGAAATCAGCATAGACCTTAGAGCTGGGGAACTCTGCTATTTTGCTGTTTCATAAAGAATGTATAAGAAAATCTTTTTTTTTTTTTTTTTTTAAAGATTTTTCTCAAAAATGAATGGTGCTGGAGAGCAGGTGACTATTAATGACATATTTATGTCACATCAATTTTAATACCAAATGTCGAAATTGATTCTTGGTTGAGGCTGGGGAATTAGTTTTTAGATTTTGACAATAATTTGAACATATGAATAACAGCTGGTTTGCAAAAGTGTTTTCTATAATTTTAAAATATATTAATTAATAATTGCTGATCACAACGTACCTTCACATTTTGTACAGAATATGGTGGATGTGGCAAAACATCCCAACCAAGCTCCAATAATTTTTGACGAGTGACCGAAGATGTGTGTGGCCTTGCATTGTCATGATGGAATACAACACCTTTTCGATTTGTCAATTCGGGCCGCTTTTCTTCAACTGCATTGTTTAATTTCGTTAGTTGTTCAATGTAGACATCAGAATGGATCGTTCGGTTGGGTGGTAAGAGTTCAAAGTAGACAATTCCTTTGTAATCCCACCAAACTGATAACAAAACCTTCTTTTGATGAATATCAGCTTTTGATGTTGTTTGAGTTGGTTCACCTGGCCTGCTCCACGATCCTTTCCGCTTGATATTGTTGTAAACAACCCATTTTTCATCGCCAGTTATCAGTCGTTTTAAAAATGGATGATTTTCATTACGTTTCTTTAGCAAATCAGAGCTGTTAATGCGTTGCGTTAAATGCGTTTCTTTCAGTTCGTGAGGAACCCATGTATCGAGTTTTTGAACATAGCCAAGTTGTTTTAAGTGATTTTCAATGCATGTATGTGATACATGAAGTTTCTCTGCTATCTCACGTGTTGTACTGTGACGATCCGAATCGATTATTGCTTTGATTAGGTCGTCATCAACTTCAACTGGACGACCAGAGCGTTTTTCATCTTTGAGTAAAAAATCACCTGAACGAAATTTGGCAAACAAATTTTGACACTGCCTTTCTTTTAAGGCTTCGTCACCATAAACAGCACATAACTTTTTATGAGCTTGCGATGCGTTTTTCCCTTTTCGGAAATAAAAAAGTAAAATATGACGAAAATATTCCTTTTGATTTTCCATTTTTCAACGAACGCCAAACGAGAACTACGTAACCAATCAAAAAACTTTTTTTACCGATTGACAGCTGAATTGCCAACTATCAAATAACAAAATGTGTTTTACATTTGTACTACGTCTGCAAACCTAAAAACTCAACTGAAGTCATCTATGAGTGAAATCCGCAATTACTTAGTTGCCAACCCAATACAATGATTTGTAATCGATTTTTTGTTTGTATGTTGCTATTTTGTGAAAACTTCGTCTGTGTTTTGCTATTGCAAATTCATGCAAAGTAAAGTATCTTTATCCGTTACTGAACTTGTCAAACTTTTTTCATCGAATGTTTAAAATAATCCTAATAACATGTGATAATCACCTTTATTAAAGATAATAAGAGTTTGAGATCTAAAGGGCATACCTGTTATAAGCATATTTTGGAGGGCAGGATTTTGCATTTTCACTATATTTTTAAAAAATATTAATTAATCTTAAATAATTAAGAATTAAATAAAATTTTCGACGCTTCTTGATAATTTCTAAATATGCGAGAAATTTTTTTTTATTCCATTCGAAACGGCACATTTTTTTATAGAGATAATTCCCACAAGCCGAAATTCCATTAATAATTGCAGATTAATATTACTGCACACACGGTAAACTACCCATTTTTTTAATTTTTTTGCCACGGAAATTTTTTGCGCACATGGTGTGTAATCCATCTCGAATGGGTTAATGATGTCAAATTGGCTACCGCACAATTTTTATAAAGTTAATAAATTTGTATAGTTTTTAAGAATATTTTTCCTATTTGTGATGAAATTCATATAATTTTCTTTGTTACTACAAATATTTTACCTCGAGTTTTTCCTTCATTGTTGATAACCAAAGTATGATTTGGCTAATTTTTTTAGATTGAATATGCTATTCTTTTATAAAGCATCATTTCAATACATAGTTACGAATATTGTATGGATGCATCAGAGGACTGCCGACGGAGTAGGGTCAAGTGCAATTTTCTAATTTGCGCTAATTTCAAAACAACTCATAATTAATTTTTACATATAATTAAAGGAAATCAAGTATTATTTAGATTCTTTTTTATTCTTATACTGAGCGTTTCTTTCATTGTTAAAAATTTACACAGATAATTGTAAAAAAATATTCTCAGTTCTTTTACTGACCATCAAAAGATTGTCA
The DNA here is from genome assembly GCF_947563725.1 of Argiope bruennichi. Classification (NCBI taxonomy): domain Eukaryota; kingdom Metazoa; phylum Arthropoda; class Arachnida; order Araneae; family Araneidae; genus Argiope; species Argiope bruennichi. Next base: position 126,180,067 of record NC_079154.1, on the reverse strand, counting down.
GTAATTTAATCTATATTTTTTATGTGACTTGAGATTTACTTGCACTGAGATCTAATTTTGGAAAATATAGTTATATTTCATTCAAGTACAGATAGAAATACAGATTGCGCCAGAATGACGTGTCATCTTAAATGAACAAACGTATGCTATTATAATAGAAGCTATATAAAATGAATGTAGAAACTAAGAAAGTATCACAAAAGAAACTTTTTAGAAATAAATAAATTTTAAAAATATATTCGAAGTTCTCCAAAAATCGATTAATTGCCTACCTACAATAATTTTTATAAGAATTGCACCAATGAGCAGGAATTCAGATCCATTTCGAATCCGAGGCGAATAAGCTCACGAGCACAACTAAAATTTACTATAATTCGGACACGAACAATATAGAATGCGGAAAAGATACAATGATGTTGTTTCTTAAGTAGATTGGAGAAAATGCTTTGTAAATATATCGAGAGAGTCAGAAGAAAGTAAATATCCATGAACGAGTTAGAAAATGTGTTATTACAATAACATTATTGACTTATAAAATAAAGTAGATATATACATTTATTAACTTATTTAAGCAGAATTGATCATCTTGTAAACATACAATTAAAATAAGACATAAAAAAAACTCAACTTGAATCTAACATCATACAATTTCATACATGAAAAAAATTAAACACTCATAACTCTTTCTCCTTCAAATGTTTTAATTTTATAGACATCGCTATTTTTTTTTTTTTTTCTTAGAGGATCTTGATATAAGTTAAAATCTTATGTTCTGCCTGAAATTATGTAAATTTTCAGAAAAATCTGAAAGACCTTGGGATGGGAAAACAAAGCGAACAGGAGAACTAAGATGACATACTGATACAGAAGTGAGAGCAGTAGTACGAGAGGTCAAAGCTGATCCAGATGCAAGTGTTGTTAAAAATCCCAAAGCATCTCGCAATAATCAGCGAAGACAATAATTCCAAGAACAATAATGAAGACTCTTCATAAACATGTGTTACATGACAGAACTCCAAGTAAGAAATCATTCATCGCGAAATCGAACCAGAAAAAAAAGTGTCCGCTGTTTGACAAAAAGAACCTTAATGAGAATTTAAAATTTTGGAATATTTTATTTAGTGATGAGAAAAAAAAAAGTGAATTGTTTGGCGCATAGAAGCTTGCAAAAATATGGAGACCAAAGAAAGAAGAATCCATTAGTAAGTATTCAGCTAAGACAATTAAACACGGCTCTGTTATGATCTAGGGATGAATGGCGACAGCAGTAGTCGATAATTTAGTATTTGTCGAATCAACAATGAACAAAATGGAATACCTAAATATTTTAAGAGACAATGTTGACCCTAGTATTGCGAATTTGGGATTGTCACGAAACTGGATCTTTCAACATCATAATGATCCCAGACACGCATCAAAGATTATGAAAGAATGATTACTCTATCTTATTGCAAAGACTTTGGGCTTTCCTCTACAGTCACCAGATATAAAGCCCTTTGAAAATTGGTCTCATCTATGCCTCGAAATAATTGGTCGTATCTATGCCTAGACGATTAAAGGCAGTGATAAAAACTAAAGGTGACAAAAGCAGATAAAATATTAATATTGCAGCTTTCTTTGTTCTCTGTTTATTAATTTTTTTTACTAATGAAATTTGATGCTTTTCTATTTTAGTTGAATTATTTCATTTGTATTTTGATTTAAACATTTACAAGGCGTTGCATCCTACATGAATAAGTTAATAATTATATGTATCTACTTTTGTTATATTATAAATCAATAATATATTTGAAGTAAAACGTTCTCTATATCAACCATAGGTGTTTTCTTTCTTTTGTTCTCACTGTATGTACAAAATTACTATTGTATGTAAGACTAGTTGATATCCGGCGCATTGCGGCCACAGGAGGAATGATTTTTGAAATATCGTTTAAAATAGTTATCTTATTTAATTAGAAATGACAGAAAGAATGAATATATTCATTGAAATTATAAAAAGGAGAAGTACAGATAATATTTATTATTATTCAAGTGCTTAAGAGTAGACAATATTTTTTGCTTTTCCATCTTCAGCAAAAACAAATTTCTCGATTGTCAGACTAATGTGTATCCAATATACTACTGGCCATGTGAAAAACATGAATTCTCTAGGCTCATTCCGCAATTGAAGTGGTTGATATTGCACTTTGTTGATGGTCATCGAGAATGCAAGTCGAAGAATGGGGAATTGCAGTCGTTTTACATCAAAATGCATGTCGGTGGGAATAAAGGGAATTGTGGAATAAGCACATCTTCTCCATTCGATTTTCTGGTAAGAATAGTTGCCACGATTCTTGCTGCAAGTTGGTCTTCTGAATCTGATGAGCGTGATAGTAAATGATTTACTTCATTGCTCGCTTGTCGTTCTTCGTTTGAGAAGTTCGAATTGACTTTCCAAATAAATTGCCACGGATCGATGTCAGGTAATTCCTCAACGTTTTCAGAATCAGATTCCGAGCTACTTGGCAGTATGCATCTCTTGTTGTATGTATTTTGAATTTTACCTTTGTATCCAATTTCTTCAAACAGGTCAGAATCTAATGACAATTCCATACCATCGCATCTCATATTCGTCATCTGTTTGCCCATGATCGGACGAAATTAGTAGATAATTATATTTCATTATGCAGGGAAAAAAAAAAACTTTGCACAAGAAGCGTGTGCTGGTAGGGCGTCGAAAACAAACGACTTAATGGACATTATTGGGCAATTACTGATAACAAAATGTGGTGTCCTCACAAATTTAAGGTGATAATTTATCATTGATTTTTTTTGTTGTTGTTGTTTATTTTAATTTACGAAAAACACTAAAACAAATGATAACTACCCCACGAGAAGAAATCCAGAATAGGCGTATCTACACCGCAACACACTAGAACGAAATAAAACCTATTTCCGGGTAGGATATGTCACAAATGAACGGAGCCAAAATGCGTTATTCGTTCGGAGAGGTCAACTCTGGCTGAGCGCCTACAGGTGCTGTTCGCCGTGTCACGTTCATTTCGCCGTGTCACGTCACCTGCTACGTTCAGTGGTGACGGGGTGGTCGGCTGTACGCAAGGTGCTGTTCGCTCAGAGTGAGCGTCGATAACTGAACGCCTAAAGGCGCTGTTCGCCGCGAAAGTGTTAAGGTGGTTTTTAAATTATCATATCCGAGAATTAGCAGTTTTCCACAACCATCCTGAAATGGTGAAGAGTTTTGCCGACGGAACTAACAATCTCTCGCCAACGGGGGGGGGGGCAATTTCCATCTGCTAATGCCGCCTCTGTGTCGAACTCATGATCACCAGCAAATTCGACGACAAAATCGAAAATTCTGGAAACTATAAGAATAATGGTGGTAAATTCCTTGAGAGACATGTTTCTACGATTTTTTTAGAAGCTTTTTTGCCGTGCCTGGAAAAAGTATAAAAAGCCGAAAGATGAACCAATCAGTTTTGATTTAATTGAGTTCAAGCAAATAGTTATGCAAGTTCCCCCACAGCTCCTTGTGAAGTTATAGCTGTTTATTACTGATTTGCTGTTTACTGCAAGTGCTGTTTTGTGCACCCCTCGTCCGTATTTAGCTAGAGTGAATTTACGTAGAAAAAGGCGCGTAATCGTAGATTCTCACGAAGAAATAAAATCTTTCCTTGATTAATTTTGCAAAGATTAAAAATGCAACAATCCCACTGAAAATATTCTTTGACAGCTTTGAGGCATGTCTTTACCCTTTACAAAACGTTCTAGTTGAACAATTGCGACAGTTTAAACTAAACTAGAATAGGAAACACAAAAAAATGTATAATACAGAGTATAAAAATGTTTGTACAAAGAGATATCCACAAAATCTCTTTAGAAATTCAGAAATTATTAAAAAGTCTTGGTGAAGTATAATCAACTGAATACATTAAGTTCAGTTGGTTATATTTACACTAATTCATTTGTTATACAAGTTTGTGATCACACTGCATGTGTGATTTTTATATACTCTGTTGGCAAGTTTATTTTTATGGAATTATTCCGCTGAATAAATTCCATAAAAAGGCGACTTATAAAGAAGATTGTATATTGTGGTTTATTGAAAGGGGGAAAAAATGGATGGCAAATTCATTAAAATTACAAAATAAAGCATAGAAAACATCCAACATTGTTGCCCATCAATTTGTACATGACATACGAAAATTAAAGATGTGTGTGATATTGAACAAAGAAAAGCGATTTTATACAATTTGCTAATACTGTATTATACTACAGGGTGAGAAATTGAACCCCATCTTGATGTGTTTTGTGCAACTAATGATGCCCATACAAAGATAAAACTAATTTCAATGCTTACCTTTCATTTTATAATTCACAAAGGCTTATCCATTAATTTTTTTCCTTAATGAAACCCTGGAAGCTGAAAAGAGACTTTATGAATACTATGCATTCCTTTAAATACCACCAATCGGACAATTTGCATTCTCTGGTCATGAAACCAATGTGCATCTATTTTTCTCCAGATATGTCATAGTTCAGTTAGAAGAAAGATTAATTTTATATGTATTTAAAGCACATGTTAGTCATAAAGTAAGCATATGCAGACACACATTAAAATGTCACTAACTATGCTCATGAGCCAGACAAAGCCATAAAAAAACTTGGTTTATTTGAAACAATGTTTTTTTTTTAAACTTATTAGTTAGTGCATAACAGCCATATGTTTAATAGCATTATTTTTAAAAAGCAATACAATTTGATGATCGGAATTCATACAATTGAGACAAATAAGAAGATAATTCATTTACTTATCAAGTGTTGATTGAAGTAATTTAATGATGATTTTTCAGATGATATACTCATTTCTTATTTTTATTAAAATAGTAAAAAAAAAAAAAAAAATATTTATATGTTAAGCATTAAAATGCAATTACAAAAAAATAAAAAGACATATCAAATTTTAAAGATATTATAGGAAAATTTCAGCATTTCATATTAGTACAAAAGGCTCACATTAATTTTTGACAAAATTATTTATAAATGCCTATATATATTTATGTTGTAATTTGATAAAAAAACATCTTTTCTGAAGAGGAATGAAATAAAATTTGACACTTCCATGATAACAATGAAAAAAGGAGAATATGGTAAAAAATATTTGTAAAAATATCTTGCCATTTATAATTGCAGATTAGTTATAAAATTTTTATGAATATCATTCCAAAATGCATTTTAATTGGTACACTAGCTAAAATTAAGTAACATCTTTAACAAATGATAACAACCACCATATCAAAAAAATAACTAGTCTAAATTCATGACTAGTTAATGACTAGACTGGTATAAAGGGAAGTACCTTGGTCCATTTCATTACACCTTGCAAATTATAAATTTCACATTCTATAATAAACTAACCAAATACTATAAAACTAGTTAAAAATTAACCATTTTTAACATTCATGAGCATTCAACTAAATCTGGAATGAATCACTAATATTTTCTACACTTGAGGAGATAGTTATAGTACATTTCAAAAGACTAGTAATCATGTCCATGGAAAGAAATTAACATGAAGAAATGTACCAGTTAAGAAATATGCAACAAAATAAGAAAATATAATTTTTCCCCATATGGAAGACTTCAGAAAAAGTTTTTTCATGTACAACAGACTGACTAGAAGCCAATTTTTATGCGAATGTTCTTTGAAGAGTTTAAATCTGGCACGGTCATTAGCTGGCAAAACGGCTGTAGCTGCCACCCAGTACAAAACAGGACTAGAAGAACACAGCATACGTGTTACCACCTAAAAAATCATTTTAAAAAAACAGTCAAGAAAGTGATAAAGAAAAGAGTGCAAAAATAAAGTGATTAAAGAAAAACATGAGCTTACTAAGAAAAAGATGAAAACTATAGAGTGCACTTAAAAAAAAAAATAGGTCTTTCATACACACACTTTTGGGTGTGACAAGTATCACAGCTTTAAGGAACTGATCACTCTTCACTTTAACTTCCTCTCATTTTTATTTGGCTCTCAATGACAAGTGACAGGCTGTCCATGAGAGTCTGCCATTGTTCTGTTCCTTTCAACTTTTTGTAGAAAGTATAAATTTCATTTGCACACTGTATATGGAGAATGTTGTCTCTGATATATCAATGGGCCTTTATGCAATTAATCTGCAAAGTATTGCAAAGTACTTTCTGGGTTCAAATTTTTTTAAATTTTACTTTATTTTCCAGGTTTAAAACAAGGAATTGATAAGCAATCTTTTATTTTTTGGTTATTTTACATTACAAAAACTTTTTAATATACATTTAAATAAGTTTTTTAAATGCCATTTTTTTTTAAAGTTAAACAACTCATCCCTATTATTTGGGAAGGGGAAGATTTATATTTTAATTCATAGGTATATAAATCTAGGAGTTTCTAATATAATTTCAACTAAATTTGCTAATGTTCTTGCTTTAAATTAAGTCGAGGTTAGTAAGTTAAGGAAATAAACTCAAACTAATATAACCATTTTATAAAATCCTAAAGAAAATCTGCAATAAAATGCACATATATATATATATATATATATATATATTTCAATCTTGCTTTGTACTCAACTCATCCTCCCATATTTTATAATTAATTTTACACATAAAAAGAGCTTCAAAATCTAGGCTTTAATTTCCTATGAATATAATTACATATCAGTACTACTTTCCTCTAAAAAATTATTGCAAAAATGTTATTCATCCAAAAATTCAGAAAGGAAATAACTTTTTCAGACTTACATTCATTTTCAAATATATTTTTCAATTATGTGCCTTATAACTTTTTTAAAAAAAATGGAAATGTTTAAATGTGAATGAGGCAAAAATCTTAATTAAAAGCAACAGCAGAAAAATTATCATTGCATGACATTTTACTAGATTGAAAAAAATCACTGAATTTTCAAATATAAGTAAATATCTACACATATATCTACAAAAATATTTTCTCCTCAAAACATGAATGTTATAATCTAAATATTTAAAATAATAAGGGAAACTAAAGAACAATTACTCAACCAACAAATAATGCTCCGATTTTCCCAATGAAAACTCATGACCTTTATATATGTTGGCAATGATTAATGCACTCCAATGTAATTCATTTTCAAAAGAAATCAAAAAGACATTTTAATGTGCATTCTTCTCTTCTAATAATAATTAAAAAAAAGTCAGCATGCCCCTAACTACAAACATTGATTTTCTTTCAAAAATTTTTGATTTCATATTAATAATCATTGACTCTTAGATATGTTATCAAATATCATCTGTCTCCTACCTCACCAATTCAAGATACATTACAAAATAAAATTTTTCCCATATAAAATATGTAAAGCAGAAACATTTTTTTAGCTTCTCTCAAAAGTGGATGATATACCACAAGAGACCACTAATGATGTGTCTAGGTGGTACAACCTTTCAAGTATAATAAAAATTAACAAAATCGATATGTTGGTGACTGGTGGAATAGTTGTTCGATTTTGCCAATCATTTGAAATACATAGATGATGGGCAGCACTGAAGGTAGCAAGTTTTGTTTAAAATTACTCAGAATTTAAATAATTGCAAATTCATATTCAGATTACTGGTGTCATAAATGGGAGGAAACAAACAAACAAACAAAACAAGTTAACTGAAATATATATACGAGCCAAGTTTTAACACAGTATTGAAAAATGGAGCAAATTTAAGAAGTGTTTCAAAGTAAAATTAGAAATTCCAAAGCTTATGATATAAGGATCAAAAGTTGGCCAAAGACAATTATAAGCTAAGAATCTTTAACTAGTTTTAAAAATGCATTTATGTATGTCTAATGTAATTAGAAGTATTATTTTTGAAACATTTGTATAAATTGATACAAAATAGTTTGATTAAATTTAAACAAAATAAATTTTTCTTTGCCATTCTAATAAAACTACTGTTTTGCTGTAAATGATTTTATTGAAAATCTCTGAACTCATTAATATTTTTCTTTTAAAAATCCAAATACAAAACTGCAATAAAATTTGAGGTTGAAATTCAGATCAAAATATTAGTTTAACTGAAATTGAAAAATTATTTTTAAAAAAGTCAGATCTATGATGATCAATTACAAAAATGTAGAATTAACTATCTCTAATTTTATTTCTAAAAAAAAAAAAAAAAAAAAAAGAATTTCTAAAACATTGAAACAGGAAAAAATTAAAGGTAAATATGAAACTATTGAATATAGTAAAATTCTCATCATAAGAATAGAAGAAATAACATTTTGAATTGCATGTCCCATAATAATACAAGTAAATGTCTTAGCATGAGTTTTGTTTCTCAAATACATTATGTACATTTTCAGGGGTGTTTGTAGGACCCCAAAAAATCCCCTGAAACTTTTACGGACTTACTACCGACATTTTGGAGTTTCGAGAAGGGGGGGGGGAGAAATGAAAAATTACAATTATGAAGTATTGAATGACCTAATTATAAAAGTTCAATGAATTACTTTTTTTGCAAAATTAAGACCTTTGAACCCAGGTCACGTGATCGCACATCTGGTCGAACGAAGTCTCTCCCTTTTTTTTCTGCCGCGCCTACTTGCCGAAAAGAATCCAGAAGAGAATGTCCGAGAACCGGGGGAATGAGTCATAACTCGCAATAAGGAAAGAACAAAAAAGAAGTTTTTTCCCCCTTTTCACGCATTATCACTGCCTTTGGAGAAAGAAAGGAAAAGTTTTCACCACACACACTGACCTTGCGTTTTCTGCTTTCAAAGCAAACAAAATTACCCAGATCAAAATAAATAATTCATTATTATTCCTACTTCCTTTTGAACGACGATCCCTGGAATTTCCGGGTATCGAAGTTCAAAATCCCCGGAATTCTGGGGTTTCCCCGGAGCACAAACACCCCTGCATTTTACCACTGCCAATCATCTTATGCAAATCCACTTTATCTAGCAAACTATTCAGAAAAAATTACATTAATGTTAGATGTAATAAAAGTTTCTCAACTTACTTGAATATGAATGAATAAAATGCAGAATACTGTGATAAAAAATATATGAAGAAAATAAGGAAGGCATTTAATATTGCTGTAAACATCAGAAGTATCATATATTTTGCTTTCAATAAATCCCAAATGCCATAGATCTTTTCTATGCCTAACAAAATATTTTGTACAAGACACTAAAATTATGATCACAATGGGGGCAGCTAATAAGAAATTAGGTATTTGTTTAATAGAAAAATAACGAAGGAAACCAACATCCCAATATCGAGACTGAACATATGAATAAGAAAGAGGAATGCTCCAAAAACACCATTTGCTTGGTTCAGAGGGTACTTTCAGATCATTTCTTGTCAAAAAATTAACAACTATTTCTGGTAAATCATATTCAGACAGTACTGAAGTACAAAACAAAAGGTAGCAGTAAATTTGATATATAATGAAAGGAAGACTAAACATCACTAAAAATACAATCATTTTTAATAAAGTGGACGAAAACAAAAATACAGTGAGTTTTGTTGGTAGACGATGTGATGAAAATACATAATTTATATGTTGCTTTAAAAAAGTATAAATAAGAAAGCCAGCTGATAAAATGCCATTAGATCGAATGCTGGCACTTAGAGATAATCCACATAAGGCAAAAAAGAAACAACCCTTTTCTAATGCCCAGAGACCAGAAAAAGTAAGAAGAGAGAAGAAACTTTCAGAGTATATAGCCGAAAAGAAAATGGATGCAGGATTGATACAAAAAAGCAAAGCACTTGTAAAGGCAAATATTTCTGATTGGAAGACATTTTGTGTACATTTGTATAAGGCTACAGTTGATAATGAAGTGAGGATGCAATTCAGAAGTACACCAGCCAGAAGTGTACAGTTGAGTGGACTCAAACTAAATGGAAAAATAATAGATAATATATTAGATGAGTATCTCAATAAAACTGGAAACAAAGGGAAAAAGGCAAGTGTGTTCTCATGAGTGTAACTATAGAGGGAAATATGAAGGAAATATTGTGCATCCCAGCGACTGAAACCTTCCAAGAGGTAAGACACAATAGAATTTGCTATTCCGACTCCTTTTTCATATGGCAAGCGAAAAGCATCAGCATTATGGTCTGGCACACAACGATTGAAGATCACCTAGAAAATGAATTAAAAAAAAAAATAGTAAAAATATGTACTACTTTTCTAAATTTCACAATAATAAATATAGTTAAAATTTAAAGCAGAAGATACTAAATAATGTCAAATACATTTGCAGTTATACATAAATTTTTCTACGTGCCTTAAAATAAAAAAGAATATATCATTAAGAAATTTTTTAAAAAATAATAAGTGTTTTAAGACTTTACACAAAATTCCTTTATTAGAGAAACATTATAAGAATCAATTATATGCTTTTCAATTTAAAAATTGACCAAAATTACCAAAAAAAAAAAAAAGCATATTTCATTCTAATAGTAAATGGAAGTTTGAAAACAGATGCTTTCATAAATATATAAAAGATATATTTAAATATGAGAACAATGTTAAAATACATCAAATCTGAGAAGTTTAACAGAAATCACTCTGAATTAACTGATGAACATAGTGAAAAATATAAATATAAAATCATATATATTAATATACCTCATATAAAATGCGACACAGTCCCTTGAAGCCCCTTAGATTCAAAACACAAATTGTATAGCTAGGGAATAATATGTCCTGTGCTAAAATAACTATGCTGAATTCAATGAGGCAGATTATAGTGCCCTGAGCAGCAAAATAAGTAAGAAAAAATAACTAAAAAAAAATGAAAGAGATAAGCCAAAAATACAATCAGAAAAATATATGAAACAACATCATAATAAAAGCACATGAGTTATCTGCACAATTGGCAAAGATATTTGCATTAAAATTATAAACATCCTACAACTTGAAAATGGTTTATCCCAAAACTGAAAAACTTTATTCTCCAGTATCCAACTCACAAGTGCATTTTTCAATTCTGTTTACATTCTTCTTTGCTTAAATTTCACTTTGCTGATACTTAACTTTGAAAAACTGTATGATAATATCCAGAATACATTTTTTTAATATGGGATTAACCCCTTTTTCACATCACAGAAAGATCATAATTTTTATTACAAATATCTCTTAATTTTACAGATAGCTTCAGAAACTTTCTCTTGTGTTTTTATTATGATACAGTGAACATTTTTCTAATTGGACCTCTTAGCTAATCTTTATTTTTTTGTTTCTTCTTTATTTTTGAGCTAGAGATACAGTAACATAGTGCAAATTCAATACCTAATCTAGTTTAGTTTAGTTCTAGTTTAATAAATTCAGCACAGTCACTTATCTGGTTATACGAGACAATATTTTAAATTTAAAGAGCTTAAAAAAACTTTATTGATCACCCTATATATCCTACTCATTTTTCATAAGACAAGTGAAAAGCATTTTCATGTAACCTGGAATATAAAGGTACGATTAGACTAAATTTAAGAGGAGAAATTATTAAAAAAAATTGTCTCTGATTGCTGGTTTCCTTACTTCTGCTAATTAAACTATCTTATATCAATAGAAAAATAAAAATACTTTATTTCCAAAAAACGATAAAAATATAAAGTTGTCTATGTATTAAAAATTTTAATAAATAATTTTTAAGGACTACCAGAATGCATGAGAAAATATCAATTTAAATTTATAAAGCACAGGACATTTTTATTTGAACATTCTAAAATAGATAACTTTATAAAACACTGACCATAAATATTTTACAACTTCAAGAAAAAGAGCAGAAATTTTCAATTCACATGCATTTGTTTAAGTAAGAAAGTGGGAAAATTTATAAATGCACAATTTTAAAAATATATAAGAAAAATATGATTAAAAGAAATGAAATGAAGTCCAGAATACTTGTAATTTTCTGAAAAGGACTTTTTAAGAAAATAAAATTTAGAAATTGCCAAATGCTATTAATGAGTTTTTCAACTGTTCAATATTCAGATGCAAGATCAATAAATGTTGCATTCTATCAGAATACATTAATATTGCAATCCAAGCAAGGTTTGCTTGTTTCTGTAACCTTTAATCAAGAGGGGGGGGGGAATCATTTATCAATCAAACTACACCATTTATCAATTTAGAAAAGTATTGGTTAACAACTAACTTTGAATTCAATCTCACAGTAATTCATTTAAATAAAAATGCATGCAATAAAAAAGTACCAATTTATATCTATTAATATATAAAGACGCGTATTTTAAAATGACAAATGAGAGGCACGGAAATGCAATCTATGTTGCTACAGATATTAAAAATTAATTTTCCAAACAATTAAATAAATGTTGAAACCATAAATTAATTTAAAATGCATAATTTTAAAAAATCTTTTGCAAATAATAACTTTATTTTAAAAATAATTTGCTCTCTTAGAATAATTGTTCGGCAGACTATAGTACTTTTTTTTTATTTCTGGGAAAATTAAAGTAATTAGCTTGAAGAAAAGATTTTACCTGCAGAAGAACAACGAAAATTCGGACGAATAAAGCAAATTTGAACACATTGCCTACACTCATCGCTCACATTTTTTAACCCACTTTAATTATCAACAAACAAATAGAAAAGAAAAAAAATATAAAATTCGGTAGCAATGCCATTCTACAACATCGAATAAAAACTGAATTATGTTATAAATTTAAAAAAATTCAGAGCATAAGAAAAAAATAAGAAAAAATAAGTAAAAGTTTTAGAAAAATAGAATCATTTAAAATGCTGATCTTCAAAATTATTATATATCAACTGAAATCAAATATCAATTGTAAAACAATGAGAATGTTCCGGAATATGGAAGTCTACAGCGCCACCTACAGTCTGAATCTACAAATTAAAATCAAAACAAAAAAAATAATACAAAAACTTGAACAATTTGCATTTCAAGATGTCGTCTCAGCATAGGAAGAATCGTTCTTCTCGTCATCATCATGAACCAATAATAGAGAATCAAGACAGTAATAGTAATAACAGTACTGGAATAATAAATATAATAACTTCTAAAAAACAAGGCATAAATACTTTTGCGAATGATGGAAGTTTTCTTGAGCTGTTTAAAAAGAAAATGGAGGAAGAGGCAAAAGGTGAGACCAGTGGCACATCTGATGGTGAGGGGAACAAAAGTGCCGACGAAAAGTTGAAGAAGCCAGAGAGTTCAGTAAGTTTTCTTACATTTTTTAAAACATAAATAATTGTTTCTGTTTGAATATTGGTTTGGTGGATATTCAAAATTTCTTCTATTTTTTTTATTGCTTTCATCTTGATGCCTACATAATATTAAATGATATAAAGCAACAAGAGATTAAATGTAAACTACATTAATTAAATAAATATTGCTCATTTTCTGTTTAATTATTATTTTGATTGAGTACAGTTATGTAATTATTAAAATCACCTCATCAATTCGTAATAATTTCAAATGGATATTGCTCATTGATGATTTGTATGTTTTCTTGAAAAAATAACATTTGTTATTCTGGTGGTTATTTTTAAATCATATTTTATTTTTAGTCTGGTATGATTAACCTGTGTTGTTTTTTAATTTATGGTTACTATTATCATTTGGCAATACAATAATATGACAAAAATCAGATTTGCCACACACACATTAATTAATTTTTTATCAGATTTGCCTTTCACATTAATTAATTTTTTATCTTTGTTTCTCTCTACCCATGATTGAAAAATATAATTTTAAAATTTTATATGAAGTATCTTATGTTGTGTCTGAGTATGTGGAATTTATAAATAATTTGTAACTTTGAGAGTAAATTTTAAGTTAGTATATCTAAATATTGCCAAATTGCAGCGTTGAAATTACCGAAAGATTTTTTTTCCCCATTTGTACACTTTTTTTTTAATATAAAAATACATGACTTGGTTAAGTTTTGCAATCTGGAAATGTAAAATGTGGATTTTATTGTATAATTTTTCACTTAATATAGTTTCAAATTAATATTTCTTTATACATAAATATATTTAATTTTCTCAAAGCAAGCCAATATATTGTGTTCAAAATTTAAATGCTTATGCAGAAATTTTTTTTTATGAAACAATTAAATAAAGCATAAATTTCAAAAAGTCATAAGGTAATTTAGAGGCTTATTGTTAACTGTTGTTTGACTGTGTTAAATGTTTTTAAAAATTTGGAACTATTATAGGAAAAATAGTGCAGAAAGGAATTTGGTCTCAATGAATAAATAAAATTTTTTTATGTTTTTTAAATATTTTTATTAACATAATTTACTCTGAAATTACTGCAGAAAAACAGCAGATTTTCTTATAAATTGAATATTTAATTAATATTAACAATTTGAAAAGCTGGCATTTTGCTTTTTCTTATTTTAAATAATAAAAATGCTAAATTTGGCTGAATTCAGCCCTAATATTTAGGAAAAGGTGTTGAGACAAGCATTGTCAAAGTGACTTTGTTGATATTATGAATCATATTATTTTTATTATTATGTGAACTTATGGCTCAAATATATATCTGGATGATAAGTTTGAAATTAATAAATTAATATTCTAACTTCTTTATTAGGTAAAATGAAATTAAAATGTATAAAAAGAATTAAGTCATTTATTCCTTGAAATGTAACTTTAAAGAAATGATTGTGTGCGAGTATAACATTCTGTAGTTAAAATCCTTAATTCTGCTTTACATAAAATAACATCTTATTTAAAATCAGATACAATATGCAATCAACCAAACTGTATTTTATTTTAAAGAATTGCTTGTTACTTGTGGATATTTACAGCCTTATGATTTTATCGCCAAGCAAACAAGAGTTTTCACTAAAATTTTGAATAGAGTTTGGCACTCTGAAAATTGTCATGTAAGCTAGAAGCCATAAATGTCCACAGGTATTGAATTGCATAGATGTATAAATTGTTACTTCATTATCAAATGATTATGAATAACTTCAAATTAGATCTCATTAGGGGTAAAATTTATTTAATATAATTGTTATGTAATCAACAGTTTTTCATCTTTTGGAATATTAAAGATGTTGATAATTTATCAATCTTCTTAACTTATTATGAAACTTAAATTCTTTGAATTTAATACTGGTATATATAATTTTAATACAGTTATAATTTTTTTTTTTTTTTTTTTTTTTGTTAAACTAAACACAGAGATGCGATTATTCCATGTATCCATTTGGGGGAAGGGTTCTCGCCTTTTTCTGCTTTTTAAGAAATCTGTTGTTCAGTTATATAAAAAGGATTATCTTAAAGATAAAATGGACAGAAGTCTCCATAAAATATGAATTCAGCATCAAGAAAGTACAGAGAAGAAATTCTTAGCCAAGAATATTTATATATATATATATATATATTTGTGACAATCAGTCAGATCCAAGAAAACAGTTAACTTTAATCAGCATCTACTGTAAAAAGATCACATGCCAAAATTCTTTCATTAAAGTTACATTTACATTCATGTAAGAGTACAAGAACTCAACTTTTTGAGGGATTCAGTTCAAAATCCATGCAAAATCTTTGGATTCTGATCTACACTTTAAATTTAAAATCTGTATACTAGATTTTATTCATTAAATCTTTCAGTTTTGTAGTTACCATGTTCAATTGTACTTGTGCAGACAAATTTCTTGTGAATAAATAGATAAGACCACATAAAAACTTTCATCAATTTTGTTCAAAGTATTTTTAAGTTAAGTTCATAGACAGACAACTATAATTTCAAAAATAGGTTTTTTTGCTCTCAGGGAGATCTAAAAACATAAATATTTGTCAAAATCTTGTTTGATTTTTTGATGATTATAATATTTTCTCTTTGTATACTGCTTATAGAAGAAGAAAAGGAGAGAGCATATTTTAATATAGTTGGGCCAAAATAAGTAGTTAGTATATAATTTGGGATTGTTCTGCTTATTAATTTGAAATAAATGTAATGATTTAATTTTTAAATTCATCTTGTATTCTTAAAAAGTGTATTTATTTCTAAAAGATTATTATTGGTGTTCTTGTTGTTGATAAGGTCATGTTTATGTGTGAAATGTAGATAAAAGCAAATATCCATCTATTGACCTTTCCTCTGGATGTAAGTGTAAGACTAATTAAGCCAGATTTCGAAGGAGTTCACCTTCTTTGGTGCATTGGATTTTGCTAATGGTGGAAGTGCTTTGTTTCTCTCCAGGTAAAGCGACGGATGAATAAAGTGCTCAAGACAGGCATGGTTAAGAAGCAGAAGACGGAGGATTCCCACGAGGTAAGGCATCTCTCTCTTTTATCCAAGATACTAAAGTATATTTTTGTATCATTTTATCTTTATTTCATTATGTAGAGAAAAATTTATGTTAATGACAAATCTAGTTTGTAATAAAGGAAAGGATATATCTTACATTCAATCAAATATTCTTGCATTAGAATATAAGTTTAAAAACTATATAAATTAATTGTATATTTATTATAAAAACTATATAATTTAGCAGAATTTATTTACGGGTAATATTAATAATCTGTCTTATAAAATTTTTTATTTATTATTCAAGTTGTTGATTTCTATGAAATTCTTTTTATAACTCTGATTAGGAAAGAAATACATTATTCACCAGTCATTTACTTCTTATATTCTGCTTGAATTATAATTGACTGTAATAATTTTCCTTGTGAAATTTTATGTCTCTTAACACAAAATTTTTGTGGTCTGATCAATTTTTGAATTATTATTTATTTTTGAAATAATGAGAGAATATATCTCAATATATATATAAAAAAACTTTCATTATTATTAGAAATATTTTAGAGTTGATAAAATTCCTAAATTTTTATATTAATAAAAGTTTTAGGAATGTTTATAATAATAAAAAAAATGTGTTTTTGATGCATATATTTTTGAAACAAAAATAAAAACTTTTTTTCTTTTTTTTTTAATATGCAGAATTTTTGACTTGACAACATTCATTGTTAAATTAGAAAATTAATTAAATTCTTTATCTGTGGGAAAAGTATTAAGCTCTATAAGCTATTATAATTTATTTTGGGTTCAAAATTTTTTGGAGGATTCTGATTAAAGCTTATTTTTTTTATATACCACATCATTCATTTATCTGTAATAATTTAATATTATAAGTTGAAAAGTGATATTGTTGCTAAATTTTTACACCCCAGTGACTTCTGTAAAGTCAACAGTCTGATTTGTATCATTAATCACTTTTATATCTTAATTTTAATAAATAGTTTTATTTATTAATTAAAATAATTTTTTAAAAGTGTGATCTGCACCACAAATAATATTATATTACATTTCTTTTCACGCCAAACTTTAAATTTGGGTAGATATAATTTTTGTTTATAGGCTGTTAGCTTTATTCTATGTATTTTCTGTTTCAATAGCTACATGTCTTGGATTTAATTCTTTATAAGAAAAAAATATTGCTATTTTCCCTTCTCTCATTATATTGGATTGAGGTATGTTTAGAATCCTTTTAAAATTTATGTCTTAAAATATCTCCCTAGAGAATTGTTTCACTTTCAGGGTTAAAGAAGAAATATCTCTATTTTAGTTTTTCTGGTGGTAATTGTTTTCAAATTTAATATTAATATAAGAATACATATATTTGCTCTGATAAGCTGAAAAGTTATAAATGTATACGAATTCTGAATTTTAAAAAAAAAAAAAACTACCTACTGTACATTTAAGTAATATTAAAATAATTTTCAGGTTTTTGTGTAAAATGTTCTAAAATCATTTAATTTCTAAGAAGAATCAGAGAATTTTTTTAAAAGAAAGAATCGGAAGTAAATAATGGAAGAAAAAAAATCTTACTTCTGTTTTCCGTGTATTGAATTTATGTTAAAATTATTTAAAAATTTAGTGGTAGTTAAATAGTATATAAATTTAAAAAAATTTCTGCAAGTAGAAATTTTTTTAAATTTATATTGTTAATTACTACTATGTGCTTTATAATTGCCAAAAGGCAAAGGAATTCTTTGTAAAATAAGAACTAATATGTTTTGATTTATTTATTTAGGAACCTCCACCTCAGAGTGATGCTTGGGCACGTTACATGGCAGAAGTAAAGAAGTATAGACAACAAGCTTGTGATGAGGATGGCAAAACTCGTCCTCTTGTAAAATAACAAAGATTGCACTAACTGTAAAACTGTATATATATTTTTTATTATCTGATATAATAAGGTTTTTGTTTTATTCCCACAATATTTTCTATAGTTTATATTTCTACTTGTGTTGATGTCTATTCTGTGATGTTCTGTTGAACCTGTAGATAAATAAAATTTTAAAAAATTCTTTCATAGACTTGTTTATTATAGTGTAAATTAATGGTTTATTTCAAATTCATTCATTTTAATTCAGTTTTTTGTTTTTGTTTGTTTGTTTAGCAGTAACCTTGTATAATACAGGATTTGGAATCAGTTCTTCAAGACTAAATTCTTCTGACGTATCTATAGATTGATTAACAATGACACATTAAATTTGTCATTGTTAATCAGTTATCTATTTATACAAAATGAGAATTATCAAACCATTTTAAATCATACTACATAAGGTTGAGAGAATAATCATGAAATTTTTTTTTGTATACCTATTAGTTTCTGTTGATAACATTTTACAAAAAGTTCATATTCAACATTTAAAAACCTCTCATGACTATATTAGCAGCTAGTGTTCAGAAAATTGCAGCATATTCTTTCAGTGATCAGGTTCTCCTTGCCTCTTTTTTTTTTTTTTTTTTCCTTCAATAATATTTTTATGCCATCTTCAGTATTTGGCTAAACTTATACTTTTAACTCTACTTCATTCAAGTTTCCATTACCCTCGCATGTCATGGTGATTATTTCATGTTTTCATTTAGTAAAAATGTTGTATAAAAATATTTGTTGAGATTTTTACACAAGAATGATATCTAACAAATTAACAAAATTTGATTGCAACAAACCTAGTGATTTTAATGATAAACTAAAGGGATAATGATTTATGATATTAATACAAATAATAAAAGCGAATACTGTGTTGTCTAAGTTAAGCACTTGTAATTTTGAAATACATTTATTACCATATTTAATAGTAATTTTAGCCACATAAGAAGCTAGATTTGTCATTAGGGATTAATTAATGATTTTGTATTGGAAACTAGATTTGGCTCACTGATAATGAATACGACGGAAAATCCATTACAAGATTCATTAAGTATAATCTTTTTATATCGGTAGTTCCAAGATCATTTCAAAAAGCTAATGAAAGCAAAACAAGGGAATAAAGCAAAGATGCACATATATATTAAAATATGATTGTGATCAAAATTCCAGTTTATTTGAAAAGTCTGTCAGAACTTTAAAAAAAAAACAGGAAATTATGAAAATAATTTTTTAATAAAATATATATTGAGAATAATTATTTTCTTTGTTTTGAAATGACTAAACAAACATTTCTCTCTGTATACCATTATGTAAATATATTTCTACATTTTGATATAGTGCTCTTACGTAACAGAAACAGAAGTCTTGAGGCATTGAAAAATTTCTCATTTCATGGTGAATTAATATTCTATAGCTATGTTACATTTAGTTTTTATTTCGAGTGCACAAGGAATTCTCCAACCTTAAAATTGACCAAAGTTAGGGATTCCAAGTGCTGTCTTATTAAGAATTTTGCTTTTTAAAGGATATTTATGTTATACTTGTATTTGCAACTGATAAAACATGGAAGGAATAATATGACTATATACAAAAACTACTATTATCTATGTGTAGTTTAAAGTTTTTTGTATTGTCTACATTGCTTTTGCTGAAGAAACCATTGAATAAAAACCAGAAATTTATAATTCATCTTAGGAAAATAAACTATTTCAGATGTAGTTTCTATATGAAATTCACGATTCTATTCCTGACGCAAATTATTATCGAAAAGACTTAAAAACTTTCAGCATATCCGATTTCATTAGGTATTTTCTAACAATGCTTCTATGCAGTATAATATACAGTCAGAAAACTGAATTTATTTTCAAGTGAAGTGAAGTTAGGCTTATCTGTATTTGTGAAAGACAATATTTCAAACATAATGCTCATACAGATAGTGAAATTTCCAGACAGGTGCTTTACTGCCCTCTCCTTGCCTCTATTTCATTTCTGCATAATACACAAACCCCCTTAGGATAAGTCCATCTAATTTTTCTATCAGCTTATGGAAACAAACTTTTAAAAAAATGTGTTTTTCAGGGGAAGGGGATATGCTCAAAATGGTTGGTAGCCATAATTGCAGGTACACACAGTAATATTGGCAGAAATAATTATTTAAAATGAACAAAAAGAAATTTATATAATATATTTAAGTTTTGGGGAAAGTCCAAAATTATATAAAGAAAAACTTAATTAAATTGGATTTCTGGTTAAAACGATTACTATTATAATTCTGGTGTTTAAGCTCAGTTTCCAAAATAAATATAAAGAAAAATATAGAGCTTCAGAGAAATATTTTTGTTCCTACTCTGAAATGATAGTATATTCTGGCAACTTTGTTTAATAAGGAATAATAAATCATCATTAATTTATCACTAAGTTTGGCAATTTTTACCACTAAGCTTATGTAAATGTAGATTACTCTAGCATCTAAAATCAAATTCTTTATTACTAGTTTGGATATGCATGCATAGAAATGCTATACTGATGACTTTATTAAAGGTCAATTTATCAAAAGAATGGCATATGTGTGAGGATAACCTACATATTGCTCAATATAAAAAGCAGCAGCAAATTCAATTTTAATTGTCACCTCACTTGTCTTAAAGATTTTAAATTAAACAGAAAACTCATTATTCAGTTTTAAGATTATCTGTTGCTTTCAATTTGTAACAAATTAATTAATGTGTATGCATTTACTTTAAAGAATAAAAAAGAGATAAGTAAACATCCATGAACAGAAAAATTTACAGATATCTTATATATTGAAAATAGCAATTTTATTCTTGAAAGAAAAATTTAAAGCTTTTTTTTTTTTTTTTTTTTTTTTTTTTACAAAAGTGAAAGAACTAAATTTACTTTTACAAGAGAAATTTGTTTGCTTGCATATTCATGTTTAAAATAAAAGTCATGCTTCTTTTTTATTTAGTCAAAAGTATTTTTATTTTTAAAATAAATTTCATTGAAACAAGCTGAGTTAATCATGCCATTTAAACCCAAGAAAAAACCTTACCAGATACTGGTTTCATGTAAAATGAAACTTCAAGCTAGTAATTTTATATAAAAAAATTTCAATCATATCTAAAAAAAAAATTCTTACATATTACCTTTAAATTTTGAAAGAGATATATTATTAAGCATTTCAAAAGCTTATATAGAGAACTTTAAATGTTGGTCATAATTATTTGATAAATGATTTTTTAACAGCATAGAAGAAAATTTCTCTGGAAAATAAAAAAACTGTCATTTCAAAACCATTATTAATGAAAATCTTAAAATATTTCTAAGTTATTATTTTAAGATACTCTTTTAATCAAAAACAAAGAATGAACATGATATATAAAATCTTATGCTATATAACACTAAATATACCAACTTTTTTTTTTAATACACAAAACTGCAAATTTAGAAAAAAGGTATTCGACATGATGTATTTAGTGTTAACGTGGACTGTATGATCAGCAAATTCAGATATATATGAAATAAAAATTATATAAAAATATTTCAAGACTAGAATTACACAACATTCAAATAATTTAATTTTTGAATATAAATTATACAATATAACAAAAATGTAATCCTATTTTACATATGAAAATGAGTTGGAATGCTGAAATTTGGTTTTCATGGTTCTACACACATATATGAATCAGCACAATGCCACACACTATCTGGTGATAAGAACAACTTTTCGCTGGATTAGATAGGATGAACTTGAGTAAATGACAAGTAACACAATAATTGTACATACAGCTAAATTAATTCATTTTGTCTCCCATGTTTACCTTGGAGTTCTGAAATTAAAGAAAACAGTTACATATATATATATATTATAAATCTAAATCTTTTTAAATAGTAAAATCAATGTAAAAAAAAAATCTTTATACTGAAGAACAATATAAAAAATATACAATCTCAAGGAGTAATGTGCTTTTAGTTTTTGAAAGATATTTTTTTCTTCTGCAAATAAATAAAAATGTAAAAGCTTCCAAAATTTAAATTAAATATATCACACTGTTTAAATTTTTTTAAAAAAGCTATCAACTATCTTTTACAGATACTTAATACTTTTTAAAATAATATTTAATATTTGTGACAATTTTGTTACTCTTATTATGATGACTTTCTTTATAGTAGAACTTTGATTATGTGGGCCTCTGTCAATCAAACTGGAAAAAGAAAACTAAACAGTGTTTTTCTGAATAGAATGCCAAATTTGACGTTTTAGTTGATTTTCATGAGAAGTTGATTTCTGTTGGCACTGTAGTTGGTTTCAGATTGCCTCCCCATAATGCCATGAAAGAAGTCATTGTTAGTAAATAATTTTTTATACCGCAAGATGTCATTTAGAGAGAAAAATATATAAATGCAATTTCATTTTAGAGACTTCAATAGTTATGTAAGTTAATTCCATATGTTTTCCAGAGATGCAAAAGATAATATTGTAAATGCATCAAAAAGTTTTGCATTTTTGAGCAAGAGAAAACATTCTTTTAAGAGCACTCTTAAAACAAAACAGTAAAGATAATAAAATGAAGATAAGAGCAATGTTACTGATTTAAAGGTAGAATCAAATTAAAATTAATCCAAAAATGAAATCTGCCATCTCAAATTTCAAGTTATCATGTGAGAACACTTTTTTTTTTTTTTTTTTTTTGGTGAATTGCTTAGAGCTAGAAAGCTATATTTGAAACTCGGAATCGAAACGGAGACGTTTTGCGTTGAACGTTGACGGTTGTGATTCAGAATCCAAATGGACACGTTCTATGTTAGAAGTTGAGTGTTGCGATTGAGACTCTGCAACACACTGCATGCGTTTACACTTTCTTCGTTTCCGTTGTAAAGCTATTTTACGTTCATGTTTAATTCGATCAGCTTCTAATTTTAAATTTTCATCATTCCTTTTTGGTGATTGAAGGCTTTGTCTGAAGGTTTTGTTCCGGCCTCTGTTTGCTCTTTTGTTCCCTTTCTTATTTTCTTTGCAAGGCTTCATCGGTAGAAAGCTTAGGACGCCCCATTTATGATTTATTCATTGCCTACGCGATTTCGAGCTACAAACCCCCTCTAACCAAAACAACATCATATTCTTTTTCCGTTCTCGTTTTCGTTTCTCTGCTCCTAATAATGTAAGCGACGTAAATGTGGTACCGTTCGACAGAAGACATCCAGTAGGGTGTATCGATGCCAGTCGTAAAGAGAATTTTTGCAAAAAAGAGGTCGAAAACCTCGCTTGAAAATTCAAATTTTTACAACTTTGAGAGTCCATATCTCGCGAATCTCTCGGAGTAGTAATGCGAAACTCGTATCGTTACGTGCCTTTCGACGAGTATTATCCAACGATATGAGCACAAATTCGAGACCCGATCTCGGATCGTATCGAGACAAGAGTTTCGGTAAAAATGTTATTCGACTCTATTCATCGAGACATGTGTTTAGACGGATCGTACTCGTCTCTACGTTGCATAGAAACCGAGATATAACTTCCGGTCTGACCGGAAGTTGACGCCTTTGATATCTCGAGACCCATAGGAACTCTATAGCATCGATCCGACATTGATTTGAGCAATATTAAGCAAATCCGTACTGCACATGCGCAATGGATCCAAAATTTTGGGAGGATTAGAGGACCCGCGGGGGGTACTTCTAAGTGAAAACCCCATGTCTCTAATATATGTAGTTTGCGAGATATAACGGAAACATCTGCTTATGCGCAGTAGGTGACTCAATGGGGATCTTCTATAGCCCATAGGATTACTATATTGAAAACCCATTGTCTCTAACATACGTAGTTTACGAGATACGACGAAAACCATCTGCACATGCGCAGTAGATGACTTCATGGGGGATTTTCTATAGCCCCGTAGGATACTATGGTGAAAACCCCCTGTCTCTAACAGCAAGATCAACCTTTTAAAAACGCATTTGGTTTTAAAGAAGCATACATAATAATAATGCAATATTCGTAAAAGCAAGTGATGAAGATGGATATTGCTATTTATGCTTTATTCATTGCCTACACGATTTCGAACTTCGAATTATTCGTTGCCTTCAATAATTCGAAACTCTGTAACCAAAACAACATCATGTTCTCACATGATAATATCAGTAACATTCGCAAAACTCTTAAGAAATTTAATTACTCATAAAACAATTTGCTAATATTTGTGGACTTTTTTTATATTGTGAAATACACAATTTTGGAAAATCTTGTCAGAAGAAAGGCAAACATGATTTAAAATGTAGTCTCAATTAATCAAATTTTTTATAAACCAATGTGATTATGAACCCAATCAGCTTGGATCCTTTTATTTTAAAGCTCAATTGTACTTTAAAATAAAAAAATCTCTTATTTCACATAATAAAAATTAAAATTAGAAGTAAGCAATTTAAAATTAGAAAGAAGGCTATATAAATAGTATAATTTATAGAAAAATCAAATTTCTTATTCAAGGAAATAAAAATGTTTAATCGATTACCAGATTAAAACAGAAAAATTTGTGTAATTACTTGCTTAATTAAATATTCAAACTAAAAAAAGGAAAATAGTAAAAATAAATATAAAATATATATGAGATAACAATCCCCCCTTAAAATAAAGAAGTAATTGAATTACCATAATAATGGCAACGATAAGTCCAAAAAGTCCAATAGCACTGGCAAAAATCTCCACAATCAAAATTTTTACGAAAAGTGCAGGGTTGGCAGCATCTGCTAATGCTGCACCAGATCCAACAATACCCACAGATAAACCACAGAAGAAGTTGCACAAACCAACAGTCAAACCAGCGCCAAACATTACATATCCTGAAAATAAAAATTATATAAATGTTTATGATGATTAATTCAATTTTGCATAAAATTGCTGCATGTTCCAAAAACGTTTGTGCTGTTGGGTAGGATGTGAAATTGAAATAGAAGGTATTGATAATGATAAGTTTACTGAAATGACAAGGGAACTTGACATTCTCATTAATCCTCAGTCAATGTAGAGTACTACAGTATTTTGGAAAAATCAAAAACAAATATTTAGAAAGCACAATTCTGAAATGAGCATGTCAATAACAAAGAATGTTTTAAGGTTGCATTCCCATTACAAATTCAAATTGGGAAGCAATACAGCTAAAATTATTCAAAAAAATAAACTCAATATTTGAAGAAATATCCTTGAGTGGCATACAATGTAAAAGAGGTCTTTCAATTTGCCCTGGGAGATGAAAGAATTTAAAACTAACCAAGAACTATAATTAAATAAAAGTAAAAGGAACTCTTGATAGAGTTTGGAATATCAGAGAAATTCAATTCCATCAATCGATTGCATTTTTATGATAATAAAAAGATATAATGGCTCAATATGTCAGTGTTACTGAGGAAAAACCAGAAATTTCCTTTATGCTCTTCATCTCTTTCACATCACAAGTAATCTTCATTTCTGGACGAGATGTGATAAGAAATGGATGTTACACAATAATTATGATAGAAAATATCATTGGCTATATCATTACAGCATTTGCAAAAAATGAAACATTTATGAATGAAAGGTATTAACATTTGTCAAAATATACTAGTCTTGTACATTTTGAATTCTTAATGACAAGACCATGACAGCCAGTTTATTCATCCCAGCTGTAAAGTATAGAAACTGCACTATGTCAACAGTAAGTCCAAGAGAAAGATGCTCAAGTTTAAAGTATAGGCATGTGAACAGGGGGTACCAATCTTAGGAAGCACAATAATGACCTTTAGTGTAATAAACTTTTTTTACAGAAAAATTTGATGGAAGAGCAGAAAAAAATCATACCATGTCTTAGTTACAGTTTATTACCGTGAGGGCAAAAAATATAGTAGTATACCCAGTGTGCTACTTGCCTCTTCTATGCCATTACCAACTAGATAATGCCACACCACATATATTAAAGTAAACAAAGAGGTGGTCCATACATAACTTTTGGATGGGGAAATTTAACTCATTCTCCTTCCTTCCTAAATATTGCTTCATCTAACATTTCATCATGAATAACCATTTGTATATAAAATATCACACAAGCAATAAGCCATCTTCTCCCCTTTGAGAATCAGAACTTTTATCATTGCAGGATATATAAGCTTATAACTCTGGTAGCATGCAATTCAGACTGCAGGAGATTTTTCATCTTTTAAATACAAAGCATTTGTAAAAAAAAAAAAAAAAAAAAATAAGAAAGCACTCAGAAATAAAACAAAGATAATATAAAGTTTAAGATAATAAAATTTGTAATCTGCAGATAGGAAATATTTTAAGAGAATAACATTCACAGATGGCTAGACCTATAGATATATATGATTGATATATAATGTACTGAAATTATCAAAAGTAAATTACTGCTTCATTAAGAAACAGGCATTTACTTCCAGTCAGAAAAATCCTTCAAGTAACAAATAATTATATTTTATGTTCCTTGAGTCTATGAAAACTAAATTTTAAATATGTTTTTACAAAATATTTTTCAAGGTATTTCTACATATGGGTTTTAAATTGAAATTCCTTTTTTAATTATTATCTAATATCTTCCTATCCCATTCTTTGTAAAATCATACTTCAGGACTATACACCAATAAGACACTTTTACTGAAAAACAGTTTTTAAAAATTTGGATTATACTCACACTGTGAAGGGATTGTATTAAACATTGAGAAAGGATCTGTATTGCTAGTGAAACTACTTTAAAAAAAAAAATTGTTAATGGTATTTTGGAGGTTCCTTCCCAAAATTTGTGTCAAACTAAATTTTAAGAGAATTCTGAAAGTTTAAAGATAGGATGTAGGGATTGCCTTTTGCAATTTTCTGTAATATACCTACATGACAAATCGCCTATTTTTGGTCTAAAAACTAATTTCTAAATCATAAGTGATGGACACTTTCAATTAGAAAAATACTTTAAACAATATAAAGAATTATATTTTATGTTCCCAGCTGAAAAAATTATGAAGTCCTATTTTTATATAGTCACTTGATCGTATTCATCATATTTTGTAAAACATTCTTAACCCATTAATATTTTAAACAAAAAGAAGTTTCACTTTTATGCAATTGATTGCAGAAACTATATGAAGCTTTAAATTTTATTATTTTAACCCTATCGTCAGCCATACCTACTATCCAATGTTTAATGAATTTTCCCTAAAGTGGCCATTGAATTGATATAAAATCCATCAAAAATAATGAGTTTCTTAATTCAGTTTTTAATTGCCGAAGAACAAAGCTTTGTTTAAAAAGGTGTGTCAAGAATATTTTGCTAAATATGACTGAGAAGGATAAGACTGAATAAAATTTTAGCTCCACAATTTTTGTTTTTAGTCCATTTATTAACTCAAAGCACAAAACATTTTTGGAAAGAAGAGGGATTTAAATCCTTTTCCAAATTTAAAGTATTTGCCTATTTTTAACAGTTTAGAAATTAGTTATTTAATTACTATATTAATAGTTTATTTAATTAATAGTTTGTTCAATAATGTGAAGTGCTCCAGAAACTTAGCATACACTAAAATATCTCACATGAAATTAAAGACAACTTACCAGACATATAGTTCATGGATTTGAGTTCATAGTTTAGATCAACAGTAAGTGAAGTGAAGTTCTAAATAAAATAAATAGATAAATATAAAAAAAATTATTAAAATCAAATTTATATATACGTATATGATCAAAAAGCATTATAAACTAATGTTAGTATTTTGTTACCACTGCCAACATATGCATTTTATATAATTTTTAAATCGCATTTCAAATCAAAAAAGAAAATTTGTCAAGATTTTCTCTTTAATATAAAACAGAAATAAATAAGAAACAACTATAATTTTCAATCAGTGTCTCTCCTTTTTGCCATTAAATTCAAACTTTAAGTTAACAGAAATTAAATGATCCAAATTATCCTAAATACTATAAAATTTGAAGCTATTGATTGAGTTGAAATTGTAGTTTGACTTTGATAATTTATCTCTTAATGTTGAAAACAAATCTAATTAAATGAAGAAAAAAAATTTAAGGGAAAAATGGCACCCTAATTTTCAGGGAATACAGAAACTTGCATTCTGGTTCCCACATTTTTTTAAAAATCAAATGTAGTTCAGTATGAGAGATATCTCTATTTGATTCTGAAAACATTTTACATTATTCTAAGCGATATTTTTTAATATACTCATGTCCCCCCCCTCTTAATTTTGTAAAAAGAAATTTAAGTCTGAAAGTACTTTTTGCAAATTTTAATTATAATGCATTGTATATTAGTAATTTTCATTGTAAATAAAGTGTAAGATTAATATTTTCACATTCAATTCAAATACATTTTCTTGAAATTTTTAATTTAAAAATATTCTTGAGTGCACAAAGTTTAGTTATATCAAAAAATACAGCTTGATTATTTTAAAAAGCTCTTTTCTAAGAATTTAGAATTATATCAAAATAATTGGCTACTATAAGATTAAATACATAGCCATAATAATAGAATTGTTGCTAGCAACATCTTAATATTTTGCTAGTAACTTGCCAAATTAACCTATGTTTTTCAAATTACAATAATAGAATTTTCAAAGTTATTTCACTTATATCTGTTCTTGCATATTTGATGAAACTTTTCTCTCTCATGAAATAAAACCATGGTGCTTACAAAAATATCCTACCAAGCAATTTTTTAATGATACAATAAACAATATATATTTAAAAGTTTATTTTCATTTGAAAAATATTCTGGTATATATATATAAATATTTGTTAATTCAACAAATATTCTGGCCAATGCTAAGTATAGAAATCAGATTAAAAAAGTAGTTTCATTGGTTTTTCTATGTTTTCTCCTCCAAAACAGAGTTAATATAGTGCTCTCAAATGGGTTAAAAAGATTCAGAAGTTTATTAAATACAACAATGTTAATAAATTGTTAAATATAAGTGACTAGATCATCCTCATCAGATCATTATAGTTAGCAACGGATTGTAAAAAGCCTATACATTTTTGCGCATGCGTTAGGATGGGTTTAATTCTTCAAAATAGGGGTGAAAGGAAAGATGAAAGGAGGAGATGTTTACATTTACTAGTTTGTAATAAGAAAAATCCAAGGTCAAATGTAATACCGGAAATGCACTCATTGTTCCACATCTCACCCTTTAATGAGATGGAGTCGTCGAAATGTGGTCGTCTCAGAATCCATTGACGAACTATAGCAAAGTAGGGCAATTTTTTTTACTTTCTTCTCTATTTGCATTTATGGAAAAATTAGATCTTCAGTGAAATTCAGTTACAATTGTCATCACAAAAGTAATCTCATATATAAATAATTTCAGAAAATTGGAAGTAAATGAAAAAGATTCTTTTATAGAAGAGCATTTAAATCAAAAGACAATTTGTTGAATTCACTGAATTCTACCAGAATAAATTCAATATAATAAGAAAATAAATGAAAGTGAGGAATTTAATGAAAGCACTGTTAGATACTGTAAAAAAAAGTTTTAAAAAAATCAAGATTTTGGAAGAAGGGGGAAAAAACATCTTAAATACAAAGTAATACTTTGATTTGAAATACTCCAATTATTAAATTGCCAGAAATTCCTCTCCCGAAATTCTCAAAAAAATATGAAGAATGAAACAATTTCAAATTACAATTTATTCATATCAAATACTTCTGTTACATGAATAAAAATTACACTATCTAAATTCTCCATTATGTCAGTTTGTTAAGAACTTATAGACAACTGATTATATCAAATCATTATTTCATTTGAAGGATAAGAAAAGATATTGGTATTAAAGCAATTTCTTATTAATGATATTCTAGAGCAGGCAAATTAATCAACAAATCAAATAAAAATCAGAGAAATTTAACTGACAAGTTTAAAGAAAAAAATCTGTAGTTAAAAGTTTTTGAATAGAATAATCTTTCAGGTGTAATAATTATAAATATATTGTAATAGGTGTAATAATTATAAATATATAATTTAGACAAAAAAAAAAAAACCTATAGCAATATTGTGTATCCAACGTTATTTCAATTGAAATTCCCAAATTGGATGATTTTATTTTATTTTTAAAAAAGCAAGCTCAATTTTTAGAAAATATCAATAAAAATGCAACTGCCAAACAAAAATCCTTTCCAGAAATACAAAGCTAAGGACAACCTTTGTAAAACTACCAAAAATAAACATTCATATGTTATAGTAAATTAAACTTTTGAATGAGATACTTTATTAAAATCAACTGCTTATCAATGAAGTCACAACATAAATAGTAAGAAACTATAAAAATTGATTGGATAACCAGCATTTTATAATATCATGTAATTAAAAAATTACTTGTAAAGAATGTGACTGTCACATGCTCTCATACAAAAATAGTGCAGTGGATACCAATCTTCAATCACCACAGTTTTTACTGAGATGGTTCAAGGATTTAATCCCACAGCAGTTTAATTTTACAATAATATATAACCATGAAATAACACTTATTAATTGTTTTAATACTAATAAAACAAATATATACAGTTCTTCTAATCATAAAATTGTAGATGTTAAATCATTTAAATGACAGCTTCCTTCAAACTCATGATATTAGGCATTCAATATCTGATCAAAATCTAATAACCTTAAACTTTGCAAAATGATCAGATCACCTCCAAGAAATAAACTTGGTAATTCCATGTTGAGGTGAAAACAAAACAAACAATATCAAGATTAAGAGCACTGATTCAAAATCAAAATAGAGTTTTTCTGAATTTCCTGGTAGTAAAAAAAAAAAAAAAAAAAAAAATATTTCATCATTAGTAAAATGCAACTCAGAAACAGCAATTATTTGTGATAATTCAGGTCATACCAGGTAAAATCAACACTCTAATTGGTCTTATATCATTTTACCAATTCCTAAGTCATTACAACAATTGTAATAAAAAATTCTTTAATTCTTTAACCAAAATGAGTTCCAAGCACAGTTTTCAGGCACAGAGTTCATAGACTAATTCTTAAAAAAGAAGCACCTTTAGAGAAGAAATAAGAACCAATTTTAACCTAATACTTTTTTTAATAATAGAACTATAAGTTTGAATGAAATAAATTAAATTAGGTATTAACTAAGTAAATGTCGCAATTTTATACAAATATACACATAAAATACTACTAGGAATCTGTGAATATTTTCCACCAACATTGAAACTAAGTTATTTAATGTTTTTTTTAAAGCAAGTTTCATTAGAAAGAACCTTATTAAAAGACTTTCATTGTATATTGTAAATTATTTAATTACGCTGGAGTTAGTAGTGTAAGGACGAAAGAAAAAATATGGCATAATATACAAAAAATAATAAGACACATTTAATTCAGAGAAAAATGAAAATTATTTTTCTTACTTTAAGTCCATTCACTAAAACTATTGCCATGATGATACCATAAATAGCAACAGCTTCACAAAAGATGATACTAACAAGATTTTTGGTTCTTATTCTAGGGGCTTTAACACCTCCACCAACAATACTCACACCAGTAGTATAAATGCCCCTAAAATAAATAAATTCCTGTTATTTGAAAAAAATCTTTGTACAATTTTAGCATAATCAAAAAACATAAAAAGTAGTGATTTCCTTTTTCATGAACATACCTTACAAATTATGCAAAAAATAAAAGTTTAGAAAAATAAGAATATATTTACAAAAAATAATTATACTTTTAATTACATAAGAAAATTACTTAACATGTTATTTATTCTATCATCAGTCCTGAATACAACGTCAAGAAACTATGTATTCTTTTTTTTTTTCCCCTCCTTATATTTCACTATAAAAGAATAAGATTTTGCTATTGAATTTCTCTTAAAACAATAAATAGTTTGTAAAAATTAGCACTCTGGCACAAACACACCAAAATAAATTTTTTTAACTGTTAGCGGTTTTATCAGTTACAATTAAATAACTTTTAAAAAATTGCTATTCATCCCTATCCATTGTAATTTTATTTAAAATAAAGCTTTATTCTAACATCCAACTCTAACACCTTTTGTAAAAAAGGTCAAAATGGAAAGAGTAAGAAATTTAAATATATTTATGCAATTAAAAAGGATCAAAATGAAAAGATATTTCTTAAATGATTTACAGCTTACATTCAGAGAACTGTAAATTTAAGAATGGATTAAGAATAAGTATTCACTACTGAATTAAATTAAAATTATTAAATGTTATCATATACAATAAACAGTATCAGTAATTATATACATATAATTTATGTACATGATAATTCTTACAAAGGATTGTATTTTAAAAACCAGCATGATCTACTTCCAAACTGTAGCTTTCTTAAAAATGTAAAATTATACAGAAAAAAAAAAAAAGCAACAATGTAATAAATACATAAAGATAGATATTTCAAATTTATCAATGTAAACTAATCATATTTTATTATGTCTGACATTCCTGTAAATATAAAATTTTTCAAATTGTGCAATATCTAAAATTATTTAGTACTTTATTTATACTAACCCAAAAGAAATCATACATTTTCTCTTAAGTAAATATTAATGGGTACAACTAGGCTCTAATTACAAATACAATTGCACACAATTATAAATCCTTCTTTTTCTGAAATTCCAAAATTTCTGCTTAATTATAAAATATAAAGAAATTAGAATCAAGAAAATTAATAACTCTCCATATTCCCTTTTCTAAAGCATACTATATGATTACCATAAATTTATCAGCTAGATGTAAAATTTAAAATTCTTTTCTTTTTTTTTAATTGTTACAAAATGCTGAAATACCAAATCTATTTTGATTCAAATAAATGAAAACTTTTATCTAGTTACATTATTAATAGATACTTACAAGGCAGCGCCAACTACAGACAGAGCAATAGCAAAACCAATTCCCAAACTACCCCACATAAATGGAGAAATGTCTGTTAAAAGCCTGAAGAAGAAAATGTCAAAAGTCATACATATTCATAAAAGACTTATTTCATATATAACTAAATTAATAAAATATAAGATTCTGAGTGTTACAAAAACAAATATTTTATGAAAAATATTTACTTTCGAAAGGAGAAAAAATTTACCAGTCTGCTAATATATGCAAAAAAAAAAAAAAAAAAAAAGATGTTTTAAAAAAAATGATATATTTAATCTTTAATGAAATTAGAAATAAAGATTTTTGAATTTTCTCTTTCGGTACACATATACAATTTAAGTTTCAAATATTTAATATAAAAAATTTTTTACTTTGGAATGCGATTTTTTAAAATTTGTATATCAAAATAAAATATATCTATATGCAATGCAACTACATACAATGTAAATATATATGACTACACCAATAATGTATGATGAATATGGCACAAAAAGAATAATTTCTTTGTATGCTGCATTAAAAAGATAAATAAAACAAAATCATTAGATGCCATTATTTTATGAATTATAAGAAATACCCTTCGATGATCTATTTGCATACGTTAAGACTACTTTTTAAAAGTAAAAAAATATCACTCTATTAATTTAAATTTGTAAAATTTATAATCTATTATTTGTAGAAATAAAGTAAATTTAATTACCATCCAAAATCAATACGTTGGCCTCTGCCAGACAAAATATAAAACAAACCTAAAAAGAAAAGTTGCTTTAAATTAATTTTTTGAATAATTTTAGGATTTACATCAGTTTTTAACTGATGCAAATCCTCATAAAGTTTTCAATTCATAGCATAAAATATTTTCAAAATAAATATAACAACACTTCATCTCTGCAATAAAATAATTGCAGAAATATTTATACAGAATTAAAATTATAAAAGATAATTTCAAATAAAGCAATCAAAGAACAAGCATACATCTGAAACAATCATCAACATCCAAAAACTTTTCATATAAAGACAAACTTAACTGTTCCAACTCTCTTTCTCTCTCTTTATTTATTTTTTGTAAAAATTAACTTAGGAACTTGTGAAGTGTTATACAAAATTTAAAATTTATACAAGCATATATTTAAAGGAAATTAAATTGACATGTAATTAACAGTGACATATCAAGATTGTGCTCAACTAATAATATTTTAATAATAAACTAAAAATCTGTACTAAATTTTAAATTCATAGTCTAACAAAAAATAAATCGATATGCAAGAATAATTTACATATTAAGAGCATTAAAATATAAACACTATGCAAATGTACGTGAATTTATAGTAACATTAAAAGGAAAAGAATTTCAAACCAAAGCAATAATGGGAAATTCAATATATTTCATTATTATCAAATTTTGTAATTATTCAAAAACTTTAAGAAATGAAATATAAATTTTAAATCAAAAACAGTGGCAAAAAGTTATTTTCAAATTCTTATATTTAACATCTTTAACCTTTTATATTTTCTTATTAATTTACAATAATTTGGAATTACATTTTTGTTTTCCCTATATCATTTTCAGTTTGTTCTAAATGTTTTACAAGTGCTGAATTAAAATACATTCTCCAAGATATACAAGCAGAATTTTATCAATGTTCATAGAGCAAATGTTTTGAACACTGATATATTTAAAGAGTTAATCAGCAAGTCACTTTAAAGAGTAATTTTATCCAAAAAAATTTTGATATTCAAGCATGATTAGAGTAAAAAATTTACAATCATGTACAACTGATGACATTATAGGTATTTAGATCCAAATGTAAAAAGAAATGTGACTTATTTTATAACATTTTTATTATTCAATTTAAGTTGAATTATTCATAAATTAGATAAAATTACACAATGATTTTTTTATTAATTTATTTCAAGACAAATCTCTGTTTTGGCCGACATTAATTATTTCTTTAGTTTATAAGATGAGCAAATTACTAACACAATTACTATCTAAATTTATTAGATTGCCATGAATTTGATCATCATAATATTTTTCAAATTATTTAAAAATGGCAATTAACATATTTCTATTGGAAATTTCAAAGCCATAATCAGAATGCTTCATATTTTACAGATTTTAATATGTTAACAAAAATCTGTAAAATACAAATAGTGTAAAACACATGTCCTCATTAATAATTAATTCCTTTAAATTTTCATAGACAGTTTGGTCAACATAAATTCTTAAACAAGTAGCAAATAACACATTAAAATTCTTTAAAAAAAATGTTAATGATAAATCTCAGAGATTTTAAAAGAAAATCATGAAATTAGACAAAATACAAGGCATACATGGTAAAACAACAAAATAAGATATGAATTTTTCCTTATCAGCTAAATCATGCCAAACATTACTATATATTGAGCAAGTTATTGGTATTAAAAAATTTGGCATTCATAACACATTTTTTAGTCGGTCCTTTTTAACTAACATTATAAAAATAATTATAAAAAACACAGTCTATAGTGGCATTATGAGTACCATTATAATATATTAAAATGGGAACTTTCAATGTATTATATTTATAAAAATGGGCATTATGCTTGAAAAATATTTAAAAATATAATGACTTTTTATTATATTAATAAATGCAGTTCCTAATTCCTACAGAAATAGCTATGAGCATATATTAATAGTATTTAAAGCGATTCCCAATTACAAGGAAACTGCAAAACTATTATTTGCATGAATCGCACATATTACAAAGGAATTATATATATGGTGGGGAAGAAATTTTCGAAGAAAAGTCATTTCTATAAAATGTATGAATTTGTATTGTTAGTTGTGTATGAAATATAATTTCATACATAACTAACATATTGCTACAGTACACGAATATTTTGGAGGTTCTATTAATCTAAAAAATTACTATAGCTGAATATTACATTCTAAGTTTCCAAGGAGTATATACATTAAAATTTGTATAATGCAAAAGTAAATAACAATATGTAATAAAAAACCTCAAGTGGATCTTACCAATTATAGTAATTACACTCAATGTAACGGTATAAACAGTGTATTGGGTAGTTGCTAAAACACCCATTTTAAAAATAATAATTTTCTTTAATGAAGAATTAATTGATAGAATTTCTAAAGCAGACAAATTTTAATCCGTAACCTCACCTCTCACTACTCATATGATCTTATCTACAGTTACCGTTAAATATTCGGTACGGAATTTTCGAGTTTATAGTTCAAGCTGCTTTTTAATTATTTCTATGAAAATGAAACATTTAATTAGAATATTAATGAAACTAAAAATTATACCGTAAAATAATAAAGACTGAATTATATTGCAACTAAATGCAATATTTTTATTGTAATGCTTTATTTTACCATTCTGCACAGAAATCTTAAAGATTGTGGAATGTTTGGCAACCTTATTGTTTATTTATTTATATTTAGGAAGTGTGAACCATGCGTTGCGTTAAAATCATGTAGTTATAAAATTGCCGATTCTCATTGTAAAATGTTATTATTTTTTAATCAAATAATCTCTGGCAAAATTTAAATTTTCGTGCAGCATAAATCAGTAAAATAATTCTTCAAATTTGGTCTGCTGTTTTTTGAATGTGTTTTTCTATATTTTGTTTTTTTTTAAGCAAAATCCATTTTAATATTTCAAGAAATGACCGTTTCGGGGATTTTTCTAGAATGAAATAAAAACCGCATTTCAGTTTAAATTTTAAAAAATATAATTTATTTTAATTATCAAAGTTGAAAACTGAAAAAAAAAAAAAAAAAATCATAACTAAAAGTTACTTTCTTTTTAAAGCTTTTAGGATTTTTTTTCAAGTTTTTAAACTTTATGATTTAATTATTCAATTATTTAATAGTTGTATTCATTAATTTTACAGTTTAGAATCATGTTCAGAATATTGATGAAACAATGTTCGAACTGGCGGTTCTTATCAACAACTATTAGCAGGTACGGATTATTAAATTTTAGCTTGTTTTACAATTTATTTAATTTTAAAATTTTTAGAATTTTTTTTCTTTTTCCTAATGAAGCAGTGATGATTTAATGTTTTTGTTTGTTGTTGGAGGTATATAATTTTAATTATTTTGTTGTTTCTATTCTATTTGCTGGTATTAAAATATGTGACTTAATGATGCAAGATGCAAAATGAAAGGATAGAAATGTTTAAGAATTTAATGTTCAAGAAACATTTATCATTATAGGAATGCAATAGAACTGTTTTACTTATATATGCTTTTTCAAACCATTAAAGCTTTGTTAGAGAATATTATAATAAAATTCCTCAAAAATAAAAAAAACATCAAAATAAGAAGAATTTTAATATATTTATGTAATTATTTTTGTCACATTTGAAAAATGAAACTCTAAAAATTTTAATATTTTTATGATTTTAAATTTTTTTTTCTGTTCTTATATTTAGTTTTTGTCATGAAGCATAATTCTTTCGTCACTTTTACTTTTGTCTCTTCATTCTATGGAATATATAACATCAAATATGTGAATAAATACTTTTCTACTATAAAAATTATGCTTATAATATTCCTTTACAGATAATTTATTTTAATAAAGTGGTGGCATTGTATCATGAACTGGGTTGAATCCTAGTTTAATGTATTTCTGAGTTTGTCACTAATATGATAACCTGACAAATAAATATTGATTAAAGAATTTAATTTAATTGTGTATGATAATTTAAAGATTTTTATTGCTATTAAAATATTCTAGTGTTATTTTTAGTATGAATTATGAACAGATAATATTTATTCTTTGAATTATTTAATGTTAGTGAAAAACAATTTTTTAAGAATTAAATCAGAACTTAAAGTAAAAAATCATTACATTTTAATATAAAGAATTTAATTAAAATCTCTATCTAATTTTGTGTGATTGAAATTATCCTATGGAAATAATAGAAAAAACATATTAATTTTTTTCTTTGACAATTCTTAATAAGTGTATTTATTATTTAATTTAAAACATCTGCACAAGCTTTTTGAAATCATATACATTAATAATATAAAGTTTCTTTTGTAATCTGTTAATTCTATAAAGAATTTTTTTTTTTTTCTATTCTGCAGTGGAATTCTTTACACTTTTTAAATTTCTTTTCTTGAATGAATGGTTCGCTTCATAATTTATTATTTCTTTATGAAATGGCTAATATGTTTCCTCTCATGATGAGCGATTAATTAAATGAAGAAAATGCAATAATTATTTAAAATTTCCTTTGAAAAATATCTATTTCTAGTAGCTTTGCTACTAAGGAATGGACATTTATTATTATTTAGTACAGTTTCTGTAATTCTCAGAATCCTTTTGTTCAATGTGTTGATGAAGCTAGTAGCAGGTTCTGGCTTTCGCTACTAGTGAAGCTGTATGATGTTTTTTTTAAGGTAAAATATTCTGCCCAGTGCTTTCTTCAGGTGCCAAAGGTATCACATATATGATTTATCTCGCTTCTTTTGAGTTATCCGAAAGAACAAATAAGAGAAATTAGAGGATGAGACAGCAAGAAAGCTGCTGAACTACAGCAATTAAATGAGCTGCGTCATTAAGATTAATTTGCGATATTTGTTGCAGAGAAAAAATTTGTAACATTTGGTGTCAGAAGTGGGGTTAGTTGGACTTTCCTGTGTATGCATTGAACCAGAAAAATGGATGAAAAATTCGCATTGTTATTTGCCATGATGGCAGAGATAAAGAAAGGACAAGAGGAATTGATGAATGAATTCAAGATAGAAATTTTAGAAAATAAAAGTAACAAAACCGAAGACGTCCATGATATCACAGAATAAATTGAAGGAAACAGCGAGAGCCAAGTGGAAGAAAAGACTGAAGATCGAATGGAGACCAGTGTCACCGAAATGGAGCTTAGCCATCCGGCGGGTGAACCGAAGTTCAATGAGGAGATGCACGAACAGGGAGACTGTCAAATATCTGCAGGGCTGAAACAGGCTTCTCCGAATGAGTCCCCTGAAGTGGAATCGAAGGAGCAAACACTTGGGGATGGAGAAGATGAACGCTCTTTGGACGGGTCTGTTGGTGGCGACCCGTGCTCAATGCCTGTGGATGCAGAAGTTAAAGAGACCCTGTTTGGACTGGATTCATCCCGAAGATTGACTGGGAAACCTCTTTGCAAGCCTCTTAGTAGCTCCTTGCAGAGTGATATGGATGAAGATTACGTGTCTGGTATCGCTGATCCCTGCAGTCTTGGCCTCAATTTCGTTCACGAATTCGGCTACGCTGTGGACTTGAATAGGAGTCTGATACGAGTAGGAACCGAGGAATCTTCTGTGCATTTGGAAAACTTATGCCATCGCCGAGGAACCCTTCCCGCAAAGGCAGATGTCCTATTCAAAAGATCCTGTGTTGAGAGCTGTGGACAATTCTCGAGTGTCGAGAATGAACTGGAAATAAGTGGAAATATGCCCATGGAAGATCTGGCGATTAGTGGAAATATTCCCGTGGAAGATCTGGCGACAAAGGTGAATCCCTGGCTATCAGGCAGACATCGGAGGGCACCTTTGGACCATCCTGATATTCGCATGGCTCGATGGAGGAAATTCAAAGTGACCAAATTACCACCCACGCTAGAATTTGTTTCGGAGAGTCCTGTTACAATACAAAAAGTGGCTCCATGGGACACCTTGCATTTTAAGGAGCGGAATCAAGTCTGGGTGTACAATCCGAAACGACGAAGAGGTCCGAGTCAAAAGCATTGAGAAGGTTCGGATGGATCTTTTATCGCCGCCAAATTAGAGAATGATGTCATCTTCGAAAGTGCGAAAGTCGCCTAACGCATCACCATCATCACATCGTTTGCAAGCCTACGCCAGCTGTTGGATTTAAGTGGGACTGCCGGGACGTCAGTCTTTAAAGAGGGGAGCAATGTTACAAATCTGTAATTTTGCAACCCGGTACGAATAGTGTCATCGTGAGAAAGACCATTGTAAGATCTGTCCTGTGCATGCTGAGCGGGTGCCGCGTCAATGACCTCAGAGCTTGGCGACAAACTTGGCGAGCATTTGGCGACTTGGCGATGAATTTGGCGAGTTTGGCGACTAAATGGATAATACCAGAAAGTTCGAGAAGTTTCATGATCCATCCAGTAATAACAGAGATACACCCAGGTACGCCCTGATTGGTCAGACGATTCTAGCCCCGCCTCC
Source organism: Argiope bruennichi (assembly GCF_947563725.1). Taxonomy (NCBI): domain Eukaryota; kingdom Metazoa; phylum Arthropoda; class Arachnida; order Araneae; family Araneidae; genus Argiope; species Argiope bruennichi. Next base: position 126,139,808 of record NC_079154.1, on the reverse strand, counting down.
CGGAACTATAAAAGACGGACACTCAGAAGCTACGTCGTCGACCTTACCGGGGATAAGCCCCTGCCGGGGCTAGGCGCCCCGTCAACCCAACCATCAAGCTACGTCGTCGAGTCGTGTGTATCGGAAGAAGTTGTGTGGATCGTCAAACGTTGTGTGTGTGTGAGAGGAGTCGGAGTCGCCGACAAATAAGAGAAATTAGAGGATGAGACAGCAAGAAAGCTGCTGAACTACAGCAATTAAATGAGCTGCGTCATTAAGATTAATTTGCGATATTTGTTGTAGAGAAAAAATTTGTAACAATATATATATATTCTGATTTCTTGATGTAAAATTTAGAATTGTTTTATGTTATTGATTGTCTTTCAATTAATAATTTTTAAAGAATATCTTGTGAAATAAATCTGTTGCATTTTTGGTAATTATAGTAAGATAATATTTTTTTTTTTTTAATTACAGTATATTTATCTACTGTGCTTCTCAGAAAATTGAAAATTTGTGATCACAATTTTATGAACACAAATAGCACCATTAAAACTTTTGAAAACTATTTGGCATTTTAAGAAAATTCTATTTCAATAGGTTTTTTTTTTTTATCATTTGTTGTGCCTAGTTTTAATTTTGTATTTTTAAATTTGATTTGCATATTTCTTTCATCTGAATCTCCAATGATTTTTTTTTTCTTGTACAATGATTTTCTGTATGTATTTTTGAGAAATTATCTACTAAAATGAGATTTCAATCAAAGATGTAATTTCTATACAGTAAATGATTAGAGTCTTTAATTTTTTAATAATTAATATAGAATTTAGATACTTTTTGAAATTTTTGTTCATCTTTATACATTATTGGTTTTGGTATTTTACAGGCTGAATGATGCATCAAAGCTGGACATAATTATTAATTCCAAACATGAATCTCAAAAAATATCTGACTTATCAGATGAGGGAGTTGGATTACAACCACCTGTTTTTGCCAAACCATTTGCAGAACTTGAAATGGAAGAAACTAAAAATATGCCATCTGAAATTGGAGAGTTTGTTGATAGCTTAGGACCTCCACTTCCTATCACTTTCAATTTAGCAGCTTATGCAAATCACTCAGAATCACTTCAAAAGTTAATTCACCTTGGAGTTGATTTGTCTGAAATTGAGAAAAGACCAGACCGAGCTAAATTTGTTTTAAATCTAGATTTTGAAAAAAATGTGAAAAATCATATACAATTTCTGTATGATAATGGGGTTAGTGCTGATGACATGGGAAGATTCTTCACCAAAAATCCATTCATATTTAAGGAAAGAATTGAGGATTTAGAAGTAAGGATAAATTATCTGAAAAGTAAAAAATTCACTTCTGATGCCATTGCGTGGATTATAACAAGCAATCCATATTTTTTGAGTCTTGATACAAAACAAGTTGACTTCCGCTTGGGATTTTTCCAAAAACAATTTTCTCTAACAGGAAATGAAGTGCGTCATCTTATTACTAAGTGCCCAAAATTAGTGACTTACAGTATAGATAAATTTAGGGTAAGTTATATACTCTGAAAAATGAGTTTCCTTAATATTTTTAAATAACATGTTTCTGTTTGAAACTTATAATTTAGAGAATAAAATGTGTGGCTAATTGCTGGTCCAATGACTTTTTATTGCATGAAAAAATATTTTTTCTATAATTAAATTTTTAGGGAGAAATAATTTTTTTCAAGGAAATGCCACTAATCTCTTTTCTGCCATTTTCTATAGCTAGTGGTTCATATGACACAAATTATATATGTGCAACAGCCATAAGTGTTACACCAAGGATTCTTAGCCTAGGTTATCAGTAAAGAATAAGGCATGCTAATTTTTAACGTATTGGAGCTATTTACCTTGATACATTTTGGTATTTTTATGCACCTTGTTAGTTTTTATAAAAACAATATTGTAATTAATGTGTTTTATTCTTCACATATTTCATTACAAGTATAAGAATTTTATCTGCTCATGATTTTCTGTTGCATCTTCATATCTAGACACTGTATGCCAAACAGAAGGTGGGGAATTTAAGATACTTAGTTTTTACTATTCTTAATTATTAAGCATCTGCAGATGACTTTTTAATTTGAGAAATAATAATAAATTTCTCAATGCTTTCTGAAAAATCTTACTCTGTCTTTAAGGATCTGTACTGTTTGAGACAAAGATTGCTGTTTCCTTAATTTAGTCCAGATGTTACTTCTTGTTTAAAATCTCATGATCTCTGAACATTAAAAGACTGTAATAAATTGATGTTGCATCTTCTGTTTTAGGTCCCTAATATCACATATCTATAATCAGAATCTATCAAATATCTCCCATATATGATAACTTGGTGAATATTAATTATGTTTATAGATGTTTTGCCTGATGATTACATAATATAAAAAAAATCTATATTGTACTATGATGTGAAATTTGATTTGTGTAATTTAAATTGATCTTGAAGGAAATTTTTTACTCCTTAAGGTCTTAATTCACTTTGTATTTCAATGCATTCACAGGAAAAATTATTTTCAATGAAAGAAGAACTGGGCTTTACAAGTGAAGAAATGAAAAAGCTGCTCTTAATGAAGCCTAAAGTATGGATGTTAGGTATGAAAATACTTTGATATAATTTATAATTTCATAATAATAATTTATTATTTATTTATAAATAATCTATACAGCTTATTTTCCATCTTAGCTAATGTTTTTTTTTTATTTGCATTGATTTCAATTTATTTATGAGATTTATAAGATAATTAAATGCCTTTATTGATTGCTAATGAAAATTTCAAAGCAACTGTTTTTTAACATTCTTTTAATTATTCTATGGTAAAAAAAGTTTAAAATGATACAATAACTGCAAAATAATTCTATATTGCTGTTGCTAAAAACACTAGATAAATTTAGCAAATTGGAACTAACAAAATACCTTTCTTTCTGTCATCATTTTATATTTAAATTAAATTTTAATACTAAAAACAATGTTAATTGATAATAATAAAGTTGCATTTGCAGGAGGTTTATTTAATTTTTCTTTAACCTGGAAAGATTTTTTAGCAATAAATTATTGCTTTTCCAGATTAAAAGCATTATTATATTTAACTGTTGATCTTGTTTGAACCAAACTTCCTTGTGAAGGGACATGGAAACAAACAAACAAAAAATGTTGGATATATTTTACATATTTTTTAAAGACAAAATTAATCTAAATAAATATAAACCACACTTATTTTCTAAAGACCAATCTAAATAAACCTAAATCTAACACATTTTTAAAGACAAAATTGAAAGTATTTAAAATAAACATTTAAAAAATTAGATTAAAAGTGTATTTATTTATGTGATTTCTTACTGGCTAATATATTTATCATATTTGAAAAATTGCAATTTTTTGTAATTTTCTTTTCAGTGCTTAATATTGTCAAGGTATTTAATAATCTTCAATTGTGCTTGATCAGCAATAATTAATTAATTTTAAATTTATTGAAAAAAAAATGTTCTGTGTTGACTGGGTAACAGGTAATATAAATAATGATTTAAATGATGTTTGGACATTTGCAAAAAGTTATATATTACTTTATATGGGTAGTAAAATTTCTTATATGTTATTTAAATTGATTTGGTCCCCCATTAGTCCTCTTAAAAAATGTATTTTTTACATTAGACTTCTTTTACATCTTTACTGCAGTGTTAAACAGAAATCTTTGATAAGGTTTCTGTTGTATGTTTTTTTTATTGGTAATTCTTTTCTTCTGTTTGCACTATTACAATATTAATCACAGCATTTTTTCTGCTGTTTGTAATATAATTTTTTTTTAAATTTCAATTACAGATATTTACAAAAAATTTTAAAAACATATTTTTCATCAAATGATAAAACAGCAAATCCAAATTACGTTAGTCAAGTTGAATTTTGTTATAGCTGTTATAATACATACAATCATTTTCTCCTTCAAATTCTATTCTCAAGGAAGTCTGAAATGTTTAAGTTTTTTTGCTATCTTTTTTTGCTGTCTGAAAGTAATTCAAACTTTGATCATAGGATTTGGAATTCATATTTAGTTGTATTTACTAAACTAAAAGACAAGCCAAACAATAGTTTTTGATTGCAACAGTTTGTTGATGCTATTAATTTTTGAAATTAATGTAAACCATACTGATGTACTTAAAATAAATGGTCCTTTTTTATATTAATTTTTAATTTGTTAAAGGAATCATTTTGGAAATTAATATTGTATCTTATTATCATTTAAATCTTCATTATTCAATACTGACAACAGACTAACAAATCAAGAAATACGTCGTACTATTTTTCGTTTCTCTTTCAAGATTTAATCTTGCCTTTCACCATTATTTTGAATGTCGTTGATGTCTAAGGATGTAGTTCAGCACCAGCATTTGAGTATGAAGTGTGCTTGTATTTTTTATATTATTCAAAACACATACTATAAAACAAATAAACGAAAGAGAGGTTTATTTACAAAGTATATTTATAGAAAGAAACTTAATTACCATTGAATTCCATATACTGTCTTACCTTGCTTAGTGAGCAGAATATTTATTTTGTTAGTGAGGGTTATTTTACTGAACGATTGAGACATCACATGTTGGATTGCCCTGTATCTCAGATATCAATCTGTGTTATGTATTTGCTTAAAGAGAGTACTTTTATCTATATGAAGAAGCTCTGATAAAATCATTGAACATGATTCTGAGGGATTTTAGCTAGTACAAAATTTAACTGAGAAGATTGTTTCTGGTCAAGATTATATAGTTAGAGGTGGGTAGGATTGACATCAATGAACAGGTGGAAGAAAAAAGTAGAGCTATCGATAAAGTTGCATTCAGTGTCACTGCAAAAACCTATAGAAGAGATTTGGTCAAGAGAGGAAGAAATAACAGTCTCAGCAAGAACCACAAATTTCCAATGAAATAACAGAGATGCTGAAAGCATAGTAAAATATTGTATTGTATATTAAGAAGCATCACTCTAAACAGGCAACAACTATGTGTTCTGCAAATTTATTTAAAGATAATGCTGTGTTTTATTTTTGACAAGTTGTGAAGCAAAGCAAAATACAAATTTTCTTAGATAATTTTCTTGTAAAGAAAGTATTATAAATAACAGATTGCATTGTTATAAATTTGTTTGAGTATTATTGTTAATATTTTCAGAAAGGAAGGCATTGGTTTATTTTATATTGATTCCTATGAAAAGCATTATTTCACATAATGAGTGTTTGCATTATGAGTAAAATTCAATAATGAATCATGCTCATGAAGTAAGGTTCTATTGATCAGTATTTTCCCTCCTCAGGAAACACATTGCCATAGGCATTGCTGTTCTTAAGCATTACTATTATTCCCTTTAAAAGTTTGACTTATTTTATTTCTCCTCAATTCAAAAACATTGTAAAGGAGTAGCATTTTTCTTATTAGAATTAAAACTATTGACATAGTTGTATATACTGTCGTCGTGAGTTTGCATTCAATAACAGCACTTTGAAGCAGTGGAAAGCCATGAACATGATACACCTTCTTTTTTTTATTTCAAATATATTATTTGCATCTTCTATTTTGTATTTCCTTATTTTATTTGTTTTTATTTTACAGGACGATCACAAGTGAAGGAAAGATTTGATGTAGTTCACAATCTTATGGGTATACCTCATGAGACTATTATTAAATTTCCAGAAATATTCACTAGACGAGCTTTCATTACAAAGCAGAGACATTTGTATCTTGTTCATCTCAATCGAGCACAGTATGATCCAACTCAACCTTTATATGTTTCACTTAGGGATCTAGTTCTTTTGTCTGACTGTGAGTTCTGTGAAAAATGTGCCCGAACTTCAATTGATATGTACAATGAATTTCTTAAAACATTATAGCAAATGTTTTGTGTTGTAAATACTTAGAATAGTAAATATATTTTTTTATATTTTAATTTGTTTTATTTTCATACTGAGTTGCAATTATATTTCTTCATACTTGGCTACATTTCTGTCTATTACTATTAAAGTGAATATGTGATTTTTAGTGCTTTTGGTAGTAAAATAAAAATTGTCATAATATTTTAATATTCAAACAACTTTTATCCTGATCAAAATTCAGATCCATAAAAATTTATATATAAAATTAAATCTTGTTATAGAAACAGTACACATATTTTAATATTGTTAGTTAATTATGAGAATTATTAATAATTTTTAGTATATTTGACTTTTTGAGATTGAAATTTTATGCATTGCAAAGTTTTATTCATATGGTTCAGTTTTGTTTTATTGTTTTTTAACCTATAAAAATTTATAATAAATGTTTTCACTTCTTTGATGTCACTACACAATAACTGATTATGATAAGTAATTACAAAAATTACTCTAAAAAAAAGAATGCATTAAGAATTAATATTTGTTTATACAAAATCCAAGTATTTACTAGTAGACAAAGATATTTTTCTATATCTTGTTATTCTTAGGTATAGCAAATTAAATATATGTAATCATCTTACTATATTTGTTTGATATAAAGAATAACAATATGTATATATTCAGTTAACAGTACTTTTATTTTTTTAGCAATAATGAGAAATAACATAGGTGTCATAATTTTTGCATTTCTATTGAATTTCTTGCAATTGATAAACAATCGTCAGTGAGTAAATAAAACATTGTCCCCCTTCCCTTTATATTAATTTTGAATCTAATTCAGTCACTGAATTGATATATGGCACTTGGCAACTTGTAAGAGACTACTGTAAATTTAAATTTAGCTGTCTCCTTACTAAGTGCTACTTCATTAATGGTTTTTGATTAATTTTCAGGCTGTGATATGGTTAGCTGCTTAGAAATGTTCCAGATGTGGATCAAGTTCTCTTGAAAGAACCAAAACCTGTTTTACCATTCCACCATTTAACAAAATAATTATTCTGCATGTGAGAATGACATATTTACTTCTCAGTCGATGTTAGCTAAGTTTAAATAGCAGATACTTTATTATTGGATTTTTTTCAATGTTAGCACATAATTGTATTGTCGAGTACTGTACTGTTTTTTTCCTCCTCCCATTTTAAATGCTTCAGAACCAAAAAGTATACAGGAAAGAAAAGAGAAAATGTGAATGTAGCAGAATTCCATTTAAATAGGACAAAAAGTCTGATAAACTTTTTTTAGTGGTAATACGAGATGAAGTACTAAACGACATATACTTCTGCGATGGCTTGCATTTTTCTCATAAATATGCCTTGAACTTTCAAATGACATAAAGTCATAATTGTATCGTTGGTCCCTTACTGTATTAAAAAAAAAAGCTATTTAAAAACACTTTTTGTGTTCATTTGTGTATGTGTTTGTATTTCCACAGCCGTTGTGCCAATCATTCTTAGATCATATAACACTTAATTTCGTTAAAAAATAAGGTGTTTAATGTGTTTATAAATCAGTGGCATATCAATGATAAATGCATGCATGCATGATAATTTTTGTGCATAGTCATTTTTTCTTTTAAAATAGCTCAGGAATGCATTAATTGTTTTTCCCTTTTTTTTTCTGGATTGGTATTTGCAGAATCAAAAACTATCTGGTCATAATTTCTCCCCTCTTCTTTGAGTTATTACTTATATGTTTAGCGCATAGTAACTGAGACATATTTGCTTAAAATGGCATTCGTTCTGATTACGAAATATATCTTAAATAGAACTAGTAATGTGGTTTTTAGTGTAAGCTTATTTTGATCAAGAAATTAATTAATTTTATTTAATAACCGAGTTGTAAAAAACATCTAAATTACATTTCGTGTAATCTTGATTCTTTTTTTATTAACAATAAAAAACTCATCGAAGCATAAAGTAAAATAAATGTATTTGTTATTTTCGTGTTTGTTCAAGAAAAAAAAATTAAGTGCATTTTTATTTATGATTTATAATCTTTCATTATAATTATTATATTCTAGGTTCGAGAAAATTTTCTGTGGTGGAAAATCGATTAAAAATATCGCTCGTAGCATCACTAGTTGTATAATTCCAACATCTTCCCTTCACAGATTGTGCAGCAGAATGAATGTGCTTTATTACTGTACATGCACAGCAACAGAAATTGGTATGATTTAACTGAAATTACACACTACTAAGCTAATTGTAAAATACATGTTTAATCAAATTAAAACATGATATCGTGTAACAAATTAATTGCTGCAAATACTTTTAACTTGAATCTAAACAAAATACCATTTTATGAAATGCAAAAGGCTAAATCTATATATTTAAATTAATTAATAGAAATGTTTTAAATATATAGATTTAGAAATAATCAATCCCCCAGCTTAACCACTGGTCCGATTTCTCCAATTCTTATTTTATATGAAAACTTATGAACCATAAATATGTAATCATTGTATACCTGCACTCATCGCCACTCTCTGTTTATGAGAGGAAACTCAAAATCACTACTTCATTGTGTATTTTCTATCGATAAAAGCTTTGACAGTGTTCCTCAACCACAACTACTGTATGAATTTTTATTTCATATGAAAGTTTGTGATTCATCAATGATCGTCTATTCCCTAATAGCTTCCATGTTCGAGAAATATTGTAAAATATCTACTTCACGGTACTAATTCATGTTGAAATTTAAGAAAGCTGAAAAATTTATTACATTATTAGGAAAAAAGGTCAATTTTAGAGAATATGTTCATTTGCTTCAAAATATAAAATGAGGTGAAAGCAAAAATGCTCCCTCACTCTCTCTTTTCAAAGATAAAGATCATATAAAATATATTCAAAGGTTATAGGGCATGAATTTAAATTCATGCATCAAAAAGAGACTTCTGGACCAATTGACATTGTAGTCGATTAATCTATTGTAGTTTAACTTATAAAATAAAGGTGCTAAAATCTTCTGTCCACATGCGTCTAATTTTGGGAATTTCAAAATTAGAATGCAAAGTAATGGAGGTTTTATTTCTTTTAGTACCTCCTTAAAAGAATAGCATTCCGTCGTTCAGATATATTCGAGATTGAATGGTAGATCCCTAAATCCATAATTCTCTCTTCCTACTGGAATTTATTTCCAGAATGGACCCTTTTCTTGTTAATTTATCATCTCGATACCACTGCTGCCTTTAGTTTCATTGTCTTCTACAAGGGGTGTACAAAAGAAAAGGTACGAAACGTCGTAACAACGTAAACGTTAACATATTTGCTTATACCGCTATGGGAGAAAGTAGCGAAACATCTAGAGATGCGATTGGAGTCTCCGGCGTAGATTGGAGTTGTTGCGGCATAAATCGTAAATATCTTATTTAAAAGTAGCTAACGATTATTTTAATAATTATAAATTTTATTTTGTAAATAGTTGTAAAATTCAGATTGGCAACAGTGAGATTTTTGGAACTTGTTGTTTTAAAAACGATGCTAGAATGTTGAATGAAAATAAGTTGATGTAAATTTGATAATATTATCTATATGTAATATTTAGTTTTATAGTACGTTTGTCTGCATTTTATTTTTGTTGATGCACGAACACAACAATTGGTGACCCTGGTTTTACGATGACAACGGATAGCAAACATTCTACGACTGAAACAACTACTGTTATGGATGCCGAAGCAAATAAAGTAAGCATAAAAATTCCACCATTTTGGTGTGAAAAACCAGACATTTGGTTTTATCAAGTTGAAGCTCAGTTTGAAATAAATAAAATTTTTACTGAAGAAACTAAATTCAACTATTTGGTTTCCCAGCTTGAACCGAAATATGTTGAGCATATATGGGATATTATTAAGGACACTAAGCCTAATAAATATGCCCTGGCGAAAGAAAGACTTTAAAATACAGTGCGAGTCAAAAAAAAGTAAACACTAATTTTTCATGTGTGAAACAATATATAGCAAATATATTATTGACTTGTAACATAAATTAATATTGCATAGTTAAATAATTAATATTAAAATATTTAAATCGTTATAAATATTAAACAAATTGTAATTACAAGAAGAAATAAGCCGCTTAATCAAAAAATACACCCATTTTTGAGCGTCAAAAAAAAGTAAACACTGACAAGTCTTTCACTATAACGTTATCAATTTTGTAAGTGCCACCACTTTTTTTTCACAGAATCTTAAACAAAAGTGAATTCTTGATGTACATTTCGCTCTTCTGTTAATTTCTGAAATTTTCTGGAACATTTTTAGAAAACTGGATATGGGGAAACAAACATCACTAGAAACGAGAAAAATAATAATAAATTTGAAGAAAAACGGAAAATCATTACGTGAAATAGGACAAATTGTCCAAAGGAATCATTGCACGGTCAAAAAAATCATTGACAAATATACGAAGTATAAGCAGATTAAGGATTTTGAAAGAACAGGAAGACCAAGAAGACTTACTGATGCAGAAGTTAGAACTGTAGTACGAGAGATAAAACAAAATCCAGCTGAAAGTGCTGTAAAGATAGCGCAAAATGTATCTCAGACATCAGGAAAATCAGTAAGCGCAAGTACTATAAGAAGAACTCTTAATGATCATGGGTTACATGGTAGGATACCGCGTAAAAAGCCATTCATATCGAAAACAAATCAAAATAAGCGCCTGAATTTTGCTAGGAAGTACGAAAAAAATGATTTAAATTTTTGGAATAATATTTTATTTAGTGATGAAAAAAAATTTGAAATTTTGGCCCCTAAAAAGCAGTCGAAAATATGGCGATCGAAGAACGAAGAATTTGATGATAAATGTACAGTTAAAACAATTAAACATGGGGGTGGCTCTATTATGGTCTGGGGATGTATGGCGGCAGCAGGGGTCGGAAATTTGGTATTTATCGAATCTACGATGGATAAAATAGGCTACTTAAATATTTTAAAAGAAAATGTTGGCCCCAGTGTTGAGAAATTAGGACTGTCACGAACTTGGATCTTCCAGCATGACAACGATCCAAAACACACATCTAAAATTGTAAAAGAATGGTTACTATATCGGACACCCAAGACTTTAGACCATCCTCCGCAGTCTCCAGACCTCAACCCCATTGAACATTTATGGGCATATTTAGATAAAAAAGTACGCCAAAGAACGGTTTCAAATAAAGAAGAATTGAAAAAAACTATCTTGGAAGAATGGCAGAAAATCCCGATCGAACTGACGAAAAAATTGGTAGCATCTATGCCTAGAAGGTTAAAAGCTGTAATAAAATCTAAAGGAAAGCAAACAAAGTATTAATTGCTAATTTTTTTCATTCTATTTTGCTATCAGAGTTATCTGTTTACTTTTTTTTGACTCAGAAAGTTGGCTAGACATTTGTTTAAATTGAGCTATTTCTTTTTGTATTTTGTTTTAGCTTAACATTTATAAGCTGTTAAATTCTAATTAAATGAACATTTAATTTTAAGTATTTGTTTTACATTATAAGTCAATAATGCATTTGAAATAAAGCATTTTATACATGAAAAGTTGGTGTTTACTTTCTTTTGACTTTCACTGTATGTTCAAAGAAAGTGAAAACAAGAGAATTCAGCGCATAGTTACTGGAATAGACCTTGGCGATAACAAGCCAAGTCAGCTTTTGCAGAAGATGAAAAATTTAGGAGCGGACGATTTTTCAGAAAAAGTGTTGAAATCTTTATGGCTGGATAAAATGCCTGATTTTATTCGAAATATTCTTCTTGTAAGTGAAGAAGGTTTAGACAAACTGGCTACGATGGCTGATAAAATTCATGAGATGAAATCGGAAAAGGAAGTTTGTGCTGTTTCGCCAAATGTTAACTATACTGATGCTTTATTTGCAAGAATAGCTGCTTTAGAACAAAAAATTGATTCACTGCAAATAAATGACCGTTCTAGATCCAAATTTATAAATCATCGCCGGAATATATCTCGAAGCCGCAGTCGTTCAACTAAGCGATTTAACCAGAAAGGTAAATATTGTTTTTATCATTTTAAATTTGGCAATCGTTGCCGACCTGAAAAATGTTACTCGCCATGTGCTTGGAGCGAAAAGGCGGGAAACTCCAAGATGCAACAGGATTAGCGGCTACCGCTGTTGCTGATATTAATGAAAGCCGCAAGTTTCGTTTATTTGTAAAGGACAAAAACACAGGACTGCGGTTCTTAGTGGATTCAGGAGCTGATGTTAGTCTTATTCCTGCGACTCATCGAAATAAAACAACAGATGATTTTAAACTATATGCGGCGAATGGAACAGAAATTCCTATTTATGGAATTAAAATTTTGAACTTAAATTTAGGACTTAGAAGAGAATTTAAATTTCCTTTTATATTAGCTAAAGTTGATAAAGCAATAATAGGAGCTGACTTTTTGAATAAATTTAAGCTTTTAATAGATATTCATAACAAACAACTTATTGATGGAATAACTAATCTGTCCGTTCGACACCACGTAACAACAATATCTGTTGATGATGTTATTAGTACTTTGGATAAAACTTCTAAATATGCTAATTTGTTACAACAATATCCAAATTTAACTAAACCTAATTTAACAGTATCTAAATTTGAACATGATGTTGAGCATTTTATCACAACAAAAGGACAACCTACTTATTCCAAAGCTAGACAACTGGATTCCAAGCGATTACATATAGCAAAACAGGAATTTCAATACATGTTAGAAAATGATATTATTCGATTATCTAAATCACAATGGTCCAGCCCTCTTCACATGGTGCCTAAGAAAGATGGTTCCTTCCGACCATGTGGGGATTATCGACGTTTGAACGCTCAAACCATACCAGATCGTTACCCTATACCTCGATTAGAAGATTTCAACCACATTTTAAAGAATACTCGAATATTTTCTAAAATTGATTTGCATAAAGCATATTTCCAAATTCCGATTAATGAAGCTGATAAGAAAAAAACTGCTATTATAACACCCTTCGGCTTGTATGAATTTAATGTAATGAGTTTTGGTTTGCGTAATGCTCCTTCCACCTTTCAAAGATTTATCAATGAGGTATTTAGAGGACAAAATTTTGTTTCCCCATATTTAGACGATGTTTTAATTGCGTCAACTACAGAAGAAGAACACGTAAAACACTTAAAATTAGTTTTTGATAGATTGCAAAAATATGGATTGAGACTTAATATTTCTAAATCTATTTTTGGAGTTAAAGAACTGGAATTTTTAGGATTTTTAATTACAAGTGAAGGATCAAAACCTCTTCCTGAAAAAGTTAAAGCAATTCTCAATATTAAACTGCCAGAAACTATTCATCAACTACGGACTTTCCTTGGAATGGTTAATTTCTACCGTCGTTTTTTGAAGAACGCCGCTAGTACTCAAGCCATTTTACACGAATACTTAAAAGGAGCAAAGAAAAAAGATAATCGGAAAATAACTTGGAACAAGGAAGCCATTGAGCAGTTTGAAAAATGTAAAAAAGATTTGGCAAATGTTGCTGTGCTATCTCACCCAAATCCTGAATGACCTCTTTCATTGTGCACAGATGCTTCCAATACAGCAGTGGGTGCAGTTCTACAACAACTTGAAAATGGTAGATGGAAACCAATTGGATTTTTTTCCAAGAAGCTTAACCACGCACAACAAAATTACAGTGCATACGATCGGGAACTTCTCGGAATTTATTTATCCATTAAATATTTCACATATTCTAGAAGGAAGAAAATTCACAGTGTATACTGACCACAAGCCATTAATCTACGCATTTTTGCAAAAATCCGATAAAGCTTCTTCACGCCAAATTAGACAACTTCAATATATTTCAGAATTCACAACAGAAATTAAATACATTACAGGAGAAAGTAACGTGGTAGCGGATACTTTATCAAGAATTGAGGAAATTGCCTTAATAGATTATGAACTAATTGCCAAGGAACAAGTACAAGATGATGAATTTCGAACCTGTCAAAAATCTACAAGTTTGTCATTTAAAAAATATCCCCTTCCATCTGGAAAATATTTATGGTGTGATACTTCAACACAGCATATTAGACCTTATATACCAAAACATTTTCGCATGAAGATATTTCATCAATTTCACGGATTGTCCCATCCGGGAATTAAATCAACAGTAAAATTAATTTCTTCAAAATTTATATGGCCAAATATTAAGAAAGATGTCCAGCAATGGGCGAAGTCGTGTATTCCATGCCAAAAGTCTAAAATAACCCGCCATACAAAATCAGTATTGGGTGAATTTCAAAAACCATCAGGAAGATTTCGAGAAATACATATTGATATTGTAGGTCCACTACCACCTTCAAATGGTAACACCTACTGTCTAACATGTATAGATAGATACACGAATTGGATGGAAGCTATTCCGCTGGAAAACATCTCTGCGGAAACAATATCAAAAGCTTTTTATAACAACTGGATAGCAAGATTTGGAGTACCTTGGAAGCTTATTACTGATCGTGGAACACAATTTTCATCCGAGATATTTCAAAATCTCTCAAGAATCTGCGGCATTAAGCTTTCACATACTACAGCCTATCACCCGCAGTGTAACGGAAAGGTAGAAAGACTACATAGATCGATAAAGGCTGCTTTAAAAGCCCACAATAATGTATCTTGGAGTGAAACGTTACCAACAGTACTTTTGGGTTTACGAACTGCGATCCACGATGATACTAATTATACAATAGCAGAAATGGTGTATGGAGAGAATATCAAACTTCCTGGAGAATTCTTTGATGCAAATATACCACATATGTCACCAGGAACATTTGTAAATGATTTACAAAATGTTATGGAATTGATGAGACCAAAAGAAACTCAACAAAAAAGTCATCCAAAAATATTTGTGCACAAAGATTTAGAATCAACTTCTCACGTTTTCCTTCGCATTGATAGAGTACGAAAGCCACTCGAACCCCCTTATGAAGGTCCATATTTTGTTATCAGCCGTACACCAAAATATTTTACTCTGAGGATAAAGAATAAAGAAGTGAATGTAACTATAGACAGATTAAAGCCAGCGTATCTACTACCACAAGAAAATCCTGAAGAGCAGCTTGCAACTCCAACTTGTATGAAGATTACACCTGCGTCCCAACCAGCTAAGATTCAAACCAAGGAAACTGTATCTCAACCTGATCTTAAACCAGCCTTAAGACAATCTCGAACTGGTAGAATCATTAAGACGCCATTGAGATTCAAAATTTAAATGTTGACTTTTTTTCCTCCTTTATGCTACTACTAAAATATTTACTTCCTGCTTTCTAACGTAACGTTCGTTACTGGTAGGGGAGTATATGTTGCGGCATAAATCGTAAATATTTTATTTAAAAGTAGCTAACGATTATTTTAATAATTATAAATTTTATTTTGTAAATAGTTGTAAAATTCAGATTGGCAACAGTGAGATTTTTGGAACTTGTTGTTTTAAAAACGATGCTAGAATGTTGAATGAAAATAAGTTGATGTAAATTTGATAATATTATCTATATGTAATATTTAGTTTTATAGTACGTTTGTCTGCATTTTATTTTTGTTGATGCACGAACACAACAGAGTCTTCGGCGCAGATGCGCAGGAGAGAGCATATTTCTGATAGTGGGAGGTGTTACACCAGCCGCTCTTCATCGCCGGAGGGTCACCATATACGGGGAAGACTGTGTGTTAGATAAATCAGTGAGAAAATGGAGTGCCCGTTTTCGGGCAAGCCATGAAATTTTGATGATCCGAGACCAGACCAGGCAAACACAGTTATCACGGCCGACCTCATTGACAAGGTGGACGACCTAGTGAGAAGTGATCGGGCGTGTCAGATTGCGAATGTTGGCGGTGAAGGTGGATGTCAGCGTTGGAACAGTGTGGACTATTGTTCACGACAGGTTGCGTTATCGGAAGGTGTGCGCGCAATGGGTTCCGAAGCAGCTGACCGACCATCACAAGGAACTGCGTATGGGACTTCAAAATCTATTTCGGTATCATGAAGACCCCGCTTTCCAGGATCGGATCGTCACAGGTGATGAGAGTTGGTGCCATCACTACGAGCCAGAGACAAAGTGGGATAGCATGCAGTGGAAGCATACGTCGTCACCTCTCCCTAGAAAGTTCAAAGCCATGGCGTCCGCAGGCAAGGTGTTGCTCGCCATCTTCACATGCTTCGAAGTCCAAGGTTACTTGTTGAATTCCAAATTGAATTTTGCAAATTAAAAGTGAGATTTGACAGTCAGCTGTTTGAAAACAAATATTTAAAAGTAACAGAATTATTAAAAAAAATACTTCAACTTCGTCAATAAGTAACAAATACTTCAACTTCTATTATATAAACAAACAGTATCATAAACACGAGGCTCTCTATCAGCTTTTCAACACTTCTTTTTTTTATAGTAACTGAGCAGGGTAAACTCATGGAAGAGAATACCAGGCGATTGGAAGTGGTAATTATTTGTATTTGATCTATTATATTTATATTTATTACCTATATTTTTATGCCCTAAATTATAATCTGATGTAATTATTTTCTTTTTATTGTTTCTTTTGATTCATTTGCGAATGTACAATTTTTTTTTTGTTTAAATTATGAAAGTGTTTGCCATTTTTCTACCGATTAAAATAAAAATAAATGCTTCTTGTCTTTCAAAATTATAATTCGTTTTTTTTTATTATTATTTGGAAAAAAATTTTAAGCTGGTTTCCTTAAATCTGATTTAAAGTGCATATTTTAATGTTTATCAAAAATGTAACTTTTTTTTAAAATTTATTTCATCAAAAGTCGATAAAGCTTTCTGTTACAGTGTTACTTGTATTTTTTTATTTTATATTCAGGGTGCTTAGCATCATAAAAAGTGGTGAAATTCAAAAACCATTTTTAAAAATTTTAAAGGTTATACAAGAGGGTACAAATGGGTACATTCCGACATGTAGCATCAAATTCTAACCTTTTCCCTTTTAAGTGAGTAAGTCACCAAATGTGTTTAAAAAGTTTCTTAATATCTTACTATATTAGTTAGTTAGCAAGTTTTAGTCAATTTGGTTAGAATTTTACGCCTTGGTGAAAAACTGGTGACTGATTTTCCTGTTTTATTCATTTCAAAAAGTACTTGATTTAAAAAAAAAAGAAAGAAAAAGACATTAAAAAGTGTTTAATTTTTTCAAGAAGTGCAAAGGAAACATTTTTCACTTTTTGTTTTCTTTGAAGTTGAATATAATAAATCAAAAGCTTTAATGTACATTACGTTAATGTATGTAATGTTTACTAAATGCATCGAGAAAGAGAAAGGGAGAATGGAAAATACGCCAGGAGGAAAAGCAGGTAAAATAGATCCAAAGTTGTTGATGCATATTAAGATAATGTTTAATTACCTTTTTTCACTGCTTTTTTTTTTTTTTTTCCTATTCAATAATGGATTCTATTTTACCTATCCAGAATATTGTAATTTTTATTTTGAAGGAGCAGTTCCAAATACTGATTACCAAGTTTGTGGACTTGAAAATTTTTTGAATTTCTTTAATTTTTAGTGTTTTAGAGAGTGCAGATTTTATTTCAGTTACATCTAGAGAGTGTAGATTGAATCCTTTTTTATTTGTTGTTAACAGAAATGGTGTTAAAATCTGTCTTACAAGTTCAAACTTCCCTCATCATGGACTGCATGATAGGGGAGAAGGAAGGTGAATTATGATGATCATTTCAAATTTTTACAAGATTTTTATCTTCTATTTGATAGTTGATTCATGAATGAGGCATAACATTATTGTCAGAATCTTTAGAAATTTTTTTTCTATCTTATTAGTCTTTCAAAAGAGTGCATTATTAAGAAATAATTGCCTTCACCAGTGGAAAACTCAAATCACATCAATTATGTTTCCTTATTTAGAGATATTTTAACTTTAATTCTAACCCAAATATAACACAGAAACAGGATCTGACAATCAAACTACAAATCTATGAATTTACTTATATGTTGTTTACATATTTCGACAACTTTTTTTTAAGAGCATTTAAATTTTGTACAAAACTTTTATAAGTTAGGATATAAGAACTTGGCATACATATTTAAATGTATATATATATATATATATATATATATATATATATATATATATATATATATATATATATTTAAAAGTAGATGGCCTTGTTTCTGTCCATTCTCTGATATCTAATGGTATATTTCATATTACAAGAAAAGGGATTTTAAATTATGATTAATAAATACAATATTGCAAAAGAGACATAATTACAAATGAGAAAACTTGTTATGTTTTATTGGTAAAATATTATATACTAGATCATTGTGAGATTGGATCTTAATGATTTTAATGTAGCTGAATTCAGCTTTTTGAATACATTTTATAAAGGTTTTTTTTTTTTTTTTTTAATGATGTGATACAAATTTTATTTTCTTGACCTATTACTATCTATTCTTAAGATGTTGAGACTTTGAAGGCTATTCTGAACCATTATAATGTAATATAAGTTTTAGAAATTTAAATAGACCAAAACTTCTTTTGAATACACATGTTGTTCTGATAGAGCATAGGCTATTTTTTTTTCCATCTATCCTTTGATATGTAAAATTCATCAGCAACTTTAGAAAGTTACTGTTGGAGTTATAATATTTTCTGTTTTTAATGCATCTTGCTTCCTTCCAAAAATTTGGAGCATATTCTTCATATTGAATTTTAAATTTCGTGATTTGTTAAATTACAATTGTCTAAAAGCAACAATATTTTCTGTCTTTAAAAATATTGATGACTGGTATTAAGGTTGATATGATTAAGAGTGTACAACACTCAGCTATGCATATGTACAATAAATCTGGTAATATCTCTGGTGCAATAAAAAAAAATTGCCATTAAGAAGGAAATTGTAAATTTCTCTTCAAAGAAAATTTCCCTCATTAGATTTTTCCTACTCCAACAGGGGGGGGGGTGAACTTTGAAATGTAAGTAAATATGTGTTCATTAATTTTTAAAATAGTTGCAATTTAGACATAAAAATCTATCAGCTTAACCTGATATTGATAAATTAATTTTTCTGAACTAGTATAAAATTGATTAGTGATTGTGATTCTTTATTATAATTTATTAGATGTTTGTGTCATTGAATGGTACAGGACTTCTACCCATTATCTTCAGCAATTAATTTTTTAAGCCATTTTTAACTAAGATATGTTTGATTTACCAATAACATAAATCTTGAATGTAATATACATATAGATGGATTGACATACAGTAATCAATATTTTATAAATCAAATTTTCAAATTCTTGGATTAATTATTACTTAAAATAGTGTTAATTCATCAGTAAGTAATGTGAGCCACTAAGCAAGATTATAATCACATTTGAAGCCATATCATATTACAATATTTCGATTAAAGTATGAAAAAAATTTTATTGTTAAAGATTTTTTTGACAATCAATTGATTTGAATCCATTAATTAATCCCATGTTTATTGAGATTTAAAAAAATCAGTACTAATAAAACACAAATCATATTAAGTTTCTTGAAACATTTTTAATGCAGATAAAATAATTAAATTTTTGAATGCATCTTTAAATTCTTGATTTAGTTTTGATAAATATGAAAAATGTTCTGGTTTAGCTTTTACATTTGGGTTGACATTTTCAGGTATGATGCATCCATTCAAATTAAATGGCAGTTTATTAATTTTAAGAAACGTTGAATCAAGTCACAGATTTTTATTGTTAATCTTTTAAAAGTTGAGAATTTTTTAAGGGCAATTTCTTTTGTCATTTTTATTCATTTACTTTTTATCAAATCAAAATGACATCCTTTATTTTGCAATAGATATTGAGCAAATAAATATTAATTTATAAAACAGAAAACATATTATGCTGAGAAAAAGCATAATCTACATATGTACAAAGATTTTTTTTTTTTTTTTGGTTAAGGTGTTTAATTTTTTACTATATTCTCTGATTTTATGTGAGAAGATTGCTATTATATTATTCTCTCTCAAATAAATATTTTATATAGCTGTCATCTAGTGAAGAAGACATCACATGCAGAACATTTATATTTAGAAATGAAGATCATACCTTTGGGAATGCACTACGATACATTATCAGTAAAAAGTAATGTTTTTACTAACTCTTATTTTTATTTTCAATTTAATATGCTTTTGAATGGAAATTTAATGTAGTTTATTGTAATAATTATAAATTGTTCTAATTTAGTCCTGAAGTTGAATATTGTGGATATTCTGTACCACATCCATCAATACATGATATAAATTTTAGAATTCAAACAAAAGGTAAGCCATAGATTTTAAGATTTTATTTATAAAATAATAATTTTTTTTTATAATTAAAGATATGTTTTTACTTTTACTATAGTTCATATATAAATATTTGTTTTCACTTAAATAATACAGAAAAAATATCAGCAATAAATATGACTGAATAATTAAATAGTATTTTTTTTTAAATTCTTATTGAATATTTTCTTGAAGGTGATAAATAATTGCAACTGTGTTTTCCTTTAGAAAAAAAATTGTTCAAACTAACTTTTGATAATCTAAAATTTGATTTTACTCAATTTTGTTTGAAGATTAATAATTGCATATTATTATTATTTAAAAAAAACATGTTATAGAAATATAACAAATCATTTGAGATACAATATTTTAATTGTATAGACAGAAAGTTCTTAAAACAAGGGATAGATGATTTGCATTTGATTTAACTGAATAATTAATGTATTACTAATATGAAAAATTATAATGATGAATTTTATTGGATAATTTTTTATAATTTAGTTATAAAACATTGTTTCTAATTCAGTCTTGCTTCCTATAAAATATTTGCATTTTGTAATTAACTCTATCAATACTGAAAGAGCACAAATTCCCATTCATTGAGACTACTAAGGGTACTCCAGTTATTTGGCTGTCATTACAAAATCTTTCTCCCCTTGTCATTTTGTATAATTGGCTGAACCCAATTGATTTAGAGTATCCAAGGTGCACACTTTATTCATTAGAAATGCTCACCCAGATGGGTTTAGAGTGATTGATTCAGGATGATTTTCTGAAAACTCAAAGGATGTCCTAACACACATTTACTTAGTAGCCCTCATTTAGGTGGGATATATTTTTTTATATCGATCCTTTGGGAATGCAGACTCGCATTGCATTTTTTTTTTTTTCCTTGGAGAAGGGAGGGGCTAAGGAATTTTTCTTTATTTTCAAAGGGAAACAGGCATTCCAGCATTCTGAGATACCTGAACTTGAATGTTAGGGAATGTTTTAAGTTAATAAAAAGTTTAAACAAGATTATATATTCTGCATTTCACATAATTTGTGTTCTGCTTTTCTTTTTATGAACTACTATTTCCAGAATTACCTTTTGTTAATAATATTCTGATGATGTAAATGATTCACAAATGTATGGATAAATATTCAATGAACAAAAAGTAAACCCATATATTTAACTATATTGCCATATATTATTATAAGTTGACTTGAAAGGATAAATTCTGCAAATTTCTTTTAAAATGATGACAACAGAATTTGATTAGTAAAATATGTCTTAATACGATCCTTACATTTTAATTCAATTTATGTGGAGTTTTTTTTTGTATGATTAAACTAAATAAATAAGATTTTAAATATATTATAAAATATAATTATTATTTTAAAATTCAGGTCTGATTGTAAATAATTGGGTTTTTTTGTGTGGCAAGTATTATCTCTCCCTAATTCTCTAAGTTTTTAAAGGCTATGAATTATTATTAGCATAATATTGAAAGTTTCATGAAGAATAAATTGGTAATATGTTTTTGTAAATCTGTCAATATAAGTTGTTTAAAATTGGAAAATGATTAATTTTTTTGCATATCATTTTTATAGGAGCTGCGGCTACAGATATCTTAAAAAAAGGATTAGAAGATTTACAAACTTTGTGTGATCACATGAATAAAACATTTCAGGTAAAGTTTTGATAAAACAAAAGTATAAATTTGATTTTAATAACTTCACAACTATGCCCTACCTCCTTATTATATTATGAGATACTTAGAGGCTATAAAACATTAACTTAAACAGAGATATTAGAAAATTCAAAAATATCTTTTTTGAAATCTGTGCAAGAGCTATTTAGGAATGATCCTCACTATTTTTAACTGTGAATGCTTGATATAGGCATTCCATGCTGTCTTAACATATATAAATTTTAACAGAGATTTAGCAACCCCTAATTCCATAATTTACAGACACCTATGTGTATATTTAAATGGATTAATCTCTAATTTTTGAAGTTGGGTGAAGCTTATTGCTACACTATCCTTAATTGTAGTAGGAAGGTATTCTTAATATATTTAGAATAGTGAGCATAAAATAGAGAAGATGCAAAAAATTTTTTTTTCAGTTGTTGATGTAGTGAAGCATGGCCAGACCTACATTTCTTTATCCATTCAGCTAGTTGATTTTGGCTAAGAATCTATAGTTCCCTTTTTATTGTATTCCATAAATACTAGCTGTCTTGAATGAACAGTTTAATAACAGTTGAACAGTTCACTTTTAAAACTTTGTTTTTATTTTACCAAAAATAAACAATATAATTACTTGTGCTCTGTACATGTACAGATGGGAAATTCTGAGTTAAGGAAAAAGATTTTCTAATATTCTTTATTTTACTTCTGTTAGCCTTCAGAGAAAATAGCTGAAAGAAAATTCAGTTGTTCCCTTAAAATGAAGAATTTGAATCTCGAAAGTTTAGAGGGACTACATAGAGTAAACATTGTAGTTTCCTATCCATTCAGCTAGTTGATTTTGGCTAAGAATCTATAGTTCCCTTTTTATTGTATTCCATAAATACTAGCTGTCTTGAATGAACAGTTTAATAACAGTTGAACAGTTCACTTTTAAAACTTTGTTTTTATTTTACCAAAAATAAACAATATAATTACTTGTGCTCTGTACATGTACAGATGGGAAATTCTGAGTTAAGGAAAAAGATTTTCTAATATTCTTTATTTTACTTCTGTTAGCCTTCAGAGAAAATAGCTGAAAGAAAATTCAGTTGTTCCCTTAAAATGAAGAATTTGAATCTCGAAAGTTTAGAGGGACTACATAGAGTAAACATTGTAGTTTCCACTTATTAACAATTAATCTTACATATGATGATTGAATAAATTTAGGGAATAAAAAAAAAGTAAATGAAGTTGAAATTAAAATATTTTAGTGGTGTAATAAATGTAATCAGAAAAGAAAATGCTAAATCAGACATTTATATCTAGTAAAATTTTTCTTATCAATTGCCAATAGTTGGATGAAATTTGCTGCTAAGCATATTTAAGATAGTCTAAACTATAAGAAAATCTGAGACCGAAGTAAAAACTCTGTTGGTGAAATTTTTTTTTTTTGACATTAGATATTTATAATCATTTAATTATAGAATTTATCAAATCTACTTAAATGTTCATTTACAAATCATAGATACTTAAATTCCTTTCATGCATTGAATTTCAGATAATAACTGAAAGTCAGGAATGGCTTATTTGTTTTTTGTTAAAAAAAATTGATGTTCTTGCTTAACATTCACGATTTTTTTTTTAAATTTAAAGGCAGTTAATTTTAAAATTATGTAGTTTTCATTTGCTAACTTCATTTTTCTTTTCAGAATGCCTTAGAAGAATATAAAGGTACAAAGATGGATGGTATTGAACAAGCTCTTCAAGAAATGGATGCTTAATTGTAGTCTTTCATATTCTAGTTGTATATTTATGTTATTATTTTTCTAATAAAAATTCTCTTAATGATACTATTTTTGATGGCCACATTTTTTTCCAATATTATTTTGAAGCAGAATAATATAGTTTTTATGAAAGGTTATATGATAATTCTTTGAATGTTATAAAATACTTTAAGCTTTCACTAAAAAAATTCAAATTGTACATTTTTTAAAAATGAATATAATTTACAAATGCCTTGGTTTGAAGAATTTCATCCAAATTCTAGCATGTGTACTCACCTTATGTTTGACATTGAGGGCAAAATTTTATAATGCGAACATTTGAAGGGGGTAGCAGAAAAATAAGAGATGCTGGTTTTGCATATCAGTGGACAACCTGTTTTTATTACTAGGGTTATTTTAGAATGAAAAATCATTACTTTTTAATTATTCTGATGGCAAATAAATAGCAGATATGTCATTTCCCCATTAATTGTATAGTAAATAGTATCTTCAAAAGTATAATCATTGAATATCTGCAAGTTTCATATGATTACTTGTTTTGGAAAGAGTTAAAAATATACTTCCCCAGATTCAATAATCTGTCCTGTTGAGTGTTTTGGAAGATTTTCAGTTTTAACTCGCATATTAACAGATGGTATACAACTATAATTATTCCCATGCTTGAAGTAATAGATTTCCTCTTTCCATTTTTTTATTATATTCTTCTTCTTATAGATTAGTAAATAATAAACAGAGATATTTAAAAGAAAAGTTAGTTTTTTTTTAATAATAATTATTTTATTAGCACCTTTTTTTAAAAATAAAAATAAGTTGTGAATTTCATTATATCATTAAAAAGTTTAGATCAATTTTTCTCAGGACCGTTCAAATCAAACTGAAGCTCATTGTTTTACGCAAATATATTTTCTAAGATTACCATAATTCTATAAATAAAAATTCTTTGAAAAGCTAAAAACGCAATTTAGAATAAAAACTATTGACAAATTTCTTTTTACTGCTAAAAATGACATGCTTCTAGGAAAAAATTATTTAGCCTTTTCAATTGTTGAGTGCATTAAAAATTGATAGCTAGTTTTAATCGATACTTTTTTTTTTCTAAAAATGAATACTTATGTCTCACATAAGTTTCAAAAAAGAAAACTAAGTATAAGAAAGAATTTTTATAACTAAAAAGAGTTAGGGGGAAAAAAATACAACATGAAGTAAACAATGTACAGGAAAAGATGAGGGCATAGGTTTTGTACATACTCCATGCAAATAATGGAACCATATATGCGTTATATATGGAAGATAAAAACAGTGTAAAAAATTAACAAGGTAAAAAAAAATATCTAAAAGAAACTTATGTAAAGCTTCAATATGAATTGAGTATAAAATGCATTTTCATGTCTTAAATTCATAAATAAGATCAGACATAAGTTTCAAAATTATCAGTCCATAGAGTATCACATGTGGAGGTGGAGACATTGTTGATTGTGTCTTTAACAAGCGTCTTGATTTCTTCTTGCACTTCACTTATTTCTCGGTCAGTATTAATAACCTATTAAAGATCAAAATATGATGATAAATTAAAACAAAAAATTTCCAAAATCTAAGTAAGAATGTCTTTAAAATATAACACTTGCTCTAATCTTATTTATTATTCACACAATTTTTTTAAAAATGTCAGTGCTTAAGGATGCTTCATAAATTTTTGATTTTATAAACAAACAAACAACAACAAAAAAAAAATAATAAAAATTGGAATGACAAAACTAATAAAAGTTACATACAAGATCTCAATTTTTTATTGCAACAGCATTGTAACAAAATTAAAGTATTTTAAATAAAAAATAATGGATATCCATGAAAAATGTTTTAAATATTAAGAATTTAATTTTTAATGTTCCGCCATTTTTTAAAATTAGTATAGAATAACCTTATAAAAATATTATATTTCAACATTCTTGTGCTCAATTCATAAATTTTGAAACTCTTAAAAAACTAATTTTAAATTCAGTAGTTTAAAAAAACTGTTGTTTTAATAAACTACTATAGCATAATATTGAAAGAGAACCTGCACCACAGAAATATAAGGGAAAGGCCATTATAAAGGAAAAGTTCAGAATTCACACTTATTCAGGGTTGTGATCTAACGCTTCCAAAAGAATTAAGAAGGGGGAAAATTTATCCCAACCATAACTTTTAAAAATATTTTTGCAAAATCTACAAACATCTATACTCAATATTATTAGCTCCTATTGCTTATTCATGGTTCCATCTGTATTTGTTTCATATGTATATAAAAAAAAGCACAATACATATACTTTTGTATTATACAGAAGTATAATTTTTGAATTCTTTTATTCACTGCCTTGAGAGGCTTACTGGACTCTCAGTCTTGACTAATAATAATTAACTATTACTCAAAAGTTTCCAAATAAACATTTTTAATTTTACTGTTTGGAACATATACAGAGATTGTTGGAATTCCAAATTTAGAACTAGGCAATATATATTTGATCATGGAAGAAAAATAGGCAGTTTTTTTAAGTTGATACTGAAAACTAAGAGATCAATTATTTTAAGAAAAGAATATCTACAATAACATATTTTATATGAAAAAATATTATTAGCTATTTTAAAATATTTTTGATTTCTAATAGTTTTTTTTTTTTTTTAAATCCACACTCATACCCATACTATTAAAGAAACAGTGACATTCATAACAATAATGGTTAGAAAAGGAAAGAAAAAGCTTGAATTATCAATACTACTAAGTAAAAAAGATGCCAAAAATCTAAAACTAGAAGAAAGTGTTGACATAATTTAGAAATTGACTTTAAAGCCAGAGCAATAAAATATATAATTCAATAACCCTAGGTAAAAAAACTGTCAATAAAAAAACACAGATTTCATTGGTGCACTTAAAAAAAATGAAAGTGATAGAATACGAGACAAAATCAACCCAAACTATAAAAGAAATTACAATAATTTGAAAAGAAGTATACAAAGTGATATATAAAGACCAGAAAGATGCTTATATTACAAAATAAAAATATAAGTGAATGTGTCAAAAGAAAGTAATAATAAAATTGGCATAATCACACAAGTGATAGATGTAATACAGGAAAATAATATTTCAGCAACAATAAAAAAAAACTGTTATAAATTACATTTAAATAAATTTTGGGAAATCAATCAAAATTAGAGAAACAATAATTTAGAAATGAAAGTGTAATTGCTGAAAAGATAACTTTTTATATTAATTTTTAAATTAATTTTAAAAAATGTAAAAATCTTCTTGCCCACTCAGGAAGGACGGGTAAATCAACTTTTTAATAGCACAAAAAAAAAAAAAAAAAAAAAAAAAAAAAAAATGCTTTCAACTACTAAAAAACACATATATCAGATTTTGATTCAATTTGCTAAGGGATGCAGAATTGTATTAAGACAAAACAGATTTTCTGCTTATATATATCTTTGCACCATACACTATCTTTTACTAGTGAAACAAGTCAAAAATGAAGCAAGTTTCTTGGATTAAAATAATGTATGGAAAAAGTCATAAATTGAAATGAATTAATTTAACTCATATGTAATAGAGTACAAACTATATCTATATAACAGCATGAATTGCAGAGCTCACTAGAGTTTGGTGCATTCAATTATACAACAATCTTTGAAAAAGAAAAATCCAGATTGTTGATAGCAGTTGTCTGTCTTTAATAGTCGGGCAATTAAGTAAGAAGATAAGGGATCAAACTTTCTAAAACTACTTCCATGAAAATCCAATTTCACCAAATCGCAAGATTTTGTACTACCCAAAAAAACATTTGGCATTTAATTTCATTAAAAGTCGGTAGAATATCATTAAATCAAAATAGTAGCAAAAATATAGATTGATTATCGCTTTTCAAAAATCCTAAATGTATGTAGAATTGAGATGACACATAATTATCTCAAAATAAAGTAATCTTAAGTTATACAACTGGATTTGTGTGCTGTCTCTGTAAGAATCTGTTAATAATTATAGTGGAAGTAGTAAATTTTATAAACAAAATTTTAATCATTGGGATAAAGATATTTAAAGCACCAACACTTAAGCCAAGTGTTGAGACTTCATTTTACCTGTAATATCCCCCACTCCAAAAAAAAGTATCATTTTTACAAAAGCAGAATCCATCGTCTTCTTCAAAATTTATTTACAATATTTCTGAAATATCAGAGCTGAGCAACTTCCTAAATTAAGATTTTCAAGTTTAATCTTCCTAATTTTTGCCATTATAAATTTTGCTCATGTGATTTTGAATTTAGCATCATTAAAATAGTATCACCTTAATCAGGTAAGAGGCTTTAAATTCTAATTATTAATTTATCATATGCTACTTTGCATACAATCGTGCAAATCAATTTTGCATGCCTGCAATTTACTTTGACTACACTACAGAATCTATCATTGTTCATTTTTTTATAATTATGATTTAGATTTTAATCTTATGATTAAACTATCAACTCTTATTAGCAGCAATAGTAAATGTAATAATTCTTTCGTATTGAAAGTTCTTATTTTTAGTATAACATTTCATAATAGTAATTATAAATACAGGAAGAAAAAATATATTACAAGACAACTTGAGAAAATACACTGTTTTTACGATTGGTAAGAAAAAGATTCCTGCACTGAAAAAGATTTTTATTTTTACTATCAATATCTTTGTTTTTATTGCCACATTCTATTTTAAAGGGGTTTTTTTAAAAATTTATTTACCTATTTTATGATAAACAATTTTTGTATTTTGTATAATATTATTTCTAAAGAAATCCAAAGAATGCTACAAAAGAAAAACTGAAATCACATAAAACATGCCAATAAATTAGTAAAACTGCAAATTAAAAACACACTTTAAGCTGGATAAATAAGATGAAAGAAAAAATAGTAACTGCTAGAGTTTTTTTACCTTCCAATTGTCTTCCCTCAAAAGCCCATACACTTTCTTTACTTCATTTTGAAAATCCTCTTTTTCATAGACTTCATCTCCAAACCCACTCCTTTTTGCCATGGCTTCAGGTGGCAAGTCCAAAAATAGGACAAGATCTGGTTTAGGTAAGCCAACATCAGACTGCTTACACCAGGAGAAATTTAATCCCTATTGAATACAAAATCAACTTGTAAACCTCATAACAAATTAATAAATTTGGTAAGATATAAAATAAATACCAATATGCTTATTTCAATGCAAAACATTTTTATGAAACTTTATACACTGGGGTGGATTATGTATTATGGAATTGCAACAGTACAATCTGTTTTTAAGCATAAAAACAACCTCCAATTTACTTATTTTTACACATGATATTCAAATGCATAAAAAAATCTTACAATATTCCCTACAAAGGTGTAAAATTTTAAAAATATACGGAAAAATGGCAAGCTTCATTTACTAATGAAAGATAAGAACAAAATATCTGAATAGCATTGATTTCTACTTTTAAGCATATGCAGCAACTAAACATACTCATTTTGATGATGTGAAGGAAAACAAGGTGCTGCATTTAATAGCAACTTCTATCCCCCATACATATTATAACTGAAACACTCCCATTGTGGTATATATTTTTTATCCTAACACGTGGTGATAAAAAAAATGATGCGAAATCATTGATAACTTAAATGTTAACAATAAAATATTATACTATCCAGTTTTTTTCCTACATAAATATGAAGGAAACATATATATAATTTAACTTTACAGTTCCAGTTGAATAAATCTTCATCAAAGAATAAGGAATGAAAATCCTTTAATATGAGGTTTGATTTTTTAATTAAAATTAGTTGGAAATAATTATTGATTTATAACAATTTATTTGTTAATTTTACCTGTATCAAGTCAAAATTCAATTTTTATTTTTTATTTTTGAGTGCCTAGTAATTAAATTTTCAAAACTAATTAGAAAAAGAAAAACTTCAGATGTGATGAAAGTTATCAGTGTGTGATACAATAAAGGTCATAGAGCCTGCACTGCTATAGCCACAAGTTGCCATTGTTTATACATCAAACTATGCACCGCTATTCATGCATGCAAACTATGCTTTGTTTTAAAAATAAATTGGTCAATTTATAAAAAAAATTTCATCAGGGAAAACGACAAAGTCAGTAAAGAATTAAATCATAAAAAATTAAATGTATCACAATGCGTCATTTTTATTTAATTTGATTTTATCACCCTTTTTGCACAGTTGAAAGTTTTATAAAATGATTACATTTAAAATGTTGATACAACTACATTAATAAGGCAAATTAATGAAAACATTATTTAAATAAACAGAATTTTTTTTGTATAAGGATAACTTTAGCCTTGTGTTAATGCATGAGACACTGTTCTGTATAAAGTTAATGATTCAGAATTCCACCATACACATATACCACCACCATACATCATTCAATCAAATATTTATAAAAATTACAAGTCATAATTTTACAGCATTACAATTATTGAATGAATATTTTATAATTTGATAACATATAGCCACAAAACAAGAAAAAAATACTTATTTGATAGATTGCTATAATTGAATTTATTTGAAAATAATTCCCCACTTCTATTTAATTAAAAAATAAGTATTTTGAATATACCTGAATAGATTTTCAAAAAATATATAAGAATACTTTCTGTTAATAATGTATTTAAAAGATGAAAAAATTATTTGCTTCCCTCTTTAATATATTATCCATCAGGCCATTATCTAAAAAAAATTATCCAATTTAAATATTAAATTCTGAAAACTAGAAAATGCATCAATTTTCTATAATAAACAAATGAAAGTCAATTCAGTTTAAAAATAGCATTGTTATTCAAGCAGCAATGAACTCTATTGATATGTTTCAATACAAAAGAAATTATTGAAATGCTCAAGCAATATGTTAAGATTTTCCATTGCATTTTAAATTATTTGTTTTTATTAAACAAAGTAATAATTTTATTATTACCATTTCAAATAACAAATATTTTTTGGACAAAATTTAGTGTGTTATATTTAAATAATTTAGTCTTAGAAAAATGCCAAAGGAAAATTTTTAAAAACAATACACAAATTTGAATTAATTTTCTATTTAATTGGGGAATTTTCTAGGATAACGAGAGTGAAGCTTACCACATTGTGCAAAATAACATTCAAAATGTTTGAAAGAGTTTAAAAAGTTTTATTTACAAAAATTTCAGAGCAGGAAAAGCCTTTCAAAATGGGGGGGGGGGAATTAACAGTTAAAATTTGTCAGAGGCATTATGATAAATTAAGTTTAAATAAACTGAATAAATTCATACTTCAATAAGACTCTAAAAATTAGATACATTTCCGAACTTGTACCTTTTTGGCATAAGAGAAAGCTACTCCAGAATAAGCATAACGATCCACAATTAAATTCACTCCAGAATTTAAAAGCCTTAGCATTTTAGGTCTGAAAATAGAAATAAATCAAACTTAATACAACTATACATAAATAATATAAAATTTCTAATTATACTGTAAAATACTGTAATTTCAACTGTCTAATACTGATCTGTAAAATCACATGAAAATCAAAAATCTCAAAGAAATCTGTCATTTTTTTTAAAGGGAAAAGAAGTCCCACTTGGAATGCATATAAATTTAAAAAGAGTTACTATGAATCTTTTTTGTCTTTGACATTGGTGATGTGAATATGAAAGAAAAAAATCTTTAAAAGCATTTAAAAAATGAAAACTTTTATCATGTCCATGAAAAATAGAAATAAAAATGTGTTTTAAAAAGAATCCTCTTATTCATCTAACAATGAACACAATAAGAATTAAGTAAAACAATGAAACTACAGATTTTTTTTTTTTTTTTTTTTTTTTGCATGTATATTGGTCATTCTTTGGCTAGATAGATTGCAAAGATAACATAGATGCAAAAGAAGTATTTAACTTATTCACTTAAAATATTGGCTCTTCTGGCTGCTAAGCTATTAACATAGAATGCCTTCAGGTAATATTTCTATTTTTTGAAAAGATTTAAAAATATTAATTTCATGGAAAAATCTACACCAAATTACTGTCCTTGCAAATTAGAATGTGAATATAGTATGAAATAAAAATCCCACTTCAGAGTTTATTCCAAGAAGCACATTTTTTTTTTTTTTAAATCTTAATTTAAACAATGACAAAACAATTTTAATGGTGATTAAATGGAACAAAGAAATTAGTTTGAATTTCATCATAACACTTAAGTCACTGTTACAAATTCCATATCAGATTAAAACAAAAATATTAAATTCAAGAAAAAAATCATATGGAAATGAAATGGGGGAAAAAAATTAACTTTTCAAGGATATCTAACTTTTCTTTTTAAATGTAATACAATGTAAAATTTTTTAATCCAAGATAACATTTTTTAAAAATATAGCTTAAAAAATACTAACAATTTATTTAATTTATTATTAAATAATAATTTAATTAACTTTTAGAACTTTGAAACTTAACAACAATTTTTTCTTATCTTGAGCAACACATATGCCAGATTTTATTTTCAAATATATGCACAAATTTTTCAAAAAGTCTCTTTAAATTTATATACAAATTTATTTCACTGTGAAAAATTTTAGTCTGAAAAATAATTTTAGACATTACTGAATGTTGCCCAAATTAATCAGATTTATACTAGAAAACACAACACACTGTTTCATTTAAGTTTTGAATGCTTTAAAAAAAATGCTTACAGAAAAAAAAATGCTATAGTTCTTTAACACATGCATGCTATTTACAAACCTGTTTTGGAATAATAGCATACAACATACCCTCCGATACTGGTTACACAATCCATCCATTGCACTTACAAATATATTCAATATAACATATTATTGAAAAATAGATACTTCCAAAAATTTTACTTAAAACATTAATCAAAATTATTTAATAGACATTTGTAATTGAACTAAATATATAAGTGAAAGAATTTTACCTTCAAAAAAAACCAATATGATTTTGTTGATCAAATAAACACTGCTAACAATTTTTTTTTTATTAAATAACTAGCAGGTTTATTTAAGTCATTATTCCTCAGCTTAACATCATAGCAAACTCTTAAATGCATTTTGCAAAGAGGAGCAACTCTAGTATTTTTGCATTCATATAGGAACAAGATTCTGCATTTTTTTTTTTTTTTTTTTTAAATCATGCTGAAATTTTTTTCATTAACCACAGCACTGATTTGAGTAAGGATTCCGGAAGAGGGTATTTTCAGTCCATAGTTTCTCACTATATATCCGTAACTCTGTAGCTTCTGCCTAATTTCCGTAGCAACTACAAAAATTCCATAGCTGTTAGAAGGTATGATGCAATCTGTTATTTCACTTTTAAAATTTTGTTTTTCATGTAGTTTCAGAAATAAATAAAAAATTTCTTTCAAATCTATTGTTTAGAAAGTGGAAAAGTAAAACATCTCTTTAAAATTATCAAATTCTAACAATTTTACACAAAATTAAATAAATGAAAAATATTTCATAAAAATCCTATTCAAGTAAATGAACTTTTTGAGGAACCAACGAATTTAATTTAGAAAAAGCCAAAAAATTATTTCACTGCATAGGTAAAATTCACAATAACAGTAAAACAACCTCTTTTTTGAACTGCATTTGCAACACCCACTTTCCACTGTTACACTAAAAATTAAGATTCTGTCTTGAAAATAAATAGAAACTACATTAAAAAATATTAAACATATGTCAATAATTTTGTCTTACTTAAAAAAAAAAAAAAAAAAAAAAGAGAAAGAAAAAAAAAGAGGCTTGATGTTTAATGACTACTTACTACTACTACTTAGCTGCTTTTAAAAATATAATTTCAATGTTAGAGACAGAAAGCCTGAAATCATTAAAATTTCTTTATTGATAAAATCAACAAATTGCAAAAAGTCTTTCTTAGCTATGATATGAAACAAAATTAAAAAAATAATTTAAAACATTTATGAAAAAGAACTTTATATACAGCTATCATATACTAAAATAAAAATGCTTTTAATGAATACAAAGGGCCTGGAAGAGAATTGTATGCACCAGTTTACAGGCTATGAATATTTTATGGTACAGAATTTTAATATATTCTTTTCCTTTTTCCCTACTTTAATAACTGAATGATTCACATCATGCAAATTAACCTTTCAAATGTCTTGAAAGACTTAAAACTTTTTGTATAGATGAAAAGATAGCACATACACTTGTTCCCAGCGATTTGCAGAAAAAAGAAGATGTATTGCATGATCTTCCAGTTCTTCAGCACCAGTTAGATATTTATTTATGACAGAACCAATGGCTGTTGTTCGATCTAAAACAATAAAAAATATATATCTCCATTATAAAGCAACTTTAGAAGAAAAACTTTGCATTTTGTACGTAAGTATCAATCAATTGGATAATCAAAATTGGATTAAAATAACATCCACAGAAATATAATGCACAAGATATTATCTTATTCAATTGTACAATTTTTATTTCTGGCCTATTCATAAATATATAGTTTGAGTTTATTCCATCAAAAATAAATTCACCCAACATTGGAATTTTATATTATCCAAGAATTTATTCTTCATATAAAAACTCATAAAT
This sequence comes from Argiope bruennichi, assembly GCF_947563725.1. NCBI lineage: Eukaryota > Metazoa > Arthropoda > Arachnida > Araneae > Araneidae > Argiope > Argiope bruennichi. The sequence goes on along the minus strand of NC_079154.1, from coordinate 126,105,553 downwards.
AATTACTTCACACTGTTATTTAGTTTTTGGTCGAAGGATGGCTTAATAGTATGCATGGTTAAAACCTTTTTTTTTTTCCCCCAGTAAGTAAGAAGTACTGATATCTGTAATGAAATGGCAGTAAAAGTTTATAAAATTGATAAATTTCATAGATTTTTACAAGAATATATTAGAATATATACAAAATGAAATCTTGTTAAAATTCTTTGAATTCAACATCATTAGAAATTCATTTCAAAATAATGTTACACTAAACCTAATAATATATTGTATTAGTCATTGATCTATGCAATTCAAAGGAGCAATGCATTGAAATTTAACAATAAACCTTTTTTCATGCCATTAACAAAATGAAAAATCATAAATATAGTAGTAAAGACTCTAAAGAGCAATAAAACTATATATAACGAAGTTGCAGTCATAAAAGTATCTTAAACTATTGGATGTAATGGTGGTGATGATGAAAAAAGTTGAATTTCAAATACTCCTATATTTGTTATAAAATAAAATACTGAATTAAAATCATTATATTATTGCTGAATGTATTATAGTATCTTAAGCATACGAATATTTTTCAATGCATTATTTTTTTATAAAAATAGTTTTGCTCATATATAAATTATTGAATATATTTTCAACAATTTATTTTGAAAAGAAAATATCTCCATTTCCCCCCTTAATTTTTCTACTTTACATATGAGTGAAATATAATGGCACGATAGATTCATATCTTGTTAAGATGATGCATACAAAACCCTCAAAATTTCTAATATGATAATATTTAATGCAAAAGTTATGTTTGCATCATATACCAGAAGTTAATAAAATCTGCACGAGTGGTTAAACAAAATGCTAGAGAAAAATTACCTTTTCGTTTTATAATTGTAAAGAAATAGCTATTTCAAAAATGTTTTTTTCTCTTTGTAATTAAAGATTTATCTCATTTTTAAGACTTCTCTTTAAAGCCGAAATCAAAATATTAAAGAGAAATAAAAATTTAATTATAACTTAAAAAATAAAAATTTACTAATTCATGAAATTAATATTTCGCTAATTTTAACATACCTGGAAATTGCAGTGATTCCACTTTAAGATCCTCAGATTTTAGAGCTTCATAAAGCATTTTAGAATGAGTAGATTTCCCAACCCGGTCACAGCCTTCCAAGACTATTAAAGCTCCTCTTCGTAACATGGCAAAAACTATACGGAATCAATCATTGAAAGATTAATCAATACAATTTACAACTTATGCACAATCTTGCGTCTGATTAAATTTAAAATGAAAAATAAGAATTGTATAAGTAAGAAAAATTAAAAATAGAGTTATTTAATATTTAAGATATTAAAAATGATTTTAGTAATTTTATTAATGTTCACTTCACTAACAAAATCGGAGCATAATTTCCAATTGATTTAATAAGTATTGCGTTTTAACCAGTGTATACAAAAATTAGATAAAAATTTTTACTTCATAAATTCTTCCATTATAATTGAAAACATGTATTTAATATCAAGATAAATTTACAATATTTGATAACCAGCTTGCATATTGTAAATGGCTAATCATAACTTTACAAGTAATCCTAATGTTATCAGGAAATAATTTTGAAACTATTTAGATTCTTAATTAACAAATGCAAAAAAGTATGAGAATATTTAAAATACAACAGACAAAAGTCTTATAGTGTGACAATTTTACACATTTTATATTAGGTATTAAACACTTAAATTTTAAGAGTAGTGGCAAAAACATGACTTTTCCTAAAACCCGTTATTAAAAAAATAACTGCAAATTAATTTCATTTCATAATGTTTTACAATTATATGGGAATTTTATAACTACAGTTCAAAATATAATTTTAAAAAATGATACTCATTTAAGAGGGAAAGAGTTCTTATTTACATCATTCACATTTATTTTTTCTAATTTATATAAATACATTTAAATATGAAAAAGGTAAGCATACATTTATTTAAAAACTTTTTACCAAGCTAAATGATTACATGGAACTATCTGTAAATTCTTTATCAAAATAATGGTATATTTGTTTAATTAATTAAGTGAAACAAAAAATATATTTTTTTAACGAAAATTTGAACAAATGATTTCAAATGATATATTTTTCATAATGGAGAGTGGAATATATTATGAAAAATTAATATATCCGTTTTTGTATTTCTGCAAAAATACAGAGTATATAATGGACGATTTCATGCACCACTAATGAAATCTAACAATATGTTCTAAACTGAAAAAATTTGCAAATTTTAAATCTATGTATTTAAAGGAAACAAAGGATGCATTGTAAACAAACAAAAGAAAAAAAAAAGAGTAAATTGACAATCCTATTGCATTCATTAAAATGCCACGAAGTTTGTTCGGAGGTTCATTTAATGATACAGGACGAAACTTGTGCATTTTTAATAACTAATTCACCTTATGCTTTTACCGGCAGCTGACAGTATTCACAAATATAAGATCTTCGGCTTTCGCGGCTTTTCCGAAATGAAAACACTCCCAACACCACCCAGCGACAATTCTGCCACTAATTGAAAGTGCCATATTGATTTCAGAAATAAGTGATGTTTGATTTTCTAGCCAAATTTGGATTTAAGAATTTGGGCACATCTAATCTTATTTTTCCATTTATTAAACTATGAAATTGCAATTCTAAAACGTACAGAAGATTTTATTCCATAGATTGAGAATTCGCAACATTAGAAGACATAACCGAACGGAAATCTCCGAGGACATCTTGCTAAACTTCACCACCAATAGATTAGAGATGCATAATCCACGATTTTTTGAATAAAAAATATTTTTGCTATTGTTATTTTTACATATTTTTTCCAAATAACTATTATTTTAATCACATTTTTAATTTAAAATTATTATATTAGTATTGATAATATTGTTTAATCATAATTAATATTTCATTTATTAATTTAAGTAAAGTGGTATTTACTTAATTTATCTATTTGAGCTAAAGATTTAATTTGATTTTTTCAAAGGCATTTATTTATTGGAGTAAAGTATTTTTTGAAAAAATTAAAATAAAAAAGTGTCATTTCTTTAAAATTTTCACTTTAGTTCTATATTCTCTCAATAGATGGCGTCAACAGAATGAATGCCAATAGAAGATCACATTACAGGCAAATTAGAAATTTTCTTTCTTGGGTTCTGGTATTGTCAAGTGCGATATAAGAAATCTTCTCAGCAAAGGAATGACGTCACTCCACTTAGACAATGTGCAGAGCATTAAATCTATACGATAGAGTCAGCCATGGTTAGCTTTTTCAGTATATAAAATTCATACTCATATTCATTACATATTGATCAAGTAAATGTAACAATTTTCGATAAAAGAGTAAATTACCTAAATTATAAAAAATGAACTCAATCTTCGTTCATGTTTGCCATTAATATTCCTTATGTTATCGCCTTTTCCGTGTTAAAGTCGGTAATCATTTTTCAAATCCTTTTATTCAACAGGAGGGTGTTCCTCAAGGGTGCGTGTTAAGTGACACCTTGTTTATTCTTCATTTTAGTCAAATTCTTAGAGATCTAACGGCAACTGTTAGTGGTACCCTATATGTGGACGATTTACAAATATCCTGTCATGGGTTGGATATGTCTTTGATTGAGAGACAGTTACAAGCCGCTATTAATAAACTTGTAGCTTGATGCGATTTGAATGGTCACACACTTTCTCCCGAAAAAAGTTGTTGCGTTCATTTCTGCAGACAGCGAAGTCTTCAACTAGATCCTGTAATCTATATCAATAATATAGCTATCCATGTTGTTGAAGAGACGCGCTTTTTAGGAGTTATTTTTGATCGAACACTCACTTTCCTTCCGCATGTCCTTCTCTTGCGGAAGAGATGTGAAAGAGCGCTCAATATTCTCAGAGTTCTTTCAAACACATCTTGGGAACGGATCGCGTTTCATTGCTTCGCATTTATCAAGCACTAATACTGTCACGCATTGACTATGGTTGTGAGGTTTATGGCTTTTCTCGACCAAGTATTTTGCGGAAACTTGATACATTACACCACTCTGCATTGTAGATTTGTTCCGGAGCATTTAGGACTTCTCCTGTACAAAGTTTATATGTCATATGTCATCAATTACCTCTACACCCAGTTCGAAATATCACTGTGCTTATCAGTCTTCGTATACTTTATAGTGCTCGTCCACATAATATCCTTCCCTTTCATGAGAGGATTAAAACTGATATTCAATCTTTGAACCTGGAGAATATTGAAGCGTATCCAGTTAATCTTTTATTTCTTCCACCTTGGGGTCATGCTGACTTTTCATATTTTAATCCGTTTTTAAATTTTGATAAAGCTACTACTCCTTATCATCAGCATCGATTTTCGGCCTATACACAGATTTACACTGACGGATCAAAATCGATATAAACTGTTGGATGCGGTGTTGTTTTCCCAACAGTAACGTATAGTTACCGCCTGTACAATTCGTGTTCTGTTTTAACTTCTGAATTATTTGCAATTTTATTGGCCCTTGAAAAAATTTCTCTTTCTGAAGAGCGCCTTTATTGCATTTATTCAGATAGCATGAGCGCCTTAGAGACATTGTGTCATTTTACAAAATGCCAACATCCTGTTGCAATCGATATTCATTGTCGCTTAAAAACCCTTCAAACAAAGGGATTCGGCATACTTTTCTGCTTGATACCTAGTCATGTGGGTATAGTTGGCAATGAAAAGGCTGATTGCGCTGCGAGAGCGACACTAGATAGTCTGTCACGACCATGCACTTATTCTGATCTGTTTGTCACATATGGCAAGTACATACTTTCTGTTTGGAAAGAATCCTAGGTAGAGAAATGCAAAATAAATTGCATTTTATTATACCAACTATTAACTTGTGGCCTGCTGTCTCGGTTAGAGGGGAAGATGTCAAATTAACCAGATTACGCATTGATCACACTCGCCTTACACACAAACATCTTTTGTTTGGTCAACGTGCACCGATGTGCTCAGATTGCAATGTTAATCTTACAGTTTTACACATTTTAATTCAGTGTCCTAAATTTCATCTTCATCGTATGCGGGTTTTTAATTCATCAACATTAGAAATGCGTGAATTGGTGGGAGAAGAATATCTTACCCTCACAAGAATATCTTTTAAGAATTATAGATGTTATCCATTTTATATGAATGCTATGGGGATTTTAAACATTTCCTTGGAATTTTTTCTATAATTAAAGTCATAATTTTATGGTCTTTGTACTTTAAACTTATTGTGCTTTCTTTTTATAAGTGTGAAAATTGTATTTGTATTTTAACCATGAGGAAATGTTTTCTTTAATAGATCATATGGCAATATACACATACTACTTGTTTTGGCGCAGCATAGTCAGCTTTGGCTCTTGCGTCATAAAAATCCAAGATCCAATCCAATCCCGTCCAGCCATTAATATTCCAAGAAATATCCAATAAGGTAAAAATTAAGGTCAAAGAATGACGAAGAATCTGGAACTACGCTCATCCTTCTGTGTCGAACTCCTTAGAGAGATGGAATCATCGAAAAGTGGTAGCTCGTGATACTGAAACGAACAGTACGTATATATATGTGCATACGAAAGCAAATATTTTTGCTTAGAATCTTTATTTAGACAATTTATTTAATTGTATGAGTCGTTTTTCAATATATATATATTTTTTAGACAATCATATCAGTCATACTCTATCTCTGTAATAGAAATTTTTTTTTTCTACGAACTGATCATTTTTTCTTGAGATGACTTTTGAATTCTAAAGAACTCTAAGCTATAAAAACTAACAGAATTTAGTATCGAAAGGGACCTTCTCAAGGAAATGTAGATACTGTTTCTCGAAAACTTGTATTGAAAGTCGTAAATATTGTTCGAATGCCAAGAAAAATTTGGAAAGGAAACAGATATTTTCATGAAAGCTTTAATAAAGACATCTTTTCATCCCTAATCTTCAAATGAACATTAGGGATCCCTAAAAGTTCAATTGCAACATTCTATTGTTAGACAAATTCTTGAGAAAAAACTAAATTCGGTGGATATTACATCTTCGTAAAAAATTGCTCTGAAAATTTCTTTCATAAAACAATACTGATTTTTTTTTGGGACCTCTTGCATCTTAAGTATGGTGTTGTATATCGTAAAACACCATACTGTGATGGCAACTAACTCTCGAAGAGCAGAATTTAAGACTCATGGCAATGCAAAGAGGGTTTTTTGGGATTGTGAAAACATTAAATAAAACTCAAGAGCGATTTTATTGGGTTCGACTTTTCGCCGAATGCTAAAAAATGATGTACTGAATGCCATGCTTGCAGAATCTAAAAAGGGTCCAAAACAAAAATTAACCACTTGCGGTGTAAAGGTGTGTCACGCACGTCGAGAATCTTTTATTCTACAACATGCTACACACGTCAGCAGGTAATTATTACAGAAGTAAAAATGACGTTCACGACCCATCGACTGACATTGTTTGCCGGAAAACAGTTTACAGGAGAAGAACAGTCTTAGGACAAAAATTAATTTATTTATAACATATAAATCATTTTTAGATTTCTATAAAGTATCGGATACTTTATGTGTCTCAATGGGAGTTACACTGGACCGTCTTGGCACGCGCATCTGAGAATTTCTTGCCACCGCAAGTGACTGAAAGTCACTTGAAGCATTATAAAGTGGTGTACTATGGCTTTAGGTATTCTAGGAGCCCCCCTTCCCCCCCCCTTAATTTCCAAGGGCAATCGATGTTGATAAATTATATCACTAAGCGGCTTCATGCAATGCTCATTTCCTATTAAGAAACGTCAGTTGAAGAATTCATTCGAAACTAGATTTCGCGTTATAGCGTCTTATGATCGTCATTCGGATCAAGGTACATATTTTAATTTTGCGATTTTTTAAAATAAAGTTTTGAAAATTTTTACGACAGCGCTACATTCCGAGTCCAATGGCATGGCGGAGAGGTTTGATCAAACGACTTGAAAAAATCTTTCTTTGTTTCAAAGAATCAGATTGATTGGGTTACACATATGACACGTTTTCTCCTGGTTATTGGAATGTGATCATGAAGTGACAGAACGGATTTAATCACAAATACTTCCCATAACATCGTATCTTTGAAAGAATCTCTCTGTGAAGTTGAGTGCATAAAATGAGTTAGAAACCTGTGATTGCCGACACTTTTGTTATTATTTAATTAGCGATTGCCCCTCTATTTATATTGTCTATAAGGTTATGTGTTTTATGGAATATTCATGGGATAAAACATCATTTCCCACTATCCAACTTGTTGAACTACATTAACCGTACACCACAGAACGATTTTCGTAATAATATGTTCTGAAATGATTGCACAAAATGTTCTGAAATGATTGCACAAAATGTTCAAACTTTTATTAATTTTGAAATTAAAACACAAAATTTTAAGAAATTTTTTGTTAGAGTACACCTGCTATTCAACGGGAAAAACAAACTTGTGTGTCACATTTGGTAGCAATGGATCAAATAATGCTTCCTGTAAAAGATTTAGAGAAGATTTTTCGTCAGGCATGTTGCAATTTAAAGCTGACATGCCAAAGTATAAATAAATATATATAGAAATAAAAAAACGGGGTTGCAGAAAGAGAAGTGCTAAATTAAGTGAATTATTTTTTTAAGCTGGAAAAAATAAAAATTTCTGGTGGATTTTTTAAAATCATTTTTGAACATTTAAATTGTCGAGTCTGAGAGAAGCACCTATTACTTATGTTTTCATGGTGAACTCCTGTTCTGGTAGATTAAGGCATGATTCGCTTGAGTAAAATAAATCAAGAAAAATCAAGTGTATGTTTTTTATCTGCATTATTTTAATAGAACCCGCACTAACAACAAATTCCCCGTTGCCACTGGGTTAGCTGTTAAAGTTTCTTTAGAAAATTCAAAGGCGAGTCATTATCTCCGCGAGTTCGCAAATTGTACAGACTAAGTCTATGATAAAGGATACCGACGTGCTCTGATTGGTTTAAGCCTTGGCATCTTTTTGGCAACGTTTTGCACTCATAATAGTGTAGTTTTCGCTTATTTGGCTCAAACCTTGTACCTTTCATTAGTTTTATGGAAGATACGAGTGAATATCAAGACGATCTAATTTTTATTAATATAATTGTTTTCTCTAAATATTACTAGTAATACTGCTAATACTAATTATTAATAATAATAATAAATATTACTAATAATACTAGTAATACAAGTTACTAATGTTGTTTATGCACAGAAGTATAAAAACTAAATGAAAGTAATTACTCAACATATTATACAGCAAATAATTCTTATTTTTCTATGATTTTCGTGCCTTTATTAGATAATTTATGCAGTCATTGAAACTTGTTGCTGAACGTTTGTTATTTTCCCATCAACTACATATGGGAAGATGATTACTTAATACCCAAAACGTATAAATATGTAAACTTTAACGGAATATGTGATTCCGTAGTTAATTTTTTTAGTTATATCAAAATAATATTAAGAAGAAACACACACAAAAAATATTTTTAATAAATTTCAATTTTTATATTTCTTGAATTTAGTTTTTAAGATTTCATCTTTTCTGCTATATATGTGTTCCAAATTAATATTTCATGTAAACCGTAAAAAATAGGAGGGCGGGGATAAATTCACAAATTTTATTTATTTTTTATAAAAATATATTTCGGTATGGCATCTTTTTGGCAAAACATTGCCAAAAAGATGCCAAGGCTTAAACCAATCAGAGCACGTCGGTATCCTTTGTCATAGACTTAGTCTGTACAATTTGCGAACTCGCCTTATCTAGAAATTCTCCATATTCAAAGCAACTTATATCCACGTGTTATAGCTAAGTTGGACATCTACCTCATGTGCTGATAAGATGCTCAAAGATCACTTTAATAAACAGAAGATATTGAGATTTACAGTTATGAGTTCTTTTTCTTAGGCTTGATTAGATGTGCTGAATTATGCAGCTTTAGAATTACCACCAAATATTTACGAGTTTAAAAGTTTGGGGTGGCGATTCGAGTTCAAAACACTATCCATGAAAGAGACATTTCATACACTTACCTATGGGTAAGGATGGAGAAAAAATCCACAACACAGAATACAGTGAAAAATATTTTATTTGTGTAAGTATGAATACAAAGTAATTTCTTTTTATATATATATATTCATTTATTTATATAAGGAAGTATTTGCCTCACACGAATATTCAGTAAAGGAAAAAAAAGAACAAAAACAATGTAAAGGCCCCAATAACAGTATTGCTGATTGCTTGTTAAACAAGAAAATATATATTATCTTTTCATATGTTTCTCAAATATCATTTATCAGAAAAATAATACACAATAAAAAAAATAAAAAAAGGGCACTTTCATGAACGGAATATCACAGAAACCTGTCCTGCCTTGCGAAAAATAAGCACTTTGCGCAATTTTAAAGACATAGAAAACAAAGAAAATGCTTTGATAAGAATTTCAGAATTGGACTTTAATTAAACTTTGAAAAATCCCTATAATAATTTATTTAAAATAATGAATATATTATTTCGTATGGGACAGAACTAAGCAGTAAAACTCCTGGTTCAAAAGTTACGTCGATTCCTGATACGTGTAATTAATACAAGTTGCCTGTGATACAAGTATCTAAAAGTAATGACTTATATTGAAAGAATTAGAAGCACATTTCAGCCGCATTAAAGAGGGTACTTTTCAAGCTTCTTGCTAAGTACATGATATTCAATATAAGCATTATTGGTTATTCTGTGGATGTTTAAATATTAATTGATTTCATGCTTTTACTAAAATCAAATTTTTTTTAAAAAAATTGATTTTACTCTCGAAGAAATTAAAATGAAGGGAAATTCCACATTCATATATTTCATATATGCCGTTTAGCTCATGTCACTGATATAAATTCTGCTTTCCAAAACCCGCTCTTAACCTTAGGGCTGAATTTTGCACATGCCTATTGGCAATTAGCTGCTGCGAAAAGCGGTTTGAAAAGATTAGTTATCAACATTATGCTATTTAAATCTAATTAATAGAAAATATGGATACAGATTTAAAGAATGATTTTGGCAATTAATGATACGTTATCAATATTAACATGTCCCTGGTTTGAAAATTTTGTTTCATATTCTTTTTTATGTACGATCATTCCAGAAGTGAATTTCTTATGGAATAGGAAACGAAGATTGCACATGGCCCATTCTAACTAGATTAACACCGGATATCGTTTATAAAAAAACCTTTCTTTAAAAAAATGCTGGATTATTTCTTTTAATTTCTAGTAATGCAAAAAAATATGAAAGAATCGTTACAAGAAGGCGCTTTCGTTTCGCAGCTAAGTTTCGAAAATTATGTGAATTAAAACAGAAAACGATGTCAAATAAAATTGCGAAAAGTGCATGTTTCTTCAAAAAAACATCGACAATAAAGCTGGATTGAAATTTTTCACAACACGGAGCTCTGAAGTTGCAGTTAGAGACATTCTATCATCTATTTTTTTATGTTATATTTAATTTATTTCGTAATGCTGCTTTAAATTTGAAAAGTTTTTGTGATCAAAAGACCACAGCAGTGTTTCACTCAACAGTCCATCATAATGATGAAACTGTAGGAAGACTGATTTCATTTTTATTAAAATCATGAACTGCATTTGGCGATTGTAACCACACATTTTTGATTTTAATGTTTCACGAAAAATATGAAATAAATTGGCTATCAAGTTTTTATTTAATTTCAGTATCATGTAATGAAGTAGCCAGTAGCTATCAGAATTCTTTTATAACGTTGTTAATCATATCTGAGTATTTTAAATTTATATTTATTTTTGATACGTTATGAATGTTTAAATGGATAAGAAAAAAATTAAAACACTGCACGAGAAATTTTACTAAGCTCCACCGAAAAATAATTCAGTTTTTCTTTCAACCCAATTATGGAAGCTAGTGAAGAAGCTCAAAGATTAAGAATTAAAAAAAAAATAACGAAGACTATCGACCAGCATATACACCTTATCAAAGCACAAGAAAACAGTTAAAAAAATAGAGCCTTTACATAGAAAAAAAAAGTTCATATTTTTTGTTTTTTTGATTTTCCACTCACAAAGGGTGTCTATACAACTTCTGACAACAGTAATTGGCACAAATTCAGGTATGAAAATAATTATTATTCCTAAACGATCGAATAGAACACGTCTCGTGAATGTTAGCTCTTCCAACGACAAAGTTCATCGCCTGCTCATATTTTACACTATTTGAATAACACTTCTTCCTCTGTTTAAGGCACCGGGTTCATTGGTCAAAAGTGATCCAAGGATCAAGGGATCCTGTTTGACTGAAAGCCAACTTTTCCAATTACATTCTAGATTGCTTTGTGGTGATTCAAGTGAAAACCTTTACAGTTCTAGATGTACTTTCTAAAAAAGAATATTTATAAAGCAGGAGCCAACACATTCAAATATCTTTCACGCTCTAATGTTCATTTTTAGTAAGACATGCATAAAACACATAGTAGAGTTCACTACACATTTTTTTGTCATTCGAAAGATCACATATCATTTAAGAGTCTGCGCACAAAAAACTGCCTCAATAAAAAGTTTACAGTTTGTGGAGTTTGCTGACCCCTGCTGCTTCTGGAACGAAAATGTATGGTTCCTTAAAGCGGTTAAAATGGAAGGCGATGCTCCCTCTCCGAGGTAAGCTTGGAGGGATGGCCTGGCAGGTCTTTCAGCTTTGCTATTTGAAAGAGGCGTTAAGAGAGTGCGCCAGACTTCCGAATTTCTAGCTGGACTGAGCCTTCGGGCAGCTTTTTCAGAAAATTCCAAGCTTCCGTTCGAGTCATGTTGGTCACCGAATGGCGGTTGATGGACAAGATTTCGTCGCCTTCTTCGAGATGACCTTCCTTGTCGGCTGAACCACCTGAAATGGATGGACAATTTATCAAATAAAGTGTAAACAAAATAAAAATGGCAATTTAATTAATTGGATGTAAATATCCCGACAAGCCATGAATAACGTAGAAGAAGTGAATTATGTTCACAAGATAGAAAAGAGCCTATTCATAAAAATGCGATTTTTATTTAACATATTAGATGCCCCTGACGCCATTCGATTCATGCCTGTCATTCACCTCATGTAGCTAATTAGATGATATTTTCTCTACTGTATTTAAAAGATGGTAAAGAAGCAATTATCTGATTAGACAGGAAGTATGAAATACAAGCTTGAGTTATGGCACATGTGTTAAGTACTGAAAATGTAAAATGCCATTCTAAATTTTTCTGTTGTTCTGCATTTATTTTGTTCTTTTATTTTACCATGTTAAAAAAATATGTTCGTTAAAAAGAACAAAATGCGCTAATCGAAAAATAATTTTAAATGGTAAACATTTTCAAGGCAAGAAAATGCATTAATTTTAAATTATATTGCTTGAAGTCAGAACTTTATTCGAAGCCTTGCAGAAGCTTATTAAGAGTGATACATCTTTCTGTTTTCATACACATTCTTATTGAATGTCCTGATTTTAAATCACATCGTGAGTTATTTCTCCAGTCGCCGTCTCTAACCATGCAGGACTTGGTGGGTGAAAAACACCACCCAAAACTTTTTAATTTCTTAAAAGCTATTCGCTTTTTTATCTGTATTGGATAAACTTAATCCTTTTTTCAACTGCGCTCCTTTTATTAATTTCGTAATTTTTTACCAGTTGTATCTTATTTTCATATTTTGAGGCATTTTCTTATATTTATAGTTTCATTGAACTTGTGTTTTAATTTTTAAATATTACTCTTGTTGCTGGATATGATTTATTTTTAACCATATGTATAGCGTAGTTTAGCCAAGATAGGCTCTTGTGCCATTAAACTTCATAAACTAAACTAAACTAAAACTTCTGTTTTCACGATTATCCATATAAGGTTTTATGCCTTAGATTTGAAAGATTCATTTTGTGAATGAAGAAGAATTTTGAAATAGAAAATCGATCATAAAGATTCTTCCCTCCCATAAGAACAAAATTCTTTGAAGTATAATAGTTTTGTTATTCTTAGTTTCGAGTTTGCTTAACCCAATCATATTCGTTGACATTTCTAATGAATGAATCAATGGACTTAAAGTGTTACCTTTGAAAATCCTCTTAATGAGAAGAGGTCTGTCCCCTTGCGGAGAATCCTTGCCTCCTTCTATGCTGAAACCGACGCCTGTCTGGTCTTTTTGCAGTTCCACAAAAAGCACTTGGCCATCTGTAATAAACAGTACGATTCGTCAATATGATTCAATTTCTAAAAATAGTGATATAATAATTTCAAGAAAGCTAATATGTCTCAGGGCATTTAGTTCAGAATCAGTAGTAAAGGTTTGTATGAAAAATTTAAGGCCGGGATAGCCTGGTTGGTAGAGCGTCGGATTCGCGTCCCTTTGGTTGCGAGTTCAAACCCCGCCGAAGATTCCCCGCGTGCTTGGTGGCTGACGCGCGTTAAATCTGTCGTGGTTACAAAGTCCTCCAGAGAGTAATACCACTGGGGGTACTGGATCAGGGGTGATCGTTCTCTGATTCAGGTCTAAATTATGATCTGTGAGTAAATGATATATGTGTGAATGAAGTCCGCCCCGTAAAAAGGGTTGTGACATGTGTGTAGCTAAGTCGTTCTCTTGGCCCTAGATGGCGCTACTATAAAAACAAGAGGCGCTCCCCCTCAGGCTAAAATCGGCTGTCTTCGAACAGCGGGCTTGTCTTGGCAAGTGTCATAAGAGACAACAACAACATGAAAAATTTAGTTAAATATTAAAAAAAAAATCTCTATAAGAATTATTTAGGGATGGATCTTGACATCCATTTTGCTGACATTATGCTCCATTTTTAGATTAAGAAAGTGACCATTAAGAAGTGAGAGCTTATCCTCTCCCAAACCTCCAGCAGTATGGAATTGAAGATATTTAAGAAAGGAAAATTGAAATAATTTTAAACATCTTTCTTTGAAATGATGCCTTCAGTACACATTTAAAATCGTGCGGGAGGAGATGAAAGTTCACAGGAGGTAGTCCGAACTTAATTTGAATATTTTGTTTAATAAATATTTCGATTTAACCGAAGAGCTTCTTTTGTCTCTGGTATAAAATTTAACGGCCTTTAAAGTCGAACAGTGGGGACATTCATGATCGGTTGGACGTTCCTGTTCTTAGGAATTTGTGTTGTTTTCCAAACCACTCCTTACAAAATAAGTCGGGAATATTTACAGTGTTACTCGGATAGAAATTTCATGAACTAATCAGCAAATAAAAACATAAATTCTTTCATAATTCATTTTAACCCTTAGACATACGAATTTAAACTTCCTAATTAAATGACACATCCTATTTTGGGATAATTATAATTATTTTAATTCCTATTGTAATATAAGAATATTTGAGATAATGAGGTATTTTTAAGTGATTTTTTGCATTTTAAATTTCTCAATACTTTATATTTAATTGTAGATTTAAAATTAAAAATCCAGTCATTTGATGCTAGAATTAAACTCATCATTGTATGCGAAGGGGTTAAAATTCTTGATTACAATTTCAAGACAAGACAGATTAAATTATCTAACCTGGTTATCTAGACATTAGTAACTAATTAAATTTCAAATCGTAAAAGTCATACACTATTATCTAATTTTTAAAAGTGACTTTAAATTATTTATTTTTTCTTTTTGTAATTGTGTAATAAAAATGGAAAGCAAATTACTACCCGGATTTTTCAAATAATTAATTTCCTAATTGAATAAGATTTCTGATGGAGACAGGAAGACACCCAACAACCTACCTGCCAAATTTTATTTTACATTTTATTGAAAATTAAATTTTATTAATATTAATATATTTTAGAAAAGATTTTTTTTCCATTAGCTCCCAATTTGGGTACTCGTAAGCGATTTAAACAATTCATAATTGTCATATGTTTATATCTTTGACAGCATGAAATTAGAGCCAGGCATCATAACATGAATAAAGATGCAAAAGCTGATGGAAATATATAAAAATTTATCTGAAGTACACACTTTGAAAGAAAATAACGAAACATCAAACTTTCAAAATGCAATAAATCGTAGTGCAGTGAAGGATATTATTTAAAATAGTAAATATAATTAAAAAAGGCTTTTACAAATAACTGTGCTTAAGCACTTAAAAAATGCTTTTATAAAACTGTTAAAACATTGATTCTGTTTAGAATAAAGACATAAATCATACAGGATTTGAAAATACGTATATTTGCTCTGTATTAATACATAACAATACAATAAAACTGAGCAATAGATAAACTTTGGAGTCGAACTTTAAAGTAATCATAAAGAAATAAATTTTATGCATTAAAGATTCTATTTACCTCCGTGGCTCTGAACAGGAGCGGGCTGCTTCTTTATTTCAGTGACGTTTTTATTGGGGTGTTGGACATTGACGCTTCTAGCCAAGACCAGCAGGACCCTGGGATTGGGTGCCTTCAGGATGTGCAGCGCTTCCCCATGGCTCACCCCTCGGACGTCTCGGCCGTTGATGGACATGACACGGTCCCCCTTGAGGACGCGTCCGTCCCGGTCTGCAATACTGCCAGCAATCACCTTGTGCACCTGCAAAAGAATAGATTTGGATTAGAATACAGAACACCAATAATTGAAATAAACAAAGCAGATGCCTGTTTTCAATATTCTGCAGAAGTATTGACATCCATAACATTTTGAATGAAGTATATCAAAAGTATTGAACGCAGATCGCACATGTTATAGGTAACATTTTAATGTGATCCTCGGTCTAACGAATTGGCGGGTGCGGCGTAAAAATTGAATTTTTTTCGGACGAATCTATCTTGATAAATTAGAAAATGGATCTAAATTTAATGTCTGTCAGATTAGATTACGTTTTGCTACTTCATAAATTGTAGTGAACATATATCAATAATGAAATTTTTTTTTAAAAATGTGCCGAGTTCAACACATTCGTATTTATCATACATCTATTATTTTTTCGCAGTTCTTTCACCATGTCACAACTTTCACCCTTTCAATAAATTAATATGTCTGTCTAAGGGGAAACGCCGGTGGACGATTCATTAGAGCTGTTCAATGTCAAGATTATTTTAACATGCAGATGATGAGAGAATACATAATGCATGTATTAAATCATTACATTTATTCATATGCGCATCGCCGTTTTTGAATTGAAAATATTAAACTCATTTATTTACATGCGTCCAGCACTTAAATTAGTCCAGCACTTAAAATTGACATTTTTGAAGACATATTTCCAACATTATCGTTGTAAGATACCAAATTTAACTGATAAGAATGCGTCAGTTACAATCCATCAAAAGGTAAAATAATTAGAGACTTCCATGCTATTTTTATTGATGTCTGTCAGAAGTATTGAGTGCACCTCGCACAGAAAAAGATGCTACCAACTGCAGGTTTATATGACATTTAATGTAGAAAAGCGAGGAAGTCATGGAGAAAACATTTTAGTTTTTATGAGAAATGAAGCAGACTTCCAGAAAAGAAAGGTTTTAGAGAGTTAAATTTTAAAAAGAAGTGAAAATGCATGCATGGCTCAGTTTTGATCATTTTATCTATTCTTTCAAACGCGTTAATCCAGCAAATATGTACCGTGATTTCTTTGACTTCGTAGTCAGCTCCTCCAGCGAGTGTGATGCCGACACTGCCTCCGTCCATCCCTTCCCTGCGCAAGAGAACAGGAAGCACTGTGAACTGACTGCCTGCACCTTCTGCTTGAAGCTGCTTCTCTGCTTCCTGCACCAGCATCTGCACCTCCTCATCCTGCACTTCTTCCTCACGGACAGCGGAGGAGACTCTTCTAGGAGAGGCGACGGGAGGTGTGGCCGTTACCACTGCTGGTGCTCGATTCACTGGAAAGAGAGGAACAAAAATAATCAGAAATAAGCAAGTGAATGATGTCTAGGAACGTCTTCATAAAATATAATTTATATTGGAACACGAACTGACTATTAGAGCATGCAAACAAAGGACGTTTTCATTGTTTTCGGAGAAGCATTCTAGATGTGAAAGTGGTCACTAGTGGTCAAATGAATAGAGGTGAAAATTTGATACAGAGTTCCGGGATTGCTTCAGAACTTTCAAAACGATAATTGCGCCTAATCGCTGATTACTCAGATAGGTTCTGGAAGAAATTTTGACCAGATGTATGTCCAACGGCGGTTCAGAAGCGGGACTTTCTACATAATCCAATCTCTAAATATGATTATCCCATATCTGGGAATGTAAGTAATATCTCTGTATATTATGTAAATAAATAGTTGTCACAGATTCAACAGCTGAGCATACTAATAATTTCTACGTTATACGGGTGCGCCACACTAAATACAAGTTACCTTTTCTAGCATGGAAGTCAAAGATACATATTATTGATTCTCAATGCCTATCATATAGTAATGAAGTCATAAGAGAGATCTCATTATAATAAGATTGCCCATGATAATCCATAAAACCAGTGCTGGTTAGTCCAATGGGATTGCAATTCTTTCAGCAAATACTGACGTTTCATACATTTCTTATCTTACGATTTCGATATCAGTATTAAATAAAGACAAAAAATTATTAAATCTATTCTACATCCATAATTTACTAATAAAAAAAACCTCCTATAGTTTCACGAAATTCTCAACCGAAATAAAAAAAAAAGTGCTTTGAATTGTTCATGTTTGTTGTGAAAAATTGTTTATAAATTGCTTAGTGCACATTGAAAGGCTTTAGAACTTTGCATTCTTCTATAACTTTTAATTCTCCTTTTCTTTTCTTTTTTTTTCCTTTTTTTTTTTTCCTTCTCCCACCACACATTCCTAAACTGTTTTCTTTGAATAGCTGAATAATGAATAGAAAATAATTTTAATTCATTAAACTCTCCTCCTATTTCTCTTGTTACAAAATAATGACATATTTTGAAAAACATTTTTAGACTTGTCGTAATATTTCGAGCTTAAGTTTGCAATCCCATTCATTTGTTTAAGTTAAAATACAGAAAATATAACATCTGTCATGGAATGTAATATTAGCTTGACTAAGCTTATAATCCTACTAATTGTTTAAGTTAAAATACAGAAAATATAACATTTGTGATTGAAAGTAATGTTAGCTTAAAAAACTGTGATTGAATGTAATTTTAGCTTGACTGAATGTCTTGACTAAGCCTGTATTCCTACTTATTTGTTTAAGTGAAAATACAAAAAATATAACATCTGTATTTAAATGTAATGTTAGCTTAAAATGCTTGACAGCACATCTGTAATTATAAAAGAATAAGAACTTTGCATTTCTCTAATTTTTTAAGAAACTTTTATTACTTTCCTCCCTCTCAATTTCACAAATTTTTTTTCTTTGAACTCCTTTAAAAAAAAAACATTTGTCTTTGATATTCCCAAGAGAAAATTTCATCTTATTAAATTTTTTTCCTATTTCCTCTGGCTACAAAATAATAACATATTTTAGGGAACATTTTTAGACTTGCAATAATATTCGTGCATAAGCTTGCAATCCTATTCATTTGTTTAAGTTAAAATACAGAAAATATAACATCTGTGATTGAATATAAGCATATTGGCTTAGTATAAGTTCACACATAAAGGCAATTAATATCTTGGTTAGATTCTTCATGCATCGTATCCGAGTTGGCGAGTCATTAGAGTAAAAGATGCAAGACAGATATTAATACATGGTATACAGTTTCTACCTCTTTACAATCTATTTTCATTGTTCTAGCTCTCTGTATTTCTGAGGTTACAACTTAACCCTTTAAAGGGCTATTTTTTTCTAGTCATATTATGTTAAAATATTTTTGGGCTTGAAATTAGAATAAGAAAAGGGATTCATTTAGCTTATTAGATAAATTTAATTAGATTAATTAATTAATTTGGTTAATTAATAATGAAGTAACAAATCAAGACACACCATTTTGTGTGAGATAAAGAACTGAAGCATCTAAGTTTCTGAATTACTAAAAAAATTTGCCAGAACTTATGCCAACCTACATAATTTCATACAAAGATTGATAAATTTGGCGGGAAGCATACTTCCCACGGCCCTAGAAAGGGTTTAATTATATCCCTTAAAAGGTTTCTAAAAACTTTTTTCAGGCAAAAGCAGTGAATTTACATGAACATAATACATATATATTTTTTTTCTTATTTGAATTTTGATCCTTTCTTGGTTTCTGCATTTTACGTATGATGGATTTCTGAAATTTTATATTTTTTCAATCACCAGGTCGCTAGGCATATAAAAAAAATGTTTATATTTAGCGGAAATTTTAATAGCATTTTATCTAGAGATAAAAGATGCATAGAGTCGAAAAATGAAGTTGGATGAACCAAAAAAATTGACAAGTGGGTATTTACCGAAAATTTTTTATCTGCCGAAAAGAAGTTCCTTTGGAAAGTTTTTGGTTGAATGGACGAATGAAAGATTAAGACACACAAGCAATGGCAGCCGACACAATCTGATTTGCTAATGGCCAGGGTCACTTCGTTTTTCAACTGTTTTATCTGGCAACACGCCTGTAAACAAATTCCCGAAAAAGATCGTGTGGTGGGAAGGCGTTATTGCGAGAAAGCGGTAACTTTGTAGTTCCAACAGAAACGATTACAAATCATAGAAACATGAAGGGAGCGCTGACATGCTGGGTGCAAAGGGAAGATAACGAATTCTCTGTTGGAAGCTTCTCTTATGAGTAATCGGATAAAAGATAAGGTGGGAGGAGGGGGGGTGCTCGATAAGTGCGGCAGGCGAAGATTTTGACTATTTATCAGTGCAGGAGCTTGAGAAAAAATTTCTGGTCATGTTCTCACCTCTTTCCTGTTTACTAATAGTTAAACAGAGAAGGGATTTATTTCAAAGAATTTTCCCCCATTCAGTCTAGACAAGAGATATTTTTGGAACACGTCATGGGTAGAAATTTTTTTTAAGCGATTCGAGCTTAAGCCTGAAATATGGTAGCATGATAATGTTTTAGACCTGATTCGTCTGTCCTTATATTATTTCTAAAAATTTGCACAGGATTATGGCAACGACAATGTGTCCATGAAATATGCACTTAATATTGTGGAATTGCGAGTATATAGGAGCTAAAACAATGAAAAGAATTGTCGCAAAATATATCTGGAAATATTTTTAAAAATAAAGAAATTTTTTTATGAATATAAAAGTGTATCACAATAAAATAAATTTACTGAATTTCAAAGTGATGTAAAAATGATTTTGTGTTATAAGGGAGAGATAGGGAGAGAAAGAGAGAGAAAGAGAGAGAAAGAGAGAGAAGGAGAGATTTGTTAAAAGCTAAATAACTAATTCGTGTTTTGATTTAAATTAGTTTATACATTCAATTTTGTAAATTTGAAAATTCAGTGTTATATATTTTAGGCCACAGAAAAATTTCCAGAAACTACAGTTTTTATTAAAATATTTCTGCATGCTTTCTTGATGAATAAAAGATTCTTGTTATGATATATAACGAAAAATATCGAATCACTGTTTGATGTATCCCCTGTAAGTATTAAAAATATTCCATAAAACGTGAAACGTATTTTATCAGTAATATTTCTAAATACTACAGTAAATCTAAAAACGCCCTGGCTCTTAAATAACTTTTTAGCCATTCATTTCACCATTAAGACAGGAGTTATGTTTAAGATTCTTATCCTTTACAGCATAAATGTAAAGTAATACATTCTAGTTCTAATGACTGAACCAATAAAATCAACAAAACCTTAAGGAGGAAGAAGTGAGCAGTTTCTGTTGGTCAAAAAGACTAGAGCATCATGGACAATGTCCAAAGATAAAAGTCTGTCTTTGTTCCTTTAACTTAACCAACAAAGTCAGTCTCCAATGGATCCCATCACACACAAACATTAGTGGTCGCTGATATATTCGCCAAAGAAGGTAGTGTGAATGAAACTGGCTTTTCTCTTACTTGTCATGAACTATACTCAAATGAAAAATTTAACCTTAATTTAATATGGCGTATTTCACCTGAGCACAATGGTACATGGAACATCCCCTGGTACTGTGCTGGAAATCAAATATTACCGTGACTCCTAGACTGCTCTGGCTACACTAAAAAGTGGCCACCTTAAGTAACTTTCCTTTGAAAGTCGAGGAAAAAAACTCATTCCGCTTGTAAAAAATGCAGTGACAATCCAGCTTCACCGGATAACATTCTGAGTTGCATCGGACTTTATAAAGGAGACTTAACATCTGACCCCCCTTATTTTTATAGATTTTTTGGCGGACAATCTACTGGAGCTGATCTGATATATGTCAGGTCTTTTGAGGATAAACAACAACTACAACAGAGTCAATAGAAACTAAAGTGTCCCTAAATTTTTTCTGTGTATTCTCCTATAGCTTACCTGGAGCAGGAGATTTTTTTGGCTGTTCGATTTCCTTGGTGCCGTTCTCGAAACTCCTTCGAATATCGCTGACACTCGTCTTCGCTGCGTAGGAGGCCGTTCGCGAAGACCAGTCAGATCGCGTGAAATCAGCTCCCCGTCTGTTTCGGGGCTCGTTGTTCCAGGATTTGGCACTGTAAAAGAGGAAGGAATGAAATAAATTAATAGAAAAATTAGATTTCTTTGCTAATTGGAACATTGAAGGCAAACATTTAAGAAATCCAAAATAGATAAATGGATTTTTTAAAATCGAAAACTATATTCTGGATAATAGTGTGCAGTGGATGGTTCGTAATCATCACATAAGACATCACTGAACTGTAACTGTGGCCAGGCGTGTGATTCTCTTTAGAGATACGAAGGAATGACACTGCATTTTTACGATTACATTTTTATATCAGAAGTGAAAATTGTAAATGAAGAAAATATAAATTAGCGCATCATCTCAAATGTCATCTAAAAAATTAGGAATAAAGCTGAGAACTTTCGGATAAATTAGAGCAGATACGGATAAAAATAAAAGGAAATGGAATTAGGATTTTGTTTAAATTAATAGGGTTCATTTGCTCCTAATTAGTCCTAATAATTAAATGGAGTAAAGCAATGCTAATTTCTGTATAATGATTTTATTTCTCAGTGCATTTTATCTGAAAGATTTTAAGATATATCCTCAATCAAGAATAAATGTTTGCATTATTGAAATCTCAGATTAAAAAGAATCATTCGGAATTCACACCACATGGTTCATCTACTTTTAAATCAATTGAAATTGTCTTAAATAGGATAGTTAATACATTATTTTTGAAAATAAACTTACATAATTCTCTAATGACTCTTAACCGGTATTTAGAATAATTGAATTGTTATCAAAAATAAAAACGAACGGTATGTAACATTTAAGATTTTTAACAAATTGGTAAAATAAAATCATTAATTATTAGTATGAATAGTGAGCTGGCGTCCTGGCATAGGGGTAGCGCGTCTTCCCCGTGACCTGGACGTCCTGGGTTCGAGTACCGGTTCGGGATGGTTGTCCTTCATCTGTTCTATCTGTGAGATGTGTGAATGTGCCTCCCTGTAAAATGGGGTTGTGCAAGCGAATATGGTGCGTGAGTAGCTAAGACGTACTCTTGTCCCTAGTTGGCGCTACTAAAACAAGAGACGCTCCCTCGGCTTAAAATCGCTGACCTCCTCAGTGAGCTTGTCCACGGCAAGTGCCATTATAAACAATAACGTGAATAGTAAGTCATACGAGTAAATATAATTATAATTTTTTTATAATCGCGCATACATGAATCGAAAACTATTTTCGGATCTTTCACATTTTTATATTCTTTCACATCTTTAAAAGGATGTTAATTTTTATTTATAAAATTTTATATTTGTAAAAATTTTCGGTTTGAAAATTCTTTAGTCGTTCCTGAAAAACTTTTGAAATTGACGAGAACAAAAAAAGAGGTTTTGTTAGTCAACTAAATATTGTAAACGAATATATATTCCTGATCACCCTTTAATTCATTTAAATGTGATATATAGGTTCGAATAACTCGTTGGCTAGATTAGTGTTTCACTTTATGATTTCAATATAGTTATTATAAAGGGATCTCAATATTTCAAATCTTTATAAAATGGTGAAAACTCTATTTGGTCCAGTATTCTTCCATGCATTCTTATCAGAATGGGTGAAGGACATTTGATCCGGAAGCTCACTAATCGCGCGAATATGGTCTATCCTCGTTACAATCACCCCTCAGGTCATAAACTTTCTAGTCCCGGTTTCTGTACCATCATATTCTTTTTTATATAAATGAGCGATTTTATGCAATATAACATAACTTATAGGTTAAGTAAAGGCATATTCAAGTAATGACAGTGGCATTTATTCGCTTAGGCTGGTACAGTTTAGAGTTCTGACCACAGTATAAGTTTATAGAATACATTGGTTGGTAATGGCTCTTACCTAGAATTCCTGTGACCATTGCTGAGAGCTACAGGTGCCTGCGTGTCTGGGGTGATCGGTTCCACTGTCTTGTGAGAGGGAACAGAATCTATTGCCTCGTCATCTTCTTCTTTCAGAGTTGTTTTGCTAGAGCCGCTGCTGCTTCCTTCACTGTCTCGTCGAACAGCTCGAATGGTCTAAACAACGAGGGAAAAAATAATTCAAAAAATGGAAATTTTCTTGAGTGCGATATCCTTTGAATTAATTGATTTAAAGTATAAGCGAAAAAAAGGGTCTAATCTAGAAGTGCTTGAATGCCAGTTACTATCATTCCAGTTTACTCAAAGCAATAAATAAAAAAATAAGAAGAAGAAAGGAAATTTAGTTGACTGCTATGACTACGAATTCATTGATTTCAAGTAATGAACGGATTAGGGTCTATGCTAAAAGTGCTTGAATGCCAGTTACTATCATGCAGGCCTACACAACATAATAAATAAATAATAATAATAAAGAAAATTTAGTTGACTGCTATGACTTACGAATTAAATGATTTAAAATAATAAACGAGAAACAGTCTATGATAGAGATGCTTGCATGCCATTTACTTTTTCATTCATGCAAGCGATTTATAATATGGAAACAAAATTTTAGAAGTCCTGAAATAAAATTTTAACTAATGAACTGCTTATTAAATAATTTTTAACTAATATAAGGCGTTAAACTGATCAAGAAAAGGTCTAATAAAAATTCCAAACGATAAGTAAAACCTGCTTAAACAATGATTTGAAGGCATCAAATTAAATTAAAATATCCCATTTGAATGTCATGATAGTAAATAATCCTAGATTAGATCATATTCTCTCAATAACAATCTATCTGAATTTCATAAATAAAATTTCTTAAAAAGTACATTTTGGAATAAATTCTGTGGCAAATATTTTAAGCTTAACATCAATTTTTTTTTCTCTTTATATTCTAAATATTCTTGCCGATGACAAAGACTTTTCAGCTTTTTAAATGTTTATTTGCACTTTTATAAAAGATTATCAAAAATACTTATGTATTGGATCTAAATTTAAACCTGTCACATAATTAGTTTAACAATTTAGAAGCAGTTTTTCTATAGAAGTTGGTCTAAGAACGCACTATGCTATCAGATAATTAACATTTCTCACCAACAGAAATCCTTGAGTTTGAAGATGGCATAAAATGTTAAGCTGTAAATTTATTAAAATATTGCGCTCTAAAAGCGCAACGATATTCACCTCTTCATAGGAATGGCTCCATCCGTTGGAGTCGTGGGTCTCCTGCGAGCAACTTTCTGGAGAGGAGCGGGAGCTGGAGGAGGTGACCCTGGAGAAAGGGGGCGCCTTCCTCTCGGAAGAGAAGGAGGAGGAGTTGCGGGGCATCAGAGAGGGAGGAAGGGTACTGCTTTTCCTGAAATGTAAACAATCATGAAATGGGCGAAATTGCAATTATTCAGGATGACACGCTCTTTTGTTCTAAGTACATGTAGAACTTCAGTTATAAAATATTACGAAATAAATTGATAGAATAGTGCTTCTTAAAATATGGATCACCCACAAATATATCTAGTTGACGAAATTCCTTACAGAATTCATAATATTAGAAGTAAAATTTTTTCAGAAAAAAAAATCTTAATGCTCTAAATGGAATCGAAATGAAATTGAAATGTTAATCGAAATGCTCTAAATAATTCATTTCAACTGAGTTTTTTTTTTTAAGGCACGAAATCTTGTCTAACCTAATTCCACCATCACACTTGCAGATGTGAAAGCTGTGGCCAGATATAGACTTATAAATCCGCCCTCTAAGAAATCTTTAATCATTGACTTTGATTTCCCTAGAAATGTAACAACTACACTACGCTAGATAAAGAACAAATCACTATAAGGGAATGAAGATCCTTCCTGATGGGACAAGAACCTATATTTACTGCAAGAATTGCCGGGAAACTCAGCTCACACCGAGTGTCCTTCTATTACCGCAGATATCTTACAGCTTGGCTGGTTACCGCTGATGGATCCATTTCGGGAGATCCTTTACAGTCCTGGCGGCAGTGGTCCTCCGGACTTTTGACAATATCTGAGACTTTCTTTCCGCACTTTTTGCATTTCCATGGACACGACGATAACAATAACAATTGAATTTTTTTATAACTTCAAAATTGAATGCAGAAATTTAATGCAACTTCAATTTTTAATGCAGAAATGAGATCACGAATTCCTTTCCCTCAAGAAAAAAAAAGTTATATATATATATATATATATATATATATATTATGACTTTATAATTTCATTAAGTACGAAAACATGCACATGTATGTAGTAATGAGAAATAAGTAAAATTCCAATCAAACATGGAGGAGAACAGGAGTTCTTTGAACCTATAGAAAAAGATTCTGCAAATATGCATACAAGCTATGAAAATTACCTCATCAAATTGGGAAAGATTAGCAGAGACAATAAACTAACAAGAAGATTTATAATAAAAAGTTTAATAAAGTGTAATATTCTCTGTAATAGAATACTTCGCAACAAGATCACAAAATTCATCAAGTAACTAGAATTTCTTTTCTTAAGAAACAACAGGTGGGTTATTTGGTTTAAAAACGCGGTTACTTTTGTTTAAATTTCTACTTCCAAAAAAGAAAATTTACAAATATTCCTTTTTATCTCATAAACAAATTGTTATACAGTAGACTCCCGATTATCCGCGACTGCCGCGCAAAGTTTTTATCTTTTTTTTTTTTTTTTTTTGACTGATTTTTTCAAAAAGGTGCAGTTTTACAGTTATGCTTTTGTAATTACATAATACATTACAGTATTGAAACATTACATATGTATTCATTTTTCTGTGTATCCTTGACGCCTCTCGTAAGTACAAAGCACTTTTCTGTTTTCATTAACAAAGTGCATTTTAGGTTAGTTTTGAGTGATATACTAAAATATTAAGCGTTAGTTAAACATTTCCTGCTGTTTATTTTACGTTTTATTGTACATAAAACGATTTTTCAAAGTTGGAATGACTTTTCTTTTTTGCTATACCCGTTTTTAGCTTTTTTCGGATTATCCGCGATTTTTGTTATCCGCGGCGGCCGCGCCACCCAATTCCGCGGATAATCGGGAGTGTACTGTATTTATAAAACAATCCAAGAAATAAGCTGCTATCAACTTTTTCTTAACTTTATTTAACTTCCATTTGAAAAAACCATTTTTGCAGAACTCGAATTGCATTTATTTTGATTTCGATAGAATTTTATCGGTTTTTCAATGGAACACTTTCGGATTTTTGTTTTTCATCGGAATAAGTTCGAGAAACTTAACGGAATGGAATGTATTCCAATTGCTTCATGGAATGAGAAGACGCACTTCATCATTCAAAGAGTATTTTCTCGGAAGCAGTCCATTTCCATCTGATAAGAAATGCTGTTGACTCGCAACTCTTGCAAGTGATCGATTCGAGGATAAATCTGACGGCACCATTTAAATCGAATCAGTGGCGCGGCCTTGAACGACTCCCGCATCTCACAAGTAACGATTCCGCGAAAAGTTTCTTCCAGGTTACGAGATGATGAGATTTGTCTGTAATTACAGGTGTCCTACAAAAAAAAAAAAAAAAGGTTCTAATAGGTGGGGGCACTTTTATTTCTTTGCTGTCTTCCGTACAGAGGATGCAGGCCTCATTATGCTCGCTGTTGCAGCCCACCAACTCTATGGTCTGCGGTGGAGGACATTATGGCAGCGCAACAGCTGCGAGACAGGAGAATCGCTCGACCTTGCCAAATATAAAGGGAGGGAATCTTAAGAAATAAAATAAAACAGAATAAATGGGTAAACCCATTTGTCGCTCAAGTTTAAGGCGACTGCTCAGTGAAATCTCAATTGATGTCTGAAAAGTTATTATTAAGTGGAAATCAAGGTTATTGAGAGTACCATAAAAAGAAATTACAGACAAACGTAACTGTATGAACTTTCAATAACAAATATTTTAAGCGCATTGAATGAAAATATACATCTTCTATCGTTGCAGGTATCAATAAATTTGAAGTCATGTTCACAAAATTACTCAAAATATAGCATTTTCAGATCTCAATCGTTTTGGTAGAAATAATTCACAAAATGCAATTCTGGTCATTCAAAGGACCTCTAAAGGAAGATCGTTCTGGACTCAAACCAAATTTTCTTTGACAGTGTGAAAATGCATTATTTAACGAGGAACAAAAGTATAAGAATACAGTCTTGAAAGGAAATATAAGATCAAAATGTAGAAAAACCGTAAACCCATTTCGACTTGCAATGATAAAAATAATCCCAATTTATTAATTTAAAAGACAAATAATAAATGATTCTAGATTCAATTAATGCGGTCTATTTTTCTTTAACACATTACCTGCAATTTTTTTTTGAAACTTTTGGCTGGATAAGTTTTATATATATATATATATATATATATGCACAAAAAGTTGTGCAACAATATAATATATTCAAATTATGTTTTGTTTGGAAAATATTTGATATCTTTGAAAAACAGTATCGTTATGAAATGGCCAATAAAATCTTTTCAATAAAAACAAAAGACTAATTAACTAATCGATGCTAATAACAAAAATGATATGACCGTCTTTCTTTAAATTCTAGATGCAATAATAGATGCCCTGTTCCCCATTTTGGGATTTCTGGAATTTTACGTGCACTACTCGGCATCAAAAATATATTTGGTACACTTGATAGTTTAGTTTCATTCTGCATATATCAATCAATATTTCATGTTTAATGCACAGTGTATATTAAACATACATTCCTTTAAAACAAGCGAACAAATTTGAAATTCTTCAGTAAATTGAACAGATATCAATTGTAATATTTGAAGCCTTATATTTTTGGTTCGGTTTTTGTATTATAAGGAAATACCGTACATGAATATGTAATTTAGAGGTGTTTATTCACTCACAAATCTGTGGCGTTATTTGATTCGATCATTATAATGTATTTATTTTTCACGTACAATAGTGAATGGATATTGATACTATTTTTGAAATTCCTCAATGGCATCAAGAACTCCAGCATACTGGAGCATTGTCTGCAACAGGAGTAATAAGATACCATTCTAGTTGTTAGAAATATGCGAAAAACCTTCAAAAATTAAAAGAAAAAAAGCAAACTAAAGTTCGTGGCCTCATTCTTCAAAATTCGATCTGTTTGATCGAGGAGAGATGGACTCGTTCTCACATTTACTGATCTTACGGAAGATTTCTTTCGGCGTCTCGAAACTGTCCTTTGACACTGATAAAGAGCTGACGAACGATTCTTCCTCCGAACATTCCAACTGTTGATAAAGACCGATGGGATGGGAGGGATATTTACACAAAAACTGAAACGGGTGGGTGTTTTTTTTTAATCACATATTTCAAGGGAAATATGTTAAGAGTGGTTTCACTGTTTTCAAGTAGCTAGGTTTATTTAATTAATAATATTTAACGACTTTATTTCCGGTTGTTTTGAAGCAATATTTTACACACACACACAGTATCATAATAAAAACAGATTAATGTGATTGCTCTGATATTTAAGAATTTTGTTGGTTAGTTGGTAGTTGAGGTTTTTTGGCGCAAAAGCCAAATTTGGCCATACTGCGCAAGCATATGGTATTATATAAAATTTGAAAATGAAATGTAATTTAATTAAAATTTTGATAACGTTAATCCATTTATAACGATAACCGAACTCGGTAAAATCAACTTTATTTCCATCGTATGAAGGAAAATCAACTATATTGCTATCATATGAAGGAAGAAGGGAAAAAAAAAAACTTATTTCAGGACTTTCTATAATTTATTTCAAAAAGAACAATTAAAAATTCATTAACTGTTGCCTATGAACAATTATGCTTTTAAAAATTTTAAATAAGTTCGCACTTGTCTTTTATTTTATTATTCTTTTTTATTTTATGTTTGTTGAACGATGTTGTAAGCTGGGCTTAAAAATACCGATTATTTGACTCATTTAGCATTCTATAAAATGTTTCCTTCAACATATTCGTTCCGTTTCTTAGTCATCAAAATTTCTTGGTTAGTCATAATCAGGGAAAAGCTTACAATTTTTCAAAATTTCATAAAGAAGAAGCTATGAAATTTTCAGTAGCGTCACACCACCATATTGAATTATTATTTTTTTTTTGGTAAATTCTCATACTTGTTTAGAAATTTCAAATTTGTATTCGACATTTACATCAATTTTTTGTAATATTCATTTTGCTTTCATAATTCAATCTCTGGTAACATTGGCTTATAATTGTACAACAGATTTCAAGACAGGCCTGGTAGAACAGCTATTTTGTCAAACAGATTCAGAGCATCCTAACCGAGAAAAAAAGAATGTGCATCCCCTTCCATGAGAAAAATGACTCCCAGACATTTCCTTACAAGTGGAGCAATAAATTCCCGGAAAGCCAAGCGTCAACGCTGGTTAAAAATGAAGAATTGACCATTTATCTATTTCAAACCTGATAACGTTAAATGATGTAATCGATGATAATATATTAATATTTTTGCATGCGTTTGAATACGTCGATTCGGAATCAGAGAATTTTGGTAATGTAAAAGGAATGATAATATTAACCGTGATCACATTAGGTCAATAATCAATTAGAATTAAAAATATTTTAAAGAGAAAATAATAAAAGAATTTTGATATTTTGAAGTAGAATTATTAATGCGGAAAGAAGAAAATATTATTGATAACACAAGAAATCTCTATCCTCACAAGCATCGTCGTCTAAGAATTCCTTCAAATATGCGTTCCAAAAACTACGTAAACAAAAGAATGCGGATAGTGTCCAAACTGTCCAAGAGAGGCGCTGTCTATCTCACCTACACTAAACAAGCTGGGTTTACATCAAAAAGGCTGTGCTCTACTCCGTCACGACCGAATCATCTGAAATTACACGGACTACTTCAGACCTTATCCATTACATCGAAACTTTTAATTCCATCTTGAATACAAATAAGAAGGAATAAAAAATGATGCGAATATTTATGAAGTCTTCAGATAAGATGTTTTCTCCCTTGTTCACTTCTCATGCAAAAAAAGAATAACTTTTTATCTCTTTAAGTTTCTGCTTTTCGCAAACAACATTTTTTGAAAGATAAAACTCATAACGTGAGTATTAAAAACAAAATAATGCATGTTCTTACTTGGTAAATCTTTACAAAGATTACAGGTATAATAATAATGATGCATTCAATTTTTCCCAAATTTTTCAAGACGTAAGTTTAGAAAAGGAATTTATATTGTTTTTATATTAATCAGGAAAAATGTTACGGAAATATCGTTTTTTCTTATAATTTAAACATAAGTTCGAGCATTTCAATCATAATATGAATTACTGCTTCTCACTGCTTATTAAATATTTGTATTTATATCTAAAAAAGATGGATCAAAATATGTTGCTCTCTCTGATGCCTTGAATTTTTACAGGATGCTCATTCAAATTATATAAAAAAAATCGAACATAGTGAATGTTAATTGTAATTATCTAATACCACAATTGGTTATTAATCAAACAAGAACCACATTTTTCAATCAAAAAATCATGGTTAATTTTTGAGTGTGTACGGCGTATAAATCACAACATAATTATAATTTTCTAGCGAATTGTTTTATTTGCTTTATATAGAAGATGTTTATACACTGGAATTATAAGCAATGTTTTGTGAAAAGATAGCAAATAGTTTGCAGAAGAAGTATAGAAATAATTGGACTCAGTTATGCAATTGGGAAACAATTTCAAAACAAACGAATGCTATATCAAAAAATTGTAAAAATATATTATTCCAAAATTTATTATGGTACACTAAGCATAACAGCTGCAAGAGATTTAGTATTTTTTGCACGACATCATATTGAATAATCTGGAACCATCAAATGATGACCTCTTCTCATCCACGTAAATGCGCCCAATTAAAGCTCGTCTCGATAATATAAAGTTAGGCATAATGACTATAAATATTCTGTGACATTTTGACACATATTTCGCTCAAGCGTGATCATATAAGATGGCAGAAAATTCATTAGGACCCATATTCACGAAAGAACAATAGATAAACCCAATTCACCACGATAACACAGCTAAAACAGATAGTGAAGTTGCCCTTACCCTTTAATGAGTGTCGTGGAAGTGGTGGAGCTCGAGAAAAAGGAAGTTGAAATGGAGTTGGATCTGGAATCTTTTTTAGGCATTGGAGGCGCAGCAGGGATAACAGGTGGCGGAGGTGGCGAAATGACGTCAGAGCGTTGCTCCCACTTCTCAGCCAAAGCTTTGAACTTCTGGACGCTGCCGGAAGGTTCGATGGACGCTCGCAGGACCGTCTGTTGCTGGCTAAGTCGCTTCGGACGCAAGTCCACTTCCATTTCTGTGATCTCGTTCTTAGATGAATATCCCCTACTGAAAAGCAAAAAGATTCGTTCGTATTTAGTCCACTATTTTTTTTTTATTTTTTTATGAAAATAGTAGTAAGGAAAAAATTGAAAGTTGAAATTTTAATATTAAAATCCATTCATACGATGTCCACAAATGTACTTTCACATGTTCTTTAAGTGTGCATCAAATTGTGCTGCTTCATGAAACAACATGCATTCACTTGCCGAATATCTTAGATTATTCTTAATAAATTTTTGATTAGGAATAAAAATGTGTCATTGTTCAGTTTTTTTCGGTTGTTATAATGAAAAAAAAAAAAAAAAAAAAATCAGAAAGAAAGATTGTCGTCGTATGACAATGTTTTTCCAGTTATTTAAGTTTCCTATGCAAAAGTCTTTAGTTTTTAAAAGCATTCACTGTGAAAATTTTAAGACTGCATCAAACTATATGCTGTTTTTTTAATATAAAAATAAATGTTTTTCCCAACACAATGGTGTACAAATTTATTAACTTAATAAATAAAAATTTTTAAGAATATAATAAATAACTAGGAAACATTTATAATATTATTATATATAATGAATTTAAAAAAAGTAAAGGCACTTCAGATAAGATTTATTTTCATAAGACAAATAAGTAGGAATGACTCCAACGTCAATAGAAAAAAATTAAATTAAATACAAAAATTTTTAAAAATAAATTTAGGTAATTTCTGAAGCAAGAATAAAATTGCATTTAAAAAAATTCATATTCATATAGAGAAGAGAAAAAAATTCATATATTTCAAACGGATAAGGATTTTTTGTTGTTGTTAATAATAGCAATGGCTCGATGCGGAGCGGACTCTTATCACATGATAAGAATAATTAAGATGCTTGCTGATTCTCTGAAACATTTTTATATTCACCAAATACTTTTTCTTATATTAAATACTGAAGAAAATTAAACGTGCAAAAATTTATCTCTACATATAATGTAATATTATTGAAATATTAATGAAGTTATTATTTAGACACAACGTCAGAGTCAGTCTTTGAGTATATTTTATAATTTTTAATACACTTTCTGTTGTAATATAGTTTATAACGAGAAATAGTTATTAGGGGTAGAATTATAAGTAATTTAATATTTGCTTATCATAATTCTCTCTCACTTTTTCACATTTTTTGCTTTCGAATTTTATAACTAATAAGAAACAGCAAATGCAGCTGTATTTTGAAATGAATAAGTTCAAGATGCAGCAAATCCTTTTCAAAATACATTTAAATGTTATCATGCTGATAAAATAAAGATGCCCATAGTTGCTGCAATAATAAATATTTGCAACTGTTGCAAACATTTCCATATTTGCCATTTTATTTGTATATTTTTAAAAAAAAGAAGACTCGCATTATCCGATTTATTTATACAAGCATATGAGAATGCTAAAGCAGCTATTAAATGTAAAGTCTGACTTTTGTTGATACACGAGTTTGCAAACAATGAATATTCTTATATCTACATAACCATACCCGATAGTCCTCAGTGTCTACATAATCATAAAATACTCATGCATTGCTTGATACAAAATTTTAATTTAAAACAGAAACTATTAACTCTAGGAGAATTTCATTTTCTTTGGTAATGGAATTTGAAGAGAAAAAGATATTTTACATTCGGTTTGTTTATTCAGCTTTCGCATGAATGAAGTCAAAATGGAATTTCTTATCAACATCGGAAGAGTGACCGACTGAAAATAGATAAACCAGACTGATAGTTAGATAAAACTATTACCTGTATCGTGATTCAGTGTGCGTTGGAGGGGGTTTAACAGACATCCAATCCGGATCAGGCGATTCGGCTGTGACATCTGAAAGGTAATCTTCCGAGTTGCCGTCCATGGGTCTGTGAGTGAACCGTCGCAGTGACACATCTGTGGAAGCATCTGACAGATACCCTTCTGTGGAGGCGTAGTCTTCCGCAGAACGTAGGCTCGCGGACATTTCTGGGTTCAGGCGTGCCTTCTCGAAGGAGTCGGTAGTTGCGTCCGAAAGACAGTCGTCCGTGGTGGTATGTCGCGAATCTTCTGTCCTGTGACTCAGTGTCGAGTGGGAGTCGTCATCTTCGCTCTCGTCACATTCCGAATGTAAAACGGATTGACGATCTCGAATTTTTTCTCGGCCATTGGGGATTGGTTTCATCTCTGAAAGGTTAAGAGGGCATGCCCTGAACTTGCCGACGGGGATTTCCAGCTGAGATTCGGTATTTTCAGGTGTGAAGGAACTCGTTCGACTTTCGCTGCCGTTCAGATGACCGGATGGAACATCGTTGTTGAAGACAGATTTGTCATTTAGAGGAGCTAAAGGAGAGGAGCCATTTCCGTTCTCCAAGGCATTTGATTCTACCACCCCTGTAGAGATGCATTCTTTTGAGAAGGAATTGTACGTCTTGGACAGTGTGTATTCTGGAGTGTTTGACACGGCGCTGACTCGAGTTTCGATGATCTCAGATGACTTTTTAATTTCAGAAGGCACAGTGGTTTCAGCTAAGTTTGACTTCTGTCCGTCTCTCCTCAAATGGATCTCTGTTTTAGAGATACAAATGGCTGCTCTTGGAGTAGGTTGTGGATATGTAGAAGGAGATGATTTGACAAGGCTTTCCACCAGCAGAGGCTGCAAAGTGACTGGCTTTGCACTGGTCGTGAAAGTATTAGATCTTTCGTAGTGCAGGATTCCTTGGTTCTGAGGTGGAGGGGCAGTCTGCAATAAAAAATAGAACATTTTCTATTAATTTATATGAAATCAAAACACATTTTTTTTTTCAAATATCAGTGCACACGTAGTGAAAACATAAATAATATTAGTCTTATAAAAATTACAAAACTGGCGAAAAATTTGTTTACTGAATTTTCTCTCAGTCTTTTTTACAAAATATCTTTGGTTGATTTCAGTTACAAATTAAACTTTAATATTTTAATTGTAATTAGGAAATTAATTTTATCATTAAATTTATTTTAGTACAAAAAAAAAAGCAGAATATGAATATAGCTTACTTTTGGCTCCTTAGGCACACGAGGCATATTTCTCATTGGCGAGGCCGAGTGAGAAGAATCCTCCGAGTTGTCTCCTTCATATTCCATATCAGATGGTAAAGAAGGGGGCGACATCAGTGCTTTTTCCGGTTGCAGTGGCTGCACAGGCTTGCTGTGAGATAATGAAAATTGAAATATATTCTGCTGCAGAGTCGAGCTGGCGTTCGAACTGCAAATGCTGGAAGGTGATGATGGAGGCGGTGACAAAGGACTGGTGATGGAGGATGGAGGTGTTGGAGACAGAGACGAACCTGGAAGCTCTAGAGTTCTCTTTTTGAAAGCTGGAGAGTACATTGGCAAGGTGTTACTAATGCTGGTGTTATTCCGCTCGGTTTTCCATGGAGGATCAGATAAGGATACTTGTTTTTGTATCAAAGGATACTCGGGCTTGTTATTTCTGGGTAATGACATGGTCTTGCACGTTGTTACCACAGTAATTGGTAAAGAAGCTCTTCTGGAATCTTTGGCACCTTCATTATCACTGCCGAATATCGTTGGTAAAGTCTTGCTTCCTTCGGATTGCAACGGTTTTTCAGGAATGACAAGACCTTTCAATTTGTTTAAGGGCTGCTTCCGGCTGTCGATGATAGATAAGAGACTGGACCCAGCTGCTTTCTTGCTCAGTAGATCCTCGGTATTCTTTAAATTTTTCAAGCTGTATAAACCGTAGTTATATCTTTTATTATTGGTGAGTTGGGTTTCAGGATAGGTAGAAACTATAGGTTTAGGAGGTTCAACTTCTAATTTAATAGGCAAAGGAGCATACACGCTATTTGAAAGATTATCTACCGGAGAGTTTGGTGCAAGTGAGGGAATGCTAAAAGCAGATTTCATATTGGAATTAGTGTTAATGGGTTCCTTTTCGACGGACTTTTTGGAAATATTATGTAGACTTTGCCATTTTGCGTCCCGAGAAAGAGTGCTACTTTTTCTGTCATCAGTAATAGACATTTCTGACTTTTTACTATCGGAAGTGTTTGAAGCCACTTTTATATTAGTTTCACTTCCATACCGCTGCAAATCCTTCTTCGCAGAAGTTTGATTGGCTTCCATTTCAGAAAACATAGCAATTCGGTCTTTCACACTGACAGACTTCTCGAAACGTCGGCCTGGAATAGACCATTTCGTTTCTGCCGCAGTTCTCAGACATTCCTCGCTCTTCCACTTCAGGGTAGATGCACTGTCATTGATTCTTGTAGTTAGATTGCCATTCGTAATATGAGGAGCATCGAACTTTTTTGTTGGTGAAGAAGAGCTTAAAGTGCGAGCTAAGAAATTTGCTTTCGATTCTTGACTGCTGTTGTTTTCTCGCTGCATATTGAGCAACGTTTCCTCATGGAAAGACTTAGATATAAGGAAGTTGTTTTTGGATTGTTCATTTTTTTGCTCATTTAGCAGATTTCTCGAATTTTCATCGAAGCGACGATTTGTGATCTGATCTTCATTCGTGTAAGCGTCGCCTTCACCGAAATTGGAATCTTCACCAGAGCTCGAACTTTTACTAAGAGGTGGCTTTCGATAATTAGGAACTTCAAGGCTCGTCATTTCGCCAATGGACATCTTACTTTGTTTTTGGTTATCACCCGATCTGGGAAGGGATTTTCGCGCAGGAACCGGGGGTGGTTTCTGGCGGGGAGGAATAACGGGAGGACAAATCTGAAGAGTAGATGGTAGAGGGTCGCCATCTAGATCGTCAGCAGAATCGATTGACGACGAAGCCAGACCTAAATCATCGCTTCTCTCGGCATCCGAGTCTATACCCTCGGGAGCTGAATACTGCCTCATTTGCGGAGGTTCTTCTGAAGTGAATTTCTGCAAAGTTATGTTCTGTAGCCGCGAAATGGCCGATTTGGATTGTGTTTCAGGAGAAGAGGCGACAGAATCTTCTAAGAACACGCCAGAATCGTCACAGCCAGGAGAATGGTGTTTGGAGTCTTGTTGAAAATGATCTGTAGTATCTTGGAAGGCAGACGTGTAGTCGACGCGCTGTGCGTCCGAAACAACTGGATGGTTTTGGGACCTCAGCATCTCAGATGAAGAATGCTGTGTTGATATATCTAAAGCAAAATAAAAACAAGGTATTGTCACAACATCATTAAGAAAATTAAGGCAGTTTATAATGTAATACATAACCTTATAAAAATCATTCAAACGCTACCAAATCATTTGAACTTTTATGCCAAAATGCTTCTATTACTTTATTTTCAGTAAAAATTTGAAAGCCCGGAACATCTGATTAGAAATTCAGAATACAAATAAGTTATTTCATTGTCTGATTTTCGATAAATGATGAGTAATTTATAGATGAAATTGAAAAACATATAATAATTTACACTTCAGTAGTGAATTAGAAGAAATTTTCAAGATAAAAAATAAGTAAAGACTTGTCAGAAAGAAATTATACCATTGAAAATCCTTAAAAAATTAACTTTTTAAAATTATATTTTCAAAATATGTAACTCGAGATTTTTGCACATGTCTACATTCCTGATAATGACTACAATGCATTGACGACTGCAAAATCTGCTATTAAGTCTAGACAAATCGATTTCACTCTCCCCATAAACACTGTTCTTTCGTGCGGAAATAAAAGGAGTGCCCATGCGATTTCACTGTAAGCATCCACTCACCAATGACTGGTCC
This sequence comes from Argiope bruennichi, assembly GCF_947563725.1. Taxonomy (NCBI): domain Eukaryota; kingdom Metazoa; phylum Arthropoda; class Arachnida; order Araneae; family Araneidae; genus Argiope; species Argiope bruennichi. The sequence goes on along the minus strand of NC_079154.1, from coordinate 126,067,975 downwards.
AGTTTCCTCATGACTGTGGAGGGTTGGTGCAGTTGAGCCTGCTGTCGGGACATCGGGTGTCCCGGGGCCCAGCGATGTCCTCTCGTCGACAGGTGGCAGGGTTTCTTCAAGTTCGAGTGCTGTGTCTTCGCCTACTGAAGAAGAGAGAAAAATACATTAAAAATATGTTTTAAGAAAATAATGTCAAAGAGCATTTAAGCAGTTTCTAAAAATAGAAAAGAAAAGTATCGAAAAGAAATATTAAATGCAAATCCATTATGATTAATATACAAAATGCGATGCTTTACGAGTTAGGTAATCTAAGTTCATGATTTATCACAATTTCTGCTTACAATTTTGAGGCGAACACTGTAAGGCTAGCGTCGAAACAGTTTTATTTTATGAATGTGATATCTAAGCCATAAAGAAATATATAGATTTACTATCGCTACAAACAAAGTAATACTGAAGCAAGACAAAAATTTTAAAGTAAATATTTCCTTTCAAAATTATGCTCATTTTTTTAAATTTCAAAATGCTTAAATGAAGAAAATAAATGCATTTATTTATTTCATAAGTACACAAATTCACATGTAAGGACCGAAAAAAATTTACAATGTTTCATTTTTCGACAAATGCACCAGAATTCCCACATTCTAATTTTATTCAATATAGACATCCGGTTCCAGAAATAACTGTTTCAAGGAGAATGTAAAACCGCAACACACCTTTGAAAATCATGTAGAATGTAGTAGTGTGTGAAGCATGACAAGTATGCACTTAAAACATTAATGCCCATTTGTTTCTCAGGAGTATTTTATTACTTAAATAAAACATAATTATTTAATAAATCAGGATTAAATGATTTAATAAGGAATCGTGAAAGTTTACAAAATATTTGAGTTTCAGGTCTAAAGGAAATAAATAAATAAATAAAACTACCTGAAAGATAAGGATTGTGAGAAAAGCAGGTATATTAAGCTTTTTATATGTTTGTTTTCTTTTTGCCACATAATGAATTTATGACTCATTTTTCTTTTCTGCAAATCACGCTTGTCGACATTTGAACTTAAACTGTTCCGCAAATTAAATAATTACCAGACGACTCATATTTCATTTGCAAGGAGGAAAGAAAAGTAGGAAATGGTAATCTTCCCTAATTAAATTGCGCACATATTTGTCAAGGAAGAATCCTTCTCGAGATTCATGGGACAAATACTGCAGGGCAATTTGCATAAACAGAGTGAGTTAACAGCAATTACACAGACGGAGCTCTTTTCTTTTTTGTAGCAAGAGTAGCTTTAAGTCAATATTCGACTTAAAAAAGAATCGAGGCACCAAGTTTTAAATGTATAAATAAATAATAAATAATAGTTTTTAAATGTTTTCGATAATTCAAAACGCCTTTTGCTTTTATATTTTAGAACAGATGGATTGATGATGTAAATAAAATACAAGATAGTTTAAACCTAATATCTTTTAATTGTTATTAAGCGAAATTAAACTCCAAAAAGAAATGGTTTTACGCTCCAGTTAAATTTGAGAAATAAATTTAAATTAATGTGAACAATAGAAAAGATAAATTTTAAGCGCAAAAACTGTGAAAGACAAAGTGCTGAAAAACTACATAATTAAATCTTTTTTTTTTGAATAATTACTGATAAAATAATAGCTTGTTCTATTTCCTGTTTGATTTTAATTAAAGAATTTAAGAAGAAAATGGGAAATGAGTCTTATTGTATTTATAATATATGTTAAATTAACCCTTTGTCAGGCCGTGGGAAGTATGCTTCCCACCAAATTTATCAATCTTTGTATGAAATTATGTAGGTTAGCATAAGTTCAAACTAATTTTTTTAGAAAGATTTTTTTAGAAAGAAATTTAGATGTTTCAGTTCTTTATCTCACACAAAATGATGTGTCTTGGTTTGTCACTTAATTATTAATTAACCAAATTAATTAATTAATCAAATTTAATTTATCTAATAAGCTAAATGAATTCGTTTTCTTATTCTAATTTCAAGCCTAAAAATATTTTAACATAATATGACTAGAAAAAAATGGCCCTTTAAAGGGTTAAGCATCTATAATGCTAACTTCTCTCTGTAAATAACAAATTTTTTTAAATTTATTTCCCAGGAATTCACTTAAAAAGATTTCAATTGGAAAGGACCATAAATGAAAAACATATAAGAGTTAATATGAAATAATATGTTATATTATTTCACTTCAGATAGAAAAAAAAATTTAAAACACACAAATTAACAAGTATAACAAACACAGCGTCAATCAAAATTGATAGAAAGAATTTCCAACTAATACAAATATTCAGCAAAATTTAAGGAAAATCTTACATCAAAATATTTGAAGACATATTTGCTCTTATAAATTGAAGAATCCAGCATATGGAAGCATTTTAATTCTTGATATTTTTTTCTACGCGAATGATTTTTCACTATATCCCAGATTTAAGAAACAACTGACTGACATTCTAAAATGAAGAATTAAAATAAAAAGTCTCGTTTGATTAACTGAATTGTACGGGACATTTGGATCTTCTATTTTCAACCAGCTACGAACCAAAGAAGCGTGTCCGAAGCGTTTTGCTCGCACCGCTGATCTGATTACATACCTCGTATTTAGTTTCCCTGCAGACGAAAATAATTTCCGACTCATTTCACTTCCTCATATCAAATCATTTTAAAACGGCAACACATTCACCTTTTTTGGCAAAGGCATGCAGGCAGAGGGGAAAAAGAGGGGGGATGGAGAAAAATAATTCGGAAATCAAAAGCGGGGATTGCGTCGTGAGGATATGTCTCAAGGTCGATGAGTGAAACAATGGAAGGACAATCGCTTCCTCGGTCCGTTCACCTGGACAAGAACTTCTGACGGAAGTTCTCTTGTCATTTTTCGTCTCCGATCTCGAATTCTTTTAGCTGCGACCGGAACTGATGCTTTTACATTGAGGAACTATTCCGTGCACGGATGTCAGAAAAGAATGGCTAAGAAATGTCAAGCTTCTTTAAAAATAAAAGTCAACAATGGCCAATTGACCGTTTAAAGGAAACGGTGTTTTTCTTAAACCAGAATTTTGCTCAATTTTATTAATATAAGCAAAACGATGAACTTTACAATAAATATATCGATGAAAATAATATGCAAAATAAAATTAATCGATCCAGTGCAAACTAATTCATTTCATTCATTTGTCTCTTTCATTTTCAAGAGATTGATTAAAAGTAATTCAGAAAATCATTTGGACTTTAATCAGAACTCTTTAAATTATAGATTACCTGTCTAATTGGAAATCTGCAGGACAATATTAAGGTCACTGAAATTCTCCCCGGACCTACTTTATTTGCATTCTTCGATATTTTTGAATAGATATAATTAAAAATATCATTCTTACGAGAACATTTTTATTAATATCAGTTAAACAACCAATTTTTATTGAATTCCGTAACAATTATCGGGTAGATCCTAGCACAACCCACCTCTTGGCGTCTTTTTTTAATTCTCGCCAAACAAGTGGCGATAACGTCGCTAATGTGGCAACCTAGACAATTTTTTTAATTTATTTTATTTTTTATTATATTTATTTTATTTTATTAATTTATTTTTATTATTGTTTATTTATTATTTTATTTCATTATTATTTATTTATTTTATTTATTTATTATATTTATTTTATTTCATTTATTATTATTTCTGGCTTTCAAGTATCGTTTTTAAATTGAAAAATAATAATAATAACAACAAATATTCAATTAGTAGTCAACTTGGCAAGATTTCAAATAAGTCGCCAAGAGGTGGGCCCATCTAGGATTTTACCCAATTATCTGAATATAATTAACTAATGACCTCTTTTGCATTTCATTCTTCAATTTTTTAAGAAGAACAAATTTCTTTTGCCAGATATATGATGGCGAAAATATTTTTTTCGTCTGAAAGAAAACCACAAATAAAAAAAATTTAAAGCCTCCACTTTAAATATTTCTCAAAAATATCCTAATATTTGAGTTGAATGCAATTTCTTTATGTTTATTCTTACATAGTGTCTCATTTGATCATTCACTAATAAGAATTTTTTTTAAAAAAATCCGAAATATAATGCTCTGTAAGAATTTTAAAAAGAATTTAAGAGAATTTTAATACGATAAGCACATTTACCATTGCCATAGAAATGATATCGGATATTTCGCTATTCAATTTCAAAAATATAAAAAAAAAATCTTGAATTTTCAAAACAGACGACTGGATACTGGCCAAATGTATGAAATGTAACAATATGAGGATGCAATTATGAATCAACTACCATTATGTGGATCAACGTTCATTGTGTTAAATTGTGCCTGAAAGGAAACGGTTATGCACACATTGTAAAGTATATTGCTTATATTGGAATTAATAGATTTACAACAATAAAGCATATGCATCTTTTATGTGAATAGTACTTTTTCTGTAGTCCTTTAACCAATTAACTGGGGAATTTAAAGGCCCCTTTTTTAAAATAAAGTGATGACGCATATACACGTCGAACGCAATACAAATGGTTGCGTAGAAAATTTTGCAAAAAATCATAATAAAGAGAATAAGGCTTCATTTTTGTTAGATAAGAAATTACACATCGACTGTGCTAAATAAAGATTTGGATTGAATATGTATACACGTCAAACACACCTTAACTGGTTAAGAAAATGGCAGCTTTCAAAATGTGAAGATTGGAATTTGGTTCCGTTAGTTCCATATATGAAGGTGATAAATATTATTTTCAAGAAAAGTTAGTTTAATCGTTTATAAATTAAGTCAGCTATGAATTCCGTTTTTTTTAATGTTTGTTTGGCTCGGATTTAACCATTTTTAAGGCCGTGGGAAGTATGCTTCCCACCAAATTTATCAATCTTTGTATGAAATTATGTAGGTTGGCATAAATTCTGACAATATTTTTAGAAAGACAGAAACTTAGATGCTTCATTTCTTTATCTCACACAAAATGATGTGTCTTGGTTTGTCAATTATAAATTAACCAAATTAATTAATTGATCCAATTAAATTTATCTAATAAGCTAAAGGAATCCCTTTTCTTATTCTAATTTCAAGCCTAAAAATATTTTAACATAATATGACTAGAAAAATAATGGCCCTTTAAAGGGTTAATTGCAAGTTCCTTAAGAATCCTGAATCAGCAGATAATCCATATAACAGAGTTTTCTCTCCTTTTTGCGCTTAATATTCATCGCCGTGTGAATACTATTTCCTTTTGCAACAGTTAAGGAAAAATCTTGAAGTTAGTTGTAACAGACATAGAAGTAACACTGAAATGTTCAAATTAAAGTGATTGTCAAATAAATATTAATGCAAAGCGATTAAAGATTTTGGACATTCCTTTTTCCTCAGCGAAATTCATCATCTTAATTACATTAAAGAAAGCGTAGCATTTAAGAAACAACAGAATATCTTTAAAAATAATTCTAAGACCTGTGAATGAATTTAAAGTTGTAGAGCACATTTAATGTCAAATCAAGAAATTCTAACTAAATTTAGTAATAAAGAGGTCAACATGGCAGTCTTAGTTGCGTGAAGTTTTTATTTTCTTTAATGAAAAAGGTGTTAGTCATGTCGCTTGGATATCATATGGCTAGTTGCTTTGTATACAAACAACAGAAAGACGACTACTGCTTAGGGAAAAAAAAATTCCTCCTAAAATATCTCGACCGTCGTCGTCGGTTGACCTCAACACAATTAACCATACTTGCGTATAATTACAGAGATGCTTGGACCAGCCTCGTTAATAAAATGTTTGATAAAAGAGAAACACAATGTTTATGGTCTAGTTCTGCAATGACATAAGATTATGAAACTCACAAGACTATCGCTTGGAATAGTCAACGATCCATTCCAAGGCGATATTTGAATTGTTCCACTCTCTTAATTCACTTGATTTTTTTATGGCAGCAATGTATATAAATTTTTTTTATAAGCTCTGTTTATTGTACATTGGTCGTCATCTCTAAACACGCATCAGTCTGAAATAAAACTTAATCAAATCAAGCTGTTCCCCATGACTAGATTTTTTTCCATCAGCTGTTATTTTTTGTCAACCTATTAACCTCTTTGGGCAAAGTTTTACATCAAACTCAGAAGTAATAAATAATAAAAAAGGACATCAACGCAATCTGGGAAGATAATGAATTTTCACTTACACAATTAATACCCAGTTTATTCAATCGATACAAAAAATAAATATTAAAGAAGAAAAAAAACTTAGCCTTTAACGCTTTACGGAAAAAGTATAAAAGTGATTTTCATTTCGATTTCCATATCATCTGAAAATTCATTTCAGTGAAAAGTTAGTTTGGATTTATTGCAGAGTAAACAAATAAAGATATCTGAATTTTTTTTATATAACTTTTCGCACAGTGTAACATCACATTGAGTCAGTTCATATTCACGTGACACACGTCAAAGGAGGCTTCCCGATTCAGTCTTGAACCTATTGTGTGCATTTGGCAGGAAGGAAAAAGCTTCGTAACACAGCGTTCATGTCCAATTGCACACACTATTAAGATTTCGCCAATCGCCAATCGAATCGCCAATCACATTAACGAAAGTCTGAAGATTTCATTTAAGGATGTATTCATAAGCAATAATGGCTTTATGCACGAAAGGCATTACTTTAAATACGTTACTCGAATGGAAGTGAAAACAATTTAACATTTCCGAGAAGCAGTAGATATTCTTCTAATTGATGTATTTTCATAGAGTTGGAATTTGTTAAATTCCTATGAAGAAAATACTTTCGCTTATCGAAAAGAAAAAAAAGAATTAAATGATGAAAAACAAAGAAAAAGTTCTATGTGTATATTTGCGAATAAAAATAATTTTGGGATTAGGCTTATATACTTTTCAGTATATAAGCCTAACTACTGAAATAAGCTTATATATAAAACAAATCAGCCTATTTATTTATCCATACTTACATTATTTCAAATTACAAATAAGCAAATAAAAATGTTTCATATTATTAATGTAGATCTGTTGCGAAATATTAATAATATTTGAAATTTAAAGCTCAGAGAAACTGATTTGCTTAGAGTTATGACATTGATTGATTTAACTTATAGGCGCTGATTCATGCTTTAATAAATTCTTAGGCTCTCAAAAAAATTTGGCAAATGATATCATTGATGTAATATTATCCCAAGGAAGCCACTGCTTTTCTTGCTAAAGAGTATGAATTTGCAAAATACCGCTTTGATGATAGAGACAAATTATGAAATTGTTTGAAAATGAGAATTCTTAGTACTTTTATTGCTTGGTCCAAAACATTTCCCACTGCATAGGATGGTGCGCACGATTAATAAAATTACTTCATGATGACGGAAGACCAGAAAGAGTAATTTTCTCAGAACAATCCGCTGAAATATTCGAATCTAACCATTCTGTTTGCCAAAGACTTAAGTAAACAGTGTAATCACCCGAGCATTGATTTCTAAATATAACAGCGCTTATACGAGGAGACACCCGTTTTGGTACTGTTATTATTACTTAACAAGACCTGATTTGAGTAAAAGACTCAGAATAAAACCCTTTATTTTCGGCCATACCTCTTTATCTAAAGAGGAACGACCGCCAACCGTCTCTATCGCTTCTTTCCGATGACGAAAATCCTCGTATGCGTAAAAAATCGCATCTAAAAATACTTGGGATAACAATCGTCGATTTGCATGCCGTTTTCATTTTCACTCTCTTTGTTGTGCAAAGTGTCGATCGGAGCGGGGGACGAAACCGGCGTATTTTTAGAGGATTAGAGTGGGCGAAACAAAAGAAATGCAAACAATGGCCGACCTTAATCCCGGATCAGGGGGACGAAACTGTTGCCTGCTGGACAGCTGACCAAACAGGGGAGATTTTTTACACCGATTGGAATGGTGCTTACAGGACATGAGCCAGAAAACGCAGAGACGGAAAACTATAACACTGTGACAAAGCGAACAAAATAAATTACTTTACAGAACTGAAAGTTAACATGTGAAAGATGAAACATTATTTCTGAGGCTCCGCGATGAAGATTCTCATCATTAAGCATCATGTACAGAACTCTCAGACCGCTTTTGCCATTGTAAAATTGAGAGATAATAACAGAACTGAAATTTATTATTATTTGTTGACTCAAAATACCCCTCCCCCCCCCCAAAAAAAAAAAGATTAACTAAGACTACTATTTCACTGCATACCAGAATTCATACTACTCAATCTGAAATTTACTGCTTAAGATTTTTATTGAGAAAACTAATCATTCACCTAAAGTAAAGCACGGGAAAATTGTCGGAATATAACACCATAAAGGATATTTATAATTACACCGAATTCGATAAGTATGTCTATCCAAAAATTTTATAATATCCCATAAAACGGTTCTGAGAGGCGAATTTTCTTTAATTGAATATGTTCTGATGGGAAACTACACTAATTATTAGCAAAAACATAAAAATGGCAGGTATCCCGTGTGCATTAAATATCCGCTTCTGTGATTGAATTTCTGGGAAATAAAACAACTTTCATAACTACTCAGAAAAGCGATGACGTTGTCTAAATTTTAAGGAAGAAGAAAATTCATGCGTGATGTATTAATAAAAAATCATTCTTAAGGAAACATAGACAGGCCTACCTTTCAAAACCATTGCGCAGACGAATAATTCCAGTTAAAATATGACATAAAAGACAACTGCCATATAAAGATATCGAATTCTTGCAGCAGATTTTTTTGCTCAAAGTAATTTTCCCTTTTGTCTCCCATTTTATTCAATCTTACACAAATAAAGGATCTTAAAGTTGGACTGACACTTCAGGAAATTTATGAGGAAAGAGTAATGAACGAAAAAAGAAGAGATTATTCCACTGAATGCAAACAATTTGGTATCTTTAAAACATGTGCTGAGAATTATAATGATTATATTCGCGCGCCCACTTTAAAAACACTAAAAGTATGATAGTAGTTACACAACAATAATTGACTGAATTCCTTTCTACCCGTCTACTTTCACACAAAAAAAGTATATGTAAAGAATAGTTGAAATCGAATATTTACTGTTTCAAACAATGTTTTTAATGAAAGAGAATAATATTAAATTTAAAAATAGCAGCTTTTACATATATATATTCCCTGTAACTGATATTTTTTCTAGAATTCCAATCGTGATGAAAATAAAAAGCTACATTCACACTTCAAATTTATTAAAAATAATATAATAATAATAATTTATAATAATAATAAAAAAACTCTTTCCATTAATTCTAATTTTTTTTTTCACATCAGTTACAAAAACCACTTCCAATCTAACGATTCTTCGAGCTCATTCATCTCTTCTGCACAGGCGCAGAAATAGGGTCCTGCGACCCATAGGCCTGGGGGTCAAGAGACAACAATAGCACTCTTTTCTCCGCTGTTCTTCTATCTGTCGATTATCGGGGCATCTTCCTCCCACTCTTTTCTTGTGAGATGCGGAGTTCTCTTTTGTCGACCTTCGGGGAGAGGAAGAGAGAGGAACCAACGACCCTGGATTTCAGTTCAGCGATGGTTTAACTCATCAAAGTTTTGTACTTCCATTCGCTTCGTAGTTGACAAATAATACTTACTATAACAAAGGATACAAGAAGGTTCTATATTTCTTCATAATCTTTAATTTTTATCACGAAAAATGGACGACGATTTTACAACTATTTCGAAAGAAAATAATTAGCTTTAATAGAAAGAAAATGATAACACGAAATTGTTTCCATCGTATGCAAATATCTATCATACTTGTTACTATATGGGGGAAATAATATTGGTGTTTTTCAAAAAATTATACACTAATTCCAAATAGAAGATTAGTTGACAATTAGAGACTATTGGAAAATTTAAAGAAAAAGTTAAGTTAAAAGTTTAAAAAAGTTAAATTAAAGTAAGCAAAGGTATTTATGTAAAATTTTGGTCAGTTGTCTCGGACAGTTAAATATAAAATGTTATATTAATACTATCTTTTTTGTTTTTACAGTCTGGAAATGATTTAGAAATTCGAATTATAAATTTAAAGATATGTCAGAGTAAAAAACAGAACGGGCTTCAAAAATTTCAATTGTATTTATACAAATCACAGAAAATGCAAGAAAGTCAACTCACAGCCATATAAGATATTGTCTAAATTTTATATTCCCATTCTGAATTAAATTAATATTTCTCGTCCAACTATGTGGAATGAAGAAATATAGAAAATTAAAATAACTAGTGAAAAAAAGAATATTATTATGTATTTCAAAATTATGATGTGTATTTCCAAAAGCTTTTTGATTCGTCGAACTGAAATGTTAAGCTCATGAAACCCAACCAAACGAGACAAATTTAATTTGCAAAGATTTTACTCTCGAACTCTTGAGCATCAGATCGATGTCTTTAAGTACGAGCAGGTAATTTCGAAATATCGAAGGCGCGTTCCCTCCAGCGGGGAGACGGATTCCGTGGAAGAAAGAGTTGAGCCTGAGAAGGATCGCTGACCTGCTGTCCGGTTAGACGAGTTTCCTCTAATGGCCTTGCACTTCCCCGCCAGGTAGAGCACCCCCTGCGCCGTCTCGCTCAATACACATTTAATCACAGAGCCCAACTCTGCATCCACTTGGGAGAGCGAAGTTCGTGTGACACTCCAAATTGCTTGGAAGATGCCTTTGTCCGGAATAGATCACCCTAAATTAATTCATCTAATAGGTACTATACGCAACGATCCAATACAATCTTATTTTAATAATGAAATTTAAAAAATTAAGATTCGAAAACACACATAATGTATTTACCGAATTCAGAATTAAATACTTTACGCTGTTCTGTTCTAGAAAGAAAGCGCATTATTGCATTTCAATTAAAAATGAAGTATTTATTAAGAAATATTTTTTTTAATCATGAATCTTAAAATAAAAAATTTACTGCTTTCAATCCGGTCTTACTATTATGTGACTTTAGGCGACCACCTAAGGGCGCCATTACGATGGAGTGTTCGTCCATCAAATGAAAGTTTCGTTTATCCGCCAGATTTTTGATCTTCATAATACATCTTCTTTACCAACCTGAGTTAAATTCTAATTACAAATGTATTACTAATATAATGAATCATTGATGTTTAAAATGAATGCTACTGAATAATAGTTAACATTATTTTTCCTTTCAGCTAAAATTTGAAAGTTTCCTTAGTTAAAAAACAAAACATTTTTTTCATCAAATTTGTTTATGTTCGGATATGAAATAAATATATAAGAGTTTTGGTAAAGGATCCATACATTTTTCTTTGCCTAGTAATATCAATTGCCTTGCAACATTCGGTATTAATTGTTCCTGTGAACAAATTTGAAGGAAAAATATCAGAATTCTTTAAATAGGATAGAGAATATGAATATTTTCTTTTTTATATCGCATCATTTTCAACGCTTTTTCCGATTGAGTGACTTAAAGTGTTTACTTTAAACCATCATTCGACTATTGCGTTATTATGTAAGTAATTTCAAGATTCATTATTAAAACAATTATCAAAAATTCCCCATTAAGTATAAAAATTTCTTATATAACCTCACAAAATAGCTTCTGTGGCAAGGAGAAAAGCTTGGAGGTCAGTAGCAGTTTTTCACGCGATGCTGAATTATAAAGAGCACACAAGATAAATGAGACTTATTGTGATTTTGATTCATTTTGCTGCAGAAATGTAACTCCATTCCAGTATACATTGTCCAATCAGCTTCTTCATTTTTCATGTTGATTTGTGGGAATGAAACAATTTTTTACGCTAAGAGTGCTCAATAGTGCTTCGGTTCATCACAAGTAATGGAAATGAGGGAGATACCTCTAATCGTCCTTTGTTGTGGATCGCTTTCGGATGCAGAATTCTGTAATAAATTATATGGGCGGAGTCCTTTCTTTCTTCTTACATAATGTATACATTATACGCGCTATTATAAACAGTACAAAGAAGAGCAGGCTCTTCAATCGCAACATTCTATTCTCAACAAAGCAATTATTTCAACAAAAGGTTGTAATTACATAATGTAATTAAATATTGTAACCACACGAAAATCATGCTGTCCGCAAATATGGCAAATAGTGTGGTTTTATTCTAAATATTATCTATGTGTTATTCCGTTAATGGCAAGTATATGTTAGAGTAATGTGCGTTGCATAAAAAATAAAACTAATTCGATATCATTTTGATTAAATTTTAAAATTCAGATTTCAGTACCGTTGCGAAGCATGTAAATATCCAAACCAAATTCTTTGCTTGGAAAAATATGGAAAAAGTTGTATCATGCATAAAATATTAAGGATTAAAAAATTATGAAAACAAATATGCTACGCAATACCATCTCTACTAATGTTAAAGAAGAATGTTTGTTTCTTGGCACTTTCCATGTAAGACCATTTGATACAGAATTACCAAATTTGGTTCAAATATATTTTAATGGTGGTAATGAACACCTCAGAGCGACTTCTTGAAAGTTTAATTAGAATTTTAATTAAAAATACTATTGGCATTAATTTCAAAAGATATTTTTAATTAAAAAAACAACTTTATACCATTTTAATTTTTTTTTAATTATCTTCTTCATGATAACAATTTATTTAACGTGTAATACTTTGGAGAATTTTGACTAAAATACATTTTTTTTGCATAATTTTTAGAATTACATTTTATTTATTCAAATATTTAATTCATTGACTATTTTGTATTATTGAAAATTAAGAAAAGGTTTTAGTATCTTTTCTTTTTAGTAAAAAGAAAAGGAAATTAAAGTATCGACATATTGTATGGAAAATCGACTGCAATTGGAAGATATATCACCTGGCCAGTTTAATGGCACAATAAGACCTGAATCTATTAAAATGGTTCATATACACAATAATAAGGATAAGCCTATTAAAATAACAAAATTCTAAAGTCTAACACAATTTGATGTTTAAAAATGCTTCCTTGAGGGAATCATGAACAAAATAAAAACTAGGCACAAGAAATTAAGTTGAAATTAAACATAAATAATATTTCCGATAAACCAAATGATCAGTTTGTAAAGAATACAAAAGAGATTCCATAAATAACTTTGCTAGTATAAAAGGCCATATTAAAACATAACCATATATGTGGATATTTTTTCCTAGAATTATTATATAAAATATGACATTTTTAAATGTTCAGCCGTATTTAAAGGATAGTTATTCACTTTTCATAATGCAAATGAAAAGATTTGTTTCAAGTATTAACTCAGTTGTGCAATTCATTTCTGAATCTCCTTGCAAATTCATAAACCAGATATAAAACTTTCACTTCCTTAAGAAATACGGAATTCAGCGTTTCTTTTTTGCAAGAAAGAGTCTGTCCTATAATTATTCTAGAAAGCACGTTGCATTTCATATTCACTTTTACAATCTGTATGATTGCAATTATACGGTTGAAAACGGGCGGTATATCCGAAGCTTACATAGGCTAATCATATATACTAAAAAAAAAACTGTTTCCAAAGAATTTACAAATCGATCATCTTTTACGTGAGAGAATGCTCCCATTCTTTCCGTTCTTCTGTTGACTAGACTGGAAAGCATGCATCACCATATGTCGCAATGACACGAAAGTGGCAGTAAAAAAAGCCTTTTCCTGCCACTGCGGGTGCTCTCGCCGACAGATTTCGGGTGGGAACTGGAACAAACTCCTCAAAAAGTGGAATTACGCGGAAACAAACGACGGTTTCTATTTTCCATAATTTGGAAGCAAGAGAAAGTGGTGACATATCACCAGAAGTAGATGTCACGTCAACTGATCGAAGCAGAATTTTTGAAACCGGTTACTCTTTTTAAATAAAGATTAAAATTTGTAAAAAATGCAAATTATTTTGAAAAAAAAAAAAAAGTGGATATGTTTCAAATACCAATAGACGCAATTACGTTACTACACTAAAGAAGGAATTATTATTAAAAAAAAGTTAAAACTGTTTGTTTAAAAATTGTGAAATAATTTGTAAAATAAATAATTGTGTAAGACTCCCCTAAAGATTAAATCAAATAAACACGAAAAATTGGAATGTTTTCATTTTCCAATTTCTTAATTAACTCGCAGTTTATGTTTGAATTAGGAAATGAAATGAATAAACAGTTTTATTGCAGTATGTAATACTGTTCGTTTCAGGATTTTGTGAGTAGCACATTTTGACGCTTACACTTCGCTAAAGGGGGTTAGAAAGGTGAGTAGTTATTACGCCTTCTAATTCCGCGAATGATTTGAGTTCACCCTATTGCTAAATGTAAACATCACATTTAATCTTTCTTCTCACACCTTTTTTTGACGATATAAACGAATCCTGACGCATGAGCAAAAGCGCGGTGAGTTTCGGAATTCCAGAATGAACAGTAAATGATAAAAAAAAGAATCTCATTAGAGATTTGCATTTAAAGAAATATTTTTTTAAAATGCAGTTACAACTTTAATCGCAATTTTTCATAATAATCGTTAATAAATTTATACTATACTATTTTTAATGTTCTGCATATTTTATATCGAAAATATTTCTTTTCATAGTAATTTTGGATCTCGTAAGATTTCACCGACTATAAATTTTCTTTCAAATGAAGCTGAGACAAAACCTTTTACTTTATTTCTTTAAAACTCAAAATTTTTATAGATAATTTAGAAATGGTGTTCTGTGCAAGAAATGACAAAAGTACACATTTGTAGCAAGGTTAATAGTATTAATAAGGAATTATTTTAGCATGCCGTTCTTATCATACAGAATTAAATGCAAAAGGAAAACAATTTTTAAAATATGAATTCAGTAATTAAAAAACACAGAAGTTATTTTAAAATAGTATCGTATTATTCTATGTAAAGTGGGAATTATTTTAAATTCTTCTCATGCTAAAAATGAAATATTTTTTTTTATAAACTTGAAAGGGAATAAATTATTGTCTCTCATTGACGTTCAAAGCAACGAAAGCTGCTGAAATTCCCCGCAGAAGAATCAACAATTGTACAACCGGCATCATTTTAAAAGACACAATTTGATTGGATTAAAATTATAAATAATTGTGTCAAAAAATTATAAATAATTGTGTCAAAAAAATTAAAAATAATTGTGTCATAATCAAAACGGACGACAATAGCTTTAGAAAGGGGCTGGAAATTAGTAAGTCATCTTATGATAATTTTCTAGGTACTGAAAGTATCATTGATAATAAAGTTATTTTATAGTAACATGACATGTACAAAATATGCCATTCCAATTCAATTTTGAAATTCATAACGCTTCTTACAGAAGAAGAAAATGCCAGACAAGAATTATCTTCAAAATTTTTTGATGGTATAAATAACCAGTTAGTCAAGACAGGAATATTTTTTACATAACATATTTTTTTTTCCCCCAAGCTGATTACATATTTAGGAGCACTGAACGTGCTAAAGACCGAAAACAGCTTGCAGTAAAAATAAACATTCTATCAAAAATCATGACTTTTTTTGTTTGTTTTTGTCAAAAACCCTTGTAATAAAAGTGCAAATTGACCTTGTATGAGAAAGTTCAGTGAAGGTTAGAGCAAGCTGAGTATATCTTATTTTTATCACCAGTATCTCCCCCCCCCCGAAAAAAAAACAGTATCCAATCCCGAATTACAGAGAAAGGGGAGGCCATCTTAACCAATGTGGAGAGAAGTCACGGTTTGTTGTTCGCTGTTGCCACCAATTTCCGCATTTCATCGACGATAATGATCCCCGGAACTCGTCCTTGTTTCGGGGCTCTTCTGGTTCTCCTGCCAAGAAGTCGATTTTCACCCAATTCCACACAGAATTTCAGACAAAAACAATGCAATGAGACAAAACCGAACAGACCACGAGGCGGCAGTCCTTTTCCGGTGATTCTGCCTTTTAATTCAAAAAATGCCGACACCCTTCAGAACTGGAAGGATATCAGCTGTCTACTTCCTGCACAGATCAATCTCTGTTCATTAGTTATTTATTTTCGAAGGGGGTGGCATGCGGGAATCAGGTATTCTAACCTCTAAATTGTATTGGTTTTCAGACAAAACTATGCATCCGGTTTTGTGGCATTTTTTTTACGTTTAAAGCATGATCTCGACTAAGTAGATTTTCCCACAGATTTGAGATTCAAAAATCATTGAAGTGTCGCAGTCTACATTTTGAGACAAAATATCGATAGACTTTTTTCTTTTCATTTTATCATTTCGTGAGATTTCCAGTCTGATTCTTAGTTTGGTAAATCTGAAAATGAGGTCACAACTATTTTTGAAATCTTCTCATAAATTCCTTTACATTAAAAAAAGTATTTCTGAAAGGTAGAAAATTCATTTGCTATCGTGATGTCTATTATTATCACAATATTTATAAATATATAAAGCTAAAGGATAATAATTATGCGTTATTTAAGGTCCAACATAAATTTCATAGCTGCCGATTTTCTCAAGAGAGTTGTGGAGGCTTATAGGCCACAATAGGAACTTCTTGATCCGAAATAGATTTCAGATAAAGTTTATTATTATTATTATTTCAGATTATTAAAAACAATCTTGACAAACAAATTCTATTCTAATTGTTTTTTAATGGATATAATGCCGAAATTTAAGCTCCTTCAATATAAAATGGAAAAAAAAATTGGAATTGCCAGCAGACATATAGTAATTATTTTATGATGACATTGCAAAATAATATTTGATATTACAAAAAAAATATTAATTTCATAATGTCGGGGTCATTAGTATATAATTTCGAATTTTTATTTGATTAATATTCTGTGTTATCTGCAATATTAATGCACCTATTTAAAGTAATATTCAAACAGATAAGCAACTAATATAACATTTTAGATAAGAAATTTCTCTTTCCTTTATTTTTAAAGATAAAATCTAGGAAATTGACATGAAACTCTTTAAGCGATTTGGAAGCAACAGACTGATTTACATTCCTTAAGATATTATCTAAAGAATGGTAAATATAAAGATACACTTTTCAGTCAGTGGAGAGAGAACTTCAAAAACATCTATTTGTAATTCCAGAGGCACTCTTTCTGAATAAAATGATGCTTTAATACAATTTAATAGCAGAAACTCTGGTTTATTAAATGTATCTTACAATCTGCGTTCATGCTATGATTTCTTCAGATCTTAAATCAGATAAAAATGTATTTAAGTTTACTATAGTTTTCTAAACTTGATCAGAAGATGATAAAATTCTTTAAATCTAATATTCATAACAGTTGTAAAACAGGTTTAACAACAAACAACCATGTCATTTTAGTTATCCCCTGTTAGGTAGAATTACAAATAATCACGTTTCCGACTTTCATAGAATGAACGAACGACGATCATTATCTGAAGGCAGCAGTTATCTTCTAGCAGCTAAACTATAAGAAGCGTTACGGCAGGAAAAAGGGAAAATTTTCCAAAAATTAGCTGATTTGAGCAATTGCGACATTTATATTTTAAAATGATGCTAAAATGTATTGTTACTAACACATTAAAGATAGGATATTTCAAAGATTAGAGAACATGAGGGAAATTTGCTTGTAATTCACATAAGATTTCCTACTTTTTTTTTTAAAAAAAACATTATTTGTATTGTATTATAAAAGATTCTTAATACTATTTGTTTCAATATCCTGAGACGACCACTTTTCGACGATTTTATCTCATTAAGGGATGAGACGCCGAAGGCTGCACGCATTTCCGGAATTTACTTTTTAGTTAAATGTAAACCTTTCCTCCTTTCATCTTTCCTCTCATTCTTATTTTGTCAAATTAAACCCATACTAACACATGCGCAAAAGTGCGGAGGGTTTTAGAATCCGTTAGAAACAATATATGCCTTCGCAACACATGAAATAATTTCCCTAATAACTATTAACTTCAACTTATAATTGTAGAGAATTGAAAAATAAAGGTTTGAAACTAAAATAAAATATTTTCGATATGTGCCTGAAGTTTGAATTCAAATTGCAAAACGATGAAAAATACATTTTTTTTCTCCTTCCTTGTGAAAAGTACTGTTAGCTTAATATTTTTTTAAGCCAAACCTCTAATTTACATCGTAACCATTTATAATTACTAAACAGAGATACTAGAAAATAATTATTAAGAAATAAGTCAAGCCATAAACGTAAAACTTTTTTTTATCTGTATAATGATGGATCAAAAAGTTTTCATCAATTTGAATATGCCGGAAAAAGCAAAAAATATCATACATAAATGTATAATGTTTGCAAGAATAAGGAAGTAAAAAGAATATAAAAAGAAAGCATATAAATAGTTCAGCGGAGAGTTCTTTAAAAAATTGGAATTAATGAGAAACTGCGAAATTGAAAATGGTTTTCATCAGAGAGAATAAATATATACAAGAAACATTTCCTGTGATTTTAAATACCAAACTATAAGTCACAATGTTGTATAAATTACATGCTTTTCAATGGACTTCCAAACACTCCTACCGTCAAAATCCGTGAGAAGAATTCAAGACCAATTACAATTATTAAAGTTAGATTTGAAAGGAAATTTTCATTGTTTACAGGGCGTCTGTGGCAGAGCAGATATAATTTTGATAGAGAAGTTTTTTTGTTATTTACACCCCTCCAATCATCCGCTTTTAAAATGACGTTTAAATGACTTTCAACTCTTTTGCCATTATAAAAACGTGCAGCATATTTTTGCAAGGAACACGTGTATATTAAAGCAGAGATATTAACAAAATACTCAAAGGAAACACGTCGGTGGGAATAATTATGTTAATCTGTATAATCAGCTACGTTTTATGCGAGAAAATATTTAAATCTCGCTTATTAGACAAGAGAAAAATCCGAATGTGGTTATTTTAAATTATGTTTAATGTTAGAAACCTCCGCATTTTTAAGAATACAAATAGTTTTTCCCTTTGTATTAAAAAGCAAAAATGGTAAGTTTTAAGTGAAAAGTTAATCGATTCAAAAACTGCCACCTTAGAACGATGTTACACCTACTTCGTTCTAAATCAAATC
Organism: Argiope bruennichi; assembly: GCF_947563725.1. Classification (NCBI taxonomy): domain Eukaryota; kingdom Metazoa; phylum Arthropoda; class Arachnida; order Araneae; family Araneidae; genus Argiope; species Argiope bruennichi. The sequence goes on along the minus strand of NC_079154.1, from coordinate 126,048,955 downwards.
TTTATTTTAATTTCAGCCCGACTTTTGACGTACGAAATGTTTTTTTTTTTTTATTGTATGCTCAATATGTATTTTTTAAAGCGATTTACCTTTAAAAAATATTATAGTCAACTAAAAACGGTTTTATAATATATCTTTAAGCTTAATATCTTTATTTAAATATCTTTTTTCGACTTCAAAAAAATATTATAGTTACCTAAAGACATCTTTACAATGAAATAGAGATTAAAAGTAATAATTAGTATGTAAGTGAATAACTAGAAAATTATAACCGGTAAACCGGTATCCTCTTTCATTGAGTAAGTAGGTAGTGCCGGCGTCCTGGCATAGGGGTAGCGCGTCTTCCCCGTGATCTAGGCGTCCCGGGTTCGAGTCCCGGTTTGGGCATGATTATTCTACCTGTGAGATGTGTGAATGTGCCCTTCTGTAAAAAGAGGTTGTGCAAGCGAATGAGTGATGCGTGAGTAGTTAAGTCGTACTCTTGGCCCAAGATGGCTCTACGATAAAAAAACAAGAGGCGCTCCCCCTTATGCTGTCTTCGAACAGCGGGCTTGTCCGTGGCAAGTGCCATAAGAAACAACAACAACAAATAGGTAGTGAGTTTAATCATTTCACATTCAATCGTCACTTTGTACCTTACATATTATAAAGTTACTACTATTTCGTCCTATTATAAGAAAAATCCCAATATCAGTAACACATGTAAGTGTAGTAAAACTTAGTCGAGTGGGCATTAGAAATGGACAGCACATAAAAATTCATCACCGGGTTTCGAAAATCATGTATAGATAAATGAGAGAAAGAGAGCTGTTTTAAAATCAAGAATCGTTTATTTTTATCGAATAAACTTTATCTGTAATTTTTTTTTTCCATTTAAAGGATAGAAAAATTAAATTATTTTTTCCTCTTCAGAAAGCCAACTAATTACATTTGCATACAATTTTTAAAAACTTCAAAATATCTGGAAATATGCAAGACAAATTTTCAATTTTTGCAATATTTATTAAAAACAATTTACCCTAGAATTGACTAGTTAGGAAGATATTTTTCTCTTTAAAAGCGCCCACAAGAGAGAATTAATATAAATAAATTGATAAATATATAATTCATATAATTATATCCTTTCTGACATACATTTCCCTCTGTCAGCCGTTCACAACTATTAACTATTGAATACTAAATATCTTGGACATTTAAATTAATAAAAATAAAGAACGCCTTAAAATTGTTTTCATTTGATGATTTGAATGGCCAGCTGAATTCACACAATAATTCCTTCAATTGGTTATTTCACCATCTCAGAAAAAAGTTCTGTTTCGAGCTTGCTGCTGACAAACGTAACACCGTTTCGAATTACTTGAGAGTAAATAAAACAAAATTTTGTTCAGGGTATGCCATAAACAACCGCTTATCTTGTAACATCCATGGTATCTTACAATAACCATAATCCATGCATAAATTTTCGTCCAAAGAAGGCAGTCTGTCATCGAGAAGAAGAAAGACAATTAATATATTTTTTTTCTTCACCTCTCCCAGCCAACCACAAGAGTAAACACATCAGCCCTCATTTCACGTTCGTTTCACGCACAATAGGGAACAACATAGCTTGAAGAAAAGATAACTCAATATTCCGCGCCGCTAACCATTCGATGAGATAGCCTTGACGCCCAGATAATTTAAATATGAATTAAAATATCTTTTAATCGAGTTTCTCAACCCTTTGACGAGTGGAATGGCTAGCCCATTCCCCCATTGTACGCATTCACTAGAGACAACTGCAAACATTGTTGTTGCTGTCTGAATGCCAGTGGACGCCCAAACCCTCGATTCAGGCATCAGCTGGACGCCGGACTATTCAAGGATTTTTTTGCCTGCAAGCTCTTTTTGCTTTCTTTAGAACGAAACTGCTTATTAAAATGTCACTAAGGATTAAATTAGCATAAAGATCGCAAGAGTCACAGAGAAGTGCAATTCTCACTCGTATGTTTTGCAATTCTTTTGTAAATACTCAAATGACATCATTAAACAGAATATGAAGGAAATTAAATGATTGTAATTTTTAATTTTATTTATCACTAAAAGAAAGATTACAGTGTAATTATAAGCGCAGGTAAATCTTGCTAGACCGACGACTAGAAACTGCTGCTTATATTAAAAAGTTTAAAGCAAAGAGAATCTCCAGTACAATATCCATTCTGGTTATAATATCATTGTTTTAGTGCATATCGAGGTTATAGCTGGAGTGAAAACTGATAGTTATCTTCTTCATTTCTATAGCCTTGTTTTCTAACACAGGAGTAGGTTAAAATAGTATTAGCAATAAGTTAGTAATAATTAACATAAGAATTTAAAGGAAAAAAAGATGAAGAATGCGAAATCGCAGAACTTGATGAAATTAACTAATTAAGTATTAAATTTAGTTTATTTAAAACAGGTTTTAATGACGTCAAACTCGAAAAAGCAATTTACTAGACTGTAGCGATTTCTTCCATCCTCCGTAAATGGTTTGAAAAATGAGTCATCAGAAATAATTTGTTAAGAGATGAGATCTGATTCACAGTAAATGAGAAGAATTAAATAATTCAAAAAAGAAATCTCCAATATAGGCTACAGAAATAAACAAATAATTCGTTATGGATAATTAATTACCTGTTGGTGTGAGAGGCAGTGTATATTTTCATCAAACTAATTACTGTTTTTGTCAAATATTCTTATTTAGTTTAAAAATTGAGTTTGTTTAAAAACCCATTCTGATATTTTGCATAATAAAATCACTATTGCATACAATGAATGTTTTGCATGATAATACTGTCGAGTAGATAAACCTCCTATTAACTAAAGTCAAAGATAACACTCGTCAATCTTAACTCGGGACGTTATTCAAGGAACTAAACCTGACATCTGTTTTTATCCACAAAAAGAAATGACTCGAATCTTCCAGATTTAGAAAAATACAGAAATTATAAGAACATTCTAGAACAAACGAGAAATAACAGAAAGTAAATCAATAACGAAACAATTGTTAAGCAACTTTCAGTTCATAGCATTCTACCATTGAGCCATTCAATCCACGCCAAGTGAGAACAAATTTCATTACAATATAATGCTTGAAATGGCATGCACATACATATATTATTACAATATGTTTGGTATATATAACTCCAAAACGATATGATTTTCGAGACAGATTTGATATTTCTACAAAACACACTGATATAAAGATGCTCTAATGATCAAGAAAGAGTCAAATATCATTCATTATCCAACATCTTGAATTTTCATCAAATGCCAGAATGTTTAAGATGGCGATCTAGAAGTCGTAAATATTATTAATTAAATCAGTCTTTCATTCGTGATACCTAATCTTGCTCTGCAACGATGACACGCCGGGGGTGAAAACGAAAAAGACCTACCTTCCATTTATATCGACCCTGTCATCCGCTTTTTGGCAAACGAATTATTTATGTGTTATCGACGAATGCCAGAAGATATATATATATAAATCTGCTTTCCAGAAGCGAGATGATCGATTGAATGAAAGGTAAAATCACTTTTCGGGTGTGGAATGGGATGATTTGCGAGCACCCAAACACCATCCATCAATCTCGCCCTTCTGAAGGGTCGGGAGAGTACCGAGTGAATATTCAATTCCGCAGCTCCTTCTTTTCGAGAGAATCGTGCTCTTGGATTCCATGAGCATATTTATTCGGAAGAGAATGGCCTCGAATGATATGGGAGTGTGTCCCAGGGCGGGCGTGGGAATCTCTACCGATTCTTTTCGACCTCTGGCCAAATCCTTTTGTTCACCTCGGCCTGAGATAGCAGAGGCGGAATCGATTGTGGCTCCCGTTCCAGGTTAAACGATTCTTTCAATCTTAATTCCAGGGATCCGTGCGCAATTAGTTAGAATTCTGATTTGGGACAAAGGATTGCAGCAAAGCACTCGACTGCTGAATCTAGACGCAACAAAAGATTCCGCAGGCAAAAGTTCCGGGAAAGAGAAAATCCTGAAGATATCTTGAATCGAATTCTATAACATGCAGGGCGAAGCATGCGTCCTTTTTAATGCTGAGCAGCTGGATTCATAATACGAAATTTTATTCCTACTCACTCAGAGACTATGAAAACTACTGACTTTCACAACACTGCCCAAAGGCATACAAATTTTCTTGTGCGTTAAGTTTCAGAAAATCATATTTTGTTTAAGGCAGAACGCTAAATATCCTAAAATAAAGAGTTATTAAGTAAGACGACAAAAGTGCGTTCACGAATGAAGTATGCCAAACGGTTATGCGAAACTGATTGTATAAAAATAAACGATTTTTTTGTCCTTCTTAGCTTTATTTGTATAAAATAAGAATCTAGATTCATCATAACAGATTTACACAAGTTGTGTCTTACACATCAAAGATTTTTATTTATCAGCCAACAGTCGCAATTAAGTAAGGAAAAAGTAACCTACTGAAGGTCAAAGAAATATAATTGTAGTATAAAGTTAAAAACCGAATTACTTTGATATAGAATTAAAGAAATTAGATAAATATTAATCATTTTTTGACGGAATCGCTGCTAACCGAAGACATTTATGCAATTTCAACTAGTAACGGTTACATAACTCTACTACCTTCTCGTTTGATACAACAGATGGCGCCTTATTAACATCTAAATATATTTCCTTCCTTCGGGACTATTCTTAGATGATATTCTAAGTAAGGACTGTGCATTTTCCTGTTCGTGTTTGTTTTGCCCTGTGAAATGTGGAACTTAGAAAATAATTAAATAACTGTTCCTGAAATTCGTCTATTATTCTCATCTATTTCATAATTAAGTTATTATAACGAATCTCGTCCCTCTACAAACTATAATTAGAATAAGTATGTGAATCACTTTAAATGACAGTCAAATTATTGATAATAAAGAATTGTATATCAGAAAAAATGGTCGAATTACTCAAAATTCTACCTCCTCTGAAAGCGTACTCAATTCGTTCTGCAAAGAAAAAAAAATCAAGACAATTTTTATACCTTCACTCATAAATTTCACAAAAATATTTACAATATGTGCAATTTTTCTCAGAAGAAACATTGAAAGACATAACTGACCATTTCACCGCGACGTCTATTGAAAGTAATAATAAAACAGCACTAAAATGTTTCTATATATGTTTCTTTTTGGTAGGAAGAGGTTGGGAAAGGAAAATCGAACGCATCTCTGGAAATCTTATGAAATGAGAACGGAATCCATTTCAGACAAGTTCAATAAGAGCTAGGACATCTAGTTCTGACGTCACTTGGAGAAGAATGCCGTTTAAAAGCAGCTGTCCAAACCCGAACGACACTCCTAGCTAAATACTCTGCGCAAAATGGGTCGCCCGAAGGGAAATAAGGCAGTACGGATTTCGAAAGCGATAGCATTGTTTCAGAAAATCGAAAGAGATACGGCATTAGCACAAGCTATTGAATGTGAAACAGGATTGCCTTATTTTTTTAAATATACCTTTTCAGAATTGAAGGTAATTCGAATATATTTAATCCTGAGTAGAAAGAAACCATGAAATCTATTTTCTACATCTTTTGTGGAAAAAAAGGCATAGCTTAATCAATACGATCGAAATATATTTGTATATGAAGTCTTTAAGGAATTGTAAAAATGATTAAGAATTGTAATGATGATTAGAGAGCTTTGATATATTCTGCTGACTCTTCATAAATATTATAAGGCCCCATGGCATTCCCCCACCCCTTCAGAATCTTTAAAATGAGGTATTATAATATTAAAATATTTGTAAAGGAGAACTGAAAAGATAATATCATCAGTAAGATTGGTCTTCCCAAAACTTTCCCGTTTACTCTTTAAAAAAGGTCTAATAATCCCCCATTTCTCTACATGTTTCTCTCCATAAAAATTATGGACCTTGTGTTAAGTCAGAGAACCCTTGCATGACACTGGCTTACAATAGTTATAAAATATTCTTTGGCGCGGTTTTAGCATTTCTATTGCATCTATCGTGAGATCCTTGGAGAGATTTTTTTTGGCGATAAATCCCTTGCATGCGGTTAATAGTATCCAAAAATCGAATTTACGTTTTAGAGGCTTTTACAAAATTTAATGGGTGTTTAAAGTGTAAATGTTAAATCTGTGTGCCACCTATTTTAGCCATCTACCTCTCTTCGTTCCATAGTTATTGAGTTAGCTTATATTCAAATAGCCGAACAGGCAGACCTCCTCTGAATGTATTTTATACAAAATTCGATAGAAATATAGAAATTTGGGGTAAAGCCCGTTACCAAATTTCATTCGTCTAGCTCAAAGTACATAGATCTAAAACGTGAAGATTTGTCAAAGTTTCGAGTTCGAATTTTTTTGACGATTACTGTAATTTTTCTATACCTCTTAATAAGAGAAAGAAAAAACGTACACCGTCTATTTAAGAGCTATTTTGGCAACTAATTAAGCAAAATATTGATAAAATAACTTATGGTAATTCTGATAAGTCATTAAAGGCTGCTATTAAAAATGAATAAATCTAAACAATTTTTTATTATTATCATTCTTTAAATTCATCATTTTCCCTTCTTGTTTTCCCTCTTATAAAAGGACGAACTATTTTTCGCACATTTTTAAGATCGCGAAAAATATTTGCTCACGAACCGTAAGTGGAAAAAAAATTTAAAAAAAAGCTCTGACTATAAACATTGTGCGAAATACTGTTATGTGGTGTTAATTTGAACATTTTCCGGCTGAGACTTTTTCTTCACTTGTTCCCAAACGAGTTTGAAGTAATTTTCTGCCTTGGTGCTCAGCGTGAGCTTGATTCGAAAACTCACACGCGCTTGTCATAAATGAATCCTTATATAGAAACCAAAATTTACTTTTGGTGACCACACAATATGGTTTGGTTGTTGAGTAACCACCTGAAAATCTGGATTCAACCGGTTACCAGTTAAGAACCGGTTCGATAATCCCATCCTACAATGATGATGATTTATATGGCGATGCGAGCACGTTTGCGATTATGCGAAGTTATTCAAACCCGCGATAATCCGCGCTCGGCCTTCGACCGTCAGACCTTCCGATGACACGGATGACCGACGGACCGACCACTGCGCGCAGGATCATCATGAAGGAAGGTCAGGTGGGGATGGAGATCAGAGGATGCAACAGGGCCGCACCTCAAGGCCAGAGACGTCGCGTCTCTCAAACGAGCGTCATTTGGAAAGAAGAAGATCAAATGATTTTCTAACGGTCTCTGTTTACCTAAAAGAGGCAGGATTTTGTTTTTCTTTAATAATAATACCCGGGGTGGCTCAATTACTCAAGCAAGCGCTCTTGCGGAATGGAATTCCAATGGAAACAAACACATGCCATGATAGAATATAAAACAGGATGAGTACAAATGATGGACCCAAATTTAAAAAATCATATTTTCGAAACTACTGCACATATTTCAATAAGTGATGTATGAATTTAAAGAGAAATATATCAAGTTTTTTTTTCCAGTTACAAATGTTCGATGTGTGACGCTCTTTTTACACGGCATACGTCCAATCTGTAATCCAGTTCGTTCCGAACATTTTGTAGCATTTTGATTTGTCAGTTATCTTTGACATAACCCCGCAAAAAGAAATAATTGAGACAAGACATTGTTTATGTACAACTACCGTTTATGTATGAGCAGATATTGTTATGTTGTGCAGCATTCAGAACCATTGACAGAGTGATGTTACAAAATGTTTGTGACGAATTGGATTACAGATTGGACGTATGCCGTGTAACAAGAGCGTTCCACATCGGATATTTGTAACTGAAAAAAAAAACTTGGTAAATTTCTCTTTAAATTCATACATCGCTTATTGTAAAATGTGCAGTAGTTTCGAAAATATGATTTTTTTTAAAAATCGGGTCCTTTATTTGTATTCGCACTGTTTAATAATTTTTTTCCATTAGGAAAATTGTGGTAACAAACTTTGGAAGAGAATCCTTAGGCAAGCCATTCTCCAGATTCAAAAGAAGACAACGAGATATTAAAAATTATGACTGAATAACGAAATTATAGTTAATGAAGGCATGGGTGCTTTTCGAAAATTAATCTTAAACAAATAGACATTACATCGGAAGGATCTTAGTGATTTATAATGTTTGGTGAAGAGTGTTCAGAACCTCTATAGTAATAAAAGCTGAAAGCGTCTACTATCTTTCAAAGTTCAAAATTCTGACTGAAATGAGCTTTATACTCAAATTACATACATAAAAGTTATTGACAAGATATGTGGAATTGCAGTAGAAGGAGAAATACCCCGATAAAACATTTTACCTTATGCGCAATGTATGATTTTTACATAGTCACGAAAAAAGTATTACAATAAGATCTCTATAATAATAATAATATATCACAGCAGGCTAGAAATGACGATCTAAATTCTTTTCGCTCAAAACGTTTTGCCCATAAGTAAATTCTTAAGTAGAATTAATCAAATCATTTATTTTGAATCTAACTTAATAAATCATCATCTTGCGAAAACAGCTTTTAGATAATAAACAGATTCTTCTAAAAGATTTCACCCAGCCATTCATTTTAAATGGCAATCTGGCGCATCTTGTTAAAAATTCAGATATGCTGTTTCATTTTTTTTAATGTCTGGACTTCGATAATTTTTTTAATCAATACGTACGTTTTTATCAGAACATTAAAATTAATGCGACTTGGATTGGGAAGCTTCATTCCGTAAAAAAGCAATTAATGTTGGCCTACAGCCTATGTTCCTATCATGATTGTCGGTAAGTTTTAACATTTGAGAAATGTCATGTTGTTGCTGTTTTTTACTCATTTCTAGATAGTGTGACACTTTGAATAAATCTTTTCACATATAGAGAACAATTTTTATAAATTAAATGCATTGATAAACTGTTTATTATTTTTTAAAAGAAGAATGCATTGTCTAATCACATATTCAGAAGTTCAATTTTAAAGTTTAAATATTAGAATATAACTTACTGAACTTTCAAGTAAATAATTTATTTAGAAATTACTCAGTATTTCATCAAAATTTTAGAAATGCGAGGTTTATTCTTCATAATCACTAAATAAATATAAAATTTAAAAAAAAGATGAGAATATTGTATCTTATATCAGTTTAAACAATTTATTAAATATCTGCTTGCGGGCTATTCTTTGTAAATACTAAATAAAAATAAAATTAAAAAAAAAGGATGGAGAATATTGGATTTTATATTAGTTCAATCAATGTATTAAATACATGCTCGCGAATTATTCATCATAATCATTAAATAAAAACAAAAATCAAGGAAAAAAGATGGAGAATATTGGATTTTATATTAGTTAAAACAATGAGTTAAATATCTGTTAAGAAGTAAAGAAATTTACGCAAGTTCAAAAGATTCCCTTCAGAGATAAATAAAAAAAAATCAAAATAACGGAAACACTCAAAAGTAAACACGGAAAGCAATTTACATCGAATATGAAAATGTGTGAGAAAATATCAAAATCGATTTGCTACTTTCTCTCTTTCAAGCGTGTGAAGAGTTGAAGAGAAAAAAGTGAACTATTTTTTACAGATTCAAAATTCATTTCGTTTTTTGAATTCATATCACAAAGAAACGGAGAACAATGGAACAATTAAGTAATTATACATATTCTCGATGGCAAAATGGCCTCACTCATATTGTTCATGTTAAACTTTGAAGTTTTCTTTTTGAATGTGAAATATTTTAAAACTTTCCAAGTTTTTAATGTGGCATTCTTTCGTATGCTTAGCACAAGTTCCCAACAATGAAATTATGAAACCAACTTAAGTTGTTGGGAGAATTTCTAAGAGAGTGATAAGATATTTCGCCGGAAATTGTAGAATTATTGTTACAGATCAAATTAAAATTGATAAACAATATCAACAATAAAAAATTTAAGATTTCAATAAAAGATTAAAAGATTTTAAATTCAGTGATTAGATTTTTTAAATTAAAAATACTTCACTTCCTATTCTTATTTTTCTTCAGTATTGTTTTTTTAATTGTTTTTATTTCATAGCCTTTGTTTGTTTCATTGAATGTATGGATATATTAAGAGTTCTAAGAAGATTTAGAGAGAACTTTCATAATTAGGACTGAGAAATGCTCAACATAGCTTATATTATTATAGTCCCAATATGTCATCAATTATTAAAAGCCTTATTTCATCTTTTGATAGTTAAATAAAGGCTGCCTGCATTGTTGCAGATGAAGAATGTATTTCTGAAATTACATTTTTAGTAAGGAAATTTAGCATTCAATCCACAAAAAAATGACTTATGCGTTATTACAGGAAGCTATATGAATAACATCTCATTTCACATTTAAATGATATAATTTTTTGTGAGACTCAGAAAAATTGCGGCACTTTTTGGTAAAGCGAAAGAATTACTACCTTAGGCATATTAATAGATTTCAAGACGTAAAAGTCTGAATCACTGCAGTACAATACACAAAGAACTGAATAAAAATGACAGAAGAATACAAATAAAAAATAATTAAGAATTTTTTTCCCAATACCTGGCACCCAAATGAGAATTACATTAGTGTACCTATCGATTAACGAATCCCAACAATATTCAAAGAAGCCACACAACGTTCCTTTGTCTGCCTATGCCGTTGTTGGTCTGACAAAGGTTTCTGGAGGGATTAGTCATCAATCCCTCCATCAAATTAACGATTATCCATCACCAATCGTCTTCAACTAACTATACTGACGTTGCTTCCCTCAATGGAAATAAATCTGTCAGCCGTAACCCGGAATTCAACACTTAGGTGAGAGGAATTCCTAATCTTTTCTCGACTGGCTTTCCCACAGAGTCAGGTACGACCAAGAACAAAGAATACGGCAACTCATCTCGTCCCTGAGAAAATCGAACGGTGAATGCACGAGTGATTTCTGCAGGAAACGTATGGGCGATGTTCAGAAAAGGCTTTCACCCCCGCCCCCTGGATGGCTGTTAAGTGGCAGGGCAAAAATCGTCATGGGCAGGTGGTTCCCTCCGTAAACATTTGTTCTTTTGCGAACTTCAGCTTGCTTCATTCTAAACGAAAGCTGCTACTAATAATTTCAATTGCAACTTACTTCCTCCCGCCAAAAGCAGGTTCAATTAATAAAGCTGGTTTTGAATGAAAGGACCCCCTCCCCACCCGTTCTGTAACGTCTAAAGGGGCCTAAACTGGATTTAACTCAACCACAAATTCCGTTTCTACAGGAAATGCATCATTAAAAATATATATTTCATATCTAAGGCACCGCCTTTTTTATGTTTTTCGTATCAACTATTGATGAAGCTGACAGATTTTAGAGTAGGATTTGATATATCTTTGAAGATCTGGGGCTGATATTCCTACATTTGCACAAATTAGACAAATTATAAAGAATATAGTATGCATTTTAATATATCAAAAAGTTGTTCAAAATGAACAATGAGATTAAAAAAAAAAAAAAAAACCTTTTTAGCATTTCAGTCGGAGAGGCAAGATAGAAATAAGGCTTTAGCAACAAAACTTAAAATTATCATCATTTCATATATTAACAAACGAAATCCATTCGATGGGGAAAAACTGGAAGAGACGCTGATATTTTGGGTAACTTTTAATGTGTCATAAAATACTCGCAATCAGGAATGCTTAATCAGACTACATGATTGTTTAAGTTCTTATCATCATAATGGAAGAAGTAAAACTCGCTTTTATGAAGAGAAGATAAAGCAAAGAGGTATATGCTGTTTATCACCGCTGAGTAAATTTCGTTTAAGCCCATATATCTCCAAATTTATTTTATGAATGAGCATTAGTATTATCAGCAAGATACCGCAATCGCAAGAGTTAAAAGCTTTCATTATTTATTGTTTCTTTTTTTAAAATTTTTAAGAAAAGAAAAACGACATATGAAAGGACTCTGTATAAAAAATTTGTTAGATTCAGAAATTTCCAGTAGGTTTTTAAAATTATTTAATTGTAGCTATTTTAACAATGCGTTGAACTATTCTAACATTTATAATTGAAAAGTGATGTGGAAATAATTGATTTAAAAAAGAGCAATGTCTACTGTAAAGATGCAAATACTGTTAAATTAACTCAAGTGAAACTTTGCATTTTTAAAGATCATACAAATTATTCAAGTTTCCCCTAGATAATTTATATTTTTTTTATTATTTAAGGAGTATAAGCATATTATTAAATACTTTATTCCACTGTAATCATATAATATTATTATATTATATGATTATAGTGGAATCACATCATATTATTAGATATCATATCTTAGAAATAATAATTTTTTAACTAAAAAGTTTTATATAAAGGAGAAATAATAAGAAATTTGTTAGAATCTAATTTTTAAAAAAATCAGTGATATTAGCAACTACATTTTTAAATATGATACCGGCGATGTTGGTTTTAATCGAATGCTAACTTTTAGTAAACCTGAGATGAAACAAATATGCGTTAAGTCTTGGCTTTTATGATTATTTATTTTCGAAATTATTCAATGATTTAATAAATGAGAATATGACCAATTCTATATTGGGAGATGCATCTCATCAAAACAATAACAAAAAAAAAAAAAAAAAAAAAAAAAAATTAAAATTTGAACCTCGTCTATCATTCTGGCTTTATTAACTCTAGTTTATCTCGAGTCACGACAAGTCTTAAGCCGCCCACAGGGACTACGCTTCTAGGGTCAGTAAACCACTGGACCGAGACCCTCGGACGATAAGAATTTATACATAAAATCAATCAATCAGCAACTTACCCATGCAATAGCAGAAGAACAGAGAAAATATATCCTTAGCAAGTTATCCAATGGCGAGCAGTCGAAACAATGTTTTCGAAAGATGATAAAAAAAAATTGATCTTCGCTGAGAGCCGAGGGCAGTGGCCACTAGTCCAACATACACAACACCCGACCTACGATTTCAGAGACGAAACTAACTCTAACATGAACTCCACGCGATCTTTTGGAAAATGATTGCGGGCGAGTGGACGGCAAACCTCTTTGGCGAATTTTCGCCAACTACTCATTCCTCCACTCTGCCAACAAGTTTCAATCGCGCATTTTTGTGATTCGGTTTTGTTTTTCTTTTCCCGGCAGATGGTCTAATTCTTGCTGCGTTAAAGGACGGAATATTGCGGACTAGAGTTGAAATTTTAAATACACCTGTTTAGTGCTGAAGATTCAGGATCTGGGATTATTTTTAATTACTACAGACAAGTTTGAAAAATTCAGTTATTTTTAATTAATAAAAATGAAAAACGATGAAGGTTTTGCTTGTTTAATCACTAAACTGCTCATTTAAACTCTGTTTATGGCAATGACACTAATTTCATATATGCTTAAGTCCTCGTTAGACAAATTTATTTAAAGCATATTCGATTATTTTGTCAACGCGATCAGTTTTAATTATTTTCATTTAGAAACCTGCTGTTTATTTATTTATTTTTTACCGAAACATTAAATAAATAATGATTCCAATAAAATTTTACCCTTATTTTTGTGGAAATACCACCGAATGATTCATTCTATTGGAATTTGGCTTACCCAGCAGATTGTTCCACATTAGAAAAACGACGTTTGACAATAAATCGACGATGATTCACAACAGTTGCAATCTTAGCGTTTTTCGGGATCTGATTCGACACGTGTTGCGATAAAAGCTGAATCACATTTCAGTTTGTTCCGATGTTTTTGTTGGTTGAGAAATCCCCCAATCAGCAGGAATAGAAATCAAAACATCTCTCTCATGTTCCGGTTTTCAAATAGTCGCTCATATCACTGGGGATAGGTGTAGTTCAGTAATGTAAAATATCTTTCGCATATTTCTAAATATTTTACCATTTCGGATTTTTTTAAAAAAGGGAATATATTTTATACATGATATAAACGAAAGGGAAAAAAATTAGCTTCAAAAATCGACTCTTGAAAGCTATTAAGAAGAAAAATTCATACCATCTCAGGTCATTCTAAAATTTTTGCCGGATATTTTTTTGTTAAATAAAATTTATTTATAAATAAGATAAATGAAAGCAACAACTCATTTTATTTACCAGATAAAAAATGTGCGCATCGCTTCAGAAAAAAAAAAAAAAAAATGTTTACGTAGAATCTATTTGCGTGACTTTATATTCACGTGACAAGTGTAAATGTGCATGCCATCTTCTTTACAACTATTCTTTGTTTGATTATTTTTCATCTTACAAAATGACTGATGGATTCCAAAATTAAATGACGGAGGTGTATTTGAGCGTATCACGTAGTCATGATTTGATTCTATTATTATATTTCTTGCAAATGATAATAAAAAAAACAGAACAGATTTTCTGTGAACATAGCTAGATACATATCTCATTTTGGACATATACAAAGGATATCTTAAAATGCATTTTAATTATTTTGAACCATGGTCAGATGACGATGACGGCGCTTAAGTTAACATTATTTCTTCTGCAAAACTTTCATACAATATCGATAAGATACTTATATGAAATCTTACGAAAAAATGCTGTATCTGAGTAACTATTTAAAACCATTGAATTATAGGAGCACAGATACAGTTTCTTTAACAGTGTGAATTTTCTCGGTAATTAGCATGCGTGTCAAACAAGATGCACAAACCATTCTAAGTGCTGTACAAAGTAGACCATTGGACCGAGAGCTATCAAATTTGAATACTAAAGTAATAGGAACTCGTTAAGATAGAGTATTCAAAACTTTAAATAAAAATGAAACAAAATGTGAACATTTTATTTTAAAAACTTGGCATACAAAATTGTTGATAGGCCGTCCAAAAATTAATAATAATAATAACCGTTCTGTAATACCAATTTATTTTATTGCAATTTTTCTTTTACTTTATTAATCTGTTTAGTATCATTTTTAAATAAAATCTTGCAATAAATGCGTTTTTCCTTATATAATAACTTGCAGTAAAATAGACAGATTTAAATTACAAGTTAGTTACTTTGATGCTGCTATGCTAATAAATAATTAGCAATTATGCTATTAAGTAATTAATAAATATTAGTAATCTTAGTTTATTACTAAATAAGCCTTAACATTGTACAAAACATTCAATTAAAAAAAATGTTATTATGTTTTTAAACTGAAATACATGCAATGCATAAATAATTGTGCATTGCGTGCAAAGGCTGAAGCAATCAAGTCTGACGAAGGTGATCTAGTTGCATCAAGAATAAAATATCACCGTGCAATGAATTCCGGGGTAGGAATTCAATCTTTTCCCTCAAAAATAATCTGTTTCCAATAAGCTGGTGACATTATCTCACCATTCTAGCGAGACCTTTGCTCTACTCATGCGAGGCGATAAACCCCCAAATGTGGCAAACGCCGCTTTCATCGGGGCCGAGACCGGTCTTTTTTGTTTTTCGCTCCTCTCAAGTCGAGCACTTTCCACGGGCATTCCGATCCATCTGTCACTCCATTAGACTTTGCATAGCGCATCCCCCCCTCCCTCTGGCTTCATCAACACTTCACTTCCAATAACTTCTTCGCTCGCGCAAATAGGCCCCTTAAGACTCGAGATCGTTACGGGTTGCTGGCCTCGTAGGAAAAAACGATTGCCAGTAATGATTTTTTTTTTCATATGTTGAATTGTAACTGGTTACACAAATTTAATATCTATTTTTTTTATGTTTAACTTTCTTTCCGTTGAGGACGGTTGCAGTGAATGAACAAAGGCGAGAGAACGTAATAAAAAGACAAATATTATCTTTACCATATCGGAAAATACCGCGGAAATGTATCTGATTCAAGAAAGTAGAAGTAATAATGGGAGACATTCATCTTCTCGTGATATACTTCCAACGCATAGAGCCGATTTAAAATTGCAACTATCGTGCATCTTGCGACAATTAAAAAGGCATAATGTCATATCACGGCATAAGACAGCACGCCATTAGATGATGACGTTGCGAAATCGCGTTTATCACTTAACTGTGACATCTTGTAAATTAAGTCCTTTTTTTTCTTTCTTAATAACGAACAGGATCACTTGAAAGTTTTTTTTTCTCACCCTATCTCCCTATAAACTTTTCTTTTAAAGCCCAGATAATAAACTTAAAAAATTTTGAAAAAATTATTGAATTCCTGTCGACTCAGCAGGAAATTCCCAAGAGAACAAATCGTTTCACACTGTCTAATTGAATTCGCAAAAACAAAAACAAAAAAAGTGAAAACTTTTGCAGAGGGGGAAAAAATGAATTTTTTTGAGAGAAATCCCGATTGGATTCTTTTTTTTTTTTTTTTTTTCAATTATCCAATTTGTTCCGATTTGTTAAGCAATTTGCTATTTTTTCTCTTTCAAAGCTATTAAAAAAATCTATTTTTGAAATGGTTTTACAGAATATTAAACAAAAGCGTTCTTGATTTACCTGAATTCATTAATTACATTTTTTTTTTTTTTTTGCCTTTCCTTGTCTGACTAAAATTTTTAAAAAAAGTTCTGATGTATACGTATGTAATGTATAAAAAGGAGGTGATGTATATTTAATAACATGATTAAAGATATATAAGTACAAAGTAGTTTCTTTTATTATGATTAATGAATGCCATCATCAATTGAACAAGACTCAAACTGAACAAGAAAATGTCATAGTACGTATTGAAACTCTTAAATTAGTATAATAGTAACAGATCAATTGTTTTCAAGAGCTAGAAATTTCAATATTATTCTTAAATGACTCATCTGCTTTCATTTCCAAATCACAGATCAGTATAATAATGAAGCTATTATATGAAAGCAGAAGAAACATTATTAATTACAGCCAAAGATATCTTCCAAAAAGTTCAAAAATTTCATATTGTAAACTTATTGTCAATATATTTCAGAATAGACGTAACTTTTATAATAAATAATGATAATTGGATTGAAGTGAACAATTAATAAAAGATAAATAATAACTATTACCTGAATAGACGTGTGTGCCGCACGGTGGTTATCTGTTTTATTGTTTCAACGCATTTGTTAAGCTTGTGTCAACACCTTTTTCTATTATAAAAGCTCGCACCAATATTTAAATGGCACTCCGCAGCGCCAGGCTACCAGAGCATTCTTGTTTTTATGAAAGTGGATTTTTAAGGTTTTTATTAATAAACTTGTTATTTAAACTTTTGCTTCTTCCCTCAATTGAACACGCTTTGCTACTTTGTTTTAATTTTCACACCATAATAGACGTATTAGCAAAATTTTTAAAAAAAAGAAAAAAAAAAGACAGAGAATATATTGTGCTCATGTATTCATATAAATCATAACTTTTTCCCAATATGGTTTGCAAGTCAAACTCTTAGTCGATTTTCAATCAGTAAAGTAATCAATTTATAACAGATATGACTTTATAAGAACTATTTTAAAAACTATATGTCTGAAGGAGCCCATTCTCCTCGTAAGCTGTCCTCATAAATTGAGAGGAGACTTTCTGTCTCCTATCAGCCTCTTGGAATATCACTTTTAATTGGCTCTGTCGGATGAGTGAGCAGCGCGAGCCGATGACAAAGCCTCGTTGCCACTCGATGACCCTGGCAAGGGTCACACCCTCGGAATGTAGATCATCTCTTTCCCTCGATGCTCGCATATCTCTGATTCCGATCTCCAGAATCAACCGCCCGCACACCCCACGGCGAGTCGTAACAAGCCGGATCAACCCTTTCTGCAGAGAGAGATCTCTCTATCGATACTGATCCGCTGTAATGAAGTCTTCCACTGCACCCTTCGGGACCACCTCGATCGGTCCCCGCAGTGAGGTCGGGTCGTGACTCCGAGATCCTATGCAAATAAGCAATGATTCGGATTATCTCACTAATGTATTAAAAACCAGCCTTCTGTTCTTTTTTTGACCCCACCTTGCGATGTAAACCACAAACAGACAAAACGGATGCGAAAGTATGCAGAGTAGCAATAAGTGCATCAGCATTGCTTGCTTTATAGTTGAACCAGAACCTTTTCTTTTTTTTAAAGGAGGGGTTTTCTGAATTTAGAAGCAAAGGAAAAATAGCAGGATGTTAGAATTTTTATAATCAATTTGGGTACTAGATTCAAAATTTATATGCAGAACAAGATGCAGGGAGGAAAAAAAAAAAAAAAAAGAACATCTATGTGTACAGAAGAGAGGTATGTGAACTTGTGTCTATTTATGTTTGTATTAACGATCAATATACATAGAAGACTGATTGATCCGGAGCTTCAAAAATCGGTACAAATGTACTTTAGACGGTGAAAACTTGTACGTAGGAGCGGTGCTTTTTGAAAATTTTAATTTTGTATTGGTGATATACAAGGGAAACTGCTTGACCGAGAGCTACAAAATGTGGCACAAATATACATCAGACGATGGAAATGTGTACCTTGGCGCGATTTTTTTTTTGAAATTTTAATCGATTAAAAACTAAATGAGATTGTTGGAATTTCTTCAAGATAATTTCTGAAAGTATTATATCTCGAGACCGATTACCCTTTACAAAATTTAATGTTATACATACATGTATATTAGTATAATGTAATAATAATATATATAGTATAATGTTAAGCAATACACTTCACAACTGCAATAGAATTCAAACTTGTTTCATTGTTCATCGAATAACGTAATGCGAGATTTTCTTCTATTTTTGGAAGCTAAGACAGGAAGATATTATCTGGCCAATTTGCAAGAGGAATATGAGAATGAAAGCAAAAGCAATCCCACGTCAGATAGAGTGCAATTAGAAACTTTTTAATGGCGCTTTGATATCATCATGGAACTTGATTCCTTTAGAGAGGTTCATTTAAAGCAATAAGTACAAAAGATGTAAAAGCTATTAAAATAGTGCACTATCACAATTTGAAATTTAAAAATATTTTGTTAAGATAATCATGAACAGCAAGTATTTCTTAAAAGATTTAAATGAAATGAAACCCAACCAAGATTTTTGCCAAACTAGTTGGTCACTAAAGACAATTAGTGTTAAATGGGAATTTGATTAAACGATAAGAAGTAATTTGTTAACAAGAGTTAAACAAGTATTTATATTTTCAGAGTAAAATTCAACACAATAGAAGACCGTTTCATGGACACAAAAAGTATTTTTTTGCGGTAGTTAAAAAGGTACTTCGGAAAATTCAATCATCTTGAGAATAAAATGATGTTATAAAGAATCGAAGGAAGGAGAAATGATTATACGAAAATGTCTTGCGTGTCTTGCAAGAAAGCAGATAGATAGATTGAATCACTCTATAAATGCTGAGTAAGGCGATACCAATTTATCTGATCGTGAAGTGGACTCTGTCCGTTGGGCGATTCACCACTGATAGCGGAAGAGGTGACGAAAACCTCTATGAAATGTATCGCCACGTTTTAAGTGGCCTCTTCCGGTATGAATAGATTGGATTTTTCATTTTTCTTATCGAATTAAATGAAGAAATGTTTACAAAAATGGTATCTTTGGGTTTATAAACAAATATGGGTTGAAAGGCATCCATTTTATTATTAAAGGTTGTCAAGGATTTATTGAAATGCCATAAATATCATGTCTTTGAATTCCCGATTTAGATTAACCCAGAAAAAAAAATTTGAAACATCAATTTTACAAGAATATTTCAGGATTTGTTTTCTACTACTACCAGATTCAGAGAAACAAGCATAATGAATGACAGCGTATTGTACTTTAGTATTCATCGAAAATAAGACTGCCAACTTCTTTTAACAGATAGTAAATTATAAATTTATTTATTTGTCGAATTAACATCTCTTTGTAAAGAAGAAGATGCCAGAAGCTGAGACCTATACTTTTCAGTGAAGTATTCATTTCTCTAACAATGTCATAGAGCCAACATTTATCTCTATTGATATATTTAACATTATTCTAATTCAGGATTAATTTAGGGATACAAGAACTGTGTGATAGGCAGGGCCATCAGTTCAAGTATTCACGTGTCAATTTAAGTAATCTTTACCTAGTTTGAAAAAAAAAATTTGAAGAATTAAAACCATTATCAAAGAAAATTGCTGCCTATTTATCATGTTAGTCTTGGATGGTAAGGGAAAGATGACGCTTCTTTACCACCAGAGGGCTTCATAGTTTCATACCCAATCTACACATAGGCAAAAAAGCTTAAAAAATATCTCTGTGAAGGATTTAGCTTTTGACTTTCTTCTTTAGCTCTGTCACTAAGTTTAGAGGGATATATACATGCAGGATTGCTACTATCTTTTGTTATTTATTGACCACACATACCATCCTCGCATAATACACATAGACCCGAGTCATAACATCGTATCTATGTGATTCACACTATCTACATATTCACCTTCAGGTATCTCGATTTACTACAGATTTAAAATGGACCAAACTGAATAAGAACTCAATTTAGTGGTATTTATAGTAATTGAAATTTTGTTACTTAGATAAACTGAAATTTGCAGAATATATTCTAATGAGTTCTACTCTAAGAAATTACCAACGAAGACAAAAAGCAACCTTCAAAATTGCAACCTATGAGTCGACGACGTGCCTTTTCAGAGGTACAATAAGAAAGCAAGGATTTCGTTGGATTCAATTTTGATGAAAAATCAAACATTCTATGACTCCAATAAAGAAGAAATCTTTCTATAATTATAAAATGATGACTTATTTTAAATTTCCTGATATCCGTTAGAAAGTTTACTTTTATTCCTATTAATAGAAAACAAAAGCAATATAGAGTAAAGCTGTCTTTTTTTTTTCTTCGCTTGAAAATGGTTTGTGAAAGAAAATGATTCAGTTTAAGCACTTCTTTTTACTTTAGATTTCATAAATCATCAAAAATTCATCAATTAAAGGCTGGTTAGAAATATATTTATTAATATATTTTGTTAACAAATGTCTCCTCTCTTTTGTTTCCGGTTCCGTTCGTGTCAGAGGATGTTTTCCCGGAGCAAAACTGCGTGCCTTCCGGAGGTGGTCGCAGTTCCAGACGGAATTTACGAGGGGCACCCGACGGATTCCACAGAAAAATACCTCTCCCGTTCCAAAACAAAAATAGAGGAGAATAATATTCTCGTAAAAATCGCCTCGCTGCATTCCTCCGGGTTTAATTCCAGCGACCATCCGTGACGTCACTCGGGCAGCTGCTTCTCGGGAATCCGTTAGGTGTTGTCACCCCGCTGCAGGTGTCCGGCATTAGAGGAGATATTAAGTCGGTCTCTGTCACGAAACAGAGATCGGTTCGCCGATGGCCTTCTCCGAACAAATGCCTAAAATTCCACTGGAAGTGTCCACTACTCTTTGCTCCGCCTCTATTTCCTTCTTTATCATAGAGATTTGACGAAATTTTTCTCGGAGATAACAATTTTTATGAGCATTAAAACTGCTGTTTTCGGAAACATGTGATGTCTCTTCACAATATAAATTCTGTTTCGACAACCATGAAGAGTTGCGTTTCTATATTTGAATTTTTTTACGAACATCGGTAGCATTCCTTACACTCATATTTCAAAAATAATTTAATCAGATTTTTCATTCATTTATAATTAATGATTTATTAAGGTCTGAGACAATCTTAAAAGTAGGTCAGATATATATATATAGACAATTTGATATTACATACGAATAGTTACCAACAGTAAGTGAACCCCTATAGAGATAACTGTGATTGGGAAGCAACAGATTGTTAGGCATAATGCGGTATTTCAGCTTAAGTTTGTTTCTCGAAGGAACTTAAAATTTCTGATGGCTGTGTGATAATTAGACTGGCATCTGCCTGAAAACCGACGAAAAGCTAGTTAGCGCGATGCCTCTTAACGTCATTTACATTTTAGAAGGTTATTTGTTGGACTTATAATTTCTCCCCAAACGACCCGAAGAAAAACTCTATTGGGTATTCACGGAGGAAGTTTTTCCAGGTTATGGCTTGATAGATATTCTTTGAAAAAAGAGCGGTTTCCAAGACTTCTAATAATTATACTTAGCGTATGTTAACACATTTTCCTATGTAAAATGAGTGCATACTTAAAGTCAGTCTATATATATATATTTTAAATCTTTCCTTTCTTATTTATAAATACGAGGGTTTATTAATAAGTAAAACAATAATAAAAAATGCAATGCATGATAATATGAAGCATAATTGAAATTACTGACAATTTACTACTTTTTATTGAAATTACTGACAATTTACTACTTTTTATTGAAATTACTGACAATTTACTACTTTTTATTGAAATTACTGACAATTTACTACTTTTTATTGAAATTACTGAAAATTTACTACTTTTTACATAGCTAAAATTCATGCTGAGCATTTGTCCGAATGCTGGATCAATTTAAAAATTCAGGTTTCATGGAACACCGTCGTTGAGGCCAGTTTGAGGTCATCATCAAAGTCAAGATTTTGATTATCAAGGGCCATCATCATAGGTCCAAACAGATGCGGGGTTTCAAGTTCGGGCTATTTACCGGCAAGTCCATCCTCCCATTCCCTTTAGTGCAAAACCGCAAAGATTCAGTTGGAAATTTTTGAAGCACCCACCATATCAACCCGGGCATGAAATCCTCAGACATTCCTCTACTTGGATCTAGGAAAAGGTTCCTCGGTGGCCAGAGTCTTTATTATGGTCAGATATATTTAAATAAATGTCAAATCAGCCGTGTCGCTCTATTCGTAGCCAATTGCATTCTAGAAGACCTAAATTTTCAAACTGATTCAGTATCGTTACAAATGTTATAACATGAATTGCAGTGGTGTCGAAAATTAGTAATTTGGCGATATTTTAATTTCCGTTTCTTATTGTCATTCATTAGTTTTTTTTTTATCAATAGGCTTAAAATTAAGTGCATTACTGTTATTGATATTCCTTTACAGCATTGCTTAAATTCGAAACAAAAACAACATTCAAACAAATCAAATTTTTAAAATTAAAAAAAAAAAAGCAATGTCATCTAGTTTCTGTGATAGAATAAAATTTTAATTTATCTCAATCGGGAAGATAACAGTTAAATTATTTTTTTAATACCTTAGTTTTAAAACTAATAATATGAACCGATTTATAAATATATGAAATGATTAAGATGCAGGAGAATCTATCATAATGTGAAATCTAATCTTTTGGGGATCATGAAATTCATCGAATTAAAATTCGTCTCCGGAAATGATCTGTTTGTCATTAAGTATAAAAACAATAATCATGCTAAGATCTTTCTTCTCCTTGCACTTTCGATTTCAAGGATATGTGTGAACACGACTTAAGGAAACACATTTTCAATTGTATCTGAAATAGATGGATAAATTTAGGTATAAAGATTTAACATCAATATTTATAGACACCTATCAAATTCTGAGACAAATCTAACAAGGGGTTGACCGTCTGTCTGTCAGTACTTTCAGAAACTTGTAAATGCAATAACTCTAAAATGCAATGACTTAAGTATATAAATTTTGGTATGTGATTTTGTGACTGCAACTACATCAGTCTATAAGTAAAAAAGTATGCGAACATTGAGGCTTATGAACAGGAAATACGCAAATGGACCACAAATTTCGCAGACAAATATAATGACACGCTTGATCGATATCGTTCCTCTATCAGACATACTTTGCGATATTTCCGAAATCTCTCCTGGTATTCGCAAACAGGCAATTTAGCAACGTAATGGTGTGCAGGTCTCTCAGCAAGGATGCTACTATGCGCGACACAAGTCTCGTAGCTTCCATCCTTTATTTATGCATGCAGAAAATAGCAGTCTCAGCCGATTAGGAAACATTTTTTTGCTTGTGTAATGCTCAGTAACTAGAGATAAGATCCATCAGCGCACCGTCCTTCACTTCTCCACTAATGATGCAGAGTCGTGTTGTGGGTTTTCAGCAAGAAATGGAATCCGCCGCGAAAGTGAAACATTTTCGAGAAAGTGTGACTCAAGCGATGCGGAACGGGTCGCCCAGGGGCTCCTTCCTCGCAGATGCGCACCTTCGCTTCCTGCCCCGGGCTCCCTTCCATTTGCGTGCCCCAAATACCGAAATGCGACAGAAAGCATGTTTTAAATCCTATGAAAGAGATACAATGTGATTTCTCAGAGTGCCTTCAGCACATCGGTTATTTGCAAAATTTCCTTACATTTGTTTTTGAAGCACAGTTTGTTCCTTTGGGTTACCTGAATAATATGAAGACGTTTAGAATGTCATTTCTTAGAGTGCCTTCAGCACATCGGTTCTTTTCAAAATAGAATGCCATTTCTCATAGTGCCATTTCACCACATCATTTAGTTGCAAGATTTTCTAGTATTTGTTTTTAAAGTACAGTTTGCTCATTTGAGTTAATTAAGTATACATAACCATTTAGAATGTTATTTCTCAGAGTACCTTCAGCACAGCAGTTACTTGCAAAAATGTCTTGTATTTGTTTTTGAAGTACATTTTGCTCGTTTGAGTTAATTAAGTCATACGGAGACATTTAAAAGGACATTTCACAGAGTATCTTCAGCACATCAATTATTTGCAAAATTTTGTTTTTGAAGTACAATTTCCTCATTTGAGTTAATTGAGTCATACGAAGATATTTAGAATATCAGAGTGCCTTCAGCACATCAGTTATTGAAAAAAATTAGTTTTTGAAGTACAGTTAATTCATGTGAGTTAATTGAGTCACACGGAGACGTTCAGAACGTGAGTCCCTTCAGCACATCAGTTATTTGCAAAATTTTGTTTTTGAAACACAGTTTGCTCATTTGAATTAATTGAGTCATACGGAGACATTTGGAATGTCACAGTGCCCTTCAGCACATTAGTTATTTGCAAAATTTTGTACCTAAGCCAGTGCTCCTATTCTTCCAATTTCCACGCCACACCAAGAAGATATTGTGTACCTATGATAGTTGATTTAATGCACGCCAAGCTTACGCGACATATCTTCAGTAGAATTGAGTTTCACATTCACGTTTCCTTGGTTCCGCAATAATATATAATCAGTAAGGAAATAATAAGGCTTTCTATTTGAACAAGGAACAGGTGTTTCGAATTCCGATCGACAAACAAATAGTTATTTCATTTTCATGATGTATACTTCTTTTTTTTGTCTATATATGTTTTCCCTTTCGTCCTGAAAAACTAATTCCTCGATGTTGATAACAGTGAGTTTTCTTTTGCAATTTATTTACCATAAATAATACCACCAAATTCAAATGTCTGAATATGAGTACTTATTTTCCATTCGTGCTTTCAGGGTTTCCATCGTTTGTCAGACTCAATTAGTTTTATACCGTTTCTTTCCAAGGAAACAAGCAATTGTAAAAGTATTTTAAAAATGAAAAGTACTGGAATTCATGAGAGAAGTTTTTTTTCTTCCAATGATAAATCATGCATGATTCAATTGTTTCATGCTATCCTCAGAGCTGGGTGAGAAACTCTTGCAGCAAATTTACCTGTGGAATTTCAGAGGCATAACAATGTCGGAAATGGAGATTCCTCACACTTGCGAAAGTGTCTGGATTGCGTAAGACGAAACAACTTCCTGTACGTTAAACTATTCAAGCACTGAGATGCAATAAACGCAAGTTTGCCCTCTTTTAAACAATCGTCATGGTCAAAGCCGAGATTGTCTGCATATTTTAAGAATTTGTAAAGGAATAGAAAGTATATGGGCAGATATGTCACTTCAAAAGAATGAATTCCAGGAACTTTTATTTCGTAAGTGCATATCTCTATTTCTACTAATAATAAATAGGAATGTGTGTGTGTATGTGTGTGTGTGTTAGTGTTCTACAAGCCAAAATGTTTGATTTACAGCTTCCAAATTTGATACATATACACCTTGGAGGCTTAAAATGAGCCCCTTGGAGAAAATTTTTTGAAATTAAATTAATTAAAAATTAAGCTGAATTGCCATTTTACCCCGATAACTTCAGAAAACATTATTGCACAAACACAAATTTTATACTACCTTAAAATTCAAAAAGTTATCTTTATGATTGTCAGAATTTCTCCTGATTTTTTGGCAGTTCTTAAAATAATTTTTTTCTTGCCTAATTTCCAACAATCGATTACATTGTTTTTCTGAAATTCAAACCATTTACAAAAAAAAAAAAAAAAAAAAAAAAAAGTAAATTTTTTTTATTTTTTTCTGTTGTGTAAAATTTAAGAAGGATTTTGTTTAAATATATGCATTTTACATGAAGAATGAATAAGTGAAATTACAATTCCTAAAATTTAGAAGATTTTTGAATCTTATATTCACGTTTTCAATAGCTCTATGATGTCATGGAATAGGTCTCTGTTGCACAGAAGAATAATTAAAATAACATGGCTTTTATATCTGACAGTTGGAGAATTTGAAGGAATCATGGATATGGAGTTATATCTAAACGATTTAATTGGAATTAAATGTAACCAAACCAATATGCTCGGCGAACAATATGATCGCCAAAGGCGACTAATGTTTAGTAAATGCAATATTTACAATTTTATAACCCTTAAATTTATGTTATCATTTTGGTATTTGTTGAAATTTTACCTTAATAAAAGAACTCAAAGTACTTCCAATTTTCACATTTGTAAAAAGTATTGTTTGATTATTTACAAGGCGCTGATTATTAAAATATAAATATGACAATTAGATTTTACAATATATATATATATATATATATATATAATAGAACAAATAAAATCTTAAGTTTTTATGTCGTTTATCATATGATTTGCTTATATATATATATCTATATCTATATATATATATAAGCAAATCATATGATAAACGATATAAAAACTTAAGATTCTATTTGCAGTTTAAATCATTAATATTTTTTGTTTTTTGTTTAATATTGTCAGTTTCTGTCTTTTTAAAATTTTATAATCAGAAACTTTTCTAAATAATTGAAAAGGCCCATTTATAGAAGTTCATATTATGCACGGCATAAATAACATGAAATAATTTCTCAAAATTTCATTGGGCTCCAAAATATGTTAGTGACAGATAATCATAGTTATTGCATTTTCAGAAAGAATGTATTTCGGAGTCATTTTAGACAGCACATAATTAAACACCATAATATTTTTATATCAAATTTACCGCTGACACATGGATTTCAAACAAGTCTAGAAATGGATTTACATATTCACACACAGAATGAAAATAGTTTGGACGTAGAACAAGTTCTCAAGGAAATATCATCAGCACATGTCACCAACATAAATACTTTGAAACACTTCCAAGTTTTCTGCAAAATGGAAAAAGCATACGGTGTGCGGAATGGTAATCGGCCGACGAACGCGTGGAAACAGTTCCCCCTGAGGCAAGTCATCGGCATGCGAAAATTCACATACAAAAAGAAAAATTTTCCATTCAACCTAATTTTATTCTCAGCCAAGGATAACGAATGATTTTACCAGGATAGTCAACAATGACTTTCTTCTTTTTTTTATTCAATCAAACTCGTTCTTGAATCTGTTGCAGGATCCGTAGGCTGCAACTGGAAAAACCTGACGACACATTGTCGACACAATAGCCACTGGCTTTTGGTTCCCTATTCGACCAACTACACCTTTTTCGCTAATTGTTGTTCTTGTGATAAAAAAAACATTTAAAAAAAATAGAAGAAAAGAAACAGTGAAGGTCGGTCGGTAGCTCGACTTTGTAAGAGCGATCAACAGGACTATTTCTTTTCAGTTTCTTTCTTTCTTTTTCTTAATAACCGTGCTGAGGAATGTGACCGCCCTGAACAAGAAGAAGGTGTTTCGAATTTTACCGTTTAATCAATGCGAAAAAAATGAAGATTAGAATCTTAAGTGTAGGAATGCTGTGGTCCACCCTTTCGCTCCATTAAATTCTTTTCAATCACAGCTCTTTGTCGACATTTCAACTTACTTGTTTTGACTGTCTCCTTTAGGGAATAAATAAAAGTATACACGTGTCTCCTAGAAACGTGAAGACAATGCATATGTAAAAGCTTGCCGATTTACATATTAAAAATGAATAATTAAAATTTGGGGTTTCAATGTCTCTTGAACAATGAATTTGAACCTCTTTTGGTGGAGTTTTCACGAAAATCGTTCTTTTTTTTTTGTTTTCTTTTTGGTGCGGAAAGAATTGGTGCAATTTCTTCGAATTTTTTCGAAAGCAGATCTCACCAAATCGTACATTTTTGAACATGTGTTTCACGAATTTTTAAGAAAATGTGAATTGATTTTCTCTTTAACAAATAATTATATCCGAAAACTAGGAAATCACTATACATATGTTTGAGATAATACAGTGATCATTACACTTTCTGAACAATTTCTCGAAAGCTTTTAAAACTACTAGATTTATTGACAATTTTATCATTTGTTATTTCATTCACATTGGCTCTTCAGGCTCCATTTTGGGGTTCGTTTCTTTTTTATAAAAAGCGAAAAGAAGTTAAAAATATTGTATCAGGCTTTTAAAATGAAATCATGTCTTTAACTTGCAATCTTTCAAAATTTAATTATGCAACAGGTTCATATTTTCGAACAGTCATTTATTGTTTAGAAAATTTGCAGTTTTACATGTTTTAGAAAAATTTAATAAAATTCAAAGTTATTTAAGCAAATTCGCTACATTTAACCACTTGTAACTTCTTACTATTTTTGAGTTGCTATCGCGCAGAAATTAATTTGATTCGGTGTCAACTCAACTTATGGTTTCTGTTTCCTAGATTCACGCAGTGATAATCACCCCTCCCTAGTACTAAACCTTTTTGTTTGGTAAATGCACATCGGTCTCACGATCCAACTGGTAAACACTATTACAACTTGTTTATTTCTTTCAAAGATCTTTTTGATTATGGGAAATCGCAACTAAAATCTATTATCTGAAAGGAAAAAAAAAAGTCCATGAATAAACTCTTTGCGCAGACTTCTTGTTCTTTAGCTATTACGCAGCACAATCCGATAATGCGTTGATTTACTTCAATCTAAATGCTTATCGATTCCACAAGCAAAATATTTAGTCTTGTTTCTGAGACAAGCCGGATGTAGTTAAGACTTATTAGAAAGAACTCCCCTTTTTCAGCTTTGTCGCAGGAAGATGCATCGAATATTTATCTGTGCCATCGTAAACTTAACGTGTGATAAGGTTGCAACGAGTGAGAAGACGTCTATTAAGATTTTTTCAGGAAGAGCCTGCCTTTTTTTTTAATCTTAAGGTTATATAAGATCGGGAGCTAGACTTGTGGAACATGTAAACATGCTTGCCTAGAACTTGAATGAACCCTTGTTGACACTTCTTGCGGATGGATTGAGTAACATTACACCCCGTTAAGAAAGAATAACTGTTGAAACAAAATTTAGAAGTCTATTTCGTATATAAGGCGTGTTGAAGAAGATAAAGTGTTGATGGATCTTGTTTACAAACTGTCAACATTCAGTATTACAAAGAAAAACTGTTAAATCATAGTTACAGGCATTTTGACTGGATGATAGCGTTTAGCATGCACATCAATAGCATACCTAACCCCTCCGACTTATGGTCAATTTAGAATTCACCCCGATGATAATGGATAGGTAGGTTTCTTCTCAAAAACGTGTCTATTTTGGTTAAGATAAAAATACAGATTTAAAAAGAGAACTTTAAATAGTGGAGAGTAATTCAGTGAATAACTTTTTACGGTCGAATGACTCAAAACCATAGCTTTAGCTGGTGAATGAACATGTTTAATGCAAATTTTAAGCCGGGTTTCCTTTCGGAACCTCAATATGTTAGGAATTCCCATTTTTTTCATGGTGATTTGTATGGTTTTTCTCAGAGATGTTTTTTACAGAGAAAACTAACATAGTGTAACAGCAATCTATGAAAACTCTAAATAGTGAAAGTACCTATCTAAGGAAATTTATATTGAACATATCTGTTTCAGCTTCACGAAGCAAAACAATTTTGGCTAATAAACTTCACAGAATTTCGACACAAAGTGAATATTAAAGAAGAAAAAAATTTCTTATTTATTCACATAGAGGAAATATAAGACAAAATTAACAAATTTTACTTTCCATTAAAACTCTTTGAACACCAAAATTTTTAGACAAACTTTATGCCTTGAAAACAACACATTTATTACATAATAAGAGACAACAGAAGATGCTAGTGAAAAAGACTGACACAGCATTCATGAAATCAAGAATATTCTCACATTTCCATCATTCAATGAAAACTAATTCGTTCTCTTATTTTTAAAAACATTGTCTTTGGAATAGATTCGAAATCTTAATAGTTTTGAAGAGTTAGTAATTTAAGTTTAGTTAGTAGTTAACTAAATAGTTTTTTTTAATAAATTCATTTTCCATTGATTTGCTAATCATTATATAGAAAAGATGTGGACCAAGTATTCTTAAACTATTAGTTCCGAGAGCTAATGTGACCTTTTAATCATTTGCGGTGGCTGTGCCACACATATCGATATACTTTTACCATAAAATCGCTATCGACATGTTTCACACGTCGGCAGGCAATTATCATTGAAGTAAAAATGATGTTCTCTACCCATCGACTGAGATTGTTTGCCGGAACACAGTTAACAAGAGCACAGTCTTAGGTTGAAAATTAATTCATTTTGAAAATGTAAATATTTTCCCGATTTCTATAAGACTCGTAGACTCGCTGCGAGTTATAGTGGAATGTTTTAGCACGCACAGCGTGAATTTCTTGCCACCGCAAGTGGTTAAGTAAAAGCATTGGCAATGAATGGTTTTGTTCTATTTTTAATAAATGAACAAAAAATATAGCATTCAAACGACATTATAGTGTTATGACAAACTTAATTACATGCTATCTAACATTTGATAGTTACTTGCTTTAAATTTTTCTCCCTCAAGGAGAACAACGGATTTTAAAAATAAATTAGCTCTGTGCATTTTATTTGTACGGCAAACTCCATTGAAACATTTTTTAAAAAACTTCATAATATATTTAATAAAGCATTCTGATGTTTTATTCTCAAAAATTTTTGATGATTCACCTTGCCTGTTTGGATTTGCACTTATGATCACAGAAAGTTTCGTCCATAGATGAGGTGGCAGAATATTTTTATAGCAGAAATGGAGAAAAAATTAAAGGAAAAAAATAAGAAAGAAGATAATGAATAAGAAGGAAGACTGAAATTGATATTTGCTAAAAACGCACTCCTTTCGGTTTTAAATGGCAAAAATCACCCATTCATATAGATGAAATATTATAAACTCTTACCAAACGTTTTTATAACTAAGAATTTCGAGATAGACTGTCTTCTGTCATCATGTGATTGCATTTTATTTTTTATTCGCACTAACTAGACTAATGATAGTAAAAGACTTGCTCTAAAATTATAAGAAATACTTATAGACAGATGTCATGCATCCTAATATTAATTCATGTGGTTTAATGGTTTTTACTAAATGAAACCATTACTGTATCTTTAAGGAAGTAATTTTTATTTTAAATTTTAATCAAATGAATATGTGTAACTACAAAGGACTTAAATAGACGGAAAGAGGCGGAAAAACCCCGCATAAAACTTTTCCTTTGTGCTTGAAAAATGAACTATAACAATTGACCTGTTAACCACCACTTCACCCCTTTGACACCATTTGTTTCACCATGGTTGGAATAGAGAGTAAAATTAATTTATGCTGTGCTTTGTCATTTCGAGAATGGCAACAGATCTAGAATAGATACAAAGACGATGTCAACAACAAGAACTACAAAGGATTTAAGCATCTCCACCCACCTACATTGCAAATGGAACGCGAGCGAAAAAAAAATATAAAGAGCAAAATGGCCAACATTTTTTTTTTTCAGATCCTCAGCGAGAATTGATCGCACTGCACGCAGTAACGAGTCAAGATTAGCGATGACAGACGGCCTCTGGCCAGAAGAAGTGAAAACCAGAGCGAATGTTTTTTATTCGAAACGGAAAACGCCTGCCGGCGCAAAAGACTTGCTGGAATTTCCAATCCAGAAGTACAATACCTCGCCCACTGTCGAGGAAAAGTGTCTTTGCGGCCTATTTTGTTTTAAATGAAAAGAATTCAACGAGAAAAGGAAGTTTGCTAACTTGGAAAAGTGCAAGAAGATCTGTGAAGAGATCTCTTCATTTCCTGAAATCGTGCTCTGTAATCCGCTTTTCGGTTAATCGAGTAAAAGAGGTTGAATGACTTAAGACTGGAGGAGAAATGCCATAGCTGGTGATTTTTCACAGAAGAATCCGGGTATGGAGCAGCAGAGAATTGTTTATGCCTAGTTTCAAAATTCTTCAACAAACAAATACATATATAGAGTAAGAAGCAATATCATATAATATTTGTCATATCTATATTTTTGAGTAGTAGAAATATAAACCTGATATTTAAAAATTAGACAAATAATACAGAAATATAAGCTGGTATTGTATATTTTACGTTTAAAATTAATTCTAATTTTATTACATAAGATTGCATGTTGCTTCACTTTTCTAAATACATTAATAAATCCTTCGATGAAAATAATTCCTATGCTAAAATCATTATTCTGGTAAATTATTAGAGTATCATATGGAATTACTTAAAATAAATTATGCAATTCTAAGAAATGCGAAGTAGAATTTTTAAGAAGATTTGCATTCTTCCACAAGTATTTCAATAACATCCGATGATGGCGTATAAAGGGGAAGGGGGGGGGATCCTGGCATATTTCATATTTGGCTTTGTAAATGAATTGAATGCAGTCATATTTGTCTTCGTAACGGCAAGAAAATTGGAGTTCGAGGTATTTTTCTGTTTCTTCATAGATGCGCGTGCAACTGTTGCCTGAAAGTTCTTTCAAAAGTGACACGTTCATATTAATGTTGGCTTAGAAGAAACGACTTCGCCACCACTGCCTTCAGGTGGGTTTACACTCGTACCATCTATAATCCATTCAGTAAGACTACGTACGCATATGCAGAAACTATATAGTAGCTGATACTTGTTCGTTGAGGGAAGAATTTTCTATTGTCCGCTCTTTCAGCCCATGCGTAATCTTCCATCTGCTCTTACGTGACTTACTGGAATCTTATAACTGGCTGAACCCACCTTTACAATAACATAATAATATTTTAGAAAATGAGTGGTTCGAAACATACAGAGTAAGAAACATTACTGCACAAGAGCATGTTGTTCATTAAACTGTTGTTGCTTGTTGATTCAGGTATGCGAAGAGAGATATTAATTCACAACACTGTTCGCTGCTTTTAATTTATTTCATGTCAATATTCAATGTAATAAACAATGTGGTTCATGTATTATCTTGCTTCAAAATGTGATTATGGAATTTTATTTGAAAAGCATTTAATTATTTATATAACTAAAATTAATTAAAAATCTGCTTGCAATTGAATAACTAATTCCATTTCAGTCATATTTTAAGGCACTGACGCACAAACACGACCTTAGTTGCAGACCATAAACAAAAATTTGCAAGAGGGCTCTTCCCCGAAATTTCCTTGCATACTTTCCAATAAACACCTCTATCCCTCTCTCACTGTCTAAAACTGTGGACTTCGGGTGAAGTCGCAAATGGCTTGGCGAAAATTAATTTCGAAACTGGCGCAACTGGTGAAAATTAATTATGAAATACAGATCCTTGGTGTGAATCTAGCATTCTATTGAATCTATCATACGAATATGTATTCTGAACGCCTTTTTTTCCCGACTTATTGGATACAAAATTTGACACAGAATTACAACTGTAGTCACAGAATCACTTACCAAATTTCCTTGATTTAAGTCATTGCATTCATGAGTTTTTGCATTCGCATTAATGCAATACACAGAGCAAGAAACGGCCAAACCTTTGGCAGACTTGATTCGAAATTTGAATAAATATATGCCTTTTAGATGCTAAATTTTATTATCAATTACATTTTGAAATTATCGAATTTCGTATTTGAACAGACAGACAAACAGATTTCCTTTGAATGGATTTTGTTCAAAAAGAGAGAAAAAAAATTACAAATTTGGTCAAATCCATATACTAAATTTCCTCTGTCTACATCTAACTGTCTAACTAAAACTAATTAAAAATCTGCTTGCAATTGAATAACTAATTCCATTTCAGTCATATTTTAAGGCACTGACGCACAAACACGACCTTAGTTGCAGACCATAAACAAAAATTTGCAAGAGGGCTCTTCCCCGAAATTTCCTTGCATACAATAACTCAACACACAATAACTAAACACAATAACTCCACAAGGCTTTGCGAGTTTTTGAATGATTGTATTAATAAACAGGCAGACAGACTTAATTCTAAAAATATGTTTTTCGTTATTTGAAAAGGAGATATGATACAAAGATTAGTCAAAATCATGGAGTTCGAATTTCTTGACGATTATAATATTTTCTTTATACTTTCATATATGAGAATGTAAGATTCCAAGTCAAATTGAAAATCCCAGAGTGCAAGTGATCGGTAGAGTCAAAATTGACTCTTTAGACAGCCTGTAAACTGAGATGGATTGAACTGTCCTCAAGATAGGTAAGTTGAAGGAAAAAGCGCGGCAGAAGAACGCGGATTTAGTGTCAGTAGCGTTCTTTTTTAGGTGTTCCATTTCACGAGCGAGAGGTCGGACAAGGCCAGATGCGGGTCGCACATATCGAGTCTTTTTTAATAATATGAAACCTCGCGTGGGCGGCAGTCGTTTGTCTTGTCTCTCTACGGCACGCGCCTTTGCCAGTGAAGATCGTAATTTTTAGCTCTTTCACCGACACCCCCATCCCAATCCCATAGATCGCATGAGGAATTAGGTCCAATTAAGCATATAGAGACCTCATCACTGTAAGACAAAATACGATTGTTTTTGCTATAAGGAATAATAAGCGGTAGCTTTATTTAGTATGATTTCATGATAGGAAATATTGCATATATAATGCTAACATACTTATAATACACTAAACTTTAACTTTTAGACAATGGAGAACCCAATCAATTATATAATTGAGAATAGTGCCAGTTAAATGCAATCTTGAGTTGCTTACCGAATCTTAAGGTAACTGACTAGGTTGTAACGAGGCTTTTTGAAGAAAATTTTGAAATTTATTTTTTGATCTGAAAATAAAGTCCAAACTTCGTAGATTCTAAAACAGACTTTATTTTTAATATATGTAAGATCGAAATATAGATACAGTATTTCAACAACATGCAACAAATAAAAATGAAATGGAAACAGTGGTATTTTTAACTGAAAATGAATTGTTTATTTAATTTTACCACAAGGTTCTCCAAAATAATATTTGATATGTTTATATTAACTCTCTTCCTACTCAGCCGCAGTTTGCTTTTTTTTGCCAATTCCATTAAAAAAGCTTGAAAACTCCATTTGTTTTCAATCGCATTTGGATGAATTAATTTACAATTCATTTTCATTAGTAGTAGTTACATTTTAAGTAGTTTGAGCTATATATAGGTGAAATAAAAATTAAATATTTCCATTATTTTTTTAACTTACTCTGTTTTTTCTAACATGGAAAATTTTGCTAAATTTTCATTAAATAAGTAGTTTTTACAAAAACTAAAGGCAAAGAGTCTATTTTTTTTCTTCTAAAACTGATCTTTCAACTCTGCTTTAGCTATTTGGTACAATTAAAAAATACTCTTGTATACTTTCTTAAAAATTCATCACCGAAATTAGTCTTAAACCTTAATGCTGCCAGTTATAAGTAATTTTGAGTTCTTAACGTACCTTAATGCTGCCAATTATATGTAACTTTGAGTTGCTTTCTGAACTTTTGTTATAGCCTATTTTAAGAGCAGATGTTACGAAAATTCCAGCTCGTTAAACGCATGAATCAAATGGAATTTAGATTTGAATGCCACAAAAATAATGAATTGTCGTTCGTTTTCATAGGTATACGTTGCAACTTAAATCAAATTTCTTGTAATTCGTGATGCGAGACCTCCTGACAGAATAAATGGGGTAATTAATTTTCTCCAATCATTCAATTTGTCTTCATTTTCCAATTAACTGCTTAGTTTCAACAGATATTGCAGTTTGTGCCAAAAACAACAAAAAAATCTAATTAACATTGAACATAGTTTAACGGCATTTCGCCGATACATTGGAACTTTCATGAGAAAGTGGTCATTTGACCGCTTGCGCTAGATTTAACAACAATGGCACGGGATGCAAAATTGAATCAGATCATTTCATATTTTTTGAAAATGGACTTTTTTTCTCAGGAAAAAAAAGATTTACACTAGGAAAATTTATCGTTCTTGAAGGTAACTGAAAAGCAAAGATAAATCTATTTGCTTAACTTTTGAAGTAACTCATGACATTATCTATGCGGATAAATATACAAAATTTCTTTGTTGCCATCAGTAATATATGTGGAAAATTTGTTTAATGGAAAATCTAGAAAACTGTTAATGAAGCTCTTCGTGTATGATAACCTAATACACAACATTATAATTCAGTTTACTGATTTTATTAAATCGCACTTCCTGTTTTTAGTGACAATATTGTAAGTAATATTTTGCATCAAGTTCTAAATGCAATAAGTATAATATATAAAATGAAGCCTTATTGTGAATTGATAATCATAAGTAATCGACTTTGGCGACAAGCTGTTCGCCTGTGATGCTATTAGTGTCAATTTAGTCTTTAATCGACTTTGATAAACTACATCTGATAATGCCAAATGAATATGTTATTTTTAATTACACTTGAGCAAAATGGCAAAATTAATTGGCTAAATCGGTTTAGTTTTAAAACTGAAGGTAGTGTCGTTTTATTTTACAATGCATCTCGAAATTGGAAGGGGTAAGTGACCATTGATAATATTTCTAAATGTTATTTTCAAATAAAATTAAAAAAGATGAATCGCTACAGTGGTCGTAAATAGGGAAATAGATAAGACTGTGGGATTTTTTTTTCTCATCATAAAGAATGGGTAGAGATGTATTGTCTCCAGATGAAGTGCCGGTTGCACTAATCACTAATGACACTAAGGTGACCTGATGTCATTAAGGTGACCACTAATGACATATCTAAAAATCATGAGCTTTCATATGATATAAAAATTGTCGAAATCGGATTAGTAATTGGAATTGGGGATTGGTTCTTTGGTTTTTCCTAATTATTTTAAACACATAAATAAGAAACATTTTTGTAGCTATACTAAGAAAATCTAATAAGCTTATTTTACAATATGAGGAAATGACGAGCAAAAATTTGTCAATATCAAATTGACATCCTCATAAATTGAATTTAGTCTAATTAAGATGCAAAAATTATGCAATAAAATATGAAAATAGAATGATACGATCGAATGACAAAATATATTAATTGATGAAAATTAATCCACAGTCATCTATAAATTTCGTTAATATTTCTCCACCGTGGGGTGGTTAGATTAATTCATTCTTTTCGAAGTCCTGCGGAAGGTGCGCTGACATTGTTTATGAGTGGGTCATCGGGCATCATTAAGTTGGGATTAAGCGACAAGGTGTCACGTTAATTCTACTTCATGTTCTCGCATCGCATGGAAATTAATCGGGGCCAAAATCGTGTGGACATTATTAGGAACGATCGAGTCACCTTTTGTAACGGAAACCTAGAATAAGACCATCTATAATGAATAAATCCGACGATTTAAGTGAGGATTTTAATGTACATGTAATTTTATGTTTTGACCACATACAATAAAACGTTTTGTATTACAGAGATATTAGTAAAAAGTTATCTAATTCAATTCTATTATGGTAATTTAAGAAACTTTTACATTATGAGAAATGGATATATCCTCGAAAAAGAATCCCTACCAAGCATCTACAGCGAGTAATAAATATATATTATGCTAATTTGTTTTGTAACAGTAGGAAATAAGACGAACTATTCAAAATAGCTGAAACAAAACTTCAAAATCTGTTACAAATCTTAATGTAAGGAGGTAATTGTATAAATGTATACCAGTAATGAATAATTTAGAAGAAATAAAGGAAATTCGTGTTCATGAGCTTATTTTGAGATACTAAGCATTCTTTTCTGCTATTAGGAAAGAATTCTATTTTGAACACACACACACACAAAATGAATTCTTGTATTATAATGTTAGAAACATTCATTAATTCAAAACAGATTGTCAACCACCATGAAATGGTCGAAACACAAGTTGCAAAATTTAAGTCTTACAAATTTTAGGAATTTTTGAATAAATCAAAGCTTTTTATACTTTCATCATTTACAATCAAAAAAATTTTTTTTCACAAATTTGAAAGGAAGATAAAACATGCAGATGAATACTTCATGGAAATTGTGAAGGTATTTAATTTCATAATATCATTTAGTACTCTCACAGCTGAAAAGGCGAGTAAAAGAAAACTTGTTCAGACATTAAAGAGAAACATGCATTTTTGCAGACAGAACTAGAAAGATCACAAAAACAGAAATCTTCTCTAAATATTTATTTATGCCTTTATTGATTATTATTTTAGTCGAAATGAATCTGATATATTAGATTAAAGCGGTAATAAATATTGGCAATTTATTTATCCATTCATGTATTCTAATTTTTTGTTCAATTTTTATGCTTAAAAAAATTCTAAAATATTAATTTTGTTAATAAAAATGATAGATTCCGAAAGCGGTGCGTTTCGCCAAAATTCTCGAATAACAGAAAAAATTGTCATGACACCGAAACTCCGCAATTGCATTCTGCGCAAATGCAGTATTTTAAGAAAACAATTTAATCCCTTAAACATTTTCTCATCTTCTTTGCATGTAAAGTGATTATCCTTTTTTTTTTTTTTGGAAACAAATTTTTGTACTAAAGTTGAGTCATTCATATGCGATGAATTCGATGCAAAAACTGAAAATTTTAAACATCTGAAACATTTGCAAGTTTTTGGAAATTGAATTAATATGAAAACGCATTACAAAAACCGAAAATTATATCTAATTGGATAATAATAATTGAGAAAACCAAGCAAACGAATGATTAAATCATCATTAATTTAATTTTCAATGCTATAAATTCACTAACATGGCATTTATAAAGCTGTTCCAATTTAATACGTCGTATTCTTCTGCGGAATCAACATTAATCTTGAGCGTGGGAGTCAGATGGACAAATATTCTTTCCATTTGCGAGCAACTTAAATGACAATGCCTTGACATTGAATGCTATTCAGAATTTAGTCGATCACCCTCAGTTTCCAATATTCGCATTGTCAGAGTAATCTCAAGAGCCTGATGCTATGACGCATTTGCTTTAAGACAGTTTTGAAATTTTCAAACCGAAGCATTCCCGCAATGTGTATCTAACTGGCGTAGGAGTCACGTCGAGAGCACAAAACACACAACGAGTGTTTAGAAAACATCTCTGCTCAAATATCATCCTTAACTGGAAGCAATTTCAACAACAGTTTTCCTCCTCCTACGAACAAAGAAAACAAAGCAAGAATCACTTTTTTTAGGAGATGGGGGAGGGGGGGGAAAGGGGGCACTTAATGGGATCCATTAGCAAGTGGCCAAAAATAAAAAAGAAAGGAGGCATTCCGCGAGCCTTATTATCCTAAGAGAAGAGCGAACAAAAAAGAAATTCGAACCGGACCGAACTACTTGAGCGGATCTCAGCTCAGAAGGTATTGCACCTTTCGCAACGAGCCTCTTTTCTTCAAGGAGTCCCCCAAAATATCTGACCTCAACAATAAAAATCTCTGGAGTGCTTTGACTACTCTCTCATTTCGCTTTCGTTTTGATTGAAAGGTTTTCTATTAGGAATCTTTCTGAGCACTTCTTAAGTGTTATGAGCATTGAAAGAAATGGGTTCTTTGAACGGGGAAATGGGAGTGAAGTCACACAACTGGTTAATTTTAGAACGAAAATTCTTTCAAGTAACTAATTTGCGGATAATTATTTTTGAACGGAATTTTACAAAGAACATTTTATTTTGAAATGAGCTACAGTAATGACTTTCTGGAAATTTTCTCATGTTTTCTCTAACACTGATGTAATTTAACCTCGCATACAAGTTTAGGACATTCGGGAAAGTTGTGAACGCCATGTGTGAGCAGAATTTTATTTTTATAGTCCTGCACATAAGCATTCTTTGCTTCAGAGTTAAGCGAAGAATATGAATCCTCCTTTTGGCTGCTTTTATTTCGATCGAATGAAGTCGGAACTTGAGATACGACTACAATCTTAGTAACAAGAAAACTTATTGAAATTTTTAAGTTTGAAATTATCACATGATAATGTACAGACAGACAAAATGTCAACCTTTTGACCATTTTGATTCAGATTTAATAAAGATACACTTTGAATTATATATGTGAACACCAAATTTCATTTATCCAAGTTGTTACGTTTTTAAATGTCGCATTCAAATGTTTACAAAGCTTCAGTTCGATAAATGTCTATTTTACAACAAACTTGGTTTAAAATTAATAAAGATTTAGATGTGAAAACTGTATATTAATCATTTATTTAAGTTGTTTCGGTTTCGAATTATCGGAGTAAAGATATTTAACCCTTTTACAGATTTTCTCCAGCATTTAACCCTTTACACTCGAAAAAGTAATTCGATGCAAAATTATTCACCTAATACAAGGGCTTGTTCCGAAAAATAAACATACATAATTGTTTCAAGTTGAATTTCCCCGAAAAGTTAATTTACACCTTTTTACCATTCCTGTAGGTATTTTTAACAATCAAAATTGAAAAATAAATAAATAAAACGTCAAAATGATGTACCGTATTAAATGGTGACCATGTGTCACCTCTCCAGTGCAAAGAAATATGAATTCTCATGTTAGATGCAAAACCTTTATAGCAAATTTTATTCAAATAACTCTTCACGGTTTTCAAACAGCTGAATTCAGACAGCCAATCAAACAGATTTTCAGTCAGACCGACCAATCAGACTGACTTCAAAATTTGACAGAAATCTACACATTTGATCATAAGTCCACCATATATATCATATTTCATCCGTCTAATTCCAAATGTTTTTGAATTATTGTCTTAATAAACAGACATAATGCCAAGAATGTGATTTTCTAAATCAGGGAGGATTGAAACGAAAAGATTCATCAAAATATCGAAGCCGAATTTTTTGATGGCTACAAACTTTCTCCCTGTGCATTTAGTATAGGAGAAAATAAAAATAATAGAGAATACTTTGGTTTTGCTTGAGTTTTAGAATGATAATCTCTGTTCCGTCTTAGAGACGCCTTTCTCCTATTCCAGCTGTAGTCATCAGGAAACCGGCGCATGCGCAGTTTTGTGTAGAACTTCGATACATTTCTTTTTTATATACTTAGCTATTAAGAATTTGTAACATCTAATTAGAGACATAACGTAGAACGATGTAGATCTGTGTATGTATACGATGTATCTTTGTGTTCGTGTTCATCAATAAATGTTATTCTATGTTTTATGATATCTTCAATTCATTGAAAACTAGAAATAGATTTTAGATGTAGATCTTAAATAATTAAAACCACATAATAGAATTAGAATGGCGCGATTACATTTAGATTTATTTGATGAAAGTTCTGGCGCCATATACATCAACCAATCTCTGTAAACAAAGCTTAAACACCAGTTTTGTTAAACGCTATAGAAATACAAATTTCTGAATAGGTTTTCGTCACATTTTGCTTATAAATACTATAAATTATTTTCTTAAATAAAAATGAAATACAAAAATAGCAATTAAGAAAGATCTAGAGTTATAAATTTAAAATGTACATTATTTAATGCACATATTTTTTAATCAACTCTTAAGGCTTTTTAGTATATTTCATTTTTTTCCTTTTCTGATTCTTTTATTATTAATATTATTATCTTGCTTTATTTCATCTACAAATGTATCCCACACATTTTAAGATGCAATAATTTTCATAACAAAGCTTACTCTATTATCGCTATATAAACCCAATTATTGAAATATAATAATAAATTTATTGAA
The DNA here is from genome assembly GCF_947563725.1 of Argiope bruennichi. Taxonomy (NCBI): domain Eukaryota; kingdom Metazoa; phylum Arthropoda; class Arachnida; order Araneae; family Araneidae; genus Argiope; species Argiope bruennichi. Next base: position 126,007,049 of record NC_079154.1, on the reverse strand, counting down.
ATATAATAATAAATTTATTGAAATATAATAATAAATTTATTGAAATATAATAAAATAATTTATTCAATATTTATAAATCCGAATTAAAAAATCAGTTCTGAAGAAGATTAGAAGAATAAATCTCCTACAAAACTAATGTCTTTTTTGGCTATTTAAAGTAAAATAAATTATTTACCAAAAGAAATTAAATATTTAAGTATGAAAATAACTTGACTTATTCATGAAAAAAATGGTCACAGGCATTAAAAATACTATTAATCTTAAGATGAAATATCAGTAAAAAATTATGTACTACAAAAGTTTTTAAAAAAGTCTTAACAAACTGAATTTAACAGTTTGAAATCTTAACAGAATTTAACAGTTACATAATACATTTGCACTTTCTAATTGAAACGCATTTTTCTGTTTCCTTCAATTATCATCTTCAGTAAAATTTAATTCTAGTAATATAAAATATCATATATAATGAATAAGAATTCCGTTTGCCATAGCGGAGAAAATTTCGATACCATATTATATTAGATATATCGAGTAAATAAAATAGTTTTTCGATGAAATTTTATTGATTATTTTCAGAGGAATGAATATAATATTAAATACCATAATAAATACCGCAATGTGTTCTTTATTTTCAGAAACAGTCCAATGAAATATCAGAACAAAATTTCAAAGTTCGATTCTCTTGCGGTTTCGCAACTCTGGAGACACAGCAGAATTTTAAAGAGTTTTGATTTTCAAAACAATGGCAAGTTTTCTTTTAACTTGTTTACTCGTTACCTTCATATTTTCCACTCGTTAAGCATGTATGCAAATTAAGTTCAAATCGTTCTTAAGTTTTAAATTAATGAAGGTTATTCTTGTTCTTATTTCTGCTCACAGCATGACCGATTCTGAATATTAATCAGCATCTTAAGAAATTCCAATTCTAACTAAAGTTAACCTTCAGGTGGACATCGATTTAAAAAGTTCTTTTGTGTTTCGTGTGGGGATCAATGTTGTGTAGCTACTGCCACTTAACATTTTTTGTAAGAAAAAAAAAATTGACAGACAACCACTTCAATATATTTTCTTCTCTTTTTTATGCCTTTGCTCCAGTCTGGTCACGAGATCGAAAGATTTCATTTTAATGACTTTCAGTATCTTCAGAAAAGCCAGTCTAGATTGAAAGAAGATAAACTTTTTAAGGGTGAAGTATCAACTTATCTTCAGCCCGTGATTCAGAGTGATGTGCAAGGATTAATGAATATTCAACTTTAGTGCGTTACTCTAGTATTCATACCCGCAAAAGACGAATCCCGGAAGAACTTTCGAATGTGATGAAAGTCACGAACGCCTGGACATTGATAGTATTCCGGAAGGGTTCCGAACATTTACATTCCATGTAAATCTGACCTCGGATTGACCTTAGCGGGTACCCACAGCGGAATACATCACATTCGGCGGTACATGCAGATCCCTGAGCTCCGATCCTCGCCTGCCCATTAAATTCGCCTTAAAGACCATGCGACTGGAGAAGAGAGAACTTTATCTAATGGAGAATCTCCCGATCACTCCATTCCTTTTGAATGCCAAACAATTCCCTCGGGCAGAAAGGAACCGGCAAGCACGATAATTCATTACCTGGAATCGAGTTACCATAAAAAAAAATTGTTACCTTTCTCTGACAAATTTGAATCTGATTGCTGTTCTTTATACGTCCTATAATATAAATAATGTTATCAGGAAAATGAAACAGAGAGTGATGGTTGGAATTCATTAAAGTGAATAGAAAATGTGATTAATGCACTTGTTGATGCTTAAGGACAAGCTTGTCAAGTGTCATTACTTTTGCTCTGTTATTGAAAAATTGTTCTGAAAATGTTAGAGATATCATAAAATGAATAATGTTAGAGATGACAAGTAACAAATACTGTTGATTCATTATGCTTCAAGAAAAATAACTTAGTAAAAGAATTTAAAATATTTATCTGTCCGGTATTCAAAGATGACAGCAGATGACAGACATTCAAATGATATTTGCAACTTTAAAATGGTGAACTTCTTCATGAGCATAGGCTGCCTCAAACACGCGCACTTTCCAGCGCTTTCTATCCCCCGCAACTCCCTTCCAATTTTTTAGAACATTGATCTCTTTCGACATCATCCAACCATCCAGTTGGAAGTCTTCCTCTGGCCCGGGATCTCATAGGATTTATTTTGAGGGCGCTGTTTTCAGGGCTTCTCCAGATATGGTCGAGCCATCTTAACCTATTGCTCCAGATAACCAGTGTTATCTGTGGTTGCCAATAGAGTTTGTATAATTCGAAATTGAATTTAGTTCGCAAAAGTCCTCTCATCTAATACTGGGCCAAAGATAGTTAAAAATGGTGAACAACAAAAATCAATACTCTGTTTCTGCAAAAAACTGCTCCGTATGAGCAGCATTTTATAAAAGGAAACATATGCCAAATTTTTGTTTAACAAGTTGCAAAATTTCAAGAAATGCCTGATAAAAAAAAAAAAAAAAAAAAAAAAAAAGGAAGAAAAAGGGAAAGAAAAGGGGGGAGGAACCCCAACAACAATAACAACAACAAAAAAAAACAGCATTTAATCTGAAATTAGACAAAATGCTACCAAAACACCGGATATGTCACAACTGCAGGGGCATAACAAATGTATAACTTATTTAAAGAAATAAATCGATTTCTTCATAATGCAAGTAATCAGAAAATCTCTATTTGAATATATATTAACATAATAAAATTTTAAATTTTCAGTAATTTACAAATTAACTATAATTAATAATATGAACCTGTCATCAATCATTTGATGTAAAAAAACTATAGTAAACTCTTCCTTTATCACAGGTTAAAAAGTGCAAACACTTAACAATGAAATAATGATGAAAGCCTTTTTCATTTTTCAAATTTTTAACTACAATTCAAATAAAAGCAGTTTCTTATTTGCCGTCTTCAAATTAGACAGCCTAATAGCCATTTCCAAAAAAGTAAATGGAATTTGAAATTCTTTCTTGTTTTTCAGAGGGAAAGAAGGAAAGAGTTGGCAGAACATTTGCTTAGGCGAATGAAGAGAACTCGCCTTATCGTTCCAGCATTCCAAACACCCACGGAGAGAGTTCGAATTTGCATAGAACAGACATATACTCAACAAAATTCCAATCCCTCATGAAACTTCTTGTTTGTCTGAAAAAAACCGTCATTATCGTCTATATGCCAGTATTTAAATATTGACTGAGGCGCTCACTCCGATTTCTATGACAATAGAAATTTGTTTAACACGAAGCAAGTAATGTTGTTGTTCAAGTACGCTATCCGTACTGTTGTTCAAGTGCTATCCACTTTGTTGAAGGACTGTAGGTGCAGGTATACGAGGCAAACATGAAAAGGCTTTCAAAATTGAAGATCAACACTCTAATTGGAAAAGCGCCAATTAAAACTCCCCCCCCCCAAAAAAAAAATAATTGAGTAGCTTCATAGGACTTCCAAAAAATTCTTCTTTTAGTTTCCGCAACATATCTCAAAGAATTTCACTCTGACCCAAGAGATTTCATTAAAATTTGTTTAATAACTTTTTAAAACAATTTTCATTTCAATTAGAATTAATTAATGCTTTATCTATTATTTACAATTCTTTCCCAATTAAGGTAATTGGCTACTTCCAAAACAATGTTTTTGAAAATTGGATATTTTTAAAACAATTTTTTATTATTTCCATCAATTATAAACATAATTTTTTATTACTTCGTCAATTTTGAAAAAAAAAAAAATACAAAATTGAATTAAAAAAAAATTGTAATTCTTTTTTTTTATGGAAATATGATAGTAAATTTTAATGAATTTTGATCAAAATGGCTAGCATTATGCAAACGTTATCGGATTCATAAATTTTCTTCGCTCACAAGTTACAGGCGATAATGATCTATGAAAGGAATCAAAATATATGAAAAATGTTGAAATGCAAATAAATTATGGGAGTAAGTATGTATAAATATGTATTTTCTCCCTTAATTTTCCACTGAATTTTGATATAAATGCCTATAAATGAAAAATTATTCCATCAACTGCAAAATTTTTGCCTCATTTCATAGACTACAGAATTTGAAACATATGCTGTAAATTGCAGACATATATTTCTATTACATTTTGAGAGACCATATTTGATCTTTTGTTCTTTCTGTGAGAAACAAAGTTTTGAGAAAATTGCAGTTAAAGATTTGCTTCAATTGACAAAAATGGTGGCAATGGTCACAAAAACTTAAAAAGTTCCCAGAACAATAAATCAGTTTTTTTTTTTTTTTTCCAATTTTGCAAGCATTTCCTATTTTGTTGGTAAACATTATTTTTCGTTGAGTTTTTGTGTTTGGCATAAAATACTATTTGGTATCAATAATTAATTCATTTTCAATTAATGTAAACCTTCTTATTATGTAACTTCCAATTCCCAAATTTAAAATTGCTAATATAATTTTATAATCCTAATTAAATTAAAGCAATGGTATAAACGACTCTAGCTGCATTGATTTTGATTCTACAAAATGATGTTCCGAAATCTCATAACATGTCATTAAAATATCAATTTATATTCTATGTTAGCTGGCACTTATAAAATTTTATCTATTCTTAGATCCTGAATATCAGTATTTATAAATACAAAACTTAAATTTCAACATAAAACGTAATTTCAAAAACGTAATTCAGTAGTATTGTATTTACAGTATATATTGTACAAGAGAGTACATATTGCATTTTTCATTTACAGAATAATTATGGGAACATTGATTGAAGATTCGAGTTTTAAGTCCAATTTTTAAAACCTGTTTAAATGTAAAGAAAAAAAAAATGTTGAAAAATACAATTTTAACTTATGTCCTGTCAGTCTGAATAGAGCTGTGTTGTAAATTAAGAGGTCGTGTTTTTGGACCACGATTTTCGGTATAAAGTCATAAAAGAATTTTTAAAAATACAGAATAGAATATTTTTAATAGATTTATAAAATGAGCTTTACTGTAGTCTTAATTGGGGCAATTTGTTTCACAAATTTTATAAATTCATAGCATTTTATAAATTTAACAAAATATTCTAAAAATTATAAATTTGCATGGAATGTTGTGGAATTCTGAGGTAGCACAGTTTTAATGCTACTATCAATCTGCAATTGAAACGGACATTGACCTTTGGTGTATTTCCCATTTAGTATTTATTGCTTTTTTTTTTCTGCTAATGAGTTTATCTGGTAACAAGTCCTAATATTCTTTCTCAGAATCTGCAATAAATGCAGGAAAAAAATCCCGTAAATATGCTATCACTAAAAGGGCCTCTTCGATAAAAACACAGGAAAGCTTCTGCTGTTCCGAAACCAATGACGAATAAGCTTCTCTATGTCTATTTGCGGATGAGTGTAATAGCTGGAGAGCCGGCCATTGAGGAAAAGGACGGCTTTCGATATGCTGGCGTCCTGCTAGCTGCCACCCACAGAGACGGGCACCTGTGTTGCCTAGTGGTTTCTGATCATTTCATATTATATCTACGATTCTTCTACCTGTGCCAAGAAAACGCTCACGTCTTAGTTGGGGGCACCACACTTGCTACCTGTCGAAGTTCTTCGAAACTTCTTATAAAATATTAGTTTGAGTGGACTAAAAGAAGAACAAGAAACCTTTCAGAACTTGTTTTTATGATATCTTAAATAGCATTATATTGCAGGTGATCATTCCAGAAGCTTTTGCTGGTTGATTAGGTCATTCAACACATTTTAAATTGCTGAAAATGCCATGAGGAAAAAACATTAATATTTTATCTACTTGACTTTGCTTATAAATAACTATTGATATATTTGGAAAATATGTTGTTTATGATTAGATATAAATTGTATGATTATTCCTATGAGTCGTTGAATGTCTCTTGATTTGATTCTGAATATAAGATTGCCAGCCAATTTTAGTGTGATATTATGAGTCTGGTCTCTCATATACCTTCAATATGATGAAGAATTTCAGGAATAAATTCCAAGAAAAGCAGAAACAAATCAATAGCACCTTTCATAAGTTAATATCCGTGAACGAATTGATTTTTTTCGTCATGTTTCAAGAAGTTGTTAGGGAGATTCATGAGAAAATTCTAAATGCATCTCATAAAAAAAAACAGGCCCTCATCCATCAATACAATAAAAGCCACCGTGGGCCCTGTCTTTTGGGTTAGGCCCACCCGTGCTGCAGCCCTCTAATTAGCGAATTACAGCCAACAGGTCCCAATGAATTGGAAAGGGGTAGCATCATAACAGGGAGCATTTTCACGCGTCTCTTCTCACGATTGGCAGCAAAAAGGTCCCCATCGTGATCCAATCATTAATTGGTGAACAATGGGGCCCCTTCTCCTTCTTTCGCCTTCTCATCGCTCACCTATTATTACCCCATCGACACCTCCACTCGGAAACGCACTGCAACAGATCGGCCGGCACCACAGTTCTGGGCGAAAGTCAAATAATAATGTTAATGAACCCGGAATGAATAACCGACAAATGAGTTGTTTTCAGTTGCTTAAGTTGGATGTAATGCTTCCATTCACAATGAATCAAAGGTACTTAGCACTTTGATCTAGCTATGTGTATTTGGGAGTGGCGAGGCCGGGTTGTATTAGTGAGTCTATGTAAGGACAAAAAATGAGCTCAAGTGCTTTTTTAAATGAAATGGTAAAAAAAGGTTAATAAGCATCAAATTCCAAATAATGTTTTTTTGTTGTTTGTTTAAATAAGCAGAAAACAATTAGTGTATCAGTTCATTCTCAGATGCTCAGAAACAGTTAAATTTTGAACCCCACTGCAGCGGTAAAAAGAACTTGACGTTTGTTCATGAGTTGATTCTGTTACCATGTTACCCGCTTCATTTACTTACATGAAATGCATAAAAATAAATCCCATATAAAAAAATAAACCAAGAGAGGTCACATTTCAATGTAATGCATTATAATATTGAGCTTATTATTTTAAATTCCTACATATACCTGTTCAAAGAAGTTATTCAATTGTAATGTAATAATGAATCCTAAAATAAACGGAATCGCAAAAAGTTTTTAGTAATTATCAAACACAAAACAATCTATTTTTAATAAGTTGGCAGTAATATCTTCACATGCATTTCAAAAACAATTAAATTTTGGAACTCATTGTAGCAGGGAAAAAAAGGTTGAGATTTCAGAATAGCAAAAGACGATGCGCAGTTAGATGTGAGCTCTGTTGCATTGATCATGAGTTGACTCTGTAGCCATGTTATCCGCTGTATTTGCTCATATGTAATCCATAAAAGTAAATCCCATATATAAAAAACATGTCACATTTCACTGTAATGAATTATTATACTTGGCTTATTATTTTAAATCCTACATGTACGTGTTTAGTACCTTTTCAAAGAAGTTATTCAAATGTAATATAAGTGTTGAAATCGCATGGAATCGTTGGAATGTTTCATTTGTAACTATATGCATCATTATATTGACAAATTAAAAATGGCACATAAGTGGCAATTTTTCTTTGGACAATTAAAACAAAAAAAGAACATCCTTTCTAATAGGTGATTGCCCATTGGTATGGGCCTTGTAGGCAAATTCTTCTTCCAGAATTTAAATGTTTTTATAAGACAATGTTTTTGAAAAAGGAAATGGGTTGGGCACATTCCATGACCAAAAATTCAATTTTTTATAAATGGAAACGGAAGGTGGATTTTCGAGTTTTGGTTAGGGAATTTTAAAGATCAGGACTCTAATCAGTGGTTTTCAACTTTTCATGCTATACATTTCCACATTCCATTGGAATGAAAAAGCAATTGGCATTTCCTTTGTGTGGTTTGAAAAAACTGTTAATCTACAAAAATTAGTGAAAGGTAAAGCCAGGAGTGCAATTTATCTTATCTTTCTTAGGCGTGCAATCTATCTTTATCTATGCAAAACATTTTATCAAACTATCACTAAACGTTTTATTCAAAAAAATTATAGTTTTGACAAAATAACTTGTTATAATCAAAAAATAGCTATTAATCTCTCGATAACATTACTATTTTCTTGAATGTGAGTAAGATGACTTTTGAGCAAACATTTACTTGGGTTTTCTTAACCTTTCTGAAACAGTGAACGTAAAATTACAACGGAACGATAATATGGGAATTTGCATTTCATTCTTAACATATGGGATTTTTACTTATTAATATATAAACGCTTATTTATGTTAGATATAATATACAATTATAAAAATAACTTGATAATTTTTCGTCTCTAAAAACATATTTCAGGAACATACGCACATATTCAAGTTCATCGCATTTAATAAAGAATAATTGAAAACTAACAAAAACTGTCACATTATGCAATATCATTTTATATGATAAGATGAATTAATCATAGAGAAGAGGAATTAAAAACAAAAGAACAACAAAATGAGTGAATGCTTATTCATATTGTTCAGAAGTCACGCAGAGTTTCTAGGAATTATTGTTGAACCAATTGAACAGAGGTAAAAATATAAATAAATAATGGAATTATGGACAGAAATGAAAGAATTTAAAGGGCTTTTTATATATTTAAATAAATGAAAACATGGTCAAGTGAATGCTTCTTTAGTAATAAAACAATATGTAAGGAATTGATCAGAGAAAAAAGAAATATCATTAGACATGAATTATGTATGTTTAGAAAATGTTAGAAATATTGAGATAGTGGTATTCTTAAATTCAGAGAAGAAAACAGAATTCCGAGAGTATATTTTAGATATCGCTTTTCTCAGAATTAAATTGTTTCAGAAATTAATCATTTAGAGGGTATTTAAGTTCAAGACATTTGACATGTAAATTCTAGCATTTCAAATAATATTTAACATTATTATTATTATTATTCGATTACTAGTGTATTTTCATATTCTTTCCTTCGAAAGTCGAGATCTAATAGAATTGAACCTTTATTTAAACATGAAATTTAGAGGACTATTTATTATTTAAACAGCTCAGAAAATTTCATGATTTCATGAAAATGAGATTTTTTAAAATTTAAATAAACATCAGATAAATTTCTTCTGTACAATAAAGTCTATTCATTTATATTACCTTAGATAGTTACGGTAACCTTTATTTCAATGGACTTAAAAATTGAGTTTAAAAAATTATGCATAATGAAAGCTAATGACCATTGACTTTCTGCTCTGTATTAGTATTTCAATATGCAAGTCAAATAAGACTTACAATAGTAATGAATCCAAAAATTATGCCTTATTATCTTATTTAATCCTAAGACATATGATTTTTCTATTTTTTTTCCCTTCAAATTATAAAAGACAATTATCAGATACGTATGATAAAACTCCATTTATGAAAAAGCAATACAAGAGCTAATAAAGTGCTGACAGAAATTATTAAAATCTAATAATTTGTTGAATTAATATTGTCAGTCTTTTTGCTTAGAGATGCATTAAGCTGGTTCTAAGAATCACTGATTTGATGAGTATTATCAAGGAATTCAAGCATAGATAGAAAATATCTGAATGAAAGAATTCGGATGATCGAATCCGGAAGTGAGCAGAGCGAATCAAAATGTTTACAAACAGATGAGGATTTCAGGAAACACTTTTTTTGTCTTGCGTCTGAGGATCACTTTCCCCTCAACAGAATGTAAAAGATTACCAAAAATAATGAGGTATTTTAATTATAATCAAAAGATAGCTTAAAATCTCATTAAAAATTCGGAGCTGCTGCTTTTTATATTACTTGAAAAAAAAAGTAAAAGGTTAGATGCAGTAGTTCTCCAACAAGAATATTACAAAAAAAAAAAAAAAAAAAAGATTTTAAGGGTACATTGTAAGATTTATATATATATATGTATATATAAAATATGTAATTTTAAATTCTGCCAAGGTAATTTATATACATATATAAAAATATAATGAAATAAGATGCAATACGTTTTTGCGAATATAGAGGCTACTATGCAATTTGGCACCAATTTCTGAATACATATTTCGAGATATTAATATTATTTTTATGCATCATAGAAAAATATTTAATATTGCGATTTTTCAAAATTCATCACCTCATAATAAGTAATATATTCTATAATGGTTTTGAATAATAAATTGCGTATTCTCATATCCATTTTGCAATAGGTAATCTAAAATTCTTATAATGGAAATTGGTTCCGATTGCATGGGTCGATAAATAGTTTCTCACAATTTTTATTGTCTTACTACTGAAGAGCAGCCACCACATTTTTTTTTTTTAAATTTCAAATAAGGGGTAAGCCAGTGTATTATATACACCCAGAGGTAAAGTAAAGCGCGCGATGAAACGATCGCGTTCGATGATGGCGATCCTTTCAAGATTCATGAGTTGTTGTAAGAGCTAATTCCACGGTGGGGTTCCAAAGACAAAATGATTTTTAATCGTCGTGTTTACCGAGAAGTATATTTGGCATATTTCCATTAATTCCCGCAGCCTCACGCAGTGCCCTGATCTCCCTGCTGGATGCTCATTAGGGAGCAACTCATTGACCTCCCCGGTAGCCAGCGAGAGCGTGTTTTACTCTAAGTAAACTCGATTAAAGCTCTTTTTTGGGGGGTGATCGATGATTCCACCCGAAACAATAGCCGCACCGGTCACGACGACGCCTTGATCCAAATTGGAAGAGAGATTCAGAAATTCCACCTCATGATCACGCACCGTCTCTGTTTGCGTGAAAGGGCACCCTAGATCGGAGGAAACGGTGGCCGACAATGAAGGGTTCTCGCCATTTAATTACAACATGTAAACAGCTTCCGGACATTGAAGGGCTGCTCATAAGATGGAAGTGAAAGGGCTTCGGTTCTCACACGGCTCTGTGGAATTTTGAAGCAACCTTGCAAGGCATATTGGTAAAATACGAAAAATTACAGCTATGAGACTAGTATCGGGTAAAAGAAATTACATATTAAAGTGAACTTTTGTAAAAAGGAAAATTGGCGTGGGATGTCATAGCATGTTTTCTATATATACAGGATGAGTACAAATGAAGGTCCCGATTTTAAAAAATCACACTTTCAAAAATACTGTAATATTTCAATAAGTGATGCTGAATTTAAAGGGTAATACACCAAGTATTTTTCGGTTGCTAATGTCCGATGTGTGACCCTCTTGTTACACAGCAAGCGACTCATCTGTAATCCAATTCGTTCTGAACATTTTGCAGCATTTTGTTTTGTCTGTTATCTTTTACATAACCCCACAAAAAGAAATCATTGTGACAAGACATTGTTTATGTATCACCGATGCCAAAAACACTATCAGAACTTAAGAAACGCATTTGTGCAGCATTCAGAGCCATTGACAGAGTGATGTTACAAAATTGTTTGGAACGAACTGGATTACAGGAGCGTCACACATCGGACATTTGTAAAAAAAAAAAGAAAAAAAAAAACCTTGGCATATTTCTCCTAAAATTTATATATCACTTATTGTAATATGCGCAATAGTTTAGCACTCACCCTGTATAATAAGTCTATGCTTAAATTAGACTGATTTTTCCACGCTCCTAAGAAGTTCTACAGTTCATCCTTTATGTAAAAATTATTTTCCGGCTTGGTATTTCGTTATATGTACCATGAAAAAAAAAGTGTAAAACACTTGTTGTGGAACGCGTTCTTGGTACTCATTTAAGGAAACCACTCTACACTGACGATACAACTCTTTCGTCAAACAAACTTTTAATGGTAAGTTCGCAGATGAATTATGAGGAACAAAGATGAAAGACGCATTAAGTATTTAAGGTATCATTATTTCGAAAGACCTCTTATTTAAGCATAATAAATTAAGCATGTATCAAACTCAAAGTACGCATTTTCTTCTTTAACAGCTCTTCCCAAAGAACGAAAAAATATGATTAGCTGTTCTACTACATTAAAAAATAAAAACGAGACTTAATAGCCTTTCTCCTTTGCATTTTTGAATGAAGTTGAAACGTACTGAGAATGTCAGAGGAGGCCAACAATTTTTCCTTGCGGATGCACTTGAAACAATCTTATGGTTTAAGAAGCAAAAAAGTGTTGCTTTGTTATTATTTTCAATACATTTTGCATATGTCTGGAATTTATTTGCATGTAATGGGTAGGAACCAAGCTAAAGCTCCGTTTCTTCAAAATTTTAAAACCAATACCCAATATACATTAAACTTTCAAAACAGATTTTACAATGTTATATAATTAAAGATTATTTGTGATCTGAATTGATATACAAATATGTATTTGAAATCACAAATGAAAAATAAAATAATAAAAATTCAAGATTTTTAAATAATTTTATACTATGACATTTCATGACTTGTATGACTTTTATTACACCTACTAATATTATCTCATATATCAGGTTACTGTATTGGTTACTAAATATGGTTATGTATAGATCTGTATTTCGCTCATGTTACATATAGACGATAATAATCACATGTTGAATGTATGCGCATATTATTATTTAATGCATGCAAACATCGGCAAATGAAATCTTAGTGGTAATTAATGAATACTGAAAGAAGAAACACCACACAAAATAATTAATGCACTTAGAATGAATATATATAACGCATTATCATTAATTAGAGTGTTAACCCTTTCTAGGGCCGTGGGAAGTATGCTTCCCACCAAATTTATCAATCTTTGTATGAATTTATGTAGGTTGGCATTTCTGACAAATTTTTTTAGAAAGACAGAAACTTAGATGCTTTAGTTCTTTATTTTACACAAAATGATTGATTGAGTATTGAATTAAGTGTCTTGATTTGATACTTAATTATTAATTGACAAATTAATTAATTAATCAAATTAAATTTATCTATTAATCTAAATGAATATCTTTTCTTATTCTAATTTCAAGCCTAAAAATATTTTAACATAATATGACTAGAAAAAAATGGTCCTTTAAAGGATTAATAAAAAAATGCAGTACGAGAAGAAAGGTAAATGCATACAAACATTGGAAAGTTTTGCTTTCGAAAATATTAGCGCTTTCTATTACAAATTTTGGGATCCATAAAGCCGTTTTGTTTCTAATTCTCACGAAAATCCATTCTCATTTATACGATTAAGATTCTTTCCCAATTTTGAATTTAAAAATTGAAATCGAGAACTACTGTATTTTGCTTCTTGGACACACGGTATTGCACAGAAACATTTAAAAGCTTTGAAAGCTCAGCTTCCGAAAATATTAGTGATTACAACAAAAATTTCGGGTTCCATAAGGCTGATCTGTTTCTAATTCTCACGAAAATCTATCTTCATGCGATTGAGATTTTTCCCAAATTTAAAATATAAAAGAATGGACAAAATAAAGGAAAGAGAGAAACTGTATTTTGTTTCTTGGGCAACTAGTATTACATAGAAACATTGGAAAACTCAATTCTATAAAATATTAGTAATTTCTACTACAGATTTTGGGATAAACGAAACCGCTCTATTTCTAATTCTTACGAAAATCTATCTCCTTCATGCAATTGAGACATTTTTCCAAGTTTAAAAAAAGAGAGTGCGAGAGAGAAAGAGGTCTGCATTTTGTTTCTCGGACACCTGGTGCTGTGGGCATTTCGTGGGCGAGAGGGCTTCTCTAGCGCGTGGGCCGGGGTCGAGGTCAGTTTGCATAGAGTCACCTATTCCCCTTCATCAGCAAAAGATGGCTTTTAGGAGCAGCGTGCTGGTGAGGGGAAATTTTCTTCTTCCGGATTTGGGTCGTCACTCGAAGAAGTGCAAAGGATTGTTTTCTCTCCAGTCGTAATGAGAGGGTGGGGGAAAGTACAAGGGCGACGAAGACCTCTCCACCCCCCCCCCCCCTCCTTTCTTTCTGAATGGCAAATAGCAACACGATCGGCAAGGGGAGTCAAAAGGTTAAAACACGCAACTTCTTAACGAGCCTGGTATTAATGGACAGGCCTCTCTTTACAGTGGCTCTCTCTGGTCCAGTAATTGCAAAAGAAAACTGCCTTTGCATGGAATGCAAATGGCCGAGAAAACTGGAGAGACCGTGACATTTCCCTACAGCTAAAACAAATGAGCTTGCGTTGGTGCTAAATTAGAATACTATTTCTTACCGAAGAAACAGCTCTGCTGCGTCATTAAGAGACCTTTTATGCATTTGGGATTTACTCACGGGTGTTTCATTCAGATTAGTTTTAAGAAAATATTTAGATTGCTGCGCAAGACTTTAATGGATTTATTTATTTATGTTTCATTAATATGATCTTTTTTGTTTTAGTTTAGCACTTGCAGCGGTAGATGAAGTTTTTTATAATACAAATGAACAAAACAGTTAACTTCAATGGAAGAAAAATCATTTTTCATCTAAATTTTAAATTTTTTTTTCTAAAACTTTTGGATTTAAAATCGCGAATAACTTACAGAGCTTCGGAAATTCATACACCAATGGAAACATTTTTTTGTATTGAATGATTTTTTTTAAATATTCAATACAAATTTAGAATTTCATTTGATTGTGTGACGCGGAATCCAAAATAATATATTTAAATGTAGCTTATCGTTTTCATTCAATTCATTAAACGCTTGTTAACTATTCTCATATATGCTGATCCTCCATATTATATATAATTCAAAGGCACAAATAAGATTCTATTTGAAAAATTCCTCGCTTTAACCTTTAATAACAAGCCGTTTGAAGACTCAGACAGAAGCAAGAATACATAATTACTATTTATCTAGAAATATTTGTTTTAAGATTACCGCAAAATGTGTCGAGATTATGCCAGATGGAAATGGCGACGCGAATTTTGCTTTATACTGTATTAGCTAAAAGGAGAAGCTAAAACCGTTTTGATTTGCACATGTTAGCGTCATGACAAGAGCCAATTTCACTAACAATTTTAACCCGTTGAATGCGAGCTGTATTTAAGCAAAAACAAATTTCAAATCTTGTCTCGATTAACAGCATTTACCAGACATTTTTCTTTAGCTCTTAGCTCCATTGATATGACATCTTTAATAATGGGCAAGTGCTCGATTTACCGAAAATTAACAATAACTTTTTCCTGAAATTTTCGCAATCACTTGATTTAATTATAGAGCGAGTATCTTAGGTTCAGGTTCACCAAGTTACCAAAACTTGGATGAAAATAAAATCATAGCCTCTTCAATCATTATCTGATGTTAGAACTCACACTTCACTGAAATATGCGAAATATGTCTGGAATGTATGTTTGCAGACAATGAAATAAATTGAAAAGCCTATAAACTTGTTTTCGTGCCTTTTTTTATTAGTAATTGCCATATTTCATTTAAAGGATGAAGAGACAAAAATGGGAGCTTTGATGCCGAAAGATAAACACCACTCTCTTGAATGAGGAAATTTATAGGACAATGACTGCAGAGCTCATAAATATCTACAAAGCATTACTGTTTTTTGAAGAAAATAAATAATGAAGATATTGATAACTGACAAGTAATTCAATCACTGCCTGGAAGGCAGAAGACGGTTGCAATTATCTGCAATTCAGAAAATGGCCGCAATTACTTGTATAAACGCCGCAACGCTTGAAAGAATTAACAAGTCTTTGGTAACAAGTTTTCAGGTTGACCGCTGTTCGGACATTAGCATTTCATCAAAAGAACCATTCTAAATTCATTGCAGCTGTCTTTTATTCAGGAGCACTTCAATTTTTTTTATCGAGGTTTATTATAATAATAACATCATTTAAGAATGTCAACAAAAACTACCAACTATTCAGGTTTTTTTTCAGCAGTCTTTGTATACAGTAACAATTTCATTGATTTCGATTATTTAATGCTGTAAAAAAATATCGATTCTTTGTTTAATCACTTACAGCAATTGAAAGAAAGAAATGGAATAGCGATTGAAAGAAAACTAGTATCGATATATAATACGAGTTTTATTCCAAGTTATCAAAAAATGAAGCATAGCCAAATATGACTCTTACGCCAATAAATCACATAACCACGCCAAAGCAACGAAGTTATCGAAAAAACTGTCGGCATTAAGAATTCATATTTAATCTGACTGTTGGTTTAATTACTTGAATGGAAACTATTATTATTACTTTAATCTGTCAATTAACTTAAGCTTTTCATTTTTTTTTTGTGCCGAAGCAGGAGAAATTTAAAATTTTCTGTTTTTAGTATTTTATTTCTTTTAAAATTTATTTTTGATGGAGATTTGATTAAATACATTTCGGAGATATTCTAAATATCTAAACCCATTTAAATCTGCTGAAAAATAGCAGAAAGTTTAAGTGTGTTGACTTAATTTCCATTTTTCATCAGCATCAAATATTCGATATCAAAATGAATAAGATAATACATGTTATGATATGATTATAGCGTTTTTTACATGCCAGAATATAAAAGAAGAGTACAGAAATCATTCACAAAAAATGAATAATGCCATGGCATTTTTCAAGTGATTCATTATTATTTTTTTTAAAGAAGTTGAATGCTGACATAATTATTTATTTTTCAAATTTTTCACATAAAACACATTTGCTATCTGTTTGAATCAGGAACATTTAATGTACAATTAATATTTTGGTTTGAGTAACAAAATATTGTTTGGTATCGGATCCAGATTTGTGCAATGACATACGAAGATCTTTGTGTTAGGAATGGGGGAAAAAAGCATTCGAAAAATCAGAATCTAAAATTGCGACATTTTTGTTCTGTTGAAGGCACTAAAAAGTGCTTTCCTTTTTATTTATTTTCAATTGTATTATTTATCGTTAAAGTGTTTCTCTCCTACTTACTATAATTAACACTACAGTTATATGGCTTATTTTATTACTTTAAAAAAAGTAATTAATATTATTTTGTACTTCTTTAGCATATAAGAGAACTTTATTAAGCTCTAGGCTTATTCCTCATCATGGAAACTATAAAACAAACACTTTTAACTGGGCACAACTTTCCTTTTGAATTATTCCTTTCCATACGTCAATTAGATTTATGCGTTAAAACGAAAAACAATGAACATTTCACGGCAATTATTAATTCCCGAACAAATAACAGATCCCGCAGGCGCTTAGAGGAAGAGTGTCGTCAAGGTGCTGAGGAAGGAAGTGAGTGTAGAGCCATTAGCGCGGAACCAAACACTCTGTAGATGCCATTTTCCATTAGAGAAAGGAATAAAGAGGAAGAAGTCACCAGAGAGGGAATAATTTGAGTTTTGTCAGCATTACGTCATATTTTTGAGTTGCGTGCAAACTATTTAGCGCTAATTGAGGGTTCTCCAAACATGTAATCATCCCGAAAGAAAAAGTAGAACATCGGATGCAAGGTGCGCGGTCGAAGAATACCCTCTTTTCTCCGCAACAATGAGCGTGTGTTGCTTTGTTTGGATTACCAAAACATTTCTTAGAAGTCAGAAGATTAAGTATATACAGATGTATTTTTTTTAAAACTGAAATGCACTTTCCATAAATGAAAAAGATTATTCTAAATCATTATTTCAACAAAAAACGTTTTTTTTTTAATAAAAGGAAATTTATTAAATTTCTTTTCTGTTTCTATGTTTTCTCAATTCATTTTTTAATTGAATAAGTTGTCTTTATTTGAATAAAATGGGATTATATAGTTAAATAATCAAAGAAACCCTTTCTGCTCAAAAATGTTGTATTTGTTATTATACTCAGCTGAAGTTTTAATGTTTAAATTTTTTAATTTGTGGACTTGTTATAGAAAATGCCTGAAAATTAAGTAGACATTTTTAAAAAACAAGCAAACTTTCAAATCTTTCGAAAAAATATATAAATCTCATATGCAAAATGCGATTGTAAAAATGGTAATTTCAGTGATAAATTAATTAATAGTAATGTTTACTACATAACAAAGGTGGTTATACTTTCTATCACGGCTTGTTCACAATTTAATCTGAGAATTTTTCTATATATATAATTACAAAATGACTGAAGAGATTAATCGATAAAATATGAATTTCTGCCTTAGGCTAAGCTGAGCAATGGATATGAAAAACTTTTTTCTGACATAATGTCTCTGTCAAAATAAGAAGCCGATTTTTTTATAAGGTAAATATGATTGTAATGGAATGGAATGCAATAAATTGGCCAATAATCATGTTAAGTTTTCTTATAAATTTGAAATATGCAAAATCCACTTCCGGAATTTTTGTATTCTTTTTTAAAATTAGAATTTTAAAAAATAAAATGCAACAACTATTTTTTTTTTGTTTTAATAATTGAGAGTATTAAGCTTTTACAACAGCCTCTAGGCTAGCATTGCGAAGATTCCCTCAAGCTTTTGTGTGATCGTCATAACTATTTGATACATAATCAAACATGTTAAATGCTATAACTTCTACCATAAAATTATGTTAAATTAACATATTTCACTGGCCAAAAGGTATTTTTTCATCTTTGGGGTATTTCTGATGTATCTTGTCCCCATATACCCGGAACTGAGCGAAGACGGTTCTCGAGGAAACCGTCATCCCCTATTGAGATGTTACGACATCTCGTCTCAGAGTCGAGTGTCATAAATGGAGCAGGCGCGCAGTCGGAGTCCTGACACTTACCCGGATAACGTTTGCTCTCACTTTATTCCCCCCCCCCGTCTCTCCACCTTAAATTC
Source organism: Argiope bruennichi (assembly GCF_947563725.1). NCBI lineage: Eukaryota > Metazoa > Arthropoda > Arachnida > Araneae > Araneidae > Argiope > Argiope bruennichi. The sequence continues at coordinate 125,988,455 of NC_079154.1, read as the reverse complement.
GCGTTTCTCTGATTCTCCGCTTCATCAGGAGAGAGAGAGCATCTAATCAGGGGGATGGCTCATTTCTTAAAAATAGGAAGAGTGAAAAACGATTTGCGTCATCCATTGGGGTCATCTTTGCGAGAAGGATGTTCGGGCGACAGACGGACTCCGTGGTTGAGGTCCACCTCCTCTCTTTCCGCAGAATCACAACTGTCGCTCATTGTTCTCCCGTCCACTTTAGAATCTCGCATTTCTGCCAGAAACCACTCTTCTCAGACTTCGATGGGAATAGGGCACTGTATTTATTTAAGTTTTTTTTTTTAATGTTTTGATATAAAGGAATTAGTTTGTTGACGCAAAGTGTCTGAGAATATGCAAAGCTGGGGTTTCCCATTTTTCGCTGAAAAACAAACAGAAATTGGAGATGTAAAAATATGAATTAAGTATTTTAAGTTAATCAACGTGTGCATAATTTTCGCTTTACGCGGAAAATAAGTTTTCCATCCGATTCAAAAATCGCGGAAAACTGAAAAGAAATAGAAATCTCTGAGTCTTTATTTAGGATTTTTTGGGGGCTCATTTAACTTATAACATGAATATTCCATTTAAAAGTCAACCTGACAAATCTGAGAGATGTGCAGAATACGTGAGCTGCCACAGCGTATTTTTTTTTTTATATAAAAACAACCAGCTCACGGTGAAGTATGACACGACATCAAATGCGCACGACTCTGATGTGACATTTATCATTAATTCGTATTTTAATTATCATCGAAACAATGTAATGCATCTGTTCCGATATTGCAAGGAAAAAGAAAATATTACAATTTAAACTGGGCAAAGAGAGTTTTCAATATATCTCCTAAAAATATATCGTATGGCCCATGAAATTCATTAAAAGTGAAATTTGATTTAAAAAAATAATTTAAGGCGGCAAATATTCTTACAATTCTTATAAAACTGATCCTTAACGATTCTTATATTTCTTATAAAACTGTTCACAATTTGACAAATTAACTATAACGATTCTTTTAACTCCAGTGCATTTATTTCTATTTAATTTGAGGGACTGCATTTTACTATCCGTAAAATCCTCTAAATACTTTCATTTTATTATGTGTAACATTTTATCTGTTAAAAAAATCATTAAATTGGTAAAATTATAAATCTTTTAACTTTGATCGCTAAATTAATATTATTTCTTACACACTACTTATATACAATTGTAAACTTTTATTTCTAATGATATTATAATTGATGGAAGAATGTTTAAGAATCAAGGTTAGAAGAATCATTCGAATTTTAAGATCGGAATCAGCCTTCATTCGACCTTGAAATTGTTATTAGACTTTTTTTTCTTTATCTATAAAGTTAATACATTTCATGAATTTTAATAGACGATGCCTTTATTTTTACTCAAGGATTATTAAATTTTCTTCATAAACTAAATGTATGAATCCCAGAAAGTCCTGAACACACTCTGTTTTCCTTTGGGAAGCATCGTAAATATTCGTGACATTAACACAATTTTTTTCACTCAGAGCTGTAATCCTCTCCCCGAAGCCAGCCGTTAGAGAGAGCGAGGCATGCAGATGATGCTCGGGATTACATAAAGGCAGCATACCCCATTAAGTGAGTCTGGCGCCGTTACACATTCTTACCGACAGATTAAGAATATTTACTTACTTTGAATTTCGTGGTAAAGAAAATGTGTTCGAGAAAAGCCTTCTAGGCATTTCCAGAGAAAATGACTTGCAACGGGCTTGTACTTTCTTTTATTTAGTCGTGTGTTAAGAATCAATACACAGTCACTTTAGTTAGTCTTAGAGTTAATAATACTGAAAAATAAATATTCTGCATTTAAGTTATCAATGGACTAATGACGGAAAACAATTTTTCTAAGTTCAGGAAATATTTTTTTAAAAAAATAACAGAAAAGTTAAAAAAAAATAACATTGCTGATGGTTTGATTTCTGCCTCATAAGTATTTTATGAAAATTAAAATCTTCAAGCATTATCTAAAAGCAAAGTTTTTTCTAACTCTCTCTCCCTCCTTTTTTATTTAGAATAGATCACAGAAAAAAAAAAGAGTACTAAAACAATAAAAAACTACTTGAATGTCCCGTTTTCTGTATTTTTGCTTGTGAATATGAATAGACTTCAGTGCTTTAAGTTTATTTCCTTTTTAAAGTATAACCTTAAAGACAAAAATTTCTTTTCTCTTTAAACCAAATCACAACAACAACAACAAAAAACAAAAAAAAAAAACGAATAATAAAATAATTAAACTAATTGGATGATCCGGATTTCTGTACTTTTGCAAATACACATGTAGGACGAAAGTGCTTTAAGTTTGTTTCCTTAAGCAAATCTAGGGAAAATTAAATATTACCCCCTTTGCAAACAATGAGGTATCCGACAAGCGTATCAAATTACTGAACTTTTATTTATAAATCTGGAATTAAGTGAAAGTATTAAGTAATTTTAAAATACAAAAAATATTCAGAAACACTTCAACATCTCAACACTTCTTATATTATTATAGAAATTAAAATAACAACAACAAAAAATGTCCCAGATAGGATGTGTCACCTAATTAGGAAGTTAAATAAATTCGTACGTAAGTCAAGGGGTTAAAATTCCTTAAAAGATTGATATTGTGTATAAAAGTGAAAATTCAGGATTGTTTATTTAAAAGTATTTAAGTATTTTCAATTTTAAACAGACATATTTTCGTGATTTTATGTATGCCATCGAGATAAACAACTCATTCCGAGATTAATGCATGTTTGAAATAATTAATCCATTACTCACGTCATGTTTAATTTTAGCATCGCATTTTACAAATTGGAATAACCTCAGACGTGCATCCGTCATTCGTCAAAACCGTCATTTAAAGCTCATTAAGCATTTTACCACCTGTTTACTTCAAGATTGCGCTTTTCAGCACTCCGTTTCCCCATTCGGGCACGACTTGGAGAGGGGAGTAGAGGCAAGTGTGGGGGATGTTCAACACCACTCGGCATCCGTCTCCGCTACCTTTAGAAATATTAGGACTCGGATTCCGTTACCGAGGGTCGTGTTGCATATCGGAGAGGGGGCTATGTGTCGCGTGGAGTGTAACCTACTTACCAATGACCCGGATGACCCTCCCGTATAAAAAAAAAAGAGGATCCGCATTCTACGAGTACAAGGAAAAAAAAGGGGGGGAAGGGATTTTCGTGCAAATGTGTCGTCTGCATTCGAAGCGTATGTTGAAATGTTTGTGTAATTGCCATTTTTGGTGTAAATCAATAGATTCGAGAAATCGTAAAAGTTGGAAGGGTGTTCGGGAATCCATTCCAGAGAGGAAATTTCGAGTCACCCCGGGAAGAACAGAGATAAACGTCACTGAATATCGATACATTCGACTTTTTATGGGGTGCTTGTCAACCTTGCGTAACGCACAGGGTGCTGACCTCGGTACCGGACTTGTGAACACGGTGGTTTTGCAATGAAGATTTACCATTAAATGTCAGCAGATAATTTTTTATCTATCGAAGAGGTATTCAACGAGATTTGATGTCTTTAAGGAATTCATGTAGTTACGATTTGTAACATCTGATTTGTAATGCGCACAATTCTGATTCTTCAGAGTATCAATTTATTAGGAAGATATGACTTTTATGATTGGAAGTTCTTTAACAGGCAGAGTTTATTAAGAGTGTCATTTCGTTATTAGATTTTTCTCAAATTTAATTGGATGAATTTTATATTTTGCTTTGTGCAATTCGAAGCTTCTGAAAGTGGTAGAATAAATATTTTCTTATTTGGGGAATAAATTATAAGTCAAATTTTATTTGCTGGCTATTTTGCCTTTAAAAAAATGCAACACTGTAAAATTCCCTTATCCGCATGCGACACGAAAAATGTCAGAAGAACAAAACGGTATTACTGGATGCCACTTCTTCTTTCCTAATTTAAAATACTGTATCGGAATGTAAATGCATAAATGCATTTTTGGAATTAACAACCAACTAGAATTTTAACGCTTTCAAACTCATTACTGAAAACTGTACCTGAGTGTATAATTTCTGTGCAAAACCTGAGCCAATGAAAATATTTATTTAACACATGATAATAATGTTGTTAATAATAATAATAATAATAATAATGTTAGAGAAAACTTTGTAAAAAGTAACATGGTTATCTTTTTCTTGTAAATTTAATTAGCAAAAAAGTCCATATTACAATTTTTTTTTTTAAACAGCGAACTCAACTCCAATTATATGCTTTGAATTTTGGAGTTGGTTCTTTATTGCATAAGAGCATTCGTATATATTTAGAGTTATATAAAAATCGTGTGATATTTAAAATATGAGGGGATAAATATATGTAGTTGTTTCTTTTTATTTACCAGTGGAATATAAATTCATCAGATATAACATTTTTCTTAATTCCTACAATTCTGTTGTTTGTAATTATTACTTTTGTGTAATTATTCTAATTAGGTTAATTAATGCTGTTAATAGATGGCGCTGCATGTGCTCTCTAAATTGTACAGTTTGACATTCAGTAGCGAACACTTATTTTACTTCTCAAATTTAATATATATATATATATATAAAAAAACGCCATTTAAGAGCTATAAGTGAAGGCGGAAAGAGTTAAAATATTTTTGAACAACAGAATTCCGCATTTTTTGACCGACTACCAATATATTATTTTCTTTCGTTATTACAGCAACTAAATATAAATTGCATATATAAAAGCGTAAAGAAATTAAATATTTCAATTATATCTTGAAAAATATTTATGTTTGTGTTTTGATAATTAGTACTGCATATTTAATAATACTGCATAATTTCGCATGCTTTGAATATCTTGATGGCCTTACTCACATATTTAACCCTTTACAATCGAATGCCTCCTGTTAGGCACCATTCAATACAGTGCATCATTTTGACGCTTTATTTATTTTTCCAATTTTTGATTTGTTAAAAATACCTACAGATTGTAAGAAGACGTAGATTAATTTTTCTGCGAAATTCAACTTTAAACATTATATATATATATGATATTTTAATTCTAATTTCAATTTTATTAATTTCCAAGATTTTACCTTGATTTAGCCCTTCCTAACTTCATTCTAAAATATTCTCTCATTTCGTGATCCAATTCCACTTTCAGTTTAATTAATCCCTTTGTAAAAATAATGCGCCATCAAGAACTACGTTTCAAATGAAAGTGATACTTTTACCCTTCAAAAGGTGTCAAAGGTCATTTCCTCGGCGCGTGGCCGGAAATCCTATGTTATATAAGGCAAGTCATCATCTGTTCGTCCCTTTTTCCCTTTTCTTACATCTGCTTTGTGCCACGCTTCGTTTTCTTGTATATAATCATGCCTGCCACTCGGAATAGAATAAAACGAAATTAAAAATACCAAGTCTCTTCACTGTTACGAACCTGCATTCTACTTCAATCAAAAAATGTTACATATATTTGGAGTAATAAACTAGCCCTTATATTAAGTGAATAATTATGCATCGAATTATTTTTCCAAGTGCAAAGGGTTAAAAATAAAATGCACTTGCAAAGATGAGCAACAGAATAAAGATCTAGTATAAAAACTTCTCGTATTTAATAAAGATTTTTTTTCCTTATTATTATTTTTTTTTTCCTTTAGGAAAAATTGTGGAGTTGGCCAAGAGAAAGAAAAAGAAACTCATAAATCTGTTTGTTTCTGATCAGAACTAAAAATATGTTTTCTCAGTTACTCTTCTTATTGTACGCCAAATTTTGAATGAATTCCAGCAAATCAAACAGTATAAACCTAAATTAATGATTGGCTAATCATCCACTTCCAAAGAGTCCACTCAGAATTCTCCAACCAAACGTTAAGTAATCCCAAAGAAATGGGATTCAGAAACATAAATATAGCGTATCGCGGAAGTAGTCAGCTGGCTTCCAGACAATTTAATTTGGTGCACCCTCTAAAAGTTCATTGCAGGAATGCAACCTCCCCTTTGATCCGCAACTCAGTTTCACCTAAAAAAGGGGACAGCTTCCAACCGCTTATGACAACTAAGAATATTATCATTCCACAAATTTCACTTTTGGGAACCGATTCAGAGCTGTCGCGCACTTTTTTATGCCGCGTGAGGTCAGGGCACAGGTGCTCGACAACGCCGAATGGCAATCTTTGCAGAACTTTCTTCTTCTTCCTGGGTCATGGCATCGACAAACGATTCGTTGTTTACTAATGTGAAATACGGAGGGAAATCGTTCCACAGCGAGTGAGTTATGAGTCCAGTGTCTTCTGGAGACACCGTGCTGGAAGTGCACTTTTATTTATGTGCAGTTTTTTTTATATATCTTCCTTGAACACCGTTTTTCCAACACTTCTATTTGAAGAAGAAGACGCCAATTTTATTAATAAAATGCAATCACCTCACCTTCGGAATATTTTATACTCTGAATATTGCTGTCTTAGAGACCTGAACTTCCTCTTGAACAGCGGTTCCCAATATTGATTTGATTAGTCTTTTTTTTTTTTTTTTTTTTTTTTTTTTTTTGTAGCCTCTACTTTTATGTCCGTCCACAGAACCCTATTTTTTCTCAGGAGTTTATTTATTTAATGATAATTATTATTTCGCATGATTTAATAAAAAATAAATCTTGCAAATCCTATTTAATTTTAATTAAATAAATAACATTCGCATGAGTAATTTTTTATTTTACATTTTATTCCATTTAATATTATAGTATTATTTCCATGTCTTTCCATGCAATGAAGACAATCAAAATCTAATGTCTGGAATTCCATCAATATCAATGCGATATTTGTAATCAATATACATGTAAAATGAGTACGAGTTCTGTGTATGTGAAAATTACGAAAGTTTTTTTGCTTTAACATCAAGTTCTTGGTACTTTTCTTTAATTGTTATCATAGGGATGAAGTGGCCTGGTAAGGTCTCGGCTTCATAACCGGAAGGTTTCCAGTTCGAGACCCGATTCCACCGAAGAACCATCGTGTAAACGGGTCTGGTGCACGTTAAACGTCCTGATCAGACGTCCTCCCGCTGGCGTGGCGTGGAGAGGGAGGTGCCAGCTCAGGTTTCGTCCTCGTCATCTGACCGCGGTTCAAAATGACGAGGTTCGTCCCAAAATAGCCCTAGTGTTGCTTTAAAACGGGGCGTTAACATAACTAAACTAAACTTCATTGTTATCATCTTCCCACATACACTTTGGGAAACAAATTTCTATTGCTGTTTTTGCATTTTAATTGATTACTAGTATATTCCTTTCCAGATATGTTTCGAAGATCTCTGTTTGAAGATGACATTCGATGCCTTCATTAACCAGCTATCCCCCCCCCAATATCAATGTGGTATTTATTTAGAACTACAAACTTTGATGAATTATATTTTATCACAACGTAAGAAAATGCGACTTTAAATAATATTTTCGGGATCGACTTAGAGCATTCTGATAGTTATGCTCGGAAAATATCAAAATTAATTTATTAGTAAAAATGGCAAAATTGATTCAGTTATTAAAGCTGGAAGTTCTTCCAAGTTTTTATTTTCCGATATTTATCGATCATTATTGATACATTTAGGAATTTTGAGTTTTAATATGAAATAAAAATTAGCGAAATCAGTGCAGTAGTTGGGTCTGGGGACTCTTACGAGGTTTTTCTCCATAAAGAATACAAGTTAAAGAAGTGTAATCGAGAGTTCTCTCCAAAAAGAGGATATGAAGAAAGGTAACCATTTATGACGTATCTAGGTATCATGAGTTTTCACACAAATATATATATATTTATAAAAAAAAATGATGACATCGCTCTTAATATGAGGCTGGAGAACTTGTACTTCGATTTTGTCAGTTATTTTTTGTAGTAGATGTTCTGTGTTTTTCTCAGATATGAACATTAGTGTCATGGATCACTAATTAGCCAGGTGGTTGGGAACCTCTGCGTTAAAAGCAGAAGATTAAATATTCTGTTTTGCCATTTTATGAACTACATCAAATGTAATCAAGAATAAAGATAAAAAAATTAAAGAATTGCTATCTTTATATAAAGAGATTTGTATGTAAAACGCTCTAATTTTGTAAAATAAAACATGTTGGACATTACAGTTTATGTGGACAAAAAAATATGGAGTTAAATACTAATTAATGTGTTCTTCATTATCTTTCGACTCTAGTTTAGAAAATCGGTTATTCAGAGACAAAACTAATAATTCACTTTTTAGTAATCTTTTGTTTGTTCGGAAAGATAATAATAATATATATATAAGGCTCTTTTTTTTTCTCGAATTGTCCATGTAATGCTGTCATTTTTTTTTTTTTTTTTGCAGGCAAATCAGAAATCTTTAAAAAAAATGAGAGGTATACTGATTTTGCATTAATAAAACCTGGTGATCTAAGTAATTTCATCATGCTTTGATTTAGATGATATGCAATTACAAATTGAAAATGGCGCCATTCTGAACAAATACGAAATAAAAGAAAAGGAACAATTTCGTGTTTTGCATCAGAAAGTCATTCTTCATGTAAAGTGGTTTCAGTGGCGTTTGATGGACAGTTATGGGCCGTGGAGAAGTTACACCCGTCCTCCACCCACAACGAAAAGACCATAACTTACCCATGCCATTCCTGTCTGAAAAATTGGCCACTTGAAGACAATACCCGAGAATGAGCTCTGCGTTTTGCTCTTTCTTACCCAAATGGAGGAATTATTCAAAGACAGTTTATGGGAGGGAAGCCATTCCCACCTTATTTGCCAACTCGAAATCTCGTCCAAAAGAAATATGTTAGGAACAAGGACGCATTCTTGTTTGATTTTCTAGATCACCGTCTACGGAGGTGAGCAGAGGGAAGGGAGGAAGAGAGTGGTTTCCATAGTAATATGTTGGTTAGGTTAGATTGGTAAGAAGGGGACACCCCCCCCCCTTTTTTAAGTCAGTTCCTCCCTTGTGGAACAACAGCGACTAAAAGTGGGGAGACACAGACTAGAAAACGGAGAACGGAGAATCTCATTAAAAGCGAATCAGACGATTTACCCTGGCACAGCAGAATCTATCCCCTTTTTTGAAAGCTAGTATTAAACGAAACAGTTGCTCCATCAATAACCAGACAAATGGATGGTTATGGAGCAACTTTTTCGGGCTGGACAGTCTAATCGATGGAGCAAGTGTTTCATTTAATAATGGTTCTCTACTTCTTGAGTGACTTAAGGGCTCAATGGATGTAAAGTTTCCGTTTCCATAAAAAAAAACTATTCAAAAAGTTTGGTGCCCAAAGAATCGGAGTGGAAATTAGACAAATAAATATATGAATCCATCACAATTGAAAGATTTTTTTCTTCCTTTTAGTGCTTTGAAGAAACAGTTAAAACGACTGTTTGAAGAAAATATTTTTGTTACTTTAATATGTACGACATAATAAATAATGAACTTTGCAAATGACTTTTTATAACTTATCAATATTTCTATTGTATTTATAAATTTACTGATATAATCGATATAGGGAAAAACAAATTTTAATAAGAATAGTTTCCTGTACGATTAGATCAATGGGCATCATCTTTAAGATGATTCCTTAAGAAAAGAAAGCTAAAAAATACTTTTATACCATAACTTAAAAATCTAGAATTCTTAAAGATTTTGTTCTTTCTTATAAACAAATAGGAATGAAATTTCAATTTTATTATTTTGAAATTCTTGTCTTCGCATTTCATAATTGTCATTAATAGAATTTCATAAATATTAGGTGTTGTTAACTTTGAAATATTTTAATCGGAAGGAATGATTCATTTTTAAGAACAAATTTTCTTTCTACACAAAGCTTCAGAAAACATTTATATATCAATATTATATTGTATATATTATATTATAAAACACCTATACATGTATGCTTTGTATGTAAATTTGACACAAAAGCATCAGATTGATTATTCATCAGCAAACATGCAAGGCATACTTCTAGGGGGTTGAAAAAAATACTACAACTATCTTTAATTAAGGTTGGCATCAGAAAGCAGGATTCATATCCTAAGATTAGAAAGCAATAATAAAAGAAAAACTGGTCGTTTTCGAACATTACAAATGAAAACGTTCTTCTAAATTCCATCAATTTTAGGGCTCAAATGAGCGAAATAAGAAACAATGCTCTGCGGTGAGTAGGAGCGAGGGGAGAGAGCAGTTCACGGACAGTCACCGACATAACACACTTTTTCAGTTCGAACAGCAACAGTAAGCATTCTTACTTACTGTCCCCCCCCCTTCCCTTTCCCTTGAGGAATAGGATGTGAATCGACTCAAGTGTGTCGCCCAATTTCCAAAACTATGGAGACTCTGTTTTGCATAGGAATGCGTTGTTCGTTTATCGTTTTCATCATCTGGTGCTAGAGAAACGGCGTCGATGCTGTTTGTTTTTGCCAGCACAGAGGATTTTTGCAGGAGATCGTGCCTGCTGAGTTGGTCGAAGCGTGATTCGAAATGACGAGTGTGATTTCGCCTCTCTTCTTGTTTTTATTCCCTTTTTCGCCCTCACCCTCTCTCAGATTTTTTACTCAAGGAGACTTCTAAGACGGTATTTTTCTTCTTCTTATAGTGTGCGTGATCATAACCACAATGGGATAAATTTTTGAATTTTGAAACGCGAATTACGTGGACAGACTTAATGGCTTTAAATTGCGAGAGATTGCTTATTATTAAAAGTATTACTCAAATGCAAATGGAAAAATTTTTCGTAATTATTCATGTGAATTATTTGATTTATGCTGAAGTGATAAAAACAGATTTGTTAATATATCAGCAATAGACACGATAATATATCAACACAGAGACAGGGATACAGGTTTGTTGATGTGTTAAGGTGTGTTGATATGCATTTCTTGTATAAATCATTAGAGACGTGAAATGTGCAAATTCCTCATTAAATGGGTAATCGTCATGCTAAAGTGAAGGTCGGAATACGTACAGTAACTTGACTATCATTCATCTCTAGAAAAAATAATTTAATTACACAGTGAAATTTTTTTAGGTCAATTTGCTCTAGATATTTAATTATTTATTACAAAAAGATCTTTATTTTTTGAAAATAAAGTAAACCTTAATTACTGTTTAAATTTAGAATAATCAATTATATTGGAAAATAAGTTTTACACTTTTAGAATAGCTATTAAACCTGACAATTAAACATATTTAAAGATAAAATTACTGGGCGATATTTAGTTTTAAATTTCTTCAAAATGATAAGTTAATGAAATTAGGTAATAACATGTTTGTCTGCTTGAGATGCCTATGTTATGGTTTTTGAAGGAACAACAAAGTTTATAAAAGAACATATATTGTGTTTGCTATCATTTTCATCGTGCTTATTTTTAATGGTAATTTCGAATTTTTTTTATTAATATCTATTGAAGACATTTTATTTGGAATGAAAGAACAGTAGATAAAGCATTAAAAAATTAATTTGAAATTCCTTTTTCGAACTTAGCGATAAATTTGTAAAATATTCACTCAGTTTCGTAAGTTTAGCAATAGTCACCCGATATTTTAATAAGATGTAAATCTTTGGTAAATGAAAGAGAATAGCAACTGCATTTAATAGAATAGAAAATATAGTCAATAGAAAAGAGATCTACGCGAAACGAGCTCTGCTCATAGAGCAAGATGACATAGAATATTATTTAAAGTTTCTTTAAAAAAGAAAAGGGAAAAAATATACTAGAAAAGCATGACAGAAGCCACCAGGAAAGCTTATAAAACCATCGTATTTACGTAGTACATTCTTGTAGAGACCAGGATGCCTGTAAGCAGAATAAACAGCTTTCTAGACTAGCCATTATCTCATGATCATTTAAAATGAACGAAAATATATATATATATATATATCAGCTTTTCAACTAAAGGATCTAGAATATTCCATTTCGCGTTTTCCTGAGATGAGCTTGTTCTCAGAAACATTTACAAGCCCAGAACTGGCGAGTCCTAATTGATGTCCTCCTCGAGACCACCAATTCCGGCTGAAAAACAAACGGGCAATTATTTCGACCACTCGCAAAGACAATGACGATTTCGCATTCCGACAGCCCTCGGTGTGCTGTCCAAGTCCTCCCACCGAACAGGACCATAGTTTACTGGAGGCCCCTGGACATAAAACACGTGGAGTAACAAAAGATATTTGAAGGAAGAGAAATAATCGTTTCTTTTCTCACGAGGGCAGCGAAGAAGAAAGGAAAGGTGAAGAGCAGGACGAACTCGGGGTGAATGGGACAAAATAATGACAAACGAGTGAAAAGAACTGCTTGGAAAATGTAGCAGGTTGTTAAGGTAAAAAAAAAAAAAAAAAAAAAAAAAAATGCAGGCAGCATTTAGATTGAAAATGTAGAAAACACCACAAAATAAGTCAATACAAATGTGGTTTCCCCAGGACGCATTGGAGTGGTGGTGGTGCAGGAATTTCTTAAAGATAATTTGAAATCTTATAATTTTTATCCTTAAGAAATGCTATATTATATATATATATATATATATATATATATATATATTATGCAAAAAGAAATTATGCTTGGTATTCCTATTGCAATTTGTCAATTTTCCAAAATTCGAAATGCCTCTATTTTGAAGAGAATGGATTGAAAGTCTCCTTCAGGAGAAAAACATGTTAACATGTCTGCTGAAATATGTTGTACAACAAATATTTTACAACACTTTTTTTATTACAATAATAACAGCTATAGCGTGGGATTAACAAAGATAGTTTTAAATTCTTCTTTATAATTGAATATATTTTGACAGATAAAAGACTTTTGGGATATTTTTCAAAAGTATGAAATTCTTTCGCTTCGAATATTATTATCAAATGCTTATATCACTTCAGTTTTAATCCAAAGAAAATCTACTTTTGCTACTGCTTTTTTTATTACTTTAAGAACAATCTTTGTGCTTTGAATGATCTATCTGATTTCCCTCGCTATATTTCATTGATTCTTTTTTTTTTATTTGAAGAATCCTCTGTTTTTTTGGCATGAAGATTTCCAACAGATGAGAGAGCAATCTGGCATAACAGTTGATAATATTAAAATTTGTTTGCAGAATAAAATTTGGCAACAGCAGATACGGCACAATAAATGACACACAATTATTTCCTTCGGCATTCGGTGCATCAAAAAGGAAAGTATTCTTATTCAAATTTAAAAGAACTTTAAATTGAAGAAAGTGACGTTTCCGCATCTTTTGTAAATAGTAGTTACTTTTCACACCGATACTTTAAACAGTTGTATGGGGTTGCGACAAAAGAAAGAGGAATCTTTAAAAAGAATAATAAAAAATAAAATAACAAAACATTAACAAGATAATATTGCACAAAATCCATGAAAAGTTGAGTTTTGGGGTTTCACCCATGGATTTCAAATGGGGCTATTATTTGATTTCTTACTGCCTTGCGTGCACTTTGATTTCTGGTAATAAATGCTCATTTCGATTGAGATTTGAATCAATGAAACTGAAGTCATCTATATTTTCAGAATGCATTTTGTAAAAATGTAACTCATAAAATATCTTTTATATATATACTCATAGCTATAGGCGCATTTTTAGATGGGAGAAAACTGTTGCGGTTACTGATCTTAAAATAATTAAGGGAAGTGAACTTTGACTTCTTTGATAAAGGTCGTTAGAAGCGTCACAGTAATTTTTTTTTGTGTCTTTCTAAAAGAGAACTCTTAATGTCTTTAAAAACATTTCATATCTTATTCTTAAGGAAAAGCTATCACTGTAAAAATGAAATATCTGTGATCAGTAGACTATGTAATGCACTTTCAATTATTTAATTATTTTTGTTAAAAAATAATTGAAATTTCAAAGTTACGGATGTATACATATCTATCAATTATTACTGCTTTGTTATCATCATCCATTCTTATTGTTTTGATGGTATTTTATATTTATTAAGCTGTTGAAACTCAAAGAAACTCTCACAGGCAAACTGTTTTTTCCAGTCATGTTTTTCCAACAAGAAAGTGAAAGCAAGCGGTCTGCCACCCTCCTCCCCTTACGAAATGGCACTTTCGCTTTGCCTTTATGGCAATGCAGCATTCCCCTGTGCACACATACCACGGACTGGAGGTCAGACGAACGAAAGTCACGCGGGTATATGTAATTTCGAGCGGACATTCCAAAGAGCTTTGCAGATGAGACGACGGCAGCTGATTGTCTTTTCAGCTGCCACGCTAACCCACTTCGCCCGCCTTCTTTCCCTCTTTTTCCTGCAGCTCTGTGTACCACACACATGCCTTTGGAATGTTCTGCTCCTCTCTACTTATAACATCCATCCATAAACACTGTTTTCAATTTAAAAACAAAATTCAACTTTCAACAAAATAGTCGTTACAAAAATTTTGGAATTACCACTTTGACGTAGAAACCTAGTCACCCACCTCTTTGCCAGCTGAATCTACCACGCTGGGAAACCACAGACAAAATACTTCTTCTCGGCAGGTCATATTATTCGGATGAAACCTTTGTTATTTTTAGCTAATGGAGTCAAAAAACCTTATGATCTTTCCTTCTGCATTTTGTTGCTATACCACCTTGTTACGGAAAATATTTTTATGTTGCAGTTGAATTATCTTGAATTTTTTAGAAACCTTCAGAACTGATATCAGGAAAGTCACGGGCAGTTTTTTTTTTAAATTCTTCATTAGATAATTTTATAACAATATTAAAATTTTTTAAGCAAGTAATAAAATGACTGAAATTGGATGCTTAATTACACAATTTTACGATTTGTATCAGACCATTAATTCCTAAACGCCCCAGATTTTCTCTTGCATTAGACGATACAGGAGGAAACAAGGTGGAAGAAAATGTCATATTCATCCAATAAAATTGTGTTTACCAAACAACTAGTGAATTTTCATTCACTCATCAGTCTGACGTCAATGTGACAAGAATAAGCGGTAAAAACCCACAGCCCGTACCTCCAACCACACATTCTCGAAGATATTCCAATTCTTATAGGCAACAAAACTTTTATAGTTTCCTCGAAGCGTCGATAAATAGCACTTCCTTAAATACGGTTTGTTAGTAGGCGGTGAGTACACATTTACCTCGCCAAATCAAAGTATGATGGCGTAAGTGCTCTTAAAAATATTTCATCACGCAATACAGGAGGAAATTTGTTTTGAGAAAAAAAATAAAGAAATAAAAAAGAGCGAAATTTATAGGTTTCTGAAGTTGGCGGTGTGTATCGATTCAATTCATGAGAATCGATCATCGCAATCATAAAACGGCCGAATGCTGTGACAGTTCCGAGTCGCATTCGATTACAGAGATTTTTTACAAACAAAAGTTGCTCATTAAATCTATTTGTAAAAGACTACCAGGAAAAGAATCAATATATTGCAGTCTTTTGAGGTTTATTCACTGTCTGCAAACGTTCTGTAATCCGCTATGAAATGCTGAAAATGAATAAGAAGCTGGTATCAGCCATTTCTGACGTAATTCTTGTTTGTGGCCCTCTTAGGAATATGACATTTGTTGAAACAGAGCGGTTACATTAAATACATAAGAATCATAATTAGGACTTTTCAAACTAATACTGATGAAAAAGATACATGCAATTTATTAAGAGCTAAGCTTCAAAAAAATATTATTGAATCTCAACTATTTTGGTACAATTTCATAAGAAATAAGAACTTTTTCATATAGGGTAATATTTTTATATTCCCAATCTTTTATGTAATGTTCTGTAATGTGCCTTCTTAATAGTAATCTGGAAATTCAGCCTAACTTTTTGATATTTGACATTCGAAGGTAAAAGTTCAATCAGTAAATATTTGCATTTAAATCATTTCGTATTCCTACAGAAAGGAAATTCATAAATTAGCAATTCAAAAAAAAAAAAAAAAAAAAAAATCTGATTAGGTTTAACATTTTTCACTCTTCCTTATTTAGTCTTGAAAATGCAAATTCAATTAACTGGAAGTAGCGGTAATGTTTATAAATTTATATGTAATTGGGAAGCAACCGAAAAATTATTGTGAAACAAGTTTTAAATTTATAAATAATTTTAGAGTCACCATTTAAAAAGGATTTATATAATCCCTTTCAAGTAATCGGTTATTGTTGAAAAATTTTAAATTTTACGCTTAATATTATTAAATGAAAAAACTCAGGCTCATATCAATAATATTCAAATACTTAATTATTCAAGGGTGTATTAAAGCAAAGTATTAGAAAAAAATTCTATTAGTATATTTTACAATTAAAAAATAAAAACCACTGTTAAGTATCAATCTACTGCTGAAAAGGTGTATGTATTTGTTCATACTCCTTTCTTAACTGTTACTGAACTTGGTTCATTAATTATGCATTCTTTTGAAAAATGAATTTGACTGGGAATGGGTATTCAGCAAGTTTAAAATTTATAAATAAAAACTGGATTAAACAAATAAATATACAGACCCAGGTACAAATTGAAAAATATCTGCTTATCAAAATGGATAAACATTTTACTATTTCTGAGGAGTGTCATTAAAATAATCAAATAATTAACTGAAGTGAAACCTGATAAAAAAAAAGAGCAAAATGATTGAATATATTCATAGAAAATGATAAAAAATAAAAGTAAGTTGAAATCTTTAACGCCTTATTTGGTGAAAGATTTTGGATTTTCCCAAATTTCTTTCTATCATCCTTTTCGTATGTTTTATTACTAAACAAGATCCGCCTACTAATTTTTTTCAAGCTGTGCTCAAATGTCGTGGAGAGACATAAGTGTATAGGAGAGACTGGTGGCACTGAATACAAGAACACGAATTGGGATGACATACCATTAAAATACATGTCTTACAAGGGTGCTCGCCTCATCATGCACGTCTCTGACAGCTGCGTGGTGCTTTGTCATCTGAGCTCGTGTTCAGCATACATCTTCGGTATGGAATAAAAAGGAATCGTCTTCCAACCATGCTGATACATCTCACCCATTCACCTCGGTGCGTGCCTTCAAAACAAATGACGACCCAAAGCTTGTTCGCATGTTCGGCTCTCGCACAAACATGCTTGACATCAACAGAAAAGAAAGGGATAAACAGCGTAGCGCATTTAATCGAATCAATTTTCACTGAACTCTTTTCATGGAGCTGACAGGCAAATATTTCGTCGGAAATGGAAAGTCAGAACTTTCTTCTGAGTTCTGACAGAGAGATGGATCGCAACGAAGACAGCAATTATTTTAGGGTTTTAACGCAAATGACTTCCGAGAATAATGTTGTCAAGCATTCAACAGCATGCGTGAGAACAACAGATCAAATTAACGAAGGTCATTTGTATTCTAAAAACGAGCGCTAAAAGCTCTGGTTATCCTTATCCATAAAGCACATTATTTTTTAATCTAAATGATACAGAGATACATTGTAAGATTATTTAAGACTATAAGCTTTTTTTAAAAGAAGTATTTTTAAGAATTATCTCAACATATAACATTGGAACTCTTTTTACCCTTTGGGCCTCACCGGCGCATATACGTCCCGCTGATATTTTTAAATCATCCAAAGGGATAAGTAAATGGGGAATTTATTGAAGCGGATGTCCCAATGGTTTTCTGTGATTACATTCATAAGCTAGTGTAATTTTTAACTACATTTTAGCAATAAAATAAAAATAAAGAAACCCGAACGAAAACTGTATGCACCATGAGTAAAGTTGCACTCTGCAAAAACTGTTTTGCAAAGTATTATATATAGAAATGTCATGAATAATGTTGGATATGTAATTGGTAGAAGTTTTCTTGTAATAAAATTGTTTTATAATATTATAAAAACTAAAAACTCAACTTTTTACTGTATTTTGTACGGTTACCTCAATCGTAATGGGACATATGTGTCCCAATTAAAAAGATCACTGGGACACATATAATTCACCTTAAAAATTGCACTTAGAGTTAATTTTTGTTTTTATTTTAGCAGAATATAGGTATTTATTCTTTATTTAACTCATTAGAGCCCTAAATTATCTTAATTTTGGAAAAAAAAACTGTTATTGACAGGGTTAAAAGGCGAAGTGTAAGAAAATAGCAAAACTTTCGTAATTTAAACATTAAAAACTTACCAAAAGTCAACATGAACAAAAACAAATGGTTTTTAATCTATAAAAACTCCTCTCTTTGGAATGCAAATTTTTATAACTTTATTCATGGAATGATTTCAAGAAAAAAGTTGCATGAAATTTTAATAATGAAAAGCATTCTTTTTCTTTACGTTTCCGGAATATTTTATAAAATATATGATTTAGAGATCAAATATATAATAAAACAATAAATAAATAATCTTTTATCACTTAACTGCTTTTGACGAGATATTCTTCATGAAAATAGTACAACAATTTGCGTTATGACGAGTTTATTTAATGACAATTATTATATTTATATAATAATTATTTAATTATTATATTTATAATTATTTATTATATTTATATAATATATATGCATGTTTATGACAATTTAGATACGGATTTTCTGAAGAGGTCGAAAGGTTTAAGAGGTTAAGAGTTTCGGATAAAGATGTTTAACTTCAAAATATTTTTTATCCCCAAATGACAAGCAATTTTACAATGTTTTTTTTATTATTTAGCAATGTCTCTTAGACTATTTATTGATTTAACTCTTAACATTTCTAATTTTTAGGAGAAAAAATTGAGGCAAAAGTTCGGAAAATAAATTGCTTTTAAAATGAGATTTATAGCTCCAATAAAATAAAAAGTAATTGCATATAAGCTATATATGCATTCTATCACTTAATCTCTATTCTAATTTAAGTTAAACTGTCTGATTGCACTAGATTTCTTTTGTAATTTCTTCATTTCTATATTCGATAAAGTTTCGAAATGATTTTATAACGCAACAAAAAAGCATAGACTTCATGTTTGCATTTGTGTTCTTGGATGTTAAAAGATATAATATTTTCAATTATTAATAATAATAATAAGCCATAGCCATAAATCTGGTTTCTTTGAAAAATAATTTCTAAAAAATTATAGAGAATGCAATCAGATATAAGCAAGCTGACACCTTTGGTTAATTTTTATTAACGGTTTAACAGAGTAGTACCGTTGAACTAAGTTCGGTGTTTTAAAAAAAAGAAAAAGAAAAAAAAATCGAGTCAGATTTGAGCAGAAAAATAACGTAAAGCTTATGCATCTGATGCCATTTCCTGAAAGTGCAATCGCAACAAAATATGAATTTCTTTTCTATTGTTATGCATGATGGATTTCGGGCAAGTCTATCATTTCGCAATATTACTTTTTGAGGTATCTCCGCCGCCCTACGAAAAAAACGAGGAATCAAAAGTGAGTGCGGATTATTACTTTTCTTAAATACATGCGTATCGTGGAAGAGGAGAAAAAAAAAAGGATAAGAAACGAGTTCTCTCATTGTGAAGCTAAAATGAAATGCGCAAATCAGGGCACACCTACATCGGGGCGGAACAATATGTGGATTTTTCTGATAAATTATTCCCTGTTTACTACAAAAGCAGCTTATTACTTTGCAATAAATGTTGTAATTCTCTAATCAAAATAAATTTCTATTTTGAGTTCAAACTCATTAAAAAAGTATGTCAATTTATTTCGTGTGAATGGTTTCATTTAATTATTTTATTGAGATCCAGAAAGATTTTAATGAAAAAATAGAGTTGCTTTTAAGGATATCATGATCGTGGTCCGATAGGCATATTTATTTTATTGATCTAATGATAAACATGAGACAATGGAATGTTGTTATAATGGGAAAATTGCATTATAAAATGTAATTAAAAAATTAACAATTTTTGCTACCTTTCAGATCATATTTTGAACTCGCAAAACTCATCACTTCTTTAAAATATTCTTATTGAACGAAAATATGCCTTAAAAAAGCAAATATGATATCTATAACAAAATAAAAATATTTTAAGATTATCTTACAGCATAGTTTATTACTATTATTATCATTATAAACCATTATCAAATATACAATATTATATTATTATTATTATCATTATCAAAAAAAAAATATTTAACATTTTCAATTTATATGCTTTATGTACAAATTCGATAAATGGGGAAATATTTTTTAAATACCAGATTATTTATATTTAAATGCATAAAGCCTCTGCAAATTTTATAAAGTAAAATATAATTAAAAAATTATTTCCCTTGAATTAATTATTTTCTCTCTTATTATAATTAAGTATTTTTCTCCCGAAACTTTAATATAGGGACTGATATAATATATTGAAAACAAAACGTAGAGAATACAAACGTGATAGTTTTAATCAGGTAGAAAAAACATACGAGTACAAAATGATAAAATATTTATATAATTCTTTTTAAAACAACCTTCAAATATAATTAATAAATCATATTCTTCTCCCTACAACTCTAAGAAAAGATTTGATATAATGTGAATGAAAATAGTACCAATTGTAACCAAGCAACGTAAGAGAGTAGGATAGGATGAAACATTTTATACAGAAAAAGAAATAAATATAAACAATTCTCTTTAAAGTAATACTCTTAAAATCTGATATGAAAATCAGAAAGTAAAAGCTCATTAAAAACAAAACGAATTCAATGTCAAATTACCAATAAGTATCAATATATTAAATTGTTTTTTTCCCCCAAAAATCTCCCAAAGTTCGGGAATAAAGTTTTGTGAAAGCAATTCTGAAACTATTATATCATCGAAAATTTTACAGCATTTCCGAAGCTTCTGAAGAGTGTGAACATAAAACATTGCTTCGAGGTGACGTGGCATTTAAATAAATCATTCTTGACTTAGCAACGTTTTTTTCCTACATACTCCTACTGAGTAGCTCTACATGAGAGGGAAATTACACCTGCAGAGACTATAAAGGATCAAAACTAGTCTTCTGTGAATAATTTCTTACCTAACCGACAAATCATCCGAATTCTAAGTCACGATTTATGTTTCATTAGCATTCTCCTATGTGGGGCGCATGCGCTCCATTTTTTTACACAGAATTATCAAAGCTGATAGGAATTAGCAAGCAATGCCAAAACGAGCATTCCAATTGTTAGTCAGAAATGAGAACTCAGGCAGAAAAATAAAAGATCGTCAGTTGCAATTATTTGTCTATCTCTGCATAGCGTGCTGTTGAGAGCTGGACGCTGGTCGTAAAGATGCTATCACTTCTTTTTACGTGAGCTCGGGCCATCGCGTTTCTCCACGGTCTCATGAATCTGGAATTTGACATTGGTCGGAATTTTACGACTCGGGCATCGCTGAACGGGGAATTTAAGGCCATTGTTATGTGGGCAAAACAAAACTCGCCAGCTTACGAATCAAAGCGTGGTTGGAGCACTTCTCGTTACCAGGGTTGTGTTGTGTCTGTGTTGTGAAGCTGCGGAAGTTGTTGAGATGTCTGATTAAACAAATTAGTTAAGAATCAAACAAGTGTTTAAAAGTATGAAGCTTGTTAGTATCAATTGCAGTGGAATTAATTTTTGTTGCATTAAAGTACTCGATCGAAGAATAAACAATGCCATTTACAAGAGTTATATTAATTTTATTATGGGGATTATAGGAATAATAAAACTGAATGATGTTGTTGTCAAAATAGAGAACAGGCTGTGGATAAGTTATGCATTTACAAGGAAGATTAGGAGTGATATATTTTCAGAAGAAGGAGGAGAGAAAATATAAGATTGGCTCATTTATTTTGAATAAGAAATAAATAATTTATTTTAAAATTGAACAGAATTTTTTATGAAAAACAAATATTTTAATGCTAAGTTAGTCATGAATATAGTAACAATATTATTTCTCGATTATTCTCTGATAAATGCATTGATAAATTCACATTACCTCAATACTTATGATATTAAAAATTTCACTTTTCCTTGAAACAATTTCCTCACCCAGATTCAAAATTCATTTTACAAAGTACTGATTTTTATACATTATCATATGCAATCAATTTTTTATAAGATAAAAATGCTTAAAAAATAGTTTATCAAATCTAATTCAACAGATCTTAGCCGAATAAAGTTGAAAAATGTGTTTCTTTTTTTCAGAGGCATTAAAGAATATGTAAAATCACGAATGTTTGTATTATTATATCCACGAGAAAAATTAATATTCATTTTTTTTAATGTTTGACAGGAAAACAAAGTTCAAAAAATTTAATCTACCGACATCTTTTTTTCTGATATTGAGACGAGAAATCAAGCAGAACTATTGGTTTTACTAATTTCAATTTAATTTCATTGAATTCCAATAATATCTTAGTTTAATTTCCTTGCTATTCAATTTAAATATTTAAAAAAATTTATTTTGATCAAATATGCGTACATGAACTAGGATTGTTTATATCTTGATTGGGAACACTTTTTTTTACATCAAATAATTCCAAAATTCATGTTCCTGTTATATATTTCAATGCATTAAAGATATGAATAATATATTTATATGGCATTTTCATAGTTATAGTAATTTATACTTTAAAAATCAAAAATATCTCACATCTGTAGTATATAAATCCTGGAAATAAACCCAAAATTAGAAAAAGAAGTGTGACATCTTTTTGAAAGAATATATAAAATATATTCCAGTATTAAAGGCATACGACGGCTGTCCAGTAATGACATGCGCAGTTGTATGTTTAGGGACTTTTCACTTGAACAGAACCCATCAAATGCAATGAAACAGAATAAATATAACATAATATATTCTGAATATTCGATTAATGTAAAAATCATAATTATACAGGAGAGGATATTAAGAGTAACTTAAGAATATTAAGAATAAAAGATTAGAGGATATTAAGAGTAAAAGATTATTAAGAATAATTGAACAGGAATTATACGGGGTCAAGATTAACTTAACAAGAAGTGTCATTTTATAGCAATTAAAGAAACTATCAACTTCACAAACTGCTGAAACGTATTCTTCATGAGTGTTTGCAAGCTGCATCCTTTGCAATCTCCAACAAAAATCCCAAATTTTGTTCATCTATTTAAACATGTTTAAATTTCTATACATGTTATTTCTGAACTTGAATTTATTACTTATTTTTTATGCGTATCAAATCTTTTCAGTATGCTTGCAAGAGACAATTTTATTTCGATTTATAGAAGTAAATCACCCATAATACTATTTTGATAACAAAAATTGTCTCCTTAATTATGATTAAATTCAAAGGCTATATTTATAATCTATTTCTTCCAGAAGATTAAAAGTTAATCCATTGCATTAATTAGATTTAACTATAAGCCTGCTGCCAAGCAACTTCGTTGTTTGTCTCGGTTTAATAGCTATCTATCCGAACATGCGATTTAGAAATGATAGAGCTATTGAAAGGGAAATAATTTTCATTTCAAAATGTTAGGTAAAATCCTTATTTAAAAAAATTAAGTTCAAACACTCTTGCCGGTTGATCTTATTACCAAAAATAAGGCATTTTAAATATTAAGAGGCCCCGAAGATGCCTTTTTTGCAAGCATCTTGACAGCAAATGCGAAGGAAAAGCCAACTGAAATGTTAAGAAGAAGGTGAAATAAATATAATCTCAAGAAACCATTTCTTTTGAATTCTTCATGTAAGAAAACTACCGAAAGCACTCATTTTATATTTCTGAATCGACCATAAGAAAATAAGTTAACGAATATATGTATAAATTTACTTACAGCCCTTATAAGACCGAGACATGCTGCTTTTTAGACAATGTTCGAATACCATCCGAGTACAAAAATAATGTTAGATGTATTTATCGATGAAAAAATTTATTATTTATTTCTTCTGAATACTTGTGTAACAAAACGACTGAGAGCACTTATTTTATATTTCTGAATCGATCACATGATAATAAGCTAACGAATGGGCGTGTATAAATTAATTTACCTATACCCCTTACAAAAATGGGGCATGTTGTGTCTTAGGCAAATTCAAATATTGCAATGATATATTCGAAATGATTATATTTCAACATAACCAGTTTAATTTGTCTTTATTATTCTCTAATTTGACCCATTCCATGAGCTTTAATACTTTCTTAAACTACTTCTCGTATATGTTGATGAGAAATGTACGAATGAATACTTTTTAGAATTTAATATGGAAAAAAATGTTTATTTGTCACGATACCCGATGCAACGAAAGATATGTCACGCGTATAAAGGAATATGTAAGTGCCTTTTATATTGTAAACAGAAAAGACTGAGATAACATCTATTTTCCATCGATTTCTTTATAATCTATGCAGATGGGACATTTAGAAGCAGTTGGGAGAAAGCACCTATTACTTTCCCTTTCTTGCACGGATTATATAAACATATCGTGAATGGGTAGAATACAATAAAATATTTTTCTTCTACATAGAATATTCCTATTATTTTTCTAAAAATAGAAGTGCTAAGTCTATCGTAAGTAGCATTAATATAGAGATATATTTTTGCATAAACACTTTCTTTCCCGAGCCAGGAAGAAAATTTTGAATAGAAAGAATGAGGCTGTCGTTGTGATGATGTTTATTTAGAAAGCATTTGCGCGAAACACTCTTCATTCCTGCAATGCTACTGCAGTCGTTCAGAGAAGACACGATTTGGCACGCGCTCTCACGCACACAGTTAGATGAAGTAAGTGGGGCAAGGGCGAAGCAGACAAAAGATCGTGCCCAGTCGCGACCTTCCGACAGGAAAATCTAACCAAATGAGCGATTTTTGTTTCGATTCTGGGCATTACTTTCAATCCCATCTCCCGTATATAAGATCGCAAGACATAAAGCGATGCCGTCATCGGAAACAGACAGATCTTTAAACTGGTCCTGACACGACGATAAAAAGGAGAGAAATACGTATTTTGGGCGAAAAAGAACAGAAAGAGTCGCCAGGCAAAACCTGTCGGTATGGACGGAACACCACTGTAATTACATATTCGAATAGTTTAAAGCTTTTGTAGCAATTTATTGATTCAATTATATCAAGACGATCATTATCTACAAAGTAATTGTTTCTTCCCTGTAGTTACCAGAATTCAGGGATTTATATCATTTTAAAAATATTGCTGCTTGACAGTGAAAAAAAGATTTTCAGCCAAATTAAAATACTTGGTAATTGTATCTCATAGGTAATAATACCAGGTCATAGGACTATTAGACTTATTATTCCATTTAGGTTACGTTTTTACTTAGAACATTTATATTAATAATAATAATAACAATAATAATAATAATAATAAAAAAAACAGGGAGGATGCCTTTGAATTTTGTTAATTATTTATCTTACTTTTTTTTTGCAGCAATTGTATTCTTCACTGTTTTTCTCAAAATTTTAAAGATACTTGTATTTTAGAATTTCATTTCAGTTAACACAATATTTCGAATTAAAAAAATGATGATAATAAAAGTTAAATTTTGAATAGACTGGATTTAAAATATGACCACATGATGGATATTCGTATTATTATTCTATTGAGCATTTAGATAAATGTGAAGAAAATTAAAACAATTTTTCAAAACTACATTCCTTTAATTTTAATACTGAATATTGAAATCGTAAATTCTGAATTTCATTTGAATTCTTCCGAGATTCGGAGACAATAAAAAAAAGTCGAAAAATCAGACGAAGCTTGGAAAAATATGGACATTAACATCATCTCCAAAATTAAAGAAAAAGTTACTGAAAAGATTCAATCGCATTTTATGATTTAAAAAGTCTAAATAACTTCACAAAACCATATTTTATCGCTTAAAGACAAAAAAAGTTTTACTTTAAGAATTTATAATGTTTTTAATCTGCTTTGAACTCACACATATTTCTCTCTCAATAAATAATTCTTTTAAATAATCAAAAGCATTTCGACTCCTTTCTTAAAAGATTACATACCGATTCTATTGATTAGGAAAAATGGAATATAGACATTGAGTTGATTTTCAAATATTATATAAGTTTATATATAATATTATATAAGTTTTTCTACTTAAAGATCACGCCTACCTAATATCAGATAATTTATTTGTTAGGTAATGCAGGCGCCATTTTTGTAATTCGCGAAGGAATTTTCGTTTATCTTATTCAATGTTATTCTTGAGGAAAACAGGATGAATATTATATTATATTAAATTTAAAATATTATCCGCTTTGAAAGATTACGATTTACCAATGAGCGTAGTTCATGTTAAACATTTTGATGCATAAAATAAACAGCGAAAGCAATTAAGCCAAGAATACAACATTTTCCAAATATCTTTTGCTGTTAACTAAACACTTTTCTTCACAATTTCAGTTTTTAAAGCAACTTTCCAATCTGAAAAGTATTTTTCCCAAGCAGGTTTAATCCGTACATATAAAATGCAACAATGTATAACAAATGAGAAGAAAAATTACTTTGCCTTTTTTTTTTTGGAAACACACATTATATTTAACATTTATTTTCATTAAATGAATTAAATGTTATTCATGCTTTTGAGATTGCACTAAACTTTCTTTCAGTGTATTTTGTCTCGATAATTTATGTCAAATATTTCAGGATTCATCTGAATAAATTTCATTATTTCTTGTTACTTAAAGATTAGAAATAATTTCTCATAATTTTATAGACATTTATGCTAACTAAAAAAGAAAAAATATCATGAAATGTAGATGCAAATAGAGAAACGCTAATTTTTGAACGTTGCTTTCATAATCATTTTTTTAAAATTATTTCTTCCATTTCACTTGCTTAAAATTTTGTAATCGAAATTTTACATTAATTATAGACTTTATTAATTTAATTATACAAATTCAGAAAATTCAAATTAGTTGTCTGAAATATTTTATACATGCACCAAGGAGAAACGAACAAACAAACAAAAAATGACAGTTTAATGAACAAGAAGAAATTTTTCAAGTAATAATCGTTTACTTAATTTGAGTTAATTAAATATATTTTCTCCTTTTATTTCTCACATTTGAAATTATTTATACAAAAATTAATAAAAGGTCTGTTAAAATGGAACAGGTTAATAGGTTGTGCCTGCTAAAATGGAACAAAGAATATTTCATAATTTTTGATGCCACAAGAACATTTTTGGATGGATCAAAATATTTCAGAACTCAATCTGTCAGGAAAATTGATTGCATGTAGAATAATAATTAACAAACAGACTAGCATTGACTGAGAGTCCATAAAGATTTTCAGCAATTTCATTTTTGTTTTATGCATATAAATGCACCTTAATACATAATATTGCGCATAAAAGTAAAATAAATAAAAAAAATTGAGAGATGAATGTACATGCAAAATAATATAAAGTATATTAACAATATATTAATATGTGTGATATTTTCTGCTTTGGTGACATTTTAAAGTTTCAATAACAGTAACTGATTTTTTTCATTTTGACTTAGCTATTTTTAACGGCTTACTGACGAAATGTCTTGAAAAATTGTGTGAAATACTTTCATCAAATCAGAAACACTTTCACAGAAATGTGTTTAATATTGCTTCGACTTTAAGGAAATGTGTTTCTAATGAATTCTTATGTTTGTTTTCGAAAAAAAAAAAAAAGATATTACGTTGATTTTTGTATTATTAAAAAAATAAGAATATACGTCACGTGTTTTCATTTTAAATATTAAAAATAGACTTGCAACTACAATGCTCTTTATAGTCTCTCTGTGATTTAACATCAAATTACGGAATGAACCTTGTATGTTATATATTTGCAATAGTAATTTGAAAATTCTTTTTATCTTTAAATTGAATTCATTTTTTTTCCGATTGAAAGAAAGTACATAAAAATTTTACAGAAAGAGAAAAATAATTTGACAAGGAGAGATTAAAAACAAAAGAAATTAAAACTTTAATATAGAAAATAAGCATAAATATGAGGGACTACTGATCATCAAAAAGGATAATATTAAAATTACTAAGCGATAAGGATCAAGATAAGTTTGTTTTCAGAATGATATTTATAACGGTAAAAGCATTTTTTTTTCTAAGTTGAAACAATATTTAAAAAAACAAGCATCATCAAATGATAGGATGGTTTTCCTTCAAAGATTATTTCTAGATTATTCCTTTCCACCTTATTTAAAACATTTCAAATCAATAGACGAATCATGATAACGCAGTCATTTGACAACAAAATCCAAAGTCTTGATGTTCTGCTATATACAAAATTTTTTTCTGTATTAAAGTTTGAGAATATCTAGGATAAAAAATAATTCCTTTGTTTAGTTATAGTTAGATTATTTAAACAGCTATCCTTTAATTAATGCCGAGATACATTCTTTTTCATAATAAAGATAATTTCTATATTATGTTTGAATAAGGAATCAATAATGATAAGGAAAGGAAAAATTCAAGGGCAGAACAGTATAAAAGTATCAACTGGAAGGGGGTGATCGAGTTCATAAGGTTCACAAAAAGGGGACTTAGAGGACTTGGAACTTACCCAAGAGAGTGCGAAGGTAACTCCGAAAGTCCGATTTGGACATCACATTCCTTTTTATTTTTTCTCGAATGAGGAAATCGTTCTTTTAGCGGTTTGTAGCTTACTCGTTCGCTGAAATCTGGGAAATAAACATCCGAAAGCAGGTGTTTGCTGCCCACGGCGGACTTTCTTACTTTATGAGCAATCTTTGTATGTTTTCGTATGTCGCGCCCTCTACACGCACGATTGATGATAGTTTCATAATAATTAAAAAAAAAGAAGGGCATCCTTAAAATGCAAGGAGTAGGGCGGAGGAAATTACACGAATGTCGATATAAACATTCTTTGAGATAAAGATTAGATAACAAAACTGAGTGAGTATATGCAGAGTAACCATGGTCCAAAGATGAGTTTTTATTTTTTTTTTACTTCCAACATTTAATATTTGAATTTTTATAATCATGATGATTGAATTAGAGTGGAAATAAATGCATTTAAACTAGAAATCTTTTGCAAAACCATTTCTGTCACTTTTAATTATTGGCTTTTTGCTTGTTCTGATTGTATTTTGAAGAAAATGGAATACAGTGAAACATATTAAAAATGATTTTAAGTCTTCGTAATCCTTTCTATGATTAAAGAGAAGTGGCCACATCGAAGTGTAATATCCTATTGATAATATCGTAATGAACAGCTTAAGAAAATATAACTTTTATGACGTTTTTCTAATGCACAAAAGTTATTGTGTATATTAACCGTGGTTGGTTGCGTCCAAATTATTTTCATGCGTATCACCGACTTTTGAACATCATTATGTAATCAATCTGAAACGAAATAAGGGTATGCAAATGTTTTTTGTAATGTTTTAGTGTTTGGATAATTTGCATTTCCTTGGGTTTTTTCCTAAAGTAAGAAAGAAACATTTACAGCGGTTGCTTGAGTTAATATTTTGGAAATTCTACGACAAGCGTATGGCACTTGCAGAGGATTGAAATGTAAACAGAATGAAAAGTTAATTTATTTTGCCAGTGCAGGTTGTTGATAATTTAGAAATGTAAAAGGCGTTATTATTATTATTATTGCATGTGAGAAATAGTAACATTTTCTTATCTATTGATTTGGTATTTTGGAGTTTTCACTATGTTTTTTCACAATCAGGCGACTGCTTTTTTTTCCAATCCCCACTTATATAATAAACTTTTGTAATAAGTCATGTGTCACGAAATAAAGCTATGCAAATTTTATTTCTAATTTTTGCTTTAGTGATTAGATAATTTGCATTTCCTTGGATTTTTTCCCAAAGTAAGAAGGAAACATTTACAGGTGTTGCTTGTTTTAGTATTTTGGCGTATGGCAATTACAGGCAGTTGCCTACAATGTATTTCATATCTTTTAGAACATGAAAATTTGAAAACACAGTTTTAAATTTTCATTGATTTGAAATAAAAGAATAATTGAATAAAAAATATTCAAAAGAATATTAATTTATACTTAATTTCTTATTCAAGAAACAAAATAATAGTTAATTAATTAGCGTCTTATTTATTTTAATACTTTGCCGTTCGCATATATCGTAAAAATTTCTTCTCTTGGCAACATTAATTAAGATTATCACACTTGCGCCCGGCAGTTTTTGAGGTTATCGGGAGATTATAAATTGTCAAGTTTTACTTGACGTTACTTTAGGTATGACACCTCTATGGTGTTGCCGGACGGCATAGTGTTAATATTATATTAAGTATTTTAATATATATTTTTAAACATATTAGAAAGTTTTTTTTAATCATGCAGTAAGTGTTTTTTATTAGATAGCTTTTATATTTTTGGGATTGGCTATATACCTTTTAATTAAAAAAGAGAGAGAGAGAGAGAGAGAAATAAAATCTTTACAAAAGGAAACATACAAGTATTTCCATTTGAGAAATAAATTTAAATTCCTATTCAAACAGGCACCCCCTCCCCCCCCCCCTCAAAAAAAGAAAGCAAAGTCTACTGGAAATAAATTTAATTCTTTTTCATCCCAAATAAAAGAAAATCCAATATAAATTACTCCCAAACGTTCCTTTTCTCCCAATTGCAAAAAACGAATCAGGGGAATGCCTTTGTTTCGTTTGAAATACAAATATCTCTCTCTTTGATTACATCTCCCTAATAAATGTGCTCGCATCTCGCAGCAAGCACAGCCCTTTCCCTTGTGTAATATATCGTGACTTGCCGCAATTTGTTATGTGAAAAAAAAATTATAGAACTAAACGAAAGAAAAAAAAAATGTCTGATGCTTCTGCCGGCATGCATGCGAATGTGGCAAGGGCAAGGAAGGCCTTCCTCTTCATTGGCGATTCAGGATCAGAAAGAAACTCGTTCTTCCCTAAAGAGCAAAAGAACGTGGTGTTTGACAACTTCTCAGAATGGCTGCGAACAGATCGTAAAGCATCCGCAGCATCGCTCGAGAAGAAAGAAGTCGTATAAATAATTGACACTCACTCTGTCAGATGTAGAACTTGCCATAAAACATGTCGCGGTCATTTGTTTAAGGATTTGCATCGAAAACGATGTCGTTAGAATTGATAAAGGGCATACTTGATGAGTGAAATCTTTTTTAACCAGATTTTTTCTAAGCACTTCTCTTTTTAAAATAATTGTTATAAGCACGAATTAATAAAAGATACGAGATTATAAATGCCATTCTTTAAAGTTTTTTTTTCTTTTTCTTTTTAGAATATCCTATCTGTTTTGAAAATTAAGTATCTGCTGCATCTACCCTTTTAACTCCTTACTAGTTTCGGTTGCACGTCATACGGGCAATGGTTTCGTGCCCAGCGTGACGCGCCCGTATGTGAGACGGAGATCTCATTTGCAAAGCCTGCTTTTCTGATCATGTTTCACTTTCTGATTCGTAGATAGTGATAGTCACCAGTAAAAATCACATCCGGCTTTTTGTTGTTGTTATTTCTTCTGTTGATTTGTTGCAGAATGCACGCGCATATATCAAATTAGGTATTTACTAAAGGCTTCTTTTATACAAGTTTTCCTAAAAATTACACTTTTTTTTTATTGCTTACAAAATAAAGATTCAGTGAGGGACTTATTGTTATACTGTTTGAAAAAGTATGAAACCATTTCCTAAATCATTTAATTAGCGGAAAACGTGTGGAGTTGATAAATATGAAATAAATAATTAAAAAAACAATATGATAAAAAAAATCTCCAAATTAGCTTTCAAACTTTTAATTGGGCTATTAAGAATGAAAACAAAATTAGGTTTCTGATCATGCACTATGAGTGAAATAATTCTGTGTTACCCATTTCAATGAAGAAAATTGATTAACATATGTTCTGTTACCTTCATGAATTAATTATTTTTCTAAAAAAGTATACTTTTTATTCAAATACTGTATTAACGTTTTATCAGAAATAAACGAAACCACAAAGCAGTCACTATTTTTGGAAAAGAAAAGCATTATTTTCTATGATATTAATAAAAAACTGGCTGCATGGATTAATAACTCTTTTGCTAAATCCGTCAAATCTGAATATATGCTGAAACAATTCCGCTGCGCCTAATAACTGATTTACCAACTCATATATATTTAAAATATTTTGAAGTAATATATAATGAAATGAGCTGTTAAATTATATATGCTGTAATTTCTGATCTCCGTAATTGATAAACGCTTATACAGTATACTTCCTTCGTAAAATCTTGTAATTATTAATAATATATAAAAAAAATTAATGAATTTCTCACTTAAGCCGTCTCCTAAAGCTTAGAAATGAGATCTACTGCAGAAAAATAACATATTATTAAGCGAGGAATTGGCTGCATTTAACTTCCATCTCTCATGTTTTACTCAAGTTCTTGCATGCGAGACGGCATTTCTTTTCAAATTGCCGCACCCTTTTCGTAAGAGAGCTATAAAATATCTTACTCTCACCAAATTATTGCGAGCTAATGGCATAAATATATCACAGCGGAATGACCTGCCAGAATCCATATTACTGGGTGACAAATTAACTGTACAGCAGCTTCCTCTACCCAATCCTTTTCCGTGTTCTTCAGTTGTACGCAAATGAGAGGTCATCTCGCTTTACATCGGTCGTACACGCTTATTATCCTTCCGAAAGGGGTGGACGTAGAGAGCACGCGCACCCCGGAGGGGACGGACAGGGGCATCCAGCACTTGATCCCGAGTATAATGACTTCGGCAAACGATCGTCCGAGGTGATCGGGGAGCGTGCCAAAGGGCATCGGGGAGTGGCCTACAGAGGGGCCATTGATCTCTCCTTTCCCCCAGGAAGTGCCTTCGACACACTCGGGGAGTCATTCATCAGACGATTTGCATCTCCTCCCTCCCTAAAGGTCAGGCAGCCGATCACAGGTAGACCTCTTCTCTCTACTTTTTTTTCTAGAGACCTACCTACTGGAAAGGGTCGACGTCAGATTACAGACTCGAAATTGGAAAGGGAATCGAATGCTTCGCCAGTACAGATTCATCAGGTACCAGTTTTGCAGCAGGATTTTGTCCGAAGGTGTTTTGGTGAATGCTATACAGTTGAGCTGTCATACAAGTTAGAACTTTCCAGGTTAAATTAATATTAGTTAACAAAAGAAAACGCAAAACACAAGGCGTATCTGAACTTATTTAATATTTAGAATCCTATCTAAACAAAATTAAAAATCAGAAATGCATAGAAAAGCATGTTACTTTCATGATGTCAAATGACAGCACAGACCCGGAAAGTATTCAAAAGAAGTATCGGTTTTTAGGTCCTGCATGACTGTGGCTGTTTAAGAATTTATTGCTTTTAATTCTTTTTTCACTAGTCGCAACTTCTTTGCTATTCGATGTCTTATTCTCAAGCAGAATGAATTTGAGTGAGTTTACTGGGGCTAAAACCATAAGGTATATGGAAACATATGATTCATAAAAAGGCGTATGGTCATATTTTAAAAGGTTAATTAAAAATTCTGTTCAATGATACAAATATTCTATTCTGGATTTTTTAGTGAGAAGAATGAAAACATTGAATTCATTGGTAATTAAATCGTGAGAACTCTATAAGAATGTGCCGAATTATCTTTAGGCATTGGCATATTGTGCATCGAGAGGCCGGCTCCTTCAACAATAAATCCTATGAAGCAGAATTAACTGACAGCATATGGCATCATTGCTCCTCAAAGAAAACTTTTATTTTCTTGCTTGAAATAAACAAATAATAAAATCACCCAAAGAAATTTAAAATTCTGATAAAATTTTTTTAGACTTATACAGTTGTGTGATTTAAATTTAAGTTGCGAATTTTTAAAAAATTGAAATTATTTAATCATATTTAGAAGCCTGAGTGAAAATTCGGAACAAACGTATTCGCAGTCTGCAAAAGTTTAAAATTCCAGGCAACTGTAATAGAAGATTTAGAAAATGTAAAAGCCCTTCTTGTGGATTGCAAGGATCTTTGATTTTATAAGAAGAAAGCAAATGAAAGAAAAAGAAGTAAAGACAAAAATGGAATGTTTCTCCGCTAGTCGACCGTTCCGGATGACCACACAGCAGGTATGACAGAACACGAAAGGGTTGACCAACTCCCGAGAATTCACTACCGATTTCCCTCTGTTGTTATTCCTTTTATATCTAGAAGTATTTGCTTCTTTTTGCACCAAAGATTCAATTTTGGGATGTTTTGTTTCAGAAATTTGCGCGGTCAATCGTAGCATCCTACTCCCAGGGCCGATTCCGGGAAAAAAAGTCTCTTCCAATGACGAAGTAAACTTTTGCTTACAGATTTTTAGTTATATTAAAAGTTTAAACCACGCTCTCCTGCGAAATATAATTATAATTAATTGCAGTCGGGACCATCAAATGGTAGAAAATACCATAAATATGCATATGAATAAAAAGAATGTGCATAAAAGAAGGCAGCACATTGCATAAGGCATTTATAGGAAATGCTTGTTTAATAAACAGAAAGAAAATAGTTCTGAACAATAATCTAAGGCTTAATTACGTATATATTGAAATAATAATATATATAAACAGATCTGCCCATAAATATTTTTTGAAAGTATATTAAAAAAATCGTTATAAAATGCAATTTAATTCATCTTTTAATCAAGAATGCCGGTTAAATTTTGCATTCCCATCCCATCATTTCTGCAGAATTTGCTTCCATATAACCTGGTCTGAATTCAAAATTTCTCAAGATGCGACTTGGCTTCCAGAAGCAATTTATTTAAGAGACGATAAATCATTTAACATCCAGCTACTGGTTGAAAAAACAGTTCTCGATTTTAAAAGATTCGGACGAAATTGATTCTCCAAATCGGAAAAAAGTACAAAACTCACCTAAATTTACCGATTTATTTAAAAAAAATTTCTTTCCTATATTCTGATTTCATAGAGGATTTAAACTTATTCCAAGAAGACTAAATATCTTGATTTTTTATTATTTGGTGCAGAGTTTCGGGTTCGTCAGATAGCTCTAAATTCTGAAGACTTTGAATGCTTGCCGTGCATATACAATTTACATGAGGTATATGCCGTGCATATTCCTCAGGTAGATGCAGCGGGCAATTTTGAGAATATGATTCTGCCCTCCCATTGTCGAAAATTTTGACAATTTTTAGCTTTAATCCTCTGTTGTTATTTCTTATGGCACTTGCCACGGACAAGCCCGCTGTTCAAAGACAGCCGATTTAAGTCTAAGGGGGAGCGCCTCTTGTTTTTATCGTAGAGCCAACTTGGGCCAAGAGTACGACTTGGCTACTCACGCATCACGCATTCGCTTGCACAACCCCTTTTTACAGGAGGGCACATTCACACATCTCACAGATAGAACAGAAAGAACAACCATGCCCAAACTGGGACTCGAACCCGGGACGCCCAGATCACGAGGAAGACTCGCTACCCTTATGCCAGGACGCCGGCATTCCTCCGTTTCTAAGGCAATGTTTCTGTGAAATTAAACACCAGTAATTTCATATACAATGTATATTTCTGCATATTTCTACTCAATAAAATGAACAGTGGAAATGATAAGATAGGGGCGTTAAACTTCCTGGATATGCGATGTCATTTAGTTTTAATCAGCAGTTACATGCGATTGGGATTGATTCTGGCTGGATGTGTATTCGTGCAATTTATTTCTAAATCATTCATTCTAGTTCCTGAAGGTTAATGGGTTCACTCTTTTTCAAAGATATTTAAATTAGATTGTTATGTTTGGATAAGTAAGAACCTTAATTCTCACCCGCTGCGGCTCGGTAAAAGGCAAATAAATGTCTCATTCATCATGACCTGGTAGCAACCTTCACGCACAGTGATCGATGAGCGAGGAACTGTAATGAAGCAGTACCGAAACGAGACAAAACACGACAAATTGGCAACTGCAGATTAATGACTTTAATTAAAAAGGCGAAGCATATTTGTGATTAATAGCATTTCTGAACAAACAACGGAAGAAAACTGCATTCAAAGCAAATTTTCTTTTACAGACTTTAATATATGACAACACATATGTCATTCTTAAATATTTATATTTCATTTTTTGTATTATTATTTTGATTATGAGTTTCTTAATATTTTCCCGTTTAAGATCTTGCTTCAAATGAAATTATTATAAATATTTTCACTTTGAAATATTTTTTAGTTCTAATTGTTTAGAAAAAAAAAAAAAAAAAAAACAGTAGAAAACAGGAATTTAATGAGTTCTAAAGAAACTA
Organism: Argiope bruennichi; assembly: GCF_947563725.1. Lineage (NCBI taxonomy): Eukaryota > Metazoa > Arthropoda > Arachnida > Araneae > Araneidae > Argiope > Argiope bruennichi. Next base: position 125,952,345 of record NC_079154.1, on the reverse strand, counting down.
AATGCAATATAATTATTTCTTAGTTAAATTAAAAGTTTTAAATAAAGGAAATTTCCATCAATTATTTCTTTCAGAGAAAAGGGGGAAAAATTTGAATTTTTTTGAATTATTAAATTAATTGACAAATTTAAAGATTTTATAAATTATTAAATAAATGAAACCTTTGCAGTCGAATGTCTTCTCTCAGTCACCACTCAAGACGGTGCCTTTTTTGACATTTTATTTATTATTATTTTTTAAATTTTAATTGTTAAATTTCCTACAGAATTTTAAGATGATGCTGATTGATTTTTCAGGGAACTCAACTGAAAGCAGTTGCATGTATTTATTTTTTGGTGTAATAAACATATCCATATATTAAGCGAATAATTATGCAACGAATTATCTTCCCGACTGCAAAGGGTTAATAATTAAAGTCACTGCATATTCAATAAAGATCTAACCTCATATTATTTAATATTGTGCTCCAATTACAATTAATAATTGCACGTTTGATGGTGGATTCCAAAATTAAACTGAAGAAATATGTTCATGATCAAGAATCGATTCTGCCGCATTATATGATTTAATTATAAAAAATTTCGTATTAACGAATGTTTAGATTAAATTTTTATTTTTTTAAAGCTATTGCTATTCCTGTTGCTTTAAAATCTGAGCTTAAAACAGCAGTGATGAACACGTCACAGAGTTTTGAGGCCCATTTCATAAAATGTTGAAAATCCTTTCAAAAGACTTTCGCCCATATTTTACTTTATATAGCGGAACAATTATTACATGGTTATAAGTAGGGCCCCAAACTGGGCATACTTTATTTGTTTTGGTTGAAATTGCTTAATGTGTATTGTTTGGAAAAATCTCCATCAACTGAAGAATTCGAGACATTACATCGAAAACTGCCTGATTGGCATCCCAAGCTGCTGATTCCGCAACAGCAACATCATTGCCTCGCTGAGAAACTGGGACGTGAAGAAATGATTTGGAATCCTAATGAAAAAGGACAAAGAGGGAAAAACTTTCCAATATTTGCTTTTAAGTGTGTACTTTATACCTCATTAAGTAACTAGTGAGGCGAGAGGTCAACCTTGAGCTCATTTAAAATGTGTTCGGACGTCCTTCCGATTAAGATTTTTTTGAATGCCTAACTTTTTTGCAATGGTTTTCGTCTAACTTTTAAGCCAAAAATCAGGTAAAACTGCAGGCGGTCGCATAGTTTCAAGAATATAGACATTCTTTGAAGCTGGTTTGAAATATTTCCGCATCCATTCTTCGTGAATTTTTGACGAATGAATGAAAGATGAAATCAAAAATAAGCGACTGCAGAGATTCCCTCTCTAGTTGCCAATGTACAATCATTAATTTCATTTTGAGTTGTGTTCAAAATGTTAAAGTTGGGTGTGTTTCATTTCATTTGTCAGACTGACGCCCTATTTTAAAACAATTTACAGAAATACTTTAGTCCCATTTTTTAAAATACTTTTTTGAGACGAAAAAATAATTAAATGAATAGTAAAATTAAGGTATCTGTCTACGTGCGAAGACAAATTTTTGAAAAAACTGTTTAATTTTCATTTTTAGTTTATTTTTTAGGTTATTGCAATTCAAAACAATGAATAATACCATTTAAAAAGTTTTATGTAATTTGAAACTCAGTCAAATGGGGAAATTTGGGTAAAAAACTGTGAAAATTGGTGTAAAACGCAAAACATCCTAACAAGAATTCTAATCAAAATTTTCAAATTCTTTTTCTACAAAATATAGTTAGAGCTTTAGTGAAGGCAATGAACTAGGATCTAAGAAATATTTGCATTTATAAGAAAGTTATAGCAGTTCGAGTATTTCCTAACTGAAAATTTATCAAAATTCTTATGCATAAACAACATTAATGAGCTCTAAATAAAAAACTATTCATCTCAAAACTATAATCCTAGTTCATTGCCTTTAGGATAGTATAAATAACATACATACAAAATTTCATTAAAAAATATTCATAATATTTTGAGATATCATGTTTAGCGTATCAAAATTTTTACAAAATTAAAGTTCTTCAAAAAATGCATTTAAAGTTTTTAATTGTGTTTTATGAAAAATATCTCTCTTCATTTTTATTAATATTCACCACATTTATATGATACATCTTCTTTGTTAACAATTTTATCTGTTTTCTTCTTTCTAACAGCTCTTAATTTTTTCCTGACAACTTTTGTTGTACCCAATGACTGCCCTTTTGACGTGATGATTCTTTCTTTATCGAGAGAAAGGAAGTGTCTCAGGGTATAATCCCCAGGAGTTATTCCCAGTTCAAAAAAAATTGCCAAGAGACCATAAAATCCATCATTAAAAATTATTGCAGTTATTGATGCTCCCAAACGTAAAGTCTGTAGCTCCACAAATGTGTTTTTGAGAATTATTGTCCACAAAAGATTATTGAAGCTTTCATTGGCATTTTGAGTCTTACCGTGTAAGCATTTTTTCAATAAGTTTTGATCGCATAGCTGCATATATGTTGGCTTAATGATTTTAATAATGTTCTTTGGAAGACCTGCATTTGTTTCTTTGAATTTTTTTCCACAGAAAATTGCACGTTGATATTTACACCAACTGTCCTTTCCTGTTGGGCACTGTCCATGCATGGGATGTTTATTATTAGAACATGTGTGAGCAAATGCAGCAATGGTTGCACTCTGCATTTGCAATAAATTCCCTGCATTAGCTCTAATTGCTATCCCATAGTAATTTTGCAACTTATTTATGAAGGAGTCTGTTAATTTCCCTTTGCCACCAAGAGATTTATTCGATGACTTTAATTTTCTCAAACGAGTGCCTACTCGCTTCTGAATATGGCCAATGCATTCCAGTTTTGAAACGGAATCTTTCCCATAAATGTCTTTAACTGTATCATAGCCCTTAGAGTCACCATCTCCATAGTATTGTGAATAAATGAGTTTACGACAACTCTTGGAACGCTCAAATATTCTGTAAGCACCAAGCACTTCCATACTTCCAGATGAACCCTTATGATTTGCACACTGATGTTTTGATGCACATGATAAATTCAGCTTTTTCGTGTGACACCATTGGCAAAACTGGGACATCACTTCAATATCCAGCACCTTACCACATGTCACAGAGATTGCACTCACTACTCCATTCAGTGATGAAAACCCTCTCCGTTGCCATGTTCCATCAACAGATACACCACATTCAGTAATAGCAGCAGGGTTTTTATTGTCTTTTAACTCAGTAGCAGCAATATTCATTGAATTTTCTGCAACAGAACGAGCAGCACGAAGAAGCTTCAGTTCCTGCATTCTGAATGCTTGTTTGGAAAGAAAAGATGGAAAATTGAGGGTAGCAAAAAATTTCTTTCCAGCCGTATAACCCTTTCCAATGATTCTAAGTGCACACACAAGTCGAGTGTTTATTTCATTGGATGTGTTTTTCTTTTTAGATGAAGAAAAACCTTTGTAAAAGGAGCAATTCTTGCATTTGAGGCAGAAATTCGAACACAATCCAAAGGTAGAATCCTCTATCAAATACAAGTTGCTTTTGAAGCATAAAAGACAACATAAAAGAGTAAAAACACTTATTAATATCTCGATATCCATAATTCGAAATCCAGAAAGGTTATTTGTTTTCAAATCGGGAACATTATCTTCACATAACTGCGAATTCAGCAGTTTCTTTTCGCTGCAAGTCTTTTGTTTTGAATCTGATACACCAACAGAGTCTGCAGCTTGCATGGAAGAAGAATGCCTATTTCCATGAAACTTTCGTTTCTTACTTCTGTTAATGCTTTTTCCACCCTTTAAAACACTTTTTAAACAAAAAGCAATAAATATTCAAATCAAACTAAGCTGTATTCACTCGAAAAAGCAAAGTAAATAAACATATAACACGAGACGAGCAGATGTTTTCAAACGTAAACAATGTTCGAGAAGCAGCTGTTGCCAATCTTTTCTGTATATAAAGAGCTGAAAATTAATTCAAATTTAGGTGGCTTGCATATAGTTTTGTATAAATTTAAAAAAATAATCAATTTCTGATTTTAGGAGCGTATGTTTGATGAAGCGACGAAAAACATTCAACTTCCGGTAAGCACTTCCGGTTTCGTTTTCGACTCTTTTGAATTACATAAATCTTCTTATCTCCATTTCTATCAATCGTAGGAGAAAAATAAATACAGATTTAGAAAGCTAAATAAATGCACTTTAAAATAAAAAAAAAAAAATGTGAATTTTGACCAAAAGTGGCCTTTTAGACGTAGACAGATACCTTAAACATTCTAATTAAAATAAACAGAAAACTTATAGTGAGATTTAATGATTCGTTTATTGTAAATTAGAAATGTAAATAAATGAATAACCAGATAAATTTTCTGCTGGTTTGCACACGATTACTGACAATAGGAAGTTACTTTACTATGGATCTTGTTTCAAATTTTAGAAAACGCTTTACCTCACACAGCATTCGGAGAAAAATTTTCTTTTTAATTCAATAAAAGATCTGTGACGACAATCAGAAATAAAAAATGAAGTCGCATTTAAGAAACAAAATATTGGCAAGACTTATTTAACATTTTTGGATTTGCCTCAGAATAGACAAATATGACTCTTGCACCAAAAAACTTCATATACACCATATATAAATTATTTGGGATTGATAAATTGCGGTCTTTTTAGGAAATTTATTTATTTATTTATTTTTTTTGGCATTTGAACGAAAAATATCATTAAGTTTCAAATATCAATGAAATATGCCATAAATCATTTTTCGCTCCGAGAAAAACAAATAGTTCTGTTCAAAACAAAAAGATAAAATTCTATACATTTAAAAAAGATAGAATAAAGTTTGCTGAAGAAATGAGCTTGTTATAGTTATATGTTTTCAAGACTCCAATTTTGCTTAATGCTTCATTATTCGATTCCAAGTTGAGGAGTTCCAAAGCAATGATTGATTTTAACTATCTCTCAATAACATGACACTGCACTTACTGGTTGTTCATAGAATACAAAACGTACATATATCTACTTTATTATCAGTTCGCGAGACATGTTCAGTATTTCTTGCGGAAGTTTTTTTAGGGGGGGGGGGAGAAGGCCATTTGAAAATTCCCTAATTTTTGTAGATGGAAATTATGAACATACTACAATTTTACAAATGAATGGTCTAAGTTCAAATTGCATATCGCTTTATCGTACCTACAATAAAATATGTTCAGTAGAAAATTCCTCTCTACAATGGCAATTACATAAAATTAATTTATTCGAATCGAAAAATTCTCCCAACAATTAACGACAAATTATAGTGTTGGATTAAATCTTAATCTTTAATACAAAACTGAGAGAGCATTAGTGCTGGAATTAATTTCAAAACATTATGAATAACCGAATGATGGATCGTAAAAGAAAAAAAACAAAACAAAAAAAAACAGTCTTTAAAATTGAATCTCGGTATTTTTTTCATGGACAATTAAAAAATGCATCACTTGTTACTTTTCCCCCATTGCTCTGAAGGAATATGTTCTTTCCTAGATAAATTCATTTGCGTTGTTCGCTGGAAGACCACCTGCCTTGCCAATGAAATGTTGCTCTATGCGGAAGATTATGGAACCGGGCGTTTCCTTTTTACCGAAAACATCTAATATCGGGTGTTGGCCTCGGTCCATTCTTCATGCTTCGATATCGCCCCACGGATACGCCACCGAGGAGAGGGGCGAGCAGCAAATTGTTTTCTCATGGACTTCACTCACATTGTCTTCCTTCACAGCTATCTGCGGTTCATTCAGCTTTCGATCAAATTAAAAATTCGATTTGTTGGGCAGAAACTCTTTATCGGCATCCGATTGGTTCATTAGCAGGGTGAAGCTTAGCACAGATACGCAATTGTTCTTCAGTGTTTTGCTTTGAATTTTGAAAGAATGGGCATGGACAACACATTTTTAATGCCTTATAATAATTAAGGAGATAAAGAGTTAAAGGATAGGGGAGAATGGAAAAGAATTGATTTTTTTACTATCGAATTCGTACAGAACAAGGACAGCACATTTTAAATGCGTTATATTAATTATAAATTTTGGAAACAGAGAGTTACAGGATAGGGTAGAATGGGAAAAAAAGGATTTTTCGAATATAGAATTCGTATAAGATAATATATGTACTTTTAATGCATTATAATAATTGAGAATTTAGGAAATAGAGAGTTAGAAAATTAAGCGGAGTGGAAACAATTGCTTTTTCGCATATCGAATTCTTTATAGTGATCGGATATTACGTATTTGTATATTAATCAACGGAAAAAATATTGAAACAAATTATATGTTCCAATCTTTAGATCGAGCAAAAAGTTTAAAGTTTGGAAAGGACGACAAAAACTGTAAACACACAAGAAAAAAAAAATACTGACATTGATCTTTATGCTGAAATTATACAGGTTATAGATTTTGGTTTTTAGTAGAGTTTAAGAAGTTCTTCCATTTTAGTGAGTGATAACAGAATATTTTTTTTTCTTAATGTTTGAAAATTCATGAAAAATTAATTGTTATATGAATTCACGCAGTATTTTATCTATGACAAACTGTAGAACAAGATACGGGCTCTTCATAATAACTAAGAAGATATACTTAAATGGTAGGAAAAATAATATTACTTTTTAAGGAAAAATAAGAGCTAAAATATATCAAAACTGAAGACGAATAAGATTTTAAGCAAGCTTGCACGTAGAAATACGATAAATGAATTCTGTCCCGATACATCTGTGACGCAATCAAACACAACATTTTTTCCACACAGGATAGGTTATACACAGATCACGCAGGGCAAGGCCAGCAACAGCGTGTGACACGATCCGTCGTGTTAGCATAATAATTCTTTTGGAATGCCAAAAACGATTTTAAAACATTCGATCATTAGTAATATTTATTAATCATTTCTTAGAAAAGCATATTTGTCATTTTAGAGATACAGCTTATTGTTATTCATTGCAATTCAGGAAACCAAATCAAATATAATTTAAGAATTTGACTACACAAAACAAATTACACGAAAAAACAAAATTACACTAAATTCTAACTGTGGTGACAGATCAAGGTTAGAAATTACACAAATTTGTTTTAATTTTTTGATTTCATTTTAAATTTTTTATTGCCTTATATCATTTTGTCTGTCATGTTTTGTCATGATAGTTAATGCAAAGTTAATGCTTCTGATAAATAATTTATTATTCTAAATAATAAATTTATTTTTTCGTAAATTTATCAATTTTAATAAATCCCCTCATATTAATAATAAAGCTTAATCTATAGGACACCAACCTCTTCTATATAACAATTAAAATTTAATAAAGCACATGTGCTATTAAAAAAATTTTTTTTTGGTGGGGGGTGGGGGGTGGAGCTGATTTTCATGATGACTGTGATAAGGGTTTCGTCCTTATTTGCTATTAAATATAATCGTACAAATCTTGAACGAGATTAATGAAAGTAATACAGTTTTCAATAGAAAATAAAAGTTTATAAACAATACTTTGATAATCATTTTCTGACGTGAAACAATTTTTGAAGGCGCAAAAAATGCCATCCGGAAAAAAGTAATTAGGTTTTATAAGAGGAGAAAGTGCATCATTGTCAATAAAGGAATATGTTAAAAAGAAATTGCAGTCCTTCAACCTTGCAACTTATGCGTCTTTGTTAACTTAATGAATATTTAAATAATTCTTTTGGAAAGATTCTATTATATTACAGATTTGATGAACATTCGTATAGAACAGCCATTCATGCCTTATCAATTCCAGGCCAGATAGTCTAACTTTACACTAGAACTGATTTATCGAAATAGTATGACAATATTTAGAAAATTACTTTCCTCTCTACTTAACACCTAAAATGGCAACACACAAAGAGTTATTTTCCCAACCACCTGTTCGTCATTTTTTATGGCGAAACGCTTCACTCTTCTTTTATTTTCGAGCCATATGCAAGATCATTGCACTATCCTTCATTTATCCTTTGCCTTCCATTCACAATTATACGTCGTCGGACATTTTTCACTTAATGTCTTACGAGCTCGTAATTCATCCTCCTTTGATCAGGCGTATCTTAGTGACATTCGCGACAGAGCAGATAATGTCAACCAACGAATAACGAAGCTTGATGCAAGGGAAGAAAAGAACGCGTCAAAACGAGTGAAAAAGAACCGAGGGAACCATAAATTCCGTTCCGAAACAATCGGGATGAAGACAAGACGAATCTCCAGAACCCTTCCCACTCCTATTTCGAATACAGGATGCGTCCTCAGCCATCCTTCAGACGGAAAAAATGCGTCGTGCTACCGGAATTCCACTCTCTCTCTTCGTCTGGCTGAAGAAAAGAAAAGTGCCCGCACCCCTCTGAAATATTCATGATTCCAGTGGCAGACGATGGATGGAGAAGATTGACCTCCGGCGATCTGTTTCCTTTTTACTTGATGAGTCGATTCTGTTATGGAGAGTGACACCTGTGGCAGGTTAGACCGTCTACCTCTGTCGTTTGACCTTCCTTCGACCAGACGACTGGTTAAGCCATCTGCAGTTGATGAAGATTTTGGACCTCCCATCAGAAAGGAAAGGACATGAATTTATAAGCTTTGAAATTTAATTTGATTCTGCCATTGGTGCGATGTTTAGCCTACTAGAAATAAATTAATCTATGAAGATGTTAAAATCAGATTTTACCATTTGTGTGATGTTTAGTCTACTAGAAATAAATTAAACTATGAAGACGATAATATCACTAGATTCTGCCATTTGTGCGATGTTAAATGTATTAGAAATAAAATAATCTAAGAAGATGATAATTTCATTGGACTCTGCCATTTGTGTGATTTTAGTGTATAAAAAATAAAATAATCTAAGAAGATGTTAATTTCATTGGATTCTGCCATTTGTGTGATTTTAGTGTATAAGAAATAAAATAATCTATGAAAATAATTTCGTTAGATTTTGCCATTTGTATGATGTTTAGTCTAGTAGAAATAAATTAATCTATAAAGATGATAATATCACTAGATTTTGCCGTTTGTGTGATGTTAAGTGTATTATAAATGAATTAAAACATGAAGATAATTTCGCAGAATTCTGCTTTTTGTATGATGTTTAGAGTATTAGGAATAAAATAATATATGAAGGTGATAATTTTATTGGATTTTGAAATTTGTGTGATGTTTAGTCTATTAGAACTAAGTTAATCTATGAAGATGATACTCTCATAGATTCTGCCTTTCGTATAATGTTAGTGCATTAGAAATGAATTAAATTATGAAGACAATTTCACCGAATTCTGTTTTTTTGTGTGACGTTCAGTATATTAGAAATAAATTAAAACATGCAGATTGCAGTTTTATAGGATTTTGTTCTAGCACTATATCTGACTGGATAAAGCTCGGTTTTGCTTAAAAATGAGCTGAAGGATCTTTTCAAACTTATATGGCTTCGTATAATAATGATTATATGTGAGCGTAGCAATATGACTTTTTGCCGGTCAGTGAAATGATAAGCTGCACTGATTATCGAATTCTGAGCTCAGTTGCTTTATTATAAAAAATGAATATGTGTTCCATTATATACCAAATCTACAGATTTCCAAAAGCCATGTTTAAATATACATAAAGTTAATAAAGTCTCAGAAGAGACAAGGTTGAGTAACTGCTATTTCTTTTTTAACGTATTCCTTTACTGACTGCAAAACCTTTATCTTCTATAAAACATAATAATTTTTTTAGATGGCATTTTTTTCAATTTATAAATTGTTTAATAAAAGCCAATGATTATCAAAATATGTAAAAAGTATACAGGGATGTAGAAAAGATATAAAAATGTAGAAAAGGAATGTAGGAAAGATACTGGCTCGGTTTTTAAAAGTGAGAAAATAAAGAAATTATCTTAAACAATCCCACGAATGTATAAAGCAACAAATGTTTTGGATACAGATTTCAGCTTGATTTTTAAGAGGTGTGCAGCGCCTTGGCTTAATTAAGGTGAATTATTCTAACATAATTTGGGTGAAAATTAAATTCAATTTGAAAAGAAATTTCTTTTATCTTCGTAGTTTCGAACATAATTTGAAGATGGCACATGAAAAAACAAAGGCGAGACACATCGAAACTCATTTGTGATTCAAGATGCTCTTCAAATGGAAGTTGTTATATAATTATGAAGAAATTAAGAAAATTTTTCCTTGTTGTAGAATCGATACAAAAAAATCAATGTAATTAAGAATAAAGTCTACGGGAAACTATTATAGTTTGCAAATTCTTGTGAATGATACTATTTTTCAAGACATAACATAATTTATGGCGAATGAAAAGAACTTAAAATTCAAGCTTATCAAATTGTGTTGTGTGTCAACTCCTGATTTAGACAATACGAAAAGACACTACAAGTTTTTTCCATTTAAAATTTTTTTTTTTGTGGTTTATTGATGATATTTTTCTGTGATAAGTCTTAAAGAAGGCATATGGTTGAGATTAATAATTGAAAATAGGCATTGCTCTGATAATTTTCTTTTAATATTATCTACATTCTGAATAATTTTTTTTAGAAATCTTGGATGTATCCTGATGCTAAGACACCATTAGAGCCAACTCATCAGAACGTGCTGTAGTTTGATCTCAAATGAAAATTAAGAAGGTTCACTTATATTTTAACTTAACCTTCATATTTAGGAGTCTTGCGATATGGTATATTTCTCATTTTGTGTTTTCCCTTTACAATTCTCATATCTAGAAGCTGTTAACTCAGCCTTATGTAAGAAAAAAAGAAGATAATTACATCTTACTTGAGCAGGGTCAAAAGCGGCAGGGCTGAGGGGAAAAAAAAAAAAAAAAACATTGCCCGAAATATCCGAGACGTCTTCGAGTGAATCGAAGAGAGGATGCGCGAATTCTTTTTCGGACGAATGTGTCGTAGGGCAGGACATGGGTCGTGCTCCGCGGACCACGATTCCTGCCCAAAACACTTGGTTCAAGGGAGCGGAGAAAGCGTCTCGCTTGCCCAAAGTCCACTGACACATCCAATTTGACCTGCAGCTATTGATTTTTTGATTTCGAATAGGATCAGATCACGGATTTAATCAGTGTTATTACAGACTCTCTCCAAAATTCAAATCAGATTTTCCCATTTCCATACCCGTTCATTACTTTTCGATTGCAGAAAATTTTTAGGATTTGTGAGAAAACAATGGCTCTCATGATTCGAACTATTTTCGGAATTCGTTGCATCGAATCCTGTTAGGGTGTTCCGAAGTGAATTCTGTTTTGCAAAAAGAATGAATTCGAATCCCTTATTTACAAATGATTCTACATTAAATAAAACTAAATAGCTGTAATTGGACATTACGCTCTGCTGCTGTTTGTTGAATAGCAATTCGGTCGGTGACTTTAGTAGTTGTTTGTTTTGAAGCATTTGTGGTCGATAGACAATCATGCAAGATTAAATCTTTTAAATGCCGCAAAAAAAATTATGAACTTTGTGGTAATGAAAACAATGTCTAATGACGGAGAAAATCATTTCGACAATAAATAAATAAATAAAAAAATAAAAATAAAAACATAAAAAAAATGCTCACACAGTAAAATACTCTTCTAAATTTTTTTTAACTAAAATTTCACAGAATCAACATTGTGACTAATGAATACTACTTGATGAGCGTGATATAACATTTCTCCTCCAAATTAAAACTAACATCATTATTTTAAGTATACATATGTATATTTTTGCCTACTGAATTTTTTCCTTGTAATTTATTTAGATATCGATTCCTCAGATGCATCCTAAAAATTTCAATTTAAAAACGCGAAACTGGATATTGAACGAACTTAAATAATTTATTGGGAACTACTCATACAAGTTGCTTATTTTGTTCGGATTTTAAACTCCGTCTACATTTCTGATTTTGGTGTTCGAGGTTACTAACTAATAATATTCATAGAAAATGCCATATACGTTATTCCTCAATTTTACATCTTCAGCTGTTCCATTGATTTTGGTAAAGTCACCAACCAACAAAACTCGCCAAAAAAATTCAAATGAAAATCAAATTTTTAAACTATTGATATTTATATCAATTTTGTTAATTACAATTTATTTCGTCACCAATTGATGAATCCGGCGTTTCTCGGAATTAAAATCCGTTCATGTGAAATATTTTTTAACAAAACAATTATATTGGTATTAAACATTATAAAAACCGTTTTGTTGTTTAAGATTTTCACCTTCGCAGGTCTGCTAAAAGAAAACGAAACAAAGTACAGCCTTGTTGTTCACCGGGAATTAAAAAAATAAACAGTTTTGAGTTTAAATTTAATGCAGTTATCGAGTTCAGTATGAGCCCTTCCAGAAATACGAAGGATATCGAAGTTGTGCGATAAATCATTTCTCAATCTTTTCTGCGTGCCTGGCGTGAAGCTTTGAAAAGATGCTGATATGCATGGGGACACTTAATTTTTTTTATTCTCTGAGGCTGCATCAAACAGTATTGCTATCAACTGACGACGAAGACATGCATATCTGCAGGCTTTCAAAGTGTCACATCAAAAATGCTGTAAAAGTAAGGGACGAGTCATTGTATCGTTTTCATATCTTTTACTTTTGGTGGATCTCCTAATAGACCTATATAATTGTGTTGAATTTAAACTTTCAACTATAGTTTGTTTTGTATTTTATTTTGCTTTCTTTTAATTGCCCTATAAGATCGTGATATTCTTTTATAATCCCCCTATGAATAAAAATCAGACGAATTTTTAAAAATTCTGATTGCTAATTTATTCCATAAGTCACTAATATTTGTTATTTTAGTACTGGAAATTTTCTTCATAAATGTTGAATAATTTAATAAATTGTCTTCGTTGAGTGGCTGACTTCAATTTTCTTTTAAGTTTGATTAAATAAGTACTTTGTTTGTGGCCAATAAAAGCATTTTCAATAGATGTATTACGATAAAATAAAAAAAAAGGGTTAGAATAGTTCACAATCCAAAAAAGGAAAATTTTTATTTCTATTTATTTGAATAGGTACAGTAGACTCCCGATTATCCGAGGGCGGGTTATCCGCGGAGCGGTTTATCCGCGCCTGCCGCACTAAGTTTTTTTTGCTTCCAAGCAAAGAAGCAAACACAAATGACTGATTTCTTCAAAAAGGAGTAGTTTTGCAGTTATGCTTTTGTATTTACATAATACATTATAGTACATATGTATTAATTTTTCTGTGTATCCTTGACGCCTCTCGTAAGTTCAAAGCACTTTTCTGTTTTCATTAACAAAATGCATTTTAGGTTAGTTTTGAGTGATATAATAAAATATTAAGCTTTAGTTAAACATTTCCTGCTGTTTATTTTACATTTTATTGTACATAAAACGATTTTTCAAAGTTGGAATGACTGTTTTCTCTTTTGCTATACCCGTTTTTAGCTTTTTTCGGATTATCCGCGATTTTTGTTATCCGCGGCGGCCGCGCCACCCGATTCCGCGGATAATCGGGAGTGTACTGTAATTGAATTTCGTTCTCATAATTGCTTTCTTCCTCATGTCTTTTATATATATAAATGTGTAAAATTTAATTGAATTAGCTTTGGTTGAATAAGGTTATTTGACGAAAAATACATATACGCAAATGACTTGTTTACATTAGGATTTTGGCTTTTAAGCACGTTTCAAATACTCTTAATTGGTTGTTTGAAAGTTTTTGAGAATTCATGTCTTTCCCTATTACACGAATTTGCACTAATAGACGACGCTTTCAAAGCGTAAAGACGAATTTATGAAAAAAAAAATTGTAAATATGGAGCTTGTTATTAAAAGGACTTGCTCATATGTCGCTATCATTTTATTTTTCCGTTTCACAAAATTTATCGAGCAACTTATAGGAAAGAGATTTTTCAAATGAAATTACTCCGTACCATTTCACTTCCTTTATTCTCTGTTAGGGTAAACACTTTCCATGTCTTGATTGATTGTTCGAATTCTATTAACAAAAATGTGTCGAATTAGAAATCTATAAGCGTATTTACCCATTCTAAATAGAGACAATTCGCAGATTATTTTTTCCGGTACGAGCAGAACATTGTTTCACTAGCAAAAACAAATTCATCATTTCGGTTATTCTTTTTCTGTTACACATGTTTAGTGTAGCGCGGAGCGATTTATCATTTTTCGTCACGGGCTGCTGCAACTCGTGAGCACGATACTCTTGATACCTAAGGAAGGGAAGGAAAAAAAGTAGAAAAGATGAGAAAGAAATCCTCTTTTTTATTTTTGTGTTGCGGCTTCGCTTTCTTTTGTTCGGTGGTGAGCAGAGCTTGTTCTTGTTCGGGGGAGGAGAGGGTAATACCGCGCACTTAAGAGGCAATTCTTGTGGAGATATAACGCCTGGTTGCACATACCAAAGTCAGACCTCACTGACCCATAAATGGGGAAAAAATTGCAACCTCGATGATATTGCTGACAATGAAATTGCACTTGAAGAGTTGAAAATAGCCGAGTTGTTTTCTGTATTATTTAGAATAATTTTGAAGTCAGTTGCAACCATTTGCTGTGGGCATTTGATCGATTGGCTGGATTGGATTATATTTATTAATTCACTGGGGTAAACAGACCTGATGGTGTTTACAGTTAAATGACATAGAGATGACACCTTCTGGGTGTAGCAAAAAATTTACGAAAAGCTGTAAAAGAGAAGATTTTTTTTTTTTTAAATCAAAAGTGAATATATCCATTTTATTTTCCGAATTGCGATTTCGTAGGTGCAATTTTCGAATCATTATAACCGACTATAGAAGAGTATAATCTTATTTTTAATGGGCTGATGCATAATTATCAGGCGTTTCTATAATGTGTTATATTTTAATAAAAATTTAAATATTTTATAAATTTATGAATGAAAGTATTCTTTTAAGTTATAAAAATATTTGTCGATAACCATACTCATGTTTGTCATATTATGCTGTACCACTTTGAGAAAGGGTGGTAAGCAGCGCAGTTAAGCCAGGGAGGGGTAGGCCATCCTATTTCGCCTACCAGGCACTTTTAGCAGCCGTGGAAGAAGATGAAAACTTGGCAACTGGAATGCTTAAAAATTTTACTGTTGAATTTTTATGTTTCCTTTTTCATAATAAATAGTGTTCAAGAACGCCTGATAATATCGTTTAAAAAACGCCTGGTAATTATGCACCAACCCAATATATATAAACTTATTTTTCTTATTTGTAAAATTATCTAAATTCTTAAATTTTTGCGAAATTAAAGATATCGGCTTCTAAAACACAACACTGTGAAACGAATATTATGTTCAATTTCGAAAATCAACGCTTGAAATATCAATAGGCATAATATCAATATGAAATATCAATATTCATAATATCAATATGCATATCAATATTCATAATATCAATATGCATATCAATATTCATAATATCAATATGCATATCAATATGAAATATCAATATTCATAATATCAATATGCATATCAATATTCATAATATCAATATGCATATCAATATGAAATATCAATATTCATAATATCAATATGCATATCAATATTCATAATATCAATATGCATATCAATATTCATGATATCAATATGCATATCAATATGAAATATCAATATGCATAAGTGGAAATGCTGCTAAAATTTACCAATCCACATAATGACTCGTCTAGTCTATGATGATTTCATACTTTTATACTCCAACTGAATGTTTAATTTAATGAGCTTTTGTAATAGGGCATAGTTTTTTTAAAATATGTAACATTTATTTTCAACTAAATTCACTTAGAAAATAAAAAGGAAGTCTGGCCGGAAAATGTAACTAGATAAGAACTATTAGAATCGGATCTTGCAAAATATAAATATTGATCATATTGTAAACTCTTAAAAGATGAGTTAAATTTCATAAATCATGTTTATAATATTGCTGAATGTAAATAAAGAAAAAATGTTCTAGCATATAATTTTATATCAAAAAAGTACGTTGTCTGCTGAATTTATATGGAAAATTTCAGAATAAAATAATTTTATGAAGGCATTGACATTGCATTATCAAATAACAGCAGGATGTATCATCAAAATATATATGACAAGCGAAAGACAAGAAGAAAAGCAGACATCTTTTTATTCAATCAATACTCAAAATGATTCCCATTCATTTCTTTGATGAACTGGAATTGGATTTTCACCAAATAGATTTTCCTGAGGTTTACCTAATGGTGAAGTATCTATGTCGATTTTTAAGCGTAAAAGTTTCGCTTCATAAGATATTTAATCTGAAGAAGAAAGAAAAATCACACTATGGAAATGTAGGTGTTTACTGTGAAACATCCAAAATCTTGGAAAGTTTTTTACAAAAGCGATTTTTTTTCCCGTTACATTGAAGCATTCTTACTTGAAAACAAAAGTGAAACTGTTTATTCGTTGCTATATATTTTTTCTTTCATTTTCGAAAAGATAGTAAAGATAGAGTTTCCGAGCTGAAAGGAGGCCCCTCGTCTGTATGGCGAAATGCGGACATCACCCCTTTTGCTCTGTCATTAGCCACAATATTTTCCTCAGCAGTTAAAAACTCGTCGATAAGCGGTTTATCTCCCTCTTAATGGCTCTCGGTTCGGTCCATTAATGGAAAATAACACTTACCCACTCACTCAAAGAGAAAGAGGTTTCGAAAATCCAAATAAATTTTTTTGCACTTCGCTTCTCGCCTCGCGGTTTATGACCCCCATTAACAAGTAAACACGGGGTGGAGGAGAAAAAAACATATTTGGATCACGTGTCCGTTAGTGTCTTCATAAGATGCACCCTCCAGGGAATCGGTTTCGGAGGTGAGCTCCATCCCAGGTGCCGATAACCCTTGTGTTCCATTAGAGCGGCATTTCAAGGTCCCAATCGCATTCTTCTGTCGATATAATAAACACCCCTCTGCTAGGAAGGCTTTCGGCATCTGAACTCGAAAATCCTTCTTCGCTCCTCCTCAGATTGAGTAAAGATCTCTCATCTCCAAGTTGACATCTCCTGATCGTAAAACGTTTTATCCAGCTTATATATTTTAAAGCACCTCTGATATCTGTAGATTCAGAGGTGCTTTACAGTGCAAGATAAAGCAGTTACGAAAAGCAAACTGTATATTTGGAAATCATCTTGAATTTAAATAAAGTGGAGAATTTTTTTTCTGGAGATATAAGGAATTTTCTTGGTCATGGAGCCCTTGGAGACTCCACCCTCTCCATTTTTACCTCTAATTTCCAAAAGCTGAAGCTTTGAGGATGAAATAGTTGAAAGAGGAAGCAATTTATGAGAGCTTCCCAAGCAGATGCCACAAGTTATGGTTAAAATGTAGTCGAAGTTTGTTAAATTTGGTGATAGTTTAAGTTAAATTCATTTTTAACCCCTGCATTTTATTGCAGTTATTGAATAAACATCATTACAAATGATATTCTTTATGAAGAGGTGACAGTTCCTCTGATTTGAATTGTCTTCAGAGTTTCCAAGTATAAGAAAGTTAGGGGGGAGTAAAAATTTTAATCTTCAAACCACTTCCACCTCCTTTAATCAAACTGGATAAACCTCCTTTAACCTGGGAATTTTTTAAAGGATCCTTTCACTTGGGAATTTTTTATTGGGTTTCAGAGATCATGGTTGGTGTAGATCTATAGAAATTTTACTGAAGTCATTTCATGAGAATTATTGCAATAGGTATGCTTGTTTATAAAGGAAACGATATATGGAGGGGTAAAAGTAACAAACACACTTATAAACCTAAAATCTCCCCAAAAGAATAAAACAAATACAGATAATATGGATCTTTAAAAAATATTTTCATAATCCCCCCTCCCCCCCCAAAACTATCCTTTTTTACCCTTCCCCCCAAAAAACCCTTTAAATTTTTTTTTCAACCTTTATCATTTAATGTGCAAATATATTTATATAAAAGCAATAAGAACTTATATAATCTTCTAATTGTTAAGACTGTATTGAAAAGCACTCTAAAACACAATACTATATTCCTCCAAAGATAAATTTCACATATAACTTTGAAATATAACTTTAGAGAATGGTATTTTCCTACATCACCCTATTCTAAATTAGTAATCGAATCTGAAAAGACAAATCCTCCAAAAGACAAATCCAAAAAATATTTGAATTTTTAAGACATAATATAAAATACTCAAAACAACATCCTTTTGCCATTATTGCGAATGTCAATTCTCTTTATGGATTTTAGACCAGAAAAACAGGAAATATATACTTGTTTAATCAAATCCTGTTTAACTCGTTCTTTATTCATATTTCATATTTTTTTTTTCATTTCTTTCATATTTTTTCATACTTCTTTCATATTTTTTAAAAATTTAACTTTTAAACTTATTCTTTTTTATAATGGTTCTTTCACAGTGCATTTTTCTCTATTTATTTGTGAAAGCAATGGAATTCTGCAAGTTTACTTTTTTTTAATTGGAACTCATTCACTCAGTGTAAGATAAAATGAGGTTTTGAATTTTATTCATTGGGGACAGTCACAAATTTGCGGTATAAATATGCTTGTGCAGTTGACTAAGCACATAATTAATCTATTGATGTAACGGATATATTGCTTGCATTATTCTTGCTGTAAAGGAAGCAAGACTCTATGGATAATATCACATTCTTATCTGCTTTACAAGAAATGATCCTGGTATGAATTCTGGGACATGATATCTTTATCACCAGAAATACATTCAGATTTTAACGTAACAAATTGATTTTTTTTTCAAAATTTTTCATGTAAATTCATATTTATAATTTATTAATTACATGAATGATTATATATATTAATTAGTTTAATTATACCTATGCATTACATACTTTTTCAAAATTTGCCAATACATTGCATTACCGTTTGGTGGTAAGAACTTGGTTTCAGGATAGGACAGTTCCAAATTCAAAACCTGATTTTACCGAAAAACATCTTATAAATGGATCTATTGCAAGTTGAATCCGTCGGGTTCAACTGGCTTTCCGCTGATGATGCATGATAAATGAAAGGGGAAGATATGCTGTCATCAGACCACGCTTCAAAATTTTGATTTAGGCTCCAAAATGGCCTCTAAGTTGCTTCAACAAAATTTCTCTTCTCCGTAATTGTCTTTCTTTTAGTAGTTGATTTAAAAAACATATGCAAGTAAATTTTCATTTTTGTCATTTAATATAAATAAATACTTTTCCTTCCTGTAATTATTATCTGTCTATGCGTGGATAGACCGATGAATGGAGATTTCGTAAATGAGTGCAGCAGTGAAACAAAAAAGTTCAAAGGTGGGAAAAATACTGTAATCCTTCACACTGAATTTACAGATCTTTTCGTAGCAATCAGAATTACGTAAAACTATACTGATAAATATGTATATCAGATGGCCGGTTTCACCTACATAAAAGATAAGGAATTCTCCCTAAAAGGACATCATGTTTGATGAGGAGAAAGCCCCTTCCTTCTCAAGTGGGCGTCTTCTCTGCCGAACGACCTTTCCAAGGTAAAATCCAGAGATGGGAGTCCACATTCCGATCTCTACCCACACCCGGTCACAACATTGAGCGCACTGTTTTTATTTTTTTTTCGTTCCATGCCCCTTTCTCTCCTTGCATCGCCTCGAAATGAGCATCCCCGCCCGAGATGCCCGCTCATCCATCGCCTTTTGTTGTGGCGAACAATGGACAGTGCCCGCGTCAAGTTCTATCCCGCTCTGCCTTATTTTTGTTATTGTTGTGGACGCGAGCGCGCTCTGATGAGATGGAAACGCATCTCAGATGTCCGTCACGATTTCGGTACTGACCTTTCTGCGCGCGGCGCGATGGCGATGAGAAGTGACACAAAGAGCGGATGGAAATTCAGTATCTGACAAAAACGGAATTTTCAACGCAAGGGAGTTAAAAAGGAAAAAAGAAAAAGCCGAGAGGGTTGGAAGAACACGAAATGTAAACGTGAATCCCCAACGCCCCCCCCCCTCCCAAGAACAGTGGAAAGTAAATCATTGTTAAAGATAAATGAAAGTAAAGAATATCTTGAAAGTAATGAAAACAATCAAATCCGGAGGATTGTAGTTTTGGTTTAATAACTTTGAGCGTGCACAGGAGGAAATGAACGAGTAAGAGATATAAAAGTCGTTTTTTTTTTTTTTTGCCTGACCTTTGGTTGTCAGAGCTAGATAGGAATTAAGATTTGAAACAGCTATTACTTTGATTATAGGAATAATTAAAACAAAAGTAATTGAACTAAGTCTGAGCAATCTATCCGCAGTTTCACACAGCTGTGCAATTATTGAAATGTTATAATCGAAAATATATAAACACCAAAAATAGTTTCCGGGATGGCTGTATCAAGATCTGATAATTTTCAGTTTCTGTTCAGCACCCAAGATAATAATAATAATAAAAGATTTTAAAAGAGATAATAGGGATTAGGAAGGTAGTACAATGGTTGTTAATTTAATATAATTATATATTTTTAATTAAAATTCCTAAAAAATATTTACGGATTGTATGAATTTTAAACCTCCATGTGTTGATGTTATAAATGTATGTGTAAATGAATTTTGGAACTTAATTTTGTGTTCCCACAAGTTCCTTTTTTTTAAAGTCATGCCACGACGTATATACAAGTCGGCCGTAATACAAATGGTTTCATAGTAAATTTTACCAAAAATCACAACAAAAAGAATAAGATTTCATTTTTATTAGTAAAAAATTGCACATCGGCCGCGCCAAAATGAAGATTTGGATTCGCATGTATACGTCGACCCCTCTTAACTAATTGAATAATGTATGAATGCATAATCATTCAAGAGAAAGTTTAGTTTGAGGATTTAGATGCTATACCAAACGTAAAATGATGTACATTGCAATTTGTATTTTTGTCACTAACTGCAAAGGTGAGGCTTCTGAGAACAGAATTTGTAAGCAAACTGCATACATATTAAAGATACACCTTCATTGGTGCATTTTGCTACCTTTTCTCTTCACTCTTTCACCTTTTTCTAAAGATCCATTGGTGTATTTTCTGTAATGCTCACACAATTTTTTTTTAATTTTCTTATCGCTGTACAAGTAGTAATGTCTGCCTAAATTCCATTATATGCTTAATTTTATAATGTATTTCTATATATTTAACCCTATTATGCATGATTTTTTTTTTTACAAAAATATATATGTTTTGAATAACTGCATATAATTTAAGAAAATTATCAAAACTTTTAAATTAATTTTTTCATAAAATATAAATAAAAATTAAATGTGTCAAATAGTTGCATTATGAATTAAATAATATCCCAGTGGCACAAATCATATTATAACAACTCTTCTATAATAATAAAAGTCTCTTTTTATCAAAATAATTTTTACAACGCAAAAGAAAAAATATTCTAGTAATATTTTTAATGGCAGAACAATTTATATAACAGCCATGTTGGTACTTTTCCAAGTTTCTAGTTTGAATCTAATTCTAGTACTACTATTGCCATATATCCCTCTTTACTACAAATGTTTATCAAAAAGCATTAAAAAAAAAGGATTTCCAAAAACCCATTGTTGCCCTTTGGAACAATCATATAAAGCATATAAATCGAAATAAAAACGTGTATCCAAATGGCTGTAAGATGAACTGTAGGATTAAAATAACCATCTTACCTTGATTAAGAACCGTTTCATATTCTGAAAATATTATTAATAAGCTTAAAATATGCCATAGAAACTCAATTTCACACTCGGCCTTGACCAAACCAATTAAAGATATTTAAACAAATCCTACCTTCACGAACTCGGAGACATTCGTCCACTTCCTTTAAGAGGGTCTCTATACTACGCTTCCTGTCTTCTGTCAATCCGTCCGTCTCGCTAAGGATACTTCCGATGTCAGAAGCATTGGAGGGGAGGACCGTCTTCTCTCGTATGTTGATAGAGCCTCGGGCTTCCCAATCAATGTTGATTTCTACTTCTCGAGGTGCTGAAACCAATTGGTCCAAGGCTTGCAGAATATCTTCAATAGGACGTTGCTGCTGCTGATCGATTGATGATTCATTCGATTTTTCATCAATCTTATCAAACAATGCATCGACATCAGCTTTTATAGTGCTTATGGGCTCTTGAGGCTTGTCTTCGGCTGCCTTGCATTTTTCTTCTTCATCACCAAGACTATTTGCTGAAGGCCAAAACTCAACGGGCTGACTTGGATTACTATTTGTTTTAATTTCTATATCAGGAGTCGATGCAACTTCTGAAGGAATTTTAGCTACTGGAGTTTCCTCTTCGCTTTCGTTGCCGTTTGGAATTGGGATCTGAGGATTTACAGGAGCATCATCATTCTGTATTTGACCGGCCACAGACACCGTCAAGACAGTTTCTGGTAAGATAGGTTTTTCAATACTTTTTTCTCGCTTTTGGGCAGCAATCAAAGATGGCCTGAAATAGAAGAAATATGTATTTATATATTGAATTAAGGGATATAAAACCTTTAAATTTTTCGAAGTTTTTAAGATTTTATTTGATACCCAAAACCCTTCTGAGCATTTTTTGGTATACATGTGTGTACGTTAATTAGTTTAAATGATATAGTCAAAACGTAAAGGTCACTATTGATTTTTCACTCAGAAACGTTTACTTTAAACTCAATTTTCTCAATACAAATATTTTCAAAGCTCACGCACAGGATTAAAAAAATATTCATCGTATCGATATGAAATTTTCCAAAAATGCTATTACACTCATATAAAAAAAAATCATGCAAAATCAAAGCATTATTATGAATACTTTTTTTCAGTGCTTGCTAATAGACTAAAAATGTTTTTTTAAAGCGTTATCATGTTTTAAAAATATAAGAAGTAAAATAACTCCAGTAAATCTATTAAAATATTCGTTTTATTTGCATGATCATCAAGTGATGTTCTTTGGGAGTAAATTGGTGTAACGTTTGTTAATATAAGGGGCTTTTTTTCTGAAAAATTTTGAGCGCAAGCAAATTCTGTCTTCGACAATTTATTATGGAACATATTTTTCACAAATATTTTAATTATTGAAAATTATTTCATGGACTTAAAAGTTCATAATTCTCTAAGAATAAATGTCTCATAAAACTGTGATAAAAATCTATTAAATTTAAGAATTTTTCTTCGCATTTGGCAAACTTTCGAGGTCTGTTTTAGTTATTATAGGTTATATAGCCCCTTGTTTCGTTTTAAATAAGTCATTTGATACAAAAAAAAAAAAAAAACGGATGCATTGTAAAAGCTTTTCAGCTTTGTAAAACACTTTGTCTTTGAGATTTCTGAGCAAGCTTTAATGTTATTTTTAAATTAACGGTAGCATGCGTCCATCAATACTTTTTTTTCATGCAGTGAATGTGTAAATAACAGAGGTAGAAAGAGAATATTTAACTATAATAATTTTTATATTCTGTTCCATCTTTTTTAAATACAATAGAAATTATCTAAAAACAATAGAGGTATTTTAAAGAATACAGAAGACTTAGATGTAATGTTTACAATTTGGTTTGGACAAATGTATAGAAGTTAAGAACTAACAAATTTGTATTTTCAGCCTGAATAGGTTCCAGATACCAAGGAAGAAGGGTTACGATATTCATCCACATATTTATATCGCAATATATCTCGCCTAGTAAAGCCATTCGGAACCCACTGAATCGTAGGTTTGCCATTGTTCATTGTCCGGTGTGGGTGGTCTCTTTGAAAACGCAACGTGCCTGGAATCAAGATGTTTTCATTATGACATTGCTTATCTGAGAGCAGTTCAAAGAACCTGATTTGTTTTCGGATCATAACGAAATATGGCTTCATATGAGATAGAATCAACTAAATAGGAATAAGTGTCCGAAAAATGTGTCAAAAGGAGGAGAGTTGCACACCAAAACTTTCGAAAGCAACAACAATAATTTTGTATGCTAATAAATTTTTTAAAAAAAATCACTAATAAATGTCATCTTAAAATGCATTTAATATGCACGTAATGGGTTAAAAGAAATCTCCTCATAAAGAATGAATTATATACATACATTAATGTATGAAAAAGGTAATTTTAATAAGCTTAGATGAGAAAATAAGGGATTATAATTTAAAGCAAGTAGGTGATTTGATAGTAACTGCTGGTCTCTGACATTTCGATATAATTCTTTTGAAACTCTGAATTCCTTAGATATTTTTTGATAAATTCCTTCACAAATGAATTTGATAAGAAAATCAATGGGTAGGTATTCCTTAAGTAATGCATAATTGCATTGTGAAAATTCTTTAAAAGAAACAGGTTTGGGATCTTCAGGACGAAAAAAATACAGCATTTAGTGTACGTTTGAATGTTATTTTGAAAAATAGGCACTTGGACTATGCATAATAGGAAAACACAACGGATTTAATTTCTGGCGTGAATTCAGCATTTCTATTGATTCTATCATATGATGTTTGGCTAGTGTTTTAGCGATTAATCCGTGGCATGTGGGTAATAGTATCCGAAAATCGACTTTGGCTTTTAGACGCGTTGTTCACAACCGAAATCAAGCTATAATTTCAGCCACGAAATCATGTACCAAATTTGATATATTTAAATCACTGCATTTTTGATTAATCACGTTTACGTGTTTTCGAGCCGGCGTCTTGGCATAGGGGTAGCGCGTCTTCCCCGTGTTCTGGGCGTCCTGGGTTCGAGTCCCGGTACGGGCATGGTTGTTCTTCCTTCGTTCTATCTGTGAGATGTGTGAATGTGCCCCCCGGTAAAAAGGGGCTGTGCAAGCGAATGAGATGTGTGAGTAGCTAAGACGTACTCTTGGCCCTAGTTGGCGCTACTAAAACAAGAGACGCTCCCTTGGCTTAAAATCGCTGACTTCGTCAGTGAGCTTGTGCATGGCAAGTGCCATTATAAGCAACAACAACAACGTGTTTTCGAAAGTATAGACCGATAGACTGTACACCCCTTGTTGGATTTCGCTCAAAATTTGGTAAACGTCTATACTAAAGATATTAAATCGGTGCACCAAATTTTATCCATCTAGATCTCTTCTTTTGTAGTTATCGTGTGCTTATTTTCGAACAGCCGGACAGACAGACTTCCTCCGAACGGACTTTGCTCAAAATCTGATAGAAATCTACAAGTTTGGTGCAAAGACCGTATACCAAATTTCCTCCGTCTACGCAAAACATTTTCGAGTTATAACAGACAGACAGATAGACATTTTTTAAAACTATGTTTTTCGATTCTTCAAAATCTCGGGTTCGAATTTTTTGGACGATTGTCATACTTTTTCTACACTTTGTGTTCGAGAAAGTTAAAAACAAGTGAAACAATACTCTCTTGTACGAGATAATTTTATTTTAACAGAGAATTTTAATCATATACTTATATTAAAAGGTATAATTCAGTTTCAGGTAAAATACTATTTTGTTTCGTTTGAGACTTTTTTGCATGAAAATCTCCTATTAATGGTCTAGAGAATCCTTTCAATGTTGCGTAGAAGTTGGAATGTTGATAACAATGTGTCTGGTTATGAGATTCACATCATTAGCAGCTGCGCCATCAGTTCTACTTTGCAATCGCTCTAAATTACCAGCTGCATTTTATTGCTCAATTGGTTCCGCCTTCTGATGCTAAATTTATAATCCTATATTATACAGTATATGATATGTCGATCAAATTAAACTCAGTATTGTATTTACAATAACTTCTGTTGCAATGTCGGAGACAAGTTGCAGCCGTAATGGAAAAGAAACCTAAATCTAAAATGGATTTTATTAAAGATGAATGCATTCATCTCATTTTTGTACCATTTGATGATTTGTAATTGTTATTCTTGTGTTTAATCTGTGGATGTGAATTCTGCAGCAGTTACTCAGTCAATACAAGAACGCAGAAAACATTCTAATACTTTTTCGCGAATTTCTGAAATACTAAATAAAACATGAAGGATTAGAATAGGCATGAAAATGGGTTAAACCCATTTTTTTTCTTATATTAATTTTAAAATAAAATGTGATTATTTGATGTTCAATGTATCTATAATTATGAGAAAAATTAAGGAGATTATGATATGTAGTTCGTAAAAACGTGGTTTAATAAAATTTAAGGCTTGCTTCATTTGTTTTTATACACTTTTTAAGAATTTATTTTTAATTATAACAACAATATGCGCAGAAGAGAATGTATTTAATGTAGTGTGTATAACCATAGTAACTAAAACATTGAAAAGTATTATTCTGAGATATATTTGAAATTCTTGCTTGCAAATTATTGAATTGTATTTATTGTTGAAATATGAATAACTGAAATGTCAACTTTTTGAATTTTAAAATAGAATAAAAAGGTTATTATACAGTAAAATGTTCCGAAACTGTTGAAGAGAAATATTAAGGTTAAATATAATTTTGAATGAACACTTTACACCAAATTATCAGCAACATTTGGTAGCTCTAAGTTCAAGGATTTGTATTGTAGAATGTTTTGTCTGAAATTTGCATTATGTAGGTTGCAATTTAGAAGTAGCATCCAGTTTTAAAAAAATGGTTATTTATGATGTCTTGTAGCTCACTTAAAAAAAAAGGTAGAAAGATATGAGCAAGAAGTTTTTATATTTTTCGCCGTGATATTTAATACTGTTAATAAAAATCATTTATTATAAAGTATTATCATTTTTATTTTTTTTATCTTTAACAGATAAAAGTATAATGCGTAATAATTATCAGAATTTTCAGAGCAATTAATTGCAATGTATGTGCTAAGTAAGACCGAAACATTTGATTATAAATACAACTGAAATGTTACAAAAAAATATTTTCAATTTTAATATAGCTACTAATGAAGGAAAATGTTAGCCTGTCTCTCCGTGTATATTAGCGCTTTACGGAGAAAGTTGGTGATTGGGAGGTGACGAAATTGGCATTATTAATTAACATACTTGCTCAAACATACTATCTGCTACTCGAAACGATTTTTCCGTAATTTTAATTAGAATTCAATTAAACTTAAACAAAACTTTGACATTAATTGGTTAAAATTTCCGAAAATATTATTGCACAAAAACCATTTTTATATGACATAAAATACTAACAAGCACCTTTTCTACTTTAGTTGTCCGATTTTTTCACAAATTTATTAAATTTTAAAAATTTTTATATATAATTTAAAGCTATAGTTTAAAAATATATTTGCATTATTTAAAGTGTTTTTAAAATACTTTAGTCAATATTTTTCATTTTTGTTGTGGAATTCAAACTATTTTCATTGCTAATACCGCTTATTAACCCCTTAACCGTTTCGTTCACTGTACAATCTCATTGGATGATAATATTCGTTTTAAGTACGTAATGTCCGACCGATTCAATAAAGAATACAGGCAATACTTGAGGAATCTTAGAGTTAAGTATTTTTTTTTCTTGAATCTTATTGTATATCACAAATTGGCTTATAAATTTGATGATGAAAGGTTATTTATGTATTTCTTTTCCATGGCTTAAAATTAAGTAATGATGATATTCAATTTTAAAAAGCATCTTTTGTGAAATCACGATGAATTTTACTTTTTCTTTAATCCATCAATTTTATGTAGAATCTGTACATAAAACTTATTGAGATATTAAGAATTATTAAACAAATGATTGCAAATAATATTACAATTTTTTTTTATCATCAAATCTCAACATAGCCAAAGTGCTAATGGATAAAAAATATACCACTCCTTTTTAATGTTGGATTCGACTGCATATTATGAGCGGAGAATGAGAAAGGTAAATTGGGTGTTGACATTTAGATGTTATATTTCTCGGCCGGCTGGGATAGCCTGCTACGTAGCGCTTTGGATTCGCACTCTTTGGATTGAGAGCTTCAACCCCGCCGGTCGAGACAATACAACTGGGGGTCCGGATTAGAGGTGATCGTTCTCTGATACAGGTCTAAATTACGATCTGCGGATGAATGAATGAAATGTATGAATGAAGTCCACCCTGTAAAAAGGGCTGTGACGTATGAGCAGCCAAGACGTACTCTTGGTCCCAGATGGCGCTACTGAAATAAGAGATGCTAAAACTCGGCTTAAAATCGGGCGGACTTGGCTATGACAAATGCCACAAGCAACAACAACATATTTCTCGGCAATTATGTTACGTTAATCGAAATCATATCAACGTTCACGGATACAGTGAACAGAACAAATGCAAAACTATAAAAATACATTTTGAATGTCTACCCCAACTTGAAGTTAAAAAAATACTTTTATTAAAGGAATCATGGATATCAAATTATGTATAAGAAATTAATTTGAATTGAAGCACAATCATTGCCGTCAATGAACAAGTTGGAAGCCAAAAACGGTCAGTATAAAAAATGAATCTTGCCGAATGTGAATTCATATTTTATTATCATAATAAATGGACATTATTTGCTATCTAAACACAATTTTCAACATTTTTAAATTTTCAGTTCATGCAGTTTAAACGCATAAGGCTAAAATTTATGATTTTCAGCTGCATCAAGCAACATGTTTTCGATTTTTAGCTAAAATTACTGTCCACAGCTCATTTTTTTTTAAAAAAAATTCAAAATATTATTTTAAAAAATATATTCAAGAAGTATGATCTATAAGTTATTTTGCTGACAAAAAAGATAATAGATGCAAGAGGTTTGATATAATTTTGTTATGGAAAAGCTTTAAACTTATTTACATGGTAGTTAGAAACGAATTTCGATGCATAAAAAGAATAAATTGTATTTATATATATAAAAAAGCAATTTTGATATGAGAGTTTAAAATAGAATACACGCATATGTACCTTTAAAGCTTACTTTTCTGAACATTAGATTGTAAAAACTTTTTTTAGTATTTAAAGGAATGTTTCTAGCATTATAATGGTGAAAAAAAAAGATATCTTTGTTAAGTTATTCCACTGGCGATTGAAAAACACTTTTCGTTTCTTAATTAAAAATAGCTATAAACATAAAATCAATCTTAAAGTCTGATGTAATCGGCTCCAAAATAATTCTTAGTTCATCGCACCTGCGTCAACAACAGCCAAGTGCATGAAGGGAAAAAGCAAAATGATCATTTCTCATTCAATGACACACAATGAATAGGCAAGAAAAAAAAATTCATTCCAAAGACTTAACCATTAATATTAACGACGCGTCCATTAATTATTGTTGCTACTGATTCTCTTGCTGTGTCATAAACTCCATGAAATTTTGAGAATGTTTTTGTTTATACCATGCCTGTCCTGACTGCAGAGGACTCTTTTATCAGTTAAGACACTATGTATTATTACTAATAAAAAGAAACGGGTACTTAAATTCTTTGCCTTTTATTCCGAATGAAAAGGCCAGCTCCAAACACTATTTTCCTTTTAATTATAGGCTTAATTATTAACTGATTTGATGATGGTTTTTAAACAGACAATTGCCTTAATTACTTTTCGCAGAAATGAAATGCAGAGAACTCGATAGAATTTAGCGAATTTTTTAAAGATCTTCGGACATTCCTATGTTCTATTTTTTAATTAATATTTGTTAGATTTTTGTAACTTGTCTGTTGCAACAGTGACCAAAAAGCGCCATGAAAAAATTTCGCCAATTTGGCGATTTTTTTTTTAATAATTTCGTATATTTTTTTTATAATTGAATACTTTTATATTTTATAATATACTTGGGTATATTTCTATAATTTTGCGAAATTTTTCCTTGGCACTTTTTGGTGCCGTTAAAACCGAATTGTACCAGGTTTTCAGATAAGAACTTTGTATTTGAATTGCTAGACATATTTAATCATAAACCATCATTGAAAATTTATTTCATAACTATAGTTAATATAGTTTTAATATCCGAGATCCAGAAACAAATGAAATAAGATAAAACTTAAGATATTTATTTATGAATTCAAAATAAATATTCACTCTCTCTAATCTCAATTTATGATTTTCAATCTCAGAATCTCAATTAGAAATCTTAATTTATAACTTTTTTGTCCCCTTTCATCTCTTTAATATATACGAGTACGACAAGTTAAAAGTATCAATAAAAGCAAAGACGGAATAAAGATGGGTAAATGCCAAACGGATTTGGTAAAAGCTTCATAAATTTATGCAGGCTATTTTGAACTCTCTTGACGTTATTAAATGAAAAGAAAATATTCAACTATTGGAATATCAATAATTTTAATCATCAGTGCAAGCATGTACATTATAAAACTTTGTATCCTTTTATTTTTTACGAAGAGCAAAAGGTACGTAGCTTTTTATTATATGTAACAACAACAACAAAAAGACACATAGTCGAATGTATTTGATATTCTTTTGTTATCCTATAAATGCCGCAAGAAATATTGAAAAATTTATTAATTTCAGTCTTAAAATTCTACTATGTAATTTAATTATTGTATGAATAGTATTACATTTTTAAAGTTTTAAGAAAGAAATACAAAACAGTTAAAAAATGTTTGAGAAAATATTATTCTTTCTATAGGTTTACTTTCTACAACATAATCTTTGAAATAACATTTTAAAGATTTTAGAATTTAATCAAAAAATTGTAACCGTTATTGTTTTGAAGATGAGCAAACAGTCTAGTTAAATTGTCGAGAAAAATATCATCGGGCCAAAAATGCAAAATAATAATAATAATAATTTTATTGGCTTAGGCTGTTTGGTTGACCATCTAAAATAGGTAATAATTTTACTTTTTAATATCCGTCATGATTAAATGTGTAGACAGTGGGAAAGTTGTAGCATCATTTTTTAAAATAAAAGCTTAATATTCTGAGGGAAAGTTTAAATTGGAAAGTCATAGGTACGAAAAAGGCGTATGCAATGAGCAGCAGATTGGTAGGATAACTGAAGTAGAATCGGGGTAAATTTTTAAAAAAGTAGATGTAGGAAAATATTTGCTATTTTTTTTTATTTAAGTGAAATTTTTATAATTTCATTTGAGTGTAACAAACGCAGAAAAATCTGAATTTATATATGAAATAGTTTTTGAAAAAATAAGTATTCTTAACGAAAAATGTCGAAATTACTTTTCTGTCTCTGATTTCGCAGACAGAAAAAAAATTCTATTCCAAATGTGTTATTCTGCGATTTCAAGCGGCATTAAATCAATTGATTTTCAAAAAAAGGTGAAAACTGAATTTGAAAAATAAAAAAATAAATCTTTGTGGTAACGTGCTTTCGAAAACACCAGACAGCAATTTTACTGACTTAACCGCCATTAGAAAATGGGTTAAAGTTTAGTAATTAAAATAAAATATGAACTCCAGATTAATTTTTCACTTCCTTCTTCCAAAAATCAATTACCATCATTCCTAATTCCTTCTGAATTGGCGAGAAATGCTTTTTGAATAGGATTTGTTTTGATTTTTTTCTATATGAATTCGAGCAAATAGAAAGACACTGCCGATATATATTTTTTTCTTTACGATTCAATTTTTTTTTTTTGAAAATTCAATTTTTGGGAAAATAATATAGATATCAATCTAAAATCTTTATATCCCTTTATGTTGCACATACTTATGTGAAATTACAAAAATTTCTTAGAAACCGAAATAAATAATAAAAAATATTTTTTTTTCAAATCTCTCAATACTATTTTTTTAAAAATTCATTTCTGACTTAAATGAGCCGTTTTATTGTTCGATAGCTCATTAAATAGAACTACATCTATTAATTTTATAGGCCCTCACTCCCTCAAACTACTTATGCAATCCGATATCCGGCCCTTATTTTGAATTACAAACCCAGCAACTTAAATCAATAAAAGTGCGGTTGCCTTTTTTTTTTTTTTTTTTTTTTTTTTTTTTTGTATATCAAAGTATATCGATTAAACTAAAAGACTTCTTAAATGTTAAAAGAAAATCAAGTAGTTAAGTGTGTTTTGCATTAAGCCGTTATTACAATAAATTTCGCAAAAAAATATTGAAAAATAATTTTAATTCTAAACGCTCCACTAAGTAATTTAATCAAAATTAATTTTTTATTAATTATATTACATTTTTTCATTTAAAATTTTTAAAAAAGGATAAAAAAAAGTTTTAAAAAAATGCTTCGGAAAAATATTTTTTTTATGGTTATCCTGACAAGAGAATATTTGAAATTATATTTTAAAGATTTCATTAAATAATAATAAATAATCAAAAATGCAAAAAAAGTCATCTGTTGATGCTACAGGTTATTATTTTTAGTTTTTATTATTATAAATATGACTGTAATTCTAATTTTTCTGATGCTAAAAGAACTGCAAACTACATAATCGATTTTCTTAAACTTTTGTTCAAAAGTAAGATGACGAACAACGAGGGTGTCAGAGATTGTTTCGCGAAAATTAAATAGTTTTTGAAATTAATTAATAGTAAAAATTAATTAATAGTTTAGTAACTTTAAACTATTTTTCTTTGCACATGAGCAATATTGCGATATGATGAAGCTTAAGATTAGTTTAGAAAATAGAATTCAAGGGGAGTTAGTGCTCTAAAATCGATAGTTAAGAGACTGGATTCTCTGAAAATATCAAAACGCAAGGATAAGTATTTTCGAAATTGTCATTTTAGCAGACAATTTATCAACTTCGACTCTTTCGATTGTTCAAACTTTTACTGTTAAACCAACAAACATTTAACCTCCCTAAAATATAAAAAAACAACAACGAAAAAATTGGTGTGGGGGATACTAAATCCTCTTTAAGGAGCCAAACATGGGAAAAAGAGTGTTTAAAGATTTATCTTATTGAAAAGCAAAAGCTTTTTAATAGTTGTTTTTAGGTCTCTTCAAGATGAAAAATTAATTCAAAACGTGATTATACGCTTTTAACGGTAGATCGAAAGTTAAATTTCTGATTGAAAATAACTGCCTTCATATTTCATTATAAACACATACTTCAATTGCCATATTTACCTAAATGTATTGATTTTTGGAAATTACTATTAATTTACATGGAAAATAGTTTTCCGGGTTTTCTTAGAAATTCTTTGGAATAATCTACAATTTTTGAGATTTTAGTTTGGAGTTAATGCCCAAAGAACGTGATTTTATCATCTTAACCCTTTAAAGGCCATTTTTTTCTAGTCATATTATGTTAAAATATTTTTATGTTTGAAATTAGAATAATAAAAATGATTCATTTAGCTTATTAGATAAATTTAATTTGATTAATTAATTTGGTTAATTAATAATTAAGTAACAGATCAAGAGACGTCATTTTGGGTAAGATAAAGAACTGAAGCATCTACGTTTCTGTCTTACTAAAAAAATTTGTCAGAACTTATGCCAACCTACATAATTTCATACAAATATTGATAAATTTGGTGGGAGGCATACTTCCCACGGCCTTAGAAAGGGTTAACTAAACTTAACATTTTCAAAAGCACGCGATTAATGGTTTGCATGGATAAATTTGAATTTTTCCATTACATTAAAAACATTGATAAAGATTGTGTATTAATATAGTAAGAAAAATATAGTTCTATAGAGACGAAAGTGATATCATGATAATGTTTAAAGAGCTTCTTCATTTTCCTTTATATTTATTGTTATTCGAGTATTTTCAAATGATTAAATGTAATTTTTTATTATGCTGTATTGTTGTTCCTAATGCCAGCTGTTATAGCTGCGCTATACCACCTCCATGAAACCAAAAATCTCTAAAAAGTCCAAAAACAATAGCGGATCCCTTAAAATCTCAAAAATCGTAATATCTAAACACTTGAGAATGTGATTGGGGGAGGCTTGATCTGCCTTGAACAAAGGGCATTCAGCAAAGATCCTCCGTCCGTGTTGGAAAGTGAGGGATTTGGTGTGTCCACTCAAAAAACGAGAGAGAGCTGTTTGCTTTTTCTAGACAAATTCAGGCGGTGATACCAAACGGGACTCTTACCAAAGTACCAAGGGTGAGCATGTGGAACTCTCCGAAGTGCACTCGACTCCATCTTTTTGATAGAGGAGATTTCAGAATAAGTGAGTGTTGCATCACCATGAAATATGTCAGCTGAGGTAGTCTTAGTTAAGTTATCCGCTATCTCATTACCATTTAAACCAACCTGTGAGGGGACCCATTGAAAGTGTATAGAGTGTTCAGTGGAGAGTCTGGTAATAAGGTCTAAGATATTCATACTAATCTTGTCCCCCACTTTCGTCCAATGAGAAAGGTGCTGTATAGAGGCACGACTATCCGTTAAAATCCAAATGTCCCCCAAAGACAATTTCAGAGGACGTGTCGATATATTGAAGACCCTTATAGATTGCAATAAGTTCGGACCTGAATACAGAACAGTTGACAGGATTACTAAACAAAATATCAGTCGTTCCTCCGGGAGTCTCAATGTGCACGCCATTACCAGAAACGCCACCATCTCCTTTACTGTCATCAGCGTACATTTTCAGAGCCGAAGATCGAATGCTATGAATTGTTTCCAGAGACATTTGTCTAGTAAATTCAAGTAACTCTGACGTTTTGCTAATCTTGGCCAAGAGATCAGTATGGAAATGAATTCGATCAGGGTCAAACTTAAAATTCCAATAAGGCTTTAAGGAATGTGGTTCCACATCTCCAGAAAGTAGACCCATCTCTTTTGTGAAGGAAAAAGAACTGTGTTTCTTTAAACGATTATTATTATGCTATGGATGAAGATAAGCAGAAGTTCTGTGCTGATCATTGTAGCTAAAGAGCTTGTTGTAATATTTTGAAAGACAGTGACTTTTTCTCAGAGAAAGGTGGTAGATCACTCTCGTACAGTACAATATCATTAGGACAGCTATTAAGAAGACCAGTAATTATACTTTATTCTTTATTATTTTTTATTATTATTGTGTTTGAATGTTATTTGTGTGTTATTATTATTGTGTTAATTTTTTATAATTATTGTGTTTGAATTGTAGACCAAACGAATAACTTAATAGGTCCTTATAACTAAACATAAATCATTTTTAGCAAAAGAACAAGCAAGCTTTCTTCTGACTGGAATATGGGAAGTTTACGTAAAAACTTGTATTTGAATCAAATATCACACACAAAAAATGTTGGAAACATTTGTTGTGAAAAATAAATATAACTTGCATCGAATTCTGAATGTTTCATTCTAATACGGCGAAATGCTCTGAAAAAAAAGTAAGTTAAAGTTGTGTAGTAAACAAATATGTTGATTCGGCGACATCTCAAAACAAGGTATGGGGGAATCTGGATATTTGCAATGGAATATTAAAATGATTTATGATTTTTGTTGCCGTCCTGTAAACAGATTTTGCAGGATATATATATATATACGTCAAGAATACAAAATGTAAGAATAAATACTCATTTTCTTCTAATCTTCGTTTCAAACATTTTGAAAACATTTATGTCAGTTGTAGGAGTTTCAGTTGTAAACCAACTCATCATTACAAATTGAATTTTTTTTCTTCTCATTTTTATCTTAAAGTAAAATGCCAGTTTTTTCGCTGTTAAAATATCATCTACAATTCATCAAATCATACATATCAAGATTCCGATTCAAACATCGGTTACAAAGTCCTTCTGAGGGAAAGTACGACAGTAACGACTTAAACACGTCTCGCCCAATGACAAAAATAATCACAGAGGTAACAAAGAAAACAAAAAAAGGGTCTCAAGAAGCTATTGACTTTAAACATCGCCTCTCTGGGTCTCTCGAAAGACATGCGTGTGGTCCGAGAAGACATTCCGGCATTTAGCAGAGGGACCACCGGCAGAGCGAGGCACTCATAACCGTTTGCTGTATTTATTGCGTTGAGGGTGTACCTCATTAAATGGTGTCAGATATGGAACGAAAGGGTGGTCAGGCGATAAAAATATGGTGCGAAGAACATCCTTTGCCGTGAACTCTGCCCTGTTCTATTGATGACCTCTTACCAATGATATATTTGGCGCTCTGTCGCCAGTGCCAGAAAGTCACCATTGTTGGCAAAGGGATGTATTTCACTTGAAATCGGAAAGGGACGAATTCCTCTGCAGTGATTTAATATGCATATTTCGAGTGACATGCCTTGAAGCATGGGAAGGTTAATGAACTGTTTAATCAGCACTTTAATCATAGGGGACATTTTTTTGAAAGATTGCAGTGATGGATAGCTTGATGCTAGGAAATGACTTCGGGGTTGAAAAAAACTTAATCGTAAAAAAAAAAAAAAAAAAAAAAAAAAATGGTATATCTATAAAATTTAAGCATTCAATGCCATAAAACTCTTATCCATAAAAATTACAGTTTTTAATGTAAACTCTAAAAAAAAAAAAAAAAAAAGTCAAATTTTCGTATTAAAAAAAAACAATAAAAAAATCAATGATAATATTTCTGAATTATTTTTGAAAATGCCAATAATAATATTTGGCTGTTTGACATTCGACCGTGAAAATTTAATAACTACTGTTTAAATTTGTTTTGAACAGAATTTGAATATCTAAGATGTTTTGATATTTCAAACAGGTTTTTCGGTTCGAATTAAAAGAATTTGTTGGTTCGAATTCCTCGAAAGGGCAAATTTAATTTCGGAAAGAAGATAATTCTTAAATAAGCTTTTTTTAATCATTGTTATTCTAACTTTAAACCTATTTTTGAACTGACTTTCGAACACACACGTACACTTTGAATACGAGCTAAAAAAGGGTCCTATAAATTTAATATTTTCGCAGTGGTAAGTTGACATGGCTTTGAAACTATCTAAGAATTACGAATTACTAAAATGTTTTGATCATGATGATTCTGACTTTGTTTGAATCTTTGAGAAGCAATTATTTTTAAGAAAAAGCTAAATTGAAGGCGTTTAATCAATTTCCACAAATTTTTAATTAGTTAATAATTTGTCAGTGCTACTCCTATTTCACCTTTTGTCAAATGGTACATAAGAAAGGAGTTCTATTCCTTTCTGAAATTTTATTTCAGTGGTGTGCAAGGTGATTGATAAAGTCATTTTATGCCCTATAATTCAAAATGGGGTCCTGTATAATCAAGAAGTCATCTATAGTAGAATAACTGCATTGAATTCATTGCGACAGGTTATAGCGATGAAATAAGAGAGTTACAAAACTAACTAGAAAATACAAGAGATCCTCCAAAAAGTTCAGTTTGAAAAATTGTACGCTATACACAGGAAGAATTTTAATGGAGTTCTCTATAAAATTATCGATGATAATTGAGATTAAATTATGAACTTTCCGTGACTTAAAAGAAAGAGTTTCACTCTAAAATTGAAAAATGTATTCTGTTGTATTGTCATACAGTTTTTCCGAGTTAAGCAATGTCAAAAAGGAAATTAATGCAGTGACAAAAATAAACAAAAATAATTATATAAAAAAATATGAAATCCGCATATGGGGGAGGGATCTGAGTTTATTCAGGGAATCTTTTAGAATGAACCCTTTTTCAAGTCACGGAAAGTTCATAATTTAATGATTAAAGTTCATAACGTAATAATGGCATTTCCGCCATTTTTACAGATAGGTCTCTGAAACTTTTCCCTGTGTTTTTATTATAGTGTAGTTTTTTTTTATCGTACATTTATGTAACTGAAATTTTTTGACGATCTCATTCAATTTTTTATTTTACTTTTTGGAACTTCCTTATAAAGACACTAAGAGTTGTATAGCCTATCTCAATAAATTCTGCAAAGTCACATTAATATAAGCAGATATTTCTTCCTTAGCTATAGGAGACACTGTTTTACTGATCGCCCTGTATATCTTAAAGGAGCTAAAATAATTTTCTATTTTTTCATTCTTCTGGGAATTTCAGTTTTGCACTAGAAAATATGATGAATTGAAAGAAAATCTATGTTTTAAGCACACTTCCAACCACAATCACTTTGGGCATACGATAAAGTAAATATCCTAATTTTAGATTATTTTTAATGTATAAGAAAAAATTAAATTAGAAAGACTAGATTCTAGCAAAAAAAATCTGCTACACAAGAGTTGATATAATTTTTTGTTTGTTTGTTATTTACAGCAATTTCGTTATTTGTGATTGACAGGTGGAATGTATGTATGAGTGGAATCAACTTTCTGATACTGGAGAATTTATCACCAATCCGCAGTAAGTTGTACAAGCATCCCATAGCTTTGAATGTTAATTGTTAGTGTTTTCCGTCTTTAAATCTTCAATAATAATATTTATTTAAAAACCATTTCTTTTCAATAAGATTTTAAAAATCTCTTTTCCGAGGGTCAAATTTCCTTACTTTTAGAGAGACTTGAATCTTGATGCTTTCATGAAATATATTTTCTTATATTAAAACGAAATATTCTTTTGACATGAATAAGTTTCATTTATTATTAAAGCTGCGCTTTTATAATATTAACAAGCAAAATATTTCATGAATAAAAAAAATTAAATTTTTATTCTAATTTTTGGTATGAATATATTTTTATTAATATTTCAGGCTTATTCACAATCATTTTCAGCATTTCAGCATCTTATATTTTATCTCTGGTAAGATATTATTCAATAAGTTAAAAGCGGGTATATGCTAACACAGTATTTTACCCATAGGTATACGTCACTGGCTTAACAATAAAATATTGACAAATCGAAGTTATTCGAATATTTAGGCTTTCTTAAATCTGCTTAATTTCTTTTTATGCCAATTTAAGCACAAAGCAAGAAATAAAAAAAAAAGCTTAGATTGCTTTTTAAATTTTCAAAGCTTAGATTGCTTTGAAAATTTGGTAAGCGTTTAAATTTAGAAATTTTAACAAATGGGCAATATAATTATTTTCTTAAAAATATAACTTCTTTTATTTCTTATTTTTTACACTGGAATTATTCATTTTAACTTCACTTTTGCATAGAGCACACACGTAATTTTAGAAGTATAAAAGCGTTTATTTTCTATCAAACAGCTCCCAAATTTCCCAAAGGAAAAAAATTGAAATTACATTTGCGAAAATGTATTCTAAATGTTCATGAATTTAAAACACATTTCACCGTAGAGAGTTTAACATCTTTTTAAAATGTTCCAGAACATCTCATGCCTTTAAATTTGACGCAAGATCTTCAAATGTTTGAGTGGCTCATTTTCTTATTTTATTTTGCTTTATCCAAACATTCTGCTCACTGATGCATGAGACTCTCTTACTGTAACATTGTTTAAAATTCAACGCTTTACTGGCTGACTTTCTATTACTTTCCCATTTCGTTGATGCGAAGGGAAATAATAGTCGAAATCGAAATAACTCTATTTCGTGATTTCTTCTTTATGAGATCTCAGAAGAATATTCTTTTGTTTTTTCAATAGCAATTTTCAATGTTTACTTCCTGTACCTGCATATTGGAATGTAATGAGTAAATCTTACAACACGTTTACTTGTTCTTTAAAAGATCATTAAATATCTGATATGTGATCTTAATGTTTCTTTGATCGAGTAAAATCAACCCTCCCCCTCCTCCCGAGTTTTATGCGAGTGATGAGTAAGTGTATAGCAATTCATCCAGATGACTAACGTCAGCAATTTCCTGGATGAAGTTGAAATCATTCAGGTATCAAAGGTATTAGATAATTATCAAAAATTATCTATATGCAATTTAAAAACTATAGCCAAACTGAATTCGATAATATTTTACCACAAAGAAATTCTCCCCTGCATTCAAATGTAAGTAGGGGAGAATCGTTAACCTTGAACCATCATCTACGATGGACCAGTAACGTAATTTCGTTCTTTTAAAAATTAGAACCTTAAAATAAGTAATTTGTTGCAATGACGTAAATGGAAACCAGTGACACTTATTTGCAGTTAGAGAACCAGTGATTTTATTTCAATACCATGAATTTGATATGTTTGTCGTTACGTTGAATTTAATATATGTTTTTTAAAAATATATTATACTCTGAGAGACGAAAATTTACTGAAATTATTTAAAGTTAAAGTTAAGCGATTTTTTTTAAAAAAAATTACCTAGGATTGGAATTCAAATAGTTTGATCATTGACTGTTTATATCACGGACATTATTATCTTGAACTAGAGAAAAGATAAAAATAAACCACAAATAATCACTAAATAAATTGGGAATGAAATAAGTCAAAGCAAAAACACACAATAAAAGAACATTAAAGCAATCAAATATTAGTTCGTAAAGAACAAAAACAAAAATTGTTTGTTTTTTGTATCCAATATGAGGAAGCAAAACAGGAAGAAGAAAGGGCAATCTATAAAATGTCATATTTGAGGTTATACTTTATGAATTTGTGATTTTTAAATTTTAAAATCAAAGAATACTTTTATTTTGATTGAGCTCCAAAAACTTGGTAGTCCAATTTCGTTTAACAGACTAATGGCACAATTTTTATGCTATTTTTTTTCTTTCAATTGAAAACACAATTCTTTAAAAGTTACTTATATCGCTCTGAAAACAAACTGCAAAAAATGCCTAAATTTCTTTTTGTTATTAAAATCTTTAAAAAAATTTAAGTGGCCTTTATTCTGTAACCTTTTTAGAAACTGTCTTCTGTATGCAGTTTTTGAATTGTCAATACAAAAAGTAAAGCATAAAACAATTAACAAAAATATTTTAACAATATTTTGAGAAGACAGAACTTTTGTAAATGAAATCTTGACTCAAGAACAGGAAGAAAACACACGTAATTTAGAGTCAATTAGTACTTCATTTCTTGAATGGGAAATTATTAAAGTAAATAAACATTTTAAGGGATTAAAGAAGGATCCGGAATAATAAAATGAATGAATTCTTTGCAATTCGAATAAATTATTAACAAATTCTGCGAAACAGTTGTGATAAGTTTCTATAGTAATTAGATGTGTTTTTAAAACTCTTATTAAAACCTAATTTAAGTCGCATTTACTCATTATATTATTTTTATTTTTTGCGGATTCACTATCTTTATTGTTTGGAAAGAAGAAAATATACATGCTTTAAGATATGTTTAACAATCATGACAGTTAGAAGCAGATACAGAATAATGGTAACTAATTAGTCCTTTACTGATTATCCTATAAAAATGTATCCTATTTGTCATTTAGAATTGAATCAACTGTATTGCTCATTAGACTACTTATAAGTGGCGAATTTCTGTCTGAGCAAACTAAATAACTGTCTGGGGCCGCTTGGCTGATGGGGGTGAGTTAGTTGAAAGCGTGACATAGAACATAATATCATTCCGCGCCCTTACAACTATAATCTTAAGAATACTTAAGCAATGTCGTAAACATGAAGTGGAAGACAAATCACAACCCCTAAGGGTATTGATCAAAATTGGTTCTAGTCAGCTTACCACTGTCAGAATTTAAGTTTTTAAAGTAAAAAAAAATAAAAATGGTTATCGGTAATGGGTGCATGGAACTGGAGTATTCTTGTGTGTTACAAAATTTGACCAGGGGTGTTTGTGGGACCCCAAAAAATCCCCTGAAACTTTTACGGACTTACTACCGGCATTTTGGAGTTTCGAGAAGGGGGGGGGGAGAGAGAAATGAAAAATTACAATTATGAAATATTGAATGACCTAATTATAAAAGTTCAATGAATTACTTTTTTTGCAAAATTAATAACCATAAATTTTCAAACATATAAACTACTACATTTTATGCAAATATTTTAAATTACCTGAATTAATTCTTTAAAAAAATTATCTAATTTCTGCTGCTTTTTTTTATTTTCTGATGTTTGTGGGCTTGTCTTTCTTTTGTGGTGAACTTCATAATTGCAGGAAGATTGACTTTTATTTTCCTCATTTACAGTTGAAGAAATTTCCTCGAGAACTGCACATGCAGAGGTAGAAGCAGTTTGCTTTTCTGCTAATGTAGAAGGTTTTTCAGAGACTTTTATAGGTGACTCATCTGAAATACATGTTTTTAAGTCCTCTTGATATGTTTTCCAACTTCTGTTCATATTCAGTAAGAGATCTTTGTGAATTGGATCAGTCATTGGATTTTTTGAGCCATATTTTTCACATGAGGTTTCTTTACAAGCCATTAAATCATATTTAATAGTCTGCACTGCATCTAGGGAATCAATCTTAAGAGAATGGTTCTATAGGTTCTATAGTCTGTGACAAGTGTATCCATTAAGTTGAATGCACTTTCCACTAATGGGCCATGGAAGCAGCTAAGGCAGGCTTTGACCAATTTAGCCAATGTAGGATACTTATAATCATTTGTGAAATCATCTTTTAAATTAAAAACTTTAGACCAATATTTATCAATTGTACACTTGACTTGATTTCCACTTTCATCAGATGTGTAGAGCATTTCTTTGGTGATATCAATATCACTCTGGTATAACCTTATTTCAGCTTCTACTTTTGACTTTTCATTATCACTAAAAATATGGGACATAAAAGATGATAATTTTTCAAAAGCTAATATTGTACTGGTTTTACCTCTTAGCTCTGAATCTAATGCTGTAAAACTAATTAGATATGAATTTTTAAGGGGTAATTTCTGTTTCATATGCTGAAATTTCAAAGTGAAATTCTCTTGTGTACATAAATAAAAAAATATTTCAATAAGAGAAACGAAAAATTTACACGTGCATCAATAAATGAAACGAAAATTTTACACAGCGGAGAAAAAAAAGTTGCGAAGCGATCAATGACAAATAGCTAATACGGCGAAAAATCCCCCTTCTCTACTTATTGGCGCCATGTCAGGAGAGATAAGACCTTTGAACCCAGAGTCACGTGATCGCACATCTGGTCGCGAAGTCTCTCCCTTTTTTTTCTGCCGTGCCTACTTGCCGAAAAGAATCCAGAAGAGAATATCCGAGAAACGGGGGAATGAGTCATAACTCGCAATAAGGAAAGAACAAAAAAGAAGTCCCCCCCCCTTTTCACGCATTATCACTGCCTTTGGAGAAAGAAAGGAAAAGTTTTCACCACACACGCTGACCTTGCGTTTTCTGCTTTCAAAGCAAACAAAATCGCCCAGATCAAATTAAATAATTCATTATTATTCCTACTTCCTTTTGAACGACGATCCCCGGAATTTCCGGGTATCGAAGTTCAAAATCCCCGGAATTCCGGGGTTTCCCCGGAGCACAAACACCCCTGTTTGACATAAGTATATTGGTAACAAAAACTCTGAAGACACAAAATGACACGAATACACATGGCAAACACAATCACAAAATAGAAACAGAAAAGCAGGCAGATTGCAAGGTGGAAATAAATGTTGTTTAGAAAATAAAATATGAAAGAAAAAAAAGAAAAAAGAAATGGAAATCTAGTTTAAAAAATGTTATTAGTTTAGTTGTCAAATAAATTCGTAAAAAATACAAATTCTATTAATTATAAAGCATATGAAGGCAGTACTAGATACAAAAATATTTAGTCAATTTCCTATTTGTTTCAAAAAGGTTACCTATTTAATTCAATATTTATTGTCACTGAACATCTAGTCAAATAATATTGGGAACGGATGTAGATATCGCGCAATTATGAGTCATAATAAAATAATAAAATTATTATTAACATTTTTACAAAATAATTGAAATAAAAAATAACATAAAATAATAATAAAGGTGTTGTATAAGTTAAAAAATATGGTGAAATGTGGAACTAAATTGATCAAAATAGAGGGAGGCCTCATAATGTGTACTGCCTAGGGTCACAAAACATCTAATTCATCGCTAAGATTTATTATTAATCTTTGAAAAATGTAACATCAGAATGTTTCAGTAATGTGTCATAAAAATACTGTTATTGAAAATGTATATTTTTTTAGATATTTCCCTACTGAATAACAATACTTGTTTGAAAACCAAAAGAATGTTGTATGACAAAGTTTGTTAAGCATGACGGAGAAGCAAAACATGATGTTTTTTGAATTTTCTTGTATTGCAGTGAACTGGTAGTGTGACGTAGGAGTGATGAATGCATAGCAAAAGTTTGCAGGAATGACTTGAAGCAATTTATAGAAAGCTATATATATATGTATGTAATGATATTTTAAAATCTAATTTAAACGTAATTAATTTCCTAATTTTTATCTTAATTTAACCTCTATTAACTTCGTGATAAAATGTTCTCTTATTTCCTGATACAATTCCACATTTTTTATTTAATTAATGCTACATGAGCTCTAAAGTGCCGCAATCGACAAGTTTCCATACTCTGAATGAAGGGATAAAAAACTGCCAGGACAAGCAAATTCTTTTAAAAGATACTTATTTTCCCC
Organism: Argiope bruennichi; assembly: GCF_947563725.1. NCBI lineage: Eukaryota > Metazoa > Arthropoda > Arachnida > Araneae > Araneidae > Argiope > Argiope bruennichi. Next base: position 125,908,202 of record NC_079154.1, on the reverse strand, counting down.
TTACCTAAATCGACACGTGTAAATAAATACCTATCAGGATCTCATAGTGTATAATCATGGGGACAAATATTTCTGTCGATCTTTGTTCTTTCGCACTTCAGCTCTTGTGTCGATCGCTTGTGAAAGGTCGTCAGTTCCGACCACCCTTCTTGTACATAAATCATGCCTCCCGGGATGGAATAAAGAGAAGTTTTAAAATTCAAAGCGTCATTATTATATTATATTATATATTCTAGAATTATATTAACAAAGCAAATAATGTCGAGAGTAAGTCTATTAAGAAGTCAGTGCATCGTAATTTCAAGATTAATATTAGGAATTTCTATATTTGAATTATGAAAAACTTGCATTCATTTCTAAATTGATATTGTTTCTAGTACTTTTTACTGCAAGATTCGAAAAAAATCTTTTCTCGCATTTTTGGATCATCCATTTAAACTAGTCATTTCACTTCACATCTAAATTCACAGTTATTTAATCGTAATCGTATAACTTTGTCTACACAATAACCACAACTGATATGTAAATCTACTGAATATCAGCAGCATATATCTTTATTCTGTATCTTGGCTGTAATGAGCAGGCAAGTGTTAGAGGTTCATCTCTGTAACGTGCAAATGTCGAAAATATAAATATGTTCGTTATAATAAATGTCAGTTTGAAAGTATCTTTCCGCCATCTCGAATACAACTGGAATTTTCTTTCATTCATTGAAATTCTACGCAAGAGTAAGGAAGTTTTAGTCTATTATCCTGTAGCAGCTTTTTCATAACAAGAATTTCTAGACAAGCTTCCTGTCTCAAACTACAAATAAAGTATCAAATTATGCTATTTAATATTTAGCGTGCGAGCGGTTTTATGCTATCCAATGACATTAAATTCTGTTTGCTACGCAATGGCATTGCATGTTTATTATGTACTGGCATACATTGTCACAAGTTGCGCGCTGGATTTCAAATGATACAGGTTAAGCCCACTCGATTTGTACCAAATGAGCATACACTCATTTTTCTGAAATATGGCCCATAAATAATGGAGATGAATATTAAAACAATAAATGGATGACTGAAAGAATATCAGTTTTTTTCCTTTCCTTTGCTCCATTTATTTATTATTAACTTTTTGCTTTGTTTTGAAATTAAGATATTTTCTCTTCTGAATTTCTATGAAGAACAAGAAGGCCGACACTAAAATTCCTCGCATCTAAGATTCATAATTTTTACAATAATTTTAAGAAAAACATGTCAAGCGGATATGAATTTTGATTGGAATTAATGAAAATTATTAAAAGATCTGTTTTTTAAAGTAGACAAAATTTTTCTGCTCCATTATATTCTTTCCATTATGCTATAAATTGGCCCACATCATTCCCATCCATCAAATATGTACTGGCTTTTAATAAATTCATTTAATTTTTCTTCCAATCAATCCATTTTTTTTCATATTCATTTTTAAATTATTATGAACTCATTCATATTTCTCTTTGAATCGGTGGCGTCCATCGTTTCGACTCATTTTCACCAGTTGCATCAAAACACGATTGAATTCAATTCAATATGAAGGAAGAAATAAATTATAATATATGAATAAAATTATGCTTTTAAAGAAAAATGCCTCAGATAGGGAGGAAAATGGATCACGCCAGTCAGAAAAAACGTAATTCATATTTGTAAAAAGATTTATCGGAATTCTATTACTGTTTTTATTTATTCATATCATAACTGTGAAATAAAACTTTTTATATTTTAAAACTGTTTAAAATTTCTTTACTAAAATATTTCGAAATAGAATTCAAGTTTTTTTTTTCATAAAAGATATATCACTAAATAAGATTTCATATTTTCTTTAATCTTAATCTAGACTAAAAAATTTTTTTCCGAAATATTTTTCTGGAGTATATTTAGCGGTGTTCAAATAATTTTGTCATGTAAAATGACCTCATAAATATCATCATTAAAAAAAAAAGACATTATTTTTGAATATTGATTCCTCCACTCAGGACAATAGTAATAAAATGCTTTAAGAAAAGTAACAGCTTTCTTGTCGAAATTTTGTGAATCGATTAAAATAATAACATATGAAGACATTTATTTGAATACGTAAATAAGATTTTTAAAAGTCGATAACACAATTTTCAATAGAATATTTACTTATTTTACAGAAAAGTGTGTGTGTGTGTGTTTTTTTTTTATAATTTCGTGATTTTTTTTTCTTATTTCTGAAAATCCATTGAGATGCTTTGGATAAATTAAATTGTATAATATCAAATCTTTATTTAAATGTTCCCGTTCAAAATATTAAAATACCCTAAAATGGCAACAATTTCAGCATGCAGCTTAAACCAGTTTACGAGATATATTTAAGCTCAAAAAGGCAATTAAAAAATAAACTAACACGTGCATAAAATGTCGTTACGAAAATAATTTTTTTTCTGACAGTGAGCATGATATAGAGTTTTGGACACATTAAAAAGAGTTCCATAATGAGAGGAGACTCTACCTTGGAATGCGCCAGGCAACGCACCATCATATTTCAAAAACTTCTTTATAGATAAGAGGTAGAGGAGACGTGGCATTTTGGAGAGATGACATACACCCACGTTCGGGACGTGATCGAAATGAAGACAAATTGCAAAGCGCCCAGTCACTGCACTGATGCACGGCTCATAATATCTCTTTACAGAGATATGATCTGGAAATTTTTCCATTAGAATTCCACTGAAGTCAAATACGACCCGTTATTGACTTCAGGTTTTGAAGCTGTTTCGTAATCTTAAGATTTCATTTTATTTCAAAATAAAACTAATGGACATTTTTACTTTGGTTTAATAATAAAATCAGTAACATCATTTTTTAAAAGATAAACTTATTGCTCATAAAGGTAATTCGCATTTAAGGAAAAGTCAAATAATTATATATTTTATTATATCAAATACATTTTTTTGAAATTAAAAAATTTAACTATAAAAATAAAAGGCGAAGATTAATTTCAACTATTCAAAATGATAGTTTTGTAAACCGCATTAAAAGACTAATAGATTCTTCATTTAACCCTTTCTAGGGCAGTGGGAAGTATGCTTCCCACCAAATTTATCAATCTTTGTATGAAATTATGTAGGTTGGCATAGGTCCTGACAATTTTTTTTAGAAAGACAGAAACTTAGATGCTTCAGTTCTTTATCTCACACAAAATGATGTGTCTTTGTTTGTCACTTAATTATTAATTAACCAAATTAATTAATCAAATTTATCTAATAAGCTAGATGAACCCCTTTTCTTATTGTAATTTCAACCCTAAAATATTTTAACGTAATATGACTAGAAAAAAATGACCCTTTAAAGGGTTAAAAGACTAATAGTTTCTTCATTTAATTGACTGCAAATAAAATAAAAGACGCTCTTTCCGAAAAAAATATAGTCTAAATTCAGAAAGGAATTAGTTCGAGGCGTCTCAAATGGTTGCTGTTTTACAAACATATTATTTCTAGGTTTTATAAAAAAAATTCTGGAATTAAAGTCTCAAAAAATACAACTTTAACCGGTAAAAAAACACGACAATTAATGAACGGAATGGAACCGGAAATTATTCTACAAATGCTTCCATTCACAAGGAACACCTTTCGAACTCGCTTTGTGCGAAGCCGACTAATATCAGAGAATGCCTTTAGAAAAAAAGAACATTTAAAAGTTCTTCCGCTGTTTATCTTTGCTACTGTCTTTGTCTTTGAACGCTTCCGAAAAACCAAAAATAATTTCGGTTGCTTCAGTGGAAATAATAAATTGGCTCTCTTCTTTTGGTAATGTATGCTAAAAAACACGAAATAATCGGTTCTTCACGTCTGGCGTTCAATAGATTTTCAGGTTCCCTCACGAACAAAAGCTCTGAAAACCTCATTTTTGAACTCATTTTATATTTGTTACTCATCCATCAATCAAATGCATGAACAATAGCGTTGAAGTAGATCTTAAAAGGAATTAGAGAATCATATGTTTTAGTTTATTTTAGAAGGTGATTGTCTCAAAACAATTGGTTTCAAGGTAAAAAAAATGCACAATTTTTAGGGTTTATTATCTTGCTTGGTCTTCATTGTTTCAAAAAATTGTTTTAGATTTGAAAAAAAAAATGTTTGGGGGTCTAAAAAATTCATTTGCATAGCGTGAAAATTATTAATTTTAGAGTTTTATGTCAAACTAACATGAATTTCTGCTAAATGGGTCTCTTGGCTTGCAATAATTTTCTTCCATAGATATAATAATTTGACATACGCTAACATAGTTGTGGTCGACCGTCAGCTATATTTCAGACTTTGCATTTTTTTTCTCATTTGTCATATTTCTTTATTTAAGTAATAGTGCTTCCTATCTTGCTACGTGTAATACATTACTTTAATTCTTAAGAAATGATATTTTTATCAATTTCTTTCCCTCCTTTAAAAAACAAACAAAAAAACTTTAGAATTCAGGAATTGTGCTATTCTAAACTTTTCACAAAAATTATTTATTTCGTATTATATTTTAATGATCATATATCACACATTATATTATTTTAGTTATATTAATTCAGTATATTTTTCATTATTATCTAGTTTTTTTTTAAATTTTATATTCTAAAAACTGAAATTAGGAAAAAAAAAAATTGAAAACTTTTTTTAAATTATTATTATTATGATAGAATAATTTTAAAAAAAGAATATAATAATTTATTGAATTGCGAAATACTTCTCAATATGGGAATTTGCAACAATAGCATATTAAAAACTGAGATTCTTTATGAATTATATATTTCACATATTTGTTTATATTTAATAAACAGATATACATTATATTTAATGCAGACAGTTATATTAAATAAACAGATGTTACATTTATATTACTCATGTTGATGAGCAAAATTCAAAATATTTTTAACCTTTTTTTAAATTTTATATTTTGAAAACTTAAATTAGGAAAGAAAATTGCAAATATTTTAAAAATTATTATTGATATAAACTTATTGCATCTTGAAATGTTTCTTTAATATGAGAATTTGCAATAACAGCATATTTTAAACTGAGATTCTTTATACATGATATATTTCGCATTATATTTAAATAAACATACATTATATATTATATTTATCTTACACATGCTGGTGAGCAAAATTCACTATGCTTTTCATTATTTTCTAACCTTTTTTAATATTTTATACTCTAAAAATGAAATCGGGAAAGAAAACTGTAAATATTTTTAAAATTATTATTATGTTATGAACTTATTGCATTGTGAAATGTTTCTTTAATGTGGGTATTTGCAACAACAGCATATTAAAAGCGTAAAAAACGCTTACAAGAAAATATTTTGTAAGCCATTAAAGACAATAAACGTTATAAAATTACACAAATATTCTACAAATAGTGATGCATTATAAAAAAAATAATAAGCACAAAAAACAAAGTCACAGTGTAAAAACATTGTAGATGAGATTTAAAAACACTTAACGTAAAATAAACAACTAACATTTTTTTACTAAGTCTATCCATTATTCTCGGTTCATCGTCTTTTCATACCAATATGAACACAGTGAAAATACTGAAATTTAGATAATTTACTGACATTCTCCAGAATAATTGAAAAAAAAAACACAAATATAATAAGTCAGGCTAAAAGACTATACAAACACATTTGTTAACACTACACAATTATTTTGGCTACAAGCCTTAGTTAAATAATATTTTAAAAGGAATCTTTTTATAATCAACGGATTTAGGATAGAAATTGATCAATGGATCACTTTCAAGGTGAGAATAATTTAAAGACTTATTAAAAATAAAAATTTATAAAATTTAAAAAAAAAAAACTCAGCAGAAGTGATTTTCTGGAAACATTTTTCATATTACAATAAATATACATTTGTATTATTAACAATAGATCATAGTCACGAAAGACCTTATAAGGGTGCGATATTTGACGATTTTGATGTGGTTAATACACAAATACCAGAAATTAATTTGTGCATTTTGGGCATCTTTTTTTTTTTTTTTGAATGATAGAAGTCAAAATTTTACACATAACTACAATTGTAGATACAAAATCACACACCAAATTTTATACATTTAAGTTTATTATACATAGTATGGTGAAAAACCGACCTACCATTTTGTACCAAATTTTATACATGTGTGCATTATTTTAAATCTGTGCATCAAATTTTACCTATCTAGCTCTCTTTATTTCGTTAACTTATCGTGTTAATTTATATTAGGATAACTGGACTGACAGACTTCCTCTGAATGGATTTTGCTTCAAATTTGATAGAAATTTACAAGTGCGTAAAGACCACATATCGAATTTAATTCATTTAGCTTAGCGAGTTTTTGAGTTATCTAGTTCATAGACCGACAGACATAATTTGAAAACAGTGTTTTTTCAACCCAGAGAGTTTTAAAATGTGGAGATTCGTTCAAAGTTCGAAATCAAATTTCTTAAGGGTTACGATACTTTCTTTGAGTTTACTTCGTTCACGAGAAAATAAATTAAAAAAAATAAATAAAAGAGATGCTTATTCTGTAGTTTATGTATAGTGTGCGTTTTCATTAGTTTCATTGCATTTAATGCCTCTAAAATATTTCAAAGAAATTCGAAATTATATGCAGATTTTTGTAAATATTTATAATAAAATCTATTCATTTTCACTGATACACAATTATGTGTATCAGTGAATCGTGTATTCACTGATACACGATTATGTGTATCAGTGAATACACGATTATGCCATTCTAATCCACTAGGCATCTTTTAAGTGGATATAATAATATGGAAAGAAGTGGTAATTAGATGCGCACTTACGCGTTTCTTGTGATTGTGACGTATCGAACCAACTGAGCTATTTCTATCATATATATTTCGTGCTTCAGTAGAAAACGTTTAGTTGACTTTAAAATGGTTTCATTTGGTGCTTTTAGCACCAACAGGAATATAGCGATATCATTAAAAAAAATCACATACCTTAAATTTTCAAGCTCTTTAGTAGAAATAATTTACCGACTCCATAAATATTTTTCTATGTATGTTGCTCAACATATATTTCTAAATATCTTGAAATTAATACTGTGAAATTATGCGATGACATTTTATAGGGTGGAAACGTATTCATATTTAATCACTGCCTGTATATCTTTTTAAAAGGCAAATTAATTCTATTTGTAGTCTTATATATCCATTTTGCATATTAGTTTAATGGAAATGTTTAATTAGAATATGTTCTAATGGAAATAGATAATTAGAAATAAATTGATAATAATAAAATAAAGTGAGATGTTTAATTGAGGAAGTGGAACATGATTCAAAATCACCGCTAATCTGCTAAAAAGAACAGAAATTCAGTTTTAAAAAAAATAATTAAACATTGAATTGAGGTATAATTTAAAAGTGTGAAATTTTAATACTGAAATATTTATTCATGAAGTAGCTGTGGTAATAGTAGTCAACTAATCATCTTATTGTATAGTGTAGACCTCATTTCCCAGTTCAATTTTTGTTTGTACACTCATTTCTGTTTTAAATCGCAGTTCAAAAGTATTATCCGTTTATTCATTTAAGAGAAGAATTGCTTCAATAGCCTTGAACGCATTTTACGAATGCTTTCAATGTGCATCTGAATGGAAGCTAAAAGCCATTAGTATACTAATTTAAAGAATACAAAGAATAAAGATGGTGCGATAACAAATTTTATAAAAGTAATGGAAGATTTGAAATGATTTATTAAGCAGTTTAGTTCTAATGAGAAATATCCTCATAAATCTTGCTGTAATATCACATGCAGTTGAAGTTAAGAAAGAAGACTGGCGATGAAAAAGGTTACCCTTAAACCAGTAGTGGAGCATTTTCTTTCATAAAGAATCTTCTAATTAATTTTTTACTTTGCTTTCCTTCTTCCTAACCCATTTGAAATTTCACAATTGTTCGAGTTTGAAAAATGATTCAAGTTCTTATTCAGTTTTGAAAAGGCATTCATTTTTTAAACCAAGAACAAAATATTTCATCCAGAAAAAAAGCCGTTATAAATAAAAATGTTTCTTCAGATACATACGTAATCGTCTGGTATATATATCGTTTATCCATTCAATATTAATTAACTTAAGTGAAAACACAGAACATTTTGACTTCCAAACCACATTTCCATATTACTTGCTCCTCTAATGAATTCAATTTGATATATAATAAATCATTATTTAAAGTAAGCACATCTATTTCGATTAAAAATTTCAAAATTTACTTGAAATAAAATTACCATGAATTTTCTATCCTCCTATAAGATGCTATCCAATGACTGTTTAATACGATTGGTTAAGTTAATATTATTATTTTGAAGCTATAAACGAGCTGCAGAAGGCCATTTTTATTTTCATTTGTAGCTAGATAAGGACGAAACTACAACCAGTATCCCACATCAATTCTCACCAAATAAAATACTTTAACTATACATCAGGTTCTTTCACCTATACAATGAATCTTCAATGGAACGAATTCTGGATTATATTGACAGGAAAAAGGGGGGGGGGTATAACCTTTTTTCCCTTAAGATTCAGTAAATTGATATTTCATTTTTGTTACAAAAATTTTATATAGTACATAATAATATTTTTGACTGCAAATATTTAAAACAAAATTATTTATTTATTCTATCCTATATTTTTTATTCAAAACTCTCGTGCAGATCTTTCATCATTTCTCATTTAACAAAATTTGAGTGCCAGAAATGAAGAAAAGAACAAAAACGAGAGGCAAAGAAATTGCTTTCAGAACATTGAATCTTTTATAACCAACCATGACTATTTTTTGATACTGAGAAATCCGAAGCCTTTTCATAATTAAATTGTTGTCTTCCTTTGTCTTTTGATAGATTGATTTTCAAGCTGTAAAAAAAAAAAAATCCATTTACATCCGGTGCTTCTCGTGCTGAGGTAAATTCAGAATAAGTGATTCGCTTCTGCTTTTTTGAACGTTTGACATGACGCGCGGGTCAACCACGATAACATGAGCGCTCCTCGCTTCATTTCATGTTCCAAGAAACAAAAGGCAGTCTTTTCTGCGCATATACTTGTCACGAATGATCGATTGAATTGGATTCCTTTTTTCATTCTATCCGCCCCGTCCTTTCAGGGAGATGCATCGAACACGAAGAAATTTATTGATTATTTAAATGAAGACATCGTATATACGCACACCGCCCATTGATGGGATGTTCGCCACTTGACAGATACCGAGATTGGGGCATTCAGACACGTTAATTGAGTGGGTTTTTCGGGATGCACATTCAAATCTGGCGACGGATCGTGAAGCAGCAAGAAAGCCTTGACGTCCGAGTCAAAGCAACCGAAGAAAAGGGTTCCTTTCTTTCGGAAGAAACAACAACTGATGGAGGTCAACCATCCTCATCAAGAAATTATTTCTTTTTTTTTTTATCATGATAGGAATTCGGCCAATCGTGATCCTCTTGATCTGGTTAAATGACAAAGATGCTGTTAAATTATTCAACTATTAAAATAAGGCTTTTTATTGCAAAATAACAAAACGGTATAGTTAGATTTAGATAGCTCTTAAACTTTCGCATACATAAAATCGAAATTTCGGAAATTCATTTATTTTGTTTAACTTGGACTGAAGCTCGGACATAGAGGATTGATGTTGCTATAAGTAGCCTGTGGTAGATGGATTTAATTTTTAGTGCACATAAAATAGAAATTTCGGGAATTCATTTATTTTGTTTAGCTCAGGTGGAAGTTCGAACATTGGGGATTGGATTGGATTGGATTGGATTGTGGGATTTAAAGGCGCAAGAGCCATAGATGACTATACTGCGCCAGACATATGGTTAGAATAGAAAAAGCGTGTCTTTATGTAAAATTAGAAACCGATTAAAAAATTACTTGGCAATGTCTCTTAAAATTAGAAACGAGAATAAAAAATGGCAACGAAGCATTAAATAAGATGATATAAACCAACTTCTTTTAAAAATTTAAAAAGATTTTTGTGGGGATGTTCCCCAACAAGCATTTGCATGTCCACTGTTGAAACATTAAAAAATCGTAAACGATGATGATTAAAAGCAGGGCATTCAATTAAAAAGTGAAGAACCGTTAAAATCGTTCGGCATCTGGAGGAAAAAGGAGCTCGATCGCCTAATAAAAGATGTTTGTGTGTTAAACGAGTGTGACCAATGCGGAGTCTAGTCAATTTGACTTCGAGCTCACACACTGGAAGATTGGGGATTGGAGTTTGCTATGAATAGACTATGGAATAGCGTATGGTAGATGGGTTTCAATTTTTAGTGTACATAAAATCGAAATTTCGAGTACAGCGAATTCATTTATTTTCTGCGGCTTAGGTTGATATTCGAATGTTGGATGCTGGGATAGTATTAAGTAGCCTAACTACGACACATAGACATATATTTCATGGCTGTAATTGTTTGCACTTGAAAACTATGAAGTATTACAGAATTATTTTGCATTCAGTAAGTATATCTCTATCTAAATGTATATAGCCTATTTTAATCATGGTCCAATAAATAAGTTATAAATCATTAAAAATATTCAGTTTAATTATCTTAAATAGCGACATTCAAAGCTTCATAACTAAGTTAATTTTAATCGTCATAGTTGAAACATTTTTTTTTTTGTTTAAAATGTTAGTGAATGAAAATAAGTCTTTTAAAAATGTATTTAATAGAAACTGGAAACTTCATAAAAATTTAGATTTCGTCATCTTCTCATTATCATACTTTCTGACTAAACCACATGAAATATAATTCATTACGTTACTGAAAGTGTTTTTGCGATTAGAAGTCTATGTATATCTCTCATATGGTTCAGAAATCAACTATTGGACCATTATTAGAATGGGCACTTCGTATATTAAAAAAGAAAATAGGCATAAATATTCAGAAAAAATATACATTATTTTAGATTCATAATTTAGAATTTTTTATTTTTTTTTACAGAAGAAAAAAAAAAGTCATATTTTTTTTATTCAAAGTGCTGCTACTATTAAGAATATAGGTCAAAATTTATAATTAAGCAGCCTAAAAGAGAAAAAAAGGGAGGATGGTGGTATTCATTTTGAATTGAAGAAAATTGAAGTAAGGTGTAAATTTTATCAAGAAAAGACCAATGCTGAAGAAATTTGGAAATGATGTGAACTAGCCGTTAACACATACTTTTGAGCAATGGATAAAAAACTGCCTTAAATACATTTGAAGAAATATAATTTATTAATTTTTTTTATTGTGAAAGATATTCAGTAAGAAGAACTGAATAAGCCCTCACAAGGCTCTTGTACCTGTAATAGGTACAGGTAGGTCCTGTACCACTAAAGAATATGAAGAGCTTTTTATAAGATCAAGATAAAAGTTGAATAGACAGTAACAACAGAAGTACATTCTTCCAGTGACTTACTAAAAAGTCTAAGCAATTTCCGTTTTATGGAAATTGAAAATCGCAGAACAACCTTTTTATTAGTTTTTATTATTTTATTCTGATATTCCAACTTAAAAAGATTTATATTTTTTATATTAGACTTAAATTTAAAATCGTTTCAGCAAAAAATTAATTTCCTCTACTCTGCTTACAAAATCGATGACACACAGGATTACAATTACAGTTGTCTACAATTACAAGAAAGACTACACTCAATTTCAAAATGCTTGGCAAAAATGCCTTTAATCAATAAGAAAACTAAATGCGATATCTCATGGGTAATATGAAACTGCAGGTAATCTGAAATGGAACACAGTCTAACTGTCTCCTTACCTGTACTATAAATCACACTAATGCACAGGCAGATCCCCCCTTGCATGCTACGAGTCACGACAGCTTTTGTATTCTTTCTGCGTCTCGGGATTACATGTAGAGTAATTTTAATTTAAATAATTTAAGCATGGGCTTTTCTTTGTATTCTTAACTTTGACCGTGACGAAAGCGGGGATGACGGATGATCCAGGGGTACAATTTAAGCATGCCCAATCCAATAATTAATGATGTTACATGCGTTTATAAATGCGCGCACTTCAAGAATAAATTAAGGTTCAAGTGTCTTTAAAAAAGCAATTAACTAAGCAAAAAAAAAAAAAAAAAAAACTGTATGCTTTTAAACTGTGTTTGAACAGGAAAAGAAAGTTGCATAAAATTGTTTCATTTTAGTTGAGCTTCAAGATTTTATTATTATAGAATAAACTAAAGAGGAACATGTCATTTGTTGTATGGATGTATATATCAACAATCTTAATTCAGAAAAAGAGAATTCTTGTTGCACTAAAGTGATTAGAGAACACATTTTTTTTTTTAAAAAATCGATTAAAGGTAGAGTAGTTGAACACTTATTTACAAAAATCAAGTATAAAATTTATTTATTTTAAGAAAATTGCTTTTCTTATTTTTTTTTATAAAATATCGCAAAATATCTGCTTTATCTGGAATATTTTAATTACTCGGAGTCAGCCAATGACTGTCTATCATCTATATAATCTACAGTTCTTTCCACAATGTGTTTGAAATATCTTGTTTATCTGAAGTATTTTTTTCCTTCTAACAATGTTTTCTAATTTCCTAATATTCCTTTAAAAATTATTTTAATTGATATAATTTTTATTCTTCTCTGAATGATGCCTGTTGAGTCGCATTTGTCCATTCCATTTTTTTGTTAATAATATATCTTATGATAAAAGAGCATACATTTTGTCTGAAAAAATTGACAAAGATTTAGCTGAAAAAGTTTTCGTAAAATATATTTAAAGAACAATGTATGCGTTAAATTCCGCAATCCTCCGGGTATCTATCCCCAAAAGAAAAATTTGGGAGTGGTTTTTCCAAATTTTTTCGTATACTTCCTGATAAAGGAATCATCCTAGAGAATATCTTGGATAACAATGGTGTAAAAAAATAACGAAATATTCACTTTTGTTCGTGAATTTAGCATTTTTACTGAATCTATCTTGTAATTTTTGGAGTGTTATTTGGCGATTAATCCTTGGCATGAATTCAATAGTATCTGAAATTCGAATTTGTGGTTTAGAAGCGTTTTCGCCAAACGCTGGAAAAATTTGGCGCATAATGCAGTCACGAAATCCCATACCAAATTTGATATATTTAAGTCATTGTGCTTTTGTGTTATCACGTTTCCATGTTTCTGAAAGTACAGACCGACAGACGGTCTATCGCTTGTTGCATTTGGCTCAACATTTGGCAAGTAACAAAAATTGACCATAGATGTTCATTCTGTGTATCGAGTTTTATCTATGTGCTCTCTTCGTTATTAATTAAAAGTGTTAACTTATATTTGAACATCCGGACAGACAGCCTTCTTCCGAGCAGATTTTGCACAAAATACGATAGAATCTACAAATTTGGTATAAAGATCGTACACCGAATTTCATTCTTCTAGATGAAAGCGTTTTTGAGTTATTTTTGTCACAAACGGACAGACGGACCTTTTCCAAAAATACGTTTTTCGAATTCGTAGCTCTAAAACGTGGAGATTCGTCAGAATCTCGAATTCGAATTGTTTGACGATTATTATACTTTCTCTATATTAGGCATAAGAGAAAGTAAAGAAGACATAGAAAATTATAGTTTTCGATCACATTCTTTTAATAAAGACTAGAATAAAGCCTTATTAAGCTATCGATCTATATGCAAAATGCAATTAGGAGTTGAATTTAACAGATTCATGTTGTTGCCAATTGACAAAAGGGAAATGTTTAGCTTCTCTCTCTTTCTCCACTGGTTAGATGCTTACACAATGCTATAACTGAAGGGCAGGCCTTATAAATCAGATAGAATTAAAGTGTTTTAGGATTTGTTTTTTGATAAAAAAATTAAATTTATAAAAATCCTATACTGCCGAAAAGGATTGTTCTCAATGAAGGATCGTAATTTAGTAAAATTTTACAAGAAACTTTTCTTTTTTCCTTTTTCCGCTTAGGACAATTATTCGACTGATGTTGAGGAGACTTTCTGATGTTTATAAAATAAAAATGAGAGTAAAAAAGATCTATAGTTTGTTATTTTTATATTTTAGTTGTACTATTTTGATTTACATTCGGATTGTATATTAAATTAGAAATTCAAGCTGCAGAATAAAAGTTAGAATGTTCCCGTAATTCTAAAAAACAAGTTTATGTCTAAGCACGCATCTATATAAGCACGCATTATGCATAAAATGAATGGTAGACGGCAGGGAATAATAGTAATAATAATAAATGCTTTTAGAAAAAAGAATGTCCTCCATTCTTCTGAATGTTTAAATTAAGAAAAACGATTTTTAACACATTTTTCATTTATAAACTTTCTTTCCTTCAAAGCGTTTTCATTTAGAAATACAGAAATCTCGATGCAAATGATCATCATCATAGAAAACGATAATATTATATATTTACAATGTTTGTTTGTTTATATAACCTGTTTCTATGTCGTTTTTTTTTCACTCGTCATAGTTGTGGTAAAATAAAAACTATGAAAATTGTTATTTTGTTCAATAGGTGGTTTCGTGAACATGTCAGAGAGTTTGCGAGCCAATCAAAACATGAAAGACACTCTTTCATAATCCAGAAACACCAAAATCAAATTGAGAGCAAAGACGCAGTTGAATGAGACTGATTAATCGTGAGGCGTTTTCAGAATGCTTCATCTGCTATTTCCCCTTAATAACAGTCTGAATGAAGAGGGGGGGGGGGGAGAAGACAGAAGAGGCCGAAGTGACCTCTTGCTCGCTCTCCATCCCTCCCTTTCTTTGCCAAACGACAACAAAAGCTACAGAACAAGACGACGCAGAAAAAATATGTTCCTTTGCTCAATAAAAACGATAACATCCACGGAAAAACGAACGCTTAAAAAATTCACAAAATGGCGTCTCGGAGATCAAAGGTCTGACTTTCGAGTTGGTGCAACATGTCACTCCTGGAAAAAAAAGAAGTAAAATGTCTTTTGTGTTGACCCCGTCAGAGATGGGGTCGCGTGCCTGTTTAAAGAGAGAGAAGAGCACTTATCACGTCTGGAAAGGGGGAGGACGCCAAGTACACGATTCACAAAGTGTGGGCGTGGTGCCGTACCGTACCTTAACTTTCTTCCGGATTAACCTTCTCTGCCTCCGCTCAAAGGCAATGTCGCTCGAATGGAATGCGGCAAAGTCGCTCCCTGCAAGGGGAATCGAATGATGAAGTGGCCGTCATAAACAAATACAAAGGAGGGATTAATCTTATCTTGATGGACGTTCGCTGAATCCGGATGCCTCCACCAGGTTCATTCGGTTGTCTCCTTCAAAGACATCTTCCTCTGCAAGTCGTGAGTTCATAAAACTGTTTTGTGTCTTTGAAGATAAAGAATTGCAATCATTAAAACGATAGAAATCTGTGCAAGTTCAAATTATAATCAGACTGTTTCTGTCTTTTCCATACACATCTCCTTATCATCTTAAACATTGTTAGAGTGTTTAATTTTAAAAAATAGGAATCAAGAGTTCAATTTATTCAGCTTACAAATAGTTCCTTTTTTGGTACTTACTTTCGATCCAAAATGAAGATATGGAGAGTAAAACTTTGCATGTTTATAAAGTATCAGCTGGATAAAGAAACTCTATTACCTTAAGTAATAATTCATAAATCATAGTTTACGATATAAGATTGAAATACATCCCAAAACCTTTCAATCGTACTTTTTTTTATCAATTTTTTTCAGCAGGAATAAACAAAAAAGAAATATAGAAAACATTTTTGAATTTGCATGTTCCATTAAAATCATTGATTATTTTCATAGAAAATCATAATGAATAGATCTTGTAAGAATAAATTCTAGCCTATTAATTGCTGGTTGCTCCACAAGGTAATTTTAACCCTAGTTTTGGTTTTGGAAATAAAAATAAAGAATTTCTGGTAAAATGGTAGATACTTCGAATTAAATGTTCAGACATTTTTCTTAATTTAGAAGTAAATCTTTCATTGTCCTATACGTAATTTACCATGCCTTTATTATAATATTTTTTTTAATGGCAGACAATTGCAACAGAATAAATCCATTACATTATCCTATTATATGTATATTGTGAGCCATGTAGGTGTTTGTGCGATGAATTGATGATTTCGGTTTGGATTCTATGAAAGTTATACAGTGTTCGGAAGCTTGATGTATTTTTAAACTATTGAAACCATTGAAAATTAAACTTTCTCCTTTGCATCAGCTGCTTAAAGTCTCATTTTTCTATGTTGTATACATACACCTCACTTCAGACATGCATAGACATCAAATACCAGTTTCTGACAAATCCAAATCTAAATTCTTATCCATTGTTAACTTAAGGTAGATTCAAATGATTTTTAAAAGAGCAAACAAAATAAAATAATGTTACATATTTTTGATATCGATGTCCTCGGTCCAATCTAGAATACTGAAAGGCAAAAAAAAAGGAAGTAACTAACACAAAAGAGGGATTAATTTTATCAGCTATCCTGCTGTATAGATGCCCTCACTCCTCATCGTCCTGTTCTTTCCCACAAGGATGTCATATTCTCTTTCGAGTTAAGGTGTTTGTAGAAATATTTAATTCATAAAATTAAAAATAGTAATCCACTTTAAAGCATAGGGCCCACAACAGCCTATGCAAATTTCATCTGATCTGTTGACAGGATTCCAAACGATGGTAATTGCCCAGGATGGTAATTTCAACTAATTTTTTAGATAAAGACGCTAAATTATCATTGAAGTGACAAGTTACTCCTGTTGAGATGTACTAAAAAGGTGGATTATCCTTTTAGATATTCACGGAATTCTTTTAACCTCGCCTGTTCTCTTCCTTTGTGCTCTGTAAGACCTTTCATTCTTTCTTCCTTTTCATTATTTCTTTTTTAAAGAATGAAGTGCCTTGAATCCGAAGACGTATAAATTAAACCATAAGATCATTTTATTTTCAACATCAGCTGCAGTAATATTTGAAAAGAGCTGGAATTATTCTCAAAAAAATCTTATTACATACGATATTACATAAATATTTTAAACTGATTTCTATTGTCTCCCAAATATTATATTTTTTTGAAAAATATTTTATAAAACGTTTATCTTAGTTTAAAAAATAAAATGATAAGTATCTGGCAAAAATTAAACCCAGTATGGGCTTAGCCAGGTTTAATTAAGATAGTTTTTTAAGTCAACGAAAATAAATCCGAAGAGTCTCTTTTTCTCTATTTCAAAATCTAAAGCTCTAGCTATACAATTTCGTGATCAAGAGATTTATTTAAGCATATTTTGCATTTGTTGAATTTCCATTGTAGTTTTCTTTTTAAAAAATGAATACTATTTTCATAAAAATTATACTAAAATAGATCTTACATTCGAATAGCATTATACAACGAGGAAAAACAATAAAAAAGGAAGAAAAGAATTTGTTGAATTTCTAACTAAACTGGCCAACTCAAATTTTCGCAATCAAAACATTTTTATCAATCGTTTTTCATTTCATCAATTATTTTCCTTCAATCATTTCGCTTTTTTATCTTTTTTGCTTGAAAATTTTGACTTTAAGAAACGTAACGATTTATTCAAAACTAAGTTGGAAAGAAATGCGATAAAATATGATTTTAGCGAAATGTGCTTCTAAGCAAGAATTTATAACAAATCTGTGTTTCTTGCATTTCCATTCATTTATGAATAATAATATACTACTAACCATCGATCCCACCAATTCGCGTAGCATGGGTAACTTGAGTACCAAATGGTTATCAATAAATGGTAAACAAAACATCTATGAAGTATTTAGTAATGATACATAGATTGTTTTTACGTTGAATTTATTGGATAATTTAAAAAAATAATTGTATAATATAAAAAAAAATATTATTACTTCAGTTTGTGGTTACGAAATTAAACTATTTAGTATCAGCACCAGACATTTATTATCTAAGAGATTCTTTAAATGGTTAGACAGTGTGGTAATGAACTCATGATCAATGAAATGCATTGGCTTTATTTATATTGAGCAAAATAACCACATTCTTTTAAACTGAGTCTGTGCCTTCCATCCATCACTGTGGTTGCGCCATTAAAGTGCTCGAAGATATTTCCTTTCCGACCTTTGACGACACAAAGGCAGAGAGAAATAAATTGTCAGACCACAGTTACGGAAATAGAGAGAGAGAAAAAAATCATTTAGACCTGCTATCAGAATGACGGATGTATTTACTTCCGGACGACAGCTACGTGTGGGTAGGGTGAGCAATCGTCCACTTTTTTTCTGCAACCATTCCTCCCTAACGCCCTGCAATCCGATCGCTTTGTTTTAACCACAGAGAAATATTGCATGTCAGGCAATCCTCTCCCTTTGACGTCAATGAGGGAACCCATTAATACTTATTAAAAAAGAGGAGGGGAGGATGGATGCTCGCATTCTTTTCTGTTGAAACACGAAGCTTGTTTGCTGAAAGACACCACTTGTTGAAAAACTTCAATGCGATGCTTTTAAAGGAAGGCCTTTTTTCCTGGGACATTCCAACGTCCTTGCGTCAATTGCGCGAGGGGTCCGCGGTGGCGAGGGAAGGTATTCCTCCCTGTGATGGAGCATCCTTCTTCAAAGAAAGAGGGTAGGCTTGATAACCTCATGGTCCTTTCTACGTAAGGTCGCGGTGCTTCTGATATCTTAATGGAAGACATAATTTCATCCACGGAATGCACTGCAAGTTAACTAGAGCTGGATACTAAAGAAAGGGTGTAGAACATGCTTCGAGAAAGTGTCGATGCACTTTGGGGCGACCTATGCAGTTCTGGGTATTAACGGGTGGAGAAATTTTAACTTTTTTTTTTCACTGATAAGCATCGGTCACGTCCGTTTACCATGCATCACAGAGTTCACAAGCACTATCGGTGGACGAGATTTCGTCATTTCTTGAAGGAATTTCGATGTGAAATATTGAATCGGTGAATTGTGGAAGAAAAAATAATCATTTAATGGGCCATAAAATTCTCTTCCTAATAAATTTCGGTAAAGATGTATTAAGATATTGCTTATTTTTTTTCCGTTGTTGGAATGGAACATTGCATCGAGGTATTTGGGGTAAGTAAAAAATTATAATATAGCAAATTCTTTCGAATATTTATATTTAATAACGTCTTAAGAGAATATAGATTATTCATTAAAAATAACGTTCCAATATTGGTTTGAAATAATTATCTTAAAAAAAAAAACTTGAAAAGAACGTATAAATCTTACTTTAAAGGCTTAGTATTGAAAGGAAAAAGAGAATGAAAAATAAATAGAGTTACAGTAGTTCAAAAATAGATTCTAGTCACATATAAATTTTTTAGAAATATAACCAAGAAATAACTGGTGATAACCTGTGATCAAGAAATAACAAGAGGTGTTCGGAGCCCTGTAGCGTGTTATGCACTGGACGAAATATAACAAAATTTGGCCATCATACACCTTAAGGTATGCAGTTTCGATTTCTCAACAAAAAATTAGTAGCAAAAAACGACGATAGGGGAAATCTTGGCGCTACAAGCGCGTAATGTGTGAAAAAAGAATACATAACTGCCAATGGAAACAGCAAATAACAACACACCAAATACCAATGAAAAATGTTACACGAGGTTAAACTTTAAAATGCAGTACACGAGGTTTTCGATGGTGGGTCGCAGCATATCGAAATCGTCTGAGATGTAACGTTATTTGATCTTTTCTCATGAAAGTGAACTTCATAGCTCTATAATATCCGCCATGGCCATTTGTCATCAAATCAAGCCAAAAATCTTAAAGCAAACTCAAATCGGGTATTTCTGTCCCCTGGGAGAAATTCTTGAATGGGTGTTTTCTTATACGGATAAAATTTCAGGATCTTATGCAATATTTTCTGCAACGTCGAGAATGGGAAATATGTTTGCCGTGCTATCGAACGAGCACTGGTGGTGGTAACCCTGCTCATTAGCTATCGTCTGATCCGTAACGGTAGTTTCAACTTCTTCAATTTGTTCCTGCTTGATACCTTTACGTCCTCGGCCTGGTTGCACATCAAACAGGCCGAGGACGAGGCCATTCCTGTTATTTCAAATCTTTCAACCATTCTTCGTAAGTTAGTTATTGTCATCGGTCCTCTACGTAACTGTTTAACCGCCGGTATTCACGAAGAGCAGCACTGGCATTTGCATCCCGCTGATAAAACATCTTGACTAATAAGACACTTTCACGTAGTGACAATGCCATTTATGGGCGAATTCTTACAGAATGACTTGAATTCCCACAATCTATCCTTTAACCTTCAATGTTATGTCCTAAAATACCCGTATATGCAAATTACATAATAATGTTTTCGATCGCAGAGGCCAGAATTTCCCCTATTGGCGATTTTTGGTATTAAATTTTTTTCTTGACAAATCGAAACCCCATAATTTAATATGTATGGTGGTCAAATTTTGTTATATTTCGTCCAATACATAACACGCTACAGGCTCCTGTTAATTCTTGATCACCCTGTATATAAAGATTTTTATATATATTTCGAGCATATTGAAAGTTAAAAACGGAATGAAGTTTTTGAAACTAAACGCCTGATGGTATGGGAAGCACTGAATGCTCACATATTGACAAACTCGCCTTTCGCTTGGGGATAAATAAAAAAGAGCTATATATCTTAATTTAATTTAAATCCTAATTAACTTTCTAAACTATCCCATATAATTTTATTCCAAAATTTTCTCTCATTTCTTTTTCAAAGGCTACATTTTTGATTTAATTATTTCTAACACGCGCTCTAAGAAATTGATCTCACAATGCAAGCGAAGGAATGAAAATCCTTAACGCTCACAGCGTTCCTTTCAAAGATACCTAATGTTCCCTTTCCTTAATCGACATGTGTCAAAGAAATCTCTGTAAGTATCTTTCAGCGAAGGCGCTGAGTTAAAAATGTCTGAGATTTTTGTATCCCAGTACGAAAAGACATATCCCACTGTTGTTTCCCGTATATCAATTGTGCTTTCCCATGAAAAAGTTCAATTCCCAATTTGTCTTTCTATCGGCCATTCACCTAAGAACTTGTATTACAAATACATAAGAAATATACAATAAACTACAACAATGACTGAGATAGCCTTTTTTTTAATATAAAAGAAATAATAGAATTACCACAACAAGACAAAAACATTCAAATTTAAATGTTTCATTGATCGCATTTCATGGGTTATGAATGTCCTAGAATACTGAAGGCATGTTCAAAATGGAAAAATTATATTAGAATGGCTTAAAATGTTTCCTTTTCTTAGAGTTGGTATTGGTTCAAATTAGCATTTTTACATTCAGTGGCACATATTAACTGTTTTAATGTGAACATTTTCTAATCTATAGTTATTTATTAACATTAGAAGAGAAAATAAATATTTTATACGTTTCACATTCTGAAGTTAAATGAGACGAAAGCAAGTTTCCATGACTATCGTTCTTCCTATAAGTCTGTCCATTCCACTAGGGAAACCATTCTTACAGATGGAACATAGGCAGAAAAATTACTCCTTTGTGAAACATTCTCATTTGCAGAAAATAATTAGACCAACATGGAATTTGCGTGATTCAACGCAATCGGTGGAATTATTGCCGAGCCGCCCACGCCTGCTCTTGACCATCAAAAGTTCTCTGACCTCTTGGCGACAACAAGATTCACAAGAATTCGAAAATTCTTATTTACTGGCTGCGGCCGTGACGGTGGACAACAGACAAATGCCACAAATAGTGAAAAAAATGGCAGAGAAATAATCGACTGAAATAAAAGAAGAAACCTCGAAAAAGGAGAAACTTTTTTTTTATCGTCATTCCTTAAGGTCATTGAAACAAAGGGGTAGTTAAGGTTGAAAAGATTTGTCTCGGTTTGGTTTGAAAAATGTATGCCATAAAAGTAGTCAAAGAAGGTGTTTTTGCATTCTTTTTGCTCGAAATGTTTATTTTCATTTTGTCACCAGCAACTACATGTTTGGTAGTGAATACATAGAAGTATTCAATCGTCATACATTACTATTACATTATTGTGGAGAAACAGCCTCTGATTTTTTTTCTTGTCAGAATTCGAAAAGAAAAGATTCTTCTGAGAAAAGTCTACACTAAGAAAAGATAATTAAAAGACAATCGTCAACATTTGGCTGGTTCGGAATTTTCTTTTAAAAACTGTTCTGTTTATCATCAAGTTTTGTAATTAACAGTTTTCTTTCTTACTTTTATCCTAATTTCTCGTCGTTTGATTGTTTATAAGGAATGCTATAAAAAATTTATTTCACATCGAAAAAATATGATTTCCCCGAAAAACCTTTCTATAAAATTTTTTTAATGCTTCCCCTACTACTCACCCATTACCATCATTATCACGAGTCTCAACAAGTAGTGTATCGTTTTAGAGGCAAGTATGGATATATATTTGCTGAATCAATGAGTATTGAGAAAAGAAAAAGCAGCCTCTCCCCCTAATAAAATTTAAAGCTTTTTACCGATAGAAATAGAAATTGCACAACTGGTATTTTTATGTGACGGCAGTAAAAGATAGGCATTTTTTTTTTTCAGAATAGTTTCGTATGAATTATTTATCCTTAGGTTTTAAAAATCTATCTTTTTTGGTGCGAGCGAAAAATTCTCTGGATTCAAGCTAATGATTCATGATTTAAATAAAACAAATAAACAAGTTGGAAGAATTACCCTACTACGATCTTAACCCTCATAATTAAATTTTCTGTTTTTCAACAGAAAATTAATAATAATTAAGCACAAAATATCATTTTATACACTTCAAAATCCATATTTAGTCAACAGTTATTTCAATTAAATACAAAGATAAATTATGTTTCTTTAAGTAAATATCCAAAACTGTCGTCTAAACTTATTTGGTCTGTAATTTTATTGAATTAAAACAAGAAAGGTGATATTCGTAAAATAAAAAGAGAAAGCAAGAAGGAGAGATAGAAGAGCAGCGGTGATGATAAATCATATTCCAATTTTTTTTAATTCGGAATAATAGAAACAGGAAGTTCCCTGTTTGTATTAATTAGTAGCTTCGGTCATTTATAAATTTAAAAATTGTATAAACAAAAAGTCAGGTTGAAACAAATGGGGTAATAATTTTTATTCGTTCATTGTTTTTTTGGTGTTTTGTTAAGCGCTCAAAAATATAATATCGTATATCAGATTTAGAATCGAAAAGTCTAACTTTATTTTGTTTAGTCTGACGAGGACTATCAAAATAAATACATTGATTGTTCTCAATTTTTGCACGAAACAATATTTTTATGATTATAAAAATATGAAATTGAAATAATTTTGCAATAAATAATTTCGTAGAATTACTCCTTCTTTTGTACTTATAATAAAAATGTGTGTGTGTGTGTTGGCGCAAGCTAGAATGTTCGATCATTAGAACTATGGCACATATATGCTTTGAAGGATGAGAATACAAGTCTCGACATGATTCTTTTGTTGCCATTTTTATTAGAAATTTTATTAAGTAAAAACCAAGCGCAATTTTACCAATTTTTGTATTGGTAAAATATAACAAATTCCGAAAATATAACAGCACAAAAATAATTTTTACATTCTTCTTTAAAGTTCAAAAATGTCTTTCGTATGATATTTATTATTTTATCAAATAATTTTTTCTGTATTTAATATATTTAAAAAATATTATAACCATATTTTCTAGCAATATTTTTCATATGAAATAAAAATAAATTTAACATTTTCGAATATGTTTCGCGTACATAAAAAAAATTAACGTATTGCCATCATGCTTACAAATTATATTATTAAATGATTAAGTTAATTTTCACTGTAAGACTAAACCTAAAAAAAAAATGACATGCGTCTGAATAAAATGAAAAAAAAAAATGAATAAATATGAATCATCTCAAGGAGTTTGCATAAGATTGATTGACCTAAGATAAAGAAATTGTTGATTGTCCTAAAATAATGATATTCAAAATTTGATATCTTGGTCAGATTTGGTCGCAGCAGATTAAAATGTTTTTTGATATAAGAATGTCTATATTTTACTTAATATTATTCAAAATTATAAAATTTAAATTTCAGAACTTTTTCAGAAGTGCACTTATCCACTGAAGCAAAATAAAATATTATTTATTACTTCATTTAAATCCTTTTGGAAATAAAACGGAAAATTGAATTTTATGTTGAATCAGAGAAATTTTTATTTAATAATCCTCCGAGAGTTTGTATAAATTATATAAATATATTCGATTGTATACATAAAAACTTCAAAATTCTGAACGATTGTATATTTTGTACTTTTTAAAAAATAAATTTGGTTCCAGCAAAAAAGTTTTTGAATTTATTGTAGTTCAAACACTTCCATTTTAAATTATAGACCTAATTTTAGAAAAGATTACAGAAATTAGGAAAATATAAATTATAAAGTACAAACGGTTTGAGACTTCTAAAATAGTATTTACAAAGTTTTAAGCTAAAGAATTTTTTTCTGAAGATGACATTACGACCAAGTTACATAAAATATTTAAATGAAAATTTTATCGACCATTAACTCCAAAGAGCCAGCTGATCTCCAAAGGCGGTTAGTTTCTTTATAAAATGTGACTATTACAAATAATAAAAATTGCATGACAGAATTATGATTTCAAGTCTTATTCCAACGATTCTTATGCTAATCACAGTACTTGCAGTTTATTGCCCACTTTTGCTTTGTATTTAGGAGTTTGTATTAAAATTGCGTTGAAAGACATTGGCTAATTCAGCACCTTTCTTTACTGACATTTATGAATTCATTAAAAAAAACACCTTTTCTCAGATTTCGAGTAATTTATTCTCAAGATAAGAATTGATGTGACTGTAGGCGTTACATCGTTTTCTAATCTGAAGTGATAATCCCAGGCATGCAAATGATCCATTTTAAAATCATTGATAAAAGTCCCAGAATCGTTCCCGCCTTCCGAAGGAGTCAACAGAAAGCGTTTGCAATGGCATCCGGGGCGTCAACAAATTCCTAAATGAGATCATGCTCGTAAACACAGGTGGTGCGCCGCCCTTCCCTATTCCAGCAGAATGGAATGAATTTATTTATTCAATTAATGCAATGAGTTTCGTGTTAACGAAGCCACTTCATTCAGGCAGAGGGTTATTTGAAAAGGATATGGAAATCGATTCAAATAAGAAGGCAATTAAGAAAGGTACACACAATTTTTTTGTTATCTGAAATTCAGCTGAGGTTATTATAGGGTGCAATGTGCTGACGACACACACACATACACAGTGAGAGAGAGAGAGAAATTAGATATTAACTATAGGATCACGATAAGAAAGGACACTCTAATTGATTGATAGGTAGGCAGACAGTTTGATAGATACACAAAAATAGATAGATAGACAGGCAGATAAATAGACAGACATATATATATGTCTGTATACCCAGAGAGAGAGAGAGAGATTAAATATTAGTAATAGGGCCACAATAAGAACGGGCCCCTTAAATATTATATAAGCATTTAATTTTTTATGAAAAGCAGATGGCAGATTCGAAGACAATGAAGACACTTTGCATTTTTAAATTCGCTTTAATTCATCCAGGGAAGGCATAATTTATTTACAAGAGGCGCGGACAAAAGCACGTCCACTCATAGCAACAGATTAGGCAAAAGAAGACAGAAATAAATTATCCCTGGTCTTATATAATATAAGATATCGATAGGAAAAATATTTATTCACAGTTCTAATATACTATTAAGATTCTGATAGGGATTTCTGACGCAAGGGAAACCAGGGATCTTTTAAAAAAGAATTTGTTCAGATAAGCAATTTTTATCCTTTCACTCGGAAAATGGGAACCGCTGACTAAAGCATTTTACAAAGCTTCTCTTGAATTAATTAAGTAGAAAAGGTAGAATGGGATCAGGAAATAAGAGAATATTTTAGAATGAAGTGAATATGGATTAAATTGAGCTAAAAAATTAAGAAATTAATTAAGTTTAAATGAGATTTTAAAATATCATTATATTATATATATATATATATATATATATATATATTAACATCAAAGAGGGAAATCAGGTATTGTCAACATTCTCAGTGAATGTCGACACATCAAATATGTTGTTGAAAGACCGAATATTTTAATTATTTTTATACATTCGAACATGATAGTTAGGTTTTCCATGTAATTAACGTCGATAGCATAGACTGCACTAAGCTTGTTTTTTGATAATTATTTTAATGTTCCAAATCTATATATATATTTTACGTAGATAGTTTATACATAACGCTAATAACAGACGCAGGTTAAATATAGGTAAAAATGGCTTCAAAACATCTTCCCAGGTAATGGGCAATACTAATATTAAACCCTTTGACTTGAATTTTTTTTAAAAATCACTTTGTCCCCATTTTCTACGCATTTGAAGAGAATAGTCTCTGAATAATACAAACTTGTTGGGAAATTTTTTTCCCTAAATGATTTACAAGCCAAAGGCTGGGATATAATGATCATATTTTCCCTAAACACTACTTTTCTTAAGAATTGAATAAATTTTAAAAAGTGAATGGTAGGCATACGTCCCATTTTTATTAGAAGAAGTGCTGAAAATCATTGGAAGTGGTCTTCACAAAACTTTCTCGCATCTAATAAATACCCCCCCCCCCACACACACATAAAATTGTGGACTTTGTAGAAGACCGTGTATATCTTGCTTGGCACTGATTGACAATAATTACAAAATATAAATTTATGGAATTAATCTAGAATTTCTACTCAATCTATCGTAATCGTATCTAATTCGTGTAATCCTTGATGGTTTTTTTTTGTCTGTTAATCCCTGACATGCGGTTAATAGTACCCGAAAATCAAATTTATGTTTCAGACGCGCTTTTAACCAACCGATTGAAACCAAAATTTTAAATAGAACTACACTTGTAGTCACAAAATCGCGTACCAAATTTTATATAATGAAGTCATTGTATTTATAGTTATCGCGTTTTTATACTGGTGGAAGTATAAACCGACAGAAAGACAATCCGTTGATGGATTTGATTAAAAATTTAATAGGTATTTATATTTTAGGTGTTAATTCTGTATATCAAATTTTATCCATCTAGTTCTCTTCTTTTTGAAGTTATCGAATTAAGTCATATTAAGACAGACAGGCTACCTTTGAATGGATTTCTTACAAAATTTTATAGAAATTACAAATTTGGTGTAAAGACCTAATAAAAAATTTCAAACATTTCCACGAAAGCGTTTTTGAGTTGCCTTTGTCATAGATAGACAGACAGACATAATGCCCAAAACATGTTTTTGGAAATCAAGAAGGTGTAAAACGTAGATATTCGTAAAAATATCGAGTTCAAATTTTTTGAAAATTATAATATTTTTTCTACACTTTACATATGAAAACTTAAAAATCGATAGGAAATTCATTAAGAATAACGAAATGATATTACGAATTTTCCTCGAAATATATCAAGGAAATAATTTTGCTAACTTCTAAAAACTGGCTTTCTCTGATTAACTTAACTATTCTTCTTGTTACCATTCAGAATAATGAATAGTATAACGGCAGGAGCAGACAAATGAGGAAATGCGTCGATCAACATGATATCTGACCTTGCCGCATGGCCATCAATTTTGTAAAACTAGGCTAAATTTTTATAAATGACAACTTTTAAGTTGTCCTTCCACATAAAACCTGTCTCTTCGTTTACTTATATTAAGAGCAAATGAGCAAAACCATTAATTATGAAGGAATAATAGAAATTACAGCCAAATACTGCCACCGAAGAAAATTTTGAGTATTACTTGAATGAAATGTCTTGGTATCTTTCATAATAAAGTATAATGGTACATTTTGCTAAATTCTATATTTTACAATGAAAATTCTTATATTTTTGACTTTGATGAAAAGAAAAATAATTCGCTTAGCTAAAATTCCCCATAGTGAAATATAGATTGAAAAAATTCTTCCCGTTAAAGCGTATTTTTTGAGAGCTTTGTAGCTGAATTTCTTTTAATCTGGCTTCCTTTTCTACATTTATTACTGATGTATCAGCGTTTTTCTTATTTTTATCTGAAAAGAAAAGTAAAATATGTACCTTTCTATGTCTCGCAGTCTTTGATTCTTATTTTCAACCCTTTAAGATGTTTTAGGTTTATTGATTCTAATTAATTACTACATCGAATCTTCCAAATAAACAGCATTTTTAATTTCCCCGATTGGCACATTGGAAAAGAGTGGATTTTCAAAGTTTAAATACTGTATATTATTAACTATTATGGCAAAACCAAAATGGACTGAAAATAGTTGAAAGATGGGCAGCATATTACTAGGAATAAGAGGAATTAGGCGAATGTAAAAATTATTTCTGAGGATAGAATTGAAATATAAGTTGAATGTAAATTTTTCTTGTAAGAATAGTGACAAGAATTCAGTTGGGCATAAACTTGTTGATTCACAGCATTGCTTCATTACAGAATTTTGTTAGATCTAAATTCCTGAATACCATGATGAATAAAACCAACTTTTAGTTTCAATATTATATATATATGATAGCATTTGATTACAAAGAATTAAAAAATTCTATAGGATAGTAAACAGCTTCCACTTCATCCATCATAATGGCAATAGATTTATATAACAGAATTAACAATTATATAATAGAAAGGAATAACAGTAATAGAATTTTCTGATACTTCTGTTGGATAATTTATTAACTTTTTTTAAAATTTGCATTTTCAAGAGTTACATTTGTGATTTCGTTAAACTATCGATTATTCTTTATATATAAGAGTACTAAGTTACTTAAAAGAGCAATAAAAAATAAAAACCAGCTAAAATAGAAAAAAATTAATTTTTTTTTTCTTCTGAAAAATTTTTGATTACTCAGACTAAGCAGTCATTTTGAGGAGTTTCATAAGGGAATGAATATGCACACTCGAATGCTTATCATTATGGCTTGCTTTCGAAGTATTTCTAAAGTTCTGAGGCTCTCAGGCATGCCTCGATATTCGTCTGCCGGTCTTATCCTTGAAATGACATTTAGAATTTAATTGAAATTCATCTGATACTAATCAATATTTTTCCCCATAATTCAGCCGCCATTTCAGATATCGTAATTTATTTTAAGTAATAAAAACGAAAATGAAAATGTCTGAAAGAAAGTAATTTTACATTAGCAAAGGAGTGCGAGAAATAGATGCGCTTAATCAGTGAAATAAGTTTCATATTTTGACAAAAAAGAAAAAAAAAGAATTGATATAAATTTTGTTTTATTTAACTACGAAAACTGATAAAAAAATGAAAGAAAAATAGTATGGAAATAAAATAAATGCCACTGAATTTTTTTTTTTTTTTGAATTTTAGGGTAAAAAGATTTTTTTTTTAAATTTTAAGGTGAGAAAATTTAAATTATTTTTTCATCCTCTTCAATAGAATATATAAATTTTTTAATAATGCGATTAATATTTCTGGTTGCTTTGGAATGACTAAATCTATGAAGGGATGTGGATATATATGAGGCTTAAACAAATAAACAATTTTCAAACAGACTATACATTTCATATATATACATTAAATGAAATAAACAGCGTTTATTGGAATAAAATGCTGAAATAAAAAAAATTGCTTTTAGCAAAAAATTCTCTGATCGTTTTTGAACTTCAAGTAATACGTTAAAAAAGTTATAGTTGAACCAGAACGAATGATCTTCCTAAAACTTGCATTGTATACTCTCTAAAATATCTATTTGTGTTAACCACTTGCCTTTGATGAACAAAAATTAGATTATATAGCATTAATCTCGAATGCACACTATGATATTTTTGATATGTCGTTGTGCGATTTTTAGCGATTAATCCCCGAGATGCGGTTAACACAAAAGCATCAGAATACCAAATGTGTCGCCATTTTTTCGATCGATTGAAACTTAAATCAAACACAGAATTACAATTATAATCGCAAAGTCACATATCAAAGTTCATATGTTTTAGACAATGCATTTTTGAGTTTCAATTCTTGTTGTGAAAACACAGATCGACAGAAATCAACAACTCGAAAGATCCGATTCTAAATTTGATAAAAGTCCACATTTTAAATGTTAAACCTGTGTACCAAATTTCATTTACACAGCTCTTTACGTTCTGTAGTAATCGAATTTACTTGCCAAAATGAAATGGGAATAGATTTCATTCAACATTTGATAGAAATCTACAAATTTAGGGTTAAAAAGCATATATTAAAATTCCTTTTTATAGATAAAAGCACTTTTTAATTATTATCGTGTCACAGGCAAACAGATATAATTCCAAAAAGTGTGTTTTTTCGGACTCGGGGGGGGGGGGAAGGGGTTGAAACATCGAGAGACGTCAAAACAAAATCTTGAGTATACATTTTTGAAGATTATAAAATTTTCCCTTTCTTTAGTTCGTAATCGAGAAATTAAAAATCGATGAGTGAAATGATTTAAACCAAATAATGATAATAATAATAATAAATGTAAAAACAAAATGAAATAAAATTCCCTAGTTAAAAGTGGAAGAAAAATTCTTTGTTGGAGCACAGCAACACCACTTCATTGCATTCCTTCACCGATTTGTTGTTACTTAAATTAACAAAAATAAGTTCTATAATTAATTGCTATCAAGCCTTCTTTATATTTCATCGTATTTGTGATCAAAATATGAAGACTGTCTATTCAGTAGTTTGGATTTCTATCAAAAACTTAAAGAAATCTTAGTTTTTTTTTTGCATCAGTTGAAATAAACAAACATCTAAATAAAGAGAAAAAAATCTACACTAACACTGAACAATAATGTGCACTTTTGTTTACGGATAAATCATATTTTCACGCAGCAAAATTCGACATCCAGTTACAGCTAAGTAGAAGTGATATCTTCTGATATATTTGTTTATGCTGAGGATCAAATTCATTCAGGTATTAGAAAGGAAAGAAAATGAATTTAAACTATCATTCGGTAATACAGAAATGTACTTAAAATATCTCTGACCTCAGAAGTCAATGAATGACTCATTATTATAAATATTATGGAATTTCGAGATATAACTTTTCTTAAATTCAGTGTCAAAGGCGCCAGTGTTACGAAATCAAAATTTAATCAAATCAATTGATTTATTAATAATCAAATTCTGAAAATATTAGAATGTCATCGGAAATACACAATGAGATAAATTTCAGAATTCTAATTCATCATGAAGTGAGTGAAAAAATCTATTACAAAACTTTGTTTTCACAAACATGAACAAATTAAATAAGAGGAATTAATTACCTCAAGACCGTTGAGACTTTTAATATAGATTTTTTTTTATTGTCTGCAAGAATCTAAGTAAGATATGTGTAAAATAAATGGCTTTTGATAGTTCATTTCATTAATATCGATAAGGTTTGTCAATTATAACATTATAAAAAATTACAGAAGAATTTTTTCCCCTTATTTAAACAAAAGAAAAATATTTCATGAAAAATGTTAAATGCTTATAATTTAGCATTTTTGTCAAATTATGTTAAATTATAAATGTTGTAATTTTGATTTATTTTTAAATAATACATTAGTTATGGATAAAACAATGCCTCGTAATTTATTCCGGTTATTTGACGTATCTTACCAATGAGGTAAATGAACATTCTTGGAAATTAATTTCCAAAAAATTAAATTTTTAAGAAGAAAATTAATTTAATTTTCTTCTTAAAATTTAATTAATTTTTTAAGAAG
Source organism: Argiope bruennichi (assembly GCF_947563725.1). Taxonomy (NCBI): domain Eukaryota; kingdom Metazoa; phylum Arthropoda; class Arachnida; order Araneae; family Araneidae; genus Argiope; species Argiope bruennichi. The sequence continues at coordinate 125,876,477 of NC_079154.1, read as the reverse complement.
AAAAGTTCTACAGTTTATAACATTTTACAGTTTCCTAAACAAAATTAAAAAGAAATGGTGGAGCCCTGTTTAGGAAATGTGATGTATTTAGACAGGGGGGGGGGGAGAACTATCCATGAAGTGATTTTTTTTTGTCTGTAATGAACGTCGAGAATACAACACTTTTAAGATATATGAATTTTTAAAATTGCATTTAATTTATCCATTTGTCAATATTACTGGTTGAATTTATGATGTGCTAATCCAGAAACAACTCAAAATACTTTTGTTAATACACCTAGTAAATATAATTTAATATTTATTGTGGCAGACGCATTTTGTATACTGGCATTTTAATTCAATTTCAAACAACTATGACTATTTTGGAATTTAAAAATTAAATACTTTTTAAAATATCATGGGCGTTTTAATTTTATACTTAGCAACATATGTAAATATGGGGTGGCACATTCAAAAAAGCCATTAATTAAACTCGAGTATCGCAGCAGATGAAGATTTAATATTTATATAATCGATATTTTGAAAAGCTTCTACTTTCTCTATAATTTGAGATTCTCAATACAATTCGTTGTTTAATCTACATCTTTTTCTTTTTTTATATTTCAAATTTTCGTTATACCAGCCAACGGCTATTTCATATAATAAGCAGTCATCCGAGTTAAACATAAAGGGATTGTCACGTGATCCATCCAACGCAGGTGCCTCCATTGACCCCTCCCCGTACAAAGCGGAGCAGATAATTTAGTTGCCATTTGCAAATTCCAATGTCATCCCTGACGGCGGCAGAGCAGTCATTAACATCATGTTTGTGACTGTTGCTGCAGGTAAGAAGAAAAGGAGAACTTGATAGATAGCCAGGTGAAAAACGAGAACTCCCGCTGAGCTTAGTCCTCAGCGCTGGTGCTGCGCTCTATGTTTAACAGTTTGAATAAAAAAGAAAATTTTCTTTTCTGCTTGGAGGACCATCTGCGCTTTATCGTGAGAAACTACAAATCATTCGCCATAGTATAGATGATGTCGCCATCTATTGGATTTAGATGGAAACATTCTGTGAGTTGTTCTCTACAAAAAGTATTGCTTGAAAGGAATACTTATGCTGCCATCTATGGGCTGTACATGGAAATGAAACAGTTTTATATGTTTATGTTTTACACTTCTTTATTTGACTTAAAAGTTGCATTCCAATTTTCAACATAGATGTATTTATCGCATAAATATTTGATATTAAAATTTTCTTTCTGATAAGAACACTTTGATGTCTGAAATTAAAGTCATTTAAAGTTATATTAAAGGAAAAAAAAAAGGAAACTGATGCAAAAGACATAATTTTTTTATCTCTAAAATTTGTTAATATAAATGTTGATAATTCTTTTGGTAATTGGATAAGCTCTTAAATATTTAAAAATCGAATGCAGTAATGTTTCCATTTCAATTTTAATTCATGTAATGAAACAAATTAATGCCTTAATTTCTCTGTGAGACCAAAAATACATTAAATTTAATATTTTTAAAATGAAAAGCAAATCACGAAATTTAATAGTTTAAAAATGAGGCTATAGTGCAGGTTAAAAGATATAATTAAATGTTTAAATATGCAAAAAAAATTTAAATTATTGATTGTTTACAAACTTTACATTATTTTTAATATGAATCGAGTAAAGTGTACCAAGTAATATAAAAATCAATCAAATACAATATAAAATTTAAAACTCTTTAACTAAAATTACTGCTTACCTTTCTGGAATGGGTGGGGCTTTCACAGCAGCGGATATTTGAGCTTTGGGCTGTAAGACAGGAATACTTTCGGATCTATCTTCTTCAAAGGGATTGCTACTCTTGATAAAAGGATTTGTACTGTCTCCATTAATCCTGAATGGGTTCTTATCGTCCTGGCTGAAAGGATTTGTAATGCAATCAGTTACTATTATTTCTTTCGATCCATTGGATAAACTTGAGGCCATGTCCTGTTCATTTTCATCTAATTCATTGAACCAAGTATCAGTACCATTCGTTTCCTGCTTCGTTTCCATATTATTCACGAAATCTACAAAATCAGTATTTTGCTCATCAACTGCAAGAGACTCAACTTTACTGTCCAAAATTTCTGTTTCATTCATGGTTAAGTCAACCTCTTTTAGGACGTCGACAGACTTCTGAGGAATTATGGCTTCATCAATGTTGGCTTCCAGCTGGCTAATCGACGAATTAGTTTTGGAATTTTCAACGTTCATCAATTTCTTTGAGGTATTTATTTTTGGATTTCTGAGAGCTTTTGGTCCTCCTTTACCATTTGGAATAGGTATATTCGATCGATTAGCAGAAGATATAGGTCTTGGTATCCGCGAAGGTTGGTCAGGACTTCCTGGATCACTTCTCGTTCTACGGGCAGGAGTGTGCAAACTCATTCTAGGGGGGATATTAGGTGTTTGGTAAGATCTCTTAGGTGTGGTTGGTGGAGGCAACAGAGGTATTGTTTTGTCCAATTTTGACTTCTTCGCAGGTGTCTTCTCATTTCCCTTGAACCCATTTACTATTTTGGTCTTCGTTGGCACAGAAGACGAGGCATTTAAATTGGTCGATTTCACTGAATTTGTGCAGTTTTCCTTTTCTGTGGACACAGTGTTTTCAGGTGCAAATGCATCCTCGATATTCTTGTCCCCTTGATTAATTTGTTGATGTAGATGAGGATTAAATGAATCTTGATTTTGTATCATAGGGTCAGTGGACTTGTCCGTAGTGTCGTCCGGCTCACTGTGAACATCCTCGCAGCTGCTACTGTTGGTGATGACCACGATCGGACCTCTCTGCATTTCATTCTTACGTGGCGGAAGACCATCTTCTTTCTGGGCATCTAATTCTTTCTCTAACCTGCGAAAAGTGAAAGGGATCATAAGCCAATTATTGCTTTAACTAATGAATCCAGTTTGAAAATATGTAATACCTTCGAAAATAATCCGTTTCAAAAATTTGAAAATTAGCCTAAGAATTGATTAAGAGCGTCGATAATAATCTTCAATGTTTTATGTATATTGTATTTCAGAAACTTAATGATTAGGGAGGTTTGCTTATAAAAATTCGACATAAATTATTACTTAGTTGATTAAGTGAATTAAATATAGTAATTAATTACTTTACATATGAACTACATTATTTTACATATAAACTAAATCTAATAATTACTTACTTTTCTACTACCAATTCTGAGACACGAAATAAAAGAAATTAACATTTGCATTTTGTTTCTAGAAACCTGGTGTAAAATTTAATATCGTTCAATGAAATGGGAAATATTAAAGGATTTAAACTTTTAAAATGTTATACATTCAATTTTTTTCATCTCTATAAATTTTATCTTAATAACTTTCTACAACATTAGTGAGTGCATTTAGTAGTAGTGTGTGTACTACGACTTCATTTCATCGTGGAGACACCTCCTCTGCAATTATAATGATCTCGGTTTTCGTGATTTCTCATTTAAAGTTTGCTGAATAGCAGAAATAATTTTAAATTTTTACATTATTAGGCTTATAAATACGATTCCACCGTTTTTAAATAATAAGATGCCATTACGACTTTACCCTTAAATGCTACTAAATCTCGAAATAATTGTCTTTAGAATACTTAATATCAGCTTTTAGATATATACGTTATAATCATTTGAAATTATAATAATTTTTAACCTCATTAAGATGCGAAGGAGGTTCGATCTAACAAAGACGAAATTTTAAATAAGTTTTAATTTATTTTAAAATAAAGGAAACTACTTCATTTACTGTTGAAAATGAATAAAGAACTTGCGTCATAGAATACATCTTGCGATGAATGATTTCGATATTCTTAAGAAAGAGTATGGAAAAACAACAAAGAATAGCAAGAGAAAAAATTAGAGCCCTTACTTGTAGAACATCCTTGCCAAACACAGATGCTATTTACTAAATATTGCACAATTATGCGTATACATGCAACAAGCATTGTTCAAAGCAAAGAAATTGATATAATCCTATTTCATTTGAAAAGAAATGATAAAAAGGAATCCTATATGCGAAGAAAATATCAGTGAACTGCATCAAATACAAAAATACAAAGTTTTTCTTTGTCCTGAATTTTTATACTGGAGATAAAAAAAATGGATTTATTAATAACAGTCTTAAGTGACTAAAGGGATGACGATGTACAAAAACAGACTTACCTGTACTGAAACAGAATATTCAGAGCAATAAAGTTTCTCTATGACAGTTGAAAGATTAAAATGTATTGTTAACAATAGATTATTACAAATAATATTGGTAATAAGGAAAAACTGGAACAAACAATCAAGGGGAACGTTCAATGAACCCATTCAATCTGAACGAAACGTTAAACGTTCAGATTCTAATGAAAGACAATATAAAGTTGTTTTCCAATATGACAATGTTTGGCTATATCTTGCAAAATCAGTAAAACTCTAAAAGACTTTGTTGAAATGTGGTAACCTTCCCTCTGTATCGAATTTTTATATGAAAGTCAAAAATTGACTTGTTCACTGAATTATTTCGAAATAACTACATTTGTTTTCAAAAATTCATTTTTAATCTGGTCAATAGGCAAATGATGCTACTGCAATTTAAAAATATTTTTAATTAATATTTCTTTCATTTCAATAGCAACAAAAAGCAAATGTTTATTTGTACTAAAAAAAAACTATGAACTAATGTTTATACATTAATTTTTTTTATTGGAAGAATTAAACAAAATTTCTAATTTGTGTTTTTCTGAACCCTTTCTATGTTTTCTTTACGTAAAATCTTTTCTTTTTTTTCATTAAAAGTGACTGATATGAGAATTTAAATATTGAATCGTAAAATAATGATAGAATAAAGGTCAAGACGAAAGGTTTCATTTACAAACTTCGTATTTTCTTACAAAAAAGAGTTTGTTATCTATATTTGATGGATTAAAAACAATCATTCGAAGTTTAATTAACAACAACATACTCATTTTCTGAACATTGATTATTCAATATCATTATTCTTTCACTTTTATCATGTTTTATAACTTTCACATTATCGCTTTTTTCTTAATCCTAGTAATTGATGAGACTACTGACCTTTCAAAAGGAGAGAGCACTTTTTGCAAATCGAATGGGGCAGCATCCGTTCTTGGACCCCTTTCAGAGAAACTAGAGTTGGCTGTGCTGGTGCGCGAGAACCTATCCACCACGGTTGACACGGAGCTTCCAGTGTCGTCGGTGTCCGACTCCAGCAAGGCCTCCATGTCGTCCTCCTCTTCAGGGATCACATCCATGTAGGAGAAGTCTGATGGAGGCTCACGGAAAAAGGCTTGGTTACCGGACAGAAAAGCATCCCACGCTGTGAAAGTGGACGGAGAGGGATGGTCATCCACTGGATAGAATTCGAGCTCAGCGTCCATATCGAATGGTCTTAAGAAAAAAATAATAATTTGTAAACAATTACTATCTGATAGTAATGTAATTTATTTATTGAAGCAACAGACTTGCAAGAAATAATATATTGCTGTTTAATAATATATCTGCTACACAAAATAATATTTCTGATAGTCATTAAAAATGGATAAAAAAAGTTGTCTTCGTCTGGGCAGCTCAAAAATTTATATGGATTTTTTTGCCTTTAGTTTAATGTTAGTTTTAAACCTTTGCAACAGATCCATGAAAAGATTAGTATTCATGCCATTGCGTACTAAATCTATGATTCTGTACTATTCATTAACTGAAATTTGGAATAAATTTTTAATAACAATTGAAATATTAATCTACATTTCGTAAGGTATATTTTGAATCTTTTTATTTTTCTTTTGAAGTGGACGTTCGCCCATCAATCAAATTTATAAACATTTATTTCTGCAAACGTTATTATTCAAAAATTGAAAAGCAAATTCTTTACAATGCTTTGGTACTTTAACACATTCGCAATGATATCTGTTCGTATTGCCATTCCTACAATCATTGTTAATAATGATGGATGCATCATTAATTTTCTACCTGCCATGCATCAAATTCTTTGCGATTCTGAGATATAGATCAATATTTAAGAGCAATTCAAAAGTTTAAGTATAATTCGTAAAGAGCAATTTTTTATTAGTTCGGCTAAACTGACAATTTAAAATAGGCCGTCAAATGTCTTTTAGTCCTATTACACCAATGTTCAAAAATTAAAAACTGTCACATCTCTTTAAATTTTTTCAAACTAAATAAATATTTGAAAGTCAAGAAAATTACTTGAATTAAACAAGGTTCTCTAATCACAAAATTTTTTTCTTGAACCGCCGTTGAAATATTTTTGCAATGAAAGGAAGATAATCAGGTTTCTATGAACGAATTTATATGAATGAGGCTATAAATGTTGCACCGAGAGAAATTTTCAAAGTGAATTGACAGTGTCAGATTTAAATTTGAATTACAATAAACTTCCACTCAATAACATGGATCCAAAAAACAATTTTGAGCGTCTCATTAAGTATCCAATTAAGAGATGCTTTTATTAATTTTAGCATAGAAAACTCAATGACAATCAATTTTTTTGTTCCTAAAAATCCTGCTAAACTTTCTTAAATGTGTATTATGCGTTATCATGATATTCACCCAGAAGTTTAATTAAAAAACATATTTTTATAAGAGAAATTACAAACTATATTCCTATGCAAAATTCTTCTGTGAAAGTAGAAAGAATCAACTTTTTAAAAATTTTAATTAAAATGTAAAAGGACAATTAATTCATTTAAGTACACTTCAATGTCAATATTTTTTCTATTAGGGAAAAAGCATAAATCTAATTAAGATGTTGAAGTATTTAAATGTCTGCTTTCTAATCATTAATTAAAATCCACATACAGCATCACATACGTTGAAAATAAACTTTTCAGTAACATACCATGGTGGAATTGAAAAAAAAAAAAAATATTTACTGTGTTTTCACACATGTATCGAAAAGAATACTCATTTAATAATGAAAGAACATTCGATTTAGTTTAATCAACAGCAGTTTCTAACAAATAAAGATTGTATGAAAAATACAGCTTGAGAATATTTCTTACTTTTGATGCGCGGAGGGAGGCGAGGAGGACAACTTTTTAAGGATGGAGGTGGAAGAATATTTCTTGTGCTGCTTCGTCTCTTCACCAAAGGTTATCGTCTGCGTCTGGAGATCATAGGTTCGAGAAGATGGAAAGGAATTATTATCGCAGGTGCACGTGATCTTGGGATTCTTCTTCTGCTGGGGGATGTCAAAAGAGACGGACTTCCGGAGGAGGTAACCCTTCCGCTTTCTCTCCATCCTCCCCATCAAGAGGAGGTCTCAATTTTCCACATGGTTCTTCTGAAGAAAAATAACAATGCACCTTTTAATTCACTTGCATAATAATTTCTTTTTCGAAAAATTCCTTGCTATAATAATAAATCAAGCGAATAAAAGTAAGAATTATTTTTTATTCTTTGTTAATCTTTTTGTTTTATACTATAATATTGTTATTAATTGCGTATGATGCTATAACACTTTAAAATCTTTTCAGGGATTTATTTTTTCTCTTAAAAATAGAAGATATAAAAGTATTTTTCCCGAAAGTAATTTCGTAACTTCTATAAGCACGTGCCTCTTATAAATTTTCAGAAATTGATGAAAAATAAAAAGGAGAAAAGAAGAGATTGATCATTCCCAAAATGCACAGGATTGTCAGATAAAAGATGTAAATAATAAGATGTGTTTGCTTTCTTGAGTTCTAAAACAACATAATTAAGATATGTAAACACCTAATACGCTCGTGAATCATACGATATTTTACGAATACACACGATAGGCAGCTTAACAAATACATTGATATATGGCCAGATATCAAACATTTATATTTTCAAAAATATTACGCATAACATAATCAACAATATATGAAAATAAAGAAAAATCTCCCATTTTTTTCCAGCTGCAAATGTTCGATATGCGAACTGTTCTTAACATGACGGACATCTAATCTGTAGTCAAGTTTCTTGACTTGCATCGCTAATGATGCTTAGTGCAGTGTTGATGGTTCTATAAGTTCATTGAATGTTTTCGGCAATGGGGGATCATAAAAAAAGTTATTTGGAGTAATTCTCATAAAAAGATGTTACATTAGTAATATTTAATGATCTTGGTGGTCATGTGACGAGAGGGTAATTTTGTGTTACCCTCTCATCCAATGCAGTGCAGTTGAAACTTAATTTTGATAGGCTACAAACCACCAACTTTCAACAGGATGAGACCCCATCTTGTTGAAAGATAAAATTCGTAGTTGTGGAAATAACAAACATATCCAGATAGATATCTCTGTCGAGTGATATTAAAAACAAAATTTGGGACATCTTTTTTCCCCCTCATATATCATTAATTATATTGTACGTAACATTTATCTCATTATTATGCACTATGTATGTCACATAATGATGTTTATTATGTGTCATCATTTATTTATGTATATCCCTGTAGTTCAATAGGGAATGTTGAAATATATTTTGTACTCTTAATACATTACGAAATTAAGGAAATAAAGTTGGATGTTACTTTACTATTTCTTATCGAAAAGTGCGACTTCTTATTATTAAACAAACTTTCAATAGCTAGTTCATTCTTTTAAAATAATTTTCTTGTTTTAATTGAAAAAATTAAAACAGCAAAATAATTTTATTTAGGCAACATTAAAGCATTTTAATGTTGCAAGTATTAACATAGTCATAGCTAGAGAAAAAGTTGGATATTACAGAAACTTTTTAGAGAGAAATTTTTTATAACACGAGATGGATATATTTTATAGTTAAATTTATAAAAGATTAGCAAACAGTGGCTTATTTAACTTAAATTGCCTGCATGTTGAAAACATAAACTTAAATAGTAGCAACAGATTAAAAATTCAAAGCTTTAAAATGTCATATTTATCGTATAATAAAACAAAATAAATTCATTTGCTTATAATTTTTTAATTCATTTGTTTATAAGAGTTATAGATGGGAAATATCCAATATCTCTTATAATTTTCAATTATTAAAAAAGACGCAATCAGTTTAATTGCATAACTTAGATTTCATTACATGTAAGAATGAGTCATTATTTCGTAATAATGAGTCCTTTTATATAGCATTTTTATAAGTAAAATTTCAGATATAGGAAACGATGCAACATCAAATAAAAGCGAATTGAATTCTTTCTTGTAAAATAACACTATTGTAATTCATAGATGGCAGCACTATTAAAGCAATCTTGTTTATTTTAAAGTTTTTATTTTGGAAGATTTTATAGGTTTAAAATAAAAAAATCATACAGATTATTTATGTTATAAGATATTTTTGAACAATATATGTATATTTTAAAAACTAAATCACTTTTTAACCTAATAAATTATTAATTAGTTAATGTTAAATACCACTGTTGCAATTCTAGTTCGTTAAAATACCAATAGATGGCAGTCTATCATTTCTGAAGGGACGCTGATTCGAGAAATAGTTCAATTTTCTATTTTATTATAAGAAAATTTTGTGAATTTTAAGGACTTACACTATTACAAGAATTAAACGAATTAGTGAAACATTGGTTAAATATAATATGTGATGACTAATTTAAATATTGAATTAATTTTAAGACAGCATTCCTGACGTATTGATAATTAACTCATTGAACTTACAATAAGGCAGTAGACGCTATTCTCAGGGCTATGATAATTTCTTAAATTTATGAATAAGTTTTGATTATTCGATCCATATACTTTAATGTATAGAAAAGTTTACGAATCAGAAATTGCAATCTCTATGATGTTTTGAACAACGGAAATGAATTTTGAATGCTTGCTTTTCATCTGATATTTAAAATTTTTTTAAAAGCTTACATTTGGATAACAATATGCATCCCTTTGAAAAATATTAATTTATAAAATATCTTACTTCAATGACAACACTAAGATTAGATATTCCAAAAATTGCTCGTGAAAGTCTAAAAAAATATTCAGGGGCGTGTGAAAGTCTGAAATGGCAGCCTTCATAAATATCTCAATACAGTATTTTTGCATTTCAGAAATACAAAAAAACACAATCTATTTGTTGATTCTTCAGTTCTGTTTCTACTGAAGTTTACAACATATCTTTTATTTCTTATGGCGATAGTGAAACAAATGGCTGAGGAATTTCGCCAGGTCTGCTATAGCGTGAATTTCTAGCCCTATAGTAGCACTGGATCCAAAATACATTTAAAATCAAAGCACTGATGGAACGATTTTTTTTTCTACTATCAGATTTAATTGATGATAAATTTTTTACAAAATCAGAAAGATATACAATGCATGATTAACATGATTTCCTCTTAAACATTATTATTAGTATTTTCTTCTTTACGATCTTCCTCATTGAACAGCGCCATTATCCACGATAAAAAATTCTACATGTTTCTGCTTTTCTAAAAAGACAGGGTTTTTTTTTTTTCGTTATAAAAATCAAAACCCTTTGCACACGAAAAAGTAATTCGTTGGATAATAATTCACTTCATACATGGACTTGTTTATTGCACCAAAAATAAATACATACAATTGTTTTAAGTTGAATTTCTCTGAAAAAATGATTTATATCTTTTTACCGTTCTATAGGTATTTTTAACAATTAAAATTAAGAAAATAAATAAAGCATCTTGAATGGTGAGTGAGAGGTACCATTCGATTGCAAAGGGTTAATATTTCAGATTTTATGCTTAATTTTTAAATACTTAAATTTATGTATAATTAAGATTAATTTAATTTACATGCACGGAAAAGAAAACAAATAGAATTTTTTTTTCTGCATTCGCTAAAAAAATTATAAAAAAAAACAATTGGTCGCTCTTTATGCACTAAAAGTTTGCATAAAAAGTATTTCACTTTCATAACAATTTTATTAAAATTGATTTGTTAATTTTATGTATCTAATTACACATTCTTCTAAAAGAGACGACTACAATGCGATTTCAAAAGTTTTGAATATACCCAGAATGTATTTAGATGTTATTTAAATTTTATAATGTTAATAGGGTTTATGCACATTTCTATGAATGATTTTATCAATTTTCTTGCATTTTTTTCTATTCTTATTAATATTTTTCTTTGTTTTTTTAAATACGATTGCTACACTTTATTTACTTTTTAAGAAGATTAAATTGTATTAATTATTGTGTTTGTATTTTCCATCGATAACAAATGAAATTCCAATACGGCTATCAAAATGTACTTATGTAGAAGGTTTAACCATTCATTCTTTGAGTATTAAATTAAAACCTAAAATAATCTTGGTAAAAGTTTTAGGAGATGGTGAACTGCTAATAACAAAAGAGCAGTTTCGAAATTATCAAGCAATTCAAAAAAATTACACCTAAAATTTTATAAACAGTTTTTCTGAGAAAAGATTTTCTGATGCAGAGATTTCAAAAGCGATGTTTTTAATGCGTATAATGCTCTACTTTTTTTTTCTGAATCTTCCAATGAATCTATTTACAAAATCTACCAAATACGAAAGTGTAATCGAAACTTAAAAATGACAGCGGAGACTTCACGATTGAAGAAATTTGGGACTCGAGGGATTTAAAAAGAAAATAGTATGTCCAGGTTACAATTTTTTTTTTTATAATCTAAATAGAAATGAATTTTATAAATATATTTAGAAACTAAATTACATTTGAAAGAAATAAACAATTTACAATTTAAAGGATTTTCTTTATTTTTTAGCATTAGGTGGCGACTCTTATTACATGGCGTCTATTGTTATTTAAATTGTTATATTTCTCTAATCAGATTACACTTAAGATAATGGATTCATCCTTTCCTGCCAGATAAACCCACTCACTAGCAGTATCAGCTGTAGAAAGAAAGAGAAAATAACGGAATGAGAGGAAGAATTAACAAAAATAAACCGAAATGGAGGCATCTATTTAGTCTCGTCGGCTATCATCCGTTACGGTCGAGCGACATCGAAACTGTTTTGCGTTGGTGGGTGAAAACGATCCAATTTTTATTTATGATTCCGAATTTTATCTTTAGCTGTTGAATAATGATCGTAAATTTGATATTTTTGACAAATCGTGCGCCTATCAGCAAAACACGGAAATGTAAGCGAAAAAAGATACATAAATATTATATTTAGTTTCATTTTATGGTTCAAAGGAAGCAGAAATGGAAGTCCGAATAAGGTTCTGAATAGGTTCAATTCAAGGGTTATATGACCGGAAATGGAAGGCGATTTTCCTTGCTTCTGTTATTCTTATTCCAATCCTTAATGTCAACAGAAATAAAAGGAGAAATAATAGGAAGCATTTAAAATGCATAATATCATATGCAATAGATAACTTCATTTTTGCATTTGAAAATATTAGTTCGAAATTTCATGAATAAATACGTAATTTTTAAAAGAGTAAAAGAAAAAGTTAGGAATTTGTACCTGTTACTTTCAAAAGATATTTTTGCAAATATATATATATATTTATTCGATGATGGCAGCAAATAAAAAAAGGAATGTTTTTTAAAGAAAGTGAAAAAATGACAATAGCAAAGTGTTGCTAATAATCTTAACAAAATAAGTTTTAATCGTCTTATACTAAAAGAACAACATTAATTTTTTTAAAGTTATGAATATTAAAATATTTAAATATGCAAAGAGTAATATTTAGAAGTAATAAATTAAAGGAATGAAACATATTTAACTGTAAAGATTTATTTAAAAAATACTTTTATAGTCCTGTTTATGAGTTTCTATCCTATACTGAAATACTTTATTTTTCAACAGCAGTTATGTAACCTTACTGAAATCAGTGTAAGGAATAAGAGAAAAGTAAGTAGAAAACAAATTTTAAAGTAAAATTGTGTTATAAAAATGTGCTTAAAACTGTTCAAAATGTTGTTAAAAATTTGTTTTTAAAAATATTCTCGGTTCAAATAAAAATTGTGATGTTAATTAATTCCATGTTAAACTATTTAAACTTAATTAATAACCAGACATATTACATGAGGGATACAATTAATTTAACACAAAGTTAAAATTTGAGTCCAAATATAATTTGGAATCATGGTCAGATAGCGAAGGCTTAAGTTTCCTACACAGTATATTCTTCGTATAGCTCCAAAACAAGACGCTAGTTTTGCAAATAAAGCAACTACCAAACGTTGCCAAAAGTTAAGGATCAGAAACAGGTTAGAAATGTTGATACGAATGAATTATTGATACATATTTCTTTAAACAGCTTGATAAATATTTATCTTATGCTTCTAATTAGCTAAAAAATTATTTCCCTTCATTTGAAGAGAAATGTATGTATATAGGTTAAGGTCCACCTTCGGAAATAAGTTCACGAAGGAAAGTGTTTCAAAAATATTCAACTGCATCATTTAAAAATTCAAATAGATGTTTTGTGAGATAAAAAATAATGACTGACATAATTTTTTTTGAAAATTTTTGTATTCCATACATTGTAAGAAAAGTTAGAAAACTGAAAGAAATTTAAAAAAAAGCAGAAATCGTAATAATCATAAAGAATTATTTAAATTAATAAAATCTAATAATATTTCTTCAACCCATTTTTTCCCCCAAGAAAGATTTCAAATCATTGACATTGAAATATCATTTGATCGGCTACAGAAAGGCATTTTATAGAAAATGAATTTCTGTTATGCAAGAGTAGGATTTAAAAGAATTTGTTAAATAAGCGGTTATAACATTTATTATGATACTAGTCACATCCAAGAAATATGCTGACCAGACTCTATATGGAAAGAAATTTCAGCGTCACAACGAAGGTCATCCAGTACATAATGTCATTTCTTTTAGTTCAACTCATTATCAATAGTAAGAGCAAATGACGCCCGGTATTAATTTTTTAGTCCTTTTTTTTATATTTGTCCTTAAATAGTGATACAAACATGAAAAAAGGTTTATCTCTAGGACCTCTCTTGTAAAGACACACAAAGTAATTCTACCCTTATTCTTTGCTCCTTACATTCTAAGAATCAATAGCAATTTAAATACGCTATCTTAAATTATCCAGTGTTTGCTTTTAGAAAAATATTGGGAAGGAAATATTACAACAATCTTTTAAAAAGAAATTAAATAAAAAATGCATCAATTTTACCTAGAAACTTAGATGGAAATAATTTGAATATGAATCCTATGATTAATAAAAGATATTCCCCCATAGCGTTTTCATCGTTATATGCTGCACGTCAATAAATAACAAAAAAATTCATTAAAAAATCCATTATATTAAAATGCAGATTTTTAGTAAATAAATAGCACATTTCAAAAAATGAATTGACTTGAAATTATAAATGCTTATATGAAGCTCAAAAATCAGCTGCATATTGTTAATTTTTGCAAGATTTAGGAAAAAAATTTCTCTATAACCCTTACATTTTATAATACCCAATTACACAATAAAAGAATGGAAATGCTTGTAGAATAATTTTGTCTTAAAGATTACAAAATATTTACAATTGAAGCTTAGACTGTTATTAAAAGCTTATTTTTTCTGATATTAGCAATAGTTCTTTTATTTCCCCAGTGACCTATTTCCACACTTAAAATCAAACAACAATCATTGCATTTACACTAATAATATGAATTGCGAATTAAAATTGGTCAATTGGATCACAAATTCAAAATAACACCTATTTTGATACAAATAAAGGACAATGGCAAAATAAAAAATCGTCATTTGACGGGCATTTCATCTGCTGCGCCTGTGGATGGGATACATAATAAATGTATACACGGGAAAGATCTCATTGTTTGGCCTACGAAATAAATTGAAGCCTCTTATTATTCACACGCTGTAAAACAGGGTCGCGAGAAGTTTTATGACTGTGAATTTTCTTTTTTACACTGAATAGGTTCAATTCAACATCCGTTTGACTAATGTATTTCTTTCCTTAGTGACAAAGAAAAGTTTATGAATGACAACTTTTTTTTTTACGATTTTATTCAACTTTTTGGTGTTGTGGTCCACACAATTATAATAATTGAGTGATAAATATTTCCCCCTATTTTTTATTTGTTGGCGACGATTTATTTATTGCAGTATTTGAGCGATTTAGAATTTTTTTTTGTAAACTTTTTAAAAACAAGCTCTTTTTCTGTAATTATCTTATAATCTATTTACATTTAAGATGCATTTTTTTACAAGGTTTAGGAAGCAAATGATTCAACTATTGTATGGATTTTTCGTACTCTTATGCAATTTCACACCCTTTGCGAGAATGAAATAAATTTGGCGCATACGTTTCTTCGCATCTAGAAAGATAAACTGTTATATAAATAAATTTACAAACGCTGAAGTATGTGAAGCGGAGACAGAGGAATTTTACATTTTTACGTCACAAATTTGATGCATATCATCGCAGATAAAATCATTTTATACCAATTCAAATATTAATATTCAGTGACATATAGTTTTACAAAAATAAAATTTGTCTTTCATTTGAATAAATTTTTAAAACTGTTTGCACAAATATACTAATTCCAATTAGGATTAAAGTTTTTAAAATATTCTGAGGAGATGAAAATAAGAATTCAAATTATAAAGGACACGGAATTATATATATTTTGCTTTTTTCTTTAATTGTATACATATATGTGTGTGTGCTTTGTAAAAGGGCAGTACGAATTATCAATACTTATATATTTATTGCGCTAGACAGTACTATTGTATTTGAAATAGTTTAAATAGTCCTTTTTTGCATCAAGTTCAACTCAGAAAATAATAAACTAATCGTATACATTTTCATTAGAATGCATTGCACGTAAACGATAATTTTAATAATACAATAAACGATAAATGGCTCAATTTACAGTTGATTACAAAATAAGATGATTTACTATATCTTATTTACCGATTGTTATTAATATCATTATTATTATTGAAATTTCAGATGAAAAGTTTTGTATTTCTGTTTGTTCCAATTTGATTAATCGCTTAGCCTCATTTTTTTTAGTAAATAAAAATATTGTCTAGTGCTATATTTCTGATAAAGCACATTCGCTTTTTTCTTCGAGCTTCTTAAGTGATCAGGTCTTCAATTTTTTTAAACTTATTTTCGGATAACGTACTTCAGATAAATATTTATATTTCTTCTCAATATGAAATGATAGATACCAATTCACTCTCAGCTAAATAATTCCATAATAAACTGCATTTGCCTTTCAATAGATACTTTATTTTATTCACAAAAAGAAAATTTTTATTAACTGGATATCTTCTTGATTAATCGTATCACTGAATTTGAAATATTGATATTTTAATTTAAAAAGGGAAAATGAAAATTAATTGCACTTTTTCGTTACATTGTTACTTTATTGTTTAGTTTTTCTCAATGTTGATAAAAAATTGTTTTTAGATTTTCATGTTTACACTGTAATTTTTTTTACAAATAATATCTGTTTTTTTCTGAAATAAAATAGTAAAATCAGAGTAATTACATCATTTTGAGTTTTCAATTTTGTTATTTCATAAATATGTTTTTCCAAAATTCTTAACGTAACTTAAGGGAAATTATTCTTTTAAACTAAATTATAACTATAATATTAATATAGTTTAAAGTAATTATAATTCTTAAATTTGTAAGTTTTGTAAGTATATTTGTAAGTTATAATTCTTAATTAACTTACATTCTTGCCCATTTTGTAAGCTATAATCGTAAATTATAGCTTACAAAGACGGGACTGTGTGAAAATGTTCCTTTTCCCTTCATTCTTAACTTCTAAATTGCTTCATTCTTAATGATGTTCATTCTAATGACGGAAAAAGTGAATCATCAGTATCTGAGCATCAGGATTAGCAGATAAGGCATCTTTTATTCGAAAACGAAAGTCTCCATCCAAATGGAAAAGAAGCGCAGTCATCAAGGCGAAGAGAGGATTCGAATGAGACCGTGAAAGGACGCACTTCTGATTGTGGAAATGAATTTGGGCCGGCCGGCATCGTTTAGAAAGAAAAAAAAAGTGCCGGCCAAAGCCTTGTTGTGAAAGGACAGCGATGTGGAATGCGGTGTTTTGTGTGCCACAAACCTCGATTTTGACGTCCGGTTTCGAATAACAAGATCGCCTAGCTTTTCCTGGCCTTTTCGATCTGCCCACCGCATACTTCCCCTCTCTCCCTTCTGTGCAGAATCGATATGTCCCGGCCACGCACTCGTGAATATCTTCGGTGGAATATCAGAGATTTGATTGGATTGATACGAGGACGGAAGGTAGCAAAATTTCAAGGTTTGAGATGGACACCATTTGGCACGAGGCCAGGTTCAGATGGAAAATATCTACCCACTATTTCTTACATCATAGATATTATTCATCACTTAATGTAGCTCCTTAAAAAAAAAAATTGTTTACTGTATAACTTGTTTAAAAAAGAGGAACAATCAAAAATCATGACATAAACACTAATTGTTACTTTTCTCCGCTGTAAAGTGTTCTCTACTTTTATATATAATTTATTTTCCTGGTTTTTTTTTTGGGGGGGGGCTGTTGAATGTTAAAAATAAGATTAATATGTAAAGAACCTGCTGAAAAGTGTGTAGTCCACGTATAATTGCTTGAGAGAGACAGATCGATCCTTTATTTCCTTCAGTTGGATCCCAAACAAGAAGCTTAAAACACGTTTTAAAATTATAAAGATAACCTAAAAATATAGAGAATAGGAGATTCACCTGAATCTATTCTATAGGCTTTCACACTGGATTTCGAAGAACCCTGAGATATTGCCAGATGTCCTTAGGGATGCTGCAAGTAGAGGAAAATACCAGAATTCCCTCAATACCAGAAACATTTAAGAGAAAAAGAAAATTTTGACTATGAATACAGAAAATGGAAATATATGCAAATAATTATATTCAAAATTTATCCCTTTCATTGACTAAACAAAAGATCTTTTTAAGTTTTTAGTTGACAAATTATTAACTTATTAACCCTTTAAAGAGCCATTTTTTTCTAGTCATATTATGTTAAAATATTTTTAGGCTTGAAATTAGAATAAGAAAAGGGATTCATTTAGCTTATTAGATAAATTTAATTAAATTAATTAATTTGGTTAATTAATAATTAAGTGACAAACGAAGACACATCATTTTGTGTGAGATAAAGAACTGAGGCATCTAAGTTTCTGTCTTTCTAAAAAAATGTGTCAGAACTGATGCCAACCTACATAATTTCATACAAAGATTGATAAATTTGGTGGGAAGCATACTTCCCACGGCCTTAGAAGGGATTAATGTCGTATTATATTTTTTTATCACTTTTATTCTGCTTTTACTCCCTATTTCCTTCATTCATTTTCTTTATTACCTTTAAAAAAAGGTAAAGGAAGAAGATTTTCCGTGAACGAGTTTGCAACGTAGAAAGTTTGATTGCTTTTCACCTTAATGTTAGAATGAACGAATAGATAAGAACTTAAAAGTTAAAATTTATTTCAAAGCAATAATATCTCAGCATTGGTCTGGAAATAACCAAGACCTTAACCCTATCAAAAATCTATGGAGCAAGTCAACCTCTTCATGGTCCGTAACGCGTCTAGCGCGTTCAAGTGAAACTTCTGCAGGGCTGCCATCACTCGCTTCAAGCGTTCTTTTACATTTTAAAACTTTTAAACGTTTAAAATGCTTTGAAAATGTTTACTTGCTTCAGTTTTTACTTTTGTTTGATATAATTTGTACGTAGAAAACTCTGTACGGAGATATCTTTACTAATATAGTATACTGAGTATATATACTAATAACATATACTAATATAATTAGCATACAGAGATATATATTAATCTGTACAAACACTAAATGCGGCGAAAAACAGAGGACCGCTGGGAAGAAACTTTCGCGGACAGGAGAGGACGGCGAAAGAATTAAAGAAATTTATAGCATATGAGTAACCCAGCAATAAAACCTAATTTATTGAAATAAAAATTCATTCATGATATCAAATTATATTAACTGGGGAACTAAAAACATTGGTGAACTCCATGGACGGCATAGCAAAGCCATAATTGATGCTAAATGTTATGAATCAAATATTAATTGCCATAACTGAGAATTTTTGCATATGTCAATACTCTTAGGTTCCTATTTTCTTCTTTATAATAACTCTTCCAATAGAACTAACCATTATAAGAATTTTATTTTATTAAATTCCTAATTAAATTATCTCGAAAATGATGTATAGCTTTATAGTATTTCTCTTAACAAAACTGCTTTTATGATCCATTAAACTTCGAAAAGGCTTTTCTCCTTTAATATTTCTACAATTTTTGACACTACTGTATTTGTACAGATGGCTAAAATCGCTATTGGGTTCTGACAAAGGACAATATTTCGAAAAATCGCAATCTCATACGCATCAAAGACACGCATTGCTGTATTCTTTCCATAATACATATACTTAAAGATGCATTACATGATTTATTAAAAATAATATAAATTTTATTGAAGCAAGGCAATTTTCAATATTGTTGCTTTTTACTATGCGAAAAATATCAGTAATATAAGATTCTTCTTTTACATTAGAAACTCCGATGATTGTCGAAATGAAAAGTATTAAAACGACTTCTCGAGTTAAAAAGTGAAGGGATTTTTTTTTTTTTTACAGGAACTTACTCATGAGCATCTTAAGAAAATAAAACTGTATAATATAATATGATTACATTGTTGATCTATTCGAAAGAAATTTATGTCATTTTTGATGAAATGTATTTAATTTCACAAAGTTTTCCCATATATAGAGAATTAGAAAGTTCAAAAGACGCAATTGATATAGACAGTAAAATAATACAGTTTAGTTTAGTTACATTTACATCTGTGTAAACACAACCGAAGGATGATTTCGTAATTTTTTCACAATTTTAAACTAGCAGGGATCAATTGACAATGACAAAACCTGAGTCAGTATTCTCTTTACAAATGCGAATGTCACAGTAGAAATTCGAATGTTTGTCCTTCGAGCATTTATCATGTATTTAAAGCTGGCGGATATTTCGTAGTGGAATCCACGAAATCATGAAGTCTTTTGATTCTTAAATCAAGACTCAACTTCAAAACCGCTGTCAACTTTAAATAATAAAGTTGATAGAAATTCAACAAAGTGAATAGAAATTCAACAGTGTTTTATATAAGGTGATATATAACAGATATAACTAAGAAGTAGAGATAGAAATCAGAAGAAGATATCCTTTAAATGACTTCATACTTGTCCTTTTGTACTATTTAAATTCAAGATGTTAAAACAATATTTATTATTCGCCTATGTTATTCGCATAATCATAATACGTCCTTCACATTGTAACAGTCACAGTTAAAGAATTTAATAAGAAAAATATGTTAACCAGAATCCAACTACTTCATTAGAGGAATTTATGAGTGAGATAAAATTTGCAAATTCCGAACATCAAGCTATTGAATAAAAATACAATGCAGCTTTCAAACTTGTTTCTCAACACCAGTGGATGCTTCATTAATATTTATAAAGTAATTGAAATTAAAGAAAAAGATTCAAAAATATTTTAAAGAAATTTAATACGTGAAAACCAGTATTATTACTTCTAGGAACGTGCTTTTTTAAATAATAATTTTAAAAAATTTGAGGGACAAAAAAAAGTAAGTAAAAAGAAAATGAATAGAATCAACGGTGCGTAGCATTCTCTACAACATATTTTCGAAAGTAAATTTTGCAAATTTTTGTCTTTCTATTGACAAATTATTAAAATATACAGGTTTTTATTATCATTGAAGAGTTTCTGTTGCCATCCGATAAATAAAAGAAAATTGCATTTTTGTATATAATGTTTAACGATCATCATATGTTTGTCTCAGGAATATGTGTGTTGTTGATTTAATAATAATAATAAAAAAACTTTTTTTTTAAGGAAAAATAAATTTTTTGAAGTTTTAAGAAGTTTTATGAACTTGTAAATCATTCTGGAAGTATTTAAAAACAAAATAGGTATTTTTTTGTGCATTCAAGCAAGAAAAAACATCCGTACATGCTTTTGATAGATTCAACCATCAAATATCCAAATTCAAGATTGATTAATTAAAAGAAAGTAGTTTATTTTCAATACATGTGCAACTAATGCAATGCAATACAAATATTACTCATTATCCCCAAATTACTCCGAATTCTTGTAATATTTGTAACTTGAGTACCAAAGATTTCTTCCTGTAGTACAAGATAATATTGAAAATAAAAGAATTCTTGCGAAACTTTTTAACAGTACAATATGATGTAAGCGTTAAATTTTAATATTTAACATTTATGTTAGTGTCATTTCTTAATAAGCAGATTCCCTATTTTCGATACAGAAGCACAGAATTGTCCATCTTATATTTTTTCCCCAAACACAAATAATTAGAAAGTATTCATACTGTGGCCGATTCTGAAATTTATTCGAAAAAATTGCACTGTACGTTTACATTTTTTCATGTATAGCCATCTCCGAGAATCATGCCGGAGTATGGTAGTGTAGTGAAAGCTTATAAGCCAGTTAACAGCTACGCTACATGAGAAATTGCTTTTGTATTGTGGTCATGTTACTCGGCTGCGAACCACAAAGTCCCCTTGCTCATACTAATCCACTACAGTAGAATGAACTTTTACCAACCAGATTTGTCTACTTTACTTTGATATTATTTGCTTCTTGAGTCTACTTTCCATACCCGTAGGTTTCCAGCCATTTTTTGATGTCAAGGTTATCCGAGCGGTATGTTGGACGACTTTTAATCTAACGGCGGGGTGCTGCAAATATTTTGTCCATCTCCAATGAAGATTCGCACCAGTGATCCCGAACAATCGCAACTTCCAAAGAAATCTGAAGCCAGCACGTTGTTTCTAGAATCAACGGAAACGGGATCACTAGAGCTCTCTTGCGTCCACTGGACCTTTGTGCAGAAGACATTCCCTATAGGAGTGGTTACTAGGAGAAGAGTGAACCATGACATCGCACTGATTTCCTTGCCATGCATGATGAGGTGTGTGTTTTTTTAAGATTTCATGAAAGATTTGCAGCAGTTTATATCAAGAAATGGAATTTTAAAAAATCTCATGCGCTGAAAAAAATCAATAGTTGATGCCTTTTTAAAGTAGCAAGCGGATTGTTAAAATGAGTAGATTTGAGTTAGGTTGGAAACCAATTTTAAAACTTTTAATGGTAACGGTACTCGATTCCTTTACTTTGATTTGTTATTTGTTAAGATAACATATAAAATATTTTCCTGCTGTCCTTCCACATGTGTGCTGTCCATTTTATTCGGTGCCCATAAACACAATCTTTATTCTTGATTAAATAAGCAAGTATTTACAAATTTATAGCTATTCCACAAAAGAAGTTTCATCTTGCATCATTAGAATAAATATCATGGCCAGTTCCATTCATTTTATTTCCATCCATGAACTCTTATTTTTTTTTAACCTCCAAAATATCTGTACCTAGCCGTTTTACTTCTTTCTTTTCATTTAACTCTAAATGCATTGTTTGCCGGCATGAGTAATTTTTCTAACAACTCAAAAGTAATTTATTTGTTAGCACCCACCACCCTATAATCTTATTTCAGTGCCAAATTTAATGATCTGAATTTTTTAAGTATGACAGTCTTTAATCAGTGTGAAAATATGCTAATTTAAATTGCTATAGCTTATAATTATTGAAATCACAAAACAAAAAGGCATCGAATAGTACTAAGATAATTATGGAATCGCATAATGTTATATAATGTCACGAAATATTATATCATATCTTCTTTCATACTTGATTACATAGAATCCAGCGATAATTGAGAATAGTTGAATACTTGATCATTATCTTCATTTCTATTAAATATTGAAAGACAATATGTGTGCGTCTATGTGCTCTGCAGATCAATCATTTGAAAGGTTAGAATCGGGAGTTTAACTAAAAATTAAATAAAATTCTGATATTTTTAACACTCTTGTAAATCTTACCACCCAAGACGATTTTTAATTCTTTTTAAATAAAATTTTTAAAAACTTATATTTTCTTCGATAATTTATTTAAAAAAATTACGAATAAATTACATTAATATCTTCCTTCAATGCAATGAAATTCAAACATTTTTCATAATCTTTTGCAAATATTGTATCAGTTTATTGCTTCCATTATTAAAGCTATTGAATTAGTTTCTATTTATTTTGTATGCTCTTTGGCAATGTCGTAATTAATTTATTTCATTTTATTCCCTTTTTTGTGGTATATATAAACAAAACACTATGCATCTCAGAAAATTTATCAAGATACCTGAACATTTATATTCTCAAATCTTTATATTTATCAGTATGTTTCTATTGCCTTCCTCTTGGATGTGTTCAATAACTTTATATAAAATTCCCACGGTTTTAAAATTATAATGAATAGCACATTTGGCATGAAGATTAAAATATTGAGTTATAGCACATTATATTACAAGTAATTAGACAATGCAAATAGTTTGCGCATGACTATGACCACCTGAGACTAGAATTCACAAGAAAGATTTATGTACACAATGAAAAGAGCAGGTGTTAAGTTTCTAGGATTACATTGCTTAAATAACTATGACCATTTGAAATTTAAAAATACTTTGTTGCTGAAACCTTAATCATAAATAAAAATAAATGCAAAAAATATTGTAGCTGCATTAACTAGATGCCAGAAATGAATAATATCTTAAACAATTAGTAGTACCAGAAATTGCAGTTTTTAAAAGTTTTTTTTCCTTAAATCAGCTGTTCAGACTATTACTACGTGCAGAAAATAACCATAGAAACTTTTTAAACTTCCTAAATTTGCTGAGCTTAAAAGAACAGTAAAGTTAATTTATGTTCGTAAAATAAACTTTTCTCAGAAAAGAATTCATAGTAATTTTTTTTGTAGGAAACATTTCAAATTGAATGTAAAAAAAAAAACTCTTTATGAGAAGTTTATTGATATAACGGTGCTCTTAAAATTTTGAATCAAGTCAGTACGGATTGTTGAATTAACAATTTGGTTATATAACTTAGAGAAGAAATTTTCAAAGCCTTATTTTTATGGTAAATGAGTAATGTATTTATGCCATTTTTATTTCCCCAACAAACAGCGTTTGACAAAAAAAGGAAATTCAGACGATTTTGATTATCCTAATGCATATTAATTTCTCTGCAAATAAAAGATTTTAAAATGAATATGATAACCTGAAAAATATTCGTAAAATTTAAAATATTTTATTTCAAAATGCTCTTTTTGAGAGGCAATAAATTTAATATAATAGAATCAACCTTTGGAATTCGTGAGCATTTCCTCACGAGAACATTATTTGGAGTATAAAGGCAACAAAATTTCAATGTATAGGTAATTCAAGGAAGTCTGATTATTTTTTTATTCTTGATTCATAAACTAAAAAACACAAGAAAATACTATTGCCAGTTATTTTACTTTCAAAAAGCTTTAGAATTTATAATATGTTTCTATTAAAAAATATAATGCAGTTTTGATTTTTTTTATATCAAGATGCATAATGTTATATAAACTTTAGCTTCAATATCACTTGTTATTTCTTTTGCAAAGTTTTCCCATTATTTGTCTGGTAAACATTTGCGTCCACTTAGCAATTTTTTTTGGAGCATCTAAACCTTCAGGATTACCACCAAAACTATGCAATCACAAAAGATTGAATCTAGGCATTTTAAATTAAGTATTTTCCCCCCAAATCCATGGCCCCTCCAATGGCTCATGAAAACTCATCAATCAGAATATTCTGAATGTTAATAACATTTCATAACCATCAAAATTTTCAACTTGCTACAGTTTACGTCATCTTCAATTGGCGATTCGCTGTAATAATCATTTGCTTGCTCATCAAAAATATTTTCATCAGACTGTTTCAATTTCCTTTCGAAACATACTGCATACTAAAGATTATGGGACAGAATGTCACAATCGAATAATACAGAGCTTTTAGAGTTGTTCATCTTTTTTTAGTAATTGGCTGGAACAGAAGAAAAAAACAATAACAATGTTATTTTTTAAACATTGTCTCAATTCAAATGGCAAGCTATCTTACACTAGACAAAATAAATACATAAAGAATAATACAGAATTTGAAATCCAACTTGTTGAAGATAGCTTAAGTCGCAGAAGTTCGGTTGCTTAGCTTTAGCGAATGCCCTATTAATATATACGAGACACCTTTTAGGGTGTAATCGGAATAAATTCTATTTATTTGAAAATATTTTTCATCTTAACTCACTCAGAATAATTTTTTTAATCAGATAAATTTAAAATATTTGAGAGATAAACGATAGAAACTAGAGAAATGCACTTCACAATTTTTCCCATCACAGTTACAAAGCACACCATCTTTCATTATTAAAGAAATGGTGGAATTTAAGAAAAAAAAAATGATGAAATTATAGAATTTTCTTTTATCGTTTTATCACCAAAATATACGCTTATATTAAACTAAAATAGCGTAATAAAATGCATTGTTTAATAAACTGAATACTCGAAGGGGGTTAGAAGAATAAATATATTTTTAATGAATTTTTCTCAAAATATTCCAATTAGATTTAAAAATATTTGAAATGTCCTCGATGTCTTAATTTTTAAGGTATTTACATGAAACTGACATTAAAATGTTTCTGTTAAACAATGAACGAAAACTAGATATGCCCTTTATGTTTCGAATTCTTTTACATAATTAAAAGTCAATTTTAGTGCTGGAAAGCACAAAATTTTATATGAAAATTCAGTGCCCATGCATAAAAGTATTTATAAAAATTTAACTTTTAATCAGCATGACAAAATCATATTCAGTTTTCTTCCAAATAAATTTATAGAGGATAACAAGTAAAAAATATTAAAAATTAAGTCGCGCGGAATATTTTTATTTCTTTCATTTTATATGTGTGTAATGACATTTTAAAATTTAATTTAAACTTAATTTCCTAATTTTTAGCTCAATTCAGCACATATTAACTTCATACTAAAATATTCTCTAATTTCCTGATACCATTCCACTTTTTCTATTTAATTAATGCAACAGAAAGCTCTGTGCAAATGCTTTCGTCTGCAGTTCCCACGCTCCGAGTGAAGGGATAAAATATTGCTGACTTAAACAAATTCTTCTAAAAAAATCCCTATGATTCCCTTGCCTGTGGTCAACGCGTATAGGAAATGTCTATTAAAATCTCACAGTATATATTCACAAGGATAAAATTTTCATTATATTTTCCTCATTTCATGTTGTATCGTTCTGTATTGTCGTTCTGTGTTCTTGTGTCGCTTCTGTTTGTTCAAAAAATCATGCCTCCCGATATGGAAATAAAACGAAGTTAAAAATTCAAAGCATCTTTTCTGTCTTCAGCCATTACTCTGCTTAAAAAATTATGCGTTACATATTATATATTTCATTTCAGAGAGTTTTACAAAGATATTTAATGCATTAAAATTTTAATATATGCGTATAGAAATTTCAGAAATTTTAATAATTAAATCATTAAAGTGTTTAATATCGTTCAAGGGGACGCCCTTAAAATGCCATAATCGCCTTCATAAAAGGAACAAAAGAAACCGAAATCCTGGAATAAGTTACTTTACGTGAATGCTGAGAAATATCGGCAGTTTTTTCATCTGGTGGATGCAAAAGAAGTGTGGAGAGCTAGGTCAACGAACTGACCCGGCGGCGTCTCTCTCGAACGGGTGGAAGGAGAGAGAGATTTCTCCTTTTTCCGCCGGCGACGAAGAAGTGGATGGCGAAATCCTGTCTTGTTTCGCTGCTCTCCGTGAAGCGTGATGTCGGTGACAGAGAGAAGACTCACGGCGGATGAAGGACCTGGTCGCTGATGTGTTTATTGAGTGTTAGATCGGAATTGAGGGATGAGATAACCATGAATTTTGCATCAACTGACAGCGTATCTACAAAACGAGTAAGCGTACTGTAATCAGATTTTCTGGATTTCAGAAAAACGTGCAACTATTCAGGAAGCTGATTAGGGATTTAAGAAAAGTTAGAACACACACACACACACACACACACACACACACACACACACACACACACACACACACACACACACACACACACACACACACACACACACACACACACACACACACAAAATAGTAAAATTTAAATCTTTATAAAAACAGCAAAGATAAGTGGACTTTCCCATTCTTTTTAATGTTTTTTATTATTGGCTCACTTGTAATGATTATATTTTAGAATAATTTTTTTTGTCGTGTGGCTATTTTAAGCCAAATTTTTGCACAGTAGCTTCTAAGGACAAAGACTCCTGAAGGTAGAAGTCTGACTTCTAGCTCAAATGAAGATAGCACACACACACTCGCTTGCACAACCCTTTTTTACAGGGGGGCTCATTTACGCATCTTACAGAGAGAACGCAAGGAAGAGAACAACCATACCCGAACCAGGACTCGAACCCGTGAAGCCTAGATCACGGAGAAGACGTGCTACCCCTAGGCCAGGACGTCGGCTTTAGAATCATTAACAAATGGAAGAAAGAATTCACGAGAAAATATTTTATTTAAAAATAAAGAAGTTTAATTCGCTTTTTCTAAACATATATTTGTGAATAATTATAGGAATGAGTAAACAGGGACAATGTTGAAGATCTGAATTGTTCCGACTAATTAGGACAGTCTTTGTTTAAGGACTGCATTAGAGATGGTTGGAAATCGGATGACCGCATCGAGATTAATGGTCTTGAAACTAAACAATTACGATCCCATTATAAATAGAAGTATCTGTGAAATGAATCATTCGATACTGTTGGATGTAAATGAAACATTTTTTTACATCTTCTCTTTAACCACTTGGAATAGAAAGACATAGCACGTACAGAGATGCTTTTATCACAGAATAGCCAGCGAAGTGTTACACATGTCAGCAAGCAGTTGTCACAGATCTAATATTCATGTTCACGATCTGTCGAGTGAGACTGTTTGCCAGAGTTCGGTTTACAAAAACACAGTCTTATATCGATGTTATATATTTCTTGCTAGTGTGTTTGAAGAAATTCTAAAATTCTACAATTCAATTCTTCTTCAATTTTTTTTTGATATCATAATAAAAAACAGCAATGCAAAAAAGCGTTTATTTTTGCATTTTAAGTTAATAAACATCTAATTAAGCTTTTGTTGAAAAACATGTCATTAATTGTTAGCAATATTTTCAGAAATGTTTTGACATGAAAGAAAGAAATTTTACAAGAATAACAACTCAAAGAAATTCTAGTCATCGAGAGAATATGCAAAAGACATGGACAGACAATTTTATATCGTTTTATGTAGACCCCAGAAACAAATTTGAAAAACTAAAATATGACATGGTAATTGAATCTAATGCTTCGTAAAATACATATTTTACTCCAAAGGTAAAGACATTACGACTTTTAACTTCTGAGTGTTGTTTTCTTTAAACCTTCTCATCTCAAATTCTAATTGCACGTGCCAGAATGTTACAGCATCAGCATTTTCTGTAGTCTCACTTTCTGAACGAAGACCATATTTCTTAGTACATAAAATCCTGTGAAAGCGATTTTTATAACTTTTTTTTTCTTTGTTCTCTAGGCAGAATGTGCCACTTTAATTATTTTTTATGCATCCATCGGCAACATATTTAAAAATAATTTCTCCAAGATAAAATCTTCTGTTTAATAGCAACAAGAACTATAAAAGAACTGAAAATTCCTTCTTTATATGATTTTATATATATAGACAGCCTTTGCATAAAATCAACTCATTATTTGCGGAGACTTTTATACGTCAATGTCTGTCCATCCTTTCATTATTTCTGGGAATGTGCTTAACGATTCTGCAGACATACTTCGTTGGAACAGCTTTTGTAAAAAACACAAATCCATATTAAAAAATAGGAATTGATGGTTTAAAATTTCCCGCTTCTGACATATTTGAGACATAATTTAATAAAAACAAAAATAGACATTCCAGAAATTCATCTTTTTCTCGTTTAAGTGACAAAAAGTGGTTTCAGCAAGATTATATCAAAACAACTTTTCGCAGTCCTTCATATATTATGAAGCATCATCGAAAGAAAAATTCCTGTCCAGTTTACTTCAGTTTTCAGATCTTAATCGAATTCATAATATTTACCATGCACTTCGTTGCCTCTGTAGTTGGAATTAAAATTTTGGTGCATTCATCGTATCCCTGAGGCTATTGCTACTTTCGAAATCCTAATGAATTTAAATAAGTATATTTACAATCAGTTTTATTTCTTAAGTCATAGATATATTTTTTTGGCAAAAAATAGATTTTAGCTTCAATAAATTCACTTATAGATTTTCAAGCGAATATTTTGAATAATCATTAATTGATACAAAGAAAGACGCATGCATACTAATCTATACAGGGTGTCTCAAAAGTAGAAATCTGACCTTATTGATCTGCCAAATCATGAAGAATAATTTTTACAAATAATTTTTTACATCGAATTTGGAACAACATTTATGCTGGAAAATTGAATCTCAAATTGCAACTGAAAGTCGCTGCTTCCTCCATAAGCTGCACTGCCGAAGTAAAGAAAGAATAATTTTAGAAAGGGCCATTAAAAAAGAAAGATGCTATATTAACAGGGAAGGCAATGAACTGTTGGATATGCAACAAGTACCTTTCAGCGCGAATCACAACGGGTAATCCACGGCCACTAGCTTTAAAAGCGCTCTTCCAAATTAAGTTCATTCCCTTCAGATAAATATCAAAGTTAATTTCAACAAAAATATTGAATTCGGGCTTTCAAGAATCTCTTGACAAGCCAACTAAAGCATTATATGCACCGACTTATTTTTCTATGAAAATACACTTGCCTCTTTAGCGGTTTGGGATGTGCGGGGATAGAACCTGGGACCTTGTGGTTAGCAGTCCAGTAACATAACCAGGATACAAAAGCAAATGTTCGTGTAGCGTAGTTGTTAACTGGTTTATATGCTATTCACCACAGACTCTCCCTCCAGTGAGTCGGAGGTGAGACGAACGATATGGCTGTTGAGTGGTGATATATTTATTGAGCTGTTGTCTAATGGGCCTGTACCCAGTTGAGTAGCGAGTGTGTGTGAGTGGTTGCTGATGCTGCGTTACGTGATGTGACGACTTCGGTTACTGCGTCAAGTGAGTCCGACGACTTTGGTTGCGGGTAGATGACGCCACAACAGCTGTACGAAGGTTGAAGGTTTATCTTTAGAGGTCACCAGTGAAGCGGATTTGTGACGCTCGGGGATTGGATTGAGAGAGGATAGAGCCTGGGACCTTGTGGTTCGCAGTCCAGTAACATAACCACTATGCAAAAGCAATTACTCGTGCAGCGTAATTGTTAACTGGCTTATATGCTATTCACCACACCTCTCCTCCATCTTATAAATTACCATTACAACTAATTATTAAAGTCGCAAATATTAAATATTCAATTCAATTCAATGCCCAAGAAAGTCATCTCAACCTTTGGTTTTAGAGCATAATATGGTTTTCCGAATAGATGATATTTCATAATTAAAAAAACATTTAATATTAAATTATGTTAAAAACCAATGAGGCTTCATTTTTCCGAATGGGTTCAGATATGAAGATAGTTGTATAAAATTGAAAAAACGGGTGGGGGAGGTTAAAGCTGCCTTTAAAAATTTAGGTTAAAAAACTCTACAATTACAGCATTTAATTGTCTCTTATACTAAGAGTTTATCAATACTATATAAGAAATTTTTTCAGATATCAAGCCAAAAGCTTCAAAGTATTTTTTATCTGAAGGCATGATTTATACAAGAAAAAACGGTAAAAACGCGTCCTTTATCATCGAGGCATAAGACAAAAAGTGGAAGAAGTTTTCCCCTCAGCGATCCCTATAAGGATTTCTTTGATGTGTGTCGATTCGGGAAAGGGAATCTTTGGAAGAGATGCCATGGATGTTAGAGTTTCGGTTGCACCTTGAGAACTGTAACAATCATCAACTTTTTGGAGCTCGCATTTGAAATATTTAAATAAAAAAGTGGGATCCGGATCAGGAAATAAGAGAAAATTTTGAATAAATATAAACTAATTTAGATTTAAAAAAATAGTAAACCAAATGGGACTTAAATTACATTAAGAGATATCGTTACAAAAAGACCACCAATATTCAATTAAATAAGGATCCCCCAAGCAGCTAGTGTGGCTAAATTTTCACATTATTGTATAATCTTTAAAATAAAATATTTATTTGAAAATATATTTAATGCTATGTTTGTATGACTTAAATTTTGAATTCTGTATTTGAAATAACACCTTCGGAAGTTCACAATTAAAACCCATTGAAGGCTATATTTAACCAAATGATATTATTCTGTATTTTGAAATATGAGAATTGTAACTTTTCAATGATTTGCAATCAGAATTTTTATGTTCAGTTATCCCAATATTCAAACATTTGTATTGATTTTATCATCCTCAAACATTAATTTTCCATAAAATGCAAAATATCTAATAAAAAATGCTGCTATTATATTATCTTTTTTTTATTTATATTATGCATTATGAAGTTTTACGAATTGCACTATCATCGAGCTGTTTGTTACATCATGTAATAGGGCAAATAATTACTAATTTGAAAATACTTAAAAGAATCAAATAAACTTTAGCATTTTTTTGTCTTAAATACTGAGTTGAATCACGCAAATTTGAATATTTTAAAATTTTTACAATCAAAGTTTAACTCATTTCTATATAACTTATCTGAATAAAGTAATGGAATCACAAATTCAACAATAAGAATTCTTATTTCCATCTTCTTTCTATTTAGATTCTTTAAATTAGCAAGATAAAATACATATTAGTATTTCATACTGAAATTTCAAACAAAACGAAAATAAAATAAATCTTTCAAAAAATTGTGCTAAGAATTTTGAAGATCAAATATTTTATTTGAAGTGGGTTTTTTTTAGGGGGAGGGGTCAAGAAAAGATTTGAATTCGACAAAAGGTGCATGAAAATACGACTTGTTCATTTCTTTTTATTTTTGAAAGTTTTGAAAAAACTTAAATCTAAATTTATATAAACTTCAAAATCTCTTCTTCAACGACGAATCCATCATAAAATTGTTTTAAAAATGGCAGAAATTTTTATTAAAAAAATTCCACAAGCATGCATATCACGCCAGCTTTATATGTGTTATTGTTCTGTGTTCAATTATTTAAACAATAGGCGCATAAAAAATGACAAAAAGTAGGTTAGAAAACATCTTTATTAAGAAGCATTTGAGATTTTTGCGATAAGGTGTCTGAAAGACATGCAATCAATGATCGCTTCAGAGTCGATCAATGCTTAACATTCGAATGCGACACCCATATTTTGATTAGACCTTCGCAGTGCCTCAGAGAGCTGGATTAAGAAGGCGAGGCCGAAAAATACCAAGAAAACAAAAACTGGCTTTCCGATACTTATCCCTCGCGCTCTCGCTTTTTCACCCAAAAATGTCGTTCTTTGAAACTGGGTCATTGCGAACTTGTGCAAAGATTTTCTGGAAAAGAGAAGCCACCGTTTGCCTCGATACGTGACAGCATAAAATGTGTTGAAAATTCCTGTCAAACGCGCCTAAACAAAGAGCTCCATGTGTCATTGATCATTCGAGAGCATTTTCCTCATTGCGACGTCTAGAGTCATGTCTGCTTCGAGATACCACGAAAGAGATCGTTTGTTTAAAAATCCAATCATTTGAATATTAAAACAATATTCGAGTCAAATGAGTTTTTAATGATAATTAATAGATCATTAATGAAATGTAAACAGTAATGTGGACAGAAAATAGAAAATGTTTACCATTGAAAATTATTTTAACGTAAGTGTTGAAAATGATTCTGGAATCTAATATCTGGATAATTCTAATATCTGGAAAATCAAACTTTGCTCAGTAAGTTTTTTTTTTTTTGGTGGAAATATTTAGATACGAATCACATACAGATTACATATGAATATTTTTCAATCTTACCTACGTACGAACTGGTCATTTAAATAAAAAAAGTCATGAATGCGCTTAATTAAACATGCAATTCGAAACAATCTGCTGTATTATAGTATTCATTTTACAGTTTATGTATAATTACTTATATTTTTGAAGTTATACGTAGTTTTACCATAGTGAAATCGGATCCAAAATGGCGCTATATGATATTGTCAGCATGACACCAGATAGAAAAAAACTAATAGATATAAAAAATGTTTTTTCTTTTGTGTGTGTGTGTAAAATTGAGTTTTTTTTCCAGGAATATTAGATAAACTTAAAAACCAAAACCTTATTTAAATATAAAATTTGATTCAAATCGTTAGAGCCGTTTCCGAGATGCATGATGATATATATAACATTTTTTTGAAGCAATATTAGTGGCCGAAGAAAGAGAAGACGACTTTGAATTTTTAAGTTAGTTTTATTTCTATCCCGGGAGGAACAAGCAGCGCGGAAAAGGCACGTCCGTTCACAGCGAGGCAAAAAAAAAAAAGAAAAAAAGAAGAAACTTAAAAGAAGGAGAAATTAATTATCCCTGGTCTTATATACCATTAAGATTCTGTTAGGGATTTCTCTACACGCGATGATTTAGACAAGGGAAACACAGGGATCTATTAAAAAGAATTTGTTTAGGTCAGCAATATTTTATCTCTTCACTCGGAGCGTGGGAACCTCTGACTAAAGCATTTTACAAAGCTTCACTTAAATTAATTAAATAGAAAAAGTGGAATGGGATCAGGAAATAAGAGAATATTTTAAAATGAAGTTAATCTGGGCTAATTTAAGACAAAACTTTGGAAAATAATTTGGATTGAAATTAGAGTTTAAAATAGCATTACATATTATATATATATATATATATATATATATATATATATAGGAATTGCCCCTTTAAAGTTATAAAATATTAGATATATGCTGTTTTTATAAGAAATGCGAAATAGCTGTTTTTAAAAGAATGAAAGATCTCCATTTTTTTCCCCTCCTACATTTGGCAATTAAACATAAAGAATCAGGCCTTCTTCGTTAAAATTTTATTTTTCCCGATCGTTACCTTTCAAGCTGATGCATTTCTACATATATTTTGATTCCATAAACAAGACATCAGTATAAGAATTTGCTTGTTTTCACTTTTTTTTTTCCGACTTCGCCCTGAAACTGTCTATTTTACTATCAATATAATATTCGGCAATTAAAACAAACTCAACAAATGAGACTATTCTTACTTATATAAAGTTTTACCATACAGTTCAAAAAATTAATAGGAAATGTCTTTATTTGATAAAAAAATTAGACCATAAAATTATTTTCATAGTCTTTGTGAGATTATAGGACAAAAGTGATTATTTTTCCATGTTGTGCCAAAGAGTTAGTGAAATAATAAATATTTTCACGAGCAAATATTTAAACAATTTTTATAAATGCAAATATAAAAGTTTTATATTTTTATACTAAAATTAAACTACAACAAAATATTCGTTCACCAGTGCCATAACTATTCTCTTTCAAAGAAAATGACAATGCATGATTATTCGAATAATGCTTTCAAAATGGAAAACTACTTTTTGTGCAGTCTGTGCTTCCAATTATTTATAAAAAAAATAACAAAAGGACGGCAAGAGAATAGCGATAAGACTTGAGTAATTTTCATTTTTTATGCAATGCAAAGTGTTGAAAGACAGAAAGAAAAGAAAGGAAAAGAGAGAAGAAGAAAAAAAGCAACAATGCACGGCTGCAATCCATAACCGTTTTATCAGCGGAACAATCGACCGCATCATTTGCACGCTCGATTTGATTCCCGTTTCCATAAATAGACGTCTTTGGACTCTTCGATTCGACTCGGCTCTTGTTATTTCGTTCGCATCTTCTCGCCTCAGGACCGCAGACGCCATCTGAAGGTCAAATGTTTTTCTGACAGTGGAGAAAAATTTTAATTAGCGAACAAAGAGATTGGACTTCACGATCTGGTGAAGAAAGGAGGAATAGAATAACAATTCTAATATTTATAGCAAAATGTTCTGAAATTTTATAAGTTCATGCTTAGTTTTATGTTCATAAGTTCATGCTTAGTTTTATTTGAAAAGCATATTACAATTTGAACCTAATATAAATTTTGCGGACAAATGGTATCTAAAATAAATAGCTCATCTTAATATAAATAAAAGTTTTGACTATGTATTTATTTTCCGCATCTTCTCCTAAACAAATGGGATCAATTGTATCAAAATTTTACACTCTTATTCTTTAACCCTTTCTAAGGCCGTGAGAAATATGCTTCCCACCAAATTTATCAATCTTTGTACGAAATTATGTAGTTTGGCATAAGTTCTGACAAATTGTTTTAGTAAGTCAAAAACTCAGAGGCTTCAGTTCTTTATGTCACACAAAATGATGTGTCTTGATTTGTTACTTAATTATGAATTAACCAAATTCATTAATTAATCAAATT
Source organism: Argiope bruennichi (assembly GCF_947563725.1). Lineage (NCBI taxonomy): Eukaryota > Metazoa > Arthropoda > Arachnida > Araneae > Araneidae > Argiope > Argiope bruennichi. Next base: position 125,841,040 of record NC_079154.1, on the reverse strand, counting down.
AAATTCATCTAATAAGCTAAATGAATCCCTTTTCTTATTCTAATTTCAAGCCTAAAAATATTTTAACATAATACGACTAGAAAAAAATGGCCCTTTAAAGGGTTAAGACAAGGGAAAGAATGCTGATCAAAGTGCAAAAGTTAATTAAATATTCAATTAAATAGAAGTTAACCAAAATTTGTTTCTCTGCAGTAACTATGGAAGAAATAATGTTATAAGAAAGATTTTAGTACCATCTTAAAGTTAAAAACTTTATCACTTCTGTTTCATTTCTGTATACTCCATTCTTTTTTCTGTGCATTTTGTTTCTTTGAATTATTATTATTTTTTTTAAATTAAATAAAATTAATTCTAGCCTTGACTAGAACTCTACCACTATTTCTTTAAATTTGTTTTGTTTGCATAATATTTTTTTATCGGATTTTCATTTAAACTAAAAATTTAACAATGTCTAAAAGCAGGCATAAGTCGATCCCTGAAGTGGAGGGAAGATAATTAAAGTTCCTATGAGCAAACGAAACATATGTTCGAAGACAACAACTGCTTCGGGCTCTATGAAATTAACTGCTATTATTTTTTTTTTCCATAAAAACTTCAGAAGAAATTATTCTGAAAATATCTACACGGTCATAAATTAAACATTTTACTTTTTCAACTATACCATTTTCATTTTTGGGCAATTTCTTTTTCAATTGTTATCAATTCTTACTAATTCTGACTATTTTCAAATAAGAAAACATGTAACCACTTTTGCTAGGAAATGTTAATCAATTGCTTATATTTTATCAATTGTTTTTTTTAATATGTCGTGAAAAGAGTTTTGTGTTGTATAATACTTTATACAAAAGAAGCTCCTCTTTTAAAAAGTCTATACAAGAAAGAATTTTGATCATGAGCAACTCCAGATGTATCGATTACGTGAGAATCTCATTTAATATAAAATTACGGTTGAGATTCCGGAACATAATACGTTCTCGAATCTTACTTGTAATGTTCTCACTCATGGATCGAAACAATTTTCCCCCCATAGGAATCTACATAAAATAGGATAATGCGTTCCATTACGAAAAAAAAAAATCATATCTATTAAAATGTAATTTATTTATAATGCATTTTTAAACAAGAAAATTATCTAAAGACATTTGTTTTTGAGTACGCTTCAAAATTTGGAGAAAATGGGACACAATATTATCGTTAAATGAGTTTGCAATATGCATAGAAATTGTCTTATCAGGGTGATGTTTCTCGACATAAGATGTATCATGTAATAATTTTCCATGCTTCCAACATCTCTCTCATTTCACTGGGGAGGGGAGCGTTCTGTCTGATCAATTATTTCTTCTTCCCTTGACCAAATCTTCTCCGCAACTTTTTGCTGGGACAGAGAATGCAGGTCCATAAATTCTTCAGTCTGTCAATTCATCGATGTCATTGTTATCTACTTGTAGTCCCGAAATCTTGGCCAGAGACAGTATCTGGTCGATTAAGATTCAACAGGTACTTACTTAAACCAATCGGAGTCGCATTCGATAACACTATCCGGCGAAAATTTCCATCTAGATATAAGTGTTCTCTTCAAACAAAAACTTAACACAGACTGACACAAGCCACATGTCTCCACACGTTCTGCGAAACATTGCTCGTTAAAACAAGCGACTTTTTTTACATTTTACTTTGCTCGATATGCGAAGTGCTCGTCAAGTGGAGTTTGGCAGCAGTTCCGAATACATCCTAAATCTAAATTAATAACTTCTTCATGGGCACTAATAAATTTCAACCGAGTTACAAAGGATAACTCCTTAAATTTCTTTGTAGATTAACGGAATTTAATGTGGGCATCTTTAGTATCATTGTCCAAAGGAAAGTAAATTTCTGGCAGCTTCGGGGGGGGGGGACATATTGGTGGGACAAATATTAGGTGGGTGGTAGAAGAAGAAACCCTGCTTTCTGATCCTTTTTCAAAGGAATTATTCGTAGTATATTCTCAAGACCACGCATCGGTGATCACATTTATCCGTTTTAAACCTTTGCCTTCGGAAAAGTAATTCCTTACATAATGATGGGATAACAAATTAATCTCATGTATATTCATCAAATACAAGGACTTGTTTATTGCTCCGAAAAAAAATATACATAATGGTTTTAAGTCGAATTTTCCCGAAAAAAATTAACTAATTCTTCTTACCACTAAAATATTTAAATATAAATTAATTAATTTATTAAATATTATTTAAATATTTAATAAATTACTAAATTTTATTTTAAAACTAAATTTAAAAAATAAACAAAATGATGCACCGTCTTGAACGGTATCCAAAAGGAGCTATCCGAGTGCAAAGTGTTAATAAACATCACTAAAGTGGCAATATGTTAACGTTAACGTTAATATGTTAATGCAATTTATTACACTAAATACTATTACGAAATTCGTTTTAATTTTTCGATGGCAAACGGCGAAATTGGATTCGATTCAACAAATGAAATTGTAAATAAAATTCTTTTCCTTTTAATGTTCATTTCAGTTTATTCATCTAAACTAACATTACTTTCCCTGTTTATGCAATTTGGAGAAAAAAATTCAAATTTTTCTTTACTATGATCCAGTTTCAGCTGAAAAATATTTTTCGATTCTATTTTCATCCAAAAGCTTTCAACGAGACTACCACTGTATTTAACGGAAAATGCGTATGATGTATTTTTTTAAAATATGCTATTAAATAATTCGTGTTTTATACAAATACATTCAGTACTTTAATGGACAATGTTTCACGCAGTTTATAATCCAGTTAGTCAATTTCTCATCACGTTTTTAATCAAGATAATTTGTTTTTCATTCACTGTTGTTGAAAAATCCATGAAAAAGCCTGTGCTACATGTTTATAAATCCAAATGGTAAAGCAACTTCTGCTTTCAAGTACCGATTTGATGATCCATGCCTCTTTGACAATTATCATTTCCTTTCTGCTGAGGAAGTTTTATCATCTACATGATATTGTCTGGTGGAAATTTTGATAATAAGATCCTATTTATAGAATCGTTCTCACTTTGGCGTTGAACTCTTGTCACGACACTGTTCTCTTTATTTTTGGAAATCTGCTATTAAAAATACATTTTACAATTCCTTTATTGTAAAAAAATGTGTTCTTATTTCTAATTTATGTAGTCTGACATTCGGTAAGTAATTATTAAAGAAGAATGAAAAAAAATATTATCGAATCGATATCGATTTATCGAAATATTATCGAATTTATCAAATGTTACTATTATCGAAGCGATATCGATATATCGAAATAATATCTAATTTATCGAATGTGAATAATTCATACAAAATTATATAGAATTTTATTCGATGTTTTAACATGCTGGTTTTAAATAAAAATTACTTAAATAAAAGTTTTTTTCACTAATATATGGCAGAATTCTGTTACGTTTTTATCAATTCACAATATAGCAGGGAAAAAAAAGTCTTTTGATATTGAAAAATAATAAGAAAGAAATAGCGCCAAAATTCGTCTTATTTGTAATACATAGGTAGTTTATGCTGCGATGATTCACGATTTCATGGATGATTTATATTTATGATTTTAACAAAAAATACACTATCCTTATCTTCTATTTTACATTTTATATTCATTCATTTCTTTACTGATCGTTTCTTCCAGCGATCTATTTCACACTTCAATGATTTCGAAAAATATGTGTGAAATTTAACTTCGATCGCCGAGTTTAGACAGAAATCATGCACATCACTATTCACTCAAGTGGAGAAAAAAGATTTTGTAAGTATCTAATTCTAACAAGGCTCAAAAGTTGCTGCGCCTTTGCATGCAAATCAATGAGAAAATATTGAATGAACTTTCACTTTAAATAATAAGTTTTCTCAAATGGTCTGAAGTTTGAAAAATTTGACAAAAAAACATCAAAATTTATCTTTATGTGAAAATTGCGGGGACTACGGTTTTTGAATTTTTATACATCTAATTACTACGCTTCAGATCACCGATAACAAAAGTATTTTTAGACACCAAGCACAATATATTGAATTCCCGCAATAGAGTTAAAATTTTCAAACACTTATGAGAAATCGCATGTTTATTATACCCAGAGGATAGGATAATTGTTTGCTTGTGGTTTAATGGCGCACGAACCATATTTGGTTATACTGCGCCAAGCAAACGGTAAAATCAGAGCAAATTATAAATATCGGTTGAATATAACATCTATGATATCAACATAAAACTGTATAAAATATAGTACTGCAAAAATTAAATCTGTGATAGGACAAAATTATCATGGTTGTTAATATGAAAATCAAAACTTAATGTGAAGCAATGGGACCATGCAAAACACAAACGGTAAAAAGTGCTAAATGCAAGTATAAAAACGAATGGTTCGTAAAAAGTTAAAAATGTTTGGGTGGAATTTTTCATCCACTAAATCCTCTAAAGTTGTTGAAGATGTTTAAAAATCATAGAATAAAGAGGATAAGATATGAGTATTGTAAAAATGATAAATTACTTTCAAGGTAGGAAAAATACTATCTTTCAAGGAAAGAAATCGGAGTTTAAACATACCGAAGAATAAGAAGCGAAGCACATTAGTGAGATTGATAAACATGAATATATCGATCAATTAAAGCAATTATAGCAATTTAATATATCCTAATTAATTTAACGATGATATAATGTTTCGTAGGAAACTCGAATTGCAGTTCCTTCTTCGTTGTAATTTTTATGTCGATTTATGAAAAAAAGAGTGAAATCTGCTAAGGACTATAAGGCGTACTCTTATAAAAAAAAAGGGAATATATAAAATCATTTTCCTTAAAATTTTTTCCAGAATTGGCCTTTTATAACTTAAAATATCATACGCATCTCTTTATAAAATGTTAAATATGACACTTTTTCATATAAATTCTAAAATTTTAGGTCTTTTGAGAGCAATAAAATTGATGGTTTTCAACAATAGTTGTCTGTCTTTAAAAATTTGAAACTGAATTCTTAGAATTTATCAGAAACCAAAAATTGAGTAAGTTTAGCGTAAAAGGAAATTGTAATGGTTTTTTTTTCCAGGTTATTTAAGTTTTAGGCTATTTGCGTGAAATGAAGATTTAAAATACATTTTAAAAACATTTTCGGTTGATTAATGTGTAAAGACGCAATTGTAGAATTTCATTAGAATTTTATATTTGGAAACTCGATTTTTTCTTCGCTTTACCCTACTTCTTATTCATTCTATAAATCACTTTTCGATTTGCGTATGAGCACATTTTCGGTATCTTAAGATTTTCCACCAATATATTATGAAATACCTTCTTTCGTTTCCAAATTCGTTTAATTTTTCATACTTTATGAAAAGATTGCTACGCATTCAGTTATGGAAAGATAAATAAACCTATTTTTTTTTATATTGCTACATTACTTTGAGCTAATTACTTAATTTGGCGTCTAAATATGCAACTGATTGATTAATCAGTTGCATATTTAGATGATTGATTAATGAGTTTAATTATTTGCAATGGCAAAATATTCACAGATACGCCTGCCAAAACAGTCCACTGTAATGCGCACCAAGCCCACACAAAGTATCCAATACCTCTTAGAAATCTGAAAAAGATTTATATCTTCCAAATGAATAAATTTTCAATATAAGGCTTGTCCCTGTAAACTGTCCTCCAACAAATAATCTCAGTCGACGGACCGAGAACATTTTTATTTTTTTTATTTCTGTGATAATTGCCTGCCGACGTGTAAAATACATTGTAAGCGATTTTGTAACAAAAGTATTTCGACATATGGGCAACATCTTTCCAGCAAAAATGGTTAATATAGTCGAAATCACATTTCAATTTATCCATAATTTGACCAACTAATATTAGTTCAGGTAATGTATACATATGCACTACTTGACTTTGTTATACTTAATCAGTTGTTTTAGTGGTGGCAAGTCTAACTCATCAGTCTTAAGTTGAAAGACTTAATCTGTAAGATGGAGTTTATTGAAGATGTAATACCGAAACGAAGATGTAATACATTAGTAAATAGATTAATTCACCGACTCTATGTGACAAATCAGCATTACAGAGAATCGCCAGTTTTTGAAATATTAGTATAGCACATTGACTGCCGCATTACGCATCTGTGCATTATAGATAATATGTAATTGTACCAAACCATCTATCTTATTAGATGTCCCTTTCGAGTTAAGAGATAAAAAAGGGGGCATCTAATTAGATAGAAAACCCGAATATTAGGTGTGAATCGTGATAGTATAATAATATATCTATACTTATATAAAGCTCAATGTGTATGTGTGTGTGTGTGTTGGCGCTCTACAGCCGAGACCGTTTGACCTATAGCTAGCAAATTTGGTACATGTATATCTTGGAAGCCGGGAATGTGTACCTGGTGCCCCTTTGTTTGAATTTTTAATTAGAATTTTAATTATTAATTAAAAACTAACTTTCCTGCCAAAAAAATCTATTTCCCCACCGCCAAATAAGTATGGCTTAGGTGTTTTTTTCCCACACTAATAAGGTCAGGCTTAACATTTTTTGATCCATTATTTCAAACGATTCTGTTTATTTTCTTAATGTTTGAAGCATTTAAAATTAAACATCGTTAATTAATAGATATTTCAGATTCATTCTGAAGTACTTTTGAATTAAAATAAAACAGAATTAAAAAAATTAAAAATGTCTAATCTGCATAGCGTTACCCCAACTGGCGTAGAAAAATTCACGCATTTGCGTTACCAACTGGAGTTGAAAATTCAAGCATACGCATAGTGTTCTGATTGTTGACAACTATTTTAAACGGATGCGGATTTGATTTAAATTATTTTTAGGTTAGTTGTATGCTTTGTATTATATTAATTGCAGATTAATCATTTCCACTTTAATTTAAAGCATAAATTCTACGGGAGCAAACAAAAAAAATTAGAGAGATACATATTACGTTATGACCGTTACGTGAAGACCTTTATAATATTATGAGTGAATTATATGACTATCAAAATTTGAAGTTTTAAAATATTTTGATGAAGAAGCTATTAAAGTAGGAATTACATAAAATATTTCATTATTAAAATTTTAACGAGCATTAAGATTGGAACCGGCTGGTCGCCAAAGGCAGCCAGTATTATATAAAATATTATAAAGTATTATATAAAATATGTTCATCTTTAAATAAAAGTTTATATAATCATCTCCAACCAAATTTTTGAATAATTTCATATACTTTGTCCACCCAAAATAGTACAACGGGCATTCCAATTTTCCATAATCTAATAATAAGATTATGGTTCTAGCTTATACCTTTTGTTGGGCTTTATATATTCATTTATATTGTAACATTTCACGATTGGAGAGAAAATTCCACCATTCATGTCTTCGAATTCCCATCTTATATTCATTCATTTCTTTATTGTAACTTTTTAATCATCTGAATCAACACTCTTATAATTTCTTGCGATCTGAGCAAGAGATGCGTCAATCTCCAGGTTCAACGAGAATTCCTGTCTTCACGCGCATCACTTATTCGGTCAGTTGCCTCCCACGTTCGGCGCATGGGCACTTCAAGAATAATTAGGCAGTCAGCGAGTTATCAAATGCTTCATCTTCCAGCGGAAGGCACGACAGGTATTTATTGCATTCAACTTCCTTTCCACCTTCCGAATGCGTCAGTGAATGTTACTCGGACCGAACGTCCTGTGTTTTCGTTCAGTAGGGCAGTGTGTGTGTACGTATCGATTTGATATTATGGCTTCCGCTTTGGAAAACAATGCCAAATCATTCTTCAATTGGATTGCTGATTATCATCAATTTTTTCGGGTCATGTATGCTTTCCGTTAGGTATGATTTTTGATCATGACAGGTGAATTTTAGTGAACCGGGCTAATTAAGGTAGTCATTTTTGATCCTTTGATTTTACCGACTGTGTATTGCATAAAAATGCATCTTGCAGGATTTCCATACTTAATGGGCTTGTATGTTCATGAAAGGCTCCGATATAATTTAATTTCCCAGTTAATTGATGAACATCTAAGTTTTTCTATATAAAACTTTTGATTCATTGCATTTAAAATAGGAGGAATTGTTGAAATTCAGGCACATTCCAATGTAGGAATGGATTTCAAGTAATTCGTAATTGAAAAATATATATTTAAACATATAAAATACTAGATGTTATTTTAATTATAAATTTAACAAAATAATGAAAATTTGTAGTTTCAATGTAATTAATTTTCTCCAATTTCATTCATAATTCATTTCAACGATTCATTCCAATCGTTTAAATAAGATTAACATTTGTTCCTTTTAGGAAGCACTTCTATACATCTCAAAATTTTCATTTAACTTCCATTTTTCATTATTTCCATTCTAAAAATTTGTGAGTGAACAAAACAAAAGCAATTTTTCAAATTTTCCTTTTAAGTACAAAAATAATAAAAAATTGCACATCACCGTTATATTATTTGCTGTACTTTAATTCATTAAATGAGAAAAATATGTACATTTGTATCAAACTACTGATTGACCTAAACAGCATGTTAGTTCATATCAAAAAATATTTTTCTGATGTAAGTTTTATGATAAGACATTGTCTAAGAAGAAAACTAAGTTTTTTTTTAAATTTTTAAACTTTTAAAATCAGTATACTCAATACTCTCAAAAATTCTCCTGTTTCTAGTGAAGCTAATTAATTTTTCAAACGAAGTTCTGATCTGCTATATACGAAAAAATGTGCATCAAATTCTCGCGTCAAAGATAAGCTATCAGTTTCTTTATGTCACTTTATAGCCGGCAGTCGGTAGAAGTAAATTTTCTTGATAAATGTTTCCGAATCTTGAATCAGAAAGCTTTTGATTCCCCAATGATTTCTGATTATAAAAAGAAGCGCATAGTCAGCTCAACTTTAACCAAAAGTACATCACTCGAATGTGCGCACCCTAAGTTTTATTAAATTAACATTCCGTTTGAAAGCAACGCTAGATCTTTTTAAATACTGACGTTGTAATTTTGAGTTCCGGTTAAAGGATGGGGATGATTTCAGAGAAGGCACCTCCCTCTTCAAATTTTTGCAGCACACCCATGAGAGGGCGCTTGATGCACGAGTCAGATTTAATAAGAAGTAGGCTCTAATATGCATAGGATCTTTAGTAAGACATTACCACTAAGCTGCCATAACGGCACCTTGTGAATACAAAGAATTACTGAATATGAAATTTCTGAATAAGAGAAACATTTCATATCATCTAATATTGGGTATTTCATATTCTTTTCTAGATAAGATTTGCAAAGTTTCAAAATTCAAAAAATTCTCAAAAAAGTTTGATTTTATTTCTTTAGCCAAAATCTACGTAAAAATAAATTTCTGTACTTAACCAAAATTTTTTTGTCTCTGATCAGGTTTGTGCAAAACTTAAGAATTAACAAATATCGATATCAGTAAAAAATTTTGCTTTAAAAATTTTAAATTTCAGAAAAGGAAGAGAATTTTTCTTTTATTTTGTGAACAATTATATTTCTCTCAAATATATAGTTGCTACTTAGAACAAAAACCGATATTAAATTACTTGATAAAAAAAAAGAACAAACTTTCGTGTCTGGTTTTTTTATAATTCGAATAAAATTTTAATTTTTAAATTGATGATGTTACATCAAATGGCAAATAAAAGTTACCAAGCAAACTACCTCCGCTACAGAAAACTTGACCTCTGAAATGCGCACAATCTCTCATAACGACTCACTCTAAAACATCCGCTCTCTGGAAATAATGACATCAAAAACCGGAATAATCTCCACATAAGCGATGGTTGAAAAAAAAAGCATCAAAAAGGACAAAGACTCTCCGTATGAAAATAGATTCTCGTCTCTCCCACCTGTGCTATGAATATTGAACCGCTCCGTTCATGACACCTTTTCCCTTCCGCAAACACTCGCTCCGGAAAGCGTGTTCGGCCAGTTTTCGGGCCCGCTCGCGAGAGAGAGAGAGCTCATTTGTTTTTGATGCAGCGGATGAGCGTCGCAATCTTGGGAATAATAATAATAATATTAATGTGAAACGAGAGAAAAATAAGCTGATTGAACTTTTGACACTGTTTCTACTTTATGGCAACCATTTGCTCACAAAGAAGGAGAGTTTTCACTTCTCTCAGATGCAACATTTGATCAACAAATTTTTTTTTCTTAAGCAAGCTCGGTATGTCCTCAGAGCGCATAAGATCGGAGTTATAAACAAAGCAGCATTTAACAATGGAATCCATTCCAGCTAGTTGTCAGATGATGTTTGGAATATTGCTTTAATGTCATTTAAGTTGATACCGTTAAATCTGTCATTGTTTTTCTTTTTTCTTCAAGAATTATTCTATCAAATTCATTTTAATAAATTTATATTTAAAGGACATTCTAGGAATACATTTAATAGTTATTAGTACGTTTCATAAAACTTCACCGGAAGTAATTGAGATTTAATAAAGTGCATTCGGAAAAGTAATTCGAATCACAATAATTCACCTAATGCAATGATTAGTCTATTGCTCCGAAAAATAAATATAAAGAATCATTTTAAATTAAACTTCTCCGAAAAATTAAACTACTTCTTCCATTCTGTAGATATTTTTAACAATCTAAGCTAATATATAAATAAATGAATAAATAAATAAAAATTAAACATCATAATGATGCACCTTGAATTATTCCATAGAGGTTTCATCCGAGTGAAAAGGGTTAAAATAGATCGAGGCAGTTTTATTTTCAATGAATTTAGTAGGCTTAACGCCCATTTTGAAGCAACACTACTTCTATTTTTTGGATGCATTTTCCAATTTTAAATTTTAATGATTCTAAATCCACGATTCCTGATCCACTATGCTAGACTTCAAACATCCACTCTATGGTGACATGATGTTGTTTGATCTTTAACAATGAATTTAACTTGTACCAGATTTATTCATGTACTTCAGGTTTCTAACCAAAAATGAGTCTGAAACTCTCTATTCTTTTCCAATTTCCTTGATCTTTCTCAATATCGTGAATTAAAAACCGATTTAAATACTTCACACAAAATCAACTACTTCTGCTAAAGAAATTCTGATGCCGATCTTTATCCCTCTCTCTCTCTCTCTCTATATATATATATATATATATATATATATATATATATATATATATATATAACGCTAACGCACATGGTATAGAAATCTTATTTGTTATCGAATGGCAACAATCAAATGTAAACATAACGTTGTACGAATTTCGTATTGATTCATTAACGCTTTTGCAGCGGTATTGAATTCATCTCTTTGCTTTGCTAATTAGTGAAACTGTGAAATGTTCATGAGATGATTTGCTGTGCCATCAAAAATTCCTTTCAATTCGAGAAAAGAAAAAGAAAAAAAAAAGCTTCAAACAAAAAAAATTTAATAGAGTGCAAAAATAGATTTACCCGTCGGCAAACAGGTAAATATTATAACTTGCCTATGAAAACTGATGTGTCTTTCGAAACAATTATATTACAAATTGTTTTTGTATTATCTTAAGACAAAAAAAAAAAAAAAAAAATGCTTTTTTAATGATAACAATTTTATTTTAATCAGTAACTCACTTTTTTTGCTTAGTTTTAATAATATTTTTTTAAAATTCAATTTGATACACAATCTTTTTTGAAATGTTATGATGAAATTCAAAATGTATCCATTAAAACATTCTTTCGCAAGCTTTGGACATTCATAAATTTGCAATAGAATATTCAACTTTTATTTCGCATATGCACTTCTTAACCCATTAACTGACAATGTTTTTAAGTTTTGGCCGGAGAAGTTATATATATATATATACAAAAACAATTTTGTAACAGTATAGTTATATTCAAATTATGTTTTGTTATGAAATTACTTGATATTTTTGGAAAAGATATCACATAAACATTATTAAATGATTAATAAATTCATTTCAATAAAAAAAACGATTGAGAAGGTAACATATCGTTTCTATAACCTTTAAATGGCATATTTAAATACTGTATTTCTTTATAATATAAAAAAACTAAACCAAAAATATAATGCTTAAAATCTCGACAATTCGGATCCGTTCAACTTTCAGACGAATTTCAAATTTCTTCGTTTGTTGTAAAGAAACGAAGAACAGGATGCTCACTTTTTGCTATACACAGTACTGACTGATATACATATACAAGATAAAACTAAACTGTCAGGCGAACCAAATACATCTTGGTGGTGTACGTAAAGTTCCAAAATCCCCAAATGGGGATCGTGGCAGCCAATGGGTAAATTCGCAGTGAACTCATTCGATATTTTTCAGTCAAATCAAATAAAGTAAAATTTAAAAAAAAAATGTATTCCAATTTATTTATTTAACAGCCTAAAAAGTCAATAATCTAGGGGGTCAAGTTAGTTACTAAAGACAGCTAGTAATGAACTAGAATGAAAATAATTCTTCAATAATTGTAGAGCAATCTTATTCAGTTAATAAATTTCGCTCAGCTGCTACTTATGCACCAAAGAAAAAAGTAACGATTGTAAATGCAGCATTTTGGGCTTGATTTGACGAGTCAAATAATTTCAAAGACGTTGGCACTTTCGTTTCGAGCATCGTGCTGACGGGGTCACATCGAGGCGTTCCTCACGCATTCATTGAGGAGAGGGAACGGCGTGCGGCTGGACCGGTCGGATGAGTGCGGCCTGGAATGAGGAAGACCCTCGAGGGTTTCACTTGACAGATTCGAAAACAACAGCCTCTGCTACCTGAACCTAGACGCATGCTCAAACTGTAATTAACAACCACGTGGTGAGACATTTCGGCATTTCAAAATTTTGTAAACTACGGATAGCGACACGTTGTAAGATCGCCTTTATTTTTTTTTTTTTTTTTTTTTTTTTAACTCATTAACATTCACTTAAAGAAATCGTACTGAAATTATAAGAATTTAAATGCAGTAACTGCCATTTCACGTGATCACTTAGGAATTTTGATTTTACTAATTTAGAATTTTGATGATTTAACTGATTGAAAGTAAAAACCGAATAGAGATAGATCAATCACATTTTTATCACATCAAGGAAAAAAAACTTTATAGTAGGGTTATCTATAAATTATTTCAAAAAATAAAAGTTAAAAAGAATCTCTTAATTGTTTCCTAGAGAGAATTGTTCTTTAACAGTTTTTTTAAAAGTTATTTGCAGTTTTCATTGTTTTTTTAAAATAAATTAATCGCCTTTGGCGACTAGTTCCCCCAGATTATTGAGTTTGTAAGTTGTTAAATAATTCAAATGAAATATAGATATTTTAAAAATTCCCTTTATTATTTGATACGACTAAAAATCATGAATTCAATTGGACCAGTTTACTGTAAATTAAAATTCATGAATTCAATTGGATCAGTTTACTGTAAATTAAAAATCATGAATTCAATTGGATCAGTTTACTGTACATTAAAAAATGTATATATTACGAAATAATAATATAAAAAAAACTAGACGGAACTGGAAATCCTACTCTGGAGTTATTGATTGGCAAAAGCATGTGCATGAATGTCTTGATGAATGAATACAAATTCCACCATAGCATTCAAAAACATTGAATCAAATCAATTGTGTATCAATTAAAAATATTATTAAAACGAAGTGGAAAATTGTATGGAAATGAAAGTGACATTTAAAAAAAACAATCTCTCTGCCATTATTGTAAGATAATCGCTTTTGAGTTTATGAACACCCGTTTCCGTAGTTAAGTCATAGCAGTTACCCATCTAGCGACAGTGAAGTCCATTTTTGCCCTCGATTAAGCTTTCTATTCGAATCGTATTTCTCGATTTCTTTTGTATTTTCTTTCTGTTGACTTCGTTGGTGACATGGTGAATTTTCTCCAAAACATTTCTAAAGATATTTTGTACCTTCATTAATTATCTAAGCCAAGTGGCAAATTCAATGCAACTATAAATGGTTCAGTCTGAAATTCACGTGATGGTTTGTTTATATTTGATTTTTAACATTCAGCAGTAACGATTTTTGTGCTACGTTAAGTTAGCGTTTCATATATATATTAAACAGTGCTGCACGTCAGATTTCAAATGCTTAATTCATTTGTTGGAGGGTTAACTATTGTTACCATTGGAATTATTAACATTTATAGTTTTATAGTTTGGTCTTGCTCCCTAAAAAGTTTTTTTTTCCCCAAAATTAAATAAAGCACTGAAATTTCCGACTGCGTCAAAGCATTGGCATTGACTCATTTTACGTGAACTTTAATTGTTCTTAATTTCAGATTTGTTTTTGACACTGAGATCAGCACTCTTTTTAAAAATCAATTTTGCTTTCATAATTCAGCCACCGGCAACAGTAGTTTATATTGTTTAACCCTTCCTAAGGCCGTGGGAAGTATGCTTCCCACCAAATTTATCAATCTTTGTATAAAATGATGTAGGTTGGCATAAGTTCTGACAAATTTTTTCATACAGACAGAAACTTAGATGTTTCAGTTCTTTATCTCACACAAAATGATGTGTCTTGGTTTGTCATTTAATTATTAATTAACCAAATTAATTAATGAATCAAATTAAATTTATCTAATAAGTTAAATGAATCCCTTTTTTTATTCTAATTTCAAGCCTAAATATTTTAACATAATATGACTAGAAAAAAATGACCCTTTAAAGGGTTAACTGATTTCAAGTCAGATCTGGCCGTGTAGCTGTCTGTTTAAATAAATTCAGGCAATCTTAGTTCACACAAAAGAAAGCGAGTTCCAACCTACGGGGAAAAATTAATAACAAGTGGATCAAGACATTTCTTGAAAGTCAATCGCTAACTGAAAATGAGTGATCGGTCAATTCTCTGCTTCATACTTGATAACATTAAGCGATATAAGGATCACACACTAGTTTAGTTTAGTTATATTAACGTTCCATTTTTTAAGCAACATTATAGCTATTTTGGTACGAACTTCGTAATTCTGAACGGTGGTCAGATGCCAAGGATGACACATGAGCTGGTACACCCACTTCAAATTTCACCAAAGGGAGGACGTTTGACCCAGACAAATTGAGCATGCACTAGACCCGCTTACACGATGGTTCTTCGGTGGAATCGGGACTCGCACCTGAAACCTCCGGTTCCTAAACCGAGACCTTACTACCAGGCCACCGCGGCTCTAACGATCACACTAAGCGAATATTTTGTGTACATTTGAATATATCAGTTCGGGACTAGGGAATGTTGATATTATAAAGCGCATGATAACATTAACCATATCTGCATTAAATGGTGTCCACAAAAGTAAAAATAAAATCAATTGAATTCTTTTTTACAAAATGCTTAATTTATTTGCACATATTCCAGCTTTATGATTGCGAAAATTTTCTCTGTCCAGAAAGAGCTTTAAAATTGAAGAAGTGTAAACAATCCTGCTTTATTCAATACAAGATTAGCATAAACTATCAAGATGTGCACAAAAGTAAAATTAGCCAAACAACAACAGATATTCCCACATTAGCAACCGAATTTCGTCTATTCTAATATTAAAAGAGAAAGAGTGTCTATCTTTTGACCATCAGCACGTTTAACCAAACATTATCAGATTTGGTACAAATAAATTTTGGAATGTCAGAATGTGCACTTCGGATTGATTTATTTAATTTAAAAATCAAGCAAAATGTTGGTGTTTCTCTGAGATAACATTAAAATATTAATTCACAAATATATATATATATATATATATATATATATATATATATATATATATATATATATATATATATTATTTTAAATTGTCTATAATATCAGTTTAATTATCATTCAACTTTTTTTTTTCTATTTTTTACATACTTCAAACCGCTTTTATTGTTTCATCAAACATTAAATCGAGAAATTTTATTTTTTCTGTTCTTGAATCTCTAGCATTTAACAACAGAAAACCTGTTTCCTCGGGCATTAAATATGCTTCTCCAACAACTGGCGCAGGCATTGTACAAAAACTTATTCAATATCTGCGCAATGTACAAGAGGAATAAGAAAGCGAAATCCCAGAAGATTGAAGGATAACATGTTATAAGAAGATATTATCCAGATCCGTTTCAAATGGCATTATGCTATGGGAACAGATTCCATTAGCAATGTTCATGCACGCAATGAACAGAATAGGTTTAAGGCGATTAAAATCTTGAACATCAATATATATATGAGATTTAATTGCAATTAAACATAACTAATATTTCTAGCGAACCAGCTGAGATAATGCATACTTAAACAAGAAAAAAAGTAATTTAAAACTGAGGTTAAGACTTAAAGTTCTGAAGACCACCAAATAAATGGTTGATGAAATTGGTGTGACCTTAACATTAGCGACTGGATTATACTATGTTCTCAAGTTTAACTTTGTTACTTTTACCTTTGAAGTAATTGCCGTGAAGATTTAATTTAAAAAAAGAAAAGCGGTTAAGTTTTTTTTTTCTTGCCATAATTACAGCTATTTACATCTTCAGATTTTATTAACTACGGATAACTTGATTTCTTTGATGGCGAGGGGAGGATGCTGAGTTCTAGATTTTAAACTGTTTTTATCTGGCAAGGCGAAACAGTTTTATAATATAATTTCATACAAGAAAATTATACAAGGTTCTTTTCATTTTGACAGTTTACTTTCTTATTGTAGTTAACTCATTTTTTATTGTATTTATTTAAAGTAGTTTTTTTTTAAATGTTAATGAAGTATATAGAATTTGTATTCTATTTTTTATATGTGCATCTTTAAATACTAAGTGTTACATAGTTTTCACTCTTGCCTTAAAGTGTAAGTTTCGTATGAAATCGCAGAAAATTAAATACCTGAGTAGAAAGGTGGAAAAAAATAGGCTTAAGTATCCATGAATTAGCAGGGATTAAATGCTTTTCTCAGAATCTGAAGTTTCAAATTTAATATCCTGGAAACAAGTCACTCGTTTAAGAAAAGTCTCCACCAGATCACTGAAATGCAAATTTAAAAAAAAATCGCACTTTTGTGATTTATTTTGTAGTCTATCCGGAAATACTGGATGTTATTATTCCACCAATTGCTACATATATAAATTTCAAATATTCATTGATTCATCAGAGAATGATAACGATAATAACTTAAGATTTGATAGAGTTTTGTTAAAAAAGGGTTTTTTGAAGTCCATTGAGATAATCACCCCAACCACACCCCTGAGTTAAATACTAGTTAATTTTAGACTGAAATTTTTTTAATGTGGTAGATATTTTACACATTTGAATTATATAGAAAGATATTGTGGTTTTTTGCTAGAAAAATATTGCCACCATTTCAAAAATGCATCTGATCGCAGAAGTCTCTCATGGTTAGAACATTGTTCTTTTAACAATCATAGCCTGGATATTCTCCAGCTCATGGGTGAACTTTAAAATGAAAGTTCTACGGAAAGCTTTTGAAATTTATTTACAATTTTTTAGATGTCTGTTTTGATATTCAAAGATATATATTGCACCAAAAAATTAGATCTATAGTTCTTTATTGAATTATATATAGCCTTAGATGAGTGCCATTATTTTTAGAGCAAGGACGTTTTCTGGGAGAGTATTTGTTATTCTTTTCTTTGTTTTAAAAATTCGCGTTTAAAAATATATTGGTGTATTCCACCTTATCTTGAGCGACCAAATTAACCATGGAAGTACATGGAATCTCTCCTTACGATCTGTAATAATTTATAATATGATCTGTAATAATTAATTAATAAGGAATCAATTAATAATAATCAAGATAAGGAATAATCAATTAATATAGGAATTATAAGGAATAATTAATTCTATAGATTAGGAATTAATTAATTAATAAGGAATCTCTCCTTAACTGCTTAGAAGCCTTTCTGTTTCTGAAATTTGAATAGCATTCTGATATAGTATTCGTTTTCGCATTCGTTAAATTATATAGAATTCGTATTAGTTTAACAGATATAAATCTATAAGAATTCCGTCATTTGAAGACGATTCAATATGAAGTGTCCTTAAACTTTTATATTTCATGGAAAGAAAATATCTATAGAATTATTTTAATTAAATACCATTAAAGAAGAAAAAAATACTTTCGAAAATCTTTAATTGAGCAATCTAAATGATATCCGAATTAGAGTACTTCAGAACTATATGCGAATAAAGTCAACATGCATTTGTAATTTAAAAATAAACGTAATATTTGGAAAATGCTAGTTATTTTAAGTTTCATACAAACAATTCGATTATGCGCATATAGGAATGTCACATTTATAATTATGAGTGCACATAGTGGTACATCGGAAGGTGACGTTTCATCTGAGTAGCCAATTTATGACCTATTCAATTCCCGATATGTAGCCGCGCCATCTCTCAGAGAACAATTTAAATAGTCTTTCATCAAATAGTCACTTCCGACCTAGATATTAGTAAACCATATCTGTATTTTAACATACATTTTACAAAAGAACATAATTGCAAGGCCTTGATCCTAAGGAGTTTAAGTCACCCTTGGGATGACAAACTTTAGTTTATCAAATTGAATCTTTTTTTATTGACACTTAATAGATGTGTTCAATTTAAAATTTCAGTTTTTATATATTTAATGAAAAATCAGTGATGCAAAATTAATTAATTTGAATATCCTTCTCTTACAACAAAAATGATGAATGTAATTATCTGAAAATAAAATGATTTTATAAATAAAGTGGAAATATTCTTTTCTTTTTTGTTATCATAACCATGATTTGTTCTCAATTGCATACATTTTTCAATTCCTACTATTAGTTCACACTCTCCCTATATATATTTATATATATTGTTCAAATTTTCAATCGTTAATAAAATACTTTTTATTCACCCACTCAAGTTCAAATACATTTTTTAAAACTTGTAGTGGATGACACTTGATGTTAATACAGTTTTTTTTCAAATATTAATTAATTAAATTTGTCCAGTAATTTCTATTTGGTCGCCAAAGTCACCAAATTCGTCGCCATGTTGCCAAATGGTCTCCAGGTTTGTCGCCAAGCACTGAGATTACTGGCGCGACACCCGATCATAAATATAAGATATATATAAATAATATAAGAAAATAAGTAGGAATTGACTTAAATTTTTTTATATATTTCTTGTATTAAATTGGTTTATGGAAGAGATTTTTAATTCAGTCTATGAGATAAAAAAATCATGCATAAATAAAAAATTTTAATTTTTAACTGTTTAATTTTTTTACAGATGAGAATTATTGTATGGATTAATGTTATCATTCAACTAATTTTCTTTGGAAATTTTTTAAACATTTCTTTAGGATTTCAGAAGAAATTCGATTTCTGTCTATGCGAATTATGTTATTTCTCAAACTTGATCAGCAATGATCAGCAATCTCTACTCTACGTATCATTAATATTAGCTTTATCCAATAGTATTTTATGTCAGAAATAAATTTTTTTTCTCATAATGTTATTTACGACGTAGGTATATTTTAAAGTAAAGCTTCTTAAACTCTCATCACGGCTCTTTCCAGCAAGAAAAAAAAATACAAACACATCTCTATCAACAATAAAAGTCACATAGATATCAATGAAGTTAAAGAAAATAGAACAAAATGTTATCATTTTCAATTGACTCAAATGATAAAACTATATTGATTTGGAACTTAAAAATGATTGTAAATAGCTATAAATGATAATTTATGAAAACAGCAAGACATGTTATTGTTTTATGTATCAGAAAAGCATCCATTATTATGGGCACAATGTTTTTTTTTCTACGATCAAAATAATGTCCTTTTCTAAAATTTGCTGATCTTTTTATAATTGTCTTACCCATAAAATAGTTTAAAGGGTGTTTACGCAATTTCATAAATATTTTGATAAAGAATTTTAAAAAAGCAAATGTTTTGGAATAACAGATTTTAGCAACACCTTATTATATGAAATAAAAAAAATATATCGTCTGCTACTTAAAAAATTATAATTATTTCAAAATGCCACATGCAATAAAACTGTGGATTGCAAATCATGTTTTTGCACTCTCCAAAGAGAAATATTCTTTTTCCACAATTCGAAAACTTGAAATGCCTGGAATTAGAGTAAAATAAGCAAAATTACTATTTGGAAAATGAAAAACCGTCAGTCATTATCTTTACATGGAATAAAGACTCCAACAGAATATCTGAAAAATGTCCATACTGTTTTAAATATTTTTAAAGTGAAATTGCTGGTGACAAATGAAAATTCACCGTCGTAGAATAAACTGTAAAGTCTTTAAATACATATCTGGCAACAAAAAATAATAAGCCCACATTAACAGCTTTAAAAATAAATATTCATTCCCGAGAGATGTGGCTCAAAGTAGAACAAATTCTATAACACTGTATGGATTGTTAAACAGGAGATTGGGGAAATGCATTGTGGCTTTTAATGAAGAATGAGTTTATCTAAATGATTGCTACAAAAGTAAGACTAGGGTTTATCTAAATAACTGCTAAAAAATTGGTCTATTTATTATCGAAAATTATTAGAAAAAAATGCTGAAATCTAGTTCCATCGATGTAAAGAAAATTTCAGTAAGAGGTTTATGATTGTCGCAGAGTTCTCCTATAATAAGAAATTAAAAATAAGAAAAGTTAAAAAGAAATTCATTAAAATCAATTTATTGTACTTTCAAGAGAACGTTTCACATCTGATATTTATAGAGATTCCATTTCTTTATCCCAATGATTTTCAAAGAGTGACATTTCTTCAAGATAAAGCTACAAGTCATATTAGAAAAAGGCTTTTGGATTCCTTGAAAAAAATAAAGACAGATACAGGTGTAGCAAACACACCTTTTCAATATATTTCTGTTAATCAAAGTCTCCTAATATCTGTTGGTCCTTTGCTCTGTTGAAAAGAACTCATTCTAAACGCAAATCTACCACGATTCATTAATTTTGCAAAATAATGGGTGAGAAATGAAAATCAATACTCCTGGAAATTTTGCGAAACTCCCTTTTATGATGGAAATCACATTGCAGATTTACAGTTCAGAAAAAAAGCTATCCAACTGAATATTAAAAAAAATATATTCTTTACAATTTGGACATTAATTCAAAAGTAAAATTGTGTAAACAGCTCAATATTTCCTAATAACAATAGGACACCAAATGGTAATACGCTTTTACAAATTTGTTTATAGTAAACAAATTTGAATCAGACCATTTAAGACTAGAAAAGCATTATAAGAGTCAGATAATTTAAAACAGCAGCCAAGCAATTTTCTAAAAGGTATTGATATCCACTATTGTGACTGTAAACATAAATTACTTAAATAAATTAAATTTTCATTTTTTTCTTTCGTTTTTGGTTTTGAAATCATTTGTGGTACTTTTAATCAATGAGGATATTTATAAAATAATCGTGCTTTAGTTCGTGTACCTAATTTTCACATTTAATGCATATCTATAAAAATTTCCTTGTTAAAATAAAAGCCAGACCTTTATGAAAGGAAATGTTTTCAATGCCTCCTAACAAGGTTATTAATAAAATTCAGAACAATAGAGCATGCGCAAAGTACTATTTATATTCCAATAAACCGATCCTTTTGAACATAGCATTAGGGTCACAGTTCATGCAGAGGTGTTGCATCGTTTGGCTTGTTTCTTTTCTTTTTATTTTTCACGGTCACCTGCATAATGAGACGCCATCATATAAACATTCCATCCACGTTTCATTATATGACGCCAATCCGGTCATATAAGTATTGCAATAAGACTGTTAATTACATCGGGCTTCTTTGGTGTCTGAAAGAGTATGGTTCATCTTTTTTATTATTAAGCAATTCAAATACAAATATTTGGATGCATGTAGCAGAAAAAAAAAGGCATTTTTCGGAGTAAAAATTGAATTCCAAAATAAATTCTATGATATTATAAATTATTACAGTTCCATTTACATCAAATGGATAAATATGGAAATTTCAAGAAATCTCATAATAAAAATATTTTCCCGTTAATTTAATTTTTTGTTCTTCAAAAAGCAATATATAGCATTGAAATTACATTCATATAACTCTTCTTTCTACATTTTTCTGGTGTATTTCCGTAAAAGAATGTCAAAATAATTAGCATAATTCATTTATCATAATTAATACACCTCTGCATCTAATTATAATGAATGAAAAACAAATACATTCTATAAGATTTTGCAACTGGTTTTTACACCGTCGAATGAAATTACTCTCAGAAATTAAATTACAGATGCAACAAATCTACAGTTAGAAATGAGAAGTATACTTAAATGTACATTATTACGTTTCAAATATTTAAATTTAAAACTGAATGGTTTATAAATTTATATGGTTCATAATAAAAGAACAAGTTGTAACACTTCCAAAAAATATTTAAGAAATTTCAGTTAGAAAATAAAAGGAAAATGAGTATAAACCCTAGAATTTTTTTTAAAGTTTTGTATATTGGTAATATACATTTGATATATATTTAGGAATTATTTGATATAAAGTTCGTTTTTTTTTTTTTTCAAAAATTCATTTTACATAATTTTATGTAATGCATTTCAATTCAATAATCGCAAAATCTTTTCTAACAATTTGTTCTCAAAATTAAGAGGAATCAATCAAAAAGAGGGGAAAAAATCAAATTCATTTTCTTTAAAATTCAAAAAATAAGTTATCAATCATTTATTAGGATTATTCGTTAAGCATTTATAGTGATAGTGAAACAGAATTGGAAGCGAATTATTACTCAACTAGGGGGGTGGGCTTATTTTTAAAGAAAAATAAATCATTCGCTGATAAGAAAATGTTCGCGATAATTTATTAGTAAGTTCTTGGCTTCCATAGAAGATTCGAAAGCCGTTTTCACTGAAGATATACCATGCACAACGTCTGACGGATATTAGAGCTAGTATATTCAAGAATCAAACGCCCTCATGTTGGTGTGGTAAGTAAATTTTAAGGAGTATGACTTTTTATCTTTACTCAAGTATGACTTTTTATCTGACAGTAGTTTAGAACGATGAGGTGATTTCCAAAATAGCTCTTGGTTTGCTTCTAAACGGTGATTCAATCTTATTCTGCTTGTAATATTCTGAGATTTGCTATTATTTAATTAGTCACTTACAATTCTTTGAGAGGAAAAAGTATATTTTATTTTTAATAAAACTGGATAGTTAAATTATTTATAAACTTTTAAATTTTCGGAAGCGTTGAATTTTCTCCAAAAAAATTTAAATACTTCATTAGTTAGGGAGTAGCACAGAGAGAATGAAAATTTACTCATCTTCTGAAGGAAAAAGCAAGCACATATTTTCTTTCTGTGCTTCTTACCAAGCAATTTAATGGACGCATCGTTCAAGTACTTAATATGCCGCGTTAAAGGATGTGGAATGACGCTTTTCGAAAATATTCTGAGGGCGCACCCATCTTGACTTCAAACGCCCTGATTAAGTGCACAATTTCGCGGCTATTCCTCTCGGCATATTTTACGGAGCGTCCTTGAATATCACGACCGAGCAGAGCAACCTGAATTGGGATTGCTGCCGTTACTTCTGCCAGCTTTCAATCTTGGAAACTTTTCGACCGTTCGAAATTGAATAGGGAGAACCTTTCAGTTTTAGAGTCCATTTTTATTCTCAAAGAAAAAAAAAATAATTTAGCAAACAATATTAATGCTATTGTAATTTTATCAAATGCCGCGTTATTAAAATTATTTATTCTAAATGATTAATTAGGATATTAAAAATATAGATAAAGGATTAAAGATCAAAACCTTTACAATTTTATTGCATTGCGTTTTCCAGACAGAAACTTAAATTCTTTTTTTTAGAAAATTCTCATTATGTATGATTTGACACTAGTGTAATAACTACTAAGACATGTATTCTAATTAAACATATTATTTAGGATTCTTCTTAAAATGTTTAGGATACATTATTAGGATTCTTCTTTGAATAAGAACAAAATACTTCTATAACTACTATTCCGAACTTTATCGAGAATAAAATAATTTTGTTAATTATCTGCTCTGGCGAATTATCCAATTAAACCCCATTGGTTTTTACCTCTATTTCATGTAAAATTTCAAAAACGCTTACAAAACAATCTCGGATTGAAATGAATTCAAGATTCAATTCATAATGAATAATATTATATAATACATTAATAACTAATAGATTCGTATTTGAGTATTATAACCATATTATATACACACGCACATGGTAAGTACTATTAAAAGTATTAAATAGTTAGATTTAATATTAACTATTAAACTCTAAAAAAACTATTCAGAACTGTCTAAATAAAACATTTTTATATAATTTAGTATACTGAATCCTAAAAAAAAAAAAAAAAAAGATAAATAAAAAGTATTCAGTACTTCTAACTGCATTAAAGAATAATAATAAACAACCTATATTTTTAGACAATCAATATTTTTTGCAATCTAATTATTGCACTGAAATATGTACAGTTATATTCAGATTGCAAGAAGATCCACCTTTTCCATTTTAAAATTTCAAATCAGTACAATTCAATGTAATCCTGAATATGACTTTTCCGAACGAAACTTTACCTAATGTTTGCCGTAGGCAACTAATAATGACCTTTTAGACATTTCAAGTCCATATTGAAGATTTCAAATTAAACTTAATTAAAGTTATAAGTTATTAAATAATATAGCGTAAATGTCAGGCAATTTGGCAGTACCGTGGACAAAGTTTTAACGATTTATATGAAATCAAATAAAACTAATACATTAGACGAACTAGCTGGACCACTGAAAACTATACAGTGAATAATTACAGTGGCAAAGCCTTGTTGAAGAAGAACAGGTATGGGAGCAAGACAGGAGAGATTCGCAACAGATGATCCTGAAGAGGTATCAGCCAACACTGGTTTTCAGGAAATTCAAACGTCTCTAAGAATTTGGAGGAAACGCATAAGACCAAAAATCGGCTAGGAATGGAGGCGGACTGCCCATCAATGTATTGATAAATAACAAATGAGGCCAGAAAATGTAACCGTATGGCGCGAGGCTGCGTGCTTGCTTCCGACATCAACACACCTAGGAACTGCCGGGTTTGTAGGTAAAATAAGCAAGGCTTTAGATGCAGTTCCAAACTCAAGTTAGTCTGTAGCTTGCTGATGTAAAAAGGCAGTTCTCAGATCTACTACATCATCTAGGGTTGAAAATTTTAATTTGTGATTATCAAGAGTACAGGAGGCCGTTTGATTGAATTCATAGTTGAATATACCCTCTCCGTATTTTTTAAATCTACATTCGTTTGTTCTGTTCTTTGCATGCCAAATACTTCCAAACTCAATGCACTTGTCAAAACAAACCAAGATTGAACGTACATTTTTTTAAAAAAAGCAATTTAAACATATCAATCCCAAGAACATTTCACAAAGGATAAACAATGCGACACAGGTGCAATATCAGAAAAATCAAGGATAAAACCGCATTTTCACAAAAGGCAGCGGTTAAAAGTTCAGATTAGGACGAGGGGGGGGGGGCTTCAGTTAAGTCTCAAAAGCTTTCCATTCATTAAAGAGTCCAGCATACTAAAATATTTTATTCGAGTCAGAAAAAGCATGCAACTGTTTATATGATATGGCCTTGAATGCAAGTGGTGGAGATACCAATATTCACTACAGTAATTTTTAATTGCTTTTTAGGCGATTTCTTTAAGTTCATATTTTTTTCAGGAATTCCATATTAAGATAGAGGGAGTTGATTTCTTAATGTTTGCTCTTTCATCCATCAGTAACTTTTAAAGCATTTATAGCTCTCAGAAACTAGTTCTCTAGTGTGCATTTGCGTGCTTAAGAAAGAATCCACCAAAAAATTAAGGTTCGAAAGTCAATAATGTGACTTTTTGTCTCCATAATTAACATTTGCGTTAAAAGAAATTACGCAGATAGAATGCGAGTTCTTATTAAAACTGACTTACAAACGAAATTTTACATTTATTGAGATTTCAGTTCTACAAAAAATTATTATTTTCCCCCTCAAAAAATTTGAAAATTAAAATACAAGAACTTCATAAAAATGCATTCTGGTGAGATATCAATAGGCAAGAAACTACAGAAGGAAAGAGAAGTTTAAAATTGTAAAATAATAGAACAAAATATTTTTGATTCTTGTCAAATGAAAATTGTATTAATCAGTTCAGCACCGGCTTTAAATACTCTAAATAATTTTATATAATAGAGTTAGGAATCTGTAAAACGATGTTGGTTGGTTGGTTGGTTTGTTGTATTTTATTGGCGCAAGAGCCATGTTTTGATTAAGCTGCGCCAGTCAAATGGTTAAATTATTTCCATTACCAATACCAATTTAAAAGTGAGAGCAAATAAATTGATATTTTCGAAATGTTTAATTCAACATGTAAAATTGATTAATAAAACAAGAAATTGGAGCAGAGGCGATTTAAAAAGGCAATAAAATCTAAATAGAGTGATAAAAACCAATGATTTTTAAGAAGTGAAAAATATTTTTGTGGGGATATTCACCCACTAAATCTAGAAGAGTTAACGGTGTCGTCGAAGGAAACAAATGATTACGATGATGATTAAAAGAGGGACATTGTATTAAAATGCGTAAAACTGTAAAATCTGCACGGCATGTCGGGCACATCGGTGCTTCATCTCCAAACAACAAATGTTTATGAGTGAAAACGGGTGTGCCCTATGCGAAGACGAGTCAGTTTTACATCCATCTCTCGCATAGGTACAGCAGGCCACAAATTGACAGAAGTTTTAATTGAATGAAGCTTATTATGGACCTGTGTATCCCAGTCTTTCTGCCATAACTGGTTAATAAAATAAGAGAATGTTCTCTTCACATCCGTATATACAAGAGGATGCTGCAGAAACGAAGAAACTTCTTATGCGGCTTTGTCCGCCAACTCATTTCCAAAAATACCGACATGGCTTGGAACCCAAGAGAAAATTATATTAAAACCCTTATTGCGAAGGGTACGTAAAGAGGATAAAATATCAACAGCAACCGGGTGAATTCGGTTGCTAAAATGAGAAAGGGTTTTTAAGGCACTCATGCTATCAGAATATAAACAAAATTTACATTGGACAGAAAGTGAAATCTGCTGAAGTGCACAAAAAATGGCTGTTAGTTCAGAAGTAAAGACTGAACAAGAGTTATGCAGATGATGACTGTGAAGAGCAGATCCTAAAACTATTCCACAGCCAACATGTTCATCTGTTTTTGAACCGTCGGTGTAAATCGGTGTGTAGGAATGATAATGATTGCGATGAGAATTAAAAATTTGCTGAAAAACAATCGGGGCTATTGTAGATTTGTCAAACGATCTTGGAGAATCTTCTAAGCACCGATAGAAAAATATTTAAAAACCTTGCAGGTGGTGCAATAAAAATACAATGCGTCTTTTCTTCTCAGAGTGTTTTATTACTGACAAATAATGACCTACCCATGGTAAAATGGGTAATCTTTCCTTGAGTAATTCGGAAGTTACTTTATTAAATTCCAGGTGTTTGTAAATTCAGGTGTTACAAACTAAAAAAAAAATTATATGATTTGGACAGAAGTATTGTGATAAAAGAAACTTTGCAACAATTCATATTTCCTGTTGTTATCAATACATTATACTCACTCTAATGTTGAGGAAAAAGATGAGTATTAAATTATTGCACGTGCTATCGGAAATCAGGCATTATAGGAAGATTCTCTTCCTAGTATATAGGATTCTACAATAAATTATTCGCTACTACAGGGAATTTACCGCACTTTTTACATGAAATCTTAAAAATATTTTTTCGAATATAAATGTGACATTAAAAAGAAATCGTTTAATGGAGTATATAAACTTTACATTTCTAATTAATACATTTATCAGGGAAAATAATTATGAAAGTGTACATAGGAAATCTTATTTTTTGAGTTTCTTTTTCATTAAACATTTGAAACATTAGGATATGCATATTCATTTTATGAGACATTTTCAATTTATTTTTCAATTATAGTGTAATATTTTAGAAAAAAGTCATTTCCAAACTTGTTACTTCTGTAATTACTTTGAAATTTTACAATCTTTATGTACAAGTATTTCTTTTCTGTAAAATGTAAATGGAAAATATAGCGCAAGATATTTAAATCTCCTTTACATTTTCAGGGTAAAAAGTCACTATGGTTTGATGGTTTTTTCAGTTCAGTTTAGTTATATTAATGTCCCATTTTTAAAGCAACACTAGGGCTATTTTCAGATGGACCACGTAATTTTGAATCGTGGTCAGATGACGAGGGCGACATCTAAGGTAGCACCCAATCTCTAAACTTTCACATGACACTAGTAGGAGGACATTTGGCCCAGACGTGCACCAGACTTACTCGATAGTTCTTCGGTGGAATCGGGTCTCGAGCTTGAAATCTTACCGATTGCGAAACCGAGATCTTGGTGACTTGGAGTTTTGACTTGGGTTATTTTCTTACAATGATTCATCCAAACTGTAATTTAATAGGAGAATAGAAGGACTGAGATTTAATATTCTCAAAAATCCATGTATGGATGTGTCAAATTAAGACTAATCCTTTGAGGGGAAACGCCCTCCCTCTGCTGGAATACAAAATTTTAAAAAAGGGAGTTCAATTTTAGCCGTGTAGCACCATTTATAAGGTAAAGAGATCTGTTTGTATATAGGCTTCATGTAGTATTAAATCAGGATACTAAATTCGATAGTTAAAATTAAAGTCTCTGAAGTACTCATTCGTTTTGTTTTCTAAATTTATTTGGTCTTTTCGTACATATCATTATTCTATAGGACACCCACCTGACCTAGTTTCTTTACCGACTTTTGTCTTTAGATTTGGTTTTTTTACAACCTATTTCCTTTCGTTAATTTGGTTGTAATGATGCTTTATGAAATAGAATTCCATGATGGATGGGATTGTTTTCTCTTGAACTGATCATGAGCACAAAGAATGTGGATAGCATTCATCAACAGCATGAAATGATTTGTGGCCCATGCTTCCGACGTCCACCCAGATGATGGACCTTCATTCCGCAAGCAATGCGGATCTCTTCATGTAGAAAATGGAAATGGATGACCGTTTGCCTTTGACCTTGCATTAAAGGGTCGTCGGTGATTCAGAGATAACCCCGTTTCTCCTTTGGTAAACAAATTTTGCTCTTTTTCTTCTCAAGTGCTACTTATTGACAGTAATTTGCTCGTGGAAAGGCCAAGGATGAGTTATTAACAAAAAACAGTCCATGAAAATTACGTTTTTGGTTTTCTATGTTTAACTTTGCATTTGTTTTAGAAATGTACATCGTTATGAACACATTCGAATGAATATTTTTCTCTGGATGCTCATTGATGGTTAGAATATCTATTTTTCCAAGATGATGTGGCTAAATTTGGTAATCATGTGAAATTTTCTATCGAAAAACGTTATGCTTTTTTAAATATTTGAAACAACATTTACACTTATCATAAAAATGAAATCTTTTAAATACTGATCTGAAAATAAGAATATGTTTCCTCATTCTTGCTTGAAATAATTGAAATAATCAGTTGAATTTTTAAAAAGGAATAACTACTCAATTTCATCTTCATGAGCAAAAATCAGAAGGACCCCAAAGGTTAGGTTATCCTTAAAAAAAGCCTTGAATACAAATTTTCTTTTAAATAAATATATTTTCATCATAGAGAATATTTAAAGAAAAATGACGATTCTAAATTATACAGGAAACAGACATTTCGGAAACAAGCCTTGATGAATTTAATATACGAATTTCTTTACACTAAATAACATACATATATGTTTCAAAAAGGATGTATGAAAAACCTTCAAGTTTCCATATACTTTAAAACAAATTATTATTCTTTTTGTATTACAATTAGAATTATTTTGAATTTCGAAGCTTGGGAATATCAGACATTCTTTTAACCCTTTGTACTCGGATAGCGCCTCTCGCTCGCCATGTAAGATGGTGCATTATTTTGACGTTTTATTTATTTATTTATTTTTCAATTTTGATTATTAAAAACGACTACAGAATGGTAAAATGATGTAAGATTCATTTTTTCAGGGAAATTCAACTAAAACAATTATATTATATTATATATATATATATATATATATATATATATATATATATATATATTACTTGCTTATTTTTCGGAACAATAAACAAGCCCTTGTATTAGGTGAATAATTATGCATCAGAACACTTTATATATATAGGCAAATTCATTTTCATTATAATTTTTAAAAAGGTAGTTGCTTTTTTAATATATGATTATTAATGTTACATAAAACTTTTATTAGTTTATTCTGGAATAAATTAATATTTTCTTAGTTGAACTTTTTTAGGGGGGGGGGAGAGAAGAGGTTGCCCTACAGCGACAGAAAAAAATTCCTCCATGCGCTTGCCGGGCGATGAAAGACGAACGAAAGGATGAAAGAACTGCCGAAACGAGCTGTGCATGACAAGCAGCCGATATTTAAAATAGCTGATCGGTGGGAAAGTGCGATCGCTCAACTCGCTTTCCCACGAGTCACCCTCCCCTTCCCTTAGGTGGTCACCAGATCAGGCGATAAAAAGAATTATCACAAGTGTCAGAAAAAAGAAAATGCGACTTGACCTTCGAGTAAAATTATTTTAGCAAAGCACTCCTAAACATTTTCTGAGCTTTATTGCTTTTCTAATTAGGAACATTATTGTTTTATGCTCATAATTAGGAAAATAATAATGCTCATGAGCCTAATGAGCATTATTATTTTTCCTAAAAAAAGTTTAAGCATTAATAACTTTTTACTAAGATTAGAAGTGATCCTAAAAAAAAAATATTTTTTTATCATCACAATACTTATTTATAAGAAGATTCGTAAGAATTGTCAAATTTTCAGTTAATTTCGTTCGTTTTTAAATTATTCCCATTTTCAAGATTTTTATTCATTCTGAAAATGTACCACCTCTTTCTGTATTTTAATAAGTTTCTGAAATGGTAATCTATTTCTCAATTTTTTTGAACAGCTCATTAAAATTGAATAGTTACTCATAAAAAATGAATTGTTTTCCTATATAATTATAGCGCGATTTGCTCAGTTTAAAAATCTGTCTAAAATAAAATACAAGATAAGTCTGAATTAAATGCAAATTGAAATCACAGCTGAATATCAATATATGATATATAATAAAATTTCTATTTTTGCTCTTCAATCTTTGATTATTGTGGGCTTAGCAAACCACACGTGTGTACACATTACGAGTGCAATAATATTCTGATCTATGATTTCTCTTAACTACTCTCAATTGATTTCGAATTATTTTAGGGTTTAAGGATTAGGATCCAATACTACATTATTAAAAAGTTTTTTGGTGGATAATATAATTAATCATTAATATTCCAATATTCACCTTATTATTATTATTACTATTTTTATGCATGATGTAATCATCAACATTTTTTGACATTATGAAATCTGAACGAGCATGTGATAAAAATCACAACATCTAACTGGGTGTAATCGCTTACTGCGCTACTTTTTCCGCTCCTTTTTCACCGTTAAAAATATGCCGTGAATCCTGAGATTGAAAATTGCTGGAGGAAAAGGATATTATTTTCATCTCTTTCCGCATTAAAAAAATTGGACGAAAAAGTAAATATTTATATTTAAATATTTATTTTCAATAAACTGGTTGAGATACCACTATTTTTTTAAAAACTAAATTGAAGTTACTCTTATTTGTTCACTTTAACATTCGTTTTCAACCACAAAAAAACCCCCGCATATCTGGCACATGCAAAATACTTGACAAGTATCTCGTGAATGCGGCCCCATCAGAATTATTCTCTTCCATTAGCAATCGATCTAATGAAATTTTTGATGCATAAAATATGAGATGCCTTTCTCATAAAAAGACACACACACAAACACACACACACACACAAAGTATTTACAAGCATAAAATGATAATTTATGCAACAAAGGAACTGAATATGATATATGTGACACCACAGGCTACATGAAAAAACTAGAAAACTGCGAACTGCAGTATATTTACGGTTGTGATATTGATAGTATATGGCTAATATATTTTATATTATATATGGCTAATAAATAAATCTTCAATAAAATTTAATTTTTATCCTCAGTTACCGTCTCGAAAGTTTTATTTCATAGGCATTTTCAAGAAAAATGATTTTGTCTTTTCCCTAATGTTTTTTTAAGAAGCATGTTTCATGATCTATTTTCGATGACACTATAATAAGAGCAAGGAATGATTTTTTTTAACTCCTGAACACGGTTTATTTCTCATTCAAAAGTAACCCATGCTAACGATGGAAATTGACCTGATTTCGTAGAAATTGACTATGTTGAATTACTATTCTCGTTTAAATATCGTTATCTCTTATTGCGTGTTCTTTTCTCTAACTATTAGCGGCGAAACCTTACCGAATCACTCCTCAATGGTTTAATAAACCTGCATTGCATGAGAAAATTTCACATGTTCTAAAACGGTTTACGCTGTTAAGAAGTTTTATGTCCACGTGAAGCTCATTGCTTGAATTTTTTATAGTTTAATTTTTCTTCTTTTGTGACTATTAATTGGACATTTTGTAGATTCAGGAATTTTATTAAAAATTAGTTTCCTATCTAACATTCATTTTGTGGATTATAGTAGTTTATTTTACTACAAACGAAAATAACTCATGTGGAACTAGAAGAGATTGTATTAAAAAATATGAACCGAAACTACTGAAAATTTTATGAAAACATTCTTACCTGCATGTTGTTATAAAAACTTTGGAACTTAGCATATATAAACATTGGCGAATTTTGCAGAAACTTTGAATAAATAATAAATTTGATATTTCGCAAATTAAACCTATTTATGAAATTTTTTCCCTAATAAAAGACTGGGTACCATATTAACAGATATACTTACAATACAGATACATATTCAATTAGACTTTTGCCCCCAAAATCATTTTCTTTTGCAACAACATATCTCTTTCCATCTATGCAGAAATGTGATATATTAAATTTGTTAATCAAATTTTTGTTACAAACCCTGATCTTTTATATAGACAGAAG
Organism: Argiope bruennichi; assembly: GCF_947563725.1. NCBI lineage: Eukaryota > Metazoa > Arthropoda > Arachnida > Araneae > Araneidae > Argiope > Argiope bruennichi. Next base: position 125,807,958 of record NC_079154.1, on the reverse strand, counting down.
CAATGTATCAAATCTAATTCAGTATACATGGCTAATCTTTCATAGTAGGATTTCCATGGTTAGATTTTAAAAAATATTCGCAAACATCGAATTTTATACGAAGGTGTAGAAATTTTAAAGATATTTTCAGTTGTTTTAAACAACTGTTTATAAAACTCAAATTTGTCTCTACCTTTAATAATTTATTAGGAACAATATGTTTCAAGCTAGTCCAGTATCAATACATTTTTTCAATAACTAAAATCGGTATCAATAAAAAAAATACTATCAACAATTCTCAAACAAAAACAAAGAAAATAGTGTCTAAAATCAAAAAAATATTGTTGACATTCGAATGCTAATCTCGAATTGAAATTGAATATAAAGGTGGTATTTAAAAAAAAACAATCTTAAAGTGGTAATTTTCATTTATAATGGATTTTATTTTGAAACTTTTTTTTAAATATAAATTGCAAAAGACACTTGTAATGTCTAAAAATTACAACCGGAATCGACAAGAAGAAACTATTGGATTGCATCTGAAAGACTGACTTGAATGATGTTTCAGATTTTAAAGCACGAAAGTTTTAAACAAAGCAAGTTTAATTCAGATTTAAAATGTTCGCAATTGACTTAGAATGAGAAGAAAGAGAATGAAAGAAGATTGCGTACAACTTTCCCTTTCCGGATTCCTTGCATTCAGAAATCTCCAACATATTATATATGTAGAGTTTCATCTTAACAAATGACAAGAATTGTTAATGCCGAGCCAAGAAATCTGATATATCGCATCAGAAGTTCCCTCTTCAATAGTTTCTATGCGCACATACACAAACTATAATGAAACTCTTGATGCACGTGGCAAACAGTTCAGATTCCTTACTAACGTTTCATAGATGCAAATGTCATTTTCCCCTCCTTCCCGCTGTTTTGTATTGATCATAATGATAGTAATTTTCCACAGCCAGATGTTTTCAGGTAGATTCCAATAGGAAGACCACCTAGCTATTGCAATGATTCTCATGATAAGACTTCGGGAAAATTTCGTCAGTTCTCCACCAATCATGATTCCTAGAATATAACGCTTTGCCCATGTTATCTTGTGTATAGAATACTTTTGTTTGTTTGGATTTTAATTGGCTCGGAATATATGAGAAATGTAAAAATCTAGGACGAGTTCTTAAATGTCCAATTCAAAGGGGTGTAAATTCCATTTCGTTCTAACTGTCCTAATATTGAATAGAGAAAAATAAATTCCATTAGTCAAATTAGATCATTATTAAGACAAACAATTTTTGTATTTAAAGTTTTTCGATAACTGCAATATCTTAGAAGTTAGTGGCTGAAAATGATTTTCAAGCCCTAACTTGAACTGTTTCTAACATCAATAATTATGTTGACAGATAGTAACACAAATGCAAAGAAATCTACCTTTGCTTTTCAATTTGCCGAGAGGATTATTTTTCTTCTTTTCTTTAAGAGGCTGAAATTTTATATGCATGTAAAAGTTTGTAGTGAAGAAACCTCTATTGGAATAGTTGATTCCCTTCTTTATAAATTATATAAGAGTAATCTAATTAATTGAACCAATCCTAATATACTTTTATTTGTGAATGTGTTGTTCTTCCTGAAATATTTGTTCCTTTTTTATTTAATAAATAAATTTTTGACCATAAAGTTTTCTCATTAAAATCTATTGTTTGACACCCCTTAAGACACCCCTTAAGTTAGTTTTTAATTAATAATTAAAATTTCAGAAAAAGGGACCCCAGGTTCACATTCCCGACCTCTAAGGTATACATGTACCAAATTTGATAGCTGTATGTCAAATGACCTGGCCTGTAGAGCGCCAACACACACACACACACACACACACACACACACACACACACACACACACACACACACACACGAGCTTTATTATAAGTATAGATATAGATAAATTGAATTTCCACTCAGCGCATGCCAAGAGGTCAATGGTAATTGTCTTGGAATGAATCGGGGCTTTTTATAACAGGAAAAAAGACATGCAATTTTTCGTGATGTAAGTAAATACATTTTATCTCATTGTGATGTTAGAAGGATCAACTTCGAGAGAAGAGAAATCTGAAAGAAATGTATTCACGAAATCTGAAATATATGTAAAAAGACCAATAAACACCATCCGTTACAGTAGAAAAGGAGCTTTTTTGTAGTAGTCGAAACTTTTCTAGGGAGAAATTGGTGATTAGCTTCATTTCCAATTCATCATTTATTCTCTCGTATATTTTTAGAGCTGAATATCCCAAAATTATGAGCTCAATATCGTCTCACTATTTAATAACAGCACGTTTGTATTAATACCTTCGTGATATTCGTGACACAAAATTTCAATAATAGTGGATAAAATGGCTCGATCCATTGAGCTGCCACTTCTTTCGTGATTTTTCATGGAAACTTTCTTCACAAAAAAAGATAACGACGCTTGAATTCAAATTATTTCTGTTTTGATTACTTTTGCATGTGCTACACATCAGTGTGGGTAATCGAGATTGTCAGATTGCTCCTGAGTAGTAATAGGGAGCAGTAACAGACTGATATTCAGGTCAGGTTTTGGAAACATGATTTTTCAAAGATCCATGATGATGCCGACCTAGTGCATGTGTGTCATTGTCAAATATCCTCATATAGTATGTGTGTTGTGGAATTTAGGAAAGGGAGTTCCGACTCGGGTGTCATTTTCATCAGGTATTCACGAATGAAAATTACAGGAGCTCCTAAATAGCATGTATGTTTAGATGAAATGACAGAATGAATAAACAACATATATTTTCAAAAATGGACTTTAATTAAACTAAAATTGAGCAAACTAAGGTTTTTGCCGGAAAATATTTTAGGTAATCAAGTCTTTTAATCATGAAGTAGACTTATCTTGCAAAATCAGTTCGGAAATGAAGAATAATAATTCTTTCGAAACAAATTCAATTTTTAAAAGACACCCATAACCCCTCACTTATTTACAGAAGAGTAGAACAGAAGAATAGATCAGAAAACAGAAGAATTACTATCGAATAGAACAGCAAATTGTATTTGACAGAATTAGACGATATTCATTCAATTTTACAATTTTTACAGGTCAATAAATAATTTCTTTAATCATATTATCTAACATTTAATTTAATAAATAACATTATTAATTTTTAAATAATGTTATTTTGGATAATCAGCAGAAATTGATGTTTTTTAAAAGTTCGGAAAATTATTATTAATACAATTTGAAACACATTAAAAAGATTCTCAAACTGTCATTTTAATTATGTAACTCATCGTGTATGCAACTAGATAAAGCTCAGTATGTTCATACATACCGACTCGCTAGTGTTCTGAAGTGTACACACAGCAATTCTAATATTCCAGAAAGTAGAAAGCAAACAAGAAAAACCCGATGTTTTCTTAAAAGGGCCATGAACTTCAATAATCCATTATTCCAATATCGCAATAGGCCAATTCCACTGTTTCAAGTAGAATCTAAACACATCCTCGAAGAATAAAAAGAAAATCATTTTCAAACGTATTTCAAAGGAATTTCAGAAGTACAAATATTAAATTATGACTACTATGACAATATTTTATGAATAATAGTTTAATGCTTTCTTAATAAAGAACATATGTTGTGATTCATCGACTTGATTTAAATTTTGTCAACTTTTTACTTTCTCGTATATGAAGTACAGAACAAGTATTGTAATTGTCAAAAAATTCTTAACTCTAATTTTGACGAATCTTTATGTTTTATACTCCCTGAGTTTGAAAAACACATTTTTGGCATTGTGTCCGTCTGTAACAAAAATAACTCAAAAAATTCAAAGATAATCCTTACCAAATTTGTAGATTTCTGTAAAATTTTGAACAAAATTTATTCAGAGGAAGTCTTTATCTACCTGACGTTTCAAATGTAAATTAATACGATAACTATAAAACGAAGAACTCTAGACACATAAAATTCGTTAAACAGATTTAACATCCATTATGTAGACACATATAAATTTTGAACCCGATTCAATAAGGGGTTGACCCTCTGTAGTTTCATAAACATGTATACCTGATAATTCAAAAATTCATTGACTTAAATACATCAAATTTGATATGTGATTTTGTGATTACAATTGTTGTTCTGACTCGGATTTTAACTCCATTTGGTTGGCAGAAACACGTCTAAAACGCATATTCGGTTTTCAGATACTATTAATCCCATGCCAGGGATAAATCGTTAAAAAACTCACCAAAGATGACACGACAGATTCAATAAAAATGCTAAATTCACGCCAAAGGTTAATATTTCTTATTCTAATGCCATGCAAGGTGGCTTCTGGAATAACGTCTTTATTAGAGAATATACAAGAAATTTTGAGTAGACTACTCTCGCCGGTTAGTTCTAAACCCATCGTCAGCTGCATACCTACGATTATTATATACTAACGATTATACGATTATTACGACTGCATACCTACGATTATTATATACTAACGATTATACGATTATTACGACTGCATACCTACGATTATTATATACTAACGATTATACGATTATTACGACTGCATACCTACGATTATTATATACTAACGATTATACGATTATTACGACTGCATACCTATATTATTTTTAAAAGAGCCGGCGTCCTGGCATAGGGGTAGCGCATCTTTCCCTCTGATCTGGGCGTCCAGAGTTCGAGTCCCGGTTTGGGCATGGTTGATCTTCCTGTTCTATCTGTGGGATGTGTGAATGTGCCCTCCTGTTAAAAGGGGTTGTGCAAGCAAATGAGTGATGCGTGAGTAGTCAAGTCGTACTGTTGGCCCAAGTTGGCTCTACGATAGAAATAAGAGGCGCTCCCCCATAGGCTTAAATCGGCTGTCTTTGAACAGCGGGCTTGTCCGTGGCAAGTGCCATAAGAAACAACAACGGCATTTTTAAAAGGAAACCAATTCATTCGGCTTCGGTTTTGACATGGAGAAGGAAAACGTTCTTAAATATCAGCTTTAAATAGAGGGCTAAATGTTCATATAATCTACTTCTACGTCTGACACACAACGTAATTCCGAACTTAAAATGACCCACGACCAGACAATTGTATACTCGGAAATGTAATAAATGATCTTCAGACATCCATAATTTCCCTTCCTGACCTTTTTGGGTGTTGAGACGATTGTTCCCCAAAGCGAACCACATTGCGATGATCATTAGCATGGGTTCAGATGGCTTCCATCACGGAAACATGTCTTTCTCTCCGGGCATGTGCGTTTCTGAGATACTTTCAATCGCCTGCGCCCAAACTTTTACATAATTTTGGAATACGAAACTCGTTCTGGGGGATTTTTTCGTATTTTACAGAAGATGGGCTGAACCGAGTAAGTCGGTGCATTATTTACTGTTAGACAAGTCGCCCGTTTCGAGTCGATCTTCTTCAAAGGAATGTGCGTGGGATACGGAAAAAGCAAGGTTATGAATTGGAAGAAAAGAAAGAGGGCTTTTACGTAGCTTTTTGGAAAAGCATTAGAAAAAAAATGAAAACAAAAAAAAAAAGAAAATCTTTTTTAAAAAATTAAAAAAAAAAGTCTTCGGTCATTAATATTGCGATTTTTTTTTTAAATTTTTAAAAACCGAAAAAAAAAAGTAAAAGTAAAAAAATTCCTATACAAGGAAAATGACTGTGAAACTTCGAATAAATTAATCGTTCGAAGGACAATTCATAAAATGAACGAATTTTCTTTTTTATATCTTTTAAGCCGCAAAGATTGAGAAGTATAAATGATACCCCATTTTACAGGTTTTCCACTGAAATTTTATCTTTTAAAATTTTCACATCATAATGCTTTTCTTACTGAATTGTACAATCTATTTTGTAAAATGCGTTAAATAACTTCCAAAAAATATCCATTTATATACATATTATATATATTGTAAAACTTGACAATATATATAATATGTATATATTGACAAAGATAACTAAAAAAATGCTTTGATCTAGAAAATTGAAATTTGGTATATTGAATGGTAATTGGAAATTTTATACCAAATTTGTAGATTTTTGAGAAATTTTGAGCAAAATCCGCTCAGAAGTCTGACTGTTTGACGGTTAAAATATAATTTAACACGATAACTGCAAAACGAAGAAAGCTAGATAAATAGAATTCGATACACATAATTAATATCTATAATCTAGATATCTATCAAATTTTGAGCCTTATCCAACAAGGGATTGACCGTCTGTCGGTCTGTTCTAGAAACATATAAAGGCGATAATTCAAAGACGCATTGACTTAAATATATCAAATTTGATATGTGATTTTGTGAAACGTAACTTTGCGCCAAATTTTTGTTTAAATTAGTTGGAATCAACGTGTCTAAAACTCAAATTCGATTTTCAGATACTATTAACCTCATGTCAGGGATTAATCGCCAAATAAATCGCCAAAGATGACAAGATAGATTCATTAAAAATGCTGAATTTACGTCAAAAGATTAATATTTTGTAATTATTTTATGCCAATGCCATGCAAAGCGTTCTTTGGGATAATAAAGAGTAAACTTCCGCTGGTTTTAATCTCTTTCGTGACAATGGTTTTAATTACATGTGTCAAAGAATATCAAAAAGGTAAAAATATTTTTTTCAATACCTATAGAAATGAACAAAAATAGCAATTTTATGTAATAATGGATTTTATTTATTTTTGACATCCTCTTTTGTTTTTGACATCCTCTTTTGTTTTTTTCTCAAATTATTGTAACACTAGCAAATATTTAGCATTCAGCAACTACCCAGCATTCAAAAAAGGAATGGCTGCAGTTCCCCATTTAGGGAAACGCAAGCAATCAAAAGGAAAAAAAAAGCAATCTTATTTTTTTAGCAGAGAATTTATGTCAATGAAATTTCACGCACTGTTTTTAACAAAATTGAAATGGATTCAAAAACCTGCCCCAGAAAGCACACAAGGGACTTTACGAAGCAAGCATAGTCAATAAAGTCCTTGTAGCACTTTACGACTTGCGTGACAGCACAAAACTAGCCCCATACCTTGCGAAACGACCTTTCATTCTTAAGATGTCCAGATGAGTCTAAAAACTTTCTCTTGCCTAGTAAGGCCTTTCGACGCGCTCAACCAAGATCCTCAACAAAGGAGAGAATGCGCTTTATGGGTCGTATATTTGAGTGAAAGGAGTCCGACAACAATGGGACAAGTATTCAATGGTGACAAAGATTCGAATTCTCATGATTTCAGAAGTTGGATGGTAATATTTTGAGCGCTCAAAGAGAGATAATACAATAAGAAATGTAAGCTAAAAGCATTAACAGAGAATTTTACGTCTTATTCTCAAATTTTAAGTACAGTTTTTGAGTAGCAGTTTATCTCTAAATAAGTGCTAATACTCAAAAACAACAGCAACAGCCGAGGAGAAACTTACAGGAGAAGTTAAATAGACGATTTGTGCGGTTTCATTGCAATACGAGTCGAATTCAACTTCATTAAAAATTAATTGAAATACGTCTTACGTTATATAAAACTGTGTTCGATTATAATAGAACTATACATTTTGTTTTTATACATAGAAACTGTTGTCAAAAATATTTTATATTGCAAGTCAGAATAAATGTCAAAAATTTAAATTTATGGCGACTGAAAGTTAAAGCAAGTATTTAACAGATTAAAATTCATTTTAATTTATTTAGTTAATGTTTTGATTCTTACCGTTGCAATGACTAGTTCGCCGATTTTAGTTGTATTTTTATGAGTGCAGCCTTATTTTACGATTATACCAAAAGTGTTAAGATCCATATAACGATCCAGATTAGATTGTATATTATAATAGACATATGAATTATTTATAGTTGTCAACATCGCTGAATATTCAAGAAAAAAAGGATTTGATATGACATTTCCATAATCGGAATATGTATCTGATGGAATCCTATTTCTTTGGCTTTTTAGATGAGTGAAGAGCGCAAAGGACTATTTAATACAGAAAAAAATAATAAAATAAAATAAAAAGTTAAAGGAAGAAATAAGTTAGAAAAAGGCGCTGTTAAGCAACCGATTTTTTTAAGAAAAATATATTAAGAAATTTTGCTAATGAATGAGGATTCGCATTCGTCACAAATTTAATGTCTTAAAACACGGATTTTTTTTAAAGTCAAGTTGTCCTTATTTTAAAGTGAAGTAATAAATATTTATTATAATCATTCGTTAATAGTTTTTAGCAATTAAAATTTAAATAGCGTATATATATTAAGATCAGAATCTTAAGGATTCAGAAGCTATAAAAAAAAAATTAAAAATATTTTTCCATGGGTAGCATATTTTTGTTCTACTTAATATTTAGAAGAACAATTTCAGGCAATTAAGATTTAAGATAAACAAACAGAAATGTTTATTTGTTTGGACTAAAATGTTTGCATTTCGTTAACAAAAGTTTTTTTTTTTAATTAGCTAATTTAATTCTCGACAACGTTTAACAACCGTTTAGAAGGTAGTAAAAAAAAATACTAGTTATGTTCCTTTATTACTGACAGAAGTATCGTTCCTGAGTTTCAGTAATCAGCTTTCGAGTCGAAATTGAGGTCATCGAACTCTCAGCCCTGACATAAAAAAACTGGCGCTTACTGTACAGCATCGTGAGATATTCCATCCGCGATAATTCGGCAAAGCACGGTGGTTGCTTATTATAAATCAATTTGTTTCGAAAGCTTTGGAAGGGAAAAAGTAGCCAACTACTCGAATCTTGTTTCCATTTCCTCTTGAAACTTTTGTTTTTCTTTATTATTTGTGAGAAATTGCAAGACGGAGAAATAACATGATGAAGAATGTTTGTAATAATGTACTGTTCTTCTGATTTGTACGTTATTCTGAAACTGGAACCGCAACTTCTCAAAAAAGAATCATTCCGGTCTTCAGACATAAGCAGGTTCTAATCTCAGTTTCGTTCATGACGATATAAAAAGCATATTATTATACTATTTTATTAAAGGGCAACAGCTTACATTGTTACCCTGAAATTTAAATCTTTTTCATTATTTCATCAAATATTGAATAGCTTAATTTTCTTTCTTTGCTGAAAGCTAAAGAAGGATTCTATAACTTTGTAGTTTACAAGAGATTATTAAAAAAATAAAATTACAACAGTGCTTAATTTAGAAAAAGGATAAATAAGACATTTATCTTTTTAATAGTACTTTTTATGACTCAAAACTCTATTTTCGTTTTGAAATCAGTTTATATTTGCACAACACAAAACAGAGAATTTCACGAGACAATTTTCATAATAATAGAAACTAATCAGTGTATTTACAGATGAAGTAGACTTAAATTGATCAAATGATCCGTACATCAAAGAGATGAAAATAAAATAACGTACGTTATTTTCATCGTTAATATCGTTGTTAATATTTTCATCGAAAATAACGTTTTATTCTTAAAGCAAACACAGCTTATTCTACTTAAATCAAAACCGGGTTACCAGATTCCAAGTTGGAATAAGATGCAACTACAACTCTAAAATGAAAATAAACAGGAAATATAAAACTCATTAGGAGTGCAACAGTACTATAATATCATGGACTCGTCTCAATTAGAAAGGTCGATGATACAATGAACAGAGCATATGACAGACAATTAACCCTTTGTATTTGGAAAAGTACTTCGATGCATAATTATTCACTTAATACAAAGATATGTTTATTGCTCTAAAAATAAATTATATATATAATTGTTTTAAGTTGAATTTACCCGAAAAATTAATCTTCGTATTTTTACCATTCTGTAGGAATTTTTAACAATCAAAATTGAGAAATAAATAAAGCATCAAAATGATACACTGTTTCGAGTGATGCCTGAGAAGCACCATTCTAGTGCAAGTATCATAGCTTTATCGTAATGAGTTATAGTATCGAGGCTTTAATATCTGAGAATTTGAGGGAATCATGCACATGAAGTTACGAAGAAAAAGATATAAAAAGAGACGGTTTAGCCCGCAATAGAAAAGATAATGGAAATTTTCGACCGATTTTGTATTTATATAAAACTGAGATTTTCTATATTTAAAGCCTGTTTAGATTAAAAATTGAATGAAAATGAAACTGTGTCCGATTTTATCTATTTTAGATTTTCACCACCCCAGTGTTAATTTTCATGTTCTTATGACACTTTAATATTAAATTTCAATTCTTTTTTATGAAAGAAATGTAGCAAAATCGTCACAATTTTATAAAATGCACTATTCCGATTTTTTAAAGCTCTAACTACAATTTTTTCCCTCCAGAATGTTCCTACATCATTGTAACATGAATATAGTTTATTTTGCGTTTTAAAAATAAATTTGAAGAAGCATTTAACAGTAAATTGTAATTGGTAGTGTCCTTATAATGTTGTTCTTACATAGTTTTTTTTTTTTTTTTTTTTTTTTTCAATTCACTGAACGCAATTGCGGACGGAGGATCTAGCTAGAAGGATTGCTTGAAGGAAGGAGGAGTTTCCAAGCAGATTTAAGATTTTAAAAACGTTCAATCCTAGCACCGGCATGCAAGAAATTGGTAATTTTTTTGGGTCATGATAATTCTTTTCCAATGCTGGAAAAGTTTGCCAAAAATTAAATTATATAACAAGGACTTTCGCAAAAATCCCCAGTCTCAAAATTGAATGGAATATATTTCTAATTTGGATCTAATAATCCAAATTAGAAAATATGTAATAGAATAATGGAATATGAAATGGAATAATACATGGAAAGGAATATTATATGGAAATGGAATAATACATGGAAAGGAATATTATATGGAAATGGAATAATGGAATATAGGAGGGAATAATATATGGAATGGAATAACATATGGAAAGGGAATATGGAATGGAATAACATATGGAAATGGAATACTGGAATACGGAATGGAATTATGGAATAATGGAATACGGAATGGAATTATGGAATACTGGAATACGGAATGGAATAATATATAAAAATGGAATACTGGAGTACGGAATGGAATAATATATAAAAATGGAATACTGGAGTACGGAATGGAATAATATATAAAAATGAAATACTGGAATATGGAATGGAACAATATATAAAAATGGAATACTGGAATATGGAATGGAATAATATATAAAAATGGAATAATTTGGATTATTATCTAATAATATTGAATGAAACATACATATAAAATGCTATTTTCAATATAGTTAATATAAAAGACTAAAGTTTCAACTAATTTTAAAATATGGAAATATTTATTTCTTTCAAAAATCTATTTCAACTCAATTTCAAGGACAAATATCAAAACGAAGATTTTTTAAAATTTAATTTACTTTTAAACATTTATTTTTAATCAAAAAAGAAAACTGGCTACACTATCAGTTTTCAGACAAAAGCAAACCCCAGTCGCATGGCATTTGTTACGACCTCGGTGTGCTAGTTAACGCAATCGAAAGAAATTAAATTCCGAGCTGCGGGACATCCCGATCACCTTCCGTTTCGGAACGGGGAGAATGACGTCTGTCCCCCGGGGCCGACCTTCACTGGGGAGAGGCTTTGAACGGGTTAAGCGGAGAACCGGTCCATCCTCCGGGGATACGCTGAGGGGCCTCCGACACTCGAGGAATGCACATTAGTTTGTCACACAACGGGAAATGGATGGTGTTGGATTAAAAACATTCTAGAGAAAAACACAGGTGGTAAAATCGACTCTTATCAGAAATTCAAGTCGAAATCAACCCTACAGTGCATCGTGTAGCCATTTGGCTACGCGTTTTTTATTTCTAAAGTTCACATAAATGTTTCGAAATTCTCTTTTAATTGCTGTTGATAAAAGTTAGTAGAAAAGACGATTAAAGACAAAAGATGTGCTGGAATCAGATTTAAACTAGAAACTTGGAAAAATACCAAGATGGCCGTTATATGAATAGTTCCAACATAAAAAACTGTCAAAATATTTCATTTTGTCTTAAAAAAATATATATTGATAAAAAGTGACTTATTTTTATTGCAGAATTATTACAATGTGATTTGTATCACTAGGATATCGTTTAATTCATAATGTAACCATTTGGTATATTTTTAATTTTTTTAAATTTTACAAAAAAAAATCCAATATTTTCCCTAAATTAGATGCATTTATTAAAAAATTATAAATAAAAAATTAAAAAATTATAAATAAAAAATTAAAAAATTATAAATAAAAAATTAAAAAATTATAAATAAATAAAAATAAAAAGTCATACATTCTAGGTTTAATAAAAAAACTAATCGTATCGCTTGATTTGTGAATTATAATTTTTGGAACACTTTAAAAATTTAAAGTACAATTGTATTAATATCCTACACATAATTTTTTTAAACTATATATGAAACCTAAATAAAATTCAACAAACCAATGGTTTGTAAAAATTTAAAAATATTAGGGTGAGGTCTGCCACCCACTAGCTCACGAATTTCTATGGAAGCTGAATTAAAAAACCGTAACCGTTGATTATTAAAAACAGGACAATCAATTAAAACATGACGTACACTTAAAACTCTATGGCATGTCGTGCATTTTGGACATGGTTCACCAAATAAAAGGTGTTTATAGCTGAAGCGGGCATGACCACTGCGGAACCGAGTTAATTTAAAAGTTTACAGATTGGAACATTAGATTAAATAAATAAATTTCATGGTTAGTAGTTAGTGAAGCTACTATTAAAATACATTAAAAGTCATGGATCTCATACCGGAACGAAAATCTGACTTAACAATTTTTGTGAATACGGTTGCAGATAAATTTCTTATTGGGAAAGCGTTGCCCCAGGAAAAAGGATTTTGAAGTCTATCGAACTTCTAGATAAGAAATATTCTTATTAATAATTTTAACAACCTGTTTTGACAAACGCTTTATTTGTTAGAAATATTGCTTGCATTTATTTTCAATCAAATCTCTGTGTTTAATTTCGAAGTAATGATTATCTTAATAAAGTGTATTTAATTTTGATAAACTAAAGCAACAAGTTTTGATTGTCTATCATATATTTTTCTGATTGCTACAATTCATATTTGAATAAATAATCATAATTGTCACATCTATAATTTGAGCATACTCGAGTTGTAAAGCAGTTCAAGAAGCAAATGTTTTTATACACTCACCCAAGCAGTGAAAATGAATTTAAAAAGTAGTATGTTTAGACTTGGAAAGAGTTTATAAATTTTTCATCCGATTGAATAATTTATTTTAAATACAGGTAACTCGAATTATATTATTTTTATATCGCTAAAGACTATTGCTATTTTTATATTGCTATTAAATAAAGAATTAAATATTTTTATATTGCCATGTTCTTTAATCTGATGCTACATCATACAGAAGTACGAATAAGAGTTTTATTGCCTGCAAAGTCTGAAGATTTTATCAATTGGAAAACTTACAACAAGCTCTCAGCAGAAGCGAACTCTTTTCGATGAGTTTAGTGACGCATGGCGAATAACCGACTCCAATGATTGAATGCTATTTTAATTTTAAAACTTGTTTGGCTTGCTTTCAAGACTTCATTTCGACAAATGTGCCTAAAAATCGAAATATTTTTAAAAATTTCACATCACCTTCTCCTATAACATTAACAGACATTATTTATAATAAAATGACTGCAAAAAAGCCCTATTTTTTAATTCTTAATAATTTAGGTTATAATTGATTGCAATTAAAATGAAGGATATTTTTGATGCATTTATATGATTTAGGATAAGGTGTGCAATTAATCTCAAGAAAATCAATTAATCATAATATAAATTAATTTCATAAAAATAATCTTAACTGTCACAGTGAATACAAAAAATTATTTTGAATTAACAGATTTTATTAATAGGTTTTATGTTTTTTTTTTTTTTTTTGCTACTTCTTTTTATCTGCAAAAGAAACTTAGAGAGCAACATTCGGTTTATTCCTTCAAAAATATTTCAAATAGGGTAAAAAAATATAAACAGAAGATTATAAAAGGCATTATCTAATTCATCAGGTTTAATGTGATATTAAACTTTAATTTCAAATGTTAACCTCAAAATCAGGCTTGAAATTCATAGCATCCAGTGTCAGAATTCTTCCGATGTAAATGGAGGTTATATCCGTTATACTTTTTATTCTTTGTTTAGGAAACAACGATAAGAATTTGCTCTGCTTGAACAAATTCGACAGTTCCAACAGACGACACATGATGAAGTAGGATGTGTTAGTATCTGAGGAACGACTCATCGTGTTTAACGATCTACCATGTCAAAAGAAATCCATCTATCATGTTAAAAAATAAATATAGCACAAAGTCTTCATTGTCTGTTTTTTCAGAATAAAAAAAAATAAAGATTTTATTAAAAATTAGTATAATAATGATAATAAAATGTCTGAAGAAGCAGATAAATGCGCATTTAACCTACAGTATCCATTTATTGGTCGAATTTATAGGCACTAATTGACCAATCATATGTTTTGAAGAAGTTTAATACTTAAAAATGATATTTAAATATTAGTATTGGTGATTGGTGGTGATGGTGAGTATAATATTCGTAACACGTTTTTTTTTTATATTTATGATAGTTATCAACGAAAATTTTATATTAAATCACAATTAAATTTTTTTTCAACTGAAAAATATAACTTTGAATCCACAGAAATGAATTTGCTTTGTTTCGATAGAAATAATCTGTGCAGACTTGTTTAAAAAAAAAAACCAGATTTATAACCGATATTTTCTTTTCAATTTAAAAATACAGTTTTCCTTCATAAAATTGCTGAATTCAAAGTAAAGATAAATATCATTCCTGCTAATATGTATTAATGCTCATACAGCATTAGCAACTTATTAAAATTAATTGTTTAGCAACTTAATAATTCTTTAGCAGCTCTATAGAATTTAAGGAGTTAATGGAAATAATATTTTCTTATGATATTTTTGCTTTCTCATATAAGTAGCATTCTTTATTCTCTCTCTTCCACCCCCTCTCCCACCCTATTCAAATTTATATCAAATAAATAATGTCTTCATCTGTATCATATAATTGTTATAACTATTGTTTCCGCAACGAATAATTATTAAGACGAGGATAAATGAAATAACTTTATTCAAATAAAAATAAGTTATGAAATAAAAATGAATTTTCGAACATTTCTCTTAATTTTTTTCTATTCTTTCAAATCTGGTTCCTGAACTGTGTTATTTGTGCCCCCCCCCCAATTCATTGATTGTTTGATTTACACGTCAACAGCTTTAGCAAGCTTTAAAATAAATATATTTCGTTAAAAGGTTGTAATTTTTTTAATCTTTAACATACTTAAAAGATATTGTTAGTTAATCCTTAGAAAATAATACTGTCGGTGAACTGTTGCCTCAATCAAGCATTTAGAAGAAAGAAAAAGGAAGATAAAGTTCAAAAGAGTCCAGCAGTACTGTGACTAATGGTTTCTGCATTGCTAGATAACAAAATTGGTGAAGAATATCATTACTCTAAAATTGGAGGAATTTTCTTTCAAAAATAGAGACGTTTTGAAATTGATTCGTTTACTGGAAATGTAGAATGCCAAACCAGCACAAGTTTGCTGTAACCGAAAAGGCACTTCAGAACACTTTCAGTGCAAGATATTTCAATAAATATTGAAACCAAGGAGTAAAATGTTCTATTCTGCTATTGGGCCGTTAATTTTCTTTATTGCTTATTGATATTATAACTTCTGTTACTAAAATGTGTCGTCGTTTTGATTCATCTAAGAGTCCATTAAATACTCAAGTTGTTTATGGATTACATTAGCTATTTTATCGCATTATAGCATCGATCGATGAATTTATAAGCTCCCAAATACGATTTTGATACATTTATGATAAAGGGACATTTGTTTTTAGTTAAGATTTATTTTGACCGAAATTAAGCTATGTATATAAATTAAGCATTAACTTTCGTTCAACAGAAATTCATTTAGATTTAAAAATATTGTACCATTAAATTGTTGCTATGATACCTTTTTTATTAAAAAAAACATTGCTTTTTTTCAGCACAAACTTAATGGGCAACTAATTTTGTATTTTTGGAATAAAAATAAGTTATTCTTATCAGTTATATGTACTGAAATATTCAAATAGATTTTTTTAATTATCAACTATAAAAGAATGACAAAGATATAATTTGAGCAATTTGTTTTACTTCGATAACCGTTAATGATTGGTAACATTGTTCATTTTAAGCAGAATTACTTGATGACTCGACATTATTCTGTACGTACGATTGCCCAATTCCCAAGAGCTGTTTTTAGTTCATAATTTTAAAAGCAATAGCATTTTGAAAATGCAGGAGAATTGCAGTTAATTAAAATTAGAAAGTTGTGAATAGATTTATCAAACCTTTCGTTTATATTTCACAAAGACTTTTGAATAAATGAAAGTTTTTACAGCTATTCAAGTATAAGGTGCTTGATAAAAATTGGACCAATTGATAATATAAATTTAAGGTCATAAAAATCTAATTCAATCAAATCTAAGTAATCTAATCTTAAAAGTCATAAAAAATCTAATTTTACATTACACACTAGGCACTTTTAATTCACTTTAAGCTCAATCTGTTTCAGCTTTATTTAATTTAGCTATATTAAGGCAACTATATTAAACGGTACAATAATTCTTTTTTTTAGCTGGATCTTTTAAGTCTTAGACGAAAAACACATGTACTTTATCATACAACGGATCATTAGAAGTTATTCAAAAATTAATACACATATTTAAAAATTATTTTTCGCGCTATTTATATAAAACCATCAATTCAATTAAAAGAAATGTTTTAAACTTTTATGGTCTTCCAACGATAGTTGTGAGCATTCTTCAAGTTCAAAATTAATTTTGCATCTATTTAAATAAGAAATTCCATTATTTTCTAAATAAATGATACAATCTTTTATTAAATTTGAATAACAAACATTTTATATACATATAATACTTATTTGGAATTTCTAATCGGTGTTTATTTTGCTATTTTAACACACCTTTTTGTTTTGAGCGATTTTTTTTGTAAAGGTCAAGTTCTTATCAGAGAAAATACTGAATTGGTCTATTATTCTAATTGTGATTATTTTAACTATGTTATTACAGTTTTAGGATGCAAATAACTATTTAAAAGATTTTATTTAAATTGTAAACTGCTCCATTTATGCAAATATTGAGTGAATCGAAGTTTGTTTCAAGCAAATTATTTTGAAATGTTTTCTTCCGATATGCTCCGTTGCTCCACTAAACCAGCATTCGTTATCTTTTCGAGGAATAGGAGTAATCGCTTCATCAGCGCATCTTTAATCAAACTGGAATAACAGGACAATCGGAATACGAGAGAAAGAATAAAATTTGCATGGACAGCCTTTCTGTTAGACAAATGTTCATGCTTTTGTTGTTTAATTGAACAATGGATTATGCAACAAAATTGGAGTTCCAGTTATAGCTCTCATATTTCTAGATATTTCGCATTTTTATGAACGCATGTTGTTAAATTGAAGGAAATATATATATATATATAAACAAATTCTAAAATCTCACCATTTATTTTAAATTGTTAGTTATATATCAACATTTTGTTTATCCTTTCTGTTTATAAAAATATAGCTATGTTTTTCAAACAGTGTACATATTTAAACAAAAGTTATTCATCATAACAGTTTTCGAATATGCACAGCTATCTTTGAATATTCGGAATTTGCAATTTTGGAAGATTACTTTAATCAGATCATTGATTCTATCGAAATTAAATTATCAGATTTTATAATCTTTCCTGTACGCAATTCATGAGGAATTATCAAACTAGACTATTAAAATTCACTTTTTAGGGTCAATCCTGGGATTTAAAATATTATCAACTTAATTTAGCAGACCTTAAACTGCTTCGTTTTTTAACACGAATTATGCTTTGAAAATGTTACTAGAGCTATGAAATTCAAATGTTATTGAAACCTCGAAGTTTCATTCTAATTTCTCCCTTCTCCTTCTGAAGAATCAATTATTCCTTTCGCATATGAAAAATGGCAAAGAATGCCAAGAGACACCAAAAGGTGGCCCAGGAGTATAAACTGTGTTAGAATCATCGAAAAATACTTAAAAAAATTCGAACTTTCGACTTTCTCTACAGTATTTCTCATTATGAAAGGCACTACACGAATGGAAATGAGAAGTTTCCGTCACGATGCTAGGTTCTTCCCATCCTAGTTGATGAAGTTGTGGCATTACGCTTACCCCACTCCGATGATCAAATATATTTCCAAAGTGCTGTTCCTTGGTCATTGATGGCCATTAGAACTCGACCGTAGTTTTCGTTGGAGTGCAATCGAAATGATAATGATCATTCAATTTACTTCGGACTTGAGGCAGGATAAAGGCAGGTATTTTACGGTTTCACCATAGAATTAAAATTTTATTTGGTTAATTTAATGAAAGGAGTGTGGTATTTCTAAATTGAATGATAGGGAGCAGGACAAAGTATATATGCATCCTTTGTCAGATATGGCTTTGAACACACATTAAGAACATAAAAATAGTTCCACAATCAGTTATTCTCTCTTACGGATCGTCAAAATTTTTAAATAAAATTTTGATGTTATAATGCAACAATTTTTAAACTAAATTCGAAGCTCTTCTATTTGATTAAGCGATTCACCGAAAATTGATATAATCCTTCGACATTTTAAAAGATTTCTGGAAATATCTTTGACACTAAAACATTTTTACAAGCAAATAACAAAATATAAATAACATTTTAAATATTCTAGGGGATTTAGATAGTTTGGCACAGGATATACATGCGCGAGACGAGGTGAAGTAAGTGAGAAATCCATCACATGAAAATTTGAAAAGGAAGCTACAGTTTAAGATCTTTAATATGGTAATAAAATAATTGCTTTTTCTTATATTTTATTCATGGAATAAAATATTGCTTTTTCTTGCGCTTTCTTATTTATATGTAAACTCTAATTATTTGTCTATCTCGCATGAGAACACATTTAGGCTCTGCTCTGGTTAACCATGTATACTGACTCAAAAACGTGGCATGCGATTTATATTACACTGTCAAGAATTCGATTATTTTAAAGCATCATGTTGATTTAAAAAAATTAATTATTAAACATAATTATGCCGCATTGTCCAAATTTTACCAATTTCTGAAAAAAAGACATGAAGATTTGCTTTTAACACCTTGCCGGGCGTATATATTAACACCGGGCGTATATATACGTCTCCCCAAGTCAATGTGTTAACTGCCCCTGGCGTATATATATGTTTCGCAACTATATACGTGTATATATACACGGCACTTGGGACCGAATCTCGCAAGTTATTCTCGGTAGGTAAGGGGTTAAAGAAACACTAATTTTATATTTCTTCCGAAGAAAGTTTTTAATTGTGAATTAAATCGAATAATTTTCAATCCTATTCTAGAAGAAATTGCCATTACGTATTTTTCATGCGTAATTTACGTCATATTTAAGTTCTAGAACTAAATCCGTTTATATTAAAACCACAGCTATAGAAGAGCTGAATCTTTTTCTGAATTTGTAACTTCTAGTATCCATTTAACTCGACAATACCTTTAAACTCAAACTTTAAAACTTATAAAATTCTTGATACTATTTTCATACCTTTCAAATGGTTCATGTTTATATTATATATATATATTGAAGCGATTTAAAAAGATTAACTTTTTAATGTTGATAAAGCATTCAAAAATTTCGGGACATTCTTTTTCCTTATCCGCAAAGTGTGCCATTTCCAAAATTTAAAAAGATCAAAATGAAAAAAGCAGTATTTTCATTACAAATTATTATAAGAAATTATGGATAAAACTAAATATCTAAAAAAATATTTAAAAGTAACAATACAACATTTTTAAAAAAGGGTATTTAAAGATCGCCAGTTGAAAAAGATTATTGTTGGACAAAATGAGAAATTTCAATTCAATGGATAGCTTCATTTTCCTTTTGAGGCAATTTCAACAGAAATATTCAATTCTAATATAAAATCTACCTACATGGTTTCAATACGTAGGGATTATTAAAGAATTTTACTGTCAAAATTGAACTATCACAAATTTGCAGAGTGATTCGATGCTATATTATTTACACCAAGATGTTAAATTGAAAATCGACAAAAGCACCCGTAAAAGGCTGAATAATACAAATTTTTCAATTCTATCTTGTAATTTTAAATGTATTAAAATCAGCACCCGATAACATAATCAAGATTTTTAAAATAATCAGATTTAATTATTTCCATAATATGAACAGGGACAAACGAAAATACCTTAAAATTTAACATATTAGTTTTGATAAACTCAATATTCTTTACTTGAAACTTTACTTCACTTTGATTTGAATGAATGTTTTTTAACACATCAATTTTTACTAATAATGTGAACGAATGGCATTCTTTTTCGAAATCACGACCCTGGATTAATATATTCTGAGGATGTGTGTAAGATAAATTGAGAGGAAGAAAGTAAGCCATAACGTTTTTTAATTTTAAAATCAATCAACAAATTTAGAATAGCCAGCGATTCCTCGTTTTAATTATTGAAATTCTCGGAATTCGATAAACTTAAGTTTAGTTTAGTTTAGTTTAGTTATATTCAAGTCCCGTTTAAAGCAACACTAGGGCTATTTTGGGACGGGCCTCGCAATTTTGAACCTCGGTCAGATGACGAGGATGACACCTGAGCTGGCACCCACCCCCTTCCATACCAGCGGGCGATAAACTTAAGAAAATATACAATCCGTTAATTTTAATTTTTACCAATGCAAATGAACCACATATGAATCCACGAAAGATTCTTTTGTGATGCACATGGATTACTTTTGGACATTTTGAAAAAAAATTACAATTTTTTTTAAAAATTAAAAAATATTTTTATTAAAATGCATATTTATCGATAATTATTCCTAATATAGTATTAAAAACTTTTTTCAAAAACTTTAAAAAATGTTAAAATTTAAATTTTCCAAATGATAAACTTTGAGAAGAGTAAAAGTCCCTTTTTTCTCACCTAAAATGTGTAAAGGGAGGGAATTCTGATTTATAATGATTGTGAAATAAAATTCAAAGTCTGTAATTAGAAAGCCAAACAAATGAATATCCGTTGTCACTTTATAAAAAGGTATGAGTTTGAAGATGGTGCTAGAATTTAGTATAGTTACATTAAGGTCCTTTTTAAAGCAAAATTAAAGTTACTTTGAAACGGATCTCATCATTTTGAACTGCGATAAAAGGACGAGGACGGCTCCTGAACTGTCACTCCCCCTCCACCAAATTTTCGAAACCACATAAGCGGCAGGACATTGGATGGAATTGGGTCAAGAATTGGAATTCTATGACTCTGAAGCTGCTGCTAAAAAGTGTCACAAAACAAAGCTTATCAAAATAAAAATCGTTTCATCTCTGTTCTAGTGTCGACAAACATGTTTTTTAAAATGATAAACTCTGGAAAATTGGATTATATATCATATGAAGTAAACTTTGCCAACCATAGTTTTAGTATTTGTAAAAGACAATGTGGTGAGAAACAAATATGTTACTTTATGAGTAGAATTCATTAAAACTCATAGTATTTATGAATAAAACATTATTAAAATTGAGGAGATAAGTACAAAATATTTATATTCGTATAGTTTAAAAATTTTAAATTTTTTTTAAGGTGTAAAGATAATTTGAGAGATAGCATTTTCGGAAAACATAACGGAAAAACGTTAGAAAGTTTTAATTAATGTATCAAGTTTCAAACGGAGAAATTATTGACAAGTGGTATGAACAAACCCATGATCACATAACCGCTATTAAAACATTTGAAATGAGTGAACTAAAATTAAAAAACGATAAGAAATTATTCGTCAAAAACTGAAATAGAATTCACCGTGAGTCAAAAACTGAAAACAGCATCTACGCTGAGGGTAATAAGAGGACAGAGAGAAAGGAAGATTTGCGAAACCTGCTTTTATTGTTCAGATCTGGAGTCGGGCGGGGACGGGGAATTAAAATTGCCAAACAAAACGGAATCGGCTGCAAGAAACAAAAGAGGGTCAAGAAGGTGTTCGTTTGAGAGGCAACGGACTGAAACAGCCATTTTGTCAGCGGCACAAAAGAGGGGAGGACGATGCACCGAGGCCCGTTTTCCTGGCGGCCTTGAATCGTGCCATTCACGAATTCTTGGAGGAGAGAGTGAAGAGGTGTCTGCAATAAATACTACAGCGTGTGTACTAACTGTTCTGGAGTGTGGAGAGGCGCGAGAAAATATATTTTATTTTCAATGTTTATATTTATTTATTGTCTGCCTTTAACAGAAAAAAAAACAAAGTTTCCACCTCAATATCTAAAAGGCAAGAGCTTTGACAAAATGTGAACCTAAAGCAAAAGTTAATGTTTTTATGCATTTTTAATGTATCAAAATTTAATAAATAATGTAAAATGTAATATTTTTTTCTATTCTTTTTTTTTCTGTACCAATATGCATTTTCTTTAGAGAGTTCTTTGTTGTTTGCAAATGTCCAATGTCATCAAATGTCGTTTGTCCTTCGTGCAAGGTAAGGTTGGTCATCGGCGGTCCCATCAAATTTCCCGCATGGCCTCTGGCTATGTCGGGGTATTGCTCGCATACACTTCAATATCAAGGAAATGAAATCACTTTTTTTTGCTTAGCAAATTGTAAATGCATACTTTGATTTCTTGAATTTCATCTGGTAATCGTACATAATAAATTTTGTTTCTGCTCTAACTTTCAAAGCTAAAATAAAGACCAAACTGATAGTAAACATAGTATGAGTTTATGTCTGTTCTCGTGAAGTTCTTACAGAAACGGGATTCTGTACTTTTCGTATTGTGAGTGCCCTTTTGAGAACGCAACAGAGAGGCATGCATCATAATGGCGATTGAGTAAATGTAAGGCTTTATAGACCTAAACCAGATATGGGAATGCTATATTAAATGCGTGGAACTCTTTGCACTTGGATGTCGCCTCTCAAGCACCAATCAAAAACGTCGCATCATTTTGACTTTCCATTTTTTAAATTGAGATTGATAAATAACCTAGAGAATGGTAGAAGATGAAGTTCCCCGAAAAATAATCTACAACTTAATGCTTATATATGTGTTTTTTCGAAACAAACAAGTCCTTACATTCTGTGGCTAATTAAAACATCGAATTACTTTCTCGCATGTAAAGCTTTAAAATATTGCAGCTAAAATTTTAATATACTGGCAATTTATCAAGATAAAATAAGACATAGTTATCAAAAAGGCATTATAAAATCAAGTTTAGCGCTTTACTACTAAATTAATCCGATTCACATTTCATGGAAATTTGTAAGGTAACGAATGCCTGTTATTACTGCTACCTTGCGCCAGTAACAGTTATTTTATGATTACAGAACGATTTAAATATAGGAAACTAGATGGTACTTGGCGCGTTGCTGTAGCAGAAGAAATAATTTTGGAAATATCGTTTGAAATTTAAAACAGCCGTCTTGTTTAATTAGGAATGATGGAAAGAATGATTTATTTCCTTATCGGCAATGGATACACTCATTGAAATCGAATGATATATAAAGGAGAAATACAAATAATATTTATTCTATTTTTTTAACTTTATTATTCAAGTACTTTAGTTTAGGGTAGACAATATTTTTTTTTGTCTTTCCATCTTCAGCAAAAACAAATTTCTAGGTTGTCCGGCTTGTAAGCATCCAGCATGCAACTGGCCATGTGAAAAACATGGATTTTCTAGGTGAACGGTACGGCAGCTCATAAGGTACGAACAAACAAAAATTCATTTTTATATATTAGATATTATAATTGTACTATGCCTATATCCTTCGCGTAGATGGAAGCAATAAGGTGATCAAGTTTAATCGCAATCGATTGAACGGTAAGGTAGAGCATAAGGTATGAACAAACAAAAATTCATTTTTATATATTAGATGATTAATCTTGCGTAATTATTAAAATTGCACAACTTAATACCTTTGGAATTCAGAAAACGAAAGACATTTCCTCCTCTTCAAAGATTTTTTTAAACTTCATCTTTATAAAAGGACACGATTAAGATTTTATTCAAAAAGAGGCGGATAATTCTTATTTTAAGATGAACTCCTGAAAGAACATATTCTATGAAACAGTCCTCTAGAATCTTTAAAAAGAATAATAATTTCCTTATAACCGCAAAAAGAAATACCCGAAATATTATTCTTCAAACTTCCAGGCTAGATTATGATGGAACGGATAACGAACTCACTCCCTTTGTTGACGATTCTTTAATGAAGCATTGCAGAACTCCGTTTTATTACGATTCTCGAAATGTTGCGTAAGCCTCAAACGCTTCAAGTATTCGTAAAATTCGTGGTGTGTGAAAAAAAAATTGTCGGATGAGTAGAAAAGAAAACATTCCATGCAAAGCTTCTTACTTTTGTTTTCAAAGAAGACCTTGAGGCACGTTAGAAGTTCTGCCTCAAAAATTCGCCGGATGTTTTCTGATAAATCGAGAAAGGTTGCGAAAATCATTTAAAATTTTTCAAATAACTACCATAATGATTTTGAACTTTATAATAAAGACAAAAGAAATTAATTTGAATGATTGAATACTAACAAACTTAAATAAGCAAAGTAGTAATAATAAGACTAAGCTT
This sequence comes from Argiope bruennichi, assembly GCF_947563725.1. Lineage (NCBI taxonomy): Eukaryota > Metazoa > Arthropoda > Arachnida > Araneae > Araneidae > Argiope > Argiope bruennichi. The sequence goes on along the minus strand of NC_079154.1, from coordinate 125,783,303 downwards.
AAATTTAATTGTTTCCAAATCAATTAAGCGTCAATTTTTAAGTTAATTAAATCTGATGATAGCAAAAAATAATATTTCAATTGATATACATATGTGAAATCAAATATTAAAACATTTTTGTAAATCTCAAATTTAAAAACAAATAGAACGCATAGAGAGGGAAAGAACTTCCATATTTGATTCTTAGGACACTAGAATAAATGAAACAGAATTTCAATAAATAAGTTCGCTCTGTGTCTAACAATAGTCCAAAGTTGTAGTTCTTGTGAATTTTTGAAACGCGAAGCTTGTTAAATTTGTTAACCGAAGTAAAATATCAAAGTAAGTATCCTTTACTTTGCGATTGTTTTTACTTTCTCGTATGCGTAGTAAATAGAAAGTGGATTAATCGTCAAAAATTCGAACGCGATATTTTGACGAATTTTGATGTTTTAAACCAACCTAAATTCGAAAAACACATTTTTGGAAAATCTACATCTGTTTGTGACAAAGATAATTCAAAAATGTTTTGAGCTAGTCGGTTGAAATTTGATCTTTATACCAAATTTAAGGATTTCTATCATTTTTAGTAACATCTGTTCAGAGGAATTCCTTCTGTCTGGCTGCTCGAATTAAAATTCACGCGATGACTACAAAGTAAACAGAGCGAAATAAATAAAATTCGGTATACAGTTTTAACATCTATAGTGTTGACTCCTATTACATTTTGAGCAAAATTCAGCTACGAATTGACTGTCTGTAGGTCTGCACTTTCAGAAGCATGAAAAGGAGAGAATTTCAAAATGCAATGATTTAAATTTATAAGAAATTCGGTACGTCATTTTGATTACAAGTACAGTTGTGTCAATTTTTTCCCAGTCGATTGAGAAAACCATGTCAGAAGCAAAAATTCGATTTTCTGTTACTATTAACGGCATGTCAGGGATTAATAGTAAAAAAATTCACCAAGTATCACATGATAAATTCAGTCAAAATGTTAGATTCACTTCAAAAGTTAATATTTCGTAATTATTGTACGTTAATTCCCTGTAAGGCATTCTCTGGAATGACAAGTTTATTAGGAAGTATGCGATAAAGTTTTGGGGAAACCATTTTAGCTTCATATATAGTCATTACCTTCATATATAGTCATTACCTTCATATATAGTCATTACCTTCGTATATAGTCATTTCTTTTTTCCTTTTCATAGTCACATTTATATATAGTCATTTCCTCTGGTCATTACTTTCATATATCAAAGCTTTCTGCTCGGTATTTAGACCATTATAGGTTTTCTGTTTCTTAATAAGAAGAAATTGATAAAGTAGGCAAAGATCTTTAGTTATTTAAGACTTATAAACACATATTTATATGTTATAACATTAAACACGTATAAAAATATTTTTCAAAAGAAATATTTATGTTACGCTTATCTGGTTCAAAAAATGATTATGGAAAAGATTTCATCTTGTTTCTATAATTAGCACTCAAAAAGTTCGAATAGCAAGCGATGCTTGAAAAAATGCGAGAGCAATATCTTATCGCAAGATCCAGAAAGATTCTCCATCACTAAACAAATTCAAAATGTCTCCTTTTCTCGCCCAATCGACAAGATAAGCAACTTCTGCATTTCCTATTGACTGAAAAGGGGCGGCGAGCTGGAATTACAACTGATCCGAGGTCATAAAACATGAGAAAGAGCAAGATATAGAATGGAAGGTACGCACTCACGTGCATCGTTTCATTTGTGTAAATACAACAACAACAAAAAATCTCATTTTATGTCAGGAAGGAAATTTAGAGAAGATGTGTGACTAGTCAGTAGATATCTTAGATACAATGTTTGATATAAATATGCATATATTTATATCAAATTTGGTATAAATATGTCGCGTTTTTATGTTCCCTTAAGACATTTAACTGCCGTCAAGGTTTTTCATTATTTTAATTGGACGAGTTCCCATAACATCACAGCCATGTGATAAAGAAATTTCAAATGTCATCCAATAACTCGTCGTATATTGTCTTACACTTTGTTGTGGCGTCGCATTCTTTTTCTCTCTCTCTGTTACATATTCCAAAATCAAATTTGGGCAAATAATATAACAAATGGCAAGCGAGTATCAATCAAATCCACAAATGAAAGTCTCCTCATCTCGGATGCAAGACGATATTTTTATAAATTAAAGTTTTAAAATCTTTAGTAAATATCTGATAAAAGTTTCATTTCAGTTCTAAAATGCAAAATCAATTATTATGCAATGAAAATGGATCCATGGCTACATCTTCGAATGAATATATTTTTATGATAATGGGAAGACTGGCCCATCGTTGTAAATGCCATCGACAATATATTTTTGTAATAAAAAACAGCAGACAACTAAAATTAATTTCTTCATAATGAATTTTTCAATATCATTTTTTTCTCCAATTAGTTGTAAGTTTATTACTTTTATGCTGGATTTGTTTTTAAGAAAAATATAACTTTTTTTCAGTCATTTTAATTCAAAAGTATCAAATAAAAGAAGTAGTTATCATTTTTATTATAGACTAATAAAAAATTTAAAGGAAATTTAAATTTCAAGTTTGAAATATCGTAGCATGATACTGTTTAAGAATTGATTGGTCTGATTAAATTCGCCTTAATGATCGATTTAAAATTATTTTTTAAAAATTACTCTTATTTATGCAGCAGCGACAACGCGCTCACAAATAAAGCGTATTCGATTTGTTGGTTGGTAGTTGAGGTTTTTTTGGCGCAAAAGCCAAATTTGGCCATACTGCGTATATAAAGCGTAATCGATATCATTTTAGGGTATAAGTATTTTTTAAGCGGAATAACTAAATCTATGAAAAGTTTTGTTGGGAATTTACATAAAAATATTTTGAAAAATGATTACATTTTATAAACTTTCAAGAGAGTAAGCTAAAGTTTTACTGATAAAATTCGTATTCAATTATAAGCTCCGAAATAATTAAAGAATATTTTAAAATTCTGAATATTTTTTTATTAAAAATGAATTAAAATTTGGACAAACCTTTCTAAAAACTATTATCTATGTTTGTTATGTTGAAATTCTTTTGGCGCAAGAGCCAAAATCGGCTGTATAGGCGTCAAGCAAAAGATGAAAACCATTAGCAGATAAAAAATACACTCATTTGGATTTAAAAACTAGAGAACCGAGATAAAAAAAATTTAAAACATAATGATAGAAAGAGAACAACGAATATCATTTAAAATGTTGACATATTAAAATCAGGTATATTTTAAAAACGTGAAAATAGGATTTCATAATACTATCGAGATATTTAAATATAAACAGGAAACTATTATCTAAGAAATAACGATAGCACTAAGTCCAATTGATTGCCCGCTAACAATTTTTTTCATTACGTCTTAATATGAAAAGAAGGTGGTCAAATTATTGAAAAAAACAAAACCGAAAATATCTTCAGACAATTAGGATTATTGTCTGAATGAAAATATTCACTAAAAATAAAGTTAACCTTAAAAAAAAAAAAAGAAAAGAAAACGACTTGCATTTTTGAAATCAGTTCAACGTTTAGCTTTTAAAAAAGTCCTAATGGCAGTCCTGTCCTTTAACTTCGGAAGCCGAAATGAATGAAAAACTCGTCCCTGGAGGTGAAACAAGCGGTTGATTAGTGTCTGACCTCCGCGACGAATACGCGCACTCGTGTTATTCTTTAGGCATTTTTTTACGTAATCGTTTCGGAAGCCCTTGGCTATTTCCCGTGACAGGCCGCTTCTTCCTGAATGACTCGCCCGCAGAAAGGAAAGATGTCGTTCACCTCCGTATCGCGCCACTGATGCGTCCACATAATCCCCTCCCGTTTAAGAAAATGAAAACCCATTTTTTGGCAAATTGAATTCTTCACTAGAAATAGAAGAGAAACCATAGAAATGATGAAACGCAAGTCATACAGGAGGTAATTCCCCATCCTATGGCTGCTTGGGAACGGATAACTAGAAAAAACAAATCGAAGAATGACTGAAATAAATGAAATGAAAATCTTTAGAGAAAGAAACCACTTAGTTTATTACGAAGGTCGAATTTATAAAATAATTTCTAATTTTTAATTTATGATTCATTATTATGAATAAGATCATAACTTGAGATTCATTTTCCCCAAATTTATTAACATCATTTGAAATCTGTTATTAAATTTCGATGTAGACAGTGAATTGAATTTTGGAAATCTTCATCTAAATTAAAGAATAATGAGTTGCTTCAAGATTGTATTTCAAGAGATGTATAGTAATAATAATAAGAAGAAACGATTTCTCTAGTATGATATTCGATGGAATGTATAAAATTAAATGAGAAATGTGTAGAAATGTATGAATGATATTCTAATATAAAAGTTAGTGAATATATAAGTTTTTAAAACTGAAGCTGAAATATTTGTGCAGAATTAAAAACAAATCTTTATCGAATGATATTTAATAATGAGCAGTGTTAAAATAATTCACCGAGCCTTTTTTATACTGCTAAGAAAATCACAAATGAAATAATCATTTTTTAATACTTTGAGTTAATGATGGAATCTCTAATGGGGAAAAATATTAGAGCCTTATTTTATACATCGGATTGAATAAATATTATGAATTTCACAGTTCGCCATTGTCTTCCATAGCCACCTATATCATTAAAACGTTATCTAAAAGTAACTGATGTCATTTTTTTCTAAAATCAATTTTTTTTTTTTTTTTTACTCAAACGCAATATGTTTTCTAAAATTATAATAATTTTTTAAGCAAATACAATATCCTTGAAGCTCAGTCCTTTTTTTCCGAAAAAAAAAAAATAAATAAAAACTTTATAATTACATTGAAAAGTGGCGAATCAAACTTAGTAACAGGAAATGTAATGATATTCCAACATCTGTACATTATTTTTCTTTGATCCCTCCCTCTACAATGAAACCGAAATATGCACTTTCCATTAAAAAAATCTTTATCTATATAAAGCTAATTTAATTCCTTGCCAAAACCAATAAATGACTTCCTCCAATGAAATGTCTTTACTTTCGAAATATTCAAATTAGAAGCTTTATTTGGGATTTAAAAATTTATAAATTAACCGCTTATAGTAATATAGTCATGCTACTAATGTATAATGTATTAATAAAAATAATATGTTAAAAATGTATTGATAAAGATAATATGCGAAAAATTAGTGACTTTCCCATTTAAGAACCTTATTTAAAAATTGGAAATGTTGAGACATTAAAATGTAAAGTTTATAAAAGGTAATTTACTTATAAAAGATCACCATCTTTTGAACAAAAACAAGATCCTCGTTGCTTGGCAAAATTATTTCCTAAATGTCGAAACAATAAATCCTTCAAAAACAAACAGAGGGAATTATTTAAATAATGATATTTAGTTGGAAAAATTTGGACACTATATAAATTACATATAATTTTTAGCAATTTTTTTAGGAAATTTTCGAATGGTTTTGAGAAATTTTGAGGCACTGCACTACAAAATATATTTCTAAATTATTAAAAAATATATTAAATTCCTTCAGATTCAGAAGACAAAGTAATATCCACTATAAAAATACCTGCCTAAATATGTTTTAAATAGGAACAACAAACACAAAATTACAAATTTTCTGTTACAAATTTTGTAATTTTGTAACACAAATTACCAAATCTTAAAAGAAATATCGAAAATTTTTTCCGAAATATCTCCAAATATTTATGTAATTCCTATAAAATATAAGTTATTGCACTATTAGAAAATATTTAAGCATTTCCTCAGTATTTATAATTGATATAAATTGTTTTTCTTTTAACAACGAATATTTTTTGCACTCCATTATCCCTTTTATAATTTCTTCCAATACTGCTCAAAATAACTCATTTTTTTCTTTGAAAACTCCGCAATTAACGAAGAAAAGAAAAACATCAACAAATAAAAACAGTTGTTTTTCTAGTATGTTCTTAAAACGATAAAGGTAATAATTATAGTCAAGTATAAATAAATAATTTCTTAGAATTTTCAGAATGTTATAATATTGAAACATTAATTTTAAACAATTTATTGATTTAAAAGTATATTTATATAACTTAATTTGTAATGCTAATTACGTAGAAATTTCCCTTTATCTCGATATTTGAAGCATTTGTGACTAGAAAATATAAAAGGTATTGTATTCATCAAATTACCATAAACTTTTTCACTTGTTGCTGATAAGTTTTTATTATTATTATTATTATTTCAAAATGTGTAGTTTTAACTACAGAAAAAGTATCGTGAGATATAGGAAATAAATCAATATATATTTTAACACATTTCCTTTCTAGCTTCAAGATCATAATTCCAAAATTAGAAAATTGTGACATCTGTAATTATAGTTGCTTCAATAAGAAATTGTCGTTATTTGTATTTAGTGAATATATATTTTATATATATTTTGTATATAAAATTTATATTTAGTGAATATATATTTGCATTTAGTGTATTTGTAATATTTTTCAAACATAAATCTAAAGACGTTCAATGTTTTATCTTGCCACAAACGTTTTGCAGTGCGACTATATTGAATGATTTCCCAAAGATACTATCGCTACTTTTTCCCATTCAAACATAAATTCCTTTTTTGAACTTCGCAACAGTGAAGATGCAACGCTTCAGCTTTATAACATTCATTTTATTGTATTGAAAACAATCGAGTTCTGGCTTTTACCTTGCATTCAGATGACTCTTTTCAAAGGTTATAATAAAAATGTACATTCATCTTAAAATAGCTTTCTTTAAAATGCATTTTAAAACATCTGAACAACATGATTTCAAAATCAATTGATATATTTTTTTCCCTTATAGTATGCCTGCTTAAAAGCAGATTCCTTTTTCTTAGTTTTTTTTTTATAAGCCTCTACTCTACATCCTCATGAAGTTTTGAATAGTTTATTAATATTTTCAAAATCGATTCCTTTAAACACTGATAACTTCATTTTCTTTCATGGAAATGCACAGATTCTGTTTTCACAAAGCGTGTTGTTCTTCATCTAACTAAGCAGACGAAACCAGCTTCGAAAGATTGAAAAATATACAAACAAATAAAGTGAACGTTTTCTGTATGAATTGTATTTAGTAGCAAATGATAATAAACGTTTATATACTTCGTCCTGATGTGTAAACATCTTAAAGATGAAAAAGGTTTTTAATTATAAATGATGTTAATATATCTTCAAAATAAAGACGGATTTCCATAGAAGCTAGTTGAAAACATCATCGATCTGACAAACCATTCTCCAATGTGGGGGGAAAAAAATCGATTTTTACTAGGCATCTAACGAAAAAACAATTTGTTTCCGTCATCAACACAATACACAACTGACATTTAAAACAAACTTGGTGATATTTAGAAAAAATTAGAAGTTTGATTTATTTTAGTAAAATTTTCGTGTTTTAGCTGAAGAGTTTAGTTTAGTTATATTAACGTCCCGTTGTAAAGCAACACCAGGGGTAGATTGGGACCGACCTCGCAATTTTGAGTCGTGGTCAGATGACGAGGAATAAACCTGAGCAGACACACCATGTTCAAACTTTCACACCACACTAGCGGAAGGACGTTTAACCCCGACTGATGCATCGTGCACAAGACCCGCTTACACGACGGTTCTTCGCTGGGATTGGGTCTCGAACCTGGAACCTCCGGTTCCGAAGCTGAGACCTTACCACCAGGCCACAACGGCCTCGTTAGCTGCAGGCAAAACTGGTCGTGATCGATCATTTGAACAGTTTTATGTTAATATGGTCCAAATTCTGCAAAAGTTTTCACAAAGTCCTTCTTATTTCACATCTGTATTTATTCTTATTCCATCAATATCTCAAGATATATTTGTCAAAGTAAAGGTATTCACATTCAACCCCCCGTCTTAGTTTTCAGTCTTATTAAGCTTACTTTCCGAAACAACTGCGAGGAATCGACTATAAAATTATATAATTTTCGCAACGAAACCATTTTGAAAAAAGAATTTCAATGCCTATATATTGTCTAACATAACCATTAAATAATATTTACAAATATTTATCCTAGAGTGTGTATATTGAAGCTCTTACACATTCAGTAATTTAATAATTTATTGCAATAAAGACAAACAAAGAAATAGGAAAATGTCTTGGTTAAATTTCACATACTAAAGTAATTTTTCATTGCATTTGAACTAGAGGATTTCACTAATTATTTTAAGGTCTGCACAAATTTGTTAAAACTGAATCCATGATCCTTAACTAATAAATTTAAATTTCTTAATATTCAAATGTAAAGACTGGTATGCATTTAAGTAATAGACAATTTGTTACACTAAGGAGAATATTGAGCTATATTAGGTAAGTGCTATCTCTCCGTATTTCCTCATGCTATTTTGACGCTAAACGATTCATCTTTTGTTCATTCTCATTAAAATTATAATGAAATTTGAAATTCAGATTTTCAGCATTCAACTTTAGATAAATTAAGATCATATCAATTCCTTACATTCAGTACAGATGCAATCTATGCATCATACATTTTATAGGAGTAGTGAACTGTTAAAATTTGATCATATCGTGTTTGAGTCCACAAAACAATAGTGATCGTGATTTAACTAAATGCTGCGAGCAAAACGGTAAGAAATCCTATTATATTTCCAAACCTTTTCTCTCTACTGACATCGTAACACCAAAACTGTATTCTTGAAATCCAAAACCTACTTCTAAAATCAAAAATTCGGAAACGTTTATGAGAGATCTTTATCGAAACTCGTAAGTAGTTTGCTCCAGTTAACGTAGTAGTTTTGTGATTGTTCTTTTTAGATGAACGTAAGTAAAAGATCGAAGGCAGATTTTTTCATCAGATTATAAATTGAAGCATTATTTTATATCTCCAGGGCTATCTGAATTATTAAAGCTCACCTTGAAATGCTTTTCTGTTTTCTTCCTTAAAAGTGCTTTTTATAAATGTTAGTAAGATACGGAAACGATTCAAGCGTTATAAAATCATTATATTCTGAATGCGTTCAGTTGCTTTTTTTATTGTTTACATAAATTGTAATGACTATGGTATGAGATTATTTGCGCGTAACTTAATAACATTAAAACATTTACAATAATTTATATTTGGAGCAATGGAAATTAATAAATGAATTGCGATTTCATTTTAATTATTTCTATTTTTTTATCGCTTTTTACTTTCTCGTATCGAAATATAGGTAAAGTATTGCAATCTTCAAACAATTCGAACTCAACAATTTGACGAGTCTCCACGTTTTAAACTCTCCCTTTCCAAAAACTCATTTTTGAAAAATGTCAATCTGTGACAGATAATTCAAAAAACGTCTCGGGCTAGATGAATGGAATTTGGTATATGCTCTTTACACCAAATTTATATATTCCTAACAAATTTTGTGCAAAATCCATTCAGAGGAAACTTGTCTGTCCAGCTATTTGAATATCAACACGATATCTAGAAAACAAACCGAGTTAGATAGGTAAAATTTGGTACGGAGATTTATGATCTCTACTATGGACATTATTCAGATTTTGATTCAAATCCAATAATCGAATCTGTCGCTCTGTATTTTCAGACACATGTTAATAGGATCACTCAAACGTAATGGCTTAAATATATGAAATTTGGCATTTGATTTTATGACTACAAGTGTAGTTTTGTGTCAAATTTTGGTTTCAACTGTTTGGGAAGGACGCATCTAAAACACATACGATTTTCTGGTACTCTTCGCATACAATGAAGTGTGACACGCGCAATCAATTGCTTAATGTTTAGTTTTACGTCTGCAACTAAGCGACAGAATTAAGTATTTAAAAGTGCAAAAGTCACAGACGCTTTAATATCCCAAATGTTCCTTATATTATTATAAGAATCAAAATAACAAATATCAAAATAGGATGTGCTATTCTAATTATGAAATTAAATAAATTCTTATGTCAAGGATTAAACACATGCCATGGATTAATCGTAAAATACTTCATCCACTATTACACATTAGATTCATTAAAAATGTTGAATTCACATGTCAAAGGTCAATATTTCATGACTATTGTACGCTAATACCATGCAAAATATTTTCTGAGATAAGATTTTTATTAGAAAACAGACGAGAAAGTTTTATGGTTACCACTTCAGATAATTACAATTCATAAATGTTTCATAAAATTAATTAATGCGAAAAATTCCTTATTAAAAGTATAGAAGGGTCCAGTATCAAAAGTTATATTTTTTTGTCGAGGTAATCGTACATTATTAGTTAGAAATTTCATTTGCATAAAAGAAAGCAGTTTCTCATATTTCTCCGCAGGATAATGCGATTGAAAGTGGGTATTATTAATAGCTCTACAGGAATTTGAAAATTAGTTAATATCTTACTAACTGTATTAGATGTGTTATTAAATTGATCGTTATAGGGATGCGCAGTTTCAAATCATAAAATCAACTAAATTTAGCTTTAGCAAACATTTTAATTTATCTAAGTAAAAATATTTCAGTGCACTTACTGAAAACTTGAAGGCTAGGCAATGACTTCCACAGATTGATTGGCAATCAGCGTGATTTCTATGTAAAGTAATACAAAGCTGATGCTGAGATACGCAAGCGCAATCAAGGTTTAAGAACAATGTTGGAGATATATTAGGGAAGCTCAGTTCCAGTTATATCAGAATATTTCAGTCTAGATTATTTTAGGATGCCAATGAAATGGACTCTCTCTGAACTAACCTTTCTTTAAAAATGATTTAGAGACGAAATTTTTTTTTTATAAAGAATTTTTTTAGGGGGATAACTGATTTGTTATTATGCGTTTTAACCCTACATTGTATCGTGCAGCCTTGGCTACACATTTTTATTTACATGTATAAGCTTCACATAACTGTTTCAAAGGAGAATAATTTCTGTTTGGAAATCCTTCTTTCAATACCTTTTGATAAACATTTGTAGAAAAGATCGATATATTATATAAGGGCACTAAAATTAGATTTAAACTGGAAGCTTGGGAAAATATCCACATGGCTGTTGTATGAATAGTTCTACCGTTAAAAATATCAAAATATTTTTTTTCCATTGCAAAAAGGGACTTTTTATTTTTATTGCAGAATTGTTATGTGATTTGTGTCATTGATAATATTTTTGAATTCATAATTTAGCCATTTGGTACATTTTTATTTTTTAATTTCACTATAAAAATAATTTTAAAGAATCTTAATTTTCTTTATTTAATTTCATAATAAAAGTAATTTTAAAAGCTTCTTAATTTTCTTCAACTACATGCAACTATCAAGACCCATTTAGTTTGTAAAAAAAAAGAAGTCATGCATTTTAGCGTTAGGTATAGAAATGTTTAGTAAACAATGATAAAATAAGGTGACAGAATAGATTTATTTCCTTAATACATTTTTTATTAAAGAGTTGAATATAATTTTTTTTTATCTGTTCGATTTCTTTTATGTATTTGGCCTATTTAATGACAACAAATGATGTTTTCCTGATATTTTATTAAAATTTTGTTTTGTATTAAAATTCTTGAAAAACTTCGCTTAAAAATCAATTTTACTGACAGTCTAGGAAGTTTAAAATAAACATTATATTTTAACGAAGATAAACCAGTTTAGAAAATTGGATTGTCCAGTGTAGCGGTCAACTACGGTCATATTTGTTCCATTTGCATTTAAAAATAAAGGAAAACGTCTTCATTTGAAAATAAAGTATTTGACATAGTTTTCTTTTAATTCAAAAGAGCAAAAATCCTTTTAATGTATCATAGAAATGTCACTCCAACTTGTAGGAAGTCAGATTTATACCTTATTAATACATATCTTCTGAAATATTGTAAAAATATGTTGTATATTTTAAGTATTGCTATTTGCATTTAATATTCAGTAAATTGCACGCTCTTCTTGAATCAAAAGATAAAATACACACAGTTCCAATACATGGGTTTTCAAAAGCTAATTTTATACGTAACGGATAATGGAAAACGGTTAACAAAGATTATTTAATGCTTATTATTACTGAAAATGATGTGATTAGTTTTAACGAAGTATTGGATTATTTTTCAATAAATAATTTGCTCAAATCTCTTTAAAATTTTCATCGCATATATTTTTGTTCAAACAAAAATCAACAAATTTTTTTCAAAAAAAGAATGCCGATGGAAAGATCAAAGAAAAAAATTTAATAAAACTCAGGAAACAATAGATAATGAACTTGCTTCTTTAATATAATGGCTAGATAATTATTTCATAATCTCAGCATAGAGACTCTAAAGATTTTTATTTCTATATTTTTTTTATATATACAAGAAAGTTCGGGTGTTTTAATTTGCTCTGGAACAGAAAATGCGCGTATTGTTAATGCTGTTAAGATTTCATAAGCAATTAAATACACTACTTTCTTATTGTTTGAAATATTCATTTTTATGCAACTTTTATGACTGCTAAAATGCAAATGCTTCTTAATAAAGTCATATCCTGCTTTTAAATATATACATTAAATATTCCGTGCCAATTTAATTTCCTAATCTATTAAGCCGTTTCTCAAGAGAAAAGATATAAAAAATGTAATGTTAAATGACATACGCGATTGTATTTGTTAATTATAACATCAAATTAATTGATTCATTATCGTTACAATATTATTTCATAAGCTAGCATCCTGGAGTAATGTTTTTTTTAATGTAAACAAAGAGAACAATTGTAAAGTTGTTAATATATGTTTCGATTTAAGGTATTTTGTTCTCATTCAAAAAAATATGAATAAATTGATTGGGAATATAATGCTAAATAATATATCGACCTCTACATGCGACAGCAGCTTAAAGTTTCAACATTAGCTCCTTATAGCACTTGGCCAAGTTCAAAATAAGATGACGGCATAATAACTTAATCTGATGTACGGAGGTTTTTTTTTTTTTTTTTTTTGAAATTTACAATACGTTCTAACGCGTAGTTGTTCGCATCCCATTAAAAAAATTAAGTATAATTTACTTCTTATATCCTTATTCGATATAGTTGACTAAATAACAGTATATCAATACTCCCAGAGGAAACGAACAAACATTCATTTTATTTAAAAGAAAATTTCTTTTTAAGATTCTTTAAAATTTTTTTCAGCTAAAATAAAACTTTTTTTTTCAGCAAATACAGCAACTCATCCATGAAATGATCGTTCTAGTTTGACATATTTTAAAAAAAAATTGCAACGTAACTAAAAATTGAGTATTTGACATAAAAATTCTATGCGAAGAATTCTCTAAATACAGGATAAAAGAAATGATATTTTATTTTGTTGGCAATTTATTTAAATGTCCTGAAAGTCTAAAGATATTCATTCGTTTTGTAAATTATATTTAGAAACGGAATTCTTAATGTTATTCAAAGAAAGTTTCTTGTTTTATTGAAGAAATCTCCCCTTTTAAATACTAAAATATAATTAATTGAAATAAAAAAATCCTTATTTCAATATTAATTTTTATTCATATGCATGAAAATTTTTCCCTTCTATAGATTTAATTAAATATATGTTCCTTTAAAAAATACAGGAGAAATGTTTATAAAACAAGATAATTCTAATATATAGTAAGTTGTATAATACGTTTATAAATATTTTGCGATTCTTTTTAAGGCAAAATTAATAAATTTATTGTACACAAATACCGGTTGTAAAAGATTTAGCAATGAATCTTTTTTTTTTTCATTGATTGGAAGATAAGATTTAAGTCATCCATATCAAGTTCAGTTTTCAAATAAGTTTCTTAAATATTTAGGAAATTTTCCGAAAATTCTAAGGTATCAACTGCCAAAAAGAAAGGCAATGATAGATGGCAAAGTTTTATATCGGACAGTCCAATTCCATCGTGTATGTTATATAATTTGTCATCATCTGGAAATGTCTTAAAATTAGGATATTTGTTTCCAAATAATAAAGGATAACTTCAAAAGAGAAAGCTAATGTAATCCATATATTTTCGGAAGAGAATTTATTGAAAATTTGTAAAGGGATGAATCAGAGTGTCTTATTTGATTAAAATATTATGGTTTGTATCTGATAGAATATGATAGTAGAGGTTTGTAATCTAACATATTGTGGTGAACCTTATAAGCCAGATAATAGCTACGAGACATGAGTAATTACTTTTGTCTTGTGGTCTTGTTACTCGGCTGCAAACCACAAGGCCCCAGGTTCTATCCTCGCTCATAGCAATCCGAGACAATATAATAAGAAATTCGAGCATTCCACATATGTTTCGAATATATTTTTTTTACATAGATGATGTAATACTTAGAAAAACGATGCAAATTAATTTTATGTAAAATCTAAGTATGAATGTGTTCTATTCCGTAATAATTTGGAATCACTCATTTTACTAACAAATAAAAGATAGCATGTCAAAGTCCAAAAGAAGGATAGATTTTTTTTAAAGTTTAATATATAAATAAGATAATTATTTTTAGATTACTTAATGAAAACTCGTTAGTGCAGAAATCAAAAATTAGATCTTTATATATGAAATTCATCTCCTGGGGAAGTTTCAGAAAATGAATTTTTTACAGTTGAAAAAGTCCCTTTTATCATGAAATAAAAATGGCATTTTCCAGTCGCTTTAGTACTAATGATTTTTTTAAAATATTGTTTATCGGAATGCATGTTTTTCTTGTTAGGTTTTTCTTATTAAACTTGCATATTTTATCTTCGTTAGTCAACTCTAATAACTGATTTTTGGAGGTACAAAATATATTTGTTATTACATACAAGTATTTCATGTGAGTACGCTTGAATATAGATTTTATTTTCCTTGAAAAACTGTTTCGTAGTCATTTCAACAACGAATTAATAAATAGCTTAAATTTAAATAATAACAATCTTGATGACGAGATATAAAAATTAAATAGAATATATATTTAGAAATACGCATTTAGGTAATACTTTAAAATATAGAAAATTATAATACAACGGGAAGACATAATGACATAAAATTTTAAAAGTTATTTATTATAATCAAGTTGAAAATTTTTAATTATATAAAAAGGTGTCAGTAGTTTGAACTTGTAACTATTTCTAAAAAGTTCTTTTTAATCCAATTTTAAAATCTTTATACAGTAACATTTTTACTTAAGAAAATGGAAAGAATAATCAAACATGTATTTCATTATACTTTTTCACTATTTATAAACCTGCTTAATTGTTTAATGAAATTTCTTTATGGAAAAGTGGACGAGGGATTACCTATTTCTTCGGAAGGAGATCATTTTTTTTCAAACCTTTTAAAAGGTATCGGGTAGATTAATTGTGTTAGTTACTTTTAATATTTGATAAATACATATTATATTACGAGTAACTAAATTGCTAATCAAATAGACAAACAATTTTTAAGCCAATATTGTTTATTTAAATTATTATAATTTTTTTTTTGACAATTAGGAAATCAACAATTTCCTCAATTCTAGATTTGATAAGATTCAAGGCGCCTTCTATTTTGCATATTTTTACTTTTTATTCGTATTCATTATTCCTGTAAACTCTTCAAAAATCGATCGCACATGAACTCCTGAGATATTTAGTATTTTTAATAACTACCCCCATACCCTCTTCCCAAATCTTTCAAAAATAAAACCAATTTATTTCTAATATACTCTCCGTTCCCAAAACCGAAAAAATTTTTGAAACCGAAAATACTGCTTCTCTAGCGGGGCGAAAACTTACTCACCCACTATCAGCTGTCCAATCCAATGGGAGAATGTGCACGAATTATCCAATGGTGAGAGCTAGCGTAATCCACAAGAGCACGCGCGGATCTGTGTCTGTCAGGTAAGCGAACGAGCATCTGACAACAGGTATGGGAGCGCACAGTTCGAGAGCGAATGATTGGCGCCAGAAAGCATCGCCATCTCGTTTCCGAAATCGGGCGATAAACGAGGCACAGTTTTCCAAAACTCTTTTCTTTTAGAGGGCACGTGTTTTCCGCATTTGTAGCATGTCTTCTGAAAGAAAAATGAAATCGGCAAAACTCGCGGGTTTCAGAAGCTTGTTTGTCTCGCTAGGTATCTGTTCTCCTCGAACGAGATGACGGCTGCCACTTAGGTAATAAATTACCTAAGAAATTATCTGAAGATCCTGGAAAGGGATTGCTTATAGTTTCTCAAGCTATATTTGCTGTCGCTCGCTGTTTCAAGAAAAATAGTGCAACAAAAAAAATTGATTGAATTTTCAGGAATTCTAGCATGAGATGCTCAGTGGCGTAACTAGGTGGATGGAGATAAGCGGACGGTACCTAGTGACGCCATACTGAGAATGTGATTCCTCCCCCCCCCCCGATTTCAGCACCGATCTAGATAATCCTTTTATTAGGATCAGAACTATATAATTAAATGATAACGATACTTTTCAATGCTTTTCCCCCATCGTCTGTTTATTTCTATTATTTTCTATTTAATTTATCCCGAAACAAGTATTTTAATATTTAATTCTATTTTTAAAGGAAATTTATAGGATAAAAATTCATTTTATCAAAATATGCATTGTATATTGAACTGGAAAGCCTTCTGTACCAAAAAAAAATGCTTTGAATCTGAGAATAATGATTAAAATTCCATTAATTTCTTTTAAAATTATTCCATTTTTAACAAAAACATGTACAAGATTTATTTGAAAATAAATATAGCATTAAATTTAATATATTTTTTTATTTTTACCTCTAGCTGATTAGAAGACACTTTAATGATCGGAAAAGGTTTCAAATTCGGGTATAGCCCTTGATATATAAAATAATTCAAAAAATATTGTCAATTGGAATTTATTCCAAGAAAAGCAGCAATTATTAATTCTGTTGTGTTAACATGAATATTTAAAATGCACTTTAAAAAAATTCGTCATATTTAATCTTTTGCTCTCCAGGATTGTGCAGGATGAGTGATTTTCGCATTCGTGTTGGATAATGATTATAGAAACCCTATAATATCAAAACTTTATCTTTAGGAATTACGATAAATCTATAACTTCTGAAACTTCTAAGCATGAAATATGACGGAATTTTTACACTCGCATATGTTTAATAATGCATCTCATTATTTTTTGGATTGCATAAGGTTAATCGAAGTCAAAGTGTTTATACAAAGCAATTGAACATCATGCTCTCAGGAAAATCCAAAAGCTGCTTCATGTTATATGAAAATATTTGTTGACGATTCTCTTCTTCCCTAATTAGCTGGTTTATCAAACTGTTTAAATATGACTTTATGATAGAATTTTTTCAAATTTAATACTGGAACCAACTATATTGTAGGATGATTACTACAACTTGATAAATAAAGATGTTACTAACTATTGTTAAGAGCGCAAAATATGATATGATATATTATATATATTCAGCTAGATATGCAACACGCTACAACTGGATCACGGTTGTAAATGTAGCTCTAAATTCTTACATTAAATTATTAAAAGAGAATTATCAGTCCTCAATGTTGATTATCTACATACTGTTCCCTGAATTTTCGGAACTTACTTTATGTTAAAATTAAGTTATTGGATTTTCCAAATTTTCATGAACTTTTTCACTTCTGTTAAACATTTCTGTTCAAAATAGGACATTAATATTTTCTAATTACTTGAAATTAAGAAAGGGTTCTGAAATACAAAACAGGCATCCGTTCCTTATAATCTCTCAGAACTACGCCAAAAAAAACTTCATTTACAATTTTCTTGAAGCAACTAATTTGTAATTATTTAATTTCAATACTTGCACTGCGATATAACGGCAGTTTTTTTTTAACAAAAGAAATGTAAGCAATTTTAGCAAAAATCTAAAATGAAGATAAAATAGAATTTCTTTGGATTCATAAGAGATTATAAAGAGATTTAAAAGCGAAAGAGGATTCATTCACACTGATTGAAATCAATCATCATCAAGAATCCATATATGATCAATAAGCAGGAAAGACCCAAGAGTCAAATAAAAATTTCAGTTGCAAGACAAAATATATTTTTTTCCTTAAATGGGTTTAAAAAGAAAGTGAAAAATTAGTAAAAAAATTATATTAGATATTCGAAACGCTATTTAAAAACTAAGATGGCCGAAATGCGATTGTTCTCTTTCTCTTGGGTGCAACGTTCAGCGCATTAGCCACAAATTTGTAGGAATCGCATTGAATCAAAAATACTAATGTTTACAATAACTAAAATTTCTAAAATTCAGTTCGCCTATTTCATTTTTTTTCTCGATAATTTAAATAATAAATACAGTAGAACCAAGCCTGGATATAGTCATGTTCATAGCTAATTACGCTTCTTACCTCTTCATCTAGCTTCCGCAGGCTGGCTTTAATGGTGAACAGCATTTCTTTGCAAAGTGTATAGTATTTTATTCACTTTATTATACAGATCACTAGAAAAACGACAACATTAATAACGCAACATTTCTCAATTATTAAATACCGAAGAAGCATTTGATCCATTAATCAGACAAATATATATTTTTTTTAAATTTTTTGTCTCGTTAAGATTTGTGAGAGGGATATTTATAGAGAGACGGAAATTAGAGAGGAAAGAAATGAGAGTAAGTCGCACTCAAGAAAGAGTGCACTTAGGAAACCAAGATCTTACCCCTATACTTCAAAAGGATATAAGAACCTATACTAAAGCCATGAAGGTCTGCATGGCAATTTAACATGTAACTTAGGTATAGGGTAGGCAGCAGGTCCTTGATTCTCTCAGATGAAGATGCATCAAGAAGCTATGGTTAGTATGTCGGGACCTACAGCCTGTCCCAATGCATTTCTGCAAGAGATCGTTATGACAGCATAGGTATGATCATTTAGACTAGCAGCATATCGAATGGGACATGGAATTTAGGAGATCTTGAGAAGAGTAATTGGTAACACGCTTTTCGCAACTCTTTAAAACTTGAAAATAATTTGATTGAAATAATCATACTGATTGCCACGGGTGTTCAAATCTGTATCATTTTTTCCGATATAAATTCTGGTTGCGAGAAATATGTAACTGTAAGAGGTTTGGAATCACCTATTAACCCCTCCTCCTACAATGGCGAAATGGATTCGGGCATCTAATTACTGAATTTTTAATCATAAATCTGCAGTTAAGTGAAAGTATTAATTTAAAATACAAAAAAAAAAATCATTTAAAAACAACCGAAACATTATCTCAAATGTCCTTATAAGAATTAAAGTAATGTTTTTTTCCAAATAGAATGTGGCATCTAATTAGGAAGTTAGGTAAATTCGTATGTTAAAGGGTTAATCAAATTTTTATTCTAATTATTATAATGAATGTTCTAGAATAAACCTTTTTACGCGGATGAGGTTTGACACCGCTTATCCATAAATAAAATAATTGATGAATTTTTTTTTTTAATATTGTATCATAACAATATTATTAAAATGTTCTATAATTTTGGAAATAATCGTGAAATACTGAAATTTATATTAATTTAGTAAACAATGTATATTATTTATATATAGTTGTAAAAAGGGGAAGACAAACGATAGCGTTAATCACTAATATGCACAATTCAACAGTTTTAAGTTCTACATTTAAATAGTATCCTAAATTATTTTAGCTAAGTTATTTCAGAAAAACTTTGCAATCAGGTCTTGAGCGAGTCTACTAATAGATACAATGTATATTTTATAAAGCTCTGATCTGCCAGGTATCATTCACTAACATTAGAGTGCTTGACTTTTCGTTTTTTTACTAACTAAATATATGTTTTGAATAGCTGCGTGTAATTAAGGAAAATTATTAGATATTTTTATAATTATTTTTATATTGAAAATGAAAATAAATAAATAAAACGGGAGAAAAGGCTAAATTATGAATTAAACAATATTCCCAGTGACGCAAATCGCATTATCACAAATCTGCAAAAAACTAAAAGCTCCTTTTTACAAATATATTTTTACAATGCAAAAAATATTTTGGCAGAATTTTTAATGGTGAAATTATTCATAAAAGACAATCTCGGCATTTTCACAAGCTTTTAGTTTAAATCTAATTCTAGTATCAATATTGCCATATATCGGTCTTTTCTTCAAATGTTCATCAAAAAGCATTTAAAAAAGGATTTCCAAACACTTATTGTCCTTTAAAACAATCATGAGAGACACTTATAAATGAATGAAAAAAAGGGAAAAAAACCGTGTAGCCTAATTGCTACACGATGCACGGTAGGTTTAACCCCTTGTGTTATGAATTTAATGTTCTAATAATATGACAAATGTTATTAGATGCATTTGTTATTTCAATCCTTATAATAACAGAGAGCACTTCAGTTACCGAAATATTACGAAGTGGTATTTGAGTTTTAAATTATATAATACTTTCATCCAATTCCAGATTTAAATATTAAAAATTCAACAATTCGATGCACGTGCCAGATACATCATTACAACGCAAGAGGTTGAGATTTTCACTAAGAATTTTATTTTGTAATTACAACCGGAATTACAGCGCTGACCTAAAATTGAGAAATATAAGTTTGCGGTTATGACTAAGTTTGGAATTTCCTTAAGATGAAGATAGACAGCTTCTTTTAATTTGTAAATTGTTTCAGTTTGGGTGTACTTTCCTTCAAAAATGCCAAGAAAGATGACACACACCCCTACATCCCTTTACCGACGCCAGAATTCTGAGACATAGTTGACACCCTATTTATACCCAGTCATTTTGTTTAAAACCGCTAATTAAAAAAAAACACAAACAAAATATTAGAAACGAGACTGTAAAGCGCAAAAATTGATTCTGTTTTTACAATTGTGAACACCATATTTGAGACATTCGTAGATTCGAGATAATATTTCAAGAAGTTCTTTTTTATTGGTTAAAATATTATATCCTAAAGTAAATTCGATTAAAATTTAGCTTATCTCAGAAATATATAAAATTTTGGACTTAAAAAATTCTATCAACAGAAACGTAAAAAATAGTCGATTAAGCTTTATACTGTTTATAGTTTTCAATATTTAAAATGAAATGCTTAAACATTAAATGAGCATCCTCTGAAAGAACAGTCAATTCGTGCATCCTTTTTGCTGCTAATATAAATATTGCAAAAGTATTGTACGAGATATTTTCAAACAATTTTGCAGCAAGTTGATCAAATAATTTTAATCCACACTTTTATATCAACTATAACCATCCACACTTTTATATCAACTATAACCATCCACACTTTTATATCAACTATAATCATCCACAGTTTTATATCAATTATAATCATCCACAGTTTTATATCAACTATAATCATCCACAGTTTTATATCAACTATAATCATCCACAGTTTTATATCAACTATAATCATCCACAGTTTTATATCAACTATAATCATCCACAGTTTTATATCAACTATAATCATCCACAGTTTTATATCAACTATAATCATCCACAGTTTTATATCAACTATAATCATCCACAGTTTTATATCAACTATAATCATCCACAGTTTTATATCAACTATAATCATCCACAGTTTTATATCAACTATAATCATCCACAGTTTTATATCAACTATAATCATCCACAGTTTTATATCAACTATAATCATCCACAGTTTTATATCAACTATAATCATCCACAGTTTTATATCAACTATAATCATCCACAGTTTTATATCAACTATAATCATCCACAGTTTTCTATCAACAATATCCACAGTTTTCTATCAACAATATCCACAGTTTTCTATCAACAATATCCGCAGTTTTCTATCAACAATATCCACAGTTTTCTATCAACAATATCCACAGTTTTCTATCAACAATAATCATCAACAGTTTTCTATCAACAATAATCATCAGTTTTATATCAACAATAATCATCAACAGTTTTATATCAACAATAATCATCAACAGTTTTATATCAACAATAATCATCAACAGTTTTATATCAACAATAATCATCAACAGTTTTATATCAACAATAATCATCAACAGTT
The DNA here is from genome assembly GCF_947563725.1 of Argiope bruennichi. Classification (NCBI taxonomy): domain Eukaryota; kingdom Metazoa; phylum Arthropoda; class Arachnida; order Araneae; family Araneidae; genus Argiope; species Argiope bruennichi. The sequence goes on along the minus strand of NC_079154.1, from coordinate 125,761,348 downwards.
TTATATCAACAATAATCATCAACAGTTTTATATCAACAATAATCATCAATAGTTTTATATCAACAATAATCATCAATAGTTTTATATCAACAATAATCATCAACAGTTTTATATCAACAATAATCATCAACAGTTTTATATCAATAATAATCATCAACAGTTTTATATCAACAATAATCACCAACAGTTTTATATCAACAATAATCACCAACAGTTTTATATCAACAATAATCACCAACAGTTTTATATCAACAATAATCACCAACAGTTTTATATCAACAATAATCACCAACAGTTTTATATCAACAATAATCACCAACAGTTTTATATCAACAATAATAATTTTATATCATTTTTTGGAATAAAAGTTAAAATATTGTTAAATATTTTTTGTAAAAATATATGATTCTGTATTTCAAACTAAAGTTTCAAATCTTAGAAAATATTAAATATATTTTAATACAACAGTTTGGGTTTTTAAAATCAACTGAATAAAACAAACAAACGTCATATCTGGCGATGAAGAAATTTTCATTTTAATAGGGTAAAATATTATTCAAATTGGCTTCGAATGAAAGTTTATAGGCATTGAAGTGTGTGGAAAGAGAAAATGTGTTTTTAGAAAAATTCAGAATTGTTAAGAATTAATATTTCCATAATGAAGCAAAAATATAGCTTCATACAAACGGGTAGTGATAAAGAAAATTGTTTAAAGCTCAAGTCTTCTTATAAACGTGCTAAAAATAATGAAAAGGTTTTCTTTAAAGATTAAATATTTTATTATCCATTTCTCTAAAATACCTAATAACTCATCGCAAACTAATTATATAAATATTTCAAATTCTTATCTTATTTAAATGTGTTATTCAAGAACAATAGAATTCTTGATTCAAATAGTGTCGAAACATTAAAATGTTTTAAGGAGGAAAAAACTGAGTTACCTTGTAGCTCAATCATTGGCTTCGGAAATAGAAACTCTGTTGAGAACTTTTGATCCAACTTCTAAGTATACTATCTCATTGCAATTTAAATTTATCCAGGTCAAACATCTTAATTCTACATAGAAGCTTGGATAGATGACGACTCAGATTTCCTTCTTATCATCGACTCATGGTTCCAAATTACAATGTTCACCAATAAGTCAACGTCTTACAGTTTCAAGCAGCAAGAACTGTCTCCCCAATATTTTGTGGCACATTCTCTCATAAAGGTGGTAACCCTTGTATGTTAATGGCGTAAAAAATTACGAAATAGTAACGTTTGGTGTGGATTTAGATTTTTGCTGAATTATTGTGTGATCCTTGGCGCGATTTTTGGTGAATAATCCCTGACATGCTGTTAAAAGTATCCGAAACTCGAATTTGTGTTTCAGACGCGTTTCTCTCAAATGATTGAAATAAAAATTCAACACAAAATTACACTTGTAGTTTCAGAATCACATAGCAAATTTGACATACTTAAAGCACTGCGTTTTTGAGTTACTGCATTTAAATAATTGTGAAGGTTTAAACCGACAGACGGTCAACCTTTCACTGGACTTGAGTCAAAATTTGATATATGTCTACATTATGGATGTTAAATCTGTGTATTGAATTTTATCCATTTTTTTCACATCTTTTTTTAGTTATCGCTTTAACTTATATTCGAACAGTCGGACAGACAGATTTCCTTTGAACGGATTTAGCTCGACATTTCACAGAAATCTACAAATTTAATATAAAGACTATGCACCAAATTTCATTCGCGTAGCTCAAAGCGATTTTTAGTTACCTTCGTCAGAGACAGACAAACGAACATTTTTTGCAAAAATGTTTTTTTTTTTTTTTTTTTTTTTTTTAACTCAGAGAAGTCTAAAACGTTGAGATCCATCAAATTTCTGATTTTTTTTACGATTACCATACTTTTTCTATACTGTGTATATTAAGAAAGTAAAATGACCATGAAAAATTTGTAAAATGAATGATAATACACAATCAACAAAGCTATTTTGGAAAGCCATAAAAAGTTTTTTTTTTTACTTTTAAAAATATTTGTGAAAAAATGAATGTTTAAAGACCATTTTTATTAAAAAATTTATTTTGTATTGTAAAGATCAATTTTCAGAAAAAAAATATGTTTAATTATGAAAAGAAAGTATTGTGTGTTTAGAATGAAGAATATTTACTTGAATTAAGCAGAGCATTCACTCGTATCCAAAATATAAACATAATTCATAAATTGCAAAAAAAAAAAACTAGAGCAAATATAGAAACAATGACTCGCAATTAGTCTTGAAAAATAGTGGGCCATATTATCACATTTTACAGTGAAGATTCTATCATGGAAACTTACTTCGTTACTTACGAGAAAGTAATTAAAGTCAATCCTATTTCATAAAAAACAGATAATGATTTGCATCTTTCATCAGAAGTATTTTTCAGTAGTAGTAAAATATTTTATACATTTTCTTAGAAATAGCTAGAATATTTGGCAGTATATAAGATTTTTTATTAAATCTTCAATTTTTCCGCGGATTTTCTTCTTACGAGATGCTGAGTGTTCAAAAAATAATACTCATAGAATGCATTGTAATATATCAGCATTATATTAAGTAAATGATTATGTTAACAATTAAAAGGGAGTATTTTAATTTTACGAAACAGAGCATTTGTATTGAGTAATTTTCATTATATTGAGTAATTTCATAGCTGCATTTAAAATAAATTTAGAAGGCAAGTAATTGTCTAAATTGCAAAGATATTAATAAGAAGTCATTAAAATTAATTAAATTTGAAAATTATTGCTGAAATTAAAAAAATATTTTTAGTGTATAATGTTTTAATTAAAAATAGCTAATATATAAAAAAATTAATACTGCCTTAAAAAATGAAAACCTTCTAAAAATGAAAAGATATTGCATTCATTACATTTTGACTCCAAAGAAATCCTACTGAAGAATAAAAAATAGAATTTAAAAAAAATGAATTAACATTATTCGTTGTTGATAATTAAAGCTAAGAACATGTCGTTACATACTAAATCTAAAATAGATGTCATAATTATGCATGAATATAGGATTTGACATATGATGGAACTTAGTCTTAGATTCAGCATTTTTATGAATCCATTAATGCAAAGAATGACATTTAGATTTAAACCAGCAGAAGGGATTCTCTTCAAAATTTTTGGTATATTCTGTTATCCCAGAAAATGTATTGCATAGTATTGGCGTGAATTTTGTATTTTTACTGAATCTATCCTGAGATCCTTTTTGATGATTAATCCTTGCCTGTTAATAGTACCCGAAAATGGAATTTGTGTTTTAGACGCATTCCTTCCAACCAGCTGTAACCAAAATCCAACATAAAACTACACTTGTAGTAACAAAATAAAATATCAAATTTGATATATTAAAGTCATTGCAACTGAAGACCTTACTGATGGTTCATCCATTGCTGGATTTTCTCAAAATTTGATTGGTGCTTATACTATAGATTTTAAAACTATGCACCGAATTTTATTCATTTAATTTTCTTCATAGTTATTGTTTTAGCTTTTGTTCGAACAACCAAACAAGCAGACTCCCCCCAAATGGAATATGTTCACAATTTGATAGAATTTTAAAAATTTGGTGTAAAGACCTTCTATTAATTTCCATCCATTTAGCTCAAAGTGTTTTCGAGTTATCTTTGTCATAGATAGGAGACAAACATAATGCCAAAAACTATGTTTTCCGAACTCAGAGAGATCTATAACGTGGAGATCGTCAGAATCTCGAGTATAAGTTTTTTGATTGATTACAATCCTTTCTCTATACTTCGTTAATGAGAAAGTAAAAAGAACAAATATTTTGCAATTCTATTGATTTTAATATCAAGAATGTATTATCAACAGTTAAAAATATTATACGATTTTTTCCGACAACGTTGGTAAATGAAAGAAGCCGAAAAACGCAACGATTTGTTATCTTATTTGCCTTCTTTTTAAAGTAGACCATATCAAATTCAAAGAATAACTTCCATTGAAATTTCCTTCCTTCTAAAGTCCACCACGTTTAAACTCTAGGATCTACCCATCATTTCCAAATTGCCAAGAATTTAAAATTCAATTGTCCATTTAAATACAATATTCTTTGATGCGGCATGCTTTTTTATATATTCGCCTAATTGGAAGAATTACAATTTTTTTAACTAAAACTTAATAACTTAATGGTAAATTATTATAGCAATTATTATAGTTGATGATTTTTGCAGTCTGCGTAAGAGAAAAAGTTTTTGTTTCTGTGACTAAAATTTGTTCATTCTTTTAATTGCGAATTTTGTTGAAATAATTCTGCGCTGTTTTATAATTCGATATTAAACTTATCTTCCGGATTCGAACCTTTTACAAGACAAGAATGAATATGAACAATAATCACTCCTATTTTACATACTTGGCAAACAGCCTTCTCACGATTTTCACATTTAGAACCACTGCTGTTAAGAAATCGGAAATGATTTTGTAAGATATATTCTCGATTATTTTAATAGCGGATTAGAACAATAGCAGATTATTTTGCACAATCATTAAAATAGCGCAACCAACCATATAATTTAACAGAGGCCTTTTAGTGAAACATGTAATAGTGCATTAATAATTGATTCTATTAATTTATTTATAAGTGAAAAGAAACATCATTTCCTTTATGAATATATCTTCAACGTTTGAATAGTATTTATATCTCAGTAATTATAAATTTTTCGTGAATATCGAACATAAAGTATCAATTGAAATTCAAGTTGATGGTTCAGAATTATCGTTGGATCATGATTTAACATGGAACTATTTTCAGAATTTCGCCATTAAAAAAAAAAGAGTGCAAAATACGTAAGGATTTTAATTTTAATTCTCAATCGATTTTTCTTATCACAACATCAAAAAAACCCTAAACATGTACTATGAGAATTATCACAAAATTAAATTAATTAGCAATGAGTAAGGTATTCGTCTGAATATATATGACAAATGTTTGGCAGTTAATGAAATGAAATATTTCAGGATATTTACCATGATATATAAAAAGCAGGCAATCGGAAGCCAGATAGATTTACATATAAGATGGAGGAACATATATTTAATTTCAATGATATATTAAAAGATTCCCAATATTTACCATGATATATAAAAATCATGCACTCAGAATATAAACCAAATAAACTTATATTTTCAATAAGAGCATATATTTAATTTCAAAGATATATTAAAAGTGGTAAGCGCAAAACAATTGTCGCTCATGAACATCTCTTAAATACGGATGGTGACGAAGTTAGTTTTTGACTCCAAAAATGATTGGATTTTTGTTTAGTTTTATTAAATTAATTGGGTCTTTTTGGAAGTATTTTGGGATGGGTCTCGCAATTTTGAACCACGGTGAGATAATAAGGACAATACCTGTGCTAAGACTCCCTTTTCAAATTTTCACACCACACAGGCGGGAAGGCATCTGGATTCCGACAGATTTAACGTGCACCAGAGCCCTTTACACTGTAAAATTTTAGAAAAAATCGGATCTCGAACATGGAATTCTAAAGTTCCTAAGCCGATATCTTGATGTCAGGCTCCCAAAGAGTTGAATCGTCTTACCTTGGGGTTGATTTGCAGTGACCGACATCGATGCCTGAAGATAACTGATGTCTGAACACAACACACCAATCATCCCAATAGAAAATTCAGCTATTCGTAACGACAAAAATGGGCACCTCTATTTAAGAGGTTTTGTGCCAACTCACTTTTGGAATATATTACATATCACACAATTGCTACTTATAATATTTATAATAATTCTTTAATTGTTTGAGTCAATCGATTTTTTTCAATGTTTTCTACTAATATTATTTTTGCACCTACAGTTAATTTTTGTATATTTCATACAGGAGTAATTCAAAAGTCTGGATTATTAAGCAGAAACTTGAAAAGTGCTTTTCTACTTCAATATTTTTCTCCGTCTTATTTTAATACCAAGGAAAGAGAAATGCATTTCTTCCCTTCTCAACACGTGAACACAAATTGCAAATAATGTTAGCGCACCTCAAGATATTTGATTTTTGCCTGCTTCTGCTTGAGCTCTCATTTCCTTCTTTACCAGCACCGCTGGTGCATATTGAGAAACAGACTAACTGTAGAATAATAACTCAGAAAGGAGAAAGAAAACCCTTATTCAGACATCAGCTAACTAAATCATCCATTAAAGTTCCTTCTGCTACTAAAATTTTTGAAAAAGTTTACTGTGCTGTTCTCAAAAAAATCCTGAAAATGCAGCTTTCGAATCCCAAACGAAAACTTTTGAATCAGAATTCTGCATGGAGAGTCATTTGCTCATCAAAATACTAATTTATTTAGATGAAAATAATTTTTTTCCAGGAGGATCCTCTTATTATTTTCTAATAGAAAAATATTCGTGTCTCAAAGCCTTCACTGATTGCGCAACATTATCTTTCATGTCTTCTTTATTTACGACGATTTCCAAATAAAATGAAGTATCTTTCGTAAATTTGAGTGAATTTCATAAAAAGGAATGTGAAAGGTTTCTAAAATGGAACACAGATAAGATAATTTTTTTTCCCGTCCAGGCTACTGAAAAGTTCATAAAGACTTTACACAAGAAGGTGGCCCACAATGCTTTGCGCAAGCGTCACCCAGGTCGCCTCGATCCGTGACAAGAATCTCTACTCGATGCACCTGCAGAGAAACAGAGATCGGAGCTGAAAAGACAAGCTGATCGAGAAAAGATTTCAGTTTGACATTTAAAAAATATTGCTAATTGCAAGATGAGATAAGCAGCAACAGATACTGCATATCTCATGTTGATGGCAAAAGTATTTTCTCAGAAGACAGCAGATTTATTCTCTCTTTCATAATCATTTTTGCAATGGAAGGCATACAAAACTTGAATTCTTACTTTCTCGTATACGTAGCATAGAGAAAATATTGTAATCGTCAAAAAATTCGAATTCGACATTGTGGCGAATTTTTGCATTTTGATCCACTCTCAGTTCGAGAAGCATATAATTAAAAAAAAGACAATTCAGGAATGTGCGAAACGTGAAGAATCGCCGATATCTCGAAGTTGATTTTTTTTTATGATTACAATAATTTCTTTTTGCATATTTCGTACATCAGAAAGTATAAAAAAAGAAAAGAAAAGAAACGTCTAGAAAAGGTACAAAGAATTTATGTCAGCATATGTATACGCTAGATGAAAGAACAATTTGATACTTTGAATGAATAATAAATGAGATTAAATTAAAAAAATATTTTTAAAAATGTAATATTATCATTGACTAAAAATACTGAATATGGGAACATGCCAGAGTTTCAGCAAATATTACATTTTGTGGAAAAAAAATCTTCTTTGGTTTATTTTTCAGTTCTAGAATCTAAAAGAAAAGAACCTTGAGATATGAGAAAAATTAAAATATTGGTAAAATTTGCAATTAAAAAGCAAATTTCTGTTATCTCATTAAAAAGATTATCAGCTTGGGTGTGAGCATGAAAATATTTCACAGTGCAAAATGTACAGATAGAAATAAAAATATCTTCATATAATAAACTTCAGTTGAAAAAATACATTTTAAAATTCACATTTTAGCATCAAACTGCCAGAAAGTAAAAATCTATTTTGGAAATAATGCATCTAAGGCAAATTTTGTTAACTGTAGATTTAGCAACGAAAAAGAAATAGCGTGATAAAGAGATTTGTTGAAACAATGAACTAAGTTTGAATGTCCTAATTGATGAAATGTTTAAAGGCAATTACAAAACTCTTTTCCGAGAGAGGGGTGAGATTGTAAGAAAATCTACGCCCCGAGGATCTTAAATTATTTCAGATTCGTGATCTGCTTCCGGCAAAGATGCACTAACTATGCAATCTAGAAAAACTAAATAAAGTTTTTTTCTTTCAATGATGGTCTTAATATTTGCAGTTGAATCGAAAGTACGACAGAGCATTAATCTCATGAACATGCTTTTTGGAACTAATTAAGAAAGACCAAATTGATTCCATGAAGAGATTTAAAACTTATTAATCTATGCATTTATTGTTAAGAAGAAAAAAAACACATTTGAAATGTGTTTGTGTATTATGCTCTGTCATGAAGATTCTTCCATTTTTCATACATAACCTTAATTTATATGATGTATTGGTAAATTTTTAACACGTACAGTTATGAAAGAGGAAAGAAAGAAAATTTTCCTGTATTATTTCAAAAATAAGACTTTTTAAAATCTCTTTTACAGCATATACATTGTTAGGAATCTGTAATTTTGCTTCCCTGCGCAGTTATTCACTTAGTAAGAAGGAGAGTTTTACAGACGTTTTAATAGGTGGGAAGGAAGATAAATCAATGATCTCTGATCTTGGCGACCAACTTAGTACTATTTGGCGACAAGATGGAATTTTCGATTACTCAGGAATTTTGGTTATATCTCTATGAGATGCCAAGATGCAGTTTCTGTTCGAGAATTCGGTACTCTATCCCGGAGATTATGAAAAGTGATTAAGTGCTGAAGCTGATAGTCAAGTGATTTTTTTCTTTTCTCTTTTTAGTGTTTTTGTCCACTGAGGGACTTCTGAGCTCTTTTTGCAGTCGTAATTGTTTAGTAACAATTTTTCGCTTGTATGATATTAATTTCTGCAAATGCCGTTTTCGTGTATACCTCATCTGCGATTTACTACCTATGTTTTCGTGCCTACTAACAGGACAGATTTTCCATAACAATATATTGCGGGAAAAAATTATAAATTCTGACAATTTTCATTTTATTTTATTCACAATGTAATTAAATATATATTCACATGAATAAAAGAAAGAAAGAAAGAAAAATAGTTAGAAAGACATTTATAATTTTAATATGACCCATAATTTAAATGACGAAAACAAATACAGAAATCTTGTAATTAGAAAAAAAATCAACACTTCTTGAAATTTAGTCCTAATTATATATTTAATGTGGGCTGACATTTTTATGAATTATTTTAAGTATGCGGCTTAACATATACTTCATAAACATTTCCAGTTGTTACAGTGGTATTTGCTTCCATGTTGAAAGTATTGCAGTAGAAAGTATTAAAGTATTCTCGATCATCCTCCTTCCGATGTTGGTGCCCATCGAGATTTATTTATTAACATCTAATTCTTGTTTATCCTACTAAAAAACTCAATCTCTTAATGCTTCCAATCGGGATAAGATGGCCTGAGTAAATTGACAACCTCTGTATATTGCTTCAAATGTTTTTTAATATTTTCTATTTGGAATTTATAAACTTATATTGTGCAATTTTTTTTATCAACATGAATCGCAAACTGTTTCAAGCTGCACTGTAAATCATATAAATTTACAGATATTATTTCAATTTTCTCACCTTTGGAAGACACATTTGTTCCAAAGAAAACACATAAAGCACAGCAAGAAGATTTAAAGCGATAATTGCAGGAGGCTCTAAATGTAAGGAAAAAACTCGAGTTATATCTAAGAAGCTGAAATTTGTTTCTTGACACTAATGACAGGAATTAAAACTTCCCAAGAAAACACAGTACAGAAACTACGATACAATATTGCAAAAACTACACACAGTGACACAAAAAATACTCAAACGTAAGAGGGATATTCGTGCTCAAATTTAATAATAAAAACATCGATTTTGATTTATATTAATTACCTTTCTTTTAATTATATAATAATTCTTTCATTACATGCTATTTAAGAAAACGTATATACAAATTTTTAATTTATTAATATATTTAACCTTTTGAGAGTAAAAATGTATCCCACTTTTATCTGAATTTTCATCTTGCCCAGTAACGAGGTAAGATGATATTTTTGCATTATCTTTTTAAAAGAACAAAATAGCATTGATAAAAATAAATTAAAAATTTATCCACCTAAATACAATACAAGAAACCATGAAAAAGAAACAACGATTTATTTTAAAAACGGAATTTATTAAAAATGGTCAACTATTAACATTGTCATCTTGCCCCAATCTCTCTTATTATCTGTTAGTTCTCAAAATTCTTTAACGTAATTTATTATAAGAGAGAATTGGTGGTCATTGTCTCACACAGTTTCTCGGGTTCAGCAACTTATTATTTCTCAATTTCTATAACGTTTCAAATGTAGAAAAAAAAAATGAAATTTAATTCTTCTTTGTTATTGATGCTATTCATTAAAATATTTATGATAATTCATCATGTTTTTCATCTTACATACTTTTATCAAATCCATAATTAAAATTACTTTAAATGTGTTATTAAGGAAAGGTTTTTGTTTAAATGTATTTAATTGAACATTTCAAAAGTGTATAAACTGTCCAAACATAAATGAACCAAAATATTAATATAGATGAAATTAAAATTCTTTTAATACTTATTGAATTTCAGTAACCTGGAAAATTCGATTTTAGACTTTGCTTATTGAGCAGTTTATTTGATATGTTAAGTAATAAAAACAAACTTGAGGATTTTTGTTTCGGTTCATAGTTCTTTAAAATGAAAATAAGGAAAGCTTGCAGAGCTTCTTAACACCTCCACTAAAAGAACTCTTTGCATCAAAACTGCAACTAGAATGTAAGCCACCTTTCAAATAGTACTTTAAATTCTAATAAGGCTAATTAAAAACGTATACCTTAAATAATTCGGTATATAAAATTCAAATTTATATACCATTTATATTTTTATTTTTTCTTTGAAAATAATTGTATACAAGGATTGCATTCGCAAAGATTGATTATCGAATTTCTTCGATTTTTTTTTCCATGGATTCTTTTCATCTTTTGACGTGCACCTGTGAAAGAAAGATGTTTACTGGTACTAAGACTTCATTCAATACATATCAATCTCAATTTTGTATGGAAGGTTTCTGAAAATGTATAATTTAACTTGTCTTCCGTCATTCACAAAAAAATCCAGCACGTGAAACATTTCTCCTTATTTCTTATAATTTGACAAAAGTAAATTAAAGTTGACTCTTTAAAGGGCCATTTTTTTCTAGTCATAATATATTTAAATATTTTTAGGCCTGAAATTAGAATAAGAAAAGGGATTCCTTTAGCTTGTTAGATAAATTTAATTTGATTCATTAATTAATTTGGTTAATTAATAATGAAGTGACAAATCAAGACACATCATTTTGTGTGAGATAAAGAACTGAAGCATCTAAGTTTCTGACTTACTAAAAAAATTTGTCAGAATTTATGCCAACCTACATAATTTCATACAAAGATTGATAAATTTGGTGGGAAGCATACTTCCCACGTCCTTAGAAAGGGGTAATATAGCATATACAAATTTTGTAAGGATTCTGATGAGGTAGTTCCTCCATGATGATAATTACTCCAAGGCTTGCCATCAAAGAAATTAGTTGGGATTATATCCTCTTAATTATCTAAATGCAAAGGAATCCAAATTATAAGCATTCGACTATCTAATTTGATATTATGATTCAACAATCCATCTTAATAAAATGCAGTTATGTGACACTAAAAATGTAAAAAAAAAAAATAAAAAAAATGTGAATCTATTTATTTTAAATTGAAGTGTTTTCATATTATTAGACTGATTATATCAAGATTCAGGTATCATCAGTAAAAGTAGCTTTAATAATTAAGAAAGAAAATAAAGACAAAAAAATTATTTAGAAAATTAAATTGAAATAGACGATTTATAAATTTGTAAAAATGCTTCGCAAAAAGTTATCTCTCAAATTATATATATTCGTAAATACAATCAAACCATTAAAAATATTACTATCAGTATCCAAAGAGATTCAAAATTGCTTACAATAAATAACTTTTACAACCCTTTAGGATCAGTATAGTCAAGATTTTCCGCTGTCTTCTAATTTTAGTGCTGAGAAATATAAAAAAATAAATAAAATAAAATAAAGAAATAGAAAAAAAAACTTGTATTATCAGAAATGTACTTATTACTATCTTATCATTATCTATCTTATCTTATTATTATCTTTGTGAAGTTCGTGGCAAATGGTTAAGGAATGTACGTCAAAAAGGATGTCTCATTTCAGGGAACCAAAACGCGTATACTTTTTAGTTTTGCAATCAATATATTTGTTGTAACGTTATAGTGTTATGAATTTTTCTTGCCGAAGCGTGAAGCGGCTCTGGTTAGTGACTCTTGAAAAGATTACATAGAGTAAGTTAATGGGTTAATTTTAATATTTACTATCTATTAATTTGAATTTTTTCCCTTAAAATTAATTAGGGCTACGGTGGCCTGGGGGTAAGGTCTCGGCTTCGGAACCGGAGGGTTTTAGTTTCGAGACCCGATTCCACCGAAGAACAGTCGTGTAAGCTGGTCTGGTGCAAGTTAAATACACCCGGGCCAAACGTCCTCCCGCTGGTGTGGTGTAGAGAGGGGTTGCCAGCTCAGGTGTTGTCCTCACCATCTGACCGCGGTTCACAATTACGAGGTCCGTCCCAAGATACACCTAGTGTTGCTTTAAAACGGGACGTTAATATAAATAAACTAAACTAAACCTTAAAACTAACTGATAGTCATGCCTACAGAATGCTATATAATATTGTTTCCCAATACCAAGTCAATGATTGTATTAATAAAGTCATTGATATTGTTGGTATAATTTACTTGCCATTGTTGGTAATATTTTAATTTGTTTTTTAACAAATTTTAAATAAATAATGAGTTTTAAGGCAACCGAGGGTACTGAAAGAAATCAGCAAAAAGATTAAAAAATCACAGCATTGACACATTATTAATTGATGAAGGCTTTTAATCAATTGTGATAAAGGGAAAATAGATTCCCGAAATATGACTGACACTAATTGCACATAGTTGTATCCCCTCTGTCAACCCCTACGACTTAACAAAAGAAAACTCTTTCGCCAATAAAACCAACAAACCATCAACATCAACAAAAGGAAAACAGTCAATCACATCACCATATTCATACCTTGGTCGAAATTTTTCAATTGCATACAACGACATCTTAGTTTCTTATAGATATCCTTTATACTTTTAATGTATGGCTAATTATAGGCACGTTTCGCTTTTCAATCAAAAACGCATTCACTTTGGCATAATGTTTCCATACAAATTAACATGACGCTAAAACATTAACAATTGCTTCAAGTAAACTAATGTAGCTTATATTTGTCAGTAAAAGGTGATTTAATTTTTACATGAAATTCTCTAAGAAATAAATGCAGTAGATGTAATAATATTAAATTTGGCGAAATCGAGTTCACTAATCATTGTTTCTGAAGATATCCAAACATTTTTTTTAATAGCTGCCATATCAGTCTAAAATAATTTGTTTGCCATATCATAATGTGCTTGTCATATTATCAGTTTTGACATCATCTTAATAAAGAATGTGTTTGAGTTTTTTTTAAACGCTTCGTAAAAGAGCTTTATTCCAAAGAATATCGGGTATTTATGTCAAAAATTAATATCACTAATTATATTCAAATAAAGGATTTAATTAAAAATTCCTTAGATTTCAAGACTATTTGATTGGGAAAAATGGTGCAATCTGATGATATTTAGGTGTGTGCCAAAAATGTCACATCGATAAAAAAGATCATAATTTTTAAAAAATTAATTACAATTTAAATAGACGTCAAAGGCTTAACCAATTAAAAAACTTTTATTCCCGTTCTGGATATATAGGAAGAAAACAGTCAAGATAAATAATTAAATAAAGAGTCAAAACAAGAAAAAAGGAAAATTATGAAAAGAAAATGTAAAGGAGCTCTGAATGCTACAAAGTGTAGAGCCTTAATAATACTACACAATAACAATATTATTACGGATTTTTCCTCACCGCCGGGTTCTTTTTGGTAGTGGGTGTATGGTGTGAGAACACAATCAGCAGGCCTCAATAGGAAACAGCGATGCTTATTTACACTAAGAACACGAGTGCACAAAGACGACAAATATTTACAGCCGAGACGAACACAGGACAGCACACTACGACAAACAGTAGTCCACAAGTAGTAATCGTCCACAGCACACGAAGCGGCCAGACAGAACCATGCTGGAGAGGGGATCTTCGGAGATTCGCTCTACGGTCTCTCCAACGGCTGAACTTCTCGCTTTAGCTGCCGACTCACTATTTCTCACAACTGGCTACTATACAAAAGATGCGACGCTGCTTCCACAGTAGACAACACACAGTGGGCACACAGCAGTTCAGCACTCACTCCACACAACATTGGTACTCCGCTGTCGCTTCGCTATCCTCTCGAAGACTCGTTACTTATCGGCAACTCCGACTACAATTCACGACGATGACTCTCGACGACACCCACAGCTTGAGAGAGCCAGCCTTTTATAGTTCCAGGGAGGCGGGGCTAGAATCTTCTAGACCAATCAAGCGTATCTCGGTTCTTAATGGCCGGATCGACAAAATTCACGAAGATTCGAACATTATCCATTTTGTCACCAAAGTCACAAAATGCGTCGCCAAGCTCTGGGATCACTGGCTCGGCATCCGACAGCATCCAATGCAGATGACTGTAAAACGGTCTTTCTTATGATGACACTATTCGTGATGGAAAGCAAAATTACATGTTTGTAACAATATCATTCAACCCTAATTAGTAAATTCAATTATCCAAATATAGACAACTCATAAAGTAGAAAAATAAATACGAAAAAGATAATAAGAAAATAAAATTTAAATGCAAAAAAAATCTTTTATTGCGATACAGGAAATCCAAAACAATTTGAGCTTCTCTAGTTAATTTTTTATTAGTTAGAAATTGGGATATATCTTTTTAAGGTCTGATAAATTTCCTCAAATAATGAAGAATGGGGCAATGAAAAATAAAGCGAGGAAAGTTAGCAGAATCATCACCACATTAAGAGTTATAATTTCGAAAATTTAATCTTTTGAGATGATGCAGTTTACTCCACGAGTAATGACATATTTTGTTGTTTTTTCCTACGAAAAAAATAATAAAAAAATAAAATTAAAGTGCAAAATAAAGAAAAAAATCTTTTATTGTGATAAAGGAAATCCAAAACAACTTGAGCTTTAATTTAAGATGTCTTTGACTATATCGGAAATAATATGTAATGCAATATGAAAAAATTCAATTTAATTATTTTAGGTACGGATTACTTGCAAGACTCTTTACCACTGACTTATTATGTAGCCTCCTTCATTTTAGCAGTCATTTTTCAAATCCTCTACGAGAAATATTGCTTTATTGTTTGAATTAAACACTTTTAGTAGATTTTGAAATCGCATTTCTAACACATTTTTTTAAAGAGAAGTCTTATATTTTTCACATAATTTTTCAGTTATTTTATCGACATTTTCTAAAAAAATGAGTTCCTAACGTATAAATTATTGTGAACTTAACACTTAAACATTTTTAAATAATTATTCTTAAATTATAAATTTTATATGAATTAATATTATGTGAGCTAATTTTACCTGTATGTGCTATTAATAACTGCTTTCAAAGTCAGAAAATTATTTAAATTTAATTAATTAAAGATTGAATTTTTATTGAGAACAAGCAGATATTTTCTCGAAATGCTCCTTGCTAATTGCCATTTATGCTCTTGCCTATTTATGTTAGGAAAAGGAAACTGATTTTTCTATTTACTCTTCATTTACTCGGCAGTCAAATTTTTTAACTGTAATGAACTGACGGTTATGCAAAAGCACTAAATGAAAAAATAAAGTTATATGATTAATATGATAATTTCCTTCTTAATTCATTTGTCTTATAATCCTAAAACAAATGATGTAAATTGTTGCTGATTTCAAATATGTTAGTGACAGCCAGGGTTTTTTTTTCTTGACCTTCAGTCAAGTATTTGTGGAATCCTCGGTTAAAATTTAACTACCATACTATAAAGTTAGAACTTATATTAGCATATACGCTTATATTAGCATAAATATTTTAGTTAACACATTCCAAAAGTTTAAAAAAAAATAAGAATAGGGTAGACCAGTTCCCCATTTTTATAACCCAGAAAAAAATGAATGAGCATCACTTCTGCGAAGAAAATTTCTAAGTGTTTTTTTAAGATGATATTCTTCAAATCAGAATAATCATTTAGCGATCGCTCGCGAGCTCGGTAGGCAGACAGGCAGAAAGTTATTTCCTGGCACGGGACGGGCAGGGACGGGGAACGTGTGTCCACTCGGCTGTGACCAATGAGATAATTCGTGGAATCGAACAACACTTCATTCGAGAATACAAACAGTGCGACTTCAATAAAAAACGGAATCCGAACAATGCAGCGGAATCGAAACACCTGTGTGAACGTGATCGGATGGATTGATGAAAAGACAATTGCATTTTTGGTCGTCACAGTGGTGGCTAAGTGAAAGCAGGTTTCACGGTTGATAGAGAAAGGGGGCCTGCTTTAGATGGGCCGATAGAAAGAGTTCAAGGGATTATCGAAAAGTTTAAATTTAGATCTCAAGTCTAGTGGGATGCTTTCCTTTTCAGTATACGCTTTCTTATATTTTTGAATTTTGAAAAGTTTAATTTTTAACTTTTGAATTGATTGATTGATTGTTTGAAGTTTTATGGTGCAAGAGCCATGATGTTGACTATGTTGCCCCAAAAAATGGGTAAAATTATATCATTTTAAAACAGTCATCAAAAGGAATGTGTGGAGAAGCTAAAAAGTAATCAAGATTTAAATCAATGGATAAAACTTTATGGACTTTAAAAAAGAAAAAATTTGGACATGAGGTGTCCTATCAAGCAGGGAAGATAATGAAGGGCAAGCAAGACCTTTGAAAAAACTGTAAATGTTGGGTGGGCATTGAAATTTGGGCGTTCTGACAATTACCTTTTGGAAGATTAAGCATCCTATTTTAACAAGTGGGAATGGTCTTCCTCAAACTTTCTCGCATAATCTCTAATAAACTTGTCATGCTAGAGAACATTGGCAATACTACAATAGTTACGAAATATTAACTTCTGGCTTGAATTTAGCATTTTTACTGTTAGAATTTCAATCAATTAAAAATCAAGATAGATCAACATTGCATTGCTGCACTGTAATTCAAACCGTTTTCATTCTTTTATCCAACACTTAATCGTGTGTTTTTCTTCCATTGCTGAAAGCTAAAGACGAAAAATTCTGCTTAATATTTCTGTATTTACGAGACAAACCAGCTGGAATGGTCTCCTAAAAACTTTCTCGCATACTCTATAATAAACTTGTCATGCCAGAGAGTTCCTTGTTGTTGTTGTTTCTTATAGCACTTACAATGGACAAGCCCGCTGTTACGAAGACAGCGATATTAAGAAGGTGGGGGAGCGTCTCTTGTTTTTATAGTAGCGCCATCTAGGGCCAAGAAAACGACTTAGCTACACACGCGTCACAACCCTTTTTACGGTGCGAACTTCATTCATGCTTTTTATTCACTCATCCACAGATCGTAATTTAGACCTGAATTAGAGAACGATCATCCCTAATCCAGTATCCCCAGTGGTATTACTCTCGACATGGAGGACTTTGTGACCACGACAGATTGATATGCGTCAGCCACCAAGATCGCGGGGAATCTTCGGCCGGCGGGGTTCGAACGCGCAACCTTAGGGAAGAGAATCCAGCGCTCTACCACGCAATAGCGTACAGTAATTACGAAATATTAACTTTTTGAGCAAATTTAGCATTTTTATTGAATCTTGTGTCATCCATGGGGAGCTATTTGATGATTAATCCCTTGCATGTGTTAATAGCATCCAAAAATGGAATTTGTATTTTAGACGCGTTTTTCACAACCGATTGAACTAAAAATTTGACGAAAAAGTGCAGTTGTAGCCGCAAAATTAAAATCATTCCATTTTTGAGCTATTGAACCTTCCATGCTCCTGAAAGTACAGATGGAAAGACAATTAACCGTTGTTGGATTTGGCTTAAAATGTGATAGGTGTCTACATTACAGATATTAAACATGTGTACCAAATTATATCTATCTGCCTTTCTTCGCTTTATAGTTATCGTGTTATTTTACACTCGAACAGCAGACCAATTGCAATTCTTCTGAATAGATTCTACTCAAAATTTGAAAGAAATCTGCAAATTTGGTGTAAAATCCATATATCAAATTTCAACTATCAAACTTTAGGCATTTCTGAGTTATTTTTATCACAGACAGATAGACATTTTCTAAAAAAGTATTTTTCGAACTCAGGGAGTCTAAAACTGGAGATTCGTCAAAATCTCGAGTTCGAATTTTTTTTAGCGATTACTATCCTTTCTCTATATCACGTATACGAGAAAGTAAAAAGCTCACAATTCACCTGTGGATAACTTTCTATAAATCATGAAAGCATTATTTAAAAACCAGGATATAGTTTTATGAATAGAGGGAACTAATAAGCAAGCTACTATATGGTTCGTATTTTCGGAGCTCGAATTCTCATTCCTAACCATCATTTGGAATTAATAACTGTGGGAGAAATGAGCTCGTTTGGCATTTTTAAAACCTCAGAATTTGGCAAGAACCAGAAATTTGCCAAAATGACAATAAACACTAATTTTAATTAATGCGTATTAATATTAATTACAGTTTGCTTATTATTGCTTCTATTAAATTCAATTTTATTTTTCGTCGATCTTTTTGTTTTCTTCCCAGTTATTCAAACAAAATATGCCCGTGATAATTTTGTTAAGATTTTCAATTTCGATAATATTTTCGCTAACCAATTAATCATAAACGTATTGAATGTAATATTGAATATGGCGATTTATTGAAACAGATTTCAATAAATCGCCAATCGCAAATAGCTCGAAAAAAAAATTCAAATTTTGTCACTGTACGGTATTCTTAGATCATACCAATTTACTTTTCTCTTACATTAACTAATCTCCTTTTTTCATAAAAATATGAACTTTGGTTAAGAACAAGAATGCCACGAGTACTCAGATTTTTACTTGAATCCCACATAATGGAATTGTGTGCTTCGAAGTACTATGGTAAAGAAAATCGAAAATGTAATTTGAACGAATTTTTTTTCAATCAATTGAATCCAAAACTTGACACATAACCAAACTTTAGGCCCGAGATCACATGCCCCATTTCATTAATTTCAGATATTGCACTTTTGAACTAACACGTTTCCATTCCGGCGAACGTACAAACCGACACACTATGAACCCGTTGGCGGATTTGGCTTGAAAATCTGATTCGCATCATATTTTAGATGCCAAAATTCTGGGCCAACTTATCACCTTCTAGCTTCTTACTTTATCTGATTATAATATTCACTCGAGCATGGACAGACAGACAAACTAAAACAATGTGAATCGATTTCGTTCAATTTCTGGTAGAATACAAGTCTGATACAACATACCACATTTCATGACTCTTAACTCGAAGTGCTTTTATTTCCTCGTGTTCACAGATAGACAGATATAAATTCAAACACTTACTTTTCGGACTCAACAAGGTCAAAAACACAGAGATTCGTCAAAAATTCTGAAGACGAATTTTTTGACATCGCAGTATTTTTCGAGTAGTTAAAAAGATCTTGCTCTTAAACTATAATTCTTTCACGTCACATCACATTAGTTCAGATTTAGTTGTAACAACTCCCTGCTTTAAACCTACACAAGTACTACTTTGAGAGGTATTTTATAACTTTAACCTTGTACGGATGTGACATGGAAACAAGTATTCTTTTCTTCAAACTTGACTTTCGATAGAATTTATTTTGTATTTAGTTCGGGGGAGGGGGTGAGTGACTGAGTGAGATTTTATGGCGCAAAAACTAATTTTGGTTATGCTGCGCCAAACATATGGTAGATATCAAGCACAAATGGTGGATTAAAACTCTTATAATTGGATTTATAAAAAAGATTAAATGATTCAAACGTGATTCGTCTCTAAAACAAGGTACAATGAAAGATTAACAAATGTTATTAATCAGAAATACATGATAAAAAATAATCAAGAAATGGTAAAAGATTGTGACATATGTATACACTTCAGCAAAACTTCAAAAAATCTAAATTCGGAAAGTCGATCTTCTAATCAGGAAGTCAGAATTCTACAAGGCCGCTATGACCTCCGCACTACATTAAGAGAAAATACTTTTGGTTCTTCTGACCGCATGAGAATGCACTTTGGCTCATAAACTGCCTGGAAAAAGATAAAGGGTAGCCCTAAAATAATTTTCGTTGTTTGGCGGCTTCTACAACTAAAATGAATGAACGAAATGAAACTAAATTTCAAATAGACTGTCGAAGGCATGGGAAGATAAATCCCACAGAAAAAAAAAATTGCACTAAAATTTGGCGGTAGGAGAAATATAGGTGCTGCTGTCACGTACGAACGAGGAAATTTACATATTGAGATGGATTATGTAAAATTCCTAATGCGTGCGTGACAGCAGCGCCATGCATTCCTTGTAAAAGAGGAAGAGGAAATGTTCGGTCAGGAGTTCGTTCTTGACTATTGATGTGTTCTTGACTGTTCGTGATTGACTGTTGATGTGTCCTGAATATGGGCCCTACCGTATCTCGACATACTTAGTGGTAAAACTGTTCTACACTAGACAGTGTAATGCCGTGGCTGCTCTTAAGCAAACCTGCATGTCTTGAAACAGAACATAAGACGGGCTGTTATGAACATGGAAACTGACAGTTGACACGCAGCAGTGGAGAACGTCATACATTGTATGCAATATATTGAACACAGAAAAGGTCAGGGTATTGAAAATGTTGCGCGGCGTCCATGGGAGTTGAATAGTGTTGATAAGAATAAAAGATTATTGTCTGTGAGTTTCATCAATTCATTCAAAACTGTACTCCAACAGTGCCAATGTTTCCCCTTTGGTACTTTTTTTACCGAATGGATCCTTTTATGCCTTTTACAGTCTGCATATGAAAAAATGTGGTTTCATTTCGTTCACTCGTTTTAGCTGCAGATGCCGCCAAACAGAGAAAATTATTTTATGGCCACCCAGTACATTCATCCATGACAAATGACTACCTAAACTGTTAACGTGTTATCGTATCTTTCATTATCTTATTAAGTACTTCTAGGTTTAATCCTATCATTTTTTAAAAAGTAATTGGTGTTTTTGAACCATTTTGTTACTCTTTTTTTAATAATCTAATTTCACGATACCTTCGCTTGTGGAAAGTTACTGTCTTAACTAATTCAATTAAGAATGCATAAAATAGTTGAGGTGTTTGTAAATTATGTGAATTTTTTGCATCAAATGATTGCGCTTTTGATTAGTTTAATTTTAGCTTACAATTTTGAGAAAAGATTATCCAATGCCCATAAGATGCAGAGGCATGATAATTTCTCATTTCCTAGGCCCTGTACATTTTTAAGTCCTTATATATGTACACATAGCTTTCCACAAGACAACATTATTATACACATGCGTAATGTTGGTGTAGGGACCACATACCCAAACTTCCTCCATATATCTTGTTGAGTTTTTGAATTATTGTGCCCAGGGAAATGTGTTTTCCATATTCAGGGAAACTGAAATGAAGAAAAAATTGAAACATAAACATTCATCTAAATATTGAGGCCAAACATTTTAGGCGATTGCAATTATTTCTCTTTGTATACTTCACACAGGAGAAAGTAGCACTAAAACCATGTTCAACGTTTTGGCGTTAATGAGAAGGATATAACAGCTGCATAAGCTTAAAAGATCAAAACAGTTTTTGATACTAAGGAAAAATTTCCAATTTCTACATCCTTTTAATTCTCAATTATTTTCATAAAGAATATATATATATATATATATATATATATATATATATATATATATATATATATATATATATATATATATATATTCTTCTTTGTAATGTTTATGTCAATGAATTATTTTACAAATTCCTCATTTAAATGTCGTGTAACTTCACAATTAATAGTATAAAGTATATAATATTGATGTCCTTTTCATTTCAGGCACTTCTTCCCCCTCCCAACAAAATCATCATTGTTAAATTATAACAAATCTTCTTTAAAAAATAATAAAAATATTCATTGTAACAGCTATTATTAACTGTAACAATACATATTACGAATAAAGAGCCAACAATATCAAAAATATACCAACAGAATAAACAATGAAGACAGCAGTTGGAATTTTCTGTTGGGAATCATTTCTGATTTTGCAACTCGAGTTGTTTGCTTAATCTGCGTTTCTTACTGCATATTGAAAGCTTTGATATGGATTTGTCAATGACTGTAGCTGTTGCTGCGACTGTTTTTGGCACCTTGTTATTTCTTTATAATTATCTGATGATGTTTTGCTCGTTCTGTATAATACCAGAACTCGGTGACACTGGACTCAAGGCACTGGACATTCATCTTTTGAAACCAGCAGTGTGCAAATCCATTCCCACTGTTCAGTCCGTAATGGTGTTTAAGATGTGCCAAGGACTGGGAATACCAGTTAAACTGGCTGTTCCTACAGTGGAGAATGCACCGGAGGTTCACTCCGTCATGGTGTTTAAAATGTGCGAGGGGCTTGGCCTGCCTGTCAAGCTGGCCTAAAAAAAAAAAAAGAAAAAAAAATTTAAATTTTGTCACTCCGCATTGTATTTTCTGGCCTTGAACTGTTTATTGCATCAAGCGGAGTTTTATTGGAATGAGTAACAAAATTTTCTAACTGCAAGCAACAATAGTATCCATACATTCAAACTCAAGCAATAGCCTTAATAACTATCTTCACATCTATCATCTGCCTTCGTTTCTTGCATCTGGAGCTTCCCTGCACTAACATCACTGCAGAAGAGTGACTCAAGAAAATACTCTTTCCCGACATTGACTTTCATATAACGAATGTGACTATTGAAGTGTTGTTATCTGATAGCGCACCATAACATCAGGTGCCAAAGGCTGCATCCATCGTAAGATAATGAATGCCCACTATCTTGACGAAAGATAATTGAAAAGCGGATGGCGCAGCAGTGCTGGGAGGGTTGGTGGGAGGGGAACGAGAGTAGCCCACCTCCACGTGGTGTTCCCCGGGCAACGATGCAATTATTCTGGTAATTGCATCTGCTAAGACGCTACTGAACAGAAGGGCAAGAAACATTTTTAAATCGGTCAGCAATGTTTCCGATGGGGGTTTATTCATCAAATTTTATTTTTTATCAAGGATATTTACTTATGAAACCAGGAAATCAATAACATTGGCTAGTAAATTTTGTTCATAAATGGGATGGGCGCGTTAGAATTAAATTGCGCCTTAACGCAGACACACTTCAATATTTTTCTCGCGGTTATGGCGTAAGTCTTGCAAACATCGTAGAACAACAGCATCGTACTCGAACGTATAGCCAATTCATTATTTACAGTACATAAATTTTAAAGGAATAAATTAACTAAAATAAAGAAAAAAATTATTTATTTCCAGCTAAAAACATTTTAATTAAAATTTTTTAACACAAATTTACTTTCAAATCGTATGAACAATTTATAAATTGTAGGTTTTAAAATTGATTCGGAAAATTTTAAATTCACTCTATGGCAAGAAAAATTGTAATTTTACTTCAATAAATTGTTTTATTTAAATGGCTTATATTTGCAATTGAAATAATGCTCATTTTTACATACATTATAATGCATGGCTGGATTTCAGAATACGGTTTTTAACTAAATTCGAATTATTTCAAACAACCAATTGATATATGTAATATTAGATTCAATGCATTTATAATCCAACTATTCGCAAAAAAAAAAAAAAAAAAAAAAAAAAAAAAACTTAAATAATATGAGAACTAAAATAAGTAGATTGACAAAAAATTCAATTTGTTCTTATAGAAATATTAAGCAAATTGCAATTAAAGTTAATAATAGCAATCTCTACAGTAAGAAGCCTTATTGGACAGTGGGGATTACACGAATATATTAAGAGTTTATATATAAAAACTTACTTTTGCTGAGGTAAATGATGGATCTTTCATCGGCAGAATCAGTGTCAATGTTTTATGTCGTAGCTTATACCAAATTTAAGACAAGCGTCAGAATGGCGTTTTAAGGTCGCTCATGTTCCAATGCTCCAGCTGGAAACAATGTGGAAGAAAGCGATAGTACATATATTTTATTAAAATTCAGATCTTTTTTTCCTTCCGGCCAGTCCAGAAATTAATACTTTTCTATATAGATACAAATTTGGAATGCACGGACAAGATTGCCTTGTTCACACAACGTTAATAAATTGTTCCAAATCAGGTTTTCAATGAATTTTCAGTACTCCATTTATTTCTTCTTCTGAATTCACGGCACTGGATATAATAATGTCTAAGCCTGTTAAAAGCCAAATGAGCTAATTCCTGCCCAAATCATTCTTTCACCATGTTTACGATCAGATTAGTGTTTTGGTTTCTTTTAAAAATTATACCAAAATAACTGAAATTCCTCTGTTTTACTCAGATAAGAAGAAAAAATTATCCGTTATCATTATTCGTCTTTTGTTTGCATTTTTTGTCTCACTCCTTCGGCTTGGTTTTCTTCCATATTTTTCATATTTGACTTGTATACACTTGCTTGAAACTGTACTGCTGTTTTTCAAAATATAATTAATACAAATATTTCGTCGATTTTCGTTAAATACAAGCTTGCAAATTAAGGATTTGTTTTTCTTGAAAATATGATTTGTATTCGATGCATTTTTTTTCTGCAAAAGTTCTAAGGTACAGAATTTCATTCAGTAAACCCACGTCTTTCACTTTTACATACAAGTCGTTCAAAGTGTCCATATTTTACCTGAAATTCAAAATAAAATTTGAGTAATGAAATATGCATTACACGATAATTTAAATCGTTGCCAGAATTTCATAAATGATTACAGCATGCGGAAGGCGAATATGTGAAAAAAATGCTGTGATAATGTTTTAACTCAGCGTAAAATATTAATCATAAACCACTAGTATAAGCAAAACGATAAGTATTTAATTTTATCTTAAAACATGTATTTAAAAGATTTTTCTTATTTTTTAGCGAAATTATTTTATAAAATTTATAGCAGATGGCATTCTCCAGAAAAACAAGAGAAATCTTTTTTTTTTTTTTTTTTTTTTTTATCGTCTAGTACTGCTTTAAGAATTTTTCGCAATATATCTTGTGATCTTAGAAATAGAAGGAATGATCTCTCCGAAACTTTCTCGCATATTCTCCAATAAAAGTCTTATTCCTCTCCCTCCCCCCGTATTAAATCAGGTAAGGCCGATAATGACTTACATGGCATTGAGAACAATAATTGAGAAATATTGATCATCGGCGTGAATCTAGCATTTCTACTGAATTTCTAGAGCAAATATATATTTTGGAACTTTTTTCCCAACCGAACGAAACCAAAATTTTACACGGAACTACAATTGCAACTATCACAAGATCGGATACGAATTTCATGATTTAAATCATTGTATTTATAAGTTACTGCGTTTAAATGCATGAGATAGTATGGATTGTTAAACAGTCAACCCTTTGAGAAATTTAGTTCAAAAATTGATAAGAAACTACACTTTCGGTGCTAAACCTGGGTACCACATTTTTTCTATCTAACTTTTTACGTTTTGTAGTCATCGATTTCTCTTGCACTCGAACAGTCAAACTTCATCTGAATAGCTTCCATTCAAATTTAGTGCGAAATCTACAAATTTAGTCTTTAGTCCATAGACCACACTTCTTCCAAACAACTCAAAACGTTTTTGAGTTATCTTTTTCATCGACAGACATACATAATACGAAAAGATACGTTTTCCCATTAGGGTGATCTGAAAAGTGAAAAAATTTCGAATTTATAATTTTCTCAAAATTTCGAATTTATAATTTTTGAAAATTACAATATTTTCTCTATATTCCGTATACGAGAAAATAAAAAAGTAATATTAACTATAACATTTCATATTTGGTGAGAAACGAGTGCTTTGTTTATTTTGGTCTGGAATTTAAGATCAAGATAAGCTTTCCCTACAAGTGTATTTTTGCGAAGAACTTAAAGAATTGTTTCAAAGTAATTCAGCTGGAGTGTTCAATCAGCTTTCTAGCATGTATCCTAATAAAGGTGTTAATACTTTCTTCCCTGCAAAACATTGCATTTTCGCCAAAGAAGTAAATGCATGAGCGCTTCCCCCCCTTTTTTTTCCCAAAGTCTTGCACATAAGTCTTTTGTGATTCGTAGTAAAGCGAAGAAAATAAAACATGTATTTTAGATGCCTCCCCCCTCCCCTTACAGAACCATATCACATATTAAAGTTCAGTTACCTAAGTCGTTGCCTTTTTTAGTTATAATATTTACTTGCATGTGATTGTACAGGCAGACAAAGATCAATGTTCTGACAGCTTTGGTTCTCAATCTAATACCTGTCTACACTTTAGATTGTAAAATTATGCACCAAATTTCATTCATTCATCTCGTTACGTTCTGTACTTGTGTTCTCTTGCATTCAAACAGAAAGATAAACTTCTTATGAATAGATTTTGTCGAAAATGGGATAAAAATGAATAAATTATGTGCAAAGACCGCATACAAAATGTTAATCATCTAACCCAAAACAGTTTTCAACTATTCCTTTCACAAACACAGATGTATAATTATCAAAATGTTTTTATGGATTTGAGAAGGGTTGAAATGTGGAGATCTTTCAAATCACAATGTCTATTTTTTTTTTAATGATTGCAATACTTTCTCTTTTATAAACAAAAAACTCAAAGCAATCCTTTCGATTTGGTATATCAATGTTTTGGCGAAAATCTAAAAATTGTGCTGTTGATTACTAATTTTGTGCATACCATTCACAGAATATGTATTTAAATAACAAAAAAATAAGTACACTTATTTAGCATCTATATTGTAGCCACCTATCAGATTTGATCGTAAAATCCAATAAGAGGTTGAATGTCTGTTGGTCTAACTCCAGAAGCATTTAAATGAGATAACACAAAAATGCAAGGACTTAAATATATCAAGCTTGATATGCAATTTTCACGACGACAAGTGAAGTTTTGTGTCAAATTTTGGTTTCAATCGGTTGTAAAAAAAAAATACTAATAACCGCATGCCAGATATTAATTATCAAAACTCATGCCATGGATCCATCATAAATTCAGTAAAATTGCTAAATTTGGGCAAAGGTTAATATTTACAAACAATTGTATGCCAATGCCATATTCTCTGCTTTACCCAAGGTCCACAGTTTTTTGCAAGGGGGAGGGTTATGGAATATCACCTTCATTAGAGAATATTTGAGAATGTTTTGGAGAGATCTCTCCCACTGGTTCTTATTAATTATTCATTCTGGAGAAACCTATACTGGTTTTCTCCTTTTCAGCTATACAAGACTCTGTGAAGAACACAATTTCAATTGATTTCGGTAAACATCTTTTATCAAGAAGATAGAAATCTTGTGATTTCTAGAAGAACATTTTTTAAAAAGAAATACTTTTCTATAGCAATTTCCTTCATATTTATTTTAATATGAATTTCAATCATAATTATTGTTTACAAAAGATTATTACTAGTTCAGTAATCATTAATGCTTGATTCTGGTACTGAAATCGCAAACAAAAATTAACAAGCAAAAAAATAAGAAAATTGATAATTAGGAGTTAAAAATAAGTATTCTTTAGTTGAATATTTTTTACAGTAATTAATTATTAAATACCAAGACGATATTTGTGTTTCCCAAAACTCTACAGCAATATGAATAGGTCATATTTCTAAGAAATTCTTTATTAATTATCCATTCTGGAAAAAATAAAATCTTCAAATAATCAAAATGCAAGCAATGAAATTTGCAGTAAAAGAAAAATTAATGCCATTATCTGATCTAGCTACTTTTGCTTTAATTTCCATAAAAAAAAGTTAAATGAAATCCAAAAGAAAATTTTCAAATGAAGTATGGAGAGATAAATTATAAATAAAAAGAAATAAGAAATAATGAATTTTCTAATTAAAGAAACATATATTGACTTATTCCAAATAGTTGATAGAGTCTCTAAATTATGCTACATGTTTAAGGAAGATCACTAGAAAAAGTAAGTCAAAAGGAAAAGAAGTTTCAATCAATCACAGAGTTGCCCTAAGTGAAATAGCATATTTGCTTCAACATTCTCATATATTTGCATGTGCCCTTCTGTAATTTCAAAGTTTAGACACATTTCTGATTAACTTATGTTGCGTCAATTTTCCAGGGAATTCCCTTTTTAGGAAGTAAGCTCTATTTGTACATAAATTTTTAAACAAATCTAAAAAATAACAGTTTTAAAATATCTAGTAAATAAATTTGGCTACAAATTTATCTCCTACCAATATGATTTTCAACTACTACTAAGATTATAATTTTTTATATAACATTATTTAAAAAAATTATTAAAGTGTGGCTTGTTAAAAAAATGTGGTTTAAAGTGTGGCTTGTTGTGTGTGAAAAATAGTTTAATATTTTAGAAGGAATTATGGAAGTTAATTAAAAAATTAATTTCCTTTTCTTTATAATTAGTAAAACTTCAATGAACTAGAATTGGAATGAATAGTTGATATATAACAATAAAATCAAATTGAAAAATTCTATTAATTCACATAAATGCAGAAATTATAAACAAATAAACATAAATAAGAAACAAAGGAAATGAATATTTGTAAAACACAACAGTTAATAAATATTTAACGGGCAAGTGTAAACTTAAAATCTTCATGCAGAAATCTGAATACTTTTTTGGCAAATATCGGAATTAGAATGAATTAAATATTAATTTAGATAAATATATAATATTTTATACATATTTGATATATATTGTTTTTTTAATGCAATATTTCTGTATAAAAAGTGGTGTATGCTATTTGTGTTAATTGAATAAGACACTCTAATACAGTTAAGATGATTAATTATGAAAGGAGATGAAATGTTGTTTGTTGAATAATTTAGTTCTTAAATTCTATAAAAAATTTTTTATGGCAATACGTTAAAATTTTTTAGTTGAACCTTAATTTTTAAAAACTCCTAAACATCTCAGGCATTTATAATGCTTCATATCTTATTATAAATTATCACTCAAGATTTATACAAAATTATTTCAATAAACAATTTTTCTCCAATTCTAGACTGATTACTATAATATGTTTGTTTACTTGAAAGCATAATAAATGTATGATTTTGAATATAACAATTAAAGACAAAACTTGCATGTTTAGTTAATTTCTTTTTGTTGATACATAAATTATATAACAATGACAAATCAAATAACAAGACATTCAAAATCACCATATAATCAAATTATAATCACAAGATATTAAATTGTAACTATTAAAAAAGGTTCTTAAAAATAAAATGGATCTGAAAAGTAATTAAAAATTTTTTTATTTAAAATATAATATATTTACAAATTAATATTTATCATTTGTACAAAATAAGCTATACATTTTGGAATTGAAAATTTTCTGCATAATTATTATATTTTTAATGAATAAATAATAAAAATTCACAAACTAATTTTCATATTATTATATAATCTATCAGAGGTCTTGCATGTTACAACCATGTCTTGAAGAGAGAAAGAAAAATTTGTGGTTCACAGAGGCATTTCATTATTGAAGCATATGGAAGGAATAATTCTCCAAAAAGGAAGCTACCAACTATAAAATAAAGACATTTTATCAGTGTTAGATAAGAAATATAATATTTCATTATTCAAATAATAAGGATGTAACAATGTCTTCATATCGTTTTTTTTTATATTATCAACAGAATCAACGAATTATATACTTATAAACAAAATATTTATTATAGCAAGATATTTACTGCAATTTCCTTTTGGATACAAATACAGTTTGAAAATCTAAGCAACTAGGAAATATAACATAATCATTACAGAGAATTCAAGCTTGATAGCTATAAATAGTATAGAATTTATATACTTTATATTTTCCAGTGCACTGTATAGAATATACTAATTATGTATCATATTTCAACAATCTCCCCAAAAAATGATATATATGCTATTTAAACTGAATAAGCAATTTAAATTATACTTAACTATTCCACATGGATTTATGAAATCTTATATAGCATAGCAATCTTTAAAATTAGCAGGTAAAAATAACAGAAAAAATTTAAATTAAAGCTTTCCATCCTCTAATAACATTGATATCAGGTTTAAATCATTTATTATATGCATACTTCAACTTAGGTGAAAATATTTTGGTGAAGTAAAAGATCAAATTAAAATCACATATTTATGCGAAGAGCTAAAGATATTATATATTTTGAAAATTAAATTTCTAGTTCATTAAATTTAGAACTTATATTTGCCTGAAATAACCTTAAAATCCTATCTTTTTATGAAGTAAAACAAAACAAAACAAAAAAAAAACAATTCTATAGAAATAAATAAAAAACAATAACCAAGTACTGGCAAAACGTTTCATTTTTCCTAAATTAAACTATGAAAAGTCATTTAACCAGTTAACACTCAACTTCCTATCTATCGAACAGTTACATTTCATTTCCATGATTGAACTGAACACTTTTAATTTTTCTTTTTTTGTTTTTCCAAATTAGTTCATATGTGTTTCCAAAGTTACTTGTAAATATTAATACTAAGAACAGAATGTTGAAAATGCATGATGCATATTTCCAAAATTGTAACATCACAGAATAAGAACAAAATGTTACTATTTTTAACCAAAACAAAAACAAAAACAAGTGACCCAGGATGATTACTATCAATTTGAAATTTATCTTTTTTTAATTGAAATTTATGTTTTAAATTAAATTGGATATTAATGAGAATATGAAAACCACATTTCTAATAACTTTGCACATGCATAAACATTATAAATTGCAGCAACAGTTCTAAAATCATGCAAATAAGTGAAGAATGAGTTGCTAAACAGTAACAGCTAAACACAAAAGCATATGTTATAAAAAAAAAGCATATGTTACAAAAACACAGTTTATCATAAGCAGTGTTTAAAAAATCTGCAGAACTCAATTTTGCATTATATGCTGCCCCTCCCCTTTTGGAATAAAACAGAAAATTCTAAAGCAACATGCAGAGTCCTTGTTTAACTAAAAAGATATTTTATAAAGAGAAAACTCACAGAAATTGTTTAAAAAAATTAGTACATCATGAATTATTGCCATAAATATGAAAATCTTCATTGAAAAAGTCATGACTGGAAATAATATGAACATCTTGACAAATTTTAAATGTCTGTATGCTTAAACATTTTATTGGAAAAAGTATGATAAAAGAACTGAAACATTTTAAAAGTATGCATTTTTTCCCAAGGCCACATAGTTTAATGCACTAATAGAGGATGCAATTAATAGATTAAAAAAATTATGCATAATTACAGTTATTAAATATGCATTTCAGTCTTTATGTTTCATGTGCAACAATCATAACAGAATATATTAGGAAAAGATTGAACATACTCCCCCAACCCTTCCTTAAAGTGATATGAAATTGAGTTTCAAATTTATCAATTCAGGAAATAAATGTAAATATGAAATTTTTAAATAGGAAAAAATATAGATGTTGACTTTTTTAAGGAAAAATAGTGCTAAATTTAAATGAAAACCATAGACACAATATGAATCACAAAATTTTAGTTTTAGTGCAAAATATCTCTACAGTGTTTTTCATTTTCATTATATAATTTTTATATCAAAATATAATTTATCAATGCATTTTATTTATTCAAAACACATAAACTAACCAACAAAGTTTCTGTGAAAAGATATAAATGCCAAATATATTGAAGCAGTTAAAACCCAGCCATCAAATATTAGTTTAAGATCCTTATATTACTTTATTTGCAATAAAATTATAGTTTAGTTTAATTGCTAAGTCATAAAATTGATTTCAACTCAAATTTCTGTTTAATTGAATGTTTTAATTCTTTTGCAACAGCTAAGTTGCACAGTTCTTTAATTATTGCTTTATATAATGTAACCTTTTATATATTTTTATTTATTTGCTTTTTTACTATTTACACATATCAATTATATTTATATGAAGGGAAATCTTTTATGCAAATATATTAAAAATACATTCCTTTTGAAAAAGAATCCAATGTGGTACAATTTGAATATTAAATTACTTTTTTTATACACAAATAGGGCAGCACAGACAACATAATGAAAAAAAAATTAATAATCTTACTCAAATTCTCCTTTAACTGGTTGTGACTCTTCTTCTTGCTGTTAAATAAAAATAAAACAGTTAAAATAAATAATAATGTATTAAAACAAATGTTTTACTTAAAGATTTAGTCATAATCAAAATTTCTTTATTAATAGAATATCTTAGAGCAAAATAATAAAACAACTTTGAATTTTCAGTTACAATATTTAATGAATTTTGAGATTAGCAACACTATCTACTTACTTCTAAGGGTTCATCAGGTTCATCCCAGTTTGCAGCAGATATTTCAGCAGCAACTTTGTCATAGGCAACAAGCTCATGAGAACCAATAATGCGTGGCAAAGTTTGGCTCTTCTTGGGTTGTACCTTTAATAAATTACACTTAATGAATTTGATACATCCAAAAATAAATAATTAATCAATGTTCTTCGGAACATAGTCTAAATTTATTTCTGTTTATAAAAAATTAATATATTATATTAAGAAAAATCACGAGAATGATATGAAATTTTTATCTTTACTATCATAATAATAAGCTAATGGTAGACTGTTAACATGTTTTTGTTCAGTTTTTTGTTCTTTTATTATAATAACAACGGTCAAATATTCATGCATTAGTTTGAATTAAAATTCTTGTTGAAAGGATTGGATTCCACTAAATTCTTAACCAGTCTTGCATTAAATTATGATGTCATATGATAGCATTATGATGTGATATGATAATTTTGATGTGATATAATAGGTGATATGATTGTTCCATGCTACATTTGGTTCAGAAATAATTATCCTCAAAATGGTTTACCATTCTGAAAAAAAAAAAAAAAAAAAAAAAAAAATGAGAAAATGCATTATTGGATAAAGAAAAATTTTCAGCTTTCTTCCAATAAAACCACAGTTCTAACTGACACTAATCAAGTACTATATTTGCATTCACCTATGATACATTAAGATTATTCAATTGTTAATTTTGTTATATTTGGAAGAAACTGCAGTTTAAAATTGTTATTCAATAAGTACTTTTTTACTCAATTCAAATTTCAATAAACTTTTCTAATTTTAAATAGTTTTCTATTCATAATATTTTTCTCTCATTTCCATATACCATCTTAAAAAACATATATCAAATGCACTTATATTCAAATTAACAATTACAATGCTGAATTGAAATAAAAAACAAACAATATACAATTTAAACATAATATATTAAAAATGTTTTAGTTAAATAATCCAATAATTCACGCACTAGCAATTATTATGAGAAGATTTAGTGCCTTTCTTATTTTGATTGTGCCACCACTGGCTTGCCCATTCTGCTTAAAAGTTTATGTTTTAAGATTGCAAATACTTCTTCAAATAACTTCAATAACTCTCTCTGCAGAATTAGTAATATCACAATTGTTCAAACAGCTCTTGCCTTATTTCAAAACAGAACATAACTAAAATTAAAAGTACCAGTTCATGGTTCACACATTTTAAAAATACACATGAAATGAAACATATTTTTTTACTTATTCAAGATTTTACAATAAAGGGCACTTTAAACATTGTTATTTAATCATATTCTACTTTTTTAATTTTTAAATAATTCAAAGTATATCATTTTTATTTTATTTTTGATAAATATATAGTATAAAATAATATACATCATAAAAAATATAACTAAATTTTGCACACTCTACCAAAGATATAAATTCATTCTCAACAACTTACTTGTTAATTTTCAGCTTAATTTAAACAGCAGATTTAACTAAATGTTATTTCAATTAGCTTAAATTAACCAATATAAAATAACGGAAAGTAACAGAATTCCAAAACTCCCACCCATTGTTTTTAAACTATTGAAAAATCAACAAAAAGTCATTAATTTTTAAAATATATGAAAATATGAAAACTTACTTACTTGCATTGTCTTTAAAACAAATCAAAGCAAGAAACAAAAGCTCTCAAAATGTCTAACTTTTGACATTAAATTCTACTAAAGTGGGGGTAATACCAGTTGAAAAATATTTAGTAATTTGGGGGAAACATATAAGACTTTTTAGGCAGAACAAAAAAGGAGTTATAGAATGCGTTCGATTTAGCTCCAAACGCAAAATATAACTGTCCTATAACTACGATAGTAGGCATTAATATGTTAAAACACAGTTTTAGCATCAACAAATTGAACTTGCACCAAAGAATCACTTCCTTCCCCACAAATTTATAAGTAACATATGATCAGAGTACACAATAAGGTTACAAAAGCAAACTGAAAATGTGGTTTTAAATATCAAGGATTGCAAGTGAGTGGATATGCAGATGTAGATTTTTAAAAATATTTTATTATATGGCTTAGCAATATGAAAATTATCAAACTTTTATATGCTCAGAAAACTTGAGAATATTTTATTGCTGCACATTAACTTCGATATTTAATTTCAGCCACTTAAAAAGAATTAAAGCAAAAGAAAACAAAATACTTTTTTAAATTTCTTGAAATTTTTTACTGTTGAATTTCTGCTGCATTCAATAACAGGTGTAGGTTTTCTGCGAATCAATGAAGCAAACTGAACCTTAGCAAGATTCCGTGGTAAATTGACTTCATCCATATGGAATCCCTGGAAAAGATTCTAATTATAAAACTATACTAGGATTGAAAAATTAAATTTACATTCAGATTGAAAAATATTATATTAAGATTGTTTTTTATAGTGCTTACATTAGTTTGGATCGATGTAAGAGGAATTTCTTGTTTCATTTCAGGAGATGAATTGAAATTTGTGCTGTGTTTGATTTCATTTGAAGAAGCAATTCCATTTCGTTTTAAGGGAGAATCAATCTATGAATAGAACAATAATGAATACATTTGAAATAAAAAATAAATTTTATAAAGATCCATCTTTTTTTGGTAAATTATTATATTTTAAATATAGTAATAGTCATGGTATTTAAATCAAATTAGACACAAAATGAATGCATCAACCAGAAACATCACTTGAATAACACACTTATAGTAGAGTGCCTTTTAAACTCAATAATAAATAGATTTCAAAGAAATGCAAAAGAAAAGATATTAAAATTTTTTTGAGAACTTTTAAATATTAATGTTACATTCTTTATCAATAACTATATTTATAGAGAGACAGTTTAAATAAATTCTAGGTGAAATAAGCCAAAATAAAAATGTACAAGAAGCTTAAAAGATTAAAGAGGAATATATATATATATATATGTATATATATATGAAACTTATATAATGAAAATTTTCTCCTGATTTAATAATCTTAAATTTTTACTGTTAAACTTTAAAATTTAAAAAAAAAAATCACTAAGAAACAAGCAGAGAGTTATATAGTAGAAAATCTTACAGATGAAAGAAAAATTTATAACTGAAAGTAATACCTTCTATTATATCTCAAGATAACATTTACCATGTTAAGGAAAGCTGCTTGTGAATTCAAAATACATGCATTTTGAATGATTAGCACACAAAAAATTTACCAGAAATTAATAAAAATTTACTGAAAAATGTTATATTGATTTTTATTTCAAAAAATGAAAT
Source organism: Argiope bruennichi (assembly GCF_947563725.1). Lineage (NCBI taxonomy): Eukaryota > Metazoa > Arthropoda > Arachnida > Araneae > Araneidae > Argiope > Argiope bruennichi. Next base: position 125,725,698 of record NC_079154.1, on the reverse strand, counting down.
TATATTTCATAAAATTAAAGCTCTACTTTAGTGAAAATAAGAAGTACTTGCCTCATGTTCTGGCATCATTTCATTTTCTTGTTTAAGTATTTTATTTGGTACCAGATTTTCATTTTCATGAGATGTAGTACGTCTTCCTCTTAAAGGTCTTGTTTTAGACAAAGAATTATAATTTTCAGTATTCTTTTTCTCTTGTTTAGAAAGTCTGTCAGGTGTTGGAAGAGGCAATGTACTAGCTAAGCTATCCATTTTTGATGGCGCCTCATTTTTACTCTCTAATGGCTCTTCAAAAATATCATCTAATTCTTGTTTTATTTCTGCAGATAAAGGTATTTCAGAAATTTCCATATTTTCAACAGGATCTACAAAAATAAAGCAAATTATCATTCATGCAAATAAGATCAAGAGAAATAATAGGTTCTTCAAACATTTTCATACAAATAAGCAATTTACTTATTTGTGTATTTTTATTTCATTTGTTTTATGTTTACAAAGGTGAAAATTCGAACTCAATATTACATTTGCTTTCTGAAGCACTAAAGTTCTAAAATTTTATACACTTTTATGTCCTCAATGGTATACAATACTGCGAAATGTCTAGAGAGTGAATGTCATTTGGTCAATTGCTTTAAACTAATTTCATTTCAATATGAGAAGCATTCCTATTAGTGGAAAAATAATTATCGTAAATTCAGAATATTCATCAAAATAAAGACTAAAGTGTAGAAAATATTTAAAATATAAAAAATCTGCATTATTCTGCACTAAAAAAGTATGTTTAGTAAATTTACATATTTTTAATCAATTTTCATGCCTTTCTGAGTTAAAAAAATATGATAGTAGATGGGCTAGCATAGAAATATTTTTATATGCCAATAATTTCATTGCATGTCTTCCAATCAGTAACTTCCAAAAATTTGGGAAAATATTAAAGTTTAAAATATTTCAGTAACATCTAAAATTATCATATATAATTTCAAATAGAAATTTGGTGTGTGTGTGTGTTTGAAAATTTAAACAAGATTTTTTTATTATTATTATTAATGCAAAATAGAAGCTTCAATTCAAAATGATTTACAGAACCTTTTTTTTTTTTTTTTTCCCATGGCGCACAGAAAATAAAAGTGACTCAGTAAAGTATAAATATGAAGATTCACATCACACATGAAGAATTAAGAATTTTGTAGCCTTTTTTAGAAATTCTTACTGCTATTTTTATTTCCCCAACTTAAGAGGCTTAATTTATAAATATATATGTCTATGAAACAGTATTTGGTCTCTATTAATGTAGAGTCCCTCTTGGGACTCTACATTAAACGGCAGAAGAAGGTACTGCATTTCACTGCTGCATAAGGTACTGCATATTAAATAAGTGATTATATTGATTATTAGTTACTTTCTGCTTAACTTTTTATACAGATAATTTTGGAAAAAAATTGTAAGTTACTAAAAAATATAATATAGCATTTCACAGAAAAAAAAATTACCATTTTGGAATGATGAAAGATGTAGACTACTGAGGGCATCCGACACTGGATTTCTTGATTTGTTTTCAATCCTGGAGAAAGAAGAGGAGAGAAAGCATATTATTAGAAAGAAAAGTATATTGAATAGTTTATTTTAAAATGTCAAATAATAAACCACCAAACAAAATATTATAAAAAAAAACTTGAGTAAAAATCAATTATTATTTCCTCCAAATTTACTAAAAAAATTACCTAGTAGTTCTTTCTTGAGTGTCAGGAACATATACTTCTCTTTGTGTCAAAGTCTGAGACTGCATTTTTTGACTTAAAAGAGTTTCAACTAAAAAAATATATGCATATATATTATTTAATTATGTTACAAGATTCACTTTTCACAGCAAGAATTTCAATTGAAAAATACATATCCTTTCTTTTCATGCAGAGTTTATTTGTAAAATAATTGTCATATTTTAAGAACATACTAACTATTCAAAACTTTTTAAATAAAATAGTTTATTTAGCAATAATTGCCCTACATTAAATTAATAATATAAGTAAAAAATATATGAAAGAACATCAATAAGTAATGTACATAATTTTGTACACAAGAATAAAAAAAATGCAATGTATTACAATATGAAACAGAAATAAAATATTGATATTCCCTTGCACAAATTTAAATTTCAGAAGAATTACATACATTCAGCAGAATTATTAATTAACTTTGATTTGATAATTGCTATTTCCATATGTTGCAAACATTGATGCTAATAAAATTATTTATGGCCAAATTAATTTCAATACTTAAAATATAAAGATACAACTTGAAAACTTACCCATATTGAATTGTGGATTACAGAACTTATCTGTAGAACAATATGCAACAGATAAACCAATATCTGATTCAGGAATCAATCTATATTCTTTTCTATATATATATTAAAAAAAAACTGCATTGAGTCGATAATATATTTATAGAATATATTATAAACATATTTAACTGTGACAGAATAAAGTTTTAATGTAAATGGTGGTGCCTAGTAGAAATTAATTATTTTTCTGCTTTCTGAAAATATTTTTTTGCACATTACATTGTTTTATATACTACTTAATGAATATGTAAGAAGATATGATTATTATAAAAAAATGAGAACATTGTTGTCTGTTTATGAGAGAATCAAAAGGAAAGGCAGAACAGATTGTATATAACTATTTTAAAATAAGAAATTAAAAAACAATTCTACAGCAAATAAAGTAATGATAGAAATTTAAATTTTATATAATGCTCTTAAAAAAAGCAAACATTTATTAGCTTACATTTACACACACATACATATTAATGAAATACATTCAATTAATTATAAACATAATCCAATTTTAAATATGAATTCTTTTAAGTATAATAAAATGAATATCTGAAATGAAATTATTGGGATTTTAATACATATGCATATGATGTGTTATTAAATCCAAGAAACAATCAAAACAGCTGTTTTCAATAGCAGAAAATAGAAAATTGCAGGTGGTCATCTTTGATTAGGAAAAGATTGAAGAGAAATATAATTAAATAACTAAAGTCTGTAGTTATGAAATATCATAAAAAGCTTTGAATTTTTTATTTCCTATCAAATGATTTTGAAAGTACACTTTTTTTTTTCTTTTCAAAAAGAGTATAAACATGGCTTAAATGAAAGTGAAAGATGAATAAAATTAGTTTTAAAAAATGTGAATATATCTCTTGATAAGAATTAGAGAGATCTTTATTAGAGTGGTGTTTGTGTTTTTTTTTTTAAATTTTTATTTTGGATGCTGGCATTTTAATTTATACTCTCCCTTTCCCTAATCCTTCATTGATAATCAAATATCCAATCTTATATTTCAGTTCTCAATAATTTCTTTGAAAGTATATTCACAAATAATTACATGTACTTCTGAATATTTTTATTCATTTCATTTAAGCATATCATTTTAGCTATTCAAATGATTACTACTTCACTAAGAAATATTATATGAGCAGAGAGAAAAGGACTCACTTCTGTAAAATAGCTTTCACTGATGATAACATACTGCCGAATTCTTGGTTTTGCTGTGTTGGCTCAATAATACAACATCCATTTCTTAAGAGTATTTCAGGAGTTATTTTATCTGTACTTAATATGGAAGCATTTCCACCTCCAAGTATGATACCTAAGTGCAATTTCTTAAACTAAAAATAAAACTATAAATAAGTTTTGTATCCTACATACATTAATCATAAAAATACTAATTTTTTTCTTTTTCTTCTTAATATAGCATATCCAAAAATATACAATTGAAAGAAACTTTACTCTAAATATACAAAAATTTCCCAATCTAAAATAAAATTTAAAAGCAATCTGAAAATACAATATGTATCAAATTATATAGTATTGAAATCCAGCCATATTACATGTGTATGAGCATTTATTGGAACATGGCACAGGTAAAGATTTTGCATTATGTTGATGTAACAACTTCATCTGTACCTTTTTCTATTCTTTATCTATGTGTAGTTTCCTTTTCTTTTGTTTTTAATTAAAAGTTAGAGAAAATATCTTATTACACTAAAAAAATGTATTTATTCATTGACCATTTATAAAAAAAACCTTTTCTAATTATGAATAATTAATTGAATTACCTGCTTTTCATCTAGAAAGAAAAATGTTTTATCTTTGAAGATAGTTTTCCTCTGAAGATTTACATTAAATGAAACCACATCCTTATCTATGAGAGCTTCTCCAATAGGTGGTACAAATCTAAAACATCACATGAATAATGAGAATATAAATGCAAAGTGATTCGAAAGGAAAAATAATAAGAAAATTAATGAAATATGGACATGACTGAACAATCACATCAATGTGATCATGTCAATTTCATATATAAAATTTTATTTTATTTTTAGAACAAAATTGAAAATACAATGAAATTCTTTTAATATTCAATTTTTCTTAATTTCTCATTTGCAAAAATTTTACATATATGCCTAATTAAGCAAAGGCATATAATAATATTAAATCCAATATAAGGGAAATGAATAATATTAATTTAAAAGAAATATATAATTTTATTTATTTGTATTCCTTGGATACAAATTACACACACAAAATTCTTTATTTTAGTAATACTAGCATTCAACTAAACCAATAATAATTCAGCTATGTTTTGTATTTCTATGACTATAAAATATCATTATTGATGACGCAGAAAAGATAATGAAAATTAAATAATCAAGAAAAATATACTAATAAATTTAACAGCTTACTGTTTTGGGGACAAAAATGCTGCAGAATTTTTCAAGCTTTGATGCAGCTCTTGAAAATATTCAGGTTTCACAATTGGTTTAGCAGAAACTAAGCAACATAGAGCCTAATAAATGAAAAAGAATATTTTATAAAAACATATCATGTTAACAGACTGAACTTTCTTCATAAATAAAAGAAAAAATATTGCTTATTAAATAATAAAATGTAAACCAATTTAGCAAATGCATTTATAAGAAATTATAATGTATTTTTTTTAAATATATGCATAAAATGTATGTAATAAATTTTAATTAACAAAAAATGGTCATACATTAATCAAGAAAATTTGTATTATCATTTCAAAATTTTTGAATAATAGATAATTTTTTTTCATTAAGAAACATTACTAAACAGTATCAGTAACTCCTAATTCCTGGCTTCATTTCTTAGCATAATTGCAAATTACAGTTCATACATACATATCATATCTTATAACGATCATGAAGCAAAATGTTTATTTTGATATTCTATTCTAAAAAAATAGATGTGTGTGTTTTAATTATTCAAAAAATAATTCTGCAGCAACAAAAATGAAACAGGAATCTTCTTATTATATAAAGAAAAATACAAGTGGCATTAGTATATGGCCAAATTCCAGAAATTAAACAATGGCAGAAATAATTTATTTAATAATTTTTGTCAGTCAAATATACAAAGGAATTATTGAAATTAGTTTAAACTAAATTGCTGCCATTTCAGAGTAGACATAAAAAATTCATAGTTCTTCTTTTTTTTTTTTTTTTTTTTTTGCTGTCAATATCTATTTGAATTGACCCCTGATACATAATAGAAAGTTAAAATCATGGATTAAACATATATTTTTCCATAGCTGACAGAACGCAAAACAGCAAAACATTGTAATAAAAGCTAATCATATCTTATCCATTGAATAATTTACTTTATTACGTTTGAACATTAAAAGATAATAAACAATAAAAAAGGAAAAAATTGCTATTAGCAAAACTTGTAAAAATCTTTAAATTAATTATATTATAAAACTTTAAATTAATTATATTATAAAACTTTAAATTAATTATATAATTATTAATCATTTGCTATACTTAAAAAAAAAGAATAACAATATTCTTTGAAGGCCAATCACAAAAAAAATTAAAGAAAAAAAAAAGTAAAACGATACTAACTTTCACAGTTACTTTGACTTCAGTCATTACAAGATGCGTACAGGAAGGCTGCCATTCTGAAATGAGGTTACCACCAAGAAAATGAACAGTTTTTCGAAGATCTTTCTTGGCAGAAATTTCCAAGCAAGACGTTGTAACTACCAAAGGAAGATTATAAATTCTATAAAAAAATGAATTAAAAACTTTTAATTTATATATCAAATGACAGAGAAAATTAAATAATAGTAGATCATAGTGGGATAATTGATTGGTCTATGATTTTAAACTATATTTATTCATTCTATGATTATAATAATAAGAATATTTTTTAAATAAAGATCATATCTGAAGCCTATATGAAATATTATAATAATTCATTATCCATCTGACACCTTAGAGTTAGATCAAGACTAAGGAAGGAAGGAATGAAGGTGTGTTCTCCGGCGTATGCTCCAGAATCGTAGTTCTTAGCTTTAGCCGGGTTAATAATTATTGAATATTTCAAACACAAAAGTTTGTAAATACAGAATCGTCTTGCTCCTATGGGTTTGAATGTCTTGTAGAGTGACCAGCAGAGAGAAGGGCAGAGGATGTGATTCTCATCCGAGATCAATAGCAGAGAGAAAATTTCACAATATAAAGAATAATCAATCAATATAAATGACACCATTTCCATCATTTAATAAAGCTACATAAAAAAATCTATAATCTATCTAAAATGGCAATGTTTATTTATTGACAATATTAAATGAAAAAAAAAAGAGGGGAGGAGTCTTTTAATCATATAAAAGACATATAGGGTCAAACAAATGATTCATTCTTCACAGAAAAAAAATTAGATAGCATTTATTAAATAATCATTGCCAGAAAATTGACACACATTGTTAGATCCAGAAAATGCATAAAATCAAACATAATATATAAGTAAAACTTCTTTATTGTTTTATACAAATGATTCAATAGTAAATTATTATATAAAATTTCACAATAAATAGTTACAGAAGCAGTAAAATTTAATAGACATTTTGGAGTTTAAATATAATTATTTATATTATATAGAAGTCTTACATATGTAAATTGAAGATATTATTTTAAAATATGTTTTATTACATTAAATTAATATTTTAGATAACTTACTTGAAAATTATATTAATATTTAAATTTAAATTATAACAAACATATGAAATATTACATAATGTGAAAAAAAAAGATAATAACTTAGCAATGACAATAGTTTATTCAGTTTTATTTATATATTTCAAATAAGCTATTATATATTTCAAATTTTATAAAATAGTTTCTTAACATGTTTTATGTAAAATAAAAATAATAAAATAAAAGCAGTAATATCTATGAAATTTGTATTATTCCAATTTTTAAAAAAGCCTTGCTATAAAAAAATTAAGTTTTATATTTTATTCCATTTTTTATACATTTTTTTAACACTGTACACAAACATATGAATTTTTTACAGAAAAAAAAAAGAATCCTATAACTCAAATTTTATTTAATTTTTACAGCATTAATAGAGTAAATATCTACCTAAATTCACTTTCAAATTGGCCAAACTTAACAACATCCTTATTTTGGAGTTCCATTTCTGAAGTTATTCGTATACCATTTTTAAATGTCCCATATTTCGATCCTTCATCTCTCAAAAATAAGGAAGATTTCTTAGATGGATCGCTCTACAAATAACAGAAAAATGTACATTTACAAAATTAGATTATTAAACAGTAGTAAAAAATCATAGTAATGCTAATAAATTTCTTTTTTGTTCATGTAATGTGCATTAAGATCACTATATCAATTAAAGTTTGGAATTTGGAATTAGTAGTGATTACAAATATCTACAGATCTCAAATTTGAGGTTTGAGAAAACAGATCAAATAAGAATTTTAACAGATTCTGGTGTATGCATATACCCTCTGTGATAGAACTCTGAGATTCAAGCAGAATTTTTTCAACAACCAAATTTCTATAAATGGGGGGGGGGGGGAGCAATTAAAATTATGAATCTCAAGGCAAAATTCCTCCAACAAGAAGATTCTAGCAAAACACTCATTTTCATATATCAGACATTATATTCAAGTCAATTTGTAGAAATTTATTAAACAATTATATGTTAAAATGAAAATTTTGGATTTTTTCCAATATTAATAAGGCATAATGTATGAAATAGTATGTAGTGTGTGTAAAAACATTCATATGGTCTTGAGATTTTTTTTAAAGTTTAATTTCTAAATGTACAATTTTACAATTTAGCATTGTATACAGACAAACAGACTAACAAATATTCAAAATATTAAAATGTCACTAAATTTCTCTAAAATAAAAAAAAAAAGAGAGAGAGAGAAACTTCATTTTCCTTGTTTATTCTTGCAAGGTACGACAGACTTTTTGAAATATAAAATTAAAAGAAATATATTTCAAAAATTAAAACATAAAAAATATTCAAAGAAAGAAAAATGAATTGAAATTGTTTGCACATAATACATAAAATTTAAAAATTTTCTAAATAAAATTTACAATAAAAAATAAATTAAATAGATAAAACAAAGTAAAGTAAATAAAATGCAATTAATATAAAAAAATATAATACCAAATTTCCTTCTGGATGCTTAATAAAAAGAACAGCGTGACGTCTGCTTACAGATGGATCATTGGCAATTAACAATGTTGCATCTTTACGGCCAACAACAAATTCTTCAGCAACAAATACATAATTCTCCAAATGTTCTAGAATAATAAGCCAAGTAAAACATGTAATTTTTTTTTCAAGAATTGGTTATTATATTATGAAGTTTCGAAAAAACTTTTGCAAATTTAAAAATCAATTATTTGCAAATATTTATTAATGTTAAAAAATGAATACAATTTCAAATATCAATACTTGTGTATTAACTACATGCCACAAATTAATTGCCAACAATGTCATGTTTATTACAACAAACATTTGATAACAAAACAAGATAATCAAAGATGTCATGCTAGTCTATTGCCTATATTTGTTAATGGCATGCAGTTAAATAAAAAGTTTTCCAGTGGCATGTGGTTTATTCATAATTATCTAAATATATTGTTTAAAAAAATAAAAAAAAATAAAAAATACTGCTTATAACAGAAAAAATAAATAGTAAAACTAATTAAAACTTTTTCAAATTGTTAAAACAAATGCAAAAATAAGACGTTGCATCCTTATTTCTTTTTATATAAATGAAACTTAAAGTAAATATTATCATATAATGCCAGATAATCAGTATGTGTGCATGCATGTATTAAATTCTAAATTATGTCAATTTTATTACCATTTTCAAATCCATAGTATATCTTTTAAAGTTATTTTCAAGAAACTTTCATGATCACTGTGGTGTGTATGTGGGGGAGGGACAAATGAATGGATGCATCACACATGCACACAGAAGATTTACAGAAAAAGGGTGATTCTCATTCTTATCATACAAATAAAAGATAGAATGCCGTAATTGAATTGAATTTGCTATATTAGCATATTCTTTACAGAGAGTAGCAATGCTTTCAGAACCAATGCAGGACTCTTTGACAATTAAAACAAAAATCAAAGCATTTTAGAAACTAAACAGCTTTACATTAAAAAAAAAAAAAAAAAAACCCTGAGTTATGTAAACAGAGAATTTTGTTTTTTGCATTAAACATTTTTTTTTTTTTTTTTTCAGTTTTCATTCATCAATAAAATAAAAGAGATGCCTTTTTATAAAGCTTTAATTATAAAGAAGCATTCATTACTAACTTAATTCCAAAAATTTGCATTCCTAATTTTATATATTTTCCCTAGAATTTATGTCAAATGAATTTATTTTACAGCATCACTTGATTATATTGAATTCAATTAAGAATGATATAAATAAATGGATAGACTTGTTTAATGTATAGTTATCAAACTTGAATTATTTTGGGGCAAATTTACTTACCAAATGTACTGATGACTTTTTCTTTCTTTTTTTTTTTTTTTTTTTTGGCCATTATAAAAATTGGTTGATACCAGAAATGGTACAAATTTAGGACAGCTTAATCAGCTTCATTTTTAGATTATACACAATAGTAATATATATAGAAATAAAAAATCAGTCCTATAAAGATTTGTATAATTAAAATAAATTAAAATTTCAACATCATAATTTCATATGTTTCAACAAACATGACTTATATAACTGTTTGCAACTGAATTGAAATTTAGTATTGAATAAATAATGTAATAAAATTATGTAATCTACATTTATAAAGGAAACTCTTAATTAAGTTTGACACAATTTTCTAAATTAACAAACAACACTTGTTATAAATTGCATACCATTACAGGACATTAGTTATGACAGAGAATATTAGCATGTAATGTTTTGGAACTCTTTGATTATTGATCATTAGTATGTGGTTTCTACATAAATATAAAAAAATAAGAATACATAGAGTTTTATTGTATAGAGAATGCCAGTAAAAAGTATGCACTTTTAAAAATGCTCACAAAATTATACATTAATTCATACTATTCATTTTTAGAAACAAAGCAAAAATAAAAGCACAATGTTTGCAATTTATACAGAAAAATGACATGCATGAAGAAATAACACAATTCTCTAAAATGACATGCATGAAGAAATAACACAATTCTCTAAAATGACATGCATGAAGAATAATGCAATCTTTATGTAACAAATATTTCTGATTGTAATGCTTAAGAATATGTGTTGTTTCCTTAGAAGCAACGAAAAAGGCCTTTAAGGTAAATGAATAAACATTGATATTAAAAGATATTGATCAGAACGTTTAACAAATCCATATTTAAAAAAAAAATGAATAAACGAGAGGGATGAGGGAGGAAAAGAACTGATTCTAAGGTTAGTTAAATAGGCATGTGCCTATATTAAATATATCAGTATTTTTAGATACTTCCTAACAGTATCGCCCATCAAGATTCAATCGACAGACAGTAGTGAAATCGCCAAAATATACTACAGCTCATAGCTGCAGTTTTGGCGTAATCCTATGATCGTCAATTAAGTCCGGGAGCCCCTATAATAAGAAAGTTTACCGTACCGTATTAAATATTTGAGAATGGAATTTGACACGATTTTTCATGAAATAAAATTTTCCTACAACAAAATATTCTAATTATAGTCATAAACTACAAACCTTTCTTTGTATGCTTCAATTTCCACATTTTATTTATGTCAGTTCAACCAAAATGTAACATTTTAAAATCAATGCGCGCTGCGATCAAATTGAAAATAATAACAACCTGAAGCTGGTTTCACCTATAATGATAAGAAATAATTTCTTTTACGTGTATGTGAAAAATCTCAATATAGTAATAAAATTTTAATTGTATAGTGATTAAATAAAAATTATTCTTATGGTTATTTCGAATTTTTTTAAAATCTATAAATATGGCCTTTTGTAGATCATTGATGGGTATCGATTAAAAGCGAAAGTCAAAGAACATGCCCAACAAAGAATTTGAGAAAAAATAGAAAAGTTGAATTAGTGAAAAAAAAAAAAATGTCTAATTTCATTTTATTAAATTTTGAGAACTTCTATCATTTCTTAGATCCATCCATCTGTTATTTTATTGCGAACTTCAAACAATTTTGCCCCAATGCTGTTTACTATCGTTTTCAGCTGAAATCGAAGACAAATAAAATTAAGAAAAGAAAGAAAGTCTCTTTACGAATGCGAATTCTTATTTTATATTAAAAATGAATGCATCTGCAATTCACTATATCATTAATAAAAGTACTTAATATCATCGGAAAACAAAGCTAAATTTCAAAATTCGGTCGCCCACGGTCAACAGGTGATCGTCACTCAATTATCCATTACGCAGAGCAGACGGAAACATCTTCATTCTTCAATGTTTCGACGAAAATAGTTTTAAAATATATTTAGTTAGTCTAAATAGATTTTAAATAAGTCTAAAAAGTTAGATGTTGCTGTTTAAATCTTATACATTTAAATAGCACGTCTCAGATATTTTAATCTATTGGCAAAAAATTAGCCGCAATAAAAAAAAAATCCATTTTTTTAAAAATATATACTAACAGAAGAATATTTATAAGACTTAAAATTTTGAAAAACAATATAGTCGAATATTATTCTAAACTATTGAAATGCTGAACTCTATTATTGTACAATACTTGTTTCTCGGGATCCACCAAATTAGTTCCTAATACTATAAATATTGCACAATTAATTCTGATGACTTATTTTAGAGAACGGAAAAGAATTAAATATGCTGGCGTATCATATAATCATCGTTTAAATATGTCCCGTTCCTATTTTTCACTTACTTTGAAACTCGAATCCGGCACATTCTGGCTTGCGAACAGCCTCTTATCCATTGAGCCAATAAAATCTTGAAAAGTAATATTAGTTATGGTAATTGCACGTTCCAGTCAACAGGAATACTGTTTACTTCATTTAATTTTGGATTATGCATTTAATTAATATTTTTTTAAAGCAATTTTAAACTAAGAATCCGATTTAAAGAGAAAGAGAATAATTAAACTTTGCTATCAGAAAAAAAAAAAAAAAAAAAAATGTGAAAATTCAAAAATAATAGCTTTTAAACAAATGAGAAATTTAAAAAATTTCGTTTTCCTGGAAACTGATAATCGTTTTTGGCTTTAAAATTAAAATTTCAATGTTAAGAAAAAGTTGAAAACAAGATTTATCTAAAACGAGGGTTTTTCACTTACAATACTTGTTTAATTAAACATAATTTGACATATTTTATTTATAGCAAAGGTCAGATTAAAATTTAAGTATATTGATAAATAATTTCGTGAGTAAATCCCCCTCCCGCCCCAAAAAAACTAAAATTGTGTATTGTCAAAAAGAATACAAACATATACATAATTTAAAAACTCTCACCGCCTCAAGAAACGAATGAAAATTCCATTACAAAGAAACATATTCCCAATATTAACCTTAGTGAAAATTCCATTACAAAGTACATTAGAAAAATTCGTTAGTAATGTATATCAAATGCATGATTGTTAAAAATTTATTTTTTCCAGTTTTAATTCAAAATATTTATAATTTAAATGAATTTATAGATAAATAATTAAATCATAACATTTTAGACTATCAAAGTTGCTACAAAGGACAAAAAGATGATAGTCTTGATGTTAAAAAATAAAAATGTTTTGAAATTCCACTCAACTTGAAGTTTTATTCAAAATTAATTTTTATATGAATTATTAATGGCATTCAAACGAAAAAAAAAATATTATTTATCATTTCAATATATGAAAAATCTTTGCTTCTTTCTTCATTTTGCATTTCATAGACACCATAAAATCAGCTAAGCTTTGTAAGTCATTATCATTCTAACTTTTCCAAATTTTAAATTCCTTTTTATTGACGTACTAGCCGCCTTTGGCGACCATCCGGTTCTCCAATCTTAATGTTCGTTAAAATTTTAATAATTAAATATTTTATGCAATTCCAACTTTAATAGATTCTTCAGCAAAATATTTTAAAACTTCAAATTTTGATAGTCATATAATTCACTCATAATATTATAAAGGCCTTCAGTCATAACGTGATATATATCCCTCCAATTTTCTGTTACCCCTCGTAGAATTTATGTTTTAAATTAAAGTGTAAATGATTAATCTGCAATTAATATAATAATATTTTTTACTGAAACAAAGCATTTTTTTAATAATATGATTACTGATAATAGAGTCACTGAGCGTTTAAACTCTATGGGCACTAAAGAATATCTTTCTTAATTTATGTAATCTCTCAAGAATTTGTCAACAAAATTTTCTCAGATTCATCATGAAGAGATCGATTTATTAACAATGTTTAATTTTAAATGCACCAAACACTAAGAAAATAAAATGAATCGTTTAAAATAATCGGTCTAAAACAGGTTTAAAAAAACTACTTCAAAAACGATGTACTTAAAACTATAAGCATATACAAAAAATATATATAGCTAATTTAATTACAAAAGAATGCAACTAACCTAAAAATAATTTAAATCATTGAAAACAGGTTAAATAAAACTACTTAACCCATCGAGAGCCGACTGTCTAGCTTAAGAATGTTCTTAAAACGGCCTCAGTCAAAATAAAGGTTGAATACAATTTACTAGATAAGAAATTGGCAGAACGTTCGTAAACCGGCCTGGTATGTTTTTGCTTTCCCCTGACCGTTCACTACAGGGGGTAAATTTTCCCGCGTCTCGACCATCACCACCCTCTAAACACCGGGGATTTTGAATAGTACTTACTGACTGATCAATCAAGTAATAAATCTGTCGACGCATGGCAATTGCCATATGGTTTTTCGACTAAGAAGTTGGTTTTCGCTCTGAGAACTAAGAACTTGTCTTTTAACCTGCAATGTTTACAGAAAATAGAATTTGTTCAAAAATAAATTTTTTAAAAATTCCTCAATATGATTTTATAAATTTTTATTAGTAATAGAAAAATTTGTTTAATAAATTCTTTAAAAGGAATTATCATTCATCAAATTGCATTACAAATATAATACATTCTTTTTACTGACATTCAGTGAATTTCAATTAAGTTTTTTCTAATTTTTGGTTGTAAGCATTTTACTCGCATATTATATATATAATGGATGAATATATAGTTCTCTGATTAAAATAAATTATAAAAATTTATTATTAATAATCTAAAAATACTACATTCATTTCGGATATAAATCTGTTATTGAAAATTATAAACAAATATCTGTATTATTATTTTTTGTTTGTTTTTAGATTTTTGTTTTTCATTCCATTTTATTAAGTTCTGAAAATAATAAAACAATCTTTTGTCAATATATAGTAGGTGAATATTTTATTGATAATATGTTGATGAAAATATTATTAACTTGAATATTTTTGACTTATTATTTTATTTTAAAATAATTAAAAAAATAAGTTGAAATAATAAATTTTTAAAGTTAATTTTAATACTTAAATAAGAAAACATATTAATGTATCCATTTACTCACGAGGCTTATATCTGATAAAAATCATCATTTCATTCATATATTTAATAAGTGAATATTTTGAATGTCAATTTCTTATATCATTCCTAATCTTGTCACAAATCTTGGTAAAAATGACTCATAGTCAGTGCAGAAATATTTTCATAAATCCATGCATTTCTCTGCTGACAAATATTGCGAAGAATCTTTCTTTCATCTTACTCCATCAATGAAATCAAAATTCCCATTGTACCCATTTTATTAAGTTGCAACATTATGATCTTTTATGAAAATTCGTAAATTATCTGGTAGATAAAAACGAGACTTAGCTGCATGTGTCCAACAATTAAAAATTACCCTTTCTGACCGTTGCTTCCTGGCTCTTCATTTCTGAACAATTCAAACGAATTTCATTGGAAATATTTAGAAGGTATTTCACTGCATGTGAATTTCAAAAGATAGATGCACAATAAAATAAAAGAAAGACAATCTAGAGTAAGTAATCATAACTTCAGCAACGTTTAGAACCCGTAAGTGAAAAATAAGGTTTTTATTTCATTGCAACAACAAAAATACTTTCTACAAATTTTGGCACATTAATTAAAAAGAAACAAATTATAGATATTATTGAATCTGTAATAATTTTGCCAGTTTGTGGAGGAAGGGCAGTGTAGAGCTGGTTGTGTGTATTTAAGCCAAGGAAAGATGCTTTCTTGTCTCCTTTCTTATTTATTTTGCACACACACACATATAGCAACACATGGACGATGGCTACACATATATAAGGTAACACATAATACTATATACAATTAAAGTAGAAATTGCCGCTAACAAAGAGCGAACGAATACTTCTTTTTGCCGCTAACAAAAGAGCGAGCGGTGCCTACTTGCACCAGTTTCACACCAACTCTCAGGGAGAAGTCTTTTCAAAAAACAGCTTAAGTGCGCCTCCCGCCACATTCCAAACATGCATATGGGTTAGCGCATACTGCGCCATCTATGTTCAGTATTAATCTTTACTGTATGAATAAATATACAAAGAATAAAAAATACAAATAAAGTAATTAAATAAAAACAAAATATTATAAATAATAAAATCACATAAACATACTCCCACCCATCAAGAAGTCATTCTTGATGCACAGGTAAGATACACAGTTTAACTATAGGCCTTTTAAAAAGCCCTTTCAAAGTTTTTAATGTAACTACTCTTATGGCCCCATCCTTACCAGGATGTATAGCTACAACCTTACCAAGAGGCCATGTTGCTGGGGGAATATTGTCTTCTTTAATAATTGCAATATCACCGATTTTAATGTTTGGATAAGAATTTTTTCCATTTTCTCCTATTTTGTTTTGACATATTACTTCAAGATCTACAACATACAACACAACTTAATACACATTTTTTAACTATTCCTTTAACATTTAATTTCTAAAATGTTTGGCGTAAAATACCCATTAACAAATTACCACATGCATGCAAATTTAAAATATGAAAATATTGTACAATCAGAATACTTAATTTATGCTGGTTAGGTAATATGATAGGATGTTTTGCATTATACTGCAAAGATGCATTTTGAAGACGCCCTCCCACTCTGAGCAACCCGTCCTTATCAATGAATGGACAAAGTGCTGATAGTGGGCTTTTCTTTGGCATTCATTGGTTTGACCTTATACAATTGATTTCAGCATCAAAAAATACAGTTTGAACATATTTTACAATAATATTACGAGCAAAAATTCTTTCCTTTGAAGTTATAGGTCCAATTATACCTGTAGAATTATTAGCTTTACCAGTTTTACAATTATTTATAAATCTAATACAAAAACATAATACATTAATTAACTTAGTATATGACGAGTATTTTTCAATTAATGAATCTATTAAGACATTTTTCAAAATTGCAGCAAATACCCATGCAGTTTTTTTTCTTTTCCTTAAGGACAGAGTCATTGTTTTTGAATACTGGTTGCTTTGGCCAGTCAGCCTCTGATGATGTTAGGAAAGTAGGGCCCTCCCACCATAGACGACAGTCTGGCAGATCCTTAGGAGACAAACCTCTGGATCCTATATCTGCTGGATTTTCCTTTGACAGCACATACCTCCATCTATTTTGAGGGATGAGGTCCAAGATCTCTGACGTCCTGTTGGCAACAAAGGGCTTCCAATTTCGAGGAGGTGAAGACAACCAGGAAAGAACAACTTGAGAATCTGTCCAAACATATATATTAATAACATGATCATTAAAAGTTTTAATTAGAACAGATAATAATCGGGCTAACAGGAGAGCTCCATTTAACTCCAGCCGTGGAATGGATACAGGCTTTAGCGGAGTTACTTTGCTTTTAGCTGCTAAAATAGTGACTTTAGTAACACCATTATCAGTTCTTTGAACCGCATAAATTACACAGGCATATGCTGATTCCGATGCATCCGAAAATCCATGAAGAGTAATTTCCTTTTCTGTAGTTAGAAGCCATCTCGGAATAGAAATGTGACATATTTGCTGAAATTCCTTTTTGAATTTACGCCACTTAACTGCAAAATTTTCCGGTAAGGCACTATCCCAATCAAGTTTCAGCAACCATAACTGCTGATAAAAGATTTTTATTAATATTGTGCAGGGTGAAAGAAAACCCAAAGGATCAAATAGCCTTGCTGATTGTGACAGAAAAGATCTTTTGGTGATTTCATTCTCAAAATTAAAGTCAATTTTAAAAACAAAGCAATCAGTAGAAGAGTTCCAAATAAGTCCCAGAGTTTTAGAACAGTTTTCGGGATGAATTTCCACATTAGATTCATTAGCACTCAGGCATTCAGCTAAATTATTTAAGACATGTGGAGAATTAGAACGCCACTTTCTTAAGTGAAATCCTCGGACATCTAGAATTTCCGACAATTTTTGAATTAACGCGATTGCTTCTTCATTAGATTTTGCTCCAGCCATCAAGTCATCCATATAAAAGGAATTTTGAATTATTTTAGATATTTCAGGATTTATAATTTGAGAATCCAAGCCTATTTGATGTAAACATCTAGTAGCTAAAAATGGAGCGGATGAAGTTCCATAAGTTACAGTAGAAAGTTTGTATTCCTTAATAGTGGAATCAGGGGAATTTCTCCACACTATTTTTTGCAAATTTTGATCTTCTGAATCAATTAAAATTTGTCTATACATTTGCTTTATATCGGAAGTGAAAGCAACTTTATTTAGTCTGAATCTGACAAGAATAGTAAATATATCTGGTTGCAATAATTTTCCTACCCCCAAAACTGAATTCAACGAATTAAAGTTAGGCGGTTTGCAGGATCCATCAAACACAACTCGAAATTTGTTTGTAATGCTGTCTTTCTTTTGCACAGCATGATGAGGAAGAAAGTAATCCGGTTTAGAAGAATCAAAATCTTTATTAGGTGACATATGCCCCAATTCTTCATATTCACTCATAAAACTCTTGTATTCCATTTCAAATTCTGAGTCAAATTTAAATTTCTTTTCCATTGTTAGAAGCCTAGAAATAGCCATTCCCTTTGTATCTCCTAACTGATTAATGTCCTTATAAACAGGTAATCTTACAACAAATCGACCCTTATCATTTATTCTGTAAGTCGATTTAAAATGATTTTCACAAAATTCTTCTTCATCTGACATAAGAAACTTTTTATCCGGCAACTCTTCCATTTGCCAAAATTTTTGCAAAACAGAATCAATGTTACAATCATTTTCAACGGAAATCAGATGCGATTGTGTGTACGAGGATGAAATAGAATCTCTTCGAATCTGACCTGCGACAACCCAACCAAATATTGTGCTTTGCGCAATTGGTTGTCCTTCAGACCCACTAATTTTTCCATTACGAAGGATTGAGAAAAAGCAATCAGAACCTAAAATTATATCACATACTGATGGCCTTGAAAAATCTTCATCTGACAGAGTGATGCCCTTCAAATAATCTAATTCTTTAATGTTAATATTCTCAACTGGGATTTGAGAAGTAACCTTATTTAAAATAAAAGCATTAACTGTCAAACATTCTTCACTAAATCTTGACCCAATTTTTAAATTAACTGAGCCATGTGTGGTTCCTGCTTGAACCCCACTTATCCCCCTTAGAGACACTCTAGCATTCTTTCTTTTTAGTCCTAAAATATTTATTACATTTTCACTGACAAAACTGGACTCCGAACCACTATCTAGTAAAGCTCTGAATAAGAAAGAATCACCCCCACTATTATACAGTAAAACCTTTGCCGTGGGAAGGAAAGTTATAAATTTGGAGTTGTTTAGACATGTGCTAGAACTAACAGGCCTTTGAGGTTCCACTGATTCATTGCGTTGCGTTTCTCCCCCTTGGCGGATGTCGTCTTCGGAGGGGTGTTTTGGGGTTTGATCGTTAGGTTCGGGTTCGGATTCTGAAACACGTGCACTATTTACTACCCTTTTAACATCTTCATGCAAGAGTGAATTATGGTTTCCTTTACATATGGTACACTTTAAATGGCAATTAGTGCAATCCTTAATTTTATGAGAATTCAAACATAAAAAGCAAAGATAGTTTCGCTTTACAAAATTCTTCCGAGCATTAAAATCCATATTTCTAAATTTAATACACTTATACAATTTATGCATTCCCGAACATTTCAAACAATTTTTATCACTTTTATTTCTTTGAATATTTTCACATGCAACAAAATTAGACTTAGTAGGAATTTTAGCATCAGATTCATTATAAACCATTAATTCAAGAGATGAACATCTGGTATTTAAAAATTCCAAGAATTCTTCCCACGTAGGAAATTCTATTTCTGAAGTTTTCACGGACCAAAGTCTTCTTGTTTCAGGATCTAATTTTTGCAATAACAAATGAATTAGCCATGGATCTCTGCTAGATGCCTCTTCTCCTAAAGATTTTAACCCTCTCAAAACCTCATCACTCGTGTCAACGATATTTCGCAAATTCGTTGAATTGGCTTGAGAGATGCCCTTTTGTTCCAAAAATGTTTTGATTAATGCATTAATAATTTTCTTCTTCTTATCATACCTGTCCATTAATTTTCCCCATGCTTCTTCACAGGAATCATTGGACAACGGTATGTGCTTAATTAAAGAAGCGGGTTCATCAGACAACAAACCCTTTAAATACTGAAATTTTTGGCTATTGCTTAGTGAAAGCTGCGAATGAACTGTGGATACAAATAAATCCTTAAATTTCATCCAATCTTCAAATTTACCAGAAAACACTGGAATAGTAAGTTTTGGTAAACGAAAATTCGAAATAGATTGCACTGAAGAATTTTGTGTTTGAGCAGAAGTAAATTGAGATCTATTAAAGACATCAATTTTATTTTGAAACTTTAATTTCAAGGAAAAATATCTATTTTCGAATTCCTCTATTTCAGAATCCTCAATAGTTAATTCTGAATCTAATTTTTCGAACTCTTTCAAAAGTTCTTCTAACCTCTGCAAACGAATCACTACTTCATTTTTTGATTCTAATTCATCTGCAGAATATTCTAATCTAGTCAAGGAGGCCTTAACCTTGCCTCTTGCGACTTTAATTTGCGTTATGTGTTCCTTATATCTTTTCGGATCGTCCATGTTGAAAAGAAATTATATAACAAATCGTTTGCGAAACGGAACCGAAACTAAAGCAAATTATGTTCGCTCGCAATTCGAGAACTTCTTATTAACTCTTCAGATGTTCTTCTCTTTAAAAACATCAAACTAATAATCAATAATAATAAGAAACAAATGAAAGAAACTTATCTGTTTCTCATGCTGACATCTCGTCGGTGCCTCCAATTTTATGTAGAGCTGGTTGTGTGTATTTAAGCCAAGGAAAGATGCTTTCTTGTCTCCTTTCTTATTTATTTTGCACACACACACATATAGCAACACATGGACGATGACTACACATATATAAGGTAACACATAATACTATATACAATTAAAGTAGAAATTGCCGCTAACAAAGAGCGAACGAATACTTCTTTTTGCCGCTAACAAAAGAGCGAGCGGTGCCTACTTGCACCAGATTAACACCAACTCTCAGGGAGAAGTCTTTTTAAAAAACAGCTTAAGTGCGCCTCCCCCACATTCCAAACATACATATGGGTTAGCGCATACTGCGCCATCTATGTTCAGTATTAATCTTTACTGTATGAATAAATATACAAAGAATAAAAAATACAAATAAAGTAATTAAATAAAAACAAAATATTATAAATAATGAAATCACATAAACCGGCAGAGTTCTTCATTTAAAGGATCTTATCCTCCGGTCACAAAAATTGGATGGAAGAAAAGTGGCTTAGAAATGACATTACATATTAAGAAGGTTGTGCTAAATCAGAAATAATATATATATATGTTATTTTATATATATAAGAAAAATGGAGAGAAGCGTGAATTTTCACGTCATAGAATTAATTGAGCAAAGACTGGGTCGGAGAATCATGTTGGGGCGGTAAAGCAACGAGTTATTGGTGGTCTAGTCACAGATGAATCATCGAGGTCTCATGATGATAAAATCTTCTTAGCATCTGTAACCATTTCTTATCAAAGCAAAAATAATATTCAGAAAGAGATTTTAAAAAATGCAAAAGCTAATATTTTCGTAAATTATTAATTTTTAAAGCATAGTAACAATTTTAATTAAAATTTAATTTTTAAAAAAAAATTATTTTAGCAAGATTTTTCCATCATTCCTAGAGATAAATTGAATAATTCCAAATCATATACGTCAAAAATAGAATTTAATATCAAAATATTTCTATATTTATTCGAAATTTTACGAGTCTAGTTCACGCACATGCACAGAATTCATTCGTATTTTACAGGACAGTCGTAATAAGACTCTTAGACCCTTCAGAAGCGCTCGGTTTACGAGGCTTGGTGTATGGATCGGCAGAGAGTTCCGATTAGTTTTGCAGGTTTTCAGTTCGAGGTTCGAAGCCGACAAATATTTTTATATATTTTTCTTTTTTTCTTAAATTGATTTTAGCCAGTTTTCTCCACCATTCCTAGAGATAAAATGAATAATTCCAAATCATATACGTCAAAAATAGAATTCAATATCAAAATATCTCTATATTTATTCGAAATTTTACGAGTCTAGTTCACGCACATGCGCAGAATTCATTCGTCTTCTTAGCATTGTGCTTTTAGACCAGATTGACACCGTATTTAAAATTTTACTCGACAGTCGTAATCAGACTCTTAGACCCTTCAGAAGCTCTCGGGTTACGAGGCTTGGTGGCTAGATCGGAGGAGTGTAGCTCTTAGTTTTGCAGGTCTTCAGTTCGAGGCTCGAAGCGGACAAATATTTTTATACATTTTTCTTTTTTATTAAATTGATTTTAGCCAGTTTTCTCCATCATTCCTAGAAATAAATTGAATAATTCCAAATCATACACGTCAAAAATAGAATTTAATATCAAAATATTTCTATATTTATTTGATCTTTACGAGTAAATTTCACGCACATGTGTAGAATTCATTCCTATTCTTAGCGTTGTGCTTTTAGACCAGATTGACACCGTATTTAAAATTTTACTGGACAGATGTAATTAGACTCTTAGACCCTTCAGAAGCTTATGGGTTACGAGACTTGGTGGCTGTTTCGGTAGAATGTGTCGATTAGTTTAGCAGGTCTTCAGTTCGGATCTTTAAGAAGACAGATATTTTTCTATTTTTTTTTAAATTTATTTTAGCCGGATTTGTCCATCATTCCTAGATATAAATTGAGTAATTCTAAATCATACACGTCAAAAATAGAATTTAATAACAAAATATTTCTATATTTATTCGAAATTTTACGAGTCTAGTTCACGCACATGCGCAGAATTCATTCCTATTCTTAGCATTGTTCTTTTAGAACAGATTGACACCGTATTTAAAATTTTACTCGACAGTCGTAATGAGACTCTTAGACCCTTCAGAAGCTCTCGTGTTACGCGACTTGGTGACTGGTTCTGTATAGTGTAGTGCTTAGTTTTGCAGGTCTTCAGTTTGAGGCTGGAAGCGGACAAATATTTTTATATATTTTTCTTTTTTTTATTTCTTTATTTTAGCCAGTTTTCTCCATCATTCCTAGAGATAAATTGAATAATTCCAAATCATATACGTCAAAAATAGAATTTAATAACAAAATATTTCTATGTTTATACGAAATTTTCCGAGTCCAGTTCACAAACACGCGCAGAATTCATTCGTATTCTTAGCATTGTGCTTTTAGACAAGACTGACACTGTATTTAAAATTTTACTGGACAGTCGTTATGAGACTCTTAGACCCTTCAGAAGCTCTCGGTTTACGAGAATTGGTGGCTATATCGGTAGAGAGTTGCGCATAATTTTGCAGGTCTTCAGTTCGAGGCACGAAGCAGACAAATATTTTTATATATTTTCTTCTTTTTTTAAAATTTATTTTAGCCAAATTTCTCCATCATTCCTGGAGATAAATTGAATAATTCCAAATCATATACGTCAAAAATAGAATTTAATATCAAAATATCTCTATATTTATTCGAAATTTTACGAGTCTAGATTACGCACATGCGCAGAATTCATTCGTATTCTTAGCATTGTTCTTTAAGACCAGATGGACACAGTATTGAAAATTTTACTGGACATTCGTAATGAGACTCTTACACCCTTCAGAAGCACTTGGGTTACAAGGCTTGTGTATGGATCGGCAGAGAGTTCCGATTAGTTTTGCAGGTTTTCAGTTCGAGGTTCGAATCCGACAAATATTTTCATATATTTTTCTTTTTTTTTTAAATTGATTTTAGCCAGTTTTCTCCACCATTCCTAGAGATAAAATGAATAATTCCAAATCATATACGTCAAAAATAGAATTTAATATCAAAATATTTCTATATTTATTCGAAATTTTACGAGTCTAGTTCACGCACATGCGCAGAATTCATTTGTCTTCTCAGCATTGTGCTTTTAGACCAGATTGACACCGTATTTAAAATTTTACAGGACAGTCGTAATAAGACTCTTAGACCCTTCAGAAGCGCTCGGTTTACGAGGCTTGGTGTATGGATCGGCAGAGAGTTCCGATTAGTTTTGCAGGTCTTCAGTTCCAGGTTCGAAGCCGACAAACATTTTTATATATTTTTCTTCTTTTTTTTTAAATTGATTTTAGCCAGTTTTCTCCACCATTCCTAGAGATATATTGAATAATTCCAAATCATATATGTCAAAAATAGAATTTAATATCAAAATATCTCTATATTTATACGAAATTTTCCGAGTCCAGTTCACGCACACGCGCAGAATTCATTCGTATTCTTAGCATTGTGCTTTTAGACAAGACTGACACTGTATTTAAAATTTTACTGGACAGTCGTAATGAGACTCTTACACCCTACAGAAGCACTTGGTTTACAAGGCTCGTGTATGGATTGGCAGAGAGTTCCGATTAGTTTTGCAGGTTTTCAGTTCGAAGTTCGAATCCGATAAATATTTTCATATATTTTTCTTTTTTTTTTAAATTGATTTTAGCCAGTTTTCTCCACCATTCCTAGAGATATATTGAATAATTCCAAATCATATATGTCAAAAATAGAATTTAATATCAAAATATCTCTATATTTATTCGAAATTCTACGAGTCTAGTTCACGCACATGCGAAGAATTCATTCGTATTCTTAGCATTGTGCTTTTAGACCAGATTGTTACTGTATTTAAAATTTTACTGGAGAATCGTAATGAGACTCTTAGACCCTTCAGAAGCTCTCGGGTTACGAGACTTGGTGGCTAGATAGGTAGAGTGTTGCGCTTTGTTTTGCAGGTCTTCAGTTCGATTCTCGAAGCGGACAAATATTTTTATATATTTTTCTTCTTTTTTTAAAAATTTATTTTAGCCAGTTTTATTTACATTCCTAGAAATAAATTGAATAGTTCCAAATCATATACGTCAAAAAGAGAATTTAATATCAAAATATTTCTTTATTTATTCGAAACTTTACGAGTCTAGTTCACGCACATGCGCAGAATTCATTCGTATTCTTAGCATTGTGCTTTTAAACCAGATTGTCACCGTATTTAAAATTTTACTGGAGAATCGTAATGAGACTCTTAGACCCTTCAGAAGCTCTCGGGTTACGAGACTTGGTGGCTAGATCGGTACAGTGTTGCGCTTAGTTTTGCAGGTGTTCAGTTCGAGGCTCGAAGCGAACAAATATTTTTATATATTTTTCTTCTTTATTGAAAAATTTATTTTAGCTAGTTTTATCCATCATTCCTAGAAATAAATTGAATAGTTCCAAATCATATACGTCAAAAATAGAATTTAATATCAAAATATCTCTATATTTATTCGAAATTTTACGAGTCTAGTTCACGCACAACCGCAGAATTCATTCGTCTTCTTAGCATTGTGCTTTTAGACCAGATTGACACCGTATTTAAAATTTTACTCGACAGTCGTAATCAGACTCTTAGACCCTTCAGAAGCTCTCGGGTTACGAGGCTTGGTGGCTAGATCGGCGGAGTGTAGCTCTTTGTTTTGCAGGTCTTCAGTTCGAGGCTCGAAGCGGACAAATATTTTTATACATTTTTCTTTTTTATTAAATTGATTTTAGCCAGTTTTCTCCATCATTCCTAGAAATAAATTGAATAATTCCAAATCATACACGTCAAAAATAGAATTTAATATCAAAATATTTCTATATTTATTCGAAATTTTACGAGTCTAATTCACGCACATGCGCAGAATTCATTCGTATTCTTAGCATTGTGCTTTTAGTCCAGATTGTCACCGTATTTAAAATTTTACTGGAGAATCGTAATGAGACTCTTAGACCCTTCAGAAGCTCTCGGGTTACGAGACTTGGTGGCTAGATCGGTACAGTGTTGCGCTTAGTTTTGCAGGTATTCAGTTCGAGGCTCTAAGCGGACAAATATTTTTATATATTTTTCTTCTTTTTTTTTTTTTAATTTATTTTAGCCAGTTTTATCCATCATTCCTAGAAATAATTGAATAGTTCGAAATCATATACGAGAAAAAAAGAATTTAATATCAAAATATTTCTATATTTATTCGAAATATTACGAGTCTAGTTCACGCACATGCGCAGAATTCATTCGTATTCTTAGCATTGTGCTTTTAGACCAGATTATCACCGCATTTAAAATTTTAATGGAGAATCGTAATGAGACTCTTAGACCCTTCAGAAGCTATCGGGTTACGAGACTTGGTGGCTAGATTGGTAGAGTGTTGCGCTTAGGTAGCAGGTCTCCAGATGGAGGCTCGAAGCGGTACAAATATTTTTATATATTTTTCTTCTTTTTTTTTTAAATTTATTTTAGCCAGTTTTATCCATCATTCCTAGAAATAAATTTAATAGTTCGAAATCATATACGAGAAAAATAGAATTTAATATCAAAATATTTCTATATTTATTCGAAATATCACGAGTCTAGTTCACGCACATGCGCAGAATTCATTCGTATTCTTAGCATTGTGCTTTTAGACCAGATTATCACCGCATTTAAATTTTTAATGGAGAATCGTAATGAGACTCTTAGACCCTTCAGAAGCTATCGGGTTACGAGACTTGGGGGCTAGATTGGTAGAGTGTTGAGCTAAGTTAGCAGGTCTCCAGTTGGAGGCACGAAGCGGACAAATATTTTTATATATTTTCTTCTTTTTTTAAAATTTATTTTAGCCAAATTTCTCCATCATTCCTGGAGATAAATTGAATAATTCCAAATCATATACGTCAAAAATAGAATTTAATATCAAAATATCTCTATATTTATTCGAAATTTTACGAGTCTAGATTACGCACATGCGCAGAATTCATTCGTATTCTTAGCATTGTTCTTTAAGACCAGATGGACACAGTATTGAAAATTTTACTGGACATTCGTAATGAGACTCTTACACCCTTCAGAAGCACTTGGTTTACAAGGCTTGTGTATGGATCGGCAGAGAGTTCCGATTAGTTTTGCAGGTTTTCAGTTCGAGGTTCGAATCCGACAAATATTTTCATATATTTTTCTTTTTTTTTTTAAATTGATTTTAGCCAGTTTCTCCATCTTTCCTAGAGATATATTGAATAATTCCAAATCATATACATCAAAAATAGAATTTAATATCAAAATATTTCTATATTTATTCGAAATTTTACGAGTCTAGTTCACGCACATGCGCAGAATTCATTCGTCTTCTCAGCATTGTTTTTTAAGACCAGATGGACACAGTATTGAAAATTTTACTGGACATTCGTAATGAGACTCTTACACCCTTCAGAAGCACTTGGTTTACAAGGCTTGTGTATGGATCGCCAGAGAGTTCCGATTAGTTTTGCAGGTTTTCAGTTCGAGGTTCGAATCCGACAAATATTTTCATATATTTTTCTTTTTTTTTTAAATTGATTTTAGGCAGTTTCCTCCATCATTCCTAGAGATATATTGAATAATTCCAAATCATATACATCAAAAATAGAATTTAATATCAAAATATTTCTATATTTATTCGAAATTTTACGAGTCTAGTTCACGCACATGCGCAGAATTCATTCGTCTTCTCAGCATTGTGCTTTTAGACCAGATTGACACCGTATTTAAAATTTTACAGGACAGTCGTAATAAGACTCTTAGACCCTTCAGAAGCGCTCGGTTTACGAGGCTTGGTGTAATAATCGGCAGAGAGTTCCGATTAGTTTTGCAGGTCTTCAGTTCCAGGTTCGAAGCCGACAAACATTTTTATATATTTTTCTTTTTTTTAAAAATTGATTTTAGCCAGTTTTCTCCACCATTCCTAGAGATATATTGAATAATTCCAAATCATATATGTCAAAAATAGAATTTAATATCAAAATATCTCTATATTTATACGAAATTTTCCGAGTCCAGTTCACGCACACGCGCAGAATTCATTCGTATTCTTAGCATTGTGCTTTTAGACAAGACTGACACTGTATTTAAAATTTTACTGGACAGTCGTAATGAGACTCTTACACCCTTCAGAAGCACTTGGTTTACAAGGCTTGTGTATGGATCGGCAGAAAGGTCCGATTAGTTTTGCAGGTTTTCAGTTCGAGGTTCGAATCCGACAAATATTTTCATATATTTTTCTTTTTTTTTTAAATTGATTTTAGCTAGTTTTCTCCATCATTCCTAGAGATATATTGAATAATTCCAAATCATATACATCAAAAATAGAATTTAATATCAAAATATTTCTATACTTATTCGAAATTTTACGAGTCTAGTTCACGCACATGCGCAGAATTCATTCGTCTTCTCAGCATTGTGCTTTTAGACCAGATTGACACCGTATTTAAAATTTTACAGGACAGTCGTAATAAGACTCTTAGACCCTTCAGAAGCGCTCGGTTTACGAGGCTTGGTGTATGGATCGGCAGAGAGTTCCGATTAGTTTTGCAGGACTTCAGTTCCAGGTTCGAAGCCGACAAACATTTTTATATATTTTTCTTTTTTTTTTAAATTGATTTTAGCCAGTTTTCTCCCCCATTCCTAGAGATATATTGAATAATTCCAAATCATATATAACAAAAATAGAATTTAATATCAAAATATCTCTATATTTATTCGAAATTCTACGAGTCTAGTTCACGCACATGCGAAGAATTCATTCGTATTCTTAGCATTGTGCTTTTAGACCAGATTGTCACCGTATTTAAAATTTCTCTTTACAGTCGTAATGAGACTCTTAAACCCTTCAGAAGCTCTCGGTTTACGAGAATTGGTGGCTATATCGGTAGAGAGTTGCGCTTAGTTTTGCAGGTTTTCAGTTCGATTCTCTAAACGGACAAATATTTTTATATATTTTTCTTCTTTTTTTAAAAATTTATTTTAGCCAGTTTTATTTACATACCTAGAAATAAATTGAATAGTTCCAAATCATATACGTCAAAAAGAGAATTTAATATCAAAATATTTCTATATTTATTCGAAACTTTACGAGTCTAGTACACGCACATGCGCAGAATTCATTCGTATTCTTAGCATTGTGCTTTTAGACCAGATTGTTACTGTATTTAAAATTTTACTGGAGAATCGTAATGAGACTCTTAGACCCTTCAGAAGCTCTCGGGTTACGAGACTTGGTGGCTAGATAGGTAGAGTGTTGCGCTTAGTTTTGCAGGTCTTCAGTTCGATTCTCGAAGCGGACAAATATTTTTATATATTTTTCTTCTTTTTTTAAAAATTTATTTTAGCCAGTTTTATTTACATTCCTAGAAATAAATTGAATAGTTCCAAATCATATACGTCAAAAAGAGAATTTAATATCAAAATATTTCTTTATTTATTCGAAACTTTACGAGTCTAGTTCACGCACATGCGCAGAATTCATTCGTATTCTTAGCATTGTGCTTTTAGTCCAGATTGTCACCGTATATAAAATTTTACTGGAGAATCGTAATGAGACTCTTAGACCCTTCAGAAGCTCTCGGGTTACGAGACTTGGTGGCTAGATCGGTACAGTGTTGCGCTTAGTTTTGCAGGTATTCAGTTCGAGGCTCTAAGCGGACAAATATTTTTATATATTTTTCTTCTTTTTTTTAAAAAATTTATTTTAGCCAGTTTTATCCATCATTCCTAGAAATAACTGAATAGTTCGAAATCATATAAGAGAAAAAAAGAATTTAATATCAAAATATTTCTATATTTATTCGAAATATTACGAGTCTAGTTCACGCACATGCGCAGAATTCATTCGTATTCTTAGCATTGTGCTTTTAGACCAGATTATCACCGCATTTAAAATTTTAATGGAGAATCGTAATAAGACTCTTAGACCCTTCAGAAGCTATAGGGTTACGAGACTTGGTGGCTAGATTGGTAGAGTGTTGCGCTTAGTTAGCAGGTCTCCAGTTGGAGGCTCGAAGCGGTACAAATATTTTTATATTTTTTTTTTTTTTTTTTTTAATTTATTTTAGCCAGTTTTATCCATCATTCCTAGAAATAAATTTAATAGTTCGAAATCATATACGAGAAAAATAGAATTTAATATCAAAATATTTCTATATTTATTCGAAATAATACGAGTCTAGTTCACGCACATGCGCAGAATTCATTCGTATTCTTAGCATTGTGCTTTTAGACCAGATTATCACCGCATTTAAATTTTTAATGGAGAATCGTAATGAGACTCTTAGACCTTTCAGAAGCTATCGCGTTACGAGACTTGGTGGCTAGATCGGTAGAGTGTTGCGAATAGTTTTGAAGTTCTTCAGTTCGCGGCGCGAAGCGGACAAATATTTTTATATGTTTTTTTTCTTTTTTTTAAAATTTATTTTAGCCAGTTTTCTCCACCATTCCTAGAGATAAAATGAATAATTCCAAATTATATACGTAAAAATAGAATTTAATATCAAAATATTTCTATATTTATTCGAAATTTTACGAGTCTAGTTCACGCACATGCGCAGAATTCATTCGTATTCTTACCATTGTGCTTTTAGACCAGATTGATACCTTATTTAAAATTTTACTGGACAGTCGTAATGAGACTCTAAGACCCTTCAGAAGCTCTCAGGTTACGAGGCTTGGTGGCTGGATCGGGAGAGTGTTGCGCATAGTTTTGCAGGTCTTCAGTTCGAGGCACGAAGCGGACAAATATTTTTATATATTTTTCTTCTTTTTTTTAATTTATTTTAGCCAGTTTTATCTATCATTTCCAGAAATAAATTAAATAGTTCCAAATCATATACGTCAAAAATAGAAATTAATATCAAAGTATTTCTATATTTATTCGAAATTTTACGAGTCTAGTTAACGCACATGCGCAGAATTCATTCGTATTCTTACCATTGTGCTTTTAGACCAGATTGTCACCTTATTTAAAATTTTACTCTCGAATCTCAATCAGACTCTTAGACCCTTCAGAAGCCCTCGGTTTACGAGAATTCGTGGCTAGATCGGTAGAGTGTTGCGCTTAGTTTAGCAGGTCTTCAGTTCGAGGCTCTAAGCGGACAAATATTTTTATATATATTTTTTTTAAATTTATTTCAGCCAATTTTATCCATCCTTCCTAGAAAATAAATTGAATAGTTCGAAATCATATACGTCAAAAATAGAATTTAATATCAAAATATTTCTATATTTATTCGAAAATGTACGAGTCTAGTTCACGCACATGCGCAGAATTCATTCGTATTCTTAGCATTGTAATTTTAGACCAGATTGTCACCGTATTTAAAATTTTACTGGAGAATTGTAATAAGACTCATAGACCTTTCTGAAGCTATCGCGATACGAGACTTGGTGGCTAGATTGGTAGAGTGTTGCGATAAGTTCTGCTGGTCTTCAGTTGAAGGTTCGAAAACGACAAATATTTTTATATATTTTTCTTTCTTTTTATAATTTATTTTAGCCAGTTTTCTCCACTATTCCTAGAGATAAATTGAATAGTTCCATATAATATACGTCAAAAATAGAATTTAATATCAAAATATTTCTTTATTTATTCGAAATTTTACGAGTCTATTTCACGCACATGCGCAGAATTTATTCGTATTCTTAGCATTGTGCTTATAGACCAGATTGTCACCGTATTTAAAATTTCACTTTACAGTCGTAATGAGACTCTTAAACCCTTCAGAAGCTCTCGGATTACGAGACTTGGTGGTTAGATCGGTAGTGTTGCGCTTACTTTTGAAGGTCCTCAGTTCAAGGCTCGAAGCGGACAAATATTTTTATATATTTTTCTTTAATTGATTTTAGCCAGTTTTCTCCACCATT
The DNA here is from genome assembly GCF_947563725.1 of Argiope bruennichi. Lineage (NCBI taxonomy): Eukaryota > Metazoa > Arthropoda > Arachnida > Araneae > Araneidae > Argiope > Argiope bruennichi. The sequence goes on along the minus strand of NC_079154.1, from coordinate 125,694,068 downwards.
CCTAGAAAAAAATTGAATAGTTCCAAATCATATACGTCAAAAATAGAATTTAATATCAAAATATTTCTATATTTATTCGAAATTTTACGAGTCTAGTTCACGCACATGCGCAGAATTCATTCGTATTCTTATCATTGTGCTTTTAGACCAGATTGTCACCGTATTTAAAATTTTACTGGAGAGTCGTAATGATACTCTTAGACCCTTCAGAAGCTATGGGGTTACGAGGCTTGGTGGCTTGATCGGTAGAATGCTGCGCCTAGTTTTGCAGGTCTCCAGTTCGAGGCTCGAAGCGGACAAATATTTTTATATATTTTTCTTCTTTTTTTATAAATTTATTTTAGCCAGTTTTATCCATCATTCCTAGAAATAAGTTGAATAGTTCCAAATCATATACGTCAAAAATAGAATTTTATATCAAAATATTTCCATATTTATTCGAAATTTTACGAGTCTATTTCACGCACATGCGCAGAATTGATTCGTATTCTTAGCATTGCGCTTATAGACCAGATTGTCACCGTATTTAAATTTCACTTTACAGTCGTAATAAGACTCTTAAACCCTTCAGAAGCTCTCGGTTTACGGGAATTCGTGGCTAGATCGGTAGAGTGTTGCGCTTAGTTTTGCAGGTCTTCAGTTCGAGGCTCTAAGCGGACAAATATTTATATATATATATTTTTTTAATTTATTTTAGCCGATTTTATCCATCCTTCCTAGAAAATAAATTGAATAGTTCGAAATCATATACGTCAAAAATAGAATTTAATATCAAAATATTTCTATATTTATTCGAAATTTTACGAGTCTAGTTCAAGCACATGCGCAGAATTCATTCGTATTCTTACCATTGTGCTTTTAGACCAGATTGTCACCTTATTTAAAATTTTACTCTCGAATCTCAATGAGACTCTTAGACCCTTCAGAAGCCCTCGGGTTACGAGACTTGGTGGCTAGATAGGTAGAGTGTTGCGCTTAGTTTTGCAGGTCTTCAGTTCGAGGCTCGAAGCGGACAAATAGTTTTATATATTTTTCTTCTTTTTTTTAATTTATTTTAGCCAGTTTTATCCATCATTTCTAGAAATAAATTAAATTGTTCCAAATCATATACGTCAAAAATAGAATTTAATATCAAAATATTTCTATATTTATTCGAAATTTTACGAGTCTAGTTCACGCACATGCGCAGAATTCATTCGTATTCTTAGCATTGTGCTTTTAGACCAGATTGTCACAGTATTTAAAATTTTACTGGCGAATCGTAATGAGACTCTTAGACCCTTCAGAAGCTCTTGGATTACGAGACTTGGTGGTTAGATAGGTAGTGTTGCGCTTACTTTTGAAGGTCCTCAGTTCAAGGCTCGAAGCGGACAAATATTTTTATATATTTTTCTTTAATTGATTTTAGCCAGTTTTCTCCACCATTCCTAGAAATAAATTGAATAGTTCCAAATCCTATAAGTCAAAAATAGAATTTAATATCAAAATATTTCTATATTTATTCGAAATTTTACGAGTCTAGTTCACGCACATGCGCAGAATTCATTCGTATTCTTAGCATTGTGCTTTTAGACCAGATTGTCACCGTATTTAAAATTTTACTGGAGAGTCGTAATGAGACTCTTAGACCCTTCAAAAGCTCTGGTGTTACGAGACTTGGTGGCTAGATCGGTAGAGTGCTACGCTTAGTTTTACAGGTCTTCTGTTGAAGGCTCGAAGCAGTTAAATATTTTTATATATTTTTCTTCTTTTTTTTTTAAATTTATTTTAGCGAGTTTTATCCATTATTCCTAGAAATAAATTGAATAGTTCCAAATTATATACGTCAAAAATAGAATTTAATATCAAAATATTTCTATATTTATTCGAAATTTTATGAGTCTAGTTCACGGACATGCGCAGATTTCATTCGTATTCTTACCATTGTGCTTTTAGACCAGATTGACACCTTATTTAAAATTTTACTGGCGAATCGCAATGAAATTCTTAGACCCTTCAAAAGCCCTCGGGTTACGAGACTTGATGGCTAGATTGGTAGAGTGTTGCGCTTAGTTTTGCAGGTCTTCAGTTCGAGGATCGAAGCGGACAAATATTTTTATATATTTTTCTTTAATTGATTTTAGCCAGTTTTCTCCACCATTCCTAGAAAAAAATTGAATAGTTCCAAGTCATATACGTCAAAAATAGAATTTAATATCAAAATATTTCTATATTTATTCGAAATTTTACGAGTCTAGTTCACGCACATGCGCAGAATTCATTCGTATTCTTATCATTGTGCTTTTAGACCAGATTGTCACCGTATTTAAAATTTTACTGGATAGTCGTAATGAGACTCTTAGACCCTTCTGAAGCTATGGGGTTACGCGGATTGGTGGCTAGATCGGTAGAGTACTGCGCTTAGTTTTGCAGGTCTTCAGTTCGAGGCTCGAAGCGGACAAATATTTTTATATATTTTTCTTCTTTTTTTAAATTTATTTTAGCCAGTTTTATCCATCATTCCTAGAAATAAATTGAATAATTCCAAATCATATACGTCAAAAATAGAATTGAATATCAAAATATTTCTATATTTATTCGAAATTTTACGAGTGTAGTTCACGCACATGCGCAGAATTCATTCGTATTCTTAGCATTGTGCTTTTAGACCAGATTGTCACAGTATTTAAAATTTTACTGGCGAATCGTAATGAGACTCTTAGACCTTTCAGAAGCGCTCGGATTGCGAGACTTAGTGGCTAGATCGTTAGAGTGTTGCAATTAGTTTTGCAGGTCCTAAGTTCGAGGCTCGAAGCGGACAAATATTTTTATATATTTTTCTTTTTTTTAAAAATTTATTTAGCCAGTTTTGTCCATCATTCCTAGAAATAAATTGAATAATTCCAAATCATATACGTCAAAAATAGAATTTAATATCAAAATATTTCTATATTTATTCGAAATTTTACGAGTCTAGTTCACGCACATGCGCAGAATTCATTCGTATTCTTAGCATTGTGCTTATAGACCAGATTGTCACCGTATTTAAAATTTTACTGTAGAATCGTAATGAGACTCTTAGACCCTACAGAAAATCTCGGATTGCGAGACTTGGTGGCTCGATCGTTAGAGTGTTGCAATTAGTTTTGCAGGTCCTAAGTTCGAGGCTCGAAGCGGACAAATATTTTTATATATTTTTCTTTTTTTTAAAATTTATTTAGCCAGTTTTGTCCATCATTCCAAGAAATAAATTGAATAATTCCAAATCATATACGTCAAAAATAGAATTTAATATCAAAATATTTCTATATTTATTCGAAATTTTACGAGTCTAGTTCACGCACATGCGCAGAATTCATTCGTATTATTAGCATTGTGCTTTTTGACCAGATTGTCAACGTATTTAAAATTTTACTGGAGAGTCGTAATGAGAATCTTAGACCCTTCAGAAGCTCTGGGGTTCCGAGGATTGGTGGCTGGATCGGTAGAGTGCTGCGCCTAGTTTTGCAGGTCTTCAGTTCGAGGCTCGAAGCGGACAAACATTTTTATATATTTTTCTTCTTTTTTTATAAATTTATTTTAGCCAGTTTTATAAATCATTCCTAGAAATAAATTGAATAGTTCCAAATCATATACGTCAAAAATAGAATTTAATATCAAAATATTTCTATATTTATTCGAAATTTTACGAGTGTAGTTCACGCACATGCGCAGAATTCATTCGTATTCTTAGCATTGTGCTTATAGACCAGATTGTCACCGTATTTAAAATTTTACTGTCGAATCGTAATGAGACTCTTAGACCCTTCAGAAGCGCTCGGATTGCGAGACTTGGTGGCTCGATCGGTAGAGTGTTGCAATTAGTTTTGCAGATCCTAAGTTCGAGGCTCGAAGCGGACAAATATTTTTATATATTTTTCTTTTTTTTAAAAATTTATTTAGCCAGTTTTGTCCATCATTAATAGAAATAAATTGAATAATTCCAAATCATATACGTCAAAAATAGAATTTAATATTAAAATATTTCTATATTTATTCGAAATTTTACGAGTCTAGTTCACGCACATGCGCAGAATTCATTCGTATTATTAGCATTTTGCTTTTAGACCAGATTGTCACCGTATTTAAAATTTTACTGGAGAGTCGTAATGAGACTCTTAGACCCTTCAGAAGCTCTGGGGTTCCGAGGATTGGTGGCTGGATCGGTAGAGTGCTGCGCCTAGTTTTGCAGGTCTTCAGTTCGAGGCTCGAAGCGGACAAACATTTATATATATTTTTCTTCTTTTTTTATAAATTTATTTTAGCCAGTTTTATCCATCATTCCTAGAAATAAATTGAATAGTTCCAAATCATATACGTGAAAAATAGAATTTAATATGAAATATTTCTATATTTATTCGAAATTTTAAGAGTCTAGTTCACGCACATGCGCAGAATTCCTTCGTATTCTTAGCATTGTGCTTATAGACCAGATTTTCACCGTATTTAAAATTTTACTGTAGAATCGTAATGAGACTCTTAGACCCTCCAGAAGCTCTCGGATTGCGAGACTTGGTGGCTAGATCGGTAGAGTGTTGCGATTAGTTTTGCAGGTCCTCAGTTCGAGGCTCGAAGCGGACAAATATTTTTATATATTTTTCTTTTTTTAAAAATTTATTTAGCCAGTTTTATCCATCATTCCTAGAAATAAATAGAATAATTCAAAATCATATACGTCAAAAATAGAATTTAATATCAAAATATTTCTATATTTATTCGAAATTTTACGAGTCTAGTTCACGCTCATGCGCAGAATTCATTCGTATTCTTAGCATTGTGGTTTTAGACCATATTGTCACCGTATTTAAAATTTTACTGGTGAATCCCAATGAGAATCTTAGACCCTTCATAAGCCCTCGGGTTACGAGACTTGGTGGCTAGATTGGTAGAGTGTTGCGCTTAGTTTTGCAGGTCTTCAGTTCGAGGCTTGAAGCGGACTAATATTTTGATATATTTTTCTTCTTCTTTTCTTAAATTTATTTTAGCCAGTTTTATCCATCATTCCTAGAAATAAATTGAATAATTCCAAATCATATACGTCAAAAATAGAATTTAATATCAAAATATTTCTATATTTATTCGAAATTTTACGAGTCTAGTTCACGCACATGCGCAGAATTCATTCGTATTTTTAGCATTGTGCTTTTAGACCAGATTGTCACCGTATTTAAAATTTTACTGGCGAATCGTAATGAGACTCTTAGACCCTTCAGAAGCTCTCGGATTACGAGACTTGATGGTTAGATCGGTTGAGTGTTGCGCTTAGTTCTGCAGGTCCTCAGTACGAGGCTCGAAGCGGACAAATATTTTTATATATTTTTCTTTTTTTTAAAATTAATTTTAGCCAGTTTTATCCATTATTCCTAGAAATAAATTAAATAGTTCCAAATCATATACGTGAAAAATAGAATTTAATATCAAAATATTTCTATATTTATTCGAAATTTTACGAGTCTAGTTCACGCACATGCGCAGAATTCATTCGTATTCTTTGCATTGTGCTTATAGACCAGATTGTCACCGTATTTAAAATTTTACTGTAGAATCGTAATGAGACTCTTAGACCCTACAGAAAATCTCGGATTGCGAGACTTGGTGGCTCGATCGTTAGAGTGTTGCAATTAGTTTTGCAGGTCCTAAGTTCGAGGCTCGAAGCGGACAAATATTTTTATATATTTTTCTTTTTTTAAAAAATTTATTTAGCCAGTTTTGTAAATCATTCCTAGAAATAAATTGAATAATTCCAAATCATATACGTCAAAAATAGAATTTAATATCAAAATATTTCTATATTTATTCGAAATTTTACGAGTCTAGTTCACGCACATGCGCAGAATTCATTCGTATTATTAGCATTGTGCTTTTAGACCAGATTGTCAACGTATTTAAAATTTTAATGGAGAGTCGTAATGAGAATCTTAGACCCTTCAGAAGCTCTGGGGTTCCGAGGATTGGTGGCTGGATCGGTAGAGTGCTGCGCCTAGTTTTGCAGGTCTTCAGTTCGAGGCTCGAAGCGGACAAACATTTTTATATATTTTTCTTCTTTTTTTATAAATTTATTTTAGCCACTTTTATAAATCATTCCTAGAAATAAATTGAATAGTTCCAAATCATATACGTCAAAAATAGAATTTAATATCAAAATATTTCTATATTTATTCGAAATTTTACGATTCTAGTTCACGCACATGCGCAGAATTCATTCGTATTATTAGCATTGTGCTTTTAGACCAGATTGTCAACGTATTTAAAATTTTACTGGCGAATCGTAATGAGAATCTTAGACCCTTCAGAAGCTCTGGGGTTCCGAGGATTGGTGGCTGGATCGGTAGAGTGCTGCGCCTAGTTTTGCAGGCCTTCAGTTCGAGGCCCGAAGCGGACAAACATTTTTATATATTTTTCTTCTTTTTTTATAAATTTATTTTAGCCAGTTTTGTCCACCATTCCTAGAAATAAATTGAATAATTCCAAATCATATACGTGAAAAATAGAATTTAATATCAAAATATTTCTATATTTATTCGAAATTTTACGAGTCTAGTTCACGCACATGCGCAGAATTCATTCGTATTCTTAGCATTGTGCTTATAGACCAGATTGTCACCGTATTTAAAATTTTACTGTAGAATCGTAATGAGACTCTTAGACCCTACAGAAAATCTCGGATTGCGAGACTTGGTGGCTCGATCGTTAGAGTGTTGCAATTAGTTTTGCAGGTCCTAAGTTCGAGGCTCGAAGCGGACAAATATTTTTATATATTTTTCTTTTTTTTAAAAATTTATTTAGCCAGTTTTGTCCATCATTCCTAGAAATAAATTGAATAATTCCAAATCATATACGTCAAAAATAGAATTTAATATCAAAATATTTCTATATTTATTCGAAATTTTACGAGTCTAGTTCACGCACATGCGCAGAATTCATTCGTATTATTAGCATTGTGCTTTTTGACCAGATTGTCAACGTATTTAAAATTTTACTGGAGAGTCGTAATGAGAATCTTAGACCCTTCAGAAGCTCTGGGGTTCCGAGGATTGGTGGCTGGATCGGTAGAGTGCTGCGCCTAGTTTTGCAGGTCTTCAGTTCGAGGCTCGAAGCGGACAAATATTTTTATATGTTTTTTTTCTTTTTTTTAAAATTTATTTTAGCCAGTTTTCTCCACCATTCCTAGAGATAAAATGAATAATTCCAAATTATATACGTAAAAATAGAATTTAATATCAAAATATTTCTATATTTATTCGAAATTTTACGAGTCTAGTTCACGCACATGCGCAGAATTCATTCGTATTCTTACCATTGTGCTTTTAGACCAGATTGATACCTTATTTAAAATTTTACTGGACAGTCGTAATGAGACTCTAAGACCCTTCAGAAGCTCTCAGGTTACGAGGCTTGGTGGCTGGATCGGGAGAGTGTTGCGCATAGTTTTGCAGGTCTTCAGTTCGAGGCACGAAGCGGACAAATATTTTTATATATTTTTCTTCTTTTTTTTAATTTATTTTAGCCAGTTTTATCTATCATTTCCAGAAATAAATTAAATAGTTCCAAATCATATACGTCAAAAATAGAAATTAATATCAAAGTATTTCTATATTTATTCGAAATTTTACGAGTCTAGTTAACGCACATGCGCAGAATTCATTCGTATTCTTACCATTGTGCTTTTAGACCAGATTGTCACCTTATTTAAAATTTTACTCTCGAATCTCAATCAGACTCTTAGACCCTTCAGAAGCCCTCGGTTTACGAGAATTCGTGGCTAGATCGGTAGAGTGTTGCGCTTAGTTTAGCAGGTCTTCAGTTCGAGGCTCTAAGCGGACAAATATTTTTATATATATTTTTTTTAAATTTATTTCAGCCAATTTTATCCATCCTTCCTAGAAAATAAATTGAATAGTTCGAAATCATATACGTCAAAAATAGAATTTAATATCAAAATATTTCTATATTTATTCGAAAATGTACGAGTCTAGTTCACGCACATGCGCAGAATTCATTCGTATTCTTAGCATTGTAATTTTAGACCAGATTGTCACCGTATTTAAAATTTTACTGGAGAATTGTAATAAGACTCATAGACCTTTCTGAAGCTATCGCGATACGAGACTTGGTGGCTAGATTGGTAGAGTGTTGCGATAAGTTCTGCTGGTCTTCAGTTGAAGGTTCGAAAACGACAAATATTTTTATATATTTTTCTTTCTTTTTATAATTTATTTTAGCCAGTTTTCTCCACTATTCCTAGAGATAAATTGAATAGTTCCATATAATATACGTCAAAAATAGAATTTAATATCAAAATATTTCTTTATTTATTCGAAATTTTACGAGTCTATTTCACGCACATGCGCAGAATTTATTCGTATTCTTAGCATTGTGCTTATAGACCAGATTGTCACCGTATTTAAAATTTCACTTTACAGTCGTAATGAGACTCTTAAACCCTTCAGAAGCTCTCGGATTACGAGACTTGGTGGTTAGATCGGTAGTGTTGCGCTTACTTTTGAAGGTCCTCAGTTCAAGGCTCGAAGCGGACAAATATTTTTATATATTTTTCTTTAATTGATTTTAGCCAGTTTTCTCCACCATTCCTAGAAAAAAATTGAATAGTTCCAAATCATATACGTCAAAAATAGAATTTAATATCAAAATATTTCTATATTTATTCGAAATTTTACGAGTCTAGTTCACGCACATGCGCAGAATTCATTCGTATTCTTATCATTGTGCTTTTAGACCAGATTGTCACCGTATTTAAAATTTTACTGGAGAGTCGTAATGATACTCTTAGACCCTTCAGAAGCTATGGGGTTACGAGGCTTGGTGGCTTGATCGGTAGAATGCTGCGCCTAGTTTTGCAGGTCTCCAGTTCGAGGCTCGAAGCGGACAAATATTTTTATATATTTTTCTTCTTTTTTTATAAATTTATTTTAGCCAGTTTTATCCATCATTCCTAGAAATAAGTTGAATAGTTCCAAATCATATACGTCAAAAATAGAATTTTATATCAAAATATTTCCATATTTATTCGAAATTTTACGAGTCTATTTCACGCACATGCGCAGAATTGATTCGTATTCTTAGCATTGCGCTTATAGACCAGATTGTCACCGTATTTAAATTTCACTTTACAGTCGTAATAAGACTCTTAAACCCTTCAGAAGCTCTCGGTTTACGGGAATTCGTGGCTAGATCGGTAGAGTGTTGCGCTTAGTTTTGCAGGTCTTCAGTTCGAGGCTCTAAGCGGACAAATATTTATATATATATATTTTTTTAATTTATTTTAGCCGATTTTATCCATCCTTCCTAGAAAATAAATTGAATAGTTCGAAATCATATACGTCAAAAATAGAATTTAATATCAAAATATTTCTATATTTATTCGAAATTTTACGAGTCTAGTTCAAGCACATGCGCAGAATTCATTCGTATTCTTACCATTGTGCTTTTAGACCAGATTGTCACCTTATTTAAAATTTTACTCTCGAATCTCAATGAGACTCTTAGACCCTTCAGAAGCCCTCGGGTTACGAGACTTGGTGGCTAGATAGGTAGAGTGTTGCGCTTAGTTTTGCAGGTCTTCAGTTCGAGGCTCGAAGCGGACAAATAGTTTTATATATTTTTCTTCTTTTTTTTAATTTATTTTAGCCAGTTTTATCCATCATTTCTAGAAATAAATTAAATTGTTCCAAATCATATACGTCAAAAATAGAATTTAATATCAAAATATTTCTATATTTATTCGAAATTTTACGAGTCTAGTTCACGCACATGCGCAGAATTCATTCGTATTCTTAGCATTGTGCTTTTAGACCAGATTGTCACAGTATTTAAAATTTTACTGGCGAATCGTAATGAGACTCTTAGACCCTTCAGAAGCTCTTGGATTACGAGACTTGGTGGTTAGATAGGTAGTGTTGCGCTTACTTTTGAAGGTCCTCAGTTCAAGGCTCGAAGCGGACAAATATTTTTATATATTTTTCTTTAATTGATTTTAGCCAGTTTTCTCCACCATTCCTAGAAATAAATTGAATAGTTCCAAATCCTATAAGTCAAAAATAGAATTTAATATCAAAATATTTCTATATTTATTCGAAATTTTACGAGTCTAGTTCACGCACATGCGCAGAATTCATTCGTATTCTTAGCATTGTGCTTTTAGACCAGATTGTCACCGTATTTAAAATTTTACTGGAGAGTCGTAATGAGACTCTTAGACCCTTCAAAAGCTCTGGTGTTACGAGACTTGGTGGCTAGATCGGTAGAGTGCTACGCTTAGTTTTACAGGTCTTCTGTTGAAGGCTCGAAGCAGTTAAATATTTTTATATATTTTTCTTCTTTTTTTTTTAAATTTATTTTAGCGAGTTTTATCCATTATTCCTAGAAATAAATTGAATAGTTCCAAATTATATACGTCAAAAATAGAATTTAATATCAAAATATTTCTATATTTATTCGAAATTTTATGAGTCTAGTTCACGGACATGCGCAGATTTCATTCGTATTCTTACCATTGTGCTTTTAGACCAGATTGACACCTTATTTAAAATTTTACTGGCGAATCGCAATGAAATTCTTAGACCCTTCAAAAGCCCTCGGGTTACGAGACTTGATGGCTAGATTGGTAGAGTGTTGCGCTTAGTTTTGCAGGTCTTCAGTTCGAGGATCGAAGCGGACAAATATTTTTATATATTTTTCTTTAATTGATTTTAGCCAGTTTTCTCCACCATTCCTAGAAAAAAATTGAATAGTTCCAAGTCATATACGTCAAAAATAGAATTTAATATCAAAATATTTCTATATTTATTCGAAATTTTACGAGTCTAGTTCACGCACATGCGCAGAATTCATTCGTATTCTTATCATTGTGCTTTTAGACCAGATTGTCACCGTATTTAAAATTTTACTGGATAGTCGTAATGAGACTCTTAGACCCTTCTGAAGCTATGGGGTTACGCGGATTGGTGGCTAGATCGGTAGAGTACTGCGCTTAGTTTTGCAGGTCTTCAGTTCGAGGCTCGAAGCGGACAAATATTTTTATATATTTTTCTTCTTTTTTTAAATTTATTTTAGCCAGTTTTATCCATCATTCCTAGAAATAAATTGAATAATTCCAAATCATATACGTCAAAAATAGAATTGAATATCAAAATATTTCTATATTTATTCGAAATTTTACGAGTGTAGTTCACGCACATGCGCAGAATTCATTCGTATTCTTAGCATTGTGCTTTTAGACCAGATTGTCACAGTATTTAAAATTTTACTGGCGAATCGTAATGAGACTCTTAGACCTTTCAGAAGCGCTCGGATTGCGAGACTTAGTGGCTAGATCGTTAGAGTGTTGCAATTAGTTTTGCAGGTCCTAAGTTCGAGGCTCGAAGCGGACAAATATTTTTATATATTTTTCTTTTTTTTAAAAATTTATTTAGCCAGTTTTGTCCATCATTCCTAGAAATAAATTGAATAATTCCAAATCATATACGTCAAAAATAGAATTTAATATCAAAATATTTCTATATTTATTCGAAATTTTACGAGTCTAGTTCACGCACATGCGCAGAATTCATTCGTATTCTTAGCATTGTGCTTATAGACCAGATTGTCACCGTATTTAAAATTTTACTGTAGAATCGTAATGAGACTCTTAGACCCTACAGAAAATCTCGGATTGCGAGACTTGGTGGCTCGATCGTTAGAGTGTTGCAATTAGTTTTGCAGGTCCTAAGTTCGAGGCTCGAAGCGGACAAATATTTTTATATATTTTTCTTTTTTTTAAAATTTATTTAGCCAGTTTTGTCCATCATTCCAAGAAATAAATTGAATAATTCCAAATCATATACGTCAAAAATAGAATTTAATATCAAAATATTTCTATATTTATTCGAAATTTTACGAGTCTAGTTCACGCACATGCGCAGAATTCATTCGTATTATTAGCATTGTGCTTTTTGACCAGATTGTCAACGTATTTAAAATTTTACTGGAGAGTCGTAATGAGAATCTTAGACCCTTCAGAAGCTCTGGGGTTCCGAGGATTGGTGGCTGGATCGGTAGAGTGCTGCGCCTAGTTTTGCAGGTCTTCAGTTCGAGGCTCGAAGCGGACAAACATTTTTATATATTTTTCTTCTTTTTTTATAAATTTATTTTAGCCAGTTTTATAAATCATTCCTAGAAATAAATTGAATAGTTCCAAATCATATACGTCAAAAATAGAATTTAATATCAAAATATTTCTATATTTATTCGAAATTTTACGAGTGTAGTTCACGCACATGCGCAGAATTCATTCGTATTCTTAGCATTGTGCTTATAGACCAGATTGTCACCGTATTTAAAATTTTACTGTCGAATCGTAATGAGACTCTTAGACCCTTCAGAAGCGCTCGGATTGCGAGACTTGGTGGCTCGATCGGTAGAGTGTTGCAATTAGTTTTGCAGATCCTAAGTTCGAGGCTCGAAGCGGACAAATATTTTTATATATTTTTCTTTTTTTTAAAAATTTATTTAGCCAGTTTTGTCCATCATTAATAGAAATAAATTGAATAATTCCAAATCATATACGTCAAAAATAGAATTTAATATTAAAATATTTCTATATTTATTCGAAATTTTACGAGTCTAGTTCACGCACATGCGCAGAATTCATTCGTATTATTAGCATTTTGCTTTTAGACCAGATTGTCACCGTATTTAAAATTTTACTGGAGAGTCGTAATGAGACTCTTAGACCCTTCAGAAGCTCTGGGGTTCCGAGGATTGGTGGCTGGATCGGTAGAGTGCTGCGCCTAGTTTTGCAGGTCTTCAGTTCGAGGCTCGAAGCGGACAAACATTTATATATATTTTTCTTCTTTTTTTATAAATTTATTTTAGCCAGTTTTATCCATCATTCCTAGAAATAAATTGAATAGTTCCAAATCATATACGTGAAAAATAGAATTTAATATGAAATATTTCTATATTTATTCGAAATTTTAAGAGTCTAGTTCACGCACATGCGCAGAATTCCTTCGTATTCTTAGCATTGTGCTTATAGACCAGATTTTCACCGTATTTAAAATTTTACTGTAGAATCGTAATGAGACTCTTAGACCCTCCAGAAGCTCTCGGATTGCGAGACTTGGTGGCTAGATCGGTAGAGTGTTGCGATTAGTTTTGCAGGTCCTCAGTTCGAGGCTCGAAGCGGACAAATATTTTTATATATTTTTCTTTTTTTAAAAATTTATTTAGCCAGTTTTATCCATCATTCCTAGAAATAAATAGAATAATTCAAAATCATATACGTCAAAAATAGAATTTAATATCAAAATATTTCTATATTTATTCGAAATTTTACGAGTCTAGTTCACGCTCATGCGCAGAATTCATTCGTATTCTTAGCATTGTGGTTTTAGACCATATTGTCACCGTATTTAAAATTTTACTGGTGAATCCCAATGAGAATCTTAGACCCTTCATAAGCCCTCGGGTTACGAGACTTGGTGGCTAGATTGGTAGAGTGTTGCGCTTAGTTTTGCAGGTCTTCAGTTCGAGGCTTGAAGCGGACTAATATTTTGATATATTTTTCTTCTTCTTTTCTTAAATTTATTTTAGCCAGTTTTATCCATCATTCCTAGAAATAAATTGAATAATTCCAAATCATATACGTCAAAAATAGAATTTAATATCAAAATATTTCTATATTTATTCGAAATTTTACGAGTCTAGTTCACGCACATGCGCAGAATTCATTCGTATTTTTAGCATTGTGCTTTTAGACCAGATTGTCACCGTATTTAAAATTTTACTGGCGAATCGTAATGAGACTCTTAGACCCTTCAGAAGCTCTCGGATTACGAGACTTGATGGTTAGATCGGTTGAGTGTTGCGCTTAGTTCTGCAGGTCCTCAGTACGAGGCTCGAAGCGGACAAATATTTTTATATATTTTTCTTTTTTTTAAAATTAATTTTAGCCAGTTTTATCCATTATTCCTAGAAATAAATTAAATAGTTCCAAATCATATACGTGAAAAATAGAATTTAATATCAAAATATTTCTATATTTATTCGAAATTTTACGAGTCTAGTTCACGCACATGCGCAGAATTCATTCGTATTCTTTGCATTGTGCTTATAGACCAGATTGTCACCGTATTTAAAATTTTACTGTAGAATCGTAATGAGACTCTTAGACCCTACAGAAAATCTCGGATTGCGAGACTTGGTGGCTCGATCGTTAGAGTGTTGCAATTAGTTTTGCAGGTCCTAAGTTCGAGGCTCGAAGCGGACAAATATTTTTATATATTTTTCTTTTTTTAAAAAATTTATTTAGCCAGTTTTGTAAATCATTCCTAGAAATAAATTGAATAATTCCAAATCATATACGTCAAAAATAGAATTTAATATCAAAATATTTCTATATTTATTCGAAATTTTACGAGTCTAGTTCACGCACATGCGCAGAATTCATTCGTATTATTAGCATTGTGCTTTTAGACCAGATTGTCAACGTATTTAAAATTTTAATGGAGAGTCGTAATGAGAATCTTAGACCCTTCAGAAGCTCTGGGGTTCCGAGGATTGGTGGCTGGATCGGTAGAGTGCTGCGCCTAGTTTTGCAGGTCTTCAGTTCGAGGCTCGAAGCGGACAAACATTTTTATATATTTTTCTTCTTTTTTTATAAATTTATTTTAGCCACTTTTATAAATCATTCCTAGAAATAAATTGAATAGTTCCAAATCATATACGTCAAAAATAGAATTTAATATCAAAATATTTCTATATTTATTCGAAATTTTACGATTCTAGTTCACGCACATGCGCAGAATTCATTCGTATTATTAGCATTGTGCTTTTAGACCAGATTGTCAACGTATTTAAAATTTTACTGGCGAATCGTAATGAGAATCTTAGACCCTTCAGAAGCTCTGGGGTTCCGAGGATTGGTGGCTGGATCGGTAGAGTGCTGCGCCTAGTTTTGCAGGCCTTCAGTTCGAGGCCCGAAGCGGACAAACATTTTTATATATTTTTCTTCTTTTTTTATAAATTTATTTTAGCCAGTTTTGTCCACCATTCCTAGAAATAAATTGAATAATTCCAAATCATATACGTGAAAAATAGAATTTAATATCAAAATATTTCTATATTTATTCGAAATTTTACGAGTCTAGTTCACGCACATGCGCAGAATTCATTCGTATTCTTAGCATTGTGCTTATAGACCAGATTGTCACCGTATTTAAAATTTTACTGTAGAATCGTAATGAGACTCTTAGACCCTACAGAAAATCTCGGATTGCGAGACTTGGTGGCTCGATCGTTAGAGTGTTGCAATTAGTTTTGCAGGTCCTAAGTTCGAGGCTCGAAGCGGACAAATATTTTTATATATTTTTCTTTTTTTTAAAAATTTATTTAGCCAGTTTTGTCCATCATTCCTAGAAATAAATTGAATAATTCCAAATCATATACGTCAAAAATAGAATTTAATATCAAAATATTTCTATATTTATTCGAAATTTTACGAGTCTAGTTCACGCACATGCGCAGAATTCATTCGTATTATTAGCATTGTGCTTTTTGACCAGATTGTCAACGTATTTAAAATTTTACTGGAGAGTCGTAATGAGAATCTTAGACCCTTCAGAAGCTCTGGGGTTCCGAGGATTGGTGGCTGGATCGGTAGAGTGCTGCGCCTAGTTTTGCAGGTCTTCAGTTCGAGGCTCGAAGCGGACAAACATTTTTATATATTTTTCTTCTTTTTTTATAAATTTATTTTAGCCAGTTTTATAAATCATTCCTAGAAATAAATTGAATAGTTCCAAATCATATACGTCAAAAATAGAATTTAATATCAAAATATTTCTATATTTATTCGAAATTTTACGAGTGTAGTTCACGCACATGCGCAGAATTCATTCGTATTCTTAGCATTGTGCTTATAGACCAGATTGTCACCGTATTTAAAATTTTACTGTCGAATCGTAATGAGACTCTTAGACCCTTCAGAAGCGCTCGGATTGCGAGACTTGGTGGCTCGATCGGTAGAGTGTTGCAATTAGTTTTGCAGATCCTAAGTTCGAGGCTCGAAGCGGACAAATATTTTTATATATTTTTCTTTTTTTTAAAAATTTATTTAGCCAGTTTTGTCCATCATTAATAGAAATAAATTGAATAATTCCAAATCATATACGTCAAAAATAGAATTTAATATTAAAATATTTCTATATTTATTCGAAATTTTACGAGTCTAGTTCACGCACATGCGCAGAATTCATTCGTATTATTAGCATTGTGCTTTTAGACCAGATTGTCACCGTATTTAAAATTTTACTGGAGAGTCGTAATGAGACTCTTAGACCCTTCAGAAGCTCTGGGGTTCCGAGGATTGGTGGCTGGATCGGTAGAGTGCTGCGCCTAGTTTTGCAGGTCTTCAGTTCGAGGCTCGAAGCGGACAAACATTTATATATATTTTTCTTCTTTTTTTATAAATTTATTTTAGCCAGTTTTATCCATCATTCCTAGAAATAAATTGAATAGTTCCAAATCATATACGTGAAAAATAGAATTTAATATGAAATATTTCTATATTTATTCGAAATTTTAAGAGTCTAGTTCACGCACATGCGCAGAATTCCTTCGTATTCTTAGCATTGTGCTTATAGACCAGATTTTCACCGTATTTAAAATTTTACTGTAGAATCGTAATGAGACTCTTAGACCCTCCAGAAGCTCTCGGATTGCGAGACTTGGTGGCTAGATCGGTAGAGTGTTGCGATTAGTTTTGCAGGTCCTCAGTTCGAGGCTCGAAGCGGACAAATATTTTTATATATTTTTCTTTTTTTAAAAATTTATTTAGCCAGTTTTATCCATCATTCCTAGAAATAAATAGAATAATTCAAAATCATATACGTCAAAAATAGAATTTAATATCAAAATATTTCTATATTTATTCGAAATTTTACGAGTCTAGTTCACGCTCATGCGCAGAATTCATTCGTATTCTTAGCATTGTGGTTTTAGACCATATTGTCACCGTATTTAAAATTTTACTGGTGAATCCCAATGAGAATCTTAGAACCTTCATAAGCCCTCGGGTTACGAGACTTGGTGGCTAGATTGGTAGAGTGTTGCGCTTAGTTTTGCAGGTCTTCAGTTCGAGGCTTGAAGCGGAGTAATATTTTGATATATTTTTCTTCTTCTTTTCTTAAATTTATTTTAGCCAGTTTTATCCATCATTCCTAGAAATAAATTGAATAATTCCAAATCATATACGTCAAATATAGAATTTAATATCAAAATATTTCTATATTTATTCGAAATTTTACGAGTGTAGTTCACGCACATGCGCAGAATTCATTCGTATTCTTAGCATTGTGCTTATAGACCAGATTGTCACCGTATTTAAAATTTTACTGTCGAATCGTAATGAGACTCTTAGACCCTTCAGAAGCGCTCGGATTGCGAGACTTAGTGGCTAGATCGCTAGAGTGTTGATATTAGTATAGCAGGTCCTCAGTTCGAGGCTCGAAGCGGACAAATATTTTTATATATATATATTTTTTTAAATTTATTTAGCCAGTTTTATCCATCATTCCTAGAAATAAATTGAATAATTCCAAATCATATACGTCAAAAATAGAATTTAATATCAAAATATTTCTATATTTATTCGAAATTTTACGAGTCTAGTTCACGCACATGCGCAGAATTCATTCGTATTTTTATCATTGTGCTTTTAGACCAGATTGTCACCGTATTTAAAATTTTACTGGCGAATCGTAATGAGACTCTTAGACCCTTCAGACGCTCTCGGATTACGAGACTTGATGGTTAGATCGGTTGAGTGTTGCGCTTAGTTCTGCAGGTCCTCAGTACGAGGCTCGAAGCGGACAAATATTTTTATATATTTTTCTTTTTTTTAAAATTAATTTTAGCCAGTTTTATCCATTATTCCTAGAAATAAATTAAATAGTTCCAAATCATATACGTAAAAAATAGAATTTAATATCAAAATATTTCTATATTTATTCGAAATTTTACGAGTCTAGTTCACGCACATGCGCAGAATTCATTCGTATTCTTTGCATTGTGCTTATAGACCAGATTGTCACCGTATTTAAAATTTTACTGTAGAATCGTAATGAGACTCTTAGACCCTACAGAAAATCTCGGATTGCGAGACTTGGTGGCTCGATCGTTAGAGTGTTGCAATTAGTTTTGCAGGTCCTAAGTTCGAGGCTCGAAGCGGACAAATATTTTTATATATTTTTCTTTTTTTAAAAAATTTATTTAGCCAGTTTTGTCCATCATTCCTAGAAATAAATTGAATAATTCCAAATCATATACGTCAAAAATAGAATTTAATATCAAAATATTTCTATATTTATTCGAAATTTTACGAGTCTAGTTCACGCACATGCGCAGAATTCATTCGTATTATTAGCATTGTGCTTTTAGACCAGATTGTCAACGTATTTAAAATTTTAATGGAGAGTCGTAATGAGAATCTTAGACCCTTCAGAAGCTCTGGGGTTCCGAGGATTGGTGGCTGGATCGGTAGAGTGCTGCGCCTAGTTTTGCAGGTCTTCAGTTCGAGGCTCGAAGCGGACAAACATTTTTATATATTTTTCTTCTTTTTTTATAAATTTATTTTAGCCACTTTTATAAATCATTCCTAGAAATAAATTGAATAGTTCCAAATCATATACGTCAAAAATAGAATTTAATATCAAAATATTTCTATATTTATTCGAAATTTTATGAGTGTAGTTCACGCACATGCGCAGAATTCATTCATATTCTTAGCATTGTGCTTATTGAGCAGATTGTCACCGTATTTAAAATTTTACTGTCGAATCGTAATGAGACTCTTAGACCCTTCAGAAGCGCTCGGATTGCGAGACTTAGTGGCTAGATCTCTAGAGTGTTGCAATTATTTTTGCAGGTCCTCAGTTCGAGGCTCGAAGCGGACAAATATTTTTATATATTTTTCTTTTTTTTAAAATTAATTTTAGCCAGTTTTATGCATTATTCCTAGAAATAAATTAAATAGTTCCAAATCATATACGTGAAAAATAGAATTTAATATCAAATTATTTCTATATTTATTCGAAATTTTACTAGTCCAGTTCACGCACATGCGCAGAATTCATTCGTATTATTAGCATTGTGATTTTATACCAGATTGTCACCGTATTTAAAATTTTACTGGAGAGTCGTAATGAGACTCTTAGACCCTTCAGAAGCTCTGGTGTTACGAGACTTGGTGGCTAGATTGGTAGAGTGTTGCGCTTAGTTTTGCAGATCTTCAGTTCGAGGCTCGAAGCGGACAAATATTTTTATATATTTTTCTTCTTTTTTTTAAAATTTATTTGAGCCAGTTTTATCCATCATTCCAAGAAATAAACTGAATAGTTCCAAATTATATACGTCAAAAATAGAATTTAATATCAAAATATTTCTATATTTATTCGAAATTTTACGAGTGTAGTTCACGCAGATGCGCAGAATTCATTCGTATTATTGGCATTGTGCTTTTAGACCAGATTGTCACCGTATTTAAAATTTTACTGTAGAATCGTAATGAGACTCTTAGACCCTTCAGAAGCTCTCGGATTACGAGACTTGGTGGTTAGATCGGAAGAGTGTTGCGCTTACTTTTGAAGGTCCTCAGTTCGAGGCTCGAAGCGGACAAATATTTTTATATATTTTGCTTTTTTTTTAAAATTTAATTTAGCCAGTTTTCTCCACCACTCCTAGAAATAAATTGAATAATTCCAAATTATATACGTCAAAAATAGAATTTAATATCAAAATATTTCTATATTTATTCGAAATTTTACGAGTGTAGTTCACGCACATGTGCAGAATTCATTCGTATTATTAGCATTGTGCTTTTAGACCAGATTGTCACCGTATTTAAAATTTTACTGTAGAATCGTAATGAGACTCTTAGACCCTTCAGAAGCTCTCGGATTACGAGACTTGGTGGTTAGATCGGTAGAGTGTTGCGCTTAGTTTTGCAGGTCTTCAGTTCGAGGCTCGAAGCGGACAAACATCTTTATATATTTTTCTTCTTTTTTTTAAAATTTATTTTAGCGAGTTTTATCCATCATTCCTAGAAATAAGTTGAATAGTTCCGAATCATATAAGTCAAAAATAGAATTTAATATCAATATATTTCTATATTTATTCGAAATTTGACGAGTCTAGTTCACGCAAATGCGCAGAATTCATTCGTATTATTAGCATTGTGATTTTGTACCAGATTGTCACCGTATTTAAAATTTTACAGGAGAGTCGTAATGAGACTCTTAGACCCTTCAGAAGCTCTCGGATTACGAGACTTGGTGGTTAGATCGGAAGAGTGTTGCGCTTACTTTTGAAGGTCCTCAGTTCGAGGCTCGAAGCGGACAAATTTTTTTATATATTTTGCTTTTTTTTTAAAATTTAATTTAGCCAGTTTTCTCCACCACTCCTAGAAATAAATTGAATAATTCCAAATTATATACGTCAAAAATAGAATTTAATATCAATATATTTCTATATTTATTCGAAATTTGACGAGTCTAGTTCACGCAAATGCGCAGAATTCATTCGTATTATTAGCATTGTGATTTTGTACCAGATTGTCACCGTATTTACAATTTTACTGTCGAATCGTAATGAGATCCTTAGACCCTTTAGAAGCTCTCGGATTACGAAACTTGGTGGTTAGATCGGTAGAGTGTTGCGCTTAGTTTTGCAGGTCCTCAGTTCGATGCTCGAAGCGGACAAATATTTTTATATATTTTTCTTTTTTTAAAAATTTTTTTTAGCCAGTTTTATCCATCATTCCTAGAAATAAATTGAATAATTCCAAATCATATACGTCAAAAATAGAATTTAATATCAAAATATTTCTATATTTATTCGAAATTTTACGAGTCTAGTTCACGCACATGCGCAGAATTCATTCGTATTCTTATCATTGTGCTTTTAGACCAGATTGTCACCGTATTTAAAATTTTACTGCAGAGTCGTAATGAGACTCTTAGACCCTTCAGAATCTCTGGGGTTACGAGGCTTGGTGGCTAGATCGGTAGAGTGCTGCGCTTACTTTTGCAGGTCTTCAGTTCGAGGCTCCAAGCGGACAAACATTTTTATATATTTTTCTTCTTTTTTTCTTAAATTTATTTTAGCCAGTTTTATCCCTTATTCCTAGAAATAAATTGAATAGTTCGAAATCATATACGTGAAAAATAGAATTTAATATCAAAATATTTCTATATTTATTCGAAATTTTACGAGTCTAGTTCACGCACATGCGCAGAATTCATTCGTATTCTTATCATTGTGCTTTTAGACCAGATTGTCACCGTATTTAAAATTTTACTGGCGAATCGTAATGAGACATTTAGACCCTTCAGAAGCTCTCGGATTACGACACTTGGTGGCTAGATTGGTAGAGTGATGCGCTTAGTTTTGCAGATCTTCAGTTCGAGGCTCGAAGCGGACAATTATTTTTATATATTTTTCTTCTTTTTTTTAAAATTTATTTTAGCTAGTTTTATCCAGCATTCCTAGAAATAAATTGAATAATTCCAAATCATATACGTCAAAAATAGAATTTAATATCAAAATATTTCTATATTTATTCGAAATTTTACGAGTCTAGTTCACGCACATGCGCAGAATTCATGCGTATTCTTAGCATTGTGCTTATAGACCAGATTGTCACCGTATTTCAAATTTTACTGTAGAATCGTAATGAGACTCATAGACCCTTCAGAAGCTCTTGGATTACGAGACTTTGTGGCTAGATCGGTAGAGTGTTGAGCTTAGTTTTGCAGGTCCTCAGTTCGAGGCTCGAAGCGGACAAATATTTTTATATATTTTTCTTTTTTTTAAAATTTATTTTAGCCAGTTTTATCCATCATTCCTAGAAATAAATTGAATAATTCCAAATCATATACGTCAAAAATAGAATTTAATATCAAAATATTTCTATATTTATTCGAAATTTTACGAGTCTAGTTCACGCACATG
The DNA here is from genome assembly GCF_947563725.1 of Argiope bruennichi. Classification (NCBI taxonomy): domain Eukaryota; kingdom Metazoa; phylum Arthropoda; class Arachnida; order Araneae; family Araneidae; genus Argiope; species Argiope bruennichi. The sequence continues at coordinate 125,672,045 of NC_079154.1, read as the reverse complement.
CGCAGAATTCATTCGTATTTTTATCATTGTGCTTATAGACCAGACTGTCACCGTATTTAAAATTTTACTGGAGAGTCGTAATGAGACTCTTAGACCCTTCAGAAGCTCTGGTGCTACGAGACTTGGTGGCTGGATCGGTAGAGTGCTGCGCTTAGTTTTACAGGTCTTCAGTTAAAGGCTCGAAGCGGACAAATATTTTTATATATTTTTCTTCTTTTTTTCTTAAATTTATTTTAGCCAGTTTTATCCATCATTCCTAGAAATAAGTTGAATAGTTCCAAATCATATACGTCAAAAATAGAATTTAATATCAAAATATTTCTATATTTATTCGAAATTTTACGAGTGTAGTTCACGCACATGCGCAGAATTCATTCGTATTCTTAGCATTGTGCTTTTAGACCAGATTGTCACCGTATTTAAAATTTTACTGGCGAATCGTAATGAGACTTTTAGACCCTTCAGAAGCTCTCGGATTACGACACTTGGTGGCTAGATCGGTAGAGTGATGCGCTTAGTTTTGTAGATCTTCAGTTGAAGGCTCGAAGCGGACAATTATTTTTATATATTTTTCTTCTTTTTTTTTAAATTTATTTTAGCTAGTTTTATCCATCATTCCTAGAAATAAATTGAAAAATTCCAAATCATATACGTCAAAAATAGAATTTAATATCAAAATATTTCTATATTTATACGAAATTTTACGAGTCTAGTTCACGCACATGCGCAGAATTCATTCGTATTTTTATCATTGTGCTTTTAGACCAGATTGTCACCGTATTTAAAATTTTACTGGAGAGTCGTAATGAGACTCTTAGACCCTTCATAAGCTCTGGGGTTACGACGCTTGGTGGCTAGATCGGTAGAGTGCTGTGCTTAGTTTTACAGGTCTTCAGTTGAAGGCTCGAAGCGGACAAATATTTTTATATATTTTTCTTCTTTTTTTCTTAAATTTATTTTAGCCAGTTATATCCCTTATTCCTAGAAATAAATTGAATAGTTCGAAATCATATACGTCAAAAATAGAATTTAATATCAAAATATTTCTATATTTATTCGAAATTTTACGAGTCTAGTTCACGCACATGCGCAGAATTCATGCGTAGTCTTAGCATTGTGCTTTTAGACCAGATTGTCACCGTATTTAAAATTTTACTGGAGAGTCGTAATGAGACTCTTAGACCCTTCAGAAGCTCTGGGGTTACGAGGCTTGGTGGCTAGATCGGTAGAGTGCTGCGCTTAGTTTTACAGGTCTTCAGTTCGAGGCTCGAAGCGGACAAATATTTTTATATATTTTTCTTTTTTTTAAAATTTATTTTAGCCAGTTTTATCCATCATTCCTAGAAATAAATTGAATAATTCCAAATCATATACGTCAAAAATAGAATTTAATATCAAAATATTTCTATATTTATTCGAAATTTTACGAGTCTAGTTCACGCACATGCGCAGAATTCATTCGTATTTTTATCATTGTGCTTATAGACCAGACTGTCACCGTATTTAAAATTTTACTGGAGAGTCGTAATGAGACTCTTAGACCCTTCAGAAGCTCTGGTGCTACGAGACTTGGTGGCTGGATCGGTAGAGTGCTGCGCTTAGTTTTACAGGTCTTCAGTTAAATGCTCGAAGCGGACAAATATTTTTATATATTTTTCTTCTTTTTTTCTTAAATTTATTTTAGCCAGTTTTATCCATCATTCCTAGAAATAAGTTGAATAGTTCCAAATCATATACGTCAAAAATAGAATTTAATATCAAAATATTTCTATATTTATTCGAAATTTTACGAGTGTAGTTCACGCACATGCGCAGAATTCATTCGTATTCTTAGCATTGTGCTTTTAGACCAGATTGTCACCGTATTTAAAATTTTACTGGCGAATCGTAATGAGACTTTTAGACCCTTCAGAAGCTCTCGGATTACGACACTTGGTGGCTAGATCGGTAGAGTGATGCGCTTAGTTTTGTAGATCTTCAGTTGAAGGCTCGAAGCGGACAATTATTTTTATATATTTTTCTTCTTTTTTTTTAAATTTATTTTAGCTAGTTTTATCCATCATTCCTAGAAATAAATTGAAAAATTCCAAATCATATACGTCAAAAATAGAATTTAATATCAAAATATTTCTATATTTATACGAAATTTTACGAGTCTAGTTCACGCACATGCGCAGAATTCATTCGTATTTTTATCATTGTGCTTTTAGACCAGATTGTCACCGTATTTAAAATTTTACTGGAGAGTCGTAATGAGACTCTTAGACCCTTCATAAGCTCTGGGGTTACGACGCTTGGTGGCTAGATCGGTAGAGTGCTGTGCTTAGTTTTACAGGTCTTCAGTTGAAGGCTCGAAGCGGACAAATATTTTCATATATTTTTCTTCTTTTTTTCTTAAATTTATTTTAGCCAGTTTTATCCCTTATTCCTAGAAATAAATTGAATAGTTCGAAATCATATACGTCAAAAATAGAATTTAATATCAAAATATTTCTATATTTATTTGAAATTTTACGAGTCTAGTTCACGCGCATGCGCAGAATTCATTCGTATTCTTAGCATTGTCCTTTTAGACCAGATTGTCACCGTATTTAAAATTTTACTGGCGAATCGTAATGAGACTTTTAGACCCTTCAGAAGCTCTCGGGTTACGACACCTGATGGCTAGATTGGTAGAGTGATGCTCTTAGTTTTGCAGATCTTCAGTTCGAGGCTCGAAGCGGACAATTATTTTTATATATTTTTCTTCTCTTTTTTTTAAATTTATTTTAGCCAGTTTCATCCATCATTCCTAGAAATAAATTGAATAATTCCAAATCATATACGTCAAAAATAGAATTTAATATCAAAATACTTCTATATTTATTCGAACTTTTACGAGTCTAGTTCACGCACATGCGCAGAATTCATTCGTATTCTTAGCATTGTGCTTAGAGACCAGACTGTCACCGTATTTAAAATTTTACTGTAGAATCGTAATGAGACTCTTAGACATTTCAGAATCTCTCGGATTACGAGACTTGGTGGCTAGATTGGTAGAGTGTTGCGCTTAGTTTTGCAGGTCCTCAGTTCGAGGCTCGTAGCGGACAAATATTTTTATATATTTTTCTTTTTTTTTAAATTTATTTTAGCCAGTTTTATCCATCATTCCTAGAAATAAATTGAATAATTCCAAATCATATACGTCAAAAATAGAATTTAATATCAAAATATTTCTATATTTATTCGAAATGTTACGAGTCTAGTTCACGCACATGCGCAGAATTCATTCGTATTATTAGCATTGTGATTTTATACCAGATTGTCACCGTATTTAAAATTTTACTGGAGAGTCGTAATGAGACTCTTAGACCCTTCAGAAGCTCTGGTGTTACGAGACTTGGTGGCTAGATCGGTAGAGTGCTGCGCTTAGTTTTACAGGTCTTCAGTTGAAGGCTCGAAGCGGACAAATATTTTTATATATTTTTCTTAAATTTATTTTAGCCAGTTTTATCCATCATTCCTAGAAATAAGTTGAATAGTTCCAAATCATATACGTCAAAAATAGAATTTAATATCAAAATATTTCTATATTTATTCGAAATTTTACGAGTCTAGTTCACGCACATGCGCAGAATTCATTCGTATTCTTATCATTGTGCTTTTAGACCAGATTGTCACAGTATTTAAAATTTTACTAGAGAGTCGTAATGAGACTCTTAGACCCTTCAGAATCTCTGGGGTTACGAGGCTTGGTGGATAGATCGGTAGAGTGCTGCGCCTAGTTTGGCGGGTCTTCAGTTCGAGGCTCCAAGCGGACAAATATTTTTCTTCTTTTTTTCTTAAATTTATTTTAACCAATTTTATCCCTTATTCCTAGAAATAAATTGAATAGTTCGAAATCATATACGTCAAAAATAGAATTTAATATCAAAATATTTCTATATTTATTCGAAATTTTACGAGTCTAGTTCACGCACATGCGCAGAATTCATTCGTATTCTTATCATTGTGCTTTTAGACCAGATTGTCACAGTATTTAAAATTTTACTGGAGAGTCGTAATGAGACTCTTAGACCCTTCAGAAGCTCTGGTGTTACGAGACTTGGTGGCTAGATCGGTAGAGTGCTGCGCTTAGTTTTACAGGTCTTCAGTTGAAGGCTCGAAGCGGACAAATATTTTTATATATTTTTCTTCTTTTTTTCTTAAATTTATTTTATCCAGTTTTATCCATCATTCCTAGAAATAAGTTGAATAGTTCCAAATCATATACATCAAAAATAGAATTTAATATCAAAATATTTCTATATTTATTCGAAATTTTACGAGTCTAGTTCACGCACATGCGCAGAATTCATTCGTATTCTTATCGTTGTGCTTTTAGACCAGATTGTAACAGTATTTAAAATTTTACTGGAGAGTCGTAATGAGACTCTTAGACCCTTCAGAATCTCTGGGGTTACGAGGCTTGTTGGCTAGATCGGTAGAGTGCTGCGCCTAGTTTTGCGGGTCTTCAGTTCGAGGCTCCAAGCGGACAAATATTTTTCTTCTTTTTTTCTTAAATTTATTTTAGCCAGTTTTATCCCTTATTCCTAGAAATAAATTGAATAGTTCGAAATCGTATACGTCAAAAATAGAATTTAATATCAAAATATTTCTATATTTATTCGAAATTTTACGAGTCTAGTTCACGCACATGCGCAGAATTCATTCGTATTCTTATCATTGTGCTTTTAGACCAGATTGTCAAAGTATTTAAAATTTTACTGGAGAGTCGTAATGAGACTCTTAGACCCTTCAGAATCTCTGGGGTTACGAGGCTTGGTGGCTTGATCGGTAGAGTGCTGCGCCTAGTTTTGCGGGTCTTCAGTTCGAGGCTCCAAGCGGACAAATATTTTTCTTCTTTTTTTCTTAAATTTATTTTAGCCAGTTTTATCCCTTATTCCTAGAAATAAATTGAATAGTTCGAAATCATATAAGTCAAAAATAGAATTTAATATCAAAATATTTCTATATTTATTCGAAATTTTACGAGTCTAGTTCACGCACATGCGCAGAATTCATGCGTAGTCTTAGCATTGTGCTTTTAGACCAGATTGTCACCGTATTTAAAATTTTACTGGAGAGTCGTAATGAGACTCTTAGACCCTTCAGAAGCTCTGGGGTTACGAGGCTTGGTGGCTAGATCGGTAGAGTGCTGCGCTTAGTTTTACAGGTCTTCAGTTCGAGGCTCGAAGCGGACAAATATTTTTATATATTTTTCTTTTTTTTAAAATTTATTTTAGCCAGTTTTATCCATCATTCCTAGAAATAAATTGAATAATTCCAAATCATATACGTCAAAAATAGAATTTAATATCAAAATATTTCTATATTTATTCGAAATTTTACGAGTCTAGTTCACGCACATGCGCAGAATTCATTCGTATTCTTATCATTGTGCTTTTAGACCAGATTGTCAAAGTATTTAAAATTTTACTGGAGAGTCGTAATGAGACTCTTAGACCCTTCAGAAGCTCTGGTGCTACGAGACTTGGTGGCTGGATCGGTAGAGTGCTGCGCTTAGTTTTACAGGTCTTCAGTTAAAGGCTCGAAGCGGACAAATATTTTTATATATTTTTCTTCTTTTTTTCTTAAATTTATTTTAGCCAGTTTTATCCATCATTCCTAGAAATAAGTTGAATAGTTCCAAATCATATACGTCAAAAATAGAATTTAATATCAAAATATTTCTATATTTATTCGAAATTTTACGAGTGTAGTTCACGCACATGCGCAGAATTCATTCGTATTCTTAGCATTGTGCTTTTAGACCAGATTGTCACCGTATTTAAAATTTTACTGGCGAATCGTAATGAGACTTTTAGACCCTTCAGAAGCTCTCGGATTACGACACTTGGTGGCTAGATCGGTAGAGTGATGCGCTTAGTTTTGTAGATCTTCAGTTGAAGGCTCGAAGCGGACAATTATTTTTATATATTTTTCTTCTTTTTTTTTAAATTTATTTTAGCTAGTTTTATCCATCATTCCTAGAAATAAATTGAAAAATTCCAAATCATATACGTCAAAAATAGAATTTAATATCAAAATATTTCTATATTTATACGAAATTTTACGAGTCTAGTTCACGCACATGCGCAGAATTCATTCGTATTTTTATCATTGTGCTTTTAGACCAGATTGTCACCGTATTTAAAATTTTACTGGAGAGTCGTAATGAGACTCTTAGACCCTTCATAAGCTCTGGGGTTACGACGCTTGGTGGCTAGATCGGTAGAGTGCTGTGCTTAGTTTTACAGGTCTTCAGTTGAAGGCTCGAAGCGGACAAATATTTTCATATATTTTTCTTCTTTTTTTCTTAAATTTATTTTAGCCAGTTTTATCCCTTATTCCTAGAAATAAATTGAATAGTTCGAAATCATATACGTCAAAAATAGAATTTAATATCAAAATATTTCTATATTTATTTGAAATTTTACGAGTCTAGTTCACGCGCATGCGCAGAATTCATTCGTATTCTTAGCATTGTCCTTTTAGACCAGATTGTCACCGTATTTAAAATTTTACTGGCGAATCGTAATGAGACTTTTAGACCCTTCAGAAGCTCTCGGGTTACGACACCTGATGGCTAGATTGGTAGAGTGATGCTCTTAGTTTTGCAGATCTTCAGTTCGAGGCTCGAAGCGGACAATTATTTTTATATATTTTTCTTCTCTTTTTTTTAAATTTATTTTAGCCAGTTTCATCCATCATTCCTAGAAATAAATTGAATAATTCCAAATCATATACGTCAAAAATAGAATTTAATATCAAAATACTTCTATATTTATTCGAACTTTTACGAGTCTAGTTCACGCACATGCGCAGAATTCATTCGTATTCTTAGCATTGTGCTTAGAGACCAGACTGTCACCGTATTTAAAATTTTACTGTAGAATCGTAATGAGACTCTTAGACATTTCAGAATCTCTCGGATTACGAGACTTGGTGGCTAGATTGGTAGAGTGTTGCGCTTAGTTTTGCAGGTCCTCAGTTCGAGGCTCGTAGCGGACAAATATTTTTATATATTTTTCTTTTTTTTTAAATTTATTTTAGCCAGTTTTATCCATCATTCCTAGAAATAAATTGAATAATTCCAAATCATATACGTCAAAAATAGAATTTAATATCAAAATATTTCTATATTTATTCGAAATGTTACGAGTCTAGTTCACGCACATGCGCAGAATTCATTCGTATTATTAGCATTGTGATTTTATACCAGATTGTCACCGTATTTAAAATTTTACTGGAGAGTCGTAATGAGACTCTTAGACCCTTCAGAAGCTCTGGTGTTACGAGACTTGGTGGCTAGATCGGTAGAGTGCTGCGCTTAGTTTTACAGGTCTTCAGTTGAAGGCTCGAAGCGGACAAATATTTTTATATATTTTTCTTAAATTTATTTTAGCCAGTTTTATCCATCATTCCTAGAAATAAGTTGAATAGTTCCAAATCATATACGTCAAAAATAGAATTTAATATCAAAATATTTCTATATTTATTCGAAATTTTACGAGTCTAGTTCACGCACATGCGCAGAATTCATTCGTATTCTTATCATTGTGCTTTTAGACCAGATTGTCACAGTATTTAAAATTTTACTAGAGAGTCGTAATGAGACTCTTAGACCCTTCAGAATCTCTGGGGTTACGAGGCTTGGTGGCTAGATCGGTAGAGTGCTGCGCCTAGTTTGGCGGGTCTTCAGTTCGAGGCTCCAAGCGGACAAATATTTTTCTTCTTTTTTTCTTAAATTTATTTTAACCAATTTTATCCCTTATTCCTAGAAATAAATTGAATAGTTCGAAATCATATACGTCAAAAATAGAATTTAATATCAAAATATTTCTATATTTATTCGAAATTTTACGAGTCTAGTTCACGCACATGCGCAGAATTCATTCGTATTCTTATCATTGTGCTTTTAGACCAGATTGTCACAGTATTTAAAATTTTACTGGAGAGTCGTAATGAGACTCTTAGACCCTTCAGAAGCTCTGGTGTTACGAGACTTGGTGGCTAGATCGGTAGAGTGCTGCGCTTAGTTTTACAGGTCTTCAGTTGAAGGCTCGAAGCGGACAAATATTTTTATATATTTTTCTTCTTTTTTTCTTAAATTTATTTTATCCAGTTTTATCCATCATTCCTAGAAATAAGTTGAATAGTTCCAAATCATATACATCAAAAATAGAATTTAATATCAAAATATTTCTATATTTATTCGAAATTTTACGAGTCTAGTTCACGCACATGCGCAGAATTCATTCGTATTCTTATCGTTGTGCTTTTAGACCAGATTGTAACAGTATTTAAAATTTTACTGGAGAGTCGTAATGAGACTCTTAGACCCTTCAGAATCTCTGGGGTTACGAGGCTTGTTGGCTAGATCGGTAGAGTGCTGCGCCTAGTTTTGCGGGTCTTCAGTTCGAGGCTCCAAGCGGACAAATATTTTTCTTCTTTTTTTCTTAAATTTATTTTAGCCAGTTTTATCCCTTATTCCTAGAAATAAATTGAATAGTTCGAAATCGTATACGTCAAAAATAGAATTTAATATCAAAATATTTCTATATTTATTCGAAATTTTACGAGTCTAGTTCACGCACATGCGCAGAATTCATTCGTATTCTTATCATTGTGCTTTTAGACCAGATTGTCAAAGTATTTAAAATTTTACTGGAGAGTCGTAATGAGACTCTTAGACCCTTCAGAATCTCTGGGGTTACGAGGCTTGGTGGCTTGATCGGTAGAGTGCTGCGCCTAGTTTTGCGGGTCTTCAGTTCGAGGCTCCAAGCGGACAAATATTTTTCTTCTTTTTTTCTTAAATTTATTTTAGCCAGTTTTATCCCTTATTCCTAGAAATAAATTGAATAGTTCGAAATCATATAAGTCAAAAATAGAATTTAATATCAAAATATTTCTATATTTATTCGAAATTTTACGAGTCTAGTTCACGCACATGCGCAGAATTCATGCGTAGTCTTAGCATTGTGCTTTTAGACCAGATTGTCACCGTATTTAAAATTTTACTGGAGAGTCGTAATGAGACTCTTAGACCCTTCAGAAGCTCTGGGGTTACGAGGCTTGGTGGCTAGATCGGTAGAGTGCTGCGCTTAGTTTTACAGGTCTTCAGTTCGAGGCTCGAAGCGGACAAATATTTTTATATATTTTTCTTTTTTTTAAAATTTATTTTAGCCAGTTTTATCCATCATTCCTAGAAATAAATTGAATAATTCCAAATCATATACGTCAAAAATAGAATTTAATATCAAAATATTTCTATATTTATTCGAAATTTTACGAGTCTAGTTCACGCACATGCGCAGAATTCATTCGTATTCTTATCATTGTGCTTTTAGACCAGATTGTCAAAGTATTTAAAATTTTACTGGAGAGTCGTAATGAGACTCTTAGACCCTTCAGAAGCTCTGGTGCTACGAGACTTGGTGGCTGGATCGGTAGAGTGCTGCGCTTAGTTTTACAGGTCTTCAGTTAAAGGCTCGAAGCGGACAAATATTTTTATATATTTTTCTTCTTTTTTTCTTAAATTTATTTTAGCCAGTTTTATCCATCATTCCTAGAAATAAGTTGAATAGTTCCAAATCATATACGTCAAAAATAGAATTTAATATCAAAATATTTCTATATTTATTCGAAATTTTACGAGTGTAGTTCACGCACATGCGCAGAATTCATTCGTATTCTTAGCATTGTGCTTTTAGACCAGATTGTCACCGTATTTAAAATTTTACTGGCGAATCGTAATGAGACTTTTAGACCCTTCAGAAGCTCTCGGATTACGACACTTGGTGGCTAGATCGGTAGAGTGATGCGCTTAGTTTTGTAGATCTTCAGTTGAAGGCTCGAAGCGGACAATTATTTTTATATATTTTTCTTCTTTTTTTTTAAATTTATTTTAGCTAGTTTTATCCATCATTCCTAGAAATAAATTGAAAAATTCCAAATCATATACGTCAAAAATAGAATTTAATATCAAAATATTTCTATATTTATACGAAATTTTACGAGTCTAGTTCACGCACATGCGCAGAATTCATTCGTATTTTTATCATTGTGCTTTTAGACCAGATTGTCACCGTATTTAAAATTTTACTGGAGAGTCGTAATGAGACTCTTAGACCCTTCATAAGCTCTGGGGTTACGACGCTTGGTGGCTAGATCGGTAGAGTGCTGTGCTTAGTTTTACAGGTCTTCAGTTGAAGGCTCGAAGCGGACAAATATTTTCATATATTTTTCTTCTTTTTTTCTTAAATTTATTTTAGCCAGTTTTATCCCTTATTCCTAGAAATAAATTGAATAGTTCGAAATCATATACGTCAAAAATAGAATTTAATATCAAAATATTTCTATATTTATTTGAAATTTTACGAGTCTAGTTCACGCGCATGCGCAGAATTCATTCGTATTCTTAGCATTGTCCTTTTATACCAGATTGTCACCGTATTTAAAATTTTACTGGCGAATCGTAATGAGACTTTTAGACCCTTCAGAAGCTCTCGGGTTACGACACCTGATGGCTAGATTGGTAGAGTGATGCTCTTAGTTTTGCAGATCTTCAGTTCGAGGCTCGAAGCGGACAATTATTTTTATATATTTTTCTTCTCTTTTTTTTAAATTTATTTTAGCCAGTTTCATCCATCATTCCTAGAAATAAATTGAATAATTCCAAATCATATACGTCAAAAATAGAATTTAATATCAAAATACTTCTATATTTATTCGAACTTTTACGAGTCTAGTTCACGCACATGCGCAGAATTCATTCGTATTCTTAGCATTGTGCTTAGAGACCAGACTGTCACCGTATTTAAAATTTTACTGTAGAATCGTAATGAGACTCTTAGACATTTCAGAATCTCTCGGATTACGAGACTTGGTGGCTAGATTGGTAGAGTGTTGCGCTTAGTTTTGCAGGTCCTCAGTTCGAGGCTCGTAGCGGACAAATATTTTTATATATTTTTCTTTTTTTTTAAATTTATTTTAGCCAGTTTTATCCATCATTCCTAGAAATAAATTGAATAATTCCAAATCATATACGTCAAAAATAGAATTTAATATCAAAATATTTCTATATTTATTCGAAATGTTACGAGTCTAGTTCACGCACATGCGCAGAATTCATTCGTATTATTAGCATTGTGATTTTATACCAGATTGTCACCGTATTTAAAATTTTACTGGAGAGTCGTAATGAGACTCTTAGACCCTTCAGAAGCTCTGGTGTTACGAGACTTGGTGGCTAGATCGGTAGAGTGCTGCGCTTAGTTTTACAGGTCTTCAGTTGAAGGCTCGAAGCGGACAAATATTTTTATATATTTTTCTTAAATTTATTTTAGCCAGTTTTATCCATCATTCCTAGAAATAAGTTGAATAGTTCCAAATCATATACGTCAAAAATAGAATTTAATATCAAAATATTTCTATATTTATTCGAAATTTTACGAGTCTAGTTCACGCACATGCGCAGAATTCATTCGTATTCTTATCATTGTGCTTTTAGACCAGATTGTCACAGTATTTAAAATTTTACTAGAGAGTCGTAATGAGACTCTTAGACCCTTCAGAATCTCTGGGGTTACGAGGCTTGGTGGCTAGATCGGTAGAGTGCTGCGCCTAGTTTGGCGGGTCTTCAGTTCGAGGCTCCAAGCGGACAAATATTTTTCTTCTTTTTTTCTTAAATTTATTTTAACCAATTTTATCCCTTATTCCTAGAAATAAATTGAATAGTTCGAAATCATATACGTCAAAAATAGAATTTAATATCAAAATATTTCTATATTTATTCGAAATTTTACGAGTCTAGTTCACGCACATGCGCAGAATTCATTCGTATTCTTATCATTGTGCTTTTAGACCAGATTGTCACAGTATTTAAAATTTTACTGGAGAGTCGTAATGAGACTCTTAGACCCTTCAGAAGCTCTGGTGTTACGAGACTTGGTGGCTAGATCGGTAGAGTGCTGCGCTTAGTTTTACAGGTCTTCAGTTGAAGGCTCGAAGCGGACAAATATTTTTATATATTTTTCTTCTTTTTTTCTTAAATTTATTTTATCCAGTTTTATCCATCATTCCTAGAAATAAGTTGAATAGTTCCAAATCATATACATCAAAAATAGAATTTAATATCAAAATATTTCTATATTTATTCGAAATTTTACGAGTCTAGTTCACGCACATGCGCAGAATTCATTCGTATTCTTATCGTTGTGCTTTTAGACCAGATTGTAACAGTATTTAAAATTTTACTGGAGAGTCGTAATGAGACTCTTAGACCCTTCAGAATCTCTGGGGTTACGAGGCTTGTTGGCTAGATCGGTAGAGTGCTGCGCCTAGTTTTGCGGGTCTTCAGTTCGAGGCTCCAAGCGGACAAATATTTTTCTTCTTTTTTTCTTAAATTTATTTTAGCCAGTTTTATCCCTTATTCCTAGAAATAAATTGAATAGTTCGAAATCGTATACGTCAAAAATAGAATTTAATATCAAAATATTTCTATATTTATTCGAAATTTTACGAGTCTAGTTCACGCACATGCGCAGAATTCATTCGTATTCTTATCATTGTGCTTTTAGACCAGATTGTCAAAGTATTTAAAATTTTACTGGAGAGTCGTAATGAGACTCTTAGACCCTTCAGAATCTCTGGGGTTACGAGGCTTGGTGGCTTGATCGGTAGAGTGCTGCGCCTAGTTTTGCGGGTCTTCAGTTCGAGGCTCCAAGCGGACAAATATTTTTCTTCTTTTTTTCTTAAATTTATTTTAGCCAGTTTTATCCCTTATTCCTAGAAATAAATTGAATAGTTCGAAATCATATAAGTCAAAAATAGAATTTAATATCAAAATATTTCTATATTTATTTGAAATTTTACGAGTCTAGTTCACGCGCATGCGCAGAATTCATTCGCATTCTTAGCATTGTCCTTTTAGACCAGATTGTCACCGTATTTAAAATTTTACTGGCGAATCGTAATGAGACTTTTAGACCCTTCAGAAGCTCTCGGGTTACGACACTTGATGGCTAGATTGGTAGAGTGATGCTCTTAGTTTTGCAGATCTTCAGTTCGAGGCTCGAAGCGGACAATTATTTTTATATATTTTTCTTCTCTTTTTTTTAAAATTTATTTTAGCCAGTTTCATCCATCATTCCTAGAAATAAATTGAATAATTCCAAATCATATACGTCAAAAATAGAATTTAATATCAAAATACTTCTATATTTATTCGAAATTTTACGAGTCTAGTTCACGCACATGCGCAGAATTCATTCGTATTCTTAGCATTGTGCTTATAGACCAGACTGTCACCGTATTTAAAATTTTACTGTAGAATCGTAATGAGACTCTTAGACCTTTCAGAATCTCTCGGATTACGAGACTTGGTGGCTAGATTGGTAGAGTGTTGCGCTTAGTTTTGCAGGTCCTCAGTTCGAGGCTCGTAGCGGACAAATATTTTTATATATTTTTCTTTTTTTTTTAAATTTATTTTAGCCAGTTTTATCCATCAATCCTAGAAATAAATTGAATAATTCCAAATCATATACGTCAAAAATAGAATTTAATATCAAAATATTTCTATATTTATTCGAAATTTTACGAGTCTAGTTCACGCACATGCGCAGAATTCATTCGTATTATTAGCATTGTGATTTTATACCAGATTGTCACCGTATTTAAAATTTTACTGGAGAGTCGTAATGAGACTCTTAGACCCTTCAGAAGCTCTGGTGTTGCGAGACTTGGTGGCTCGATCGGTAGAGTGCTGCGCTTAGTTTTACAGGTCTTCAGTTGAAGGCTCGAAGCTGACAAATATTTTTATATATTTTTCTTCTTTTTTTCTTAAATTTATTTTAGCCAGTTTTATCCATCATTCCTAGAAATAAGTTGAATAGTTCCAAATCATATACGTCAAAAATAGAATTTAATATCAAAATATTTCTATATTTATTCGAAATTTTACGAGTCTAGTTCACGCACATGCGCAGAATTCATTCGTATTCTTATCGTTGTGCTTTTAGACCAGATTGTCACAGTATTTAAAATTTTACTGGAGAGTCGTAATGAGACTCTTAGACCCTTCAGAATCTCTGGGGTTACGAGGCTTGGTGGCTAGATCGGTAGAGTGCTGCGCCTAGTTTTGCGGGGCTTCAGTTCGAGGCTCCAAGCGGACAAATATTTTTCTTCTTTTTTTCTTAAATTTATTTTAGCCAGTTTTATCCCTTATTCCTAGAAATAAATTGAATAGTTCGAAATCGTATACGTCAAAAATACAATTTAATATCAAAATATTTCTATATTTATTCGAAATTTTACGAGTCTAGTTCACGCACATGCGCAGAATTCATTCGTATTATTAGCATTGTGATTTTATACCAGATTGTCACCGTATTTAAAATTTTACTGGAGAGTCGTAATGAGACTCTTAGACCCTTCAGAAGCTCTGGTGTTACGAGACTTGGTGGCTCGATCGGTAGAGTGCTGCGCTTAGTTTTACAGGTCTTCAGTTGAAGGCTCGAAGCGGACAAATATTTTTATATATTTTTCTTCTTTTTTTCTTAAATTTATTTTAGCCAGTTTTATCCATCATTCCTAGAAATAAGTTGAATAGTTCAAAATCATATACGTCAAAAATAGAATTTAATATCAAAATATTTCTATATTTATTCGAACTTTTACGAGTCTAGTTCACGCACATGCGCAGAATTCCTTCGTATTCTTATCGTTGTGCTCTTAGACCAGATTGTCACCGTATTTAAAATTTTACTGGCGAATCGTAATGAGACTTTTAGACCCTTCAGAAGCTCTCGGGTTACGACACTTGATGGCTAGATTGGTAGAGTGATGCTCTTAGTTTTGCAGATCTTCAGTTCGAGGCTCGAAGCGGACAATTATTTTTATATATTTTTCTCCTCTTTTTTTTTTAAATTTATTTTAGCCAGTTTCATCCATCATTCCTAGAAATAAATTGAATAATTCCAAATCATATACGTCAAAAATAGAATTTAATATCAAAATACTTCTATATTTATTCGAAATTTTACGAGTCTAGTTCACGCACATGCGCAGAATTCATTCGTATTCTTAGCATTGTGCTTATAGACCAGACTGTCACCGTATTTAAAATTTTACTGTAGAATCGTAATGACACTCTTAGACCTTTAAGAATCTGTCGGATTACGAGACTTGGTGGCTAGATTGGTAGAGTGTTGCGATTAGTTTTGCAGGTCCTCAGTTCGAGGCTCGTAGCGGACAAATATTTTTATATATTTTTCTTTTTTTTTTTTAATTTATTTTAGCCAGTTTTATCCATCAATCCTAGAAATAAATTGAATAATTCCAAATCATATACGTCAAAAATAGAATTTAATATCAAAATATTTCTATATTTATTCGAAATTTTACGAGTCTAGTTCACGCACATGCGCAGAATTCATTCGTATTATTAGCATTGTGATTTTATACCAGATTGTCACCGTATTTAAAATTTTACTGGAGAGTCGTAATGAGACTCTTAGACCCTTCAGAAGCTGTGGTGTTACGAGACTTGGTGGCTCGATCGGTAGAGTGCTGCGCTTAGTTTTACAGGTCTTCAGTTGAAGGCTCGAAGCGGACAAATATTTTTATATATTTTTCTTCTTTTTTTCTTAAATTTATTTTAGCCAGTTTTATCCATCATTCCTAGAAATAAGTTGAATAGTTCCAAATCATATACGTCAAAAATAGAATTTAATATCAAAATATTTCTATATTTATTCGAAATTTTACGAGTATAGTTCACGCACATGCGCACAATTCATTCGTATTCTTAGCATTGTGCTTTTAGACCAGATTGTCACCGTATTTAAAATTTTACTGGCGAATCGTAATGAGACTTTTAGACCCTTCAGAATCTCTGGGGTTACGAGGCTTGGTGGCTAGATCGGTAGAGTGCTGCGCCAAGTTTTGCTGGTCTTCAGTTCGAGGTTCGAAGCGGACAAATATTTTTCTTCTTTTTTTCTTAAATTTATTTTAGCCAGTTTTATCCCTTATTCCTAGAAATAAATTGAATAGTTCGAAATCATATACGTCAAAAATAGAATTTAATATCAAAATATTTCTATATTTATTCGAAATTTTACGAGTCTAGTTCACGCAAATGCGCAGAATTCATTCGTATTATTAGCATTGTGATTTTATACCAGATTGTCACCGTATTTAAAATTTTACTGGAGAGTCGTAATGAGACTCTTAGACCCTTCAGAATCTCTGGGGTTACGAGGCTTGGTGGCTAGATCGGTAGAGTGCTGCGCCAAGTTTTGCGGGTCTTCAGTTCGAGGCTCGAAGCGGACAAATATTTTTCTTCTTTTTTTCTTAAATTTATTTTAGCCAGTTTTATCCCTTATTCCTAGAAATAAATTGAATAGTTAGAAATCATATACGTCAAAAATAGAATTTAATATCAAAATATTTCTATATTTATTCGAAATTTTACGAGTCTAGTTCACGCAAATGCGCAGAATTCATTCGTATTATTAGCATTGTGATTTTATACACGATTGTCACCGTATTTAAAATTTTACTGGACAGTCGTAATGAGACTCTTAGACCCTTCAGAAGCTCTGGTGTTACGAGACTTGGTGGCTAGATCGGTTAGAGTGCTGCGCTTAGTTTTACAGGTCTTCAGTTGAAGGCTCGAAGCGGACAAACATTTTTATATATTTTTCTTCTTTTTTTCTTAAATTTATTTTAGCCAGTTTTACCCATCATTCCTAGAAATAAGTTGAATAGTTCCAAATCATATACGTCAAAAATACAATTTAATATGAAAATATTTCTATATTTATTCGAAATTTTACGAGTCTAGTTCACGCACATGCGCAGAATTCATTCGTATTCTTATCATTGTGCTTTTAGACCAGATTGTCACAGTATTTAAAATTTTACTAGAGAGTCGTAATGAGACTCTTAGACCCTTCAGAATCTCTGGGGTTACGAGGCTTGGTGGCTAGATCGGTAGAGTGCTGCGCCTAGTTTTGCGGGTCTTCAGTTGAAGGCTCGAAGCGGACAAATATTTTTATATATTTTTCTTCTTTTTTTCTTAAATTTATTTTAGCCAGTTTTATCCATCATTCCTAGAAATAAGTTGAATAGTTCCAAATCATATACGTCAAAAATAGAATTTAATATCAAAATATTTCTATATTTATTCGAAATTTTACGAGTATAGTTCACGCACATGCGCAGAATTCATTCGTATTCTTAGCATTGTGCTTTTAGACCAGATTGTCACCGTATTTAAAATTTTACTGGCGAATCGTAATGAGACTTTTAGACCCTTCAGAAGCTCTCGGATTACGACACTTGGTGGCTAGATTGGTAGAGTGATGCGCTTAGTTTTGCAGATCTTCAGTTCAAGGCTCGAAGTGGACAATTATTTTTATATATTTTTCTTCTTTTTTTCTTAAATTTATTTTAGCCAGTTTTATCCCTTATTCCTAGAAATAAATTGAATAGTTCAAAATCATATACGTCAAAAATAGAATTTAATATCAAAATATTTCTATATTTATTCGAAATTTTACGAGTCTAGTTCACGCACATGCGCAGAATTCATTCGTATTCTTATCATTGTGCTTTTAGACCAGATTGCCACAGTATTTAAAATTTTACTGGAGAGTCGTAATGAGACTCTTAGACCCTTCAGAATCTCTGGGGTTACGAGGCTTGGTGGCTAGATCGGTAGAGTGCTGCGCTTAGTTTTACAGGTCTTCAGTTGAAGGCTCGAAGCGGACAAATATTTTTATATATTTTTCATCTTTTTTTCTTAAATTTATTTTAGCCAGTTTTATCCATCATTCCCAGAAATAAGTTGAATAGTTCCAAATCATATACGTCATAAATAGAATTTAATATCAAAATATTTCTATATTTATTCGAAATTTTACGAGTCTAGTTCACGCACATGCGCAGAATTCATTCGTATTCTTATCATTGTGCATTTAGACCAGATTGTCACAGTATTTAAAATTTTACTGGAGAGTCGTAATGAGACTCTTAGACCCTTCAGAATCTCTGGGACTACGAGGCTTGGTGGCTAGATCGGTAGAGTGCTGCGCCTAGTTTTGCGGGTCTTCAGTTCGAGGCTCCAAGCGGACAAATATTTTTCTTCTTTTTTTCTTAAATTTATTTTAGCCAGTTTTATCCCTTATTCCTAGAAATAAATTGAATAGTTCGAAATCATATAAGTCAAAAATAGAATTTAATATCAAAATATTTCTATATTTATTTGAAATTTTACGAGTCTAGTTCACGCGCATGCGCAGAATTCATTCGCATTCTTAGCATTGTCCTTTTAGACCAGATTGTCACCGTATTTAAAATTTTACTGGCGAATCGTAATGAGACTTTTAGACCCTTCAGAAGCTCTCGGGTTACGACACTTGATGGCTAGATTGGTAGAGTGATGCTCTTAGTTTTGCAGATCTTCAGTTCGAGGCTCGAAGCGGACAATTATTTTTATATATTTTTCTTCTCTTTTTTTTTAAATTTATTTTAGCCAGTTTGATCCATCATTCCTAGAAATAAATTGAATAATTCCAAATCATATACGTCAAAAATAGAATTTAATATCAAAATACTTCTATATTTATTCGAAATTTTACGAGTCTAGTTCACGCACATGCGCAGAATTCATTCGTATTCTTAGCATTGTGCTTATAGACCAGACTGTCACCGTATTTAAAATTTTACTGTAGAATCGTAATGAGACTCTTAGACCTTTCAGAATCTCTCGGATTACGAGACTTGGTGGCTAGATTGGTAGAGTGTTGCGCTTAGTTTTGCAGGTCCTCAGTTCGAGGCTCGTAGCGGACAAATATTTTTATATATTTTTCTTTTTTTTTAAATTTATTTTAGCCAGTTTTATCCATCAATCCTAGAAATAAATTGAATAATTCCAAATCATATACGTCAAAAATAGAATTTAATATCAAAATATTTCTATATTTATTCGAAATTTTACGAGTCTAGTTCACGCACATGCGCAGAATTCATTCGTATTCTTAGCATTGTGCTTATAGACCAGACTGTCACCGTATTTAAAATTTTACTGTAGAATCGTAATGACACTCTTAGACCTTTCAGAATCTGTCGGATTACGAGACTTGGTGGCTCGATCGGTAGAGTGCTGCGCTTAGTTTTACAGGTCTTCAGTTGAAGGCTCGAAGCGGACAAATATTTTTATATATTTTTCTTCTTTTTTTCTTAAATTTATTTTAGCCAGTTTTATCCATCATTCCTAGAAATAAGTTGAATAGTTCCAAATCATATACGTCAAAAATAGAATTTAATATCAAAATATTTCTATATTTATTCGAAATTTTACGAGTATAGTTCACGCACATGCGCACAATTCATTCGTATTCTTAGCATTGTGATTTTATACCAGATTGTCACCGTATTTAAAATTTTACTGGAGAGTCGTAATGAGACTCTTAGACCCTTCAGAATCTCTGGGGTTACGAGGCTTGGTGGCTAGATCGGTAGAGTGCTGCGCCAAGTTTTGCGGGTCTTCAGTTCGAGGCTCGAAGCGGACAAATATTTTTCTTCTTTTTTTCTTAAATTTATTTTAGCCAGTTTTATACCTTATTCCTAGAAATAAATTGAATAGTTAGAAATCATATACGTCAAAAATAGAATTTAATATCAAAATATTTCTATATTTATTCGAAATTTTACGAGTCTAGTTCACGCAAATGCGCAGAATTCATTCGTATTATTAGCATTGTGATTTTATACACGATTGTCACCGTATTTAAAATTTTACTGGACAGTCGTAATGAGACTCTTAGACCCTTCAGAAGCTCTGGTGTTACGAGACTTGGTGGCTAGATCGGTTAGAGTGCTGCGCTTAGTTTTACAGGTCTTCAGTTGAAGGCTCGAAGCGGACAAACATTTTTATATATTTTTCTTCTTTTTTTCTTAAATTTATTTTAGCCAGTTTTACCCATCATTCCTAGAAATAAGTTGAATAGTTCCAAATCATATACGTCAAAAATACAATTTAATATGAAAATATTTCTATATTTATTCGAAATTTTACGAGTCTAGTTCACGCACATGCGCAGAATTCATTCGTATTCTTATCATTGTGCTTTTAGACCAGATTGTCACAGTATTTAAAATTTTACTAGAGAGTCGTAATGAGACTCTTAGACCCTTCAGAATCTCTGGGGTTACGAGGCTTGGTGGCTAGATAGGTAGAGTGCTGCGCCTAGTTTTGCGGGTCTTCAGTTGAAGGCTCGAAGCGGACAAATATTTTTATATATTTTTCTTCTTTTTTTCTTAAATTTATTTTAGCCAGTTTTATCCATCATTCCTAGAAATAAGTTGAATAGTTCCAAATCATATACGTCAAAAATAGAATTTAATATCAAAATATTTCTATATTTATTCGAAATTTTACGAGTATAGTTCACGCACATGCGCAGAATTCATTCGTATTCTTAGCATTGTGCTTTTAGACCAGATTGTCACCGTATTTAAAATTTTACTGGCGAATCGTAATGAGACTTTTAGACCCTTCAGAAGCTCTCGGATTACGACACTTGGTGGCTAGATTGGTAGAGTGATGCGCTTAGTTTTGCAGATCTTCAGTTCAAGGCTCGAAGTGGACAATTATTTTTATATATTTTTCTTCTTTTTTTCTTAAATTTATTTTAGCCAGTTTTATCCCTTATTCCTAGAAATAAATTGAATAGTTCGAAATCATATACGTCAAAAATAGAATTTAATATCAAAATATTTCTATATTTATTCGAAATTTTACGAGTCTAGTTCACGCACATGCGCAGAATTCATTCGTATTCTTATCATTGTGCTTTTAGACCAGATTGCCACAGTATTTAAAATTTTACTGGAGAGTCGTAATGAGACTCTTAGACCCTTCAGAATCTCTGGGGTTACGAGGCTTGGTGGCTAGATCGGTAGAGTGCTGCGCTTAGTTTTACAGGTCTTCAGTTGAAGGCTCGAAGCGGACAAATATTTTTATATATTTTTCATCTTTTTTTCTTAAATTTATTTTAGCCAGTTTTATCCATCATTCCCAGAAATAAGTTGAATAGTTCCAAATCATATACGTCATAAATAGAATTTAATATCAAAATATTTCTATATTTATTCGAAATTTTACGAGTCTAGTTCACGCACATGCGCAGAATTCATTCGTATTCTTATCACTGTGCTTTTAGACCAGATTGTCAAAGTATTTCAAATTTTACTAGAGAGTCGTAATGAGACTCTTAGACCCTTCAGAATCTCTGGGGTTACGAGGCTTGGTTGCTAGATCGGTAGAGTGCTGCGCCTAGTTTTGCGTGTCTTCAGTTCGAGGCTCCAAGCGGACAAATATTTTTCTTCTTTTTTTCTTAAATTTATTTTAGCCAGTTTTATCCCTTATTCCTAGAAATAAATTGAATAGTTCGAAATCATATAAGTCAAAAATAGAATTTAATATCAAAATATTTCTATATTTATTCGAAATTTTACGAGTCTAGTTCACGCACATGCGCAGAATTCATTCGTATTCTTATCGTTGTGCTTATTGACCAGATTGTCACCGTATTTCAAATTTTACTGGAGAGTCGTAATGAGACTCTTAGACCCTTCAGAAGCTCTCGGATTACCAGACTTGGTGGCTAGATCGGTAGAGTGTTGCGCTTAGTTTTGCAGGTCCTCAGTTCGAGGCTCGAAGCGGACAAATATTTTTATATATATTTCTTTTTTAAAAAAATTTTTTTAGCCAGTTTTCTCCATCATTCCTAGAAATAAATTGAATAATTCCAAATTATATACGTCAAAAATAGAATTTAATATCAAAATATTTCTATATTTATTCGAAATTTTACGAGTCTAGTTCACGACCATGCGCAGAATTCATTCGTATTCTTAGCATTGTGCTTTTAGACCAGATTGTCACCGTATTTAAAATTTTACTGGCGAATCGTAATGAGACTTTTAGACCCTTCAGAAGCTCTCGGGTTACGACACTTTGTGGCTAGATTGGTAGAGTGATGCGCTTAGTTTTGCAGATCTTCAGTTCGAGGCTCGAAGCAGACAATTATTTTTATATATTTTTCTTCTTTTTTTTAAAAAATTTATTTACCCAGTTTTATCCATCATTCCTAGAAATAAGTTGAATAGTTCCAAATCATATACGTCAAAAATAGAATTTAATATCAAAATATTTCTATATTTATTCGAAATTTTACGAGTCTAGTTCACGCACATGCGCAGAATTCATTCGTATTCTTAGCATTGTGCTTTTAGACCAGATTGTCACCGTATTTAAAATTTTACTGGAGAGTCGTAATGAGACTCTTAGACCCTTCAGAATCTCTGGGGTTACGAGACTTGGTGGCTAGATCGGTAGAGTGCTGCGACTAGTTTTGCAGGTCTTCAGTTCGAGGCTCGAAGCGGACAAACATTTTTATATATTTTTCTTCTTTTTTTTAAAATTTATTTTAGCCAGTTTCATCCCTTATTCCTAGAAATAAAATGAATAGTTCGAAATCATATACGTCAAAAATAGAATTTAATATCAAAATATTTCTATATTTATTCGATATTTTACGAGCCTAGTTCACGCACATGCGCAGAATTCATTCGTATTCTTAGCATTGTGCTTTTCGACCATATTGTCACCGTATTTAAAATTTTACTGGCGAATCGCAATGAGACTCTTAGACCCTTCAGAAGCTCTCGGATTACGAGACTTGGTGGTTAGATCGGTAGTGTTGCGCTTACTTTTGAAGGTCCTCAGTTCGAGGCTCGAAGCGGACAAATATTTTTATATATTTTTCTTTTATTTTTAAATTTATTTTAGCCAGTTTTATCCATCATTCCTAGAAATAAATTGAATAGTTCGAAATCATATACGTCAAAAATAGAATTTAATATCAAAATATTTCTATATTTATTCGAAATTTTACGAGTCTAGTTCACGCACATGCGCAGAATTCATTCGTATTCTTATCATTGTGCTTTTAGACCAGATTGCCACAGTATTTAAAATTTTACTGGAGAGTCGTAATGAGACTCTTAGACCCTTCAGAATCTCTGGGGTTACGAGGCTTGGTGGCTAGATCGGTAGAGTGCTGCGCTTAGTTTTACAGGTCTTCAGTTGAAGGCTCGAAGCGGACAAATATTTTTATATATTTTTCATCTTTTTTTCTTAAATTTATTTTAGCCAGTTTTATCCATCATTCCCAGAAATAAGTTGAATAGTTCCAAATCATATACGTCATAAATAGAATTTAATATCAAAATATTTCTATATTTATTCGAAATTTTACGAGTCTAGTTCACGCACATGCGCAGAATTCATTCGTATTCTTATCACTGTGCTTTTAGACCAGATTGTCAAAGTATTTCAAATTTTACTAGAGAGTCGTAATGAGACTCTTAGACCCTTCAGAATCTCTGGGGTTACGAGGCTTGGTTGCTAGATCGGTAGAGTGCTGCGCCTAGTTTTGCGTGTCTTCAGTTCGAGGCTCCAAGCGGACAAATATTTTTCTTCTTTTTTTCTTAAATTTATTTTAGCCAGTTTTATCCCTTATTCCTAGAAATAAATTGAATAGTTCGAAATCATATAAGTCAAAAATAGAATTTAATATCAAAATATTTCTATATTTATTCGAAATTTTACGAGTCTAGTTCACGCAGATGCGCAGAATTCATTCGTATTCTTATCGTTGTGCTTATTGACCAGATTGTCACCGTATTTCAAATTTTACTGGAGAGTCGTAATGAGACTCTTAGACCCTTCAGAAGCTCTCGGATTACCAGACTTGGTGGCTAGATCGGTAGAGTGTTGCGCTTAGTTTTGCAGGTCCTCAGTTCGAGGCTCGAAGCGGACAAATATTTTTATATATATTTCTTTTTTAAAAAAATTTTTTTAGCCAGTTTTCTCCATCATTCCTAGAAATAAATTGAATAATTCCAAATTATATACGTCAAAAATAGAATTTAATATCAAAATA
Source organism: Argiope bruennichi (assembly GCF_947563725.1). Taxonomy (NCBI): domain Eukaryota; kingdom Metazoa; phylum Arthropoda; class Arachnida; order Araneae; family Araneidae; genus Argiope; species Argiope bruennichi. Next base: position 125,648,007 of record NC_079154.1, on the reverse strand, counting down.
TTTCTATATTTATTCGAAATTTTACGAGTCTAGTTCACGACCATGCGCAGAATTCATTCGTATTCTTAGCATTGTGCTTTTAGACCAGATTGTCACCGTATTTAAAATTTTACTGGCGAATCGTAATGAGACTTTTAGACCCTTCAGAAGCTCTCGGGTTACGACACTTTGTGGCTAGATTGGTAGAGTGATGCGCTTAGTTTTGCAGATCTTCAGTTCGAGGCTCGAAGCAGACAATTATTTTTATATATTTTTCTTCTTTTTTTTAAAAAATTTATTTACCCAGTTTTATCCATCATTCCTAGAAATAAGTTGAATAGTTCCAAATCATATACGTCAAAAATAGAATTTAATATCAAAATATTTCTATATTTATTCGAAATTTTACGAGTCTAGTTCACGCACATGCGCAGAATTCATTCGTATTCTTAGCATTGTGCTTTTAGACCAGATTGTCACCGTATTTAAAATTTTACTGGAGAGTCGTAATGAGACTCTTAGACCCTTCAGAATCTCTGGGGTTACGAGACTTGGTGGCTAGATCGGTAGAGTGCTGCGACTTGTTTTGCAGGTCTTCAGTTCGAGGCTCGAAGCGGACAAACATTTTTATATATTTTTCTTCTTTTTTTTAAAATTTATTTTAGCCAGTTTCATCCCTTATTCCTAGAAATAAATTGAATAGTTCGAAATCATATACGTCAAAAATAGAATTTAATATCAAAATATTTCTATATTTATTCGATATTTTACGAGCCTAGTTCACGCACATGCGCAGAATTCATTCGTATTCTTAGCATTGTGCTTTTCGACCATATTGTCACCGTATTTAAAATTTTACTGGCGAATCGCAATGAGACTCTTAGACCCTTCAGAAGCTCTCGGATTACGAGACTTGGTGGTTAGATCGGTAGTGTTGCGCTTACTTTTGAAGGTCCTCAGTTCGAGGCTCGAAGCGGACAAATATTTTTATATATTTTTCTTTTATTTTTAAATTTATTTTAGCCAGTTTTATCCATCATTCCTAGAAATAAATTGAATAGTTCGAAATCATATACGTCAAAAATAGAATTTAATATCAAAATATTTCTATATTTATTCGAAATTTTACGAGTCTAGTTCACGCACATGCGCAGAATTCATTCGTATTCTTATCATTGTGCTTTTAGACCAGATTGCCACAGTATTTAAAATTTTACTGGAGAGTCGTAATGAGACTCTTAGACCCTTCAGAATCTCTGGGGTTACGAGGCTTGGTGGCTAGATCGGTAGAGTGCTGCGCTTAGTTTTACAGGTCTTCAGTTGAAGGCTCGAAGCGGACAAATATTTTTATATATTTTTCATCTTTTTTTCTTAAATTTATTTTAGCCAGTTTTATCCATCATTCCCAGAAATAAGTTGAATAGTTCCAAATCATATAAGTCATAAATAGAATTTAATATCAAAATATTTCTATATTTATTCGAAATTTTACGAGTCTAGTTCACGCACATGCGCAGAATTCATTCGTATTCTTATCACTGTGCTTTTAGACCAGATTGTCAAAGTATTTCAAATTTTACTAGAGAGTCGTAATGAGACTCTTAGACCCTTCAGAATCTCTGGGGTTACGAGGCTTGGTTGCTAGATCGGTAGAGTGCTGCGCCTAGTTTTGCGTGTCTTCAGTTCGAGGCTCCAAGCGGACAAATATTTTTCTTCTTTTTTTCTTAAATTTATTTTAGCCAGTTTTATCCCTTATTCCTAGAAATAAATTGAATAGTTCGAAATCATATAAGTCAAAAATAGAATTTAATATCAAAATATTTCTATATTTATTCGAAATTTTACGAGTCTAGTTCACGCACATGCGCAGAATTCATTCGTATTCTTATCGTTGTGCTTATTGACCAGATTGTCACCGTATTTCAAATTTTACTGGAGAGTCGTAATGAGACTCTTAGACCCTTCAGAAGCTCTCGGATTACCAGACTTGGTGGCTAGATCGGTAGAGTGTTGCGCTTAGTTTTGCAGGTCCTCAGTTCGAGGCTCGAAGCGGACAAATATTTTTATATATATTTCTTTTTTAAAAAAATTTTTTAGCCAGTTTTCTCCATCATTCCTAGAAATAAATTGAATAATTCCAAATTATATACGTCAAAAATAGAATTTAATATCAAAATATTTCTATATTTATTCGAAATTTTACGAGTCTAGTTCACGACCATGCGCAGAATTCATTCGTATTCTTAGCATTGTGCTTTTAGACCAGATTGTCACCGTATTTAAAATTTTACTGGCGAATCGTAATGAGACTTTTAGACCCTTCAGAAGCTCTCGGGTTACGACACTTTGTGGCTAGATTGGTAGAGTGATGCGCTTAGTTTTGCAGATCTTCAGTTCGAGGCTCGAAGCAGACAATTATTTTTATATATTTTTCTTCTTTTTTTTTAAAAATTTATTTACCCAGTTTTATCCATCATTCCTAGAAATAAGTTGAATAGTTCCAAATCATATACGTCAAAAATAGAATTTAATATCAAAATATTTCTATATTTATTCGAAATTTTACGAGTCTAGTTCACGCACATGCGCAGAATTCATTCGTATTCTTAGCATTGTGCTTTTAGACCAGATTGTCACCGTATTTAAAATTTTACTGGAGAGTCGTAATGAGACTCTTAGACCCTTCAGAATCTCTGGGGTTACGAGACTTGGTGGCTAGATCGGTAGAGTGCTGCGACTAGTTTTGCAGGTCTTCAGTTCGAGGCTCGAAGCGGACAAACATTTTTATATATTTTTCTTCTTTTTTTTTAAATTTATTTTAGCCAGTTTCATCCCTTATTCCTAGAAATAAATTGAATAGTTCGAAATCATATACGTCAAAAATAGAATTTAATATCAAAATATTTCTATATTTATTCGATATTTTACGAGCCTAGTTCACGCACATGCGCAGAATTCATTCGTATTCTTAGCATTGTGCTTTTAGACCATATTGTCACCGTATTTAAAATTTTACTGGCGAATCGCAATGAGACTCTTAGACCCTTCAGAAGCTCTCGGATTACGAGACTTGGTGGTTAGATCGGTAGTGTTGCGCTTACTTTTGAAGGTCCTCAGTTCGAGGCTCGAAGCGGACAAATATTTTTATATATTTTTCTTTTATTTTTAAATTTATTTTAGCCAGTTTTATCCATCATTCCTAGAAATAAATTGAATAATTCCAAATCATATACGTCAAAAATAGAATTTAATATCAAAATATTTCTATATTTATTCGAAATTTTACGAGTCTAGTTCACGCACGTGCGCAGAATTCATTCGTATTCTTATCATTGTGCTTTTAGACCAGATTGTCACCGTATTTGAAATTTTACTGGAGAGTCGTAATGAGACTCTTAGACCCTTCAGAAGGTCTGGGGTTACGAGGCTTGGTGGCTAGATCGGTAGAGTGCTGCGCCTAGTTTTGCAGGTCTTCAGATCGAGGCCCGAAGCGGACAAATATTTTTATATATTTTTCTTCTTTTTTTCTTAAATTTATTTTAGCCAGTTTTATCCCTTATTCCTAGAAATAAGTTGAATAGTTCCAAATCATATACGTCAAAAATAGAATTTAATATCAAAATATTTCTATATTTATTCGAAATTTTACGAGTCTAGTTCACGCACATGCGCAGAATTCATTCGTATTCTTAGCATTGTGCTTTTAGACCATATTGTCACCGTATTTAAAATTTTACTGGCGAATCGCAATGAGACTCTTAGACCCTTCAAAAGCTCTCGGAATACGAGACTTGGTGGTTAGATCGGTAGTGTTGCGCTTACTTTTGAATGTCCTCATTTCGAGGTTCGAAGCGGACAAATAATTTAATATATTTTTCTTTTTTTTTAAATTTATTTTAGCCAGTTTTCTCCACCATTCCTAGAAATAAATTGAATAATTCCAAATCATATACGTCAAAAATAGAATTTAATATCAAAATATTTCTATATTTATTCGAAATTTTACGAGTCTAGTTCACGCACATGCGCAGAATTCATTCGTATCCTTATCATTGTGCTTTTAGACCAGATTGTCACCGTATTTAAAATTTTACTGGAGAGTCGTAATGAGACTCTTAGACCCTTCAGAATCTCTGGGGATACGAGACTCGGTGGCTAGATCGGTAGAGTGCTGCGCCTAGTTTTGCAGGTCTTCAGTTCGAGGCTCGAAGCGGACAAACATTTTTATATATTTTTCTTTTTTTTTAAAAAAATTTATTTTAGCCAGTTTTATCCCTTATTCCTAGAAATAAATTGAATAGTTCGAAATCATATACGTCAAAAATAGAATTTAATATCAAAATATTTCTATATTTATTCGATATTTTACGAGTATAGTTCACGCACATGCGCAGAATTCATTCGTATTCTTAGCATTTTCTTTTTGACCATATTGTCACCGCATTTAAAATTTTACTGGCGAATCGCAATGAGACTCTTAGACCCTTCAGAAGCTCTCGGATTACGAGACTTGGTGGTTAGATCGGTAGTGTTGCACTTACTTTTGAAGGTCCTCAGTTCGAGGCTCGAAGCGGACAAATATTTTTATATATTTTTCTTTCTTTTTTTTTATTTATTTTTGCCAGTTTTCTCCACCATTCCTAGAAATAAATTGAATAATTCCAAATCATATACGTCAAAAATAGAATTTAATATCAAAATACTTCTATATTTATTCGAAATTTTACGAGTCTAGTTCACGCACATGCGCAGAATTCATTCTTATTATTAGCATTGTGCTTTTAGACCAGATTGTCAACGTATTTAAAATTTTACTGGAGAGTCGTAATGAGAATCTTAGACCCTTCAGAAGCTCTGGGGTTCCGAGGATTGGTGGCTGGATCGGTAGAGTGCTGCGCCTAGTTTTGCAGGTCTTCAGTTCGAGGCTCGAAGCGGACAAACATTTTTATATATTTTTCTTCTTTTTTTATAAATTTATTTTAGCCAGTTTTATAAATCATTCCTAGAAATAAATTGAATAGTTCCAAATCATATACGTCAAAAATAGAATTTAATATCAAAATATTTCTATATTTATTCGAAATTTTACGAGTCCAGTTCACGCACATGCGCAGAATTCATTCGTATTCTTATCATTGTGCTTTTAGACCAGTTTGTCACCGTATTTAAAATTTTACTGGAGAGTCGTAATGAGACTCTTAGACCCTTTAGAAGCTCTGGTGTTACGAGACTTGGTGGCTAGATCGGTAGAGTGCTACGCTTAGTTTTACAGGTCTTCAGTTGAAGGCTCGAAGCGGACAAATATTTTTATATATTTTTCTTCTTTTTTTCTTAAATTTATTTTAGCCAGTTTTATCCATCTTTCCTAGAAATAAGTTGAATAGTTCCAAATCATATACGTCAAAAATAGAATTTAATATCAAAATATTTCTATATTTATTCGAAATTTTACGAGTCTAGTTCACGCACATGCGCAGAATTCATTCGTATTCTTATCATTGTGCTTTTAGACCATATTGTCACAGTATTTAAAATTTTACTAGAGAGTCGTAATGAGACTCTTAGACCCTTCAGAATCTCTGGGGTTACGAGGCTTGGTGGCTAGATCGGTAGAGTGCCGCGCCTAGTTTTGCGGGTCTTCAGTTCGAGGCTCCAAGCGGACAAATATTTTTCTTCTTTTTTTCTTAAATTTATTTTAGCCAGTTTTATCCCTTATTCCTAGAAATAAATTGAATAGTTCGAAATCATATACGTCAAAAATAGAATTTAATATCAAAATATTTCTATATTTATTCGAAATTTTACGAGTCTAGTTCACGCACATGCGCAGAATTCATTCGTATTCTTAGCATTGTGCTTATAGACCAGACTGTCACCGTATTTAAAATTTTACTGTAGAATCGTAATGAGACTCTTAGACCTTTCAGAATCTCTCGGATTACGAGAGTTGGTGGCTAGATTGGTAGAGTGTTGCGGTTAGTTTTGCAGGTCCTCAGTTGAGGCTCGTAGCGGACAAATATTTTTATATATTTTTCTTTTTTTTAAATTTATTTTAGCCAGTTCTCTCCACCATTCCTAGAAATAAATTGAATAATTCCAAATCATATACGTCAAAAATAGAATTTAATATCAAAATATTTTTATATTTATTCGAAATTTTACGAGTCTAGTTCACGCACATGCGCAGAATTCATTCGTATCCTTATCATTGTGCTTTTAGACCAGATTGTCACCGTATTTAAAATTTTACTGGAGAGTCGTAATGAGACTCTTAGACCCTTCAGAATCTCTGGGGTTACGAGACTTGGTGGCTAGATCGGTAGAGTGCTGCGACTAGTTTTGCAGGTCTTCAGTTCGAGGCTCGAAGCGGACAAACATTTTTATATATTTTTCTTCTTTTTTTTAAAATTTATTTTAGCCAGTTTCATCCCTTATTCCTAGAAATAAATTGAATAGTTCGAAATCATATACGTCAAAAATAGAATTTAATATCAAAATATTTCTATATTTATTCGATATTTTACGAGTCTAGTTCACGCACATGCGCAGAATTCATTCGTATTTTTAGCATTGTGCTTTTTGACCATATTGTCACCGTATTTCAAATTTTACTGTAGAATCGTAATGAGACTCTTAGACCCTTCAGAAGCTCTCGGATTCCGAGACTTTGTGGCTAGATCGGTAGAGTGCTACGCTTAGTTTTACAGGTCTTCAGTTGAAGGCTCGAAGCGGACAAATATTTTTATATATTTTTCTTCTTTTTTTCTTAAATTTATTTTAGCCAGTTTTATCCCTTATTCCTAGAAATAAATTGAATAGTTCGAAATCATATACGTCAAAAATAGAATTTAATATCAAAATATTTCTATATTTATTCGAAATTTTACGAGTCTAGTTCACGCACATGCGCAGAATTCATTCGTATTCTTAGCATTGTGCTTTTAGACCATATTGTCACCGTATTTAAAATTTTACTGGCGAATCGCAATGAGACTCTTAGACCCTTCAAAAGCTCTCGGAATACGAGACTTGGTGGTTAGATCGGTAGTTTTGCGCTTACTTTTGAATGTCCTCATTTCGAGGCTCGAAGCGGACAAATAATTTAATATATTTTTCTTTTTTTTTAAATTTATTTTAGCCAGTTTTCTCCACCATTCCTAGAAATAAATTGAATAATTCCAAATCATATACGTCAAAAATAGAATTTAATATCAAAATATTTCTATATTTATTCGAAATTTTACGAGTCTAGTTCACGCACATGCGCAGAATTCATTCGTATCCTTATCATTGTGCTTTTAGACCAGATTGTCACCGTATTTAAAATTTTACTGGAGAGTCGTAATGAGACTCTTAGACCCTTCAGAAGCTCTCGGATTACGAGACTTGGTGGTTAGATCGGTAGTGTTGCGCTTACTTTTGAAGGTCCTCAGTTCGAGGCTCGAAGCGGACAAATATTTTTATATATATTTTTTTTTTAAATTTATTTTAGCCAGTTTTATCCATCATTATTAGAAATAAATTGAATAATTCCAAATCATATACGTCAAAAATAGAATTTAATATCAAAATATTTCTATATTTATTCGATATTTTACGAGTCTAGTTCACGCACATGCGCAGAATTCATTCGTATTCTTAGCATTGTGCTTTTAGACCATATTTTCACCGTATTTAAAATTTTACTGGCGAATCGCAATGAGACTCTTAGACCCTTCAGAAGCTCTCGGATTACGAGACTTGGTGGTTAGATCGGTAGTGTTGCGCTTACTTTTGAAGGTCCTCAGTTCGAGGCTCGAAGCGGACAAATATTTTTATATATATTTTTTTTTAAATTTATTTTAGCCAGTTTTATCCATCATTATTAGAAATAAATTGAATAATTCCAAATCATATACGTCAAAAATAGAATTTAATATCAAAATATTTCTATATTTATTCGAAATTTTACGAGTCTAGTTCACGCACATGCGCAGAATTCATTCGTATTCTTATCATTGTGCTTTTAGAAGAGTTTGTCACCGTATTTGAAATTTTACTGGAGAGTCGTAATGAGACTCTTAGACCCTTCAGAAGCTCTGGGGTTACGAGGCTTGGTGGCTAGGTCGGTAGAGTGCTGCGCCTAGTTTTGCAGGTCTTCAGTTCGAGGCTCGAAGCGGACAAACATTTTTATATATTTTTCTTCTTTTTTTATAAATTTATTTTAGCCAGTTTTATAAATCATTCCTAGAAATAAATTGAATAGTTCCAAATCATATACGTCAAAAATAGAATTTAATATCAAAATATTTCTATATTTATTCGAAATTTTACGAGTCTAGTTCACGCACATGCGCAGAATTCATTCGTATTCTTATCATTGTGATTTTAGACCAGTTTGTCACCGTATTTGAAATTTTACTGGAGAGTCGTAATGAGACTCTTAGACCCTTCAGAAGCGCTGGGGTTACGAGGCTTGGTGGCTAGATCGGTAGAGTGCTGCGCTTACTTTTGAAGGTCCTCAGTTCGAGGCTCGAAGCGGACAAATATTTTTATATATTTTTCTTTTTTTTAAAATTTATTTTAGCCAGTTTTATCCGTCATTATTAGAAATAAATTGAATAATTCCAAATCATATACGTCAAAAATAGAATTTAATATCAAAATATTTCTATATTTATTCGAAATTTTACGAGTCTAGTTCACGACCATGCGCAGAATTCATTCGTATTCTTAGCATTGTGCTTTTAGACCAGATTGTCACCGTATTTAAAATTATACTGGCGAATCGTAATGAGACTTTTAGACCCTTCAGAAGCTCTCGGGTTGCGACACTTTGTGGCTAGATTGGTAGAGTGATGCGCTTAGTTTTGCAGATCTTCAGTTCGAGGCTCGAAGCGGACAATTATTTTTATATATTTTTCTTCTTCTTTTTTTAAATTTATTTTAGCCAGTTTTATCCATCATTCCTAGAAATAAGTTGAATAGTTGAAAAATCATATACGTCAAAACTAGAATTTAATATCAAAATATTTCTATATTTATTCGAAATTTTACGAGTCTATTTCACGCACATGCGCAGAATTCATTCGTATTCTTAGCATTGTGCTTATAGACCATATTGTCACCGTATTTCAAATTTTACTGTAGAATCGTAATGAGACTCTTAGACCCTTCAGAAGCTTTCGGATTACGAGACTTTGTGGCTAGATCGGTAGAGTGCTACGCTTAGTTTTACATGTCTTCAGTTCGAGGCTCCAAGCGGACAAATATTTTTCTTCTTTTTTGCTTAAATTTATTTTAGCCAGTTTTATCCCTTATTCCTAGAAATTAATTGAATAGTTCGAAATCATATACGTCAAAAATAGAATTTAATATCAAAATATTTCTATATTTATTCGAAATTTTACGAGTCTAGTTCACGACCATGCGCAGAATTCATTCGTATTCTTAGCATTGTGCTTTTAGACCAGATTGTCACCGTATTTAAAATTTTACTGGAGAGTCGTAATGAGACTCTTAGACCCTTCAGAATCTCTGGGGTTACGATGCTTGGTGGCTAGATCGGTAGAGTGCTGCGCCTAGTTTTGCGGGTCTTCAGTTCGAGGCTCCAAACGGACAAATATTTTTCTTCTTTTTTTCTTAAATTTATTTTAGCCAGTTTTATCCCTTATTCCTAGAAATAAATTGAATAGTTCAAAATCATATACGTCAAAAATAGAATTTAATATCAAAATATTTCTATATTTATTCGAAATTTTACGAGTCTAGTTCACGACCATGCGCAGAATTCATTCGTATTCTTAGCATTGTGCTTTTAGACCAGATTGTCACCGTATTTAAAATTTTACTGGCGAATCGTAATGAGACTTTTAGACCCTTCAGAAGCTCTCGGGTTGCGACACTTTGTGGCTAGATTGGTAGAGTGATGCGCTTAGTTTTGCAGATCTTCAGTTCGAGGCTCCAAGTGGACAATTATTTTTATATATTTTTCTTCTTTTTTTTTTTAAATTTATTTTAGCCAGTTTTATCCATCATTCCTAGAAATAAGTTGAATAGTTCCAAATCATATACGTCAAAAATAGAATTTAATATCAAAATATTTCTATATTTATTCGAAATTTTACGAGTCTAGTTCACGCACATGCGCAGAATTCATTCGTATTCTTATCATTGTGCTTTTAGACCAGATTGTCACAGTATTTAAAATTTTACTGGAGAGTCGTAATGAGACTCTTAGACCCTTCAGAATCTCTGGGGTTATGATGCTTGGTGGCTAGATCGGTAGAGTGCTGCGCCTAGTTTTGCGGGTCTTCAGTTCGAGGCTCCAAACGGACAAATATTTTTCTTATTTTTTTCTTAAATTTATTTTAGCCAGTTTTATCCCTTATTCCTAGAAATAAATTGAATAGTTCGAAATCATATACGTCAAAAATAGAATTTAATATCAAAATATTTCTATATTTATTCGAAATTTTACGAGTCTAGTTCACGCACATGCGCAGAATTCATTCGTATTCTTAGCATTGTGCTTATAGACCAGACTGTCACCGTATTTAAAATTTTACTGTAGAATCGTAATGAGACTCTTAGACCTTTCAGAATCTCTCGGATTACGAGAGTTGGTGGCTAGATTGGTAGAGTGTTGCGGTTAGTTTTGCAGGTCCTCAGTTGAGGCTCGTAGCGGACAAATATTTTTATATATTTTTCTTTTTTTTAAATTTATTTTAGCCAGTTCTCTCCACCATTCCTAGAAATAAATTGAATAATTCCAAATCATATACGTCAAAAATAGAATTTAATATCAAAATATTTTTATATTTATTCGAAATTTTACGAGTCTAGTTCACGCACATGCGCAGAATTCATTCGTATCCTTATCATTGTGCTTTTAGACCAGATTGTCACCGTATTTAAAATTTTACTGGAGAGTCGTAATGAGACTCTTAGACCCTTCAGAATCTCTGGGGTTACGAGACTTGGTGGCTAGATCGGTAGAGTGCTGCGACTAGTTTTGCAGGTCTTCAGTTCGAGGCTCGAAGCGGACAAACATTTTTATATATTTTTCTTCTTTTTTTTAAAATTTATTTTAGCCAGTTTCATCCCTTATTCCTAGAAATAAATTGAATAGTTCGAAATCATATACGTCAAAAATAGAATTTAATATCAAAATATTTCTATATTTATTCGATATTTTACGAGTCTAGTTCACGCACATGCGCAGAATTCATTCGTATTTTTAGCATTGTGCTTTTTGACCATATTGTCACCGTATTTCAAATTTTACTGTAGAATCGTAATGAGACTCTTAGACCCTTCAGAAGCTCTCGGATTCCGAGACTTTGTGGCTAGATCGGTAGAGTGCTACGCTTAGTTTTACAGGTCTTCAGTTGAAGGCTCGAAGCGGACAAATATTTTTATATATTTTTCTTCTTTTTTTCTTAAATTTATTTTAGCCAGTTTTATCCCTTATTCCTAGAAATAAATTGAATAGTTCGAAATCATATACGTCAAAAATAGAATTTAATATCAAAATATTTCTATATTTATTCGAAATTTTACGAGTCTAGTTCACGCACATGCGCAGAATTCATTCGTATTCTTAGCATTGTGCTTTTAGACCATATTGTCACCGTATTTAAAATTTTACTGGCGAATCGCAATGAGACTCTTAGACCCTTCAAAAGCTCTCGGAATACGAGACTTGGTGGTTAGATCGGTAGTTTTGCGCTTACTTTTGAATGTCCTCATTTCGAGGCTCGAAGCGGACAAATAATTTAATATATTTTTCTTTTTTTTTAAATTTATTTTAGCCAGTTTTCTCCACCATTCCTAGAAATAAATTGAATAATTCCAAATCATATACGTCAAAAATAGAATTTAATATCAAAATATTTCTATATTTATTCGAAATTTTACGAGTCTAGTTCACGCACATGCGCAGAATTCATTCGTATCCTTATCATTGTGCTTTTAGACCAGATTGTCACCGTATTTAAAATTTTACTGGAGAGTCGTAATGAGACTCTTAGACCCTTCAGAAGCTCTCGGATTACGAGACTTGGTGGTTAGATCGGTAGTGTTGCGCTTACTTTTGAAGGTCCTCAGTTCGAGGCTCGAAGCGGACAAATATTTTTATATATATTTTTTTTTTAAATTTATTTTAGCCAGTTTTATCCATCATTATTAGAAATAAATTGAATAATTCCAAATCATATACGTCAAAAATAGAATTTAATATCAAAATATTTCTATATTTATTCGATATTTTACGAGTCTAGTTCACGCACATGCGCAGAATTCATTCGTATTCTTAGCATTGTGCTTTTAGACCATATTTTCACCGTATTTAAAATTTTACTGGCGAATCGCAATGAGACTCTTAGACCCTTCAGAAGCTCTCGGATTACGAGACTTGGTGGTTAGATCGGTAGTGTTGCGCTTACTTTTGAAGGTCCTCAGTTCGAGGCTCGAAGCGGACAAATATTTTTATATATATTTTTTTTTAAATTTATTTTAGCCAGTTTTATCCATCATTATTAGAAATAAATTGAATAATTCCAAATCATATACGTCAAAAATAGAATTTAATATCAAAATATTTCTATATTTATTCGAAATTTTACGAGTCTAGTTCACGCACATGCGCAGAATTCATTCGTATTCTTATCATTGTGCTTTTAGAAGAGTTTGTCACCGTATTTGAAATTTTACTGGAGAGTCGTAATGAGACTCTTAGACCCTTCAGAAGCTCTGGGGTTACGAGGCTTGGTGGCTAGGTCGGTAGAGTGCTGCGCCTAGTTTTGCAGGTCTTCAGTTCGAGGCTCGAAGCGGACAAACATTTTTATATATTTTTCTTCTTTTTTTATAAATTTATTTTAGCCAGTTTTATAAATCATTCCTAGAAATAAATTGAATAGTTCCAAATCATATACGTCAAAAATAGAATTTAATATCAAAATATTTCTATATTTATTCGAAATTTTACGAGTCTAGTTCACGCACATGCGCAGAATTCATTCGTATTCTTATCATTGTGATTTTAGACCAGTTTGTCACCGTATTTGAAATTTTACTGGAGAGTCGTAATGAGACTCTTAGACCCTTCAGAAGCGCTGGGGTTACGAGGCTTGGTGGCTAGATCGGTAGAGTGCTGCGCTTACTTTTGAAGGTCCTCAGTTCGAGGCTCGAAGCGGACAAATATTTTTATATATTTTTCTTTTTTTTAAAATTTATTTTAGCCAGTTTTATCCGTCATTATTAGAAATAAATTGAATAATTCCAAATCATATACGTCAAAAATAGAATTTAATATCAAAATATTTCTATATTTATTCGAAATTTTACGAGTCTAGTTCACGACCATGCGCAGAATTCATTCGTATTCTTAGCATTGTGCTTTTAGACCAGATTGTCACCGTATTTAAAATTATACTGGCGAATCGTAATGAGACTTTTAGACCCTTCAGAAGCTCTCGGGTTGCGACACTTTGTGGCTAGATTGGTAGAGTGATGCGCTTAGTTTTGCAGATCTTCAGTTCGAGGCTCGAAGCGGACAATTATTTTTATATATTTTTCTTCTTCTTTTTTTAAATTTATTTTAGCCAGTTTTATCCATCATTCCTAGAAATAAGTTGAATAGTTGAAAAATCATATACGTCAAAACTAGAATTTAATATCAAAATATTTCTATATTTATTCGAAATTTTACGAGTCTATTTCACGCACATGCGCAGAATTCATTCGTATTCTTAGCATTGTGCTTATAGACCATATTGTCACCGTATTTCAAATTTTACTGTAGAATCGTAATGAGACTCTTAGACCCTTCAGAAGCTTTCGGATTACGAGACTTTGTGGCTAGATCGGTAGAGTGCTACGCTTAGTTTTACATGTCTTCAGTTCGAGGCTCCAAGCGGACAAATATTTTTCTTCTTTTTTGCTTAAATTTATTTTAGCCAGTTTTATCCCTTATTCCTAGAAATTAATTGAATAGTTCGAAATCATATACGTCAAAAATAGAATTTAATATCAAAATATTTCTATATTTATTCGAAATTTTACGAGTCTAGTTCACGACCATGCGCAGAATTCATTCGTATTCTTAGCATTGTGCTTTTAGACCAGATTGTCACCGTATTTAAAATTTTACTGGAGAGTCGTAATGAGACTCTTAGACCCTTCAGAATCTCTGGGGTTACGATGCTTGGTGGCTAGATCGGTAGAGTGCTGCGCCTAGTTTTGCGGGTCTTCAGTTCGAGGCTCCAAACGGACAAATATTTTTCTTCTTTTTTTCTTAAATTTATTTTAGCCAGTTTTATCCCTTATTCCTAGAAATAAATTGAATAGTTCAAAATCATATACGTCAAAAATAGAATTTAATATCAAAATATTTCTATATTTATTCGAAATTTTACGAGTCTAGTTCACGACCATGCGCAGAATTCATTCGTATTCTTAGCATTGTGCTTTTAGACCAGATTGTCACCGTATTTAAAATTTTACTGGCGAATCGTAATGAGACTTTTAGACCCTTCAGAAGCTCTCGGGTTGCGACACTTTGTGGCTAGATTGGTAGAGTGATGCGCTTAGTTTTGCAGATCTTCAGTTCGAGGCTCCAAGTGGACAATTATTTTTATATATTTTTCTTCTTTTTTTTTTTAAATTTATTTTAGCCAGTTTTATCCATCATTCCTAGAAATAAGTTGAATAGTTCCAAATCATATACGTCAAAAATAGAATTTAATATCAAAATATTTCTATATTTATTCGAAATTTTACGAGTCTAGTTCACGCACATGCGCAGAATTCATTCGTATTCTTATCATTGTGCTTTTAGACCAGATTGTCACAGTATTTAAAATTTTACTGGAGAGTCGTAATGAGACTCTTAGACCCTTCAGAATCTCTGGGGTTATGATGCTTGGTGGCTAGATCGGTAGAGTGCTGCGCCTAGTTTTGCGGGTCTTCAGTTCGAGGCTCCAAACGGACAAATATTTTTCTTATTTTTTTCTTAAATTTATTTTAGCCAGTTTTATCCCTTATTCCTAGAAATAAATTGAATAGTTCGAAATCATATACGTCAAAAATAGAATTTAATATCAAAATATTTCTATATTTATTCGAAATTTTACGAGTATAGTTCACGACCATGCGCAGAATTCATTCGTATTCTTAGCATTGTGCTTTTAGACCAGATTGTCACCGTATTTAAAATTTTACTGGCGAATCGTAATGAGACTTTTAGACCCTTCAGAAGCTCTCGGGTTGCGACACTTTGTGGCTAGATTGGTAGAGTGATGCGCTTAGTTTTGCAGATCTTCAGTTCGAGGCTCCAAGTGGACAATTATTTTTATAAATTTTTCTTCTTTTTTCCTTAAATTTATTTTAGCCAGGTTTATCCCTTATTCCTAGAAATAAATTGAATAGTTCAAAATCATATACGTCAAAAATAGAATTTAATATCAAAATATTTCTATATTTATTCGAAATTTTACGAGTCTAGTTCACGCACATGCGCAGAATTCATTCGTATTCTTAGCATTGTGCTTATAGACCATATTGTCACCGTATTTCAAATTTTACTGTAGAATCGTAATGAGACTCTTAGACCCTTCAGAAGCTCTCGGATTACGAGACTTTGTGGCTAGATCGGTAGAGTGCTACGCTTAGTTTTACATGTCTTCAGTTCGAGGCTCCAAGCGGACAAATATTTTTCTTCTTTTTTGCTTAAATTTATTTTAGCCAGTTTTATCCCTTATTCCTAGAAATAAATTGAATAGTTCGAAATCGTATACGTCAAAAATAGAATTTATTATCAAAATATTTCTATATTTATTCGAAATTTTACGAGTCTAGTTCACGCACATGCGCAGAATTCATTCGTGTTCTTATCATTGTGCTTTTAGACCAGATTGTCACAGTATTTAAAATTTTACTGGAGAGTCGTAATGAGACTCTTAGACCCTTCAGAATCTCTGGGGTTACGATGCTTGGTGGCTAGATCGGTAGAGTGCTGCGCCTAGTTTTGCGGGTCTTCAGTTCGAGGCTCCAAACGGACAAATATTTTTCTTCTTTTTTTCTTAAATTTATTTTAGCCAGTTTTATCCCTTATTCCTAGAAATAAATTGAATAGTTCAAAATCATATACGTCAAAAATAGAATTTAATATCAAAATATTTCTATATTTATTCGAAATTTTACGAGTCTAGTTCACGACCATGCGCAGAATTCATTCGTATTCTTAGCATTGTGCTTTTAGACCAGATTGTCACCGTATTTAAAATTTTACTGGCGAATCGTAATGAGACTTTTAGACCCTTCAGAAGCTCTCGGGTTGCGACACTTTGTGGCTAGATCGGTAGAGTGCTGCGCCTAGTTTTGCAGGTCTTCAGTTTGATTCTCGAAGCGGACAAATATTTTTATAAATTTTTTTTCTTTTTTCCTTAAATTTATTTTAGCCAGGTTTATCCCTTATTCCTAGAAATAAATTGAATAGTTCGAAATCATATACGTCAAAAATAGAATTTAATATCAAAATATTTCTATATTTATTCGAAATTTTACGAGTCTAGTTCACGCACATGCGCAGAATTCATTCGTATTCTTAGCATTGTGCTTATAGACCATATTGTCACCGTATTTCAAATTTTACTGTAGAATCGTAATGAGACTCTTAGACCCTTCAGAAGCTCTCGGATTACGAGACTTTGTGGCTAGATCGGTAGAGTGCTACGCTTAGTTTTACATGTCTTCAGTTCGAGGCTCCAAGCGGACAAATATTTTTCTTCTTTTTTGCTTAAATTTATTTTAGCCAGTTTTATCCCTTATTCCTAGAAATAAATTGAATAGTTCGAAATCGTATACGTCAAAAATAGAATTTATTATCAAAATATTTCTATATTTATTCGAAATTTTACGAGTCTAGTTCACGCACATGCGCAGAATTCATTCGTATTCTTATCATTGTGCTTTTAGACCAGATTGTCACAGTATTTAAAATTTTACTGGAGAGTCGTAATGAGACTCTTAGACCCTTCAGAATCTCTGGGGTTACGATGCTTGGTGGCTAGATCGGTAGAGTGCTGCGCCTAGTTTTGCGGGTCTTCAGTTCGAGGCTCCAAACGGACAAATATTTTTCTTCTTTTTTTCTTAAATTTATTTTAGCCAGTTTTATCCCTTATTCCTAGAAATAAATTGAATAGTTCAAAATCATATACGTCAAAAATAGAATTTAATATCAAAATATTTCTATATTTATTCGAAATTTTACGAGTCTAGTTCACGACCATGCGCAGAATTCATTCGTATTCTTAGCATTGTGCTTTTAGACCAGATTGTCACCGTATTTAAAATTTTACTGGCGAATCGTAATGAGACTTTTAGACCCTTCAGAAGCTCTCGGGTTGCGACACTTTGTGGCTAGATTGGTAGAGTGATGCGCTTAGTTTTGCAGATCTTCAGTTCGAGGCTCCAAGTGGACAATTATTTTTATATATTTTTCTTCTTTTTTTTTTAAATTTATTTTAGCCAGTTTTATCCATCATTCCTAGAAATAAGTTGAATAGTTCCAAATGATATACGTCAAAAATAGAATTTAATATCAAAATATTTCTATATTTATTCGAAATTTTACGAGTCTAGTTCACGCACATGCGCAGAATTCATTCGTATTCTTATCATTGTGCTTTTAGACCAGATTGTCACAGTATTTAAAATTTTACTGGAGAGTCGTAATGAGACTCTTAGACCCTTCAGAATCTCTGGGGTTATGATGCTTGGTGGCTAGATCGGTAGAGTGCTGCGCCTAGTTTTGCGGGTCTTCAGTTCGAGGCTCCAAACGGACAAATATTTTTCTTCTTTTTTTCTTAAATTTATTTTAGCCAGTTTTATCCCTTATTCCTAGAAATAAATTGAATAGTTCGAAATCATATACGTCAAAAATAGAATTTAATATCAAAATATTTCTATATTTATTCGAAATTTTACGAGTATAGTTCACGACCATGCGCAGAATTCATTCGTATTCTTAGCATTGTGCTTTTAGACCAGATTGTCACCGTATTTAAAATTTTACTGGCGAATCGTAATGAGACTTTTAGACCCTTCAGAAGCTCTCGGGTTGCGACACTTTGTGGCTAGATTGGTAGAGTGATGCGCTTAGTTTTGCAGATCTTCAGTTCGAGGCTCCAAGTGGACAATTATTTTTATATATTTTTCTTCTTTTTTTTTAAATTTATTTTAGCCAGTTTTATCCATCATTCCTAGAAATAAGTTGAATAGTTCCAAATCATATACGTCAAAAATAGAATTTAATATCAAAATATTTCTATATTTATTCGAAATTTTACGAGTCTAGTTCACGCACATGCGCAGAATTCATTAGTATTCTTAGCATTGTGCTTATAGACCAGATTGTCACCGTATTTCAAATTTTACTGTAGAATCGTAATGAGACTCTTAGACCCTTCAGAAACTCTGGGGTTACGAGGCTTTGTGGCTAGATCGGTAGAGTGCTGCGCCTAGTTTTGCAGGTCTTCAGTTTGATTCTCGAAGCGGACAAATATTTTTATAAATTTTTCTTCTTTTTTCCTTAAATTTATTTTAGCCAGGTTTATCCCTTATTCCTAGAAATAAATTGAATAGTTCGAAATCATATACGTCAAAAATAGAATTTAATATCAAAATATTTCTATATTTATTCGAAATTTTACGAGTCTAGTTCACGCACATGCGCAGAATTCATTCGTATTCTTAGCATTGTGCTTATAGACCATATTGTCACCGTATTTCAAATTTTACTGTAGAATCGTAATGAGACTCTTAGACCCTTCAGAAGCTCTCGGATTACGAGACTTTGTGGCTAGATCGGTAGAGTGCTACGCTTAGTTTTACATGTCTTCAGTTCGAGGCTCCAAGCGGACAAATATTTTTCTTCTTTTTTGCTTAAATTTATTTTAGCCAGTTTTATCCCTTATTCCTAGAAATAAATTGAATAGTTCGAAATCGTATACGTCAAAAATAGAATTTATTATCAAAATATTTCTATATTTATTCGAAATTTTACGAGTCTAGTTCACGCACATGCGCAGAATTCATTCGTATTCTTATCATTGTGCTTTTAGACCAGATTGTCACAGTATTTAAAATTTTACTGGAGAGTCGTAATGAGACTCTTAGACCCTTCAGAATCTCTGGGGTTACGAGGCTTGGTGGCTAGATCGGTAGAGTGCTGCTCCTAGTTTTGCGGGTCTTCAGTTCGAGGCTCCAAGCGGACAAATATTTTTCTTCTTTTTTTCTTAAATTTATTTTAGCCAGTTTTATCCCTTATTCCTAGAAATAAATTGAATAGTTCGAAATCATATAAGTCAAAAATAGAATTTAATATCAAAATATTTCTATATTTATTTGAAATTTTACGAGTCTAGTTCACGCGCATGCGCAGAATTCATTCGTATTCTTAGCATTGTCCTTTTAGACCAGATTGTCACCGTATTTAAAATTTTACTGGCGAATCGTAATGAGACTTTTAGACCCTTCAGAAGCTCTCGGGTTACGACACTTGATGGCTAGATTGGTAGAGTGATGCGCTTAGTTTTGCAGATCTTCAGTTCGAGGCTCGAAGCGGACAATTATTTTTATATATTTTTCTTCTTTTTTTTTAAAAATTTATTTTAGCCAGTTTTATCCATCATTCCTAGAAATAAGTTGAATAGTTCCAAATCATATACGTCAAAATAGAATTTAATATCAAAATATTTCTATATTTATTCGAAATTTTACGAGTCTAGTTCACGCACATGCGCAGAATTCATTCGTATTCTTAGCATTGTGCTTATAGACCAGATTGTCACCGTATTTAAAATTTTACTGTAGAATCGTAATGAGACTCTTAGACCCTTCAGAAGCTCTCGGATTACGAGACTTTGTTTCTAGATCGGTAGAGTGCTACGCTTAGTTTTACAGGTCTTCAGTTGAAGGCTCGAAGCGGACAAATATATTTTTCTTCTTTTTTTCTTAAATTTATTTTAGCCAGTTTTATCCATCATTCCTAGAAATAAGTTGAATAGTTCCGAATCATATACGTCAAAAATAGAATTTAATATCAAAATATTTCTATATTTATTCGAAATTTTACGAGTCTAGTTCACGCACATGCGCAGAATTCATTCGTATTCTTAGCATTGTGCTTATAGACCAGATTGTCACCTATTTCAAATTTTACTGTAGAATCGTAAAGAGACTCTTAGACCCTTCAGAAGCTGTCGGATTACGAGACTTTGTGACTAGATCGGTAGAGTGTTGCGCTTAGATTTGCAGGTCCTCAGTTCGAGGCTCGAAGCGGGCAAATATTTTTATATATTTTTCTTTTTTTTTAAATTTATTTTAGCCAGTTTTATCCATCATTCCTAGAAATAAATTGAATAGTTCGAAATCATATACGTCAAAAATAGAATTTAATATCAAAATATTTCTATATTTATTCGAAATTTAACGAGTCTAGTTCACGCACATGCGCAGAATTCATTCGTATTCTTAGCATTGTGCTTTTAGACCATATTGTCACCGTATTTAAAATTTTACTGGCGAATCGCAATGAGACTCTTAGACCCTTCAGTAGCTCTCGGATTACGAGACTTGGTGGTTAGATCGGTAGTGTTGCGCTTACTTTTGAAGGTCCTCAGTTCGAGGCTCGAAGCGGACAAATATTTTTATATATTTTTCTTTTTTTTAAAATTTATTTTAGCCAGTTTTATCCATCATTATTAGAAATAAATTGAATAATTCCAAATCATATACGTCAAAAAAAGAATTTAATATCAAAATATTTCTATATTTATTCGAAATTTTACGAGTCTAGTTCACGCACAGGCGCAGAATTCATTCGTATTCTTATCACTGTGCTTTTAGACCAGTTTGTCACCGTATTTGAAATTTTACTGGAGAGTCGTAATGAGACTCTTAGACCCTTCAGAAGCTCTGGGGTTACGATGCTTGGTGGCTAGATCGGTAGAGTGCAACGCCTAGTTTTGCAGGTCTTCAGTTCGAGGCTCGAAGCGGACAAACATTTTTATATATTTTTCTACTTTTTTTTTTAAATTTATTTTAGCCAGTTTTATCCCTTATTCCTAGAAATAAATTGAATAGTTCGAAATCATATACGTCAAAAATAGAATTTAATATCAAAATATTTCTATATTTATTCGATATTTTACGAGTCTAATTCACGCACATGCGCAGAATTCATTCGTATTCTTAGCATTGTACTTTTTGACCATATTGTCACCGTATTTAAAATTTTACTGGCGAATCGCAATGAGACTCTTAGACCCTTCAGAAGCTCTCGGATTACGAGACTTGGTGGTTAGATCGGTAGTGTTGCGCTTACTTTTGAAGGTCCTCAGTTCGAGGCTCGAAGCGGACAAATATTTTTATATATTTTTCTTTTTTTTTTATTTATTTTAGCCAGTTTTCTCCACCATTCCTAGAAATAAATTGAATAATTCCAAATCATATACGTCAAAAATAGAATTTAATATCAAAATATTTCTATATTTATTCGATATTTTACGAGTCTAGTTCACGCACATGCGCAGAATTCATTCGTATTCTTAGCATTGTGCTTTTTGACCATATTATCACCGTATTTAAAATTTTACTGGCGAATCGTCATGAGACTTTTAGACCCTTCAGACGCTCTCGGGTTACGACACTTTGTGGCTAGATCGGTAGAGTGTTGCGCTTAGTTTTGCAGGTCCTCAGTTCGAGGCTCGAAGCGGACAAATATTTTTATATATTTTTCTTTTTTTTAAAATTTATTTTAGCCAGTTTTATCCATCATTATTAGAAATAAATTGAATAATTCCAAATCATATACGTCAAAAAAAGAATTTAATATCAAAATATTTCTATATTTATTCGAAATTTTACGAGTCTAGTTCACGCACAGGCGCAGAATTCATTCGTATTCTTATCACTGTGCTTTTAGACCAGTTTGTCACCGTATTTGAAATTTTACTGGAGAGTCGTAATGAGACTCTTAGACCCTTCAGAAGCTCTGGGGTTACGATGCTTGGTGGCTAGATCGGTAGAGTGCAACGCCTAGTTTTGCAGGTCTTCAGTTCGAGGCTCGAAGCGGACAAACATTTTTATATATTTTTCTACTTTTTTTTTTAAATTTATTTTAGCCAGTTTTATCCCTTATTCCTAGAAATAAATTGAATAGTTCGAAATCATATACGTCAAAAATAGAATTTAATATCAAAATATTTCTATATTTATTCGATATTTTACGAGTCTAATTCACGCACATGCGCAGAATTCATTCGTATTCTTAGCATTGTACTTTTTGACCATATTGTCACCGTATTTAAAATTTTACTGGCGAATCGCAATGAGACTCTTAGACCCTTCAGAAGCTCTCGGATTACGAGACTTGGTGGTTAGATCGGTAGTGTTGCGCTTACTTTTGAAGGTCCTCAGTTCGAGGCTCGAAGCGGACAAATATTTTTATATATTTTTCTTTTTTTTTTATTTATTTTAGCCAGTTTTCTCCACCATTCCTAGAAATAAATTGAATAATTCCAAATCATATACGTCAAAAATAGAATTTAATATCAAAATATTTCTATATTTATTCGATATTTTACGAGTCTAGTTCACGCACATGCGCAGAATTCATTCGTATTCTTAGCATTGTGCTTTTTGACCATATTATCACCGTATTTAAAATTTTACTGGCGAATCGTCATGAGACTTTTAGACCCTTCAGACGCTCTCGGGTTACGACACTTTGTGGCTAGATCGGTAGAGTGTTGCGCTTAGTTTTGCAGGTCCTCAGTTCGAGGCTCGAAGCGGACAAATATTTTTATATATTTTTCTTTTTTTTAAAATTTATTTTAGCCAGTTTTATCCATCATTATTAGAATTAAATTGAATAATTCCAAATCATATACGTCAAAAATATAATTTAATATCAAAATATTTCTATATTTATTCGAAATTTTACGAGTCTAGTTCACGCACATGCGCAGAATTCATTCGTATTCTTAGCATTGTTCTTTTAGACCAGATTGTCACCGTATTTAAAATTTTACTGGAGAGTCGTAATGAGACTCTTAGACCCTTCAGAAGCTCTGGGGTTACGAGGCTTGGTGGCTAGATCGGTAGAGTGCTGCGCCTAGTTTTGCAGGTCTTGAGTTCGAGGCTCGAAGCGGACAAATATTTTTATATATTTTTCTTCTTTTTTTCTTAAATTTATTTTAGAGAGTTTTCTCCATCATTCCTAGAAATAAATTGAATAATTCTAAATTATATACGTCAAAAATAGAATTTAATATCAAAATATTTCTATATTTATTCGAAATTTTACGAGTCTAGTTCACCCACATGCGCAGAATTCATTCGTATTCTTAGTATTGTGCTTTTAGACCAGATTGTCACCGTATTTAAAATTTTACTGGAGAGTCGTAATGAGACTCTTAGAGGCTTCAGAAGCTCTGGGGTTACGAGGCTTGGTGGCTAGATCGGTAGAGTGCTGCGCCTAGTTTTGCAGGTCTTCAGTTCGAGGCTCGAAGCGGACAAACTTTTTTATATATTTTCTTCTTTTTTTTTTAATTTATTTTAGCCAGTTTTATCCATCATTCCTAGAAATAAATTGAATAGTTGAAAATCATATACGTCAAAAATAGAATTTAATATCAAAATATTTCTATATTTATTCGAAATTTTAGGAGTCTAGTTCACGCACATGCGCGGAATTCATTCGTATTCTTAGCATTGTGCTTTTAGACCAGATTGTCACCGTATTTAAAATTTTACTGGCGAATCGTAATGAGACTCTTAGACCCTTCAGAAGCTCTCGGATTACGAGACTTGGTGGTTAGATCGGTAGAGTGTTGCGCTTACTTTTGAAGGTCCTCAGTTCGAGGCTAGAAGCGGACATATATTTTTATATATTTTTCTTTTATTTAAATTTATTTTAGCCAGTTTTATCCATCATTCCTAGAAATAAATTGAATAATTCCAAATCAAATACGTCAAAAATAGAATTTAATATTAAAATATTTCTATATTTATTCGAAATTTTACGAGTCTTCTTCACGCACATGCGCAGAATTCATTCGTATTCTTAGCATTGTGCTTTTAGACCAGATTGTCACCGTATTTAAAATTTTACTGGCGAATCGTAATGAGACTCTTAGACCCTTCAGAAGCCCTAGGATTACGAGACTTGGTGGCTAGATTGGTAGAGTGTTGCGCTTAGTTTTGCAGGTCCTCAGTTCGAGGCTCGAAGCGGCCAAATATTTTTATGTATTTTTCTTCTTTTTTTCTTAAATTTATTTTAGCCAGTTTTATCCCTTATTCCTACAAATAAATTGAATAGTTCGAAAACATATACGTCAAAAATAGAATTTAATATCAAAATATTTCTATATTTATTCGAATTTTTAGGAGTCTAGTTCATGCACATGCGCAGAATTCATTCGTATTCTTAGCATTGTGCTTTTAGACCAGATTGTCACCGTATTTAAAATTTTACTGGTGAATCGTAATGAGACTCTTAGACCATTCAGAAGCTCTCGGATTACGAGACTTGATGGTTAGATCGGTAGAGTGTTGCGCTTACTTTTGAAGGTCCTCAGTTCGAGGCTCGAAGCGAACAAATACTTTTATATATTTTTCATTTTTTTTTAAATTTATTTAGGCAGTTTTATCCATCATTCCTAGAAATAAATTGAATAGTTGAAAATCATATACGTCAAAAATAGAATTTAATATCAAAATATTTCTATATTTATTCGAAATTTTACGAGTCTAGTTCACGCACATGCGCAGAATTCATTCGTATTCTTAGCATTGTTCTTTTAGACCAGATTGTCACCGTATTTAAAATTTTACTGGAGAGTCGTAATGAGACTCTTAGACCCTTCAGAAGCTCTGGGGTTACGAGGTTTGGTGACTAGATCGGTAGAGTGCTGCGCCTAGTTTTGCAGGTCTTGAGTTCGAGGCTCGAAGCGGACAAATATTTTTATATATTTTTCTTCTTTTTTTCTTAAATTTATTTTAGCCAGTTTTCTCCATCATTCCTAGAAATAAATTGAATAATTCTAAATTATATACGTCAAAAATAGAATTTAATATCAAAATATTTCTATATTTATTCGAAATTTTACGAGTCTAGTTCACCCACATGCGCAGAATTCATTCGTATTCTTAGCATTGTGCTTTTAGACCAGATTGTCACCGTATTTAAAATTTTACTGGAGAGTCGTAATGAGACTCTTAGACCCTTCAGAAGCTCTGGTGCTACGGGACTTGGTGGCTAGATCGGTAGAGTGCTGCGCTTAGTTTTACAGGTCTTCAGTTGAAGGCTCGAAGCGGACAAATATTTTTATATATTTTTCTTCTTTTTTTCTTAAATTTATTTTAGCCATTTTTATCCATCATTCCTAGAAATAAGTTGAATAGTTCCAAATCATATAAGTCAAAAATAGAATTTAATATCAAAATATTTCTATATTTATTCGAAATTTTACGAGTCTAGTTCACCCACATGCGCAGAATTCATTCGTATTCTTAGCAATGTGCTTTTAGACCAGATTGTCACCGTATTTAAAATTTTACTGGAGAGTCGTAATGAGACTCTTAGAGGCTTCAGAAGCTCTGGGGTTACGAGGCTTTTTGGCTAGATCGTTAGAGTGCTGCGCCTAGTTTTGCAGGTCTTCAGTTCGAGGCTCGAAGCGGACAAACTTTTTTATATATTTTTCTTCTTTTTTTTTAAATTTATTTTAGCCAGTTTTATCCATCATTCCTAGAAATAAATTGAATAGTTGAAAATCATATACGTCAAAAATAGAATTTAATATCAAAATATTTCTATATTTATTCGAAATTTTAGGAGTCTAGTTCACGCACATGCGCAGAAATCATTCGTATTCTTAGCATTGTGCTTTTAGACCAGATTGTCACCGTATTTAAAATTTTACTGGCGAATCGTAATGAGACTCTTAGACCCTTCAGAAGCTCTGGGATTACGATACTTGGTTTTTAGATTGGTAGAGTGTTGCGCTTACGTTTGAAGGTCCTCAGTTCGAGGCTAGAAGCGGACAAATATTTTTATATATTTTTCTTTTTTTCTTAAATTTATTTTAGCCAGTTTTATCCATCATTCCTAGAAATACGTTGAATAGTTCCAAATCATATAAGTCAAAAATAGAATTTAATATCAAAATATTTCTATATTTATTCGAAATTTTACGAGTCTAGTTCACCCACATGCGCAGAATTCCTTCGTATTCTTAGCATTGTGCTTTTAGACCAGATTGTCACCGTATTTAATTTTACTGGAGAGTCGTAATGAGACTCTTAGAGGCTTCAGAAGCTCTGGGGTTACGAGGCTTGGTGGCTAGATCGGTAGAGTGCTGCGCCTAGTTTTGCAGGTCTTCAGTTCGAGGCTCGAAGCGGATAAACTTTTTTATATATTTTTCTTCTTTTTTTTTAAATTTATTTTAGCCAGTTTTATCCATCATTCCTAGAAATAAATTGAATAGTTCAAAATCATATACGTCAAAAATAGAATTTAATATCAAAATATTTCTATATTTATTCGAAATTTCAGGAGTCTAGTTCACGCACATGCGTAGAAATCATTCGTATTCTTAGCATTGTGCTTTTAGACCAGATTATCACCGTATTTAAAATTTTACTGGCGAATCGTAATGAGACTC
This sequence comes from Argiope bruennichi, assembly GCF_947563725.1. Lineage (NCBI taxonomy): Eukaryota > Metazoa > Arthropoda > Arachnida > Araneae > Araneidae > Argiope > Argiope bruennichi. Next base: position 125,621,320 of record NC_079154.1, on the reverse strand, counting down.
TTAGACCCTTCAGAAGCTCTGGGATTACGATACTTGGTTTTTAGATTGGTAGAGTGTTGCGCTTACGTTTGAAGGTCCTCAGTTCGAGGCTCGAAGCGGGCAAATATTTTTATATATTTTTCTTTAAAAAAAATTTTTTTTAGCCAGTTTTCTCCATCATTCCTAGTAATAAATTGAATAATTCCAAATTATATACGTCAAGAATAGAATTTAATATCAAAATATTTCTATATTTATTCGAAATTTTACGAGTCTAGTTCACGCACATGCGCAGAATTCATTCGTATTCTTAGCATTGTTCTTTTAGACCAGATTGTCACCGTATTTAAAATTTTACTGGAGAGTCGTAATGAGACTCTTAGACACTTCAGAAGCTCTGGTGTTACGAGACTTGGTGGCTAGATCGGTAGAGTGCTGCGCTGAGTTTTACAGGTCTTCAGTTGAAGGCTCGAAGCGGGCCAATATTTTTATATATTTTTCTTCTTTTTTTCTTAAATTTATTTTAGCCAGTTTTATCCATCATTCCTAGAAATAAATTGAATAATTCGAAATCATATACGTCAAAAATAGAATTTAATATCAAAATATTTCTATATTTATTCGAAATTTTACGAGTCTAGTTCACGTACATGCGCAGAATTCATTCGTATTCTTAGCATTGTGCTTATTGACCAGATTGTCACCGTATTTTAAATTTTACTGTAAAATCGTAATGAGACTCTTAGACCCTTCAGAAGCTCTCGGATTACGAGACTTGGTCGCTATATCGGTAGAGATTTGCGCTTAGTTTTGCAGGTCCTCAGTTCGAGGCTCGAAGCAGACAAATATTTTTATATATTTTTCTTTTTAAAAACAATTTTTTTAGACAGTTTTCTCCATCATTCCTAGAAATAAATTGAATAATTCCAAATTATATACGTCAAAAATAGAATTTAATATCAAAATATTTCTATATTTATTCGAAATTTTACGAGTATAGTTCACGCACATGCGCATTGCGATTTTAGACCAGATTGTCACAGAATTTAAAATTTTACTGGAGAGTCGTAATGAGACTCTTAGACCCTTCAGAAGCTCTGGTGTTACGGGACTTTTTGGCTATATTGGTGGAGTGTTGCACTTAGTTTTGCAGGTCCTCAGTTCGAGGCTCGAAGCGGCCAAATATTTTTATGTATTTTTCTTCTTATTTTCTTAAATTCATTTTAGCCAGTTTTATCCCTTATTCCTACAAATAAATTGAATAGTTCGAAATCATATACGTCAAAAATAGAATTTAATATCAAAATATTTCTATATTTATTCGAAATTTTACGAGTATAGTTCACGCACATGCGCAGAATTCATTCGTATTCTTAGCATTGAGCTTTTAGACCATATTGTCACCGTATTTAAAATTTTACTGGCGAATCGCAATGAGACTCTTAGACCCTTCAGAAGCTCTCGGATTACGACACTTGGTGGTTAGATCGGTAGAGTGTTGCTCTTGGTTTTGCAGGTCTTCAGTTCGAGGCTCGAACCGGACAATTATTTTTAAATATTTTTCTTCTTTTTTTTTAAATTTATTTTAGCCAGTTTTATCCATTATTCCTAGAAATAAATTGAATAGTTGAAAATCATATACGTCAAAAATAGAATTTAATATCAAAATATTTCTATATTTATTCGAATTTTTAGGAGTCTAGTTCACGCACATGCGCAGAATTCATTCGTATTCTAAGCATTGTGCTTTTAGACCAGATTGTCACCGTATTTAAAATTTTACTGGCGAATCGTAATGAGACTCTTAGACCCTTCAGAAGCTCTCGGATTACGAGACTTGGTGGTTAGATCGGTAGAGTGTTGCGCTTACTTTTGAAGGTCCTCAGTTCGAGGCTAGAAACGGACAAATATTTTTATATATTTTTCTTTTTTTTTTAATTTATTTTAGCCAGTTTTATCCATCATTCCTAGAAATAAATTGAATAATTCCAAATCATATACGTCAAAAATAGAATTTAATATCAAAATATTTCTATATTTATTCGAAATTTTAGGAGTCTAGTTCACGCACATGCGCAGAATTCATTCGTATTCTTAGCATTGTGCTTTTAGACCATATTGTCACCGTATTTAAAATTTTACTGGCGAATCGCAATGAGACTCTTAGACCCTTCAGAAGCTCTCGGATTCCGACACTTGGTGGTTAGATCGGTAGAGTTTTGCGCTTGGTTTTGCAGGTCTTCAGTTCGAGGCTCGAAGCGGACAATTATTTTTATATATTTTTCTTCTTTTTTTTAAAATTTATTTTAGCTAGTTTTATCCATCATTCCTAGAAATAAATTGAATAGTTGAAAATCATATACGTCAAAAATAGAATTTAATATCAAAATATTTCTATATTTATTCGAAATTTTACGAGTCTAGTTCACGCACATGCGCAGAATTCATTCGTATTCTTTGCATTGTGCTTTTAGACCAGATTGTCACCGTATTTAAAATTTTACTGGAGAGTCGTAATGAGACTCTTAGACCCTTCAGAAGCTCTGGTGTTACGAGACTTGGTGGCTAGATCGGTAGAGTGCTGCGCTTAGTTTTACAGGTCTTCAGTTGAAGGCTCGAAGCGGACAAATATTTTTATATATTTTTCTTCTTTTTTTCTTAAATTTATTTTAGCCAGTTTTATCTATCATTCCTAGAAATAAGTTGAATAGTTCCAAATCATATAAGTCAAAAATAGAATTTAATATCAAAATATTTCTATATTTATTCGAAATTTTACGAGTCTAGTTCACCCACATGCGCAGAATTCATTCGTATTCTTAGTATTGTGCTTTTAGACCAGATTGTCACCCTATTTAAAATTTTACTGGAGAGTCGTAATGAGACTCTTAGATTCTTCAGAAGCTCTGGGGTTACGAGGCTTGGTGGCTACATCGGTAGAGTGCTGCGCCTAGTTTTGCAGGTCTTCAGTTCGAGGCTCGAAGCGGACAAACATTTTTATATATTTTTCTTCTTTTTTTTTTAAATTTATTTTAGCCAGTTTTATCCATCATTCCTAGAAATAAATTGAATAGTTGAAAATCATATACGTCAAAAATAGAATTTAATATCAAAATATTTCTATATTTATTCGAAATTTTAGGAGTCTAGTTCACGCACATGCGCAGAATTCATTCGTATTCTTAGCATTGTGCTTTTAGACCAGATTGTCACAGTATTTAAAATTTTACTGGCGAATCGTAATGAGACTCTTAGACCCTTCAGAAGCTCTCGGATTACGAGACTTGGTGGTTAGATCGGTAGAGTGTTGCGCTTACTTTTGAAGGTCCTCAGTTCGAGGCTAGAAACGGACAAATATTTTTATATATTTTACTTTTTTTTTAAATTTATTTTAGCCAGTTTTATCCATCATTCCTAGAAATAAATTGAATAATTCCAAATCATATACGTCAAAAATAGAATTTAATATCAAAATATTTCTATATTTATACGAAATTTTACGAGTCTAGTTCACGCACATGCACAGAATTCATTCGTATTCTTAGCATTGTGCTTTTAGACCAGATTGTCACCGTATTTAAAATTTTACTGGCGAATCGTAATGAGACTCTTAGACCCTTCAGAAGCCCTAGGATTACGAGACTTGGTGGCTATATTGGTGGAGTGTTGCGCTTAGTTTTGCAGGTCCTCAGTTCGAGGCTCGAAGCGGCAAAATATTTTTATGTATTTTTCTTCTTATTTTCTTAAATTCATTTTAGCCAGTTTTATCCCTTATTCCTACAAATAAATTGAATAGTTCGAAATCATATACGTCAGAAATAGAATTAAATATCAAAATATTTCTATATTTATTCGAAATTTTACGAGTCTAGTTCACGCACATGCGCAGAATTCATCCGTATTCTTAGCATTGTGCTTTTAGATCATATTGTCACCGTATTTAAAATTTTACTGGCGAGTCGCAATGAGACTCTTAGACCCTTCAGAAGCTCTCGGATTACGACACTTGGTGGTTAGATCGGTAGAGTGTTGCGCTTGGTTTTGCAGGTCTTCAGTTCGAGGCTGGAATCGGACAATTATTTTTATATATTTTTCTTCTTTTTTTTTAAATTTATTTTAGCCAGTTTTATCCATCATTCCTAGAAATAAATTGAATAGTTGAAAATCATATACGTCAAAAATAGAATTTAATATCAAAATATTTCTATATTTATTCGAATTTTTAGGAGTCTAGTTCAACACATGCGCAGAATTCATTCGTATTCTTAGCATTGTGCTTTTAGACCAGATTGTCACCGTATTTAAAATTTTACTGGTGAATCGTAATGAGACTCTTAGACCCTTCAGAAGCTCTCGGTTTACGAGACTTGGTGGTTATATCGGTAGAGTGTTGCGCTTAGTTTTGCAGGTCCTCAGTTCGAGGCTCGAAGCGGACAAATATTTTTATATATTTTTCTTTTTAAAAAAAATTTTTTTAGCCAGTTTTCTCCATCATTCCTAGTAATAAATTGAATAATTTCAAATTATATACGTCAAAAATAGAATTTAATATCAAAATATTACTATATTTATTCGAAATTTTAGGAGTCTAGTTCACGCACATGCGCAGAATTCATTCGTATTCTTAGCATTGTGCTTTTAGATCATATTGTCACCGTATTTAAAATTTTACTGGCGAATCGCAATGAGACTCTTAGACCCTTCAGAAGCTCTCGGATTACGACACTTGGTGGTTAGATCGGTAGAGTGTTGCGCTTGGTTTTGCAGGTCTTCAGTTCGAGGCTCGAAGCGGACAATTATTTTTATATATTTTTCTTCTTTTTTTCAAATTTATTTTAGCCAGTTTTATCCATCATTCCTAGAAATAAATTGAATAGTTGAAAATCATATACGTCAAAAATAGAATTTAATATCAAAATATTTCTATATTTATTCGAATTTTTAGGAGTCTAGTTCACGCACATGCGCAGAATTCATTCGTATTCTTAGCATTGTGCTTTTAGACCAGATTGTCACCCTATTTAAAATTTTACTGGAGAGTCGTAATGAGACTCTTAGAGGCTTCAGAAGCTCTGGGGTTACGAGGCTTGGTGGCTACATCGGTAGAGTGCTGCGCCTAGTTTTGCAGGTCTTCAGTTCGAGGCTCGAAGCGGACAAACATTTTTATATATTTTTCTTCTTTTTTTTTAAATTTATTTTAGCCAGTTTTATCCATCATTCCTAGAAATAAATTGAATAGTTGAAAATCATATACGTCAAAAATAGAATTTAATATCAAAATATTTCTATATTTATTCGAAATTTTAGGAGTCTAGTTCACGCACATGCGCAGAATTCATTCGTATTCTTAGCATTGTGCTTTTAGACCAGATTGTCACAGTATTTAAAATTTTACTGGCGAATCGTAATGAGACTCTTAGACCCTTCAGAAGCTCTCGGATTACGAGACATGGTGGTTAGATCGGTAGAGTGTTGCGTTTACTTTTGAAGGTCCTCAGTTCGAGGCTAGAAACGAACAAATATTTTTATATATTTTACTTTTTTTTTAAATTTATTTTAGCCAGTTTTATCCATCATTCCTAGAAATAAATTGAATAATTCCAAATCATATACGTCAAAAATAGAATTTAATATCAAAATATTTCTATATTTATACGAAATTTTACGAGTCTAGTTCACGCACATGCACAGAATTCATTCGTATTCTTAGCATTGTGCTTTTAGACCAGATTGTCACCGTATTTAAAATTTTACTGGCGAATCGTAATGAGACTCTTAGACCCTTCAGAAGCCCTAGGATTACGAGACTTGGTGGCTATATTGGTGGAGTGTTGCGCTTAGTTTTGCAGGTCCTCAGTTCGAGGCTCGAAGCGGCAAAATATTTTTATGTATTTTTCTTCTTATTTTCTTAAATTCATTTTAGCCAGTTTTATCCCTTATTCCTACAAATAAATTGAATAGTTCGAAATCATATACGTCATAAATAGAATTAAATATCAAAATATTTCTATATTTATTCGAAATTTTACGAGTCTAGTTCACGAACATGCGCAGAATTCATCCGTATTCTTAGCATTGTGCTTTTAGATCATATTGTCACCGTATTTAAAATTTTACTGGCGAATCGCAATGAGACTCTTAGACCCTTCAGAAGCTCTCGGATTACGACACTTGGTGGTTAGATCGGTAGAGTGTTGCGCTTGGTTTTGCAGGTCTTCAGTTCGAGGCTGGAACCGGACAATTATTTTTATATATTTTTCTTCTTTTTTTAAAAATTTATTTTAGCCAGTTTTATCCATCATTCCTAGAAATAAATTGAATAGTTGAAAATCATATACGTCAAAAATAGAATTTAATATCAAAATATTTCTATATTTATTCGAATTTTTAGGAGTCTAGTTCACGCACATGCGCAGAATTCATTCGTATTCTTAGCATTGTGCTTTTAGACCAGATTGTCACCGTATTTAAAATTTTACTGGTGAATCGTAATGAGACTCTTAGACCCTTCAGAAGCTCTCGGATTACGAGACTTGGTGGTTAGATCGGTAGAGTGTTGCGCTTAGTTTTGCAGGTCCTCAGTTCGAGGCTCGAAGCGGACAAATATTTTTATATATTTTTCTTTTTGAAAAAAATTTTTTTAGCCAGTTTTCTCCATCATTCCTAGTAATAAATTGAATAATTCCAAATTATATACGTCAAAAATAGAATTTAATATCAAAATATTTCTATATTTATTCGAAATTTTAGGAGTCTAGTTCACGCACATGCGCAGAATTCATTCGTATTCTTAGCATTGTGCTTTTAGACCATATTGTCACCGTATTTAAAATTTTACTGGCGATTCGCAATGAGACTCTTAGACCCTTCAGAAGCTCTCGGATTACGACACTTGGTGGTTAGATCGGTAGAGTGTTGCGCTTGGTTTTGCAGGTCTTCAGTTCGAGGCTCGAAGCGGACAATTATTTTTATATATTTTTCTTCTTTTTTTTAAATTTATTTTAGCCAGTTTTATCCATCATTCCTAGAAATAAATTGAATAGTTGAAAATCATATACGTCAAAAATAGAATTTAATATCAAAATATTTCTATATTTATTCGAATTTTTAGGAGTCTAGTTCACGCACATGCGCAGAATTCATTCGTATTCTTAGCATTGTGCTTTTAGACCAGATTGTCACCGTATTTAAAATTTTACTGGCGAATCGTAATAAGACTCTTAGACCATTCAGAAGCTCTCGGATTACGAGACTTGGTGGTTAGATCGGTAGTGTTGCGCTTAGTTTTGAAGGTCCTCTGTTCGAGGCTCGAAGCGGACAAATATTTTTATATATTTTTCTTCTTTTTTTCTTAAATTTATTTTAGCCAGTTTTATCCATCATTCCTAGAAATAAATTGAATAATTCCAAATCATATACGTCAAAAATAGAATTTAATATCAAAATATTTCTATATTTATACGAAATTTTACGAGTCTAGTTCACGCACATGCACAGAATTCATTCGTATTCTTAGCATTGTGCTTTTAGACCAGATTGTCACCGTATTTAAAATTTTACTGGCGAATCGTAATGAGACTCTTAGACCCTTCAGAAGCCCTAGGATTACGAGACTTGGTGGCTATATTGGTGGAGTGTTGCGCTTAGTTTTGCAGGTCCTCAGTTCGAGGCTCGAAGCGGCAAAATATTTTTATGTATTTTTCTTCTTATTTTCTTAAATTCATTTTAGCCAGTTTTATCCCTTATTCCTACAAATAAATTGAATAGTTCGAAATCATATACGTCAGAAATAGAATTAAATATCAAAATATTTCTATATTTATTCGAAATTTTACGAGTCTAGTTCACGAACATGCGCAGAATTCATCCGTATTCTTAGCATTGTGCTTTTAGATCATATTGTCACCGTATTTAAAATTTTACTGGCGAATCGCAATGAGACTCTTAGACCCTTCAGAAGCTCTCGGATTACGACACTTGGTGGTTAGATCGGTAGAGTGTTGCGCTTGGTTTTGCAGGTCTTCAGTTCGAGGCTGGAACCGGACAATTATTTTTATATATTTTTCTTCTTTTTTTTTAAATTTATTTTAGCCAGTTTTATCCATCATTCCTAGAAATAAATTGAATAGTTGAAAATCATATACGTCAAAAATAGAATTTAATATCAAAATATTTCTATATTTATTCGAATTTTTAGGAGTCTAGTTCAACACATGCGCAGAATTCATTCGTATTCTTAGCATTGTGCTTTTAGACCAGATTGTCACCGTATTTAAAATTTTACTGGTGAATCGTAATGAGACTCTTAGACCCTTCAGAAGCTCTCGGTTTACGAGACTTGGTGGTTATATCGGTAGAGTGTTGCGCTTAGTTTTGCAGGTCCTCAGTTTGAGGCTCGAAGCGGACAAATATTTTTATATATTTTTCTTTTTAAAAAAATTTTTTTTAGCCAGTTTTCTCCATCATTCCTAGTAATAAATTGAATAATTTCAAATTATATACGTCAAAAATAGAATTTAATATCAAAATATTACTATATTTATTCGAAATTTTAGGAGTCTAGTTCACGCACATGCGCAGAATTCATTCGTATTCTTAGCATTGTGCTTTTAGATCATATTGTCACCGTATTTAAAATTTTACTGGCGAATCGCAATGAGACTCTTAGACCCTTCAGAAGCTCTCGGATTACCAGACTTGGTGGCTAGATCGGTAGAGTGTTGCGCTTAGTTTTGCAGGTCCTCAGTTCGAGGCTCGAAGCGAACAAATATTTTTATATATTTTTCTTTTTAAAAAAAATTTTTTTAGCCAGTTTTCTCCATCATTCCTAGAAATAAATTGAATAATTCCAAATTATATACGTCAAAAATAGAATTTAATATCAAAATATTTCTATATTTATTCGAAATCTTAGGAGTCTAGTTCACGAACATGCGCAGAATTCATTCGTATTCCTAGCATTGTGCTTTTAGACCGGATTGTCACCGTATTTAAAATTTTACTGGAGAGTCGTAATGAGACTCTTAGACCCTTCAGAAGTTCTGGGGTTACGAGGCTTGGTGGCTAGATCGGTAGAGTGCTGCGCCTAGTTTTGCAGGTCTTCAGTTCGAGGCTCGAAGCGGACAAATATTTTTATATATTTTTCTTCTTTTTTTTTAAAATTTATTTTAGCCAGTTTTATCCATCATTCCTAGAAATAAATTGAATAGTTGAAAATCATATAAGTCAAAAATAGAATTTAATATCAAAATATTTCTATATTTATTCGAAATTTTACGAGTCTAGTTCACCCACATGCGCAGAATTCATTCGTATTCTTAGCATTGTGCTTTTAGACCAGATTGTCACCGTATTTAAAATTTTACTGGCGAATCGTAATGAGACTCTTAGACCCTTCAGAAGCTCTCGGATTACCAGACTTGGTGGCTAGATCGGTAGAGTGTTGCGCTTAGTTTTGAAGGTCCTCAGTTCGAGGCTCGAAGCGGACAAATATTTTTATATATTTTTCTTTTTTTTTAAATTTATTTTAGCCAGTTTTATCCATCATTCCTAGAAATAAATTGAATAATTCCAAATCATATACGTCAAAAATAGAATTTAATATCAAAATATTTCTATATTTATACGAAATTTTACGAGTCTAGTTCACGCACATGCACAGAATTCATTCGTATTCTTAGCATTGTGCTTTTAGACCAGATTGTCACCGTATTTAAAATTTTACTGGCGAATCGTAATGAGACTCTTAGACCCTTCAGAAGCCCTAGGATTACGAGACTTGGTGGCTATATTGGTGGAGTGTTGCGCTTAGTTTTGCAGGTCCTCAGTTCGAGGCTCGAAGCGGCAAAATATTTTTATGTATTTTTCTTCTTATTTTCTTAAATTCATTTTAGCCAGTTTTATCCCTTATTCCTACAAATAAATTGAATAGTTCGAAATCATATACGTCAGAAATAGAATTAAATATCAAAATATTTCTATATTTATTCGAAATTTTACGAGTCTAGTTCACGAACATGCGCAGAATTCATCCGTATTCTTAGCATTGTGCTTTTAGATCATATTGTCACCGTATTTAAAATTTTACTGGCGAATCGCAATGAGACTCTTAGACCCTTCAGAAGCTCTCGGATTACGACACTTGGTGGTTAGATCGGTAGAGTGTTGCGCTTGGTTTTGCAGGTCTTCAGTTCGAGGCTGGAACCGGACAATTATTTTTATATATTTTTCTTCTTTTTTTTTTAAATTTATTTTAGCCAGTTTTATCCATCATTCCTAGAAATAAATTGAATAGTTGAAAATCATATACGTCAAAAATAGAATTTAATATCAAAATATTTCTATATTTATTCGAAATTTTAGGAGTCTAGTTCACGCACATGCGCAGAATTCATTCGTATTCTTAGCATTGTGCTTTTAGACCATATTGTCACCGTATTTAAAATTTTACTGGCGAATCGCAATGAGACTCTTAGACCCTTCAGAAGCTCTCGGATTACGACACTTGGTGGTTAGATCGGTAGAGTGTTGCGCTTGGTTTTGCAGGTCTTCAGTTCGAGGCTCGAAGCGGACAATTATTTTTATATATTTTTCTTCTTTTTTTTAAATTTATTTTAGCCAGTTTTATCCATCATTCCTAGAAATAAATTGAATAGTTGAAAATCATATACGTCAAAAATAGAATTTAATATCAAAATATTTCTATATTTATTCGAATTTTTAGGAGTCTAGTTCACGCACATGCGCAGAATTCATCCGTATTCTTAGCATTGTGCTTTTAGACCAGATTGTCACCGTATTTAAAATTTTACTGGCGAATCGTAATGAGACTCTTAGACCCTTCAGAAGCTCTCGGATTACCAGACTTGGTGGCTAGATCGGTAGAGTGTTGCGCTTAGTTTTGCAGGTCCTCAGTTCGAGGCTCGAAGCGGACAAATATTTTTATATATTTTTCTTTTTAAAAAAAATTTTTTTAGCCAGTTTTCTCCATCATTCCTAGAAATAAATTGAATAATTCCAAATTATATACGTCAAAAATAGAATTTAATATCAAAATATTTCTATATTTATTCGAAATCTTAGGAGTCTAGTTCACGAACATGCGCAGAATTCATTCGTATTCCTAGCATTGTGCTTTTAGACCGGATTGTCACCGTATTTAAAATTTTACTGGAGAGTCGTAATGAGACTCTTAGACCCTTCAGAAGTTCTGGGGTTACGAGGCTTGGTGGCTAGATCGGTAGAGTGCTGCGCCTAGTTTTGCAGGTCTTCAGTTCGAGGCTCGAAGCGGACAAATATTTTTATATATTTTTCTTCTTTTTTTTAAAAATTTATTTTAGCCAGTTTTATCCATCATTCCTAGAAATAAATTGAATAGTTGAAAATCATATAAGTCAAAAATAGAATTTAATATCAAAATATTTCTATATTTATTCGAAATTTTACGAGTCTAGTTCACCCACATGCGCAGAATTCATTCGTATTCTTAGCATTGTGCTTTTAGACCAGATTGTCACCGTATTTAAAATTTTACTGGCGAATCGTAATGAGACTCTTAGACCCTTCAGAAGCTCTCGGATTACCAGACTTGGTGGCTAGATCGGTAGAGTGTTGCGCTTAGTTTTGAAGGTCCTCAGTTCGAGGCTCGAAGCGGACAAATATTTTTATATATTTTTCTTTTTTTTTAAATTTATTTTAGCCAGTTTTATCCATCATTCCTAGAAATAAATTGAATAATTCCAAATCATATACGTCAAAAATAGAATTTAATATCAAAATATTTCTATATTTATTCGAAATTTTACGAGTCTAGTTCACCCACATGCGCAGAATTCATTCGTATTCTTAGTATTGTGCTTTTAGACCAGATTGTCACCCTATTTAAAATTTTACTGGAGAGTCGTAATGAGACTCTTAGAGGCTTCAGAAGCTCTGGGGTTACGAGGCTTGGTGGCTACATCGGTAGAGTGCTGCGCCTAGTTTTGCAGGTCTTCAGTTCGAGGCTCGAAGCGGACAAACATTTTTATATATTTTTCTTCTTTTTTTTTTAAATTTATTTTAGCCAGTTTTATCCATCATTCCTAGAAATAAATTGAATAGTTGAAAATCATATACGTCAAAAATAGAATTTAATATCAAAATATTTCTATATTTATTCGAAATTTTAGGAGTCTAGTTCACGCACATGCGCAGAATTCATTCGTATTCTTAGCATTGTGCTTTTAGACCAGATTGTCACAGTATTTAAAATTTTACTGGCGAATCGTAATGAGACTCTTAGACCCTTCAGAAGCTCTCGGATTACGAGACATGGAGGTTAGATCGGTAGAGTGTTGCGCTTACTTTTGAAGGTCCTCAGTTCGAGGCTAGAAACGGACAAATATTTTTATATATTTTACTTTTTTTTTAAATTTATTTTAGCCAGTTTTATCCATCATTCCTAGAAATAAATTGAATAATTCCAAATCATATACGTCAAAAATAGAATTTAATATCAAAATATTTCTATATTTATACGAAATTTTACGAGTCTAGTTCACGCACATGCGCAGAATTCATTCGTATTCTTAGCATTGTGCTTTTAGACCATATTGTCACCGTATTTAAAATTTTACTGGCGAATCGCAATGAGACTCTTAGACCCTTCAGAAGCTCTCGGATTACGACACTTGGTGGTTAGATCGGTAGAGTGTTGCGCTTGGTTTTGCAGGTCTTCAGTTCGAGGCTCGAAGCGGACAATTATTTTTATATATTTTTCTTCTTTTTTTTAAATTTATTTTAGCCAGTTTTATCCATCATTCCTAGAAATAAATTGAATAGTTGAAAATCATATACGTCAAAAATAGAATTTAATATCAAAATATTTCTATATTTATTCGAATTTTTAGGAGTCTAGTTCACGCACATGCGCAGAATTCATTCGTATTCTTAGCATTGTGCTTTTAGACCAGATTGTCACCGTATTTAAAATTTTACTGGCGAATCGTAATGAGACTCTTAGACCCTTCAGAAGCTCTCGGATTACCAGACTTGGTGGCTAGATCGGTAGAGTGTTGCGCTTAGTTTTGCAGGTCCTCAGTTCGAGGCTCGAAGCGGACAAATATTTTTATATATTTTTCTTTTTAAAAAAAATTTTTTTAGCCAGTTTTCTCCATCATTCCTAGAAATAAATTGAATAATTCCAAATTATATACGTCAAAAATAGAATTTAATATCAAAATATTTCTATATTTATTCGAAATCTTAGGAGTCTAGTTCACGAACATGCGCAGAATTCATTCGTATTCCTAGCATTGTGCTTTTAGACCGGATTGTCACCGTATTTAAAATTTTACTGGAGAGTCGTAATGAGACTCTTAGACCCTTCAGAAGTTCTGGGGTTACGAGGCTTGGTGGCTAGATCGGTAGAGTGCTGCGCCTAGTTTTGCAGGTCTTCAGTTCGAGGCTCGAAGCGGACAAATATTTTTATATATTTTTCTTCTTTTTTTTAAAAATTTATTTTAGCCAGTTTTATCCATCATTCCTAGAAATAAATTGAATAGTTGAAAATCATATAAGTCAAAAATAGAATTTAATATCAAAATATTTCTATATTTATTCGAAATTTTACGAGTCTAGTTCACCCACATGCGCAGAATTCATTCGTATTCTTAGCATTGTGCTTTTAGACCAGATTGTCACCGTATTTAAAATTTTACTGGCGAATCGTAATGAGACTCTTAGACCCTTCAGAAGCTCTCGGATTACCAGACTTGGTGGCTAGATCGGTAGAGTGTTGCGCTTAGTTTTGAAGGTCCTCAGTTCGAGGCTCGAAGCGGACAAATATTTTTATATATTTTTCTTTTTTTTTAAATTTATTTTAGCCAGTTTTATCCATCATTCCTAGAAATAAATTGAATAATTCCAAATCATATACGTCAAAAATAGAATTTAATATCAAAATATTTCTATATTTATTCGAAATTTTACGAGTCTAGTTCACCCACATGCGCAGAATTCATTCGTATTCTTAGTATTGTGCTTTTAGACCAGATTGTCACCCTATTTAAAATTTTACTGGAGAGTCGTAATGAGACTCTTAGAGGCTTCAGAAGCTCTGGGGTTACGAGGCTTGGTGGCTACATCGGTAGAGTGCTGCGCCTAGTTTTGCAGGTCTTCAGTTCGAGGCTCGAAGCGGACAAACATTTTTATATATTTTTCTTCTTTTTTTTTTAAATTTATTTTAGCCAGTTTTATCCATCATTCCTAGAAATAAATTGAATAGTTGAAAATCATATACGTCAAAAATAGAATTTAATATCAAAATATTTCTATATTTATTCGAAATTTTAGGAGTCTAGTTCACGCACATGCGCAGAATTCATTCGTATTCTTAGCATTGTGCTTTTAGACCAGATTGTCACAGTATTTAAAATTTTACTGGCGAATCGTAATGAGACTCTTAGACCCTTCAGAAGCTCTCGGATTACGAGACATGGAGGTTAGATCGGTAGAGTGTTGCGCTTACTTTTGAAGGTCCTCAGTTCGAGGCTAGAAACGGACAAATATTTTTATATATTTTACTTTTTTTTTAAATTTATTTTAGCCAGTTTTATCCATCATTCCTAGAAATAAATTGAATAATTCCAAATCATATACGTCAAAAATAGAATTTAATATCAAAATATTTCTATATTTATACGAAATTTTACGAGTCTAGTTCACGCACATGCACAGAATTCATTCGTATTCTTAGCATTGTGCTTTTAGACCAGATTGTCACCGTATTTAAAATTTTACTGGCGAATCGTAATGAGACTCTTAGACCCTTCAGAAGCCCTAGGATTACGAGACTTGGTGGCTATATTGGTGGAGTGTTGCGCTTAGTTTTGCAGGTCCTCAGTTCGAGGCTCGAAGCGGCAAAATATTTTTATGTATTTTTCTTCTTATTTTCTTAAATTCATTTTAGCCAGTTTTATCCCTTATTCCTACAAATAAATTGAATAGTTCGAAATCATATACGTCAGAAATAGAATTAAATATCAAAATATTTCTATATTTATTCGAAATTTTACGAGTCTAGTTCACGAACATGCGCAGAATTCATCCGTATTCTTAGCATTGTGCTTTTAGATCATATTGTCACCGTATTTAAAATTTTACTGGCGAATCGCAATGAGACTCTTAGACCCTTCAGAAGCTCTCGGATTACGACACTTGGTGGTTAGATCGGTAGAGTGTTGCGCTTGGTTTTGCAGGTCTTCAGTTCGAGGCTGGAACCGGACAATTATTTTTATATATTTTTCTTCTTTTTTTTTAAATTTATTTAAGCCAGTTTTATCCATCATTCCTAGAAATAAATTGAATAGTTGAAAATCATATACGTCAAAAATAGAATTTAATATCAAAATATTTCTATATTTATTCGAATTTTTAGGAGTCTAGTTCAACACATGCGCAGAATTCATTCGCATTCTTAGCATTGTGCTTTTAGACCAGATTGTCACCGTATTTAAAATTTTACTGGTGAATCGTAATGAGACTCTTAGACCCTTCAGAAGCTCTCGGTTTACGAGACTTGGTGGTTATATCGGTAGAGTGTTGCGCTTAGTTTTGCAGGTCCTCAGTTCGAGGCTCGAAGCGGACAAATATTTTTATATATTTTTCTTTTTAAAAAAATTTTTTTTAGCCAGTTTTCTCCATCATTCCTAGTAATAAATTGAATAATTTCAAATTATATACGTCAAAAATAGAATTTAATATCAAAATATTACTATATTTATTCGAAATTTTAGGAGTCTAGTTCACGCACATGCGCAGAATTCATTCGTATTCTTAGCATTGTGCTTTTAGATCATATTGTCACCGTATTTAAAATTTTACTGGCGAATCGCAATGAGACTCTTAGACCCTTCAGAAGCTCTCGGATTACGACACTTGGTGGTTAGATCGGTAGAGTGTTGCGCTTGGTTTTGCAGGTCTTCAGTTCGAGGATGGAACCGGACAATTATTTTTATATATTTTTCTTTTTTTTTTTAAATTTATTTTAGCCAGTTTTATCCATCATTCCTAGAAATAAATTGAATAGTTGAAAATCATATACGTCAAAAATAGAATTTAATATCAAAATATTTCTATATTTATTCGAATTTTTAGGAGTCTAGTTCACGCACATGCGCAGAATTCATTCGTATTCTTAGCATTGTGCTTTTAGACCAGATTGTCACCGTATTTAAAATTTTACTGGTGAATCGTAATGAGACTCTTAGACCCTTCAGAAGCTCTCGGATTACGAGACTTGGTGGTTAGATCGGTAGAGTGTTGCGCTTAGTTTTGCAGGTCCTCAGTTCGAGGCTCGAAGCGGACAAATATTTTTATATATTTTTCTTTTTGAAAAAAATTTTTTTAGCCAGTTTTCTCCATCATTCCTAGTAATAAATTGAATAATTCCAAATTATATACGTCAAAAATAGAATTTAATATCAAAATATTTCTATATTTATTCGAAATTTTAGGAGTCTAGTTCACGCACATGCGCAGAATTCATTCGTATTCTTAGCATTGTGCTTTTAGACCATATTGTCACCGTATTTAAAATTTTACTGGCGAATCGCAATGAGACTCTTAGACCCTTCAGAAGCTCTCGGATTACGACACTTGGTGGTTAGATCGGTAGAGTGTTGCGCTTGGTTTTGCAGGTCTTCAGTTCGAGGCTCGAAGCGGACAATTATTTTTATATATTTTTCTTCTTTTTTTTAAATTTATTTTAGCCAGTTTTATCCATCATTCCTAGAAATAAATTGAATAGTTGAAAATCATATACGTCAAAAATAGAATTTAATATCAAAATATTTCTATATTTATTCGAATTTTTAGGAGTCTAGTTCACGCACATGCGCAGAATTCATTCGTATTCTTAGCATTGTGCTTTTAGACCAGATTGTCACCGTATTTAAAATTTTACTGGCGAATCGTAATAAGACTCTTAGACCATTCAGAAGCTCTCGGATTACGAGACTTGGTGGTTAGATCGGTAGTGTTGCGCTTAGTTTTGAAGGTCCTCTGTTCGAGGCTCGAAACGGACAAATATTTTTATATATTTTTCTTTTTTTTTAAATTTATTTTAGCCAGTTTTATCTATCATTCCTAGAAATAAATTGAATAATTCCAAATCATATACGTCAAAAATAGAATTTAATATCAAAATATTTCTATATTTATTTGAAATTTTACGAGTCTAGTTCACCCACATGCGCAGAATTCATTCGTATTCTTAGTATTGTGCTTTTAGACCAGATTGTCACCCTATTTAAAATTTTACTGGAGAGTCGTAATGAGACTCTTAGAGGCTTCAGAAGCTCTGGGGTTACGAGGCTTGGTGGCTACATCGGTAGAGTGCTGCGCCTAGTTTTGCAGGTCTTCAGTTCGAGGCTCGAAGCGGACAAACATTTTTATATATTTTTCTTCTTTTTTTTTTAAATTTATTTTAGCCAGTTTTATCCATCATTCCTAGAAATAAATTGAATAGTTGAAAATCATATACGTCAAAAATAGAATTTAATATCAAAATATTTCTATATTTATTCGAAATTTTAGGAGTCTAGTTCACGCACATGCGCAGAATTCATTCGTATTCTTAGCATTGTGCTTTTAGACCAGATTGTCACAGTATTTAAAATTTTACTGGCGAATCGTAATGAGACTCTTAGACCCTTCAGAAGCTCTCGGATTACGAGACATGGTGGTTAGATCGGTAGAGTGTTGCGCTTACTTTTGAAGGTCCTCAGTTCGAGGCTCGAAGCGGCAAAATATTTTTATGTATTTTTCTTCTTATTTTCTTAAATTCATTTTAGCCAGTTTTATCCCTTATTCCTACAAATAAATTGAATAGTTCGAAATCATATACGTCAGAAATAGAATTAAATATCAAAATATTTCTATATTTATTCGAAATTTTACGAGTCTAGTTCACGAACATGCGCAGAATTCATCCGTATTCTTAGCATTGTGCTTTTAGATCATATTGTCACCGTATTTAAAATTTTACTGGCGAATCGCAATGAGACTCTTAGACCCTTCAGAAGCTCTCGGATTACGACACTTGGTGGTTAGATCGGTAGAGTGTTGCGCTTGGTTTTGCAGGTCTTCAGTTCGAGGCTGGAACCGGACAATTATTTTCATATATTTTTCTTCTTTTTTTTTAAATTTATTTTAGCCAGTTTTATCCATCATTCCTAGAAATAAATTGAATAGTTGAAAATCATATACGTCAAAAATAGAATTTAATATCAAAATATTTCTATATTTATTCGAATTTTTAGGAGTCTAGTTCAACACATGCGCAGAATTCATTCGTATTCTTAGCATTGTGCTTTTAGACCAGATTGTCACCGTATTTAAAATTTTACTGGTGAATCGTAATGAGACTCTTAGACCCTTCAGAAGCTCTCGGTTTACGAGACTTGGTGGTTATATCGGTAGAGTGTTGCGCTTAGTTTTGCAGGTCCTCAGTTCGAGGCTCGAAGCGGACAAATATTTTTATATATTTTTCTTTTTAAAAAAATTTTTTTTAGCCAGTTTTCTCCATCATTCCTAGTAATAAATTGAATAATTTCAAATTATATACGTCAAAAATAGAATTTAATATCAAAATATTACTATATTTATTCGAAATTTTAGGAGTCTAGTTCACGCACATGCGCAGAATTCATTCGTATTCTTAGCATTGTGCTTTTAGATCATATTGTCACCGTATTTAAAATTTTACTGGCGAATCGCAATGAGACTCTTAGACCCTTCAGAAGCTCTCGGATTACGACACTTGGTGGTTAGATCGGTAGAGTGTTGCGCTTGGTTTTGCAGGTCTTCAGTTCGAGGATGGAACCGGACAATTATTTTTATATATTTTTCTTCTTTTTTTTAAATTTATTTTAGCCAGTTTTATCCATCATTCCTAGAAATAAATTGAATAGTTGAAAATCATATACGTCAAAAATAGAATTTAATATCAAAATATTTCTATATTTATTCGAATTTTTAGGAGTCTAGTTCACGCACATGCGCAGAATTCATTCGTATTCTTAGCATTGTGCTTTTAGACCAGATTGTCACCGTATTTAAAATTTTACTGTTGAATCGTAATGAGACTCTTAGACCCTTCAGAAGCTCTCGGATTACGAGACTTGGTGGTTAGATCGGTAGAGTGTTGCGCTTAGTTTTGCAGGTCCTCAGTTCGAGGCTCGAAGCGGACAAATATTTTTATATATTTTTCTTTTTGAAAAAAATTTTTTTAGCCAGTTTTCTCCATCATTCCTAGTAATAAATTGAATAATTCCAAATTATATACGTCAAAAATAGAATTTAATATCAAAATATTTCTATATTTATTCGAAATTTTAGGAGTCTAGTTCACGCACATGAGCAGAATTCATTCGTATTCTTAGCATTGTGCTTTTAGACCATATTGTCACCGTATTTAAAATTTTACTGGCGAATCGCAATGAGACTCTTAGACCCTTCAGAAGCTCTCGGATTACGACACTTGGTGGTTAGATCGGTAGAGTGTTGCGCTTGGTTTTGCAGGTCTTCAGTTCGAGGCTCGAAGCGGACAATTATTTTTATATATTTTTCTTCTTTTTTTTTAAATTTATTTTAGCCAGTTTTATCCATCATTCCTAGAAATAAATTGAATAGTTGAAAATCATATACGTCAAAAATAGAATTTAATATCAAAATATTTCTATATTTATTCGAAATTTTACGAGTCTAGTTCACCCACATGCGCAGAATTCATTCGTATTCTTAGCATTGTGCTTTTAGACCAGATTGTCACCGTATTTAAAATTTTACTGGCGAATCGTAATGAGACTCTTAGACCCTTCAGAAGCTCTCGGATTACCAGACTTGGTGGCTAGATCGGTAGAGTGTTGCGCTTAGTTTTGAAGGTCCTCAGTTCGAGGCTCGAAGCGGACAAATATTTTTATATATTTTTCTTTTTTTTTAAATTTATTTTAGCCAGTTTTATCCATCATTCCTAGAAATAAATTGAATAATTCCAAATCATATACGTCAAAAATAGAATTTAATATCAAAATATTTCTATATTTATTCGAAATTTTACGAGTCTAGTTCACGCACATGCGAAGAATTCATTCGTATTCTTAGCATTGTGCTTTTAGACCAGATTGTCACCGTATTTAAAAAACGATGTACTTAAAACTATAAGCATATACAAAAAATATATAACTAACATAAATAAAATTTACTTACAAAAGCATGCAACTAACCGAAAAATAATTTAAATCATCCGTTGAGAATGGTTGTCATGACAACAATCAGAATACAATACGCATGCTGAATTTTCTTCGCCTTTTATGCTAACGCAATTGCGTGAATTTTTCTACGCCAGTTGGGGTAACGCTATGCAGATTATACATTTTTAATTTCCTTTATTCTGTGTTATTTTAATTCAAAAGTACTTCAGAATGAATCTGAAACATTTATTAATTAACAATGTTTAATTTTAAATGCATAAAACATTAAGAAAATAAACAGAATCGTTTGAAATAATCCGGTGAAAAATGTTAACCCAAGCCTCATTACTGTTGGGAGAAAAAAACAACAACTAAAGCCTTCCTCATTTGGCGGTGGGGAAAATGGAAGATTTTTTTGGCGGGAAAGTTAGTTTTTAATTTATAATTAAAATTCTAATTAAAATTTCAAAAAAAGGGACCCCAGGTGCACATTCCCGACCTCTAAGGTATACATGTACCAAATTTGATAGCTGTATGTCAAATGACCTGGCCTGTAGAGCGCCAACACACACACACACACATTGAGCTTTATTATAAGTATAGTTAATGTGCAGTATTTAGATATCATCCTATTGAATTCGATTATTATAATTAACAGGAGTATCGAATATGTACACATTTATTAAGCATTTATCAATATGAGTACGCTTTTTAATTCTAAATAATAGCAATGTATAAATATTAGTGCTATTTCCACCAAGTTTGTATAAATAAATAGAGAGAATATAAATCTGAAATTTAAAGATAATTTATTAATTTTTCCACATATGAATCTTTGTGTAATCCGTATACTTGTTCTATCTTTATACTTTATGCGTTATCTTCAGCAAAATGAAATAAAAGATACTGAAAGATAAGCACAGTTTTTAGCTTTTGAAAATCTTTTATAGACTATTTTACTTAACCTTTTTACTAAAATAGTCTTAATCTACATTTAGAACGCATTAATTTATTTTAAACGTAATAGAAACATTTTCCATTATAACTTTTATAATATTTGTATTCTAAGCGTTTATGAACATTTCGTTCTATAAATAAAAACCAGTTCAAAAGCAGAATAATAATTCTTAGTATAATTCTTATAATAATAATTCCAAAGATGAGCAAAACAGTTAAAAAGAAGGTGAAAAAGAAATTAGAAAGAAAATTAGAAATTCATTATTTGTTTCTGAACAACAATATTCTGTTTCTTTTGTTAGCAACAATACGCTATTGCTCGAAATAAATTATTTGATGAATTTAAAGTAAAAATTTTATTCATGCTGTAGAGAAAGTTGAATAAGACGAATTCGATTTATCGAATTCACGAATTTTTATGTTATTCAAATAACAGTATAAAGAGATGAAGTCATTTCAACCTTTCCTTCCACACAAATATACAAAATAATCTAAATTTTATTTTTAAAATATAGTTTATTCCCGTTAAACATATAAAAATGCTAATCAAAATTAAAATAAAACTTCAGAAAATTTATACGACCGAAGCAAATATTATACCATCATATACCCACATGAATAATGATAGACATTTATGATGAGACATTATGATTATGATGTAGACATTATGATTATGATGTTGATTATGATATTTGATCATGATGTTCTCTCGAAATGTTCTATGAATTTCTCGAAAGCAAGGAATCAGATTAAATAATGAGCATCAAAATTATCGAAGAAAATATTTCTCTGCAAAATATCTGCTATCTGCAAAAGTTCTGCTATCCATCTACAAATACTCAGTCCTTCCAAGCAATTCTCCTTTGATCCAAATATTCAGTGCATCAAATTTAAAATTTATGTTTCAATACAAATGAATTCACTAAGCTTCTATCTTATGTTTTCATTACAATATCATTGAATCTTAAACTATAAATTAAACCAAATTGGAAAGTAGTAATTGATTACAATAAATTCAGAAGAAAAAAAGAGTTTTAAAAGGTAAATAATAAATTGTTCCTTCACATTTAATCAAAATTAAAACTACATAATTTCTTCAACTTCTTAATTATTGAAAGAAATCTTGATGAAACTAAGACATCATTTAATGCGCTTCGTTCACCTCCGAATTATCGTTAATAACCTAAGAAATACAAATGGTACTTGAAACATGATAATATTTTTAACTACCTCATGATATTTGGTTTTAAATAGTGGCATTGTTGTCTTACTTTCCTCCAGATGGTGCATACATCTCCATTATATTTCTCAAGGGGACGCTTACATCTTAAGGAATGTGTAGCGGTTCGTTATGAGCGAGGATAGAACCTAGGATCATGTGGTTCGCAGCCGAGTAACATGACTACAATACAAAAGAAATTGCTCGTGTAGTGTAGCTGTTAACTGGCTTATAAGCTTTCACTACAGACTCTCCCTCCAGTGAGTCGAACGATTTGGCTGTTGAGTCTAATGAGCCTGTACCCATTTGATTAGCGCCAAGCGTTAGGGCGAGCGGTTATTGATGCTGTTTCGCCAAGTGAGTCTGACGACTTTGTGTTGCTGAGGGTGGATGGCGGCATAACAGCTGTAGGAAGGTTGAAGGTTCACCGTCCGAGGTCACCAATGTGGCGATTTGGTATGAGCGAGAATAGAACCTGGGGCCTTGTGGTTCGCAGCCGAGTAACATGACCACAATACAAAAGCAATCGTTCGTGTAGCGTAGCTGTTAACTGGCTTATAAGCTTTTACTACAAATGCAATGAAATTAAGATGCCCCAAATCTTCCTTTCCCCTTATTACTGTTGTTACAACTCATGAGCATTACCGGGAGTATTTTTGTTGTTTCAAAGCAGAAACAATACTTCAATAAAAGTCAAATTAATAACCATATATATTAATTAAAAAAGGTAATTTTTTTCCTATGGTGGTAAAGCTTGGGGATCTTTGAGTTTCAATCTTGATTCAAGAAATGCTTGAGTATAATGCTAATAAATCTTATAAGGAGACCACTGCCCTCTACGAATCATTGATTGTTAGTGTGGTGTCAGTTTTTTGGAGAATGAAACAGAAATTCAGGACATCTATGCTTTGGTTTTCACCAAACTGAAACTTCAATGTAAATAAATAAACAAAAACAAAAAACTTTTAGTAAAATTTTTTTTGAAACTAAGGTTATCAACTTTATTTTTAAAATTGCACCGCATTTTTACATAATAAAAGTAGTTTTTTCTGAAATTTAATTTTTTTTACCTCTTTAACTGTGAAGGAAAAATAATGACATACAAAATTTTTAATTAGATAATTGAATAAAATTTATTCAAAAAAAGTTGATAAGAAATTTTAGTGGCAGTAGTGATAATTTTATGAACAATGAGAAGGAAGGCAGAGTAAAAAAGGAAAGAAAAGGGGGCAAAAGGAAAAGGAAAGAATAAATTTTATATAGCAATTTTATCTGCAAAATCATACAGAATGAAGGTATCATACCAAGTATAATGAGATGAACCAATAGATCGTTCAGTGGATTCCAGAAGCGAAATTTTACAATACTTGATTCCTGAAAGTTGTGTATAGAAAATATCGCTACGTACAGAATGTAACACTTGGTTACATTCTGTACGTACAAAGCTTTCTTGATCGAGCCAAGTAAGCTTTGAATATTATTATAGAGATTTAGAGATTTGGGGCTGGAGATTCAAAATAAATGAATTAAAACAAATGTCGGAAAAAAAGTTTTGGAAAATTAAATTTGAAATGAATTTTTAATTAATCTATAAAAATGCAGTTGCATTAAAATTGCTCTATTCAAATTTCCCATTTAGAATAAAAAGAGAATGAGTAAGTTATTTATCTAATTATTTAGTAAATAATTCAATTAATCAAATGCTAAATAATTCAAATTAATTTTTAAAATGCAAATAAGGATGTGATCCAAAGTTATTCATATATTTGGCAGAGTAGAATGCAATTTCGTTTAACAGCAATACAATGGATTTTTCTCTCCCTCCATATTTCTCCTTTTCTTTTTTTTTTCAGATTTCTTTTACTGTGAAAAATATTATTTCGGCAATTGTTCCATTACACTATTTTGGTTTGCTTTTAATGGCTTGATCCTTCATCTGTTCTGAATCTTTCTTTGTAAAGCGAATAATTTTTTCAAATCAAAACGTATTAGTTTGGTATAATGCTAATCTTAAATTAAATTGGGCCGACGGTGGTCTCATGGAGATTTTATACTTCGAGACCGGAAAGTGTTTGGTTTGAGTGATTGGTTGAGTGGTTTGGTTGATTTCATGACAGGCCAGCCATGTGCACGTTATATTTGTCCGCAATCAAGCACCCTGCCTCTAATATAGGCCTAAAGTTTGAAGAATGTGATGTCACCTCAGGTGTCGTCTTTTTCATTTAACCATGGTTAAAAATTTTGAGATTCATCTTAAAAATGTCCCTATGCAGTTACCGAATGGGCGGTTATTTTATCTGAATTAAGCTACCTGAATTTTCATATTACACACGAAAGACTGAATATATTTCTTATATTCGAGTTTCAATGTTTGCTATGTAATTGAATAAATTATGAGGAGTAATATTGAAAATACATTCTTAACTTTTTTAGAGAAAAGAAAGTAATTCACCTCTTCAGCTAAATTTTCACATAAATGCAATCTTCGGAACTTGAACCATAAAAATTTTACTCTTTTTCCATCTTTATTAGGATTAATTTATGCTTAAAAATTACTACTTTATATTCATATTAGACTTAAAAAGTCGAATAACATTTTTTTTTTTGTATTCTATCTTTTCTTTTCTTTTCTTTTTTTTTTAACTTAAGAAATGAAAAAAGAACTTAAAACGAAGTTGTCTTTGGATTAAATAGAAAAGATATTGAGCGATGAAATCACATTAACTTCTTTTTTTTTAAGCCATCTAATTTAAAGGCATTACTTTTTTTCCTTTTAGAAGTTCTGTTTTTAAAGAATCTCATTATTAAGTGCGATAACCGCTATTAAATTCTTTTTTAGTTCTTCCACTTAGATAAATTTTTGTGGCGCTAAAAGGAAATGTGTGTTCATTCAATAATTAAAATAAGGCGCAAATGGCATAAAATATCTTTAAAAGCTAATTTGAGGCTTGGCACTTCAGAAAACTTAATTATTCTGGAGTTAAATAGACAAAATATTCTGTTCATTGATATAAAAAATTAAATATTACGATGAAACATGCTGACTGATGTTTGACTTTAAATGCAATTTCACAAAACTCACATATTTAAAGATATTACAAAAATGCTGTAATTTTAAAATTAAACCCATTTTTATGCCAAGGAAAATCGATCATTCAAACTTCTACAATTTTATTGATTTATTCAGCATATTCACAATATGATAATAAAGACGACTTATTATTCAATGCAATTTTCTTTTAGTATCAATTAACAGCACACATTACCCATTTTGACCTCGCCTGGATCATCAGTCTGTTCATATATCCAAATTACATTGATTTGATACCTGATGTCAATAAATTCATATTATGTGAACGTAAAAGACGTATAAAAAGGCATCGAGTGTTTACATTACTGAGTTAATTCAGAAGCAGATCAGATGTAGATGTAGATCAGAAGCAATATTTTATTGAATGTGAAGTTCTCTCCTAGTTTCTTTTAGATATTTTAACATGCTTTCATTTTAAAACCTAAACGTGTTATTTCGCTTTTATTTATTTCTGTTCCATAAACAGAAAAGAAAATCTGGAAATCACAGCATAAAACTGATAAATAATCATATTCTATACAAGTATTGTTTTATTTATTAATAAGATACCTTTATCAGAATTTTGAGAAATGTTTTTCGATAAAATGGCATATCAAGGATATATTTTGTGTTCGAAGCAGTTTTTCTTTACGTGCATGTTACTGACAACTATGATCGTCATTTACAATCAGTTGATTTTTTTTTCAATAGTTATCTTGTTTTTTCAAGTTATTTGGTTTTTATTTTTAACATCAAAAAATTTCTGTAAGTCAATATGCACATTTAACCAAGTTTTTTGAGCTAAATATATTGCCCGTTGCCTTTGTTTATCTGTTAAGTCATGTTTGGTAATTTAAGAGAGAGAGAAAAGAAGCAACTGCTAAAAATAAACATTTTATTTATTTTTTTGTATTTAAACAGCGTGAAAAATTTCCTTGAGAATCTAAATACTTGGAAATACCGATTTTTTAAATTATTAGAATAAAATTAAGTCTTTCACAGACATAATTCATAGTCTTTTGAAGGCATTTGATATAAGCTGCTTTTAATTCATGAATATGTACTCTTACTTGAAACAAAGCGACATATTCTCAAGACAAAGAGTCATCGACCCACATAGCAGGAAAAACAAAATAGTGAAGAGAATGATATACTTTAAATAATAGACAGTAATTAAAATAGTATTAGAATGGTTTAAACGATTTTAAATACAGTACACTCCCGATTATCCGCAGAATTGGGTGGCACGGCCGCCGCGGATAACAAAAATCGCGGATAATCCGAAAAAAGCTAAAAACGGATATAGCAAAAGAGGAAACAGTCATTCCAACTTTGAAAAATCGTTTTAAGTACAATAAAACGTAAAATAAACAGCAGGAAATGTTTAACTAATATTTTAGTATATCACTCAAAACTAACCTAAAATGCATTTTGTTAATGAAAACAGAAAAGTGCTTTGCACTTACGAGAGGCGTCTAGGATCACAGAAAAATTAATACATATATACTGTTTTAATACTGTAATGTATTATGTAATTACAAAAGCATAACTGTAAAACTGCACCTTTTTGAAGAAATCAGTCAAAAAAAAAAAAAAAAACTTTGTGTGGCAGGCGCGGATAATCGGGAGTCCACTGTATCTACCGTACTTTTTATACCATCAGCAATTTATTAATATGATATATTAATTTATTAATATATCATGATTATGAGTGAGTTAATCATATTTATAATAGAATGTATTCATTATGCTAAAACTATCTTGATATAATTTAGATCGTTTTTATATCCATATTTTGAAAGGTTACTTTTGAAATTAAGCTTTTTTTATGACCAACAATTGCTCTCTATGAAAAGGGATAAATAATTTCGAATCACTTAACCCAAAAGATTTTTATTGAAAAGAAAATACTTAGCAATCACCAACATTTTTTTCCTTCGCAAATTATTATTTGTTGCATGATGTAATTGGAAATTAATACAGCACACAAAAAATGGATTAATATCTTCAATATAGTCTTTTTATTTTTGCTTTTCATATTTCATATTTGCAGTTACAGGAAATAACAGAGATATTATCTTTTTGATTTGTGTTTTATTTGGAAGCAAAAATATCGACACATAATATATGTGTTAGAAATTCCATTTTGCAGTCATAATTTTCAGAATGACACATCAAATCAGAAGGAAATATCATCTTTAAAGATAAAATAATCAGAGTATAAATTTCTCAGAAATAAGAGAAAAACATCTAAGACAAAGGCACTTTTTAATTTTTTTTTCACAAAACAGAATTTTGTTATAATGCATGGGCTTTATTATGCAAGTAATTTTTTTTAGAAAATCAGTGCTACACATTTATTTTGAATTAGTATCTTTTTATGCTTAGATTCATAATTATTGAAAGACAAAGAATCTTTTATTTTTCTCCATATTTTATAGCAGAAACTTTTGTATGAAAATAATTGTTTTAACGCATATTCAAAAAGGGGTAATTAATTATTATCAAAGTTAAATGCATAAATTTTAACAAATATCGATACTTGCCTCATGCAGTATTGATCAAAGTAAATTTAAGTTGTACATTATTAGGAAAAGCTTTAACTTTAAACAGAGCATTAAAAAATGAAATTTTGAAGAGGTTCTTTGGTTTATAATATAGCGGAATACTTTTAAAAATGCTTCTTTTTGCATTTGGAAGAATCATAGATCAAGGTGAAATAAAATGCATTAGACTGCACTGTTTCATTGAGTGAGAGTTTGTTCATAGGAAAAAATAGAGAAATGTTTTCTCTCTAATAGTTTCTGAAACCAAATCTCTTGCAAACTGCTGAAGAACCTTTATCATTGTAATCCATGGAGTGACCATAGGAACGATTGCATTTTTGAGCAGGAAATGGAACGATGGTGAGCATGTTGGGGATCCGGAAGAAGAGCATGAACCAGCTGTATATGTATAGTGAGCGCAATGTTCTTGAAGAAGAGGACTGGAGATTCGATCCAAATGTCGCTGTAAGAAAATGGCAGCCTCTTGTCCGCAGTCCTGGTTTACATGAATATATTTGCAAAGAACGAATTCATTGAAAGCGCTGGGGGAAAAAATAGATTTCAAATTTAGGAACCAATGATTTCCGAAGAAAAGTTATTGGATACTAATTGTTCACCTAATTCAAATAAATAAATAAACTAACATTTTTAATAAGGTATAAATTTGTTTCGAACTTTTCGCAAATTTCAATTTAAAAATTTCTTCAATCTGTATTTAAAAATCGGTTTTTGCAGGAAAAACCTTTACTATCACAAAAAAAAAGAGTCTTTCTCCATATTTTAAGAATAATGCATTTAACCAATTCTTTAATCTTATCAGAATCGAAATTATTTTTATATAATAACAAAGTCTGAAACACACATTAAAGACAGTCATTTCAAATTAAAGATATAAAGGTTTAAGAAGCAAACTTCTTCAGATGAAAGCGCAATTAACCTCTTATTCAATCTGTGTTCGTTCAAGGTTTAGTTTAGTTTAGTTATATTAACGTCCCTTTATAGCCCTAGTGTTGCAAAATAGCCTTAGGGCTATTTTGGGACTGACCTCGTAATTTTGAAGCGCGGCCAGATGACGAAGGCGACACCATAGCTGGCACCCTCCTCTCCACACCGCACCAGCGGGAGGACGTTTGGCCTGGACGGATTTAACGTGCACCAGACCCGCTAACACGACAGTTTTTCGGTGGAATCGGGTCACGAATCTGAAACCCTCCTGTTTCGAAGCCGAGACCTTACCATCAGGTCATCGTTGTCCGCCAATTCAAGGATAACTGATTAGATTTCGTCATCATTTTCAAAAAATCTTTTTCTATTTTTTAGTTAAATGCTTAAGGCTGACAACAGTGGTATTTGGGCTCAGACCCTTGTATCTTTTTTGTATACAAGACATTAGCATAATGGATTCACACTTGATTGCGCATTTATTTATTTTTTATTTTTAATAAAATAAATTTTTAGGGAGAAATTATCTTTCAGCATATGCTCACTGTCCATTTATTCAAAGTCAACGGGGTGAAATTTTCATACTGGAATAGCAATAAATTTCTTTGGTAAAATTGTTAAAGTAAATTTAATTTCTTTAAAAGATTTTACCTCTCTGTACCAATATAGAAATCAAGACATTTATATCACGATCTAATTATAATTGTTTTGATATGAATTTGTAAACTTCCACTATCGGCAGCAAAACAAATCCAAAAACATGTATTATCAGTTACATGAAATATTTTGAGGTCGAAATCGAAGTCTACCATAATATGGTGACTTTAAGTTTCTCTCACCAGCAAGATTCCCTGAGTCGATGATCTACGTCCCTCTTTTCGTCCACTTTCTGCGACACTTTGACGAGATGTCTGTAGAACGGGGCGCATCTATCTTCCGACAACGAAACGTTCCGGTAGCAAGGGGAGTGCTCCAGGTATGCTGCAATGGAAGAATTGTCCAAACTGCATTGAGAAAATACACACTTTAAATGCTGCATTTACATACCGAATACGCACTTTTAATCTTCTAGCAGTGAATTTTCAATTCCTGAATGCATTGAGAAAATTCACACTGTAGTTGCTGCATTTACATACCGAATACGCACTTTTAATCTTCTAGCAGTGAATTTTCCATTCCTGAATGCATTGAGAAAATTCACACTGTAGTTGCTGCATTTACATACCGAATACGCACTTCCAACCTTCTAGCAGTGAACCTAAACATCACTTGTATATTAAATAGCTTAAACATCACTTGTATATTAAATAGTTACCTTAAATAGTTATGCTTCCCTCCCCCTTCTTTCTTCGATAATTTACCATAATATTACAAA
The DNA here is from genome assembly GCF_947563725.1 of Argiope bruennichi. Taxonomy (NCBI): domain Eukaryota; kingdom Metazoa; phylum Arthropoda; class Arachnida; order Araneae; family Araneidae; genus Argiope; species Argiope bruennichi. The sequence continues at coordinate 125,591,001 of NC_079154.1, read as the reverse complement.
GCATTTGTTGTATAACCAAAGAATTAAATTATTTGAGACAAATCCTTTCACAGTGAAATGGTTAAATTATGTTCTCATAGTCAGTAAAAGAATTTCAGTTTTATAATAAATAATGTGTTCTAATAAAACAAGATGTACATTTTTTTCTAGAATTTTTAAGAATTTTAGGCTTTTTAAAAATTTCCCAGGACAGAATATTCTATCTTTTAATGTTTGATTCAGATATTTTAATGATATACAGCACAATTTCAGCTTTAAATAGAAATACATAATATGTAAAGCACCATGGCAATAAAAATAACATTCCCTTGTTAAACTTGATTTTAGACATTCATTTTTAAAGGGGGAAAAAAACCGGAGCTTTAAAATTTCAGATGAATTATATTCATAGAAACGCTACCATAGGATGCGATTGCATCAGGTCCAGTAAGAACGTGCTGACACAACCATATTCTACTGGCTAAAGCTGAAGCCATTCAATTTTGAGGTTACTACCATTAGACTAACAGTTATGAACTGACGGCTTTCACTATAATCCAGTGAAATGGATATCTAAACAAAAAGTCCTGTTGATTCCCATATAATAAAGTTTCATCTGTCTATACTGTCCTTTCATTGGGGAGGTGTATAAATTTAGTCTTAAAATGAGTATCTTAACGATTGTTAAGAAAAATTATTAAATAATCTAATGAAATATTCAGCCTGGAAATAATATGCCCTATTGAGTGAGACTCTCTGGACATCTCAGGCTAGAAATTAACTGTGCCATAAAAGATTATCCCAGTTTCTATGATACATTCTAACAATCTAATTGACTATTTACAACAAATATTACGTTAAATTGAAGGTAAAATAACATATATATATATATATATATATATATATATATATATATATATATATATATATATATATATATATATATATATATTACAAATGCTCAATGTGCGCATCTTTAGTTATTGGCCACTCATACAAGCTAAAGTCCGGTTTTACCCCCATTGGTTGACAAATTCGAAATAAAGGAAGAAACGGTCACTTCAATTCTCGCAAATCATTAGGTAGCGGCGAGCGTAGACATGATCTTTTATAAAGCACCAACGAAAAAAATCGCATAGCCTTATGTCAGATGAACATGGTCAGCGAAAAAGAGCTCTGTCGTCTCGACCATTATGTCCAATCCAATGATCGGGGACTTATATGTTCAACCACTCTCGTCAGGGTCGGGATAGCCTGGTTGGTAGGGCGTTGGAATCGTGTCCCTTGGTGTATGGTGGCTGGCGAACGAATAAATCTGTCGTGGTCACAACGTCTTCCATGTAGAGAGAAAGTAATATCACTGGTGGTACTGGATCAGGGGTGATCGTTCTCTGATTCAGGTCTAAATTGCGATCTGTGGATGAGTGAATGAAATGCATGCATGAAGTCCGCCCCGTAACAAGGGTTGTGACATGTGTGTAGCTAAGTCGTATTCTTGGCCCTAGATGGCGCTATTGAAAAACAAGAGACATACCCCTTGGCTTAAAATCATAGACTTCTAAAAGTCAGTGGGCTTATCTATGAAAAGTACCATTAGAAACAACAACTCTCGTACAAAATGGTTCCAATGGGAAAGGTAGCGTTCTAATGCCAAATAAAGTTTGCAGGTGCTGATTGAGGAAAAAGCGAGAGGCAAACAAGGCTATACTGTTTTGTTGCGCATGTGCAACAATGTAGCATTACTTGCACATGCTCTCATCTTAAAACACTTTCCAATTACTCCTTAATTGCAATCTTAAACCAACACTTTATAACGCTTACAGTTGATGTTATTAAAATTTAAAATTGTGGCATTCTTTTATGGACACCATGTATAACTTAACTGTTCTATCACGTTATCGTGAAAGGAATCATAAATATTTATGAGAACACTTTAAAAATAAACAGATTTAAGCAATGGTTATCTATTAGGATAGTGCAAAATAGTTTGTCTATTTATTTTCGACGAACTTATATAGGATGCTTATAGAATGTCTTGTTAGAGAGATTCAAAGAAAAACTTTTTGAAAAATCTGCTTGGAAATGTTTTAAAAAAATACAGGCGTTTATTAGAAATCACTAAATTGTAGCACTGAGAGTAAATTTTTCGCTTTCTTTTTAAGAAACATTTGTTTGGAATTTAATTATTACGACTAAATATGCAATTAGTTACTGCAGGCTACTTTTAATTTTTTATTCATATAACTATAACTGTTCATTTATATAATTACAAATAAGCAGAATAATGTTACCTTCTTGTATAGATCCTGGTACACACAGCTCTAGTAGAAACTGCCTGGCGCCTGCCACCACCTGATTGAATACTTGTCTCTGAGTTGAAGTGAAGCAGTTTCTCATATGTTCATCCACACAAACGACGCTCTCTTTCAAGGTTCTGAAAATAAACATTAACAGAGAAACGTAAAACAAAATTTAATTACAAAAACTGAAAAATTAATATTGTATTGGTATATCAAAAGAAGAAATGGCAGCATGCTTTTGAGTTATTATATTCATATGTACACGGCCAAACTGAGATATAGTTCTTCACCGGATTCTGAGACGACCACATTTCGACGACTCCATCTCATTAAGAGATGAGGCGTGGAACGATGAGTGCATTTCCGGTATTCCATTTGACCTTGAATTTTCCCTATTACATGCAGTAAATATAAACATCTCCTCCTTTTATTTCCCCTTTCACCTCTATTTTGAAGAACTAAACCCATCCTAACGCATGCGCAAAAACGCGGAGGGTTTTACAACCCGTTGCTGAACTATAATTCAAAAATAAATCCTACTAATTTAAGCTTCATCAAATGTCAGAAGTCAATATTTTGATGCTGAAGATATGTCCTCTAGAAGATAAAAACGGGCAAAATAAATGATTTCAGTCAAAGCAATAAGAAGTTCAACTTGCATAGAAATCTGGTTTGTGACATATTAGACCCATAAGTGTTTTATAAGCCAGTCAAAATCTGTTATTATCAAGACAACTGTACATAGTCTAGATACTTTGTGGAAAGAAGCAAATTATAAGACACTTAAAGGAGTTAAATGGAACAATTGAGCAATTGAATTTGAGCTAGACCACAATATCTTACATCAATGGTAAGAGTTTTTAGTAATCATATTTTTTTTTTTTTTTTGCAAGAATATTAGTAATTCCTGAGAAAAGTTCTAAAAACGAATGAATAGGTTTCTTCATAGAATAACACTCATCATGATGGATGTTTCTATTATCTCATCTATTGTCTCTCATATTAGTAATTGACACATTTTTTGTAAAAATAAATCATAAAAGTATCTGGAGGCTTTAAATTACATTGTAAAACATGCAGAAAATAACCTTAGAAGTCTAATGTTTGTGCAAGTAGTGATGCATACTAAAACTAAATATATAATACTAAAACAAAAGCGACAGACAGAAAAAAAAAAAAAAAAGGATAGACATAGTTACAAAAACGGATTTTGTCGAGCGCAGGATGGTTTTGGATAAGGAGGTTCGTTAAAATACCAAGTTAAAACTTTTTGAATATTTTTTAAAAGAACTTTTTATTAAAAAAATATTTTTTTAAAGGAGAAAACTGTTAAACGTTTTTTAAAACTAAATATACAAAAAAGTTAAAAAAAAAAAGAAAAAACTTGAGCAAACATTGTTTTCTAAAGATTTAATTCTATACATTTAGTTCATATTAAATTATGATTTTTAAAGCCTTTTCAGAAAGTTTTGATACGATACGATTTACTTAAATTTTGCTATCACTACACAATTAGAAATTCCAAAAAATAAAATGCCAATGAATGCAAAATATTTAGTGCTTATTTTACTTCATATTTAGCTAATATATACTGCATATTTACTATGTTTTTTTTATTATACCGCAGTAATAATATTTAATTGCAAAATTTGAAAAGACAGTAAATCTGGAAACTTAATATTCATTTTGTATATTCTGTTCTTTATAAAGTTTCGAGATATTCACTCATTTTCTAAATTTTTATGAATACATATTCCATTTATTACTGTAGCATAATAAAAATGTATCGGGAACATTTCGAATTAATCAAATAATTTAACTTCTTTCCTTCTCATCTTTGTTTTAGTATAATCATTAATTATTATATTTATATAAATAGGATTAAGTTTAAAGCAAGGAAAGGAGCAAAGGAAAAGTAGAGAAAGAAAAAGAAGAGAGTCAAAGTCCGTGCTTCAAATAAAGAACAAGAGCAAAGGTTATAGAGTTGATCGAAAAAACTGTTTTTCACGTTCGTTTCAAGAAGCTGAATAAATAAATGGTTCCGTCAATGCTACCTTAAATCATTCTTTCGTGATTATATTATTGTCTATTTAAGTGTATAGAATTACTCGTTGTGTAGCATCGGTGGTTCAGTGGTAGAATGCTCGCCTGCCACGCGGGCGGCCCGGGTTCGATTCCCGGCCGATGCAATAGATATTTTGTTCTTTACCAATTTTTTAATTTACAGTGTTTGAACAACCCAAATGTAAAGATACTCTAAAGATAAAAAATTTCATTTTAAGCCTACGCACTTTTTAAACTAACGGAAATGCTCTCCTCGAGTTGCCCTCGTACACTTTCTAATAATTCCATGCCGTTGACGAACATTAGTTATGAAAGAACCTACTATTGTGCCATCTTAGGCGATTTTGATTGGTGATCAATGGCTGGAATGCGGTTTAAGCACATGCATCAGAATACCACATATGTAAATTGATTTTCTTTTTTACGACCAATTGAAATAAAATTTAACCTAAAAATACAATTATAATAAAAAATTACATATTAAATTTCACGTATTTAAAACATCGCGCTTTTAGTTATTGTGCTTGTTAAAACACAGATGGATAGATGGTGTTGGTTTTAGACGGATTTGGTTTTCCGAGTTTGATATTTATTTGCACTTTAGATATTAAATCTGAGTACCAAATTTTAACTATTGTATTAACTTCTATTTGCGCAGCAGAACAGTCAGATTTCCTCTAAATGGATTTCGCTCAAAATGAGATAGAAATCTAAAAATGCGATATCAAATCTGTATACTAATTCAAACCTCTAATTCAAAGGTTTTTTGGAGTTAACGTTTTTATAATAGACAGACAAGCATTATTCTAAAGACACGTTTCTGAGACTCGGAAATCTGAAACATAGAGATTCATCTAAATCTGCAATTCGATTTTTTTCGTCTTCTTTTTTTTTCGGTTACATTACTTTTCCTTTGCATATTTCTTATACGAGAAAATTAAAAATATCATTCCTGGAAAATAAAGGTTATAAAGGTTTGAAGGTTATTACAGTCTTAAGCCCCGTTTCATTTGAAAGAGTCATGTATCTAATATTTTGCAAATAAAGAATACAGAAAGGGAATTCAGAAGCTCATATATGATGTAAGGCAATAAATTTCAACAAAATAAATATCAAAATTTTTGTGAAATTTTTCCCTTTTCTTTTAATTTTTACATATAAGAAAGTAAAGAGGAATACGTTTACTTTAATTTGAAATGAATATTATTATTATTTAAAGGTAGGAATTCGCTTTTTAACAGATTACTTTTTGTATTTCAAAATCTTATATTTTGGGAAATGTTCCTTTATTGCTACAAAAAATAATCCATTTAAAGTCTTCTAACGATTAATCGACGTTCAACTTTTAACTTCAAAAGCAAACTTTAAAAGACCGTACTTGCGAAACTGTAAAATTAGTCAATATATCGACATTGGGCGATTTCCAGTTTGATGATTTATAGTTTTAGCACTTGTAAACCACAAAAAATACCAGAAATTTTCAAAAATAAGCAGCGATTTATAACAAATTATTTTGGCATATTTTCAGATTATGTCAGGAAAAATTCGAAATTCAGAATTAAGCAGTAACCAAAAAAACTCCACCAGTATCCCCTGATAAAGGATAAATACTACAAATTGCATTCGCTATTACTGAAGGTGATATTGTTGCATATCTGTTTACTTACTATAGTTCAGTCGAATTGTACTTTAATATGGAAAGAAAGTTGTAGCAACAATTTTATTGGTTTTAGTTGTTCGGTTAAATATCCAAAACAAACCACTATATTTGCTCCCTATCATCGGACTGCAAAAGGTGTTACAAAAGTTGAAGCAATGTTTTTAACGTTAATAAAAAGTTGCTAATTAAGTAAAAAAACAGGAAGAAAAAAGTTATTTAAGTTAAGATAACTAAATTCGTTCAGCAATGAATTTAAAATTAGTGAAAAAGTATTTTAATTAAAAAAATTAAATTAAATTTTTAATTAAATATAATTAAAAAAATTTATAAGGTGAGTACTTAATAATTGATGTTACAATAAGCAGAAATAGGGAAATTTAAAAAATATATATATTGATAAAATATAGACCCTTTTTTTTAAACTTTTGTAATTTTTAAGTTCCAATGGAGAGAAGAAGATGTAAATAATTTTTAATTCATTTTTTTCTCTTTAGATTTTACGCTGATTAATAACTTTCCAAAATATAGCGAAATGGAGAAAAAAATTTTTTTTTCCTCAATCATTTTATTTTACAGTCCTTTTGAATACCTATAACTTTCAAATTTAAATTTTATCTCTGAGATTAATAATCGTTTATTCAAATAAAAAAAATTGATGTTACAAGTTTTTTTTTATTTCATCTCATTCTTATGTGATCCGATATCCGAAAGTCAATATAAAAATCTATATTTGTTGAAAACTTTAACAACTTAAACCAATAAAATCTTAATGAGGCACTTACCTCCACATTTTGATAATTTTTATGACAATTCGACTGAAGCATTCGTGATTATCAAACTTAGTTGCACTCATGAAAAATTTCTTACTTGCGTCTTTTTTTATCGGTTTTCTATTCATTTCAGAGCCTTTGTGCTTTACAATGCTCCCAGTAACGTGTTGAAAAATATTCCACAATATAAAATAGAATTATAGAATATCTCGCATCTTGCACTGCTTGTCAGAATTTAAATATTTATTTCATTTTAAAAGTCTTCATTTTTCCCCTTGCATACATTGAAATCCTTAATATTAACCATAGCAGTTCCCAGTTACTAAGAAATATTAAAAATCCGAGGGAAGAACTTACTTGCAAACGTGCAGCAGCTCCTGGCGAGTGGTGACGAGTGCCAGGTCCTTCCCCTTTGTCACAGATTGCAGGGACTCGAGGCAGCTCTGGAGATGATGCAAAGTGCATTCCTCCCCGGATGTCCTCGCTTTAAAAAGAAACGGACTTCGAATGTGTAAAACTTAGTGGATTTTAATTAAGGTCAATGATACAATATCATATATTTATAATTTAATTAAGCATCCTTAACTTTGATATTTAATATAAATCACATTAATTGCGAAAACACAATTCATTCTACAATTTTCTTTACAATTGTCTGTGCCAATAAATTCAAAGCCAATTTCGTTTAAAAAAATTATTTCAAGTATTTGAATTTCAGTATAGAGACTTTCATTTAATCAACTTCATAATTAAATTAAAATATTGTATTAAAATATATGGCACACTATTCGAAATTGATTACGGACATGCATTTTTATTTTTTAACAAAAGAATGCTTCTTTGCTAGTAAAGTGAATATGTAGGAACTTTTTACTAAAGATTTGGAAACAAATAAAAATTCTTTAAGCTACTTGGCAAAGAAATTGAAAAATGGATTTCTTTGAAATGAGTTGAGAATAGGAAATATTCTCTCGAATTTTCGTAATTTCAAAGGAGAATTATTCTAAATTTTATTATTTACCACACAGATTTAGAAGAAATTAAATGTACACAAATTAGATTGACTGGCAATGTAATTGTCCTTATGGTAGAAGTGGTGGCAATCAGAAATGCTCTGGAGTTTGTCGCTCAAAGCAATATAAAAGGGACAAAAATAAATTCCGATTCAAGATTAGCTTTAGGAGCCATTGATTCCAGATTCCGTTGGTGAAACAATATATATATATATATATATATATATATATATATATATATATATATATATATATATATATATATATATATATATATATATATATATATATATATATATATATATATATATATATATATATATATATATATATTTCAGTACTGATAAGGCATTGTGTTGAACTGATTCATTGTGTCGTCGCTGTTACTTACTAACCTCCTCGAGATAGCCAGATGGTGGATCTTTTCACCTGAGTGGTCTCACATCTGCTCATTAGCGACTACAATGAAAGGCCACATATGGAATTCCTCGTCCCAGAAGTATTGATAGTACCTTCAAAGAGAAAGGGGTGTCCAAACATCTGGATGTTAGATGTTTCTCTTTCTGAAAGGACCTTCCCATGACCCACTGGCACCACTGAGAGAATATATGGCTGAACCCCGATTGGCGGAAGGAGGGCTCAAATGACCAATGTAAATTAAAAAGCGGGGATTGTCGTCGAAATAAAGCGCGGAGATTTTTTTTAGAGAGGAGAGAAGAAACGAATTGCAGGAACTGTTTGACTACGCCCACGAGTTCGGAGTCTGAGAAACTACCCCTGAAATTGTCGTGTTGACGAGATGAAGAACTGAGTTTCAAGAAATACTTTCGATTTTGACTGTTGTATCTCCTACTGCAGGTGTAAATACCTATTTATTTAACCAAGATTAGAACAAGTTGTTCTTTGTATCTATAGGGCTGTAAAATAAAGAATTGTCTGGAAATTCTGCTTCGTTATTTGATTAGTCTAGATCAGGACATTACAATATAAAAGAAAAAACTTCTGAACTTACTGTTGAAATTATCTGTATCAGAGCTCATTAGGGGTATATTGGAAACGGAAAAGCAGATAAATTAGCCAAGGAAGATTTAAACTTAGAAACACAAGAAATACCTTTCCATGAATCCAAAATCCAACTCACAAATGAGACTAAAAAACTAATAACTAAGAATTAGCAGGAGAGATGGAATAATTCCATCAAGAAGAGAACAACCTATCAACATTTTAAAAACATATCTGTGAACCGAATTGAGGGTGATTTTTATCATAACCAAATATACACTGGACATGGTGTATTTTCCGTACATTAAAGCTGTTTCTTTGACCAAAGTTCGACTTGTCAGTGTGGCACCGAAGGAGGATCTAGAAATCGCGATGAAAGCCTGTGGCCTATGGATGGTCAAGAAATTGGATGTCTCTTGACGTTGTAATTCTTAAAAATTCCAGTCATTAAATCTTCTATTAAGGACATTTTGTCAAAACTCTTGTCTTTAGTTCTCTCCTAAGGAGCAATATGCGTTCTCTCTAGAGGGTCCTTTGTTGTTTGCAAGTGTCCAATATCATCAAGTGTCATTCGTTCCTTCGTGCTAGTGGGGTTGTTCTTCAGCGATACGATCAAGTTTCCCGCATGGTATCTGGCTTAGTTGGGGTATTGCTTGCATATTATTTACCTCACAAAATATATATAAGGGAGACCTGAGTCTATATAGATATTAGTAAATTAGTAGCATCATTGATAACTTTGCATTAAATATATATATATATATATATATATATATATATATATATATATATATATATATATATATAACGTTAAAAAGAAAACGGTGAAATTGACCTTTTTTTTTAATCATCCGCGACGTTCTTCGCCTTTTGGAGAGGAAGTGCATCTTAGACAGAGATTAAATCGTTCTTCAATTGAAGGATAAAACATAACAATAAACGTCATTGATCTTTGCCATAAGCATGTTATTCATTGTCTACAAATAGTGCCCAAGGAATTTTGATTCGAATAAAAGAGTTCTCAAAATAATTCCACAAACATTCGCACTTTCTCATTTTACAAAGTTGCGAACATCTACTTTGTAGTAACTATCGTAGTTCAAGTTTTTGAATTTTTCTGCCTTGTGGTAAAAAGCAATTAAGCTCCAAGCAAATAAAAAACATAAATATTTTCATGCACTCCAAACTTAAATACTCCAATATAACATGCATGCCATGATAGAAAACATATTCAGAAACCTGAAGTCTTTTGCTAACGACGATGTTTTGAATCACTTTAAGGAAAATCAGTCATAATTACAGTTTTTAAAAAGAAATTAAGTGGTTTCGGATTGGAGCTTCTTAATGATTAATTAACGATTCCAATGTGCCAATCTAAAAAGCTCAATTTAAAAGTGCAATTGATGTCCTAATTACTTCGACTATGTCCTAAAAATTAGAACAAGCTACTGTTCAGTTTTCAACGTCAATAAATGGTTTACGTACAGATGGAGAATAAGTGCTTTAAAATAGGCTTTGTGATCACGCGATAAGAAATGAATGTAGTACTGGTGAAGGATTATTTGTGAATGTATATTCACATTATCGATTACTTCTTCCTTGTGCTTGCGTCACGCAAGAACAGAAGAGTCGGAGAAAAAGAAAGGTGCTCATAATTTTCCAAAACAAATCTACTAAAAAAGTGGAATTCTGTGTGTATGCGGTTATTTTTTTTTTCCGTCCTCAGGAAGCACGAATCCTACAACCTGTCATTTGAAGTCCTTCCGTTTAGTGTATAATTTGTGGAGCCAGCACAATGGAACAATAGTTCCAGAATCGAAAATAGCAAAGGGAAGATATCGAAGTTTTGGAAGTTTGCTTTGGACAGCTTTTATTTTTTTGTAGTATCTGTCACGAATATTGCGAAAAGAAATTCTTTATGTACTTGAGGAAGATTTGTGAGAGTAAACCATTTTTGTAATTCAATAGATACATCGATTGCATATTTTTTTCTGTTTTCATAGCTTGTAGTTATTACTGTTTCACGAATTGTAGGTCTATTTTACAACAAATACATGGTGCATTAGACACATCTGTCGGCAAGCTACTCACCCATCATCTATATATTTAAAATAACAGATAAAGTCAAAGAACTATTGCACCCAGCTAAAACACTGTACATATTTTGCCAATTTTTATTCCATTTTAAAAATTGACTACCAATGGACACACACAAGCACACACACACACACACACACATACACACACACAATTATTTCAAAATTTTAATAAAAAGTTATTCGAACATATCTTCTCAATAACTTTGGGACATGGTATTGCACAAAACCCATTTTTACACCAGTTTAAAAAGTTTAAAATTCAAAAAATTGGCCTCCCAGTGATACCAATTTTACTTCTGTACAAGTTTTTTTTCTATTGTTGATAGATTTAAAAAAATTCTTAGGTATATTTTGCAATAATAGTTTTCGTTTTTTCATTTACTGCGTTTACACTTAAAGATTATACTACATTTGTTTACTGCGTAAGGTATCGTTCCCATTTAATTAAGAGCAAATATTTATATAAAGTCAGATAATTATCCTGTTACAATATTTCAAAGAAGAGATTCAAATATCTTCACAATTTCTTCCTCTTTTTCACGATGCATTGTTTCCAATGCCAAGATGAGATTAAAAGGTTCAAAAATATTTCTATTCAGCCAGAATATACAAGAAAAACAGCGAACAGATAACCGTAATTGAAAAAGAACTGAGCTTATATAATAAATTTTATATACTCGAGCATTTATCTTAATTAAAATCCTTTCAGGTATAATATTTTAAAACATAAAAACTATTTCCTTGTATAAAATATTACAATGTACAAAATTCTTTTATTGTCTAAAATCTTCATTGTCTTCTTTTGTATGCTTTAGTTAAAATTAGAATATCAATTTAATCAGACGATTTTTAAAATCAATGATAGCTAATTATCTTCTTTAGTTATTATATCATCAGTGCAAGCTTTGTTCACAAATACAAAAGCACAAGGAAGATTGACTTTTTTTTTTTTTTTTTTTTAACTAAGCGACTGATTTAAGCTTAATTTTAAACATCGTTAAATCTCTAATTTAAGACTGATAAAAGCCTTTGAAAAAATGCAGTAAAATAAAGGAGGTATTTAAAAAAATAATTTTCTTATAATAATATGAATTATAGTGTTTTTAGAATAGCTTAATAAGTAAAAAAGTAAAATTTTTGTTAATTCCTAGTAAATGGAATATTTAATTAATTTTTGTATTTTGAAAAGTTACAAGTATTCTTTCTAGTGTCTCATATAAATGTTCAAAACTGAGTTGAATCGGTTTAATTGTTTAGAAAAATATTTGTAACATATATACATATAGTATTGCTGCAATGACTTTTATATATTTATATTATGACAGACGAAATTTCCAAATTCCATTTAATAATACTGAAATATTTTTTTAAATGATAAGAATGAAGATAAAAAAAAATAGAATCAGGAATTATGTTTTTCCGTAACCCCCTGAATCGATATCATTACCTTTCATTAAAATAATATCTTGATGAAAAAGTGAGAAAACGGACTTTTAATTCCTTAATGACGATTAACTTTGCAGTCATTCTTTGAAAATAGATTTCTGCCTTTAGAAGATAAAATTATTTTTAGCATTTTAATTCACATATTTCAAATATTTTAAATAATGGAAAAAGAGAAAATATTTCTCATCAGTCCAAATTTACATCAGTACAGAACAAGAAATGTACTGGTGTAAATTTTTGCATCAAATACTTTAGCATAAAATACCCCCTAATTTAATACTGTTAATCATATTTGCTATATTTCTTTCGAGAATTCAAGGTTTCAGAATTCTTTATTTTTGAGATTCTTTACTACAAGAATAAAATCGAAATTATTAAGCAAATACAAAATAAATTCGTATGTTTTTCTTTTGACAAAAATAATACTTTTCCTTGGTTGAATGTACATTTATACTATCTAATGTTTTTGACATTCTTCGTTTGAAATTTTGATCATTCTTGCTTCTGATACTTTAATAAATCATTTATAATTAGCTACTTAAGCGACCAGCTGTTCGTTCATCTTATTATTATTGATCATTTCATTACGTTATTGAAATTTGACGAACTGCACGTAACCACAGAAAAAGAATGCTCCTTTTTAAATCATGCACAATAAACATAGAATATTTTGATTTTAAAAAATCAAAATATTTTATGTTTTTTGTGCATGATAATAAACATAGAATTGTTTGAAAGTGATGAATCACTGATGTCTGTGATGTTGGGAGTTCTACAAGGTTTTATTTTGATATACATCCAAAAATTGCTAGTTGTTGGGAGTCAAATGGCAGTCGATGTCTAAGGGCTATGATTTTTCAGATGTAAATAAATAGAGAAATGGATAAAGAGGTAAGTTGTAGGTATCACTAGATCTAGGATAGATGTGGTGGTGAGCTGAATGTATAGTGAAGTAGTATTATTCGGCCAAAAATGGAGGATGGTAAGATACACAAGGACTTTCCTGGGAATTAGGAATTTTCTTGTGAAAATAAAAAATAGCGGTAAAGATGACTATTTAAACAACATTTCTAGTAATTTTAACACCATAGATATGACTTACTGCAGTGACATATTGAGTTTTATAAATTTTACCGCACCAGCAGAACTTTTAGAGTTAATAACTTGTTTGAGAATATGTTTTACAAATTTAATTATGCAAATAACTTCTCGTTATATAAACTAAAAACTTTTTTAACAAGTTCTCTTGAAGAATTTTTATTTTTTATTGTTCTTTGGTGTTTTTAATATAGATTTTCAGAAATTTAAATTCATATTGTATTTTTTAATTATTTCAAGACTAAAAGTTTTCAGCCCTTAAATTTTTTCAGTTTTTTTTAAAATGTTTTAAAAAATTTAATGTTTAGACCTTTTAAATTCTATGCGTTTTATAAAGTTTTAAAAATTTAGTGTTCATAATATTTGCATTCTTAATATGTTTTTTAGTGTCTTTAATACTTACAGTTTCATTCTTTGAGTAATTAATGGTTATTTTGTATCATGCTCTCTGTAACTGGAGTTTTTTTCCTTTAAAGTGCATTTTCTTTAAATTTAAATAAATAGATAAAATAAAATAATTCTTTGAACTTAATGGCTTATTGGATGCTGTGCGGAAAATAATGGAAATAATTAAAGATAACATAGTTTTTATAAGCTGTAAATCATATAAATATGAATAAATTTACATTAAAAAAGAAAACTTAACGATTGTCAAATTTCTATGAATAATTTCGCACGTGTAACAACTCTCCCAGCCTTTAATAAGTTGAACGCCAGAGCTCTCTCATCACGTCTAATTTATTGCGTTTAGACGCAGTTATGTGAAGTTTCGCTATTTTAAACAAAATGTAAGAAAAAAAACCTTTAATAAATAGCGTATTAAAAGTAAAAATAAAACTCTTACGTTTTGATTTACAAAAATTCTTTGTCAATCATAATAAACGAATCAAATTTTTATCATTTGATTAAATTACTATAAAATTATTTTTATTATATCATAATCATAGCCAATTTCAATTAAAAGTAATTCAGCTTTTTCAGTTACAATCACTTTCAGGTCAACTCAGTAAAAGGTCGAGAAACGTATTTTAAAAAAGCCATATTTTTCTTGTGATGCTGAAAACACGTCATTAAAATGCTTCTGATAAAAGCAGATTATGGAATTTATGGCAAGACAGCGAAAATCATAAATAATAGCAAGGATCAATTTCGAAGTTAACGTTTTCAGAAAGGATTTATATTACTGGAATTGCTGAAAACTATCTTTTGCTTTAAATTTCCTAGAAGTAACTTTTTTTTTTTTTTGTGATCAGATTCTCAAAGATTATATTCAGAGATTTGAAAGAAAAAAGAAGAAGAAGGTGGGAAAAAAAGAAGAAAGAAAGTAAGAATGCTCACCCGAGAGCAGTACCCCGATGATCAAAAATAGCCTCAGCATGTGGAATTTTCTTTCCGCCTCGCCATTGGAAGGAAGAGTCCGGCAGCTGCCGCCGTGGAACCGGACAAGACTGAAAGGGAATTAGGGAAGCATACAAAACAAACTTTGCCGGATGCGCGCGCACCTCCATTGGATGCGACTTCCATTCCAAGAGAATAAGTGATTGCCATTATTTATAAAACTGCCAAGCGAAAAAAAGCTGCTTTCTTTTCTTTCTTTAAAATTTCCGATTTGAGATAATTGCTTTCTAAATTTGTAGAACTAATTTAGATCTTGTAAAATGGGATGCATTTTAATTTTAAGATGTATTCAGAGTTATTATCTTAATTCGAGAGTGAAATTTCTCTTTGAAATGTATTTACAAAAATAATAACAATAATAATAAAAACAACATTGCCCTAAGAATTAGCAATCTTTATCTATTTTTTCAATATCTTCTGTAAAACAAGTTTAGATTTGCAAACATTCAAAAATATAAACGAAAATAAGAATATAGAAATTTTAAATTCCAAAAAGCTTTAATTTATTTCACCTGCTTCTTGGAGAACTATGACATATTTTTGTCTGTTTGTTTTGGTATTAAGGTGTACGTACACACTTGAAGATTTTTTTAAAAATTTTAACTTTAAAAATCCAGTTTTTTCACAGTAAGTTATTAATATGTGTTTAAACTCATTTCAGAGAGAAAAACCATATTACACTAATTATTAATTAATTAAATAATATTTAATGAGCTAATGAGCCTATTTTTTGAAACATGATATCTTAAATTCTAATTTGTATAGACACACCATTCTAGTTGGAAATGATGCCTAATATTAGTCTTCATGTTGTCTGCCTCAGACAAGTTATAAAAATGTATAGTTTTTTTTAAACAGTTAATCCAGAATATTACAAATTAAATTAATCCAGAATATTACAACCAAGAGATAACGACTCAATGCCTTGTTTCATATTGTTAGATCATATCTCTAAAAAAAGTTGTTTATTTCAGCAAGATTCTACACTGTTGAACCAAGCCAGATTATTACAATTTAATTCATAGCAATTGTCAAATTTTCTAAAGTGAGAACAATGGCTATTTGCTTTATAAATTCTAAATCCTTTTTACAACTGCATCTGGGAGATTTTAGAATCGAAGACAAATGTTAAACAGAAGTTTGGGCACTTTTAAAGCTTCCATACTGCGTAAATGTGAAGGATATCATGTTGAAATTATTTATTCGTAATCGGACAATAATCGGACGTCGATAACGAAGATGATTGATTCTTGTGAAATTATATGAGTAATTATATCATATCGATTATTATTTAGTAAACATTTATTTGTGCTGTTCATCATATTGATACATTTATAATTTTCTATTTTATATCTATCAAGCGACTTTAATTGACTCCATTATTTTTGATATCCCAATGAGCGGCGAATGACGCAATGCATCGAAGAAATGCAATTTTCCAATTCATGTTTCCCTGATCTTCATAACGTGCTTGTCAATTTTATTTTGGTTTGAATTCCTCATTCTTGAATATATTATTATATCTTTGTACTAGATTACTCACTATCCATGGAAAAAGAGATGCTAGAGCCTAAAAAGGTAGGACTTCTGCCTGTTGGTTCATGGATTGTATTTTATTTTCCTTCTACCAACCAAAGGAAAATCCATTGGAGGCCTTTTCTCCAATCCACCACTTGGAGACAGGCTCTTTAGGGGTTACATTCTCCTCCCAAGAAAATTTTTCAAAAAGAAAGATGTATATGTAATGATATTTTAATTCTAATTCCAATTTAATTTCCAAGATTTTATCTTAATTTAGACCATAGTAACTTCATTCTAAAAATATTCTCTTATTTCGTGATCCAAATCCACTTTCGGTTTAATTAATTCCTCTATAAAACTAATGCGCGATCAGAACTACGTATCAAATAAAAGTGATACTTCCGTTGAGCTTCTCCTGGTCAACATATGTATTCCATCGGCGCGTGATTGGAAATCCTCGGTTATATAAGACTAGTGATCATTTGTTTCGTCCTTTTTGCTTTCTGCTTTTGTGCCGAGCTGAGCCTTCTTGTAAATAATCATGTTTGCCTCCCGAGAGAGAATAAAACGGAATTAAAAATACAAAGTCTCTGCACTGCTTCGAACCTGCATTCTGCTTCAATCAAAGTAATGTTACGTATAATTTTAAAATAACATTACATATATATATTATCTTTGGTGTGTTTTAAATTCTTAGGGTATTGAGTGTCTTAAAATTTTAATTTATTGAATGTTTGTAGGATTTTAGTGTATTGAGTTATATATTTTGAAGTGTATTGGGTGTTTTTAATTATCTGTTGCTATTTTGTCATTTTTTGCTGCTAATCAATGGCACGGGAACAACAACAATAACTAGATGGCACATGCAGTTACATCATAAAAATAAATTCTATTACACATTGAGCGAATCTATAATAGATTTGAGAATATTGACTTCATAATGCAGCATTTATTCCTTTCATCTAAAGAATCTTATGTACGTTACACTTATTGTGATCACCATAAGGCAAAATCTTTATTCTTGAAATCTTCAAAATAAGTCGTGTTTCTGGCTAAAGTTAGTATTTAAAGGCATATGTAGGACATATTAATTGTCATAAAAGGTGAAAGTCTGCTGTTGTCTATTTTGTTCAGTCACGTTTCTAACTAGCCATTTCAAATTTGGATATTTTTACGTTCGCTAGATATGAAAATATCTGTAATAAACATTTTACGAACCATTCGAAAATGTTATGCACTTAATCAATTCAATTTCAAATAAATTCTTTTTAATAAATCTTAATTTTTAAAAATAAACTTAATTTCCTTATACTTCTTTATTCAAACCAATCACGTGATCATTTGATGTTTCTCATATCTCTCAAAACCTGATTATAACAACTTTAACTCTATGACATCAGACTTGCAGCACCGATAACGTTGATAATACCAAGAGTTGCTGATTTTAGTAGAAATGAGGAAGTCTCGTTTTAAATGCATGAAATATATGAGCCCACTTCTCACGCAATTTTTCTGCTTTGAACATTTTAACGATGAACTTTATGCTCTGCGTTTCATAAAAATCCACCATGGACAAGATTAACTTAAAATTTCCATCTAAGAACAATAATTAATCATTGATTTATTTCAAGTAAAATGCTTAGTCTTCCACAAACTGATTTTGGAATCATCAAAGACAGCCAGTTTTTTTATTTTTTGTAAAGTTTAAACTACTCTATTAGAGCTAGCATTTCATACATGGCTATATCATGTGTTGGAGCTCTGTGGAAGGTATTACACTAAAGTGCCAAAATTCATCTTCGTTTTTAATTAAATTCTAATTAAAATCTCAAAAAAAAATCTCTCCGGAATACACATTTCCTTACTCTAAAGTGCTAATGTGTCAAGTTTGTTTCCTGTAGGTTAAACGGTTTGGCCTACAGAACCACCCCAACCCACACACACACACACACACACACACACACACACACACACACACACACACACACACACACACACACACACACACACACACACACACACACACACCTTTATTATTAGTACAGATTAAATATCGTCATTAAAACTTAAACAACTGGAATACAAAGTTTTCATTTAAGTAGATTGTAATATTGTCTCAACGAATGATGAAGCCACCGAGTTGATTGAAGTTCAGTTGACGTCTATACAAACTCGATCATTGTCAACCCCGATTCAACACGTGTCATTCCCTGAGTCAACAGCATCCTCGTTGTCGACTGTTTGACCATTGTCATGGCAATTAACCAATACATCAAGGAGAAACGAGGCACTTAACGCTTTATCGATCAAGATACTTGCCCATGAGTGATGGCTGGTTACCTGGGCAGTTTCGCTAAACGGAGTTTCACTAGAATCAGTGATCGATCTAGCAAAGGCTGTTGTTTATAGTTATTTGAAATGATAATGCATGTGTAAAGCGATGTATTCATAGTTTCAAAATAATTTTAAAATCATTTTACATGCTTTAAAAGTTAATTAGTTTAATTTTACTTTCATAGATATATTAAATACTGAATTCATTATTTTGGAATATTTTACCTGTTACATCTACTTTTAATATTACTTATTTTAATTATTTTATTTTTCTCTAGAAATGCTGTTACTAAATACAGCGTTGCCGTAGGCGATGTTCCAATACTTTTCGTATATTTAAGGATCAAATTTGTTATCCCATTTCTTCAAGCTGCTCCTAATAATTTATAAATTCATTTCTATAAATGAAGAAACAGAGGTCTGTTGTGTGAATGGCAACTGCACGACGGCAGATCAAACAACATTAATAAAGAAGATTTCATTACGATTTCAAATGAGCTAAACGCTAGTTCCATAATTGATGTTTAATATTTAAACCTGTTTGTTAGACAATACAATGACTGCTGCATAGCGTTTCATAGGATGGAGAAAATATGAGAATCTGCACGACTGAAACAGTAATAAAAAATTGCGAAAAAAACATAATTAGTCTTTTAGCTTTAGCATAATTCAATATAATTAAGTCTATTTAAGAAAGAGTATACTGTTCTTATTTGATATCGTTTGTTTTTAAGGACCGTTTAAGAAACGAGACATTTAAGTTATAAATAATATGATTAAGAAACATCCAATGAATTTAACAACTACACTGAATGCATCAAAACATCGAAATTGCAGTAATTAATGGAAGGGGAGATTTTCTTTCTATTTGAGTGCTTGAGTATTTTGTTCAGATATATTAACATCTCGTCTGAAAGCAATAATAGGATTACTTTGCAATGGGTCTCATAATTTTCAGATAACAAGGACGATACCTGGCAACTCCTTCTTTAACCTTCTGTTTCTCGCCAACGGAAGGCGCAGGACGTGAAATTTAACGAGCATAGAACCCACATATTAACTATACCTAAGCGGGTTTCGAAGCTGAGCTCTCCCGCTCTATTGTCGTGACATTACCAGGCCCATCCCAACAAGAACTTTCTTCAATTTTTAAGGTCTTAATATTTGATTTTGTTTAATAAAAGAGGATTTAATCTCAATTTATAGCTTTATTTTATTTCATGAATTTTAATTACTATTATTGATTTTCATTTTATTTTTTGCTTTCCCTTTATTTTTTTTCCTTTTTATAATAAAATTTAATATAATTTATTTTGTTAAATTTCATTAAATAATCGAATTACACTGTTAATAGATTCGAAATTAAATAAATTGAATTTATTTTTTAATTTATTTTCGTTTGTGTGTCGGATGCAACTTTTGTTCCGACATGTTCCTGATTAATTCCTAGTTCCTGATAAATAAATTTTTAAAAATCTATTTTAAAAAAAACATACCATATTGTATCCCCCCCCCCTCCTTGCCCATTTTAAAAACAAGTTTCCAAAAAAGTCTTTAGTTCGGCAAACAGAAATCTGGCAGATTTTCGTCTCATTTCCACCGGCAATCAAAAGGATTACAAATTATCTAGAACAAACGATGTACAGACGATATATTTCATCGAATAATACAAATTACAAATGAACTATAGAACGCTGGCCAACTCTTTATCCAGCAAAAACAATTTCTTCGCCGTATGACCAGCTCGTTTTTTAACGTATACATGGACCAAAGAAAGCTGGAAATTGCATGACCTCTTCCCATTACTCAGGGACTCTTTATAGACTTTTCACATGTTTCATGCCGATTTGCGCGATCAACGAGTATCTCTAAATTAATTCTCTTTTTTTTTAATATATCCCTGCTACTTTTTTCTTACTATTTCTCTATAATTTTGTGTGCTCAGCCACTCTGTACAAGAATACAAATGCTAAAAAAATGATAAAACATTCGTTTCTGTCGACAAAAAGACTACGTTACAGTTCATCAACTTTGTAACAGCAATTAATTATTCCATAAAAAAGTAAAGCTCTTTTTTTTCGTAATTAGACAAGTAATTATTCGAGGAATGCCACACTTATCTCAGTTTTTTGAGCTAAATGAAATGGATAAAAAATGCATTTTCCTATTTAGTTTAGTGTGATGAATTGTCGAGTAACGAAAGCTGACGTACGTGATTAAATGCTTCGTTTATTTCATTTTTTTTTCGTTACCGTAGTAATTCAATTTCATACATGTAGTTGATGTTCACAGTTGTCACAAAAATTTTTAACAACTTTATTAAATAGATAAAAATTAATTTCATGCTTTGTCACAGAATAATTATTAAATAAAAATTAAATGAAGTATTAAATTAATGATTATATTTTAGATTAAATCCTTTCTGAACTTAATCCACTTCACATGCTGGGTGAGAAATGCGGGCATGGTTTATAAATATATTTTGGCCCTTATGAAATATATTATTGAGTGAAGGTAAATACAAGATGACCATAAATTAATAACAAGATTTAAAAAAGGATCTGAAAATCGCAATTATAAAAGGTAGCTATACATTATTTTTGTATTGAAATATACCTAATACGAAGAGATTTACTGTTGTATATAAAATTGGCTAGAGCATACTTAAATTTTATTTCCTTCACAGAAAAAATTGGTATTATCTGATTAAAATACTATGTTGTGATATTGTCCGAGCTGCTAATGATATTCATATCAAAGTGTAACAAACATCCATTAGAAGCTGCAAAAATTTTTAAAGCAATCGTAAAGTTGTTATGCTAAAACATTCTAAAAACATCTTTATCATTTGTTTTACTTATCTTTTTTAATAGTTCAGTAATCAGTGATTAAATTCAGGATATGTTCGGAACAATTCAACAGGAACATTATTAGTTGTTTGGCCGACAGCGCAAAATTACTTTTTTACACGCCGATACCGTTTTTACAGAAATAAAAATAATAATAAGAAATATTTAATTTATAAAAACTTTTGTTGCGCGCTGCAATAAAACTAAGCGAATGGAAGTATCCATAGATATAAATATTTTCACATATTTTTAAAAAATATTTTTTGTGCACTTATTTTTTTATTCCAGTGATAAACACCTTGAATAATTGGAACAATAATTGTATACTTAAGTTAAGGACATAATCACGTTATACTCTTCACATCCTTTTCAATTAAATCAATTTCGAAAACAAATGATCCTAAAATGTTTTAACACCCATTCATCTTAATATCCAATAGTTGTTTTTATTCTATGGGTTGAAAAGAGTAAACTAATTGATGGGTTTTACTTTAATTCGTCATTTTGGACCACCCATCTCCATTAAAGAATTCGCGTTCCAATATAATCAGATTAGACTGAACAAACTTTTCTGGCTAGTTAATAAACTGACCTTTCCCATTGACTTTTATTGGAGGAGAAGGGGAGAGCGAAGAAATTAACGGAGCCCCTATTCGATTAAAACTTTGGAAACACCGAATCGTCATCTCCCAAATGATGGACCAAGAAAAAGAAAAGGAACCGTTCCTTCAATTATTGGAACAGGAATGGGTTACGTGCGGTTGCAGTTGAATCGCTCCCTTTAAACACTCCTTTAAATATTCATCGACACAACGGGACTTGCGGTTGCAGTTGAAGGCAGGTGGGGTGTCCTTTCCTCGCAAAGACAAGGCTTTGATGGAAATAAAATTGCCCAGAATTCGTTTGGGGCTATTAAGGCCACGTGGGCTGTTACTGGGTCCACAAGAGAGCAGAGCTATAGATTCGCAGGAAAAGTTTTTATCTAACTGTCATTAATCCACCGCTGCTTCTTCGAGAACTTCCGTTCTTGAATTTTAAAATAAAGGGTATAATGCTCTCCTTTCAGTGGCAGTGGACGAATTCCGGTGAAATATTTGTTCATTCTACGACCAGAAACGTCATTGTTTTACTTCTGGTAGTTTTTGCACCGAGAATTCTCAACAGACTGATTTTTTTTTTATGTGTAAACTTTAGAATGGGTTATTCGCAACTTTTAAAAATTAAATTTTATTTTCGGTTAGGGAAAAATCTAGAATAGTATTTTAAATTGCAGCAAAAAGTATTTTAAGTTCTCGCATCGTTAAAGAATTTATTTAGAAAGAAAACATTTTTTTTTAAATTTTATTTTGTTTCCAAGAAACGCTTCATCAACAGTTTTAAAAATAAATGATAATATCTAGGAATATTAAGAAATATTTCGCATTTTCAAACTGAAATTTTTAAATAGAATATAGAAATTATTTTATAAAATATATTTTTTAAAATAAAAGGTACAAATTATGAATACCTTCTAATTTCGAAATTAGCTAAATATTATGTAGAATTAATAAATAAAAGTTTAAAAAAATAAAATTTTTAGAATTTTTTCAAGTTTTGCTCAAATTTATAGCTCCGTAAGTTTCGAAGAGTTTCAGTTCTACTATAAAAATAAATCGATTTTAGAATTAATTTGTTAAAAGAAAAGCGTACAAAGAGAAAGAATAGGGACATAAATTTATATTAACAATGTGGTGGAATTTCGAAAATAAATGGTTTTTTAAATGGAAGGTAACGCTCCTGTCTGCTAAACAAAAGATCTTGGGGCTTATCAAGAGAAGTAAGAATACTACGAAGAAATAATACAAAATTAAATAAAACACTGGTTCTACTTTAATTTTCAATCTTTATTCGTTTAAGTAGATTTTAGATGTTCCTACAAAATTTTAGTACTTTCTTCTGGATTAAATATTCTTACTATCCTTCTGGTTGGTATTGTAACATTGCCCGCTTCCCAGTACTGATAAGACATTTACAGCCAGCTGCGTCGTCGCTGTTACTTACTAAAGTCCTCCAGATAGCCAGATGGTGGATCTTTTCACCTGGGTGGTCTCGCATCTATTCATTAGCGACTACAGTGAAAGACCACATGCGGAATTCCTCGACAAAGAAGTATTTATAGTACCTTCAAAGAGAAAGGGGTGCCCAAACATCTGGATGCTAGATGTTTCTCTTTCTGAAAGGACCTTCCCACGACCACTGGCACCGCTGAGAGAGCATATTGCTGAACTCCGATTGGCCAAAAGAGAGCTCAAATGACCAATGTAAATTAAGAGGCGGAGATTGTCGCCGAAATAAAGTGCGGAGATTTTTTTTTTTAGGAGAAGAGAAGAAACGAATTGTAGGGAGACTGTTGGACGACGCCCACGTGTTCGGAGTCCGTGAACCAACTGAGTTTCAAGAAACCTTTCGATTTTAACTGTTGTATCTCCTACTACAGGTGTAAATAACTATTTATTTAACCAAGATTAGAAGAAGTTGTTCTTTGTATATATAGGGCTGTAAAATAAAGAATTGTCTGGAAATTCAGCTTCGTTATTTGATCAGTCTAGATCAAGACATTACCGTATTCATTGCTCCTTTTCGAATTGAAGAGATACTGAATTTGAATCTTAATCACTTAAATTAGGCAATATTCACTAAAATTTTCAATGAAATATTTTATATAGCTAGGTCTTTTAATAGCTTCTTCATTAGAAAATTTGGAGTTTTGGATAGAGTTTAGTAATGGAGTTTTGAGTGCCACTATTTTAGGATAATCAGCAATTTCCTAATGTTTCACTAATTAAACTCGGGGTTCTGATTGATGTACCTTTAGAGGAGAGAGAAACCAAGTGGTTTAATATCTCGCGCTTTTATAGGATATTAATATTCAGATTTTCATAACTCACTCGTAATAAAGTGGACTTTTCATTTTATATAAAATGTTAGTGTATTAAGGACTAACTAAATTTGATTCATAGGATCGATAGTTTGTATACAAATATAAAATTTGTTATTCATTAAAACATTTATTCATTCAAAGTGCATGAAATAGTACTTTTTATTTCATTTCCATCATTTTCCAGAGGCGCATGCTCGAAGACACATGCCCTCCATCCACCTACACTCACCCCCACACAAGCCTGCATGTGTTGTTATGTCTAAACTATGTTTATCTTAAATAGAACACAGAATTAATTCTTATCATAGAATTATTTAAATTCATAATATAAATATTTTTTTAAAAAATTTAGAAAGAAAGACAGAAAAATTATTTTTACACTTACTTATCTTTCTGGAAAAAAATATATTTAATTTTTATTATATTTTTTATGACTCGTGCTGGAATTGCATTTTTTTATGTTTAGTTTGCAATAAAAGTTAATTTAATTTTTGTATTTGAATTTTTGACAACGTGACGGCAACTTACTGATAAAAAAATAATTCTTCTCTTGCACGTATAATATGCACGCGTAGAATAAATTTTATTTTTATTTTGTTTGAAGTAAATTATTGGAAACTATGCTAAAAATATTTTTTAAGTTGATTAAAAATAGAAATTTCATTGATGTATTAAAAAGCATTGATATTAGATAGTTTTACTGAATTCTAAGAAGGTCTAAAAATCTTTTTTATACTGTAATATTTAGGTGCATAATCGTGGAAAATCCCCCCCAAGTCTAATTTTTGTTTAGTTTATTCATTTTGTTCTTAATATTTTTATTAATGAAAATTTCAAAATAATCATTCCGAGGCGCACATTTTCACCATTCAGTGTAGTATATGTTGCAAGCCAAACGGACTGCACTTTAGAGCATTCTTCCTCCCCCCCCTCCACACACAAATCTTTATTATAAGTAAATATGAAGGTTTAGGCCATAAAATAAGCAACTTTCATTACAGCGATGTAAATGAGAATCTTTGGAATCACGTTTTAAAGAAAAATCTTTCCACATTGAATTGCATAACAAGTATTTTACATTTAGATATCAAAATATTCTAACATAAAGCTAATAATATTTAAATGGCTTTAAATTAAATAAAAGGAACATGATATTATATACTGAGGGAGAAAACGTGTATGGGAAGAATTTGCTATTATAACTTTCTGAAAATAGTTTAATGACGAGGTTCGATGAATTTTTAATAGTAGTCCAAAAATTATTAAGATTGGACTTGGAAATAAATGACACAATTGGATTATCTACATCATTATGACTAATATTTTGAACTATAGAGGAATTGTCAATAAATACGCAGAATTCACTAGCAGTTTTTTTATAGATTTAGCATCTAAAGTGTAAACATGTTCACAGAGAGACAGAATGCATAAAAATGTGTTTCTAGAACGCAGGGAGATCTAAAACGTGAAAATTCGTGAAAATTTCATGTTTGAATTTTTTGACTATTGCAATACTATCTCTTTGTGAGCTTCGTATACGAGAAAAAAAAAATAAAAACATTTCCTATTCGAAACGCAAGCGAATCCGATACAGCACGTGATGGATGGGCTGCGAAAAATTCTATATGCATATTTGGTTTTAGCCAATCGTTTTGACCAATCATTTCAAATGCGTCTCGCTACGTGACTTCTCCCGAATTTGGAGTCCGGTTCGGTTTAGCATTTGACGGAATTTATAATACGGCGGAAGCCGGCATATAAATCTCTCCTTTGTTTTAACACTCGTTTCGAGCGGAAGGTTCCGAACCATTACCCGCAAGATCATGCATAATTGAAACTTTCGCCTGTCTACAGAGGAGAATTCAGCGAGTTAGACTCGCAATGTAGCTAGGAAAAATGGACCTACTCTGTTTTAAGTCAAACATTTTATAATTGTATGGGAAAAACCAAGGCAGTGATAGATGGCGGGTTGAAAAAAACCCCCTGATTTTTGTAAAAATCCTACAAGGAACAGGCAAACAGAATGGGAAAAATTGCGGAATAATGTATTGAGCCTGTCAAATAGAAGACACCAAATAAATTATTTTTGGGAGTGTTGGAAAGCATCCATGCTTGCAGAAGTTTTAAATTAAATGCAGATAATACGTATACAAATATCAATGAAATGAGTGAAAATTTGATGATGAAAGTGGCTTTTTTCTGCTAAATTTGTGACAAATTTGGAATTATTAATGGTGCTTAGAGCGTGCCAAAAGAAAGCTCTTATTCACGTTGTCTGTTAACTGTTAATCAGTATTTCTATTTCCAGTTAGTAATCGACATTGTTAAGTAATTTCTTTGAAATGTGCCAAGTTGGCGAGCGTTGCAGCTAGTTGTAAACTATATTGTTACTTTCACTTTTTCACCCGTCAGGATAAGCATCGTAAAAGAACGTGATGTTATGCTGTTATATTTGGAGTAATTTAATACTTCTTATAGTAGAATAAACCCCTTTTGTATTTTTTCCTATACGAAGTATAAAGTATAGTAATCGCAAAAAAAATAAAAACTCGAGATTTTGACGAATCTCCACGTTTTAGTCATCCATGAGTTCCAAAAACTCATTTTTGGCATTCTGTCTATCTGTGAATATGACATCTCTAAAATGTTTTGAGCTAATAGGTAAAAGTTCAGTATATAGTTTTTACTCTTAATTTGTAGATTTCTATGGAACTTCAAACAAAATTCGTTCTGAGGAAGTCTGTCTGTCCAGCAGTTTGAATATAAGTTAACACGATAACTACAAGACGAAGGAGGTTAGGTGGATAAAATTTGGCAAGCAGATTTAAAATGGTACTTTCCCGTTAGCCGGGCGCAAGCGGAAAAATCGCCAAATAATGTAGAATGTCGCCAAATTTCTTACCCTAAATTCGCGTTTGGTTCACAGTTGGCGACATTTGCTCCTGACTAACGGAATAGTACCTTTAAAATCTATAATGAAGGAACTTATCACTATATGAAGACACTTGAATCAAATCCAACATGAGATTAACGGTGCCTCGATCTGTATTTTCAGAAACATGTTAACGCGAAAACTTAAAAACGCATTTACTTAAATATATCAAATTTGGTATATGATTTTGTCACTACAAATGTAGTTCTTTATCAAATTTTAGTTTCAATCGGTTGGGAAAAAGCGCGTGTAAAATACAAATTCAGTTTCTTAAGAGAGTATACAAGAAAGTTTTGGATAGATGGTTATTGTTTGCATTGTTTTCAATCACTTTTTGTTGTCTCTCCGCATATTCTCTATAATACACTCTAAAATGAACTTCTGTGTTACATGCATTCTGCAGCTATATCTCAATTGCTGGCTTTTAATTTCTTTACGTTACTAATAGCTAACCATTTGTCTCAACAGATATTATTAACATTAATTTTTTAAAACTTATGCTTAAAACATAAAGGCAATAATGCAATCGTATCTTTTTAGCATTATTCTCGTGCCATTAGTCTGTAAGCAGATTTGATCATTTGTATTTATTTTTACAGTCTAAAACTAGTCTGGTCTCCCACTTTTCGCCATGTTGCTCCAATTCTTTCTTTCCGATTACGTATATTTATAATTATTTTAAATTACGTTTATATTTAATATTATTTATATTATTATCTCGGTATTTGAAATTACACTTTATATTGTTACTTGGAAAAGTTTTAAACCATTATCTGATGGAAATTTGAATAGCTGCATCTTATTTTGTATTTCAGGAAAAATGGAGATGAATTGAAAGACTACTCAAATTTTCTTAATGTCAAGTTGTTGTCTGAAATGCTAAATTGATCAGCATTTCAAAAATCAGGAATCACACGGGAAGACACAAATTGGTTAAGGTAAATTTTAAATATTATAATACCTTTTATCCAGGATAAAAATTCAGAATGCAAGCCCAAATAATCAAGACAAGCAAATATTTAATATTCAGTCTCGGTTAACACCGAAATGAATGATAGATTAGAATTCTAAATTTACATTTCAAAGAAATATCCATAATAGTTTAAAGCGATAAGATATAAAACATACAAAACACAAAAGAATAGTCAAATTGAAAAAAATTTAGATTGTCTCCTAAAAAATACAAAAAAAAAAAAAAAATGACGAATGATGAAGACTTTTTTCTTGTCTTGTTTTTCTTTTTTAATGGATATGATGAATTTCAGTAATAGTGACATTATTAATAGAAAGAATAAAAATGTATTCTTCTAAGCGGCATGATATGACAGAGTCATTAATAACTGAGGGATAAATAATTCCGCTTACCTCTTTATGAACTTAGATATTATATCAGGTGCTACGGAATAAGAGCTATATTAAAACATACTCGAAATTCACTTTCACCAGTCGCACTTCGGAGTATTGTATATATGCGTTTTTTTTTTTTTTTTTTCAATAGCATAACATTCTTTTACTTGTGTTGATCTGCTTGACCCTAGATTTGGACGTCTAAATAAAAGAACTAATATTTTGGAATCATCTAAACCGAGTTCAAATTTAAATAAGATTTTCGAACTGTTGACTCCAGTCTGAAGCAATTTCTGGGAAATTTGTAGTAACCAAGCAAAATTAATTTTTGATGCTCCTTTCAATTTGGATATGAGTTATATTAAATAAGTACGTATTAGTTTCAACGATGAAAGATCCAAAAATTAGCTCAGTATATGTAAGCTTTTAATTATAAAATACTAAATGATTTATAAAACTAAGAATAATTTTTTTCTCTAAGTATTTGATTCAATATAAAATTAGTATTTGATTCAATATCAAATAACACTTTTTACTTTGTTTCATTTATGTCTAATACATTTCTCACTTATTAATCAGAATTTGATTATTGTTACTTATTTAATATCAAACTTTAATTTTTTGGTCCATCTTTTTTTTTTGGGGGGGGGATTGCAAATGATTTTTTTCCTTCTAAAAATATGTTTCCGATTATTTTGTTTTTGATTAAAACAGAAAGTGTTTTACTAATCATTGGATTACAAACGAATTTGAAGGGAATTTTTGCTGCGTGAAAAGAATTCATATTTTTCAGCCATTTTATATTCTTAGGTGCAACCATACTCAAATAAATCAATAAAAACACATCAAAATACTGAATAAAAATCCTCTTGCTAATGGATGAATTTTGATTTCAAACATAGTTTTGAAAGCTATGATATCTATACACTTTGTACATTTCAAAAAGAAATGTACTTTCACAGTAATTAGAGTTTGAATGCTCTGAAAAAGCAAATAAAATTCATCCAGTATTTTAAATGCTTTATTTTTATATTTATGTGCTAGAAATCAGTACTATCTATTGTAAATTTCATGGTTCTTTCTCCAACATCGATACATTTTTGCTTCAAAACATTGAAATTCAGCTATGAAACCGAAAAATTTTATTTTAATCATGCCTGATTCTATGTGTAAACAATATTAAATTAATACTGTAGTTGATTTCCCGATTCATCAAATATTTTTCCATTAAAAATAAATTTTTATGGATTATCAGTTATAGAAATTTTTTCCATCAATTTCAAAGCATCTTTTCCCTTTCTGTTCAGTAGCCTCTTAGCCGTTGCAATTAACAGAATTGCACCGTTGCCCGGGGAACACCACGTGGAGGTGGGCTACTCTCGTTCCCCTCCCGCCAACCCTCCCATCACTGCTGCGCCATCCACTTTTCGTTTATCTTTCGTCAAGATGGTGGACATTCATTATCTTACGATGGACGCAGCCTTTGGCACCTGATGTTATGGTGCGCTATCAGATAACAACACTTCAATTTACGCGATAGGTAGTTTTTAATAGTCACATTCAGGTATATAAAAGTCAATGTCGGGAAAAAAGTATTTTCTTGAGTCGATCTTTTGCAGTGATGTTAGTGCAGGGAAGCTCCAGATGCAAGAAATGAAGGCAGATGATAGATGTGAAGATAGTTATTGAGGCTATTTCTTGAATTTGAATGTATGGATACTATTGTTGCTTGCAGTTAGAAAATTTTGTTACTCATTCCAATGGAACTCCGCTTGATGTGATAAATAGTTCAAGTCCAGAAAAAACAATGCGGAGTGACAAAATTTAGATTTTTTTTTTTTTTTAGGCTAGCTTGGCAGGGATTCCAAGCCCCTCGCACATTTTAAAAATCATGACGGAGTGAACCTCCGGTGCATTCTCCACTATAGGGGCAGCCAGTTTAACTGGTATTCCCAGTCCTTGGCACATCTTAAACACCATGACGGACTGAACAGTGGGAATGGATGTGCGCTTTGGTGGTTTCAAGCGATCAATGTCCACCGCGGTGATGTCGCCGAGTTCTGGTATTATACAGAACGAGCAAAACATCATCAGATAATTATAAAAAAATAACAAAATTGCAAAAACAGTCGCAGCAACAGCTGCAATCATTGACAAATCCATATTAAAATTCTCAATGAACAGTAAAAGACGCAGATTCAACGAACTACTTGAGTTTCAAAATCATAAATGAATTTCAACAGAAAACAGATCATTTCATTGTTTCCTCTGTTGGCTTATTTTTGACACTGTTTCGTATTGTTGGTTATTGGAATATCATATATGTTATTATTAACAATAATAATCAAAACAAAGAATTTTTTCATTATTTTTTTAAGAAGATTTGTTGTTTAACAATGCTAACTGCTCTGGGAGGATGTTAAAATTTCTGTAGTTGATAAAACTTTGATATTATGGATTATATGAAATATTGCATACATTCCCTTTAGAAATTAACGACTTTTCTTTCAATTAAAAACGTCTTTGAAGTAATTTAGTAATTTATATCTCTACAGAAAATTGCATTTTTTCCCACAAAACAAAATCAGGGGAATGAATAAAAAATTGAAAATTAGGTTTAACTCTTAAAATGTATTGCTGATTTTTTTAACTTTTCCGAAAGTGAACTCGGAAATGAATAGCATTCCTTTTAGTTTTGTAGAATTTCTTTACACAGAGTTCCGATAACTCATTCTTTTAGCCCAATTATGGTAAAAAAAATATCAATTAATTTGAAACATGTTAGAATTGCATTAAAAAATATTTTGCTGGGTAAACATAAATCTCATAACATTTAATACTCTTCAAGCATAGGCATCCACTCGCCATCAAAGGACTGATCTTTTACATATTAATATGCTTAAAAAATGTGCGAAGGTTATCAAAGGTGCTTCAAAAAATTTTTTCTAACATAGTTAGAACATCATATTGGCTTCACTAAAGTGCTAAAATTGCTTGCAAGGGACGATCGCAATTTTGAGATAGGATTCTAAAACAGTTCCACAATGCCATGCATACATTAAATCTATGAAGGATGTAGCATCTTCCTGCTAGTGCTGAATGGAATTTTGGGGCGGATGGCTCTTTCCATTTCATCGCCGTGATCTGCACAAGATTCAGAATTGCAAATTCCTGGCATAAGATTAAAACAAGAAGTAATGCAATTAATTATCGTGGGAAGATTGCATTTTTGAATACAAGCAAAAAAAAATGTATATAGGTATGTATATATAAAAATGTGTAAGAACAAACATTTAGGCATGTGTATTTTATAATAAACATACATATTTAGGGGTACAAACGTATATTTTTATAAAGTTGTATATATGGTATACTATACAAAATGAACATAAGGGTTAAAACTAAACTAATCGAATGTAAAGTATAAAAAAAATCATTTGAGAAACAACTTTTACATTAGGATGAATTTGAATATTTTTCAAATAATAAATGTCTTACTGAGATTGAATTTGGTTAAGACAAACGGTTGGCGAAACATTACCGTGTTCTAATAGAAATCTCGCCAAAATTGACGTAGATATATTTTACTGAACTAAGATGAGGACCAAAACAAATAGACCGATTAAAAATTTAAATTATTTCTTTAAGGGAAAATAATAAACAAATTGCGATTGATTAAAACTAAGAAATATATTGATATAGTAGGAATTGCTCGTACTCATTGTGCCAAATTCTTCTGAGATAAAAAAAAAGTTCTAAAAAATTGTTCTATAAAAATAGATTTAATTCTTAATTTAAAAATTCTTTAATAGTTTATAATTAAAAGTTTACTTTAGCTGAACTAACTGACGGGTCATTCATCGTTGATGCAAATACACAGTTTTTTTATGTATTCGGAGTACATATTAGTTTAGTCCGTTTTCGAAAGATGGCTCTTGCTGTTATGGATGTTTCATAGTGACAGCTGATTCTGATGGTTTCAGAGAGGTTAGACGTCTATCTATAATATTTAGCTTATATCGCTTTGAATTTTATAAAAGACCCTGTTTTTTATTGTGTTTAATATGTCAAATTTTGTGTTAACTATTCAACATTAGCATTAGATTAGAAAAGTGCATCTGAAGCACATCGAATGCTTGTAACAGTTTATAATGACAATGCTCCAACTAATAAGCCAGCAGGGTATGGTTCGGGCGTTTCCAGAATGATGATTTTAGAACTGAAGATAAATCTCGCTCTGGACAGCCAAAAAAATTCAAAGACAAAGAATTGGAGGCATTACTCGATGAAAATCCGAGTCAAACGCAAGAGGAGTTTGCAGAATCATCGGGAATGACCCAGCAAGCAGTTTCTGGATGATTGAAAATCAATGAGA
This sequence comes from Argiope bruennichi, assembly GCF_947563725.1. Taxonomy (NCBI): domain Eukaryota; kingdom Metazoa; phylum Arthropoda; class Arachnida; order Araneae; family Araneidae; genus Argiope; species Argiope bruennichi. The sequence goes on along the minus strand of NC_079154.1, from coordinate 125,557,894 downwards.
ATTATTCAAAAGATTCAAAAGCAAAAAGGTAAAAGAATGTGTTTGCTGTATTAACTGAAACCGAGAGGCGTTGAAAAGCGATTTTTCATTTGCTAGCAACTGATTCAAAGGCAACAAAGAAAGGACTTTTTTACGTCAAATTGTGACTGGGATGAGCTATTCTAGACAACCCCAATAAAAGATATACTACGCTAGGCTCGGTCAGTCGTTGCAATCAACATGAACATCAACATCAACAACAATGCTGAATATTCATAGTTCGAAGATTATGCTGTATATCTGGTGGGATTAAAAGCGTAGTGTTCAATCTGAACTGTTTAACTTGGCGATTCTATTATTCTATTATTACTTCCCGGCGTACTGTTCAACCTGGTGATCGGTATAGGCTACAACTAATTCGTTTGTGACGTGCATGACGAAAAAAAAATGGCTAGAATACGAGCAAAGATATGAAAAAGTTATTCTTCTGCATGGAACGCTCGGCCCCATAGTGCAAAAATCTTTAAAATATTTCGAAACGCGCAAGTAGGATAATTTACCTAATCCGACGTATTTTCCGGACATTACTCCTTCTGATGGCTAGCTGTACTGGCGGTTACAGCACGATTTGGCAGATTACCGGTTCAAACTATTTCGCAAAAATAAAAAAAGGGACTCCTAACTTAGATAGACTCAAAAGACGATGCAATTTTTTTAAAGATGGAATTCGAAAATTGCCTGTGAGGTGAGAAAACGTAATAAGCAGCGATAAACAATACATTGAGTAATCGCTTCTTCCATTTTGCCCTGAAATAAATGCATTTTTACACCACAAAAAGACCGATCGAACTAATTAATTTGTACTCGAAGTAGCTATGCCGAAATTAAAACAAGCATCAGAAATGTCATTTCTCTGTTTGTCATTTTTCAATATTCTAACATTGTTTCATGCTGGTGTCCGCAGTGCGCAAATCGTATTTAAATCTGAACTCATTGCAGTCCAGTCTAAAAATATTAGTATTCTTCTTTGAAGATCCAGATTTGATAAAATGCAAATACATGCATAGAAAAAGATATTCTATTGGAAAATCACAAATGTACAATAAACACTCCCATGACAGCGTTCTTTTCTTACGAATCTTCAGTGTGTTTTAATAAACTTCTGAGTCCGTAGCACTTGATATAATGTCTAAGCTCGTAAAAAGTGAGCTTATTTCTCCCTTAATCCATATTGATACTATCATTTGATATCTCTTAAAAAATTTTACTTCTGTTCTTTCTACAAATCATGCCATATTACTGAATAAAACAGGGCTTAACTTGAACTAATGGTGCTGAAACCTTGCTAATATCTTTTTTTGACTAAATGGCAATTTTTAAGTTGTTCTATCAAAAGAGTTCAGCCATAAATTTCTTGCATTCCTCCCCCTCCTCCATTTATGCATATCTTAAATATTTAACTTAGCAAGCCGTGTGTTTCTGTGTTTTATTCGTAATGAAATCACGAAGTAATATTTCCCTCTAGGGAGAAATGTTTTGTTTTTCACGATATAATTCAAGAAATACTTTTTTTCTTTACGCTTTAAATATACATTCTAGAATAAGTTGAATTAGAATAATTAGAATAAGTTGTTATCAATTCTTTCAAATAAAGCGTTTCCCCGTTTGATTACTTGAAAATGGTGCTACTAAAAATATTTCTCAAAAAAGAGGTTTGGTGAAATTACATTTAAACACTGAAAATACATAAATTTCATATATACATGTTCGATTATATGCTTCTTTAGATAAGTATATACTATTTTATTTGTATATGTATTATTTGTATAGTCAAGAAATATGCAAAACTCAACTTTTTTTAATTTCTTAGAAATATCTTAAAATTATTACAGATATTTTTTTGTTTCTAATGTTTGAAGTGGTTTTTTTTCTCCTAAATGACTGTCTTGTTTTGATTTAAAAGAAAAAACTAGAGACTCTATGAAGTGAATCATTAAGAGTTAGATAATTCAGCTGATTCTACTCCACATTTCCATTGTGCTTCTTCTAAAGCATTCTTAATGAATTCACTGGCAATAAAAAAATCCAATCTAGAGTAATGGACCTGAAGACCCTTGCTCTTGGTCGTAAATGTGATGAAGCGTCGTACGTGGTAAAAGGACACTCAATATTTGTCTTGTCAAGGAACTAACAACTTTCGAATAATTTCAGCTAGGTAGATGAGTAACAATATAAACTCTCAAGATTTAATGTAAAATATATTTTATAAGCGAATTAATAGAGACGAAACAAAAGCTCAGCTCTTATCCTGTTGTTATGGTAATAAATTAATTAGGATAACTGGATTGGTAATGTTTATGTTACTTCTCTGTTGTATAATTGGGTTTAATAAAATGAGATTAATTCTTAAGAGATGATAATCTGTATTAAGCATTTTTATTTTTTTAAAACATATTAAAGTATATATACTTAGAATATCTTTCCAAAAGACTTTTTTTATATTGAATAAGTTATTTTGCATTTTTTTAAATATTATACTTTTTTTAAAAAAATTTCCAATTTATTTAATGCTTTATTTTTTATTTAATTTTTTGTCATACGAAATTTCATTTGGAACAAAGCAAAATACTATCTTGCTATATAGTTTAACAGTTATTTTTCTGGAAATATTCTTATGCATATATAAGCTAAATTTTCAATAGAATTTGTCCTGAATTACAACTGATTTTTAACTATTCGAAAGATATCGCAACCTAAAATGCAGGGCCATATTTGATTTAATATATAAAAGAAATCATCATTATGAATTTCCATAATTTAATCAAGGTTTAAAATATCGGGAGCATTTCAAATAAATTTAAATTCGAAAGCAAAATATTACATTGAGAAAAAAAATCATTAAACATATATTTACCTCCCCGAGATTTTTTAACAACACGTGCATTTCTTTTTCACAAATAAACACAGATTTGATAGGTTAAAGTTTTAAAAATTAATCAATTTTTGTCAAAATTCACCGTTTTCTTAATATTATTGGCGAAAGCACCGTCTTTAAAAAAGAAAATCATTTTCTCGTCTACCTTTCCGAAAGTTATTATTAAACACGTAAAACGCAAAAATCCATAGTGTGTAAACGAATGCAGTTTGCACGCGAATATGAGCAGACAAATGAAAAAAAAAAACAATGGTAATTGGCAGATGCACATTTGAAATTATCATAAAACTATATGCATTTGCCAGATATTGAAATAGAATACTAAATAGACTTCAAATAGAATACTAAGCGGGCGCATTTTCATCTATTACTTATAAAGGATCATTATTATTATTATTGTTAAATGAATTAGAATTTTCACCTTTCCAAAATCTATCAAACATTTTCGAAAATAATCTGGAATAATTTTGTTTATTTATTGGACATTATCAGGAATATTTTTCGTCTATATTGCAAATTTGTTCCTGTTTTTGAATTTTGTTTCTTGTTTGAAACGTGAGTGGATATATTTGAGCATGTTTGTTTAAGGGAGGCAACCAAAAAAATTTCGTACTGTTTTTTTTTTCCTTTTTTTTCTAATTTCCTACTAATCATTACAATTGCTACTTCTTTTCAATAACAAATTCAAATAAACTAATTTTAAATGGCAAATTAATTTAATTATAAAGCCCTTTTTTTAACGAACCACGATAAGAATTGATTGCATCATGCTTTTCTTTAATATATTTTATTAGTGTAAACAGTTTGTGATGGTTTTCTAATTTTTCTGATTTTTACTTTTACATAATTTATTGTATTCTTGAAAGAAATAAGATATTAATGACACAAAGATATTATTCAAAATAAATAATCTTGTATGTAAGTTTTTCTCTCTCAAAAGGCGAATGATGGCTTTAAATTGTGTGCAAGTATTTTGATGTGCTTGTGGACAGTGTTCATAGATTTTTAGATGCATTATAGCAATTGGAATGTCAAAATTCGTTGAAGTGATAATCGCAATTCGATTCTGAATGGCTAAGAAAGTTTCTGCATGTTAAATCCGCTGATACAAACTTCGATATTCATAGTGAACATACAACAGTAATAGTGTCTTCTGAATTGCACAGAAAGTCAATGTGTGATAGATTCCACATTGTCTACCAAATTCAGAGTTTAAAGCAAAACTTCCAGCGGAAGTTGAGATGACTTTCCCTACTACTATAACGACGATTACATGGAAAAGTGAGGCTTTAGTAATCTTCATGTATTAAGTTTGCACCACAATTAACATACAATTTTTAATTAGTATCGCACCGCCATTTTAATTAACATTTCATCTATATTATATGAAAAAGCTATACATTATACAAAATAAAAATTGAGTCTGTTGAATACAACTAAAAGCAATATCAAATTAATAATACACTTATTTTTATTTATATATACAGTGATGGCCAAAATTGTGGTTTGAATTGAAAATTTTTATGTTTTCTAACTTTGTATGCTTATAGAAAATATAACATTTAACAAAATGCAAACTCTTACATACCATTTTAAAGAGAATTGAATGCTGATTTCAATACAAAAAGCAAAATTCAAACATTTGTAATATAAAAAAAGTTGAGCAGGCTATAATTATCGATATACATTTGATGCTGATGACTGCGGTGAGTTATCTCTACTTAGTAGGGTAACCTTTATTTTTTATTACAGCTTCACATCGATGTTTCATTGATCTGAAGAGAGTTTTAAGCTCTTCTTTCGTTATTGCTTGATGCCAGGAAATAATTATAGTCTCAATTAATTCTCTTTTATTTGATGAATGCTTCACATGTACTAGAGTTTTTCAAACGATGCCATAAGTTCTCAATAATTTTAAAGTCAGGACTGTTTCCTGGCCAAATATTTGAATTTTGCTTTTTGTATTGAAATCAGCATTGAATTATCTTTAAAATTATATGTAAGAGTTTGCATTTTGTGAAATGTTATATTTTCTGTAAGCATAAAAAGCTAGAAAATATAACGATTTTCAAAAGTGTCAACAATTTTGGCCACCACTGTATAAATAGAAAAATATTTAAACAATTAAAGTCAGATATTTTTTCTATTTTCTATTTTTCTATTTATATGTATATAACTACAAATAAGTATATTGGAAAAATACAAATGTAATAGTTTTAGAAGAATTTAAAAAAAATTCTTTAAAATTGATCTTTTATCCATTCTTGCATTCAATAGACATCGTCCACTTTTAGAAACACAATTTTAAAAAGTATAGACAATATTTTAAGTAAGCAATATTTTAAGTATTTTAATATTGTTTATTAAAGAATGGTATTCACTTATGTTGAATATGTCATATTTAAATATTAAAGATGTTAAGAAGTTCGAATTTTTTACAGACTAATCTTTAACGTATTAATCAGTTATGCGATAAAATTCTTTTTAAAAATCCTTCTGGAAATTTTCCAAGGTGTAAAATTATATGAAGAATCGACAGATGGGACGTGGAAAGATATGTGAAGAAGTACAGAAGTACTGACCATTGTTCCTTTTTTTATTAAACTGTATCAAAAATTATTATAGCACAGTTTATATATATTCATATTACTTTATCATACAAGGTGCTGATATGATGTTTTCCTTCAGCACCTCCGATTTTGGTTTTTTGATATTATTTTATGCACATCTAAAATTAATAAAATCTTACAATTCTATTAGTATCTCAGCCAACATCATCGTAATTATTATAATTCTTCTCAAGCATCAAAAGCTCTGTTTGAGAAAATTTGTTTTCGTGAGCAACATCAGCTTACCATTTAATTTGAAAATAGAATAATCAGCAGGAGTTTCTGCCGACGTAACAATTGCAGTGAAAAGCAAATTCAAACACAAGAAGGTAAAATAAAATTTACTAGAATGTGCTTCTTAGAATATTTTTTACTTGATTAGATGGAAAATCTCAAAATAAATTGAAGTGGGGAGGATTAAAATCAACTCAGTCTGTAATGAGTTTGTTGGCCAACAGATGGCAGCGCAGGATAAAGTTAAAATGGCTGCCATATCTATATTATTCTACAGCATAAATAAAATACAAAATGATATGGGATAAATAAAAAGAAACCTTATAATATCTCTTTATAAAAGTTTTTTTACTAATTAATCATAAGTGCAATTTGTCTTAATTGCTATTGAAATAAATTGCTTTGTTACGTGGTCTGATAAAGATTAAAGACAAAGACAACATTTTATAAAATAATGAATTGTTTAATATGCAATGATTAATGTCTAATTTATCTTTTAACCTACATAATCTTCCAAAAAATTCTTCTGTTTTATCAATATATATATAATCGAATATCGGAATATAATTTAACACCTCTTTAGATTAATTTTATTTTATTTTTAAAAAAAAAAAGCATTTTTTTTTTACAGATCAAATAGATTTTCTGGGTATATTATACAATTTAAGAGGTTTTCAATAATTTAAATTGTTTTTAGTTTTGTTAAATTGTCTGTCTGTCTGTATAAACTGCTTAGAATAAAAAAAAAATCTAATTTCTTTTTTAGGGCATAAATCATTTAAAATAAATTGCAAAAGGGATTTATAAATATTTATAAATATCAATATCCAGATTTTATCCCTTTCTGTAGAACTTTATAAGTAAGTTTCTTTAAAAAAATGTTTATTACTGTTTCTTTGATTTGTTTTCATGTGTCAATACTTTAAATAAGGAGTAATCAAAAATTATTTATAACAAAATTATACATTAATTAATTTATATTTTATTGTGTGGCTTAAATACAAAAATTAACTCCATTTTTAAGACTGTTTACAATACTTCTTTCTGTCAAATTTTCACCAACTTCGATGAAGATGAAGAAAATGCGGATCGAGTTTCTGAAGATCGGTGCTTCTTTTCTTTCTTTTGCCCTAAAATCAAATAAAATCGCGTTAGAAGAATCTCAACTTACTCAGAAAACGACTATCAGCACCTTATACTTTTATAATTTTGTTTTGATGTATTCATATTTTTTAATAAAAACGTTTTTACTTTTTAGCTTTTTAGTACAGTGATTGAAGCATGTTTATGGAATTATTTTTATTTTCAATATTAGCAGGAATAATGCTGGTAAAATAAATGATTAAAAATTTTTCTTCCAAAATATAGTTGGTTTTTATAATCAAAATTCCTTTTCTATTAATTATTGTGTGTATTATCAGATGCATTATAAGAAAATGTAGAAACTGAACAATTATTTTTATTACATTTCTAGGACCGCCTTACCTGGAATGGCAAACTGATGCTCCCAATGACGGCTGGAGGTGCCAAACCAGCAGCCAGGGCCGCTCCCACGAGCCCGATACCGAGCGGTATCTTCAATAGTTTCAGAATAGATTTGGCTTTCAGAGCTTTGAGACCTAAACCTGCTGATCCAGCGACTCCCAAAACTTTTAGAGGATTGCCACCGTATGTTTCATATTCTTCTGGGTGTCCTGGGTAGTCATAGTAAGCAGAATTCTCCGGATAATCGTAATAATAATGTCCCCCACTGCGTTTCTGAATGTGGTTCGAATGTGAGCCTGATGGTCTCGTGGTATCTTTGATATCTGGAATGAAATGTTTAACTTTTTTTCATGCTTATTCTGAACTTTTCTTATATATATATTTGCCAGTTAAAAATTAATTGGCAAGGAATCTAAGAAAATATCAATAAGAAAATATTTTAATTTAAAATAAATTATTCAGCATTGTGCAAAGTTTCCTCTTTGTTTATTTTCAAACTGTCACTGCGCAGTTTATTTTCTTACCTATACATAGAAACAAAACGAAAAAATTGTAGAAGAAAAGGAATAATTCTTTTCAACTATAAGAAGTTACGAACAATTTAAATATCTCTGGCGTACTTAAATTATTTAGTATATTTTGCTTAATCAAAGGAATAAGCAATCACACATCATATCACCCAATTTCTATCTTTACTAATAATAAAAATGAATATGTGTGCGTGTGCGTGTGTGTATGCGTTGGCTATCTACCGAACAGATCATAAGACGAAATTTAATTCAATTAACATAATTATTAAATTCCCGGGAATAATTATTACGCTATCTTATGACGCTATTATAAAATTAATACTGTTTTTTATTATATTCCGAGGTATATGATTGGGGGATTTTTAAAATTTTAATTAAAAGATTAAGAAAAATTTCGACGTTTTTCCATGATATATTCCCAAAATGTTACACCAAAATAATAAACCACATCATCTTAAAATTCACAAAATTATCTCTTTAATGATACCAAATTTTGCCGTTTCATTTTTCGATTTTTATTCAGTTATAAAAAACATTTTAAACATATAGGGTGTTCATTAAATATTGTCGGGGTTTCCGTACCTCATAACTTTCGAATAAAAAATATTACGCAAAAACCGATTACATATTCGTAAATTACAACTCAAAGAATTTTATTAATGATATTAAAATGTAAAGCTTGCACAATTTGCACTTTGTAGGCATTCGGTTGAAGGCGGTTAAGGAGAACGTTCCATATCGTCGTATGTGCTCGGTCTTCCCGCTCCCTTTCGGTGTAGAACGCTATCAGTTTCCTGAAATTGAGTTAACCAACGTCTGATAGAATTATCCGAAGGAGGATCTTTCTTGTACGTGGTCCTGAAACGACGTTGAGTAATTATGACTGATTTAGTTTCGAAAAACCACAATACACACATTGCTTTTTCTTGCACGCTCGCCATTTTTATTTATGACGTCATAATTACCCAGACTGCAAATGCACTAAGATCGCATTGTTGCCACGTAAAATTCTTTGAGTTGTAATTTACGAATACGTAATCGGTTTTTGTGTAATATTTTTTATTTGAAAGTTATGAGGTACGGAAACCCCGACAATAATTAATGAACACTCTATATTTTTTAACTATGTATTTAAAATGTTCGAGAACTTCCATCTTGCATGATAAAGGACCGATTGAAAGAAAATGCCTCGATATAAACTTCATCTCAGAAAATAAGAAGACTTGCAAAAAATAAACATTAAAATATTCGTCATACCCGAAGTGACACATCAAGACGAAGTAGTAAAGCTATCTATGTGTCATTTTGTAGTGAGATAATGGACAAAATAGTTTATTGAAGGCAATAAAATCTGAATATTACTTTTTCATCAGTCCATGAGAGAGAAAAAAATTTCTGTTCGGTTGATAATTTTGCAATTGATATAAATTCCATTAATCAGATTTTTACAATTGTCTCTGTAGTACATGTTACTGTGTAGTTTTTTATATTTTATTATTAGTTATTGTATTTTATTTAGTTTCTCTGTACAGATAAACTATATAAAGCATAATTATTTATTTCATTTAGATTGTTTTTACTGGATATATATGCCAAATAATAAGTTTTAGAAATTAGCTGTTTGGCCCTGATGTTTGCCTTAAATAAACATGAATTAGTGAATTAATAGCTATTTTAAAAAGTCACAGAAATTTTTTTTGCGTTCACTTTTTAAAGAGACTATGACATTTCATATTTGTCTCATCTCACACAAACACTTGCTGATCATCACATTTTCCTAGGTTTAGTTTGCAGTAAGAGTTAATTTAATCTACCAATTTGAGCTTTTGTCAACGTGATAGCAACGTGCTGATAAAAGTTAATTTTTCCCACGCGCTCATAACGTTCTCGTGTAGGTTAAATTTAATTCCATTTTGTTCGGAATAAATTGTTAAAAAATTAAAATATTTTTAAAATTCATTAAAATTAGAAGCTTAATTTATAGATTAAAACATTGGTATCATTGAAAATATTACTTTTTGAATTTTAAAATGATGTAAAAATCTGTTTTTGTTATAATATTTTCGGAAGTTATAGCAGAAAATCTATAAAATTTAGATTAATTTTTAATTAATTAAAATTCTTATTAAAATTTCAAAAATATCTTCCCGACGTACACATTTAAATTCGACAAAGTATATCTGGACCAAGTTTGGTAGCTCTAGGTCATATGTCTGGGGTGTAAAGTGCCAATAAATACGCACACATACAATCCCAAATAGATATGCATTTAATAATCAACCTTGTAGACACTCCGAGGACTGGTTGTCGTATTTTCTTTAAGACGGTGGATGGAAAGTTCTAAAATCGCTCTTTGTAACTTTCTCGTATACGAAGTAGAGAAGAAGTATTGTAATTGTCAAAAAATTAGAACTCGAGATTTAGACGAAGCTCTACGCTTTAGACCTTTCTGAATTCGAAAACGTATTTTTGGAAAATGTTTGTCTATCTGGCAATCTATAACAAAGATAGCTCAAAAACGTTTTGAGCTATACGGATGTAATTTGGTATAAGGTCTTAACTATAAATTTGTAGATTTCTATAAAATCGTGAGCGACATACATTCAGAGAAAGGCTATCTGCCCGGCTGTTGGAATATAAGTTAACACGTTAACTACAAAACGAAGAGAGCTAGATGGGTAAAATTCGGTACTTAGATGTAGCATTTATTGTGTAGACGCCGATCAAATTTTGAGCCAAATCCAACAAGGGTTGGCTCAACTTTTCTGTAGTTTCAGAAACATGCGCATGAAATTTGATATGTAATTTTGTGACTACAAGTATAGCTTTGTGACAACTTTTTGTTTTTGAACGGTTGGTAGAAACACGTTTAGAATACAGATTCAATTTTCGTATAATATTAATAATAACGCCAGGGATTAATCGCCAAAAATTCATCAAGAATGAACGATAGATTCAGTAAAAATGCTAAATTCTTCCCAACAATTAATCTAAATTAAAGTTGTCGTATCGTTCAATATTTCATAACTATTGTACGCCAGTGTCAAGTAAAGCATTATCTGGGGTAATACAAGATATCCAGTGTTTTAATATAAATTCTTTTACTGTTTAATATGAAAAATAAAATTAAAATAATTTTACTTGTTGATTCCCTTCCCTGGATGAAGACCAAATTCATGAGGAAAAGAGTTCCGATGGTCAAATATATCTTTACGAGAAGCATTCTAAAGATAAATAATAAAAAAAAATGAAAAAAAAATTATTCAGCATCAAATACAATATTGTGATAAATGTAAAAAGAATTGAACAAGATAATTTAAATCTGTACAAAACATTTATGAATAAAGATTATATAATTTGCACATTTGCGTGAAAAAATACTAAAATTTGCTCAATAAATATTTTTTAGTATTTACATTCACAATGTACATTATTTTGTATAATTATTTTTTTGAAGGTATTATTCTCTGAACTTTTCTGTCTTTTTATTCAATCCCTAATTTGGTTATTATAACCGACAGCGTAACTCGGCGCTTGCATATATACTTGCTTTTAAACTTAATATTTAAAATAATAATCTGAATAAAAATGAAATTATTTTCTCATTTACTGCAAAAAAATGCATAATTCAATTCATTGGCCTATTAATTCTCTATTTATTGTTTATATTTAATGAAAAATATCCTTTTGAGATTTCTTTCTCAATGACAGTTTTTGTTAATATGTAATAATTCTAAACACTTTTGAGACCAATGTATATTTTGGTCACAAATCTTTTTTTGGCTTGCATTAACACTCTAAACAGCATATAATATTTAATTTTAATGCTTTGAGACAACTAAGAAATGAAAGTATAATTTTTTAAAAGTTCACTGTGGTTGCAGAAAAAAGAGGGCTAATATTACCTACTGAGTGGGAAAAAATATACCTTTATTATTTTAACTGGCAATAAAAAAGATTGAAGGAAACTATACAAGAATAGAGCAGTAAATATATTAAATAGTGTGACATATAAAACGAGGTTTGACTAAAGATATAGAGACAAATATTAATTTCATTTATGAAAATCTGGTAACATAAAATTGTTTTCGAACTTAAAAGAGGGCTGAAAATATTGATTCTATTCCAAAAGTTTCAAAATCGAATCGACATACAACAATATTGATTTCATTCTTGGTTCTAAAAATTACAAAATGTATTTATTCTCTTTATTTTTAGATACTGACAAATATTATTCTCTTGACAAAACTTGTTAATCTCACCATTTAGGATTTCTGCTGTTACTTAACTTTTTTAAATATTGATGCAAATAATTAAATCTTGATTGAAAACATCTATTCTAATAATAAGATTGATCTGAGATGTGTTGCCACATTTAGAAATATGAACAAAAATAGTTATTATTATATTTAAATATTATCTCTACGATGCTAATATTTCATTAACCATTGGTGTTAGAAATATTGAGTTTCAGTTATACTGATTGGGAAAAACTGTACAATGGTGAAACAATTTTTGAAACCTCCTACTTATTTAAAAAATTATGAACGGAAATTAGCCCAAATAGTGTTTATACTAATATGACACAAGTCAAGGACGCCGAGTAGTTTCATTTTCAAATAGAATGTGCACCTTGTAAGGAGGATAAGTGCAAAAAACGTTAAACGTTAAATTAAAAGTATAAGACTACGTGAAATTAGGTTAATAAAGGGCATGCGCAGTTACGACTCTGATGGAAAGAAGTTGCCTCCATTGCAAAAAAAACAAAAAAAAAAAACGGAACTGATAAGTCATGCGAAATAAATTTGAAAAAAAAAAAAAAAGGAATCGTCTCTAATTACATATTCGCCTACAGGGAATAAAATAATTTAAGTATGAATTTTTAATTATTTTTCTACTCTAATCAAACCCACGCAATTATTGAACTGAACTGCATTTGTTAATCTGCTTTGCTAAAAGAGTTCTTTAAGTGGCTTTGAAATACAGTATTTCTTTGTAAATGTCCGATATAAATTTATAAATGGTAAATGAAACGACCTGCGCATCAAAAGGTTATAAAGATATTATTCCATAAAAAATAAGCAAGCACATGTCACCTCATTAAATGAAATTTTGAAAACAATAATCATTATATATAGAAGTTAACTACCCCCAAAATTAAAAATTATTAAAAAATTTAAAAAAATTAAAAATAATTAAATTTACAAACGGAAAAAAAATTACTCATAATTTTTTTTCCAGTGTCGACTGCTCTCTGAGACCAATGAATCTAAAAGTTTATAATACATCGAATAATAAAATATATCTATGACTAAGGCTTTTTAATATTTTAATTTCTATAAAAAAGAAACAGCCTTTATACTATCATTTAATAGATCCATAAAAAGTTTTCCCACATTTTAGAATTTATGAAGTTAACTTTTCACAGAACTGATGTGTCTGTTGTGATGTAATTTATTTAATATAATAAATTTATTCTTCATAAAAGAATTTTTCTTTGGAAACATTTAAATTTATTTCAAAGAAAAAGTATTAATAATTTTTCTTAAAAGAAATAATGAATTTAAAAAATTAAATTAAATATTGAAAATTTTAAAATTATCAAACTAATTTCTATCATTATAATGGCATTCAAAACGTTTCCTCTATTAATTATTTACGTATTTACATGATTGATGAAATTGGGTTATTACACATCTCTTTATTCAGTTTTTTGAAAATCGGATTTACTTTCACTTAAATTAGCTTAACTGTTTTTAGTGCAGTAATTGAAAATGCATGCTGTAGTTTCAATTCCCTTTATTCTTATTTAATTAACTATTACTTTTTATTCATTTATTTTTCTATGTAAACATTATGATTAATCTGATCTTTTATTATAAACGTTTTTTCTATTTCAGGTGTCAGTGCAGTGACATTAATAGCTAGAATGAGATCACGTCAAAAGAGATTACAACACTCAGAATATATCCATTAAAGAGCTTTACATTATGTTTATGTTAATTTTATATTCCATTTATATGCTTACATAAATTAAAATTCTAACTATGCAATTGATAAAAATATTAATAGTGTAAAGATGTGTACCTAGTTGCAGTAATTTCTTTTAATTAAATAGTCAGAAAACAAATAAATTGTTTACACTCATAAAATGTTAAAGATGTTATACACCGTTATTTTTAATGTAACTATTGTACACACAGCACATTTTATGAAACATTTAAATTCATTGTAAAATATTTAACTAAAAAATAAAATTCCTAGGTTGACAAATAAACAACTGGGCAACAAAAAAATTATTAGGTCGAGTGCTCTGTGTTGCATCCCTTAAGATTTAAGTTAAAAGCAAATCTAAAATTTGCAAGAATGAAAAATGCTGTATGTTTCTCTAAATATAAAATTTTATTAATGAATGAATAACTAGCCAAATTTTTAATAAAACGATACCAAAATACAGAATAAAAGCAACTGACTTACCTTAAAGCAAACTATCTGGAAACAACAAATAATTTAACAGCCTCGAAAATTTCGTGTCTCTTTCCAAGAGGGGAAGGGGAGAAAAAAATTATGTTTCTCTTGCCCTTCATTTATACTTTCTGGTGGAAATCTATGACCTGGTTTTATTCTGAAAAATAGGGTGTTAGTAGCTCATATTATTTGCTGCGTCAAACAAGGAAAACACTTGAAATCAAAGGACAAATGTGGTTTGAAAATTTCAGACAAGCACATTTCTTGTAATTTTCGCACATAAAATGGTAAAAAGAATTAAAATACAAAATCCAATTAGTTTAATGTTTTAAAGCATATATTCGTAATGTTTGATTTAAAAATGCCTGGTGAATCAAGACATTCTATCTTACTTCCAAATAAAGATCACGCATATATAATTAAATAAATAATAATTTTAAAATTCTCACTTCTGCATCTTAAAATACTTTAGAAGTATTAAAATAACCTTTGGGGTTAAAGGTTGTTCTTGATATCTTTTGGCTTTTTATTGGCCTGAACACTTTTTATTATAATTGTTCCCAATTTCTGAAATTTTAATAATATTGCAAATTTTTAACGTCAATTTCTTTTAGTTAACTTTCATTTCTAATTTTTTTTCTTTTACCTATTAAAAATAAAAATCCATGAATTCTACTAAATATACTTTTTTATAAAGAAATTTCAATATTTGATATCATATAATTTTAAAACAGTTAATGTATTTTTTTTAATGATGTTATAAATGGCTGATGTGCATCAGTGGTGATAATATGTTATTGGAATTCATGGATCCCAAAGGCTCTTATCTTCGGGTTCTACAGTTGTTGAAAATAAGTGGCATTTCATTCAAGCGCCTTTTAAATCTGAAATGTGCCACATTGTATGCGATTTGAGGATAATTTGTTTTCATGTCCTTTTACAGGATGTACTTAATTGTAATATGTTCAACCCCACACATCGTGTGCATGAAACTTTCTAATAGAGACAAAGCAAATGGCTCTCAATAAACTCCTGTCAAATACGGCCGCTATTAAAATTGTAAATTTTAAGTTCGCCTCTTTTCTAAATTTCGCTACACTGTAAATTCCCTTTTTTTATTTCACTTCACAATATTTCTTCTTTAATTTCAAAAATGAAAGAAAATCAAGCGATTAAATATTTTATGAAAAAATGAAAGCAATTTGAAATTCAGGGCAACATTGTAATCTATCATTTAAAATCCTGCAAAAGAAAAAAAAATACTTTTAAAAATTACTGAAATTTAGGAAAATTTATATGTCTCTTAAATTGGTATCATTAAAAAGACATTTTTTTAAAAAAAATTTGTAAAGATGTAAAATTCACCTTTTTGTAATTATATTTTCGAATGTTAGTATAACATCAGCACACTCACATGTACATACACACACACCCTTTCATCTTTATTAGTAGTAGAGATTTACTAATGCTGTTAAATTCTTTTTGCAGTAATATTTACCGAAGTGTTCACAGAAAAATCCCAAAATTTCGATTAAATTTTAATTAATTAAAATTTAAAAAAATGCACCCGAGTTTCATATTTTCACCTTCCAAAGTAAGCATATGACAAGTTTGATAGCTCAGAGCCAAACGGTCTAGCCAACACACACACACATACACTTACATCGTTATTATTATTAGTAGAGATTAAATTTGGTCATCCTATCTGGAACTAATGCATCTACCGAAAAAAAAATATGCAGTTAAATAGGAAAAATAAAAACACTGTTAATAATCAATTTTTCCGTGCAATATTTTAATACTCCTGGTAGGCTTCATAGTATTCTTAAGCCTTCTCTAATACAAATTTTTTTATTTTTTTTAGTCATAATATATATTATCAAGTCCATTCATCCACTTTTATGGTACTCTAGATATTTTTCCTTCTAGTTTTTACCATTTTTTGTTATATTATATGTATTCATATTTTGTCATTTACACCTTTCCAATTGATTGCAGTGTAATTTTTTTTAATAAAGTCCAACTATATCTACACCAAACTGGAAAAAGACCACATGAACTTTAGAAATATAGCATTTTTTAAATGTTATTTAACCTCCTATTGTAAATTTTAGAAATTTGTAAGAAAAAAATTTTTTGTAAAGAATAAATTTTTTTTTATCATTATAATGCTTACATCACACTATTTTACTATTGGATGTTATTATTTTAAATTTCATAACACATGACACAAGTTTATTCAAAATGCTCTATACGGCATTCCTTTGGACTTTTAACTTTTAAATCTGGCATCTAACTACTAGTTGGGTGGTTGATCTCGCAAAAAAGGATATTCTCAAACATTAAGAACATTTAAATTAAAAATTAATAGATACAAAGCTTAGTGATTTCAAAGCTTTTTCAATCACTTCGGAGAGTGTTATTGCACAAAACGCATTTTTATACCATTATGAGATTTAAAATATTACTTTTACATTGATGTGACTTTTACTAATGTATAATTTTTTAAAAAATTTATTAAGTTTTCAAAAAAAATATTTTAATTTTATTTTATGCTATTACTTTTCAATATTTTAGTAACTGCGTTTATATACCTGAGCTTTGTGATCTTATTAAATGTACATTTTTTGCACGCCATTATTGCCATAATTAAAGGTATATTTAAAGAAATAAATAGACGAATCAGCCTAAAAGATAATTATGTTGCAATATTTCGGACAGGGAGTTCGAATCTCCTTAAATTTTACACACCTTTTGCCCCTTCCCCTCTTTCTAAGTGACTAAGGTATCCCGGATTCCATCTAATGATTATAATCGTATTCGAAACAGAGATGTCAACGGTCTTTATCGCAAATATCCGCTTCTATCGGCATAGATTTCGAACATCCGAATTCTTCAGTTACACCTAGCTTGTAAACACTAGGAAAATGAATAAACCCAGTATTTGCTTAACCTTACTTACATCCGACATTCGAAACCCTCTTTGAGAGATCCATCATTCTTTGGCCCATATTACTCGGGTTTCTTCTTATTTATTTACAGCTTTCTAAAGAATGGATGCATTATGTCTTATTGTATCATTGCAATTATGTTTTAAATGGTGCAATTTTCAGGAAAATCAAACATTTGTGTTGTCAATTAATAAACGTAAATAAATTTAAATTAAGTAATATCATCTCTATTAATAATAAAAATGAATGTGTGTACGTGTATGCGAACTTGTGTGTTGGAGCTCTACTGGCCAGACCATGTAAATTATAGTGCCAAATGTGATATACCAAATATGACATATGTATACCTTAGAGAGTGGAAATGTGCACCTCTTAATGATTTTTTTGATATTTTAATTAATTAAAAATTAATCGAAATGTTGGGATTTTCCACCATAACTTCCGAAAATACCATTGCACAAAAATAAATCTCATACTGTTCAAAAATTTAAAGAAATTTCTTTTTAATGAAGCCAATTTAATAATTGTGCAGATGCTTACAGAATTTTGGCAATTTTAAAAAATATATATTTTTTACCTAATTTCCAACAATAGTTCACACTGTTGCCTTGAAGTTCAATCCATTTTCATTGTCTCATCAATATCTGATATACCTGTCAATGTCTTGTAGGTTTTGAAAAAATAGAACATCCATTCAAAACAAAAATAGGATATTATTTCACTTGCATTTATACTTGCAATGCTTGTAAACTATGCTTGCAAAATGGCAAATTTAATAAAATGAATAAAATTGACGAAATCCGTTTTACTTATTAATTTACTGTTTTACTGTCAAAAATAGAGGACTTGGGGTGATTATTAAAGATGATGATGAGATTTTACATGAAATAATAACTGGCAAAATCGTTAGAATACTTGTTTTTGTAGAACTGGTACTTTGATTTTGCCAATTGTTTTAAATCTTTAAATAATTGCAGATTGTTAATAAAGTATACGTAGAAAGAAAGAATAGTTCTCGCTATATATGGTAATAATGAGTAGAAATTTTATTTAATGTAACTTTATTATTATTATTTTACTAATGTCACACTTTGCAGCTGATTTGCCGGGGAAATTGGTTATATTTGATTTCAGTTCAATCGTTTATATATAACTTCATGTCTATGATTCCGCGAATTTATCTGACATTAAAGCCATGTTATTTTTACTGGATTACTGATTTATTGTATACATGTATCTTTCTGACGGAAAAGTCTCAATAAACATTATAGTGTTATTAAAAACATAAAGATCTACTCATCTATCTTCCAAATTTCGTGATATTGTAATTTCTCTTTTTTATTTATTTTCTAAACTGCATAGATATTAAACAGAATACTTATTCCTTAATTTTCAAGAATCAAAGCAAATCAAGTGATTAAATATTTGATGAAACAATGAAATTGGTTCGAATTTCAGGGAAAAAGTGTAAACTCTTGTTGGAAATTAAGCAACAAATTATTTTTTTAAAAATGCTAAAATTTAAGAAAAATTTTAAGGATTGCTAAAGTTATATAATTAAAGACACAATTTTTAAAATGGCGTGAAATTCATTTTTATGTGGGGAAATTATCATGAGAAAACGGAAAAATTTCAGTTAATTTGAATAACAATTAAAATTTCAAATACTCGCTCCGAGGTGCTCATTTCCACCCTCCAAATTATATATTTGCCAAATTCGGTAACTCCAAGTCAAATAATCTGGACTGTAAAGTACCAATGCACACACACACACACACACATTCATTTTTATTACAAATAGAGATAGAAATCATACTGATGTTCAATTTTTTTTTTCATATTTAGAGATGATTTAACTTTTTTTCTGTTATTTTTTGCATTTGTTCATACATCTTCATCTTGTTCATACATTGATTTTTAAGAGCTATATTTCCTGTCTTTTGCAAGCGTCTTGAGTATTCATTTCATAGCTATTAAAGCATCTATGGCGAAAATAATTTTTCGTTTCATGCAACGTATTTTTAAACTTTCATTTGAGCCCCATAATAATTCTTAAAAATTACACATTCTAAACAAATTTTCATTATTTTCTATGGATCGAATAATTATAAATTCAATTCTGGTAACATAAATTTGCTTTTTCATTGAAATTCACGATTTTTTTACAAGCCAGGAAAGAGTACATTTTAACATATCTGAATTATTATTTACCATTATACCAGAATATGACTTTTGTTTAAAAATGACGTTCAGAGCGGAAAGTCCAATGAAATAGTTCTTTACCTCAACGCGTGCGCCCTGGCACTTTCTTGAAGTTATGTAGGTCAGTAGTGCCGGCTTCTACTTCGACCTCCAAGGGCTACAACAGAGATACGGAAGAGGGTGTTTCGGAACTATTTGTTCTTTATCTAAATTCAAATGACTAAGATATTTTTACTCTTGATTAAATAATCCATGCAAATGGAAATTAAAGTTGGCATAAAAGTTCAATGAAAAAAAATCTGTAAAACTACTCGAAGAACACTGCAGGTTAAGAAGAAAATTCAGGTAGTTTGGAATTTATTTTTTATTAACTTTTAAAATGGAATTTTCTATTCATTAGTTTTATACAAAAGAATTAAAATATACCTGCAGTATTTTCACTATGTTTTTAATTGCACCTCAATCTAGTCACATCGCGATCTTTTCTAGTTAAATTCAAAGTTTCACTATTTTACAAAGTTTCTTTCTAAGAATCAATCATTTCAATTTGGAATTTTATTTAAAGTTTAAAAAAGTACATGAAAAAAACTAATCGAGATTCATAATTTGGCAAATGCATTTCGATTTGGTTTTTGGAATTTTCGTTTATAACTTGTATCAAGTACCTTTTTTCTTTTGATTAATCTGTTTTAAAAAAACAGGCAATAATTGAATCTAACCTAAACAATAATGCCGGATGATATATAATAATGTCAATACCTTAATAAGATATTTATTTTCAAATTAAAAGACAATGACGTCTGAAGGCACATAATGTTTGAATTTTACAGAATGAAATTTTTTTCACTGCATCTCTAAATTATCGCGTTTTTATTAATGCTGTTTATTTAAGATTAAACTTTGTATTTTCGGTTAATATACGATGCATTAAGTAGTTATTGGAACGGTAACTTTGGAATAAGGTATTATACAATGTCTGGATCTATAATCAATTGTTTTGGAGAAAAAATTACATAATGTTTAAATTATGTTTCTTGCTTAAAATTAAAGAACGTACATGCATTGCAGATATTCAATAAATTATATCATAATAACGGTTTTAGCATTAAAAATTTGCAATAATAAATAACAAATACACAATTAAGAATATCTTCCATCGAAATAAAATTTCAAAAAAGAAAAAAAAGAGGAATATCCCAAATAAATATACATTTTCTTTGTCCATAAACAAAAATAATAATTACTTCTTTTACTTCTACTTCTGCTTAATATCTATAAGAAATTATCTACCAGATAATTTTGAGGTCAAAGGACAACAATTCAGCATTAATCTTAATAAATATAGCATAAATTGATGAAAATTCATAGTTCGAATTCCATATGGTAATACATGTTTCAGCTTAATTCCGAAATAGAGATTATCAATTTTATATATCTCGCTTTGATTAAATAATTTTAAAGATATTCTTACATGTCAAAATTCTTTTCAAAAGTATAAGCCATAAACTCTTTAAAAATATAAGGTTATCTTAACTTCGAGAGTGAGAAGCAAGTTCAGAAGCGTAGGTTTTCTATTCAACGAAAGCAAAGAAAGCAGAACCTTAGTTATCGAATATGAAGGAAAAAGAATTGTCGTTTAGATGCAAGGAGTTGAATAAGGAGTTCCGTCAGTTTTCATAATCATTTCGATATTAGTTAACACTGTTAGTATCTCTTATCTTATTCTTCATTTAAATTCCATCTTCCTTAAATTCTAAATGAATTATATTAGATTGATAAGAAAGTTAGATTGGATTAAGACGGGCAATTTTTAAAGTAAAGAATTGAATTGATGAAAAAGATGAATGCTTAATACAGCTTTGTCACCTCTTTTTAGACATTTTCTATTCCTGCCTTGAAGGTTCTTTCGGCTTAGATATAATTTACTGCAGTTGCTACATACCTTATTACAATAACTTATTGCAATTTTTACTTACTGTAGAAGTTTTTGCTATCTAGAAAAAGCTATAATGATTAAAACAAACAATAATGCGGGAAAATGCTCTGTGTCATAAAATGCAAAAAAGAGGAATTTCCTACCTAAAAAATTTATGCTTCTATTGAATGAGGTATAATTCATCAGAAACATAAGTTGAGTAGAGCATTATCGATTTGATGGATCATCCTGTCAATCAGCATAGGTTATTTTAGCAAAAACCTCTTTCACCTTCAAGAATGATAATAAATTATTATCATTTATGAAGTACGGTTTATATTACATTAGATAGTACAAATTTTTTTTGATAGAATCTTGTTTTCCTTTTCTCTCTCTCTTTAAAAAAAAATAATCATAGTATTTGTTGTTTTTATAGCATTATAATCAAGGGTTTATTTAAAACTATAAACTAACTCAGATAGGCTTCCCTATGCGTTTTGAATATATTTCATTACATTTTATAGTAAAATTTCGTACTTATTTCCTTACTGATATTAAGTGGACTTATCGCCATCATTATCTTCATTTGAACTTCATCTTTTTTCATTGGTTAACCATGTGTTCCGTTCTTCACAAATTAAATTGATTCCCTTTCGATTTATTTTAAATCATCGTTGGTATTGCTTTCGCTGGGCATTTGTATTTACTGAAGAAATATTTTCAATAACTTGTATAGCATTTCTAAAACAAATTTATTTAGTACTGTATGATGGATATATAATTCATTGTGTCTTCCATGAAAATGAAATGTGATAGGAGACTTTACCATTATAGAAAATACAAAATTAAATTGGCAGGAACATTTTAATGAATTTTTATGCAGTTTTTAGTAAGATAAAATTCTTCATTGCTTTTCGTTTAGCATTATATATTTCAATATATATCATCAATACATAGCATTATATATATCAATCCTAATTAGTGAAATTTCTATTAAAATCAATTCGTAATTAAAAAATGCAGCAATCACGCTTTACATCTTAATATATGTGTTTCTCCAGGAATTATGGGAGCCAAGTACTCGGTGGAGAATCTCCTCAAGTTCTCGGACCGAGGAGCGTCCAGTCTAGCCACTTCCCTCCTGGATGAGATCGTGAGCAAGGAGGAGGCGAACCAATCCCTCAGTCCGCTCTACCTACTGGCCAACTTCAAGAAATCTGGCTCACTCATCGAGCGCTACCTGCTCGAAGGGCAAAAGGAGCTCGAGAGCATCGCCCTCAACGAGCTAAAGCAGTACATGTACAAGGAGGGAGAAGGTGAAATGATAGAACGGGAGAATGTTGACGAGGTAAATACCTTGAACTGCAAACATTAATATATGTAATGATACCTTTTAATTTAAGTTGATTCTTAATTAATTTCCTATTTCTTAAATGAATATATTTTGTTTTATTCTAAGATATTGCACTCGCTCTAAAGTATTGCTGTTGCTTTCATTCTCACACAAAAAGTCAAGGAATATAAATCTATAACACCAATGCATTTCTTTCAAAGCTACCTAAGATTCCCTTTCCTAAGTTGATGCGTGTTAAAGAATTCCTTATTAGAATCTGTCAGTAAAATGGAATGGGGAAAAAGTTATGTCACTTTCCCCTTGTGTCCTGGTGTGAAAAGGAACGTTTTTTCAACGGTTATTCTATTGTATAACCATACTTTCCAGTGAAAAGATAAATTGAAGTTTGTTCTAAAAGTGCCTCCTTTTCGACAACGCGTCTGTCAAAATTATATTGGATATATACCGCAAAAAACCTTAACAATATATCACATTGTGGTGGAATGAAGATCATATGATCCGTGTAATGGAAGCAACAGGACGCATGTTTTCGGAAACATTTCTTTACTGATCACATTTCACACAAAACACGAAGACAAGACAAGATATTCAGGCGCGCATTTTAGCAGAACAGCATCATCTCTTATTATTATTACAATCGCAATGCACTATGGGATCCGTATCTAATCAAACACCACCATCTGTTGTCCAAAAGAGAAGACAGAATGATGCAATTGCTACAACATCGGTTTTATTTTGCATATTGACAAAAGAAAACTAGATTTTATTCGTTCTTCTTTATATTACCATTTTCAGTTTTTAACTTTTCATTCAGCGTTATTAACCTAGTCGGTTTGCGAAATTAATTTCACGGCGTGAAAGGATTAAAAGTGCCTGTGAGTGAATTGTACGAGATTCATCATCAAATATTAACCAGAACATCAGTGAAAGTAGGAGCTACAGCTAATAATTAAAAGAAAAAAAAGATGAAAAGAAGAACAATTGGAAAAACGGTTATGCATAGATTAAATTAAAATTTATTTACTTTTATACTATTGATATGTAAGGATATCAAGTAAAAATGTTTCTACCAAATTATTCGTTTATGAAATTTCTATTTTTTAATGAATTAAATATTGTTTTTCCCTCATAAAACATTGTTCGTCTCCAGTCTACGAAGGAGCAGAAGAGTCGGAAAGTGTGCTGGAAGCTGGACAAGCGAGGCATGCTGGGGGAATCGCTGTTGCACGTGCTGGTGCTATGCAACACGGACGCCCACACTCAGATCGCCATGTTCCTGGTGGAGCTCTATCCTGCATTGGCACACGATATAGTAGAGGGAGAAGAATACTATGGTAGGTCGTAATAATGAACCTTTACTGTTCTATTTTCTTTAGTAATATTATAACTAAACGATACCTTCCGTTTAGAGAATATGCATCTATCGACTTATCTAAGAATGTATAAAATGTTTAACGCATTCGAGAAAATTATGTGCAATTTTTGAATCAAATTGTATTTACTTAAGATAATTTTAGTTTGAGAAGTAATAATTCGCTGCATATTAATATAAAGACATGATGCTTAAGGGGTTAATATAGAACCTGTATGCATACATTTCAAGATTACTCTGAAATCTATGGACGTTTCAAATATACCATTTATCAATGCATGATCCTTTAATCCAATAACATGCCCCAGATAAGTGCAGAAATACTTTAGCAATAAGAATTTTTATTTTTTGTTAATGAAGTATTGTTGAAAAATAATCGTAATAAATGAATAATAAGTAAATAAATAAATAATAAGTACATTTTTGTAATCGCAAAAAAAAAAAAAAAAAGAATCGAGATTTTGATGAATTTCCCCATTTCAGATCCCCCTGAAGTCGAAAAACACATCTTCGGCTTTATATCTGTCTATATGTCTGTTACAGAAATAACTCAGAAACACTTTGAGCCAGACATATGAAAGTTCATTTAAGGTCTTTATTCTAAATTCTTATGAAATTTTGAGTGAAATCCATTCGGAAGAAGTCTGTGTGTTCAGCTGTCCGAATAAAGTTTAACACGATAACAACGCAACGAAGAGAGCTAGATAGTACAAAATTCGGTACATAGATTTAATATTTAAAATGTTGATTTCTGTCAAATTGTGAACCAAATCTGTCAAAGAGATGACTATCTCTCAATCGGTACTTTCATTAATATGCAACTGCAATAATTCAAAAAAGCAATGATGAAATTTGTAAGGGGATATTATGAATAAAATTGTAGTTCTGCATCAATTTCTGATTTCAATCGGTTTGAAACAACATGTCTGAAATACAAATCCAGTCGCTAAAATATCGCCAAGGATCACTAAAATATCGGCAAATATCGCCAAGGATAGCCAAATATATAAAATTTAGTAAAAACGTCAATTCCGCGCAAGTATTAATATTTCATAACTGTTGTTGGCCAATACAATGCAACGTTTTCGCGGCTTTACTAAGTTCACAACTTCATTCTGGGAGAGGGAAATAACACATATATTCGAGAGTACTTGAGGAGATCAATTCTGTTGATTTATTAACGATTCAATGCTTTTTAGAATTTGTTATTACTTATTCGCTGGTGTAGGCACACAAACTTTGAAAATAAAACCGGTATCGGATCAAGATATCGAATTCCGGTGCCATACACATTTTGACATACAGATTTTTTAAAAATTTATTACAAAAAAATTCTAATGCTGCATTTTTTTAAAAATTAATTAATGCATTGCGAAAAGAGATTAAATTAAAATCAACGGCACATTGCAAACTAAACATATTTTAATATTGTTTTCAATAGTAAACTCGAAATCGAAAAAAATGATGGCTTAGTACAAGTACAATACAAATTGGCCCGCAGAGATCTTTTTCACAGTCCTTATTAATTCTTTCTAAATTTATTTCAGGTGCCACTGCTATGCATTTCGCCATCGCTTACGAAAACTCTAAACTAGTGAAGAAGCTGGTCGAAATCGGAGCTGATTTTCATCAAAGGGCGAACGGGAAATTCTTCATGCCCATCGACCAGCAGTGGCCCATCCCGAGAGCGAAGACAAATTTCGAAGGTAAGATCTTGCAATAGTTATTTAACAACTCAAAATGCAACTTCATTAAATTAAAGCAATTAAAAATAAAAAATGGAATATAACGTGGAAAGATTTATCTGGTATTTCCTTAAAACGGCCCAATTTTAATTATAACAATTTCTTGTCATTAGAGTATCAAAATTAAAAAACCAATTCAAAAATTAAGATTAATAGACTATTGTACAACCCCCTCTTACCATATTTCAAAAAGAGACAAAAAGGATTAATAGGAAACCGTATTAACAAATAAAAACAGGACCGTAATCACGACCTTCAAAAATCAAATAGGCTATCGAAAAATTCAATAATAGAATCATGGTAAAGCGTTTTATGAAAAGAAAATACATTAGTATAACTGCCAATAAGCACAGAATAATGTTCTATAAAAGTTGTTTGAGATTTTAACCAGTCGCAGTGAGAAATGAAACATCGCAAATCCTGAATATGTGTCAATGTGTAAAGAAAATAATGTTACTTTTATATGTAATTTTTCTACTCTGCTTTAGTGTGTGTATGAGCTATTCATGGTACATCTTTATACTTTTTTTAATTTTAGCTTAAACTTGCCATACTGTACTGAAATTAAAAAATTAAATTTATTCCCAGAGTTAAGAGAATACAGAAATATCAAATAGTACAATTTAACTGTAATTTTTTTTTCAAATTCAGTTCAGTTTAAAATAAAGTCGTAAATGGGATTTTTCTCAATTATTTTAAGAAATTTTTCGATGTTCTTTCAAATTCAGCTTTAAATGTTGCTATTGTATGAAATTAAAAAAAAAAACCCTAATTCATAAAATAAATATATATATATATACACAAAACATAGATTTCTAAATTTTTTTGTATTTATTCGCATTGTAATTTATTATAAATTGTTACTATTGATTTTGATCCGTATTTTTTCCACAAAGTGTCGACATCAGTAATGATTTTTAATAAATAAGGTAATAATGTGAATTACATGTTATGTCTTGAACTTTATTATTTCTTTTATTGAAGAATCCATCTAACCCATGTAGTTGTAAGGATGAACGCAGAAAAAAATTAACAGTTTTCAGTACAAAATTCTCATTGAAATAATAATATAACTTATATTTATTAAACATGCTTTAAAATTGAAATCTTTCTCTTTAGGGTTGAGCTATTTCGGAGAATATCCGTTGTCATGGGCAGCTTGTTGCGACGACGAACCCAGCTACAATCTTCTGATAAAGCATGGCGCAGACCCCAACCTACAAGATACTTTTGGAAATAACATTCTGCATGTCCTGGTTATTCGAGATAAACTGGTAAATGTGTCTTTTCATTAATGTTGTTCTCAATTTTACATCACTAGTTTATTAGAAACCGATATAAAGCAAGCGATCTTTACAAGTTTTATAATAAAGAGCGGGATTTCCCCTGGAAAATCCGCATTAACTATTGGAAAAACATAAAGTAGATATTTAAATGCTATTAATTATAAATTGAAACAGGTCACAATGAAAATCAATCAAAACGGGTGAGACAATTCTGAAATGCTCAACAAACAAATTTTATGCAATAAAAAATTTGGACCTCATAAACAGTGTTTAAATGTTCTTTCGAGGACTATACTTTTTCCCCACTTCTGTTTTACTCGACAGTCTTATTGTATTTTTTTTCAATCGCCATAATTCTCAAAAGTAAATAATAGCTTTCCGTTTAAGTTTTTGCACTGTAGCTCGATTGAAATGGATCCTGGCAGTTTCCATTCTCATTTATAAAGTTAAGCAAAATTTAATATTATATAATATAAAGATTGTTTTAGAACGAATCTCGCAATTTTGAATAGGGATTAAGGATGGAGCCTGAACTAACGCTCCTCCCTCAAGCTTTTGCATTATAAACATTAAGTAGTGAGCAAATCTTACCAAAAGATAATATGGAAGACAGCATAAACTAGAAACACTTTGAAATTTATCTAATTATACAAATGTTCTAATTTTTAGCATGTTTCTTTTTTTAATGCCACTCAAAATGTATGATTAGTTTTAATTTTCAGTATGGTTTTTTTTATTTCTTCAGAAAATGTATGGTTATGCTCTACGGCATCCTATTCGACCAGCATCCGATCACCTGTGCAACAAGTTTGGACTTACACCCCTGACTTTGGCTTGCAAACTGGGACGAAATACGATATTCAGAGAGATGTTGGAATTCAGTTCTTTGGTAAGCACGTAATTGGTAGAACAAATTATCTGCTCTGGATGTCCCATCAAGACACCTAAATTCCAATATTTTTCCCAGTATTCTCAGATAATATACACAGTTAGATTAACTGATTGGTGGATTATTCTTTAAAACACGTTGCTTCAAACAAAAATTACATCGCAACATTGCGACGTTGCAAATGGTAAACAGAAAAAAAATCTTTTTCAAAAGATTATATAGAACATGTCTATAATACTTTACTCATTACCACAGAAACAATATTAACATGTCTTTGAAACTGTTGTCTCCTACATGCAACATCTTTTGTCAAATTGCTGAAAGACATCATGCACTATTAGCATGTTCCTATATGTTACACGTTAACTAACTAGAATAAGTTTAGTAAAATTTACTTTCGTATTAGCTGTGATGGCACGACTTCCGAAAAATAAATTAAATTTTGAACAAAATGACGTACATTTGATCGCATTTGAACATCCGAAGACTGAGATATATTCATAGATAAGTCATCTAGTTTAAAGGGGGCGGAAATGATGGTGGGTTAAAATTCATTTATCTATATCTTCTTAACTGTTAAAAATGGGTAGCTAGTTCAAAAGAGTCGAATAATTATCTCATCAAAGTGAATAAATTTTTCTCTAAAAACCTTTTTATAGTTGTCATCCTTCAGAAGTTGAGAATCGTTACTCTACTCGTAGATAAGCACATCACAATATACTAATTAAGAAGAATATAATATAATATAATATAATAATAATTATTATTATTGTTTTATTATTAATAATAATTCCCTGAATGCATGATTACCTTTTAGCATACCTTTCAGAATTTTTAGAACTTATGAGATAAAATTAAGTCATTCATTGACTATGTATAAGCCTTATATAAGTCGGTCTCTATCCTTGCTTTTTAATGCCTCTTATAGTATACTCGCCACGCTGTTAGATCGTACCTTTCTTAATTCCTTGCTCTAACCAAGTCCGCTTTTTTCAATACGGGCCATTTCTTTTCTTTTACAGATTTTGTAATGTCAGGTCAAATATATTATTTTGAAAGGCTTTGACTCGGTTAATTGTTTATCTAACTTTCAGTTTTTCAATCTTCTGAAATTTCCTTGCTTCAATTCCTTAAATTTTAAACTTTATTATGACCCATTCTAATTATGATTAGCTCAAATATAAGTTGCTTTTTGAAAAAAAATCAAACTTTAATTGCACTCTTAGAAAGGATAATTTAAAAAAAAATTGCCATGTCAACTGGACATGGCAATTAATTTTGACAATTAATTTTTGAAGCTACGATATTACATTATTCGGTACAATCATAGTATCAAATGTTTATATGATAAAGCGATTCTTCTTGCATAAGAGCTTTAAAACAGGGTATTGATAACTCTGTAATCCGTAACTTTAACTCCATTGAATAAGAATAGTACTTTTAAACAAGTATAAGTTTTAAAAAAATAATAATTCATCTATGTTTTACATCTTAATTATATGAATATTCTTTATAATGTTAAATAAAAGAAATCATGAATATTTTCTTAACAATTTCCGAATTTTATATCTTATATAATTTACGATTTATTGACCGTGAAATGCATGAAATATGTCTAAAAATGAATCGCAGAGGACGCGAGAAACATAGTATTCACCGATGTCAAGGTTGCCAATATTCCGTGAAATTTGCCAAAAAATGAACGAAGTAAAACGTGCGTGACAAGACGTGAGATTGGATTGTAACATTGATCTTGTAAGAACACAGGAACAGAATTGGTTTGTCGTGATTCAGATGATCTGTTCACATGGGGAAATTTCGATTTCCTCAAGGACCTACATATAAAGGAAAATTGAAGATTGTTGGAATATAGAAGAAGAGATGTTCGCTAATTATCTTTCGCTTTCGAGTCGTTTTATTTCGCTGAAAACATGACTTATATATGGAAAAATCATCACTTTTTTTTCATTGTAATTTCCGCTTAACAGTGCTGGAAAATATAAGAAAAACATACTGAAGGTCAGTTATTTTTGTAACTTTTATAAACAGGTGAATGTTGAAAGATAAAAAAGAAATTTAAAGGTAAAAAGAACTTTCAAATTTTTCATTTAGTTGTCTTTATTACAAGGAGACTGAATACTATTTTTAGGAGTTATTATTTTTATTTTTAAATTTTTAGAGCACATGAAGAAAATTTTGATGAGCAATGGATTGATAAATAATAAGTAATTCATCTTTGGTTGCAATTTTTTTCTAGGGAATGAATAAAAAAAAATATTTTTTAATAATTATTGTAAAATTTCTCTTATTTAAGTGTTATTAAGTTCTGTAATAATTTTAGTAAAATATTAATTTGTAGTGAATTGAGATTTGAACAAAGCAAATTCTGCAAACTTATTTTAACAGGAAAATCGGAAGCGTATGAACAGCATAGACATGAGAGAAAAAAAGCTTATTAAATGAGTGTCAGTGCGAATTGAGAGCTGAAGATAAAACTTTCTAATAATAGAAAAAATTTCATGTTATAAAGCAAATGGTTGGTTTAAAGACACTTTGAGACATCATTTAAAAGATATAATTACTTGAAGGGATAAAAAAATGCTACAGCTGTGTTTAGCCTCTTCAGAAATAAGTGTTTTGTTTGGATGCGAATATTCACCAGTTTATGACATGCATAGCTCTCAGTTATTTTATTGTTTTACGAGCCGCCTTTGGCGACCAGTCGGTTCGCCAATCTTAATGTTCGTTAAAATTTTAATAATTAAATATTTTATGCAATTCCTAATGTATTAGCTTCTTCATCAAAATATTTTAAAACTTCAAATTTTGATAGTCATATAATTCACTCATAATATTATAAAGGCCTTCCGACATAACGTAATATGTATCTCTCTAATTTTCTGTTAGCTCCCGTAGAATTTATGCTTTAAATTGAAGTGGAAAGGATTAATCTGCAATTAATATAATGACATTTTTTACTGAAACAAAGCATTTTTTTATAAAATGATTATTGAAAACAGAGTCACTGAGCGTTTAAAGTTATGGGCACTAAAGAATATCTTTCTTAATTTATATAATATTATGTATAGAATTTGTCAAAATTTTTAATAATTATAATTATAATTTTTAAAAAGTTATACAATTATTATAATTATTAATCTTCTCAGCATGGTTTTTTCTTTCCCATATTTTATACAGTACGAGTTTTAATATAATAAATAATAATTATATTTCTAAAATTGAAAATTGTAAGCTTAAATATGAACTGAAGTAATATACATTCTGAAAAAAAAGTATTTTTAAATATACGCGAAAGTTATATTTAAATATATGAAAGTAGAAACAGCGTGCAACAAATACGAATGGATAACAAAGCTTTGCATTGTAAAAAAGAATTTAAAATTAAAAGTCAAACTGATTCCAATATATTAAAAACCTTTAAAAAAACTGTTTACCCTATGTCACTTTGTAAGGACTTTTTCAGACACACCAAAATAAATCAGTCTCCCACATGAACACACAAACGGGAACGTTGAGTAGGTGATACAAAAAGAATGAAATCTAAATTAATGAAAATATGGATTTCAAAAAGAGTTCATTAAAGAATGTTCCAGAAATTTCATAGCTGCCATCTGCTAATAAACGTCCTCCACAAAGAGGGTATCATGAAAAATGCTATAGCCGTTGGTGTAAATACTTCATGGTGAGACACAAGTCTTTTAGAAAATCTTTCACAATACATATGCCTATTGGTTGTCGATATGCATTTATAAACAAATATGCAATTTTAATATTATTAAACAACTTCATCCTATTTCCCTTATCTCTTTGAGAGAATAATGGCACTTGATATGTTGACCAATTCACTTAACATCGTTAAGCACCCTTTAACATGTGCATTTTACGTTACCTCGCCAGTGTTCCTAAGTAAAACAATATAGTTGAAGTTTGATTTATCGTTATAATTTTGAAGAAAACCGATTATATATACGCAGTGATATTTTAAAATTTAGTTTAAATCTTCATTAATTTCCTAACTTTTATTTTAACCCATCTTAATTTCATTCTTATTTCTTAATTCAATTATTTTTTTATTTAATTCGTTAAAAAAACTGCTGATTCCATGATTCCCAAACTAGGAACTAAATGATAAAAATTCCTAGCATTTACATACTTTTCAAAGGTACCTAAGACTCCACTGACCAAATTGACACTTGTCAAAGAAGGTCCTATCAGAATCTTATAGCAAAATCACCGAAGGGAAAAATTTCACACTTGTATCGCGATGTAAACTGGCGCATCTCTTATCGCTCTTTCTTCTGATTCTTAAAATCTGATTTCCATGGTGAAACAAATCGACGTTAAAATTTCAATTTTTTTTTTCTTTTCTGCCACGCATCAGCAAAACTATATTTATATATATATATTGTCCTAACTGCTTTTCTTACAGGAATTTTGGCGTTACAGTAACATCACTTGTTCTGGATACCCGTTAAATGCGTTGGACAGCCTTCAACCCAATGGCCGAGCAAGTAAGAACAGAACTGCTAAATCTTTAATTAGAAGTGAAATGTTTTTTGAATCACTTCCGAGTGAGTGCTTGTTCTTTCAGATCTTAACTCGGCTCTGATGATTATTCTGAAAGGAAATTCCACCGAACATCTCGACATGCTAGAAGGGGGAGTGATTCAACGTCTCCTCGAAGAGAAGTGGAAAACGTTTGCCCAGGTAAAAATGTTTAGAAAAAGTGACAGTAGTATTTTTCCCTTCTCTGATAGTAACAATGGTTTTTGCAATACATCATGGGTTTTGTGTTCAGCTTAATCTTGTTCTAAAGTGAATTTTACATAATTTCTTATTGATCGATTAGCTGTAAAATTTGATATAGATCTAAAATTCAAAGACAATTTTATGTAATTTTCTCTGTGATTTTGGCTTGTTTTTGTACTTCTTACCTCTCTCAATATCTTTGTAGAAATGTGAATGACTCTCTAGAGTTACCAATTTAGATTTCTTCATCTAAAAATGTATTCAAGCAGCATAATTATGAAAGAATAAAGAGGTTGAGGAGCTTTAATTCCAAAATCTTTCATTTAATAATCTTCAAAAGTGGTTTATTCCATACAAGACCCGTAAACTACTTATAATAATTTTTTTAA
This sequence comes from Argiope bruennichi, assembly GCF_947563725.1. NCBI lineage: Eukaryota > Metazoa > Arthropoda > Arachnida > Araneae > Araneidae > Argiope > Argiope bruennichi. The sequence continues at coordinate 125,524,781 of NC_079154.1, read as the reverse complement.
CTCTCTCTCTATATACCATTTATAAGATGTGGATAAGCTTATTTGGTAAAGTTCTTATCCCTTCTGATGTATATATTCTGATAATATTTAATGTATAAATGTATTGATAATACACATGTTCTTAATATATATATATATATATATAAAGCTAACACATGTGGCACAGAAATCGTTTTTATTACTTATTATTGAATGACAACAGTCAAATGTAAATGAATATGCAACCGAACGTTTCAGACTTCTTCAATGAATGATTTTTATAGTTGAACTTAATTCAATGCTTCGTAAATTAATGGAACTGCAAAATGGAGTTACAAATGCTCTGGAGAGGGTTCGCCACTGTTTCCAAAAAGTTCCGTTCAGTCAGAGAAAAGAAGACGTATTAGGAATCCAGAAATAGACTTTAGGTAGAAAAATTAACCGAGAGCAAAAATAGGCTTAACCATCGCCGAATGACTTTCGCTATGACTTACATTTGGAAATTGACGGCCAATTAAAATTATTCTGGACGAACAATCTTGTTGCTAATGGTGCTTACTATACTACATTCGTGTATTGTTGATTACATCACGAATCTGAATTTTTAATCGTTTCACTCTATTCGTGTCACATTCATTTTACATCATCCAATTCATATTGAAATTTGCATTTGACAGTTTTCGCTATTAATTCACATGAATTATCTACTTGTTCATTAAAAAGATCTTGTCATTTTGTATGTGTAGTTTATTAAATTTGAACTTTATTATATAAATATGTGTCCTTTTTTCATATCGTGTGTAAGCCTTACAGTTCAATAATAAATAATTAATAGAAACACATCAAAAATATAAAGCAGTAGTTTTAAAAAGATGTTATAAAAATCGAAATTATAATTTAATTATAATTGAATTGAATTATAGTCATAGTTTTATATAATGAAAAACATAAATATAATATTATTTTTATCAAGAAAAATAAATGGCATTAGAAGAATAAAGAAAAATGTGAGTGGAAAGAAGTTTTTTACAAAGCTGTGATCTTTACTTTCTAGTATAAGAGAACTAGATGAATAACATTTAGTTCACAGATCTAACATTTGAAGCGTAAATACTTGTCAAATTTGGAGCCAAATCCGTCAAGGGATTTGACTTTCCGTTGATCTGTAGTTTCATAAATTTGTAAACTCAAAACCGCAATGGCTTAAATATATGGAATTTGATATGAGATTTTGTGACTACAATTTTGCGTCAAATTTTAGTTTTAATTGGTTGAAAATAATGCTTCTAAAATACGAATTCGCTTTGAAGTTACATATTGCTGATTGCCTGGTTAATCTCTAAAACGTTTACGGTATATTTGTTAAAAACAAACCAAAGATCAATATTTTAAAACTACTTGTCCGCCATCGAAATGCAAGGCATTTGCTGATTTTCCCAATGCCCGCAATTTTATGCGGGCATTATGAGGAGAATAACTCATTTATTAGAGATTACGCAAGAAAGTTCTGGAGAGACCACTTCCGTATTAAGTATACTAAATATAGCGAAAGTATTGTAGTCTAAAAATTTGAACTCGAGTTTTTGTAGATTTTCGACGTTTCAGACCTTTCCTGGTCCTAAAAATACATTCTCGGTATTGAATCTATCTGCGAAAACGATAACGATAGATTGACTTTTACTGCGCAGTCAGCTTACCATTGCTTAATGCTACTACTCCATATATGTAGATAAAAATAGTTATTTACATTAAAAACTGGAATTCCTAAACCATGAAGTAAAAATATTCTAATTTCAATTAAATAAGATACTAGTGATACTGAAAAATACACCAATTAGAAGGAAAAAGAAATTGAAATGAATTAATAAAAATAAAAGAAATTGCGTTAAACTAGAATTATCTTCTAATTGCTTTTTTTATTATTAATATTTTCATAAATATAATCGTAAAATATTCGAAAAATATACTCATTTTTATATCGTAGAAATGTATCGTTTAATGTAAACTTAAAATTAATTTTATTTTAAAAAAAAGGTAAACGAATTAATTAAAGTTTTTTTTTATCTTTAAAAAATATCGTTTCATGTAAATTTGTAAAAATTAATTTTATTAAAAAAAGGTAAACCCATTAATAATTTTTTTTTCGCTGAAAATAAAAACTTTTTACTTTTATTATACTTATGATTCATGATCTGAAATTTTTAGGCTGAGACAGACCGCTATCACGATATCTGCCTTTTTAATTTCTACATTTTATTTTCCGCATGCTGCAATTATTTATAATCAAATTTAAAGTTTTAAATTATATTCTGGCAACAATTTAAATCCTCGACTGACGCAAATTTGAATTTTATTTTGAATTTCCAAGAAAACCTGGATTCAATGATTGACTTCTAAAATTTTCTTAAATAACAAATTCAAGTCTGAAATACTAAAGAGCCTAAATTTTGTAAAATCAGCTGTATTACTACAAAACACAGATTTGCTGAAGGAAAAGTTTTACATCATAGTACAATTTCTCTTCGAAAAAATGCAACGAACGTAATCCATATCTATTTAATTTTCAAGCTAGATATGCTCGAAAGTGAATGATAAATTAGGATTATAAATATGTACTTCAAAACAATATCCGGGTTATTTTCATGCAGTAAGCAAATAAAAAATATAAAATTCAGAGGAATAAATTAACAGGAGTAACTGGTGAAATTTCATATAAATAGAAGACTTAAAAAATGCAAACAAAAGATGAAGACTACAGAAGATTTCTTTTTCTTCTCAATTTCTTTCTGATCTGGATAGATCGGATGGATTTCAGTAATACTGACATGATTTGTGAAAAGAACAGAAGTACATTCTTCTAAGTGTCATAGGATTAAAATTGACCGATGAAAAAATAAGTGTACTCGACTTCTTACGAGCTTAGGCATTGTATCAAGTGCTAAGAATTCAGAAATGTACTAAAACATTTTGAAAATCAGAAGGAAATAAAACAACACTTGGGAGTGTTCATTTATATACGAGATTTCTACTGTGATTTATCTAGAGGATATCTTTCTCTGTGCATGTGTTTGTATCACTCCAAATTTGAATCCCCAAAGAAAAATGATAACATTTTGGACAGGATTGAAATGAGTTCAGATTTAAATACGATTAAAGCTCTTTTGAATCCAGCATGAAACAATGTGAGGAAAACTTCGTACTGGACTAACCAAAAATTTTTATTTCTGGTGCTTGTTTCAATTTGGGTATGAGTTGCATAAAAAGAAACTCTATATTTGTTTCAATGGTGCAAAGTTCATAAATTGATTAAAATGAAATAAGATTTTATTTATAAACTAATAAATGATATAACTAGAATTTAACACAGCGATAATTTTGTTTCTCTGAAATATTTGGAACATCGTGCAAGCTTGTTTATTATTTCTCATATAAGATCAAACTTTAATTTTGTATCGAATTTATAAATTTATTTCTTCCTTTATTGTTCAGTAGCCTCTTAGCCGTTGCAATTAACAGAAGAATTGCATCGTTTCCCGGGGAACACCACGTGGAGGTGGGCTACTCTCGTTCCCCTCCCGCCAACCCTCCCATCACTGCTGCGCCATCCACTTTTCGTTTATCTTTCGTCAAGATAGTGGACATTCATTATCTTACGATGGACGCAGCCTTTGGCACCTGATGTTATGGTGCGATATCAGATAGCAGCACTTCCATTTACGCGATAGGTAGTTTTTAAGTCACCTTCAGGTATATAAAAGTCAATGTCGGGAAAAAAGTATTTTCTTGAGTCATTCTTCTGCAGTGATGTTAGTGCAGGGAAGCTCCAGATGCAAGAAATGAAGGCAGATGATAGATGCGAAGATAGTTATTGAGGCTATTTCTTGAATTTGAATGTATGGATACTATTGTTGCTTGCAGTTAGAAAATTTTGTTACTCATTCCAATGGAACTCCGCTTGATGCAATAAATAGTTCAAGTCCAGAAAAAACAATGCGGAGTGACAAAATTTAGATTTTTTTTTTTTTTTTTTAGGCTAACTTGGCAGGGATTCCAAGCCCCTCGCACATTTTAAAAATCATGACGGAGTGAACCTCCGGTGCATTCACCACTGTAGGAGCAGCCCTTTTAACTGGTATTCCCAGTCCTTGGCACATCTTAAACACCATGACGGACTGAACAGTGGGAATGGATGTGCGCTTTGGTGGTTTCAAGCGATCAATGTCCACCGCAGTGATGTCGCCGAGTTCTGGTATTATACAGAACGAGCAAAACATCATTAGATAATTATAAACAAACAACAAGGTGGCAAAAGTAGTCGCAGCAATAGCCACAATCATTAACAAATCCATATTAAATTTCTCAATGAACAGTAAAAAAAACGCAGATTAAACAAGCTACTTCAGTTGCAAAATCGTAAATGAATTTCAACAGAAAACTCTAAAGATAACTTCATTGTTCCCTCTGTTGCTATATTTTTGACACTGTTTAGTAGTGTTGGCTGTTAAAACATTATTTGTATAATAATAGACAACAATAGATATTAAAATGAATTTTATTCTTGTTATTTTAAGAAAAGTTATTAGAATTGACAACGATGACTGTGTTGGAAAGGGAGGGAGGGTATATCTGTAAAGGAAATTAATATTATGTATTTTATGAAATTTTGAATTCACTTCCTCCAAAAACTAAAAAAATTTTGTTAAACCTTTAACAATTTTTGAAGCAAATGATTAACTCTTACTTTATACAGAATTTTAAATAATAAGATAAATTAAACGGGTAAATCATGTAAAGAAACGAGAAGTGGGGTTTAGTTAAAAAAATTATTTTAAAGTTTTCAGCTTCTCTTATAATTAATTCTCTTCTTCTCGTCTTTTATTTCATGGTATTCCAAAGGTCGCTTAATATTTTTCATCTTGTAAGAAGTTGCACATACTGAAAAATTATCGGAATGATCTAAAAACTTTGATTTTAATATTTTTTTAGATCTTCTATGTTAAAATTTTTTTTCGGATCGATTCTCTCGAATTTAAAAAAAAACTGAGATACTGAGAAGGATAAGTATTATTTTCCGCTTAAGTATTATTAATATTGAAGATCTGTATCATTTATGCCGAAATAAAACAACGGTATTGGCCCGCCTAATTATTAATCTAGCAAAATAATGCATCACAAAAGTTTCTAAATTCGTTAAATGATATTTTACTTTTGTTCCACTCACTAGAATTGCATAATTTTGTTTATACTAGAGAATGTCGAGGATAAAAGACAAACTGGCTTGTTTGCTGTTAGATTTTTCTGATGCACTGAAAAAATAAGAATTTCTTTATCTTCTTGAAGTTAATCTGCGATTAGGGATGACGAATATTGTCAGAGCGGTTATTACGTAACCAATATCAAAAAGTCACAAATACAAGTGATCAATACTTTTCAAAGAGGGGTGTGATTCAAATCCTTGATACGATCTTACTGATGATGTTTCGATTACAGGTTTTGGATCACGATAGAAAGTAACAATCGATACGATATCGCTGAAATTTGCCGGAGCGGTGACTTCACTGGAAAGTAACAATCGATACGATCTGTCCAATGGCAGCTCTCGAAAGAAATCTGATTGGATTGAAAAGTGAACGGACCAGTTATTGGAATTATCGTATCGTATCATTGAATTGCATATCACTGAAATTTATCGGAGCGGTGATTTCACCGGAAAGTGCGAGGCTTCACTGGAAAGTGCGAAGTCACCGCTCCACTTTACGGGAGTGACCGATATTCGTATTTGATGATGCACTATTCCATACAGATCATTTTTAATTGCTCGTGGCATGATTGACTTTGATTACATGTACTCTGTTTACTGCTGCCGCCATCTGTTGGTAGAATATAGGACTAAAGTAAACATTTTAAAGAAATGACATATATTTTTAACTCATCTTTTCCAGAAAATGGTTCACTCTAATAAATAAATTAAATAAATAGTTTTGAGAAAAAAAATAAAATTTAAGAAGTAAGCCGAAACAGATAAATTAATTCAATCACACGTTAATTAAATTAGTAAATTAAGTATTAATTACAATTAATAAATTTTATATTTAATATTAAGTAATAATTTTTAATTAATAATATGATTGAAATAACAGATATTTGGAACGCATATTTAAAAATAACAATAGCAATATTATTTGTTATTCAAAAAATCGTGGATTATGCATCTCTATCTGCGATTAGATTTTATTCCTTGACCAGTGGAATGAACTATGAATAAACCTAGGAGAGATAGAAATTGGGATGGAAAATATGCTACACTCTTCTTTTTGTCGTCTGTGCCTCAGAACGTGAATCTGAAATCAAACAATATTTATTTTAATTTCGTAAAGTTCCTTTATATATATTTTCGATAACTCATACTTAAAGCATAGTTATGATCAAAAACATAAATTTATTTGAAGCATGTAAGAATTACATTTAAAATGATTTAGTTGAGTAAGATTTGATGAAAGAATTGATTTTGTCCTGACTAATGAGTGAAAATCCCCTCCCAGATGGTTGGAGGAATTTCATATATATATATTTTTTTTCTAATATAACTTGAAGGTCATTTTGGTCATGCAGATGCTCGAATTCCATCCTAAGGACAATTGCTATTTCAATATTAGATTCTATTACAGATCCACCGAGCACTTCACATATTAAACATATTGTTACAAATCTGTAATTTTGCTACCCGGCACGAATAGTGTCATCTTGGGAAAACCGTTGTAAAACTGTCCTGTGCTTGCTGACCGGGTGCCGTGTCAATGGCCTCAGAGCTTGGCGACCATTTGGCGACTTGGCGAAGAATTTGGCGACTAAATGGATAATACTGGATAGTTCGAGAACTTTCAAGATCCATCCACTAAGAACCGAGTTATACACAGATACGCCCTGATTGGTCTGGAAGATTCAAACCCCGCTTCCCGGAACTATAAAAAACAGGCACTCTGAAGCTTCAGGGAAGTCGTGTGTGAGAGTAGTCGCAGTTGCCGACAAGTAACGAAATTAGAGGATTAGATAGCAAGCAAACTGCTGAACTAGCGATTAAATGCGCTGCGTTATTGCGATTGATTGACGGTATTTGTAGAAAAAAAATTTGTAACAATATAAAGAGTCAAGCATCTTTCCGCTGATGTGTTGAGCGAAATTTTGTAAAGGTGGATGCCTGTATCCATGCCATCCCCTTTACTTGCGCAAGGTTCAAAATTATAAATTTCTCCCAATTTAATTCTCGCGTAAATTTAAAACAATACATTTATATCAATAAGACTAAATTAATCCAATGCAATGTTTAAAAAATTACATTTGAGGAGAAATTTTCTCTCTTGTATTCGAAGTACGGGAAGATAAATAATTATAATTATTTGAAAAGAAATTCAAGTCTGGGAGTTTGAAGTATTGCCATATTTCAGGACCCCAAGGATCTGAAACACATCATTGAATTACTAGTGTGTGTTGTGAAAAGGATAACCGTAATTTGCTTTGAGGTTGAAGAATGAAATTTGATATGCTTTATGCAAAACCAAAGGAAAGAAATGCACTCAAGGGCATGTTTTTCAATGTCAAATGCAAGTAAACACAAAAATTACAAAATGTAAAGAGCCAGATGGGTAGAATTTGGTGCTCAGATTTAACACCAAAAGTTTAGATCTGCGTCACATTTTGAACCAAATTCGTCAAAGGGTTGATAGTCTCTCGTTGTGTATATCACGTTTAAGTGCATGCTTCTTCTTCTTCTTGCGTAAAGCCGATCACCCCGCCACCACTCAACGTAGCAGTATCGACAGGATTTGTTGTGGCCGACTGCTATCTTTAGCATTGTCCATCCTTGCATTGACCGATTTGTCAAACTGAACAAAAAGTGCATGATATGCAATGCACATATACGTGATAATATTCAACTGAAACATTCTAGATTAGTAAAATTCGACATCCGATCTGATTACCAAAACTGTAATTATGCATCAAATTTCGGCATAATGAAAATTCGTCCAAAATACTTTTTTAAACAATTTTCTTCTGGAAACACGCAAATGTCGTAAGTGAAACTTTGAAAATGAAAATCCAAACACTCGCGGTATTTATGACCTTGCCCAAGGTTAAAATTTTTTATTTGGGTGTGGCGAAGCGGATGCAAGAATGTTTGAGAAAGGCCAGTGTCCCTGGATTTTTTTATTCATTTTTAAAAAGAAATGACGATTATGAGAACAATGTTGTTAATACTGTTTTCGTAATGCAGTAAAATATTTTTTCGCAAACTAAAAGGAACTGAAAATTTCCTCTTTTTTGTAGTTTTTCTAATAAATTGAAGTATTTAATTTATTCTATTTCGAATAGCAGGGGCTAGTAAAATTTAATTAATTTGTAATGATAATTATTGTTGCAGAGATGCTTTTACAAGAGACTCCTCATGATGCTTGTGCACCTACTGAATCTGAGCATTGCTGTGTTTCTTCGCCCCACTACAAGAGAGCCTTTGCTGGGGAAAACCGATGCCACAAATATTGTAAGTATCACCGAAATGAATCAGTATTGAGTCGCGTGTTTTTGCTACGGATGCAGATTTCTTTATACGCAACATAAAGTCTTTTTTTACTTTCTGGTATGCGAATAGCTAAAGTATTACAATAGAGAAAGTATTGTGAGCGTCAAAAAGTTTGAACTGGAGATATTTTTATATACGGTCTTTACACGAAATTCATAGGTTTTTATCAAATTTTGAGCATAGTCTGTTCAGAGGGCGTTTGTCCAGTTATCCGAATACAAGTTAACTGGATAGTTACAAAACAAAAACAGTTGCATAATTAAAATTTCTTTACATGGATTTAACATACATAGTGTAGATACCTATTGAATTTTGGACCAAGGAGTTGGCTGTCTGTGAGTCTGTATTAGATTAGAAGCATGTAAACTTGTTAATTAAAAAATGCAATGACTTAACTATATTAAATTTTGTATGGTATTTTGTGATAACAATTGTAGTTTATGTGTAAAAATGTTTGCTCAATCGGTTAGGAAGACCGCGTCTAAAACCCAAATTTGATTTTCAGATACATTTAACTGTATTCCATGGTTTAATCGCCAAAATTATCGCCAAGGAACATGACAGATTCAGTAAAATCCCTAAATTCCCACCAAAATTTAATATTTCTTAATTATCGTACGCCAATACCATGGAAGACGCTCACTGGTATGACAAGTTTATTAGAGAGCAAGCGCGAAAGTTTAGAGGAGACCACTTCCCATTGATTTTTTTTAATAAACTAAATTCTTTCCATTAAAAATGTGCAAGTTCAAAATTTGTATTTTACTTAAATATACCAGAAAGTATAATTATTAATGTTTCAAATATTTCTAGATTCGTTACTGTGCGGAAATAGCTACGTGCCTGGGATGCGTCGGCTTCGGAATCATTCAACAAGTACAAGAAATCCTTGCGCAAGGGCTTCTGGGATTTTTGTACTGCCTGGTAAATTTAGAATACTTAAGTTTGTTAAACAGTTTTCAATGAAATTTAGTAATCTGATTTGATCATCAGAATTTAAATTGCAATACTTCTCCAGTTTTTTATAATTACTGTAATTAAGCTTTTTAAAGTATTTCAGCAAAGTATATATCTAATAAAATACCCGTAAAATAATTTTAGCATGTATTTTTTTATTTGAAACAAGTAAAATAATTTAAAAAACATTATGACAAAAGTAGAACATGATTTATTCTTATTTGATAAACTATACCTCAGGAATGCTTTAAAAATAATGAGATAAGATGGGGATTTTCATTTTTGTCAACAATAATGTAGACTATGTTCTTTTGGGCAGTAATCGAATCGTTTATAAAGACTTATTAATATGTCTGTACATTAGCATTCAACTTTTATTTCTTAAATTATTCTTCCGCCTATCTTATTTCTATATTGCTTACGTTGACATTTCACAATTGACAGTTTTCGGAGACAACATTTTATCTGATCACAGCAAGTCAATTTTTGCTACGGATGCAAATTGACTTGCTGTGACACTTTAATAGCTATTCATCTGAATGAATAGCTATTAAAGTGTCTGCCAAGATATGTGAACACAAGTATGGGGGTTCTTTTGTAGCAAAAAAGAATTAATTGCTAAATAGAAAATTGTGTGTCTAAATTCTGTACAACTTATTTAAACTATCTCCTCTAAGAACAATATATTTCTAATTATTAAAATTTCCTTAATTATGTTTCTATTTTACCACTTTTTTATGATATTCCAATAAATTTTGACCTTTTGGCATGACTTCTACATTAAATATATTTGGATATTATTCTCTGTTGTTAGTCTTATGGGGCAAAAAATAGATAAATGCTATTATGTAAAACCTTCAAAAGAAAAACTGATTGAATAGCACATATTTCTAAAGTTGTCCATACTTCACCTAGTTGATTTGTTCTGAGATTCCCATTAATTGTTTCGTTTAGTCAATTTGATTTTATAGTAGTTTTGAAATCTATTGTTTTAATCATTCCCATATCATATTATATGCTAAATATATCTTTTTATTCTCTATAGGAATAAAATATGAATGATTTAAAGATCACATAACATTTTAAAGGAAGTCTTTTGCAATTGAATAACCGCCACAAGTCACTTCAATATCTCAATTCATTTCAAATGGTGCAGCCTTTCCTTTTCAACATTTATCATTTATTGAGAGATTTTTCTTGAGTTCCCAATATATCTAAGAAAAGTGGCAAGAAGTTTGGGACACGCAGGTTGACAACAAACTACATGCTATTCAACCAAAAATAAATATGTGGTCAGTTTTACCAAACCGATGCGCAGATGTAAAATTAATTCGTCTACGAATCGGACACACAAGGTATACGCATAGACATTTGCTGTTTGGTGAACGAGCCCCTCATTGTACGAACTGTGGAGTGATCAATTCTATTGCACATATTCTTCCTCATTGTCCTAAGTTTACTTCTGATCGTTTAACTCGCTTTCATTCGCCTATGTTAAATTTACAGGACCTGGAGGGTGAGAAACCTCACTCAAAACTTTTTGACTTAAAAGCCATTGGTTTCTTTCATAGCATTTAAAATTTGAGATTCTTCTATTCTTGTGCCAAACTTTGCCAGACTTTCTTAACTTTTGACGTCTTACAATGTATCCTTGTTTTATTTACACCTTTTACACTTTTATAATGGAATTATTTAAATATCCTTGCGGATGGCGCAGCTTGTCCTAAATTGAACCTTGTACCAGAAAACCTGAACTATACCATACCGTACTTGAGTTTCCAATGCAAAAATCATATCAAACAGAGTATGTCACTGATATTATAATTTATTAAATATGAAGATAACATGATTTGAGATCTAAAAGTTTTTATTCTCTATTCTTTTTGCTCCACGATCTGAGTTTATACGATGGTCTGATAGTAGAAATTAATTTCCCAACATACATAAAGAACATGAACAGAGTTGAAACAAAAATAATAATAAGATGATCAGATTCACATCCGATGGCGGCTTTTGCAATAAAGAAATAGTTGTTTTGGGAATAACAGCAATTTAAGCCCAAAAATAAAAATTCGGAAAATTATTCATAGAATTTTAGACACATCACATGTAGATGTTTGTTTAGTTTTCAATAAAAAAATATGCATATGGGATGCATATGTTTTAATATGCATTAATTTATATTATCATTACAACCATCGTGGTCATAAAAATATTTTACTAAGCTTTAATATTTTAATTACTTGGATACATGTGATAAATAGATAAAAGTAGGGTGTAATTGAGTCCTAATACATAGTTTCTCTTTGTGTTAAATGAATGCGTCATTCTAATACATCATTTAAACACCAATCTTTTAATGTTTCTCTTTCCTTGCAGACAACCAGCCCAACTAAATCCACTTTCGTGCTATCCTGCTTCCTGATTTTGTCCTGCATTCCTTGTCGAGTCATTGGAGATAGACAAACGGAAGACATTCTACTTGTCATGGCCATTCCAGGATCTTGGTTTTACCTCATTTTCTTTGCCGGGTATTATAAAATTATTGTTATGGAGTTATTTTCTTAATTATCATAGCCTTTCCTTTTTTTCCCTGTGAAATTCTCTATTCCAATTTTAAGTTTAAAATAAAATCGTTCAAAAATTTTATAAATTGACTCATTAACTGAATTTTGCTTTAAGAATTTCATTAAACAGGTGTAATTTATTATATTATACACTTTGTATTTAAATACTTGCTGAGCTTCTGTAACGCAGTGATCAATAAAAGGAATTTTGAAAATAAAATTTGACCAAATGTGCCTTAAATGTACATAAGTTTAAAAATCAGCGTATAGTCTTTTTTTAAAAAAAACTGTTTTGATTGAGTGCATCATGTCATTATTTAAATTTTCGATTCATATCAAACGAATGTAAGATTCCATTTTGACTAAGATTTTTCGTGTGGATATTATGGGAAATCGATTAAAAACATTAATAAGTATTCAATTATCAAAACTTATTTTTCATTTGAAATGTATACTAATATATATATTTGTAACGATATCTTTAATAGGGCTGTTCGTTTGACGGGACCCTTCGTGACGATGATCTACAGCATGCTGGTCGGAGACATGTTCAGATTCAGCATCATCTACATGATCTTCATGTTTGCATTCACTCAAGGTTCGGTTCTTATTCTACGTTCCATTAAAATTTAACTTCACAGTTAATATTCAAACACATTCAAGAATTATTGATGAGACTCTACAAGACAGACAGCATTTGTACTAGAATAAAGGATTACAAATCATTCATGCTGACAGGAAATTGAAACGTCCTTGAGGATGACCTTTGTCAACCATCTTCGTTTCACTGCCCACCATTCACATAATTTTAAAGATGATTTTATGGTTTGATTTTGTTGATAGCACAATACACAACGATATTTGATATATCTGTAGTGATTCGGGATGAGCGAGGGATAGAACCTTGGTTCTTGTGGTTAGCAGTCCAGTAACATAACCAGGATACAAAAGCGTACGCTCTTGTATCCTGTTTATGTTACTGGACTGTTAACCACAAGGTCCCAGGTTCTATCCTTGCTCATCTCAATTTGCCAAATTGGTGACCTTGGACAATGAACTTTCAACCTTCGTAACAACTGTTGTGGCGCCATCTACCCGCAACAAAAGTCGTCAGACTCACTTGACGCAGCAAAAACCAAGGTCGTCAGACTCACTTGACGCAGCAACCACTCACCCACACACACTGGGTACAGGCCTATTTAGACAACAGCTCAATACATCACCACTCAACAGTCATATCGTTCGTCTCACCTCCAACTCACTGGAGGGAGAGTACTGTGGTGAATAGCATATAAGCCAGTTAACAGCTGCGCTACACGAGCGTAAGCTCTTGCATCCTGTTTATGTTACTGGACTGCTAACCACAAGGTCCCAGGTTCTATCCTCGCGCATCTCAATTCGCCAAATATCCAACGATATAGTCGAAATTTGTTGTATGCTTTTATTTTCACGTGTTCAAAGAAATCTATGATCACTAAGCTCAATTTTAGCGATCATGGAGGCTCTTCGCTACTTCGATTGTACGCCCTCTTATTCTGCAGTAGTACTTCATCATATGCATTTCACTTTGGGAAAGAAAAGTGAAAAAAATCTTTTTAGCAACTGATCTACTATGAAAATTGTTTTCAGACACTATAAATGGATAATATAATGGATTGCAATTCCAAATGAAAAATATCATTAAAAAAGCGTTATTCCAACTGTATGCTATTACTGCTCATTATTCAACCTAGCATAGTAAATTGAAAAGTTTCTTTTAATGATGGCGTTTGAGTGTTGTGCTATTATTTCTAATTTCCACAATCTTTTAAAAGTGTATTCCTTATTATAAATATTAACAACACTTTTTTGTTATTAGGAAATTCTGCCTATTTTTATTCTTCCATAAATTTAAATTATACTTTTTGTTGTTAAAAGAAATAATATAACTTTTTTTAGATGAATTAATTTACTCTCTGTTTATGCAAGTACCTCTTCCCGCCAATTTATTTGTTTTGAAATTTGATATAGATCTTTAGTTTGAATGAATGTCACGTGCTCATTTTCATTCATTCATCTTGTTATGTTCTTGAATTATGGTATTCACAAGTCTGAGAAACACACAAATAAGAACTTAGAATTCTTTTATTTAATTTACAGGTCTAAATTATTGATATTTAAAAAAAAAAAATTGCTATTCCAATAGCTATTCTTCGCGTATAAATTAAAAAGTAATCGTTCTTCGTTGAATGCATTTATTTCATCAATAATGAAGCCACACAAGTTTGCATAGCAACATTGATTCTCAAATGAGAATTTCTTAGCAAACGAAGACACTAGCAAATGTTTATCAATTTTGAAATACAAATAATTATTATCGACGAAATGTCCTATAAGAATACGTCGTTTGTTTTCTTCCTAAATGTAAAGACTATTTGTATATTATTTGCTAAGCCTAATAAAATGAAGGAAACTTCAGTTAATATTTGAGAATAAAAACTTCAAAATCTTGAAGGTTTGCCAAATCCATTTTGAAATTTGTTTTTGCAAACATATCTATTTCCTGGATTGTCCAATTCGTTTATTGTTACTTTTTTTTCTTTCCCTATAAGCTTTCTTCTTCCTCTTCAAGAGCCAGCCCACCGAGAGAGCCGACAGCAAAAAGAGATTCTCTACTTACCCAGTCACCTGGATGGGGCTCTTTCACATGACACTCGGATCTTATGAGGTGAGATCGAATTTTAAAAAAAATCAAAAACAAAGGATTTTTGCTTATTCATAACAGCTCTTTACATTAAACACATTAAAATTAACATTAACTTAAACATTAAAATTTATTTATATAATTATTTTACCTTCAATTTTCTTATTTTACTTTTGTAACGTTAGTAAAGATTTTGAGTAGAATAACCCAGTACAAAATTAACGTAAATTAAATTATTAATACCCAAATTAATTAATGATTAATGCCCAATTTAAACGATTAATTAAAAAGTTAATTAACAACTATTTAATTAATTAAAATAACTTAATTAAGTTAATTAAAAATTGGCTAATTTTTTCAATCTTTAGCTGATATCTTCCACTTTCTTTCGAAATTAAATTTTTCGGGTTCTTTTGAATATTATCAGAAAAAACAGTCATGCTGCAAAGATATCATCATAATTTAACGGTGATAAACAAGATAATTGGCGATTTTATTTAGGAAATTACTGAGTATTATAAGACTAAATTAAAGTAGCTAAATAATATAATTTAGGTTTCTATTTGGAATTTTCAGAATGTGTTTCAAAATTTAAAAATCCATTAGGACTAACAAACTCTTGCATTTTCTATCAGAAAATAATTTAAAATACCATTCACATTTATGTATTAAGTCATAATTCCATACTTTGCATTATTTTTTTTTATTTACATCATTTAAATTCTCAGAAAAATCGGTGTTTTTTTTGGTAATTTTAAAGTATAGATTTATTGAAAACTAACGGAAGTGGTCACGCAAAAACATTGTCTCTAATAAATGTATTATTTCAGAAAACGCCTTAAATGGCATTGGCGTACAATAGTTACAAAATATTAACCTTTGGCGTGAACATAGCCTTTTTTTCGGACCTATCGTCTCATCCTTGACTAGATTTTTGGCGATTCATTCCTGGAATATCGAATATGTATTTTAGACTCGTTTTTGTCAACGGATTGAAACAAAAATTTGACACATAACTACAACTGTAGTCACAAAATCCCATACCAAATTTGATATATTTATTTAGTTGTGTTATCACATTTGCATATTTATGTAAGTACAGACCGAGAGACGGCCACTCCCCTGTGGGAATTGGCTCAAAATTTCAAAGATATTTAGACTATAGATCTTAATACTGGGTATCAAATTATCTATCTAGCTCTCTTCGTTTTGTAGTTATTGTGTTAAACTATATTCGAACAGCTGGACAGAAAAACTTCCTCTGAGCGGATTTTGCACAAAATTTGAAAAAAACTTCACAAATTTGATGTAAAGACCGTATACTAAATTTCACTCTTCTAGATCAAAGCATTTTTTGAATTATCGTTGTCACAGACAGACGGATGGACATTTTACAAAAATGTTTTTTCGATCTCAGGGGGGAGGTCTCAAACGTGGAGAATTCGTCAAAATTTCAAGTTCGAATTTTTTTGACGATTATTGTACTTTAATATACTACGTACACGAGAAAATAAAAAGCAAACCATCTTATGAGATGAAGATATTCCGTTGTTTTGCATTATTGTGGCTGTTTGCTATGTTTTTTTTTCTTCTGATTTTGTTGTTGTTTTTCCAGTACGAAGAATTCCGAGAAACCTATTACCAAAAGCTGACGCAGCTGGTCTTTGCGCTTTTCATGGTTCTCACTCCCATCCTGCTCCTCAACATGCTGATAGCCATGATGGGGAACACGTACTGCGAAGTCATCACGCAGTCCGAAAAGGAATGGGTGAAGCAGGTGATCCTTTCTTATTCATCTGCAATGTTTTGCCAATTTCTTTTTCATTTCACTTCAGATATAAATTATAAATTAAATTTATGATTTTACCGAGCAAAATTGCAAAATAGTTTTATAAGATAATTTTCATAAAAATAAATTTTTATAAAAATAATTTTTATAATTTTATATTATTATTTATGAAATTAAAAAAAAAAACGGAAATGTGAATTTTTTTATTTGTAATAATTCAACTGCATATAAATTTTTAATGTATTGAAATTTCAGTTGAAGGATTCGAAATGTAAAAAATTATCAGATATCGGTAGGTCAATTAATGAACCGTACATAATATTATCGCCGTTTAAATAAACAACTAAGCTTTAGAAAAGGAATAAAATGAAATATTGGAAGCTGGTACATTAAAAATAAATAGTTAAAAACCTTACTGCAGGTAATTAGCATCGAATCAATTCCATGCAAAATAAAAAACAATAGAAACAATGTAGAAATACGATACCATGTGGATTTACATGCATAAATATCACATGCTTTGAGTCTGTTAACAAATTTACAACTGCATACTCAAAAGGAAGTACAACTCATAATGTAGAAGAAAAGAATTAAATACAAGGGAACGAAAGGAAAACGCCATTTAGACTGAAGGAATTTGCATAATTTTTTTATTGGTCGTCAGAACTTAAATCCAACATTTACAAAATTAACCTTTCAGAAGAGGCATACCTTGGTTCGACAAATTCAAAATTGATAAGCAGTTGTTTCCCTATCTACATCTTACTTCGTTTATAATTCTAAAAAAGACCGTCATGTTGGCCCCTTCGTGTATATAAATTCTTCATTAAATTATAAATATTTGCAGATCATCATATCTATAAAAGCAAGCTTTAGTATGCAGTCAACAATTCTCTATATAAATCAAATAACCCATGATTATTTAAAAACGAAATAATAATTTTGAAGGGTAAATCCGTTTGGTCGTTAATTCGAATTTGATATTAATAAGTTCTGAATAAAATTGAGTGGCTTTCTTTTTCGAAATTGCAGTGGGCCAATATAATTGTCGCTTTGGAGAGATCGATTGATAGCGAATCAGCGAGGGAATTCATTCAGACTTATTCCATCAAGATGCCTTCTTCAACCAAAGACACCGAGGTGAGAGGAGTCATCGTCATAAAATCGAAACCAAAATCAAAGGCCAAGGAGAAGAAGCAGGCTCTTTTATTGTGGAAGGTAAGAGAATCGCTTGTATTAAACGTTATTTACTATAATCGTCTCATAGGACATCTGTAAACTTTTACAACACCAAAATGCGAAGAGTTTTATTTCATATAAAATCTTATAAGCCCCTGAATGCATCATCAATAGTCATCTTCCACTGCCTTCTATTTTCAAGAGAAATCGAAAGAAAAATTATTTCACAGTTAATTCTCTAAAGCGAAAAGTTATGACACAATTCTCCATTTACACCTTATGGTACCAATTTGAGCCCCTATGATCCTTAGATATATACACTTGGTTTTTCCATTTCGGATGATAATACAAAATGAAACTTTTGACAGAAACCTTAAAGTTAGCAACTGACTCGATTTCATAGATTTTCTCCTTAAACTTGATAATTTCATTACTTTGAAGCATAAATGATCAATTAGAATCCTCTATCATCACTGTACAAACACAATTTAAATAAAAAAGCTCTTATTTACGTTTGTTTGTTTAATGCAATTACCTTAATATGTTTTTGTTGTCATAATAGGAGGTTCATCAAGGTTAACTGCTTTGACTAAATTGGCCTTACTAATACTAGCCGCCTTCAGCAATACTATTAGCAGCATATTCATTGTTTAAATAAAATAATTTCGATTGAAGTTGACGAAATATATCTGATCAAAATAAAAGAAAATACTATTTTAAATTATGATTATATTGATGATGTATCTAGGGATCATGAACTCCTATATAACATAAAATTTCATAATTCATATATCTTAGATATTTTATTTAGTGTCTGTGACAGAGGAGCTCTATTAAGATTTTCCATACAGGGAATGTATAATGAAGTAGAGCTTGTGCAATTTTTCTAAGAAAATAGAAAGTGGTTGAAAATAGCGAACAAATGACGATATATGTAGGTGTCATTATCTTTCATACGAAAAAAAAAATCACGAAATCTATAAAGTGATTTTTGCTGGGGATAAGCTCTTTGATTTTGTCAATTATTTTAAATATAATGACTTGAGTGAACAGCTAGTTGCCGAAGGTGATTAGTTAAATTTTAATTCAATTATTTAATGAGTATAAAATAATATAACATTTAATTTATTTAATGGAAATCAAATAATATAATATTTAAATATTAAATAAAAATAAAATAATAAAATATTTAACATATTTAATTCGGAATAAAATAATATAATATTTAAAATATTTAATGAAAATAAAAAAATATAATATTTAAAATATTTAATGGGAATAAAATAATCTAATATTTAGAATATTTAATGAAAATAAAATAATATAATATTTAAAATATTCAATGGGAATAAAATAATATTTACATTAAATATATTTTTTCTATTTGGCTTGAGTCAAAGATATAGCTTAATATAAACGTAATGTTGCAGTCATTTTTTAATGCTAATAAACAATAAATGATAATACAAGACATTGAAATTTTTTCTACAAACTTTATTGAAATAATTTAAATTAAGATAAATTCCTTTAGAAAATTTTCATTCAAATCTTGTCTATTCCTATTTATAATCAAAAGCTTACAGGTATCTTGAAGATTCCTTCACTCCCAGTATTGTTCTATTCTATCCCATTTCGTATCGTGTCTCATAGTTTAAGAAAGTCTGCTTTTGTTTCATTTCATTTCAGCCATGAGTTCTGTGATTTACAATATTTCAATTCTTTTTCTCATTCAAATATTCCTTTTTTTTACAGCGTGTTGGCAAGCGGACGGTTCAAGAACTGCGAAGAGTTGGCGGAAGTGCTGCGGATGTCCGGAGAAGGTACAACTTATTTCCGTCCAAACAACCGACAGCTCGTCTGCGTAATGGAAAAATTATTCTGGAATGGAATCCTATACCCGCTCCTATCTACAAGCCGCTCAAGCCTGCGACGACCGGAAAATCCAATCAACCGAATGCTGGTTTCGACGATCTCCTATCCCAAGTTACCTCTGCGTCTGGTATCGACATAGAAAAGCCAAACCCTGCTCAAGATAACAAAGCTCCAAATAATGAAGAGAATTCATCAGGCATACCACATGTATTGCCTGAATACAACCAATGTGCTATTCAATCTGCAGGCTACACAAATCTAGCTTATGAGCATGACATTCTTACTAATAAACCGGATATGCAAGTGAAAATGGGAGGACAGAATTCGTTCAAAACTTCCAATGAGATGTATAATGGTAGTAATATTCCTGTCACGCCTCGCGAACCACCCATGCCATATGGCAGTACAGTTACTTCCGGTGTGCCACCACCGGGTGATCTGATACCAGCAACAAACTTGACAAGACAGCTTTCAATGGATCATGGACCTGGTGAGGGACCACCTGTCCCATATGCCAATATATCTCATTATGGAATGCAACGACCATCCGATATGGCCCCACCACACACAAATTTTGCCGGTCAATCATCTATGGATCCATTAAACGAAGAACGTGGCATATCGGTAAATGTTCAGACCAAAATAATCAGCACAAAAATAACGAAAGTCAGAACCCCCAGAAGCAAGGAAATGCCTCTGCTGCTGAGAAGGCGCGAATATTCTGGAAGTTCTTCAGATGATGCGAAAAAAGATGCATCGAATAAAAAGAAGATTGGAGGCGGAAAAGCATACAATCTGCCCTACAGAGTCAAACACAAAAGACGAAGGAAGAGAAATCAAATTTCTTACGAGGAAAAGATATCTCTGGACAATTTACCGTATAATTTTCCAATTTCTATGGAAACCACGATTCACAAGACAAATGTAGACACACCGAAGAAAACAGATCAATATCCTTTATTTCTTCCTAAAAGTGAAGAAGAACCTCAAAACTAAAAACAATAATAAAGGCAATGACTATAAGGCAGAAATTATATTCTCTCAATAAATTTAAATGCAGTTCAACCTTTCTAAAAAAAACATTAATGGTTGGAAGCAAGCACATTCCAAATTATTTGTTAGAAAATTAATTTAGTCAAGTCGTATTTTTCTCTAGATTTATTACTTTTAAAAATTACGTATTTAAATGCAAAATTATACCTAATATTATAGCGACAAAATTGTTTTTGTAACACATTTTTGCTTTATATTACATCGATCAAAATAAAAATAATTTTATTTTAAGTAATTAAAACATTTACTGTCATAATCATTTATGTTGTGTATATTTTCCTCAATGCATGAAAATGATTAATTTCAGTAATCTTTATGTAGGTAAAATTACTTGCAGCTGGCGTGCATATCACGTTACTAATTGTTAAGAATGGACAAACCGGAGACCAGAAACTCAAACACACACACATGTTTATTGATTATAAAAATGAATGAGTATTATAAAAGGAAAGAGTGTGGGATTATATATAAGAAACAGGATGTCCATAGCTTCCTCATTTTATTTTATTTTTTTTATTTTTTGACATTGTAATTGGTAAAACCTTCTTTCTTCCTAGAAATATGAAGATTAGTTTTATTCATTATTAAACCCATTATAGTGGTAGTCATCTGACCACAATTATGATTTTCATCATGTTGAATTAAAATGAGGAATAAATAACTAAATAAATATTATATTCCTTTTTATATATCAATAACAACTTAATTATAGTTTAATTCTGCATTCAAAATAAATTATACAAAGAAGCATGTGAAGTAAAGTTGAGTATATTCTCAACATAAACAGAACAGCGTTGCATAATTTTATCCAGAAAATAGACAGCAAAACAAACTCTCAAAGAAAAAGTAAAAAAAAAAAAAAAAAAATCTTACTTTCTTTCTTTCTATACAGTAACATTTTTATAAAGATATCAGTTAATATACTGAGCGTTTCTCGCAATTAAAATCTTTTCGTGTATAACAATTTCAACGTAGAAATTACTTTTGCATAAAGTATTATAATATACAAAACGTTTTTTCCACGATATATGTATAGAAATAAAAGGAAAATTTTAAAAAATTACGGTAAAATAGTTCAAAGCCTCAACGTTGCTGAGAAAAAGAATACCGAAAAATTTATTTTAAAAGCATATTTTCTGAAAAAATTTCTAATTTTTAATTTTTTTTGCATTATATTTTCTAAAACATTTGTAACAATTAAAAGAAAAAAATATATAAAATGGTTACTGGTAACATTAAAAAGTTAAAATTTTCAATATTATGACATTGTAAATTTTTTGATACAATTTATTCTTGGAAGAAAGTAAAATATTCGTCAGTTTATCATAGCCTGAACCGGTTGCTGTTATTGAACATCTAGTCAAATTGCTAGGTTGAAACCAACGAAAACCTAAGTAAAGTAGGTAAAAAATAAGATAAGTAAAAAATAAACAGAAATGAAAAAATAGTGGTAGAATAGCTCAAAATGAATCTTAATTTTAATTCATTTAACTTTTTAAAAATTTATAACAATTAAAGGAAAGGATATGCCAGAAAGAAACAAATATTACTGAAAAATAAAATTTTGAATTTTAAGATGGAATTGAAATATTTTAATAAGCTTTTTTGCACCGAAATTTCTGCAGAAAAATGTCAAAATTGAATTTAATTTCTAATTATATTGAATATTTAACTAATTTTTGATGTTTTAAATGACAGTATTTTTCCACTTGTCTTAAAGAATTAATATGGACACTTTTATTGAAATTAGTCTATTCGCTCAGAAGAAGATATGAAATATCTATACATACAATGAGTAGCCAAATTATGATGTTCACTCCCCCCCCCCCCCCCTCAATATAATGTTGTACCATCTTTTGCTCTTAATACTTTATGGATTCTTCTTGGCACTGACTCTAACAAATATTGGTAAGTTCTATCAGAAACCTGAGATAATATCGATAAACTGCACGTTCCGATTACTTAAAATTTGATGGTATTGGATTCAACTGCCTGATGCTCCACTCTATCTTATCCAACAGATTCTCAGTTGGATGAGATCTGCTGCCTGTGTGGGCTAACTAAGCCAGGATGAGCAATATCAGCTTTATGACAGGAAGCCCTGTTCTGAAAATATCCATCCCTGGTAGGATGCATTATTAACAAAACAACTTATAATAATACATTATTACAAGGATATTTACGTGTTGATCTGCGACAGCACTTATATATCCTTAGTCATTCAAATGTTGCTACACAGTAATCAAAGAATATATGCAATGCCCCAAACGATAATATTGCCTCCACCAGCTTGAAGGGTTATAATTATGCAGTTGAGGTCCATGCTGTTTTCTCTATATTCGCACCTCGCCATCTTCATGGTGCAATTGAAAACACGATCTATCATACCACATAATCCTCTTCCAATCATCTGCTGACCAATCCTTGTATTATTTTGCAAAATGGGGACGTTTACTCGTGTTCAAGGCAGACAATAGAGTCTTCCGAATAGGTCATCGGTTTCCCTGACTTAATGTGCGGCAAACATTTCTTTCAGAGACCTTCAAAGTTGCTCCTTGATTAAGATTTCCACACAGTCTGACGTACTGTAGCTCTTTTCTTATACTGGACAACTCTAACAAGTATTTTTTTCAAATTCGAGTCTTCAATAGCCTATGAAGAAAACAATCCTGAAGTTGGGTTTCCTGCTTGAGAATCCACTTTTGTAATCATTAATAACAGCTGTACTCGAACAATTTACAATTGCTACCGTTTAGTACTTAATCTCTAAATTTATTATACCTATCATTAAAAGACGTTCATGGAACCTAGTACCTTTTATTGATGATTATTTTATATACACTATTGTGAAACGAATGGAATGTAAAGGTAAAATTTTTGATAAGTTCAACGAATACAAAAGAAAAGTAGAAAACACCATGGAATTAAAATCAATATTCTCCGCAGCGACAATGGCGTAGAACGCATAAATAAAATGTTTGGAGGTTATTTGAAAAAACACAGGATTTCTCGCCAATTGACAATGCCAAAAGCTCGATGATAAAATAGAGAACGCATAGAGAATCAACCAAACTCTCTTCGACATAGTACGCTGCTTGATGAAACGTTCAAAAGTGTCAAATTATAATGGTATAATGCAGTAAATACCGCCTGCTACATTCGAAACGATGTCCAATCACAGCATTGAATGGCAACATATTCAACAATATGTGGAACGTTTAAGACGTCCGACATTTATCGTCTTGAAGTATTTGGCAGCAGAGTACTTTCCAGACTGGACAACATAAAAATCAAGGAGAAACTGGCTCTTAGAACTGAAGAATGAGTAATGATTGAATATGTGAAAAGTATTAAAAGATGCATACGAATTGCATTGTAATGTTAAAAAGGATGAATTCTTTAACAGCAGAAATGTGAAATTTCAGGAAAATATTTCCCCGTACGAAAAAGCTATAAAGTTACCTTTTATAGATTCTAGACGGAGGGATAGTGTAATGATTCGTATATAAAACAGTATTATTGCCTTCCAGATTTCTACTATCAACTTTCTCAACGAAAGTAATCCAGAAAGTTCCTAAATAATGAAGGCAATGATAGTTCTGTAGGCGAAATCAAAGCAGACACGGATAAGATCATACTCTCAAATACAATTATTACAAACGAAACAGAAATCAAAGATCGTCAAAACACTTAGAAGATTCTTTATTGAACAATGTGGAAAAAGATAGAAAAAATAAATCTATTTCTACATCAGACAAAAGGGATCCTACAAATTTGAAAGAAGCAATGGACTCAAGTCACCAAAACGGTCCTTCAACGTTTCCTAAGTCGAAGTTTGGAAGGAACCATTAATCAGACATCACCTTGAAGAGAAATCAAATCTAGCATTTATTCCCCAAATCACCAAACACAAAATTCTACAGTTGCAAGTATATATATTGCAATTGTATAAATTATACAGTTGTAATATATCTAGAATTCTCGATTCCAGAAACCTGCATTTGCTATGATCAGAAAAGAGAGGTTTTTTTCCTGGAGTATCTGTAGACGATTTTCAGATCTTAGAAACTAGAAGACAAAAATTGAAGATTTCAAAAACAAAATAAAGGAAACACTTTGAAACTAAATAATTAAGAGAAGAAACCATTTATAGCCCATTAAAATTGATAGAAAGATGAATCCTTGCTTTTATATCAGCTGTCCTATGATGAAATATCCTAAATACATTTGAAATTGGATATATTAGAGGTGCATCGAAGCTGTTGGATTCTGACATGAGAACTGCTTTCCTAATTCCGATTTTAAAAGAAAAAATGTGCCCTACAGACAAACGGTTAGCAGTTTCATAACTTAGTTTGTGTACACACTCAGACTTGTCGTATCCAATAACATATATCAGCCAACGGATATCATTCCGATGAATATCAGAAAGGTATAAAGCAGAAATTCAAATACTTAAAAGCAACAAGAGACCAAAACCTAACCTTCGAGAAGAAGAGGTAAAAGTTCTTATCTCTTATTCTGCCTTGGGCGGTGATCGCCTTCATCCCAAAATTTCCAACAGGTGGCTTTGTGTTGGAAGCAATAGATATTTCTTGGCGTGCAGTAAAACGAAAAAAAGAAAGAAAAAGGCTATATTTAGTGTATCTTAAGGGGGGAAAATACAAGAACATGTTTTGTACTTTTGACACATCTAAGGTTTTATAGAATTATCATGTTTTTTTTTCTACATTATTCACACAGCAGCATTAGCTTTAAAATCGATTTATCAAGTTAATAAAATTACGATGATCTTTTCCCATAATATTCATAAATAAATTTAAGAATCAAAAAATTATTTCCTTATTGAATGAAAATATCTATTTGTTAAATCGTATAATACAAATTTTATAAATATGAATAAATGCTGCAGATTTTTAAGTTATTATTTTGGATTGAAACAAAAGTTTTATTATGTATTTGCTTTTACTAATATTACTAATTAAAATATAATTCAACTGATAAAAGCATATTTGTAAAGGTTTTTCAATATAAAGGGCATGGTAAAAAAATTTTGATATAAAATGTGGAAATTTTTTTGTAATAAAAATAAAAATTTCATGTACTTATTTTGTAATTTCTCGATTGTATTTAAGAAAAATATTTTCACCCATTTAAGTTCAGAATTATATCTTTCCAAATTACTGTTAATGAGATTTTGATGGGAAAGTGATGATAATTCCTGAATAAAATTAAAATCACCATTAAATATGTGGCAACAAGTAAATATGTTTATTTTTCAAGGTTCCAGCAATAGTTAACAAAAATTGATCTAGATATTCCTTCTTTTTAAGCATCATAATTCAAACGAAAAGACTGCAGATTTTCTTTATAGCGCAGTAGAAGGTTACTCATACAATGAAGATAGGTTCATTAACAAATATGCTATAAAAATTTATCTATTCAGTCTTGTTTAAAAACGTTGAGACTATGGCACGAGAAATAGACTTGAGGAGTGACTCAGTGACAAAACCCACTCCTGATATGAGGGAAGCAATGAAAAATGCTGTAGTTGGAGATGACATGTATAAAGAAGACCCCACAGTAAACGGTAGGTACGCCGTGCTTTTTTTTTTTTTTTTTTTTGTTCGTTTATGGAAAAGAAATTAATGAAGGTCGTTTTGTTAGTTTCGTTCAAAGGCCCCCAAGCACAGGCTAAAGCAATATCAACATTCATCTTTCATGTGAAAAGATGAATATTCATTTTTACTTTCTCGTATTTATATTATAGTAATCGTCAAAAATTCGAACTCAAGATTTTGATGATTCTCCACGTTACAGATTTTCCTGATTTCGAAAAACATATTTTTGGAAAATGTTTGTCTGTATGTGACAAAGATAACTGAACGGCTTTGAGTTAGATGATTGAAATTTGGTGTACGGTGTTTGCATCAAATTTGCAGATTTATCAAAATCTATCAAATTTTGCTTAAAATCTGTTCAGAGAAAGTCCGACTGTTCGAATATAAGTTAAAACGATAACTACAGAATGAAGAGAGCAAGATAGATAAAATTCGGTGCACAGATTTAACATCTATACTGTAAGCATCTGTCCAATTTTGAGACAAATCCAACAACGGATTGACTGTCTGTCGGTCTGTACTTTCAGATACATGTAAACGCGATAGCTCAAAAACGCAATGACTTAATCGACTCGACTAATAGACTTCTAAGCAAATGGATTCGTAAATACCTTATGTAAAAGTTTCGTTATGTGGTGAAAAAGAACTGAATACTTAATTAATGTGCATGTATTTATTGTCTGTCTTTGTACGCAAAATATAATGTCTAAATACAGCCGTCTTCCATTTTTATTTTCCCATATATGAAGTGTAGAGAAGTTTTTATAATCATCGAAAACTTCGAACTCCAGATTTTTTTCGAATCTCCGGAGTTCGAAAAACAAAATTTTAGCATTATATTCTGAGAAAAATGCTCTGAGATAGGAAGAAAAACATTTCTGGACTTTACACAGAATTTGTAAATTTCTATCAAATTTCAGACAAAATAGATTCATAGGAAGCCTGTCTGTCTGAATCGAGTTCTAGTGAACATAATAACTACAAAATGTAAAGAGCTAGATAGATAAAATTGGTATTTTGCGATTATCCCGGCGACCATTTTCGCCAAACCCGATATTATCGAAAAAAGGTAGCTTCTGAGCCAATAAACCGCAATAAATTTTCATTATGGTGGCTTTTCAAAGAATTGGCGCCACTACAGAGATTAAGCATTTGTCATCTGGTTGATCGTCTGTCAATCTTTATATTCGCACCAAGAAATTCGGTACGTAATTTTCTGATTACAGCTATAATTTCGTGTCAAACTTTGGTTTCAGTCACTTCGCAGAAAAATGCCAAAAATATATATTCATGCGGAAGATTCTGAAAAAATGCTAGATTTACGCCAAGGATCTATATTTTGTAATTATTTTTCGCCAATGCCATGCCAAGCTTTCGCAACATTACCAAGAAAATTTTTAAAAGCAAACGAACCAAAAGTAATACAACATCATGCTCCGATGTTTCTGCCTTAAGTTCCGAATCTCCATTAATTTTTTTTTTTTTTTTTTTTGCATGTGGTGCACAATGTATTGGCAGAAAAATAACTTTAATACTTCATTTTATTTTAAACTAGCCTTTGGCGACCAGCCGGTTCGCCAATCTTAATGTTTGTTAAAATTTTAATAATTAAATATTTTATGCAATTCCTACTTTAATAGCTTCTTCATCAAAATATTTTGAAACTTCGAATTTTGATAGTCATATAATTAATTCACTCATAATATTATAAAGGCATTCAGTCATAACGTAATATGTATTTCTCTAATTTTCTGTTAGCTTCCATAGAATTTATACTTTAAATAAAAGTGGAAAGGATTAGTCTGCAATTAATATAATAATATTTTTTACTGAAACAAAGCATTTTTTTATAATATGATTACTGAAAACAGAGTCACTGAGCGTTTAAACTTTACGGGCACTAAAGAATATCTTTCTTAATTTATGTATATATTTCAAGAATTTTTCAACACAATTTTCTCAGATTCATCATGACCAGATCGATTAATTAACAATGTTTTATTTTAAATGCATCAAACACTAAGAAAATAAAACGAATCGTTTAAAATAATCGGTTGAAAACAGGTTAAAAAAAACTACTTAAAAAACGATGTACTTAAAACTATAAGCATATACAAAAAATATATAACTAATATAAATGCAATTTAATTGCAAAAGCATGCAACTAACCTAAAAATAATTTAAATTCAGTCCGCATCCGTTGTTAATAATTGTCAACAATCAGAACACAATACGTATATGTGAATTTTCAACGCAAGTTACGGTAACGCAAATGCGTGAATTCTTCTACGCCAGTTGGGATAACGCTATGCAGATTAGTAATTTTTAATTTCCTTTATTCTCTTTTATTTTAATTCAAAAGCACTTCAGAATGAATCTGAAAGATCGATTAATTAATAATGTTTAATTTTAAATGCATAAAACATTAAAAAAATAAACAAAATCGATTGAAATAATCGACCGAAAAATCTTAAGCCTAGCCTCATTAGAGTGGGGGAAAAAACTGAAGCCTTACTCATTTGGAGGCGGGGAAAATTAAAGGATTTTTTTGGCGCGAAAGTTAGTTTTTAATTAATAATTAAAATTCTAATTAAAAATTCAAAAAAAGGGACCCCAGGTGCACATTCCCGACCTCCAAGGTATACATATACCAAATTTGGTAACTGTAGGTCAAACGGTCTGGCCTGTAGAGCGCCAACACACACACACACACACATTGAGCTTTATATAAGTATAGATTGATAAAAATAATTTTCAAAATACACTTGACCTCAAATTCTAATAAAAATTATAAAATTAATATAAAATCTTACTATTAAACTAATATTAACTAATTTTAAGATTTAATACTGCTCTACTCCTCGATGATATACATATTGCGATAACATATCAATTTAATTATATTGTACGTAATATATGTATTCAATTGGAAATTTATTATCAACGATTTCAATTTCAGAATTGGAAGAGAAAGTCGCCAGTTTGTTTGGAAAGGAGAATGCCCTCTTTGTTCCCTCAGGAACGATGGGAAATCTTGCTGCCGGTGAGTGATCAAATACGAATTGAACATTTCTTTTGTAATTCGTGGAAAAAAAGAAATTTCTTCTCAAAATTTTTTGGGAATCGAAAAAAACTACATTCAGTAGGGAAAAATCAAAAAACTTCTTTTATAATCTTTTTGCTATATCTATTTTTAAGAATTTTTTCCCTCTTCTTCTAATTAAAAAAACCGAATTTTTTTTTACCTCTATCTCATTAAACTATTTTTATGCTACAATTAGTTAAAGAAAGTGAAAAAAGCAAATTCAATATTATCCGGAAAAAAAACCTCTCTAACATCATATATTAAATATTTCATAGATAATTTTTTTCATAATTACATTAAAATATAAGTCTGTATTTTATATAATTTAAGCCATAAAAGAAGTAATAGTAACTAAAAAGAAAAACGTCGCAGGTTCTAAACCAGTTTTAATGTAAAAAAACTAACTCACTCTAAAAGAATTTCAGGTTTCTCCGTGCTAGGCTGAAAACTATACCTATTTTTAAAACCAAGAGTTTTTCAGATTCACTTGGATGCAAATTCAATATTATTCATAATTATGTTGGAAAAGTAGAATTTTCTACTATTTAAAATTGACAAAATGTTATAGATGCTCCAAGTTTTCCCTCTTTTTATTATAAGAATTTGGAATGGAATCGTACACACATATGCCATACACTTCATAGCCAATATGAACATAATCTGATGAGTATTTCTTTGTATGGAACTCTTAAGAACGGAATTGAAAGCCCCGTAAAATGGATAATTTGAGCTCCTTAATTCATATATGCTTATTTAATGATATTTTAATTTTTAAACAGAATTTTTTTGACTGAATTGGTAGAAGTAGGAATTAAGACTCATATATTTGAACGGATGTGTAAATAAAAAGATATCAATTTTATTTCAAATATGAATATCAAAATGCAATCGACAAAAATATCTAATATACCTCCTTACATTGAACGGCTATGGGATTGTGACAGATACTGATGGATAACAAAAACTTATTGCTTCATATAAATGCTTTAAAAATACAGAGTGTCCCAAAAAGATTGAAACGTGGTTTAATTCTTTACCTATTAGAAATAAGTGGACGATATAAATTGCAAAATAGTTCAAAATAATGGGAAAAAAATAAGAAATAAGGTTAAATTCATAAAAAAAACTGACTTTAATTATCAAAAAGTTACATTTTAAAAATTTTTACATGCCTTCTCTAGAAAAATTTGATCAACTGGAAAGTTTTTTTTCCATCCAACAAGATCATTAAAAAAATCGCTTAACTATATCTTTAAAACCAAGTGAATTATGATACAGAAAAAAAATGAGTTATGCCATTTTTCATATCACGTAAAACTCTTTTTTTTTCTGTAAAAATAGGGCCATATGCAGATTGATAATGGAAATTTTTAGATCAAAAATGCGATAACATGCGTCAAAATTCAAATGTTTTTAGATAAAGTTTAATAAACCAAGATAAACATTGTCTGCATATGTTCAGCGTGGGACATGATGCTCTCAATTTTATTTTATGCGGTCTCGCAGTGGGCGCTTATAATAAAAAATCCTGCATACAAATTGATAGATATTTTATGTAATATGTTTTAGAAAGACCTTGTGGTAAAAGAAAATTGTCTATATTTCACTGCGCAGTTAAAAAATATTTTAACATAAATATTTGAAATGGTCAAATTAAAGAAAATAAATCGTCTGTGAATTAATTTGTTGGAATGCCTTTTTGAAAACTTATGATAAATTTGACAATAAATTATTTGCTTGTATTTAATTTACATTTTAATTTTTACAACTGAAAATGGCAGTCTGAACATAAAAAACATTGAGAATATGTAATAGCGCCATGAATATGAATTAAGTTGGCAAAAAAAGTTTTAATAAATATTATTACACATTTTATATTTTTAAAATACAGGGTGGTTATAATTAAAGTTCCACTTTGAAATGGTCATAAAAGAAAAACTACTGAACAAAATGTTATCAAACTTGGTAATAGGTTTAAAGAAGGTCATAAAAATTCCTTTTCCATCAAAACAAAAGTTCAAAACCTCGCCATCAGGGGAGAAATGGCGCTGTATGCAATATTGTTAAACAAAATAGGACATGAAGACATCTGTTTAAAATGTATTTAATTGTTTCTGAAACGTGTTACAAAGCATGTTCAATGTGATGTCCATCTTTTTCTGAAAGCAAGTTAAATCGCATTACTGCATTCTCAACAGTAGCTTTTAGCATATCAGGAGGAATGTTACGTGAACATGTTTTGTAACACGTTTCAGAAACGCTTAAGCACATTTTAAACCGATGTATTCATGTACTATTTAGCTTAATAATATTACATACAGCACCATTTGTCCCCTGCTGGTGAGTTTTTGAATTTTTTTCTTGGTAGAAAAGAAATTCCCATGGTTTTCTTTAAATTATTACCGTTTGATAAAATTTGATCCAGTAGTTTTCCTTTTATGACCATTTCAAAGTGGAACTTTAATTATAATCGACCTGTATGTAACAAATTTTATCGCGTTTTTTTTATAATGTTGTTGTTGCATAAAAAAAATTAAAACTTTCTGATAAGTTAAATTTGTGTAGAGAGATCTATTTTGTCTTAGAGTTTAAAAAGTGTGACTTTTGGAAAATTATCTGGATTTCTTTTTTTAACATTTGCTTATTTCACACCTTACTTTGAACTGCTTTGCAATTTACATTGACCATTTATCTATAATAATTAAAGCATTAAACTGCGTTTCGACCTTTTTGGGATGCTCTGTATATTGTATTCATTTCGAACCACCTCTATAACAAATCTTCTGTCATTTATGAAATGACTTTTCAGTGATATCGCATTGCTGGGCAAAAGGACAGGAAATCATCGTGGGCGATCAATCGCACATATTTATTCTTGAACAGGGAGGAATCGCACAGGTAAGATGCACCCCATTATTCATTGAACAATAGAATGTGGCTGTAAAGTAAGGTATTGTTACGAGTTACTCTCCATCGGCATTCTTTCAAGATTTGTTGGTCGATGAAATAAACAGTTCTTCAGTAACAAAAGTCGATGAGGACGACAAACATACAGCCGAAACGAACTCAGGCAACACACAGCAGCACACTAAAACTAACAGTAGCCCACAAGCAGTAATCGGTAGCAATAACAACCACAGCACACAAAGCGGCCAGACAGAATTCAGCAGGAGAGGGAATCTTCGTAGATTCGCTCTACGGCCTCTCCAAACGGCTGCCTCACTTTAGCTGTATCCAACTGCCGACACATTACTACACGACAGTTACTCCTCATAGGACTCAATGCTGCTTCCACAATAAACACCAGAACTCGGCACACAGCTCAGTTCAGCAATCGGTTGAGCTCCACACAACGCTTGTTGCTTCGTTATCCTCTCGACGACTCGATACTTGTCTACAGCTCCGACTACGATTGAGACTGCCGGCCTTTTTTAGTTCCCGGGAGCCGGGCCGAGAAAGTTCTGGATCAATCAGGCGTATCTCGATTCCTATTGATTCAAATGCTAAAATTCTGTAAGTTTCCAGTAATGTCTATTTTGTCGCCAAAGTTGCGAAATTTGTCGCCAAGCTCTGAGATCACTGACGCGGCGCCCGATCAGCACACAACAGTTGATCGTAAAACGGGCTTTCCAGTGATTGAACTAACCGTGCTGGGAAGCAACATCACAGATTTATAACAATATTATATTTATCTTGGGAATTTACTTGCTTTATTTTACCGCTTTGGTTGGAAAGCGGTAACATGTTCTATATGTTAGCCGGCAATTATCACAGAAGTAGAAATAATGTTTTCTCAAAATTTACAGGAATACAGTATTAGCTCAAAAATTAATTCATTTAGAAGATATAAATCTTTGTCCGATTTCTAAAAAAAGTATCGGATACTTTTTTGGCCTCACTGCAAATTCCAGTGGATTGTCTTAGGATCTATAAGGTAAAGGGCATCTTGTACGGCTACTCTACTCCAAGACTTACCGTGAATGAATAAACAGTAAGCTTTGTTGGGACTTTTAATTGAAAATCCTTCCAAATTTTCATCATTCCATGGTATCTGGCAAGTGCATCCACCATGAATGCTGTTGAAGGAGGGGGAGGGAGGCTCCGATGCTTAAATGGGGCTTTCTTTGCTTTTTCTAACGAGTCATTTCCCGAAAGGTTAAAAGAGAAGCCAGCAAGACCTCTGCATCTCTTTTAAATGCGTGGCCTAAATCAAGAGGGGTTGCCCCTTTGAAACTTTCTTGCATATTCTCTAATAAAAGTGTATTATTAACTACATTTCATTGACGAACAATAGTTACGATAGCCTATTTAGAGCGTGATCTTTGGCAATTAATCGCTGACATGTGTACCAGAAAACCGAATGTGTGTTTTGGATGCATTTTTCTGATCAAATGAAAACCAAAATGTAGAAGAACTATGATTGTAGAACAAAACTATGATTGTAGTCACAAAATCACATACCAAATTTCATATATTGCAATCAATCTGTTTTTGAATTATCGCTTTTACATGTTCCTAATTTTGCCTAGATATAATTTAGAAGATTTTCCTAATTTGAACTTTGGAGCATTTTTTTAAAAAAATTTATTAATTAAAAATAAGCTAGATTCTGATGTTTTCTTGGTATAACTTCTGAAAATATTCTCGCACGAAAATTATTTTAACGCCGTTTCAAAGTCAAATAATTATCTTTTCAATGACGCAATTTAGTTGTGAAGTTTTTTAGATAAAATTTAAAAAATTTTCAAACAAATTTTTAAGTATATTTAAGAACAATATTTTCATTGTTGTAAATGAAATAGAAATCGTATTTCCATTGTTTCGTCAAATATTTCGTCGAGTGATTTTCTTTCATTGTCGACAGCGAAAGAAGAATCCTGTTTAATATCTATACAATTTATATGACAAACAAAAAATGAAGTTACGATATCGCTAAATACAGTTGGAGATAAACCGGACACAATAGAGCTATGATGTCAGAGGTCATATGGTCTCAATTCATATGCAGGATGAATAGAACGTTTATAAGAGCATTAAAATAACACAGCTGTAATATCTAATAATCTGATGGTATCATAAGCGTGAAGTTTTATTTGAACGATTTATATTAAATATAATAACCAATATCTTTGGCGAACCAGTTGGTCGTCAAAGGCAACTATTTGTTAAAATAAAATCAATGTTGCATAAGCACTGTTAAAACAAAGCCTGTTTAAGAAATTTCTTATTTGGCAAGAAAAAGAAAACGAAAGAAATAGAATATTTCGAAGAAAACAGTGTTACACAAAGTACAAAACTCAGAATACAAAGGAAAACGCTGAGCATGAAATACTCTTCATATTTTATGCATATTGTTCTATGTATCAGATGGCTTTTAATTAACTTTCACAAATTCGGATTATATAGAACTATTTAAAAGAAAAATTCAAATGCGATGGTTCTATTTTCAGCTGGGAGGTCTTCACGTGAGCTGCGTGCGAACTCAAGAGGACGGCACATTTAACTTAGAGGAGCTAAAAGAGAAAATACGACCTCGAATTCCGCATATAAGGGGTTCTTCCAAGATGGATGTCGAGTATCCCGAACCTTCCACTGCTCTCATATGCTTGGAGAACCCTCACAATATACTTGGTGGAAGAATCCTGCCTATCTCATTCATTCAACAGGTGAGACTGCTATTACATTTGTTATCCATGTGTTAGTTTTAGAATTAATTGTTACTATTACCAATGCATTATAAATAGATTGAGTAATAGTTGCAGACACATATTCGCTTTTCTTATCCAACAGCACTGGTATTCGAATTAAGGCCACTAAAACATTTTTCACAATAATTCGAAACAGCTACTTGTAAAATTGTTGTAAGTGTATTGCATATTTTGTGAAAAACCGATGACTGAGTCGTAGAACAAAGTCTATTAATAACTGAAGTTTAACATTTCCGATTTTAAAAAGATTTGATTTAATGAAGTTTGATATTGATCAAGTGCAGATGAGCATTCGTCGATTCTTGGATACGTCTTGTTGAGTGGAGACTTCGGCTTGAAGTTTTAGCCTGTCCAATGTTTTATGAAAGAAAAAAATGTAAGTAATAATATGTAATAAATATTAATTTATGAAATTTCTTTTCGATATATGTTTATTAACCCTTTCTAAGGCCTTGGGAAGTATGCTTCCCACCAAATTTTTCAATCTTTGTATGAAATTATGTAGGTTGGCATAAGTTCTGACACATTTTTTTAGAAAGACAGAAACTTAGATGCTTCATTTCTTTATCTCACATAAAATGATATACCTTAGTTTGTCACTTAATTATTAATTAACCAAATTAATTAATGAATCAAATTAAATTTATCTAATAACGCTAAATGAATCCCTTTTCTTATTCTAATTTCAAGCCAAAAAATATTTTAACATAATATGACTAGAAAAAAATGGCCCGTTAAAGGGTTAATATAACGTCTCTCAGCGCAGATTGACTGTATTTAGCTGAGCTACTGATTTGAAATGAATGCGCTTAACAATGCATAATTCATATTAGTGATGAATTTGACGTGAATGAAGGTAGCTTAAAAATGTTTTTTTTTTCTTCATTAGCTTTGCTATATAATGGATGTTCACTCAATATAATAAACACATTTTTTATTGTTTTACAGTAATTCAAAATCTAACAACTCCAACATATTTGAAAAGGTATCAAAGAATAGCGTAAGCAAAATAACTTAACCCTTTAACTATCCATTTTTTAAAATCTTTTTCTCTGCAATCGCGTGGAAAATGAAGATAATAGCTTCTGTATTAGAAAAATCTATTCGATTTTTTTTTCAAATGTTTTTAAATCTCCGTGTATAGAACATGATGGCCAAATAATCCCCCCCCCCTCCCACTGAAAAAACTACTTTCTCTTAGAACTACTTAAACTGATTTTAAAAAGTAAGTAGGATGTGTATATCTCATTGGTAATCAAAGGGTTAAGGCATTTTAATGTTAAATTTCTTGTATTTTATTTTAAGTCTATTTATAAGTGCAACAGTTTCTCATCATATAAGATTTCTGTTTTAAAGTATATCTAATCGTTTTTCGTAATTAGCATTTAATTCTTCCAGGTGTGCTCCCTAGCTGGAAGCAATGGCATCCCCGTCCATATGGACGGGGCCAGAATCATCAATGCTTCCGTACAGTGCGGCGTTCCTGTGCATGAAATAGTCAAAGATTGCGCTTCTGTCATGATGTGTCTCTCCAAGGTAAGGGTCATGTGACCAGTTTTCAAATGAATGATTCACCTCTTCTTGAAACTTTCAAATTACAATTTCTCAAAAATGACAATTATTGTCATTATGTAAACCTGTCTCGGATCATTAATGATTGCTTTATAAAAACCATCAGTAGATTTTTTTTTTAAGATTTAGTTTTATTTTACAATCTTAAAACTGAATTTTAAAAAATAGTTGACTTGAAGGCGTTAGTTAAATCTTGACATTTTTTTCCAGTTATTGAATATTGAACTATTATTTATACAAATATAACGTCTTTATGTCATATTTCGGTTTCTGAAAGTAAATATAATTCAGTCTTAAGAAATATATTTTTAAATATCTTTTCAACACCGGTATCTTAAAATGCTGTTATGAATGTCACTTCAGGTCTCAATTATCCTGTTTCAAATATTATCATTTCACCAAAAAATTCAAGGTACAATCAAGCAATTTGTTCTCTTTCTCGTGCTTTGCAAAAAAAGCAATATTAGAATATTTTCTGCTGCATTATCTGATATTTTTTCTTTAAACCCCTTTTGAAATTTTCTAAGTGTTACTTTTTAAAATACTTTTAATATTTACTTCTAAATATTTCGGAATCAGTTCTAAAGAAGTGATAAAAATAAATAAAAGTTTAAAGAATTATTCATTTAGATAGCCTAATTAACATATGAAAAGAACTATTTTTGCAGCTCCAATTTGCAATGTAAACAAATTGTAAGCTCATTGATGTGATGTTGAAATCAATTAAAGAGTGAATTTCTAT
Organism: Argiope bruennichi; assembly: GCF_947563725.1. Lineage (NCBI taxonomy): Eukaryota > Metazoa > Arthropoda > Arachnida > Araneae > Araneidae > Argiope > Argiope bruennichi. The sequence continues at coordinate 125,487,396 of NC_079154.1, read as the reverse complement.
TTTAAAATGATAATTAAGTTGAAACCACCCAAGTTTTTTTTCCTTCATATTTGCAAATAGAGCAAATGAATTTTGAAATCATAAAAAAGAAATGTTTTCAAATTTATTATCAAATGTGTCTATTTCTTTCCACAAAAAATGAAGGAATTTTCATATTAACCAAATTATTACTATTTTCAGGGAGTTGGTGCACCCATAGGGTCAGTTGTGGCTGGTTCAAAACATTTTATTGAAAGGTAGCACTGTTCACTTTTTATTTAATTTAAGAGCTATTGTGAGAAATAAGCGAATAAACCATAAAAGATTGCTTTTATGCATATACACATGAATATTCTTATATGTTGAACAAAAACTTTTTAAATGCGGAAATGATACTGACATCTAATTTTAATAATATAGTTAAATAAATATACTTTGAAAATTTCTCCAGAAATATGAAAATAATTGCTCGGCACTATTTGGCTCTGCGTTCCATTCAAATTTACAATTCATCTTAATGTAGTAAGATCGTATCTAGTTTCAGCCGCAAATTCCTGTTCCATCCTTAATATTTATAGTTGAGAAATGATTTAACAGAATTAGCTTATAAGGCAAGAAATGCTCAGTAAAAAAAAGAGAGAGAAAATTTGCATTTTCATCTTTGTCATCTTTCATCAATTTTATTCAAAAAGACACATGCTTTTTTTCTACTTTTCTTTATACCGCAAAGAAAATTGCAAATCAAGAATTCAAGATTTCTTACTTTAAGGCTTCCGGTTGCTCACAATCTCTTAAGGCGCCTCATTTATTAGCATAATTAGATGAAATGGGCATGTCTTCACTATGTGATTGAAAAATCATATGTATGAACCCCATCGGACGACTGACAAAAAAATGTAGTTAAATTATTTACAAAGAAATATTTTTAAAAGTAGTAAAAAGTACTTAAGAATTACAAAATAAATATTTTATTTTATTACCTACTTACGCACTAACAAACAAACAGAGCTAAAAGCGTATAACTTTTATCGAAAATCTGACATTTACATATTAAAAACAAATAATATGTTGACGATTGTTTCGTTTCATAAAAGCATAGGAAAGAAGAATGATTTTGAATTACTATCTTGTTTTATATAAATAACTCAGTATATTTTATAATGAAATAAAATGTTTTGCCACGATTATAAGGGAAACGTAACTGCCAGTGCTTACTATATCAATATAATAGAAAATTTATAGTTAAATAAATAAAAAGAAAACGTATAAGAATTAAGTTGTAGAGATATAATAGAATATGAATATAAACTAATAATATTTTATAAAGAGCGAATATATGGATCTTGTATTCAAATTGGATACTATAGGAAAAGATTGAATACTGTATTTGGATAATATCTATTGAAATATAGATCCCTATGTGCAGCATAGCCAATGAAAAATTCCTTTGAAAATCCATGTTGTAGATTTCTGCACATACGAAATTATCCTGCATTGAACCAATTGCACATGTTCTTCACTTTTTACATAATCTTTAAATTACAAAGCAATTCAATTTGTGTGTTGAGTCATTTGTTTTTTATTGCTTTGTTATAACGCCAATGTCTTCAAGAAAGTTTAAGTGGCAGACAAATTTTAAATTTGGAACAATCTAAACCTTTACTGAAATAGAATCAACTTTTGGTTTGGAAACTTCACTTTTCTGTATAAGAGAAGCTTTGAAACTTTTCTTATATGGGGAACAAATCAAAATGTATATGTACTCCTTTGCATAATCTGGTATCAGATACTGAGGAGTTTGACATATTGTTCTCAGTATGTTTTGGGGATGAATTAAGCAGAATAATTTTTGCGCAAACAATGAAGTTTATCCAATAATATGAGTAGGTACAATTTTATTTAATAATAATTTGTTATGTCTTTTGGATATTTCCTTATCTTAACCTCCCTACCTAATCGCAAATAATCTACTGAAAGTGCTATTGGCAGACCAACAGAAAATTTAAATGCTTTCTCTTTAGCGATTTATGCAAAAAGGAAAGTATATCATATTCCTAAGGTGTCCGGTTAGCACTGCATGGAAAGAAGAATAAGACATCCCAGCCAAACTTTAAAAACTTTCTCTTTTATCTCAACTGGATTAAGCTTTCAAAACTTTCCATTTTGCTTGCTTTTAGGAAATAGCTTACTTCAAATTCCCTAACTGGCTATTCTATTTAATCAAACTGATTGCGTAATTAGGAATTGAATTGAATTTGAACTTTATTGGCACAAAAGCCATATCTGACTAAGCTGCGCCATACATTTGATTAAAAACGTGAAGCCATGTATGTAAAATTCTTGAACATATGAGCTATGATGCAAGATAAAAAAAACATGAAACAAATGTTAAACAGCGAAGCATAAGGAATAAAAATAGCGCAATATCAAATTTTCAAATGGAATCTAAAATTCATATTGTTGTTGTTTCTTATGGCACTTGCCATGGACAAGCCCACTGTTACGAAGACAGCGATTTTAAGCCGGTGGGGGAGCGTCTCTTGTGTTTATAGTAGCGCCAACTGGTGCCAAGAGTACGACTTTTCTACTCACGCATCACTCATTCGCTTGTACAACCCCTTTTTACAGGAGGGTACATTCACACATCTCACAGATAGAACAACGGAAGAACAATCATGCCCGAACTGGGACTCGAATCCAGGACGCTCAGATCACGGGGAAGACTCGGTACCCCTATGCCAGGACGCCGGCAAACTTCATATAAACATGTCAAACACAGAAAAGGCTAAAATAGCATAATTAGGAAACACTAGCTCATAGTAGAAAATATTCAACTAATCGCGTTAGTAATAGAAATAACATTTTGAGGAAGGGTATTATTTTTTGGATTGGTTCATAACCGCTTTCTTGCGTTTCTCCTCGACTTTTTCTATACAATATTATAGCCAACCTATTTTACATATCCTGTTATCTTTCATCTCTTGTGGACATCCAATCCATTTAAAAACTTTTTTTGGCATCTTAATTTGTGGGATACATAAAAACAAAGATGATTACTCAAGTCAAATCGAATTAAATGTACATAAATTATCGAATTTGACACTTCGGTCTTTGTTGCTGTTTTACGTGTGGCACAAATTGGATATTTGGGATCACTGCCTTCATTTGGCCGTCAGCAACCAATGATAACATACAAAAATGTGACTGGTCTTAAACATAAATTTCGTTCTGTCTAAATTTCAGAAACCATTGTACTAGCTCGTTTGTCTCGGCAAACTGCATTTCATTTTTATGTCTTGGAAAACATTCCTGTCTTCGCGGCAATAAAAAATGCTAATGATGAACTTTTTTTTCATTCTTCAGTTTTACTGTGACACGAAGCAAATAAAATTAAACCACTGTTGATGATAAATATTGGCAAAAGTGCTATAATTCAGAAAATCGTTGCTTCAGAAACGACACCAACTCTTTCAGTTTTACGAGTATAACAAGAACAAGAAAAAGACTATATTTTTGGCAAAGAATAAAGAGTATATCTTTTTTTTACACACTAAGTAAAACTAAACATACATGTGTTATGCATACTAAATCTGAAAATAAATTTAGAAATATTTGTTATTGCTTGCAAGAACTCGTGTTTCTTTTTTTTTTCCTTGTAAAACTTTATAGTTACTCTACTTGTTATGCAACGAAATGTTAACTTAGATTGGTAACGACAATTCATCGTCCTTAAAGTGATCGGTTGAAGTTATTAAAAATGAAGAAACAACTCAATATTTCAAACATGTTGCTCTAAACGACAAACATCCATTTTAATTTAGCATAAAAACATTAAAAAAACTTAATTTTCAATTATGGAATATCATAATGAATTGCAATTTTGCATAATCCTGCCATAACAACAACGACACTATATGTACAGATTAGATATAATTAATGCAATTTAAAGGCTATTGAGGATTGATTTAAGCTATTTGAAGATTCGATCTCATTCTTTTTCATAACATATATATTTTTAATAACCTTACAAAAAATAAATAATAAATCGTTGTTTGTTGATGTTCTCAGCACATTTTGTTGAAATAATGATGAATCTCACCTACAGTTGACAGATCACAACTAAAAAAATCAGATTTTGATGCCCACTCTCTCCCTTTATTCTATAATCATTTTTACTCCCTTTGATTGTTTTCAAATATATTTGTTTCCACCAGGGTCCATAAATACCGGAAGGCTCTGGGTGGAGGCATGCGACAAGCCGGCGTCATGGCTGCAGCCGCTCTCGTTGGATTAAAGTCAGCCGAAGAGAGGATGCGAACTGACAACCAGAGGACTAAAAAGTTAGCCCAAGGTACAGAATAGCTCGATCATTGGCTTTGATCAATCCTTACAGAAAGATCACTTATTTTAATTTTTCATGACAAATCTTCAAGAAGCTTAATTTAATATATAAAATGTGAACAAAGTTTTTCAGCTGCGAAATATCTTACAAACTGAGCCTTTAGTTCATGAGAGGATTAAACCTTCCTTTCAAAAGTGAATTTTTAGCGATGAAACAAAAAAAAACTATTTTGTTCCCATTTTATATTAGAATAAGATAAGATTAAAGTATCCCCTTCCACCTTAGAGATATTTAATCTGATCTTCCTACATGATTAAAAAATATATCTATCATTGAAAGATTGATTTAAAAAAAAACAAGAAAATAAAGCTATATATATGATAATTAATGGTTCGTTTCCCCCAAGTAAGAAGTTAAGTAATTGGAAGTGTTTTGGAAAGTGGGAACAATGGAAAGTGGGAACAATGTTTGTATCGCTTTTCCAAAAAAAAAAAAAAAAAAAAATATTATAAATACAACATAGACTTTCTTAATTTACTGTCATTACCTGACAGTAAATTATGAACTGAATGCTCCTAACTAAGTGACTGAATGCTCCTAACATAAAAAGTGACATTATTATAGTTTTTAGAGAGGAGGAAATTCAGATCAAAATTGTAACTTCTTGCTGATGAGTATATAGACATCAATAAGATTGTTCTGACAATTATTCGGAGGATAAAGAGGCAGCTTTTCTTTTTCAAATAATCAGTAGTCAAGTGGAATGTCTCGGGTTTATTCGCTACTGCAAACATTTTTCATTTTACAACAAATACAACAGATGATGTGTTAAATAGTTTTCTATGAAAGTACCATAGAGATTATTTTTCGTACAAAGTCATTATCTTATATCAAAATTAATGGTTACAGGAATTCGTTTGATGTTTCATTGATTTGATAGAGCCATCTCTAATTGCAGACCAACAGAGAAAGTTATTCCGAATTTACTAATGCTGAAGTAATCAGTGAAGCGCTAATTTGATGATAGATTAGAACAAAATAAACCGTTCTTAAATTCGAAAAATTACTCAGATTTCAAGTACAGTCAACGGACAGATGCACCTCAGATACATACGAGGGTTATTAACACGTTCAGTGCAATGGAGTCACAAGATTCCCTGTAACATACCTGTGACTCTCATCAAATAAATTCATTAAAATAAAAATTTAATAATTCATAATCCATTGTAGATAATATCTTAACATTATATGTATCACATAATAAAAAAAAACCATCGCAGCACCATGAGTAAATCCTTTAAAACGCGCATCATTCAAACGTGTTAAAAATCTTATGAGATCAGAAAAATGCAACAGAAAGCAAGCATATCAGGAAATATCACCCCCCCCCCCCTTAATCTTATACATATCCAGATATTCATGGCATATGAGACCAACACAGGTGGCTGCTCTCAAATCTGTTTTGTCACTGTTCTGATAATCGTCCTTCCATCTTATTTTTTAAGATACCATTTGAAGAAAACAAAATGGCGTTTTCAATTGAATATAAATGAAAAATCTTTCTCAAAGTAAACGAGGGAAAACAATGGTGTGTAAATATTTTCAAAGATTTCTCCTGTTGATCTTAAATATTTGCTTTACATTTTATTGTTGTAGAAGTAGATTAGAATTCCTGAAAGCTCGAGATTATAGTAAATGATTGATACAAAGCATAAGACACACTAAATGGATTGAAGCTACACTGAAAAATAGTAAACGAATTATTTATTCTACAAGTGAAATTTACGACAACTTCATTCCTCAACTATTTGGAAAATTTTGCATGAATATTTAAAAGCAAATAATCGACAATAATTATCTATTAATCTTCTTTGACACAATAAAAACTTAGACTTAATCGAATTTAATTATATTGATTGGTATATTTTAAGGAATGTTAAGAATAATGAAAAATGTATCTAGTACTATATTTCGGAAACTATACAGTAACCAACAATGTAGTCTTACCTGATGAATGAAATATAGATATGAAAAGTTGATAAATAAGAAAAAATAATAATGCCGGTTATTTTTTTGTATAAAATGATATTATTACTTTAATATTGTTACAAAGCAAAAAAGCATCTATGTTGATTGGATATTATCAAAATATCTAATTAGTCCTCCTTTCTCTTCTCCAAGCAGGATAGAAATAAAATTCCACAGACTTTGATTCGACGCAACGACTCATTCCTATCCTGTTTATATACATCTCATTTTTCTGCAATAATATTTTTGGAAGTTATCGTGCAGAAAAAGCAGAACTCAGCTTATTTTTTTCCTTAACTAATATTCAAATTAAAAATTCGAAAAAAAAATGGAAGTACGAGCCAAATTTAGTTAGTTGCAACTCAAATAATATGGCTTGTAGAACTCCAACACACACACACACACAAATTCATCTTTACTACTAGTCGCCTTTGGCACTAGCTGCTTTACCGAGAATATTGAGTATATTTAATTTCATTTAAATCGTGCAGATATAACTTCATGCCCATGATTCCGCCAAGCTGGCAGACATCAAAGCCACATTATTTTGAATGTACATAAATTTTTAAAATGGAGCCCAATCCTATTACATCATAGCGCTTGTGATGTCCCCATGTATTATTATTTTTCAGCTGCCGTTTTTCCTTCTTCGGTAGTAGCAACAGTGTAGATGTTTAGAATTCAAAATAAATGGAGTCAGATTTGTTGTGTTTTACATGGATTGAAGTTTGAAAAGAGTTATAAGCAGTTTGAGTAGCTAACAAACACTATTTTCTCTATCATGTAAATATTTTAGGGGGCAGCGGGATATGTTGGGTAAATATATTCCGACGCTCGCAACAGCTTTATTGAAAACGTAAACATCTGGTTCATCTATCTTCTAAATTTCTCGATATTGTGACTTCATTTTTTATTTGTCTCGTAAACTATACAGATATTGAACAGAATCTTTCTTCTTTATCTTTTCAGAATCTTTCTTCAACAATGGAAGAAAACTATGCGATTAATATTTTGATGAAATAATGAAAAGATTTAAATTTCATGGCATTCTTAAAAATTAAAAAAAAAGTTGTCAAAAAATTAATTTGACTTAAAAATTTAAAAATTATCAAAATTGAAATTGTCAATACAAGAAAATATTTAAACAAATATTAAATTAATATCATTAAAAAGACAATTTCTTAAATTTTGAAATGATGTAAAACTCATTTTTGTGCAATAATATTTTCAGATATTATCGCGAAAGAACACCAAAATTCAGTATACATCTTTAATTATTTAAAATAGTTAAAAAACATTTTAAAACTCTGTCAGAACTGTGCCCTTCTCACTCTTTAAGATATCTAGGTGCCAAATGTGGTAGCTATATGTCAACAGACCATGTTTCTGTTTGATTAAATTTATCTTATGTAAGCTTTTAACAATGCTTTGCTCTCTTTAACGGTAATTTTATGAACGTCGCATAGCAATCTATTTCTTCTTGAAACTTTCATTGGATAAAAATGAAGTTTCTTTAGACTTAGAGTTTCAAACTGACCTTACAATGCATCAAGCGCTTTTTTTTATCAACATTTTAAACCAGTGATTATGTCTAACGATATCCAAATATTCAAAAAATGCTGCATAAAGGGAGTAAGCAATGATAAAAGAAAAAGCAGCAAACTCTTTTTATAAACGCAAATGATAAAAATTTTATTTGTTTGTTTGTTTATTTATTTTCAATCAAAGCAAACACGGCGATTTATAATTGCTTTTTAGATATTCATGATCTGCAAAGCAACCTTGTCACTTGTGATCCAGATTTGGTCGAAACTAACATGATCCTGCTTCAATTTCCATCTCCTGATTTCACATCTCAAGACTTCGTGAAAAGAATGACCCAAGTAAGTTTTTCTGGGCTGAAGTCTAAAAGTTGATGGTAATTAATTTTTTTAGAATATTAAAAGTTTGGATCTCATTTGTTGTTGTATTTTGTTGTAGTTTTGATATCACTGCTGATTAAAGGCAATTATTATTCTAATGACTAATTAATGCATTTAGCTTCGGTACAAATCGGTATAACATTAATGGAATAGAAATTTTCTACTAACATAACATTTGTATAACTCGCAAAGGTCTCCCGGAAACTCTCATATACTCTCCAAGGAGAATAATATCTTCTCCCGCAAATGCTTTGCGTGTTATTAAACGAAAATAATTATGAAATACATTTCGCTTTGGAGTGAATCTAACAATTTTATTGAATTTATCGTGCAAATACGTATTTTGAACGCTTTTTTGCGGAATGAAGCCAAAATTTGACACAGAATTAGAGTTGCAGTCGCAAGATAACATGCCGAGTTCTATTGTTTAAGTCATTTCATTTATGAGTTATTGAAGTTCCATGTTTGAGAAAATACAGACCGACGGATTGTTCAAAATATGTTAAGAATGTATATTTTCGATGCTAAACCTAAACAGTAAATTGCATTTTAGAATTATCTAATTCGCTTGTAATCGAATAACCAGACAAACAAACCTCCTTTGAATGGAGTTCAAAATTTGAAAGAAATTGACAAATATTGTATAAAAATCATGTGCCAAATTTCTTTCGTCCCTTTCAAAGCGTTTATAGATCATTGTATTCACATACATAATGCGAAATAGATGTTTTTGAAACTCAAGGAGACCTAAAGCATTTAGATTTGTCAAAATCACGAATCTGAATTTCCTGACGATTGCAATACTTCCTCTATACTTCTTATACGAAAAAATAAAAAAGCTAGTAAATAAAACAGAAACGATAAAAGCAAAAAATTATCAGACAATTATTATATTGTCGTAATTAGGGTTGCGACTCCAATTATTGCAATAGAAAAATATTATTTATTAAAGCTCCAATTATTTCAATAGAAAAAAATTATTTAGAAAAATAATTTTATTTACAATTTAACTAAGAAATTAAACATTTGATTTTTACTACGAGCTTCACCGAGGTAGTGAGCGAGAAAGTTCCGAAGAGAAGGAGAGAGAATAACTTTTTTAGAAGCATATCCGGATGATGAGAGGCGCGGCAATTACGTCACACACAGCTTCGACAGAGCCTGTAGTTTACAGATATTTGATATGATTTATGATAGATATGTATGATTTATGATAGGCATTCACTACAATATTAACACGACTTTGGCACAACACATCAAGAAATTTTAGAAAACATTAGAAGTTTTCAAACTAAATATTCTCTTTCAAATAGATTCTTCTCAATTCTATAAATATTGTAGTTCGGTTTATTTAGAATATTGGAACATTCTAAATAAATACTCTAATTCAATTAATATTCTTTTTTCAAATCCCAACAACAGATTTTTAAAAAAAACAGCAATTTTTCTTCGAATTCGACTGTGTTTTGTGTGATGTATGAGTGCTTAGTGACAATCCTTTTATCTTCACTTTCAGGTGAAGAAAGGAGACAACGAGCAAGTTATTGTGAAGGCTTCCTTGTGGTTCAAGAATAGAGTGCGATGCGTTTTGCATTCAGATTTGACTCAGGAAGATGTCGACTGCGCAATGAAGAAAATTCGGGACATCGTTTCGTAAAAATAACATGCCAGCTGTCAAATAAACCCAATGAAAATTTGAGCAGAAACATGTTTTCTTTCTTTTGAGTAAATGATGCATTATGTTAAACTGATCCCCAAAAATATATTAATACCGTTCTAAAAACTGAAAATCTTAAAATATTTTTTAAATATAAGATTCAAAAACTTGCAACTTGAAATGAATAGCTGAAATGCAGCTACAATGTTACAGACACGCTTTACATTCACCAACATTATACAAATTGAATTCACATTTTAAAAATAACGTCATTACGCTTGTTATATAAGATATTGGTAATATAATTACATATTACAACTAATATCATCATTTTGTAGGGTATCAGTCTGATTTAAAAATTATTTAGCACTTTCTAATCAACCAGATAAATCTTCTATTAGTTACAGTATTTTCTAACTACTTGCAGTAGCTAACATAATATTTGCGTATTAAAATTAATTGCTTGGGCTGGATCGCTTAGATAGTTATCGCATGACTTAGATAGTTCGAGTTCAAATACTTTTTGGCTATCAAATAAAATAAACTTTTTTTGTTCAGATTAGTTTTGACTAGAAATATGCCCGATCTCATGGCAATTTAGTTCCAAACGAGCATATGAAAAATATGCTTTAAGAAATTCTTTTTAACTATATTTGATATGCTTTTATATCGTTTTTATATTTAAAAGATGATTGTGACAGAAATGAAAATTGTTGCAGAATTATTGCTTGTTTTACTGTTTTAAGCCTATGATTCTCTGTGAAAATAGTAGTATTTTACATATTTATTGTAATTAATATTGCTCAGGTTTATATTAATATTGAGCAACTGGAGAATGATCTTTTTTATATGTAAGCACACATATACATACAGATAAAACTTCTTATGAAAATCCCCCGGCCTCGACAATTGGATCGATTTCACCAACTAATTCCAAGACTTTCCTTGCATAGTTAACAAATTAAAATGTTTTATTTATTATGCAAACCTAATTCAAAATAATACTTTCATAACATATAATTTATCAAAAAATTTTGTCATTTCTAAATTAATGCTATAATTACAGTGGCCTAACAATTTTTTCAAAAGAACCGTGTGCTATACACACACACACACACACACACACACACACACACATACATACACACACACACACACACATACATACATACATACACACACACACACACAGAGAGAGAGAGAGAGAGGGAGAGAGAAAGAGAGCATAGGTATCGCGCCATGTCGAAAATACATACTAAACTTTGATGCTCTCTCCAAAGACAGCAATTTAAATTCGTTATTTTTTGCAAGACATTCTGTTTTATAATATTTACAAGTTTGATTATTTTTAGTCCAATGTTTTTCATACCATATGAATCTCTGTGATTTAATCCAGCATGCATTTATTTCAAGCAAATACTTTAAATTCTGAAAAATTTTCGCTTTTAATTACTTATTTCTTAAACAACGAACTTAAATGAATAAAAAGAGACCCCATCACTGCTGGAGAGCCATTCTGTTTTGTGTTTACGAAGTCGCATTTTATTTTATTGAGCTAATAATTTTTTTTATTTTTATTTTTTATATATGGCGGGTGAAAATTTTCGGACCGTTTGTAATCCTTCTCTTCATAGTGTAAATAGTGAACTCTCATATTTCAAATGTCAGAAAGAAGTAACTGATGAATGGATCCTTTCATTTGAAATTCAGTCCGTCCATCTTCCAATTAGAAAAGTTGACAGCTGTTCCGTAATGGCATAAGGCTGACGCATGGTAGACTTCTCGACGCCTTATCACTCGCGAGATAAGGCAGACGAAAAAAGAGAGCGTTGGAAACACGGGAAGGTTGTTCCGAAGTGTTCAGTTTGTTTCTGCCTGCCAGCTGAGCAACATGGTACGAGAAGTGGATCTGAGGAGCGACACAGTGACAAAGCCGACCCCCGCCATGAGGAAGGCAATGGCTGAGGCTGTGGTGGGAGATGATGTTTACAAAGAAGACCCAACTATTAATGGTGAGGCATTTTTTTATAATGTATTGAATAAAAAATATGCAAAATGGAATTTTACCTTTTGACTTCCTATTAAACAAAGTATGGGAAAAGTATTGTAATCATCAAAGAAAAAAATCGAATTTATTTTGTAGAATATCCATATTTTAGATTTCCCGGAGCTCTAAAAACACACATTTAGTATTATGGCTCTCTGTCTGTGAATGTGATAATTGAAAGAATGCTCTGAGCTAGACGGATGAAACATGGTATATGATTTTTACAACAAATTTGTAAGCTTCTTTCAAATTTTGTGTAAAATCCATTCATAGGTAGTCTATCTGCCCGGTTGTCCAAATATACATTAACATGATAACTGCAAAACGAAGAGCATTAAATAGATAGAATTCGGTGCAAAAATTTAATTTGCATACTTCTTATACCTATTAAACTATTAAACTTTGAGCAAATTCCAACAAGAAGTTGACCGTCTGTCGGTCTGTGCATTCAGAAATATGTAAATACGATAACTCAAAACGCAATGATTTAAATATATCAAATTTGGTCTGGAATTTTGTGGCAACAGTCCTTTGTCATTTTTTTTTTCAATCCTTTGGGAAAAACGTACCTAAAACACAAATTCGATTTTCAGATACTATTAATCGCATGATTGATATTAATTACCAGAATCTCCAAGGATCACACGATAGATTCATTAAAAATGCCAGATATTCAAGTCAGTGATTAATATTTCGGGACTATCGTACGGCTATGCTGTGCAAGGCGTTTTCTAAAATAATGCCTTTATTAGAAAGTATGCGAGAAATTTTTGAGGAGACCATTCATACTGATTTGTATCTTTATTTACATAGGAAGAACTATTAACGTCAAAAATCTCTCAATTTTAGCGAATTTCATCATTTTAAAATTTATTTTGAGACAGAAAATTCATTTTCAATATTGTGTCTGAGCGTAAGTGAATATAAAAATGCAAGGTCATTCATGGATGACCTTTGACATGAGACCCCTATCACTATAGCAACACTACATTTTGGATAAAACCTGTGACTGGAACTGGAATTTTATTTTCAAAAACAGGGTGGATTGGAATAAAGTAAAAATGAAAAGTCATGCGTTTTAACAGCGGGAAAATTGTATGATGAAAAACATCTCCTGTTCATGAACTGAATTTATAAACAGGAAATGCTTTTATAAGCTAAATCTAAAAATAACTTTTAACATAAACTTTAACATAAATGAAGTCAGAGAAACAAAGCTGACAAATAATTTATTGAAATAATTATAAATGTTTAATTGCTGGAAATTTTGCTTTCATCCAAATTGTTTCCAAAGTTATTTTTAATAAATTAATTAAATTATTAATTTTATTTAACATTAATTAAATTATTATTTAATTATTATATTAAATTATTAATAAGTATATTATTAATTATATTTATTAGTAATTAAATTAGTATTAATTAGTTAAATTCTATTTTTAATTAAATTATTGATTAATTTTTTAATTAATTTAATGGCTTTTAAAATTATTGTTCGTAAATAAAAGTAAGAATGGGTAAAAAAAATAGTTAAAATAAAAAATTTCAAATCGATATTGAATATGCTCAATTTGTGTGGCTTTTATGGAATTTTTCTTTATGGCAATGGAGAAAATTTGGCGACCGAAATCATAGACGCAATTATTTTTTATCACACTTTATTGGCAACTTTCTTATTTCGAAATATAATTACCAGTTCTAGGTCCTTTGACTAAGATGAATGTGTAGAAATTCTCTAATCAGTCTAAGCTAAACAGACATATTTTTATAAAAATTATAAATTAACTAGAAATAAGTTTTCCTTCCTAGATAATTTGACATTGAATGCATTCATTTTGAATTCCAAACACTGATCAACGCGATAAATAATTGAACTGTTTCAAATATCTGATATATCATTGCAGATTTTGAAACATGTACTTTTTTATCTTTGGCATCTAGTTTATTCATACTTTCTACACTTTTTAAGATTCTCATTTCTATACAAATATATACAAAATAAAAAAAAGTAAGAAATTGCACAACTTTATTTAACCACCTGCAAACGAAGTAAACTCAGCATAATTTTGATATTTGTGGAACGAATAATGATTTATTTTTAGATTGGCTGTTGATTTAACGTCACTTAATGTGAAACTGAGACATTATTAGTTATATGAAGCAAAGTTATTTAAAAAATTTTGAATCTACTTTATGAGTTTATATATTTTCATGGAAAACGAGATCCATTTATTTACAATGTTGTTATAAATGCAATCGAAAATTCCAAGAAAGGTTTTTAATTATTCAAAGCTTAATTTTATTTTAATGTTTTCTAAAATTTTTGGGATATGCTTCAACGAAAGTGTATTTTTCAAATTTTCTTTCTTCCTTTTTTTTTTTTTTTTTTTCTTTCTTTCTTCTTCTTCTCAAAACTCCTTTTAGAGTTTTAATGCAGATAAGAATAGAATTATTCTTGAAGAATAATTCTATTATTCTTAATGAGAATATTATTATTCTTGCATTTTTCAATACGAAATTAGCATTAGCAAATTCGACCCATCTATTTTTTCACTTCCTCGAATACATAATATAGAGATGGTATTGTAATCTGAATCTATCGAAATTTCTGACTAATGTTTTCTGCCAAAGTCGTGTGTAATATAATAATTGTATGAGGACTTCTGCTTTTGTTATTTCCGTTTTAAATACCAGTTTTATATACTTTCTCGCATACTTAGTATAGAAGAAGTTCCCCGAGATCGAAAAACACACTTTTGGAAAATGTCTGTCTGTAACAAAGATAACTAAAAAGGACTTTGAGCTAGAGCGATGAAATTTGGTATGTAGTCTTTATACCAAACTTGTATATAGGATAGAAGTTTATAGGATAACTACAGAATGAAGAGAGCAAGATAGATAAAAATTCAGTGCACAGGTATAATACCTAAAATAAGAAAAGGTTTACTGTCTGTCGGTTTGTAGCCTCAAAAACATGTAAACGCGATAATTCAAAAACTCAAAGATTTAAATATATCAAATTCGGTATGGGATTTTGTGACTGTAAGTGTAGTGTTCTATCAAATTTGTGTTTCAAGAAGTTGGGATAAACGAGTTTAAAATACGAATTGGATTTTTGGATACTATTAACCGCATCTCAGGGATTCATCGACAAAATATTCTCCAAGAATGCCACGATATATTCAATAAAAATGCTAAATTTACGCCAAAGGTTGATATTGTGCAATCATTTGACGCCAATGACATGCAAGACGTTTTCTGGGATAACAACAGCTTTATTAGAGAATATAACATAAAGTTTTAGGAAGACCATTCCAGATGTTTTCTTTTTGATTGCAATAAACTGAACAAAAGATCAATTTTAGATCTGTAAAGTTTAAAGATGCGTATTTATTAAATGGCAGGATAATTACTCTTTTTATGCATTAATTCAGACAAATTCAGTTTTATCTATTTTCCTTGTTATATATATATATATATAAACACGAAATCGTTTATATTTTATATAAACGATTTCATCACACACACAGACGTATATATATTTATATATATATATCCTTCGCCTCACACTCGCGCATAAAATTTATTTCTCTTCTTGATATTGGCCTTGAGACATTTTATCGTTCCTCCCATCCTTCCTCTCTCGGCAACTTGGTGTCAAATTCAGTATTTGATGTATTTTTTCTCTGGAAACTGCTACACGGATTGAGAAATTTTTGCTCTCTTCTACTTCAATATATGAGAAACACTACCAACTTTTTTTTAAAATTCTATAAAAAAATATTGTCGCGTAGATGAAAACGTAGATAAACCGTGTGTTTGTGGTGAATAGCATACAAGCCAATAAGTACTATGGTGAATAGCATATAAGCCAGTTAACAACACTTCTACCCGAGCGATCATTTTGGTATAATCGGTTAGTCACTGGACTGCTAACCACAAGGTCCCAGGCTCTATACTCACGCCTCACCATACCGCCACATTGGTGACCTCGACGCTTAACCTTCAACCTTCGTAATAGCTGTTGTGGCGCCATCTACCCGCAACCAAAGTCGTCAGACTCACTTGACGCAGCAAACCCAAAGTCGCCAGACTCACTTGACGCAGCAACCCAAAAGTCGCCAGACACACTTGGCTCATCAGCACCTACAAGACGATCGCCATAACGCTTGGCGCATCAGCACCCACAAAACGATCGCCATAACGCTTGGCGCATCAGCACCCACAAAACGATCGCCATAACGCTTGGCGCTAATCAACTGGGTAGGCCCATTAACACAACAGCTACTAATAACTTAATACATCACCACTCAACAGCCTTATCGTTCGTCTCACCTCCTCCTCACTGGAGGGAGAGTACTGTGGTGAATAACATATAAGCCAGTTAACAACTCTTCTACCCGAACGATCGTTTTGGTATAAATGTTAAGTTACTGGACTGCTGGTTCTAATCCTCACGCATCTCTTACCGCTAAATGTTAACTAAAGTCAAAGGTAACAATCGCTCATCTGAAATCGAGACTTACTATACCTTACATCTGTTTTTATCCACAAAAGAAATATCTTCCGGATAACAGATTCCAATAAATCTTCCAGATTTAGAAAGATACAGAAATTATAAGAGCATTCTTGAACAAATGGGAAATAAAAAAAAAAAATCAATAACTTTCCTGCAGTCAGAAACGAACTTGTGAGCTGTCGCATTCAGTTCATTGCATTCTATCTCTGAGCCATTCAGTCCGCCCCAGGTTAGAACAAGTTTCGTTACAATATGAATTAAAGCGTATTCAAATATAATTTGCGACTCGTTTTAACCGAAATGAATCAATGCTGTCTCTGCAAATGAACATAATAATAAAGGTTTTCATAGTTAGAAAAATGCTATTCCACTCCACACTGATGCTATAGAAAAAGAAATGCCATGGCTATGCTACTTTTTTTTATGTATAACTTTATCATCTTTCTTACTTCACATCGGCGTTGCAGAAAATGACTTTGCGCACACTGAATTTGGTATCCATTAAACTTGTTTTAAAAGATGATAGCTATTTCTTTATAATTAGGAATATCGGGATATTCTATATTAAACGTGTTTCAAAGATCTATAATTTACAAATCAATTAGCGGCACCAAAAAAAGTTCAAATTCGTACTAATGTATGCACATCTCATTAGAAAAGCATCTACAGAATTAAAAACTCGAGCAAGAAAACGCTAGTTCACTATAAAAATTAAGTTATAAAGTGAATTTTAAAGTAATATTTGAATTTTAATCCATTTGCAATTTCTAGTTTTACAATCGAGGGATTCTCGAAATTGAAATTATATAATCGTGAGAAAAAGTTGCATCTATTTGTCATCATTTCTTTAATTTCCAAAAAGAGCGGTTATTAGATTCATTATCTCATTTGTTATTTTGCAAATCGTTTACTTGAAGATTATTTAAAGTGATATATTTTTATGATGATTCGTTTTATTATTGAGTTTTTAAAACCCTTCTTATTATCTTTGTCTCATAGTGTAGAAAACTCTGAAAGGTGTAATTACACTTTACATTTGTCCATTTTACTTGTTATAAATATCTCTTTGGAACTTTTGTGAGGAAATATCTATGCTTGATAAATGTTATTTGCAACAAATAAGCTAAATATTAAATTATACTTTGAATCGTTTTGTTTTCATTTTAATTTTTTTCCTCTCCTGAATCCTAAACGAAGAGTTTTGAACAAGGCAATTCGTCAAAGTAGTATATATTCGTGAAATTAGTGCATACTTTTGAAAAATTAGTTGTATAATTTTTTTAATAAATTTTAAAATAATTTGTCTCTTAATTTAATAATTTCGGTAATGATATAGCCATTTTTTCATGTAAATTTGTATTTAAAATCTTTATTGTTGCATTCCAATAAATTCATTATCTTTAAGCAGCACGTCTTTTACAATACTTGAGAGCAATTAAAGTTTACCGATTCACACCACATATGTAAATTTCTACAAACTTTGGTTTTATGTCACTAAAGATGTTGGGATTTTTCTTTTCTTTTTTCCAGAGCTGGAAGAAAAAATTGCAGAATTTCTTGGCAAGGAAGCAGCCCTCTTCGTCGCATCCGGAACAATGGGGAACCTTTCAGCAGGTAACATTCACTTTTAAAAAAATTATTCTATTAATATTTTTTTTTTTTTTGCATTAGGTCTTGTTGCTGCATAATGGAGAAAAAAGGTTTATAAAAATGCATAACATTCGGGGCGATTTAATATAAAGTAGGAAAAAAACGTAACAGTGAAAGGCAAAATTTGTAAGCTTGTACCTCAAGTTTAAAAGGTTAACCTTTTATTAATAAATGCTTATTATAATAAAAATAGGGTATTTTTCTTCCATTCCTGAAACTAATTCATTTTACCCAGTTTAGATATAGAGTTAGCAATTTCACTGTCTGTTATACAAAATACACAAACATAAAATACTGCAATTGCCAAAAGATTTGAAATCGTAGTTTTGACAAATATCCACATTTTGGATCTCTCTGAGTCTGAAAAACTCATACATGAAATTATGTCTGTAAGCAAGACAGTTCAAACAAATGTCGAGCAAGACGGATGGAATTTGTATGCGATGTTTATGCCAAATTTGTACACTTCTGTCAAATTTTGAATGAATTCTAGTCGCAGAAAATCGGTTTGACTGTAGGAGTACAAATGAATAAGATAATAAACAAATTTAAAGCATGAAATGTATAAAATTCGGTGCACAGTTTTAGCATTTTTAGTATCATATGTATCAAATTTTGAATCAAATCTATCAAAAGATGACCTTCTTTTGTTGAGTCCTCTCGCATGCATGCAAACGCGATCTCAAAAACGTAACGACTTGAATAAATGAAATTCTATGTA
The DNA here is from genome assembly GCF_947563725.1 of Argiope bruennichi. Classification (NCBI taxonomy): domain Eukaryota; kingdom Metazoa; phylum Arthropoda; class Arachnida; order Araneae; family Araneidae; genus Argiope; species Argiope bruennichi. Next base: position 125,468,531 of record NC_079154.1, on the reverse strand, counting down.
TGATCCTGTTGTTAAAATTGTAGTTCTGTGTCTAATTTTGGTTTCAATAAATTGAAAAAAAAATGCAGCCAAAGAAATTCAATTTTCTTTTTTCACTTTTGTACAAAACTTAGTAAAAACGAGACTCTAAAACCAGAAACTTGAGCATTCGGGACATTCACGGCTAATCCAAAACGCACAATTTAATGACGGGAAAAGCGAGGGAATAACAATTTTTGTGTGAGAGTATGTGAGAAAGAAGTTTCGGATAGACTACTCCCACTGGTTATCTGTTCAAACTATTTTTGGCAGTTCAAAGAAACAGCATCAAAGTTTGAAAAAAAAAAGAGATGAAAAAGGAAAAAAGTGGCAATAATTTCTATCGTCTTTTTCATTCTGTTAAGATTTAAAACCGATTTTTTTTAAAAAATAATTTATATTATTATCCGTTTCGAAGAATGCAAATTCCGTATAAATTAAATTAATTATGTAACTTTATTTGAATCATAATATTGCACCTCGATTTACCATCTGATGTAATGTAACCTATAAATAGTTAAAATTACCTGAATATGAAATATAAACTTGTATACAGGGTGATTCGAAATTCGTTCAAATTTCGTGGGACTGCAGGGAATACGTCAGAACACCGATTTCACATAGGAAAGTATGTCCGTAAACGGCATTTGCATAAACAAAATGGACAAGTGAAGTGAACATAAGGAAACAGTACAGTTAAGTGGATTAATGAATGTGATTTTAATTCATACAAGGTAAAATGCAAGTTCGCAGGTGCTCAAAATTGCGACCATTTACATGAACGTAGAATTCACAGCGCTATTGCATTGACCAACGAGCACTTTCAAAAATCAACGAACACTTTGGCATATCACGGACAATTCCTGAGGCGGCCACTATACGTGCCACAAGTTCAATTTCACTACAGAAGGGGACCTCATATTCATAGTCTTCCATGGCCCACCACTAAAAGAAATCCACGAACGATAAATCAAGTGACCTGGGTGGCTAATCGATCGATCCGCCTCTGTCGATCCATCGAGCTCCGAATGTTCGGTTCAGGTAATCACAGGCAACATTTGTATTATGGGCTGGAGCCCATAGCCCAATCCGTCATGTTGATATCACATATCTCAGCGGATATGCGCAGAAATAGTGCCCAGAAAAGTGGATATCACAGTCGACATATACGCATGCTTATATTTGCGGACATACGTTCCTATGCGAAATCAGTTTCCTGACGTATTCCTTACTTCCCCACGAAATTTGAACGATAAGTTTTGAATCACCATGTATATCTACTTAATATGCATTTTAATTCCACGTTATGATTTTTCAGTGATGGCGCATTGCTGGACAAGAGGACAAGAAATAATTATGGGAGATCAATCTCATATGTTCATGTATGAGCAAGGAGGGATTTCTTCAGTAAGATTCTTGTGCTGTTACGGCAAATTTACTTTCACACTTTTTTCCATGAAATTCTGATAATTCTGTGATCCTATCTCTGTACAAATGTTGAACTAACATTGTTATGTTCTGTTTTCTCCCAGCTGGCCGGTGTCCACGTTAGCAGCATACCCACTCTGGAAGACGGGACCTTTGACTTGGAGGTACTGAAGGAAAAGATTCGTCCGCGGAACCCGAATATGCACGAGCCTTCAACGGGTCTCATTTGCCTCGAAAATTCTCACAACAGATGCGGTGGGAAGGTTCTGCCTCTGTCATATATACGAGAAGTAAATACTCACTCAAGTATACTTGATTTAAATTTTATGTATGTTCACCTAGAAGACGAGAGTTAGATTTATAGGTATACGCTGCTTAGCTTCAAGATCTGCTAATAACACATAATTTTTTTTAATGAATGAAAGTTTCTCATTGCCTATGAGCCACTGAAGTATCGCAACTATTTGCCATCGCAATCCAGCTTTTATAGCTGCCTATTACATTTGAAAAAAGACAATTATATTTATAAAAAATGATTCTTTCGCTTGCTTATGACCCACTGAAGTATCGCGGCTATTACACATAAAAAAGACAATTATGTTTATAAAAAGGAATGTTTCGCTTGCCTGTAATCCACAGAAGTGTTACAGCTATTTGCTCAGTCGGGCTTCGCAGCTATCGAAATAGGATTATTCCCTTCAGTAGGGAAGAAGCATCATATTCCAGAGATATATGTGGGAATAAAATTCTGCTCACCCCCAAAAGCGTTTGCAAAAATTGTTTTAACAGAAAAATATAGGAAGCCTAATAAAAATTTTCGGAAAGAATGACGCGATTTGAAAATGGAACATACTTCCAAGATTTTTTCAATCTTAATTCAGATAGATTAATAGTATTACGGATTTTCACCGATGGGTTGATTTCTATAGTGTAGTGTATGGTATGAAGATACAATCAGCAGACCTCAGTAGAAAACAACGACGTTTATTTACACGAGTACACCAAGACGACAAATATTTACAGCCGAGACGAACACGGGACAGCACACAACAGCATACTACAGCAGACAGTAGCCCACAAGTAGTAATTTACCACAGCACACGAAGCGGCTAGACAGAATCCAGCAGGAGAGGGGATCCTCAGAACTTCGCTCTACGGTCTCTCCAAACGACTGAAATTCTCACTTTAGCTGCCGCCTCACCACTTCTCCCAACTGGCTACTACACAAAAGATACGACGCTGCTTCCACTGTAGAAAACAGAATTTCGGCACACAGCAGTTCAGAACTCGCTCCACGCAACGCTGGCACTCCGCTGTTGCTTCGCTATCCTCTCGAAGACTCGTTACTTGTCGGCGCCTCCGACTATAATTTACGACGACGACTCTCGACAACACCACAGCTTGATAGTGTCTGCCTTTTATAATTCCCGGGATACGGGCCTGGAATCTTCTAGACCAATCAGGCGTATCTCGGTTCCTAATGGTCGGATCGACAAAATTATCGAAGTTTCGAGCATTATCCATTTTGTCGCAAAATGGTCGCCAAGCTATGGGATCACTGGCTCGGCATCCGACAGCATCCAATACAGATGACTGTAAAACGGTCTTTCTTATGATGAAACTATTCATGCTGGGAAGCAAAATTACAGGTTTTGTAACAATAGTAAGATAAAATCTTATCTCAAATAAAATTAAAAGCTTGTTCATTTCTCAAGAACTAGAAACAATAGATGCTTTTTCTCAACAGTATATTTTTTTAATAATTTTTTGACATGTAAAAAAATCATATTGAATAAAAATTCTTTGGGATAAAGACTTTTTTTCAGTTATCTAATTACTCTCTGCTAATGCATTTTATTTTTTCAGGTTTGCGCCCTGGCTCGCAATAATGATATCCCGGTTCACATGGACGGTGCCAGAATCATCAATGCTTCCGTACACTGCGGCGTTCCAGCGCATGAGATTGTCAAAGAGTGCGCATCCGTCTCTATGTGTCTTTCTAAGGTGAGTTGCGTCAATTTTTGATTGTTCCCGTAGGTGATGTAGTTAAAATAAGAATATTGCAATCCCCAAAATATTTGTCTTCGAGATGAATCTCCACATTTCAAAGCTCTTTATTTCTGAAAAACACATTTTTTTAATTATGTCTGTTAATAAGTTAACTCAAAATTGTATTAATTTTAATGAATAATATTTATTATCTGATCTTTAAATTAAGTTTGTAAATTTCTATAAAATTTTAAGCGAAATCCATGCACAAAAAAATTTGTCAGAACGTAAAGAACTATATCATTAAATTTTGGTACACATTTATCATCTAAAATATAGTTACTTATCAAGTTTTGAACCAAATCCATCGAACGGGTGACCTTTTGACTATCTATATTTGCAAGCATTCAAACACAATAACTCATAATCAGAATGATTTGATGAAATTCGATATGTGATTACAATTATAGTTTTTTAAATGCTAGATTCACACTAAAGATTTATATTTAACTATCGTTCACCATCGCCATGCAACGAAAGAAAATACGAGAAAGTTTTAGGGTGACAATTCCTAATGGTTGCTTCATTTATTTTGTTTCATATATCATACAGCACATTAGAATGATTTTTTCCCATCAGTTTATTTAAGGTAGGTATAGTTCACTTTTTGTGTTTCATTTCTTAGCAAATTCAGTAAATGAACTTTTGTATCATCCGATACGTCTTCTCAAAATTACAAAACCTGTTTCATCTCCACTGAATCAAACTATATGCATTTTCAGGGCATAGGGGCACCAGTTGGTTCTGTTGTGGCAGGTTCCAAACAATTCATCGAAAGGTAATCCTGTCTTTGTCTATGCGTAGAATAAAGAACTTCTTTTACTGACGATATCAAATATTTCCATAGGTATGCTCTACAATGCCCGATATTCTAACTAGCATTGTAGAGTTATCAGAATATAGCATCTAGCTTGAAAATGATTTTAATGGAATATTTCGGTATATCAGAAAAAAATGCCTCAATAAACATAATAGTATTTGGCATCGTGAAAATTTTCAAAAATTTTAAATGAAAAAAAAAATTATTTTCATTGTAAAAGCAAGTTGAACAAAAGTAAATTCCCGGACAAACAGGTTAATAGTTATCAGTTAAAAAAATGTATCTTTATATTTTTCTTTCCCCTTGATTTCATGACCTCTGAGAATTAAAAACCATAGTTATCGATATTCTTCGGGTGACTGAATGCAGAGCAGACGTCAATTAATATTTTAAAAATTTTAATGCAATGTTTTTTTAACAACAAGTTTTTTTATCTAAATTAAAAAATAAATTAAACATAATAAACCCGTTACAGAATACTAAATTTTAGAAAAATACAAGCTTTTATCCGCGACTTCGTACGCGTGGAAATAGATTGGAATTTATAGCATCAATGGCTTTATCTTTTGTTACTCCTGCGCATGCGTGTTTTTTCAACGTCAATTGGGGCAACACAAATGTATGAATTTTCTACGCCAGTTGGGGTAACGCAATATAGATTAGAAATTTTTAATTTCCTTTATTCTGTTTTATTTTAATTCAAAAGTACTTCAGAATGAATCCGAACGATCGATTAATTAACAACGTTTAATTTTAAATGTATCGAACACTAAGAAAATAAACAGAATCGTTTGAAATAATAGTCAAAATCATGTTAAGCCTAATCTCATTGGCGTGGGGAAAAAAAATGAAGCTTTACTCATTTGGCGATTTTTGGCGGGAAAGTTAGCTTTTAATTAGTAAACAATTAACCACTCAATCAAACTGAATAAATAGTAGCCTATGTCCTATTCCAGAGAATATAATCTATCTCTCCGCTAAATTTCATCCAATTCTGTTCAGCCATTCTGGCGTGATTGACTAACAAACATCCATCCATCCATCCAAACTTTCACATTTATAATAGTAGTATAGATTTTATATACTTAATTATAAATGTTTAACAATAGAACAGTAGTATTACTATTCTATTGTTAAGTAGTTTCGAAACAGAATATCTATTATTTTCAATCTCGATATTTTCAGTAGCAGTTATGAGAGGGAGTAATTAATGTAGTTATAGTTTTCTTTTTCATTTCTAAGATGAAATGAAATTTTTTAAAAAAAGTCCTTTAACGGGAAAAGTAATTTAGAAACACATCGGAAAATTTCGCTTCCACAAAGGATAGTTCAGGATGTAAGTTCTTGTGCTTTAAAAGAAATGAATGATGAAAAAAAAAAGAAAAGAAAGTAATTTCGTTGACATTTTTAAATTCAATGGAATCCGTTTATGAGTTTTCGTGTTCTTGTGATTTAAAAACAAATCACTAAATGCCTAAAACAAAGTTAGGGTGTTGTATTTTGTAAAAAAAAAAAAAAAAAAAAATCGATAACCGTTAGGTTAAGTCTACCTTCCGGATAATGGAATGGGGTGCATAAAATTTAAAGTGTGATTTACGTAAAGACAATAATATAAGATTGTATGGCAAGTTATTATAATGGTTCAGAATTATGTCCAAAAAAGGATTAAATTGCAGAATAGATTAAATGGTTCTTCTAACTATAATCTGTTAAATAAATGAGCATTAAATGAAAAATAGTATATGCAAGAATATTAATTTAATAGCACTGATAATTAAATATCTATAACATGACAAAAAATATTGAAAACAGGATTTTTTTACATATCATTTATTATTTTTATGGCCTTCTAGGGTAATCTATTCAAAGATAAAAAAATTATCTCAGTTTGGCATTTCAATGATATTCGGAAAGTCAAAGCGTGAGAATAATAAATTCAACGCAAATGGATTACTCAGCAATTATCTTTTGGTGTTTGCCTCAAATATTTACTTAACAATCCACTTGAAGCAGAATGTTATCAGCTCGTGCACTTACTTTCATTCTTATCATAAATTGGCCATATAACATCTTTATCTCACAACCATAAAGTTAATGTACGATATAAAACAAACATTTCAAGACTTTTAAGAAAATACATTTGTTACTAAAAATTATTTGACAGGCTCTCTAAATTATTTAAATGAAGTATGTGATAGCATAAAACGATCTGCTTACGGACAAGCTAGCACAAATGAAAAAATTATTTGAATCGAACTCAAAATTCCTATTAAAGTTGTTTATCAGAAACGGATATTAAGTATGCCATCCGTATATGCTAGAAATAGAAGTGAGTCAAATTCAATGAATAAAACCAAGACGAAAGAACAATCGTGCCACCAAAAGCGGCTAGAACGGAACTAAAAAAAAAGTTTTTCTGTTTTATAATAAATCCGATTACATTTATATTGCAAGCAGAACTAGAAAATTTATCGATAAAAAAATTCACAAGAGATTTGTAGTTATTTTACAGAGGCAAAAAAGAAAAGTGAAAAAAATTAATTTATTAAGAATTAGTTATTAAGGGCATCAAGTTCATAACAGAGGCTGCAAAGAATCATGCTATTTAATTCATACAAATAAATTTCCTAAAACTTATTTTTTTATGTAAAATATTTGCAGGGATGGATTGAATTCTAATTATGGTATTTCTTCCATTCGTTTTTTTAAACGGCACATAAAACATTCAATTTGTTTGGTAATATTATTGAAGGAGTGATGACTTTTAAATATGACTCACAGAACTTCTTGCTGTATTTTGAACCCGTCAACGATTTGGAGGTAAAAACTTACACTTTATAAAAGCAGAAATCAACCGGTAAAGTCTATTTAATCAACGAAACAATAGAATAAATCCCCAACAAATAAGATAAATAAATATATAATTGGAACACTTTTCTTACCATTTCCAATTGGGTTTTGATACCAGTGCCAAAATGAAAATAAATTCATTCTGGATGAAAATTAAGATTTTTTCAAAACGAAAAAAATATTAAAAAAAAAAAAAAAATAGAGAAACATAGATGAAAAAAAAGAGAGAAAATTTTGATTCGTTTTCATTAAATAAGAATATTAAAAGCGCAAACAATAAGATCTAATTCTGATCTTGTTTAATAAAGAAATCAAATACTTCTCTTTTTTTTTTATCGTTGCGTATACATTTCGAAATGCCCATTAAGTTTTGTAAGCAATTTTAGCAACAAAAAATTTTAAAAGCTACCTAGTTATTTCCATTTATTATCCATAAAAACATTAGCATCGAACTTAAAATGTTCACATATCTTTTTTTCTTTAAAGATATAAATAATATTTCGCAGGCTATACAGCACTTAGGCTCTCCATGTTTAAAGATATTTTACATTCTGTCATAATATCCGATTGTCTCTGGTTAATATATTTCGTTTGAAAGAAAACTAAAGAAATATAATCCGCTTTTAGAAACTTGAACATTTAAAATTTGAGAAAATAAAAAGCTTAAAATGCCTGATAATTTAACAAAGCACATTTTTGTAATTTTAAAAGTAGTTGATCTGTTTCTCCTGCAGGGTTCATAGATGCCGTAAAGTGCTCGGCGGGGCTATGCGGCAAGCCGGCGTCTTGGCAGCTGCAGCTCTCGTCGCGCTAGAGTCTGCAGAGGAAAGGATACGAATCGACCACCAGCGAACGAAAAAATTTGCTCAAGGTAATGCTACATCGCTCGATTTCTAAACATGCTAATGCTTATAGATTGACATACTCTCTGTAAATTACAACAAACATAATGCAAAAATCATCCATAGCATTTTGTTAGAACAGATTGTTAGACTTAAAATCCGACGTGAATTTAAGCTTTTAGCGGTCCTGGGTATATTGACTGCATTAACATGTATTCCTATAAATTATTCAACCCATTTAGTTTCACACAGTAGCATTTCTCCGATTTTGCAATCAGCTAAGGCCAATGTGGGAGAGTTGAGCATAGGCAGATCGAGTAAAGAATGCCCAAGAGTAAAAAGACCCAAGGTGTTAAATACATAAATATATAACGAATAAAAATTTGCGAATTATAAAATATTAAGATTACAATGTGTATTTACATTGTATAAGTTATATATAAATGAAGGTTATATAAATAATAATATATAATATAACAAGGCTAAATAAATGTTTACAAAAATAAAATAATCGATGTTTAATAATAGATTTTTTTTTTTTAACCATTGGGCAAATAATTCCTCATATAGTGAATTTAACCAGGACTCATTGAATTTCTGACGAATGCATTGTTTGCAAATCGTTTTGATAAAAGAATAAGGGGTTGAACATTTCCCATATTCAGGCACAATCTCATTAAAGCAGATCATTCCAAAAGTTTTCAGAATACACTTTGAGTCCACTGAAATTGACAAAACTTCGGACTCGAAAACCGAAAACACATTTTTCAATAATAATTTTTCACATTTTTTTTCCAATACAAGTTTAGATTTAACATGTTTATATGCTTTTTGGATACTTTTAACTATTTGCACGAAAGACGAACCACATGTGAAGATTTCAATTATCCTAACTACTTCACTTCACAATTGTAGGAAATGAAAATGTACAAAAAAGATACTTGTTTTTAAATAATTTAACAGTTGGATATTGAAAACTTATAGCGTTTATTCAATAATTCCGTAATTGGTCTTTTGTGATTATTTTTGTGGTTAAAGAATAAGAAAAAGACGCATTTTTAATAATTTTAATTGCCTTTCCAAAGGAAGAAAAGAAAAGAAAAAAACTGGTATAAGAAACTGAAATGTTGTGGCGACAAAAAATTGATGCAATTATAGTCTCTGACATAATAATCAATTTTTTTCCTTTTGATATTAATTTAGTTCTGAAGTAATCAACGCATGGCAGACTAAAACTCGCTCATAATTCGTCTAATGAGAAGCAATGGAGGAAATCTCGTAATGATAAAATAAATAAATCTGAATTAGCAATCTAACTTCAATCCTTCAATAAAAAATCTAAAGAATTCAGAAAAAAATATAATGCAAATTCACAGAATGGACAGAGTCAATTAATTTCTTATTGCTCACTTTCAGAGATCTACAATTTGAAAAGCAAGCTTATAACTTGTGATCCAGCGATCGATTCAAACATGATTTTGCTTCAATTTCCGTCACCCAACTTTACAAATGAAGATTTTGTTCGAAGAATGGCTGAGGTAAGTTATTACTGAATCAATCTATAAAAACAGTGGAAAACAAACAAATAAATAAATAAATAAGAAAAATTATTCAATTGGGACAGATTTTCTTTAACCCTCTAGCTGCTTATCCAGCGATTTCCGCGGGTTGGCAGTCAGTCCATTTTCTATTATATCCTGCGTATTTCGCAGTTTAGAGTGTTTATTTTTACGATTACAGACTTTTATTACATCATATTATTATCGTATAACATATAGATAGTATCAATTCACTTTATTTGAAAAATGTTTGAACAGATTTGGAAACATCGCATATAAATAGGGATTTTAAAAAATTACGTAATCAGAGGGTTAATGGGACAAACATTTTCATAATTAAAAAATTAACAAAAGAAATTAAACCATCGAATATATTTTAATCTGCTTTCATTTGAGCGAATTTTTTATAGTAGTCCAGCTATCAGTAATAATTGAAATTGACAGCACATGAAAAGTTTTGCAAATAACTTAAGGCTTAGTTACATAGTCTGCATATGATTCTAATGTATTTACAAATAAGCAGTATATATTTAACAGAATTTAGTCATAAAAACACTTAGTCATAATCGATATGCGTTATAATGAAGCTCTGCATTTAAAATGAATGCTATTTTATTATATGGGATTCTGTTTGATCTGTATCATGGAAACTTTGTGATCTGTAGAAACGCAGTGCAAGATTCTTCTCTGCCTGTGATTCATTCCACAGCTTCCTTGGTACCATCAATTTGAGATGGTAGGCTCTAAAAATTTAAAATAGCACATAGAAGTTAAAAAACAAAAATTAGAAATCTCTCTCTCTGTGTGTGTGTGTGTATGTAGGACGGCGTCTAGGGGTAAAGCGAATTTTTTGAATAAAGAAAGAAATAATAACATCCGAATTAACAAACAATTAATTTATTAAGACTACATATAATTAAACATTTTAATATTTACAGAAATGGGATAAGATTTAATTAGGAGCAGGATTCACCTGAGATGGGGGATGCCAAACGTAAAGAAAGCAGGTAAAGGGTACGTAAAGGGAGCACGTAAACAGCGTCAGATCTCACTCGTCCATAGCCACCGCAAGCATCGAGTGTTACACCTTTAGGAGCCTCCCCAGGCGCCCTGATGTCCCACGCGCGCTAGCCTCTCCTATTGGATGCCAAAACCTAGCCTGATTTGACTTGACATGATTGGCGTCGCCATCTCTCACAATCGAAACCAACTAAAATACTTCAATTAATCACCATCCGTAAAACAAGTTTACAGCATATATCACTTCCTATATCTAATATATAAAAATCTCGTATCACGATGTTTGTGTTTGTACTCCTCCGATACGGCTCGACCGATTTTTATGAAATTTTTTATGTCTATTTGGTAGGTATGAGAATAGGTCGTAAAGTATATTTCATAACGCTAGGTAATTACGGTGTGCGACTGTTGTTGGTTAATGCCACCGATCATTCCAAGATATATGCAAAGTGAATGGGCAACAGTATCCAACATATAAAGATGCATGTCGATATGCTTGCTGAAGCAGCATTGGGCTGTATAGCAACACAAATTCGTTTACTATTCGCTACAGTGTTGACTACAGGTTTCCCGGGACGAGCAGACACGTTGTGGGATAAGCACAAAGATTCAATGACTGACGATATATTGTATCGAATTCATACACGGTGCAACGATCTAACGATTACATTCAGCTACGTTATGTACAATAAAGCATTGATTACTATCAAGTTGTCATTGCCAATTTATCACTCAGTCATTTCGGTATGAGTTCGCCAAATCGAAGTACATCTGATTTAATGGACACCGAAATGAATCGTGAACTGCAGTAGGATACTGCAGAAACGGCAGCGATTGCTACTCGCAGTGTCCTACTACTGACACATGGACAAAAAATCATTTACGACCGGACTGCATTATGCTGGCAGTTTCGGCGAGATAAGGTGGATTCTTTTTTTTTTTTTTTTTTTTTTTTTTTGATGCACCAGGTGGAACTGGCAGAACATTTCTCATTTCGCTAATTCTCGACCAAATACGATCTAATAATGGCATCGCGTTAGCCGTTGCATCATCTGGCATTGCAGCAACTTTATTGGATGGAGGCAGAACAGCTCATTTAGCATTTAAGCTGCCACTGAATATTCAAAATAACCCAAGCGCAGTGTGCAACATAAAAAAACAATCTCCATGACTACGGTACTGAAAAAAATGCAAAATTATCATCTGGGATGAATGCATTATGGCACACAAACATTCTCTTGATGCGTTGAACAGAACACTCAAAGATATAAAAAACAATAACAAACTATTCGGCTGAACTCTGTTACTCCTTTCAGGTGATTGATTTCAGACAAACACTTCCCGTTATTCCACATTCAACGTACACTGATGAGATCAACGCTTGCTTGAAATCATCGCCACTGTGGCGTAATGTTGAAGTCCAACAAAAATTAAACACGCACGTCCAAATGCTACAAGATCCATCTGCTGACACATTCTCGGACCAATTGTTAGATATCGGCGATTGAAATGTTGCTATCTATGAAAATACTGGATGCATAAAATTGCCCACTAATTTCTGCACTATCGTTAATTCGCAAAATGCTCCCGTTGACCGCATATTTCCCGATGTACGCACACAATACATAAATCATGCGTGGCTGGCAGAAAGAGCCATTTTGGCAGCAAAAAATGTGGACGTCGACGATTTAAACTTCAAAATACAGCAGTCGTTGCCAGGCGACTTGGTATCATTCATACAAATCGATCGATATAGTTTGCGATGCTAACGAAGTTGTAGATTATCCAACAGAGCTTTTGAACTCACTGGATTTGCCAGGCATGTCACCACACCTTCTACGACTAAAAGTTGGATCTCCGGTTATTTTACTTCGAAATTTGAACCCACCATGGCTGTGCAATGACACGCGATTGGTCATTAAAAAATTGATAAAAAACGTTATCTAAGCCACCATTTTGAATGGCAAATTCTGAACCGAAAATGTTTTGCTGCCAAGAATTCCAATGATTCTAACAGATGTGCCAATTGAATTCAAACGCGTTCAATTTTCTATTAGATTGGCATTCGCAATGACAATCAATAAGTCGGAAGGCCAAACGATGTCTATTTGTGGCTTCGATTTGGGCACACCATGTTTTTCACACACACAATTATACGTGGCATGTTCTTGTATGGGCAAACCATCGAGCTTATTTGTGTTGGCTAATGACGGACTGACAAAAAATATCGCACACTGAATTGTCCTAGAATAAAAAATATATTACTTTTTTCACTTTACGTTTAACTATTAAGAGATCAAACAATGTGTATGTTCATTACGTTAGTGAAAATACATTGTATTGAGAAAATGAATGGCTGGCGTTTTTTTGTTTTCATCGGCGATCATCGTCTACAGCGCTCCAGTCCTCTTTCTGTTATAGATCCCATCCCCACACACTTACAATACATTCGTTATTTTTTAATTAACAACCAAAATATTCACTAGAAATAATTTATATGGCAAAACAACGTTTGCAGGGTCAGCTAGTATATATATATATATATATTAGCTCTGGAAATAGTGAGAAAGAGGAATGAATGTTGAACTAAATTGTAGAATTGTATTTAATACAACTTACAAACCCATGAAATTAGTTTTATGTGATTACATATCTTGTTTTAAAAACGGAAAATTAGAGATAAAAACTCGGACCACATTGTTCTTTAAATAAGAAAACATTTTGCAAATCAGTTAGGAATAATAACCGCTTATATTTTTTCCGCTATGTTTACAGGTGAAAATAGAAGACAAAGAACAAGTTGTAGTGAAAGCCTGCCCTTGGTACAGAAATCGAGTCCGATGCGTTCTACATTCGGACTTGACTCAAGAAGATTTAGACAGTGCTCTAATGAAGATTCGCGCCATCGTTTTGTAAAAAAATATCCTTAAATAGAATAAAAACCACTGAAATAGTTATAAAAAAAACACTCCGCTTTTTTTTTTCTTTTTTCGAATAATATTCCCAAAAAAGCACTAATTTTAGCAACACGAACATCATGTTTTTTTTATACTCTTACAAAAACAATACTAAGACAGAATCATTCTTATAGAATTAATGTAATTCTTATAGAATTAATGTAATGCTTCTATGCTGTTCTGATTGGAGATAAAAAATTTGAATAACCCCAATCACAACAGCATGGAAACATTACATTAATTCTATAAGAATGATTCTGTCTTAGTAATATATTGCAGAAACCTATAAAAAGAATTAGTATGTGACAGAATTACTTTATAAAAATCGAGAAAAAGCATAAAACAGAAAATTTAAATTTCAAAGATATTATAACCAATGACAAATCAAATTGCAGGTATGGAGCCTTTACTTACAAACCATTAACAGCGGATATTGTACAATGCGTTTAGGTAGTAGAATTTCACAAAATTAAACAACTACCATTTTAAACAAGCGAGTCATTGAAAAGAATATCAGTAAATTAATTGTGTTCAAAACTATTTCAATATATCATATAAATCGCCGTTACACCTGCGTCTGCTTTTAAGATATTTTAGAGCCTTCAAATCTTATTAGAATAGCACTCAATTAATATCAACATTAATTAATATTTCAGATAAATGAATGTCATGATTTGGCACATATATATATAAAGATTACTTGGAATATAACTCTAGAATATGGCAGTATAAATTCGACTAAGGGCGAAATATGAAGTTTCTAAGTTGATATTGGCAACTTTAACTTCTAAGATGAACAATTTTAATCGAAAGCAACCTAAAAGATTGGACTCTAAACTTTTGATTTAATTCTTAATATAATAACATATATAGATACCTTAATATTAACTGCCTTTAAAAATAGATTTCCAACAATTAAAATATTTAAATAGACAAGTAAATTATTTTCATGGAACAAGATGCACAATTAGGGATTGCAATACCGGGATACCGAATACCGGTATTTTGAGCTATTTTACAATTTCGTAAAACCGGTATTCACAAGTTTAAATACCGGTTTTTCGGTATTTACTAGAAATTTTTTAAATTGTCTCCACTATATGTTCAGGGATAGCCAACATAGCAAAATAGTATACGTTTTTGTTTTTATGTCTTCCTAACTGGCGAAATTAATTAGCTAATTAATGGCTTAAATCTAAATTAGCGAAACATGGATTATACCTGAAAGAAGATATTGTATCCATAACGACTAATGGAGCAACAGTTATGAAAAAATTTGGAAAGTTGATGGGTGCAAATCAGCAATTGAGCTATGCTCATGGAATTCAATTAGGAGTAATAGATGTATTATACCAAAAAAATAAAGAACAGAAGAATCCAAAGAGTGTGGATATAGAAACTTCATATTCCGACATTGAAGAGAGTAAGAGTGAGAGTGATATTGACAATGAAGATAATGGCAATGTAATTGTGGAAGAAGATATTGCTAATGAGGATGAAATATTAACCCATCAAGAATTGCTTCCTATAATTTATAAAGTTCGAAAAATTATTAAGATATTTAAACGTTCCCCTACAAAAAATGCCATATTACAAAAATATATACTAACTGAAAATAAAACAGAATATATGTTAATAATAATATTGCAACGGGAAACGAACAAACTTGATTTTTATTTTCGTAGTTTCCTGTAATTCCTTTTTTTTATTTGCTTTTATTATTTTATATGATGCATCTGTTCATTTCCGGTCTGGTGGCGCCAGAAGGGATCATTATTATATTGTTTTTTATGGAATTAACTAGTTGTCGGTTACAACTCCAAAAGGAGTGCCTGCAATTTAATAATCTGCATTAAAAATGTTAAAATGTTAAAGAAAACGTCCTCACTGCTTTTGTCATGTGGTCAGTAGAGAAGTTATTGGATATTTTTAGTGTAGGCAAGCTCTATCCTGGACACTTTGGTTCGAACTTTGTTCAGCAGAAAGGTATGTGGATTCTTTTTTGTTGATCAGTAGTAATTAAAGAACATCAAATCCGCAGTAAATAGATTCTAAGACACGTTGGAACAATTTACTCCTAAAGATGGAACGGTTTTTGAAATTTAGAAATCCAATCCAAAAAGCAATAATCGACTTAAACCTGCAAATAAATTTTTCCGACAGTGAATTCGACTTGATATCCAGAACTATATCAGCTCTCCTTCCAATAAAACTGTCTATAGAGGCATTATGTCGGAAAGATTTTAATTTATTAACAGCTAATGCAACAATAAATTTCATGTTGCAGTCACTAAATGAACAGCACACATCACTATCTGAAGAATTACATATTACATTGAAAAGTCGCACAGAAGAAAGGCATACCGAAATAGAAAATGTCTAATGGTATTTACATAATTATAATGATTTTAAAAATGAAAAAGAAAATAATCAATTCAAATCTGATTAAGTTTATAGTAAATTTTCTTACAATTTTTTACCCACAAACCTATCCACATTCAGAAGAATTCGGTTCAGTTATCGAAGATATTGATGACACTAATGTCGATAGTGAAAAGGAATTGTTTCTTGAACAAAAATTAGAATTAGCGATAAATAAAAAAAATTCAACAAACCAAAATACAATACAGAAATCAGCTATATCCAAAACCATCCGACGAGAAATCGATTTATTTGAAGATGAGGGATTTAGAGGGAAATACTTGGAAAAAGTATATCGCGTATTGCTAACAGTATCACCCAACTAGCGAAGATGCCGAAAGAGCATTTTCGACAGCTGGTAATTTTGAAAAAAAAAATTACTTTTCAGCATTGCATGCATTAGGTTTTTCAAGATCACATTTCAAAAATTTGTAAATCAAAGACTGTATAGTGACATTTAACACTTTTTTTGTGATTTAAATAAATAAGTTGTCCCTTTATTTTTTTGTGATTCTTTATATACTGTTATAATTTGTAAGTGACATATTATTTTTTGTGATATTTACACTCTCTTATAAAACTGGCAAATAAAACAAAGAAACACCTGGTTTTCTTTCTTTTCCTAAAATTTCAAATACCGGTATTAAAACCGGTATCCCGGTATTAAGATCTAAAAAATACCGAATACCGGTATTGAAATTTTGGTCCGGTATTGCAATCCCTATGCACAATACATTCAAACAGAATAAAAATACCCATTCTTTTTTTTTAAATATCTTTGTTGTTTATTTATTATTTTTATGGAAATAGTTTGGATTTTGTGCAGATTTTGTAATCTGCGTTCACACCCATATTATTCAAAGAAACATGTAATCTACAATGTTTAATCAAATATTTGCAATCCCTGATGCTTGAACATTAACGATACAATCATATCGATAGTACAGGTTAATTTAAAAAAGAAATGCATGAATTCCAGAAACTACCAAAGTTAAAAAGAGACCAAAAATTAGCAGTTTGTCAGAGCTAGAAGAGAGTGCTTATTGATGTCTTTAAAAAATAGGAATTTGAAATTAGCCAATTAAATATATAACACTCAATAAAAATTAAATTGACAAACTTATCAAGTAAAATAAAATCATATTCTTTGAGCCCAAACGAAAAAAAAAAAGCGATAAAAACTGCATATGATATAAAAATGGACAGAAAAAATTTGTAACTACTAAAATATGAAACAATATTAAGCCCAAATTATAAAAGAAATTGCAGTTTTAAAACTATTTAAAGGTAAAAAGCTACCAATAAAAAAAAGAAAAAGTGAAAATTTCTGAAGAAAAAAATTGCACTGGTAAAAGTGCACGAAAGATGGATGTAATTAAATAGTAAAACCGAATCGTTATTTATTGTGTTGAAATTAAATTTGAAAGATCGGTTCAAATTTTGTGAAATAGTCGTTCAAAAATGAAATTGATGTCACTGAAATACTGTTTTGAATTTTAGGATGATGTGAAAATTTTTGATTTAATAGTTCTGAATTCACAGCAAAAAAAAATGTAAAATCATTCTACCTTCATTTAAGGGGGCATAGCAACTTTTCAAAAGTAAGATAAATGTTATTTGATTCTGTCAAGGAGTGTGGAACTATATATGGTACAAATAAAGAAATGGATATTAAATTTATATGTATAGACAGAGGGAGAGAAAGAATTTTAAATATAATCCGATTATGTTCAGGGCTATTTATCTTAAAGATACATGTGTAACTTTATCCATACTGGCAGTTTGATTTATTGCTATAATGTTCATGCTCAAGTTGGATAAGTCAGATGGTCTAGCTAGCCAAAAATCCAATTTTATTAGTTGTGCGAGTTCAGTTTTAATCATTTTGAATATAAATAAGAAAGTCATAAAGCCTTATTGAGTGCACATAATTCATAACATTTTAAACTCGTACATATTCCCTATTACCCAAAGAAAATTAGTCTAAAAATAAACGTTGTTCCCTGTCTTTTCAGGCTAACAAACAAGATCCAGATGCAGTTGTAGTTAAAGCTGGTCTAAGGGATAAAAATCGAGTCAGGTGTGTGATCCACTCCGACTTGAATGAAGAACATTTAGAATGGGCTCTACAAAAGATCAGGAAGATATTAGGCTGAAAAAGATGAGAAATAAAATGCTACTCTTTAACATACACTTTTCATTTTTTTCTTTCCCACAAATTTAGATATGAAACATTTGTTGCATAATGACTGAATTAATTAAATTTTTATCAATAATAATTTATGACTTTGAATGAATCTAACATCTGGCAAACATTCAATAATAATTAATCCTTTCATGAAATTTAATTAGAAGAAAAAAATTGTGGCAATTCTGAAAAGTTGAGATTTTAAGAACATATCCAAAATTTATATGCAATAACAAAACTTAAAAAAAAAAAAAAAAAAAAAAAAACTTTTTACCTAAAAATAAAATAAAAAAATAAATAAAGGCTAATTCTTGCTTTCTCTTCACTTAACATAATTATTCTGAACCAAGGGTAGAAACAACAACTGGAATTATTTAACATTTAGAAGTATACAAACCAATGAAATTGAAAACATCCCACAATTTATGTATTTCTGTTTCACTGTAACTGTGCCTAAGTGTGTTTAAACTGCAATGTAAAATTGAAATCTATCCCTATCTATTATGTAACAGGCAATTTAAAAATCAATAACTTCTTTTAGGATAATGCAGCATTAGAATTTTTTAACCATGTTTCATAAAAAAGCTATACTTAATATATGTATTTTGATAATTATTCAATACTACATCCAACTATCAAAAAGACTAAAAATTTCATGTGGCTGGAATTCTTGTGGATTTTAATAAAAATGAAAACTTGAAGATCAAATTCCTGCAACAATGTTATTCCTTTGAAAAGTGTATTTAAAAGCTTAAGACTATTTTTTTTTAATGTTGAACTAGTATTATCAAAAATTCGTAAAATGAACAATCTATGGCTATATATTTTAAAATGATCTCAAGACTCCTTCTCAATAAAGACAAAATAGCCAAATACCATAAATCCAATGACAGCAGATACTATCTGAGAAATTCAAAAGACGAGTAAAAATTTATTAGACACATAATGAAAAAATTATGTAACAATGTTAAAGTATGAGAAATAATTTTTCTTCATGTCTGAAGGACAAACTTTATATTGAATACAGTTACATGAATATATAAAAATATCAAATAAAATATATGCTAAACTGTGCTTTCCTTTTTCTTTTTTAATATTACCTTATTCTTTCTTAATTCAGTATCCATGTAAAAATCATATTTATTCATAATTTTAAATAATACCATTGACATATAACTAAAAATGACCAACTTAAAAGAAGAATTAGATCATATGTTCAAGTTGTTTTAAAATGGCATATTTAAAACAAAAAATATATAAATAAAATATATATTGCATCACAGATATCTATAATTTTTCTGCAACAGAAACAGAATTTCAAAGCAAGATTAATTCTTTTTTTTTTTTTTTTGTCACTTAACTGAATACTAGCAATTATATTTATTTAAACTGCATAAATATATTTATTTCATATGAAATTTAAATTTTAAAAAGCACACAATCAATACTGAAAACTGTCATTCATAATCGATACTGCCATCAACTGAGGAGCTTAATGAGACTTAAGAAGCTAACAATATCATTTATGCTCTGTTAAAATTATCAGAAAAACCAAAATAAGAGATTTTACATTGGACTTTTTGACTAAACTTAAAGCACAGTATCTAACATGTCCCTTTCTTAACAATTGATATAAATCAATTTTCTACAGCAAAATCAGGAAATATTTACAGTCTATAAATTTTCGATTTCAAAAAAATTCGACATAAAATAAATAATTACCACAGCAGTTCTGCCATACTTATGTCTAATACTACCATTTTTAAAAATTTCACCATATCTTTAATTGAAATTCTTTAAAATAATGAATATAGAACAAATATAACTAGAATTCATCAGATTTCATAAGAATGCATGTTTTAGGGAAGGTGATGGGTGAAAAATACTTATAATAGATATAACTTAACAAAAAATATAGCATATATATATATATATATGCAGGATTGTAATTTATTCAAAAATAATGGTATTTTTGACATGCCCTCAGGTTAACTTAGTTTTGAAAGTGAGAGGAAACAAAGATGGTTATTTCACAGAAATAAATTGCCTGGATTGAGCTTTGAAATTTCATGGCTAACTTGATCAGTTCAGGGAAATCTTTTTGTGGTGATTAAGCATCTCAATACCATTAATAGCAATATGTAATCTTACAAGAAATTCAACACAAGATAAATAATGTCCTCAATCATACCATAATCTGTGGGAAGTAATAAATATTTTTTTAAAACTTTCCACCATATTAATTAATTTTTTTAATTTTAAAAAACACTGACTTTTTATTTACTACAGTCTATTATCAACCAAACGTTATCAATAAAAAAAAAAGCACTTTTCTAGAAAAAAAATGAAACACCTTTCCAAAATTTTTCTAATGTATTCAGATTTTTTAATGAAAAAAAAAATCACAAAATTTACAATTTAGTGTTGGTTTCAGGATTGAGTAGAATTAATATATATTATACATAGAGTTACAGTCAATAATTGAATAACAAAGAAAAACAACTTGTGTCAAATTCTGCACAGATGTGTAAATACAAATGAGTAAAAATATTATGCATAGTGTATACAAAAATAAAAATAAGCAATGCAAATAATAAATTAGTAATATAATTTATCAACTTCATTTAACAGAATATTTATAATAAAGATAATTTTGCATATTAAATAAAAAAATAGAAAATTCAAGATTAAAGATTAATGCAATGCAATTTGTCAACTAAAAGATGAGATGCTCGATTTAGCTTCATATTTAGTTTCATAATATTCCTTTTCACAATTAGCTGCATGCATTTGTACTTCTTCTAACTGTTTTTGCAACATTTTTTCTTCAATCTGAGCTGCTAACTCTTCTTCCTCCATTTTAGATTTAATTTTCTCCAATGGAGAGTCTGTTTCAGATTCTGAACTGTCATCTGAATCCAAAACATCTGGAACTTGAGACATTGCTTTTTTTGCTTCATAATAATCCCTTTTAGCATTGGTTGCTTTTATTTCAGCATTAAGTAATTGTTTTTTTAAACTTCTTAATAGAATTTTAGCATGCAAACTTTCTTTTAAAGCAGCAATTCTTTCACTTACAGCATGACTACTCTTTTGCTTTAATCTAGTAGATGCTGCCGAATCATTCCCCAAAGCTTCAAGTTGCTTAGGGGAGTAAAATTTTTCATTCATGGAAATTTCAACTAAAGCACACTGAACCTGCAAGAAAAAAACCAGATGTTTTATTAAATTTTTGATGGGAAAAAAATGTACAAAATATTTTTCTTAAAAATATACATTTAAAACTACCTGTGTGCATTTTTGTAATTTATTGATAAATATTTTCCAATTTGTTGTTTTGTTTAATATATTTATAATTGTGAACTGAATTAAAACCATAACCAAAGATTTGTTAAGCTTCTACCTTTTCTCATAATGATTTTTAAAAACATTTAATAAAAAGAGAGCAATGAAAATTTACTGGAAAAAAGGAGATGTTAAGCAGCATTTTATTTCATATTAACTTTTAAAAAATCACAGATACCCATATTTTTGGGAAATCAACTTATAATAAAAAAAATAAAATAAAAAAAAGCCTTGTTTAAACAAAAAATTTACAGCAAACATTTTACTATCATTATGAACTAAATTACAAATTACATGCTTATACATATATGATTAAGGATGAAATAATGCAACCTTAAACTTCTAGTAAAGGTTTAAAAAACTATAGATGAAGAAAAATTAAAAAGCTTCAAAACTTTAATCTGAAAAAAATCATGGCATACTAATGATTTAGATTTGATTTATGATATTAATTTCCATATCATCTTAAATAATTTTGTTTATACACTTTTAAATAGTTTAATCTTAATTATATAACAATAATAATGTGAGCATATGAAAAGGATATTTAATACTGTTAGAATATGGAGGAGTATAAATGGAATAACTACAAGAATGAAATACATACTTGCAAAATATAGTTGAAAATATTTTTTTTTTTTTTTAATGGTAAAATCGCAGAAAAAAATGGTTTGCAAAAAATTGGTATCACTGAAAAATTGATCTTATAAAAATGGATAGACAAAAACTTTTTAATCAAATGGATAACTGTGGATCATAACAATAAATATGTTATGATCCACAGCTTAATGTGTGTAAGAACTCACTAATTCTTAAATCTCTCAAATTTTATAAACTTAAAAAGCTTAATCAATCCTCTTACCTTAAACTCTTTCATAAATATGTACTTAATAACTATTTTCAAATTTAAAATTTCAACTATTATTATATAATTCAATTATATTACTTATCAATACTTTATTATGCATTTATTTCAAAACTCTAGGGTAAACAAAATGTCTCTTTACACCAACATAGTTAGCCTTGATAAAAAAAAATCAAAAACCTCACAATACAGTCACCAAAATAGAGCAATTTTACAATAAAATGCCAGGCTTCTTTAGTTAAAATAAAAAATGTTAATAATTTCATTCACAATTTGTATTATTAAAATACAATCACCAATAATAAGAACCATGCAATTCTCTGAACCAGATTTATAGCTTATAATATAAAATTTAGAAAATAAAATAGATGATTTTCAAATATATCACATTCAATACTTTTAAATTATAATTTAGTTACTAAAATAATTTTAAAATGTAAAGCCTTGTTAATGTTTATTCAAAAATAGCTTTTCTCAGTATTCAAAATAAGTGTTGTAAAATATAATATTTTCATATAATACAATGCCCTATAGTACATTTTAATAGTACTCAATTATTAATAAACCTATTGAACAATTTCCTTGATTTGAGGGATGGATCATGGAATTCTTGAATCAAAGTTTTGAATCTCTGGGCAAACCAGGTGATATGGGTATTGACATGGCACTGAGATTACTTAGCACCTATTGAATGAAGTAGATACAAAGAGGTTCAATATTTTAGAAGGGAAATGGTTTCAGTATTACTAATAATAACCTTTCTTTCAGACAATATCAGATTTTTTAACAGAAATATCATTTTTTAAAAGAAAACTTTCAGAAAGAGCATTCATTTCATAGAATATGCTCACAAGAAAGAATAAGAATAGAACTTAATTACAATGTATGTTCACTATTCTATAAGTATGCTGATGTTAATTTTAAGTTACATTATGTGTATTTATATTAAATTTTTAAGAAATAAGAAATTTTCAGAATCAATAAAAATGGAAGACAAATGAAACAAAATAAGATGTATTATTGATGAATAGAAAAATTTACTGTGAAGGACTCACTTCATTCGATTCCATGTCATTTCCAATTAATACAGGTTCACACGTGTAATCTTCACCATGCATTTCAGGTTTTTGATTTTTACCTTAAGAAGAGAAGGAAATGTATATATATATATCAAATTTATAAAAAGATATTTTGATAATAACATAGAGACATTTAGGTGTAAAAAAAAAAATAATTTGGAAACAGTTTCTAACCATTTATGGGACTATTTAAATGGTATTTGCAGCCATCCTTAACTCTTATTAAAAACCAACAAAATTCTAACTACCACTCATTACAATAAAATTAATTTATTATGTCCTCTCTAGGTTTTAACATAATTTTAGTAGTTCTCATACCAATTAAAAAATAAAATAAATAAATACTTTTCTACACTTTATGTTCAAGCTTCACTGAAGAAAAATTTATTTCTACAATATTTATAATTTAGCACTATTGAAATGCTAAATGTATTTTCACAGGCAGCCAATTAGACATCAATAACTCATTTATAAGCAGGAACTCAAAGCCAAAAGCATGCATATTAATTATACATTACACAACTGAGGAACTGAACATAATATGAAAGATTTTATGCTGATATACAAATAAACAGATAATTAATTTTAAGGTAAAGCAAAACAACCATTCCTATTTATGAAAAATAGCTGAATTTATAAATTAAAAAATTATTATATGCCAAAAATATAATGCCATAAGTTTTTAAAAATGTAATGATTTAAAAAGTAAAACTTCCCATTATTAAATGAAAAAAAAATGTACAGTATTTATTCTTAACAATTTAAATTCTAGTTTTATGAAAATTACCATGAAGATTAAAAAATTTGAATCCAAAATATGTTGTGATCAGTTATTTGGTTCAACAGATCATGGAAAATGCACAGCAAAACTGATACTAATAACATCCTCCCACAAACAAAAAATGTCTATGGAAATCAAGCAGTTTTTCGTGAGATAATTTATATCCCAATAATATTATAAAACATTTTAAAATGTTTCATTTCATTAGTTAATGAAATTTTCATTACCAGCAGTTGATCATTTGATACAATTACTATCAAACATCTAAGTAGAATACTTAGAAAATATTTTGCTTTCAACTGTATCCAAATCATTGTCATTCACTTATTAAAAAAAAAAAAAAAAAAAATCTGAATTTTTAATGAACTTTATATTCTGACCTGCAAATAAAAAATTCAATAATAATAATAATTAAAAAGAGAGAGAGAGAGATTCATAAGGTCCCCATCTTTTAAAATATAAAGCATTTTCCAGAAAACCATTTTTAAATGCTAGTTTTTAAGAATTTTATATTCTGGCTTTACTATATATGTAATTTAAACATAATTTGGCTAGTAAAATAATTAGCCTGGATGAAAAATATCCTCATGCACATAAATTTAAAATATTTGAGATCTAAAAAGAAAAACCATAAAAGTGCAAAATTTTTGGATGGAACAGAACTATACATATTTTTTGGAATAACTTGCCTGTTTTCTGCATAACACAATGACTGAAATAAGTTACCACAATATGCAGAAAGTACCTGAAAGGAACTGAGCAAATGATAGTCTGCTTAAAAGGAAACCACTTTAATATAATATAGTTCAGAACTAGTGTATAAGTCTGAGATTGCATAAATAATTGGTCATGATTCTGAGGCCATTTTATTCATCTTCAAGAGACAGACAAGTGAGTTGATAAAATTGTAGTCAGATAGATATGGAAGTATCCCAGGAACTGAAAACCACACAGAACCCTCTGACTGCTTAATTTTTTTAAAATCACTATTCAGATCCAATATCTGCAAATAAGTTCAAATATTTTTCGAACAAAATGACCTCATACTATATGTTATGCAATAATAATATGATATAATAAAAATCTGTAATCATAAAAATAAACACTCTAAACTGCAAAAAGCACAAGATGCAATAGAAAATGGACTGATTGTAAACCTGCGGGACGAGCAGATGGTGGATTCAATAATATTGTGAAAAAATCTGGATACCAGAAATAAAAAAGAAGTAAAATAAATAAATATACATTTACATTTCAACTACATTATTAAAATAGAAAATAACCGAAAACAAATTATTAATATGTTGATTAATTTTGAAACCAATCAACCTATGATATAATTGACATCAAATCTGATTCAATTATAAAATAAATAGCCTCATAACTTGTACTGTTTAGTCCATAAAAGTACTAAAATCAACAATAACTGAGGCAGCATGTCCAGATTGATTATTTTGTAGCATTTGGCAATTATACACCATATCAACCTTCATAAGAAACATATGACAGTTTGAAATGGGATATGAATCCTTTGTCAACTACATGGACCATTTCCTTCATTTTACTGGCTATCATATTTTTTTATATTCTACCTTCTTGGTATTAAATAAGTTGTAACTTTATATGCTTTTCTGCTCATGCATGCTTTTTCTGCTCAATTCATTTAAGTTCATTATACTCAGGTTTTTTTAATTTATGAAGATGATTATAGTGATAATAACAGATTATCTATTGATTGCAAATCACTGGGAAACTTTTGTGCTAACTGCATGCTTTTGGTGAACACAATCAACAGACTAATATGGCATCTCAGGTGATTATCTAATAGTTGCAATAAACATGACATCATTGGTAATTAAGAACTAACATGCAATTAATATGCAGGTATAAAAGGAAGGCAATAATTATTTCACTATCAATTTTATTTTGGAATATATATAACTAAAAATAACTTTTTCTAAATATCTCATTTATTTTTAGAACCTAGTTCAATAAGTCGAGTAACCTATTTATTTTACCTGATAATTATCACAAAATTATTTATGAGACAGAAGTTAATATTACAATAAACATTTGTCATCTTGTCTTAATCATGGCAAGAATAAAGATACTAGCTGCTACTTGCTTAATCTTTGACTTAAAATGGTGGCAATATAATTTTTAATAATAAAAATTAACAACATATGAAAGAAATACTATTTTTTGCTTGCAACTATATACTTAAAAAGTGACAATATTTATCCTGTAAATGCAAAAATAATAACGTAAACAGAAAAGACTAAAATATTAAAAATGAAATACAAAACGAAATAATTAATTAAAAGACTTAAAATTATATATAAATTAAGAAGTTTGAAACTAACGTGATATTCCTTGCTTCTTTCTGTGGCCAGATTTATGAAAATTATAAGAAAATCTTGTAGGTATCACGCCTTTCTTTAATCCTCTGCGATTTGTAAAAGGCTGGTATTCGAAGTCTTCTTCCGTAAAATGCTCAGAACATATATAAGAATATTGCGTGGGCTGAAAATCGGCTCTTCTAACATTTACAAGCCATCGACCAAGAAGTATCTTGTCAGTTAATGGAAATTTGTGAAAACTTATGCCTTTATTTTTACACGATTCTTTGCGTGATGAATTCGTACAACCAAAAGCCGCACAGTGAGTAGGCATTCTGTTATTTTACAAGGAAAATTTTATTTGTAACTTTTACCATACATATTCCAGAATTGTCTAAATGAAAATAAAATCGTGCCAACAGAAAATAGACGTCTGTTTATAATTATCAAAAATTACTTCCTAAATCAAGAATTAACATTGTACACAAGAATTGTTTACAATGCTAGTGTGTTGTGATGCCAAACCTGATCTTAAATGACACAAGTATTTGTTCAAGCTCTGTCTCAGGTATGGCGCTCTCTACAACCGAAAAGTTAACTTCTATCACTAGCTTGATAAAGATTGAAAAATTAACTAACATTAAAAAAAATTATTTTAGAAAATTATTCAATAAAACATTTTTCAAATGTTTTCACATTTTCTGTGTTTTTTTATTGGATGATTTTATAAATCTTATTAACATTTAAATCAACTACAAAAAAAACCATTTGTTCATTCTCTAGTTATTTCAGGATCATCAAGAGAGCAAAAAATTTCCGAATAATAATGATGTTAAGTTTATCTAAACTGCGATTTGCACTGAATTTGAGATTTTGCTCTTCCCTGGATTAATGGTAATGATCGTGGATGACAACTTCGTCCGTATCAAGTTTGAGAGTGTTTTGTTAGAAAATTTAAATCGAAGAATGGTAATAGAGAATATTTTATTTCACCTTTAAATTTAAAGAAAAGCTTTCTAAAAAAAACCACAGCCTCTATTTGTTTAATAATCGATTTCACATAATAGTCAGTGGTACTCGTAATTGCATATAGATGACGCTGTGTGAGCCTATTATACAGTCTGGACAATAACGATCATGATAATCACTTTATAAGATATAAGAATTTTTCAAAGAAATATTTCCAAAAAAATTAGGGACCCAGTTTTCAAGAGACTAATAAATAGACTTAACAAAGATATAGAAAAACTTAACACCAAAGTTGAAAATAAAGACTTCATAAACAAACTCATTAATGTAAACATAGAAGACGGTTCAATCTGGGAATTAGTAAAACCATTTAAAAGTAAAAAATAAAATATTCCTCCGTTAAAGGCCCAGTTAGTATTGCAAATTCTGATATTGAAAAAGCCAACTGCTTGGCACACAGCTTTGAGAAACAGTTCCAACTTAATTATTTTAGAGACGACGCCACAGAATATATTATAAATAATACAGTCAAAGGCTTTCAAGTGCAAACGCAGTTCCAGTTTCCTGTCACGCAGACTTATGGATATCCGCCCCTACAACTGAAGAAATTATTGGTTATATCAAATGTTAAAAAGCCCCTGGTTTAGACAGTATTAATAATAAAATACTTAAATCTTTACCAAATAACTTTATTAAATTTTTAATTAATATCATCCACAGTATATTAATTTTAGGACATTATCAGTCTGTATAGAAAAAAAACTTCAGCTATCCGAATATTAAAACCAGGAAAAGAACCCACGGCAATACTAGCTAGAAAAAAAAATGCAAATTTCATTACTATAGCTCTAAACGGATAACTTAAGTCTCTTGAGGATTGGTTCGTGAAATGGAATATTGAAATTAAGGCCAGTAAAACCAATCCCCCCCCCTCGTTAAAATTCCCGTCCCATGATCTAAGGAATGCCAATATTTAGACGTAATTCTTGTTCAAAAATTAACTTGAAAGCTTCATTTTATATACACTTATAAAAAATTTCGAGTATTATTTCCGTAAATTACCCCTCTTACTTTCTCGAGATTTCCAAAAAGAGTAGGCAAAATAAAATAATTATTTACTCTGGCTTGCGTCCAGAACTAACATATGCAGGTCCGGTGTGGGGATATGCTGCCAAGACAAATTAAAAAAATAATTGAACTTCAACATAACAACCTATTCAGAAAAATATATAAAATTAAATGGCCCATGCCTAATACAAATATGTAAAAATCCCTAGATCCCCCCTCAAAAAATTCATTAAAAAAACTTGCCACCAATTTCTTATAGCTATACAATTTTAAGAGTTTACTATTCATTTTCCTTAATATTTAACATTTGAATTTTGCATCCTGATCATATTGTAGCAATAGTAACAAGGGGAGGGGGAGAAAAGAGTGAATTCTAGATATTAAAAGATGTCGAAAGTCTGTATAGTAGGGAATGTGAGGTAAAAAGAAATGTTTGAACATTTATCTGTATTGATGAATTTTAAAACTTTGAAGTGGATTTATACTAATGCTATAAAAAATTAACACACTTATTAAAT
Organism: Argiope bruennichi; assembly: GCF_947563725.1. NCBI lineage: Eukaryota > Metazoa > Arthropoda > Arachnida > Araneae > Araneidae > Argiope > Argiope bruennichi. The sequence goes on along the minus strand of NC_079154.1, from coordinate 125,439,415 downwards.
TAAATAAAATGCTATTCAATAAACTGAAAGTGAAAAACAGTAATGGTATATATGTAAGCATTATTTTGTTTGAAGCAGATTGCAGTTTCGAAGACTGAAAGACTCAAGGAAGTTTTTAAGTTCGCTTTATTTTCTCTTCCGGGAGACAGGCAGGCATGTTTACGTACAAGCGGCGCAGACAATCACGTCCGCTCACAGCAACAAATTAGTCAAGAAGGGGCTTAAAAAGAGCGAGAAACAAATTATCCCTGTCTTATATACTGTGATGTTTTAATAGAGATTTCCATGGCATCCCAATCAAAAAGCAAGGGAGACACAGGGATCTTTTAAAATTTGTAAAGGCAGCGGTATTTTATCCCTTCACGCAGAGTGTGTGAAAGAGTCGGCGTTTAGTCAGCAATTTTATAAAGCTTCTCTTGAATTAATTAAGTAGAGAAAGTGGAGTAGGATCAAGAAATAAGAGCATGAAATTACTAAATTAAGATAAAGCTTTGGAAATTAATTCGGATGAAATTAAGAGTTTAAAATATCATTACATATATATATGATGTGTTTGTGAATTGGGAGCCTCAAAAGTTTGAAAATGTGGCAAAAATATAAGATAAAATTAGACAGGTAATTAAAGAAATCAGCAAATTTAAAAGTCAGTGTTTACTCTGTAAATGCTGCGAGCACATCTTAAAATTTTTGCTTTTCTTCTTCATAATAAAAGCAAAAATGAAAATGTTTGAAGAAAGCAACTTAACTTTAGCATTAGCTAAAGCTGTTGAATGATAAATGCGATTAAACAATGAAATAAGTTTAATATTGTGACACTTTTATTTGAGTCTGTTATAGGGTATGGAATTATTTAAGGTTCAAATTAACAAGCTATTACATATTTATAAATAAAAAAATATGCTTAAAACTTTTGAAAAACTGGGCAAGCATAAAAATGCATGTTCTACATAGTTGAACAAATTTCCAAACATTCTAGATTATTTCAATAAAAAATTCCACCAAAAAAGATATAAGAGTACTAGAACTAAGAGATTTTAATGAAACGGCACATATATAAGACGGTTGTTTAATGTTAGTGCCTCTAATGTAAACTTTTCCTTAAACTCAATTTAACTAGTTAAATTATATTGCCAACTTGTTTAGAAATAACCGAGAGCCAATTTACGACGAATATTGGAATTTAAGGAATTAATTGGTCATCTGATAAGGATTAATCCGTATCAGATGACCCGACAACACCAGAGCTGGCAACAGAGAGACTGTTTTCTCTCTAAACTTTATTTATTATTTTTTATAATGTCTTGTTGAAATCATAACCAAAGTATATCAACTTATCTATAATAGAATCAGTGAAAATATAAATTGAACTAGAGTACACATATGTATATTCTACAGGGGTGTTTGTGGGACCCCAAAAAATCCCCGGAAACTTTTACGGACTTACTACCGGCATTTTGGAGTTTCGAGATGGGGGGGGGGAGAAATGAAAAATTACAATTATGAAGTATTGAATGACCTAATTATAAAAGTTCAATGAATTACTTTTTTTGCAAAATTAATAACCATAAATTTTCAAACATATAAACTACTACATTTTATGCAAATCTTTTAAATTACCTGAATTAATTCTTTTAAAAAAAATTATCAAATTTCTGCTGCTTTTTTTTTATTTTCTGATGTTTGTGGGCTTGTCTTTCTTTTGTGGTGAACTTCATAATTGCAGGAAGGTTGACTTTTATTTTCCTCATTTACAGTTGAAGAAATTTCCTCGAGAACTGCACATGCAGAGGTAGAAGCAGTTTGCTTTTCTGCTAATGTAGAAGGTTTTTCAGAGACTTTTATAGGTGACTCATCTGAAATACATGTTTTTAAGTCCTCTTGATATGTTTTCCAACTTCTGTTCATATTCAGTAAGAGATCTTTGTGAATTGGATCAGTCATTGGATTTTTTGAGCCATATTTTTCACATGAGGTTTCTTTAGAAGCCATTAAATCATATTTAATAGTCTGCACTGCATCTAGGGAATCAATCTTAAGAGAGGTTCTATAGTCAGTGACAAGTGTATCCATTAAGTTGAATGCACTTTCCACTAATGGGCCATGGAAGCAGCTAAGGCAGGCTTTGACCAATTTAGCCAATGTAGGATACTTATAATCATTTGTGAAATCATCTTTTAAATTAAAAACTTTAGACCAATATTTATCAATTGTACACTTGACTTGATTTCCACTTTCATCAGATGTGTAGAGCATTTCTTTTTTGATATCAATATCACTCTGGTATAACCTTATTTCAGCTTCTACTTTTGACTTTTCATTATCACTAAAAATATGGGACATAAAAGATGATAATTTTTCAAAAGCTAATATTGTACTGGTTTTACCTCTTAGCTCTGGATCTAATGCTGTAAAACTAATTAGATATGAATTTTTAAGGGGTAATTTCTGTTTCATATGCTGAAATTTCTAAATGAAATTCTCTTGCGTACATAAATAAAAAAATATTTCAATAAGCGAAACGAAAAATTTACACGTGCATCAATAAATGAAACGAAAATTTTACACAGCGAAGAAAAAAAAGTTCCGAAGCGATCAATGACAAATAGCTAATACGGCGAAAAATCCCCCTTCTCTACTTATTGGCGCCACGCCAGTAGAGATAAGACCTTTGAACCCAGAGTCACGTTATCGCACATCTGGTCGAACGAAATCTCCCCCTTTTTTTTCTGCCGCGCCTACTTGCCGAAAAGAATCCAGAAGAGAATGTCCGAGAACCGGGGGAATGAGTCATAACTCGCAATAAGGAAAGAACAAAAAAGAAGTTTTTCCCCCCTTTTCACGCATTATCACTGCCTTTGGAGAAAGAAAGGAAAAGTTTTCACCACACACACTGACCTTGCGTTTTCTACTTTAAAAGCAAACAAAATTACCCAGATCAAAATAAATAATTCATTATTATTCCTACTTCCTTTTGAACGACGATCCCCGGAAATTCCGGGGATCGAAGTTCAAAATCCCCGGAATTCCGGGGTTTCCCCGGAGCACAAACACCCCTGATTCTAGGTATTTACACATCCATTTCCTGACTGCTTGTATTCCGTCGTGATGTTTAACTTTTGAGCCCTTGTTTTCAAATTATCACTGCTTGTTCTTGAATATATTGTATATCTTTTTATAACGAATAATTCTTATGTTCTGTAATGTAACAAAATATAAATTTAAAAATATTTATTTGATATTTCAATCCACCAGCATATATAGAGTGTACAGAATTTTATATGTTAATAACAATTTTTTTAAGCCTATGGGTTTTAACCAAAGCAGAGATTATTGAACTTTTAGAACAAAGTGATTTTAGAGAAAACGATAGATTTCTCATGTATCTAAAAGATTGAATCTTGACAAATGCATGAAAAGAGAATAGGTCATATTGTTTGTCAACGGATTCTAAAACCCTTTGGGCCTTTGAGCATGCGTTAGGATGGATTTAATTCGACAAAATAACGGTGAGTGAAAAGAGATGTTTACATTTAACAATAAAATAAATTCCGGAAATGTCGCATATCCTTTCATGTGTCACCACTTAGTGAGATAGAATCGTCGAAAAAGTGGTCATCTCTGAATACTGAAACGAATAATAGGAGACAGTAAAATGTGCCTTGTTTGGAATGATAATAAATTTCTTACTCCATTTTATCCACATGTATAGGTAGTGAGCCAATTGAAATTTGCAGAAAATGGCCAAAAGAATTGAAACAAAATGTTGATGTAACACAACTTGTTATTGTAAAATCATATAAAATGCATATGGGAAGCATTGATTTATGAGATCGTTATTTGATTATTACCAGTGCAATAAGGACAAAAACAAAGTGGTCAACATGTGTATTCACATATTTTATATATTTAGTAGCAGTCAATTGTGGAATATACTGTAAAATAGTGGGAAAATAACATACAGAACTATCATGAATGAAGCCAAAAAATGTTTTTTTTTCCTTATTGCAATTCCGAATATATATAAGACGGGCCCTGTTGAAATATGGGAGAATTCCCTTCATCAGCAAGAAAAGAAGATCAAGAGCAAATAAAAAATCATATTTCGATGAAAACAAATTAGTAGAAGAATGGTCTCAAATGATGGAAATGCAACTGAAAGACCACTGGAGATTTCATCACTAGTGGTCTTTATACCTAAAAAAATTTTTTCCCCATTGATGATGAAATCACCAGTGGTGAAAATACCCCTAAAAACAAGTTGTTCTTACCTTATTAAAAGGAACAAGATTTGATATGTAAAGCCATCTACCACAATACATGTGCAATAAATATGCATAAAAATACAGATATCCAGGATGCAAATCTAGGAGTAGAGATAAGTGTTCAAAATACATAATCTATTTATGTAAATTAAAAAAACTGTTTAAAAATTTCATTCAAAATAAAATTTAATACATTACTATTATAATAAATTATGTATTTTTTTTTCATTTAATAAGGCCTTAAAATAGAAAAAATGTAGCTATTAAATAGCCAGGAAAATTATTATTTATTTATTTTCTATCGAGGATACTTTTGCTTGCTTAAGACCTGAGGTATTCAAATGTGTACCTTAAAATTATAAAACTTAAAACTGTTTTAACTAACAATCTTTTTTTCCCTCAAACTATTGAGATCTAACAAAGGTTTTTTATTCAGTTTTTTAAAAAACAGTATTGAAGAGGTTAAAGTACCTAGTATAATAATTATATATCATCTGAATTTGATATTTCACGCTCAGCTTTTAAATAATCTTTTTCACAGAAGTTAGCAGCAATTTTTGCATCTTCTAGCTGTTGCTTCAACATTCTTTTTTCAATCTGAGAAGCAAGTTCTTCTTTCTTTAGATGACTTTTAATGTTTTGAAGAGCAGTATTTGTTTCAAAATCTGAGTTATTTTCTAAATCTACATCCTTTTTCAGTTTAGTGAGCATTAATTTTTTTGTTTCATAATAGTCTCTTTTTGCAGCAGCTGCTTTGATTTCTGCATCCAACCATTGTTTTTTTAAAGCTTTTAGAAAAATTTTAGCCTTTAGTTTTTTTTTCAGCAGAGCTTTTTTCTTGAGAATGTCATAACACTTTGGACTTAAACTGGAGTATTTTGACAAACTGTTGGTAAAAGTTTCTAACTGTTCTGGAGAATAAAACTTCTCATTCATAGAGGCGTCAAGTAAAGTAGAATTATTCTTCTCCATCTAGATATAAATAAGAAAATAATTTACAAGTTAACAAATTTTAATTAATGCAATGAATAAATTATAAATATTTACAAAAATTAAATTTATATTTCATAATGTTTTATAAATTTTAAAATAATGACTAACAAATACTAAAAAATATAAAAAGCATGAAAATTTATGAAAAGGTGCATATAATTTAGAAATAAATGCAGAGGGAAAATGGCTTAAATCGGATAATTAATATTTTCTTAATAATGGCTGGGTGCCATTTACTATTACTAATTTTTTAAAACTAATTTTATCAAAAAACACTGTAACCAATTAGAAATGCATCTGCGAAGAGGGGTGAAAATATTTATAATATTATTTGTATGAAGTTGAACGGCAAATAGAAATTCATTTCATATTACATATTTTGGCAAGAAGCAATAATTAAGTTTTTCAATATAGAGATATACACTGCACTGTACTTGTCATAGCCATTATTAAATACTCAAAATTTTCTTTCCTTTTTTTAACTTCAAAAAATTCTTTTAGAATTGCCGAATTTTTTTTTCATTAGTTTAAGTCAAATTACTTTTTTATTCTTTATTCCAATTCTTCTCAATTCTAATATTTTTTTTAACAATATTGTCACTATCTTCCTTGAACTATAAATCATTCATATTTTTCTTTTCTTTTTATGATTCAAAGAAAAATTACAAAGATATGTCAAAATCTATAGACAAAGAAGATATTCCACTATATTCCTTGTAAATAGTTGAACTTTCTTAAAATTATATAACTCTGAGCATTTTTCAAATATATTTCTCCTTTTCTACACCATTTCTCCTTTCAACATTTAAACATTATACTATTAAACATTTTAATTAAAAATTAAGTATCCATATCTAACAAAAGTTTAAAGGGACTTAAAGGAAAAAGTTAAAGGAAAGGTTATAAGGTCTTTCATATCATTTTAATCTTTATGAAAGACCTTATAATTACTGTTAATTTAAATGCTGATAAAATACCATTAATTTCAGCATATTAATTATAAATAAAAGAATTAAAAATTCTTTTTAAGACCAAGATTAAAAATATAAGTTGAGATATATATGAAAAGAAAAACTTACTTCATTTAAACTAATATCACTATCAGTAAATTCAGAATCAGAAGAAGAATCATGTATTTCATTTTCTCCCTTTTCATGTGATAAATAATTATTAGCTAAAAGAAGCAAAACAAAAACAATCATAAAACAAAAGTTTCAAATTTTAAAAACATTACAATAACAGATGCATTATTCTTAAGATTATATTTTTCTCATTACTTAGCTACTTACTAATTTTAAAATACTCAATTGAACATAGTTTAGTATTCAAAATTTTACAAACAAGGATGTGAAAGATAAAAGGGCAAAAAAGAGGAAATCAAAAAATGAACACAAAATAATATATGAAGGAAAAGCATACAAAAAGTTTTAATTCAACAGAACAGGTCCAGAAAAGAAAAAAAAATATCAAAGCCCAATTAACTTTCATCTTTATTTTTAAATATTTATAAAAATAATATAATTTTCCTCAAAACACTTTAAAAATATATTTTCAAGGAGAAATTTTTTGATGTATATAGGGAAAGCCAACACTTTACACATAGCTAATTAAACACATAGCTAATTAAAATTTTAAGTAAACATTCTTTAATGGTCAATGGACCTTTGTGGCATACTTGGACACATTATTATTGTTTTTTTTTTTCTACAGCTCTTTTATTGAAATGACTCAATTTACACTTCTAAGTTTGCTTTTTAGCATCATTGATAATAGTACAATAAATAGCTTCCTTTTGTGTACAAGATTCATACGTAGAAGAAATTCCTGCACACAGGACTTCATATTTCTTAGGCGACTATTTCTCTTTGATTTGACAGTTTTGTCCGATATTTACTTGGCATACTCTTCATAACATAAAATCTACTTAAAAATGGACATTAAGAAAATACAGTAGAAAGATAAATAACAATTTTTATAATTGAATTTTAATTTTTTTTTTTTTTTTTTTTTTGCAAAAAAAAAAGAAAAGATGAAATGGAAAACTATATGAAATGAAGGATGAAATGAATGATAACAAACCAAAATTAAACACAACAATTTTATCCAAATACTTCAGTACTCACATGTCTCTTCTGTTACTGCTTTCCATTTTTCTTCTTTTGTAAATGAAAATTGTGTAGGTATTGCATCTTTTTTTAACTGTCTACGGTTTGTAAAAGGCTGATATACAAAATTATCATCTGTAAAATGCTCTGAACATAATAAGGAACTTCGAGATGGTTTAAAATTTGTTCTTCTAATATTTATAAGCCACCGCTGCAATAATAGTTCGTCCTTAGGAAAAAAATGAAAACTTATTCCTTTTTTTTTGCATGATTCTTTCCATGATGTATTTGTACAACCAAAGGCTGAACAGTGCCGTGTCATCTTAGAATCAATTGTTTCCTTCAAACCAGATTCCTCTCTGATGAAATAAACGTCAAAAAGTGCGTTCTGTTTGTAAACATTACCGATCACATCGTTTTCTTCGAGTTCGAATCAGGTTTGGGCGTTTTGACTGCTCGTTCCTGATATCCTCGTCCCAGCTGCATACGGACCATGCAGAATTCCGAACTTCCTCATTGGCTCACTGTTCATTCGTCAATTGTGACGTAACACAGCATACGTTGTTATTAGTCATGCATATTTAGCGCCATCACTATAGTATTTGGCGCGATTTTTGACAGAACTTACAGATTTCTTCTCTCTCTCTCTCTCTTCCCACCTGTATTTTTAGAAGCTTAATTTTCGACCATTTTTTTAATAAGTGGAATCATTCTCCTCTCAAACTTAATTGTCGTACTCAACAATGTAAAAAATTTAGAACAATGCAACAGCTGGATAGATTCTGAAATATTAATACGAAGTGAAATTCTAGAACATCAAAACTTTGTGGGCAAAAATTCTTGTGAGTATTAATTCAAATATTAATACATTTGTATTACATTGTTTTGTAGTACATTATATTCAGGCAAATATATTTTTAAAAGCAAAATTTTATTTAGTGTTTATATAATAATTGAACTGTTTTATTCTCAGTTTATCTAATTATCCATGAACAAAAAATTTCTCTTCTCACTACTGAAAAATTGTTTCAAGACGAAATACTATCGATTGCTAAATGCACCCATTATGGCTTTCATTTACATTATTTCCCGAAAAGATTGTAATTCTCCAATATTGATCATAAACAAACTGGAAAAAGATTACATTTGAGCTAGGTTTTATTTTTTACCGAAAGAGTACCGAATTTGAGAAAAATGTCTTCTGCATGAGTTTTTTCACCTCTTATGGAAAAATTTAAATTATTTATTTGTCGTTCAATATTTTTACCATTTAATAGTGGTTTAAAAAAATTTGCCTAAAACTCAAAAGTGGAAAAATAAACTTTTACTATTTCTATATTTATTTCCAAAATTCCTAACTTTTCAATATTAAGAGATTACTTTAACATTTAAAAGTTCAATTTAAATACATAATGAGTAATCCGTACGTCAGGAAAGTTCCAAACGCAGTCAAGAGGAAACTTTTTTGAAAATTAACCATTCCACCTGCTGAAAAGTAAATTAAATCTTTTTTTTCTATTCTTTCAAGAATGCGGATTTCTTTATCTCTATTTAACTCGCTGAGTTGACACTCTTCGATCATAAGCGCAGCTGTATTCTTGATTTCTGAAATGTAATATGGAATTTCTGAAGCAAATGCTGTTAATGAAGACAATAGAAAAACACCAGAAAAACCATTGCATCCCAGTTCTACCACCATATAAGGGCGAAATTTTTCATTCAAACAATATGACAGAACAGTATACAAAGCAAAAAAGCCGTTCAACAAAATTATGAACAGTGGTACAGATAAACTTCTTTTCAAAAGGCATATATTTTCTTCAATAATGTTGTAATTTCTTAATATCTCTTTGCAATTCGAAAATTTACCCTGTACATTCATATTTCTTAAGTAAGCAGTAAATTGTCGAAGGAGAAGACCATAGCGATGTATTAGAACACACAGCGATAAAGCAATAAGACAGGGAAACTGCAAGAATATTGTACAATAGATGTATTCACCAACAAAAAGTGCGATGTTAATAGTTCTTTTTTCTTGAAGTTTTTGCCCGAAGCTGTAGAAATCAATGACTTCTTGTACTTCTTGTGTAACGAATGTAAATACAGTTGCAAGAAACATGGGTGCGATAAAGTATAAGAAAAGCGTTAAATTGACCAGCGAAATGTGATTTCTCTTCAAAGAATGTGGTGTTAGAGTTGGATGAGATCCCAAAGATTGAACTAGATTTGTTAGATTTCTTTTCTGATGTAATACAGAATACCATAATGCAAATGAAAAGATATTTGTAAACATATAAGCAATTTTTAATTGAAAATTTCTTTCATAATATACGGACATAAGTCCACTCAAAAGCATATAAACTACGAATGGTATAAATGAGATTGCTAAATAGTAGGAAAAACACTTTATGATAATTCCACGCAGCCTTCCTTTCCCTATAGGATTGAGGGATGTAATAATCCACAATGGAATGTCAATAGAGGTTATTTTTGATGGCGTTTTCTTTTGCATTGTCAGATTTCAGTTGATTTAGTATTTGAATCAAATATATGTATTTATTTATTTTCAGTTTGGTTTTCAACATAAGAATTTATTCAGTCTTGATTCTTATCCGAACAAAACCTCTAATCTGTCTTTTAACAACTTTCGTTAGAAAATTCGAAGATTATTAAAAGTGTTGCGCATTTAAGAGTAATGATACAAGCCAATCTCCCCTGTTTCTATCAAAGAACTGCTTTTAGTTTCATAAGTTAGTCTGGAAATAAATATCACGGATGATTATGCGTAAATGCAATTTGGAACCTTTTATTGACATAGAACGAAAGCAAATGGTTCAGGTTACAACTCAATCAATATTGGATTTTGTGAAGAATCACCAAGCTATAATCCATTCAAGCAAGTCCATTATCATTATTTGATCTAAGAAAAAGGTTTTAGAAAAGCTGATAAACAAGATAGAAATTGCCTTTACTGGTGAAAATTATAGTGAAAATTGATCAATCAATGTTCAGAATGGAAATTTTTATTTAATTTAAGACTGGAAATTCAATACCTTTTAGAAAATTGCTAAAGTTTTGTCCTATTATATCATAACTATAGATAATATAAAACTATTATAAGGAAATAAAGTAGATAATATATAGACATTCTTGTTTTATTATTTGCTTCTAATGTGTTTTATTATTATAAGAGAAATATATAATTCAGAATAGCCTTAAAAAAGACCCAGAAAGGATTGAAAATATTCTGTTGTGTATCTGAATTATATTTGCGAACGCTTCTTCTGAGGACCTCATGTTTTGTCCAAATTAAAGAATTAATTTTAACAAAACTTATGACATTTTTTTCAAAAATTTGATAGAATAATTTTTTTTTATTTGATTCTGTATTCAGCAATTTAAATATTAATCCTTCTTATGAATTTAAAAAAAAATATATATATTGTTTTCAGTATATTAAGTGCAAGTTTTAAACTGAAAAATTGAAAAGAAACGTTACTCTCGATGACTTATCATCAAAGCGCACACAAATAAACCCACATCTCTAATTGAATATAATACTGCGAAAATAAAGACTAGACGTCTTTCAAGCTCTCATCCAAGCAATGTAATTTTTACTTTCTTTTATACAAAGCATAAAGAAAGTATTGTAATCTTCAAACAATTCGAACTCGAGATTTCGATGAATCTCTATGCTTTAAAACCACCTATTTGACATTATATCTGTCTAGCTGTGAAAACAATAATCCAAAAACACTTTAAGCCAGACGAATGAAATTTGGTATTTAATTTTTACGCCGTATTTGTAGTTTACTATCAAGTTTTGTCTGAAATCCCTTCTGATGTAGTTTGTGTGCATTGTTTCCGAATATAATTTAACATGATAACTATAAAATGATGAGAGCTAGATGGATAAAATTTGGTGCATAGATTTAACATTTAAGTGTAGATGTCTTTCAAATTTGGGATCAAATCCGTTAGGCGTTGACTTTCTATCTATCATGTAAACGCAATAACTAAAAAACGCTTTGACTTAAAAATATAAAATTTATTATGTGACTTTTTTAATCACAATTGTCAATTTAATCACTGTGTCAGATTTTAGTTTAATATTTCGGAAATTATTTTATTGTGTACTAGCGTCCTAAATAAAATTCTGTCAATTATTCTTTTGTTAAAGATTCTACTATTATTTAAAAAATAATCGAACTCTTGCTAAATGTAACTTATTGATCAAATTTCTTGGAAACTCTTCTTCTAACTTGTTTATTAAGGTATAGATATATGATTGCAACAGTCTTCTATTTATGATAACATTCACTTCATTTTTAAAACAGATTATGTTTTTCCGAATTCGTATGAATAAACTTTTTATTGGACTATTTTTTAAGAACTGTTTATAATGAACGATTGAAGAAGAGAAGACTTTTATAACTGATCAAACAGGACAGAAGATTCCTTTTGAAAAGATCTTTTTCTTTTCTTATTTGCATTAAATCGCCACTAATGTGTTATCAAAATGATCGAAGTCCATTTACATGGCAGGTTTGGAGTCACCACTTTATCAAATAAAATTTTGATAAAGCAGGCATCTCATAATTTAGCGGATCAATTTTTATCGAAACGATGTTTATTTATTCCTTCAGAATAAAACTTAACATTTTTATAGATATATAGGAAAACATATGAAAATGAATGTATATATGTTTTAATGTACCGAATGAATAATATTAGAACAATACTATAGTTTGTATACTTTTATGAAGTTAATATTGTGGAGTGAAATAAAAGGATATTTTGCTGTATAAAATCACGAGGTAATTTTGATAGATTTTTTAGTATTATTATACAAATCATAAGTTTAAAATGATAAGGAATGAAAATATAGTTAAAATTTTTGATTACACGCGCACAATAAATAAAAGCGCACAAAAACATTGATAAAAGAAAAAAAAATAAAGATATTTTGCTCTTTGGACAATTCTCTTTATTCAAAATAAGAAACTGAAATGTGGCTCACGAATTTCTTGCGTTTTCCTATCTATTTTTCCTTAATTACTTTCTCTTTAGCTTTAGGGTTCCTCTCATTTCTATATCTTCATTATTTCTTCGGTATCTTTTATTATTCCTATAAAAAATTCTTCCAATTTTGATATAGATATAAAACGGAATTTTTTTTGCCTTCGTTGTCAGCAAATTTAAGGTATATCGTTTTATCTTGATCTTAACTTGAAATGCTAAAAAGGCATTTTAGACAAAAGAACAATTGACTCTCTAATGTAGTATTAATTCTTATTTTTACCGTCCCTGTGGGTTTTGCAGATCTTTATGCATATCTTGTTTGCGCAATGGTTTTATATAAATGATATGAATGGTAAAAGATGTAGGATATAACTGTGAATTTCAATTATTCCAATTATTCTTCCTCATATTTTTCAAATTATGTACAATCCCTCTACTTCATAACTTGCTTTCTGATAAAACATTACGGCTGTTTAAGATCTACATGGCTTAAGAAAAAAAAACCATTAAAACTTTTTCTACTTTTTAATGTATCTATGCTGTACAAAAAGTTTTTGAAAGATTGAGCATAATGGAAGACAAATTTCATGTTTTTCGAGATTCCTTAAAATTGCCACTGCTTTTCCTATGGTCAGAATTTAACAGTCGTGTCGCTTTTGGTTTAAAATCACAGCTCATCATATATTTAACGATATAACAGTATTAATACGGATACCATCTTTTTACTTCCAATAGTCTTCTTTTGATTCAAAATACTAGATGGAAAGTTGCAAATAAAGGCAACACTTGTACTGATCTATATATCTCAATTTAGTGTACTTGAAAGGGGTAAGGCATATGTACTACTTTCTTTATCCAGTTGAAAAGAGATATTTCACTTATCTGCACCTTGAATAATTGATGTTAGACGATGTTTTTACCTTCTTATATTCAAGCTTTGTTCACTTGTTGCTTACTTTTTAATTAATTTTAAAGCTCATGCTATTGTATGTATTGTTATGAGCGAGGATCGAACCTAGGACCTTGTGGTTCGCAGCCGAGTAACAAGATCACAATACAAAAGCAATCGTCCGTGTTTCGTAGCTGTTAACTGGCTAATAAGAACTTCACCACAGTACTCTCCCTCCAGTGAGTCGGTGAGACGAACGATATGGTTGGTGAGTGGTGATGTATTAGCTGTTGAGTCTATGTGCCTGCACCCATTTGAGTAGCGCCAAGCGTTATGGCGAGCGTGTGTGAGTGAGTGGTTGCTGTTGCGCCAAATGAGTCCGACGACTTTGGGTTGTTGCGTCAAGTGAATCTGACGACTTGTGGGTTGCTGTGGGTAGATGGCGCCATAACAGCTGTACAAAGGTTGAAGGTTCATCGTCCGAGCTCACCAATGTAGAGGATTGTTATGAGCGAGGAAAGAACCTGGAACCTTGGGGTTCGCAGCCGAGTAACAAGACCACAAGACAAAAGTAATACTGTGGGGAAAGGCAATGACCAGAATTAATATGAAAATATATTTATTACAATTAAAGGACAAAACATTACTATATTAACATAAAACATATAAAGATACATGAGCGGGAGCTGTACGTTTTACCAGACTCACTACCCAACTCTCGCCTGCCAATAATGGCGGGAAAGCATTACGTGATTAATGACGTGACGCAACATGGCCAACATGGCGCCATACAGGGTACGGGATCTGTCAGCAGTTGCTACATCACTCATGTAACTGTTATCTGGCTTATAAGGTTCACCACACTATCAATCATTTGAGTATGATTATAAAAAATGCAATTTTAATCAATGAAAATAAACGCCTCTCGTTTGACATCACCTACATTTTAATCACTTCATAAATATGTAAATAAACAACTGTGTTAACTCGTTTCAAGATTAAAAGTAATAGAAAAGCATCTTATAAATTTTTCATAAGATTTAATAAAATGAGATTTTGAGATTTTTCTTAATCTTTTTAGTAGAGATATTTTATATATTGAATCAAAATATATCGAGAAATTTCTCGTTAAATATCAATTAATTATATATATACACTTATCTATTAAGATGGGTGAATGCATTGAAAAGCCGATTTTTCAGAAATTATGATTTCTTTTTAAATTTAATATTCTTAATGTTTGAGCGGGTTTCTTAATAAAATCGTTAGAATTTTGTTTATAAATCTATTTTTTTTTTTTTTTTGGCAAGATGCATTGATTCTTATATTTGAGAAGTATTTTCGGCAGTGGAAGGATCGGTGGGCTACTTGTGTGTAGGCGCAAGGGGCCTACTTTGAAGGAGATTAGGTTCCCAGTTTTTTTAACATAATTAGTTTTTTTTTTTTGGCCAAAGGTCGAATACTTTTTAGACAACGCCTCCACCCCCTCTCTCTGTCTATCTATCTATCTATCTATCTATCTATCTATCTCTCTATATATATATATAATAAAAGGAAATAAACAGAGACATCCTCGATGAAGGTCTCATTATGAATCTTTTTCATAATATATTTCAAATATGCATTTTTGTACGAATAATATATTTTGAGTGTTTATAAATACGAACAGTACAAATAGTACAAACAGTACAAATACGAATAATTTAGTACAAATAGTACGAATAATAGTACAAACAGTACAAATTTAGAAGTATTTTTTCTTCTTTTTATTTTCTTCGAGTACAAGTTTAAAAATAAAAATATATAAACAGCTCAGTATTTTGACACATTTTTTTAGTGTTTTTCGTAACGATCTCTCTGTATACGCGCAAGTGCCAAAAATACTTGCTCCAGCGATGTATCACTGATCAGATATTCCTCTAAATCGTATTCTTCTTTCATCCCTGACATAAATTTGAAGAGGTGGCTCAAGGTAATAGATGGATTTATCACATGATACTGTAATATACCCTGGAAATAGAGCATAGGTGAATATTCAAAGTTAATAGAGGAGAGAGATATACAATAGATATTAAAAATATATTTTGTAAATAACAAAGGCATTTTCCAAACAGAAAGAATGCATTCAGATGAATGAATTCTGAGCTTGCACTTTCTGTGTTTACGATTTGTGACAGCATGAATAAACATTCCACGGGTACATTCCATTTTCAAGCTAACTCCTTTCCAGATGCCTTCTTCTCACTCTGCTTTAGAGCATTGTCAATTAATATCTCCACTTTGAAGTACAGCTGACCACTCAAAATGCTTTATCATCAATACTCAAATATAATTTAAAATAATGTGATTGTAGTACAGTACATTCCCGAATATCCGGTTCGTGACTATTTTCTTTATCGTGATTAAATCAGGAAAGCAAGGCTTCGCATTGGAAACTTTGCCAAGGCATTGGAAGTGGGCTTCTATTACGATCTTCTTACGTGTCATGTACAAAATACAAATTGTGACAGGAAAAGAGCAGCGTTCTGCTCGTTGTTCATTGTTTCGTCAGTAGGTAACAGACGTCAGTTGTTGCCGTTGTTCTTTATTATAATTGCACAATACGTACAGCATTCGTAAGTTGTTCTTCGGGTATACTTAATGTTTTTTTAAGTGCACGACAATGAAGATTTCAAAATGCCTGATAAACAAACAAACAAAAAGAAGTTGTAGTGACTATGAAAGAGAAATTACGTGCTATATACCGACTAAACTCTGATATAATAGCAAAAAATATAACTTCGGAGTTAGGAGTTAGGAAAAGTATAGTGGGGAATTGAAAAAAAAAAAAAATCTAGCAGAAATTGAAAAGTGGTGTGTTGCGCATGAAAACTTTGTCTTCTGGTATTAATGGGCAAAGAAATATGTACATAGAACTACGGCCTATCCGGCGTTTTTGTTATCTGGCCTATCCTTCCGCCACATTAGCCTTGATATTCGGGTGTGTACTGTAATATGGCTTTTTTTTCTGTGATAAGATGTAAGTTATCAAAATTGATTTACATGACTAAACTAATCTAATTAATATTTGTTGCCTGTGGCGATTATTTCAGCGTTAATGTTGTGTCAGCTAATTTTGATGCAATAAATCTTATCATAACAAGGAAAAAGAAGTAAAATCAATTTTTGATTTTTGAACATCTTAGAGTTATATATTTTTGCTTTCTAACATTTACTTATATATCTCTCTGCTATGAGAAAATTTTGATTTCATAATTTGTTGATTCAGCTTTTAATAATTGATGAAAACTTAATGCTAGCAATTCATATAATTTAAATTATTTAACTTTACGTTTTAAAGCTTTTTATTATTACTAGCATAAATGCAAAATTATATGGCGAACTCAAAAGAATCACGACGTGATTCATGAGTATTGATAAGTGGAGTGAGCTTGGGGGAGGGAGACTACCCCTCCTAATATTTTTATATTCGCATAATTTATATTTTAAGTGCAGTCTTTCGCATACTTTTTACTGTCATTTATTTTTAATAGCTTGTGGTGGTTTGGATTGAGTGAGGATAGAACCTGGGACCTTGTGGTTCGCAGTTCAGTAACATGAGCATGATACAAAAGCAATTACTCGGGCAGCGTAGCAATTAACTGGCTTATATGCTATTCACCACAGACTCTCCCTCCAGTGAGTCGGAGGCGAGACGAACGATATTACGTTGAGTGGTGATGTATTAGCTGTTGATTCTAATGCGTCTGTACCCATTTGAGTAGCGCCAAGCGTTATGGCAAGCGTGCGTGGGTGAGTGCTCACTTGCTGCGTCAAGTGAGTCTGACGACTTTGGTTGCGGGTAGATGGCATCATAACAGCTGTACGAAGGTTGATCGTACGAGGTCACCAATGTGGCGGATTGAATTGAGCGAGGATAGAACCTGGGATCTTGTGGTTCGCAGTCCATTAACATGACCGTGATACAAAAGCAATTGCTCGTGCAGCGTAGCAGTTAACGGGCTTATATGCTATTCACCACAAGCTTAAAACACATAAACATTCATGAAATTTACCAAAGAACTTGTGAAAGATTAAAATTAATATAAAATTTTGATCGCGTGTCCGACCTAGTCTTATTGGTGACTGCATTCCGATATAAAAAAGCATTCAATTGTTGATATTAATCATAGAAATCGTAAAGGTTTTCCCAACGTAGTGCATAGTGTACTTTAAGTAATATATACATCTTTTTATAGAGCACATGAGAAAGGACCTGTAGGAACGCCTTATGCTTATGGATTCATAAGCATAAGACGTTTTCAAAATTTTCAATAAAATACTATATAGTCTTTTTAAAATTTCCAAAGTAAATGTGTTCAAATTTTCTAGCTACACAATCTAGCGATCGGCAATAAGAAAATGTCTGTTCCTCATCTTATGGCGCCTCATGGCAATTAAATTGGAAATAGTGTTTAAAAAAAAAGCTAAAAATATTACAAGAATTTCGCCATCTAGATTTATTATATATATATATATAAAATTTCAACGATTATTCGCTATCGTTGTCACTACTCTTATATTTCTCACCTTCCAGAAAACGCGTGATTTCACCGAATTAATGGCAAGAACAAATGTGTATATAGAGATGATTCAAAGAGGAAAAGAAATGCAATGATATGAAAGTTAATTCCTAAAATATCTCTGTGCTTATTTTAAACATTTTTATATTGCATTTCTAGTTGCCACAGGCGACCAACTGGTTTTCCAGGAATATTGATTGTATTTGTTGTCAGATAAATCGTTTAGATATAACTTTGTGCCCAGGATTCTACCAAATTATTTGACATCAAAGTTTCATTGTTTTTAAGTATCATTTGTTGTCTACATGAACTTTTCTAATGGTGACAGTCCCATAACATAACAGGACTATTAAAAACGTAAATGCGCAGTTCATCCTTCCTCTAAATTTCGCGATATTGTACATAGCTTCACTATTTTTTTTATCTGTTTTATAAGCTTCATAAACATTAAACAAAATCCTTCTTCTTTAGCTTTCAACAATGGAAGAAAATTATGTTATAAAATATTTAACAAAACAATGAAAGCATTTTGAATTTCTGACCAACAATGTAGAAATTAAATAAAAAAACATAAATAACATTTCTAAAACTCAGGAAAAATTCACACAACTATTAAACTGACAATATTGAAAATACAATTTTTTATATTAAAACCATTATATTGGTATCAAATTCGTTTTTGTACGGTAGTGTGTTTGGATTTTATCACGGCAAAATTCAGCTTAATGTTTAATTAATTAAAATTTCAAAAAAATAGTTCCGAGTTACATATTTCCACTCTTCTCCACACACACACACACACACACACACACACACACACACACACACATACACACACACACACACACATCTGTATTATTAATAGAGATTCCTTTTGTTTATTGCATCATTCTTAAACTAAACAACTTAGCTTATTCTTCCATCACTAATAAAGTGAATAGCAGGTCTACATCATTCTGAAATCATTTAGTATTTGGACTCCAATACGAATTTTTTTGGACCAACCCATGCATTATAAAACTATCTCCTTTACTTTACCTGATATTCGTCCTTCAACTTTGCTCCATTCAGGTTGGAGTCAATATACGTTTTGATTTCCTTGATGAACTCCACATCTTTCTGGTTTTTGCTTTTCACTTTAATTATGAGTGTGTATCCTTGGCCGAACTTGCTCTTCAATCGCCGAGTGGAACCGAGGCACCGAAGACGACCATTTACCATGATACCGAGCCGGCCGCACAGCTCCTCACATTCTTTTATGCTGGAAGCATATAAAAGTGAACAACGAAATTCTTTACTGTACAGTAGGACCCAATAAAGTGAAAAATTGTCCTATGATCTTCGGGCACTGGGGTTAGGCAACTATAGTACACATTGTCCTATTACAAAACCCTTTTTTAACCGGTTATTTTATAATTTTTATCGACTTTACTAGTTTCTGATGCTGTATAAATACATTTTCAATCATTTGTTAGTCGTATCTTGTATTCATAATTAAGATGTTAAATCTAACTATCGTTTACGAAGTATCACCGCTCTTGGAAATCATAAAATGGCTACGGTAAACCGAGGATGGAATAGTTTAATTCCGTGCTCTAAATTGCTGTGCGTTGATCTCAAAATGTATAACTTAAAACGAAGGGGAAATTACATTGATGGAGTTGTATCGGAATTAATTGGGGAAAAAAATAGCACTTCTAACCTGTTTCTTTTCCTATCTCATCTTGGTTTTTATTTTCATACGTTTATTCTGTGGCTTTTACAGGAAGAAAATATTTCAGACTCAGAAAATTCATCAAAGTACTTTTCGTTTTATATTTTTTTTGTCAAAAATTACAGGGTGTTTATAAAGTCCTGGACCCATTTTGATGTTTAATAACTCATAAAATAATAAAGATAGATTTAAATTAATAACATAAATGGTTAAATAGACTCAAAAAGTTTCATGACCCTTGTCAATGAACTTCCACGTGTGCCCACTTCGTCGCACGGAGAATATCAAGTCGATAGTCAATTTCACGCCAGGTAGCGACAAGCATGTCGGCATCCACAGAGCCATTTGCGCACATTATGGCGATTAACAATGCCAGAAACATGAAAGGATGCTTCATCGGAGAACATTATGCTCTTCAGAAAATCAGCAGCATCTTCTATCCTTCTTAGCATATCTGTTGCAAAGGCCATCCTCCTAGGCCTATCGTTCGGTTCCAAAACTTGAGCAATTTGAACTTTGTATGCATGCAGTCTTAATTTTTTCTTAATAACCTTGTACATCGTCGAAATTGGCATATCCAATTCTGTTGCCGCTGATCTCACAGATATTCTAGGATTGTGTAAAAATGTCTCTCTGACACGCTCAACATCAAAATCATTTGTGCAAGGACGTCTGGAACGTTTCTTATCTTCGATACTTCCAATTTCTAGAAAATTCTTTTTCCACCGCAAGATGCTGTTTTTGAATGGAGGATCTTTTTGGTAAATTCTTCTGAAATTTCTCTGTGCATGCACTATCGATTTCATTTCAATGAACCACCATAAAATCTGTGCTTTCTCTTGTGGTGTATGCATTCTCCTTAATATCCGCTCGAATAAAACATCACATACAAAAGTACTACATAGAACAAACACATCAAAAGTAAACATAACATTACAATAGTTGCCAAAAACAAAAGAGAGAAAAATGCAATTAATAAGCAGACAATATTTAGAAATGTACAGATATTTAGACTGGAAAATGAAATTATCTGAAATTAACCACACGCGCAGACGATATTTACAAAAGTAAAAATATTCAAACCTGAAAAGGAAAATATATGAGTTATTCCATCAATAAATGCCATAAGTTTGTTTATATCTTTATTATTTTATGAGTTATTAAACATCAAAATGGGTCCGGGACTTTATAAACACCCTGTATTTAGAATTGCTTTTTAAATTAAATAGAAATAAACCTATTATAGAGAAAAGACTGAATTGCCAGCCTTAACTTATTATATACTTGTGAGGATACACTGAAATATAATATTTTTAGCATAAATGGGTCGAATAGGCATTCCATGCTGCTTGTTTTATATTTTAAAATGCAGAACACTGAACAGATTACCTAAAAATACTATTAATAACATAATCTAATAAATGTAGTGAGTGAAGCTGAAAAATTAATAAAATGCATGTTTTGAAACATTACAGAAATACGTCACTCACCTTTGAGTAGTCAGTAAGATCGCAGCATCCGGCTTACTCCGAATTAAGGAGACAATGTTCCACATTTTTCTTCGAGAAATGGGATCTACACCAGCTGTGGGCTCATCTAATAAAATCACCGGCGGTGATCCAATCAGAGCAATAGCAAAGGACAATTTTCTCTTGTTTCCACCACTGGAACGTGAAGAGAATTTTTTAAAATCTGAATTTCACTAAACAAGTATCCTTAAGGAATGCTTAAGATCATAGGAATTCAATCAGAAAGCCACTCAGTACGATAAGAAATTTAAAATTCCCATATCTTTGTATAAACTAAATTTTGTTAGAGGTTTTAGTCTTTTCTATGATTCCTTCTATATAATGGAACCGCGGTCAGGGCCAAAAGTCCTCCCGCTGGTGTGGTGTGGAGACGGGGGTGACAGCTCAGGTGTCGTCCTCGTCATCTGACCGCGGTTCAAAATGACGAGGTCCGTCCCAAAATAGCCCTAGTGTTGCTTTACAACGGGATGTTAATATAACTAAACTAAACTAAACATTACATGTCTAGAGGTAATCGGGCCAAATATTAAAGGCGATATTTAAATGTAATTAGATTTTCTAGAGTATGTATGCTATATAATGACCAAAAACAAGGATTTTTCGAACACTTCGTGATTATTGCATAAAAAGAATAACTGTTCTTCGTTTTAAGATAAAGTAATAATTTCCTCCTTCACAGCTGTAAGCTGCAAATTTTTGCTCTATATCATCAATGCTCCTCTCTATCTGAACAATTATGAAGAGCATTTAATAAAGGGTTAAGAGGGGATGCTTTCAGTGTTTATGAAAAAAAAAATCTTACTTCAAACAAACTTTTTAAAGTAAATTCTTTTAATAAGCGTATCCTTCTCCTTTACACAGTAGTCAAAGAAGTAATTTCTGGTACCGCCAGTTACTGGATGTAGAGTTATGCTTCTAGAATGTTAGAATAACGGTCTAAATAAACTTGAAAACTTTCTATATAATAGGTAATCTCGTATTAACAGAAACATATGATGACAAACCTTCCACTATAGTTTACACACAGCATAATCCAGAATGTTGGACATTATTGTCACAAACACCATTCTTTGAATACATAGAATAGAAATTTCCAATTTGATCTTCGATTATTTTTAAATAGTACTGAAAGGTCTAATCAGTGGCCCCTTGAGAATTTTATCCATTTCCTAAATATGCTTTTATATAATAATAAAAATATAAATTTAACTTTTGACACACCTGTAAAACTGAGTCTCTTTATCGGCGTCGTCAACCAGATCGATTGTCTGTATCAGTTTGTTTACTTTCGTCTCCACGTCGGACTCACTGAGGCCCCTGAGGCGGCCGAAGAGGGACAGCATCTCTCTGCCAGTGAGACGGTCAATCAGTGCGTCAGTCTGCGGGCAATAACCGAGACGCGACTGGAACTGTAAAAAGAAAATGGAAGATCTTCAGTGAGGGATCGGCTCCGTTATATAGAGTGATTCTAAATTCATGGCACAAGCTTGGAGAGGAGGTAGAATTTTTTGCATAATATAAAATAAATTCATGGATTTTTGAATAAAGTACATAAACAATAGATCCAAAAGATAGTAAGCTTAATGAAATATGAAATAATTTGTAATTATTATTCTTTATATGGATTATATAAATGTCATTTTTCTTCTCCTCTTTGCTATGAACTGCTCAGTTATAGCTATATTTTTTTCTAGGCACTGAAATTTTGAAACAGTTTAAGCAATTAAAAATCTCAAGTTATATAATGAGCTTTTCCAATAGAGTTTGTATGTTAAAATTGCTGTCCGATTATCATTTTAAGTAATAAATGATTTAGTCATTTGCATCATGAATTTTGTTATTGTGTTTGCCATGAATAATAAAATGGAATGATTCACCATTGATAAATTAGCAACCTTTGATGACCAACTATTAATAGTACAGCAAACGTTTCTGGTTGCTATACTAATTATTAATACAAAATACATTAAAATTTCACCTTGTTTATTTAATAAAATTGAAATATATAAATTACATGGAATCTTATACAACAAATTAATATTTCGGTAAATTTATATATATATATATATATATATATATATATATATTAACTGTAATAGTCATTTTATTTCCTAAAATGTTTAGTTATTTTATGAAATATCAGTTCATAAATTGTCACTTGTCGGCGTCCTGGCATAGGGGTAGTGCGTCTTCCCCGTGACCTGGGCGTCCTGGGTTCGAGTCTTGTTCTTCATCTGTTCTATCTGTGAGATGCGTGAATGTGCCCCCCTATAAAAATGGGTTGCGCAAGCGTGTGTGTGTGCTATCTTCATTTGAGCTAGAAGTCAGACTTCTGCCCTCGGGTGCTCAGGGGTCTTTACCCTCAGAAGCTACTGCACAAAAATTTGACTTAAATAGTCACACGACCAAAAAAAAAAAAATAATCACTTATTTCATAGAATTTTTAAATATTTCATGGATTAACAGAATATTTATGAAATAACGGATTTAATGTTTTAATAATACAAATCATAGCAATTATCTGCCTAATGACTGATGATCCTAATTCCGCGCTAGATTAAAATTTCTATTTATGGCCTGAATCTTGCTTTCGTTTTTATTTCTTTCTTCTGGTTGAATAGAGGTTTGATGACCCACTGAATCCTTTTTCGGTCATTTTTACTTTCTCCTGTGCAAATTGTAGAGAAAAAAATTGGAATCGTCAAAAAATTCGAAACTTGAGATTTTGCCAGGTGTCCACGCTTCAGACCTACTAGATCCGAAAAATACATTTTTGACATCAGTGAACACGATAGCTCAAAAATGCTTCGATCTAGATGGCTGAAATTTAAAATATGCAATCCCGACCAAATTTATAGATTTTTTCAATTTTGAATGAAATCCATTCGCAGGAAGTCTGTCTTTCCGGCAGTTCGATTACAAGTGAACTCATTTACTATAAAACAGGGAGCTACACAGATAAAATTTAATATACAGGTTTAGTATCTAAGAGATATATATTTATTAACTTTTGAACCAATTTTATGAAAAAGCTGACCATCTGTCGGTCTGTACTTTCGCACGATTATAAATGCGATAACTCATAAATACAATGAAATTTGGTATGTTATCTTGTGACTACAACTATAGTTTTTTCTTTCAAATTTTGGTGTCAATGGGCTGGCAAAAAGATGTCGAAAATACATATACTGGCGACAAATACAGCAAAAATGCTAGATCAACGACAAAGACCTAGATTTTGCAGCTATCGTTCACCATTGCCATACAACAGTTAACGACACATGTTGCTACTTACTTATGGCACTTGCCACGGACAAGCCCGATGTTCGAAGCCGATTTAAGCCAGAAGGTGAGCGCCTCTTGTTTTTATCGTAGAGCCAACTACGGCCAAGGGTACGACTTAACTACGCACGCTACAACCCTTTTTACGGTGTGGACTTCATTCACGCATTTCATTCACTCATCCACAGACCGTAATTTAGACCTGAATCAGAGAACGATCACCCCTGATCCAGTACCCACAGTGGTATTACTTTCGACATGGAGGACTTTGCGACCACGACAGATTTATACACGCGTCAGCCACCAAACACGCGGGAAATCTTCGGCCGGCGGGGTTCGAACTCGCAACCTAAGGGACACGAATCCAACGCTCTACCAACCAGGCTATCCCGGCCCCTGAACGACTTTACAATTCTTGGCTGCACCTAAGAACCATAATTTTATGGAGGAAGGGAGATAAGATCTTTATTGGAAATTATGTAAGAAAATTTTGGAGCTGCCACTCCTGCTGGTTAATAATATTTTGGAACTCCGCTGATAAACTAAATGAAACACTGGATTAAGTTTAGCGGTAAAGGCATTCAATAAATTAACATCAATTAAAAGGCATCAATTCAATTAATCTAAAATTTCCTTACGATTGTTTATTTGGATTTGATCGTTGCCATTCTACAGTAAGCAATGACTGATTTTTATGCCACTTGCATTTGCATATTATATATGTAGATATACTTTTAAGAAGCAATTTTCATTAATTGGTCCATTTATTAAACATGTTCGATTTTTTTTCAAAAGAAAGAAAATGATAATTCAATAATTTTACCTCTTTCAAATTCTTCCTCAACGAAACTTCCTCTATGTACGCATTTCCCTTCGATGGTTGGATGTCTCCCGTCAGCATCCTGAAAGAAGTCGTTTTGCCGGCTCCGTTCACACCGAGAAGACCGAAGCACTCCTGCTTGCGTATACTGAACGATAACTGATTAACGGCACAGCACGGTTTGAACACTTTCGTCAGCACGCGCACTGACAATGCTTCTTCGCCAGAGCCTGACTTCTCCACAATCAAGTTATGCACCCTTTCTTCTTCTTGGAGAACATCAGAATCCTCGACGATGTCCCTTGGCAAATACTTGTCCACATATAGTTCACTTACCTTATACCTAATGGCACGGAAAATGTAGCTATTTACAAAATACTCTACTAAAAACAGGATGGCTAAATAGGCGAGCCCAGCTATAGCAAGGGCAAATACGTCACGGCCGCAGGCATTTCTGTCCCATGTAATAAGTGGTTTAAATTTCTTGCATTTGTTCTTGCAAATGTCTGGAAAATAAATGTGTCTAAGTTTAGAATTTAATGCAGGCTAAATATAGTTTATGAAAAGTACGAAATAATCTTATCGATAAATGAGCTTCTAGTGATCAAAGAATGAGAATGAAGTTCAAGATATTTCTTAGATTCCTGTCTGGAGTGAAAAAAAACAAAAATTCGAGCTTCCCAGACCGCTGCAACAGCAACGAAAGTTATAAAAATTATAAATCCCAACCCTCAATTTTAAGCATGACAAGCTAGACAAGATTGGCACTAGAATTGTATTTATCAATGGCATGCCATTGGAAAAAAAATTACTAAACAACAACTTATTAGTGTGCTATCTTCAGCGTTTAATGGCTGGAATACGATTAATACACAAATGCGTGAAAACCGAATGTGTTTTGTTTTAGCCAAAATGTAGCATAAAACTATGATTGTGAACTCAAATCACAAATCATATTTCATATATTTAATCATTGGCTTTTCTAGCTATCGTATTTACATGTATACGAAAGTACAGACCAAAAGTCGATAGCCCTTTAGCCTATTTGGTTCAAAATTGAATAAATATTTACACTTTAGATATTAAATATGTATATCAAATTATATCTGTTTAGCTTTTTAAGTTTTGTAGTGTCATGTTTACCTGTATTCGGATAGCTGGACATATAAATGCCCTCTGAATGGATTTAATTTAAAATTTGATGGAAAGTAATTTAATTTAAAATTTGATTTAGTAGAAAGGCCATATACCAAATTTCTTTCATCAAGCTTAATAAGTTTTTGAATTGTGATGTTCACAGATAGACAAACTTAATTCCGAAAATGTGTTTTTCTTACTCGGAGGGATCTGAAAAGTCGAAATTAGTTAAAATCTGGAGTTTGAATGTTTTGAAGGCAGCAATAGTTTCTCCATGTATATATCATACACGAGAAAGTAAAATCAGAAAAATACCTTCGCAACATCCAAAAACGGGATTTCTACTGTCGATGGTAGACTGATTGCAGCTCATTGCAAGAACTTCAGGAGACAAGCTTTCACACAGAGCATTATCGAAAGCAAGTCCATGAAGATTTGACATTCCTATGGTCAAGCTGAACATTGGGAAGACACGGAAAGCCCAGTTTGTTTTGTCTACTTTAATATTGTCTTGAGTAGGATTTTCTGAAACGAGTAGTGTGATCATCACTATGGAAATGGAACCTGCAATTAAGATTTGATAATTTTGAGAAATGCAATTTTAATGAAGGAATTAATAAAAAAAGAGATATTAAATTCGTTTCATAAAAATATGAAAACATAAAACTTTCCTAGAAATGGTTTGTTGTGTATCTAAGAATTAGTAAGAAACTATTACAGCTCCTCTCATCAAAAATTATTTTCTCACTTTTACCAACTCCTTAATCCTATAAGAGTAAAGATTATGTATTTTGTCTATATTTTTTATACTTTTCAGGACAATTCGACTATGTCTTTTGTGAGATTGTAAATTAAATGGATGTGAATCCAACTTAGATCATCAGACCATTTAATTTTGGAAACTATCAAGTTTCTAAAAGAAGAAAAAGAGACATAATCCAGTTGAATTGTCATAAAAAACTTTAAAGTATGGATAAAAAATGCATAACCGTAATTTTATAGGTTTCAGGTACTGAATTGGCTGTCTAAAAGATACCCAGTTTGTTTTCGGTTATGTTAACAAATAAGAAGATGACATAGATTTTCACATTTTAATAAAAAAAAAAGATTAATTTTAGAAGGAATTAATTTTAACTAATCAATAATTTTAATTAATTTTTGGAGGAAATTAATCTTAATTAATTAATTAGTTTTAGGTATTGAAAAGACTCATAAAAAACTGTCATAAAATAACTGTTTGTTAGCTTAATTTGGTTAGAAATAAATTTCAAAAGTAAAAATTCTGAAAAATCTTTTTTTCATCTTTTGAAAATTTGACCTGCTAATGTATGGGTTGTAAGAAATAACTGTTTAAAATTTCGTGTTGATATCTTTGAAGGGGAAAAAAACCCCAAGGTGTTGAAAAAGGGACTATAAGTCCTTTTTGATCAATCGGAATTGGCGGACAGAAAAATAATCATATTAAAACAATATTTTTTTTTATCATTTCAGATCATAATGGACAATTTTCTAGAAAAAATAAATTTGTAGAAAAGATAAATTTTGATTGTTTAAATACTTCTAACCTGATTAAATGCACATGGCATTTGAAAATTCACTTTATAAGTCTCTTTAACATCTTTTACTTTTTAATTTAAAATTTCTCTCTTCGATTAATAGTTTTTTTATTTTTTATTTTTTTAGGTGCAAACGTAGAGGTCTCAATAACTTTAGCCAGTAAAAAACTGCTGTTATGTATTTTTACATGTTAAAATATAATAGTGTCGAATAATATAGCTTCATATCACAGAATAAAGCGACATGCAATTAGATATCAAATAGAAAGGGTAGTTATATTTGTCCTGCGATCGCAAGGATGTATAAATTGATTCCATTGTTTAAAAAAATTGCCTGGTATATATGATTGAGACAATGAATCAATTATTTTAAATCATTAATTCTTCATGGTTTTATTTCGATTTTAACTAAGACGCTATTCAGGTGCAGTTTTTAATGGAACTTTTGATGGATATTTTCACGTATAATCTATTATTCAAAAGAAAAAGATTATGCCAATATAATTTAATCCAGTCAAGATTAGTTGTTTGGATTATCTATTAATACTTTTCAACAGACGATCATGTATAGGGTTTGTTTTTTCACTCTTTACCTAATATATTAGGTGCTTGCAGTATTTTAAACAGTGACATCTGTTGGTAAACATGCGAACTATCTATATAAACGATAATGGTTTTGGGTTTTACCAATTTACTATTATTTTATTGTTATCACTATGAAAGTTTTCCATTTAGTATTATTGAGTTATTCAGTGTATAAGGACCCCAATCGTGGAACGCTCCAAATTGTATTTTCGACAATCATCACTTTTTTTTTTTGTTTGCTTTGAAGAAATATGCTTCCGGAGCCCATCAGAGATTTTTAGAAGTTTATGATGCTGCTGCTTCGTCATATCCCAATAGTCGGTTTTGGTTTCAGCGATTTAAGAGTGACGATTTCGATGTCAATAACAAAGAGCGGCCTGGAGGACCCAAAAAAAATTCGAAGACAATCAATTGCAAGACTTATTGGACGAAAATGGAAAAAAGTTCTAGAAAAGGATGAAAAATATTTTTATTGATATATATTGTGCCAATTTTTCTCAATAAATGCCTTTTTAAAGTGAAAAAAAGATGATCAAAATACATGCAAGCAATATATATAGAGTGATATTCGATAAATCGGCAACTTTGAGCTGAATTAATCTTTGAATTATTACGTATAGAACTAGAGGTAACATAACAGCACAATATATCCAAAGATTTTTCAGACACAAATTTATGTGTCCCTTTTCTTGTTGTACTTGAAAAATGAATCAGTGATAACATTTCAAGCCAATAAGATCCTTTTTTTTTTTGTTCTTTTTCACATAATCTCAAAAATAGAAACCATATGAATAAATACCGGATAAGATAGTCAATCGAATGCTCCATGATTATTTCAGTATTCATAAGTAATAACTCTTCTTCCATATTTACTGCTACTAGGTTAAATCAGTTCTTGAATTTTGAAGACCACTTCCGTAAAATATTGTTTATAATGCGTTTTCCCCATATAAATACCAACTTTTAACAATAAAAGTCACATCTTCGTTTGAAAAACATTTTGAAAAAGAATGGAATGACATTTAACAATTTTTATGCCCCTTCCCACTGCATGCATTCATTGTAACATTTATCGAAGACAGAAATGATTTCTGTTCAACCCTTTTGGTTATTTAAAACTCACACGGCGAATGTTAATATTATTGTTGAATGTAGATACATCTATATACGTATTAAATATAAAAATTGTACTAAATTCATGAATATAAAATTATGAAATCTTTATTAAATATGAAAAAAAAAGAAAGTATAAGCAAATGCATAATTATTTTATATAATATTTTGCTTTTAAGTTAGGGTTTCTTCCTCTTTTAAAATAAGGCAATTCTTATTTAGGCTTGTTTCGCCTAATTTAATTATGCTTAACGAAATAGGATCAACAACATATTAATCGATTAATACTGACCGATAATTATGCAAATTCCTATAACAGCAAAGAAGCCGGAATTTCCTTTCCTAAACAAAAGCGAACACAGATAGCTGAAAGGTATGGCGGACACGCCGTAAAGCAACATCAGTAGAAAAGCTGTACCTAAAAGAGAAAAAATAAAATTCAGTAACAATGAATTAGATTCGGAAACGAATTTTTTTACTTTAATAGATTCTGCTCGGCATAAAACGATTCAATCTTTGTTAATAGTTATTGCTCAAATTCTGAAGCCTGAAATTTTATTTAAAGTTATAAAGATTTATATTTTCTTTTCAAAATTTGAGGTAGTCTTTATAGAGTCTCTAGTCATTTAAAATCGCATTATACTGAAATTCAGACAGAAAATATCAAATTTTGGCTTAAGACATTGATTAATGAAAACTATGATGAACTGACGTTTCTCCCAGTAACTCAAAATTTTCTCAAACGTTTTGCTCTATAAGGATAGTAAAATTGTGGTTTTATTTATGAAAGCATGGATCTACAATATAAAGCAGAAAATGTATATGTGGCTGTTTGTTTGTCTGTCGGAAAAAAGAGCTCTTTCTAAACATCGAACAATAGGAATGAAAAATTTACACATGTCTTTCTGGAAGCCATTTCTAGGTCAATGAAATTGATTTCAACTTTCAAAGTTAATAATTTATTAAAGTATTTAATTAAATAGGAGAAGTCAAACTATCTATAAATTCTGAAATAACTATCGCATGAAAGAGATTTATATATTATCTTAAATAGCAAATGATTATCTTTTTAATGATACTGCTATAATTGCCATGCAATATGTCTTTGATTGTAATACACGGTTGAATGTTCATTTTAAATATGATTTGTATTAATATTTTCTTTTATGTTAATCAAATTCAACCCAATTTTTATTGTTTAATCGATTTCTTCGCTCAAGCGTTTTTGCCTCTGTTTAAGTCATGATAAAAAATCTTAGTCTTTGGGAAAAAAAAAAAAGTAGAATTTTTACTTTTCTGTATGTAGCATGTATCCTTTTAATCAATTCGCGTAACAAACCGATGGCGACTCTCAAAATGTGATGTTCCAATTAATATTCACAGATTTTTAAACGGTCGTAATGAATTTATAAATTATTTAAGATTTTCGAATTCCATTCTATCAAAAGAAAAAGGGCTTAAGAAGATACCGCTTCAAAAAGATTTGGAAGGAAACTAAAATTCGAGATTTATTAGACCCATAGTAGAGGACTCAAAGCACAAAGATTTAAAGAAAAGTGAGGCTTATGAAAAGTGGCTGAAGTTTTATTAACAAGAAAGACGATGGACGAAAAAAATCAACGAAAAATGTTGAAGAATTTTAATTAAATTCAAAGTATTATTAGTACTTGAAAATATTTTTTTCTGAGCAATGTCTAGCATATCAACTAGTTTATAAAAATTAAAATATAAAAGAAGCCGATGAAATATCTCTGTTTTTAATTTTTAAGCTCAATCTTTTGTTGAACAAAGCTTTGTAAAGATTTTGATATTATTGTGGACGTAAAGTTAAAAAAAAATTAATCAAAATTAATCAAATCGTAAAGTTAAAACACTATTTTATCAAACATTTCCATATGTTTAACGCTATTTTTGCTTTCTTTAGAATACAGGACGATTGTAATCGTGAGTGACTTTGAATTGCAGATTCTGAAAAATATTCCCGTTTCAAGCATCTTTAAATTAAAAAAAACAAAAACATTTCTGTAATTATTTTGTGTTCGAGCATAATAATACAAAAACATTTTGAGTTTGACGGAAGAAATTTACTATATGGAATTACGACCAAATTTGTAGGTGTTTGCCCACTTATAAAATTTTGAACCAAATTCGTTGAACATTTGATCGGCTGCCAAAATGTACTTTCACAAAC
Source organism: Argiope bruennichi (assembly GCF_947563725.1). Lineage (NCBI taxonomy): Eukaryota > Metazoa > Arthropoda > Arachnida > Araneae > Araneidae > Argiope > Argiope bruennichi. Next base: position 125,407,655 of record NC_079154.1, on the reverse strand, counting down.
ATGTAAATGCAATGACATAAGTAAATGAAATTCGGTATGTGATCTTTGGACTACAATGCAATTTTGTGTATAATTATCTCAAATTTTGGTGTCAGTCGGTCGACAAAAAAGGGCGCCAAAAATGCATATTTTCGAGATGGATTCATTATAAATGCTAAATTAATGCCAAAGATCTGTCATTATTAACTGTCATTCACCAATGCCATGCAAGGTATTCGTGGCCTTTCCCAATATCCATAATTTTATATGGAGGAAAGGAGATAAGAATTTTTCTGGAGAATACGCAAGAAAGTTCTGGCCAGACCACTTATTTCAGATAATGAAGTGGAAGAAAACATATTTGATTTCTCATTGCAGCAATCCATATCAATTTTTCATGCAACGTATCTTATTCCAAGTCGAACAGAAAATTCTTTCACTCACTCTTTCACACACGCACACTCAATACGTGCCAGCCTAACCAATGCGTGATGCGCCAACCTCAATATATCGCAAAGAATTTTCAGTAATTACCTATGGCATTCGAATGTATTCCAAAGAAAGCGTAGTGCACGAAGATAGCATAAGGTATTATCAACAACAGACAGACAACACAGTGTATCATAAAATCCCAGAAGAACATCGCACTCCAGTACAAGGCGCTCGGCACTCCACACATAAGTTGCAGCAATTTTGCCTTGGTTGCTCTCTCATGAATCGGCAATAAAGCGAAGCTGGCTGTCAGGAAGGCAAAAGTCAAGGGAACGAACACCGCAGCGACAACCCTGGGTGCGGCGGGAGCTTCAAAAGTAACCCAGTTTCTTTCCGGAAGGGGTGCATTGGTCAAATCGATTACTCCACTGTTCGTCACTTTTAGCAATAGAGCGGTGTGCATCAGTATGAGAGATAATGGTGCCGCGTGGTAGGGTTCTCCATTAAACCAGGCGGTGAGGTTCAAATTACGATTGGAATCTTCATCGATCGTCCCACCTACCATCAGTCTTTTAAGGTACTTAGCTATGTCTCCTTTGCCGTAATCCAGCACATACTTTACAGGGTCGGAAACATTTTCCAGTCTAATATTATTTGAAATGAAAACATTTTTGTATGCCTTTGTAAGAGCAGCAGTTCCTGGCTTCTCGCCGTAATAGAATCCGTCGGTGTCGCCGTAAACAGAGCTGATATCAAGTTTCAAGGGATCGTAGTCAGTGGCGAACTTGGAAATATTACTCCGTATCATGGAAAGACAGAAACACATTAGAATGAACGGAAGAGCAAGCTGGGCGACGAGGACGCTCCAGTGTCGCTTGAAATATTGGAAGCGTTTCAGCAACAAAGCGGAAAAAGACAGAAGATAAGGACGCAATGGATGTTCATTCAGCTTCACAGTAGATGAATCGCCGTAGACATCTGCAAACACAATGCATCCAGTAAGGAAAGCAAGCAATTCAAAATAAATCTTAATATATATAAATTACGTGTCACGTTGTTTGTCCGCGATGGACTCCTAAACTACTTAACCGATTTTAATCAAATTTGCACACCGTGTGCAGTTTGATCTAACTTAAAAGATAGAATAGCCCTTTTTTTGAATTTTTAATTAGAATTTTTTTTATTAATTAAAAACTAACTTTCCCGCCAAAAAAAATCTTTTCATTTTTTCCCATCGCCAAATGATACGGCTTCAGTTTTTTTTCCCAACAGTCATGAGGCTAGGCTTAAGATTTTTCGGCTGATTATTTGAAACGATTCTATTTATTTTCTTAATGTTTGATGCATTTAAAATTAAACATTGTTAATGAATCGATCTTTCAGATTCATTCTTAAGTACTTTTGAATTAAAATAAAACAGAATAAAGGAAATTAAAAATTTCTAATCTGCATAGCGTTACCCCAACTGGCGTAGAAAAACTCACGCATTTGCGTTACGTTTCGAATCCGAATATTCGAATTATTTAGGATTCTATCCGAAAACGTTTCTCAGGAATAAGATATCATTTTCCACAATTATTTTTTAATGCATACAATAAATTTGATACGTTGCAAAGGATAAAGTATCACGATCTTATGTTTGAATTTTGTATTACTGTGCACGGTGGCAATTCCCAGAAATAAGATATTTTATTTGAAAATGATTAATTACAAACGTTTTAACGGATCATTGATTAATATAAAATACTAAAATTCTGATTTTTTTAATTATAAAGAAGTTTGGAAAGATACTTGGAGGTGCACACGGATAATTATTACTTTTCGTTTTGAATGAATTCCGATTCTTTATCTGACTATTTACTAAGAAAAATGTTGCACGGCAATAACATTTGTTACCTTCATTGAATTTTCAATTAAATCATTTTATTTCTTTTGTTAAGGATATCGTAAAAAAGGTAAGTGAACGAGCCAATAATAAGTTCCTCTAATCGGATAATAAAAAAATATTAACTCATTTGTATGCTAAATGAAATTTAATCTTTTTTTATATAAATTATTGAAGATATGATAATAAAAAATGGTTACAATAATTGTTTCAGTTTTTCATTTCTTTACTAATAAACTGCATGTACGTATCAAGTTATGTCAGCTATCATCAACTCAGCTATCATTCACTTCAGCTACAATGCTTATCATTATTTAATAAATGTTTCTGAAACTGATTTCATTTTGTAAATGAATTTTGAATTATTGCAACAGACAAATGTATCAATGACGGAATAAATCTCATGGCAACTTCATGAGTGGAATATATAACTTTTTTTTTTTTTAATCTTTCCTTTAAGCTGAGGAAGCCAAAATCTGTATCATTGAAGTTAGAGGATTTATTATACATCATAAAGGGTTTATACTAAGAAAGAAGGTATTTTAGAAGGAACAAATTATTTGTTCATTATTTGACAGTCACAATTATCTGTTAGCTCCAAGCGATTCTAACAGACGGCCATATCTGTTAACTGGATTGAGTAAGTATTCTAACAGATGGCGCTGTGTTAAAAGTACCAACGTTTCACATAAGCTACAATTTAATGGCATAACCATCACGTGTTGCTGAGGCTAAAGTATAAGATAAATTTATTTCGTAGTAAACGCAATACAATGAAATTCAATTGTTCTTACTTTTTCAATTTTTGGTATTAGCATAGCCGACCACGTGTTATTTAGACTGAAGTATAAATTGAATTCATATTATAGTAAAAGTAATACAGTGGAATTCTTCTTGCTTTTTAATTATTAGTGCTTCATTGTTCAACAATCTTTAATTAAAATATATACATGTAAGTATTATCACATAGTTATATTATTATATATTTGCTATCCATCAAATCACACTGTATAATATATGTATTTTGATGGTTATGAGGTACTTAAGGCTTCAGGATCAAAAATTAATCTTAATATATATAAATTAAGTGTCACGTTGTTTGTCCGCGATGGACTCCTAAACTACTTAACCGATTTTAATCAAATTTGCACACCGTGTGCAGTTTGATCTAATTTAAAAGATAGGATAGCTTACATCTCATATACTTATAAATAAAGCTCAATGTGTGTGTGTGTGTGCGTTGGCTCTCTACAGGCCAGGTCATTTGACCTACAGCTACCAAATTTGGTACATGTATACCTTATAGTTCGGGAATTTTTCCCTTTTTTTGAATTTTTAATTAGAATTTTAATTATTAATTAAAAACTAACTTTCCCACCAAAAGAAATCTTCCATTTTTACTCACCGCCAAATGAGTAAGGCTTCAGTTTTCTTTTCCCAACAGCAATGAGGCTAGGGTTAACATTTTTCGGCCGATTATTTCAAACGATTCTGTTTATTTTCTTAATGTTTTGTGCATTTAAAATTAAACATTGTTAATTAATCCATCTTTCAGATTCATTCTGAAGTACTTTTGAATTAAAATAACACAGAATAAAGGAAATTAAAAATGTCTAATCTGCATAGCGTTACCCCAAAAATTCACGCATTTGCGTTACCGTAACTGGCGTTGAAAATTCACGCATGCACATTGTGTTCTGATTGTTGAAAATATTATCAACGGATGATTCTTGATTTAAATTATTTTTAGGTTAGGTGCATGCTTTTGTAATTAAATTGTATTTATGTTAGTTATATATTTTTTGTATATGCTTACAGTTTTAAGTACATCGTTTTTTAAGTAGTTTTTTTAAACCTGTTTTCGACCAATTATTTTAAACGATTCTGTTTATTTTCTTAGTGTTTGATGCATTTAAAATTAAACATTGTTAATTAATCGATCTGTTCAGGATGAATCTGAGAAAATTTTGTTGAGAAATTCTTGAGATATTACATAAATTAAGAAAGATATTCTTTAGTTCCCATAAAGTTTAAACTCTTAGTGACTCTGTTATCAGTAATCATATTATAAAAAAAATTCTTTGTTTCAGCAAAAAATATTATTATATTAATTCTTTCCACTTTATTTTAAAGCATAATTTCTACGGGATGTAACAGAAAATGAGAGAGATACATATTACGTTATGACTGAAGGCTTTTATAATATTATGAGTGAATTATATGACTATCAAAATTTGAAGTTTTAAAATATTTTGCTGAAGAATCTATTAAAGTAGGAATTGCGTAAAATATTTAATTATTAAAATTTAAACGAACATTAAGATTGGCGAACCAGCTGGTAGCCAAAGGCGGCTAGTAAAAACTTAAAAACCTCTTAGAAATAATAAGTTGCCAAATATTTTCAAAACCAATTATCTCGACTTATTTTCAGGACAACAGAGATGCTGTACTAATCATTTTTACTCCTGTTTGTGGACTGGTAAATGTTAATAAGTTATAAGATTTTCAGTTCCCTCTTTACTATAATCTAAGGAATTTCTAATGACCGTACATATAATATTATTATTACATTGTATTATTGTATTGTGACATGCCTGCACCACTTACAATTTAAGAGTATATATCACTTCTGGTCTAAAGGAGCAGTTATCTTTTAATGACATACAGAAGACAGAAATATTTTTTTAAAATTTCTATTTCACCAAATTTTAGGTGACTAGCAATTTTACCATGCATGTTTAAAGCGGTTGGAAACATTTCTATTGGTTATGTTAGGGCATACCGAGCAAAATAAAGATTCCTCTAACAGGAAGATTTCATTTTGTATCCATTGCTAATTTACAATGTAAAACGAAGCATACGTAAATAAATCACGTAAAGTTTAGCAAGAAAAACATATTGTAGTTCGTAGCAACCATTATGACAGCTACACTTCCTCAAGGAACGTATATGGAGAAAATATCAACTATCCCTTTTGAAACTAAAAAGGTATGTACGTTGTCATTTGTTATCACATTTGAGATACTGAGTTATTTCTTTTATTACACTAACTTTAAAAAACATTTACACACACACACACACACACACACACACACACACACACACACACACACACACACACACACACACACACACACACACATATATATATATATATATATATAAATTTAATTAAAATCCTAATTAATTTCCTAATTTTTATATTAATTAAGCTTCTATTAACTTCATTCTAAAATGATCTCTTTATTTTCTGATCCAGTTCCACTTTTTTTTATTTAATTAATCCAACGGGAGCTCTATATAACTGCTTTAATCAGCAAGTTCCCACGCTCCGAGTGAAAATCTGTCACGCTAAGCAAATTCTTTTAAAATATACCTATATTTCCCTGGCCTAAATCAACGCGTGTCAAAGAATCCCTATCAAAATCTTGTAGAATAAAATCACTGGGGAAAAACATTTCACTCGTTTGCTCTTCTCTTCTGCCAGTATCTCGTTGCTTCCTTCTTGTTCATAATTTATGCCTCCCGGGATAGAATAAATCGAGTTTAAAAATTCAACAATGTTTTCTATTCGATCATAAAAACTGCTTAAAAATATTTTTAACATTATATTTATATATATAAAATTCACCTTCAGTTTCTACATTTTCAACTTCTTCGTCGACATGCCCGTACTTTTTACCCGAAATTTCAGCAATTCTGTAATTATAAGTAATGTTAAAATATTAACAAAATGTAATGCAGCATAAATAAACAAATAAAAAAAACCATTGCAAATTATATTTTCACTCAAAACACACTGATCAGAAGTTGTTTACACGAATTTATATATTAATATATGGCATTATTTATTGAAAGAAAAAGCATCCTATAGAAATCCCAATTATAGTGTTACACAGCATACATTTTATTAAATGAACTGAGAATGCGCGGTGAAACTAGTCCAACAAACTGGATAATGAAAAGTGATGCTTCATTCCACGAATATTCCTGAAAGCACGAAGCGCAGATAATAAAGATGTAGATAATAAACAGGTCTTGTAGAAATTAACAACTCAAATAATTAGTGAATTATTAAATAAAGTTAACAGTAACAAATTTATACTGTTACAGTAACAAATTTATACAGTGAATTATTAAATAATGGTAACAGTTACCTTTATTAAATAATGGTAACAGTTACCTTTATTAAATAAAAGTAACAGTAACAATAACAGCTCAGCGTCTCCAGGGATGTTAGCTCCTTCGGACACTTTAGATTTATTTGATAGACACTTTAGATCTTATAAATTCTCCTTAGACACTTAGATTTTATGTCTTCCGGACAAAGCATGATGTCACACGCTGTCTGGACTTTGATTCTTGATAAATATAAGGCAATAATTCTTAAATTTTCCAGAACTTTTATTTTATCATTAATTTCCATTTCCAAACGTCGGAGGTTATTGGCTTAGCATCCATTAAGAATCTCCCCAAATCTCTCTTTCCTCCCATAAGATTAACACACACACACACACACACACACACACACACACACACACACACACACACACACACACACACACACACACACACACACACACACACACACACACACACACACACACACACACACACACACACACACACACACACACACACACACATTACCGAATGACATGTAAACAAACTATCGTACGAATTTCAGCAGATTGCTTCACTGACCTTTTTTACAGCTGTATTGAATTCAATGCTTCGATTAGAACTGCAAAATATCATTAGAAGTTTTCTAGAAGGATTTCGTCAAGTCTCCAAAAAGCCGATTTAGTCAAAGAAAAGAATATGCAAAAGAAATAAAAAAGAACAGACCTCGAACAGAAAGTTTAATCAAGCTTACTAATAGGCTGGATCGTCGCTAGATGAGGAATCGCTATGACTGTCTTACAGAAATAGAAGTTCAAATGTTTCAAAACAATTTTCTTTTTATTATCTTGCGATTCAAAAATTACCTTTCGAATAATATCAATTCTATTTCATACAATTTCCTCGTAAATTTTAATAATATATTTTAATTCAATTCGACACGCTATCTGTAACAAAGTTTTTAGATGTTATGATGGAATTCAAATTCATCCATCAAAACATTCAATCAGTACAACTAAGTTATAAGTTTTTCACTCCCGCTTTTATTTTGTAATATTACGCATTTTAATTTGCAGTAAACTAATTCTATTGAATTCATATTTTTCAGTCGTAGGAAATAACATGGTGAAATTTTTAAAAAATGCATTACATTACTAAATGGCCTAAAAAGTCAATAATCATGACGCACGAAATGGTCTCCAAAGACGGCTAGTATATAACATTTTCGAGTCGCATTGTATTTACAACCATGAATGAATCTTCAGAATTCAAGCTACCGAAGCATTTTTAAAATTGAATATTTGTTCTTACTTTAAGAAAACATCCTCCATGGTTGTAACTGTTACTCCAAATTTCACTTTTTTTTCTTCCAACTTTTCAAATAAATTTGCGAACTCACTTTCGGTGGTCTCGGTGAGGTGGAAAGAAACTTCTTCAGCTGTTTCGTTCGTGACTATGGCTTCGGGGATGTTTTTTGTGACGAGTGAGGATATATTTTTCAAACTTTCATCTTTCACGATATGTAGTTGGTATCCAATACCTAAATAAAGTTATAAAATTCTAAAAATGTATTGATATCAATATTTTTCATGTTTTGGCTGTTTTTACGGTCGTTTTATATTGGGCATTTACTTAACGATAGTAAATATTTTAAAATTGCTTATTTTCTGAGCAAAATTTTAAAAAATCATGATTCCAGTCACGAATTGCTGTTGCAATTCCAAATAAAATCTGAAATTTTTATTCATAAACTGAATTATTGATTTTTTCACCAATCTCCTCGATATCTGATTTTCTTAGAATAGCTTAGGAACTTATAGAGTTAATATTTTTCTTGATGACACTTTGTTTTTTGCAAGGAGGCCTTGCAAATCCCAACAACAGGTTAGCTACAAAGTTAAAAATCAGAGATTTTCACATCAAGATTGGCATCCCAACTGAGTCAAAATAAGAATTTTTTTTGGTGATTAATCTCTGGCATACGGTTAATAACACCTGTAAATATAATGTGTGCTTCAGACACGTTTTTCTCAATCGGTTGAAACAAAGATTTGACAAAAACTGCATTTGTAGTCACAAAATTCCATTCTTAATTTGATATATTTAAATCATTGCGTTTTTGAATTACTGTGTTGACATGTTTCTGGAAATACAGACCGACAGACAGTCATTGTTGCTTGTGGCCAAAAATTTGAAAGATGTCTACATTCAGATGTTAAATCTGTGTACCGAATCTTATCCATCCAGCTCTCTTCGTTTTGTAATTATTGTGTTAACTTATATTCGAACAGCCGGACTGAAGAATTTGCACTGAACAGATTTTTCTCACAGTTCGGAAGAAATCTCCAAATTTGGTGTAAAGATAATATTTTAGCCATCTAGTTCAAAGCGTTTTGGGGTTATCTTTATCACAGAAAGACGGACGGACATTTTTCAAAAATGTGTTTTTAGATTTCAGGGTCTAAAACTGGAGATTCGTCAAAATCTCGAGTTTGATTTTTTTTTTTTTTTTTTTTTGACGATTACTGTACTTTTGCCATACTACGTATACGAGAAAATAAAAGTGAGTTTCAATATACATTAATGGGAATTTTTAAACACTGTTTGTTAATAGAGCATCGAGCTAGAAGCACGTGCGGCCGGCGTCCTGGAATAGGGGTAGAGTGTCTTCCCCGTGATCTGGGCGTCCCGGGTTCGAGTCCCAGTTTGGCCATGGTTGTTTTTCCGTTGTTCTATCTGTGAGATGTGTGAATATGCCCTCCTGAAAAAAGGGGTCGTGCAAGTGAATGAGTGATGCGTGAGCAGCAAGATCGTACTCTTGGCCCTAATTAGCGCTACTATAAAAACAAGAGGCGCTCCCCCTCAGGCTTAAATCGGCTGTCTTCGAACAGCGGGCTTGTCCGTGGCTAGTGCCATAAGAAACAACAACAGTACATGCTTCTAGGAGAGTACTAACAATTTTTACGCCATTCTACGTCTGATCAAAGCGAATCTTACCGAATTTGCTTTTGAGAAACATAGGCGACCCGTAACACTGTAGCTCTCCACCTGCTATGATGGCAATGCGATCGGCTACTGCGTCCGCCTCCTCCATTTGGTTGGTGGTCAAAATGATGGTACGCTCCTGTTTTAACTCCATTAAGGCATTCCACACACTTCTTTTCACTTCCACGTCCATGAAAACAGTTGGTTCGTCCAGTAATAATATCTGAAAACAAAACAAAGGTTATTGCAGTGAACACCAGCCAGTCCCAATGAAAATAATGTACTTTCTCTTCCATTCAACTGTTCTCTATACGCTTTTAGTTACTTCTTTCATTTCATTAGCTGCAAAATTCGCATTTTACTGTGAAGCTAAATGTTAAATATGCAAATCTAAAAAGCTAAATTTGCAAATTAGACTCAGTATAAGGGGTGGGCATAAAGTCGATTGTGATAGACAGAGGGACCCCCAAGACATTTTGGGATGACCATCTTTACTAAGACTTAAGATGTGTATACTAAAAGAAACTTATTTATGGAATACCGATATAATATAATATATTCTCTTTATCCCTTGAAGAACAAAAAACGAAGTTTTCCTTCTTCAAAATGACATAATTTTAAAAGCACGCAGTTCAAAACCTAAAAATAACTTTTGGAATCTGACGGATGAAGTAAAGTATCATAATTTTTTTTAAAATTGCATATAATTTAACATCGTTCTTTGGCTCTACGTACCTGTGTGAATCTGCATTTTCAACGATGCATATAATTAAGGCAACATATCTTCCCGTCTTGCAGATGACCACTTAGAATCCAGTGCAAGATTAGCAGTTAGTAATTATATGCCGATATATTCAAAATTGGCGGACAATATGTAGACTAAGTCTTCTACCAACCATAACTATGAGAACTAACTTTAGATGAAAATATTTTTCGTATATATTGTATTTCGAATTGTTTGATATTAAATGCTTCATTTGATATTATTATATTTTTGGCTATTATTATTATTATGTTTGTATCTTGCTATTATTATTATGTTTGTAGTTATATAAATAAGTACATATTCCGTAATTAATTATTAAGCTATAATAAATATAGTAGACCATCTTTCTAGCTCACCAAATTTACACCAATGGGTGGACTGCAACACCTTGAAAAAATTAGAAGTAGCCCGTATCTTGGAAAAGTCTGCCCAGCCCTGTTGAATTTTATATTCCATCCAAAAAAAAAAAAAAAAAACCTTTCCGTTTTTCTTTACTGCATTCTTCATTACAAAACTCATGTTTCTTCTGCTGTATCGTTATTTTGAAGAATTCGGTGTAGTAGTTGGATAAAATAGTTTTTTAAAATACTAGGGGGTTTCAACCCTTGTTCTCTTATCCTCGATGATGTCCGATACTATATCCTATGTTCGTCAATTCTTGTTAGCAAGTTTTTAAATTCCACTGCCCATTCGTTCAACGTTGGAAGCTAAATCTTTCTTCAATAACAACATACCTTTGCTATTGTCCTCCTTCCGATTCAAAACTCAAAGCCCCACACTGAAAACATTCTTTGCTCATATCGCCAATACCCAAATATTGATTCAATTTTTCACGTCAATGTTTTTCATCTCATTTACTTAATTTAAATTATTATTTCATTTATTTTAAAAGTATTCAGAATATTATCAATAATTATATAAAATTAAATATTTTTCTGAAAATAAAATACACTAGTTATTTAATAAATTTTGACCATTTTAATATTTTTTTCAAGTAGCGTTTTTAAACTAAAAATAAGCAATGATGCTGCCATAAAATAAATATAAAGCGTGAATATGAGCGTAATAAATATAAAGCGCAGTATCAAGTCCTTATTTCTCCTTGGAGATGCGATGTGGATTTCCTTTCAATGCGATGAAATTTAAACGCCAGCCTAAAACATCTTTCTAACAATAGAATAAGTCCCTTTACCAATGCTTGTATCAAATCGTAATTGTTAACTTTATTTGTTACTCTAAGAATGCAATAAATCATTTCCTTTGTACAATTTTTTTTGGTGTGGTAATTTGCGTTTACGAAAAAGAATATAAAAACAGTAAGTGGTATAGGTGATATGCTGTGGCATAAATGCACAAAATAAAGAGATAATTTTTCTCCAAACATTTTTTACCAAATATTTCAAGATTATATTTTTAATACTTATGGATAAATATAGCTTACTTTTGATCCACCGACTAGTGCCATGCCGAGATTTAATTTCTTCTTCATTCCAATCGATAAATTTTTCGCCAGAACTTTTCTTTTGTGAGTCAGTTTCAGGATATCCAACACTGGATTCACCTCAGATTGAATATTCTTCCAAGGTGTTCCTTTCATCTGGTTTGGGAATAACAAACATTTTCAATAAGAGATTACTTTCATTGTAAAGAATGTTACGACATATAGGAAAATACTAAGTAAAAACTCCAATTCAATTAAATAAATTAAAAAATTCAATAACGCGAAATAAAGATTGCTCATTTAAGAAACTTAATTATAGGATTGAAGTTGCAGAACTTTTTTCAACAATAATAATAACTATTAATAGAATATTAGGTAATATTGTTATATTTGATGATATTCTGTAGTCAAAATTTTTGGACTTAAACGAAGTTTTCGAAAATTAATTTGAACACCGCAAATTTCTTTTATTAACAAATTCATAATTTTTTTCGAATTTGTTGAATAATTTATTAAAAATAAATCAATAACCGTTTCAAAATAAGAATCTATTGTATTTCAAATGACAACCATTCTAAACGTATTAATTTTTCTTTCGATTTTTTTTTACTTTTAACGTTAACAACAGATATAGAAGTATTCAATAACAATAAAAAAATATTAAGGTTTTGTAGCATTGAAAATATAAACAGCATATCAGCTTTTGAAAGTGGCAGAATGTTTTTCCAACTCTTTTTCTTATTTAAGCCGTGCCAGTATATTTTTCACGAAACGTATGCACAAAATAACTGATATGTACCTGACTGATATATACCAACTGAATCTGAATGATATTTCTAGGTTCAAAATACTTACAGCAGCATAAATTCTCAAATGTTCTTCCACTGTAATTGTATCAAACAAAACATTATGCTGAGGACACACGCCAAGACTTCTTCGTATTTTGCTTTTTTCTTTTAGGATATCTAAATTATTTACTAAAGCTGAACCACTGGTTGGAGCGTGAATGCCTAGAAAGAGATAGAAAAATTACCATAATGTAAATTAATTATTAATTTTAGTCTATGAATTTTATTTTTAATATGAATGTTGTGAAAGAGGGGTTCAAAAATGTTCAAGATTAGCTCCTTTGTATAGAAATTAATTCGTTCATCTATGCGAATGCATTGTCCTCTTCAAAATAGTTTTCTTGTACATTAATGCATCATTCTTACTATTTCTGGAATGTATCTTTGTAGTCTAGAATACTTTTCAAAGCTTCTTCAGCATGATTCGGGTTGGATCTTCGCTATGGATCTCTTATTATTTTTCCAATAACACTCTTCAATTTTTGAAATGAGTGGGATACTTAAAACATTTGGCACGTCTCATTGACAGCAGCATCGTAAATTTGCTGCGTCATATGTAGTATCGCTGTATGCAAAGTTTTACTTTCGCTATTTTTTCATGTAGAAATCATGTTCATGTTGAAGAAATGGTTAACATGTGTGTAAAAGCACGACTTACAAATACCGATGTACCACAATGCTGTGCTTGATGATGCATTGATTGTCGGTGTTGCCTGTAGATATGAATGTGTAACATGAGATGATATGTGTTATGATATCTATTGGCATGTTATAGAGCTAGTTTTTTGTTTTATAGAGCCCCAAAGTTTTTTGGTATCATCTCATGTATTAAGGTTATATGTATCATTTTAATAAATGAATAGTTTCCCGATTTCTTTAAGAAAATATTATGAAAAATTAAGAAATGTTGTATCATTTGTTGATTTTTAAAATTATATATTATTAATTTATTCAAATTAGTTGAAAATCATCTTTTTTAATTTGTAAAGTTGCACCTTCTTCAAATTTCTACATTTCTCTAGCGAGAAGATGCTTAGCCCCAACGAATTGAACTTGTATCGTAAAGCCCTGCGGTTCTGAAGCCGAGACTTTATCACTGGGATACTACAGCCAATAATATTATTAATAAAATTCAAAATTGCAAGCAAATTATGGAAGAAATACCAGCCTAGCTTTCTAAATGTAGAAATAAGGAAAAAATTGTGACAAGTTTCATATAGTGCTTTGATAGTGCTTAAAATGATAGAAAATGTTATGGACCCCGTTTGTATAACTTAGAAAAATCTTAAAAAGATGTATCAAAAAACAAATTTAAGGGGGGGGGACCTAGCAAAGAAAATTATTTAATACATACCTGTAAGCATATTGATAGTAGTAGTTTTTCCAGCTCCGTTGTGACCAAGAAGTACCGTGATTTGCCCTTCGTACACATTCAATGATACATTATTCACTGCCAGCTTCGAAGTAAGACCCGTATGGAATTTCTATGTTTTAAAAAAAGCGTTGAATGATTCCATTACAGTATTCCCTAAAAGTTTATCGTATACTAGATTATACATCCGGCATTATTCAGAGTCAAAATTTTGTCAAAGAGAAATTATTTTTTTTCTAAAATTGTCACTAGTTTTTAATATAAATACATTCATGTTGAAGACATACATTATGTATTTGTTATTTTTTAATCTTAACGTTTTAATGCTAGCCTGCTTATTTCCTACTATGGTATGCCGTGATTGAAGTAAAATTGATGAGAAATGATATTGAAGAAGTAGCATAAACGTTTTAAATTCTCAAACAATGTACATTACAATAGTACATGCTGCCAAATAATTTTGTACAATAAACTCACATACAAACAGCTTTCCAACTACTGAAATTAAGACTGTAATGAGCATAATTGAATACTAATGAGCAAGCAACAATTCTTTTATCTTCAATCTTTTAATCGCATGTTTAATTATTTTGCTTTTTTATAACTAATTATAAAATTATCATTAGTTAAATTGTCATTAGTTAAATTACTAATTATTAATTATCATTAGTTAAATTACTAATTATTAATTATCATTAGTTAAATTACTAATTATTAATTATCATTAGTTAAAATTATCATAATTATAAAATTATCATTAGTTTTATAACTAATTAATATTATCATTGCCTTATACTATTTCTTTTATGCCTTATACTATTTCTTAAATTTTTAAGTAAGTGATAGGGGCTGGTCTCCCCGATACTTTCTCGTATACTCTTTAATAAAAGCTTTATTCTCCTCATCCAGCATAAAATTGTGGATCATGGGACAAACCTCAAATGCCATGACGGGGCTTAGATTTTTATTTTAAATGTACCGCACATGAGTGTTGTATGCTTCGTAATATAATAAAGAAAAAAAAATTGATATTTGCTTATTAACCGTGTGTCGCTGCTGAAAAATAGTTATGAAAGAGCTTATCAGCACATACAATTTTAGCGACTAATCACTGGCATATGTTTAACACAAAAAGACCAGAAAAACCAAATATATGTTTTGGACACTTTTTTCCCTCACAGTTTAAAATCAACATCTGATATAGAACCTCAATTGTATTCACGAGACCACATGCACAGTGAAAAAGAAAAGTTCGAAAAGAAAGTACAATGCACAGTGAAAAAAAAATCAAAGGTGCCAAAACTACAACTTATAGCCAAGCATGAAATGTCTGAATCTATCTTATGAAATTGTGGCAAACATAAATCAACCCCTTTCTGAGCATGCGCTGCCTACTGGCAGAGTGTAAACCCGGCATAAGTCTAGCCTCCACCCGAATATGACATGGGTATGTCAAGCAACATCAAACTGACATAAAAAATATATTTAGAAATCGTCAAAAATATTTACAAAACAATTTTTATAGCACACATTCAGAAATATTTAGATTGTTAAAAAGGCAAAAAGTAAGTTATGTTCATAGACAAAGCAATTCACTAAAAATATACAGTAGTAAAGCCGTTTTGAAATTTAAAAATATACAAATAAGTCATTGTACCCACTGTTCCACACTTGTTTATCAACTCTGTATAATCTGATATGAAAATAAAATTCAGCTTGCTTCATAATATTTCTTGGTAAACTATATTGGTTGCTTTTCCTCCTGGTGCCAAGGCAAAAAGATTTTGCTTAGATGAAACTCTGGAAAGTGCCACATAAATTTGTCCAAGCTAAACTTTGATATACAGTCATTTGGCGCCTTCTGAGGTTGGCAATTTTTCGGAGGCGCTTTGTTTGGGGTTACATTGTGGTCATTTTTTTTATTTACTATTGTTTGTTTACTGTATTTTGATCTTTCCTATTTATTTCCTTTGTTTGTTAGTTTTTTGCTGTGCATACTTCTTCTACTTACTTTCATTATTTTCGATTAAACTTTTTTTTGCGTGCATTCTATTGCTGCTGCTCACGCCACATTCGACCATTTCGATAGAATTCGACGAGAAACTATTTTTTTGGGCGAAAATGATTGTAATCAAAGTTTTTTCTTCAGGCAGTACTTTTAACTGGCCCTGGTTCAGGAGAATTAGTCTTAATATCAAAGATTTCTCTCATTCCAATAGATTTACCGTTTTCCTTTAAACGTGTTCAGTTCCCAGTTAGGCTCTGTTCCTCCATGACAATAAATAAAGCCCAAGGACAAACGTTTTACACTGCTGGAATTGACTTAAGAGAAGAAAGTTTTTCTCATGCACAACGGAACAACTTTGATATACAATCATTTTCGCAAAAAAAAAAAAAAAAAAAAGTTTATCGCCAAATTTTAGCGAGATGACCGAATGTGGCGCGAATGGCAGCAATAGCGTTTCCAATCGTAAGGTTCCGATGAACCAAAAAAAAAAAAAAAAATGGTGATTTCCAAAGAAAATAGTGACAATGTAACTCCAAATAAAACGCCACCGAAAAACTGGCAACCTCACAAGGCGCCAAATGACTGTATATCAAAGTTTAATCAATAGGAGCAACAACTTTTAAACTTAATTTGTGTGGAGGAAGACCAGATAGATTAAGAGATTTTAAAATTTCAATTGAATAATGAACAGCTTCTTCACTACCCATAACTGTGTCAATTGAATAATAAACTTGGCTTGGGATATCGAGTAAAGATAATTTTCATTAATAAGAAGTGAATGTAATGGTTCAGGTGGGGGTTGGAAGGATTTCTTCTAATTTAATTTTCCCTTGTAATCAACAAATATCTTTTTATTCATCTTTTCATTTTAAAGCTGAACAATATGGAGATTATTCCTATTGAAACCGAAGCATCATTTCTGTAACTCACACATGGATCGTAATTCAGGGCGGAGTATTCCTTTTTGGACTAAATGTCGGGAACGTTTGTTCTTTCAATTCTTCTCCTCTGTCTCAAATTTAAATGTCTTTCTCTGTCAGCAGATAGGCGATCACTTCGCTCCTCATGAGACTGTCTTCTGTCTCTGTAATTCATTTACAGTGCGATTGAAAGAGAGACGGATATTTCTCTCAAAAGAAGATTCTCCTTTCCTAAATGTGGACATTCTTTGATGTTCGCTAACTAAACGTTTCTTTCGTCCACATTTTTATCATCGCGCAAGAAATGAAGAGTTTTTGGCATTTAATTTAAGGCTGGATTTTCTGTTTTTTTTCGGCATAATGAGTTTTGAATCGCTGTTAAAATAAGGCGTAAACAAAGAAATATATTGCATATGCATAAAACAACTCTTATTATTTGCACATACGCCGTTTGAAGTTTTCGTACATGCGCTGATAAGTGTTTTACGCATGCGCGAATCGTAGTAGGAAAATAATTAAAATTTAAAATAATTATAAAACTCTTTTTTTTAATTCTGATATGATTTCAATATGCTATAACTTCCCCCAATAAATGCCGTTCAAAATGGTACAAATATCTCCAATGCAATACATTTTAGTGATACTTATTGTGCCTAATTTGCTACAATTTAAATTACGTAGACAGATTATAAGTACAGGTATGTAGGGACATTTGGAATATTTCTAACCTTTAGACGATTTAATATGACTTCTGAAATTCAAATTTAAAAAAAATTGTGAAAATTCTTGAGTCATTTAATTTTTTTAGACAATTATTAAAAATTTTCTAAATTCAATGCCGATTTTAATTTTTATACATGCTTTTCTATGTATATTTAGCCTTGAAATTATGATTGAAAAATAGTCCATGCTTCGCACATTCGTAATTAAAATTTGTATATTACAAATAATTATGTTTTCTCGGACACTGAAGGTTTTATTTTTAATTTTTATATAAGCAGGTATATTGTCATATATTCCTTAGACTCAGATAAAAATTCTACACTATAAGGGGAAAAAAAAAACATTCGGAAAAGTTTCGAATTTAAAACGGTGAAAAAAAGTTATATCTATCGGAATATGCATTCCGAAATTAATATAATTAATTAATTATTCAAAAATGGATTTAATAAATGATGCATAGCAAAAAAATGATGCAAGTTCCATTTTATGAAATAAGTCCAGATCATTTCTTTTTTCGCGAATATTAGAGAATTCCCTTTAATGCCTCCATGATCAAATCCGCACTATAAAATGCAAGTTTAAGTTAATTATGTACATCGTTAAAGTTCAGTTGGTCAAAGTTTATATTACTATGCAGACTTCATGGAAAAATTCTGAAAAAAACTTGTAAATCTTAGAAAATCCTCAGATATTTAATCATATAATGTCTAGCTGTGAATTAAAAACGTTAAAAAAATCGTTTTTATCCACTACTGTCAATTTTTTAACATGCATATGTGATCTAAATACTTTTAAGCATAGATTATTAATTTGAAGATTGAAAATCTATCAAATTTGTGTCCACCTTTTATCTACACATGTACAGACAATAATTCTACACTCAATCTATAAAAAAGTAAGAAAATATGTCACTGTTAGTAATTTGTAAAAATTTAGCGCTTTTCTAAATTTTACCTTCGACAAATTCTTTATGACGATCCCTTTGGGGAGATCGGTTGGTTCTTCCTCAAAAAATTCGGAACTGTGTTTCTTTTCAATGAAATCGCTCTCTTCCACGCCTTCTTTTCCACGTTTACGTCGCCAGCAACCCTTCAGAAAGAACAAATTATTAAACTAACTTCTCAATTTATTACAGCAGAAACAAAGTAATTCTCGAACATCTCATTTTACTTTACCAGTAAGAAGAAATAGAACGGCTTGGGCACGCCAGGTTGCCATGGCCAGACTGCGCCGACGTACCAAATAATGATGATATAAATAATGCAAGAGAGCAACATTATTAATATAATCCTTTGCATGTTTATGTTGGGCGCGATCAAAAACTCGGTTAAATTGTTCCAATGAACTCCTTCACCTAAAAATATAAAGCAAAACTTTCAATAAATGATTAAAGCGATTGATACATGTACCAGATACATATACATACCGACCACAAAATTGCAAAAGTGTTCTGCCTGCTTTAGCGGACGACTGGCCGAAATACATGGTGACTATAATTAAAGTACAGGTGTTTATATATTAAATGCTACGAAAACATATATAACACAAGACTATAATTCTTTTCTTTTCCGAGTCATTTCCAGAAAAAGTCTTGATGCTGTCTTCGAGAAAAAATCCGTACAAGCATTAAGGCGATAAAGAAAATTTAAAAGTATTGCCATCGTTTGTTAAGGAACTTTAATTTGTAATGTCCTTAGTGGATCCATATTATTACAGGAATGAAAATTACAACGATGGAAATTAACGGTTGAAAATGTTACAAAAATTACTGAAAATGATTGAATCAATTGAATCTATTTTAGAATTTTAGCAATATCGCTAACTGTGGAAAATATTATAATCGTATGCAGCTATTGAAACGTCAGAATGGTAATCGTAACAATTAGCAATTAATTATAAATTGTGCCATGTATTCTCAAGAAATATTATAATTTCTGTTTCATAAGAAAATTAAACCTTGATTGATACACATATCCTGGCATTATACATAGGTATTATTGATTTCAAATTTACAAATTTTCTATTGATAACCTTCCCTTTTCTTTTGTAGTAAAAAAAATAAATAATAGTAATTAATATTTCTTTAGAAATCAACTGAATGTTCCATTGTGCATATAAATTGGCTATCTTTCCTCCAAAATTTTAAAAGCTGGAACATCTCAACTTACTTTGCAATCATCTTCTGTGTAAAATTTTTTGAAGAACGCTCAAGTTTCGGTATGAAATATTATCATTTTTATTGATACAGCCAAATACTAAACTAAATTACCGAGCCGGAAATGGCATTCTATTTCACCAACTACCTTTTAAAAGCAAACAAATTGCTAACGCGGCAATTTTTGGAAAAAATATATGGCTCGGTTGGCGATCAGTCTGAAGTTTGAATTTCATTGGATGCTTTTATCTGGTGTGAGTTGTCATGGCAAAGCATATTTAAACGAAATAAATTTACACTATTCTGTAATAAACTTTGAATTTTCCTAATGCATTTTTTTTTCTTAAAATTCTATTTTTTTTCGACTTATAAACAAGATCATAACAGTCAAGATCATTTAGAGAAAATATTTCACTAATGTAAAGTACATTTACTGAAAATATTTCACTAAAAGTACTAAAACTGCGGTTTGCTTTGAAAGGGTCATGACAGTTTTGTAATTTTCTTTAATTTCATTTTTATTGTCTTTCTCAAATAAGAATGAAGTTATTTTGTTCTCTAAACTTTAACTGCATCATGGAATGAAATATGCGGATGTTTCCAGAGCAGCTTTAAGAATCAATAATTGAAAACGACAGAAAAAATGCTTTTTCACAGAAAACATGGCAATGAAATGAATTTTTATTTTTAACAAGAAACCACACTTTTTCACAGTCATTCGGCAAAATTTCTGACCTTATAGCTTGGAAAAGGTATTTAATTCTGGGAAAAGTGTGGTTTTCCGTCTGATGACTGAGCAAGAGAATGAGGAAAGAAACTCTAAGCATTTGAAAGCAATTTCTCCCAGGAATGTCTTAACGTATCGTTCTTCCAACAAAAGAAACAAGTGCTATTTTAAAATATGAACTACCCTATTAATAAGTTGTTGTTTTTTTTACAAGAAAGATGCTGTTTCATTTCATTCTTTCTCTATTCACCATTTGATCTTCATTCACTTGCAAATTATTAATTTTTAAAATTTCTCTAGATCTCTGACCCATTTTGTATATAATAACAGCATTTTATAATAAACAAAATCCAAAAGAAAAAAAAATGAAAGAAGCACTGACTTTTAAAATGTCTAGAATAATACAGAGTGTCTCAAAAACCTTGACCACGGCTTTTATTCCTGAAATATTGATCGTAGACATATACTGTAAATTACAAAGTTGCGTAAAAAAAGGTGCAAAATGTTATGAAATTGATTAAAACTTTCAGGGTATAAAACTTTTAAAAAACAAAATTTCAATTTTTATACGGTCCCCGTACAAAAAAATTCTCCAATGAGTAAAATATGCTCCATCCTCTAATAAGGTCATGTAAGAAATTTCAGCAATTTATCACAAAAAGTCTCAAAGATATGAAACTACATAAATGCTGACTTAAGGCACTTTTTGATGCCTGGATATGAGTTAGCAAAGAGAAAAATTCAATCTGATGTTCGTGTTTTAGGGATCGTACACAAATTAACAACGAAAATAATGATCAAATAAATAAATAATAATTTACTATTTATTGATTCAAAAGTATTAAAAATGTGTAGAACTAATTACTTAAAGGAAAGATTACATAAAGAAAGATTTCTTTAATGAAAGATTACATAAGATTTTTCACAAGTTCACTGACTGTGCTATTTTTAAGTTATATTCTGTAATTCATGATATGCAATTTGAAAGTATTTTTCTGGAAGCATATATTTTAAAATTTGTATTTAAAACTAAAGATATAAAGCATATATAATTTTCTTATTTAATTTTCGTCATCTGCACTGAAGCTGTAAACATTTGCATTTTAATTTGTGATTGATCCTTCTCCAACTTTGTTTTAACATATCTTTGAGAATTTTCATGATAAAATTCTGAAATTTTGTACGTTAGAAAACGAGGCACATTTTACTCTTTGAGAATTTTTTTCTACGGGATCTGTATACAAATTTAAATTTTGCATTTTTTTAAATTGCCTTCAAATTTTAATCGATTTTATAACATTTTGCACTTTTTTTACGCACCTTTGTAATTTACATTTATGTCTACTATCAATATTTAAGGAATAAAGGCCGCGGTCAAGGTTTTTAAGATAAACTCTATATTGAATAAAATAAAATTTGATCCAGTTTGTTTTATACTCACCCCCTGCTTCATAAGCTGATATGATATTAAAAGCAGTAATCAAACCACCTTGGGGAAGTAAACAAATAGCTACTTTGTAAGCAGTGGGTAAGAGGAAATAGTTTGTTTGACTGGCATCCGATAAGAAGAATTTTGTTGTCAGAAGCGAACAAGCAGGGACATAGATCAGCAGTAATGCAGTAACACCAAAATAAGCTGCAAAGAGAATGAACATTGTATAGAAAACTATAACATATTCTACAAACTACGTGTACTATGCAATTGACAGGTACATTTGGAATAAATTCACTAAAAGAATTTTTTCAGCTCACAGTACTTAAGTACTTTCAGTACTTAAATTTGTAATTTTAAAATCATTTTATGCTTTTTAAATTTTAATTTGTAATTGATTATAGTAAATGTTATGGAATCTGAAAACCAGTTTATCTCGCATTCATCTCTTAAAGATGTTATTTCTATGCAATTAAAATTTATTTGAATCAATCAATAATTAAGCTCTGCAAATAATAAAATAGAGCATTGTCATCAAGAATACACATGTGTTCGAAATTTGAAAATCTGCCATATCAGGAATTGAATCAAAAAGGGATTATTGTCGATTCAAAGCAATTGCATTGAACTCGTGCCAAGCTGGAAATCAAAAAGTAAATTTCTTATAATCTAAGTTTATGTTTCAAATTTTCTTTCAATCCCAAGACGAAAACGATGAAATATTGCATATTGAACAGACCATAGATAATGATTTTATTGATATCGCATAGTTCAGCATTTATTACTAAATTTTTATCATGATCTATATTACTACATTTAAGTAAATAATTAATTATAAACAAATACATTCAAAAGAACGAAAACTCACTACTGGAATTTTCTGAAGTTGATTTTTTTACATAACATTGCAATAAGTATTTCTATTCCTTTAATTTTATTGAATAATTTTTTTTTCAAATTACCAAACTTTGGTTCAGGTGAATTTAAAAATTTTATATGGCAATGTAAATTATGTTAAAAATAGTTGAAGATAGGGATTGAAAGTCAGTTATTTAAAAACTGTTAATACAAAGGTTGTTCATTTTAGTGACACACTAATTGATCTAATTCTGATTTATTTTTCTATCTTCAATCGTAAAGAAGTTATTGGGAAATGAAAATTTCAATAGCCCATCATTTCTAACCCCTTTGGACTAATGGACCTTCTATGAACTCATTTGAACTCTCTTTACAAGATATCCCAAGGAAGCTAAAATTTAGTTAACATTTTTCTAGTTATTGTGGAAAAAAATTAATATGAGCAAAGCGTTATGTGCATATAGAGGACATTTCAAAAAAGAAGAACAAACGTTTATTTCCTTAACTATTGTAACTAGATATACTTCCAATTGCAAAATTCCATCAAATGAAGTATTCAAATGTGTGAAGATATTTTAATTTTTGTAAAGGTTTAGTATAAAAATTACAAAAATTAAATTTTTACATGGCCCCAAAAGCGAAAAAAAAAAAAAATGTGAATGAGTGAAATGGTTTTCTTACAATCGTTTTTTTATAATCATACATAACACATAAAGTTTCATTTTTTACCAAAATTTTCCGAGGTATTAACAGCCACATTTAATGATTTAGACTATTTTTCCCTACATCAAATTGGCGTTTGAACGAGATTTTCCTTATTTTTTTCAGAAATGATATAAATATCTCAAAAAGTTATTAAAAAAGCGAAATCATAATGCATTTGCATGTTGATGTATGTATTAACCTTCATTAAATTTTGAAAAATTGTTAAATAATACATTTATTAAAATGCATGAAAACTTGTTCAAAATTAATGCCTTCCACATCTATACAAAGTTGTATTCCTCTAACGTTACATATAATCTAGCTCATCACTTTCTGGCTGCTTGAATTCTAATCAGATTAATTTGATTCTAATTAATTAATCATAATTAGATTCTTATTAGACTAATAGAATTGAATACTTTCAAACCATATCTCTGGCTATTGGCGCCAGTTATAACCAAGTTCTTTGAATTTATTTCACAGAAGTCTTCAATCCAGATCTCCTTTCTTCCTCAAACTGAATAGTACAGGTTCTTGAATGAGAATCTAATATTAGTAGCTCATTGCAAACAATGAGAATATTGTAACAAAACTTGTACTAACGTGGCACAGTCTGCATGGCTCAGTCGTAGAATCCTATGAACTGAAAGTGACAGTTTGCAAGTCCGTATCTCACTGCAGGCGAGCTGCCTAAAAATTGTTTTGTTATTGATTTATTTTCAGTTATTTCTTGTTTGTTCTAGAATTTTCTTATAATTTCTGTATCTTTCTAAATCTGGACGATTCGAGTCATTTCGTCTGGTGGATAAAAACAGATTTAACGGTTTAGCTCTTTGACTAAAGTTTCGAGTTGAGATTAGAGAGTGTTATCTTTGACTTTAGTTAATATACGGTTCATCTACGTGACAATATGAAGCACAGCACGATAAACCTGAAAGCATTTGTGGAAAAACTTCGAAGCAATGGGGTTTGATTGGCTGATGGTATGGGCAGGATTAATTCTGAACGGTCACATTGACTTATTAACATATCTCACTACAATTGTTAATTATTAATACATGTACGAGGTTTCATTCTTATGCCAAAATATTTAGAAATACTATTTGCAATTTCCTCCTTATGACTAATAAGGGATATCTCCATCTCTTTGCATTTACGTCGTATTATTTTGAGGGCAAATGAATAAAGTAGCAGTAATTTTTTTTTATAGATTAGAATTTTATGGAACATATGCGAGACGTGCAAGTATCCCGATATGCTTCATTTCAGTTTCAACGTACTCTCTAACAATTTCAAAACATTCATCATTATTAAAACATTTTACCACGGCAGATATTTTTGAACACTCTAATACTTTACTTTAGTTTCGTTATATTAACGTCCTGTTTTAAAGCAACACTAGGACTTTTTTGGGATGGACCTCGTATGTTCAACCGCGGTCCGATGACGAGGACGACATCTGTAACGGCACCCCAACACCACTAAATGGGAGGACGTTTGGCCCCGACAGATTCAACGTGCACCAGACCCACTTACAAGACGGTTCTTCTATGGAATAGGGTCTTGAATTTGAAACCCTCCGGTTCCGAAGCCGAGACCTTACCATCAGGCCACTGCGGTCCTGCACACTCTAATACACTCCATGGTCTAATTTATTTATACCAACTATCTGTTTTAAAGCAATTTGAAAGTTATTTTGAACTGAGATCAGATGATGGGGATTATACTTGAACCGACAGCTCCTCTCCTAAACTTCAGCAACACTTCATCGGAACGCATCAGCCCATTGTAAAGCCCTATATATTATCCCCTTTTATGGTATCTGGTCTGCAACCAAAAATTTCTCTAAATTTTCTACGAATGAAATAAATATCTGTCCTCTAAATTTTTCATGAATAACACCATAAACCCCAAATATGGGATTTCATCCGCTGGCTACCTTTGCTTCTAATGCAGGACATCGTAGAATAAATGTATAGCTTTCGTTTTTTTCTCAAGTGACCACATATTTTATTAATTATTTTTAGATCAATTTTCCCATTACAAATTTATATCAGATTTTATTCTAAATTATATTTCAATTTATTCTATTTTAATTTGTTTAACTTCTTTTATTTTTTAGGCAAATAGAAATTCTACATTTTGAAGATAATTTAAACATGACAAAATGATAATTTTATGCATATTATGTATTATTTTAACCCGGATAGTCTTTTCAGTTACCTGAATTTTACATAGTTTCTGTACCAATTTTTCTTTCCAATGTAGATACCAACCCTTTCATTACTGCTCCGCCCTAACAGGCCGGTTGAATTCTATCCGGATGTAATCAGAAAGAAATAAAACCGACTTACCTCGATTGAAAAGCACACTCAGTGCCATGCAGGACAATGTGAGGCTGACCATGAACATCACCAGAATGATGAGCAGCAGTAAGAAGTCCGTATTCTCCACAAAAGCAGTTGCATTTTTAAAGGGGATTTTAAAAAGGATCGCGATAATGAAGATGGTGATGAAGCCACAAAGAAAGTAGTTTGCAAACGTGCTTGCCCAATATGTGAAGTCTGTCATTCCCATCATTTTTAGAAGTTCCTGTTTGAACAAAAATGAATAGTCTTAGAAATAATTTTAAATTGATTGATATCAAATCGAAAAATTTCACCTCGAAGTGCAACCAATGAACTTTTGGCTTATTTATTGAGGTAATCATAAGTTCAGTTATACTAACGTCCCGTTTTAAGCAATAGTAGGGCTATTTTGGGACAAACATCTTAATTTTGAACTGAGATCAAATCCTAAGAACAAGTCTGATGCTGAGTTGACACCCCCTCTCCAAACTTCCGCACCACACCAGCAGGAGGACGTTTGGCCCCTACGGATTTAACATACATTAGACCCGCTTACAAGACGGTTCTTTGGTAGAATCGGGTCTCGAACCTGAATCTCTTCGATTCCGAAGCCGAGATATTACCACCAGCCCACCACGGCCCTCTGAGGCATTTATAAAGCCATGATTCTAAAATCACATACAATTTATCAAGCAATCCTTACAAAGCTTTAAAAATTAATTAAAAATTAATAGATAATTACAATTTATCTATTAATATGATAATTGTAATTCTGAGACTAGATAAATAAAGTTACAACACTTTTTAAGAATATTGCATGATATTTTCTTTTTACTAAATATTAGTTGCGCGTTTAAAAGCAATTTTAAATGTACCTTTCTAACAACAATATTTTAAATGCTACTGTTATTTCTCTTGGATTATTATTTATGAAAACTTACATCGTCTGTTCTGTTTTATATAGGAGGAGAAAAAATATGAATTTACTTTGTACTGCTGACATGCTATTTTATCCATTATTCTTTTGTCATGGAAGCAATAATAATAAAGACCAATGGGAGTAGTATCTTGAAACTTTTTCTAAGTATTACCCCCTGACCTTGGACAAGGTCATGACGATTTAGAATGATTACTTTTTTATTTTCACATTCTCATACATAAAAGTTGGGTGTATGTATTTAATTATATAGTAAAGAAAACGCATGCTTGTGTATTAATTGCATGCCATTAGTAAACAACAGTGACGAAATATCAAACTTTGGCATTCATCTAGAGTTTTTATTGAATCTAAAGAGTGATTTTTGAAAATTAATTGTTGGAAGTCGGTTAATACATACAGTGGCTCAAACAATTGAGAGTACACCTTACTTTTACTTGATAAATCCGACTTTCAATATAAATAACGCATTACCGAGAAATGAAAACATGTTTTTATTTTTACACACAACAAATGATTTAATTTACGAAAAATTTCTAAATTGGAAAGTTTCAGAAACATTTTAAATAAACATATAAAGATTTTTGTATCAAAAAATTGTGAATACACCAATGAAATTTTTATAATATCTCGCATAGAAAGAAAGTGTCAGTATTTAGTTGCATGTGTTTTGGCTTTTACAATGACCTTTAAACGTCGTGGTACCGAAAAAGATTTGGTGGTATCTGAAGATATTTTACCCCATTCTTCTTACAACACTTGTTGTAAATGAGTTTTGTTTCGAATTTTGTGTTTTTGGACCACTTTTTCGAATGTGACCCGCAGATATTCAATGACACTGATGTCGGTGGACTGTGGTAGCATATGTAACTGTTGCTTATGATGAAAAAGACACCACATTTTGACGTTACATGCATTCTGTTTGGGGTCGTTGTCCTACTGGAAAGTGAATGTCCATCCAAACCCAAATCTTTAGCCCTTTCCTTTACATTGTTTCGAAGTATATACAGGTAAAAAATATGGTTTATAATGCCATCTATAAATTTCCAACTCGGATGGAATCATACAACCCGAAATCATGACAGAGTCACCATATTTAACTGTAGGATGTAAATTTTTTTGGATCCAAAGCAGTATTAGGCTTTTTCCGTACGGTGCGACGGCTGTCACTGCCAAAAATGTTGAGTTTTCTTTCATCACTAAATATAACTTTCTTTCGAAAGTTATTGGTTTTCAATTGATGAGTTTTTGCAAACTTCAAACGCTTTTTCTGAATTTGCAAGCTGATGAACGATTTCTCTCTAATAATTCGACTTTTACATATAGTTTGTCTAATTACATTTCACACAGTTTCAGCACTTATACTTCTACCTATGACTTGAGAAATTTCTGCAGCAAGTTGGATGAATCATATGGTCGCAGCACTCTGAAGGAAAGTGCTAAAATTTAGGTTTCGATGGAAATTTCATTTTCCAGCAAGACAACGACCCTAAAAAGAATGCGGTGTCAAAATGTGGTGTCTTTTTCATTATGAACAGCAGTTATAGACACTACCACAATACGCTGACATCAGTGTCATTGAATATCTGTAAACCACACAGTGGTCCAAAAACACAAAGTTTTTAACAAAACTCATTTACAACAAGTGTTGCAAGAAGAATGGGGTAAAATATCTTTAGATACCACCAAAACTTGGTCGAATCGGTACCACGACGTTTAAAGGTCATTGTAAAAGCCAAAACACATGCAACTAAATATTGACACTTTCTTTCTATGCGAGATATTATAAAAATTTCATTGGTGTATTCACAATTTTTTGATACAAAAATCTTTATATGTTTATTTAAAATGTTTCTGAAACTTTCCAATTTAGAAATTTTTCGTTGATTGTTCTTTGTTTTTACTTTAAATTAAACCATTTGTTGTGTGTAAAAATAAAAACATGTTTGCACTTCTCCGTAATGTGTTATTTAGGTTGAAAGTCGGATTTATCAAGTAAAAGTAAGGTGTACTCTCAATTGTTTGAGCCACTGTAAGTACCCAAAAATAGAATATGTAATTGGTCACTTTTTTCCGAACTGATTGAAAGTAAAATTTAATAATGACCTACAATGCTAATTAATAGATTATACACCAAATTCCATTTATTTCAGTCATTGTGCTTTTATATTATTCCGTTTACATGCATTCGAAAGTACGTATTGACAAATTTGTTTAAAAAATTCAATAAAGATCTACACTTGGCTAGTTAAACCTGAGAATCAAATATCATTTAGCTAAGTTGTAACGTTTTAGAACTGTGGCATTTGCATGCATTCAAAGGTACAGACTGTCAAAACCTCGACGGATTTAATTCTAGATTTGATAAGGTTCTTCATTATCGGTGCCAAACTTGTCAATCTAATTTTATCTATCTAATTCTTTACGTTTTGTAGCTACCTGCATTCTTGCCACTAGACTTCTTATAGACGGATTTCTTCCAAAATTTGTTAGAAATTTAGGAATTCTGTGTTCATGTACCAAAGTACAGACAGAAAAACATAATTCCAAAATTGTATTTTTTTGGACTCAGATACTCAGATTCGGATTCAAGGACTTCGAAATCGTATTTTTGCAATATTCTTTGTATACTACATACACGAGAAATTAATTATGGCTACCGAAAGGGGGTTCTAGCTTAAAAAGAAACATTCTCCTTTAACTTACTTTAGACCTAGTAGTTTTCTCTTCAATAATTCTTCTCACCATGTTCATGACGAAAATTAAATATCCGAAAGACAATACCCATGGGGTAATAACAGTTAAGGTTACAATAATCTGGGTATCTTTGCGCTGGGGATAAGGAAACTTCCGCATCCAGATCTAAAAATATGACGGCCAAAAGAAGAAAAAAAAGAAACGATGGATGATTTTGCTGAGAAACTATAGAACTTAGCTTTCAAGATATAAAATGGGAGACACTCACTTTAAAATTCTTTAGTTCTGTGACTTTACCATGCTCCGTAGCCTTCCTTTGGATGAATGTTTCCTCTATCGCCGACTGCCAAGCAAGAAAGTAGGTTGTAAGGTAATCTGGAAATGTAAATTCATTTGAGCTTGTAAGAACACCAGCGAGGGTGGTCCCCCCACAAAGTTTCTCACATCCTCTCTAATAATGGTGTTATTCCAGAAAACGCCTATCCTGGCTTTACCGTGCAACAATTACGAAATATTGAGCTTTCGCTTGAATTTGGCATATTTACTGAATCTATGGCGTGATCCTTGGCGAGGTTTTTTCGAACTCGGGAAAGTCTAAAAGATGGAGATTCATCAAAATCTCGAATTTGGCGATTGCAATTCTTTTTCTATATTTCGAATGTAAAATGATCCTTTATTCAGGAGTGATTATGGTCCAAATATGACCAGAAATCTAGCTCCTAACTTTCTGTAGTCGAGAATTTCTGATTTTCCGAAAAACAGTCTAATTTACTTTCTTAGGATTGGAGCGATTCTCAGGATCTCCCCTTCAGGATTTACCGATTCGAAACTTTAGATTAAAGATCCATCGTGTCCTAAGGCATATTAACCAATCGTTCAAAACCAAGTAAAAGTTGAAGCAAAATGATATCTTTTGACACAAAGAAATAAGTTAAAAAATAACTATTGCATTTATTTTAAATAAATATCCATATACTAAATATACAAATAATTTTTTTTAAATACAAATGTTACAGAGTCATTCGTAGGCAAGAAAAGTTTTAAGGACTTTCATATAAAAGGGGTGGAATGAGGAGTGGAAATTTAACTATTATTCTCAATAAACTGCAAAATTAAATGAAATAATGCATCAAGGGGGTCGGGACACATTAAAAAATGATTATTAATTTAGAATCTTGACATTTTTTGTACTATTTGTAAATTAACCATTTAACTTATATGAAAAATTACAACATAAAAATATTTAAAAAATTTCAATTTTAAAATTAATTTTTTAAAGAAAAAGCGAGATGATTTTAATTCTCTAAAACTCTAAATATTATTGGTCAATTTTTAAGTTTTAAAAAAAAATCGGACACAAATATAAGAGATTCAACAATTAAAAAATATATTACTTCAATAGAAAACGAAAAATATTTGAAGGGAAATTTCTAAAAATTCTAAGATACTTTTAAAAAAGTCATATTTTTTTAAGTAAACATTTTTTTCAAATTTGCTGAATCGGAATTAAAGTAAAATGTTTAAAAAAGATATGTTCCAAATTTTACTCCTTAATCTTTATAGGTTCTTGACTTATAACAATTCGAATGCAAGAAATCTTGGTTAAAACGCATGGTTGAGATAACCATATTTAAAATTTGAACACCTTTTTAACAGATTACTTGAATCTAGCCTTTAAAAAATTGGCATCATTTTGGCGATAACATCTTTGCATTGAAGAGTTTTAATGGCTGTCTTGTGAGTAGCAGGGTTTTGTTACAGAGCCGGGGCTCGATTAAAGAAGCACCAAGATTCAGGCCCATTAGGCCATGTTGTGTGTTTTCATTTAGATTTTATGTAGCTGCAGTGTTGCAGAATAGTATTAATATCTCTATTCTGTTTTTATTTTTAATTATGGAGATACGGTAATCTTTCGTAATTTTTTTATAGTTGTGTCACCCAGGCTTCCGTTCTTTTTTCCAACCGGCTGTTACACCCCATTTCTTTCCATTGTCTACTAGTGTTCGTAGAGCATGACAAGACTTGTCTGAGTGCTAGATTTTCAAAACAACACATCACAAAATAATTATACCTCTCGTTATAGTTAAGATAGAAACATCATTCAAAAGTCATTTTAACCTTTAACTGGGGAGGTGCGGTCTAGGTCCTAGGTCCTTTATGCTAAAATTAAATTTTCTAATGAAAGTATTAGTATAAATATCAGCCAATATATTCTACAGATATTTTTCTTGATATATAAATATGCTTTAGAAATTTTTCAAAATATATTATCGTTGAAAAAAGCAATTGCATTTGAACATATATTTTCTTCTCTAATATCATATTACAACAAATAATATTCTTGAAAAAATATATTACTTTTTAAATCATATTTATTTTTTCACTACACAAAGGTATATAGAAAACTATCTGATGGAAAAATCAACAATTATGTTTGACAATGAGATTGACTCTCTTTTCATGGCCATCATTTCTACGCAGAAAGTTGTGAACATTGGTTGCCCGGTTTTCGAGGACATTTTAAACATAAGGTGAAGTACTAATATAAAAATCAGCTTGTAAATTCTGTAGACATTTATCTTGGTATATTAATATATTTTAGAAATTTTTCAAAATAAAATATCACTAGAAAAATTTATTATATTTGAATACACATATTAGAGTCAGTGGAATGCGAACTTTCATCGAAAAATCTTCTGTACAATTATCCTGATAACCAAAATCATTTTCTGCTTTATTTAAAAGTCTCTGAAGCTTTGCTTCATAAGGAGATCAGTAGGTTTGGTGAAATTTCGAGAACCAAGTTCTAGAGCCATCTGCTAAGTCTTGTGCAATACTGGAACACTGAAAAGGAGGTACGGTCTCACAGACGTCGAGCAAAGAAATTGCTGATATATTTTTAAAAGCATCTTCCGAAACCGGTTGAAAAAGTGCACGTGCAGTGAAGGCCACGAAACAGGAACTTACCGGGTCAATTCATTCGATTGAGCTAAAAATAGAATAAGGGTGACCGAAAGTCCATCCTTAGTGGTCTGGGATACCGCACTTCCCTAGTTAAGGGTTAAGCATAAAAAAACAGAATTTTTTTTGGGGGGGGAGGTAAAAAATCTTTTATTTAAAAATTCGACAATTTTTGTGCCCCAGACACCCTTAAATTACATTTAAAAAATGTTAACGTTGGCGTTAAAAGAATAATTAATTACGTATAAAGATTTCAAACATATAATACCGTTTTTGTCATGAGGGCCCTTCACTCTGTACTTCATATTCGTTGAAAACTTTGGCCCAGAATAGCCACCGCCATATCGAATCTTATAAGTCAAAGATGTAGGGAAAACATTCTGAAAATTTCTCAGAACTGTTCCAATCGTAAGGTAATCAACGTTGTCTCCTTTTTGATGGACGTAATAATTCACCATCTCTTCTTCTGTATCAAAACCTTTCGGAGCTAAAAGTTTACAGAAGGATTATCATTGAAGATATCAAACTAATTATTAAATGCGGTGCATTGTTACGGTAGTTGTAATATAAAGTCAAATTCTTATATTTCCTTACTTAATTTAAGGTGAATTAGCCTTAATAGTCATTTCAAAAGAATGTTTGTTTGTATGGGATTTTCTGGCTCAAGAGCCCTTATGCTAGCTGTTCTGTTCCAAACAATAGGTAAAATTATAACATTTTCAAACAGTTATCGAAGGGAATTTGAGAAAAAACTCTAAAAGGTAATTAAGATTTAAATAAAGGGATAAAACTTTATGGACTTTAAAAATGCAAAGAGTTGGATATGAGGCATCTTATCAAGCAGGAAAGATAATGAAATGCAAGACTTTTGAAAAAACAGTAAACGCTGGGTATTGAAATTCGGGCAATCTGACAATATTTATTGGACAGACATTTGTCAATGACATTTCGAACATAGAGGTGGTTGTTCACCTAGTAACAAGTGAATATGGCTGAATCTAATGCGTAAGCGAGTTGCTTTTCTGTTCGGTAATAACGGCCAAGGTTGCACATGGGATTCGATAACATGAAATTTGTAGTTTGTCTCCAGGTCCCACTGCCTCTGCCATTTAGAATAAAGAGGCATTTTAATGGGTTTCTTTATGTCGCTCGCCGGAATAGTAGTAGCGATTAAATTAGTCGCCAGTTTGGCAGCCTTGTCTGCCTCTTCTTTGCCTAAATTTCCGACATGGGATGGTATCCAACAGAATAAAATAGTGTAACTACGAAGAATTAGTTTATTAAAAACATCTAAGACCTTTAAAACCAAGGTATGAGGACTAAGATGAGGATAACATGATATTAGAGAATGTAAAACATTCACAGACTCCCCATATAGATGATAAAATTTTTATCCGGGATATTATAAATTTCTTCTAAAGCATATAAAAGACTACTTATTTCTGCAGTAAAAGCTGAACAGGATGGGTGAAGTTTAAAAAAAGAAACTGTATGAGGGAAAACAACAGCAAAAGAGACATGAGCAGCTGATCTTGACCCGTTTGTATAAACAGGGAATAAAATTTTGGTAATGTTGTCTCTGTTCTAAGAAAATTTCTTGAAAAATAATATCTGCCGTATCAGACATGATAAAAGTTTTAATATTGCTAGTTAATTAAAGTTTTAAGGATTTAAATATTGCACTTCAGGGATTTTAAAAGGTGGAGATGTATTTTCCTTCATTTCAATAGGCAGTTTTCATTTAATACTTAAATTAAATAATAGGAGTAAAAATTTAATAGGATCACTGAATCATATTTTATATTCATCACTCAACATTAGAAGAGACAAATGTACTCTTAAAGAATTTTTAATTAAAAGTTTCGTAAGGGAGCTTCTATATATATTGAAATAAAAACAAACTTCAAAATTTCACACTTAAACCTCCAGTTTTCTCATAAAATTTTAAAACTACGCCAAAAGTTTTTTCCGGAAACCAATTTTTATTAATCTTGGCTAATTCGTTTCGAAATTATCAGCCAACAAACTTTTGACTTTCTAATGTTAAAATTAAATTTTGAATTTTTATTTAATTTTAAAAAGTAATATTGTTATTGAAATAAACTTTTTGTTATTGACTTAAAGTGTTTCTACATATTTTGCATACATATTTAACTTGAGAAATTAATCTTTAACGCGTAAAAAAAGCAAAATGAGAGTTTAAAATTTTTTTAATTGCAACATACTTTAATTTTAGTGTAAATCGAATGAAAAAAAAACAATTTTATTGGCGAACTGCGAAATTTCCTCTTATACCTACGAGTGATTTTCCCTTTTCATTAATTTTTATGTATTGCGCCTAAAATGATTCATTTAGGGGTGCATTCTCAAATTTCAAAATATCAACAGCTTTTTATTTGACTTTTGATATATTGAAGTCACTGCATTTTTGTGCTGTTGCTTCTGTATTTATATGCTTCTAGAAATACATGACAAGAGATGTTCAAGCCCTTGTCGTATTGATTAAAAATCCAATAGATGTCTTTATGAAACTCTCTTCGATTTACAATTATCGTGTTAACCTATAATCGGACAGCCGGACAGACAGACTTTTTCTGAACAGATTTTGCCCAAATTTGATTAAAAAATCTGCACATTTTGTGTAAAAAATTTCATTTATCATTTCATACCAAATTTCAACAGTCTAGCTCAAAGCATTTTTGAATTATCTTTATCATAAACCGACAGAGATAGCCATAATGCCAAAAATATGCTTTTGAATTCAGGGAAGTATAAACATGGAGATATATTAAAATCTCAAATTTGAATTTTTTTTACGATTACGATGCTTTCTCTGTACTTCGTAAACGAGAAAATAAAAACAGATAAAATCGATATGGTGACTGAGGTTGAAGAATAGTGTCGTATTTTTATTTTCGCTGTATAAACATTGAAGTAATAGCTTTCATATGAAACAAAAATTAGCGAAATTGTTGCAGGAGAATTGATTATATGGCTTTACTTATTATTTTAATTATATGAATGATGGGTAAAGGTATAGTTACCGAAGGCGTTTAGTATCTAATTATTTTATTACATATTTTTATCATTAATTCATTAGGAGTCTTTTTTACACTACTTGTTTAAAAACTACACAGCTCGTCATTAAAATTGCAACACCATGAAAGAAAGCAAATACAAAAAAGATATTTACTGCACTTAAACATTATGGCACGAAGACAAACAGAATAAATTTGTAAGATATTTGGGTGTGAAATTAGTAGAAACGGCTACCACTCCTGGAAGCTAATACTGGCATTACCCGGTTAGGCATGGAGTGGATCTGGGCTTGGATGACAGAAACGAACAACTCATTCCATGCTGCTTCAAGTCTATGCCGCACTTCATCAACCGCATTATCTAGAGATGGGTGGCGGGCCGGTCTCTCAGCAACCTATGACCAGATATTTTCAATCGCTCACAGATCTGGAGACCGTGGAGGCCAGGACAATGATCGAACACCCTGTGTATCGAGGAAGGTCAGAACACGACGTGCAATATGTGATATTGCTTTATCTGGTTGAAACTTGGTGTTTAGCTGACCTCGAAGATCGGACACAACCACTGGTCTTACGATGTTAGAAATGAAATGCCTTCGATTAAGATAATTACGAAATTAGAATATGCCTTCAGATTACCGTCGATCCAAATTAGAGATGTGCGTGTCGTGTACTCAATGGCTGCCCAAACCATCACACCAGGTATTGACCCCTATGCCGATATCGAATGCACACTGGCGACTTGCGGTCTCCTCGGACCCACAAGACACGTATACGGTCATTAAAATACTGCACGCAGAGCCGAGACTCGTCTGAAAAGACGATATCGTGTCACTCATGTATCCAGCTTTGTCGTTCAGTGCACCAGAGCACCGTCTCTCTCTATGCTGCATTGCCAAGGGAAACCGAAGTAATGGTCGCAGTCCATGCTGCTGCAAACGTCTTCATACCGTGACAGTGGATACTGGGCGTGCTGCGAACATGCCCATTTCCTGACTAATAGTCCGTGATGTGGTTTTACGGTTTTGCAGGTCAGGCTTCACAATATGTCTGTCCTCTTGGGTGTTAGTTATGGGAGGATGTTGTTATACTGCATGCCGCCCAGTAGGACCCTCAACAACCCTTTTTTTTCTATATTTGCATGACAGTGGTTGGATCTCGACCAGTTCGATTTGTGATATCACAAAACTATAATCCACACTGTCAATAGGCAACGATCCTGAATCTACAGAATTTTGAAACTGGCTGATAAGCATCTCTTCTTATTATTCGAGGCCTAACACGATATTTTGTGCAAACTTCAACCTTACAAAGCACTTTCTCAATGAGGAATTCACTACACTATTTTTCTTTTATGCAGTGCTTCAAATGTCGTTTCTCCCACCTCCGTAGTCTAAGTGCGCTGAAATACCAATCATTTGCATATCCCAGCCTCTTCCTTTCATGGGATTTTGAAGTTCGTCAGATCATTCTTTCCTGGTGTTGCAATTTTAATGGCCAGCAGTGTATATATCATTATTCTTTTAATATAAAACACTGATTTGAATATGAAAAAAAAGTTTTACTCACTCAGGATACCTTGAAAATTTGTTTTTGATTTAAAAGTCGCTATAGAATCGTTTATAAAAGGGCTTGTGAGATCACTTGAAGGCGCGTAGAAAAAATCCAGACTTTTACTTGTGAGGTTATGGGTTCTTTCGGCGATCGTGTACGGATCAAATGCAGGATACGTAGTCTGATTAATCCAATGGGACTCGTTAGAATCTTTCTCCATGTATGAAATGGATTTTTCTGATTTAATCATGCAAGGTATGGAGGCAATGAGAATAGGGAAGATTGTTTCGAAGAACGTCACGATAAAATGACGCTTCCGGAGAAGCAATCCTTTGTACAGCAGAACAAGGAACTGTCGCCATCTATTAGTTTCTACCATTTTGCAACGCTGACAGATGTAAATTGCTGAAAAAGAAGCAGCCACAGTTAAATAATGAACATTTACAGTATATTTTTAAAATTTATACTTTCAAAAAACATTCTGTATCAGCAATATGTTCATTTGAAAATGTGTCCAAAAGTTGTATTTTAAAGGAATTTCAAACCTCTAACCAGGCGAAACAGCTTTTACATTATTGATATCAATTTTATGCTAGCTAATTCGGGATTATATGAAATTTTCTTCTAATTATTCATAGTATTCCTGAAGGGCATTTACAGACTTTTAGTACTGGCCAAGTTTACAGAAATCATTTGTTTTTACATAGGGGTCGGAAAAGAAAAAGAGTGGGGTGCTACAATGAGTTCTTGTAGTGAATTAAGTGAAACTTAAAGATACCCCAAATATAATTTAAAACAGATATTTGAAGAACACAAACAGTAATACTACAGTATACCAACTCAGCTCCATGAATATCAGCATTGCGTGTCGTACGCAGCACGACAGAAATGATGGTGCCAAGTAGGATTAGTTTAGTTATATAAACGTCCCGTTTTAAAGCAAGACTAGGGCTATTTTGGGACGGACCTCGTAATTTTGAACAGCTGTCGGACACCTAAGCTGGCAACCCCTCTCCATACTTCCGCACCACATCAGCGGAAGACGTTTGGCCCCGACGAATTTAGAGTGCACCGGACCAACTTACACGACCGTTCTTCGTTGGAATCGGTTTTCAAACTTGAAACCATACGGTTCCGAATTTGAGGCCTTGTCACCAGGCCACCATGGCCCTGGCAAATAGGAGGTAGCATCGACAGCGAAGGTTTGTAATAATTAATGAAGGTGTTCGAAATGTTGCCATCTGAAGCTATACAAGTTTCGCATGCACTTGTGTTGTTTTGTTATTGTAAATTTGTATTTTATTAAATCTATGTAGTGTAATTTTATGTGCATCCTATTCTTTTGCTTGAACTCTCTGTTATAAGTAAAAATGGTATATTTCAATACGCCCGATTAATTTTTTCAATTTTGCAGAGGCCTTTCGGAACTCATTCTATATGTAAAATAACGTTAAGAACGCAAAATTTAGTCAGATATTATAAATTCATTG
Source organism: Argiope bruennichi (assembly GCF_947563725.1). Lineage (NCBI taxonomy): Eukaryota > Metazoa > Arthropoda > Arachnida > Araneae > Araneidae > Argiope > Argiope bruennichi. The sequence continues at coordinate 125,369,272 of NC_079154.1, read as the reverse complement.
AATTCAGTGGCTAATTTTTCAATTTAGTGACCGTTCCGTATAACTGCATATGTCATTACATTGTCATATATATATGTAATTAAAATTTTAAAATCTAATTTAAATGTTAATTAATTTTCTAATTTTTATCTTTATTTAACCCATATAAACTTAATTCTAAAATGGTCTCTTATTTCTTGATCCAATTCCACTTTCCTGGTCCATTTTCTAAAAATGTATTCTGTATATCGGAAATATTTTTCCAACACTTCACTTTCAATGTTCTGTATTTATAAATGGAATTCACCTTCTTAAAGTGACGTTAAATATTTATAAGACTAATAATAAAAAATAAGGCGCAGTTAATGGGCGTACAAAAATGGAAAATTGATCCAAAAGATTTCACCATTTTGCAAATATTTATATAAGCACATGCCACTTATTGGCAATAAGGAACCAAAACTCTTTGAAATATTTGTAGTATTTTAATTACAGTTTCATGTAAATTGCTTTAATATAAGAAATCAAATAAAATTATAAATAAACACTGAAATTTAATTAAATAGAAATAAAGCTATTAGGATTACAGTAATTTTTAGAAATATTTGAAGAAAAGTAAAAACTAATTCCTATGCTTATTAAGCATATCATTAAAGTATAAACTTCCAAAAAGTATAAGCAATATTATTATGATAATTAATAAATGAATAATGCTTTTATTTTAGATAAAATTGTTGTAAAATAAATGGTACATGGCAAATTCTCTCATACTAGTTTTTGTGAGCAATTATATTTATAAAACCACTTCATGCAGCATGAAATTATTTTACAGAAATAAAGTACTTAAATTCCTAGATTCTTAATTAGAATGTTTGGTTTCCTGAAATACCATGTTTCGAATTTATAGGTCAAACATATTTTACATAACTTGCCTGTTTTACTTGAGTACTCCTAATTCGTCATATCTGTTCGATTAATATTTTGTCATTGACAGTGTTTGCAAAATTGTTTCTCCACTCTGTCAACAAAAATAATAAAAACCAAAAATTCACCCTTAATATCTAAACAGATATAAGTCTTAAAGTTCAATATTTCAGATTTTCAAGCTCCAAAATCCTGCATATGAATAAGTTTGATGATACACATTAGATTCAAAATATGCATTAACTTTTTCTGTTTATCTTCCATTCCACTGAAACAAACTTTTGCACGAAGAAAAAATTTTTGTTTTTTGTGACTTGTGCAAAAATATTAATGAATAATGAAGTTATTTTCTTTTGATCGCTAGGATTTGAAAATGATATATTTCATTTTTTTAATTGCATAGTTTTGGATTTAAATAAAACTTTAAGCGTTTTTTTTTCAATGCCTGCAATAGTTGTTTTGCCATGGTGCTAATTTCATTATTTCTTTAACTAATTTATTGTCTAAATCCATAAACTCATCTGTCTGTATTTATTTTTTGCCGTGAGTATGTTATTATATGCTAATATGAGGAGCATTTTATTGTAGCGAGTTCACAAATTGTACAGACTAAGTCTATGGCAAAGGATACCGACGTGCTCTGATTGGTTTAAGCTGTTGCTACTAGCGATAGGCGAGGATCGAACTCGCAACCTTTGGGTTCGTAGCCGAGTAACAAGACCACTAGACAAAAGAAATTTCTCATGTCTCGTAGCTGTTATCTGGCTTATAAAGCGTCACCACAAAGCCTTGGCATCTTTTTGGCAATGTTTTGCCAAAAAGATGCCATACCGAAATATATTTTTATAAAAATAAATGAAATATGTAAATCCCCCCCCTCTATTTTTTACGGTTTACATGTAATATTAATCTGGAACACATATACAGCAGAAAAGATCAAATCCTGAAACCTTAATTCAGGAAATATAAAAATGACAATTTATTAAAAATATTTTTTTTGTATGTGTTTCTTCTTAATATTATTTTGATATAACTAAAAAAATTATCAACGAAATCACATATTTCGTTAAAGCTAACATATTTATACGTTTTGGGCATTAAGTAATCATCTCTCCATATGTAGTTGATGGGAAAGTAACAAACGTTCAGCCACAAGTTTCAATGACTGCATAAATTATCTAATAAAGGCACGAAAATCATAGAAAAATAAGAATTATTTAATTGCTGCGTTATATGTTGAGTAATTACTTTCATATAGTTTTTATACTTCTGTGCATAAACAACATTAGTTACTTGTATTACTAGTATTATTAGTAATATTTATTATTATTAATAATAATTAGTATTAGTAGTATTACAAGTAATATTTAGAGAAAATAATTATATTATTAAAAATTAGATCGCCTTGATATTCACTCGTATCTTCCATACAACTAATGAAAGGTACAAGGTTTGAGCCAAATAAGCGAAAACATCACTAATATGAGTGCAAAACATTGTCGAAAAGATGCCAAGGCTTAAACCAATCAGAGCACGTCGGTATCCTTTGCCATAGACTTAGTCTGTACAATTTGCGAACTCGCTTTATTGTGCGTGTGATTTGTAAAATGATCCTTACTCCAAGTCTTCTTCACAGGTTCAATCTCTCAGGCAACTCCTTGTGCATCAAATGCAACGAAGACAGCGATATTTCCCACATCTTGTTAAAATATTCAAAATATACAGTCTACAGAGATGCGTTCTGGAAAAAACTCAACATCGAACAGCGGAACATTTCTTTTGCCTTTTTTTTGTCTCAAGCTCTCGCAAGCAAACATCATCTAAGCATGTTTATTCAAGCCCTCAAGTATTTTGATATCCATTAACTGTAACTTTTTCGCTCCATTGGGATAACAGCCTTTGTCGTTATACCTCTCACTGTTTATATTCAAGTATGAAGGATATTATGGAGAAAGATAATATTCTGATGAATTCTTCACGTTTGCAGTAGAGAATGATTTTAATTTTCCTTTATACTGAAGCCTATATATATATATATAGGCTTCATCTGATGGATATATATATATAGGCTTCATCTTCGAAAATTATGTGCTAGACTACTTTCATCTGATGAAAAAAAATCAATACTATTCCTTTTAATTAATTAAGAATTTATTTTTCGTTTCTTCGATGATTTGTATTCATTTCCTTTCATTTCCTGAGAGTTCGTTAAGCATTAGTATCTGGAGTGGTAAAGAGTAATATGTGATCCTAATTCACACAGGCTCGATACTCACAAGGTAATATTCAGAATTTTTAAAAATGCCGCTTAACGAAATGGCGAAAATTTTAACAAAATCCTTTTTTAATACATAGGTTGAGGAAAAGCATATTATTAAAAGTACTTAAGTGAGTATCTAAATTAAATCAAATTGTATTAACTCTGACAATACGGAAATAATTTTAAATCTTAGCTTCGAAAATTATGTGCTAGATTAAAAGATAGACTGCTGTTTTAAAAAAGATTTTCATAATTCATTTTTCTTAAGCACTAACTTGAAATATTTATAATCATTCGATGTAGACACCTGTGTTGTACACAATACATTTACACACCGAATTATTAACAATATTGAATTGCACATTACACGTTGTGCACATTTGCTTTTAAAAATATTGAATTCTCACAATTTTGAAACGGTACGAATTCTATTGATGGTCAAATGATCTTCTCCTTTAAGAATCTCTGAAATATCGAATGCTATAAATTGATTCCTTCTTCTTTGGGACCAACTCATAATTACAGGGTCGTAGAACATTTCCCAATTCCAGCGAGAAAAATAAACACTTTATCTGTCTTTAAATCAATTGACTTATTTGTTGTACAATATCAAATATCCTACGACATCGCTGGAAATTTGTTGTAGACATCATTATTGTTCATATGGAAAGACTGTCAGCAACTCAAGCTCATAGTCATGTTGTGTCAGCTGTAAACATATATTGTGACTTTTTACTTCCAACTACTGAGAGGCTGGGATAGCTTGGTTGGAAGGGACTACTGAGAGGCTGGGATAACTTGGTTGGAAGGGCGGTGGATTCGCTATCTTTGGGTTGTGAGTTTGAACCTTGCCGGCCGAAGACTCTTGGCGTGTGTGGAGGTTGGCGCACGTATAAATGCGTCGTGGTCACAAATTCCTCCATGTCGAGAGTGATACCACTGGGGGTACTGGTTCAGAGGTGATCGTTCTCTGATTGAAATCTAAATTACGATCTGTGGACGAGTGAATGAAATGCATGAATGTCCTCCCCGTGAAACGGGCTGTGACGTGTGAGTAGCTAAGACATACTCTAGGCCCTAAATGGTGCTACTGAAAAACAAGAAATGCTCTCTTGGCTTAAAATCGCTGATATCGTCAGCGGGCTTGTCTATGACAAGTACCATTAAAGACAATAACTTCAAAACTATTATAAAATTTCGGAAACGAAATCAGAAATTGTAACCTCCTACTTATTGCTTAAAAACTATCAGAACCATTTCTATAAGACTTTTTCTAATTTTAATTAATTAATGGTTTATTTTAGTAAAGCGTAATTTTTCTTCCTTAATAACATTTTTATGATTCTCGAAGAATTTTTATAAAGGATAAAGATGGTTATTTTGCCTGAAAAAATTAGCAAATTCTTTGTTATAGCATTTGCTTTTGAGCGCTTGAATTTGCTATTTCCTTCAAAATTAAATACATTTTACTTTTCACTAACGTGATGTTATGACAATGGCAAGGCAATGAACGATACAGATTTTGCGTATCAAGTTGCGTAGTAGTTGTTAGTGAAGAATATTAAATTTAATTCGAGAGTATCAAGTATAAAAAAAGTTTCAAGTATCGCATGATTCCTTCCCATGGAATGCAATCAATGATTTTAACTTTTAAAACATTTGCATCATGAATTTACAAATTTCAGCATCGATATAGTTTTCAAGAAATTGGTGGTATATTTTTATCCATATCACTTGTCTCTATATTCAGTTTATTTTCAATTTTAACAGATAATTACCATTTTTAACCAACAATTATTTTCTATGTTTCAAAACGTAGAATTTATTGACTTATTTATGTGGTGCCAGGTGCCTCAATTCCCGCCATTGAGCAGTGCCTCTGGCGGAGGAAACGAGAGTTGCTGGTAGTTGACGCCAAGACAGGCCGATGTGAAGACGAACTATTACGATGTGTTGTTAAAAGACGAACATTTATGTTAGCTCTGAACCTGATTATTGTAGTGTCATCCTGTAAATTTGTCATCTTCAATTTATTTATCATAATTTGTGTATTCATCATTAACTAATTATATTGTCACTCATTAAATTCTCAAATATCAACTAACTCGAATTTGTTATTGCTTGGCCATCACCCCCACATTTATTTGTATTTTGAGAAGTTTATTCACTTATTATGTTTATAAAAATATATATTATGGGGATTTAGATGATAACTTTGTTATGATTATAATTTATCGAAGATTATGCAATATCACAGATAATAATTGTTTTTTTTTATAAATTTTTTAAGAGAAATATCACAATTTTAACATAATTCTCATTTATATTAGCACAGAATATTTCAATTATAACAATTATCAAGAATACAGAAAATAAATACAAATATCACAGTTTAGAAGCAGGTAAAAGAGAAAATGCAAGATTTTATAAAGCTTTCGATTACATTTGCAGTAGTTAAATTCAAATAATATTAAAGAGATATTATTACAATTTCTGAAGTTAAAAGGGAAAAAAAAGATTCTGAATAGTTTTATCTTTAAATTTGCAAATTATAGGCCTTTGAGAGAATGAGAGAATATATTTTGCAAACATTTTTTGAAAAGAAAGCATTCTATTTGATTCTAAATATTAACGTAGAGAATTTTGGCATTGCATGAAGTATTTTTTACATATTAATAGCATTCAGGTTGTTGTTCAATAAATAGTGGTGTAAATAAACATGATCCTCTCTTTATGTATAGAATATATATATATATATATATATATTCATATCATTACATATATATATATATATATGTAATGATATTTTAAACTCTTAATTTAATTCAAATTAATTTCCAAAACTTTATCTTAATTTAGCCCATCGTAACTTCATTCTAAAATATTCTCTTATTTCGTGATCCAATTCCACTTTCGGTTTAATTTGTAAAAATAATGCGCCATCAGTACTACGTATCAAGAGAAAGTGATACTTTTGCCCTTATCAGAGGTCAAAATATGTATTTCATCTGGAACGACCGGATGAAACCTGTGACCGGAAATCCTATCTTATATAAGACTAGTGATCATTTTTTCGTCCCTTTTTGCCTTCTGCTTTTGTGCCGCGCTGCGCCTTCTTGTAAATAATCATGTTTGTCTCCCGGGAGAGAAGAGAGAGAATAAAGCGAAATTAAAAATACAAAGTCTCATCTATGTCTTCAAATCTTTCTTCTGCTTCAACCAAAAAAATATTATATATAAATATACAATATTGCAATACTTCAATGATTATGAAACAGTAATATTTATCACAGTCATAGAACTAATTATTAGGATCTAATCCTGATTTTTTTTTCAAGGAAACCTTTATTACAGTAAATTTCAATCAATAATTCATCAATCTGAAAAAACACTCTCAGAAATCAATTGTGAATTTGCAAACTGATATAATATAATCTTCGTACTTACACAGAAATTGCACCATTATATAATTTAAAATATGTTTTCGTTTTTATTTTAAACAAATATTTTTGTGTTGAAATTCTTGATGAATGTTTATGATTCTAGCATAAAGGTAAAACGTTCTGATACCATCTCTCTTATTAAAAGTTTTTCAAAAAATTATATATATATATATATATATATATATATATATATATATATATATATATATATATATATATATATATATAAGATTTTAAATTCTCAAGCATTTTTTACCTGATGAATTAAAAATTTATGAACTACTACTGCTCTTTACCTAAGATCTGGCAATTGTAGATCATATTTTTAAATGGAGATTGAAAGAAGTCACCTATATAATTATATAATTTAAAGCTAATACTATTTTTTTAAAATTAAATACACTAATAAATTAAGGATGTTACTTTGATTTTGGTTTTAAATTGTATCTATTATCTCCTATGTTTAAGTTTTTATTTATTTAAATAAATATATACAAATCTTGCTTGAAGCAATGAATATTAGGAACTGCAATGACGTTTTAATAATACTCCAGAAAATGTAGATTCCACTGAAAATTTAGAAATAGAATATTTCTTAAGAGAAATTTTATAACAATGACATAATATCAACTACTTTAATTATAAAGTAATTTCATTAAGGTTGTCACTGATGATGTTTATAATTAAACTATAACTTATTCCATTTTTTGTTTGCTTTAATTAAGATATTTCAAATTACAGCTTAAAATTCCATAAATTTTGAAAAATGATAAAAGTCATGTAATAAACATAACAGCATAACATGTATTTATAATTAATTATTATTAAAAATTGAAACATGCATTCAATGACAAATCATTCAGTTAGACATTAACAAAGTGTGTTAAAACCATTTATTAAGTAAATTGAAATTTCCGAAGTTTTATGTAATTTTTGAGAAAATAAATAACATTAAAAATTTCTTATTAAAAGAAAATTGCTTCAATAAATAGCATATTGCATTTTATACATATATACAATAGTAATACTGGGAGAAACACAGGAATACAATAATGGTTCAGTGCAGTCTTAAATTCCGCTAGAAGAATAACCATTTCCTTTTTATAAAACAATTTTTCTTCTTGGCAATCTCCGATTTATCTGCTTATTCACTTGAAGCTCTCTGGGCTCGAGCAAAAGTCAAAAATATCTGTTCTAAAGAGGTGTCGCTGATCAGATAATCTTCCAGTGCAAAGTTTGTTTTCATGTGTGACATGAATCTGAAGAGGCGGCTTAAAGTAATGGAAGGATTCACCACGTGGTACTGAAGCATACCCTGAAAAAGCACAGAAAAAAAATAAAAATAAATTAAAAGAATAAATTATCTCGATTGATTCGTTTCAAATCAAAACGAATATTCTTGATAAATTCTAGTATTGTGAATTCAAAATATTATATTCTAGTATTCTTGACTAATCAGGGTCAGGTTAAGTCTTCTAAGATGCTCGAGCTTTTTAAAATTTGGGGCCCTTTTTCCGCTGAAAACAAACATTTTTTAATTGATTTTAATTTAGAATTTATATAAGGCGCTTAAATTAGCAAATTAAAATACTAAAATATAAGAATAACCTTCAAAAGAATTTTTATATTTAAGATTTTTTATATTTAAGAATCTTAAAGAATTTTGTTTTTCGCTTATATATTGTTTCGAATCTGTGATGCTGCTTCCCAGCATAGTTGGTTCCATCATCAGAAAGATAGTTTTACAGTAATCTGTATTGGACATCGGAGGTCCCAGAGCTTGGCGACGAACTTGGCGACTTTGGCGCCAAATAGATTATACCCGAAACATCGAGAATTTTCCAGATCCGTCCAGTAGGAACCGAGATACGCCTCGAACGTTCCTGATTGGTTGAGAAGCTTCTAGCCCCACCCCCTGAGACCTATAAAAGTAGGCAGTCTGCAGCTGCGGGAGTAGTCGGAATCGACGGTGAAGAACAAGTCTTCCAGAGATTAGCAGAGCAGCGACGGAGTCAAGCTAGTGCTGAACTAAGCTGTGCGCTACTGTCTGCAGTATAGTCTTGTTGTATGCACGTCTCGGCTGAAGATAATTGTCTTCTCCGTGCTGTATATAGTTGTCGTCTTTGTGCTGTCCTGTGTGTCTTCGTGTAAATAAACGTCGTTGTTTTTTTCTACTGCCGCCTGCTGATTGAGCGTTCTCCACACCATATAACTTCCACTATCCAAACGAACCCGGAAATTTCGTAACAATATATATAATTAAGCATTATAAGATTCGCAGTCAAAATTCTAAAATAATTTTGATCAAAATCGTAAAAAAAAATCAAAGGCAAAACTTTAGCACAATTTAAGTGATATTTAATTATATAAGCGTGCACTATTTTTTTAAATTTAAGAATTATCATATAACATAAACCTTGCGAACGATAATTAATAGGGAATAATATTTTAATAATGTTTTAAAATTCAAAAAATACTTGATTTGAATGGGAATAAGCTGAATTGCATGGCCTTTATACTTACAAAATTTTTATTTTTATATTTCAAATAAAATAATTTACGTTAATTTATGAGAAATTATTTAAATGAAATAAAAAAAATACATATATTTGAAGATACCGAAATAAAATTCGAGTTACCAAAGTTATAGGCAATTGTCTGATCTGCGTAGTTAACAATTGGCAGCTGTAACTAATACAATAAATGAAAAATTTACAGAAATGACTATCAAGTCTATAATACAAATCTGAAATAGAGAACTGTTTGGTTTTATCTAACCGACTCTTAAAACACCAAAATCTCTCTATTTTTCTCAGCCATCATCCTTAATTAGTTTAATTCTATGCCTCCATTCTGTAATATTTGGGTCTTGTACAGTATGAAGTATGAAGTAAGTTTATGATACATGTTTTGTATCATAAACTTCATACTGTTGAAGTTTATGATACATGTTTTGTTGATTATATCTTTTTAGCAAAGAGATATAATGAAGAATTTATAACTCTCTTTCAGAGAAAAATAACAAAACAAAACAAAAAAAATGAGAGAGTACCAGCACTTTTCAAAAAATAAAATTTCAGCTTATAAATTTCTTTTAAAAAGGCTTATAAACTCGCTTTTTTTATACTTGATATTATTATGATTTTAATTTTATTACTATATCTATATGGTATTTTAATAGAACTTTCACATATCTACCATCCTTTACATTATCTTACATTTTCGTGCCGAATTGTATGCGCCCAACTCTGCTCTTGGTGAAATGAAGTTTTTTGTCACATGGTTTTCATTTATCAAGTAGTGGAGATCGCTTCTAATGTGAGAATATAAACGTAATCCAAAAACTCGATAGAAATTAACTTCAAGAAAATATTAAAAATATACTTGTAAGTAAAAAAAAGGCAATGTTTTTAATCGCAATAAAGAATTGAAAATTGAACTATTCAGGAGAACTTGGTTATCTTGTAGATCTATGAATTCTCATCTATTCGACAAGTCATACTAACAGACCAGTACATATATTCAAGTAGATAAAACATTCTTTTTTATAAAGTACTAGCAGACCCGGCCACATGTTGCTGTGGCTAAAGTTTTTGTTATATTACATAGTAGCAAACTATTCAAGGGAAACGGTAGGAGAACACCAGTCATGGGGACCACCATGCCTTTTTACACAGATGCCATTTGTAAAAATACATGGGGACCTCCATGATTGATTTTCTACTACCGTTGATATTGAGTAAAAATCAATACAAAAAAAAAATTAAGATTTCTTTATTTTTTGTATTCAAGTTTGTAACAAATGAGTACATTACAAAGTTGTTAGTAAAAAACACGTAACACTTAAACTTATAAATGAGATAGGTAAGGCAGATAGTTTTAAATCTTTGACATTAATCTTTATTATTTTGAATTATAAATACTTTTAATTTCAATTTAATTTAGCACTAATCGGTGCACAATATTTTTGGTTAACCTGTCTTTAGCTAACACAAATAGATTTGACGGTTTTCCTACACGTGAGCATGCAACATATAGTTGCCCATGAGAAAAACATGGATTTTCCAAATCTAAACCACAAATGGACATTGTTTGGCCTTGAGACTTATTTATAGACACGGCAAAAGCTAAACGAATTGGAAACTGTAACCTTTTGAAGGGTATCGTAGATTCTGATGGTATCATCGGAACACGTGGCAACAGAACGACTTCTCCTTTAAACTTTCCAGTTAAAATGGCAGCTTCAAGTATATTTCCGGTGATCTTTTTGATGACCAAACGCGTACCGTTGCATAATCGAGGTGGATTCAAATTACGCAGGACAATAATAGGTGAACCAATCTTTAATCGAAGATTATGTGGTGGCATTCCAAGTATATCTAGTGAATTTAAAAATTCAATTGGAAAATTTACACTATCATTTTCATCAACAACAGTATCGATTGATTTAAAAGACATCAGATCGCCTGGTAACAACTTTTGTATTTGGAAGTTAATTTCGTCAACATCAACATTTTTGGCTGCCAAAATAGCCCGATCACTGAGCCAGTTATGATTCAAGTAATTACTCTGTATATCTGGAAAAATACTCTGAATCAATTCATTTTTTCCTTGAAGAACAGTGCAGAAATTGTCTGGCAGTTAAATGCATTGCGTATTTGGTTGCAGTTCTATTTTACCATTCCCAATATCTAGTAATTGTTCAGAAAATATTTGTGCTGATGGATTTCGGTGGCATTCGACTGAAAATAATAAATTAAATGTTCAAATATTAAAAAAAAAAAACTGAAAAACGTGCTATTATAACACATTTAAATGAGGAGTGCATAATAACTTTTAATAGAGGTTGAATAAAAATAATGAAAAAAAATATATTTGTACAATTATTGAAAAAGAGTGAGAAGCTTTCTACCACTTTTTTTATTGTATGCATTAAAAAATAATTATGGAAAATGATATCTTATTCCTGAGAAACGTTTTCGGATAGGATCATAAATAATTCGAACATTCGGATTCGAAACGTAACGCAAATGCGGGAGTTTTTCTACGCCAGTTGGGGTAACGCTATGCAGATTAGAAATTTTTAATTTCCTTTATTCTTTTTTATTTTAATTCAAAAGTACTTAAGAATGAATCTGAAAGATCGATTAATTAACAATGTTTAATTTTAAATGCATCAAACATTAAGAAAATAAATAGAATCGTTTCAAATAATCAGCCGAAAAATCTTAAGCCTAGCCTCATGACTGTTGAAAAAAAACTGAAGCCTTACTCATTTGGCGGTGGGGAAAATGAAAAGATTTTTTTGGCGGGAAAGTTAGTTTTTAATTAATAATTAAAATTCTAATTAAAAATTCAAAAAAAGGGCTATAATATCTTTTAAGTTAGATCAAACTGCACACGGTGTGCAAATTTGATTAAAATCGGTTAAGTAGTTTAGGAGTCCATCGCGCACAAACAACGTGACACGTAATTTATATATATTAAGATTATGACTCAAATTTTCTTACACATTTTGAAATTAAAACAGCTAGAGCAACAAAAACTGAAAAAAAAAAAATCAGAAATAAAAATTCAGGGCAGAATTCGGACACTATACTATTTGTACAAAAATAAATTATGAAATACATTTAGTATATAAAAGTGAAAACCATTTTCGGAAACAACGCTTTTAGTTCATTTTGAGTTGAAAATTTGTCTCCTTTTAAAATAACTTCGAGGAAAATTTCGCAATAATGAGCCATTCACAGCTATCATGTATAACAATTTGAACATCATTATTCTCTGAAGTTATCAATTGAAAGAACGAAAGCAGATCTTAGATTTTGAGAAACGGCATTTAGCATACACTGGAACAGAAGTTGAGATTATCTTGAAAAATATATAAACAAAAGGAGTAAAAACAAATAGGACATATTGATGGACCATTTATTTCATTTTCTAATTTGTGTTTATTTCACGAACTGAAAGAAATTAATAATTATTTTTGTTAACATGCATGCCATTTGCTGAATTTAATACAGTGTTATAAAAGGCAAATATCTCAAACAGGTAAAGATAATTAAACGCAAATTTTAAATAGGGTTTTTACAGTTCATTTTGAAAACAATTATTGAATTTAGAATATATTATCCCTTACCTGATGGTCATCTTTCAGATTTGCTCCATGCAGATTACTTTCAACATGTGTCTTAATAGCTGTAATACTCTCAATATTTTCTTGGTCTTCTCTTTTCATTTTGATTATTAATGTATATCCTTGACCGTACTTGGTCTTCAGTTGCTGAATGGAGCCAAGGCATCGAAAACGGCCGTTAACCATAATAGCCAATCGGTTACACAAGGCTTCGCTTTCCTCCATGCTGTAAACACGAAAATATTCTTATTAATTTTTATCGAAACGTCTTGCGCTAATATATTTTATCTTTATTTCTCTTTTATCATAGTTTGACCTGTTTCAGGTTTGTTACAATAGAATTTTTTTAATTAATTTTTCAATCAATTTTTTATATACTAGATTTCTGAAAAATCATAAAATTGAGTCAATCATGATAAAATATTTTTAGATTTTTGATTTCTATTTAATAAAAATTTTAATTAAAGTTGGATTTCATGAGAAAAGTGCTCTGCAGAATTAAATTTCAGAAAAAAACCCTGATTTTAAGCTTCCATAGTTTTTTTAACAATAATTTAAATACGGATGGGAAAGAAAAATACCAAGAATGCTTTATTTAAAATACATCTATACAAGATATCGTCTGAAAACCTTTATAAGAAATTTTTATGAATTCTATAAACATACTGGCAATAGTCAGGATTTATTTTTCATCGTTTAAAAATTTAATTTTATAGATAGAAGAATTTTTCACTTTATTGATTACAAAATACATGAAAAATTATTTTCGCAATTAAATTTCTGCTCCAAAAAAACAATTGTGATGTTGCAAAAAAAAAAAAAAAAAAAAAAAACTTTTAAGAAGATTGTTTGTCAAAAGTAAAAGCATTTGATTAGTATAAAATTGTTTCAAAATTTTATTCCATCGTAGGTGATCCGCGATCTGGTAGATCATAAATTGACTAGCTATCAAAATATCGATAAAGTCAGAGCATTGGCCCTGCGCGATTATTGTCTCACAATAATAGATTTATTGAGCGAGTTACTGTATTATTTGGGTCTTGTAAAGCAATTTTAAAATATTGTTTTAAAACTGGGACCCGTCGAATATCGAGTTCTTCCAAGAACTTTGACTTTGTTCCAAAAACAACAAGCTCAAGTAATATGAGAGATACTTTTTCAAGAAGATTCCTTTGATAAATGCAGTATTACCGGTAATGAACTTTGGCGATAATCTTTAGATTCGAAACAACTCAACAATCAAGTGAATGACATTTGAAAAGTGAAAAACCGAAAAGACCACGACAAATTGGCTCAAAAATTAAAGTGATTTTGATTGATTTCTTTGGTTGTCATGACGTTATGAAATCCTACTAATGTTATAATGAATTCCTACTAAAGTTGCTCAAAAAACCCAATAAAGATCATTATTTTCTGTGTATGCTTGAAGAAATTCGTCAAAATTAGCCTGAAATGCAAAGAGAGAACTTATGAGTTTTACATGTAATTGTTATTCATAAATTTTAACCAAACATTCAAGAAATACTGTTCTACAATCTTCGTATTCACATGATATAGCGCAATGTGATTTTTTAAATTTCCAAAATCGAATTTGCCTCTTCATGGACGCCATTTTGAATTCTTAGTTTGGTAAAAGAAAACTCGCTATGGACTTTGAAAAGGATTAACAAAATCGAACTTAAAGCATGTTACGATGATCGGAAAAATCGTGGGCAGATGTGCATTCTAGTTGGAGGAGATAACTTAGAAAGGTACAAAGATTATGTTGATGTTTTGACCAATAAATTGAAGTATTTTGCTTTATGGTACCATTCCGATCATAATCGTATGAAATAATCGTTAAAGTGCAAAATATATATGTTGAAAAATAGAAAATTATATAATACCAATTTCTATGAGTATTAAAAGGTAAAAAAATCATTTCTGTTATGAATAAAAAAATAATCAATATAAATTATAAAATCTTGAAATACTGAAAACAGTGTGATAGGTAAATTAAATCATTATGAATGTATAATCTTAACATTTCATATTTTTAAAGCAAAACCATAATAGTTACTTCAAAGTTAGAAATACACAAGCTTTTAACACTTTAATTTTAAAAACAGAAGAAAAAAGGTGTGATTAAAAACTTTAGAAAAGAATACGAATTGAATGATATTACAATATCAACCATAATTATTTAACCATATTAGAAAAATATATGAATTACATATATATATATTATACCAAAATCTTGATTTCATATGCAAGCTAAGAAGAAATGTTGATTTATGTACAATGGATTGCAGTAAATATAACACAACACAATATAAATTTTAAAAGATACTCTCAAATGAAATAACAATTTTACAACAAATTCGAAATATAAAAACAATAATAAAAAGATTTATGATAAGCTAATTATGACCGTTAAAAGTACTAAAATATGAGAAAATTAAGCTGCTGTTTATCACAAAATAACAAAAGAAATTCAAATAATTTCAAAAAACTGTGTTTAAAAAGGAAATTATAGCGTTGCTTATTTAAAAAAGCTTAATAGCATCTTCATATTAACATTTGTTGACCATGAAATAATAAATGATAGTCTTACTTTGGAGACAATGATCAACGGAATTTTTTACCATAATTTTAACATGCAATAAATTAAGCATGATTTGATGGCATAAAGAATTTGGTTGAATTTCTCAGGGGAAAATTAAAAAATTGCATACAACATTAATTTTGAAAAAAAAAAAAATGAAAATTATAGAAAAATTGCATGGAAATTAAATTGTTATCACTGAAAAACTAACTTTGTAAATTTTCAGATTAAGTAAAAACCGTTTTTATAAGGTAAAATTTTTAGAAAACACAGTGAAAAATGTCAAAAACTTTCTTCATTTCCAAGCAATCTTTTAATTCACTTTTAGACTTTGAAAAGTTTACAGTAGTCTTTATCTCGTTGTGAAGAGCATGTTTACTAACCTTTCAAGACTGAACGAAAGCATTTGTAGAAGGAATTCTTACATATACTCTGCTTTATATACAAAAAAACATTTTAATTGTATCATTTTATTGAAGTAGTTCTGTGCACACGTGTGTGTGTGTGCGTGCGTGCTTGCGTGTGTGTGTGTAGTGCATATATATGTAAATATAAACAGTTACGAGGATTATAATCTCTGTTCAAAAGAATTTACCTATGAGTCGTCAGCAAAATGGCTGCTCCTGTATTATTTCGAGCTTGAGCGAGAATTCCCCATATCTTGCGGCGAGACACGGGATCCACCCCTGCAGTAGGCTCGTCCAACAAAATCAAAGGCGGCGATCCAATCAGAGCGATAGCTACGGACAATTTTCTTTTGTTTCCTCCACTGAAAAGATAAGTATTGCCTTATATAATTTAAAACATACATCTTTTTTTCCGCAATCACTCGTAACGAAGACAATATCTAATTTTTAAAAATGTTATTGCTTATTTAGAAATTGTTTGGGATTTGTAGCAAAATTAAATCTACTCCATGATGATTATATAATTTTATAGCAATCATTTATATTTAAGATGTTACGCAACAATAAATGCGTCGCGGTGGTCTAGTGGTGATGTTTCAGGTTCGAGATCCAATTCCACCGAAGAGCCGTCGTGTAAGCGTGTCTGGTGCATGCTAATTCCGTCGAAGCCAAACGTCCACCCACTGGTTTGGTGTGGAAGTTTGGAGAGGGAGTTGCTAGCTCAGGTGTCGCCTTCGCCATCTGACCGCGTTTCAAAATGACGAGATCTGTCGCAAAATAGCCCTAGTGTTGCTTTAAAATGGGACGCTAATATAATTAAACTAAACTACACACATATAAAGATTCCTAAATTATTATCCTTACATTTAATTTATAAGGAAAAAAAATTAAATAGTAGTATTAGATGAAATACAATTTATATTACTTAGATGAAGTAGATAGATACAGAATTTGAAAACCTTATGCCATGCAGAGCGCAAGATAAGTAATAAATAAATGATGCTGACTAAAAATTTAATTGCGACTTTTTACTATTTGCACGTTTCCTGTCTTTTGAGGAACTATTACAAACAATGGAAAAATGATTAGTTTTGAGATTTATTATTACAATTTTAAAACTTATAATTACAGTACTTAAATTGAAATATTAGGAAAGGAGAAATGTATGTGGAACAAATTTAAATTATACATAAATTACGACACAATTCTTGCGTTTAGCTCAAAGTCTAATCACATAATAAATGAAATGAATTACTTTTTCCAAATGCGAAAGAGTAAACAATCGCATTTCAGTCCAAAGAAAAACAAAAGGTATTTTTGAAAAAATCGAAGTCAGTTTCGTACCTATAAAATCGAGTCTGTTTATCTGCGTGCTTTGTGAGATCTGTCATTTTAATCAGTTTGTTGATCCTCTCTTCTAGTTCGGTGCTGGTCAAACCTCTCAGCTGACCGAAGAGCATGAGCATTTCTCGGCCAGTCAAGCGATCAATCAGGGCATCAAATTGTGGACAGTAACCGAGATATGATTGAAACTATAGAAATAAAAAAAATTCAAATCAATATTTCAAACACTACTTTATAGCAATTTTTGGGAAATGTTGTACATATTCCTCTAGATTCAACATCAGCACAGTAATACCAATTCTTAATTTTAAAAATCACATTTCACTTAAGAAAGCAAATATTAAATTCTATAAAAAATTACCTTTTTCAGATTCTTCCTCACGGACACATTCTGTATAAAAGCATTCCCTTCCGTCGGGTGGCAGTCTCCCGTCAGCATCCTGAAAGTGCTCGTCTTCCCAGCCCCGTTCACACCAAGCAGGCCGAAACATTCCTCCTGGTGAATGCCGAACGTCAAGTGATTCACGGCATAAAAGTTTTTGTACACTTTCGTCAGCTCCGAGACCAGCAAAGCTTCTTCGCCGTATACAGAATGAGCCTCTATCACATTCAGAGTCCTTTCTTCTTCTTCGAGCACATCTGAATCCTCGATAATGCTCTCTTGAGTCACCAGGTTATCGACAGTCTTCCTGAATTTCCGCATTTGGGACTTCACAACACGATATAAAGAGGCTAAGGCCCCGACTTCCAAAAGAAGTAAAACAGTGATGAAGAGGCAGCCGTCGAAAGACAACATGAACATGTCTCGACCGCATGCGTTGTCGGTCCAACCAAAGGGATTCACTTGATGCAGGCACTCGTCTCCACATTTGCCTTTAAAAGTAGAACATATCTTTATATTGTTTAAATATGCTTTCAAAGATGAACTTAAAAATAATTTAACTGATATTTTATGAAATAAAGCCAATACGATACATTATTTTTAGCGAATCACAATAATTATTTATAAATAATAGCCTGGATTTCAGTTTATTCTTGTTTCGTAATTATTGTTTAAATACAGGCGTAATTATTGTTTAAATAAGGCAAAACAAAGTACAATCTTAATTTCCATCCGAAATTATAAAAAACAGTTAAAAGTTTAAATTCAAAGAAGTGATAAGTGTTCAATCTGATCCCTCTCGAGAAATGTGAAGGATATGGAGGCAGTGTTGTAAATCGTCCCACAATTTTTTCTGCCTGCTTGGTGTGAAATTCTGAAAGGATGCAGACAGTTCTGTGTGGCGCGTGCGTGGCGATATTTGATTTTTTTTCTGGTTCTATATCAAATAACAGTTGTTTGCTTTCTCGCTACCAACTTATAATTTTAGATATGCATAAATAAGATAAATTTAAGGCATGCATACCTGCACCATATCAGAGATGCTGAAAGAGTATGGGGTGAATTATTGTATCGTTCGTAATTTTAGAGATGCTTATAATGAACATTTATAACTGCGTTGAATTTAACAACAGTTATTTGTAATTTCTGATGAACAATAAGGTTATATTTTCTTTCTATTTTTCGTTCCATGCCTTACAAAATTGGGATATTCATTTATAAATACACTGTAGATTTAAAAATGACAAGTAATCAAAGATATAAGGATGTCTTTTGTTATCTTATGTAAATTAATAGTTACAAATTTGATGTAAGGTTTTGTCTCGAGAAAACACCTAATTTTTCTTTTACTGACATTTTTTTTAGCTATATAATTCGCCATAAATATATACTCCCTGTATGGATTAGTCAATGGTAAATTTGTTATGCTCGAAACAGCAGCCGTAATTTATTTTTTGACTAAGTTCATCATTTATTTTTATTATTCAGTGATTGTTCATCTATCGTGATTGTAATATTAAATAATAAAATGATTTCATGCCATTATATGAAGGCTAAAATACAAAACGTAGGGGATATATTAACAATAGAAACACGTGCATAATTTTTCACAGATTTATAGCAACATATACACATTTTCTGCTGATTAAAAGCGCGCCTCTTTTGCTTTAAGAAGAATAGAGTTTCTTTTAATTAAAACTAGATTATATCTTTTTAAATGTGAAACACTGCAAACGAAGCATATTTGAAAAAACTGTTTTCCTATTAATTGAAATTAACTCCTCAAGCCTATCAATGCAAATTGTTTATTAAACATCTCTTACAAAAGATGAATTTTTTTTATCAGTATTCGATTAGAAAATGAAAAAAAAAATAAAAAAAAATTGAACATTGTTTGAGCATTATTCTGCTGCTTAGTGTGACTGAGATGATAATCATTAAAATATCGGCAAAATATTGCATCATTCAGTAACTTCGAACCATAAAGACAAAATAAATTTGCAAATTTTGTAAAATAAAATAATCAGCGTCATATACTATTAAGATTTTTTAAAATTAAAAATGCAGCTTTAGTTTGAAATATTTTTTATTTATTGGAAAGTTTCCAAACGAAAGAATGTATTATATCTTTTGATTATAAATACGTTTCCTAATAAATTGTACATAACTAATTGACACACAACCAAATTTTTATTTAAGAATATAAAATTATGCGTAGTTATAAAAAATTAAATTATTGAATTACATTTCGTATTGTTACACTCCAGGGTTATCTGAAATAAGAAAGCATAAAATATTGTACATGTCTGCTCGTGCCATTAAATCGAAACAGATTTAAGAAAACTTACTTTTGCAACATTTGAATATCGGATTATTTCTGTCGATAGTGGACGAATTGCAATTCAGTTCAAGTGCGTCCGGCGGCACAGTTTCGCAAAACGCGTTATCAAAAGCAACTCCGAAAAGATTAGAGATTCCCGAAGAAAGACTGAACGCTGGTACAATACGGAGAGCCCATATGGCTTCATTTATACGCCTTTTGGTGACCTCCGCAAATGGAATTGTAAGTAGTATAGAATTCAGTATGGAAGAGCAACCAACACCTAAAAATAATATTTTGCACATTTTAGATTTAAAAAAATTACTTATATAAAGATTTGTTTATAGTATGACTGTGGAATTGAATTGATACTAACCAATAATTGAGCACAAAGCTACTACAGTAGAGAATGCAGTGTTTCCTTTTTGAAATAAAAATGATATTATATAGCTAAGCGGAATTGCGGCCCAGCCGTAAAGCAGCATAAGTACAATAGCTGCACCTAGAAAACAAGGAGGGAAATTCAACTTGATAGATATAAATTAAAGTAGATATAAAATAAGAGAGGTGAAACATTAGAAAACTATTCGGGAGGATTAAATCAGTATATGCAGAAAATAGAATTAATAAGCTTGCTTAACTAAAATACTTATTCGAAGTGATTAGTATAAATAGTACAGATTCAGTTTTCCTAATAAATCTAAAAATAATATTAATGGTATGCGAGAAAATTAAATATTTCAGGAAAAACTTTTAATTCTGAAAATTTTTGCATTACTTAATAACAATGTAAAATGAAAAAAAAAAAACCCGAATAAATATTATTTAATAAAAATTTAAATTTTTCAAAGAAAAAGAAGATGAATTTTTTAGTTGATGAATTAAGAGCATTTGAAAAGTTTTTTGGCTGCATGGAGGCTTCTATATGAAAAAAGATTTTTGACACCTTTGGAATTCTAAATTGATAGCTATTAATAATAAAAACAATTTTCTAAACAGGTGATCAGAGCTTTTATATAAATGCATGGAATAATATAATACTTTCCTAATTATCTTTCATGAAGGATTTTTATCATTTATATTACAATAATCTGACGATGGATTGCAGTCTTCTACAGATTGCGCCATCAACTTTTTATAAAATGCCAAGATTTAAGAATACTGAAAGACTTGAATGTCTCCATTAAATCTACATTGATTGTTGCAGATTAATTACTGATTTAATATATTCAAACTAAAATTATAATTAAAATTGAGCGAAATAGACATAGCAACCGTATATTTTGTTTCTCTGGATACAAACAATTGAAAAGTCATGAAACAAGTATTCAAAATCTCTTAAAAGTGTCTCAAAAATATGCACATATTAATGAATATCTTTAATCAAATAATTTTATTGAAATACAGTCCATCAGAAAAATATCCGCACACCGCTCTTCAATCCTAAACTAATTCCCTCACAATAAAGCTGTAATAACGCTATGCATGAAAAACATTTATTTTTTCTTAAAGAAGAGTTATCATACCAACGACTGAACCGAAAATTTGAATGGAGAAAAGTATGAATAGAATGATTTATTTGATATGCTTGCATAGATTGAAACAATTTCTTAATCTCTTTTCTCCTATGTCTTCTATTATTTTTATTAATTCTTCTAAATTTTTATAATTTTTATAGTTGTGAAGTTATCATTATGCAGAATTAATTACAAGAAGAAAATTAGAGGTTGCAATTACAAAATGCGAAAATATGCCAAAATAAATATGTAGATGAGATTATATGTGAATGCCATTTATTAACTTTAAAAAAAGGCTGTAATGATTCAGCTTCTTCCCTGATGACCATGGTGACGTTTCTTTTCCCACGCTCCATAATTAGCATCCAGACAGCAATATCAGCAATGGCGACGCCCTACCGTAGTGTAAGTGCTTCCAGAAGTGCCAGGTGGTCAACTCCTTTAAAGTAAAGACATCTGGGCAATTAGTGCGAGTCCAGATAAGGGACCCCACCTGCATTGTAATTGAAACAGATGTAAACCTGCATTCTTTACATTGTGGACGGTGGCTCCCCAACGGATTCCCACGGTCGACGGTAGACCAGTGAAGTTGTTGCTGAACGATTATTGGATAACCGGTAAAATGGTCCGATGTGAATGAGGGTGGGAACAGGATAAAAGTGCGAGGAGATCGGAAGAGAAGGATTGTGGACACTGAGGCAGAAAGCGGAGTGTCCGACTAGAATTCCACCCGAAAAGATTCGGTGAATCCCTGGAGCTACGCCTGTTTGCGAGAACGCTACGAGTCGGCTAGCTGTTTTCTTAAGAGGTTTCACCGAAGTATTCGAGGAACTATCCTTGTTGTGTCGAATAAAAATCATTTAACTTAGAACTCATTTAAACTAGATGATGAACTGTAAATTTATGTAAATAAAGCTGTAAATAAAGAATTTGATCATAACGCTACCTTTTATTGGATCGAGATTTTACGAGGCATTCTTTCAAATCGAATGACATTTTCCCTTGAATTTAAATTGCAGATTGCGAACAATAACCAGTGTCCAAATATTTTTTGATGGACTGTGCAAACATATAGTTAGAATATAGGATAAAAAAAAATTAATAATGTTTACCTATAGATTCTGAGTGCTTCCCGAAGAATTCAGTGTTTGCGAAAATGGCATAAGGAATGATGAACAACATGGAGATAATGAAAAACACTACATAGTCCCAGAGAAACATGGCGCCCCAGTACATCGTTCCTGATATGCCATTCATCAGCTGCAACAATTTTGCCTTCGTCATTCTTTCATGTACTGGAAGTAACACAAAACTAGCAGATAAATAAGCAAAAGCCAGAGGTATAAAAATACCGGCCAGTATTCTGGCCATGAAGCCTTGCCCATTTGAATACATCACTTTGAGAACTGGTAATGGCGCATTCGTCAATGTAATACTGCCAGTATTTGTCACGTTCTTCAAAAGAGCAGTATGCGCCAGAAGAAGAGACATTGATATTGCATGGTAAGGCTCCCCATTGAACCAGGCAGTCAGATTCAATGTGCCATTGGAATATTGATCAACAGCTGCACCAACGATCAAATTTTTTAAGTACTTCGAAATATCTTTTTTACCATAGTCTAGAACATAATGAGTTGGCTCAGGAACTTTCTGGACGGTTATCCGATTAGATTTGAAAACATTTTTTACAGTATCTGATAAGTCAGAAAGTGGAGGTTTGTCGCTGTAATAGAATCCATCAGTTTCTCCGTAAACAGAGCTAATATCGAGCTTCAAGGGTTTGAATGTAGTCTTGAACTGAAAACTGTTGTTCTTTATGAGGTAAAGGCAGATGGTGGTCAGAAAGAGTGGAAGAACCACTTGGACAATGAGGATGCTCCAGAAACGTTTGGAATAATTAAATCTCTTTTTAATCAAGGCGAGAAATTGATTAATGGGATGGCGGTGAGGCCTCATACCAGGTGAATCTCCGTAGATATCTAAAAATAAACATAATTTCAATAAACAATACATGCCATACATTCACAATACATGAATTAAGCTTATAAAATTAGATTATATATTTTGAATTATTTTTCAAAAGGTGCAAGATGCTTTTCTACTTTGATCATAAATTTCCATAAAACTTGAGATATCAATATTGATTAGAATCCAATGAAATAATGCTATTGAAGCGGTATGGCATCAGAAGGTTGCATGTTCAAATCACGTCCGGGTCACCAATGAAGCGGTATGGGATGCGCGCAGGATAGAACCTGGGACCTTGTGGTTAGCAGTCCAGTAACTAAACCATTTTACCAAAACGATCATTCGGGTAGAAGAGTTATTAACTGGCTTATATGCTATTCACCACACTATCAAATTTTAATTAATTTATATCGACACAATTTTAAACTTATTTATGTGAAATCGTTTCAAGATTAGAGGCTAATTTACTATTATTGCATAAAGATTCGATATTATTGCCTACAGACAATAATAAATCGAGTAAATGAGAGGTTTATTATCATGAGTAGTCAATTAGTTCTGATTGTCATCAGATGTATTTGAACGTAATTTAATTTTAAATAACATTAATAGATGTTAATTATGCCGTAAAATTCTATATTTAAAACAGAAACAATTTAATTTCATGAAATTCCTTTTCTTGTTGCAAAAAATTCAGTAACACGTTTAACATTTAATAATAAATGATGTGGTGGCTTGCCATTTCCTATTAGCTGTTAGTTTTATTTTGTCATTGGTTATAAATTAGTTACTTTAAAGCTAGGAAAAAGTAACATGGCGCTACTTCAAATGAGAAAACTTTAAAAAAAAGACTTATTTGTTAAATTTTGTTTTTAAAATTTTTTTGATAAGTAAAATTTGATGTAATATCGTTTGTTGGAAAATGCAGTCAGAAACATAACAAAATAAGAAAAAAAAAAATTGAAGAAGATTATTCTTACCTTGGATCTTATCGCTCTGTTTATCTTCTTCAGAACGGGCATTATACTTCATGTCAGAAATATTCGAAACCCTGTTAAGATAATCAAAACTTAAATAAATATTTAAGATATGAATCAAAATTACATACAGAAATACAGGATAATAATCAAAATAAATAAATAATAAAACCGTTTAGTTGCAAAACGATGTGATAAATAAAAATTATTCCTAAAATATTAGATAGAAAAATCTTAAAATGTAGGCATGTAATGCAAAATATACTTTCATTAAATCCAAGAAATTTGGGGAGCATGTAAAAGACGAGTCCTTGAAAGACGAGTTCTTCACCATCGCTTCCGACTACTCTTCGACTCCACTGGTCCACGACTCAATTCACCACCCCCCGGCAGCTGCGGGTGCTTCCTTTTATAGGTCTCAGGAGGCGGGGCTAGAAGCCTCTCAACTAATCAGGAACGTTCGAGGCGTAACTCCGTTCCTAATGGACGGATCGGGAAAATTCTCGATGTTTCGGGTATAATCTATTTTGGCGCCAATGTCGCCAAATTTATCGCCAAGTCGCCAAATAGTCGCCAAGTGTGTCGCCAAGCTCTGGGACCTCCTATGGAACCAACTATGCTGGGAAGCAGCATCACAGGTTCGTAACAATATTTTTTGGATAAATTTAAGTACTACCCAACCCAACTGAATATCTGAATTTCTAGACATATTAGAAAAGAGATTTTTTTCAATTAATTCATTTTACTTTTAAATTATTTACATCATCACTCACTTTAGGAAAACATCTTCCATAGTTGTTATTGTTATTCCAAAAGACAGCACGCCTAATTCTTTTTTACGATTTTCCAGTTCTTCAAACATGTCTCCGAACTCGTTGCCGGTGTTTGTGGACAAGCTGAAGGAGATTTCTTTCTCGAGCTCACTTCTGAGACTCGCTTCGGGGATGTACTTCTGGATGAGCAAAGTCAAGGCTTGCAAATCAAAATTTTGATCCTTCACAACGTGCAGGTGATACCCAGTACCTAAAGGGATGGAAAATATTTACAAAAAATAAGGTGAAATTTAAATTTATTATGCAGATAAGAGACTTAATAAATTACAATTTATAATCTGATTTTAAATTCTTTCTTTCCTTTCTAAAATTGTCAAACAATATTATTCGGATTCAGGCTGCGCAATGCCTAATTTCAATTATTCAAAAGTAAAGCTGGCCCCAAAATGCGAAATGTATAAGAATTGCTGACTTGCAGGTTATTTTCTGTATAGACTGTAAAAACTAAATGCGAAAAAAATTAACGTTATGATTCAAATTTAAGAGATTTGGATATTTTTAGGAATTTCTCAAAAAATAAGTACTTGATAAAATGCAAAATTAATACTTCCAAATAAAGTTTAAATATTTAGAGTTGATAATAAAAACATTTATGTATTAGAGGAATTGTATAAGAGAGGCTTTACGAGCACGTATCAAAAATCTACCTTCGTACATTTACAAAACTAAGCAAATTTCGTATACATTGGTAGTATTTAGATATATCCAAAAATAAACAGTTACATCAAGACATCCAAAAGAAAAGATTGGCATTTAAATAAAGAGACGGAAGAACAAATTATTGAACGACAGATAGCAATGCAATCTACAGGATGTCAAATACTTAATGGTAATGTCCAGCAGCGGACTTGTGAATTCAAAGTAAGGATACAAGTTCCGTGTATAAGCCTGTGGCAGCCAATAAAAATGGATTCACACAGACAGGAGTGCCATACATTTCCAACTCTCATACTTCCAGAATATTTTGAAATATGGCGGTTTTTACAAAACAACAGAGAAAAATTTTAATGCAGCAACTTCTCAAAATTAATTATTTGTATCGTTAGTAGTTTGTTCTACGGTGCATTTTGGACAGCTCTTGGTCTCATGACAATCTTAACACACTCGGATATAACTTTCTGCAGTTATTCCAATTGATTGATTATTGGTTTGGAATTACAAAATTGAGTTTAGATGCATTTAAATGAGTTTATTAATTTTTTTTAAAAAATATTTCATGCTTTTTTACTTTCTCATATACGTGGTATAGCGAAAATATAGTGATTGCCAAAAAATTCGAACACGAGGTTCGCCGGTTCGTCAATCTTAATGCTCGTTTAAATTTTATTAATTAAATAGGTTGAACCGGAGTTTAACCCCCTTCTTCGCCAAGTTGCGATAACGCGCCAAAGCTGGCAATCTTTATTATGCACTATGATTAAACATCTGCTCCTTTGCATTTCAACATTTCGCAAGGCCGTTGTTGGCGTTTTTTAAAAATTTCGCCAAAAATTTCCAGTCGTAAAATTAAATATTTAACGCAATTCCAACTTTAATAGATTCTTCAGCAAAATATTTTAAAACTTCAAATTTTTATAGTCATATAATCCACTCATAATATTATAAAGGCCTTCAGTCATAGAGTGATATGTATCTCTCTAATTTTCTGCTACCCCTCGTAGAAATTATGCTTTAAATTAAAGTGTAAATGATTAATCTGCAATTAATATAATAATATTTTTTACTGAAACAAAGCATTTTTTAATACTATGATTACTGATAATAGAGTCACTGAGCGTTTAAACGTTATGGGCACTAAAGAATATCTTTCTTAATTTATGTAATATCTCAAGAATTTGTCAACAAAAATTTCTCAGATTCATCATGAACAGATCGATTCATTAACAATGTTTCATTTTAAATGCATCAAACACTAAGAAAATAAAATGAATCGTTTAAAATAATCGGTCGAAAACAGGTTTAAAATAACTCCTTAAAAAACGATGTACTTAAAACTATAAGCATATACAAAAAAGTATATAACTAACATAAATACAATTTAATTACAAAAGCTAAGCTATTAAGCTAAAAATAATTTAAATCATTGAAAACAGGTTAAAAAAAACTACTTAAAAAACGATGTACTTAAAACTATAAGTATATACAAAAATATGTAACTAACATAAATACAATTTACTTAAAAACGCATACAATTAACCTAAAAATAATTTAAATCATCCGTTGGTTGTCATGTCAACAGTCAGAAAACAATGCGCATGCATGAATTTTCTTCGCCAGTTGCGTTAACGCAAATACGTGAATTTTTCTACGCCAGTTGGGGT
Organism: Argiope bruennichi; assembly: GCF_947563725.1. Taxonomy (NCBI): domain Eukaryota; kingdom Metazoa; phylum Arthropoda; class Arachnida; order Araneae; family Araneidae; genus Argiope; species Argiope bruennichi. The sequence goes on along the minus strand of NC_079154.1, from coordinate 125,341,877 downwards.
AACGCTATGCAGATTATACATGTTTAATTTCCTTTATTCTGTGTTATTTTAATTCAAAAGTACTTCAGAATGAATCTGAAACATGGATTAATTAACAATGTTTAATTTTAAATGCATAAAACATTAAGAAAATAAACAGAATCGTTTGAAATAATCCGCCGAAAAATGTTAACCCTAGCCTCAATTCTGTTGGGAGAAAAAAATAACTGAAGCCTTACTCATTCTTCGGTGGGGAAAATGGAAGATTTTTTTGGCGAAAAAGTTGGCGGTGGGGAAAATGGAAGATTTTTTTGGCGAAAAAGTTGGCGGTGGGGAAAATGGAAGATTTTTTTGGCGAAAAAGTTGGCGGTGGCGAAAATGGAAGATTTTTTTGGCGGGAAAGTTAGTTTTTAATTAATAATTAAAATTCTAATTAAAATTTTAAAAAAAGGGACCCCAAATTTGGTAGCTGTATGTCAAATGACCTGGCCTGTAGAGCGCCAACACTCACACACACACACACACACACACACACATTAAGCTTTATTATAAGTATAGATTTGTTTAAAATTTCAAAACTGAGTTTAAGTAGAGTTAAAGGAATTTCTTTATTTTTTTAAATTATATCATGCTTTTCTACTTCTATCGATTGCGTGACATATTTTTTAAATGATAGCACTATAAAAATGATTAAATACAATTTTCCAATTCTTTAAAGAGTTACATTCTTCTCTTCAAAAGGTCTCACCGAATTTTTGTTTGAGAAACATGGGCGATCCACAACATTGCAATTCTCCTTCCGCCATGATGGCTATACGGTCGCCCAAAATATCAGCCTCTTCCATATAGTGGGTGGTCAGAATGATGGTCCGTTTATGTCTCATCTCCAACAATGCGTCCCAAACATTTCTCCTCGCTTCCACGTCCAAGCCTGAAGTCGGCTCATCCAAGAACAAAACCTAGAAATAGATAGTACGTATTGAAGTGATAATGTTTAAACAATTGTTTCAATTGTAGCGTCATGAATTAATCTAATACTTATAATGATTGGAAACAAGTCAGAAAATGAGTCTACTTTTGATCCACCAATTAAGGCAATCCCGAGGCTTAATTTTCTTTTCATTCCACCAGACAAATTCTTGGTCAGTTCAGATTTCTTGTCGGCCAGTTTCATGATATCCAAAATTTCAGTCACTTCGGAATTCAGATCTTTCCAGAGAACTCCTTTCATCTGTAATTTAGAAGAAAAAATAGCACATCTGCATGTTTAGTAATGCCAATTAAGTTTAATGTTTCATAACAATTTAAGTAATGTATGTATAATGTAAAGAATTGATTCCGGTTGCGAACAAATCGGATAACGAATGCTTTTTCGTAAAATATTTATATCCTGGGAAATAGTATATATTAGGACTAAGAATATCTCATAGAAAAAGCATACATAGTAAAGATTTAATCTAAAATTAATATATTGTCACGTAGATACTATGGTATAGAACTCAATGACACAAGCAACAGGTAGAGCTAAACCAATTTATTAACTGAACTCAGAACTGAGAATACAGTGACTGACAAATCTACTGGAAAGTTCCAAAATACTTTTCTGGAGACAGTAAGAAAAGTCGAGAACACTTGTCTGGTAAACTAAAGAAGAAAATTGCAGGTAAACCAATGTAAATCTGCTAGCAGAAAGATTAAAAGGAAAAACTGAACAAAATGAATCTTATGAACGGATACTGGAGTGAATGGAACTGCGTACACATCACTTTCATATGCTACATATGTGATAGCTCTAAATTCTTCAATTGAAGTTGGCCTCTCTGAATTTTTGCAACCGAAATGTTTTTCTAAATGAACATTTTTATTTAAAAAATTAATAATATTATGGGCTTAAGAATAAAAGAATGTCAAGAATAGTGTTCCCGGAATCAAAGAATAAGATAGGTAATACTGTTATTACATGCTAGTAAATGCAGTTAAACTTCATTTATAATATTCATTTATTTATTTAATATTAAGTTTCAGAAATCAACGAATATTTCCATAAAAATCTAAGATAGATTAGAAACTAATGTTCGATATCAGAATTAAATGATTTGGTTGATTATATTCGTCTTTGACTGGATTATGTTTCTGAAATCGTAGTCTGTTGTAATGTACAGAATGACTGATTCAACGAAAAAGAAAATATCCATGATTTCTAAACAAATCTGTTCTTGTCCTTTACGAAATTAATTTCTTTTCAATTAAAATAAAAAAAAAGTTATCAATGCATAGTTTATCTAAAACTCTCAATAAGTATTATTTTTGTTGAAAAGTATTCTTTACAAAAAAAAAGATATAATAATACAACAAAATAAATACCCACAGCAGCATAAATTTTCAGATGTTCCTCCACAGTGAGCGTGTCATAGAGGACATTATGCTGAGGACAAACACCTAGGCCTCTGCGAGCTCTTGTTGTCTCTGTCAGAATGTCCAGACCACTTATTAAAGCAGTTCCACTGGTTGGTGTATACAGACCTAAAATTATCAAAAAAATACCCAACAAAGCATTTAAGTTTGAATTTCACATTTTATTATATACATCAAATCATCGAATATCTAAAAATATTCTTTAGAAGTAATTCTGTAATTCGCACTCTAAGATGAAGACACATTCGCGTAACTTTCAAAATCCGTCCTATGCAAGAATGAGAGGTGTGAAATTTTGGCTGTTTATTGTTTGATATGCCGGTTTTGTTGCACAACATTTAATTTACTCTCAAAATACAAAACAAACGCCTTTAAATCAATTCCACTTTAAATCAATGATACGACATATATACACATCCTGTTTTGTGAATTTGATTCATTTTCTCTTAAACAGATGCATTGATTGCTAATAGATTGATTTAAAATTCACTTAGCGTGAAACTTGCCAGAATGCATTTAAGGTGAGTATCGCAAAAATATTTATGTGTTCTAATTAGTAATGATGTTATGCACTATTACAATAAGCAATAAAATTATTCTAAAATATTTTGCACTTCTTATACTTTACGAAATAGCTCGAACAATTATAACTCAATATGGCATATATATAATACTTCCTTAAATGATTTTTCGCCCTTTATTATATAGAAAATGCCAGCATGCTGTTTATCCCCTCAGAAATGTTACTTCATGATCGACGTTTATTTTTCGAACGTCAAACAAAACATTTAAATATGGGTTCGTATGAAATTCGCTGAACAGCGGACTCTAACAATTCAAGAGTTAAATCTGTGATTTTGTATCCAACAGGAAAGGCGGCAGGCAAAAAGCCATAATTAGGTTCCTTAATTAGCCACATATATGAAGATTCATTGATGTTTGAAATGAAATAAATATGTGTTTGACTGTCTTCATAAACTTCTTAGAAATTCACCGGCTGGATTTTATGTTATTTTAAAAAAAAATTACAAAACAGTATCAAAATTAATATTTTGGGGATGGTTGATTTGGATTTTATAACTGGGGTAAATTAATTCTTTTGATCGTACTATTCTTAATTGTAGGTGAAAAATTTCATTTGCAAGTCTACAGACGTATATTCCAATGTTTAATTTCTAATAATATTAAATCGAGTAATCTATGCAAATACCAGTGAGTATGTTAATGGTGGTAGTTTTTCCAGCTCCATTGTGACCTAGTAGAGCAGTAATTTGCCCTTCGTAGATGTTTAAAGATACATCATTCACAGCTAGTTTTGTAGTGAGTCCGGAACGGAATTCCTGCAAATAAAATGAAGTATAGAAAAAATATTGCAGTTAAAATATTTACGCTTGAAAATTTTAGATTCCATTTATTAAAATTTTTCCATAAGTAATTTGCATTAGGTGAAAAAATTATATTAAAAAAGTTTTTAAGGCAGCATTTTGATGAATTAATATATAATTATTTAAATGCTGCATGTGTGAATGAAGAAAAGAAGAATACCGAAATATTTTTCAGTCAGCGTCTTCAGTACAACCATAAAAATAATATACTTTATTCAGTTCATAAATAATATTAAAATTAATTCAAAATGAGGGTAAATGAGGAAATAAATATTACAAATGAAAAAGTAAAGTTTTTGACATACACCCTTTTATTAAAAAACCAACAAGTGAAATTTTTCTAATAAAAAAATCGAATAATTAAAGCACAAATCGTAAAACCATGCGATGATTATAAAAGTACTCTAAGATAAATTGAAGTTTAAATCACATTTATAATATACACTCATGTCCAAAATTAAGGTCACAAACATAAAATCTGCGAAAAATGAAAAACTATTCACTGTGTTGCCATGAAATTTGGCACAAAGGTGCACTACAATAGAAGAAAGAACATAGACACATAACAACATGGAAAAGATTTTAATTGGGTATTAAGAAACGGTATATCAAAAAGTGTTACATAATGAACCAGAGATAGAGCATTTATCTCGGGGAAACCCTGTCTAATATGGAGTGTGACCATCGTGCACTGCTACACAGGCTTCACAACGAGCTATCATACTGTTTATGAGGGTGTCAATAAATGCTTGGGGCAACAAAGTCCATTCTTCCAAAAGCGCGGCTTTTAACTCTTGGAAGATATTTATTAGGAGGGGGGTTACGTTGTGCAATGGTTCTTCTGAGACCATCCCAAACATGTTCAATTGGATTAAGATGCGGAGACTTCGAGGGCCAGTCCATACATCGAATATCCTCTTCCTCAAAAAAATCATCAACGATCTGGGCTCTGTGTGGACACGCGTTATCGTCCATAAACATGAAGTCTGGACCAAAATAACCCCGGAACAACCTCACATAGGCTTCAAGGATCTCATCCCTATATCGATGTGCATTGACAGTACCCGCATCGAAGACGTGCAGGGGTGTACGACTGCTCAACATTATGCCACCCCAGACAAGGATTTCTCTGCCATCAAATCTGTCAATTTCTTTTACGTAGGAGGAATGATAGCGAGCTCCTCGCTCTCTCCAGATGAAGATTCGACGAGTGTCACTCTGTGTGGTAAATTTCGACTCATCGCTGAAAAGAACATGCCCCCATTCTTGCTATGCCCAAGACTGATGTGTTTGTCACCACAACAACCGGGCTTTTCTGTTGGATGCAGTCAAAGGGAAGCACTCAACTGGTAGCCGGGCATAAAGGGCCCTCTCTTCTAGATGTCTGTATATTCTTTGTCTGGAAATTCTTATTCCAGACGCAGCAGCAAGGTCAAGAGAAAGTTGAGGAGCCGTTGTCAGCCTATGCCATCGTGCGCTTAATGCCAAATAGCGATCCTGTGCAGGCGTCGTTGCTCTGTGACGGCTTTGGCCAGCTTTCCTGATAACAGTACCACTTGTTTGGAATTGATTCCACAATCTGGATACCACTTTCGGTGTCACTTGTCATCATCGAACCACCTCCGCTTGAGACTGCCCAGCTTCAAGCCTGCCAACGGCTCTCCATCTCAAGGAATCGTCTAAACGATCATGAGAACTCATTCTCACTGGAAACAAGCTAAATTTTTTGTTTTAATGCGATATTCACAAAATTTCAGGCAAAACTCCTAGATGCCTAAACGGTCAAATTTCAGTAGTTCCTCAAAAACTAATGCTAAACAACATTTTTTCCCACAACAAAGGTTAATGTGTTTCCGGTCCTTCACAATATATAAAATATAATTTGTTTAAATTTTACTGGTAGCCATTTAGAATTAGTTTTGTGACCTTAATTGCGGACATGAGTGTATTTCCATTTTTTTATGAATTTTCTTTTTCTCCTAATCATTCAAGTTTAATTTCGTAATGGAATTGTTCTCAATAATCTCGTCTGTTCAATTATTTCTTTTGCCTTTACATTATTGATAAAAAAAATATTTTGAATAAAAGAATAAAAGCGTGCTTTTTAATCACCTGCTTTAAATTTTTATTTCCCTTTTTAATTTTTCAGATATTTGTAATATATTATTAAAGCGTTATAAAATTTAAAAATCAATTTTTTTGAAAATCACCACCAAGTGGCGCTCCTCATATGAATTCAAAATTTTATTAAAATTAATCGGTCGATTAATAATTAAATCCTGAAAGTATTATTTTGTTATTACTGATAATATGCAACTGTATAAAATTTCGAATCTCTATTAGAGCAGGAAATGAAATTAAAAAAAAATTGATTATAATATTCCATTTTTAAAAACTCATAAAATGGAAAAAAGGGCAGCGTACTTATCTTTGGACATTATTAAGATAAAATTTAATGATCTATTAGAAAGTAGTTTACATTGAAATTCTGTAACCAATTCTAATATTTTGGATAACTGACCCTTTTTCATTTTAAAAAAAATCTTTCATACAATCCTCTGATTACCTTTGCTAAATTCCTTATGATAACACCTCTGGAAATATTGCTTGGTTCTTCTTCAAAAAAGTCAGAGCTATATTCATTCTTGACTAATTTGTTTTCCTCTGTGTCCTGAACTTGTCTGGCACCGCACCAATAACTTCGCTGGATAAGGAAAAAAAAAAAAAAAAAAAAACACTTCATTAAAGTTCATTGTTTTTAAAATTACAAGTTCTAGCAAGTCGAGCTTTAATGAATCAATGTGTAAATCCAGGCAAATGTTAATTCCCAAATTATTAATGAAATGAAATGATGAAGGTGTTTTACAAAAATGCCAAATATTTAATATCAAGGACTGGACTATTTTGGAATATTTTGCACTGGAAAATTATATATAATGTGTAGGTGTTTAGAGTTCAGTTACCAAGAATATACTGTACCAAATACAACACCGTTTCTTTTACTGGCCATTTTAATCAAGATAAATTTGTTTATAAGGAAAAAATAGTAGTAAAATAGAAAAAATAATGTTATAAACAGAATTGTGATATTAAAATAAGAATAAAGAAGCAAAAGTTCTAAAAAGATTAATTAATATTTAATCACTATTTTAAAACAAAATATTTTAAAGATCACATTTTTTTTCATTTAATTTAATTTTTATAATTTGCAATTTACTTATTAACTTTACAATTCAGGGTTACTTATTAACTTTTCAATTCAATATTAACTGTACAATTCGATTATTTTTACAATATTTTCCTAACGCTTTGCTACATTTATTTCAATATTGTTAACAAAATGTATCATACGTAATATTGTCGACTACAGAATGTAGCAAATCTCTACCGATCTATCCTAAATGCGGTGTTATAAGTTTCTTTAAACAGGATAAGTCCTAGTTTCCTAAATAAACAAACTGACTTTAAAAAACATGTAACTGATATTAGCTTGTCTTGCAGAACAAAAATTGTAAATTAGGAAAAGGCGAATATGACTGAAGAAAATTTATTTATGTGCGATAATGCATATTGTAGATAATCTAATAAAATATTTCTTCGCTCATTTTGACGCCAAAATTCAATCTGCAGAGCTGCTTTTTTTTAAATCTTTTTTTATGATGGTCTAAAATATACGTATCGAAAGTAATATTGCATTTCGCAGAGCATTTTTTTTTAATTCGATCTTTAAACATATATACTTTAACCCTTAACTGGGGACGTGCGGCCTGTGAGACCGCTAGCGATGGATTTTCGGTCACCCTTATTCTATTTTTAGCTCAGTTGAATGGATTGACCTTGTATCTTCCTGTTTTGTGACCTCCAATACACGTTTACTTTTTCAACCGATTTCAGCTGATGCTTTTTTAAATAATTCAGTTTTTCTTTAAGCGCGGTCTCTAAGACCGCACCCCCCTGTTAGTGTACCAGTGATAAACAAGGCTTAGCAGATGGCGCTAAAACTGGGGGTCCGAAATATCATCCAGTTTACTGATCCTATTATGAAGCAGTGCTCCAGACACTTAAATGAAGCAGAAAGGGATTTTAGTGATAAGGATAATTGTACAGAAGAGTTTTTGGATGAAAGTTCGAGTTCAGCTGATTCTGATATGTATTTTCAAACATAATTAATATTTCAAGTGATAATATATTTTGAAAAATTTATAAAATATATTAATATACCAAGATATATATATATATATATATATATATATATATATATATATATATATATATATATATACAGAATTTATAGGTTGATTTTTATAATAGTTCTTAATCTGTATGTTTAAAATGGTGAAGAAAACCGTGCTATGAAAATTACACAAGATGATAAAAAAAAGGGCCCATTTTACCCATTGTCATTTTTTTTCATATAATTGCTGAATTTTATATTATATTGTCTTCTATATACCTTCATATACTGTAAAATTAAATATGATTTAAAAAGGAAAAGATATGTTTTTTCAAGAATATTATTTATTGTAATATGTAATTTGAGAAGAAAATGTATGTTCCAACGCATTTACTTTTTTCAGTGATAGTACATTTTCATAAATTTCTAAAACATATCTAAATATCAAGAAAAATGTCTGCAAAATATATTGGAAGTTTTTCATACTAATGCATTCATTAGAATAATTAATTTGAGTATAAATGAAATGCGGTCTAATAGACCGCACATCCCCAGTTAACGGTTAACTATGATAATCCTGTAGCTTTTCGTGAATTCGTCTTTTTTCTCTTCTTTTATATATTATTGCATTATCACCTTTTCACATTTATACATTATTACATTTTCACATTCATATATTATCACATTTTCGCTTCAAATGTTTTTAAGTTGCTTCTGTTCATAGAAAGATATGTATAGGTAAAAGAAGCTACACAAACCTATTTATTTAGTTATTCATTTTAATTATATTCACTGGTTATATTTAAAAAATTAGGTAAAGTTGCTTCAGAACACATAAGAATACCACTTCATTACATTTTTTTAAAGCAGAAATTAGCCTTGTATGCTAAAACATCGTCTTCAAATAAAGTGTCTTCTAAAGTGATCTTGCTACAAATTTCGTATCTGCACACTCAACGAAATTATTATAATGGCGAATATACTTAATTTTACTTAACGAAATAATAATATTGGTATTATAATAATAATAGTACAATATTTTATACTATATGCTTGCAAATAGTTTTGTATCAGAGAATAAAGATACGAAAGGCAAAGCGAACTGAAGGTTTTTTCGAATTCGAAATAGAATAAGAAATTAAAATTTGAAAACAACGGCAGACGCAAATGTTCGTGATCTTATTTTAATATTCATTTAAATCCAAAGTATCTTTAAAAAATCTAATTCGAACGGATTTGTGGCAAGATTTAATTCAAATGTACTCTAGATAGTGCTACAGCTTACATATTAATAAAAATAATGATTAAAGATTAATAAAATATTTTTAATAATAAACCGAAATGTGCGTTTGTGTGTGTAATAATATATACAGAGAGAGAGAAAAAATAATAAACAATCAAAAAATAGAAGGTAAAAATAAATAATAACAATAAAAATGTAACAAGGAAAAAATTAAGGTAAACCCTAATGTGCAAAATAATACATTTTTTTGCAAATTTTGCAACAGTGTTTCCACTTATATATATATATATATATATATATGTGTGTGTGTGTGTGTGTGTGTGTGTGTGTGACACGTAATTTATATATATATATATGTATGTATACGTATATATGTGTGTGTGTGTGTGTAAACATATGTATTTAATGATATCTCTTAGCGTAATTTATATCCTAATTAATTTCCTAATTTTCATCTTAAATTAACACATATTACTTTATTTTAAAATGTGTTCTTATTTCCTGTTCCGAATTTCACTATTTTTATTTAATTATTTTTAACATGCGCTGTAAAAATTGTTCATTTTGTAATTCTCTCTCTGCAAGTGAAGAGATAAAAATCCTACTTGTTACATAAGTCCCGAAGATGAATTTTAGTATGCTAAAGTACATAAATATGCTTTTTTTTTACTCTTGTGCAAGTTGAGGTTCGAACTCGCAACGTGAGGGTTCATAGCCGAGTAACAAAGCCACTAGACAAAAGCGTGCACTCTTCTCCGGAAGTTGTTAACTGGCTTATAATGTTACCACCACACTCTCTTGCATGAGAAGTAAACACAGAGGAATAGTCGATTGCGAGATTTTAACAAATCTCTAGGCTTTAGGCTGAGTTCAATAAGAAATATTTTTTGAATCATGTATGTGTGTATGCGAACGAAACTTAAAAATGCTACATGCTAGAATGGTCGAATATGTGCATGTCGACCTAGCATCAATTTCATAGACATGTTTCAACTTTTGAACTAAATATTTCAACAGAAGAAAGAGCATTTCCTTATTAATTTAGCAAGTAAAATTCATATTCATAACCTAACTAGCAACCAGGAACGTCGACAAATTAGGCTAAAAATAATATAAATTTACCGTTAAGAAGAAATAAAACGGCTTGGGCACTCCCGGTTGCCATGGCCAAACAGCATCAAAGTACCAAATGAAAATGATGTAAATGCCACAGGAGATGAGCATTGTCACTAAGATCATTGCCATGTTTATGTCAGGAATCAGTGAAAATTCATTTATGTTATTCCAACCAATTCCATCACCTGAAAATAACAGCATTCAAACATCATTGTTAAAAATATTGCTTCTTCAAAGATTGCAGTGCAGAGATTTACTGCTTCAAAAACAACCAGTAGAAAAAAACATATAAAATATTCAAAAACATTTCTTATTTGATATAATAATGTTATTCAACAAAGCAGATTTATTGTCTTCATGTGGATAAGTAGATATCCAAATATTCACGAAGCATTTTATGGACAATTAAGATAAATTCTCAGAAAAACACCACAATAAAATGAAGAAAAAGGCAATGAAAAATAACTCAATGGCGAATGTTGTAAAATAAAAACGAAAATAATTTTCCAAACCGGATATCATAAAAAAATGAATAAGTTATTCAGTTTGGAGTCAACTCCGAAGATTTTGGGTTGAACGATTTTACAAGACTTTATAGAAAAAAAATTCTAATGTTGTTTTTTAAAGCAATTATTTCATGTAATTTACTGTTTTCTTTAAAGTTAAATTTCAGTTCATAAAGTTTAAACTCATCTGATCAGTGGCCCTTAAATCTGAATTTATTCCACACAAATCATATATATATATATATATATATATATATATATATATATATATATATATATATATATATATATATATATATATATATATATATATATATATATATATATATATATATATATATATATCACAAATTCTGCAATTAGGTTGTTTGCTCGGAAAATGTAAAAAGTTTTTATGGAATTTTTTTTTAACTAATCATTAGAATATGTTTATTAATAACTTTGCCATCCAAGAATATATATATCATCTTATTATTGTTTATCTGGTCAATTGCTTAGTATATAAGATATCGTTGAAGAAATATCTGTGTGTTACGGTAATTCAGTTAAAAATCGATAGGGTTTGAATAAGATCTACAAATTCACACGAATGTGAAATCGGATGATCATTAATTCTGTCCCATAAAACTTATCTACATCACCTACATCATTTATATATTTTATGTCTCTGTTTCAACGTGAGGTCAAAGAAATATGGATTATGATTAACTGAAAAACATCCTTTAAGGTCCCCCACCCCCCAAGACCATCTTGAAAGGAATATTTATGAATCCACAAACGTAATTTGGTTTGCGAATTTCAAAATTTTTGGTGCTTTTACTAATTTTATAATTTGGTGTCTATCAATTGTTTATTTAGATAGGTGTTCAAATCTGTTTAATTTTTTTTTATTAATTACGGTTTTTCGAAATTTCCATTATTAAAAATCTTAATATTTGAATTTAAAAAATTTTTTAACTAATTTTGTTTATATGATATTCTTAAGGATTGATTTTACTTTTTTTTGTATTATATATACTGACTTTTGTTTTCCAAAATCTCGATTTCTAGGAATTTTCTAGTCACAAAATTCTTTTTCTTGGATGGAAGTCATTCCCTCACTCCCCCCCCCTCCCCCCCAAAAAACTCGTTTGAATCTCAACTTGAAGGTGACAATAAAATCGTAAAGCCATATTTTTAATTTTTTATAGTTTTAATTAATGCATAATAATCTTAAGGCATATATAATATTTCTATTTAGATGGGAAATTGTGTTATTTATTCAATTAAGGAAATCGGTTTCCTAATTTGGACAAAAACACAACTAAAAAAAAAGACTATTTTTATTATAAAATTCACACTATTAAACAATATATGAATTAAAATGTAGTAATAATTTACTTTTACTTTTTTTATAATCACACATGATGCAAAATTACATAGTCTTAGCTTTTATTCTTTTTGAATAAATATGTTCTACTTTTAATATCCTTTTATTTATTTATTTATTTATTTGTCTATGGATTGTTCCATTTTCAATTTCTGATGAATTTTAATGTTTTTAACTGCTTTCTTGACTAAAAGAGCCCGAGAGGTCGATTATGATCCGATTTGAGTAATTTTTGAGCAAAATTATCAATTCACCGAATCTTAACTTTATTCTTTTTTTAATGAATTCATTATTGTAAATAGAAGACAAATAATCTTCTATTATGAATATATAATAACATATTTACTAGCTTTTTACTTATATATTTTACTACCAACTTTAAGACATTGTAAAGGCTCTAGGTTTTTTTTTATTAAAATAATTAATTGATAATATCTAAAAGCAAACAGTTTTTAACTAATTGCAGTCATGTAGTATTTTTTCTAAAAATTAATTCTATAAACCTCATTTAATTCATTGCTATGAAAAGTTTCTACTTTTTAAAATATTGTATTAACGATGCAAGTCCTTTATTAATATGACATCTCACCATTGCAGGCTTATTAACATAATCGCCCCTCACCGGAGACATGGGGATGAGCGTACAGTATAGTGGTTGGTTCTCGCTGCCCTGATGGGTTAGAAATGTTGTGAGATCAGCAATTCCCTACAAATGATGGGACGTTCCTCCACGGGAAGGGTTGTATCACGACCGGTGATGGCTCTAAGGGCTCAACATTATTTCCAATTAATGCTGTCGCGGCGGTCCGGTCGTTCAGATCTTTCCGTGTGCCTTCGGGCGGATTGAAATGGCTTTTCGTGGTTCGCACGACTACCTGGTGTCTGGACACAAATGTTTACGACATCTCACGATAATTTCAAAACAAAAATTTAGTTATAAGCTGAAAATACGCTCACCACTTGCTTCGTACGAAGATATGATGTGAAATGCTGTGAGCAGAGCACCTTGCGGCAGCAGGCAGATGCCTAGTTTACTGGCCACCGAGAGCGGATAATAGCTGACTTCGCTGTCCGTCATGAAGAACTTAGTCATCAGAAGCGTGCAAGAAGGAATATAGATTATGATCAAGGCAACAGTGGCAAAATTTGCTGGAAAAAATAAAGAAGTGATAACATAAATTTCAACATATTCATCATATTAATAAACGGCCTATTAAAAAAATTGCTTTTAATATTTTATATTTAATATTTTCTGCAATTTTATTCAATAATGCAATGAATAATTAATGCTCAGTTTTATTCACAAGTTTTTATTATTACGTATTATAATTATTTTGCAGGCTAATGCTCCTTTAATAAGCGTAAAGATATTTTAGAAATATACAGTAATTTTCGAGATTTTATCAAAAGATTGAAGCCTTTAACAGTGGGAGCACCATTTTGCAAAACCTTATAACTCGAAATTTTCATCAGAACTGCCTAAAAGTTTATTTGATATCTAATTTCATAACGAATCGATCCAGTGAAGGAAATCGATAGACACGGTGGAAAATTTTTTAGATAACAGTTAATTAACAATGTTAATCAGCTCGGTTATTCAGTTTGAGAAAGTCCATCATTTAGTGTCATTTTCACTGACACTGTTTATCGAATATATTATAAATACTTGTGTAAAAAAATAACCCTCTTTGCGTGAGATTTCTTTAGTGTGAGCGCTAGAGACAGTGAGCACTTCAAAATTTAGTCCCAAATTTTTATTCACATTCTGAAAGGGACACAGCACAAAAGTAAAACATAAAATACGAAGAAAGTACTCTTTAACTCATCATAGTCGTCTTAGGTTTCAGACGATCTCTCTCTCTCTACCCTGTCCCCCTCGCCGTTAGGAAAGCAGGGTTGCTGGAAGTGGTAAGCGGGTAAAAGTGGCGTGCTTTACAACTTGAATTATAGAATTACCTGATCTTTTTGTTGTTGTTGTCAACGACTCGGAAATAATATTTATAAATTTTCAAACTCTAAATTTGAGAAAATTCAATGCAATATTATTTTAATAATTTTATTGAAATGCGAAAGTGACAATTGTGGTAATTACTTCAAGAGAATTGGCTAGTTAAAAAATATATATATGCGCTGTCATTTATTGTTATAAAACATTTGTATATGGCTTTGAAACCAAGATCCATGCTACATTAATTTCAATACCCTGTCTCGACAACAGATGCTTTAAAAAAAGTGAGCATCTTATGAATTAATTCAAGATGACAAAATTACAATTTTAATGGCAATGATAAAACTTACAAAATTTTACCTCGATTGAAAAATATACTCAAAGCCATGCAGAAAAGAATGAGACTAGCAATGAATAGAAGTAACACGATAAAGAGGAGAAAAAAATTCATGTGTTGCAAAAATGCTGTCGAAGTCTTCATGGGGACTTTGTAAAGGATGGTGACAATAAGCATGATGACGAAAGCATAGATGAAGTAATTCATGAAGGTGCTTGCCCAGTATGTGAAATCCGTCATTCCCATCATTTTTAGCAATTCCTAAAAAAAATAAACATTTTTTTCAAAAACTGTGTCATGGCTTCCCTTAGTAAATATCTTTAAAAATCAGTATTAATTCTTGAACTATCCAGACAATCAATTATATGAATTTAAAAGGATAAAGCCCTTTTTTCGAACTATTCAATATTTGAAATCAATCAAGCATTTTCAATGATAATCACTAAATTGATTGTAAATATTTACATTGCGAAAATTGGAAATAAAAAAAATTGGCCCTAGAGATTGACTTGATATTATAAAAATAGATACTATCAAGAATTCGTAACATTAAATATTGAAATATTTTTTCAATGTGCTCTGTGCAGACTTATATTAATTACTTAACCCCACATATTTGTTTGAATATCTTATGTTTAAAAATTTTAATTAGTCTTTTCTGTTTTGCTTTTTAAATTTTTAGTACATGCTTGTTTTGATTACACATCCATCATACAACTTTCCTATTATTACTTTAACTTTGTTTTGGAAAGATACAAGATTAAAAAAATCATAATTACCACTTTTATAAAATAAATATCTTAGAAATTCTTATAAATCTTCTGTAGAGTTATAATTTTTTAAGAAACCTCAAGGTGTATGTACACACTTGAAACTTCGAAAATCGTTCAAAATATCGAATATTTTTTATTGTTTAGTAATATTTTTTGATCCTTTAGCTTTCAAACGATACCAAGATGTTGTCAATATTTGAAATATTTCTCAAGTTAAAATTATTTTTCTTGAGGTGCTTTCATTAAAAACTCTAGTTACGGTTTTTTTTTAAACTCATTTTATGAAGAATGATATTTTTTCCACTATGTTGCTTCATCCAAACAATCATAACTCAGCAAGAAATTCACCAAATACAATTATTTATATATCAAAATAATCTGTTTGAAATATCGAATATTTTGTGCCTCAATCAAAGTTATATTTATATAAATAAGTTTTTAATAGCTATTTAAATCTTAAAATTACAGAAAAAATCTCGCTTTTTCTATTCATTATTGATGAAAAAATTGTTAAAAAAGACTATATATTTTTATAACTTGATTGAGGCAGACAACATGAAGACTAATATTAGGCATAATGTCCAACTAATATTAGGCATAGTGTCTGTACAAACTAGAATTTAAGATATCATGTTTCAAAAAATATGCTAATTAGCTCATTAAATATTATTTAATTAATTAATAATTAGTGTAATCTGTTTTTTTTTCTCACTGAAATGAGTTTAAACATATATTTATGACCTACTGTGAAAAAACTGGATTTTTAAAGTTAAAATTTAAAAACAATCTTCTAGTGTGTACGTATACCTTTTAAACAAAGAAAATTTTACTCGGCTTACCTTAGATCCATTAGATTTCTCTTCTATAACTCTTCTCATAATATTCATGATAAAAATTAAATATCCGTAACATATGAACCAGGGAACAATATTAACAACAGAGAAACTATTCTTTGTATCCTTGTGTTCTGGGTAAGGAAATTGTTGCATCCAGACCTGTAAAAATAATATTTTTATATTTCAAACTATACAGTGTATATTTCATGAAGATTCAGTAAATATGCAAAGTGAGAATACTTGATGGAAAGGCATGAAATCTGACTAAGGAACTATCTCTATACAACTCATAACTAACAACTCGTAACATAGATATAGCTTTAGATCTGAAAGCTTCGAAAATACGCTTAATGAGAACTAGGTGAAACTACAATATACGTTTTTTTTACAAATATTAGGGACACACATAGAAGAAAAGTAAATTGAATCTCTGTTTAATTGAAGGAGATTATGTTCATATGTAGCCACTACTAGTTGAATAGTATGCATGCTGCCAGTGAGAGGTCTTTCTGAATACTTTCTTATGTAAGCATAGGTTAGATACCAGAGATGCTCAAATGAAAACAAGGCTTTACTATTGCATTGCTGTATTTAATCGGAATGAATTTAATGTAACAAAGAAAAAGCAAGAATGTTTGTATTGGTTTTCCTCGTCCAAAAAAAATATCAATCTGCCACAAAGGCTAAAAAAATTATTTGCCGAAGAAGGACTGACCTCTGATAATCGACTGGTAGAATGGAAAGAAACACTTAATAGTACAGTAACTTGATGCTGAAGTTTAAAGGTGTTGTCAAAAACAAGTATAGATACAAAAGATCTAAAAGAATAATGTTACTGTAGGGTAACGTTAAGTCGCATGTGATAATTTCATGGGCAATCTTAAAGTATCTTGAGTAAAATTCCGAAATCTTCCTGTGCAACTCTCATTTCCATTACTTTAAAAGAGTTACTGAAAAGCTCTCATTGTACCAATGACAAGAGAAAATAGAACACTATGCAATATGAGATCCACCACCAAATCAAAAATTTCTACATTTTTAGCTTTCACCCCCCCCCCCTTATAGTCAGAAACAGATGCCTTGTTTCAATGCTGTCAAGGGCGATGTTATGGTGCCTTGTCAGTCGTGTAATTTAACCCTTTCTAGGGCCGTGGGAAGTATGCTTCCCACCAAATTTATCAATCTTTGTATGAAATTATGTAGGTTGGCATAAGTTCTGACAAGTTTTTTTAGTAAGTCAGAAACTTAGATGCTTCAGTTCTTTATCTCAGACAAAATTATGTGTCTTGATTTGTTACTTAATTATTAATTAACTAAATTAATTAATTAATCAAATTAAATTTATCTAATAAGCAAAATGAATCCCTTGTCTTATTTTAATTTGAAGCCTAAAAATATTTTAACATAATATGACTAGAAAAAAATGGCCCTTTAAAGGGTTAAATCTTATTTAGATGTAACCGTTATCTCCTTTTCATTTGGGTTATCAATAAGCTAATTCTTTTTTCATTAAAGCTTATTTTCTGATCATATTGTTCTTTCTCATATCTCTCATAGGCTATACATCTTTGAAATGCTCCTCTAATCAAATTTTTATATAAGTCAAACACTGTCTCTCGCTCTCTTTGTATATTTTATGCCATCTTGATGAAAAATCTTGTATTCTGAATGTGCTCTAATCTCAACTTTTTTTTCCTTCTGAAAACTAATCATAAGCAAAGTTTCATATTAAAACTTTTAACGGTTAATTTTAGTAATTGAAGAGAAAAATTGAAAAAATTATTTACTTGGTATTTCCTTAATTCAGCGTCTTCTCCTTGTTCCGCCATTTTTCTGTTAATAAAGGTTTGTTCCACTGATGCTTGCCAAGCAAGGAAAAGGGAATCTTCATAAGCTGAAAAATAATATAATTATCATTCATCATTCACATAATACTAATGTAAAAGTGCATGTGAACAAGACTTGAAAATATTGTTACGAAATTTCCGGGGTTCGTTTGGATAGTGGAAGTTATATGGTGTGAAGAACGCTCAATCACCAGGCGGCAGTAGAAAATAAAACAACGACGTTTATTTACACGAAGACACACAGGACAACACAAAGACGACAACTATATACAGCACAGAAGACGATTATCTTCAGTCGAGACGTGCAGCAACAACAGCAGCATATAACAGCATAAACAGCAGCATACACAAGTCCCTACTGCAGACAGTAGCGCACAGCTTAGTTCAGCACTAGCTTCACTCCGTCTCTGCTCCGCTTATCTCTGGAAGGCCAGTTCTTTACCGTTGATACCGACTACTCTTCGACTCCACTGGTCCACCACTACCGACAGCTGAGGCTGCTTCCTTTTATAGGTCTCAGGAGGTGGGGCTAGAAGCCTCTTAATCAATCAGGAACGTTCTAGGCGTAACTCGATTCCTACTGGACGGATCGGGAAAATTCTCGATGTTTCGGGTATAATCTATTTTGGCGCTAAGTCGCCAAGTTTGTCGCCAAGCTCTGGAACCTCCTATGGAACCAACTATGCTGGGAAGCCGCATCACAGATTCGTAACAATATGAAAGGTATTCGTAATTGGGAAATAATAGAGACAGGCAAAGTCAAATAAATAATTTATATTGTTCTATTTTTTCCCCTATAAGTTCAAAAGAATAGGTACTAAAAGTAATGCCTTAATTACAAAAAAATTAATAAATAAACGCATGAATTGCCTTAATTTAAACAAAGATCTTGAATATTTCACATAAATTTCAGAAGTGAAAAGCAATCCTTCCACTAAATTTTCAGTGGGATTTTCTGAAATTGTACTCTTCTGGTAAAAATGAAATCTGATGATACAGTACTTTCTATCACTTTAATGCACCATTTCTGCCTACAGGTTCAACCCTTTTTATCAAGTATTTCATTTTTGCCTGGTATTTGCTGCTGCTTTGTATATATTTGAAATATGTAATATTATAGAAAATTAGCATGCATATTTGGGAAAATATATAAAAAAAAAAATTAATTCCAAATTTTTTGGCGGTTTTTTTTATTGATAAAATGCAAAATTTCAGATAAATTATATGAAGCTATTAAAATGTGGACAAAATATTATTAAACTGCTATATTAAATTTAAAAAGAATTCTACAAATATTCACAGAAATATTATTGTTTTAATAAATAGCTTTTAATGCACATGCGCGAAAGGTGACATTTTTTTTTCCTTTGAAAGCATCAAAATCAGATATACAGAACAACTTATTAAGGATTCTAGACGACTTAAGATTCAGAAAAATATCGACATTTCAGTAGACTAAATTTCAATTGCTTTCTTAGTGAAGATAAAAACTTTTCCACACATTAAAAAAAAGTAAGTTATACCTCTGGGGTGGGGGCACCTCGAAATGAAGATGAGATGCTTCCGGCATGGTGGTTGGATCTCACCACCCTGGAGGGTACACTAATAGGTGGGGGATCTGACTCCTCCCATCGATGACGGGACGTACTTCCGTCGGGGAGGGTTGTACCGTGTCCGGTGACGGCCCTTAGGACTCAACCACAGTTCCCGCCAATGTTGCTGTTGCGGCGGTCCGGTCATTCAGTTTTATGGTTTAAATCCGTGTGCCTTCGTGGCGGGTCGGAGAGTTAGATAGTTGACTTACCCTTTCATATTTATAAATTGAGAACGTAATACAAATCGCAGTAAATTAAAATTAACAAAAATTTATAATGCTATTCCTAATTATTTTTGAAGACATTAAATTTTTAACGTTCAGTAACATTATTTAAAATCATCCCGATAATCATCTTTTATGTTTTGTTTACCGTATAGATTCGCCATTACTAAATCGATATGGGGCCACATTTTGTTGCAAAGACAGCTGCTACTCTATGAAAAAACTATCAACTAATGTTTGAATATTTCTGCTGGAATTGTAATTGGAAAACGGTAAGCTCTGTCATTGGCGTAGAAATTGTGTTTAATAACAACTCTAATTCGATGTTTCAATTCATCACATAATCACAGTAGACATGTGTAGAGCTGATCTACCATCAAATCAGCTCCACACATCTCTACATATTTCAAAAATGAGCAAGTGTTTTGCCAAGGAGAAAATTTAACTACATTTGAAATGGAATTTAAACAGATTTCGAATCATAAAATACCTATGATGCGTATTGGGATATCTACCAAACTGCATTTTATTTGTATTGAAACCCCGAGGAAAAAATTGGATTTAAAAAATATATATATTTTCCTAAATATGCATGCTATTTTTATAAAAAAAAAAATTCATGCAAAGATTGTCCTCTGCATATAAAACTATTATCAGAATTTTCAAATCATTACCAGCTTTCTTGAAAACTGGGATAATCAAAATCATTTTCTTCTTCCTCAATTTCAGGTTATGGAGAGTATCTCTAAATACTCTCGGGACCGAATATCCACGGGAATCGGGAATTCAAACACATTTTTTATAAGGCCAAAATTTAAAAACAGCTCGTCCAGTTTTTCAGAAGAGATTCGTTGAAAAACGCAAATCCAAAAGAGTTCAGATACTCTTGATCACATAGTGTAGTAAAGCAAATAAATAAAATTTAAAAAATCAAGTGAATTAGGAAAAAAAAAATGGAGATAAAAAGTGCCAATTTAAGGTTTCCATACGATTAAAGATGGGTTAGTCCAATAGCTTTAGAAATATCGTTCACTCCTAATTTCTCCTTTTATACATTGATGGATTCTCCTACGATAGAAAACAGATGGCGCTACAAGCAAATGTCTGTTGCACGTGTAAATAAAAATGGAATACGTTTTAAATGAAAAAGAGTGAATTTATATGATATAAATTTTATTTGTTTCCTTCTATTTGGGTTTGTATAATATTTCTGCGTTTTAAACAAAAAAGTTTTTAAGCAAGATGATAATTAATTTGTCTCTTTGATTATTAAATATTTATATCCGAGAACTATATAGAAACTGTACGTGTAATAAGCGATTTTGAGCACAAATAGAAGTATTCCGGGTGAAGAATCCGGCATGCTTTGAATTTCCTCACTCAGCGATATTTCGGGGAATGGAAATATGTTTTCATATCTTAACAACAATTTTAAAATATGACTAATGAATTATTTAATAATAAGCCTTTTTTTTTAAAAAAAAAATCATCAACTATAAGAGAGAAAAAGCCAATAAATGTTACGAAATAAGAAATTAAATGAAATTTTAAAATAATGCAAGAAGTGCTTCAGTTTTGAACGAACCGTCACGGTATGCAGATCAGAAATTGTTTTTAAGTAAACTAGATTAATTACAAGATCTAATATTGCATTGCAATATTCCCTGATTCAATATTTTAATTTCAAGAAAAAAATATGAATTTTAAATTTCTAAAATTTTTAATTTTAAAACTAGCATTTCATTAAAATAAAAAATATATATATGTATATAATTACCATTGTTATAATGAGGACCATTCACCTGATACTTCATGTCCGTATGAAAATTTGAATAACGTGAGGTGCCATAACGAATCGTGTAATCTAAAGATGCTGGCAATTTGTTGTCGAATTCTTTGAACACGGTTCCAATCACGTTGAAGAAATCCTGGTCCCTTTGCTTGTAAACGCAATAGTCTTCTAACTCCATTTCGCTGTTCACTCCTTTCCAAGCTAAAATTTGATGACAGAATTTACAGTTATTAACCACACATAAGCAGAGTTGTATAAATACCAAAAATATACTTCAAGAAAAATAAATATTCTATATTGAATATTTTGTAAGTTATTTTTATTTAGTTTGATTTGCTTCATATTTGTAAAGATGCCATTTTGCTATTAATTTTACGGTCATATCCTGAATGTGTTTAAATTTTTAAATTCAGTATATTTGTGCATACTAGTGTAATGATTCAGCTTCTTCCCTGTTTGACCATGGTGACGTTTCTTTTCCCACGCTCCGTAATTAGCATCCAGACAGCAATATCAGCAATGGCGACGCCCTACCGCAGTGTAAGTGCTTCCAGAAGTGCCAGGTGGTCAACCCCTTTAAAGTAAGGACATCTGGGCAATTAGTGCGAGACCAGATAAGGGATCCCACCTGCATTGTATTTGAAACAGATGTAAACCTGCATTCTTTACATTGTGGAGGGTGGCTTCCCAATGCATTCCCACGGTCGACGGTAGACCAGTGAAGTTGTTGCTGAACGATTATTGGATAACCGGTAAAATGGTCCGATGTGAATGAGGGTGGGAACAGGATAAAAGTGCGAGGAGATTGGAAGAGAAGAATCGTGGACACTGAGGCAGAAAGCGGAGTGTCCGACTAGAATTCCACCCGAAAAGATTCGGTGGATCCCTGGAGCTACGCCTGTTTGCGAGAACGCTACGAGTCGGCTAGCTGTTTTCTTAAGAGGTTTCTCCGAAGTATTCGATGAACTATCCTTGTTGTGTCGAATAAAAATCATTTAACCTAGAACTCATTTAATCTAGATGATGAACTGTAAATTTATGTAAATAAAGAATTTGATCATAACGCTACCTTTTATTGGATCGAGACTTTACACTAGATAGCAACAGAGTATTTAAAAATTTTTGGAACTTAATTTTCAGTTAATTGATTATCTTGCCTAAATTTTTATCACTCATATGCGACGATATTTGGTATCAGAATTTTAAAAATCTATTTCCAAAATATTTATAAACAGCACCAATTCGTTTGCCAAATTTAATGGGTGGTAAAAATTTTAAATAAATATTTTTTTTAACTTGGTCTTTCGTAAAACGTTTATAATCTTCTAACCTTAATAAACATGTAATTCATTCTATTTTGGAAGCCTTACATCCCTCTATTCATTGTTTTGTGAATTTCCTTAATTTTCTGTCAAATTTGGGGAAATTAAAATTAAAAAATTGATCTAATTTTCACTAAATCTCTAATTTTATTACTCAAACTAAATATATTTATTAATAATATAAGATAGAAGATGAAATAATTTATCATTGAAATTTTGTGTTTATTATAAAGTATGTATCAAAATTTGCATAATATTTCAAAAATTTATTTAATAAAAAATTCTATCTTCTTTAGTAAGAAATTAATTTTCGAGATAAAGCAAGTGCAATGCATTTTATACATCCAATTACATTACAATAAAGAACAACTATTTTAAAAATAAAGAGACTTTTTTTCATCAATGCTTACTTCTGAAGTTAAACCTTACTTGTAATTAGAATTTGAGAATATTATTAATTGCCTGGCTTAAACAAGAGCCTACTGAACATGAAAAAAATATATCATATCTTCATATCTTCACTAACAGCATTTGGAAAAAAAAAATCTCTGGTGCAATATTTGTAAAAATAATAAAAATTATCCGAATTTTATTAAAACATTGAGGATTTATAGTTGTAAAATATGCAATACTTTAAAAAATTAATTAAAAATACTAAAAAGTATTACATGATAATTACATTTTTATCATCGGAAAAAAATGAAAAAGTGCCGGCGTCCTGACCTAGGGGTAGCGCGTCTTACCCGTGATCTATGCGTTCCGGTTCGAGTCCTGGTTCGGGCATGGGTGTTCGGGCATGGGTACTCTTCCTTGTGTTCTCTCTGTGAGGTGCGTGAATGAGCCCCCCCCCTCCCTGTAAAAAGGGGTTGTGCAAGCGAGTGTGTGTGTGCTATCTTCATTTGAGATAGAAGTCAAGCTTCTGCCTTCGGATGCTCAGGGGTCTTTACCCTCAGAAGCTACTGTGGAAAATTTGGCTTAAAATAGTCACACGACAAAAAAATGAAATAATAATTTTTTAATTATATAATTGGCGATGTTATAATTGGTTATTGCCGATGAGAATTTTTTTCCACCAATTTTTGTCGATTCAGCTCAAAGCGTTTTTGTGTAATCACGTTCAGAGAGAAATGCACATTCCAAAAACTGCTTTTGTGACCTCAGGTAAATGCAAAAGGTGGAAATTCTTCAGAATCTCGGGTTTGAATTGACTATTACAATATTTCCTTTTTGCATACTTCATATACGAGAAAGTGAAAAGTGCATCGAGTTCAAACTGGTATCATTGAATAGATATATCATTCTAAAAACTGTTATATTTTGATAATTATTTAATTTGAAAATTGTTATTTTGTAATAACTTTTTATATTGAAACATTTGGTTAAAAAAACAACGATAAGAAAACAACAGAAAAGACATCTTTGAATATTTTCAAAAATTTTAAATTTTTATTGGCATCAGTTGCGAACATTATTCGTATTACGATAAACATATTCATTTTTCACCATAGATTATGAATAAAACAATAATATTGTTACGAAATTTTCCGGGGTTCGTTTGGATAGTGGGAGCTATAGGGTGTGAAGAACGCTCAATCACCAGGCGGCAGTAGAAAATAAAACAACGATGTTTATTTACACGAAGACACACAGGAAAGCACAAAGACGACAACTATATACAGCACAGAAGACGTTTATCTACAACCGAGACGTGCAGCATACAACCAGACTCTACTGCAGATAGTAGCGCACAGCTTAGTTCAGCACTAGCTTCACTCCGTCGCTGCTCCGCTTATCACTGGGAGGCCAGTTCTTTACCGTCGATTCCGACTACTCTCCTCAATTCACGACTCTTCGACTACGACTCCACTACTGATTCACGACTCCTCTGGCAGCTGCGGCTGCTTCCTTTTATAGGTCTCAGGAGGCTGGATTAGGAGCCTCCCAGCCAATCAGGAACGTTCGAGGCGTATCTCGGCTCCTACTGGACGAATCGGAAAAATTCTCGATGTTTCGGGTATAATCTATTTTGGCGCCAAAGTCGCCAAATGGTCGCCAAGTTTGTCGCCAAGCTCCGGGACCTCCTATGGAACCAACTATGCTGGGAAGCCGCACCACAGATTCGTAACAATATATATATGCAGGGTAATCAAGAAATAACAGGAGGTGTTCGGAGCCTTGTAGCGTGTTATGTACTGGACGAGATATAGCAAATTTGGCCACCACACACATAAAAGCATGCGGTTTCGATTTATCAAAAATAAATAAATAAATAAAATAAAATGTGTACCAAAAAACGCCGATAGGGGAAATTCTGGCGCTGCAAACGCATAATGTGAAACGTAACTGCCAATGGAAACAGTAAATAGCAACACACCAAACACCAATGAAAAACGTTTACTATAGCAACTTACACGAGGTTTTCGACTGTTGCTCTCAGCGTATCGACATTCATTCGTCTGACATGTAACGTTATTTGTTCTTTTAACGTAGGAATGTCAGGAACATGTCCTTAATACACAATGCCTTTCAAGTAGCCCCATAACCAGAAATAGCGTGGTTGCACACCAAGAATTCCTGTTGCTTCAAATCTTTCAAATATTCTTCGCAAGTTAGTAATTGTCATAGATCCTCTACGTAACTGTTTAACAGCCGGTATTCACGAAGAGCAGCACTGGCATTTTCATCCCGCTGATGAAACAGCTTGACTAATAAAGCACGTTCACGTAGTGACGTCATCTGCGGGTGAATTCTTTCACAATAACTTAAATTCCAGCAACCCTTCCTTTTATCCTCGAAATCGTGTCACAAAGTACCCATACATGCAAATTGCATAATGACCAGAATTTTCACTATCGGCGTTTTTTGGTACTAATTTTTTTCTTGATAAATCTATACCTTAATATGCATAGGTGCCTTATTACATTCCTTATCACATACCTTAATATGTATGGTGACCAAATTTTATTATATTTCGTCCAGTACATCACACGCTACAGGGCTCCGAACACCTCCTGTTATTTCTTGATCACCCTGTATGTGTGTGTGTAAACATAATATTTTTTGAAAGCAGAGTCATGAAGAAGACAGTCAAGACAGAACACACTTTAAAATTTTAACTTCGTTTTATTCTCTCCCAGGGGGCATGATTTATTTACAAGAGGCGCAGACAAGGCACGTCCGCTCTCAGCGCGACACAAAAGCAGAAGAAGGTAAAAAGGAGAGAAATGAATTATCCCTGGTCTTATATGCCATGAGATTTTGATAGGGATTTCTCTACACGCGCCGATTTAGACAAGGGAAACAAGGGGATCTTTTAGAAGAATTTGTTTAGATCAGCAACATTTTATCCCTTCACATGGAGCGTGGGAATCGCTGACAAAAGCATTTTCACAGAGATTTTGTTGCATTAATTAAATAGAAAAAGTGGAATGGGATTAAGAAATAAGAGAATGAAGTTGATATCTCTAAATTAAACTGAAAGTTAGGAAATTAATTAAGTTTCAATTATATTTTAAAATATCATTATACACGCACACATATATATAGATATAAATTATTTTAGTACTTTCACCTTGGAGAAATGGTGTAGTTCATCAAAGAAGATTGACTAATTTTTATCATATCGACTAATTTTTATGAAATATCTCTACATTTTATTTAGTAATATCTCTTGAAATGGCGAAGGGGAGGACAGATGACTACTTAAGAATCCTGAGCTTTCACATGAAATAAAAATTTGTAAAATCAGTACATTAAATATTTTATTTAGTAGTTTTGATTGGGGAAATCTGTCAAGGATTTTTCCTTCAGAAAATGTACTGAGAAATAGGTACAACAACATCCACCCATTTTCTAAAAAATGGGTGGATGGGTGGATTGATGGTGTAATTAGGAGTCATTAACACATTCACATAAAATAAAAAACTGGCGAAATCGATTGAATGATTATCATGGGAGACCAATAATTTGGCTTTGTCATTTATTAATATATATAGATTGAGGTCAAACTATTTTTCGTTGTAGGGGGCTACTACTTCCATTATAAAGAAATATGCAGTAACATTTTTCAGTCAAACAAATTAAAGTAAGATATCCATTTACTTAACAAAAGAACTTTTAACTTACTTATATTGCCTGTATAATCTTCTCTTCTTTTAAACATCGCCATAGATTCATTCATGAATTGATCCACAAGCGGATTGGAAGGCGTGTACACAAACAGTAAATCATACCATGTACCTGCATGAGATTTGAATGGATCGAATGGCCTGAACGTTGTGTAGTTGACCCAATCAGACCTGAACTGTCTTCCAACATTTTTGCCAGATGGTGGATTGTAAGGTTCCTGTTGGATCATACATGGGATAGCTGCGATGATGATTGGGACGATAATTTCGAAGAAAGTTACGAAGTAATGCCGTTTCCGGAGAAGTAGACCTTTGTAGAGCAGAATACTGAACTGTCGCAGTCCATTCGTATTTGGCATTTCTGAAGATTCTGGAAAAAACATTGTGACGATTGAAGACTGAAGTGGTTTTTGATGATAAAGATTAGCACAACACTGTACATTAAGAAATTAAGAAATGATGTGCCATTTAGAGTTTCCGAGTAAAATAATAAAATAAAGATAAATATCATGATATTAATCAAGAGAAAAATCGATACAAATCAAAAACGAAAAACCGTATAATTCAAAAAAAAAAATCCATGAACCCATACAAATAAACATAAAATAACAACCATAAAAAACTGTATAAATATTTCTAAAATATAAACACGAACACAATAATACATAATTATTAATGTATAAAATGATATCTCTTAATCTAATTTAAATCCTAATTAATTTCTTAATTTTATCTTTATTTACCCATACATATTAACTTCGTTCTAAAATATTCTCTTATTTCTTGATCCAATTCCTACTTTTTTATTTAATTAATTCTACACGTGCACAAGAAAAATGACGACTTCAGCATTTTCTTACTTTCTAAACGAAGAAATAAAAATCCCTAATGCTTACAACATTCTTTTAAAGATACCTAAAATTTCCTTCCCTAAGACGACACGTGTCAAAGAAAGGCCTATAAAAATCTCATAGTAAAATCACAGAAAGGGAAAATTTTGCTCTCCTCTGCTCTTGTGTTGCGATTTAGACTAACGCATTTCTTATTACAGCTTATTCCTTGTAAATTATGCCACCCGTGATAAAATAAATCGAAATTTAAAAATTTCAAAAGTTTTTTTCCATTTGGCCACGCAACTGCTAAATTATGTTACATTTTGTGTCTTAAATCATAATCATTTAATATCTTTTTTACATCATAAAAAGAGCATCATCTTAGGTTTTTAAACAAAATATTATTCTAAAATAAATAACAATTTTAATATTCTTGTCAATTTTGGCAGCGTAATAGTTGGAATTTTCGTATAAGTGTTTTAGAATGCATTGTGATTTTTATATCATGGTTTTTTTTTTCTTCTTTTTTTTTAACAGTATACTTGAAAAAAAAATGACTGAATTATGGATAAAAATTAGAACTAAAATTTTAATTGACCGATGTTAATTTTTGAATAATGACAATATCATATTTACGATTATAAATTTAAAAAAAAAAGAGATTACTTTTCCCAGCAGTCTCAGATATGTATTCGGACATCCTAGATTTATTTATTATTAATAAGAATTAAAACTTAGAAATTGGTAATTTGAAATACCATTATGTTGTACATACAAAACCCATTTCGATTCAATATTTTAAAATTACAAGCATCGTCTATAACTTACTTTTTTCACTCCAGTATTTTTAGGTACTCCCCACCTGCGCTCGTGCATCTGTTCTGATGAAGCAACGATAAAAATTTCTGTTTCCGCTTAATATAAATAAAACAATCCGTTCGTTTTCACTGTGACGTAATTTTTCACTTATCAAAACATAAAAAAAGATTGCCAAACATGTGATAGTGAGATATTTTCTTGTGAACTGTCGACTCGAATTGCTGCGGCATCTGAAATTCATTGCCGGAATTGCAGCGAAACGAATCACATGGGTGTTTCCATTGTTTTGCGTTTTTTTTCACCCTCCTCCAGTGACGTATTTTTGCCAAGGCTATCTGAATCGGATGAATTAGAATTTGAACGGCAGCAGCGCCGCTTTCGTTCATATCGGTGGGAATTCAGCGTACACCTGCTTGCTCCGTTTACTTTTTATTTGCGTGTCGCGAAAATGTGAAGAACAAAATCATCAAGTTTGTACTGTGGCGATCGTTCTGGAAACGTCTATCTTAGTTTCCTTTACATTTGGTTGATGCATCGAAATGGATAAATTTAGAATCGCATTTACAATTTGTTACATCAATGAATTTAAATGCATTTACTTTAACTTTATGATGAATGCTTAGAAATAACGTATGCATATGCTACGGTCAATGTAAATAATCGGTTATTATTAATTCTATCCTGCAATTATTAATAACAATCAAATAAGCCTGCTAAAGTGAATACTTTATGAACATTTATTACATTAACAGGTTATTATTAATAATATACCAATGAAGCTTGATCAGTGTGATTAAACGGTTTACATAGGATTGGAACATGGGTGTTGTTGATTTAATTAAGGATTTAAACGACTTAGAATCAAAAGAATGCACACTTCATTCTGGTCAGACTCAAAATAAAGGAGTATGATGACAAATAAAGAAATGCCTTACCTCATCCAAGTCTAGATATTTATTCGGCTGCGACTCATGGGCATCCAGAATAAGAATGTGTGGTGAAAGCTTATAAGCCAGTTAACAGTGACACTACCCGAGCAATTGCTTTTGTATTGTGGTCATGTTACTGGGCTGCGAGGTCCCAGATTCTATCCTCACTCGTAACAATCTGCCACAAAAGAATTATGGATTTAAATACTGCGA
The DNA here is from genome assembly GCF_947563725.1 of Argiope bruennichi. NCBI lineage: Eukaryota > Metazoa > Arthropoda > Arachnida > Araneae > Araneidae > Argiope > Argiope bruennichi. Next base: position 125,312,095 of record NC_079154.1, on the reverse strand, counting down.
ATAGAGTTTTTGCATACAGCTTTCAGACTACACAATTTCGAGCGCGTGTACAGAAAGCACCCGTTACATCCAAGCATCCCCTAAAAATGCCAGTCTCTAAACAAAAACAAGAGTTCAACGCTCTGGTTTTTCACTGCGCCATCTGTTGGCGTTCAAGTGAATCACCAGGTTTACCTCTTTGTATATGTTTGTTAAAATTTGCCATAAAGGTTTAAAATGCTTCGAAATATCTTTTTCTTCCCTTCAAGAGATAGATTTTGGGATTGTTCAATGACTTATCCTCCACCCCGCCCACATAAAAAGGCGAGATTAATTAATTATAAAATAAAGAAAAAGAAGTTAGAAAAATGTCATAGAAAAACTTCATAGTAAGTTTAAAAAATATATACAAAGAGGCACACTCATGTCCCAATTCTATATGAACTGTTCAATCACATTGATCCAACTTCATTGGGTCACTTTGACCAAAAGAAGCGGTTATTATTAATAATGACTGGTTAATAACAACCGATTGTACATGTTGACCGTAACATATACAAGTACAAATGAATGTATGCACAAAATATCCCAATTTTGAAAATAGAATTTATGACAGAAACTTGCCATAATCTTTAATCACACTCTTCAAATAATATTCCCCATTTTATCAACTCTTGCTTTTATTATATGAATAAAAGGATTTGTATCTCACAGCACGAGATTAAAATAAATTCGAAAAGTAGGCTGCGCGGTCGTTTCTTTGTTAGAGAAAAAAGATAAAACAGTGTATTACTTGGAAATGGATGACTCTCTCTAAAGTAGGTAGAGGAGAATACATGATAAATTTATCTTGCAAGTAAAATTATTCCCAATTTTCTTTTCTTACGCATATCCTCTTTTTTTAGAGTAACAAAATAGCTGCTGTATTCAACATTATTACTATTTTTTTTATATTGTTGAATAATGTTCAACTCACCACTTACACAAATTGATTTTAGCCTAATAAATCATGGTTAGGAGAGCATTACATGTGACGGGCATCATAATACAGAAGTGTCTTACAATCTTACAGATGAACGAGTTTAACCTTACCTTTCAATTTATTATTTCCTTTCTTCCTTCTTCAATGGCACGAGAAAGGTTTTTTGTTAAGAGCTCTATTTAAACTTTCACACTGGTTATTATGTATACCACATATTAGCCAGTGTACTGTAACCAGCCAGTTAACTAAAGACTAGATATTGCAACTAACGATCCAGTGAAAGATTTACTTTCTTTGCCGAGGCGGTCTCTATCCTCGGAGAATGGCGTTGAGCATAATAAGTCATGAAAATATCCATGGCTATAATTGCCTTCCCTTTTCGAGCAATGGCGTTTGAGTCTGCATGGGAGTAAAATAGATAGAGAAAATGGGAGTAGCTAGATTTGAGGAGTTTTATCCAATGAACAATTTTTGCAACCTTTTTCCTATTTATTTTTGCAATTCGACATCACACACACACTCACACTAAACATCGACGAAAATCACATTTAATACAGCACATAGCATTTCACATTTACAAGTGCTGCTAACAGCAATCGAGCTACTCCAAGTTGCATCAGTTTATTCCAGAACAGAAATGGAAGTGAGAAGCACAAGTTCTCGCCAATCATTCGCCAACTACTGTTTAGAGAGTACATGTAGCGCCACCTATTAACAGTGTGCTGCAACGAAGAAGCAGAAAAACATTTTATTAATGAACTTAGAAGCTATGTAACAACTCAACTCTACCTTATTTATTGGCTTGTATTCTAAAGATTTGAAATACGCATTAGCGCTACCTCTGGTAATCTACGATCATTATATTTAAACGTTTTAAAATGCAAATATTGAATTGGATTTGGATTGAATTACTTTAACAAGAACACACCAAATGTATGACAGCACAACTTCTTCATTTTCACTTCAGTAATGCCATATCTGGTGACCCGGACGTGATCTGAGCAAGCAACCTTTAATTAGCCTATTATTAGCCATTAATTAGCCTATTTAGCATATGAATAATCCCACAAAAAATAATAATTACAAATAATAGAATTACACGAAAATCTTCATTAGTAAATATTTCGAACCAAAAATCTGTAGACGTATTTTCCTGCTTATTTGATTATTATAAAATGATTATTTTCAAAAAGTGCAACATTTAATGGTTTTATTGATTATTTTACGTTTGTGGTGTTCCAACCTATTTTTAATGGAAAAAAAAATGTCACTGGTACTCTGAGTGTACTTAAGACACCCCGAATATTTTGATTTGCTGATGGAAAGCAGAAATCGTAGTCAGAATATATACTGGAAGTGTAAACTTTCTTTAGAATTTTCTCGACAGAGAATTCCCTCGTTCATAAAATACTTCATTATTTGTAAGAACTTAGCATTCTTTTTTAAACAACAACCACAACAACAGTTGTTTTCTATAAGAATTTGTCTATTATATAATCAGGAACTTTTCATTTTCATTTACCAAAATATATGCATGATTTTTTTTTATTTTCACAGATTTCTTAGGGATTTCCTTATTAAGACCACTTCGTATTGTCACTTGACCAAATCAGTAGCAGAGAAAGTATGTTTTTCCACTCAATAATCGATTTAATTTCTGTCAGTCCTTATCAAGAAATCTTACTTTTGTTGGTCTGAAGAACAGAATCACAAAATAAAATGTAGTTCAGTCTCGAATATGGAAAACAAGTGCATTGAGAAAACCGTTTACATATTTCTAATAACTTACTGCACCATGAAGCACATTCCTGACAAAGAGTGATTATAGACTATGCTATAGATGCATCTACATATTTTAATTTTATTGAATGGTAAGCAATTATGAATCCATTTATTCTGAATTTAATTCATTGATAAAGTAAATTCAGTAATATAAAAAGTAGTTAACACTTCTATTCCAACACTCAAATAGTAAATAATATAATTACATCAAAAATATAAGAGATGTTATACATGCATTTTTTTTTTTTACTCCATGTAAAAAAAGTTTTAAAAAATTAAGTATTAAGTGTGTTTTTTTCAAAGAGATCATCATATATCAAATATAAACCGTTTACCACTTTTAGATACTCGAGATATGTTTTTGTGTAAGCCGAAGTCCAAATCACGCCACTCCATGTTTGAGTGCCCAGTTTTTGGTGCAAATGTATTAAAACTCGGAATGGTACCACTTTTTGGCCCATTTCAGGGAATACTGGATAGCTCTGAGGCACCGGAATTGGCGGTTGCAGTTGATCGAAAGTTTGGAGCAATCTGATGCTGAAACCGTGTTTAAATTTTTCTTTGGTTTGTTCTGAAGTTTGGCGGTTGCAGTTGTTTGAAAGTTTGGAGCAATCTACGCTGAAACCGTGTTTTAATTTTTCGTTGGATTGTTCTTAAATTTTAGAATAGTGAGTATTTTAAGGTATTGAATGCTTTTAAAGTTTTAAGTTTATTGAGTTATATATTTTGAAGCCTATTGGATGTCTTACATTATTTATTTATTTATTTGCTGATACCCCATGAGCACAAGAAACATTTTTAGAATCAGTTTTGTTATTTTACGTATTTTACTGAATCATTGTTGTATCGAGTAGTTTACTATACAAATACGTTTAGGTTAACAAAGAATTTGAATCATCGGTTCTACCACAAAATGCACTAACTATATAATTTTACTGTATACATAATGTAATTTTACTGTATATACTGTGACATATAGTGAATAGACACCATATGTCACTTCCACAATTTTTAAAAAATCTTTCGAATATTCTATTGTTTTTTGATAGTATATTTAGTATTAACATTATCATTTAAACATTGATGAAACAGAGTTGACTACTTCGATTTATTCAAAGATAAAAGGATTTAAAGAATTAATCATAAGATTTAAATAATTAAAGAATTAATCGTAAGATTTAAAGAATTAATCATAAGATTTAAAGAATTAAAGCTGAATCGATGGAAGAATAAAATTAGTTTTAGTACTTTCATCAAAATTAACTTTTCGTGGAAGTCTAGCTGAAGGTCAAATTTCCGTTTTGAAGATTGCTTGAATCAAACAAAGGTCATGGTATCAATTATTGTTTTTTAGTTGATGAGGGATAACCTAGAACTTGGATCGTATGGCCTTCGCCGTCTTGTCACAACGTCTGTATTAAGGAAGAATATCTAGTTATATAGTCCAAACTGTGAGGCCTATTAATAGAGCTCTAACTTATTTATCATTTCATTTTTCCTGGGTGAAGTGATGAAAGTCGTGATTTCTTTGGGTATCATTGAATTAAATTGTGACTGACACGAGATTTGTTGCCAGGCTTGTCTAGAGGCTTTTAAGCAAAGGAAATCTCGATGTCACTTCTGTGGTGAATTGCATATAAGCCAGTAACAGCGCTTCTACCCGAACAGCTGTTTTAGTAAAATCGGATCGTTACTGGTCTGCTAACCAAAAGGTCCCAGGTTCTATCCTAACGCGTCTCATACCACATCACTTCCTTCCCTAATTTCCAAAACGAGATTTTTAATTTAATATTTACGAAGTCTTTATTAGATAAAAAAATATTTGATAAATTGAAATAACAAAACATTTAATTGCTGATCACCTTCAGAAAAGTTGTTTCCAATATCTCACGTTCGCGTTGTTCCAATATCTAATTTAGAATTAAAACTTAAAAATAATTTTTAACAAATTGATAAAAAATTCAAAATACTTACCTTAATCTAAATGTAATAATGCTAGTTTGGCCAGGGCTGTCAGTTCTATAGATAACCAACCGCGAAAAAAAATGTGGCCACGATGATCTTTAAATTAATTTGAAAGTATGAAATGAATTCTATGATTAATGTTCGAAAATTTAAGTGATAACTAGTTTTAATCTGAATAAATTCAAAAAATTGCCCTCTCTGTTACTCTCTTTCTCTCTTAGAAATCAAATTAATGCACGAAATTAAATTACTCTGTAAATAGCAAGGATTTATATATTTGTATCGAAATCGAGGGTTCCTACAAAACCTACAGATATCTACTACGCCTATTTAATAATTCACCGTTGCTGTTCACTATGCCTATTTAATAATCTGATCCTGGCTGTCTACTATATCTACAGTGTCCGAAAAAATTATAAGGACACGCGAAAAATCGCCAAATCTAGAAGCCTTGTTTACAGAATCGTATCCAAATTTTTGCAGCAAAAATAGAAGTAAAACTAAAATATTTTATGCGTAAAGTAATTAAAATTTTCAATTTTAAATCTACTAAAATTTAAGTTTTAATTTTTAAACCTAAAGGAAAACGGAAAAAAGTATAAGGACATTGCTTTTTTCTCCAGTAATTATTTAAAAATTTGCATATTTGAAAGCATAAAATGACAATTCCGAGTTAAAAGATTCATTAGCAAAAAGAATTTCCCATTCGGCGACTTTCAGTGAGAATTTTTAAACGATGCCCGAAGGAACTCAACTTTCTGACTCTGAAAAAGGAAAAATTGTTGCTTTTCGAGAATGTGGATTAAGTGGATAGGAAATTTCAAAAAGAATCAAGAGATCTAAAACGGTGGTTTATAACTTTTAAAAAAATCCTGGGATGTATGGTATGAAAAAGCGAACTGGGAGACCAGAAATTCTGACTCGTCGACAAAAAAGAATGATTGTAAGGAGAGCTTACGAGAAAAGAGAAACCGCAAATGAAGTTAGACAAAATTTGAGTTTACCATGCTCAACAAGGACTGTTCAAAATGCTTTGAGTAAACATCCTAAGTTTCTTATGGGAAATTAGTGTCACACCCCCCTCTTACAAATCATCATAAGAGAAGAAGAGTTTACTTTGCCAAAAAATACATTTCTCTTGGTCAAAAGTGGGCTGATGTAATTTTTTCGGACGAAAAAAAGTACAATCTTGATGGACCTGATGGTTTTCGTTACTTTTGGTATGATCTGCGAAAGACCAAGGAAGGGTTTTCCAGGCGTCAATATGGTGGTGGTTCGGTTATGTTATGGGGCGCTTTTACGGCAAATGGACTCCACTTGTATTTATCAACCGTAAAATGAATTCGGACAAGTATGTTGATATGTTAGAAGAACGTTTATTACCTGAAGCGCCACTAATTACTTCAGGGGACTATATTTTTCAGCAGGATACTGCTTCGATACACGTTTCTACGAGTGCAAAACTCTGGTTTGAAGCTAATTCTGTAAATTTACTTGATTGGCCGGCGAGAAGTCCCGATCTTAATCCAATCGAAAACTTATGGGGACTTCCATCCCGAGAAGTTTATAAAAAAGGCACACAGTATCAATGTACACAAGATCTAGTCGTCGCTATCAAAGACGCTTGGGAAAAAATATCTGTGGACATTTTAAAAGATCTTTCAGGATCTATGACCTCTCGTTTTATTCAAGTGATTGAAAATAAAGGTAGTTTTCTTGTTTATTGAAACATTTTTAAGTATTTTACAATATGTCCTTATAATTTTTTCCGTATTTCCTTTAATGTTAAATTTTGTAAATTCAATATTTTGAAGCTAAATTATGTTTTTTATGTGGTATAAGTGTTATCACAAAATTATGCAGCAGAAGTAAGAAATATAAAAAGTTCATTTAGGTGAAATGGAAATAAAGCATATTTTCATGCAATTACATGTTGTCCTTATACTTTTTTCGAGCACTGTATTTAATAATCTGAACTAGTTCTTTTACCGGCCAGCTCTTTCTGTCGTAACATTCCATACTTTAATTTCTGCTGTATCCTCATATGCACCAGTGTCTTAATGGATAATAAGGGGATAAACTTACATTTCTAACAGAATTTCAGTAATAGAATGTCAGTTATTGATGTTTAAAATTAAATTTTTTTCAAATAAATTTTAGAAACATTGGTAATATATTGAAGGGTATTGCAATAAGCAGAGTGATTTATCTCTTTGTCTTTTGAACTTGAGTTGTTATTGAGTTCAGTCAATGAAGTGCTCGTTCTGTTTATCACCAAAACTAGATTGTCATTGTCTGTGGTCGTCTTGCATTTATATTATGAATTTGCTTGATTAAGAAGAATTTTTAATGCCTGCAATAGCGCATGTATTATCATTAACCAGAACCTGCCATAGTCTCATAGGCTCTCACTGGAAAGTTGAGAGAAAAATAAGTTTTTTTCACCCTATACTTGCTAAAGCATGGTTAATCAGTGCCTTATAAGTTAATATCATCCAAGCATTTAATTATTTGCTACAATGATTATCAGGTCCTTGTATTTAATATTTTCGACTCAAACCAATCAGAAATTCCTAAATATCTACATTTCCAAGAAAAACAAGAAATGGAATAAGATATCTCATAGATAATGATTTACTATTTATTCCTACATTCACTTAACTTATATTGGACATACAACTTAAGTTATAACTACTGTTCAACTATATACTACTATCACTTAAATTTATTAATGAAGAATTATTTCTAGACATAAAGACTCGTTGGAAAGTTAGAACATTTGAAATATTCAAAAATTAATGGAAAATACATTTAAGAAAAAAAATATCTAAAAAAATAACCTCCTGAATATATCGTCTAATCACACAGAATGAAAAAGAGATATTTAAAATTTCATAACAAAAATTCTTTCTTTATCGGGCCTTTTCTTTGACAAACAATACAGAAAAACAGCTTAAAACTTGGTCAAGACCACCATAGAAGATTATAATTAAATAATGAAAATATTTCAATGAAAATGTAGATTTTGGGTCAGATAGTCCGAGGGCATTTTAACGTCTGTGAAATTTTCGCAAAAGTGGCATTACACATGTTTTTGGAAAGTTTTAAATAAATTTTAAATTTCTAGATAAGATCATATACATCGGTTTGTGGCAATGTCTTCTTTTCCACTAAGGAATGTTAACTTTTCTTTCTTTCCCTCTGGCCTTTTTTTTTTTTTTTTTTTTTTTTTTTTTTTGTCTTTATACCTTTCCCATACCTTTCTCGGAGATAGTTTCAAATCATCTTTCAGTGTCATCAGATGAAGTTGTGAGAGTTGGGTTTAATAATGTGCCAACATGTCTTTCTACATACACATGATAACTATGAAATCAAGAGCTCATAACTATGTCCTTACCGGTGGTTGTAAAGAAACTGCTGGCTTACATCATTTTTTACAGCTTCAAAGTACCAAAAGAAATTACAAATTTATTTTATGAATTCAAATATAGAAAAAAAAATGCTGAAACAAAAACTACAAGGAAAATTCTTTTATTTGCAAATTCATCGAAACAGATGACATAGTCCTCGAAATAAAGATTGAAAATATTACATAAACACCAGATAAATAAGACAAAATTAAATAATTATATGAATTAAATAATCAAAACTATAAATCCATATAGAGGGTATTAAATATTTAAACCATAAGCTCTTCAAATATTTAATTACCTAAATAAATGCAACTGTAGAAAGCTTATCCAAAATTCTGATTTTTCTGAAATATATCATGCAGATATAAATACTTTTTAATATTTTCTAAAATCCGTAGTATACTGTAGAAGGACACAAATAAATTGTAATTGATTTTTCTTTGTTAAAAATAAATAATATTTTAAGAAAATGTTATTTCCTGTTTATTGCCTTCATGGTTTTTAGATTTCAAAAATTCTAAAAGAAATTGAATACTGCAATAAAATGCGATTCATTCGAAATTAAGAATATAACTTAATTTCATCCTGAGTTATAATTCCCTGAATTTTCGTGGGCTTTTTCAGTACATCTAACTTAAAAGTCTTCAATAATTTAAACGAAGTTTTAAAAAAAGATTTTAATTTAATAAATTCAATGTTTTTATGACAATTTTTCATGCATTAATGTCAGTTTATGTCAGTCATTTGCAGTATAAAACTTAAAACGACATTAGTTTTTAAAAAATATACTGTTAGTTTCATTATTTTGCATATTTACTTATAGGTAATTGTTTATCAAATTACAAAAGTTTTCAATAAAGCGACGTTTTATTGAATTAGCATTTAAATTCTTTTTTAAACTTATGAAACGTTTTAATTAATACCATTTTTTATATTAGACTATAATTACAATAATATTCATTCAATATCAATAATGCATTAAATACAAAAGTATAAAATACTCAAATGTACAAAATATAATTCCTTAAACTGCATACAAAATTTAATTTCTCAATTATTCTTACAAGTATCTTGTAAAGAGCGATAAATGCTGAAGGATTTAACTTAGTAATTTTTCAGTAACATGAATTATAATTAGAATCTTACAACATTTCTCACAAGTGAACATGAATTTCACATCTCATTCTCCTGAAACTCTTTGTGCTCGAGCGAATGTCAAAAATATTTGCTCAAGCGAAGTAGTACTTATCAAGTAATCTTCTAACTGAAACTGGATTTTCATATGAGACATGAATTTGAAGAGGTGACTTAACGTGAGAGATGGGTTGACCACGTGATACTGAAGCATACCCTATAAAAACACGAACGCAAAAGAAAATTAGAATAGTAACACACTCTTAAATACAACAATTAACAGTATTATACTATATTATTTAATATAATAGCGCATGACATGATACTATAATATCACAATAATATAATGCACAATATTGCCAACAGGTTGTGCTATTTTGGAATTAATATTTTTAAAAGATTGATGACTAGTAAGAATTCTTAAAATTCATGTTGCTAAAATTAATTACGTATGTTCAATTTTAGAAAGGGACCCTTTCAGTTTCGAGAAAATAATGAGCGAAGTAGGTTTTTAATTGATTGATTTTATCTCATATGCACATACATAGCTTATGATTATTACAAAATTTAAAAAAAATACAGGACATTACATTATATAAAAAAATCGAATTTTAGTGAAATATAATTTCATGATGCAATGCATGAATGCATTTTCTTTAACAAATAGAAAATAATCAAAATGAGTTTAACAAAACGAGAAGATACAATTAATCTCCTTATTTGTCAATCAACTAAAAACCGCTCTTGGCATTTCTGGAATTCTCGTTTATTCAAAATCATATTAAACAATCGATGCTTAATATTTTTTATTGCATTACAAAACAAAATTGTTTTAGAGGCATGCTTATTTTTTCTGTATCTTATTCTATTTTTAATAAATTCGCTACAGGACTAGAAATCAACTTGGAAGTGTATCAATGATTAAGAAAATCAACCTAATAATCTTGACTTCATCAAAATTATCTGGAGGATAAAACATCTCATTTAATAGTAACAAACATTGTAAACGAAGAAATATCATAGTGGTTTGTTTTCTTCTTATCACAAATAATTCAATATTTTATCCTATTGAAATAAAATATTCAATTAAAAAGAAATATTATTTATTAAGAAATAATTTCAGTACAAATATCAAGGCATATTTTATACCAGATAAATATTCATGCATATTTTATACCACATAAATATTCAGGCATATTTTATACCACATAAATATTCAGGCATATTTTATACCACGCATGAAATATTATATTCCACATTTTATTCTAGATTTTATTCTATTTTGGAAATATTTGTAACTCGTTAACAAAACGATTCCAAATAAGAAAAAATGTAAAACTTTTTCCTTTCCCTTCCTATATTATTTTCTTTCCTCCTAAAGGAAAAAAACAAAGTTTATAGTAATAATAAAAAGTCATCAGTCTTTCCACCAATTGATGGGAATGGTTGAAATACAGGTTATTTTTGAAACCATTTAACTTAGCAAAACAGAAAGGTACTGTCTTAAAACTGTTTGAATCATCTTCGAAACACTGATTTTTTTCAAGGGACATTGAATTGCACGTTGCATCTTTTCTAAAATAGAATTCAAAAAATTCATCACATGCAATCATTTTTAAATGAATCTAGGAACATGAAAAGTGTTTTATAGCTTGTGATATATCTGTTCTAGTAAACATTTTAATAGGATTATTTGGACATAGAACTCGACGTGTTTATATGTACAATTCCATGTACATTTTTTTAAATATTCTAATTACTAATTAACAATTTGTTTTTTCGGACAACATGCTAAAATTATTTTACAAATACACTTAGACATTTATGTAAATTCAATGCAAATCATACTAATAAAAATAATATATTCATGTTTCTTCGAAATAAACACGGAAATTTTATTGATGTCAACCGAAGGAACGAAAGCACGGTCACTTTTGATTACACATTATAAACGAAATCTTTGAGAGGACGACAGATTCAACCGATCTATTGAAATCTTACTTGGTGGTCGTCTTTCAAGTCTGCTCCCTGTAAATGGCTCTGTACGTAGCTTTTAATTGTATTCACTGTCTCTTGGTTGTTTTCATCCTCTCTCCTCAGTTTTATGATCAAAGTGTAGCCTTGACCATATTTGGATTTCAGCTGCTGAATGGATCCGAGGCAGCGGAACCTTCCATTCACCATGATGGCCAGTCGATTACATAAAGCTTCACTTTCTTCCATGCTGAAATTTAAAAATAACTGCTTTAAATAGCAACGGTAATTGTTGTACCAACTACTGAAAAGCGTTCAAAATATTTACTGTTATTTACTTTATACAAGAGTCAAATTTTAGCGAGTTTTTGTAGGAATATAATAAACATTTCATGTAAATTTGACAATTTATTAAAGAAATAAGAATAACTGGATATAATGAAAAAGAAATGTACTTTTAAATTTCAAGATTAAGATCTTTAAATTCTTATGAATCCATTGTATGTAAAAATGATCTCTTTGCTAACATTTCCCTGTTGTTCTTCCGCAGGTTCGGAACTGGACATTAATTTCGCAGTTAAAGAAATAAAATAAAGGTTAAAAAATGTTGAAGAAACAAATAAAAAGATATGTGGCGTTACTGACTTGCTCATTTCGCAAATAGTTGAAATACTCACAGGCTGCTTTTTTTAATGTAAAATGATTAGTTATATCCTATTATCTAGATCCTAATCAATGCAGTTGGGTACAGTCAAAACATGCAGCAAGAGAAGAGTAAATTTCTAATAATATTAAAGTAATTTCAGTAATATATATAAAGGAGATTCTAAAAGTAAACAAAGCATAACACAATGCCACCTTACGCCCTGAGTTATGTAACCAGTTGGATGGATTCAAGATGGAATTAAAAAAAAGAGGGGGATTGAAAAATATTAAAAATTAATAATTAAGATTAATATTAATAATAAAAAATTGATAATTAACATTCATATCCTTTATTATGCTTCCATAAAATTCTTACCTCCCAAAAGGTTCTTTCCAAAATAGCTCTAAAGATGATAGTTTCATCCCGCCACTATACGATTATTTCTTATTCTTAACTCTTTAAAAATAACTTTACGTTTGATAATTCACAGAAAATATAGAACGAAGATAGGGCTGTTTTTAAAAATTACATTTAAAGAACTTCAATCTAGCTTACAGCATGGACCAAGAAAATTCCAAATAAGAAAGTCATTTCTTACAAATTACTGTATTAAAAATTTTATTTTAACGCTTAATCAATCTTAAAATTAAATTAAAAAATATGAAATTACAAATAATCTTTAAAAATTTTGGACATTAATAACATTTAGAAAAAAAATTATTCACCTGTGAGTCGTTAATAAAACAGCAGCTCCGGTATTATTACGAGCTTGAGCAAGTATCTTCCAAATTTTTCTGCGAGATACTGGATCCACTCCAGCTGTTGGTTCGTCCAATAAAATAAGAGGTGGCGTTCCAATCAGAGCGAGAGCAACGGACAACTTTCTTTTATTTCCTCCGCTGAAACAAAAGTATTCTCCTATTAATATAAAAGTCTTTGTTATTCTTGGCAAATTTACCACCAGCGAGAAATATTGTTGTCATAAATGCAGAGATTTAAACTATCATAATGACTAAAAATGTAATAAAAAGAATATTGTAATTGACATTACTTTTCTATATCTCTATAGAACACAAAGTAATTAAAGCTATGGATAAATCTTTACTGAGATTCGGATGCAAGTTTTGGCATTAAGCGGATAGTTTACATAGTTTCTTCGATGAAAGTTGAGTTAAGTTCCATAAAGTTATATATATATATATATATATATATTTAAAATATAACGGAAATTCCTTAGAGTCATGAAATCAGAATTGAAACATTTTTTTCTTGTTTTTGAATAGAAAAGCTGCATACATTATCTCTCCCCTACTCCCAGCTCTTAAGACGTGGGTAAGGGAGTACGACTGTAGGAATGATATTCTGAAAGTCTAAAATTTTATTGCTGATCAAGACAGTGGATTCCTGAGATGCTAAGAAACCAATCCATGAATGCTCTGCTACGAAATTTTATACGATTGTTGAACGTGTTAAAGATTCAAAGAGTCATAATTGTCATTCAATATTTTCAGCAAAATTAAATTCGCAATAGGGTCTAAAGTTAGTCAAAATATGTGTTTACGTAAAATCGAATGATGATAACAGCTCCATGGTTGCTATGGCAAAGTATTATTATTAAAGATTATTTTACTTGTTCTCTCTAACGCCTAACTGACACATCAAAATTATACTAGCGCATTAAAGAATCAAATGAAACCCCTGACAAAGTGGCAGAGAATAGTTCTCATGTCCGGGAAAAGAGCCATGTCTTCAAATAGCTTGACATAAAATAAGTAAACATGTTAACTTTTCTTTTTGTTTCATCTTGAAAAAATTCATGAAATTTCCTTTTTTTTTAAACATAATTAAATTCTCAATATTAAGAAGGTAATAATCACAAACGTAATCAACACTAATTGTATATATAACCCGAAATAATATAATCTTACATAACAGTTTAGAATTGTAAAGTTAACCATAATGGTACTACTGGATACACAGATATTCACATTCCTTAAAATAGAGCCATGTAGAAAGATGTCTCGAATTTACCTGTAAAATTGCGTTTGTTTATCAGCATGTTTAGTCAAGTCAGTGAGTCTGATCATTTTTTCCACTTTATCCTGTAAGTCGTTTCCAAAGAGGCCTCTTAGACGACCAAAAAGCATTAACATTTCTCGACCTGTTAAACGGTCGATCAGAGCGTCAAACTGGGGACAGTAGCCAAGGTAGGATTGGAACTGTGAACGAGAAAAAGTATATGTCAATAAACTAGCATTATTACTTTATCAGAAAAAAATGTTTGCCAAAGCTTGAAATAAAAAAGTATTTCTTGCATAAATGTGAAAAATTCATACAATATGTGTTTGCGTAAAGCTTATTGATAATAACATCTCCATGGTTGCTATGGCAAAATATTATTATTCAAGAAAACTGTTAGTGTGATATTTATAAAGTTTTTACTCTGATATGATTTCTTGTATGATTAAAAATGTAACCATAAATTGTCAAAATGTTAAATATGTTATATTATAAACAAGATTAGATAAAATAGATTTTCAGAATGACTTTTATTTCTTTGGTTGGTTGGTTGGTTGGTTAGGGTTTTCTGACGCAAGAACCATATTTGATTATGCTGCGCCAATCAAGTATGGTTCTTGCGCCATAAAGACTTTTATTGCATCTTTCAATAATTGTAATGATAATATATGGAAGCATTTACGATTGAAGAATGAAGCATCTAGTTAAAAATTGACCAAGTTTCGAAAAAATAATAAGACTAAAGCTATAAAAAACGTAATGACAAATCCATTTATATAAATAATTCATAAATCATAATTAAATTCTAATGTTCTATGCGTCAGAATTTATACAACTTATTATTTCCCCTTAAATTCCCAGATGCCATTCTTAGTTCTTGCTGAATTTAACTTTTTCTTCTTTTTAATATTATTTTAACAATGTGGAAACTTCTTGCATATAAATATATCAGTACTTTAGATTGATATCAAATATTAGACATTTTAACTTTCCGAAGAATAAAGCTTGGAAATTGATTTAAAATAGCAGATTTCGCTTATAGTTACAGAATTTACAAAGGATCCATTGTTATTAAGTATTACAAAAGCAAAAAATTGAAGAAAAAAAATATTTTCAACAATTTTACCAAAATCAGTTGCACCCAAAGGACAAAGTTTCAAAAAACCTCATTAGCTTAAAACACGAAAATATAAAACTTCAGTAGAAATAAAATCTGGGGGAAGCTATTGTCAATATTTATAACCTGCTTTCTAAGGAATAACAAAAACGAAGCCAACAACACATTTTACCTTTTTCAAATCCGTTCTCAGGGAACTATTCTGTATGAAAGCATTCCCTTCTGTGGGAAGGCAATCTCCCGTCAGCATTCTAAAAGTAGTCGTTTTTCCAGCACCGTTCACCCCAAGGAAGCCAAAGCATTCCTCTTGGTGAATTCCAAAAGTCAGGTGTTTGACAGCATAGAAATTTTTGAACACTTTAGTCAACTCAGAGACCACCAGAGCCTCGCCACCCGATCCTCGTTGGGTCGCTGTTAAATGTCGAATCCTGTGTTCCTCTTGCAGGACCTCCGAATCTTCGATGGTGCTTTCTTGCCTCATTTGGCTGATGGTTGGTCGCTTCACTCTCTGCATGCGGGACTTGAAGAGGCGAATCAGCATAGCCAAAGCTTTTGTCTCCAGCAGAAGCACAATGCCGAAGTAAATGAAACCGTCGATGAATAGGAACAATAAATCACGCCCACAGGCTTTCTCTTCCCATGTTAGGGAGCTATTAAATTTGATGCAGTTGCTTCCACAGAGCTCTAAATAATACAATATAATTTTTTATCAGATATATCATGCAATATAATTTCTATAGTTAAAGGAAATAAATTATATCTCTGGTATAAAATTGGTAGTAAATAATAAAAACTAGCTAGCTCAAAGCTAACTGGATCAAAATAAAATTTAATTCATCCAATACTCGAATTAAGAAAAGTATCTAAAATGTTAATTAAAAATGCGTTTAAAGTTTATTTTTAATAATTAACAATATTAATAAGTAACCGATGCTTAATAATTAGTTTTAATAAATAAACAATCTACAATACTTTAAACATAGCAGTTGTAGAACAAAACTTTAATAAAAATAGTTCACATCTTACATGTTCATAATAAACTGGCGACTTTTTATTGATTTTTGGATTAAAAACAATAAGCATCTTAAATGATTAAAAATTATACAGCGTAGTTTCCTAACGATCTGAAGACAAAAATAAATAAAGTTATCTATGAAAACAATTCGAAAAAAAAAGAATTAATTTAGTTTTAATATACTTCGAATGAATCAAAATATATTCTCTATAGACAATATTCTATATAATATTATGCTGATGGGAAATTCAAGAAACCAGAAATCAACTCAAATTACCGATGAATTTTAAAAATGATTAAATTAGCCATATTCAACTGTGACTATAGTACAATCTAGATTATCTGAGGTTCTTAGTTATTGTAATTATTTAAGACATTTTAAAAGTAAAGAAGATATCGTTCTATTATACAAGAAATTATACTTAGAAACATAAGTGATTTGGCTATTCAAAAGAAGATACAAAAACTGTTTTCGAAGAACGAATCAGATTGGTATGATTTTATCTTACTTTGAAGCAGAGTAACTGTAACTGGCTTAGAAAGCTAATATAAACAAATCTATGACTAAGCTCAGTAACCATCCATTCTTCGATGTTCAAAATAATGCAGATTCTACAAGCAAAAACTGAGAGCTTTTATATGGTATTTCAGACCACTGAAGTTAAATTTATTTCTTTCGTATAATTCATGGTCACCATGCTTGCATGGAGAATGCTGAATTGCTACAATGAGTATCTTGTAGAAATTAGAAGATTATGGTAACGTAAATAGAATGTAAAACGAAGTGCAATTTATAGAAGATATTCGCAATAGCATGATATCAGATTCCAGAAATCATAACAATGTATAAAGATGAGTTCAAAGCGTGTTTTCTGCTTTTTACTATTTCTAGTCGGAAAAAAAAACTTGATTTCATTTAACTAAAACTTTATAAAACAATTCCTCAGAAAATTTCTATTTACCAACATTTTCGATCTATTGATAATAAGGATGCCATATCTAAAGAGGCTGGCCAATGAAAAAAGAAAGCCCTAATAATAAAGTTCCAATTATCTAAAAACATTATAATTCGAAGTATCACATTATGAGCTTTCTAAATATATCTTTCGTACTTATCATTTTGATTGCCGTGTGGGGGGGGGGGGTCACCGGTGACATGCTGACTCATACAAACTACTTTGTAAAAAATTCGGCTTGGCAGTCAATGGGTAAATTAACAGTTTTTTAAATATGAGTTTAAATATCAAATAGGGTTAAGAAATCTTCGTGAATGATGACATTTTTCGAAATTTTCAATAGCACTATTTTCTACTTACAGACTTTGCTTTTGAAAAAGATTACAACAACAAAAGAAAAAACGACCCTTATTTTGTAAAAACTAAGGAAGACTAAAACTATCTACATTGATTGATCAAAGTCTACTATATTTTCGAAAATCAAGATCAGTAAGAAGTCCATTCGATATTTTATGTGCTTTAAACGTTTCTATTTTTATACACTTTTATGAAAGCTCTAGGAGTTTCAAGATTTTAAATATGGAATTTTGCAATCAATTTTTCGTTCATTTCCCTTTACTCTAGAATGATTTATAAAGTGTCCAACACATTTATGTCGTCAATGCTATAATTATTTCAATATTTTCAGAATTTAATAATCAATTAAGTTAATAATTAAATTAAATAATATATGAGGGGTGCCATCTATTAGTGAATAAGAGAAAAATTTAATTTTATTAAGCCATGACATTGGTATTAAAGAATCATAAAAGTAAAAATTAATGATCAAAAAGTTTAAAAAAAATTAAATCGATTAAAAGATTCAACTTTCAGCACAATAATAATGGTAAATTGTTTGATTTTTATTTATTTTTCACCTTTAATAAAATAAGAATTTGGAATGTCTTGACGTAATAAAACTTAATTACCTTTACAGCATTTGTAAAAAGCACTTCCAGGAAGCGTGAGCGGTGATTTACAGGTTTGTTCGAGATCCTCCGGGGGCATACTTTCACAAATAGCATTTGAATAAGTTATTACAAAAAGATTCGAAAACCCGGTTCCAAGACTGAAAGTCGGAAAAAGGCGAAGAAACCAAGTTGCTATCTTCAGATCGTTTCTAACTTTTTCAGAAATATTTGATGCAAATAGTATAGCTTTGAAAGTAGAAGCGGCACCAACACCTGAAAAAAATATAGTCTTTCATAAATTTTCCATTGTATATTTATTGTAGTAAGGATTTTTTTTACTCAGAGGGTAATTGTAATTAAGTTATTCGTGTTCATAGAATTTAATGCTATCTCGATTTTGTTCATTTTAGACATTGTGGAACAAATTAATAAATATTAGAAAAAAACTGTCTAAGATGCATTATCTACTTTCACTTTATAGGTTTTCACCTTATAAACAAAGTATTTGTAAATCCGTAGCAGGTATAAAAATCAATCCGAAAAAGCCGAAAAATAGAAAGATGCCGCTTGTAAAAAAACAGATGGAAATAAAATAGGAAATTTTGTCATGAAACTAAAATTCATGCATGACATAATTTACAATTAAACAATCAAAATGAACTTGAACGATTCGTTATATAGAATAAAAGAGCACGTTGACTAAGCATAACCTACTCCGTCAGAGTCATATGGGGATAACAACAAGTCGCTGCAAGACCACTCTGCTAAAGGATAAAATGTGAACGAAGGCTAAAGCAGCGTTCACACGAGGCTAATTATTGGCCTAAGTAGAAGGCCACGCCTACCTCAGGAATATCATGTGACTGCCTATGGGACAATGGTAAATGGTTGTATCGCAGCGTTCACACGAGGGTAATTACTGCCCGAATTAGAAGGCAATGCCTACCTCAGGAAGATCACGTGACCCCTATGGGACAAGAGCAAATGGTTGCCCCGAAGAGACAACCAATTGCTATTGACCCATAGGGGTCACGTGCCTCCTGAGGTAGGTATGACCTTCTATTACACGCAATAATTGCCCTCGTTTGAACGCTGCTTAATACACTTGTCGAACCGGAAACTACACTCCTTTTCACTCCTAATCTCTCTAGATGTGTGTCCTGGCATCGCAAATAGCACAACTTCCATTAACCGATTTAGTTACCAATACTTGTATCTAACCGTAAATTTACCACTCCATTAATAAAATATAATGTATTATTTCTGCATGCATACATTGTTGCAAAACATTCAAAATACATAATCATCTCTTTAACATAAAAGGAGCAACAAGTTCAGTTCTAGCGATCAGAAAGTTTGATTATTTAAGGATACGAGGAGGCAGAGTAAATCCATCCTTTAGGAAAGTAATTATCAGATAAAGAAGCATTTTTACAGCTTTAACCACATTGAACAAACCCAGCAATAAAATGTTTCTTACTACCTGAAAAAAAATTGATGCTTGTTATTTGACAACTGAATGGAAGAGGACATAATGAAATTCTGGAAGCCATTTTTCCGACCAATTTCTTTTCCTACGTAACATAGAACTCAGCAAAAATTTATGAGTCTTTAAATTGCAAATTATGCTATTAATTAATTCTGTTTCCATGAGAAAAAATTATTTCCATTGAAGTTTTTATTTCCATTCTTTGAGTATAAACAGAATATTTTTTATCGTCATTCGTGCAGCAGTGCTGCGACAAAGAAACCAACATGAAATACATAATGAGGAAAAAAGATTCAAAATAAAACTCCCCGCAAACCAAGAACTTGCCAAACATTAAAAAAGTCACATTATTCAATCTAAAGAACAAACATTTAAAAATCAGAAACTTTTCTGAAAACGATTATCTAAAGGAATAAAGACAGAATGGTTAAGAATGTTATTAAGGCTCGAAAAGTGTATATTGAGAATCTATTTTTCAAATAACAAAAAAAAAATGATAAAGTGACCAAATATTTTATTGACAGCAAAGGCAAAATTATAAAATAACACTATTTCAAAATTCAAGATCCTTTTGAATGTTATAACTATGATCTCATTATCATTTTTTTCCAGAAGTTATTACAATTGAAATAGCAACAGACATTAAATCTAATCTACGATAAAAAACGGCTCATCAGACACAGATATTTGAAATTAGATTTTTAAAAAATATGTTTCAAATAGAAATCTTTTTCTCATTTCTCTCTCTGTAAAGAATACTGGAAAATCTCAAACAAAATATTAATTCTCAAGAAAATTTCAACGATTTTTAAAATAATAAACCAATCTGCACACACTTTACATGGGGCAAAGTCTTAGATACACTCATGATCTAAGGCAATTTCTAATATTTTGAGAAAAAATCACGTATTAAGGAAGAACCATGACACCATAGGTTTACTCGAGGAAATTATGAAGTTCTTCAGCGATACTACTATCCTGATAGAATAATAAATTCTTACCTGCTGCTGCACAGAATCCTACGATAGCAGCAAACCCAGCATTTCCTCTCGAGAATATGAAAGAGGCTAAGTAGCTGAAAGGAATCGAGGACCAGCCATAAAGGAACATCAGCAGCAAAGACGTACCTAAGAATGAAAGAAATAAAAAACAGAATATAAAATTTAATATCTAAAATTTTGTATGTTTACATTACACAAAATAATACTATTGAATCTGAAAAGGAAAAAAAAGATGTAAGAAATATCAACAGATTTGCCAACAATTATTCGGCGATCCTTTTGCATATGAAATTTTGCAGAAAATTGAAATAATAATATGTTCTGAAATTCTTGTAAATATAAATCATAGGAATATCAGAGTCATCATAAATGAAAAAAAGTTTTCGGCCTCATCTCAAAATTTTTAGAATTGATTGCTATATAAATGTTAAGAATATACTAAACAGAACAGGTATGGGCATAGCAAAAGTTTGATGGAATAATATTGTATATTTACGACACCGGGTTTTATAGCCAAACAATCGAGAAATATCGCCAAGATCGTTGAATTATGTATAATGGAGCTTGGCTTAATCTCAAAATCGCCAAATAAACCGAAAGCCGTGAATATCCACAAAATACCACAATATCTTCTGATGAGAAGTTATTCCGCATTGAACAATGTAACGATGCCAAAAGTCCTATCGTATATAAAAACAAGCTATCAGGATACACCTGGAAAATTTTCGAATTATTAATTTCAGTCAGAGCAAGAATTCTGAAATATTCGGGGTTGCAACTCCAATCAATGGAAATTTGTCTCTGAAATTCATCATTAAAGAGGTAAAACATGAGGAATTTTGCAAACAAGATATATTTGCTACACATTTATTGCCAATTGTTGATATAACATAATAAATTAAGTACCATCGCAGTGACACTTGTCTACCTCCCTGTCAATTGGCCAAAGAAAAAAAAATTAAGAAAAAGAACAACTTCTTCAAGAATATAAATCCTTTAGATTATGGCATTTGAGGGATTTTAAAAGTGAAAGTTAACGTTAAAAGCACAATTTTCCTTTAAAGCTATCGTACTGCTTAAATAAAATCGATTCTTTTGTGAAACAAGCTGCCTTTGGCGATCAACTTGTTTGCCCAGATTATTGATTTTTCAGGCAGTAAAACAATTAATATGGAATATAATTTTTTAAAAATTTGAAGGTGTTATTTTTTGTGACTAAAATACACGAATTTTAATGAACCAATCTACTACAATTACTAAGGTTGTGTGTTGCTACTTATGGCACTTTACAAGCCTGCTGGCAGTTATTTGTCAGTGATTTAAGCCGAGTGAGCGTCTCTTGTTTTTTCAGTAGCGCCAACTATGGCCAAGAGTACGACTTAGCTACTCACGCGTCACAACCCTTTTTACGGGCGGACTTCATTCATGCATATCATTTACAGATCGTAATTTAGACCCGAATCAGAGAACGATCACCTCCCAACCAGTACTCCCAGTAGTATTACTCTCGACATGGAGGACTTTGTGACCCCGACAGATTCATATGTGCGCCAGCCACCACATACACGGAGAGTCTCCGGTCGGCGGGGTTCAGGCTCACAACCCTAAGGGATGCGAGTCCAATGCCCTACCAATCAGGTCATCCTGTCCTATTACTGGGGGTACTAATTAAAAGTGAAAATACTACGAAATAAAAGCAGAAGTGAAAATTTTATTTCACAGGTAATGTCTCAAAACTATTATCTTAGAAAAAATAATTTTTGCATTAAATAAAATTTGAAAAAAATATACCTTTTTAAATTACATTAATTTCAATTCCGTGCAATTTTTTAAATTTTTAATTAATTAATTATTATTATTATTATTATTTACTTTACTTAGTAATGTTATGATGAAATTCAAACTCATTCATCAAAACAATCAACCTCATGCTTTTGCCAATGTTAAAATTAAGATTACAAAATTGTCTTCTTTGAACATTACCTCCATATCTTCCATAGAAGGCCTGAATTAAGTGCAATTGTAACATCCAGTGAAGCAGTCTGAAATGTTTGTACGACGCTTTGTTTATATTTCATTGTTGCCATTCGACAATAAGTAATAAGAAAGATTTCTGAGCCATGTGAGTTAACATTTTATATACATATATATAGATGATTCTTGTCACAATCGAACCGTAATGCAAGAGATTATCTTTGATTATTGGTAATAATGGTGGATAATTCGAATTATATTATTTCAAATTAAAATTTTAATTATGATTTTTTACCATTTTTGCATAATTATCTTTCCTTATAAGAAAAACTTTCGGCACAAGAAAATGTTTCAGTATTTTGCAGCCAACTCTATGCAAATAAAATTTACTTGGATTTATTTACGTGTCATCTATTTACTTGTCATCCATTCAGCATCCTTCAGAGCAATCTGTTACGCTTCGTAAAAAATAATTACTCAGGGAAGCTGAATAAAAAAATCGTAACATATTTACTGTTTACTCTTTAAAAGTTATTTAATAAGTATATACACAGGTGCATAGAAAAATATTTCATTTCTGAGAGCACGAAATATTATGTAAACTTGAAAACTTGAACATTGAAAAAAGAAAAACATTGAAAAATGTTTTCGTACGAGTCTCTTCCCTTTCTTTTTGATGATAACAGCTAAAGACATTTAATAATATTTTAGCCTTCCTTATAAACCTGCGCCAAATGCAAATGCAGGTTTATTATATGGTGGGAGATGTTAGATGGCAGTCGTATATGCACTGGCCATACAGCACAATATATTTGTATGCCTGGCGCAGTTATGTTTGTATGAGCTTGTGTCGTCATACAGATCGATTAAAATTGAAACTACAGTCCTTGGTTTTGAAACTGTCTTTATTTTAATATTTACAATTTTCAATTATTCTCATTTGTGCTAAATTTTATGGAAAGATACAGGATTTTATCATGAAGTAGTATTATTAAGTGATCTTAATATATAATAAGTTCAGATCATAGAACTCTCATAATAGAAAAATCAGGCAATTATTGCATAGTAAAAAAAATGTTATTTTAAAAACTTATTAGAAATTTTTGAAAATTTAGGCTCCAACAAGTGAGCTGTCATTTTTACATTTTCTTTTTTAGCTACTTGTCGTATTTCTCAATCATTAAAATGATATACATTCTAGTGATTGAGAAGCTTATAATATGCAAATTTTTAATTTATAAAAAAATAGTAATTTTTTACATAAAATACTGTATTTTTTAAAACTACTTCGGAAATAAATTAAAATAATATAATGTGGTTTACCTGTAGATATAGAGTGTATTCCAAAGAATGCGTAGCGAGCAAATATAGCGTAAGGTATTATCATGAATATGCAAGCAATGCAGTGTATTACAAAGTCCCAAAGGAACATAGCACTCCAGTACATTATTGCTGGCATTCCACTCATTAGTTGCAACAGTTTTGCTTTTGTCGCTCTCTCGTGAATTGGTACTAGAGTAAAACTAGCAGACAGGAAACCTAAAGCCAAAGGTACAAACACAGTAGCCATTATTGTGACCATTATCTGTCCACCAACATCAAGCGTGTACCCCGACTGAAGCTCGGGTAAGGGTGCATTGGTCATGGAGATGCTGCCACCTTTTGCTATATTTTGCAACAGGGCAGTGTGCATCAGAAGAAGAGACATGGGCATTGCATGGTGCATTTGATCATTGTACCAAGCAGTCAAGTTCAGAACTCCACGGGTATCAATATCTATAGCTCCCCCTACAACTATCTTTTTGTAGTACTTAGTAATGTCTTTGCCATAGTTCAGTACATAATGCGTAGGCTCAGACACATTCTGTACGTTGACTTTATTCGACTCCAAAACATTCTTTAGAGAATTTGCTAGTTCACTCACGTTTGGCTCCACGCTGTAGTAAAACCCGTCTGTTTTACCATACACAGAACTGATATCCATTTTGAGGGGATCGTATACCGCTCTGTACTGAGAGCTGCCGCTTTTTATACTGTACATACACAAACACATGAGGAGGATTGGTATGACTAACTGGGCGATGAGAACGCTCCAGTGCCTCTTGGAATAATGAAAGCGTTTTATCAGTTGAGCGATGAACTGGTTGGCAAGCTTGCGATGAAATTTCAGGCCAGGGGAGCCTCCCTTAATATCTGCAACAACAAAAAAAGAGGCTTCATCCATCATTGATAACATTTCTTTTGTTTAAATAATTGGCGTTTGAGAAAATTCAGTATAATGAGTTCTGCTGGTGGGCTTTTCTTTGAGAACAAACGACTTTTGTAAGCAATGCTAATTAGTTATTACAATAATTTCTGATAAAAGTTTTTAAAAATTGAAATTTTTACTTTTTAAATATTAAATCAGTATCAAAGAACTTTTAATTTCAAACAGGGAAAAAGAACTTCATTTGCAATATAAAATCGATGACGT
Organism: Argiope bruennichi; assembly: GCF_947563725.1. Taxonomy (NCBI): domain Eukaryota; kingdom Metazoa; phylum Arthropoda; class Arachnida; order Araneae; family Araneidae; genus Argiope; species Argiope bruennichi. The sequence continues at coordinate 125,287,226 of NC_079154.1, read as the reverse complement.
CCAAATTGAATATGACTACGTCGGAATACCGAGATTTTCTATAGTATTTATTTAGATGATATATTTGGTGTTAAATGTTATTTCATATACAAATAAGAAATCTTTATCCTGTTCATTCTTTTCCAGAATTAATAATATCATGCAGAGAAGGAAGAATAATAAAATAAATACTAAATTATTAATAAATCCGTAATAGGGTAAAAATATTTATTGGAATTTATTTGATGAATCTTTTCTCTATTTAAAGTAACTGTTCAGTTATATAAGCAATTCACCATTTTCATATAATTTCTATGTAGTTGTCATAGACAAAATTATAAAAATTTGAGTTGTTATATCTCAGCACTTCAAACCTCAATATATTATTTTGAATTGTTTAGTATGTATATCTATAACTTCACTTTTTATTTATCTTGTAAAGCGCAAAGACATTAAAATAAATCCTTCTCTTTAGTTTTCAATGGTAAATGAAAATGAAGCGAATAAATGTTTATGAAACAATGGAAACGGTTTTAATTTCAGGTTAACAATGTAATCTACTATTGGAAATAAGGCAAAAAAATTTAAATATTGCCAAAAATTGGGAAAGTTTTTCACGAATATTAAACATGTATCATTAAAAAGACAATGTTTAAAATGTTGAAATGGCGTAAAATTTCTTCTTTTTTTTTTCAGAAAATATTTTTGAGTGTACATGAAAATGTTACATAGAAGTTATACTGAGTTACATGTAAAGTTATAACAGAAAAACGAATTCAGCTTAATTTTTAATTAATTAAAATTATTTTTTAAGTTATAAAAACTCGCTACCAGATGCAATTTTTACGCCTTAAGATGTGCCAAATTTAATATTTGCAGGTCAAAAGGTCTGACCTGTAGAGCACCAATACACACACACACATTCATATATAATATTTATAGATATTTTGATAATTATTTCTTATTGATAATTGGTTCTTAAACAATTCAAAATCAGGTTCCTCAGTGGCATTAAATATTAATCGGTTTTCATAGGAAGCAGTCACATTTAGTCGTAAAGGAATCTTTAAAAAAAAATGTTATAAAAAGAACTTTCTTAAAAAGAAGTATCTGTGTCTATAGAAATCGAGATGGAAACATCCTATTTTTAGTAAATGTTAAAAAAAAACACCCCGTCCTTTATGACAGAAGCCGCAGAGAAAATTTCGAAATCATTATACACAAAATAATTGGCATTTTTCAATTCAAATAAAAAATAAGCATAAAACACAAATTACCTTCCAGTTCAATACCAGTACCATTTCGTTCTTCATGCTTAGATTGCGCCTTATACTTCACATCAGATATATTTGCAACACTATAACATAATTAAAAAGCAATCTTTAAAAAGAAAGAGAGAGAGAAACAACTAACCCTATAAGAGAAAGTCAAAAATATATGCTATAATGTCTAAAATTTTCTTGAAACGACAGAAATCTCTTTCTGCTGTTAATATAATGCTAAAGCATTGAACTCTAAATAAAATACTTTAAAAATTGTAAAGGTGGTGTCTGTTTACTATACGTATAAAGCTTCAAACTCTATAGGCAGCCGCTGCTTAGCTTGTTTTAGAAAGGAGCTCAGAGGGACTCTACTTTCACCGAGTGGCCACTGTTGATATTTTTTCATTCGTAGGTTAGACACTACTCACTTTGGATTAACCACGTTTTCCTTGCTATTCCTTTTTTTTTTCATGGGTTAAAGTGATGGACTAACGTAAAGCATTTGGAGAAAAGTAAAAATCATTTCGAAAATCGATCAAAAACTGACACAAGTTGTTGTTGCTAAAAAAAATTAGTGATTTTCAATCAATGATAACTACTTTTTTCCAAGAAAGAAAACTTTCGAAGATGCTGCAGGTAAAAAAAAAACGAAAAAGATTTAAAAGTGCCTTAGCAATCTTAAAGATGGTTCTATGAGGTGAGAAGGCAAAACGAGTTCATTACTGAATCAATGATTTTTTTTAAAAATCTATGTTACCGCCTTGTTGGCGCCTTTTGTAAGGAATGTAGCAAACCTACGCTGACTTGGCTTCAGCGATAAAATTATTGTAACCCTGCTGACATGGGATCAGTTTCAAAAACAGTTTCGTACTGAGGAGTTCGTTGCGGGGTCGTTGCACCTCGATGAAATAAAAAGTTGGCTTCCGAATTGTCGTTTGATTTTTAAAAGAATACAGTCCACTTATTAAAAAATTTAAATGGACCAGCTTAACTTATGGTAAATTCGTACCAATCTAGAAAATTCGTTTCTTTGTAAAGCAACAGCAAATTCAAAACCAATTTTTGATGGCTTACAACCTTTCATGAGCTTCGCAGGATTGTTCTTTAAAATCATTGTGAATGAAGAACAATCAGATCCAGTTATTGATGCTGCATTCTGGTAGCAGGGAGGAAAAAGAAGATAGAAAAAAAAGGAATCCTCTTTAACCTCAATGGACATAATACAGGAAAGATTCTTAAATAATATTTTATCTGAACATACTGTATTCTTTTTAAAACCTTTGAATGAGACATTAAAGGATGGTACAACACAGAGCATCATCCGTAATGTCGGTTCCAGGCTTAGTTAATCATCTAAAGTGAAGGTTTACCATACTCATCGCCATTCTAAAAGATTCATCAGGATTAGTGTTTCACACATCCTAAGGGGTGTCAGTCTCCTATGACCAAAGGAATGGTGATAACCTCGTCGATCCTCATGTGGATCTAGGTGCCAGGAATTCCACTGCTGTATATGCCCTATTCGAAGGATATTTTCACCGATGTACGTACACATTACTTCTTCGTCAATAGGGAGAAATTGATGATATCGATGGTCAAAATTTTCTTGGGTTTATTCCATATGCTGCATTTGTTTTTGCTCTTTCATTTTATCTCTATTTTTCTAGTGTTTTATCATTTTGTGATTTGCTTCTAGTATTTCACGATTTGTGGCTTTGTACAGTATGATCATTTGTGCTTTCTAAATGCCTTCAAACAATCTTTAACATTTGAAGAATGAAATTTGAAGCACTCTGTATTGTACTTTTATATTTCATGTTAAATGAATTATTCAAATAATGCATTATTATGAAAAAAATTATGTAATTATAATTAAAATAAATTTAAATAGAATAAGACATTAATCCAAAACGGTTAAAAGTCAGATGTAACTGCCTTTTCGTAGAATGACTTTCGATAGAATGCGTTTTCGTATCCTAAGTACGTATACAATCTAAAAGATTAATTTTCCTAGTTTCAAAGGTATTGAAAAATGAAAAAACTGCCTATCAAGAACGAATTTCCTCAAATGCACTGTCGATAATTTTCCTGTGTCAAAAAATAAATAATTTGAATATCATAAAATGTTGTAAAATGCTTCCTAAGTCAATACCACTTTCGTTATACAACTACTAAAAGAAATTGAGCCCAAACTTTTTCTACTCAACTTTTCCTCTCAATTTCAAAAATATTTCTTTTTATATGAATAAATAAAGATGTCACTATCAAAATGCAATAGTTGTTATTTTCGTACAAAAAAAATCAATGAAATATTTTATAGTAAACATATATTTAAAAAAGTGATAATTGCCGTTACTTACTTTAAGAATACATCATCCATAGTCGTTATAGTGACTCCACAAGATAGGAGCCCGAGTTCTCTTTTGCGATACTCTAATTCTTCAAACATATCGCCAAAATCTCTGCCAGTGTCATTGGAAAGACTGAAGGAGATTTCTTTTTCCAGTTCTTTTCCGAGCTTGGCTTCGGGTATATACTTTTTCAAGAGAGCAGTCACAGCATGTAAGTTGAATTTCTCATCTTTTACAATGTGTAAATGATACCCAGTACCTAAAATTGAAATATATTTTATAGAAAAAGTTTTATGAAAACAGGCAATTTTTAGCTCATAGTTCCCAGCTGAAAATGACGAAAATAAATTGCTAAAACACTTATATTGATCCAAAATAAGTATGAGTAATTTTAAATTTTATTCAGGTTTTTTTTTAGTGTGTCGTTGAAATTAAATCAAACAAAAAAATTAAGTTCCATTTCATCATTTTTCTTTCTTAGTTTCAATACAAAAAAAAATTATTTGAATTTTTTTTTTTTTAGAATTTACAGTTAACATTCGAAAATTCAAATTATCATGAATTCGAAAATACAATTCGAAACAAGTATTTTTAAAAATGTCTTCACTCATTTCTGAATTTAAGTAATTAAGTTTCAAAGAATTTCTGTTCAAACACAAATTTAACTTTCATCTACATGGTGTTGAAAGATAGAAAATTAAATGAACAGAGTGAACCATGAAAAGAATAACACTATAACCTTGCAGTACTTCTTGTAGCAAATAAAGGGGGATCTTACTGATTTTAACCTGATTTTGAATGTTTCTCCTTTCCCATAAAAGAACAATTATTATTCTCAGGAAGCGTTTACCGAATTTCTGCTTGAGAAACATGGGAGATCCACAACACTGCACTTCTCCTTCTGCCATGATGGCTATTCTGTCCCCTAGAATATCTGCCTCCTCCATGTAATGCGTGGTCAAGATGATGGTCCGGTCTCGTCTTATCTCTAGTAAAGCATCCCATACACTTCTCCTCGCTTCAACGTCCATGCCAGATGTCGGTTCGTCCAGAAATAGCACCTTAAAACAAATGCAAACATTTAATTTATTTGAAAAACACAATTTGAAACCAATCGATTTAAAACTAAATAAACCATTATTGCAATCTCATTTCAAAATCGCCAAGGAAAAAACTTGAACTAAGAATCCAACATAATTTCATGAAATCCGGATAAATACATTGTAATATCTCCCTTATTTCTGATAGATTTCGGAGTCAGTTCCAATAAGAAAATATAGTTACAAGAAGACTCATTCTAAGCCTTCGACAAATAATACCCCCCTTTGATGATCATTACCCCCCCCGGCTTTAGGACTGAAGGAGGGGAAACTTCTCGCATCATTTCAGATAATTTATTAGGAACAGAAAGAAAAGCATCTTTCACTTCTGTGTGTAAATATTTTCATAATGGATGCATGGAAACATGGATATCTTTCAACCGATTACAGATTGTATTTAGCCATGTTTAACAAGAGAACACGTTACTTGAATAAGAGGATAATGGAGATCAATATTCTTTATAAATTAGTCTAGGTTTACTTTTAAAAGTGATTTTAGCCATATTCGGATCTGATTCGAACATATCAATCTCATTTTAGAAAAAAAGAGACCACTATACGTGTGTAATCATAGTTTAGGCTGGATTTTGCTTTCCGTATAGTCACACTGACCTTCTTTACTGTAACCAAATATCGAGGTGAGATTTTTGACTCGTATATAAGACCCTATACTGGTGCTTTGTTAATGGTTTCATGGTAATTGATGATGATACTCATACTCACTGTGCTAATCTTTTTCAATGAATATCTGTTGAAGTAGGATTTGAAAGGAATGAGACAACTAGAAGAATGGAACCAAATAACAATTCTGTCCAGTGTCTTAAGGTAGCAATTAGCAGTTCAAAATTTTCTTTCTAAAACTATACCTGAAAATAAATCTACAAATTTGGTATAATATCATATACCAAATTTCATACGTCTAGCTCAAAGTGTTTTTAAATTAAGCAGACAGGCATAATTCCAAAAGTGTGTTTTTGGAACTCGAGGATACTTGAAAAGTAAATATATGTCAAAATCTGGAGTTCGAATTTTTTGACGATTACAAAATTTTCTCACTGTATATGAAAAAGTAAAAATCTAACTTTAATTTTTTTTTCCAAAATTGAACAAATCAATCAATTAAATTTTAATATTTGTATATGTACTCTTAAAAGTAATCTTTATTATTGAATCCTGAAACCTTAATTCAGCACCTGCAGGCCTTCACAGAAGGCGTTTATTTCATAAGAGAAAGGAGGTAAGAGGAAAGATAAGGGGAGGAAACACTTCAAAAATATACGTTTATAATAGGTTTAATTCAGATCAATCATGGAAAGAGGAACCGTAGTAACCGGTCATTTTCCTGCGTAATCCCCCTCATCGAAGTTTAATCGTCGAAAAGTGCTAGTCTCGGGATCCTAAAACGAACAGTACTGACATTTTATTAATTCTGAAAAAAACTCAAGTCCTTCTGTAAAGAGAAATGGTACCTACTTTTGATCCACCAATGATAGCAATTGCGAGACTTAATTTGCGCTTCATTCCACCCGACAAACTCTTCGCCAGTTCGTATCTTTTATCAGACAATTTCAGAATGTCCAAAGCCTTAGTTGCCTCGTATGCCAGTTGGCTCCACGGAACTCCTTTCATCTGTATTATCAAAAATTTGTGAAATCAATAAAAAATGTAACAGTTCATATCATTTTTTTTTTTTTTTTTTTTGCTTATTCATTATTTTACAAAAGTATCGATTATCGATCAAATTTGATATAGTATAATTAAGAACTTGATTTTAAATTATTTAAATAATATGAAAAATTAAATATAATAAATAGCATGCATTAGTTGTTGTACTGCGGCTCCAACCGCATTTATTGGTTCTCTAATTATGAAAGAAAAATCAACGTTAGTTTTCTATTTTTATTTTTAACCACTTAAGACGTTTTAGGATCCTCCCCTTTAATCAATAAAACATTTAAAAATTCAAATAAACTCCATTTTTAGTCTCATCGTTTGGAAAATATATGTAAAGGTTGATTGGAATTTTCACTCTAGAAATTCAACACATAATTTGCTGAAGATAGCTATGGAGTTTTATTTTGAAACCAGTAACTTTAATAGCTTATCTTCCCAGACAAGATTTTTAATTGATAATTAGAAAGCAAAGCTGTAAACTGAAAATTTTAGAAGTTGTATGGTATATCATTTGGAAAAAAAGAAATGAAGAGAATAAAAAAAAATTTCTCTTTTACTATTACTATTGCATAAATTCCGGGGAATGTAAACCTGTTAATTCATAGTTTTGTTTCATTTCTAAATTCGGCTGGATATAAATTCCAGTAAATTAAGGTTTAAAAAAAATCAACCTTTAATTTCAATATATGTTGTGCTGTTCCATATAAATTGAAGAAAAGATTCTGTAGGATAGCAAACAACTTCCTTTTCATCCTACATAATGCCAGCAGATATATATGTAAAAGAGTTCTCTGGACAGGAAACAAGATAGACGAGAAATCTTCTTAGATTTAATCACTTTGAATCCATAGAGGCTATAACCCTTAAATTGGAGATAGACAGCCTGACTAAAATTCTGGTTCTGAAAAAGCCATTACAGGATGAGATACAAAAACTTCCTTACCCTCGCGTGGAATTTCAAGGAACGGCAAAAAGATCCCGTTGAATCAAACGTGATGAACGAAAATTTTAAAAATAACATTTATTAGAATGAACGCATTTTTAGACCATATTCGGCATTTCCACCTTATGGATTGGATGAGTGTTCTACAACTGAACCCTCTGCAACTGATCTACACAGCACAACCACAAGATATATGGTAAATACAAGCATATATAGCGACTATGTATGCTTGTATTTACCATTTATCTTTTTTTTCTTACTGACGCAATTTAATAAATTTACAAATAACTAGAGGTTATTGTGTAGACAAAATCATACAATTACGATTAAATAGTTGTGAATATAGATGTCAAGTGCATAACACGAAGCATTGATTCAAAACTTTGTGGAAAGAATGTTTTGAATTTCATAGTAAAAAGTAATAGAGATAATATGAATTTAGAAATTATTGTTTAGTTAATTACTTAATAACTTGAATTCAAAATTTCATAACAGTTAGAATTATTTTTTATATTACTATTAATAGTTATTTTATTAAAATAAATTTTGCCATTTTTTTTCTTAATGTTGCAAATTTTCCCGATATATTTTCATTGAAGAATGTAATTTTTATATCACTGTGAAGTACAAAAAAAAATCATCTTTCTAATATACGTGATTTGAAGTTGCTATGTACCATCCTTGATTTTTTAACATTTTTTTCAAATTTGCTGAAACTTCTATCTTCTGTGCACATCTGAGATATTTTACTTTTCCTTATTACTCATGTTGTACGAGGTGAAATATTATTTTCATGAGATTATTGGGACGCGAAAATAAACTCCGAACTTGTCAAAGAAACTATTGTCATCGTTCCATTGGTCTGACATTTTCCCCATTGTGCTGCCAGACACAATGGAAGATGGAATTTTTAATCATGTTTCCAAAGAAACGTCTTTTCTTTCTTTTAGCTACAAAAAAAGAATGCAAACTAAAACCTCCAAAAAGGAGCAAAACGAAACTAAATCTCCAATTATGTTTTTAACTTGAATTCTATTCGTAATTTAAATTGCAAATTTAAAAGCATTGTGAATATAGGATCCATTCTGAGTATCTGAAAAATTTGCAGCGCGCAAAAGTTTCTTAGACAGTAACATTGCATTAAGAAAAATATTTTTTTCTCAGTTTCTTCACTTTCCTGCACTTTTGAAAAGACTATTTGGGTTTTTAAGAAGAAATTAATGACAATATTTGACGTATTTGAAATGATAAGGCTTTTAACAACTTTGGTTTATCACCTACTTTTAAACAAATCAGACGAAAAAATATTGGTCAATTTCATTAAATCACCAGCTTAATCATTAAATCACCATGAACACTATCATTAATATACAGATCAATAAATAAGACACAGAAAACCCAGATATTTACGAATTTAAAAAAAAAAAAAACATTCATAACGATTCGTACTGCTGCGTAGATTTTTAAGTGTTCGTCAACTGTAAGAGTGTCAAACAGAACATTATGTTGCGGGCAGACCCCAAGACCTCTGCGTGCTTTTGTTGTATCTGTTAAAATGTCCAGTCCGTTTATAAAGGCAGTACCATTTGTTGGAGTGAACAAACCTAAAATCAAAGTAAAAAAATGAGTGTAAAATAATTTTTACATTTCTTATTGTAATTCATTATGAACTATCATATAGTATTCAAAATAAAACTATTACGTGAATATTTTTAAACACCATGAATCATATGTGTCTTTTAAATAAGCTTAAAGATATTTTTTTTCAAAAAAATTGAAAAATTCTTCAAGCTTACTAATGAATTTTATTTTGTAAGTAAACATGTCTAATAATCATGTAATAATCAAACTAATTGAATTTTATTTTGAAATATTGTCATATACATCTTTTAAACCAGTATAAGTGGTCACCCAAATATTTTTTCGCATTTTCTCAAATAAATTTATACTGCCAGACAGTGTTTTGCATGGCAGTAGCGTATCATAGTTAAGAAATATTGAATTTTGGCCTGAATTTACCATTTTTACTTCATTTATCGTGACATCCTTTGCGAGTTATTTGGGTATTAATCAATGACATACGTTAATAGTATCCAAAATTTAAATTTGTGTTTTAGATACGTTTTTCTCACCCGATTGAAACAAAGATTTGACAGAAAACTGTATTTTTAGTCACAGAATCCCATGCTAAAGGTGATATATTGAAGCCATTACGTTTTTGAATCATCGCGTTTACATTTTTCTGAAAATACAGAACGACAGACAGTTAACCCATAATTCGATTTGACTCAAAATTTGAAAGATATCTACATTGTAGATGTTAAAACTGTGTTCAGAATTTTATCTATTTAGCACTCTTCGTTTTGTAATGAGCATATTGACTTATATTCGAATTCCTCTGAATGGATTTAGCTCAGAATTTGATAGAAATTTGTAAATTTGATGTAAAGATTTTATATCAAATTTTAATCATCTCAAATCATTTTTGAGTAATTTTTGTCACAGATAGACGGACATTTTTCGAAAATGTGTTTTTTGAACTCGGGGGGGGGGGGGGTCTAAACGTGAAGATTCATCAAAATCTTGAATACGAATTTTTTCACGATTACGATACTTTCTCTATACTATGCATAAGAGAAAGAAAAAAAGCTTAGTATTTTTTTTAAAAAAACGGAGAAATACTTTAAACTTACCTGTCAAAATATTGATAGTTGTAGTTTTACCAGCCCCATTATGACCAAGTAGTGCAGTAATTTGGCCTTGATATATGTTCAATGACACTTTATTAACCGCTAATTTCGAAGTAAGTCCAGAATGGAATTCCTAAACAAAAAATCGCTCCATGAGAGAAACCGCACAGAAACATTCGTACTTACTATAAAAAATTAAATTATACTGCCTTCGAAACTATAAAGCATAGTTGAAAGATTAATTTCAAGTTTAAATTTGCAATGTATCGCTGCAATATTAATCCATCCGTATATTTAAAATAGTAGACAAATTAAAAGAAACATTCCCTAAATTTTCAATAACAGCTCCTTTTTCATAAATTTTTATTAAATCTGAAAGTTTATGACGCCTAAATATGACATCAACAAACACCTGTTTCACCCCAAACTCTACTTTTGAAAGAAATCTCAAAATCATTACTTCTCTGTTTATTTACTATAAGGCAAAAGCTTGGAAGAGTCCTCCAGTCACAACAATATTGTCGATTTTGCCAGTTTTTATTTCATTTGAAAGTTCATTGACATTTATATACGTCACCAATTATCACATGCCTACATCTTAATTTTTGAGACATATCGCAAAGTAAAATCTCAATAAATGAACCATTTTCGTCAAATAATTTCGCCTTTTTGAGAGCACTGCTAAACTATCAGAATTTTTTATGTTTAATTATTGTTAAATAGTTATTTTACTTTAAAATATTATTTTTATTGATATGATAAGAAGTGTTTCATCAAAGTGTATTGCAATCGGATTACAGTCTTATATAGCTTAATTAGCAAAACAAAGGATAAAAAAAAATGCTCGCTTAATTAGAGTTGTTTCTAAGAAAAAGTGGCGACGAGACACGATAACGTCACATGCTGGATTGGTTTATAATTTATGTTGAGAGCTTGTTTGTAAAGAATCTTCAACATATATTCTTCTTCAACAACAATTATATCTTCAACAAAGAAATTTTGGTCAGATAGCGTTGGCGAACACCATTCCAAAGGATTTATGCCTGCCTTAATTCGCGAGATTTTGTCTCTAGCCAAGATTATAGGGCTGGATAGTAACGACATCGATGAACCGGTGGAAGAACATAATCAGATCATCGAACAGCTTATGAAGCTGCATTCTGTGTTATAACAGAAAGCTGCGGTGTCGAGAGTAAGACGAATGTTTTTAGATAATTATCTTGTTTAAAAAACATGCATTATAAATAATAAAATACAATATTATAAATTTGTTTGAATACTTTTTTCTCGGAATGGAATACATTGACCTATTTAACATGGATTCCTATGGAAAACAATTTTTTCTCTTAGCAAGTATTTTGCATTACGAGTAAGATTTGGGGATGAGTTATGCTCACTAAGCTAGGTTCCGAAGAAGATGAGAATGTGACATGATTTTTTCATACATCAGAAAAAAATGGTAAAATCTGTTTAGATGAAAATGTCTTTAAAATAATTTATTTTAGCATATTTTTTTAATTCTGATGTGAATGATATTTCATTTTTAAAGAGAAATTTAAATTATTAAAATGCTATTTTTGATTCATATATCTCATGACGATACGAATGGCTGTGAAATGGTGGGAAGATTTGAAAATAAGAAGGTAGAAAGTTCGAGTCCCTCTTTTCCCCATCATTTGACAAGTAAAACGGTTAAAAAACTTAAAAAAAAAAAAAAAAAAAAAAAAAAAAAGATTAACTTAGTCTGGTGAAAACTCGATTATCGATTTTTTTTTTATTATTATTATCTTATCAGAACTGGAAATAGCAAAATCTCCCCCAAATGACTATCATGTACCTTCAAAACCAAACGTTAATCCAATAAATAAATCGGTTGTATAACAATATTTGTCGAACCGTTGCTTATAGCATCTTCAAACAATTGTCGGCGTCCTGGCATAGGGGCAGCGCGTCTTCCCCGTGATCTGCGCATTCTGGGTTCGAGTTCCGGTTTGGTCATGGTTGTTCTTCCGGTGTTCTATCTGTGAGATGTGTGAATGTGCCCTCTTGTAAAAAAGGGTTGTGCAAGCGAATGAGTGATGCGTGAGTAGCAAAGTCGTACTCTTGGCCCTAGTTGACGCTACTAAAAAAACAAGAGATGCTCCCCCACGGGCTTAAATCACTGTCTTCATAACAGCGGGCTTGTCCATGACAAGTGTTATAAGTAACAACATCAAACAACTGACAAAAAAATTACTATTTGAATTAATATACTTTTATACTATATTTTTAAAATATAACTTAATAGTTTAAATATTTGATTAAACAAATGTATATTTAGGCATTCTATTTGGAGATTTCGAATTTTAAAATGGTGCATTTATCTGAAAATAAAAACATGTATTTTTAAAAAACAATGATATTTAAATTAATGAAGCGAATATAAAAGACATTTAAAAAATTAATATTATTACCTTTGATAAATTCTTTATTACGATTCCACGTGAAATATTACTGGGTTCCGATTCAAAAAATTCGGCGCTATTTCGTGTTTCAGCCAATTCAATTTCGGCTTGTTGGTTGGGTCTACTTCCACACCAGTAGCTTCTCTGCAATTATATATTTTTTTCTTTACAGTAAATAAAATAAATAAGTTATTTTTTTTTCAATCGACGATGGGATTAAAAAATGATTGCTTACTGTGAGAAAAAAATAAAATGGTTTGGGTACACCGGGTTGCCACGGCCAAACAGCATCAAAATACCAAAGTAGAAAAGCATACAGAAAACAAGAAAATAGCATGGTTAATATAACCATCAATAAGTTGATCTCTGGAATCAAAGCAAACTCAGAAACGTTGCTCCAGTTAGATCCTTCACCTAAAAAGTGATCAGCATATATGAATAATGTGAAAGTACAAAGAAAACAATTTAAGACATAAAGGAATGACCTTTTCAATGGGAAAGTAAATGAAGCACAGCAATTTCTATTTGTTGCTCTTATTTCTACATTTTATGATTTCTACTTCTTGTTCTACAGTACTCTGAACATTCATATATTTCAAATGTAATTTCTATGCATGAAATTAAAATGATAAATCTGTAATACTACGGCTGAAGATGGATATTTTTAACTTTCTCCCGTACAAATGAAAAATTATTATAATTGTTCAAGTAATTCTATTCGAATTCTATTTTCAGTTGTCTGTCTCTAAAAATTGTTCTCTCGCTGGTTGGGACCGGAAGTCTGAAGATGGAGTGATAGCTCAGGTGTCATCCTTACTATCTGATAGCTACTCAAAGTTGCAACGTTCGTCCCAAAATAGTCCTACTATTTCTTTAAAACAGAACGTTAATATAACTAAACTGAACTTAACATGAAAATTCAAATACAGAACAAGAAAGATGAAAGATATTTAATATGCTATCTTTATATAAATAAATCATAGATTTGTAATAAATTTTGGACAGTGCATTAAAAACTTCACTGTTTATTTTAATACGATAGCTTGGAAATGTCACTAATTAGATGAAATTGGTCATATTTTTACTACCAGAATTGTAATTGTGTGCCAAAAGTTGAGTCGAGAAAAATTGTGTGCCGAAAGTTGATTAGCTAGCTGTTATCTACCTGATCGTTAGGAAACGGAAATAAGCTCAACTATTTCAATAAATGAAATTTTTTGGTTTGTGGTCTTGTCACTCAAATCCTTAATAAATTTTATACCAAATTGATAAAAAGAAAATTCTATATATTATATTCTCTTTTATGAAACTCCTTGATATGAAGCACAAAACATATCATGCAACGTGACTATACTGGAAAGTCGAGGGAAAGACACTTCCACTGATTCTTGAGGATGCTACTTTGGATTCAAAAATGTGTTAATTTGATTAAATAATCATTTGTCTTTTTACTACTTTACTGAAGCTCTATGTTTGTGATGAATTCCCTGTGTGTGTGTATATATATATATATATATATATATATATATATATATATATATATATATATATATATATATATATATACAGGGTGTTGACGAGTTCGACCGACAAATTCAGAGGGGTGATAGTAGGCATCAAGAGAATAAAGAATCACCATACAACATGGGACAACATTCCCAACTGTTGGAAACTGTAAAAAATTAATAAAAAAATAGCAAATGATGTTTCAACTATGAATTTTTTAAAAATGAAAGCACGTTGTTAAAAGATTTTTTTCATGCTGGTAACATGCGGATTTGATGATCTAAAAAGTAGTAAATTACTGAAAACGAAAAAGTAGTTTAGAATCCACATTTGCAAAAATATTAAAACTTGTAGAAAAATAAAAGCTTGAAAATGCAAGGAATTTTATATTCTATAATTTAATATAAGCGTGTAGTATGAGAATTGGGGAGTTTAAAAATATTCAAGAAAAACTAAAATGGGAACCTGAAAATATCGCTGTAACAATAGTACAGAGAGCGTTGTCAAATTCGAAAGACAAATTCAGAGCAAGGATAATAGGCATCTCCGACTCTCTATATTTTTGCGATTTCGTCGTTTGGGACCCCATTTTGTATGGTAATTCTTTATTCTCTTGATGCCTACTATCACCCCTCTGAATTTGTCGGTGGAATTCAGCAAACATCCTGCATATATATATATATATATATATATATATATATATATATATATATATATATATATATATATATATATATATATATATATATATATATATATATATATATATATATATATATATATATATATATATATATATATATATATATTAATTTACAGATGGCACAACTAATGCAGAAATTGTTTTTACCTTTTATTGATATCGAAATGACGTCAATAAAATCATGTCAAAAATAATATTACTGACGTCCACATTCACTCGATGTTACTCCATTCGCTTTTTATTTTCTTTTTGGATTGCATAAAGAGTAAAGTGTTTATCACAATTGAAGCATTTAAAGACAATGCGAAGGGCATTTTTGAGAAAGAGATTTTGAAATGAGTTATGATTGTACTGAATACTAATGTTCTAAAATATTCTACTTACCACTAGCTTCGTAGGAGGATATGAGGAAGATGGCAGTGACTAATGCAGTTTGCGGGAAAAGGCATATTCCCAATTTACCAATGATATTCATCGTGAAGTATGCCGACTCGTTATTTGGGTCGAGAAGTTTTACGGATAAAAGGGTAAAGGAAAGGATGTAAATAACCAGTAACACTATGATTGCAAAAACAGCTGAAAAAAAAAGAAATAAGTTTTATCAGAAGTTGAAAATCTATAACGTTAATTTTCAATATAATTACATGGTAGTATTTCATTTCAATCAATTACTCTTTACTGACTTCAAACCTTTAACAACTGCAATCAGAATTTCAAATCCAACAATAGAAAAGAAATTGTTTTTCTTCGATATCAATGAATGGTTTTAGAATTGTTGAAAACCCTTTCAAGCATTGACAGAAATCTATTTCAACGTATTTTGTTGTCTAAACAACCATCTTTTCATATCTTCGCTTTGTATAATTTGCAACTATTAGCATAATTTTGTAAAATTTTATTCTTGAAAAAAATTACCAGAATAATTTTATAAAATCCCTTATCTTTTTTATTTATATTAGTATTAGAATTTCTTTCTGCATAACAATATAAAACATAGCATATGTACTATATACTGCCTTAAAACTCTAATTCTTAAATTAGCTACCCACTATCAGCAATATCCTTTTCTTCTTTATATAATATATTTTCCGAGAAATTACCTGGAACAAAATCTAATCCCTGGGAATACAAAATATTTGAAAAATCTTACGATTACTGGAGAAAGAAGTCCTAGCAATAAGCTATATATTATTACTACAATTAATAATAATGTATAGCATTATATGAAATGTGATAGTACGATACTCAGTATACCACAGTATTTTTTTCTTAAACAGTATAAATGTTGTACTGATTTTTTTTTACTTTTGTAGAATATAGTATAGATAATCTGTTAATAGAATTTTTCTTCTTTTATGATATAGCTTAATGGAAAACTTTAATTGCCTTATAGATAACTTCCCCCACTTACCTAATGCATCACCATATGTATCATGAGCAAATTTCTTGCTAGTAAGAATTGGCAAAAATAAACCACCACATGGATCTTTGAATATTTTCTTCAAATTACTTGCGAAAGAATTAAGCATGGTAAACAGACTTTACTTCCATCATCTCGAAAATCCAGTTTTAACACGCTAAGAGCCAGGCCGATATTGCCTTTCTTTCCGTTTAGCCTGCGATCTCCAGCGAGGTTCTTGATATTTAGATTCATTTTACACACAAGATGTGTATCGTGTTTTAATGAAACCCATTAAAATATTTTAATAAAGGAAATTCAAAAGCATTTATTAATTTATTAATGAATTGTTTTTTATCGCATTTTATATTTTCAGTCACCGGCAACTATCGCGGTCTGTAAGGAAAATTTAACGTTAATCACCAGTGACTGATGTAGCTCGAATGGAAAGTTCAGCATCGGCCATCGATGACTGACGTGGCGCTTAACGTGGTAAGAATGGGTTTTAAGATTTCATCTGTATAAAATATAATTTTAACGTAATAAATTATATTTTATACAGAGCTTACAGAAAATTATTTACAAGGAACACAAAAACTTGTCATTTTTTTACAATTCGAACTAAATTTGTAAACGCAGATAAAAGGGTATTGCAGGGAATTCTTTGTCAAAATTAAATAAAAGCTTACATCAGTTAATAGAATACACATTTAAATAACAATCCAATTGCTTAAATTACACTTCACGGCCGATAACTTTGTCAGTAAAGTGCAGAATCAGTGAAGAAGCTTTTGAGTACTTAAAAATCTAAAGGAGTTTTTAATACATGCTTCAGATATGTTATTCATTCAACTAGGTTGTTGTGCCGTTGTAAGTTTAATCTGTTACACACAAAATTTGATGCTTCTCCAGCATTTACAAAATTGCCTGACAAATTATCCCCTTCCCCAAATCTGCGTATCTGACCTCGCAATTTTTTTTAATTGTAAACATGACATTTTTCAGTATGTCTGGTCTACAGTTAAAACTTGTAAACGACCTTCCAAGACACATAATCTATGAATGCACATTTGTATAAATCTATGTCAGGATCAGAGAAAAGGAAATTGTTTAAGCAAAGTATCATACATATTAAAACAAATTATGCTTACCTCTGTTAAAAAATATGCTAAACGCCATACAAAATAATATAAGACTTATCATAAATAATAATAGAAGGACGAATATGAGTGAGCCATCCGAATGCTTCAAAAGAGAAGTTCCATTCTTAAGAGTGGACTTGTAAACGATGGTGATAATTGGCACAGTGATAAGGACAATTATGAAGTAATTTAAAAACGTGCTGGACCAATACGTGAAATCCGTCATCCCCATCATTTTCATCAGTTCCTGAAATGATAAAAAAGAAAATCAGAAGGAACATTTAAAATTTATCGTAAATAATATCCCTAAATGTAAACCAAAAAAATAATTTTAAGACTCACAACTGCCTACGTGAATAATTTTTTCAAGTAAAAAGGGTTATACTCAGTAAAATCTTTTTTAAAGGGAAAAAAATGATTTTAAAAAGATTCGTGAGGATAAGTCAGCCATCTGACTCTCCGACCCGCCACGAAGGCACACAGATTTAAACCATAAATGACCGGACCGCCGCAACAGCAACACTGGCGGGAACTGGGGTTAAATCCTAAGGACCATCACCGGCCACGGTACAACCCTCCCCGAAGGGAGTACGTCCCGTCATCGATGGAAGGAGTCAGATCCCCCACCTATTTGTGTACCTTCTAGGGTGGCGAGATCCAACCACCATGCCGGAAGCATCTCATCCTAATTACGAGGTGGGGATTGATCCCCGGGGGTTGATTCTTGAGGATAAATGAAAATTGATATCTAAATTTATTTTCTCATATTTGCGATGGTATTTTTGAAAACTGCACCATACAAAGTCCTCTGATTATTTGTCAATCACAATTAAACAAACAATATTGAAAAGTTTATATATTATTTAAAATTTTAAAACGAATAAATGAAATTTTATATTTTTAGGAAACACAATTAAACATTTTAAAATTATCGTATATTACCACATTAAAAAATTATGCGTTTCGTAGTGTGACAGCACATAACACTGAATACCTGTCTGCTTACAAAGTTATTGACGAAGTTTCATAGTTACGTGTGCTGCATTAGTTAATAACAATACTAGTGAATTAAACATGTTAATTACATTTTCTGGAACAGTATAATAATGGAAAGGTTACTGCGTTTAAAAATCTAGATCCTAGTAAATTAATATTACTTTTAATCGGTGTTTATTTGTTTTTATTGTCAAAAATTTTAAACTCAAATTTTCCTCCTACATTTGAGTGCAACATTCGATCCTAGTTTCCTGGTGAAGAATGAAAATAGATATAATGTACTTTCTGAGGAAGTTTAAGTTCATGTCATAAATGTCAGAAAGCAAATTTCAGTTTCTTAATAAGCAACTTCTTACTCTGCATTCCGAGTCAATTTCTTTTCTTGTTTTAAATTTCCTCGTTGTACCTTATGTGTTTTCTTTTGAACTAGTAGTATATCTTTCAAAAGTTAGATTATTAAATTATTTATTTCCAGCTTATTAGATTATTTCCAGCATTTTTTATAAGTCTTATTTAACGTACTTTTGATCCATTAGCTTTTTCTTCAATGATTCTCCTGACCAGATTGAGTATGAAAACCAAATATCCGTAGCATACGACCCAAGGAATGAAAACAACGGCGGAGTAGTCCCTCAAAACATTCTTGTGCGGGGGATAAGGGAACTTTTGCATCCAGACCTGAAAGAATGTTAGACATTGACATTAATATTGAGTCTCGAACAAGATTGTTGATTCTGAATTTTATTAAGTTTTATTCCGAAAAAATTTTACAAACTTTTATTTTGTGAATATTTTTTGAGTATTTTTTTCATCGTATTCAAATTTTTAAAAGTGATATTTAGTACAAATATTATCTATTTTCATATTTGTTTCTTCACAGTAATTTCTGGAATTACTGTAAAATGTTATTTTTATTATTTAAAAAAAAGCAAAAATAATTTCATAGAGAAAAACAAAACCAATATTAGCTAGAAATCAGTATTTTCTTTTCCACAGAAGAATCAAAATGTGCCATTTATAAACAGAGAAAAATATTGCCCATAACCATTATTTATATAATTACAACTGCTTAAATGTTTACTCTTCCTCAATATAAATGTAAAGTTTTTTGCATTCCTGCTAGTCCTTTCAATGTTCTTTCATTCAAGAAAAATACCATAGTTATATTTCGTTTCGTTTGTGAACTAAAAGAATCAAAAACACTATCTGACCTTACGGACATATTACAGAATGCTTCCACTAAAATAAAAATTGAAAACCTTTGCTGCCTGTATTAGTCCAACCGCATTGTCATAGAAAGCTCAAAATATTTTTTTTTAAATTCATCACAGCTATTTTATTGGTTTAATTTTTTTAATTCGATCATCCAAAAGAGGCTTCCGAATTTGCCCCAGAATATCATACAGTATGCGGGGGAGTATTTCACGTTTAAATGAGATTTTAATTTGAGTGAAAAGTTTAAACAGAAAGTTAATATTTAAAAGGCCTAAGAAAAGTGATATCAAATGTTATAATATTGTCAAGAGTAAATTTGGGAAAATATTTTAATTTTTTTCATTTGAGTGAAATGTTTGGAATTCCTTTTAAATATGTGTCACATAGAAGGCATTAACTAGCAAAGAATTTCATATCATTATGCGCATTTTTTTTTCTTTTTGAAAAATTTGATTTTGGCCATGAGATTTTCGAAAAGTGATTATAAGTGCATTTCTATCCGTCAAAACTCTCTAACTGAAAAAAAAAATCCTGTTCTAAAAATGTTGTCCTACAATTTCAGATGTATTTGTATGGTCTATTATCAGAATAAGGTATTGAAAATTATGTTTGAAAACATTTTATCTTAATTATTAAACTTGAATACATTTTCCGATAATATCAAGCTCACGAACGCCAGTATTTAATATTTTTCGAAAACCAATTACCACAAGCTATTGTATCCTACTTCGTTTCCTCCTTTATTTTTTAAAATTTTCTATAATCTACATTTTTTTTAAAATTGATTATTGCATTGAAATCTATACATTTCTATAATCCACTATCTTGTTTTGAGTAGCAAATTTATCAACTCAAAATAATAAAATTGCTGTCATGCATTTTTTCAATGTCAAAATGAATCACAATTCGACTGGAATAAAATGAGAAAAAATAAAATTAATAAATGAGCAGTTGTATTATTTTCCGAAGTGACACCATTTAATCCTTCAAAAATGGATCCAGGGCGAAAATAGGAAAATACTTTTAAGCAGATTATATAAAATAATGTTACAAAATATTTTTAATAAATATATTACAAAAAATTATATTATAATTATTAAATACATTACAAAATATTTTTAATAAATATATTACAAAAAATTATATTATAATTATTAAATACATTACAAAATATTTTTAATAAATATATTACAAAAAATTATATTATAATTATTAAATACATTACAAAATATTTTTAACAAATATATTACAAAAAATTATATTATAATTATTAAATACATTACAAAATATTTTTAATAAATATATAACAAAATATTTTTGGATTTAAAAAATATTTTCGTAGCAATGCACAGAATAATTAGAAAAGAATACCTCAATTTTGTAAAACTATATTTACAAAACGAAAATCAAATCCCATTCCCAGTTAACCTATCATTTAAAAAATTAATACTGTAAAATTATAAGTACTATAAATTCCTTAATTTTCATTGTTAATGACACATATCGAGTAAGTATTTAAACTGATCTCGCATCGTCAGCAATGTAGTATTTCAGAAGGTTACAATTATTTTCGTTTTCGGTTGCTCAATAGAAAAAGAAAGCGAGTGAAAAACAAGTCAGTTAGAGCGATCTTTATTGAATATTTTTAATAAATTAATGAAAAGTGATGCACTTTGTATTAAACTAATCTTTTTTAGTGACGAAAAGTTGGAACTTATCATATTAACTAATTTTGTCCAAACCTTTGGTACATACAATGTTTGGGCGTGATGATTATATATTCAAATTCACCGATCGAATTTAGTGTGCTGTTGAGCTCTCATATGAATAGACAGATCACTAAAAACTCAACCAAACGATGATTTTTTTTAAAAAAAAGTTGATCCAGATCTTTAATTTTAATTGTAAAAAAATATTGCTAATTCCATTAATTTAGCTTTGTGCATTTCACTCTATCTACACACAGACGGCAGGATTTATTTTGCTGGTTACATTTTATAGTCATCATAGTACAGACAAGTATAATTCTAAAAATGCGGTTTGCGGATTAAGTGAAGTTTAAAATTTAAAAAATCCTCAAAATCGGGAGGTTGAATTTTTTTACTATTCCAATATCTTTTGCTATACTTGGATACGAGACAATAAGAAAAAAAGCCTCATATCGTAATGAAAACTGAACCTAGTATACAACAGAATGCTCCTTTCACAGTGATTTTTAAGATAGTAGCAGAGGCATAGCTTTTAAAAATCGGGGCATTCGCTTGAAATCATTCTTTATTTCATGTATTATACGAGGGATTTTTTTTTCATACCCCGATAGACATTGAAAAATGAAAAAAAGTAATTTATTATATATAATAATGGTTACCTTTTGACATGATCAGGGGAAAATTCGGATATTTGTCATATCGGTGAATCAGGTTTCCGATTCCTTCTTCGGTTAAGTTCAGTTTAGTTTGGTTGTATTAATGTCCCACTTCAAAGCAACTCTAGGGATATTTTGGAACGGACTTCGTAATTTTGAACCGGGGTCAGATGACGAGGACGACGCCTGAGCAGGCACTTCCTCTCCAAACTTCTATTCCATTTGGCCTCGGCGGATTTAACGTGAACCAGACCCGCTTATACGACGGTTCTTCGGTGGAATTGGATCTTGAATCTGAAGCTCTACGATTCCGAAGTCGAGACCTTACCACCAGGCCACCACGACCCCTTCCCTCTTCGGAAAAGTATTGCCATCGGTGATTTGATACAAACCTTAACGCTCCTTTAAAGTTCCTCATTAGTCTGGAGTTGTTAGTTTTGCATTGTTGCCAGTTTTTCATTTCAAGATAGAGATGAAAATCATTCTCTATTTCACTAAATTGCATTTTCCATGAAGAGACGTAAGGTTGCAATATTGTCGCAACAGGAGATCTTATACAACGAACTAATCAAGTCCTCCGAAAGGAATGGAACATGCTGGAATTCCAGGCAATTAACTGATCCCCCAGATTGATAAAATTGCGACTTTAGAGGGTTAATATTTTAACTTTGCTGTTGCTTATTTTTTCCTTCAAAAAATTAAAAAAAAAACTTCTAGACTAACTTGGTGCATTAAAGAAGTGCTAAGGTCCATTTCACATGACTGTTGGCAACATATTTTCGAAGAGCTTAAGATTAGTGCTGATTAGTGCTAAATCCCATTTCATATTGTTTGGTGACAACTGTTTTCGATAGGGTGTAGGGAGCTTAATACAGCGATATGTCAAATGCCTGAATCTTCACAATGATTATGTTCGAAAAATAATATTTATTATTTATAACTTTTGGTAATGAGTTCATTTTGTTTCTTTACACACCATTTTTTATAATCTATAAGAGTTTGAAAAAAAATGCTCTCATATAATCGAAAATCATTTGTGTGATTTTTTATGTAATTCTTATTATGTAATTTTTAAAAAATATATAAAAAAAACTCTTATGAAAACAATCACTCACTTTGTAATCGCTTAAATCAAGAGATTTTCCCTGTTCAGCAGCTCTTCTTTGAACGAATGTCCCTTCAACTGATGCTTGCCAAGCGAGGAAGTAAGTTCCTTTATATACTAAAATGACATGTGAAGAAAAAAAACATCTCATTTCATCACCACTATCGTATAATATCTGTGTTTAATCTATTTTCTTCAACATATCTAAATATTTTTAATTCTAGTTTTCATATAATACATATAAGAATTTCCTTCATATGATAATTCCTTTTTGTCCTTTACGTGTATACAATTATTATTAAATCCATCATATCCATTAATTAAGAAAAAATACAATGTTAAATGAAACTGAGAACAAAGACAGTACTACATAATTTTTCATAAAGCCATTCAAAATTATTAATATAATTAGATTACAAAATTATTAAAAAAATCATTTCCAATTAAATTAACTTTAGTAGTAATGAATCAGTTATAATTTATGAGCAATTTGCATGTTCTTTTTTGCATAGGTCAACGACTTATTGTTTTTTTTTATTTAACAAATTACTATTCAGAAAACTCCATACTATTGATGTGGTGCGGAAGCTAGACTAAGATGTAGATCTGGTCTTCTGAGCAGCCTTTGTGGCATGTTCTACACATTTATCTGGTGTTTTTTTTTATATTCTTTTCGCTGAATATTATTCGAACCGAATCCTTCGAACGAATTAGTATCGAACTTGAAAAAAATAAGCAATTCTTTTTAATGACGAAACGCAGTTGAATTATAAATGTTCAGCTTTTTCCACAATTTCTACCATTGATATTCTCGAGTATTCTTCAACTAAAGTACTCACTGTACTATCATCAATGTTGAAGGACCATCCCTATCGTGATAGATCTTCCGATATAAATTCAACATTACTAAATTTACCAAACCCTTTTTTCTCTGTCTACAGAGCAAAAAATGGTCTAAAAAAGCATGTTGAAGGGTTTTTTTTTTTTTTTAATTCCAACACCTCACATCTTCCCAAAATTCATAAAGCATTACAAATCTAACTCCTCTATGTCCATTTTTAAAAAATTCAAAACTCAAAAAACGATTTTTTTAAATATTCGAAGCTGTAGAACAAATGGCCCTTTCATTTTACAAGTTCAAGCAGATAGCCAAACAAAGTATCGGCATTTGCCTTTAAAATACATTCTGTGAAAAACGGCACTAAATTTTACAATGACCTGATATACTTCGCATTTTTACTCTCACAGTTAGGATTTGCAAACATGCTCTTAGTGTTAAAATGATTAAATAAAAAATAATTAGTTATCAATTCTTAAAGTAAACGGGCAAATTCTGGTAAAATGCTGAATTGCTTCTACTTTGTTACATGAATTAGCTCAAGACTCATTTATTTTATGATCTAGAATCGTCCTATCTACAGATCTTGCAGTTTTAGGGGCCTTGGTTGGGTTTAGGAACTTTAGATTACATTTTTAACCTCAAAATTAATTTTTAATAGGCTAAAAGGCAATTTCATATCATGTGCATTCAAGTTCATTGTTATTTTCTTACTGAATTTATTATAGATGCGCCAAGTTCTCTTATTTTACAAACATACACAAAATTAAACCATGTTTACTTGTTTAACAAATTCGAATAATAAAGGCTTATCAAGAAAGATACTTCGAAGAGGAAGATACTTTTAAAGGATACTTCAACTAATATAGTTTTTAGTTTTGTGATTTTTACGAAATTATTTTCTTAAAAAATATTATGATTTATTAGTGATTTATTAAATGCGTAAGAATCGAAAATACTGCTAAAATGCACCACATAAAACAATGAGAAATAAAATACCATCGAAATGCCATTTCGGCTGGTTGCCCATTTTATATTTCAGTTGGGTCTTAAAGGTACTTCCATAACTAGGTGCATATCGAATCTTGTAATCCAGTGTTTGTGGTATCCTATTGCCGAAGTTCTGGAAAATAGTCCCAATTTGGATTGTATAGGGACTATATCTTTGTTGTTGGACGCAATAACTTTCTAACTCCTTTTCAGTGTCTGCACCTCTTACAGCTGAAATAAGCAATAACAACAGAAATGAAACAGTTCTCATTTTTTATTACAAGTAGTGAAATAGCGATAAAAAAAGAAGTTTCTTTATTCATTGCATAGCAAAATTGAAGGGAAGGAAGGAAATGGAATTCATTTTAAAAGCAAGGCATTGTCGTTTACTTTATTCTTGCGATATTTAACAGCAATTATCAGAGATACAACAGTGAAGCAATATACATTAGAAGGAAAGGCTTTTTATCTAATGGAATCTTCCAGGATAGGATAGAAACATAAACATTAAAACATTTAATGTTTTTTATTCTCTAAATATTGTTGATTGGTGAGTCTATAAAATTTATTAATAATTTTCACAAGAAAATTCAATTAAATCGTACTTTTTTTATCAAAACTTTGAAAATATAAAATTGAAGATCAATTTTAAAATAGTTAAAATAGATAACTAGTGTCAGTGGTCTTTTCTGAAGTTTCCCGCATAGTTTCGAATAAAAAAATTAATTTGCGTTTTAGACGCTTTTTTTCTCAACCGATTGAACTATAATTGCAGTCAAAGAATCAAGTTCCGTTGATTGGGTACATAAACTTTCTAATGCAGACAATCCTATAGGATCATCGCGCAGTTGAAAACGTCAATGTCCTGTTCTAAATTTCTCGATATTGTAACTTTATTTTTTTATCTGTTTTGTAAACTACATAGATATTAAACAGAAACTTTCTACTTTAGCATTCAAAAATAGAAAAAAAAATATATGCAATTCAATATCTGATGAAACAATGAAAACGATTTGAATTTCAGAGTAACAATGTAATATATTGTTGAAAATACAAAAAAAAAGTTAATTCAGAAAAAAATTCGCAAAAATACTAAATTGGTATCATTAAAAAGTTATTTTTTTATGTCATCAAACGATATGAAAATAATTTTTGTGCGCCAAAAAAAACCAAAATCCTGCTTAGTTTGCAATTGATTAAAATTCTAATTAAAATTTCAAAAAACTCGCTCGGAAGTGCACATTCCCACCCTCCAAGATATATATGCTCCAAATTTGGTAGTTCCAGGTAAAGCAGTTTGACCTCTAGAGCGCCATCTCACACACACAAACACATTCATCAAGATTACGGACGCATGACAAAAAAAAAAAGTTGCACATTTATTTAATTTAATTTTAGAAATCAAAATATTTTTCACATACTTATCCGGCCTTCGTACAATGCTCTTCTCTTGAAGAATTTAGCAGACTCATTCATGAATTGGCCGGCTAAATCGTTATTAGGTGTATAAACCAATTCCACGGGACGGTCGCTACGCCGTGCTTGTCCGAATGGATCAAAGGGCTCATAGGTTGCAAAATCAACCCAAAGGTTTCCTTTTGGCTTGTTAACATCATAAGTTTGTTGTGCTTGCATGATGCAAAGTATGGAGGCAACGAAGACAGGAATAACAATTTCAAAAAACGTTATGATATAATGTCGTTTTCTAAGGAGAAGTCCTTTGTATAACAGAATCACGAACTGGCGAAATCCACTGGTTGCAACCATTTTCGAAAAATATAATGCCAAAGCCTGTAACGAAAGAATGACAAATGCTAAAAATTAAGGCAGTTTAATAATCTGAATCTTCTCTTCTGCAAGACGTTTTAGACGCAAGAAAAGATTCTGATAAACTTTAAAGATATCAGCATACCGAAACACACAGGAACAGAAGATGATGTCATATAAATACGATACAAAAAAAAGCAGGAGTGATTCTTTTTTTTCTAGTATAAAATAAACAGTTTGTGAATAATGGCAAACAAGTATTTCGAAAGATATGAAGTTTCGAGTAAAGTAAATAAAATTAAAAATTAATTTAAAAGGAAAATTAATTTTCGGAATAATACATAATAAAATACAATAATTAAACGGGACTTAAATTATATATTGAAATAGGAAGTAAAGTATAAAATGTACTAAATATAAAAAATTTCATTATTATTAATAGAAAGTAAAGTATAAAAACTAAGCAATTTGTGAAAAGAAAAATATGAAATTAAGAACTTTAATTGATTATAAAAAAATTATGCCAATCCTATAAATTAAAAGTCTTCCGGAACGTACATGAAAATATTAATTTTTTTTAACGAAATACATATATTTTTATATTTTTGATCCCTCTATTAGGATAATATCACTTCTTATACTTACAATCCATATTGTGGTGCAGGTTTTTGAAAAGGCGGAAGATTCATTTCGTGAAATGGCAAATAACTGTACCGGGGTGTCATTTTTCTCGGAAATAAATGCTAGAAAATGTATTTTCTTTTTTCCTGAGCACATGACGAAAAATAAATTATGAGCGTTGCCCAAATAAAAAATGGATACTTACGATTGCATCAGAATGACTGCAGTTTTAGCAGCGTCACCGGACAGGGATATAAGGAGCGGTAGGTCTGGTTTGTTTTAATGGCGCAAAAGCCATACTTGGCCATGCTGCGCAAAAAAGCATGACTTGTCTAAATATACAATGTTCTTAGTAATACTAAGAAATAAAAAAAATTAAAAGACAATCTCAAAGGAGCTTATCAATTCCAATGTCATGTAAAAACAAAAATAAGTTTGGGTGGGGATTATCTCCCAGCAAATCTTTTAATTCAATATCATTCTCACCAAAATGATTACGTCTAAATGTATTAAAACTAAGGCATTACACCAGAATATGCTTAATGGTTAAATGACAATGACAAAAGGAGCATGTAGGTGCTGGTTCTGAATTGTGTAGATGTTTGTGTGTTAATCTAGTGTGTCCGATTTTAAAACAATTTAATAGAATTGATTGCCTTCGGCTTAAATTATTTTTTGTAGGTCTTACCAAGGGCTGAACTTCGTGTAGCCTATTTTTATCTTGATGGTCCCAAACACTTTGCCATTTTGTCGCAAGTTGATTTTTGATAGCTTGCATAGCACCATTTAAGGGAACAAAATTTCCAATTATTGCTGTAGAGCTTCCAGCAGCCTTATCAGCTTTTTCATTTCCCTTAATTCCTGAATACCCAGGAAACCAACAAAATATTATCTGTATGCCTTTCTCTGATATATAAAGATAATAATCTTCACATTTCACCACTGATGGAGGACTTGAAGGAGAAATATTTCTGAGAAAACACTTTTGGAGTCTGTATATAAAATGTTCCTTTTATAATCCTTTTCTGCTATTTTTATCAAAGCCCGGTATATAGCGTAAATTTCCGATGTGTGTGAAATTTCCAATGATGAAGGGGCACGATAATTCATGCTTAATAAGTCTTGTAGATTTTTAAGTCCCTATGTACGGTCAGATAGATTTCTACGAGACGTGAAAAATTTGATACACATGCATAATGTTGGTGTAAGGACCACATTCTCAATTTTACTCCATCTATCTTGTTGAGTTTTATGTGTCCACGGAAATGTGTTTTCCAGACTCAGGGAAAATGAAATAGAAAAAAAAATTGAAATATAAAGATTTATCAAAACATTGAGACCAAATATTTTTAGGCGATTGTAATTATTTCTCTTTGTATACACACAGGAGAAAGTAGCACTAAAAACGTAATCAACATCTGTATCGGCATCAAGGAGAAGGCTATAACAGATGTATAAGCAGGCTATAACAGGCTATAATAGATGTATTATAAGATCTAAACAGTTTTTAAAACTAATAGAAATGTTTCCAATTTCTACATCCTTTTTATTCTCAATTATTTTCATAAAAAAATATTTTTTTTTCTTTGTAATGCCTATGTGAATGAATTGTTTTACAAATTTCTCACTTAAATGTCGTGTAACTTCACAATTAATAGTATAAAGTATATAATATTAATGTCCTTTCCATTTCAGACACTTCTTCCCCCTCCCCCCCCCAACAAAGTTATCATTGTTAAATTATAACAAATCTTCTTTAAAAAATAATGAAAATATTCATTGTAATAGATACTATTGACTGTAACAATACATATTACGAATAAAAGGCCAACAATATCAAAAATATAGCAACAGAATAAACAATGAAGACAGCAGTTGGAGTTTTCTGTTGGGAATCATTTGTGATTTTGAAACTCGAGTTGTTTGTTTAATCTGCGTTTCTTATTGCATATTGAAAGCTTTGATATGGATTTGTCAATGACTGTAGCTATTGCTGCAACTGTTTTTGGCACCTTGTTATTTGTTTATAATTATCTGATGATGTTTTGCTCGTCGTGTATAATACCAAAACTCGGTGACATTGGACTTCCTGCAGTGGACATTAATCCCTTGAAACCACCAGTACGCAAATCCATTCCCACTGTTCAGTCCGTAATGGTGTTTAAGATGTGTCAAGGACTGGGAATACCAGTTAAACTGGCTGCTCCTACAGTGGAGAACGCACCGGAGGTTCACTCCGTTATGGTTTTTAAAATGTGCGAGGGGCTTGGCCTGCCTGTCAAGCTAGCCTTAAAAAAAAAAAAAAAAAAAAAAAAAATGTCACTCCGCATTGGGTTTTTTTCTGGCCTTGAACTGCTTATTGCATCAAGCGGAGTTCCTTTGGAATGAGTAACAAAATTTTCTAACTGCAAGCAACAATAGTATCCATACATTCAAACTCAAGCAATAGCCTCAATAACTATCTCCACGTCTATCATCTGTCTTCATTTCTTGCATCTGGAGCTTCTTGCAGCTGTGATGGGAGGGTTGGCGGTAGGGGAACGAGAGTAGCCCACCTCCACGTGGTGTTCCCCGGGCAACGATGCAATTCTTTTTGATAATTGCATTGGCTAAGAGGCTACTGAACAGAAGGGGAAGAAACGTTCTTAAATTGATCTGCAAAGTTTCTTATGGGAGTTTATTCATGAAATTTTACTTTTTATCAGAGATATTTACTTTTGAAACGAGAAAATTAATAACTGTGGCCAATAATTTTTTTATAAATGGGGTGGACGTGATTAGAATGAAATTGCACCCTATCGCAAGCAGACTTTTTCTCACAATTATTGGTTTATTGTCGTAAGTCCTGCAAACATCGTAGAAGAATAGCATCTTATTCGAACGTAAAGAAAATTCATTATTTATAATATATAAATTTAAAAGGAGTAAATTGATTAAAATAAAGAAAAAAATTTATTTGCAATTATAAACGTTTAATTATAATTTTTTTTAATTCAAATTTGCTTTTAAATTGTATAACCAACTTATGTATTGTAACTTTTAAAATTAATTTGCAAAAATTTAAATTCATCCTCTGGTAAGAAAAAATGTTAATTTTGCTTTAATAAATTGTTGTCTTTAAATATTTCGCAGGAAAAAAATCACCGATATATTTTGCTTAGATAATTTCAGAACTAAAACAGATTGACAAAAAAAAATTAAAATTTGTTTTTAAAGTTAAGAATAGCAATCTCAACAGTAAGTAACATAAGGGTTGTCCAAATAAAAAGTAGACACTTGCGATTGCATCAGAATAACTGCAGCTACAGCAGCGTTACAAGAACAAGGATATAAAGGGCAGTAGGAGGTGCGCATTGCATATGGCGTTCAACAGTGAAAGTTGTTCGTGGTAGAGGAAATTGATCGAAACTAAAGTCGTGTTATACATATATGTGTCTAGATCGGAACAATGCACGGTAGAATGGTTTCTGAATCTTCGATTGCTCTGGACCACTCTTGATTGATTTCTTTTCCCAAGGGAACACTATCAATTCAACACAATACCGCTATTCTCTAACGAAACTACGAAAAGCAATCAAAAGCATACAGAAAGGCCTTCTCACACAACAAGTGAACCTTCTTTATCTGCCCTCATGTTTCCCTGAAACCAAGACGACCTTTAAAAAATTCCGTTGGAAAGTGTTGGAATACCCGCCGAACAGTACGGATTTGTCACCCTGTGACTTCCACATCTTTGGGCCACGTAAGAGAGCATTACAGGGTACACATTTCCATTCGGACGACGAAGTCAAGGAAGCTGTGCAGGACTTCCTTTGCAAGTTTAAGCAATTGCATCTCTTACTTTCTTGAAACGAGATTTCGCTCATGGGATTTCTGATTTAAAATACACGTCTTAAGCATTTAAAATCGTATTATAAAAAAAATTTCTGTTTCAAAATTTTCTTTAGTCAAGCGTGCTTATTTATTAACAAATTTACTCTTTAATCTGGTAAATATTGCATTGTAGAAACAAAAGAGAGCTTACTAATGATGATTAAATATTGAAAAGAATTAGAAATTTCATAGAGAACGATCCATTTTGCTGATCGCATGATTGCATATCTCACCTTTTATATGCATTTTAAAATTATTAAAAGATGTTCGTAATTTAATTGCTTAACTTCATTACCTAAGTATATATTTAAATAGATGTCATGTCGGCACGTAATAGACTTATAAATAGATTATAAATTACAGTTTTATTTTATAAAAATAATATGTAGGAATTTGTTTATTTTATTAAAGGAGATATTTATAGATTACTTCCTTTTTATACAAATGCGTCATTTTAAAATATGACGCTATCTGTTTAAACAAACAGTAAAAAAATTCACTTACGATTATTTGCTTTTAAGATAAATGTCAGCCGCATGTTCTGATGGTATTTTTAAAGGAATAAAAAAGGCCTCGTGTTTTCCTTTTTTTCTGTCATGAGAATCATTGCATTTAAACATCCGTTTTTAAAGCACTTGAAAATTTTTATATCAATTGTGACTTTAATTCAAAAAAAATTTCTGCTATGCTTGAAACTACATGAAACTACTTTTAGAAATTTAGGGCTCGATTAAATGGGTATTTAATTTTTTTTCTGTGCAAACACTACGAAATGGATCACAACGAAAGTTCGTACACAAAAGTCTCCTGAATATTCATTGAGAAAAGAAGAAAAAAATGGCTCATATTTTGCCAATGGGAGATGTGGAAGTACTGCAGTTGCAAATTCTTCAGCTGCCTGCATTTCAGTTTCTCAGGTTTCAAAGCAAATGTTCCAGCCTCCATAAAAATATAGAATCTGAAGGTCTTTAGTTGTATGATGACGGCACCTCTTATCTTTTGCTTGATCCTTTGGAGGGGGGGGGGTAGAAACATCAGAAATGAAGATAAGAAGCTTCTAATATAATTGTACCCTAGTCATTCTAGTGGGTACAAAAATGTTGTGGGATCAGCTACTCCCTTTGAATAAAGAGATGCACATCCTACTGGAGATGTTGTACCGTGGCCGGTGATGACCCTTAGGACACAACCAGAGTTTCCGTCTAGGCTGTTATGAACATTCCGCTCATTCAATATTCCCGTGTGCCTTCTGGCTTGTCGGAATAGCTGTTTATGGTTATGACGAAATGCCTTGAGCACTGCTGGAGCATTGGCATTTCCCATGCTAAAAGAATGTGACAAGTAACGCTTGATCTAATAAAGTTAGTTTCATTGTCACTAAAATCGTAATTACTCTAAAATAATAAAAATCTGAAATATTCTAAATTTTATGCAAATTATTAGTACTGCAGCATCAATTTCCTCTCACTAATAAAAAAATCTGAACTATTTGTTTACTCTGAAATAAGAAAGAATACTCAGAAGAGCGTGTGAGCATGTAACCAAATTTCTGTTTAATTTGAATCATTCAGTTATGTTTCATGGGAAAAATTATATTGCTAAGTATAAAAAAGTATCACAAGTTAATCTGAGCTGCTATTGATGTTATAATGTTACTATTGACTTATTCAAAAGACCTTTCAAGTTGCAATCCAGTTGAATAATTCATGGGCCCCAAAAAATTTAAAAATTAATAAAAAAAACTTCTACAAATAAAAAAATAAATAGATAATGGAAGAAAATTGTACTGAGTTTTATATTTCATCAATCAGTTATTTGCCAAACAATTGCGCATTTAAAATAATAGGTAAATTTTATTTTCGAGAGAAATTTTGTGTATTTCATAAGGAGAAAAACCTAGACAAAATCCCCCACTCACCAACACTATACCAGTTTTCATTATAAAGGAAATTCAATGACCCGTAAATAAACCATGAATGTCGTCCATTTTCCAAATGCATTTCCATATGTATTTCCAAATGCATATCTGTATGTGGGAAAAACGTGATAGAGTTTCTTATTCACAACCAGTGCATAATATCAAACGTTTCGATTTCATCCATTTTATTTCACCGCACACGAATTATAGGAAGGAAAAAAAAAATACGAATCGGTATTTGGAAAAGTCATACAAAGAGAAAGTATTGCAACCGTAAAAAAATTTGAACTTGAGATTTTGAAAAATCTCCATGCTTCAGACTTCATTGAGTCCAAAAAGCAGAATTAAGGCTGTCTGTCTGTGAATGCAACAATTTAAAAACGCTTTGAGTTGGAAGGATTAAATTTGGTATATGGTCTTCACTCAAAATTTGTAGATTTCTCTCAAACTTCCAATGTATATATTCACAGGATCCTGTATCCAAGCGCATGTGAATATGAAAACTACAAACCGCAAAGAACTAGGTAGATAAGAGTTGGTTCACAGATTGATCATATTAAGTTTAAAATCGTATTAAACTTAGGAGTAAATCGAACATAAAATTGATCATTTGTCCGTCCACATTTTCTAAAGCAAGTAAACGCAATCATTCAAAAACTCAACAACGTAATTAAATTAAATTTGATATTTAGTTTAGCACCTAAAAATGTAGATACTCATCAGATAAATTAAATTTGGTACGTAATCTTGTTTTTAAAATTTTAATTTTGTGCTCAATTTTGACTGCATTCAGTAGAAAAAAGGGAGGGGGGGTTCAAAATACAGTTTCTTTTTTCTTTACTATACTACGAAACACAGAACGCTTATGCGATGAACTCTGAAAATAAGCATTTGAGCAATCGTGATGTTCATGACTTTACCCAAGGTCCAACATTTAAAGCGAGGAGATTACATCTTTATTAATCATGCGAGGAAGTTTCGGAGAGACCATTTCCTCTGATTTAATATTGCATATGAAAGCTCATGGTGCTTTAGATGAATTATCAAAAGTTACCCCCTTTTTCACCATTTTTGAGAAATACTGCAAAGAAACTTATATATAACCCCTAAAATCTCAATTCAATCAAAATACGGATCTGTTTTTCCTTTTTCCTTCCAGCCTGAACCTATTTCACAAATTAATTTCACCAATTTGTAAGCTTAGCTATCCAATCAGAATATTTTATCAATATTGTGCATATTTAAAATAACATTTTCTTTTCCTTCGACAAAATGTTTTCTTCAAAGTTAGTTGACGTGACAAAATCAATATTGGTTATATGTAGGGCGTATGATGGATCCCCTCAAGTGGCTAGCATTAGCGAGATCAATTTAGTCATACAAATGATTTTTGACGAATTACGTCTTTTCACAACAACAAAAAATATTATTTTAAAATATGCCTGCACATTGAAAATAGGGCATTTTCCTTAATAACTTACTCTTGAAAAAAGTGGATATAAATTTACGAATAAAATTTGCGAAATCAATCCATTTCTTGAGTCTGGGACTTTTTCAAAATTTTATTTTGTAATACTTCCTGAAATGAGAGGTCTGCAGAGAACAGCTAATGATTGTGAGATAATTGTTTCGCAAGACCTGAACAATAATTTCCATTTGCAAATGATAATAATTTCCCATTATTATATGGTTAAGCCGATTTTGACGCTCGATTAAACTTTTCGTTTGAAGCCTATTTCATAATTTCTTTTGCATCTTCTTCCTTCTGACTGAAAGAATTTTTGGTGATATGGCGAACACTTTACAGAACATTTCTAATAACATTTTAAAACTCCATTAATTAATTAAGTGAAGCATTGAATTCAATGCAGCTTTAAAAAAAATAAAAGCTACATTGAAGCAGTCTGAAATCGTTAAATAAAGTAGCCTGAAATTTGTATGATGGTTTGTTTACATTTGATTGTTGCCATTCGTATAAATCTAAGTAAAAAACATGATTTCTGTGTAACGTAAGTTAGGATTATATATATATAGAATTATAAATAGCACATAGATTTTTTCAATTATTTAAGAAAAATTATTATTTTATAGAATTTTTTGACAGAGCTTTATGTTAAAAATTTTGATGTTCGCAAATGTAGATTTTAAATTTATTATATATTAATACTTAAAAAATTTCTTACCTAATATACTTTATCTCTCTTCATTATATATGTTTATACGCATATATGTATATATTCACAGGAAAAAAGTGTTGTCAGTAATATAATTATAAATAGACCAGAAATACTTAAAGTACTTTATTTTTTTAAAATACAGTGCTAAATTTAAGGATATCCTAAACAGATCATATTAATTGTTCCCAGTACTCATATTTATTCCATAAATTTTATTTTCTTGACTCAATCAGTTTTATGACATTTATATATGTTGCATACTAAATGTTCGGATTATAACTAGAATTCATTAAAGTATAATGCAAATTAAATGCACATTTTTATGTCAATTGTGGTCTTAAAACAAAAATCAAATAAACATAAATTAAGTTGACAGTTACTTAATGTATGGAAACAGGATAAATCACCCAGTGGGAGTGGTCTACCAAAAATTTTCTCACCTACTCTAATAAAGATGTTATCCCAAAGAACGCTTTGTTTAGTACTGGCGTACAATGGTTACGAAATATTACCCTTTGGAATTTAGCATTTAGAATTTAGCATTTTTATTGAACCTATCGTGCTATCCTTGGCGAGTTTTTTGGCGATCAATCCCTGGCATGTGGTTAAAAGTATCCGAAAATTGAATTTGTGTTCAGACGCGCTTTTCGTAACCGATGGAAATAAAGATTTGACACAAAATTGCACTTACAATCACAAAGTTCCATACCAAATTTTATATATTTAAGCCATTGCTTTTTTGAATTATCAGGTTTACAGGTTTCTAAAAGTACAGACTAACAGATTGTGAACCCCCTTGTTGGATGTATTTCAGACTTTCGTAGGTGTTTACACTACAGAGGTTAAATCTATGTACCGAATTTTATCTATCAAGCTCGCTTCGTTTCGTAGTATCGTGCTAATTTAAATTCGAACTGCTAGACAGAAAGACTTCCTTTAAGACGATACCAAATTTCATCCTTCTATTTCAAAGTGTTTTTGTGTCATCTGTATGGCACAGACAGACAGACATTTTTCAAAAATGTGTCTTTTGAACTCAGGAAGTCTAAAACGGGGAGATTCGTCGATATCTCGAACTAACGATCGTATTATCACACGAATTCACTGAAATATTCCGAAATACATATAAATGTACAAAATTTCTAAAAATTATTTATTATTTTTATTCAAGAATTATCTATGGAAGATCAGCAAATCAAAATGTAAATGAATTCCAGTTTTAATGAATGACATGTTTAATACGAAAACAAAATTTCACTAAACATTTTATGGCTTCTAAACCTAACATATTTCTCATAAAATAAAAATATATAGATACACATTTCCTTATTTCAGAAGAACATAAGCACATTTGTAATGGTTGATTATTAATGCCGCATACACCTAAATAAATATTTGGAAAAATGTTTTTTAAACAATTTATTATCGAGATGCGCGCAATGAATGGATCGAGTTATATCTTTAAATTTATGAGCTAAAATTCTTCAAATACATTGCCATTCGGTTCTGTATAAAATCCCAAAACATGTTAATTTTGCTTTGAACTCTGAGTTGAAATAAACGTTGACACAGTTTCAAAAGATTTCGCAATAAGACATCAATTAACGAGGCAAAAGAGAACTAAAAAACAAATAAAATACTTTAAAAAACTTTCCTTTTGTTGCATCAGCATTTAGTATCAACAAAATATTATAAATAAAACTTCTCTAATTACCAAAATGATGAAACATCAAATTTCTTTAATCCGTAAAATTGATTTGGAACAAGGCAAATTTGCTTGTGTGGCATAATAACACTCACAATTGTAAGAAAAGAATTTTTAATTAAACTAATATTTACAAAAACAAGTAATATAAAAAAAAATTAAGTTAATTCCTACTTTCGCAAGAATTGAACTCGCATTCTTCACCTTCATTTGCAAAACACTGAAATCCTTGCATTTTACCGATTGAGCTACTGCCTGTTGATTTCAATTTGCTTTACAAACTGCTAAAACTTTATTTAAAGTCTTAACAATTAATTAAATTTAACAATTAAGGAATTAATATTTGAAAAAAACTGTATTAATATCAAGTGTCATCCATTACGACTTTAAAAAAATGTATTTGAACTTGAGTGGATGAATAAAAAGTATTTTATTAACGATTGAAAATTTAAACAAGATATATAAATATATATAGGGAGAGTGTGAACTAATTGTAGGAATTGAAAAAAAGAGTTCTGAAAGAATTTACTTAAATTATCGTTTGCGTTTTCTACAAGAAATTGTTAAGTTGAGAGGTTTAAATTAAATCGATAGCTTTATTTAGAGGCATTACTTATACATATTTTTGTAAACCCAATATTCCTTAATAATAAGACATATTAGTAGAGAAAGCAAAACATTTAAAGTATTTTCTTAATTTTGTCACGTTATTTAACACACAAAAGATTTCGCAGTAAGACATCAATTAACTAGACAAGAACAAGAGAGAACAAAAGAACAATTTTTTTAAAATACGTTCCTTCTGCTGCATCAGCATTTAGTATCAACAAAATATTGTAAATAAAACTTCTCTAATTACCAAAATGCTGAAACATCATATTTCTTTAATCCGTAAAATTGATATGGAACAAGGCACATTCTCTTGTGTGGCAAAATAACGCTCACAGTTGTAAGAAAAGAATTTTTAATTAAACTAACATTTGCATAAAAAAAAAGAGTTCTGAAAGAATTTACTTAAATGATCGTTTGCGTTTTCGACAAGAAATTGTTAAGTTGAGAGGTTTAAATTAAATCGATAGCTTTATTTAGTGGCATTACTTATACATATTTTCGTAAACCTAATATTCATTAATAATAAGACATATTAGTAGAGAAAGCAAAACATTTTATGGGTTTTCTTGATTTCTTCACGTTATTTAACACAATTTGCTTGTGGCTAATAATAATCAACAAAATATGTTAGCTTTAAAAAATTCCAAATTTATTACAAAAATTTTCACATTTGGCTGCATGCCTCAAAGCGTAAACTAATTAAACCCACTTTTCTTTGTATTAACCAAGCTGTTTTGTTGAAATAATAGTAAATTTGACAACTTACTTATTACTATCTAGGACATCTATCTTCCTGCCTTTGTTGCAGACTTGTATGACGCTGATCCTGAACTGGAGCTTTCTTTTTAACTAAAATCAGTTTAAGGAAGTAACAT
Source organism: Argiope bruennichi (assembly GCF_947563725.1). NCBI lineage: Eukaryota > Metazoa > Arthropoda > Arachnida > Araneae > Araneidae > Argiope > Argiope bruennichi. The sequence continues at coordinate 125,248,976 of NC_079154.1, read as the reverse complement.
TTTTCGTATTCAAAGAGTAACTTTTCAGTGTAAAAGGATGACGTTTTTTTATTGATCGAAATATTATGGATTATCTCAAAAGTGATAACAGCTGCACCTTGAAACTGACAGAATAACCTACTGCGAATATTCGAAATTCGTTCTTTCTCCGCTGATAACTCAGAAAAAAATTTGCATTGTTTATTTTTATCTTTTTTCTCGTTTATTATACTACATTAGTCGATGTTTTATTTCATCGAAAAATTTCATATGCATAATTCTTTATATATATATTATTAATTTATTCGAAATTTATTAATACGAAATAGTTGAAACATAGATACATCACTTTATATTATATATTTCTCTATTGATATTTTTATCTTTGACGATTATTGAAGTTTATATATGAATAATTAGCCATACAAATATAAAAATCGAAAATATTTAGAGTACAAATTGAAAATTTGGGCTATATCATAAAAGAATAAACTGTGCAAGAAATTGTTTTTAGTGAATATCTCTTTCTCGTAAATAAATGGCAACGGCTTTGGCTTCTACTAATGTACGATTTAGTGATTTATGCGTAAAATTTAAAAATAATTTTCATGAACATTTGTGGTTGGCATCGTTACTATGAGAAAAATTTCCTTTAAAAACATATCTAATATAAAAAAAATTTTGCATTTATTTTCAAATTTATTTCAGATTCCCTTAAAATTTAAATAATCACAATTTATTAATCATGATCTATCTTATATTTCCTCCGTATGTATAATTTTTTCATGTTTTTGTCTATGTTAGCAGAATTTCCATAAGTAAGATGACTTTGAATCCTTTTGGATTTGCCGAAGATATGATTAAAGTACTAGCTTTCGTGAATATCTTATCTTATCTCAAACCATTTACAGTTACAGATAAAAGTATCTGTTTGCATTTGGTTTTGAGATGGCAGGATAAAAAGCTATTTAAAAAGTAGAAAACTAAAAAAATCTGCAGTCCATATTATATTGATTTATATTTCATGAAAGCAAAATATCTAATTTAATATCATCGATAATCAAAATCTTTATCAAATGAAATGACTTTTCACCAAATCACTATTGTTTTAATTCTAAATATTTAAATCCTAACAGTTGTGTTTATTAGAATTTTGCGACAATAAAACTTGATCTTACTCAATTATGGGCTTATATTTACCTGCTCACATAATTACTCTCTCTTTGGTTTTCTAATTAATTTCCTTTGATGGATTTCGCCAAAAAAATGACATAAAACAAAACCATCGAGAGTGACCCAAAACATTCTAGCATACTCTCTAATATACTTTTTATATCACAGAAAACCTTAGTACAATAGTCATGAAATATTGACCTTTAACATGAATTGAGCACTTTTAATAAATTTATTTTATTGTGAGATTTTTTGGCGAGTTTTTTTGGCGGATCCCTGGAATGTGGTTTAAAGTATCCAAAAATCGAACTTGAGTATTAGATGCTTTTTTCCCAGCCGAATGAAACAAAAATTTGACACAAAATTACGCTTATAGCCACAAAATCCCATACCAAATTTGATATGAATAAACCATTGTCTTTTTGATTTATCACATTTATATGTTTCTGAAAGTATAAACCAACAGACGATGAACCCTTTGTTGGGTTTGTTTCAGACTCTGATAGGTGTTTACACTATAGATATTGGGTGGATCCTAGCACAGCCCACCTCTTGGCGTCTTTTTGAATTCTCGCCAAACGAGTGGCGATAACGTCGCCAATGTGGCAATCTAGACGGATTTTTATTTATTTTTATTATATTTTATTTTTTATTATATTTATTTCATTTCATTTATTTATTTATTTATTTTTATTTATTTATTTATTATTTTATTTTATTACTATTTATTTATTATTTTATTTTATTTTATTTCTATTTATTTATTATTTTATTTTAATATTATTTATTTATTATTTTATTTTATTATGATTAATTTATTTATTTTATTTATTTATTATATTTATTATTATTTCTGGCCTTCAAGTATCGTTTTTTAATTGAAAAATAATAATAATAACAAATATTTAATTAGTAGTCAACTTGGCAAGATTTCAAATAAGGTCGAAAAGAAGTGGGCCCATCTAGGATTTCACCTAGATGTTAAATCTGTGTGCCAAATTTTATCTATTCAGTTGTCTTTGTTTCGTAGTTAATATGTTAACTTATATTCGAACACCGGGACAGATGGACTTGCTCTGAACGGATTTTGTTCAAAATTTGAAAGAAATCTACAAATTTATTGCAAAGACGATATATCATATTTCATCCATTTAGCGCAAAGCATACTTGAGTTATTTTTGTCACAAACCAAAAATGTGGTTTTCGAAATTTGGAGATTCGTCAAAATCTCGGATTTGAATTTTTTTCAAAGATTTTCTCTATACTTCGTATACGAGAAAGTAAAAAAGCATGTATTGCAAATAATAATTATTATAAATCAGCTTTAGTATTTTTAGGGGGCGGGGGGGGAATAGAGCGCATTTTTCTATTTTATGTGGATTCCTATAGAAAAAAATTGTTTGCTTAACGAGTGATTCACATTAGAGTAATACTCGTTAAGAGAGATTCCATTGTGCTAGAGTAAAACTTTCAATATTCTCTTTAAAATAAGAAAAACTCCAGAACCATCCTGTTTAACCTTTTCATAAGCTTGTAATTCAATACTTGCCAACTCTTAAGGTTATATAAGTTTGTTTGTTTTATAGTGGAAAAGAAAGCAAGTTTAAATGATTAATAAGAACTGCGTTTAATCCGAACGTATTTCCCGAAGCATCAGTATTGGAGATCGTGAGGTGATAAATGAAATTTATATGCTTTCTATTCTTACCATTCTTCCGAGGCCTCCCATAATTTTCCAAATCGATAGTTAATCATAGATTCAAAAACTAACTGCTGATTGTGTCACTAGGCGACATTCTAATTTTTCTCATGATATAGTGAGCAACCCCTTAAATATAACTAGACACTACTTTTATGATTGCATATTTCGACCTTCAAAATTAAATTGAACTTTAAGGTAAACCCTGCATATTATTTTCATTTATAAAATGGTTAATTCTATTGAAAAAAATGTCATTTGATAAAAACAAAACTTTTGGAATCGCTGCTTCATATTCAATTTTAGATCGAAAAAATTGTCAAATACATTTTCACTACCATAAACTACCATGTCACTACAATCAGTTTTTAACTGTCTACTTAATTAGAAATTTTAAAAAGCAAACTCAGAATATTTTAGGGATTTTTGTACAGTTTAATCTATTGAGCCGACCACAAAGATATTCATCATAAACTATGAATTTGCATGCTTCCGTTACAGCAAAAATATATGATAAAAAATATGTTTCATTTGTAACCCAAAAGAATGAAGACAGGAGAAATAATTTTGAAATGTTTTCACACCTGTGCAATTGTAAAATAGTTCTAATTCAATCGCTTCGTCTAACTACAACTATGTTTCTTCCTGTAAGTTAACCTTCACTATTTTTCTAGTATGTACATTTCTCTTTTTTTTATTTTGAATATTTCGTTGCAAAGATAAGTATATGAGCTATCAACACTTCATGGAAAGAGCATTTTATTGTTCCTTGTCGAATACATTTAAGAAGGCTAAAAGTATTTTTTCATTTCCCGAATTGGTTTTATCGTTAATTTTTTATCAGTATCAGTTTGTAAAACAGTTTGTGTTCATTTAAAACTTTATTCAAAACGTTGAATTTAACGTTACGACATTGGAAAATATAGATTAGATATTGTGTTTATTTCAGTAAAATATCAAGCAAAGAAAAAATTTAGATTTGATAACCGACGACATTGACTTCCACTGATAAATTCAAGTTAGATTCAGTATTTTGATATCTTCTATTTAAATATGGAATTAGGCCGGAAATGGCATCCTTGGCGTTGTCACACAATTGTGGAGGTGAGCATTGAGTAGAATAGAACCTGGGATCTTGAGGTTCGCAGCCGAGTAACAAGACCACAATACAAAAGTAATTGCCCGTGTTTCGTTGCTGTTAACTGGCTTATAAGCTCTTCACCACAGTACTCTCCCTCTAGTGAGTCGGTGATGAAACGATCGATGTGGCTGTCTAGTGGTTATGCATTAGCTGTTGAGTCTAATACGCCTGTATCCATTTGAGTAGCACCAAGCGTTATGGCGAGCGTGTATGGGTGAGTGGTTGCTGTTGCGTCAAGTGAGTCTGACGACTTTGGGTTACTGTGGGTAGATGGCGCCACAACAGATGTATGAAGGTTGAAGGTTCATTGTCCGAAGTCACCAATGCGGAGATGATCATTGAGTAGAATAGAACCATGTTTTTCGCAGCCGAGTAACAAGACCACAAGACAAAAGCAATTACTCGTGTCCCGCAGCTGTTAGCTGGCTTATAAGTTTCAGCACACAATACTGTTAATTGGCACTTTAAAAATAATGCAGTGTTGATAGCGATCTCAATTCGAATATTCCAAAAGCTACAAAAGAATGAAAATCTGATAGGATTTAAAATTACTCAAAATATTAATGAGATACACTTATAGGCATGCAGGCATTTTCACCCAATTTCGTTACAGAAATAAAAATACATTTTTACTTTTTCGCATATGAAATATAGAGAAAGTATTGTAATCTTTTTTAAAAACTAGACTAGAGAAAATTTAACTAGAGATTTTGACAAATTTCCACATTTTAAACCTTCCCGAGTTAAAAAATAAACATATTTTTGTGATTATATTTGTCTGTTTGAATTAAAGATAATTCCAAAAGACGTTGAACTAGACTGAAGAAATTTGAAATATGATTTTTGTACCAAATTTGAAGATTCTGTGGTGGTAACTTCATAAGCCAGATAACAACCTCCGGAAAGGAGTGTACACTTTCGACTAGTGGCTTTGTTACTCGGCTATGAATCCTAATGTTGCGAGTTCGAACCTCAACCTTGCACAATTCTATCAAATTTTGATGGAAATTCATCCAGAAGCATTCCGAGTGAACGAGTTAAATTTGTACCTATCAAATTTGGAATCAATTTCATCAAAGGATTGATTTTCTATTAATCTGTATTTTCAGAAAGTTGCAAGGACCACTGTGGCCTGTCGGTATGGTCTCGTCGTCGGGATTCAAAGGTTGCAGGCTCGAGAACCGATTCCACCGAAGAACCTCGTGCAAGCGGATCTGATGTACATTAAATCCGTCGGAGCCAAATGTCCTGTGGTGTGGAAGCTTGGAGAGAAAGGGCTGCCAGAACAGGTGTAGTTCTCGTCCTCTGAAAGCGATTCAAACTTGCGAATTCCGGGCCAAGATAGTCCTAGTGTTGCTTTGAAACGGGATGTTAAGAAACAAAATTTTTTTAAAAAACTGAACTTCAAGAGCATGTAAACGCGATAGCTTAAAAAAGCAATGACTTAAATATATGAAATTTGATTCCAATAATACCCTTTTCAACAAGAAAAGAAGACACACCGTGAAATGTTTCTTTAGAGTCTGAAATTCGATGAACAATAAAGAACAGTGCAAAATTATTTTGAACAGTCGATATATTATTTTGCCCACTGAAGGGAGAACGTTTGGATTTTCCCATATGACATTGTTAAATTTTCAGTCTCGACGGCACTGCCCACCACGGAGCCCAACAAGAGAAGGCAACCACCGGCTCTGACCATTTCCAGCCTTGGCGCTTACCTTAGCGCTAGCCGGAACCTATACGCTCAGAGTTACCCCCGGAGACAGTGACCACCCTTAACGCCAAGCCCTTCGCTTGATCCCTAGCAGACTAGGCACTCAAATGACTAGGTACCGGCTTTGACCACTGGGGACCAAAGTGTACCACCCGTCTAATGGGTCGCCACGCACGGCTAACACGTGGGGGTTTTGGCTGTCGATGAGAAGCAAAAAGCAAACAGAGCGGCGACAGCTTCTCATGGAGAGCTCCCTCGCTTGCCAACGAGGGATAGAAAAACAAAGCAGAAAGCAGAAGGCGTAAGGGAGATTGAATTGAAAGGAAGTAAAGATCCCTGGGTACCTCGGGGTTAGGACACCCCTACTCATCTAAAGAAGGTGAGCCCCTGACAGGGAAATTACCAGCTGTCGAAAACGCTCTTTCGACGTCTACGCTAATTGGTGGTACTGTTAGCAATGCGATATATACTTTTTGCAAGTATTTACCTCTTAAATCCCTCATCTTCAAATAAATAGATTTCTCTTCGGATGGTTTTGGATATAGCTGATTTCTGTATTGTATTTTGGCTTGTTGATTTTTTTTTTTTATTTTTCGCTAATTCTAATTTTTGTTCAAGAGACAATTCCTTTTCACTATCGACATCATAATCTTCGATAACTATACCGAATTCTCCTGAATGTGGATCAGTTTGTGAGTAAAAAACTTTAAGAAAATTTACTATAAACTTGATCACATTTGAGTTTAGTTTCTTTTCTCCTCTATCATTTTCATTTTTAAAATCATTATAATTATGTTGTTTGTTTGTTTGTTTCTTATGGCACTTGCCACTGACAAGCCCACTGTTACGAAGACAGCGATTTAAGCCTGAGGGGGAACGTCTATTATTTTTTATAGCAGCGCCAACTAGGGCCAAGAGTACGACTTTGCCACTCACGCATCACTCATTCGCTTGCACAACCCCTTTTTACAGGAGGGCACATTCACACATCTCACAGATAGAACAACTATGCCCAAACCGGGACTCGAACCCGGGCCGCCCAGATCACGGGGAAGACGCGCTACCCCTATGCCAGGACGCCGGCATTATAATTATGTAAATACCGTAAGACATTTTCTATTTCGGTATGCCTTTCTTCTGTGTGATTTTTCAATGTAATATATAATTGTTCAGATAATGATGTATGCTGTTCTTTTAGTGACTGCAAAATGAAATTTATTGTTGCATTAGCTGTTAATAAATTAGAATCTCTCCGACATAATGCTTTTTCCATAAAACTTTTTCCTTCTGTATTACTAATTATCTGTAATGTTTACGTCTCATGAAACCGCGAGTCTTCATTGTTAAATATAAACATCTCCTCCTTTCATCTTTCCTCTCACCCCTATTTTGTCGAATTAAATCCATCCTAATGCATGCACAAAAGCCCGGAGGGTTTTACAATCCGTTGTCAAACAGTATTTTATCACTTCTCTTGACTGTGCGATGCAACTTTGTATTCATAGTCTAATTAATTTCGCCCTTTAGGGAGACGTAAACACAAAAACGTATACTATTTTGCTATGTTGGCGATCCCTGAACATATAGTGGAGACAATTTAAAAAATTTCTAGTAAATACCAAAAAAAACGGTATTTAAACTTGTGAATACAAGTATTACAAAATTGTACAAATGGCTCAAAATACTAGTATTCGGTATCCCGGTATAGCAATCTCTACCCCTAGCGTAATAACAAAAACAGAATATGTATTTCTAAAATTAATTGGATAGAATTCAAATATGCTCCAAAATATGAAATTACGATTTGCAACTTTGTCATAGAATACACATACAAAATCTCATTTGTCTAGCATGGTTAATTATTATCTTCAAAAGTATTATAATTAAAATTCGCCTACTCAAAAGACTCCAGAATCGGTTCTGTGTCTCCTAACGAAACATGAATTCACTCTCTTGTGATACAAATAATATGTTTTAGAATAATTAAAAAAAAAAGAATTTAATTACGTTTTTTGCTAATAGATGGCGCTGCACCATATCTAAGGTGATTTCTTAAAGATTGTTTTTCGATTCCACCAAAGATCCGTCGTGTGGCCAGACGCGCACTAAATCTGATGCCCAATTGTCCTTCCGTTTTTGAGTAGGCAAAATTTGAAGAGGAGGTTGCCAGCTCAGGTGTCATCCTCGTCATTTGATCGAGACCTACCCCCAATAATCCTTGTGTTGCTTCCAAACGGATCATTAATATAACTAAATTAGATTCCAGATTGTTTTTATTACTTGGGTAAAACTGAATTGCTCTTTTAATTTATTTTTAATTACATTAAAACGCTGAAGAAACTGTCTTATTTATTCGAATCTTTGTCGAAATGCAGCTTCTAAACTTGCAAGCACGCTTCACGTTCATATTCTTCACGTCTGCGATTCGTTTGATCTTGAATAAGTTTATTATTGCTACAAAAAGTTTTAAACTCTAAACTTTATAAAAATGGTTAATTTTGAAAAAAAAAAACCCCTCCTTTTTTTTATCAACATAACAACAAATTAGCTGCATGTCTTCGAGAATTTCAAAGACGCAAAAAATATTAGACGTGCTCCAGTATCCGATCATAAAGGTTACAAAATGATTAAAAGATTTTAGTCTATAGGAAGATTCAACATTTTTACTGGCAGAAGATGAAAACAAGTGAACCAGCTTAGATTATCATTGTCAAAGCCTATTTTATCTTGTAGCATAACCCAATAAAAATGCTCTTCAACTTCAAGCGAATCTTTCTAGCGCTGAATATATTAGTATTGCGCAAGTAGATTTACATCCATGGGATAACAGTCTTTGTCGCTATATCCCACACTTTTTACATTTCAGTTCAAGTAGAAGATTTATTAAGCCAATCGACATATGAAAATGTGAATTTATGAGCTATTGCAAATGTCAATTTTTGTGATGAGAAAAGGGATACACATTATAACATTCTAAGAGTGCAACAGCTACTACGAGATGACATAGAAAATCGGCTAACATCCGCACTACAATTTATATAGATGATTTTTCGCTTGAATATTCTGTGGAACGATAAATTACATTTTTATTTAAATGGACAAGTGCATATAAACTCTCAGATTTAAGCGAAAGAGATTCCTAACATTATCCAATAACTCCACTGTAGACAGCAAAAGTGGCAGTTGATGTTGCTTGAACGCTGCTTTTATGATAGGATCATATTTCTTTATGAAAACACCACCCATATGACCCATTGCATGTTCCATAAATAGGATAACATATCGCAATGCATTTTCGACTTTTTTTTTTGTTTGTTTGTCTGTTTCTTCCATAGTTTTAATAGCGATGCCACCTTCAAAATACTATGTATATACAAGATTTACCACCTCGAATTATTCGTCCAGCTCAAATTTTCTTAAAATGCACACTTTAAGAAGTATTTTTACCATCATCGACTTATTACACCAATTACAAGCATTTAGTAACTGGCTTTTACACAAGTCTGTGTACTCAGCCGATTTTTTTCGAAACAACATTGTCACTAGTATCATCCGATTCCACATCATGTGATTTTTCACTGAGGGTTTTTTTAAAGGCCGGTTTTATAGATATATGTCATATGATCTCTACTCTAAAGTATTGCTCTTAACAGCCTCTCAATCACACTGGATACTTTGCACTGTATCACAGAAAATAGTTTTCAGAATGTATATTTTGAAATAATGACAGACTCATTGAATAGGCATAGAGCTGTTTTTGTTATTTATTTATTGCAGAGCCAAATCCTTTTATTTTTGTTAACACAGATTCAATATCATTTTATATAGTTTGGAGTTACAGATTCAGCTAGATTTAGTTTAATATTAACGTCTAGTTTTAAAGCAACACTAGGGCTATTTTGGGGCGCATCTTGTCATTTCGAACCATGGTCAAATGACGAGACGACACCCGAGATAGCACCTCCTCTTCAATCTTACACACCACACCAGCTGGAGGACGTTTGGCCCCGACGGGCAGATCCAGCTAGAAATTTCTGAATTGGTGAATTTTTATTTCAGCAACAATGAAAAATGTTTTTCTTGATTTAACTTCTGAGAGTTGTGTTATATATTGGCACAGCGATACCTATTCAAGAAAATGACTATTTTTATTATGGGGGTGGGTCATAGAACATACTAGTTAAATTCTTTCATTTGGAACCATAAATACCATATTTTTTCATCTAAAGCATTCTAAATAGTTGAACTTTAATCATAATAACCCTATACATATATAGGTGAACGGATAGAAATTTTGCTCTATAATGAAATAGTTTGGTGAAAATTTGAAGTTAAGATTGCAAATTAAATTGCGTTTATTCATCCAGCTCGTTGTGTTTGAGTTACAAAGTACAACAAGTACATATTTATCATGTACATTTTTTTTAATATTAGTACATTATTACCGATTTTTCAGTTACAGCTTTCACATACATTTAAAAGAATATATATGGATAAAAACCTCGAAGCCGAAATTTTTGCCGATTGCATCATATATCAAGGAAAAAACTTGCTTATCTAATAACTTCAGCCAAGTTTACAGTGTAGTTTTTTTTTCGCCTCGAAAATCGTGTTTTAGACCAATTCATATAATCTGCTTGGAAACATTACATATTAATGAAATATAAGACTTGTTTGTAGCATGCATATATAACCATTACTTTGCGAGTTAAAAATAAAGGCTACCGCCTTATTTGTGACCATTGCATATCTAATGCATTTTGCACTTATTATATCCACACCTCTTCTGCACTTTTATTAATTAGTACTAAACAATTAATATTAAGATTGGATTAAGTAAATCTAACGGCAAAAACTAAGATCAAGGACTTAATTTTGTACCATTAGTCAGATCCATTGTATGTGGCCATGAAACAAACATGAAATCATTGTTGATTAAAAGTTAAATATTTTATTGCCTTAATATACTGTTCGAGTTTTCAAACCCTTTTCATCTATGGATCATAATCATGTTTGAGGTTATAAATATAACACAAGGAATCACCGAGTGTACAAAGTTTTATTACTTAGAGCGATGATTTTACATTCAATTAATTCTTTAGTTTAAAAGTAATATTACACAAGGAAAAATTTAACAATAAATGTCAGCTAATAAAACTTCAAATAACAGTATAGTCTAATATTTAAGAAGATGAAAGTTAAAAATTCGCGAATTAAAAATCAACGTTCATGATTGGGTAAAAATTGCCAATGTTTAAAAAATTTGTAACATTCGATCGTCAATAAGTCTTCATATGATCAATTTTCACCTTGCGAAATTTTCTTAAGCGATTTTTGATTTTAAATTATCCAAAATAATCATCTGCGGACACCTGTGATGATACACCGGCATCTATTTACTTGTACTAGGTAAACCTGACATCCCTGGAAATGTCGACATCCCTTGCCATGTCCACTGTGCATAAACTTTAAGTCCATTCCACCCTCCTGCTTGGTCAAATGTGCCATCTTCTTGAATTTTCGCCAAGTAAGTAAATATTGCAATCGCAGCTCCATCTGCATAATTTCGTTCTCCATTCCTGGCTCTTATTACAGAAGCGAATCCCAACATACCACAATAATGGAGAAAGTCTTGGTGATTGTAGCCTCTGTAGAAAAGAGGCATATTGTTCGCCTGTATAATGAATGTTTGGGGTGGTGCTTGCTGTTGTGAGAAAAGCCAGGCTACATTGCCCATCGCATCAGTGAACATTCTAGGATACTCATTCCAGACTTGACCATTTATACCGGAAGTCCACTGTACTTGACAAATGTTCATGAAAAACTTCATCAAATCTTCGGCAAATAAAACTGCTTCCGGAAAAACCATCTTCGGATGCTTGGTCTAATATATAAATATGCTTGTTATATACAGATGATTTGTAGGACTGAATAACTAAAGGCTGTTTATATACATTTAAGCCCTGAGATATCAATAACTTCATTTCAGTTTTTTTTTTTTAATTCCTGTCTTTATGGCCATCTAAATGCTTGTATAAAATTGGGATATTAATTTTGTAATATTTTTTATCGACTCTTCTCAGGAAGGTAGTTACATTTCCCATTTCTCCATATATAATTTTTGAAGGGAAGAGGTAGATTTAATAAGTTTATGGAGTGTGCACAGAATCTCATTTTTGTTAAGCTATAATCAACGTTGGAGAAAATACAGAAGGGGGAAATATAACTAAAAGAAAGGTAGAATGATATTATCAGCAATACGACGCTTCAGTTCCATGTAATTTAATCTTATAGAAACATTCACTAATTGATTAAATCAACTGTCTGTTACGAGGCTACACGCTGAATATTTGGCGAAGAACTCTTAAATTTAAATCATTGTTTGAAGATAGAAAAAAAAAAGATTCATCGTGATGCTTAATTTGTAGATTGAATGATTAACATTTCACTTCTAATCCGATCTAACTCAGCCGTGCAATTTCTATACTAATGGAGCATTTTGGGGCCAGTTTCTTTTTCCAACAAGGAATTTAAGATATAAATCAAGAGCATCCTGTGAGATAACTTGATATATTATAATTTCTATATTAATGGAACATTTTGAGGCTAGTTTCTTTCTTCAACAAGGAATTAAGCGAAGGCTTCCTTAGGGGTAACTTGCTTTACATCCTGCGCCCCTCCTGGAACAAAAACCAGTTCCAAACGATCCATTAGTATAGAGCTTTCAAAACTGGTTTGGGCCCGTATAGAAAAGAAAGAGTTAAAATAACGTTGCGTATTGCGGCTGCACTCATCCTATTTTGGAAGAGACATCTCGATTTCCAGTTGTGGTTAGATAAGGTGGAAATCCATCCATCCTTTCTAAACTTTTCGCGGGATTCCAATTGAAGAATATTTCTCTCTAGCAATGAATTTCTTGAAACGTATTGTTAGCAAATTCCAATTTCCGAACTTGAAATCTTGGCTTTACGATCTGGCCATAGTAGTCCAATGACCATACAGACAAAAAAAATTTGGATCAATGCTTTACTTCATGCATGACTGGTGATCGAATATAGAACATTTATTGTTTTTTTTTATCTTTTCTATAAATAAATAAAATACATCCAGTTGAAATTTCTGTTTTTGCGCTAACTTCTCCTTAAATGTTCCTCAAGAAATTAAATTTAAACAAAAAGTTTTAAAAGTATGAAATATATAGCACTAACTTTTAGCTTATTCACAAGCGAATGGAATTGCTTATCTGAAAAGAACTATACATGCACAAGTTTATTCAATTTTGGTAGTTGGTAGAAATTTTTCGGTCATACTCAACAGGTATGCTTAGGAATTAAACACTGGAGGTTCCGTGTTAGGCTGAACCATCTAACCGAGACATATGCCTTGCACCCCAGGGCTTTCGATTAAAAAGCAGATATGGGCACTGTAGGCCTTGGCCCACATGAGCTGTCGCGCCACTGAGTTTAGTTAAGTAATAAAGACACAACATATCACCGGTATATTTGATTACTAGCTGCTGTACACGCAGTTTTTCCGTTTACGTGTGTGTATGTCTAAGAAAAAGAAAATATATATAATTTTTACTTAATACGATTTTTGAATTCTTGTATTTAACTCCCACAAGTTGCTTTAAAACCACCCCCACCCCCCAATTTGAATAGTAATTAATTAATACTCAATTTCATTGGGAGAAATATGATGCTGGCAGCTTTGATTAAATTTTCACTTCAAAAAATACCAATTATACATAAAAGGTTCATACAACATAAAATAGAATATACAACATGCAACAAAATAGTTCATGCAACATAAAAACTTCATTGATCTTAAATGCATAATACTTATTTTATTTAATATTTGCTCAAATAATGCACGTTGATCTTTCAGTATTAATTGCTACTTAAAACAGAATTAGTGAACAAAATTAATTAAACAATTGCAACAAATTTCAAATAAGTTCAAGTAAATAATTTTCATGGAACAGAAAACTCTGTACCTCCAACAAAATTCTAACACGCATAAAAAATAACTATTTTTTTTGGAAATATTTAGTTTATTCATTTAATTATTGTTTGTTTGTTTCTTATGGCACTTGCCACTGACAAGCCCGCTGTTACGAAGACAGCGATTTAAGCCTGAGGGGGACGTCTCTTATTTTTTATAGCAGCGCCAACTAGGGCCAAGAGTACGACTTTGCCACTCACGCATCAGTCATTCGCTTGCACAACCCCTTTTTACAGGAGGGCACATTCACACATCTCACAGATAGAACAACAGAAGAACAACCATGCCTAAACCGGGACTCGAACCCGGGACGCCCAGATCACGGGGAAGACGCGCTACCCCTATGCCAGGACGCCGGCTCATTTAATTATTGTGTAAATATTTTCCGTTTCGTGCAGATTTTGTAACCACAATCACATCATACTGCTTTAGAAGTCGTGATATTCAAATCTTTTTGAACTTCGATGACTATCAGGAAAAGGCTTGAATTAAAGATACTACGAAATTGAAAAGATTTATCGTTTGCCAAAGCTAAAAGAAAGATTCATTGACGCATTTTAAAAAAGAATAAATAAATAAGACTTTGAAAACGGCGCTTTAAAATAGATGATAATTCAATGAAAATAACAAATTTATTGAGCTCTCCATCTCCAGTGAATAAAAGCTCATTGAGCTGAAGCTTAAAAATAGCCATGGAGAAGGCAGATGATTTGTCCAAAGAGACATTAAAAATTTGACAATTCTAAAATAGATAAAATTGAGGCAAGCAGTGAAAGAAATGGCAACAATTTTTAAACGATATTATTTAAAGGTAAATTACGCATTCGGATATGGAAAAGTATTAAGAAATAAAAGCAAAAATGAAAATGTTTGATGAAAAAAAAGAAAACTAACAATACTGGATGCGATGTGACTGAATAGTAAAATAAGCTTAATATTTCAATGGACATTGTTATAAATTGTGGTTAAATTGATTTTGAAAAATGGATTAAAATTAGAGAAAGGATTTAACAGAAGTGAATTTGTCAATAAAAAGCCTATTATTTAAATTTGGAGATAATTTTAATAATTTTTGTGCATTGAAATGCTCCAAAGTTATGGTTCAAAAATGTAAAAGCATTTTGCCTCCAGTTCACTCTCTTCAGAGGGACGTAGCAAATTTTTAACAGATCAACTAATTTTTGAAATATTAATACCAAATTTTGATCGATTCAGTCGAAGGATGTGGAGTTGTATAAGATTCAAAGAAACGGGCTTCAATTATATATACATATAGATTGACAGATTAAGCTTAATATGCAGTGTATGACCAAAGAGTATTTAAGTTGATGAATAATTAAGGACTTTTATACAAAGAACCTGTGTGAGTTGTCTCCTCAAAACTATCCTGCATACACTATAACATAGGTTTTATTCCAGAGAACGCCTTGCATTGTATTGGAGTACAGTAGTTACGAAATATTGACTTTAATTATGGCGATTTTTTTGGCGATTAATTCCTGGCATATGGTGAATAATATGCGAAAATCGAATTTGTGTTTTTCCCAACCAATTGAAACAAGAATTTGGCATAAAAATCATTTGTAGTCATAAAATTACGTATAATATTTTATATATCCAAGTCATTATGTTTTGTAGTTATCGAGTATACATGCTTCTGAAATTAAAGGACCGACAGATGATCAAACCCTTGTTGGATTTGGCTCGAAATTTGATAAGTATAAAACAATGTTAATAAAATAAATGTTAATTCTGTATAATGTACAAATGTTAATTATGTATATAGAATTTATCTATTTATCCCTCTTCATTTTGTAGTCATCATTTTAAATTATATTCGAACAGCTGGACAGATAAACTTTCTCTGAGCGGATCTTGTGCAAAATATAATAAGAATCTCCAAATTAGGTATAATGATCGATACCAAATTTCATTCGTCTAACTCTAAGCATTTTTGAGTTATTTTTGCTACAGACAGACAGATGGACATTTTCCAAAAATGTGATTTTCGAACTCAGGGAGATCTAAAACGTGGAGATTCGCCCAACTTTCGGTTTCGAATCTTTTGACGACAACTATACTTTCTCTATACTACGTATACGTTTAGTTTAGTTATATTAACGTCCCGTTGTAAAACAACACTAGAGCTATTTTGGGACGGACCTCGTAATTTTGAACCGCGGTCAGATGACGAGGACGAAACCTGAGCTGGCGGTTCTTCGGTGGAATCGGGTCTCGAACCTGAAACCCTAGATCTTACCAGGCTACCGCGGCCCATACTACGTATACGAGAGAGTAAAAAGAATTATGCTGCGAGAAGTACATGGATTCGAATATTTTCGTTCCCTTTCTTCGCTCTCTCTTAATAGAATAGCTTACATTGAATAATTCTTTTATGGATTTTTATTTAATTGAAATCCCTTTCTTCTTGTATTTGTCATAATTTATATAATTATCGCCCTTCATTATTCTAAATATATTTCTCCGTGAACACTAAATTTTAACTTTATTTTAATATTTCCTTTTGAGAAATAAATTTTCAGGTTAGTCAAAATGCAATGTATATGTAACTAAACCAGACAAATTATTCTGAGAAATCCTAATTTCTAGAAAGATGGATTTTTTTTTAAATATATATATATATATATATATATATATATATATATATATATATATATATATATATATATATATATATATATATATATATATATATATATATAGATGAGACATGCGTTTTCTGCTTTTTCTGCCTGGTAAAGAAAATATTTCCCAAATATAAAAACTGATACAGTTATATCAAAGGGATGCAAGAAAATGGAATATTCTCTGCATTCCAGACTTGAGAAGTCATTTGACTTACTCGTATTCTCTCCAACATTAAAATTCAACCCTTTGCAATCGAATGGCTCTTCTCGGTGCAACCATCATTCAAGACTGTGCATCATTTTGACATTTTAATTACTTATTTTCTAATTTCGATTTTAAAAATATCTAAAGAATGGAAGAAGATGTAGATTAATTTTGAGGAGAAATGTAACATAAAACTTATATGTATTTATTAAACTTATATATGTTTATTTTTCAGAGCAATAAACAAGTCCTTGTAATAGGTGAATAATTATGCATCGAATTACTTCAAAGAGTGCAAAGGGCTAACTATCTTAAGCCAGACGATAATTTAAAATGATTCCTCAAAATTTAGATACTATTCCATCATGCAGTGGCCAAATTAAAAATAAAGAAATTGTGGAAATATATAGCAATATATAATAATTTGTTTCAGTCTAAAAATGTGAAATTCTAAGTCATTTAAGTAAAGAAAGTGAGGCAACAGATATCATGATATAGTATTTTGCTTAGCCTAACGATCTAAAATTCTAAACCATTAGCCTACCCAATTTAATGAGTGCTTAATTTGAATATAAAATTTTTATAAGAAATTTTAAGACTGCTTTTCTTAAATTTATGATAAATATTATTCGATAAAAAAATAGAATGATAATTTTTGCTCCACACTATATGACTAGTGGAATATATTTTAACTAACTCCATTTAATAATTTGAAATATTTGTGACAATGCTATGTATAGTTAAAATTCACTATTGATCAAAATACTGATGTGTTTAATTTGGAAGTAATGTAAAAATACAACGTAAAAAATATATAATATTTTTTTATTTGTTTTTACAAAGCGAAACTCGGAATTCCAAACATTCATATACACATTTATGAATTCTACATGTTACAGATTTAATTAATTTTATTTAATTAATGTGAATAAGTCAGTACTCCAGTGTCCCAATCATTGCAAAAATAACACATGAGCATAGAAAATTGATTCAAATACCTTTCTTTATTCACAATAATATATAATATGTATAAAACGAAGTCATGCAGAGTTAGAGTATCGCTTTTAATTTGATAAACCAGTGGTTATAATGCTTTGATATATGAAGACATTTCGTATTTTAATTCCTACGATTATATTTTCATCTTAGAATTCAATTAGTTTTTGTAACTGTAGGAAATTGATTGATGAAATACGTACTTTGAAATATCATATATAATAAAATATAATAAAAGAATTCCTTTGTTGTTCCGCTATTGACCATCGTTAACGTCCAATTCTTTTTTCCCAATCAACTATGTGTTGAGAATTTGTCTGTTGCTTGGGAAAATATGTTTATCATATGTGGTTTAACAGTTTATTAATCTAATTTATTAATCAACTACTAACCGAAACTGTCAATTCATTCTATATATTGAAATGGTTATTTCTTGAGAAATTTTGTTGTGAATGATTTAAAGTTGCTTGAACTTAATTATGCTCGTGAACTGTTAATTGACATAAATCCACAGCAGGAAGGACAGTTTCATGTGACTGAAAAACCGCTCACGTTGGTGTGTTGCTCACCTTGTTGGTAACCTATTATTAAAGGAATTCAGGACAAGGGAAAAAGTTCTATTCCTTGTTGATCCCCCAAAAATAAAGCCTGGCCTTGCGATTAGGGATTGCAAAAGTGCAATACCGGTATTCGGTATTTTTTAGATCTTAATACCTGGATACCGGTTATAATACCGGTAGTAGAAATTTTAGAAAAAGAAAGAAAACACAGGGGTTTCTTTGTTTTATTTGCCAATTTTATTAGAGAGTGTAAATATCACAAAAAATAATTTGTATCTTATAAATTATAACAGTATATAAAGAATCACAAAAAGGAAAAGGAACATCTTATTTATTTAAATCACAAAAAGGTGTAATTATCATTATTCAGTCTGTGGTACTATTACAAATTTTTGAAATGTGATCTTAAAAACATAATGCATCAATTGTATTGTCATTAAGCCTGGAACGTAATTTTGTGCAAAAATTACCAGCTGTCGAAAACGCTCTTTCGGCATCTACGCTAGTTGGTGGTATTGTTAACAATGCGAGAAGTACTTATTCCAAATATTTACCTCTAAATCCCTCATCTTCAAATAAGTCGATTTCTCGTCGGATGGTTTTGGATATAGCTGATTTCTGTATTGTATTTAGGCTTGTTGAAATGTTTTTCTTTATCGCTAATTCTAATTTTTGTTCAAGAGACAATTCCTTTTCACTATCGACATTAGTGTCATCATAATCTTCGATAACTGTACCGAATTCTTCTGAATGTGGATAGGTTTATGGGTAAAAAATTTTAAGAAAATTTACTATAAACTTGATCAGATTTGAATTGGTAAGTCTTTTTTCTTCTTTTTCATTTTCATTTTTAAAATCATTATAATTATGCAAATACCGTAAGACATATTCTATTTCGGTATGCCTTTCTTCTGTACGATTTTTCAATGTAATATATAATTCTTCATATAGTGATGTGTGCTGTTCTTTCAGTGACTGCAACGTGAAATTTATTGTTGCATTAACTGTTAATAAATTAGAATCTCTCCGACATAATGCCACAACAGCCAGTTTTATTGGAAGTAGAGCTGATACAGTTCTGAATATTAAGTCGAATTCATTATCTGAAAAATTAATTTACAGGTTTAAGTCGATCATTGCTTTTTGGATTGGATTTCTCAGTTTCAAAAATCGTTCCATCATTAGTAGTAAACTGTTCCAACGTGTTTTAGAATCTAATATTAACATATATTCTATTTTATTTTCAGTTAGTATATATTTTATATTTTTTATTTTCAGTTAGTATATATTTTATATTCTATTTTATTTTCAGTTAGTATATATTTTTGTAATATGGCATTTTTTGTAAGGAAACGCTTAAATATCATAACAATTCTTCGAACGTTGTAAATTATAGGAAGCAATTCTTGATGGGTAAATATTTCATCCTCATTAGCAATATCTTCTTCAACAATTACATCGTCATTATCTTCATTATCAATATCACTCACATTCTTACGCTCTTCAAAGTTGGAACCCGAAGTTTCTATATCCACAGTAATTAGATTCTTCTGTTCTATATATATATATATATATATATATATATATATATATATATATATATATATATATATATATATATATATTGGTATAATACATCTATTCCTCCTCATTTCTAGTAAATACCGAAAAAAAGGTATTTAAACTTGTAAATAACTGTATTATAAAATTGTACAAATAGCTCAAAATACCGTTATTCGGTATCCCTTTATACCTCTATTGCAATCAATACTTGCGATGTATGTACAATCGTTTTCTGAAATATCCTAAGTCGCCGAGCACAAGGCAAGCGCCGCTTAATTGTTAATTTTAGACTTTCAGTACTGTATAATATTAATCAATAGTGTATGATAATAATATATATAATATATAATATTGCATAATGCAGAATAATCCAAATTAAACAGAAGGGTGTTTAGATCGCTCTGCAGGAAAAATTACTTTGCCAAATTCATCCAAATTTCATACACATGTTCACCTTAGTAAGAGAAAAAGACATAATTCAAGTTCCGGCCGCTTGGGAAGGAAATAATGCTGCGAAGTAGATAATTTACATTTTTCTTATGTGAAACATCATCTGTCTATATAAGGAGTTGTGGGGTACCCTTTTTTCACCAACGAAGATTCTGTCTTGAAACTGACTTTATCAGATCGCACGCGACTTGACTGAATCAGCGTTGATTCTTTTATCCTTATAATATTTCGGTAAGTAAAAGATTTTTAGAAACTCTCTAATATTTATTAATCTTAAATTTAAAAAAGAAAAAAAAAGATGTTGGGTTTGAAAAGGCTGGCGCTTTCACCATTAACCTTATCCAGACCCGAAACTGCGGGAAGTTCAAGAAGTAGCAACTGCAATAATGGAGCAGAGTGTGCAGCAAATGCACATGGTAGCCGAAATGCGCGAAAAGAAATATCATCAGAGAAATCATATATCATAGAAATTGGACCTTCTATATATGATTGTGATTCTCAAGTATCACGTTGAGACAGTGCGGAATATTGTGAGAAGTATATTGAAGTTTTATCCGTTTAAGATATCCTACACTCGACATAGATTTTTGGTGAAAATGAATTGTGGATAACATCTGCTTTGATATTCATTGTTCGATTGACAGTGGGTGATGAATGATCTTTACATGCTTTGTAATGAAAGTCATTTTCATTTTATTGGCGCTGTAAACGCATGTAACTGCCGTATTTAGTCTGACAAAAATCCTTACTTTCCTCAAAAAAATTCTGTTACACATCCCAAAAATGACAATATAAAAAGGCTTCACCAAATATGCATTGATTCTTAAGAACTTTCTCATTCCATCACTTCAACAGAGAAGATGTCTTCATGTCCAAATTTTCATACAAAATTATGCATCCCTTCAAATAGCATTGTCTGTTCAAGCACCATTGCGGTAATTCCTTTCGAATGATAGACTTATTTGTAAATCATTTTGAATATATTAGTTACCTTGATTTCCCAGTTATGACTTTTGCTTCTGGAGATATTTAATCCCTTCAAATAGCATTGTCTGTTCAAGCACCATTGCGGTAATTCCTTTCGAATGATAGACTTATTTGTAAATCATTTTGAATATATTAGTTACCTTGATTTCCCAGTTATGACTTTTGCTTCTGGAGATATTTAAAGAGCTGCTTTTATAAAGGCAATGTTCAGAGCTATCTTAAAAGACAGAATTTTGCAAAATGTATCCGATCTCCAAATGAATGACTTACGTTCTGCCATGGAATGTGTTGTGCAATGCAACTATTTCCGGAAAAAAGACAGGCGAAGACATATCGAGACGTCTGTGACGATAGTGTTATCAAACATTTTTTCTCATTAAAAAGAAAGTATAGTAAACATAAAAAAACATGAGATTTCGAAGAATCTCTCCTTTTCAGACTTGTTGAGAGTAAAAAATAAATTTTTAGAATTACGTCTGCCTGTCTGTGAACCATAAAAAAAACGTTGAGTTAGACTCGTGAAATTTTGTATGTGATCTTAATAGCAAATTTTGTAGATTTCTATCAAATTTTGAAATTCTGTTCAACTGTCTGAATACAAGTTAACACTATAATTACAAAACGAAATTTTTTTTTTAATAATTCAGGAGACAGATTTATCATCTATACCGTAGTTCTGTATCAGATTTTTTGTTCATAATTTGCGGTCATTTACATGACTGCAATAATTAAAAAACGTAACTACGTAGGTAGATGAAATTTATTATGTGATCCAATATAATGATTACAGTTATTGTTCTGTGTTAAGCCACAGTGGCCTGGTGATAAGATCTAGACAACACAACCGGAGGGTTCTAGGTTCGAAATCCGATTTCATCGGAGAACCGCGGCTTTGACGCAAGTTAAATCCGAAAGATTATTTTTAAAAAATGGTAGATGAAAAATTCAAATCAATAGATCAGTGTATATTTTGGTGAAAATTTTGCTATAATCAATATGTTCGGAACTATTCTATCCGTTTCTATACCCTCAGAACAGGATGTATTTATCCAGATTTAATGAATTAGATTAGTTTAATTATATCAACATCCAATTTCAAAATTATGACGTGCCTTCAAAGAGTGGTCGGATGGTGCGAGACTACGCTAACATGGGCGGTCGACAGTAAATTTGTGGTGCGGCAGGCCCGTCTAAACGACAAAACCTTTCACAGATTGGATGCCGAACTCGCATCTCTGCTGCTATGATATTGAAACTGAACCACAAGACCATCACAGCCCAATAAATCATAAGGTTTTTGATCAATCAGGCCCTGGTTTATATAGGAAAATAATCTGTTTCAAAGCCAATTTAGACTTATGCTTTCATTGTGAAGTAAAAAAAAAAATTCTTGTTAATTTTTTTTTTTTTTCAGCAAGATACCTTTAAAAATTAAATATCTACAATTTTATAAGTTCCGTAAATAGATTGAAGATGTAGTTTTCGCTGGATTTTCAAAATTAGCATGAGACTATAAGATGGCTTATATGTGCTTTCATAATATAGTTTCTGAGAAATAAATTAGCAAACCTTCTTTCATTTTTTTTAATAACTGTTAACTGCAACCGAAGTCATTTAGATAGAATCAACTGCAGGAACGTAAATTGTGAAATTTGTATGTTTTGATATTTAAATTTGCATTTGATTGTCATTGCGAAAGTGTTGTGTTACTTGAAAATTCAGAAAATTTTCTTTAGATTGTCGTATGTGTTTATATTCACTAATCGCATTGCAGAATATCTATATACTGATAATGTTTCGTAGCTCTGAATTCTGATTCAACTTACTTTTTGTAATATTTGGTAAGAGTGATTGTTAATACAGTTTCGTTTTTGTAAAGGAATTTTATTGTTCGAAACTTGCAAATTCAACTGCATATCAGAAAATTGAATCGATTCATAATTTTGTCAGTCCGGTTTTCTGCTGATTAATAGAGCATAATTTTAATTACTGTTCTGTAAACCATGAATTAAATAGTTGTATGTTCATATTTTTTATCAATGCCCCACAAAATCTTCGACAAAATCAACTTAAATGAAGAAAAAGGGTGTTTTTAATCTGAGTATGTTTTTATGACAATCAGTAAAAAGAGACATTTATAACTTTTTCAGATTTGCCTCAACATTGTATTATAATAATTTTTTTTTTCATTTATGATTGATTGACATAATTAATTTTAAATTTCATGTATGTTAAAAACTTACTGGTTTAATTATTAATTTATAAATCACAAAGTGTTTTCGTATAGATTTTTTCCTTTAGATTTATTTAGGTAGAATAAAATTTAGCTGCAATATAGCTTTGCTTGCAGTTTACTTATTTTTATGGCATGTTCCTTAAAACTTATTAAAATCTATGAAAAAAATTTTAATGGATAATTTATTTGGTAATTATATATGATAAAAATATCTTAAATTTATTAAAGTTGCCTGAAATCTGTTTTGATATATAATTTTAAATCTTAAAAGTTGGAATTTAGATTTCACTCTTGTAGAAAAATTAGTTATGCGAGAAGATTGTGTCAAAACACAAAAATTTATAAATATAGTTTATAGTAAATACTGCATCTATCTTTTATTAAAATAGAAAATAAAATTTTAACTTGTATATAGTGATGGCTAAAATTGTGAAAACTTTGGGGAAGAAAGCACTTTTGATTTTTGATGGCTCATAGTTGACGAAATTTTTATTAACTGAAATACCATAAAATTGTATAGCATTTTTTAAGATAATTTAACCAAGAATTCAATAAGATAATTTTTATAATAATTTTTGTATTGAAATAGCAGTAACAAAAAAAAGTTTTAAAAAAACGGATACTGTGACATATACAAAAATTCTTGCATAAAGTAGTTAATAGTTATTTGGCTAATCTTTAACATAAATTATGCCTTACAACATTGTCCCTTAGAATTAATCGGTGTTTTTAGTTCCTCATTTGTTATGATGTAATACCATAGTTGAATTAATTCATTTAGTTTTTTTTTTTTTTTTTTTTTTTGCTGGGTTACTTTTGTGCAATAAGTTTCTTTAGTCTGCTACATAATTTTTTGATTAAGTTTAGGTATTGGTTGTTCCCTGGCCATTCTAACCGTGAAATATGATTGTTTTTAAAGAGCTTGTTACAGTTGCAATATGACATATAGCTGAATGAGGATGAATTATAAATTTTCCATTACCTGGGAAAAGATCATATGCAGAAGACATCCATTTAGGAATGAGTATTTCATTTATGTACTTGAGGGCATTTATATTTCCATTAATCACTATAATTCTGTCAATGGATTTAGCTGTTGTATAAATGCAAATTATAACATGAACTGGCTGTTTAACAGAATGCAAGTGTTGAAAACTTCAATTCTTCTTATATGTTGTATATCATCATTGCCAAAAGGGCATTTTCAGTTTTAATACTTCAAATCATTCTATCCCATTACTCTGCTGTCCAATTAATATGATTTTATGCTGAGTCGATCTTTTCAAATTTTTTCGAATTTAAAAATTGTTGTTGTTTTGTAATTCTTGCACTTTGATCAGATATCTCCTATCTGTATTGAGTGATGTTTACTTTCAACATTGCATTTTATCATTTGACTGTGTATTCTCCCATATAATTTATATCTATAATGTAGATTCAGTCTTTTATTTGTTTTATTGTCTCTTAATGTTATGCAACTTTTCCTGCTTTTATCTATTTAGTTTTGTAGTGACAAAGTTTTCTCATACTCCTCCGAAAATTTATAAATCCCTGCTTTCACTTATATTTCACTAATTTTTTGTTTAAACTAATGTTTTATTTATGCAATAATTTTTGTTTTTTGGGTGCTCAGTTTGTGCAATTTCTTTAATTTTTACAACTCGCAAAATGAAAATTATATAAACTGATTAACTTAAGAACAATCACAAAAAGCATGTAAAAAAATATCCTTTCAGCTGCCAAACATGGTATTGATTGCTGAATTCTATTGATAACAAGATGCCACTTTATTGGCTTCTTAAAAACCTTTGTTCATTGATTACATTCAAATGAAGAAAAACTATATCTTGTCAACATAAGCAAGTCCACTTCTTTATTCTGGTTGATTACATACTTGATTAAATTATCTTTAAAATAATATATAGCTTTAAAGTATTACTGCGAATGCTGTAATTCCTGTTGTGAGCAATCAAGTCTCAACAATACACTTTTTCTGAAAGATTTCCACAATTTTTCCCATTACCATATATGACCTTCTGAAGATTTTATTCAAAGTTAAGATTATAAATTTGATTTCTATTTCGCATATTTTTAATTCAGTCTTAATAGCTTATTTTGAAAGCATGTATAGAGGGAGAAAACAATATTTATAATCTGAATGTTAGAAAAATGTAATCTATTTGCTGGATTTTATTACTGTGTTAAATAAAGTAATTTCTTTTGAAATGTTTAATTATACGTTAGTAAAAAAAAGAAAAAGTTAATATTTAAGAGCCTAGAAATAGTTAAATAATTGTACTAATCATTTTTAGTAGTCATGTAAATATGTTTATTATGTTTACATTGGTAATTTTTACTTCTTAGCGGAAAAAATGTATTTGACTATTCATTAGTTATCATTTTCTTTTACTAAGAATCATATTTTTCTTGTAGATAATAAGATGGGAGATAATGATTTTTTCCCTCATATATTGGGCAATGTAGAGATTATATCTTAATTGTTCTATGCAATTTTAAAAGCTATATTTTTTATTAATTGGTTTAAATGAATTATTAAACTATTTTAATATTCGTATAATTTGAAATTTGTTTTGTTGCAAAATTATTTAGATCTATTTAAAGGCATTGAATCTGAATAGTAATTAAAAATATCCTCTGTTATGCATAAACATATGGGATTGATCAGATCTGTTACGTCATTTTTGGCTATTCTTAGCAGAAACTTAGTCTGGTTTTAATTTGAATTTTTCATGAATCAAATTTTTATTCTGGTTTCATTATTTTTTAATTAACCAAGCTCCATTGTACCTTTATTTGCATCTTTTTTATACATTGTTTTTAAGGAGCAAAACAAATTTGTTAACAATTAAATGTCATCATTAATTGAATCCACTGTTATAATTTTCTGTATATTTTTATTTCTATTTCATAATTCAAATTTGAGCTTTTATCTTTTAAAAAATTATATTATAGAAGGAGAAAAATTAAAATTAAAAAATAATTCCAAAATGTGTTTCATAAATTTTATTTTGTTTTTCAGATCCAAATGAAATATGGGTTGTTGTTTTAGTTGCTTTAATAACGGTGACAATAAATCTCAGGTAACCTCTTTACTCTGTATGATATTTCCTAATCTTTCGTTATTGAATAGTAAAACTTCAATAAAAAATATTTATTATTAAATCTAATTGAAATCTTAATGAAAAGCATGAATTTATTAGAATTCATTTGTTTACTTTTCATTTATTGGTAGCTTAATATTCTAACAATTGTAAATAATGATGAATTTGTTTTGCATGAAAGTATTTGAATATAATATTATATATTACTGAATATCTTATTGTGATATATTAAATCTAAAGGTTTCAATAGAGTTTTTAATGTTCTTAAAAACTCTATTGAAACCAAATATGTCATTTATGCAATTTGAATTTTTTCTGAGCATAAGGTTATTTTCACATTTCAATTTTTTTAATACTGTTTTCCAGTTTTCTTCTGCACTCCCTTTAGTCATAGTAAAATTTCATGTGATACATAATTATGCATGCATTCTGGTGTATCCAGAATATTCCTTAAATAAAATAAGCAGTCATTTCTTTTAAATTTATATCTTGATTATTGATTTTTGAAATATTTCTTTCAGTCTGGTGAACCAAATGAAAGAACCACTCTTTTAGGAAATCCAGTTAGTAATAGTATTGGCAGACCTTTATTCAGGTAATTTTTATATGGAATATTTATTTCTCATTTAATTTTGAAATTAAATAAGTTATAATTACTTGAAATTTAATTTGTAAATTTACAGGCATTGTATTAAGCTGAAGGGCTGTGTTTATATTCACTTTTTAAAATGTATATATATCATTATCTAGACAATAAAGATTTATACTAAATCATCGTCCACACCAAATTGAGATTCATGATGCCTTCAGCTGAGCTTCAATTATAAGAGTTGCTATTCATGGATTTGGAAATAGTTCTTTATTTAAAAATTTTATTACTTTTACATAAATCTCGCTCTTCAAAGATGAAAGTAGGGACGAAAAATAATATTTTGCTGTAACTTTTAATTTTTGTTCTTTTTACTAATGAAATTGTTTTAAACTTTGGAAAATCCTTTTGTAAATACATAGATAATTGCTAAAAAAACAAATTTGTATGAAGTGTAGAATTAAATATTCAAATGTGTCATTTTCAACATGTTTTTTTTTTTTTTAAATCATTTTATTACATTTACTTTGCATCACTTTACTACTTTACATCACTTTTTTACATGTTAAAATAAGTTTTTTAATCCATAAACAAAAACATTTCTGTATTTCAAATAGCTGCTATTGTAGGATAATAAAAAATTTGAGTGGTGAAAAAAAAAAAAAAGAGTAATATGTTGAAACTAGCAACTATTTTTGTAATTATTTTCTTTTGTTTTAAAACTTTTAAATATACCATAATACTAGTAAGAATATTTTTTGTAGTATTTTATAATGCATTAATCTGTTGCATTTCAAATATTAAGTAACTGAATTCTAATTAGATTTCTTTGAAGATAAATTGGATTTTTTTTTATTTATTTACATCTATTATGATGTTCATGTAATTAAGCATGTAAAAATCCACTTATTTAAATTTTATATTAAAATATTTTGCACATTTTGTAGTACAGAAAAATTACTTCACTTTTTTTTAACAAAATCTTAATATTAATATTTTTTTTTCTAAGAATTTCATACAAAACTTCTAAAATGTAGAGTTTTTTAAAAATTGTTTCAAGTCATTTCAGTTAAAAATAAATCTTATAAAATCATTCTCTAAAATCTCTTTTATTGTCTATATCTAATGAGCTTATTTAGAAAAATATAGAGAGCAAGAGATTTTTAAAATATGATAATTTTTTAAAGTCTTCTTAAACTTTGAATAAGAGTAGATTTATATCCTATCAAAACTCAATAGAATGCATTCATAAAAATTCCATAATAAAACTTGAAGTTGGAGGTATGTGAAATTAATTTTAAATCAGAAATTAAAGAAGTCTATACTTATTTTCGTATTATTGGGGTTGAAAAAAGTTTGTAATGCATTTTTAATTGAAACAAATTTGCTTAAATACCTAAAATATTTATTTAAAAAAATGATTCCATCACTTTTATGCAGGTGATATTAAAAAAAAAAATAACAAATATATATATTTGCTAATAAAATAATTCAACTCTTGAACATTCAGAAATGTATTTTTTCTGATATACGAGATATATTACTTATTTTATACCAATCTGCTTGTAAATCTGCAGGTAAACTTGATGCAAATATACTTAGGTGCTAAGAATTTGCTCCTTGGACCTTTTCTTATCATATTTTAATTATTTAAGAATTAAATCATAGTGAAATCAAATTTTAAGTCAAGCATGGCCTTCTGTATTGATGCTATAAACAACAATAGCTGAAATTTCTAATTTGAATTCTAGCTTAAAGGACATTTTTTATATTATATCTTCCTACACTATTTCTGTTGTGAATTTTTCTTGATACTCATTGCAATGCTTTAATTCTTAAGTCTTGGGGAAAATATTTTCATTGCTATTTTCTATTTTCCCAAATGAATATTTCATCTAAGTTATCCATACTTCTAATCAAAAACAGTAACTTGATCATTAATTTGAAGATTCAATAGTACGCTGCCAACAATTTTATCTTTCACAAAATAGTTCTTAGCCTAATGAAAAGTCAATTTTTTCGGGGGGGGGGGATCCTCAAATTACAAACATCTAATATTGCATATGGGAAAAATGTGTTATTTTTGTTAATATTACTAATTCTATTAAAATTTTAAAAATTAGCTTTTACTTTCATATCAGAATACAATTTTAAAAAGTACTAATAAGTTAGTATATGTCCTTTCTAGTTCCAGAAAATCTGCTGAGATAGAAAGTATTATAATAATTTTGCTAACTAAATTTATAGCTTTTCTCTCTGGCACAAATTTGATTTGTTTATTACAAATAAAAATTAACAGTCTGCAAAAGAATTCATTTATGATTTTGAAAAAGTTGTGCAACAAAAATTAATTGTTGCCTATTCTATTTGTGTACTTGAAGAAAGATGAGGGAAATCTTAAAGGCAATAAATATCCCTTGCTTTGTAATATAAGTAGTTTTTATTTTTAGGTATTATGCAGCAAAACACTTATGACTGTCATTTGAACAAAATAATTGTATTTTGATCTATATAGTAAATGAGAATACTAAACATTTTGACCTATTTATTAGACAGTTACATAGATAATAAATTTCGCCACTGTTTTCAAGAATGCATATTTTGCTTTTTTTTTACTGAAATTCACAATAAATGATCTTTGATGGGTACAAATTAGTTACTTAAATTAGACTGTAGGAACACAATTTTAAATGAATCTCCTCCGAAATGAGGATTCAGTCTTTTGATAGAATCTAAATAAACCATCAAGTGGTAAAACATCACTAGATTTATTTTTCATTTGGAATAATTTATGGGATTCAGAATCAAATTTTCTTTCTGAAATTTGTTATGATAAAACAACAGACATATAATTTCTTGATAAATTCAAATTTTTCATTGCTGGGAAATTTCTTTTTGACATCAACAAAATAATGTAGTTGCTTGGGAGAATGATTCATCTTGATTCATTTTCTAATTAGCATAATGCATGCTAGTATTGAAATTTGGGATTGAATGATGTCTTGAGGACTTGCAAACAACTTTACATTAGCTTACAATGATACTTCTTAATTATAAATTTTTTGGGTGATATTTAATTAATTATTTATTTATTTTCTAATAATTGACATGAGCTTTGGAAACTGACATTCATCATTTTCATCTGAAAATTAAAAATAGGATAAATTTGGAATTTTTAATTTAGTTTTGTCAATAGTTAGTTAATGGTATATTTTCAACACAATGTTTAAATAATAATTTTTGACTTTAACTTTTGTATCCTCAATTTCCATATCCATTCTTTAGAAAATATCCAACGGCTCTTTGAAATCTGCAATTTACGAGAACCTTCTTCATTTAAGTTTCCATGAAATGAAAACTAAAATGAAAGGGATTATTATTATTTCATTGTCGCTTTCATGAATGAAATTTTAAGTTGCATTATTTAAAGTACTTTTGAAAATTTTATAATTTTTTTTATCAATTTTATTTATTATTATGAATGAATATTAACATATAAGATGGATATATTTCTTTTTTAGCCAAGATTTTTCAGATGTAGTTTCTGGTCAGCTTGGTGATGAACAAGCTGCTTTGAATAAAATATTGCACCAAACTGCAATGTAAGTATATCTAGCAATTGTTGACATCGTAATCTATTAATGTCTCTTACACTCAGATTGTATTTTTATGTTAATTTATTATGTTTATTTTTATGTTAATTTAAAGACTTTGATAAATCATATTTTAGAATTTTTCATGTTGGTGTCAGCTGGAAGTGATAATTTATATAGAATACAGATTTCTTTTTCATTTTTATATGAAAATTTTTAATTTTATGTTTTAATGTGAAATATTCTTGAAATATAGTGTATATTTTTGCTGGTTATGTATGCTTTCATTATTATACATACATGCTGTATTTTAAAAAAATCAGTCATTGATTGGTTAGCTTTAGATTATTATATGAAAGCTTAAAATTAATCTCTTGTCTATTTCAAGTAGTATATTAAACCTTCAAATAAACTTATTTTGGGAATAAAATAACTGCCATTTTTTCTAAGAAAATGTCTTCTCTCTATATGAATGCTTTGTCAACTGATTTAATATGAACTAACTGTCATGTGTGGGTGGGTGTTTTCTTCTAAGCATATTGAAAGAAAGACCCCATTTGCCTGAAATGTTATATTTCTTTATTTATTGCATGCAAGTTTTATTATCCTCTACCTAATGAGATATTGACACATGACAAGTCCTCAGACTGTTATAATCTACTGGGCTTCTTTTGTGTATGGGGGGAAGGTGAATTATATTTTGTATTTTTGATTGGCAGAGTCTAGAGATTTTCCCAGGCATAATTTTTACAATGATTTTGCATATTGCATAATTTTTAGAATTTTATTAAAATGGTGCAAATAAGTAAGTTTGGCTAATTTTTTTCTGTATGTTTTTAATAATTGCTCCTACTTTCTTTTGCCCCCCCCCCCTATTATTATGTCTGTACCCAGAAAACACTAAAAAGCGATAAAAATGCCATGCATAATTAAATCAAATATTTCATTTACCAGAACAGGATCTAATATCATTGTAGTCAGTTCTATCTCCTTTTTAAAAGATTTCTCATGACTTTGTAGTGTATTGACTATTTATTGATTTATTATTATTGTATTGGTCTTTATGTGATGAGCAACATATCTCAATATACGAGTCATAAAACCTTTCAATAACTTATTACTTTTACAATTATTATTACTGTATTATTTTACTATCACATTATTTTGTATTCTCATTCATAGTTTAAGAACCTATCTGTATCTTATATTAATTGATGTCATTATAATATTTTTTATACAAATCATTGTTTCATTTTTTAAGAACCCAATTAATGAAACTTTGGGAGATAAAAATCCAAATTATAGTTCATTTGCACTTGGAACATATATATAAAATAAATAAACTATGTGTGAAATTCTTTTTCCAGCTTTATTTTTTCTAAAAATCATTTGCAGATTATAAAGCAATAAATGTTCATTGTATTAATGATTTTAATTTTTTTTTTTTTTTTTTTAGTGACATTATTGATGTCTCTGCTATTCCAACCCACATAGAGCAGAAAGATTTTATTGATCGTGTTAAAATGTATCAAAGAAGATTAGCCTCAGTACAGTTGAGGCATCCTATGAAAGAAAAATGTTTGTTAAAAGATCTTCCTTTGCCAGAGAAAATATTAAGTGAAACTCCTTTATTATTAGCAGATTTGAAAATGGTAAGTGGTAAAGAATGAGATGTATTGTGTGATAGATTAAGTAATTCAATTTGCATCTTTCAATAATAATAAAAAAAATTAATAAATAAAATGTATCATTGTACTAAATTCATTATTCTTTGTGGAAGAACTTGACCCTCCAGCTAGTTACTTTTTGTAACTCAAAAGCAAATAAGTGGATTATTTATGATAATTCAAGATTTTAATGTTTTTTAAATTTATTTTAAGAAATTAGTTGTTCAGATAAATTAATTTCTACATGGGAAGTTTAGTCAGAATTTAACAAGTTGGTTGAAATTGAATACTGAAATGTTTTGGATATGCCCTCCTTAAAAAAATTTAAATATTAAAAAATTGCATTATTTTTCCCAGTGTTTTTTTTTTTAATTAGAAGAGTTAATGAAAAACTTTTAGGTTAAAATTAAATGTTTACAAAAAAGCTAGGAGATTAATACAATTTCTTCAGAATCCAGCTGTAAATTTTTTGGTAGAAAAAAAAATTACATATTTTCTTTAGAAATTCAGTAGGCTACTCTCAAAATAAATATTTTTTCAGTTCTACTCAAAGAACTTGAATGACCAAAAATTTCTAAATTATTGAAGATCTTGCCGAACACAGTTGGGGTAAGAAATCTGAGTGCTTAAAAAGACTGCATTTGATAAAAGAAAGAAAAAAGAAAAAAAAACTATGAAATAATAAATTGATATGAGAATACATAAATTGAGATACTTAAGCTTTTTTAACATTCAGAATATTATCTTATCTATTTTTAATCCTGCATTTGATTATAAGTGTTAGGAATTAATCAGAGATTCATTTCTGTATATTGGTATTTTTTAATGATGAAAAAACTTTATGAATTTTTCAAAAACTAGGAATGGTGGTGTTCAACAATGTTATTTTTTAGAAAATTAAAATATTCAAGAATTTTGAATAAGAAAGAAATTAAATCTTTAGAACTTAATTTTTCCTATTGGTAGTATTTTTTTTTTTTTTTTTTTTTTTTATTGTGGTAGTCTAGTTCAGACTCGGTAGATTTCTGCTAACTTTTTTTTTTTTTTAATGTTCTTTAGATTGACGATGCTTTTACTGATGCCATTACAGCTTATAAAAGTATAGAAATTGAACCGCAAGGTGATCTTGTTACGAAATTTGGAGTTTCCTGAACCATCAATTTTGAAGTCCATCTAGGTTTTTTTCATGTTCTTGTTTTTATTTCGTGCTATTTTGATATGTTTGTTTCTATGTCCTTGAGCATTTAACTATTTAACTGTGCATTTTTATTGTTAAAACCATAAATAGATATAGAAAAAAGACAATATGCGACATTTTTTGTTTTCTTCACATAAAAGTGTATAAAACAAAAGCTTGCATTTTCAGAAATCTAAACCTCAGAATTTTATCACTGTTGATGAATTAAATATATATATATAGTGTATATGTTTATACACATATTTTGTGATAAATTTAATAAAAACATCAATTAATAATTGGTCATTCTATAATAATAGTTGTTTTTCTGATATCTTATATTTAGTTCAATTCTGGCCCTTTTCTAATGCAGACTGCACTGAATTATGAAATCTATTTGCTTTAGATAGATAAATATAAAATGCTTGTAAACCACTTAAGAAAAAGAATGAGCTATAAAAATGCCAAAATAGAATTTAGTAGTTTTTTAACTAATAGTCTTGTTAAAAAAAATGTTTTATTCAATTATGATTTGTACAATGTGTAAAGCATGTCAGAATTGTACAGTAAAAATGAATTGACATTTTAACTTGAATAAAAATAATAAAGTATATTTTATGCAGACTTTTGTGACTTCTTTTTACTTCTGTCCTTCATTTTCGATTTTAGTTTGTCTTGATTAAATTCATAAACCACTTGATTATAGAAATGGAAGTATAGTTTTTGAACTGTGAATTTATGAGTATACTGTAAACTTTTTTCTAATACTTTACATCTTCTTAGCCCTACAGAGGTCATGTAGCCATTTGGCTACATGTTTTTATTTTCTTTTATAAGCTTCACGTATCTGTTCCAAACGGTAACAATGAGTGTTGGAAATCCTTTTTGATAAACATTATAAAGTCCTATATGTGGCAATAGCGGTGCTAGAATTGGATTTAACTGGGGGAAATAACAAAATGGCTATTGTGCGAATCGCTCTACCATTAAAAATATTATCAACTTTTTATATTATTTTATTTTTTTGCATTGTAAAAAGGCACTTTTATTTTTATTGCCGAATTATAACAAGATTTGTGTCACTGGGACTGTTTAATTCAGTAATGTAGCCATTTGGCGCATTAATTTTAAAATTTCATTTAAAAAATTAAACAATTTTCTTAAATTATATGCAGTTATTCAAAATACTTTTTTTTTTTATGTTTAAAAAAAGCCATGCATTCTAGGGTTAAAAAATGAGGACTGTAATAATAAATTGTTATATTCAGCTACTAACGATATTTTAAGAATTGTGTAGTGGTGAGGCAATTTCTCCAGACTATCAGGGTCTTTATTTACAAGTTAATGGTAGACAAACCATCAAATTGTGTTATCATTAGTCTGTAATGTTCCCCAAAATGAACATAACATTTTTTTTATATGAAATCAATCGCCACTAAAATTTACAAAATTCATTCATGCCATCTTTTTTATTTATATATTTAAAACATTAAAAATTTGATAACCAGATTTTTTTTTTCCAACATGATATAAATAAGTAAAGCATTCTGGCAATGTTTTTTTTTTTTTTTTTTTTTTTTTTCTTGTACTAGAGTTGGTGGGCTGAAAGTTAATATAATTAAATCACTTCTTTTATATTGTTGCATTTTTTTAGTTTAAAAATATATGTCATTATAGCTATAAATGTCATATATATATATATATTCTGCTGCTAGAATTATTGTCCTGTTTTGATTGGGATATTGGTAAATAGTACAAATAGGGAAGATTGGACTGGAAGAAAATATTAACACAGTCTTAAGTTCTTTGACAATGTTCGTGTGATTTTTCAATGCTTCTTTCATGAGTAAATCTTTGACAATCAGTTCTGAAATATGATTGGTGGATTAAACACATGTGTAGATGAACCAACATCTTCTAACAGTGTATATGTTGATTAAAATATTTCCAAAAAAAAAAAAAAAGTGAAATGTTGTAGAAAGGATGCTTATCAGAAATCTAATCAGTGAAAAATGACATTTTTTTTTCTCTGTTCTATATTTATTTTATTTAGAGTGTTATTAATTTACACATACTATAAAGCATGTAGTGTACAATATATTAGAAGAAAAGGAAGTGAAATTATTCTAAAGATTTCAGCTTCATCCGAAAAGAGACAGGGAAATTGAAACAGCAAAAATGGTGGCCATGCTAAAAATTACAATTTTAATATTAAAATTTATTTTATTAATCTGAATTACAGCAAAGCAATTCTTGCTTTACAGTTTTTGGAAAATTTAAGAAAAAAATTATATTTGTGTGTTTTCCAAACAATGCAGTTTACAAACATAAATTTTACTTTGAAATTATGCTAATGGAATCTGAGTATTGTAACCTATTTGGAATTTATATAGGCATTTTTCTTTTAACATTACTCCAGTCATCACTAAGCTGAATATTGGTGTTTGGAGTCAATGAAATGGTTAAAATTTGACTTTGTTAAATTCTTGAGATAGGTTATCAAATAATACACTGACAATTATTACTAGAATATGGTGATCTACATCTGATTTTTGTAATCGTAATCAAAGTCTTGTATTGAAAAATGGATGTGATTACTTTTATTTATCTTTTTCAGTTTTTCCATGTTCAATTTTTGTATATGTTTTACTCTTAGTGCATTAGTCTTTGGCTTGTTTTATTTTGCAGTAAAGTGGGGTTTTTTTTCCCCCATTGCTCTTATAGCTTTTTGTATTGTAGGAGTTTTAATTAATTCTGGAGATTTTAGAGATGAATGTTGACTCCAGATTAGCATAATGCTAACCTAACGTTTCAGCGTGGCGATAAGATCGTTTCTGCTAATGTTCCATTAAAATTACCAAATCTCAGAGATTTTCGGGTGGGTTTTTCCTATTATTTCTTTGGGGGAAAGTACCATTATTTACTGTTCGTTTCAGTATATCAATATCGCCACTTTTCGATGATTCTACCTCGCTACAGGGTGAGACGCGGGAGGATGAGCGCCGCATTTCCGAGTTTCTACATTCTTTCACCTCGACTTCCGTCCCATTAGATACGTTTTTGTTCATTTTTTTTCCCGTGCATGTGAGTGCCAATTCATTTCTGATCGTACTATTTTGTTGTAATCCAAAATTGTGTATTGATTGCTTATATGGCTAGGTCAAGTGGCGAAAAACTTTCAGAACTAGCACGAAAAATATTTTATATTAATATCATTAAATGTAACTGCAAATATCTACTATTTTTAATCTTAAAATGTTCTCAAAATATTCAATAACAAATAAAAAAAATTGTTTTGATATAAAAAATTTATGAAAAAACTGATTTACCAAATTTTAAGAACAGTCATCTTCCATTAATTCATCGGTAAAAATTGTTCCAAAGTGTTTTTTTTTTTTTTTTTTTTTTTTTTGTCAGTTTCTTTTTCCGACAACATTCTAAGTTATCTGCAGTTTTTACGCCTTCTAAATCCGGGAGTAATACAAATTCACTTTATTGTTAAATGTAAATATCTCTTTCTTTATTTCTCTCGCCCCTATTCTGACTAAATAAAAGCATCATGATGTATGCGTAAAAGCACATAGGGTTATCGAATCTGAGAATGAACAGCTTCTTGTTGTAACCCCGCCTCCCCCCTTTAGTTCCCTAACAATATTCGATTTAAGTCATATTTCATGTGACATGTTTATCAAAATTTTATTTACACTTAAAAAAGGTCGAGGTTTATTTATAATTTGAAAATAAAGGTTTATTTTCAAATAAACCTTTATTTTCAAACCAAAGGCCGAGGTTTATTTATAATAAAAAGGTTTATTTATAATTTGAAAATATCTGCATATTTTAAATCAATTATCTAATCCTTTAGAAATTCGTTAACACCTTCAAAATGCTGTATTGACACAGTTTGGGTTTGTTCAATATTTGATATTTCTTAAAAATTATTCTTAAAGTCTTTAGCTTTTATTTATGTCCTCAAGAAATGTAATTATTATCTTAATTTTCTAACATCTGTCAAGATGCGATGCTGCATAAAATAGTAAACTTATTTGATAACCATGATAAATTTGAAATGACGGTTGACTTTTCTCACTTTTGTTGAAATTATTCATCCAAAAATCGTTGAATCAAAACCACTCCGAAATAAATTTTTAAAAATCTGACTACGAAAATCCTAGCTGAAAAAATTGCATGCAAAGAATAGACGTACTCATATTCTACATTTAAAAAGAAAATATCAAAAGTAGAACTGGTATGGAATCTATTAAATTACTACTTTACGCTTCGAAAAATAATTCATACTTGTACGTTATGTGGTTGAAATATTAGACTTTTAAGAACTCATTTTTCATTCCTGAGTTGCATTCACAGCCGGCATTCTTCCAGGGTTTCACTAATCAAACAGTCGTTATCATTCTTGGAAGAATATTAGCCAACGTTACTATAGCTAGCTGTAGATCATAGCTACTGTAAATTCTTCGGATCGAATAGTGTGTTTTCCTAGCATTGCTCAGGGGTGTTTGTGCTCCGGGGAAACCCCGGAATTCCGGGGATTTTGAACTTCGATACCCGGAAATTCCGGGGATCGTCGTTCAAAAGGAAGTAGGAATAATAATGAATTATTTATTTTGATCTGGGCGATTTTGTTTGCTTTGAAAGCAGAAAACGCAAGGTCAGCGTGTGTGGTGAAAACTTTTCCTTTCTTTCTCCAAAGGCAGTGATAATGCGTGAAAAGGGGGAAAAAAACTTCTTTTTTGTTCTTTCCTTATTGCGAGTTATGACTCATTCCCCCGTTTCTCGGACATTCTCTTCTGGATTCTTTTCGGCAAGTAGGCGCGGCAGAAAAAAAAAGGGAGAGACTTCGCGACCAGATGTGCGATCACGTGACTCTGGGTTCAAAGGTCTTATCTCTCCTGGCGTGGCGCCAATAAGTAGAGAAGGGGGATTTTTCGCCGTATTAGCTATTTGTCATTGATCGCTTCGCAACTTTTTTTTCTCCGCTGTGTAAAATTTTCGTTTCATTTATTGATGCACGTGTAAATTTTTCGTTTCTCTTATTGAAATATTTTTTTATTTATGTAAGCAAGAGAATTTCACTTTGAAATTTCAGCATATGAAACAGAAATTACCCCTTAAAAATTCATATCTAATTAGTTTTACAGCATTAGATTCAGAGCTAAGAGGTAAAACCAGTACAATATTAGCTTTTGAAAAATTATCATCTTTTATGTCCCATATTTTTAGTGATAATGAAAAGTCAAAAGTAGAAGCTGAAATAAGGTTATACCAGAGTGATATTGATATCACCAAAGAAATGCTCTACACATCTGATGAAAGTGGAAATCAAGTCAAGTGTACAATTGATAAATGTTGGTCTAAAGTTTTTAATTTAAAAGATGATTTCACAAATGATTATAAGTATCCTACATTGGCTAAATTGGTCAAAGCCTGCCTTAGCTGCTTCCATGGCCCATTAGTGGAAAGTGCATTCAACTTAATGGATACACTTGTCACTGACTATAGAACCTCTCTTAAGATTGATTCCCTAGATGCAGTGCAGACTATTAAATATGATTTAATGGCTTCTAAAGAAACCTCATGTGAAAAATATGGCTCAAAAAATCCAATGACTGATCCAATTCACAAAGATCTCTTACTGAATATGAACAGAAGTTGGAAAACATATCAAGAGGACTTAAAAACATGTATTTCAGATGAGTCACCTATAAAAGTCTCTGAAAAACCTTCTACATTAGCAGAAAAGCAAACTGCTTCTACCTCTGCATGTGCAGTTCTCGAGGAAATTTCTTCAACTGTAAATGAGGAAAATAAAAGTCAATCTTCCTGCAATTATGAAGTTCACCACAAAAGAAAGACAAGCCCACAAACATCAGAAAATAAAAAAAAAAAAGCAGCAGAAATTAGATAATTTTTTTAAAGTATTAATTCAAGTAATTTAAAATATTTGCATAAAATGTAGTAGTTTATATGTTTGAAAATTTATGGTTATTAATTTTGCAAAAAAAGTAATTCATTGAACTTTTATAATTAGGTCATTCAATATTTCATAATTGTAATTTTTCATTTCTCTCCCCCCCCCCCTTCTCGAAACTCCAAAATGCCGGTAGTAAGTCCGTAACAGTTTCAGGGGATTTTTTGGGGTCCCACAAACACCCCTGATTGCTGTAATACTTCCCTTATGTCACACATATTCATAAAATCCAAATCAGTATAGTGATACAGTGAATACAGAATTGTGCTTTTCAAACTAATGCACGGGAATATGATGCATTACTTCTTAATAAAGGGATCATCTGCATCGAGAAGCCTTGCAGTTATAACTGAATGAACATAATCGACTGCTGTGGTGTGGAAAAACCTCTTGTTGTCCTGCGATATATTCTATACTAACGCTATATATTCTAAAAATATAGTACTAATACGACAACCAGAAGAGTGTGATTCAATAAAAGAGCTTCAAGAACTCATAATTACACAATTTTTTCCCTGACATCTACTCTATAAAAGCAGGAAACAAACAGAGAAAACTGTAGAGTCTCTCTCTCTCTCAAATTTATCGATCAGAAGAGATCCTGCCCTTAACACACTCTTCATGTAAATGAGGATTAAAACAAGTTAGTCAATTTTATCAATGAAAAGAAACTTAAGTATTGATAATAAAAGGGATTAAACTCTGAGGTAATTAAATGTTTCAACATTAATTGCATTAAAAAATTATAGATTTCATCTGAAATTTTTTTTAATTGTGGAAATAAAATTTTAAAAATAGAAGCTGAAATCACTGGATAGATATTTTTTAATGTGATGTAAAACCATCCATTTTCGTGTAACAATGTATTCAAATGTTATAAATAGAGAAAATCTAAGTTCAAGAATTAAAAATAGCATTATTTTGCCTTTCCTAGGATGTATCATTTTTAGATGCTTTCAGGCCATTTTCATGGAATCGCTATCTGAAAATTTTAATCTTATAATTCTTAAAAGAGTAAATAAATAGAATACTGTGGCCTACACTTGTGATCGGTAACTGATTATAACCCTTGTGCTTTTGAAGGAAGGATAGTGAATTCTAGAATATTCAGAATGTAATTATACATCGAAAAAATTACTGTTTTCCAATCGATATAAGTTAAAAGGATTTTCTTTGATTTTATTAGTCTTTATCTCAAATTTTATCTAAAAGGACATAAAACTTCGGCTATTTTTCGCCTTCATGAGAAACTGAATGACAATACTAACATATGCGTTTTCGAGCTCTCTTATCCTAATCTTTAAGATATTGTTCTCCCCTTGAAATCCTCAACGCCAAAAAATTAAGAAATGCATCACTGATTGACAGAAAATAGATTCCGAAATTTCATTGTAATTCCAGCAATTCTTGAACGCTAGTTCCAATTTTTGTGATCACTTAACTATTCTCTTTGCTTTCTCCCTTTCCATTTTCCAAATCAAAGATTGCGAAAGCGTATTCCTTTATAATATGCAGAATACAGATTTTATATAACTAGAATAAAGTGCCGACAAATGATATGAAAATACTATTGGATCTTTTATTTAACGTATTTTAACATGATAATGTATATAAGTTGGACACTAACTGGAAATTGCTGCTGAAACAAATAAGGTCTTAATTTCAGTATTAGTTAAGAAAAGTAGATGATTTTTTCTTCCAATATATTGAAAAATCAAACAATACGTACTTTCTTTCATAAAACGTCATTTTCTGCATTTAATTGAAAGAAGAATAATTGCAAATATGTTGCAGACGATAAAACAGACGACAAAAAAAATTATTATGAAATAACGATATGTTGCAGACGATAAAAAATAAATAATTTCAAAAAAGGCAGACGATAAAATTTTAGTTCTTGCCGATTGATATAAACTGGCATTTGCTTAAAAACTTCATTGTTTTGCTTTCCAATAATATAAACTTTTTGACAAGCTTATATTTGTGTATTACTTTTTATAATATTTTTTGCTTTAATATTATTTAATTTGCAATAATTATTAATTGCGCGATAGAAATTAAATCATTATATACATGTTTGCTTCAATAAGTGATATTTTATTCTTTTCTCTCAAGATTGAAATGAATTTTTTAAAAATTACTTACATGATAAGAAATCTAGCTTTGCCCTCCAACTTGGCGAGAGGAATTTTTATTATTATTATTAGTTCGGTAAGTTTTTATTTTCTTTTTTTATTTTAATAAATTTAAATATATATATATATATTTTAAGACTTTACTTTTCATTGTCCGATATTCAGTATGCGTGTGAGAGCGCATGCATTATACCACGGTGTTTCAGACTAGAATTCCGAATTTCTTTTTTCACATTAACCATTGTAAGCATACATTGTACTTTTTTTTAACTGTATTCTTTTAGTAATATGGTGGATAATATAAGTAAGGTAGAGTTTTCTCCATTATGTTCTTAAATTTAAAAAAAAAGGAGAGTATTATTTATTTGTATTGAGACATGCTATCGTATGATGAGAACTTTTAATTGCATTTAATCTAATAAGTAATGAAAATAACCAATTCCGTGAATTTAAAACTGGATATTCGCAACTACATTTTTAAAATCTTTTACCGCAACTAAAAAAAAATGTAGCAATAATCAATAATTTGTTTTATTTTCAGTTTGTCAAAATCCAGAATTTCTTAGAAACGTCTCCAGAGCCGTTTTCACTTATTAAATCTGTAGTTGCTGATGATGTTTTAGGTGAACTACGCATTTTAAGTTTAATAAATTAAAAGAAAAGAAAGTTAATGTCTTGAAAGTTAGCTTTTGAATCTCATCATTTAGAGTTGCCTGATTTTTAATCTAAAAAAATCGCGTGGAATTTTTACCTGCTACTATCAAAAAAGTAATTCATTTACTATAGTGTAATATATACAGTGGTGGCCAAAAGTGTGGACATTTTTTTTAAAGTTTCATGTTTTTCAACTTTGCGTGCTCGTAGAATCACTTAAATACAAATGTTTATATATCAAATTGAAGGTAATTTAATGTAGAATTTAATAACAAAAACAGTATTACAATATCTGTATTACAAAAAAAAGTTACGCTCATTTTAGTAAGATCTATCTTAGATTTGCATTTTTTTAAAGTGATACTTACACAATCAATACTTAGTAGGATAACCCTTATTTTTTAAGACAGCTTCACAGCGTCATTTCATCGAGTGAACGAGTGTTTGGAGTTCGTCTTTCGTAATCACATGGTGCCAAAAATCAATTATAGATTAAATAAGTTGTCTTTTATTGGATGGACGTTTTTTTCGTACAAGAATTTTCAAACGTCGCCACAAATTTTCAATTGGATTGAGATCAGGGCTGTTTCCTGGCCATGGTAATACATCTATGGCTTTATTTTGAAACCATGCTTTGCATGCTTTTGCTGTGTGGTATGGAGCTGAATCCTGCTGAAAAATAAATGGTGCTTTGTTGGGGAAGAAATCCCTGATAGAAGGTATCAATTTTGGTTCCAGAACAGTTTCGGAGTATTTTTTGGCATTCAGGAGGCCATCAATCACTTGAATTCGGCCCACACCATCTGCAGACATACATGCCCAAATCATGGCATTTGTTGTTGTTTCTATAGTTGCTTGAATGCAATCAGGAAGAAGCGCTTCACCTACTCTACGTCTCACGTATTTGCTACCATCACAACCAAAGAGCGATATTTTAGTCTCATCGCTCCAGATTACTTGCTTCCATTGATTTTCTGACCATTTAATGTGTTCTTTTGCCCACTTAACTCGTTTTTTGCGTTGCTTTTGATTTAAATATGGTTTTTTCCTTGGAATTCTAGCTTGTAGTCGAAATCCTGATAACCTTCTTCTTATTGTTCTTGAA
This sequence comes from Argiope bruennichi, assembly GCF_947563725.1. Classification (NCBI taxonomy): domain Eukaryota; kingdom Metazoa; phylum Arthropoda; class Arachnida; order Araneae; family Araneidae; genus Argiope; species Argiope bruennichi. The sequence goes on along the minus strand of NC_079154.1, from coordinate 125,205,587 downwards.
CTTACTGCAATACCCGCTGCATTCATTTCACATCTAATGGCATCTGATGAAATTTTTCTATCTTGAAGGCATAGCCGTTTAATTTTTCTACCGGCAGTAGCACTTGTGCATTTTTTTTTTTTTTTTTTTTTTGCCTTATTTTCCACTGATTTCGTTTTTTCACAACGTAAACAGAACTTTCGTACACCAGAAGAAGTTACTGAACCACCAACTTATCTTGCAGTTTCAGCATAAGAGAGGCCATTTTCTCTCGATATGACAAATCGGTTTCTTTTTGTAGATGTCCAATCAGTTCTTCTTGTTGGTGACATTGTTTAAAATTAGTTAAATTAAAAAAAAAGGACTTAAAATATTCAAAATCAATACTCTATTTAATTGTACTAGTATGCACCATTCCGCAAAATAATATCCACAACAATAACTCTTTTATCATCCAAACAACCTAAACTATAGTTACAGACATTTGGGTCTTCAGAACAGTGTTTGTGATTGGCTAGCACACTTTTATTACAAAACACGTCATTATTCAAAATGATTTGTGTTTGTTTGTTCTAAAATGAGCGAAACTTTTTTTGTAATACAGATATTGTAATACTGTTTTTGTTATTAAATTCTACATTAAATTACCTTCAATTTGATATATAAATATTGTATTTAAGTGAAAATTAATATACTCTACAAGCACGCAAAGTTGAAAAACATGAAACTTTCAAAAAATGTCCACACTTTTGTCCACTGTATGATAGGATATAGTATTTTTACCTATTTCAATTCACCTTTAAGGATTCAGCAATTCGATATTATACATTAAAATTTCCTTATTTTTCTTTATAAAGACCATGAAGTACTTCAGTAGACCATATGTACTTTTTCGACCTTAAATAATTTGTTTGATATATATATTTATTACATAATCATGATTTTGATGAGGAAGCTGACTTGAAAAATTTTTATTTTGGAATTTTGTATTGGTATTGCTCTGTCAACAAGTGGCTACACATTAACAATTTAGAATCTTGTATAGTTCTGTCATAGCAACTCGTCAGTTAAAAAAGTATGCTGCATTGAACTGGCAGTAATTTTCTTTTAATGAATATTTGAAAATTACTCGCATTAAGCTCCATTTCACAAGTATGCATATAAAGTCAACTTTTTTTTCATAAAAGTATTGCATTTTTTGTTGTTCATTAAATGAAAATAACGTGACTAAAAATTCCCATGATTCTACATCTTTTCCTTTCTGATCGTGAGTTAGCCGTCCAGCTTATCAATGAAAGCAAAACATTCGGCGGGCTGATGGCAAAGGGCGTGGTGCATCTATTTGTGGATCGTCTTTGGCACAGTTCCGTTGCTGAACACGTGGTAGTCTGCTGCGGTGGTTTGATGTAAATTTAGCATTTTCGTCTCTAAATCGCATCGGGTGATCGTCAAGTTTTCAGAAAGTGGAGCAAACGAGCGAGAATTCTCTTAATAAAAAAAGTGGGTTGTTGAAGCTCCTAAAGAAAAGCTGTCGACGAGCCACGTTTCTGCTTGTTACATGATATCAGTTTTGGAAAATATTCTTGGATTCTCTGAACCTGTTACAATTTGGAAACAGTGTTATGCGCTGTTCCTTTAAAACTAAACCAAACTTATTTATTAAGGAAACAATGTAGCTGGGTATTTGGAAAGTATAGTAAAACCGGTATTAATTAATTTTTCAACTACATATGTTTCTGATGTGTATTATAAATGCTATAAACTAAATTAAAATCCTCGCTCTACAATAGCAACAATTACTTAACCTGTAAAGAAGTGAGATATTTCTGACACTGCACTAAAGCATCATTTGTCATGTTACAAAAATCTGTCCGATAGCAAAAAAAAAGTGATATAAAAAATAGTGATGAGAAAATGTATGTTGTTTGTTTAAAAAGTTCCTTTGCTCACAAACAATAAAAACTTAAAATTTGCATTGCAATAGTGTATATAAATCTATTCGAAGATAATGATATGCCTTTATACCGTTCTGTTTCAATTTATCTAAAAATATAATAAAAATTTCTTAATACGGTTAAATGTCTGTTTTTCGTGGCAACCGCAAATAATCATCAAAATGCATTGATCAGCATGAAAATGCTTTGGGGGCAGTTTTTGCATACTATAATTGGCCTACACATAAAATTGCGACTTAATAAAAAGTAGGTTTATAAATTTGTTGATTTATTTTTTACAAAGAAAATCTATCAGTTTTTCTTCTTTATTTATATATTAAAGCATTTTTTTTTTAATCTGTGAATATTCGCCTTTGACGACTAACTGATTACCAGGAACATTGGTTGTGTTTAATATTAGTTAAATCTCTTATATTTGACTAAATATTCATGATTCCCCCAACATATATTTTTTAAGCATCAAATTGTGATGAACATTAAAATTGTATACTTTTAGTTCTCTCACACCTTATTAGATAAATGACTTTCATTAAGGATCCAAGTCCCATGACATCATTTCTATTATAAACGTATCTGTCCGGATAATCAATCTCCTAATGACACGTTGTTTGTCTCATTGATGTAATTGTGTCTCATCAAGTAAAGTGCGCAAATAACACCCAAAGTTCTCCTTTGGCTTTAAAAGTCGAAAGAAAATTACGTGTTTAAATATTTGATGAAACGATGAAATGCAGCAAGGAAATTTTTGCTGAAAATTATTCGGAAAAGAAATATTTTAAATTATTGCCGCAATTCAGGTGAAAAAATGTATCACAATTAAATTGGTATCATTAAAAAGACATTTTTTTTAAATTTTAAAATGAGGCAAAAGGTAATTTTTTTCGGAAATATGGGGGTAAAATTCCAAATTTCGCTTAATTTTTAACTAAATGATATCTTATTTACTTAGTAAGTTTTAAAAATCTCACCGAAGTACACATTTTTACACTTCAAAATACATTTGTGCCAAATTCTGTAAATATATGGCTTTTAAAATCTGCTTAATAGAAAAGCATATATTTTCCCTTATTATTAGATGAAATTTAGATTTTGATATGAAACAAAGCGAGAGATCGAGAGTTTGTTGTTTTCGATTTATAAGAAAGTTTAAATATTTGTTCATTTTGATTCTGATAATAGACATTTTCATTCGTATTTGGTAATATTTTTTTTTTTTAAATCAGCATCCATTAAAAACTGTTAGTGCTTGGAATTAAAATTGCACAATCAAAGTTTATTAAGTTTTTAACAATAGTCATACAAATTTTATTTCAGGGGTAAACTTTATTCTTGTTCAAAGATACCAATTCACAACTTGCTGGAATGTTCTACAGTGGTAGATTTCTCTACCATCAAAATTTGTTCATTACATTCATTTTCGCTTTACATGTACTTATATAAGTTTTCGAGAATTCTAGCCAAGTACAAAGTCCTTATAGAGGGCATTCTTCAAACGATTTAGACTTTATATTAAAAATAGATAGACGGAAGCAGAAAATTTTGATGAGATATGAAATAATTGTTTACAAACTAAGAGCTGATAATTTTTTAAAGCAGTATCAAGAAAACAATTTGGTTGGAGTATGCTACATTTTTTCTCTTTTTATAACGAAATGTAGTTTAAAGCCTTGTGAAAATATGATTTTAAAATTTTCTTAAATGATAAGATTAATTTAACAATAATTAGTTTAAAATTATTTTATTTAATCATTTCTGTGATAAATTTGGACTTTAATATCAATGGACAACGAAAGGCCATAGAAAATGGAAGAATGGTATATACATTTCTAATGTCTTTCAAAGAGGTATCATGAAATATTATGGAAAAGTTTTAATTTATTTGTATCAAGTACAGATCCAATTCTGCATTTCTTATGGAAGCTTGTTGTTCCGTAAAGAAAAATGGAATTCAGCTTGCAGAGTGAAATCGATGTCCTAGATGGCTAAGTGTATTTATTTTACATTTAACTAAGCTAACTTCCTGTTTTAAATTAAACGCAAGAACTATTTGGATAATGAGGACGTCACTTGAAGTGTAATAATTTAGTCTTAAATGATAACTAATTGCACACAAAATGTAAGCATGACTAAACAGTAAAAAATGGCAACAGATTCATTCTAGAATAGTTGAAATCTCATTTTAAGTCATAAAATACCTTTTTCTTAATATGATATTTTTGATAAGATCTCAGAATTCTTAAAAAATTACATAACAAATAAAGAATGTGTTCAATTACTATTATAATATAAAATTAAAGTACTTTTTATAACTGTTAAGTTCTGTTAATTAATTTATTCAATGAGCTCTGAAATATAAATATAAATAAATAATTGCAATTTTTAAAGATTTTATTTTTATTCCTTAATTTTTTCCATAATCTAGGAAATAGAACTATAATTTCACTGAGGTTTCAAAATCGTTTAAAAATTTTCTTTATGTGCTTAAGGTTTAAATTCTATAGGATAGTAAATTTCTTCTTTAAATGTAATAAAATAGAGCCTCTTTTTATTTATTTATTTTTAAAAGCAAAAGAGAAGAGATCTTGAAACGAAAATAATCCCAAAACATGATTTATACTTTTTTAAAAATTTATATGAATATATAATGCAGTATTATTATTTCTGAAAAATTTATAAAATTGTTTTCAGCATTTCAGTTACATTATCATGACAACAAGTTTTAATTGATCAAGTAACTGCATTATGGAATTCTAAAGCAATCTTTTTGCAAAATGTTTTTTTAAAAAATTAATATATTTAAATTTATATCAATTCACAGACGATATTAACTTAATTATTAAAAAAATGATTGCAGTCAAGAGCAACTTGTTAATCAAATTAAAACTTCAACACCACATCCTTAATGAAATTCTAAAGCAATCTTTTTGCAAAACGTTTTTTAAAAAATTAATATATTTAAATTTATATCAATTCACAGACGATATTAACTTAATTATTAAAAAAATTATTGCAGTCAAGAGCAACTTGTTAATCAAATTAAAACTTCAACACCACATCCTTAATGAAATTTTCAATTCACTCAAAAGCTCACGTGGGTGAGATATCGTTTTCTCAAATATCCTCCCCCTCCGTCAGCATTTAACCCAGATAAATGTGAACGTTCTTTTGCACTTGAAAAGTCTTCGCCCAGTGAATCAAGTGGCCGATTACGTCACGCAAGTGCGCGCGTCCCGAGTGTTTGCACTTAGTTCTACACCGGCTGGCACTAAGTATAGAAACTTCTCCGGACGCAGAGGAGAGATCTTTCACATTGCTCCATCCCTCGCTACTGCGGCAGTGAATCAAATTCCTGGAAAAGTTTTGTGCTATCGAGTGATGAGGATTAACAATGGATTTCTCTTCGTTGGTGATTGTGTGATCTGTTGACGGCAGCGTTACCCAAATGACAAAATTACACTCCACATTTTTAATATTTTGTTTCCTAGTATTGCATCTTTAAAGTAAGTGATAAAGCGTTAAGGATTATTGTCATAATTGTGTTATATGGGCTTTATTCTCTTTTGACGGTTCAAAATAGGTGGATTTTAGAAGAAATTTTTTTCTACCATTGAGTCCTTTAGAAACCAGAAATAAAATACATAAATATTTTTATTTGAAATAGTACCCTATTTGTATTTCAGCACTAACAAATCTATAATGGAATCTACTTGAAAATCAAATAGTATACATTTTCTTTTTTGTAAAAATTGTTAGTCTTTTTTATCATCTTTTGTTTCTTTGAATTAAAAAAAATAATTCAAAGTATCTTTTTCATTTGTTACAACAAACGAACAAAATAACCATGGATGAATACGTACCCCACGAATGCAGGGGTTACTTGGTCACTTTACAAAGTGCATTACTTGCTGAATGTCGGCAGATAACTGAACCTTACGAATTCTCCAAAGCTAACGTCATGGAGGTAGGATGTGCTTACGGAGCCACGACCTCCCAAATATCAGACTACTGGCCTAATTGCAGAGAGGTATTAGGTGTGGACTCGAACAAAAATGCCATCAACTATGCTTTCACATTCGTGGCTGATGAAAAGATGGACTTCGCATTTGCCGACATTGAAGACCAGTCTACCTTCGATCTCAGCTGGGCGGGGAAATTCGACTGGGTGTTCTCATCCCAAGCTTTGTTCTTCGTGCGGGACCATGCGGCAGCCCTGAGGAACCTTATGTGGTGCGTAAAACCTGGAGGTAAATGTTTCATTGCAGTTCCCGCCGCAAAGCCCGCCGACTTCCACGCTGCAGCAAAAAAAGTCATCGGTGCTGACTGCTGGAAACAAAACTTTCAGGTATGTTCGAATGTTACTTTATATTCTCAAACCATAAGAATATCCTTTTGATAATAAATATAACAGTGTTACATAAATTTTCCCTATTACTAGCGGATTAGGTATTAATCTCTCGCATTGATACTGTTTGCAAGTTTCTAGAAAATCAATGATTACGATTTGTTATGCAAATGAGCAAACTACCGCATTGTTATGATGAATATGGAGTAATGAAGAGATTGGTATTTACCAACAATTCAATATTATCTATTTGTTTTCATTTATTTAATTTGAATAATAAACAATAAATCAGCTTAAATAATCACCCCAAATATTTCTATCATAATCTTAATAAAGGTATCCTGTAAATAATAAACGTAGCATACGTAACTTTATACCTTATATTATTTTTTTAGGCCTTTATACTTTATTACGTACGTAATAAAGTATAAAATGATGGGCCCCATCGGACTCTTCTCTGCATAAATATTGTGCACCTTGTTCAAGATTGTGAACGCCACGAGAGCTCAGATTGTTAATTTCAGAATCACATATGTGGGATTTTGTGTTTTGTAATACAATGAAGAAAACTGTGTGCATTTTGGACACCTTTTGTTGTTATTTAAACGACTAAAACCAAACTCCGGCTCAAAAATTACAATTTTAGTAAAAAAGTCGCATAACAAATTTCATTTACCTTAAGCCATTCCATTTTTATATAATCTAATTTATATAAACAAAAATGTAAAGAGGGCCCACCCTTTGATGAATTTGATACAAAATTTAATACAGATCCATTTTTATATGATAAACTGTGTACCAAATTTTAAGTGTATAGCTGTTTACGTTTTGTAGTTATCGTGTTCAGATGTGCTGAGCAACACACTACCTGTGAATAGTTTTCGTTTAAATTTTGAATAAAATAAAATAAAAATACCTACAAATGTGGGTTAAAGTTCAAATACTAAATTTCATCCATTTAGCTCAAAGCGTTTTTGAGTTACTGTGCTCACAGACAGTATTCCAAAAATGTATATTTTTTCTCTACTTTTTTTTTATTTAGGGTGGTTTAAAATATGGATAAAATTTCGAACTGAATTTTTTAATGATTACAGTTTTTTCTGCATATCTCGTAAGTAAAAAAGTAAATATCATTTAAATAAAAATCCATTTTTTTAAAATCAATGCATATTATGATATGTTTAATTTTTTAAAATTTTTAATTTAATTTCTCTTTAACACTGGTTTCTATTCAATTGTTGATTTAATTTAGCTTAATTTACGTTGCATCTTAAAGCAAGGTGAGGGTAATTTAGGCAAGGTTCTCGTTACTTTAAACCATGTTCAGATGATGAACACGCTTACGCCGGTATCCTCCTCTCCAAACTTCTATTCAATACTAGTAAGATGACATTTTACGCCTAATTGATGATGCCAATTTCAATAAGGAATTGATAAGTGGGACCAAATTTCGAATCCGAAATCCACTAATGACGAAGATCTATCTTCTAAGTCTCTGCATCCCCGTTCATTTCTTGGAATCTTTCTTAAATGATACTCTTATGAACTATTAAAATTCAATTTAAAATAGACCAGTTTTCTATTTGACACTTTCAGCTTCATTTTACAGATTTATTTTTGTTGTCGGGATTAATCCCCCTTAGTATAGCCTAAATACCAATTCCATTGGGCAAGAACTCATGATAAATTGATCTGTGGATCTGCTTTTATTGGCCAAAGTGATCTCTGAACGCCCATGCCTAAAATAAAATACTGAATTTAATTCTATTATACAGGGATAGGGTGCATTCTGCATGATTTTCAAGTGGAACTAGCCCTCATTTTTATTTCGCTTGTATAACAAAAAGGAAAATATCATATTATCATTTCAACCCCACCAGTAATAAGTTGATAAAATGCACATTTGTCTGCTAGTTTTTGAATAATGATTATTAAATTTGCATCTCATAAATTTCTTAAATTTAAGATTTTTGAAATGACAATATTTTTTCTGCAGACACTTTTAAACTAAAAAGATGTTTTTCTGTTTTCTTTAATAAGCGGGAGTTGAAGCAAAGGCACACTCTATATATTTGCAACGACCACATTCCTGCTATAATGAAGAAATATTTTTCCCAACATTCAAATAAGATTCATAGGATTCAACATGTTGAAACTTATTAAACCACAGATTATATAGTGGCAACTGTCCCGATATGATAACTAGATGTGAAATTGAACCGATTTCAGATCAATCGGATCTATTTCACCCATTAAATACTTTTTCGTTTGGTGAATGATGTCCAATTTGCACAATAATGTCCCATAGATTTTACGTTCTTTTATATTTTGGCTGAATGCTTTGTTTTTAATCCTCATTGTTTATGGTTTCTTTGAACATCATTTTTACTACTGGTCATTACAAGGGATGTTTTGGATTCGAACCCGTAGTTAACCATCTTGAACGTTGACGACTTTTTTATTTGTTATTTTTTGAAAGAAGAAATGTGTTGGCTGTCATTCCTTGGCCAGCATGTTTCTTATACTGTAAATATCAGCATTCATAAAGAAAATTTCAAAAATGAAAATCTCATTTTTTTTTTTTTTTTTTTTTTACCAAATGAGATTAAAATAAAGAACTTTTCTACTCTGTAAACGGAAAAACATTAAAATGTTATGAACGGAAAACGTTATAAACTGCAATGATTTCAAAAAAACCTTTATGTTCAAATAAAATTTTATCTGCTATTATTAAGATCAGGGGAGTAGTCTCCTGAAAACTTTCTCGAATGCAATTAAAGTTGTAGCGAATTAGTGATAAGTGAGGATAGAACCTGGGACCGTGTGGTACGCAGCCCAGTAACATGACCACAATACAAAAGCAATTGCTCGGGTAGCGGAGCTGTTAACTGACTTATAAGCTTTCACCACAAGGTCTTATTCCTCTCCCCCGGCATGAAATTATGGACCTAGGGTAAGGTCACGATTACTTTGCATGGCATTAACGAAAATATTTACTAAATATAGATGTTAGGTTTAAATTTAATATTTTTGTTGAATATGTCATGAGAATATGCATTTTAAAGTATTTTTGCCGATCAAATAAAATCAAAATTTGACACGAACAACAGTCACAAGATGAAATACCAAATTTCATCGATTTATGTCATTCCATTTACGAGTTATTACATTTACATGCATGCGGAAGTGCAAACCGACAGACAGTGCATCCTTTTACAGGTTTAGTTTAAAATTTAAGTAAAATCTATATCTTTTAGAAAGTTTATCTTACAAATTTTATCAAGCTCTTTGTGTTTTCAAGTTATCGAATTCATAATAATCGAACAGCCAAATAGAATAACTTCCTGTGAGAGAAAAATTTGATAAAATCTACAAAATCGGTGTAAAATCCATTCACCAAATTTCATCAGTCAAATTTGCGTTTTTGAATTTTCGTATTTACAGATAGATGCATAGGCATAATACCAAAAATGGTTCTTTTTTTTTAACTCAGGGATGTTTGAAACGTGGATATCCATCAAATCTCGAGTTCAACTTTCTTGGCTATTACAATACTTTTATACTTCATTTATGAGAGAGTAAAATAACAATAATAATAATTAAAAGGAAATTTACAATCGCAAATTTCAAGTTATCATGTGTGGTGAAAGCTTATAAACCAGTTAACAGCTACGTTACCCGAGCTATTGCTTTTGTATCATGGTCATGTTACTCGGCTGCGAACCACAATGTCCCATGTTCTATCTTCGCGCATCTCAAATCGCCACATTGGTGACCTCGGACGATGAACCCTCAACCTTCGTACAGCTGTTGTGGCGCTATCTACCCGCAACCAAAGTCGTCAGACTCACTTGACGCAGCAACACACACACACACAATAAAAAAGTCCACAGCAACCCAAAGTCGTCAGATTCACTTGACGCAGCAACAGCATCAGCAACCACTCACCCACACATGCTCGCCATAACGCTTGGCGCTACTCAAAATGGGTACAGGCACATAGACTCAACAGCTAATACAGCACCACTCAACAGCCATATCTTTCGTCCTACCTCCGACTCACTGGAGGGAGAGTTTGTGGCGAAAGCTTATAAGCCAGTTAACAGCTACGCTACCCGAGCAATTGCTTTTGTATCATGGTCATGTTACTGGACTGTGAACCACAAGGTCCCAGGTTCTACCCTCGCGCATCACAATCCGCCACACATGTGAAAACGTTATTAATTTTAAGTCAATATTTATTTGTTTTAATTAATTTAAGTCATTTACCAGTTTAAACCGATTTGAAACAATCACGAGATTTTTCTATCGGTCTCTCTCTCTCTGCTTTATTCATTGCCTACGCGATTTCAAGCCTCAAAACCTCCTAACCAAAACAACATCATGTCCTCACATGATACAAAAATTGTTCATAAAGACATGGGCCTTTCTTTCCCCTTTCAATTTTAAAATTGTAAGTTTCCGTCTCTTTCACTTTCTTTTAATGACTTATGTTTGTTTGTTTTTTCTCTTAATCATGTCTTTTCTATATTTTAATGATTTCTTTTAAAAATGAAATTGAAAGATTACTAAACTACTTCATTTAATAGACAAACATTTCTCTCTGTTGGTAAAAAGTGTTTTCAATATTATAAAAGATATTTTTAATATTTATCTCTTAAATATAATGAATGCAGCTTGTCTTTCGTCTAATTTTTTGAAAAGGAAGTGACCAAATTATATTTTAAAATATCAGATTATTGAAGTCTTTTAATTACTGAAATCAAATCTAATATTGCAAAAAAAAATTCGGATTCATATCGTTTTTATAATTTTGTTTCCTATTATGGAAGATACATGATTTGCTGAATGATTAGCCATAATTCCCTTCTCTCTCTCTCTCTCTCTCTCTCTCTTTTTTTTTCTTTATTGGCTTATTAAGAATATTGCATCGCTCTATCTTTACTTATTATGTAGAAAATTAGAAATACTCCTTAAATGCTACAGAAAAAGTTAACCACTCAATTGGAAAGAATATTTTGAGAGTTTTTAAACGTAATTAGTCCTTTTTACTTTTTATATGTCTTCTTTGTGCATATTAGTGAAGAATTTAAAAATTGCAAATTTCTTTATATAAAGGAAAGGAATTCTTACAAAAATGATGATCTAAGAGTAACTTTTTGTTGTAAATATTTTCTGGCGAACGTTGATTATATTTTTTTCGAATTGCTCGGAAGGTAGCGAATCTGTTTTGTTTTGTTTCATTTGTGTGGATTGATGTTTTTAAATATCCACGTACTACGGTGAACTCAATAATCACCTACAGAATAAATTTTCCTCTCGAAGAAGACATGGCAAGTAGCTAATCTTAAAAAAAAAAAAATAAAAAAAAAAAAAAAAATAAGCCTTTCTTGCTGGCATGCTTTTCTGGAAAGTCAACTTTCTTTGTTGATTATATATTGTTAAAATTTCAAAGTTCTTTCCTTTTTATTTATTTTGAATATTCTTTCATAAAGTGCTGATCCAGAGAAAAATAAAACGGCAATAGAGGCAGACTTTCGAAACACATTTATAAAGATATCAAAGAGAAAATAATAAATATTCAAGGAGTTAGTTCCAAGTAATTTAATGTTCGTTTGAAATTATAATTATTTCAATGTTAATATTTTTAACAACTAATAAAAAATTCTGTCAGCTGCAAGCTCTAAGAAGACAGAGATTTTTTAATTGGCTTTCTGATTCATTTATTACTAAAAAATATCAGAATTTCATATTGCAACTCGATACAAAATACAATTAATGCTTTTTTTTTCTAGTAGAACTTTCAGTTTTTGCTTTTTAAAATTCATTAATGCCTAATTTTTAAAGAGGGCCTGATGGCAAAGTTATAACTGTAAGTCAGATGATGGTAGTTGGAGGGCCACCGAGTACATGCGTCTGGTGCACATTAAATCATTTCTCCTTCACGTTCAAGTTTAGAGTAGTTGTTTTCTAATGTGCAAGTTTAGAGAAGTGGATATCAGTTTAGGTAACATACTCGGCATCTGGCCATGGTCCAAAACGATGTGGTCTCTCCTAAAATAGCCCTCACGTTTCTTTTTAAACAGAGCATCAATCTAACTAAACTAAACGTCTCTCGAAAGTTTCAACTATCGGAGGTTTTCTCTGGTAGCTGCTCTGTTACATCTACATATTATGGCAGGATTTGATTCATAGTAGAATGGTGGAAGTTATTCAACCTGCATTTTTACATTTTCTCTTTGGCCAATTGCCTTCAAACTTTAATACAGATTTATAGTTTTGATATCTAAATCGCATACTAAATTTTCTTCATCTAGTATACTATGTTTTTAAACTATTGTATCCCCCTACCTTCAACTAAACAGAACAGCTGGCATCAGTCTTTTGACAGATCTAGCCTGAAATATGATAAACATTTCTAGAAATAGATTTATGACAAATTAACTGCTGTACCTGCGGCTGGTTCCACCTGCGTTTATTTGTTTTCTCCTTGCCACCTTCTCTCTCTTTCTCTCTCTCTCTCTCTCTCTCTCTCTCTCTCTATATATATATATATATATATATATATATATATATATATATATATATATATGCCCACACTATATATACATATGACCTCTCCCTCTATATATGATTGAATATATATATATGCCATATATATATTCAATCACTTAAGATGTTTCAGAACCCTGAAATGCTGGACATTTTATTTTTAAATAGCATATTTGAATAAAAAATTTTGAAAAGGCGATTAAAATCAGTGAAATAATTGTATCTAAATGAAATTTACATCACTAAAAAGTTTTTTTTTAATTTTAAAAAGATATAAAAAGCATTTTTTGCCAATGATTTGTTAAAAAATTATGGCGGAAAAACATAAAATCGTTCTACTCCCATCTTTTTTACCGAGCTGTAGAAAACTTTTAATACGGCAGTTAATACTTTTAAGTGTGAAAGAAGTGTTTCTATCGCATTCTGTCCGGTAGCGTGAAATAATATATCGTTCGAACAAACGGACATTCAGTTTTATGTATTAGATTCCAACCTACCAGCTCGTTAAGTTTTTAAGGTATTATGTGCATGGATGGTAAGCCAGATAGATTTCTTTTTGAGATATTTCCCCCAAAATTTGATAGAAATCCACCATTTTGGTAAAGTAAACCCCTTGCCAAATTTCCTTGTTTCTTGTTTCATTTGACTGTTTACAGATCAACAGACATAGTGGTAGATTTATATACAGGGTGTTCATTAATTATTGTCGGGGTTTCCGTACCTCATAACTTTCGAATAAAAAATATTACGCAAAAACCGATTACGTCAAAGAATTCTACTTGGCAACAATGCGATCTTAGAGCATTTGATTTACACTTTAATATCATTAATAAAATTCTTTGAGTTGTAATTTTCGAATACATAATCGCCTTCAGCTGAATGCCTACAAAGTGCAAATTGTGCAAGCTTTACACTTTAATATCATTAATGAAATTCTTTGAATTGTAGAATTTTATTAATGATATTAGAGTGTAAAGCAAATGCGCAAAGATCACATTGTTGCCATGTAAAATTCTTTGAGTTGTAATTTTCGAATACATAATCGCCTTCAGCTGAATGCCTACAAAGTGCAAATTGTGCAAGCTTTACACTTTAATATCATTAAAAAAATTCTTTGAGTTGTAATTTACGAATACGTAATCGGATTTTGCGTAATATTTTTTATTCGAAAGTTATGAGGTACGGAAACCCCGACAATAATTAATGATCACCCTGTATATTGTGCCCTATATACATTATATGACCTTTCTTCTTTTTTATTTAATATACTGGTTAATCTAGCTTCATCAATCTAGCTTTTTTAACATGTTAATATTTCATTTTAGGTTCATTTCTTTATTTTATTAGCTTCGTAAAAATGTATTTGTTTTTATTTATTTATCTATTATGACTAAGAATCGCCCGGGGTCCACATTTGTAAACAATATTATTGAAATAGATATCCTTTTATTAAAGTTACAGTAATGAAACATTGGCCAATTGTATTGGAATTTAGTCAATTCTATTTGACAAAGTATTTGCATTATTTCAATATTTTCTAATTTATAGAATTTGTATTCTTGTGAAACTTATTTACTTGGCAACTAGCAAAATACTGTTCTTTAATTGGCCTGTTGTGGCATCCTCTCAGCATTGCGGTCCTAGATAACTTCCTAGCCTGATTTTTCACTTCTGAAATTGAGTCAGCTTCTGAACAGACATATTTATAAAAATGGTTTTTAGAAATATATATATATATATATATATATATATATATATATATATATATATATATATATATATATATATATATATATATATATATATATATATATATATATATATATATATATATATATATATATATATATATAATGTACTATAATGACATAAAACATGTAATATTTTAAAAACATGATATATTTAATGTATGAGATTGTAAAAATGAGGGGTTTCTTTTCTCAAATGAATAATTAGAAGTTCTTGAAGAGCGGTTTAAAATTATCTTAGATAAGAGAAAAGATATTTTTTAAAACCATTATTACTGTTACCTATTTAAATAACTGTTCAGAACTTAAGTAACTTTTATATACATTCGACCGTTTAAAAAAAGAATCAAACAGATATTTGTCCAGATCATTTTCCGCCGAAATACTCCATTACACTTAACGACTTTAATGAATGCTATTTCTCACAATGAAGTTATAAAACTCTTGAGAAGTGGGTTAAAAGGGACAAAAATAAAAAGGTCAAGGATCTGGAGCCTTTGGAGGAAGGCCATGTGATTCACTCGGTTGCTCGTAGGATGATGTTGGTGCAAATGACGCAATCAGTCTTCTTGGCAAGCAATGAAACATATCGCACCAATAAAAGTTGCATTATCATTTAAAGTGAGTCACAGTTGAGGAACTTCTTCCAGCTGCTCCAAAATTGTCTGGTCATTGACGGACGGATGGAAGGAAGGGAAAAAAATGGAGTTATCTCTTTTGATAAACCATCATTTTAGATAAAATACATTTAGAATAAATTGGCCTTTGAAAATAAAATTCGATAAATTAAATGATTAAATGGGATCGTCTTTCCTTTCATATCAGAAAAAAAGGAATAATTTGTCTTTTAAAATTATAGTATAATAGTAGTGAATTTATTAACTATTGGAATGAACGTCTCTCCCAGTAGTTTATGAAATCAAGGTTCTCTTTTATACTTCAGTGATTCTGGTTACTAATAGTTAATTGACTTTAAAAATACGGTCATTTCTTACCTAATTGAAATTTACTTTCTTTTCTCTGTTCAGAACACTATTCGGAAATATCAGTTGCTTTCCATATTGCTTTGGCTGGTAATTTTTATATTTCCCTTTGAATTAGTTTACGTATATCACAATTTCCAGACAACGTAGATTTGCAGATCTTCTAATGTCTAACTTCGTGTTATCTTGCACTGTATTTTCTGGATTATTTTACGTATATCACAATTTCAAGACAACATAGATATGTAGATTTTCTAATGTCTAACTTTGTGTTATATTGCGTTGTCTTGCGATGCTTCATCCTTTCTCCACTTGTGATAATACGCAATGGATATCAAAAATACCTCCCTGTGCAGTATATGTCGTGATTTGGAATTTATATTAGTTATATAAACGTTTCATTTATACACAATACTAGGGCTATTTTAGGATGTATCTCTAATTTTGAACCCCGACGAGATAACGAGGAAGACACCTGAGTTGACATCCTACTCTCCCATTTTCGAACTTTTAAATTGAAACTGTGTATTTGGCATGCATCACGTTAGCAGTTAAAATGCGTCATTATTCAGGCCGTTGACTTTAAATATAAAAAGATATAAATGCTATTCTTTAGTTTTAGTATTTCTCAATATCGTCTTTATCAGGAAAGTTTGTAGAAACGAAAAGAAGCGCACATGATGGTTTCATCGCGGGAACAGCTAACATTTCTGTAATTTATTTCTCTAAGTTTGCTCATTTGTTCTGAAATTTTTGCGGAATAAGTAACGGAGAGGAATTCATCCCCAGAAAATTTTTTTTACTATGCAGAAATGACAATTTGTATTTTTTATCCATACATGAAGTGGATACAGAATCGTTACTTTAAGTTTAAAACTCAAGTGTATTTTAATAATATTATTTGGAAACCAAATCTCTTAGACACTCATTTTCTATTGCTTTAAAAGGTCCAGTCAATTTGTTATAATTTTTAGAAAAAATTTAGATTTTATACAATGATGTATACTAACGAACAGCAGAACTCTGAACTAATTAAAATAATTTTTAAAAAATCATCATTCTTCATAAAATTACTTTTTTTTACTGGCACCAGTGGCATAAAAATTTTTAGTCATTGGCTAAGTTCAATTTTATTGTTTTTGAAATTATGTAGCGGAGCAACAACAAATTAACTATCAGAATTTTTTTATTTTTTTATTTCTAAAGAATAAAATTGAGAAGGCACTTTTGAAAAAACTCAAAGCTCCAATAACTATTTACAATAAAAAAAAAATGTTATTAAAATAAATCATATTCTTCAGTGCACGAAAGAGAGAGGAAAAAAAAGCGTGCAGTCAGAAGTTTTAATCACTCGTACATAACAAAAGCTTAATTACAAAAGATTTGTCAGTGATCATTATCTTCAACATAGTAATAGTGACGTATAGTAGATCCGGAGCAACTATGTACATCCAAGATTATTCTCTTTGTGAATGAATTCTGATCATAAAATATACGCAGTGTTAGTTGCTAGATGTACTTTTATAAGATTTTTAGTACCACTCTTAATTAGGACCAAAAGCAGTCAACTTCACATTTGACTTCCCCCTCAATTTTTTTTCTTCGTTTTTGCATCTTTTCACGGAATCTTTCTTCGGTTTCCCGCATCTCTTTTGACTAGATTTTTACAGTTTTTATCTATATATTAAATCGCTACTGCCACGCTCACCATTGACTCTCATATCTTGATTGTTCCAAAACTCTTCTTACGAGAAAATGTCCCTTTTGGCCTTCATTAAAATCTTTGAAGGCATGAATACAAATTTTACTAACATTCATTGCAATTATGCAGAGAAGGTTCTTTTGAAATAAGTCATTGTCCAGATTCTGTGCGTGTGTATTAGTGTATGTGTGTGTGTGTGTGTTAGTGTATGTGTGTTATGTGTAGTTTATGTGTGTGTTAGTGTATGTGTGTGTGTGTATGTGTGTGTGTGTGTGTTAGTGTATGTGTGTTATGTGTAGTTTATGTGTGTGTTAGTGTATGTGTGTGTGTGTGTGTGTGTTAGTGTATGTGTGTTATGTGTAGTTTATGTGTGTGTGTGTGTGTAGTGTATGTGTGCGTGTGTATTAGTGTATGTGTGTGTAGTGTATGTGTGCGTGTGTATTAGTGTATGTGTGTGTAGTGTATGTGTGCGTGTGTATTAGTGTATGTGTAGTGTATGTGTGCGTGTGTATTAGTGTATGTGTAGTGTATGTGTGCGTGTGTATTAGTGTATGTGTGTGTTAGTGTGTGTGTATGTAGTGTATGTGTGTGTGTGTATGTAGTGTATGTGTGTGTGTAGTGTATGTGTGTGTGTATGTAGTGTATGTGTGTGTGTGTAGTGTATGTGTGTGTGTATGTAGTGTATGTGTGTGTGTGTAGTGTATGTGTGTGTGTGTAGTGTATGTAGTGTATGTGTGTGTGTGTAGTGTATGTGTGTGTGTATGTAGTGTATGTGTGTGTGTGTAGTGTATGTGTGTGTGTATGTAGTGTATGTGTGTGTGTAGTGTATGTGTGTGTGTATGTAGTGTATGTGTGTGTGTGTAGTGTATGTGTGTGTGTATGTAGTGTATGTGTGTGTGTAGTGTATGTGTGTGTGTAGTGTATGTGTGTGTGTATGTAGTGTATGTGTGTGTGTGTGTGTGTGTGAAGAACAATAAATATAAAGGGTGGTAATTTTCGAAATTTGATTAGATTTTAGTTATTTAAAAATTATGGGAAATTCTTATGTTTTTTCGACGATGGCTTCAAAAATTACACTATACAAAAATAATATTTAAACTACCTTAAATTCCAAAAAAAAAGTTTTTTTTTTCAATTATATTAATTTAGATGTCCCCTCCAAATTTTAAATTTTATATGCATAATTTATGATAATACTTCGGTAGTTTATTGTTATTTTAATTTATAGTCGTGCATTTTTTCTGCTCTGCAAATGAGCTTTCATATTCATAATCAAGTCCCATTATAATCATATCATCATTAAAAAGGAAACTGTCCGAGTATTCTATCTTTTAATTGCATGTTGTTTTTTGAAGTGCTTAAACTGCGCAGAAGTCATCGTCTTTAGCTTTCAACAATTAAATGTATTGTTAAAAATAATGCAAAAAAAAAAAAAAAAAAAAAAAATTAAAAAATTGTCAAAATTTAAGAACTCCTTGGCAGCTAAATTGATTATATTAAAGAGACATTTCCTTAATATATATATATATATATATAAACAAAGATGTAAAAATCAATTAGTTTGCAATTGCATTTTCAGAATTATTTCGAAAAACACTGATATCTCCCTAATTATTCTTTTAAAAAATTTCATATTGCTCCATAACAAAATGCAGCCGAAGCTTGCAAAATGGTAAAGAAAGCGGCAATAACAAAAAAGATTAACGTACTTTAAGAATGATATTTTATAATGTATTTCATCATTTCAATAAGGAAATATATTTTAAAATACGTTTAAGATATATTTTTAAAAATTCATTAAAAAATAGAAAAAATTAAAGGAAAAATGACAGATATAATTGGTAGATAATTTTTTGAATTTTTAAGATAATTTGATTTTTTTTATTTGATATAAAAGTCATTTTTATGCTGTAATATTTTTGGAAGTTATGATGATAAAACATCAAAATTCACCTTCATTTTAAATTAGTTAATATTTTAATTAGAATTTTTAAAAAATTGCTCCGACCAGCACACTATCATCTTCCAAAGTAAATATGTGCCAAATTTGGTAATTGAAGTTCTGAAGATCTGATCTGTAGTGCACCAACACACACACATATTTATCCCTTTTATTAATATAGATAGAGATTAAACAATTCCAGATTGATGTATTAAATTAAAAAGAATTTTGAAGTACTCTTACAGAAAATCTTGTGGTTTTGAAGTACAGTTATGAAATTTAGTTGTTATCTGAAATAGAGTTTTTATCCATTTTTTGAAAAGCAGTTCTTTTATCTTTATAAACATTTTTTTAAAAATGTGCTGATAAATTTTCTAGGAAAAAAGTTACATGCTACATAATATCAGGCATTTTCTGATATTATGTAGCAGATAATAATTTTTCATCTCTCTATTATTTTACATAGTATTGAAATTGAATTGATACCTTAAAGCTAAAGAAGTTTTACCAATGATAAAACTTATGTATTCAATGAAACATACACTGTTTGTATTTTCTAACGTATTATTTCTCAGATAGAATGTCATTATTGTGCCAATAAACTAATGATTTAGAACTATCTTGAAATCCCTAGGCTGAAATATTACTATATCAGCCGTTTAAAGTATATTTATGTTATATATTATTGAAGCTACATGGGTGAAATATTTCTGTAATAAGATTCAAAAGATTGTAATATACATATATAAATAGAAGCAAATTAATATATACGAACATAAAAGTGAATTTTTTTAAAATTTAGTATTTATAGTCTTTAATGTTTCTTAATTCATTTTCGCCTAACTGTATTTTTGATTGTGTGCATCTGTAAAGTAATTTCTTACATTTGTCCAGTGTTTTGAGAATTATTTTTTAAAATTATCTTTATTCATTATTGCCGCTATTTTAAATAGCACCTTGACATCCGTTTTTTTTTTTTTTTTTTTTTTTTGTTTTTTTTCATTGCAGCCAATATCTGATCTGGTATCAGACATCACAGAGGCCAACTGTAACCGACTGTGGTTTCACCATCCTCATGCTGACAGAGTTTATTCAGCCTTGCTTGAACAAGTGGGTTACCAGATTCTTCACACAAAGCTTTTTGACTTCAGATATATATTTTCTTCGCAAGATGAATACAAAGGTAAGATTAAAAATTATTTGATTCTAAGAATATTAACATATTATCATTTCTACTTCCTTTGCATAAACTGAAGAAACTTATCAGTTTCCTCAAAATTTTGCAAAGAAGAAGCTATGGTATTTTTTTGCTGTGCTGTGCCACATCGTTGCGTTGATTCACTTTTGGTAAACTTTGATTCCATTTAAGAATTTTAATTTTGTACTTAACTCTCATATCAGTTATTTTTTAAACTCTTTTGCTTTCATAATTCAATAGTAGACAACACCGATTTATTACTATACAACAGATTTCAAGTCAGACTTGGCAGCGTAATTGTCCGCTTAAACCAATCCAGACGAATCTAGTCCGGATAAAAGAATATGCACGCCATCGCATGGGAAAGACTTCTCTCACATGTTTATTTTCAACAGCTACAAGAAATTTCATGGGGGTTCTCTTATGAAAATGTTTAAAGGATTTAAAAATAACTTTCTCTATTTGAAATTGTGTAGGCATCAGATAAATACATTATGTTATTTATGTATTTAAACTAACTTTTGTTATCTCCTTGCTATATATCAGAATGCTACAAAATGCGTTATGTTCCGTAGGTTTTTCAATGAATTTATGTTTTGTGAAGCTCTCGCTTCTTTATAACTCTTCTTAGCCCTATGAAGCAATCGTTGATTAATAATTAGACAGGCTTAATCCAAATTCGGCTCATCAGTTCAAAATTTATCCAACCATACATTTTGAATACCAACTTCATGTATGCAAATTAACAAAAATCTTGATGCTGAAATATTTCGGAGATATTATTTACCAAGATTTATAAAATTTCATTTTTTACATTAAATAAACAAATAATAATGTAATGTGGCGGTTTGTTATGAGCGAGAATAGAACTTGGGACCTTGTGATTCGCAGCCGAGTAACATGACCACAATACAAAAGCAATTGCTCTTTAAGCGTAACTGTTAACTGGCTTATAAGCTTCATCACAGCACTCTCCCTCTAGTGAGCCGGAGGGGAGACGAACGATGTGGCTGTTGAGTGGTGATGTATTAGCTGTTGAGTCTAATGCGCTTGTACCCATTTGAGTAGAGCCAAGCGTTATGGCGAGAGTGTGTGGGTGAGTGGTTGCTGATGCTGTTGCTGCAGCCTTTTTGTGTTGCAGCGTCAAGTGAATCTGACGAATTTGTGTTGCTGCGTCAAGTGAGTCTGGCGACTTTGGTTTGTTGTGAGTAGATGGCGCCACAACAGCTGTACGAAGGTGGAAGGTTCATCGTCCGAGGTCACCAAATGTGGCGGATTGAGATGAGCGAGAATAGAACCTGAGACTTTGTCGTTAGCAGCCGAGTAACATGACCACAATACAAAAGCAATTGCTCGTGTAGAGTAGCTGTTAACTGGCTTATAAGCTTTCACCACAGTAACTACAATTCGTCATACTTCTTCTCTTTTTAGCATATAAAACTGAGAAAATATTGTATTTGGCAACCAATTCGACCTTCAGAATAATATCGATCCGTCTAAGAATACGATAATTCATAAACGCAATAGAAAATAGAAGGATTTCTGAAATATAGTTTTTATAACCAGCACTGTCTGATTGTTTGTCGATTTGCCTATTCGGTGGATATGTAAATACAACATCTCAACTAGCGGGAGTGGTTCCAAAAACCTTTTCTCAAACTGTCTATTAAATTGTGTTTTAGGCGCGTTTTCCCCCAATTGATTGAAATCCAAAATTGACATTGAACCATAATTGCAAGCGCAAAAATACATACCAAGTTTGACCTATTTATGTTACTGCATTTTTGAGTTACCGTGGTTACATGCTGCTAAAAGTACAGACCAACAGACGTACAATCCCTCGCTGGATCTGGCTCAAAATTTGATAGCTATTGTAGTGAATAGCTTATAAGCCAGTTAACAGCTACGCTACCCGAGCAATTGCTTTTGTATTGTGGTCATGTTACTGGGCTGCGAACTACAAAGTCCCAGGTTCTATTCTCGCTCATCTCAATCCGCCACATTTGGTGACCTCGGACGATGAACCTTCCACCTTCGCATAGCTGTTGTGGCGTCATCTACCCACAGCAAACCAAAGTCGTCAGACTCACTTGACGCAGCAACAGCATCAGCAACCATTCACCCACAGACGCTCGCCATAACACTTGGCGCTACTCAAATGGGTACAGGTGCATTAGAATCAACAGCTAATACATCACCACTCAACAGCCATATCTTCGACTCACTGGAAGGAGAGTCTGTAGTGAATAGCTTATAAGCCAGTTAACAGCTACGCTACCCGAGCAATTGCTTTTGTATTGTGGTCATGTTACTCGGCTGCGAACCACAAGATCCCAGGTTCTATCCTCGCTCATACCATTTCGCTACCCTATTTACAATATAAATGTTATATTTGTGTACTGAATGTTATCCATCTAGCTTACTTCATTTTGTATTTATCCTATAACTTATATTGGAAAAAACAGACAAACTTCCTCCGAATAGTTTTTTCTCAAAATTTGTAAGAAATCTACACGTTTAGTGCACAGACCATAAATTAAATTTCATTCGATTAGATCAAAGCGTTTTTGAGTGAACTTTGTCACAAACAGATAGACAGATATTTTTCAAAAATGTGTTTTTCGGACTCTGGGTGGTCTACAACGTGGAGATTCGTCAAAATTTGTTCGAATTTTTTGGCGACAATTATACTTTCTCTATACTACGTATACGAGAAAGTATTACCTGTCGAGTCCGAAAAACACTTTTGATATTATGTCAAAATAACTGACACAGTTAACTTAGTGCTAGACGGCTGAAATTTAGTACATATTCTATACACTAAATCTATAGATTTCTATCAAATTTTGAGAAAAATCTGTTCATAGGAAATCTCTCTATCCGAATATAAGCTAACGCAATAACTGCAAAGTGAAATGAGTTGGACGAATAAGATACGGTACACAGATTTAACGTCTATAGTGTAGACACTTATCAAATTTTAAGCTAAATCCATCTACGGCTTGACTGTCTGTCGGTCTGTAATTTCAGAAACATGTAAACGTGATAATTCAAAAACTATAAACTTAAATATATCAAATTTGGTTTGGGATTACAAATGCAATTTTGTGTCAAATCTTAGTTCCAATCGGTTGAGAAATGTATCTCTAAAGTATAAATCCCATCTTCACATACTATTAACGGTATGCCATGGATTAAACTCGCCATAACACGATAATTTCAGTAAAAATGCTAAATTCACGCCAAAAGTTGATATTTCTTATCTATTGTACGCCAATACCATGGTAGGCGTTCTCTAGCATGAAAATTTTAGTAGAGAACATGCTAGAAGGTTTTGTGTGGGACTACTCCCGCTGTTTTATTAAGTAAAACATTAGATTATAAAAATTTGTCATAAATGATTCAGTTAAACTTTTTATCACGATATCATATGTCAACATGACATAGTTTAGAATAATATTCAGGTGTTTTAACAGAACAAGTATACGCAAAATACGCTATCCAATGATATATAATAATCAAAACGTACATCCTGTAAAATTCACATTCGCACACAATAGCTCCCCGAAGTCAGTGTGACCTCGCGCAGAATTGCCTTCTAGCCACCTTATTTTCTGTATTATCAAGATCATACGAAATAGAGAAAAACGAGATTTAAATGTGAGATTAGATAGATTTGCTGAAGCGAAAACAAGCAAAATGAAATTATATCATTTTTTCCCCTTTCTTTTAATATTAATGTACTAGAAATTAAGTACCCTGTCAGCACTAGCTACTGTACGATATTTCTACGAGGTCTGATATTCTGAATGCCGGCCAACATCGTGCAGACATCATAACAATGCTGTTGGACATTTTGTGCTAATAGCGTATTATAAGTTTGAAAAGAATTTATATATTCCTTTCTTGAATTGAAACTTGGATTTGATTTATTTATTTGTATCTGGGGCTTAAAATTCCAAAGAGCGGCGTCGACTTATCTTCTTTGAGAATTTATACATATTCTCTTGAAGTATAAACTTCTTGATAGTTAATATTCAATCAAAATTGTTTTGTTTATTGAGTTTACCAATAAGTTCTAGCAAGATTTTATTACTACATATTAAAACATTTTGATATTGAACAACTTATCCATCATGCTTCTTCCAGCTTCATTATTTCGTGCTAAAATAAATTCTGGTCTTTCGTGGCAAAATACTGATCAAAGTACTCTTTGATATCATCATGAAACTAAACGTTTTCTCTCAAAGAATTCTAAGAAAAGCACAATAGTTGATCTGATCAATTAACAAGATATGGAAGCACCATAGTTACGAACAATTTGTGATGAATCCCCTGTACTGTGTGCCATATCATCATAAAAGCCATTTTTTTTATATAGTTTTCTAATTCTGAACGTTCAGATGAATGATATTACTTAATTCATCCAGTTGTCGACAGTAAACACTCGAATTAATCGTTTCACTCTTTGGAAGCAGTTCAAAACACGCAATGCTTTGCCAGCTCCATCAAACTGTCAACATGACCTTCCTCTGATAAAGCTCTGCTGCTTCAATCAGTGGGCAAGTTCATCACTGCTGGCGGCAGCTTTTGAGATAATTGTAAACAATCTGTTTTTCAGGACTTCTCATAATGTTTCAAGAGAGAATTGTTTTACTCCCATTAAAAAAAAAAGAAGAAAAAAAAAAGAAAAGAAAGTACTGCATAAAAAAAAAAAAAACTTGTTGACAGGAGAATTCTTTTCAGTTGTGTTCTCTAACTTTTAATAGATTCAAAGGTCAAAAATGTTCAGTGTTTGATTTTAATACATAACAATTCGTACATTATTGTGATGTTCTATATCAATAAATAACTCGATCTTATCGCTATCTGTTCCCTCCGACATTGCCCGTAAGTTCATCGTTAATGATGAAATCATTAAATGATGATCTATATGATAAAACAAATGATGTCGTACGCAGAACAAATCTTTCCACGTGTTTCGTATTGCTTTTTTCAACCTCCTTATTTTCATTTTTAAAAAATTGGAAATTTCTCCTTTGGATCACTAAATTTAGTGTAATAATGACATTTAAGTAATTTCTACACAATTTTTATTAATTCATTTTTAACATCCACATCTCATTAAGTATTAATGTAGTAAAAAAGGTCGCAAAAGTACATGGCGCTCAGGACATCGTACTATATAATTTCTTTCTGTATTATTGATTTTAAAAAAGGAAATAAGCACATTAATGCTCTATCATCACAGTTCCAAAACATCATTAAACCTTTTGACTCTTGATCATTAAACCATGCATCATATGATATGGCACAAATTACAAAGCTGTTAAAAGGGGAAGTGAGTTATCATATATCTTTCGATATATATATGAAGCAGAGTATATTTGTATGTGTGTGGTTATTTTTTTATGCAAATTTACAAGATTTTTTTTTCTTTTTTTGTCAACGGAGTATAAAGACGAATTACTGCACGCGCATATCGGTAAAAACCACATAACTAATTCAATTCTAATTTGACGCCGGGTTTACACTCAGCTAGTTATAAGATGGCCAGCAGGCAGCGCATGCGCAGAAAGGGAAGGATTTATGTTTGCCACAATTTCATAAGATGAATTCAGACATTCCATTCTTGACTATAAATAGCTGTTTTGGCAGTAATAAATAGCTGAAATTTTCTTTTTCACTGCGTATCGTATTATAATGATGGATATTTACACAAAAAAATATGGTAAAATAAAAAAAAAGGTCAAAAAAATATGGTAAAATAAAAAAAAGGTCAAAGAAATATGGTAAAATAAACAAAAGGTCAAAGAAATATGGTAAAATAAAAAAAAAGTCAAAGAAATATGGTAAAATAAAAAAAGGTCAAAGAAATATGGTAAAATAAAAATAAATTTTGAAAACTATAGGAAAAAAATGGCAAATGAAATGAAAAAAAAAAAATCTTATTAAAAAGAACAAAAAAAATGTCGGGATTAATCAATGATAAGTGATTAGTTTTTTCACGCCGAAAAACCGCCAAATTCTACAAACGATGCGCAAAAAATAAATAAATAAATACAGCGGCATGTTGTTCTCCCGTCGGAACAATTACTTGCCATGGGTCGAATTGCATTTTTCAGCCTTTCTATTCATGCACTACCAACTTATAACTAGCCAAGTGTAAACCCGCCATTAAAAAATTACGTAATAAGAACAAAAGAAACTTCAATAGTGGCAAAGACGCACGAGCAATGGATGTAATTGTACCGAAAATAGGCTTGATATTTCAAGGAAAAAATGCATTGTATGGAATGTGTTTAAATTATTTTTTTAAAAAAATGGATTATAATTAAAAAAATAAACGTTTAGAAAAAAAAAACTTTTTATTTTCAAATTTGTATCAAATTTTGTTTAAGTCTGTCCAAGGGGATTAGAATTGTGTAAGATTCGAATATACAAATGGACAGACGGTTTTTCAATTTTAGACATATAGATTATAATTTCGCAATTATTATAATTTGTGTTTCATACATATTTATTAAAATAAATAAAAATTTACTATTTTTGATTAAAATATCGGTACGGCTATTAAATTTGAATTTTCAAAAAATAACTCACCAAATTTTCAATTTTAACACAATGAAAATTTAACAGCTACTTTGATGCTATGTACTTTATTTTAAAAGCAAAAACTGAAAAAAAGTAATTTATTTTAGCATAACTTTCAATTTCTATTGAATTTTTAATTCATTTTTACATTTTTTCTAGATATTAAAAGTGCAATTTTAAATAACTACACATTTAATATTAAGAGTTTAACGGCCCAGTCAGCATTAAAGCGCATTACGTTTGTCCTGAGACATTACATGAATTCCATTTATTATATTACGAAAAAGCAAGATATTTAAAGAATAGGAGCGTTTAGCCATGGTATAAAACTATGATTCGTGGTGCATTTAAGCTGGTGCCAAAAAAATTCGAAAGATGAAAATTCTGGTTTCAATAAGATATTTTAGTTTCTTATGAAAAAAAAAAAAAAAAAAATGTTCTGGTATGACAAAAAATATTGTCCATTTCGTTTAACGAACTTGTTTCTCTTTCTCTAATAGCTTGTCTTCGTTGCCTCATCCGCCAAACACTACATCATATACCTGAAGACAAGAGGGAAAATTTCATGAAGGAGTTTCAGAAAACAGCCTACAAGAAAGCCAAGAAGACTCCCGGAGGGTCAGTTATCTGGAATCTTAAATATGTTATGGTGCTGGCTAAAAGACCGGAACTGTGAAGGCTGAATCAAATGAAGGATGGGCGAAAAGAATCAATCAAAAAGGAATCTACCGATTATGTTTATAAAATATTGTTGATTGCTATTAAGATATAAGCATATGTATATTATATGTGTTTAATCAGCACACTGATAAAAGAAAAAATTACTCAACCAGATTGACCTGCATACTTTTTCTTATTCTGATACATCCGATGTACATTAGTTCATGATCAATGTACAGTACTTTATGGAAAATCAAAATAAAATGGCCAAAATGATATAAATTATTAAGAGGTATATTTTTTCCAAATCATTTTTTTTATGAATCACATTTTTATTTTTCAACATATTTAGCACTTAATTCTTAGTTAATATTTTTTTAACATGGCACTTTTTAATTACCTTAAACTGCTCTATATGGAATTTAAATTTCACAAACTGAAATATACAAAACTATTCAAAACATTCTGCAAAACAAATCTGTATTAATAGACTATAGCTACCAAATTTGACACTAATTACTTCTTGGATAATATGCCATCACTAAAAAAGTATTGTTCAAACTCTTCATTGAAGATCTAATTAAAAAAAAATTGAAAAAATCAAAATGTTTTTTTTTAATTTTATTTCAGAACTTATAATCGCACTAAAACCATTTTAACATCACAATAAATTAGGTATTTTCTTTAGAAAAAATTAGCTTTTCAGTAATGCCAAGTTTTTAAAAGTATCATCATCATCAAATCATTAAAAGTAACATCAATTCTTTTTACTGTTTTGATTACTGGGTTTATACTCTATGTGCATTGTAATGATATTAAATACATTTCTCCTGTGAACACTGACATTAAAATTAAAAAAATACTATAAAGATCGACCTTATCATGCTATGATGCTTCAAAACAGAAGATGGAATCTCCTTTCATTTTCTTTTTAACAATTAAAATAATTTCTGATTATCTACTCATATGCAAAATAGAAAAAAAAAAAAAAAAAAAAAAAAAAAAAAATCAGAACCTACTCAGAAATTATTATTTTATAGGCTTAATATCAGAATAAATTATTGAAGAAAATGCTTAAAGTAGTTACTGAAAGGAAGTATTAAAGTAGTAATTAAAAGGAATACATGAAGCATTACTGTTTTTTTTTTTTTTTTAATGTTCCTTAAATGAAATATAAATTTCAGAACACAGCTATCATGAGCACTAATGCAAAAACTGTGCACAAAAAATACAAACAGATATTACTGTCATAAAAAAAATTATAATTTCAGATTAAACATTATAATCTATATACAATCAATGAATTTTCTTTTGCTTTTTATCCATATGCAGTCAACTAATCTTTTATTTTTCACAAAATTCAAATGTTATATTGTGATAAAAAAAAAACCTAAAAACCAACCTAAATTTATTAATTTATTTATGTTTGTGATATATTTATTCGCAGAATAGAATAAAAATGCTGTATTTTAAGTGATTCAGAAGCTAGAATGAAAAACAAACTGGTTAACTTATTCAAAGATAAATAAAGCTCACTAATCATATAAATAACTCCTAAAGTGTAAAGATGATGCATATGCACTCAACTCTAAACAGCTCAGAAACTATTCCATTAATTCTAAAAATTATTATATATCCAACATTTTAGTCAAAGGAGAAAGACCAAGATAAAATCCTTAAGCACAATATTTTGAACGTACTCATAATCAACAATTAAGTTTTTTACAAATGCCATATAAAATAGTTGAAAAGTTGTGTGCTATCAATTATAAAATATACTAACCAACTGGAGTAATGGTAGTTCCATTCTTAAAAAGGCATTCTTACAAACCAAAAAACATTAATTAAATCTTTAATAAATACAATATTCTCTTACTTTCAAAGAGCAGTTTGTTTCTCTCTCTTTCTCTGTCTGTGTGTTTTACGTCAACAACTTTTTAAACTGAGGCATGCATAAGCGATATATTTCAATTTAATTAAAAATCAGTCGAGACTATAATTTACAAAACATTCAATCAATCTTTATTTTCTTTTGAAAGAATTTTTATAGTCTTGTTTTTTTTTTAAAAAAAAATCAATGTTTTATTTAATTTCATATTGATTAAGGCATTATTTCTGTGGACTGTAATGTAGTAATAAAAATGTACGGACACAACAATAAAAAAAGTTAAGATAGGAATAAATTTTATATAACAATATATGACTACTTTTTTTTTTTTTTTTTTTTTGCATAAAAATCAAATTTGACTATTTTAATTTGTAGACATCTCCACGGTTTTTTTTTTTTTCCAACTTAATAAACTTTAGATAAGAAGTCCTGGAGAAAAAAGGTCATAATGATGTAACAAAGCCATTTTTTTCATTACATATCTAATATTCTAATCTAATCAGAACAGTTTGTTAATTATTTTCCAAGAATAATAAAACATCCAAAACATGATTAACTTGTATGCAGTCAAAACTATGTTTCAAGATTTTGCAGCTCCAAATATATTGTCATACATTTTTTGCAACCTCCATTATAGTCATAGCACTTAGTTTAAAGACTTCTAATTGAAACTGTACGAAAAACAAGTTTCTGCTTCTTGACTGAAAATTAAGGGAACTTTATTATTTTATTGTTGTTTTCATATTGCTATATATATATTTCATAGGAGAAATAAAAAATGAAATAGGCCAGCACAAACAAGTTGAAAGCATATAAATCTTTTACTTAAAAAATGGAACAAGTATAAAATGACTCTCCTCTGGAAATGTGATTAAATAAATCTTACACAACTCTGAAATTTCTATTAAGACTTCAACTGTGAAAGTTTTCTCATGGATACAATAGTTACTTTGTTGCATTAAAATAAGTGAACAGGACTTAGTGATATTTCTGGAGCAATCAAACAGACTAACTTGTGTTGTTACTATATAAACTGCCAGCAATATGGTACAGTAACATAATCAATGACATTAGTCAGACTTAATAGTAAAAAATGTTTATTTTTCAGTGCAATTTAAAAATATTTCATTTATAATGCAATAGAAAATTTTTTTTTATACAAAGCACTAAAGCATTTAAAAATAACAACAAGTAAAAATTAAATACATATGCATATTTGAATGGAAAACTTATAATGATCAATAAATATTTTTAAAGAAAAAAAAATGTATAATAAACTCTATATGAAAATCTTTGGAAGACTTCTACTACAAATTGTGAATAGATTTTTAAAAAAAGAAAACTATTCAATCCCTTTGTTAAATGTTGACACGCATGAGCTCAGTCTAATATACAAAGAAGCAAATGTAAGTGAAATATGATAAAGTGAAAAAAGATGAAATAAATCTTAAATTTCACATTAACCATCAACAGATCAAATTATAAATCAATAATTTCAATAAAACTATAATACACTAATGTACAATATATTAACCAGTTGAACACCGACAGTGAATCGAAAAAAATAAATGTAAATAATAAATAAATGTAATGTATCTTATAACAAATTATATAGTTAATCAAACGTAATAATAATAACAATGTTAGCTAATGTACTTTTTAGCTAAGTACCATCAAACAATATCTATTGTTGTTTTTTTTACGAGATACTACAAAAATAATTTTTAAATAAACATTTTTGTAAAATTTTGTAACTATTTTAAACAAAAAGTTTATAAAATTTCTCATGAAACAACTAAGAAAGAATATATATGTCAATCTAAAATGTCAGAGTATGCACCATTTAAAATTTCAGAGCCATGCTGAAATATCATGTCAACAAATAGCTTTTGCTATTAATTTGGACTGCATGATATTATGAATATATAAACATTGCAAACGAAAAGCAAAATCATTTTGAGAATTTCATTTAGCAGAAATTCAATTTTCTATGGTTCACTTATTTTTTAGCCCTTCATTGATAATGGTATACATGTGCATCAAAATACTATATGCATTAATAAACTGGAAATTTACATAAGCAAGTTGGTTTAGAAAAAATAAAATTTATTAGCATAATCATCTACATTAATCTATAAAAGCAGCAAATATGGTAAAATATCAATTATTTACCAATTTTGAGTAAGAAGAGTTCAAAGATCAAGTTGAATAAGTCTATACAATATTGTAACCATTCATACTCATCCAAATGACTAAGTTCAATTTAAAATTACAGGTAGTCTGTTAATGGTTAACAACAATGAAATGTTAATAAAATTTATGCACCAGACTGGCCAATGAAAACACTGCCAGCTGCAACCATCATCTTGTGGCACTTTTCCAACTTTGTCTTATCACTCAACCTTTGTAAGATGCTTGCTGCTTCAGCAAGCATGCATTCTTTCTCACGAGGATGGCAAATGATACTTTCAGGAAGATGATTGCAAGCAAGCATGAGGGCTTCAGCTTGATCCCTCTCACTTGGATGACCACCTTCTCCATTGCTTCCTAAATATTCAAGATATTTAATCATATCATTTGGGTACAATATCAAGAAAATACAAACTATAACCAGATCGGGGGGGGGGGACTACCCTCCTTCCTCATTTAGGTTTGCCTTCACATTTTATGATATACACTGGAATATAACAAAGTTTTTTTTTTTTTTATTCTATTTATTTTTGATATTATTCAAACAGAATAAATTTCAAATTCTTTCAATGCAAAGATTTGGATAAAGAAATAGGAAAGGGTTTCACCCTTTTCCAGCCATTGTTGGGAAATGAGGCCTGCTTTCCCCTTCAGTCATCTAGAATTGTTATTTTTGTTTTTCGCTTTAGAATACTATTTAACCAAAACACATACAATAAATTAATAAAAACAATATATGGCTGGTGCATACACAGATAAATTATATATGCAGAATGCAGTTTTAATGCTGCAACAGTTGTATCAATCCATAAGCAAATGGAGCATTCGTTTTTAGAATAAAAACCTTACTGCAAAAACAGCCTACAAAGAAAATGTTTATAATATGACGACATAAAATATTGTACAGATCATGACATCAAGTTATAACTGTTATACATCTATATGAGAGATGTTTACTTTTAAACAGTTTCTATTATAAAATAAATTATGTTTAATACTTTAATATGATTACATCCACTGAGTTTTTCCTCTATCTTATATCATCATTTCATCATATCCCCTTCTTTGATAAAAGAAAACCATTGAATTATCTTTACTATTTTTTAACAGTTCTCAAAATTTACAATTTAAAAAAAAGCAACATAGAAAATAAACTTGCTTTCAACAAAATTCAAAAAAATCATTCTATATTTTACTCATGTGAATTTTTAAAAATGTAAATTTAAAGATATATATATATATATATATATATATATATATATATATATATATATATATATATATATATATATATAACAGAATAAATAAGTTCAAAAGTAAGCAAAATATTTATCAATAATTAGTATAAAACAATGTTCTAAGATATTTAAAAAAAAAAAAGAACAGTTCATTAATACTTTTACATTTCATAAAGAAAATTTTGGATAAAATAAAGTTCTTATGAAATAAATATCGGAAAACTGTTTGCATAAAAATTAAAAGTGTCATTTTTCATAATATGAACAGATTTGTATGCATGGCACAAAAATACGCAATTTTCCCCTCCCCTACTAAACAGTTTACTTTAATGATTGAAAATATAATAATCCATTTACCTTTAGTGCAAATCACAGAAGCAAACCTATTTCTTCTTCTAAGACTTCTGTCTAGCATCTGTTGAGTTTTGACTGGATTTGCTCCAGCCATTAATCGGAGAGTAATTTCGTAGAGGTTTACCTGAAAAGTAAAGCAATTTGACATTGATATTTTTAAATATTAATATAAAAAAAAACTACATGAAAACAAATAATCCTTAAGTAGAAACATTAAATACAAATTCCCAAATCTTTATTGTCGCATTTTAACTTTCACAAGTTCATTCATGAACTAAATTTAGCTAAATAAAAAAGTGACCAGAAAGAAAAATTATTACAGCAGTAAATAAATACCACTGTAACATTAAATAACTATTACTCTGTACACCTATTAAACAATGATAATAGAAATTATTGAAATTGATATTCAAATTAATAATTCTATTTCTTTTACTAAAGGCAAAAATTATTTAAATTTTTTTAAAAAAGTACACGATAGTTACATAAAAAACAAAAACAAAATTCTACCTTAGAGTGTATTTCTGGTATATGATGTAAGAGTCGTCGCAGGCATCTTAAATCCTCACGATAGCCTTCTGATACACCATATACTTCAGAAGAGTTTGAGTCCATTTTGTTATTTTCAAAGACATGCTTCCGTGTACTCAGACACCAATCAATGCTTAGAACTTGAAAAGCCTAAAATTATTTAAGAAGGGGGAGAAAAAATGTTTCTTAATCTTATTTTCAAAAACTGAATCTCAGTATAAAAGTGGGAAAGCACTTATAGATAGAAAAGAAATCTTCTTTAATTTCATGAAGTTTGCTTTAGTAATTAAATATATTAATCATTTATATTACATTACTGAAATGGGATCATATTCAGATAAGAAAAACTAAATCTCCAAAATTCTCTTAGCCAAAAATGTGTATCTTCGATTAATAAATAAACATGTAAAAACAAAACAAAATGTGTAAATGTATATGTAAATAATTTTTACACACATTTAACTAAATCATAAAAACAATTAAGAAAATAAGAATAATTAATTGAACAAAAGCTTATGTTTAAAATTAATCCTTATTTTAAAGAGATGCATTTCTAAATTCAAATGTTTAATTCTACAGCAAAAATTGTCATCATGCTAATCTCTAACACTAATACAGATGAAAATCTGGTGGCTACTTAGAGCACACACCGCTAAACCTACAGCAACAAAATTTGGCAGTGATATACTTGGGAGGTATAAAATATGCATTTAGGGGCTAAATTTAAAATTTTTTAAAATCCAAATTCATGTAATTTAATTATTAAGTCAAATTCTTATCTTTTAAAAAATTTTATTCCAGAAGAATTTTTAAAAGAATTATCACATAAAAATAATATTTACAACATTTTTAAATACAAATAACTATCTTTTTGATGGCATTTGTTTAAGTATCATATGATGTTTTTTGCAGAATTTGTTACAAATACTTAAATTATAATTATTTTACATGGCCAAGGTCATTCAAGTATAAAGTTTTACATACTCTCCCTACAAGACGAAGAGGGAACATTTCATGGTTCCCTACTACCAAAAAAAGGATTAAAAAAATATTTTTAAAAGAGAAATCAATATTTTAAAAGTATTGATATTAATATTGATAATCTATAATATTAAATCTATTGATATTAAATAATAAAATGTGGCATTCTGTAAGATATTACATCAAATCTTTAGTTTTGTTTCCATTTATAGGTTGAACTAATTGAAAATGTAATTCAGTTAGGAGAACCATAAACAGAATGTAACAAATGATGAAACACTGCATTAAAATAATATTTAAATAGTTTTCTCCCTTATAAATATTGTATTTCAATAAAATATAAACATTTTTTAATTGTACATGGATTCCTTTTAAATATTTTCGAATACTAATTTCAATTATATTATTGCATATTTTTTAAATAACATATTACACCATTTTTTTATTTTTGCCTTTTTTTAAAATAAAATTGAACATGTAATTTAAACATAAATTTAAATGATATTTCAAATTGTTCTAATAATGCAATATGATGTTTAAATTAATATTTGAGGATTAACAACAAATAGCTACATTCATTTACAGTTCTGTGAACATCATCTTTCATTTACTAATAAACTTTAAAGTGTGAAATATATTTAAATATAACTTGCAGTTTCTTGCAGTCATTCATTTGAATCTTCAATTTATCCATTGAAATATAATTCATTGCTCAAAATTAACACTTCATTATGCTAAGAAATTTCTTTTGAAAATTAATCTGTTAGAGAGATTTCATTTCAAATTTTTAGTGTATAATACAACAATAATGATTATTACAAACAACTATTGAATCTTATAATCGATCAGATGTATACACCAACTAGTGACTGAAAGCACTTAGTTACAAATAATTTTACAATAAATATTAAAATTTTATTTTTAAACTTTCCAATGTTTTGCAGCTGTTTTACCTGTACCAAAGGAGGGGGCATCTGATACAAAGAATAGTTTAAACTGTCCTTCACAAGGGCACCAGCTTTATCACAAAGTCGAAGAGTTGGGCCTGGCATTGCTGTAGGATTAAAGCAGCATTTCCTTGCTCGGAAAGAATGTAAAACAGCGGATGGAAGAGGATGACTAGAAGATAGGAAAATATTTTGAGCAAAAATAATTGTACATTAACACTCATGAAAATATTCCTTTTACACCTAAAAATAATTGTATATTTTTTAACATAAAATACTATAATGTACTGTATATACTGTGCAAACCTGAAACTATGATAAAAGATTTCCTTCATAAGAAAATCAATGCACAATTTAAACAAATAATCTAAAGAAAGTCAAACAGGAAATCCACCAAGTGGTAGTTTTAAAGGATTATAAAAATAAATTTAGTATGATAATTTACATAGCACTAATTTGAGAAGAGCAGCTACTATTTTACATAAGCAAATATAAATTTTAAAATGAGTTTTTAGGTGATATAGTATTTAACAAAAGTAAAAATTCATTTAGTGCATCCCTAAATTCACAATTTTATTAATTATAAGAAAAAAGATTATTTATATTCAACACAGACATCAACATTCTAAAGTTAATCATTTCATAGTAATTACAACTTTTAAAAATTATCTATCACAAAAAGAAACCTAAGAAGCACATGATCACAAAATTTACTTTAAATTCATAAGCTCCTTAGGAAAATCTTCAACATCCTGGTATAATTTTTCTGCTTTTTCTTCCTCTCCCAGCAACCATGCCAGGGCAACAGCCATCACAGAAGCCCACCAATAAGTGACTCTGTCTTCTTGCCTTAAGCTGACAGGTTTAGAACTCAAAAGCGCAGATGAAAAATGACTGCTTTCAGTCACATAGCATGAGTCTTTCAATAGCTGGATGCAGTTTGATATTACTAAACCAGTAGAATAACTCCTATATTCACAGAGATTGGAAAAACAGTGTTAATAATGTATATAATACCCAATTCTTCAATTAAAAATACTAAGAAATACATTAAAGAACTAGAACGTTAAAAATAATAATCCAATCTTGATTTAATGTCATTCTTGTAGGTTGATAAAATAAAACCAATGGTTTTTTTAAACTTTTTTTTATTTATTTAAATGGTATCATTCAAATATTGGTAATGAAGAAAGACATATTTAAATTAAAATTTCTCAGAAACTTCAAAATTAATATAAAATGTTGAAAAATACTTATGTTGAAAGTTAAAATCCAAATGAAAGTTATAATATGACACTAGAAGAGTTAATTCATTATTCAAGTATCTTTCTTGAAATTACAAGTAAGATGCTAGAATAAATATTTTAATACGTTTTTTAACATACTGACAATTATTTTGCTTTCATTAAAAAATATACTTTCTATAATTTAAATACCTCATTTGAGTTAAACTAGTGGGAAATATAATACTTTTAAAGATATAACAGCTAAAATTATAGGAACAGCACAGTTAATTACAAAAATATTACAAACAAACAAAACTACACACACAAACACACATATATAATTCTATATTTATTAACCTTATGTAAGCAGAATTTATTAAGGATATTTTAATTTCAAGGGAACATCTCTCTCTCTCTCTCTCTCTCTCTCTCTCTCTCTATATATATATATATATATATATATATATATATATATATATATATATATATATATAAAACAGTATCTTCATGTCACCACAAAAAGAGTTCACAACTTAGAAAAATAAAAATAATTTAGATAAAAGAATTGTTATTTTGGTTTAATTATTATAAACAAGAATTATACTAAAAAATTATAATACAATGGAGAAAGTAAAGCAGCACTTAATGAAAAATGGGGGGGGGAATGTGCATATACATCTGTAAACGAAACTTCAATTAAATTTACATTTTCCCCCCTTTTTTTCTCATTTAGCAAAAATTAATATATATGGCATAAAAATGTATTAATTTAAACAGCTCAATTTATTTAAATATAAAAGAGCAGTAGGACCTTTTATATTCTATGTTTTCATCCAATTCCATGCTTGGTGATATGATAGACAATGCTATCTTCTCCAATAAGAATTCACGGAATCCTCGAGAAGCAAAACAAAGAGGATTCACTAGAGATAAAGAAAATTAATTTTAAACAAAAAATAGGCTTATAACAGATAAACCAAGTTCATTTTAAATCATAATTGAACAAAGAAGGACAATAATATTTTTTTAATTTATATTTTATCAGTTAAAGTTGAATAATAAAAAGAAATTACTTGAGTTTGGAACAGAACTGAAAACAGTTCCTTCCCTTGAATAATCCCAATTGCCATTCCTGAAGAAAGTCTGTCCCATTGGATCAAAAAGCCATCTTAAAGTAGGTGGTATCATGGCATTATTAGATATGTACACTTTTCGAGCTTTCTTGAGTAGATACCACTTTAGAAGGGGAAAAAAAATAGAAGGTTGTAAATTTGCTAAATAACGACATTTTGAAACATTAATATACAATCAATTGCATTTTATAAATGAGAGTATCTTAAAATATGATGCACTGCATTATTTTTAGGCATAATTTTTATACAGAATATTTAGATAAACATCCAAAATTATTAATTATGAATATTCAAGTTAATGCAAAATGATGCATCGCTTAAATATAATTTTATGGCATATATATATAGAGAGAGAGACAAGCATATATTTTGTATACATGATAATGCATATTTTTCTTCATTTAATTTTTAAAGATTGAGAACTCCTTCAGTAAAAAAAGAAACATATGTTTTTAAAAAGAGAATATTATATGTTTAAAGAGAATACACTTTATAAGTTTCTATAAAGAGAATATTATACAGAATTCTTGACATGCATGTCATAGTACTGCATATTCTTTGAATAAGCTGGTATTATTTGTAACTTTTTTTAAAGCTAAACTATAGGAATCAGCACTAATTTCAAAAAAAAAAAAAAGAGGTACATTTTTGTTGAGTACAAGCAATAGATTTTTGATTATACAATTTATATTTAAGACAAAATGAAATTTAAATTAAATGAGTTAATATTTTAGTAAAAATGAGTGGTTTATTCTCAAATTGTTTATTACTGCTAATTTCTTATGTAAGATAGAAGATTTAGGGAGTAACGTAAAGCAACCAAACAACCATTGTTAGAAATTTCAGCAAATACCATCACCTCTAGTTTGAAATTTGCTGTATAAGAATTTTGCTTCTGGCTCATCTTTTTAACATAAAAAAAAAATTAGAAAATAAGACTAGTATATATACAATAAATCACATATATAAGTGCATGGTGGTGGTGGGGTAATTGTTAGCTTCAGATAGAATCACCAGAATTAAAATTATCATTGTTGGTGTCTGGCATTTTATTTTTTAACAACTTAATCAGAAATATTCCCTCCATTTTACCTACTTGGCAGTGTTTTAGCTCTCACAGATACAAATATGAAAGTTACAAGATTTTCATTTCTTTCAGCTTATATATTGTTTTTAAATTTTGGGTAAATTATTGAAAAAGACACACAATTTCAATTTATATATAGATAAACTTATATTGAAAATACGCAGTAAAT
This sequence comes from Argiope bruennichi, assembly GCF_947563725.1. Taxonomy (NCBI): domain Eukaryota; kingdom Metazoa; phylum Arthropoda; class Arachnida; order Araneae; family Araneidae; genus Argiope; species Argiope bruennichi. The sequence continues at coordinate 125,166,188 of NC_079154.1, read as the reverse complement.
GGTTTTTATTTAATAAATATATTTGTCAATGCAAATATGAACTGAAATGCATTTCATTTCAAGTCATGCATTTTAACATAAGGGAGAGCTATTATTTATTTTAAATGGCTTTTTTTTAACATTACAAAACTTATAAATCCATTTTAAGCCACTAAAAAAATCACAAATTTAAAGTTAAAATTCAAATTTTTCTTACTGTGACAAAATAGAGTTTACGAGGAAAACAGCTGATAAAACTCATTGCAGAAATAAGATAAAGTTCAGCCATTTCTTCAATGGGTATGAGAGACTTGGCTTCCTCTCCTAAATTGAGGGCATTCAGAGACAGATATACTCGTTCAAGCTTGCTTTCAGACATATGACCTAAAAAGTAAAGAAATTCAAACACAATATTTTTTTTACAACACTTAACACAGTCAGATGCATTTCTTTAAAAAAAATTGTGTTCATTACTTTCTATATTTAGTTATTCCTCAGTTGCTCATGAAATTTAAGAAATTGGGTATTTAATTATTTTGCACACTACCTTGTTTGTTTAAAAGTTACAAAATTGATGTTTTTTATTAATATTATTATTTTTATAAATAGACACTACATAAGACACTACCAAATGTGCCATGTAAATTTATTCCAGATGAGGAAATAGATCATAGAGAATTTTTATTTCCTCTCTGTTTAGAAAAAATGATACTAATGATTCAAAAAAATACATAAAATGAAATGATTCTTGAGATATAAAATGAAAAAAAAAAATTGTATAACTACCAATAGTTGGCAGGCTCACATTATATTGAAAAATATCTGTCACAGACATCATGAATTAATAAATTATAAAATCTGAAAAGTATTTTCAGACAATTAACTTAGAAAGCATTGTTATTTACTCTGTATGTAAAGGCATGAATTCATTTATAATCATGCCAATTACAAACATGAATCTATAAAGAAAACAAGGAAATAAATACTTTTAATCTACAATGGATTTGATAGACTATTTTATAGTACTTTTTTCCCAACTAAACAGCTATTCTGAAATACATATTTGATAAATTTGGTCAGGACAATTACATATAACATCTTAAAATAAAAAGTTGTATTGTTTATGTAAGGTTGTGTTTTTCATGATTACTCAGAAAAGCCACAATTAGAAAAAATTAAAATTTTACCCACTGCAGTGAATTTTTAAAGATTATATTTCACTAATAGAAATAAAACCTTTCCAAGATTTCTAAGTCTTTTAAAATCAATATTCTATAACATATTTACCTAATAAGTGCAACTGCTGTAACTTTTGATACACCAAAGCAGCATCTCTTGAACTTTCCATCAATAATGAATGGCCTTTTGGAACTAAGACAGCATTTATTGCCTTTTGAATACCAGTAAAATGACTAATTTGCCTTATAAATTGCCATACAACACCAATTACTAATTCAATTGAACTGCAAGGGAAAGGCCTTCCCAAAGCTGTCAGACAAAGTTTTAAGTGTGAAACTGAACTTGGATAGTCCTCCTATAAAAATCAAATTTTATTATTTTCATTGCTTTAAAATAAAAATAAAAAAAAAATAACTGAAAAATGTTAAAAAAGTAAATGTTAAATAAAGTTATGAATTATTCATATTTATTTGGAAAATAACTTTTCTTGTTTCCAAATGAAGATATGAGATACTTCTAAATTGATTTTTTTCCCCCTGCTATAAGAAGCAAAATTACTTAGATGAGCAGTAATGTAATAACGTTTTTTCAACAATTCTTTAAATTCTGAACAAGCAAAACAATAGGAGGGGAGTAAATAATCAACATACATACAAATTTTGTAACATAAAGTAATATTTAATGTTTGTAAGACAGAAGATAGGGAAAGTGGGCATAAAAAAGCATGTAACTTTTAGTAGATCTTAATTTTAATATTTTGGTTAAAATAATTTCCTAAATACATCATTTTTATATTATTCCATCGTGCAAAATTAAAATTAATTTTTTTTTAACGGATCATTGAGGATTCAAATTTCTACATTATTTTATGACTTGTATTCAGATATGTCTCCTTCTTTGCCTTACCAATAACATTCATATAAAAAAAATCTATGAATAGTATAAAATCTTATAAATTTACTTATTTTTCAAATAATAATTTAAATGAATTTTTTTAATAAAAGTAAAGAAAGGGTGAAATTTTGAAATTAGTACAGTAGGGACAAAAATGCATATTCTAAAATTCTGCAATCAATACAAAAATGTACTAATCAACTGGAATTTAAGAAAATTGGAGTAAACGAGTTTTTGAAATGCCTTACTTCTTGAAAAGATAAATCAGCTTGTTTTCTGTGTCTCCAAAACATGGTATAGTTACCAGAATCTTTTTTCAATACAGGATCTCCATAAACAAATAGTTTCAGTAGACACATTGCAATAAAAATCAAATTCAAAATCCAAGTAACAGCACTCGATAATAAGTATTTAGTCCATTTTCCTAGAAAAAAAATATATATATGCACTTAATTAACAAAAAAAAACTCTTTTTCATGGAATTATTTTAATATTTTAGTTAGTATAACTAATGCATCATATTTTAATATTGCATCAATACACTTGCTCATACTATCATATTCATAACATAATTTTAGATTTTAAAACTCCATTAATATGATAATTAAATTTCTAATTTCAAACAATACACTTTACACAAAAAGAATTCAGGGCATACTTTTATGCTTCATGGAATTTTAACACTTTGCATGCAAGAAATATATTTTTACATTTTTTTTGAAATCTATCACTGAAGAGCAGGCCACATAAAAGTGTGTATTTAGTAGATTTGTGCTAGAGAAGTTACTATATGGACAAATCTGCAGTGAAATAGTATAATTGCATGCAATGCTTTATTTAAATTATTAATACTTTATTAAAATTTAGGAAATTAAAAAAAAGAATAAAGTACTTAATTAACTTAATTTCAGAAAAGGAATAAAGAAATAAAAATTTAATTTAATTTTCTAGGATTCTTACAGATACAGAATAATTCAAATCTTGCATGCAAAAAAATTAACTTGTCATGAAACTTGGATAAATTAGATAAAAATTAAATACCTTCAGATCCTACTTCATCAGCCAAAATTGTTCGTCCTGTATATGCCTCTGAATCAGTTCTACCAACATTCTGTAACCCTGCTTTCATCACAAAAGAGACCGGATTGAAAACCATGAAAGCACACATAAAAACACATAACAAAACTCGACTATGATCCAGCATGCCTCTACTTGAGAAACTATCATTGCTGTCCTCTTTATCCAAAGTGATACTGTAAGGTCCAAGATTCTGGGTATCGCAAGAACCACTGAACTGAGGAGAGTCTTGATCTGAATAATATGTATCACCAACACTATTTGAAGGACTTCGCTCAGGTGAGCTTATATCTGATGTTGGGGGAGTGTAATCAGCAATGCTAGGGGGAATGCATGGTTTTTTGTCTAAAAGATCTTCAATACCTGCAAATATTATAAAAAAATAAGTGCAGTTATTATATTGCATAAAAACAAAAGCAATAAAGAACCTATAAAGAATTTATATGCAAATTTAATGTAAAAACAAAATGTATTACATTCAAGTAATTTTTTTTTATCCCATTAATTTTTAAACAGCTTTATCAACAAAATGAGCAATTCTAACCTTAATTCAGTTTTAAAAAATTCATATAAAATATACTAAAAATAAATGTATTTTAATAAATCATATTACCTAAATAAAATAGATTCAAATATAAAAATAAATTCCAAAAAAGAAATAGAATTCTAAATATTAATATACACCTTGTACTTCAAGATTTAAAATGGAGAAAAACATATTTTAAATCTATCTCTGCAAATTGGCAATTCTTCTTTCTATATATTTATATATAAATATAACTATGAAACTAAAAAGAAATATCAGCATATATTTGAAAGATACACATAAACATTATACTTACGGTGTTTTTGTGAAGCCATTTTTAGAGCTAAATTTTCTTGTTTTAGTTTTGCATTTGCATTTTGAAGAAATCTAATGTAATCAATGGCTTTGCGTAAAACAGCAGATTTATTTAACTACAAAAAAGAAACGTTTCAATCAGATTTAATATATAAAGAACAAAAGAATGATTTTAAAGAATCTAGGAATTAATATTAGCAGTACAATTACAGAAATTATAATGCACATAACCACATGTTTAAGTCAGAGTTTTACTGAAACCTACTTTTCTAAAATATAATAACCTTTCCTATTCATTAAGATTTTAAATATAATTTTAATGATGCATCCACAACAGTATATATAATCTAAGAAAAAAAGTACAACAGTACTATAAAAAAGAAATAATTTACTTTTCTTAAGTTTTAAAGAATTACAGAATTAATAGGATAGTAAAATTTATAAAATAATTAGACAATGTATAATATTTAGAGTATTTCTATCAATACTATTAACCCATTAATGTTCAAATTAATTAAAAGCATAAATGTTCAAGCAAATTAATAAAAGCTTAAAATTCTTTTATAGATAAACCACAAAAATTAAGAAACTGTGAGGAAATTAAATAAAATTTCATTCTTTGAAAATGTTTTTACTTTTAGGAAATAATCAAAAGATTAATTTAAAAATACTTTTTTAAACATAAACATTAAAAGATTTTTAAAATATAGTAAAAAAATACAAAAGATTTCAAATGTCTATTTTTTTTATTTCAAAATCTAACTTACAGATGCTGTATGCCAGTTAAAAATAATTTAGCAGTTTAAGAATATATATTGATTTGTCAGATAAAGAAAAAAAGAATTAAATGTTATGAATGAAATGCAACTGTCCTCAAATGAAGATGCTCTGCACTACTGTGTTTTATCTGAAATTGTAAAGTTAAAAGTATGTGAAAAATAAATAAAAATAAAAAAAAATTAAAAAAAAACACGTATAGCCTTTATTAAGTTTTTAGAAGATTTTTTTTTAATTATTAATAATTAAAAATCAGTTATGTAATGATTTAACTTACATAACCTCATACAATTTTTTCAAAAAATGAATGTTAACATGTTTATGTTATCTGAAATTGTAATGTAAATTGCAATAAAAACTTCACAAATCCCACAAAATTTAAGGAAAAATGAAGATAATACATTATTTAATGTTATTTATTTTAACTTTCAAATCTCTCAGCAAACTCTTAATCCTAAAACTAAGTCTTAGGTATAAATGCCTACATTATATAAGGTTAGCTTGAAGTTCAATGGCATATGAGTTATTTTCCATATTGTGTCTATAATTTTGCATAGATTAGTTTCTTCATTTTAAATCATTTCCCAAAACTTTTAAATGCTCATTCAAAACGGTTATTTGTATAATTCTCCATATTAGAAAATTTTCTATAATCAGACAATTCCAGAAAGTTATTGCGGGACCTCAAATAAGAATGAATAGCATTTATCAACATTAGTAAAGTCCAAAACATACATAAATGATTTAAATACTATAGATACAAGGATACAAAATGTCCAGAAAAGAAGTGACAATTAAATTAAAACTAATATCAAAATAATTTTATATTCATTCCATTAACAATAAAATAAAACAATTTTCTATATTTAAAATTATATTTGTTTCATAATAATCTAAGTACAAAAATGATATAAACTCAGAAAGATTTCTAAATTTTATATGATGCCTATATTATTAATCTGTCTCTAAATGAATTGAAAAACATATAAATTTTGAACATAAGTGGTAAAAGATTACATAACATTCAGTAAGAAATATTATCAACAAATCATCATTACAAATATTCATCAAATATGTAAAGTACCAAAAAGTGCTTTGCATGTTTAATTAATTAAGCAATTAATTTTATTAATTGCTTTAAATTATATTTCATCAGATGAATTCAAATAATAAAAAGTATATACAATTTATTTTAAAAACATTATATTAAACTTTAAATAATTTAGATATATTACCTTTGCCTCGGTACCAACTATAATGTTTTTTAATTCAATTATTTTGTCGTTAATGCTGCTTCTGTAACGCCGTTCAATGGCATTATGAGCATTTTTCTTTTCCCCTTTAATTATAGGTGGTTTTGAAGATATCCTGAAAAAAAAAGAAAAAAAAAAATATCAGTGATATACCTTAAGTGTAATCCTTAATGTACATTAAGTTCCTTCAACAATATTAATTTCTTTTTAATCTGCACTAATTGAAATGCTTTTCAGCTTTTGATTCGAACAATCTATGCCAAAAGCGTATATTCTTTTTCCTCTCCCACACATACAAAAACATTCATTTTTAAAATAATACAAGAAACAAATTTGGAAAATTACCCTAAAAAGAGACCACAAAATTTATATTCATGAGCATATAATAATTCATAAATAATATAAGTTGTAATAATAAATAACTTTATTTTTATTTTGTCAACTAAAAATTTTAATGTTTCATTTAATGAGCATCATAACTTTCATCTACTAATAAAATAGGAGTTTTCTTACTTTTCATGGTAAAGGGGAGTGAAATGATATTGAAAATATCTTTCAGTTCATCAAGTTCATTCTGTTTTTTAGTTGCCCCAATAAATGCCACAAAAAATTTTACAATTTGCTCATTCTAGTTAGGTTTAAAGAGAAAGAACAAACTCCGTTCATATATAAGAATCTTTTGGATCCCATTTACTTAAAAAGATTTATCTTTTACGATTACAAATTGCATTTTATCCCCAGATTCTTTTTAAAAGCTGGTGAATAAATCTTTTAATATTTATTCCCAATGTTCGAACGATATATATGCAGTGGTTTCCGAGATATTACGAGTTTCTTAGTGGGGTGCTTATTTCTGATCAGCTGTATTTCCCATATATAAAGTTATAGATAAAATTAGAAGTTATTATTTATAAGATTCAAACATTCAATTATTAAGTATGAGATTCAAATATTTGATTTTGATTACATACAGAATAATATAATTTTGATAATTGGAAACATTTGATATATTTCACAAACTTTCAACTGAAAATAATTAATAATGGGAGGATTGGAATGCATGATAATCAAAAAAAAAATAACAGTCATGATTTTAATAATCTATTTCATTTCATTTAAGCAAAAATATCTAATTCAACTTTGACAAAAAATATTGTGTCAAGGTTACATGGTTTTCTCAAATCTTACAAAGAAGATTGGCAATAAATTCTGGCAAAATATAAATCAATTCATTTAATAAACTTCAATATTAAGGTTACATAATATGGAAGAAGGAAACTGTTTATTTAACCTTATTTTGTAATGCATATCTAGGGGCCTTGAATTATAAGGGTAAATTTTTATATGCAAGATAGTGTCAAGCTTTTAATTTGTGAATAATAATGCGAAAATTAATGACAATACATATTGATACAACAACAATATGATACAATACATATTGATACAACAACACAATGTATATGAATAATAACACAGAACATACACATGCCTATTTATGGGGAGCTTGTCTGCATCAAGAATGACAGGAATACCAGTGGTCAGAATAGTACCATTCTGAGCTGCAACAACAGTCTGTATGGGAGTCGAAGGCACAGATGCTATACACTGACTACTGGGAGATAATGTAGCGGTAACAATGGGTTGGGTTGTTGTATATGTGACAATCTTGTTTTCATTAGCACCTTTTAAAAGCTGTGCTTGTAATAAAAGCTGCAAAGGAAGAAACAAGTACTTAAATTTTTTGATTGGAAAAATAAGAATATTTACATTTATAATATCATTATATTCAACACATTATAACAAACATTTACTGTTACATAATAACTGTCTGTAAATAGGATAATAAAGCAAGAACTGCTAAAGTAAATTTTTAATCTCTGGAAATCAAAACATATTAATTATTTTTAATACAGATGTTCATACAAATTATCTTAAATCTGAGTAAAATAAATTGTTTCAACAAAAAGGAAATCAAAGACATCTATCAGAATTTTTCTTAATACCCCTGCAAAACAGCAATTAACAGCTTACTTAAACAATTCAAACGTTTTATTGCACAAGTTGTATGATACCATTGCTTCAATATTTCTATTTTCAAACAAATCAGGCTAGTGTCTAATTACAACATCAAGAACAACAAATAAGTTAACCTCTTGAACAATAATGAGGTGCACTATGCATGCTTTTGCCAATTAATTTATAATGCATGTGATGTATAAATAACATTGATAACATGCAGTTTCTCTATTTTTATTGAAAGATGAATGGCAGATAACAAACAAATTTTTTATTCAAAATTAATGAATTACATATAAATTTATATATTATATTAAGAAGAAAAGTTCACTAATTTCAAGGACAGTAAAATATTTTCTTTCGGATTAGTTTTTATAAATTTTTTTGTTTAATATTTTATTATAATTTTTTTTAATTTTATTTTCTTGAATCATAAACTAGAACACATTCAATTAGATCAATATAAAATCCTAAAAATTTAAAAATTATCTAATATGTATCATTGTAAAAATTATCTAATATGTATATGTAAAAATGTCCTGCAGCAAAACAGAAGAAACTACAATAAATAAGTAAGCTCATTATTTTCAACCTAAGAATAATAAATTGTATAATATATTATATTTGTAACATAAATAATAATAAAAAAAAAAAATTCACCTGTTGCACTTTTTGTTGTGGCATCTGACTCAGCTGTTGCAAAAGTAGTTGATTATTATCATTTTCTCTTTCTTTTAATAATTTAATAATATCATTAGTCAGAGAAGCATCATTTGATGGTAATAATCTTTTCTTTTGATTAGATGGTTGAACAACCAACTTTCGAACAGGCTGTGGTGCAATAGTTGGCTGTGGATTGGGAGTAATTGTATACTGCATGAGATTTATAGAAGTTGGCAACGAGACAGCTTCAGTTTGTGTTTGTATCAGTTGGGGTTCAAACTTTAATTGAATATTTTCCAGAGGCTGTGTTTTGAGAGTAGGAATAGTTTGCTGATTAAGAATAGACAGGTTATTTAAATTAGAAGAATCCAGATGCAGAGTGTGTTGAGGTGAATCATAAAGTTTGCTATCATCCTGCATACCAGCAGTTTCCATATCTTGAAATAAATCCAGAACCAGGTCTTGGTCTATGTCACTAATTTTAGCGCTGCTATTCAAGTCTATGGGCTCCAACAGAACATCTGAATCAAAAAGATTACCTACATGCCCATTTTCAGCATACATGAAATTGAGCATTTCTGAAATATTAAAAGATAATATTTTATTCAATATAAAACAAGTTATCATAATTAAAGTTAACAACCATAAAAAGTAACTAAATATAAAGCATGAATCTAATAATAAAAAACTGGATATGAATAATAATTACATTTCATTTTTATGAAGCTGACATTGTTCATTTAAAATCTTAAAACCATTTCATTCATTTAATGTCTTTAAATATAACCAAAGAGCCCAAAAATTCCATTACAATAAGTTATCAAACATAGATATTTCTAAGTCAATTCTAAAATAATTTAAAGACAGAACAAGGATATCACTATATTATTAATCACATGAACACATAGTGTCAGCATAATTATATATATTCTGGTAATTGCAATTCATTTGTATTTCTTCAGCTTTGCCATGTCAAGAAATAAACAAAGAAGCTAAGTAAATTAAAATATGTTTAAACATGCTAATGAGCAACTGTAAATCTCAAGAGCTTATCACTTTCAGTATAGAAGACTTTAAAACCATATCAAAGCACAATGATTCAATATCAGAATCTCAACTTTTATGTGGGATGAGGATTCAATTGAATTAATAATAACCAATATATATGAAAGGAAGAGAGAGGGGAGGGAGGGAGAGAGGACCAATGTGTTTTAAACATATCAAGAATTAAACTTTTAAACTGGTGTAATTCTCAAGTTTGGAAAGTGTGAATATTATGTCAGATATTCCTTTCATTATCTGAGTATGGTGAAAATTAGAAAGTTTCTTTTACTTTCACAAACTTCATGTCATTTAAAATGCAACAATAATATAATAAATAAAAGAAAATTTCATTAAAATAATTGTTGAACTAAAGCATCCATTTATATATGGCATATATATGGTTGACCTAACCTTTTTTTGCTAAGAAACATTTAGAAATTTTTGGCAAACTAAATTTTAAAAAATCCTAATTAGTAATATTTTAAATGAAAATTTTCATTTAACTAATCTTTTTTCTACATCAAGTTATTTTTTTAATTAAATCAGAATTTCTGTTCAAAGAACATTCAACACTTTAATTTTATTAAAAACGAAAAATCTGCATTTAAATAATTGAAAAAATTTAATTTTATAATTTTTAAGAAATTTTAAATTTATATTCTTATTAATTTTAATAATGAAACATAAGAACCATTCCAAATGTCAACTAAATATATATTAAATTATATCTGACAGCATTTCCAGAACTCTAGTAATACCACAATCTTGTGCAATACTTTGACAAATATTGAATAATAATGTAAAAAATAAATACCATATCAACAATATTGTTCTATTTTTAAAAAGAAACTGAAATTTTAAAAATACTGATAATTTAAAATTCTAGCATAAAAATTTTAAAATTGTTTTAATAATTGTTAAATAAAAGATTTTTCAAAAAAAAAAAATTACATTAACAATCTTTCACGAATACCCAAAATTCTTACATTGCACAATGATGAACAATGCTGAAAACTATATAGAAAATTATACATTTATTATTATTGTTGTGACACCATTATTGAAACTCATGAATTTAACAATATATAATAGTTTATCATACATTTTTAAACGTTTTACCTAACATGATCAAGAAATTTAGACATGCTTTTTGATACCTTCATTTTGATTCTCTGTAGAAAATTTAAAAAAAAAAAAAATGTCCTACTTCAACATTTATTAATTTAAAATAACACAAATTAATGATGGAAAATGGATGAAAAGCAAATAAGGTTAAAAGAAGTAAAATAAATATTATCTATACAAAGATATAAGTTCTAATTTTGAAAAAAGGTTCTGCAAAAATTAAATGTAAATTAATTTTTATATAAATAAAACATGCCAAAATCAAGAACTTTGATAAGCAATCCTTTCTTTACAGAGAATTTTATTTTACCTTTCACTAAATTGTGGTATTCGTGAATTTCGATTATTGTTAACCCAGCAAAAGCTAAGAACTACAATTCTGGAGCATACGTCGGAGAACACACCTTCATTCCTTCCTACCTTTAAACAAATTCCAATGCTTACTTTGATTTAATTTCATGTATATTTTAAGTATTGGGGAAATAATCTGTTAAATATCATAAAAACTTCATTCTTAATATTAAAATCTAATATCAATCAATAACAAGATAACATTTTAAACTGTATTATATTGTTTCTCCAGATTTTCAATTTAATATTCCATTTGGGAAATTGAAATTCTAAATAAAAAGACTGATGTTAGATGATGAAATATATTAATAACATGTTGCAATATTTAAAATCAGTTCCAAGAAACAATTACAGGTCAAAATTTTAAAAATTAACAGACAGTTATACATTTAGCATAATCTTAAACAATATTATAAAAAAATATAAAGCAACCAGGGAATGCCAATATACAACAGTAGGTGCTTTTATCTTAATGTTGCATCATATATTATTTTTTTCAAGCATTTCCACTTACGTTGGCACTGTTTAGAAAATTTTATAAATTGTAGATGTCTACGTAAAATTCATGAAAGTAAATCAATCTTTCACACAACAGATGCCTAACGTAAAAAAAATGTGTCAACATTCCGTTTTCCTTAATCGCTCGTTTTTCCTTCTAACATTAAAGCTATTCAATAAAAATGCTTATCTACTCTGAAATAAATAATAGTGAAAATCACTTACCATCAACATCAGTGGGCATTTCGCCCTCCATTTTGAAATTATTTAATTTCAAAAAAATAGATTAAGTTAATTTCTAATACGACATAAACAAACTCTGTTGGTATTATTTCCAGTACCATACCAACATGATCACACCACCAATCACACGTTTGCGCCAACCAATAGAAAGCCAGTTAGATCATTTCAATGACGATTACATAGGATTATTTAAATATAGCAAAAATGCCTGTAATGCTTGCTATGCACACTAATTTTGCAAAAGAAGTGATTCCTTTGGTAAATTAAAATATACATTATTTCAATATTTTTGGAAATTAGTAGAATAATTTCGGAACTGTAAAACAGTTTGATGTTTGGAACAAAATTAATTAATTAACATCAATATTGGTAAAGCCGTTTCTTCACATGTGACTAGATCTTGTTTCGTAGTTGAAATTTTCACATATTTCGATGTCCTGCTTTCCAGTTTTTCTTTGCTAGACAGGAAAATTTAAACTGTTTGTTGGAACTGAAGAAAAATAGAAGGACTTTTCTTGAAATATTCGGTTAATTTCGCAAAAAGGTTTTTACTATTCTTTTTAGAATATACATAACAACCTTTTTTTAAACCTTCCCTTAGCCCAAAAATAAAACATTATCTTCTCTTTAGACAATATAATCTAAAATTCTCTCTAGAACTTTATAGGAGGAACATCCAAACTTAAATGAGAGAAGCATATCCAAAAAAAATTTTTAAGTATATCAATGCCACTATGATAATTTATCTGTAATTGACAGAAATACTCAGAGATAATGGGTAGGGAGAATGGTTTTCGCTATTAGCGTAGAGTAAAGGGGTGCGAAGATGATCATTTAAAAAAGAAGGTTCAAAAATTGAATTAGTAAAATTTTATTTTGAAAAATGAGATTAAGCAAGCTTTTTGTGGTGTATTAAACATTACTGCAGTTGTTAAATGAACCGACCAGCTTCACCACATCCTTACTCCTCAGAAAGTATGCCTCCATTATTAAGATGTAGTTAGAAACATCGTATCATCTATGATACAATGACCTTTCAATTTCCACTACAATTCCAGGCAAATATAATGATATTCCTCATTATGCGAGAGACTAGGCCTCTGAATGATGAACTGATTTTAAAGTAATGGAAATTTTTCAATATTTAAATCAAAAACAATTAGAATCAAATAAATTATAGATATAAAATAAATAAAGAATTTATTAGAATGTAATAATATTAAGGTGACCATTATTACTGATTTTACCAGTACAGTACTGGTTTTCAGGGCGTAAGTCCTGGTTAGTCATTAAACAAAACCAGTACACGAAAAGTACTGGTTTTAGATTAGAAAAAATTAAAACAAAAAAGTAATAAAATAAAAATAGTAAAATTAGAACTGGCAACCCTGATAATTCCATGTGATATCGTCAGGTGTCGCATGAGCAGGACCGCCACGACGTCATACAAGCCAGTGGTGGTCTGATGTACTAACTACTGTGATGTACCTACCTTATTATTATCATCATGGCGGCAAAACGACGAAAGTGCGTATTTAATGATGATTTAAAATTAAAATATACATTTATTAAAGAAAGTAATAATATTGATCCTAGTGAAGTATATTGTGAAAAACGTAGAAGTACGTTTTCTATTGCAAATAGTGGAAAAAGCGACATTGAAAACCACATAAAAACAGTTAAACACAAACGAGCAGTGTCGGCAGCAATTGCAAGTTCGAGTATGACATCATATTTTAAGAAAAAAGAATTTGAAACTGCCGAGAAGAAAATAGCTGCAGCTGAAGGTTTGTGGGCATATCATACATTTATGCATAATCAATATTTTCGATCAATGGACTGTACCTGTAAACTTATTAAGGCATATTTCGATGCTAAATTCACATGCTCTAGGACCAAATGCGAAGCTATAATCACCGATGTACTTGTCCCTTATGCAAATCAAATATTGAATGAAGATTTGAGAAACGTAAGTTTTATATCAGTGTATTCAGACGCCTCAAATCACAAAGAAATTAAACTTATTCCTTTACTTGTCAGATATTTTTCATACAAGAATGGAATACAGGTAAAAATTATTGAAGTAAAGGATTTGCCAGGAGAAACGTCTGACATAGTTACCCAATATATTGTAGAGGTCTTAAAAAATCATAATTTAGAAAGCATGATAATAGGGTTTTGTGCCGACAACACCAACACTAACTTTGGAGGCATGCGAAGAGCCGGGAAAAATAATATTTTTACCAACCTAAAAGCTACTTTGGACGGACGGGAGCTTGTGGGAATTGGTTTCTCAGCGCATCTTTTAAACAATTCTATACAAACCGCGGCGGACTGCCTTCCAATTGATATACAAACTTTAATTACCAAGATTTACTCTTACTTTTACATTTATACTGTGCGCGTGAATTAAAAGAATTTTGTAATTTTGTAGACATAGAATATTAAAAACTTTTGGGTTACAGCGGTGGTTAGCGTTACGAGCAGCTATTGAGCGCGTGTTGGAAATATTTCCTGCATTAAAATCGTATTTTGCGTCTAATGAAAAAATTCCGACAATTATTAAAAATTATTTTGAGAATCCTGAAACCGAATCTTGGCTTTTCTTTCTCCAAAATGTGTCCTCAATGCTTCATAACACGGTTTTAAAGATAGAAGGACAAGATATTTCTATGTTGGAAACAAATATCATTTATAAGGACCTTAAAGCCAAAATTGCTGACAGGATAGCAAGTGTGTTTCTGCCCCTGCAAGTTCGACAAAATTTTAAAAAGCTAGAAGACGGCTTAGTTAAATCGAATATTTTCAAAGAAAAAGTGGTGGAATTTTACAGTACATGTTTTCAGTATCTGGAAGAATGTGAAGGCCATTTTGAGGGAATTGAGAACATGAAAACTACGCATCAAATGGTTCAAGTATGCAGTGACTATTTAATTCAACATTATCCGGAAATAAATTTAATTGAACTCTTAGATGAAATCTGTTTCATTCAGCGCTACACCACAGATGAGAAACTTGGGCATTGGAAACAAAATTGTGTTTCGGTATTAGATAGGTGAATTGAAATTTTTAAAACCTTTAAAGAAAATGGTGTGTCCAATAATATTGGCAAATTGGTAGAGTATTACCTCTGTATGCCAGGAACTAATGCACCGACCGAACAGGTTTTTTCTTTATTAAACAACATCTGGACTAGCGAGAAAACCCAATTGAAAGTGGAAACTTTGAAATCCTTGTTGATTGTCAAAAATAATTTAAATGCAACCTATATGGAGTTCTATGAAAATATACAGGAAAACAAAAATTTGTTAAAAGCAATTCACTCCTCAGAAAAATATAAAAAAACAAACTAAATTAAATAAATCCTTATGTTTTATTATGTTATTATATTAGGTATGGCTTATCATGTTATGTTTATTATGTTTTATTTTTATATTATAAAATCATATTATAGTTTTCACATTTCTTGTGTTTAAATAAACGCAACATTTTTTGATATCTAAAAGTTTTTTATTTACTTAGGTATACAGGTTGGCCGTTGGGTGAATTTTTGATAAAAATTTATAAAATATGGACGTGGCTGGTCAAAATTCATGTTGTCCTGGTTTCAGGTTTAAAAAAATGATCACCTTAAATAATATGTAAAAAAAGTTACAAATGTGTGTGTGTGTTTGACGGCAGTACAATCATACTAAGTGGTGGTTAAAAAGATAAAGATTTCCAGCCCTTTTAATCATTCAACAGCTATAATGATTCAAGTACGGGAAAACAAGATGATATTTTAGAGTCGTTAACAAAAAAAATGAACAAAAAAGAAGGAATCACTGCTATAATTCGACCATTTAGTATCACATTTTCAAAAAAAAAAAAAAAAAAAAAAAAAAAAATCTGAAGTCTAGAGAATTGGCTCAAAGAGTTCGTCAAAATGATTAATAGTTAATTAGTTGGTATTTAAAACATTTCTCATTACGCCTGTAACTTTTTTTCGCTCCATTGATTGCTTCTCATAAAATAAGTAGCAATCAAAAATTTTATAAGCTGCAGGGGAAAATTTCAATATTTAAAAGGCTTTGAAAAATAACAATTCAAATATTAAATGAACCAAAAGAAACTTTCGGAGATATCAATTTGGCGTTCGAATATTATTATATATTTTTCATTTTTTTAGTACATTAAAAAACATTATTTTCTGCATGATATAATGGATGAAATTAATAAACTGAAATGAAATCAATATTATTTATATATATTTTTAGTGCGACTATAGGAAAAAGGGGAATTGTAACATAGTAAAATTTTTACATGAGGCAAAGCTGACATATTAAAATTTAGGAATCCTAAAATCTATGTGCATAGGTGTAATAGTTTTGAAATATTTGTTTAAAAAAATTGAAAAATTCTTGTGATATCACTTTGACACATTTACTTGTTGTGGGATCATTATTTCTATTTGTTTCTAATTATCTATTTATTGCGAAATGGGTGTTAACAATTTTTTGTTCGTTTTGAAGTATTTTGTATTTTGAAGGTTTGTGATAAAACCTTACAAGTTTCCTGCATCTAGCATGCTCGTAGTCGGAAGGACTTTCTTCATTCATCTTTTTCCTTACAACATAACATAATACTAAATTTTTGGTATAAAGAATTATAGGTATAAAGAATTCCGAATTTGGTATAAAGAATTCCGAAATTTCATAGTTCTAATTCGTTCCATTTAAATTTTCGTCGGCATATTTTCATTTTTTATCGACTAAATTCTAATCTCGAGATCTCGGCATTTATTTAAGCACCATTTAGACATTTTTTTTTTTGGGGGGGGGAAGCTTCTTCGTCAGAAAACATTATTAAAGCAATTATCGAGAATTCGTGGAAAGCAAAATCACTTAAATAAGATAGTGAACTTAATAGTTAGACATAAAGTACAGTGTATAAGTCATATTTTCTTTGTAATACAGAAATCCAGTCTTTAAATACTTCATGCCATTGTCTGCTTTATTTTATAATGGACTTAACAAAATGGACCCACGTCCCACATTTTTTTAAAATCATGGATGAGATCATCACATTTTTGCCATGCATACAATATCTTCACCTCCTATTCTATATCAAACATATATCTTTTGATAAAAGTGCAGTGTTAAATGTAAACCTCCTTTTTATTATCCTCGTTTAAAAGAAATTCACTTCGCTATAACCTTATTTCAAACATCTTTGTACAAGCTCATATTATTTTCTATGCAATAATTTCCCCATACCCACGTGATACATGGTATTTCACAATATCATAAAACTTGCAAAAACTTTCTGCATAATGTTTTTTGTCCAGTATAAAAATAGGATAAAATGTAAGAATTTTTTAATATAGCTCAGTACTTTTTTTCATGATATTGTACGATGTTATATAGTACTGTATAATATTTTCCAGTATTGAATACAGTTATACAATACTGAAAGCCTAGAAATTATTTAAATTAGAGAATGGAAAAAGAATTAAACTTTGTATATCCATACCTGTCGCTTCCTGTTTCAAAGTATAGTGTCGCCACCTATATCCTGTTAAAAAAATACTTTACTTTACCAGTCCTACTCGTACAGAGTATACGTGCTTTTACTTTCCTTGTAATTGTTGATACTTTATTACGAGTGTTAATTGTAATAAATTTATTTTTTATAATTAATATGGATTAAGTCCAGTATTCTCGAATTATTCACTATGGACGAATTTATTACCTGCTGGTATACCGCCAGAACTAGACCTACCACCGCCATAATTCTCTTCATAATCCTTTCCATTGTTACTGTGTCAAATATTCAATTCAATACTTGACTATTCCTTCTATATTTCCAATAATCTTCCTCTTTTTACCTTTTAATTATTTTGCTTAACATCACGAATATTTTAGAAACACAAGATGACATGGATCCTAAATATCAATCTTGAACAGATTAAAGTAATAACTGTAGACACATTTTGTTCTTTTTTAAAATCAGGAATTCACCAAATCCACAAGTATTTTTTTAGCAAAATTACTGACTGAATTTTCCATTGGAATTGCCCTCAACATTATAAACAACAGCAAAATCAAAATCGAAAATAATAATTATAATAATAATAATAACACTATGTAAACGAAAGAAAAAAATAATAATGGTTTTATAAATTTATTTTTCATCGAGATAATGATAAATCTTGCCGAATCGCAGACGATAAAAGTCGAAATAAATAACTAAAAATAAAAATGCTTTAAAAGAGAGAGATTGAAATCAGAAAATTTATTGTAAGTAATGTGGTTAGAATTTAAATTATATAAAAATAATTTTCATGATTCTTGATTTCTCAGTTTGGCTTGTTGCCAAATCATCAACGAAGTAAAACTTCTCTCATAGACCCGCATTTTTGTTGCGGATCAGCAAAGAAAATTTTTGAACTCACCATTAAAATACTGAATTACAAATCAATGAAAAGTGGTATTTTTAATAGCTCCTGTTTTACAGAAGAAAAAATAATATTCAAATAACCATTTACCATTTCAAAAATTTGAAAAAAAAGTACGAAAACAGAATGCTAAACGCACAAATTTCTCGAAATTTTCAGGAAAATTGCTAAAAAAATATATATATATAAATCAAGATAGATGAAGATTTGCAAAAGCTACTTCGATAAGCATCTTTTGAAATATACACGCTTCTCAACAAAAGCGTCTTCATTCGAAAATGACTGAAAAGTTCATTAACCAAGCTGTTTCAAGTTTACAGCTAGTAGTTTTTATTGCAATTAAGTTTGAAAAAGAACCTGGTAAATAAAATAGTTAATTCAGTCAAATTTCTTTTCAAGGAAAATTAAATAAATTTTATTTAAAGAAAATAAAAAAATTTTTAAAAAGGAAGCATTTATTTCATTTTTCTTTTATTTTTCCATTTCGCATTGCTAATTAACTATTGCCTAATTAACTATCTATGACGACCAGCTGGATCACCATGAATTATCGTTGTGATTTTTGGATAATCAGGGTTTCGTACTTTTAAACGACAAATTTCTCTCTTTATAAAATTGATTGGCATATTTATTTGACTGTTTGAACATTAATTATACACTTTTTGATGAATTCGAATAAAATATCTCTCTTTATAAAATTGATTGGAATATTTATTTGACTGTTTGAACATTAATTATACACTTTTTGATGAATTCGAATAAAATATCTCTCTTTATAAAATTGATCGGCATATTTATTTGACTGTTTGAGCATTAATTATACACTTTTTGATGAATTCGAATAAAATTTGGCATACATGTTCCTTAACATCTTGAATGGCCAATTACACTTTTAAAAAGTTTCTGCTCCTTCCTTAAAGTGGATAACACTTTTTAACGTTTTTCCGGCATAACATCGGAACATTCATCATTTTATAACGAAAGTTATTTTTTCCTTATCTTAAGATTGGAAGAATTGCTTTTCAGTGGCGTAAATTTTAATTATTTCTCTAATTTTAAGGTGGTCGTCCGAAGTGTTGAAATCAGTTAAATTGTTTCAGTACCATTGTCACGTCTTATTGATTCTTAAAATGATGATCTTGCTGATGTTTTGTCCGAAGGATCGGTGGTGGTCTTTAAGATCTTCAAAATGTTATTAATATTATTATAAACCTGTAATTTTGCTTCCCAGTGCGAATAGTGTCATCACAATAAATAACGAAAATATAAATAAACGTCGTCGTTGTTTTCTTCTGTCGCCTGCTGATTGTGTGTTCTCTTCACCATATCGCTACCACTATTTAAACGAATCCGACGGCGGAAGAAAATCTGTAACAATATATTATAGTGGAGAGACACAAAGAAAGAGTAACAAACCTTTATTAAATCAATGTTTCAGAACAAATGCTTTAACACGTTGTGTGATATCTTTTTCCCCCGCTGAATTTTATGTCAAATTTCTTCTTGTGTTTATAAAATTTAACAAAAAATTGCTTTGTCTTAATGGGTAAGAACATTTTATCTTAGCATCATCTAGGGAGATACAAAGAAATCAATTAATTGGTTCAAGAAATAAACCTCATTTTGTGTGTATAATTGTGATTTTTTTAAAAATTATTATTATTGTAAATTGTATAAATAGTAATAAAGAAAATAAAATTTTAAATTTTGGTAATATGCCTCTGTTAGTAGTATGACAAGTTTATTTGAGGGAAGGAGGACTATTTCTCGTTAAAACCAAGAAAACAAATCCGTTCTGGAAGGGATTGTAACATTTCTTCTTTTTCCTGGCATGGTGATTGGCATTCCGTCCAGATGTAACGTCACCTGTACCCACACATATTTAAGTGCATACGGACCTCCGGATGTAGATCCTTTTCACTAGGAGAGTCATTGCGTCTGGTCATTTGTTGCTATCCAGTTGTGGGAACACAGCTGTGTGTCCCGTCATTTCAAATAGATCCATCATGTCTTCAAGGGAGAAGAACGTCAAAACATCAAGATACTAATTTTTTTTCTTTTATGACAAGACTCCTCAAGTTATCAAGAAACGATCAATCACCAGCAACCGTTATCATTAGCACTTCAGCCGGTGTTAGATGCATCCTTAACAGACACTTCCTCGATCGAGTGGAGACCAAGGAGAAGAACGTCAGATCAAGGAAGAAGAGAAAGTGTTGCTGAGCAGCTATTGGATGAGAAGGAGCTCAAGTTCACCGATGGGAAAACCGAAGGCAGATATCTGATGGAAATAAAATGCAGTATTTTATTTTTTCTCCCTTAGAGGAGAGGAGAGGAGAAAAAGGATTCGAATTAGAATGCAAAGAGTTGAAAAATTGTTCCTGATTTTTGAGAACTTCCGTGTGATTAGGGCTTTCATGTTTGGATCCATCCGATAAAGATCGGTGGATTTCTGGAGCGGCCTTGGAGTAGCCATTTAGAGCTAACAACCTGTTAACGGTTTTTTGGTGACTTATTCTCCGATTTGATCAAGGAACTATTTCATGATTGAACTGCTATTCGATTTTTGTAAATAATATTAACCTAGATGAGAACAAGTTGTTTTTTGTGCATATATATGCTTATAAATAAAAATATTGTTTTGTTACGCTACTCTCTTATTTGATCAGTCTTGATCAAAATATTACACGTGGTTCACTCTGATACAGAATGACGTGTCCTTCTTATTTATGCTTTTGCGCCCCGAGTAAATTTTCTGAAATTATGTTTTAAAATGTTTTTAGTTCGAACACCTGACTTATATCGCAATGTAATTTCTCAGAAGTCCTGTTGCCACTTCTCACTGCATGCTTTGCACACTCAGTTGCCATGATTAATTTAATCTGTTATATGTTTGATAATATTAGAATTCCCCTCAATAACGAAGCGCATGTAGCGAGTATTATGAATACATTTTTAATATTTCATCCCTTGCGCAATATTACTTGCCATACTTGTCGATGAAAACATTCCAATTTCCATAACATAAATTGATTTTATTATAAATTCTACTCCGTTTCGATAGCATACTTTGTTGTGAATTCCGGTGCGATTTTTTTGCTGCCACTCCTATTACTCAACCTGTCCAAAATTTTTAAAGTCTTTTGCAATATTCTTTTTTCTACCCACAAAATATTATTTTTGTCAAAAGCATTTCTATCAAATGCTAATTTTTTTCTTTATCAATCGATTTCAACCAATTATTCTCAATGCAGAAATAGAGCACTTTTTCATTTTTTTTTTTTTCCATAAGATGGAAATGCATACTTTCTCATGCATTTCAGTCTCATCGTAATGCACTGTGAGAATCTACACCAGAGAGTTCTCCCAATACAGCATATTAATTTAAAGCAGATTTTAAATATTTTTAATTAATCAAAATTTTTTAAAAATATTTTCAAGATGCACGTTTTTACCCTGCGAAATATATAGCAGCAAGTTAGTAGCTCTGCTATAGGTCAAACAGTCTGAGTTGCAGAGCGTCAACGCCGGCGCGCTCACACAAACGCACGCACCGCAAGAAAGCAAACACAAACAGGTAGAACATAATATTATACAATATCATAAAATTTGGAAAGTAATATTACATAATAGCCAGCGTCCTAGCAAAGGGGTTTCGCGTGATTCCTCGTTATCTGTGGAGAGGTTCAACAATAATGACAGACCTTTTTTAGTTCTTTAAAGATTTTATTGTTTCTCCGCTTTCGGGAATTTCGTTGAGCTTTGCCTTTCGGCGTGCTGCTACGTCAATGATGTTACAAAGACTGATGGTTTTTTTACACATACCGCTAGAGGGCGTTACAAGTGAGAGGCGGGGCAACATGCTTACGTAACAATCTGGACATCCCGCGTTCGAGTCCCGGTTCGGGAAAGGTTGTTATTCTTCCGTGTTCTATCTGTGAGGTTTGTGAATGTGCCTCCTGTATAAAGGGGTTGTGCAAGCGAAAGGGAAGCATGATGCAGCTAAGTCGTACTCTTGGCACCAGTTGTCGCTACTGAAAAAACAAGAGACTCGGCTAATAATAAGATAACTGTCAATAGGTTTCTAAAGGGCCATAAGTCACAACAACATATTCCCTCCAATATTGAAGCAGTATATAAAATTTAAAAAAATATGATACTGCGCTATGTAATATACTATTGTATAGCACACCGTAGTGAATAAAGTTTCACAACATTTTATAATATTATACAATGCTGAAAAAGAAAGTAAGCTTTAATCATATTCATGAGCTTCTCTCTCTAATTCTGTGCAAGTTTAATACGAACGATCGTTCGTATTAAACTTCTACGTCCCATTACCCATGCTTTAGCTTTTTGTTTCGAACCCAAAGCCTTCGGGTAGGCTGTAAGGCATCTTTTTCACTAAGCTGATAAGATTTTGAATGCGGCTCATAAACTCAGGTATGGGAGTATCACTAATAGTTTGATAAAGAAATTTAAATATTGTAAAACTAACAGCTTAAATGTTGTTATAGGAATTAAGTACTGAATTTTACTCAAACGAATGCATTAATTTGAAATATTGCTTATTATACAATCAAGCATAAATATTTTCCTTTTGGGAATTTAAACAGTAAGCATATTTTCTTCCATTGTAGTCACTATTATATAATTCCAGAGGCGGCGTTAGCAAGGGGACAAGGGGGGGGCAATTGCCCCCCTGTCGGCACCTGCTTGACTCCCCGTCGGCGAGAGATTGAGAATTTCGTCGGCAAAAATCTTCACCAATTCAGTATTGTTGTAAAGAGCTGCACATTCTCGAATATAATAATTTAAAAACTATCTTAAAGTTAATATGTTGTAAACAGTCGAAATACTCAAGTAAAGTTTAAAGCAGTTTGATTATTTTTGGCAAAATAATCATTAGGGTGGCAGGTCAATAAGATGCCGCATTTTGTGGACAATTTTTGAGCGGCTGACTGTGAACGCAATTCAATGGATGTCGAAGATGTTAAATTCGCAGATTTTAAGGCTTTTGATTGAAAATCGTTTATTAAGCTTATAATCTGCATTACTTTTGGCAGTATATCCGACAGTTTCTGGATGGCCAACTATGAACTAAATGCGATGGAAGTCCGCAGATTTTTCGACATCTGACTCAAATATCCTTCATTCAGTTTATAATTTGTACTATGTTTTGCATTATAACCGATAAGATGACAGGTGAATGAGATATCGCAACTTGCCAAAAAATTTTGATCGGTCGACTGAGAACTGAAGGGAATGAATGCCTACGATGCTAAGTCCACAGATTTTTAGATTTAAATGTCGTTCATTCGGCTTATAATTTGCGCTACATTTAGCAGAATAATCAATAAGCTGACAAATGAATAAGAGGTCTCATGTTTGCTGGCAGTCTTTCAGCTAAGTTGTTATCATTGGTTAGGAGAAAAAATTGTTTTTTTCGAGTATTTCTATTACCTATAAGTGGAATTAGGAAAATATAATCTTTTATATTAATACAAGTACTTAAGTATAAGGAAGGTTGCCTTCGTTTAAGCTATTGGCTTAGTTTTAAGTATTGTTAAATCACTACCTTAAGATCGATGAAAACATTAAGACATAAAAATAAAAAAGGCATTTTAAAAATTTCTGCTAGAGAAGCACAAAGGACGGAAAATGCCAAAATGTTTGTTAATTTCTAATTAATTCAACAGTTAATTAATTTTCGTCTTTTGAAAATTTGGAAGAATTCGGACTAGTTCCTTAGAAGTGGATGCGGAACATGTGTGAATATGTACATGCATACATAGCCACAACGATTTTTATTTGAGTTAAGATGAATGGAAAGGAAGACAGCCAAGACAGTGAAGAGTATACCTATCTGGCTTTTTATAAGTACTTAACTATTTTCGGGGAAACGAGTGACGTTAACATCTGGCAGGAATGAGAATTACCATGTGAGGAAAAAGAGAAAACGTTACAGTATGTCAAGAACAATATCGATTATCCTCTTAAAAATATAAGTCTGTTAAAATTTAAATTCTACACTACTTACCGTCGGTTTCAGCAACAAAATTATTTTGCACATTATTCTTATTTTCGAAAATAGGTTATAAAAATTAGGTTTGGTTATAAAAATTATTATTAGTTTTTTGATGAGCTTTAAGTTAATTTTCATAGATATATTTTGTTCGAGTAATTATTAATTTATAAAGACATTAAATATAAAGTCAATTTTCTCAAATACATGTTATTCTATGTCTTCATGAATGATTTGACTTATTTTTGATAAATCTTTTGATTGAATGCAGCAAAATAAACCTCAGATTAAACAGTCAACTATCTATTTATATAACACAGGTGAATACTCTTCAAATTATATCTGTTTATTACTGAATTCAGAAGAATTCGGTGCCGTAAAAAATATATATATACATAATTATATTAAATAATTTTTATTGAATATAATCTTTTGATATTTATTTTAACGTTTTTGTTATCGATTTTCTAAAACCTAATATATTAAAGATTTCAATATAAAATTGAATAGTATTATTTTTTAATCGAAATTTTAAAATTACTATTTTCTATTAATTCAAAAACTGTGATTATCATTAAAACGCTTCGATATACTTTTTTGGTTTATCGGCAATGTAAAATTTTCTCTACAACCATCCTTCAGATAAGAATTAAAAACTACTTTATTGTTATGATTCAACAGTGCATACCTATGTTTAAACAGTGATTGTTAAAATTCAATATTTGTTGTTAACAATACTTGAAACTATTATTGATGATATATCAATGAAATTATAATCTAACAATATAATATTATTTGTTTGTTCGCATTTAAATGTGGTGAGCTTGAATTTGTTTGCGATTTCATCAAGTGAATTTAAGTTATTGAAACTGCGGAGATTGCTATTAATCCTTGTGCTTTTATCCATTTTGTGCCAAGTTCTATTTTAAATAATCTGCCTAGAATTTTTCAATTGCCTTCACTTTATTCAATACGCAGTTTACCTCGTCATTATGGGCAACTCGAGCATAAAAAACAGGAAAAAGACTGATGTTTCTGTGCAGACAGATTATCAACAGAATCAAGCAATCAAACATGCTTCAACTTTGACTGATATTTATGGCTCTGACGAAACCGGAGTATATGTATTTGATGTTGATTCTGCACAGTCGGATTTTGAAGATATAAAGACTAAATGTATTCGACCTGGTAATAATCCGTTCTTGGACAATTTTGTTGCTTCACCAATTGAATTAAAAGCAACTAATCCATTCTTGGACAATTTTGATAATTTTGCGGATGTGAAAAAAGAAACAAATCCTTTCAAAACTGATATTTATTCGAATGAGAAAACAGTGCTTTTATACCAGGAAGTTGATGAACCCCCAGAAATAGATCCATCCTGGTTTGAAATGGACGAACCTGAATTGATTGAAATATTTGAAAACTCCAAAAATATCTTCAGTGTTCTTGACAAACCTTCGGAAAACGATTTTGCTACAAATCCATTTTTGGCAAGAAATCCTTTCGAACTAACAAATAAAAACCCGTTCAAAGAATCAATAATCGCAAATAACAATCCCTTTTCTGGTATTTCAAATGAACAAAAAATGTCTGAATTTAACACTTGTTCATGTCCAAAGCAAGACAATCTTACTTTAGTGGCATCACATCCCAACCATTATTTGAAACGGAAGGTGAACAAAGTTGCATCTTGGTTGAAGTCAAGAAATATGGTTACCAATTCACCATGTTATTTGAAACTAAAGTAGTAATATTATTGTCAAATAATAGTGAACATTTACTTTTACAGATGTTTTTATGCATATCTACAATCTGGCATTAATGATGTTGAAATAATTATGCCGATTTTAAACAATTTTTAAAAAATAGCAAAAGTTATTGAATTACTTATGAGCTAACTTTTCAAGAACTGAGAGAAACATTTTACATCACCACTAGTCCTTCAATAGCTGAGATGAAAACACTTAAATGATTCTCTGCCCTGTTCTACCAATATTCTAAAAAAGCCATGTAAATCATTTTGGAACAATTTTTTCGAGAAATATATGAACATTTAGTTTCTTCAAATATTTCTGAATTTATATACTATCTGACAAAGGCTGAAATGAAAGGACTTATGGATTTAAAAGCACAAGTTCAACAACCTTCTAAGAATCTCCTTGTCCTAATGAACGCGAATAATCATTGTATATATTGTACATATTGTATATATTATTTTGCTTTTTTGTGTGTTTGTCTTTTATATTTCACCTGCGGGCTCTTATTTATTATTAAAAATGTAGCTCTTATATAATGGATATGTGCTACGTGTATTTAATATGCATGGCATGATAACAGTAAATTGCAACTGATATTACTGTTATTTGATTTGAAAACTTTCCAGACTATGACTAATACCTCACTGAGGTTAACACTAATTATGACTTCTGACATCAGCAAATTTCTGAGAAGACGGCGTATCAAGACTGCCATCACATTAGTGTCATCTTTATGGCTACAGACACTTTTTCGCATTATTTCCTAGCGATTGCTGCAAACTTACCATTTTGCTTATGTCTTCTCGGTGACTCATGATTTCTACCTTGTTTCCTCATCTCAGCAGCTCAAGACTTATCAACTGATTCTGCTATTTCGATGGTTCCACAGTTTCCATCCCGCACAATTTGAAAACGTACTATCTCGTTCTATGAATTGGTGGTTTCAAATTTAGAATCTCGTCTTGTCATCACGGTCTTGCAAGACTATCTTAAACGCTCTGTCACCTCGGCGGTTCCTGATTCATCATCTTAGTCTTTCATCTCGGCAGCTCCAGGCTTGTTCTGTCATCATGGCTCTTCTATTACCATCCCGGCGACTCCAAAAAGAACCTGTTTCCTCATGATTTTATAGAATAAAGACTTTTTTCTGCAATAGTCAAAATTTTCAATAGCCCTGTCATGATCCTTCACACAAATAAAATTTTCGGCTTCAATTTTATGTCTCATTATTTATTGAGATGTTTATTGAATTCACTATGTAATTTTTTCCCCTGCATTTTATAAAATATAATTGAGTAAAGTTCCATTTATTATATAATTAAAATATCTTGTATTGTATGTGTATCCACCTGTAACTTGTACTGTATAAGTATATTTTGTACTGTAAAAGTATATGAATATGAAAATTTCATTCTCTTTCTCATACCATTAAGTAATCTTAGGAAACTGCAGCTATAGTTAATTCGAACATTTGAAAGAAGCAAATATGTTGCTTTATTAAAAATCAGCGGTTTAAAACAAAAAATTAAGAATTTTGATTGCTAACAAGCTCTTAGCAAGTAGGAAATATAATGACAATCATGAAGCAGAGCTTTAATAAATTTTTATTGACACCCTATTTAATGATATTCATTTCGGCCTTATTTCCTTACTAGCCGCCTTTGGCTACCAGCCTGTTCGTCAGTATTAATGTTGACTAAAATTTCCAATTAAATATTTTATGTAACTTGTTCTCTTAATAAATTTTACTGCAAAATATTTTTAAGCTTCAGATTTTGATAGTTATATAATTCAGTCATAATATAATGTACATCTTAAACAGTTCTGTTCATTGTATCTCTTATACTCTCTCAAATTTTCTGTCAGCGTCCATAAAATTTCTACTTAAAGTTGAAAGGTTAAATTAATACAGCAATAAATATAAAAACATTTTTTACTGAAATCAAATATATCTTTTTTTAAATATGAAAATTGAAAGCAGAAACGTTCGGCGTTGAAGTTGTATATGCATTGCAGAATAATTTTCATATTTTATATAATATATTAAAGAATTATTTAACAAAAATATCTATTATTCATCGTAAAGTTCAGTTTTTAGTTTTACTTTCAAGATATTTAAATGATGTAAATAAAAATATATTATTTTATTTTAGTCAATAAATGTACTTATGAAAAAATTATTAGTTTATTAGAAAAAGTTTAAATTTTACACAGTCTTAATTTTTCATTAATTAAAATTTTAATTAAAAATTTTAAAAAATTACTCCGAGGTGCACATTTTCGGCCTCCTCTACATGACAGATTTCGTACTGTAGATCGAACGGTCCAGCCTGTAGAGCGCCAACACACATACATTGAGCTTTATTGTAACCGTAGATTATGCATGAATAGGGCGATAGAGTTGTTTTCCCTAATTCAAAATTCAATGAATAATAGTGTGGGAAAAGGCAACGACCAGCATTAATACGAAAATATATTTATTATAATTAAAGGACAAAACACTACTATACTAACATAAAACATATAAAAATACATGAGCGTGAGCTGTACGTCTTACAGACTCACTGCCCAACTCTCGTCTGCCAATAATGGCGGGAAAGCATCATGTGATAATATAACACGATATAAGTTAACACGATAACTGCAAAACGAAGAGATGGAGATCGTCAAAATTCGGTACACAAATTCAACATTTATAGTATAAATTCCTATCAAATTTTAATTTAAATCCAACCATGGATTGATTATCCATCGATCTGTACTTTCAGAAACATGCAAACTCGATAATTCAAAAACACAATGAATAAAATCTTATAATAAATTAATTTATCAAAATTGCTATGTGATTTGGGACTACATGTGCCGTTTTGTTTCAATCGATTGAGAAAAACGTTTCTAAAACACAAATTCGATTTTTGGATAGTATTGTGCAAGTTTGAAGGTTCGAACTCTCAACGTTAGGATTCATAGCCGAGTAAGAAAGCCACTAGACAAAAGTGTACACTCTTTTCTGGAGGCTGTTATCTGGCTTATGAAGTTACCACCACAATACTCCCCCACCAGTGAGTCGGTGGAGTTTATCGCGCCAGTTATGGCGAGCGACGAACGTGTTTATCGCGACAGGCGTTATGGCGAGCGACAAACGTTGTTATCGCCCCAAGCGTTATGGCGAGCGACGGCAAGCATGTGTGAGTGGTTGCTGCCGGTAGATGGTGCCACGACAGCTGAACGAAGGATGCGGTTGTTCAGAATCAGGGTCACCAATGTGTAAGTTTGAGGTTTGAACTCGCAAAGTTAGAGTTCATAGCTGAGTAACAAAGCCACTAGACAAAAGCGTGCACTCTTGTCTGGAAGTTATCTGGCTTATGAAGACACCACAACAGTATTAACGCATGCCAGGGATTAATCGCCAAATAACTCGCCAAGAATGCCACCATAGATTCATTAAAAATGCTAAATTCATGCCAAAGGTTAATATTTCGTAACTATTGTCCGCGAAGGCCATATAAGACGTTCTCTTGCAAGAAAGTTTATTAGAGAGAGTGCGAGAAAGTTTTGGGGAAACTACACTCCCACTGGTTTTAATCCCAAATATACCTTGAAAAATAAATACATGGGAAACCTAATATTTAAGCAGACAATTTTTCACAAGTACATTTTTCATATCTTACATAAAATTTTAACTTTGCACATATATTTACAAAATATTTTCTACAACCTTCTTAAGAAACAGTACCTTTGTATCTTTACCGCATTCTATATTGTATAGTACATGTTTGCTGTGTGCGAGCGCTTATTCGCCTCAGATTCGAAATACATCCGAGTTCCTGCTCGTTTTTGTAGTTCTTATAAAAATTATTTTAGGTAGGGAACTGCACTAAAAAATCAATTTTTGGCCAAAACATACCAAATGTTTTTAATTTATTATTTTGGATTTCTAAAATCTTCCTTTTATAAAACTTTTTGAATTAAGTTTATAAATTCATTTTATATAGCTTTTTGGTGAAAGCTTATAAGCCAGTTAACAGCTATGTTACCCTAGCAATTGCTTTTGTATCGTGGTCATTTTACTGGACTGCGAACCACAAGGTCCCAGATTCTATCCTTGCTCTCATATTAATCCGTTACATTGGTCTACCCACAGCAAACCAAAGTCGTCAGATGCACTTGACGCAGCAAACCAAAGTCGTCAGACTCACTTGACGCAGCAAACCAAAGTCGTCAGACTCACTTGACGCAGCAACAGCAACCACTCACCCACACACGCTCGATATAACGCATGGCGCTACTCAAATGGGTACATACACATTAGAATCAACAGCTAATACATCACCACTCAACAGCCATATCGTTCGTCTCCCCTCCGACTCACTGGAGGGAGAGTTTGTGGCGAAAGCTTATAAGACAGTTAACAGCTACGCTACCCGAGCAATTGCTTTTGTATCGTGGTCATGTTACTGGACTGCGAACCACAAGGTCCCAGGTTCTATCCTCGCTCATATCAAACCGTTACAGCTTCCATGATAAGAGTATACATTTATTCATTTAACATGATACAACTTTCTGGTGCAATCTCTGTTTCTATCTATATAATACAATCTAAAATGAAATATAATTATATTTTTTCCAAAATTAGATCTCAGAGTGAATAAATATCAAAAGTCTCATAAAAATAGACTTAAATATTGACAATCTTTTGATGGGCAGTAAGAAACTGAGAACAATTTTATACAAACAACTTTGTAAATTTTTAATAATGAAAGAAAGAGTTAGTATCTGAATAATAATAAAAAAAGGTTAAATAATTCTTGATTTCCTTTAATTAAATGTAAAAATTATTATGAGTTACTTCGAAGCCAAATTAGAGAAATTGTGCTTGCCCCTCCCCTTTCGGATTTGTTTTGTCCCGTCGTCGGCAAACCTCTGCCGCTCTCCTGTGTAATTCATCTTAAACTCACTATGAAAAATATAATGAATACATCAACAGGATATTTAGTAAGTGAGGATAAAGTATAGTAATTAAACATACAACAGAAAAAGATTTATTAAATACAAAACTAATTATCTGGGTGCATCACACAAGTGCAAAATATTACTTCAGGTATATAAAACATTATGTCAGAAAAAATACATATGTTATATTATGACAAATTCACCAAAAGAAATAAATCCTTTTATAAAATGTCAAATTATTTCCTGTTTCCTTTAAATAAAACATATTTAAACATAGCTTCTAAAATATAAATTATGTATCTTTTTATTTTAATTTAAGAAGAAATTTAAATTCATTTAAGTAAAAATCATATAGTATTAAAAAGCAAAATTAAAAACTTCAATAAATTAAATTTAAAAGCATAACAGATTTCATGAACTAGAAAATTCACTGCAGAATCTTCATTAAAGATAATTTTCTGGATGCTGCTCTTAACTGAAAAATGGCAAAGGAAAATGAAAAATGAAGGCTAGCAGAATCAAATGAAGTGAATTAAGTATATTGTAGTTTACGTGAAAACGAGTTTGTTTTGACATTTGTTTTGTTTCTTGTTTGTTTAAAGTATTTAACTGGAATTTTTTCTTTTTTATTCAAGTTTATCGCATCGATTGTTTGTAAAATCGATCATTTAATGTCAGTCTTTTATAAAATGTGCATTTTGGAAGCCCTTATCCGATTTTATTATACGGCTACCTAATTAAGAAGGATTTCTTTTTGGGTAATTATATGTAATTTTTTTTTATGTATGTGAATAACTGGTATTGAAAATTTTTCTTATAATAGAAATCAGTTGAAATCATTTTCAAAATTTCAAAAACATGTGAAAATGAGTCCAATGTATGTAATAACAAATGATAGATATTCTGTTATTTTTTTTTAAAAATACGTTATATGAAAGTGCCGGAGGTCAATTATTCCAAATAAGAAGTCTAATAAAACGACTATCATATTTTTGTAATTTCAGTTACTGTTATTCAATTTCAACTGTTTATTATATTTTAGCATAGGGATTTTATTATCGTTATGCAGCATAAAAAATACCAACTTTGTAATATCGATAAATAAAATTTAGATTACACCAGTTAATAACGAGTTTGTTATGAGATTATTCATATTGATTTTGTCTGGTCATATATTTATTTCTTTATAAATTGTTTAATTGTAATGAATTAGTAAATATTATAGTGTTAATTATTATAATATTTTTGCATCATATTTTAAAAGAAATATTAGTTTCAAAATTAAAGTTTAATATAATCTTTCATAATTTTTCATAATAAATCTTAGTTTAGAGTGATAAATGTTATGTTTCAATAATAAATTTACCTTAATATTCAATAACAATTGGTCTAAATTTCAAAACAATTTTTTTTAAATAAAATAGGAAAAAATTTATTAATATTAAAAATAATTTTTTAAAGATAGAAATAATGTTAAAAACATCTTTTATTCTCTAACAAGAATTTATAGTACTTTTTTTCCGTATTAAAATACTTTAAGTGAAAAATGATGTGTTAACTTATATGAAAAAGAACTTTTACTATATGAAAATAAAAGAATTTTTCATGTACCAGATATGTATTTTAAAAATATTGTTCTATATATATATAATTGTGTTTGCGTTTATGCAGGAACATTTATTGGAAAATTTATAGCTTCATGTTTATTTAATTGTTGTTTTTTTTTTAATTTAGATACAAATTAATCTTAATTTCCTATAATTTCGCATAGATATAAGTTTCATGTACCATTTTATTTAAACATGTGCACACTTTTGCAAAAAAAAAAAAAAAAAAAAAAATTCAAATAATGATTGATTATCTGTAGGTTATTCTGAAATTTGGTGAATTTAAATTTGAATCTGTAAAAGTCTGTAATAAAATGTGTTTAAATGTTTCCAATATTTCATGGTGATTATTCTACACCTTTTTATTTTTGAAAACAGATATTAAGGTTACATTTAATTAGTTCTAGAATGAAGAGAAAATTTTGTAGTTAAAAGATTTCAAAGAATTATATCTTAAAATTATTAGAAAAGTACTTAATTACCTTAAATTATTATTATATTTTTAATTTGGTATTAGTTAGAATGTGTGAAAATATAAGTCATTCTCAATGAAATTGATTGTAGCTTTCTTTCATATTTTTGCAATTTGCATATAAGGCTTTGTTGTCATTTCTTATGAGATTACTTTTTATGGCAATATTTATACCTACAGTAATAATT
This sequence comes from Argiope bruennichi, assembly GCF_947563725.1. Taxonomy (NCBI): domain Eukaryota; kingdom Metazoa; phylum Arthropoda; class Arachnida; order Araneae; family Araneidae; genus Argiope; species Argiope bruennichi. Next base: position 125,132,807 of record NC_079154.1, on the reverse strand, counting down.
GTTGTCCTGTTAATGGCAAATAACCTTTTCATTATATAAACTAGCAATCATGAAAATAGTTTTAGTTATAGGCAAAAAATTATTTGTTTGAACAGTTTTATCATTTTGATAAACAAAAATAGTTATCAAATGCAAATGTTTTTAACGAGATGCCACTATTTGAGAAGTGTAGAACTAGAATATAAATACAACAATTTTAGTGACCTTAAGAGCAGGATTTTTGAGTAATCAATTGTTTTCCACATACTGATACTATTGATACTTTTGGTTACATATTGACTTTGTAAAACTAGTAGAAATGTATCATGGTTTTTGTTAGTTTTGATTTGATGAATAATTAAATTCATTTTCAAAGGCATAACTCTATATTTATTTTTCTGAAGGTACAATGTCCCACTCTGGCTCCTCAACCAAACGTCCTGTGAGCAACAGTCTGTCCCAATGGTCTGATCTTCCAAGTGATGCTTCGCAGCACTCTCTGCAGTCCCACCATCATCATCACAGAAGTTATGACCCTGAGTGGGATGCCAAAGAGGAGTTGCGGATGCGGGAATTGGAAGAGGCTAGGGCAAGAGCTGCCCAAATGGAGAAGACCATGAGATGGTGGTCAGATTGTACTGCTAACTGGAGGGAAAAGTGGAGCAAAGTGAGGACTGAAAGAAATAAAGCAAGAGAAGAAACCAGAGTTCTTAGGTATTTAAAAAATTTATTGAAAGCAGATAAGTTTACAGTAAAGCATCATTTATATAGCTTGCAAGAGACTGACATAGAAAGACTTTTCATGTATAAATGAAAAGACATATAAACAATTTTAATACTGTTAATTCAAATTTGTTTAAAAGTAATGTTTTTAATGTTAGTACTAGCATTGATTATATATTGAAAATAATAATTACATTTTAGAAATTTATTATAGAAGTTAAAATATATATATTTTGAGTGCTAATTGTACTTTTTAAAAAAATTTATACCATTTATTCTTTGAAAGGGGGAAAACTAATTATATCTGGGATTTTGCATTGTATAAATGAAGTACTTTATCATTACAATATTTATGATTTAATCAAGATTGTAATGAAATTAAATATAAATAACAAATATTTAAATAGGGCTCTACTGTATTTTGTGTACAAGTGCCACAATATTTTTAAAAGAACTTTTTTAAATCAGTGTGTTTTGTAATTTATTTTTTTCTTTTCTAGTTTCTTATCTATTTAAATCTGATATTTTGAATAATTTCTGTTGAAAAGTAATTTATCATACAGTCTGAATTTATTATTTTCATGTAAATCTGGATTTTTTCATTTCAAAATTCATAAATATAAAGACTACATCCTTTTTGCAATTTTTGAAATATGTGCTTTTTATAACTTTTTAATATATACTTAATTTATGTATTTTTAAGATAAATGGTAATGTAATATCTCAAAAATTCTCAATATTAGAGGAGTGCATTTAGTCTATTCTTTTTATGTCGGGTATCAGTTAATATTTAGAAGCACTAAATTAAAATTTTAAATAGTTAATTTTGGAAGTAAAGTAATTTATCAATAATATCACTATCATTTTAATAAATTTGGAATACGCCTGTGCATAATACAGTAGTACTCTAGAGATTCCCATAAATGTATTTTAAATTCCTGAAATAAAATTTTATTTTAATGTGGCATATTTATGTTGCAAATTAAAAATTTTTCTGTAGAAGAATATTTTACATGCCTGAATAGACTTTCCTGACTGTTTATGCGTAAACATAAATCTTTGATTACCATAGAATTATATTCTTATTTTATGAATTCATCTTTAGGAAAATCATAGTCCTCTCCCTTTGAATTTTTCTAAAGCTGAGGACACTAATTAAAATTCATTATTTATTTTTTCAGAGGAAAACTTGAAGTTGCTGCCAAAGAATGCAATACACTAAAAAGAGAAAAACAAGAACTTTACTCTCAAATTGAGAGGCTAAAAAAAGAAAATCAACTTTTTAATGGAAATGAAGAGTTTATTGATGAGAAGAAAGAAGACATTCCATATACGGGAGGGCAACAGAATAAAGAAAGAGTCATTCCTGAGAGAGATGTAGGCCCAGGAGATAAAGTGTCAGATTTAGGAGATGTTCTGATCACTAATTCTCTACCTAAGCCAACAAAGGAGGACAATGCTGATGATGAAAATGTTGAAATTTCATCAACTGTTGTTGAGGTTTCTGACTGTGGGATCACAAATCCAGATATGCAGTTCTTAGATAAATTTTTAAACAAAGAAGCCATTACTACTAATACTATTCCATCAGTGAATGACAAGAAAGTCTCCAGACTTCTGAATCGAGGCATAGAGGATTTCAATGTCCCTGTTCAAGAGATGACTGAACAAAAGGTAGCCATGTTGCAGTTGCGTTTAGATGAGGCATCAAAAACTATTATTGCTGAAAGACAGTAAGCTTTTATTTATATTAAAAATATAACTTTTGTTGGAAAAAAAAGGGTTAGCTCCAGTAACAATTCCCTAAACAAAAGCTTTCAAATTCTTTTGCTATAACTCACTAATGAAATCGTGCCAATCTGCTATTGGAATAACACCAATTACATCAACTTGATAGCGATTGTGGTCTTAATGTAATAGTATATATATATAAATTAATATTTTAAAGTTAGGCTGTCTTAAATAGTGATAATTATTGTGCCTCTTTCCGTTAAAGAGTTACAAAATGCTAACCTAACGTGGCAGATGTAGCAATTTGCCACTATGAAATCTTAACAATAATTATTACTATGCTTGGACATAATTTAGTATGCTAAAGGGGCTATAACTAGAAATGGGTGGTCTCATAACAACAGTTAATAATAAGGCTCTTTTTATTTTTCTCAATATTTTAACCACCTTTTTGAAATTTTGGTTGATTATATTTTTAATTAAAATAATTTTATGCACTTAAATTGAATGTATAATTTTTTTGATAATAATCTGGCTGGTATGCATTATGTTATATTTGATCCACTTTGTTCTTGTTAAGTCAAAAAGCCATATATCAGAAGCTGTTTGATAACATATAGATGGCATATGCAATTAAAATGTTTATTAACAAATTAATCAATATGCCTAATTTTTACATTTAGATTCTATCTAAACACTCTCCTGAATACCAGCTATTTCTATCATATTAATGAGTAATTTTTGCCAGAAGTCTAACTTAAACCAAAATGTTTAGTAGTTCCAGTTGATAGCAGAGCTGACATAATCTGGCTCTACATGGTAATAAAAATGTGGGTCTTTATGTTGGTGTTTATATATGCAAATGATTGGTATTCGGATGGTCCTATAGATTAGAACCTATAATTTATAATGAGATTAAGAAAATATTGTGCAGTAACAGATTCTTTAAACACATTGCCTCTAATATATATTGTTATAATTTATACATTACATGAATTTTAGAATACTAATCATTTTTGAATATTTTAATATGTTACAGATTATGAATTTTCTGTGAAATACCATAAAATTATTTTTGTAGCTTTTCTGAAATATAATAAATTACTTTTCCAAATAATTAATATTTCTGAAATATATTGATTTATCATTTTTGCTTAATTTTTTTAAATTTGGCATTTATAATTTATATTAATATATGAATGATGGATTCATAACTCATATATCACATTTTAAATATAGAGTATAGTGAAAAAAAAAACTTTTAATATTTAAAAAAAAAACTTTTAATAACTTTTCATATATAAGTCATTTTTCTTGTATTTAGACAAAACATTACATTTACCTTTTTTTCTAAATGTAAGCAAGAAATATAAAAATTACACTCTTTCATTGTTTGGATTAAAATAGATTATAAAATTATGTGGTTATGATTTGAAATAATTCATCAACCACAAATATTGACTCTAAATGGTACAATAAATATATAAAATGTTTTTTTATGATTGAATTACAAATGTTATTTATAACAGTTATATAATAAATATTCAATATAAAAAGAATGAACTGCAAAACTGTAATTAGATAGCTAGATAAAATTTATGATACTAGATAAAAGTGTTATTGCAACTAAATGCTATCAGAGTTAATAGTTCTTTTATTTTCAATTGAGGATAAAATTTCAGTTTAATCAATAATTTTAATCTGTAACATAATAGATATATTTATTTCATTAAAATATACTTAATGGCTTAGTTTAAGCAATAACAATAAAGTTTAGAAATATCATTATTTATTTTGGTTAATTCAATCTAATTAAAAAAAGTTAAATTCAATATTGAAATTATTACTGTATTTGAATGATTTTTGAGTGTTTTATATTGTTTACGCGATTGAATTCATATTTAAATTAATTGCTGGAACCATATATCTCTAATCAACAGTTTTTAAATTTTCTGTATTCTGTATATATTTACATCATACTCTGAATTATTTGGTCTAATATGATTGAAGAATAGGCCAGACTGGCTGGAATTATATAAATGTTCTTTTCCTATGTCACGTATACCAATAAAATTATTTTTTCTAATGTTAAAGCCTGCTAACATTCATATTTTCCTATCCCTTAGTAAAACCAATATTTTATAAATATTTGTTCTTTTCATTAAAAAAATTTATTACAGAAAAAAAAAAATGTCCAACAATAAAAATATTGTACACATTTAAGATAGATTTTATTGGCTAACTTAATTGCTATAAAACATAAAATCATTACAGGATGGATGGATAGATAAATACATTTTTAAATTGGACACAATGTAATGTAAAATGTAGGCTTGGTTCTTCCAAAAGTTCTTTCAACTTATTATTTATTGTACCATTGATGAATGAGTACATTAATGTAAAAAAGTTTTAAAATGTAAGAGTCAAAATTAATTAATCGAAGAATTCCCCCCTACCCGTATAAACACCAATTTGCAATATCTGTGCAAAGCTAATTCTTTTCTTTATTATTGAAAATTATTTTTGAAACTGTTAGACAGTTGAAAACCTGCAATGTTGATAGAAAATGTATTTGATTAGCTGCAAGTACATAAAATTATCTAAAAAAAAATGAAAATATTGTGATTTTGCATTAAGGTATTATAAAGGGCACTATATGCATCTTAAAAAAGAGAACATATCTTGTCTCATATAAAGATTTATATATTAAAAAAATTGTTCCCTCTTTTAATTATTGTGTTAATTATCCCCTGTTTTAATTGTTAATTAAAAATGATTATCTGTGCATGGAAAAAGTTTAAGGAGCTCTGTATTAAAATAATAAGCATATGTTATAAATTTTCTCTAACCTTAAATGAACACAAATATATATATGCATATACATATTCATCTAAAATTTGTACAATAAAATGCTTAATTTTATGATAGAGAGAAGAATAAACTGATGAAGAGCATAGATAAGCTACAAACTGAATATAACCAACTTCGAATGAAGTATGAAGATATGAAGAAGTCAAAGCAGGACATCATGAAAGAAGTAAGATTTAGATCTTTGTTAATTTCAATATTTGGTCTATCTAGTTAAATGTTTATCTTCTGCATGTATTCTATTTTATGTATGAAAATGTATTATATTATTTGGAATTTTATGTACAGTATTTCTAATGTGATGAAAGCTAACCAATTGTAATATTAATTGCAGGAGGTTGTCAATTTTCTCCACTCACTTTTTCATTATTTGTGAGCTAAGTCTTCACAAGCCGTAATATCTCCTCTTTTATTCTTATTCTTTTAGATAGTTTCAATTTCCCATGCATGCAGAAAAATCTCATTTACCTATTATCTTTTGAAATTTCAATTTTTCATCTATTCATACATCAATATCTTTTCAGTTAAGCCAAATTAAAGCAGAACATCAAGATGAGATTGATAATATGAGGTTAGACCTAGAAGATGAAGCTAACAATAGAAGCAATCTGGACCAGAGAGTAGCTGAACTTCGCTCTGAGGTAAATTGAAATACAGTAAAGAATCAAAAAGAAATGTTGGAGGTCCCCCCTCAATTTTATTTATATCACTAAAACACTTATTTTTGATTTGATAAATAAAGCATCATTATCTTTTTTACTATGCAAATTTCAATTATACCATCATGATAAATTTTGTGTATTTCATCTTCTTTACTGCATTTTTGTTTCACCTGTTAATGAAATTGCTTTTGGAAAGAATTCATTTTTGATTAAATGATAATATACTTTTTTTAATTATTTTTTATATGTGTTATAATAGTATTATATTTTTAGTAATTAAATGTATTCATGTTGAGCAGTGCCTTCATTTGAAAATATTAAAATTTTGATTAGCTTATATCTGCAGTAATTAATAGTTTCCTGCCTGAAAAACAGCATTTTATTTTTCTTTGTCATCAGTAAATTGGATTGTTGCATTTTTGATTACTTTCATTATGTTGTATTATATAATGTGGTTTCAAAATGTTACTAATGTGCCAAAAATTATGTTATTCTAGATAATGAATTCTATCATATTAATTTTCCAGTGTGAAAGTTATATGCGCAAAATTTACATTTAAAAGTTAAATTATGAGTATTACGACTTTTAATTTTTGTACATGCATAGTTCCAGCATTTTTCAATATGCATGGCAAAAAAAGAAAAAGGTTTATGACAAACTTTATTTTTGACTGAAAAAAAAAAGGCATGGATGAGGCATTATTAATTGCAACTATAAACAATGTGGAATTTAAAAGAAAGTTTACTTAAATATTGGTTGATAAAAATGTACATTTTCTGCTTGTTTTAAATTCTTTAATATTTTAAATAAAAAATTTTTCATTTTATCCATTTGAAAATAGGCAATTTCAATTGAGACTTGTATATTTTATCTTGAACAAGCTAAAAAGATGCAAGATTTTTTTTTTATAGAGAGAATTAGGGAGAAAAAGCAAAAATTTTCATTGTACTTTTGAATTTCTTTGAACCAAAACTTCAATCCTGTTCTTTGCTAGTTATTCGATTGAACATTCTTTTAGTTGGAGAGGCTTCAGAGTGAAAATGCTGCAGAATGGGGCAGGAGGGAGAGACTGGAGACAGAGAAGCTTGCTTTAGAACGCGAGAATAAAAAATTACGAACACAGATTGAAGACTTGAATGAGAGAATGGAAAGAAAAACTAAGCAGATGACTCTTGCATCTGATTCAGATGTTAAAGCTCTTCAGATTGAATTGCATGAGAAAAATAAAGTACCGTTTCTCCTAATTTCTGTTAATTTTATAAATATTCTGCATTATAAAGCTTTTGTTTTGTTTATTTGTTTCAAAAAGTTTATTTTTACTCATATAATCATAATGATTTGGTGATGGATTCTTAGACTTGGGAAGGCAATTTTTATTATAGGGCATCATATTTTTTAAATTTGCACTTTGCTTGTTATAGAAATGTTTTTATTTTAAAAACTATATTGATGAATTAATTCAGGAATAGATCATAACAGTAGAAATGCTAGTGTTTAAACAAATCAAACATTTTATTTACAACAAATTTATAAAACACTATTTATAAGATTAAAAGCTTGCAGTTAACTAATTTCTGAAATACTTTCATAAAAATATGAAAGCTGATAAGTATTATATGCATATTCTAAGCTCTATTTAAGCTTCAATGACAATTTTATACTTGAATGTTTTCAACTATTTTATTGTATTATGGTTTAGTTGATGATATGATAATAGATAATTTTAACTACTTTTTTGTTTATTTTTTTACCTTTTTGCCTTGAATAAAGCTGTTCCATTTGCTCTATAAAATTTTTGAGTATTTTATTAAAAAACATTTTTTAAAGGTAAACTTACATTTTGAACATTTTATTTTGAAAGTATTTATTTAAATTAGAATGAGAAATATTATACTTATTGTCAGATTCATTATGCACATATTGATACCCATATGATCTTTAATCATTTACAACTTAACTAAATAAGATTGATGTAAAAATTTTCTTTAGGAGCTGGTAGATTTGAAGCATGCACATACAAAATTGAAAAAAGTTTTGCAAGACAAATCTACTGAATTAGCTCATGCTTTGCGCCGATCAGAACAATATGAAGCTGAAGTGAAAAAGCTTAGAGGAAGGATAGAAGAGCTGAAGAAAGAACTGGCTTCTGCTGAGGATGAAGTGAGAATTATTATATTGTCTTATTTTTTATATTAACCATAAATATCATATTTTTTGCAATCCATATTCCTTTTTCCCTTTTTGGAATAAGTTGAAAACAGCAAGTTATGCTTAGCCAAATGCAAGTTATTTTAAACAATTAGAAACTTCTATAATATTTGATATGCTGTACAAAACAACCTCAAAAATTTATTCAGGAACACAAAGAATAAGGTGAAAATGTTTCTTTAAAATAGTTGTCATAAGTAAGATTACGAAATTCTGAATATGGTGGATAAAGTCAATGGCTCTGAGAAATGCAAATAATTTGACTCATGGTTTCTCACCTATCATTAAGATTTAAAGCAGATGTATAGAGGTGACCAAATTTATGTTGGTCTACTTAAGAATGTAAGAGTGTTTTAAAGTAGACAGATAAACGCATGGAGATTAGATGTGTTAAATAATATGAAATAAAATTTGGGTATTCAGTTTTAAAATTGAAACAATTAAGTTTTTATATAAGGATCTTGGCTTTTGGATGTAAACCACATCATTATAATTGATGTGATGGCTGTTTATTATTATTCTGCCTTTTCCTAATCCTTTGCCATTTTTATAATTGACCTGCTTTATATATGCAGAAACATCAGTGAAAGAGACATCTAACAGGGGAAGCACTGAAGTTATGTTTGTGAATTGCTGTATTTTGTGTACTACTTTATATTATTGAGAAGTTTTGTAAACAGTGCTAAAATGTACTTGGATGTTGCATTTGTAATAGTATATTAAAATAAAATCATGTTTATCTTAAGCAGATATGTTTTTCAAATTTATGACTCTAAAGTAACAGTGTTTGAATACATAAAGTGATGTATATCTCCTGTTATCCTATAACAGCTTGTAGATTATTTAATGAATAGTACTAGGCTTTGTAAGAGGGGGAAAATTTACCTTTATGATATACCTGTTGTATGTTATTTTATCTTTTGATATATATGTATAATCTTTTCCTTTTTTAGGTTGATGCTGCCACAAATAACATTAGAAAGCTTCAAAGAACTAATGATGAATTACAAGAACAAATAGAAAGTTTGCAAGTTCAAGTTGAGCATTTGCAGTCTAGGTATTTAGTGTACTGATATATATGTGGATAACTTGTTTTATCTTTTTTCTGTTTTGGGATTCTAAATTCTTCTGTTTTCTTTTTCCCATGGCTTTGGTTCTCTCTGTGTAGCAAAGAGAAGAATTCAGCTAAGATTTCTATGGTTAGTACTAACTATTCTTTTGTTTTCTTGTAACATTTTTACATAACTAACTCAATTTATCATTAACTTTATTTAATTGTAAATATCTCATTATATAACTATGAATATTTATTAAAAATAATTTTAACATTGTTTAAACATTTTCTAGCCCTTCTAATTAATATACTAATTGTTATTTAATTCAATATCTTTGTTACGCCTTTTAGTTTGTATTAGAATTTTACCAGCATTTAATGAGATAAAATACAAATGCCTTTTTTGAAGAGATAATTTTTTATTTATAATTTCTTTGTTATATTTTAATAGTGCATTTCAAATTTATTTATATAAAGTTTCATTCCATTTCTGAGTAATAAACTATGAATTAATAATGTTATTTATTGATAATATTTGAACTACCATAAAAATAGCTGTTTTTATAATTCAGGAAAAGTAGGAAGTTCCAATATTTAATCTAGGCAAATTAAGAGTGATTGACACTGATATTTTTTTAGTTCATAAACCAACATTTTTGAATTGGCAATGAATTATGGATATTAATGCTTTTTACTCTAAAGTGTATTTGGCAAACTTATTTATTTGTTAACCATGTTGTGCTACCAAAAAGATTGTAACTTGATATACTTTATCAATTTCATTTTGACAGTGGTTCAGTATTATAATAATTTTCAATTGCTGTCATAATTGGGAATTAAGAGTTCGAAGTTTTCAAAATATTAATCTGGACTTCGATATTAAGCAACGGAACAAAGTATAGCAAAGTAACATTCATACAGACCATAAATAAACTTTTAGAAGAATTAATTTTTTTAAATGTAAATATTGATAAAGTGGAGAAATAAGATTTTATTTTAATATTATTATAATTTTGGACTAAGATGGGTGCAGTTCAGAATTGCATTTTTTATTTAATCTTTTTGGAAATTGACACACTAGTGGTATTTTCCATTTTTTGGATATATTATTAGTGCTTTTAGAATTTTCTTTTATCTTAATATATATAATTGTCTTCGTAAACCAGTTAGTTCACACATAATTTAGTGGCAATAATTTTAATTGAATCTGATTAATTAATTTCAGCCGATCATCTTAATTTTTGATTGAAGTGATTATGCTGTTAATGAAAAGCGGATTAAAATCACATCTGCAAGATATATCAATCAAAACTAATGGAAAATAGATTTAAAGAAATGCTTTACATTCATAAAAACCAGCATCCAAATAAGTTGCACTACTTAATTTCAAATTGACATTAAGAAAAACCTTCTAAATTCCTGAGAATGAATTATATTTTGTTTCATGAGTAGACCATGTTACAAATGATATTTAAGAATTTAAAACATTAAAATTAGAGACAAAATATTAAGTTTATTAATTCACATCAGCATTTTTAAGTCAGTAAGTAAAAACTGAGAATAATTGTTAGATAATTTTCTTATTCAGGAAAAAAGCATAATATTTAAAGTTTTTGGGAAATTATAAAATTGATTTTATTTCCCTGATACCAGTGCAAAATGCTATTGGAAATCACAGCAAAAATATTTTTTTTAAAAAATCGTTTAAAATTAAGGAAAATTTTTTTGCCACAGTTTAATTTATACCATAATAAAATAATTTTAATAAAAATAATTTTTTGAATTTTGGAACAATTTAGTAGAAAATATTTGTGTGCAATAATATCTTTTGGTAGTAATAAAAGGTTTGTAATATTTTGTTTAAATTTTAATAATTTAAAATTCTAAATAAAAATTTTAAAATCAATTCATTCTAAAATTTATTTTCAGGCTCTCTAAAGTAGTTTTAGTTAAGTCAGAAACATGCTTATCTTTTTCTCCCTCTATATTTTTTGCAAATGTGGAACAGATACAACGAACATTCTTTTATTTTTGATTTCAAATGTTCAAAGTTTTTTTGGCTTCAAAAGAAAGTTTATTTTTGACTTCAAATGCACTTCTAAATTAGTAGTAGTCTAACAGTATTTAAATCTGAATTTTCAGATATAAGTTAAATTTATCTTTGTTTGATTTTATGAAAAATACCATCAGTTTAATTAAATTTTCTTCTTTCTTTGTGTGAAGGATATTGCTATCTAAAAACTGTCCATCTGACAAATTGTGGAATTCTTTTTCAATCATGATGAATTGAATACAAAAAATTTCAGTTTTAATGGTATTTAGTTACAATTTAAAAGTTTTCCTTTTATTTTGTCAGAAAATTTTATCAGTATTTAAAGAAGCAAATAGTTTTGTAATTTTTTTTCTTCTTTTTGTTATCAACAATCAAGAAATTCAGCACGCAATTAATTGTAATGGTGCCTTGATGCACTTTGAATCTATGAATCTATCTATATAATTTATGAATATAATTGAATCTAATCTATGAATATAATTTTTTTAATATTCTATGTCGTTTTGGGTAATTTTTAGCATATATATGCTCACAGTATCATTTCTAGTGATTTATTTTTTAGGAAAAGAAAGGGAATCGTATTATTATGGTAACAAATATTTATCTAAATGAAGAAATTTGTCTAGCATCTGTAATATTATTTACTGAAGACTTGAACTTTTTTTAAAAAATAGTCATTGTACCTGAAAAATTTTAAGATTTAGAAAAATGCAGCATCAGTATCTTTCTCAAATTTTATAAGGCCATTATTCGGATTTTGAAATTAAAGTGTTAACATGCTTGTATGCATTAACTTTTTGTGTTGGCACTGCTTTCATATTTGGTTGTCAGACACGAATTTTGTGACATCTCAGGAAATTGCAGAATATCAATTTAAACTCCTCAGATTTTCCCAGAATTCTTCTATATAAAGAGAGAAAAAAATATCCCCTTCATTTTAATAATTTTGTTAGCACTTTGTCAGTTGAAAACATATAGAGTAATTCTGTAGGTAGATGAGTTTGATACCACAGAATATTAAGTATTCCTCCAGTGGAATTTCAAGTAGTTTTTTATTACAAATAAAGGGAGGGAAAAAGTATTTTTTTCTTAACTTTCTTTTTTAATGCAAAGATTTAAAAGGGAAAATATTCTGGATATCTTATTCATATTACGTACATTCAGCTGTAATCAGTTCGGACAGCAGTACTGCATGAGTTTTCTTGAATCACTTTATCTGGAATGAAGTCTCAAACTGTTTTTTCATTTCATTAAAGCTACCAAAAACTTCTCTAAATTTTTTCACATTCAACTAAAGGGATTCGGATAACAATATTAGATAATTCATGGACTAGGTAATGTTGATACATTATTGAAAATACAGTGCAACCTTAATAACTGAGTATTTGATATGTACTTTTTATTAAAAATCAGTTTTTCAGATAAAGACAGTTGTCCTTTAGAGAGATGACTAAAAGAGAGAATAATTAGGAGTTCATTTTTAAACTAGCATTCTTATGTTAGCTGGAAGCAGAATAGATTAACATATATTAAGATTTACATATACATTATTAGAAAGGAGAAAATTTGGCATGAACTCAAAATCTAATTTTAAAATGATGAATTAACAAATGTTAAAAGAACAATTTTTGCATTTAAAATTTTGCAATACTGCTACGGTTGATTTAGAGTCATGTTATATAAATTATGGAAAAAAGATGTGTTTGTGCATATTTTGTTTTATTTATTACTTTTTATTATTTGATTACCTTTTGTGAAATTAATTTTTTTAGGTTGAAGAACTCAACAAGCCATGCTCTACTGACACGGCATGCTAATAGCACCTTTGCTCAAGTGGATCCTATGAGTGAAGATGACAATTTAGATTTCTAGCCAGAGATATAAAAGAATGAGGCCAACTTTTTACTTTGAACATTTCCGGAATCTCAGAGGGGCTGCACATTTTTTAGTCTTAAAAGTGTATGCCAAGGAAAATAAATATCAAGAACATAATAAATTAACTTTACTATTTGTTCGATTGGTTTAAATTTTTATTGTTCTAATCCTTAAACAATGTTTTATTAGCAAATATTCCTAATTGTTTTATGATTTATGATATAGATCTGAATTTGTGACTATTTTGTCATTCTGCTGCTAGGAGTGTCATAAATTTACATATAGAGTTGCCATTTTCTTTTTAAGTTGAAAGTTTCTGAAATCTTTCAGTTTGGGAGAAAAAAAATTCTGTTTTTTGATCAAATAACTGTTTCCAGAAAGCATTGAACTGAAAGAAATGTGAAGCAGTACTTCAAACGTTTTGATTTCCATTAAAAAAATTGTGAAATAAAAGAGTTGTAATTTTAATACAATCTAATAACTTTAATTTTTTGGTCTTCATAAGAAATATTTTCCTTTGGTGAAACAAATGTCCTATATAAATCTATCTTTTCATTTATTTAAATATTGGAATGCATAAGTTACTTTCTTTTTCTTCCTTCCTTTTTTTTTTTTTTTTTTTTTTTTTTTTGCTTAAATATTTGAAGTATACAACCTTAATAAAAATGGTTCTGAACATACTGGAGAGCTGGTGGAAAAATGTTTTGATTTTTTAAAGATATTTGGCAGTTTTTTGGCATTTTAAATATTAATTTGCATATCTGTTTTTAAGTTTCATTGAAGCCTTTTAATTATTTTTAGATTTCAGAAAGTTTAGGAAAATATGATGAATAACATTTTTTTTTTAAAGGACATTCTCTTTGAATCAGATGAAACTTTTAAAAAAATATCTTTTGGCTTTTGATTATCCCTTTTAATTAGAAGTTGATGTATTCTTAATTTTTAATGCATAGAGTTCATAAGAAATGCCACAGCAAATTCTTTATTTGTATAGTATACTTGTATCTTAGTTCGAAATCAGGATGCTTGATATAAATGGTTATTATTTATTTCATTAATTGTAAGCAGAAATATAAGAATGATACAAATATAGAAATATTTCAGTAGAAATTGATAGTTTCATTATTTTAAAAATGATTTGTTAGTAAGTTTTACTAAAAATTTAGAATAATTGTTTTTTAATTATCATCATATTGCACTTTAAATGACAGAAAATATATATGAATCTCAATTGTTTAAAGAAGATCTTGAAAATGAAGAATTGGTTTTAATTAAAAGCCAGTTATAAAAGGTGAAACCATTTAGTTTTATTTAAAATTTTGAAGAGAAAGTTTTCTTTTTTGTATATATGAATGTGTTATTCCTTTATCCTTTATAAGTTAGATGAATATTTGTTATGTTTTTTTTACTAAGTCTTCTATATTAGCTATGGCTGCTATGAGTTTATATAGTTTATTAAATGCTAGTTACTATATATGTATCAATGTTTCTTGAATTGTATAGCATTGCTTTTAGTTTGCTAAATATTACAATTATCTTTTTTCTTAACTAATCAGTTATGAAGTGTTTTTTAGAAAGAAAATTTTATCCATTGTATCATGCTTCTATATTCATATGCTAATTAATTGTAAGCAGTTTTGTGAAGAATTTTGTGAGGAAGAAAGGAATATTTAAAAAATAATTTAAGCAATTTTTTCTCGAAAAAGGATTAAAAAAATGTAAAGCATTTTAATGATCTTTTAATACTATTATTGTGATTATAAAAGTTTCCCATTTATCAAAAGATAATTAGCAGTAGAATAGTAATTTAACTCTTGCTATATTGATTTATAATACTATATAGAAGAATAGCCAATATTGGTTCATAAAAGCTTAAATGTTGATTTTTCTCTTTTGGATTCAGTTGAGTTAAACTGTAAGTAAAAGACAATTTTTTCTGATTTTTTTTTCTTTTTTTTTTTTAAGATAGGTTATTTATAAGTTTAATGAAGTTTTCATTTTTTTTTTCACATTCATTTGTATATGTGTTATATGGAAATTTTTGTTTATAATTTGTTATGAAGGTTCTTATGTGTGTGTGTAGTTTCGTTTTGATGTATTATTCAAAGTAAATCTTTTAATATTTTATTTATAATTCATTACACATTGTTATTTTTTTGCTATCTATATGCTATTTATACATTTTATATAATATGTAAATAAATTCTGTTGAAGTGGGAATATCTTTAGATATCCATAAAAAAATGAAATGTAATAATTGCTATGTACTTTTTCCTTCCATATTTATGAATTATGTGTTCAATACATTTATTTTGGGATAGTTTTGATTTTTTTTTTTTTTTTTTGAAATTGCAATTTAAATTCAGAGAATGTTAAAAGACAAATGATTTTCTGATATCCATATTAAGTTGATGGTATTCAAGAGGATTAACTTGTCCTTAGGTATTATGATCTAGTGACAAGCTAGCAGAAAATAATCACTGAATTAAAATGGAAAAATCATACATTTTTAGTTACTTGGATTGAAGTTTATTATTTTATTTTTATGTTCAGATGGAAGGCAGAACATTAAACCAATACAATGTTTAAACTTTTGTTGTGAAAGGGTTAAATTATGCTCATATAATTTCATAAAATGTGGAAAAGTAGTTTCATTTTTTTTAAATAAAATATATGAACAACATTTTTAAAACAAGGATTTTTCTATTTAACTGCTAAGAAAAGATAAGTTTCCCATATGTTAAGATAGGAAGGAATGGGAGGAATGTTCATAGTAAAATTTACTTTTTTTTTTTTTTTTTTTTTTTTTTTTTAGCCTTTTACATGTTTTATTTTCTAAAAAATATTTAGGTTTGTGATAAGTACCCCAATTTTGAACGAGAAAAGAATTTTATTAAATTAAAATTCTCTTACTCCTTCCTTATACTACTCATATGAAGGAAAGGAAATATTGCCTTTATCATAGGAAGTTGTTCCTATAAAATTTCGTCCAATTCACATTCTCTGAAACTTCTATCATAAAGTTTTGATAAAAAGATCAAAACATGAAAAAAAGAATTATTTCATACAAGAATGAGAGGTCTGCATGCATGTGCCAAATATTCGATAGTGTGTTTGCATGTAAGAATTTTTGTTAATACTTTTTTTTTCTCTTTGTTAAAGAACAAACTTAGTCAAGAAACAAAATGAGTTATAATGTTTTATCTATCTCTAGAAAGGCATCTGGAATGTGTTTAATTTATTAACTTTGATCTGTTTTTGTATTGTAAATTGTTGTAAGTATTTAAGATCAGTTAACATAACTGATGATGTGTGATTAATCAAAGTACAATGTTTTTGTTTTATTTATGAGTGTTAAAAAATTTAAGATGTTATTCATTTAAAACTGTATGTCAGGCATACAGCTTAGATTTCTGTTTTATTTAAGATTTGAATTTTATGTTTTATTTAATATTGTAATTGAATAATTTGTAAATCAATTTCTAAAAATAAAAATGATTTGTAAGAATTCTTTTTCTTTATCGAATATATAAAATATGAAAGGTAAATGCAAATAGATTACTTAACAGTTTTCAATGAACAGAAATTATTGGAGAATAACTATGCATATACTTAAGTATTAAAAAAAAAACATGAAAATTGCCTTTTGTAATGCCCATTATAGGAAAATATTTTGATCCTTTCGTTTACGTATTAATGCATATTTTAAAGAAGGTAAAGCAGATTGACATGATTAGTAAACAGAAATTACGATTTAACTATCCAAGTTTATTAAAACATATATAAAAATTGTAAAATTTTTTGGTCTGTTATAAATTGTCAAATATTTCAAGAATTAAACACATTATTAAATCCAAACATTTTGCAATTTAATTAATTTTTTTTTACTGAATTCTATTGTTACATAATTTAGTGATTTGAACTTTAAAAAGGCATTAAAAATTTATAGTAAAAATGAAGTTATTTTATGCAATATCACATCTCATTAAGTGTTTAATATGTAACTGGCCAAGAAAATAATACTTTCTCAGTTATAACTCTTTTAAATGGAGCACAATCACTTATATTTACTGAGCAATTTAATTTAAATTGTCATTTTCTACTTAAACGAATTCCCAGAATTTAAATTAATGCCAATTTGAGAACAATATTTCAAGTACAAGGGGGTACAACTTCTTAATCTAATTGATATTTCGGTTTTTTTTATAGAGGTAGAGTATTTGGCTATACTGATAATCATTATGGCAATGTTACCAATTTATAATTTTTTTTTCTTGATTCGATTCAGTTGCATGCAAAATATTCTATTGTACAAAGTATTAAATAACGAGGAATTCTGTTGTTTCTGAAAAATATGTCATGATTATATCCTTAAGTGCTAAGCTGAGGAAAAAAAAAAAAAAAAAAAAGATATACTATGCATAGAAAAAAAGGGATTTCCTTTCTTTTGTATTATTAAAGAAACTTATAATATTAATTTAGTGTTGTCATTGAACAAAAAATCGTGAATAGATATTTTCCTTAAGTAAAAAGATCAGATGATTTGATTTTTACTGTTCAATCACTTCTATTGGAACTTTTGTATAGTTTCAGCTCTTGAAGAATCGATGATATACGACCAGTCTTTGTTATTACAAAGTCATATTTCAATTTCTTGTCAAAAAAACTAGACAACTTTTTTAGCATAAATTCTGCTTCATACAAATATTCAGATAGACTTAATAAAAAGCAGGATAAACTAATGGTAAAGGAGGTCTTTTCCATAAAATTATTATTCAAATATATACGATTTGTAAAATCTTTTCTCTACGACATTTAATCCCGACAGTTATGAAAATGACATCTAGATATTGTAAAATGGGTATTTGTTGCGAACACATACAATGCCTTTTGAGCCATGGTCTCATTCTCTATACTTCAGCTTCAAAACACATCTGTATTCAAAGTTAAATGTCATTCTGCACTTTTCCTGAAACAAATAATTGTCTATGATGACATGTTCCAATCTCTGAAGTCTTTTAACACCTACTGAATGAACTCTTTTGGAATTAGAGGATAACGGCCTTTGTTGCCAAAACTCCCATTTCAGTCAGTCAATCAATCAATGATGACATATATAGTTTCACCCATACTCAGTAACCTTAAATTTCAGGCAATGTAGTACCATAACCAATATTTGTGCCATCATATCATTTGAGATATGACATATGTGCAGTCTGAGTAAGATGCTAGTTATTAGCTGTTGGCTTTCAAAAGTTAAAGCTAAGAAACTTCAAAACTCCTTGTAAAGGAACTGTTATTGCTAAGGCAAATAAAATAAATACCTTTTATTTTAATTTATAAAATCTCAAATTAATAAACAATAATTTTTAACCTTTTGGAAAAACAGTAGCAGTTATAAAGTTACATCACCATTTGCCTTTTCTCAATAATTACATTCAAGACTGGAAAGATTTATCAAATAATAACAAAATCTCTTTCAAAACATACTTTATTTCATATAATATACAATTTACAAAAGCAAGTTAATATTGTAACAAAAAATAGTATATACTAAATACTTTTTCAAAGTAAATAACAGAATCGTAATGTATTATAAAACAATATAAGCATCTAAAAAAGCACAGGAATGCAGTCAAAGCTGATATAAGATATTATTCACTTACAGCAATACAGAAAATTCCCTTTCAACTATTTTCCAGATTGAAGAGAAAAGAATATATGGTATATGGCACAAATCATTATTTACATATTTTCTACAAAATATTAAAAATTACAGAATATTACTCAATATCAAAGTATTTAGATGTTAATTCTCATAAAGAATGAAATTATAAATGAAATGAACTATCAATAAGTTATAAAAATATAGCATACTTTATCCTGCCTATTTCTATAAATGAATTACTGTGGATGTATTATTTCTTTTTTATGTAAACTCATATCTATAATATTCAAACTTTCATTAGTTTTATTTTACAGATTTAAATTCAAAGAAAAAAAAAATACATGGGCAGATTTTTGGAACAAAATGTTTCATCATCAGACTGAAATTCATTTAAGCTTCAAACAGTTTATTTTCAAGTAATTTTAAATGAATCATTTTGAGCATCTTTATGCATGTTTCTACATATTAAAAATTTCATAGTAGTTGAAAAAAATTAAATTTTAAATCACTGCCTACTATCTTATATGGATCAAAGAGAAGCATAGGTTTTGTATTGTTTATTAAAATGAGGTTATTTTCAATAGGAAGAGGCACAATAACTAGTATTGCTATTAAATGTTTCATAAAAGCTTGTGTTTTACAGTAAATTTGGCTATTATTCTATATATGCATACAAGAAATAGATATGAATATCACAATAAGTACTTTATTATTAAATCTACTAGAATAAAAACATTTATTTATAATTGATAATCTATAGAAAAAAAAATCAAAAAATAATTTGTTCAGCTGTCCAACAGACAGTAAAGACATAATAGTACAAAATATTGTGATAAAAAAATTCCACTAGAAATAAAAAGATAAGAAATTCGAAAGATTTATTTTAAATGATATGAAAAATATTTCTCAGAATAGTCTATTTCAGGAACATCCATAATTTGAAGCCATTTGCTTTTTCTTATAAATGAGGAATGTACATAGTATTTAGTATTGGCTGTTATTTGATTCTAACAAATAAGGATTAAATGTTTAATTAAGGATTTAATGTTTCATATAAATAAAATTAATCAATTGCATATATGTATTTGTCTGCTATAAATGGTTATTACTCTTTTGAATTTTCTTTTTTATTGGCAAAAATAAAAAATAAATAAAAAAGGAAAACGAAATATGACTTGCCTACGATTTAAAATGGTATAAAAATTAAGTGGTTTTTTTAAAAAATTTCAAATGTTTGTACATTAATTACAATTTAAGTTTAATATTTAATAATATTTATGTTTCAGTTTGTTTTGCTGAAAAGAAACTTACACAAAATGTTGAAAACATATTTCTTCATATTAAAATACATTAAATTTAGTTGATTCATATTAGGTGAATGTAAAATTTATAGTAAAAATGCTTCAACACTTACTTTAACAGTTAATTTGATTTTTTAAAAAATCTATTAATTTAGGAAAACAGTATTTTAACATTTTAATTTCTTTTCAGCTTAGAATATTTTATAAAATTTCTTAATACAGATAAACTTAATTTTTCATAAGTAAAAAAAAATGTTAAAAGATCTTTCCAATGCAAGAAATTTTTTTAGTTAATATTTTTTTTTTCTAATTTGCTTGAACAATGATATAAACAAACTTAATTAAAAAAATTAAAAATTAATTATATTTAAAAAAATGAAAACAGTAATTACCAGTGATAATTTCTTAAATATTATAAGTATGATCTCATATAAATTACATATTCATTGATTTTCTATAATACATCTGTGCAGTTATTTGATACATTGGTAGTTATTCCTGATTAAGAGGAATTAAACACATATGATCATATAATATAGACAATATGCATATTTAATGACATTATAGCTATATTAACCTGTCTAATAAAAATACTGAATTCATTAGATTAATGTGCATCATGGAAGTCGGATCACAATTGTATATATTATTGATATTTTGTTAAGTACATTTATTAAAACAGAAAATAAATGTGTATTGTTTGATTTGAAAATATTGAGATTAAAAAAGTATCATTTTTGATAATTACAGATTGCATTATAACAAGCTTTCAGAAAAACTATAATTCATGAAAATAGCAACTCTGTGATTATCTATAATACACTCTATTATACAAATAAACTACAACCTAACTGACTAAAGTTTATAAATTATTTTGATTCACAATGAAATCTGATGCTCAGCTCTGAACACCAACTTTGTACTTTCTTTCATCTACAAACGCAGAATCCTCACTAATGCTGAATCACTTATTTCAGGAATACTCAGTAATTATACAACAAACTTAAAGATTCAGCCACTCTTATTCTTACTTCAGGACACTGGTCTTTTAAGAGTACAAGTAAAGCTAGAGAAAAATTTGTTCATGAGAAATTTGAATATCAAATACAATATATTTCAAATGAAGGCATTTATTTTTTCAGCTTTAAATATTTAGTTAAAAAATATGCAAGAAATAACATATATATGTCATGCATAAAATACTTTAAAATTCATTTGTTAATAAAACAGTTACTATTTAGATGACATATAATTGAAAATTAAAAAAATATATTGAAAATAAAATTTTATTTTAATCATTAATAGTTTCTTAAGCCAATAATATTTGAAAAGTGCAATTGTTAATTAAAAATCCAAGTTATTTTCAGCTCTTTTACTAAAGAAAAATATCAACTTCATTTAAATAATTCTCTAAAATCAATAAAAACATTACATAATTACCTGAACAAATTCTTTCTTTAGATACAAGATTTTGTTTTTCAGCTGGTATGTTTCCAAGTAAATAACCTAAAAATTAAAGAATAGTGTTTAGAAGACATGAAGATACAAGGAATATAATGAATAATACAGTGCAATAATTTTTATTAAAATACCTACTTAATAAATTGCAATCCCATGTGAAGTGGTTCAGATATACATTGGAATCTTAACATTTATGTAACATTTTTATTTCAAATTGTTCAGCATTTGTCAAACTCTTAACAGGAATTGTATGTTATTTTACAACCTTAATCTTTTCTTATAATCTTAATCTAAAGCATTATAAGAAATTAAAGCGTTTAATTTCTTATAATGCTTTTTTATTGATTAAAGAAATAAAGAACATCAAAAATAAAAATATTTAAAGAATATTTATTTGTATGTATATAGCATGTATTTTATTCTTTAAACAAAACACAAAGCATGAAAAACTGGTGGCAAAATAAAAAAATATTTGATGTAAACAATATAAAAATAACATCAAAATTCCAAAGTTGAATGATTTAGGAATCAAAATAGCTCTTTGAAAAATTTTCCTTGCCATATAATAATTTTCCTTTCTGATTTGACGTTTTTTCAACATTTAAAAGTTAATTTTTAAAAAGACACGATGTTTTTGCATGGACTATTGTTGAAGAAACAGAAAACAAAAGTTTAAGCAGAATTTACACTAACACAAACATACTCACCTATCCATGTCCAAATTGGAATACAAGCAGAAGGTACTTCAAATTTTCCTCTTAGGGCTTTTATTAAGAGATCTGATAGGAATTTTTTTGATACATGCCAACATAGGAAAGGGAGTCTTAGGTAAAAAGTCTTTTAAAAAATGCTGCAGGCATTGGGGATTTTTATTCTTTTGCTCAGATTTAGAAATTTAGGGTATGTGTTAGAAATAATTAAATAAAAAAAATGGGACCAAAGGAAAAAAAAAAGAATAGAGTAACATGGGCTAATTTAAGATTAAAAAAAATAAGGAAATTAGTTACGATTTAAATTAGATTAAGAGGCATTACACACACACATACATTTCATTTCATTTTAAAAGCAAACCTAAAATATATTAAGCAATATTATATAAAAACATCAAGAAATTTATATTTTGAATTGAAATGAATTACATGTTTTTTTAATGAAATGAAACAGACAACTTTATAGCATATAGAAATTGAATTACAGGACAAAATGTAATGTATTTTTATTCACATTTTTAATTATAAAAAGAAGTTCGTTTTACCTAAAAATGCTGTTGCATTACATTGAATAGTAGTAAATGGGCTCTTCAGATAGGACAAACAAGTAGTGGCGTAAAATCCCACTTTATCAGGAAAATCTGTTATCTGAAATATTTTTTTTAAGAAATAGTAAAACAATTCTTGATAAAGAATAAAGTGAAGTACATAGTTTTAACAGTCACTTACCACAGTCTTTGTAAGGTCATTGATGAATTCACCATAATGCAAATGCGCATCATCTAACAGGTGCTTTTGAAACATATTATTCATTTCATCTGATTCTAAAATGGGACCAAGATGTCTCAGACTATACTTACAAGCCTGTAAAATAATTAATGAAAATTTCCATCATAAAAAATATAATTAAGATTTATGCAAAATAAAGCAAGAATTTTGATGAATCTATTTTGTTTAAAATTATATTAAAAAGTTTTATGCATTTATTTATATTTACTTAGATAATTTGAACCAGATTACTGCATGATTTTTAAATGAATATGTGGAATATTTATTTTTAACTCTACAATTAAATTTACAGCTGTAATTAAATAAGATTACCTACTTTTATTACATGCTTATCTTCATCATTCAAATGCAAAAGAAGGGGTACTAAATTGCCATGCACTTGCTCAAGAAACTGTTCTTTCGATGGCCCATTTGCAAATCGAGACAGATTCCCAAACAAAGTAAATGCTGCAGCTCGTACTAATGGCTTTTCCTATATTAAACATAAAAACATTTAATATTTAATAATGTAAAAATCTTATTTTGCATTAAAGACAAAATGTCTTTAAAAATTATATTTAAAAACTTTTTTTTAAATTGCACAGAACAAACCTTTTCAAACATAGGCTTTATCCTTAGTGCAATGTTAATTAGTATGTTTCTGACATCTGCTTCAGCTACTTGAGACAAAATGGAAGAGAGTCCACTCATAGCTTCTAAAGTAATATTACAACCAGGATCTTCTCTGTCATCCATTCCTGTCATCATTGCAGATAGAATAGTAGTTGAATATCTGTCAATCTGTAAATAAAATAAAAATGTTACTTCATCCAGTGAAAAAAAAAAAAAAAAATTCAGAAAAGAATGGCATATTAGAGGCACAATGCCGAGAACAATCTTTTAAATTTAAATTGAATAAAATAAATAATGGAAGAATTTACAGGTTAATAAAGTAAGGGATATTCAAGTGATATTTGCAATAAACAATTATTTTTTTTTCTCTATCAATTTTGAAATAAAATTAAGGAAAAAATAAAGGCTTGAGAACAAACGACAATTGATATTTCTTCTATGGAGCACATGAAATTTGCAGATAAAATTTATTAGTCTTCAATAATGCATTAATTTTTTTTAATAACTCAGACAAAATTCAAAATTTAATCTCTCCTGAAACTCACCATTTACTTCGTTCATATTAACTTTAAATCAGGTGAAAAATATTACTAAGTGCAATTTTGTAACATTATACAATACATGCATACATTCAACATTATACACACACTGAATCCATGAAATATTTTAAACTATATGTCAGTTCCATACGATCAATCAGAAGGTATTAGAAAAACTAAGGATTAATCAGACAGATATACACAGAGAATGTTTACACATTTTTAAAACGATTTTAGGGCTTTTCAAATTAATGTTTAACCCTTTGCACTCAGGTGAATCTCACTCATCATTCAAGATGGTACATCATTTTGACGTTTTATTTATTTAATTTTGATTGTTAAAAATACTTGTAAGAGTAGTAGGAAGATGCAAATTAATTAAATGGGAGAATTCAACTTAAAACAATTATATATATATATTTATTTTTTAGAATCTTTATTAGGTGAATAATTAAATAAATCTTTGTATTAGGTGAATAATTATGTATTGAATTACTTTCCCCAATGCAAAGGATTAAAATGCAAAGACTATTTCATCTCAAATATATGGTCAGATAGTCTTTTCTTAGATTAAAAGTTTCCATCATAATTTCAATGTAAAAGGGCTTTTTGTAAAATTTAAAAGTGTATTGATTTCCATTATTTTTTCCTACTTTCCAGAGTCCATTAATCATAGCGGGTTTGTTGAAAAGAGCACTTAAAAAGAGCTTTTTTCAACAAACCAAAGGCACAATAGTTCACAGATGAAACACCAGGGAATTTCATAGGAATATATTGAAAAGGTATATATGCAATAGCTATATCAATCTTCATGTTTATAGGCAACACTTTGAGAGACAAATCTGAAAGTAGATGATATTTCTCACTTGAAATAATAAGCTGTGGCTAAAAATTTTTACTACCTTTTTTTGAATAAAATCAACATGCACACATACACACATACAGTCATAAAGATAATGTTAGAGATGGCAGCTGTTACAATAAAACTGGTCCTGGGTTCATTTTATTAATTAACAGCACCTGGAAAACTGCAAACAAAGGTAGTCAACAATTATTCAAGATCAATACTTAGATTGATATTGTGGCAGAATGTTTGCTTGATTCATACCTATAATAAACACGATTTGAAAGAAACTATCTGCTATTTTGGGTGAAATTTCACATATTCAACCACTTATTTTCAAAACTAAAGTGCCACAGCAATTCTTATAGGAAAACTTATGTTGTTGTTATGACAGCATTCTCTAATGTAAAAAATCCCTCATCTGTGTGTGCCGAGATCTATTCATAAAATTTATTCTAAGATCTTTTGATTCACTTTGAATAAAATTTAAATTACCTGCTCTTTATCTAACATAGAAATATTTCCAAGTCCAGAAATGCAAAGACGACGAACTACTGCTGATGAATCTACCAATCTTCCCAACAAACTATTCATCAACGGCTCAGTAAGAGTTTTTCTGCCCTTATAACTCTGGGAGAGAAACTCTACAAACAGAGATACAGAAACAATACGATGTACATCCAAAGAACTGTTCAGCAATGGGTTCAAAACAGTAATCAACTTGGGTACTTGATCTGGGCAGCACATACATATGGCTCTGTAAATAAAATTGAATTTAAACATTTAAATATGAAATAACAGTAATTAGTTTACATTTTCTAATCATATTTTCCAAAACATGTTAATATTTTATCATAATAACTATAGCTACACTATCTATCAATAAGTAATTGGACACTTGTGATAAAAGAAACACTATTTATATTCAAAAGTTGGTAAAGCCTCCATCTGAGGCAATTACGGCCTTAACCCTCCAGAGCATGCTTTCCACAAGTGCTTGGATGATGGACAATGGTATTTTCTTCCAGTCGGCTTGGAAAAGACACGCAAGTTCTTTTACCGATTTTGGACGATTGCTGCACCCTTTAATTTGGCAATCCAACTCATCAAAGGGGTTTTCTATAGGATTCAAGCCTGGACTCGGGGCAGGTCAGTCCAGTCGGTTCATCCAATTATCATCATACCAATCCATGGTGGACCTCGCAACAGGACAAGTGGCGTTGTCATTCTGGAAATAACAATGACCCAGTCCACAAAACTGCTGTAGCATAGGAAGCTCATTGTAGTCTAGAATAGTGAAGTCAGAGTCGGTGTTAAGCTTACCATGAATTGGGATCAACAATCCCAGTCCATACCACAAGAAATATCCCCTGATCATAATTTCACATCCGCCAAACTTTACTGCAAGAACAATGCATTCTGGCAACAGGCGTTCTCCATGCATACGCCAAACCCTGAATCTGCCATCTTACTGGTAGAGATTAAACTTTGATTCGTCACTCCAGAAAACCCGTTTCCACTCATTTGTGGTCCAATTTCGACGCACTTTGCAACACCTCAATCGAACAACGCGGTTGGGTTTTGTAATCAAAGGCTTAAGGGTGGCAACACGACCATGGAAATCAAGGAAATGTGCTTCCTTGCGGGTGGTATTTATCGAAACAACATTTCCGTATGCTTGTTGGAACTCTTAAAGTATGTGTGCCCTCAGTTTGGCGCGATTTTTCCGAATTTCTTTGGGCAACACTCGTCGGTCTCCATCTCTTAATTTTGTGGGTCTGCTGGGTTGATGCAAATTCTGACAATCACTTCTTATCCTCCACTGCTTAATCGCACAAACCACTGTCGATTTTGGAATGTTTAACTTACTATATATGTTTCTTAAGGATCGGCCATTTCTATAATCGACAATTTCGCCTTTCTCGAAGTCGGACAGCTCTGAAACTCGAGGGATCTCACATGCGACTAATGCCAATACTGTTTCCTACACGATGTTTCAGTACAGAAGGCATAACATAGATCAGAACCACAGATATTCTCATTTGTATGGGTGTCCAAATACTTATTGGTAGATAGTGTAGATTTTAATTGTATTAAACATATACCTTTGTAAAGCTCAATAAAAATATTTCCTAGCATATTAATCTGGACGAATCTTTAAAAAGGCAATATTATTTATAAAATTTTATACAAAACAGATTTACGATTCTGTTTTTTCGCATATCAAACAACTTCATTACATTTAAAGTAGATACAATGATTACTAATTTTATTTTTGTAAATTAATATGAAAATGTGTAGTACAGTTAAAATAGAATATAATAAACAAATAGTTGCTTTCAACAACCAGCAATTACCTTGCTATCTATATACTTAAGACAACTGCCACAATCAAAGAATGCCCCTTCCATCCACAACTGATTTCTCCAATTTATTTTTATTTTTCCATATGAAAATTCCTATGTATGCTGCACGTCTTCCACTGCCTTCTATTTCAACTCCCTATTGCAAAGTAAAGATTTGAGCAAGTCCTTAACCTCAACAACTTGACTGATTTTCTTTACCAATTAATTTTACCACTTTGCAAACAAAATTAACCAATGAGAATATTCTGACATTATTATGCAATCATTATTTAAAGTAGTATTTTTGATTACTTTCATAAGATATATTTTGACAAAATAGGTTGAAACCTCCATAGCAGCTGGATCAATAGCTGACATAAAAATGGTTGCTTGAACTTCTGCAGGTTTATTCCCTAACTATGCAGCAGTAGAGTTGAAATTGAAACTTTGCTGCCAGTTTCCATTTGAGGGCCATGTTTTCATCCATGATCTCTAACTCACAAAGAAAACAAGTGGAGGCTGAATTATTTCCATCAGGGTTGTTTAGAAATGTTCTTCATTCTTTCATTCGGCAATTCTGACATCATAGGATTCATCTGATTAAGTTCATTCTGACTTCATTATCACTTGATTAAGTTGTTAAAGGCAAAGTGAGTACAATGAGACACGAAATGAAACCATCTATTTAAAAAATCATGTACTTAACTGACTATTCATATACATACTTACTTAGGATTTGCAATGCTGCTAAATGAATGGTAAGGTTTATAGCACATTACAAATATTATTATACTGCAAGCCAAATGGTAGCTAAAGGCAGTTAGTCTGAAATATAAAATGTTTGAACCTGTTTCAAACTTGTGGCTGACAAACCCCATAGACAATATGCGGTGAAGTAATGCTTTTTCTTTTTATTTCTCTAAAAAAATGAAGGATAGTCTTGATGACATATCTAGAACTCTTATAAGAAGGAAAAATCTGTGAAGTAGGACTAAAAGTTGGGAATGGTCAACTGATCCATAGGTTTTCCTCATTATTTTTATATAGATGTATTATGGTTTTAAAAGATATGATTTATTCAATGATGTTTTGGGGAAAATTCAAAATCTTATTATCGATACTACTAATTTGTATAGCATATTTAGGTAACAGATCAAGCCCCTAGCCTCAATAATTGACCAGTTTTGCCAATTTTATTGGTCACTATAAGTATAGCAAATTAGTTAAGTATAGGATTTGTTTTTTTTTTTTAACTAACAGTGCTTAGAGACCTCTGTAGCTTGAACTATCAGCCGCAAAGCCACCAAATTTTGTACGGGGACTATAGACAACATGGGAAAACGAAATCCACGAAGAAAAAAAAAAAAAAAAATTAGTTCCAAAAGTTGCCGATAGGGGAAAATGTGGCACTTACACTTTAAGACAGCTAAAATTTTACATAAAACATGGGTAAAAATTGCAAAATGCAAAATCCCGATTACGTAATCGACACCAGCGCTAGTATTTTGAATTATAAAAAAGAAGCGTGACATTGAAAATTGATTCAATTTGAATTCAATTGATTTGTAAAATGCACCTCACTTTAGTACAGCGTGCATTACTTGTGAATCTTTTATCTTAATGCAATGCAGCAGCCGCTCTTCGCAAATTTAGAAGTCGAAACAATTTACGTAAAGGAACTCTATCAATTAATGCAGAGAAAATAATGATTAAAAAATTTGAAAAAACTGGTTCTCTCGCAACTCATCCTGGTAGAGGACGGAAACCGGTATCGGAGGATACGATCACAGTTTTTGCAACTGCAACCGTTGAAAGAAATCAGACAAGCACTGCTGGTAATAGCAGCACACGTGGAGTTGCGCGACAACTGGATGCTAGTATTTCAACAGTATGGAAAGTTTTAAGAAAAATTCTTCAATTTTATCCATATAAAATTAGCCTTTTGCATGAATTAAAACCTACAGATTATGATCTTCGATTAACTTTTGCTAGAATTCTTTGAATTCTAGAATTTGGGCATCTGAACAACCCCATGCATTTCAAGAAATCTCACTCCATTCTCAAAAAGTAACTGTTTGGTGTGGTTTTACAGCAGATTTTATCATTGGACCATACTTTTTTCGGACTATTAACCAAGCAAGAGCGCAGACCTATTCCGTAAACAATCAAAGATATCATGATATTTAAGTGGTAAGGGATGTGCTAGGAGTCCAGTAACTAAACCATTTTACCAAAACAGCTGTTCGGGTAGAAGAGTTGTTACTGGCTTATATGCTATTCATCGCAATATGTTGAGTAGTTTTGTTATCCCACAACTTCAGCAAAAGCAATGCTAAGATAAAATTGTCTTTATGCAGGATGGAGCACCACCACATATTGGTACAAATGTACAGCAACTGCTGCGCCATCACTTTACAGAAGAAAGAGCAATTAGTCGCTGTTTTCGTGTTGCATGACTACCTCACTCCCCGGATCTAACTCCATGTGACTCCTCCTTTTCTGTGAGGTTATTTAAAATCGAAGTTATATCTTGGTGGAGTCTTGAACTTATCAGTTTTAAAGGAAAATATAACACAGATTGTTATGAACATGCCTCCTGAAATGTTGCATTCAGCTGTAGAGAATATGGTGTACAGAATGCAATGCTTAGTCCAAGAAAATGGAGGTCATATTGAAAATAACTGATGTCTTCCCAGGGAAAGCGATTCTATTGAATAAAAACAAAAGAACAAAGAATAAAATGGAAGTCGAATAGAATCTCCTCTTTTTTATTTTATTTGTAACCATTTACAGAGGTTATTTTGAATAAAGCACATTTGTGGAAAAATTAATCCTTTGTTATTCATTTATCTGTTTACTATAGTTTTTTATAATTTTATCGTGCAGTTAAACTTAAAATTTAGATCAAAAGCATCTCATTCCCCCTATTGGCAACTTTTTGAACTAATTTTCTTTTCACGGATTTTTTTTTCCATGTCGTTAATAGTCCCTGTACAATATTTGGTGGCTTTGCCGCTGATAGTTCGAGCTGCAGAGGTTTCTCAGTACCATCAGTTAAATAAATTACCCTGTACTTCTTTTGTTATGATAAGGAATAGTTCATAAAAGTTGATGACATGATTTAATTAATACTAGCAATACAATGGGTAAACAGCTGGTTGCCAAAAGTGGCAAGTAAACATATTAAAAAAAAAAAATGTCAGAAACTAAGTGTTCAATTACTTGAACTGCATAATTCACAAATAAATTAAAGCAACCTGGTAATTGCAGCTTAAAAACTTTAAGCAAAACAATATTAAGATTGATGTATTTTTGAAATGCCATTAAGTTTACATCATAAAAAAATTGAAAATGCAATAAAATATATATTTATTTTTACAACTAAAAAGATTGATTGAGGTCTTAGGTAAAAAAGTGATCACATATACTGTAGTGGATTGGTATGAGTGAGGATAGAACCTGGAACCTTGTGGTTCGCAGCCGAGTAACAAGACCATAATTCAAAAGCAATTGCCCGTGCTTCTTGCTGTTAACTGGCTTATAAGCTCTTCATCACAATACATTCTTTTTTTAAAATAAACTATAATCCAATTTCAGACTAAAAACTGCAATATTCTAGATTAATAATAAATCAAATTAATAATAATAATAATTTTTTCTAGTTTCATTTGTTGGTATTCAATGAGAGGAACATGTATCACATGAACTTAAAATTGGCAAATAACAATTAGCTACATTGTGACATGTTGAACTCATCACAGCAGAAATGTTTACAGTTTTTATATAACATTTCTCGATACCTAAAGATATATGTACTTTATGCCATATCAATATATTTCTATGATTATCAGAAAGAATATAGTATGGGAAAATATATAAAAAATTATCCATATCCAACACTGTAATAAATTATATGGTACCATTGCCAAATTTTAATATTTTATTATTAGCAGCTCACCTAAAAAGGCAAAGCAATAAATTACAACTAGCTTTTTAATGTTTGAGCAAATTTTAGCAAGACTGCTAAAAATCAGGTAATGTACACTTAAATTTTACTCCCTAAAAATAAAACGTTAAAAAATTTTTACACTAATTTTCACTCCCCAGAAATAAAATGTTACAATTTTTTTTAACTAAATTTTAGAATTCAAACTTTGGGATGCATTAAACCACAACAAAGATTATTTGTGTGCTAGATTTCATCACTAAAAGCAACAGATTTCACAGTGATGCACACAAACATTTCCTTCCATAAAACTAAAAATAAAGAAGAAATTTCTCAAGATTTTAATACTCTTAATTTATTATTTAATGATACTCAGAAAAATCTTCACAATGTGCAAATAAACATTCTTGATTTCTAATTTAAATAAAATAGAACTGACCTTCCTAGAGCAGCAATAGCCTCTGGATATTTATCTTGCTCTTCCATCATAACCCAATAACCCCCTTCATTCATAGACGAAACAATGACATCTTCTTTTACACATAGAAGGAAATTTTTCAGAGTTTCAACTGCAAATCTACAAAAAAAAAAAAAAAAAAAAATGTAACATTTTTTTTAAAATTACATTATGTCTTCCTTTTTACTGAATATTAATTTTAAAGCAATTTTAATACTGAATACGATATTCTATAATTAGCAATATTATAGAATTCACTTAAATATCACAATGCCCAGACGACCATTAATTTCTGAATCAACAAAATAAATTCATTTCCAATTTCAGGATGAATTAGTGAATTTCTAAAACACAAAAAAAAAATGAAGTATAATTTTTTTATAACAATACAAAGGAAAAACATGTAGTTTCTTTTTATTTCTTTCTTCAGTAATATAAATCTGCTTTGTATAGAATTTTTATACCTCACAGGTGACTGACTAGATGATTTTGGATCATTTTTCTTTTGTAAAGCAGCAAGACTTTTAACATTATCTGCAGAATAAACTGGAAAAACTGCTCCAACATAAGCTCCTGAGACAATCACAAGAGAAGAAAATAGTCTATCAAAATGCTCTCTGCTACATGTTTCCATCTCAGGTACTTTGAACATTTCTCGTAAGGCACATATAGCCTGTAAAACAAAATAAAGGGAAAGTATATTTTTTAATGAGGATACATTTCATGGACATTTATTAAGCACACAAACAGTATAAAAAATTGAATTGTTTAAGGAAATAAAGCCATATGAAAAGTTTTTTTCTTGGAATGAGTGAAAAACTAACTCTCATCATCTTAAAATAAGAAAAGTTATACAACTTTTAAATGTTAATCTAACTTTTATTTGTCAATCTAAAAATGATAAGAAAATTTAAACAATGTCTTTGAAATCATTTGGGTTGATTCTCAATAAGTTGCAGGAAAAAAATCCAAAAGAAGAAAATTTCTCATTAATCTTTTAATAAATGCAATATGATAATGTTACATTTAAAAATCATCAAATTAATTTAATCACCATTATTTGATCCATTTTTTGTTAAACGATATGCAGCTACAAAACGCATTGATATTTTTTTATGAAACCTCTTCTAAAATTAAGAGTTTTTGGAAATTTCACAAAACATTAAATAAAGACACGAGTAATATTTCAAAAAGCAATAATATTCTATATTTTAAATAAATTTTTTAAATATATATATTAAGTATTTTTGATTCTATTAACAAAATTTATTAATACATATTTTTTAATAGCTATCATGCCAATTATTACCTATATTTCACCAATCACTGTCTATTTTTATTATATTACATTTATTTTGAATTCTTACTATACCTAAATACTTGTAAGATGGCTGATCTCCAACTCATAATTTTTTTCTATTACTGTTCATTTTCTAAGTTCATTTTAATTACGGATATTAAAACTTCAAAATTAACAAATTGCATCTAAACTGTCAACTTTATATGCCATGTACCTTTCTGATAAGACAATAATTAGCTGTACATTTTAAATATATAAGAAACTTGCTACCCATCTCAAACATAAAGTAGTCAGAAATATATATATGAAAAATCAAAATATTTAAACCTACAGCTAAAGGTTTGTGAGCTGCAACATAAGCAATGCTTCGTCCATGAGGATCAGGAGGAGATGATATTACATTATCTGAGAATATTTCCAAGAAGTATTCAATGATATGATTGGCAAGGCTCTTATCTTGACTCAGAGTTTGCCAGATATCAGTTGTATTCCTAAAATAAAAGAAAGAATCAAGAATCACAGTGCTGATCATTTAGTTATTTACAATAAGATTCGATTCAAATTTTTGCAAAGTTATTAGAAAATATGAAATAAAAATAATTTTAGAAACTTTTTATATATTTATAACTAATATATGTGGAATCAATAATATGTTGGCTGATAAAATCACTAATAAATATTTACTATGGAATATTCATCAGTATGATAACCACAGTAAAATAAACTTTATTGCATATGCAAACAAACTAATATAAACAAGAAAATGATATACATGGTATCGAATAAAAGAATGGAATAATTAAACAGAACTCCTTGACAGAACAAGAATAATTAAAGTTCAAAAATAATACCTTCAAATAATATTTCAATATACAAGAACATATGAAATATAAAATCCTAGTACCGCAATTATAATTCTCATAAAAATGATATCAAAGAAAATGTTCACAAATATTAATTAATGCTAAGAAACACACAAAATGAAAAAATATCTTACAATACATAAAAATTCACTTTCCAAAAAATAAATATTAAAATTTTGTAACTTGTTTCTTTTAAGCATGCCATCTGATAATTTGACAACCATGAATCTGTCAAAACCAGGGTTTAATTAAACAATTCTTCATTAATTAAACAGTTCAATATTTTTTCTAATCAATTGGAAACAAACTATCATTTTGTATGTGGTATCAATCGTTACCATCATCATCATCAATAAATCCATCATGTGGCATTTCAATTTCATTTCATCACTAACAGAAAATTTATGCTAATATTTCTAATGCTATTGACAATATTTTTGAACTCTCTGGAAAGATAGTTATTTGATTTAATAACTCATGTTTTAAAAAAATTATATATTATTATCATTATTTTTTTGCAATTTCTTTTTTACTTGGGAAAGGAAGGAAGGAAGACTTGCTTTCTAAATTTCGCAGAGCATTTGAAATAATATTCAATCTAGTAAGGATGTATCTGGCAAAAACATTGCATGTCTTTTACTTTTAAGTAAGTAGATTTATAGGCTGTGAAAAAAAACAAACAAAAAAAAAAAAACTCTTGATATTTACATGTGTGTTTGTTTGCATTATATCTATACATTTTTTGTGATGATTGATTTTTTTCTGAGACTTTTTTTTACAGCTGTTCATTTTCAAACATTTAATTACATATATCACCACTTCAAAATTAACATGCTGCATCTAAACTGTTTAATGACAATATACTCAATGCTTCTTTTTAGAGATTGAGTAAAAATTAGCAGAGTATTTTAAATACATAAAAACTTTGTTACTATTCACCCCCCCCCAAAGGCAATATCCTTTTCTAGATCATTTATGACTTTACAATTTTCCAAATTTATAAGAAGGGAAACAAACTGATTGCAATCTTAAGCTTTCTTTATTCTACAGAAGGTAAAGAGCATATTATTGAAAAATTGTTAATTCTGAATATTATTACAAATATTTATTAATATGGAAGGATTCCTACTAATTATTGCTTTTTTTACTAATTAGAGTGATTTTTCTCAGAAATGTGAAATAGTTTTAATTTTACTACGAGTTTACAGAAATATGACATGTTTATAGATTCAACATAATTTTTTAAATCAAATTATTATATCTATGGATTTTTTATTTTTGGTATATACATTTAAATTAAAATATTTCAAATGCCTGTATGACACACATGCAAATCAGTAAAAGTGATAGAATATTGTAATAGAAAAATTCGATGAAATGTTGCATAATTAAAAATGTAATAGAAAAATTAAAATTATTAAAACAACTTTGAGAAACTCACATGTCTAAAGGAACAGGAGAGTTGAGTAATGATACCAAAACAGCTGTTAAATGATGATTAGCTAAATTCTGGAAACAGCGCAAAGCTCCTTTACGTGTATGAGGACACTGAACAGAATTTAAGATATCCCTTACAGCTTCTATGATATTTGGAATCTAATAAAACAAAATAATTAAAATTATTTTTGCAAAGACAGTAATATATAAGAATGATTATGTCATTTATAAAATTAAAAAGAATATTTTGTAAATTAAACTTTTCTTAATGGGAAATTAATAGGTATTAAATAATCTTTCCATATTAAATGAAAAATTTAAATAAAAGAATTTCAAGCAAATTTTACACACTATCTAAAACTCCCCCCTCCCCTCAAACATCTTCCCTCTATCTCATCTGAAGTCACTTTTACACTTTGGCTTTGCATAACAGATATCTCATAAATTACATTCAAAAGGATAACTTTATTGATGAGTAAACCAGCAAAACAATTCCCATTTTAAAACAGTGCTTTTGACATTTTTTGTTGTTGTTGTAAGAAACTGGTAAAAAAAATAGAAAATTTCTAAATAATGTTTTTGATATTTTCTTGTTATAAATTTCAATTTCATTAATCTTTTCGGAAATACTATTTTTCCCTAAATTTTACACTTGAAAGTAGAAATCAGATTCCGTAGAAGTAGTGAGTTAACTAAGGTAATACAGTAAAACCTCAAAATGTTGACTGTTGATGACATTATTTTCCTTTGGTGCACAATAATATAAAATAACCCTCCTTTACCATCACTACACTTATTTCTTCTCTGGGTAAGTTATCACTCAAAAACGGCTATAAGTATCTTTCTTCACCATTTTGCATGTCATTACGTTGTCTTTTCAGCCTCACCCTTCACTTTAAGAAAGCCAAGCCTAAACAGATAATTTTTGATTATGCTTGCCACTTCAGCAAAACACTCGTAGATCTCTATTGTTGTTAAGATTCCTTTCCATACAACACCTTTTTGGGGATTTGGATTCTTGGAATTTTTTTATGCATGCATACCATATTTTTCACTGCCATTCATTCAAAGGACAGTTCTTAGCATGATTCTGTTGAGAGTAAACATTTTTCTTGACTGCTCTTGAGAGTGACATCATTTCATAGTGAGCAAGATCCCTATAATGCTATCTTTTCTTTTGCAATCTCGTGGTTTGATTATGTTTTTAACATGAAATGGAAAAGAAAACTTACCTTGCTATTTTTAAATGAAAAAAAAAAAAGATTTCATTGCACTTTAAAAAATCAAATGCTTCAAAAACAGTTTTTGCCAAAAAATACTATATTCCCAGGACTACATTTAACAATACTCTTTCATAGAAAAAAGTCACTGAAGAAGCTGACTGCAAAGACAAAAGGAAGAAAAGGAAATTGTAATTTGACAAGATCCAGGAGGTTTTAGTTTGGTTGCTAAAAAATGTCAATTTATGTTGTGATTTCAGTAGCAGCAATGGTGAATTGAAAAGTTTCAAAGACATACATTGCTTTTTTTTTTTAAAAAAAAAATAAGGATTTACGGGATAGCAGCAGTTGCAGATGGTGAGATGCTACAGAAGACTGGAAGAACAGTGCTCTTAAGGAATTTTATCGAGGTTTGACATATCAAATTTTAAAATATTGATGAAAGTGGCTTAATTTACCTTTACCTACCTAATAAGAAACTACCATCACTTGTGATAGACTACAATGACTTGGGAAAGACATTCATAAAGGGGATGGTTAGTTTTCACATCAGTAAAGAAAAATTGCCATCATTGTTAATAACTGTATCACACACAATCAACCCAAAAATTTAAAAGCAATCAAGATCGTTTCCCCCCCCCCTCCAAATATAACAGCATTTCTTCAGCCTTTAGATCAAGGCATAATTTGTCACTTTAAATGAAAATATAAAAGTTCGTAAAAGAGTATTGGATAGGCACGAAAAGTTAAAAGTTTCGATTTTAGATGCAATTAACTATGCACACAAAAGTTGGAGTTCCATTTCTTCCCAAACTGTTTTGCATTTTTCCTACATGTAGGGTTCGTAGAAAAGACAGAATCAGAAGAAATACTAAGTGAAGACATCATTGATCCAGAATCATCAGAGACTTAGCTGCAAATCGCAAATGAAAAAAGATGAATAGAATGAATAGATGAATAGAAAAGATGAAAATGAAAAAAGAAAAATAACCTCAATGATGTTAAAGTGTTTGTAAACTTAACAACATTGCAATCTGCTCATACACAATTATAAAATCTGAATTTTTGGTAGACAAAACAGTTCAAGTGAAGATAGAATTATCGAGAATATAGAGCAAACCTCAATCAACTAATAGAAACGATCATAGTCCCGAAGGAAGTTTGATAGCATTTAACATCTATTCAAAGTACAACAGACAAAGAATTTAAAGTAATAAGTATATTAGAAACAAAAGTTATTTCCAGTAATCAGCACCTTCATCAATCAATACTAGCAATTAAAAAAGAATAAAATGTGCTAACTATAAAAATGTTTTACCCCCACTCATTCATATACATGTATTAATTTATATATATATATATATAAAAAAAAACCTTTGTCACCGAATCCTACAGCAATTCATAAAAAAATTTCAGCCCTGTCCCCTCCCCTTTCTTAAAATTTCCAATCTGCCTAACTCGTCATTCTGCTTAAGTCATCAAAAATGCTTGGTTATTTGACTATTATTTTAATATCAAGGGATTTTTTTATGTGTATAACTACTTACTAATTACTTAGAGCTTCAGAGATAATTAATTCATACATTAGGTGAACAAACCACACACAAAACTTCTAGCTACATGACTTCCGTTTAAAATAGTAACATAATAAATTAGTAACATAACAATGTTTTAGGATTGAACTGTTTACCTTGATTGCATCATGTGTTTCATCCAGTGGATCATGCAACTGGAAGAACATTAGTTGAAACACATTATTCCCCCCCCCTCCCCCCAAAAAAGCCAACATCAGCATTTTGAAATATGTCAATGCATTAATTAGTAATAAAATTAAAAATCTATATTTTTATTTTGTTATATGACAGTTATGCTATAATATTCAAATTGATTTTGTACAATTTAGATATTTTGTTACAAATGATTATGTGAAGAAAAGGCTTTTTGCAAATTCTTTATTAATTTTTCAAACTTTCTTTTGAAAAAATGTATTAATTTACAGAAAAAATTGCAAAAAAAAAAAAAAAAAGTATAGCCGCAAAATTAACTTTTAGAATTTGAAAAATTTGTAGAAATCGTTTGATTTGTAATAATATGTTCTAAAGTTATTAAGAACAGCAACAAAAAAAAAAAAAAAAAAAAAAAAAAAAAAGAAACTTTCTTTTTTTTTTTTTTTTTTTTTTTAATGAGCACTTGTTATTTATGAAGTAGCTATGCATTGAATTTGGTAGCTGTAAATTTCATTATCTGTTTTGTAGAGCATTTGAATGATTTTGCATTGTGGATTTTTACAACTTATAGATAGGATGCTAGCCCATAAACATTAAATAAAAATAAACATAAGATGCATTTTACAGTATCTTTACTACAGACATGTCAGGTATAATAAGTTTGTTAAATTTAGTTCTCAAAAGTAAAAGGTTTAAATTCATGCTAAGACAACAAATAAATACTATATCTGATAGAAAAATAATTTTCAAAACAAATTTACTAAAAAATCATTACTTCAACTCTGAGTTCTCTTCCTCTATGCTTGATTACTGTATTCAGCACAACTGAGGCACCGGAAGAACTCTGAGAATGAGGATCACAGAGGCCATTGACTAAACACCGTAGAAATGGATACAGTTGGTCTAGAGGCAGTTTTTCGCATATGAACTAAACAATAAAAAAAATTTATCACAAGAAATAGGCTATTTTAAGAATATGATTCAATTATATAAAAAGGAATTTCCCGACCATTAATTTATCTACTAGGCGATTTTAATTTTTTCTGGTGATATTAACTGAAATTTTATAATACATATTTGCTTAGCTAAAAATGAATTGATTAAAACAAAAAAAATCATTAAATATATACACAAAAATAAAGTAAAAATCATTTTCTCAGTACTACTTACTTATTCAGCTACTTACACAGTAAGAATATTTTTAAATATTTGCATTCTTTTTTAATAAAATATTTTCATGAACTCAAAGGAAAAATACATCTTTTCAAAATTTTCAGATTGAATACAAATTAAATTTATTAATTAACACAGCTTTATTAATCTTATGTTTATACTTTGAAGATTCCAATTTTTAAGAGATTTAATAGACTTTGAAAAATATTAAATCATAGTATTTTTGAATGGATGAATGATTTTTTTTTTGATAAAATATAAACAATAAATTTTAAAAAGAAACAAAAGGATTTTGTAATTAAATACTCTTTACAAAGAAGCAAAAAAAAAAAACAACAAAAAAAAACATTATATATAAAATAGCAAACAACTGAATGGAACATACCTTTCCTAAACTTTTTGTTACAATAAATAAAGAAGAAGGATCATCACTGATGATTTGAGATTTCAAATAGTTCAGGGATAATTCTGGTTTTTCATTGAAACTCACAGTTGAAACTGAAAAATAAAAATTTATGTCGCAAATTTTTTTTAAAAATACAGTTAAACATAAAATAGTTATATAGAAAATAAAAACATAAAAAACAATTTCAGATATAATTTTTTTTCCAGAAAGAGCCTTTGTGATATTTTAATACATATGTATAAAATTTGCATACTGTAAATTACACAGATTTGAAAAAAAAGAAAAAAAAAAAAGAAAAGAAAAGAAATGTATTACAAAATTACTTAAATTTTTATTAGATACCTTAGGCAATCAGCTGTTCACCAAATATATTATTTGCAAAACCAAAGAACCAATCCTCAAGTCACAACCACTGGAATGATTTTGCCAATTTTAATTCATATGAAACTTGACGACACTTAGATCTACCATCAACAATCCTCTGCAGTTAACCATCAATTTTCAAGTAAAAATCTCAAAAACTCTACTTCACCAAACATCAATAAAAACACTCAACAGAATTTCTGGCTACAACCATTAAATAAAATAATTAATGTACATATTTCAACAATTTATGTAATATAAAATCTCATAATACATAAATATGTCATCAAGATTCATTTATCCCCTATTCTTTCATTTCCAAGAGATACTGAAAAATAAAAATCAGAACTCCATTCTCAAAGAATGGATCAAGGTTGTTAATTAATTTCACCACTTTCCCAAATTTTTCACAAACATGATGCTTTGCTACTTTTATGTAATCATAATTTAAAATAGTATTTTTTTTTCTTTGAAAAGAAGTATTTCATCAAATTCATTAACACAACTATATCAGATATGACAGAGGCTTGAAATAAAAAGTTGTATTTCATAAATAATGAACCATGTTGAACATAAATATTCAAGAAATAAAATAAATTTGATTGACTGAACAATGGAATAAATTGATACAAAAAATGTTTAAGATATTAAAAATATAGAATTATTTTTTAAAAGAAAATTAGCAGATTAATATTAAATTACTTAAAACTTTCTTAAAAAAAGGAATTATGGCAAAAGTAAAACAAACAAACAAAAAATATCAATCAAAAGATTAAAAGAAAACGATTGATGAGATTTTATTTCCAATATAAGCTGGTGAAATCCATCACTTTGCTTCATGCTGCTTATACCAAAATTTTCACACTAATAGCCCAAGTTCAAATGAGGAAAATGAATTTTTTTAATTCATATTATACTCAATATTTTGAGAACTTACTAATGTATCTTCTAAAACAGATTTGTAGTTTGGAATTTCTTGGTTTCCAAGAAAGCTAGTTATAATTAATTTGAATGATTTTAAGCATCTTTATCTTTTTTGAGTTTAAAATTTTAATTCATCTTTTTCTTGGTATCAACTCCTATTCCATTCCTTTAACTTTGGTTCAGTTAAATCCGGAACTGTTCACAAAGATATTTGAAGCACTCTACTTTTGGCAATGACTTTAACAAATATCTAATTTTATATGAAGCAGGGACAGTAAAACTTTCTATAAACTAAGAAAGCAAACTTTTTTTTTTTTTTTTGAATATTTTCAATTCCAGATTTCAATGTTTTCCTATAAAATTCATAATATTTCTCTCTCGCCTTTTTTTAGTGCAATTACTACAAATATTACAAAAAAGAATTTGGTTAATTAACTGAACCACTGAAAAGCATTTTTCTCAATTTGAAGCACTTCCACTCAAAGCATAGTATTAAATATATATATCTGAATTATAGCATAAAACAAAGAACTGATAGACAAGTAGTAAGAAGAATATATATAGGAAGAGAATTGATGAAAGGGGAGGGGAGACATGCCCAAACAAGCTAGTGATCTGGTCTTAACTCTGTTTCTCTGTTGCCAATCAGCTTATCACTTTTGAAAAAAAAAATCCTAAATAATAATTCATTCTTTCTTGCATAAAGTTTTTTCTTTCAGTCTCTCTTACATAACAAGGCAACATTATTGATTAAATTATATAAATATATTAAAATATTTATATACACAATATTATGCTGTTCTTAAATATACAAATTTGAACAAGTAAGTCTCATCATTCACGATAAAACTGTACATGATGGAATTCTCAAAATATTTTTTCGGCAATCAGAATAAAAAAAAAAAAAAAAAAATCATCAAAAGCATGAATTATTTTTACTGTAGATCTGTGTTATTATTTAAATTTTTATCTTTAAATATTAATTGATAATCAATACTTTCTACAATAAATGAGCAAAATGAATATATTTAATATTCAACTCAAATAATAACATAAAATTCAACATTAAAATAAAGATATTTAATATTCAAGTGTCCACCATAAGATACTATAAAAAGACGAGATATAGTAAATGAAGTAATACATCTGATCTTTTATACAGTCTACTACAAAATTTCACTGAAATAATTAAGTGTTCTATGTTTAGAAGCATTCTTTACAAAAGTAAATTATAATTACGATATTTGTAGCTGCAAGTTCTTAGTATTTTCATGAAATCCATGAATTAATCCAATTGTTATGTAATATTTTATTAAATAATAATATAAATTTCAAG
This sequence comes from Argiope bruennichi, assembly GCF_947563725.1. Taxonomy (NCBI): domain Eukaryota; kingdom Metazoa; phylum Arthropoda; class Arachnida; order Araneae; family Araneidae; genus Argiope; species Argiope bruennichi. The sequence continues at coordinate 125,090,232 of NC_079154.1, read as the reverse complement.
CTTTTAAAATAATTATAATGTCAAAGAATTGACAAGAGGATTAAAATTTCAATTATAGAAATAACACTATAAAAGAAAGTATAGAAAAAATGAAAATATATGATAGATTTTGCTATTTCTTTCAAATTAATGATAAAATGTGGGAAAATCAATGAGTATCATATTTGAAACAGTTAGGTCATATATTAACCTTGGACACGCATAGCCATAGCTACAGCAACATCTATGGAATCAAATGCCAGGTGTCGTACAGTTACTTGGGGATCTGTGCATCTAGGTACCAGCATTCCAAGAATGTTCCCAAGAGTGTTAAAAGGGACGTATGCCTACAAAATGGGATAAGCATAATCAGGTTTTAAAGATATTTGAAATTATCTGCTTTTTGCCAATAAGCATATAAAAGTACCATTTAATGAAGCAACAATCTGTAATAATAGTTTTACAATATTACAAAACACAAGATATATTAATATTATAATTATATGACATAGTTTAATATTCCAATCGTATATAATATGAAATCTGCCCATAATGATATCTGTCGTGGTCATGGTGGCATTCTTATTACTTCAACATATTTAGAAACGGTCAACAGTTATATTAACTTTCTAGATTTACTGTCAATAATAATAATTTACTTTAAAAATGATGGAACAGAACAAGACTAAAATAGTGGCCTAGAATATTGTATGAATCTCATGTTCTTTTTTTAAGAAAACTATATCAGAATATGAGACAAGAAAAAATTTGAGGAAGGCTAGGAAATGGAATTTGTAATAACAAAAGATCAATGCAATGAGTGCGTGTAGGGGGTGATAGTTATTGGAATGTACATAGAAGTTGGCTGCCTGTTTCTGGGTAAGTAATAATAATAATAAAAAAAATGTGTTCATGTGCAGTTAGCATTTTGGATTAACTATTTGTTCTTTGAAGTTTATCTTCAATGTTTCAAAATCCATAATTTACGATGGTGTGATTGGAATCTGATGAAATGCTTACAATTTTTTTTTTAACTCATCAAAATCAATAGCAACTTGAGGCTGCTAAAAGTACGGAATTTCTTAATCAAAGATAAACACTTTATTTGGATAATCATTTTATCAAAAAGTGCTTAACATTCAAACTGCAAATTCATTTCTATAGAGAAGAAACTTCAATGTACATGAATTTAAAGAATATTTCAATCAAAACAGTAGAGCTTACATCATTTTCAGAAGCTTCAGCATATGCCCGAAGAATATGAAGAGTTGAATGTAAACATCTTTCACGTTCAACGGCATTTTTTGAGACCATCCATTTATGTAAAATCTGAAAGTACACATATTTATGATTAAAAAGTTATAACAAATCATCAAAGTGTTTGAAATATGCATAATTCCCTAAACAGATTAAAAACATACTTTCATTCAAGCTTACATTTAAAAATAATTTCCCTTATAAAAATTTAAACTTTTTCATTTTTTGTGAAGCAAACTAGAAAAAAAAAAAAAATTCTATTTATAAACTGGTTACATGCAATGACAAATTTTATGGTATTTAATGGAAAATTCATTTAATATAATTAATTTTCAAGATTTAAATTGATGTTATTGACAGGATTCTTGGTCTTAATAAATATCTGTAGAACTGACATTTTTCTCTTCAAACAAAATTAGTACAACCTATATATAAATTAAGTGCCAGTATATTTAAGCACTTCTGACAATAATTTATTTATAGAACAGAATGAACAATAATGCTTTGCCTGGAAATTCATGTTTTTCGCATGTTTGTATAAGCAACAAACAAATTTCGTGATAACTAAGATTACTTGCAAATTTCTTTTATAAAATACATATTAACATATATTTAATTATTTTATTTATGTAAAGATGTCATATGCATTAAATATTTCTTTTCAAATAACAAATGAAAAATATTAAACTTAAATAAGACTTTACAAAGATAAAATTTAAATTTATAATAAAACTAAATTATCGTGAAAACTTTATAAATAATTCATATTTAAAAATTACATATTTTTACCTGCAGAATTGATTCTAAATTTGTGAAAGTCCTTTCCTTCAATACCAACTTTTGCAAGAAAAAATTAAGGGCATCTACAGTTGAAATAAGCAGCTTATCAAAATCTAGTGTAGGATCTATGCCTTCTTCTTTGGGTTTTTCATGAAGGAAGTCTCTGGGTAAAGAATAAACTGAGCCTACAGCTACTTGTATGATATTTCTTTTATCTTCATCTTTTAAAGCAGGATCAAGAGATCTGGACAAACAGAATTAAGGAACAAAACAAGGAAGATTAAATATTTTAAAATGTCCTAAATTCTTTAAAACATCTGGAAAATGAATGCATATGAAGAATTTCATATGAAAAAACAAAGTTCCTAATAAAAAATGGACAAAAATATTTTATGAGAAAATGTTAAAAGCTTTACATAAAGGATACACAAGACTTGCTGATGCATTCAGAGCTAATGAACGAATGTTGCTAGTCAAAGGCAGGGAAGTTTCAGATTTTAAGATAGTCCTCATCAGACCTAACAATTCTGATCTTGAGCGCAATTCATCTAAGCATTGTTTTTTATGTTGACCAGAATGAACAGCATCAGCAATTAATTTAATTGTTTCAAGCATACTTTGTTTCACATTAGGATCCTGGTAAATATAAAAAAATAAGCATTGTAGCAAAAAACAAGAAAAGCTTATACATACTACCAACAGTCTGGTCAATAATGCTATTTAATAGTATATTCAGAATTTTATTTTAAATACAGATTTAGAGAAATCTAATTTCTTTAAAAGACCTCAAAATATAAGGATATATCTTTTATATTGTTTCACAATAGACCTTCGTTCACTTGGAAAGGAGATGCAAATAATGGTTTAGTTTATTTCATATAAATAATTTACAGACAACATTGCAGTAAAAAATCACATTCAAATATGTGAAAAAGTGCATTCATGTAACTTAAAACAAGATCAAAATAAAACAGCACAATAAAAAGAGCACTAATACGGCACTACTTACTAGATTTTACTGTATTCAATAACTCAGTTAACAATATATATAACAGCCTATAAAATCAAAATCACTTTTAATTGTCTTAAAATAAAGAAATCACAAGTTCTAAATTATAATTCAACTTCCTTCAGATAACATTTTAAGAAATTTTTGAAGTTTGAAGTATGAAAGTGAATCATTTAGAGTCATTTTACATGAAAATCTACAATTCCTTATTATTATAAACAAATTAAAAAATACCCTAAGATAAAATAAATAAGCCCAAGTAATTTTCAAATGCCAATCATTAGAAGCTTATACTTTCAATCCATGATTTCTCTCATGAGTTGCAGATGTTTAAAACTGAAGTGGACTTAGATGAGATATACTTGAGAAAAAATGAAATCATAATCAATCATTCCTGCTGTATTTAACTTTCTAGTGAAACATATGTTTGAAACAGCAACTTAGTTTAATAACAAATATGTTGACAACATATTAAAGATTTTTTTAAAAATTGGTCTTAAAAATAATATCAATGGTAGATATTAAAACAGGTAAATTTCATAGGAAGCACATTGCTTTAATAACATGGAAATTCAATGTCATATTACTGAATATTATACATAACGATGAGAAGTAAAAATATATAAATAACAGTATGGATGGTTACTTCCATATTTAGTTTCAAAAATATTTGAGGTTTTAGTAAGATTTATTAAAACAAAAAAATACTATTAAATGTAATTACATAAGCAATTAATGTAAATTTTATTGTGCATTTATGTTCTTTTAATAATTTGAATGAATTTTTCAAATACCTTTGATGATGAGTATAAAGTGGCCACACATCTCAAAATAGGAGTTTCTATCCTAGGAGATATCTGCTGGATAGGTGTATTGATGGTAATGTGTCCATAACAAAGAATGATGGTGGCCTTAAGATTTTCATGATCAGAGTCACCCGTGAATTCCTAAACAGTAAGATGATAAGTATGAATAAGACTATCACATACAGAAAACAATAATTTCTACGAACAAACATACTAATATTCTCAGAAAAAACTAACAGGCAAATTACAGTCCTCATAACTTCTAAAGATTTTTAAAAGAAAATTACAAATACTAATTTTTAAGAGAAACAAACAATATAAATTTTCTTATACTAAATCTTAATCACATCTTCCTTAAACATATTCTTCTCAAAAATCTATGCACACAGAAGTTTCTAAGGAATATAAATTTCTTTTATTACTGCAGAAATTTATTAATTAATTTTGATTTTTTATTTTCAGTTATCTCCCATTAGAAAAGTAATGCTAAAACAATATAAAAAAATGTGGCATATTAAAATTTATTTTAGCTGCAAATATCAAGTGGAAAAAAAATTATTTCACACATACAAAAAAAAGGGGGGGGCTTCCTATTTTCATTGTAGAAAGCAAGTTATAACCAAGTTGTTTTAAAGAAAGAGAAAGAAAAAAACAAGATCCTTCAGAATTTATAATAAAGAATTATCTATCATATCCATTTTAGAAATATATAAACAATTAATCTACCCATACTTAGATATGTATGCATAATAAAAAAAGTATTACTATTCATATTAAATAAAAAGAATAAAACTCATTTATATTAATAAATGCAGTCTCAAGTACATAAAGTAAAAGGCTAAATATCAAGAGATTATGTTTTAATTACATTTTGTTTAATGTTTTCGGTAATACATTAAAAAAAAAAAGCAAGTATACTTACACGTATAAAACCAAATAAACCTGCATTCTTTTTGAAATCCTTAGCTACATTTTCTAATTTCACAAGAACTAAATCTGCAAAAGATGATCCACAGAGACCTACAGCAAGAGCACAGCCCTAGAATTTGCATGAATTAGAATATATAAAATTTAAGAATATAATATATCATTTAAAAACTATATAGATACAATCAAAATAAGATAAAACAAAAATTAAAGCTAATATGTGTATACTTACCAGTCTTTCAGTTGGGTTTGAATGATTAACATTCTGAAAAATGGTATCAAGTGCCTCATTTAGGAAAGTTTTGTTAGCTATTTTCCGTATAACTAAACCCAGATTTATCAGAAGAACATACTAGAATAAGAAAAAGAAAGAAAGAAAAAAAAAAAAATGTTGAATTTCAGTATTTTCAGGTTTAATAATTTTAATGTAAAAAATTATACATTAGCATTTGTGGGAATTTTATGACAGCAATTATTTTATCAAAATAATGTAAACATTTTTTTAAACAGAGAAAATATCTTTAAAAATTTGTCACAAGAAGTAAAGATTTTAATTTATTTTAAATACATGAAACTTATTTTATGCATCTAAGGAGTGATTAACCAAATGAGAAAAAATTACAAATGGAATAAGACTAAAAACTTTAAAAATTTATTTATAATTATTAGAGTATTGTTTTTCATGCTAATAAGAAACAGTTTCGGATGAAAACTTAATAACAAAGAAACAATCTTATTCAGAGTATAATACAAGTACTGGTACACTTAAATACAATCTATCATGATAAATATTCAAAAAAATATAAATTTAAATGATTATAATACACATCTACACAAAGCAGCTGCTTTCGATATCACAAACTTGTATGATTAACCAGCAACAATATATCTACTAATTTATTAATTTAATTATTGTAAACATATGTAAAATTATAGAATTATTTTTGACTGTATTATTTTCAAAATATACATATTATACATAAAATATACATATTATACATTTTAAAATATACATATTATACATTTTAAAATATACATATTATACATTTTAAAATATACATATTAATAACATAGAAATCAAATAAGCTATTGAACACGCCTTTAGATATAGATATATGAAACAAAGACATATGAAACATTTATGACTTGTATGAACAGACTAGAAAATTTGGAACTAGAAGTGAATAGTTTATTTATAATTAAATAATTACATTCTGAAATTTATTTTTTTAAATGTCAATAAAACATTCTGTTTATAATTAAAGATAAAATGAAGTGTCCAAGATGTTGATTAGCAGCACAGATGCACACACTTCATGTATAAATTAATCAATTCTACAAATATTCTTAAACATCAAAAAGATATGCTATAAATTTAGAATCTATGACAACTTAAAATAAGGTTGATAGAATAACAGGAGAATAAAATAAAAATTGCATTTAAAGTTCATAACTGCAAAAAAAAAAAAAATCTTACTTTGTCATCAGCTGAATCACTATAGAGGTTGAACTGAGAGAGCAAAGCCTTTCCATAGGGAATTATCCAATCTTCGCGATCAATGTGTGCTAAAGTTTCACTTATAAAATCTGTAACCTTATTTTCCCATTGCTTCTGGTCCCAGTCAGTAGAATCAAAAGCTTTAAAAAATATTTTGACAATGAAATGGCTTTTCAGACTAGATGAAGATACATATTTCTTCAGTCTGAAGTGCTTTTTACATGCAAATTTTAAACAAGAAAATGCGCTTTTGCAAATGCAAATTTTAAACAAGCATATGCTTTTAGTTACAAATACATGCATATTTAAAAATTTCTATACATAAGGTTTAATAGTTACATGGTACAAACTTTAAACATAGTTTTTTAAATACTTTATTATTTCTAGTAAATATATAAGGGTTTTAAAAAAAACACAAAAGTTAAATCTGTCTGAATAAATTTACAAGATCCTTATTGAATCTGATGAAATGGCCATGAGTTATTATATAAGCTTTAATGATTATTACTACCTTGTGATATTTCTTTGTATCTATTCCAATGTACATACATTAATTAGTGAGGAGACAAGAGAAACAAAATCTCAATATTAAAATATCTATATGTTGAAAAATTGCCTACTAAAATTTCTTTTTTATAATATAAAATCTTTTTTAAATTTTAGAAGCCAAAATAACTTCAAACTCCAGCTATATTTCCTACTTTGTTACAAAATTTATAAAATGCGTTCATAAATTTTATTAGTTTTGATTTGAAATCAAGAGTCATTGAAATTAATCACAATTTTCAGCAATTAACATGATTTTCCGGAAATTCAGGAATTTTTCCTTTAAGAGCAGGGGTGCTCTTAAAACACATATTCTTACTCTTGGAAGATATGCATACTCTCAGCTATTTCTAGTTTGCATCAGCATGACTGCTATATCCCACAGTTTCTCGTTTTAATCATTAGTACACATTTCATCAAGTTTGCTTTGAGATTCATGTATTGTATTAATTACATTTAGCATATTTCATTTAATTATTTTACTTTATATAAAACATACAGAAATGTCTAAAGTATGGTCAGATAATTTGAGCCCAAAATTAGGAAGTGCACTTTGAAAAATAAAATGTTACTGACATATGAAAATGCTATAAGATACTTAAATGTATTTAAAGGGGAAGGTGAAATCGAACTTGGCTTACTATTAATAGATATTTGCCATTATTAATATACTTCAATGATTAAGGGAAAAAAATTCAATACATATTGCATAAGACTAATAAATGTTACACATGGAAAAAGGTTAATATAATATTAAGATAACTTTAAAAAAGAGAAGTAAACTAAATTCTTAGAAAGAAATTTATCATTCAGAGAATAAGAAGAGAAAAAAAAATCACTTGGATGCCTTATTATGTAAATGGAAAGACCTTATAATCTGCACTTTAAAATTACTTGTGAAGAAAAAAAAATTTAATGAATCAAAACACTTTGAAAGAAGATAATTAGAAATATTAACATTAAGGAATAAACTTGAAGTAAGATTGTAATATAAAGAGAAAGCAGCACAAAGAATCAAAATGTGCAATTGTAAAGTCAAAAAGAGAGAGAAACAATTCGACTTTTTTTCATTTAGAAAAAAGACAATTAAAATTCTTCAAGTTCTGTTAAATGTAAAAATATTTCATACAACTGATTTGTTTGTTTGAAAAATATTTTTTGCAGTAAAATGTGAAGCTTTCTAGGTTGTAAGACTGTGAAGAAACAATGATTAATACAGATGCTAATAATGATATCATAACCTTACAACCTTCTAAGGAATACTTTTCCAATGATTTGTTTATTTGTTACATACAAATAAATTGCCATTTTATAGATTATTGCAACATTTAGAAAGAAAAAAAAAACAGTTGGTATAAAAGCATACTTTGGAGAAATTGGAAATAAATTATATACATATTACATACTTTATGAAAAATTCAATGATAACAAAAAGTCAACCAATTTTAATGGGGAATACAATCGTAATGATTCTAGAAAGAGAAAAACCATCAGCCAACATGCAAATACAATATGAAAGAGGTATAGCCTATGCTCATGCACATTTCAATGACCCTTTAATATAATTTATAATGTATATATTTATAATGTAACTCATTTATGTAGATTAAGAACATAGTATAAAAGTATTAAAAGAAAAACAATGCATTCTATTTTGACTTGAATTTAAAGTGCTATGGCAAAGTTTAGCATATACAATTATTAGAAAAGAAATTTTGGTATTATGAAAATAAACAATGAGAAAACTCACTCAGGAAACACAGGCACAATAGTTAGGAAGATAAACATGCTCACATGAATGAATTTTCATCAAACATTTGAACCTTTTTCATAATTCTTTTATAAAAACAAATTGTATCATTGCATTTTTTTAAAACCTTAAATGCATGGATATTTTTTTACATATGTTTGTTTGTACATTATAACAAGCAAATGATTTTTATACCCTGGAGAGCAAACTTTGATAAAGATATATAAATGTTTACAAAAACAGACTTTACATCTTTTTGCATTTTGTTCATCTAGAATAATATTTCATAGAATATTTTTTATTTAGTAAAACAAAATGCTGCATAAAAATATAGATTAAGTATCCCCATTAATAACCAGATAATTGTTTACAGAATGTAATGAAATACTTTTAAAACAAAATATCACTCAACAGTTCTAAAACTATCATTATAAATGCAGATCATTAAGACAAATTTCTTATTATTCTCTATCTCAAAGCTTATTTTGATTGTCCATTTAATAATTATAAAATATTTTAAAAATTTAACTCATTGATTATAGAAAAGGATTTTAATGCATTCCAAAACAAAGGAAAATTTCTTAAGGCTTTAAAAGTATCACTGCAATTTATTTAATATGACTATTTCACAGTTTAATTTCTAATAAAATCATGCAAAGCAAAAAAAATTATTATATTCAGAAACTGAAACTTAAAGGAATGACATTAAAAGGGAGGTTAATGGTTCAAAAATACCTTACTTACATTCTAAGTATTGGATAAGAAGTGGAATGTCTTTATCCCATACAGATATAGGCCCTTTATGTATGGCAGGCACAACAGCTTTCATAAACTTTAGAGCATGTAATCCTCTATCTCTATCTTCATGTGGACGACCAATAACAACAAGCAGTCTAGCAAGCAAACTTTGTGGTGTTGTGACCTTCACTACAAAATGTTATAAAGAATAATATGAATAAATATGACTAAAACTGGGCACTTTTAAAAATATTTACCATACACAAATATTAAAGCATACGAAGTTATTCAAGATATACACATAGTATGAAAAAGTTTGATTAGCGGGATACTCAGAGTAAAAGTTCATTATATATATTTACAAAAATATTCAAAAGATGCTACAAAATTTTCTGAAAACACGAAGTATGGTACACAGCCTATAGAAGTTATAGATACAACAGCTGCATATACATTGTTGATATTGTCGTGTGACAAATGCAATAAAAAATAAGGGGGGAAAGGAAGAGAGGGTAACAATTAGATTGGGCCGAAAGCATGCAGAACAGCCTTGGTCACATTTTCAGCTTCATCGGGAAAAAAGAATATCCTTGGTGCAGTCAATGACTATTTTGAAGAGGGCAGAAATAATAGAATGGCAGCTAAAAATATGCTCCATATCCAGCTGCACATCTAGACAGTGTCAGCATTCTCCATAGAGTCTGGAGCTATTGGGCATGATCCTCATGCCCCTCAGGGTCATAGGGATTGCCATTGCCTCTAAGAAGTTGGATTTCTACCTGTTGGTCTGCAGGAGGTATTTTATTTCCCTCCTGCCACTTGCTTTCAAGAAATTACAGTAAACAAAATTTTACATCTGTTATTAGTGATATTAAAATAAAATCCTTAATTATAAATACACAAAGAAAAAGGACAGAAAAAATTAAATATTTGAAAAGGATTTCTAATATCTTGTTACTTTTAAGTAGAAGAATATTCTGGTGGATCACAGTTTACTTATATTTAAAGCAGTTATTACTACATGAAAGTCATAATGAAATATAATTAACCCCTCCTATATAAATAATTCATGTATATGAATGTATGTGTTTAATGTTTATTAAATCAAGATGAAAAGCAAAAATGGCAAATACTAATCTGACAATATAATATTAATATATATTCTTTTTAAAAGTAAGTTAAATATGGAAGTTATTTTTCTAAAAAGCTATGCTTAGAAATTTAGAATTGTGCTATTACTCTGTAAAAGAACATATTTTAAAAACCAGAACTTACATAGTGATCCATAGTCAATGGTAAAATCCAAGCCCAATTCATTTCTTTTTTTAGAAGCCAAAACCGTGAGACTTTTACAAACAGCACTAATGGCAGGTGTCAAATTTTCATCTAGCAAGCAGTCTAAAATGCTTGGCCAAAGAATCTAAATAAAAGAAGTATATTTTATATGTAAAAAAATGTTGATAAACAATTAAGTTAAATTATTTATTTGGGGCAGATATTTTTTGTTACAATAACCAGCCATATATGTAAATAAAAATATGTTTCTGAATTGCTTTTACCTACTGCTTCAGAAATAATAAAATAGGATGAAACATTAAATATAGACATTAACACATCAATACAAACCAAAATTATTAGCTAAATAGCAGAGTAAAGATGATAGATCTTACAGAAACGAAAAAGAAAGTATTGCTATGAATGATTTGAATATTCTTTTAAAGAATACCAGAGATCTTTTCACTTATTATCAACATCTAGTTGCAGTTACATACTATTCATATTCCTTTTATAACTATAAGAAAAAACAATATTATATATATATATATATATATATATAGTGTGTGATGATTTAAATTAAAATTCAATGACATTTTCACTGGTATGAGGCTAATAGCTAAAGAATATCATAAAGGTGATACAAAAATAAATAGAAATGCTTGGGAAAATTCTTGCTTATATAATTAGTTTATAATTTGATACAACAGAATGTTATTGGGTAGCCAATATGGTAAAGCACAATAAATAAATAAATAATAAAAATAATTAAATTAAAATTTAATTAAAATTCCTCTTTCTACATGATATTTAATTAAAATTCTTCTTAAGTGATATTTAATTAAATTTTCTTTTTTAAAAATAACAATATTCAACTATAAAAAAAATTATAGTTAAAATATACAGAAGCTGAAAATCAATATTATATCATAATTTTTTCCCCACTTGATCTTAAAAAAATAAATTATTTCTCTTTTCATATATTGTTTTCTTGTTTTACACAGCAATTAATAAAATAATTACATGAATTAATGCAGAATTTTCAAAACAAATGTCTTAATCTATCACATCTTTATTTCATTGTAGCTTAAAAAACTCGCTAATGAGGATGAATGATTAAACATAATGAAAAATACTAAATATGAAGGCATTTAACTTGGACTAGTTTCACTATAATTTCATTTTACACATTTATGAACAAAATTTTTAATTAGAATTTATAAATAAATTCTATATATTTTTCAAAAATAGTTCTTTTAAACCATTGGCATAATAAGACTAAAAAAAGATCAGAAATTTTAAAGCCAAATTATCGCTTATTTATCTTACCATATCTATATATTTATATAAAAAGCATATTGCATATTTACATCTTCCATTTTTTCTACTGTAGTAGTTAATAAATGTATGACATTTTCACACATTCCTCGGAGAGCTTCATTACTGACATAACTGGGATCACCTGATCTTCTAGCCTAAGAATAAGAGATTACATTATGCATTAAACAGATAAAAGCAATTTTTTTTTTATTACAGCTTATCAAATATTTGTACATCTGTCAAAAAAATTACACAGCTACCGTGTCATCATACACACATTTCAGCAGGGTATGAATATTTTCTTAAAATTTACTATAGTAACATAAGAAAGTATGGTATACATAAAGTTTCCATTTTAACTTGATAAATCAATCTAAAACAAAAAAGATAAGATAAAAATAATTTGCTTAATTTGTTTCAAAACAGAACAATATGCAAATACAAATGAAATAATTCGGAATAAAATACCTTTAAAATAAATTAAAATAAAATTAAAGAAGCAAATTACTCACTGTTGGATCATCTGGCAAAGCACACTGGTAAATAATAAATTTCACTAACTCTAAGCCATCGTCTGATTTCAAATGATCATGGTGGGCAAGAGTTACAATAACTTGTGCTATAACCTTTTTCACCTTTAAAAAAATAACAGATTATAAAAGTAAATTATATTATGAATAATAAAACAAATTTAACATACAGACATAAATACTAATTTCTCATCAACAAAAGTTTTTTATAAATTTAAAATGAATTAATTTAAAATTAATTTAAAACAAAAAGAACATTATTGCTTGCTTTACTAAAATTAATTCACTTCAAATTGCACGTAATAAGTTTTAATTTATATTTTATTTTACCGAAATAAGCATTATAAAATTTAAAATACTTGGAGAAAAGTTGCATTCATTTACCATTCAATTAAAAGAAAATCACAAAATAGATTACTTCGTCATCAATGTTTCTGAAACGTTATTAATCTAAAATCATTCAGGATTATATAGAATTTATGCACATTTAAGGTCATATGACACAAATTTAATATAATTCATTATTCAAAAATATCCAAATAAATATTTATAAATGTTTTTAAAATGGGACAATCAATTAACAGTTAAAAGTTTACAGGAATCAAAGAAAAATATAAAATAATTATACACAAAACTGATTTTTTTTTTTAATATAGTAAAATTTTATTTTGCTGAATAATATTATGGCAATAACAAAAATTTAGCTGAATGCTTATGATGGACATATACAAAAAATCTTAAACAGTGTCTTATTAAATAGCTTTTATACTGGACATGTTTAAACAATCTAACCAACATGATCAAATGCAATTATTTATAATCATAAATATTTGCCCACACATACCTTATTTCCTGAATCCAAAATAGGTTTTAAACCTGATACAATTAATGGCACTTTGTTTGAAATATGTGCATCTGCAAATAAAATTTAAAAAAATGGCTGATATGTATAAAGTAATTGAAAAGAAACTATTGAAATATATTGAGTCAAATATTCAGAAACTTTTAACTAACCACAGGAGTTAATCAGATGTTTGAAAACAGTTAAGGAGCCAATTCTGTAAGCTTCATTACTGCTTTCGAGTTTCTGAAGTAGGAACGTAACTAACCGATTGGAATACACAGATGCTGAAACACAAAAAGAAATTAGTGAAAGGAATTTAAATATGTACAGAAATTTCAAAATAAAAGTTAACTGAAGAGGAAAATTTTTTAAGGAACATTTTAAGTTAAAATATATAAAAAAAATAAGGCAAGAGTACTATATTTAATTCACCTAAGACAGCAAAGCATCTTAAAACTTCATTATGATTCCTTACTCCTGATGGTTGAGAATAATCTGGTAAGGTGCATATCTGACAGAAGGGAAAAAATATAAATAGATATTCTCATTGTGATAGTAAGACTACTTGACAGTTTTTTAAAAATATAATAAAAAATATAATTTGTATATATACAAAATCATACAAAAAATAAAAGGCTTATACAATAGTAAGTTCCCCTACCATCATAAGTCAAAAGTATACATAGTAATAAGTTAACATTTATTATAAAGGATATAGCAGCTAATGAGCTGTTTTGGAACACATGTAAAATCAAACATTTGTCTTCACAAGAATGTCAACTTCTGTATTTCAAATTTATAGAAGTTTATTGTGGGTATGAACAAATAATGAAACATGTTTCAGTCTCATATTTGTAAGGAGTCACTAGCTATAGAATTTAATGAACTACAGGAATATCATTTCATTATCCAGGAGCGCTGATATAACCAAGTTATAATAGCATTGTATTTCTAAAGATATCTTTAAAATATTTTTTAGTCATGCATTTGAAGAAAAATTTTAAATTCTGCAGTTTTCTGGCAATGATTTTATGCACTACATTTCTTCAACAACTCCACATGCCAAAATTAAAATAAGTTGATTCCTATTAAACTTCTCATCACTGAATTTTGATAAAGTTCTAAAACCTTAACCACTTGCTGATGATGCCAGGCTGAAATTCATCAATTTTCTAAAAGAACTATTCTCATAGTAGGTGGATAAATGAATGAGAAAAACATTCCTCACCAATACTGCTAGAGTAATTTTAGTGATCAGAAGGCCTGAATTAATGACGTATACTTATTAACCTTTTATATAGCATGACCATTTATTAGCAGTACGGATAATGTACTTAACAGGCAGCCTTTATATATTCCCTACTATTCTATATGTTAACTTCAATAATATTTGACATTTTTTTAAAAATTTAAAATTTGATTATAAAAAAACTTAAAATAATTTTAAGAAATTGAACTTTTTAACCTATCTAAATAAACAGTCATTAACCATGTATTTAAAGTCATGAAAAATATTTTAATCACCATATTCACAAATCTCTGCAAGAAACTATATAGGATGGAAAAAAAATACTAGCTTAAATTTTTTAATGTAACAATAATAGATGTTTGAGTTTCATGTCTAGCATTATAATGAAGAAATAATTAAAACCACCAAATTCATCAATATTTTACTAATTATGCAGATTGAATATAAGAATTATAGAATTAATTTATAAAATGAAAGATTTTGATATATAATTATTAATTACCATTAAATTGACCAGCACTTGTATGCAATTATTAACATTGGAAAATATAAATTTTTTGTTGCAACGAAAAATTGCTCCAGTTTTGTATCTCGCATCGTAATAAAGTGCACTGTTAAGAAATCAAGTTAGCTTTATCTACTAAGTTAAGCAAATCAATTCTTTTACTTCATTTTCAATCCTAAAAATCTTTTAATACATTACTGTTAGGGGAAAAAGAAAGACCTTTTAAAGAGTTAAAGTATATTTTAAGCAAATAAAAAATTTGTGCAGAAAAAGCAAAAATAATTAAATTTCTACTATAAAATACAAAATATGTACATAGCAGGAATAAAAAATTTACCTGAGGGAACAAAGTATTTAATATGTTATCAAGTTGTGATTCAAGAACAACACTACGATTGGAAATTGCAGCATCCAAAGCCATACATAAACCCTGTAAATAATAGAAGCATAAAGTTACTTCAATTATTTTAACACTTAATATCAATACACTAACACTATATAACATTAAATAATTTAATTAATAAAAAAATTACCCGTGTTGTGTGTTGGTATTCTTGGTGCCTTTTGTAGATAGCTAAAACTGCTGGAATAAATTTGGGAAGATGCTCTTCTAACTTTTCAGGACTTAGAAGATGAGTCATATGACCAAGTGCAACAACAACTTCAGATCTTACCTGAAATCATGATATATTAAAAGTTTGAGCAACAAATTTTGATAAACAATTTTTTTTTTCTAAAGAATTACACTTGCATATCACTTTATATATGTTAAAAGTTGGAAAAAATCAAACTTAATATGCAAGAGTTTAAATTATCCTTTAAAAAAATTAATAAAAAACTCCAAATAAGAAATTTATTGTATAAAATCCCAAATAGGCAATTTAAAAATTACAAATAATGCATAACTTCTGTATTATAAAATATTTAATATACACTGGGAAATTTTATATAAACTATAAATAAATTAGTTATAATATTTAAAAATAATTATATATATTATTTTGATATTCAATTTTTCAAAGTTTTATTTTCTGAAAATTAAATTCAATAAACTCGAAAATTCTAATATGTTACATTTCACTAAAATTAACAATCTAAAACATACAAGTACTAAAGAAGTATGCTTTTCAGACATTAGGTACAAGCATGCATTGCTTAATTATGTATAAGAAGGCAATCAAGACACAAAAAGATGAAAAACATAAAAATCGATAAAAACTTTCATAAATATTGTTTGAAATTATGGTAATGTTATCACATAATCTCTAAAAAATCAAATATTTAAAAAATATTTCTGACAAATATTGCCTTTAGACTTGATATCTACAAAATACAAAGCCACAAAAAATATCATACATGAACAAAACTTGTATGGTAAAAAAGAATAATGATAAAAATATATAAAAAAAAACCAATTTATGATAAATCTTAAGATAACATCATACCATCATTGTACCTATGCGATGAAGAATCAGCCAGCAATAATTATTTAAAAGTTATTTATCATTATATCAATTTTTACTATTTCATTCATAAAATTCAAATTAATAGATATGAAAGTTTTTTTTAAGGTTAATACATCATACTATATAAAACATTTTATAAAGAACAAAAAGCTTTTAAAATGCCATTAAAAATTTATCAGCATATTTTCATTTCAAACATTTATTAAAAATTAATTAGTTTCAAATGATAATAATTTTATGCATAACTATGTTAAAAAGATACATTAGCAATTACCTTTGCTTCACGAGATGGTAACCAATTAATAAAAAGAACATCATAAGCACTGCTTATTTCACTGACAAAGGCTTCTTTAGTAACAGATGGATCAGGTGATTTGTCAGCATTGGCAATATATTCCAAAATGGCTTCACAAAACTTCGCCAAAGCTGTAAAAAATGTAAATTCAATATTAAAAAAAATACTCACCATTAGGAAACATTGTAGATGTGTAAATAACAGATAACTAATATCAAAATTAAATATTTATCAGATTTTTTTAAGAAATAAAATATCATTATATTCAACTTACCATGAGCAAAGGTCCATTTCATATTTTCAGATTTTACCATGCCTAATAAAGGCAACATGGTTCCAAGTACTGATTTTAAAAAGGGCACCATTCCAAATACTATAAATAAATATTTGATAAATACCAGACATCTACAACAGTTATAGTAAGATACTAAAAATATTTGGAAATAACTATCTATATTAAAAAACCTACATAAAAATGCTGAATAAATTTAGGGAATAATTACCTTTGTAAAGACTGAATTATATGAGATTAATGAATTATATGAGATGATTTTGTAAAATAGTAATAAAATATATTTCAGTATTTTCATATGTATGGCTTAATTTTTAGAACTTAAATGATACTAAGCAAGTAGTAGTACAAGAACAGTTTCTTTCAAGACCTTAAATTTTATTCAAATGTCAGTACAGTAAGATTAGTTAGAATAGAGAAATTATCTAAAAAATTCAATCAATAATATATTTATAATCTTAGCTCAGAAATGCATAATATCATAAATAATTAATACAAGAAGTAAATCACAAGTAGTAGTACAATCATATCATACCTCATCAAAAATTGAAGTATGATATGATTTTAAATTAAAATTAGGTAATCTACATATAAATTTGCTAAATTAAAAAACACTATTTTTTTAAGTCTTAAAAGCAAATATTCATATAAATATTTTTAACAGCTAAACAGGATCTTAAAATTAGCTTTTAAAAATATTTATATGAACATTTTGTTATATTAGGCAATCTCTAGTTATTTACAATAAAGCTAAAGAACAGATATAAAAATACCATTTGCAGATGCTAAATTTGCCATGGTCTGAACTACAAAAAAATGAGGTAAAACTCCTGGTTGAAATCGCAAAAGCAATTGTTCCATAACTTCATTGTGAAAATTGCGCCCTAATGACACAAGGATTCCACTTGCTAAGTTTTGCCATTCTGGTACAATTTCCTACAAAAGGAAGAAAAAAAAAGTAGCATCAGTAAACAGCAATAGTAGTAGCAGAAAGAAATAGCATCAAAGAATTTTTCTCAAAAAAAAAAAAAAAAATTCTTACTTTGGTATTAACCATTTCTTCCACAGCAAGCTTAATAATTTCAACAGCAACATTCTTTTTGATGGAATTTAAAACTTCAGTGCAAATTTTTTCAACGACACCCAAAATTATTATTTTATGAACTAAGGCCAGCTGAATAAAATAAACAAAATTTCACTTCATACATATGAAAAATATTTAAAACATATTTTCAATCAGTTTATAATAAGGAGAATTAAAAAAATATATATTGGAATTCCAAATTGAAATATCAAAATATAATAGATCAATATCTCTAAAAATTTAATAATAAGATCAAAGACAGTAGAACAAAAAAATACATGTTAGAAAACACATTAAGCAATATCCGCCATCTTTGGCAATCATGTTCAGTATTAATATTGGTGGGTTTACTTCAATGAACTATCTAATTAAAACCTTATTCATGGTTCCTTGAACAAAATATTTTTAAATATCAAAATATAACAGATATAATTGTGGTATTTTAATAGCCTTGCTTCTGTACTATTTTTATAAGTGAATCTTTCTGATGAAGTCAAGTCCCAAGACACCAAATTGCCATTGAAAGCATAATTAGGCACATAACCTATTTTCTAAATGCATACTATTTTCTGGTATTCTAACTTCACTTTCTTTTTTATCTTTCAATAATAGAAGAAAAATAACATGAATAAATATTGGATAAAATGATGAAACATGATTTAAAATTATGTAAAAAATATGATTTTTTTTTTTTAATTTTAAGAAAAATAGCAAGGCAAATAAATTGGTATCATTAAAAATATAAATACAAAAAAAAAAAAAAATGTGCAATAATAGTTTTGAAAGTTATTGATGGCAAATGTTAAAATCTTGTTTAATTTTTAATAAATTAAAATAAAAAAAATGCAATCCTAAATTATATAATATCAAATTTCACAGCTCCAGATCAAATGATCTGGCTCACAGATTGCTAACACACAGCTTTATTTTTAGTAGAGATAATATATCAAATGCTATTATAAAGCTTGCAAGTTATTTTTAACATAGATAGGAGTCAATATTTAAATCCAAATATTTTTACAGTAAATCTTTGATTTTTTCTTCATTACTTGTGGAATATTAAGCTCAGGTATCAATCAATATTAAGACTGCAAGTGATCCCTAGAATACTGAATATGAGAGTTTAACTCTTGTCATTTTTAAAAAAATTTAGTACTTGTTATATTATTATTATTTATTTATTTTTGTGCAAGATGTAATTGTCCAGCTTATCTGAAGGAACATGGGTCCCTTACACATGACAATCATACTAGAATAAGGTGGATATAATTTTTGTCTGAATATTGAAGTCTTTCCACAGCTGGTCATTGACATTTTATTTTCTCATTCATAACGTATACAAAGAGAAATATTATAATTGTCAAAAAAGTCAATCTTTATCCCATTCATCTGTATTATTAGAAGAGAGCCGACTTCATAGTTATAGAGTGCATATAATAATTTTTTAATTGATCTTAAAAGTGAAAGAATGAATCTCCCTTAAAATGCACTTACTATATAATAAATATTTATAAATTCTGGAATAATCTTATTTATTATATGGAGTAGATACAGAAAAGAAATACTAGTTGCATTTTTTTAATATCTGAAAATAAAAACATTACTGATTCAGCATCTTTTGAGTAGTATGCATATTTTCTCCAACAAATATTGAAAAATTGTATAATTGTATACAGAAAAAAAAATTACAAGACTTAACAACAATAGATTTTTAAATATCTCATACATGCTTAGAAGAAAAATCCTTTAAAATAGCGCATACAAACCTTAGGATGTCTTGCAAGATAAAAATAACAGCTGCTAAGCACTAAATTGGGCTGATGCTTTCCAATACTAAATAGTGATGATTGAATAGCCTGAGTAACATTATCGTTACGGTCTAAGGTTGCATCAATTAAAGCAAACACTATATCTGAAATATAGATTTAAAAAATTTAATGTAACATGGAAAAATGGAAGAAAACTTTTAATCCGAAACAATTTCTGTAAGTAAAATATGTTCCTAGTTTAAAAATTATATTTATACTATCATTGCTGAATATCAATCACCACTCTTTTAACTGAAGTGATATTGACATTTGCAAAAGATATTCAATTTAAAACACATGCCTCTTGAAATATTATATAAGAGATGAATATTCATTATTATAAGCTAACCACAACTAAAAACATTACAAAACAAAAGTATGTATTACAAATAATTATTTGTTACAAAGATTGCAAAGAGATTAGTCTGGAAATTTGCAAGGAAAAAAAAATTTTTTTTCTTGTATATAGGAAATTATATTTGTTTAAATTTTCTTATTTTTATATTATATTTATTAATATTTTAATTCAAAATTAAAACAAAATTTATCAAAAGAAAATTAGTATAAGTTCATATTTATTTAGTAAAAAGTAAAGCAAATTTTGAAATACTTTCCTGTATTAAAAAATTATTACATTAAAATAAAAAAAATCTATCTTTATGAGAAACTTATATCTGATATAGAACCATTTAAATTAAGTTTGTTATTTTTCATTACGTCTATCAACACAAAAGTTAAGAATGCTAATGTTTGGGGAGCTGCAGAACTGTACATCACTGATTTCATGCAAAAGTCAAACATCACAATCTGTATATTACAAAGAATATATTGTGATTCAAGCAAAAATAAATAAATCTAAAAATTACAATTTTGCAATATAAACTTAGCATTATCTCTAATTAATACTTTATACTCTGGTAAAAATTGGTAAGTCCTTTGAATTTCTGTCGAGAAACACAGAAGTCTTTACTAAGTTTTACAGACATACTGCCAGGGAAAAAAAAAATCATTAAATGTACTTAGTAGCTTTTTGCAGATTTACTGTCAAAGAGTAAGAATCACAAATAAGCATAATAATTTATTAGCAATAATCTAATATTATTCTTCTTGGTGGTGTACAGCTACCTAAGCACCGCCACTGAAAGAAGCAGTATCGACAGGATACAATTATCCAATATTGAGGGGAATAGCATGATACTTATTCTTGGCAATTTCCTTAAACATGAAAAGTATAAGCTAAATGATTGGGCAGGATTAGTGAAGTAGTGGGATGGAATGCAAGTAAAATTTGGGATTGTCTGGGTTTTTCTCACATTTTTACCAATTCCCTACATTCTTTTTAGCCAAAGATTAATGAGAACAATATTATGGAGAAAACTTCTAATAAGACCAGGTTGATGATGGTCAGAATTGGAACCAAATTTGGTTCAAACAACTCACTCTGAAATTTAGGAACAATTATTGTTATATGGATATTCAGTAATGAAGTGTGATAATATGTATAGTGCTACTAAATCTTAGAAAACAACTTTACCTGAAACTCAAACACATACTATATATATGTGTGTGTGTGCCTACATTAAGCATAACTGGATAGACATTTTTAAAGCAGCTCTCTTTTTACTAGGAATTAGAAGAATTTCCTTATATATTCTGAATAAAGATTAAGTACAATGGTTTACATGATCTTTTCTTGCATACTTATATAGAATAAAACAAAGGACGCTGAAGGTAATAAAGGTAAATGACTGATGATAAACTGTTTTAATAATAAATAATCTTGTATTAATATTTTTCAGTCACAATCTATTAAGGAATCGCACAAAAATTGATGTTTATCATGATCATAGATGTCGAAGGACTCTTACATTTAAAAAGCCTACACTTCTCTATCAAGCCTCTAAATAGATATATAATGACTTGGTTTTGTAAAGGGAGGGGGAAAAAAGGGCAGATATGATACCATAAGAGTTTTATATTCTGTATAAACCCTTGTTGCTTTCAAAAAAACTCTTACAAATCTAAATCTGGAGCAAAGCTAGGAAAATAGTTAGGAAAATTAAGCTGATTTTGTTTAGAAATGCTGTGGATTTAATAGACTTTAATTATGATGGTACAAATAGAAATTTATTTAGCATAGTTATTTATATTTATGATCAATAAACCAAAATCATTCCAATCTTCAAGAAACTACAACAGTTCAAAGTTGGTCATTTACAGAGCACAGAAAAAACTCAATATGCTAGGCAGCAAGTCAGCTCAGATTCTCAATCAAGTCTAGCAGTTTCAGAATGCTCAGATAGATACACTGTTGAATGTATGCTATACATAACAGCAACTTCTGCATTAGCAATTACATCCATTCCCTTATATTTTTCTGAAGACTCAAACTTTCCAGAAAAGAAGAGAAATTTTGTGATGCCAAGTTACCACATACATTAAAAAGTGTTTCGCCAATCAGCCAAAATTGATGAAAAAGATCTCATCAAGAAGTCAAAGTATCTTCAAATTACAAAATTTGTAACAAAATGATAAAAGTATCACTAAAATAAATGTCTATTTTGCAATAATTTTATGGTATAATAACATGATAAAAAGATTATAGGAAAAATACTAAATGATACTTTAAAGTAAATATCTAATGTAATATAATAAAGCACAATACCAATATAAATTAGAATTAATATATTTTTCTATGCCTTCTATTTATTATTCTATTTTCTATGCTTTTCTATGTTTACATTTTGGCAGGAAAAGTCACCAAGTCCATAAAGAAATTTGGCAATTTACTGCGGTCAAGTAGAACTTTCAATTAATTATTTCATATTATAAGTCAGTTATTTAATCATCAAAGAATATATTGTAAGAGTTAGAAAATTATTAAATAATTTGGATTATTTTTCATAATTCAAAAGTTTAAAATGATAATATCTTAAAACTATAATTTTGGACTTATTAACTTATACCTAAATAATGACAATGCTTTTTAAAAAATGTAAAATTTAAATATATATCTAAATTCTTTATAAAGTTTTTTTGGTGATTTTTTTTATTAAAATATTCAAGCAAGTATTTAGAGTAATAAGTCTTAAAAAATACTTATAAATGCTAAAATATTAAAATTTTTTAGGTTAACAAATATTACAAATATAAAGGCACATAATATATGAACTTACTATCAATTTGCCCTCCAGTAGTTTTCACAATATCTTCACCAGCAACAGGCATCATCATTGCTAAGAAATAACAAAATTTTAAACAACCACAGCATATTTTGCTTTTGTACAAATCTAAATTACAAAATAAAAGGAGGATGCCCATTAATTTGTTTTTAATGGATATAAATAATATTCAGACAAAAAATGATTAAAATCTTAGTATATTATTTAAAATATGAATATTTAAAAAAAAATTTAATCAGAGATTTACAAAACAAAATGTATAATCACAAATTACTATTTAATAAAAATAAATCATTCGCTTGAGAATGTTTGAATAATCTTCAATAAATTTTCTTTTAGATATAAGTTAATATTTATAAATAATACTAATTTCCTGTTATTTATTAAAAACAAATTGAACTAAGTATAAGATGTGATGATATATTATTAATCAGCTATTTATCAACATATTAGTTATGATGATCAATCCAATGACAGATGGAATATAACATTATCTACTGACATATGTGCAATATACGTGTACCAAAATTTTTTTTTAATAATGTTGAAATAATTCTTTATGTTAAAAAATGTATTATTATGGAAAATTGAGACTTTAGTTACAGAAAATCTCATTAACAGAAAAATAAAGTTAGGATTTGATTAAGTGACCATTATTAAACAAATACATATATAATTTTTCACTTAATCCCAAAGCTATGCAAATTAAGTTCAAATACTCTACTTATAATTAAGTTCAACATTACAGAAACTATATTAAAAGGACCGTTATATTTTTGTATAACAATAACAATGGGTAAAAACTTTTGCAATAAATAAGTTAACAAGGTAATTAAAAGGAAAATAAGAAAATAAAATTTTGTCAAGTTGATCAAAAAGAATAAAAATTTTATTTTAAAACTGCCACTTTTGAGCTTTAACTTTTAAATAAACAAAGTAGAAAGTCTCATTATATTTTCACAATTATTTCACTTTCACATAGCATCTTTTAATGTTCCTTGCCTTTTTAAAGTAAACTATATTTTTCAAATTAGATTCAACAATTCACTGCTCCTCAAATCTATTGAATATAATATCTATATAAGACATATAATAGGAAAAAGACAAAAGTTTTATGTGCAGTAAGTAATTTTATTCAAAAAGAATGGAAGGAATATAGATACTCCAGAAATTTGTGTTAGTTACATATTAAAGTCTTGAGCTATTAAAATAGAGTTTAAAAATAAGAGATAAAGCAGATAATATGCATGTTTATCATTTTTTTTATTTTTCTTATAAATTAAATACTATCAATTTGCAGCCAATTACACTTTGATAAAAGAAACATTTTGTAATTACTAGAAAAGTAGGTTTCAGTCTTCAAAAATTAGGCCCCACCAAACCATCGTTTTAATGAAAGTAAGAAAGTATTCTTTATAATCAACTATGCACTGAAATAATTCAACAACTTCAATAATGCTTCCTTAAAAATTAGAGAGACTAATGATTTGATCATTAATTTCTTCCTACTCTATTTAGATTATTGTTATCAATTTTATTTATACAGTAAAATTATTTAAAATATGACTGAAATTTTAAAACATGTAATGAAATCATTATAAATTTGTATTTTTTCTTGATCAAAAATACTATATTTTCTCAGTTTTTAATGCAATATTGTATTGCATTCTGTAATAGTTTATTATTATCTTTCATTATTATATTGTTGTTAATAATTAAAAAGACAAACAATATAAAACCAAAAAACCTTAAGTAGCTGATCTTTTATAAAGTTTTTTTTTTTTCATCGATGTTATACGAGAAAGAGAGTGGTGTAGCGATTGAGAGCCATAGATCCGGCAAAATCATAAACAATGACATTTTGTCCAGAAGAAAAATAATAAGCACTTGTTCTTTTTTTCACTTTATAATAGACTTTAATGTTAATACATAACCATTTAAAATAACTGCACAATGCTTTATTATTTAATCTACAATATTAGAACTTCAAAATATTAAGACATTTACCTTAATTGTGCAAAATATATTGCCGTATTTTTTTGTAAACAAATAAGTAATAATATTACAAGTACACATATAATTTATTCATTACAGGACGGTTGCGGAAATGATTAACTAAATATAAATGTAAAATTTTTTCTTTCAATTACCCTAAAATTTAAAAGTTATTGTGTCATTATAATACGCCGCTCACACGCAAGAATTACTTACTTTAAATTCTTCAATGTGTTTGTATTCTTACAAAAAACTGTCAAGCTGAAATTATTTACTCATAAAAAGTCATTTCGTTAATTTCTAACAGTAAGGTGCAACCAGGTAAGAATATGTTGCATCCACACCTCTAAGGTATCAGATAATTCATTGCAAAACGTGAAAATGATTCATTTGTTTTCATCATGTGACATAGACTGACCTCCCCAATATTCACGAACCGATTTCGAAACTTTTTTGCATGTTGACTTGACTGTCACAAAACCGGCTTGTTGCCACCACTGCGAAGATATTATTATTTTGATTCATTTCTTTTTACACAAACTACTATATGGGAAGTCAAGAATAATTTGAGATTAAGTTCTCAAATAATAAGAATACATCTAAAAAAAACCTCAATATTCTCATCGACATGAAAAAATAAATTCATGGACATGCGTAATAAATTTAAAAGTAAAGAAATACAGGTGAAATCACAACATAACGATTATTTTGAAAGATACATCGGGAAGTTTACAATGTACTAAAATGACTAAAGTAAATATAATATCCTCTTCTTCCCCATTATCTTTATTAGACAATTTTACACTTTAATTAAAAGCTTTTATGATGGAAAACAGAGAAAAATGAAAACAATATTTTTGGTTTTGTATGGCATTGCTTATGTCATGAGATGATTTATTTTTATTTTTCTTGACAATGTAAACGTTGAGCCGTACGTAAACAACTGAAGTATTCGATAATATATGGGGTGTTGTAATGAGACAGCCGCTTATTAAGTAAACAAATGGAGTACGTCATGTCTTCCTTTATACATTACATTTTTTCCTAATTATTTTATTTTGTATAAGCCGCTTGACTCTATTATATAGGAATTATTTGCAAAGTTATCGCGAATAGTTTTATTTTCTATTTCTGTTGACTCTCATTTTCTCATATTTTTGTTTTACAGAAAGTTATTACCAATTTTAAATGTATTATAGTCATGTGAAAATTAAGCTCCTTTTTTTTTAAATGTAATATTGATTTAAATTAAAATAATTTGCATTACATTATATTGTGATTTGATTGAAAGTAAATTGTGCTTCAAAGTTTATCTAGAGTTTCTTGTGTGAATCATTTAAACTTCTTTTGAGTTCTAGCATTGATCTTTGTATTTATATGAAATGTTAAAGTCTTGAAATGTATTTAATATTTTCAATTTAGTTTTTTTTTTCTGCAAAAGTAATTTTTTTAACCTTTTTCTATATTATTTGTTTCATGGTGTATGTATAAAAGGATACCAATAAATCAGTACTTTTTACTTTTCATCATATATTTAATGCCTACATGTAATAGTTTGTTAATTTAATTTTAAAAACTATCATTGGTACAGTTTAAAAAATTCTTTAATATTTTTATCCTTTGTAGTGAAAAGTCTGGATTGCCATCATTCTTTAACTATAGATACTTTATACTTATAGTATACATTAAGATGGAAAATGCAATTAATATTGAGCTATGGTAGTAGTTTAATGAAACTGTTTCATTAACATATCCATTAAACAAAACTTTTATTGATGCATTTACAAAAGGTTAAACAGTTCATAAAACAATTTTGGTTAATTAGATCTATTTAATTATTCTTTTTTCCAAAAGAAAGTTTAAATAAAATTTTCAATATTTGTGCGGTTTCTGCCAAATTATATTTTTAATGCATAAAAAGTTATTAATTTACATCTGTGTGTATGTAAAAATTTAATGTTCTGAAAAGGCGTTGAAAAATTTTCCAAATTAAACGTTAAATCATTTGTCTATAATTATTGTTTTATCTATATTATTTGTATTAATTGCCTTCTTTTTATTTTAGTTAACTTCATATACTACATTAGGAATGGAGATCCAACTAATTATAAAAGCTCCAAACCAAAATGTAGATGATTATATTGTAAATTGCAATTTGGACTGGACTGTTGAACAATTAAAGAATCATTTATCACAATCATATCCAAGCAAACCAGTAATAATTTTTCCTTTCCATAAAATTTTTTAAAAATATATAAGGTAGTTCATTACATTATATAAAACTAATTCCACATGATTATTAACTCTAAATATTTGAGATGGATTATTTTGTTTGTTCTATTTTAATTAGTCGTATTTCTTTCATAAAATTATTTTTTGTTAAAAATTAATTTTGAACTTTTGATATTAATATCTTTTGATAATAATACACTAAGAATTTGTAATACAAAACCAACTCTTATTCCTTTAAGCTTGATGTTAAAGTAAATATATCAATAGTAAATTAACAACCAGCAAAAATAATTGTTAAAATGAAAATAAATGTAGCATATCTTTTAGTTTAATTAATTGATACACTTCATCAAATAAATGTATAGATTTGAAATTCTTACTTAAAAGAGGTTTCTTCATCATATTTAAAAACTGATGCAAGATTTGCCAAGGTTTTAGCAGTTTGTATTTCTTATATAAATTGCAAAGAATATGAATGATTTTTTTAAAAAAAATCTATAATTCTTATGTTAATCCACAAGAAAAGTTACAGTGAAATTTTGCTACTATGTTCCTTTCATGGAATGAGCAGTTCTGACTTAGAATCAATAATTAAAAATATCTTACAGGAAATCTTTGAAAGAAAAATTCTTACAGGAAAATTTCTCCTTAATCTAACCATCTAAATAGCACTTTTGTATGACTATAAACAATTGAATCAAAAGAATATCTGTTTGTGCTTTTAAATAAAATATTCCTTTTTCTTCAAGGTCTGAAATAAATATGTAATGATCACAGTATGCATTTTGATTTATTTGCCTATAATTTATGGTTAATACTAGTACTAAAAGAATGATAATTTTAAATCAATTGATGAAATTTGTTTTTTAATTTAGATGATAACAAATTAATTTGCAAATTGTACATTTTTAATTTTTTTTTAAATTTTATTTATGTAGGAAGTTGGGCAGCAAAAATTAATATATTCAGGAAGATTTCTTCATGACCATTTGCAGTTGAAGGATATTTTGAGACATGTAAGACATCATATTTTATTATTAAATAATGATATGCTAAATATAACTTATTTTATATAGCTAATTTATATGTCAGAGAACTAACAGATCTTTCTTTAAATTTTTGTTTGCACATGCAATTCAGTACATTCACAAAAGTGCCAGTAATATTTACAATTTTATGATTCAAATGAAAGAAAAACTTTAAATAGCTTTCTTAATTATACCTTATCGAAAGCTTAAGTTAATCTCAGTTTGAATTTACATTTTTTCTGATGTACTTTCTTTGTAGAAGAATCATATTTTTTTTCCTTTGGTTTATAAGCTTGTTTTAAAAAATATTGTTGAAAAAAAAATGCATACTTAAAAAAAAATTTAAAGTTTTACATGCATTAAAGAATTTCTATAGCTGCACAATGATAACTCAAGATGATTGCTTAAAGAAAATGTTTGTGAACATGTAATTAGTGAATGATATTTTAGAACTATAGAGGGGGGGGGACCTCTATGAAATGATACAATTTTCAATTGATGCTTAATTTTTTTTAAGAATATTAATTGATTAACTAGATTTATTCGGATATATTGATTGCATTAAAATGCATTATGATCATATGTGGGGCTATTTGAATGATCATGATGGCACTGTATATAGCTTTATGTGCATTGTCAACTTCACAAGATCTATTGCTATTTGTTCCTAATTGTAAAACCAGTTAAACCATAGTAAATATATAAACAATGGTAAAAATAAAAACAGCCTATGTTTTATTATTTACTCTCAAAATATAATGAAATATGAAAATTAAAACCAGACTATAATTTTAATTCCTGTCTTAATACTTATTTATTTTAAGATAATTTCAAATCATTCTGAGGTATACTTATTGTATTTAGGAATTAACTAAAATAAAAGTATTTTCAATCTTAATCTGCTAATTTTCTAAAAAAAAAAAGAAAAGTGATGCTTTTTTTTTTTTTTTTTTAATTTATGTGCTAGACATTTTATATAAGTGTCATTTGTTATACTTAAACAAATTTTGTTATCTGTGCACATTTTTTCATAAGGTATTTATATTTGTAGGATGATGATCAATATTCTATTCACATTTTTCATTTAGTCTGCAAAAGTGATTCTACCACTACTTGTATTCAGGTATTATCATTTTTAATAAATTGTCTATAATAATTCAAAATGCTGTCAAGTATGTGTTATCTAAAAGGGAATAACTGGTAAAATTTTTAGATTGATGTTTGTTTTAGAAATTCCATTTTGTTCAATTAGTACCTTTGTTAAAAAATATCTATAAGTACTTTTTCTATCAATCAGAATTCACAGATTAAAAAAAAAAAAAAAAAAAAAAAAAATCCTGTCATAAAAAATTTGAAATCTTAAATTATGTAATTTTATGAATAGTATTATAGTCATGCTTAAACTAAACAATGAATGAATAAATAAAAAATAATAAAAAAAAATGTGGAAATTAATTTTGAAAAAGAAACCTTCTTTTGTGATAACTGACTTTTGAAAAGTATTAAATTGTAGCATTCCCGAATGTAATATCATTGGAAAATGAATTCAAATTTAATGATGGGTACAAACTTGGATTTTAATTTTCAACCCCCTTTTTTTTTCTTCTGAAAGTCCAGCATTGTGATACTTTTTGAAATCGTAGAGTAAAATGTTAGGACAAGATTCTGTTTTGATATGTAAATTTTGATTAATAAGAAAGTATTTATAACATTTTTTGACAAACCTGTTTTTTTATTTGAATTTAAAAAAAAAATAATAAAGATGTTGATCATAAAATTTTACCAGATATCCTTTTTATATGTCATGTACTTAAAAAGAATTTCAGAAATTCTAAACAAATTTAAAAAAAAAATCATTTAACATTTTTATTTTTTCAACATTTACTTCTAATTTAATTAAATTGTGACTTTACATTTTATTTGTAATTCCTTTTAATGTTTACAACTCAATTTTCACCCTCATTCAACTTTTGTCCTTTATTTATTAATGTATTTGTTCTCGAACTTGGCTTGTGGCAGCCTGTTTTGAATAATCAACTCAGCAACTTAAACCAATAAAATTCCCATTATTTAATCTACATTTTGCTACTTTTCATCACAAATCAACTGAATTAGCAGTAGGCAAATGCAATGTCAATTGTGTCTTTAATGAAGTTAACTGAAAAGCACCAAAATTGCTTGAATTGGTGAATTCAATTTTCATAATTTTCTTAAAATTTGAATTTGTACTTTAAATTTTAAAGAAATTTTAAACTTTTGTGGCTCTAAAGAAACTGCCTGAAAATCTAAATTACCTGAAAAAAAATTGAATATTAATTTCTTAAAATACCTGTTTTAAACCTTTGCCTTTTTAAAAGTTAATTTCTGTTTCTTTCAGCATTCCAAATCTAGTCAAAAGCGGTACAATCAGCCATCATCTTCATGTTCTTCGAATGAAGTTACTGCAGGGCAATCTTCAGAAAATGCACTTAGGCATAGAAATGTAAACCCTATGTCACATGTGAAGTAATTAATATAAAATGTTTATTTTTTCTAAGTTTTTCATATAGTATTAATCTTTTCTTTATTTAACAAAGGAAGTTTTTTTTTCCAGTATTATTTTTAAATAATATTTGGTTCTCCCTTTTCATTCAGTACTCATTTATATTTAATTTGAATGTTGTTAAATATATTTAGAATTAAATCTGATTTATTCTGTTTTTAAAAAGACTAACTATATATATATATATATATATATATATATATATATATTTAAATTTTGAATTTTTTTAAATATATTAAATATGAGGTTATTTAAATTAATAATAATATAAAACAAAGCTCTTGCTTTTCTTTAACATTTAAACTAGATTCAATTCTAAACCATCAATTCATTAAACCAAAAAAAAAAAAAAAAAAAAAAAAAAAACATTCAAATATTACTACTAAACTAAAATGTAAGAAAAAAAACTTGTCTTCACATAAAGAAATCTGTTCTTTAATTGAGGATAGGAGCAAGTGGACATCATTCATGATCTGAAAATGGATGTTTATTGGATGCATTAATTATTCAGTTGTCATAAATTATACTTTTATTTTTATTGGATGCATTTCAATTTTCCCCATTTTTATCAGATTTTTACTGCAAATACTCTTTTATGTGCCTCATGCTTATTCTTTAGTTGTCTTTGTTTCCAGAGTAAGTTAGAGATGTTAGATCACTTTCTTTGCTTTTGTTTTTGGATATGATTTATTCTTTCAATTTCTTTTTATATACAAAAAATTCACTTGAATATATAAACTTTATTGTACTCATGTGAAAGTGCTCGTATATCAGCTATTTGCCAGTCTACTCCTACAAGACAAGTACTTCTCAAAACTTTACTCCCCATTGTTTATGTTGGCTTAAAAACTGATTAATTAATAATATTTTGGATAAGAAATAACCTTTGTCCCAAATGCATTGGGATATAATAGTTCAGGAATGGTTCAGAGCAAAATTAAAGCCACCATTTATTACTTAATTTCCTCCTGAAACCTTACTGAAAACTTTAAAACAAATCTTGTAATGGAAGGAATCTTTTGAAATCTCTTGAATGTTTTGTGGGTATGCTAAAGTTAAAAAAAAAAGGCCAGATTAGATGCAACAAGATGATGGAAATGTTCATATTTGTTACAAAAAATAGGTTGTAAGATGATAATTTCTTAAAAAAATGAATAGATTTAGTTTTGTAGAAAATAAAAATTTTCTGTAAAATTCTCTCTAAATAAGAAATTAATTTTCTGATAAAATGAGACTACACTTGTATAATCAATTACTAATAATCGCAGAATTGTAAAAAAGAAAGAAAAAAAAAACATTAATTTTTTTTAAATGTATTTACTTTTGATAAATAGTATCTCATATTTCTACAGGCTGCAAACCATATTAAAGATAGTAAATGAAATACCAACTTAAATTCATTTTTTTCACCCCCCCCCCCCCTTTTTTAATACTAATTTTTTAATATCTTCCTTTTTTTTAAAAAAAAAAAACCATTTGTATAGATTAAATAAGACAATTATTCAAATAATTTGTTAGTCCAATTCCGGAGTGCAAAGATTTTTTTTTTCCATGCACTATTTGGAAATTAAAAATTTTATTAAAAAAATTCCAAATAAAATTTCTGTAATTGGCAGGTCATTTAGGTTTTTTAATGTGTGCTATATGCATTAAATCTAATTTTTTCTTAAAATATTTTCATATTTTACAGCTCTTTTTATCCTCAACTACCCACAGTATTACCTCCTTCTGCTATGTCTGGTTTTGTGCCTGACTCTCAGGCTTCAGCACAGATTGCAGCTATGCAGCAGATGTATGCCTATTATTTAAGTCAATATATGCAAAGGTAATTATTTAATTATTTATATGATAGCTTTGTATGCAATAATTATATTATTCTAGTAAAATCATTGTTGTTCTTCTCTTTCAAAATGTCAGAAAATAATGGAGGTTATTGGCAAAAGAATAAATATGTAAACCAAATTTAAATAAAAGGTTAATTTTAGGGGAAATAAAAAAAAAAAAATACATTAAACTTATGAATAAGCTTATGATGTTTACAAGATTGAGTTAAAAAATACTTGTGTTGTGCTATGTGCAAAAAACCCCAGGACATATTCTATTGATAATTTTCTATAAAAACTACTCCACTCTCCAAACTTTCAAAATCAAATATTTTTTTCATAATTTTCCTTCGAATCATGAATTGGCAGACTCCCAATATGATTGCCTGTTAAGTTGTTTGGACAGTTTTTAGTCACATATTTATCTATTTAAAAAGAGTTTTCAGTTTAAGTGATGAAAGTTTTTTTTTTTCTTTTTTTCTTCTAACTAAAGTGAGAAATGGGGATTTTAAAAAGTCTTCAGCATGCTGTTAATTCAAAATCATACTCTGAAAGCAAATTCTTTCAAATTTTAATTTGCATTATTTATATATTTTAGACTTTATTTTTTTTATAATTAATGTATACTTTCGCATGTTAAATAAATTTTTCTTCTCAGTATGAATATTGGTTCCATGCCAGGAAACAATGTAGATTTGCCCAACCTGGTGAATTTTCAACAGCCTCCTAATACCAATGAACCTGTTGCTCCTTCTCCTCCTCCTCCTCCTCCAAGGCCAATAAACCAAAGAAATAACATTCAAGGCCCATTATTAATGGATGAAAATGATGAGGGAGTACGCAGGGACTGGTTGGAGCATGCTTTTGTTTTGCTTCGATTTTTGATTCTTTTTTGCATTGTCTACTTTTATTCCACACCTGAGAGGCTAATGATTGTTATGGTTGGCACAATTGTTATATTTCTGTGAGTATTAATGTTTAATTATTATTTAATTTTTGTGTATGTATTTTATTGTTCTATTTCAAATAGCATAATTTAATAATATTGTTTCTTAATGTTATTGACTTTTAAAATAAAGATTCTTTTGTTTTTTGAAATGTTAAACAAGCCATGGCAAAAAAAGTATCATATTTTCAAATGACCTTTGTCTTGGTGGAAAAGATAAATATATAATAGATGTAGAAATGTATAAATTCACCATAAAATACCATTAATGAAATGAATTATTTTATCTTAATTTTAAAAATAAAGTGAATAAGTTAGTTTATGTACCTTTAAGATCTTGACAATTTTTCACTTATCTAAAATGTTGTGTGATTATCCCTTTATGGTGCAGTGTTCCACTTCATGGAACACTTTACTTCGCACGCTTCTAAAATCTTTAAAGTCAGTTATAAATCTGGGGAAAATGGGTTTAGAATTCACTTTTAACTCACTTTTTTAATAATAGATGACAGTTTAAAGCAAGCAGATCCATAATTTACAGCTATAGAGCTCTATGTAAAAACCTAATTTTTCATGAAATTTTATTGTTTATCTAATAAAGAAGTAATTGTTTAAAAAAATGTTAATGTTATTTTGTTGGTTGTACCTTAAACTATTTATTGTATATATTTAAAAAAAATTTAAGAAAAAGCATATGCATAATGGTTGGATAAATGTAGGTGTTACATCAGCTGGAACATTGTGCAGATTGTATTATGCTATGGGATGCTATGATGGAAAGAGAACACTTATGACTTCATTTCCTGTTCTTTCTTTATTGTGGAAAAGAATTTAATTTAAAGATAATTGTTTAAAAGAGTTAGAATTTTTGGAAATTACCGACCTTACTCTGGGTCTCTGAAGTTTTGTGTATGTGTGTGTTTTAAATCAGTGTCTTTCATCATCTTTATTTTTAGCACTGAGTTTTCTGCTCTTTATTTAGAGTTCGCTAACGTTCTTTTATATAGTTTTGTAAATATTTTTTAAATTATATATGTATATTATAGTTCATTTTTTTTATTTTATATATAATTGTAGTTACTTTATTGCAAATTAATTGAAAATTGAAATAAAGCAGATTG
This sequence comes from Argiope bruennichi, assembly GCF_947563725.1. Taxonomy (NCBI): domain Eukaryota; kingdom Metazoa; phylum Arthropoda; class Arachnida; order Araneae; family Araneidae; genus Argiope; species Argiope bruennichi. The sequence continues at coordinate 125,055,405 of NC_079154.1, read as the reverse complement.
TAATTAATTGCATTAAAGAGATATTTAAAAAGTTTTAATTGCATTAGAGTTTTTTCAAAGCATCAAAAATGCTCCAAGCATTGCCTTTAATTAGTAAATCTCAGTATGTCTCCTTGTAGTGCACCTGGGGTCATGTTAAATCTGCTGCACAGGTATAAAGTAGTGCCTTTTATTCAAATCCAAGAGATTTTACTCATTTTTGCACTATGCTACAATCACGTTTCAAAGCTTTTGCGATGCAGTTTTCTAGCTGATGGAATCCCCATAGAATCAAAACAGTGAATATAATTTTCACAAAATTTTACTTCTGTACTTTAGGTTTAAATAGGCTACCTACAACTTTTTTGTTTGAGTTTAAAATTTAAAGGGTAAGCACTGCAAAGGGTTAAGGAAATTTAATAGAGAAAATTGTTTTTCTACTGAAAAAAATAAATTGATTTTTTAAACGATTAAACTTATATGTCTCTATGATGTTTATGATATAAAATAATAAATTGTCCACATTATTTTTAAATTAAGAAATAAATTTAGATGTCTTTGTTTTAATTTTTTAAAAAAAGAGCACTTTTAAGAAATTTTATTGCAGTGATGTAGTGATTTTTTTATGGGATTGTTGAAGGTATATAAAATTTTGATTATATGGATTTTCTACAAACCTTGATTTAAAGCAGTACACTTTGATTATTCCAAAGTAGCAAAGAATTGACTTCATTTGGGGAGGTAATCCCCCCACAGCATCCAAATGTATTATATCAGTAATATTGTTTGTGCTTGTTTCTTTATAAGAATTACCAGTTATATTTATTTTCGTTTTCACAATTTGTATCTTTACAGTTATCATGAAGGATGGTTTGTGAGACGAGGCAACCCAGCAGCTGCTCCTGAGCTTTATGTACCTCAGGGACCTATCAATAATCTTGATGTGCCTAATAATGAAATTGAAAACAATGGAAATGAACACCCTCTAGTCAATCAAAATGTTGGTGCCAATTTGGTAAATATTTTAAATATGTTTTGATAACATGAAATTATTTTTATCAGTTTACTTTTATTAGTGATGTAATTTTTAATCAGTTGAATAAGTATTACTAATAATAATAATCTAAATTGCATTATTGACTTAAAGGAAAATAGTTTTTCAACAACAAATGTGTGCTAACTCAGCATTCTGAAGGATATTTACAATACTGAAGAAATAAAATGAATGAATTGAGATAGTCCTAATAAAAGAAAAGGGCATGAATCAATGGGAAAGAATTTTTACATTCAAATTGTGAGGAAAAATTTGTCAATGTTTAGTTATACATGTATATTTAATCTTGTCATAATTTGAAAAAAAATATGCATTATTGATCATTCTACATATTGTATGATATAGTTTAATATTATTAAATTTTTATTACTATGTTTTTATATTTTTGCATTTTATTAATTTTATAAAATAGCATTATTAAATATTGTAAAACATATTCACTTCATTCCTTCTGAAAATCCTCCTTCATATCTCTTTCTTTTTAAACATTTTTCAAAATTTGTTTTAATATAGGAAGTGCATAATGAACATGAATTGGAAGCTGCCATGGATGGAGAGGAACCTCCACATGCTCAAAATCCAGATGTAGTTAATAATAATCATATATTTTCACCACTGACATTTCTACAAATTTTTCTCTCTTCATTAATTCCAGATCCTCCACCACCAGTTAATATTAACTAAATCGGAATAAATATTCCTCCTATTAAGCCTTAACATTTAGATGTTGCCTTTTTCGAGTTTTAGTTTTATATACATGTACATATGTTATATGTTGTTATGTTATATATGCTCTTGTTAGACAATTTATATTTCTTCTCATATCTGTGTGTGGAATGTTGTTTATTTTATTGCTTTTCTTAAAAACTCTGAACCTGTAAAAGTTGTATGGCATTTTTGAAGTTATGTAAAATACTTTATCTGCAGAAACTCTACTATATAATGATCTTTTAAATTAGTTTTTACTTTTGAAGGAAAAAAAATGCCTTATATTCATATTAAATTATTATTTTGTGATATCAATTAAATTTTGTTGAGTTTCATGTCATTTTGCTTATTTTTTGCTTTTACTGCACACTTCTCTAGTTAGATTTTTAAAAATATATTTTATGTGCTTGTTATTTTCTTTTGAGAAAATAGGCTTCATCCTTGAAGATTTAAGTGACTGTGGATATGCCCTTTTCTCTAGAAAAATATTTTGTCAATTTGTATTTTTTTAAAAAGTCTTGTGCCTTTGCCAATCTGAAAGGAAATAAATTATATATATATACACATATAATATGTAGATAACTTCTTTTGAATTTTATTTAGAACTTAATGTAACCTTTTAAAATTCAATTCAATTCAATTAAAATCGAAATTAATGTTTGTTTCAAGATCACAGCATATGAAACTATAATTTGTTTTTCCTTCATGTTGTTTGAATTATTAAAGAATCTTGAAGAATATTTATTTATTATTTATTGATGCTGTCTATTTATTTATTATGACTTAATAATTTGATAATGATTTTAATGGTTTGATAATCTTATAAAATTTATATGAAAACTGTATTGCAAAGTGCATTGATTAAATTTAAAATTTATATTAGATAGATACTACTTGGAATTATTTAATATTTTCCATTTTTAAAAAATATTATTTTCTAAGACTCCATAAGCAAACTTTGAGAATTGTTTTTTCAAATGGCTGTTTTTAATTTGATATTGATAAACATTACCAGAATATTTAATAAAAAAATACTTTTTCAATACTATTCTCTTTATTGATATCTGCTGAATTTTGCCAACTTCATGGTTTTATGTATTATGTGTTGAGCTGTTATTTTCATAATTGGTACGATAGTTTTGCTTTTGATTATCATACTTATTTCTAAATTAATCATTTGAAATATATTTCTTAACTGATTGTCTGTAGAAGCCGTATTTGTATCTCGTTATTTATTTATTTTTCTAATTGATTTTATGTAATGCTTCAAAATGTTTTAGTAATTTTTGCAGCATATGTTCCTCTCCCCCCCCCTAAAATAAGGAATATGCAGTTTATTGCTTACTCATTAAGCAATTGAAAGGATTTTGCTTTCTTTGTGATGCATTTTATTTTTCTGAAAATTAAAACATGCAATTACATAGGCCCAAGAAAATAAACTGTAGCAAAAGTGACATTATGATATTAAAGTATCTAAAATACGGAAAGGAATTATAAGAAATAAAATCTAACTTCACATTTCCAAGCATGACACATTTGTGCAGAATCACAGATTCAAGCATTTTTTGACTTGGATTTTATCATTCTTGAAACAATTTTCTTTTATGTAGTAATTCTACATTACTTTTTATATTTCAAGCATGTTTTGCATAAATATACATTTTTAAAATTCAGTTAACTGTGCATATTTTATTTCTTGGTACAAATGTGTAGCACATTTCATTATTTTATGAAGTTCAATTTTATATATTCCGAACCCGTGTCATGTCTGAATTTCATTTTTGCAAACACTTTAAGCAAATTTTATTCCTGGTCAAGTTTAGCTTATTCTGTTTGCCTCTTTTCAGGAAATTAAAGCTTGTGATTCTGAAATCCAAGGAATCAGTTCTCTCAATTGATTCGAGAATTTACTTATTTTCTTTTATAATGAAAGATTTATGTACAAGAAGAATTTTAAATTTTGGCCAATTAAAATATTATTTCAATTTCTCTTGTTATTGATTCTGTATATAGATAGCTTAAGTGACTCAGTCATTGTTGCAATATAGATTCTTGTGCCTTTTTATGGTTATGGATAGAATATGAGATGAACACTTTTGATTGAAATATAAATTCTTATTGCACATGTTATCGGTCTTTGGAGGTTGAAATCTTATTTTGTTTAATTTTAAATAGCTTAAAATACTTTTTATAATATTTAAAGTTAAATAATATGTAATATTATTTAATTATATATTGTATAACATTATTTATATTATTTATTTATGGAGTTATTGATTACTAAGTTCAATTGAAGTTAGCAGTATCAACTTTACTGAAACCGTTAATTTGAATTGTCTTTGACTAACCTGTGATGCTCAAATCCATGTCATTTGTAGCCATTTAAAAATGTTTTTTCTTTTATTGGTCATTTTTATTTATTATTATTATTTAAGTTATTGCATTTTAACTGCAACAAGCTAGCAGTGCTTTGGTAATCAGTAACATTTTTTGTAAATTATATAGTAATATTTATATTCTTATGTCAAATTCAAAAGAAGGCATTTATGAAAAAAAATATATTTTAAAATTATTAAATGGTGTCTGATTTATATGTTGGCCACCCTATAGTAAAAAATATTGTCATTATTATTAAATTAAAGACTACAATATTCATAATTTTGCCTCTATTAAATTATAATTATTAATTAATTTTTATTAATACCAATATTATCCATTATATTATAAGTTCATTGTTAAATATTTTGACAATTTTACTTTTCTTCATTTGAGCATAATTTCGATTTGCAAAAATATAGCTAAGCAACCTGCATGCCAGTGTTTTAATAAAAGTTTTTAAAAATAATTTTGTTCTGAGAAAAAGATAGCCTGTCATGTCTGTCAGAGTTTTATCAATTTCAATGTTGATCATCTATCATACAATTAGTATTGTTAATGAAGGAAAAACTTTTTTGCATTTTCCTATATTGTGCTTTCAGCTTGTAATTCTTTTACTAATTAAATATCCTCAAAGATGTACCGTTCACTCATATATATACATATATAAAAATTATTTTGTGTTTTGGCTGGTATATGTTGAATTAATTTTAGCTCTGATTTAAATATTGTTTCTAAAAGTAGAAGGAATGAAAGACTAATCTAATTGAACAAAAAATAATTTTTATTTAAAATTAAAAAAAAATTGTTTTTAACTATATAATTTATTTATAATATTTTTTTTTAATTTTATTTTTTTGATATTTTTGTACATAAATTTCAACATTATATTTCATTATTGCAATGAAATTCAATCCATCTTTATTGTTTCTTAAAATTAAATGTCTTATTTTCTTCTATTGTTGAAAACTAAAGAAATGTTCTGTTTATTATTTCTCAATTTATATGAGAGATATGAAAATGAAGTTATACTTTAAAAGACTTCATGTTTTTAAAGGCACTATAATATGCAACTTGACTCCATTAGGAAGTTCGTTTATATCATAAATTAGAACAAAAATGCAGCTATTAAAATAACATTACTTTTATGTCTATTTCATTTGATGCTTTAAAGTTATATTTTTGAGGGAATCAAAAGAATCAAGTTATGCATAACACATTTAATAGAAATTAAATATAACCTATATTTGTTGGTAAACAACTAGTTACCAAAGGTAACTAATATTTCATAAAATCAAAAACAAGAGGATAAATTTCTTAAATTTTTACATTTGAAAAAAGTATATAGAACCGTTATCTTTTCAATAATGTGTTGTATAAAATTCAGATTTCCTATTAATTGTGGGATGCAATTCAAATATGCACTTTAAGTCAATGTTCCATAAATGTGGTGTTCGATCACAAATGAAATCTCTTGAAGTATTTGAGATCGAAGGAGCAGCATATGTTTCTATAAAGACTTTTTATGGCAGTTAATGAAAATAACCATGGGTAGCTAACTAATTTACGACAGTAGCTTTAAAATTAGATTAATATATTGTAGCGATTGAATAATTATTTATTTCTTGTGTTGTCTTTCCAATTATATTTGTATATTTAGTGTAATTACATTGACACCTTATTTTTGAAGCTATTTGAGAGTTAATTGTAGTTGGAACTTTTATTTTAAACCGTAGTCAGATATGGAGGACGTCATCTGAATTCTTACCTTCCTCTTCAAACTTTTACATACACTAATGGGGAGATATTTGTCTCTCCACAGATATCCAGACTGTTTTACAAAATAAAACAAAAACATGCATCAGGCTTGCATATATGATAGATCTTCAGAGTCGAGAATACGACCATTTGATCCGAAACCAGATTCTACCTTTTGGTTTATGTTCTGGGATCTTTCGTCCAAATATATTTTTATATTTATTTAGCATTTTAAGGCGTATTGGATGAATGCTATATGTAAATTGCGGCATTGCGTGATGCAAAAAAATTGTTCAAAATAGTTTACAGGACAGAACATTAGAGATAGGGCCAAATTGTTAAATAAGCAAAGTAGGCAATTGCTGACGGTCCCTGCAGTTTCGATATTTTGCCCCCGAAATATCGATATCTTTTTGTGACATTTTTAGATTATATTAATTTTATGCTTTCATATAATTTACATGGGCCATACGTTAGAATAAATTCAAGTCGGGCGTAGCTTAAACGCTAAAATATTATTCTAATAACCTTAATTAAATATCTTTTAAAAATTTTACATTATATACAAAAATTTTGAAAAAAAAAGTGTTATTTAATATTTTAAAACCAGCTGGAGTAGGTTTTAAAATGATTTTTTCTCCCCCCCCCCACATAAGACCGTGGGCAAAGAAATTATTTCATTAGCACTCAGATTTTTATGCAATTATGCTTATTAGTATTTCGAATATAAGCGTACTGAACTTCAGTTTAGCTTTTTAGTTATATATACCTTAGTATAGCGAAGGGAACAGATTATGCATTTTGTAAGCCTTTTCTTCAACCAACATTTGAAACAAAAATGTAATTTACTGCAAAATGTAAAATTTGACTCAAAACTGCACATGCCTAATTTCATTTATTTAAGTTTTTACATTTTTGAGCTATCACATTCATGCGAGTGAGAAAATACAAATGAAAAAACGGTTAACCCTATCAACGATTCTAAATTTAATTAGAAACTTCACTTTAGATGATAAAACAGGGCCTGGTGGTAAGGTGTCGGCTTCGGACCTGGAGGATTTTTGGTTCGAGACCTTATTCCACCGAAGAACCGTCGTATAAGCGGGTCCGGTGCACGTTAAACCGTCCGGGCCAAGCATCCTCCCGCTCGCGTGGTATGGTGTGGAGTGGAGGGGGTTGGGATACCATTTCAGGTGTCGTCCTCGTCATCTGACCGCGGCTCAAAATTACGAGGTCCGTCCCAAAATAACCCTAGTGTATCTTTAAAACGGGATGTTAATATAACTAAACTAAACTAAAAATTTGATAATAAAGCTGTTTTCAAATTTTTCATCTAACTTTTTACGTTTTGTAATTTAAGTGTCCACTTGCACTCGGACAGACAGAAAAGTTTCCTTTTAATAATTGTAGTTCATAATTAGAAGGAAATTCATCCATCTAGCGCAAAAGGGTTTTCCGTTGTCTTTTTACAGATGGGCATAATTCCAAAAATATGTTTTTTGGACTCGACATTATTTGAAACGTGGCTTGTTTTCGCGATTGCTGTACTTTCTCTTTATGCATTTCTTATATAAGAAAATGTAAGATGTTTGATTTAATAACAAATATTAGGGGAAAAGTATTGTTTCTTTGACTGATTCTACTTTTGTTTGCACTGGCAACAAAATTTGAAAGTTTTTGTGTTAAATATAAAGATTAACTCCCAATTTCTTAATTTAACCAAAGAAAATTACTATTTTAATGAAAAAATATTTATATGATTTCACTAATAAAAATTAACTATTACAAGAACTATGAACCCTTTATTATATAAGTATTTAATTATGTGATTATATAATTAATTATTTAAGTAAGTCTTATGAGCCAAAATATATTATGATATTCTTTGCCTCATATCGCTCTTTTGATACAATTAAGAAATTATATCAGAGTATGCATATTATAAACAAACTAATAATCTTATTTAATGCAAGTTCTGATTTCTTTTATTCAAAATCAAAAATGCGATAGAGGTTTAAATATAAAATTATACCATATTGTATATTTGATCACTAAGATGTATTGTTTTTTTGCTCATTTAGAGGTGCAATATTTCTTATTTAAAGGAAACTTCAATTTTCATCCAAGATTCTCTTCTTTCAGATTGCGAGGAAGAATGTAGTTTGTATATGCCATTTATACATTTGAGCTTTGCCCATATTTTCTAGTGCACGTTATTTTCATACCAATCTGAAAAACTATTGCTATGGTGTAGGTAAATATATTTTAGAAATCCCGAAGAAATTTTTTCTTTATTTCTCCGTGAATTGGAAGTTTATTCTTGAAATAAGGATTAATTGAAATATTTCTTAATATTCTGAGCTTACTTCAATCTATAATTTGAATAATAATATTGCGAATAATCTGAATTATAAGTAGTTTAATCTTTAGTTTACTTTTCGTCTATGATTCTTTTTTCACGAGATATTGTTACTTTTAGATTACTTTTTAATCTTTAGATTGCTTTACAAGACTACTTATCTTCCGTTTGTTAAACACTTTATCGATCAGATCCAACCAACTTCTGAATCTGCTCTATTATCCCTTGACAACCACGAAATGCACGTAACTACCCTTCTTATCGAGATGGGGGGAAAAATGGTGTGACTTTTATTATATATTTATTTTCACTATGGTCATCGAATGCCGTCTGATATGGGTATTTGACCAATTCAAAACTTATCTGTAAAAACTTTCTTCATTCAATAGAATATCATAATCTATACTTACAATAAAGCTCAATGTGTTTGTGTGTTGGCGCTCTACAGGCCAGACCGTTCGACCTACAGCTACCGAATTTGGCACATTCATATCTCGGAGGTCGGGAATGTGCACCTGAGGTCCCCTTTTTAGAATTTTTAATTATGATTTTAATTATTAATTAAAAACTAACTTTCCCGCCAAAAAAATCTTTATTTCCCCACCGCAAATAAGTAAGGCTTCAGTTTTTTCCCACGCTAATGAGGTTAGGCTTATCATGTTTTCGACCGATTATTTCAGTTCATTACTTTTGAATTAAAATAAAACAGAATAAAGGAACTTAAAAATTTCCAATCTGCGTAGCGTTATCCCAACTGGCGTAGAAAATTCACGCATTTATGTTACCATAATTGGCGTTGGAAATTCAAGCATGCGCATTGTGTTCTGATTGCTGACAACTCTATTTTCAACGGATACGGACTTGGTTTTGAAGGCTTAACATGTTTTCGATCGATTATTTCAAACGATTCTGTTTATTTTCTTAGTGTTTGATGCATTTAAAACTAAACATTATTAATAAATCGATCTGTTCATGATGAATCTAAGAAAATTTTGTTGAAAACTTCTTGAGATATTACATAAATTAAGCAAATATTCTTTAGTGCCCATAAAGTTTTAAATACTCAGCGACTCTGTTTTCAGTACTCATATTAAAAAAAAATGCTTCGTTTTGGTAAAAAATGTTCTTATATTAATTGCAGATTAATCCTTTCCACTTTAATTTAAAGCATAAATTCTATGAGAGGTAACAGAAAATTTGAGACATACATATTACGTCATGGCTGAAGACCTTTATAATATTATGAGTGAATTATATGACTATCAAAATTTGAAGCTTTAAAATATTTTGATGAAGAAGCTATTAAAATAGGAGCAACATAAAATATTTAATGATTAAAATTTTAACGAGCATTTAGATTGGCGAACGGCTGGTCGCCAAAAGTGACTAGTAAATAAATATAAAAAGGAACGAACTTTAAAAAAAAATGTCATGAGTAATTTTTTTTCATGTGATTTAAGCAAAAACAACAAACTTGTTTTATTTGAATGAATCTTTTTCTCATTTAGGTTTGTTTTCTTAATAACACCAGGTCAAAAGTATAACATGTCCGGTTAAAGGTACAACATTATTTTGTACCATTGATCACAAAAAAAAAAAAAAAAAAAAAAAAAAAAATTAAAACTATAATTTTTTTTAACATGTAATAAATGAAAAACTAAGCAGTTAAGATCAGCATTCGTAATAGAATTGTGAACATGAACGCAAAACCAATAAAAAATTAACATTAAAGATCCGTCATAGTTAAAACACTCTCCTTATAAAGGTATACTTGTGTTCAAAAGGCTTTAAAAAATATTTTGTTTAAAATTGTTTTAAATTTGAATCATGAACTTTTAGTTTCTCGTATAAAAATGCAAAGTGAAATTAATTTGAAGAGAAGTTATTAATCGAATTTCTCTTATACAAAGAGAAAATGCTGATATCATCAAAATAATCCGAGTCGAGATTCCCTTACATCTTCACGTTTCGGATCTCAACGAGTCCGAAAAATTTGTTTTTGGTGTTATGTTTGTCTGCGAGTACGGCAATTTAAAAATGTTTTGAGCTAAACGAATGAAATTTGGTATTTGGTCCGTACACAAGATTTGTAGAATCGTATTAAATTTGGAAAAAAAATCTATTGACAGGAAGTTTATCTTCTGTCTGAATGCAGTTAAACGCGATAATTACAAAATGTGAAGAGTTAGATAGATAAAATTATAAATTTCATGTCAAATTTGAGCCAAATCTGACCGTCTGTCATTCTTTTTTTTTCCACACATGTAAATGCGATAACTCAAAAACATAATGATATAAATAAATGAAATTTGATTTGTAATTAATTTTACTTTTAAGCTAAATTTTGATGCCAATCGTCGAAAAAAAAAAAAAAAAAGCTTCCGAAATACATATTCGATTTTTGAGTTCTTATGCATTAATCTCATGCCAGAAATGAATCGTCAAAGATTGCTCGCTAGATTAAGTAAAATTACTAGATTGAAACCAGAGATCTATATTTCATAATTATTGCTGGTCTATCATTCACAGATATATCGAAAGTCCTGCCTAATCTAAAGTATCAAAGTATGAGGGTGGGGGAATAGCACTTTTATTACAAGGTCTGCGAGAAAGATTTGTGGAGACCACTTGCGTCATTTTTTATATGAGAAATACTGAAATCATCTCTCTCGAAAGGGCCTCGTCTTTAAATGTTTTGTCAGACTTTCAGAATTTGCTACGTAAAACTGCTCATACAAATAAATAAGACCAATAAAAAAAAATTCTGATATAGGAAGTTAGAGACTAGAAAAGAGTATTATTTGTGGGTTTCCCCGAAAAACTTGCATTACTTAAGGACCCCTAAAGGGTTTAATCTGACCCTGTATAAAGTTCTTAATTTATGCTTGCAGCTATTTCTTGGGTAGTTGAAGTTAAGTACGAGAGATTGTAACTTGAATTTTAGTTAAAAATGAATTGAAAATTCAACGTTTTTTCCAATAACTTCGAAGCATATTATTACAGATAAATAATTGCTTAACCTCTAAAATTCAAAAAAATTAAATAGTTAATGATACTAATTATATATCCCTACATTTTTCTTCAAACTTTAATAAATTTTTAAAAATATTTTTAAGTATATTGTTGAGCAATACTTTTCATTTGTTTTCGTGACTGTCTTCATAGCAAACGATTTGCGACATAAAACAAATTTTTTCAGAAGTACATTATTGTTGCTGTACTGAAGAGTATATTAATGATAATAGTTATAAAGATAAGCGAATCCAGTGCAAAAAACATGTTTCGGTCTAATGGCCCGAATGTCCCTCAAATGTTTTTGTTTAGGAGAAGTCATGAATCGAAACGATTAAAGTGATTCCAGAAGTCCAATGTTATATGTCTTCTAGATAGTATTATAGCAATTTCTTTCCATGATTTTATTTTGAATAATAACATTAGATTAGTTCATATTCGTTAAAATAATTCTTGAGCATTACATAGTATCGTAGAGAACATTCGAACTAAAAATCAGATTCCATAGAAGATTCACCGTATGTACTATGTGTTTAGTGGTGTTTAATCTGACTTTGAGTATCGAACACTCTCCCAGTTCCCACACCATACCAATGGTCAATACACAAAATATTTTTCAATGACATCTGCAATGACTTTATTACATCATTTTTAGGAAATAACTTCACTTTTTCTTTAATTTCTAATTTTTCTTTTTGTCAGCCGAAAAAAAAAGTTATAGTTAATATCTTTGCGTAAGTTGAATTGTGAAAGAACGGTTCAATTTTATGCAAACTATACCAGTTAAGCATTAAAAAAACTGATTGGGACAAAAAAATCTAGTTTAATTATAAAAAACATTAATTACAGACAATAAAAACAATTAATTTCAGAAATTAACAACAATTTTCCATTGATGGACTGATCTGTTTCATCAATGGAAAAACATCCCAAATGATAAAATTGATATATAATGCCATAAGTTTAGACTTGTTTTGGAACCAATAAGAAAACACAATACGTGAGATACTTTGAAAAATTTTGTTTCTATTATATTATGTTACAAAAGTGTGTGTGTGTGTGTTCTTAATCTTCGATTGAGAGCATGGGATAGAGGCAAATATGTATAAACTTAATTGTTGATGTACCCAGTGTTTTTACGGTAAAACTATTTTCAAGTCTAAATACAATATTTAAATTAAATTAAACACGTTTTTGTGTCTTTCGTCGATTTTCTTTCGCTCTCTTCCTTTTCATCTATCTGATCCTTTAGCAATTAAATAAGTTTGAATCATCTCGTACGAACATAGCAGCACTTGAGATTTCCCCTTCCCATCATTGCAATAACATCAATATAAATTTTTTTTAAATCATAATTTTTATTACCATGACCAGATATATCATTTTTTTTTCTTTTGGTGTTTATATGGTTGATCGAGAATCCCCCACGCAGTGTTCCCGCTTTTTCTCCCTCTTTTTTTAATAGGAAGATATTTAGCATTTCTGAATGACCTTACTCCTACCTACTCCTTGAGGAAGGTTATTTAAAAATTTATGAAAATTAAGCGAAGCATCATGCAGAAATTAAATTAGCACCATTGGATTGCTATGCATGCATATAATAGGAAATAAAAAGTTCTATCTTGGAGTTAATTTCAAAGTAATATTTTAATAATTACAAAGGCAAAAACAAGCGAATGGAAACTTTGATGCTATAAAATTCGTTTGTGTTTAATACATTTGTAGAAAACAGTGTAGAATTGTATTTAAAATTAATTTTTGAAAAATTATTAAATTAAAAAAAATTGCTACCATTAAGTTAGTATAATTAAAAAGATATTTGCTTAAAGTTGTATATGAATCTTTTTTATGTAAAAATTATTTCAGAAGTTGTTAAAATATTCAACAAAAATGCTGAATTTGGCTTCACTTGATAATTAATTAAATATCTCATGAAATAATTTTGAAATTTGAAAAGAACACACTTGATCTAGAAATAGACTCCAAAATGGCATGTGCATGTTTTTACTTTACATAATTTCGGAGGAGCTCTCATGATGTACAAATAGATAAAAGTACAAACGGTATTTTCTTCTTTACAGCCATACATGTAATAAATTACTTTTCTCCTTAATGTTTCAATTTCGGGTTCCTGTGTTTTATCTAAAAGATAAAATCGGCTGTGCAATTGATTTTTAATGCAATTGCTAATTGATCTATGATTTGCATTTTGAGTATTATTTTCATGATGAAAAAGTCACTGATTCGATATTGTATCTGCCTCTTCTATGGAGAGCCTATCCGAAACACTTGACCAGTTGTTAGTTTACCAACTTCAGATTAGTGCGGTGTAGGATTTGAATGCCGGTTCAAATGTTTCCCTATGAAAACCCATATTTAATCATGATTTATCATTTCGAAGTTGGTTCAAATTAACCCTCATGGTGCTACGAAAAGGAAATGCTAATTTAATAAAACAAATGATCCTATTCATATGGAATCGAATTATTTTTTTCTTGAAATATAATTCTGATTACACTAAGATGTAGGCTCCCAACTGGAAACGGTACCGCTGCCTAACGGACTTTGGTGCTTTTTGTGGCGGTGGTAATGGGTCCTGGGGAAAATGAAGAGTGTCGGTGGTGACATCTCTACCTACTTAAAAATAACCTATCTGAACTTGTAGTTTCACATATTATTTGTAATTTTCTGATATACAGTAATCAAATATGATTTTGATTAAAAAGATGCGTTAAGATATCAACTGAAGCGATTAGCTCAAAGTAATGACGCAATAAAGAAGATTCAATGCTTCGTATTGACCGTTCGTTTACTTAGAATATTTATATATAAAAGGAACGTTATAAATTCGGAGTTGAAAGTAATTTATTAAATTACATATTGTTAAATTCCACCAGCCTCAATTATATCATTAATTTCCTTTTTTGTTAATTTTATCTTTATTTTTAAGTTTTTAATAAACAGTATTTTGCTACATTTGGTAGGTTTTTTTTTCTTTCTTTTTTGTGATTCTTAATTAAGAGATAGATAAAATAGAGAAATGTAATATCAACAATATTATAATATTTAACTTGTTATGGTTAAATATTATGGAAGAGGGGTATTGAAATTCTCCTCTTCCTTTTAAAGGGGGCGGTAGTTCAGAAATGATTGGGGATATCTGTACTAAGATTTCCTTACTGCGCAGAGATGCGTTTGCTTTCTTTCATTCTGGCCAACTGATTCATCGATAATATTGATTATATTTAACTTCCGTTAAATCTCTTATTCCAAATTTGATGTTAGCGATTTCCTTAACGAACTATTTTTAAACATCAAATTGTGATAAACATTAGAACGTATAGAGATTTAATAGAGCTACACCTGTTCTCTGTATTATGCAGATGAAATTTTTAATGTAGTAATTCCAAAAACATCACTGGACCATTAAAAATATAAATATCCATGTAATCTAGCTTTTCATTGCCAGTAACTTCATTTCATTTTTTAAATTAAACAGCACAGATAATAAACGGAATATTTCTTTCTTAGCTATCAGCCAATGAAAGAAATTTTATTTGAGGAAACAATGAAAATGTTTGGAATTTCATTCCAATTATGAAAAATATTGTTGCAAATACTACATAAAATATTTTTTTTAAAAAAATTCTGCTTCAAAATTGGTGTTAAAAAGATGCGTTTTTTAAAAATTTAAAATAATAGAAAAATATTTAAAAAATATTCTCCCAAAATGTATAATTTAAAATTTTCAAAAAAAAAAACTCTCTTTGTTGTATAATTTTAATTTTCGATGTATATTTTTCTTAAATTTTTTTGCTATAAATCAAACGATTTGACCTTTGGAGCATAGTCTACTTTCAGAATTAACAGACTCACATTTTCCGTTATTTGTTGTAGCAGATTAAGATCTCTAAGGGTCCTTGGGATAGAGGTCTTAATCCGAGACATACGAAGAGGGATTTCTTACACCAGAATTTTTAATGTAATTCTTTATATACGCAGTTTTATGTAGGAAATTCTGATAAACTTACAAGATATTTAAATACGAGCCACTTTCAAGAGAGGGGGTTTTAGTATTTCACATGTATAAAAAAAATTCAAGATTCAGTTTTTAAAAAAAAATCCGAGTGAATAATTAAGGGAAAAAAATCCTTATCGAAATTTTGTGGGCCTTTAATGATGCGGGGCTCTTAAGCAATTGTTTACTTTGCCTGTTTGATAATACGGCTCTGTGTTGTAGAGAACACGAACTTGAAGTGATGTTATCACATTTTGATCATAATCGTCTGGAAAACGTTGATGTTGCCCATTTTTTATCCCAATACTTTCTGATGTATTTTATTTGATTTCGGCTACATTATGCTTGCGTAAAATTTATTTTTTTCTGAGATAACGCAATTTTATTGTCATGTTTTCTAAAAAGGTAAAGTTCGATCGCATTTGAAAAATCTCGTATTTCTTCTTCTCATATTATAACATGAGAAGAAAATTAAGCATCTGCTCATGCAAATACATCAGATTAAAAAAAACAGAAAAATTCTGATTTTAAATTTTTATTTATCCCTTATTTTATCAAAATATGGTAGTACGAGAACTTTCAATGTAGTAGATTTAATTCTAAATTAATATTTATATCTCAATCATTTATACCATCCAAGCCAACTTAATGAAAAAGAAAATTGAAGAAATATCGCTCGTTAATATTACAACAAAGAAGTATGGGCAATAGTTCAAATTTATAGCTGAAAAAAGATCCTGCTTAGATTATTAAACAGGTAAAATAGATTATTAAATGTCCAGGGGCTCTTGTGATTTTTTATGAGAGATTTTCAGAGTAATTTAATTTTGTTTTATCATTTAATTTATAAAGACCATACTCTCGAAATGCCTTCAAATTAAAATCATCATTTAAGTTTTGGAATATTATTCCGACATTCCTAATGGTAATATTTAATTACTTTTCAAAAGTTTTGTATTATGTTTCATAATAAACTCCAAGAAAATAAAATTCCATGCTTAAAATGAGTTGTGGTAAAGAAGTGGAATATCTAATTCACTCCTGGAAGATGACATCCATTTGAATTCCGGATAAACTTGCCGCTAGTACCACTACGAGCATGAAAATCCCGTTTGCTTTAAATATACATGTAAACTTCATAAGCGTCATTTATCTTCCGGACTGGGATTGTCAGTTAGATATGCATTGTAACATTCCCCGTTTCCCAGTACTGATAAGATATTTACAGCCTGCTGTGTCGTCGCTGTTACTTACTAAACTCCTCGAGATAGCCAGATGGTGGATCTTTTCACCTGTGTGGTCTCGCATCTCTTCATTAGCGACTACAGTGAAAGGCCACATGTGGGAATTCCTCTTCCAAGAGATATTGATAATACCTTCAAAGAGAAAGGGGTGTCCAAACATCTGGATGCTAAATGTTTTTCATTGTGAAAGGACTATGATAACTCCGTGTTCCAGAATAGTCAGTTATGAAAGGTGCTTCACTAAAAGGATCTTCCCACGACTTACCGGCGCCGCTGAGGGAGCATATTGCTGAACCCCGATTGGCCGAAAGAGAGCTCAAATGACCAATGTAAATTAAGAGGCGGAGATTGTCGCCGAAATACAGTGCTGAGATTTTTTTTAGAGAAGAGAAGAAACGAATTGCAGGCGGATCGTTGGACTACGCCCACGAGTTCGGAGTCCGAGAACCAACTGAGTCTCAAGAAAGCCTTGGACTTTGACTGTTGTGTCTCCTACTACAGGTGTAAATAATTATTTATTTAACCAAGATTAGAACAGGTTGTTCTTTTGTATATATCGGGCTGTAAAATAAAGAATTGTCTGGAAATTCTGCTTCGTTATTTGATCAGTCTAGATCAAGACATTGCAATACACTGTGTATGATTATTGATAGCAGCTATAACAGTAGTATGGTGGAGTTTCTTTCAAAAGGTTAGTTGTTGGTAGCAGTGGTCATTGGAAAGTAATATTTCAAGAAGACTGAGATTCGGTTGCACATGTACTGCTACTGAAAGAGATAAAAACCTCATGGCTGTAGCCAATTTATTGCGCCTGCACCAGAAAGTTCGAGCTTTTCTTTGCAAATGTCACTGTGAACAATAACAAATCGATCGCGAGGTGAATGGTTCTTGCCGTTGTGTGCTGGCCACAAACTCTATATAATCGTCTACTAGTGTCTAGTTAGAATTAATTAGAGGCTGAAGTAGAGATCTGTTGTGGCATCAGATGAGATAAATTTCTGTCTTAGTGTCAGGGTTGGTTGTATCTTGGTTAAAAGAAGACCTGGTGAGCTCTTCGAACCTAGTTACGTTGCGGTATAGACACTCTGGATATACATCAAGGATTATTGTCTGGGAAGCAATCTTCTATAACATCAGGAATAATCTCTATTAGTACAAATATTGTGCGGATGTTTTATATTTTGTCTGCTTATAATAACGTAAAGATATTGCAAGCATTTTGTGCTTATAGGGTTTTCTTCACTTATTCTATGTACCTTTATAGTAAAATTTGTTCGTCTAATTGGCTAATGATTAACTGAATATTTAATCATTATTCTTGGAGACGTTTTCCAATAGAAAAATGTTCATTCTGTTAATATCACTACACCCATAGTGCTCCACAGAGTATTGACGTGTTGCCTTAACCTACGAGATCATGAAATCAAAAACATATGGAGTCATTATTAAACAACCAATTCAGCATAACCCACAGCCAGCATCGACCATTGATGATTTTACTGGTCAAGTGGAACAAGTATGAAATACATTCCACATACGGCATCTGTATGACACAACGCACAAGAATTTTCATGCTTACATTCAAAATCGTAACAACGATGTTACCGCATCATATTTGAAAGGTTTCTTTTCGTGCATATTGTGACCTTCAATTAAATAAATATGTTGCTTTGAAAAATGCTTTATCTAAATTTCATTCCTTTAAACAAACTTCTTCTTGGAGATGGGAATTCATTTTCTTATAATGCAATTTTGAAAATTTTCGATCTTACTTTGATCAATTACTATTTAATCAAAATACTATTATGATTAAATAGTATTTAGTTAATATTAAAAAACTCTGTTATATATTTTTTTAATCTTTAAAAACTCTTTTGAAATTCTAGTTAATTTTTTTTTTTTTTTTACATTCAAGGTACTGAAACTAATTATGTTGAAAGTGTTTTTCAATTAAATGTTTTCTATACCAGTTTATTAAAATTTTCCAATTAAAGCAGCTTACATAAAGATTAAATTAAAATCAATAATAGATATCTAAATTGGAAGTTGAGATAGAGATGAAACTTGGATTGCCAAACACCTTTGTAGAAAACAGGAAGATAAATTAATTCTGAATATAATTTACATGGTCTCAAATGTATATCAATCATTTTAAACAATGATCCCATTAATTAAACAGTTGAAATGAAGGATTAACTTTGGTAACTCGAACATTATATGACATCAATTACAAATTTAAACAAAACTCACCGAAATCTAGGGATTCACATTTTTCAAAATGGAAGCTTATTAATGATGTTGCATCTCTCTTTTTAATTTTCTAGAAAATTGGAGTAAACTCAAAAGATACTGGGTCATCTTTTTCCAATACTTCCAAAGATAACGAACCAAACAATCAACAACTTCAGGACCATAAAGTATTTTAGTGTGAAATATTAATTCCGTGCCTGCAGCCGTGCAGTTTTTAAACTACCCAATATTCGATTTGTCTGTGCAACCGTCACCCCCAAAATACCTGTTAATCATGCGAAAAATACTCCAAGCGAAATAATACCGGTGGAAAACGCTGCGAACAGCACAAAAATGGCGAGACAATGGTCCTCCTCTCAATCAATGCAGTGATTAGAAATCGCTTTTCGTTTAAGTTATGAGCCTCTTTTAATGAGGAGGTGGATCCTCACAAGTCAGCGTTTACTGGAGAGATCAATAGTGAACAATACACATCGTAAGAATAATGTGCCTCTGCCGTGTGATACGTATGGATGTGTGCATTGGAGAATGGGAGATATGACTGGAAATGAATTGCCAGCAAGAATTCATTTCTTTGTGAATTGTACTTTGTTCGGTAAAAAGAAGTGCCCTTTCTTAAAACTTGTATTTTTCGAAGTTTGTTTGGTTTCGAATTGAAAGTTCTTGTTGACTGTATGTTAGGTTCTGACCGTGAGTTTATCAGTTCTTTCTCCATTTATGCGTTTAAGCTTTTGTGGAGATTTTATTCTTCTGAGCGAAGAACGGATTGTCTACTTATATATGGCAGTAATAGCTCCAGACAAATTTATTTAACCCTTTAAAGGGCCATTTTTTTCTAGTCATATTATATTAAAATATTTTTAGGCTTGAAATTAGAATAAGAAAAGGGATTCATTTAGCTTATTAGATAAATTTAATTTGATTAATTAATTAATTTGGTTAATTAATAATTAAGTATCAAATCAAGACACGTCATTTTGTGTGAGATAAAGAACTAAAGCATCTAAGTTTCTGTCTTTTTAAAAAAATTTGTCAGAACTTATGCCAACCTACATAATTTCATACGAAGATTGATAAACTTGGTGGGAGGCATACTTCCCACGGACCTAGAAAGGGTTAAAAGAATGGGATTTCAATCATGGAATCAGCGGAGAAGGGAATGTTAATTATGAAAGAAGCTTTTAATAATTTTACAGCTTCAGTTTAAGATTAGATATCATGCTTTGGAAATGCTGCACAAGTCTTTAACGAAAATTATGCCCCCAGCTTTCTGAAAGAGGATTTAAATGTGTGTTTTTTTATTTCTCAGAAATAAAAATTGTCGTGTTCAGTTGCTATTCTTATTTGTCATTCTTTTCTCATCTCCTTCCAAAAGAAGTTATGGTCTAGTGCCTCAATTTGGAGAAAGGACGTTATTCTGAGCCGTCTTCGAATTGGGCACACACGTTTTACACATAAATATTTACTTTTTGGTGAATCCGCACCCATTTGTGGTGCATGCCAAAAACACTATTCAGTTTTGCATATTTTAATCGAGTGTCCAGTTTTTAACTTCCAACGTCAATCCTTTTTTAATACAACGATTTTATTTTTGAACGATATTGTGGGAGAAACTCCTCACTCTAATATCTTCCTTTTTTTATAATCGATGGGCTTTTTACATCATATATGATTAGCTTTATAGTATGCCACTTGCTTTTAAGTACTTAACCATTTTTTAAAACAAATTATGTGTATTTTAGAACTTTTTTTCACTGTAATTTTATATGTTTATATATTCACCATACGTTTGGCGCAGCATAGCCATGTCTGGCTTTTGCGCCATTAAAATCCAACCAACCAATCAATCAATCATCAATCCAAAAAAAGTTTTAGAAAAGAATGGGAAAAAAAGCGCTCCTTGTTTCATTTATTTTTAACTTATACTATTCCATTCGTTTCATTTTTCACAATATTATTCCATTCGAGTAAAATATTTAGCTATATACCTTAATCCATTATTTTTCTATTATTATAATGCGTGGTCTTGCTATCACGTTTTCTTCGAACAGCAACTAGCCATATTACATTCGTCTTTACCTCGGGCTTTAGTGTATTTCTTACTAAAATTATAAATGTAATTAGATTAGATTAATTATAAATGTAATTTCTTACGTTGATAAATAAAATCATAACTAATGTTAAGAAATACGTTTGAATGCTTTGAAATACATTCACAGAGTAGCATGAGTGCATCCATTGCATTTTGTGGCTCATTCGAATTGCCTTAAAGTATTTTAAAAATATCTTAAACCGCATAGTTTGCATTTTGATGGAGAAAGAAATGTTTCTAGTTCTTTGTGTCCTAAAAAAATCATTAGTTGACTATATCAGTGCTGTGTACATGTATCGCTGGGATTCATTTTCATATAGTGTTCATCTTTATCATTTACTTTGGCGTTTTGCTTGCTGAAATCTTATGTGGATTGTCTTTTTTTTATTTTAGTTATATTCACGTCCCTTTTTAAAGCAACACTAGGAATATTTTTGGACGGAACTCGTAATTTCGATCAGATGATGAGGAGAATACCTGAGCTGGAACCCCCTCTCCAAACTTCCACACCTCACCAACGGGAGGATATTTGGTCCCGACGTATCTAACGTGCACCAGACCCGCTGTTAGAGTTTTGATTCCCTCCGGTGGAGAAAAGGGAAAAATCTGTTTCCCTAACCAGATGTATTCGAGACGCCGACTCGGCTACATGTACACACTCTCTCTTTTGTCTTTGTGTTGTGGTGTGCTTGTTGGTAATTTAGAAATGTCCGTGTCCATATATGTGTGAAAATAAAACCTATGAAAGTTTCAATTCCTGCTTCGTCATTAATGGAATTGTCAAGCACTGACTGAACACCCGCTTACACGACAGTTCTTTGGTAGAATCGGGTCTCGAACCAGAGGATACTTTTTTTATTAATTCAATTGAATGATTTAATTTTTGAGAGTAGACAGTCAATTCGAAAGTCAGAACTATAACTTTTCGTCATTAAGTATTAGTTAATTGCCAACATTCACTGATATTGTATAACCATATGGAATGAATAGAGTTATAAATATTTATATTTTCAAAACTAATGCACATAATATAATCAATGATATGAAAATAAAGAAAAATATTCTATTTTTTTTTTTCAATTACAAATGTTCGATGTGTGAATGTTTCGTAATGGGACAAACATCTAATCTGTAGTCAAATTCGTTTCACTCATTTTGAAATTTTACATTTCAGTAGCGCTTAATTTAATATTGATGCGTTTTTTAAGTTCATTAACTGTTTCCGACAGTAAAGATTTATATACAACCTTTTTAGTGTAACGCCATAAAAATAAATCACAATGCGTAAGGTAGTGGGATCTTGATGGTAAGTTACCCTTGGACAAAGGGTAACTTACGTGCAAGTTCAATTTAGCGCTGTGGGAGATCTTCATTTACGTAAGCAATGAATAATCAAAATCCAATGAGATGGAGGCCCCATAAAAGACAAAATTCGTACCATAGTTATGGAAATAACTATATTTCCAATATGTCCAGATAATTTCTACCTGTTGAATGATGTTAGAAAGAGAACATGGAACGTTATTTTTATTTTCAGTATTACTATTTATATTATGCATAATAATCTGGAAAATATAATATTTTAAAATGCAGTCATTCATTTATGTCAACCTTGTACTTTGTAGCCACAATTTGCTATTCAATGAAGCATTTGATTTAAAATATTGCTGTGTTACATTACATATAAGTACATAGGATATTGTAAGACTTCATCAAGAACATTAAGTTCTGGTCATTCCCACTATTTTGCTATTGCTATCATTTTGCAACAACTGCATCTTTGCCTAATTAGGGAATTTCTTATCCTTGATCATCTTATTATTAATGACATTCATATAGCCCAAATGAGAGATTCTTTTCTTTCTCAGTGTTTAATTTTGATTGAACCAGCTGGTGGTATCCATTCAATGGGCATGCGTCTCTGGGATAAATATTACAATGTGTGTATATTTGCATTTTCTAACCAATAAGCTAGTACAAAAGAAATCTTGCAAGAGGCATTTTAACTTTGTTGAGCTGAAAATTTACGGAACAGCATTTGGTTAGCACATACAAAAAACAATGATAAACACACCAAACAGCCAAAAAAGTATTCTAAAATACAAATGTCAAGATCCAGAGTCTTCCACCAGCTCCTCTCTGACTATTTTGTCATGACGGATTTACCACCCTGCATCCGAAAAATACGGCCTCTCTTTATTTAAAACTGTACCGACCACACATCCCTCGTATTATGAAAGCACACTTTTATCACCCCCCTCTTTCACCTTTTCGGTATCCGCCAGAGTCCATTAACTTCAACCGCCGGGAGCTATGATGGCGATTATTAACACCACTATTTAATAATCACAGCTCACTAATTATACCTTTTCCGGCCGAGCCGGTCACTTCGAACTCTCCCCCCCTTTCCCTCTGTCCATTGTTCGTGGCCGCACTCTCGCCCCCTCCATCCACTCCCTCGATTAAGCTCTCCTATCAAAACCAGAAACATCGGCAAGGATGGGAGGGATCTCTGGCACCGGAAGTGCTGACTCACCGGAAACTCTCTCGTACTCCAGACCCCCTCTCCATTTGTACGAATCTGAATTTCGTCAGTTTCTATCTTTCATCCCTTTTCTACCACCTCCCCTCTCCCATGTACACCCACTCTGCCACCACTCTTTCCAATTCGAATCTTTCAAATTCAAGGATTGTAAATGGCCGAGTGTTGTTGCTTTGAGAGGCAGGACTTTTCTAGACAGGACGGAGCGCAGAAAGACGCAAAGCCCGAGGCACAGCGCCAGCAGGTGTTTGGAGAAAGAAGTCGAAAGAAAATTCATTTAAAGAATTTCCATTTTGAACATTTATTGAAATAAAACAATAAAGATTAGTTTGAAACGATATCGAACTTTAAGGAGACAGTGGGCTTTGAAATAAGCAAAAATAGAAAAAAACGTGCCATTTTATTTTTATCATTTCATCACTAAAATATATTATTATATTCAACTAAAACAGAGTTATAAAATGTATTGTTCAATAAAATAAATATTTGAAAGATTAAGAAGAAGAAAAGAACATCTTAATGTCTTTTCTCAAAATGATATTATAATTAAATTTAAATATCTTTGAAATATTCCGGAAGTCTTAATTTTTGAAGAAATGAAATGGAATTGATAATAAATGTTTCGGTTAAACATTAAAAGAAAATAGAGTATGCATTTTATGTTTTGAGTTTTTTTTTTGCTCGTTAAAAGTCAATTTTAATTCAGAAAAGCTTAAAATTCCTATAAAAATTGAGTAAGTGTGTATAAAATTATTTCTAAAAAAGTAGCATTTAATTGGAATTACAAAATTATACTTAGTTTTGTTTTAAATAAATTTAAATTGGGTAATAAGAAAAAATAATAAAATAATTAAAAATTAAGTCACCTGAAATATTTTGAAATTTTAAAAATTTTATATCCTTTAATTTTTTAAAAAAATAATATATTTCATTTTAAAATGTTTTTAAAGAAATTTGAGGTATTTATATTTTAATACATATACATAAAAAAACTTCATAACCTTGACTGAATAATTCTTCAAAGTGTCTAATAGGCTTCACTGTCCCCTTCAGGAACTTAAAAATAATTAAGGAGGTTCGAATCTGTAAGTCCGAAACATCGTAGTCTGATAATGTTTTAGATGAGCTGGATTTTTCTGTCTTTATCAATCTGCAGCAAAGATTATGTGCACACAAAAAATATAATTAATATAATCGCAGTGTGTGTGTGTATTCAAACACAATAACTAAAATATTAATATAAAATATATCGAAAAACATTTTTAAAAATTAAATAAAATCGGAGAAAAAAACTTTACGGATATAAATTTGGTATCATTAAAAAGCTATTGTGGTTGTCAAAAAGATTCGACCTCGAGTTTTTAAAGAACTTCCATGTTTCAGACCTCTCTGAGTCAGAAAAGCACATTTTTGGAATATGTTTGTCTGTCTATCCATCCGCCTGTCTATGAACACGTTACTCTAAAATATATATCAAATATCGCACTTTGATAGGTCTTTTTATAACATTGCATAAGATTAATAATTCTCAAGTACCTTTATTATAGAATATGCGGAAAAATTTCAAAGTGACTACTTTCATTGTTTTGCTTTTTAATTTTAAAATTGTGTAAAAATAAAAGGTTTTCACTCGATAATATTCTCTGATGCTGTTGTGGAAAAAAGTTAACATTTCAATTCATTTTCAATAAAAAAAAGATATTGCCAGTTTTGAAAAACTATTATTCTACTGAGCATATACTATTCAAAAAGTAATTATGAGCAAAACTGGTAACTGTCGGTCAGTGGCTTACCCTTTACAGCAATCCCTCGGGGGGGGGTATCTCGAAATGAGGATGAGATGCTTCCGGCATGGTGGTTGGATCTCGCCACCCTGGAGGGTATACAAATAGGTGGGGGATATGACTCCTCACATCGATGACGGGGCATATTTCCTTCGGGGAGGGTTGTACCGTGGCCGGTGATGGCCCTTAGGACTCAACTACAGTTCTCTCCAGTGTTGCTGTTGCGGCGGTTCGATCATTCATCCCTATGGTTTAAATCCGTGTGCCTTCGTGGCGGGTCGGAGAGTCAGTTGGTTGAATACCCTTTACAGCATTTCGAATGCTTTTTGCTTCCTCCATGCTATATCAAGCGATTTACAGATATTTCTGTCTACAAGCATTATCATGTTAGTTTAAACTATAAGGTCAGGCAGGATAATTGCTGGCAAGAAGTAATTGGGAATGATGACTACAGTACACAGGACCGGTTATTTAACCGGTTGGACCAATTGCTTCCAAATGAGTCTCCCATTAAAGTGCATTTGATTCTCAGCTCAGTTCCGTGGTATTACCAGAGTTGATAAAGATAAAAGCCTTGCATGCATTTTCAGAAGGTGCAAAATTGAATGAATGAATTTAAAGGTCACACTTTTTCTTATTTTGTAGCAATCTTCAATAAGTTCAACCTAGCGAGGTTGACGAATTTCCACATTTTAAATCTTCATCAAGCAGAAAAATAATAACTTTTTTTTTTGCATTAAGATATTTTAACACGAGGGAAACACGTGAGGAATCTGATGATGATGATTTTAACTCTTTTGAACAAGAATGACAGATTGTGAAGATGAAAGGCGTAGCTTATATTTAATCATCCTTGGTTGATTTTTCAACAAATATATATTTTTTGATAAATTGTGCTGAAGATACCAGAATGATTTTTTTTTTCATACTCTTCAGAATCGATGGAGTTGACTCTGATTAACTGAATGTTACTGTTAGTCACCGTCACCATTGAAAAGCACCAATTTGAATAAATTGATGTTTGTGGTTAGTGATTAATGATAGTTTGCGATTTTCGATAGTCAGACAAAAACTATGCTACCAGATCTAGTCATTAAGTAGAGATTTTTTTTAAATTTATTATTTTTTATAGGTAATGTAAATATTAAAAAAAATAATAATAAGTTGAATGAAATATTGAACGCTCTACTTACAGTAGGAGTTCTATTTTCTCATATACAATTGAATTATGAGTTTTTACTCATTTTAAAGTACCTTTTTATACATCTCAGATCATATACATCTGAGACACATCCTGTCTGAGATATTTATTGTTATTTTAATTCCTTAATTTAATAATATAAGGAACATGTAAAATATTGAAAGGTTCTTAAGTGGTTTTTGCAACTTAAATTACTTAATATCTTCACACAATTCATTATTTACAATTAAAAATTCGCTAATTCGATGCGCGAGGCAGACTCGTCATTGGATGTGAAGAGTTAAACTGAAGTCCGGTGAAGGCTATTTCGGTTTGGATCTCGCCTTTCTGGTCTGTAATCTGATACTGCTTTTGCACCTCCAAAATCGAAATTGCACCTCCAAACCTCCCCATCACATCAAAAGCAGAACGTTGTACTTCTACAGATTTCACGTATATTTGAAACAGTAGAAGCTTGGTAATATCGGTGCTCAAACAAATAATCCTCTAGTCACAAACATCAGATCCTATTGTTAGGTGAAAACCCTATATCATTAGCGATGGTAAAGAAGTTTGATATCGTTGAAAGGATCATAATTGTCATTCATAATCTCGGACGATACTTTTCTACCCTATGAGGAGGAGGAGGATTAAGGAAGCATGGAATGCGTGAGGAACAAGATGTGGGTGTTTATGTGTCTCCGCACCAGCTAACACTTATGAAGAATAAATGTATTTTATATGCTATTTTCACATAATTTTGGTATTAAAGTTTTTTTTTTTTTTTTCGTTCTATAGATGAAAACAATTCATTTTATCGTTAACATGTTATTTGCTCTTTTTTGCAGAAATCTAAAAGAATATATAATTACGTCTACTTATTTGATGATGTCGTGCCCGCGTTACCACGGAAAGGGGATGCAGTAGCTTCTGAGGGTAAAGACCCCTGAGCAACCCTGAAGTCTGACTTCTAGCTCATATGAAGATGACACACACACACATTCACTTGCACAACTCTTTTTACAGGGGGTGGGGGGCACATTCACACACCTCACTGATAGAACGCAGATGAAGAACAACCATGCCTGAACCGGGATTCGAACCCGGGACGCTCAGATCACAGAGAAGATGCGCCCCCCTTATGCCAGGACGCCGGCACATCTACTTATTTTTACTGAAAGAAAGAAGTACGTGTGCAGCATTAAGAAAGTTTAAAATCTATTGTCATTCATTTCCATTTTATCAGTTGTGCTATTCAGCTAGACCTGTGTTATTAATTCATCGGATCGGTTTAGTAAAATAAAAATTTGAGTTAGTCGTGAATATTTAGGTAACAGTATATTGTTCTCTTTTCTTTAATATTTATGATATTTAATCTCTTTTTTTCAAATTCTCATTTAAAATAACCTTGAAAAGCATTTCCTGTAGTGCAAAGGATTTTATTTTTTTATATTTTCTCCTCTTCCCATTATTAGTTCGAAAACAGGCGGAAATGGCAAACGTAAATCTGTATGTTAAGGTTTATTAATCTGTTATTTTATTTCGAATTTTTTAAAAAAAGCTGCTGAAAGTTTCATGGCACTATGGATGAATATGTGAAGCCTCTAAGGTCCTTGATTCCCTTTGGAAACGCGTCAAATGCTGTTTGTCATCAGAGTATTTAATTCACTAACGAGTGGTTCAGAATTAAAATAGACGTCTTATTACATTTGACGAAGAAAAGGCGTGGGAAAACAGATTGGCGTAAAACAAACAGAGAAATCTTACATGCAATTGATGCAAACCTGAGGAAGCCAGATGATGTGAAGTGCCAAACACATCGCCAAACAAATTGCCAAATGATGTGAAGAATGAAAACAAATTGAATTGAAGTTTCTCTTCGATTTCTTTCTCTGATTCTCTGCTACCAAATCATAATGTTACGGCTGACATTTACATAATATTTTAGTTAAAGTAAATAATTTTATAGTCTATTAATATTGGAACTTCCATTACGAAAGCACCGATAATGGGCATGCAATTATAGAAAGGCATCATAATAGAATGGACATCCATTGTTTTTCGGAATCCTGGATAATACTGTACGGCGCCTTCTTATAAAGTAAGACAATAACTATCCTTTTTTTCCATCTTTTTTCCACTCTTTAACATAGCTCTATAATTTATTAGATAAAAATGAACTGCACAGCAAGATAAAACTTTAAATTTTGAACAATTCTTCACGTTCAAGTCCATTTGAGAATGTCAGAGACGTTTCCGAAATTATATTATTCAAATTATTGTGGAACTTAAGAGCACCTATTTATTCAGATATAATTATTTTTCTATTGCTTGTATTTCTCATTACATCATTTATATTTGTAAGATATAATGATAGCTTCTCAAAATGAAATATTGATGGATGTAATCCAAAATTACTAATTTGTAGTAAGTCACCCAACTAATCATTCTTTTCCATAGTTTTGACTAAAAAAATTTACTTTTAAATTTGTCAAGTACGGATTCTGAATTCAGAAAACAAAAGACTAGCAATTGTTACTCAAGAGAATTTGATGTAGTAAAAGTAACTTTGTTGAAAGGAATGAAAAATTTCAATGTGTCTCAAAATTTGTATACTCTCAAATTTTGCTCAACATTTCTCAATAAGGCTGGAACAATGCAAATATATCATATATTTTTTTCACACTTAAAAATCAGAAATTCAATGGCTTTTGAATTTATACTTTCCAAAATAATTTGTTGTATCTCAAATATTGTTGTCTGAACTACAATTGCCAAGTTATCAAAGACATTGATATATAGTTGGTTTGTATTCATTAATTTCATTAAATCAAACTTCAGGTTGATACTTCATTATTCTTAAGCGATATTCGCATGTCCCAAAAATGGAATTGCCCCATCTTCCACCATGACATGATTTTTTTTTTTTTTTTTTTGCATTTTTGCATTTAGTTTAACTTTATTTACATCCTGCGAAATAAGAAATAGTGAAAGAAAAGTAAAAAAAACAAAAATGCCAACAAGTTCCAGAAGGACTGATGTTGGCAAGAAACAGTAAGAGATTTCTTTATCTTACATTATTTTTCGTAAAAAATACTCATGCATTTTCCCTTTGTCAGAAACAATTTAATTAGTTGTTGAAATGTCACAAATTCAAATCTTGCATACTTTAAAATGTATTTGAGACATTAGTGGTCAGTTAAAGAGTAGATTGTAAAGTGACCTAAAAGATATCTACAGGGGAAAAAAAAACACATCTTGCAACACTTGCATTCACTTTTTATTTTATGCATGAACGAAAGACGAATCTTTTTCGAACGAACATCGAACCCAATACCCGCGTACAAACATTCCACAAACTAACTCTCGAACCGGAGCCTCCAAACAATTTTGGAAGCGATGGAATGAAACACCTCGACTGGCTGAAAAGAAAAGACAAATCCTTTCCAACGAAAAGCTGACCAGAAAACACGTGACCCGCTCCTTAATCAAAAGCATCGTCTGCCTCCCCCACCCCCGGAAGCCAAGTTGCGCATGCAGAATGTCTTCCCACCTAATGGATCCACTTCCGGTGACACACTGTCGCCGGAAGCACCGCCATCTTACCTTTCTTAGCCTCGAGCCCAAAAGTCTCCCGCCTCTGTGTACGGAGCGATGTCTGATTTTAAACACAACCTTATCCGCTTTTGTTCACGGCTCGAGTTTTCCGTCGGAAACGGTTTGACTGTTTTACAGGCAACTCAATTCCTCACCGGTCGACTTAAAACTGCTCGGGATAATAGAAAGAGGTCTCTCCTCTGTTTCGAGTTGTGTTTCTGTGTTTTCTTAAGGGACTTCTTGGAGGAATTGAAAGAGCAGGGCACGAAGTTTTTCCTTCTTCCTCCACAAACATTAAATGCAAGGCTTCCGACCAGAACCTTAACTAGACGCGACGGAGAAAATAAAATTCTTCTACGTTCCACTTTGGAGAAAGAGAGGCTGATTTATCGGAATTCACTTTGTCGTATGAGAAATGAAAACAGAGCAATCGCTAAGTGCAAAGAAACGCGCCTGCATTTTTTAAGGCTTATCTAGATTGTTTTCTTGAGGCGCGACTTAAAAAGACTCGAGGAATTTAAAAATGAAGTGATGAACGGCAACAAGCAGATATTATATTAAGTTGAAGGGAAACGTTTTTGATAATGTAATCCACTGGGCCGAATTATCAAACAAGCAAAGAGGTTATCTGCTTATGGGTCTCACAACATTAAAGGGGGGGGGGTAGCAAAATTCCAGTAGATTATTTTAAAAGATATTTTCTGAATATATTGTGCTTTTATTTAGTTTATAAGGACTGCGAACACTTAAAATAGATCCGGATTAAAATCAAATACCGTTTAAATGTCTATACATATAAAACGTTAACGTAATTGGCACAGAAATCGCTCTTATTACATACTAGTCGCCTTTAGTGACCACTTGGTTCGCCAGGAGTAATGCTTAAAGTTAAAATTTTCAATTAAATATTTATATATCTTGCACTCTTAATAGCTTCTTCAGTAAAATATTTTTAAGCTTCAAATTTTGATAAAACTCATACTATTAGAAGCCTTAAGATATTCAACACATTTTACTATATGTCTCTTCTTACATTTCTGTCTGCTAACATAAGGTTTAAATTTGAAATAGAATACATTAAACTTAATACATAAATACGAAAACATTTTTGTTGGAACCAAACATATTTTTTAAAACTATGTCAATAGAAAATCGAATCCTTATTATAATCTTAGCATTATAATCTTATGTGTAATTTTTTTATATTTTATGCAATATTTCCGAGAATTATTCAACAAAAATTTTTCTAATTCATCACAAAATTCAATTTTACCTTTTAAAAGATTCAAAGGCCTAAATAATGTTTTATTTTATTTCATTCAAAAGATGTACTTCTGAAAACAATGATGAAGTCTAAATTTTAAACAGTCCTTTGATCTTATAAATAAAATTATCCAATAAAATTATCTTGACAGTCTAGCGTTTCAATCTTCTGAGGTCATGCCTGACCGAGTTATGAAGCTTTGAATATCATTATTTTAGGACAGTCAACAATTTCATTACATTAGGCAATCAGTCGCGAGAAAAAATCTTCAAGAAATAGTGCGTATTTATACAGATTTTCAACATTTCATAACTCAATAAGTTTTAATTACAAAAGAGTGGAACTTTTTATCTTTAACTTTTAATGACTCAAAGAATATTTTATTAAATATATCTAAAAATCTAAAATCTAAAAATCTAATCTAAAAATCTAAAAATTTAAAATTCGCATTCATCATTTAATAAAATTGGGCTTAATTAAAGCGGATATCCTATTTATATCAAACTATGTATGCCTTAAATAAAACATAATTACTATAATTAATAGCTATCTAAGATCCTCACAGGAAACTTTTTCTCGTATTTTTTTTAACAGTAAATATCACATCTCATATTTATTCCATTTCATACAAATATGATCTATTGCCCTTTCCTAGGTTTAGTTTGCAGTAAGAGTTAACTTAATCTTTCAATTTGAATTTTTGTCAACGTGATGGCAACATGCTGATAAAAGTAACTACAACAAATTATTTCACGTTATGCGAAATAAATTGCTGGAGGATATGTTAAAAATATTTTTAGAAAAAATAGAAGCAAATTATAAGTTAAAACATTGATATCATTGATAAAATTGTTTTTTGATCTTTAAGATGATGTCAAAAAAAAAAAAAATCAGTTTTGTACTGTAATATTTCAGACCGTATCGCAGAAAAACACCAGAATTTTGCTTAATTTTTAATTAATTAAAATTCATAAAAATCACTCTAAGATGCACATTCCTATCCTCCATAGTATATGTGAGCTAAGTTCGGTAATTGTAGGTCATATGATCTGACGCGCAGAACGTCAAAACATGCACACGCACAAAAACACACATGCATCTGATAATCAGCCTTGGAGAAATTGGCACTGTTTGGAGCGTTTTCTTTAAAACCGTGGATGGAAAGTCTAAAATCGTACGTTTTCATAGAATAATGATAATCAAGTTATCATAAATCTGTCAGTTTTAGTGATTGATTCAGCTGAATGGAGTGAAACTTTTTTTATTTAAAATATTAGTTTCCCAAAAATAATTCGTTAAATGTAACCCACACAGCAGATGAACTATGTAAAAATTCAAAATCTGTAATTCATCAAAACATTTATTAATGAAAACTATATTTATTGTTTTTCACTTCATTTAAACTTCATTCCTTCATTTAAACCATTTTGTTAGCAGGTGTATGTTTATTACTAAAGGTTTACAAATTAGCCGTTTTACCCGGATTTGAATGCATATTCTGTAAATATTAAACCGTGCTTGTCTTAAATAAAGTAGATTTAATGCATTAATAATATAGATAATGTAAAAGATCATAGAAAACTTTGTCTTGCATTTATTTTTTAAAAAATGTCATATTTCATATTTATTTTATTTTATGTAGACACATTATGAAAATTATACTTTTCTAGTTTTAATTTGCAGTAATGGTTAACTTATTTTTTAAAGGAGCTTCTGTCAATGTGATGACATTCGGTGATGAAAGGGAATTTTTTCCCATGCGCATGTAACGTGCCCATCTAGATTAAATTTTATTTTTATTTTCTGCAAAATAAATTGTTGGAAATTTAATTAATAGATTTTTTTAAAAATTCATTAAAAATAAGAATTTAATTTAGAGGTTAAAACATTGATATCATTGAAACTATTGTTCTTTGAGCTTTAACCCTTATCGTGGCAAGATTGCTTTTTTGAAGAAAAGCAAAAAAAAAAAAAAAAAAAAATGTATATAGGTAGCTTCTTTACGCTATAAAAATCATCAAAAAATAAATAAAAAACGTCTAGAAATGTCATGTGTTTAATAAAACCAAGCTAAAAATTATTTTATAGTGGTAGTATATTTTTATAAAGTTGTATGTATGGTATACTATACAAAATGAACATAAGGGTTAAGAAGATGTAAAAATAATTTTTGTCCAATAATATTTTTGGAAGTTATCGCGAAAAAATGTCGAAATTTCTATTAATTTTGATTAATTAAAATTATAATTAAAAACTTTAAAAAATATCTCCAATGTGCTCATTTTTGACCTCCAAGATATACATACATGTGCCACATTTGGTAGCTGTAGGTCAAATGGTCTCTGCTATAGAGCGTCAATACACACATATGTCACGTAGAACTATAGTATAGAACTCAAAGACACACACAAGAGGTAGAGCTAAACCAATTTATTAACTGAACTCTGAACACAGTAACTGACAAATCTTCTGCTTTTATACAAGCAGAGAAAGTTCCAGAATACTCTTCTGGACACAGTAAGAAAAGTCCAGAACACTTGTCTGGTAAACTAAAGAAATGTCCAGTATCTTCTGGAACATGAAATAAAGGAAAACATAAAATGAAGTAATTCAGTATTTACACATACTACTAATCGCATTGTCTCTAGCGGTATTCGAACACAGGTCTCTTGATCATGAGACCAGTGCCATGACCATTCGGCCATGGAGATTCGACTGTCTTTTTTCAATGAGGCAAAGATATAGAAAATAAAATAGTCGAAATTGCTGGAAAATAAGCCGAAAATATTTTTTGAAAGTTAATTAAAAATAGAAAACAATTTCAGCAACAAAATAATCTTTGTCATTGAAGAGATGATTTTTTGAAATTAAAAAGGATGTAAAAATTAAATTTGTGTTGTAATAGATTCAGAAGTTATCGCAGAAAAAAACCAAAAATTTGTTTAAATTTCATTAATTAAAATTTCTGATTGCTAAATAATAAATAACAATAATGAATTAATTATAATAAATAACAATAAACTTTCTCCAAAGTATATATAAGTCAATTTTAGTAGTTTAAGATCAAAGGTTTTGACCTGAAGAGCACTCACAACACATTTATCTTTATTATAAGTAGCGATAAAGATTATATAACTTTACATTCTGAATTCAATATAATTCTTTGATTTAATATTATATCAATGTATTTATATTCAATAATATTACTTAAAATTATTGCTTGAGTTTTAAATTCTTTTCAACTATAAACTGAAAGCGTTTCTGGCTTTCATCAAATGTTAAATGAAAACATGTTAGAGAGAATAAAAGAAAATTGCTTGTTGTTACCATAATTACTCTTTTAAAATTTTTAAATCGTCATTTTCAAATGAGGATCGCATTTTTATTATTGAAGCTTGTTATTTATAAGGTGAAAATGCAACACTGTTTCTGCGGAATTGATCATTCAAGTGGAACATTCAAAAAGCGATTTAAGACATTAGCAGGGATTTTTAAAATTGAATTGACACCATTCAATAAGCAATTCTTCCTCCTGGTCCGTTAATCAGATAAATATTAGGTTGTAGATGTGCTTAGAAGAAAATATGGATTCAAGATGCATCATTGTATGAAACATTGACTCTTTCTTTGCCGGGAAGCATGTTTCACTACCAGATACAAAAGCTAGCACTGAAATAAACTCTACTGTGAGATTTGGAGAAGTCAATAAGTATATATTTTTTTTTGGAACAAGATGTGATAAAATAAATTTATAACGTTATTTCATACACATGAATTTTAAAAAAATGCGACATTGTAATTAATATGGTAAAAATTCGAAAAAATTCCACGGCTTCAAAATGCGAAAATACTTATAAGTATGATTTATTATTATTCTGTTCATTTTAATGATTTGAAATCAAAAATTTATATTTTCATCCCATCAATTTCACTTTCACTCATTGTCAAAAAATTGATTTTCTCAAAATCGGATAAATTAGTGCCGAATTTTTATGATTCGAAATTCTATTAAAGTATAAACTTGTAACCAATCAAAAGATGCAATTCAAGACAAATGAAACCTGAAAAAAAAATTATTGCAAAACGAAAAGAAGGGATAAAAAAAGAACAAAATGGAGGAAAAAAAATCTGAAACTTAAAAAACCACTTAAAATCTGAAACTTAAAAACACTTTAAGCTTTTTATAATTCATTTTGTGAAGAATCATAAAACTGTCAATTCATAAAACTGTCTCAGTATAAGAAATTTCATAGAAGCTTTTAAAGGATTGCACGAAATAAAACTTGTATTAAAATAATAATGCTTATAGCCTGGATACTATCTACAAATTGCATGCTGAGACATATGGGATGCAAAAAATATCCTTAACGCCATACTAATTAGGATCTAGGGTTGATTAATTTACTTAGAGCTGCGAGATTTGCCAGGTGGTTACTTTTTGGATAGTAGGTACTCGGTAAGAAAGACATTTTCAAAATATTTTCTAGAATTTTAATTAAAAATTTATCGTGAATAATTTTCCTCGATAACCTAGATGCATGATATAGAACAAAATTATTTCCATACCAGTGAAAAAAATTAACTTTTTAGTGATTTTTAATTTATTTCCATGCAGTTTATTGTAATACCTTTTTTGTTGTATTTGATTTGTGTACATGCGCGTTGTAATGACATTAAATATGTTTTTTGGTGCGCACATTATCTTTACTATG
Organism: Argiope bruennichi; assembly: GCF_947563725.1. Taxonomy (NCBI): domain Eukaryota; kingdom Metazoa; phylum Arthropoda; class Arachnida; order Araneae; family Araneidae; genus Argiope; species Argiope bruennichi. The sequence continues at coordinate 125,019,476 of NC_079154.1, read as the reverse complement.
ATTAGAGGTAAATTTAAAAAAACATATTAGGAAGAAAGACGAATCAAGTCTAAAACATCATTTTGCTACAGTTATCTTACTATTTTACCTTGCTGTAATGCTTTGAGTTAGAGGTTCAATTTCTTTCTTTCTTTTTATTGTTTAAATTATTTTTCAATTCCTTTAATTTTTCATTTTCCTTTATACTTTCAGCAATGTAAAAAGATGTTTCAGAGAGCTGAAAAAACTTTTTCATTCCGAAAATAAAAGACACGTTAAAGATGCTCTGTTTGGAATATCTGTTCCATTAAGACTCACTTCAACTCATAGCAAATGATAAGAGCGGTTTCATCACATATACGGTCCCTCAAAAAGATGAGGGGAAAAAAAAGGGTATGAAGAAGAACACCTAAACTGTAATTTCTCTCTGTTTCATTTCATCCCTCTCCCAAATCCAACATTTCAGCGTTTTTTATACCCTAACCGTAAGACGATGAGGGCGAAAAAGAAAAAAAAAAAAGTCATTCATATCTTTTTTCATTCGCGTGTCGAGCCAGTTTCGCTCGTGTTTGCTTGCTGTCTCGATTTACACCCTTCTCTGTGTCGGTCCGTTTTACTTCAATATTGTTCGCCAGCCTGTTCCACACCTCTTTTGATAGTGTTTGACTAGGCCTAGGGGTCAAGTGTCGGTAAACAGCGAAGGGTTTTAAATTCTTTTTCATCCCCTCCCGAGACTTGCTTCCTCCGTTTCTTGTGCTCTTCTCACTTTTTTTTCTTCTCCCCCCTCCCCTTGGTACCATTTTGTACCAAGATATCAATTGACTTTCTCCTCGTGTGTTCTTTACTCGCGTGTTTTGAGGCGGAGACTGCGCGTATATTGCATCGTGGTAATAGTGAGATAGATTTTTTTTTTATTTATGTGTATTAATATAAAGTGGTTCTCGTCTTTTTCAATCTAATCATGAGCCAATGTGAAGAACAAATTGTGACGATGACCGTAGTTTGTGAAGTACCAGGCATTTGAAAATAATGTAGATATATATTTTTTTAATTAGCGGGGTGGTCTCTCCAAAATTTTCTCGCATACTTTCTAATAAATTTGGCAAGCCAGAGAACGCCTTGCATGGCATTGGTATGCAATCGTTACGAAATATTTTTTGGGGTGAATTTAGCATTTTTCCAGAATATATCATGTCAGACTTGGTGAGTTTTTTGGCGATTAAACCTTGGCATGCTTTAATAATATTCAAAAATCGAATTTGTGTTTTATGAACATTTTCCTCAACCGATTAGAACAAAAAATTGACACAAAACTGCACTTGTAGTCACAAAATCCAACATCAAATTCGATGTATTTAAGTCATTACGTTTTCGAATTATTGCGTTTTACATTCCAGAAAGTTCAGACAGACAGACAACCAAGTCGTACTTGTATTAGGCTCAAAATTTGATAGTTCTCTACACTGGCGAGGATAAAACTGTGTACCGAATCTTATCTATCTAGCTCTCTTCGTTTTGTAGCTATCGTGTTAACTTATATTCGAACAGCCGGATTTCCTCTGAAAAATTTTTACTCACAATTTGATAGAAATGTGCAAACTTGGTGTAAAATTCATATAACAAGATTATTTTTAATAGCACAAAAAGGTTTGAGTTATCTTTGTCACACACAGACAGACAGATATTTTCCACAGAAATGTGTTTTTTGAACTCAAGGTGGTCTAAAACATGGAGATTCGTTAAAATCTCGAGCTCGAGTGTTATGATGATTGCTATACTTTCTCTATACTACATGTACGAGAAAGTTAAAAAAATCTGTTGGATTAAAAACATTTTGTAAGGAAAACATTCTATATATATCATTTTTTTCTTTTTGAGAAAGTGAAGTAAAATAATTCACATTCATAAAAATTCATATATTAAGTGAATTAATTTTTTCATATTCTTCTTCTGAAAGTTCCGAATTTGAATTCTTATTCATAATTCGGAATGTGAGATCGAAATTTGCAAGTAAATACTTCAGATATCAGAGAGCAAAATCTGGAAATAATTTGTGATTCAATTTATTTGATAAATCCAAAAATATTAGAATTATGAAATATCCATTTATTACGTAGCCCTTTCTAGGGCCGTTGGAAGTATGCTTTCCACCAAATTTATCAATCTTTGTATGAAATTATGTAGGTTGGCATAAGTTCTGACGAATTTTTTTTAGAAAGACAGAAACTTAGATGCTTTAGTTCTTTATCTTACACAAAATGCCATTTCTTGATTTGTTACTTAATTATTAATTAACCAAATTAATTAATGAATCAAATTAAATTTATCTAATAAGCTAAATGAATCCCTTTTCTTATTCTTAATTCCAGTCTAAAAATATTTTAACATAATATGACTAGAAAAAAATGGACCTTTAAAGGGTTAATAAAGTAAGCATGACGATGCCTAAACAAACAGCCAGAAGTGGTTCCCCTACAAAAGTAATTTTCTCGCATATCTTTAATGAGGGTTAATTTGTGTTTTAAATAATTTTTCCCCCAAACCAATTGTAGGCAACAATTGACACAGAACTACAGTTACAGTCACAAAATCACATACCAAATATTATATATTTAAGTCATTGCATTTTTAAGTTGTTGAGTTTACATGCTTCTGAAAATACAGAGCGACAGACGTTCACTCTCTCTTCGGATTTGACTCAAAATTTGATATGCGTCTACAATATAGATAATAAATCTATGTACCAATTTTTATACCTGCATCTCTTTTTGTTTTGTAGTTATTGAGCTCCCATGTACTCGAACATTCTGCTTTCTTGGCTATGAATTTCGTTCAAAATTTGATAAAAATCTATAAATTAGGGCATAAGTATATATACCAAATTTCATTCGTCTAGTTCAAATGAGTTTTCTTTGTCCCAGATAGACAGACAGGCAAACATTTTTCAAAAATGGGTTTTTCGAACTCAGGAAGATCTAAAACATGGAGGATCGTCAAACTTTTGTGTTTTGACGAATGCTATACTTTCTCCATGCCTTTTATACACGAAAGTAAAAATTAGAAATGATTGAGTAAAATTTTTATATCTTTTAAACAATACTTTTTTCTTATTACATCTTAATAAGAAAAGCAATTTATTTATTAAGATTTAATAAAGTTGCTCAACAGTAATAAATCTTATGGTTACCAAAACACTCAAATTAACCTTTCCAAATTAATCTTACAAGCTCTCTTGAGGCAACTGCTGAGAATGAACTCGTAACCGAGACTGAAATTTGACGGACGGGTTGACGAATTTCCATTTCCACTCCCCGTCGCAATAAGGGAAGCAAAAGTGTAGAAAGCTTATTAGGTGGCACAACTGACCCGGGATTTAATATCGCCGCATTCGCACCGATATGTTGACGCTCACAGCGGCATTAGCATGTAATTATACCCGCGGGGTTCTCCGCACCTCTGCGCATTCTGGACTAAGTCAAAAATCGAGGCCTGCAGTCGGGTCTGTAATTGGCTATGTTAAGCAAACAGGGAAGTATCAATAACAGCAATTAATCCTTTTGGATAATATGGTATTCAATGAAAAATGGATAAATAATGCGAGAAACATGTCCAAATTTCAGAACCAGAAAGAATTGTTATAAAATTTGAGGTTTAAAAAATTTATTTTAAAATAACCTTTTTATTTATTTTAATATCCTTGAATGGGAAATATTCATACAGAAAGCATTGCTATTGTCAGAATATTCGTTCAAGGTTTTTAATAAATTTTGGCATTTTAGATTTAATTCTAAAATAAAAATAAAAGTGTATGGTTGTCTGTTTATCCGTGAGTATGCAAATTTAATTCTTCAAAAACAATGAATTAGATTAATGGAACTTGACATGTGGTTCTCACATCAAAATTTTAATCATGTTTCGAGTATTAGAGAAAACTTTGGCTACACTCGATTTTCTTTTGTTTTACTATGAAATAAAAAGAATCGGTAGTTTTTCAAGTTATTTCAGAATGTGCGTTGATATTGGAACTAAATAAAAATGTGATATGAAATTTTAATTATCGAGTAGGTTTTTTTCTTGCATTGTCACTTCAATCTTAAAAAAAAAAAATGTTATCAGAAGAGATATACTAGAAAATGAGGAGGTAACTGTAATACATTTTTAGGTAGATTCCTATAGGAAGACTATCTATTGCATTGGTTCTCATGACAAAAATTTCTGCATTTTTTTACCGATCATAGTCCCTAAAAACCAAAACTACACCGGAGCCTGTTTAGTTTGTTCTCCTTTCCGCATTTTAGCACTCAATTTGAAAATTTTGCATGACTTTTAATTTTTTGCTATGGTGATTACACAGAAAAAGTTTTGTGGTTTTAGGTTAATTAGGAGAAATTTTACAATTAAATATATCTAAAATGTCAGCTGGTGTGATTTCGACAAGGCAATTTATCATTATAAATAACTTACGTTCAACAAACGATTGCTCAGAGTAAAACAAACTTCCCAAACTACTATCGCACATTTGTTTGACCTTGAATGGAGTGTTATTGGGTTCACAGCGCAAATCAATCAATTATACTAACTTTGTTGTGTCTAAGTGTTTTGTTACAGAGCATTTGCTTATCTGCTCATAAAAAAAATTCCATTCTGTTTTCGAGCCTTGTGCAGAGCAGACACCCTGAAACGATACCTCGTAGAAAAAGTCTCATCCATGATGAAATGGCTAATTTATTGCTAGAACTTTCTGAGAATGAATCGGATGGTGGTGAGCTGTCTTGTTCTGATTTAGATTCCGATGAAGACATAAGATTGCGTGAAAGTGACTGCGAAGAATCTGAAGAAATAATTTGTTTTGTTACAGTTTTTTATGATATAAAGGGTCATAATATATGATAATTACATGAAATAATATTAAAGAGTTTTAAAACTAAATCCTACTGAACAGTAGTCCTGCAATTATTTAATTATTACAATTTTTTCAATATTTGCAATTGTTTCGAAATCCAGGACTAATTAGTCTTTCCCATGCCCTAATTCTATCATTAAAATTTATATTTATCTATCAATAAAAATTTAGGTTCCCAGTTTTGAAAAAAAAATGAAATAAAACTTCTAGGTTTCTTTTATTTCCAGAGTTAAATGCTCGTGAAGTACAGATTAAAATCTTGAATAAAAGTAATTAAATAAAAACAAAGGAGTAGAAAAATTGAATGGCAACATTATATAAAAACGATCAGCTTACAAATTTCAAGAAGCTGCGCATTTTTTAGTTTATATATATATATAATGATATTTTAAACTTTAATTTCAACTTAATTAATTTCCAAGATTTTATTTTAATTTATCCCATAGTAACTTCATTCTAAAATATTCTCTTATTTCGTGATCCAATTCCACTTTCTCTACTTAATTCATTCAAGAGACGCTTCATAAAATTGCTTAATCAGCTAAACGCCGATACTTTCACACGCTCGGCGTGAAGGGGTAAAAAATGTCCAGTAAGTACATTCTCTCTTAAAAGATCCCTGTGTTTCCCTTACATGTGATTTACATGCTTCAGAAATCCCTATCAGAATCTTATTAATATATTAGCACAATGAAGAAATATTTTCCCTATCAAAATCTAAGGTTATAAAAGGCGAGGGATAATTTATTTCGGCCTTTTTTCCCCACTTCGGCTTTTCTGCTGCTCTGTGGCGGACGTCTTGGCTGCGTCCGCCACATAGCAGCAGAAAGCAGACAGAGCACGTCCGTCCATATATATATATATATATATATATATATATATATATATATTAAATAAACCTCATTATTCCAGTGCTTTTTTTAATTTGATGATGTTTTGGTTTGACGTATGCCGCATTATTGAAATTATACTATTTTAAAAATATTGTAATAATAAAGTACAGCCATTATGGCCAAATGGTGTGAATCGGTGTTTAAAAATGCCTCGAAAATATGTATTCTCAAACTGGATTTAGTAAAAATGATAGATTCAGGACAAAGTTCTATATTTTGTAACTATCATCGGATCTGTAATTTGTAACTACTTTTCATAGTGTTGTGAACGCCATGGTATTCGTGACCTTATCTACGGTCCACAATTTTATGCGGGAAAAGGGGGAGGAAATTAATTGGAGGATATTCTGGAATGTTTCGGGAAGACCTTTTCCCTCATAAAATTTTATCTAAGAATTGAAAGGAATTTAAAAATAACAATTTAGATGAAAAGAAATTTACCTGTGCCTTCTAGCTTGCTGAAAACATTATTTTTTAGAAGCAATTGTTGCGAAAGTGTGATGTTATCCAAAATACTTTCTTTTAGAAATTTTCATATTAAAAACAATAACGAGGCCTAAAAAGCGTTAGCTGAAAAGTACTGTAATTATAATGCATTTCATTCCCCTTCATTTTTAATGCTGAAAAACAACAGCAGAATTTAATAATTATTTTTTTTTTCACATCTAAAATAAAGAGAAGTATAATTCGAAAATTCCCCCAAAGCACAATAATTTAATTTAAAACTCGAAGTTTTTGATTAATACTTCAGAAAAACCTCAAAAAATATAAACTAACCATGAAAAGATAAAAGTTCATATTTTCGTAATGAAGTAGTGATTTTAAAAACGGCAAAAAAAAAAAAGATGGAGTGAACAATTTGCGTTTCCTCGAAACACTGCTTTTTTTTTCTCACGTTATTTAATTTTCTTGTAGAACTAACTTCATGAAATATCATGTTCTAATAAACTACGAAAAAATGTTCTTCAATTTCTTTGAAAGTATTTATTTAAAGTAGAAGGTTTTACCCAATAATAGCTTCTTATATTTTAATAACAGCAGCGCATGAATTTTGATATTAAAGAAAGTCAAACTCTGAAAACTAAGTATTAAAATTAAAAAAAAAGTTTTTAGGAAAGGGCCTTTGATTAATTACTAACATGTAGAAAATATTTGTTTTTCTTTTAGAATTAAAAATAGAAAAATCAAGACAAAAAGCTTGAGAGGCTAATATAAACTATATTCTTAAGTATAAACTAAATAAATGGAAATTTTCAACATGTTCATTATTTATCTTAATTTTTAATGAATGATGAAGAATTTTTTTTATTTGATCTGTATTGTTTAATTTTTTTATACTGCTTTTTGCGCCTTTCACCTTATGATTTTTATTTAAAAAATATTTTCTGTATTTTAATATGCTTAAAAACTGTGGTTTAGAAAAATGTTTTCTTACTACCCTTTAATATTTAGTTAATGGTATATTCTATAATTCATTATTATGATTATAATGGAACCTTGTAATCAGCATTTCTTAAATTCATTATCAGATAGAATTTTTCGTTTTGTATCACAATTAAATAAAAGGAAGCGATTAATAGGCTCTAGAATTATTAAGATACTAGCCGCCTTTGGCGACCAGCCGGTTCGCCAATCTTAATGCTCTTTAAAATTTTAATAATTAACTATTTTATGTAATTCCTACTTTAATAGCTTCTCCATTAAAATATTTTAAAACTTCACATTTCAATTCACTCAGAATATTATAAAGGCCTTCAGTCATTACGTAATCTTTATCTCTCCAATTTTCTGTTAGCTCCCGTAGAATTTATGCTTTAAATTAAAGTGGAAAGGATTAATCTGCAATTAATACAATAATATTTTTTACTGATACAAAGCATTTTTTTTTGTAATATGATTACTGAAAACAGAGTCACTGAGCATTTAAACCTTATGGGCACTAAAGAATATCTTTCTTAATTTATGTCATATCTCAAGAATTTGTCAACAAAATTTTTTCAGATTTATCTTGAGCAGGTATATTAATTAACAATGTTAAATTTTAAATGCATCAAACACTAAGAAAATAAACAGAATCGTTTAAAATAATCGGTCGAAAACAGGTTTAAAAAAATTACTTAAAAAATGATGAACTTAAACTAACATAGATGCAATTTAATTACAAAAGCATACAACTAACCCAAAATAATTTAAATCCTTCCGTTGAAATGTAAACAATCAGAATACAATGCGCATGCGTGAATTTTTTTACGCCAGTTGGGGTAACGCTATGTAGATTAGAAATTTTTAATTTCCTTTAATCTGTTTTATTTTAATTCAAAAGTACTTCAGAATGAATCTGAAAGATCGATTAATTAACAATGTTTAATGTTAAAAGCATAAAACATTGAGAAAATAAACAGAATCGTTTGAAATGATCGGCCGAAAAATGTTAGCCCTAGCCTCATTGCTGTTGGGGAAAAAAAAAAAAAAAAAAAAAAAAAAAAAAAAACCTTGAAGCCTTACTCATTTGGAGGTGGGGAAAATGGAAGATTTTTTGGCGGGAAAGTTAGTTTTTAATTAATAATTAAATTCTAATTAAAAATTCGAAAAAAGGAGCCCCAGGTGCACATTCCCAACCTCCAAGGTGTACACGTACCAAATTTGGTAGCTGTAGGTCAAATGGTCTTTTCTGTAGAGCGCCAACACACACACACACACACACACATTGAGCTTTATATATAAGTATAGATTATACTATCACTTAAAACACATAACTGTTGAAAATTATCCCAAGATTCTAACAATGAAATGAAATAAAAATCCATCGTTTAATTTTTTATTTACAGTTATGAAACTATTCTAGTTGAATAAAAATATGTAATAAACAGTAAATTAAATTTTTAAAAATGGATGAAGTTCAAATTTCGGAAAATTTCAGATGAAACTTGAAGTCCTTTTCGAGGAAAATAAAATTAAAAAAAATATAATTACAAAACTTTAGTTCATCTGCAAAGATTTTTAAAGTACACTGTACAAATTTTACAATATCCAGAATTTTCGAAAAATACCCAATAATTTTAGAATTTAACATGCCTCTTTTAAAGACTGTAATTGCATAAATTTATTAGTGCCAATTAAGATAACTAGGAATTAATTTTGCATAACGAATTCTGGAGGGTTCGTTAAACAACGTCTATTTTTCCAAATTTATTTATTAATAAACTAGTTTTAGAGTAATCATCATAACTACTCTGGTATGTTCCCAATTATTTCAGAATAAATAAAGTAATTAAAAATGCATATTTTGGTTTCTAATCACCATAACAAACTGATATATTTGTGTTGATAAGAAACTATTGCTTATTGCCTTAGAATTTATTTTCTCGCACTTTTGCAAATTCCCAACCTGAACTGATTTATATTCAAATCTATTTTTCATAATATAAGCATACAAAATTTGGACAAAAGGGGCTTTAATGATGAAAATTTGATCGTGATAGATCGAAGGATAACATAATTGAATGGTATTGATACCCATTTCTCGACCAAACATATTAGATTACAAGATAACTTAAAAACTGCAATCCGTTTCAAGCCGACATCCTGGCCTAGTGGTAGCGTGTGTTCCCCATGTTCTAGACGTCTCAGGTTCGAGTTCTGGGTTGGGCATGTTTTTTCTCTTCCTTGGTTCTTCCTGTGAGGTGCGTGAATGAACCCCCTTCCCCCATTATAAAAAGGGGTTGTGCAAGCGATTTGAGCTAGAAGTCAGACTTCTGCCCTCGGGTGCTCAGGGGTCTTTATCCTCAGAAGCTACTGCGCAAATTTTGGCTTAAATAATCATACGACAAAAAAAAAGAAAAAAAAAAAAAGAATCGGACTGTAAAATATGGTAAACAACGCGTTATAACCAGAAGCTTATCCGGGCAAATTCAAATTATCGATTTTTTTTTTTTCATCGCAATTCAAACAACTTCATTTTTATGTGCTTATTATACCTTTAATAATGGTAACAGACAAAATAATGAGAAAGTTAAAGATATTTGATTGGATTCGGCCCACCATTCGATAAAACCCACAATGCCTTTCGCAAGAAATGCACCAGGAGTATTTGCAAGCGATTACGGTCCACCTTTCCGTGAGTGACACTGGTGAGCACCGTTGATCACGTGTCACCCGAAGAGCCCTATAGATGTGTGCCTAAGATCGGTCTTGCTCGTTTTCAAAAACTCTGCAAACAGTCCCTGGAAAAGAGCCCCACTTTTTCGCTCCTCTGGTCCGCTGACCTCCCCCCACTCCAGGTTTTCAATCCCCCTCTTCAGAGGGACTCACTCCTGATCTGTATTCTCGAAACGCTCGCTCGCTGGAGTGTTGAGGCAGCTTGGGGTGACGTGTAGAGGGTTTGCGGATAGAAGTAATGTTCTGAACGAGCACAGATTGACTCGAATTGTGTGGAATGACTCTGAGAGAGCTAATTTTGCTATAATGTATTCTAAAGAATAGAAACGTCTCTTGAAAACTGAAAGTTCCTTGAAGAAAATTTTGGAATTGTCAGGGTTGGTTTTGACGTTAGTGATGCCGCAGCACTGGGGAAGATTTTCTATCAAATAAATTATTTTATTATTTTTTCCAGCAAAAAAATGTTTATTTTTTATTTTTTATTTATTTAATTATTTTTACATAATTTGAGTTCAGATTCTGTAAATGAAATGAAATGTGAAATTAGGTTTGATATTATAACTTTAGAAATTAACTCATTCGACAGAATTATGATTTTTGAGCTGTATGTTAATAATCTATATTAGTGGCATTTGACATATGCTTGAAGGAGATGCACAGTTTGTTCTTTGAGAAAAAATCTTACCAAATGAATGAGCTAAATTTCCTTTCTATCAAATTTTTTTTACGTAGTTCAAAAGTTTTGAAAAAAAGAAAAACACAATTTTAGATATATTTTTAAGTATTTAAATAGCTTTTCCATTTTTTCTTGACTAGTAAAAACCGAACGGAATTAAGAGACAGTCTGTACCTGAAAATTTCCCACAAAATATTCGAATTGGGAAAATATGTTCCGCTACAGAGATTCTTCCTTTATAAGTGGTAATTCTTTTATTATGTAGTTTTGGCCAATGAATAACCCCATTTAATTATAAATAAAAATTAACTCAAATCATAAGTCATGTTGCAATTACTCTATTCCGCCTCTATCCTACTTGCCTCTCGTGGAGGCTCGTCTCATCATCCGTAGAAGGTAACTCGACCCTACACCATTACTTAACCCACCCAGGATGGCGCGAACCAACTACCGTATCGGACGCTTCTCATCTTCATTTTTTCAAGTTGGCCTACGATGTGACTAACTTAGATAATATTTTGTAAACAAATTTCGATTAACTATTATTTCTTAATGTCATTTTCTTATAATTTAAAACAAATTTCTTCTAAATTATAGTTGAAAGCTAAAACTTGCTCTGAAAGTTTTAGTGATCTCAAAATTGTTCTACACTATCCCATTTGGGATAGAGGGGTCGCACCATTTGGAACTAAAGATTTAAATAAATTATCCTGAATTAGCTTTGAACCTTACCCTTGTAATACTGTGCTTTAAAACTGTATGACATGAAACTAATATTCCTTCTCAACATACTGTCACTCATATGAAGAAAACGTTTCCTTCGTACAAGTTATTATGTAATTTTAATGGTAACAAGGTTTGAGTCTAATCGATTGAAAATATTTCCTCAATGGGCTTTTTTTTCACTTCTATTTAGTAGGAAAACATTTTTATGAAAATTGTACTTCTTTTACAATATATATGGAATGATGAAAATCTTGTAGCTGCATAAATAATTTCGTAGACATACAAATACACTTCGGATATTTTATATAATATTTCTTTTATAGATAAAATTAACCCTCTTTTTAGATCATGGCTAAAATGTTGACCTTCCGTATAAATGAGAGAAAGTTGTCCCAGGAGATATGCAAAGTGAAGTGACACGCTTAAAAAAAGAATAGAGTTAGTCGAAGGGGTGGACGAGCCTTCACTCAGTCAGATTTCCCTAGAGTTCCGTTCCTCTGTCACTTTCATTTACGCAGAATATTGAGAAGCAATTTAATTAATAGAAAGAGATAAATTTTTGTTATTCCTTTTATTCTTTTACAGTTCGTTCAAGAAAGCAGACACAATTCATTGGTTTTTTTGGTAGTTTTGTTTAAGATTTTTAAGAGCTTTTTTTTTTATCTCATAAAGCGTAATATTTGGTTTAGTTTCATGGAGCATAATCGATTTATTTTCCATTAAGCGGAACTCAAGGCTAATGCGCCATTTATAAATTAAACTAAGTCAGATATTTAATCGATTATTTATTTGAGAGAAATAAAATAATTTTTTTTTGTTAGAGAAGTTCCTTAAAAGAAAAAATTACATTTTTGGTGGATTTTTCTTTAAAAAAAAAACGATGACTTAAAGAGAAAAAAAATATGAGGTTATTTCTATAGGGACAGCAATTTTATTTTGTGTTCCACCCGTGGAACAGATTTCGCTTTGATTTTAACAATTGTTATTTAGAAAATCAGTTGGAAGCACTGAAAAATTATTGTGCTATATTTGGTCACACTTAAAATTAATGTTGTTAGCATTCTCCAAAAAAGCATACTTATTAGAGAAATTTATTTTTGATGCAAATATATTAAGGCTCCATTTAATGTGAAATAGAACGAAGAATGTTTTAAAAGTATCATGAAGTGAAACATAAAAGAATGTGAACTGTTATCCGATTTCATTCATATCATAGATTTAAAAAAAAAGAACATTATTATATGATATCCTAAATTACAGTTATGACAATGTTTCATGCTTTTTTCCTTTAATATCTTTAAATAATTATTCATTCTATCTTTTTGTTTTATTCTTTTACTTTCATATTCTTAACTTCTTTAGTTCAAATTTTAAAAGTAAAGAAGTTGACGATTCTTATTTTATACAACAGATGCTCTTTTCTTCTTTTTTCTTCTTGGAAAATAGTTTGCACATCCAAAGGAAATATTTTTAAATTTTTTCCCTTGCTCATGCTGCTGTTTAAAACGAATCTTCAATTTAATTTTGTCGTTTACCCTTGAATTATCTCATCTCAACAAAGTAAAGCAAAGCATTAGTTGTCTTCTTTTTTTTTTCCTATTAGTATCACTTGATTTAGAGGATTTAATTGCATATTGTCTAAGTAAATTAAGATCTCATGATAGAATGAATTATTTAAAGATCAGAAACGTCTGAAGAAGTGAAGAAATTTATTAAATTATTTAAAGGTCAGAAAGATCTGAAAAAGTGAAATTTTTTTACTCTGTAAAAAGAGATATTTAGATAAAAGACTATCGGAAATGGGTAAGAAAATCAATATTTTAATTGTTTACATTCATTATATTTCATCAGTATAAGCGTTTTTGTTTGCCACTATTTCTGATAAGATACAATTAGGGATTGCAATATCGGATCAAAATTTCAATACCCGTATTCGGTATTTTTTAGATCTTAATACCGGGATTCCGGTTTTAATACCGGTATTATAAATTTTAGAAAAAGAAAGAAAACACAGGCTTTTCTTTGTTTTACTTGCCAGTTTTATTAGAGAATGTAAATATCACAAAAAATAATTTGTAACTTATAAATTATAAAAGTATATAAAGAATCACAAAAGTGTAAAGGAACATCTTATTTATTTAAATCACAAAAAAAGTGTAAATATTACTATTTAGTCTGTGGTACTATTATAAATTTTTGAAATGTGATCTTAAAAAACATAATGCATCAATTGTACTGTCATTAAGTCTGAAAAGTAATTTTGTGCAAAAATTACTAGCTGTCAAAAACGCTCTTTCGACATCTACGCTAGTTGGTGGTACTGTTAGCAATTCCGCGATATACTTTTTCCAAATATTCACCTCTAAATCCCTTATCTTCAAATAAGTCGATTTCTCATCGGATGGTTTTGGATATAGCTGATTTCTGTATTGTATTTTGGTTCGTTGAAACTTTTTTATTTATCGCTAATTCTAATTTTTGTTCAAGAGACAATTCCTTTTCACTATCGATATTAGTGTCATCATAATCTTCGATAACTGAACCGAATTCTTCTGAATGTAGATAGGTTTGTGGGTAAAAAAAAATAGTACAAATTTAATCAGAATTGAATTGGTTCTTTTTTTTTTCATTTTCATTTTTAAAATCATTAGAATTATGTAAATACCATAAGACATTTTCTATTTCGGTATGCCTTTCTTCTGTGCGATTTTTCAGTGTAATATATAATTCTTCATATAGTGATGTGTGCTGCTCTTTCAATGACTCCACAGCATGAAATTTATTGTTGCATTAGCTGTTAGTAAATTAGAATCTCTCCGACATAATGCCTCAATAGTCAGTTTTATTAGAAGTGGAGCTGATATAGTTCTGGAATAGTCGAATTCACTATCTGAAAAATTAATTTACAGGTTTAAGTCGATTATTGCTTTTTGGATTGGATTTCTCAGTTTCAAAAATCGTTCCATCATTAGGAGTAAACTGTAACGTGTTTTAGAATCTAATATTAACATATATTCTGTTTTATTTTCAATTAATATATATTTTAGTAATATGTCATTTTTTATAGGGGAACATTTAAGTATCTTAACAATTTTTCGAACTTTATAAATTATAGGAAGCAATTCTTGATGGGTAAATATTTCATTCTCATTAGCAATATCTTCTGCAACAATTACATTGTCATTATCTTCATTCTCAATATCACTCTCACTCTTACTCTCTTTAAAGTTGGAATTCGAAGTTTCTATATCCATAGTATTTGGATTCTTCAGTTCTTTATTTTTTTATATAATACATCTATTACTCCTAATTGAATTCCATGAGTATAGAACAATTGCTGATTTGCACCAATCAACTTTCCACATTTTTCAATAACTGTTGTTCCATCAGTCGTTATGGATAGAATATCTCCTTTCAGGGATAATCCATGTTTCGCTAATTTAGATTTAAGCCATTAATTAGCTAATTAATTTCGCCCTTAGGGAGACATAAAAACAAAAACATATACTGTTTTGCTATGTTCCCGATCCCTGAACATATAGTGGAGACAATTTTAAAAATTTCTAGTAAATTCCGAAAAAACAGTATTTAAACTTGTAAATACCGGAATTACAAAACTGGTAAATCAAAATACCGGCATTCGGTATCCCGGTATTGCAATCTCTATATGCAATTAATAATACACATTAAACCGTATCCGAGAAAGTTTCGGGGGGGGGGAACGTCCCGATAATTTCTATTTATTTTCAGAAATTTCCAAGGAAAAACTGACATGTTAATTCTGTATAAAAAGCAGCAATGCTAATTCCATGATTTACTCTTTTCAATTAAGTTTCAGTGATTCAAAAGTGGAAATGCATACCATAGTGAAGATGAAAACATAATTCACATTTTCTGTTAAATTTTTGCTCTCATTTATATTTTCCCCTACGATAAAGGATTATCGAACATACAAAGCATAAACCTGATTATAATACTTAAAATGCATTGCCATTTTACATTTGGGAATATAATCATTCCGATTCAAAACCTACATCTGAAATTATCCGATTCTAACAAACGCCAATGAAATTTTGCAAAATTTATTTTAGCCTCCCCCTTTCCGAATTCATATTCTAAGTCATAGAATAGCTTGCAATCTGTCAAAGTTTTACTACATCTTAAGATTAACTAAAAAGCAATTCGTCAATCTTTTAAATTTCCATTTTCAACCATCACCAAAAGCTTTTTTTCTACAACAATATAAGTTACAACAGCGCTTAAAATAGAGTATTATGCTTTGTTTTCTGGTATTGTGAAACAATATAAATAATATAACACTGATTCCTTAACTTACAGAAACAATGTAATTTTAAACAGTGAGAGTCTTTTAAGCAGTATCTTTGTTAAAGGATCATTTTTATACTCGGAAACTGTTCGAAGTGTTGAGTTTGAATTTGAGCTCTTGAAAAACGTATTTTTATTGTGGAATAACATTTTTCCGTTCTTAGAAATGGGTGTGCTGGAATATGCATCTGTGGGCACATTCATGTGGATTTATTATCGTGTTTTTGTAATGAATGACAGGATTTCTTGCTTTTTGTTCGTTCCGTATATTCTGATATTGAAAAATTTTCTGATGGATGAATTGAACAAAAGGTACATTGGTTGTCAAACAGCAATGGATCATGAGCCATTTAATGCCAAGATTGATACTGCGACCTCTATGGATGAAGCTATCTTGCAACCTGACGAGGGAGCATTTGATTCCTATTCCAGTATAGACGAAGCTGCAGCCCTTCATCAACCAGAGTCAACTGCCACCAAAATCAACATAAACCCATTCACTAACCCATTTTTCGATTTTATGATCTTTGATAACCCTCTGGCACATCTTGATGCGACTGAACAAGATGAAATGACCATCTGTGCCGAGTGGATTCTGAAACATCAATCATTTTTCAAAAAATAAATGCAGCTAGGAAGACTTCATTGAAGTATCCACAATAGCAATCTTTGAAATATATTTGATCACCGCTTCAAGACATCTCTCCATCCAAAGACAAAAGATATCCTTCAACCTTAACTAAATACAACAGGAAAATATCTTGGAACTTTCTAAAGTTATGAACAATCAAAAGCTCCTAATCGTCATAAGAAATCTCTTACTTCAAAATAACTTTTTGCATTTAACCTTCCAAGCTTGTTGATTGAAAAAGGGAAAAAACAGTTCCTCAAAAGAGAAAAGAAATCCAGTCATGGATATATTTTTTGTACATAGTGTATATAGTGTTCTTGTATATATTTTTTGTTATTTGTATATATTTATATTTACTCTGCGGACCTTTTTTTATCTGTACAAATACTTATATTTATTGATCCTCATGATGGACATTCTTGTAACCGGACTTGACTTTATGACCGCATGTGGTTACCCTACTAGTGACTTTATGTATTCCTGTATGGTGATTGAATGTAAACGAACTTTGACGAGACTTTGCCGAAGACTGAGATTGTTGGCCTGCTACCATAAGATCAAACGTACTGAACATAGCATCGTTGCTTGAAGACATGTCATTTTGGACTCTTATCAATAGGCGCATTCAATAGTATTTAATTTTATTCTTATTTCGTCCCCTCAACCCTCAAAATAAAATAGGCTCAACACAAAAATTGTCTCTCTTATTGTGTTTATTTTCTTTAATATTTATAGTTAAGTAAATTATGAATTGATTGCGGATTTTATATATATATTTTTCAAATAATATTTCAGATGTTTCATTTATAAAAGAAAGAAACATTATTTTGGCCGGGATAGCCTGGTTAGTAGGGCTTCGGATTCGCGTCCTTTAGGATGCGAGTTAGAACTCCGCCGGCCGAAGATTCCCCGCGTACTTGGTGGCTGACTCGCGTTAAATCTGTCGTGGTCACAAAGTCCTCCATGTCGAGAGTAATACCACTGGGGGTACTGGATCAGGGGTGATCGTTCTCTGATTCAGGTCTAAATGACGATCTGTAGTTGAGTGAATGAAAAAGGCGTGAATGAAGTCCGCTCCGTAAAAAGGGTTGTGACGTGTGTGTAGCTAAATCGTTCTCTTGGTCCTAGATGGCGCTACTATAGAAACAAGAGGCTCTCCCCCTCAGGCTTAAATCGGCTGTCTTCAAACAGCGGGCTTGTCCATGGCAAGTGCCATAAGAAACAACAGAAACATTATTTACTTTTACCTTCACTCACATCTCCGTAGAGAAACTTGTGATCGTGAATACCTATGCGCGTAGTAAAGATATAAGCGTTTTTTATTTACTCTCACAAACTAATGTTTTACAAAATAAGTATTTTCAAATTACTTTTTTGATGAAAGTTACATAATAAAATAAATATATATATATAAAATATTCAGAAGAATACTAGTTTTCATGTATTTTTCTGAATATATGAATCAGATCTGTTATATATTCACCCAACCAGCTATTAATTTGCACTTACTTACTTTCTTTTAGATATTTTCAGAAAAATTTGAATTAGACTTTGTATCTGAAATAGCATCGATATAAAGCTTTTCTTTTTTAATTATGTGAAAATGAAGCCGAGACCTTATCGCCAGACCACCTCTGCCCTGTTGATTAGTGGCGAACTTCCAATTAATTCATGACTTTAAAAAGCGTTCGTTCTAAACAGAAAGTGTATTTATTCTGCGGTATTATCGTACAGCTTCTCCGAATTCAGCAATGGAGAAAAAAAAAATTAATCTTTAATCTGGGGAAAAAAAAATTAAGCATATATATTTTTTTCTTAAATTTTTGAAAAAAAAAAAAAAAAAACATACATCTTTCATTTTTATTATCTTTTTTGACTAGCGTCATAACAAATTTTGTGAACGATATTTATTTAACTTTAATTTCATTATTTATTAAATTGCCTTATGAACACCTTAATAATATCTGCGCATTTTTTCAAAATTAACACAACATTGCTTTTTCTTAGAGAAGACCAGACTTTAAGTACATAAAAATTCTCTAGAATTATTTTTTAATTTTTAGCATAAAGTTCTTTATTATATTTGCATTTATTAATTTTCTCTTTTTTAATTTGCAGCTGTTCTCTATTGTCACCTTTTTTTTACTCAAGTCCGAACGGCATTCAAGGAATTAAGGAACATTTGAAGTTGCTCTGTTCGTCCTCTAGCTGGTGTAGTGTGGAAATTTCTAGAGGGGAATGCCATCTCAGGTGTTGTCGCTCAGGTCGAAGAATTACGAAAGCCGTCCCAAAATAGCCCCAATGTTGCTTTAAAACGGGACGTTAATATAAATAAACTAAACTAAGTTGCTCTGCAATGAATTTATGTCAAAGTCAACAGCCGTAGCAGTCGCGTGTTGTTCTTCGGATTAAGCTCACTGGTTCGATTTCTTAGGTATTTTCTACTTCCTCTGTTTTTTTTAAATAATTAATTTAAATGATAAAGTTCATGCCTACGCAAGCAATTAAAAAAGGATAAAAAATATATGAAATTTTTTTTTAATATTAACTTTGATTGCGAAATGATCCTGAAGTCCAAGCGGGAAAAATTTTCTCTCTTAAAGCTGGAGTGATTGAGAACTGAGAGTAGAAAGGTGCAAAAATGCAGCCGCACTTCCAAAGGAAATGAAAATTTCCTCTTCACAAGTGCCGTAAACTCGAATTTACTGTCCTGACTGGCTGAAACACAGCGAGTCGTTTGGAAAACTTCCGGATTTCGAATAAATTCGCCCGCCTGGTCTGAATTCCACGACGAGCCTTTGTGAAGCCCTCTTTTCCAACTGCAACCGCACCGTTCCTAACGACATGTCTGCCAAAAGGACGAACAGGAGTTGCTCGAATTTTATGATAAGCTACTTCATTACAGCGACTTCTGGAACGCAAACCCTTTCCGCCCTCCCCTCGACTATTCGAGATAGGACCACCCCTCCCTTCCCTTCCAGTCCATGGAGTTGCGATTGTAATTTAGAGTGTGGAACTTGTCGAGGGATGTTGTAGGTGTATGTGTCGTCTGAAGCGCCGTTAGAAATCAAATTAAGTGCTGAACTAATATCAGTGCTATTCTTCTCTAGAGTGGAGGAATGTAATAGAAAAGAATGCAATCGGAGGTTATTTCGCATAAAAGGTTGAGAAAGAACTTCGAATTCTAATAATTCTAACCGGGAGTATTAATCTACGAATCCAGCATTTCCATTCCTTCTCTTTATATTACTGTTTAGAATAAACTGTAAAGAACTTTTTTTTTTTTTTATCATGCCTTTCTATGAACTGATGAAACAAATGGGATGAAGTCTTTTTTGTTGTTAAAATGTATGTTTGATTTAATAAATACACCTATTTTCATTGATTTTATTGATACTTTCACAATGTAAACTTAATCAATCTTTGTATTGTGCCAACAACAAAGTATTCGCTAGATATCCTAAAATTTAAAGCAAATATTCTTAATATTTTATCTGCCTTAGCAAGACATTTTACTCAAAAGGAGAATGATTAAAATGTAACTTTTTCGTTACTTTATAACATTATTTAACCACAAACGGAAGTCATCAACGGAGTCAACGTTCCAACTTAATTAAATAATGATTTAATGTCGCCTTTTCATTATTTTATAATATTATTTGAACACAAAAGGAAGTGTGTTGTCTAAATTTAACTAGCTTCGTTAAAAATATATTAGGTAAAATAATGAGATTTCATTGTTTAATGTAATGTTAAAAAGTAGGAAAGAATTATGGTTTGAGTTAATGCCATTCTCAAGACACAAGTTTTGGAATGAATCATTTTCGTTACTTTGCAATGTTATTTCTGTCATTACATTCTTCGTTTGGAATGTAATATTTAGAATATATTGCTTTTACTGCCTAAATCATATTTCGACGAAGTGACCCAAAATACAAAATAGATTTATAAGTATGGTATCGTTAAATTAATAATAGATAAAGAAGATTATGTTAAAAAACAATTTTAAAAAGCATGTTAGGATAGTAATATACTAGCAGCAGATACTTTGTTTATCCGTTTTTTTTGCATGACAACAAAATGTGCATCATCTAATAAACATTCTGAGATACAATATAAGGTACGTTATCTCTTTCTATAATTATTCCACATTTTTTGTAACAATTATTTTTGCTCAGTGATAAATTTGTTGAACCTATAAAATGACTCATGATTTATATAGGAGATTCAGGTCAGTTTTCAGCATTCAGTTATTTTAACGAGAGTTAAAATAACTGACAATTTAGAGAGTTTAACTGACAGTTTTTTCAGTTATTTATTGACAGAAATCTTTATTTCTTGAATAATGGTTATTTTTATGCAAAACTATAAATTTTTTTGACCATTATTAATAGTTAGTTAATAATGTATTGTATTAAAAAATTTCGCATGAATTCTAAAATCTTTTCTGCTTAAGAAATACGTGATATATCCAATAAAAGCAATTTATCATTTTCAAATACATTAATGGTCAGAATACTGCAAAGCATTAATATTACAATAGCAATTATTTTATCGGTCCGGCATATCTTATTTTGAGTCGAAAATTGTTAATTTCCTTAGAATAGGCAATCTTTGAAAAAATATTAAATATAAAAATGAATTTGACCTTTTGTTTCAATTAAAAGATGATGGTGTATGTAATGGGATAATGTCTGTTATGTGTCTCATTTCTCAAACGTCAAACATAATTAAGTTTATAATACAAAATTCAGATGCATGTTGTTTTAGTCTTGGTTGTGATATCGTGTATCGTTTATTCTTGATTTTTTTAAAATTAAAACTTAAACGAATTTTGAATTGTATGATGAAATATTTCTCAAATACTCATTTTTAAAGACAACTTTGTTTTATTTATTCATATACGAATGACATGTACTTTAGTGAAAGTTAAAATTGCTGGTTTCATTAAATCTATAGAGGGCAAAAGAACCAGAAAAATAAAAAGCGTTGCTATCTGAAATTGCTCATTTATTTCTATATTATGTTATTTTTTATTTCTGTTTTCTACTTTATTTTAACAATCAACTTCATAAACAGCACCGATTTGATTAAGAGATTTAGAGGAGTTTGGAGTTATAAATTATACTATTTTTTCATAAAAATTGTTATTTTCAATAATTTTTAGATTAAAAAAAATTATTTTTTGAAATATTCCTGAAATCAGAGTATGGGCTCATAAATTCGAACACATTAAAGTACCAATGTAAAATGAATTTTATTTTTGAAATCAAGGAAATTTTTTTCAAATGTGGTACATACTATTTTTATTTGTTTTTCATAATTATGACTTTGCATCGTGAAAGTCACCTCACTATTATTTCTCTTCTCTATATTTATCACTTGTAATTTATACACAAGAAAGACATTTCATTAAATATGCATTTATTAATGCATTCTTCAGTCCCTGCAAAATCCAGATTATTTTTATATCACTTGGTAAATTGCGGCTCATTTTTCTTCCAGCAACAAAATAAATACACACACGAGGGGAAAAAAAAAAGAAAAAAAAAAAGGAGCAATCTTTCCAATTCTCTGTCTCGCCTAATTCATACCGATTGTTCATCCGCAGCAAAAAAGCAAAACATCCAAAAAATAAAGGAACACAGACAAAAAACAAATAAAGCAAAGTAAAAAGAAAATAAGAAAAAAAAAAGAGGAAGGTACCGAAAAGCAGCATCTCCTGCTCGTTGAATGGCGAATTCATATTTATACTGTCATCTTTCGCAGCCCACTATTTACCCCTGGATTCGAATTAACGAGGCAGGCGTGATGACAGCCAACACAATAAGGCCTGATAAATGGCGTCGGGTGTCCATCCCTCCCCTTCCATTGGCACTCCCTCTCCGCCCTTTCTTTCACTGCGCCCCTGCGAGAGATAGGGGAGCGCCTTAAAAGCACCTAGGGGCGGTGAAACAGATTCCAGGCGGTGGCGGGGGAAGGAAATGGTAGTGAGTTCTTCTTAGGGAAGGATGTAAGGTTTTGAAACGCGGAAGACGAGATATTGGTTCAACCTCCGAGTAGGAAAATGATAAATTCGGAGAGTGAGCAGTAGGTGATGCGATGAATGGGAAAGGGCTTAGCTTAATCTGGAGTTATAGTCATTTCAGCCTTCTTTTTTCTTAGTTTTTAGATATAAAAATCGTCTTTTGGAATGGAAACATATTTCTCTAATTTTACATAATTTTGGATAAGTATTTTTTTATTTAACCTTTTCTTTTTTTAAATCTAAAATTAATTCCAAAATTCACCAGGAAATTTTGTTCTCTTTCCCAGCTCTTTTTCCAGATGTCTGTTAGGAAGTCAGTCTTATTGAAAATAAGAGAAATTTTTTCTCTTTTGATAAATTTGATATGTATAAAAAGCAATATTTGTAAATTTATGTCAAATACTTCTTTTGCGAAAGAAGTTATTGGATATATGCAATAAAATAATTTCTCATTAAAAATTTTAAAAAATTGTCTCATTGTTTTTTACTGTAAGCTTGACTGTGATGCACTATAAGTTTAATAATGCTGAAAGAGTTTTTGATGAGAGTTATATTTCCATATGTAAGTGGGTATGCAATGTGAAATATTCAATGAATAAGGAATGGAATGTTTCAGTCATCTGTCTATGGTCTTATCATTTTTTTTAAACTGAAGTGTTGGATCATTTGAGTCTTTCTCAACTACCTATGTAATTTCTACTATTGGAATACATTACTTTGGAATACTTACTTTTACTTTCTATACATTACTTTGGAATTATATATTTTTAATAGGCTCAATAACTGATTGAAATAACTCTATAAAACAATTTTCTCTCTATCTTTCTTGGGATCATCTACAGAAAATGTATTTTATAGTCTTCACTTCGCCTTGGCAACATATTTTTTAAAAGAAGAAAAACTCGGCTGATTTATTGAAGGGTGCTTTTTTTTACATTTACTTTTCTAATTTTGCAATAGTAATAAAAGTTTTGGCATATAACAGTACTTGAGTTATCGCACTGACGTTCCAAACGTTTATTCACATTTTCAAAATATTACATTCACAATATAGTTGTTTGTTTTAAAACTACAAAAATTAGTTTGTGCACGATTTTATTCGAATATTTATTTTAAAGTTCTAATAAAGATTTATTTGCACCATGGGCTCAGATTAAAAAGAATGTATTATCACAGCTATCACATTTTCAGTAACAGTCTGGATCGAATAACCTTTACAATTAGTCAAAAAGAGAACTAGAGAATTGAAGTATTGTTTAAAATCCACTCATTTCTAAACTTCATGGATATCGAGAAATTGTAGTTATTAACTTAGACAAAATACCATATAGAGGAATATTGCTTTTTATGTAGTTTCATTAGTCCAAAATTTACTATTTCTGTCAAGATTTTGGAATGGGTGATGAAATTTGATTTAGATTAAGTTAATATTTTTTTGTCTTGTAATTTCTTTGGGTTAATGATTCTTTAATTTCTTATTTGTTAAAAAAAGCGTTAACGAGCAAATAAAAAATTTGGGTTTCGGCCATTACTTTTTCATACACAAAGAGAAAAAAAATGCAAAAAATTTGAGTTCGATTTTTTAAATCAGTTTACTTATTTTAGATATACTCGAGTCCAACGAAATTTTTAAAAAATAATGTCTGTCTGAAAAGACAGCCAAGAAGATAGATGGAACTTGGTATATGGCTTCATCACCAAAGTTGAAGATACGTTGTTACGGAAAATAATCCAAAAATCCATTTGTACGGTTTAAAGTTCAGCAGACTCAGTAACAAATAAAAACGTTTTATTTTATTTGAAAACACCGGCAATTAGAAAAGCACACATACACCCAAAGTCTATGCAAGGTTTATACTTTCAATAAATAGCTGCAAACAACCGTAACAACACAATGAGAATTCAAAGGTAAGCTTCTCAACAACAGATCAGCAACAAGCAACAACAACTTAACAACTCGCAGATCAACAAATCATCCTCTCACCTTATTTATTGCTCCCAATTGATTCTACACTGATAGATTTCAGCTTTGTTTCTGGTTTTTTATAATTTACGTGACAGGGCAAAAACGCCTCAGGGAAAAATTGCTGAAATTCGAGTTCAAATGGACATATCGCTAAGATACTTGTAGTTTCTGGGATTTTTTATTTTGTCGCCAATTATGTCACCAAATTGCTATATGATTGTCAAATTTGTCACGCAGGCCCGTGGCCACTAACACACATTCATTTAGTTGCCATTATTATTTCTTAAAAACTGTCTTCCTACCAGCTGACTTATTGTGCAAGGAATCGACATTACGAATTTGTAAAAATATATTCACTTTACATCAAAACTGCAGATCTATATCAAATTTATGAACCAAAGTGAAGAAGTTCAAAATTTTCATTTTGTTTTCTTCAATTTATACGGATTTCCTATTTTTGAAAGTTTGATGTATGGGAGGTGACTAGGGATTGCAATACCGGTATACCGGGATACCGAATACCGGTATTTTGAGTCATTTGTATAATTTCGTAATACCGGTATTCACAAGTTTAAATACCGGTTTTTCGGTATTTACTAGAAATTTTTAAAATTGTGTCCACTGTATGTTCAGGGATCGCGAACATAGCAAAATAGTATACGTTTTTGCTTTTATGTCTCCATAACGGACGAAATTAATTAGCTAATGAATGGCTTAATTAATTGCTTAAATCTAAATTAGCGAAACATGGGTTATCCCCGAAAGAGGATATTGTATCCATAACGACTGATGGAGCAACAATTATGAAAAAAATTGGAAAGTTGATTGGTGCAAATCAGCAGTTGTGCTATGCACATGGAATTCAATTAGGAGTAATAGATGTATAATACCAAAAAAATAAAGAACAGAAGAATCCAAATACTGTGGATATAGAAATTTCGGATTCCAACTTTGAAAAGAGTAAGAGTGAGAATGATATTGACAATGAAGATAATGACAATGTAATTGTTGAAGAAGATATTGCTAATGAGGATGAAATATTAACCTATCAAGAATTGCTTCCTATAATTTATAAAGTTCGAAAAATTGTTCAGATATTTAAACGTTCCCCTATAAAAATGATATATTACTAAAATATATACTAACTGAAAATAAAACAGAATATATGTTAATATTAGATTCTAAAACACGTTGGAACAGTTTACTCCTAATGATGGAACGATTTTTGAAACTGGGAAATCCAATAAAAAAAGCAATAATCGACTTAAACCTGTAAATTTTTTCAGATAGTAAATTCGACTTAATATCCAGAGCTATGTCAGCTCTACTTCCAAGAAAACTGACTATTGAGGCATTATGTCGGAGAGATTTTAATTTATTAACAGCTAATGCTTAATGCAACAATAAATTTCATGTTGCAGTCACTGAAAGAACAGCACACATCACTATCTGAAGAATTATATATTACATTGAAAAATCTCACAGAAGAAAGGCATACCGAAATAGAAAATGTCTTATGGTATTTACATAATTATAATGATTTTAAAAATGAAAACGAAAAAGAAGAAAAGAAAATAACCAATTCAAATCTGATTAAGTTTAGAGTAAATTTTCTTAAAATTTTTTTATCCACAAACCTATCCACATTCAGAAGAATTCGGTTCAATTATCGAAGATTATGATGTCACTACTGTCGATAGTGAAAAGGATTGTCTCTTGAACAAAAATTAGAATTAGCGATAAATAAAATTTCAACGAACCAAAAATACAATACAGAAATCAGTTATATCCAAAACAGTCCGACGGGAAATCGATTTATTTGAAGATGAGGGATTTAGAGGTAAATACTTGGAAAAAGTATATCGCGCATTGCTAACAGTACCACCAACAACCGTAGATGCCGAAAGAGCGTTTTCAACAGCTGGTAATTTTTACACAAAATTACTTTTCAGTCTTCATGACAGTACAATTGATGCATTATGTTTTTTAAGATCACATTTCAAAAATTTGTAATAGTACCACAGACTGAATAGTGATGTTGACACTTTTTTTGTGATTTAAATAAATAAGATGTTTCTTTACTTTTTGTGATTATATACTGTTATAATTTATAAGTTACAAATTATTTTTGTGATATTTACACTCTCTAACAAAACTGGCAAATAAAACAAAGAAACACCTGTGTTTTCTTTCTTTTTCGAAAATTTCTAATACCGGTATTAAAACCGGTATCCCGGTATTAAGATTTAAAAAATACCGAATACCGGTATTGAAATTTTGGTCCGGTATTGCAATCCCTAGAGGTGACATGTATTGTATACATACATATATATATTCTGGTAATCTAATATTTATCTTCTATAGAAGAAACATTCTAAATGCACTTAATTGTAAGTAATTAACAATTTAAAAGAACAGCTAATTGAAAGAAGTTTTCCTATAAATTTTGTTCGAAAAATAACTCAAACATTGATTTTCGTTATAGCTGCATTTTTTTTATCTTTCAGTAATCTACTAAAATGATTGGTAACACTAGACATGCAAAATTATTTTTGATGCATTTAATTGTTTGAATTGTTTTTATTTTCTTCCATTTCTTGTGCATAAATAGTTAAAGCTGCTTATTCTTCCCCGCCCCCACTTTTTAATGTTTTATGTACATCCAACTTTGTATTTAAAATGTATGTTTATTAGCATATGTTTTAAAATTTAGGATTTTTTAAAATGGTATTTTTTAAGGGATAATTTCCTACATTTTAAGCTTTTATTTGCTGTCGTTATGCAGGAAAAAAACTTTTTAAGTATCACTGGGATATTTTCCGATTTTATAAGCAATAATCCTTGATAGACTTCCCATGCATTAACAAATAAATAAATAAATAAATAAAATAACAAAGATAACAAATAAAAGAAAAGTTAAACTATTTGAGTACAAAAATTTGGCATATACTAGTTAACAATTTTCAAGCAATATCAACTGAAAATAAACAAGTATCTGCCTTTAATAAAGGCATATAATTATATGTTAACAAAACATTTTACATAAAAAAAAATATGGGATAACTATATGATCTAACTCCTACATCTAAAATATGGGGAATAATACATAGGAATTAATATATAACGTTGAGAATTTGAACGTCTTATATTAGAAAATCACATCATATCATTGAAAAGGTGTTATCTGTAGCTGTTCATTGTTTTATTGACAATTCCTATTTAATTGATATGTTTTTATTTAAGTCATGTAATATTTGGATACTTAAGGAGCATGTCAGAGATTTATATGAATTGTATTAGTAACATTCATCTTCTTCTGTTATGGAGATTGCCATTCAAGGATTTTGAAATGGTAAGAAGAGACAAGAGAGCAGGGGGTCAGTCTTTGCTTATTGAGAAGCTGGACACAAAAAGTTTGATTTTTGGAGTACAAATTCGAGGGGAGAATGCTTCCGGTGCTTATATTTACTTTTCAGATTCCTTTCGTCAACATCTGATAAAGATAAATCGATTATCAAATGGTTGTGAAATAATTATGAAAGTGACTCTCAACGCTTCCATTCTAATAAAAACGACCTCTAGAAAGACGGAAAAAAAGGGCACATTCTGCTTTAAAAAGACAACTTCGAGGTCTCTCTCATGCAAGCACTACTCTCGGTTTTATTGTCACTTTCCTGCAGCGCAGTGTGAAAGGGAAAGAGCTATCTGTTAAAGTGGCTTCTTTGCGGTTTCGCTGAACATCACCATCCGACGAGTGACACCGCAACCGCTTCAAAAGGGTGATAACGAGCTGAGTTTGTATTCACTCGTCGAAGCTATCGAGTTAGGCGCGGGGATTTACAAAATCAGAACATGAACATTGCTGGGGGTTGAAGGTGGGGTGCATCACAATGGAAGGAGGGAGGGGAGTGAACACTTGTTCGCTCCGGTGGAGAGATGTTGCTGGAATTAGGAAGGACAATCGCGGGGAATGGACTCCTGGGAGTTGGGGTGTGACACGGAGGGTTTTTTTGCCAACTGAAATGAGTGTTTCATTAATAGAATATCAGCTGGAAGTTACACTTGGGACATGTGAGCATCAAATTTAGATATTTGTCTGATTAATATTGTAGGGTTTGCCAGTGGTAATACCCTCTTTTTTTTTCACTCCCTTTAAAAGTTTTATTCTATGCATCGAATAATTCATTCTAGAATTTAGGGCCCTAATTGCAGAGGTTCGGATTCATAAGCCAAATATTTGGTTTCAGTTTTGATTCCAACCAAGACCTACAGTGCGTGAGAACTTGATGCACGTTTTATTTGTCTGGAGAGATTCACTTTTTTTTTCATAAGTTTGATGTAAAAATTTGAAAAATAAAATTCCGTGTCAAAAACAAGTTGATCATTTCTGTGACCAAGAGCCTTTGCTCCTTTTAAAAGTCATAACTAAACTAAAGAAAATTATAATCTAATTAATTATGACAACAAATTAAGCAATATTTTAATTTATGATTTTCTGCATTATTACATTATTCAACAAACGAAAAGATTTTTCTGTGAATCCTTTCAGACACTCTTTCAAAAAATATAAAGGTGCTTCGAATATGGTTTTGAAAACATTTTAGCCATTTTACGAAAGCATCCAAATTTTTCAAATTTTGAATATGTACAACAAAACTGTTGCCAATGATCAGTATGGAGGATTATTTTTTTTTGTCTTAAACAGATATACTCTATAATATTCAAACTAGATGAGGAAAAGTTTGTCATATTTGTTATCTTAATATAATTAAAAATCATTACGGTTGTCTATGCATACATATATGTTTATATGTTTCGCATCTCCTCTTAATCAATTCGATCGAATTTAACCGAATTTTGAATACTTATTGTTTAAGGCAAGAGAAAGAATATTATCAGCTTTTCAGGATACAAAAATAAAATATATCTTCATTTAATTAGAAATTAATCAGAATTTTCTTTATTTTTTTACATTAACTTCAAGGAAAATTATTCCAAACGAAATATTTTTAAATCGTCTAAAAATACAAATTTTACCACTTCATTGAAATGGTATTTTACCATTTCTGCACAATATTTCTGTGTTCTGTTGTGAATTATGGCACTTTACAAGCCTGCTAACAGTTATCTGTTAGCGATTTAAGTCAAATGAGCGTCTCTTGTTTTTCCAGTAGCGCCATCTAGGGCCATGAGCCCGATTTAACTACTCATGCATCACAATCCTTTTTGCGGGGCGGACTTCATTCTTACATTTCATTCCCTCATCTACAGATAGTAATTTAGACCTGCATCAGAGAACGATTACCTCTGAACCAGTACCCCCAGTGGTATTACTCTCGACGTGGAGGACTTTGTGATTATGACAGATTTATAATAGATGGAACATGGAAAGTATTCGGCCTCCGGGGGTTCGAGCTAACAACCTAAGGGATGTGAGTCCAACGCCCTACCAACAAGGTTATCCCGGCATGTATAATATTTCTTCCTATTGTTATTAACTTTAAAAAAATTAAACGCATAAAAATTATTTAATTTTAAATTTCTATTTTGTAAATATTTTTTTATATTTTATTGCATATAATTTTTAACTAGTCTCTCATGCTTTTCAAACCAATTATTCAAAATAATGCATAAAATTAGTCATCTGTGTTTGGCAATCGCTCAAACACAGACCAGGAAAGCAAAATTCTTGCGAACAAATGAAACGGAAATTCGACGAGAGAAGGTTTCTGCTCTCGTTGGTTACTAATTTTAGATTTTTTTTCCTCCACAGAAACTTCTAAAAAAATTATTTCGAAAAAAAAAATTACAAAATTTTAATAAAAAATCCCTTTTTGTCGATAATTTTTTTCTTTTGTGCCATTTTTTCTCAATAGTCTTTAGAAAATTTAACGCAGACGATTTTGAAATAAGGAAATTTTTAGGTATTATTCTTTTAATGGACAAAGCGAAGACTTTGAATTGTTCTACCACTATTTTTTCAAATTTCTCTTTTATTTCAATACACATGTTTTGGAATTGGGTATTGTATAATATAATATTCTATACAAAAATAGTTTGCGTTTAAAGCATTGTACAAGAAAGGATTTTAATCCCCAGAAACGCTAGGTATGTCAAATATTTGGATGATAAAAATTTAATTTTTTCCCTTTCTCTTCTAAACGTTAAGAAATTTAGATACATGGTATTGTTTATTAATACATTCATTGCCATGGTTCAAACCTTACATCCGGACTACCTGCCTATTTAGATGACCCCTTCTTTGCTATCTCTTAATTATAGTAGAGAAAGGATCATTTAATTAGATAAATATTTCCGTACATTTAGAAGGTAGGCTTGAGCCACAGATGATGTTCACGGCAATGAACGTGTCAAGCTGCGAAATGCTGTTTGCTACTGCTGCGACCATAACTGCTTTTAAAAAATGAAAGCTAATGAAGATTATAATATTGGATGAATTTTTAAACACAAGGACATAATAAGGTGAGATTGATTCCCTCTATTTATATTCATTAAATAGAAAGAGCTTTTAAAATAACTTTTAAATTTTAATATTTTGTGTGCAAAATATCTAAAAAGAATTCTATCTATATAATCTTGTATCGATTGGAGAAAAGTTTAGCCTTTATAGAAATTTTTTGAGATATTTAAAGATGGAAAATTCATTTGAAAGAATTATTTTAGCAATTACTGAAATAATTAAAAGAAACCCAATTTACTGCTTTTTTAGTTAAATACATTTAACTAATAAATAGTCTTAGTACAATGACCGTGTTAGTAAGATGATTTCTGGGCAAAAAAAGTGGCTCAATGTTTGCAAAAGCAATTAATAATCAATATAATGACAGACCATCTCATTTAAGATTGGTTAGTCCGTGGTTCAAATAGCTGGTCCATGGTTTGGTTTTTTTCCCAAAGACTGGAGTTCTTTTATTTAAATTGTAATATCTTGTTAATTTAAGACATAGAAAGTTCTAGATCTTTCTTAAATAATAAATTAGATTGTTCTCGAACATTCTATATGTGTATAAAAACTGGGTCCCATCAATGATGGGTAAGTTCTCAGTCTTTTGCTGTTGCGAGTTGCTTCGTTCTAACAAATCTAATTGTTTGTTTAAACTAACGGTTAAGTTCTTTGCATCTTCGTGACAATATTATTAATGATTCCATTATCAGCTATTCGTATCCTTTGCTTTAATAATTGAAATAATTAGTCCTTCGTAAGATATGTAACTATTGTCAATGAATGGAAAAAATTCTTTCAAAACTTGACATTCGTAGCAAGAAAAATAAGCCATATTAAATACTGATACTATTAATAATAGCCACTTAAATAACCAGTTAATTCGCAATTCAAATAGCTTATTTGTTTCTTCATAGTAATACTATATGCGATAAGTCCAAGCTATACACAATCATAGTAAATGTTATTATTATCAGAACTTTTGGCTAATCAACAGGAAATAAAACAAGAATTTACGGCAAAGGTACGAAAATAATTATAGGAAATATTCAACTTTCGTTATTTTGATAATAAAAGTTACTTATGAGTTTCTTCGGGAAAAGTCTCATTCGTACGACTTAACTCCACGAAATTAAATGTCATAACATGTTTTTACAGAGATCGCATTTCATTGCAACCAAAACAAAACCTGAATTTCAAAATATTTGCAATACATAAACCGAAAAGTTCAGATTCATCCTAAAACGACATAACAGCCATTACTTTTTAAAAAAAAAACAGGGTCGAAGTCTTGAAATCTTCGATATTAAAATGATATCAATGCTGCCAACCATCACGATATTAAAAGTTGTTACCAATTGACAATAATAAACGTTCCTTCTTCTTCGATACCTCTCACTGTAACCGCATACATCCCAGCTCGAAATCTTAAATATTTCCGATGTTAAGTGCTCAAACACCAAAAAGACACACCAGCAACAGAGCATATAAATATATTTGCTCCTCTAAGATACACAGAGATAAACTAATACATCCTCTCCCCTCCCCAAATCCTCAGAAAATCTTTCCCGACGAAAACTTCTCAAAATTCAGTTTTGAATTTTAAAAGGATGTAGGGGCAATAAAATCTACCACCGGGCGTTTACGAGGAGTAATCTATGTATATTTAAATATTGACGTGAGCCTTCGCCCTTCCCACAGAATAAATTGAAAGATTTTTGCAAATCTTCCCCTGTGTAATTGGCCCCAGGCTATTGAAAAGAGTAACTCGCAAATTTATTTTCCGAAAAGTTTAAGGATATTAAATATCAAGTGAGCTTTATGAAAAGTTGCGGATAAGTTTTTATTTTTGCTTCTATCGCGCGAACCTCTTTTACGTTTACACCACTTTAAAGGCGTTATTAGCAAATATTGAGATCTGTAAAGCGATATTGATAGGGATGGAAAGTGGTTTTGTGTGTGTATTTTTTAAAGTACAAATATGATATGTAAAATGTCTTGATTTACAGTTCTAGATGTTTTGCAAATGCTTAAAGTCTGTCTATTTAATATGTCGCATAGGTACTTCACATGCAAATGAGTTTTTACAAAAAGAAATGCATTGGAGTAGACGTTATTTATTACAGCTTTTCTACGACTTTAACCTAAAATGTAACGCATAAAAAAGAAAATCTAAACTATGATTTTACTGAAAAGAAGATATTATATCCATAGCCTTCGTTTTTCTTAAGTTTAAGTATTTTATTCACTCAAAAATTACCTGCTATAAGTTTTTTAAAAAAAGATTCACGTTGTAAAAGGCTTAAAATGCATAAATGCTGCTTTAAAGTAGATTTGTATAGCCTATTTTTCTATTAAAATGTTTTCTTTATCTCAAATTTACTCATTTCTCTACGATTGGATATTATTCCATTCTATCGATTCAGCTTCAAATGAATATTTTAGTGCAAATCTGTCTAATTTGTGTGGTATAAAGATTAGTTTTATGAAATAAGAGAAGGCCTTCTTAATTGAACACCTTAAACTTTTTTAAAGTACCGTGAGACATAATTTTAATAAAAACGTAGTAGAATTTATTTATATAAAAAACACATAACTACTTTTAAAGAAATAAAAAAAAGTTAATTAAAATTATATTATTGGTCCGGTTAGATATTCTGGGCTTCTCAAGTTGGATATTAATTTTTTTGAAACAGAATTAAAGTAAAAGTAGTTTTTGATTCTCAAATTGCCAACAGCACACTATGTATGAATTTAACTCGAACATTTCATGCACATCATCTGTTCTTTTCTTCCTTTGTTTCCGCATAGATGATATAATACCCCAAAACCCTAATTTTTAAATTAGTATTTGATGTCTTTCATTTTCCTTTATTATGCTTTTTACTTCTCTCGTCTACGAAGTACAGAGAAACTATAGTGATTGTCAAAAAATTCGAACTCGAGATTTTGACAAATGTTCACATTTTAGATCTTACTGAGTGTAAAAAATTTATGTTTGACATTATAATCTTTATTAGTTAGTTTGTCTATCTGTAAATACGATAACTCAAAAGCCATGAAGTGTTGAGGAAGACAGATGAAATTTGGTGCATGGACTTACGACCAAATTTTTGGATTTCTATAAAATTTTGTATGAAATTCATTCAGAGGACGCCTCTGTCTGGCTGCTAGAGCACAAGTGAAATCGACAACTATAAAACGCAAAGAGCTATGTAGATAAAATTTGGTATATACAGATTTAGCATCTAAAAATATGGATTTTTATTAAATTTTGAACCAAGTTAAACGATGGAGCTTAGTCGTCTGTGCTTTTGCAAGAATGTAAACACAATGACTTAAATAAATGAAATTCCGCATATCATTGTGTGATTGCAACTATAGTTCCGTGTCCAATTTTGGTGCCAATCGGGCGGCAAAAAGGCATCCATAATGCGTATTTTCCTGATGAATTCAATAAAAAGGCTAGATTCATACCAAAGATCGACATTTCGTAATTATAATTCAACCATGCTATGCAAGGTATTCATAGAGTTTTATCTTTTTTGAATACATTCTATGTAATGGGAGTCTATTTTGCATGCATATTATGTCAAAATGCTGATTCTGTGATTTACATTCAAAACCAAACTTAATGGATTTTTGCCACATATGTGTGCCCGCTATTTAAAAAAAAATTTCGTCATGAATTTGTAGTGAAGGCTTATAATCCAGATAACGGGTACGAAACACAAGCAATTGCTTTTGTCTTGGGGTCTTGTTACTCGGCTGCGAACCACAAGGTTCCAGGTTCTAACCTCGCTCAAAACCACCCTCTGGAAATTTAATGTCTTCTTTTTACAGTAGAATGGAAGTTTGAGTAAATGAATTCTGGTCATGCGCCTTTTCATCATCTTATTACTGCCATTGTGTTTCTTTAAAGCTAAACGCTAATATAATACTCCATATTAGAAAAGAAAGGGGGACATGAAGTCATAGCATAATATAAATCAACGTGAAGTTGTATTATGATATAAAGTTGTATTATAATATAGCATAATATAAATCAACGTGAAGTTGTATTTTTCTTGAGTTTGTAAGCTTCCATGAATTGATTCCATGCAAAGGGTGATATATAAGGCATTTTTATTGAATATGCTAGGAGGATGGAAAACAAATTCAGTATTACCATGGTGAAATGATAAAATGATGCACTTTTGAAGAAATGCATTTTTTTTCTATAAAATGTAACGATTCAAAAGTATATTTTATGGGGAAACAAAGTTAGTCAGTGAGAACAAAGCAATTAGATCAGTATTTTATAATTAAGCCACTAAATACAAAACATGTTAAAATATTTAAAATGAAGATCAAAATCTGTGACAAGAGTGGATTCATAACATACCAATACCTAAAACGAAATATAATTTTAAAACTCTTTTCGAGAATCGAAATTATTTTGATTAAGCATTAATTACATATTCTCATCTTAATTGGAATAATATAATGATATTCCCGATGATGCCTATAGTTTGCATTTAAAATTCATCGTTCTAGCTTTGTAAGATTTACGAAGTTAGTTTCAAATTTGACCTCACCGACAAGATACATCCTGAAGACATTCCTTCAACATAAAAGTCGTTAGAATGGTTATGTACGCATCAATGAAACGACTGCAAATGCGAACATAACCTCCTGAAAAAAAAAAGATTTTAAAAGAAGTTGTTAGCCAGTTCCTTCTACGAACAACCATTTCCTGAATTTTTCTGCTGAACTCTACTGCAAGGAGTAAAAGAAAAAAAAATGCTGAAAAGCATTTAAACGAAACCGAGAGGAAAGAGGAAGAGCGTTCGGCAAACATAATTGTTTCCTCTAGAGTCCTGCACTTGGTCATAAAATCTGATTTGTTGACTACTTTTGATTGTGACAACTATCAGATCATCACATTCAAAATGGAAGTTCTTCCATTCATTGTGTAGAAGCGAGAAGAATGTAAAATGCCACATAAAGGAAAAGTGGAATGTTTTGGGAATGGAAAGGAGTGAGGGTAACTGTGACATCTTGTTTTGTACGATTGTTGAATTTCCCTTTTCGCTATCTTCTTTTTCTTAGGTCCCCCTCCCTTGACAACAAGTAGCCATAGCGTTTGCTTTCTGCAACAACGCATAATAGATATGCTGCATTTTCTCGCTATTTGGAAGAATGAAACGCTTAGGATTTATAGAGATGCTTCTTTTTCTCTCGTTTCTATCTCCTTCGGAACATAATTTGTTTTGGAATTTGTTGCAAAAGAGTATTTTCTGCTTTATGATCACATGCTTTTTAGCTTATTTCCTAAATTTAGAGTGTAATTTTTTTTGTGATAACTAAACAAATGCTGTGTAAATAAAGAATTGAATTTTACTAATCTATTATACTTGGGATCCAGTAAAATTATTTTAATGTCATCATAAATATTATTATAGAGCAGTTAAAGAAACCGCTCTTATTTTTCATTAATCAGATAATATTCTAACATTTAGTATAGTTTAAAAAATTAAATGCCTTCTTGAAATCCATGAAATTAATTTTTTGAAATTTTATTCAAACTATATAAGCAATCTGAAAATTCTTGAGGTTTTTAAATGCTAATAACAATATACTTTAATTACTTACTTGTTTTTAAATAAATTAATTCTTTGTTTTATATCCGTTGTTGATTATCTAACAGAGTCTGTATCTGAAATAATTCTATAGGGAACATTAAGACAAATCTCAGATTTATAGTTTTGCTTGTTATTTCTTCAAATCTGTGGCAAATTTGTATTCTAAGAAACCCTTCAATTTTGGAGGTAGTGCACATTGTGCAATACAAAACTTTTCAGTATTGCACAATGTTTTACTGAAAATTTTCTTACAAAGACTTTGAATTTAGGCTTGAAATGGATATAAAGGACAATTTAATCAGGTATGAATTCTAAAGTCAATGATAATAAATAATTTTTGAAAAATCATTCTTTAACAATATCTATTTTGCCTTCTTTATCGTTAATTGATGTTAGTATATTTTCCACTTTTTGCATATTTATAATTAAATTTCCATACTACACTTTGTTTTTCTCATAATGAAATGATAGCTGTTGGCAAAAGTTCGATTTTAAAGCATTCAAGGCCCGATTCTGATATAGAGACTTAGCGTCAAAAGGTTCTTAAATCTATCGCTAAAAGAACAGAGAATCAAACGTTCTCAATTTGAACGTGAATGTTTGCACAAAAGTATTGGAGCAATATTCATTAGATAGAGGTTGAAAATTTCCAGTTCGTTCTCTTATATTTTATTATGTTCGAACAAAACCTTTTTATTTAACAGACGTAACTAATCAAAACTTTCCGCATGTTGAAACGCGAGTGGCTATCATTTGTATCTGATGCGCTTCATCTTATTCTTTCATATTTTTAGTCGCTTTGTGTGAAAGTCACTTTGTGATCTTATTTTGAAATTTCTATGACAGCAGAGAATTCCAGAAGATAATGGAACACTTCTTATATATGTGTATCTTTTAATGGAATAAATAATTTATAAGGTAATAAAACATACATTTCGGAAAAAGAAAATGTTTTTTTTTTTTTTTTTTTTTTTTTTTTAATTTAATGATTTTGACTTGCTGAGCTTATCGGTTTTTTTAAAGGCTTTTCCATCTAAAGATATTTTAATTCATCTATCATAAGCAATATGGCTGCCATCGGAAACACGTGATCGCCGCGTCATCTGAGGCAGTCGGTAGAACGGCTGATCGGTTTTGAAAAGGTCACCGAAAAATTCTTTAAGAGATTCTCTGGACTGTTCTATATTCCCCCGCCCAGCCGATGTTCCGCCTTTGATTTTCTGGGGAACTGAAATGAAGTGAATTCAACTACTGAAGATAACTTTTCTGGGAAGAGTTTCTGAGGAGGGAGTCTTTTGTGAATGGATGTTCTCGAAGCGTTCTGGAATTGTTTCTGATTTCAGTTACTTCTTGGGATCAAATGAATTTGTTCTTCAGTTTTAAACGAAAGTCAATGAAGAATTTAATATATTTCAGGAATGAAAGATATTTATTTACGTTAAGTTAAAAAAAATTTTTCTCCTGAGAGTGCTGGAAAAGAATTATGTTTGCAATCTCTAAGGGAGAATGAGTGAAAAAAAATCATTTCATAAATTATATCAATAAGTGATGTAATAAATTAAAAAATTAACCAACAAAATTTCAGAATTTATTGATTTGAAATCATTATAAAAATATCAATTCTCATTATATATACTCATTTGGTAAAAATTGCAAAGCAAATTTCATATCATTCATCCTTTAGTGCGTATGAAGCCTATTCTGTCAATGCATGAATTTGATGTTATACTTCTCCGCATTGGCCATATTCTCTTCACGCAGACACTCTGTGTTTGACGAACAACTACCCACTGTTTTTACCGCAGCACATATTTTAACTCAATGTTAAGCGTTTTTAATCCTCATCGATTACGTTTCTTTGGCAGTTTATCTTTAATCATTCATGACGTAATTGGAGAATATTTCCATCCATTTTTTAAGAATTTCTTAAAAACCATTGGCATTCTCCATTTAGTTACAAATTTTCATGAAAATTTTGAATGACACCTGAGCTGGCGTCCCTTCTCAAAACTTCCACACCACACCAGCGGGTAGACGTTTATCACCGACGTATTAAACATGAACCAAACCCGCTTACACGACAGTTCTTCGGTGGAAGCGAGTCTCAAACCTGAAACCCTCCGATTCCAAAGCCGGGACCTTACAACCAGGCCGCCGCGGCCTCATAAAGTAAAGGATAAATTAAAAAGGGTAATTTTCGTTCGAAGTTGTGTGCGGTCAAAAGAAGTTTACAGAATTGTTAGACATAAAAAATAGGTATTACTTGCTAGTTAATAAATATGCAGATATTTTGAACTTGGTGGCATACATATAAGTGCCATAAGAAAATAAAAAATAAAATAAAAAGCCAACGAAAAAAAATGTTTTCTTTATGCAGTTGATTTATGCTTTTTCTTTCTTTGATAGAAAAATTTATGCTTTTAGTTACTTGTATAGAATAAGTATCATAACTGTAAAAAAATTGGACATTTAAATTTTGATAAATCTATATTTCAAACCTTCCGAAAATCATATTTTTTTTGAAACTATATTTGTTTATCTGCGAACTCCACAAATTAAAAACGATTTGAACTAAACGGATGAAATTTGGTACTTCGCTTTTGTTTTGTTACAAATACATGAATTTTTTTCATATTTTGAAAGAAACCTATTAATAGGAAGCTTGTCTTTCTGTGTATATAAAATACGATAATTACAGAGCAAAAAGAGCTAGATTGATAAAATTTGTCGCAAAATTTTGGCATCTAAAGTATATATCCGTATCCAGTTTTGAATTTAATTGATCAGACCATCTGTCGTTCTGTACATTCGCAAACATGTGAAAGTGATAGTTCAATTACGCACCAACTTCAGCACCGAAGTGAAGATTCGTGAGATTAGTTAAATGCAAGTAGAAGTGCTCTTACTTTTGAAATTATTTAAAGACGGGAAAAAATTGAATTTATCTTATATATTTTTATATAATAGAATGGAAAATACTTAAAGTCGGAAAAAAAATTGATTTTATCTCATATATTTTTATACGATAGAATGGAAATTATTTAAAGACGTGAAAAAAATTGATTTTATCTCATATATTTTTATATCATAGAATGGAAATTATTTAAAAAAAGTGAAAAAAATTGAATTTATTTCATACATTTTTATATGATAAAATGGAAAATAATTAAAGACATGAAAAAATTGAATTTATCTCATATATTTTTATATGATAAAATATTTGCAATTGTAATTTTTTGCAGAACAATTAAATGCTTTTGGGAAATCAAGAATTAGATTTTACGTATATAAATGAAAGGATAAAAAAAATAGGTTACAAATACATATACATTCCTTTTTTGGTAGTACGAAAATATTATATTTTGTTAAATCCTCTGAGAATTCATGATATTTATAATTTAAGAAAAGAATAAATTTGAATTTCTTAGTTTAGTTATAATTTAATAAATTTTTTTTATAGATGGAACAAAATTTTATTTTTAATGAGAATTTTTACTATTTTTCTACAGTTTTTTCGAAATTAAAACGTATGTTGAAATAAATATTATTTTCAGAATACAAAATATTTTAGATGATTGAAGCCTTTTTCAGTGACGAAAGAAAAATGTAGATTTAATTTTTTATTCAAAACCTGACTATTCTAAAATCAACAAATTTCAATACCTTTAGAATTTTTTGGTATTTAACTTGTGGAACTGGATTGTATGCGAAATGAGCTCTATAGAAGTGTATTTTCCAAATTATGTCTCAAGAGTTCCCAGCCTTTATTGAAATTATTATAAAAGAACAAATCTTTGTTTCTTTTAAATTTCTCAACATCCGGTGCATTAACATTTAATTTTTATATTTTCATGAATTCATTTGTTTACTTTCATGTTTAGAGGAATAGTTTCTTCTAAATAGTCTCTGTCGTTGCTTAATAAACCAAAAATCACCGACTTTAAACATTTGTATCTGTATGGCAGTCATATCTTTGTTCGTAATTATTTTTAAAGAATTCTCTAAAGCAGGGGAAAGAAGTCAAGAAAAGAAGGGTTTTTTTTTCATTTAAAGCAGAAGGGAAAAAAATCTATGACTTCAAAGAGTTTCATTTCTTTAAAATGGAAATATCAGTTACTTTTAATTTTCTGTTAAAAAACGTCTTTTCTATTTACAGCAAGAGCAAAGAGACTTTTCTTTTACATATCTTCTTTTATTTTTTTCCCCTCTCTCCTGCTTCTTCTTTGCAGAGTTTTTCTAGCGCTATTTCCGCATTAAAATTCAGTAAAAAGGACCTTTAAACGCAGTTGTAAGATAGCAAAATTAAAAAGGCAAAATGAGGATGATAGAAGAAGAGGAAAAGAAAAAAAAAATTGTAGAAAGGCGGGGAAGAGAGTAAAAAATTAAGAAAATGAAAAATACGCCAAGTCTGTTAAAAATGAAAAATGTTTTGTGTGTAAAACAGTTTTTTATTAAAGCGAGATGAAAGAGAAGCTTAAAATAAATAACAAAGATAAAAAGCAAAGAAGGTTTGAGGAGAAGAAAAAAACATTATGAAAAAAAGAAAAAAAGTCGACAGGAATAGGAGATAATTTTCAGTTCGTAAGAAACAAACGTACATTCGTTTAAGAAGAAAAAAAAAGTTAAAAATCAAGAGAAAAATAAGGCAAAAAATGAAATGAAAAGAAAGGAGAAAAAAGAAGCTAAAAAAAAAGATCAAAGCCGTTTTTTGAAACATTAGCGATGCTTGAGTCATTTATATCTATTGAAGTGTTGAAGAAGGGAGGGGGGGATTCGAGATGTTGGAGGGGCGAATAGATGAACAGAGTGGGGCGGGGCAAGGATGACGTCACAGTTGAAAGTGAAGAAAGGGATCCAGGGTTATTTATTGAAATGATAAGTCTCAAAATCCGCCATTTCGGCACTTAACTTCTAATACAAGGGGGAAAAAACTCACATGCTGAAATTCTGAACTGTTTTGTAGTATGATTTTTAAATCTGATGACTTAAAAAATTTTTGTTTAAATTTTAATTTCGTGTAAAGTATGGAATCCTTTATTAAAGATTCTACATATTTGAAGAAACTACTATAATAAAATTATAAATTCAGCTTAATTGTATTAAAACTATAATTTCACCGAATTTCTCCATAATTTGCAGATTAATATAGCCATGCATTGTTAGTTCTTGAGATAATGTATTTTTTAAAAATTTTTGATATACATTTCTATAAACTGAAGTTAATGTAAAATATTGAACGGTACTATTCAGAGAACCAGTCATTTAAAATGGATTTTTGACACTTTCTTATAAAATTTTTATTTAATGAATGTTTTTTGTTAAATGTATTAATTGTTTAGAAATAGATGCTATTATTTCTTTTATTTTGTAATCCTTTATTTATATAGAATTGTCTGTAAGATATTATTACTTATGTTCAATATAAATATAAATGTGCCTTGGATTGTATTTAGTTATTATATGATTGAATATGCTTTGTTCCTTCAAATATCTTGTCAACCTGCTAAAATATATCGTGGATACTACATTGAAGAAATATTACTATAGAAAAAAAAACCTTTAACATTTTTCTTACTTGCGATACTCTTTTGTGCTGTATCCAAAGAAATTTATTTTCGTGCACGAGATTGTTCAGCTGTTCTACTAATAACTTATGAAGATTTCTTACTCTCATTGGATTAATCATTGTGTAGATAATTTTGTTTCATAAAAAAACATATGAACTATGCACAAAACGTAATAAAATGTGTTAGGTAGATGTATTTATAATGAGGAAAGACAAGAATAAATAACTCATTATGAAGTTAAAATAAAGAACAGAATTAACCTTGCAGTTGCTTAAAAATATCTTTTACCGTATTCTTAAAAATTCTACCTACTTCCTCTAATCTTTCAATTCCAAACGTACCTTCTCTAATATTCACATTTCCAAAAGAAGTTTTAGAATTTACTCTTATGTAATTTAAATAAAAGAAGAATTAAAATTTTTATTCCCGGCAATATTATTTAACATTCCGTATATTTTTCACAAGGGATTTCACGTGATTTTCTATATATAAAGCTGAAAGGAAGAATTTACGGTCAAAGCATACAAGATGTGAAACGGATGGCGAAGAAAAATAATAACCATATGAGGATTCAAATGCAGCTCTAAGAAATTTTATTCAACAGAAAAAATAAATAAAAATAAAGAGCCAAATCAAGGTTGCAAAAACAAGGATAGACATTACTTGAAAGCGTTTGATGTTATTCAATGTTATGAAATTATTATTATCATTATAACATAAACGTTTATGGCCATTTGCTATTATCTCTTATGTTTTATCACGCTTTATTGCTGTCTTTTTTTTCGAAGATGGTGCATTCAGAATATCTGCTGAGTCTGACTTTTATAAAGAGAAGTTTTTATAAATAATATATCTCTTTGTTAAACAAGACATTTCGTAAATCAATTCAATAGAACTTTACCAGTTTTTGCAAAATCAATAAGGTGTAACTTTTTATTTCTTTTTTAATGTTTCTCCTGACTGAAACAACACATACATTAAAGAGCTTTGATCCGTCTTTGTCAGAGATCGGTTGCAGAATGAAATATAAACGAAAGATGTTAGCGAAATATTCAAGAGAGCGCATCATTTTGGTAAATATGAAAAGCTATTTAAAACATAAAAAAAAGTTCTTTCATAGTTCTATTATTCCGTATGTGGACACAATATTGCATATAAAATAGTGATGAAACCTGAGTATGAATTTCGAGCATCTTCCTTTACACCGACTGGATTGTGATAGTAATGCTGAGATCACATATCAAATTCAGTTTGTTTAAATAGATACATACTCGACAAACTATCAACTCTTTGACTGATTGGATCCAAAATATGATAAAAATCTACAATACTAGTAATAACATATACACTTAATTTCATGCCAATTTGTACTAATTTAAGTGAATTCACCTAAATTTGTATTAATTTAAGTGAATTCTCTTAATTTCATTCTAATTTAAGCTAATTCAAGTGAGTTTTAAATTTGAATTTCTCTTAATTTCATTGCAATTTTAGAAAATTTAAGAGAATTTTAAATTACAGTTTGAGTTTGCTCTTCATTTCCTTCCAATTTGAGCTAATTTAAGTGGGTTTTAAATTCGAATTTCTCTTAATTTCATTTCAATTTGAGAAAATTTAAGGGAGTTTCAAATTTAAGTTTGAATTGCTTTTAATTTCCTTCCAATTTGAGCTAATTTAAGCAATTTTAAATTCTAATTTGAGTAACTCTTAATTTCATTCCAATTTGAGCTAGTTTAAGTTACTTTTAAATTCCATTTTAAATTACTTCTAATTTCATTCTAATTTGAGCTTCTTTAGGTGAATTTTAAATTCCAATTTCAGTTATTCTTGTTTTCACCCCAATTCTTTTTGAGTTAATATATTCACAGACCAAGAGATAGATCAAAGCATAGATATAAAATTTCAAAATTGTGTTTTCTGTAGTCAGGGCGGTTTGAAACATAGAAATTCTTCATAATTTCGAAGTAGAATTTTTAGGCGATAATGGTGCTTTTCTTTTAATGTAATTAGTATGGGATAAAGTTAAAATGGACGCAGATTAATACACGGGGGCTGTCAATTAGAAACCACTGCAGAAATTCCTATCTTTGAAGTTTTCTGATTTATGTTTAGTTCATGGCTTTTTTTTTAAATTCTTGGTTGATTGGATTGATAAATACAGTTCATGTTTTAAAATTAGATTTGTATCAATGCTCACAAAAATATAATCAACTGTTTACCACCGAGACCAGTGTATAAAAAAAAGAGCATAAATTATATGTGGATATTATACCTTTTCTAAATATATTTAC
Organism: Argiope bruennichi; assembly: GCF_947563725.1. Taxonomy (NCBI): domain Eukaryota; kingdom Metazoa; phylum Arthropoda; class Arachnida; order Araneae; family Araneidae; genus Argiope; species Argiope bruennichi. The sequence goes on along the minus strand of NC_079154.1, from coordinate 124,975,245 downwards.
AGGATAAATTTAGCATTCCGTAGCTCTTTAAGCATGTACACATTTTTGTTTTGACTGAAAACTTGATATCTGTGACAATATTTCTGCTTAAGAAACGAAATGTTTTTAAATACAATAATAATGGTACGCAGTACAGTAAAATCTAGACAATGAATTACTTGTGTTTTACTGTACTGTTTCTCAAAACAATTCACTGGCATTAAATATGCATTTAATATGCCAATCTGTTTTTTAAAAAATATTATAAGTTGTTGTTAATTTTTTTCCTACAATCCAAAATTATAGTTTATTTTTTATAGTTGATTATATAAAATTAGTAGTAAAGTGTTTTCAATACATTTTGTATTATAATTTATATCATCTTTTTGCGTAAGTTATGTTTCAATAGTTACTGAGTCAAAATCTTTGCTTCAAATAGTCTAATTGCTTAATTAAACAAAGGGAACCTTTATTAATTCGTCACAAAATATAAAAAAAAATAATGAAAAAAATAATAACAATAAAATAAAATGTTAAAAAAAAAACACGTTATTTTCCCGACGGTATTTTTCAGCAAATGTTTGGCTATTACGGTCTTAGCTGTGATATATTAACAATATAACCATCTGTTTTTTTTACCCGAGGAGGCTTTGATTAAACTACATATTGTTTAGACAGTTGTCGACAGAAAAATTGTTTTACAAACTCTGGAAATCAGATTTTTTTTTAACTTTTAGGATAGCAGTAGAATTTGTAAGCAAAAATTCCATTGAAATAATGAAGAAATTAAAAAATTTTTTTGGCTATCAATTCCAAATGATCAATAAAAAAATATCTTTGTCTTATCACTTGTCAAAAAAATTTATTTGATATTTTTTGATTATTAATATTGATATAAAAATTAAATACAATGTTTTCCCCCTTCTTCTGTCTATTTAAATAAACATACTTCTTTTATTGAAATGCATTCTTTTAATGAATTAAAACATTTACAACTTTATAACTTTTTTTAAAGAGGGGATAAGAGGGTATACAGAGCTATTTTTTGCAATTAGAAGAACTTTCCTTTTTCTCCCTTCATTAAATGTATTCTTTGCTGTTATTAAGCATGACTTACATCATTGATTTCGTAGAATATCATAAAAACGCATTGGAACTAGGGATTGCAATACCGGTATACCGGGATACCGAATACCGGTATTTTGAGTCATTTGTATAATTTCGTAATACCGGTATTCACAAGTTTAAATACCGGTTTTTCGGTATTTACTAGAAATTTTTAAAATTGTGTCCACTGTATGTTCAGGGATCGCGAACATAGCAAAATAGTATACGTTTTTGCTTTTATGTCTCCATAACGGACGAAATTAATTAGCTAATGAATGGCTTAATTAATTGCTTAAATCTAAATTAGCGAAACATGGGTTATCCCCGAAAGAGGATATTGTATCCATAACGACTGATGGAGCAACAATTATGAAAAAAATTGGAAAGTTGATTGGTGCAAATCAGCAGTTGTGCTATGCACATGGAATTCAATTAGGAGTAATAGATGTATAATACCAAAAAAATAAAGAACAGAAGAATCCAAATACTGTGGATATAGAAATTTCGGATTCCAACTTTGAAAAGAGTAAGAGTGAGAATGATATTGACAATGAAGATAATGACAATGTAATTGTTGAAGAAGATATTGCTAATGAGGATGAAATATTAACCTATCAAGAATTGCTTCCTATAATTTATAAAGTTCGAAAAATTGTTCAGATATTTAAACGTTCCCCTATAAAAATGATATATTACTAAAATATATACTAACTGAAAATAAAACAGAATATATGTTAATATTAGATTCTAAAACACGTTGGAACAGTTTACTCCTAATGATGGAACGATTTTTGAAACTGGGAAATCCAATAAAAAAAGCAATAATCGACTTAAACCTGTAAATTTTTTCAGATAGTAAATTCGACTTAATATCCAGAGCTATGTCAGCTCTACTTCCAAGAAAACTGACTATTGAGGCATTATGTCGGAGAGATTTTAATTTATTAACAGCTAATGCTTAATGCAACAATAAATTTCATGTTGCAGTCACTGAAAGAACAGCACACATCACTATCTGAAGAATTATATATTACATTGAAAAATCTCACAGAAGAAAGGCATACCGAAATAGAAAATGTCTTATGGTATTTACATAATTATAATGATTTTAAAAATGAAAACGAAAAAGAAGAAAAGAAAATAACCAATTCAAATCTGATTAAGTTTAGAGTAAATTTTCTTAAAATTTTTTTATCCACAAACCTATCCACATTCAGAAGAATTCGGTTCAATTATCGAAGATTATGATGTCACTACTGTCGATAGTGAAAAGGATTGTCTCTTGAACAAAAATTAGAATTAGCGATAAATAAAATTTCAACGAACCAAAAATACAATACAGAAATCAGTTATATCCAAAACAGTCCGACGGGAAATCGATTTATTTGAAGATGAGGGATTTAGAGGTAAATACTTGGAAAAAGTATATCGCGCATTGCTAACAGTACCACCAACAACCGTAGATGCCGAAAGAGCGTTTTCAACAGCTGGTAATTTTTACACAAAATTACTTTTCAGTCTTCATGACAGTACAATTGATGCATTATGTTTTTTAAGATCACATTTCAAAAATTTGTAATAGTACCACAGACTGAATAGTGATGTTGACACTTTTTTTGTGATTTAAATAAATAAGATGTTTCTTTACTTTTTGTGATTATATACTGTTATAATTTATAAGTTACAAATTATTTTTGTGATATTTACACTCTCTAACAAAACTGGCAAATAAAACAAAGAAACACCTGTGTTTTCTTTCTTTTTCGAAAATTTCTAATACCGGTATTAAAACCGGTATCCCGGTATTAAGATTTAAAAAATACCGAATACCGGTATTGAAATTTTGGTCCGGTATTGCAATCCCTAATTGGAACATCTAATGTACTTAAAATTATAATGAAAACTTTAAAAATTCTCCTAACAATTATATCTTGTTTCTTCTCATCCGGTTAGAAACCGATTTATTCGAAATTCTATCTACTAAAATAAAATGTTAAAAATGGGACAGAATTTTTTTCCGCAGAAATTAATTTTAGGTGACTATTTTATAATACACTTATGACATTTCGAACATATAAGAAATCAACGAACGGACAATTCGTCATTCAGTAGCAAACAGATTGGTAATTTTCAAATAATCTTTTTATTTGATGGTATCCATTTGGTGACAGATTTCACTGTTATAGCTCATTTTAAAAATTATTTACCGATGTCTTTGTATTATAAAAAATAATATTGTAATTTCATAAAATCGCTCAAATGTGAGTTATTTGGCAATTTTTTTCGGTTCGTAATGATCTTCTTAATAGTTTGAATATGTGGCAAAATTGCGTGTAATATATCTTGTTGCAAATCGTTAGTTGTAAAAAACACTGCAAAATATTTTACATTTTTTAAAATTTTGCTGTGTGTAAAATATATTTAAAAATAAATATATTTGAAATTATGTTCATTGCTAATTTCAGAACAACGAGCACATAGAATATTTTTGCACATTTTATTCAATTGGAAAAATGACAATGAAATTATTAATGGGCCAAGATGAATATTCAGATAATTTACAGAGGCTAGGAATAAAATTTTTGCTGATAATTTCACTTGCTGAAGAAAATTTGAAATTTGCCTTATTTGAATAGAGGCAATGAGGCTATATACCAAGGTTTCTATCAAAAGATGAAGCACGTTGTAGATACATGATTGTATCTATTTCTTAGACGATGCCCCAAAATTCAAAATAAATGTTGTGTAACCTGATATCAAAACATTAATGAAATATACATTTTTTGAAAGAAAAATAACATTTATAGTAAAAAAAAAAAGAGAAGCGGGATTTGAAAGTTAAAACTAAATTTTTTAAAAATATAAAATAACGTTTTAATTCGAGAATTTAGACTGTATATTCAGTACTGATTTGTAATTAATTTTTTCTAGTTCAGAATTCTTATGGGAAGCTTTCAAGTATTAAAAAACCAAATTTCCAGAAATTACAAATTTGTATTAAAATCAAAATTATTATTCTATTATCACTGAAAATATCAACATGGTAATAGGTTATTATTAGATATCATAGGAATGGCATGGGAAATCAATTTTATTAAAACAACGCAGGAAGAGCTTTGAAGGAACAAGAAAACGCTACTTGAATAGCATTAAATTTGAATAAAATAACAGTTGAACAGATTTTTTAAAAAAATATTTTGAATAAAAGTTGAATTTAAATTTTAACTTAAGTTGAATTTAAAAGTTTTGGAAATAAGGTTAGGAAGAAGAATTGAATAAAAGTTGAACTTAAAAGTTTAGGATAATTTTAGACATGGAGACATTTAAATAACCGACAACATTTTCTGATTGAAAAAAATTATATTTTCTGACAATTTATAGAAATTTACGATTAAACTTTTTATTATGAGCTATGGCTTACTGATTTTGGTGATTTTGGCTAGAGCTGCTGTTATTATTGTTGAAAAATGTAACTGTAATTTATTTGCCCACTTTCAAAGAAAAGAAACTATGAAGTCGATCTTGTTGATCCAGTATTTAACATATGAATTTATTAAACATTTATGTTTCCAGTACTATATCAGCCATTCTAAGTTTAGGTAAAGAAATAAGGAATATCATTCTGCTATTCCTTCGGTCGGTCCCTAAAACTTTTTGTTTGAAAAATTTCTTTCATTTAATGATTGTAAATTTAATGTCTATAATTTGCCATTATTTTACCAAGAACTTTCAATGAAATTCAGTTTTATTTAAGGAAAAAATATTATAAATATCGCTATTGCATGAATTTTTACTGCAACATATTATATTATTTGGATCTGATTGGAATTTTGCATGATAGTTTGATTGTTTCAATTTTTTCTAATACAAATCCTTGGTAATTCTCAAAATATTATACATTACTTCTTTGAATGAATCCTGTAAAGTACATCCATTTCGATTTTATGCGCACTGTAAGTAAATGAAACTTCAAGTAAAAATTTTTATATTTCGGTTTTTATAAATATATGATTGTTTTTGGAAGTTGGAACAAAAGTATTTGAAGCATTCTTCATCATGTGTCAAAGATATAAGAAGCTATTTCATAATTCTTATTTAATGTGTAATAGCAAGAGTATGAATTTTACCTGCAGAACGAAGTTTTTGTAAATATCACTCTTTTAATCCGAATTTTTGTAATACACGGATGCAAATAAGTCTTTTTGCCATTGGCTCAACTGGTCCGTGAACAAAGTAGATAATGGGACAAATTAATTTGAACAAGTTAATTTTGCATAGCTCGATTACTCACTGAAAAGAAGACTTGATACTTGGATCCCACCCCCCCACCCCCCTCCACTGACCATCCAATTGTCTTCATCATTCTTTATTTTCTACAGAATTAGAGATTTTTTTTTTAAAATTTTTTCTCAAAATGAATTGGATGCTTCAACAATGACTGAAGTGACTTTATTACTATGAATAACAAAATTACATCGAGGCTTGTTTTTGTGGAATCTATAAGTAGGTACCACTCGTCATAGCAATGTTTGAATCTTAAATTGTCCAATAAATAAAGATCAATGCATTAATAAATTCCCTCTGTGGTGATTGCCATAAATTCCAGTGTTGTTTGGTGGGACAAAAACTAATTCCAAATGATGATAGAAAATCTGATTCGAACAAGCCAATTTATTGTTTTTAAAAGTTACATATTGTGAATGCTGAATTAGAAAAATGATTGCTACTACACAAGCGTTTATAAACAATTTAAATTGACGACACTTACGCTATCTACATTCACAAACTTTTGCCTCACTCTCTGTTCATAAATAAATAGAATGGCAATTTCTCTTGACGCTTATAGCATGGAAATAATATTTCCGCAAAATAATAATAATAATAATTTGAAAGATAATTTAGAAAGGAAATTTTTAAATAATCTGGGAAAAGAAATTTTCCTTAATAAATTATGATTGAAAATTTATCTTTGAGAAGAAAGTTTTTTAAAGCATTTTTTTCCATTATCAGCATAAATCAATCAATCAATAGAAACAGCCATTAAACTGCTTGCAATTTATTTTCAGATGTTTGAGTCACCTTTCATTTTAAAACTGACCATTTTATTTGGTCCCCCACACATACAAAACGTTGATAATTCACTCAAAAAATTTTGTCCATAGAAAATTTTTAAAATTTGGTTTAATTAAATAATTTTAGCTTTTAAACATTAGTTGACATTACGTAAAACTGAATTTGAAATATAATAAAGATATTGCTGCTATCTAAGAATGAAATTTAAATGAGATTAAATTTCATTCCTAGAAAATTAAATCGCAATTCTAGAAATTTAAATCGCAATCTTCTTAGGATAATCTGTTTATTATGTAAAGGACAACGATTTAATTCGAAAAAAATTTAGAGAGTTTTCTCTTTTTTAATTTGGAGATGTATGTATTTCAAATTCATTAGAAATTGTGTGTTGCGGTTGTTCGATCTAATAATGAATTATTAATATTTTTATCATTAACGTTTTATTCACTGAAGTTATACCAAGTTTCAATATTTCTTAACCATAAGCGAGATATACCTTAACTTTATTTCTTGACCATAACTGAGTTAAGCCTTAGAATCATGCGCAGAAAGGTCCCGTGTGAAGTCTTAGATGTCCTATTTGACCATGAACATAATGGCTGACTCTTACAGGTTGTTTAGAGCCAACTGAAACTCAGCAGATTAAGAAAACAATAACAATATTAGTGGAATATTTTAGAAAACCATGTGCATTAAGGAATAAAGAAGTAACTTTGGAGATTAAATCAATCAATTGCCAAAGGTTAGAGAGGGCGATTAGAGAGGAACTGATCAGTGTGGTTGAGCGGATGTCAGAGTAGGTGGATCTGTCTATTATGGCCTTGAATGAACATATTATACCTCTTATACTAACGAATTTTTTAAAACTTTAAATAGAGAATTTTATAAATGTTTTTGTTGATTGGATTCATTTTTGGTTGATCGAAAAATTGATTTATCAAATTCGAGATTGATTATAAATACTTTCCTTCATAAAAAAATTATCACAAGAGAATCGATTTAAATGTAAATTTTTTTCTATTGAACAGTTGTGTTCTTAAATTATTCCTATATCAACATATAAAGCAATTAATATAGAAAGAGAAATTTTATATTCGTTTATAAACAAAATGGCGTAAATGAAGGAAAAAGTTCAACGTGTTCTTTAGTTCCATGAATTCAAATCTGCCATTACTGCTCTCTATCAATTTTGGAGTCACATAAAGGACAGAGCATCTGCAACGCCAGTTGAAGATATCGATACAATCAAAGTTCAGAACACAGATGCTGTGTTTATTGTGAAGTCGAAATAGTGGACAATATTTGATTAGAATTGGAATATAACCTTGATATTCTTCGAACTAATTAGGGCACTCATAACAAATTATTAACATAAGTGCTTTTATTAAAAGCTTTATTAGTGTCTTTACGATATAAGAAAATAAGCATTCACCAAATTATAATAATTTTTTATAATGAAAAATTTTGTGCTGACTCTTATATCGACGATATTGGTTGTGCTACATCAGACTTCTGTTATTTACTCGTCTTCATATAGTTTTTAATTACTTATTTTTTATTTCTTTGCTCGCATAAAATCACTCTTTTCTATACACAAACTTCCGATGCTAAAATAAGACTTAAACCACTTGAGTTGCTCTTCTTTTTGCGCTAAGTATCAGCCATTCATTAAACTTCCTGCAAACAAATAACATCTCTTGAAGCGTTTTATGAAATATTGGAGCTATCACTTGGAGTGACCAAATATGTCAGAACTTTTCCACAATAGCGAATGGGTTCCCGGCGAATCAATTACTCCCCTCCCTTCTTTTATGTGCCCCTCACTCTTTATGTTTTTATTTTTTCCCTTCTTAACCTCCTCCTTACTGTCATTAGCAATGCAAAATAACGGCTCCAGAAGAATTCATGCAAAGTAAATACAACCGGAAATCAATAAATGTGTGCGAAGCCTTAAAGACAAATCTTCTCCGATAGAAATAATATATAAAAAAAAGGTTGAGTTTTTCCTCCTCGGTCTTTCATTTTTTTAAAAAAAAGCAGCTTCAGTCGATCCAAATTTTAACGGTTTAGTGAAATTTCCTCGTGTTAAAATTTGCTCTCCATTTATTTTTATGTTTTCAGTTCGCTTCCTGTATAGTCTCCTCGTCGAATGGCGGGGCTTTTCTCGGGACTTCGTTTTCTCGAATTGGAAAATTCAAATTGATTTAAAGTGTCAAAAGAAAAATCGTTGCCACTGGCAACGGTAGCAAGATTTCTTAAAAGAGGTGGCTGGTGTGTTTCTAAAATACTTTTGTGGGACATTCATAATTTTCATGTTAATGAATCTATGAGATATATTTAAGTTTTCTTTTAATACAGGATTAAACCAAGAACGAAGAGTTTGAAACTAGATAAAAAATGGCAAGGAAAATAATTGATCTTTTGATTTTTTTGGGTTTTTTTTTATTCAAAAGATAGCAAATTACGCTATGGATAAAAAAAGCAGAAACAGGATAAAATAATCTTACTATATATATATACTAGTCGCCTTTGACGATCAGCTGGTTCACCAGGAGTAATGCTCTCTAAAATGTTCAATTAAATATTTACGTACCTTAGGTTCTTAATAGCTCCTTCATCAAAATATTTCTAAGCTTCAAATTTTGATAGTCCTATAATTCATACTATTATAGACGCCTTACTATATTCAGTACATTGAGCTATATATCTCACCAATTTTCTATCAGCTCTCATAAGATTCAAAGGTGATTTTGAAATGGCAGAGATAAATCTACAATAAATACAAAAATTTTTTTATTTGAAACCAAACATATTTTTTAAAAATATGGCTAAAGAAAATCGTATCCTTTGTCTTTCAACCTTATGTGCCAAGCAGAACATTTTTTAAATAATTTATATAATATTTTCACGAATTATTCAATAAAAAATTTCTGATTCATAAAATTCAGATTTACCTTAAAAATATTTAAATGTGGTAAATAATATTTATTTTATTTCAATCCATAAATGTAGTTCTGAACATGGTTATGAAGTCTAAATTTTGTACAGTCTTTCTATCCTATAATTCATATTCAGTAAAATTATTTTTAAAATCTAACATTTCAGTCTTTTGAGATCAAGACTGATCGAATTATAAAACTACGAATATCATTAATTTATGACATCCAACAATTACATTGTTTTAGACAATCAGTTTTAGAGAAGTTCCAACTCCTTAATGGTACAATCAAAAATATCGATGGAGAGATCTTTTTTTTTTCCAAGCATTTTTTTTAAATACAGGCATTCAGATTTAAGATTTTTATGAATCTCCACGTTTCAGACATTCATGGGTTCGAAAAGCACATTTTTAGAAAATTTCCGTCTGTACGCCTCTGTCAAAGATAACTCAAAAGTCCTTTGAGCTAGACGGTTAAAATTTGGTATATGGTCTTTACACTAAATTTGTCTTCCCCGTGTTCTGGGCGTCCTGAGTTCGAGTCCCGGTACGGGCATGGTTGTTCTTCCTCCGTTCTATCTGTGAGATGTGTGAATGTGCCCCCCTGTAAAAAGGGGTTGTGCAAGCGAATGAGATGTGTGAGTAGCTAATACGTACTCTTGGTCCTAGTTGGCGCTACTAAAAACAAGAGACGCTCCCTTGGCTTAAAATCGCTGACTTCGTCAGTGAGCTTGTGCATGGCAAGTGCCATTATAAACAACAACAACACTAAATATGAGATTTCTATTAAATTTTGTGTAAAATCTATTCAGAGGTTGTCCGTCTGTCCGCCTGTTTGAATATAAGTTAAGCGATAAAACAAAACGGAATAACTAGATAGATAAAATTCGGTACATAGATTTGATATGTATAGTGTAGACACTCTTCAAATTTTGAACCAAATACAGTTACGGGCTGACTGTCTGTCGGTCTGTAATTTCAGAAATATGTAAACGAAATAATTCAAAACCGCAAGGACTTAAATATATCAAATTTGGTATGGGATTTTGTGATGACAAGTGCAGTTTTGTGTATATCGTTTGGAAAAAACATATATAAAGCACAAATTTCCCTTTTGCATGTCAAGTTTGCATGCAAGCATGTCAAGGATTCATCGCCAAATAACTCGTCAAAAATCACACAATAAATACAGTAAAGCCTAAATTCAAACCAAAAAGTTAATATTTCGTAACTATTGCACGCCAATGCCACATAAGGAGTTCTCTGGCATGACAAGTTCATTAGGTAGTATGCCAGAAAGTTTTGGAAAGATGACTCCTTCTGGTTTGCACAAATATTTTGAAATTTTGGAAAACACATTAACAGGAAAGTAAGAAATGTACTGTGGATTCCAGAGATTCTTGAAATTTTGAACAAAATTATATTCTGATTTGAAAACAGTTTTTGAACAGAAAAATAAATGCTCACTTTCAAGAAAAATGTAATTTTTTGCCTTGAAATGGAAACGCTTCAAAAATGCATTTCTTGGAAGAAAAGAAAATGATACGATTTCTTCTGGAGAAAATGTGAAAGATCGAACTTTCACTTCAATGTTCAGTAAAATATAGTTTTGGTATTAAATTTCCATATCAAAGTATTTTTATAAAATTTATTTTTATTCTCTGAATTCCTATTCATTTGAAGTGAAGGAATTTTGATAACTTGTTAAGATTTTCACCGTGAACAGTGCGTCATAAAAAAGATTTTACCGCATTGCTTGGGATATATCTCTTCAATTCAACTCTTTACATTAACTTCATTTTAACTAAATTACTTACTGTGCTATATCATTCCTTTTTTGTAATTATAAGAACTTCATTGATAATGAAACTATTCTTCTTAATCATGAAATATCGTATTCGTAGGAGTTAATGAAGCAGTCCCCCCCCAAATCCCCATTTGGATCATAAGGGCACTGGAATGACGGCATTATTTTCCTTCTCCAACTTTTTATATTTTTCTCAAACTATTAAATAAATTTAAAAAGAACTACTGTTGAAAGAAACTCCTCATTTTTAATTTTTATAACCTTATTTGAGAAAAATTAAAAATATATTTTAAAAATTGGCATCTGTATACATTTCAAATGATTTATGAATGGTTTGAAAGATTTTTTAAATATATTTTCGGAGATTCTCTTGCACAAGTCATATGCCTATACGGAAGATTATTTAAGCAGTTTTGTCGGGGTCTTTGTTTATTAACATTCTGACCGTTCGTCAAATATAAAGACTTTAAAAGTTCGATTTTACATGGAATTTTGCTAAAATGTTATCTTTTCCTAAAAATATTAAAAATTTCACATTTATCACTTTTATTTTAATAGCTATCCGAATAAGGGATTCTAATTATGGTTAAAAATTTATGAATGCATATATATACAATTTAGTAATTTGTCGTACGTTTGAAATACTTGTACAGGGATTTGTGGTTTTAAGACTGCTTAAAAATTGTAATGTATTTTGCATATATTTGTAAGTTTTGCATATAATATATCGATATCTGCGATTAATTTTTTTTATCAAACCTTTTGAAACTATTAGTATAAAATCTAAAACCATTTCACTTAAAACTGGTAGCATAAATTTCTTCTTTTGGAAAAAAAATCTGCTAAAATTTCGAGAATTTGATCATAAGAAATATTGAAAGAAGCAATAATAGAAGTTCCCTGCCAAAATATTCATTTAGCACTTTACCTTTATTGGAAACATAAATCTTCTTCTTAAGTTTGTTCATAATTTTTTTTTGACAGCGAATATGTATATAAACAGCGAAAAATTTTTATAATCATCAAAATTAAAAAAAAACTGATAAATGCAGCGAAAACTCAATCTTGAATGTTTTAAAGATTCTTAATTTAAGATTCTTTATAATTTATCTTTAGATTATCTTGCCATTATATTTTTTTATAAACTTCTCAGGTATTGTAAAAGAATTGTATAAATAAGGTTTATAATTATTTTTTATCTTCCGTTTTAATTATTTTTGATATTTGGCAGTAGTTTTATACAATTACTTTTGATAATAAGTAAGTTTTAAACTTTCTGACGTAATTTCATTTTTATTTGGACTAAATTTTGAAATAATGAACTCAGAAACAAGTAACCGTTTAGAAGCCAGTTTATATTAGGATAATTTGTCAAAACGGTTCTATTATGAATTCCAAACTACGTATTTAATTTTATGGTCGAAGTATTATATAAGAAATGCTATAAAAGGTATAATATGTTTTTTTTTTTAGTTTTTACTTTTTATCCAAACGATGGTTTTTCTAATCAGTTATTTAATATGTTTACACTTTAATGGTCACTTCTATGTTTCAGTCACAATAGCTTTTATGTTGTAATTTGGGTTTTTTTCTTTACAACCAAGTTAGAAAGAACCGTTTTTAAAATTGGCTAATTAGTCGGTAGGTGGAATTTTTTTTTAAGAAAAAAGGAACAAAAATTCCCCTGCAATTATGAAAGTTTTTCAGGAGAGAACAAAGACTTTTTGTACGTCTTGTTGTTAATTGACTTAGAAAAGCCGCAAGAACATGTTTCATTAATTATTCTCGAAACATTAAGCTCTGAAAACTTTATGAGTTACTTTAATGACCATTTCAAGAAATGGTGAAACAATTAGCGTGGTTGGGGAAAAAATAACGTACTATTCACTATTCTTCGTGGAAACACTATATTTTTATTCTAAGTAGTACACATTACATAAAAAACAAAGGAAAGTATGCTAAAGTTAATTTATAGGAAACTAATTTTCAAGTCTTTAAAAAAAAAGGGAGTATGATCCAATACTTTTTTCTTATAATTATATTTTAATTGGCAACGGATGCGGAAAGCGGTTACGTAAGCTACTAAAATTCAGAGAAAATGAAACCAAGAAAGATATTGATTAAAAATGCAAACATTTCAAATCACTTTATTAGACAACATGTTACAAGGTCTTTAGTTTTGATGACCAGAAGCAAAACTCTTTTCTAAAGAATAAAAGGAAAATTCATGACTAGATCATCCTTGCAGAAAATTCACTTAGAAATGCCATAATTGTATTTGGAACAATTTCTTTTATTCATGTTCGTTAAGCCAATATCTTTATATTTTTTCTTATAAAACACGCAAGCTTTCTTGTAAAAATAAAAATTTTATATTCATTAAAATTTAGTTCATATTAAGAAAATAGGTTTGAATTTCGTATTTGGTATATTCTTTTTCGATTTGTTAATGTTACATTTGCCATGAGATTATTGTTCTTAAGCTTGGATTTCTTGTAGGCAAAACATATCTTTCAATTCAGCAGAAATATTGTTCTTAAGCTTGTATTTCTTATAGGCAAAATATATCTTTCAATTCAGCAGAATGAAGCAGGGCATTTTCCTATTCATTCATTCCGTCGAAGCTCTATGGAGCAACATTGTTTTTTTAATTTATACTATCATTTTGTTGTATTAATTTTTTATATTGAAATGTTGCTACCAAAATGATTCTGAATTGTAAAATTATCGAATCAATTCTGTCCTGTCATTTAGTATTTCGTAAATTTTATTTACATGGTAAAATAATTAATTAGGTTTAAATGCTCATTAAATGTAAATGCACAGTAATATGAAGCACAAATTAAAAAATTATAAAGGTATATTGCAATCTGTGTAAGCATATTATGATGATTTTGAATACAATAAGAACCGTTTGTTGAAAAATAAGTGACTATGTTATAAATTGCTTCCTTTCGGTGCTCAGAAATGTACTTATAAAAAAAAATCGCATTTAATAATGGCATTCCTAAGAAATTTTCGCTAAATTGCAACGGAAACAAACAAATAAAATAATAATAATAAAACAATATTTCAACAAATTGAATAAATAATGAAATATTGACATAAAACATTATTTGCTTTGAACATGAAGACTTAAAAATGATATGTAAATAAAAAAACATATAAAATAGGTAAAATATAACATTTTAAATTCTAATAAAGTCTGATACAATTTAAATTATACAAGTCTCTCCACCCTGTTCATTTTCTTACAATTTTTTGAACAAGATGCAAATATTTCGATACAGATTCATATTACTTTCTAGGGATTTTATATTATTGGCTTCATGGCTAACACCGACACCTCTAATATCCATTTTCATAGACTTTAATCTTTGTACAGGAAAGGTATTCACTCGGTACAGCCATAGCGCACAAAGTGTATTGCAGTTTTTCATCGTTGTAGTTATCGGGAGCCTCAAAAGTTTTTGAGAATCTAAATGAATCAAGGGATGTCTCAGTCTTTGTAAACCGAATCCAACAAGTGATTGGAAGGATTAAATCTTGATGTAGTCTCTTGATTAAGAATCTGACGTTTCTAAATATTTTAATAACCAATGGTGATAATTAAATGGAATTTTTTGAATATAGATTTCATCATTAATTGCAACCTGTTTTTTTATGTCATATTAGCTGAAAAGCAGTTAATATAACTGTCTTGAACAGGTTCGCGTGAATTTAGGGGGAAAAAACTGTATATTAAATAATAGTGATTGATGATTTCGACATGCATTATGAAATATTTTTGGACAGTTTAAGGGGAATAAGAAACACCGATATTTAGAGTAACAGTGTTCGATATGAGGTAGTAGAAACTTTTCGCTGTTCTGAAGACGAGAAACCTGTCAAAAGAAAACTGTAAATTGTTCCCTATTATAAGATATTTGGCAGATGTAAGAGTGTTTAAAGGTCTAATGGCCTAACGAAGTTTAGAACGAATTGAAATAAAAGAATGTTTTAGCCTCGAGTTGAACTGATTCCTTTGTAAAATGGAATTAAAGTCATTTTGAAGATATTTAGCCAAGATGAAATCCAATGAACCATTTGTTGATTCTGTTAACACTCAGTAGTCCAGTTTCTCCAGAGTTAGTGTCTCTTATCACTACTACATTTGTGTGCTTCGAATCTATCTTAATTGATCTGTACAGCATATGTATATTTTATGACCGATTAGTCTTTCGGAATGTAAAATGCAGTCACCTCTAATTTTGATATTGATAGTATCAGGCTTTGCTGATGCAATAGTTTGAGCGGCAAGTTGAACATCATTTTTAAAAAAACTCAAAAAAATAGTCATTCTTACACAATGGACCACCGTAGTACTGAACTCTTTAAGTGCTCTCTGGCAAGTACAGCTCGGGTTTCACCAAGGGACTTGGCGCCCATTCTGACTGCATCCACTCTGGCACCACAGCTAGGTCCTGGCTTCGTCGTCATGCATAGTGGGGGTACGACCCAATGTGTGATGTCACATGTCCTGGATGGTGTGGCATCGTGTGAGTGGATGCCGCCGCAATGTTCGAATACAGATTGGCACTCGGATTGGTCCAGTATGAGGTGGGGGCAGGGAATATGCTACCCGTTGTCGACGGTATACCCGTGTGATGGCCTACGAAGTTCAGTTTGGGGCTGTGATGGTAACCGGACATGAAAAGATCCGACTGGTATTTATAAGTAGGATCGGCTGCAGTAGGTTGAGTTGCCTGGGCGAGTCCCTGGAAGTCAAACTTGTAGGCGTATCGTTTTCCGTGCACCTTGGTCATGATATTCTTATCATAGTAATAACGCAAGGCTCGACTGAGTTTGTCGTAATTCATATTGGGCTTGCTCTTTCGCTCGCCCCAACGCCTGGCAACCTCGTCGGGATCGGTTAGTTTGAATTCGCCGTTAGTGCCTTCCCACGTTATACAATTAGCATTGCTGCTGTCTGATAGAAGCTCCAAAAGGAATTGCCACAGCTGGATCTGTCCGCTTCCTGAAAATTGGAGAAATAAAAGTTTATTTTATTTTATAATTACTTTTTGGAATTATTCCGTACAATATCTTATTTGGTATTTGAAAGTTTTATTTTAAATTAATTTCTTGAAAGATCAAATATTTATTCTAACAAAAAATGCTGTATGATATGAACTGCATTTGAGGGTTTGTTAGTTGGAAAGAAACGCTTTTTAAATTGTGTTGGAAAGTCTTATTTTATATATAAAATGTTGATAAAATTACTATCTAAATGAACTTATTTTTTAATGCAAGTATCCTCATTTTAAATATCATTAATAAGGATTTATTCATTCACTGAAAAATAGGCAGTTATTGATTACTTTGTAATACTATTATTGCAAATTATTTTCTTCATAATATTGCATTAAGTATAATTTTCGTACAGCATATTAATGCAGATATTGAGCAATTACTGAATAATGCCCACATTCTATCATGAATAAAGTCAATATAGGTCAAAATCATCGAAAAATTTATTACATAATAGCTTTTTCTCACTTTATATAAAATTATTATCAATTTCGCATAACATAATACCACTGCATGCCCCTGCAATCATAACTTTAAAATTGTTTAAGCAGTGTCGTGAACATGAAGTGGGATATAAATCACAATCCCTAAGGGAGTGATTTTTCTTAATTCTCGCCAGAGTACCAGCGTCAAAATTTAATAGTTTAAAATATATAATTTGATATATATTTATGAGTATCGGATAGGTAAGGCGTGGCTAATCTTCTGTGTTACAAAATTTTACAGAATATGTTTTTATGTAAATATTACTAACAGAATGACCAATTATTTATATTTCCTTAAATTTGATGTATCAAAAGATAACGTGGAAAAGGATTCAACACCCTGAAAGAAAAGACAAACAGTGATTTGAAGTAATGTAAGTTAGCATAAATGCAAAAAAAAAAAAAAAAAAAAAATTGCAAAATAATAATTGATGCTTTTTTTTTGAAGAATTACGAGATATTCTATGATAATGAAAGATTTGAGCAAATACTTTTATTGGTTATTACTGAATTCCAATTTTAAACCATTGGGAAACCATTACTATAGTTCTGGAGGAAATCATGAAGTACAAAATTCAACTTGATCATTTTAAAACAATAATTTGAATTACTGAATTTAAAGGACTAGCTACAACATTAAATATGGCTGTTTCAACAAAGCCACTATAATTTCTTAGATTAGTCGCTTATTCCATGTAGAATAATTACAAAACATGTGGGTCATATGTACATGATGCAAAATAAATAAATAAATAAAAATTTAAAAAAAAAACGAAACAGAAAGGAAATGTGAGCTTTCTGCCTGTTATGGGCCTTTTCCATGATAAGAGCGTAATTATGAACATTTTTACATGGATAATCTGAAAAATAAGTGTGATTTGAATATGTTAGTGATGAAACGCTTGAATCAATATATCTCTTTCAATTCGTATTATAATTTTAGATTCATAGCAAGAGAGGGTGGTTAATCGAAAGAAATAACGCTTTTTTCTTTCAAGGAATTTAAGCACTAAAAGGTGCGACAAAAAAAATCGAAGAAAGTATAAAGTATTGCATCGATATAAGGAAATAGATGTAAATTCAGAAAATCTAGATCGAAACCATGTATAGACTCCACCGATGAAGACACTGCAGTTTTGGTTCCAGCAACACCCCCTTGACCTTTTAATGCATACACGAAACCCCCTCTTCCCTCTCCCACCAACGAACAGAAAAGAGCAGAACGGGGATTGGGGAGTGGGGTGGACGAAACAAAGCTTAGGCCTAATGACATGGAGCCCAGCGAAAATTGCTGCAGCGACATCACGAAGGCAAGGACACGTGACGACATGTAGAGACAATTAGCTGCCATCAGCCACCCACCCCTTCTGCTTTCTGTCGGAAGATAAGACAAAAGGGGGGCGGAGAGCCCAGAAAAGAACGCACAGGGGTGGAGGAAAAGTCTTCTGCAGTATCTATAAAAGGGGATCTTTTCACTGTGGGGGGAGAACCTTTTGGACGCAGCAGAGAGGAAAGAGCATTAGAGCCAAGACGCTGCGGCTTATTTAATTCCCAGGTTGGAAGTAGAGATCATTTTCTGTTTTGACTCCTGGACACATCCAGCTTTTGTTTCCTAGGAATGTAATTTGCCTCGAATTGCGATTTAAACCTCTCGTTTTGTTTGAGAAGTTTCAAGAAGTTGTTTAAGGTAATGAAACGTTTTACAGGTTAAGGTGGATGTTCATTTACGCTGCGATGGGAATGCTTTTGATGGAAGAAGTTCAAAGGGGACGGCGTGTCCAGCGAGTCGTGAAAGACTTTCTTTACCGCATTAGGTGAAGAAATTAATTTGGAGTGCTTCATAATGTGGTGTTTCATGTCGTTTGTCGTCACGTCACGATTCATTTATGGAATGAGTAAAGCATAAGATGTGACATTTTGAAAATGAAAATGGTCTGATTAAAAACACTCAAAATAGAAATGGAGTGGATCAACTTACATTCTGTTACAATCTAGGAACAAGAAAGTTCCTAAAATTTACCTTTAGGTAATACTCGTAATATTCAAGCTTTATAGAAAAGAAATCAAAAACTGTTTGTCATGTCACATCAGCATGTTATTTTAAATTTAACTTCTTAATTTAATGGAAATCTTCTAAAAATCATGGAAATTGCAATATAAAAATCTAAATGGACAACGATCAAATGTAAATGAGAATCCCAAGAGATAAGCGCTTCTTCTTTTGTGGTTTATCAGAATGAGACATCTTGTTCACCATTATTTTGTAGCATCATCTTCTCTTTTTTTTAAATATCACTTCTACATAGTTAACAAAATATTATAGAGAAGCCTAATTTTTCTCAATTTGAAGCAAACATCAGTCTAAATGGAAAACAGAATAGACAAGCTTTTCTGGGATATTTTGTAAAAAAAAAGATTTCTAAATGAACAGGGTTTATAAGTTAACTCATGAAACTTTGGATGCTTTATATCTATTTAAAGTTACAGATTTATAATAAATAAAATTTATTGTTGTTCTTCTAATTTTTCATTATCGTACAAATTAATTTGGACAAACACAAAAATTTCCACATATATAGCTTAATCTGTATAAGTCTATTTACACGCATGGTATGGCAATTTAGTGGAAAATATTTTCTCAGATACCTTTAATGTAACCAGTATATATTTCGAGCTGGATTAAATCAACCTTAAAGGTTTATGCAGTTCTTACGAAATGAAACATTTATGACAATTTTTTTTTAAAGTTCAGATTTTGCTCATATTTTCTTCACAAAGTGTGACAAATTTTCGAAGAGATTTACATCTGGAGAGTTATCAGGTCAATACAAAACTGATAATTTCCTTTCTGGCAGGAAGGAAGATCTTGTTGAAATGCAGCAACGAATTCAACAGAGAACTTCATTGAAAGACTCAGATTTATCTTTTAGTATTGAAATTTATTTTTTGGAATTCGTCATTCCCTCCACTAGTACTGATCTGATCGGGCAAATTCTCCAGATGTGAAATAACCTACAAAACATCTTCTTTTAAGGATGCTTAACGGTTTGATTAAGCTGTTATTCTCCGTTCGATTCTCCAGCGATTCACTTAACAAATTTTAATCTCAACCCTTGCATGAAAATGTGCCTCGCCTCTGAATATAACCTTATTTAATTCAAGACTGATTTTTTCCCGACTTAATACAAATGTTTTCTTTTTAATTCAGGTGTTAATAACATTTTTTTAATCCTTTGCCTATCTCCTTTCTTTAATATGTCTTGAGCCAAGAGTAACCACTTTTTTTTTGTGTGGATGTATTTTACTATTTTGGACAAGAAATTTATCTATCCGAAATATTATCTTACATTTGTACTCACATTTTCTTTTTTATTTTCTAGAAAGTGCTCCAAACTTATTTTGTCGATAAATAATCTTAGAAATATTAGATTTTCGAACTGCTGCAGCGACATTCCTCGCAGTGATACAGTCATTCTGACTGGGGATAACAATTCTAATTCTATTCTTTGGAATAATGTATTTTTTCATACATTTGATAATTAGACAATTAGCACAATCAATCTATTTTAACAGCATCTGAAACACAACGTATTCAAAAATGGTCAACTTGGTTGTCAAAAATGGCCATGATCACTTTGTTAAATTTGTTTAAACTAATTAAAGCCAAACCTACTTTTGTAACAGAATATAGTCGAAACCATTTTCAAACAAGAAATCCCATTAAAAGAGTGAGTTGTATAAAAAATGAATTCTGTTCCAATCAAGTTACCTATTACTGTAGAATTTTATTTCATCAGCACTATATACTTTACTAAATAAAAATAGTCTCAATATCTCATAAATAATTAATTTAAAAATTTCTTAGAACCATAATGTCGTATTATCTGTCAAATCATCAGATGTTTCTTTTTTTCTTCTTCATAACACATATGTATGTATAATACTTCTATCTGTTGGTGTCATAAGGTGTATTTTGCACTGAGCTTGACATTAAATAGTTTTACTATTGTTTTATTATTAACAAAACAATTATTGTAAAATAGTTCAAGAACAAATAAAACCATTCATAAAAATTTTATTCTTACCTGAAGTTGCTAGCCGACTGCTTGTTGGACCAAACATCTGATAGGGATCTAGAAATAAATAAATAAGTATTCTAATTTCATGCACTTAAGACATTCAATAAATTATAAAAGTAATGTTTCATAACTGATTCATTTATTCAATGACTTTTTCAAAACAAAGCTGTAGTAAATTATGCGTACACTTATTTAGATATACAGATTTCAATCATCTTAAGCGTTACTTTTAACTAAACGATGAAAAATAGTTTCCACTTGATAATTTAAAATAAAATCAGTGTTGAATCAAAATTTCTTAATAATGGTGTGTAAATTTGAAAAAGCAATGTGCCAAGTTTGATATTATCCAATCGCATCTTAAAAATGCGTGATCCGTTCCAAATAATTCTAATAAAATTTCAAAATCAGCCGTTAATTCAGTGAAAATAAAAATAAAATTTATGAAATTTCCAGAGGTGCAGGAACAATTGCGATAAATTATTAAAAGTGAAGCACGCTGCCATTAAAATTGGGATTCGGTATCCTGAAGATGAAAGATAAATTTTAGTCCCAGATTACACTTTGAAATTCAAGGATGCTACTATCAATAGTAACGAATCTAAGTTCATTTTCTATGAAGAGTATTATGACATTTCAAGAAATGTATTTACTTTTTAAACTGCAGAAAGGAAGAATTGCCAATAATTTGCTGTGTAAAAGCTCTGAAGGAAACAAACTTGACATGTTTCAATTTTTTTAACTTTTGGAAGATTCCATAAAAGCAGTATAATGAATTTTTATTTGAATTTAAATTGGAATTAAGTGATATTTTAATTCTTTTATGAAACATTTCAAAACAATTACATCACTGTTGCTGCATTAGGTCTTAAAATTGTTTTAAAGGGGCAAAAGTTTAAAAAAATTACATAATTACAAACAATGCAGAAATTTGTAAAATTTTTCAAACATATTAAATGCAACATGTTTTGATTGATAGTACGGCTGTACAAATAGAATTCTGTCAAAAATGTCTTTCATAACAGTAGTGTGTCGAGTTTATATTATATTGAATTCCTTCTTACAGCTGCCAAATATTATTTGAAGTCACTAAGTTACTGTTACCAAATTTATAAGCAGGTTATTTAACTTTATATATTTCAACTTGTCATTTAAGTAAAATAATAAATCTCATTCAGATTTTAAGAATTTTTCTTTCCAGTTTTTCCGAATGAATAATTTTAAAAATATACAATGAATTTAAATGAGTCCAGTCACATGAAACAATAACAACATAATATTTTGTTGTTTGTAAAGAGTCTCTATTTTGTCATTCTATTTTCGCAAAGATTTTAATTAGGTAATTTAATTATAAAACGTGCATCAAAATAATATTTTGATAAGCTTTATTATTTCTTTAGAACACTAATTTAATGTATAATATTTCTTTCCCTTCCCTCCCGATTTTATTGCTGTTGTCATACACTGAGTAAAAAAAGCAAAAGGGCACTAGATTTTTTTTTTAAATATAAGGATTTCTTATTTTTATTTTTACTGCAATTATTTTTATAAGAATCGTTTTTTAGATTTTTCATCGAAAAAATATTAGTATCATTACCATGATATTCAAAAATAAAATATAAATGACAACAAAAACTGTTTTTTTTTCATTTGAAACCGTGTAAAAAAGTAGGACAGTTATAGAAAGAACAAAATATAAGCGGGTTTAGTAAGGAATACTCTTTTCATTAGCTTTTATGACTTTGAACACTCTGTTTCGAAGTGAATCATACAAAGATTGGATTTCTGTTTGACAAAAATTACCCCATGAGGTATTTAATGCCACCCGAAGTTCATAGAGCGATCCAAACTGCTTCCCACCAGTGTATACTCGATGAACAAGCATTGCCCAGATTATTTCTACTGTATTCAGATCGGGGCTTTCAGCTGGCCATAGTAAACCCTGCACATTATTTGCAGCGAATCAATTTTTAACTCCACTGGCAGTACGGATTGAGGCTGCATCTTGCTGAAACATCCACAGTTTTCCTTCGAATCCGCAGCCATAAGGAAGAAGCTCAGAATTCAGAACATTAATGTAGTCTGTATGATTCTGCCCACAATTGATAAGACCAAATTTGTTCTTCCTCCATAACCAACTGCTAACCAAACCATCAAACTTTCTCCTCCCATTTATCTAGTTGAATGATATTGTCCTGCATTCTTCAGACAATGCCAGTAGCATTGATAACCGTCTGGACCCTCTGAGTTAAAAGTTTTTTCATCTGAAAATATCACAGAAGTCCATTTTGTGATCCATGACATGTGTTCCTTAGCCCAAGACAAACTATTATTAATATGTGTTTGTTTCTACTTAGGATGATACCTCCATTTTTTTCAAACGAATCTTTTGGATCTTTAGATGTAGTTGTATACTATTTGCTTGGACACATAAGACTTGCTTGATTCCGAGCTTTTGCAACGCTTCCACTATTCTTTTTAAGCTCATGTGCAAGTTTTCTTTCACCACGAGGCGTTAACTTTTTAAGCCTACCACTCTTCTTTCTTATTCCGTTTCTGTTTGGATTTTTAATAAAGTTAGAAATTGTATTGGGACTGACGTGCAGTACACGAGCGATCACTCTACTATCTTTACCTTCATTTTTATATGCAAAAATTTGACTGTTTTGAAAATCATTTGAGAGTATACCTCTAGGCATTCTGAAATTAAAGCATCAGTGAAATTTTTTTTAAAAAATACGTTTTCTTGAGAAAAAACAGTTTCAAAAAAGTATATACTTATTCTTCTAGTGCACATTCCACCAAACAAAAAAATGTAGTAAGTGTCCTTCTACTTTTTTTCATACTGCAAATCATACATTCTCGTCTTTCTAATTATAAATAGTGGTAGCTATTTCATTTTTACATGAAAATAAAGTAAACACTGTTAAATAAAACCTACACAAGAATCTATTAGCCAGGATAAAAATATAAAAGGAAATTTACAGAAAACCACTGCCCTTCTACTTTTTTTACGAAGTTTATAATATTCTTATATTCTCGGTTTAGTAAAAAATATAAGTAATTAATAAAGCCAGATAAATCGATTTTTTAAGACATAAAGGACTAGTCGATTTTTAATCAGAAAATTTTGATCATAATCTAATTATTTTAATCATAATTTTTCAATCATAATTTAATCGATTTTTAAGAATTAAGATCGATTTTTTAAGACCTACCTGGCCAGATATTTGATAATTCATTAAATCAATTAACATCTCGAAATTTCGTTTAAGCCTTTCTCAAGATTTGAGAGACAAATCAAAGTAGACATGAAAAGCAAACGTGAAATAGCTTGATTGAACAAATCAAGGTAGACATGGAAAGCAAACATGAATAGTTTGATTGAACATGTGATCTAACTAACGACTTCTTCATTACAAAAATATCTTTTTATACTCGCGGGGATGCGAAAAATTTATATCTCCACCATCCTTACTCTAGATGCAAAGTATCAAACACCGCGAGCAAATGCGAAACTTAATTAATCACACTATCCCTCCATTAACGACATCCCTCTGGCTGTGGGCAATTCATGTCAAATATAAGAAAACTCTTCTAAAAAGCGTATGAAGAGATTAAATAAGAATTCCTTCCCATTTCCATCGCTTTGAAGCGGAGAAATAACACGGAGTTTCCCAAATCCAATAATCTGCGTGCTCGGACGAGTCCAAACATAGGCAGATATGTATCAATATGCGGGTCGAGGGGGGAGGGAGGCCTGCGTGTCCTAAGGGCAGGGCCTGACATGTCTGATATTAATACTCGTGTGCGGTTGAAGAGCGGAGCATCAATATTAGTCATATGCTCCATGTCAGATTGGTATAACGAGACCGTATGTTTACTTGGCCCGATGGATCATCCTATGAAGGATGGGGTGGGGTGGGGGACGATTTTCTGCGTGAGGCCTGATTCGCAGTGACATTTTTTTTAGACCTTTGTCTTTGATGTTGAATAATTCAAAAGTTAAAAGTTAGAAAAAAAGAGTTTTATTTTTAAATTTTATTTTATATAGATTTGAATTATTTTTTAAAAAATGATGTAGTTAAAAAAAAAATGTCCGTTTGTTTTTTCGAATTTTAAAAAATAAACTGATTTGCTTAAATGCGATATAACAGTTTTTTATTTTTATTATCCCTTAAAATTATGTCAGATAAATGAAACAAGAATGATTCATATTAAGAGAGTTAACATTTTATGACAAAACAGGAAATATATGCTTACCTTATCTATATAATGCCATGAAATATGTATTACAGTGCACCTAATATCTTTAAAATGATTTAATAATTTCCTGATTATCAAAAGAAATAACAACCTGCTCTAATCACAATGTAAAATTTTGGTATTATCATAAAATAAATTCAATAATAGAACATTCAATATCCAATTAAATAATTACAAAAATTGGTTATCATTGTAAGGTTTTGATTTTTTTTTCAATTAGATTTTCATTTTTAGATAATTTTTTTAAATCGAAATTTCTAATTTTTTGATGAATTTTATATTAAGGTACGATGAACTATTTAAAATCCCATAGGTGATTCCTATATGCTCTTTCACTCACTTAAAACACAAATCATTTCAAATAAGACCATGAGAAATATATTCTTAATTGTAATTTTAATTAATAAATTCAATGACATCATGTTAAATATATAATTAGATAACTACAAAAATTTGTTATCATCGTAATATTTTGATTTTTTTCGAATTATATTTTAGTTTTTAAATAAATTTTTTCATCAAAAATTTTAATTATTTGGTGAATTTTATATTATGCTATGATAAACTATCTAAAAACCCATAGGCGATTCCTATGTGTTCCTTAAATAAGTTGAGAATCTCCTGTTGACTGAGAAAGAATATTGGATTAAAAAATATTTTGTTATATCAAAAGATGAGTGCCCGTTAAGACATAGATAACTTCAATTTAGGTCGTAAGAAATAATTGTATTTTCAAAAAATATCGATTAATTTTTATTTATTTATTTTGTCATTAGCCCAATTGAAATAACAGTTGCCATGATGAAAATTTTACCCAGTAAGGCGGCAACTTTTCGAGACGAAAGAGTAGGAAACAAAATTTCTGTTAACTGTTTTTCTTATTATTTGCTTACAAGAAAGGAAAAACAACCTTTACAGTTTCGCCAATATAAATTCGCCAACAGTTTCGCCAATTATTTGCCTCTA
Source organism: Argiope bruennichi (assembly GCF_947563725.1). Classification (NCBI taxonomy): domain Eukaryota; kingdom Metazoa; phylum Arthropoda; class Arachnida; order Araneae; family Araneidae; genus Argiope; species Argiope bruennichi. Next base: position 124,949,475 of record NC_079154.1, on the reverse strand, counting down.
ATGCATGTATGGTTATGGTCTCATTTTGAATCTTGATTCGCTTCATTTTTGATCATTTTTATCCCGAAATCGCGAAGATGACCGAAATTTCTTCCGATTCCTCAAATGAAAGATGACGGCGACCCGTTTATAAATTTTTCTTCCACTTCCGCTCATTAGGGCGCGCAGTTCTTAAGGGAAAGTCTCGCTTGTCATTGGGAGAAATCCAATCAAGTCGTCGTAAGTATTCACTTCCGGGCGTGTTTATTCGATAGAGCGCGCAGTGAGGGGCGGAACAAAAGAAGAGAAATGGGAGCATTGTAAACAAACGTCGTCGCCACATTAAGCATTTTTGACTAATGATTCCGCGATCTTGCTCGAAAGAACGATCGAAGGACATAACTCACGCAGATGCGTGTGCCACTATGAAGATCATTAACAATCCTCATCGTACTCTTTTTAGAACGCGGAGCGAACATTCTTCTAGAATATTTCTATCCCTTTTGCGCATTCTACTGTCTATATATTATTGAACTTGAGATATTTTTCTTGCCTCATGTAATCACAAAATGAAATGTATAGATGAAACCACGTTAGACAATTCAATCATTAAACAATTCTTTTAAAAACCGAAATAATAGAGAATAAATAAAATATATAACGGTTCAAAAACAGCCCCCTCTGTTCTATTATAGCAATAAATTATTCTTTTTTTTTTGCAATTTAACTTGAATTCATATGCCTCTAAATAATCACTTTTGAAAATGATTTTAGTATTGTTAACTACAAAAGCATTTTGTTACCAAAAAGGCATTTTATATTTTGCGTTGTGTTTTCTTTTGAGACACTTTTAAGTATTACTACAGAATATAAATTGCTATAGAATATTTAGTCTGATCATTTATCATTAATTTTGTTGCTATTAAACATTTCAAGATTTAATGAGAAGGGGAGTAGGATGTAGATTTCAATTTAATCACATGGCACTAAGCGAGTCAACCTTTTGCATTGGAATGCTTCCTCTTAGGCACCATTTAAGACTGTTAATAATTTTGCATTTTATTTATTTATTTTTTATAATTAAAAGCATCTACAGAGTGGTAAGAAGATGTAGATGAATTTTTTGGGGAAATTCAACTAAAAATAAATATATATTTACTTTTCTTGGCAATAAACAAGTCCTTTCATTGAGTGAATAATTAGGCATTGAATTACTTTTCCAAATGCATGCATATTATGCACACTGTAACAGTATGTTCTAAAAGAAGTTATCAAAAGGGTTAAACTGTCCTTGAGGGCTGTTTGGAGGTAAAACTTCTTTATTTGTATCTTCAGGGAAGAAAACTAATTTATCTTTAAAACAATCAATATATTTCAGAGTATTAATTTTTGCAAAGGCATACATTCAATCCACATTTTCTTTTTAAAGTGCGTGTTAATAGATGCCTCCCCTTTGGTTTTATTTCCATTTTCTTCTCTCGTGCATTGGCTAGACAGCTCACTTCTGAAGTTTTGATAAGGGACTCAAACTTCCACATTTTAAATTTATAAATGTTAATAATTTAAATAACTCTATTACCAGATATATGATTTGAAATTAAAAAAATAATGCAGTAATATTTTCTTTTAAATATATCATAAAACCAAACGATAAAGAATTTTAGAAGAATTTTTTTATTTATCTCATTAACATTTATTATATAAATACATGGCTATGTTAAGACATAATTTAAAATTATGTTATGCTAAGATATGAATTTTATTTTGTCCACCATTTTCGGCAATTATCGATTAATTTTAAAATAATTGTAAACATTTAAACTGCAACAAGAGATATGAATTAAAGAGAATAGGATAAATTTAGATGAAATGTAAATATCATTCAGATTCTTAGCGCCTGCTAAATTGAATATTTATAAATTTATTATATTTATACATATTATTACTGCGGGAGGTTTGATAACTTAAAATTGGGGATTTTTATCTAATTCTATTTAATTGGTATTCCATTTTTTTAACGATGGATATATCTGATCGTATTTTCATAGGCTTTCTAATGTAATAGGATTTTGAATTTTTGTTTTCGATTATAACTTTTTAATATTTTTTAAACTTAATTATGAATTATTCCATTAATTTGATTAAATTTTGATTCAAACAATATTACTGCCTTGTGATGAATTTGAGGGATAAAAACTGATTTGAGGATTCAATAACATTTACATTATGAAATATTAAAATTAAAAAATAGAAAAAAGTTAAAATGAAGAAAAAAATTATAAATTAGTAAGCTTGTTTCTATTTAATCGATTAAAAGTGCTAATTAATTGTAAAAGCGTTTCTAATAAATTTATTCATTTTGCGAATAAAGCTATTCGAATGCTCAGCTATAATTTCAATAATCGGATAATTTTTCTCTTATAAATGCCTTTTCTTTTCCTGCAATATATCTGCAGATTTCTTTTATATCTTCTTTTTTTTTTTTCAAATAAAAGAAAAAACAAACAAACAAACAAAAGTAAATATTTAAGGTTTTTTTTTTAAATTTCTTATTTTACAATTCTATGAAAGAGGCTGTTTTAGGTTCTAATACTTCTTACAATGAATATAATTTAGTATTGATTATATATGTTTACTTGTACTGATACTGATAATGATCTAGTAAAAGTATTTAATGTATGAGCAAAAAAAAAGATTTTCAAAAATTGCATGTCTCATAAATACATATTGAAGGTAAATAGTCACTTGCCTGATCCTTATCAGCTTTATTTGGATAATGTAGCTCGAGGAATTCACAAAACTACTCAGTCGATGGCAAAGAAAAATAGTTAACATGACCTCCCATTATCTCTTTCAAGTGGAGATTCGTCGATGGAATATGGGCTTGAGGGCCAAATCTCGGTCCCTTCAGGCTCCGAGTAACGAAGCAGAAAACACATTTAGCGATTCTTCGCTTTTTTCCCTTTTTTTCTCCCCCCCCCCCCCCCATCAATGTCGTCAAGGTTCCGGATGCGAGTCATGAATCATTTCTTCTTTCTTAATGACTGTTATTGTTTTTGGCTATACCGCATCAATAAGGAGTAAAGTTTGATTTCTAAGTTAAGGTGCACTAGAAACTAAATGCAATTTTATTAATTATATTGTATGACAATAGATTATTTTGAATTGATTGACATTGAATAAATTGATAGTTAAATGAGATAATAAAAAAAGTCAAATGAAAGCATCAGTTCTGTATAAATTCAATTTTCTAATTAGTAATACTTTAAATCGATTATTCTTTCATTATTATTTCATATCCAAATTGTTTTTGGATAGTAATCGATAAGCTACAGAGGTTCGATACATCTCAGATCAAAATGTGTACTTTCATTTCATAAAAAATTACATTTCAAAAAATAATCAGGCATATAAGAAATACAAATCGGTTAAAACATATTTATTCATTAAAATTAAAGGTGCAAATTTCCTCCGTATTCAAATATTAGAAAAAAAGGGCCGCGAGCCGCGGTGGCCTGGTGGTAAGGTCTCGGCTTCGGAACTGGAGCATTGCAAGCTTGAGACCGGATTCTACCGAAGAATCATCGCCTAAGTGAGTATGGTGCACGTTAAATCTGTCGGGGCCAAACGACCTCCCGTTGATGTAGTGTGGAAAGAGTGCCAGCTCAGGTGTCGTTTTCGTCATCATATCGCGTTTCAAAATGAAGAGGTCCGTTTCAAAATAGCCCTAGTGTTGCTTTAAAACAGGACGTTACTATAACTAAACTAAACTAGAAAAAAATCCCCAAAATGAAAAGTCCAGATCACGAGAGAGAAACAGAGTAAAGTGAGTCATATTTTTCTATTACTGCTGTTTCTAATTATTATTGTTATTTCTAAGTTGATTATTTTAAATATACAAATTTATTGAAAATGCTCAAATAAAGAAGCGTACAAAAATTCTCTTCCTTAAATTCCTCCAGTAAATCCATCAAGAAATGAATCTAAAAGGAAATAAGAGCAGTTTAAGTTATTTCTTAATTAAAAATTTTCTGCTGATTTGACTGATAAAATTATTACAGTTTTGTAAAAAGATATCAATTAATTACAGAAAGGAAAATATTGCGCTGGTTCGTTTGATATTTCAATAAAGCAATTTCATGTGTGTATAAAAAGTCTGAACGAACCTGCGGAAATAGGAAAGAAAAATGTGAAAATTTGTATGTTTTATTATTATTCGCAATACAATTTTTCTAATACTACTATTTCTGAAGCAAAAATTTCTCTTATTGTACAGTAATTACTTTTCTCTCCTCAAATAGATTGGACATTCAAAAGAATTTTTGTTTCCTGAAAGAATCTACTTCCGAATTAATCTAAATCCGAATTAAAAGTTTAGTTTTATTAAAGCCCCATTTTAAAGCAACACTAGGGCTATTTTGGGACGGACCTCGTAATTTTGAACCAGGGTCAGATGATGAGGACGACGATTGAGCTGGCATCCCTTCTCCATACCAGCGGGAGGACGTTTGACCCGGACGGATTTAACGTGCAACAGATCCACTTACACGACGGTTTTTTGGTGGAATTGGGTCACGAACCTGAAACCCTCCGGTTCCAAACCGAGACCTTACTACCAGGCCACCGCGGCCCTCCGAATTAAAAGAATTTGACAATATCTAACTTCAGATTAGATTACCAAATAATGAAAAGATACAGGGATGTCATAATTCCTAAAAACCTAATTTAAATAAAAATACAAAAGAATATAATAAAGAATAAATGGTACACATATTCTTCATTTCTAAGTCATTTCTAGTATATTCTGATCAAATTATGACAATAATTTTTGTCAAAATGAATTTTTGTTATCCTTTAAATCAACCGAATACATGGCGATTTTTATTTTTAAAAAACTATTTTTACGTTGACATATGTAAGAAACAGACATATGAGGCATTATAAAAAATAAATAAATAACTTAAATTCCAAATGTTCCAAATTTTTGAACTAAACATTATAAAAGACAACGCATCTATATCAGATAAGAAAATAAATTAAGAATATATCAGAAAATATTTTTAAAAAATGGACAATGTAAATTTCCCTGCATGATTAAACAAAAATAAAAATGATGTCTGTTATTGTTTTCTGTGTCTTTTACTTTTAAATCGAATAAATGAAAGTTCAAAATTCATTAAACTTTGGAAAATTTAAAATAGAAACTCTTTTTTCTTTTAATTCTTTTATCTATTTTTTTTATTTAACCCCCGCACATGGACAAAGCAACCTTAATAGCGTAATTATTAAAAATGAAATCGTGTTAAAACATATTTTACATATTTTTTAAACATCTTATTGAAATGAAAATATCTTCGTTCTGATAGTTATTTTATTTTCCGATAAAAATAATATATTGCTAACACTCTTCGCATGAAGTTCTGGCATTTAGTCTCTTATTTCCACTAAGTCTTTGAATATCATTAATCGACCGACGGTCTCTCGCTAAATTCCCAAACTTCTGATTCACGTGCGAGAGTGACAGAAAAAAAAATAATAATGTTAGAAAAAAACTCTTCTTTCTCCCTCAACACCACGAGATAATTACTTTCCAATCGAATTTCGCAATTATCGCAACAATAATTCGATCGAGGGGTGAGCGAAGGAGAAAGGAAAAATCAGGAAAAATGTGGCAGCCACCTCTTTTGGACATACATCACCCATTGGCTGACGAATATTGAGAGGGGGTAGGAGGTGAAAGCAGAACTGCTTGATGTTGAAAGGTCGCTCGGCTACTCTGGATTTAAAGAGGTCTAAGTCAAAAGGGAGATTTAATTTTAATAGTTAATTTCTTATGGTTAATCTAAGCTCCTAAGAATTGAATTTCTGGTTAGGTTCGATTTTAATTATTATTTTTCTTTTGGTTGCCTAGTTATATCCAGAATGTTTCTGCTCGAATTTTATAAAATAAACTTTTTGATTTTGATTAATTTCATATTTCTTAATGTAACATTAATTGTCATTCTTTATTTGTTAATTTAAAAAATATACTTATAAGCTATCTTTTCAGAAACAGTATTGTTTTTTTATGTAAAGTTATTTAAATTTTCAACGTTTTTTCCCTGTACAAGTAATTTTTATTTTTCTCATTTTTATAAATTAGCTGAGTATTCTAAAAAAAGAATTGCACTAAAATCGTCTAAGTAAAACATATTCAAAGGAGTTCCATTTCCTGAATTTTTTTTATCTTTAATTAAATTTATTCTATAATTATATATATTCTATAATTTATAGGCATCAAAATGTGAAAGGATATGGGTTAATTGTACTTTATGTTGTATATAACAAGTAGTAATAAGTAAATTATAAAGAAAAAATATGTAATAAAATGTTCTTATATTTGTTTTTTAAATATTACTTTAAAGACTTGGTTTCAGTTATCATTTCATCACCAAAAGACTCTATATAAAATATATCCAGGTACAAATGCAATTCAAAGGGAATCAAATAATATAGCACTGTTTTAAGAAATTTGCAACATAAATAAATGGACTTCAGATACTTGTCATTGACCAAAAATCTGAAATTTCATACAAGTATGTTCTGATTCGAATTATTTTATTAATTATTTTGTCAAACTCTTTGAAGCAGGATTCAATAAATGTAAAAATTATGCATAGTCAGTCGATTTCCAAGCTGTTTCATACATAATTTTTTTTAAAGTACGGTTAATTAAATGTGAAGATAATTGGGCTATAGGCTGATAATTGACTTTTCCCCCCCTGAGGATGGTATTTAACTTCTTTCCTAGTATGGGGAAATTATTGGCCTATAAAATACCTATTTTATTACGAGTTTCATGTATTTTTTTTAATTATCAAAAAAATTCCAGAAACTGATTTAATTATAAACTTAAAATGTGTTTATATGAATTGATTTTACTCTTTTGATTGCTTCACTTATCAGAAAGATGTAATAAGAATGACGTCTACTAATGTTTAAAAAATAATTAAAATATCTTTAATTTTTTTTTTTTTTTTTTGTAATTTTTCCTTTGCTTAAAAACATATGAATAACAAAGAAAGAATATATTTACTTTTTCAAGATCTATAATACAACATTTTAAAAATTAGAATTTTTTTTATTAGAGATATCATTATCATTTTAAATATAGCATTCGAAACACAACCTTGCATCAGATTTATTTATTAAAGATAGTTTTCAAAGAATATTTTCATATCTCTGATCATTCATATTTTTTTTATTAGATATCTCCTTTTCAAAACACCACTCACGGTATTTAACTTTAAAAAAAAAGAGTTCGAATAGTTACTGTGCTAAATGAAATGTTAATATAGGTTTGTATGACATGAAAAAATATGTAAAATGGTTATTAAAAAAGAAACATTTTATTCCTTAGCATATTCTTAGTTAATAACTATGTATATAATTCTTATTGGGAACAGTTTTCTTTTTTCCTTATCCTGATTTCCATTTGAATTGTGATAAAATGAAGGGAAAAAAATGAATCAATTGTCACCCTTGTTTGTAAGAAGCATTATATCGAGGAAGGAACATATTTTGTGATATCAAAGCAGTCACTTGATTTTTAGATGGCCCAAGAATGAATAAGATTATTTTTTGCTTATCCCATTTAATTTTTTTTAATGTCAATCTCTATAATTAAAATTAACATCCAGACTCTTAGATTCTATAATTTTAGAAAGAATCTTATGTTCCTTGACATATCTTCCACACAATCTATTCATTTTTTCTTTGAATTCATCAGCATTCATATGAATTTGTAATCTGTTTTAAAATACAGAGTTCTGTGCATACATATTTTGTTTACTATTTTTCATGCAAGTAATTGATTTGGTTTGAAAATTTCCTGTTTTAATTACTTTATAATTTACCTTATTCCTCTTTTGTTGCGATAACTTGGATATTTTTGATTATATTCATTACAATGGTCCTAACCAGATGTACGTGGAATTCCTTAGATTCAGAAATTTTTTTATCAATTAAATGTATCTGCAATGGCCCAAAACGTTGGTAAAATGGCCCAAACGTTACTGATTCAATAAGTTTCTGTTTTATTTGAGAAGCTTGTATTTTTAAAATGAAATTACCCGTTCATAAAGCTGATGAGATGACTTCTTCACTTTATTTATATAGTACTTAACATAATAATAATTTAAATTTAAAAAAATTCAAAAATTCAAAAAATAATATGATGCTTAACATTTTGTTTTTCTAATCTACTTTCACCCTTTAAATGGCCATTTTTTTCTAGTCATATTATGTTAAAATAATTTTATGCTTGAAATTAGAATAAGAAAAGGGATTCCTTTATTAGATAAATTTAATTTGATTCATTGGTTAATTTGGTTAATTAATAATTAAGTAACAAATCAAGGCATCATTTTGTGTAAGATAAAGGACTGAAGCATCTAAGTTTCGGTGTTTGTGAAAAAAAATTGTCTGAACTTATACCAACCTACATAATTTCATACAAAGATCGATAAATTTGGTGGGAAGCATACTTCCCACGGCCCTAGAAAGGGTTAAAGAGTAACAAAACACGTTATTTATTCTTATTAACCCTTAGCACTCGGTTGTCTCTTCTCAGGCACCATTCAAGACGGTGGATCATTTTGACTTTTATTTATTTATTTAATTTTAATCGTTAAAATTGTCTATAGAATCGCACAAAGATGTAGATTCATTTTTTCAGGGAAATTCAACTTAAAATCATTCTATGTATTTATTTTTTAGTGTAATAAATAAATTCATGTACGTGAAGTGAATGATTATTCAACTAATTACTTTTTCGAGTGCAAAAGGGTAATACATATTATTATCCTTATAGTTATATATATCATTATCCTTAAGACTACATCTAATTAATCCAAAAGAATTTTCTGAAGTTTGATATTTATGATTAAGTAACCGTGACAAATTATTCTACAGATACAGCAGGATGATCTATCAGATGAGATATTTAAAATATATAAGATATTCTGCCCATTCCAGAAGAAGAAAAAATAGTCGGTATGTCTGCAACTTTCGCACGAATGAGTATTCCGCAATACCCCCCATTCCGTGAGAGACGAATTTAATCTGATGCAGACGTCTCGAAAACCCCCAGAGACCCACTTCTGGGCCGCACATATCACGCGGGAGGTCATCAAAACCTGAAGCCGGCACCCAGCAATAGTGTCGTGTGAGAGAGCGAAATCGTCATTTCGCGAGCGAGCGAGAGAGGTAAACAGTTTCCAGGAGGACAGAGGGAGAAAATTTTCTGCCGAGGAAAGTGAAATTGCCTCCATCCTCCTAAAAGAGATTGATAATATTATTCCTTCTAACAAACTCTTTTAGCCGGGGCCTTTTCTCGGCAACGATGCTGGCAGTCGACGCAAAATAGAAGCCGTCTGAAGCAATTTCCGTTCCAGGGCACCCCGGCGCCCCACCCTTCTCCTTGGAAGAGAGAAGGCCTCCACGCAAAAATCATCATTCACTTAATTATGAGAGTTCGCTACCCTAAATGCTTTGGGCATTCAGAGTCGGAAAATCAATTTACGGAGGGTGCCCAGGTGGAGGACAGGTGCGGAGGAAGGGGGGAGGCTGAGAGAGGAACCGCCTCTTTCGAAGCGTAAGTTCGTTAAGTTCTTAATCTCAGGTGCATCGGCTGGAACTGTTGCAAGTTCCAAGGCACAAGTAGAAAGTTCGGCGAATGAAACAAATAAATGGAATGATGCGGTAGATATCGCTCGTTCCGTGCTCAGTGAGAGGTTGAATGGCATCGGAAAATAATGATTTGAAATTATAAAAATGATTCGAGAAATAAAACTTAAAATGTTCGCTTGGAAAGAGTTATTCGTGAAAAATGCTTGAAGATGAGATATAGTTTTCTGTAAGAAACTCATTGAAATTTGCTGTTTAAAAGGCATTGTAAGATTCTTGGTAAAGATTAGTAAGATAATGGAGGGCAATTCCAATTTTTTACCCAATGTGACAGTTGATTACTATTATATTTACAGTTCAAAGTTCTAAACATTTGTTTCTGTTACGCAAAGTGGTCAGCGGCTAGTAATCAATGACATAGAAAACAAACTAAAAATAGACCGTTAAAATAACTAAATTAAATTGAGTTGATTTTCACAATCTGTCAAGTTAAAAATTTAAAGGAATTACGAATTTCCAGTCAGAGGCATCGTAGCATAATAACATTTCAAGATTGAATCATCTATATTCGTATTATTTTAAAGCTTTGCTCTAAATTATAGAGCAATAACAACGCACACACGAAGAATTAGAAACGCGCACACTTAAATCATTGAAACAACGAAAAATATTCTAATAATTACTTTAAGTATTTCAAAAATTTATTACAGAAGAATATAATGGAAATAAAATCATGTCATAACTCAAAATTTACAGAGTTTACACAGAAGAAATAAAATTTTAAAATATGCATTTTAACATTTTTTTTAATTAAAGGTTTTTTAGAAGTGTAAAGGAAAATTTGTGACTTCTATTAGACGTATTGAACAAAAACATTTTACTCATTCTAGATAAGTAAGTATGTATACATAAGTATAAAATTTTATTTTATAAGATTGGAAACTTGATGTTATTGTAGAATCTTTTGTCTATTTGCAGCGTTCTTAGTTTAGATAAATGCGTTTTAGAACGTATTTTATAATAACTTTCAATGTAACTTATGCATTTGGATATATTACATATTATACTATACGTTATCTAATATTAATAAACATTTATCTTGTAAATGTTTCTTTTAAATATTAATGAAGAAAAATATTACCTTGAGAAATTATTATGATGAGAAATATTACCTTGAGAAATTATTATGAAGAGAAATATTACCTTGCTTTTAAGACCCATAATTTATATTTTAAATCTGGGCAAATTTATTTTTGGTCAATAGCTCTTACCAAAACAGACAAATGAATTGTAGTTTTTTTATCAATAAATTTACCTCCAAATGCGTTATAAGTTCCGAAAAGTTCATAGAAATAACTATGATCATTTTCAACATTTGATAATTATTTTATCTGAAAATGTATCTAAATGCAGGATACTCTTTTCAAAATATGGAAATTTCCTAGTAGCATTGTTGAAATTTTATAATTCTTTCAGAAAAAAAGGGAAAAGCTTTTAAAACCGTTTTATTGGATCTAATTAGTGAAAAACTTATTTTTAAAAGTAACGATGAATAAAAGAAAACCAATTTTTATCCGTATTAAACACAAGATATTAAACAGAATCAAAATAGATTTTGATTTCAACCATAAGAACATCTAATCTTCATGGCAGTGTTAAATATTCTTTGATCTTCTAGTTCCGTATGTGGTTGAGAACAGCAGAAAGATATTCTTAATTTGAATGTTATTTTAAAATTATTTTATTATTTTGAATCAATTGTTTGTAGCCGATGCTCTTATTTCATCAGTGATCTGATTATCTAAACCTTTCAGACTAAGCATTCATATCAAAGAGGAAAATAAAGACTGCTGATGTATCATGCAATCTTAGGTTACTCTTAGATGAATGAACTAGTCTAAGAAGTGCAAAAATGTGATATTTTGGAGGATTTCTAATGAGCAATTAGAACACATAAAAAGATAAGCTATGAAAATCACAACCAGACTGTTTATGTTTTGTGTTATGATACACCCCTAATGTACATTTTGTCTACCCCATTGTTATGTGGTGCACGTTGAAAGTAGGACACTATTATATCCTCCGCCTTCAGTAAAACCATGGTAGAATAAATATAACCACTTTAGTTTAGGTGAGATCTCAATGACTAAGCGATTAAATCTTTGCTAAATCAAAACTCTAAATATATTTAAAATTAAATCTTTAAATTTTTTTTATAGTTTTATATACCTTTCAATTAATGCAAGGAGTCTTTTAAGAAATACGCTTATTCAAATGATATTTTAAATAAAGAAATCAGTGGCCAATAAGAAAAACCGATTTACTTAGATGCACCGTTGATAAAACTTGCTTACCATTTTTTTTATACTTTAAGAGTTTTTCTAAAATTGTGTCCTTTTAAAGGTAATAATCATTTTACTTTCTTGTATATGAAGTATGCGAACAAAAATTATTGTATAATCTTCAAAAAATTCGAAAGTCAAAATTTTGACGAAACTCCAAATTTCAGAACTCTTTGAATTCAAAAAAACATAATTTTGGAATTATGTTTGCATATATCTTTCTATCTGTCTGTCTATCAGCCTGTCTATGAACACTTCACTCAGAAAATTTTGAGCGAAACATATAAAATTTGATATGCGATCCTTACAAAAGTTAAAGGTCGGATTAACCAGGTTGGTAGAGCCATGGACTTGTGTGTCATAGGTTGTGAGTTCGAACCGTGTGTGTGGTGGCTGGCGCATGTATAAATCAGTCGTGGTCCCAAAGTTCTTCTTATCGTGAGTAATACCACTGGGATACTGGATCAGGGGTGATCGTTCTCTGATTCAGGTTTAAATTATGATCTGTGGATGAGTGAATGAAGTGCGCCCCTTAAAAAGGGTTGTGACGCGTGAGTAACTAAGTCGTACTCTTGGCTCTACTTAGCGCTACTTGCTACTATTGCAAACAAGAGACGCTCACTCGGCTTAAATCGCTAACAGACAACTGTCAGCGGGCTTGTAAAGTGCCATAAATCACAACACAAAATTTGTAGATTTCTGTCAAATTTTGAACGAAATTCATGCAGAGGAAATTTTTCTGTGTTGTTGTACAAATTTAAGATAACACAATAAGTTAACAAAAATAGATGAGCTAGATGGGTAAAATTTGGTACAGAGATTTAAAATATGAAGTGTAGGTGTGTATCAAGTGTAGTGCCAAATCTGTCAAGAGGTTGACCATCTCTTGATCAACCTCTTCTGAATACATATGCATGCGTTAATTCAAAATCAAAACAAGGTAGATAAATAATATTAGCTCATGTTTTCAGAATCTAAAGAGTGAATATTTATAAAATTTTAAACTTAAACCTGTATAATTATTGACGGTCTAACAATCTGTAAATTTGCATACATGTAAACGAGATAATTCAAAGTTGCAATCACTTAAACAGATGGAATTTATAGTATTTTGCAATTATTATATCATTTCTTGCAAAAGTTGGTTATTTTTCTCAATATTAATTCAAAAGAATTGAAATAAAGATACTTTTTCGATCTGGACATTGGTCCATATTCGGAAATTCTTCCTTAACAAAATTTGTCTCCGTAATCGCGAAGCGTATGTGACTATCTCATTTCGAAAAGAAAAAAAAAATGTATCTGTTTTGAATATTCTGTTAAGTTATTTTTATTTTACTGAACCTTCTAGTCTCTCCTAGCGTCAATATTTTAAGGACAGACTCCCGTTACGGACCTTTCAAAGATCACTGTCGTGAAGTAGGATCCGAAGAAATGAAAAGATCTCAACAGAGATCACAGTCAGAGGGCGAAAAAAAGTGGAGAGATGGGAGAAATTTAGGGGATGGAGGACGGAGGAGTGGTGTCAGAGAGAGAGGGAGGGAGGATGGAAGAAAGAGAGAGAGTTCCGCACGTTCGCCGGCAAAAGAGTGCGGAAGAGCGCAGAAGTGCGGATTAGAGCGGTTGCGGAAATTGCGGAAAAGCTGCAGCGACGCGCCCCGACAGATCTAATAGCGGACGACTTCCGATACCAGGATCCTCCCTTTTTTATCTTCACGCCCTCCCCCTTCCCTCGTACATTTCTTTCTCGCCCCAGGACCTGCGAGACTTTTCAATTCGCAGACATATTTATCACATCTGCAACGTGGGATGGAATCTTAAGCAATGAGCGAAAGTGTGCAGACGGCATTCAGAAATGCTTATTCGAACTGCTTTGAGTGCCACCGGAAAATAAAGGTTGTCTGAAAGGTCACTGTCTATTCGTCTTTTATCTGTGAAGTCTGCTGCTAATTCTAAAAAAAAGGATTATTTTTCTCCTGTATTAGGTTTGCATTTAATAGTGTTAAATAGAAAAAGCGTATATAAATTTCTTTAGCAAAATCTAAACGCCTTCAGATGTATCTTTTCGCTTGAATAATTTAAAGAATTAATTAAAAAATTAGGATAAATAAAAATCAAACTGATCTCACCTTAAATTATACCTTTTAAATTAGTTTTAAATATCTGAAAACTGTGAGATAAGTCATCAGTTTATTTAATCTAAGGTCTACATTAGCATAGTCGCTGATTTTAAAAATTCTTTGGAATCAAAAATGATGAATGCCTAATCAACGTTTTATACCAATACTCATTATAGATTATTTATTATTTTTTGTAAGTTTTTTTTCAGTGGTTAATGACTGGTCCAAACATTAATGCAAAAATTATCTAATTTTTTAGAAAAATAATAAAATATAATGTTTTTTAGTAGAAAATAAACAATGAAAATTGAATCGTAAGTTTGAAAGACGCAAAATATTATCTGTATCAGATAATTAAAAAAAAGATTATCCATAAACAGTGTTTAGTAAAAAGATATCAAGCATTATTATTTTCTCATACTTGGAAAAATTCAGCTTGCTTACATTTAATAAAGAAAAAAGATAAGAAATGAACTCAGAAACGTATAATGTAACACGAAAACATGCCGTTGAAAATTATTTACTCATTATTTCTAAACTGTCAAATTTTTAGGGGAGTTGATAAAGAAACAGGTAATATTTGTCAATATCACTTGAATGAGGTAAAAGACGACAACAAAATGTACGTAACAAACTTAGAAAAACAGTCACTTATCCTGCCATCTTCAGTTTAAATTACTACTAGCAATAATATATTCAATGCACTGTATTGTTGCAATTGAATGGCAGTAACAACTCACTTGGACTCTTATCCCAAGTATGGTTTGAGTATAGTGACCAAAGTAGTTAATGATTAACATTCATATCCTTTCATAGGATATTCATATTAAAATGGTATAAAAATCTAAAGTTATTGAAAATTAAACACACACACACACACACACACACAGGATATTCATTTTAAAATGGTATGAAAATCTAAAGCCTATTGAAAATTTAAACACACACACACACACACACACACACACACACACACGCGCGCGCGCCAACTTGAATATTCATTAATCAAGAATTCAATTGTACCAAGGTAAAGAAATTTCTCCAGTAAATATCAATTTCCTTGGCGGATATTAAAGTTGTTGTTTGTTTTAAATAAGAATAACATAAGGTGAAATTTGTTTTATGCAAAAGTTCAAATTAAAATCAGCTGAAGATAGCATTTAAGAAAACTTTTGTCGTAGGGAGAACAGAGGGAAGAAAAGATAGAGATATACGGGATGTTTGATGGTAAAATGTTGACTGAAGGTGGTAAAATCTGTAAGTTGAGATGGGGAAATGGGAAATTATAAGAGATTATTCATGCTGAAAACTCCTTTATGCGCTCTTTTGAACTATTTAGAACAACACCAGACGCTTTTCATGTTTACTATGTTACCAGCATAGGGATAACAGAGCGGAAACACCAGCATTCCATAAATTACCTAGAAACAGAATGCTGGGCGTTTTAGTCAGTTTATGAAATATGAGTATTATGTACTTTCTATGGTATTGTGTACAATACTTAGACATTCTATAGAATACTATTAATAAATACTTAAATAGAATACTATTGATACTAATTAATCAAAATATGAAGAAAAGATTATGTTTTTGCTATTATTTAAATAGTTTTAACCGTTTAAGAACAATGAATGAATAAAATATAATTTTCGTCATCTTTAATATAACTGTCATAGAAAAAGATTTTTTGAGGATACTTCGCGCATACTTGTGCATCTCTGATTTCCCTTTAAACACGCACATCAGGTAACAGAAAAAGAAATCTCTTTGTTAAACTAGTCATTATCCTATTGGTTTAATCTACCATCAAATATAATGCCAATCTTGGCTTTTGAAACAGGCGTTTTTGCATCGGACCTGCATTTTATATTTCGCTGCTTTAATATTTCTCATTCTATAGAATACCCAAGAAATACGTGAAATATTTAATCGTTTCATACATTACCGGTCAATTCTCGGTATTCTATGAAATACTGGCGTTCTATAGAATGCTAGATTTCATATATTGAAGGTGATAACCACATTATAAAGCACTGTTCTTTTGATGCTTTTTGGTAAAAATATTTTGATTATTTTTTTGGTTTTTTTTAAACATATTTAATCATCAATGCGCATTCAAGTAACAAAAAATTGTGATAGATCAAAGAAAGGCAAGCATAATTAAGTAGAAGATATAAATGAACAAAGTGCAATTGTAATTAAATCAGAATAAACTATAGATGAATGGACAGCAAAAACTGATCTGCAGCTGAAATTTTGATCAGAAGCATTCCTTTTACCTTACATAAAACGGAACCATTCATTAAATGTCTATTTGGGTGCAAAATCTGAGAACAGATTCGTAAATATATCCAGAGGAAATAAAATACATGAGCACTTATGCCAATATTTTAAAAAATGCACATAATATTTAATCTTTTGATAAATTCAAAGAGCTCACATTTTTAACAACGCCTTTAAGGAAACTGCATGAATGTTAACAACCGCATTGCGGTGCGGCTGAATGCGGCCTCTTTTCGAAAGCAGAGCTGCCTGGAACAAAATAAACCAAAACGGAGAGAAGAGAATTCATTGCGTGGTGGGAAAATATATCTCGCAGCTGTACAAAACATAAATTATTCCATCCAGCAGGCGAATCTGGGGAATATTTCACCCGTAGAAAGGAGTCTGAAATTGGTCTGAATGCAGTTAGGGAACATTGTTAGGGGAGACTTTTCACCACGAGGACCGCAGGGAAATTTTCAAAAAGAGACAGTCTCGCAAATCTTTGGGCATCTCTGTCACGTTCTTCCACCAAGAATGAGAGGATTTCGAGCCCAAAAGAAAACTCACTTTTAAGCAGAACTTGCGAAAATAGAGAGAAAAATAAATTGTAGCAGAATTTGCTCCTTTGCTGTTTTTGAAGGACTCTGTCTTTCTCTCAGATGCGTTAGCAGGAGAAAAAAAAGTTAACATTCTTCACAAGTTATATGAAGCTGCAAAAGAATTTCAAACAGTAGAAAACACTTCAACAAGGATGGTTCGCGAATACTCAGCATGACTTTGATCGATGCCTGTACAGAGTAATGTTGCGCCTTTATTACAGCCCGAATGAAAGAATAGATTGGTGCAAGTAAAATTAAAATAGGGTTGAAACTTACATTTTATATTGCATTGTTGTATAATAAGCAAACAGGGATTATAATCATATGCTTTTTATTATTAGGTTAGAGTATAATATTAAAAATTTTCAATGTTGTCGAATTTTACAAATTTGAGATATTTCTGCAACTAAATCATGAGTAGTTTGATTTTAATTAAAATTCTTTTTTGCTTATCAATCGAATTTAATTTGATATCGCATATAAAAAACTTTTTTTATTACAGTCAGTCACCCCGTTACCACAGAACTAAACCGTACAAACAGGACGTATTGTGACTGGCTGTTATGCGCATTCACTATCCAGCTTCCGCATAGGAGCACAACGGCCAATAAAAGTTCAAAGAATCTTCACATTGTTGATAAAAGGTTAGAAATATTTTCTATTATTTTTAATGCATTTAAATTTTCAGGGTATTGTAATATTTTGTTAACATTAACGGTATCAATAATGAGTTTTCCTCTACTTTTATTGAGTTCGACACATTCTGTTATGCAGTGCTAAACCGGGCTTACTTCCCCACAGATATATAGTTGTTGTCTCCTTCCGAATCTGCAGAAGTATTCAGGAAATCTTCTATGTCCTGGTGTAATTCACACTAACATCAAATGAAATATTCTTTTCATTATTTTTGGTTCCGGTATGAATTCATTTGTTATGCGTTCTTTGCAAGGCATTACCCATCTATCCTACCACTCCATAGTCATCTCTCTTCTCATTTGCTTCTTTAATATTTCGAATGACTTTGGGACTCCAACAAATCAAAAGCTATTGCTATTTTTTCTATTTGTTGACTATGAAATTAAATTCGAAAACTTGCTTATTTATTTTTCAGATTAGTCATACTTTCATTTAAATCGCATTAATATGTTCTGTGAAAACCCTGAATCTGAAATAATTTAATTTTATGGTTGTATTCAATCGGATGTTAATAATAACTCCGTTGTAGATTTTATAATTGATCAATTATTTTCTATTATAAATAGCCGATTAAAATTTCGAAACTTCAGAAAAGACATTATTACGAAAAGTCACTTAATATTTAGAATTCAAAGTACTTGAGCATTTACTAAAAAATGAATTGCGAAAATCAAAATTTCAAGAATTTTCATTGCATTACAACATAAAAGCCATTTAATTATTAAAATTTTAAATAATATCAGAAACTGACAAGTTGACCATTTGACATTTCACATTTGCAATATAAAATAATATTGTAATTTAAAGTATACTTCCTTTCAGTTTTGCATGAATAGCTTATTTTTCAACAAATTGAAAACTGCTTAATAAACAGCTTAGTAAAAAAAAATCAAAATTTATAAATATTAATAATAGTGTTAAAATAGTAAGAAGTTACAGCACGTATTTTCTCGTTATAAATGCATGAACCTTTATTGTTATTGGGCTTTTTTTGTTATTTCTCATAAATTTTTATGCCTGAGAAATAAAACTGTTATTTCATTTTGAATTTGCAATTCATGCATTTTTTTTCATAGAATGGTGTTTTTTTAAATCGTTTATTTCATAAAACAAATTCAAAACTCCTGCTCTTGTCCAGCCTTCTACTTGTATTTTCCGCGATTACTTTTTAAATCACTTCCTCCTCGCTACCTTTTTGTGAAATCCCACCAAATCCACAAAAAACAATAATCTTTTTTCCCCAAATCCTCTTCCACCATCCACTCTCGATATACATAAAAAAAAAAAAGGAAGAGAGTGGTCACCCGAGATGTGGTCATTGGGCACTTAGGTGATTTTACAGTCGGCTGGTTTTCGGACTAAGGGGATTGGAGTGGCTTGCAATGTTTTTATCTATAAGCCTTTTTTTTCCTACTGTCGATGCTCGGCCCCATCAATATGCATCGAAATCCTCGGCTAATGAAGTGTTACCTTTAAGAAAGCTTTATCGCAATATTGGCGACATTTTCTGTTGGACAAAACAAAAGTTATTTAAATCATGTTGATCAACTGCGATTAAATCCTTGCTGCAAAAAGCAATAAAGACATTACATAGACGATATTGAAAATAGATCAAAAGGGTGATATAAAATATGTTAAAATTCCTCAAATGAATGAAACAAGAATTTTCTTAACTCAAAGTGACTATCACTTTTTTCAGTTTTATTTCTGTGCTTCATTTTCTTTTTGATAAATATAGTTAGAATCTTTCACTTGAGGTGTATAATTATAATTTTTTTTAATGTTTCTTAAAGTATTTTGGTTTTTACTCATGTCAATTAAAACCAGATATATTAAACAAAAAATGTAATTTAGCAATAATGATGCTCGTAAAAAATATTTAACCTTTTGAACTGCAGTTGTTTTCAGTCAGCACAATTCAAGCAGATAATTGATCTGTCTTAACTTTAATATGAAAGATTGATATAGAATCTTATGGGGTTTTTTTTTCATACAAAAACTTTTCATAAATAAAATTTTTCATAAAAAGCATTAGCTTTCAATAATTTTAGGCTGGTGCATCTCTTAATTGTCTGTTTGCTCTAGGAAGTTCAGGAAGACCGGACTAATGGTTTCTGTTAAAGTGTTAATATTGCTGTAACGCACTTTCGTATAAAACTGGTAATTAAAATTATGATTATTATTTACTTAAAATATTTTTTAAAAAATTTCACATTAGAAAGTACTTGTTCATTAAAAAAAATTAGTCACATTGATAATTAATATATATATATATATATATATGTGTGTGTGTGTGTGTGTGTTAGCTTATTTTGGTTGAAGCAGAATGCAGGTTTGACAAGCAATGAAGAGACTTAGTATTTTTAATTTCGTTTTATTCTCTCCCGGGATACAGGCATCATTTATTCACAAGAAGGCGTAGAGCGGCACAAAAGCAGAAGTAAGAAAGAGTGCGAAACAAATGATCACTTGTCTTATATAACATGGGATTTCCGGCCACGCGCCAATTCAATACACGTGATGACCTTTGACAAGGGCAACGAAGGGATCACTTTCATTTGATACGTAGAAGTAATTCCGCAGTAATTTTTACACAGCTTCAGTTGAATTAATTAAACAGGAAGTGGAATTGTATCAGGAAATAAGTGAATGAAATTACTATGGGCTAAATTAAGATAAATCTTTGGAAATTAATTTAGATTAAATTATATATATATATATATATATATATATATATATATATATATATATATATATATATATATATATATATATATATATATATATATATATATATATATATATATATATATATATATATATATATATAACTTTAAAGTGATGTGATATTTATTTTAAGCGATAATTTATGTCATATCATACTTTCATATCATACTTTTTTATGATTCCAGCAAAAGTAAGCCTATGACATTTTCATAAAATGTTAGAAAACATTTGGAAATAAAAGTTGGAAAACATTTTCTAAGTGAATATCATTTATAACTTAAATTTGATGTTCTAAGTCCCAATCTATTCTGTAGACAATTTTATTTAATTTTACATCATAGAGCATCACAAATTTCAGAGAACCTGTAAATATTTCCCCAGGGGGTCTCAGACTGTTGGCGACCATTATGGCGCTTAGCCCTTTTTGGCGACGGCTATAAGGATAAACAACCCTGCTGCGGACCTTGTATGGGATTATGTCGGGAGTAAGAGTTACTTAATTCGAGAGTTCCCCTCGCAAACACAAACGATCACACGGAGATCATGACCTCATGGGATCTTCCGAACGTGACGCGAACACCAACAGGGTGAGGGAGATGTCTAATTTGCTAATAAAAAAGAGAGAGAGGCTTTGATTTTTTTTAAACTACTTTTCACAGTTAAATTGGTAGCACGTTTTTACAGAATATTACAGTCTAGAGTTATGGATGAATCAGAATCTTATAGAAAATTCTTAGGGTATAGTGGGCCATTACTTTCTAAAGGCGTTTTTAAAAGTTCTGTTTAAAGAAATAAGATAAAAAGTTTAGCAATAAGAGGAAATCCTGCTTCAAGTGTTGAAGAAATGTATCGGAAATAAAGATGAATATGCACGAATGCATAAAAATGCATTTCGTGCTGAAGATGAATTTATAGAGCCTAGAAGTTTATTAGAGAAACAACGGGAGGAAAAATATTTTTAATGTTTTAATGTGTTTTTGGATACTATATATTATTCATTAGCATTACAGGAGAAACTAACGAATTTAGAGTTACCAAATTTAGTACTTGATACTTGGTTAGAGTTTATAAAAACCTAAGTACCAAATTTATATTTAAGGCTATCAAATTTGACCCTTAGTTTCTTGTTTAGAGTTTATAATGAAGCAAGCTTTTATCAAAATTTTAATTAGAATTCTTAGTGGTTAGAATTCTAATTAAAAATTAAATGAAGTTTTAACATTCTTCCTTAATATCTTCGAAGAAAATTTTATCACAAAAATTCATTTTTACATTCCTTTAAAATTTAATAAATAACTTTTCATTTATATCATCTTTTTGATACAATGCTTTAGCTAATGTTAATAAAGTTTTAAAATTATTTAAAGCATATTTTAGGAAAGTATTTTTCATTGCTTTAATTATTGCATTAATATACATAGGTGGGTTGCGATGATAACAAATTCATTCTTTTATGTGAGCATTTTATTTTTTATATAATTAAAAAAAAATTTTAAAAAAAATTAAATAAACGATGCGATAATAATTTCTGTCTTATATTTGATTTCTCAGAGTCGCAAAAGCCAGAAATTCCAAGCTAAAATCGTGTGTTTAGCATTCTTCCAAAACCATCCAAATATGAATAGAGTAATTTAAATTTCAATCGAGATATCTTTCAGAAATATGAATAAAGCACAATACAGCTTTTGTCAAATCTCATAAACAATTATTCGCGGCAATTTAAAAGTTGATTATCAATTTAAAGAATGTAAAAAATGATTAAAGTTAAAAGAGCTAGGTTTTATGCGGAGAGATTTCCAGCCAGAAAATTGTGATTCTTAGTACGCATTGAAATGTGATGTAAAAAGTTTGAGAATGTATGAATTTTTTCTTGTTTTATAGCGTTGAATAGAGGCTTCTAACACTCAAACAATCTTTTTTATTCTCTTTTCTAAATTGTTTATTTGGTTCTTGATTTTCCTTTTTGGCCATTTTATTATAAAGTAATATTTTCTACTTAATAGGAATTATTTTAGTTGAATTTTTCAGTATTTTTTTGATTGATTAATATCTACTTTAACTATTTAATAAAGAAGTTTCAAATTAATGAAAGACAGATAAAGTTTATTTTGTATTTAAAAAAATCATCTTCTTTCAGATCTACAGAACTACTTTCTGCAATGTTTGATTCAGTTAACAAGTTATTAATACGCTCACATAAATATAAATAATTTTTTCTTCTCGATGGACGAAGTCTTTTAAACATTGGTACCATTTCGTAAGCAAATTTTTGATTGCTCTTAAACATTGCATTCAAATGATTCTTAGACTTTCATATATAATTTGCAAAATTCTGTTTTTAATTAAGTGAGACATATAGGCCGTCACTACCTTAATTTGCAATACTTCCAGCAATTCTCTGTTTTCCGCAAATTTTAAAAAAGTATTATGCAAATATTTGAATTGTTCAAAAGACTTTCAGAATAAATTTTAGGGTTCAAATTCCGGTCACGGATAATGTGATGCTTATGCTTTATCAGATTTTTTAAATAATCACGTATAATATAAAAACCGTCGAATAAATTTTTCTGTCAAAAAAGTATCTAAAATATTCCGTATCATTCCTTTTTGAAGTTGTTTGTTGTATAAATTACATGTCGAACTAGTTCCAGGAACAAAGAGATACATAAAGGATTTTCTCAAAGAAACCCACTAGTGCATCTAAAACAAACGAAGAAATGTAATTCAATTAAAAGTTTAGAGCACTCTAACTAATTAACTGTTTTTGTACAGTGTATTCGTCACGGAAAGAATACAACATTTTGCGTTATTACGAGTTTGTTCGTCAGGAGTAATAAGTAGTAGTATTGCTAAATTTTTGCGACACAGTTTAGATGCGCATTTTCCGAAGAAGCCGAAACAATTAATTGGTTAATCAATTTAAATAGAATGCCGCGCTAACTTGTCAATCAGAATCTTGACTTCCTTATCAAAGGATGGTAAAAATTATTAAATAATAATTAAAATTGATATAGATTGAGAAAGATTTTCTCTCACGAAGAGTAGTTATATTAGTTCAGAAGCTATATTAATCTTGTCCGTGATTGTATGATCTCAGAGAGTGATGTTAGTCTAATGGTTGGAATTCAATCCG
Organism: Argiope bruennichi; assembly: GCF_947563725.1. NCBI lineage: Eukaryota > Metazoa > Arthropoda > Arachnida > Araneae > Araneidae > Argiope > Argiope bruennichi. The sequence continues at coordinate 124,925,948 of NC_079154.1, read as the reverse complement.
AAATCAGTTAAAGAGAGGATAATCTAAACTGAATAAATTAAATCTTCAATTATAGAAAGTTTATTCTTAGTTATCTTTATAATCTTAAACATCTCAGAGACTTTGAAGGTTAAAAATGTATTCAGATACAGTTTTAGATCAATATCAGTTTTTCAATTTAGAGATACAATCAGGTAAAGAGACTAACATATAACCCGTAATTAAATAAGTTAACATGAAAATAAGACTGAAATCTCACACCACGCTTTTTAAATATAGATATTCGAATTCATCAGAGTTAATAAAAAGCATCTTATCTTATATATGAAGTGAAACCAAAATTCTCTTCTAAAATTAATGTCCCGGGGAAAAATAGAAGCAATCTTTTTTTTTTATCTCAATATCACTAATACTTTTTAAAAAGGATATAAAATACAAAAATGATTTTAATTTAATTTTTAAAAATTGGTATTAATCATGGTTAAAATATTTTATAATTCTTCTGACGTATCGGGGGAAACCGATCTTTTGTTAAAATAAGCTATATTCGAAAAATAAAATTTTAATTAATACATTTATAGTTATCATAATTGTGTCTTTGAAATATCACCAAAACAACATGGAAAAATTCGGGAATTTAACATGAATTTCAATTCAACCTTTTTAAATTATAGTCTATTAGCAGTTAAAATATAATTGTAGCCGGCGTCCTGGCCTAGGGATCGCTCGTCTTCCCCGTGTTCTAGGCGTTCCGGGTTCGAGTCCTGTTTCGGGCATGGCTGTTTTCTTCCTTGTGTTCTCTCTGTGGGGTGCGTGAATGAGCCCCTGTAAGAATAGGTTGTGCAAGCGAGTGTGTGTGTGTGCTATCTTCATTTGAACTAGAAATCAGACTTCTGCCCTCGGGTACTCAGGGATCTTTACCCTCAGAAGCTACTGCGCAAAAATTTGGCTTAAAATAGTCACACAACAAAAAAAAATATATAATTGTATTGAATTCAATATTTCTATGATCTATTAATTCAATGCTATACAGTTAAGTGAAATTCTAAAGCACTTGCAGACAAATATCAGCTCTTATTATAACACGTTGAAACACTTTAAAACTTTCTTATGATAACGCAAGTTGAAAACTAATATAAAGATATAATAGAGGTATGAAAAAATGTTCAACTTGTTAAATAAAAAAAATAACCTTCAGATACTAATATATCTTTTATGAATCTCTAGGAATATTTCTCTTACCTTGCATGTTTCGTATATGAGGATGTGTGTGAGCATCTAACGAGGATTTCGTCATCCCTCCGATTGCATTGTGAGGATAACCTGGGAAAGAAAAAGAGATTATATTAAAGAGATAATATTCATAAAGAAAAATCAAAACTTCTGATATCCTCTGAATATTAAAATTTAAAAGGCTGATTAAAACTATTCTTAATAGAAATTATATGGCTTAGTGTTGAATCAATGAAGTGTCATCTCCTCCAGTTTTGCACAATTATATCACAATATTTTGCTTCGAAATAAAAATCATAAGAGAGTGAAAATAACTGAATGTGTATTTGGAATTCAATTTTATGGCTAACTAGATTTACACATTTCAATAAATGTTTCAATGAAAATGAGCATGAGGTTATTCTTCAAGAAAAAAAAACATTTCCCAGTAAATCATGATGAATTCATTAACAAGATGCAATGGTAAGCTAGAACTAACATATTGTTAGCCAAAACACTGACACGAATCCGAAAATGGAATTCATTCAGATAAATATCCGTATTTTATCTCATTTAAATATGATAACGGGCTTCTTCATCTATCCTCAACAATTAAATATTTGTCATCTGATTTTTTTTTCTATATTTTTCGATCGCATTTTCTCTCCCTTCCTCCCCAATCGCTGTGCGCGTGCTATCGCTTGCCCTTTTCTACGGTCATTCAGCGGTCCATGCAAAGCAGTTAGGCACACTCAATATCAGCGCCCATATCGTTCTGTCCGCTCGATTAACCGCGAGTCTCTGATGATGGGAGCTCATTATTCGGAGAAAAGAAGGGACCTGGATAAAATTCGGGTCTATTAACCCTCGGCTAAAAGGCTGTCACGAGGGAATCGTAGGCACGTGCTCCATCGTATGCGGTTCACTGGTTCGGGGGCGAGCGTGGATTAAAGTCCAGATTAGAGAGGTATTTAAAATGTAAGTGTTTGTGTAATCGATTGGGGAATATTCTTGTGAAATGAGAGTTAGGATGACAGAGATTAATCTAATAATAATGAACAGCTTTTCCCTTATTTACAAAATACATGGATTATTTTAGGAATTTAAATTAGTTATTATTTCGAGATTGATTTAAAAGACTCGTATAGATGTATTCGAATTACAGTGAGTTTGGTAGAATTAATTTATTAGTTCAATCACCAATTGTTTTCTGAACGAAATGCGAAGTAAGTTCTAAATGATATGACCAAATGACAGACGAGATATGGCCAAGAAAATAAGAATATTTAAAAGAGTTCTGCAGCCAGCATTTTATAATGCATAATAAAAACAGATTTAAACTAATTTCCATTATAGATGATGATAAATTTAAATGTAGAAAAAGTCAGGTATTCTAATAAAAATGTCTAGAGTAATCAAATATTAAATTTAAAAAATGGATCTTTAAAAGCTAAAAAGTTTTTGTTATAGAAGTCTTATCTTATCCATTACTAAAGTTTTAAAACTATAGAATTAAAATTTGTTGCCAATCATGGTTACAAATTGGAATATTATAATATATTTTACAAATTATTTATTATATTACATTATTCATATATTATATTATATTTATATATTATAATATATTTTACAAATTATTGTTACAAATTGCATGATTAAAAATTGTAATAAATCTAAGTGAACTAAAATATACCATAATAATAAGATATATGGCATGCTGATGAAACTGGAACGCTGTCACCAAAGAGAAAGATCTTCTGTGTAAAATTTGTATATCCAATGCTTTAGAGGATTATTAAAAAAAATCTTTCTTTTTTTTAATTATTTGTTGATATCATTAATGGTTCATAAAATAGAAAAATATGAAGAATGTGAATACATAAAAACAAAAGCCCTATTGCCAATTGAAATTAAGCACCCCATTTAGATATAAATTTACAGAAACCCTAGGAAGAAGTTCTTGTATTATCATATACCCTAACTGCCCTCAGAAAACTGCCAACTTTACTTTCACAGCCAAAGATATATGAAACTAGAAAAAAAAAAAGAAAAGAAAAGAAAAGAAAGAAACGTATTGTACGTACAGTACATAAATCCAGTCGACTTCAAAACTCAACTTGTCATAATATATGCGATGTTTCTCATGTAACTATGAATCTATTTCACTACGAATATGTTATATAGCAAAGAAATTCATTTTCTCACTGAGAAATAAAACTAAAACACAATTTTAAATTAATATTATGTATATTCAAGAGTCAGTTTACATGCTCAAATTAGGTTTTTTAGATTCTACTATAACTATCATTTAGTAAATATCTTCACATAACTATTCGAAAATTAACAGAATTTTTGAACGAGAATAGATTCTAGAGGATACAGGGCCCATGATTAATTACTAAGCCACAAAATAGTATGTTAATGTAATTTAATAGCAGATTTTCATATGGGCGAATCTTTACTGAAAAAAGAATACATTAGTACTCTAATTCTTAAGATTCTAAGATTAAGAACTCTTAAGATTAAGAACTCTTAAGATTAAGAATTCTTAAGATTAAGAATTCTAATTCATTAGATGATATCATCTTAATTTCGTTAAGATGATATCATCTAATGAATAAATCTTCCACTTCGCAGAACGCATGAATCGTTGCGAAGAATGTTTTAGAAATTAATATTGTTTAAAGCGTATTTCTGCTCAGTTGTTCAGTGTATTTTCGTCGTAGGGAAATCTGTATGTTTAAAATTAAGTAATGGCTAAAATTATATATACTCGGAGCATCTTTTATTTTGTACTACAATTATGATATTGTAACAATAGTGTACACCCAAAATATATATATATAATGCTTGCCCACTGCTTTTGATTCGACAAAACTCCTGAAAAGCAGTAAAGTGCAAAGAAAGAGCAAACACGAGCTAACGGCGCATTTATATAAGCGATCCTGTTCGTGCTGTGTGTGATCTGTTCATGAATCACGTGACTAGGAGGGGAATCGCGTGAGAAAGACAAACAAGGAGCCACATCCGAGAAGAAACACCTCGCCGGGAACACGAGACCTGCTAGATGGCTTTTCCACTGAAAGCATCTTATGAAGGAAGAAACTGTTGTACAGAAAAAGGGGTTTAGTTCTTACTATTTTTGGTTTTCTAGTTAACGGACTGACAAGTAAAGTCGACCAAAAAAGCTGCTTGTTATTCAAATTATTAATCGCTCATTAAAACCAAAACTTTCTATCTACTAAGAAAATTGGACTCTAAAAGTATCCATAATTTTTATTTATGCATGGGATTGCCTTCTTATTAAAATTTGTATAAACTCGATTATTTGAAATATTTCAATCATAAATTTATATTCTCCAAATTTAACTGATTCGAAGATTGGTAAGACTTTTCTAAGTAATAGGTTTTATAAAATGTTACTACTTAATGAAGGGGTTGTTGAATTACGAACTATTGAAATTTAGGCTTCCTAATCTTAATATAATTAAAAATCACTGTGCCTGTGTATGTTTTATATTTCTTAAAATAGGCCAAACTCATCCTAATTTTACGCATTTATTTTTAAGACAAGAAAGAATATAATGAACTATTGAAAGCTTAAAAAGTAATTAAATATTATAAATTAGATATTAATCAAAATTTTATCCTTTTGAGACAGTAACTTCAGGGAAAATTATTCGAAAGGAAATATTTTTTTAAACATCTAAAAATTCAAAATTTTAACTTTTTCATGATGTTAGTTTCATTTCTTCATAATATTTATTTCAACCATTGTATTCAATTTTTTAAAAAAACTATGATTTTGCGTCGCTTTGCTAATAATTTCTGTTTTATTTTAATGCACATCTTTTAACAATGCCTTTATTAATTTTAAGATAATGATTTAATGACTACAAGAAAACAAATGTCCGTCGCTTAAATTCAGACAAAGACCAGAAAAAATAAAACTTTTGAAAGCAAATGAAATATTTTTTATTGTTAAAGTAAAAAGAATATATACGAAGAAGTTTTGCAGTAATACATTAGCAAAGTTCTGAAAATAAACTAAAAGCAGACGATTAATAATTTCAGTCAGAAACAATCCTTAATCTGGTTTATTTTTATGATTTTATTAATGGAAAATTAACTAATTCTTACAAAATGATTCTTTAAAACCCTTTTTATACTTCGGAATTTGTGAAAAAAAATTGAAAGACTAATGTGACAAATAGTAATAACAATATTCCAATATTAATAATAATATTCATTTTTCATTTTCAAAGGTTTCTCATTATGAGAAACTTTAAAAAAAAAAAAAGACGAAGTAAAACTGATGGTTGTTAATGAAAAATTTGAAGATGTAAAATAAATACAAGTTCCAATGTAAATGTGATTGACATACATTTAATCTCCTGATATTTTACTTTTTTAATTATCTTATTATATAATACTTCCTTTTTCGAGATTATATTGACTTGTTGATTCAGTTAAGAATCCATAGAGCACTTGATGTGTTTGTAGATTACATGTGATTTACATTGCGAATTATAATCGTTCTGTGCTTGATAAATTTGAGAAACATCGTCTATTTCTATCTAAAGTATGGGCATGGTAATTACAGAAAGTATATTTCGCTAGATTTTGATATTTTGTAAATTGTAGAGATGCGAAGTTTTCAAATATCTATTTAATAGACTGTACTTCATTGTCTAAAGATTTGTTCTTAAGCTTTTATTAAAAATATTTTAGTGGATTGTACATCATTTGTTTAAAGATTTGTTCCCAGATTTTGTTAAAAAAACTCTTTTGACAGACTGTGCCTCATCGTTTAAACACTTGTTCTCAAGATTTTTGTTAAAAATTTTTTAGCGGATTGCACCTCATCGTCTAAAAACTTTTTCTCGAGATTTTGCTGAATAATTGTGGTTTATTTGTTGATTTGTGAATAGTAAAATGAATTATGGCGATGAAACTTAGGGCCAATTTATATCATGAATTGCCAATTCGTGCACATGCGAGCGTACCAATTTAAATACATGACGAGATATATATCGACATTTGATGCATTTGAAATTTGATCTTTACTTCAACTTTTGGATCTCTCAAAGCGAAAATGTCCAATTTAAACTCGGGTTTCTTTGAAACAGAATATAAAAAGCGGCTGTCGGTATACCTATACGAGGAAAAAAAATTTCACTCGAAAACACCTCAGCCTGAAAATTCAAAACAGATTTGTGAAATGAAACACCTTCGAAGCTATCGTGTTGCCCTGTCTGGAAAGTTAACAATGGGAACAAAGGTAAACTTACAGAAATCGCATTTTGAAGTTAACAGTTTAATGTGAAGAAAAAATAAAAGGCATTTAATCTGGCATTTGTGCCTATTTAGAGAATACTCTAAAAATATATTATTACTGTTTTTATTCACTATCGGGTAATTAAGGAAGTCGAGAAAATTAATAATATTCTACAAAATATTAATTATCTACATCAAAAAAATGTTTATAAGAACATTTACAGCTACTTTTGTATTTATAAAAAAAAAGCTGTTGCCTGTTCTTTTCATTTAAAATCATTTGAGCTTTCTCGCAGTAGTGAATAATCAATCAAAACTGATATAAAATATGAAATGGATTCTAAAATCTCGACTTCAAATCTGGAAATGAAACGAATTTTCCATAAGAAACGATGTCGGAATCCCTTATGTGTTCTTTAAAAGGCAGATTTGTATTTAACTGTATAAAATAGTTCAAAGCCAATCTTTACAAAATTTCATCAATTATATTTCAATCATATAACAGAAAAATAAAATAATTAAAATGAAATCTACGATCGCAAATTTCAAGTTATCATATGAGAACATTATTATTTTTTAAGTCATTATTTGTCTTAATTAATTTAAGTCATTAACCAGTTTAAACAGGTTTGAAGCAATCACGAGCCTTCTCTATAGGTCTCTCTCTCTCTCTCTCTCTCTATATATATATATATATATATATATATATATATATATATATAATTTTTTTAAACTTTCATTTTTGATTCTTCTAGCTGACAGACAAAGTTTTGGAGCTCGACCGATTTTGAGATGAAATAACAGCTATGTTGTCATAGTTCTAAGTCAACCTTTTAAAAACGCATCGACTGTCAAAGAAGCATACGCAATAATAAAGCAACACTGGTAAAAGCAGGTCAACTTTTTTAAAAAACGCATCTGCTTTCAAAGAAGCATACGCAATAATAAAGCAACACTGGTAAAAGCAGGTCAACTTTTTTAAAAAACGCATCTGCTTTCAAAGAAGCATACACAATAATAATGCAATACTGGTAAAAGCAGGTAAAAAAATATATGCGATTAAAAAATGATGATGAAAATTGTCATTTATGCTTTAATTCCTTGTCAACGCGATTTCGAGCTTCAAAGCCCCCTAACCAAAACAACATTATGTTCTCACATGAAAATAGTGATAGTAAAAGCAAGCTCTTTACTTATGAATTTACTAATAATATAATGCCGAATCAAGATTTTTACTAATCATATAATACAGAATTTTTTTAAAAGATCAACTTTTATAATTTAGTCTTTATATATAAAGAACATATATGCTTAAAAATAAAGGTATTTATTATTTTAGATACGTAAATACACTCCAACTCAGTATTCATAGTTGAATGAAAAAACTACAACATTGCAATTCATATGCAAATATGTTACTTCTAGTGAAATTTTACTGAATTCAAATTTTTATTTCCTCCAAATTTGTATTTATACTTCAGCCTGATTTTAAAAAGTCAATTTGATCTTAAGTTTTCTGATTTTTCAAATTTTCTTTATAATAAGACCAGTCATGGTATTATAAATTTTAAAAAATGAAGAAGAACATAAAGATTCTTATTAACTTTAAGGTCAGTTTTAGTTTTTGAAGTAAATATAATAAAACTTATAATGCGTAGCCATTCGAATAATAATTTCGAATAAATAATAGCGTAAATGAAATGAAGGAAAAATATCGGGATTAAAATTGGTAAAATACAGTGACATTACTTTTCTAGTATACATATGTACATGCAATAGATAAATCTATGAAACTTTAAAAGTGTTACTACGACATTTCCGTACTAATTAAACTCTCGGTTTCGTTTTAAAATGGACAAACAATAACTTAACATAGATTCAATTTTTACTTTTCTCATATTATACATCTAATAATAGTGAAGCATAAAGTTAATTCGATATTAAATGAACTGATGAAGTAGCCACAACCTAAGAATCTGAATTTGATCGAAATTCGTCCTTTCTCCCAGTCCATACCACTAAAAAACTCATCTCTTCCAAAGAGGGAATGTTTCAACGCCAAAACCGGCTATTTGGCATCGTTCCAGTGGGAAGTTCCGAGACAAAACCGAACAAAAAGAGTCGTCACCGAGCAAAGGTATGGCGGGCAAATTCATAATCGTCCTTTCTCCTTTTCTGAATATTGAAAATTTTCGCCTTTCCACGAGTGCTACATTATACTCGCATTGTTCGTCAAACAGCAATTCCATTTCCTTCTCCGCCATTATTCGTCACCCAGGCAAAATGGCCAGCCATAACCGGTCAGCGCCTCGTCGCCAAAGTCCCGCTGCCTTTTTGGCTTCAATTCCTTATCGCTATAACCAGTTTCCCCTTATATATTTACTCGAATTGACGGAAACATTCGCCAAGTCTTCATGGCTTTTGAAGCGGCCACCACAAATTGAATTGCCCGACGCATCCGGTACCATTTTGGGCGGACTCTTTTATTACGCCGGTCCGCGTGAGTTTTAACGAGCGCGCAATGATATTTCTCTGTGATTAGAACAAACCTATGGGTGGGTAGGAAGAGAGAACCTTGCTGGAATTTTAATGATGATTCACCCCAATGGACTAATTTCGTTAAACTTTTCTCACTCTCTACAGTTTGGATTTGTTTAAGGGAAAGCTCAAATTTCAGTGGGAATATCCTTTTACAAATTATACGCCGTTGCTTCATTAAGACGTTTATTTGAATAATATGATTAGGGAGTGAGCAGCCGACTATCGGCCCTTCGTTAATTATGGGGATTTGCTTAATTGGCGCCGTCTTTGTGGAGGCCTTTCTTAATTAGTTCAGTTCTATTCCGTGTTCTCTCGTTCGAATTGTTAATCATATTAGTTGCTCTTGACGCAGAGATGCCAAGGTGCTAATGCAAATATTGTTGATGAACTTTTAATTACCTGTTTCGTAACTGTAATCACCACGTCTGCTTCATTAGGATTCGAACGGGAAGGCTTAATTAGGGATTCGAATATCAGGCACAAATACCATTTCGAATTATTCGAAGCGGGAGCGTATTGTTTTGAAAGACAACAAATCAAAACTTTATAATTCCGTTGATTTGCTCATTGGATGCATTAACTAGGATTACTTCTAATTAAATAATGCTGAGAGTTGATTGTAAATTATTGCGCGGATCGTAAGAGAAGTTGCAATCTGAGTATTTTTAGTGTTATTTGCATTAATAAAGGCAAAGATTTGATGCCCAATTGATTATTACTTTTGGAATTTTTGTTTGCAGTTCTTGTGTTATGTGATTATTACCTATTTCGATCGCAATGGAAGAACATTTTTACTTGATTTGTAGATAATGCTAAATATCAAATGCAGCTATAGTTTCTTCAGTCATTTCAGAAGATTCTCATTAATTTTAATTCTACGTATATTTATTCACCGATTGCTTATTTAAATAGATTTCTCTATCCTTTCACCTGAATGGGCTGTTTCAAAGCTTTTTGTTTGTTACCTGAAACTAAATTTCAGAAGCGTTTCACAGATATTCGTTTATTGAGATATCTAGTTTCATAAAATAAAATAAAGGGAATTTCTTGTCTAGGGAATCATAAAATTAAATTCCAGTGTTACCCTACATGCAGTTTTTACAATCAAGCGCGGAGTCGATCAGAAGAAAAAAACTTTCATAATTATTCCTAAAAAATGATTTAGAACAGAAGTAATGTTTAGTAGGAAGATGAAACTTTATTTCATAAAATTTATGTCTAATATAATCGCTAAAATATCTGAAATTTTGTTTTATCATGCGCAACAGAGAACCCTGTTGATATAAATTTCAAATGTATTTAAAAACCTGTTTCTCAAATGAATACAGAAGAAAAATGCATTGAAAATCAAAATTATTCTGCTTCTCATAAAATGCAACTTTCATTGTATTTTATTTTCTCACTCTTTTGTATGATTACCAAAATTATCGTATTTTAGACTGAATAGGTTTAAAGATCATTCGCTTAAAATTTCTACTGACGCTTCTTACACGAATTTATTCATTAACAAAAATAGTAATTTCGATTACTTCTTTCTTATGAGAACATATTTAGAATTATAAAACAGCCACTTTTGATAATTAACTTGGTTTGCTGAGAATACTAATTATTTAATTTTAAACTAAACCCTTTATAGAAGACTTTGCAGTTATGTTTCCTAAACAAAGTTAGATTAAACTTCAACTTAAATTAGAATTTAAGTTGTCTTATTTTAATGGATTTACACTTTCTCTGTTTAATGCGAGCCTGCCTAATGAAGTTATGATATATGTTGTCACACATAAAACGCAACTGGAAGCGCCCTCTTGTTTTATGTTGGCGATGGCGATGTTTTAACCTCACTTTCCTTTTAATTTTGCTAATTTTGCAGTAATATAAAACTAATAGAATATAAAACTAAAGCGGCACATTTATTTGTAATATATGAGCATGCCAACAAATTGCTAGCTGAATTGAAGATTAATTCAAAACTTTTTTAAATTATAGCATGTATTATTATGTAGCATATTTTAAAATGTAATACTTATCAAATTAGAGGACTTTGTTTATAGATTGACACACAATGAATAGTAAAATAAAATAAGTAAGTGAAACTCCATTACGACTTTGCCACATGAAAAAAAAAATCTTTTCGTTTGTAACAAGAGATAAAAACTTGTAGAAAAAAAGAAAACACTTTAATTTCATTGCAATGTTAGAAAGTATTGTTATCAATATTGCTAAAAATGTATCAAAATTGTGTAAGAAATAGCCTTTTTTATATAAAAATTCGGTATCTTTAAAAAGACAATGTTTTGAATTTTGAAAGGGAGTAAAATAATTTTGATGTAATAATATTCCGGAGATTATAAACGAAACAAAAACCAAAATTTTTTTTTTCATTTTTAATTAATTTTATATTAAAAAATCGCTTAGAAGGGCACATTTCTGGCCTCCAAAGTATGTCTCAGTAAAATTTTGGGGCTCCCAGTTTGCCCTGAAGAGCCCCAAAATACACAAAAACACACATTCGTCTTTATTATTAGTAGAGATCGTTTGTAATTTAAAAAGTGACATAGTGAATAAAAACTATTAAGAAATGTGAAAAAAAAATTGAAACGCATTAAATGGCTAAAGAAATTCAGACCAAAAAAGAATTTTGTAATGGCGAGCTAAATTTACTATTCATTTATACCGAATATATTAATCATTTGTATTGAGTAAATTATTCATTTATAATGGGAATCAACTCTACCGTGTGAAACTTTACTTAACATCCCATCTGTTATATTTAATTTATTTTTTAATTTTAATTTTCCAATTTTTGACAAACGGTAATAAGTAAGTTTATTTGATGATTGTTTCTAAAACTTAATTTTCGTATTCATTTAATATCTTACAAAAGAAAAAAGGATATAAAATAATAGCACATTGTAAGACCATATGAAATTACATATCAGGCATGCGCATTTATGCCTTTCCTCCATCAGCAGTGTCACTCAAATTTATTGTTGTTTTTTCTTTTGGCACTTGCCATGGACAAGCTTGCTGACGAAATCAGCAATTTTAAGCCGAGGGTGCGTCTCTTGTTATTTTAGTAGCGCCAACTAAGGCCAAGAGTACGTCTTAGCTACTCACGCATCACATTCGCTTGCACAGCCCCAATTTACAGGGGGGCACATTCACACATCTCACAGATAGAACAGATAAAGAAAAACCATGCCCGAACCGAGGACGCCCATATCAAGAGGAAGACGCGTTACCCCTATGCCAGGACGCCGGCACTCAAACTTATTCTAATACAAAGTCAAAGTTAACAAACTAACACTTAAAAACTGCAAGATGGTGAGGTATTAAATATCTATCACAATGAGAAGTATGTATTTTAATGGATAACTATGAAAATCAAGTTAATTATATGATATTTAATTGAAAGCAAATACTATTTCTGTCGAAGCTGGTCATCAAAGGTGGCTAATTAAACAATCTTAAAAATCTTTATATATATATATATATATATATATATATATATATATATATATATATAATATTAATAAAAACTAAGTGAGTAATAAATGTGTCACCAACATTGGTAATTGTGTTAATCTTGGTGTAAAGACGTAGAGAAGATATCTCCACATATAAAGCAATCAAATATATAAAATAACAATAAAATTACAGAAGATACATTAGATGTGGTGAACGTGGATAAATTCAAGAGGATTTCTTAATATATATATATATATATATATCGTATATTTTAAAATGTTTGTAAGACATGTGAATGAAGAAGAGGAAATAAATGAATAATCGAACATAGGAATAATTCTTCAAAATTTTAGAAATGTACTTGGTTTTTGTTGTAAAGAAATGACAAAAGTATATTTTAGAATGAAAAAAATAACAGTAATAAAAGGATATAGATTTAAGAAAGAGATATAAAAAGATGGAATTAAAACGAAACGTTGTGAATCTTGTTACATTGCAATAGTTCTTTATTAAAAATCAAGTTTATTTGAAATCCTTTTAACTGTATCCTTTCATGGCACGAACGGTCATCTTTCTTCAGGATATTGGTGACCCGGCATCCATTGGTGATGTGAGCAGATGCAAGCTGGTGAATTACAAGTAAATATATGTATTTTTGGATACAGGAGCTTTTGCACTGTAAGTAATGATATTTTATTTGCTAAAGGAATATTTGGTGTCTCCCCCCTATTTGTGAACAGTTTTTTTTTGTTGTTGTTGTTTTGTATATATGCACAACTGGGTAATAATTAATGATGACCATAAGATCTCTGCTGCATTCTATAATCAATAACATTCAAACTTTTACTTTTTGAAATGCTTTCTATTTTATAAACATCAAAGTGAATTAGAAAGAATTCAATTCAACTGTTAAAATCCAATTCCTCTCCGTTTCAAACGTGCATTTTTAATACTGATATTGACAATACTTTTTCGGTCGTTAATTCAGCCATCGGGTGTGAAGTCCTGATCAGTCCACACCAAGCAATCCGTGACCAAAAAATGAGCTTAAAATTTCATAAAAAGCTCTGTTGATATGTGGTTTGGAGGAAAATGAAGACTGCGGCATTGCTATCGGATGACAATGTACCCCGAACAAATAGCACGCCTCCACACCCTATTGACTTTGATCAGCGAAACTCCGTGTTTTTTCATCCCTTTGGGGGCCTTTCATTGTGGGCCCGCGGAAGGGCAAACACCAAACGTTAATGACTCAGTAAATAAGGTTCGTCGGACCGCCTCCCAGCGTCAATATGTCGAGTTACGCTCAACACCCTACATCTCCCCCCCCCCTCGCTATTACGAGTCTTTGGGAGGGGGGCAAAGTGTCTCCTATCACTAAAACACTGTTGCTTTTAGCTTTTTGGAGTGGAAATTTGCATGAATAACAATGATTGATTTTAAAATTTTGTAACTATTATTTATAAAAAATTGTGATGTTCTTGTTATATTATTATTGATCTTATTTTGATAATACCTCAAAAAATTATAAGCATTTTATTTCAGCATTTATTCAGGATTGGAATGAGAAAAAATTGCATTTCGGAAAATGAAATTTGAAATTTTCATCTAGGAATTATGAAATTGTTTTCGAAAAGTGTAAACAATTCGAAGAAGATAATACTATATCTATTCGCAAACGATAATAAATGGCAGTTTTAGTTCCAAACTTTTAAGTAAAGTGGCAGTATATAGAAGAAAATTGACTTAAGAAACATTATTATCAATCTCATACAAATAGAATGTAGTGACTTTTTTAAAATTATTTTTAAATAATAGTTTATTAAAAAAAGTGAGATTTTAACATATTCATTGCCATCATTTACGCCTGTGATTCGAATCATTCTGTAATTAGATAAACCCTTTTATCTTTACTATCTTATTGCAGTAGACAAGAATTCATCTAATTAAATGATGTGCGAACAAATTTGAGAGCAGTTGTGAATCACATTCGTATCGTGAATGATGAATGACACTAATCATTCATCATTCAGCTAACATTAAAAATGAAATTTATTTAGACGATTACTTTATCTCATTTTCACCATTGAATATTTATTTAAATTTAAAAATTTTTTTATTAGAATAAAAAATAGTTAAATATTTTGAAAATATGAAGCATTCATTTAAAATATTGTTCCAATTTTTTTTTCTAAAGAGTCGGCTTTATTTGTCGATTTAAATGCAATCAAAAGAAGGGTTTAAAAAAATACGTAAGCGCAACATATATCTAGAAATAGAAATCTCAAACAAAACAGATGATTTTTTAGGCTTTATAAAGATGAATGCAATAAAAGGACATAATTAAGGGGACGAAGGGAGGTTATTTTGATATTAATATGCATATATTTCATTTCATACTGGATACTTTTTCCCCAAAGGATCCTTTATTACATGTGCTTATTTCAAAATTTTCCTTTGAAGCACAAAATTTAATTTCTAATTTTGTTTGAAACTACTTAGAGTAACCGGTAAAAAAGTCAATATTACTTTCAAGAAATTTTAAAGCGGATGGTGCATTTACCAACAAAGTTATTAATTGCTGTTAAATATTATATATATGTCCGTAACTTAAAAATAAACATATATATTATAATGGTGCTTTGAACGCTATATTTTATAGAATCTTTTCAGAAAAGAAGAAGGTGTGAATCCAAATAAAAAAAATAAAGCATAAAAAATAATCTCCAACATTTTTTAGAACCTATATAACATTTTTTTAGTTTACCCACAGATAGGAAAAGTATGCGGATTATTTAAGCAGATGAGTTCTAGATATTTTTCTGATATACAAGTAAACATTGATGGCATAAATAAATAGATATAATAGTGGCGGAATGTGAGTTTCTTTGATAATTTTGAAAAAGTTGCAAATTTTAATAACTGTGACTGGACTTCGAAATTTCTGATTGATTCTGGAGAAACTGTGGTCAGGCGTATGTTCAGCCGGCAATCAATGGCGAGATTTTTTTTTTAGCGATCAAATCCCTGAATATGATGAATTTATACCTAGCTACAGTATGCAACATCCCATTATTTTATTATATAAATATGTTTCCTACACTCAATAGCTTAGTTATTTCCATGCTATACTCTACATTAGTACTGCACTTAATATTAATACATAGAAAAATCAAACTTTTAAAAATTAACACTTAGTTGAAGTTCCTATTATCGTGATTTTAAGTAGCAGATTTTAAACTCTGTAAATGTTGCTTAACAGCTGATGAATGCCTCTTGCAGAGAAATCATATGCACCGACTTCATAGCCACTTGAGACCCCAAGTTCATTTCAATGGACGTTTGTATTTCTTTCATGAAAATTAATTTTCTATTCAAAGTTCTTAAATTCACAGTTTTATTCAAAGTCCAGTTCTTTGAATATGCTATAATTTATAGCAAAAAACAAAAGAAGTTTCCTGTTTTGTGAAATTAGTGTTATCGTCTAGGTGAAGACGGCTTTTGGTGGGAAAAAGCCAGTAGAATAAGTTGGTTCTTGTGTTTTATTTATATCTCTGTGTAAATTTAAATATCATGGACTAATATTTATAAGATTTAAAGGAGAAACTAAAATGAATGTTTTGATTTCAATTTTAATATTTTTTTGAACAACTTATTCATTTTTGCTCGTGTTTCATAAGTTAATTTTAACTGATCCAATTTCATGCCATTTTTGAGTTTTAAAACGATAATTTTTTTATATATACAAATAGTTATTTCTTATTCTTTTTAAATCAATATATAAATTCATAATTATATAAAGTTAATTCTAATTTGAACAAATTTTTATTAGAAATATTTGAAAATCGGTAGTATTTGGATGTAGATAAAAATGCTACACAAATTTTAGAAGCTACGCATTTTTTTCCATTATCTCATCCCGAATCACTGTGAAACAAGATAACGCATCTTTTTTATAAAACGTAAAAATAAATTCAAACTTATTTTTTTTTATTGCAGAAGTTTTTATTCATATTTTGAAAATTAGGCATCCTTTTTCTAAGATTAAAATCCAATGGCCACTCGAATGGGCAAGTTGAAACAAAAACAAATAAAAAAAAGGATAAATTAATTATATATAATATTATGTAATCTTATAAAAAGTATTTATCTGAATTTTTATGAAGTTGAAAATCATTTTTGTGTGTGTGTCTCAAGAGGATACTGAAAATCAACTTAAAATCCAGAATTAGCAAGCACTTATTTGTAATTGAAATAAAAAGCTAAACCAAAATAAAAATCACTAAAAATTAAATAAATAAATAATTAGAAATAATTTTAAAAAATCGAAATATAGAACAATGATTAGTTTTTTTTTCCTGATGAGCACAAACCCTAATTTAGTGAAGATAACGGTTTCTCACAAACAGTTTGGACTTAATATATCTACAATACATTTTTACATGTTATTTCACTCTTTTATATGATATCACGCTTGTTTAAGATTACACACAACAACAGCACCACCGAAACAAAAGTAAACTTTTTAAATCTGATTTTTGAAACAACAAAACAAATATACAAGAGATAAAATAAAAGTTTTATGAAATTAATATATCAATTCTTTTTTAGAAGATAACTCAAGAAAAAAAATGAATTATTCATTAGCATCATTTTCAAAATCAAAATCATAATTTTTCGAATTCGACCATCTCATTTTCAATCCCAACATTCCATTCCTCTCCCTCTTCCTATATCCACGCCTAACAACTTGATGCTCACCCACACTAAGGTGTCATCTCGCCATTGATCACTTTTCCTCCCGACTTAAAAGACGATCTTCTCCAACAGAAAAGGGCGAACGGCCCGGGGGCCCTTCCTCCCACCCTCAGTATATGAACGATGGAGGGAGCGACGCATCTTTTTAAAAGCGCCTTTGAGACACTATATCGGGTGGGAGGGTCCACTTGCACGAGGGGTGGCTGAGAGATGGGCGCATATGGAGACTATTTGTTTTCGTTATTCAAAATGCTCCAACAATATTTTTAGAACGAGATTATAAGATATTTTCACGCGCTATCGAATGTATTACAAAATGGAGGGAAGGAAGTAGTTTGTAATTGATTTTCAGAGAAAAATTGTATCAATAAGTAAAAGATTTTTCATTTTGTAGACATTTATTTTTTCTGTATGCATAAAACAAATGCAAAACAAGGAAGTTTTATCTTCGGCATAGACTGAAAGGTAGAAAATTATAACGTTTAATAATATCTAGAATTTTTTTGTTCTTTTATATTTTGTCAGGCATAAAAAATGCTTGTTAGAATTCTAAAAAAATATAATTGTTCATCTCATATTAAAATTCAATCAAAAAAAATAAGAGCAAACTAATTGCATAACTTAAATTTTGTAAAATGATGTACTATGTAGAATGAATACTTGCCATTAGTTTAGCATAAATATTTGTGAAATTATTTCAAGGAAAAATTGTTCAGGGGCAAAAATTGTTGTCCTTATTTGCTAAACTAAATGCAAGACACAAAGCTCTGATATCTAAAATCTAAGAAAATGAAAATATACAAATTAAGAAAAAATACTGATTTAAATGGAATGAAGCAATTCCATCAGTCAGTCTTGACCTTTCTCCTATCATAGAAGTGTGGTTTCTATGACGACGATGCTACATTAAATGCAGTTTTTATATGTGTGAATATTTTAAAAACATTGTTTGATTTATTGCAAGTTATTATATAGAGAAATATTATTATATTCCGAAATATTCTGACTCTCATAATGAATTTTTCCTCAAATTAATCTAATAGATTTTAGATGAATAAAATGTATTGTATTTATATCAGATTCTCTAAAAGCTAAAGACTTAGAAGACGATTAGAATTAATAGTTAATGACATCATTATATTTTTCTTTTTCTATTTTGTCTTTTTCATTTCCTTTTTCCCTAGATTTTACATGTTTCTTATTTTTACTTTTTTATTATCAACTGTTTGATTCCATTGTTTGACAAATCGAAGGACATAAGAATAAATTAGTCGGCTGCCGGTTGTTGATTTTGTCATTTGGTGCCTGGCATTTTCTTGGGTGCTTTCCTACTGGAAAATTATTTCGTAGTGAATCATCTTTTTCTTTTTTTATTTCAGCTGAGTTTCAATTTTAGGATTTAGATCTTGCATATATGTATCATCTTCTCTGTGATAGGAACCTTACACTTATTAAAACTTATTCAACTTAATAAAACTGCAGATCTATTCAATCTTTTGGCACCCATTAATGACTCACTCCTCCTGCTGGTTTTGAACGAAAAGATTTCTAAATCACAAGCAATGATAGCAACCATTAATAAATAAAATGTAATATATTTGTATATGCATCTGTTGGTTTTCTATAGAGCCTAACTCTTGATCCAAAATTACAAAATTTGGCTTAAAAATACTTTGAAAAATGGAAGCGTGCACTTCAAAAAAAAATTCAAAGCTGAATTAGAATTTTAATTAATAAAAAAATGAATGAACTTTTGGCATAAGTTTCAAAAAATATTTTTGAATAAATATTTTTAAAACATTTATTTAATATACAATTATATAATATTTTTTACTCCATTTGAGATTTCAAATAAATATCTTTTTAGTGTTATCTATATAATTTAACAATTTTTTGAAAAAAAAAAATTATACGTAATTTGCAAAGATACTTTTTATTGTTATTTTGATATTTAAGCTGTTTTTATATTCATTAAATTTTAACATATGTTTTCAGAGTTAAAATTTGAGGAATGAGATTTTATTTATATTTCCCTTTAAGTAGAATACCCCACACTACAATAGTCAGTTTTAATAGAATCAGTTGATTATTTTACATCAAGAAAGCAAAATTACAACATCGTATAAAGTAACATGCACTTAAATGTTAGATGGTGTGATCAATTGTGTTTCCTTGAGATTGCAATGCCTCGTGTGTATACTCTATTAGGCAACTTCAGGTATTCAAAAGAACATAAGTGTACTAAAATTACACAACCTAAATATATATCAGAGCTATGCTGTTTGAAAGGGCTGTATTAAGAGAATCGTGAATACTGATTTATCCATATATTAAAATTAAATAGAATCAGGATTCTCCTGTAAACGAGCTGCTCAACAAGGGCATTTATTAATCTATAAACAGCTTTATTTCTATTATTCACCGTGTCAGCTTAGCCTGTCATTTACTATAGGTGTAGTGAAAAAAGTCAATCATCTTGTATTTTTAATCGGAATACAAAATGTTAAAAACAGATGGAACAGATTTTTTTTTCGGTATTACTCAGAGCACACCGTTTTTTTAAAAAATAAGATAATTGTTACAAGAAATGAATTATCAATGGGTTTAATTTTTTACACACCATAAGATATTGATTTCATAAAGTAATATGTGTTTTATGTATGTCTTAAAAGTGAATTTTTCTCCGATACTATTATTTTAAAGCGAGTCTTGTAAAACACAGTTTCATCAGACTGATCAGGGGCTTTGAAAAAAAAATCAAAATTATACATTTTTTTAAAGATTTCTGTTTATTTTAAAGTGACATTTGAGAGAAAAAGAAAAGAAAAATTGACATAGACAATAGTCAATTCCAACATAAATTTTTGTGAGGATTTCATTTGGGCATGAAGTTGATCATTCATATCATTGTTTTATTTTAATAATTGTCATATGATGTTATTGATTAAATTCTTGCTAACAAATGAATTAATTCATAAGAATAATTTTAAATATATAATCTTTAACAGTGATGAATATTTTCTAACGCTAACGTAACATATTCGCCTCAAAAAAAACACGTCTATCTTTAATAAATAAAATAGTTTAATTTTGATTAAAAATTAACTAAAATTAAGTCATGTCAAACAAAATGAAGTTTCTGATTAACAGTTACACCTATTTTAAAAGCCAGCTCTTTAATAAAATAACAGCTTTGTCTATTATATCTGATAGAAATACCTAACTATTAATTTTTTTAAAATCTGGCTTGTAATGCATATCACATCCCTCATTAGAGCCAAATATATGTTAATGACAAAAATCTGACATGTATCAAGTTTAAGGCACGATAATTCAAAAGTTACATCAGCATATGCCTCAGCGTTAATGTATAGATAAATTTTCTCATAATTTACAACCTAAATGTATATGAATATGTCATCATTGAAGTCAAATTACGATATCGTGTCTGTTTCTAACAGAACATCCAAACTCTATTGATTCCAATTCGGGGCACTGTTCAGGAAATAAAAATTCACCCCATTCCCCAAACTCCGATAATTTCCATTTCCTTTATTACCGGCACAAATTATCTCAGTTTCCTCCATGGAAAAAAAAATCGAAAGACAACCCATAATCTTTCAGATGATATTAATGACTGTTGGCAACATATAAAGATTTATTTAAACATTTTTCCCCTTGTTGTCTATCCGTTTTTCAGCAGGACTATCCTCGGCATCGACCCTGGGGAAGTTTCCAGGATCGGGATCTTATCCGGAATTTTTTTTCCCGATTCCTGGAGTGCGACATCTCTCAGTTCCTCTCGGCACTTCCGCTTCCTACTCTCATCACAGAGATTTGTTACGTGGTTCCTGATTGGTTGATTCTACTCCTCCAATCGGTAGCCTGCCAATAAGACACGTCGCGTTTTCTTAGAATGATTTGTCTTGTTTCAAAGAGTAAGCCTTTTCCACTGAGCTGCTATTCATCATTCAGTTGACATGTTTTAATAATAAAAGGGAAATAATTCAATAATAATAGGCAAATAATAGACTGAGGATGTGCTTTTCACAGTTTTCATTGTGTTCATTTGAGATATCTGAACTTTGATCAAACTATTTTTTAGTATATAAGGTATACTGAGAAAAACAGTTTAGACAGATCAATAGATGAATAAATTAAAAAATTTTATATTAAAGTCTCTAAAACAGATATTTGATTATACAAATATGTTTAGATATTTTTTTATACTTTTGCATAACAGATATTTATTTAAAACAGTTAACAGATATTTTATTATACAAATATCTGTTTTGATATTTGTTTGTACTTTTGTATAACAGATATTTATTTATAACAGTTAACAGATATTTGTTTAAACAAATATCTGTTTAATGTAAGCAGATATTTGTTTATACTTTTGTAAATATAAAAAGAATGATTCATAAAAAGAATACCTTAAACCAATTTATCTCTTCTATTATTATCATATTCCAACCAAAAGATGTATATGATATATCTAAAAAGTACATATAATTTATACCTTCTATTAGGTTCAATATGAATCAGAATTACATATAACTTATAAAACTCTATTTAAAGTTTCATTTCTAAGTATAGCGAGTTCAAGGATTCTTTAATATATTCTTCAAGGAAATACAACTCAGTCATTTAATTTGCTTTCAAAATTCAATGTAAATTTCAATAAAATTCTGAAATGATGTTGCTTTGCAAAATATAACCGATATTTAAATTGCAAAAAAAAAAAAAAAAAAAAACTGTTTTCCCAGAAATATAAGAATATTAAAATAAATATAAGATAATTGAAATTAAATTTAAAAAATTTGAGTTCGCCATTAAATATTATTTTATTGCTTTGCATTTCAAAACAATAGGAAATTTATATTATTGCGTTTGATAAAAAATTATCTATAATTTTGATTACGAGTAAATGCCAATTTTGATTACGAGTAAATTATGCTTAAATATACTTCAGATACAAACAAATAACAGTTGACCAGAATTAAAATTTATCCCAAAAATTAGGGTACCTCTAATTTTTAAGTAAACATGCTAGTCATTTAGTATTAATAGTATAATCTTTATTTATCTGTTAAATTTGAAGCAAAAATTTCTGAAATTTCAAGTAACTTTTTGAAATAAGTTCAGTGAAGTTAAATGATTATAAGAATTTTTTTTTGGAATACTTTATTTTTAATTAATACTATACTTTAAGAGTATAACTCACTATCAATAAAGGTGAAAGTAGAAAAAATTACGTCACAACATTCTCATAATGGCTTTATCATCTTATGTAGTATAAATCGTAGATATTTACAATTTTAAAATTTTAAGAAAAACGAATTAAGAATTTTCATTAAAAAGGAGACGTCAATTTTTTTTTTCCTTTTCTGTCAAGTTTAATGTAATTTATGAAATGTATTCGCTTCAAAGAGCGAGATATTAGTTTCTTCAATCACTAGAAACGTCAAGCATTTGGAGTAAACCAGTTTGAGTCTTGAGAAGTCCTTACAGAATAATATTCAAACATTTTAAAAATTACATTCTAGTAAAAAGTTTTTTCTTTTTACTTTAGCCTGTGAATTTGTAAAGTTGCTTTACCTTATCAATTGATGAAGAATTTTATTATATTCGAAATTTAATTTCTTATATCAGTGAAACCCGCTTCTGATGTTATTTGACTTACAATGTGGTTGTGAATGTAGGGAAACTACATTTACAGAAATGTAAATCTGTATTTCCATTCATGAATTTGAAAACTGATCAACGCAGTGTAATAATTTTCGAACTTTAAGACCGTCTTCTCTTTTGAACATATGTTTTAATTTTTAAATCATCCTCCATTACAATTACATTAATGATGCTATTTTATTCCATTAAGACAATAATTTTAAAAGAATTTTTTTGGGGCATTTTAAATACAAAACAAATTAAATACAATTATTATTGCTATTTATTTCCCAATGGAATTTCTTTGAAAAATATTTCTTGATAATTTCACATAGGGTTTTTATTAGAATAGTTATTAAGCATTATGATTTATTCAGATTTATTTTATTGATATCTTTTTATTCACTATCAGCACACAAGATGAGATTGTGTTTCCTCTTTCTGAATCGCATTTATTCAGTTGATTCATTAAAAAAATTATTCTATGTAATTTTTTACTCACTTTTCGGAATTTTCTATCCGTACTATTCGGGATTTAATTTCATATATTCGATTTACTAATATATTTGTACAGTTACTTTTTGAATTGACATATTAGTAAAATTAATTTTAATTCACTCTGATTCAGTAAGGCCAACTTATAAAAGCTTTTGGGGAATTTTTTAAAAAAAATCATCAATAGAAATTAAATTTATGATTAGCGAAAGTTTCATTTAACATTTTATTAAGATCAGAAAAATCGAATAATAGTACTTATAAGCTTGATTATTTCATGAAATTTAAAAGCAATATCACCCGGCTTTCATGCTGTAGCCTTTAATGTATTCAATTTGTATATAACACTTTTTGTTTATTTTCTCAAATTTCCTATATTCGTTAAGAAACTTTTGACAACAAGTTAGTTAACCAGCATTATTTTTTTTTCTATTAAATCTTTTGCGCAGAGTTTAATTTAAACGATTACCCCAAGAAAATTTTAAAGCATCAAGTTGTGACAAAAATGAAGGCCGTGTTATTTTGATACCTGATATCTGTTCTGTTCATTGTATATACGAGTCATCTTAATAGAGTCACATCCTATAATACAATAATGCTATTAAAAATGTAACTTACGTGATAATCTATCTTGTAACTTATAGAACTTTTTACTTATAGAAATGGTTTTTGTGGTTTACTTTTTCTCATCATATATTCCACAATTCCTCTGTTCTCTTGAAAAGTGTAAATGTGGAGGAAAACTACTTCACTTTCATGAAATTTCTGATGAGAAAATTTGATATTCAAGCCAGTTGCTTTGTATTTAAATTTAAACAAGTTTAATTGCATTAAGTTAACGTTTATCTTTAATTCATTTTGTTTGTTTCAGAATAAAACTAATGACTGTCTTATGATGAAATTTGCGTAGTTGCCTTTCTTCAGCCCAATGTTTTCTTTTTGTTATTGTTTATTACTTTTAATAATGAATTAAAACTTAATTATTATTATTCCTTTAAACATTGGCACATATTTATAAAGTAAAAAAATTTAGATTTGAGTAATATTATTTTTATTAGCAGTTGTAGTTTCTTTTTCTCAATCGAATAAAAAGATTCTGTCGTTTCTTAAACTAATAGGCAAACCACTCGTTCCGTTCAATTTCTATAGCGTTTTTATAAGGTTCTAGTTTATGAATTGCAATGAGGATTTAAGTCTCTTCGAATATCAAATTCTATTACTAAACAATTTAATTTGTTTTAGATTATTTTAACAGTCTTACTTAATTTCATTCCACTGTATTGAATTAAAATTTTCCCCATTGAATTATTAAACTTCAATCCTGGAAAGATAACACAAACAGAAATTAATAACGAAAAAAAAAACTTGTAAATAATCTTCTCTGAAACATTTAAAACCATTTGCGAACTGATTATATCAAGAATAATTGAACAAATAAAAGTGATGCAACGAATTTTTGAAAAAAAAATCAGATGTATTTAATTTTGAAAAGATAGCAAAGCAATTATACATTTACATTGCATCATTCACTTTCTATTTGCTCCGGTAGAATGTTTCTTTCATAACGCATAAAACTTCATTTACCCCTTCTCCACAAGCAACAAAGATATTCTTCAATTCAAAAATGGATTTTAACATCTCCTTCATAAACAGCATCGAACCGTACCTAATGCATCCAAAGAATTTCGCAAATTTCATTTACGATTTTCCCGTGATTCAATTGTTCCTCATTACCGAAATTGGAGGTAACTCTTTTAACGAGCTCCATCAATCCGAGCGGTTTATCAAAAGGAAGCGGCAAATATTCGTCTGCGGGCGCGAACACACCCCTTTTCTCAATCCCATTGCTACTCAGGAGCGTCTCGCAGACAATGGTAAATAAACCGAATTTGCTGGCACAGTGGGACTCACACCTGCGGCTTTTTCGCCCCCCCCCCCTTCCTTCTCATCCCCCAACCAGCCTCGTTCGTGAAGTTGTATACAGGGAAATTCAGAATCAGGATTTTAGTATCTAGAAATACTGGGAATACATGATCAGCAATTATCCATGCAGTGCCTAATCTCACAAAGGCACACATGATTACTTTATCATAACTTTGCATGCATGTTCACCTACGTGTATGTAGATATCTGAAGATTATAGATATCAGCTCAGATACCGTCCCAGTTTTCTGACATATCTGACTACAATATAATATTCGTTCTTAAAAGTTCTGTTCCGATTGCTATTAAAATTTTGTTTACTTTGAGACTGCTGCAGAATGATGGGTTTCAAATCATTTTCTGTTTCCGAGTCATGTCGGCATCTTGGGAAATGAGAGGGCAGACTTGGCTGCAAAATCTGCATTGATTTTTTTATGCATGGCTCTTCCCTTTTATAATGTCAAAAGGTCCATCGTTCATCACTTCTAACTGGCAAAAGGTATGGGATTTGCAGATCGCAAATAAATTGCAACGGACATTAAACGGACATTAAAACGGACATTGCTTTGTGACCTGTTCATCCTATACATGAGATGGATGTTAAATTGACTCGTCTCCGTATAGGGCATACGCGCCAGTCGGCCACAACAAATCCTGTCGATACTGCTACGTTCAGTGGTGGCGGGGTGGTCGGCTGTACGCAAGAAGAAGAAGGGCATACGCGCTTCACCCATAAACATCTCATATTTGGAGAAAATACGCCTATGTGCAATAGTTGCAACGTTCCTTTTACTGTTCATCATGTGTTAATTGAATGTCCAGTTTTTCATTCTTATCGTGCTCGTTTTTTTACCTCGGCATCTTTGACATTACAAGACCTGGTGGGTGAAAAATACCACCCAATTATTTTTAATTTTTTAAAAGCTATTGGTTTTTTCACTTGCATTTAGCATCTTTTTTCTCCTATTGTGTTATTAAAGATTAAATGAATTACTTCTTTGTATTGAATTCTTATGAATCATGGTTTTAAATTTTAAGATTCTAATCGTATTTGTTTCATCATTTTTCATGTGTTTTTATATTTACACCCCTGATCTTGTTTTTTAATAAATGAATGTTTTATAAACCTTTTTATAATTTTACGATTTGATTGGCGCAGCATAGCCAAGCATGGCTCTTGCGCCAGAAACCAACACAAAACAAAACAAACAAACTTAAAAGTTATGGTCAAACGATGCGTTGATTAAGTAATCGATTTCATATACGAATTAAGTTCAAGTCTAAGCGACATGGCTGGAAAGCTATTTGTTCAAGACTGGACCGAATTAAAGGTTTGTTATTTTTATTATTCTGATTTCATTAAATCTTTCTAGGAGATTTGTCCTGTCATTAAAGTGAGCTTCTGGGAGTTTGGATTGAAGGCTGTCATTACCGAAGTTGTCTAATCACATTTTAAAATTATGATATGTGTCTCAAAATAACCTCCATGTTTTTTTTTCAGAACATTAGTTTAATGAAACTAAAAGAAGTTAATAAAATAATTAACTAATCTAAAAAGAACTAATCATGAAATTTACAACTCGGCAAATTCATAGGGGCAGATCATAACATTACGGTGTCGCAAGATTCAGCACTCTATTTAGTTTATCAGTATTAATTTGATTACTACGTTGAATTGTTTGCTATGCTCCGTTCTCATTTCTTTGTTAATAATTTTCATGATTTTAAACAAGTAGATTGAAGAGAAAAAAATTGTTTTGAGAAATTCTAATGAATTAAGAAAATCCCTTATTTGTTTTTGGATAATTATTTTTATTTGATTGATTGCTGTGTAAAATAATTTTTCTAACCAAATTCACTTCTAAAAACCAAATGAATTTAAAGTGATGTACTAAACTATTTCAATACAATAATATTATGAATCGCCTATTTAGATTTTTTAATATTAAACTAATTGTATAATTTTCTTTAAAAATTCAAAGATTAAAAAGCTGCAAATAATCCTCAATAATTCTTAGTTGAACTAAGATACTCACATGATGTGGTAATATTAATTGATTTTTATATGTATATCGCTCATTACTTAGTAAAATTAATTGGTTCAATTCTTTGCATGCATAAATTTCAGCCAATAAAATTCTATTTCTATTTATTCAGATGATATTAATTTGATTTCTTTACCATATTACTATACTAGTAGAAAATGCTATAATTATTCAAAAATTAAACCACGAGATTTTGATGATTTTCCATATCTGGAGAAATTATAATTTTGTGCTTATTTTTGAATATAATAACTAAAAAACGCATACATTGGACGAATAAAATTTGACATGAAAGCTAATCATCTTGTAGATTTGAATCAAAAATTGTAATCAATCAATCTATTATCCTGTACTTTCATTCGCTTTGATACTGACTTAAAAATGCAATAAGTAAAATAGATGAAACTCGGTTTGTTACTGTAAAGCTAAGCTTGTAGTTTTTTTTTTCTAGAATTTTGACCAAATCTACCGAAGAGTTGACTGACTTGTGATTAATCTATTCGCATGAATGTGAAAAAGATAATTAAAAATGCAGCAAGCTAGAATGCTGAATTATAGTATTTGACCTTTTCTAAAAGCCTGTGAAAACATTTGAACTCAAATCATTCGATGGAGAAAGATTCTAGAAACAGTCGATTCTTTTCTCTGTATAAAATCCTACGCCGAAAAGGCGGTATAAGTGACAAAATAGAAATTCAAGAGAAGAATACGCCTGCTGTTTAAAACTAGATAATTATGTTTTCTTTTTATTGTAGACTATATATAATATTTTCTTTGTAACACACTACATCAAAATGTATTTCAAAAACGTTATTTGCAAAAATTTTCAATGCCATTTCTAGAGAAATTCTAATTTGAAAAAAGGAATTGATCAATTTATTAAATTTAGAAAATTAAACTCCAACTATCCAACCAACTAAAATTAAACTATCGACTCTATGTTGATATCAGAAAACAGGCATGACTGTAATTTAAATGGAGAATCATGACCTTAATACAACAACGGGTCTTTAGTAAAAGAATTAAGAACAAAAAGATTTTCATAGGATCTTTTTTCATAACCTTCCACGATTGCAAACACAAGTAACTCAAAAGTCATCTTGGCTTAAAAGCTTTCATTAAAATGTACCATAAATAAAGTTTCTCAATTAAAATTATTTTTAACTTTTACTAGCTAAGGCTCTTTTATCGTATATTGTGTTTCAATTTTGCAGTAAAAAAAATCGTCTGAGGAAAACGTGGTCATGAAATTTTATCCCATCTGAAAAAAGTTCTGGAATGTAAGAAGTTTATGAAATCGTTCTCTCAGCTGATAAATTTTGAAGCAAATTTTACTTATTAAAATGATATAGCATTTTGTCACTCTTTTATAGATATGCATGATTTATGCTGAATAAAAAAGTTCCTATGAAATCTCTTTTAAATTGTAGAAAATTTCCATATAACAAAAAAGCATATCATGAATCGCCTTCATATATTCTTGCCTCATTATGCTTATTATTAATTTCTATTCAAACTTGGTAAGGAGACTGCACGATGCATCAGCTTTATTTTAACTCACGCTGCTAATTAATACCTCGGCAAACAAGAATGTCTGCGCGCATGTTAGACAGCAAGACCTACGTTCGAGGTTATCATCGGCATTTGATGGAATTAGACTGGTGTACCATTTCGTACCACAAATTAACCAATGTGCTTACACACGTTGATATCGGATCCTCAAACATGAGGTAGAAGTTTGAGGTAGAATTGCGTTAAACATGATTATAATTTATTGAAATAATAATTACATCATTATATTAAGAATTAATTTGCAAAAATAGGAAGCTTAATATTGTCAATATATCTGATTGCAAGATGAAGCGATTTAAGAACCATGATTCACTGGCTTTATGGTTTCATCATAACTTACTTCCATCCTTCTAATGGGCAATAAGTTGTTTTTTTTCATCGAAATCAAGGGGCAGCTGCCATGATACATTATAAAAAGTCGTGCATTTATTGACGTTTAAAACTGTCCTCTAAACCTATGACATAGAAATGAGTTGCACGACCTAAAATATGGATTGGGCTTGAAAAAAAATTATATCCAGATATACTGTTCAACACAAAGGTAAAAAATGATTTAATCTAAAAGACGAAGAAAAAAAACATTGTGGTATACGCTACCGAATTAAATCAGAAAGTCTAAAAGTAACAGACCAGCCCATCTAAACCGTCAACAGAATCGGTTGCTTCGGGTATTCTATGACCTCCATATAGCTTGCAACAAATTTTACACTCCATTAAAGAATTATAAAAGTTTCAAATATCCATGTTGCATCAACCGTAATCACATGGCTGCCATCATTATATTTCATGCCCTCGTAATTTAATAGTCTATTTTCTTAAACGACTTCGATGTGTGTGTGTGCGCGCGCCTTTGTTAAAAATCCTGACTAAAAAAAATTGTTAACAGCTTATTTTCTTAGATAGCAATATAAATAAATAAAAGTTAAAAACGGGATCCTACTGGTAAATTTTTGATTTAGAATTAGTGGTTAAAGGCTATTGACAATCTAACGTATTCCCGCTGGAATGGCATGGTAGTTTGGTAAGTAGTTTCACTCTTGTTCTTTGAATACGGCTTAAAATTGAATATGGCTTTGAATATGGCTCCATCTCAAATTGGTGTCAGTACAGATTTCAGAAAAGATTTTAATTTAAAGCATCGATCAAAAATCAGAAGCGAAAAGAGTGCTTACCTTGTGCTTGTGTGGGCGAGGGAGAACCCCAGGCACCTTTATAAGCAGGCTCTACAATAAAGAAAAAAGAATTGTGAACACTCAGGTATATTAATACACAATTTTAGCCTTGAAGGAAGAAAATACTAAATATTATAGATATATACAATACGTTATTAAAAACATACAAAGTTGAAACATAATTATTGTTAATAAACTGAAAATATCATCAAGCAGTTAATAGCTTGATTATAAAAATCATATAAAACTGAAGCATAATTGTTCTTAATAAATTTAAAATATGATCAAAGAATGAATAGCGGGGACTACATAGACGAGAGTTGGGAAATTAATAGTGGAAACCTATAATTATAGCCGGAACAACATTGGAATCACTTTCAGTTGTTTATAGCCCTTCAGTGTAGCTACTTGCTTTCTGTGTAATTTGTTTCCAGTGATGTAACAGAATGTCTGATGTTGATGGTTCAGAGAGAATCGTCTACAGCTGTGAAGAATTTCTATAACATTTCAGAAATCGCTTCTGATTTTGTTTATGTCTCTCGTTTGGCTAAGAATTGATTTAATCGAATTTAAACCCACGTGATCACAAATCGGTTTTAAAGAAGAATAAAATACTTTGTGAAATTCGCTGCTGACAGTAACAAAGATTCTTAGATTAATAGACCACTATATCCAAACAATCAATAGAATCTATACTATTTCAGTTATTAAGAAACATCGCTGCAAACAAGCTACACACATTGTTGGTAACTATACCGAAGACCTATAAATACCCACACTAATACCAATTTTGTATCGATGTCACTTATATGGTTGCCAATATTAAATTTCTAATTCATGTAAAAATGCAAATAAGTTTGTGAGTAGCATACTATTTATCAATAAATTATTGATGGAAATCTTATTTGTGGGGTGCGATAATATTTTTGAGTCTAACGGCTTTTAATGATTTCAGTTTGAAAAGAAACTGTAAGCCAGTATGACCAGATGTGGAATAGTTATATGTAATACTTCTGTCAATTGTGTTAATCGTATCATACAATCTAAAAAGAGATTTTATATCAGAAATCGAATATAATTTGTTGCATAAAATTATATTAAAGGTTTCTTGTAGCTGAAGTTTTGCTTTCTTATTGTATTACATTGCATTTTTAATTAAAATTTTTTAATAACTCTTAGGATTAATTATTATGTCATATACTCAAAAATTCAAAACTGAATGTGATTATATTGATCATATTTATAAAATTTCAAAAACAAGTTTTGTTTCAGTTGTAAATGAGTTAGTTTAAATTTACTTAATTTTTGGTTTCATTTTTTTTTCGATGATAGAAAGAATTTAAAAGGGGCGTAGCCCAATTGAAATATTTTCGGAATCAATAATCTGTTGGGTAAATCAGCTGGTCGCAAAAGGCGGCAGGTATAAAATATTTAAATCTAATTAAAAAACGCAAAAGCAAGTTGTTAATTAAATAATCGAGTTGAACAACTAATAATTAATTGAAAATAAAGCTCAATTGACTACTGATATATAGAAATAAAACAATCATATTTCCCTTTGCATAGCAGAATACAATATTTTTCTCGTCTTTTCCCTGGTTTGTAATTGTTGTCCACTCTTTTCATATTAATTTTTTGTTCATTTTTTGTAATTTTTTGTTGTTTTGAAAATCATATTTTTTTTTCGTCTCTGCTCTCATAGATAAGCTGAATTGAAGAATGTTTCTTAAATGTATTTGATTATATGATTCACTAGATTTATTATTAGATTAAAAATATAAATTTACAAAAAAAAAAAATAGGAAATGTCAATTTATTTTTTTTAAAAAAAAGATAAAATTTACAAGAAGCTTGGAAAATTCTACATCAAAGCTTTTGTGAATATTGAATTCTGGAAAAAAAAATGTCTCGAATGTTTATAAGCTGTGAATTCTTGTTCTCATAGAACAAATGCAAATTTGAACCATGCCAACAATTTGGCTAAAATAATAAAAGTTCAATTACATTTCATGGAGGAAATTTACTTAAAAATGTTTCCAATCTGCTAAAAAACCTAATAACAGCAAATTTACAAAACAACAGAAAAGCAAAAATACCACTAAATAACTATACATACTTATATTTAAAAAAGAACACAGATATTATTTAAATATAAATAACCGAAGAATCCTTTATTTCCGATGAAAGGATACGCTCTTTATGAAGATTTAATTGCACAAACCTAGTCACAATTCTATTATTCAATAAAAGCAATTTTTTTTTTATATTTGAGAATTCTGAATATGTACCCTTTTAGAATTTTGCTTTCATTGAATAAAGGTTTCTTGTCTAAAAATTGATTTTTTATGAATTATATACTAATCACTTTTGACGATAAACTTGTTCAACAAGATTTTTATACATATTTTTACATTTAAATCTTTTAAGTATAATTTAACCTTCTCAATGAAGTATTTTCAAATTTGAAATTTTGATAGCCATGTAAGTTACATTAAATTAGAACCTTTTATTTACCTTTATTAACCTTTTATTACCATTTCATTCATTAAGCTATACCTATGTCTACTACCTCAGCCTGTGATCTCACAAAAATTCAAACTTTATTCCGAAACATAAGAAGATAAAATTTCAGCTTGCTAAATAGGAGCTTACAACGAAAATATACAAGGATAAATAGTGAAATCTTCCATTTTGTATTTTTTGTATAATATCGAATATATCATAATTTTTGTAATGTCTTTGAAAACTTTCGCTTATTGATTTAAAAAAAAAGCAGCAACGAGATGCAATAAAGAAAAGATGAAGAAAATGGCAAGCTTAAAAAATGGTAATATACTATTATGTATTCAGATATATTACAGATAAGAGCAATTGTGCTCTGTAGCACTCAAATTAATTTTTTATTTAAATACTTATTTTCATTAATTTTTTACCATTACATTATTTTTAAGTTTATTCCTCCATATCATTATTATTGCAAAACTAATGACTAAAGAAAAATCAAAGTAGTGCTTTAAAAAGAAGACTATTCATTGTAAACAAACAAGCAAATCTTCATGCATCGGCAATCAAAAGCGAAGATAAAGTATTTTTAGAAACAATAAAAGCGATTCAAATTTCTTTACAACAATAAAAAGCACTGTTGTAAATTTTATTTTTAAAATATTTTTAAAAAAACATTAAATTAGAGAAAAAAAATTATGTGGCAACAAAACTGGTAATATAAAAAGATAATATTTTGAAGATTTAGAAGCTTTGAAACTCTTACAATATACTTTCCAAAGCTATCATGCTGCAACACGAAAATTACATTTATTTTTATTTAACTAAGATTTTATAAAAAAAATTCCCAACTTATAATTTCACTTTCCCAACCTATAAAGTTCTTTTGCGGAAAATTTTCTCGTTCTAAATTCAGAAGTATATCATGTAGAACTCGAATATACACACATAATTCTTTATTATTATTAGAAATAAAGACGGTATATCTAAATAAGCTATGATTATTTTTCGTTGTCTATTTTAATTTATCAATAGCGGATTGAAATTAAAATAGGAAATATTTTAATAGAATAAAATAGATGGATGACAAAAAAAAAGGACTGAATTCTAGTTTCCTTTAGTAACATCAAATTGTACGGTATTGAATAAAAATATAGATTATTTCAAAAATAAGATTACTTCATTTACATATTACAATGTAAATGAATATTACTTACTAAATAATAATCTATATAAATATATAGATTATTATTTAGAAGGCTTAACAAAGTGTAAAAATTTTACTATCAAAGCCATGAATAAAACATAATAAGTCCATTTTTTGTTCAGTTATCGTTTCAGAGACTTTGAACCATAAAAATTCACAAGAATATTCCAATGAAAAATGAAGCGTCTTAATAATCTTTCATATTTTACCATTTGCGAAAAATTCTTTCAAAATGACGTCCATTCCACCATCGCTGTTATTGCTGCTCTACAACTTGACTATCAAAACAGTAATGAACTCAATATCCAAGTTTCAAAAATTCCAGTGACGATGAGATTTGTCACAAAGCAGAGCAAACATTAATTGTGCATCCTTAGGAAAAATCAAAAACACAGTACGAAGAGTGAAAAGAGAAAGAGAAAAGAAGAAATAAAAAATCTGTTCTGAACGAGTTCCCTAATGAAAAACCGAAACTGTTTTTGTGTCGCGTAGAATAAGAAGGAAGTTCGCGAAATTTGCTCAAAAGCGATGGTTTGTCAAAAAATATTGCACAATTTCCCCCTTTTTCTCTGCATTGAGAATTTCCTGACGACCGAATCCTCTGTACTGAAGAACGCTTTATTAAACTCCGAGCGATAACATCGATTTTTTCTTCTTTCTGATACTAATATGCATAGATATGAAATGCGTACGATGCTTTCCACGAGCCAACTTGTTGTGAGAATGTTTCTGAGGAGCTCTCTAAAATCTTTTCTTATTTCGTATTCCAAGAAAGAATTGAGATTGTATTATTTTTATAGATATCTTTTGAATTTGAAAGTCTTGGTATTAACTTTGAAAAAGAAAATTAATATTTGCTTTTTAGATTTGCATTGGGGGGTGAATTTCAAATGAATTACTGGTTCCATGTCTCATCGCTTGAATTCGTTTTCAGTTAACAAATGAAAGTTTAAAGCTTTTTTATAAGTTGCAGCTCAAAACTTTCTATTAATCAAACGACCATGATATATTCATTAGTTTTAAAAAGTTGAAAAAATGTTTCTTAAAATTTCGCATCAGACGGAAAACCAATTTTAAATGAACTTTATATTAAAATATTTATTTTCAATTTTTATTTCTTTATAAATGTGGGTGTCATATTTAAATGGTTGAAAGTATCTGTAATCTGCCTGAAAAATTTTAATTTTGCTTTTGTTTTTCTTTTATCTGTTATTATGTCAAACGATGACGAAGAAATTGACTCCACCTGAAGGAATATTCTGTATGAATTAAAATAACATGTATAATTTTGAGACTTGTTTTTTTATATGCAGATTAATATTTATATTAAATGTATTTATGGATTTGAGATTTTCAAATTTATAAGTAATATATTTCTCTCTAAGTAGAGAGAAGAGTAAAGAGTCTCTAAGTAGACAGAAGTATGGTAGAAATATACTTCTACCGTACTTAGTATGGTAGAGAGTATACTTCTCTCTAACCATATGTCAACAGAGGCTATTAAAAATAATAGCCAGTGTTTTTTATCATGATTTTAAACAGTGCTGATTAAAATTATAATTTTTTTTCAAGCATTAGCTGATTACATCGTAAATTTTAGCGATTTTATTAGAATAAGAAACAAATAATCATATACCACATTTTCTTAAGCATGTAAATTCAATATCAATTCTTTAATAAAGAAATAAATATGCTTAGAAAATAGGAAAATGTATATCAATTGATTACTAGCGTATGGATTTAAATGGAAAATTCTTTTTTCTTGAATCCATGAATTCTAATTTTCCATCTATTTTTTAATGCAGCTTGAAAGAAGAATTTAAGGAGAGGAAAACGAATTTTTCAATTAATTGAATGACAGGAATATTAATCAAAATCTTCCATAATTAAAATAATTGTTAATTTAAAATTACATTGATATGCACACAGCGCAAAATTTTCTAATTTGAAATAGATAATAAAATAAAGTTTAAAAAAATTTACTTAAAAAAATAAGGGTGAATTTGGATTCCCGTTTCATTAAGCTCTCTGACATTATTTGCTAAAAATATAAGAATGAATTCTTTTAGACTGTAAATTCATAGCTTTACTTTGACTTATATACACATACACACACACGCACACAAAAAGACTGAAACAATACGAAACTATCCTAAATATCTAATATTTATAATACCATTTGCTGCTGAAGTAAGTAACTGTGTGAAATGTAAATAATAATACCAAGAATTTGTAAAGAATTGCAATGAAGCAACTTTCCAGCATCCGTTTCATTTTTTTAAAAAGAAAATAATGATAAAGGTTGATCGCAATTCTATCAGCAATCGTGAAAATGGATGGATCACTTTTTATATCAGAAAGAATGGCTTTAATTTTTGGAAGAAAAAAAATAAGATACAGAAGCTTTAAATGTGTGTAATGCTGAATAGATGTTTGTGATATACTTTTTACTTTTCTTGGAAATTCAATTAAATAAGGAACTAAATAAGTACTAATACAATATTTTATGTGCCATGATAAAGGAATTAAATCGAATAGGTTGTCAATTACAATTAATAATGATGATATGTAAATAAATAGAAACTCTGTTTTTATATTATACCTTTCTCTCATTTCCAAAGTTTATATATATAGCAAATAATTCATAAGAATTTGCACCTCAAAAATAATGAAGAATTTCCATCTAAATTCATAATGAAAGTGGATGTATGTGTGTTTGTCTGTGTATGTAGGTGTTCTACAGGTGAGACCATTTGTCCTAGAATTACCAAACTTGGAAAATAAATACTTTAAAGGGTAAAAAAAAACGCACCTCAGAGAGATTTTTTTAAATTTTACTTAGGACTTTAATTAATTAAAAATTAAACAAAATTTTAAAAATCTTAAAATTAAAAAAAAATCTAATTATCATGTTACTGATAGCTATTATTTTCCTATATAAGTTTGTTTTCGATTTTTAATCAATTTTTAACAAATATTTTTCAACAATATAATTTCGTTCAAAATAAAAATAAAATTTGACTTGCACGAGCTCGTTATATATACAGGAAAAAAATCAGCTTTTATCAATGTGTTGTCATTACATTGACAAAAGCTTAAACTAAAAAATTAAATAAGTTCTTATTTGTAATTACATCTAGGAAAGTGTAATAGTACATGATTGGATGAAATAAAATAAATATTAAATATGATATTTTCTAGGAAAACAAATACAAGAAAAAGATTCTGAGATTTTTAAAATATCTATGTGATGTGAAGGTATGTGAAGAACTATTTGTTCTATAATTTTATAACGCTAAATTATTTAAAACAAAAATTATTTAATATATACAGGATATCTACTCTTATTCCAATAATTTATTTCAAACTGCTAATATTAGCAAACACATCCATTAAGAAAAATGGTGTAAATGAGATAAAAAAGAAAATTATATTTCATGTAGTTTGAATCAATCGATGTTCTAAACACTATAGAATTTTTATTTTCTATACAAACCCTCGGTCCTAGGAGTAATATTTAATCAATATTCTTGAGTCAATTACATTTTAAATAAAAAAATATCTAATATTTGCTACAAAAAAACACTAATTGAACAATGAAAATTTGAATATCACAGCTTTATTAAATTTCGATGTAATAAAGCGCACTATTTTACATCATTCCAATGAACGCAATACTAAAGATTAATACGAGTATTTGTTTCTGTATGCATGTCTTTCTACTATACAGGGCAATTGGCACTCTCTCTCGTTTGACCTATAACAATTAAATTTAGCACATATATATTTTGAAAGAAAGAAAATTGGACATTTTTCTAGCAAATTTTAAATAAAAATTAAATGAAATTTTGATATTTTAATGCAATATATCCTAAAATATTACAGTAAAAAAAATAATTTTCGCATCATCTTAAAATTAAAAATAAAAAAAAAACGATATTTTCAATTATACCAATTTAGTTGCTGTATCATTTTAATATATTTTTAATTAATCTTTAAACTTATTTTAAACATATTTTACAATATATTTCATCCCTTGCAAAGAAACTCAAATTGTTTTCACTTTTCATACAAATATTTCATGCTGATCATTCTTCCATTGTTGATAATAAATATATGAAATCACGAGGTATAATCTTCATATATATATATTTTGAAATTTGTTGTACTTACAATTAAGACTTAAATTTACAAGTAAACAACGATAGAATATTTTAAAGTTCCTCCATTTTTAAACGCAGCGACTCGTTCCTCTAATGTAATAGAATGCAATATATATATATATATATATATATATATATATATATATTAATCAAGGAAAGGGGAGATCTGAGGATTATTCATTTGAATTTTTAATGCAGTTATACGCATGCAGTTTTAATAATGGATAATTCTGTTTTATATTTTTATATTTTAAATAAATATGTTCAGATTCAATAACAAAGTTTTTGTATTATTTAAAGTTGAAACATTTGTGGTTTTTCGGAGAATAGCTTATATTTTAGGAGAGAAGACAAAAATATTGCAAAGATTCATTGCACAAATAATGGAATAATGCAACGTTTTAAAAATAATGTATTTTACGTATTTAAATGTTTATTAATAGTACGTGTTTATTAAATTTAAAATTTAAAAATTCTTTCCTTAGGAAGCAAGTTAATAAAATTTTTAATTGAAAATTTCAGTAATGGCTAATCCCGGCAAACCAGTTGGTCGCCAAAGGCGGTTAGAACACAATGAAAAGATGTACAGAAAATCCAAAAATCTGTTGCATTGCTTCGAAGCAAGAGAATGACATCACATAAAGTAATACAAAGTTTCATCACAGAAGTAAAGTTAAAAATAGAAAAAGTGAAAAAAAATAGGATTTTTTGATCTTATGACAATAGAATCGTATAAATTAAATAAAAAAAAATAAAAACAATTGTAAGAAAATGTATTTTAAACGATTTTTAAATATTTATTTAAAGCAACAGAGCTTCTGAAAGTACATTAATGGGGAACTCTTTATTAATATTTTCTCTCTAGACAAGGATTTTCTTTCATTTTATATTTTCCTATTCGATCTGTGTCATAATTTTTTAAAAAAATTTTTAAGTAATTCTAGAAATTTGCTAAATCGTTCTTTTTAATTTGTTTAAATTTAACCATAAATTTCAAAACTTGATAATGAACTTTTTTATATGCAATTAATACATTTATGCATTAGTTATGTCCAAAATGTTGTTGTATTTTTCTTAAAAATATTTAAATATTTGTTTGATTCTATATGGTTTCTTATATATAGATATGATATATCTGCAAAGCAGCTTATGAGAATAAGAAATAACTTTCAAACTTAGGAATAAGAAAGCATGTGGGAAAAAATATTTGATCGTCGCGTTATCTAATTTTTTAAAATATCCTATATTCTCTTAAGACTTTGAATGAATTTCAATCAATGAACTACCTTTCATCATTGATTTTACATTTCCTTACATAGTTGATTTCCTTTATTTTTTACGTGTTTGTTACTCCAATTTCAAAAACAAATATATTTTCCGTCAGTTTTCAAACTCTGCATTTATTCAAAAGCTGTTTTTACTTTTATAAATATTTTGCTTTAAAAAAATATTGATCAAAAAACATTTTGCTTTATAGGGAAAAAAAAATGCGAAATTATTTTTTTCTTATAAACATTTTTAATAAATTTAAGATTTTGAAAAAAAAATTAGAATTCATTTAAATGATAATTATGTATTTATTTTGAAACATATTAAAGGTTTTCTCAATTCTGGATTTATGCATTTCAAAAATAATATATTTAACATTTGTTTGATTGCGATGTTGGAATGATTTAAGTTTAATTATTTTTTAAAAATACATTCATACTTCTAGATCTAAAAATAATTTACTTCTTGCAAAATTAAACGACACTTTCAATTTTTATATACAAAATGGGAAACATTACTTAGACCTAAAGTTAATAATTATGGTTAATACTTATACAAATTTTGAATGAATACTAAATAATCTATAATATGCATCTTTTTTTTTTCTGCTGAAACTAATTGCAGTAAAAACATAATAATCGCATAAAAAGTTTTCTAGTGAATTATTAGAACAGATGTTTTATTATACAAATAATTTTATATTTAAATTGTATAAATATAAAATAACAATGTCAAATATGTTTAACGTGCATTATAATTTTAGGTATTGCTTCATTATAATTAAAGGTATCACTTTAATACTAATAGATATTATTTATTTTTTCTTGTAATCTTTTTAATTGTTTAGATTGTTGCAGCTGCAAAATGATATGAGGATTCTTATGATATTAGATAGAAATTCGTAAAGTTTTACATATTTTTTTTAAGGAATAGAATGAATTGTATATAAATATTATCTGAAAATTCAAGTCAATACAATTCCATGCTATTTTCACGCTAATTCAATGGTTTTAAATTCTAAACAAAGGTTCTATCCTGCTTTTTAAGAAACAATCAAATGAAAAATATTTTACACAAGCATAATTAAAAGATTTATTGAAAAAATTGATATTAAAATTGGTTTGAATTGGTGTGAAGAAGTCTTAATTTTAATAAGAAAACTATTCACACTATAAAATAAACTTACTTTTGAAATTTGTATAAAGAATTAAAAGGGAACATTTTATCAAAATATTTCCATCATATATATATTATTCATTATGTTGTATATTTTAATCTTGGTTTGTATTTTGTAATCTTTATATTATAATATATTTTAATCTTTATTTTTATTTTATAATTTTTACTTTATATATCTTATTTTATCAAAATATTTCATTTCATTAAATGTATAAATAAAATAACCTTTCTTTGAACGTTTTTAAATATTTAACTTTATTAATGGTAATAATTAAGATACATAAAAATGAATTTTATATGTAATGTTTATGAATGGGCCTTCAGTTATGTTTTTATTTAACACATATATAATATATCAGGATATGCATTCTATACATAATTTCACTGATACAAATATCATCATTAGCTACTTCAGAAATTTGATATCAATATTTTTAACAAGCAAGGACTGAAAAGAGGAATTCTTTTCTTTGAGGGTGGGTGATAAACAGAATTTTAATAGATTTTGATAACTTCTTGATCATACTCATAATATTCATAAAATTTTATCCCAAAGCAAAAATAATTCTAGCTTCAATTCAAAAATTATTCTAGCAAAAACAAAATGTAAATTAAGGATACTTTTTTTCCTTCCATTTTCTATGAAATTTAAATTAATGTTATCAACATTAGAAAAGATAAAACAAATTTAACAAATTCATTCATAAAAGAAAAAGTCCCAATAAAAAATGAACACCAACATTAATAACGACAAAAAAAAATGCTACAGAAGTAAAAAGAGCTTATGTAATTTTATCGTTTTTATAATAGTGTTTTGATCATTATTGAAAATTGTAATAAATAATAATAAGGAAACAAATTTGATTTTAAGAATACATTAGAATATTAAATTATTTAGCTGATTAAAAATCATTTGAAGCTCTTAATTTATTTAGCACAAAAGTTAAGCAAAAGTCAAAGTTGACAGGAAAGTTGTACGAGATTCACAAGAAATCTCTATTTCTATGTTTTAACGTATCACATATCATAGACAAAATAAAAGCAGCATAAAAATAACCATTTCCAAATAAACAATAAATCACTTTTCTTTTATAAATTTCCATTTATTCAGAAAAAGTTTTTAAAATAATAATAATATAATTTAGTAATTTGACGAAATGGAAGACATACTTGATATATAAGAGTAAGAACTTTTAATTTTCATCAATGGATCATACAGATTTTTGATAATAATGTGTTAATATTAAGAAATTGTTTTCCGGCAATGGATATTTATTATATATTACAGGACAAATAAAATTTTAAAGTACTTTTTATGACTTTTTATAAAATTTTTACATTGCTTTATATATATATTCCTTATTATGACTTCTAAAGCATAATCTTAATTCTTCTTTTGGGACTTAGTATCGTTTTTGAATCAATGAAAATACAAATATATATAACAATGTTTCAATAAAATCTCATATTAGCTTATTTTAGAATAAACTTAACATATTTTACAGACGTAAAGAAAAAAAAGGGGGGGGCAAATAATC
The DNA here is from genome assembly GCF_947563725.1 of Argiope bruennichi. NCBI lineage: Eukaryota > Metazoa > Arthropoda > Arachnida > Araneae > Araneidae > Argiope > Argiope bruennichi. Next base: position 124,883,978 of record NC_079154.1, on the reverse strand, counting down.
ATAAAAGCAAAACATAATTGGGAGAATATCTCCCCCCCCCCATTATTGAAACAAATTCATTATTACATTCAGAAAACTAAATTCTCAAATTAACTCTGTTATAGAGAAGTTAAATAATTTTAGCTGGAACATAAGTCACGTATGGGGCAGTGGTTTGAGCAACTGAGGTTTGTTTACCTGTGAACAGCATTGGCAGATTGGCTACAGGCGAAGTGCTTCCGTAGAATTCGGTCTTTCCTTGCATCCACAGCCGATAGACGTCCGCCGTGGTGGCCCCGTAGCGGCAGGGCAGTTGGTGGGGACAATCTCCGTCGCGAGCCACGCTGCTCTCCCGCTCTTTGGCGCCCACGCCCCCCGTGCAACGCAGCTTCACCTCCCCTTCAATGGTGACCGGTGCGGAGGAACGACTGTCTCGCGACCACGCTCATTTCCCTTTTTTCAAACAGTTATTTCTTTTATTGCAGGCAAAGAATGTCAATGGAATATTTTACTTTTGATGAATAGTAAAATTATCGACTAACTTCAGTTCATTTTTCTTTCTTGTCATCAGCTGAATAGTTTCAATTTTCTCAAATTTTTATTTGTGGAAGTAGCAGCTTTGTTCAATCAATTCTAAAATATTTAATTTTTAAATATCATTGTTAGAGCTCAAAATAACTTCTGAGTGTTTCTTTTGTTCGTAAGAGAACAAATGAAAAGTTTATAATATGAAACGATTTCTTCACAAATTTTGCAAATAATGACAAATTGTTTCTACCTTGATTAATTTTCGGTTTGCGTGAAATCCTCCAATAGAATATTTTTGCTGAAGATATTTAGTCTGTAAGAAAGAACACTCGTCATCTTTCAGAGAATACAAAATTTCATAAGGATGTCGATATGCTTCTCAAGTACTAAATTAAATAGTATAAAAAAATTAATGAATGAAGATAAAAATAACTGCTTCGCTTCTCTATGAGATCATTTTAAGCAGTTGAAAACATTCAACAGCTAGTCATTTTATAAACAAAGAGCTCATCGTTTAAGTAAACTTTTACCAAAAGAAAGGATAGACTGCTTCTGTATCTTAATGACGCGTAAACTCAATGTTCTGCATGTGCTTACATAGGTCATCCAGTTCAACAGGTGTTTTTCATCCTTTGCAGCAATAAGACTAAGAAAGGTTTGTCTTCATTTCCACGCAATCAAGATTGGGGCTGATAAAAATGTCAGATCTTGACTTGTTGAAGATATTAATACAACTCTGCTTTGACATGCTGCGGTGCCATTGAAAGGTTGGATCGTCTGCAGCCGGTGTGGTCCACGGAAGGAACACTAGTGTGAGGCCAGACGAGCACGCTTTTCAAGTGGGGAATCGATCCTCCCCCCGATCGCTACTACTTCTAAATGCCCTACTAATCGCGTCGTACCCCGCGACCGCAACCGCGCGCTCCCAGAATCGACCAATGGGAGCTCGGAACGTCCGATACGCGTGTCAAGTATGTGTTGTTCCCCTCCACCCCCTTCCGCCAATCAGAAGGCCGGGATTTCTGCTGGTGGCAAGGCCCAAGAAATGCTAATGAATTGTAGCTGGCTTCCTTCCCTTCAGGAAAAGGGGGTCTTCCTCGTGCGGGGAGATCCCGGATACCCCTGGATTTCCTCAATCTAAGAACTCCCCCCCCCGTCATGTTTGCGTGGGAGTAGGGTTTTTCTCTTTCTGTGTAAGTGTTCTTTTTTTGTGTGTGCCATCACCTAGGCCTGCTAGGCATGAAAGTGTTGTGGAGCTTTTTGACAGAGTGAAAGAGACGGATCTTTGAGGAGGAGGTGGTTATTTATGTTAGAAAAGGGGTGCTTGGGGAGGTGGAGACTTTTTGAACGGTACACTAGGAGCTTGACTTAAGTTTCCGAGGTGAGTCAAACTGGCAATACCGACCTCACTTAAGATCCATTTCACAGAAGAAATGTTTCCCCTCTTTTAATCAATCTACTTTTAATTGTTTCAAAGCCAACTGGTTCAACCCAAATATAAAAAAAAACGACAACAACTTTACATTATAAAAATAAAACCAGAAAATGTTAATCTGACTAGGTTTAAAAATTTTTGTATATAATCTTATACAGAAAACTATGAGGGGAAAAAAACTTTCAGATGACCTTCTCAAATCTGGTCAAATAGACAGCTTCATAAAAGGGTCATTCTTTTTCAAATGCTACCAATATATTTGTCCTTCCTTATTTATCAACATATTTTAAAATATCTATATATAAATTATTCAAATATTAAATGGACTAATTTAAAAAAATAGACTAAAAATTCTAATAATTAAGAATATTTAATATAAATTTAACTTTTATAGATGCATTGAAAATGTTAAAAATTTTTACAAGGGTGTACAAATATGATAGTGACTTCTTTATATATACATGCAATAAAACTGTTAAATGTATAGTCTAGAAGTTCTGCCTCAAGTCATGGCTTATTCTTTTTCATGATTAGGCAGAGTGTTCAATTTCTTAGCTACTTTAATTATTATTATTATTATTAATGTTTAAACTATGTCCTAGGCTCATCATAGCGACATAAATCACTGGAAAAACTAACGTGTATATATATATAATTACTCGTAAAAGAAGAAAAAATTTTTAAACAGAGTATGAAATGGGCGATCGACACCTCAGTCGCTCATCAGGGGATGTAATTAAAATAAACAATAAAAGCAATTACCATATTTTTTGCAAACTGCATCAAACGATTAAGTGAAAAGATACATCTTCATACCAAATGCTATAATAGACTAATGTTGTAAGATGGAATAATTAGAATTTACGATTTATTTTCACAGCGTTCCTTGAATTGCAGCTTTTTGGGTACTCGTTTCATACTTGCTTCTTATTTTTTATATATGTTTCTGATCCTTTTCTTCTTTTCTTTGGTTTTCTTAAGACTTTTTCTGTTTTATTTTTGTTCTTATATTTTTACTTGTGTTTCTTACTTTTGTTTATGTATTACTGTTTTTTTTTTTTTTTGTATATTACTTTGTCGATATATACATAGTCAAAATTTCAATAATACATTGCCTCAATAAAATTCAAACTATTATCAGGGCTTTATAAGCACTAAATCAGTAATAAATCCTGTAGTAAAAATAAATCAGCGCGTCAAATGATTTATTTTTTCCCATTATTGAAAACTGAGAAAGAAATACTATTCATTAACTGTAAAGTTCACAAGCGGAATCAGAAAGTCAGTTCTAAAACTGTGAAAGGCTTAGTGTATTTAGAATATAGATTACCTATAGAGTAACATTTTTAATTGCATTGTCATTGGATTCGAGCAACGCCATCGAGAAAACTTGTGCACACAATAAACAGAGCACATAAAGCTATAGGTATTATGCCTTAGTGTTATACTTTTCATTGCTTATTATGATATTAGATTACGATAGATAATTTTTTAAGTCTTTTGACTAGCATATTTCTTCTCAGTAGCATTCAGTAGTATGCTGTAAGGCACATAAGCCTTAGTGTCATTTTTATGTTGAAATTAAATGCCTATTTTGCATAAAAAGTGAAGAGCGAAGCTAACGCAAACAGCACGTAACTACGGACTAGAACGACACAGATAGTTTCTTGATTCTGTTAGGAATGCTCAAATCTTTCAACATCTTTCATACTAATATTTTGTTACTGACAATAAACTGAATAAATACGTCTACTAAAATAAAATTGTTTAAATGCCTGTTAGCATTTGAACTTCAAAAATACTATGTTATGCTATAAAATACTTTACTATATCCATAGTTAAAGAGCTATGGATATCTAATTAAGCATAATAATTCAATTGATATCAACATACGTTATTATATTGCAGATGGTCAAGCTGCTACCGAAGTTATTAGTATAAAGCTTATAGCGTAGAAGTGAAACAGCGGAAATTGTTACATAGAAGCATTACTCTTTCTCAATTCACAGCACATACGTCCCAAATACATTCTTTCTATTAAATCCAAAAAGTAGATGATATCTAAAATGCTCAGTTGTTCATTTTGTATTCTATATTAACGGCTAAAAAATATTAAAAATCGAAATGCAATATATTGTAGAACATTATATTTTCTTTAAAGTATTATAAAACATTTTACGAATAATCTCTATGCGCATTTTTAGATTCAGAGGGAAAAATCTCGTGAATATTAATAATTCATAGATTCCATTTTTTATGTAAATCTACTAAAATTACAAGAAAAATTATATAAAGAAGAAATTATCATTTGAATATATTGGTTTGTTATTTGCTCATATCCTGCAATATTTAATAAGATTAATCAAAACACTCATTGGTTTTCTTTTCATTTTTTTAAATACAAATTGCTAAATTCGTTCCCAGGTTTTCAGATTTTGATCTCAACTAATCTCTATCATTGGCTTTAATTCTTCAAAAGAAACAGGTTCAATGCAGCCGATTACTTTTATAATTGGAATATGTTTCGGAAAGCATGTAATTTCATAAATTATTCGAAAATATGTATTTAAAATTTATTTAAATACAAATGTCGATATCAGTTAAATTCAGAATATCGCCACAATATTTCTTTTATTTCCAGTTAAATTTAATTTTTTTTTTGACTCAAATAATCTGTACTAACGAAATGTGATTGGAAATAATGTAACTCGGAAAATTATTATATAGTGACGTACACTACATTAATATGACTTTCATTAAGTAAATTAAATTTATTTTCCCATTTTTTTATATTAAATATATTAATGCTAGTTGTAAGGACCAATCCTTTGTATTCGCATCTTTCAATGCTAGATTACCATAACTTACGGTATCTAAACTTGGTTCCAGTTCCTTCTAAATACCGAATCAACGATTTCTTACCTATTTATTTCCTCATTTCTAACATATAAAAAGTCGAGCCAATTATTTGATGATCACTTTCTACTATTTTGTGTTCACTGTCGATACACGCAGCCAACATTCAAAATGGTGATGCCTTGAAATTAATTTAAGTTCAAATAAATCATATATAATCTTTAAAATCATTGTTTATACTTTCCATAATCTTGAATTTAAAAAACTTAGTGAATTCTAAAATAAAAGACATTTAAGGCCTTTTAAAATAATGGTATCGCCAATTTCATTACTTGCATATACAATTGTATAAAATTTTCATATTTATGATAAATGTAAGATGAAAAAAATCATGTATTTTTAAGAACTCTCTGCTGGAAATTTTCACCCATTTTATCTCCAGAAAATATTGTTCTCATCTCATTTCTTTTCTTTTTTTAATTCAACAATTTAAAAGCATTTAAAAGATTATTTCCACATCTTAATATACACTTCTCTGCACAAAAGGATTCAGCGAGCGGTTTGAGAAACCGCATCCTTTTATTCCCAGTGACGTCTGCTCAAACAGAAGGTCTGGACTGCAAACAAACAATTAAAGCCCTTCGGGGTAACCAGGCTTTTACCTCGGTCTCCTATTTAGTTGAACAAACAGAACGATGCTGGCTTCTTGCAAACTCAGAGCTGTCAGGAAAACGTCCTCCAGCCATTCTGAAACCCGAGAACTGCAGTCTTTGCTGTTCTATTTCAGACTGAATGAAAGTATTGGATGGAAGTAACTGGATCTGTATCGATTGCAATTCATTAGATGTGGACTTTGATCGTTTATTTGAAATTATTTTATTGGAATTTTTATTGATATATATACTTTTGTTTGTGTGTATTTTTATGAACATAATTTAGCATTTATTATGTCACAAAATTAATGTCATTTGTAAATATCTGCTTATTTTTAAAATTTTGATAATAGTTTTTACTGAAATTTAAAGTCGATTTGCATAGCTAAAATTATTGCCTTCATTAAATTATTACTTCTGAGATAAGCTGCTGATTCCTTACGTCTAAAATCAATTTTTAAATTTTGTGTACATTTTGCAATAATCTTTGCATTATTTGTTCTATTTTCGCTACTGTGCAACAAAGTTAAACATTATTAGATATATTCTTCTTACTGAAATCACTTATATATTATAAGAATACAGGATTTTTAAAGTTAAAAAGAGACTGAGTGAAACCTGTGAGATGATTTATGATTCAGCTCCAAGTTGCATACTCCGAGTTAAAAATTCTTTGAATCTTTCAAATAATTAATGATTTTGGAAACTACGATTCCTCTTCTTATCAATAAATTAAATGTTTATTTATTTTAGAATAACATCCATGCAGAATTTGGGAAATTTATTGTATAAATTATGTTATAAATTTGTCTGTTAAATAACTTTAAAATCACCCGCCTCTAACTTTTAGATAATTGGTTACGCAAACATTGTCAGGAGAATATTTATCTAAGTTGATGCTTTTTTTGGATCATGTTATATGTATCGTATAATAATATATGAATCTTTATGTCATCGTGTTTAAATTAAATGTATGTTTTTCATACATATTGTTTATCTCTGGATTGTTTTGATATAACTGTTGTGTTTTGAACGTCTTTAAAGAAAATGTTTCAAAAAAGAAAATAAAGTTTTTTTTTTTTTCAAAAAATTAGCATTTTTATTTTCTGATAACAATTTAAATTACCTAGTAACTGCTTCAGCTTCTTTAAATAATGAAATCGTCAAACTGCCATCTGTAAGCATTTCGATTAATATCGAATGCCATAATTTTTTTATATATTATTTACAATCACATCATCTGAATTATTTTCTTACTGTTGCCTAAATTATTTATTAAAAAAAATTAAAATTTATTCAATTTGTAGTACTATAATTCAGAAAATAAATTCTGCTTTCGCATTTTCCTTTTTTTTTTTTTTTTCCTTTTTTTTTTTTTTTTGAAAAAATTCATTGAATCTTGCACTTTCACAATTCATGTTTTAATCAATTAAACATTCACAAAAATAACATTTGTATATATTTCGAATTATAGATACAAAAAAAAATTGTGCTGACTGGGACAGCATTGTAAATTCTGCTTGAATAATAGACTTTCCTGATTTTAAAATACATACTATATGGATAAAACATGTGTTTGTCTCTGTGTGTGTGGGCATGCATGCGTGTGTATTATTTCTTGATAAATTATATAAGAACAGCATTGTATGATATAGCCTCTATAATGAAAATGAAATAAATTGGTAGATATTTTAGTTTTCAACTACAAAAGATCTGAATACCATTAAGAGAGAACGGAAAAGAAGGTTGCCATCTTTAGTGTAGACATTGGTAAGTAGGGAAATCTCATAAGTAAAGCATCGTTCAATGATTACAGAAATGCCTGGATTAAATCTCATCATACCCCATCAAAATGAGCATTTGAATTTGATTTATATTTTCACTCTCTTTTCATATAAGGTAATCATTTTAACTGTAGGTTCGATGCAAAATAAAGACCCGAGCCCATGACACAGGAGTCTTTATTATGTTTCTATGCTATTGCACTATTAAGTTTCATCCAATTTAGAAAGCTCTTTCTGAATCAAATGAAGCCCATGCTTAGATTTGTTCAATAACATTTTATTGCTTAGAGGATAGGAGACGTGCCTGAGCGCCTGAGGAGATATGTCTGCTCGGCATCATCAAAATCACAAATTCACTTTCATTACACTCTATCATCTCTTCACCCTCACTGCACTTCTCCATCACAATCCCGATTACTCTTCGTCGGCCGACCCCTTTCTTTCTGCGAGACACCCCCTGCAGGAGTTAAAATATTTGCTCTATCTCTTGTGCCGGGGCGGATACAGAGCATTAGTTTTCGTCCGGAGGACCCCTTGACCGATGGTCAGTGACTTCCGCGCGCTGACCCCATTGAATTTCCGGTGACTCCCCTCTTTGATGCCGTAACTTCATTTCCATGTGTATGGGGATGAGTGACCCATTACGAGATGGACGGTGGTCAAGAAAGATGAATACAGAGAGAAAGGCTTAATGACGCAGAAGTTTTCGGAGATTCGCATTAGCGTTGTTTGTTGTGGAGAGCAGTGTATTATGGCCGGCAAGGGCGAATGGAATGGGGAATGTATTCGCAAAGAGTTGGGAGAAGATCAAAAATATCATTTGATTTGGGAAAGTTTTCTTTTATTCAGCTATTTTTTTGAATAGTTTTTTTTTTAATGTTTGGAGACTCTTTAAAGACCATATCGGTGATTAAATTATTATGTGAGGCGAGATAAAGAAAATAATCAGTACTAATTTCATAACGAAAAATAAAAGTATTAAAAACAATATAAAAAATTTAATTCTATTAATATTTCTCCCTTTTCAAAAGAAAAAAAACTCTACTATTTAACATTATTTTTTATTTTATTTTCAGTAATAAAAAAATGAAATCAGCATTATGAATTATGTTCACTCTTATTCTCATAACTTTCAAACAAACAATAAATTTACGATAATAAACTACTCATATTTGAAGGTCAAATATTAGTTATTTTTAAATTTCTAATGCTGTAGTAACTTTTTTTAACAGAAAATTAATAAGCTTCTTTTTACAGGTTGCTACCAGGTCAAGTAGTTGTGTAGTTCTGCATTGCACATTCTTTCCTTGTAATATATCTTACGAAATTATTTGCTTTTCTTAAATAAACTACAATGCTTTGCAAAACAAATGTAGTATCAGTATATATATAAAAAAATTATTTGGAAAAGTTCATAATTAAATAATTTGCGAAATATAACTGTAAAAATAAATAACACTGTATTACAGGCCTATAGATACAATGTTATTGAAATCCACAAATCCACTTCTAAGTGAAATGTAGACTAATGTTATGAATCATTTTGTGTTCTCACGATGGAGAAGTAGTACAACAGATATGAAAAAGAAATGGTGTAAGGTGTTTCTCGAAACTCATTCTGCTGTGAAAATACAACTAAATTTCTTTAAAGAACATCTAAAAAGTGCCCTAAAAACTTGATATTTTTTGCTCTGTATTTGGTGTATTCGGTGAGAATACACCAAATACCGTTATATCCAATAATTTTTAATCCAAATACCTTTATATCCTTTCAGAATAGCAAAGGAATTTAATGGAACATTTGTGAAAAAAAGTAAACTTCGTGTGTTTTTCTATCTTATAATCTTGTATACTCTTATATTTGGTTGGATAACTTCATATAATAAAATATTATTTTTGCCCAATCAATTTGAGCTCACATTGAACTAATTAAAGAATGTAATAAGATGAAATTAAATGATATAAAATCTTAGCATTCATTCGAATGGTCAGCTGAGATTAGTTTAACAGCAAATATTATAGACTCTATTTATTCATTAAACCGGCATCATATTCTTTTCTTTATCACCAGCTTGTAAATAAGCCAATAATTTCCTTACAAGAATGCTGAATCATTTGTTTGAATGAGCGTGTCTTTTAATTTCTCTCCAGAAATCTTACATATTAATTAAAAAACATTCTATTTGTGAGAACGTGTGTTCTCATCACCAAATTCATTTCATTTTATTTTTCTTCCTCACGCACACGAGGCTCAGAAAACATCCGACTCCAGCTCCAGACTTGACTGAAACTTTCTACCTATCTTCGAGACACGTCCAGTCCACCCACCCTTCATGATCCGCTATCGCAAACAACCGAAATCGACTCTTTACCTCTTCGACTCTCCATTTAAATCGCTCTCGCTCGTTAGTTTCCATTCACCGACGAGACAAAAGAATACTTCTCTCTCTTTTTTTTTTCATTGTTCATCTTCAGCTCCGTGCTCGACTCTGCCACTCGGCGCTTTGCCGGTCCCGCCAAGAGGACTTTTGAGGGCTCTACTGAATGCGCTTTCAAGAATAGGAGAGAGGAAGGGGATGGGCACGCGACCAGACAGAATGCAAAATGCTGGGCACGTGCAGCTCAGAGTAGGATTCTGCTGGTAATGACTAGTGGTTGAGCAACATTCATATGAAAAAATTATGGTGTTTGCAGTCTTTAGTTATAGCTTCAATAAACGTGGAATTAAAATAATTCATTTCAGGATGAGCCCTTAGCCTATAAGAAACAATTAAGAAGACAACTGAATTATAAGTCAATTAATTTTATGATTAAGTAAGCTGATATATGCTTGTGTTCATACGAATTCTGTCCACTGGCATTTCCAAATAATATTAATCAAATTTTCAAGTACAAAACTAAATTAAAATAATGCAAAGCAAAATTTGATATGCGAAGGACTTCTTCTTGTATACAGCCGATCATCCCGCCACCATTGAATGAAGCAATATTAACAGAATTTGTTATGGCCAACAATATAAGTGAAGGGTTGATGGATGACAGAAGATATGATTCATTGCTTCAGAAAATATTTGAAATACTGAAAAAGGACTAAAGTTTACAATGAATATTCCCTCTCATGCACATGATATGCTTCCAAAACAACTTGTAAACAAGAAAATAAAAAAATAAGATTTAGGAGTGCATGAAGTATAAATCATACAAAGAAGTTTGCAGCTAACCTGCAAAAAAAGTATTAATAATAAAATTTCAAAAATTTGGCAAATAATACAATAGTTGCACAAATAATTAATGTTTGCATTATAAACATCTATTATACGATGTTTGAAAGTCGCATTTGCTAAGTAACTGCTAAGTAAATTTGTTGAATCTCTCTATAAGTTGTAACGCAAATTATTGAATCTAAAATGACAAAGTGTTATTGAGAAATAATTCTATAAAATTGTGCTAAAAAGGTTGGAAATGTATTTATTGAAAACTATTAATTCCTATCAAAATGCTTATTTATAACTGAATGCCTAAAGATTTAAATTGTGAAATGATTTATTAGCATATTTTTATAAAAAAACAATTCCGTTTTGTTTTAATACAAATATTTTTGTGTTTTTAAAACAGAATGGCATAGAATTGTCCTTTGAAATTGAAATTTTTTAAATTCATTTTTTATCAGCTAACTGCTTTGTTTTCCTCTTTCTTCAATAGAAAGGAACTTTTTGATTTGAAAATGCTTCCGAACTTTCATGTATTTCTGATTCAATTAACGATAATAGAAAATATTTTGTTTCAGAAGAATAATTTTTTCTTTTCATTTTTCTCTATTAAGTAAGTAACATGTCTCTTTCACTTCTTAATTTACATATGCAAAGAAAATCAAAGAAAACGATATATCAACAATTCATAAGAGAATAGTTTGCGAAGGAATGGGTTGTAAAATACATTTCATTTAATGTCAATGTAAAAATTTCATGGTATGAATATAAATCTAAAGACAAATAAAATCAAGATTGATGAAGTGAAAAGAAATTTTGGGGGAATTTCAAACATCTTAATATCTTTTCAATCACTCAGTGAGGTCATGCAAACTATCATGAAGAGGATGATATATTTAAGTTTCAAAATTTCTGCAATGTAATCAACAATTATATTATTCTGCTCTCTCAGATGTAATTACCTTGTGCAAAACTAATCAAATTTAATGTCAAAAATGCCCGAATATTAAAATTTATTACGTTACTAAACTGTCTACTATGAAAGAACTTTGTCGGCATATAAGGGACGCCTTTATACGCAAGGTCTTTTTGTACACACATGGTGAATTTGTCAAACATAATAATTTGGTTTGCTTTTTAAGTTGTTTCCCTGCAATAATTGGTTGTTTCCTCCTTACTCTTAGTCTCTGCAATGTGCCGGCATTTTCAAACTTCAAATACCCTTCCAAATATGTATTTTTTTTTTTTTTGTAATGATTACATTTGAATGAAGAAAAACAAAATGTTGCTCTTTAAGTTTTTCTCTCTTTTGTTACTATAACCCTAACTGTGAAAGGTGATTTGCAGCTTTTTAACATCATTCTTTAATGCATTTCTTAAAATAGTTTCATTCAAAGCTCATTCCGCTTATTTAATCGATATGATCACAAATCGATAGATTTTTTCTTCTTCTATACACTGTTACCTTGTGACTCACTGAAAAAGATCCCCATGTAATGCGGCTCTTTGACTTTGCTAATTGATGATCTGTTGTGAAAAATGACTTTTTTGTAGACATATCTTAAAAATTTATCATATTATTTTAGAGGCCATCTATATAAGATCAATCCTGCAGAATTATGCCGAAACTTTCTTCTCGCTTTTCAAATGAGATATATATATAAAGAGTTTGAAAAAATACAAGAATAGTAGTAGATCAGAAGGTTGCGTGTTCATATCACGTCCGGGTCATCAATGTTGCTATTGGTGATAGCGAGGACCGAACTCGCAATGTTTCGGTTATTAGAAGCGTAACATGCCCACAAGACAAGAGTAATCACTCATGTCTCGTAGTTGTTATCGGGCTTATAAAGCGTCACCACAGTATCGATTGTGTTGTGTGAATGCTTTATTTATGAGATTTCTATTCTCATAGGTCAAAAATTAAAATTCATCAACAGTGAATATCAACGCTACATTGATTGGGAAATACACTTTTTAGTTAACTGCGTCATAGTTTTTAAAAAAATTTCTTCAGAAATCAGAAATATAATTATAATCTTTCTCATACCTATCAATTACATATGTTCAATTCAGAAAAAAAAATTCCTGAATTTACAAAAAGAAATTTAAGTACCAGTATTTGAGTTCATGTTATTTTTTAAAGTTTATAAAGTTATTCCTTACCTCGCTGTAAGGTAAATCTGGCTTCACAACTCTTATTATAGTGACATATGATAATATTTAGAATCTTGTTACGTTGGGATATTAAAACATTTATGTTACCGGCTGTGAAAACATAATTGTTTATTTGCCTATTTCAAATATAACTCACCTACTTATTATATGCGAAATAAATATTAAGTTTTCTTTACCAAATATATTTTAATATGTTGATAACCTCGTGACTCGCTTATGTTTTACACCTACTATTTAATTGGATCTAATCATTTATCTAATTAGATTGGCCTTTCTTTTCTATAGTAAGATATAGCAAAGAAGAAGCATCTAATTAGATACATTGTCCTTGTTGGATGTATTTGTAATTTTAATTATAATTGTCTTTATTTTATTAGTTCTGTTCTCGTGTTGTTTTTTTCCTCTGTGTTGTCTCAGTATTTTTTTTATTATCATTTAAATGTATGACATTGTATCTGGCAACCAATTTAATGTTCAATTTGTATTATGTTCGTGGCAACGGCTGTTATGTTGTTTTTTATAGGCTTGAGCCGCATTCTGAAGCAGATGTTCTGTGAAACTTTTATTCTAAATGGAAATTAAACTTGTTTGTACCTTTAGAAGCTTTTAATTTGATCTGTAATGATCAGTCCTAAATCGCTTCATTGAGCGCGCTCAGCATTCGATTTAGTTCAAAGTCTCAGAAAATAAGTCTAGAACTGTATGTTGATTTGAAAACTACCTTAAAAATACTAAAACCTATTTTAATGATTAGATTGTGAACAGTCAGTTTGTGCCCTCAAAACTGTGAAAAGGGAAGATTTCCCTCAAAATTAGCATAAAGGAAAGACTGTTGTATATTTATTTCTTTTCCGTTCATCTTTTATTTAAAAACGAACGAGCGATTCTTTCATAAAAGTCAGCACTCTTCTTTGTGAACGGATTTATTATTTCTGCAGCCCTCATTAGAAGAAAGAAACGAGCAGAGGAAATAATTGCCTGCGGACAATATTTGGTTGCTGTTTCTTGTTTCAAGGTAAGTTTCCCCAAGATCGGTGTAATTAAGATTTCGAGTGAACAGATAAAGTTTCTAAATGGTTGGTTTTCTAAACATTTATGGTAAAACTTCATTTAACAAAAGATCTAAGAATGGCTTTCAAGATATTCATATTTTAGAGGTACAGATTATGTCTGCTCGTATTATCAAGAAAATCTGAATTTATGTTTCTATGTTATGTTTAATTTTTTTCAGATACTTATGCTCATCTGCTTTTATTTCGGTTTAATGTCATTTTTGATTGGAATTCGTGATTTGGTTGAATTATTTTGCTATGTATTGTGAAGTCACCAATGTTCATTAAGCTTTTTAGTTCAATCGATAAAACTGTAAGAAAACGCATAAGAATAGATTTATATTTCTTCTTTATTATAAATTTTAATTGAAAAATATTTATTAAAATCTCCTTTTATCTTGAATTTTCTGAAGTAATGAATTGTATAAATGGTGTTTGAATTTAGCAATATGATGTTTAATTGTTTTGAATGTTTTTTTTTCCATATTGGATGTTTAAAGATCGCACTTTTTCGCAAAATACAATTTTAAAGTATTTAGTATTAAGCAGGATAAACCAGCTTAATGGTACTTGAATGATAAAAAATCCTGAATTTAAATTTTTTTCTGTATGGTACATCAATTCCCATATTCAATCATCAGTAAAAAAATCACGTAGTATCTTTCTCTCAGGGAGTATCTAGATGAAAAAGTAGAATTATAAGGTATTCCCGTACTCTTGGCCTAAACTTTAAAAATTATAGAATGTATTGAATCTAACAATAGTTTGGGCATAGACCATGCAGTCACAAACTAAGCCTATTTTCAGATACCAAGCATATTCTCGTTATTAGATGCATTCTTGGGAGAAAAAAAAGAATATTCCAACATTCTTGGCCTAAACTTTTGGAAGTGACAAAATGTGTTGAATTTAACAATATTTTGGATGTAGACTAAGTGTTCTCAAAATTCAGCATATTGTGAAAAATCGGGCACAATGGGTCAGAGGATTCATTGTATAAGATTTTTAACACCTATAACCTTCCTACATAATTTTTTTTTTAAATTTTTATTATCTTTTTATTAAAACTCGAAAAAATGATGTTATTTTTATTCCTCTGTACCTGGTATCCTAAATCCTAAACAATGTTTATTTCAATATACAGGAGCAAATATAGTGGTTTGTTTTGGATATCCAACACACAACTTAAATCAATAAAATTGATGTTATTATGTATTTTCCCACATTATTATACATCTTATTATCATGCATCTTTTCCACATTTTGATACGGTTACTTTTGATAACAATTCAAAAAGACTATATGAGTTGTTAATTATCAGGGAATATGATAAAAAACTTTATTGTTTTTATAGAATTTCAGCATGGATTTTAAATTTTACAAAAATTGTTATACCACAAATAATTATAAAGTTAGTTGCGATGGCATGTCTCTGCTTCAGTACTGGAGGATCCAAAAACTAAAATCCAATTATTTTAAAACAACTGTCATACTTTGAGTTTGGTCCAAGTTATTTACGTCTTTCAGTATCAAAATTCTTAGTGCTAATTTGGCGAAGAAGTTTAGCAAGGGAATTCTATTTACTTTATTATGGCACAAAATGACAATTTCTGTCTCAAAAATAGCCCTTCGGTTGCTTCAAAAGGGATGCAGATAAAACTAAATTTTTAATATATATAACCATTTCCTTTTTATATCTTTTGTTGCTTAGTCAGTAGGAGTAAGATAAATACAGTACTGTAAATTTGCAATAAAGAATTCGCACCATCAAGCATCCATTTTCAACAGTTTGTATACTTCTAATTTTGTCCTTAAACCTCGATTTTCCCATTGGCTAAACAGGCAATATCATCGAATATTGAGATTAATTCCGTCGTATTCAACAGAGCCTATCATCCAAAATATGCAGTTTAATAATTTCTCCAATCAGATCGAAACTCCCCCCTCTTCCATTAGCTCTCGAGTCTGGGGAGGGATGCTCTCCCCACTTATTAAGAGTGTTTGACTTGCAGGCCTCCCCCCTCATCTGACCAGGGCACAAGAGGTGTGTACACAAGAACTGTTGCGCCGTTCCGCTCCTATCCGACACGTGCAGGTGGGCCTTTTGTAGGGTCTGGACACAGCATTTGCAGGTTGTTTAAACTGGTAAAGGAGTACAGTCTTTAAAAGAGGGTAATGTTCAACAGAGAACAGCCCTTTTTATCAGTATAGTTCGGTTCAACAATTATACGAAGGGATCGTTCATTAAAAAAGGCTCCTTTAATAGGAATATTCACTACTTTTTTGTGTACAAAATATAGAGAAAATTCTGTAATCATCAAAAATTTCGAACTCGAAGTTTTGAATCACCATATTTTTAGATCTTGCTGAGTTCAAGAAACATATTTTCGAAAAATCCTGTCTGTCTGTGACAAAGATAACTCAAAAACACTTTGCAACTCAAAGAAATGATAATGGTGAAACACATCAAATTTGGTATATGTTCTTTAAGCCAAATGTGTAGATTTCTATCAAGTTTTAAGTAAAATCCGTCCAAAGGAAGTGAAGTCTGTCTGTCCGGCTGTTCAAATATAGGTTTACACGATAATTATAAAACTAATAGGGTTAGATAGATAAAATTCGGTACGCAGATTTGAGATCTATAGTATAGACAACTATCACTACTGAGTCAAATCCAACAACGGGATGATTGTCTGTCGGTCTTTAGAAACATAAAAGAGTAATTACTCAAAAACGTATTGACTTAAATATATCAAATTTGTTATGGGATTTTGTGGCTATAAATGCGTTTTTGTGTCAAATTTTTGTTTCAATCGATTCAAAAAAACGCTCCAAGGCACAAATTCGATTTTCTGATACCACTAACTGCATGCCAGGGATTAGCAGCCAAAAAACTCGCCAATCTGTTGTACGCCAATGTCGTGCAAGGCGTTCTCTATAATAACAGCTTTATTAAAGAGTATGCGAGAAAGTTTTGGAGAGACCATTATCTCTGATTTTTATTACAGTTGAACAAGGTTAACCCACAAATAAAGGCGAAAAATAATAATTCAATTTTTTGAATAAATTGAATTTAAGAAACCTGGATTTAAATTAAGTATACAAGAAGACTCTTCTAAAAATTTCATCGAAGTTTTATTTTTAATAAATAAGAATTTTAATAATGATAATGAACAAACAACTAGTTATTTTTGTACATAAACTGATACTAATCATAATATAAATGTTAAATAATTTTGAAAGAATATAAAATTATTAAATAAAAATTATAGTTAAATATATAATTTTAATAAAAACAACTCGCCAGTTTTTAATAAAACTATAGTGCTATAAAATCTCAAAGAAAAGAAGGCGATTCGCAACTAAGATGCTTAAACTGAACAGTATTTTCATCAGTTTCTGATTAGTTATAAAATAGCGGAGTCCTGCAATTTGTTGTATATACGTCTCATCTTTGATAAAATCTTTGTGCTTTTTGTAGAGAGAGCGAGAGATAAACAAAACCTTTAATAATCCTTTGGCAATCCATTCATTGTAGTATTACTGATGATCTTATTTATGCTAGCTGTAAAATTTGCCTTTTTTCGACTAAGTAAAAAAGATTGTGGTCTGAAAATGCATTAAGTACAAGGTGAAATTTTTCAGAGATACAGAAAGGAACTTTTGAATACTTCAAGAGATATATTTTAACCGATGTCCAAGCTGATTTAAGAAATCTTGCTTGTATATTTATCCACGTCAGTTCTCTTTGATTTGATCTTTTAACCAAAGAAAAAAAAACGCTAAATATATTTTCCTTATATATTTAATAATTACATATTTAGATTCGTTTCATATAGGTTTGATTCGTTAAAAACTATAAATTGAATTGTGAAATTAAAATTTGCTTCCAATACAATACAAATGAATTAAAGTTTTAAAAGTTATTCACCCACAAACGTGGAAAAGACAAGATACAGAAACACTTAATTTACAAAAACAATTCGGGTATTAATATATATATATATATTTTTAAGTTTTGATTAAGAAGGAAGACCAAAACTTGAGATGAATAACTGCCAATAAAAAGACTTAAAAACTATTGAGATACAAACTGCAAAACTTTAGATAAAAACAGGACTGCAAGGATTGAAATTCTGAGAAAGGTCAGGGCCCTCTCACGAGCTGTCGCGACATTGCGAAGGAGTTTTCATTCAAAATTAATTACATATTTTTATTATTTTGATAATAAGAAGAGGGAGAAAAAAATGAATTTTTACGATGAATTCAAATTAACTATATGTTATGTCAACAGGAATTACGCCAATAAGAGTCGCATTTATAAAGATATAATAATTTATTTTAAGTTATAGATGATAATTGTTTGATTTAGTAAGAATTCAGTTCTATTTTCACTGCAGAATTAAATAAGCAGTTAAGGATATAAATATATATATATAAGCAGTTAAAGATGCATATTAAAGATGCAAATTTAATAAATACATTAAATTTGCTGAAATTAATTATTTTTGATTTGCCCATTGCCCATTTTTAATATATATAATTCATAATTATTATTAAAGGATATTTATAATTAATACTATTTCATAATATAAATTATAAACGTTATGAAAATTTGAATCCTTGTTTCTTCTCAATTTCAGTAACAGCGATGGAGTAAGGAATCAAAATTTAAACTAATCAATTAAATGACAATTTAGTTCTGAAGATATCAAATTAGTTTATCATCAAAAAATTCAACACAAATGTAGAAAAGTTCAAATTTCAGGAGCATCTGGCAGTGAGTGAAAAAAATCGATTACGGAATTTCATTTTTAAAACCCAAGCATACATGCACGAAAAAAGTTTTAAAAAATTATCATAAAAATTCAGTGAAATGTTTTTAGACATTGCATAAATATTAATGATAAAACAGTCTTTGTAACAATTTTTAGTTTATGTAGTGTCTGCTGTTTTAAATTCCATAATAATCTATTCAATTATCTCTAGTCATTGCATTTTGTGTAATTACTTCGGGAAATTACTTTGGTCATTATAGTAGAAATTCCATGAAAATAAATCTTATACAACTAAAGTTTATTAATTTTGTACGCTTCAAAACATATTTGTAGTCTGAAACATGCTTACTATCATTTGGGGCTCATTATAATCGAAAACGGTTTTTGCACCATAAAATCTCATATTTAGTCACTCATTATTGTTTGGATTTGTGTTTCTTGATAAGCAACTGTTCAGAAAAAAATCTCTTATTAGCACAATTACAATCTTGGAAAAAGAATGAAATTTATTAAACAGAAATCATTCACTTATTTTCATAACCGGCCATCTCTTCATAGTCACGACATCTTTATACAAAGTTTTATGCTTCCTTCCTTTCTTTTAAAACATAAAGTCCGAAACAGCAATAAAAATAAGATCTCAAAAACATATTTTATGCGATTGGCTCAGATATATCGTAATAAATCTTTACCATCATAGAGAGCCAATACTATTCCATTCTATCGAGTCTCTATCTTTTAATACCCTCTAGAGGACTATAAATCTGTGTTCTCTTTCAGATGCGACTCATCCAAAGGCTACTTTCCACCCAAGCCAGATAAGAGGGACGAAAATTCGAATTTTCGAACAGAATCTTGATCTTAGTCTCCCCCTCAACGCCCCCTCACGTCCCCACTCGTCGAATGGAAATCGAAGGAACCCACAGCCAGAGGTTTTGACAAAACGGCCTATCTACTGGTTCATAGATTTTGACCAGAATACACCATCTCCTATTTTATTCCCCCTTATATTTTCTTCTGCTCCTCTCTCTCCCTTCACTTCTCTTCACCTCTCGGCTCAAAAGAACATCATGTCCGGATTTCCACCCCAGCCCTCGCTCATCCCCCCTTTTTCTGGGTTCTTTCATTCCTTGTGGCCCCCGGGCAGTGGTTCTCCCCCTCCCTCTGCCTTTCGTCCGTCTGTCCGCCTCATATCCTGATGCACTTCCTGGAAACGCGTTCTCATCTTACTGTATACTGGCTTTTTTTCTTTCCTCCCAGCCTCCTTTACTCTTGGTCTTCTTTTCTCTCCCTCTTTCCTGCCTCCGAGAATCCCTTTTTTTGCTCTTGCGCCTCCTTCTCCATCCCAGGGCATGTCTTTGTTGTGGGCGCTCTCGCAGAGTGGGATTCGGGACAAACCACCGGGGCTAATATCGCGGGTCACTTTCCATGAGAAGAAGACGATCAACAGAATGGGAGGGTGGATCGTACATAAATTATTGGTTCGGCCTTGTTGCTATATATCGTCTGACGTGAGTCTCATACCTTCAGATAATATTACCTTCTTTTTGTAAGGGGAATTATTACATATTAAGTAAAATAAATAGTAATTATGAATTTGCAGTGTCAATTCTAAAGATGCAAGACTATTTGCTTCTAAATTTCATACACTGTGTGATATTCAATACAAGCATTTGTAAGAATTAGCTATCATTTCAGGTATATTGATATTCTCTTTAGATGCTATATAATCAGATATATTTTTTTTAAATTTCCTTATTGAGTTTATAATAGATACAATAGACTTAAACCTTAACTTATTATAGAGAAGCGAAGATCATTTTACCCAAAACGGGTATAGAGATCAGTCTAATACTGTAAAAGTCAGAATTTAACATCAGAGTATAAAGAATTGCAGGAACAAATCATTTTAGTTCTTTTTTATATATTAATTTTACAAATTTATACTTGGCTTTCATAATATTTTCAGTGAGATATATGCCTCTATAATAACAAACAAAATAGCAGTAACTAGTAAATACTCTTTGAAAGTAAACAATATTTTCTGAGTCTAACTATCAGAATTTCTTTATAAGCAAATTAAAAAGTTATGTTCCTTTTTTACTTAAACGTTACCTTGAAAAACAGTTATTTGCTTTACAAAAAAATTGTAATGTAGTACAAATAGAGCTGTGTGAAACGCAGTACTACAAGAAAAGGAAAACAAACTTTAAAGATTATAAAAAAGGCTTTTAAAGATTTCAGTTTTCAATTATTTGCATTATTAATTCTAATAATGGAAAGGGCATTCATTTTTTGATTTGAGACGTTTAAAATTATGAATGCCACGTAATATTTTAATATATTTTTAACTTATATGAATCATTTAATTGTAGATTATAAAAAAATATTCACTATAAAATAAGCTTAAAGCTTAAAAAAAATGTCTTTTTTTTTTGCTTAATTTAACTCGAAAATGTAATAGATTTTAATTAGCATTAAATAAGGCTTTCTTCACCATCATAGTCAGGCACTTAGAGTATCTTTTTAGTAAGACAACTTTTCATTCAGAATTTTTTTAGAGTATTTTTTGTTCTTTTTTGCAAATAATCTTTTTATTTTGTCTATTTCTTTTCTTTGTCTATTTTGTCTATTTGGCTTTCTAACCTTTTGTTCATTTTTAGACCAATTATTTCTTTTCATACACCACGTGATTTTTGCGACGTGTGAGTTTCTCATCCTGAGTTTCTTGAAATGCCAGTTAAGAAATGCTTATTTCTGTCAAATATATTTTAGAAATAATGAATGAACCGCGTGATTTCAAAAGTCATCCTGCCACTGGGACGACATCTGAGTCCTACTCTCACTTCAAACTTCTCACAGCATAAGGAAAAGATTGGGGCTGATTCCGACATATTCCGTTGGAAGACATGGGTCCATTTGTATGGCGTTTCGGACTTGGAACTATTTATCCCCCCCCCCCCCAAAAAAAAGCTTAGTCTTTACAAAAGGGCCAATATAGACCTTCGACTATCAAAGATGGAATGCCCTCAAATATGACACCCTCTCAGATCCATATTTGAAAAAAAAATTGTAAACTTACTCCATTCAGGATTTTTCTGTATTTTGAATTATATTGAAGTTGGATCATGTTCAAGCCTGTCGTGTTATGTGGAAATTTCTTTTTCTCAAAACTATATTAGAGTGAAATTAATATAGGAGGGCTTACTATACTGTAATACTATTTGAGGAGTGCTATGTTATACCGTAGTATTATTTCATAACTCGTTTGTAACTATAATATTGTTTCGGCTTAAGTCTGATGTACAAATGCATGATTTTTTTCTTTTATTACACATTTGCATTTTATATTGAATAAGTGAAGGGGAATGGGAGTATTTAAAATATGTGTGCAAACATTTTTTGCTTAAAATTATAAACGCATTTTAAGTAAAAATATGTGTTAGTTAAAATGCAATATTAATAAGTTTTTAATAGAATCAATTCAATTTCTTCGCTGTCGTTTCAGCTGGTTGGACGAAAAATTTAACAAACTGATTATTTTATTTATTTTTTTTAATTTGATAAAAGAGATATTGTAGAAAATTTCAAAATATATATGTTTCAAAAAATAATTAAAAATATTCTTTAGCAATAAAGTAGCAGTTTTAAAAAATAGTAAAAAATGAATAACGCTGTTAAAAGTATAAAAAAAATGAAAGGAGTATCAAATGTGGAAGACATACATCAATATCAAAGCTAAATTACCACCTCTGACAAAAAAAAATTTACACTGAAATTACAACTCTGAAAAAAACCATCAAAGAGTTTTGATTTATTTCTTTTCATAAAAAAAAATTCAACATTTTAAAAGCTGAATTTTGCTTACATTCCCAAAGTTTCATGGTGCTTGCCATGGTGCAGAAAAGTTTTGGAGTTTTGGCATGGGTCGCAAATGAAAACCCTTAGTATCAAGAAATTTAATGTTTTTTTTAGTTGAAAACAGAATAAAATTTTACTGTCATTAATTTTTTTCTCTTTCCTTCAATGTCCGAATTCTTTTATGAATTGTTGTATTTTTTTTAATTCTAATAGATAAATAAGAGTTCAAAAGTAGTACTTCTAGGATCTAAATATAAAATATTCTAATATTAAAATAGAACATAAAACAATCTGAACAAGGCTCCCATTAAAAGAGTTTTTCAAAAACTGGAAACAAGATAAAATTGCAAATCAATCAGGAAGTGTATAAATACATTTTGGAATAATTGCTTGCTAAAGAAATGTTAATTATTTTTTAGAAAAAAAACATTAGCTCGTAGAAAAAATGTTTTTATAAGCATTTTTTTTCTTGATTTGGAAGTATAATATCTAATTGGTGTGTAATTTCTGTAAAATATTTTGACGAAAAAAAAATTTTAAAATGACTAAAAATTTATTTGTAATCAATCTTCTATTTATATGAAATTTTGAAAAATGAAATAATAAAATTGTGATTCATTAAGTTTTTTTTAGTAAAGTTTTAAAAGTATTAATATATAGCATATAACTTATATGAAATATATCATTTATAAACTATATAATTAATTTTATGAAATTAGTATGATATTAGAGATAAAAGTTATATAAAAATATTTACACAATTAGTTGTATATTTTAAATATATAATTTCGTATCCTTTCATGCAACATTTATTAAAATAATAGTTTTTAATTACAGTATTTCAAATTCTAATGATAAAAAAAAAGACTTTCTGGTTAACTTCAGAATTGATTTTGAAGTTTATTACCATATTTTGCTCAGACGTGAAATAAATTTGAAAGATCTTATAATACAGTACTCGCCCTCAACAGTTCTTTATTTGTAAATCAAGCATTTCTATATATGTCAATGATTGTTAAAAAAATAATAATTATCATATTGGTGATAATGTAAGGAACTACGCATCTAAAACATGAAATGGCGGTCATTATTTTTAATTTATCATAATAGCTCTCATCATTGTGAGAGGTAATTTAATTGAAAAAAAAATAATGATGCCAGTTGCTGGTTTTCTTACAAATTTAATACAAAAAAGTGCAATAAAATATTTCAACTCGTTGTCGAATATATACTTTCATCCATTTTGCTCATAATTATTTTAATTTTATTTAGCACAAGTAACTCAATACAAATTTCAATATGGCAATCTCTAATGTAGTTTTTGGAAATTAATTATTCAAAAGTGATTTCTTCATAGACTATAGCAAGAATATTTTTAGAAGCAAGATATTTGCAAAAGAATAATTTCTTTATATAACGATCTTTTTTGGCATTTCAAATTTATTACCATTTCGACCAGGTTAATGTACCATATTTTAAATTAGTAGCCGGCTTTCCTATGAAATTTATTTATTGGACCCATTCTGAAGTAATTTTTCGAAACATTGTCTGATAATCGAATACAAGTCATTTTTATGCTTTTTGTTTCAATTAAATCTTTCCACTTTACGTTCTTCAACCAAAGATGCAAATAATTTATATTCATCTGTAAAAGAAAAATTCATTGATAAATTTTGATGATATAGTACCGGATGGAAAATTGCAAAATAAAAATAATCATGGGTTATAGAAATGTTTTATATGTTGAAATTTATTAAATTTATAAAATTACAAATTTATAAATTTGTAATTTTATAAATTTAATAAATTTCAATTTTGAATTTGTTTTATATATGTGGGCAAATCATACTAGTCACATGCTAGTTAAGCATATCTCTAACAACATAGTTCCTTCAATACCCAGTTGACTTCAAACCCAGTCAAAATGGGTAAGTGTTCTAGAAGAAGACATAAAATTGCATAAACTGGCTATGTTGATACGAACTTAGTAAATATCAGATCAATTAAATTACAATTGTCACTGAGATCCAGCCAAGACCGGATCAACTTATTGAGATAATTAATGAGTAAAACCAATAAAAAAAATATTCTAGAAAAAGGCCAGAAATTGCTTGAATTGATAGGATTTTAATGAATATCAAATCAAATAAGTGGCAACTGTGGCTGAAATTCTTCCAATACAGGATAAACTTGTCGAAATGGTTAATAAATGAAAGTTCTAGATGAAGGTTTGAAATCAGTAGAATTGACTGTATTAATAGAATTTTGAACTGACTGTGTTGATAGGAGTTTAGTAAATATTAGATTAATTAAGTTGCATTTGTCGCTGAGATTCGGAAAAAATGGGATAAATGAATTAAAATGGTTAATGGATAAATGTTCTAGATTAAGGCCTAAAATTGGTTGATCTGACTATGTTGATAGGAGTTTAGTAAGTATGAAATCAATTAAATGGTAACTATAGCTGAAATCCAACCAAATCGGGGTACATTTATTGAGATGGTTAGGTTCCACTACTGATTGTGATGGTGAAAAAAGAACCAAACGGAACTTCAGCTTGTGGACGCCCCCCGATCGCTGGCAAAATGAGGCGCTCGGAGATAGGCCGTATCGCCGGGAGCCTTTTTCCTGGACTCGAGCTCGGCCTATCAAGAGTCCTCTAATCGTCTATCTGGACACGGGTATCTCTCTTCTCTTCCATCGGACGGATCAAAAAACGCCTCCTCCACTCCACATTAGCCCCCTCCGCCCCGCCAGAAGAGATTGAAATTTATTGCTGCCCGCTGATGACGATTCTTCTCGCCACCCAAGTTAGATTAGGTTAATCTATTCGCCCACAGAGGTACTTTTCATCGAAAGGGAATTGTTTACATAAGCCAGGCGGATTCTTTCCAGGGTGTTTTTGTACCTTCGCAAGAGTGCACTCGTCCATATTTTAAGCTATGCATAGTTAAGGATAAATAAATAGATATAAAGATGAAGTTCAGTCAAAGAAATTTGCAATCAAATTTTATTTCATAAAACATAATTTAATAAGATATAAATCTTGTTAGCATCCGTTTCAATCTGTCCTAAATGGAACATTTTTTTTAAATTGCAGATGTTATTTTTAAATTAATATATCTTTAATATTATTTTCGACTTGTACTGAGAGTAGATAAAGATGTATAAATCTTTTTGTTTTTTCCAAAGTTTCTTTAAAAACAATCTTTATATTTTTCATGTATAAAATTTATATTGTATAGTCACAATTCAAACAAGGTTTAATAGTGAAATAATGCTTGGCTGAATTGGAAATATGTATAAAATTTATATTTTAAAGCCACAATTCAAACAAGGTTTAACATTGAAATAATGTTTGATCATATTAGAAATCTGCTAAAAAGTACTTGAAAACGTTTACTAGACGACGAAGATTAAATTTCTCTAAGTTCATGTTCCTTCTACTACCTTTAACGAGAACCAGTCAACCATATTTTAAATTAAATTCATAAGAACTTCTATCAATATATTACAACAGAAAAATTATCAGAGTTTTGTCTCTGTTATTAGCATTGGATTATTTATAATGTGATAGTTATGGGTTATTAATAATAACTTTTATAAAATTTTAAATAACATGCTATATACTTAATTAAAATGATATGTTATAACAATATGTATTCAAATAATATATTATTGTTAAACGATTATAAAATTTCAATAAATTTATATATTTTAATATCTTTAAATTATAAATTTTATTTCAATAAATTTGTCGGCATTTTAATAAATAACGTGGCATTTTTGAAAAAAACATTTGAATCTAAATTTTTCGTAGTTTGATTGAAAATTATTAAACTGGCATGAAGATCATGTTCTATATTAATAAATATATCAAAATTATTTCCAAGCATTTACATTACCAACTGAAAATCATACAATGCAAAGTTGTGGCTTTAAATGGTTTTTTTAGATGGTGGCGTGGTATGAATGGAATGAAATGCATATGGCGTATTGTAACAGCCGCTTTAAAGATTTACTTTTTATCATTTCAAAACGCATATCTTCTTTAAGGATTTGAAGTATAACAGAAATGTTTTCTTAAACATCATTCAGATACCTGATCTATTTTTTTTATCCCTCATTCTTTGAAAAATTCTCAATTTACAATTTTATACTGGTTTTTAATATATCAAATGGTTCTTGATCATAAACTTATTTTCCAATAAATTGTTTCTATCCTGCTTAAGAAATTTGACTGTTAGTTGACATTAAAGATAACCTTGAAATGATTTATTCGATTCCAGTTTTTTCAACTAAAATGTATTTAGTCTGGAATTGCATCCGTTTGTTTCGTATAAAAATACAATCGCTTTCTCTCAAAAACTTTAGATCGATTGTCTTTTGACATAATACTCTGTCAAAAGAGGAGGATCTGTCGGAAACATCTTTTCTAGTTCCTTTTCCGCCCCCTCATTTTGTTCTTAAAGTATCTATTTCCTTTTTGACTCTGAAAATATCCTTTCAAATGACACTCCAGACTGTTCAGAGACTTTTTGAAAAAGAAACCGACCTATCGTGATTGGAAATCAAAAGACTTTCTTTTAGAAAGCTCGAACGTGGTGAAATGTTAGTTTTCTACTAAAATATAGAAAAATGTTTTTTACCAGCTTACATGGATAAATATATTAAAGTTTTATGTTGCTTAGAATTACTGTTAATGTCGTTCTTAATACAGAGTACATTAGAACTATTTGATAATATTCTTCTTACAGTAGTTGTTGCTTAATGTTATCATTTTGAGATTAAGAATTTTGATAACATTAACTTATTGATAACAATAATCGAATTCGGTAAGATCAATTATGTTTTTATCGCGCAAAGAGAAACGAAGAGCAATGAAAAATCACGAACCACAGGTTTCTGTAATTTATTTCAACAACAATTAAAATTATTTAATTGTTGCTCATTAACAATTATTCAACGATTCTCTTATATATTGCCAGCACTTATATTGTTTTATTACTGCGGATTTCAAAGCATCAAGTGCTAGACCTATTTTGGCGTTCGTTGACGGATTTTCTTCAACATTTTTATGCCTATTCGAATCATTAACGTTTATTGCTCATAAAAAGATCACGGAAAAAATTTTACGGATCATGGAATTTCAAAATTTTAGAAAGTTGAGGTTGTGAAATTCTTATCTGCGCCGTAGTGTTTGCATTTGCTCCTTTTAGGTAAACTTTTATACCTGTAAAGAATTTCAATTTTATATTTAACACTAAAATTATTTGTCTTTTTTTTAAATTTTATTTTCAAAATTCAATCACAGATAATATTTATTAATGTTCTATAGAACTGCTTTCAAATTACATCTAATCAGTTTAAACCAATCCAAATCACTCTAATGTAAACAAATAAAAGTGAACTCCATACCATACAGAAAATTGATCCCAGAAAATTCTTTATAAATGTTTAAGAAATTCCGTGAAGTCCAATTATTAACACTGGTTGAAAATAAAAAATCGGTCAATTATTTATTTCGAATATATATTTGATAATATTAAGCTATGCAATGGTCATATTAAACGAATACCTTTGTAACATTGGAAATCCTTCTTTCCAGACCATTCGTTTCATAATATAAAAGAGTGACAACATTAGGCATTATCTCAGTAAGATTGCCACGATTACATTATTTGTGCCATAGCAATGGCAATAGCCATGATGTCCATGATTCATTTTAATTGTAGACGATAAACAGGAGACAAGGGCAATATCTCGGGTAGCACCATTTTCTCAGAACTTCCTCTCCAAACCAGCCAAAGTATATTATGGTGAAATATCAAATGACTTTTTGTTGATAAATACTTTTTTCTTTGAATGAAAGTAAAATAACAAATCGTAAGAAGGTTAGTTTGTCCAGATAGCAAAAATAAATTTAGAAACAAACAATGAAAAAAAAAGACGTTTCCTTGTTCGTCAGCGATAACGTCAGATTTACTCGCAGTTAAAAGGTTTTTTTCAAATCAAATATGCATTCTAAATGCCCCCTAAAACAGCAAAATAATGCTTACCTATAAACATTCTTTTTAATAAAAATGTCTAAAAATTATTTTCTATATTTTGAGATAATAATCTTGAAAGTTTCGCATTTATAATATAAAATAAAATTATGTATCAGCTGAAAATCCCTGCAATGAAAACTTTCTCTGCTAACAAATTATTGCATAGAGAAGTCATTCCCGAATTTTTTATGATGACATATGCTAAAAATGTCACTGTATTATTCTTCAGATTAAACATCTTTCGAATAACGTTATATGGCAATTGTGATATCTCTGCATATTTGTTCTCTGTCACTTTAAATCATGCTTTACTGCAAGAGATCGGAGTTAAAGAATAAAAACAAAATCCACGCTGTTTGAGAGAAAGGCAAACCCTAAAAATTACTCTTATATCGTACATTTTTGGAAAAGAAACGCTTATCATTTTTTTTTTAAACAAAGTCATAACTTACTGTAATTCCCTATTTCTCATGACCTTACATTAAAAGGAACGAAATCTAAATTTCATCATTTAAAGAGATTATATTGTAAGCAGTTTGTATTTCAATAGGATAAGCTGTAGGATTCAATAGGGATTCCCTAAAGCTGTACATTCTAAGAATAGCACACATTAATTTTGTAATTATTTCAAAATATTATAGATCTGAATATTTAATTAATGCAAATATAATTATTGCCTTTAATAGAAAAGGTTTTGTGTGTAGATTTCAAATATAAATATTAAAGAGTCAGATTTCTTGCTTACAAAAAGAAAAAGAAAAAAAAAAGGGAAAAAGTTGCTGCCTTTGTTAATGAATTGTTTTTACCACGTCTTTTAAATCTGTTTAAGATAGTATATGTTAAATAAGAGGGGAAAAGTATTCAATAAATATTCGACTTGAAGTAACTGCTTCGTACTTGAGATAAAAATTTTATTTAACTTTTTTTAAATAATTGCCAGTAAATTATGATAAAAATTAGTATATTATATAAAAGAAATAATTATGCTATAATTTTATCCCTTATCATTGGATGCTGAAGTTTTAATTATGAATATGCTTAATAATGACATAAACCTCCAAAATTTGTAATAATGTAAAGAAATATAACATCTCGAGAAATGTTTCCATTTTTGTTGTCAATCAACTCTTAAGAATCGCCCATCTTTTTTGCTGTGTAAGTCTACATTCAATTATCGTTATAATTGTTTTTAAAATTATGCATGTCGCTAAACGGGATTTAATTTAGTTAAAAGGAAATAAATTTAGTTAAATTATTTAATATAATCGAGATGGTAAAGAAAAAAGTTTCGTCTCTTATATATATAAAAAAAAAATGGTATTTGCCCTTACCAGGCAGTCATAATACGAAACAGAAATGCTACATTAAAAATTATTAAATTTAATTATTTAGGTCTCTTAGACCTAAGATTCCAGGGTGTTGACTTAACTTCAAGAATTCTTCTACTGCTCTCCCCATCGGTAAATATTGCAGCTGAAATTGTGACAATATTGTCTCGAGAAATTTATTTTCGAATTTTTAAATATTTTAAACGAAAGAATGAGAGAAAAGAAAAAAATCTGAGGAACATTTTGCATTGTAACAATCGATACATGATGTTTATAAATTTAATAGTGGCAACTATGCAATGACAGGCGATAAAGCCCAGGTATTATTTTGAAATGTTGACAATATTTTGATGTACTTATCAACATTGTATACGGAATATTTTCAGAGATATAAAAGTCAAAAGTTGTCTAAAGTCTTTACATTTTTGCTGGTTGTATGAATGGAGCATCTTTTAGAGGTTTTTCTTCTTCCTATTATCTTTGGAATCCAGTGATTGATTTGTTAGCTTGTTGGGATTCGATAATACTCTACCATCTTCTATACTCATCTGATTAAAGATTATTATAGATTATTATTTATTCTAAAGATGTATTTCAAGTTACTTTGGAGGGAAGCATTTATATCAAGCTGTTCCAGAGATTCTTAATTTGTGGACCAGGTTATAAATAGTACTAGTATTGTTTCAATTATTCGACGACTTTCACGTCGTTAGAAACAAGTTGCATACAGTACTAATGATTACATTAGTAGATTAAATTCACAATTATTCTTATGTTGTATCAGTATACGTACATTACGATGTATCAGCTGTTATAACTTGGTTGCCATTATAAAATTTACAATTGTTGAGCGTCAATTATTTGCATGAGTTTGCAGTTTTTAAGCATGCAATCTATGAAACATAAAATAGGTTATAATAAATAAAGAAAAATTTATTCGTGTGAATTCATCGATTATTGATGGTATACAATGAATGGATTTAAAGACGTAATCGAAGAAAAAAATGGGAAATTGTAACTAGTGATGAAGCCATATCTTCAAAGTTGATACTTTCTGAAATCCAAAATTTCTGTATTTGTAAGATGACATCTCATTTTACTTTACAAATTTTTGTGAGAACAAATAAATTATTCAAAAATGATATAAATTTAAAATTTTAAACTATTTTGAGTCTAATCTTTTCTTGGTGAAACTTATTATTACATTTACACTGTTATTACCATTATCAATCTATTTAATCTTGTTAGATAAAATACAAAAGTAGTTTATTGAATAGAAAATTCCATATTGGCAAATATTTTCTAAATAATTTTTTGAGTAATGTAAGACACATTAAATTCTTTGCGCAGTATAGGACGTTCACTTCCTGCTAACAGTTCCTAATTCATAATTGTTAATGTGTTGTAAATTCTTTATAATAAAAGAATTAATTGTCTGAAAAAATTAATGATATTGTCTACATCAAAATCTCTTACTAATCTTAATAAATTACAAATTGTTGGGAAAGTAAAAACTAAATGCAATCACTCTGAGAATTTAACCACCTCTATCCACATAAACGCAAAATAAAGTTGAACTTTGAGATGTTTTTTTTTCATGGTTTTTAAATTAAGAAGAACAAAAATAACGAACGAAAAGATGTCGAAGTATTAGATTAATAAATGAATAGTAAATATTTGAAAGTTGCATTTCTTACTTCCCTAATGATGTTATTTAAAAATAAATAACTATGCAAGCAAAAATTACTAACTATGCACGTATTTAAAAATAAGTAACTACACGCGTATGCATCTATAACTGACTATTCCCTACTCTGTCTGGTTATCTGGATTGTGAATAGTAGAATAAATTCAAAAACGATCCATGTATCAAGGTCTCTGTACATCCATGTTAGAACCCTTAGGACCCTAGCGGGTTTACAAATCCCAGAAATCAGATTTTATTCTGTATTGGGAAAATGTCCTACTTTTGCAGGGGTTGACGTAGAAAGAAGCAATTTTACATAGGATTTAAAATTTTAATTATGCAAAAAGGGTGAATGTATTCTCCGTGCATGTCTCTACGAAACTATGTACGATTTTTACTGCAAAGAAATTTTCTAAATTTTCCAAAAAACAGAGTGCGATTTTGCATGTGCAATTTTCTGCTGTTCTAAATATCAATAAAAATTCTCTTACCAAATTAAAAAAGATTTGAATTTTTTTATCAAAATTTAAAAAAAAACTTAGTATAAGTTAGATGTTCTCCCATGATGACCAACTTCTAGAAAAAATGTAAGACTTTGGTAAGAGAAACATTTATTCAACGAAAGATTTGCAATCATAACTAGAACATGACGGTAATTAAGGATATATATTGTAATTTGTTTGGCGGAAATAAAATAATTTAATTGATTAATAAACAAGCGCAAACTTGAATCTAGATATACAAATTAAAAACTTACAGAAAAAATACAGAAAACACGAATTAGCATTCGTAAAAATAAATTACTACATTACCCAACGAGTAAACGATATAGTACTCTGTACAGAAACATCAAGTAACAAAAAAATTACAATTTGAAATACAATCAATTTATTAAAATTAAAAAAAAGGGAAGAAATAAAATAAGAACTCTTTGTGAAGCCATGTTTAATTCAGTTCATGCTTATCTCTTTTACATAACAGAAACAAAAAAAGCACGCTTTCTCTATTTTATATTCACCTCCTTGTTTACCACTAAGATTTTCTGTTCAAAATTCCACAACCCTTCCTAAAAATTGCATTCCCAACCTCTGAGAAGATTTTTCTTTCTGCAATCAGGACTTTCTTCCCCGCTTGAAAGCATTTCAAATGGAGAATCAATCTACTATCGCGACTCCATGTTTTCGTTTTCTCTCCCTCTCTCTTCATTCCTATCCCCCGTGCGTTGTTTGCCAACCCTTAGGTTACTGAGATTGTTGCAGTCGTTATTTTCAACAGCGAATCCCTTGATTACTCCCTGGTTCGGTTTCCAGTCCCCTACCCCCTCTTTTTTTAGATTTACGCAGCAAGCGACTCTTGTGAGGAAATTGTTGTCGTTGTGTGTGCGCGCTACAAGAATTGGACTGAAAAATAAACAAGACGACAACAGAAACCCAGGCTTAAGTATTGTATATAAAAATGACACTGTTTTCTTCGACGCTTGATGATGTATGTCCCCCCCCCAGGCCAGACTTGACTTCTGTATCCTAAATACAATGTGTCCCAGATGTTGATGGTGTGTTGGATTTAAATTTTTAGGCCGAACTCAGAAGGTTTAAGTGAAAAGTTTCTTTGAATTTTCAGTTCAAATTTTGTACCAAAAATAGAAAAATAATGCTCGACTAAAATTCTTGCAATCTTAAATCGCATGCAGAAATTAATACTTCAAACAATACATTTTTTTAAAAAAAAATAAAATATTATAAAGTTATGCTAGATGTCACAGCTAACATCATGAAAGGGATTATCAATAAATTAGAATAGTTAGTATTAGGAAGCTTTGTGGGCGTAAAAATTAAGAATCAATTGAATTGTAATACCTTTAATCAATATCTCTTTTGCTTTTCGTCCATTTAACTGCATTTCTTAATGTGTTTCTAAACTTTAAAAAGTAAATCTAAAATCGATTCATTCTCATGAATTGCTTTTTTTAATAACATTGCTTTTGAACTATTTTAAACATGCTTTATTTATAAGTGAGATATTGATATTAATAGTTCTATCAAACAAGCGAAATAGAAGAAGAAATATTTAAAAATTGTGACAATTATTTATAATTTAAATATTTTTTGGATATCAAAATACAAATTTTTTTTAAATAATCCATTTATAATTGGCAGTAACTGATATAAAAATTCTGCGTTATTCTCAATAAAATTCTAAAAACTACAAAGTATTTATTTGCCTTTATTTATAAATGAATTCCAATCATAATATATTTCGAATAAATAATTACATTTCAATAACCTAGGTTTGAACATTAACCATCTTCAACATTGCATAATCCTAAATTATTATATTTATGCAAATTAAATATTCCTAATTTTCAAGAAAAATAATGAATTTCCAAATGTAATTATTAATAGTATCCCCTTCAAAATCAAGTAATAAATAGCAATAGTTCAAACATTACCTTTTATTGGCAATTAACTATTTCTAACATTTCTAAAAATTGCTATAAATCAAAATAGTCAAAAAAAAATAATGTATAACTCTCTTTAAATATTTCTTTGCCTAGTTGCTAGAGTAAATTAATTTCTTAACCGCATCAAATAGTTACATTTAAAGAATTAAGAATACTCAGTACTATTCGTACTAATGTATCAAAGACAAAATCATACATATGTCATACAAAAACAAATCTAATAAGAGAAATTAAAAGAATTTCCATAAGAAAATTTTTAAAAAATCTTATAAGAAAAATATGAAAAATTCTTATTAAAAATTTTTTCGTTTGATTATCAGAAGTAGTTCTTTCGCAAAAGGCTGTGAAGTTCTTAAAAGTAAATTGATAAGTATACATTAAAATTTGAGATCCTTCGTCAGTTTTTTTAATTACAAAAAAGAAAATTAATACTGGATTATAGTTAATTGCACTAATCATATAAGAAAAACAACAATTATAAGGAATAATCCATATTAAACACTTTAAAGGTTTCATATACCTCAAATTCTTCCGAATAAAAGAATTTCCAAAATAATTTTATAAAATATTTTTTCATTCATTACTGACACTTTTCATTTAATTTCAATGTGAACATTTTATTTATGTATTACAGCCCTACTTTGAAAAAAAATTCATATTTACAATACATTTTTCTATTTAAAAAAAATTCTGAATATTTTAATAAATAATTAGTAAACAATTTATTCGACATTTCTTTGATTTGAAAAGTACTTTTTGATTAATAATTTTAAATTACTATTTTTAATTATTTTCTACTACTCCTTACAAACATTTATATAGATTTACAAGATTACTGCAGTTAAAAAGGAAATGTGTATATTTAGAGTTAATTCTTAGCATTTAAACTACTGTGGTCAATCTTTTTTAAAAAGCTTTATAACAATTTTCTTTTTGTTACAATTGCATGCAAGTTTTGTTTATAAATTTTTTCATTCAAAAAGTGTTTTTTTATTACTTATGGGCACTTTTTTTATTTTATTGTATACACTGTGAAATAAAATAATATTGTACCAACAAAATAAATGAATGATTACGCAATATACTTTAAATATGCAGTGAACTTAATTTTGGAATCCATTGGAAGTATCGTAATGGAAAAAACTTAATGTCGTAAAACAAATACAGAAAATAATATTATATAAAACTTCTTATAATAATAATAATATAAATAATACTTAAAAATAATATAAAATGTCATATTACACTTGGAATGCGATTTGTTATATATAAATAACCAATGTAAAATTAGAAATATTTTGATAACGAAACTAAATAGTTTCGGAATCGCAACTAAAAATTATTTCTTATTCAAACTAAAACCAAAATTACTGGTTTGAGTCTTATTATATGGTTATTTTATGTTATTTTTGTTATTGTATTTTTACTTATTAGTGGATGTATTCTTCTAATTTATTGTTTTGTATTTTCCTTTCTGTTAAAATGGTATATCTCTTAGGCCCAGTTTCAGGGGATTTTCGGGTCACGAGGAATCGTTATTAGACTGTTTAGTCTAAATTCCTTCACAGGGAAAAAAAATCCCTTTTTTTTAATCCCTGCCTGAGGGTGACCCTTGAAAAAGTCTTCAGGCCGGATTCTTTTTCCTTTTTTTTTTATTTTGTTTAATTTTGATTTTGTCTTATTAACTTGGTTTATATATATATATATAATATAATTTGTTATTCTTATTTTTTTTAATTTCTTCATATATTTTAACCTAATACTCTTTTTATGATGCATCTAAAAAGAGTATTATTTTATTTTCTGGAAGTTAGTTATGTAAAGCGCAAATAGAGTTATGCATGTTTGTATATTTCCTTCCTCTTTGAAAGGAATATATATATATATATAAATATTTGAACATACCAAAAAATTACCGAGCACCTAGATCAGAATCTAAGAAATCGTTAAAGAAAAACGTGGTAACTCAAAGATGCAGTGAGTTAAATATATTAAATTTGGTATGGAATTTTTTGACTACAAATGAAGCTTTTTAACAAATTTTTATTTCAATAGATTGGGAAAAACACGTCTAAAATACAAATTAGATTTTCAGATGTTACTAACCGCATGCCAGGGCTTAATAGCCAAATAACTCGCCAAGAATGACACAATAGATTCAGTAAAGATGCTAAATTCACGCCAAATGTTAATATTTCTCAACTATTGTACGTCAGTGCAAAGCGTACTAAGGTATAATACCTGTATTAGAAAGCATGCGAGACAGTTTTATGGAGACCACTCCCGTTTGTTTTCTAAATAGTCGCATTTCTTAAAAAGCATTAAATGCACATAATATTTAATCATTAATGACTTATGCTTGTCAAAAAAGTGTAAACTAACTCCTCGTACAATTACTGGAAAACTCAGTAGATTTTTCCTGAAACGAAACCTATTGAGGTCCCCAGAAGCCGAGGTTGTGCTCACACGCCCCCAGCTTGCGATAGTAGAGCAAAATCAATTGACCTCCCGAATCGAAACAAACCCCCATGTGTATATAAAACAAATTCAATAACAAAATAGGGGAGAAAAAAAAGAGGCAGAGAAAAATAGATGAAAAAAGAAGGGAGAACAAAAGTCGAGGCGGCATTTTCGTGCAATCGCTTTGTCAATTTG
This sequence comes from Argiope bruennichi, assembly GCF_947563725.1. Classification (NCBI taxonomy): domain Eukaryota; kingdom Metazoa; phylum Arthropoda; class Arachnida; order Araneae; family Araneidae; genus Argiope; species Argiope bruennichi. Next base: position 124,847,484 of record NC_079154.1, on the reverse strand, counting down.
CGACGCTGTTCGGCACGAAATTGGAAGCAAATTGAGCTGGGATTTCCTCCTCTGTCGAACGTGATTACCCACCCCGGCCCAGTCCTAACGAATTTTTGTCCAACGAACCCCTCGGCCCGCAAAAATCACCACCCCGATGACTTTTTGGGAATGCTGAGAGTTTGGGTGGTATCAGTGTAGTTTCTAAAAGTGCAGCAAAACTAGAATTGTTTCCTTTGTTCGATACCACAATAAAGAAGCTTCTAAAAATAGATATTTTTAGTAGTAAATTGAAAAGCTGAATTTCTTTTATTAAAAATCTGGAGGGAGAAAAAAAAACTACAAAAAATGAAGTGTAAAAATAAATACTCTTATTAAATATAATAGCACATTCATACTATATTTTAATTTTTATGAATGTTAGGAATTTTTTTTATTATAATATTCTCTGCAGTTTAATTCCCTTGTCACTTTCATCAATTTAATATACTGACGAAAGGAAATCTCTTATTTCTTGTATTTTTTCCCCTTTTTAATTAATAAATTATTTTTTAAAACATTATAAAAACTTTTAATAAATTTTTCTGAAATTCTAGAGTTAGTTAAACCCACATTTGAAATCAAAAGTTTATTAAAATGAATAGCCAAGTAGGCATCTATGCAGAACTTCAGAATTCTGACACAACAGGAAAGGATTAGAAAATCAATGAAGCATTGCAAGCGTTAAACAAATCCATTAAAAGCATATAGAATTGCAAGCTTTTGAATTTTTAAGCGATGAAAAGTTATCGTGAGCTGCAATTAAATTACCATGGTAATATAATTTTATAATTAATTTAACATAAATAATTCTATAATCCTAATTTAGAGTTTATTAAACATTTATTTTTATATACAGAAACTTTTTTAAATTGAACACAAGACATTATTAAAAATTTTAAAAATACAATTTATATGGATTTGTTTATTTTGAAATTGTAATGCATTAAGTAACCGAAATTCCTGAAAGGATATAATTTTTACAATTAGATAAGTTTTAATTAAATCTTTAATTAAGAACTTAAACATAACCGCATTCATTTTTTAAATAGTTTTATTTGATTAATTGCTATATTCGCATTTCAATACAATAGTAAACAATGCTTTCTTTTAAAAATTAAGATACACGTTTTAAAAAAATTTTCTGCCGATATTTATAAATGATGAGAAAAAAATTGAAAATTTTGAAATGCTGTTTGACAATGTAATCTCCATAATACTCTAGCGCGAATAAACTTCTAAATATTTTTACTATAAAAGTATAAAAATGTTTCTGATAAAAATTTCTTAAAAATAAACTGCAACTGCAAATTTACTTCTGTAGCGACGCATTGTATTGCGGGGAATTTTAAAATAGTAGTGATCTTATTAAAGAGATTATAAAGAGAGGGTTAAAAGTAGTGAGTGGATTGAATTCTTTATGCGTTCAATTCTTTTGCTGCTTTACACTGAACTCTATTGTTGCTGTTTGATTGCCGATTTTTTTTTTTTTTTTTTTTTTTTTTTTTTTTTTTGCTAGTGTGTCACTGATCTTTGAGAGTAGTGCCTTTAGGCATGCTTAGATTGTATTTTAGTACCTGTGTTTTAGAGCTTTCTTGTAGAATAAAGCATCGGTAGATGTATGTTATTGAGCTTGCTGGACCTATTACTGTATACCCAAAGACGGATTTCCGGTAATAATATACACTTTAGCACCAAGTAAACATAAATAAGCCAATGTTATTGTTGGAAACATAAATATTAAGCAAAATGAGTTTAAAGAAAATATCTAATTTCAGCAATTAATAACAATTATCAGCCAATTAATTTTATGGATTGAAAGCAACCCATCACCATTTTTTACTTTCTCGTATAGCAATCGTATTGTAATCGTCAAACAAAATCCAACTCGAGATTTTGACGAATCTGAGCGTTTCAAACCTCTCTGAGTTCGAAAAACATGTTTTACTAAAAAATGTTTCATCTGTCTGTCTGTCTGTCTAACTTGACAAAGTTAACTCAAAAACGCTTTAAGCTAGACGGGTGAAATTTAGTATATGTAGTCCTTATTTTTAGTATATGTATAAATTAAGTATACATCATATTTATAGATTTCTATCAAATTTTGAGCAAAATATGTTCAGAGTAAGTCTATCTGTCCGTCTGTTCAAATACAATTTAACACGATAACTACAAAATGAAGAGAATCACAGATTTAACATCGACATTGCAGATACCCTTCAAATTTTGAGCTAAAAACAACAAGAGATTGGCCATCTGATGTCTGTATTTCCCGAAACATGCAAACGCGATAACTCAAAACCCAATGACTTAAGTATATCAAATTTGTGGTGTGATTTTGTGACTACAAATGTGGTGCATATCTATGCCAAATTATTGTTCCAATCGGTTGGGGAAAACGTATCTGAAACACAAATTCAATATTCGGATACTTTTAACTGCACACCCGTGATGGATCGCCAAAATCTAATTATTTATAACACGATGGACACAGTAATTGTGCTTTAACCCTTTCTAGGGTCGTGGAAAGTATGCTTCCCACCAAATTTATCAATCTTTGTATGAAATTATGTAGGTTGGCATAAGTTCTGACAAATTTTTTTAGAAAGACAGAAACTTAGATGCTTCAGTTCTTTATCTCAGACAAAATGATGTGTCTTGATTTGTTACTTAATTATTAATTAACCAAATTAATTAATTAATCAAATTAAATTGATCTAATAAGCTAAATGAATTCCTTTTTTTATTCTAAATTCAAGCCTAAAATTATTTTAACATAATGACTAGAAAAAAATGGCCCTTTAAAGGGTTAAATTTGTTTTCTGATTTTTAATTATAACAACTAAACGTGCTTTCAAAAATATACCTAATATTGTCACAAACGTATGAATAAAAATTCTCAAATCGTATGAATAAAAATTGTCAAATCGTATGAATAAAGTTACTGTACCAACAGAAAATTTTTATGAAGTATATTTTAAATTATTTCGAAAAATTGATTAAAATGGGTAAAGGTAACTGTGGTAAAAAAATGATATAATTGAAAAAAAATCCTTCTGTTTTAAATTTTTTAAGATTATTTTAATACCCTAAATAAAATGAAGCTGTTCAGTAATAAAGCTTCTATTTCGATGACTTCATGGGTAGGAGACGTTCAGAAACAAGTTAGAAATTAATTTTTTACGAAGAAGTTTTATCATGTTTCTTCAGTAATTTGAGGGTATATTGTTAGATGAAAATCAATTTTATAAATCTTTATATTGAAAACATTAATTCAAAATATTAGCTTGCCAATGATACCTTTTTATTTCCAAGAATAATTTTTTTTTCTAATTTTAATCATTTTTTTTAAATATTTTTATTTTGTAAGGATATTTTTCATTATTTTAATTACAATGTTTATATGTCCACGCATTGTGACTAATAAATACATTTGTTAAGTTGTGGTTTGTTTCGTTTTTTAGCACACGTTATCATAGTTATAATTTGAAATAACTATTTTTAGAAATGATTTAAAAACAGCTTAGATATTATTATACTGGGAAGTTTCGAATCTGAAACTCGAATCTACATAAAAAAATTTGTTTTAGTAAGAACTACTTATATTAGACATTTGTTTGAAAATTTTCAATTCAAATTACAAAATATTTAAGATTTTTCTTTTATCGATTATCTTCTTGTAATCTATATATAATCGATCTTTTCTAAGATACTCCAGAATTGTTTCCTTTTTTTTATTATTATTATCATGAAAAGAATTAAAGTCTGTAAGATCATGTCAAATGGCATAATTCTCAAGAAACGTTTCCAGTTATCTGCTTAATTGGACAACTTTTCATCATTAGCAACCTAGTTTTCACATAAAATGTTCTTGGTTTTTATATCTTTCACTATAACTTGCATCGTTTTTCAGAAATTTTTTATATTTGAAACTTCTATGCCATGAGAACAATCATTTCACATTTCTGCTTTTATTATCTTGTGAATAAAAATGAGTGAAATAAGAGAACAATTTTTAAACCAAAAATATCAGTATAATTAATAAATCAGCAGCAATCAAATCAATAAAAGGATAATAATTCAAAATCAGCAATACAATTTACTTTTAAACGTATTCAGAAAAGTTTTTAAACAAATAAGAAAAATTCATTCAATATTTTTTTTTACAGAATACATCACAAGTAGAGATATTTTCGAATAAGTAAGAGTCGCGATAATTATTCGCATATTATCACTAGTGTCATAAGCTATGGACATGTATAACTAAAGAAAAGAAAGTGCAGGCCATATTTTAACATTATTTTAAAAGGATTTTTCAATTTGGCGACGAATTTCCGAATTAGCCACGCTTTACTGTATTTCATTTCTCTCTGAGGAATTACAATTTTCGTCCCAGTAAGTATTTTCAGCAAACCACACACATCTGAAGAACATACCACCCAAACATAACTGTTTCTTTCCTCCCATTCTTCTCTGTTCTAACAAGAGAAGCGCCTCGTGAAAAAGAATTTCGTTTTTTAACTCTCCGGATAGCATCGCTCTTGGATCAACAACTGCAGTGCGAAAGGAGCCGCTTTCTCCCCTTACAAGGGCGCCATCAATCGAATCATGTCACATTTCCTATCTTTCCTGTATCGATGAGGAAGAGCACAAAAGCGCGCCTTTTGGCACGAGCCCCACCCCCACCCCCCGTCATCCCCACTGAGAGACAGGGAAGAGGAATTTCAGAGGTGCCTTTTTTTCTTTTATGAGGGTGCGTCATTTCGTGGAGACCTCTGCTTGTTTGGAAAGAATTCGAGGATATTTTCTCCATGAAAAAGCGCAGATGATTTTTTTTTCTCACTCCTAAAAGAACCAATTTTATTTTATTATGAACTAGCTGGGCTTTTCAACTGATTGTAGTCAGATGTACATAAAAAAGTATTATTTTGTCTAAAATATTATTTCGAGACCTCTGTCTTAGATTTTCACGAATGCTTAAAAACTATTACGGAAAAATAATCTTATATTCACCTGTCCGTGTAGATGTGAATACAATAATTCAAGAAATAATGCAAGAAAATCAATGTACAAAATTCAGCGTTTGGTCTTTATACCTAAAGCTGAAGACCAGCTTCAAATTTCGAATTATGGTTTTCTAATTTTAAGATTGTTTAGTTTTAAAAAAAAAGGAAGAAAAAAATCTATCTCGGTAAGCTGGAAGGCAAAGGTAGATTTCTTGACATCTAATTTAGTATCTGGCAACAAATTGTTGATATTAGAAGCGGTCAATATCTGGTTTGTATTAGTGAGGCGCTAATTTGGTCCATTTTTCAATATTAAAACAGTTATAATGAAATGAAAATTTCACTTCCCCCAACATTTCTACACCCTTAGAGTTAGATGGCCATTTACGAATTGGTCCCAGATTTTTACATTTCTAATAACATATTCCAAGCCAGTTAAAATTTACTCTAGTTATCCTGTTCGCAAGATAAACTTTTGAACGAAAGGTGGGATTATCGATTGAAAACATAAAAATTACTCAAGGAAAAAGCATCAGTGATAATTCGTCAAAGAAGAGATCATTTCGATAATTGTCAAAGCACATTTAGTAATTTTTTTGAAAGTATTCTGTTGCTTACTATACAAAAAAATTATTTTTTATAAGAGAACGTAAGAGAGTAGAGTCAATTTTTCATAAGAAACAAGTTATAAGAGAAATGTATGAAAAAGCTGAAAAAACATTTGCAATTTATTTTTTCAACTTTGAAATCACAATTTTCATTTGTTGATGAAGCAGTTAAAAGGATTTAGATGCATAATATGCCGTAAGAAAAACCATCGCGTAGAAGCAAATTATGAATTTGAATTCAGATACACACTTATCTATTATTATTTAAAACGCCGATTGATCAAGTCTATAGTTTATCCCCCACCCAAAAAAATTATCTACTTTTTTGCATCCAGAATAATTATTTTCAGCACTCAAATACGATCTAATTCTTCTCTTGGCGCAATTCTACCCTTCTAATTTTACCCTTTAGATGTCATTGCTAAACCTGGCATCTAAACCTTTTCTCCACTTCGGATTGATTTTTCTCCACTTCAGATTGACCATGAACTCTCATGTATTCTTCTTGCCATGAGTATTTAATCCAATGCGCTGTGTTCACCTTTGAATTGATTAAATAAAATACTTACAACAATAGATGATTAAACATTTTACATTTTGATATTTAAGGACATCTTCTAATCGCCTCAAGATGGAAGACACGAAATGAAAAATACAAATTAATGGTCAATTTACATTATTGTAAAAGAAGAAAAAAATGCTTGTCATATCTAATGAAATCTGATTCATTCGGAAAAAGATGGGTATCGTTACCGAAAACTACAAAATCTATTTTTCTGTCAAACAAACCATTAAACCGCCTCTGCCAACGCATTCTGACTTTCGAAACAACCCATCCCCAACCTTCCTCGCATCCCGTTTTCCCTCCCCTCTCGAACGAGGGGGTGGGGTGTAAACAGGGAGCAGATTCGACACGGGCTGTAATTTCTGCATAGGCTTCCTGTCAACCGGACAAAGTGTTGTTGTGATAAATGCGAATGGGACAGAGTGGGACAAAACCGCCCGGCCCGGGATCTCTCATTATCCATAATCCCGGGACATGTCGCGGCGCGTGGGAAAAATGCAATCAGAGCATGCGTGGATTGCTCGCTTCTATGGGATGCCCCACAATGCATCATTAAGTGTTACACACGGAATCCAAGTGAACATGCGTTTCTCATGCGTGCTTGGGAAAGGACATCGTACGACAAGACATCAAACAAAACGCTGTCAATTGAAAAATGCCTCTTTTATCTGACATTTGTTTTCTCTGAGTACATCCAATCTGTGCATTAAAAAAAAAATGCTTGGAATTGTATTGACCGAAAAGAAGGGAAATGTATGATATGTTTTGAAACGTATTCCAAAAATAAGTTATTATAATGATACAAATACAATAATAAATAGTTAATATAAAGTTAAATGTATAGAAATAAGTAGTAACAGAAATAAGTAGTGAATTGATTCGTTTTTTTAAGCAGTGAAATGCACATAAAGGAATCTGAAAAGGCTTCTACAATGTACGTTCAAAACGTCCTACAATGTTTTGCCAATTTAAATGCATTCAAATTGGCAAAAGAAATAAAATGAAATGCTATAATTTCTAGTTAGTGCGAGGTTTGATGATCGATATAAAAAATTCATTAAACGATTTACATAAAATTGCATCATTCTGGCTTTCCAACCACTTTTAAGTAAATAGTTTTCCCTAAGAGGTGCGAAACTATAACCTCATTCTCTTGTGGCTTTTGTAAATAGCTTTTTTCTGGAATTGATTATTTCATAACAAAGTATTAAAATGTTTTTTAAGTGTTTAGATTTATGAAATGTAATTTCTCAGGAAATTATTTCTTAAAATTTACTTTCAATGTGCAGTTAATATAGTGGCTTATTTTATGAATCATATCGTTTTGTTTTTACTTTCTCTGCAATTCCGCATTTTTATATGTGGCACACATCCAAAGGACTGCGATATTTTGGCTGTAATTATTTCCAGAAAAATTTGTAAAATATCAAATTTAAGTAAATTTGCATTGTTTGATTCAGATATATTGTCTATTAAATTAACCAAATTTATAATTACTAGCATCTAAAAGAAAACAAAAATATTAAAACTTAAAAAAAAAATGGCTCGATAAAATCTAGTGATTGTTTGAAATAAGTGTAGAATTATCACGTGATAGTCTTATTCCCTCTGATCTGATAAGTTGAAAGACAGAATAGGAAATCACTGATAAGAAGTTGAGTCATTATCTAAATTAAAGTTTTTACTTATCAAATTGATTCGTTTTGGTTTTTCACTTTTTTTTTTTACTTATCATATTTATTCTGTATCGAAACCTTCTAAAAAAACTTCATTTACTCAATTTATACAGGATGTTTAAAAATGAATATCCCAATTTTACAGAGTTATTAAAAGAATACAAAACCAAGTATAAACTTTTTGTTAATCAGAAATTAAAATAACAATTGAAAATAAATTTAACTCAGTTATAAATGTTCGTTATAAGGCCCTTCAAAAATACAAACAAAATGAAGGCGATACGATAACTCAACCCACGCTCTTTCAGCATCCTCTCATTTGATGCCTTCAAAGCCTGCAGCTGAAACTTGTCTTAATTTTATCAACGTCATTTGGTAGCGGTGGAACAAACAACTGCTGTTCGACGTAGCCCCCCCTCCCCCCCCAAAAAAATCAAGCATCGCCATACAAGCCTATCTGCATGTTTCAAAGCTTCACATTAGACATGGAGATAGGCATTGTACTGCTTCAATATTCTTCGTATTTCTGAATGGGTTCACATGAAACACATACAACCGCTGTCTTAACTTTTTGCTGCTTAAATTTTAAGTTGTTATTTTTGATTTCCGATGAAAAGCAAGACTATACTTTGTTTTGTTTCTTTTAATGGACTTGCGAATTCGGGATATTTATTTATAAGCAGCCTATATTTAGTTCAGGTCGAAAACTGCATATGAATATTTCTGAACACGTTTGAATGATGTAAACTTCCAAAAGCTAACGATTCCATTCTATGGTTTTAATATTCATTCGCATAAATTAAAAAAATATCCGAGTAGACTTTTTAGGGAAAAAAATAAAAAGGATCCCAAAATAAAAAAAAAATTTTAAAAAATGAACATATGATGCAATAAATTATTGGCAGTAACAGCATCAACCTTGTTCCTAAGACAATATCATGCTTTTTTGTAATAATATAGTTTTATGGAGGTGAAATATGTTGTGTTTGGTTTAAGTTATCCATCTTGATGAGGCGATTTAGAAAAATATCAAACTTATTCACAACACAGTCACTCATATATATAACTATATACATAAAGACATGTTTGGATATTCAGTTGATTCCAATCAATAAAGAAATCACCCAGTAAGACAGTAAACTGAATATACAAAATTCAAAACAAGAGTTGAGTTGTCTCTGACATTCAAATCTGATTTTGTCCAATATGATAAGTTTCCACCACAGTTTCAATTTTTATTTATCTTCATTTAGCAATAAAATAGACAGATAAAAGTTTTAATTATTTGTATTACTTATTTATTATTTAAAGACAAAGATAAATCATTTTTAGAAGCAAAATTGAGCAATATATGTTGCCACAGAGATCTTTAGAATGAAAAATATTGCTCCTTTTAAACCATTGTAACATTTTAATATTTATGTGAAAAACGAGTAACACCGTTACACTTTCCCACGTTGCCAACGAGAAATTACAGAAGCGGAAGTCCGTTCCCAATTATTCTCGAGGTGGAACACGCACCCCTTTCACTTCCTTGTCAATCAACGCACCAAAAATAACCGCGGACATTTTTATGTGGGCAATAACATGTTCTTACAAAACTCTTCTGCCGTGTAATGTGAATCAGAACCCTCTGATTACTGGTGACAACCAGCAGGATCAAAACAAGTTTCAGTCGTTTCGACTGTATTTTGTACAAACCGTATTCTGTTGTGATGTATTTGCAATACTTTCGATACAGCAACAGAATACAAGATTTCAAAAAACTAAAGCGCTTTTTGCTATTTTTTAAAGAGAATAGTGATATAAGAACGAAGAATCATTTTAATGCTCCGAAAAGATAAATATATGATTTAATTTACAAAAAGTTTAGATTTTTCAAAAACCGAATGTTCGTTTCCGTTTAATTAAATTTTTTTCTGACGTTTTAGAATTTAGTATCACTTACTTTTCTTTAATGTTTCAGGAACAAGATTTTCCTGTTATCTTCTGATGGGAATTAAATATAACCAAAATATTTATAGGATAAATTTTTTACACACTTTTTATTAGATATTGTTATAATAAATTCCATTATCTCAGTTTAGTCACTTGTGCCTGATGAACTTATATATAAATCTACCCATAAGTGTTATAATTTCCAATAATTTTATGTGATAAATACATGTGTGTGTGTGTGATCTATTATACCACATAAAATATAATTTAAAATAGTGAATTTTATTTTAAATTTTTTTAAAGTATCATTATAATTTTTAAGTATTATTATATATATACATTATGGTATATATGTATATATATTTTAAGTATTATGATATAGATACTTATCATAATATATATATAATGATAAATTTTATCTTTTTTGTGATGACAAAGTTTTATAAACTAATTCCTAAATATGATTTATAAAATTTCCTTCTTTTGTCGCAATATTTAATATAAAATACGATGCATTTTCTCTACAAAAAGTAGTACGACTGATAAAAGGCATTCATTTTTATAGATTTTCCGAGTATTTTTTTCAGTTAAATATTTTCCATCAATTCGTTAAAAACAATTAAGGATAAATAAAAAAAATAATAAAAAGGAATCACTCAGTATCAAACGTCTTAAAATTATCACCAAGAACAAACATAAAAAAAATATATATATACAATTTATTTGCATCCTTAAAATTATTTATTTTCTTACAATTAAAAACTAAGAAAGTACCTTAATTGCAACTTTTGAATTGCGTGGGCGTTTGGTTTTTCCGTACTTCTGAAGATTTAATTTGGTAATTCTAATTATTCAACTTTAAGCGCCGCAGTATCATGTGGAATTCAACAGTCAAAAGCAATTACTTGCTCAATTACATTCCAGTACGATCCATTTTTCAAATATAATGTAAAGAATTCGTTCCCAGATTGCATTTTTTTCTGTTTGCTGCATTCACTACAGGAGATTGTTTTTATTTAAACAAAGAGCCTTTAAAAGCTGTTAAAAAATCGGGCAGTCCGCATAAATTTGAAGAAGAAAGCTATGATTTCAATGATAAAAGCAGAACCTTTTTTCTTAATTATGAGCTAAAAGAATGAATATAACTGCGATTTAGTGACACAATCCTCTAATGTTTTAGAGTTCCTAATTTTCTCTTCTTTTAAATCCACGATTTCAGTTCAAACTAGAATAAGATAATTCACTTATGTTCTCAAGCAAATTTGTAATTTAAAGTTTTTTTGTTTGTTTCATTTTCTTACATTTGATTATTGCTTACGAACAAAATCTGATGCTGGGAAAGAAACTATTATTTTTAAACTTTTAAAGGAAATTACGATAACATTATTGTTTAACTAGTTTTAGAATTGCAATTCCATTAAAATTTGTGAGGCTTTTTATTTAATGTAAACGAAAGAAGTGACGTAATTTTTATGAAAAACTTCAACATTTTACAAATTATGATCGTTGTTCAGACATTCCAAATCATTTGTTATGAATACTTTTGCATTAGAAAAAAGGAATACAGTGCCATCTATTAGCGACCGCTAAAACTAAATGCTCCTTCTTTAAATATTTCTTCAGCATGTTTACTTTCATTTAAGGGGAAGTTATTATGTACGAAAATTCCTTGAGTATTTTTAAATAATTTTTCCCATTCTTTTCCACGATAAAAGGGTCTCTGTTTAGTTTGATTCTCATAAATTTAAAATAAAGTTAATGTTTTTTTATTATTATTTTACCTCTTTTATCTATGACATGTCGAAATATAAAAGAAAAGCAGTATCTTTCTAAAAATTAGAAATGATTGAACACCTTAAATAAAATACTTAAATACTTTTCCTTTCCTTCTCATTTTCAAATTATTCATTTTATCATGATTTTCTTTAAAATGCTCATAGAATTACTAGCAATTCCAATAAATGGGATTGCTTGCGCCATCTATGAAAGACAACTGAAAACAAAAGAAATGTGCATGAATTACAACTATTTCGACAAAATGACGAATTAGTTGATGAAAGAATATTAATTCAATCGAAGCAGTCATAAAATTTTAATGAAAATTTTATTTTTTATGATATGATAATTTGTTGCTAATCGTGGATATATTCGACCATTTTGTTCATATTTTAATTAAGAAAGTCATTTTTTTTATTTCAAGTTACATAATTAATTATTGTGTATTTCACGCTTTATGAAATACCAAAAAAGTTTCCTTATATCTGTCCAATTACTTATAAACTTTAAAATTCTAAAAAATATGCTTTTATATTGTTTATAAAATTTCAGTGTGTTAGATACAGTTTGTTGAGCAAATTAAAACACTTCTGAAAATTTATCCAATTCATTTTCATTCTCTGTCTATAGGAGGATTACAAAAATAAATGTCGTCTTTAATTAGGAATTTTCATATATAATAACAGTTACTTCGAAAAGAAACCAAATTTAATTATAGGATTTTCTTAAATGTAATAATGTTTATTGAAGTAGTGTTTTATTAACAAAAGATTTTGATACCCTTTTCTGGAATTCGAGTTAGAATATTTACTCTCATATTACAGTGAAATGAAATTTGTTTCTGTTCATTCAGTTGTTGAGATCAGATCGGAGAATACATTCCTATTTATCGTCCTTTCTCCAAACTTCTATACCACATCAACGTGAGATCCTTTGATATACAGTGGAGATTTAAAATTCCATATACATGAAGGATTTTTAGAGTAAGCAAGGCCCGCAATGCATTGAGAAAGATCTTATACCAGATAACTATGCCTTAAGTCTTACATAAAGCTCGAATGCATTTACAATGACATCGTACTGTTATTTGAGATAAAGTTGTAGTGTATTAAAGGGCTCGTAATATTTTGCTATGATTAATGATGAGCACATTAACCCTTTCCACTCGGATCGCTCTTCTCAAGAACCATTCTAGATCGTATATCATTTTGAAATGTTATTTATTTATTTTATTTTTATTGCCAAAAATATCTACAGAATGGTTAGGAGATGATAAATTTTTTGAGGAAGTTGAAGATAAAGCAATTATATACATTTATTTTTCAGAGCAATTGCCAAGTTCTTGCATTAGATGAATAATTATACTTCGGATTACCTTTTCGAGTGCAAAGGATTGAGGAAATGAATAGGATATTTCTTAAGATCAGACTTAGAAATGTTAAAAGATATTTATTTATATTTTATTCTGAAATTCCAAGGATTAGAAATTTAGTTCAGTTTATGATTCTCAAAGTTATAGAGGGTTGAAACTTTAATTATCTCGACTAAGTTTTACATATGTATTATAAAATCTCTCTGTCCTGTTTGTCTTTTGTTATTTTTTAAAAGCAGATCCCAGATTTTTTGAGATTTAAGCATTAGAATAAACCGACAAGCTTACTGATACAGAAGTAATTTCTAGATAAATTTCATTCAAAATTTAGCATTTTCTTCCTTGTATATTGAGTTAAATATTTGCTAAATTATTTACAAACAATAATTTTCTCCAAATTCTAATTTAATTTTTTAAAAAATTAAATTATCTATTGGTACAAGATATTGATTTCACAATGTTTTTTTCAATGCCGAACAGTAATGTGAGGGTATAGTAACAATTCTGTTGGAATTGGTGCTATAGAGTCTATTTCGTGCTAATAGGGTTTATAACAATCACATCTTAATTTATTAAAGGATTTAGATTTTTAAAAAAGGAGGAATAAGATTTTGTTTTATTTGAATCATAATCGTCTAAAGAAAAGACAAATAGATTTTTTTTAAAAAAATTAAAAATTAAGAATAATTGTAAACTTAATTTCAAAAAAAAAAAAAGAGGGATGGTTTTTGGGAATGCATCATGTTTTGTACAGGGTGCGGCCATTGAAAGTGTTCACCATACGTTTTCTTTCACTTCTTGCACTTTGACCATCATTGCCATCTTTGAAACGATAGATTGCGTCAGACACTGTTTGCCGAGGCGCATTAAGGAAACGAACGACTTCGTACTGTTGTTTTCCTTGCTTAATCGACTCTAAAATAGCAGATCTTTTGCTTCGCATTGTACAAAAATAAAAAATAGAAACCAATACATAAACTAAAAGGTACATTATAAAATATATATTTTATAATTGAAGAATAGACAAACAGGAATGAATAAATATTAAAAAGAAATTAATTAATTTCTGTTCGATGATGTAATAACATTGTCCGATTTTTTTTTCCGCACCCTGTAAATGTTCTCATGTTTAAATCTACGCGAGGACTGTTGAGAACTGAAGCAATATATTTTTTTTTTTCATGAAGGTTAGATGGACTAGAAAGTAACTAAGTATTACACGATTTTCAGACTTTCGTATGAATTGAGGGACGTTTGATTTAAGATAATGGATTTAGCTTGTATTAAACCCATATGCATTCGAATGAAATGGACATAGAATTTAAGATTTTTGGTTTCAAAAATGGTATAGTGGAAGGCATAGAGTTCGTGTTTCTAATGCACCTTTTACGAATGGTGGGTGAACTAGAAAAAGCAACTCTAAAACACAGCAAAAACGCTCGTATTAATAATTGGAAATCCATCGAACGAAGTGTGGATTCTTTTATATACGACTACAGTGCATGCGAATATACTTTTGACTAGGCTCTTGCTGTATGGCGCGAAATTTGAAAAGGGGGAGTACATTCTGGAAGTGTCATCGCGGTTATTCAATTTATAATCAAGGCTATTAGGATTTTCATAGCATTGCTTAAAAATGGTATGCAATGCTAAAGGATTTAAATGAAGACTGTGTTTTACTTAAAAGAAATTATTAGGTTAAACTTGCCCAATTAATTTAATGCGTGAAAAATTGAATAAAAGATTTAGTTAAATTTCACGATGAAAAATTAAAAATAATTTGATAAAATCTAAAGATGTATCTCTACTTTAAGCTTTCATTCAATGTCTGAAATGTGCAATTTTTTTTGTTTGAAATACTAAGATATTCGTATAGTAATAAAACAATATATAAAAAAAATTATAAAGCTCATAAATATACGGATTATTAAGAAAGACGGAAAGAAATTTTCTCTTAATTTCAGATTCATAATTTATCGGAATTTTATTCAAAATAGCACTTTTGATACGTTTAATATAAATAATAATATCTATTGAAAGGACTACCTATTCCGTTTATCTATATTTTTAAAAGGTTCTTTCTCTCTCTCTCTCTCTCTCATATATATAATTTTTATATTGGGAACTTATATATATTTATAAATTTGCAATAACTTCTTTACCATCATAAAAGTCTTCTTGTAAGTGTAAAAATATAACTTTTTTTTTTCATTTTTCAAGATAAAAAAAATTTAAATTATTTTAACTTTATGGCCGAATACTTGCATTTACGCTATTAAAAATCGTGATATAATAATTTTTAATGACAGCTTAAAACAATGATTAAAAATAACAGTCATGTAGAAATATAAATATATACATATTCTCTAATTTGTATCGTATTCATATAAATTATGCGAAAACAAAGATATGTATTACTAAAAAAAGTATTTGTATCAAAAATAAATTTTTGTTAACATTTTAAAGAATTTTGTACTCGACTATGGAATCAATCCATGTAAATATTCCCCGGAGGGGTTTTGTACAAACAAATCATGTCTTTACAACCCTGAATCTAGTCACTTCGATTCAAACCATTTTCCCATGACACTCACCATTACAACTCCATAAAAGAACAGTCTTGATTCACACACACTTCATCACACACATCACTCGAATTGGATCCGCAAAACCCCCTTGAACAACAATCACTTCACTCGATTAAAAGTCAGGGACCATCAAAAATCACACTCTCTATTTACGGCATCGGTTACCCTTCAACGGGTACCAGCCCTGATTTTTTTATCGTTTGTTACACCCCCCTTTCAAATTGACATGAAACGTATTCATGATGTTCCGTCCAATCAAACCTCATTGATAGTGACACGCGTGGTCATGGGAATACGGGGGAGAGGAGATGACAAAGGGAGGGTGCACGCATCGCCGGTCATCCCTCGTGCCGGAAGTGGGAGCATCAGAATCGTTTGGCCGACCTCCCGGATTCGATTACTCCTCGCCCATCAAGGGAGGGTCGAGTAATAAAGTCGCTGCACAAATCGCAATTTCTTAGAATGATATATAATATGGAGACTAGTCGTAAAATATGATACAAGAAGGTTTACAATTTTAAAAAGTAGGATTGGGAACTTTAGATATAAAAACTGTGTTACAGCATTGAGGAAAATAAATGAATGAAAAAAAGTAAAGGAAAAAGAAAAGGGTCTCCCAATATCTTAGGCAAAGTTTGGGCTGGGGAGGTGGGGGGGGGGATAGTACAAATCTTCTTGCTTCATTACAAAAATATGATATAATGTTAACTTTTATGGAGCAATTTTTTTTTCATGTGCTATGTCAAAAATACAAATACGTAAATATATGTTTATTTACTCGGGAAAGGAGAAATTTAAATTCCCCATCGTCAGTCTCGTATTTATTATATGAAGCAATATATTTTGGCATCTTTTCTACAGTTATAAAATCTAAATTTCATCAACTCATTTTAAGAAGCATAATGAAAAACCGAAATCATTGAAACTAAAATCGATTGAGGATATATTCGCTATAAAAAGTCACCTAGATCGATCTGATTAAACCTTTTCATAAATTGATTTTATTTACTCCTTTTTTACTTTCTCGTATATGTAGTATAGAGAAAGTATAGTAATTGTCAAGAAAATACACACTCTATTTTGAGTAAAATCTGTACAGAGGAAGTCCGTCTGTGTGGCTATTCGAATATTAGCCCAACAAAGATAGCTAGATATATAAAATTAGGTGCACAGATTTAACATCTATGATGCAGAAATCTATCCAATTTTGAGGCAAATCCAACAAGGGATTGACTGTCTGTTGGTCTATCTTTCTGAAACATATAAACGCGATAACACAAAAACACAATGACTTAAATATATCAAATTTGGTATAGGATTTCGTGAAATTAAGTGTAATTTTGTGTCAAATTTTGGTTTCAATCGGTCGAGGAAAACGTGTCTAAAACGCAAATTTGATTTTCTATTTTTTTTATATACAATTTACCCATTTATACATTAATCGCCAAATAACTCGCCAAGGATGACACGATAGATACAGTAAAAATGCTAAATTCATGCCAAAATTTAATATTTCCTAACTATTGTACATCAATGCCATGTAAAGCATTCTCTGGTATGACAGTTTGTGCGAGAAAGTTTTGATGAGACCACTCCCTCTGGTTACTTTATCGTGTACCAATTATGGAATGTAAAACTATTACATTTCAATTTGATAAATTCCTAACTCCCTAAGGCAGCAGCTAACTCCCTAAAATAGCAGTCTTTGTAATTATGTCCTTCTATTTGCCTATGGCAAATGAAATTTGCTGTGTGTCCTTACATTAAAGTTATAAATAAGTATATGCTGGATGAATACTATCAACAGGAAGTCTGTTTCTCTTTGTGCATATGAACGTACCTCGGAAACTCACCAAGCAAGATGGACGAAAGCTGGCATCGTCAGAATTGTAAATGTTGTTGTTTCTTATGGCACTTGCCATGGACAAGCCCGCTGTTACGAAGGCAGCGATTTAAGCCTGTAGGGGAGCGCCTCTTGTTTTTTTAATAGCGCCAACTAGGGCCAAGAGTACGACTTTGCTACTCAAGCGTCACTCATTCGCTTGCACAACCCCTTTTTACAGGAGGGCCTATTCATACATCTCACAGATAGAACAAAGGAAGAACAACCATGCCCGAACCGGGGAACGAACCCAGAACGCCCAGATCACGGGGAAGACGCGCTACCTTTATGCCAGGACGCCGGCATTGTAAATGGGAAGTACATTTCTTATCAAATTCGTCAACTGGTTCATTATTTGTCTGTCGTTCCATTCGTGTGCATGTAAACATGGTAATTAAAAAAAACGCCGATAAACTAGGTAAATAAAATTTAGAGTGAAATTTAACCATCAAATTGTTGATATATCAAAGCATATACTCATTTCTCTTGATTGCAGAACATTACAGATCAATACTTATGCATCATATTACTAAAAGGACGACTTCTGCTAGTTTGTGGATATGTTGATTTATATTGTTTTTGAAAATAAATGTAGAATTTATATAAATGTGTTTTATTTCAGTTTCATTATTTTATTACAACCATAGCAATATCATGCTTGAAATAGGTTATTTTTGCTTCGACCCAGCAGAATTAATCTTCATGGCATACACATTTTATTAGAAATGATGCCAAGAAAATGAATCTCGCCTTTTAAATGATGTTACATATGCCAATAAAATGAAATTACAATTTCTAATTTTACAAAAAAAAAAAAAAAAACATTAGCAATAAAATTATTTGCAAAAACTTTGTACTATCAGTTGCTGTCATCATAATAGTGATTACGACGCCAAAATGGTAGACTTCATCCACGAAAGATACGCCA
Source organism: Argiope bruennichi (assembly GCF_947563725.1). Classification (NCBI taxonomy): domain Eukaryota; kingdom Metazoa; phylum Arthropoda; class Arachnida; order Araneae; family Araneidae; genus Argiope; species Argiope bruennichi. The sequence continues at coordinate 124,829,127 of NC_079154.1, read as the reverse complement.
TCGAAGCTTTCGACGATGAGGATAGAACGATGGAAACAAGATGTTTTTCTGCCACTCAGGGGTATGAGGAGAGGGGAGGGGAGGCTGATACGCTTAATTCATCAGGGAACGGCTGGGTGGACCAGTTGCCCTCTGACCCTCCTGGCAAGAGCTCTATTCTTTTGATTGAGAAGTCAAATGTAATAGAACGGAGTGGGGTGGGAGGATTTTCAGTGTTAGTTCGAACAAGAGCAGGGAGTTGGCGCATTAGTTCCAATACTTTGTTATGTTTTTGGCAACATTTTTGTAAAAAATTTTGCTGGATGGAGTGCTTTGTTTTGATAAACTACTGGAGCTAGTTATTATATTGCAAGTCAATAATTGTTGTGTTTTTGTCAGTTGAAGATATTTTAGTGAACAGAGAAAAAAATTAATCTAATTAGCATTCATTGTACAATATATATAAATTGACGGAAGTGTCATGGTTGACAATTTTTTAAGAAAGGAATAAGAATCAAAATAAATTTTTCTTATTTAAAAAGAAATTTTTATGCAACCATTTTCTTTAATTATAGTAAAAAAAAAATTAAAAATCATGCATAAATTTTCTATGTCATATTTCTATAAATATTTGGTAATTTGCTGTATTAATATAGTGTTTAAATAATGCTATTATATTATTTCAAGAACTGTACTATGTAATTTCTTTAAAATGTGATAGAGATATTAAATTCTCTTGTAGCAACAATTAAGACCGGCCTATTTCTAACGGTTTAGAAATAAACTATAGGGTCACAATTAAATTGGTAGCCGTTTATATTCTCTTAGAAAAACGTTATCAATTTAAATGCAGTGTAGAATTAAAATTAGTCATAAAATAAAAATCTCATAAAAAATTCAAACGATTTTTTTCTCTTCGAGCATTGCAAATAACTCAATTGCAACAATCTTTTGCATTTAACAAAATTCTGTTCTGAACGTAAAATGAATAATAATGCATTTATACTTCTTATTATGCAGGTAATCTTAGCTTATGTGATACCTTTTTTAGATTATTCCTACCCTCCCCCTTTTCTTAAGCATTAAATCTGAGCTGCGCTTCGATTTAACAACGAATCGGCACGCCACTATCATTACGTCTGAGATCTCAGAAGATGACTACTGCTCGTTCCGCGCCCTTTTTATATCCTTCCGTGTGGCAACACCACTTCTTCGAGTCAGCGGTCATTTCCTGGAGTGACGCCATATTGGCGATGGCAGAGTCTGACTGACAGATTTGTCTTTTCATAAGCCGGCCTTTTTTTTCTTTCTTTTCATCTTTTTCTTTTTTATTATTATTATTATTGCAGGAAGGAACATTAGTTTCCGAGAAGGAAATAGAATGGTTCTTTGCCAAATAGTATGGATTATCTCCACAGGTATTACAGATAAAAAGAATTTCCTGCGAGCTGTAAGGTAACGCACGTTTCTGTGTCAATCATACATTTGCAGCAGCTATTGTGAAGCCTAAGGAGGATAGTTTTCGACACGAGTAGGCTTATATATTTTGTCCTTCATGTAAACGTGGAAGACCCGTGCATTTTCCTTATAATCTGATGCTATAGAATTTTTTATAGTTTATCCATCTTAAGAAATTAAATGAGGTTAAGAATATTTAGTTAAGGAAAGTGACATTTAGAGGCAAGCTTCTACAGCACAAAATTTCAAGGATAAACTTTAAAAAATGTTCAGTTTCTTTATATGCTTTGGATTAATATTAATTAAAAAGAAGTGTAAATCCGGGCTTATACTATTAATTAAACACCTGTGTGTAAGGCTGGGATAGCCTGGTTGGTAGGGAGTTGGTTTCGCATCTTTTGGGTTGTGGGTTCAAACCCCGCCGGCCGAAGTACATGGTGGCTGGTGCACATATAAATCTGTCGTAGCCAAAAAGTTCTCCAAGTCTAGACAATACCACTGGGGGTACAGAATCAGAGGTGTTTGTTCTCCGATTCAGGCCTAAATTACAATCTGTGAATGAAATGTATGAATGTCCGCCCCGTGAAAACGGCTGTGACGCCTGAGTAGCTAAGACGTACTCTAGGCCCTAGATGGTGCTACTGAAACAAGAGACGCTAAAACTCGGCTTAAAATCGCTGACTTCGTCAGAAGACTTGTCTATGACAATTGCCATAAGCAACAACAACAAAACAGCTGAATTTAGATTTGGATTATAATCAAGACGTGGCCTGAAAATCTCACGCCATTAGCTGTCACGTTCGCCATTGTTGATAAGGTAGCGAATTTCGATCGAAGACGTCCAATTTGGACCCCATGCTAAAACTTTTCGAATAAAGTAGCAAAAGTTTATCGCTTTTATCCTGTTAACAAATTTTATACTCTTTAAAATTATACAAGAAGAATTTAATTACCTCTCCTGGCCTCAGCACAGTAAAACTATATTTTAAATTGCTGGATCGCAATTTTAATATTCTATTTTGTTGGATTCCAGGAAACGTTGGTATCCCTGGGAACGATCAAGCTGATGTTGCCGCAAAAACAGCTAATTCAAATGAAGAAATCTTTGTTCCGTTTCAAGACTTAAATCAAATTTTAAAGCAAGGTTCGCTTCGTATATGGCAGAATACTTGGGACTCGCAACTTGATAATAAATTGAATTCCATCCAACCATTTATTCCTGGGTTTAAGAATGACTCTCTCAGCCGTAGAATGAGTGCTGTATTAACAAGGCTTCGCATAGGTCATACTCATTTTACTCACAAACATTTACTTCATTCAGACACAGCTTCAATTTGTGCAAAATGTAGTATTGTAATTTCAGTTCGACATATCATATGTGAATGCCCTAAATACCGCTTTCTAAGAATAAAATATTTCGGCAGTGATTATCCAAATTTGAAAGATATAATTAGCGAACCTTTCCATATTAATGTATTTTCATTTTTACTTGACATCAATTTCATGCATAATGTCTAATTTCCGTTTTCACTTTGTTATTTTAACTTCACGTCCCCTTACTGAAATGAGTATATTTTTTGTATTTTAAGATAACTCGAGTTTGGCACAGCTTGGCCGGTATTAGCCCTTGAGCCATAAAAAAACAATCAAATCAAATCAAATCAACCTCTTCTGGCTCCGGGCAGCATGATCCATATTGTTTCTTTAGAGAAAGTTGCTTTTGCAGCTACAATACTTGTTAAGGTCATCAACAAATCATTAGTAGATTTATATATTATTCTTTATACAGAACACACGCAAGCGTTTCATGTGTTTATCAGGATGTTTATTCTCAGAACCTTTAAATAGGCGCATCTCTAAAATAATGCCTCATTTACTACTTTTTTCTTTATAGAACGCAGTATGGGTTCCGCAAAATTACTGAGAAAAGCTTATTGATTTCCCGCGCTACATTTGAGTATTTTCCTTAGATATGAACGAAACTCTCAAAAAAATATATCAATGTTTTTGATTCTGCAATTTTAAATAAAAAAATGTTTCTTTCTTATTTCGATTTATTATCTGATATTTTAATTTTTTTTCATTTCGAAGGAAAATATTAGTTTATTTTTCTTATTATCAATCGTACTGATTACTCTTACTTAATCATTTCATTTTTTATGAGAATTTGTTTTTTGCTTCCAACTTTCCTCTTATTCATTCATAAGACTTATCTTAAAGAATCGATTGATTCTATCTGTAATGTGTCAAGTAAAAGCAATTTAATTTCCTTCTCGTAGATGTTGAGAAGATTGAATTTAAAGAGATTTGGGGATATGAGCGAAACAGAAATGACTGTACAAATAACATCGTGCAACAAATTAATCGCCAAATTCTACACTCGGCTACTCTTTTTTTTTTTTTTTTTTAACAAACACCTGTTAGAAGCAGATATATTTAAAGCCCAACAGAAAAGATTGTCTGTATACTTCTATGGCTCTAATTCAAATTATAGACATGTGAATACACCTGTTATGTTATGATTGTCATACGCATTAAGCCATTAGTATGAATCCATGGTTGTAGTAAACTCTCTCGTGACGGTGAACTCTCAAATAACCACAAAAAAGATTACAGTTGAAGAATAATTCCTTATGTATCCAAAGATTGATTTTGATAATATTTATCATCTCTTGGATCAATGAGACGCTTTGGCAATCAACCCAAAAAGTGATTATATTATGAGCAGTAGATAGTATATTTAAGATATTATATCACCTGAATAGCATTCTTTAATTAGCAAGTATATTTATATTCTCACAAGCCATTACAGAAATTTATTACAATACTTTTGCCATTTGGCATGATTTATATTTATATTAACCTCTTACGTAACGCGTCTAGCGCGTTCAAGTGAAACTTCTGCAGGGCAGCCGTAACGCTCTTCAAGCGTTCTTCAACATTTTAAAACTTTTAAAACGCTTTGTAAATGTGTACTTCTTTGAATTTTTATTTTTGTTTGTTCTGATCTGTATAGAGATATCTGTACTAATAATTTATAATATACAGAGTATATATACTATTATAATACAGTTAGTATACAGAGATATATACTAATCTGTACAGAGAAAACAACACTACATGCGGCGAAAAACAAGTACCCCAGAGGAGAAATTTTCGAGAACAGGAGAAAATGGCGGAAAGGTTAATTTTTGTTGATGAAATTTTTAATGAATACTTTTTGTATTTGACCCTAGAAAACAATCGCATATTTTTTTATTAATAATCACAGTGAGATTAATTTAATCGTTGATTTGTTTTCTCAAATCAAATGAATTGCCATTTAAAATTTTAAATTCTGCTGCCTTATAACACAATACACAGATTTAAAAAAAAATTGCAAAGGAATAACTACAACTTTGTACTATCCAATGTTTTTAATTTTTTAGGGAAATTTTCAAACTTTAAAAATTAATGATGAGAAGTTCAGAAGGAGTTGTGGAAATAACTTCAAAATCAAAGAATCCAGAATGAATACTTGAAAATTAAAAACAATAATGGCACATTTCATTTTGTTTCTGATATCATTTACTCAATTCATTAATAAGTAATAAACTATTACATGTATTTCAGAATTAAATTTTTTTTATGATATAAGTAATCTATTATTTAACCCTTTAAAAGGTCATTTTTTTCTAGTCATATTATGTTAAAATATTTTTAGGCTTAAAATTAGAATAAGAAAAGGGATTCATTTAGCTTATTAGATAAATTTAATTTGATTAATTAATTAATTTGGTTAATTAATAATTAATTAACATATCAAGACACATCATTTTGTGTGATATAAAGAACTGAAGCATCTAAGTTTCTGTCTTTCTAAAAAAATTTGTCAGAACTTATGCCAACCTACATAAATTCATATAAAGATTGATAAATTTGGTGGGAAGCATACTTCCCACGGTCTTAGAAAGGGTTAATGGCAGATGTTTCAACAGAAACTGGGTAAAAATCGGGTAGATGGAACCGATTGAATTACAGCTTTTGAGATTGAAGCATAAAAAGGATAGTTTAAAAAAACGATGAACGAAAGGAATTAAAAAAAACTTTTTGTAATCTAGAAGACAAATGCAGATTCATTTTATTAGGGATATAAGGAAAAGAAAATTTCGCCATTTTCTCTTCTACTCTGATGAGAATAGAGTTTGAGGATGAAACTGAGTGCCGGAACACTGCATCTTCTAATAACTTCCCAAATACATTTGAGCAGTTATTTGAACATCATTTTTCATCATAAACACAACAGTTTGAAGATCATTTTCACCCTCTAACGTTTAAGCATTTGTAGCTATCAAAAACTTTCAATACAAAAATTGTTTCGTTTCAAAGTTGAATGTTTTGCCCCGTTTACTATTAGAAAACTTTTTCCACTTCAATTTTTCCAATAACAAAAATTATACATAAAAGAAATTGAATAATTTAACAAAATCCAAAATAAAAAAATTAGTTAGAGAGAAATTTAATTCAAAATAAGCTTTTCTTAACTAGTCTTGCCTCCAGATAAAGAACCTGAAAATAGCGATTGTGAATTAAATTCTACAACCAAATATTTTTTTACATGATTCATCTGCTGATGTTAATCCACTTTTTAAGTTTTTTTCCCCTTCCTGGTTATCTATACTTATAATAAAGCTCAATGTGTGTGTGTGTGTGTGTTGGCGCTCTACAGGCCAGACCGTTTGACATACAGCTACCAAATTTGATACATGTATACCTTGGAGGTTGGGAATGTGCACCTGGGGTTTCTTTTTTCGAATTTTTAATTAGAATTTTAATTATTAATTAAAAACTAACTTTCCCGCCAAAAAAATCTTCTATTATCCCCAGCGCCAAACGAGAAAGGCTTCAGTTTTTTTTTTCTCCCAACAGTAATGAGGCTAGGGTTAAAATTTTTCGGCTGATTATTTCAATCGGTTCTGTTTATTTTCTTAATGTTTGATGCATTTAAAATTAAACATTGTTAATGAATCAATCTTTCAGATTCATTCTGAAGTACTTTTGAATTAAAATAAAACAGAATAAAGGAAATTAAAAATTTCTAATCCGCATAGCGTTACCCCAACTGGCGTAGAAAAAATCACGTATTTGCGTTACGTAACCGGCGAAGAAAATTCACGCATGCGCATTCTGTTCTGATTGTTGCCATGACAACGTTATCAATGGATGATTTAAATTATTTTTGGGTTAGTTGCATGCTTTTGTAAGTAAATTGTATTTATGTTAGTTATATATTTTTTGTATATGCTTATAGTTTTAAGTACATCGTTTTTTAAGTAGTTTTTTTAAAACCTGTTTTCAACCGTTTATTTTAAACGATTCGTTTTATTTTCTTAGTGTTTGATGCATTTAAATTTAAACATTGTTAATTAATCGATCTGCTCATAATGAATCTAAGAAAATTTTGTTGACCAACTCTTGAGATATTACATAAATTAAAAAAGATATTCTTTAGTGCCCATAAAGTTTAAACGCTGAGTGACTCTATTTTCAGTAATCAGATTATAAAAAAATGCTTTGTTTCAGTAAAAAATATTGTTATATTAATTGAAGATAAATTCTTTCCACTTTAATTTAAAGCATAAATTCTACCTGTGCTAACAGAAAATGAGAGAGATACATATTACGTTATGACTGAAGGCCTTTATAATATTATGAATGAATTATATGGTAATCAAAATTTGAAGTTTTAAAATATTTTGATGAAGAAGCTATTAAAGTAGAAATTGCATAAAATATTTAATTATTAAAATTTTAACGAACATTAAGATTGGCGAACCGGCTGGTCGCCAAAGGCGGCTAGTACAAGAATAAAAATTAAATTCTATGCTACCAATTTTTTTTTTGCTCTAAACTAGCGGAGTTATTTGTTATTTGAATTTTTAAAATCCTCATAGGATGCAATGCAAACGTTCACAACATTACTATACTTTAAACAGTCAGTAAATAAAAAATAAAAATTTTAATTGAGTTAAAATTAAATTCTAAACTTTTCTGACTATGCATTTTCCAACATTTTGATATGGTGAAAATCCAATTGCGTAAATATGAATTTTAACGAGAATCCCTCGAACGAATTGTGATGTGTCCTCAACGATCCAATGATAACGATATAAAAAGTATATGTTTATAAAATTGACTGAAATATTGGCGGAAGCATATTGTATGTTCTTTTTTTACAATAATTGTACACTGTTAAATTTGACAATTTTTTCAACAGAGAGAAATGAGGGAAACGTAAAATCGTAAGTATAATAAAAAAAGATGAAAAAAATTTAATAGAATCATTAAATATTATTTATTATTATTTAACGCTTTGTCGTCTTATCGTCTATGCGTAAGCAAAAGTAAATAAATATTTCACAAATAATAACTCTGAATAAAAGGATATAAAAATGCTGCTTAGCTGGATTTTACTCTATTATGATTTGATTGTACCGAGATGACTGTCATAATAAAACTTTTCATGCAATGTCGTTATAATTTACCTTTCCTAATGTGAGATAGATAAAATTAAAAAATAAGTTGCTAGATTTCCAAATTTTTAGGTAAATGAAAGAATCAAAGTGAAAAGAAAGTATATTGTGTAAAAGAATCATTACAAATTAATTTACTTCAATAAAAAATATCGCGAGATATTTCAAATAAATATGTGACAGATTGTATTTTAAGCTATTAGTCATTAGTTCAAGATCCATTAGCTATTACTATGGTATTTTTATGTTCTTTTGCATAAATTTTGGCCAGACGATATTTTTATAAATTTCGCTTTTTAACAATAATTGAATTCATTTACAATTCTAAAAATAAAAATTTCTGATCCTGACTTTAAAAAAAAAAAAAAAGTAACCAGTACGATATGTTGAAATATTAGTGTTCCGAAGTATATTCGCACTTTCCACTGAAGTGATTAAGTGAACCAAAAAGTTCTATTTTTTATGCTTGAAATCGATCTTGTAATAAATCAAAACTCCACCGGAAATACGTAATTTATTTTTGAAACGATTGAAGAACGCGAAACTTTATGATTATTTTTGTATTCGAGAGGGGGAAAAAAACACATCGATTCTCCTAGAATAACTTTCGAAATTTAAAAATCCATATTGTTATCAAAATAGATTAACGTGCATCGGGGCTTTCGAGTTCGAAATATACTTTTAAAAACTACGAGGTTTTATCGAATATTTTATTTCGGTTGTGTATGGCTTTTGGAATCTTCGAAATATTTTTTTTTGTTATTATTAATAATAAAATTTATATCATTCGTTGGTTCGAATATCGGAGATTCTTTTTTTTTTTCACCCCCAACTTTCATTTTCTGTCCCCCCCCCCACTCGTAATCCTTTTCCACTTCCTCTGTCAGACGACATTTTTGAAAACGTGCTGCCCCCTGGCGGCTGTCGACAACCTTCGGTTTTCAGAACCTAAAAGCAAAATGAGATAACCGAACAAAAGATGTCAGGAATTTTTTACTTGCTTTTTAATTCTAGCAACTCGGTGGGAATTTTTAAATTAAAGCTTTTGCGAAAAGGATCAGAAATAATAATAAAAAAACATTGCCAATAAAAAGAAAATGTGGCTTCGCTGCCTGCTTGGTTTGTTTTTATGCGGGCAGCATAGAGAATATTGGGAAAAATTCTGACACTGAGTTAATTACAATGAAAGTTCACAGCGCCCTCTCACACAAACGGTGGAGACCTTGTAATCGTTCATCACGTGTATTTTTTTTATAAGCTGTCTATGACAACGGTGGTCTCTCTTTTGTTTTAAGTTCACTCGCGTTACTCAGTATGCTGATACTGCTATAAATTTTAGTACACGATTTTTTTTTTTTTTTTTTCCATCACGGCGTCTTTTGTTAGAAGGGTTGCAGTGACTGGCGACAAGCGCAGTCTGAAAACATAATTAAGTGGCTTAGTATCTAGGAAAAAATGTTCAGATAGTTTTATTAATTGAGACTGAATACTGATAAATAATATTGCTTTTTATATCAAGCTGCGCATTTTCGAAGCAAACTCTTGTTGAAATATATAAGTAAAATTTGGTTGTTTAATGATAGATGTGATGTAATAAGTTTAATTTTTTCGACAAAATTGTTTAGAATAATTAAATTTTATATTTTATGCTATATTTAAACATAACAAAATGCATTAGATAAGATAAGAATCTATTGGGAGAAATGTATGACTTAACCAGATTAATTCAATTTACTGGATATTGGGAAACAGTCTACTATTTAGTAAGAATTAAGAAGAAATTAGAGCATTTGAGGGAGGGAATTACGCGTTTTATAGCGTTATTTTAAGGAAAGGGGCTATGCTTTTGATTTGATTTGTTTTACAATCTAAAAACAGCTAGTTATACATTTAATTGTTCAAATCTAATTGTTAATTGTATAGCCCATAACCTGAAAAAGAGTGTGAATATATTTTTACAATAAAAAAGAAACCGCTTTCTTAATTTGTAGCAGAGGCGGCGATAGCAGGGGGGCAATTGCCCCCCTGTCGGCAGCCTTTTGCCCCCCCCCCGTCGGCGAGAAATTCAGAGTTTCGTCGGCAAAAGTGTTCACCGTTTCATAATGGTTGTTGAGAGTTGATCATTATCGAATATGCTTATTTAAAATCCACCTTAAAGTTAATATAATGTAAACAGTTGAAATATCCAAGTAATGGTTAAAGTGTTTTGGTTATATTTGGCAAAATCAAGTGGGGTAGGTCAATAATATGCCGTATTTTGCAGACAATTTTTGATTGACCAAACTAAGAACTGAATGCAATGGATGTCGAAGACGTTACATTCGCAGATTTTAAGACATCTGATTCAAATGTCTGTCATTAAGCTTAGAATTTGTACTACTTTTGGTAATGTAACCGACAAGGTAACAAGTGAATAAGATATTGACAAGGTGATATTCTCATTTTGTTGGTAATTTTTGGTCTGTCGAATAAACTCAATGCTGTGAGTGCCGAAGATGTTAAATCTGCAGATTTTTCAGACATTTGATTAAAATGTCGTTCATCAAGCCTTTAATTTGCATTACTTTTGGCAATAGAACCGACAAGATGACATGTGTATAAAACATAAGACATGTCGTATTTTGTCAAAAAATTTTGATCGGTTCTGAGAATTCAATGCGAGGGGATGTCGACGAGTCCAAATTCACAGTCATATTATTTAAATGTCATAATGTTCATTCAGCATATAATTTATACTATATTTAGCTGAATAGTCAATAATCTGGCAAATGAATACGACGTCACATTTTTTCCGACTAATCTTTATCCTTCGGCTAAGATTTTGTCATAGATTATGAAAAAAAAAATTGTTTTCATCGGGCACTTCGATTACCTGCCAGTGGAATTATTAGAGAAATTGAAGCTTTTATATTATTCATGAATAGAACGATAGAGTTGTTTTCCATAATTCATCATTCAAATTCAAGTTCTAAAATTAATCATCATCTTATTCATATAATTACTACTTCCTCGGTAACGAATTGATAAATTTATTTTATTCATTTCACTATGAGAATTGCCTGACTAAAATCTAGTTAATGGTTAAACTAAATTAAAAAACAACAACAACACTGTTTTCTTTTGACACTCTTGTGAGTATGCATGCTAAGAAGAGTTATTTTGCTGTAACCAAATTATGTGAATTCATTATACACATAACATACATATACACTGGAGTAAGTAAATTGTATAATTGTAAATTAAATCCATTTAACAATAAAATATCTGTTTTCTTTTGCAATCTAATTTATCATGCTACAATTATTACACTAAAGAAATATTACCGACTGCAGTTGACGAAAAAAAAAATATTTTTGGTATGGCAGCTTTTTAGCTACACTACAAAAGTTTATCCAATTTATCCTAATTTTTTAAAAATAAATTATTACCTAAATGCTTAAGACTCTGCATTCAATATTATGACTATGTAATCGGAGAACGTATCATTTATATATACTTTTCTTTTAATTAATATTATCGGCAAAAAGTATATAATTTCAGACACTCCAAAACATTTAATAGACTTTGAATAAAGATTGTTTGATAAAAAGATGATTGAAATAGTTATTCTTAGAATATTCATAAATAACACGTCAATCCCTTGATATACGCATTTACTTAATTTCCTAATTAGATGGCAGATCTTATTTGGGACAATTATTGTTATCTTAATCCTCAGAAAAATATAAGGGCATTTGAGGTAATGATGCGTTTTCAAGTGATTTTAGCTTTTTAAATTACTTAATACTTACATTTAATTGCAGATTTAAAATTAAAAATTAAATAATTCCATACGCGAGTTAAACTCGCCATTGTATATGAAGGAGTTCAAAAAAGCTTATGCATGCAACTGAGGGGATAAAACACACCTATTGGTAGGAATATTAGCTTGTAATTACTTTGAATTAAGAAAGTACTTAATAGTACATAGAATAGTCAGAAAGTGCATAAATAAAAATGAAGATAGGTAAATTCATGTTTAAGATCTAATTTTTTTTCAAATAAAATGCATTGATTTTTTAAGCCTAAATATATATAGAAAAATAAATCCAAGGGGGATGTAACGTTTAAGCAGTCCATTTTTCATAAGAATATTTTTCATATCTTACATAAAATAATAAGTTTGTACATATATTTACAAAATGTTTCTCCGGCCTTCTTAAAAAACAAAATATTGTATCTTTTCTGTTTTCTATATTGTTCGTGTCCGAACTATAGTACATTTTTATTGAGTGCGCGCACTTATTCTCCTCGGATTCGAAACATATCTTAATTCTTGCTCGTTGTTGCAATTCTTACTTAACAAATATTTTAGGTAGGGGACTAAACAGAAAAATCGGTTTTTGAAGAAAACATCAAATATTTTTTATTTATTATTCTGTATTTCTAAAACAGTTACTTTTGAAAAACTTTTTGTTTCAACATTCATTTTATATAGCTTTTGATATAAAATAGTAAGAGTATGCATTTGTACATTTAGCATGACACGTCATTCTGGTACAATCTGTGTTTCTATCTATATACTACAATCTAGAGTAGAATATGACTATATTTTTTTTCTAAAATTAGATCGCAGAGAAATTAAATCTCAAGAGTCTCATAAAAAATAGACTCAAATGTTGACAATTTTTTAATGGTTAGTAAAAAAAAGTGAGAGACATTTTTTTTTTACAAATACCTTTATAAAGTTTTAACAATAAAAAAAGGATCAGCATCTGAATAAAAATGAATTAAATAATACTTGATTTTCTTTAATTAAATGTAAAATTAATTATTAAGAGTTATTTTGATGCCAAATTAGAGATATGGTGTTTGCCCCCCTGTCGGATTTGTCTTGCCCCCCCCCCCCGTCGGAAAATCTCTACCGCCACCTCTGATTTGTAGCAGCAAATACAAGAAAAAATATTAGCAAAATCCGCATTCCACGATATCCGATTATTTTAGAACTAAGAACTAGAAAATTAGAACTATCTCTTGGAGCAAATCTAAAAAAATGCATGAAAATGACTGAAACCTACGTTCTTTTTATATTTAATCTTGAAATGTTTTTTATTTAACCCTTTCAAGACCGACGGGACATTTAAAAGCATTTAAACCAATAAGAATTTTCTGAAATCGGTCTTGAAAGGGTTAAGAAAAAAGATAAAATAATACGAATGGTGAGAATGCTTAATTTCTTTCCGCTAATCGATAGCTGTTTGTAAAATAGCAAATTAAAGATCTATTTCACAAAATAAGCAACAGAAGATTATAAAGAGTTCAGGAATTGAAAATCTATTTAGAAAAAAAAAATCAGAACCATTGGATATTTCATACGAACAGTAAGTGATAACTGAAGTGTAAAAGTTGTTCGTTTCTGTCAATTGAAAATGCATGAGTTGATATTGAATAAAAAGCGAATACTATTCTTCGAAAATAGAGAAAATACAGAGAATCAACAGAAGGGTAATGTTCATTGCAAGTATTTCAGTTTAGATTTGTATATCATTTACATGACTCAAAACATATAAACACATTTTTTTTTTTAAAGAAAACCTTACTAGAGTGTAAATTTAGCTTTTCCAGTGTTAAGCGGAATTATTCTTTCAGCTATGAAACTTTAGAATATTAGATTTGTCCCCATATATTATGTTTGTGGCATAGAGTAAATTTTAATGCTTTTGTATACTAGTTGTATGAAAATATTAAAATAATATTTTCAATCTTTTTAATGCTTTTTGTCGACATTTCTAGACCTTTTTTTTAGTGGACATAATCTCGCTTTAGCAAATATAGTAATATAACGAGTATATTTCAAAGACACTTGACATAAATTAAAACGTTTGAAAATAAACGAAATAACTATTTTATTAATTTCAGTTTAAAAGCTTTTGATGCATAAATTGAATGCTATATTTTTGTAAAATCTTTTCCATTAAAATAAAATTAAATTAATTTTAAAAAAACCTGCAATTTTTATCTACTACTATTGGCGAATCAATTGATCGGCAGAGACAGATAGTAATAAAGATTATGTTTACAATAATCTACGAAGAACGCGTTTTATTTTTCAAAATCTACAAACCTAAGAATTAAACATATCCATGAATATTTATATCTTATGGAAAACTGCTTCTTAAATATTCTATAAATATTTATGAAAATAACCTTTCATTTTATTTTTTCTTAATAAAATATTTAGAAATTCACTTTTCTAAAGATAAATTTGTTGTACCTTCAAAGCGTTTGGTGTCTTACGAAATTATTTCATGTTGCAGATCTTAAAAGGTAAGCTTATTTAAGTAAAAATTTTAAAGGGATAAACGTTATTATTTTACTAATTGACATTGTAAATATTAAATTTCAGTGAAAGATCAATTTCTACTGATAGAAAAAAAAAATCAGTTTACTCGGAATTTGAAATTTAAATCTGTCATTCAAATAGGAAACGATTTGTTATAAGACTATTTTTTTTCTATGCATGTTAATAGCATATATATTCTTTGAAATGGAATAAAAAATTTCAATTTATTTTCAATAAACAGCATCTCATTTCTTAAGCAAAGTTTTTTGCAATATAAAATTAGCATCTTAATTTATCTGAGTACGTTCGAAATGAGATTTTTGAAAAAAACCATAAAGTAGCTATATCTTTAAATTTTTACATAAAATAGATTGAAAAACATCTATGAAATTAAACTGTAGCGGTTAAATTTTTGAAAGAGTTTTGAAAGTTCGAAAAAATATGATGATTTCTAGGGTAAAAATATGTAAAGATTTTTTTTTTTTTTAATTTATCGGATGATTTGTTCCAAATCTTGCAAATATCTTAAGAAGTATATTACCTAGAACCAAAAATAATCTGTATTTCTATTTAAATATTAGAGTTCAACTAATAGGTAATATAAAATTTTAAATTTTTTTTTTTTTGCATACTGAACGATTAAAACAACTATAGACTATTTCTAAATAAACAGAATGCATATTCTCTAATTCAGTAACTGCAGAATATATTCAGAAACTATTAATCCAAATCCGAACAAAATTTATGCATTAAATTTTAATTTATGCATTTTTGGCTTTAAAAAAACCCTTACTTTCTACCAAAATTTAAAATATGAGGAAAGGCATTTAAATGTTAAATAGTATTAAAACGCGTATTATGTAAATATAAAAATCAACGAAACTTTCCAAAGAAAGAACTTAAAAATAAAATTCAAAAGAGTTTTGAAGACTGTTTTGAAATTAAGAATGTTATTTGAAAAGATGTTATTTGATGTTCTTGCAAAAGATCAACTTTTCAATGTAATCACCTGCTTTAAAGTCAAAATAACAGTTTTAAGCTTAAAAAAACTTAACTTAAACAAAATTTAAATTACTGTTTATTATCATTATTTCCGAATTGTAAACTGAATAAACAAATGCTCTTGATACGAAGAGCACATAAAAGCGATTAATAGCCAAATGTTGTAACTTTTTCATCGCCAAACGCGTTCTTCTCGGCTAGTGAGCGGGGTCGCTTCAACTTCCGGAAGTGCGTTTTGTGCTCGTATATATCGTGACACGAAATAGCGGGGAGCAGAAAATGACACAACCTTCCACAATGCCTCCGAAGAAAAAAGAAAGAAAAAAATTGCAAAAATAAATTATTTTCCATCGACCTTCAATATCGGGTGGTCTGCCTTTGTGACGTGTATTAACGAGCGTTATCGTCTGCCTTTTGCGCGTTTTCAAAGTATTGCAAGCGGGTAAAAATTTTATCGTCTGACAAAGTCTGTTTTTCTAGATTTTTTTTCTTCCCCTTTTTCTTTCTTCGTTCTACTGTTTTTCGCTCCCTTCTTTTATTATAAGCGCGTGTTTTTTTTTTTTTTTTTTTTCTTTCTTTTTTACCCATCATAAACTCGATAATGTTTGTTGGTTTTGCCAAACTTGTATTTTTTTTCTTTGCTCTTTTATTTTTTCATTAATCCCTTGTTAAAAAAATTTCCCGCCCTTTTTTTAGGTCCTTGCTACACGATAGAGATATCCCCCCTCCCTTCATTCTCTCTTCTGATTTGTTCGAGCTTCACAAAGAACTGAAGACAGTTTTAATTCTGATAAAATAAGCAAGACTGTTTTTTTTCTTAACCCAGGAAGGATACATAGAAAAAAAAAAACTGCTTAAAAGTACGTAAACAAGACTCGCTGTCAGCTTTGTGTTTAGAACAATAAGAACGATGACGGCTTTTAAAAATAAATAACTTCTTTCAAATCTTGACACAATCACTGTCGAAGTCTGAAACCAACAAGTCATCAAATTTTCTGGAACTTCCTGTTTGCAGTGAAGCTTGATTGTTTACCCAGGACGTTTCCATGGGATGAAATATATATTGAAATACAGATTTCTTATAATGAGAGGAGCATATTTCGAAACTGTATTACCTATGCGGAAACACGTCATTCAGTTGTTCGTCGGAAATATCTCGACTTTTTAATGGCACACATCCTTTTAATTGTGTTAAAAAAATAATATGCAGATGAATAGGCGGATTCCCTCTAATATAATTTATACTTTTGTCACATTAGAATTTGCTGTTATTAGCTATATGCGTACACAAACAAATGCATAGAATTTGAAAAGAAACGCTTCGTTATCATGAAATAAATAATTTTAAATATATCTTTTTGACAATTTTATTTTATCTTTAAAAAAACTATTTTTAAGTCATTTATCTAATTTTTCCGCAATACCTAATATTATCAAATAATTCAAAGTAGGATTTTAATTTATTAATAAGTCTTAAAGAAAGAAAAAAAATCCGCTTGCTACACAATACTTAATTTAGAAGTTAATAGAAAATATAAGATACAATACTATATATCGCAATAAAGAAACTTATTACAATGGATATAGCTCAGTATGATCGCGATAAATGTTATTATTCGCTTTGTGTTATCAAAAACCGTTGGTTCCGAACCGATATATTCATATGAATTCAAAAATATTCTGTCGTGGCTGGTTCGTGAGTGCTTTGAAGAAATAGGCAAATAGAAAACTTAACAACAAATTTATTGCAGATTCGTTCGAGTTACTCTGCTCAGTAATTCCTTCTTCTCCAAGAGCAAACATTCGAATGACATCACTCTTTTAATTATACTCGCGCTAGTGGTCTAGCGCCATCTATTAACGTTTATTTCCTAACTCTTCAAAATCCAACCACTACATATTCCTTTAGTGGGATCAATATATTGTTTAATGTAATTAGTTTTGAAGAAGAAATTGACTAATATTTTTTTAATCAACGTTAATAAAAGACATTACGTGGAATTCCTTGCTCGTTTGTAAATCTGAGAATCCTTTTATTTATTTATTTATTGTCTGAACTAGAGTGATCTGGATTGAGTTGGTTAAATTAATCAGCTAGGTAACCGACCGGGTTTGAAATATGTTGAATAGACTTAAGCCGCTGTTGCTGCGATTGAATTGAAAAAGCAAAACAGAAAAAAAAAAAAAGGAACCGATTTAATGGTAAAGACAAGAATTAAATTCTTAACAGATGTTGAAAGTTTACCTAAAATTAGTGGATGCGATACTGCAAGGTAATTGAAAATATCATTACTTCTTTTTAATGAAATTCTGAAAAACCATGAGCATTTTGCAATTCTTTATAGGTGTATTCTTTTGCTATTCTCTTGAGATGATAAAAATACAGTATGTATTACCCAAACGGGCTATTGTTATAAATGGATTAATTTTATCAAAATTCTTGAGTCTCAAAGGGGACACATTAAAATGCAACTGTATATTTACCCATAAATGGCATCCCACAGCATCAAAAATATCTAAGTAATCTAACTTCTAATTACATAATACCATTTTTAGTGCTGTAATTTATTTTCATATTCAGTATGTTAATTGCGCAGTAAACAGAATCCATTTTCATTAGTTTTAAAAAGTGAAAAAAATTACCGATTTAAATATTTCGTGAAACAATGAAAATAATTTGAATTTCACTGTAACAATGAAAACTATTATTAAAAATGTTTTTTTCAAAATTGGAAAAAAAAATTAATAATTAAATTAGTATAATTAAAAAAAGAGATTCTTAATTTCAAAATCTGCTGAAAACGCATTTTGTGGATTCATATTTTTGTAAATTATTGAGGGATAACGTCAAAATCTCTCATAATTTTTAATAAAATAAAATTGAAATGATGTGTATATTATCCATCCCCAAATTGTACTTGCACTATTTAATAAAGTCATTATAGATAAAGTCTAACCAGTAGAGAGCCAGTACACACATTTTCTACATAATTTATCTCTTAGATGATCTCTATAACTAAAAAGTGAGAATATGTGTACATGTGTGTAATATTATAACCATTTAATATCCAAATAGAAATAGAGGAAATGCATGCCAATTATTATAAAATTTAGACACTAACATTCGTATACAAAAAGAAAAAGAATTCTTAAAGGAAATATTTTCGACTCATGTAATTATGTTATCAAATATGCGATATGTTATATGTAATGAAATATTTTTTCAATATGATTATTGCAAGAAGATTCAGTGATGGGAAAATACAAAGTAAATCCCGTCACCATTATTCATTTTTGCATAGTTCATGCAAATAGCTAGGTAAGAAACTAACAATATTACTATTTCCTCTGAGAATGCGATGTAAAATCATTTAATGGTTCTTGTAGTAGAAATATTAAAATTAACACTAAAAAATAATTAAATAACTTTAAACAATAATAACTTAATTAGTTAAATTAATTAATTTAATTAAAACCATCTTTGTTTATTGCTTAATTTTAAAAATCTAACAGAATATTCCAGCAATAACGAAATAAGTTTAAAACCATATTCTAGTACAATTTTATAAAACGTTTCTATTCCTCGTACACTTAAAGTTGCTCAAAATTCCCCACGAATCTCTCAAGCAAAGTCTCTTAAAATATCTTTCAGAAAACAACTCCAAATATTAATCCAATTCAACTACTTTAGTATTAGAAAAGTGTCAATACTCCAAAACCTCTCAATATCCTCTGAACAAAGTGAATCCCTCCTAACAATCCCTTTCCGTTGATTTGAAGTGAAATAATGCGCCCTTTATCACTTTCTCACACACCTTCAGGAAATTGGCCACAACACTCCCACCTAATTTTACAAAAGATAAATCCAAATTGAATTTCGCAGAGAACGAATTTTCTAAGGAACCAGACCTCCTTCACCACTTTATGCGAAACGAAATTGCGAAACAAGGCACAATCGATGAAGCATTCTACCTTAACGATTCAATACTTAATTTTGGACCTTATCAAACTTTGCGGCACCGACGATCCCAAACATGTTTTACAGTTAAACCACCTTATCATCTTCATTATCAGCCGCACCCCCTCCCCACACTCGGGCCGATTATGGCAGATAGCAATTCATTCTCATTGAAGAATCTTTTGGGCATGATAGTGGGGGGATTTATGCGCACTACAAAGTGGTTTGTTCTATCTTTTCACTGTCGAGGAGGGGAAAAGGGGGTGGCTATGGTAGGAGGTAGCAGATGATAGCATCTAGCGGGGAACATTCTCCCTCCCCCCTTTTCAATTAGCCGGCTGGGAGCAGCAGGTAATAGAGCGCAGTGGTGGTGATGACTTGATAGGGACGCCACAACTCAATCTAATGTAATCGCTTGTTTCCATTAGTGGTGACTGTTCGGTCAGTATTTGCCTGGACAGCTTCACAGGGGTAGATATAATTTTTAGTCAAATTTTGGCTCAAAGTATCACTTATACACTATAACTTTTTCTTTGGGTAATAGTCATTTAATTTATATCAGCGTTATCTATATATATATATATTATAAATTCTGTTCATTATTTTGTTTATGGCATTATCTTATTTGACACTAATATTAATAAATGTAATCTTAAAAGGCTGGTAAATTTTTAAATTTGAAGTGGGAGAAGGGGCGAAAATGTTAAACTTACTTTTCAACAAATTCTATCCAAAATGCATGCAAAAGTTTAGAAGCATATAAAACAGTTTTCAAAAACCGATATTGTTATATAAAATGAATACCTAAAGGAATGAAAAACTAAATATATTTGACATTTTCTTTTTTAATAAAATGCTATTTGCAGACTTTAGAATGTTTTCAGGTGCCTCACGTTTTCAGAAAATTATGTAAATTTCGTAACAAAAAATAATCAATAAAAAAAGTTTCAAATAATTTTAAACACAGCTCACACTTTACTTCGTAGCCTTCGATTCAATTTATTTTATATAATCGAACTTCTGCCAAAAAGAAACGAGCTTTGTCGCATCAATACAAGCAAATCTGTTCATCATCGCACATTTTGCCACCAGCGAGCTTGTTGCTGCAACCATTAGCGTGACCACTCCACCCGATTCAAATGGGTCACGTTCCGGAACGCGTTCACGTTTTGCGAGGGCCGAGGCACGTGCTAGCATTGGATCATCCTTTTCAAATTGGGCTCCTCCCGTGTCCACAACAGGCATTGTAATGATATCATTTCCTACACACTGATGACAGGGCACACTTTTTAGAGTGAGATCCCCCACTGTGGGAAAGTGGGACGTGAGTTGGAAGGCGAAAGATTTGCATGTTGTAGCCCGTTTCCGTGATCAAATGAGCAACAACGTGGGAAACGATGTTGTCATTTACTTGATAAGCTTCGTTTGCGCGTATTATGCTTAATTTGGTATTATTCCGGTATAATGGGTGATATCTTTTTTTAGTTGTTGCTGTTTCTTTCTGTTAGTACAACTGATCAACAAGCACACGGACTGGAAACTAGTTTGTATAGAGGTCGGAAGAAGGCTTTTGTTGCGCAGGCTTTATGAATTAGCGAGTCGTCTGAAGTCTATAAATGGAACTAATCTGTTTCAGATAATCTCCTAATTCCGCATACAATTGTTTATTTAGTACGGCATAATTGATTAAAAAACAGGACCTCTTTGATTTGTTCGTTTTTCAAGAAATAAAATAGAAAAAAAAAGAATATGGATAAAAGAATCTGTTTATCCTCATCTTTTACCAGCAGGAATCTGGAATTATCTTTTCAAGTGACTTTGTGCACAGCAATGTTATGATCATGATTGCTGGTTTACATTTGGAAAGACAAAGGCCTCATTAAGAATATAAAACAAAAGTTATTCATTTTTTTTAATAGTTACTCTTTTTTTTTTATTTGAGAACAGAAAATTGAATAAACATTTACTTTTAGAAAAAACAAAAAAAAAAAAAAATTAATAAAAAATTTAAAATACTTTATCATACTGAACAGTTTTTAAAATATTTCATGAATATTTAATTTATTTCAACGGCAAGGAAGCAAAATATCTTTTCCTGATTTCGAGTGAAGATCTCCTTTCAAAACCGGGGAGAAAAGAAATATATTTCCTTAAAAGTATTTTTTCAATATATTGATTGTTTATTTTCTAAGTGAAAAAAAACAAACACAAGGTGCTTTTTGATCTATAAAAATCAGCATTACGAATTGTTTTAAAAGAATATAATTATTACTCAGATGAAGCCAACAAATATTTTCATTTTTTTTAAATATCTGAAAGATGTATTGATAACATTCAAAGCATACATTTGTAAATATTACATGTATTCCTTTATAATTTTTATTCGAAACCTGTATGTGACAGAAATTTTAATCCTAATGGAAATTCCTGAATAGTAATTAAATAATTAATAGTAATGTAGTCTACCTTTTTTCTTCCAAATAAAACTGTCTTCATTAATTTATTTAAGATGAATGTTATTCTAAAAGGGGAAAAAAACCCGCTTTTTGCATTCCAAAATATTGCGCATTACAAAGGGGTAAACTTAATCAGCAGCTTCTTACAGAATGACTTGCTTTATTTATTAACTTTATTTTCTTCTGTTCAACTTGGAAGTCCACTCTACTATTTTTATTTTTTGGTAAAAAACGTCAAAAAATGAGTTACAAAAACAAGTGCGTATAAAAAATTTTTTATAAAATCTTTCAGATATGCGCAGTTCTAACATTATATCAACAATCCGAAACAAACATTTATACTTTCATCTAGATTGACTTTTGTATAACATTCCATTTCTTTGAAATCGATATTATTAAGTGTCAAGACACATAAAATATAGAATGATGGCGTTAAATAAATAGTCTTTTGCAAAGATAGATTTCATAGTGTAAATTAACTTTAAAAATAAAATTAGATAATCCTATTTACTAAATTGCGCATCCTTACAAAAATGAGTCTGAATATGGAACTTTCAAACTTACCAGACAGGACTTGTGAGGGGCCCGTCTGCGCCGATACTGGAGGCTTTTCCCTCGATGCAGGTGGCAAAGATGCTTCTGAAGCTGAAACAAAAGTAAAATATATTGGAAACGAAAAAACAAGTATGTTATGGCACAAAAAAATTAATGAATTCGTATCAAGCAATAATATAGGCGGAAATTCTTACTTTAAGAGTATTTAAATACTGAAAGACAT
The DNA here is from genome assembly GCF_947563725.1 of Argiope bruennichi. Classification (NCBI taxonomy): domain Eukaryota; kingdom Metazoa; phylum Arthropoda; class Arachnida; order Araneae; family Araneidae; genus Argiope; species Argiope bruennichi. The sequence continues at coordinate 124,806,662 of NC_079154.1, read as the reverse complement.
TCTTTATAATAATTAGAAAGTAATTAATGGGTTGAAATTTTTTTCAAATGCATTTTTTTTATTTGAGATCAGAGTTAACCTTGAAAACTTTAATTATTTTGATTTATTTAATAGAAGTCCCCTTTATCTCGTTATTTAGAGTTAGAATTCAATGAATTAAATAATATAAGGCATAAATGAAATTTTGAGAGCTTCCAAGGTGGTGAAGTAATACGAAAATTTAAACGAAATACATATCTTCTGCAATAATATATCTGCACAATATTTGTTTTTTGTAAATATGATGTATTACTTTTTGACAAATAAAATTTTAATAATTTTTAACGAAAAAAATATATGTGGTTTTTAATTTACTTATATAAAAATGTTTTAAGAACAATATGGAATTGATTATATTTCTTTTTTAATGTATTATGTATATTCCAAAATTAAAATTCTTTGAAATTTATACACCTTAGGAGAAATTTCAGACTCAAATATAGAAAAAATATATAATTATTTATGCCTTTGATATGTGTTGAGTAATTCTGCATTTTGGAAGCAACTTCTAATATTAAGTATTATTTTATTTCAAAACAAAATTAAGATTAAGAGTGCTTAAATAGAATAAGTTTTAATTTAGTTTCTAGCATGCATAAGCATTTTATTTGTAAATCAAAGAAAATTCTAATTTGTCGCTGCCACTGAAATTATAAATACACTTTTTATCCCTTTTTTACCCCTTATTTTACACTTTTTCGATCCAAAGCCATTTCTGTAAAGCTTCCAACAAAATTATACTTGAGCTTCATGCGCTTTCATTTATTAATTATTTTTTCTTTTCTTTTCTTTTAATTTAATTAATTTCAGTAACAGAGTATAATGTCCTTATTTCTTGCAAATAAATTTTATAAAAACTCTTTTTTTATATTTCATATCAAGTTTGATAAGAATTCATTTGTGCATCAAAAGAAACAATAAACTGTATAAAAGGCACAAAATAAGAAATATAATTTTCATCCTTTCTTTTTTTGATAATAATGCATTTTTTACAATAAAATTTGGCTGACAAAAATGTCTTATCACTGCTAACAATTTCCCCATTTATTGAATGTGTTAGAAAGAATGGAACTTAATATAAAAAATAATGGAATTCTAACCTGTTATATACACTATATCCTTGATAATAAAAAAATCTACCGAACAGGAATCATTTTCTCAACATAAATGAAAATAATTCTGACACCATATAAGCTTAATCGAATATACATTTTCACCCTACTTATTTTCCAAACAGAGAAAAAAAAATTCTATAAATTTTCAAAATTCTGAAAATGAAGTTAGTTTTCGAGAAATGTGCAGCCTGATCTGGTGCTTTCAATTAATTCATTGGAAATTATCTATTTTATCGAAATTCAATCAAAAATATTAAGATATATTTTAAAAAATACAGAATCTTGACTGATATCCATGTTAAATACAGCATTTCTAATAATGCGATATGGAAATTTTTGCAACAAAAATATTTTTTTAAATAAATGCAACAGCAATTTTTGTAATAAGTAAGGTTATGGAATACAACACGAAATATAAATAATATGCGATTATTTCTTCTGATACTTAGATATTTTTTTGCTTCGTTTTACAGAGATAAATTTATTGTTTAAATACAATGAGAATTAAAAAAGCATTCAGTTTAGATCTGAAGTGACTTTCGAGCTGTTCCAAATAGTGTTAAAAACTTTTTTATAGAAGAATTTATTATTTTTAATGTTAATGTTTTTATTATTTATTAAGTTAATGGATAATTTTTTCAAACCAGGACCTTTAGAGTTAACACAACAGAATAACTTAATAAAAAAAAGTTGTCACATATTATTTGGACCTTAGAAATTGCATCATTTATTTACTGACGAGCTTTAACTTTTTTCTATTTATAATCCGAAGAAGTATTTCTCTTCCCTAGTTGGCAACATATTAATTTTGATTCAGCTGACGTGCATATTAAAATTAAATCGTTTGATGATTTGTATTATTTGTTAAAAATATTCCTAATTATTCAGTTTCATGTTGTTTTATTTTTCATACTTTGTAAAAAAATTATTATTGTTCTTACTCATATTAAATGAAAAAAATAGGCTTTCGTATATCCCAAGAATTTATTTAAGTTCACGGACACATATTTTAGATTCAAGTTTTCCTTCTTTATCCTTGAAAATGATCCACTTACAAATTTTGATAACGGAATAAAATCTTTGGTTTCTTTTTGTATACCAAATCTTTAATATGATTCGAAATAAATAAGTTACATTTTCAGGAGAGCAATTTGGATATTTATAAGTAGTAAATCGCATTCCAACCTCATTATCAATGACCTAAGTCTGTATTTGATAGCTGAATGATACTAACCCAGACATAGTTTTGCACTTTCATTACATAAATAAGAATTTCTGAAAATAGCTATTGCGCTTCATTTCAAAACAACGGCTAGGAAAATACTTTTTTTTTATGATACGCATTAGTGAGGCTCTGAGAAATTATTTCAGATCAAATTCTGTCTTAGTTAAAACTCACTTTATATTAGTAGAGTTTATGTTTTTAGAGTGGATGGTTTGTCTTTGTTGTTTTTATGGGGTATTCCTTTTATCTTTCTTTTCTATTAATATATTTATATTTTTTTATCCATTATAATCTAAAATATTCTATTCCCGAATTATTATTATTTTCTTCTTCTATTTCTATCTGATATTATTTTCTATTTAAATTTTTATATAATTAAGATGAAATTGTCTCTTTATTTGTTCATAGCCAAATCATTTTCAGAATATCTTGTATAAAGCATATTACAATAAAATCCTTAGTATTGTACTGCCACGAGTATTTTATCAAAATTAAAGCTAGTTGAACTTACATAAAAAATAAATATGATGGAGTTACAATGTTCTCTAGTTAATTTTTGGTTGGTCTATGTAATGCATTTTGATAGTTATTACTTCGTTCTGTAATAAAGTATAGAACATCTGTTCCAATACATCAATTGGGGTGTTTCTTTAATGCGTGGGAAAAAAACCACAACTGTATGTGATTTCGTTAACAACAAATTAAGCATTTTCAAATCAATACTTCAATCAATCTGAGTAGATTTAGATGAAAATCCAAGTAAGCAGCTATTGCACGAAATGAGCTATCAACTCTTTTTAGAAATGAATAGACATATCAAATGCCAATCGAAATATAAAAAAAAACTTTGAACATTAGATCGATAAATATATCTCCAATAAATATAAGTCGCATGAAAAAAATTAATTCATTTTGCTAAATATCCAAATTTTGTAAATTGTCAGGTAGGAATTTATCTGGATAAGCTTTTAATTAGAATTTAATTTCAAAAAGTAATAAAAATGTTTCCTCAATTCTCTAGTAGAGAAATGAAAACAAACAAACCGTCATTAAAACAAATTTATTAATATAAAATTTTACATGCATAAAAAAAACCCTAATTCCTTTCTTTATGCCATTTTTTTTTTTTTTTTTTTGTAAAACATTACGTCTTCTATATATGTGTGTGTGTGCGCTTGTTTGTGTGTGTGTGTTGGTTTGTCTGTGTGTGTGCTTTCGCTATACACAGCTATATATATTTTTTTAAAAACCTAATTCCTTTTTGTAAGCTACTTCATTTTTAATGGAAAGTGATTTCCCCTATATATATATATATATATATATATATATATATATATATATATATATATATATATATATATATATATATATGTAGCATATTTTGATTGAAGTAGAATGCAGGTTCGAAGCAGTGAAGAGACTTGGTATTTTTAATTTCGTTTTATTCTATTCCGAGTGGCAGGCAGGATTATATACAAGAAAACGCAGCGTGACCCAAAGCAGAAGTAAGAAAAGGGAAAAAAGAGCCAAACAGATGATCACTGGCCTTATATAACATTGGATTTCTGGCCAGGCGCCAATTCAATACACCTGTGACCTTTGACACCTTTTGAAGGGTAAAAGTATCACTTTCATTTAATAGTAGTACTGATGGCGCATTATTTTTACAAAGGGATTAATTAAACCGAGAGTGGAATTGGATCACGAAATAAGAGAATATTTTAGAATGAAGTTACTATGGGCTGAATTAAGATAAAATCTTGGAAATTAATTAAATTGAAATTAGAATTAAAATATCATTACATTTATATATGACATTATTTCGCCCTATATTTTCTCGCTCTTACTGGTGTGAAGCGGAAATTTGACGTGAAAGGTAACATCTGAGCTAATGCTCACGCTATCGAATCAAAATTCAAATATTGCTTCGAGATGATATGTGAATACAACTAAACAAAACGTCTCTTACTGATATTTTTTAGGCAGAAATGCTTCAATGCATGGTACTTAAAGTTTCGAAAATTCTTTTCCATTAATCGTACATCTGGGCTGAAATAGACGATAATTGAGAACTACTCGAATATTAGGAAATTCATTTACCACCATTATCCGAGCAGCTGTATCTTTAAAAATACAAACATCTCCCGAAATATCTTTCGGAATCGGATCATTAATCGACCTTTTCTCCTATCGAACCGGAAGGCCCCCCTCCACCCCGAGAGCACTTAAGGACGGTCCCGTTGCTTTTTCCAGGGGAAGAGATCGATGCACTTACTCTGTCGTAGGAAGTTGAGATGCGCGTACAGGACTTCCCCGTTGTACGGATTGGTCAAGCGGCTGAAGTCCTCGCGGGTCAGCTGACAAAGCTCCCGGCCAATGACGTTGAAGCGGGCAGCGTCCACCTCGTGCAGATTGTACTCCTTCACAGCCCACTCCAGCCATTGCTTCACGTGCTCCGGGTTCCACAACACAGGATCTAGGGGGAAGAAACAGTGCCTTGAGAGTAGGTGGACGTTAGAAACTCTCAATTTGCCTGCTAAAATACGAGAATTTTCAGACTAGAAATCGAATTAAATTATGGCATTTGAACTTAGAACTGAAATAGAAAAGTTTTTGATTCAAACTAAGCGATATGGATTTTTTTTTTTTTTTTTGTCCTTTAAATGCCCTAGTAATTTGACATTAAAATGCCGTCTATAATTAGAATTTTCAGTAATTGAACTAAATTATTGCAGTTGGAATTGAAAAAAGGAAGGTTTTTAAATTGAAATAGGAAGATTTTTAATTCGAACTAGACGATATTCGATTTTTTTTCTGCCCTTTAAATGTCCTAGAAATTAAAATGGCATTAAAAGGCTGTCTATAATTAAAATGTTCAAAAATTGAACTAAATTATTGAAATAGAAAGTTTTTAATTCGAACTAGACGATATTCAATTTTTTTTCTGTGCTTTGAATTTTCTAGTAATTTGGCATTAAAATGTCTGTAATTAGAATTTTCCGAAATCGAACTAAATTATTGCATTTGGAATAGAATAAGAAAGGGTTTTTTGTTCTTTAAATGTCTTAGTGACATTAAAATGCTGTCTATAATTAGATTTTTCAGAAATCGACTAAATTATTGCAGTTGTAATTAAAATAGGAAGGTTTTTAATTCAAACTGGATGATATTCGATTTTTTTTTTCTGTCCTTTAAATGTCCTAGTAATTTGGCATTAAAATGTTGTCTGTAATTAGAATTTTCAGAAATCGAAATAAATTATTACATTTGAATTTGGAATTGAAATAGGAAAGTTTTGGAATCGAACTTGGCGATATTCGAAATTTTCTTGGCGATATTCAAAAATTAGAGCTCACATAAATTAATTTAAAACAAAACTAAAAATTGCAATCGTTGTATGTGATTTTTTTATTTATTTATTCCCAACTGTTTTAGTCTGTTAAATACGTCCTCACCATGTGCTTTTGGTAATTGTGATTTTAATACCTTTAATTTTATTTTTTAATTCCCTTCAATAAGCTTCAGAACATGACTTTTACAAAATACAGCCAATCTAAAAACTCATAAAATTTTTACTGTTTTAAAAAGTATTTGATAATTTGAGATGTGAAAATGTAAATTTCATTATTTATTATACAGTTTTATTGTGCAATTATTATTTTCGAGGTGAAGTATAATGTTAGTTAAATTATTTTTTATTGAAATCACAATAAAATTGTTAAATATTTTCAAAGGATTCTAAATTCCTTTTGAATTTATAAACATCTATTTCCTCTTATTTTATTCAATTTCTCAGATCCTAACATATGAACAAATTGTTTGATCTTCATTCAGCAACCCAATATACTCCATTAAAACCACTGAGAAACATTGTTTATCAAAACATTAATGAAAAAAGCGTTTAACAAAAGTAATCGCTATTCATAATGCTATATTTTATCTCTCTGAAAACCAGCATGTCAATATTATTTTAATTTAACACCTTCTTGCGTACACATAATTTATGTGGTTGCACATATGCACGTATGAAATAAGAAATGTTATAATTGATATTCAAGATAAACAATGAAGGTATGGTTTTTCTCTCTTTTATAATAAACGTTTGAACTCTAACTGATTTTTTCTATACTATGTATAAATTTATTATTATTTTCTTAAAAAGAAACTTTGAAATTATTATAATGAATTTGCAATAGTAGGAATAAATGTGTATTATTTAAAAATGTTTGTGACTATCTCGGTTATACATTTTTTTCCATTTATACGTGGTTTTACTTCAATCCCTTGAAAGTCATATAAACGGTATTGTACTATGAAGTGAATTTGAAGGCCTCTCGGTATAAAAAATGAACTAGAATGGATAATGTCAGTTATTCTTGTGAGCCCATTCTTGATTCTGGAAACTCAGATTGCTCAAATGCTATCTTTCTATCTTTTATTTGGAGCTGTAAAGTGAATGCTTATTTATCTATTTTATTAATTTATGAATTATTTATATATATATATATATATATATTTCAAAATACTTATTTGGGCACAAAAATTGCATCAAAATATCAAGTTTATCGAAAAAATTGCATTTATCTCCATTCAATTCATGTTTCAGCTACAAATAAGTAATATCTTCGGTAAATAACGACCCCATGAACGCAAGATATTGTACGATATCTCCATAAGTTTGTTCGATATTCTCCAAATATCGAAGCATTTCTCGTAAACATACTGTTTCAACAAATATCTGAACAACAAGATTCTCAGGGAAATCTAGTTAAATATTTTTACCAGTGACTCCATCGGCTCTAGCATATGAAATTTCATGGAGGTTGATTTGAATAATTATTTGCAATTTCTAAGAAATATTTTCCAATGTTGCATCCATTTAAGCTCCCTCTCATTTATTTTTTGAATTTGTGTCTTATGACCATTCGTTTCTGTAAAAAATTTCTTCTTTTAATCTTGAAATTTATCTCAAGATTTCTGAAATATCCTGCAGTTACAGATGTTATTCGTAAATTCTTTATTCGTAAGATAATGATGTAATTATTAGAGAAAATCTCAAAGATGCTTCTTGCTTTGAAGAGACTTAACGGTTCAATCAAATACTCAAATTCCATTTCCTTCTTAATTTAATTACTTTCACAATTGATTTTAATTACTTGATAAATTAACAACAACAAAATGTTATTGCTTCTATGTATCAAGCAATTGCGTAATTGTGTGGAATATTGTTTGATGCCTTTCAAGCAATTGGTTTATCGAATTTGTTGTGGCAACAATGATATGTATCTATTTATTTGCTCAGCATCTCCAAGACAATTTTGTTAAATTCTATTGACGAATGATTGGCTAAACAAGACTCGTGTTCCACTTCAAAAATAAGTATATAAATAACAACAAAATGGAGATTTTATTCTTTGTGCACAGCAATGAATAAGAATCTCGTGATACATGCACCCTCCTCTCTTTTACCTCCTCTGATATAATAGAAACCCCAGCTCCATGGAAGTTCCAGGAAGTCTGAGACACGTGACAAGTGGCGTCACTTCCGCCACCAGACAAAAGTCAAACGCTCGCCATCTACCGGCGGGGAGGAAAATCAAAAGAATGGAGTTAGATAAGGAAAGAAAGGAGGGAAAAAAAATAAATAATAATGGTGGGAGGGAGGCAATGAGTGCCATTCGAGGCAGAAGAATTGATGCCGGGGGTGGTTCATTGTGTGGGTGCAAGAGCGCAGAAGGAAGACCCCCTTCCCTCCGCCCTAATTGTCATTCGGCTCAATTTATTCCCAATTCTCACTGCCGGATAAAGCACCGTCCACACGTGTGTGGACGATGCTCGTTTAGGGTCACCGGCGGAGGATTTTTAGTTGAACCGAAGAGAGACGGGAAGAACGAATGCTGCCTTTAGTCCGAACTGTTTTAATTGCCCGATTATGTAACAGGGGTTTCTTTTTTTTTTTTAACCCTTTTAAATAAAATGTAGATTTCCCATGTGTTGTTAGATATCAGTTCTACACTGAAGCATTTCTACATGGAAAATAATTATAAAATCCAACTTAAACCACCTATTTTTTTTGTGTGTGTGTGCGTGTGTGTGCGTCTATAATCATCCAGTTTGCATAAATATCTTTGCAATCACTCAGATTCTTGATCTTGTTTTCTCGATCGCCGAGTTTATATATCTCGGCTCGAGTTTATATATAAAATTATACTGTACGAATTAAAATATCGCAATCGACTACTCCGTCCGCCCTTAGCACACGGAAAAGGCAACGCTGCGACAATATTGGCCGGAACTATTGTTGATTTTTAAAAGCAACGGTACAATTCCTCTCGTACGTCCCGTCATCGGTAGATAGTAACCAACTCTACATCATTTCTGTGGACACCAGACAGCGAGAAACAATTACCGTATACCAGAAATTTCTCATCTCCATATCCGAGATACCCCCAGGGGCAACGAATTGTAATATAGAAGAAGTCCTCAAATAGTCTTGAGGACTGCAAAAATGAAAAAATTAATTCTACAATTTTTTTTTTTTTTTTTGCAGAGAAAAAAATAATTTAACAGCTGAATTAAAAAATAACACTTAAATGGTAAACAAACAATGTGCCTCTGTTAAGTAAAATGAAGACTATGAGATAGTTTTGACAGTCACGGCCAGACGACATCAAATATCGGGATAGAGTTTAATGACCCAAGGCAAACTATGTCCAAAATATAATATATGATAAAAATATATAAATAAAAATGAGAATAGAAAAAAGGAAGAATCAATAAATGTTGGAATAGAAACAATATTCTGCAAGGAATAGGAGAAAAAGTGAATGTGAGATATTATCTGTCGGGCACCAGATAATCTTTTATTTCGAGATAAAAAAAAATAATGCATTTTTAACATGCATTACATTGGTCAGAAGAGTTTTAATATGTGGTCCGAGGTAAGCAAACCTTATACTTTATAATTAAATGTTTCTCTAAATTGTTATAATAGTTGCATTTTTTAATTCTTCGACAAATACATTTTCCTTCTAGCAGAACTTACATAAATATACAAGAAAAAGAGTAATTTGTGTGTCATTCAATTTTTAAATGCTTTTCTTCGAAGTATATTAAATCAGCACTTCATTTGATTTATTAGAAATTTAAAAAAATATTTATTTATAAATAATCGTTTATAGTTAGTCATAAAAAAACTCAGTTCTATCGAATTAAACTCATTTTTTAATAAATTAATGAAATAAAGTGCAATCCACAAATAACATATGCTAAATTGTTAAATTTATATTACATGCAGTCTATTTTGCATCTAAAATAATGAAGATTATGAAGAGATTTTTGCAATCAGAAAAGGTAAAATGAAGGGAAATGTCTTTTATTAAATCTGGATGAGCACATTTCAAATAAATTCGCTGTAATGTTTAGCGAGAAATATAAGTAATCCTCATCATATTTGACTAGACAGCTCAGGATGGACCAGTGCCTCCCTCTGAATTCTGTTCCCCCGCATTCTATTTTTGAAACTTGTGCGCCAGTTTCTTTAGTTGTTTAGCAAGAAATATAAGCAGTCATTCATTGAAATAATTAGTTATTACTTTTACTTAACATCACTGAATTGCCTATTTTTAAATCAATAAAAGGTTTAAAAATGGAAGTATGTTAAATCTATTTCAAAGTTTTAAAAAAATTGTTTTGCCCAAATTTTTCAATTTTTTCCTGTTCTTGAACAACTTAAGTTGTTCCAGAACAGGTTCAAAATAAAAGCTTTTAGCGTTCAAAACGATTTCGATTTGATCAAATTTCTTAATTTTCTGTATGAGCAGTTTTATCTCAAGATACTACTTTGTTTACAAAATAATAATAATAATTTTAGTTTTCTAATTACTAAAAGTAGTGGGAAAAAAGATAGCTTTTATTGACCAAAAAAGGTGGAAATATAATTTTTAATCCTATCCTTCGTATCTGTCAGACACACAAATAGCTGAATGCATTTTAGAAAATAATTTGTCTAAATATGTATGATCTCACTTTTTTTTACACGAAATGTTTTCAATTATCCTATATTAATATGGATTGCTGCTGTTAAACAGTATGGAGTAGGAGAAAAAAAAAGTGGAAATATATATATTTTTTAATAAAATTTGAGGGCTTTGTCCCTTGCTCGCTTTCTTTCACCAACCCCGATGTTGTCCTATATTCTAAGCGACGTTCGTCAGTTCCAGTTAGCAAGTTTTAAACTCCACTGGCCTTTCGTTCAATGTTGGTAGTTTAAGCTTTCTATGATGAGAACATAATTATCCGATTCAAAATTCAAAACCCCACAACAAAGAGAATTTTATTTGTTTATATCTCCAATATCTAGATACTGAATCAATTTTTTACATTTTCCACCGATCAGCTTTTCTTTTGAAATTACCAGATTCTCGGTCGGTCTTTTTTCCCATTATTTCTTTATCTCATATCGTTTTACAACCCATTACTATTTAAAAAGCAATGCAGGCTTAACACATGTATTGCTTTGGTATTCAGACTGTTGCAAATCGAGAGACAAAAAATTTCCATTACTCGAAAAAGACAAACTGGAAGATTATTCATTAGTGTTGCCACAACCGTGTCTCTAAAAGTAGAATTAACAAATAATATTTGTTTAATTTCAATTGCTGTTAATTTGGTGTTAATTAAAGCTTTACTTTTCCTTTTTGTCGCCAATTCACCGCCAAGTGCAATATCAATACTTATTACGACGATTTAATAATTCCCATTAATTATATCAAACAAAACTGACAAAACCAACCTCGAATGTCATGGGTCAAGTGACTCACTATCTACCAGTCACACAAAGCGAATAAAATTCAATGTTTACTTCAAATTTTTTAAATAATAGATAGATACCCTGTATGTAAACTTGAGGTGGTTTACTCTCAGTGAGTTATAAGATTCTAATAAGTCACGCATGCGCAGAAGGAAGATTGCGCATGCGCTGAGAGAGCGGACAAGAGCTCGTCGAGACAATAGCAAGCCCTTGTCTCTATGGGACAAATACTTGTTACTGTATAGTTTCTGCCCATGTGTGGTCTTAATGGGTGGTTTGTAGCTGGTTAAGTGTAAACCTGCCATTACAATCATTCCTGATATTATGTATTTTAAAATTAATACAATAACTTATATAACCATCTAATTAATTATCAAAGCCGATCATAGTAAAAAAAAGTTGTGAGCTATATTAAAAAAACAAGTTGATTAGTTTATAAAACATTATGAGAACAAATTTCTTTACTGTAGATCGCTGTTTTCCAGCTAATATATCACGCAGTCTTATGCAAAACACCATGCCTATATTTGAGGTTTTGCAGTATTTCAAGATTGCCTTAATAAATATTTGGTTCAATCATACGAGCAATATTTTCATTGCTGATATTCATTACATATCATTTAAGGAAATAGCAATTCTTTTCCCTTTAACCCTTATAAGAATACAAACATATAGAAACACAAATGAAATTTTTGATTGGTCAGCACCCAGAAATGTCCACAAACATTAACGAAACATTAACAACGGCAATCATTAACATAACGGTCAATACAGCTTGGTGTCTTCAGAATATTTCTTTGATCATATCAATTTTTTAACTGAATTTTCACAACTTTTAAAGACTTTTTTATATATAATATTTGTAACAATATTTTTCATTGTTGAAATGAAATCTAAACCTTTTCAAATATTCTTAAAAAAATTTAATTCCATGTTTATCATCCAAATTTGAAAGCTAAAGAATGAAGATTCTGATTACTTTTTTCATATTTTAAGCGATTTCTTTAAGAATTTAAAATTTTAAAAATTTTATTTCATCAAACATTTTATAGAATGCTATCAACAAAGTATTTTAATATATTAAGCAATATATATTATGTGTGAAAAATCATAATTTGATTTTTATATTATTAGTATGTTCCAATTCACTTAATGTACTGTTAGATGTGCTCATAAAACAGTATAAAGTATTTGAGCCTATTCATTTTAATGTAGAAAATAATTTTTTTCAGTCAACTCTCATTCTATATGAAAAATAAAAAATAAAAATATTGCTTTTGAAAAACTCAATTAGTGTGACGTTAATTAATGCGTTGATAAGTGCAAATGAAATGTGGCGTCATTTAATCGGACTCTTAGGGAAGTTCATTTTGTGCAAAAATTAAAAAGAGTGTAAAGTTACTTAAATAACATAGTTTATACGTCTATTACAGTTTGGTATTTAAAAATATTTTTCGGTTTGAATAATTAATTTCAAATTATGTTTAAAAAATTTAATTAAAATTAAGCAAACCAAGATTATTTGCAACCCAGCTGATCGCTGAAAACGAAGCGTTTTCTGACAAAAATAATCAATAAAAATAAATTAATATAAAACCAAAATGGTGAATAATAAAGAAATAAATTGTATTCGAAAAAATATTGAGTAATGCATGCAGAATCTTTTGAGAAAAGCAATTAGCAATTAATTACTATTCTTTTCAGAATTTTTTTTCTTTCTTTTTTACTTTTTCTTTTCTGCTTACGTCGAATTATTGTTTCATTTAAATTCTCATTAAGAACGACATCAAATAAATTAATAACTCAGCAGCTCGTAAGTTATTTCATTCAGTGGGAATGCAATCTGCATTCGAGCAATTAGAAAAAAAAAGGGGGGGGGAGGAACATAAGCAATTCCAAATAAACAACATCCCAAAACCCACACCGGCGTAATTTTCTAATTAGAACATCCAAAAGACAATCAGTTTTTCGTTATCTTCGAACAAAATAAAATGATAGCATCGCACGGTTGAAAAGCGGCGCTTTCCAAATTAGGAAATCGCTAATTGTCTTCAAATCTCTTTTTTTCCTACTGCAGCGACGGTGGAAAGAAAGGCCGTATTATTATGCCAGGAAGCTGCATCTTTGCACGCTGTTGAACCTATTCCTGCGTCCGATGATTGGCTAGAGGCCTGCGTGACGACACTTTTCTTGGATTCATGACGGCTCTGATTGGTGGAATGGCGGAGATGACTTAGCATTAGCTTTCGATTTCGTGGAAACAAGGGATTTCCGCGATCTTTGCTCTATTCGAATTCGGAGTGGAGAAAGGAATATTCTGAAGAACATAAAAATAAATAAATATTTTTTTTTAATTTTTTGGGAAAGACAATGATTAATTTTCCGTTGCAAAGAGAAATTATTTATGAACAATTAATTAAAGCTACTGGAAATAAATTGACAATTGTTAAAATGATTATACGGAACATATAGTAGTTCCTTTACTATTGTAGTATATTCCTTACGAAACTGATGTATCTGTTTCCTTTAATAAATTAAAATTTATATTGCTCAGTTTATACAGTTTATAAATTTCTAAAATTTCGAGAATATATTTTTTAGAAAAAAAAGAAAAGAAAAAGAAAGGAAGAAAGGAAGGAAGAAAAAGAAAAAGATAGAAAATAAAAAAAAAATTTCGTTTTCGTCTTTGAACGTTAATATATTTAACAAGTGTCGATTTGTAGAACTGGGAAAGAATTTTGCAATCTTTGTCATTGTTTCGGTTTCAACTGATCATATTGTCTACAATTTCTGTAAATGCGTTGTTATGTTCTGCAAAGTTCATTAAACTAATATATTATTTACACTAATGCTCACTACAGTAACTCTTGTTTACAGTAATGTTAATGTTTACTCCAGCATGTTTCCAATTGTCTCAGAGAGTTTTGTGGTTTAATCCGGAAAGCATACTCTGATTTCTGCTGTTGTTTCTAAAGGCATTTGTCATAGACAAGTCCATTGACTACTTTCATTTCTGATCACCATAACAAACTTATTTAAAGAGATTATAGTTCACATGATGTGAAATTACTACTTATTGCCTTAGAATTTATTTTACTTAACGTTCCGAACTATCCCAAAATACCTTAGCTTTTTTTTGTTTTTCAATGAAAATGCAATTTATTTAATAGAATACTGCGTATAAATAATCATAATAATTTAATGTCTTCAATTTGGAGCAATTTATAATTATTCTATCTCTGATTTGGTCAGGAAGTCTAGAAATTATTTATTAAAACAGAAATAATTGAGAATTTTGAAGCATAATAGGAAAATCTAAGGCTTAGAAACACCCTTTAAAATTAGCATTTCAGTTTAATAGTTAAAAAAAGTTTCCGTTCCAAGTAGAACATTCAATCTTCAATTCAGATATTTAGATTTTTCCTGAACATTCAATTCAGATATTCAATCTTTTCATGTTTAAGTAGATTTTTTTTTCTATCAATATATATCTCAGATGTGTGTGTGCGTGTTTGTGCGCGCACCCGCCCTACCCTAAATACTTTTTTTTAATTCATAAATGAAAATACTGATTGAAGAAATTCAAGACTTCTCAGAATCAAGAATTATAATTATGTGATTAATTAGATAGATTAGATTTGGAATTAAATTTAGACATTTCTTTTTGTCTTCTTCGGAATTTTTTTAATTGATTTCTTTTAACCGATTCATTTCTTTCTTCAGTCATGAGAAAAAAAAAAATCGTTTTACAAATCACTGTTTCGAACTTAAAAAAGAAATGAAAACTGTCCAAATTCGAAACTGTTTCTTGTGAGACAATTTTCACGAGTTCATTTGTAATAAAACTTGAAGCAGAATCATAACGCTTTTAATTCACAATAAAAAACTTAATTTATCTCTCCTTTCCAAAACACAAATATAAAATTTGAATTAACATTAAATGTGAAATTTGAATTAACATTAAATGTGAAATTTGAATGAAAATAGTAATTGAATTTTGAAAAGAAAGAAAATTCTTATTATATTTAGTCTTTTGACTTGAAACTATACTATGCTTTCAAAAAATTACATTTAAAAATTTATAAAAATATTTCAGTATGAGTTAAAAAAATAGCCTTGGTATTTAGCCCATTTCATTCATTGTATTTTAACAATTCATGCAATACAATCGGAATTGAGTTTCATTCAATAAAAACTGCTTTCAAGAATTGAAATATCGAGACAAAAACTCTTTAAGATTGCAGTCGGAAGTATTATATTTTTAACCCTATTTAACACTTCTTCAAGCTCCGTGTGCTTGTGCCGGGTAAATAATTTAATCCTTTTAGCTCTCAATAATTCAACTTTCTTATATTAAAAATTTTCAAATTGAAATAACGAGTGTTTTGTTATTACTAATCGCTTTTCACAAGCATCTAGTTTATTAAGAATATTGATTGGACTATTTCAATTAAATCTATTATTCATAACTTAATATTCATACTTTCTTCGACAAAATGAAAGTCAAATTCGTGTAAAAACATTTAAATCTTCATAATTTTGCATTTATACTCTTTATTGTGTGCACGAACCCCTTAAACCAAGTTGATGATTACAATAAATTAAAAAAATAAAAATAAATAAATAATAAAAACAACGTATTTGTCCGCGTTATCTAACATCTGACTGCTTATTGTTATTGCTAAGGGAAGCAAATTATTGCGATCTAAAGTTTATTATTATTATTGTTGTTGTTATATGTATTACTTCTTTCTCTCTTGTCAAATCCTTTTTTCTCACCTAATATATCATTTACGGCAATGGTTAAAGTATCGGCTAATAAAAATGTTTACCAATTTCTGACATAACATGTTAAAAAATTTGTGTTTAAACTTATCGTTTATTTAATATTTTAAAGAAAATATTAAAAGCATCTTGGATATTACAGCGAATCGCCAGTCTAGTTTCCTAACGCACAATGTATTTATTGCAAGCATAGGAAGTTGAGCATAACAAGAAAGCATAGCATGAGAAAGCATAACAAATCATGCTTTCTCAAGGCTATATTAGGCTAAAAAAAAAAGGCTGTTTTCTTTTGAGTTGAATGTGGCAGTTATGGAGTTTGAGTTTTTATTCTTTCTTAAGAAGTTAATCTATAAAATCATGCAGTTTATGAGGTTTTTCTCAAAGCCATAGTAATATGACATAATTTTTGTATCAATTATCAAAAATAGCAAAAAAAATTTAGATAATTACATTTTAATATTCTGCATAAAGAAGTTTTGTAAATTAAAAAATTACGTTGACATTAATAAACTTACTTCTCTATTTCGTGTAACCATATTCCTAAGTATTAAATTTCAACAATTCAACAAAAGACTAAATCGTTTTTTCGTATTAATAGAGGCGAAGTTGGAATGTGCAATACTTTCGTATGGGTTACTCGAAATAATTATTTCTTTTGAACTTTTTTTGTTTATATTTGAGTCAATTCTTACAAACTTATTCGCGAATTGCATTTGTCAAAATAGGTTGAGCTCATTATAAAAGATTCTTGAAAATCAACCGAAATACTGTCAAACATTAGTAAGATGCTTCACAGTTTTAGAACGTGGATGCGTCCCCTTTAATAGTGTGCCATATGACGCCTGACTGTCTATGATTGGGAGCAATTAAGAGATTTGCTATATTTCTAGTGTATATCTGTTATGTTTAGTAAATATTTGTTTTATGATTTATGAATTACTTTTAAAACTGTATACTTTTATGAAAGTGCTTTATAATTTATATATTATACAATAGAGAAAAGATTTAAACTGTAAAGGCAAGTTTAGCTCCTTCACATACCATACATAAGCACAGATCCATATAGTAACTAATTATTACGCAAGTATATTTAAAGAACAATGGGTTATATGTATGCAGGAATTAAAAGATGAAAGTGGTAAATGATGGTAATACCAAAAATTCACGTTTTTAAGTGTCAAACGAACAGTGCGGTAAACATGAGTCTTTTGCCCTAAGCAGTTTTAAAAAGTGTATAAAGAGATTTCTAGTTCGATTTTCCACCATTTCTGCTTTTGGGGCATTCAACATTCGATACTTTTATTCTTTAATGCTAAAGAATTAACTATAAATATTCAAAGTTTCTAAAAGAGCATTCGCTTCTTTCCCGTTTATATATCAATTCCCTTTATACAAATGTAGGTATACATTAACTAACATACATTTGCAAATGTATTAATTTAGTACTAAAAAATATGATATCAGTTTTATTAATTTTTTAGATAAATATGAAAGAAAATAATTAATTTTGTATTAATAATTCTATTTTTAAGATATTTCAAAAAGCAAGAATTTATTTAAATATAAATAACGAGCTCTGGGGAAATTGTTTCGTTTTATAATTTCCCGAATTTACACAACACAGATAAGTCTTAAAAAAATGAACGTGCAGCATGCCGCATTTCAATATCCTGAAAATGATTTATTCTATAATAAAGGGCTTCATTATGGAGGACCTATTAGCTGTTAATTGAAATCTATGAAAAGCGACGTAAGGTGCTCGGGCGAAACAGACGGAACATTAAACATTTAACATTACCAGCAGGCTTCGACGAACGCGTTTGTAAAAGTAAATCGATCCTCCTAAATTGGCTCGCAAGCGTCAGTCAAAAACGATGGAAAGCCTGCTCTGTTACTCAAAACACCTGTACATTTGGACGCAGGTGTATACGTAATGATGACAGGAATAATTAACTTTCACAAATCAAAGAGCAGCTGTTTGCGAATACATTTAGTGTTTTATCAATTTTTCGTAATAACGTATAGCTTATTGACTTTCGTTTTATTTACTTTACCCATTTTTTAAAGTGCTTTGTTCGAAAATTTTAGATTATGCTGAATATATTCAAATGTGAATATTCCGTTTCCCTTTTCCTTGTTTATTTCTTTCAGTTAAAAATGATAGAAAAAAATCCGCCATAAACTGAAAGGTGATATAAAAATGAAAGATAAATTAAATTAATATATTTCTAAGGTTTAACTCCGATTTTTTTTTCATAATTAAAATTTCTCTGATATTTGTTACGTTTAAAAACTTTCAAATTGCTTTAAAATTAATAACTTCAGATCCAAAAAAGAACTATCCAATATCGTGAATTATTACTATTATTTTATTGTTATTTTAATAATAACAATGACAGTGTCAAACCAACGGTTGCATTGTCTCCTCGAATTTTTTTGTATACTTACACAGTATATATTATTGAAAAGGTCTCTTCGGCCACCTGAATTCAAGCTTTGATGCAGAGATGGACTTTTAACAGCAGGATCATATATTAAATCTATATATGTATATAAAAAGTTAACGTACGTGGCACAGAACGCACTCTTATTACTTATTGGCTATTGGCAACTGGCAACAGTTAAATTTAAACAAATCGCTATACAAACTTTTCAAACTGCTTTATTGAACGTTTCCACAGCTGCATTTGATTCAACGCTGTGCAAATTAATGAGGTTCAAAATGTTATGAGAAATGTTGTTGAGACGATTTGTCGTGTCTCCTTAAACTCCGATCAGTCAGAGGTTACAACAGATAAAATAATTCAAAACGTCAAAGATAAATTTTAATCAAAATTAAGTTCACCGTTGCTTGATGGGTAATCGCTATGATTTAACAATGGAAATTGTTGTTTATATCTTCGAAAAATATCATCTCATAATAATTTTGCATTATCTTAAAATTCAAAAAAAAAAAAAAAACTAGCAATTTAATTTCTGTACGATTTGTTTCTTTATTTTTAATACATTTTAAAAATTGAAAACACAGTAATAATGCTTGTAATGTTGTGTTTAAATGTAAACTCTTGCATCAAAATATTCAATTGTCTGCTTTCGCTAAAGTTAAAAATTAAGACCAAAATGGATATTTCTTTGGATATCAAATCGGAAATAAGGTTTTCATATCCGTTTTTATTTTGAACATATAAACTCTTTAATATCCATCCACGGTCATTTGTAGCAAATTAATTTATTTAAAGACATGGTTTTCAATCATAACAAATAGCAAGGTGAAATTTTTAAAACTGCATTCCATATTAGTCTTATAGTCTAAATTAAAAGCAATCTGGTTAACAGCTTAAAATGACAGTATTCTGGAGAACAAGCTGGTCGCCAAAGTCGGCTAGTTTAATTTAATTTGTTTAAATTGTAGTATCTTTTGGGTTATCACATTCAAACGTAAATGAATAGACATACAGAAAGTCCAACTTTGACGGGATTGCTCAAAATTTAGAGAGCATCAAATCTACAATTCTAATTCAAAAAGTGATATAAAAGCACATATAAATAACAAACACTAAAACTTATATTTCAAATGATGATTTTTAATTATCTTCCTAGTTATCTTTTCGAGTTAACATACTCACATGAATATGGTCAGACAGACTAACTTCTTTTTGGTGGAATTTTTATAAAATTTATATAGACATGCAATTTAGGTGTAAAAATAGCACACTGAATGCCATTCATCTAGCTCCTCCATTTTTGAATTATCATTCACACGGACAGCGAATAACTCGGAAACAAGGCTTTTCAATAATCCGAATTCTAGCAGTAATGTTATTGGGTATAGAGTCTCAGTCAATCAAAGAAGATATATTCTCTCAAAATTTAATAGTACACTTTCAGCTAAAAATCAATTATGCACTCAGAATTTAGAAATTCTATTGCAAAATAAATTATTATTATATAATTATATATTTATTTTCTAATATACGAAATATTCAAAGATAAATTTTTATGTTTTCCTTTAAATTCGACGAGATTTTGAGAACTATGCTTCAGGATTTGCTAAGTTCGAAAAACGTGTTCTGTTAGTCCGTAAACATGATGACTTGGGGAAAAAAGAATAATGCAATGAGAAGTCAAATTATCTTCCTTACGTATCTAGTGAAAACAAGAACACGCATAATTAAATAAATAAAAATAAGCATACATTTTTTTTTTCATTAAAACTGTTTTTCCTAATCAAATTTTCCCTCTAATCCATTAAAGAGAGTTACTCATATTTTGGTCTGTATATTTGGGAATATTTAATAATACTGTAATAACTAAAAAATGCTATGATTCAGACATGACATTTGGTGCATAGTCTTCCCAACGACATTGTAGGTTTTGACGCAAATTTTGTACCCAAAGTTGAAAAGAACACTCAAAATCAATATGGCTACGAATTTGGAATATCGCTTCCTTGCACAGTTAGTTCCATTGTTAAAAAGGCAGTTTTACAGATAGTTCTAAAATCCTGAATAAATGCCAGTACAATGAATGATATCCGGCCTTGGCAGCCATTTAGCTACGAATTAAGCGGTTTTTGATGCAAAAGCGAATGATCCTGTAACGTTTGGAATTTTGGCGATATATAGATTAGGAGTAAAGATATGATATCTTTCTAGAATCTTTTCGACCTATCACGGAATCTATAAGAAGCCTAGAGATTAAGATGAAGCGAGTCAGTTGCGAATGGCTGACGAACTAAGAGATATGAGAAGTCTTTAGTTAAGTCTTTCGCTTGCGAGTTCTCACTGAACACTTTGTGCTGTTAAGAATTTTTTATTATTGATTTAGTATTGCTGTTTACTGCAAGTGCAGATCTTGGGAACACTTTGAATATATTTTGTTGCAGGTGCGTTTGTATTTTCATATAGAATAAAACATCGTCATTTATTATTGAGCTTGTTAGACTTTTTACCGTACATTCACCGAACGGATTAGGGATATTTTAAGTAAAAATATGCACATTTCCTCATTAAACTAGGAGAGTCAAAATGTACCTTATTATGTTAGTATAGGAAAAATTCGGGAGAAGAATATTCCCGCTGGCTATGATTCAATTTTAAGTATCTAAAGTTGTTTAACTTATATTACCAATCGTACATACTATGCAAATTAACCACATCGTAAGATGGCATTTTAAAATCAATTGTCCTTCTCGTCGTGTTGTTGTTGTTTCTAATAGCACTTGCCATGGACAAGCTCGCTGACGAAGTCATCGATCGATTTTAAGCCAAGGGAGCGTCGCTTATTTTTAATAGCTCCAACTAGTAGAGGCCAAGAGTACGTCTTAGTTACTCATGCATGATCACGCCTTCTCGTTCGTATTGTCAAGCAGTGCTTTCTGAAAGACCGGCAATGATACAAGCTATTAAGAATATTCAAGCTTCATTAACTAACGAAAAAGTTAATTCCGAGAAAGAAAATAAGTTTCAAAAAATTATAAAAATTTTATTTTAATCCATAAAATATATTTTACAAATAGGCTTATAATAGTCATTCTCTATCACTATTCAATACCATTATAGTTTTACTATTTTGCGGATGAATCACCCTGAACTTTAACTAGACATCGTTACTCGGAAATGTGAACATAACAAGCTGTTGATTTAGGGTGTCTTGACCTGACTATTATGTACGTCCTACAGATTGTAGAATACATCTGAATATCGTATGTTTAAGATAATCTATATTTAATGATCTTTCCAAAAACAAACCAACTTCTAAAAGTATTAAAAGTACTCACCAGCAGGCACAACAACCCTTCGATCACCACCCTTCCCTTTGCTGGTCACCGTATCAACTTGGTGATTACTCCTGCTCGAAGAAGTCGAAGAGGATGAAGAATTGACGGGTGGTGGTGATGTCGTCCTCGGTGCCACTTCAACGCCTGGATGCTGTCCTTGGGTGCCGTTGTTGGTAGTGGTGCCATTTAGTGCAGTGGGCACTTCAGACTGCTGCTTACCGATGTCTGTCCCACCAACATAAGAACCGGGGAACAAGGTTGGAGGATTGCTGAAGGCACTGGCGCCCAGATATCTAGAGGGAAAAGGGAGGGAAACCTGTGAATGCTTGAAAATAAAATATATTTAACACTAAATCTAGAGCTGAAAATGTTCGTGTTGTCCAAAATCGGTAACAATTATGTTTTTTGTTACCGGACTTTTACATTATCGGTTAGGGAGTAGGCAAAGAGAAAGTATTGTAATCGTCAAAAAATGCGTGCTCGAAATTTTAACTTTTTTGAATCCGAAGAACACATTTTTATGATTTATGATTGTTTATGAATGTGATTATTCAAAAATGCTTTGAGCTAAATGGGTGAAATATGGTATATGGTCTTTACTGAAAATTTATAGATATCTCGTAAATTTTGAATGAAACACATTTAGAGGAAGTTTGTCTGCCCAAATACTGCAAAACGACGAGGGCTAAATGAATTAAATTTAATGCGCAGATTTAACGTCTAAAGTGTAGATATGTATTAAATTTGAAACTAAATCTTGTCAAGTGATTGACCATCTGTTAGTCTGTACTTGTACGGGTTTTTAAACGTGATAACTCAAAGATGCTATGATTTAATTATGTGAAATTTGTTGTATGATCTTGTGACTATGGTTATAGTTCTGTGTCAAATTTAAGCTTTAATCTATTGAAAATAAAAAGGCGTCCAAATATACATTCAGTTTTTCTGTTGGTTGTGTATCAAACACAGAATTAATGGTAAAAAATAGCCAAAGATCTAATAGGCTACTTCATAACTCGCTTATAGCAGATAATTAATAATATTTAAGTACATTTATTTGAGAATATGAAAGACATTTTCTGGCAAGCTGATTTATTTTCAAGACCTTAAATTTTTATTTTAATTATCTTATTTTTACTTTTTTTATTTCACTTTTGGAAAATTCCAAATATTATTTAGTACATAAATATATATATAATTTTCAAAACATTCAGAAAATATTGTTCCTTCTTTTCCTTTCTTAAAAAAGTAATTTTTTCGATTCTTAGTATCGAATTGACTGAGCTTTGGATTTTAATGCCTTCCTCTTAACTTTATTTGAAGTAATTGGTAACTATAACTTTTGGTACTATAAGAGTTTTAATCTTTACGGAACAAAAATACTGCAATTAAAGGAAAGCACGTTTTATAACAGTAATGAGGGCGCCAACGTTTTAATGGCACTTTGAAAACTGGAAACTGAAAGCCTCTGCAGTGCTGTGTGGCATCTGTCGACCTAGGCACTTAATCTAGGCAAGGAAGGCGGAATCATTCAAGAAAATGTAGAATTTGTTGTAAGCAGTCGCTATAAAGTATAAGAGAATAATGAAAAGGCCTTATTTATCTCAAAAAGAAATCACGGTACTTAAAGAATTATAATCTCCTATTTTTATTTATCTTAAAATTAACTCTTTGACTTAATATCTCAAATGTCATAAAGGGGTCATCAAAGATTCGAAATTATATGATCCGACTTAATTTTTGAAATTACTTGAATGCGATAGAATTCATATTGAAAAAATGATGAATAATGTTCAAGCCTAAAGCTGAAGTTACCTGTTCCTGAAGGTGGCCGCCAGTGCACTGTTGAATCCTCCCGGGTCAAGCACTCTGTTGGAGTCAGCTGTGGTGGCTGCCTTGGCCGCGCTGTCTTCAGATGCCATGTAGCACCTTCTGGCAGCGAAGCGGTAGGCACATCCGGCCGCCCAGTCTTCGGCAGTATTGCTGAGGCACTCTTCTATCTTCACCTGCACCGCCTGGCCGCAAGGAGGATGGGGCCCGGAGCGCCGGGTGGTCAGGTCACTCACTTGGGACAGCCCGAACGAGCAGCTGTTGGTGGCGGCGTCGTACATCCCTCTCCTATCGCATTAGGTGGTGGAAGTATTGCCAACTCTATGAAGATACAAAGAGTTGCTTATATTACACGCTTTCATTTAACTTGTCTCGTGTTCATAAAGGTTGATTTTTGTAATCAACTTTTTCTCTCTATTTTAACAAATAAGAGTTCTGATACTCTTACAGTTATGTTCTTCTGGTGGCAATTCAATATTTTAAAGTTTATTAAGTTTAGTTCGCAATTAATAGACTCATTTTTTGTTAAATTTAATTGCACCATATAGTTGTGAATTTGAAACGAGACTTTTTGTTTTAAACTCCATTATTTTTGATAAGAAAAAGTTTTATGTACTTTATAATAATTTAATAAAAGCAGGCTTTAAAAAACTTTCTTATATTTTTGCTTAAATCGATTAGAGGAATAGCAGTAGCAACAAAAATATAAGGACATACTCCAATATAATCACAAATATTGAACAAATTCACTCGAAATCGTTAACATGTTTTAATTATTATATAAGAAATTTTCATTCTTTGTAATCAAATCAAGAAAAACTAACTATCTCAGCTCCGTGGGTTTGAAACTGGGAAACCCTTTTTTCTAGGTGTTTTCAGAGATATTAACTATATATATCTACTGATAAAATATGAAAATTTTTGACAGTAGACCAGAACTTTTTTTTTATTTTATGAAACGCCCGTACATAGGCAAAAGTTCATGTACACGGATTGTCGAATGTTTTCTAATCTAACTGACAAATATTTGTAAAATTCCACACCATTGAATTTTGTCTTCAGAATCGCTATTAACTCCATTTGCATAGATGAGCTTCTGAATCTATGGTGAATATATATATATATATATATATATATATATATATATATATATATATATATATATATATATATATATATATATATATATATATATATAATGTTGTTGTTGTTTCTTATGGTACTTACTATGGACAAGCCCGCTGTTACGAAAAAAAAACGATTTTAAGCCGGTGGGGGAGCGTCTCTTGTTTTTATAGTAGCGCCATCTAGGGCCAAAGAATGACTCTGCTACACACACGTCACAGCCCTTTTTACGGAGCGGACTTCATTCACGCATTTTTCATTCACTCAACTACATATCGTCATTTAGACCTGAATCAGAGAACGATCACCCCTGATCCAGTATCCCCAGTGATATTACTCTCGACATGGAGGACTTTGTGATCGCGACGGATTTATAAGCGCGTCAGCCACCAAGCACGCGGGAATCTTCGGCCGGCGGGGTATGAACTCGCAACCTAAGGGACGTGAATCCAATGCTCTACCAACCAGGCTATCCCGGCCCATATATAATGTAAAAACATTTACTAAACAAAACTAACATTTTTGCCGTAATTTTGTAATTCTAATGTTTTGATTTATATTCTTCGTAACGTCGTTGTTTGCAAGTAATAATTATATATAATTTGAAATTTAAAAAATTAAACTATTTATTAACAACTTTGTTGCATTATATTACGTTTGCTGGTCAACATCCTTGACAGACATTAATATTGCAAAAGATATCCTTTCTATCTACATTTTTAAAACATCGCTGCGATTTAGGAAATGAGTCGCTCGTTTTCCTCTTTCAACTGTTGGTAATAATTAAATGTTTTAGCATTAATCAGATTCATTAAATTAGCAGTGATTTAGAAAGTAATTCATCGTAGCTTATTAAAATTTATTTAATAAAATATTAGAATAATAAAAAAATATGAGCCAACGGATAAGCATCGGTCGATAACGTTTAATTCCATTCCATCATACAAAGATGAGGTCATACGTGATAGAAAATATCTGCTTGTCAAAATAAGAAAGAATATATGACGCATGATTTTTATCATTATCAAAACATACCTTCTAAGGTATTCCCCCTACATTGTTCTATTGTCTTTCTTCTTTCTTTTAAATGATTTATTAAATCATTACTAAAATTATAGCATTTATTTACTTATAAAACTTTATATATATAAATATTATATTTACTTTTTTAAAGTTTTTATTTATGGCATTTTTGTCTTGAAGTACTCGTTTATTTGTTTCCAGTACATTAAGATGGAATTTTATAGATGATTACCATTTATTTACTAATTTTCTGAAAGTTTGGAAACTTTGTGGCAATATGACAATATTTTATCTTAATAATTTTAGAACTTAATTATCAATTAATCAATAAATTTTGCTTTCTAGTCATGGAATTGAGAATTAATTAATTATAAAATTTATTAATATTTTATGATGAATTAAAAATTGAGGAATAGGAGAAAAAATTTTAATAAAAAAATCTTCTGCTTAGTGCATCAATGAAAGTGTGTTTTATAAATTATATCTGTTAAATTTATTTAACAAGCAAACTTTACGACACGAAATGCACATAATGGCATATGGGATATGCCGTTAAGTGTATTGATGGAGTGCCACTGCATCATCTAGTATATGACTATCATCTTCATTGTGCTGTAATATTAACTCCTGTAAAATGTGCAATGGATTCCGAAATTCAATGGGAGCTGCTCACTTTATTAAGCATAAATTAGTTTTATTGTTTAACTAACATTTTTTAATTAGTTTTATCTAACCATTGGCAATAGTTTACCTTTGAAATACTTTAGTGGGAAAAAACGAATATTATGTATTCTTTTTGCTCAAATAGATCCAAAATTCAAGATCTATTTACACTTTTGATATAATCATATAACTTTCATCGGATACAAAATTTAATTTTCTGCCTTGTATTTTTAAAGTATTGTATTTAGATAAGCACAATGAATAAATAGACAAATGCTTCACAATCGCATTGATGCATTTAATCCAATTATCTACAGTTTAAAGAGGCGCAGATCGACTGCTTTATCGCCAAAATCCTATACTAAAATAATTTCATCATTCATCCAGGTTATTATTCTTTTGATTTGGATTTGGATTTCTGGCGCAAGATCCTGATTCAGAATATGCTGCGCAGAAAAAGCTTAAAATTTCCCAGCAAGGTAAAAAGTAGCTTAACGTTGTTGAAAATGAAACTGACTGTGTTCAATCTAGTCAAAAGTTAAAAGAGGATGGAAGTTAAAAAAATGACAGCTTAAATTTCATGGATGATATTCACATCTTTAACATAAAAGAAAATGTTTGGATGATGCGACTCGCCCAATAAAAAATGTAAGGTAAAATTGTTGGATTTAAAATGTTTATAACGAAGATCAATAAAACTTGCGCATTCTGTTAAAATGTGACGAACTGTTAAAATCACTCCACAATGACCACATACCGGGGGAGGCTCGGCAAAAAGTAGATATCTATGTGTCAAGCGAGTGTGACCAATGCGTAGTCGGGACAAAATTACATCATAGCGCCTGTTTAGTTTAGAAGACCATTTGGCCAACTGTGGTTTAACAAAATGAAGCTTTCTCTTATTATTCTTTTGAGTGATCGTATTCGAACACGCATGAAAAGTCACACTTAAAGTCAATTCATTCACGAATTTAATCCGAAGTCTCACGAATATATAAAATTCAAATAATAAAATGGCAGTCATTGCTTTGAAAGAAAGTATTTTTGCGATTCAATATCCTATGACACCAATTTTATTACCTTGAAAATATAAATATTTTTTAATCAAGAAATGTACTGAATAATTTTAAGTACTATAATTGTAATGGAAAAGCAGTTATAAGGGCAAAAAAAAAGGAACATAGGAATAATGACACATTCGAAAATTCTCATTTATGAAAGTTAATACTTAATTGGGTAAACTTTAGCATCAGTTACAGCCTTGCAACACCGTTCTATAGAGTTCACCAATGGTTTTAGTTTGTCAGCGGTTACGACATGATTGAGTTAGAGCTTTAATTATTTCGATGTTATAATTCGGGTTTCTTTTGTGATTTAATTTTCATTATCCGGCTCCATACATGTTCGATTGGTTTAAGGTCTGGGCTATTCCCATACCATTCCAGAAATGAAATAAGATTGTCTTGAAAGCAGGTTTACATACAGTGACAGGATGATATGGTGCTGAATCATGCTAAAATATAAGTTCTTCAATATGTGAGAAAAGATCATGTGAAGAAGACAGCAATTCCGGAACGAATATTTTACTATTGTATTTTTATGCGTTTATATTACTATTAATCGCATAAATTTTGCCCACTTCTTTTGCTGTTATAAAACTTCTGATCCTAACGGATTCAGACAGCTCTAAAATGTAGATGTTCAAAATCTTGAAGTTGGGCTTTTCTACGATTACAGTAATTTCACTTTGATACAACAATTTTACCAGCCAGAATATTAAAAATCATGGAATTAGAAGTAAATTCATGAGTGATATTACATAAAGATATCTCGTCTCATCATCTCGAAGTCGTCTGCTGCATCTGAATGACTCGGTCACCATGAATAGTAACGCGGGATTTATTTTCAGAAATAAAAAGGCCATCAAGGGTCCATGCACCAGCTTTTTCAATAGGAGGTACGTCTCGTCATCAAAAAGTTGCCTCAATAACTACACAAGTATTGTTGAATTCTTCAGGGAACATCACTGATTGACTACTTCAATCCACACATGGATAAAACTGAATGACCGGACCACCGCGCCAGTAACACTGGCAGAAATTGTGGTTGAGTGCTAAGGAAAATCACCGGCCAAGGTACAGGATGGGAGGAGCCAGATCCCCCACCTATTTCTGTACCCTCCAAGGTGGCGAGAACCAACCACCATGTCAGAAGCTTCTCATCCTCATTTCGAGGTGCCCCTCCGGGGGGCGAGTCTCCAGGGAAGATCAAGCCTCTTACTCACTCACTGATTTCTGGTCTCCATATTTGAGGCTGCTTCCCTGAAAGATAATAATCCTAACCTGAACATAACAATCCTAACCTGAAGTTAGCAATCCTAAGCTCTGAAAGATAACAATCCTACCCAAGTTCTGAAAAAGTCATCTAGTTGGTAAATCTAGTAGTCTCTTCACAAAACCCCACTTAACTCATTTTGAATAAAAACGCAACAGATATTTAATCATCCCTCAATCCATAATCGTATTTTCTTCCATCATTCCCTCTTTTTTTTTTTTCCCTCGCTATTCCCACGCCGAGGCAGAAGTCAAATTTCGTTTAAGGGTGGCAACGAAACAAATTGGCGGAGAGATGCGTTATTGACTCGCAACAAATTTACATCGGGTGCGGAAAGACAGCTCATATTTTAGAAGACGGCGTTGAATGGAGCCCTTAAGTGATGATGATGATCATGGGTCGACTGCGAAGAAAAATGGTGCCGACATGTTTCATTCACCCCCGCCCTTTCATTCACAAATAAGCTGCCTTTTGGAATTCCTGAAACTTTTAGAGGAAAGAAAAGGAGTGAATTGAAGATCGAGAAAGTGAAGCGGATTTCTTCTTCTTTGTGAAGAAAAAGCAGTTTATTTCAAATTGTTGCACGGAGTCTATTCAGAACTTTTACACTGTTTGAAGGATTGGAGTACAGACTTTTAGAGAGTGATAAGGGATTTGTTTGTGTACATTTGCCAATTCACGCATTAATTCTTGTGCAGAAATTTTCCGTTTGACATCTTGAAAAATAATTTTATGAACACAACAGTTAATAAAACGATATCGGTTTAATAAAGTGTACTTAAATAAAATCAGTTTTTCAATCTTCAGACAGAAGAACAATTTTTATATACATGGTGACGATGAATGATAATTTTATTTCAAGATCTATGGACTAGAAATTCATAGCAACAGTATAAGATTTAATTATGATGATGGTGAATAATAATTTTATTCTAAGATCTAATCTACGAATTAGAAATTCATAACAACGGTTTATGATTTAATTTTGGTGACGATGAATGACAATTTTATTTCAAGATCTATCTAGGAATTAGAAATTCATAGCAACAGTTTAAGATTTAATTCTGGTGACGGTGAATGACAATTTTATTTCAAGATCTAATCTACGAATTAGAAATTCATAACAACAGTTTATGATTTAATTCTGGTGACGGTGAATGATAATTTTATATCAAGATCTTATCTACGAATTAGAAATTCATAACAACGGTTTATGATTTCATTTTGATGACGGTAAATGATATTTCAAGGTCTAATCTATGAATTAGAAATTCATAACAACGATTAAAGATTTAATATTTTTTACTTACAGGATTAAATTTCATCTAAACCGTCCGTTAACTCTGAATTTTTTCGGAAATGTCAGATATGAATTGGGTTTAATTATGCTTGCTCAATAGTGCTTTACATAATTATTATACAAACTTACTCAAAGCAATAAGTTGATCGATCAATATTTTGATTAACTGACTCATAATTAATTCTGCTGCATATTTTTTTTACAAATTTCTTTTACTTTCGCATTGTTTCAGGGCAAATAGTATTGAAAGATTGAAGAGGTAGCACTTGCAAGGTTGATTAGTTCCAGATAGCTCTGATTTTTTTAATAGAGTTTCCTATTTAACCTAAAAACTAATCAA
Organism: Argiope bruennichi; assembly: GCF_947563725.1. Classification (NCBI taxonomy): domain Eukaryota; kingdom Metazoa; phylum Arthropoda; class Arachnida; order Araneae; family Araneidae; genus Argiope; species Argiope bruennichi. The sequence goes on along the minus strand of NC_079154.1, from coordinate 124,776,292 downwards.
GCGTTTTACAATGGCTTTTTTTTTTTCTTTTTTATGTGAAAATCATCTGAATGGTCAAAACTAGCCGAATCATCATTATACAATTAAGATTTGGAAAACATGCTCACTTTTTCTCGGACAAATCATTAGTGGCATAAAACATCTGAAAATAAATTAGAGACTTGAAGTACATTGATGAAATTTTGGAACTGCGCACATATGATATCTCCAATTTTTCCTCCTAATCTTGGGGAAAATACAGAGATTCAATGCAAAAGTGTCTGTAATTTATGTCTTGACATCACTTATTGGCCGAAAGTAGTGGAGAATGTTGTATTCTTCATATGCGGGACGCATAAGAAAATAAAAATCTGAATGCATGTAGCATTCACGATCTTGCTTACAAATTTTATGCCTATGGAAGAGTTATAATAGGTTTATTATAAAGTACGCTAGAACATTTAGTGAAAACAATTCCCATTGGTTTTGAATTGCACCTGGAAACTAATCATCCAAATGCACTATTGAATAGCAGCAATAAACATCAAAAGCATGTGTATACTATATTCTTGTTTCATGGAGTTTTTTTAAAGATCAAGTATCACTAACAAGTAGGGATTGCAATACTGGTATACCGGGATACCGAATACCGGTATTTTGAGCCATTTGTACAATTTTGTAATACCGGTATTCAAAAGTTTAAATACCGGTTTTTCGGTATTTACTACAAATTTTTAAAATTTCTCCACTATATGTTCAGGTATCGCGAACATAGCAAAATAGCATGCGTTTTTGTTCTTATGTCTCCCTAACGGGCGAAATTAATTACTTAAATCTAAATTAGCGAAACATGGATTATCCCTGAAAGAAAATATTGCATCCTTAACGACTGACGGAATAACAATTATGAAAAAAGTTGATTGGTGCAAATCAGCAGTTGTGCTATGCCCATGGAATTGAATTAGGAGTAATAGATGTATTATACCAAAAAAATAAAGAACAGAAGAATCTAAATAATGTGGATATAGAAACGTCGGATTCCGACTTTGAAGAGAGTGAGAGTGATATTGACAATGAAGATAATGACAATGTAACTGTTGAAGACGATATTGCTAATGAGGATGAAATATTAACCTATCAAGAATTGCTTCCTATAATTTATAAAGTTCGAAAAATTGTTAAGATATTTAAACGTTTCCCTATAAAAAGTATATTTTACTAAAATATATACTAACTGAAAATAAAACAAAATATATGTTAATATTAGATTCTAAAACACGTTGGAATAGTTTACTCCTAATGATGGAACGATTTTTGAAACTGAGAAGTTCAATCCAAAAAGCAATAATCGACTTAAACATTTAAATTAATTTTTCAGATAGTGAATTCGACTTAGTATCCAGAACTATATCAGCTCTACTTCCAATAAAACTGACTATTGAGGCATTATGTCGAAGAGATTCTAATTTATTAACAGCTAATACAACAATAAATTTCATGTTGCAGTCACTGAAAGAACAGCACACATCACTATCTGAAGAAATAAATATTACATTGAAAAATCGCACTGAAGAAAGGCATACCGAAATAGAAAATGTCTTACGGTATTTACATAATTATAATGATTTTAAAAATGAAAATGAAAAAGAAGACAAGAAAATAACCAATTCAAATCTGATTAAGTTTAGAGTAAACTTTTAAAAAATTTTCACCCACAAACCTATCCACATTCAGAAGAATTCGGTTCAGTTACCGAAGATTATGATGACACTAATGTCGATAGTGAAAAGGAATTGTCTCTTGAACAAAAATTAGAATTAGCGATAAATAAAAAAAAAAAAATCAACGAACAAAAATACAATACAGAAATCAGCTATACCCAAAACCATCCGACGAGAAATTGATTTATTTGAAGATGAGGGATTTAGAGGTAAATACTTAACAAAGTATTCGCGCATTGCTAACAGTATAACTAACTAGCGTAGATGCCGAAAGAGCGTTTTCGGCAACTTTTACACAAAATTACTTTTCAGGCTTAATGACAGTACAATTGATGCATTATGTTTTTTAAGATCACATTTCAAAAATTTGTAATAGTATCACAGACTGAATAGTGATATTTACACTTTTTTTGTGAATTAAATAAATAAAATGTTTTTTTTACTTTTTTGTGGTTATATACTGTTATAATTTATAAGTTACAAATTATTTTTTGTGATATTTGCACTCTCTAACAAAACTGGCAAATAAAACAAAGAAACACGTGTGTTTTCTTTCTTTTTCTAAAATTTCTAATACCGGTATTAAAACCGGTATCCCGGTATTAAGATTTAAAAAATACCGAATACCGGTATTGAACTGTTGGTCCGGTATTGCAATCCCTACTAACAAGCTAGGATCAAGTAACCGTAGTTTAATTTTTAATATTCAAAAATTCTAATATTCTAAAAATTCTAAATTCAAAAATTCTAATATTCTAAAAATTCTAAATTCAAAAATTCTAATATTCTAAAAATTCTAAATTCAAAAATTCTAATTTCTATATATCCGAAAGATTAAAATTCCTAGTAATTAAGATACTGGGCAATTTTTTTATATCAAATAACAGATTGAAGTATGCATCAAACTTAGAAATATCTTAATTCATCATTCCTTGCAGCGTAAATTTCGTAAAAGAGAAAAATTATTTTCTACTCGCAAAATAATATTTACCTGCTCACCATTACAATAGTTGATTTTGAAATTTCTAACGAAAGATCGTATGATCAAACGTCAGTTAGAGATGGCAAACACAAATTACCATTTCACAATTTGAGAAGATCATCTTGGTTAAAGTATCTCTAATATTTTCTAAATATGAAGTATTATATCTTTTAAATGGTCATTGGAACAGCACATCACAATGGTCAAAGGTGCAACGTAGAACAATTTAAGGTTTAAACTTTTATAACTTCTTTTTGATTAGTAGCAGAAAAACCAGAGTTTGCACAAAATGAAGTTTCCGCATATTAACATTATTTCTTAATAGCATCAAGACATTTTGTGAGGCAAAAAAGTAATTTTTTTTCCGTGAAGAAATCAGATAAATATTTCTGTTCAGCATAATAAGGATTTTTTTTTCAAACGGCAGTAATTTCAATTAAACAGTTGATAGGAGATATTTGATAACTTCCAAATTTTTCTGCCAATTGCAACCACGAACTGAAGTGGCCAAAAATACAACAGATCAAAAGAATTCCATTTTTTTTAGATTTATGCGTTTCTCAAATGTTATTTATCTACTTCCCACCATTAATCGTTTCTCCATCTTCCTCTCACTAGTGTTATCGAACACAAATCTAAACGTGTACATAGCGTCTAATTTGATCGATACTAGAGTCCATTTCAAATATGTTGATTAATTTACAAAATTAACTTCTCAGACCCGAGGTATCTACGATTCCCAACATCGCAACTCCAATTTTGAATAGAAAGCTTGAATACTACTTGAGCCATTTCCTCTTCATGAGGATTTATTGCTCACTAAGATCACATGAACAAGCAATTATTAAGTGAATCTCTTCTTCAGTATACGATCTTTAGACGTCGAAGTCGAAAATCTCCCATAATAGCAGTGTAGCTTGAACGGTAAATTCATAAAAGCAGCGCTAATTCATGTGGTGCTATGTATCTGTCTTTGTAAATCGAAAGTAAATAACAATAATTAATGATTCGAAGTGTCGAAAAAAAAACAGTAGTATTCTTCAACATTAGTCGAAGTATTTGTCATAAAGAAAATATTTTTGATATAAATTTCTTATGCTTCCTAATAGATTCAAAAAGCAATTTAATTACTTAAGAGTACAGATAGTGAAAAATCATTCAAAATTGCAATTTTTTTTAAAAAAAGGATCTTTTGCTAACAAATTACTTATTTGAAATTACGCAGTTTTTCTTTAACTTTATTTTCTTGTTTAGTTTAAGAATGTTTTTATTGTGAGATATGTGGATTGCTATATAATTTTTCAATATATTTTGCTAGTTTTTAGTAGTAAGGTTTATGACGTTATCCGCATTTTAATACTTTCCATGAACATAATTTTCTGGCTATAAATCTGAAACCTGTTATATAAGCATATATTAATAAAATTGTATTTCAGTTTTAATAACATCTTACATGATTATTGCAATCATTTCGAAAGTCCATAAAGAAAAATCATTTAATCATAGATTTGAAATTGTAATGAAGTGAAATATACAAAATATTGCATAAAAACTAACATACTTGTTTTTTAAAAAATCCGGAAAACAGTTTTAATTTTTATTTTATGAACAATTTGAAGTTTTGCATTGTTCCATTCATTTTTGAAGATAAAAATAAAATGGATACCATAAAAAATGCCGATTAATCTCAATTTCATTTAAAAAGACTCTATGAATGGAAATATATGAATATTCACAGAATCAGAATTGCAGGCGATCGCAGATAAACTAACTTCGAAACTCTAACTTAATTTAAGTTTGAATATATGCATTAAAATAATGAATTCATCACATATTTCCAAAAAGGGAAATAAATTGTATAAAACACATTTTATATTTACAGGAAACAAAAAACGCAAATTATTAAATTATTATTAAGTGAAAAACATACTTAAAGGCTAGAAAAACAGATATATCAACAAATCTTAAGAATAAGTAAAAAATATAAATTAAATATAAGCACAAATGACATCTTACTTTACACAATATCAGTCTGAAGAAAATGAATGGTTTGTTGAACACAATAGCAGTAGTATATTTCTTCTTATTAAAACTCAACGGAACTATTATAAAAATTATTTGATGCATTAAGCAAAAGCAATAAACTTTTCATATAAAAAAAATTTGGATGGGAATTATAATGATTTTATTGCTTTATGTGAAAGAAATGTGGGAACTCAAAACAAAATCAAAGCATAAATTTGGATAAATATCTTTTTAAATTTTCGAAAATCTAAATAACTGTCCGGAAAATTAACTTTTCTCTTATCATTTGGATATCTCTTATCTTTGGATTAACTTTTCTCTTATCATTTAAATTGTAATTATTAAAATCTCTGAAATAGAAAAAAAGTATAATAAATTTTATCTCAAAACTAAATTTTTTTAGAAATAATAATTTGGTGATTATAATATTTATCATTTGCATGTTTGTTTTATGAGTGAATAAATCCATATTTTAATGAAATAATTCTTATAAGATCAGAAATAATTTTTAAGTCTTAATTATATTGCAAGTCTTGGGGAAAAACTGATTTTGAGAATTATAACGTATTCTTTTAATTAAATACAAATTTCCGACACAAAGGAATACTTTTTTAAAGAATATTATAGGTGATGTCATTCAGTATAATTATTTCTTACTGAGGCAAAGAAACCCAATCAATGGAATCAATTATTATGACATCATAGACATGTATCAATCATAACAGCATATATCATCTAGCATCTTATCACCGGATTTCTTACATAGAACTGTCATTTTTTTTCCCCATAGTAATGTCCAATGTATTTCAAAATCAACTTATTCATCATTTGAGCATGCGTTGGCTTCAGTAAAACCAGAATTTCAACCTTTTATTTACCAAATTATTTTGCCATCAGTTCTTCAAATTTATTTTTGAACCAATAGTTAAGTTTTGGTACAGAACAAACGCAGCTAAAAGAAGAAAAAAAAAAACTTTTTTAACAATTAAAATAATTTAATTAATTATGAAAGTTTTTGAATGTTATTTTTAGTTGATATCTACTGCTTTCTATTGGAAATACGGTCTTCGTGTTCTTTCAAATACTGTTACAAAAAAAAAAAAAAAAAAAAAAAAAAAAATAGGCATATTGTGAAGATATTAGCCTATAAAGGGTTAATCTCTCTGAATCTGATGATGAAATGACTATACTTTTATTTAATCAAATATTCATTTTCAGTCTAAATAAGTAATAATCATTGTTCTTTTTCAATCTTTGCCTTTTTATCCCATTCCAATTTATGCAGTCTAAAAAGCATGATGAAAGTTGAAACGAAGTAGAAAAAAAAAGAAGTTTGACAATTACAAAAAATATTTAATAACACGAACATTATTTGTGCGACTCAAATAACTAGTTTCAATTAGATACAATATCAAACTGCAAAAAGAAAAATAATCTCCTTTAAATGTTGAATTCTAAAATTATTATCTTGACAGTATTCAGTATATCTAACAGTATTGACAGTATTGTATCTTGACAGTATTGTTCCAGTTCAATAACAAATACTGTCTTGAGCATGCTTAAGCTTCAGTAAAACTAGAAGCTTAACCTTTCTGAATCTGACAATATTTTTATTTAATGAAACATTTATTTCCAGTTTAAATAAATGATAACAATATAGTGAAAATAAACAAAAAAAATTGATATTTATAAATAATCTTCTTATTGCCCTTTTCTAATATTTGCATTTTGGTCCCAAGCCAATTTTTGCCTTTTAAATAGTCATTAAAGTGGAAACGAAGTAGAAATAAAAAAAAAGAAGAAGCATGCCAATCATTATCAGATATAAATAACACGAACGTTATTTATGAGGCACAAATAACCAGTTTCAATTAGATACAATACCAAACTACAAAAAGAGAAAAAAAATCTTCCTTAAATGTTGATGCTAAAATGATTATCTTGACAGTATTCTGCATATCTAAGTGTCAACAACTCACTTCATTTCTCATTCCAATGACAAATTCTGTTTTGAACATTCCAAAACAGAGAACAATTTAAACCAAAAGGCACCACCTATTCTATCTGTACTTCCATTTGAAACAAGAAATGGCAATAATAAAAAAAGAAGGCAAACTGTGAAAAGGAAGAAGGAAATCGGCAGGAAAACTGTTCTCCGTTCGCGTGATCTGTCCCCCCTTTTCCAATCCTTTTCCACACCTTGTAACCTGTTGTGGGAGAAGAGCAGGAAACCGACCGGACCTGGGACTTTTCCTTCCCGGATAGTGTGCCGGACGGAACAGGGTGGGGTCTGACTACCCATTGACATGCACTTGTTGGTGGACACAACTTTTCCTTTTCCGATCCGGAGATGGAATTTCCAGATAACTTGGGGCGCCAGATCGCTGGCTGGCCGCCTCGCAGAGGAGAGACTTCTCTTGCCGGAGCCACCTGCCCGCGCCGGACTCGCGCGCGAAGGAGGTAAGCATGCGCTTCTTGAATAGTTAAAACCTATTTTGAAAATCAATTTAATCCAATAATAACTTTAGAATGATGTTCCTTAACCTTTTTAGAATTCTGAGTCCTGCTTTTTCTAAACAATTGCGATTCCGGTTTATCAACGATTTAATAGAATCTTCCTTGCACCCTTTTTGCAATGACTAGTAGGATTTTTAATCATTATCATATAATATATCTGAGTAAAAATCGATGTAATTAACTTGTTCGTAAGGTGGCATGACCATTTTTAATTTTCTGCTTTAGGAAGTATAAAAAGAGAAAGTATTATAATCGTTTTTTCTTAATAAATATTTATGTTTTAGACTTGCCTGAACCCGAAAATGTCTGTCAGTCTGTGAATACTAATCAAAAACGCAATAAGTTAAAGGATAAAATTTCTCGTATATTTTATAACAATGTAAATCTGTATCATAAACTGAACCTTATACGTTTACGGGCTCATTATCTGTTTTCATTTATTTATTTTTAAGTGAATGTGATATTTCAAGAACTCGCGATATTAGAGCTATTGAAGTGAATATGCTTATGAGTTTATGAGCTTTCTATATAATATTGGATATCTCTAAATTGTAAAATATCAGAATGGGCCAGTTGACCAAAATGAGTCTTAAACTATCTTCGCTTTGTTATAAAACTGAATATAAAATGCGCCATATTGCTTTTAAGTATTGGAGAAAATCGGCAGCATAACATTTCGGGCAACTCTATTAACAGAATGCACTTTTACTTATATTCCTTTAACTAAATATTTTTATTGTCTTCTCTTTTTCTCATGTTATTGTATGATTAATTACCCTTACACAGGAAGAATGCCCAATGACTGATATTTTCAATTTTTTGCTATTTTTATGAATGTTTTAATGAATTGTCAAACAGTAAACTGTCCAGCAAACAAAAAAAGTCAGTTTAACCAATATTTAGAATTATTCCAAAGAGTTTTATTTTATTCTATCACTTTAATAACATTAAATAGTTGCTTTTATTTGTTATAGGAGATTTATATTCACGATAAGTTATTTTCAACTAATTAAAAATGGAAATAAGCTAAAAATAATATTTTGTGACAACCTGATTTGAAGTATTGAATTAGAAATATTCATAGCATTTCATAACAAAATCTATTTAATAGAGTTTTGCCCAAAACGACTACAATTTTACAAAATCATTAATTAATTTGATTCATTTTAACGTGCGCAGTTTAATAAATTTCTTTCTATTTGAAAACCATTTAATTTTAATACATTTATCCAATTATTATCTGTATTATTACTCATGAAAGCATTTCAAAATAGCTGAAAAGGAAGTTAAATAAACATCTTTAATTAATTAAATCTTTTTTACAATCAGTAAATTTGACAATCCGTATTATTTAATAGTATTGAAAACTAATCCCATTTCTGTCTTAAGATTTAATTTATTATATCACATATGAAGTGCAATTCATTTATATTAAAGAACTGTTTTGATCTTTTGTACTTTAAGTAGCTTATATCTTTTACTTGAAGTATATATTGAATTTTTTTTAACGTTAATTAAGACTAACAAAAGGACTACCTTTCTTTTATCAGATGATATCAAAAGAAAATTCAGTTAACTTGCAATTAACTCTTTTTAATGAATTTTAGCATTATAAGTAATAAAAAATTACATACGGAATGTGATTAATTTGCAATAATTAATTTTGCGACGAAAGAAGAAAAATTCACTGTAATTTTATCGTATTCAGCAATAAGGAAAAAGTCTAGAATATCATTAGAACTTTAGTCAGATTTTTTAGACATTAATAAAAGTTTGAATAGTTAATCCCTTCATTTCGGATTTTAACAGAAGTAGGTCAATACAATGGCTATATTATTAAGAATTTCACTTTAGTTCTATTATATCACTTTATTTTTATTTAACAGAATCAAAATGTTTTTTTATTTGCTTTAATATTTTATAAGAAAATTTAGTTGCGCATTTTAAAAAAAAATGTATTAACTTTATTTAATAGTATAGATAGATAACAACATTTATTAGTAATAATAGAGTATCAGAAAAAAGTGTGTAAAAAATTCTTGCTTTATTCCTTTCATAGATTTTTTTTATCATCTTTCCTTGTAAAAATCTGCATCATGTGAAAATCATTAATGATGAAACGGAACGCTGTTCCAGCGATGAAAAAGTGCAAAAAAGGAGGTCAATGTGTGTATTGGGGCATAAATATTAATATGTGTAAATTATAGAAAATGTCATTTCCAATGAATCTTATCATCTGTAAACAAAATTTTCTATAATTCTTTCACAACTTCTAAAAATGTCTGTATTTTTGATAACTATTTTTGACTAAGTGGATTATGTTAAGTAAAATTCAATTCTATTTAGATTTCTTCTGTTCTATTTGAAACAGGCTGGCGAAATCTTTACATTTATCGAGAATGTTTATTCAGAAAATTGGAAGCAATGAGGCATTTCGTCTAATTTTTTCCCAAAATACTAAGGAATAATTAGTCTCTATGTTTTGGCAAAATCTTGATAAGACCCGTACCAAATAATTCTTGCTGTTCATCAAAAATAATCATTGCAGAACATTAAAAAAAATTAAATGACATAATTTAACTTTAATCAGGATATTAAATATTAAATATATCTTGATTTAAAAGATCAGAGAAATGAAATAAAGCATAATTTAGAAATCTACATTTTTTTAATAGCTACTTTATCATCTCTTTGTGAAAATACAATGAAATACAAGAAATTATTTTTTGGTTAAATTATGAAAGTGGATTTATAGAACTTTTCTAAATACTAGTAATTCATTTCAATGTTTTCATAATTTAAATAGGGGAAGTAGTCTTCTTGAAACTTTCCCGTGGTTTCTAATAATGATGTTAACCTTCTCATTCCGCATAAAATTACAGACTTTATATAAGACCACGGATATCTGATATGGCATTTACGAACAATTGTTATGAAACATTATCAAAATTGCTGAATCTATTTTGTGATCACAAGCGATTAATCCCTGATACACACACGCGCAGAAAGTTGAATTCATATTTTGGACGGCTCTTTCCGAATGATTGAAATTAAATTTTTTGACATAGAACTACAATTGAAGTCACAAGATTATATACCAAATTTCATTTATTTAAATCATTGCATTAACATATATTTGGTTGATAAACGGCCAACCCTTTGGCAAATTTGGTTCAAAATTTGATAAGAATATATAAATTTTTTATAGATATAGAATTAATTTATTTAGATTTAGGTAGATTTTATATAGATAATAGATGAATCTGTTATCAAAAATTTACAGATAATTTTATAGAATCTGCAGATAATTTTACATGCTAAGCCTGTGAATATTTATCTAGCACTACTTGGACAAATAGACTTTTTTAAATACATTTCATCCAACATTTGATAGAAATCTATAAATATGGTGTAAAATATTTATGCCGAATTTTATTTGTCTAATTCAATGAGTTTTTAAATTATCGTGTTAACAGACATAACACCTCTCCATGCCCCTGCGACTATAATCTTTACGATTATTCAAACAGTTGGTTGGACATGGAGATGTGTTAACAGACAGATGGACATAGTTACAAAAATGCATTTTTCGAATACAGAGAGGTCTGACACATTGAATGTGTTGAATTCGAATTTTTGGACGACTGCAATACTTTCTGCTGTGTGTATTTTGCATACGAGATAGGAAAATTGGATTTTGCAAAAAACAGTAATGAATATGAAAGCTTCTTTAAATTTCCAATCCATTAAACTAACTCATTTTTCGTGAAATAAATTATTATTGCATTAAATGTGCTCATTGTGTTAGTCTTGATGTATCTTTTTTTTTTCTTTTGGGTCATTGCAAAGCCGCTTTATTTTAAAATAGTAATAATAATACTTGGAATCCTCAACGCGCATTCTTCGAATTCTTTCTGAAATATGTTTTGATAAAGAATCATGATTTGATTGTTCATAAAAATATATGATTATATTCCTTTTTTAGGAAAATAATTAAATTTTTATTTTGTTAGGATAAACTAATTTTAAAAAATAATATTAAGTAAAACCATAAAAACATTTTTTATATTACAAAATATCTTTTTACTATAATTCTATACTTAAGTAAAAAGGCATTAACCAATATTAAAATCAGAACTAATTGAAACATTTTTCAGATCTCAAAATTTGCCAATTTTGTCTTTCCAAAAATTTCACGTTTAAGTTTCTTATGTAGATAATAATTCGGAATATTTATGTTCGAATAATTTTTTTCCTCTTAAAAATCTCTCACTACTGAAGTCTTGCTTTTATTTTCTTAAATCATCGATATTTTCAATCTATTTACTATGTTGGATTAAGATACATTATATCTAATATATGATAAACGTAATGTCTTGTAATTATACAGAGAATTTTCCACTTAAATATAATGAAGCTCCGCTTTACTGAAAAAGAATGGATAAACAATCAATTTTATAAAATAATTATCAAATTCTATCAAATATGAATCAAGTCAACCTTTAGTGTTATAGTTATATAATTTATAATTTCGATCATTTGTTATAAAGAAAAATTTTACGAAACTAATTTCATGGCAAATTTACAGTAAAACAATAGTTAACTGAATAGTGACCGTTAACGATGGCGGTCATTCAGCTATGGTTTGCCGCATCCGAAATGAACAACTTCGCTAAGTCGATTCGGAAGCTACGTCTATGGACAGATTACTTGACTCTACAACAACAGTATTTCTATATTTTGTTCTTAAATTGTCAGGATTTATCAAAATATGAATGAAACATTTCCTTGATAATTCTTCATAATAGTTTCAAAGTTTTGCGAGAGTAAGTATCTCAAAAAATAGTCGTTTTAATTGTTTAAATTTAGCACTAATTATATTAAAACATGTTTAATTAGTGTAATTTAGTGTGCTTTTAATCTTTAAATTTTTATGTATTTCTTATGTTATATTCATTTAAGAACGTTTTAAACGTATCCTTTTTAGAAAATTACTTTCAAGATAATACCATTACCAATAGCTAATGCTTTATATAAAAATAATATAGTGGAGGTTAAACTTTTTGTGTCGTTTAGAATCTATATTTGCAATATCAGTTATCTTTTCATATGGTTTAATAACATTTAGCTACAAATTAAAGTTTACAAGGCGGCAATATGAATCCACATTTCTTTACTATCCGGTTACTTTTCGATAGCTCCATTATTACAGTTTTCATGTCTTTGTTAAAAATAATTTTAAAGACTGTACGTAACACTCATGATATTAATTTTAAACAGAAAAAATGTTACGAATATTGAAACTATATAATAAACATTAGATGTAGAGCAGAATCAATTCTAATAATTGCCTTATGTAAACTCAAAGCATTTTTACACTGCTTTGTAGCGGGAAAAAAAATTAGTATAATTTTAGGTAATTGATCAAAAGCTCAAGTTTTGGATTTGTTTAATTAATTAATTATGACAACAATTCGTGTGAAACGCATTGTATTAGATGTATTAGACATAATTGAAAAATAATTCTTCAAAATATTTTAATCAAATCTTTTATACATAGCTTAATCTTAATTGGCTTCATCTGTAAAATAACTTAAAACTGAAAATTTTGATAGACATATAATTCATACTGTTTTAGATGTACAGTTATGCTCATTGTACTTTATATTTCTTTAATTTATTTCATTTCATATGAAATTTGATATTTAACTTTGACCGGAAAGTGATTAACTTCAAATGATAGAATAACATTTTTCTGAACTAAAGTGTGATCATAAAAAACATAAGAATAGAAAATAGAATTATTCAGAATTGAAATTTTACATATACTTATAAAATGTACTTTATGATTTACGTAATATCTTAGAGACTTATTCAAAAAAGATTTTACTTATTCAAAAACAAAAATCAGTGTATTATAATAAGCAAGCAAACCGTTAAGCTCAAATATCGAGAAGGAATTTGTAAATATCCAATTATATTACAAGAAGGAACAATAATATTTAAATATGGACGAGTTTTATAAACTCGTCTATATTTAAATTGTTTGTTCATTGTTTATTTTAGAATTATTCTGAAATGTAATATCCACAGAATCAAAATATTTTTCAGAAACTTTTAAACAGAAACTTTAAGTTTGGAAAAATAAATCGAAACTTCATAATTTAATCATCAATAAAGAAAGAAATATTTATGATGTAAGGATAATTGTAGGAGTAACAGAAAACGATTTGCTTTATTTCAACAATGAAAACTGCAGCAAAATATATTTAAAAAATCTTTAAAAATTAACCGAAAAATCTTTACAAATATCAAGGTGATTTAAAAGATATTTTTTTGAATTTTATGCTAGTGTAAAAATCAATTTCGTGCTATAATAATTTCGGAATCTGTTGCAGAAAAACGCTATTAATAAAGTAAAATTAGTAATTTAAATTTCAAAAAATAGTTATAAGGTGTGCATTTCCGTATTCCAAAGCATATCCATAATCTCCTTCACTCTAGTAAATTTGGTAGTTCTCAGATCACTCCAGTATAGCCCCAACACACGCATATTTTCTCCTTTGCCATTGGTAAAGATTATGTATACTTGATTTTATATTTAAAGAATAAGACTATTTTAAAGTTATATATATGTCTCAAGAAAATCATATTTTATTTAAAAAATTCAGAATACATTTGAATTTTTTAATTTCATCTCTGACATATAATTGTAAATTCTCATTTTCACGCATGTTTACATTTCTCAGTTTGTAATTCAATTTTATCCACAATAACATCTAAAGATTAGCAAATTAAGAGATAAATATCAAATTTGTATTCAATTCTATCTTTCAATCATTGCTATTATATAAAGGAATTAACATATTTTATTTCTTTCACAATTCAAGTTACAATTAATTTCAAAAAGATTGTACAACCCATTATATAAAAACAATTTGCATACAAACATCATCATACACTTGGATCAAACTTTAAAATTATGATATTTATGCTTAAATCTTATATAAAAATTAATACATCGTAATTTATACCTATTTGTACTTAAATAGCACTTTTCGATCTATAATGTCCACTAATCGATTACTATGCTGATGTAATAAAACATTTTACAAACGTTTTACTTAAAATTTAGTAACTTTTGAGATTTCAGTTTGAAACAGAAGAAATTTCTTATCCCCCCCCAAAAGAAAATTAAATTAAAAGACGCACTCCGAAAGGAAATTCCAGTATTTGAAATAGTTTATTTAAATCATGATACGTATGTTTTAAAAGTCTACTTTTTGACAATGTATCATTTAATAATTTCTTTGAGTAATGAATTTTGAAAATTTCTAATATTTTCCGACAATGCATTCCATACATTATAATTATTTTTCTGGATTTCAATAAAATAAAGGTCTTCTCGCCATTATTTCAAATTTTGGCTGGAATGTTATATGTATTCAATATATATATATATTGAAATTTTTATATCTTTTAGTACCATTATTTTTTACACGTTTGCTTTCATTTACTTAAATCTATCTCCTTTCATTTATTTTAACATATGCATCGAATTTTAAAATGATGCAATACATAATGGCTCATAAATTCATGCACAAAAAATCATAAATAGAGCAGTCAGCTCTCTCTTAATTTTAAAAGAAGTATTATTTTGTCATTTTTGCTTTTTGTGAATGATGTAAAATGAATGATACTAGATAAAATATTAAGCAAAATACAAATTCAAAATATGCTACTGAAATTGATTCTAAGAAAACTTTGGAATTTAAAATTATGGTTGAAATATCATAATATTATGCTTTCTTTTCTATAAACAAAGAGTTTGAGAGTTTTATAAAGATGTTCCAAAGTCAGCTTTTAATCAGAAATTCTATTATTAGCAACAATAAATAAATAAAAAATTCAAAATCATATATTTCCAAATCCATCCATTCCATAAAATCTTAACTTCATTTTCTTTGGAAGTCAGCATACTTTTTAAAAATCGTAATTAATAATATCCTTTATTTTTCTGGAAATTCACATTTAAAGAAATTGAAAAAATAATGTCTTTCAAAAATATTTAATATTTATTAAACTTACTGCATAAATTATCTTTACAGTTTTTCCATTTGAGATACTTTATATTTTTGAAACGCTTTACACTTTTCCGAAAAGAAGTTTCTTTACATTTTTTAAGTATTTAAAAAAAAAAATCATTATACGAACTTCAGGCTTTATATGTATCTATATGAGAGGAATGGTAATATCTATTTATTTTTGAAATATTTATTTTCTCTATGATTTTAGTGTACTCTTGAAAAATGTTAAATGATATGATATTATATATTTCTGATAGTCTTTATTTAATAAATTAGGTAGTTCATTTTCTGACATCTAATTAAATGATAAATGTTTCTAATACTGTTTTCAATGTGTAAAAAATATATCTATTATTTTATAACTACTTAATTCTGTTAATGTATAATGTTTACGCTTAAGTTTTTAGTGAAAATGATATTTTCTGTGCTCACTTTTCAACTGTTTCATTCTAGTAGTAAAAAGTATTTTGTTTTTTTATTGCAACTTGCAGTTTTAAGGTACAGATTTGTAAGTTTGAAAAAAATTAATATATAAAAAAAGAATTCTGCAATATAATTGCTCTCAAGGTGGAAAGAGCAAAACGCGCTATAAAATATATTCTACTTGAGGCAACTTATCTTTTTAATTAGTATAAAATGAAAATAAAAATTATAAATGTATGGTTGAATAAACTTTTGACACATTCTATACTTTTTCCAGGAAAAATTATTTTATTTTTTAATCTAAAAATCTGAGAAATTCGTTAATTTTGTTATTGTATTGTTTTTAAAAATGAAAATCCAAATCGTAACATTGATTCAAAATTATTGTTAAAATGTCCTATCACACAATATTATATTTCCAAATGATTTTTACTCATTAAATTTGATTTTTAAGTATAATTTTTGTGTCATTTCATTTTTTGAAAATTCTGCATTCTTTCTGTGTAAGCTATTAAAAATATTTTCTTTATAAAACAAAGATTTCCAAATATCATGTAAATATCATTATCTAATTTTTTTTTTAAAAAAATATGCGGAGATAAAAATGATTTAAAGATATTTTGGTAGGGAAAAAATTACATTTTAAAAAAACCGTCCAGATAATGTAACTTTAAAAGTTATTTAGTTGATGTAAATAAAATATCAACAAGTTTCTAAACAATGTTCACCCCTCAAGGTCTGTCGGAATAAAGAAAAATTCTATACAAAACACGTGGAGTAAATTCAAAGTGTAAATGCAAATAGATATATTTATGTTGTCGTAAATACATCAACGAAAATGACCAATAATAATTTACAAAAGAGGGAAAAAAATTGAAAAACAAATCTAACCAACCTGTTCGAGAGTGAAGAATGCCTCCAGAACTAGCACAGGAAAACGAAACAAACAACTGGGAGGAAAAAAGAAAACATCCCTCACAAATAAAACGTGATCGCGAAAGGGGTCCCCAAGAAAAAGTCGGGATATCCGGAGCGCAGGAGGAAGGAGCGGCAATAACACTATAATAACCTGTATATCCCGAAGGGAGCGAAAAACGGGAAAAAGTCGCGTCGCTCCGGGGCTTACGAAAAACGGGAGTGAGTCCCGAGTGGGAAGCAGAGGTTATGATCCAGGATCCTTTTGTTGGCGTCGGCGCGAGATCCTTCGATCCGGTTGCGGGGTGGGGCGGGGACGGCACCCCCTCCATGGAAGAGGAGGGCAGAGGGGGGTGTTGGTCGGCCGGCACGCGAGTCGCCCCAGTGTTGATGCCCGAGTTTCGATTTCTGTTTTGCGCGGAATGTCACGCAAAAACGTGGAGACCCCTTTTTAGAGCATTTAGTTATGGGAGACAGTACAGCACTTCGAGGAGAGTTAGAAGGATACTTCGACAGGAGTATGGACTGTTAAAAATTGTTTGGATATTTCTTCACAATAGCCAAACTGGATTAGCATTTCTAATATGAATTCTTTTTAATAGAGAGATTTTATTAACCCTTTTTTGTTGTTGTTGTTGTTTTTATCCAACAACAAAGAACAAAAACTGTCTCTTTTTTTTAAATTTAGATCTGAGATATTGTTGTATATATTTTTAGATTTAAATATGTTGTTTGCTATTTAAATATAAATACTTTTTGGATGAAACATATTGCAATTTATATATAAAGTTCTTTATTAAATATTAATTTAGCATGATAATAAGCAATATTTAAATTCACAAATCTTGGAGTATTATAGAAAACAAACTGAATCCTGAAATCAGCTGTTAGAGGGTACAACATATATGGATAAATCTTTTTAAGGACAAAATTGTTCATTATTTCAATCAATTCTTATTTGATTTTTTTTTTTTTTTTTTTTTTTTTTTTTTGCTTTAACAGTACTGACAGCTTCCTTGTGAAACTACTTCATGGTTTACTTTCTGAGAATATGTTGATCGAGCAAAAAATTAATTTAATAATACTTCCCATGAAGCGTTTTTATGACTGTCAGTTTTATGCATTTTTTTTTATCGTTTTACTTTTTGGTAATGCTAAGAAGTCCAACATTTATTCTCTATTCAAATGAATCATTAAAGTTTTATTGAATTTATATAACTGAAATAATAGTGATTTCCTGCTGTAAAACGTGGGGCAAATAAAATAGATTTAATTTATAAATATATTTATTTCTTGTCTGAAAAATAATCATTCCAAACGGATGTAAATATTTTTAATAATTAATAATTTTATAATACATCAACTGATTGAAAATAAGATAAAAAAGGATAAATTGAATTTCAAACAATTCCCTTATTTTATCTATTTTAATTCTGTCTGCACGATTATGCATTTTAAATACCAAAAGTTAATGGATGAATTAACACTTTTTTTATCAAATTGTTTATCTGTTTACCATTATTAAATTCTATTTTTCTTATTCTTCTTTATAGTGAAGAAAGGCACGATAGCTCCCGTGATCCTCGCTTCATGTAAGGAAACTATTCAAACACCTGTTCCTATTCAAGACCGGAATCCAATCTTCTAAGAAATTCGCTGAAATAAAGGATTTATTTCTTATTGAATGAAACATTATTCCGAAATATGAACCAGATTTTAAAATTATACTAAAAATTTTATGTAACGAAGAATCTTTTTTTAAATATTTATAATTATATAAATGCAATATGCTTCAAAGAAAATCAAAACATTTTAATAATATTCTATGTTTTAAGGGTTTTTTTAAAAAGAAAAATGATTATAAAGATGCATATACGAACATATTAATATTTGAAATAATTACTAAAATAAGCTAATCAATTAGTATGATATATTTCTGCTTGTTATATAAGCATTGAAAACCAGGAAAATATTCAGAATAGATGTTCATTCAAATATCTTTTAGGAAGTATTTATTACATTCATAAATACAAGATGATCACAAAAAGTTACTCCAGGTCTGCGTATTTGAAATAAAATACTTTAAATCACCATTAACAAATTTGAAAGTTATGAAATTTCATTTGTTCACGAAAAAAATGTTTTCCATCATTGCTTTACCCAAAAGCGTATTGCTAATGGCATTTTTTTATTTGAAGGTCTAATAATTTTTCAATTTGCAAAAAATATTTTTATATCGATATTTTTTTTGCATTTTTTATGACGATCCTTCATTTTTGTTCAAAAATGCAAAGCCGAGATTTGATTACATTATGAGCATTAATAGAATTATCAACAAAGATATACGTGCAATCTTGGGATATCCTTTCATTTTCATGGTTCGAGAAAAAATATTTTTTATAGAATTTAAATATTCGATCATTCGATTCACCATTAGATCAGAATTTAAAAATGGATTAAAATATTTAAATATTTTTGATATTATAAATAAAAAGTAATTTTAAATACTTTAATTCATAAGATAGTAAGAATTTTCTACTAACTTAATGTAAAAATATTTTCCATAATTCGAATTTATTTTGATGAATTCCGAATCAAAACTAAAATTTTTATGTTTTAATTTTTTTTTAAATTTTTGAATTATTTTTGTTTATTAAACCTTCATTAATTATTTTGTTCATAGTACATCTTCTTTCTAATTTTTTGTGGCCATGTATTTAATTTAAAAAAGTAATAAAAATGTTAAAAAGCATAGAAAACTCTGAAAATTCGAATGACGATTGTGAATTAATGAATGATGAAGATGTGAATTGTTTTATTCATCTTTAGTTTTATTGTAAAATTATCTCATTCAAGGACCTATTTAATTATTACATTTGCTTATTTATTAAATTACCATTCAAATTTATTAATTTGAAAATTATTGATTTCTAATATCGTTATTGTAGTCACTTGATTTAAGAAACTAATTTACTAAGTTTTTAGCTAATATAATTTATCACGTATTAAAGCTTTTAAACGTCAAACAGAAAACTTTGTTGAAAATTCGAGCTTGAAAATTGTTGCTTCTCTTCCCACGCTCATGTTTTAAGCCAGTTTCTCGAATTATTTTGGATTCATTGAGGTTTTTATTGTGAACCCATCTTCAAGATCGTAATCTTTCATTGTAATTAATAGGAAGACACTTCCGAAAATTGTGAAAAACTATTTTATGTCCTTTTTTACTTAAAATTGTTTTCGAATACTAACAACGTATAATTAAAAACAGTTTACTGAGTTTCCAAGCAATAAATATAGGCTTCAATAAAAAATAAAAAATTATTCTTTCAACCTTTCAAACTGAATTATTTATATTCTGCTAATCATGCCAATACAGCGTTTTCGCCTCCTTTCGATCCTCAGAGAACTGCTTTAAAATATTTACGAAGAAGCTAGGGGCAAATATATATAACCTAATCGTATATTTATTCTCTTGCATATAAAATTAAAGATGAGCATAACTTTAACATTTAAAACAGGTGCACATCCTTAACCTTAACTGGCTACTCCGACCCACCACTAAGGCACAAAAAAAATCTGATTGATTGGACCGCCGCGACAGCAACACTGACAGGAACTATAGTTGAGTTCTGAGATTCATCACCCGCCACATTACAATCCATCCCATGTGAAGCACGTCCAATCAACGATAAGAGGTAGCCGACCCCTACCCTTTCTGTACTCATCAGGGTGGCGAGAACCAACCACTATACCGGAAGCTTAACATCCTCATTTCTGAGGTCTCTCCTCCGTTGGGAAAAATAGGTGCTCAAAGAGTAAATGACTTCATCATCCTAAAGAAATTTTCTCTGTGTCGGGGATAACTCATTTCAATTTGTTGTGAAATTTTTTCGACGACAATAATAGTTTTTCTCATTGATTGAATGGTGTTCTCTTTCCTTATTGGTAGGATTAGAAATGAAGGGCATTGGCTAGAAAGGCTTTATTCCTACTGAAATACGCCCAGGTGTACACATATTCTCAAACATTTTTCAAAATACTTTTTCTGGAAATAAAATAATTTTCAAATAGATTCCTTTAAAAAAAACAAATGTCTGAAAAAAGAACTGATTTCACACATTATATCTTATGTTCTTGTTCTAAATCTCCTATAGTGTAAGAACCTGACACTACATTCCAGTTTGTATATTTTAATATTTAATGCAGAATATTTGATTGTGAATGGACTCATTGTGAAAAAATAAGGTTCAAATTTCTGTGTTATCTTTTAGCATTTTGTGTGTTGCTGTATATGTTTATTTACGTAAATATTTGTCACCTAATTTGCCTTTTATTTTATATAGCAACATTCAAACATATAGCAAAGATTTTTTTTCATCTGTTTTAGTTATTTATATTTTGTTGCAATCTGGCAATGTTGATTATGGGAAGAAATAATTTGAAATTGCGATTTTCTAGATTAGATCTGGAATTCTATTTTGTTCAAAAAATATATCTGTAATTCATAAGCTTTGCGTTATTCATTTGTGGTCTGTTACTGTATCAAGGAATTTTTGTAAGTACGATTCAGTGTTTTTTATCCTTATTTATGATTTATGTGCAAAAATAAATACAATTCAAATAAATAATTTTACATTGAAATTTCTGTCCTACATTTTTTGATCAACAAATCTTCCCATTTAAGGAAATTCTATCTCAATCCTGAGAGCAGCTATTCCACCCAGAGGAAGTCTTCTGTCTATTTGTTTGAATAATTTAAAACGATAAATAAAAAATGAAGAGAGCTAGATAAATAAAATTTGAGACACAAAATTATTATTTATAGCCTATTCCTTATTGAATTGAAGCTATAATTTAAAAACACATAGACTTAAATATATCAAATTTGGTATGGGATTTTGTGGCTACAAGTGCGGTTTTGTGTCAAATTTTGGTTTCAATCGGTGGAAAAAAACATGTTCAAAACTCAAATCCGATTTTTAGGTACTATCAGTGATTTATCACCAAATAACTCGTCAAGGACGACACGATAGATTCAGTAAAAATGCTAAAATCAGGCCAAAAATTAATATATTCTCAACTATTGGATGCCAATGCCATCTAAGGCGTTCTCTGGCATGAAAAGTTTATCATAGAGTATACGAGAAAGCTTTAGGGAGACTACACCGCTGGTATTCTAAATTATACTTCACCACACAAAGTGAATAAATAAGTTTAATGAAATTTGAAACTCTAGTCCAAAATATCGTAGCTTCATAATTTTACTGATTTGTCCTCTCTTCATATCAATTTTTTTAAATTTCACTCTTAATTAACAGTGATAATAAGCATATTAAAAAAATCAGCTTAATCAAGTCTATAAATTAGTAATTAAAACAATGTAAAAAACATTGTTGTAAAATAGAATTCAATATAAGTATAAAAATTTATTAAAATAAAAGAAAATGTAAGGAAATATAATTGATATCATTGAAATGCATACGTTTTGAATTTTAAAGTGATGAAAAAATTTTGAGCAAGATCATTTTCAAAAGTCATTGAGAAAAATATTAAAATTTAGACTAGGTTTTGATTAAAAATTTAATTAAAATTTTGGAGAAAAAATATTTAATGACCTCATTAAATCTAAAAAATAACTACGTGTAAATCTGATATCTCTTTGCCCAGTGAACTACCTTTTCTAAAACGGTGTGAATCATGTTTATATCATCACACAATTTAAATAAAAGTTCACAGTTTATAAACATTATTATGCTAAAATAGATTTTTAAAAATATGTGAGATTCCTTAACCTGTTAACCGGATATGGCGAAATATTTCGAAACGAAACGAAACGAATTAACGAATATAAGTTAGTTACCTGGTTAATAGTTTAAACAGTTTTGCATATTTTACCGAATCACAATTTGCTTATTTTCTAATCAAATTAATTTTCTCTATTTTATTTTCTTCTCTTCTTGAACAATGGATCAGTAAGGAAAATGTTTTTTATGGTTAGCTTGCCACTTTTGACGATCATTTGATTCAACAGGAATACTGATTCTGTTTCATTTCAATTGTAACTCTTATGTCCAATTTGATATAGTTCAGTTACGGATTGTAAAACCCTCCGCGCTCTTGCGCATGCCTGAGTATGGGTTTAATTCGTCAAAATAGAGGTGAAAGGAAAGAAGGAAAGATGAAATGTTTACATTTACTAGTATCTAATAGGGGAAATCCAAGGTCAAAGGGAATACCATCGTTCCGCTTTTCACCCCTTAATGAGATGGAATCGTCGAAATCGTGCCTTCTAGTGAATCGGGGTACTTGTTAATGGTTCAGCTTATTACGAAACACAAAAGGTGCCATATTATATTATAGTAAAAGAGAATATTTTTGTCAGATCTAGTAAAATTTTGACAACTCTTTCTATAATAAATATAAACCACTGCTCGTTGAATTTTAAGATTCTATTTGTTTTAAGCAATGTGTCAAGTAACTCTGCAGTTGTGTCCTTTTAGGCATCATTCAAGATGGTGTATCATTTCGATGCTTTATTATTATTATTTTTTTTTAAATTTTGGTACTTAAAAATATCTACAGATTAGTAAGAAGATGCAGATGAATTTTTCAGGGAAATTCAACTTAAATCAATCATATATATACATATATATATATATATATTGAAGCAATCAACAAATCCATGTATTAGGTGAATAATTATGCATCAAATTATTTTTCTGATTTCAAAGGATTAAGTACTTCCGCAACAAATTAAAAGCGTAGAAAAAGCTGTAGCATATTTCTACCCTCCGACCATACTTGATAACTCTAAATGGCGAAACTAAATTACTTCCTGAAGTGTAATAAAAAGCAATGAAGAGATCAGTTGTGTTTTTGAATTTCGATAATATTATTACTAAGTAACAAAAACTCTATGAAGAAAAGGATCACTCAAATAAATTTTAGTCTTGTGTTATTTTTTTTATGTAACAAAGTTTGCTTCCATGGCGACTAAGGTGTGGCATCGAATCGTTGATTAAGAAATAAAATGTTCACTTGCCTCACTTGGATCAAAAGGGATATGCAAACAAACCAATGCCTGCAGAAAGATGCATGAAATTAGTAAAAGATGTCTATTGTGTGAAGTGGTGCTATTTGATATCTCAACATGTATAAGAATTAATTATTACTAACACAGCGATTACTAACTACTTCTCCCAAACAACAAAACATTCATTTGCCGAGTATATAAAATAAGATTGCAATTGAAATTGATCAGGTTTTAGGGAACTAGCGCATTTATTAGAATATTGTGTGATACACGATTTCATACAAAAGCATAAGTAGTCCTTCATTAATCAAGTGGAGCGAGATTTTTATTTGAACTGAAAAATAAGGATAGAATCTACATATTTATAAATGAACCTTTATCCCCCCCCAAAGCAATTTAATATCCATCTCACATGAAAACATGAAGCTGAAGAAAACAAATAACATAAGAAAGGTAAAAATGTGAGGTATTCAAGTAGATAATTATTATATAGAATAGAGCTTTGCATGAAATGTTTTAATTGCTTTCTTCTCAGTAGAAGCAACAACCTGTTGAAAAGATAAAGAAGTAGCTATATGCTGTTAGTTTTGCTTCAGAATTATTATATGCTATCTGTAATATAATTTTATCGCCATATTCTCTCGGAATATCCGGATTTCACACGGCTGAAAAAAGTCGTGTTCAATTACTTATGTATTTATTTCTTAAGGGACTTAATACTTAGTATACAAGGTTTGATTTAAGAGAAACGTGAGAATTTTTTATAACTATAATTATATTTTTGCTATGTTTTGTTCATTACATTTTAATGCAAATATGGTTTTTGACAATTTTATTAAAAAAGTTATTGGTGACTGTTACAGTAACAAATTAATTACATTCTATAATTATTTCGAAAAACCTAGTTTAAAGTACCATAGCAGGAATTTGCTTTTACAGCATTAGAGGCTATTAATTAAGTATCAAAATATGTGCAATACTCTTTAGATAAGTCTTCCAAACAGTTAATATCAGTTTTTTTATCCAATTTATTACGATCAAACTTCTTACGTCAGTAACTGATTCATCAAGATCTTTTTACCACTCAACGTCAGAATTTTTAAGTGCAAATTGACTTTAAACTTCCATATACTTTTGCAATAAAAAATTTCCCTCTTTCCTTTCCCCTTTTCATCTGCTTGGAAGGGAAACGATACAAACTTTTCCATATTTATGAAGACTTTTTCCCTCCGGTATCACTGCGCCATAAAACGCCAACTTCCTCGCCACCGATCAGCCGGCTATTTCAATCCCAAAAATTGGAGGGCCCGCTTTTACGACCCCTCCTGCCGACTGCGAACAAAGGCCTCCTAACTGCAACCGAATTCCTTCTCCCTTTCATCATTAGGAAAAAGGAAAAATTGAATTTCATTCCTAATGATCGCTTCGCGAGGAATGAAATTTTGACATCGTTATGGCAGAGGTCAGGGAAGAAATTTTCCCGGCTAATTTAGATAGAATAAATCGGCCTTTAACTTATTTTCTGCAATGGATTGCACAATAATGTTTAATTTTTCTTCAAAATCAAGGCAACCTAAAAATTTTGGGGGGATTTTCGGACGATCCACAGTATTTGTTTCAAAATCGAGGAGGTATAGGAAAATCGAATGAAATCAATTTGCTTTCGTTTGTATTCATGTTTATTTCATTCTAAGAAATATAATTACCTTTATCTTTTGTTTCATTTCTCATATAGTAATCCTTTCTTATATGCCATTATTTGCCAAAAAAATAGAATCCATACCAATAGAAATATTATTATTAAAAGCATTTTATTTATAATCGAATATTTATAGTCATGTGATTAGCATAACATTTTATGTCATTTTGCGTAAAGATGAAATGGATTTTGGAATTAGTGCAGCGCATCTGATGTCAGGTCATTTCATAAGTTTCAAATACTGAGTTTATATTAATTATGTTTATTATCTGAACTTGTATTTTACCCCTGATTTAATATTTTACCATTTGCATGGAGCAGCTTAGCCAAATGTGGCTCTTGCGCCAAAAAAAAAAAAAAAAAAAAAAAAAAAAAAAACTCACAAATCAAATCAAATCAATCAAACCGATGTCAGGTAAATATGAATCGATTCCATTGTTTTCTTGTGTAGCAACAAAATATTCTATTGTTTAGCAACAAAATATTTAAGAACAAAAGCTCTGTCTCGACAAAAATTGTTTTCTCCAACAAATAAATAAAAGTTTTAAGCATTACAGTTCTTTTTTTTTTATGTCAACAATATTATAGCTAATACTGAAAGAACACAAAGAACTAAAATTCTTACTACTAGAAATTTACCCTAAAAATTTGTTAGCTCACTTTTAGATAAAAATAAAACTGATCAATGTGTGTATGTTAAAAAAATCTCTTTTTGCATACTCGTATATGAATTACACGAAAATAAGATATTTTAGCCATGAAAAAATTCGAAATCTAATTTTTCCGAATCTACACTCTTCAGATCATCCTCCATCCGAAAAACACATTTTTGGAATTGTCTGCCATTCTGTTTGTCTGCTCAAAAAGCGTTTAGATTTAAAGGGAGATTAACTTCAATATATGGTTTTTATACTTAATTTGTAGATTTCTATCAAATTTTGAATGAAATTCGTTTTGAGAAAGTCTATCTGACCAGCTGTCTAAATAGAGATGAGCAACATAAAAACTGCAAACATAAAAAGCTAAAAAGATAGGATTTGGCTTAGCATCTATAATATATAGTCATATAAATTTTGATCCAAGTCTGTCAACTAGTTGACATCCTGTCGACTTATACTTTTGCATTAATGTAAACGCGAGAATTCAGAAATGTTCTAAGGTGAATGAAATTTAACTAGCAGTTTTAGTATTTAGTTTTAGTAGTTTTAGTAAAATAGATTCTTCTCAAATTTAATTAAATCTGCTGAAAGGTTGTCCAATTATCGGTATGTACTCTCTTATGATTGTAACGTGATGACTCAATTATGGCATATCTTAAATAACTGAAACTTGGTATAAGATCTTGTGACTATAATTGTAGTGCTACGTCAAATTTTGATTGCAATTGGTTCACAAAAAGACGTCTGAAATGCATGTTTGATTTTCTGGTGCTTATGTATTAATCTATATGGATGATCGATTACCAGATTGCTCACTAATTTCAATTGAAAAAGCTATATTCATAACAAAAATCGATCTTTCGCAACTATTGTTCGCCAATGGCATATATTTAATGCACAAGTACTGTTTTCCTTATTACGCTGCGAATCTCAAAACTTTCCATTTAGAAAATAAAAATTTGAGTACTCGTGGCATTCAAGACTTTGCCCAAGGTGTACGATCTTCTGTGGGTAGGTGAGATTTATTATCTTTAATTGGGATTATGCGAGAAAGTATTAGGGAGACTACGCCCACTAATTTAATCTATAATTGAAATGAAGAAGATCACACATATATTTAATTAAACTTTTAATTTCGAAGATACAAGAGGATTATTTTGTGACGAATCTCGTCATTAAATCACTGCCAGGTATCCACAACGTCTCCTGAATGGTATTCCTTCTTAAATAATTAGTGCGCCTGATTTTATAGAAAATATGTCAGGGCACACTGCATATTTCAGATAAAATCAGGTGTCGAACCGAAGACTTTTTTTTCAATCCAGTGAAACCTTTTTAACCAGTATGTGTAATATGAAATTATGTTGATATGAGATGTCTTTTATTTTTTTTTTCAATAATCACATTTATTTAAGTACTTAAACTTTTTTTTCTCTCTTTTTTTTGCATACGAACCAAAAGAAATATATAAAAAAAAATTGAATGACTAATACAACACAGCGATATATTTAAGAAAAACAATTCATATTATATTTATAATAATTATTAATAATCTTTTATTTGTTCCTTTGATTCCGACTTGGCCTTAAAATATTTGAAACATCTTGAAATTTACGAATATGTTTTGAGTTTTTGCTAAAGTTGTCATTCAAGCTGCAAATTGCCATTACTTATTACTCCTGACGAATAAACTCGTCATAAGGCAAATTGTTGTACTTTTTCCATGACGAGTACATTCGTGAAAAACAGTTAACTGGTTAAGTATTGAAATATCCTTATATTTGAATATTCTTCATTGCAAAAATTATAAGAAAGGCTCCAAAACGATGAAAATGTAACATATTGGCAAGCAATTTATAATATTAAAATCATTTGCTGTAGAGGCTATTAAAATCGGATGTGATATATAAACCTGTTTAAAATGTTAGATTTCCATCATTGATAACATCTAATAAGGAAATAAGATTTTAAAAAAACCTCATTATTTACAGAAAAAAAGGAAATTTTTGTAATAATCTCATGAAACATACCGGAACTGGTGATAAGAAAGTCATTTTATGAGGGGGATTTTTGAAAGCGTTACATTGTTAAAGGTCGCCCAAATAAAGATCGCTTGTTGAGGTGTGAAGTCCGTAACCAAGTAGGATTGCGTTTAACCGATGAGTTTCGTGCAGCTGAGCAGTTTATAGTTTCCGTTATAAGGTTAAAAAGGCATCATGGCAGTTCTTGGAATGAATGCTGAACTAGGAAATGCAGCTTGTTAGTGAAGTCCATGTATAAGAAAGGAAAGAAGATAGAAATTTATGCTTTTTAACTCTGTTATGTACAGTTGAGCATGGATTGCAATTAATATATTTATGAACTGTGTTGAAGCTTATGCATTTTGTGGAATGAATCATATTATATTTTGCATAATTCAAAATTTAAAAATTTATACAGAATTTTATGTAAATCAGGAAAGTGTAATAAAACTTCAAAAAATGACAAAGTTGATAAAAAATGATACATTAAATAACTTCTATATTCTGCCCGTTGTATAAGCGAACAAATAATAAGAAATGAACTTCAAAACTGTAAATATTATTTAAAGAAGATTGCAATTGTGTCTTTCCTTTAAGTAAACCTTTTAATGATAGTGCTAAAATACTCCTGATACTAAATTAACTCTCCTATATGAGGATATCTCTGTATTATGAGGATTATTTTGAAAAATGAATGAATTTCAATAAGATCTGACAACAGACAACCTTCATTTTCAAACCTTCTTGGTACACTGAAGAAAGATGTTTGACCATTACATCAGATTTTGATATTCAGATACATAATATATCTTTGGTAGAACTGAGTCTCAAACCTGCGATTCTCTGATTTAAAACTTACCTTTGTCTGACCAGACTGAAAAATAACTATAGCAAAACATGATCATTCTAATGCCTTGAAATTTTTATCCCCAATTATTAATACAGAAATGTAATCAGAATAAAAAAGAAAAGAGTGAAAAGGAGCCAAATGAGGAAAAAGATATAATAAGAAGGAAAATATATGGCTTAATCATTATGAATGCACAGTATGCTGCAATTTCAGGAGTTCTGTGAAAATGCATCATAAATCAATATGAAATGGAAAAGGGTACAAGAAAAGTAGAATATTGAATCATTATTTTCATTAATGTTTCATCAAATAATGGAAATAACGTGTTATTAATAGCAAAAAATAGCAACGTTTAATGCAGATAAGATTGGCCAAAGGTTCTAAATTAGATCTAAGTATCTAAGTAAATAAAATTTAATAGGTAGCAAAATTTCAAATGTTCAAACCTAAAAAAAAAGAAAAAAAGTATGCCAGAATACATATATTTTAAGATGTTGAACGAAAAAAAGCTTTGGCTGGATGCTTACAGTGTACGAACTTACTACTTGGATATCTAGTATCGGCGAGTTGCCAGAGGAAAGTGGTTAAAAAATTGTTAGATACGTACGATGAAAATAAAGACAGAAACGGAGTAAGATACCAAAGAAATACATATATTTAAAAAGAAAATTGTGCATCTTATGTGTAAGATGTTGCTTATTTGAGCTGTTATACTAACAACAGGAAAGGCTATTCAAACCGACAAGGTTTAATTTAAATTTCAAAAATATAAACTTTGGCCACATTTTACTTTTTTATAATATAATAGTGTATATTTCATACCAATTTTTAATTAGTTCCTTTTGCGAAATTTTCTAATCATAATTTATTTACTTTCTTTGCCAACGTGTTGTTCTTCCCTCATATTGATAGTATTAACTTAATCTTTTCAGTCAAAACTTTGATAAACTATAGCTTTTCACAACAAAAGAAAGTTTTATCTTATTTTATACTTGCATAGTAATTACAGAACACTTCGTTTGACGAATACCTTTGCAAAATGATGAAATTGATTGTTAAATAAAATTGGCAGAATCGTTCTACTTGTTGAGGCTGGAGACTCGGAGTTTTATTTTGAAATCTCGTAATTGGTGGATAGGGAGTGAGAGGGGCAAATGACCATTGGTGACCTAATTATATGAAATAAACATTGACAAAATCGCTGTAGTGACTGTGACTGGATAATGTTTAGTAAAATGGCGTTTTTTGAGGCTTTTCTCGAATGATTAGGATTGTAGAGGGCTATCAACCATTTATAGCATATCTAAAAGGCATGATTTCAAATATAAACAAACAGCATTGCTTGGAATTAAATTATTTTTATGTTTTCCATTGAAGAAATTCTGTGTATTTAAATAATTGCAACAATACCTTCAGTAAAACTTTGTATATTCCTCAGTATTTAAGAGCAAGATTTGACTTACTCCAACGTAACAAATACTCAGAGTAAAGATTGAAATTACGACATATCAAATCATTTGTTGAAAGCTACCTAATGATAATTAAAAAGTAACAACATGTTTGACATTTTAATTAATTATTGTATAGCTAAAATGTATTATATTTTCTAAGGTACTGCAACCTAAAAAGATATACACTGAGGTAATATTTTCACTAGAAAATATAGTGCGGGGGAAGGAGGTGGTTGGCGAACATTGATGGCGTATATAAATATAAATTTTCATAGAGAACAAAAATTGGTAAAATCGGATTAGTGGTTAAAGTAGGGGAACTGATTCGATGATTTTGCTAATTATATATATAGATTTCTTTCCTAATACAATTTTTCTATAACTTTTTTCTTAGTTTTTATCGCAATTTTCATCTTAGATTGCAAGTATTCCTCTTTCAATATTCAAATAGGTGCCAAAATTTGTAACTTAATACATTGTAAAAATCTAGCCAATCTGCTTTACGTCTAGGACATTATTATAAATATCTTTTTATTGTTATTTATCTCTTTTTTTAGTTCGTTTTCTTTCCTTTATTATCAATATTAATTAATTATTTAATTAACTATTTGATCTATTTTAATGTATGGGGTAAAACAGTGGGTTTTTTTTTCACTTTTTTTTGGCTGGTACTATTTGTAGAAAATGCTGCTATTCTCTCAAGCAATTGCAAATCTTGATGGATTTTCCATGAAATTAATAAACCGGCGTTCGTATTGTCAAGGACTTAAAAATAAATTACTTGCTTACATCGCCTGGTTTTCTGGGACTCGGCAATGAATAATATCATTGTAATGTCTTGCAAAATTTCTCCCCTAGATGTGTTCCCTTATTATCATCATTTGCTGTGGCTCAGAAACCCGGCAATGCTCATCCAGCACAAATTGATGAACGGAAACATAACAATTAAAAATCCAAATTAATTTCCACATTAAGCGCTGAATACTTTTCAGCCAGTTCATTAGAAAGCCTCTTTTCTATCGAGTCCTAGGAGCATCTTGGTGGGTGTCATTCAAAATGATAATTTTTAACACACAACTTTCCTCCTCGATGTCCACAACTTTGTGGCCGACAATCCCCCACCCCCTCTGCTCTTCCTGTCACTCTATCCAATGACCGCACTTTGCGTGCGTGACGTCACCGGTCCCTCATTAAGACGACGGGCAAACGGAAATGACGCAATGTTGGAGGGGGGATGGACACCCCACCAGAGAAATTAGAACGAAGCCAACCGGAAGTGGGCGAAAATGAATCAGCAACCGCATTAAAGGACATTTTGCATCCCCCTAAAAGACTACTTTAGGGGTGGTGGAATAAACCTGGGTCATCCAAAGAGATAAGCCCCCCCCCCTCCTTTTGGAAGTTTACAGTCTGCCCTCCCCCCCATAGGTGGTGTGCACCTCTTTTGTCTAGATTAACGTCTTTGTTCGAAATGGTGCTGTGCAATCCTTGAATGCCGCTGGTGTGGCACGCGATAACAGGAGACAAACTATTATTATTGAAAACGACAGACGAGAAATTTTCTCGTCCGAGCTCATTCCCCGCACAGAAGAGTCTTCTAACAATGGGATTTGAATTACAGATCTGAGGAGTGTAATTGTTGTGAAATTTAAATTATCATCGGAGAGGATGTATGGGGAAAGGTGTGCTTCTAATGTTGATTTGTATTGTTTAGATCTGCTAGGGTGCAATAAAATGTTTTGATAGCTTTCATCCATTTTCAGAAGATTCTTGCTGAATCAAGTCGTCACATTTTCCTACAAAGAGTGTTTTATAGAAAGCTTTAACGTTGATAAAGTTTAATTAGTAAAAAAAATCTAATATAATACCGAAATTATTCAGTTGTTATCTTATTCCATTAGTTGGGCTAAAATAAAGGACTTTTCCTAATCGAAATATATTTACTAAGCCTTTTCGGGCCAACGACTAATTTCATAAATTTTTTTCATTAGAATAAAATATAGAATAAAATCAATTTTCAGTAAATTTCTCTATGTAAAAATCCCCATACCATACTAAGAATTTTTCTCATAAACTTTGCCTTCTAAACCACATCCATTATTGTTATTAATAACCTGATTGAAATTCCCTTTTATATATATTTACCACAAAAATCCCAATATGTCAATTTCATATTTGGATGAGGCTTTCTGATGAAAAATTTGAAATGACAAAAATTTTCCTTTCAATGATTTTATCAAGATAATCTTATAGGTATTTTTTTGTTACATGTGTACTTAGGAAAAGGAATCTTTAGTATCTTTGATATGTATGTGTGGGTGTTAGAGATTTTTATCGCTTCGCTTGGAGCGTGAGAAAATGCAACAGCCATTAGTTTTCTAGAGCGCGAGTTAAAAATAACTCAAGAAAAAGTGGGAATTGGATCAGGAAATAAGAGAATACTTTACAATGAAAATAACATGGATTAATGTAAATAAAAATTAGGAAATTAATTAAACTTTAAACTAGATTTACATATACATAAAATCAGAAGTGATGCTGGTTGTACTGTGTGCTCAATCAGAAATGAAGTTCCTTTTCAATATTATTTTAAAAGACATTATTCTGTTTCTCAAGTAGGATTTGTTAAATAATTTTGAGAGTGAGCAGTTCAAATTAAAACCAAATTAATATTTGTACCAATAATTTTCCCTCATTTTGCGCCATTAAGAGAGACCTATTTTATCTTTCTCTCTGTCTTACTCAGATCTAGCAATTAGTTTAACTAAATATATTTTGTGTTAAATTGAATAAAGTTCTATTTTTTTTTCTTTAATAAATATTAGGTCATTCGTAATTAAAATAAGTATCTGATCACCTGAACCATGCCAGATCGCCATTAAAACATGCCAAGCTTTAGCAGATAATGATTTAGTGTGATAATTCTCATCATCTTATATTCCATCAAAAGTGAGTCACATCAAAACTCTTGCGTCATCGGAAAAGGATTCCCAAAATATTGAAATTCCAAGCAACAGAAGAAAATTATTCTTCATAATATTTTTTCATGGGACTAAGAGCAAGGTGCCTTTCAAATTGATAAAAGTAAGACATGGCATATGCCATGTCTTAGATATATTATACTGCTAATTTATAAGTCAGCGTATTTACTTAAATGATAGCTGTTTGAAAACTATCGGAAAGATATCTATGAAAAACATATCGCTTTGACATTATGCATTTAAATTTGTATTAGAATTTTAACACAGACAACATACCCTTAATCAAATCAAATCAGTCATACATTTTACAATGCCAACATGCTACATGAATGCGGCAATATGAATATATAGAACACAGTTACAAATGTTGTCAATATCAGTATTTCAGTTCATGCAATCGAGACATATCCACTAATATTCAAATTCTTAGTCCACTGCAAATTTTTCTTCTACATTCAGAGTAAACGATAATTTATTTTATTCTTCCCTCAAAACTGATACCCGAATTAAATATTTGTAATGCAAAATCCTTATTTTGATAAAATATTTAGAAATAAATCTTTGAGCAAATATAATTACACATGACATCTATCATAGTTATTTTACACGCTTAGAGGCGAATCTGAGGAGAGCTCTATGGATTCCTTTATCATTTCATAACAATCTGGCTACCACTGTGTCAAGTGTTTCTTTTTTAGAGGCATGCATGGATTATGCTGTTAAATAACCACTCGAATTCCAAAGTATCAAAAGAATTAACTGTGGTCAGTAATATAATATAGTTGGTAATAAGGATGAATAGATGCCCTCCCCCCCCCCCAATTTTTTTCAAGTATATTTAAGAATCTGCTATCTGTTTCGATTGCTAATTCTTATTTTATCTCGATATTAAGAAATATCATATAAGAGATGATACAATAAGACACAATATTTAAACTGTCTAAAGAGTAAGAGGTTTTTTTAAACATCTATAGTCTGAAAGGAGTGCCCATTATCAATTGGAATCGAATGCAATTTTTATTTTACATCAAATGATTTTGATTTGCTTATTAATAGCTCACACAACAGCGCTCATTTCACAGACCATTGGCCTTTTGATCAGCCTTTTCTAAAAGAGCAATTAAACGCGTGATCACAGTCAAATAACCATCGGGGCCCGAATCAATCTTTTTGAACTGCAAAAATCATTAGTCGCATCTGATGAAGTGCGTCTGTTATTACTTCAGGTGAACAAAGGGCCGTCATTTCGAACACGTAGCGCCGAAAAAAAAGGAGACCCGAACTTCCGGAACCAGGCTTCCGGTATTTTCAGGGCCTGCACGAGCAGATCTATCACCATTAACTCGAAATACATTGTTTCTCATTGCTTAAATTACGCACTCTATCGCGGCCCGGAGTGAACTGGCTGCGATTCTGTGTTCTGTGAGACGAGCGGTGGAAATTGCTTTTTAGAGGCATATTCATTAAGATTAAAATCGAGTTATTAATTGGTGGTTAAAAGTGGATTTTAATGCATGGAATTCAAAGTGGGATGCTATAAGAAAAGGTGGAAGTCTGGTTGTCGAAGGTGCCAAATATAAAAACGTTTCCTTGAAGTTGAAAAAAAGATTGTCATTAAAAAATTGTTATTTTTAACAAATTTTTTGAAGTTGTAAAAATTTGATTGAGGGAAAACTGATAGAAAAGCTTTAAAAATTAAACGTTTCCACTTTAAAAAGTTATTTTCAACAAACATAATATTTTTTAATTCAATACTTTTTAAAACTAATTTTGACTATAACTCCTACAAGTGGGTATTCCTTCCCCTTTTCTTTCAGGGCCGTGGTGGCCTGGTGGTACGATCTTGGAATTGGAGGGCTTCAGGTTCGAGGCCCGATTCTACTGAAGAACTATCGTATAAGCGGGTCTGATGCACGTTAAATCCGTCGGGGCGAAACGTTTTCCGGCTGCTGTGGTATGGGAGAGAGGGGGTGCCAACTAAGGTGTTGTCTTGGTCATCTGACTGTGGTTCCAAATGACGAGGTGCGTCCCAGAATATTCCAAGTGTTACTTAAAAACGAGGCGTTAATATAACTAAATTAAACTAAACTCCCCTTTTCTTTTACATCAAGCGATTTATGAATGAAATTTCCACTGGACGTCGTCAGACGGTTTGCCTAAGTAAAATTTTTAATCATCTATCTATTTCTGACATTTAAATGTATTAACATGAAAAACTATAATGTTTTTAAGCACTCTGGTAAGCGAAATGAGGCAGTAAGCATTAATTCTCCACCATGAATTGGGCATGTAAGACCTGATATGTTAGTGCAATGGTGCCCATTATCAGGAGATAACTAAAGTTGGCAGTCGAATCATTTAAAATTAGTTACTGACGTGAGACATTGAGACCATGTGCAAACCTTGGTTCAGAATATAATAAGAACTTTAACCTTGATGCAAATTATAGTAGGATCTTTAACCTTGGTACCTTTAGCATTGGTGCAAAATATAATAGGATCTTTAACCTTGGTACCTTTAGCACAGGTACAAAATATAATAGGATCTTCGACCTAGCACCTTTAACCTTGGTGCAAAATATAATAGGAAGATAACTGAGAAAAAAAATAAGATTATTAACATTAAAGAGATTAATGAAGCGAAGATTAAAATATGCTTGGCTGGAGAGAGTACTGGAGATAACAGCTACATTTAAAAATCGATGGCGTAAATATTGTACTCATTTTGATATGTTCTGAAAATATTCTCTTGAAATTTAAAAAAGAAATAAAAATAAAATATATATAATCAAATAACTCTGAAGTATTTTGGAAGAACATTTATTTAATTTTATGTCTTCTACACATTTTTTTTAAATTTTTTGCCATTATTTTTCCAATTTATCACATAATTTGCTGAAGAAACTATAATAATTATGTACAAAATGATGAAGTTATTTCATGTCGTAACAACACGTTAAATGATCTTCACCAATTAAATATTGATATCCACGGTACATTTTTCAAGGAAAAAAGGATGCGAATGCGCAGCTTGGTGACATGCTGTCATTGCAACGTAAATTAATGTGTAATTATTAAGTTTTAAGCGCAGTTACTTTTGTTTTATATCTGTGCATTGTACTAAATAAATTTTTGAAAAATTTTAATAAGTGATAGAATGTAAACTTATTTATCAAAAACTTTTTATTCGTAAACATCTGATTTTTCATCCGGAAAAAGATTCCTTCATCATTTAAACTTTTAAAAATGAATCCGTTAACTACATCTGAAATTCCTCACCATAAAATAAATAGAATGATTAAATAAAATAATAATTATCATTATTAATTGCAATATCATTGTACTAAATAAATTGCATTGTACTAAATAAATTTTTGAAAAATTTTAATAAGTGATAGAATGTAAACTTATTTATCAAAAACTTTTTATTCGTAAACATCTGATTTTTCATCCGGAAAAAGATTCCTTCATCATTTAAACTTTTAAAAATGAATCCGTTAACTACATCTGAAATTCCTCACCATAAAATAAATAGAATGATTAAATAAAATAATAATTATCATTATTAATTGCAATATCATTGTACTAAATAAATTGCATTGTACTAAATAAATTTTTGAAAAATTTTAATAAGTGATAGAATGTAAACTTATTTATCAAAAACTTTTTATTCGTAAACATCTGATTTTTCATCCGGAAAAAGATTCCTTCATCATTTAAACTTTTAAAAATGAATCCGTTAACTACATCTGAAATTCCTCACCATAAAATAAATAGAATGATTAAATAAAATAATAATTATCATTATTAATTGCAATATCATTGTACTAAATAAATTGCATTGTACTAAATAAATTTTTGAAAAATTTTAATAAGTGATAGAATGTAAACTTATTTATCAAAAACTTTTTATTCGTAAACATCTGATTTTTCATCCGGAAAAAGATTCCTTCATCATTTAAACTTTTAAAAATGAATCCGTTAACTACATCTGAAATTCCTCACCATAAAATAAATAGAATGATTAAATAAAATAATAATTATCATTATTAATTGCAATATCATTGTACTAAATAAATTGCATTGTACTAAATAAATTTTTGAAAAATTTTAATAAGTGATAGAATGTAAACTTATTTATCAAAAACTTTTTATTCGTAAACATCTGATTTTTCATCCGGAAAAAGATTCCTTCATCATTTAAACTTTTAAAAATGAATCCGTTAACTACATCTGAAATTCCTCACCATAAAATAAATAGAATGATTAAATAAAATAATAATTATCATTATTAATTGCAATATCATTTTGGCAGCATGATTTCTTTTCGGGATTATCAAAAAAAAAATCATTTCAGTGTTTGGTGTATTTTTTTGAATACGAAACAAAGTTGCAACATAATCTTGATGAAGCTAGTCACTTCCTTATTGGAATATTCCCCATCCTTTCTAAAATTTCTAAAGAATCAAAATGGAAAAATCACAAATAAAATGTAAAACAGAAAAAGAAAAAAAAAAGAAAAGAAAACGAAATTTTAAATTATACATTTTAATAAAAACTATGCATCCATTTTAAATTTTCTGAGAAAATTATATTATTATCCGAAGATTGTCTCAGTTTAATTAATTTTGTGTGTGCTTATATATAAAAATATTAATAAATGTATTCTTTTGTAAATCAACAAACAATCACAGAGCCGATTCTATGTGTGTCAGTCGGTAAGGCAGAAGTGCCTTAAGAGACAATTTAGCGAAAAACGATTGCAAAATTATTTGTAGAGAAAATGAGTCAGATTCATTGCTAGAAGATATATTTCATGGCATTTTTATGTTTAAAATTGTTTATGATGAGAGAGAGAATTTCAAAATTAACCGAGTGTTTTACATATTATCATAAAATACATGTTATCGAGCCTAATGAATATCACTATAAATTATAACCTACAAGAACCGACATAAATCTTTATTTCAATGTATCTGATTTTCATCTTACAAATAGAGAAATTTTTTAAGCCTAAGTCTAACTTATCTTTAATTCCGACTTACGATTTCTATTGTCACTGTTTTACGAATGAGACTTATTATAGTGTCTTTTTTAGTATGTCATCGTAGGCTATAATTACGTAATGTCAAAATTAAATACTCTAGAGGGATACGTTGGGCGTAGACCGATCAAATTTCACACGCTCATACTCATTCGATATTCAAAATTTTAATTTCTCTTTTTTATTAAAAATTGATCGTAATGTTAAAGTTTTTACTCTATAACTTCCAAACATATTATCACATAAAACAACTTTTATATAACTTCAAAAAATAATCATTTCATTTATCCCAATTTTATTTTAATACAGTTTTTCTCTGATTTTAATCAATTTTTTTATGTATATTTTACAATAATACTTTAAAATTATTTTTCTTTCTTTATTTTATTTGCACACATTTTTTTTGCTGCTATAACAAATACATTCGAATACATTATATCACTGCTCTATAGCCGTCATCTTAGCATAGGGGTTAGCGCGTCTTCCCCGTGATCTAGGCGTTCTGGGTTCGAGTCCCGTTTCGGGCATGGTTATTCTGTACGTGAGATGTGTGAATGTGCCCCCCTGTAAAAAGGAGCTGTGCAAGCGAATGTGATGCGTGAGTAGCTAAGTCATACTCTTGGCCCTAGTTGGCGCTTCTAAAAAACAAGAGAGGCTCTCTTTTGGCTTAAAATCGCTGACTTCGATCAGCGGGGCTTGTCCATGGCAAGTGCAATCAGAAACAACAACTGCTCTATAAATAACAGCAACTTTTTAAACTGATATAAAAACAGACGAATCGAACTTAAAACACTATGATGAATGGGTATTTAGCTCAGAAGTTTGAGCCCACTTTATAATTATTTTGTTTAGTTCATGTAAAATAGCCACAAATGAATGGATTGACAACATAAAGTCAGAAAAAACTAATTCACACTAGTTTGTTTTAACCGGTATGAAATTATATCGGCTAAAAGAAAGCATTTCTGAAGCATGCAAACAAAAACATTCCAACATCGAGCAAGTGCTCTGTGAATAATTCCGAGTGACCTCCACCGCTCCCCTGTCCATGGTGATTATTCACAAGTCCGCGGATAATCAATTTCAGGGGCGACGTGACCAAAGTTTCGCGTGCCCGACCGCACTCTCGTTTCCTGTTCGCTGTCTCCCGTCCAATCAGCATCCCTCCCTGCTCTTCTCGCGTGATAGGTCTCCGCTGGCCCCTCCCTCCTCTTTCGCTCAACCCCTCCCACCTCTGGAATG
Organism: Argiope bruennichi; assembly: GCF_947563725.1. Lineage (NCBI taxonomy): Eukaryota > Metazoa > Arthropoda > Arachnida > Araneae > Araneidae > Argiope > Argiope bruennichi. The sequence continues at coordinate 124,736,664 of NC_079154.1, read as the reverse complement.
GACTCGGCTAGGGGCAGCCAAGCGTGGCTTAAAAGATTGGTGTTAAATTTAGGTTTTGAGACCGACATTACATTGGGAAAGCTCGTCAGAAGGGAGGAGAAGGGGAAACAAGAAAGACGAATATTTGGCTTCAAGAGCTGTTACTTTTTTTCTGATACGAAGTTATTGCACAGAGAGTTGTTATGTTTCTCTTTCAAAAATGTTTAGGAATAAATTTGAATGTGCTGCTTTTACTCACAATAATCTAAACTTTTATTTCCACTCTAGGGATTTTTAAAAATATTACTAGAAAGATACATTTTCATTAAATCGGTGTTTTGTTAATTTTTTAAAACATTTGATCTTCTTGTTCCATTTTCAAGACAATGGACAGGAAATAAAATCAAATTCACAGAATTGCAGAACCGGTTCAAAATTATTTGAAATAAAATTATTTGAATTGAATTTAAATTTGCGATAGTAGATTTCAATTTTTAAAAAATTCTACCATCAAGAATTTTTACATAATCCAGGCAGTCTCTCTTTTTAAATTATTATTTAAATTTATTATTGAATTAATAATGTATAGTTAAAAATAAATGAAGGAAATTCTCAAAAATAAAAATTTCGATATTATAAGCTTGGTAAAGGGTAAACAAAAATGGCGTTATGTTCATACTTTGGCATTGATTTAGGAAATTCCCGAAATATAGAATGTTCTCTTCACGTCCACAATATGCCTGAAAACAGATTAATGATATTTTGTATTAATCTTCTGGGTGTTGCCAAAATGCATACGCATTTCTCATGAATATTATAGAAACCATAAATAGCATAAAATGCAATGAAGTTTCATAGTTCAAATTAGTTTATATGAATATAGAATTGCCCCATGCTTGTATACCATTTATTGCCCTGTTGTTGATGGTATACACAATTGAGAAAATTGAAATTGGTGTTAATTATGTCATTTGACATTTGGACATAAGATTGTCCTTTCAAGGGATGCTTTGAACTCTATTTTTACTATTTGAGCTGGTATTGAGCTCTTAGTTTTATGTTTCATATATCTTCAAAATAAGAAATCAATTGCAATGACATCCGGTGATTTTAAGAGAATTTGGTACTATCTCCTCGCAATAGTCATCTGTTCATTAGAATTGCATTAAGATAGACGACTTTCAAGTCGCGATAGAACACCATCCTATCAATAATGCCATTTTTAACTCTCAAACGTCACTTGATTGTTATTATTCTTGTTAATTCAGGTAAATAGCACCAACCGATAATCTCAAGAAAGAACAACCCAATTCATTTTTTTACAAACAAATCGATTTAGAATTCAATTGATTCTCCATTAACAAATAAGAATGCTACCGTGCCATGAAGTAGTAATTGTGGTAATTTATTGGGATTTTACTCATTTTTACATAAAAACTTCCAATGGTTGATAAAAGTCTGCAATTCTATTTTTAAGAATAATGAAAATTGGATGTCTATGCAATAATTATATGCGAATATAACTTTTGTGACGAGAAATGTATTAAGAAATGAATTGTGGATTAAATCTATAAAAGTGTAAATAAAATAGATTATATCAAAAAGTTTCATCTTTAAATATCTCGATTTATTTAGGTTTTATAGATCTAGGGTTAAATAAATACCATCTTCCATAGAAAACAAAAGCGGAGAGATATTGAGACCTAATTTTCTGCATAAAAAGATTTAACACTAGATTTACCATGAGTTGGCAAATACTTGTTTCTGCCAAAGGGATCAAAATGACCAATTTCAGTATTTAATTAGAAAAAATATAAATTTGTCTATCTATTATGAAGTTAAAATAGAAAAAAAAACTTTTATATATTCAAATATATTCAATATATTTGTTGTGGTGTGATGAGATGAAAAGGCAATTCCTCTGTGTTTATTTACTAAAAAAGGTATTTCTTTTCTAATCTAGGTCTTCAAGACCATCTATTCTTCTACCATCATTTTCGACCAAAACATTGACACCCGTCTTCTTAATAGCAACCCATAATAACTTCTATCTGGCTGACTTTCGGCTTCGTCTTCTTGTTTCTCATATACTCACATTTTGCTAATACATTCTTATTTCTATATTTATATCTATATCTATGCGCGCCCCTAACAAGCCGTTACATATTTAAATATAAATGTATGTAATCTCAACAATATTTATTCGAATGGTCAAAATGACCCCTTTAGTAAAAGTAGGTATACTAAACACATTCCTCCGAAATTACAAAAAGAAAAAGATAATATTTGCGATTATATGTCTTATAAATGTAAGTAAAAATTAATTAAAATATTCTCATAAAGCACGGCAATAATTTTACTGAAAAAAATTAACGAAAAGTTTTCTCAGAGGGGTCAAAATGCCTCCTTGCTAAACCTAGTGTTAAAAGTCAAGTGTTTATTTAGGTGTTATAAATCTAGAGTTACATAATACAAAAGCGTAAAAAAGTGGATAGGTATTTAAACTTAATTTTTTGCATAATAAGATTCAAGGAGTTGATAAATAAAAAATAATAAATTGTTTGTAATATTTATTGTGACTGGCTTTTGATTAATTTTACAAATATATCAATTTGATGTGATTTTTATTTAACATCATAATTAAATCATGTTAACTTATCGTGTATACATGCACTTGAGTGTACAGATATCTAATTCTATAAATATGTGACTCGTAGAAATTTAAAATGTAATAGGTCCTCAAATTATAGTTGGAACTCAAATTATTGATGCTTATAATCTATTCTTTTTGCAGACGAAAAAGTGCAAATAAGGTATTTTTATTACCTTCTAATAAAAAATAATTAATTTCTCTCCTTAACAAACTCCTTCTCAGCAAATGCAGCTACCCAGTGAGATGGCTGCTGAGTCCACCCATTTCTTCTTCTCGGTCCGACATAAAAACTGACCATCATCTCGCAAAACAATTATGCCCGTCCTCCTGATAGCAACAACTCATTCGGCCGTTACAGACAGACAGCGGGGAGTTGCATCGTCGCCAATCCACCCCTATCTCACACCATAACCGCATCTTCTCTCCTGGAGAGAGAAGTCCTCCCGCCTTTCCGGCAATCTATCCAGTTTCCAGATTAAATTTCTCTCTTTTTCTCCGCTACCAGCGGCCAAGAAAGAAAGAGAAGAGATAAGCGAAGATCATTAGCTGGCCCAAGAAAGCTCGGGTCAGCGAAGAGCATGGCGCCGGCCATCTTTTCCGGACGGCCATTGAAGGATGGCCTATCAGGAGCTCTCTTTCTGTGCCGGCTGGACACGGTACATTTAACGAGGCCGCTCTTGCCTCCTCGCCGTTCTTTCTTTCCTCTGCACTTTTCTCTTGTGGGGGTATTCATTGTGACTTGGTGGTTTTTGAGGGATTGAAGAATATGTCGAACCAATTAAACGGGTCATTTACATTCGTATGTCGGATGAATCAACAGAGATATTTTTTGAATAATATTATTTTGGAATATTTTAGGTTTCGAATACTTAAAAAAAAGTTTAACCGAAAGAAAATGCATTAAAAAAAATACAGATGCAAAGTCGATTATATTCTTTAAATCTCTATGCTGTAAACAGACAGTTAATCACCTGAAATAATTTATAGATCAATTACGTTAGTAAATGAATATTGAATTTATCCACTAATGCACTAGACTAACATCCACTCAAGCGGATAAATTGACAGCAGTGGAAGGCGAGTATTATTTCAATACTTTTATTAACCCTTTGGCATAAGAATTTATTTAACCTCCTAATCAGATGATACATTATATTTGGGACATTTATTGTTATTCCAATCCTTATAATAGCATAAAGGACATTTGAGGTATTGAAGCGAATGTTTTTAATTATGTAATACTTTTAATTAATTTCAAATTTAAATGCTAAAAAATTCTGTAATTCGATGCATGTGCCAAAAACGTCGTTATATGCAAAGGGAATAAACTTCCAATCAGCTAATTATTTTTATCGAATATCCATAAACTTAAAAAAAGAAACCTTTTAAAGTTGATAAATTGTAGTTTCTGAAATTAAAATTTAAAAAATACTTATAAGAAAATATACAAATACTTACTTAAAAAAATATATACAGATAAACATATTCTACTTCAGAGTTCAACAACATCAATAAAATTAGATTCTTCGAAAGGGCCAATACGATCGTTGGTGAGTTAAATGTTATTAAGAAAGTAATATCAGGTTCGAACAATGTATTTGCTCCTAAGTATTTATAAAATCGTATAGGTCAACATACATTTTGGTGCTACATTTTTAATTGATTTCACCTGTATTTTATGTTCAGTAAATAATTATAGCTTTAAACTTTGTCCGCCAGCTCATTTATGAGACTTGACGAAAATTTTATTTGATGCATTAAATTAGGTTTAAGTTACAAACATTAAATTAAAACATCTTTTTTAAATAAATAACGTGTAACAATTCATTTAAATGTAAAAAAAAAAAAACACAGTGATACTTCCAAATCTAAAATAATTTAATTAAAAATTGAAAAACTAAAATAAAAATAAAAACAAATATTTTGTTCCACTCGCAATATTTCTATACATTTCGAATAAACTTTGTTATTGCAGTATCTATAAATTCCAAACGAAATCAGTTATCAACTGAATATTCTATTGTCCTGTATTTTCTATTCAAATAATGCCCTGAAGAGCCAATTCAATCTTTTGGCTTTCGAACATTATCCCATCTGCCATGGTATGGGTCCACCACTGTCCTATGTTTTGGGAAATCATTCACTTAACCTCCATATTATCTCCAAGGTTTTTTAAATAAACGACCTAAATAGCTGTGTTTATATTATTAATTTAAAGATCTCTTAAAAAATATTGCAACCATTCTAATTAAAAAAAAAGTACGCAAAAAACCCCCACTTTTTTTTGTGTGTGACATTTACATATTTATGCGGGACAAGTATTTTGTTCCACTGATGAAGCCTCTTTTGTTTGATATTTTTGAATGAATTTCTTATATAAAATTTTTCCAGATTGCAATAATAACTTTTCATTACATCAGTATTCTTTCTTGCCTTGGTAAAACTTCTCCATTGCCTTCACATTCTGGTCTAATAGTATATCTTCGTTATCTTATTATCATTCATTAATATGGCTCTCATTTTCAAGAAAGTTGTCTAAATGGTTAAGGTGAAAACAAATCACATCATAACACATTCAAATTTTCTGAACTTGACTACATGGGTTGTTAGCTATTATTAAGGAACTTGACGGCAATCGTAGTATTTTCTTAAGAAGATACCGATGCTTAATGCAAGATGATCTATTCAAATATTATCTTTAACTATCTTTAACAAAAATGACTAAATCACCATCTTTTGGGTGAGTCTGAATTTCGAAAAATTCAGTCTGAATTTTTTCAGAAAAACTTAAATGAGAATAGCATTCCAATAAGTGTGGATTTCGTCGGCTGTGAAGTATTTTAATTATTCTAATCTCTTTGGAAGTTCATTTGCATTTAAGTTAATACGATTCGGGGAATCAAGCTTAATTATTAGTGTTGAATGTCATTTTTCTATGAATGGTATTTAAAGTCGCTAGGATTTCGTTGAAGAGAATCCTCATGGTTTGTTTCATAATATTTTAATTCATCTTTGGAAAATGAACTTGATCAGGAAAACCGGGATTCGACATTTCATTTTGTTATTGAATAATGAACGCTGAACTGACGATTTCATTACAAACAGGATTTGCCTCAAAAAGTGAATTCAAATGTAAGTAACGAATTTTCTTCTAACATAAATTCACAATTATATTTTCTTTTTCTTTCAAAACATAAGATGAAGTTATGAGTTTGGATCTTCTTTAATTCAGATTTGAAGCTAAAAGATATTTGTAATTCAAATGATTTTATTCACGCTTTGAAATTGAATAAATAAAGGGAATAAACTCAATGCTTTCGGTTTTTCCACCTTGGAATTAGAAATAATAAACACCATATGAATGTTGTCATTAATATTTTGCGCATTTCTTTTTCACATTCATTTTTAGCAAGCAATATAATTTGGGGCTCATTGGGTAAGGAAGTCATTCTACATTCAAAGAAAAAGATCGGTTTAAAATTGCAGCATCCAAATTTTGTATCAGAAATAATGAAAGAAATTAAATTTTATTTAAGGAGAAACACGGCTTTTGTTTATATTGTAATTATGGTAGTATAAGGTAGAGGATATGTTATAGTAAAAATAATAAACTAATGATTATGTATAATTACCGGTTATAATTTATAATCACCAATTTGTTTAGTGGTAATTATACAGTAATCACTGGTACATATACATAATCACCGAATTAATCCCATTTGCAGAAACAGATATAAATCCTCATATTATCCTTAAAATCGGTATATATATGCATGTAATGATATTTTATTTCTAATTTCGCCGGCGTCCTGGCATAGGGGTAGCGCGTCTTCCCCGTGATCTGGGCGTCCCGGTTTGGGCATGGTTGTTATTCTGTTGTTCTATCTGTGAGATGTGTGAATGTGCCCTCCTGTAAAAAGGGGTTGTGGAAGCGAATGAATGATGCGTGAGTGGCAAAGTCGTACTCTTGGCCCTAGTTGGCGCTGCTATAAAAAATAAGAGACGTTCCCCCTCAGGCTTAAATCGCTGTCTTCGTGACAGCGGGCTTGTCAGTGGCAAGTGCCATAAGAAACAAACAAACAACAAAATTTCTAATTTCAATGTAATTAATTTGCAAGATTTTATCTTAATTTAGCCCATAGTAACTTCATTCTAAAATATTCTCTTATTTCGTGATCCAATTCCCCTTTCTCAACTTAATTAATTCAAGAGAAGCTATGTAAAATTGCCGAATCGGCTAAAAGCCTAACTTTCCCATACTCCGCGTGAAAAGACAAAATATCGTTGACGAGACCCATTCTTTTTTAAAATCTCCCTGTGTTTCCCCTGCCTTCTCCGAGCATGTAACGAAAATCCCTATCGAAATCTCGTAATATAGTAGTACTATGAAGAAATATTTTCCCTATCAATTTCTCTGGTTATATAAGAACAGGGATAAAATGTTCATTGAGTTGATGAGCTTTTCCCTCATTCCTCTCCGTGTCGTCCAGTGTGCTCATCGCTTGTACATATGCCTGCTTCGCCAAAATGAAATAAAACGACGTCACGAAATCGAAAGTATCTTCACTGTCTTCAAAACTGCATCCTGCTTCACATAAAATAATGCTTACATGCATTATTATGACATATATGAAAAGAACATTTGATAATTCGACAGAATTCAATCGATAATACTCAGTCGTTGTCAATTAAAAAAAATTAAACAGAGGAGATTTCAGATCGTGATGATGTTCATTGAAGTATTTTGGAAAAATGCAAAAAATTATTTCCTTCTTTATATGCTACATAGATGCTGAAATTGGTTCACTGGAAATCAAAACCTGTTTACAGAACATAATATCATAGGTATTCTGATTTTAAATATATTAAAAAAAAATTAGAATAAATAGATCATTATTTACAATTTAGATTTTCCATTACTCTTCTATGATACATTTGAAAATTTAGAGAATTATATCTTTCATTTCATATCAATCAGGGACACTACGATTATGATTAAAAGATCGATTATTTTTGCAATGTATAACATTTGTAAATAAATAATATCATGAAATCGTGTTCACTATTTGAGCATTGTTTAACATTTCAAGGTCCATCTTCAGTAGCCTATTATATATGAATCCAAATGAAAGCAAAAAATTTCAGCTCGTGGTTGAAATTTTAAGTTTTGAAAAGTTCTAACTTTTAAGGTTTGCTCTCAAATCATTCATGCAATTTAATTTTTCGTGATCTTAAACTTCGTCTTTCAGATAAGCTTGATCAAAAGCGCTCTTTTTTTTAATTTAAAATATGTTATGAACAACAGTTTTGTTTTCATTTCTTTCTTATTTGATATTTTCATGACATTATGTAAAAATCTTTATTTATCAGAATACAAACCTTTTCTTATGATATTACAAAATAATGGATCATTCCTTAAGTGATATGCAAATGGCCGAATTGCGATGCATCCAGGTGGCAAAAGGTGGAATAAAATATGAATTAATGTTATCCTTGCAATCCTCAGAGAGTTCAAGTTCTTTCAGTTCATCGTATCCAAAAACCATCTCATCGACGAGTGAACTCGGAAAAAGAAAGCATCATTTGGAAAGTAAATCTTCAGAATCGAATATGGAAGCGTCCAAACATCGAAATTTGGGTTCAGGTGACATGAAAGGGATGAGACCAAAAAGTGCCGGCTGCATCAACTCATGGAAAAGAAACAGTGAAAATGTAGACCGAAAATTAACTTTGCGTGAAGCGGAAGAATTGGTAAAGGTTTATTTATTTATTTCACTACTTAATACAACTCACATTTCTGGCCATTCTTTCAAATCAGATTATGATATTTGTGTGCTAATCACATGCCAGTGATTAATCGCTAAAAACATCATGTTAATCTGTTAGTTATATTCGCCTATGACATGTGATTAAGTAAAAAAATCGTAAATGACATTTGATTAATGTTCAAATAGCTAGATGGCATTGCCGCATCACTATTTAAAAATATTATTTTTTAATTTAAAATTATTGCATTTATTGGCTAAACTTTGATATACTGTCATTTGGCACCTTGCGAGGTTGTCAATTTTTCGGTGGCGCTTTTGCTACCGTTCGCGCCACGTTCGGCCATTTCACTAAAATTTGGCGATATTTTTTTTTTGTGGCTAAAATGACTGTATATCAAAGCTATTCCTGATGGTTTTTATATCAAAGCGATGTGAATGGTCTTAACTTTAATTCAAAATCTGATGAGTTATCGCTTGAAAAAATCGGCTAAATCCTAGGGACGGGTACAACCAAATTTGACGCCAAACTTTAAAGATAAAGTCGCCAATATGGCAACCCTTCTACGCCTCTATGCCAAATTTTTCTCCTGCCATAGCCCCATGGACACTGTAATCTTCAGAAAAAATCTCTTGAAGATAGTCATAATATTGAAAAATATTATGAGCGAGAAAAATTTGGATTGGCGAAAAAATTTGGCGGAAAATCGCCAAATGGTATCCGTCTCTAGAACTGTACCAAGTTGACCATTCACATCGCTTTGATAAAAACCATCATAAAGGTTGACATAAGAATTATGTCATAAGAATTATCAATTTGAGAAGATGAAATATCAAGTTCTTGATTCCAAACTAATTTTGTAATATCATTTTTCAACATTTTTTTTTCTTTCGTAATTTTTTTCCGATGGTTAATAAATGCTGTTTGTCATCTTTAAGCAGCACAAATCTTATTTCATCACACGTTTTCCAAAACCACAAAAATGCATTAAAATATGATTCGGTTTATATATCCCAAAAGTCGTTGCAATATTTAAAAAAAATTATCAAGAATTTTATGCATAAAAGAGCAAAATTCTAGTTTAGTGTTCCCCTTGCCTTGCCAAGAATGCCAACAATGCCAAGTCGCCAATCAAGATGGCTGACTAGATAAACAATATTGTAAAACTGTTACAGTTACCTGTTTTTATTACAATTATGAACTTTATTGAGTATAATCATTTTATATATGATAAAATAAGTGTTTTCTTTATCTTACTTTTTAAAAAACCTTATGGGCCACTATTGGTGAATCTTCTTTGAATCTCTACTAATAATAAAGATGAAAGTATGTGTGCGTGTTGCGCTCTACATGCCAGGCAGTTTCACTTACCAAACAATCAAACATGCCAGGCAACTAAACGTGACACATATATATCTTAGATGGTAGGAATGTGACCCTGGCAGCGATTTTAATTTAAGTAGAATTGCCCTATTTCAGTGTTACTAAGTTAAAGCATACTTCCAAAAACAAAAGCACTATCATTACTATACAATCGTCAACAAAAGAAAAAAAAATAGAGCATTTTTGTGACTTTTTTCTTTATTGCCGCATTTTCACAATGTGTCGATAGAAATGCCTTAAAGGGACAGATTTGATGAGACAAAGGGATAAACGAGTTAATTAACATGCTTAATTAGTTTGTCACTCAGTTAATTATAACTATGAATCACAGAAAATAGACGAGGTTTCGGCTTAATGTAAAAATTTGAAGAAGATTTCTTTTTACTTTTCAAAATAGTATTAATGTTGAAACGAACCAATTAGAAACAACTAATTAAAGCAAGAACCCAAAAGTAAAAACTTTTATCGTTTGATAAATACAAATCTTTTTAACCTTCACATGATGGTACTGACCTGAATTCCGAAGCAGTATATTCGCACGTGATTCATAGTAAAGAAAAACAAAGAAACAAATATAAATAAATTAAATTAAAATTAAATATATAAAAAATAAAAGGAAAACAATTTGATTGGCTATATCACAGACAGAATTACATATTTTACTTACAAGTAACAGTTGTAAATGTATTCATAACTACGAACAACATTCATACCTATGATTTCGTGAATTAATGCATATTCTTCTATTTTCTATAATCGACAAGATTAAGATTAATGAACTCTCAATTAAATATTCCGGGGAATAGTTAATGCCTATCTTCTATTAAACTTATTTAAAACTTTAATAATTTAAATACATTTCTGCATAAAATACATAAACCGGGATAGCCTGGGGTAGGGCGTTGGATTCGCATCCCCTGGGTTGTGAGTTCGAATTCCGCCGGTCAAAGACTCTCCGTATACATGGTGGCTGGTGCACGTTTGAATCTGTCGTAGTCACAAAGCCCTCCAAGTCGAGACAATACCACTTGGTGAACTGGATCACAGGTGATCCTTCTCTGATTCAAGTCTAAATGACGATCTGTGGATGAGTGAATGAAATGTATGAATGAAGTCCGCCTCGTGAAAAGGGCTGTGACACATGAGTATTTAAGACGTACTCTTGGCCTTAGATGCCGCTAGTGAAATAAGAGACGCTAAAACTTGGCTTCAAAAAAATTGCTGATTTTGTCAGCGGACTTGGCTATGACAAGTGCCATAAGGAACAACAACAACGCATAAACCAGAATATAAAATTAATCTTACTTTCTATATTATTTTCTAAACAAATTCATAAATAAATTAAGATATTTTCATCAAGTGTAACTTCAAAGTAAATTCTAGAAACAATAAATTTGGTTTATCCAGAATATGTTTAATTACTTTTAGATTGAAATTTTAGAGCAAAAAATTTTTTAAGGGAAAATTTTCTAATAATTTTTAAACTATTGATTTTTATCAAAGAAATATATCCGTTTCAATCCATCTTTTTCTTTAAGAAAAGCCCACATTCCTAAAAGACTTCATTGAATTTGGGCTTTATTTCGCCTTAACTCATATCGCTTTTTTTTATGTGTTTACAGGAAAAATGGCTAGAAAATGTTATGGATAAACTCCAATCTATGGAAAAACAGCTGAAAATTCAGGATTCCCTCATTAATGAAATGCAAAATATTGCAGAAAATCTGGGTGCAGCCTTCAAGAACATGGTTAAATCTCAGACTAATTTTCAAAATAGAAATAAACCATTAGTAGATATTTAATATTTGAAGAATAATGACAAAAAAAAATGAATTTGTCATTCAAGATATCAATGAAATAAATTTTAGAAATATCTTTTTAACAAATGAATTCGATAGAAATAAATCCCTTTCATTTTTAATTCATTAGTTTTTAATAATTCATGCATTTATAGTCGTATCCTTTCAATGGAAAAAATACAAGATATATAAAGTGTGTGATATTCAAATTATGACAGTACTGCACAGATCTAGACGTAATAGATTGGATTTTTTTTAAATGTAACATGCAATGAATGTTATCTGTCAAGCAATCATGTAAAGAATTTTAATTTTTAAGAAACACTATCCGATTATTGTCTATAGGAGAAACACATCACCCAGGAGCAAAAAATGTGGCTCTGTATTTCAAGGAAATAAACATTTTGGGAAGGGATAGAAAATAACTGAGTTCAAGGATACATGTCAAGAATACAGATCAACGCAGTTTTGCAGGAGAGATAAGTCAGGTCTGAGTGAACTTTCTTATAAAAGGTTAGGCCGAGTGTACGTTTCTTAAGCCACTTAAGAACAAATTAATGGTTTTGAAACAGGAATGAAGAATAACACTGAAGCTCCATCTCTTTTCTAACTCTATATTAACTAATAATAAAGGTAAGTGTGTGAATGTTGCTACTCTACAGGACAAATAAGTTTTTTTACCTCCAAATTTGGCCGAAAGGTACTTTGAAAGGAGGGAATGTACATCTAATGTACAATACATCAAATTTTAAATGTTTTAATGAATTAAGAATTAAGCGCGATTTTGACGTTATTCAGCATCAACTTTCGATAGTATTGCTGTATGAAAATTATTTTTATACCATTCTTAAGTTTAAAAAATTTTCATTTTATTTCTTCATATGTAAAATGTAAATAAGATTAAGAATTATAATCGTGAAAAAAAAATTCGAACTCGAGAATTTTGATGATCTCCACTTTTGAAACCTATCTGAGTCGAATAAACTCATTTACGAATTATGTGTATATGTCTATGAACACGATAAATCAAAAAAGTTTTAAGCTAGAAGGTTAAGTTTGATATATGGACTACCTAATACACCAAATATGTAGATTTCTATCAAATTTTGGAACGAAATCTGTGCAGAGAAAATCTTTCAATCCGGCTCATTGAATACAAATGAACGGGTTAACTACAAAATATAACAATCTGAATAGATAATATTTGGTACACATAATAAGTATCTAAAATATAGGTCTGTATCATATTTGGAATTTCCTACTTTGTTTAAAGGATCATTGGTCAAGCCTTGTCTAGAAAACAACATGTGCCAGTAAAATTTAACCTCAGTTTATCAATTCATCATAGTTTGAGACAGAATATTGTATTTCAAAATGTTCTTAAAAAAATTCAGAAATGAAATTGATATCATTTAAAAGATCAATTTTGAGGAACTATAGTTAGGAAGGTATGTTCATCCATTTCCATAGAAAAATCATAGCAATTACCCATCTGGCGACTGTTGAGTCTATTTTATCAGATGATTAAATTTTCTTTTTGACACCTATGTTTTTATTTATTTTTCACCCTGTTTCCTCTGATTGAATAAAGTTTTAGGGCATACAGCGAGCCTTCTCCAGAGCATTTTTAATAATATTTTGAGAATCATTAATTGGCGAAGCAAACTGAATTAATGCAGCAATAAAAACGTTCAATAACGTAGTTGGAAATGTTTGTATAACAATTTGTTTACATTAGATTGCCGATATACTGCAATAAGTAATAAAAGCGATTTCTGTGTGATTGATTAGTATTTTATATAAGCAGTATTCCCTATGAAACCAGCTTGTGACCAAAAGCGGCTACTTAAGGATAAGCTGATAATTAATTTGCATAATGATGGAAATATTTATTTATAAAAGTTTTGTATTCTTTTTATATAAACACATCTCAAGCCAAAACTTAGGAAAAATACTTGAACAAGAATGTAAATTGAAATGACGGAAGTCCAGTTACGGTTATAAAATATTATTGGTTTTAAGCTAAATATCAATTAAAAGCAATTAAAAATGGAATGATAAAAATAAAATTCCGTTTTTCAACGTTTTTTTTTAAATAAAGATTTCCTCCTTTTACATGTTTGAAAAAGTTTCTTGTTCGTATATTTTAATTTTTGTTCAATCTAAAACAGATTATTCAATGCACTTATGTTGAAAAGAGAAAAAGCTCATATTTATGTTTTTGGCAATTTAATCTGCGATGTTTTTCTTAATGCATTTAGCTGCACCGCATTTAGAAATACTTTCTTTGGAAAAATTGACTGCATTTATATAGTTGGATTAAATTCTTAATCAAGCAACTATAAAATGCTGTCTAAGAAACGAAACAAGTCTTACTTTTTAAGAGTGATATACACTTTTCTCTTTTTAAATACTTTTGCTTATTTGAGCATAAAAAGAAAGAACCTTTTCACTCCTTTTTATATTTAAGATATGCAAAAATATTCATCTTTTTCAAAACGGGGAGAAAAAATGTCTCCCATTAAAAGTACATATAAGCCACTCATAGATATAGCGTCAAATCAGCACCAGGACTCTTTGCACTTATAAAACTTTCAGACCCATTGAAATCTGTACATACATTTTATTATAATTATTACTTTTTTTATATTTATCTTCTCTTCGGCACTCTCTCTGCATTCCAATTTCGATAAAAACTGGCGTGTTCTGTATTGGAAAGGGGGGAAAAAACGGCGAAATTCTACTTTCGAAATTTAAAAAAGAGCCGAAGAGAGGAATAAAACGGCTGGTTTTTTAATAGGGAAAAATGACATTTTCCCCCTTTCGCCGCTGCCGAGACATTAGCAAAAGCCCGAATAGTACTCAGCCTTTAAATTGCGATCCCAACTTCTCTTTCTTCGGCTAGTGTAATTATAATTGCATGGATAAAAAAGTTCGTCTTCGAAATGACCTTTCTCCAATTTTCTCCTATTTCTTTTTTTTCCCTCTCTTTATCTCTCGGTCTCTTTGACGCGTTTCCACGGCAGTTAGTAATTGGTCTGTCAGATTTTTCTCCTCGTCTTTTCTTTTTATCTCTTCTTTTCTTTCAAAAAAGATTCCATTCCCTCAATCCTCCCCCCTCCCCTCTCCCCCGAAAAAAAATTATTACTTTTTATGTCGCGAAAAAGCCGAGATTGACGAAGTATACGCGTAACTACCCTCCACGGCGAAAGCGTGGAAGATACGTTTTCTCTCTCTTTTTCTCCAATTTCTTTTCTTTACTTTACTTCACTTTTTTTTTCTGCCGTCTCTTCCTTCGCTTCTTTATTATTATTAAACTCGAACGGGATCAATTTGTGTGAACTGTGTTCGGTTAATAACTCCTTTAATTTACTTCTGGTGCAGGAGTGAGTTCCCAGGGTCGTTCAGGGAAGCGCTCGTTCCTTCTGTCGTTTCTCTTCTCTTTTCATCGTTTTATCAAAGTGGAGTAAGGCGGTAGTGAGTCTTGACTAATATACTTTTTTGCTTTTAAAATTCTTTATCGAAGGAAAAATTCGCGAGACATGAAGGTTTGATTTCCTTCTGTCAGAATTTTTTTTGTAATTTCACGCCATTTGCATCCGAATAGCAGAGAAGTATTTAAGTGACAAAAGTAGACATTAAAAGAACAAAGAAACTAATCCATAAATTTCTTTAAAAATTATACTGCTGTTGTTTCTGATGGCACTTGCCATAGGTAAGCCCGCTGATTTGAAATCAGCTATTTTAAGCCGAAGGGGAGCGTCTCTTATTTTAGTAGAGCCAACTAGGGCCAAGAGTATGATTTTGCTACTCACGCATCATATTCGCTTGCACAGCCCCTTTTAAAAGAGGGGCACATTCACACATGGAACAAATGAGGAACAACCATGTTCGAACCGGGACTCGAACCTAGGACGCCCAGATCAAGGGGAAGACGCGCTACCCCTATGCCAGGACGCCGATAAAAATTATATTAAAAATACCTAATTAAGATAAAGGAGAAGTAAAAATGAATTCCGATTTTTTTATTGGAAAAAGTTATGAAAATTGGAAAACAGTCATTTTAATACATATATGTATCAAAATATTAAAATATAGTAAAATATGAAAAATAAAGCTTATTTTCGAATGCATAACATTACCTTAGACATAAATAAAAGGAAACCTAATTAAAAAGGGTCCTACTTTGGCTGAAAAATCTGACAAATGGTATATATAAATTAAAAATTGCTAAGGATTCACACTTAGGATTCTCACTAAATTAAAAATTGCCTAGGATTAATTATAATTAATATATATAAATTAAAAATTGCTTAGGATTTTGGTAATACTATTAACTTCCTAAGCAAACCAAAGAAGTAAAGATTCAAAAAGAGTGTATTAAATCTAATCATGGAAGTGAAATTTAATTGACTTAGTAGAATGCTAGGTGATAACAGGCTAAAATAACAACAATACGATTTTTTTTTAATATTTCTTTTTAAATTCGTGCAATTTGCCTTAAATTTGTAGAATAAAAAAGAATTACTCAAAAAATTAAAAAAAGGAAATGTCATACCAACTTCTTTTCAACTAGAACTATAGAACTTATCTAGTTTGAAAACTTTATAAAGAATAATCGAAGTGTCAAAAGGGAACTATAGAACTAATGTACATTTTTTTTCTTCTCCTTTTGCCTTTTTACTTCCTTGTATACAAAGAGAAAACAAACGTCGTAAACATCAAAAAATTTAAAACGTAGAAAATTTGACAAATCTCCACGTTTTAAATCTCCCTGAATTCGGAAAACACATTTTTGTAATTTTATCTGTTTGTATGTGAGCAGAGTACTAAAGGACATGACAACATAATAATTAAACAGATGAAAGTTGTTATTTTAACTTTGCACCAAATGTGTATGTAGATTTCAATCAAATTTTAAACGAAATTCATTCATAGGGAGATTGTTTTTCCGTCTGACGAGTACACGTGAACTCGAAAACTGCTGAAAGTAAAGAAATAGAAAATAAAAAATTTTCCTCAGATTTAGCATATATAATCGAGTTTCATCGAGTTTTTTACCAGATACCTCAAAGGGTTGATCGCCTTACTGTCTTTTGTTTCTCTTGGATGCAATAATTCAAAAAATGCAATGAATTACATGGATAAAATTTAGTATGTGATCATACGACTACCAATGTAGTATTGTGCCAACTTTATTCAATTGGTTGGAAAAAAGAAAACTCGCACACAAACAAGCATTGTTTCAACCTCGAATTCATAAATAAGCGCCAACCGCTTCATTTGCTTTGTCACGAATCGCAATTAAGTTTATTGAAAAGAAGCCAAACTCACTGATTTTTTTTCCTCCTTCCCCGCCCCCCTTTTCTTATTACCGCCATAGAGAACAAAACGTTCGAAGAATTCCATTGTTGGAACCTTTGAAAAGAGCTGGGGCAGCGAGCGTCAAATGATAATACAAAGTCGTCAAAAACAAAGACCAAAAATATCCCGGTTTTCAAAAATTACTAATTAAAAGACCGAAATGGGGGGAAAAAATAGGAAGTGGAGTCGGAATGATTTTTTAAAAAAGGAATTTCGTGCGAGAGGGGGGGGGGAAGGTATTTTACAAAGAAAGGGGAGGCTGGGAAGACTAGGGGTAGGTGGAGTGCTGGCAGGCAGTATTCATTAAGCCAATTAGCAGTGACCATGGCGTCGTGATTTAGCCGTGAGCGGAGCAGAATTCCGCCTCTCGGCATTCATGTTTGAAGGGACAGAACGGGCCTCATTAAGAATTTTGCATTAATTAAATAAGATGGCATTATCTTTTGATTCTTTTCCATATCTGTCCTCCTGCGCAGAGTCAAAATTGTTGAAGGGTAGATACTCGCATTTACGAATGTTTACTTTTAGATCCCGGCAATTTTTGATGTTATTAAAAAATAGCATGATATTTTTGCAGTGAATGATGTATAGTTTGTATTTTTTAATATTACCTTAAGACCTCTTAAATTATAAAAAGTAGTATACTGTAATTTTATAGCTGCGCAAGCTTTATCAAAGCGTGCTGTTCCCCAGTTGTTTCAATAATAAAAAATGAAAATAATTCGATAAAAATAGTTTTGATTAAAATAAGGGTTTAGAAATCATAAAATTTTTTAATGAAATGTTTTATTTTTTATTATAACATAAATTAATTATTCAATACTATATTTTATTTTTCTAAGTAAGTTTTCTAAGCTAGTAACTGTTAGATTAATAAAATATTTTTAAATCAATGATGTAGCAAGAATTTTTAATTTATAGAAAAGAGATCGAAAAAGAAAAAAGTTTCAGAGAATATGATATATTCCTTTTTACTCTTTTATTTAACTAAACAATATATATATATATATATATATATATATATATATATATATATATATATATATATATATATATAATTAAAAAAAATAGTATTCCAAAAATGTTAGGTAATTATAAATATACTTAAGAATTTAAATACACATAGCAGTAGAAATAGATTTCTATTTATAGATCAGCTTATTGTAACGTATCATCACAGCAAGTACTATTTACTCCTGATTACCATAGAGTGGTAACTGTTTATAGCTTTTGCAAAATTGAACATAGACTTTCATCCTTTAGTTTAGTTTTATTTTAGTTATATTAACGTCATGTTCGGAAGAAACACGGGGGCTATTTTGGGGACGTACCTTATAATTCTGAACCTTAATCAGATGACGAGGACGACATTTGATTTGACATCCATCTCTCTGAGCTTATTCATTGCACTAACGGGAGACATTTGGTTCACGATGTCAGCTTGTACATGCATCAGGCCCGCATCCACGACATATTTTCAATGAACTTGAAATCCTTCAGCCCAGAAGCCAAGACCTTACCATTGTGCTGCCGCGGACACATAGATTTTCCTCAGAGCATTACAATCTGCCGTATTACCTGTTTTGCAGGAATGGAAAACATTTAAAATTTTCTTAAGTGCATATTCTTAGCCTGGTGGTCAATCCACCACAGATTCTACTTTGATATCATTGAAGATTTTTTATGAACGTCTAAAGGCATTCGGAAGGTGGAATATTAATTCGTAATAAATATTAAAAGAGTGTGTGGTTGTGTAATTGTCAAGAGAAAAAATGGGTCTCTCTCCGATATCCTTTATCGAAGTCCCCTTATGAAACGTTTAATTAATCAATCAATAAATAAATTATTGCCATCCTACTTAGAATTCACGAAATGCAGTAAAACATAATGCACAATTATGTGCTCTAATGATGCATACTGATTTACTAATTTTAGTCTATCATCAATGTATTCTTATTTACCTGTGATGATTCTAATTTTTCTGCTTTTCGTGTTTACTGTTTTTACTGTTTTTCGCTTCCATAAAAATGGATCGATACTAAAGTAAAATAGAATAACTACTTTCCTCAGCGTATTTCATTTCTGTAGCAAATTTATTTCAATTTAGTTTGACTGATTTTCCATTTTAAAGTTATTTTGAGATAGATTTCATAATTTTACGCCAAGGGCCTCATGCCAATCTTTAAACTTCAATGTGATGTTACTTCTGTGGTAGCATATTTAACGCGCATAAAGTTTTACATGCACATAGCATGCTCGTTTGCATCTATTTTGCAGCCGGTAAATCGAAACCTGATAGCTAAGGCACTATTCTATATTTTTAAAAAAACAAGCAAAACTTTTGGATTGACGAAAATTTTGATATATTATAGTATGTAATTAGTTTGTTGGGGGAAAAATCTCTAAGACATTATGCTGGTAAAAGTAGACCTCTCTTAAATAATAAATAGACAGTTTGTTTTCATGTCTTTTTAAAAACAGAGATTAAAAATGAAGTGTAAACGAAAAATAATCTTAAAAATGTAAATCAATGTTTGAAACCTCCTTACATAGTATTATGAGTACTGAACTTTAAGAATGAAAATATTCGTACAACCCCTCTAAGAGCTTTATCGGAAAGGACAGTCATGGAGATGAAAATTAGAATAATTCCCTTCCATGTCGATCTGGATGGAAAACAAAAGAATTCCGCCTTCGCGCTGCATCCAAGAAGCAAAAATACCTCCCCCTCCTCCCCTCCACCGGAAAAAGATCTTGAGTGGAAACAAAAGAAGAAATTTCATTAGCCAAAATGTAATTAAAACGTCTGAATGGCGCGGAATTCTTTTGGTGACGGTTACAGTTATTTTGTCAAAAGAGTTATGATGATTATCGCAGACCAGCGGTTAGCGAAAAGTTGCCTGCCTAATTACCGCAGACTTTTCTCCGACTGTCCCCCGAAAAATTCTGCCTTTGATCAAAAATGCGGAAAATTTGGCTCTGAACAGAGGATTTTAGGAGTAAAGATTCGCTTTGTGACTCGTGCTGGTAACAAAAGGCAGAAAAGTGAGGATATCCGTGGCGATGTGAGTAGCAGGCGAGTTGGATTTCATTGAGGTTCGAAAATAGAATGCAGTGAGATTTGTCTTCAAAAGATGGATTTTCTTAAATAAAGCAAGATAGGAACTAAGCAATGTTCGACTTCGTTTGAAGATTCTGCATAAGTATTGGTATTATTACTTTTCTGACATTGTGTTGAGGATTATTGTTTTTTCTTTCTCTCTGTAATCAGCATTAAAACTATAATGGTAATCTATTATAATGAAGAAAAACATTCTTCAGAAATGATGAGCGAATTGATGTAATTAATACATTACCTGAAAAAAATTAGAAACAGATAAGAATGATTGATTATAAAAAAAATTTTATTCAGTTCTGTATTCAGCCCCATGCAAAGCAATAAAATTTTGAAAACTTCTTTAAAAAATGTAAAATACGTTAGAAGGAATTGCGCTGTTTACTTAAAATTCATTCAAAATGCTTTGTGTTGTTAGATCAAATAAATAAATAATTATGTGTTAATATTTATTTAAATAATTATAATATAATATTAATATTTTATTAATTATTTAAATAACAATAATAAATAATTATGTGTTAGATATTAAGTGTAAAATATTTCAAATGAATTATTACTGCCTATTTTTGTTCAAAAATTGTTGCCCTTTATACATTCTCGTATAAAAAAAATATGCAAAGGTAAAGTAATGGAATCGTCAAAAAATTCGAATTCGAGATTTTGAAGAAACTCTACATCTCAGAATTGTCTGATTGTGAGTCCGAAAAATACATTTTTGGCATTATGTCATTTTGTCTGTGATTCATCTTTGAGCTAGAGAATGTAACTTAGCAGATGATCGCTATACCAAATTTGTAAATTTCTATCAAATTTTAAATGAAATCCATTCAAAAGAAGTTTATCTGTCGGGTTATTCGAATATTAATTAATGCGATAAATACAAAACGGAAAAAGCTAGATGAATGAAATTTGATAGTGAGATCTAAAGTGTAGATATTGTAATGATTTGATCCTGACCGATCAAATAAGAGGATAGCGTTTAAAAACAATTTCTTTAATTATAGTCTTATGTACATAATAACAACTCTTTCTCATCTAGGTAAATATGATTAACTTTCAACTGTGTTGTAAATATTATTAAACCTGAATAGTTCCTCGATTAATTCGGAGAAACAACCTCACAAGAAAAGCTAATAGACTGTTGGCGCATCCACAGAGATAGCTCTAGGAATTCACCGATCTTCATCGGGTGGATCGTAACTCAGAAGCCCGAATCACACGAAGCTTCTCTGACTTCTCCTCAAAACGAATCTCTCTCCTCTCTTCCAAAAATCCCCGCATTTTTTTTTTTTTTGTCAAATCTCCGCCTTTTATTTTCACATTGGTGCACTTGAGCTCCCTGTCACCTAATAGCTGTTCAGAAAAATCCACAATGGCCTCCAGTCAATCGTGGGAATGTCCGATAAGGATCCATCCTCGTAGCTGACCCTTCACAATGAAAAAATAAAGATTTACATCCGAAAGGTTTGACACTCTTCCCCTTTGAAGATTCGATTTATTTCCTTGGAACGACTAAACGTGGTTCTTTAACTGGACACAACTAATGACCAGATAATCCAACCATGGGAGAGGATCCCCCATCTGGCAGTGTGGAGGCACTTAACAATGTGGGAGTGTTACACAATTTTTGACTCAACTGGCCTGAAATGCCAATTATCAAATATAGGAACCAGGAAACGTTACAGTGGTTAACAGGTTCTTAGGGCAAGGGAGCTGAATCTTTACAATATATTTCAAATATGGAACTACATGCACTAAGGGGTTGACACCTGTCCTCTGTACTTTTGCTTGCATGTAAATACGATCATTCAAAAACGTAACAACTTAGGTAAAGGAAATTTGATGCCAAGTTTTAGTATCTAGAAAGTAGATCCTTATCAAACTGTGAAAGAAACAAATCTTCGTTCTGCACTTTTGCATGCATGTCAATACGATAAGTGCTCAATACCTTAAATAAATAAAATTTGATATGCGATTTTTTTTTATCGCGATAGCATTTCTATGCCAAGTTTTGGTTTTAATCAATCGATTATAAAAAAAAAAAAAATAAGTCCCCCAAAATACACATTCGGTTTTCTGGGACTTACGATAAATCTATGGGATGCCATTAATACATAACTATTGACCGCTAATGGTATGTTGTTAATAATACAGAAGTACATATTTTATTTACTATACTACGAAACACGTAATTCTCATGAGTGAGATTCTGAAAATACATATCTGCGCTCTCATGCCCAAAATCATGATGAAAGAAGTTAATTATATTCTAGTTATTTTCGTAATTTAGTCCTTTAACTTGTGCAAAGGTTAACATTTTCAATATGAAGCCTGTATCAAATAATTTCTTTAAATTGCTTATAAATCACCACATGATATACATGCATTCATTTTCTGTGGCGAAAGAATCTTTGTAGAAGGTGTCTTGATCCACCACAGTGTTGCAATTACCTGAAATTTCTGCCGAAGTATATCAGTCAAACCTTCGGGTCTTCTTTATTTTCTCCTATAGGAAATTAAAAAAATAAAAATTGTTAATCGTCGAAGCATTAGACTTTGAAATTTGAATTGACTACCAGGTTTTAGATCTCTCTGAAATCGTAAAAACTATTTTCGGAAAACTGTCGGTCATAAATTATTTCGGAAAGAGAAGTAGTTCAATAAAATTTGGTAAGTTTTTTTTGTAAGAAATAAAGAAATTTTAAATTTAATTTTAATTAATCAAATTTTGTACAGTTTTCATAAATTCAACAAAATTAGAAAATTAAAGTACCTTGCAAATACTACAAAAAAGTCTAGAGATATCGGAACACTCCAAAGTTATGGGACTGCTTTGCCTACTCAATAACCTGCTCTGATTCATGTGCATATTAAGGCTATCAAAGACTTGTATAAAAGAAACTTGATACATCATGTCAATTGTACACATTTCTCAAACTTTGGTTGGTCACACTCAGTCAAAAGTAAGTGACTCAAACCGCATTCTCAGTATACGACGAAGTTTAACGCTGTATAAGTAAACGAAAAAATTGAGAGAGGGGGATTCCTGCTGATGTTCTTCTCGTGTTTTTCTGTTCTTCTTCGTAATTAATAAATCATCCATTCGCAAATATCAGATAAATTTTCAACAAATAATTTGGAAAAACAACTTTAAAATATGACATTTATCTTTTTTAATCCGATAACACTTGTGGCGAATTGAAATGAGCGAGGATAGAACCTGAGACCTTGTGGTTCGCAGCCCAGTAACATGACCACGATACAAAAGCAATTGCTCGGGTAGCGTAGCTGTTAACTGGCTTATAAGCTTTCACCACACACTTGTTGAGACCAGCAAGAGTGGTCTTTCCGATACTTTCTCACCTACTCTCTATTAAATGTGAATTTGTGTTTTTGAATGCATTTTTCCCAACACCATGAAACCAAAATTTGCTATAAAACTACAGTTGAAATAAAAAAAAATCAAATACCAAGTTTCATTGATTTAAGTCATTGCATTTTTGAGTTACATCGCTTACATGCCTCTGAAAGTACAGACAGACGTTCAACGCCTCGTTGGATTTGACTGAAAATTTAACAGGTATTTGTAATGTAGATGTCAAATCTATGTATCGAATTTTATCCATTTAGCTCGCTTCCTTTTGCGGTATTTAAATGTTAACTTTAACAACTTCAAAAGGTAACTTCATGTTAAATTCAACAAAAAAAAAATGTGTGATCGTATACCAAATCTTATCCGTCTAGTTCAAAGCCATTTTTCAGTGTTATCTTTGTCACAGAAAGACAGACGGGATGAAAATCAGCCATTTTTCTGAAATACGTTTTTTGAACACAGGGATGTCTAAAGCGTGGAGATTATTTAAAATTTCGAGTTCGATTTTTTTTTAACGATTACAATACCTTTCTCTATGTTTCGTATTCGTTGAAGTAAAGAAATGAAAGTACAAATCACAGTAAATCTTCATTTCACAAGCATTTTTTTTTCTAATTTATTAGAGGTTTACCATCATTTTTTTTAAAAAAAATGAACGGCTTGCTGTTACTCGATCGATCGTCCCATTCGTTCGTATTCATAGCCACGGCGAAAGACCCTCTCGTCCAAAAGAGTTTCCATGACAAGAGACTATAATGCGTCCCGCCGGCTCTACATCTTAGCAGCGACAGTCCATTACAGGAATCACTATTATATAAAAGATTTTCTATCGAAAACGTGTTCCATTATGCAAATGGAGCCACTAATTATTGCTACCTGCGTGCCCGCGCAAAGGTTAATCAAAGTTCACTTCCTGTTATGCCTTTCCAATTTTTTTCGGCCTCCCCGCTCTTGTGTGGAGTAATCGGTTCCCGCCCTGTCACGTGGCCGGCCAGATTTGCTGGACAAAACAGGTTGACGTCCATTGAATAATAATCTCTCTCGCTCCCCCACTGCTTGTACACCTGCGTGATTGTCGCAATTCACCACCCGCACGAGTTTATAAATATGGAACCGGCTCGTCCATAATTGGAATGTGCATATTGTGAAACGAAGACCCCCGAAATGAACAGCGTTTCCGAGACTCTGAAACTATTCTGCTGTGTAAATGATGCTCCCTGTTTTTTATTTCCCTTGTTTTTGTGTTTCGTAATATTCAGCAAAGAGAATTTGGGACAATCAGCTTATCGATCTCCATTCTGTTGTTTCAGCTGAGAATGAAGTTGCAAGATAAAAATCGAAACCAAGTTCTTGATCGGTGTCCAAATACTTACAATGAATCTTGAAATAGAAAAAATTATTCTAACTTAGTCCTAAACATTATAAAGTGATAATGTTTTAAGTTTGATTTGTCTTTGTATTATTTTTTAAAAACCTTCAATTATAGCAACAATAGTATTCATTTTTAAAAAATGCAATTACTGCAGTCGCAATGTTTGGCCCGTGCATAAATGCAGTAATTTAAGCAATGAAAAACATTGCTGCAAAATGTGTATGAAAAAAAAATATTTCATAATTTAACTTATACGAATCAAAGAATGAAATCTGAACCACTTATCAGCTAGTTTTTTTTTCGCATAAATTTGATGACACGACTTTGATGAAATAATTAAAAATAATCTTAATTCCTCGTATTGCTTAAATTAATTTCTTTTCAAAGCCAATACTAGGTCGCACAAACATTTTATAATGTATTCCTCCTCTCCTCTCTCTTGCTACTGTTATTGGTATGTTGTTGCATTATGACTGCCGTAACTTTTTTTAAAGCAATATTTCAATTATTCCCCTTCCAAATGTAAATAAAGAAGATTTTAGGCAATATAAAGCGTATCTTTTCCAAAGATTTAAATACGTGAGTATTGAATTATAATATAATACATCAATATCTTTCATTTTCGTTAAATGGCGTCAGCAAATTTATTAAAAGGAAATATAATCAATCTATCAAATATGATCTCGCACTTATCAAATTCGATCAGCCGATCTAAATCCATAAAGAAATATTGAATTTATAGCTATTAAATAATAAATTTCTTCAATCGTTTTTGGATTATTATAAATATATCATAACACAAACCTGAAAGCAAAGCTTTGAAATTCTCAGATTCATTAAATTTAAACATGTATAAAGAGAAAACAAACAAAAGAAAGGCTGTAAAATGTCTTTGCACCGCCAAAGTTTTACAATTTTTTCTTCTTCATAAGTAAGCATAAGAAAGCAAAAATTTATTTTTAATAATTGAAATAAGAAAGTATTTAAAATGCTTGCATACATAGGTATAGGAAATTTTAACGCATTGTAGTTTTCAAATTCTTTGCCGCACACCCATATTATTTTACTTTTGATCATTCAACAACCCATTTTTGCTCTTTTTGCTTTCTCATATTATAATTATATAATTAAAGGTCTCCCCAAAACTTTCTCGCATACTCTCTAATAAAGGTGTTATCACAGAGGATACCGTACGTAAAATAATACTATTGGTGTATAATAATTACGAAATCATAAACCTTTGGCATGAATTTAGCATTTTTACTGAATCTATCATGTTATCCTTGGCGATTTATTTGGCAATCCCTGACATGCTGTTAATAGTATCCAAAAATCGAATTTGGATTTTAAACGTGTTCTTCCCATTTGATTGAAACAAAAATTTGATATAAAATACACATTTAAAGTCACAAAATTACACACCAAAATTGATAGATTTAAGTCTTTGTGATTTTGAATTATCGTGTTTACATGCTTCTGAGTCTACAGACTGACCAATAATCAATCACTAGTTGGATTTGTCACAAAATTTGATAGGTGTCCATTGATGTTAATTCTATATATGGAATTTTATCTATCTAGCTCTCTTTGTTTTGTCGTTATCGTGTTAAATTGCATTCGAACAGACAGACACTTTCTGAGCGGACTTTGGTCAAAATTTGAAAGAAGTCTATACACTTGGTATACTGGGCCACGGTGGCCTGGTGGTAAGGTCTCGGCTTGTGAGCCGTAGGGTTTAAGGTTCGAGACCCGATTCCACCGAAGAACCGTCGTGTAAGGGGGTCTGTTGCACGTTAAATCCGTCATGACCAAACGTCCTTCCACTGGCATGGTGTGGTGTGGAGTGGGGGATGCCAGTTCAGGTGTCACCCTCGTCATCTGACCGCGGTTCAAAATGACGAGGTCCGTCTCAAAATAGCCCTAGTGTTGCTTTAAAACGGGACGTTAATATAACTAAACTAAACTGTAAAAAACACATTTGGTATGTATACTGTATACCAAATTAAATTGTTATTTTTGTCATAGACGGACAGAAGAAAGTGCATTTTTCAAAAATGTGATCTTCGAACTCAGAGAGGTCTAAAACGTGGCGATTCGTCAAAATCTCGAGTTCGAATTTTGTTGACGATTACAATGCTTTCTCTGTATTGTGTATGTGAGAAAGTAAAAGTTAGAGCTCCAGATTTTGACGCATCTTCTTATTTCACACCTCCAAAAGTCCGAAAAACATATTTTTGGGCTGTTTGTCTGTGAACACGGTAACTGAAGAAAGTTTTCATCTGAACTGATGAAATTTGGTAACGGGTCTTAATACCCGGTTTCGAATGAAATTCATTCACAGGAAATTTTTGTCTCTGAGTCAGAATACACATGAATATGAATAAATATAAAATGTAAAGAGTCTCTTGAATAAAGCTTAGCTCATAATGTTGGCATCTTAAATTTAAATCCACTTCGCATTTTGAACCAAATCCGTTAGCGGGAGACTGTTTGTTGGTTTGCTTGTTCTTATGCTTGTAAAGTGATTATTCAAAAAAAGCAGCAATTATTTAAATAAATGAAACTTGGTGCGCGATCTTTTCATTACAATTATAGTTGTGTGCCAAGTTTTAAGTTTCGGTGGGCCGAAAACAAACGCTTTCAAAAGGCTTACTCAGTTTCCTTTCACCCAAGCATTCGTGCAAGATCCGCAGTTTTTATGAGGGGAAAAAAAGCATAACATTTTTGCCATTTATTTTGATGTGAGAAGTTTTCAGGGTCATGGTTTAATTTTATAACACTTCATGACTGGTTTATCGCGTATACAATATGACATTGAAGGATAAAACAATCTTTATCTCCAGTTAATAGGTAAAATTCATAAATAGCATAAAAGATCAAATAAAAATAAATAGAAAAAAATTTAATAAAAACCTCCCAATGGATAATCAAAATCGAGCATGAATTTCTAGTTTAACAAATTTCTAGCATTAATATTCTTGAACGAAAGTGCTCCGTACAGTTCTAACCAAACCAATTCTGTACAGGCAGTAAAATTAATATTGATTTCAGAAAAAATAAATTAAAATAAATTTTTTGAAGTATTTTCTTATTAAGGGTAAAAGATGGCCCTTGCATTCAAGAAAATTAAATTTATAAAAATTAAAAATGCACTTTTATTAAAGTAAAGTTTAATTATATTTATTATTTATTAAAGTAAAGTTTAATTATATTTATTATTTATTAAAGTAAAGTTTAATTATATTTATTATTTATTAAAGTAATTACTTTTATTAAAGTAAAGTTTTATTAAAAGTAGAATTTTATAATTTTTAGTTTTAAATCAATCTTCGTTTTTATAAATAATATAAAACCTTGAACTAAATATCTTTTATTAACTCTCTACCAGGTGGTACACCTGCTATAGAACAAAATTTAATAGAAAGAATCGATTAACTGACTATTAACTTCTAAAAATGTCCAAATAGTATTTTGCTGTTATGTTTCAGAATTTTAAAACACTAACTTGCAATGAATGAAAGTAATTTAATCATAAAATTCCAGTTATAAATTCTTCCATCCAAACGGGAAGCAAATTAGGTTGAATAAAAATGTAAAAACATCCCATCTAAGTGCAAATGACGATGAAAATTGCTTTGTTCCGGAAAATTTTACCTCTTTTTTCTTCCTTCTTTCTAAAATGCAAACTTAAAATGTCTGTTTTAATACGGCATGATAAAAACAGAATAAACTTCGTCTTTTAGCGCAAGTATCTGAAAATAAAATAGAGTACTTTTTTTTTTTTCATTCAATCAAGTTTCTCCGGAAAATGTCAGTGAGAAAGAAGACTTAGAAGTTTCTGTGGATTTTGAATTTAGAAATAATAAGATTATTTCCTCAAAAATATCAAAATGCTATTAAAACTACTTCAAAAATATATTCTTTTCTTCAAAATAGATCGACTTCCTTTGATTTTTTTTTTTTTTTTTGCATTTTACAAATAAAAGTACGTCTTTCTGCTCATCAAATGACGATCTCTAAAACAAAAGATAAACCTTCGAAAATGCATATCGCTGCGACAATTACGAAGAAAGCGAGGAATTCCCGCCAAAAATAAATAATGAACAAAAGAATCGAAATTCTCGTTAAAATCTTGCTAACGAACAAAACCCGTGTCGGTGCTGTTGCCAACTACCGGAGACATAAAACCGGGCCGGAACATGGCTCGGAAATAACACAATCGCGATTCGGGAAAGTGATTCCTTTATTTATGAAGGTGGGGCATTTATTAATTCACTTTTATTTTTCCGGGGAAATGTGCTAATGGCGTGAGGAAGCCCGAGCCCTCTGGAAGCGCAGAAGGACCTCTCCATTCTGCTTCCTCTTTCTTTTTGTTGAGTCATTCGCCGATTCACACCTGATTGAGTCGCATTATAGATGGCAGCTCTGCCAGAAAGGTTTTAAAAAGACGCTAAGTGCTCGCTGTGCGGTGTGACTTGGCGTTCTTGATGGATAGCAAGGCACACATTTCCTGCACAGTTTCAAGAATCTTAATTGCTCCTGTCTACCCTCTCAGTCGGATACGCATTCGAAATGAACTTTTGGTCAATGAATGGGATAAAAAGTCTGCCAGGTATAATTAGACTTGTAATATGCTATGTTATATCTTAATCGCATTTCTGCAAAACCGAAAACTTAATTGAAGTTGAAATGTGTTTATTCTCAGACTGAATAAATAGGCTATTTTTCTTAATATAAGCTAACACAATAACTATAAAACAGAGACTTAGATATATAAAATTTGGTACATAGATTTAACATCTGTATTGTAAGCACCTATCAAATTGTGAGCAAAACCCAACTAGCGGCTGCATATCTGTACTTTTAGAGGCATATAAAAGAGATAATTACAAGGATTTAAATATATCACACGTGTTATAAAATGATTTGTCTGCAGTTGTAGTTTGTGCCAAATTTTGGTTTCAGTCGATTGGGAAAAAATACATCTAAAACGCAAATTCGATTTTCGGGTACTATTAACCACATTCCAAGGATCAATCACACCAAAACTCGCCAAGGTTCACACGATATATTAAGTAAAATATTAAATTCATGCCAAAAGGTAATAATTTGTAACTATTGCAAGCCACTGTTATCAAAGTCATTCACTGCTTTATCCAAGGTCCACAATTATTTGTGTTGGGAGGTAATATCTTTATTAAACAATATGTGAGAAAGTTTCTGAGAGACCACCCCCACTTGTTCGATTATCACTTTATTGGTAATTACTTAATATGGTTTAATTGCAGTTTTTTATATTTTAATCATTAAAGGATATCAATCTATGTAATCTCAAATATTGTTTTTAATCAAAAACATTTGAACGTCTTTATTAATTTAGAGCTAATTTAGGTGACATCAAGTCAAGCGACTAGCGTTACATCCATCATTTTACATCTAACCATGCATTTTCTCTTCTGAAATATACTTTATAAATTAAGAAAAATTAAATTGACCCGGAAGATTTGACATGAATCGATTGCAATGCTACCCGGCATGAATCGATTCCCTTCACATGTCAGAATATTTAAATTACATTATGTTTCACATCATATGTAACAAAAGTATTAAGATTAGACTACGATACTCCTTTGAACAGTAAGGAAGGTAACAATGGCTCACAGTTCACTCATTTCAAAGATATTTTTGATACCTTAAATATAATTTGATATTATATAAGAAAATTATGTATTTTTGTATTACCAATACTTACCATGATATATTAGTGGCTACTTATTAAGTAATACTCCATTAGCAACTTAGGGCCGCGGTGGCCTGGTGGTAAGGTCTCGGCTTCGGAACTGGAAGGTTTCAGGTTCGTGACCCGATTCCACCGAAGAGCCGTCGTGTAAGGGGGCATGTTGCACGTTAAATCCGTTATGACCAAACGTCCTCCCGCTGGTGTGGTGTGGTGTTGAGAGGGGGGTGCCAGCTCAGGTGTCGTCCTCGTCATCTGACCGTGGTTCAAAATTAAGAGGTCCGTCCCAAAATAGCCCTAGTGTTGCTTCAAATGGGACGTTAATATAACCAAACCAAACCATCCATTAGCAACTTCTATACAAGAATTGAAAATTCAATTGGGGCATCCATATAATTACAGTTGATATGACACTAATACCAGTTTGATACATTTATAATCTTTCAATGAAGTCGCTAATATTGCATAAAGTATAGAGATTTTCCAGATATTTGAAAATCGTAGAATATCTGAAATAGCATCGAATCTGTTGAGGAGTCGAATGAAACGGCTTTTTTACTTAAAAATCTCTAGAATAATTAGTTAAGAAACCTGTAATTGGTTTTCTCTCTTATTAAAGCTGGTAGTTGTTTAATTCAAATTTAAGCCATAATGATAATAATTTGATTCCAGAAAGAAGTACCCTCTTCCGAGAATTCTTTGCTGAAATGTTTCAAAGATTCTTAAGTTGATAAGTCGCTCTATCTGATCCGATAACAGATTTGGTACTGCTTCAAGTATACTACGATTTCCATAGTGCTAGAAACAAGTTGCTCACAGTGCTGTTGACTTCACCAAAGGATTATAAATATTTGAAGCTAATGCTAGTATCGCTCGATTGTAATTGGCAAATTTTCAATCTTGTAATCCCTATCAACGGCCCGAGAATTTAAATTCTTAGAGTGGGGGAAATATCACAATCAAATTAGCTCACTTCGCGTGAAGGACGGCTACCTAAACATAAGTGTTATTATCATATTTTGATTGTGATTCCTCTTTCTAATCGGGAAGAGGACACATCCTCTATTTTGGATGGAGTTTTGTGTAATGAAAAAAAAAAATCAAATTTTGGTTTAAGTGTGACACAAAATTGGATATAGATTTGCAATTGTAGAAAGAGATTACGTACAAATTTCATCCATCTTGCACAAAATTTCTAAACATTTTTCTAGAGACAATACTAGCCGACTGAAAAGCTCCACAATCCAACATGTTCACATAATACTTTTTCTTAGTCCCGAATATGTTTCCGATTTCCATAAATTAATGAATAGAATTGGTTCAGATCAAAATGGCCTTGGGAAATATTACTTTCTAACTATCAGTGAAGAATCTGATAAAAACAATCGTTGCGAACAATTTTATGAGCTCTCTTATGGGGAAAAAAAACACAGTTTAAACTCTTTCACCCGTTTTAACTCGACGTATTTTTCAGTTATTGTATTCACATGCACAAGAATGCTATAAATGATTATTATCGCCCAACCTAGAGAGCGTGTAACACTAGATACCACAATCTCAGCATCAGTAACATAAGAGCTAGGGCCTATTAATTATTGGGATCACTGGAAACGGCATATGCCTTCATATAGGAGGTACGCGACGTCATTGGGAATAGAGTCAGTATAATCCCATCGTTATCATTAAATCACCAGGAGAAGCGAGAACCCATTTACCAATCTGGCGACTTCCCATTACCATATTTAAAGTGCCTATTGAAGAGATACGAAGGAGAATGTAATGCCAAAAACTATTTTTTTTTTTAGTATCAAGGAAGATCAAAGTGTGGAAACCGTCAAAATATCAAATAATCAACTTAATTTTGTTACTAATACAATGCCTTTTCTTTCTATCGTGTATGTAAAAGACAAAATTAAAATTAATAAAAGTATGGATGGAAGTTTACTTAAAATTAGTTCATGTAACTCTGCAGCGCAGTTGTAAATTTCACATCACTTCATAAAATTTTGAAAAACAAGAAACAAGATCAAGTAATAAACATTTATGATTTTGACAGGAATGAAAGTGTTAAAAAAATCCTCCATTGAATGCCGAATTGAGTCAACAATTCAGCAATTCAGTCAGCAATTATTTAAAAAAATAATAATAAAAGTACGAACAATATATAGGTAAAACGTTAAAGAATAATTGTCAATAAGTAACAATTAATAGATTTTTAATTGGTGTTTCTTACTAAATCGTGAATAAACCTGCAAAAATAGGTGACTTTTTCAATTCCTACTATTAGTTCACACTCTCCAATAGGTGACTTTTTCAAATTCATTTTTTAAACTTGGTGTGGATGACACTTGATGATAATACACTTTTTTCAAATATTAATTAATTAATTAAATTTGTCCAGTAATTTCTATTTAGTCTCCAAAGTCACCAAATCCATCGCCATGTTGCCAAATGGTCACCAAGCTTTGAGATTACTGACACGACACCCGATCATAAATAATATAAGATATATATAAATAATATATGAAAATAAGTAGGAATTCGATTGAATTCTTTTATATATATAACTTGATGTAATTCTTCATTCAGTATGTAATTTCAAATATTAATTCATTAATTAAATTTAATTAGTTTTTAATACTTTAAATAGAGTTGCCAAATGGTCACCAAGTTAAAAATTTTAATAAATAGTATAAAAGTAATATATAAAACTTGTAGTGAATGACATTTGATGTTAATACAGTTTTTTCAATTCAACTTCTATTTTGCCACTCAATATTGTAATTCTTTCATATTTATATACCTATTTATATGAATTGTAATTATTTAATAAAAAGTAACATTTTTTTTTTTTTTTTGTTAACCTAAGTAGGAATTGATTTCAAAATTTTTTTTAATATATTACTTGTTTCTTTTCCTTTCATATGATAAAAAATATGGTAGATTTTACACCAATCAATTATTATTATCAATCGATTAATGTTATCAAA
This sequence comes from Argiope bruennichi, assembly GCF_947563725.1. Classification (NCBI taxonomy): domain Eukaryota; kingdom Metazoa; phylum Arthropoda; class Arachnida; order Araneae; family Araneidae; genus Argiope; species Argiope bruennichi. Next base: position 124,703,130 of record NC_079154.1, on the reverse strand, counting down.
ATTCTTAAGTCTTACTTTAAAGGAAAGCAACACTATTCAAAAACTGGGTGATCGATGAGTATTTTTATAAAGAATTTCTCGCTTTGTATGGACTGGAAGTAATTCTCTAATTTTGTTTCAAATGGAACTTTGATGTGGACCAGTTTTATTTGAATGTCCATCAGATAACGTATCTTCTTCTAATGAAGCTAAGACAAGCTTTTAACTCAGATATTCCATTAGCATTTCAAAGTCACTTTGAGCAATTGAAAATGATATTATCCACGTTCCACTAAACCATTAACTCACGAACATGGTTATAACCTTTAGATTAAATGAGAGTAGAAACATCATCACTAGTATTTAAAACTCTTCAAATTTTATCAGTACCTATAAATATTTGTTAAGATCATATTCAAAACTATTTAACAGAGTCATAGTTTTCCTAAACTGTTATTTAAATTTATCATTTGCTATAAGAAGGCTAAATAGCCAAATATGGACTGGAAACAATCAACTTAATAATGAGTATTTCATGCAATTCAATATAATTTCCTACATCCATGAATAAGAGCATCACTCCTTATTTGACCCTGCTTCTTTCTCAATAATACAAAAAGAAAAAAGACTAAATCTTACTTCTCTAAACAAAAGCTCGGAAAAAGCGCACAATAGCCAAAATACCTCGTGTTTTCTGACGAAGGCCAAAAAGAGAGAGAAAAAAATTCTAAGAGAGAAAGATAGATTTGTGGGGGGAAAAAGTGACGATCACAAAGTAGAGAAGAGAAGAGATAAAAAAAAAATTAAAAAAAGGATTGGAACTCGAATGATTGATGAGAATATGCTTCTTCGGCTCCATTTCCCGCAGTTCCTGTCTGCCGCGATCCCGAATTTCCGGGAGAATCACCCACCGAGCTGCTAGGGGTCCCTCTACCCCATTATTCACTCTCGTCCCCCCCTCGGCACCACCCCCGATTATCCATCTCCTCCCTTTTTCGTCTTCCTCCCCCACCTCCTCCATCATTGTTATTATTTTTGTTATGAAGATGATGATACTCCCTTCCTCCTCCTCGCTTTTGGCGGGAATTGAAGTTGGCGTAGAGAAAAATTTATGGTTCTCCCTCCGCTTGGCGAGAAAGGCGTGCTTGGCCCGTTTGTGTTTCCATGGTTTTGATTTAGCTGAAGACATATAAACAAATAAGAAGTTGTGATGTATCATTTCTGTTAAGTTGTAAAATTAGATAAATATTTATCGCCATGGAACCTATTATTTTTGTTTGCATATTCATTGTGATCTGATTAGTACTTTATGTATGATAATTCTTATGCGTAAACAACACCTTTTCTTAAAACTTTTAAATATATATATATATGAATTTTAAGGCCTGAAATTTTTTAAAAATTAAAATCTTTGGAAGACGAAATCCTAAGACAGCGATTCTAACAGCAAAACACACACACACACACACACACACACACACAAAGTCTCAAATCCCAATCCTTTTTTAAAATTCATTAGAACAGCAAAACCATTTTGAACGTTAGTAGACAAAATATTCTCTCATCACTGTTATTAGAAGGTGTAATTATTAATAGGGTTATTAGATCTACCCATAGATTCACTTCTCAAGAGAAATGAAATTCTCATACTTTCGTAACACGGTATGATTTCTGGTTATTTACAAAAGAAAAAAATTTCTTCTGGTACATTATCTATAAAAAAAAGGTTAAGGCGGATTTTTAAAAAAATTAATTTAGATATATTAACGAGTCATACATAATTTACCAAATGGACGACAAATTGCTAACCTACAATAAATACCTAAGGTGTTTCTTAAGCAACTAGAATCCTTTTCTGGTTTATTTAATCAGATTTAAAATACTAGATGGTCCTTGTTGCTCCAATGAAAAACTAAGACATTGGCCACTCTTTAATCGAATATACAACATGACAGGTAAAGTCCTTTTAAGCCCTTTAAATTCAAAATGGCCTCTCGTATAGCATGGGGTGTGACGTGCGTCTATAGTACTATACAAAAATATATTCTCAGATTATCTTCTAAATTTGTTTTTTTAGATTTCTTTTTCTTATTTTTATTAACTTTCTTTATTGATTAGATTTTCCATCGTCTTTATTAAACTCTTAAAAACTGTATGATAATACTGGAGAATTCATTTTTCAATTTCAGGGCGAACTTTTTTTCAAGTTACTGAAAGTTCACTATTTTAATCTCACATATCTCCACCATTTTTATAAATAACTCCATGAAACATTTTCCTGTGCTTTTACTATGGTATAATAAATAGATCGGACCTTTTTGCCGATCTTCATTTTTTTTAATCATTTTTTTGTAGCCTCCTTATTTTATTGTAAGGGACGCTGTAACCTTGCTCAATAAATTAGGCATAGTCATTTTGCTATTGGCACACATTACTTCCCTGACTGTAAGATACGCCGTATTGAACTTTAAAGGGCTTAAAAGGATTTTATTGACCCCCTGCATTTACATCAGGGTATATCATCTTAAGAAATCAATTATGAGCAATAAGAAAACGTGACTTAGAAATTTAATCTAAGACTTTGTGCCTATTATGAAGATTTCAATGAATTAATGAGGCAAACTATAAGGAGCAGCCTACATTTTAAAATGCTTTTAACACATTTTAAATACAAACTATCATTCGATCTTCCAATTGCAAATTCCCATATAAGGAGAATAAACCATTACTAATTATCTTAATCTTCCGTATATCAAATTTCTGATTCTACTATTTTACACTTAACTCCTTTTTAGGTTTTTTTTAAACAATAAAAAGTAAATATATATAATATAATATAAATAACAATATATGTAAATATTAAATATATGTTATTTAAGCAAAAAATGTAATATATGTAAATGTAATAATATATGTAAATATGAATACATATTTTTTATAAATAAATATAATATTTATTTTTAAAAATGTCAGTAGTAATATGTGTTATAATCATTAACTTATAACACATTTTACTTAATTTTATTTTAGAATGCGTCATTTTAAAGCATAATGAATTCAATTATCCATAGTTGACTTTTATTAGTTTGACGAGATAACGACTAGGATTGCCCACCCGGCACATCTCCCAAAAGTGACTCAAAAGTCAGGTTATAGAAGTGATTGAAGGAAGTCAAATTTGTATACAATACGCCATAATTAAAGCTCATCGCTCTTCATATATTATATTCAATATTTTATTTTCTTAGTGTTTGATTATTTTAGATTTTTAATATTTCATATCGAATCCCACTGATATTGAAATAATTTCAACCCTAAATTTGCTCCAGTTTTTTTTTTCTACGTCACACTATATGTAGTTTCTTCATTTCCTGTAAACATATTAACGGTGCATAATTTATATAACTATATAGATAGATTGTGCTTCATTACAGTTTAAATATTAAACATTGTCTCCAAACCCTAGAGCTCCTCACTTATATTTTTATTGGCAGTATGTAAACATTCTCTACACTAGGTGGATCGAAAAGTTTTTTTTTCTTTCACTAGGTGTGGTCGAATAGATGTTTAATTTTTATTTTTATTCTAATTTATGACTGTATTTGTAATTAATTTCCAGTGGTCTCTAAGTTTATTCCCATTTTCCCAGAAGAAAACAATAAACTGAAATAAGAGTATTTCTTACGAATAATACAGAGTTCCAAACGATTTAATTCTGATACGAATGTGATCTGATTCGGGAAATGAAATATTGCCAGATAGGGAATCGAAACTCCTCTTCGGGTTTTAAATAGGCAAAATGTTAAAGCTGAGCATAAATAACTGATACAGAGTCTTGAACTCACACACATTAGGTTTTAAAAAAGTAAATAGAATAAATAAGACTTATAAAATCCTATAAACTAAGCATACATGTAAATTTATTTTCTTCAAAATCCGTTACATATTTTTTTAAATGCTAAATTTAACTTACTTGTAAAAACAGCTCATTTATTTTATTGCTATAAACATACAGATGCATTAGTTACAAAAAAGTTTACTATCTTTATCTTATCAGTAACCGCTCAAATGAATCGCATCAGAGCGACAACAAAATACCCAATTGTAGATCATTAACATCGAATGAGTTTTTACAAATTCTGCAATTTATATAAAGAGCTCAATAATAATAAGCTTTTGTCTTAAACATATAATTTCGATATAGAATCAAGTTCCAAAACGTCCTGGCCCGAACCACTTAACTGGCCACATGACATAAGGATACATACCTCTCGACGCTATGACATTTTCTTTTGTATTAGGATTATTATGGTTATTATTATTTGAAATATTTATAACTGGAATTTCGTGGGAAATCGTATTTATATCCAAATTACAGTCTCATTAAGACAAACAACCTTTGTATTAAAAGATTTTCGATAACTCCAATATCTTAGAAGTTAGAGGCTGAAAAAGGGATTTTTAAGCACTAATTTTGACTGTTTCTGACATCAACACTTTATTTTGCCAGTTAGTAACTTAGATGTAAAAAATTTACCTTTACTTTTCAGCTTGCCAAGAGGAATATTTTTTAAATAAAGTTCTAATGGCTGGCTCTAAAAGTTGTTCAAGGAACTTTAGTAAATAACTACAAAGGAAGTAAATAAATACAAATAGGAAATAAATAAAAGTTTTAGTAAATTTAATTTGCTTTACATTTCCAAACAATCTATAAGACTTCGATTGTACAAATTAATGTTATTAAAGGGAAACATATTTTGGTGTAACTACAAGAGTACTGAATGGTAATAAAAAGTAATATGACGCAGATGTATATTCTTATTTTATTCATTTCTGAAAAGCTTCAAACGTAATAGGCCTTAATGTGGCATTTAATGCATGTGTTTAACTAAATGATAAACATCTGTCTGTATGTCACTTATGTCTATATGTATAGATATTCTATGCGCTTCTTGAAATGCATAGAAGGTCAAATGTTCCTATATTCATTTCATATTTTTAAAGTAAAGTAAGATGAGAGTCCAAAATATGTTATCTATGTCATCGTAATAGGTTTTGTTTGTTTGTTTGTTTTTGCGGTGAGGGCCTTTTTATTGCATTGTTGTGATAGCAATATTAGAAGAGATCAAGCTGCCAAATTTCTTAAAAATTGCATAAATTTGAAGCTTGAAAAGCTAGAATCTATTATGGTTCTGACAGGCATCAGATAAGCTGAAGAATGAGTATTCCTGAGTGAATAATGACGGATTTGTGAAATTTACTCGTGTTGATTTTGGGTCCTTTAATTACTCTATCTGTTGCTTTTTTTTTTTTTTGGCCTGAATTTTTTTTAATGAGTGACATTTAACAAAACGAAAGGAGGCATACATTGCAGAAAAATAATTGTAGGTAAATATCATCTTCCATTATTCGGAATAATTGTTTTAATTTGAATTGGTTTCTACAAATATCTGTATATTCACGAGGTCACAAATTTTGTACAAGTATTTCGGTAGATGGCAGATTGATACTATCAAACCCTTAGCAGAAAAATGGATCGTTCCAATTACAACGATCCTAATTTTCTCCGAACATTCAAATTTCAATTTCACCATCATTAGGAGCATCTTCAAAACAACCGTTTGCTTCCTTCTTGGAAACTTTCGATTTCCTTCTTTAAAAGCTCTTCAATGACAAATAAAAATTGAACAAAACAGGATCCGGGAAATAAAAAAAGAGAGAGAGACAGAGAAAAGCGAGCATTATCAAAACTCGAGGAAGAGGCAAACTAAAAATAATCTGTGTTCTGCAACTCAAACAAATGTCAAAATGAAATCTAACGAGCGGCATTATTATGCAACGTTCCAGGGATCGCATCATTAATCTCTTAAAAAACACACAAGAATTGGACAGAAGGAAAAAAGAAAGAAAAAAAAAGGCGAAGCAAAAGAAAACGTTCTGTATCCCTGCTCAGAAGGAAAAGCACAACATGCTTACAAAGGCCGGTAATTAATTGCATCGACAAAACGAGAAAAAGCGAATGATTTTTAAAAGAGGATTCATCACATTAATGATGTTGAACTTCGTCGCGGGCTCTTTGTGTGTCCTTTGGGAAGATCCATTCGTCCTATGTATATACATATTTCAGTACAAAGCTACTTTTTGCGTATCTTACTTTTTTTTTTACATTTTCAATGTATCTGTAATGCTTTTTTAATGAGTGGTTCAGTTTTCTTTGGGCTGTAATATACATGTTTTATCAACATCTATAATATAGAAATAAATATGGAGAAAAATTGCATATGACTTTCTTTATTTCTATCCCAGATGTGCAACAGACAATATATCCTATACAATTTATCCTTTTTGTTACTTAATCTCTTCTGCTCGGCTATTTGAAACCTCATAGCGATGAATAATGTATGGTATCTATAGAAATTATTTTTTGAAACCCTCTGCTGTCGCATACTTAACTTACGTTAAATCCCACAGCGATTAACTCCATAGTTATTAATACCATAGAGATGAATGATGTATGGTATCTCTAGAAATTATTTTTTAAAGCGTTTTGCTATTGTATATTCAGTTTACGTTAAAACATAATGTTTAATATTTAAATTTTTTAAAATTAAGACATATTAAGGGTGTGAATTCGCAACTCCTATATACTTTTTTTCTGCTTTAAGCAGAGTTTACAGGAGCCCAATTATTGCGCGCAATGGAAGGTCACTCTTACATCAGGAAGATCACGTCTCCGTAATGGGACAATGGCAAACAGTTTTCCCGATAAGACAACCGTTTGCCATTGTTCCGTTGGGGTCACGTGATGTTCCTGAAGTAGGCGTGACTTTCAGTTGAGCGCAATAGTTGTCCTCGTGTGAACGCTGCTTTACAAAGCTAAGCTATACAACTCAAATAACTCATGAAAACTGTTTAAGAATCACTAAATCTAACAATATTATCCCAAATATGTAATATTGCTCCCCTGAGCAGTAAGTCTCAAAGTAAAGAAGAGACTTTTACAGATATTTCTAATGGCTATTGAATGAATGCCAAATCAATGACTCTCGACTTTACCGCCTATTTGGCGATATTGTTCTCTATAATGCAAGAATTTTGATGATAACTGTTTCAGGACTCGATATCAGTAGTTCTTCTCGAATATTCTATAACCTTTCACGGAGACTGTAAGGAAGCGAGAGAACTTATGCAAGCCAATCAAGTGAATTCTCTTTTTGGATTATTGATCACTGTGCAAGTTCTATCTTAGTGCTTTATGTTATTGCGACTATTAAATCACGTTTTTCTGCTTGTGCATATGTGCTATTGATTTCTAATTTCTGCGTGTTCTGTTTTTACGAAAGTTTGGGTTGTGTTTTATTGCTTGAGTTTTCGATTTTATAGAATAAAGAATCACTATACGTTATCTATTTCTCACTGCACACCAACCATAAGGATTATCCGCAACAATACTTTCGAAATTGACTGCATTAAAAATGGTTGCACTCTGATGTCAATGTCGTTTATGTAAGTACTATCACATCAATAAGCTGTCTTTTTTTGGGGGGGGGCATTCATTATACATTTCAATGAATTCAATAAAAGTACATTGGGTTCATTATACATCCATTATTATATATTCATTCATTCATGCAGTCATTATTTTGCCATCCATTATACATTTCAATATATTAATTATACATTTCAATGAATATATAATTTCAACAATCCAACAAAAAAAAAACTACATCATTTGAGAGGGAGGGGGAGGTTTAATGTGAGACATTTCGCATTGATTTGCTGCTGAATATTTATTTGTATAGTGTTATTTTGTAATAACATAAATTTGAGATTTCAGTGATGTAGAGACTGAGCAGCAAGGTGGGTACAGGGCGAGCGTCTAGGAGTGCCAAGAAAATAGTTGTTAATGCTTTTTTACACGCAAACTTAACTTATTTCCTGTTTTGCCCTTGACATTTCACTCACTTCCTAGTGTAGTAGAACTCTGAAACTTTAAGTATATACAATACGATATTTTAATATTATCAGCATTTGACTATCAGTTAGTCGTTTCATTTCAATCAGATTTTTATCTCATATAAAAGTAGCATCTACCAATAAATATGAAAAAAAGCAATAGCATGAAAGGTCTCCCTGAAACTTTATCACGTGCTCTCGTATAAATACATTTGTGTATTATAAGCTGTATGCCTTTGCCGAATTATAATAACTAAAGAGCCAATCAGATTACGACCATTGGCGATTAATCACTGGGGTACATTTAATTTAAGAGTACCAGAAAACCGAATATGTATTTTGGACGCCTTTCTTCCGATTAATTGAAACCAAAATTTGACTAAGCAATCACAAAATACCAAAAAACCGGGTATGTATTTTGGACGTCTTTTTTCCGATTAATTGAAACTAAAATTTGACTAAGCAATCACAAAGTAACCGGATATGTATTTTGGAAGTCTTTTTTTTCCGATTAATTGAAACCAAAATTTAAGCAATCACAAAGTAACCGGATATGTATTTTGGACGTCTTTTTACCGATTAATTGAAACCAAAATTTGACTAAGCAATCACAAAGTACCCGGATATGTATTTTGGACGTCTTTTTACCGATTAAATGAAACCAAAATTTGACTAAGCACTTACAAAATTGCAATCACAAAGTACCAAAAAAAACCGGATATTTATTTGGATGCTTTTTTTCCGCTTAATTGAAACCAAAATTTGACTATGTAATTACAAAGTAACCGGATATGTATTTTGGGCGTCTTTCTACCGATTAATTGAAACCAAAATTTGACTAAGCAATTACAAAATTGCAATCACAAAGTGCCAAAAAAAAAAAAAAAAAAAAAACCGGATTTTATTTGGACGCCTTTTTTCCGATTAATTGAAACTAAAATTTGACTGAGCAATCACAAAACCATATACCAAATCTAATACATTCAGCCATTTCGTTTATGAGTTATTGCTTTTACATGCAAGCAAATGAAGAATCAACAGACGGTCAATGCATTGAAAGATTTGGTTCCAAATTTGATATGAATTTAGATGTTAAATTTATATACCACATTTCATCTCTATAGCACTCTTTGCTTTGCAGTTATCGTGTTAACTTATATTTGAACAACCATACAGATTGACTTCCTCTGAATAGATTTCAAACAAAATTGGACAAAAATCTATAAATCTAAAATAGAAGTCATATAATAAATTTTATTCATCCAGTTCAAAATGTTTTTGAGTTTTCTTGTTCTGACAGTCAAATATAATTCCAAAAATGTGTTTTTAAGATGCAGAAAGGTCTGAAACACGGAGATTCAACAAAATTTCATGTTGGAATTTTTAGATGATTACCATATTTTCTGTTTGTAAAACTCGTATACAAAAAAGTTAAAAAAAAAATCATTTTTTCAATATTTTTAAAGATGATCTACTTATCACAAATATTGTAAATTAATAGCCATTAAATTAAAGAATAAATAAGCAGCAGATTTAATCAAAAATAATGAATGCATATAAATTCCCGAGCGTTTATCAAAGCATACCATGAACATGATTAAAATTCCAATTCTTTCAGCGTCTTAAGGTTTAATGATTTTGTTATGACACTAAATTTGTATACAGAATTATTTTTCACTTTTATTAAACGAATAAAAGCCTGCTTTAAAACATTTTTATTTCCATTACTTTATTGCTTAAAATTAAATATGACGAAATGGATGAAAAAAATGTCTATGCCATTTATCTTTTTTACATCTTTGAGAGGTTATCGACTTTTTAATACTTTGAGCAAGCTTTTTATATGTTTTAATCATACCTTACTCTGAATTTTAAAACGTTAATTATTAGATTATTCAGGAAGTATTTACCAAATTTTGGGAGGTATATTGAAAAGATCTTTTAACTAACAAAGTTTATCTACTAATGCCCATTTTGTTTGATAATATTTTGTCATTTTATAGGAAGTTTCATTCTTCCATTCTCATAGAACGCTTCAAGCGTATCACTAAAATTATCATGATGATGTTTGCAAATTTTGCAAAAAGACAGAAAAAAATGATAATCCGAAGGTGCCATATCAGGACTATATGAAGAATGGGATAAAATATACCAGCCAACTTTCATTGTGTGCTCAATGATAGTCTAACACGTCATCTAACATTATTATCCTAGTGAAAGATTATATCTTTACGATTAAGTGCCAATTTAATAAATAGCTTGAATAAATTCTCCATCTTACCACCATGTTTAATCGAATTAATTATTTAATTCTGTTGGAACAACTCGTAATAAGAAATATCCCTCTAATCAATATCGCTAACCGAGAATATCATTCTGGAAATGGACATTGACTTTTAAGATGGTTGCTGATTCCAATAACTCTTTGCCTGCTGTCCCTCATCACTATTGTACACGAAGTCAGTTTTAGAAATTGCCTATTCAGCAATTTTTGTGTAAGTGTATGCATATAAAAATATAAAATACAAACGAATATTTTTATGGCATGTTATGGAATCCCGAAATAGCATTTTGTTGAGTTAAAAATCAATGCAAATAGAATAATTTATATCTAATTTAGTTTAATTAAGGGCTATAAATTTGTGTTAACAGTTTTAAACTGTTTAAAATTGAGAATAGGAAGTTACATGTTAAATGGATTGTCATTAATTGAAAATGAATTAATTAATAATATCAAAAGACATTATCTGCCAAATGAAAAAAACTCAAAGAAAAAAAAAACTTTATATCTAACGAACTAAGAAATGCTCTCAAAATGAGAAACAGGAAGCTCAGATCTATCTTAGTGGGAAATTTAAATTTCTGTGACCATTGGATCCTTTTTTTATTTTTATTTTACCAGTAAGTTTCGAACAATGCGGGCAACGAAATGAGGTAAAAGTTTTACAATTAGCAAGATACTTTTCCATTTGTAGGCGTTTATAACAAAATTCACTTGTAAATTAATGGAGAAAATACCTATTTACACATATTTTCTCCCATAATTCACTAGCATTTTAAAAAAATTCATAGATTTTTATCCCCCATAACTTGTGTACAAAGAATAATTACGAATGCGGAATTAAAATCTGGAGTAGAATATTAAACATTTTTGTCAAATTTCATTAAAATTTGATACAAATTTTTATTTTTCTCAAAAATTATTATATTTATAAAAATAATCATCATTTTCGTGTTTATGATTGATAATGCATCAACAAATAATAAAAAAATATTAGAAATCCAATTTTTGAAACATTTCACTCCAAACGCAATCGGTCACAAATATATTTCACGTTTGGGTAGCTTCCAACAAATGATTAAATATACTGCGATTTTAACTTTTAGAATAAATTTTTGATGTATTACAAATATTTTTATCCAAGTATTGTAAAATGGGCAAGATTTTATGGAAATAATTTAAATAAAGTATACTTCATACGCAAATAGTCAGAAAATGATTTTGTCTCTTAAAATATATTTAAAATAATTAGGAGGATCAACGTATGAGTCCCACATCTCAAATGATTGGTAAATTTTTATTTCATCTGAAAGTTAATGACCTCAAGATACATCATCAATGATCCTCTGTTCCTCCCCCAGCTAAATATTTGAGAAATATCTTAAAAACACTATTTTTTGTACCTTTTCTTTGAGGTAAAAACAACGAAGCTCTCCATCCAAACCACTCTACCGAATTCGTTAATTTTTATTTCTTATAAAACTTTAAGACTATTACATAAGTCTTCATTAGTTTCTGTCTTTCACTGCCACTCCAATTTAGGGGGAAGGACACTATTTCATTGTATACTCTATTAGAAAAAAACCATGACAAAGAGGGCTCTAATTATTGTACCTATTTCTCCAGTTTTAATTTCATTTGAAAATTAATGGCATTTAGATACATCATAAGTGATCGTTTGTACCACACTCTAATTTTTTTTCAAGAAAATTTTTTAAAAAAGATACTATTTTATTGTGCATTTTCTGTGGGGTATAGAATTACAACGGAGCTCTCCAACTCAATCACTGCACCGAATTCTCAAACTTTTATTTCTCTTGAAAGTTCAGGATTCTTACATAAATCATGATAATAGCTGTTTCCCCCTACCACCCATTCCATTTTCGAGAAGAAAAAAAACTTTTCATAACACGTGCTCAACTGGAAGAAAGCACCTTGAGTTAAACCTAATTACTGTATTGATTTTGTCTCTTTTTACTTCATTAGAAAATGCAAGATATACAAATACGTCATTAGTGGTTGCTTGCTCTTCTCTATCCTATATTTTCTAGATATCATAATAGAACACCTTTGCACAGTCTTCAACCACAATAACTAAACTTATTTCACCAATTTTATTCACCAATTGTTTCGCCACTTTGCATTTATACTTAACCAATCAGAATGCTCTTTATTTATTTTTCAAATGTAATTTAAAATAAATTTTCCTTTGGTCTGATAAGCTATTGTTTATCAAAGTTGATTGATATCACTAAATGATTAAGATTGATATGGGAGAATAGCTGTTTAGATATTGTTGCATAAAATTTTTAAATATGAATCAGAATTAATCGATGCATTGAACTGACGATTATAAATCATTCAACGGTACGACCAAAATGAAATATTATTGACTTTATTTTCAAGGAAAAACCTTTCTTGTATCTTATGGATAATGAAAAAGTAATATTTAGCCACCAATTAATTTCCTTCTTTATATATATGTATTGCTATGAAAATAGTGTTTACTTCATTTTAAGAATTTGAATATTGATGACTTTAGAATAAAATCATCAATATTACACGAATATTAATATTTTAAAAGAAAAATAATAAACCAGAAGACATCATTTTATTTTAGTGCATTCTGATTAAGGCTGAAATTTCACGAATTTTAATGTTTCCAAAGAAAAATTAATAGATCAGAAGCCGTCACTTTATTTAAGTGCATTGTGATTAAGGTTGTAATCTTTAAAAATTTCAGTATGTGTAGGGCGTACTTAAATAACGGGTATGGTTGTTTCTGCTAGGCTAAGAAACAATTTTATAAACTTTATGCGATCTGTGCCAGATTCAGTGGAAATGTTAATATTGGGAATGCGAAATCGTGGCATAACTAGTCTGTATGGGGAACTTTAGAAAATTAATTTTAAAAGACAACGATTAGAAACAAAATATTTGTAAAAATGAGTTAAATGCACTAAAAAAAAACTAAAAGAAATATTTAGATAGAAAAAGGAGCATGCAAAAAGCTGATATCTTAAAGTGGGAAGGGATGGTCTGTGAATAGGATGTAATAAAGGATTTTATATAATCTAAAAACGAATCTGCTTAGTCACACGTTTCGTGCTAGAATTCCAAATATTCGACTAATGCAAGATGACTAAAAGAAAAACGCTAAAGATCATTCCTTTTAGTTAAAAATTATTCCTGAAATGTCCTTTTGCTTAACAGGGATTAGGATGTAAGCAATTGCTATCGTATTCATAAGAATGTCTACCTTGACGTGTTATTAAATTTAAATCATCGTGAAATAACTATGATATTATTGCGAGATGACTTATTAATTTCTATAACATATTATTAATAAGAAGATTTGCATACGTGAACTTAAAAATAGGTAAGAAAATTAGGTAGCTTTCTCATTCACACTGGGATACAATTGGCATACTATGTTTGCTTTTTCCTGATGAAGATTCAAGAAATATCAAGTGTGGGGGGGGGAATTTTCTGATGGCGCCATCTATGAATAATTTTCATAACTAATTAGCTAATTTTCATAAAGACTGTACTGAGTCCACAAGTAAAGATCTTATTTCATCCTTTCAGAAAAATAACATTAATTTTCATACAGAATGGCAAACATGGATGAAATATACAATAAAAGAACTGTTTAAAAATGATGAGTTCTAAGTGCTTTCGGTTACATTTATTTATGGGCAGTTGTAAGAGATTGAAAAATATATAATAAAGTGTGTAAGAAAAATGTTTTCTACAAGATTTTCCTAAAACACTCAATAAACAACATTCCTTTCATCAATTTCTCCACTTTTCTCCTAAGATGTATTAGTTGATGTATGTACATTTCAATAGCAATTTCAGTTTATTGAATGGCAACAGACATTTCCTGTGATGGTCTAATCGTGTGATTTGTTTGGTTCGTGAGGTGTGAGACTTGTTTATCTTTTTTTTTATCAATAGAAAAAGTTTCACTTTTATCTTTTCCGTCCTGATGAGTCATATTTCCATGTGCTTTTACTCAGTTGATATTTTTATCGCTTGTTGGTAATGATTAATTTAATAAACAAAATGTGACGATTAAAATCAATTCTTCGTTTAGTCTTAAAAGGTGAATTGATTTATGAAGTTTGTTTTAAAATATTCAAAACTATAGAATATTTCATTATTATTAAAAACATTTAAAATGCTTCGACGTCTTTTGACAAATGAAGATGACGATAAAAGCTCCTCGATTGACGAAGAATTTGAGGATTCAAGTGTCTCAGAAATCGTTGGAGGAAAATTGTCTTTCAACGAAACTGAAAATGCGAGTTCTTCAGTGGATAAATACCGTGAGTTTCTTCGTTTAAATTTGCATATTAATGATGTAAACGTTTTGTTAGATTCATATGAAGTAAAAGGATTTATATGCCCTTGCGCTTAGTTTAAGTATAATTGGATATAATGTATATTAAAAATTTTAAAACAAGTCAATATACCTTTAAGATATCGACTAAAACGTGTATCGAAATAAAATTTTTGCTTTTCTAAAATTTCATTTTACCATACTAAAAAATATTTATTTAATGCACTTTCAATACTTTTATATATTTCAGTGCCATATATTTAGAGATCGTACCACTTTTTAAAGTTTTTTTAATAAGATATTGGAATTAAATTATTACTCTTTAGACATTATTTGATTAATTTTACATCAATTTTATATTTTCTTTAATCGTAATAACAATACAGGTCAATTGCAATAGATGGCTTTCCATCAAAGAAAAAAGTATATATATTTGAATTTCAATGCTATTATTTTAGTAGTTTCTTATAAAGCATAAAAATGTAATCATATGGTACATTATTCTAATTTAAAATATTTTACATTAGCATTAAGTATATATGTTTGTACTAGATATGGTAAAATTCAGCTATTAATATAAAGATTTCATTGATCAGTAATTGTATTCTTTATCATCTTATTTTTGCTCTTAATATAAAAAATAATTTTAAAAAATATAAAATATCTGTGTAACTTGCTTCTTTGAATTCATACATCATAAAAATTTAATTTTGAAGTATTTTTCATAAAAATCATATAACAAGCTTCTTTTGTCTTTTTTTTTTTTTTGTGTGTGTGTGTGTATCTAATAATAATCTATTGAAGTATTTTCCATTTATATTTACTCTCTTTATTTAAGAAATACTTTGAATTAATATGTTTAACTCTTTATTTACCAAATTATTTTACTGTTAATTTTTCAGTTCCATGTTTGTGCCATTTGTAAGATTAAGTGCAAAATAAGCCCAATAAAGAGGAAAATATCTTTACTTACTTAATTAAAATAATTTAATTGATTTAATTAATAATTAAATATTTTTAATTTTTGCCTTTAGCTGATATCTACTCTTTGCTCTGTGTCCTATTGAATTCTGTTAGAAAGAATTGTCATATTACAATATATAAGACTGATTTAAATAGTTCTTTTAAGTACCATTGATAAAGAAAAGGTTAAGTAAGGACTCAAGCACTAAAAGTAAATATTTGCAATCAGAAGTACTTATATATAGGATGACAGTCATTTTGAATAGAGCTTGCTTGTTACTTTTCATTTCTTATTGGTTCAAGTTTTTGATTTTCTTGATAAAAGATCCAATTCTAATGTCAGGTCACAACCATAGATCATGTCATAAATTACTTTTCATCTTTTATGAAGAATGATAAAAGAAACTTTGAATGTATATTGAATACTCATTCATCAGCAGCTGTTGTGTTGTCAGGCTATGTAATATCTATACAAAGGTGTTTTTAAAAATATTTGCTTTCAAATTAGAGTAACTATCTGGAACTATGGAATTATTTCACTTAAAGAATAAGTATTACGCTATTCCTTTATGGACAGTGAAGAAATACAGTCTTGAAAGTAATATAAAGTTCTATTAATTTTCTAGTTATCTGTTATGGAAAAAAATTCCACTTGCCTTTTGCTTTTACATATCTTTTAAAATAATTACTGGCTATATTATTGTAATATCTGCTAGTATTAATATCATTGCTTCCTTATTTTTATGTCAGTTAAAAACTATAAATTATAAGAACTATTCTACAAAATAAACTTTGTACAGTTTTTATTTTGAAAAATTAAAAATGGCACACTGGAACCATTTCTCTCTCTTTCTCTCTGTGTGTGTGTATGTTTATTTGTTTGTGATTATATATAAAGATTTGCTGAATTTATGAGGTGATAATTGCTTTTGTTTAGTAAAAATGTGTGCAATTTACTTTTCTTTTGTATTTTACATTTCATTCAAACTAAAAGATTGAAGAAGTGAAAGTGAAATAATATAGGTAAACAATGGCTTTCATTTGTGAAGTATTTTATAAAAATGTAAAGCTAAATTATTAGAAGTATTATAAATTATAAAGAGAAAGTTTATATATATAATTGGAATAGCTATTAGCTGTATTCCATTTTTTTTAAAAAATATTTAGTGCAGCAAATTACAAAAATATGAACATTTCTTTTTTTGTGATATGTCCTTTTTTATGTTAAGATTTTAAAAATACATTGCTTCTCTAATGATCAGCTTAGAAAAAACCTCCATAAAATGAAAGAATTACTTCTATTTCACCTTCTATTAAACTGCTTGATTAATTGTTATAAAATCTGAATTCTCTGATATTTGAATCAAGATTACTGATTGTTTAAAGTATATTTTGCACTTCTATAGAAATTGGAAAGAAGTGAAGAGTGCTGATATGAGAACATTTAATTTCAAGGATTAATTCAGAAAAATGTGTCATATTCTTGAGTTAAAAATGATGGAAATAAATGAAAAGTATCAAATTATGAAACTTTCTTTATTCTAGTTGCTTTTTCTCTTAGCAATATTTTTAAGATATGACATTTTTTAATAATGCTGAGCAATACAATTTAATCGACGATCTTTATTCATGGGAATGATTTTATACACAGCAGTAGTTCTATGAAATATTGATAAATCAGGTATTTAATATTTTTACGACATTTTTTTAAAGATAGATTAACTTTTTTTAAAGAGTAAATTACAATAATAAAAATTTGGTAGTAAAATGTGTTTATTTTTCTTATTAATTCAAAAAATTTTTGTCTTGTTTTACTATTGTTTTTACATATTTTTTAGTATTTTCAAATTATTCTGGTTGTGATATTGTCATAGTATCATACTTTAATTGTATATTTGATTTATTTATCAAATTCAACTTTTGAAATATCTGAATTTTTTTATCAGGCTCCTGGTCAGGGATATCAGGAACAGAAATTTCATCTGGATTATCACCCAGGAAATCATCTCAACGTGTAGCGTTTGAGATAGTGTCAGCAAAGACTAACAGTGACTCTAAAAAGAAATTTGTTGTGAGTCATCTGACATTTTTTTATATCATTTCTAAGATAAGAACTGAGATAAAATCTTTATTAGTCCAAAGAGGCATTAAATTTTTTTATTAATTTGGAAAAATTTATGAAAATATAACCTGATGTATTAATTTTAAACTAAGATTTTCAGTTTTTTTGATATTCTCTTTTTTCTTTTTTTGTTAGTATAATGATATTATATGTCTGAAATATGCAAGCAATTAAAATAATTTTAATGAAATATTACTGGGGTGTTAACTATTATCAGTTGATAATATTATTTAATAATTACTATCACTTGTCTGAAAGATGTATCATATAGTTAATATAATTCATACTATTGATTAAAATAATACTATTGACCAGTATCAGTCAATAGTATTATTTTATAATAATACAATACTTGATTAGAATTTTAACACCATAAAATATTTTCTTGTTTTTTATACTTTTTTTTTAATGATAAGATGAATCATTAAGAAAATAAAGTGTATACTAACATATTTTTTTTTTGTAAACTTTTGTTTTCAAGTTACAGAAAAAAGTTTTCATTTTTACTTAAGAAATGATTAAAAGTATTTTTTTATTATAATGCATTTTTAGTTTATTTTTAGCATATAAATATACGTACTAGTATATAAAATAATGTCATTAATACTCAGTATATTTTTTAAATATTGCAAGAAAATCTTTTTTATACATGTATTATAAAATAATGAATGACCCATTTTGAACTTGAATAATTAAACTGCAATTGGTATGTAATACTTATTGTACTTTTATTTTTTTAAAATTTGACCTTGTACTTGGTCTTGCAGGTAGAAAATTAAATAATATTTCCACCTTTGTAACAATAATCCTACCCTTTGTAACAATAATGTAGCAGAGTCTAAAAAGAAAATTAGCTTGCACCCATTGCATTGTCTCAATAAAAATTAATCAACTTGTATTACAGATACAATGTTCAACTTTTCCAAAAATATTTGGTTTTTGCCAATACACGATTTTTTTAACTGTTGGACCTGGTTACACACTGTTATTTGTGACTGCTTAATATGGTTCCTCTATCTTTCCAACAAGATAGTCATCTACACATCCAGTTTATTCAAATCTTGCTCAGTTTTTATTATTTCCTTTGCTAGTTCTTTGAATGTACTGAACTTAGATTGGAAGTTTGACTTGATTTGCACAATACTAAGATGGCTTTGGAATTCCTACGCTAGAAATATTTGCTCTTCCAAGATATACTGTATCTTTACACAACAAACTTGCAATAGAACAATAAGTGTTAATATTCTTCACAAACACAAAATATAATATGGCCCAAACTGATAGAAAAGAATATTAATTCTCTGTTCTGTAGCAAACACTGTTTTTTTTTTTTTTTTTTTTTTTTACGGCTCATATTCATACTAGAATTACCAGTTGAAGAATATATGTTTTTTCCCTATTTGTTCAGAAGATTGTCGATTTCTTAATGAGCAATTTTCAACTAATTTGAATATTACTTTTTAAAACTTTATTTTTTTGATAAAAATGCAGGAAGCAATATATTTCAATCTCTTACTATATTTTAATTATTTGCATATAAAGTAGGTCAGTCATTTTATATGTAAATGCGTATTTAAAAAGATTTGTCTTGAAAAGAGCCTTAGTTCAAAAGAAGAAAAGTGATAATATACTAGAGTACATATAAATTCCTTTAAGTATCAATAATCAGTAGCTTATACAACAAACTCTTTGTTGAAATAAAAACTAAAACTATTGTTATGGGAGGAGAGTATACTAGCTATTTTTAGTATTTATCGATATTAATATGAATTTTATACTTTTGTGTGATTTCAAATAATATTTACCATAAATTTTTTTCAGAGCTACACTGTTTTGATAAAAAGATCACCTGGACTGGAAACACAACCTGGTGTGCTGGAACGACGCTACTCTGATTTCTTGAGCTTATATCAGACTCTAAAAAAGTTATATCCAATGCTTTTAAACAGCTTTCCTTTTCCTAAAAAAGCTATTCTGGGGAACTTCACTGCTGACATAATTGCTGAACGAAGTGTCGCTTTCCAACATTTCCTAGCTTACGCCTATTCTGTCAAAGAACTGAGGCAGTCAGCCGAGCTTGCTGAATTTTTATACAATAGAGAGATACAAGAAGCCCATGCCATGATGAAACTTGCGCAGTTTGAAGACTCTGCAGTTTTGTTGGAAAATGTGTATTTCATCCAAGAAAAAATATTAGATGAAGGCCACTTTTCAACCTATTACACCCTGTGTGTTCTTGTTGCTTGTTTGAATGCAGTGGACAATGTTGCTGAAGCCCAAAAGTATGCAGAGATAGCTTTGTCTTTTGCTGCTGAACATGAAAAAAATGTGCTTACTGCACCTTTGATGGTGTTAGCTGTAAGATTGTGGTGGGCTGTTGGTAAAGATAAAAAAATTTTGGAGAGGCGATTACAAGAACTTAAACAGTCAGGTACTAATATAGACAAGCAGCCTACACTGCTAGAGCTAGTTTTGCATCGTGAATGCCCCCTGAAACCAATTTAAAATTAATTTTAAAACCAAAGTTATTTAAAAAAAAATTATGTTAATAGATTAGAAGAGTTAGAATCCTTGTTCTGAGGTACTCTAATACAAAGTATTTAACTTTGTGGATTCTTATTTATTGGTTTGCTGTATGCTGCAGTGTGCATGTAATTTTCAGTGGTTGATTTTCAAATTAATATATGTTATTGAAGATCTGATAGACGTGGAGAGCATATCCATTACTTTAGTTTTTTTATATATACACACACATATGTATTTATTATTTATTTAAAATATTGACTTGGTGATTCATTTTTATTATTTTAGCTTTATATATATTTCAATTCAATGAAATTAAAGCACTTTCTAAATTACGGTTTTAGACAGAAAAAAGATATTTAACATTTTTTTAATAAGACTTTGAAGATGTAAAGAATATTTTTTTATGTATTATTAACATTTTATTTTAATAACTGTACAACACTTACTATATGAAATTTTTGTGGGCAATAATTAGGTTGTTTTCATTGTAAATTTTTAATGGAAGTAACCATTTCTATGATTGATAACTTTTTATAGCTTCATAAAATTAATTATTATTTATATATTATAGCACAAAAAAAGCAATCATAATATAAAATGTTTAAACAATATATAGAATGCTAAGCATTTGGGAACAGAATATAAAATGATTAAATTTCATATCTGTGGCATTCTACATAGTATCAAAAGACATATTAACTAAATATGAAATTATTTCACTGAAGATATTTCTAATGTCATGCAACAAGGTATGAATATTTGTTGCTTGCTTCTGATGGAGAACTCCCCATTTGCATTATTAGCCTTTTTCAAAAGGTGCTTTGCATTTTTGCAAAGTGTATCTTTGTTATACTTTCTTATAATATTTTATTTATACAGCATTTTCTACATAATGCTTAAATTTTACAAATATGGTTTCGGAAAAGCATATATCATATAAAAATAAATGCTTTTCATAATTTTTATAAATAAATTCATATTTTGTTCAAAAAATGTCAAGCATTCTATATATTGCCTGGATATTTTATATTATGATTGCTTTTCTTTCATTATATATAAATGTCTTAAATATGATGAGGGAGGACTACTTTTTATTATTATTATTGAGAAGGGTAAAAAACGCATCTTTTGCTTTTCAAAATTTCTAATGAATCTGAGATTTTTAGTTTTGCAATAGTTATTTGTAAATAGCATGAATGTAAAAGTAATTCATTTTCTAATTTAGAATAATGTGTATTTGTTACAAAAGGTATCTTAATTTTAACTATTAAAAATTATGTTAAAATTATTACCATTTGTATTAACACAGTATCATTTTTTAAAATCATATCAGTAATTGTAAATCTATTAATTTTGCGTTAATTATTTATTTGTTTATATTGTGCTGTTAATTTTAATTTTTATAATTTTCAGAAAATTTCATTTAAATCTAATTTTCCTAATTTTAGGTTGTGATATGAATAATTTTAGAAAAATCTATTGATTTATGTACACAAGTATTCAAAATTTCAAGGATTTTTTTTTTTTTTTTTTTTTTTTCTTTTTATCATTTCAATTTTAAAAATACTTTTTGTTTTTCAATTGTAGAGCTTATGCAGAAATAAGAATTATTGCAGACAATCAATTATATTTTCCTTACAATTCATATGTGCCATTCATTTATAATTTTATGATTAATGGAAAGAAAGGATATAAAAGTTCATAACTTCAAAACTATTTTCAGTGTGCTATAAATTTATTTATATAATTCAAAAAAAGGAATGTACTTTTCAGTTTAACATCTCCAAAAACTGAGATTCTATAATACAGTTTGAATATTGTTATTTATCAGTTAAAACTTATTAATGTTTATAAAAAATTAATTTTTATTTTGTCTTGTACTTCATTTTAAAAACAATTTGGGAAAATATTATGTGTTCAAGAAGGAATATTTGAAAATCTCCTAACACTACATAATAGGACTTCTTCCAAATTTCTAATTGGAATTTAGATCAATGGTAGAAAAAAAATTTGCATTAATTATTTGTTGTTACAATTTAATGACCGAGTCATATTTTCACCATAAAAATTCTAAGTTGAAAAAAATGGTGAAATTTTTTATATCTAGAATATTTACTATCTAAATGAGAGTAGCTTTATGTTATTCACAAGATATCCCACAAAATTGGGATAGACCCTTATTTCTTTAAATAATGCAATTAGATTTATACTTCTACTGATCTTCTTCATACTACAGAATTTCATTTAAAAAGGCAGGTAGTTGTATGAAAATATAATTGCTCCTGAAGAGATTGGTAATAAAAAGTTAAATTAATTATATGGCCCCCATACTGGAAATATGTCAATAAGTATAAAGGTACATGCTTCTGTGTGCAAAAGTTATTGAAATGTTAAAAGGAAATTTATTTGCTTGGAGCACTTTTTCCTTATTTGGATATTAGTGAAATATTTTACTAATTGGCACTTTTACATGAAGGCAGCCATATAAAAACGTAATTTCGAATTTTTACAATTAACTTCCTTAGAAGTCAATGTTTTCATACAATTGCCCATCTCATTTAATGAATATTGTAGTTGAAAGTACATGGCTAGGTAAAGGCATTAAGGAAAATAAATATTTTACTTTTTTAGGATATCCTATCTATATAATTTAATATTAAAACTTAACTATATTTTTGAAATTAAATGTAGAGGCACCATTTCTGCAAGTTTCCTCTGGTGTGGGGAGATACAATTTACTGTGAAAGTTTTAAAAAAATTAATACTACTGAGAAAGTATCTTTTATTTTTGTGAGGTTGATTATTTGTGTGATTTCTTTAACATATCTACATTATTTAAATACTAAATGTTATTCACATATTTTAAGATAATTTAGACTGCCATTTTTTTTTTCTGTTTTGTTAATTTTAAAGCATGTTTTTGTAAGATGTTAAATAATCCATTATGCTGATTTATAGGAGAAAAATTGGAAGCAATTTTATTATTGAATTAAATGTTGCTAGCTGTGATAATGTAGAGATCATGTTATATTTACATGTATTTATTAAAAACATTTTTTGTTATCTCTTTAACATATCTATAAGCAATTGTAAAATACTTTTATGTAAAGATTATTATATATATATTCGATTTAAGATTGAATCTCATTATTGATTGATTATTTATAACAAGTAGAAGTTAGCTAGATTTTTAGGCTAAACCACTTTCTTTATGTAAAGATAATTTCTGCAGCTAAAAAGTGAAGCACGGAATTTTTTTCCTTGTAGGATCTGAAATATATTTATCTACTATAGTGTATAGTATTAGATTAGTGTAAATATAACTCATATTTTACTCATGATTACACAGAATAATATGAATGTAGGCATTGATTGTGTTTTGTTTTTTTTAATTAGTCATGAAAATAACATTTTTTCTTTTCTCCCATTTTGTAAAAAATTTCACTTCTTTTCTAGTGCATGCCATTTTCAAGAATAAAAATATACAAATAAGGTACCATATGTTTAGAATATTCCTTTTACTGATTAATAAGTGTGAAACTAAGGTACCTCTAAGAAACATAATTTCCTGCTAAAAATAATAAACAAATTATTTATTACTTAATTTTTATATTAAGAACTAGATTCAATTATTCAAGTTTTTTTAATATTCAAATAATCATGCAAAATAGTTACATGAAAAATACATATTTTCTGTGCAAAACATACCCTTTTACATAAATTAAAAAATAGTTGAATATGGAAGATATTTATTTTGCCTCCAAATTCACTGGTTGTTTTATTCAAGTGCTATAGAGAAATTACTTTTGTATTAGCATGTAATGAATATGTTATGAAATGTTTTAATGTTAACTTCAAATTGTTGATGCATATGCAAAATAAGATGGATTTAAATTTCATTTGATTTCATAATAAATATTTTTTTGAACTAATGTGTATCTATTTAATATAGAAGCTAAAATTATAATAAAAACACACTTTTTTTTTTTTGGTTTATTAACAAATATTTGACAAATTATGTACATGTATATATACTAAAATAAGAAATACAGTTGAATATAGCTCTATGCTGAATAGCATTTGTGAAGAGAACCTGAATCAGCAGCAAGTTGTTCATAAATTAAATAACAGTTCATGATGTTTTGACCTCTACCATAAAACTTTAATAATGACAAGTAGTTGCTTTTTCATTTACCAGGCTATTACATAATTTAGAGCCTTTATATATCCATACTGTTGATTCAGACAGATATACAAATCCACTTTAGTCTTAGTAGATTTGCATTTTATCACAGACATACATATGCTGGTTTCTATGCCCATGATTTTCTTATATACAAGCCTGAAAAGAAATGTATATATATTTTGTAATATTTCTTCCTTTTGAAAAATAATGATTATTATGACATACCATTTCAATTATAAATATTCATATTTCTTCCATCTTAAAATTTTCCAGCAATAATTCATACAGAACTGATTGTTTAAAAATTTGACAAAAATATTTATTCTTCGGTTTAATGGAAAGGAAATTTTACTGAAAATTTCCTTTCTTAATATTATGTTTAAAATAGATAAAAAAAAATTAAGTATTTTACTTGAGATACATTGCCAACAAAAGTTAACTTCAATATTTATACATATATTTCCTTTTTTGAGATATTTTGTACCTCAGTAATAACACAAATCTATTATTACACTGCATGTATTTTACATACATAAATAACAATAACACTAAGATGTTAAACTTAAAAAAAACTAAAAGTCATATTACCTTTTTAGCACAGAGCTATATTTAAAATCAAACTGGAAATTTATATGCACAGTATAATAATATTATTATAACAAATACCAGAATTCTATTTTATGTATATGCATTGCTTAACTTTTGAAGAAAGAAGGGGATATTTCACCTGTTTGTAAAGTGAAACTGGCAAAAGTCATTTAGAATACATGCTCATAACTTATTAGTTTAAACAGGAAATAACAATTATCTTTATGCTTAACTCTATGCATGCTGTAGCTGTTCAAGTAATTATGAAATTGTATTGGCTGAAATCGAATGTATTTTAATGACTAAAAAGCCATATTTAAGTAACACATTAGCATTTATTTTTAGATTATCTGTATATCATTAAATCTGGGAAAAATAGAAGGAAATTAAATTTTATCAATATGCTTTCTAAAATAGAAAAATAATTCATAGTCTGTTTACTTCATTTAAATAGCTATTTATGAAAAGATCATTTTATAAATATATGGAATGATTACATCATATTGTCATAAATATATAGGTGGCTGGGTCATAATACATAAAGATTAGTTTTAACTTTAAATTATGAGTTATGATAAATTATGAATTATCAAGTTAAATAATTTTTAACTTGAAAATTACTGCCCATAAAAAAAAAATCAAATTCAAAAACTTAAACAATAATATTTATTTATAATGAAAATAATTTAAAAGAAATTTACCTTCATATTAAAATATTTACAGGGATAAACTTTAATGTTGTGACCACTGAATTGATTTAATATCAATTCCTGTCTGATACATTTCCCACAGGGGGCTCATCTCTCTTAATCTGGTTGCATGGTGTATGCACTTCTCAATAGTATAATCGACTTCTTCTTCAGTTGTGAATCTTCCAATTCCAAATCTAAAAGTAAAATGAAAAAAATTATGAATTTCATTATAAAACTTAATATTGTTTAATTCTATAGATTAGAAAAAGAAAATGATCAAACATCCCAGATTAACTAAGATAATTCCAAAGAAGTTTCCACTTACCATTAAAAATAATTCAAAACTTTTCAAAAATTAATATGATGTATATTTTAAAAGAGGTACATAAAAAATTCCTAACTTTTAACAAGTACATAATATAGTCAGTTTATTTTAGTGGTTAGTTTTATTCATTTTTTTCAATCCATATCAGTTTCTTTGAATATTGCACTATTCTTGGTGTAGAGTTGTTCAAACATTGGTATGCATAATAAAATTATCAGACACTTTTATTTTAAAAACTTTCATTTTTTTTTTTTTTCAATGATAGCAATATTTTTAACTCATCTATCAGTTTAACTCTAATGAATAAAAAGAAAAATAAGAACACTTATACTTTTCATAGTTATAAAAATGTGAAATTTTAGATTCCATGCATTTTAATAAAAGTGTTTTCCTTTTACCTTGATTTGTTATTCTGGAACAGAACAAACAAACAAACAAAATCACGGTACAGATACTTATATTGTACAAGGTAAGAGACAATTATATTGTATCCCAAATAAAACTCATGACTTGAAATATTTTAAATCTTCTTCAGCAAGGGCTTTAATTATTCTAGAGTAGCAGGATAAGGGATCAACTACACTACTTATTATTTTTATTATTTCTTCACTCCTTTACCAGATGTTCCCTGCTTCCAGTTATGGGAATAAGAAACTTCCAATATGGTGGGTTTTCTTCTTGATGAGTATAGAAATAGTGTAGTCAAGTTACTTCCATTCTGATGAGATGTATTTCTTAAGGCAATGTTTGTATCATGGCTGGTGATGACAGATAGGATTTAGCTTAGTTCTTGCTTCAGTACTATCACAATGATGGTCATTTAATTTAATTCTGAGTGCCTTTTGGCAGAGCAGGAATAACTGTTGTGGTAATTATTTCTTTGCAAATA
The DNA here is from genome assembly GCF_947563725.1 of Argiope bruennichi. Lineage (NCBI taxonomy): Eukaryota > Metazoa > Arthropoda > Arachnida > Araneae > Araneidae > Argiope > Argiope bruennichi. Next base: position 124,676,278 of record NC_079154.1, on the reverse strand, counting down.
AATCCCTTTTAGATTAACTAATTTTCCGAATTTAGCAAAATGTCTTAAATTAATCATATAGTAAAGAAAGATTTTATGCACAAGTAAACCAACTAGGGTCTGCCATAAGCCAATTAGGCATCACACAGTTGCATTGTTTCCTTGGACAACAGATAAACTCTTTATAAAAATTATATATCATTAATATTTTTTTGACAAAATAATTTTTGGAAAATGCGAGAAACAATTTATTTGGATTAAATATAAATCTGAACAACTGTTGTTGTTGTGTGTTGTGACTTATGGCACTTTATAAGTTTGCTGGCAGTTATCTGTAAGCGATTTAAGCCGAGCGACCATTTCTTGTTTTTTCAGTAGCGCCAACAAAAGCCAAAAGTATGACTTAGTTACTTCATGCAGCACATTCGCTTGCACAACCCCTTTTTACAGGGTGGCACATTCACACACCTCACAGATAGAATACAGAAGAAGAACAACCATGCCCAAACCGGGATGCCCAGATCACAGGGAAGACGTGCTACCCCTATGCCAGGACGCCAGCAATCTGAACAACTCAAGATAATAATGCAATTCTATGCAATAAAAATCCAAACATGAATATCGAAATAAATTTAATATTTCAAACAAACCTTATAGAGGAATGAGCTAAATCTTCATCACTGCCAATTGCTCTTAAAACGTAAGAAGGTTCTAATGAAGCAGATGTGCATGCACTAAAAAAGATTATAAAAGAATTATTTCATATAATATATAATTTTTAACCAATGGATTATATTTACAATCAATTATCAACAATATGGAGAAATTCCATTTTTAAAAAACTAAGGTAAATTTTTATTATATTCATTGGAAGGGAGAACCTAAAAAACATGATTAATTGGTGAAAAAGTCTAAAGTTCTGAAGTATTGTCCTTTTTTATTGTTAACTAATGAAACTTAAACTTATAATTCAATACAAAGATTGCATGTAACACATAAATAATTCAGATATTTCGTGGATTCTAATTTCAATCAAAATAATAACATGATCTCTAGACAAAATTTGTCATTCAATCAGGCTGTAGAGAAAATTAAATTGTTAAAAAAACTAAACCATTCTATTAATGTAATCACTCAGTATTCATATTATTATGTATAGTGAAGGCAGAATTTCTCATGGAATTCTAATGATTCCCCAAAATCATAGCACTACATATGCCAATATATTAAATCTTATTAAAGAATACGTAAGATTTCAATTATAGGACAAATAGAAGTAATTTACTTCAGAAAGAATTTTTTGTTTCTTCAAGTCCTAATATGGCACTCAAAATTAATTTCAATTTTTATTTAGTTCTGTTATTTATGATAACATACTATCACTAAATAAATCTGCAACAATCACAAAATCAATGTTTTTTCAACCATTAATACTAAATATAATGAAACTAAAAGACTAAAAAACATTTAAACAACTGTAAAAAAATATCCAAAACATGAGCACTTCTTTTTTGTCAATGTAGATATTTATTGTTGAAATCAGTGTTGAATTTCATCTGAAATGCAAAGGAAGAAGAAACAGATATTAACTTTAACTGCTACTAAAGATATGAACATTGCTACCCAAAACAAGAAAGATGTAGACATTGCAAAAATAATCCCTGCTCACATCTCATCCCCAGCTAAATAGGAATTTAAATTAATTTAAAGGAATCCTATGCAAAAGAAATTTTTATCCAGCACTGAAGAAGTAGTTGCCAGTTATTCATCAACATCTACTAACAGACAGATGCTTTCAATGCCATAGCTGGAGGCATAGAGTTTCTTGAGTAATTATCAAAGTATAAAGGAGTATAGCAAAACTATTTTCTAGCCCAAAGTAATTTCAGCCTTTATAGAACTGCATAATATTTTGGCAGTATATGATGCTGTGGGTAGATGGTGCCACAACAGTTGTTACAAAGGTTGAAGGTTCATCATCCGAGGTCACCAATTTGGCGGTATGTGATGCACGAGGATAGAACCTGGGACCTTGTGGTTAGCAGTCCAGTAACTAAACCATAATATAAAAGCGTACGCTTGTGTAGCGTAGTTGCTAACTGGCTTATATGCAATTCACCACAATATCAATAATTGATGGCAAAATGTTACTATCTTCAAACAAGTAAAGTGATGGGATGCTTTACCAAAATTCCAGCTAATATGTTGCCCATGTATGTAAATATGGAACAGAAAATTTAGGATGAAAATCTGGCCATCTGTAATTTTTGCTTATAATATTGCTGAGCAAGACACATAAAGTTTTATACTTTTCTATTTACTATATAAACGAAAAGACAATGAACACTATGTTTCTTTCTGCCCTGATGAAATGGATAATGAATACATTTATAAGATTATTTCCAGAACCAAGGTGTTCAGATAGTTAATCAAACTACAAACTAAAAAAATTCAGGATAGCGATAATTGAAATTATGATTTTACATACTGAGTGGTGTACTATGCTTCTGGAGATATAATACGAATCTATTCTCCATCCAAAAAATCGGTCTTTTTGAATAATTCTTAAGAAGGCAATTTGATCCATATAAAGTGTTATGCTATTTATCAGATGCGATTTACTAAGTGCAAAATTTTGATTTTCCTCCAGAAGGGGGGGGGTCATACTATCAAAATATCTATCTACATATAGAACCATCATATGATCCTGCAAAGAAAACTGTAAAAGATCCATGACATACTCTAGAAAAAAATTATTAATCCTAATCGATCAGAAAGCAAGATGTTATTTCAAGAGGGGAGTAATGCCACATAAAGAAACTTTATTAGCAATTGATATATCTCAAATGACAAAATAATAAATTATTTGTCTGTGGTTTGAATCTCAATAACAAAAGATTAATCTAAAAGGTTAACATTTTAATACAAATTATTTATTTATGTTCAAAATAACACAACCTTTCTTTAAATTCCTTTGTGTAAAGAATATTTTAGATCTTGCTAGAATATCCTACACATAAATCACTTCTCAGTCTAACAAATTGTGAGGAATTTCTTTTACGTAACGAGTTGCTTCACACTAATAATCTATTTAACTGCACTCTACAATTCCTTGCATCTTCATGACAATATCTAAGGCAAGATGTAATACTAAATTACAGTTGACAAAGCCATAAATTGTATTTTTTTTTAAAGAGATTCCTCAAGAGGAACAATGAAGTATTTTATCCTCTTTTCAAGCTAACTAAAATATAATAATTATTAATCACACATAGAAGAGATCTATGGTTAACTCCATAAATATCCATATGTGATATCATAATGTTTTAGCTGTCATATGGAAGAGAAAAAGAAGCTGATTTTAAGGAAAATGTAAAATAATAATGTACCTTCCTGATGACAAAGCAATGTCTTTCAGAGCCATTAAGAGACTTTCACCTTCAATGTATGCAAATGACAGATTTACACAACCTATGAAATTACAAGAAAAATATTTTAATCGTTCTTACAACAATTTGATTTTTTAAATGATATGAAGGGCAAGCATTGATTTCTAGTTATATTTATTACACATATAAATGAATTCATTAAAAAAAAAGTATACCTGGATAAGACATCTCTGGATCACCATTTCGTATAACCTCAGGTATTTGAGACATTATTCCATTTACCAGTCTTTTAGATAGTTTTTCAATCCTTTTTGAGTCATACTATTAACCAAAGAAAATTAAAAACAAAATATGAGAAAGACAATAAATCAAACTTTGCATTAAAAATATTTTTAGACTACTACACAGAAAACTAAAAAGGTATTTGGAGCATTTTATAACATTTCATTTTTTAAAAAGAAATGAGCTATATAAAAATCTTATAAAATATTCTATTTAATTTCTATTTATTAATTATTTATTCTGTTTTGAATTGATTATCAGTCATAAAACAAAACAGTATTAGTAATTTTCACTATGGGTTCTTGGTTCAGGCAGATGGCTGTGCAGTTATCAATACAAGAGATTCCAACAATTAGCAAGTCCAGTTCTGCTAAACTTGCATGCACAAATATAATATAAGAATATAAGGAGCAAAAGCCCTTAACAAAACACAAGCTTTGGCCAACTTATCTTTCCAAATGAATACCTTTTAGAAATTTGCCTTTAAAAAATGAGCAATTTATAACATGGAATTAGGGCAGTTTAAATATGCAGCCCATTGATAAGAAGTTCTGAATAGCATTCTAAATAGTGTTTATTTCTATAATATTATTGTTAAAAGCTTGAAAACAAAACATAACTGTTAATACAATTTTTCATCATTAAATATGGACGTCAGTTCTTTGATACATTTAAGGAGATTTCCTGCAATTATTTATTTGACTATAAATAAATAGTGGAAATTTCTAATTTGAAATGCACCAGTTTAAAAAAAAAGTAAGATTTAATAGATGGTTTCTCAAACCATGATATATGTACACTTATGATTCATTACTGTATTTTGGTGGCATAATTTTTACACAAGATATTCATAATGAATGTAAAAATATATTGGCTTTCTTAAGCTTTTATATTCATTCTTTTATCCACTGACATATTTTCATTTTCGCTTCATTATTTAAATAGACATTTATGGCAACAGCAACGTGCTAGTTACAATAAGCAGCTCTCCCCTGACAAACTTAAAAATATAACCAATTGAGATTTGGGGGATTTTTTTTTTTTTTTTTAGTTCTACATGTGCACATTTATTAAAAATTGACAAATGAAATGGGGAAAAAATTAAATGTATTTTATTTACACAATGTGAGATCAAATTTTAAAATGATCACTCTGCATATTTAATTTCTTCTTTTCTTTAGGTTGATATTAGATAAATAAGAATTTTATAAAATTATATTTCATTTGGTTTTTTGAAGTCTAATGACATATTTGTAATAGTCTGAAATTTTATTTAATTTGCTTTCTTGAATTTTTTATACGTATTATGAAAATTGAGACAGTAATTTCAATTTAAAATCATCTAAAATATAAATTATTTCAAGAAACAAATGAAGATGTTATCTCATAGAACTGAAACAATACTTCATTCTTTTTTTTTGGGGGGGGATGAATCAACTGGTCATATCAAAAATCATGAAAATTATTTTTACTAACTGAAATTCTAGTTGTAATAAATATTTTAATTTCATTCTCTTTCTCTCTATTTTTTTTACACCATATCTGCATTTTCAATTATATGTTTAAAATTTCTGTAGTGAAGAAAAATAAACATGGAAAGTCATTATCATTATCTTTTGTTCAACTTTGGTTTCATAACTCTAATTTAGGTTATTGTGATTTAATTGCACTGACTTTCATTGTGTCAAAGGTAATTCTTATCTAGTAATAATCCAGAATGTCTATACATCTTTTTTTTAAAATTTTCTTAGGAGAAACAAATAAGTAATTTTATACAACAGTTGTTAAACATGCCCTTTTGTTTTTATACTCATATAGTAAATAATTATTTCCTGCAGACATAAAATCCACTTTACTAAAAATTTATCACATGCTACTTGTCTAAAAGTTGTAAGAAAGATGAAAACATTCAGACAAAAGTTATTATTTTTGTGTGGTGCTTAAATACTGTATTTTAAAAATCTTTAATTAAATTTGAAATATTTATGGTATGCTCAGAGTAATTCAGTTTATTAATATTCTTTATACATGTTTTAGATTACTTTTTAAAAAAAGGTATTGTTTGTATTTTAATATTTTCTTAAACAGTCTTCACAAAATATAATATTAATATGCATGTATAATTAGATTTCACTTTAAGTATTTTTTAATTTTATAATTTACATTTGTTTGGAAAATAAAAGTGTTAAGATCTTTCATCACAAAAAATATTTTTATTAAAAAGCAGATAATTTTAAATTCTCTGCCACTTTTACTTTTACTCGCAAAAGCTAAATCTAGTAATTCTTATTACAAAATGTAATTTTAGAAAGGTTCTCAAAACTTACCTCCATTTCCTTTCCAGATACTTCACAAGCAGTGCCAAAACCAACCACCAAAGGTGTTGGAACAGTTCCACTTCGCATTCCTCGTTCCTGCCCTCCACCACTCTGAATAGGCTGAACCCTTACACGGGGTCTGCGCCTAACATATAAGGCACCAACACCTATAAATTAATGAGAAAATACATTTGCAAAATCTGATTAGATTAAATTAAATTTTTTCCCTCAATAGGAGCCAGTGTACTAAACAAACAGCTTAAATATCCACAATTTAAAATTTAAAGACATTTTATTAAGGGATCTATGAATATGAATTATACATTAGAGATTAAAATAAATTAAACAAACCAGAGGTCACCAAAAGCAACTAGTAAATAAATATTAGAAAATTAGTATATTTCCTTAGTAAATTTATGTATTTCATGTAATTATTTTTAAACAATTATCATTTTTCTAAATATGCAAATATGAATGTAAATACAATTTATTCTTTTATTATGTCTTAAATAAGTCACAAATTGTTTTATTTCTATAATATGTTGATGATAATAGTTTAAAACATTTTTGCTTAGCGACAGTAGAAGGAATTTACACAAATAATAACTAAAAGCAAGTAATGCTATAAGAATCCATTCTTATTATGATAGTTGTCATGTATATTGTTAGCACTGCCTTTTAATTTTTTTTATACAATTTTGTTTAAGAAACTTTGAATCACATTTAAAACATTTAAACCACAGTAGTAAAGTTCCAAATATCACAGAAAAAATTTAGAAACATCCTATCTGTCAAATATAATCTTATGTAATAATTTGAAAGAACCTTATCAAACTATTTTAAGTTAAATGTTCAATTTAGGAACAATAGTATCCTACGTGAATATATCAAATTTAACTTATGATTTTTAAATGAAACTTTTATTTCTGTGTCAAATGTTGGATTAAATGCATAAAAAAAGAAGATATCCTAAATGCATACTGAATTTTCTTCACAATACTAAACTATATAACAATGCAATAGAAAAATATGGATATTCTTCCAGTACTAATCCATTAAGCTTTGGCTCCTGTAGCTAGCAAAGCTATAGAATGTTTTTTTATTGTAATCTTGATTTCTTTGACTTATATGAGCCAATCTTTGTAATGAAAAATATAATAAAACTTTCAATACTTTGTGTGCATGTATACTTGGGATATATTTTAAAGCTAGTGAGGTCATAAAAATATATCTAGCAGCTTTACTAGTCATGGAAGTCAGACCCATTAGTTTCACTGGCAAATAATCAGAATTTTGCTTAAGAGAATAAATCATATCTGTAATGACCAGTAGCACATATAAGAAATAACTAAATTTACTAGTAAGTTGTATACTGTAAAAATACTAAGATATGTATTTTATCATTTACTTATGTTATTGTATATATTTTTAAATATAACATTTACAAAAAAGTGTATTGTTGACAAAAATGCATTTTAACATCTGCTGCCTTTCAACAAAAATATACAAGATATTCTTTTCAGTGTGCATTATTATGACTTAAATTAGAAATAAAACTATAAAATATCATAAAAATCAGGAGTAAGGCATTGCATCTAAATCAACATCTTTAAATCAATAATACAGTGAAATTTTTTGTCTCTTGATACTACTCTAAAGCATCTAATTTACAAACTCAAATAATAACAATGACAAACTGTCAATGCAAAAGGTCATTTCAGATGCTTACTTATATTCTAATTAAGAAAATTTGGTATGAAACACATAAGGACAGTTTTTACTAAGTAAAAAATATTTTTATTAAGAAGTAAATCAGAAAACTGAGGAACAATCACTATTTTTCTCTCGCTCTTTTAGTTGAGAATTCTGCTGAAAAAAATCTGCTAATAATCAGTTTATTTAAAGAATTTACAGAGCATTTATATTTATATAGCATTTCTATTTGAATCACAAAATAAGAAAACCCCAAATATTTATTAAAATCATTCCCTATTTCCAAACCAATTTTTTAAGCAGACACAAGAGCATTTAGGTTAATCGACAATATGTGGTAGTAATTAATATCCATTTAGAAAATGTCAAATATTTTAGAATTCTTACCTTTTGGACCATAAATCTTATGAGCACTGATAGACATCAAATCAATGTTCATATCATCGACATTTACAGGAATTTTCCCAACAGCCTGAGCAGCATCTGTATGAAAGAATATTTTTTTCTTCCTGCACAAAGCACCTAAAAAATAAGAAGCATTTTAATAGATATAAAAAAGTTGATAATTTAAATACAGCAAGGATCACAGGAAAAATAATTAGAAAAAGTCAAATTCTTAGAGCATTTTAATTATTCATCAGAATAAAACAAAAATGCTCACAGAAAAATGTTTCATTGCATCTTAATAAAAAAAAAAAAAAAAAAAAAAAAAAAAAAAAAAAATGTAAATATTTCAAAATGTTATGTACTTAAACTGTGCAAAGTTGTAAAAGAAAGATGATAAAGCTTTGTAAGGTAGAGAAAGTGACGGAATTATATACAAAATCTTGGAAATTTTTAAAATTTTTGCTTCATATATTTTAAACATTTTTCGAAATAAAAAATATTATTAAGATTCATAACAGCACTTTAAAATAAAAGTAAAATTCTAATGTTGAAAAATTTTAGCATATTTGTCCATATGCAAATAAATTAATTAAATAAACTAGGATATTTAAAGAAACAAAGCTCACCTACATTTTACACACCATTACCATATTACTTACATGAAATGACAAATTCAGTTTCAGCTATATTTAGGCTTTTATTAGAAGCAAAGCAACATTAGAGAAGAATTTTGTAATTTTGAGCCTTGATCAAATAATGAGAATGATAACCACAGTTCTGCATCATACTAGTACTTTTAATGTGAATTTAATGTGCATCGTTCCTACATACATGATGGATATTCAAAGTAATTAGATTTTTAACCTGGTCCACGTTCAAAACTCACCACGCCAGAAATAGAGACCTTACTACAAGTCACATAACTGATCATAACTGGAATTTAATTAGATAGCAAATACTTTCACAGAACATTTTTATATCAGAATAATATGCATCGCACATAATAAATACAAGAAGAGGTAATATCATGTGTAAGAATTTTAGAACTGCATTTTATTACTATCAAACGATGTTAATAGAAAAAAGATGAACAGTTGATTGTCAGGTACTATAAAGTCAAGAGAACAATAAAATTGCCAAATGAGCAAAGGTATAGCGATTGTGAAATAAGGGAGGTATAGAAGCCCCTAACATATGTCTTAGGGGTTATCATTAGTGTGCATATTATATTTTTTAAAGAAAAATATAATGAAAGAGTGGGAAAATGACACCATGTTTCAAGTGCAGTTTGCACTTGCAAAGCCACTGATGGCAAACAGGAACTTAAAAATCATACTGTATAATGAGTACCACTTACGTCTTCTGCACCAATAAAAGTGAGCATAGAAATAAAAAGGGCAAAGTTTATAAACTAGTTAATAATTTCTGGTGGAAAAAATTATGATATACATAAGATTTTTGTGCACTAGGTAGTTGATTTTTTTTATGAAATTTTTTAAAGAGCTTTTCTAAATTTAATATAAAAAAACCCAATATTATATACACTAAAATGAGGACATTATCAATACACAAAAAAAAAAAAATTAAAAAGGATATGCTTTATTATTAGAAATAAATAAACATAATAAGAAATTGCAAACTCTAATGGCTGTAAATCAATCATTTACTGAGCAAAATATTAAAAAAATATAAACAATCACCTAAAGATAATTAATACTTTCATTTATTAGCAAGGCCGAAATTTAGCTTACCAATTTCTTTAACAGGTTGCTTAACTCCGATTTCATTATTTACCATCATCACTGAGACTAAAGATGTATCAGGACGAATAGCTGCTTCAAGTGTCTATAAAATAATTTCATAATTAAAAATTACAGAAATTGTAACAGGTTAAAATTCATCTATTTATATAGATGAAAATAATGAATAGCATTTAAGCTGCTTACATTCCTTTGCAAATACATTAATGGAAACTATTAAATGCTTTTTGAAAATTTCCATGCTTGATAAAACTAATTTTATCTATTATTATAAAATATGAATTTTACGATAACAAAAAATAATACAGCCATAAACCCTTATTGAAAATCAATGAATATTTCTAGTGGTCAAGTTAACTCATTTGTGAATAGAGGAAATGTCAATTCCATGTTTCATTAATAAAACGGAAGCAAAACAAAATAAATAGTTGCATTCTTTCGATACAATTTCAAACTCATTCTAAACAGAAACACATTATTTTTAAAGTTTTTTTTTTTTTTTTAACTAATGACATTATTTCTAATGTATATATTATAGAAAATTAAGATTTTTTTTTTTAACCTCCATATTCAGAATACCATTCTGTTGTACAGGCAAATAAGTAACATCAAATCCTTCAGTTTCTAAAACTCTGCAAGAATCTAGTACACACTTGTGTTCCTAAAAAGACAATTATAAAAATCAAGTTCTAATTATGCAAATCATAATAGGCTTTATCAAATAACACTTGAAAATTACTATATTTTTTTTTCTTTTCATAAAGATCAAATCATCAATTTGTATTCAGATGTAGTGATTTACATGCGTCAATAAAAAAGATAATTTGCAATGAAATTCAAAAAATGCAATTGATTTTTTTAAATGATAAGGGAGTAAATAATTAGTCACAATACCTATAATGCTCTTTGATATAAATGTAAACAATTAATAATAATTCAAACAATTGAACATCAACTGTAAAAAAGCATATTGCTTTTAAATGGCATTAATTATTTAATGTCTTACAAGGATAACAGAAATTCTGTATGAAGGAACGATTTGAAATGCAAAATCACCGAGTCAAGTTGTGTCCTACAACACTTTTTCACAACATTCTATCTACAAGCAGAGTAGAATGTATGGGCTGCTTATATAATCTTGATTAGCATACAGGAAGGACTATTGGATAGCAGAATATTTCCATGAATATTTGGAATTTTGCATTAACTATCGCTTTATTTCCTTTGAATTTACAGAGGTGTTTCTGGAAATGCTTTCCCTAAAGAATAATAGTTAAACTGGTATTATCTTCTTCACATTCTTTGTAAGTCTTCCTCAGCTTTGAGACATTATGTTTAAAATAATATTTGTCAATATGGCTATAAGATATATCCAAAACTGATTTTTAAAATCCCTAAATCTAATGTGTTCTGCCTTATATCCTTGTAATATCAAATGTTAATAGGATATTAGAAGGAATTCGAAACAACAATGATTATTTCCTCTCAAGGTAACATTACTTACCTAGCTTTGTGGAATTTTTCATTTAAAAATTGCAAAATACAGAGTATTCTTCATTGCTTACTTAATTTATATCATTATTTCATAGGAAACATAAATATTAAATTTTTTTAAAAAATAAGCTCAATTTCGAGACCCCTGTATAGAAATTTATTTATTTATTCAATGATTGACAACTTTAGTTAAAATTTAAGCCATAAAATTCAGTATACAATCTCAAGGTATTCCTGACTGAATTATAGACAAGTTCCAAAAGTCATCAAACTCCCAACCATGGAATACTTTTATTTTATCCTAATCAAAAACTAGAGCTTTTAATTTGCAGATATCAAATTTGATGCATGTTATACTTTAAAAGAGTGCTCATTGTATATTCAAAGTTCTTCATAAAAAGTAGTTTTTGTGCTCCATTTAAATACGAAAGTTTCATTTTAAAATTGATCACATTTTAATCTATATCTTGATTTATAGATAATTTAGAGAAAATTCTGAAATGAAGTAATGTCCACAAATCTCTTTTTTAAGTATGTCATTGTTTTCTACAACTCGTTAAAGGAAAAAAAAAAATATTCAAGCAATAATATAACAAATTAGGGATTCCATATTTATTTTTATGTACTAAATACTTGGTCACATTCTCTGAACTAATATTTAATAATAATAATATTATAATCAAATATTAATAATATTATTATAAAATTTACAATAAATATAAATACATTTTAAAAATTCATATTACCAACAAATATCTAAACAAACTGGAAAAAGTAATAAAATATAAACCAGCAACTATATATTATGAATTTAAAATATTAATTCATAAAAGTTTCATAAATAATAATTCATAATAATAAAAAAATTCATAAATAATTAATTCATAAAATTACTTTACTTCTCCTTAGAAGTAAAGTAATCTAAGCTATGAATATGCCCCCATAAATAGAAGGTATATGTTGTCTTGATAGGAGTTTTGACTAAAAAGCAATTTGGTCTAAAATATAGTATTAAGAGTGTGAAAAAAATTCTAATAATAGTAAGATAAAAAAACAAATGACAATCATCTAGAAAAATGACTTACAATCTGTGTAGTAATAATGTGCTTTTTTCTTTCAGCATAAAAATGTGCAACACCTTTTACTGCTATATTGTTTGATTCTGTTGCTCCACTTGTAAATATGACATCTTTTGGATCAGCACCTATCAAATCAGCAACTTGCTGTAAAAATAAAAGAAATTTAACAACTTTATTCATCACTGCAAAAATAGCTGGTAAAAAATATTATAAATGTTTAAATGGAATAAATAGTCTAATGAAAGCAAAAAGTATTAAAACATTTATAATCACACAATAGCATAAATTTGCCCAAGAAAATGAAGCATAATTTGTATAGATATTAGAATGGGAAATATTAATATTAATTGTGTTTTACATTATAATTATCAGATTAATCATTTGTATCACATTATTACAAACATTATTTCAATGAGAAAGAATCCATTTTTCTTCTCATATATAAAAACAATATGATAAAAATAGGTACATGACAGTTAATTTTATAACATACCACAAATGTGCAAAAAATATTACAGAAAATTTGCAAGAAATATTACAGAAAAAAATATAACTCATTTAACCAAAGCAAACTTATATATTATATAAAATTTGTTGTATCATAAATCACCAAACAAACAACATACTTCCAATCATTTGATAGCAATAGAAATGCATCCCTATACAGCAAAAGATACATCTGTACTTGGTACAACAGAACACATTTTGGTAATTTCCAAGATGGCATTTCACAATAAATGACAACTCATAATAAGAAGCATTCTTGGCTATTATTATATCAAGTTAAGAAGATATAATGCAGATATTCAAATAATGAGGACAACAATGAACCTGCCATTCACAAATCAAGATTAGCTTCCTATTATATTCAAATAACTACTTAAAAATATGGAAAATTTAAATGATTTAATGGTGAATGATTAAAAATTGCCATTTTTTTTTTCGATAGGGCTTGCAACAATCATATATTAGGACTACAATGAGAAAACTTGGAGCTATGATTATACAACATTTAAGTAACACAGAAAATCATCAACTGGAAATTCATGTTGTTAACTGATAGTTGGGGGAAAAAAAAAATACTTCATGAATTATCATTCATGCTGTTCCATTTTCAAATTTTTTATAACATGCAGTTAATAACAGGAAATAACACATCAACAAAACATTCACAATAATAATATATAAAAGGAACAAACACCTAGCTCAGTAAAAATGATAAACATAATGATAAAAATTGATGATAACAATGATAAAATATATTTTTTAAAAATGTTAATGTGCACAGCAGCAAAAGCAAGAGGAGAATTCTATTTTGCTTGGAATAACAATCTATTTGTTTCCAATATAAAATTGATAACCACTTTGATGGAATAACAATCAAAAGCATAGTCTGCTTCTATATTTATTTCTGGGCAAAGAAAAAAAAAATCCTATGAAACAATGATTTCATGATTCATGAAAAATTTCTGATAACATATAGAAGAAAGAACATGCAAATGAGATTTTAGATGAAATAATTCAAAGATCATTAGAACTCAAGCAAATAGGCTTGCAGACAAGAGATCATTTGAATAAATATCAAAATAGACATAAGTTAGTGAAAGAAAACTCAACTTAATTTGTAAATTCATATGCAAGTAACGCATTAGCAAAAGATCATTATATTCTTATAACTGATAATAGAATAGTTTTTCAATGTACATATATTTAGAAGAGTAATTTCTCTATAAATGCTTTAATTGCTTAGGTAAATATTTAATTATTGTTCTAAAGGGAGCTAAAGTTTAATTTAAATATTTTTAAAGCATTAAAATTACTGCTTAAAAAGTTCACAAATATTTTGTAAACAAAAATAAGAAAATATATCAGAGTGTATTAGACTGTCTATTAAAAAAAATTCTTCTAAGGATTTTTTTTAAATACAGTTTACCTTCCTGGCCTTTTCAACTGCAGCTTCACTCTCCCATCCATAAGCATGAGTCCTTGAATGAGGGTTTCCATAGTTTGAAACAAGGTATGGTAACATGTCATCCAAGACTCTTGGATCCTTGGAATAAAATATAAGAAGATAAAGAACCAGACCAATTGAAAGAGCCTAAAGAAATTCCAGTTTATGCACCAACAAGAATTTTCTGGAAATGAATTTAAATTATAATTAACACATTGCATATGGATCACAAGATTTCTCGTTTTTAGCAGGCCAAACATTGTGGCCGGGTCACGAGATATCTCATTTTCAAGTCTTTTTGGCTGCATCAAAATATAACTAACCTGAGACAAATATTTTTGTTACATTACCAGGGCAATGAAGCCTTATGCATTTTTATGACAAATGATTAGCAAAATAACTGAATGTCGACATTTCAAGCATATCGAAACAATCAGTCAGAGTAGCCAGTATGTTGGTAGATCTGTACTGATTGTTTGCCATATTTTATTCAGTGTTTTATTATTTTACATTTCATTATTTCAAAGTTTGTGTTTTAATTTGTAAGGAAACAATCTTATATAATAAATAGATGCATAAAATATACAATAATATTTAGGAATACTTTATGTAAATATAATACTAAATGCAAAATAAAAATGTGCATATATACATCCTGTTCCTTGTCAAGCATGCTTCTAGAGCATTCAAAAATGTGCGGGCCCTGGGAGTGCATTGAGTGCAGAGAGCGCCATAAGCAATGTGTTAATATTATCCAAATTTAGATGGAATTTCTATATACAGTATCTGAATATAATATATTTGAATTGAAATCAACTTTATTCCCCTTATTGTATTTGTCAACAATACAGTATACAAAATAAGCAAGCAGAGTAGTTTTTCTAGTAACTCTTTTGCTAATTTGTTAACCAATGTTTCCTCTTGAGTTGTATGCTTGTTGCATTCACAATTTGGAATTGTTGCCATGTATGGCAATGTGAAGGTCGTATTAAAGTACATTTTGATTTCAATCTATAGAAAAGTAAATATTATGGTAAAAGCAAATACTTTCAGGACAGTTATTTACTATATTATTATTATCAATTAAAATCATACATTCAATCCTTTCGGTGATTAAATTATTTACTATTTTTTGAACAGTTTTCACATTTTTATCACATAGAGTCAAATTTTTTTCACTACAATAATTTTAAAATTATCATTTTAAGGGAAACATTTTTCATTTTAATGATCATTCAGCTTTAGTGATAAAAGCAGTCAAATTTCACAGCTGAGCATCAAAAGTAAAATTTAAAAATAGGTAGATGAAATCTGTGAAACAATTGTTTTTTATATATCATACCTAGATTATAAAATGCCATCATAAATTTTAAAAATTTAAAAATAAAAATCAATAATGTTTTATTGGAAGATTCAAATTTTTCTTTATACAGACTATACCAGTACCAAACAATATAGTTCAGTAATATAACACATTACTATTGAATTATTTTAATAGAAGAATATTTTACATTTAACTAGCTTGTCATACAAAAACTTTAAGTAACTACTCTACATAAAATCAACTTTCAGATTGTTTTTCTTTAAATGTACATCATCAACGATATATTTATTTATATTGATTGAAAGTGAATTTTTTTAAAGGAAGAAAACATTAATTTTACCTTTTAGACTTAAAAAATAATTATTATATTACAAAATAAAAGTTATAATCCAAAAAGATTCTACACTGATCAGTAACATGCTACTAAAATTGAAGATATAAATGTAATCAATATGTCTGCAGTCAATTTTGATAAAGGTTGAAATGACACAGACACATATAGAAAGTGAATGACTGGATACCACTATCTAAATTCTAATAGAAATATAATATCTACTAAAATAGATCACTTGTATATCAATATTTAAACAATTTGTAAATCAAACATTAACAAATTTGATTCTTTATGCAATAAATATTTCATAGATAAATACAAAAATGATCATAATTATATAAATTAAATGATGATCAATTTAATAAAACACAATTTACCAAAGAAGTAGTTGCTTGCATATCCAAGTATAAAGGTTTGAAATCAAATGCAGTTGGTGTTTGTTGTGCTTTAATCTTGCTGTATGTCTCATGATATGCAGAGATAGATTTAACTAAAAATAAAAGAAAGTAATTTTCCATATAATAAAGTAGAAAATTTTCCATATAACTAAAAGCATACATTGACTTTTAATAATAATAAATAAACAGAATTAGGATACGAATAAGATAGCCATCTAAAATCCGACACAAAAATAGCAAGTTTTAAAGTAATTCTTATTCATATTTGCTTTCACACTATTCATTAAGAATAATTATGCTCAAATTACAAACCTCTTTCTTTTGAAGAAGATGAATTTCTAATAGCAGCATTTTGAATACATTTCAAAAAATTTCTACATCGCAGAAGGCAACTGACATTCATTTTTATTATAAAGAAGGCAATTTGCTACTTTGTACTATAAAATTGGTAAATAACAAGAATGGAATAATTCAATTTTAAACACTAGAAATCTATTGTGAAGTTTTGAACATGTGAAGAATTCCGGCAACACTTTTCTAATTACGTTATCGATAGAAAATTATTTCATTGCAAATGCCGGAATATTTTGGGAGGTGTTAAAATCCGAGATGTGGATCATTCATTGGTTTCAGATTCTGACGTCAAATGTGTAGGAATTGCATATTCTGTAGTGATATTTGGCGCTTTAGCGCTCTTCGTTCCAACTGGAGAATTACGCTTTAAAATTTATTCTCGCATGTTTTAAAATACTCAAATAGTGGGTTATTTTGAAAATATTTGATTCCTAAGATTATTAAATGTAAACTATGTAATTTAAAATTTTATTTAAAGATTTTTGAAAATTTGATTACTTAAATTGATTTTTTTTTAATTGAAGCATGAATTGATGACTGTATTTAGTTCTCTAATTCCATCCCTCAAAACTCCGGCATTTTCAGAAATACGAGTGAGGAAGTTTTAAAGAAAAATCATGTCATTTTGCATCAATATCAATGCTCTTGCGTCGAAGCAACTATATATTGCTACTCAGATTTTATAATATTTATTACACACCTTTGGTATAAAATTTTATATTCAGAAATATTCTATACAATTAACATAGTTCTTCTGTCAGTTGCATTTTTTTTTTCAATAGTTTCTACGAATATGTCGCATTCGTTAATGTGGAAGCTCTCTGCTTTGAAATCTGCCTAATAACTGCATTTACAATGAGCAACTACATTATTATAGTTGACTATAATAATGTAGAGTAATGCTGACTTATTGTTTTGTGTTTAGGATTAGGTTGGTTCAGTTTTATTATCTCCATTTTCTGCTGCATTTAAACTGCTTCAATCTAAAGAACTATTTTTATTTTATTATTATTATTGTTGTTTTAATTTAAGATTCAACAATTGTTTAACAGCAGAAAATAATGGTTAATACATTCGATGCTATGGTTTACGTCTGTGATACGATTCCCAACCTTTTGTTTGTTATCTCTTAGCCAATGTGTGTGTGTGTTTTTCTGATATTCTACTTCAAAATAGAGAGGTTATTGTTTAATTTACTGTACTTGTGATATATTTTATTTAAAAGCTGTAAAATGAGAAACTCAAATTGAATAACATAATTTCTTTTCGTATTTCCCCAAAGTAAAACAGAACGAATAATTTAAGATTTTTTTTTATATGCTCTAATTAAAACCAGCGGAAGTGGTCTCTCCAAAACTTTCTTACATACTCTTGAAGCGGTATGGCATGTGTGCGGATAGAACCTGGTACCTTGTGGTTAGCAGTCCAGTAACTAAACCATATTACCAAAACGATAGTTCGGGTAGAAGAGTTGTTAACTGACTTATATGCTATTCACCACACTCTTTTTTAATAAAAATCTTATCTTTCTCTCACTGACATAAAATTGCAAATCTTCGGTAAGCCCGCGAATGCCTTGCATGGTATCCGCGAAAATTATTACGAAATTTAAATTTTTTGGCTTGTATGTATGTAACATTTTTAGTAAATCTATCGTGCGAATATGAATTTTGGATACAGTTTTTCCAATCGATTGTAATCAAAATTTGAAACATTTCTACATTTGTAGATGCAAGATTACATACAAAATTTCCTTGTATTTACATGCATCCAAAAGTATAGACGGATCTTTGACCGATTTCGTTTAATTTTGTTAAGAATCTTAAATTAAATGTTCATTAGAATTGAAAACATAATTAATTGAAATCAATTCATTACGAATTGAAAAAGTAATTAACTGAAAACGTAACTAAAATTCGATTTCATATTTAATTTATTAAAAAGTAATTGAATATTTAAAGTTTTCCTCAAATAAGTTCGGAATATATAGTGATACGAAATTCATTTTTACACCAATTTCAGATTCAAAAAATTCGGTTTTTATTGATACCAATTTTATTTCATACTTTTAAAAACATTTTATTAATACATGTTTTAAATATATTTTATAACAATGTTTTCAATTTTTTAGTAACAATTTTTTCATAAGTGCTTTATTACAGATACAGATACAAGATAAATACAGATTTTGTGCGCACGTCATCTATAATCAAGGATAAGAAAATAAAAATAATTTAAACCAGGTGAATCAAGCCTAAAATATTATATATTTTTTTCATTTGATAAATTTAATGATTTCCCCATTTTATTATTTTGCTAACTTAATACATAAAAAAATATTATTATTTTTTTTTTTTTTGGTGTGCGCAATTAATTAGGAAATTATTTTTTTGCAATGCTTTCAAAGAACAAAATACTTTTTACTAATTATGGGAAAATAAAGACAAACCTTTCAATGGAAACAAAATAAAAAACGACGAATTTTATACTAAAATTGAAATTAATTCAAAAATATTTATTAATAACATTGAAATATACTGATTTTCATTTCATGTATATTGTATATTTTTATTTAAAATAATGAATTTTTTAACTGACATTATTAAATAAACAAACTTTACACTAATTTTTAAATCCAAATTCAAATTAATTCAGCGATTTAAATTAATTGACAAAAGGATAAATTCCTCCCTCTCTCCACAAACAGAGAAAAAAAAAATTCTCTCGGAAAAATGTTTTGAATACATATATTTCGCAATACTTTTAGACGAAATAAAGTAATGTATGTTTTGAGAAATTTCAAAATTAATTTTATTTTTCTGAATTTAAGGTACATAGTTAAAGGTAAAAACTGAGAGATTACAATATGCAAAACGAGACTATCACATATGTTTTTACTGGTAAATACGCGTCTAATGAAGATTGTGAAACAAATTTTGATTAGTTGTAAAACATTTGTAAGGTTTTTAATCTGAATTACACCAGGACATACCCTGAAACAAATTCTCAATATAATGTGAAAAAAGTGTCTTCTTTCAATTAACTTATGTTCAACCTAACTAAGCACTAATTCAACATTAGTTGGATTCCTACAAATTTCAATTAAATAATTTGTTTGACTGTGTCTTAATAGATCTCTTAGAAGACAACTTCTAATTTCAAATTTTGATGAATAGTATATAACTCGTATTGTTTTAAAAAGTTTATGCCATTCTGTTTATTTTGTAATGTGCATTTCCCTAATTTTCTTTGCATATCTTTTAAAATTACTTATATCAAGGAAGGAGCAATATTATTTGAAAATGGGTGTGCTTTCAAATTTTCTCTTCATTACTTGATTCTGAAATTTAACTTTAAATGTGAGTAAAATAAAATTTCAAAATTGTATTAAAATCATATATAATACTGAAAATAACCGGGTATGGAAAAATTAGCTGAATTTTCATATGTTGATGGACAGCAATAGAAAAAAAAGCCAGGACGGAGTATTAATAGGACGAATGAAAACTAATTAATTTCAATTTAACAATGCAATATATTGCGGTAAAATAAGCGTAAAATATTAAAAAAAAAAGGATTAAAAATAAAAAAATAAACTGTAAGGCAAAAAGTTGCTATTATTGAAAAGATAATTTTTGTTTTTAAATTTTGGATGACGTAAGAAACATTTTTGTGGCGTAATATTTTAAGAAGCTATCGCAAAAAGACATTAATATTCCATTTAATTTTTGATAGCTAAAATCCCCCCCCCGAAAAAAAGGAAACAACTTCGAAGTAGACATTTCCGTCCTTTAAAATATATATCCGCCTAATTTGATGCATCTAAGTCAAATGGTTTGTCTTGAAGAGCGATAACGTACACACATTGACACATGCACCTTCTCCTTCATTCTTAACAGAGATAGTGTTATCTGCACACATTCAGTGTTAAATTAGGTCATCATTTAAATGATTTATAGGATATTTTTTTTAAAAAAAAATTTTGACGCTGTATTCATATTTTTAGGAAAATGTAGTGTTTGATGCTTGTTGTTTTTATACAAATATAATCCTGTGTTAATAATTTACTTACACAACTTTTACTTCATGTTTAGAGGCAAAATAAAAGAAATCAAATAAGATTGTAAATTGATGTGCATGCATTTTGCATTTCATTGCTTTTTCTCTTTATTCATTAAACGCCTCCATTTCTGTAAAAAATGGTTTATTCTAAACAATTCATCATATATTTTGTCTTATTTGTTTAACTTATTTATCCTTCTGAAACTTAAAGTTCTTACTTTTTGTGTCATTTTTTTTTTCTTTTCATTTTTTATTTTGAGATTTCTTGCCAATTTGCCACAAAGTGCTTGATTTAATCTAAATTCGAATATCAAAACTAATGATGAAATTTAGAAAAATGCTTAATTAACGCTATTTTGCTCAAAAGGACTATACATTATTTTATGCAAATAAAATTTTTATTAACTTTCCGTGGTATTTCGTATTTGTCTTTATTACTGGAAAAAAATGAAATTTGTAAAATAAATTTATAAAATTTTTTTATCTAAGACTTGCAGTTATTTGAAAAAAATTAAAAGACAAACCATACCACAGTTTTATTTATTTATTTCTGTTTAAAAGAAACCTACAAAAATGAGCTCTGCACAGAAGTAGGATAAAATTGCGAAATTTTTTAAAACAAATTTCGACAAACAAACAAAATAATCAAAACAATACTAATAATGATTTCTTTGTTAATAATTTTAACTTTTTTTTTATGGATTTTAATTTAATAAGAAAGCGAATGTTTATTCCATTTTATCGTAAGTATTTCCATTACATTGTTTTCTAAAAATTATTCGAACCTTATTAAAATGCAATTATTAAAGTTTAATAAAAGGACATTTATGACATGATATTATTAAAATGCATTATGCATAAAATAATTATGTTATTCAAATGCAATTGAGTTACATGTACATGCGGGGCTTATTACTTCTAATTAATGCATATACTTATATAGTTTAGAAGTGTAAACTTTCTCTGCGGTAAATACAGAAAAAATAATAAAGTAAGCATCTTACATTTGCAAGATGTTTACTTTACTATTTTTAATAATAAACAATTGTTATTTATTCCGTGGTATTTATATGTGATACGGTTATTTATACGTGAGAGAGAATGGTATGTTTGTTTATTTCTTCAGTCCAAAATTGATTGATTTTGTTAAAGTACTAATTCTCCCAAATGTAAAAAAAAAAAAAAGAAAGAAACTTTCTCTTAATATAAAGACACAAAACTATTTCTAGAGACAAAAAGGAAACAATCATCATCGGCGCTCTGTGTAAATGCTCCACAAGTTGGCGAAAATATTGCGTATCGAGGCAACCCTACATCCTCTGCAAGGAAATCCTGTTTGGATTCGGAATATTTCCTGACGATAACGGTTTGGCAAATTGTGTTGCTACGAAACATAAACAAACCTAATTTAACAGTGCAGTTATGTAACAGTTAAAATTTTACATGATTTAAACATAATACATATTTTATCTATAATTGAATTTTATAAATAAAATATGAAATTTTTTATGCTTAAAAATTAATTATTCTTATAATGGCAAATTTTTAAAGAATTTTTACGCAAAGAAAGCTTTCTTCCTGACTTTCAAAATTTGGATACGTTATATTTATGATTAAGAGTTAATTTTATGCGTTTTGTCTCTACTCTGGTTTAGGAAATTTAAAATTATTAATAATCATTGTAATAGTTATGATAATTTACATCAGAATTGGAATAACTGTAACTGTGCAACTAGCTTTTGTTTTGTTGAGGGAAATTTAAAATTCCAAATTATATATGTATTATTATTATTAACATGATATTGATTTCTCTTTTGCATTAATTTTAATAAGTACTGCGTGCTTTCAGATTTTTTTCTGTATACTGAAATATATATTTGCTTTACAGTTGAAGATTTTTCATTTTTGTTGTCAAATAGCTTGACGTAGAAATTTGACATGTCAGAATCGGAAGAAGATATTTCGCTTCTTTGCTTTCTTAAAATCTGTTATTTAGATAACAAAGGAAATGTTTCACGACAAATTTCTAATCCAAAAAGTTATCTACAACTTGGAAGAAATGAGTTCCGAGACATAGTTTTGAAAATTGAATGTGGAAAAATCCATTGTAGTTTCAAAATAAAAGATATGACTTTACATACCAGATTTGTCAAAGAGGGCAAATCCACTATAACTTTAAAACAACCTCCTTTGCAGATGTTTATTTCAAATTGTCCCGTTGGGAAGTTAAGTATGTTCTTGAAAGTTTTGATGGCTAAAGTTCAAAAAGCAAAAAATGCGACTCCTGTGAGTGTTAAGGATAGATTACAAACTTTGAAGCCTCCAAGTTTCCAGGATATAAGTCCTCTAACCGCTTTAGATATTAATATTTTAAATAATAAAGTGTCTGCTGCAATGACAAAGAAATCAGCATTTCCTCAAACTCCCAAGTCAACAAAAAGAAAACGAGAGCATGGCATGCAAGAAAATACTACTCCCACTCGGGTAAGCTTAATTTTATCCAAAATTCTTATTTTTATTTTGTTTAGCTTTGTTTTGTTTATTCTTGTTTGCATTTAATTCATCAGACACAACCATTTTATGCCTCATATTAGGTATGGTGCACTCTCAACTCGTCTATTTGTTTCTTTATCTACAACATCTTTATTTTTATCATTAAATATCAAAAGTATTTTTTATTTTTGATTATCTTATTTACATTACTACAATCTTGCAAATATATATATATATATATATATATATATAAGGGAGAGAAATTGGATGGATAAATATCTCTGCAATGAGAGAAATAAAATAATTTTAATTAGAATATTATTGAATTTACAGTATCACCATAGAATTTTTAAATAAAATAGGGAAAATTATTTCTTTTTTTATTAAAATAAACTTGTGTATAAACATTCATTGTGTATAATAACTAACAAAATTAACTTGTTTATATCTTTTTTTACTTTCTTCTTTAAAAAAAAAAAGACCTTTTTTATTAAATGTTAATAAATATAAAACTTACAAACCTTTTTAAAAACAATACCTTTAATTTCACATAGAAAATTATTGCTGTTTCTCGTCCTATTGCACCTCGTCTATTGACCACAGAGCAGAAGAATGTAATGAGTGCCGTCATGAGTGGGAAAAATGTGTTTTTTACTGGAAGTGCAGGAACAGGAAAATCTTTTCTTTTAAAGCGAATTCTTGGTGCTTTAGCTCCAGAAAATACTTTTGCTACAGCCAGCACTGGAGTAGCTGCTTGTCAAATTGGAGGTGTCACTCTACATTCTTTTGCAGGTTAGTCAGTTGCATCAATGTAAGTATAAGCAGTAATTTATAAATTTAATTAATATATTTATGTAAGTAACATTTTTTATTGGAAAAATTGGATTTAATTTTTATATGCAAATCAGTTTCAATTTGTGTATATATATATATATATATATATATATATATATATATATATTATTTCTTTTGTATTCTGTTAGTAATCTGTAGGGACAAAAATATACTAATTTTCAATGGAAAATATTCAGAATTACAAATAAAAAAACCAATCTTCTATTAAAGTTGTGGTGGTAACTTCATAAGCCAGATAACAACCTTCGGACTGGAGTGATCACTTTTATCTAGTGTTAATGTTACTTGGCTATGAACCCTAACATTGCGAGTTTGAACCTCAAACTAGCACAAAGCAAAAGCCAGTTTTATTGTTACTTTCATTCACCATTGATGTGGCTTAAACAAGATTTTTTGTAATTCTATGTGAAGGTTAATAAGAAAATTTTGATACTGTTTCTGAAAAGAGGCAAGATTATATGGTACCTGTTTTAGTGTTGACCTGCAGTCTTGCTAGGCTCAATGTCAAATAACATATTTATATTGCTAGGTGCTGTAACTAAGTTTTTATGATTGCATATGCATTGAGGACCAATATAGGCCAAGAGGTACTAAATTTTATCAGGCAATTTTATAAAAAATAAGACAAGAATCTTTTGTATTTTTTTAGTGATAATACTTGTCATAATTTGCAACATGTAAAAGTTTTCTTTGTAAATTTATCTTTCAAGGAGCAAATACGCAGTCCTGCTTTATTTAAAGAAATATGTTTTGACATTCCAATTAAATCAACTGAATTTTTTGGCATGCTTAAAATTATATACTACTTAATGGCAATGTCTCTATTCAGCGAAATCTTGCCATTAATACACTTCCTCAAGCATCAAGGTAATGAAAATGATATGACAGAATGCCTTATGACGTAAACGGCTTAATCTATTCTGTCATATCACATAATTTTATAATTATGCGTTGCGACACTATGCGTATAGGAAATGTATGAAATTTAGTAGTGTGTCTCAGCAGGTACTGTCACCAAGGTTGTACTGTCTATTAATGTGTTAATGAAATCTCATTATCTGCAGTATATTTCTGTTTCTATATCTAACTTACCTAACCTTCCACCCTTTTACCAAGATTTAGATTGTAATAAACATAATTATGAATTCAGACTTCCAACAGTTACGGAAATACCGGAATTTATGCATTGATGTCTATTATTTATAAAAATTAATAGTTCAAAATTGGTAATAACTTTACTTCTTGAGAACAGATCCAGTTCCGAAACTTTTTGATTTACTTTTGTTTTTTGTGAAACCTTATTGTAAAGTAAAATAAGATAAAATTATAATTATTCGATTCTAAGATAGTGAATGATAAAAGTTAATTTACTTATGTTTTTGGCAAAAATTGCTGTGGAAAACAAATATATATATGTATAGAAATAAAATATATGAAAATGCCAAAATTTTTATATTATCAATGGCTTATAAGGTTAATTAATGAAAATCTTATGCTTCTAGTCATTGCACAATTAATAATTTATAGTTTTTTAAAAACCAATTGGGATTATTTAAAAAATATTTTTTTTAAGAATGTGTTAAAGAATTAAATAGGATCTTTCATTTTTCTAATTTATTTATCTCCATTTTATGTAAAAACTGCAATTGCAAGTTATTTTAAGGAATTGTATTGCATTATATTTATAATGCAGAAAAAGAATTCACATTGCAATTCATTTATTTTATAATAGTTGCATGTCTCATTATGATAATTATATTTGAAATGTAGCATTCTTAAATGGAAAAGGAGAAAATTGCTTTAAACAAGTATATATTGAGAGAAAAAAAAATCTCGCATCAAAAGAGTAACCAAAGGAAAAAAAAATGTTATTTTTAATTATATTTTTGTCACATTTTTATTTATAAAAATGTATTCCTTCTTCGAACTAAGGAATTGGAACTGGCAGTGCACCTATCCAGCAATGCATTCAATTGGCCCAGCAAAAGGGGAAATCTACATGGAAACAGTGTCAGCATTTGATTGTGGATGAAATTTCTATGGTGGATGGCGAATTCTTTGAAAAATTAGAAAAAGTTGCTCGAATTGTTAGAAACAGTGATAAGCCTTTTGGAGGAATTCAACTTATTCTTAGTGGAGACTTTTTGCAGTTGCCACCTGTGACAAAGAAGGGACAGAATAGAACATTCTGCTTTCAGGTATGAAGATAAAACTAATTAAAAAATATCTCTTTTTTAAGTTTTAGTCTTAGCTTTGATAATTATTTATTCCACCTTTTCTTCCAGTGCTTCATAATAATGGTTTTGATAGTTAATATTTGCTTCATGTTATTTTTTTAGCTACATAATTAATTGTTTGAATTATAATTTATCAGTACTGTATTAATTATTTAACCTTCCAATTGGCTGGAAAGTAGAAAATTGTCCCAATGAAGCTTTAAATAGAACATAATTATATTCATTTTAATGACGAATTTATAACTTTTTTAAAACTGATACATTGTATCATTAAGCAATAAGAATTTAGAAAGTCTTTCTTTTTTTGCTCAAGTGTCAATATTTCATGAAGATTCAGATGTTGAATATTAGCAGGCCAATGAGTTAATGAATATAATTATATTATTTCTTTGCACTTTTTTAACTATATAAGCCACACATATGAATATCTACATGTATATGTGAGATTATAATGAATTAGACCAGGCTATTTCATTCAAATTACATTTTATTCTAACATCATCCAAGGCTAGAAGATGATTTGAAGTCTACCTGCTTCTCCATTCGTAGTTAGTGTGGCTCATTTTTTGTTGGTGGTGCTTTTGCATGTATAGTTTTTATTCATTTTCTTATATATGATTTGAATAGAGGCCAAATTGCTGTGAAAATGGAAGGCTCTTCAATCTTTCTGAAATTCCAAAAATTCCAGGTCTCGGTTTCAAATTTTAACACAGCCCATTTTATTTTTCTGAAATTGTTTTGACTGGGAATATTTCACTGGCTTGGACTTATTGTGATCCTTTTTTGTTATATCAACAACTTGTACCAGAATCTGAGGATTTTCCTTTCATTCTGTATGTTTACTTTAAAATCAAATTTTTGTCTTTTGGGACCTTTCCAATCTAGAGAAAAGATGTGAAAATGAGCTGCTGTTTAATAATATAGTTGGGTAAGATGCAATTTCTCAAGTTTTAGTTTCATATTTTGAATTCCTTATGCATTCATGCATGAATGTATCATTTGAATCATGCAAGAATGATTGTATCATTTCATCATTTTGAATTCCTTATATATTTATGTATGTTTATGCCTACATGCACACACACCTACAATAACTCTTTCCCTTCTCTTCCTCTGGATTTTAACTTAAAAAGTGAGTAATAGCAAAAAAATGTTTGTAGTGTGAGCAAAAATGTGAATAATATAGAAAAAAATTTTTAGTTCATATAATTTTTCAACATAATAAATTTTGGAATGGGTTTTGTACTATGTACTTTCATAATAAATGCGCAAGTTTTTATTTCTTTTTCTATGTAGAGGAAGTTGATGTGATTTTAATATATGTTAAAAAGAAAAAATGCTACTTAGCAAGTTTCTATGCCAGCAGTGATAAAATTTAATTTTAGACTGATGACATTATTTTGAAAATTTGTGATTTTTCATTTTTGAATCAATGATTTTCATTTTGAATTAGCAATATTAATATTATTAATAGTAATTTAGTATCATTATTTTTAGTATTATCACTATTGATTTAATGTTAAAGTTCTCTTTTTTTTTTTTTTTTTTTTTCTTATTTCAGAGTGCAGCATGGAGGAATTCTATTGATATTAATATAGAACTCTGTATGGTAAAAAGGCAAGATGATAAGAATTTTATAAATATTTTGCAAGATGTGAGAAGAGGAAGGTAATAACTCTAGTAAAGGATTTAGCTTTAAATAGAACATAATTATATTCATTTTAATGACGAATTTATAACTTTTTTAAAACTGATACATTGTATCATTAATTATGCTGTGTCTATTTAAATTCTGTTTATTAGCTAGTTAAAAGCTAAACTGTTATTTTTTAAGCTATAGTTAAAAATAAAAGATAGTGAATTATCATAGGCTTTTTATGTTTAATTTTTAGAGATATTTCATTATTCATTTAAAGGTGTTTTTTTTTTGTACTGCTTTTAAATGGATTTTTATAAAAAAAAATATATATAATAAATTGAATACACTTTAAATGTATAATCATATATATTTTTTAAAATGATAACATTGACTGGTCAAGAGTTTTTAAAATAATAATACATGAATGTTAAAAAAAAAAAAAATCTTGTTTTCTACTATACCTACACCTTTTACTTTTGTTTTGAGAACATAAGGTTAATAACCAGGTTTATATAAAGCAGGCATTTTTATATGCAAATTTCTTATTTTTGAATATACTAATTTCATAATTTTCTACCTCACTTTTATTTTCTTTTGAGATTTCTCAGTTTTTCATTTTTATTGAGTAATGTGAGCATATTCTTGTGCATTTTAAATTTAAATGGCATATCTTTTTTTTGGTATGTGTAAATAGCCCAGATAATCTTTTATATTTATCTTAATATATATTATAAAAATATTTTCATGTAAAAAGTATGCTTTTACACATCAGTTTCTTGATAAAGAATTGATTTATTGTTTCAAGCTCGTTAAAATTGCATTAATAACATTTGAGTTATTTCAGATGTGAGAAAGATTGGTCCTTTATTGTTTTATATAATGCATACATGTTATGCATAGTAAAGTCATTTTGTCTTCAGGTGTACCAGGGATGTTATTGAGAAACTGAAAGCGACAAACAGCCATAGAATTGATAAAGATGGAATAATGGCTACAAAGCTCAGTACTCATAAAGATGATGTTGATATTATAAATAACTCCCATCTGGAAAAACTTCCTGGTATTTTATTAAATTTGTCATATTTATATTGCAAAATGATAATTTAAGGATTTTGTAAAACTGTATGGTGATATTATTTTTAAATGCATAATGAAAATCTACTCTATAAATAAAATATTGTTAATTACACAGGTCAACTTAAAGATTGAGTTAATTTATGTGCAATATATGTGCTGAAAACATATATGACATGTTTTCCTGTATCAGCTCTTGTTTGTAAGATAATAAAAGTGTTATTTAAGTTAGCAAATTTAATAAAGTTTATAAACATTAAATTTAAACTTTTCCTTTATAAGTTATGTAAAACAATTGACCTGATTAAGATAAACAACACTTTTGTAAATCTACAATAGCTTAATTTAAAACTAAAAGAATAAAATGAAAGCAAAAGAATGTATTGTTTTATCCCATTCCGAATGATTCTTTTATTTGACATTCTTGAATGAACCATCTTCCACGAATTCTAACAGCAATCTACAATTAGATTAGCATCCCATCTACTCTAATATTAGTACACCATTTTCTTCATATCACTGCAAATTTACTCATCTTGCCCTCTTCTGATATTGCCAAGATTTTTAGAAAATTACTCAAATGTCCGTGCTTAGATTAATGGCATTAAATTAAAAACTTTTCCTTAATAAAGTTTGATTAATTGAGAAAAATACAATATAAGCTAATTCGCAATGTACTCTAAATACATATTTTATTCATCGCAAGATTTTCTGTGTGAAAATAAATATTACTTTTTATTCCCCTCTTTTTATGTAACTCTCCTTTTTGGGAAATAATTTTTTTTAAGGTTTTATATATTTTATAATTAAATTAAATTATTTTTTTTAAATAAATGGATGATGTGGAAACCCAGTTTTTATATTTGAAATCAGCACCTTAAATTTAGTCAAAATCAATCAAATGGCCTGACTGGAAAGTACTAACACACATGCATGCATGCACACACATACACATTCATTCATCTTTATTATTAATATAGATATGAAAGACAATTTTTGTATGTGAGGCTCTGTTGTAAATAAGCACTATATAGATAAAGATATTAATTTATTATCTACTATTTATTTTAAATTATTAGCAGAGAAAGATATTAATTTATTATCTACTATTTATTTTAAATTATTAGCAGAGAAAGATATTAATTTATTATCTACTATTTATTTTAAATTATGAGCAGAGAAAGATATTAATTTATTATCTACTATTTATTTTAAGTTATTATGTTTCTTAGCTACAAATTGTTTTAGCATTGAATATAGTCTTCTATATTCATAATTATATCTGACAGTACAATTTTCTGTCATTTCAGTGAGTTGCAATTAAAAATGCTGATACTTTCTCTTTATTTTGATAGGTCATACACAAACCTATTTTGCTACAGACAACTATCCTGAATTGTCACGATTCATTAGTAATCACTCCCATGTTCTGGATAAGATTGATTTGAAAGTAGGTGCTCAAGTCATGCTCACAAAGAATCTAGACCTGCAAAGAGGTTTGGTGAATGGTGCAAGAGGTGTTGTTACTGGCTTTGATGCTGGACAACAAAGTAAGATATTGAATATACTTAATGAATGTTGTTTAATATAAAGTAAAGCATTTTAAAGCAAGAAATTTTTGGTACAGAACATGCTAAGCATTTTTTATATCTAAAT
This sequence comes from Argiope bruennichi, assembly GCF_947563725.1. Classification (NCBI taxonomy): domain Eukaryota; kingdom Metazoa; phylum Arthropoda; class Arachnida; order Araneae; family Araneidae; genus Argiope; species Argiope bruennichi. The sequence continues at coordinate 124,645,500 of NC_079154.1, read as the reverse complement.
TTACAATATATTGATTTATTTTATTGCTCAATTTATTGAAACCATATTTTCTTATGTAGCCATCATTGAATGGCATTTTTAATTGCTTTTGTCATTTTTTTTTTCCTGTTTAGTTTTTTTCCTTCAAATTAAATGGTGAATGATATTTCCTATAATATCAAAATATAAGTTTTTAATAACAATTAATTTGTTAATCTGCTGTATTAAGCAATAAATATGTAGCTACAGAGAGGAGATGATGATCTTTCTCAAATTTTATTTGTGAAAATATGTATGTGATAGATAAATTAGATAGTTGATTTTATTTTTCTCACTTGACAAATTAATTCTCATTCAGTATTATGACTATTTAAGAATATATTGAAATGCTGATGTAAATGAATCATGATGGTGGTACTGAAATCATGCAAGTAATAGAAATCTATAATAATATGTTTTATTTATTGTATATTTGAGGTTTATAAATTATTTTTAAAATTCTTTTTGAATACTTGTGGTCATAGATGAATGGTTGATTATCTAGTATGAAGAAATTCAATCAATCCGTAGCAGAGATACAGATAGAATGATTGGTTATGCTGAGAGTCAGAACAATACTGATTTTCGAAACTAATCTCCTTGTTTATCACTTCATATCTTCTCAAATACTATATTCAGCCATTCAAAGAACTAGATCTAAGTCAAATTTGTTATGTGTATTTGCATTTCAGCAGGTGATATCACTGAGAATTTCAAAAACTCTTTATATTAATATTGCATAAATTTTATAAATCAAGTTAATAATATTTTTCCTCATTTTAAAGAAATAGGTTTTATATTTTGTGTTGAAAAAGTAATGCTATAAAAGTTTTTGGGATTCATTTTAGATTAATTAATTACTGATGTGAAGTTCAGTTACTTATAAAGAAAAATGTCAATGTTCTTTTGTCGTTCTCAGTTTGTATAGTTTCTTGTTGTGGAGAATGCAATTTCAATTTTAAAAACCACCAATGATATTTTAAATATATAATATTTCAGTGCAAATTTGAAACAAACAAACAAAACAAAATCTCCTCCCCCAACCATGAATTTAGATATCATACTTTACAAAATGCACTTAGTCAAGATTTTTGAAATGAATTAATCCTACCATTCCCTTTCAAGTACTTATATAATTTTTATTACCTATTTAAAGAATTATTATTTTTTGTTTAAATAGATTATAAAAGGATAAATAAATGTATTAATAATAATGAAAAATATTTTTGCTATCTTGAAATTAGAGCTACCGATTGTAAAGTTTGTGTGTGGTATTCAGCAAGTTGTAAATTATGAAAAGTGGACAGTTAAAACTCCTGGTGGATTGGTTCTTGTAAGGAAAATGCTACCACTTCAGCTAGCATGGGCAATGTCAATTCATAAATCTCAGGTATTATTTCATATTTTTTTATATTTTTATACTTAATTCAAGGTTATATTCCTATGAGCTTATTATTTTTAAAACAGTATATTAAAAGATTTAATAATAGTTTCTTAAAAAGTAATAGATATATAATTTTATATAAATAGTTTTGTATTTGCAAGAAAGTCATTGTTTGTCTTTTGCAGTGAATATTATTCAGCATTCATTTCTGAAAATTGTAAACTCAGTAATTTTTCTCTTTGTTATACACACTTGTGTTTTTCCATAATTATTTTTAATCATTAACATTATGTGTAAATGCTATGCGATATTTATCCATTTTAGGAAATAAGCATTTAGATCATATTAAAAACAGCTGATATTGATGATAATTACATTTTTAAAGATATCAAATTAATTTATTTCAAATCAAATTCTAGTTTTAAGATAATGAGCCTTTAAAGTACAGAATTACTGATGGTTGCAAAATCACAGAAATATGTTATATAGCAGGTAAAAGTGAAAAAAAAACAAACACACACACACACAAGCTATTGCCCTTTTAATTTAATAGTTTTTATTTAATTTATAATACTTGATAAATCAATGGAAGAATTGGCTGCTACAAGACGGAATGCAAAGAATGCAAGTTTGAAAATTTTCAAACTTGATCAGAGTGTTTGTCAGACTATTTGATTCAGAGCTAATAAACTTGGCACACATATATTTTTGATACTAAAAAGTGCACCTTGGAGCAATTTTTAATTTTTTTTAGTTTATTAAAAATTAAGCACAATTTTGTATTTTTCTGTGATGATTTCCAAAAATATTATTATATAAAGATATTCTGTACATGTTTCAAAATTTAAAAAATTGTCTTTTTAATGACATCAGTTTAATAGTTATGTGATTTTCCCCCCTGAATTTTGGCATTTTTTTAATTAAATGAATATATTTGCCTAATTTTCAACTATAGTTGAAAATTAGGTTCCATTGTTGCATTAGGTATGCATTGTTGCCTTGAAAATTTAAATTATTTTCATTGTTTCATTAAATATTTAAATTGATATTAAATTAATATTTAGATATTGATTGGTTCTTTTCCATTTTTGAAAGCTAAAGAAAAATTCTACTTAATATTTGTGTATTTTACAAGAAGTATAAAAAAGTGGAATTATCTTGAAATTTAGAAGTTAGTGGAAAGATCATGAAATTTAATAGATGAAAGGCACATTTACGTTTTTAATAGCATTGTGATGAAAGGGTCTTCATTTTAAAGGTCCATGTCCAGAAAGAGCAGAACATATGAAAGACAATTAAAATAACATATCTTTAATATCTGACAGTTTATTATATCTAAAAGATTTATTAGAAATTAAATATATCTGATATCCATCACAAATCAGCCGTTCACAAAGGTGACTAATTATTAATATCTTTATTTTGACGGAATAATATTTTTGCAATTATTAAACTAAGATCATTGAAAATACAATTTTCTAACAAAGTAAAATTCTTTTTTGACATTTTTAAAATTATTTTGGAAAAACAGCAAAATTCAGCTTTATTTTTAATTAATTAAAAATTTAAAAAATTACTTGAAGGTGCACATGTCCACTCTCTAAGGTATATATGTATCAAAGTTGGTAATTGTGGATCAGATGGTTGGGCCTGTAGAAGCCAACAGACACATTCCTCTTTGATATTAGTAGATATATTTCCAAATGCTGAAATAGTTTTTTGAAGATTTAGAACTATGATCGTAAGTTTATTAATTGGAATTGTGTATACTAGCAGTTACTGAAATGAATTAATTTTAAACTGAACCAAAGAAAACTGCATTAAATAATAATGGTCTGTGACTAATGAATATTATGTATTTTTTTAAAATTATTTTATGCAAAATTTGTTCAATTAATCCAAAATGTTAGTTTCTTAAATTCATTATTCATTTATTGTGCCTAAATATCAGAAATTGAATCTAACTTGTTATTTAAATTATGATAGTATCTACTGTTTTTATATATTGTTCTATGAAAATTATAAAATATATGAATTATATATTGTTCTAATTTTATAATAACTAAAATATAAATTTTATATTATTATACTATTATTAAATCTTTTCCCTAGATAAAACTTTTATTGTGTATGTATTGGTAACCAAAGAATTGATTTGTAATTCGATCTTTTAATCTTTATATTATATTATTGAATAGAATATTGATTTTACTCTAGAATAAAAGCTAGGAAATTTAAACTCTTTGTCAGGTTTGATGTGCATATTTATTTTTGGTTATATTACTAATTTCATTTAAAGGTTATTGTCTATCCTATCTTTTGCTTTTTCAGGGAATGACTTTGGATTGTGTGGAAGTGTCATTAGGTCGAGTATTTGAATGTGGCCAAGCATATGTTGCTCTTTCCCGAGCTCGTAATCTACAAGGCCTGAAAGTTCTTGACATTGAACCCTCCAGTATTCGAGCAGATCCTCGAGTGTTAAAATTTTACTCTGAATTAGATTGTATGAATACATATCAAACAGAAATGGATGATTACTTAGGTTAACACTAAAAATTATTAGGTGGTTTAAAATAATTTTATTATGTCTGATATATCAACTTCACAGTGACAATTTTTGGTGTTTTCATTGGCATCAAATCTTTGATTTATATATTTTTTTTCTTTTGTGTATTGTTTTAAAGGGATCTTTCAATATCTATCTTATATTTTTATGAAAATTAAGTTAAAATGAAATGTTTACTCAGGTTATGACAAAAGAAATGAAACTTCTTACATTTTTTATCAAATTAATAAGTTATTTATAACTAATTATTTTTTTAACTGACTGGAAAAAACTTCGACTTTTTGTGTGAACTTATTCAAAATTTGGCTTGAAAAGTAAGACATCTTACTTAGTAAGATAAGAGAAAGTATTACTCACACTCATTAGTTTCATTCATAAAGAAATATTCAACAATTTGCCAATGCAAAATTGATATGTATCTTTTAAAAAAAGTGGCTCTTCAATTAGTTTTAATTATTTTTTGATTTCATAAGTTAAATATTTCCCAGCTCTTAAAAAAAATTATGTTAAATATAATTTTCTTGAAAAACAAAAATTAATAGTAGTTATAAAACATTTTTATATCATTATCAACTATGGCATTTTCATTAAATTATTTTTTAAGTAGAAAGAATCAAGAACCGAAAATGGATATATATTGATTTTTTAAAAATGTCACTATATTGAAATTTAATGCAAATATTTAATCCATTCCCTGATTTATTATTTCAGTTTGTTTATATTTTTAATTAAAAAGGCGTTTAAAAATATGACTACTATTATCTACTGCTTAATTATAAAAGCACTCAACTAATTCCCTCCCCCCCCTTTTTTTTTTACAAATGAAGGATTTTAGAATTTTCTGTAACCTAATCAATTCAGAAAACTAGTTTACTCTATTGTTAACAAATTTTTTTTTGTTTGCTGAATTATTTATTCAATTCTTTTCTGCTCACATTATAATTATTATTTTGAAAGTAGATAAATTAGGTATTGATATAATGTCTCTAAGATAGTATAAAAATAATCTAGATTATTTTCAGTTTCATTTAAGCCATATTTTTTAAAGAGTTATTCTATTTGTACTCACCAACATTCCCTCCCCCTTTCCTTAAAGAATGAAGGTTGTATTCTGAGTACTTTAGATTTTTTATGTATAACTTCAGAATTGTTGAAACCCACTCGCTGAAATTTTACGCCATGATATCTTAATTGTTGGGTTTTTGATTGCCCGTACAATTTTTTATGTCATTCAATAATTTTTAGATTATAAAATATTATTTTTAATTAAAAATGTAAATGTTTGACTTATATATGCAGCATTTTAATATAAAATAAGAATTAGTTATCCGATATTCTATCTTGAGATAATTGTAAAAAGATGCAACATTCTCTTCTTTGAAGTGGTAAAGTTTAATATGTTTTCATATAAATTTAATCTTGGAACATTTGAATTTACATTCCAGTGGCATTTGAAAAAATCATTATAATTTGAAGACAATCTCTGGTATAGTAAAAAGTTGTATAAACTTTTAGGGAACTTTTGATTTTTATGTGTGATAATTAGCTCTTGAATAATAAGCAGCAATGTATATTTTTGATATACTATTTGTATTCCTTCATTATTTGTCAAGTTGCTGGAATTCAAGTTTATTAAATTATGTGTTCTATTTTGTTTATTTTTATGACCTGATTTGTAATTTAACACTTAACAAGGAAGGGAAAATCAAAGTATTATTTGTATTTAAAAAATTTCTGGCAGCACTAATAATTGTTTTACAGTATCTTTCATTTTATATCCTGCACATTAACGGACAGTTTTATGTATTTCATTTTTATAATATATTTTCTTTTAGTTTTTTTATATTTGTATTTAAACTGAAACACTGAATCTCTTTTGTTTATTTCCTGTTTGTTGGTATGCATGTTAAAAGAAACAATGTTTTATCTTTTATAATGTATCCACAATTGTTAAATATTTTTTGAAAGTGTATTTATATTGCATTTTTATTTATATATTTGTGCTAAATTGAAGCAATTGATTGCATCTTGTATTGTAGATTCCATATTTGAAATAGTTCTTGCATTATGTAGGTCTTTCATTCTGCAATATGTTAACCTTTCCTTTTACACCTTGCAAAAAGTCTGGCCAAGCTACCACTTTACCAGGTATATCGTCATCCAAGCTGCATAAGCGTGTTATATTGCTTTTTGAAAAAAAGCTGTTCCACACATTTACCCTGAAATGAAAAGAAAAGTCAATGACTTTATAGATTTAAAAAAAAAAATCATTTTGTAAGCACAAAAGTCTTTTCATTGAGGCCTTCAGTTTCATTTGAACAAAACTGAAGCAGTAGTTACTAAGAAAGAAAATTTTAATAGCATTCTTTTACAGAATTAGTTTTTGCATTTTATAATTATAAGGAGGTAATATGAAACAGCAAAAAATTCTTCATCTTCTACTATGAAATCTTGTTATTTTAGATTTTTTTTGAATTTCAGACTATTAATTTTGAAATTAAAAACATAAAAAAGGCATAATTTAAAATCTTAATTTTTTTAAAAATTAAAAACATAATTTTGAAAATGGTGTAGTTTTATGCAACAGCTTCAAGCCAAATATATATTTCTTTCAATCATATTATCTATCAAAATTTTAGGATATATCAGAATCTTAAATTACCATTTTGATAAAATACATTTTTATTGTTTTGTACTTGTTATTAAATATTGTGGATATCACATACATATGACACTTATTTGTATGCTTTGGCATAGCTTGAATGTATCAGTGCATTCCTCTGAAATGTTCAGTTTATATATATTGAAGCCCTGTTTTGGAAAGCATTATTGCTATTTGGTGATAGTCCTCCTGGTAATTTTGAATCATTGTGAGATGATAACCTAAGAATGACATCTCAGCTAACATCCACCTGTCGAAACTTTTGCACCGCACCAGTTGGAGACATTTTGACCTGATGGATTTCATGTGCACCAGATTTGCTTGCATGGTGGTTTTTTGGTGGAATAGTGTTTTGAACCTGGAACCCTTTAGTTTCGAAATGGAGATCTTACCACCCAACCATAATGCCCTCTGTATTTCATTTCACTTTAATCTATAATTTCTGAATATGATTTTATTTTATATATGATATATTTTTATACTTAAATAGTTAGGATATAAAAGATATATCCTAACTTTTAATATTTGCTCATTTGTATTGAAATGGAAACTTAGAATTTTAAGTTATAAAAATCATCCAATATACTGCGATAAAAGAAAATGCAAAACCTGTCTTAAAATATTTTTGAATGAATTTTTTTTTTTTTACAAATATTAACTTTCTGCTTAATCCATAGAAATAAATAAAAAGATATACCTTGTAATATTGCCGGTAAATGTTTCTTTTGGACTGAATCCTTCCCCAACTTCATCTTGCTCTTGGCCTATCACTAAACTCCCTCCTCCAGCAATAACATCACGAGGTCTTAAATTAGTTCCATTGGTTTGCAGTTTACCATCTTTGTATAAAGTCCATTCACCTGAAAATTTTTTGACACTTATTAAGTCACCTTTTAAATTCAAGTTTGAAAGAGATACAAATAAATAAAGAAAGGAGCAAGGGAAAAAAATATTATTTCAAATTGTACCTATGACACACATTCACATTGTTTATAAAATGTTTCAACACAATGAACATCATATTCTCTTCATCATTTTTATAAAGAATTGTGCAAAGAAGAAGCACAAGTTGACTTAAAATTATTAATTTTTCTTGAAAAAACCTATTTTTAAGAGTACTAAATCATTTATTACAAATGAATTTATGTATCATATCTTTTTAGATTTTTCTAACTTTATCATGTATTATTATTATTTTGGAGAGAAGATTAATTTTGGAAAAGAGCAGCATCCCCCCCCCCAACAACTGAAAGCTTATGATCAACAATACAGTTTAATTTATCAGTGGCTTTTGTACATAATCCTTTTTGTACTTGGATAAAATCTAATATATGCCTTTTAACATGTGCTTGAGATCAGAAACAATTAGCTGGAAGAGAAGGATAAAGTTACAATAGTTGTTTCATTGAAGAAGTTTTGCACGTTCTCCAGTTTATTTAATAGATTATTTCTAAATTCATGACCAATAGGGATTTTAAAGATTTTCAGACACGAAATTTGATCCCTGATTAAGCTAAGCTAATTATTTGGCATTTATTTAATTCGTTATTTCGTCTAAATACCTGAATTTTCTGAAGACCAAGTGAATGCCAAATGATGCCACTGGCCATCCGCTACTTGAACGTCTGTCACTAAAGGTTCATTGTTGACATAAATGTGGACACCCGAGCAATCGTTGATAGTCAGAGCGTTATCAACTATTGTGTTCTGTCCATCCGTTGTGCTTGCCGAGGCTACTGCATATGACAGAGGAGTTCCCGATCGTTTCGTGTCCGTTGTTTGCACCCACATGGACACAGTGACGTCAGATAAGGGTGAATTCAGAGTCATGCTGGCCATATTGGCGATGGTGGCTGTAGATTCCGGAAAGTTGAGCACGAAATCGTCACTGAGCTCTAAACAAAGAAATTGATTATTTAGAATTTGGAACTTATCTTAAGGAATATCTGCTGTCTAATATATTTTATAAAAACAGGATTCTGCAAAGGTGCATTACATTTTCATGATTTGTGTCTTTCTGAGCGAACATTTAGAACAGGCTGTAGCATCACCAAGCTTCTTTATCTCTAGATATGCATTCTTTGTGTATCAGACAGGTTCGGCGAGGAACAAATCTTAGGTCAAACGCTGCTATTAACACAATTAAAGCCAGAAAAGAGCTTTATACAATCCATGCGAGTCGATATTCCGCCTTGCTGAGATTACAGCAAGGCGAAATATTAAATTATTTAATAAATACGCACATTTTTCATTTACACTAATTTGTTTTGTCTTCTTGAATTTCATCAGAATTCATTTCAGTTTCTTAATCTCAATTTATTTCTGGAAGCAGGGGGGTAGATGTCAACAGAGCTACGAATTGTAATTATTATTTTAGTTGAATACAGATTACGAACATGAAAGTTTATTCCAAACAGTATCATCTAGGCACATAATTAAAATAATAATAAAAAATTTCATAAAACTTTTAATAAAAATGAATAAACGGCTAAATTATACATACTTCTCTTGACTAGTAAAATTAAAAGTTCTATTTAATAATATGTGAACTTCATCTAAAAAAATTATTTGTTTCTGCTTACTTGTCTCGCAGTATCGACCGCTCCATCCCGGAGGGCAGAGGCACACATAACCTCCCACAAGATCCTGACATGTTGAACCGGCCCAGCACTGATGAGTCTCGCACTCATTGATATCGATTTCGCACAGGGATCCCATGTAGCCATCCTGGCAGATGCATTTAAAAGAGGCAATTTCATCGACGCACCTGTTGAAGTAAATCTGCTCAGCACTTTGAAAGATTTAAAAATAAATATAAAATCGAGCTATTAAAATAATGAACGTAAAAGTTATTGGAATTTAAAAATGGGTTAGTTTTATTATGTATTGATACTTTCATTATCTGCGGCATTTTTTCCATTTAACTACATACAATACTGTAAAGCTGTTAAGAATTCTATTTTCTGTTTAAATAATCCAATAGTTTTATCATTATGATAATGGCGTATCGAGGGACGAGTCTAAGTCATTAACCGTAAATGCCCTTGGCGCGGTTCGGGGGGGGGGCAACACGAAGAATTTTGCCATGTTTTATGTTTTTAAAATAAGTTGAGATGAGAAGGAGTCATTTACCCTCGCACCCTATTCTATTGTGTCATTAAATGTGTGTTGGCTAAATTTGATTGCTAATATGGGAGGATCGTAAGGAATCACTCAATTCTTAAGACATAAGGTGAACCTGAATGACTTAGACTTCTGGGAACATTAATATGAAAATTGTGAAGCAAGCGAAATAAATACCATTACAATCTTTTGTTGTGACGACCCGCACCTCCGCAAGTTAAGCATATCCCTGCACGGAGGAGGAAATCGTTAATTGGTTCAGCATCATTTTTGTATCTCTCAAGAGAACATACAACTTGTTTCTTTATATGACAACTTCTCTTCCATAATATGTGGTAGCGGAATTAATGAGAAAGAAATGAAACATGCTGCAAGAATTCAAATGACACCTCCTCAAGAAATTATAGCACCGTTCTTAAAGCATGCGTGTACGTTAAGACTATGAAAAAGATAACGAACTGACATGAAAATGCTGAGCATTTAGATGCAACGCTTGCTGAAAGATTCAAAAAATTTTTGCATAAGAACCGAGTTGCTGTTTATTCATTGATATAATTGTATGGTTCGTTTAAATAAATTTCTATAAATATTAACCCTTTAACGGGCACGAGCCTTTTCTTTCAAAATTTACATTTTAAGCTGTAATTATAGAATAGAAGTTCATTTATGACCAAAAAAAAGTTTTTTTTTTTTCCCCTTAAATTTTGTTGTGGCTGCTGTTTATAACAGGGGTGATAACATATTTACTTCCGCCCAATACAAGCAATGATATTTTACTCACTAATTATCAATAGAAAAAAATATGAAATACAAATAATTTCACAAGTAAATATGCATTTTTGTAAATCTATTTATTATTAATTATTTCAAAATTTTAAATATATTAATTACACCTGAAATAAGTTGTAGAAAAACCAAATACAATGTAATTTACCAAATGCATTATTTTTAATTATTCTAGTGAAAGAACGTAAAACAAGGAGCTGCTCACAATGGAACATTACATATGGAACAAGACACTTTTGTTCGTTTCGTGTTAATTTTAGTGCTACAATGTTTGCAAGATAGTTTAAGGCAGTAGTAAGATATTTACCACCGCCTTAAAAAGGGTTAAAGAAGAATGCGTGTATGTTGACACTCTGCAGGTAGGCCGTTTGCTCTAGAATTACTTAACTTAGCTCATACACTTTGGTAGATGGAATGTGTAACACAGCAATTTTTTTGAAATTCTAATTAAAAACTAAGGAAAGTTTTGATGCTTTTCAGCAACAACTTTTGGAAATATCACCGCACAAAAATATTTTTCACATTATCTTAAAAGTGAAAAAATAAAATGTACTTTCAATGATCTATATATAACTATTAATAAGATTTTCAAAAATATTTTAAGTGTATTTCACGACAAAATATTTAATTATTGCTGTGGAACTCCTATCGTTTTTATTGTAGCTATTAATATTACATCATGCCATTTTTACTTTCTATTATACGAAATATAAAATATTGTAATCGTCCAAAAATTCGAAAAACACATTTTTGGAAAATGTCCGTCTGTTTGTGGCAAGAATAAATCGTAAACGCTTTGAGGTTGTCGATTAAAATTTTGTATGCGATTTTTACATCAAATTTATGGATTTATATTAATTTTTTTGTAAAATCCGGTCCTACCAAGTTTATCTCTCCGATTGTTATAAGTTAATACGAAACGAAGAGAACTAGATAGACAAAATTTAATACAATTTAACACATATGATTATATTTCTGTTAAATTATAGATGTTAAATAATTACGCATTCAAAATTTATAATACAGACACCCATCAAAGCCAAGTTCAACAAGGAATTGATCGTCTGTCGGTTTATAATTTCAAAAACAAGTAAACGGGGTGAATTAAATGTGTCAAATTTGGTATGGAATTTGGTGACTACAAGTGTAGTTCTGTGTAAAATTTTTGTTTCAATCAGTTGGAAAAAAACATGTTTAAAAAGCAAATTCGAATTTTGGATACTTGTAACCGCATGCTAGAGATTCATCGCCAAAATTCTCGCCACGGACCACACTATAGATTCAGTAAAATTATTAATATCACCCCAATGGTTAATATTTCATAATTGCAAATAATATACAAAGTGTATTTTTTCCTGGGATAACGTCTTTATTAGAAAGTATGCGATAAAATATTGAGGAAATCGCCCCCTCTGGTTTCCATTGTTTATGATCAAGGTAGGAAGATTTAGCTTATTTTTTTGCGTTGAGTAAGTTTCAATATAAGCACGGTTTTAAAATAATTTTTGTAATTTTGTATTTAATTTAAACTTATGATATTTCCGCACCCAGTCATCATGGGTGATATCAAAGGTCCATGACAACTGTGGCATGTTATTATTTTTTCGACACATTTGGCAGTAAAAACTAACGTAAAAGCATTAATATTTTGTCAGCATCATGGGCACAAAATGAGCTAATCCTTACTATTTGTGTATAACTTTCTGACTCATTCTAAAAATGCAATAGAAACGTTCGGAGAAACAAATCAGCGTAGAGTTTTATTTATTAGACTTATTCACTTTTATATAAATGGAATTTTAAATTAAAATCACGAGTATTGGTCGTTGATTAATTATTCATTTAATTATCAAATAATACATTTATTTGAATTTAAATATTCATTCACCCTTTTATGAGTATTGATATAGCGTTACTATTAATACTAAGCGATTTAATAAAGCTAGCTTTAATTAAAGTATATAAAATAGCTTAAGTGTTTCATTATACTTTTTATAACTAAAATTCTTGTTAACATCCCTGTAAGTATCGAAATCTCATTAGGATGAGAAGGTTGAATCCTTCAGGAATGTCGAAAAGCGCATTCGCACTTCAGAAGCAAAAAATTATTCCGGCTTAAGTGGCGTTCGACATGGCACTAAATGAAGTGAAAACTCTATAAAAAAGTTGCTTCGCTATGTACCATCCACCAGTTATTAACTTAATTAAAAACCTATGAATATATCCAGAAGACTTTAAATTTATTCGCATGAGTGGATACAAAGTATTTAATTGGCATTTAAGAGAACTTTTTTTAATAATCTTTCTATGCAATGTAAAAAATATTTAAAAAAATGCCTTTATGAATTTTGAAAAAAAAATATGCTACAAGCGGACATACTTTTAAATTGAGGAAGAAAAAAAATTAATAAACGTGATTGCCATTTTATCAAAGAAAAAAATTGTGTTTTACGAATATTTTAACAAAGATTTTTTTTTTTTACATACTTTTTTAAGCATCACTTATTTCTTGTTTATAGAAGATGTAAATCGTTTTTTTAATTACTTCCCGATTTATTAAAATTCTGAGACTTTATACAGTTATGTGCTACAAAACGATAATATAATATTTTAAAATGTTCAAAGCTACTTTATTAATTTAAGAAATTAATTTTAGTTGCATTTTTATTCCATTCGAGTGGCATCATCTGGAAGTAAATTTCCGGAAGAAAATGGCTTAATAGAATCTATAATATTATGAATATTGTGATGTGAATTATATTGAAAACTAAAAGATGGAAAATGATGAAAATAAAAGTGTGCCTTAAAAACTATTTTTATTATTATTATCGTTTTGAAAAGCCTGAAAGGATTATTTTTTTACCAAATGTATAGAGGTCACCCCCCCCCCCTTCCCAAATCGCAAGAGTTTGTTATGCTGAAAATGTTAGAAAGAAATTCAAGTAGAATTAATAAAATTCGAAAAAAATTCCAAAACATCCGATGTAACTGAAAAGTATAGTATAAATACGATTCTAATTTTATACGATTAATATTTCTATCAGTACCTCACACTTTCACGATTTTGTTTTTATTTTAATATTTTTCACAAAAAAGTCGTATTTGAAAATTTTAATATTGTTTTTTTAAGCTGATTTCGAAAAGTTTATTTGTTCTTTGACTGCATAATTGAATCAATTGTAGTTGATAATTTTCTATTGAATCTACATTTATCTACTAATATTAAATGAGATAAGTAAAAAAATTATAGGATGTCTATACCGGCCGAAGCTTAACAGCTGCAAGGGTAATTTTCCCTTCAAATTCCTTTAAAAAAAAGTCGAGTAAAGAACAAAATAAATGAATAGCCAAACGTTATGTACAATATGGTTACTTTCCTACATAATCGTCTTGAAGATTCAGGTATTTGTCTTATCGGTGGACCAAGTTTCCATCGCTCTCCACAAAGAATGTTATCGCCAGTGATGTGATATGGTCTTAACGTTCCTTTGTACATGAATATTGTCACAGAAATCCGCTCATGAATATTGTGACATGCACTTTATCTTCAGTCAATACGATACCTTACGAATTGCTAGGGAATATGCTCGAGCTACACTGTGTAAAAAAAGTAGAAGGACAGTGTCTTTTTGCCAATTAATATCTCTTATTTTCCCCTAACTCCCAGATATTTATGCAGATTTAGTTTAAGGACCCTTGTTTTCATTTTAGGCAAAAATTAAACATCTACCACTAATATTATTAAGAAAATTAGTATATTAGTATATATAATTTCCGATGCGTAAAAAAAAAAAAAAAAAAAAGAAGGACACTTGCTAATATATTTAATTTAGTGAGTTGTTCTTTATTTAAATAGTGATTTTGTACTTTGTTTATCCTTTTCTGTCAAAAAAATCTAATTTTTTTTAAAAGTTACGTTGTTTCTCCGTTCTCAGAAACGCCTAAAGGAATACCTTTGAACGATTTGCAAAAAGGGCAAATTTCTGCATATCAAAATGATGGTAAAGGTGTCAGAGAGATTGCTCGATTGTTGCAGGTGAGCCCCAATACAGTTTCAAACTTTATCAGAAATCTTTATAAAAATGGAAATAAAAAGAAGACTGGTAGACCGAAGAAGTTAACACCACGTGATGAAAGAAAACTTGCTCGTGTGCTGAAGAAGAACAAAGGAAGTGTTTCAAAGGCAAGAAATCAAGCAGGACTTAATCATGTGACGAAACAAACAGTTTACAACTGTATTAAAAGATCTAAAAAATTCGTTTTCAAAAAACTGAAACATCATCCTAAGTGGAAACAAGCTCACATTGATAACCGTTTAGCGTGGGCTAAGGAGCACATGTCCTGGACTACAGAATGGACTTCTGTGATATTTTCCGATGAAAAGAAATTTAACTTAGACGGTCCAGACGGATATCAGCACTACTGGCATTGTCTGGGGACTGAAGGCGAATACTATTCAACACGACAAATGGGAGGAGGGAGTTTAATGGTTTGGTTGGCTGTTGGATACGGAGGAAGGACAAGTCTGGTTTTCTTAAATGGTAGGCAAAAACATACAGACTACATTCAAGTGTTGAATTCCGAGCTTCTTCCTTATGCCTCTGACATGGGGGGGGTGAAGAGTGGAAGTTTCAGCAAGACGGAGCTTCCATTCACACCGCGACTGGAGTCAAAAATTGGTTCCTAACAAATAATGTGGATGTTTTACCATGGCCAGCCAAAAGTCCTGACCTTAATATAGTGGAAAACATCTGGGCAATGCTAGTTCGTCGAGTTTATGCTGATGGAAGGCAATTTGATTCGCAAACTCAGCTTCGAGAAGCATTGAATGACTCGTGGGACAATTTTTGTCAAACTGAAATTCAAACTCTATACAATTCACTTCCAAACAGAATATTTGAAGTTATAAAGGCCAATGGGAAGACCATTCCTTATTAAAGTCACTGTTTTTTCATTCATTATAATGCTGTCCTTCTACTTTTTTTACAAAGTTTCAAAAAAGAGAAACTATTTTTGTTGCCATTAATATTTTATGTTTGAACATCATAATTCTGATATTAAAATTGTATTTTTGAAGTATTTGTTAAATGTTTCCAATAAAAAATTTTAGTAAAAATAAAATATTTTTCGGTTATTGTTACAAAATCAAGTGTCCTACTTTTTTTACGCAGTGTAAGCATCCCGCCTTCCTCTCAATACTAAAATAATCCACAGGCTATATATATACGATAGACTGAGAATACAAATATTATAAGAATCTACAATTTAATTGCTAAAATTATGTACTAAATTTCACTTTCTGACGCTGTTAGGTTGTTGAGTTATTGTGCTTACGTGCATGCGAAAGGTTGAACAACAGATAGTTGACTTTTTGTGGTATTTGGTTTAAAATGTGATACGCATCTACAATTTAGATGGTAAAATTATGCAATAAATTTAGTCTTTGTAAGCTTTTATATCTTATAATTATCATATTCACTTGTGCTTGGGCAGATAAATCAAATTTTGAATGATCATTTACAATCTAAGTCCATACATTTTTTGTAATCATCACATACCAAATTTCATTTCTCTAGCGCAAAGCACTTTTTAATTATTGCGTTCATGGAAAGACAGAATCGCAAAAATGTGTTTCTTTCGGATTCGGAGAGGTTTGTAAGATGGATATTCGCTAAAATCTTGAGTTCGAATTTTTGAACAATTATTATACTTTCACTTTTTTTACTTCGCATACCAGAATGTAAAAATATACTTGCTTACTTAATGTTTATTTTGAGAGAAAAGATTTAAGACGTACAAAAACTGATTTTATTATTATAATAAAACACATTTGTCATGATTGGTGCCCAAAATATAATATATTGGAAATAATTATGTTTTGAAGTAAATATATTGAACATTATCAGAATCATTTCCCTTTACATATTTATATTAAAAATATGATTTTTAATGTCATAGTTACTTATTTTGGGAGTACTGAAGGATCTTGCCAAATTTTATGGGTGGGCACACATACTAAAATAATTTTTCAATTGCCAAGTAGAAACAACAAATAATCGTACAGTTCTGAAACTACTTCGTAACCGGCATACTGAAACTGTCCAGTAAATTGATAGCTATTATACTATGATTAAACCTGTTTCCACGTTCATACACCGTGCCTCGTGTTGTACATGCCATTGAGATGCCTGTTTACACCGCCGGCTAGAGGGGAGGCGAATGAATGGGAACTCGTTAGAGAGAAAATTCGAGATAAATCTCACCGTTTACCTTCCGTTATTGAGACAGGTAACGTTCTCGCAGTCGTCGACGTCGATGGAGCAATCTATTCCTATGAATCCATCCCGGCATACACAGAACGAGTTATTGGATCCAGCCTCCTCTACGCACGTCCCCCCGTTCAGGCACAGGATGTCGGGGTAACAGATCTCCTGGGCTCGCTCGCACTGCGCTCCTTCATAACCTGCAGGGCAGATGCATGCGTAATCGTTTACCTAGGGTAAATGACTCGGCATCAAAAGCTGGGATTGCTTCTGCAGGGATAGAGAACTTAATAAGGGAGCATTTAACGGAGATGGCATGCTAAAGGTTAGAGGATAGCCAATGAAATGACAGCTTTTGAAATATCATTATAGAGTGGAACTGGGCTAGTGGGGCCACAGTATGAATTTGATCTAGTTAGACATTCGAAATAATGAAACCAAAGTCTAAAAGTGACTATAGTAAGGAAAAAAACTACTTTTTAAAAA
Organism: Argiope bruennichi; assembly: GCF_947563725.1. Taxonomy (NCBI): domain Eukaryota; kingdom Metazoa; phylum Arthropoda; class Arachnida; order Araneae; family Araneidae; genus Argiope; species Argiope bruennichi. The sequence goes on along the minus strand of NC_079154.1, from coordinate 124,628,212 downwards.
TGAAGCTTGGTAAGAAAGATATACATAATAAAAGCTAAAGATTTTCAGCTGAATACCATGGCATTGAACTGTTTCAAAAAATGAAATAAATTAGTAGTTTATAATTATAATAATGTGATAAAATTGTAATTAATAATCTTAAAAATAATTATTTTCATAAATCAATTAATATTTTTAGTAAGCAAACAATATATATAGCACTTTGAATCTAACAAGAGTATAAGATAATACGTACAGTCTGTGCTTAATGTGTCCAGTTTTTTAAAAAAGAAGTGAGAATTATTTTAAAATTATTTTTTGACTGAATAAGGTGGTAAACTTTTAACTTAGTAGCCTGAGGCCTTGCATAGCTACAAATTTCCCAGGTTGCCAACAGCTTTACAAAATTATTCATTTAGGGTATCCACGAACACAAGGTATATATCTAATAAAAACATAATTTTTAATTTAAAATTTAAATTAATAATAAATTTTTAATTTAAATTAATAAAAACAATTTTTAAATTTGACTTTCGAAATAAACAAAAACAATTTGATATACCAATATTTTTACGTGATATTAGGAAAAAGGTACAATCTTGAGATTAAAGAAGAATTCATTAAATTCGAATGCAAAACGTTCGAATGAGCCATGTTTTCCTGTATTCGTAATGTGAAAACGACCCAGAAGTATTAGCACAATATACAATTTAAGTATCACGCATAAAATAAATAATATGCATCATAATTTCAGAAATTGTCACCAATATGTTGAGTTGCTTAACCCCTTGATTTACGATTTTACTTAACTTCCTAATTAGATTACTTATCCCATTTGGGGTATTTATTATTATTTTGATTCTTATATTATTATAAGAGCATATAAAATACTGAAGAGCATATAAATACAAATATAATATAAAAGCATATAAATACTTTTATGTGATTTTTGAATATTAAATTAGTTAATAATTTCACTTAATTGTAAAGTTAAAAATTCAATTACTCAAGCTCATCATTATATGCGAAGGGAGTAAGAATGCTTTAACATTTTGTTAATGCGGTTAACTTTCTTTAGAGTAATTAAATGTGTTTAGCTAAAACAAATGCCTGATCAGCAGCAGAAACTTCATTCATTAGGTGATAATTAATGTTAAAGGTGAATTCAGAATGACAACCATAGCAAATTTGAAACTTTCTTTGTTGTTTTTAAGGAGGTAAGCTTCCTTGAATTCCATAATGGAATTAAAATTAATCGTTAGATGTTAGAAAAAAAAAATTGATCGTAAAATGGTTATTCAGCAAATTTCAATTAATTCTTTAATTGTTCTAAATCCTTATTTATTTATATTTAAAATAATTAATAAAAACTAAAGAATACCCTACTCTAACCACTCTTCCAGTTTCGCAAATTTTTGCTTTATTTGAAAGCTAATGACTTCTGTATGGGTCAACTAGACATCAATAGACACTTGCCTTTCACCAATTTCTATTTTCTAGAGAATTCTTATTCTATTTTATTATTTCATTGTATCTTCTGTATAGGAAAAAATCACGAAGAGTCCTCCTATTCCCTCTACCTTACCGATTTCACTAATTTTTATTTCATTTGAAAATTTGTGACTCTAGATTGGTCATCAATCACCCTTCCGCCTGTCTTCATTCTAAATTTTAGAGAAATATTGTAAAATAAAAACATTAGCTCAGCCCCTGGTCTCAGCATCTGGGCTGAATTCGTCAATAAAGTGTGTGAGTGTAAATAACCACTCATATAACCACTGTGCAAGCATAATTTAAAATAGCACTTTCATTTGTTCTTTTAAGATGTAGCACATCAAAGTTAGTTGATTACTAAATTAATTTTGGCAAAATAATGAACAGTGGATCGTCGAAGGCCGCTAGCCTTTTATTAAAGGTGGGTAATAAAATATACGAAGTTGTTTAATATAATCTGACGGGCGTAAATATTTGCAATGTTGCGAAAAAGCATTTTCTTCTTACCTTGTCTATACAAGTCCCATTATTCATACAGGGGAATGAAAGACATTCGTCTTCTTCCTCATCACACAGTGCTCCTGAGAAACCTTCGCTGCAATTACAGTAAAAGGAGCCGACTGAAATGGAGATACACAAGGATTGAAGTAAAGGCTTTAAACAACTAAATCTAATATTCAAGCACACTCAGGAACAAATATCCTTTATGTATTTTTACAATGAGTGTCGAAGGGAAGCGGTGGCCTGGTAGTAAAGTATCGGCTTCGGAACCTGAGGGTTTCTGGTTCGAGACCCAATTCCACCTAAGAACTGTCATGTAAGCGGGTCTGGTGCATGTTAAATACGTCGGGGACAAACATTCTCCAGCGGTGTGATGTGAAAGCTTGGAGAGGGGTACCAGCTCAGGTGTCCTCCTCGTCATCTGACCGCGGTTCAAGATTACAAATTTCGTCCCAAAATAGCCCTAATGTTACTTTAAAACGGGACAATATAACTAAACAAAACAATGACTATTGATGTCATCGTGCCCTTATCATAGTATCCTAATGATCCTGTGTTCTTCACCTGATTCTATGCTATTCTTTCTTTCTCCTTCTAAAAAGTAATTGAGGAAGTTTTTCCATGAAAAACTGTTGCTGTTCTGTTTGCTTATTGTTTCTTATGGACAGTTGAAGGAACTATGTGTTGTATAAATAATTAAATTGAGTTGTATAAGCTTTCCCAATGAATTTTAAAATAAAAACAACAACAAAATTTACTACTGTAAAATTTTTTCCTTTATAGGAAAAATAAAACACAACATTTATTTGAAAAAGATATTTTGTATTCGACCATGCAAAAGTGTCAAAATATTTTATGACCAATTCGGAATGTCGCATTTCCTATAAAAAAAAATCGGATCTTAAAACTCAACCATATTTCAACACTAAATAACCACATGATGTGCTACTTATCGGACAGAAATATCATAGTATCATAAAAGCATTTAATGGGTAAAATGTTCACAGGTTTGTTATTATTCGTGCCACGCTAAGAGCAAAGATTAAAGATCTTATCGCTATTGTGACACAGCACTGGGATTCGAGCCAAATAGTTTGAAAGACATTAAATACCTTATTTCGGTTCGGTACCCTGCATTATCTGACGAAACGACTCGAATGAATGTGCCGCTTCCTCAAATTTGTTATTTTGTATCGTTGTTTTTTGGTATTGTTCTTGATATAAATGGAATGATAGCTGTTATATGACGTCAAAAGAAATTGAGTAGTCTTTCAAAAGTTCAAAAGGAATCCATGAATCAAATGAAAAGTGAATCCACATATGCTGCAACTTATCGCGTACATAATTTTTAAAAAGACGAATTTAACTACAATTTGTAAAAAAATTCCAAACATTTCATTAATTACAATTTACCAGTAAAGGAACGACAATAACAGAAAATTGTTGATTACGGTTGCCGATAACACAGAAATATGGAAATAAAATCTTAGTATACAACAAATATGATATAAAAGTACATATAATGCTTAAAATATTTCACAGAATTATGAAAATTATTAATTAAATCAAAATTAGAAAAATTCATTATTTTATTTTATTTATTTATTTATTTTTTTGCTCAATGCTTCTAATAATGCTTGGAAGAATGTGTGGAATTATTTTAAAGCAGCTCAGAAGATAACTCTGTTACCAAACTGCTGCATTTTCGAACAAACGTTATTGTGGAGAAGCGCCATTTTGCTATCAAGGGATGCCATTAAGAACATTTCGCATTGCAAAACAGTCACTTGTGAAGGAGTGCATTTTTAAGCCTGTGGAAGTCACCTTTTCAAAAAAGTGCGGGCTAAGAATGAAAATGCTGGCGACTTCGCACTTTGGCTGCGTGCAAAAGTACTAGTGCCATATTATGCCGATTTTGGTCAGCTCAGTGCATATAATTCTTAGAAATTATTTAAGGAGAAATGCACTCCTTCCATCCAGATGCTAACTTCCTTAAATCTAACGAAAAATGAATTCTTAGAGGCGACACACTTTTGCTTATCGTCCATTTTGCAAATGGAGATGCGCTGGAATTGATAAGGAAATAGGACACAGAAGTTTGAGGAACAAGGCTTTTTGTGTATCCAAAATACGAGGTTCCTTTTATTGTTTGCATATGATCAGTAGTCATCGCATTCACATAACTTCAACAATAACGAATGGATGCCAGGATTACGATCTTCCACAATAGTAATTAGCTTCTTTAATTTCTTCAAAAAATCTTGTACAGCTTACAAGTAACATTGATCTCATTATAGTTGATGATTTTTATGATAAATACTCAATGCTTTCGCATCACTTCTCACTTTAAAATAATAAGGCTATTCCAATTCAATACATTATTTGGTTGCAAGTAGGGATTGCAATACCGGTATACCGAATACCGGTATTTTGAGCAATTTGTACGATTTTGTAATACCGGTATTCACAAGTTTAAATACCGGTTTTTCGGTATTTACTAGAAATTTTTAAAATTGTCTACACTAAATGTTCAGGAATCGCCAACATAGCAAAATAGTATACGTTTTTGCTTTTATATCTCCATAATGGACGAAATTAATTGCTTAATAAATGGCTAAAATCTAAATTAGCGAAACATGGATTATCCCTGAAAGAAAATATTGTATCCATAACTACTGATGGAGCAACAGTTATGAACAAGTTAGAAAGTTGATTGGTGCAAATCAGCAATTGTGTTATGCTGATGGAATTCAATTAGGAGTAATAGATATCAAAAAATAAAGAACAGAAGAATCCAAATACTGTGGATATAAAACTTCGGATTCCAACTTTGAAGAGAGTAAGAGTGAGAGTGATATTGACAATGAAAATATTGACTATCTCATTGCTGAAGAAGATATTTCTAATGAGGATGAAATATTAACCAATCACGAAGTGCTTCCTATAGTTTATAAAGTTCAAAAAATTTTTAAGATATTTAAACGTTCCCCTATAAAAAATGACATATTACTAAAATATATACTAACTAAAAATAAAACAGAATATATGTTAATATTAGATTCTAAAACACGTTGAAACAGTTTACTCCTAATGATGGAACGATTTTTGAAACTGAGAAATCCAATTCAAAAAGCAAAAATCGACTTCAACTAGTAAATTAATTTTTCAGATAATGAATTCGACTCAATATCCAGAACTGCATCAGCTCTACTTCCAATAAAACTGACTGTTGAGGCATTATGTCAGAGAGATTCTAATTTATTAACAGCTAATGCAACAATAAATTTCATGTCGCAGTCACTGAAAGAACAGCGCACATCACTATCTGAAGAATTATATATTACATTGAAAAATCACACAGTTGAAAGGCATACCGAAATAGAAAATGTCTTATGGTATTTACTTAATTATAATGATTTTAAAAATGAAAATGAAAAGAAAATAACCAATTCAAATCGGATTAAGTTTATAGTAAATTTTCTTAAATGTTTTTACCCATAAACCTATACGGTTCACCACAAGAATACGGTTCACTTATCGAAGATTATGATGACATCAATGTCGATAGTGAAAAGGAATTGTCTCTTGAAGAAAAATTAGAATTAGCGATAGATAAAAAACATTTCAAAGAACCAAACTACAATACAGAAATCAGCTATATCCAAAACCACCCGACGAGAAATCGATTTAGTTGAAGATGAGGGATATATAGGTAAATACTTGGAAAAAGTATATCGCTCATTCCTAACAGTACCACCAACTAGTGTAGATGCCGAAAGAGCGTTTTTGACATCTGGTAATTTTTGCACAAAATTACTTTTCAGGCTTAATGGTAGTACAATTGATACATTATGTTTTTTATTATCAAATTTCAAAAAATTTTAATAGTACCACAGACTGAAGAGTGATATTTACACTTTTTTTATGATTTAAATAAATAAGATGTTCCTTTACTTTTTTGAAACTCTTTATATATGTTATATTGTATAAGTTACAAATTATTTTTTGTAACATTTACACTCTCTAATGAAACTGGCAAATAAAACAAAGAAACACCTGTGTTTTCTTTATTTTTCTAAAATTTCAAATACCGGTATTAAAACCGGTATCCCGGTATTAAGATCTGAAAAATACCGAATACCGGTATTGAAATTTTGGTCCGGTATTGCAATCCCTAGTTGCAAGTATCATCTCGTAGACACTTCTTGTTGCTCGATTGAAGGAGACACTTTCCCACAATGTTTTTTAACTCTTTCTCTTCTGATCCTGCCCAACCAGCCGTGCAAATTCTATCATACTAGACCACTTTCTTTTTCAAAAACGAGGAGTATCGAATATGTTCACGCTTTACATTGTGCATCTCTCGTTTTAAACAGAAACCAACCAGCCAGAGTAAAATTTTCACGGCCGGTTGGGGTGGGTCAGTTGCGTAAAAATTTAAAAGTCTTTCAACTTGATTAGCGCCATAATATTCTGTGATTGATTTTTCTATTATTTCTGTACAGTGTGTAATGAAAAATATATAATCCCACCTCGTTTCTCTAAGTCAGTGTCAGTTTACAAATGCTGTTTGTTGCATGTCTCTTACTCAACTGATTTTCTTATTTTATGCATCGTTCCTAGGCCTTATGGGATTTTTTTAAATACGCTGATCTTTTTGTGATAGGAAAATGTGAGTGTTGCCATAAGAAAATTTTGATATTTTCATAATAATCTTAATTATGGCGATTGAATTTTTATTATTTGCAGTCACGAATCCCTTCCTCACTAGAGAGAGCCCCAACCCCCCAAATGAGAATGCGAGGCTTCTGTTATAATAGTTGATTCTCGCTTTTCTGGTCGGTAAAGGGATAGTGTGGGGTTCGATATCTCTATATAAATGGTGGGACAACTTCCAACTCTAAGGGCTGTATCGTGACTGGTGACGCCCATTAGGATTCAACCTTAATTTCCGCCATAGTGCCAACGAGATGATTCGAGTCATTCAGTCAATTTACTCTGGACTCTAAGGTAGGGTGGGAGAAACTCTTTTGGTGTTACCTTATCTACCTTATTACTTTATCTACCTCTCCATCTTATATAATTTTTGCCAGTCAACAAAAATAATTTCAAAATTCAGCCAAATGAAACCCAAGCTTAAAAATGCAAAAACACCAAACCGGTTCAAGAAATTTTTAATAAAGTGATGAGGATGGCTTGAGGAAATAATAATTCACTATTATAATCGTAGTCCCCCATTTTGTTCTAATAAATATTCTTTCTAAAAGAGAAATCTAAAAATTTACCAAAGAGCAAAAGTTTAGCGAAAGATGCTTTCTTTAAAGACATACTTAAAGTTTACGATGCCAAATGACATGTTACGATGTGTTTTAAAGTCACCTCAACCTCAAAAGAAGCTCTGAGTTGAATCATCTTTAAAAGAGCTATGAATACGTGAAGCCATTAGTCAGTAATGGCATTTTCTCTCTCTTTCTTTACTTTCAACAGCGGCACAAAAGTTCCGATCTTCATTTAAGGGTGTTAAAAGCAAGAGGCACGTCTAGTTCAAAACCAGAAGAAAAATAACGTAACAACCAGGACAAACTACTTGATTAAATTAAATCTCCAATTCGCGCGTTTTTGTATCTCGTGTATTTTTGTACCCGATTGATTTTCTTTTCTTCGTAGAGCTCGGATATTTATAGCGTTTATTTCGGAAACTAATTTTATGGTTAGGGCTTTCTATTTATACACTTTTTAAAAAAGGAAGCAGATTATTCTGAAAGTTATTTATCTTCTGTAGTGCAGTTTATTAAAGCAGTTAAGTGCTTTGTATGAAGCTTCTCTGTACACAATGAAGGAGAAAGTATGTGTAGGAGCTCTACAAGCCAGACGGTTTGATTTAAAATGATCAAATCTGCTTCAAGACATTTTTTTATACATCTGCATCACTGAATGTTTCTGCAGTTACTTATGTTAATGTTCTGAAACTTATTAATTAATGTTATGAAATTTAAATCTATTTATAAAAAAATATTCAAAGCTTTAGACAATATTAAGACTAAGATTAAAAAATTGCTTTCTTTGGCCATTGATTCTGAAGTAGGATTTTTATTTTGTAGAAAATACATTTTAAAATTGCACAGGCTATAATTTGTTTTGATTTATCCAATTAAATTCTTTTTTGTTTTCTGGTCTTTTAAATAGAAAAATGAAATTAAAAAAATGTGTATTTAACATTAATATTTAACAGCCTAAAAAGTCAATAATTTAGGCGAACAAGATGTTGGCCAAAGTCGGTTAATCTTTAGTATTATATCAACATTGAACTCATTCGCCACATATTAATAGATCTTGAGTACAAAATGTCTTGAATATTGTTCTGAGTCGATTAATGATGGCTCTCATATTTCTAAGTAACATTGTTTTGGTGAGCTGAGGTACTGGGCACTTTCAGCTTAATTTTTTCCCCCTTCAGGCAGTTTAAGCAAGGAAAGAGAAAATAAAAAGCAATAGAAATTCAAGATACAGATATATTTTTCGAGAAAAAATCACAACACTTATTCACTATCACTGCCAGTATACTTTCTTTCCATTTGATAGTATGACCTGCTGGTGTCAATATATTCACAATAGATCTTAAAGTAAATATTTGATTATAAATTAGCATAAGAATTAGTATATAATTATTTACATCTGAATTGAAATCATGATACAAAAATCATACCGGTTAGTCATATTATGCATACAATGCTAATAAAATCGGCAAGATTGAACTAAAATGTGGTTTGGATTATTTGTTTTATTTAGCTATACCAACGACTTGATTTGTAGCAATGTTAGGTGCTATTTTCCGATGGATCTCATAATCTGAACGGCGGCCAAATGAAAAGAACGACACCTGAGCTGACATACCTTTCTCAAAATCTCTATACTATTCAGGGAAGAGAACTGGGTCAAGGGAATTTGAGCGTATGAGACCAACTTATACGGCAGTTCTTCGGTGGAATCGGATTCAGAATCTCGAAACATGAGGTATCAAAGACGAGAAGTTGAATATTTGAATTCGTTTCTACTTTAACGTGATTTCAAATAGTGCTTTTGTTGTCCAATATTATTAAAAATATTTACCAATGAACTAAAATAAAATAACGAGTTCTCTAATTTTAATTTAATTAATAATTTTGATATTACCGTGAAATACTTAAAGCATTAAATATAGCCACATAAATATATTAAGCATTATATATAACTTTATATCATATTTATTGTATATTAAGATTTACTTCCACATTTCTGTGTAATTGAAATCAGGAAAATTCTGTGTTATCGGCAGTCGTAATCAACAATTTTCTCTTAATGCCATTCCTTTAATATAAGTTCTGTAATGTTTTTACAAAATGTAGTAAGATTCATCCTTTTTAAAAATTATGTACGTGATAAGTTGCAGCATATGTGGATTCACTTTTCATTTGATTCATGCATTCCCTTTGAAGTAAAGACATTTGAAGGGACTACTCAATTTCTTTTGACATCATATAACAACTATCATTCCGTTTATATCGAGAATAATACGAAAAGGCAATGATACAAAATAACGAATCATTCGAGTCGTTTCGTCAGATAATTCAGGGTACCGAACCGTTATAAGGTATTTAATATCTTTCAAACTATTTGGCTCGAATCCCAGTGCTGAGTCACAATGGCGATAGGATCTTTAATCTTCGCTCTTAACGTGGCACGAATAATAACAAACTTGTGAATATTTTACCCATTAAATGCTTTTATGATACTATGGTATTTCTGTCCGATAATAAGTACATCATGCGGTTACTTAGTGCTGAAATATGGTTGAGTTTTAAGATCCGATTTTTCGACAGGAAATGCGGCATTTTAAATTGATCATAAAATATTTTGACACTTTTGCATGGTCGAATACAAAATATATTTTTCAAATAAATTTGGCGTTTTATTATTTATAAAAAAAGAAGAAGAAATTTCGATAAATTGTGTGGATGCATTTATTCTTTAAAGCTTTGGAAAGCAAAAGTAAAGTGACAAATTTATCTCACCAAAACAGCTTTTCAATATTTCAACATTTTTTTTTTGCATTCCCATTCTTTATGAAATACTTTATCTCTCTATTATAATTTTAAATATAAAGAATAAGTCAAAGAAGGGGAAACTTACATATATCATTCGATCTTCACATACTTTTATTTATTCACTTGTATCGTGCTTATGGTTTTAAAGGTTCTATTCTATGTAGGTTTCTTTCTTTTTTAAATATGAAAAATATTTTGAAATAAAAGCCATTCACTTATCAGGAGTGCAACTAGACGAAAATAATATACTTCTGGTAATAATTATATATTGTGAGGAATTAATGGAGATGCATTGAAATTTTAAGTTGAAACAGAAACGATATGTACAGTGATGCACATACGTCAAAGAAGGCATCTTTTTCCTAAATTCTCCTCTGGGAATCCCTTTTCTTTAGGGAAAGAAAACCGGGTTTCATATATGCCGCAAACTGTCTATTGCGTGATCTGTTTTTTAACATCAAGAATTCAAAACCGCATCGCTCTTTGCGATTTGGAGTGTAAAAATCAAAGTCTCAAGACTAGTGACTGAAGCACGTTTGACACGTTTTATGTTTACACACTGAATTGAACTACTTATTTATATTGTTTGCTCGTTCCAGTGAGTATTATTCGAAATAGAAGTGCGAATAACAATCGTTTTCGGATAAGCATTGCACATTTCAGAAGGAAACATCTTTTAAGTATTGTTTTTTCTTAAAGGTTTTTTTTTTTTTGATAATATTTCTAATATTTTTTGTCTTGCTGCGATTAAGACAGTAAACATAAAATTCCTCCATACATCTTCATAAAAGCACATACTGCTTTCACTTGAGAAACGCGAATATTTAACTAATAAATAGGTATTAGTGCCTTTATTAGAGCCATATATAAGGCGAATGACCTCATATCAAAAAATTAGTATCACCATGAAGAAAATTTATTATGAAATATATTTAACATGATACATTGTTTGTTTTTTAATGTGTTCGTCGATGATGAAAAAAATAATAATAAAGGGGAATCTATGGATTAAAAGTTTAATTTTTTGGAATCTCATTATAAAGTAACGTGTGTGGTGAATAGCTTACAAGCCAGTTAACAGCTACGCTGCACGAGCAATTGCTTTTGTATCATGGTTATGCTACTGGGCTGCGAACCACAAGGTCCCAAGTTCTATCCTCGCTCATACCGATTCGCCACACGCGTATTGATTATTTGACTTCAAGAGTTTTTAAATGAGTAGACCTCCTAAAAATAACCATATGATTAGTGAACTAAATACGATTAAAGTCAGAAAGCCTAGGAGAGGTTTTAAATAAAAGCGAGGAAAAATTACTATTAGTTTGAAACATTGAATGTTTTATTTTTACAAATTCTTTTCAAACCTTCTTATACTTGTGTGGCTGTTTAAAGGGATATCTTAAAATCCTGAAAAGAGACATCTGAAATGCGAGAAGTTTAGAAACAGGATTCCATTCTTACCAGTGTTGATGCATGTTCCATCATTGAAGCATGGTTTCTGAATGCATTCGTCGATGTCCATTTCGCACCGATTTCCGATGAAACCTTCCGAGCACAAACAAACTGCATTCCTTCCTAAGCGTGTGCAAATGCCGTAATTTTTGCAATACTCCCCAGCACAGGGATCTAGATCTGTGAAATCAATAATAATTCCAATTTCACTAACAAACTTTTTTTTTATTTATAATGTAAATCAATAAACACACAAATAATATTTACATTTACAAAAATATTGTCACGTCAGATTTCTGTACGTGTTAAGAGCAGTGTTTCATCGAATGAATCTGAAATGATTTTTTCTGGGGAGAGAATGGAATACTAGAAAAATGGTTTTACGAAACAGCATATGCAACTTACTGGTACAAGCAGAAGAAAACAATTATACTCAAATAATCTGTGACGTTCAGTCAAAAAATAGCTCACAGTCCCCTGCAGCTCAATAATGTTAAAGGTAGGTAAAATGAAATTTTGCAGGTAAAAGTATTAGTTCTCCGCCACTTCACTGAACATTTATTTTCATTTCCTGCTATTGCCGGTAGGCCACCATGGATGCTCAGAGTGATATTCCATTACCTAATTACTCTAGAATGATCGTAATGTTCACTTGAGATCACAAGCAAACATAATTTCCATAGACTTTCTCGAAAGTGGAAAAGACCATCTTCAAAGAAAAATACTATTTGTCTTTGGAAATTGGCAATAAATCTTAAGGACAAAGAGGGCAGAATTACAAGCAACAGATATTATAATGATAATACTAGATCACCTTCGCTTATATCGCAGTCACGAGACTGTCAGCACGAAGAGATTTAAGAGTTACAGCTCTCACACAGTTCTGAGCCAAACACACATGATTTATGTAGGAAATAGTTTTGAGACCATTGCGTATGTGAAAAAGTAGTTTAATGACTAATCTCAAAATTTTAGAAACTTGAATTCGCGCCATGGAAACAAATAAAGGTAGAAATACCTACTGAGAAGCAAATGATTATTTATATATATGTGTAAGAGAGAGCGATATTTTCTTAGGAAATGGTGTCTAAAAATTGGTAGCTTCTGGCTAGCATTTTCTTCTAAGTAATTCTTTAAATTCAGCTTTGATCTATAATAAGTATTATTATTTACTGAAAGATGTTCCACAAGCATAAGTCAGTTATTTGGTTCAGCTATAACCACGTCTATAACTAATTCTCCTTCTTTCTCGGATATGACAATTTTTCATTTTTGCAAGAGTTTTAACTACGCATGTGACCATACGCGTACAAAAAAATTCCAGAAAGAATCACATGACTTACCATCGGCTGATTCGTACCGCCACCTATTTAGTGCGGAATAAGTTAAATCATAACATATCACATTTTGTTGTTGTTATTACTTATAACACTTTACAAGCCCACTAACAGATCTTTAAGCCGAGTGAGCGTCTCTTGTTTTTTCAGTAGCGCCAACTTGGGCCAAGAGTACGACTTAGCTACTTCATGCGTCACATTCGTTTGCACAACCTCTATTTACAGACATCTCACAGATAGAACAACCATGCCCGAACCGGAACTCGAATCCGAGACGCCCAGATCTAGAGGAAGATGCGCTACCCCTATGCCAGGACGCCGGCTATCATATTTTAAATATATTCAATGATATTTCTAAAGAAGCGATGGCTCTATTTACACAGTTTAATATCGCTGAGGACTACTTTTACTGAATTACTTTGGATTGATACATCGTCTACTTTTGTTTGTATCTCTTGTATGGAAGAGGTTTATGCGAAGCAACAATGCAACTATTCGATCACATTACCGATAAAACAGCACTTAGTCCATTATTCAATTGAAATAAAAAAATAATAATAAAAAGGGTTGAATGTGTAAGGGTGAAGAAAATATAGAGGTCCATTGGAAAATCTTGAACAATAAATGGACTTAGAGGCTGAGTCGGAGATTTACGGTACCGGGAGCTCTTTTGACAATAATTCGCTGCTGCGTTTACTTTCTTGGCAAGCGCACTCGGGTCGGAGTAGAATGCTCGCAACTTTGTCGGCGCTGAAATATGTTCGCATTTACTTGATTTATACTGTTGCTATTAACTCGCATCGGCATAAATCAACCCCGTTTCGAACCACCGGTATTCCGGAAGGCGGGAACAATGACGGAAAGGAAGGGGCTCGTTTAAGGCTCGATGAAAGTAGATTCCTCATTTTTATGAGCTAAGCGACCGTCTGTTTTTTCTCTCCCTGTTATTGAAACTTCATAAAACACATTGGGTTTTACAACACCGAGAGCAATTTTTCTTTCATGAACTTAATATTAATTTTTAAGGAATTTGCGTTGGAGGCACTTAATTATAATTATAGTTCACATCAGATATTTTTTGGTATTAATATTTCATTCTTTTCTTGCATGTGACGATATATTTCTATCGCATGGAGTTAAACTAAAAAGAGGAGGATATATTAATACCAAAGAAATACAATGTTTTGACATTAATGTGTTATAGATAAAAGCCGAAACCAAAACTTAAGTAAAAATTAACACGAAATTCTCAATATATTGCAGTATTAAACGATAGAAGTTAAACCAGATGATTTTATTTTATGGTAAATCTTCATGAACATTTATAATTTAATCAAGATAATTTAATCATTAATTAAAAACTCTTAGCCTAAAGAAAAATATTCGAAAGAGTTAGCAAATATGTTAGCTTTGAAAATGAAAAGTTAAAGAAAGAACTGGTGCAGTAACTGTTTAATTTCTTTTCAAATAGCAATTTAATATAATTTAAACAAATTAATCGTAAATAAACAAATTAATAATTCACGCGTCGTCTTTATTAAATAAAATTGAATAAATAAGATATAAAAATTGGCTGGGAAAGTTGGTTTCCAACTTCATTTATTTCATTTTTACAGTAACTTGCAATTCTTTTTGTATTATTTTTGTATAAACATCCTGTTATAAAATTCGGACCATTCATTCGCATTTTCGAAGTATATGTATCCACAGCAGGATGATAAAGGTTTAGAACTTTAAAAATTATTAAAGAAGATTTTATAAAGATTTGCTACTGCTATTTTTATTTTTTACAGATTTTAAAGTGAACTTGGAAGTGAAATCTGCTTTTGAGTTCTTGTGAACATGCATAAGTTCCAATTAAATTTATAAAACTTAAAATTTTATGTTGATAAAGTCATTTCTTTTCTTATATGGATGCGTTAGATGAAGAAAAGATATAAATATAAAAAAAAATCTTTTCAGAACAAGAAAAAATGACTTGACAAACGATTTCATTTGCATGAAGCCAAAAATCACGCGATCACATCCATAACTAAAAAAAAAAAAAATGAAAACTAGCAATAAGTTCAATTAAAGAAGATAATTATATATTACAAGTTCGAGAGATATAAAACTTTCAATTGAAGAGTATTAAAAAATGTAGAAATTTTCTAACAACACTACCTTAAAAATGAAAAATCAGGAAATTTATTACATATTGTTATTTTTATTTCTCACTGCTAACTGGAAAATGCAATTTAAAATTTACATCAAATTATTAATATATTTTAAGGAGTTAATTTTGTTTAACAAAGACATTTATTCGAGACTAGTTGATATACCCGGCGTTGCTTGAGGTGAAATCCTTTCATGTATAATAATTTTAATGTAATAAATACTTTTGTATAAAATATTTTAATACACAAACTTTTTTCAAGACATATATATTAAAGTAAAAAAAAAAAAAAAACAATGTTAGAATAGTTAAAAAAAATTTTACTTAAAAATTTTTTTACCCAAAAATTTTCTTATTTCTTAATCATTTTCTTCAAATTTTCTTAAGAATTAATAACAATTGAAAGAAATAGAACAAAAATAAAACAGGTTATCGTAGAAAAGGTAAAAATTTTAAAATGGTGCAGATTTTTGTTTTGGAATGATTTCATCCGAAGTATTTGGGAAAAAAAGACAAAATGTTGGCTAATTTCTTTCAGTCTGAAGACGCTGCTGTCGTCGAACATCTGTTTCATTAGCTTGCAAGAACTTTATTTTTCTTACCTTCTTTTTTGGGAAGGTCATTTGTCTGATATTAGATTTTGTTTACTTACTACTTCAAAGCAAATAAAAACCCAATAAAAGATATGTATTAAAAAAAAATAGAAATTAAAAAAATAATGATACAATAGTTTGAAGTTGGCATTAGTTTTAATGCGTTTAAATTTTTCAAAAACTGAATACTATTTGAAAGAATTACTGTGTAGAAATGAAACTGGCATCATCGAAATGGTAAGATTTTGAATTTTAAGGTGGTTTAATTATATATTTCTTTTGGAGTAATTCCGCATGAAGTTACTGTAATAGAAAGACAAAATCTTCATTAATTTTTATAATTAATTGAATGTTGAATGAATTTTTGTATTCTGAAAATCGGGAGTAACCTTTCTGTTTTAATAATAATCATGCAAAATTTGGGTTGAATATGACCTAATTGCTTAGATGGCGATTTGGATCATACATTCATATATACATATATATTGTTACGAAACTTTCACCACTACGTCCGTAAAGTCCACGGGTTCGCTTCTAGTGAGTGTATGGTGTAAAATAATCAACGGCTTCAGTATCGAATGACGACTTTTGTTAACATGAAGATACGAATACGCAGACGACAAATACACAGCCGAGACGCACACAAGTAATACACAGCAGCACGCTTAGAACAAACAGCATCTGACAAATAGTAATCGGTAGCTAATAACAACCACAGCACACAAAGCGGACAGACAGAACTGAGAAGGAAATCTACGTAGCTATTCTCTACGGTCTCTCCAAATGCTTGCAATTTTCCTCTGTCTACTCGATTGGTTGCTGTCGTAGTTGTAGCAATTTTCCACTGTTGTCGCTTGGTAGCTCGTTGGTAGCTGTATCCAACAGCCGACTCACTACTACACGACTGGCTACACCTCACACGACTCGATGCTGCTTCTATAATGAACTCAAAAATTCGGCTCACACCTCAATTCACCAATCGTTTGAGCTTCATTCAACGCCTTAAATCCGCCGGGGTCTCCAGCTGATTTTGTGTGGGAATTTGGAAAGGGAGCTGCAAGCTCAGGTGTCGTTCTCACCATCTGACCGGGGTTCAAAATAATGAGGCCGTCCCAGAAATAGCCCTAGTGTTGCTTTAAAACGGGATGTTAAAAAGTAACTAAATTAAACCACTCAACGCGTGCGTTTCGCTGCACTGCTCCAACTTATTCGCCGGGTAGTAGTTGACTGGCTATAACTGGCTCTATATTATTACTCGAAGACTGTCTTCGGCTTTCACTGTCAGCCCTTTTTTAGTTTCTGGCGCAGAGCAGAGAAGGTTCTCGAGCAGTCAAGCATATCTCAGCTCTTATTACTACAATCGGCAAAATTCTTGAAGATTCTAATATCATCCCTTTTGCCGTCAAAATCGCCAAATGGACGCCAAGCCCTGAGATCACTGATCCAGCATCCGATCATCATCCAATAGAGCTGATCGTAAAACTTCCAGTGATAGAACTAACTGCGCAGGGTAGCAACATTACAAATTCACAACAATATACATGCATAGCCACCTATCTTTGTTTATATTAAGATGGAAAAGATATTCTAATTATGGAAAATTTACTTTTATCTAAAATATAACTCCATAAAAGAAAGATGTGCATCTAAATAGCTTATAGTTTCGTAGAAAAATGTACTATAAAATAGTTATACAGTAAAAACTTTTAAAAAATATTCAAAGCTCTTAGAACCTTTATTTTGAAGATCAGAGCCTGTAAATGCTTTAGGCTTGATTCATCTATCTGGTTTTCGTCTGCCTTAATTGCAGACAAATTGTGCAGAATATTGCATCAATGATAATATTCTTCGTTTATCGAATTTTTACGCCTCACAATTTACAGAAATAATGTCAAAATTGTATCGTCCAACATAATAACTACTATCGTACAACATAATACTCCATACAACATACAACATACTTTGGAATATGCTAAAGTAATGGCTAACAATACACTGAAAATTCTGTTATCTATTTTATTTTCTTAGTCGGACAAGAACAATTAAAATATTCAAATTGATAAGACAGACAATATGAAACTGGAATTTGCAAAATGTCAAATGTTTTTAGTAAATCAAATAAGCCGATTGCAAAAATGAAATTTTTTTCTCTATCACTCTTAAATTTGCATAAATAAAAAACTGGGAAGAGAGAAGTTATTTAACAAAATCACTGTGAAATAATATAAAATGAAATACATTATTATTGGAATAATGTATTTCATTTTATATTAGGCAAGTTGGAAAGCAAATGTAGATTTCTTATCATTTAATGTACTGTTTTCAAATTCTTTTAAATGCTTAGAAAAAACTCAGCAGAAATGATTACTTTGACACTTTCTCGCCCACTCTCCAATTAGCTTTTCTCATCTTCTAGTATAAAGTTGTGGACCTGAACTCATGAATGCCTTGTATGGCATTGGCGAACTATAGTCATGATAAGTAGATATTTGGCATAAATCTAGCATTGTCTAAATTTATCTTGAGATTAAGTGTTTTTTGGGGGGCCTTTTTGGTGACTTACGGACATCAAAATTTGATACGGAAATATAGTTAAAAATCACTAGATAACATACCGAACTTCATTGATTTAAGACATTGCATTCATATGCATTCGAAAATAGACCGACATACAGTTAATCGCTTGGAAGATT
Organism: Argiope bruennichi; assembly: GCF_947563725.1. Taxonomy (NCBI): domain Eukaryota; kingdom Metazoa; phylum Arthropoda; class Arachnida; order Araneae; family Araneidae; genus Argiope; species Argiope bruennichi. Next base: position 124,609,924 of record NC_079154.1, on the reverse strand, counting down.
TGGTTCAAAACTTGATACGAATCTATATTTTAAAATTCGATAAAAATTTATAAATTTGATTTCATAATTGAAATCCATGTATAAAATTTCTTCCATCAAGTTCGAAGCATTTTTTATTTATCATATTCATAGATTGGCATAATTCAAATATTTTGTTTTGCGAACTCTAAGAGGTCTGAAAGTGATGATTTGTCAAAATTTCGAGTTCGAATTTTTGGATGATTACTATATTTTCTCTGTCCTTCGTATTCGAAAAAACAAACAAACAAACAAACAAACAAAAAAAGACACTGCTGTAAGGATTGCAATAATTTATATCCTAATGATCCTATCGCTAAATTTCCTACTGATTGAGATTTTCAAATTTTTTCCTTATGTTGCCAAATTTAGTGCTAAGGCCAAAGGTCATTGATCCGGCATCAGTTCAACATTCATCATATCTGTGTGTAAAACTGACTTTTTTATAAGGGAATTAATTGCGCAGGGAAGCAGTTAACTGTAACAATATATTATATGTCTATTTTTACCGTGTGTTGATAAAAGTAGCATCTGTAAACTGTATATAAATATGTTCTAAAAGTACGTTCCATTTACTAAATATTATTTTAAAGTATTCATAATAATGCAACCGTATCACCTTCACTTTTCCAATATTCATTTTTGCAACTTTTTTCCTGATTATGAATAAAAAATTTTATTTGTAATATAATTAAAATTTGATTAATTTCATTTTTAAATATTTTTATAAGTAAATCAATTCCTCGTTTATTAAGGATTTACTCATCGGTAAGAAAGTTGTTAGCTTATCCTCTAAGTCTACCCTCTAGTCTATATTGCTTTTTATTCCTATCAACAACAAAGTTTGACAGGACCAGTCACCACTCGCTCATCGGCCGAGTGGCCTGGTGGTAAGGTCTCGGCTTCGGAACCGAAGAGTTTCAGGTTCGAGACCCGATTCCACCGAATAATTGTCGTGTAAGCGGGTCTAGTGCACATTAAATCCGTCCGGCAAACGCTCTCCCACTTGTGTGGTGTGGAAATTTGGAGAGGGAGGTGCCAGCTCAGGTGTCGTCCTTTTCATCTGACTGTGGTTAAAAATTCTGATTTCCATCCCAAAATAGTCCTAATATTGCTTTAAAAAACGGGACGTTAATATAGCTAAACTAAACATTTTGTCGTCTATCTCTGATCACAACAATTTATTAAAAAATAATTTGCCTAAGTATTGAAAGAGAATATTTTGGCAAATATGTAAATGGAACAGGAGAAAATTAAATTCTTTTGACAGTTAGAGAGCCCCATATAGATTACTATTTATCCCATTGCTAGATAAATGGAAATAGTTTCATGTGTCTTTAACAGTTCGACAAAGAAAAGAATTATTTTATAAGAAACGATATCATTTTTTTCCCACATTCACTTTTGTCATTTCGTTTTTGAGTAAAAATAAGAACGTGATTTATTAGATAAATCGTTTAATTTAAAATGTTCATAAGTAAATTAAACTTTTTAAATTTTTATTTATGCAACTATAAAGTATTGTTTTTCCATAAATAATGTGTACAAGTATATCTTAAAAAATTGTTATTTCATGTTGCCAGATATGTTTAATCAAATCTACCAAGATTTTCTTTACTAATCAAGGGTAATCATCATTTGTCTACAGAAGCATAAAAAGAAGACGAATTTTAGACACAGATTTTTTTCAAAAATAATTTAACATAAGAATACAAAATCAAATTTTATGTTCAGAAGCAATACGTAGAATAAAGAAAATGCAAACTCATGAATCAAACGTCTTTGAGTTCTAAAGATTAAATCATACGGAAATACGAAGTGAATTTGCAAGTTTATTGTCTAGTGTTATATCTCAAACATTGTAAAGCCTTCGGCAGTATTATGTATTCTCAAATAAGTTATGCAACGATTCAGTAGACAATGGAATATGAATTTCTAAAGGACTCCTTTGATATTCTCAGAGTTTGAGAGTATATGGAAAAATTTGTAAATTATTGCTTGGTTTTAAAATTGGAATCGTCTTAAAATGGGGTTTTACCCGATTTCGATAGGCAAAGTCTTTTACATTTAAAACTGATAGTATATCTTTAAGATAAAAATTGATTAATTGATTATGTAAGTTACAAATATTTTATTTTACTGTCTTATCCCAGTGTAAGCGCCATTAATTTCAGAAACTATTCCTACACTTTTTAAGTCACTAAGAAAATCATTATATAATTTAAATGAAATGAAAGAAAAATGGCTGGTCTTGTGGTTTGTGCATGAGCATAGTAAAGTCATTGTAAGGACTAATAGTCTAGGTTTATCAGTTTATGAGAACAAAAGCTCAATTTGTACTTACTATCAGAAAATTTATTAAAATAAAGATTTATTATCCTTAGTGATTGTTATTTGTCGAATATTTTAAACACTGAAACTAGAAAATTATTATTAAGAAAATAACCTTAAAAAGAACAAATAAATTTTTATGAATATGCCATTTTTTTTAAAAGTTGGGAGCCAAAACAAAAATTGCAAAAGTATGAAACTCAGAAAATAACAGAATAGGGTATTGGACAGAATATATATTAACAGAAACAAATAATCCCAAAATTCATTGTATAAAAATTAAATGTTTGATAAATGCGATTGCAAATGCCTTTTTAGTTTCGGCTAATTCATTTGCCCCAGATTGAGATAGCAAATTATTTTATCTTTTTAACAATGGATAAAATTGTTTTTAAAAATAGTTATTTAAATATTTATTAATATTATACATGCACATCCCAGATATTGTTTTTTCAAACACTGTTTGCTGTTTATATCCAATATGTAAATGTAATCATATTAAAATAATTACCTGTATACTAATTTTCTGCTTTGTATACAGAAAAAATACTATATAATTTATTGTTTGTTTCATTATAAATCTACGGCATGCATTGAACGATAATTTTGGTGAAAGATTTTTTAAATCATCTACTTGTCTTAAAAAAATTTGCCTTTTAAAAAAATTTCTTCCGTAATTCTTTTTTTAAAAAACTTAAATATAAATAAAAAATGATGGTTATTGAAAGGTTTGCAAGGTTTGCAATATCTGGTCTTCGCAAAACTACTCATTGTGAAAATTATAAAATCTTAAAGGAATTTTTATAAAGAAGATATTTTAATTTATTAGCAGAATTTATATTCTAATATAATAATAAAAGTATAAAATTTTAATAATCAAATACAGTTTGTTTATTTCAATTCATTAAATTAATCGCAAGAAATTGTTGCATCAAATATTCGTTTATTATTTCTTTTACCAAGACTGTATGATTTTATTAAAGATGAAAGATGGGTATGATATGAATGCATGAGTTATATAAAATCATGAACTGATTTCTTCAGCAAAATTTTCCTAATTAATCTGTATTTCCTAGCGAGTTGAGGGAAAAAACAAACAAAGAAACAAGTAGTGTCGCAGATATGTATAAGAAATGACCTACAATAGCTTGGTTTTGTTAGGACGAGCCAATTATAGCTGCGCTGTACGACCCAATGTTAAAAAGGGCAATTGCAAAAGAATTTTTAAAAAAAGGAGGGGGGGGGAAGAGGAGAAATCTGAAATAATGGTCGCGAATGAATTTATTTAAAGAAAAGAAAAAGTAACTCAGAATATAAAAATGTATTTAAATAGGATGCTTCTTACTAGATATGATAAATATATTTGCAGAGGGAAGAATAACGATATTTTGCGGTGCGAAGAAAAAAGCGGGAACTCTCCAAGGATATGAAAGCATGCATGGAGCAACTGAACATGCTAGATAAAAGCACAGGTTGTCCGAGCAGTAGAATTTAATGAGTAAAGTATGTGGGAGGGGGGTTATAATTTTTAAAATTATTCAATTGAAACAATTTTCTCAATATTATTGGTCACAAATCTATTTTGAATTTAATTCTGTTAAATTTCTTGTGACTCTGACCATCCTAATAATTTTGTCACCATATTATACATATATATTTAAAGTTTGTAAGAGGTATAAACTTATTTGGAAAAGTGGTAGCTAATTTACCATTTCATTAACTAAAATCACTACATACGAAGGAAACTCAACATAATTCAACAACATGCAATTTTGTCTTATGAATCTAGAGCATTACTAATAATGGATAGTTATGCAGAAATGAAGACGAATCTATATCACTTAATGAGCCAATGAAGACTCTTTATCTGTCTGCAGGAAAGTTTAAAAGAAGTGAGAAAGCTTTTAAAAGAACAATAATTTTCGCCTTAAAAATGAAACAAGAAAATTGAATTTTGAAGGTAAATGCAGAATTTAAAATTTCTAATGCTTATCCTGAACATTCTGAAAACTATCTATAAAAATAAAAGTGAAATTACAATAATTTTCATGAACATATCAATGAAAATGTAATCAAAAATCATTATCTTTGTTGTTTTTCTCAGCATTTAGAAAAATATTTAAATAAACACTGGATACTTTGAGGTTTCTAGGTTGGTAGATTGTACATTGTTATAATTAAATTTTTTTCCAGAAAATTATTTTTTTTTATTTCTGGAACTATAACAGGTATTCTTTCAAAATATGACAGCATGATTGGCAGCTGAGTAGAATGAATAAGTTATATGAATAACAATAATATAAAAAAAATTGAAAAGACACTCATTTTGTGTGGCTTTAAATGATTGCGTGTATAAAATATTTTGATCAGAAGATAAAGCTTTAAAAGGACAATATTTTAAGTAATATTTTAGTTAAAAATCTCATATTAAATTCTTCTTTCAAAATAATTTTCGTGAAAATCCTGACATGAACCACAAGACATTAAAGATTATAGAACTAACATAATAATGCAAAATATAGTTCAATGCCAACACAATTCCATCTTTTTCAAAAATCCACTATGTATAAGCCTATTTGATAATCATTCATAATGAGAGATTATTTTATACCTCTTATTTTTCAAAATTTGGAACTAAATATTTGCTACTAATAAAATAATTTTTCTTACCTAAACAATCAGATATATTTGTAGAGCCTACCCTGAAAGTCGAAAAATTTGCTGGACATTCTAAACATGCTGTTTGGCCAATGAGAGGTTGATAGAATCCTTTTGGACATGCTTCACATGGTTGAAGCCTGGAAATCGAGAAACTTCCAGCACCACAAAAATCTGGAAAATAAAATGTTTCCTAAGTATTTGAGGCTCTTAAGTAGTAAATATATTTGTTTCGTAAACGATAAATATGTTGCAAATTTGTTTGTTAAAGACTCTCGAATGTCACTTAGTGTCCGAAACTAACAGATAAGAATTAATTATTGCCAATAATGCTGATTGAGGGCATCAAAACTATATTTTGTTTCCGATATAGAATTTAACATATAGCTAAAATATCTTAAAATATGATTCAAGAAAATTAATAACAATTTCAAATTAAACGATGAATTAATACTACAAATTAACACTGAGGAATACTTTTGCATTCCCAAAGAATACGCGATATTTTACTCCAGTAAAAATGTGTTTTATTTCTCCACACAAACAAGAAAAATATTAAATTCTTAATTCTTAACTCTCTTATTTTCCTTCCTTCCTTCCCTTATTTTCACTTCCTTGGCCCTGCTTAATTCTCTTTATTTTTATATACTCTTCCATTAATTCATTTGACTGAAAAAAGTTATTTTCAGATTTCTGATTGTCATTCAGTAACATTTTTTTAAAAGAAACTCCCCCAAAAGTAATTTTTCACTTCCCCACAGAAATAAGTAACAGATTCTATGAATCTTTCAAAACACAAAAAATATTAAAAATGTTTTTTTCATTACATGAGCTTATAACTGAAACAATACTTGGTTGTATATTTTTGCCAGTCAGCTCAATCTACAGACAATATGCAAATTTATATAGCGTAAAAGACTATACAATTCTTCTTTTGAAAAGATTTTATATAATACATCTTCGGCTGGAGTCGTAGGGGGTAAACACCCTGAATGACCCTTATGAAACACCTTTCGTCAGAGATAGCAACATGAGCACTGTGTTGTACATAAAATACAGGTTTAGGTACAATTTTTAAGGAAGAAATACCGTCATTGGTGATGAGCTTATTAACTAAAAAATACTCAGCATTGGCATATTGAGGCTGACCACTTCTCATACTGAAGACTCCCAACCTGATCTTTACCATTTGCTTGGCGCAGCATGGCCAAACATGGCTTTTGCGCCAGAAAAAACCGAAACAACCAACCAACCCAACCTGACCTTGGAAGTGCTTCTGTCAAACAGAAATTCCTGAAACTCTGGTACTGATAATTATGGATTTAAATATAAATATCGAGAATACATTATCATCCATAACTGACCTCTACAATCTGTTACGGAGACTGATTGCGAACTAGCTGTTGTTGTTCCTTCAGGACACACATTGCATACCTTCTGTCCCTCGTGTTCTTGATAAGTACCTATTGGACAAGCCAGACACGTTTCCAAGCCTGTAGGTGAATACGTTCCTGGAAGACATATACCTGTAAAGTAACAGATTCCAAGTTCAGTTTCAGAAAGAAATGATCAAGAATGAAAAAGTTATTTTAGACAAAATTCAGAAGTTATGAATGAAAGAATCAGGAATATTTTAGTGTTGTATATACAGTAGTGGCCAAAATTGAGGAAGCGTTTTGGAAAATGGATATTTTGGAGATCTGCTCATTACAGCAAGGGCAATAGCAGTAGTATCCTGTATAATTTTAAAGATAATTTAACCAAGTATGTAATGCAATGAAAATTACTTTTATTTTTCAAAAGTTACTACCAAATAATTAGAATAAATAAGCACACCATGCTTAAAGGCATATCTTTTCTTCATTTGAATGTAGCCAATGAGCAAGAGCTTTTAGAAAAACCAATCAAGTGGTATCTTGTTACGAACCAAATTCAGTATTCAACTCTATGTTTGGTGGTGAGAGGAGGTTTTTTCCAAGCTTTTTATGATTGCTCTCAAGTTGTGCTTTGTATTCTTTCTATTTCCATGAGTTGCCAAAACGTAGAAAATAAAAGAAATTGTTCATAGAATTGATTAAAGAATTTTTCACCATAAAAATATTGTAAAAATTTACTATTGCATAAACAAGGCTTAAATTATAATGAAATTAGAAATTGTTTGTAGTTCTATCATGATTTTTAACAATTGGTAATATTTATAACTATAATTATCTTCTCACTTCTTTGTACACAAATACAAACTGTAACCATGGATCACTGATCCCAAATATATGATGTTAATTTCAGGTCGTGGATCAAAATATGAAAATCTTGAAGATATAAAATAATAAATTGAAACTGTGTGTGATGATGGAGAAAAGAAAATTTTAATTAAAGAATATTTTAAAGTGTTTAATATAATATTAATATGGTATACGATGATTTTTAAGAAGTTTAAAAAGATGTACTCGGTAAAAAATATGAACATGAGCAGAAAAGAAAGAGCCTTGTTAAAAAAGTGCATAAATAAAAAAAAGTAAGAACGAACTATTAATTGAGGAAGAAAGGAGTTCGTAATTTGGGTTATTAGCTTGGATCTCTCTCTCTCTCTCTCTCTGTGTGTGTGTGTGTGTGTGTGTGAGAGAGAGAGAGAGAGAGAGAGAGAGAGAGCACGCAGTAGCACACATTCAAATCTCAAGCATTATTATAACATGATGTTTGATTTTTTTTAATCAAATGTACACCTAATAATTTTTGTTATATTTAACAAAATGCATAAAGCTGTAGTCTGATCTCTTTATTTCTCATTCGATAGAAATTAAATTGACGCAATACAGTTTTGAAAATAACATGTTCAATAATGTCTAGTAATACAGATGTAAAAAAACAGCTGTGAATTTATTCATACTTTTAATTATTAACCTTCGTGGAGCTAATTAAGCTAATTCATCTTTTCAATTAACAGTTTGCCTATTAAAATGAGATAGTTTTTTTGGAGAATTTACTTATGAATATGAAAAACGAAATGATTAGAAATAGAACAAACTGACACTAAAAGCGAATAAATTGACATGAAAGAGAACAAAAGGAATTTTACAGTTGTTTTATTTTGATTAACACTTTATATTTTCTGCTAAAATAATTATTTCAGCACCCAGTTGAAAGATGGAATGTGCAGAATTAATTATTTTCCCAATGGCTTCAATCTTTTTCTCTGTCTGACGTCTTGAAATTAAACTTTTCCCGTGCTTTAGAATATTCTCCATTTCATCATGGAAAATATAAATAATTATACCAGTGAAGAATCTGTCATATTTATTTCATCTTGCATCGAAACTGTCGGTGTTTTTCTTTGATAGCCTTTGAACAATAATAGAAGATGAAGAGCGTGTCGTCATTCTTTTTTAATAACAAGATGTATTTTCATCATTCTGTATTTATTAGCTGTATTGGGATCATTTTGTAAACACTGAAATATTTCATGGCGGTGTATTTTTCGATAAAAAAAATCTTCCTTTCTGTTTACTATTGATTATTTTTTCATTGATCACTCTTTCTGTTATTTATTTTTTACATCAGTATCTTTTATCACTCAGATATTGCATATCAGCACAATACCTATTCTCTCTTTTAAATCGTGTGTTATTTCACTAAGGAATGTTCATCGTCATGAGTATTCAACATTTTTTTTCTATCTTTCCATCACATTTATATTCCTGGAGCCATACTTTTATATGGGATGTTATTTACTGTATTAAGAGCTTCATTTTTGGTACAATAATTCCCCTTTATATTGTAAATAATCAAAAGATTTCATTAAATCCTTCTAATTGAAAACTAAATGAAAATATATTTTTTGATTGGTTTAATAATATACAGCAATAAAACGTGTTAAAAATATTGAATTTAATTTACTAGAAAAACATTTTAGAAAGAAACCCATATTAAAAACCTATATAGTATAAATTGTTCAAAGAAATTATAATTGTATATAAATTATGAGTTATATATTCGTTATCGGCATTAATTATTATTGGTATCTGAGCACTTGACATTATTATCATAATTTTAAAAATACTAAATATTTCAGAATTACTTTTCAGACGTTATGTAATGCTTTAGAATATTGACTCTGATATCAAACATATTTTATTTTAAGAAGGAAAAGTTATATTCTTGAGGCCCTATTTTTCTACGGAATGTTACTTACTGTACCATGAGCTACATTTTCGGCATATTAAAGATTTTATTAAGTCTTTCTAATTGAAACCTAAATGAAAATAGATTTTCCGGTTTGGTTTAATATTATGCAATAAAAAAAATGGTTTAAAAATTTAATTTACTAGAAAATATTTCAGAAAGAAAACCATTTTAAAAACCAAAATAGTATAAATTTTCCAAAGTAATAATAATTATATTGCTAATTATATGTCCATTGTCAGAATTGTAATCATTTTTAGCATCTGAATATTGGACATTATTATTTTAATTTTGAAAATATTAAATATTTAAAAATTACTTTTCAGATGTTTTGTAATGTTTCAACTGATCAATTCTGATATCAAACATATTTTATTTAAAAAAATTTATTTATTTGTAAAACTGTTCCCATACCAATGAAATCTTTTTTCTGTTTCTCTCTTACCTTTACATTCAGTTATATTTCTGGACCGTGTATATTCCGTGGTCATCCCTTCTGGACACTTGTGACATTCCGTTTGGCCTTCTTTCTGTTGATAATGACCGAGTGGACAGTCCCAGCACTCCCTCGCCGATGGTTCATAAAACGTTCCGACTGAGCACAGCACTGTAACGAAAAAGCAATGTTATTGTAACATTTATTAGTTTTTTTCCAAAAACCGAGGGCAATGTTTTGATATCATTATGAGTGCCGATGGAAGAGATGATTGGAAGGAGTTACCTCCTTCCTACACTCAGAAAAGAATTTATTCAAGAGTGGGGGAACGTTGCCAGTGGATAATATAAGATTGCTATTGTCTTAATTAATCGCGAATATCTGAGATATTTTTTACTTTTGTGTTGTTTGGCACAAAGAAAGTGTGAGTGGAGTAAGAGGAATTGAAAATGTGTTTTGATTGTTACTGATAGATAATAATTAGGTTACTTATTTAGTTTATTTGCTTATTAATTAGATGCTTTAGATAACATCAAATAATGGACCCCAAAAATATTATTTCAGATAATAACTCCCCAACTTAACTAATGTGCCACATATTATGATAAAAGGTTTTATTAAAATTTTTTGTGAAATATTCAACTTGCAAACATTTCAGCTTCAACAGAATTTCATATTGTTTCAGAGTAAAATATAAATTTTTTTGCTTAAAAAATTATTTTTATTTCAAATTAATGTGATCGAATTTTTTCTCACATTATTTCTTGTTTCAAATTTACTTAATTTATAAATGTTTTTTTATATCCTTCGATTAAATGAAGATAATTGACAAACAAACTAAAATTACTTTATTAACATGGATAATTTTTATGTTGATTGTGCTTGAAAATAGGGATTGATTCTCTTTCTGTAAAGAAATGCTATAGAAAATTAATCTATTGATTTAATTTTGTAAATGTAACTTTTTGGGATGAATTAAAAAGTAATAATGACCGATAAATATTTACACTTTTTGAAATATTTGTGAGATTCTCGGGTATAAGAAAAGAATACAATAGACATTCACTTTGAGAAAATTCAAAAGCAACTATCGACTGCTTTCATTTCAATTCTCTAAACATAAAAGAAATTCACTCTCAGAATGCACTATCTCTTATATATATATTATAATCTGATAATAATATTAAACAATATATTTTATGAATACACATATGGGCGAACACCTCAGTAATGATATAAAGATGTCGACTATAAAGATGTCGTTTAAGTCTTCATCTTACGCTCTCTTTATCTGTGTCAGTTATCTGATTCCCAGTTATAATTATAACTGGGAATCTATATTTAAGATGCATTACATGACCGTTTATAATTTGTTTTTCACTAAAAACTTGACCCAAATTTATGGATTTCCGATCACAAAGCAAGGTTTTAGTTTTGATAAACCAATGAGTTCCTGTTTCACATAAGATACCCTTTTTTGTGTTCAGTGAAAATATTGTTATGAAATTCGGGGTTCTTTCAAATTGTTAGTCGATGAAAAAACAGTCCTTTAGTAACCAACGACGACTTTTATTAAACACGAAGTAGCGATTACACAGATGACATATATACAACACAGGCCACACACAGCAGCACACTACAACAAACAGAAGCCCACAAGTAATAATTAGTAGTAATAACAACCACAGCACACAAAGCGGACAGACAGAATTCAGCAGGAAGAAGGAATCTTCGTAGCTACACTCTATGGTCTCACCAAACGCCTGCAATTCTTGATTGTTTCCCCGCTTTAGCTGTATCCAACTGCCGACTCACTACTACATGACTGGCTATTCCTCACACAACTGGATGCTGCTTCAAAAATAATCACCAGGACTCGGCACACAACTCAATTCAGCAATCGCTTGAGCTCCATACAACGCTCGCTCTTCGCTGGACTGATTCAACTAATTCGCTATTGACTCGCTATGCCACTCTAAACCTCTTGGCGACTCTATTCACGACTGACTTCGGCTTGAGACTGCCGGCTTTTTATAGTTGCCGGAGCCAGGAAGAGAAGGTTCAGGAACAAGCAGGCTATTGGCTCTATCGTCAAATTTCTGAAAGATTCCAATGCTATCTCTTTTGTTGCCAAAGTTTCCAAATTCGTCACCAACTTGCCAAATAATCGCCAAATTTGTCGCCAAACTCTGACATTTCTGATTCAGCAACCGATCATCATCCAACAGAGCTTATTGTAAAACGGTCTTTCCAGTGATTGAATTAACCGTGCTGGAAGAAACGTTACATATTGGTTTCGAAATTTAATTTCAAAAACCTCTTGGCTTCAAATCCCAAAATTAAATGCTCAATTTACTGATGTAAATAAAGAATCAGACTTATTTCATTTGCATATAAATATGTTTGGAAATGAAAAATTATGAGAAATATTACATTGAATTTATTTCTTTTATTTTTAAAATACAACAAAGACCAAAGATAAAAGTTTCGGAATGAATAAATGGCGAGTATTAATCACTGTGTGATTAACTTTCATATTCGTCCCCAAATAGAGCAAATTTTTTCTACAGTTTTTATGAGTTATATAGTATATCTTTTAACATTAAAAGTTATTCACCAGTTTCATCGGATTTAATAAATTTTCAAATATACAGCAAGCTTATTAATTATTCGTGGAAAAAAATAGCAATGAATTTATTTTTATCGAGTCATACGTACTTAATCGCTGTAGACACATTAAATCTCTAAAGAAAAAGAAGAGTGACAGTCAAGAAGTAAGGGGGGAAAAACAAATTCAATAACATCCTCATAATCCATTATCTAAAATTTTTCAAAAACCATTTGAGCTGCCCTTAAGTTGCAAGGGATGGGATCTCTTTATTTCCTTCCTGCTCGAAGAGAAAATACTTTGTTGAGGCAAAACCAATCAAGTGAGCGAGCAGAGATCGAGTGATGTAAATGACCATCGTTGATTGGTCGCGTCTAACCAGGAATGACAAGAATGCTGATATTTTGGGACAAATCCACACGACCTCGACAGAAGCATTTATATTAGTAGAGTTCACCCGACAACAACATGAAAAGTGGAACACCAGCCATGATCCGATTAAGAGATTTATTTTTTGATTTTGTTTTATCTTTATTCAACTAGTTAAGAGTATCTTATCATGCAATAAATGCTTTGCAAATTGCGGATAAACAGAACAGTTAAGAAGACGAATTAAGAGCATAAATGGAAAGTTAATTTAAATGATTTTTGAATTAAATGTAAAACTGGTGTCTCTTAACTAAACTAAACTCGAGAGTGATGTCTTTTAACTATGAGATACTCACAATAAATACTATGATACTATGAAATACACAAAATAATAATTAAAATAGAGATTTTAATCTAAAAGGGTTTCGAAACATAATTTTGAAATTATTTCTAAAGTAAGGCTAGTATCATTTACAAGGAAACTTCTTTAAAATTTTGTAAGTATTAAGAATTTTTATCTCATTGTAAAAGAAACGGTTTTTTTATGTGTGTTGATTTTGTCGTAATTAGAATTGCGTGTAGTTGTGGTTGACTCCAATTATTGAGACATGTTAGAAAAAAAATTTATTTACTTTTAAACTTAGGAAATTAAAAGATTGATTTTGACTGCAAGCTTCACCATGGCGAGAGTGCGAGAAGGTTCTAAAGCAAAAAAGAAAAAAAAAAAAAAAAAAAAAAAGACTGAATAGCTATTTAGAAGCAACGGGCGTGTCAATATTCGGATGATAGGCAGCGCGCCAAGTACGTCACACACAGCCTCGACTGAGCCTGTAGATTACAGATTCATATTGATATATGATTTATGATAGGCATTCACTAGTCAGTGCGATTAATCCCCGATTTTGATTAAAAATCATATCTTAATTATTCTGTGCAAAATTATATCAGAATAGAAGGACGTAAGAATTTTCATTCATGCAAATGCAGAAAAGATAATTAATAATGACGAAACAAATTTTAACTTAGATGTGAAGTAGCGACTAAAAAAGTTGTCATTGAATTACTCAATTTTTTAAAAATAAAGGATGACCTTAGAAAACAGAATTTTTTTTGTTTGCATATTTTCAGTATGAGTATTCAGATTAATTTACTAAAAATATTAAAATACTTATATGTTTGATTTTAAAATTGAAATGATTTTTTATTTTAGGTGAATGGTCGTATTAATAAATTAAAAGATTCTAAAAAATAAACTGCAAAAAGCGCCATCTAGCATTTTTTAATTATGTTTCAAATAAGTTAAATAATCTATGAAACATATGAGCCGTTTATTTTGAAAGTGGGGCAAAAATATTTAGATATTGGTAGTTATAGATAAAACTTCTTATGATCTTTTTATTCGTAAACAATTTAAAGTAAAAAAAAAAAATCAGATTCTAGTATTTTGGAGATGAAAGTTTTAGCCTTTAACAGTATTGAAAATATGTTTATTTTGATAGTGGTGCAAGTCCATCTTAAATTGAAATTATTTTTGACGGAATATATTACAGCAAAATGTAGCTCCGGTTGTTGTATGTTGAAGCAAATGTGGCCGTTTGATATCATGTCTGAAATCTGTGGTGTTTCTATCTATTTGTCTATCTTTGATAATGAAAATCGGTGGTTGCACAGTGTTTCATAAATAATAAAAAGTATATCTTAATTTTGTGTTTCAATAATAATAATATTATAACTATATTATAGTTAAATAATTCACGGTTTCTCCATCGGTATTTTTATTTCCTTTTAAAACCTTTTTCTCCAGAGGTTGGGTTGAAAATAAATATCCGCGTTTCATTTCATGTATTAAACATTTATTATATTTTCGACAATTTCGTATTATTTTATAATAATCCTGGGGAATATACAAGGAACTGATTTTCCGGATTGCCAGCACTACCACTCCAAAATCACGATCGTTACGAAAATTGAATGTCCAGACAACAAAAATTTATGATCAATGATATTTATTTCATTGTCACTGGATTGAACAATCGGAAGTAAACATATTATGATCGAAACACAAAATTAATATATAGTTTTTATTATTTATGAAACACTGTGCAACCACCGATTTTCATTATCAAAGATAGATAGATAGAAACACCCTAGATTTCAGACATGATATCAAACGGCCACATTTGCTTCAACATACAACAACCGGGGCTAAATTTTTCCATAATATGTTCGGTTAAAAATAATTTCAATCTAAGATGGACTTGCACCACTTTCAAAATAAACGGTCAATATTGTTAAGAGCTAAAACTGCCATCTCCAAAATGCTGGAATCTGATTTTTTTTTTTTTACTTTAAATTGTTTACACATGAGAAAGATAATAACAAGTTTTATTTATACTACCATTATCTCCATTTTTTTTCAAAAATGGACTTGCCCCACTTTCAAAATAAACGGCTAATCTGCTGAATCAGATTACAAGGGATGCACCATACAAAATGTTCTACAAAACTTCGATAGAACGAGATGCTGAATTTAATATTATCGATTTGCCACCACAACGGGGAAGACCAAGTGATTTCTGAAATATAAAATTATCTTTATGTATGAAAAAAAGAGGTCTATTACATCTGAAAAATGCAAGGGAAAGATGGATTTATTACAATACATAACTCCTGTCCATCGTGGACATTTTAAAATGTTAAATCCTGAATAAAATTCAATTTAATTATACCTACCTATAAACTGAAAATGTATAATTTCATTGAAATTCTTTAAAAAACTGAATTGTTTTTTGTTATATTTTCTACAAGAATATTCTTTGTTTTGTTTCACTTTTTATCAAATAAATAAATAATTGTAAATTTTTGAATAGTTTTTTTTATTATTAAAAAAACAGACTGATGTAACTGAAATATTTCCCAATTAAATATACGTTTACAATAATTCATTAATTTTGGAAGTGTGGCAAGTCCATTTAGTTATAATAAAACTCGTATTTTTTTAGTCAGCACTGTAAACATTATTGGATTATAAACTTGCATTATCTTTTACCACAAAATACAAAAAATATATCTATTAATACTTACCAATATTTTTAAATTTATTGAAACGCAAACCTTTTAATATCTCGCAATAACAAAAAATGGGCTTGCCCCATTTTGAAAATAAACGGCTCATATGCAAAATTATTTATTTTATCTGGTCTATTCTACTGATATTACTTTTTCCAATTTTATTAATAAAAGTCTTAATTGTTTGTTGATCTAATGTAACAAATCTAATTAATGTAATGTAATTACGTTAAAAGAGATTTGATTATGCTGTTTTTGCTAGAGAGTATAGATTCTGTTTAAGCTTATACTAATACCTAACTCTTACCAGACATTTAGTTCAACATATAGATTTGATGTATGCTGTGCGAGTAAAATGATATCCTGTAACCTGTTCTGTTCGTCTGTTCCTAATCGCATAAATGCAGGTATTAACTCGTCTGTTTTTTTGTGGCATTAGTTCATTTGTTCAGAGATTTAAGTTCCGATCTCACAGCTTTGGTCGAACCGAAGTGCTTACACTCAGTGACATCTGTTCCATGTCATGGAGGATTTCGTTCCCCGCAGCGCCAGGTGCTCAGGAAAACCGTATTTACTCTCTATATCTCTCTGGATATTAACATAGCACAGAATCTTGTATTTGCCAATACGTGGAGGCAATATTCAATATACTGCATGAAGCGAGGCATATTGATTGATCTTAAACTTACCATATTGCTCATACGCATTTGGAAGCAATCGGATTATAGTTTCAAATTACACAACTAAGGTATAATTGTGTTCACAATATATTACAGGAAAAAAGAACATTAGAGCTTTAATCTGAAACACTTGTCGTTTGATAAAGTTCCAAGATTGATTCACCTGTCTTGATTTTATTTTCTGACATTTACCTTTAAATATAGCAAAAAATAGCACGGATGTATTAATAGAATCGCAAAGCTTGTATGTTTAAACTCAACAACAAAAGCATTAAAAAGTATTGTTGTAAAACATTTTAAAAAGTGTCGTTATATTAATATAAAATTAATATTAGTTTAGTTTAGTTGTATTAACGTCCAGTTTTAAAGCAACACTAAGGCTATTTTGGGACCGATCATGTAATTTTAAACAGCGGTCAGATGAAAAGGACGACGCCTGACATGGTGCCCCCTCTCTAAACTTTCACCCCACACCAACGGGAATAAGTTTGGCCCCGACGGATTTAGCGTGCACCAGTTCTTTGGTGGAATCGGGTCTCGAATCTGAAACCCTCCGGATCCGAAGCCGAGACCTTACCATCAAGTCACCGCGGCCTTATTAATAGTAAAAAAAAACTGCATAGGAATAAACCTTATATCAAATTTTTTGAAGTTTGAAATGATGTAATATGTTTTTCGTATGGTAATACAGCCTGAAGATACAAAAAAAAATATTTAAATTTCTATTAATTTGTAAAAAAAAAAAAAAAAAAAAAAGGAAATTCTCTTTCTCTACAAAGAGAGTCTATTAATGACGAAGTAATTTTATGCCAGATTAGGTCAATGATTTGCTTTGTAAAACACTTTAACACTTTTTTGTTTCAAGCATGTCATGAAATTTACATGTAACATCTGTCTGCAAACAATATAATTTTAAATTCTTATGTGCTATTATCTGAAGATTCAGTGTTGTATTATATAAAAGATAGGTTGTGACATACAATAGTTTGTTACAGTACGAGAATCAAAATACGTAAAATGAGAGTTATATCTCGAGTGTTGAACTGCATCTAACTGTAGAAAACACTATTTATTAATATATAAATCATTAATCTAAATGGCATAGAAATTTCTCTTATTATTTTTTGACGAATAGCAACCGTTAAATGTAAACATTCTGATTTCGAGGGATTTCTCATTTCTTTATTAAAAAAAAGGCATTAAATTGAAAATATATAAAAGGAGAAATTATAAGCAGAGAGAAAAATTTTACTACTTCATATTCTTATTCTTAAGAATATAGATATGAAGTAGCATCAATAAATCTCTAAACTCTCATTCTTAAGAGTTTAGAGCTTCATAGATTGACAGAAAATTTGAATCTGCAACATTAGAGTTGTAAACTAAAGGACGCAAACTAATATATTAAAATTCAAAAGTGTGAAAGCAAACATCGCTAATGCACGGAATTTTCTAATCATAACCTTAAGTAGAACGTAGGATTCCATTTTAAGAATGACTTGCGTGACGTGTACTAAAAGAAGAAGAGAAAGTTATTAAATCCCTTCATCGTAGCTAGTCTCTGGGGTTGAGCAGGTCTTTTATGTAACGATGAGATATGCAGACGCGATTTAGAAATCATCAAAAATAATATTTTAACTTTAGCAAACAAACTCCAGTCTTAATCTGATAGGCGTTCGATTCAACATGGTGGAAAAACGATTTTTATTTATTAAAATTTCTCTGGACGGAATTTTTAAGAGTTTTACAAATGCAAAAATAAATTAATTGTTCAAATCCTTCATAAAAACATTCCTTATATATCAGATTTGTGAGTAAAATTTTGAAATATTTATAATCGAATATTTATTCTAAAGGTCTTATATATTATGCTAAGGAAGAGAGAAAAATAAAGATAGAAAAACAGTTTTTCTTTGAAAGATTTGCAATTGATAGATTCCTTCTTAGTTAAACAAAAATTTTAATGCAGCTAACGCACATTTGCTTCGAGACAAAAAAAAAAGTAACTGCAATGTTGCCATTACTAAGATAAAAAAATAGTTCAATGAACATTTCATTCTGCTTAATTTCCTGAATGTTTCTCTCTTACAAGTTTGTCTAAATAGAACCAGTGAATTTCTCATTCGAAATTATAGCACTTTTGCACACTAATCCTTAACGTCTTAGCAAGTTGTTTCAGCTGCATCAACGCGAATGCAGTGATAACATCCTTACCAATATCATCTTGGTAAAAAGAGATTTCTCATCTTTTCATTGGCACTTTAATTATGCATTAACAACTTTATTTTTACGAATTCATGAATGAAAGAGATACAGGGGAGATGGTGCAAGATGGCGATGTTAACAATTGATATTTTTTTTAATAAATTCAATTTTTGAGGTATTGTTTTTCTTTGCATGCATTTTTAGAATGGCCTTTTCTTATATTTGAATTAGCTGGATAAACTTTTAACTTAATTTAATCAATACTATTTAGATATTTTAAAACGATAATGTAAAAATGTAATCTCGCCATAATACCTGGGAAAGATAGCAATCTTGATAAATATTAAATATATTTTCATTTCTAGAAGATATAAAGTAATATATTAATTAACTAAACATTATTATGTACATTTTTTGGAATGGTATGTCATGAAAGAGCTATTGAATTTAAAACTCTAGTTCGCAAAGTAAATTAATACTTTCCTCATACGTATTAGAATTTTCTGTGTCATCATGCTTAGCCTTTGAAATATCTTATTCCAGTTTCCTGTTGAAGAATTAAAATAGATTTCACAATATGGATGCAAATTTCTTAGAGAATTTCAGCTCATGTCAAGAGTATTAAGAAACGAATTTCGGTTTCTTTTTGTAATAAATTTTTTTTTTCAATCTAAGCCTTTTGCACTTCTTGATTTAAATGTTCTTGTTTTGCCTTATGTGTTTCTTTTGGCAATAGCATATCTTCCAAAGGTGAGAAAATATATGCATAATTTTTATGCATATCTACTGTACGGTTTGAAACAATCTGTGAATCATGTTGATAAATATGATACACAACCCAGCCATATTTATAAACATGGCGAAACTGAGGAATTCGCTCAAATAAGTAAAGTGATAAGTGTAAGTGAAAGTAATAAGTGGAAATAAATGACAAGCAGAAAACGACAAGATGATCTTCTAATTTACCTGATCACCTTGCTCTGATAGAAAATGTTAAAAAGCTGATTTTTTTTTCGTTAGAATTAAAAAGAATATGATATAAATAAGCAATGATTATAAAAATTTTATTATTTAAAGTAGTTATGTTTAAGAATAATCAAATATATTTCCAATTGATCAGCGAGATCTTACGCTGTAGAATTTGAAAATTATAATAAGTCAATAAAAATGCACAAACATCTAATAAACAACGAAAATGATGGCAATGGCTTTATTGTGCGAATTTTTAGTGTCCATCAGTCTGATGTACTTGCATTATTTGTAAAGTGAAAGAAGTTATTATTTATCTTGTCCAGATAGTCAATTTCTCCCCTGTATCTGCGACTATGATAGTCCAAAAACTGTGAAAGTTACTATAATTTGGAATTCTTTCAGAAAAACTTACATGAAAAGTAAAGGTTCAAGTTATCTCGAAGGAACTGCAGATCAAGTATAGGAGAAGATACTTTCTAAAAGAAAATAGCTTAATTGATACTGTTTTCTTCCAAGACTTATTCTTTGACACATATAACGAGAGGAAGACAGAAGCGATTCTTTTTGCCTGGTTTCTAAAAGAAAATTTAATTTGGACGGATTATATAAAGGTATTGACATGTTTTTTTCCTCAATGAGATAATAAAAATTCACCTCGATGTGTTGCCAAATATATAAAAAGCATCACATGTTTATAGAAAACAGTAGGAAAAATAGCGTCTATCAAAATTTCTCGCGTAAAAGACGTTTAACAGGGAAAAGTGTTTTTAACAGATAAAATATTTAATTGCGAGAATTTGATAAATCAATCTAAAAATCGAGAAAAACATTGAAACTATATATGCATAAAATTTTCCGTAACACAAGGAGTTGGATAAGTAAAATTTGGCATGATGCCAAATCATCAATGAGAAAGATAATTCTCTAAAATAGGAAAAATCGATCTTTATAATTAAAAGAATTCTGTTTGTAAATCTTTTTTAAACATGCACGTATTTCTCCTTATGGAAAAGGAAAATATTATAGACTTTTTAATTATATTTCTACTTGTCTGTTGTTTCCAGTCATATTTAATGAAAATATTGTCATGAGTTTATAATTGGTGCGTTCGTGCACATGCAATTTGCCACCACCTTCAATGAAAAAAATTAAATGCATTTGCTTTTTATCATGATTTCTAATTAAATTTAATTACAAATTATCTAAGAGATTAGAAAGATACAGCTTTATGATAAAACCGACATCATTGGAAAGATGATTTCTATCCTGAAAATAAAGACATTTTTTTCAGCATAATTTTCTTAGGAATTATTAATTTAGAATGCATAATTCCTTTTTAGGAAGTTTGTCTATACCATACTAAATATAACTGTAGTTAAACTTTTAAAAATATAACTGATGTATATTCATTCATATTCCATATAATTAAGTTTTTAGCTCCTGCGTGAAATCCTTTTAGCGACTTACAAACGTTCCTTTTAGCATTACTTAATACCAATTTTAAACTTACTTTGTTTTAGTGCTACTTCATTTGAAAGAATCGTTTCTGAGAAGGGGAAAGTAACTCCCACTTACTATCACTAAATGAAGTACAGAGTAAACCCAAACACTTTATTCTGGAAATAAAATGGAAAATAAATAAAACCGGCTAAAGTGGTTGCCTTAAATTTTCTTTTATATTCTCCAAGAAATTTACTTGCGAATTATTAATTGCATGGCATTGGCAAACAAAATTTAAAGCCTATTGGTCTTACGATTTTTGGGAATTATTCAATGGAACAAAGTTAATATTCCCTCAAGGAAAAAAAACCATATTTTAGACCCACTTTTTTCTATCGTTAAACCAAAATTTGATGTAAAATGACAATTTTGGTAACAAAATTGTAAAAGTCGTTGTATTTTTAAATAATCGTATTTATATACTTGTGAAAGTACAGACCAATAGGCGGTCAACCCTTTGACGGATTTGATAGCAAATTTATTATTAGGTATCTACAATTTAGATGCTTAACTTGTGTACTTATTTTTATTTATCTAGTTTTTTGTATTTTTGTTATTATCATGTTCACATGAACAGTAAGGCAGACGGACTTTCTCTGAATAGATTTAGAAAAAAATTAATTAAAAAATCTGATGTTAAGTCTTGGTATTTTAAGTTTTTGTTTACGTTTCAAGATTTTTATGCTTTGTAGTTTTCACATTCATTTGTATTTGGACAGCGATATACTGACTTTCGCCGATCATATTTCATTTAAAACTTGATAGAAATCTACACATTAAGGGTTGTGTTGTGACTTTTGGCATTTCACAAGCCCGCTGACAGTTATAAGTCAGTGATTTAAGCCGAGTGAGCGTCTTTTGTTTTTTTTAATAGCGCCAACTAGGGCCAAAAGTACGACTTATCTACTTCATGCATCACATTCGCTGTCACAACCCCTTTTTACAGGGGGGTACAGATAGAACAGATAGATTAGATACAAATTTTACAGATAGAACACAGAGGAAGAACCATGCCCGAACCGGGACTCGAACCCGGGACACCCACCCCGGACGCCGGATCAAATTAAGGGTAAATACCATATATTAAATTTCACCCGTCAAACGCTTAAACAATTTTTGTGTTATGTTCACAGACAGACATAATTCTAAAAATGCATTTTTCGATCAAAGTGAGATCTGAGAATTGCAAATTCCTCAAAATCTCGAATTCGAACTTTTTCACAATTACAATATTTTCTCCTTGTATACTTCGAAAAAGTAAAAGGAATCAAATTACGATAGAATATTATATTTACCACAGAGATTCTTGGACAAGACAGACCCGGGTTTACATTCTATAGTGGTTTCTCCATCCGTAAACATTACGGCGCCAGAACGGTTCTGATTCTCACTCCACTGATCTGAATCTGCTTGTAAATCAGGTGCAAGCGTTGTTGGTTGCAAAACGAAATCCTCATCCATGTCCCATTTCAGGTTCTGTATAGTTTCCAGGAAGTTTTGTAAAACGGCTTCAGTATCGTTTAACTGCCAATGAACGATTTAAAAAATATATATTTCAATAATAGATAAATTATTTAAAATAAAGACTCTCATTTAAAATTTTCAATCTAATACAAGACATCAAATATATTTTTAAATGACGGAATGCTTAACATCGTTTATTAATCCCAACTTTATAAATGCTGTCCCAGTAGAATTTTTAATTTGGTATCGCAATTTATAGTGATATTATCTTCTTCGGCGAACTAATTTGTTGTCTAATTAATAATAGATAGGTTTAGTTACGTTTTCTATTGCATTATCTTGTGTACAAATGCTATACTTAGTATTAAAAGTCAGAGCACAGTACCCGTAGTGGTACTATAATTTTTCCTATATTGCTCAATAGTGTATTTCGACATAATCTAAATTTTGCTATTTTTGTACCAATTTCTAATAAACTGATTTTAATTTAATGGAAAATAATGCGAAGAATTTTGGCTATAAAAGAAAGTTTTAACAAAGAAGGAAATCAGATTTTAAACAAAAATAAAACCTGAAATAAGTTTTTAACTATAGTTACAGCAGATAATTTTCATTGTAATTGTAAGTTTCATTGTTTCATTCATGTGTAAAACTTATTACATATATGGTTGAAGAATACGAAGAATGAAACTATAAGATTCAAATACATACACTTTATAAATATTAATTTCGTATTAATTTACTAAAAAATTTTATGGTACAATGTTTTTTAATAAATTTTATTATTAAAAAGATCCTTTAAATTGATTTTAAAAAATTATTACCAAAATTTATGCTCTCAATATTTTCGGATAGGAAAAATGTTTTG
Organism: Argiope bruennichi; assembly: GCF_947563725.1. Taxonomy (NCBI): domain Eukaryota; kingdom Metazoa; phylum Arthropoda; class Arachnida; order Araneae; family Araneidae; genus Argiope; species Argiope bruennichi. Next base: position 124,586,567 of record NC_079154.1, on the reverse strand, counting down.
AATACCGATACTAATAATGCCCTTGGGTGCTGTATTTCAGGCACCTTCTTCCTATCATGAACCATGTGATGAAAATAATATATTTTCTTATTGCACAAGGTCAGTGCGATCGATATTGATTAAAAAAGGGAATATTTTTAGCGTATTGTCCCACCACGAAGACAATTATTTTCATGTGTTTATTCAGAACAATGGAAGTCCTAAAAAGAACGAATAAATTGTTAATAGATTAAGGCAACACTTGTAAAATTAAATAAATTACTGATTATATTCATACAAAAAAAGACGTTGATTTGTTGAATTTTTGGAGAAAATTTGTAGGAGGTACCTCTGCTACTAATTAAATAAATAAATAATACTTTTACCATAAGGATCTTTTCAAAATAATAACTTGAGGTTTTATCCTCCAGTAATCTAAAGATTATTAATTAAGAAATGAAATTATTTAAAGTATATTTTATTAAATTAACTTGTTTTGTTTTAATAATTTCACAGAATTTCGTTCGTATTTTCAATGTTTGCTGAATATCAATGAAAAATAGCCTAATGCAATTTATTACAAATAAAATAAATGACAAATATAAATAAGCCATGCCATATTTAATTAAATATAAAGTATATTAAATCATTGGTATAATATTTTATACATTAAACAAATATAAAAAAAAAGATGATAATTGATATATTTATTTTACTGACGACTTATTTGTTTCTACGAACGTAAGATGAAATAATATATTACTTTATGTCTTATCAGTTGCAACTATTCAATCTAATATATAAAAATCTCGTGTCACGGTGTTTGTGTTCGTACTCCTCCGAAACGGCTCCACCGATTTTTATGAAATTTTTAATATCTATTTGGTAGGTATGAGAATAAGTTGTAAAGTATATTTCATAAGACTAAGTAATTAGGGTGGCCCTATCCCCGTTTAACGTACGCTGATGAAATCATCGCCACTGTGGCGTAATGTTGAAAAAGTCCAAATAAAAATAAACATGCGTGTTCAAATGCTACAAGATCTATGTGCTGACACATTCTCGGACCAACTGTTAGATATCGGGGATGGAAAAGTTGCGTCTATGAAAATAATGCATGCATAAAATTGCCCACTAATTTCTGCACTGTCGTTGATTCGCAAAATGCTCTTATTGACCGCATATTTCCCGATGTAAGCACACAATACATAAACCATGCGTGGCTGGCAGAAAGAGCCATTTTGGCAGCAAAAAGTGTGGACGTCGACGATTTAAACTTCAAGATACAGCAGTTGTTACATTTGGTATCATACAAATCGATCGATACAGTTTGCGATGATAACGAAGCTGTAAATTATTCAAGAAAGTTTTTGAAGTCACTGGATTTGTCAGGCATGTCACCGAACCTTCTACGACTGAAAGTTGGATCTCCGGTTATTTTACTTCGGAATTTGAACCCACCATGGCTGTGCAATGGCACGCGATTGGTCATTAAAAAATTGATGAAAAACGTTATCAAAGAAACCATTTTGAATGGCAAATTCCGAGCCGGAAATGTTTTGCTGCCACGAATTCCAATGATTCTCACAGACTTGCCAATTGAATTCAAACGCGTTCAATTTCCTTGGCATTAGATTGGCATTCGCAATGACAATTAATAAGTCGCAAGGCCAAAAGATGTCTGTTTACGGCTTAGATTTGGGCACACCATGTTTTTCACACGGACAATTATACGTGGCCTGTTCTCGCGGGGGCAAACCATCGAGTTTATTTGTATTGACTAAAGACGGACTGACAAAGAATATCGTACACTCAATTGCTCTTTGAAATGAATACCACTTTTCTTTATTTCATTTTTATACTTTAGGATAAAATATATATTACTTTTTTCACTTTGCGTTTAACTTTTAAGAAACCAAACATTGTATATGTTCTTAACGTTAATGAAATACATTGCATTGAGAAAATGAATAGTTGGTGTTTTTTAATTTTTATCGGCGATCATCGTCTAGAACGCCCCATTCCTCTTTCTGCCATAGACATTACATTCTTTCTGTCATAGACAGAAAGTACATTCGTAAGTTTTTAATTAACAACCAAAATATTCACTAGAAATAATTTATATGGCAGAACAACGTTTGCCGGGTTAGCTAGTATAATAATAAAAATATAAAATTCTCAATTTTACAATTCAATTCAAAATATTAATTATAGAATTTAATATTTATTCTGGCATAAATTATTGCTTAGCAACCATTCATCAGCAAATAAATCAATAATAAAAAAAATTCTGCTGGATAGAACTGAAAAAAAACCCTTTTCATAACATTTGTGCCGAAAAGTGTATAACATTAAAAAAATAAAAATAAGATGAAAATCGTTACCAAATTTTTCTGGTTTATTTAAAATAGGGAAGCTATTTTTTAGAGTATTGCTCTTTATTTATCATACTTATTTGCCATAAATTTTATTTTAATATAGTTATTTCTCATAGTATATTTTTTTAGTATATTTCCTCATTTCGTCAAATTCTTTTTTGAATTATATCGAGCTTCCTCGAATGTAAATTGGTCAGAAATCAATCTCGGATTAAGAATTGTCTTATAATCAACAAAGTAATATTGATCTTCATTTGCTTTGATTTAATTAGTTTTAAGAATTCACACCCGCATAAAAAATAAGATAAAGATATGGAGAATTAGTTATTTAAAGTAATTAAATGGTAATTAATTTTTTAGTATCAGTTTTATAATTTGATTATCATTTTACAGTTGATACTTGATCACAAAAACCAATTAGTCAAGGAATAATTTTTTTCATTTATTTCCAGTTTTTGTTTCAACAGTTTTTATGTTTTCTATCGATCATCAAATAGAATTGCTTTTTCCCATAAGAAAAGTAAGGTCAATATTTATTTTAACTGTAGAAAGTTGAAAGTAATAAAAATGATTGAGTCGGAATTTAAAAGTAATATCATTCATCCATGCAAAAAAAAAAAAAAAAAAAAGAAAGAAAATTTCTTGAATAAGTATCTCGCCTTTTGTTCCGCCGATTCAATAGAGCGGTTCAACGGAAAGTTTTTAAATCTAAAAGTTCTCTTTCATTTTAAAATCTATCTATTAGAGAAAATGGAAGCTGCAGTAAGAAATGGAAAGCCATTTCTTTTCTTAAACTTTTACATACATTGGAAGTAAAACTCTTTTGAATTTAGACAATGTTTTTCTATTCTTATTTGAATTGTGGTTTGTTAGATCTTTTCAAAATTTATAGAATTTAAATTCTGTTGTACATTTTAATGAATGAAGTTTTTTAATTGATCACGATTTTTTAAATATCACATCTTACCTATCTATTAAAAAAGAATATGTGTAACTTTCTAACGTCATTTTGTATGGAACGAATTTAGATACGTATTGTAATATCAAAGGAGCTGAACAACTAAATTTAGAAATTTCTTATGGATTTTTTGGAGGGGGAAAAAAACGAAAAACATTAATTGGCACTTCCAATGAAGGTTGACATATGACTGTGGAGTCATGATAATAAATCCTTTCCGTAAAAAAGAAGGAAGGGAAGGAATAAAAAAAAATTAGCTTTGGGAACTTCATTATGAATTAATGTTACAAATTTACAGTTTAATAATATTCTTTATTGCAATTTTCTTCAAACATAATATAACCTAACATTTCATATAATTTTTTGATTTCATTTTATTATCTTCAATTAAAAGTTTTGTTATCGTATAGTAGAAAAATGTGTCACATGCTATTAAAAGGAGCATTTCTTAAAGGCACAGCGGTTCAGTATTATTGTTTCAAAACAAAAAATTGAATGAGACTATGATAAACAATTTGCTCGCTAAGAATGTTCTGAAAGCAGTTAAAAGTTTCTATCATTTACCCGCTTTTTGCAGAATATAATCAATTACCTATATATATAATTTCAATAAAACTTTGATATTTAGTTTAATACATGGGTAAACATTACATTATATTGCTCGATTGTTTTCTAAAAATATTTCAGATAAATCCAGCATTATTATAAATTTAAATCTATTAATGAAAAAAAAAGCAATACCGACACTTTCTTTGAAGTGCGTTTTAGAGAAACAATTTTTGATAGATGAAGGGAAAACATATACAAAAAATTTTTTTCATTAAAGTTCAAAATTTTTTTTGTATTAAAAGTCAAGTTTACTCTTAATAAAACTACAACTGGGGAACAAATACAACAAAGATTTTCAAATAAATGTCATGTTTAATGCTCCAGCTTTTAAAGATCTTACACGTTTTAAAGAAGTAAAACTTTAATTTTAGTAGAGTATATACCACTGCGTCCATGCGTAATTAACAAAATAATATTAAATGAAAAAATACTAAATATAATGATGAATTTCGAGATATCTTGTTTGAAAGAATAGGGTTATACTATTTTAAAAATCCCGTTAAAGTTACAATCTTCTGTTATTCATATTTCAATTACAATCAGTATTCAAACACCTTATATAGTACTAGATTTTTAAATATCTGAAAATTATACACACTTACTTGAAATCATTTAAGTATATAGTTAAAATTAATTTTTATAATATCCCCCCCCAAACAAAAGTAATTATCTTTCTAATTTCTAGAAAATGCACGAATGCTAATTTAGACGAGAATATTTCTATTTTTAAGAAGTCAAAGTGATTTTGAATGCTGAAATTTGCTTCCCTTTATAAAATTATTAAAAAAACGGATGAAATATAGATTTTTGTATATTTATTACACCATATCATTTCATTATCTTCAAATTTCAAGACCGTTGCACTTTTTTTTGAATATGTAAACTATGTTATATTTTGAACTTTATAAATTTATTTTTAGATTTTTAGAGCATTTGATTATTATGCAATAATATACTCCAAAATTTAATAAAAGTGTGTTCACTAAAATCTTTTAACTTTCCTTTTTAACAAATGGAATTATTCAATTTTCCTTATTGTAATTCTTTCAAAATTTTAGGATTCCAAATTATTAAATCTAAAGATCCGTGGAATCTTTTAATTTCATATCTTTATAGTTTTACGAAATGAAATGAATCAAAACACATCGATGAAATGAGTCAATGAAATTATCGATGAATTCTCATAATTTAAGTGGCATCGATAATTTAAGTGGGATCTAAAGCTTCAGAAAGTAAATTGAAATAGAAATTTGACACAGAATACTTTACGAATATAATTGATTCGATCATAGACCAATATTTAAAAGAATTAGTTGAATAAATTATTAATTGAATTATTAGTTGATCTTATACTTTCAAATGAAATTAAGAATGCAAACATTTAAGAAAATTTGCGATAGTGGCATCGCATCGTGTGGTTACTATACCACTTGTAATGATAAAATGAAAAAGACTATATGTGAAAAGTAATCAATGCAACTGAAACTTTAACACACTTGCATTCGCTGAATTTCCAGTAATCTTAAAATCCTTTTCATGCCGACTTTTATATCAAGCTTCACATTACTTCGGCGACTGAAATTAATTTGTCTTAGATATCTGAATGTTTCCTACAGGCAATGCCAAAATGGAATGGAATAATTTGAATTTAGAGTAGGGGTTCGTTTATTTATTTAATAGCAAGTGGCCAATCAATTACAGACAAATAATTTCTAAATAATTATATTTTATTTGTTAAAACATTATAAAATAATAATTATTATGGTATTTCATTCTCATTAGAACAAAACTGATATATTCAATGTATATTTTTCATTTTTGTAAATCTCAAATAAACACTAAGAATTATACCTATTTGAAAAAAGTTTCATAGAAATATTGTTTTTCTTATTTTTTAATATTAAATCCCGCAATCAAATAGAATATATGGTAATTAAAATACTCTTATTTTGAAATTTTTTGACATACATTTCATAAATTAACTGCTTATAAGTCTAGGATTTGTTATGTCAATTTTATGTTAAATGTAAGCTTCTATGATGATTCATTTATCTGATAGCCTTATTTACTGGATTTATTCTTTTATTGCAAAGAAATAAAACAAACGTTTTTAGCAGACAGAAGCATCAAATAGATTAAAAATGAAATTTCATAAACGTAATTTTCATAATAGTTATAGTATCCCATTTTGGTTATATTTTCATAAAATTTAAAAATCATCACCTATAATTCCAGAATTCTTCGTTACGATATTTTTACAATTATTTGATTCTAGTCCTTTGGCACTTTATATTGCAATATTTAAATGTATTTAAATATTATTAATGTATTTAAATTACTAACATTAATTTACACCAATATTTTTAAAATAACAACGCGCAGTGTTGTTATTCCTTATTTCGGAATTCTCTTTGGCGCAGTTTGGCCAAGGTTGGCTCTTACGCCACTAAAACTCACAACCAACCAACCTCGGAATTCTCTTTTACAATGCTCACAAAAATTAAGAATATTTCAAACTGAACATGAAGCGATAAAAAGAAACTTTTGATTTTGTTAGATTGTATATGAACATTACAAATGTTAATGACAGTATGCAACCTTTATGTTTTTACTTAGAAAAAACAAAAATGAATGTTGTTTTTTAATCTTTTCATATTTATTTGGATATTAATTCCGAATTTTGTAAGTAATGTAAATGAGTATGTGTTGTGAGCAGTTCAGACTAGAAATTAGTGTTTGGCGAAGGAAATAAGTTCCAGAAACATTCTCAATTATCTTGTATTTCATGCACTTTTAGTAGAATAAAACCTTTTGTAAGGTCTTTATGCAAATGTGATTCGTTTTTGTTATTTAATATGAGCTCAAACGAAAGGCAGTATACGAAACTGTTATAAATTGCTTGTTGGCTAACCATGCACATTTTCATTCTGTATAATAGCATATTAAATATAGTTAAAAAGTTTTCACTGGGTTCCGTTAATGAAATTTTTAACAATTTTTAAAAATTGTCTGAAATTGTAAAAAATTGTGTGAATACGACAAATCAAAACATTTGAGTATAAATAGTTTATTATTAGGAGTTTTTTTGATAATCTTTGGCATTAAATTTTATTCTATTAAATCTTAGTAATTATGTATATTATTTAATAAAGTGCATCCCATTTCGTCGGACAGTTAATATTTTTTTATGTAAGAATTTTTCGATTTTTTTTTAAAACTAAAACGTTTTGTTTATATTTTAAATTGTATTACATTTAATCCATCTTTGATACATTTATAAAACTTTAAGCATATATTTATATTTTGAAAATGATCATTAAAATGAAAATGGAATGGAAATTAGATTAAGACACAAGAACTAGTTTAGCTATTTAGTACATTTTCAAAGTCATATTTCAAAAAGGGCAAGTAAAATGTTAACGATTTATATGTTTGGAAAGAAGAGTTCCTTAACCCCTTAACTGTTTCGTCCGAGTGCCATAAGTGTATCGATTTATCGAATTTTGATAGTTGTAAGTAAAAAATAAACCATTCATAATGATTATAATTCAGTATTAAAATGACTTCGAATACATAGACAAGACAAGTATTCAATGGATTTCCATTTGAATTGAAATAAGAAAATATTCCCAAAATCGAAGGTATCATCGTATTAGATAGTAAAGAAAATAAAACTGTTAAGTAGTTAAACCAGGTTTGGAAATGATATTTTATCACCGCAAATATGATTAAACACATTCTGGATTAGAAAATCCTAAAACTGATATTAGTTACTGAATTAAGTATTGTATGTATTCAAGACTTCTTCCCCCTCTAAAACATAATTAACTTGAACTTACAAAACTTTGAATTATGAATGGTACCTAAAAATATTTTATAAATCTAATTTTGATTATTTTTTCAATAAATTAATGAAAAAATAATCACAATTAGTTTGATTAGATAAAAATATAAACAAAGATAAATCTTTAATACTCAGTTTAAAATTTAATAAAAAATAAATCTATTGAATCGCTAAAGGTTTTTAATTTTTATATTTTAATGAATAACAACTTTTTAGGAAAAAAACTTTAATTTTACATTTTTTTTTGTTTTAATAGGAGAAAAGATCTTGATTTTTCAACACACTCGCATAATTTTCAAAATTATTTTTTGTGATATTTTGTTTCATCTGATTGCGGGAATTATTTCCCCTTACTAACTCCAGATGGCAGAGCATTCTTATTGTCTTGTAAGTTATGCAAAAAAGATTTCTTGTTTGTTAGTCAAGGAAAGTAGAGGTTCACGTGATGTGAGAGCGATCAGTAGCTCGCGAGAAAAAGAAAAGCAAATTTATTTTAACGATCACGCGGAAACCCAGCGAGTTCCTTGAGAAATTAATAGTTTATAAAGAAAATAATTTTCATTGTGTTTAAGAAATATACGTAACCGTGATATGGTATTGCTTATAGGAAATTGTATAAAAATAAGGCATGAATCGATGGGTATAAATGGATAACTAGTCAAGAAAACTGTTTCTTGATTTTTCTTGTATAGAATCTTCTATTTTTGGCAAACAGGAGCACAGGATATATGCTCACGAACAGTGCAGAAATACTTCGTTAGGGAAATGTCCCCTATATTCGACACCGATTTCTACCCATATATATATACATATATATATATATATATATATATATATATATATATATATATATATATATATATATATATATATATATATATATATATATATATATATATATATATATATATATATATATATATATATATTAAAATAAGTTAATACTCTCTGCTATTTGCAACAAATCTCAGCTGAACTTTTAGTAATTAAAAAACTAATTAGGAATGCATGGCTTTCTCTGACAGTAATATTTGAAATTTCTTACCTCTTGATCTACATCTATGGTGATCTCGAATTCCAGTTCCAGTTCTTCTTTTTCTGCATGCTCCCAGACGTCTCTCCGGCGCCTGTTCTTCGCAAGGTGGTCAGTGGTCTTGCCACAGTGCACCTTCACTGTCTGCAGGTTGCAGGTGCCTTTCGAAACGCAAAGATCTGCCTTCTCGAACTGCACGGAGAGATGGTGCAGGAATACTTTTTTGATGTAAATCTGGACTTGCGGATCATTGCAGTCACCGCAGTAGTAAAAGCCTTTCATCATGTGCCGGATTTTTCCAGGAATTTCTTTTGCTGTAAAATCAATGAGCTCTTGAATAAAAAACAGTACGAATAAGAGTGAAAAAGTGGTAATACGAATTTTTCTAATGAAATGTGAATAAATAAATACAAAAAAAACATAAAAAGAATTATAAAATGACAAATTTTCTTTACATTCCTTTTTATTGAGATAAACCGTAAGCTTTGTTCATTTACCACTTTCTTTCATGTGCAAAACGCCTAAAATTTTATATGAAGATTTTCATCACATAGAACCTTTTTAAATGGGCCCTTTTTATTTTTTAAATAAAAAAGACAAAAGGGATTGTATTGTAAGTTTCAAGACAATACAAAAATAAATATGAAGGCATTGTTTCATGCATTTGTGATTATTATGCATTTACAGAGAAGAAGTTCACAAATTAAATTATGTTTTTTGATTAATTGAATTTATATTGATTATCAGTAAAACAGATTTAGGTGCTTTTTAAACAGATTTTTAAATTTTTTTGCTATTATTATTATAATGTGAGACATAATGTTGTTTTGGTTTGCGGTTTTTATAAAGCCACAAAATGAGTAGGCAGAAAATAAAGGGCGTGGGTCGTAAGAAGTTATCGCCCAAAGAATCAATGCGAAACAACGAAAGGAGGTATGGATTGGTTTTTGGTTTAGTTATATTAACGTCCTGTTTGAAGAAACACTTGGGCTATTTTGGGACGGTCCTCGTAATTTTGAACCGCGGTCAGACGACGAGGACGACGGAAAGGTATATATTATATATGCACAGTTCACGTAATCATTCCAAGCCAGTTTAAACCCGATTTTTTAAAGAAAAATTTCTGGCCTGGAGAGAAAGTTTTGGAGCTTGAATAATATTGAGATTTGGGAAAAAAACCCTATCGTTTTTCTAAATATCGATGCATGCTTGATCTGATAGTCACATGATCGTTTCAAGCCAATTTAAACTTGTTAAAAAAACAATATTCGTACATAATAAACAGAAATTTGAGATAGCAGATCTCAATTTTAATTATTATTATTTTTTCTTATTTTATTTCAATTTGATGGAATATGAAGTAGTATCATAATACTAAAATATTCATATGCGTTTAAATTACTTTTTATAACCAAAATCAATAGTTCAAATGTATTTCTAAAAAGGATAATTTATTGTTTTTTCACTTATTTAAATATTTAAGGACCATTTAAAAGGTTTTTTTTAAAAAAAAATTGTTACTTTATTACAAGCTTTATAAACGCTCATTTGTTCCTCTATTTAACGTTTTCTTACAATCTAATTTGAAAACAAATCATAGATAAAAGCCCAAGAAAACATAATAAGAAACATGATTAAAGAAATAATAAGACAAGACAAAGTGAGTCAAATCACTCCGAGGATTTGTAGTAGCAAAACTGCATAAACTCATCAAGCTCGGTTCATCTCATTACATCCCTTAGGGTCCATAAATATTATTTCTTTAAAGTCTGCGTCGCTTAACTCTCCTTGCCCTCTGCTAGATTTTTTTAAATGCATTTCAGATGTTGCTTTACATGTAATTTAAATTCAAGATTTTTTTTTGGCTATCCACTTTTTTAAGGAGATCTCCGGAGAAAAAGAGACGATTTAAAACTTAACATTAAACAGGGTTGTAGGTTGATTAGAAAAGTGTAAAAGAACTTCTTGGAAATATGGAAAATACATTAAAAATTCTAAAATATGTTCATAACCTTTACAAAAATTAAAGCAAGATATATAACCGATTGCTTATTGGTCCTCAACATGAGAGATCTCCGAATTTGGCATTGACATTCATTTATTTGCTTGAAATGTGTATTATAAATTTTCTTTTCAAAAGTTAGTTAAAAATTTTGCAAATTAGAAACTACGGCATTTTCAAATGATAACTTCTGTTTATATCAACCTAAATAAAAATTTCTGAAACATCAAAGAACTCAAAGAAATATTTTTTCAGCACTAATCAAGTTGTGCAGCTTTTCCTTCATTTTCACAAATTTCTAAAAATATTCTTATGCATTATTAGCAATAATACTTTCCATTGTTGCAATGCAATTCCAACTAGTTTCATTGGTTCTAAAAATATTTAATCACTAGTTTTCATTCATCTGTTAAGAATTAAAGAATAAAAATTCGGTTTATTTTTCCCAATCTTCTACAACGTAATTATGCCTTTAAAAAAATAACAAACAAAATTCATTCAAATGAAATTCATGATACACATATAATGCTCAACTCACCAGTTTAAGGAAGGAATCAGCTGTGGAATTTACACAAGGAATCAAAGAAGTGACATTAGAGATAAAAAAAATATTACACTTTACATATCTTTGTGATATCATACGTACTCAATGAACAGAATAAGTTGATTAAATGTCTTAACACAGTTTGAGTTAAAAAATACGTAAAAGGTGATATCAAGTTATTCGTAGGAGATTTACTTGAAATTAAACCAAATAATATTACAATTAAAAAGTTGGTCGCCAAGGGAGGCCACATATGCGTAACACGATTTATAAATGAATAAAAAGTTTCATATGATGGAAGCTTCGAAACTGCTTTGATGAAAAGTTGCATTCAACAATTCATATTCACTTGAATGATGTTTCCATCCAAATGTTATTATTTTTTTTAAAAATTCAGTCAATAATGAATTAGTTTAGTTTAGTTACATTAACGTCCCGTTTTAAAGCATCATCAGGAATATTTAGGGTTGTACCTCGTCATTTTGAACCGCCTTCAGATAACCAGGATGACACCTGAGCTGGCACCCCCTCTCCAAACTTCCACACCACACTAGCAGGAGGACGTTCGGCTCCGACGGATTTAACGTACACCAGACCTGTTTTTACGACGGTTCTTAGGTGGAATCGGGTCTCGAGTTTAAAACCCTCTGGTTCCGATGCCAAAACCTTACCACCAGGTCACCGAGGCTCAGTTATGAATTAAACAAAAGCCGATTCGAACATGTAAGTTGACAAAGTATTGTATTTATAAAATTCATTTTCTTTGAATGATTCATTCTTGATTAATAAGATGGTAATTTCCTTGAAACATTTATTAGTGTGTAATTTATTCATATAATAATAATAATAATAAAAACCGGAATAAGTGGATACGTTTATTTATACATTCATTTGTTGTTTGATGAAAATATTTGAGCTAAAATAGACTAACGCACTTCTCACTTAATGCGTTTAATAGTTTAAGCTCACAATTTGGCCTCCAAAATACAGATGTTACTTTCTTTTTACCCATTTAATTTATCTAACATGTTTTCATCATGGAGAATATAAAGCCCACTTTGCTTTTCACATACAATGAGAATTTGATAAAATTTTTTATTTAAAATTATTATTTTTATTCAGTAAAAATACAAAAATAAGCATTGATTTTTTTTTATTTAAGAGAGTAGCGTTTAAGGGCTTCTTTCTGAATGTTGCACAAGAATAAAATCTTTATTTTTCTATTTTTAATAAACTTAAGAAACTTTATTTAAACTTTAGTTTTGAATTGGTGTACATTTTATTTTTTAATTATGAATTTTGTCGATCACACTAGCTTCTGTCGAAATATAAGTTGTGCGAAAATAATAAACAGCAAGACATAAAAATTAAAGCAAATATATTAATTTAAAAAAAACAAAATTTATTTTGTCTTTATTTAAACTATATATAAATATGGCACTCTATCTTACGTATAAATTAAACTACCTCAGGTAATTTCCATTACTACTACGTTAAAGCTAATAACCTTGTATAGGAATATTAAAATTATTTTCATATTTTTATTATTGTATAGGAATATTAAAATTATTTTCATAAGATCAAATTAAAAATTTCTTATAAATTTGTATTCTCATATAAATACTCTTCCATTATAAATTAATCTCGAAGTGATTAAAAAATGTATATAATAATAAATAACAAGTACAATACATAATACAATGCATTTTGCGTATATGCAGATAATAAAATACAACGCATTTTTATTGTCAAAACAGAACAAGATTGTCAACGACAGGATCACTACTACAATTTCTGACTTCATTTTGAAATATTCACGGTGAAAGTAAAAATATTTTGCAACTTTTCATCATTATTATTTGTTGTATAAGGATCAAATATTAAACTGAGATGCGACTATGATCATATGTATTCCCACGAATTTTTAAAAACATCCATCACCTTATAAAGGTAGAGAAAATATATTTTGAATTAACATATCCACATTTCTCAATAGCATCTGTGTAGCTGGTTGTGTGTGCCTAATCCAAGGAAAGATGCTTTCTTGTCTTTTTCTCATTTATTTTCACACACATACACATATATAATAACACCCATGGACAATGATCACACATATATAAGGAAAACACATAATATATATATATATATATATATATATATATATATATATATATATATATATATATATATATATATATATATATATATATTTAAATGTAGAAAATGCCGTTAATAAAGAGCGAACGAATAATGCCTTTTGCCGCTAACGGAGAGCGAGCGGTGCCAGCTTGCACCAGTTTCACACCAACTCTCAAGTTGAAGTGTTTACATCTTCACCCACATTCCAAATATACATATGGTTTAGAGCATACTGCGCCATCTATGTTCAGTATTAATTAACTATATGAATAATTATACAAAGAATAAAAAATACAAATAAAATAATTAAATTGAAACCAAATCACATAAACAACAAGGTTTATACTTCTTATTCAACTTAAACTTCTTATTTCAACTTTTTTATAAATCAGTTTACACATTTATAACGTAATATGTTTCTCCTAACAAGTGAATGAATTGATCACGAAATTCCAATTTAAAAAAAAAAATAATCCCCAAATTAGAAAATAGTTCTTGTTCACCTTTCATGCTGTTGTCGAGTGAACTTTGCTAAAATAAATGCTTCCATTTAGGTATGTACATCCATGTGAAAATGTCTACATTCCTGTCCTTCTTAGTTAGACACAGCCAATCAATGACATCCATTTACATCACTCGATCGCTGCTCGTTCATTTTATTGGTTTTGCTTCAATAGAAATTTTTTCTCTTCGAATTAGAAGAAATAATGATATCCCGACTCTTGGTACTGCAATGAAAGGGGTGGGGGGAGGGTAGGTTTAGTTTTGGTTTGGTTTAGTTTAGTTATATTAACGTCCCGTTTTAAAGCAACACTAGGGGTATTCTGGGACGGGCCTCGTAATTTTGAACCTCTATCAGATAACGAGAACAACATCTGGTAGTCTCACTCGCAACTTCCACACCACACCAGCGGGAGGACGTTTGCCCTCCTGTTGGCTTTACGTGCACCAGACCTGCTTACACAAAGGTTCTTTGGTGGAATCAGACCTCGAACCAGAAGCCTTCCAATCTCAAAGCCTTGGTAGGAATCAGCTTTGGGGGGGGGAGAAATCTGCTTAAAAAAGAATTTGTAAATTTAGACTATTGATTCGAAGGGCGTTCTTAAGTTTGATGGCTTTCTTTTCCTTTTTTTTATATCATTTGCATTTTATACCAGATTAACCTTCCAGCGGTGCGCGAATACAAGTGATACACTAAAAAAGAATTTCATTTCATATTTTCTTACCGCAAGGCTCTAAGGAAGCATGACTTTGGCTATTTTTGTAGTTCGTTTCGGCAAACGTTTAGTCATTTGGTAGAAGTCGAGGTGTTAATAAAACTCTGCGAATCTTATTTGTATTTCAAAGATCTATCGACCGTTGACATAAGTTTTTGTGGATTTTTTTTTGTTTTTATTATTTTTAAATATAATATTGCTGCAATCAAAACCGACATTATTCCTTTGACAATCAATAATGCTTTTTAGAAGGTAATATTTATGATTTCTTGCAAACGCTCATGTGAAAGAATGTTGTTGTTGTTTATGGCCCTTGTCATAGACAAGCACGCTGATGAAGCGATTTTAAGCCAAGTTTTAGCGTCTCTTGTTTCAGTAGCGCCATCCAGGGCCAAGAATGCGTTCTAGCTACTCATACGTCACAGCCCTTTTCACGGGGCGGACTTAATTCATACATTTCATTCACTCATCCACAGATCGTCATTTAGACCTGAATCAGAGAACGATCACTCCTGATCCAGTAGCCCCAGTGGTATTGTCTCAACTTGGGGGACTTTGTGGCAATGACAGATTTATACAAATATTTCGAATACTTCGAACGAAGGGAGCTGTCTTTACACAGCGAGCTAAAAATAATAGCGTTGAAAAGAAAGACAATTAGTTTTTAAAGAAATGAACGATGCATCATTCATTAAAAAAGATGCAAAATAGCCAAAAGGACAAGCACAGTAGAATTACAAACTTTAATTATAAGATTTTACTAGTTATCTATGCTTGATGTATTGTAAACATATTTGCATGGAATGCAATGACCAATGAAATGAATTAGAAATTGACTTCATATTATTTATGTTTAAATTTAAATTTTTTTTTATTTTCATATTGTTCCTACAGTTTTGTTTCACAAATGAAAATATATCAATTAAAATATTAGGAAGCTAATTCATTTTGATTTCAGATAATTTATCTCATTCCTTGATAATTTTACGTCATTTTTGTGTTTTGTGATTCCACTATTTCCGTTTTTTTAAATAATTGTCCAGAATGAGTGTACTTGTTTAACCGTTAAACAACTATTTTTACTATTTAATCTCTTCAATTTTGTTATAATAGTGTAGTATACGCGCAGTCTTTCATGTAGATATAGAGAGTATGCCAATGGAAGATTAATAAATTAGTACCTTAGAAACATAATTTATATGATGGTGCATGGTTTAAAAAGAAACTAATTAAAAAAGTGCTTTTCCTACAACATTTGAATTTATATATAAAAATGTAAACATCATATAAAATCTCATCATTTTTTACCTTCAATTATGAAGGTAAAAATTTCGTTTTTTATATATTTACATCTAATATTTCTACAATATTCTGTTTCAAAAAAAAAATATAATAATACATATCTAACGTGATATTTTAAAATCAAACTATAAAAATTTTGACACTTCTATGGAGGTATCAATGAAGAAAGTCCGAAAGTTAACCAACCCCCAAAAGCTTTCTAAATGCATGCTGTTGCAAATGTTTTGTTAAAATCATTTTCATATTTTATTTAATCTAAGAATTCGAATCATTTTATGCCGTACATATTTTTAACTCCTAAATAGTACAAGCATATTTAATTTTCGAAATAATCTTACGTAAGATAAAAATCTTAATTCAAAAAGTTTATTAATTAATTCAGTCAAATTTTCAACAGATTTATTACGTGATACGTTGCTAAACGAGCCGAATGCAGACAGCACAAAATGAAAATAAATAAATAAATAAATCCCCCAGTCAGATCATCGCCTATTTATGCTCTCGTGGAGTGAACCCCGCTAATATAAATGCTTCCGTCGAGGTCGTGTGCGTTCGACCGAAAATGTCAGCATTCCTGCCATTCTTGGTTAGACGCGGCCAATCAACGATGGCCGTTTACATCACTCGATCTCTGCTCGCTCACTTGATTGGTTTTGCTTCCACAAAGTATTTTCTCTTCGAGCAAGAAGGAAATAAAGAGATCCCGTCCCTTGCAACTGAAGGGCAGCTCAAAAGAGCCTTTGAAAAATTTCAGATAATCGATTCGGAGGATGTTATTGACTTTGTTCCTTTTTCTTATTTCTTGACTAGCGTTCTTTTCTTTACTTTAGAGATTTAATGTTTCTACTGCGGTAATTTTTTTTCCGACATGGCAGATGTGATACGAAAAGAATAATTCCATTAAAGTATCTTATATAGAAATAAGTAGTAAATAATATCGGAGCTCTATCAACACGCCTTGGACCCAGAGTTAATTGCATTTAGCAGAAGCATATATTGAAAAGGGACAACATGGACAACTTCTGAAGTGAATTTTTTGAAATTTTAATTAAAAATATAGAATATTTTGCATGCTTCGGCGATGAATGTACTATTGGAAGAAAATGATTTTCAAATCAAAATTTTAAAATTTATATTTTTAATGATATCAAATATATGTTAATAATTATTTTCTATTATATTAATATATTTTTTTTTAATTTTGTACGTATGCAATTTTTGCATACGATGCTTTTCATAGTTATAATACATTTTAGCCTAATTTTATTACTTTTTTAGATCTTTTAAGCACATAATTTTCTTCATCGCTAAAATCATGGCGAAGAATTGCTTGTCTTGGATAGTAATTCTAAAACGAGTAACTTCCATACACTTCCTTCCTGCGCGCTTGTATCACTGTTTTAATGTCAATGACGTTTACTTATATTTGAACTGTGCCTATGAATGGAAATTTGTTGTATTATTTTAAAATTTCTTTATATGTAACTTTAACCCCCGGGGGCACCTCGAAATGAGGATGAGATGCTTCCGACATGGTGGTTGGATCTCACCACCCTGGAGGTGACGCCCTACACTAATAGGTGGGGGATCTGACTCCTCCTATCGATGACGGGACGTACTTCCTTCGGGGAGGGTTGTACCGTAGCCGGTGATGGCCCTTAGGACTCAAACACAGTTCCCGCCAGTGTTGCTGTTGCGGTGGTCCGGTCATTCAGTTTTATGGTTTAAATCCGTGTTCCTTCGCGGCGGGTCGGAGAGTCAGATGGCTGGCTTACATGTAACTTTAGTGTCCTTTTCATTTGGACACACCATAAAATGCTGTTGAAAACTGTTTGAGCTTTAGGTAACCACTGAGTGTGCAAAATCCATCTAGTGCCATAATAATTTACGAATTTGGTCAGCCTGCAAATGGATATTCCATAATCACTTCTTGAACATCTTTGTAGTACTTCGGGGGCTCGGATTACGTGGCTTGATAGTTGTGGCACAAAGCGCAGTTAAACTTCTTTTTATGCCGATAGATGGCAGATTTGAAGACAGCAAAGCCATGCGGGCTAGCGAATGACCTAACGGAGCAAGGAGGGTATGATATGCGAGAAAGGAGAGTTTGTTTTTGGTTATCTTGATGTGTGGAGTTCGTTTTCTGCAAGAATTCGATCCTCGCGAAGGAGAATCGAACTTGTTGATGTTTTACTAACTGATCAGTCAACGTAAACATTTTTTTGAAATAAAGAAAATTTATTTAAAACCGGAATCTTTCTTTTGCAGCGGTACCAAAAACACTTCAACTTTTTTACCCATTAAACCAATCACAGAAGTATATACACTTCTTGAAACATTTGCTGCAATGTACTAATTAGATTTTGTTGAGGATTTGAAAGATTGAAATAGAGTTTCATATTAATACGCTATTAATTTTGAGAACTTTTAAATTTTTTCTTTTGGATGCGCTATATACAGTCTGTCAAAAAAGTACTGGACACAGTACAAGTTCACAGATTTTTATCATAATATTTTACTTAAATGTCCAATTGAAACCAAAACAAAGAAATGAATATTACTTTGATATAAACTAATCATAATAATTCAAACAAAAGCCTCATATTAATGTAATTATAGTTATAAATGAAAATAAAAGAAATCAAGTAAAAAAATATGTTTAAAAAGTATTGGGACACTTACCAATAAAATAAAAAAACAATTCAAACTTAAAAGTTAATATCCTGCTGGGCTGTCCTTGCTTATTATGATCTCTCATAGTCTATTTGGCATGGCAATCCAAATCTGACCAATGTTTTGCAAAATGATCCATAGATTTTGGCCCACTCTTTACCAAATGTTTTCTTAAATCTTGCTGGTTAGAAATTTAATATTCATGCAGTTTTTGCTGCAAATAATCATACGCGTGCTTCATGGGATTAAAGTCTGGACTCTTAATAACACTAGGACAGTGGTAAAGGAACCATAACTTGCAAATATCAGCAGCAGGTTTCAGGTCATTATCTTGTTACGGTTTAAAATGTCTTGAGATTCTCAGCTTATACGCACTTTGCTTTAATTTTCACTTGAGATTGTCAAAATAGGCATATTTATTCATTCTATCATCAATAAAATGCAAGTTACCGACACCAGTGCTTATTATATAACTCCCGACTATTTGATTGCCACCTCCATTTTTGATAATAGGCCATACATTTTTGACATGCATTGCTGAATTTGGTTTTCGCAAAATTCCTTTCTTACCATCAGATCCGAAAATGTTATATTTGCTTTCATCAACAAAAATTACATTTTTCTGAAATTATTTTGGCTGCTTTACATACATTTTAGCAAATGCCAGCCAAGTTTTCGATTTGCTTTACTGATGTAGGATTTTCTTTGATGTACTAAGTCATGATATTCTTTGTTTTCTTAAAACATTTTCTAACAGTTTCAGGATTTAAATATTTTTCGAACTTAATTTTACATTGCAGAGTGAATGTTATTGCTCTAGTTTTTGGATTAAAGTAAACTTGTTTCACAATCCGCCTCTCTTCGCATTCATTAAATATCATTGGATGCCCTGATCTTTGTTTGTTTTCAGTACTACTTGTTTTATTAAACCCTCGAATAATGTTAAAAACAGTAGACTTATTCAATTTCAAGGTATGTCCTATACAGCGAATTGATTTTCAATTTTTCCAATGACTTATTACAAGATTTCGCACAACAACCGATATATCTTTGTTTCGCGTCATTTTTTCGATACGAAATCTTATCTGTTGAAATTTTTATGTTTAGAATTATAGTCTGAAAAGTGGTAGTAAATTCAATTCTATTGATGTGCTATATGTTTGTTGAATTTATCATTTCAAAAATGTCCCAATACTTTTCTGATTCCTATTTGCTTTTGAATTATATTTGAAAAGCTAGATCAAATTATTATTTTAAAATACCAATAAAATTTTCCTTACAAAATGTGTACCAAATGTTAAAACATTTCTTGATTAATTTTGTTTTTATTTTAAGATGATAAATATTTTTATAAAAGCTTTGTAGCTATTCATGTCAAATGCCGCAATACTTTTTTGAATGACTGTATATAAACGAAAATCTCTTTTAAATTAAGGTTATAATCGGCAGCACAGTTTGTTAAAGTTAAATAATATTTCTTTTATTAATTTTCAACAATTTAATTTTAATGAAAGAATTCCGATGTCTTCTTCGTGTAATTTTGTGTTAAGGGATCATACATTATAAGTTTTTATACATTACGTAGCTATAAAATCTCAATAAAAAAATTGTAATAGACTTACTCCTGAAATTCCATTTTTTCTGTCATATTTTTGATTTGCATTTGATGTAGTAAAATTCGAATTTACACCTCACATACTGAAAGCTCGTATTAAATGATAAGAGTTAAAAAAACCACTTAAATGTTTATTAACAGTTAAAAATTAGGAGAATACGCACTTTATTCACATTTTTCAAAAATTCTTGTTGTTGTTTCTGATGGCACTTGTCATAGACAAGCCCACTGACAAAGTTAGCGAATTTAAACCGAAATTTTTGCGTCTCTTGTTTTTCAGTAGCTCCATCTAGGACCAATAGTACAACTTAGCCACTCACGAGTCACAACCCTTTTTATGAGCGGACTTCATCCATGCATTTTCATTCATTCAACCACAGATCATAATTTAGACTTGAACCAGAGAACGATCACCTTCTGATACCTCCTAGTGGTGTTACTCTGGACATGGAGGACTTTGTGACCACGACAGATTTATACGTGCGTCAGCCACCACTACACACGGAGAGTCTTCGGCTGACGGGTTCAAACACACAACCCAAGGGATGCGAATCCAACGCCCTACCAACCAGGCTATCCCGGCCCTACAAAAATTCTCTCTAATTTTAAGTTTAGTGCATATTGTTTAGGCATTCATTTTGAAAGTAAGCAATTGAAAAATATATTTATTTATCGTGCAAAATTTTATCTGTGTATAAATACAGTGTTACCAAGAAATAAGTTACCCACTTTAGAGGGCTCTACAATGCGTTCTATTGATCCAAATGAGATAAAATTTGAACTACAGATTATTGAGATGATGCGTTTTATATTTATAAAATAAAAAATAGTACAAAAATTCACTGTTAGGTGGCCAATGCCATCTATTGCTAACCCTGTACATGTGCGTTATAAATACTTAAAAAAATTATTGACTATGAAATTTCTTTTGTTCATATTTGGATTCAAACATTTATTTTAATGATAAAGAGTCGAGTAACTTACAGGGAGGCATTTCTAACCATAAAAGACAATGTAATGGAAGAGCGTTCTTGAAATTGGATCCAACAAATGGAATAATGAAAAACATTCAATGTGAGAAGAGTTTCCCATTTAAAGCCATTATTGATTGATTACTATTAATAGCATTCTGAAAGAAGTGCTTTCTCAATTTAAACGATTGACCTAATTAAAGGTCATGTTTTTAAGAGTCTTTTAAGATGTGAAGGAAGTTTAAGAACCGTAAAGACAATCAATATCTCACCATACCATGTTGGAAAACCATTAATATGAATGAGATTCGTAAAGAGAGGAATTATTCAACAGTGATGCTTCTGTATTCAGAATTCTTAATTATTTGTTAGAATTATATGTTAGCTAGATGGTATTATTTCATTAGAATAAATCTTCTCATAAATTATCAAAACTTCTAATTTAATGTCTAGCTAAGCAAAGGAGACTCGGGTAAAAAAAACAATATGATTTCTTCAAAAGATCTACGAAATCAGGACAAAAATTTGGTAATAGGCATGTGTACAAAATCGGAAAACTAGTTAATGAAAATGAATAATGTATTATAAAGTTATAGAAAACATCAAAAGAGATTTAATTCTTTCAATTTTATAATAGTAATCTCTATTTTGTATTCGAAATATTCTTGGTATGAGATGCAATTCCATAGAAATCCATAATAAGCGGGATTTCTAATTAATATGCGTTCTAAAAATATCATATTACCTGATTTTAACTTCTAAGTTGTGTGGACTTTGATTTTAATCATAGAATAGCGTTGTCAACTTCCCTTTCTAAAATTATACAAGTTCACAATATTTTCTTACGCTTTCTTTCCCGCATTCTGACTTCCTTATCGATATGCTTCACTGAGTAAGTCATGATTTTAACAAAGAAATCTTACCATATTTAAAAATTAAGATATTTTCTTCAAGTCATGAAGGATTAAAGTTGTTAAAGAACTCCATGCCTCTTTCACCAAAAAACTGTTTTACATACACATATAAAATTGATAAAATAACCGTTCATCGGTATCTAAATTTTGAAACGACGAGGTTAGTCTAAATGGTCTTTTTAGAGTTGTAAATCTAAAGTACTCTATCACTGTTGTAAAATTAAAGGACAATCAAAAATAAATTTTATTTATTTTTTCAATTAACTTATACTCAAAATAATTCTATATATAAAGAATCAACACAATAATTGCAAGTGCTCCAATAATAAAGTTTTACATTATCTAATATACCTTGCTGAAATAAAGTTGTTCAATTCGGGTTTGATTACATAACAAATTCAATTTTGAGAAGTTATAAGTTAAATTTTAAAATGAAGTACACGTGCAAATCAAGAAGAAATGCCCTATTCGTTAAATACGAAATATAAACCAAAGATAATTGTTTTTATATTTTGTAACTTTTAACTTCCTGATAATAAGTTATCACTTTTAGAATTGGTATGTAGTTGAAGTGTGTAAAATAAGCAGCACAGGGAAATAACCTATTTTCATTGCATTCCACTTTTAAATAATAAAAATTAAACAAAAAAAATGTTGTGATTAATGAATAAAACCAAACTTACTTGAGCAATCCGGCCAAGGTACAGGCATGTTTTCAGGCATGGTAACCCATACAGAATTCTCATTACAAATGTACCATTCGGCAGGTTTCTCCACAAAGTCATATTTTTCATTGCAGAATGCCTGACATACTTGACCAAACATCCAATCATTACAAGAAAAAGCGCCATTCGTAGGCGCAGGGTAGAATGGACATGTATTACCTAAAAGAAAGTAAGGATTTAAAGCATAAATAATGCATTCTGTTAATCATAAATCTTGAACTCGAATCTAAATTTGTTGTTTCTTATGGCACTTGCCATGGGCAAGCCCACTGTTCGAAGACAACCGACTTAAGCCTGAGGGGGAGCGCCTCTTGTTTCTATAGTAGCGCCATCAAGGGCCAAGAGAACGACTTAGCTACACACACATCACAACCCTTTTTACGGGGCGGACTTCATTCACGTATTTCAATCACTCAACCACAGATCTTAATTTAGACCTGAATCAGAGAACGATCACCCCTGATCCAGTACCCCCAGTGGTATTACTCTCGACATGGAGGGTGCGTCAGCCACCAAGCACGTGGGGAATCTTCGGCCGGCGAGGTTCGAACTCGCAACCTAAGGGACGTGAATCCGACGCTCTACCAACCAGGCTATCCCGGCCCTTGAATCTAAATTCTTATTATAGGAGTTAAAGATGTTATTTTATGAATACTAGATTAGCAGAACAACTAACCTTTAAGAATTTACTTTTTAAAAGATTAAGTATATCTGATCCTAAGATGCCTGATACCGTTTAAAGATAAAGGCATAATTGAAATAGAATTTAAGAAATCTGTTAAATGTAATAAAAATTTTGATTATGTAGGGTTTTTTTTTCAATTTAAGATTTTGAAATTTAACTTTATGTGACTCACAGAGATGGCAAGCTCTGAATTATAAATGTAGCAATAAAGTACTTTTCAGAATCAAATACAAAGGGATTATGATTTTTCTTCTGTTGTTATACATATTGGCATATGGACTATTCATCGAAATGCATTCAAGGAATATAAAATAAAAATTCCATGGAGGCAGTCGTGAGGCACAATTGGAAATTCAACATTGGAAAGGACCAATACTTGATTAAAATATCAGCTTCAATATTTAAAAAGATTATGTTGATAAGCATTAAGAATTGAAATTGCTCACCACGGCGACCTTCAAAGGCCTTGCACCGTTCGAGTAAGCGGGTCGTCTGGGGCAGACCAAGACCGAGAGGTAAAATCGAAAAGCTATAACGTCTTCCGTTTCAGGAATGAAAAAAATCAGTCGATTTGCATGGTGCAAGGAAGCTGATATATAATGAAAAACTTGACTCTGTATAAAACGTGGGAATATTTATTTAGTTTGTAATCTGATTTTTTCGTTTGTAATGATGACAATTTCCTTGGCTAAAGATACGCTATTGGTAAAGATAACTTATGAAGACAATGGGAATTCAATTATCCCTGAATTTAATTTAACCATGAGGCAAAATCTGCAAAAGCATTTGGAGCGTGACAAGATGATTTGAAAAGACCAGAAAATTAGAATGCTTAGTGCGAGAAAGCGTTCTTGCGTACTAATTGAGGAGGTCAAGATGACTGCTGCTATACTGTAATACATCTAGTAGTGATGCTAATTGTCATGAGTAATATACAACTCAGATGGATGATGTTCCAAAAAATGATGGTTTTTTCCCCCCTCGTACTTCACCCAAAAGCATGTACCAGAAGCCTAGTTACAACTGTTACAAGAAGTATTCTATGGAATGTTAAAGTTCATTTCTGTATTATTGAATCAAAGAACAAACAGAATTTTACGTATTTGGATAAAGAAGATTTATTTTGTTTAGATTTATTTTATGGTCTGATATTTTAGTAAACTTATTAGAACTTCATAAAATTCAGAAAATATCTTGTGAGAGCATTATATTTCTTCAATTCCTTCCTTCCTTCATAATATTTGAGTTTTTATTTGAACAGAAATTTCATCAAAATATAGACAAAAATAGCAAGAACCGAAACATTCGCAACAACAACAAACAATAAAACATTTTAAATAAAATTCTGTACTTAATTCCAGAATAAAATATTTCTTTACCAGAATAAATGAAAAAATATTTGTCAATCCAATTCAGGAAAATATTTGGCCATCACAATTCTTTAGAGTGGAAACAAAAACTTGAATGGAATATCTAGAATCGTTGAACATTATTAAATCATTTAAATATCCAACCAAGCTAGAACCAAGAATGTTAAGAAAGAGGGAATTTTATCAGCTGTGTCTGTTTTAGAAGTCAAAAGAAGTGCATTTGCATTTGAATAGGAAGTGAGGAAAGAAAATCCGAAATTTTCCCGACAGCAAACCGTCAAAAGAAACATCGATAAAAATATTAGAAAAGGAATTCATCTGAGGGGAGTTCTTCTTCCAGAGTTTGCCAACGTTAGAAAAGAAAACAATGAAATAATTAGGAAGTGATTTTAATCAAGCTCATTCTTTAATTTGCTGGTTCTGGCAATTTGTCGAACTCGTTTTTCTCATTATTTTCCAAACAGTTGTGCTTATTATTAATTTGCTTTGTCATTGTAAATGGTTAATTGAAAAGGAAAAGTGGCTTTTTTTCCTCTGATGGCCTTGGCTAAAATAGGACTTCAAACTGGAAATTGAATGGAAATTATGTTTGATTCAATTGAAGCAATCATTCATTGTTCATTTCTAAAGATAATAAAGTTAATTATAAATTATGAGGTTAGTAGTTTGTTTAAATATTTCCATTTAAAATTGTGATATCTCTTTTTAAATTGCAAATATTTATCAGATATGCTTATTTTTTTTCTCATTATTTTATAAGAATATTTCTTACTTCTTCCTTATTGAAAAGTAGCATGCTCATTTTTCTCACTATTTTATGAGCATATTTCTTACGTCTTTTTTATTGTAAAGTAGCTCAAATTCAAATCTAAACTTGTATTGATGATTATATGTTGTATTTCATTACCAATTCTCAAAAAAATACAAACAGTGTATGATTTTTTAAACACAGAATAGTTACCTTTTTAGCATTTTCAAAATGTAAAGAATTGTGGTAGATACGCATTTTAAAAGAATTACAAAACCGAAATAATAAAACTGCAATTAAATGATAAAAATTGAAGTAAAATTTCAGTAATATTAAACCGTACCGTTTAAATATATATATGCAGATGTCCTTTTCACGATTTTAGGAGAAAAATATTATGTGTTTTATAAGATTGTTAAATATAATAGACTTGTAATAATTTTAAAATCAATTTTAAGGACAAGTAGTAAGAACGATAAAAGTAAAACAAAAAATAAAATAGTGTCCAACACTCGTTTGTAAGAAATTTTACGTTTTGAAATGTGCAAAAAAAAAAAAAAAAAAAGAGGATATTGTATTGCATTGTTCCTTAGTTTACACAGCTAAAAGGGAAATTTACTTTTTCTGGAATCTGGTTTCAACATAGTTCGCTTCCAGTCTTACTTTTTATGCGAATGTCTCAAAATCTTGTCTGTCTGCTTACTTACACTTTCCTATTTGCTGCCTATGTTTATCTTGGCTATTCTTCTTAATTTTGTAGTATACCTTTTCATTTAGTTTAAATAAAAATTATTTTTATATTCATTTGTATTTCCTAAATTTCCAAAAAACATCAATATATTACTGAGTAAAGCAGAGTCTTCAAAAGGATACACCTCTGCAAATGTATTCTTAATATATTTATGAGAAAATTGCCTTCCTAATCATTGAACCTGTGTCCATTAAATGTCTTTTTTTGAAAGGGAGGTGCTAATTCAAAGAATAAATGTTCGAAATTCCTGCTACAATCTCGCACTGCCACATAACTCATATCTGACTGTGAAATGTGAGACTCAGTTAGGAGTCCAGATGGGCAATTAGCCGAAGGAGATGTGTTGATCGAACATCAACGTTAAATGGGTCTACTGAGTGTAAGTTTCTCCTTTCTTGGCATAATGGAGGTCAAATGTTAATGAACGGATGATTATTGTTTATGTTCCAATATTAGAGTTCACAAGCGTAAGGCATCGTTTTGAATTAAATTGGAAAGGCTTTACAGCTTATTGGTCGTACCATCTGCAGTTTTCGAGATATTTACTCTATCTTGGAAGTTCCTAGCTAAGAAACGATGTAAGTATTTCATCGTGTAACACAAAGCTATTGTACTATACTTAAATACTACTTTTAAGACTGCAGACGATTCCGCCAATAATTTTGATAATGTGTGCTAGAATGAATTTAATTAGGTTCCCATGTGTATAAATTAACCATCTTTCTTTCTACTGTGACCATTGCATTTTTGGGGGATAAGAAAGTTGCTGTATAATTAACGTTTTTGACTATCAGATATAACAAAGAAACACGAGATCACATCTTTTGTAAATCTCAGCATAGTATTTTTAATACAGTTATAATAATGCTCTGTTTTGTAGCTATAGTGGATTATATTGTGACGCACTAGCAGTATTTAATCGATGTCATATGATACATAACGCCATCCTGCGCCCCCGGTGCCTGTAATACTAAGTTATCTAACCAGTTGGATGAGCACAAGATAGAAGGGAAAAAAAAGAAAGAAATTGTTGGTAGAAAGAAAGAGACGACAGACCATCCAGAGTTCTCCAGAGAGAATCCCATCAGTGTCTAATCCTACACGACTGTATTTAATATTTTGGTGAAGTAATAACTGGATGGAGGGACAAGAATACTTAAGCAAATGATCACTATGGGTTGAACTTACAGGGAAAAGACTTACAGGGAACTACTAACTGAAAAATTGATAAATTAGATTGAGAACATCTGTATGGCATGTATAAGCATATAAATAATCACTGAAGAGCCAGAAATCTGTAACGTCCATCTGAGTCCTGTGGTTTTGATTTCCTTCGTGAGAACTGCACTTATGAGGGACTTTTGAAGTTGTAATTTAGACTGATTTTGACAAGTGGCATTTTGGTCTCAGCTATTGTGTAGTCTTGAAGAGGTCTTGGTATTTATGAATATGATTTACTATGGAGTGGATCTTGCCACGTGAAAGGGTATTCGATGCAACTCTCCTGTACCATTCTTCCTCGGGACTTGTTTCTGGCTTCCTCATGTACCATGACAGAGTCAGTAGGCATTCGGTGGCATAGTGAATTGGGGATCCTATCTCCCCACAGCTACAGAAAGGAGAGTTGGCCAGATGGAATCTGTGTAAGTATGTCGGGAATGGGCCGTGTCCACAGATGTTAAGTGTCCAGGCACCTCTATTTCCAGACTTCCGCACCACACCAGTGAGCGGACATTTGACCTGACGGATTTAAGATCTGTTATACCATGATTTGTTACACCAGATCTTTTTACAGGGTGGTGTTTTCAGTGGAATCAGGTTTCGAATCTTTAATAATCCATCACCAAAGATGAGACCCCAACAGACCATCACAGAACTATATGTGCATGAAATATTTTTTTTCTCATAAATTTGTTGAACGTTGAAAGAAATTTTATTTTTTATAATTAAGA
This sequence comes from Argiope bruennichi, assembly GCF_947563725.1. Taxonomy (NCBI): domain Eukaryota; kingdom Metazoa; phylum Arthropoda; class Arachnida; order Araneae; family Araneidae; genus Argiope; species Argiope bruennichi. The sequence continues at coordinate 124,558,158 of NC_079154.1, read as the reverse complement.
TTTATGTACCTAAAATTAATCTAAGTTTTAATCTTAGATTCGATTGACAAACATAAAAGAATCACGCCTAAATCACCTGACACCTGAATCATCAAATCTCCCTCAGTTAGATGAGCTCTTTCGTTCTACTCCATATAAATAAAAACTCAGAATATCTTAGATATCACTATAACTTTACATAATGATTCGTCACAAAATATTCATGTTAAAGTAAGATTAATATTTTATAAACTTCATTATACTTACGTGTCATTATGACATCAAAAACACATGAATTATTATTATTATAATAATCGAAAGCATGATAGGTGACAGTGTGGCGGCCAGGACCAAACTCATGACCAGATTTGTGACTCTGAAAATAAAATCAAATTTTTCAAAAATAAAAGTCATAACTTTTGGTACTAAATTCATCTTATTCTTTATTTTTGCTCTATTTTTTATGAAACAATGGTGCTTGAAAAAAAAAGAGGCTTTTGAGAACTTTAGGTTATTATTAAAATGCCTTCTTCACAAAGAGCAAATATCAAATATAACTTTCTTGTACTTTGTAAGGTGTACATAATATTCATAGAATTAAATGTTAATAAAAATTATTCTTAGAATAATTCGATCTCTTACTGCGCTAAAATTAAAATATGCAAAGTGAGAGGAAGAAAGAGGAGAAAAAATTGTATGGAAGTAAAATTTACATCCTTAAAAAACTAATTCCTTCAGAATGAATAGAAAAACCTTTTGAAATAACAATATTCTCTGAAATTATTGAGGGAAAAAAATGAAAATTGTATTTAATTTAAATGAAAATGTTATTAAAATTTCGGGAAAAATAACTTTTGCTCTTGACATTTACTATTCAAGAAACTTCGGCGAATTTGGTAGCTCTAATTGAAAAATATATCAAGTAGAGCATTTTAACTATTTTATATTATACATGTCGCATCAGTTTGCGCAATTTACAAAAGTATCTATCTTATAAACATTGGCATATTAAAGAAAGATAAAAGACAGAAAAATATACTGGTTCTATTCTGATAGGTCTCCCAGAATTATCCTCAAACTGCGGCTCATCCCAAAAGACAGCCTGCCGAATATCATCTGAAGTAACTTCTATCTTCGACGGACAGCTGACCACTTTAGGAGGCTCATCATCTGGGTAAAATAGAAATATTTATTACTTTTTTTCTTATTCAAGACACTCATTATTTTGAGAAAAATACTATGATGCTTCATATTTTTCTCGTTCGATACACATTTTTCAGAGCAAATGAAAAAAAAAATTATTCTTGAATTTGCCCAACAAAATTCATTTTTATAATAAATAATAAGATATATTATAATAACATGACATCCATTGAAATTCTTAACACAGAAGTAAAAAAAAAAGCTGATTTATTTTAAATAATATTATAATAAATCTAAAGTATATCTTTTTTTTTCATTGAAAGAATAAGAATTGCAGTTTGAAGGCGAATCTATTTTAATCATAAGATACATGCGAGTCAGGAATATTTAGCGCACGTATCATACATATTATTTACCCATATTTATACACATTCACGCAGTCATAGTTATATATAAGTGAATGCGCGTATCCATTCACAGTTTCACTCGTATACATTCATTCGTACATTCACTCTTACACTTTGACATGTACTCGCATATAACCTTACATGCTTTCATATTCGTAAACGTAAGTAGGTGCATATTCACCTGCATGTTAGCATTACTTTTATCATTTTGATTATTTAATTATTTGCATAAGGTTGATTTCCCATATGTTTTTACGTTGCTTTTGAAAATTACTATGTATGCTTATAAAGAAAGATAATTTGGGATTTTTTCCTTTACTTTTTGTTATTCCGCAAGGAAAATTAAAATCATAGCTGAATTTTTACGTTAACATCAATGTCAGCAAAATTCCTTAACGCTTTTTATTCAAATTTTCGAATAACCATCAAGATTTGGAGGACTAGACCTTTTAGGAAGGCCATAAGAAATTATAAAAAGACAAAATATATTAAAAATTGTATAGAGACTAAAGATTTCTGCATACTATAAAATTCAGCAAAAAACATTTCAACAGAAACTGAATCATAGAAGTGAAATAGATTAACATTTTCAGGACGATTTGTTAAATATGCAGTTTAAAATTAAATTTAAGAGAGAATATATTAATATTTATTGACATGTCTAAATATGTTTTCAAAATACGCCTGGTATTGATAAAAACAGCACAAAATATTTGAAATTGTTTTCAGATATTCAAGAAACGTACATCACATTTATTATGATTGGATGAAATGGGATTAATTTTAAAACGGAAAGAATGGTTCAAAATTAAAGAAAGAAATATATTCACCCTTTTCTTAGATATACATCAGAAATACAACTAATGTCATTTGGCGCTTACATAGTTCTCTGATATTATAAATGACGAAATATTTGACAGAACTTAGCATTTGGAAGCACATCGATTAGATTAAAAAAATTAATCTTCATTTGTAATCAAAGTATTGAAATGGACCCGTCTTCTGTTACGGTTGAAAATGATGCTCAAGTGCGAAAATATTTATACTGGGATCTTTCTGAACAAAAAACTCTTAAAATGAATGGAAGTTTCATATTAGTAATTAGAAAAGAAGATAAGAGAATGAATTCAAAATTGATCTAGAGAAATATTTACTGTTCACAAATTTTTTTTTAGAATTCTTAACATTTAGAAGTAGAAATTCTTCAATACTAATCCTTATCGAAGGCACATCTTATAAGAAAAAATACAGAATGTTGAAGATTCCATTTATTATACAGAAGAAAAAACGATTAAAAAACTAAAATTGGGAATGTGGAATATTTCGTTAAATATTTTAATAATGGAATATTTTTCTTCGCTAGCTTGAAAATTTCACATACATGGGACTCTCAAACCGGAGTATTAGTCTATAGCTATATTGTTCAACTTTCCATGTTTAAATAATTCCTTTATTAGAAACTTCGGAAAAGAAAGAAGTATTTCAAATATTATGACTGTAATTGACCTATTATGACTATATGTATGTATTTTCACTGAGTACAGTCACCTTTTAGTTCGTTTAAACTATTAAAATAAAACTGCTCAGGTGCTTTGATCCTATTAGAAAGAGGAAAAATGAATGTTGCTCTTTTTTTTTTCTTCAATTGCAATGAATCCTATAAATGCACACATTTTTAAGTATGTGCACATATGTAAAAGCACACAAGAAGAAGAAATTTCGAAGTGAAGAAATTTCGTTTTATCCTAAGGCGCTACGACTATTTTTGAATTCGACTCTTTTTGTAATTTATTCCCACAAAGTGCTAGTCTAAGATTAGTGTTAATAGAAATCTGTGGATCTTATTTGTATTTTAGAGATCTCGCGACCGTTGACATCAATCTTTCCTTTGTTTTTTTATAAGAAATGTAGCTGTAATTCGACGAAGAATAAAGAAAAGCTACTAAGAAGGACATATATACAACTGCTAGCAAATGCTCTCACAAAATAATTCGTTGCGCGAAGAACTCCTGCCCATTTACAAAGTGAGCTAAAGCTTAAAATATTGAAAAGAAAAGTAGAACTGCATTTTGAAGAATAGCTTCTATATTTTTGTACTATAAATGAAAATATTCCAATCGGAATATTAACGATTTCATTAATTTATTTTTTATGTCATTAATATAATTCTTTGGCCATTTTATATTGTTTTTGTGTTCTATGATTACATTATGCCCATTCCTTTTAAAGAAAAAAAAAACGGTTTAAAATAATTATGCTTATTAATAGTTACTAAATTGGAATTAATTTTATCAATTAATTTCTTAAAAATTTATATTTTATAGGTTAAAGAACCTTATGTTAGCTATATAAATCTATATTATGGCGGTATATCATTTCAAGCAGTTCAAGTTAAATGAAATATTCGTAGTTAATTTTAAGCAACTTAGCCATTTTTTATAAAAAGGAGAAAAACTACAAAAAGAAATTCTAGTCAATGGAACAAAGCTGAATATCGATATATTGTACCGAGAAGATTTTAGAATCTCTATCGAAAAAAGAAATGAAGAAGCCGGCGAAAGCTTAGCTCGGAAATTTTTCGATCATATGAAATCTATGACAAAAAGAAGAAAATACAAAAAACGAAGCGAAAGCCACAGGAAAAAAGTCACTTCATCTAAAGTACAAAAGAAGAGAGATTGAGACATCTTCTATTCGTAAAGGCATACATTTTTGAAAGGATCATCCGAATGCACCATATCAGAGTTGGATTTTTTTTCCATTTATTTACTGCAACTCAAACGACCATAGAAAAGGGACATTAGATAGCATTTCATTTCTTGTCGAATGTATTTGCTGATGAATCAACTGAATTTCATATTTCAGGAAGAAGAATATCTTTATTTGACATAACTATACATAAAAGCAAAAATGTCGAAAAGGATATGATACGCCTTTATTTACAGAGTTAAGGACTAGTACGGAACATTTACGATAATCAACTAAATCAAGATAAGTCCAATCATCTTGTTCCTGCGTTTTATTTTTAGCCAAGTAGATGTTTCCTTAAATGAACATTTTATTTCCAATTAAAATAATGTTTACTTTTATCAATCATATAATATCATTGAACCACAATTATGACAGTCAAACTTCCGACTCGAACGTCTGGAATGTTTTATAAAAATAGGGACAACATTTTTGAAAAGCAATCCAAATCAGCAGAGATTATCCGTATGCACAGAGCTTTTATTAAGAAAGTTTGTAGCTGAATATAGAGAATTTGAAAACAATATTGATTCATAATAAAACCGAAATTTGTTTGCTAATCAATGGGCACAAAGTTATTTAGGAGAAAATAAATTTATTGATTCAAAATGTGAGTGTTAATCCTGCCATTTTTTTAAAGAAACATAAAAGCTTTAGAAGAAGAAACCACCAATCTATACTTATAATAAAGCTCAATGTGTGTGTGTGTGTGTGTGTTGGCGCTCTACAGGCCAGACCGTTTGACATACAGCTACCAAATTTGGTACATGTATACCTTGGAGGTTGGGAATGTGCACCTGGGGTTTCTTTTTTCGAATTTTTAATTAGAATTTTAATTATTAATTAAAAACTAACTTTCCCGCCAAAAAAATCTTCCATTTTCCCCATCGCCAACTTTTCCGCCAAAAAAATCTTCCATTATCCCCAGCGCCAAACGAGAAAGGCTTCAGTTTTTTTTTCTCCCAACAGTAATGAGGCTAGGGTTAAAAATTTTCGGCGGATTATTTCAATCGGTTCTGTTTATTTTCTTAATGTTTGATGCATTTAAAATTAAACATTGTTAATGAATCAATCTTTCAGATTCATTCTGAAGTACTTTTGAATTAAAATAAAACAGAATAAGGAAAATTAAAAATTTCTAATCCGCATAGCGTTACCCCAACTGGCGTAGAAAAAATCACGTATTTGCGTTACGTAACCGGCGAAGAAAATTCACGCATGCGCATTCTGTTCTGATTGTTGCCATGACAACAATGGATGATTTAAATTATTTTTGGGTTAGTTGCATGCTTTTGTAAGTAAATTGTATTTATGTTAGTTATATATTTTTTGTATATGCTTATAGTTTTAAGTACATCGTTTTTTAAGTAGTTTTTTTAAAACCTGTTTTCAACCGTTTATTTTAAACGATTCGTTTTATTTTCTTAGTGTTTGATGCATTTAAATTTAAACATTGTTAATGAATCGATCTGCTCATAATGAATCTAAGAAAATTTTGTTGACCAACTCTTGAGATATTACATAAATTTAAAAAGATATTCTTTAGTGCCCATAAAGTTTAAACGCTGAGTGACTCTATTTTCAGTAATCAGATTATAAAAAAATGCTTTGTTTCAGTAAAAAATATTATTATATTAATTGAAGATAAATTCTTTCCACTTTAATTTAAAGCATAAATTCTACGGGTGCTAACAGAAAATGAGAGAGATACATATTACGTTATGACTGAAGGCCTTTATAATATTATGAATGAATTATATGATAATCAAAATTTGAAGTTTTAAAATATTTTGATGAAGAAGCTATTAAAGTAGAAATTGCATAAAATATTTAATTATTAAAATTTTAACGAACATTAAGATTGGCGAACCGGCTGGTCGCCAAAGGCGGCTAGTATCTAATAAATAGAGTACTTTAGAAAAATATATAATAAATAGAGTACTTTAGAAAAGCACATTTCATTCGTAGAAAATAAAGTTTATAATATTTTTATAGCAGAAATGAATAAAAGAATTATTGAAATACTCACTGGATAATTAAACTTTCAAGACTTATTTCAAAAATCAAAATTTTCAGAATTTAATCTTTCCGATATGAATTTTATAGAAATTTTTGTAATCAGTGTTTCATAATCAACTCGAATTGAATTTTGGAAAAATAATTATATTAAATGATATAATGATCCATTTTCTAAATCCGATTCATCTAATCAAGACCAAAGACTTTTTTTTCACCAGAATAATGTATAAAATAAGATGCATTGTTTGCTGTCAGTTTATCACCTGATCTGAAGGGTCGAGACAATTTCAGTTTAATAAAGCTCATTAATTTGAAAAAAATTACAAAAGTTCTTTGGTATAATCTGTGCTATAATTTTTGCTGAATTCAATAACGTTATCCAGGTGGACAATGGTTGACATTTTTTACATGATTTTGAAATTGACGTGGTAAGATATCAAAAATATCTTATCTCATCAAGAAATTTATACACTTTGCTTTTTTTAATGGTGTGTTTGTATCCTACATAATAATTAAGTTAAAAGAAAAATATTTCGTTAGTGGGAATATGAGCAAATCTTATGAATTTGGATAACGCCAGTTAGTATTGTATGGTGAAGGTAACAACTATGAATTCGGGTCGCTCTAAAACCATTATGAATTTTATGGTCTAGAATGCTAAGAATTCGTAGATGAAGGGGAACATCTCTATTCCACAGGGGAGCAGAAAAAAAAAAACTAAATTCTGCCACTCATATATATCTGAAAATTGGTGAAGGTATTTTACTCATTCTGTAAAAGATATTGCCCTTGAGCATTTGCAGATAATTCAGATACACGCTACACTTCAAGTTTAGTTATATTAACGTCCCGTTGTAAAGCAACACTAGGGCTATTTTGGGAAAGACCTCGTCATTTTGAACCGCGGTCAGATGACGAGGACGACACCTGAGATGGCACCCCCCTCTCGACGCCACACCACACCAGCGGGAGGACGTTTCGCATGACGGATTTAACGTGCAACAGACCCCCTTACACGACGGTTCTTCGGTGGAATCGGGTGTCGAACCTGAAACCCTACGGTTCACAAGCCGAGACATTACCACCAGGCCACCACGGCCTCACGCTATCTTCAAAGAAACGCTGAAAGGCCAGAGATCATTCGTGTTCCTTACAAAAGAAATGTGCTTCTAGAGAAAACTAAACAAAAATATCCAAAACGAATGTTTTAATGTATAATGTAAAAAAAAAAAATTTGTTTCAAAATGTTTAGTATTTTTAATTATTTATTCAAAATATTTGAAGAATCAAAGGTTTTCTCTCAAAAGTTTAACTTTTGCTGTTGGAAGATGTTGCCTTATTGCTGCAATCAAAACTAATGTAAGTTCGTAAGTATTAAGAATTTGTTCGTCAATAAAATTTTTACTTTTTTTTCAAACTAAATTCAAATTTGAAAATTGATGAATTTTTTTCCGAACCTCTACATATGAGTTATATTTTTCTATGTTAATTCAGTGTTAATAAAAATTTTTATGAATAATGAAGATCTTCTGAATTTAAACTTAATTTGAGTTTCATTTTATTCCAAATGCTTTACTAAAACTTTTATCAAATAAAAGAATATGAAGTCAGGACTAACTTATTTATAGGCAGAACATAAAGAAAAGAAACTCTTAAAATGCTCTAATTATAATAATTTATGATCCAAATATTGTTTACTTAATCATTATGTTCCGGGCCTTGCAATTTTCAGCTGTTAATTAAAGGAAAAGTTATAAAAAAAGAATGCTTTGTTCCTCAAGATATTTTATTATTTCATAAACAACTAGAACTACGTTATGTCATGATATTTTAGATGCCCTTTTAAACTTATAATTTAAGAGTTTTAAAATCAAATTGAAGATTCTGTATCCAAATAAGAATATAATGAAATAAAATTGAAATATTAAATATACTATTTAAATCTATCTTTAATTATTCTGATCTTATTAATGTCTGCTTTTAAAATTAGATAATTTACAGTTTAAATTCGTTTCTGATATTACATGAGTTCAAAATAAATACAATTGGTTGCTCAGCTTTATTAATAACGAATATCTCGCCTATCTTCAGTTCGATTTCGTTTGCTGCTTTAATAACAAATTGATTTTGATGAACAAATCGAGTTTCAAGACAAAAAAAAAAAAAAGCTTATTGACTAAAATGATTCTGTGATAACTGAATTTAACCTTGAGCTGTTGTTTCTTATCTTAAGAGATAAATATGGAAAGTGAAAGTTACCATACACCATAATTTGAAAGCTGCAACTCGATTTGTGGCCAGCATGATCCACGGCTTTGTACTGAATGGTGGTTATCCCCAGTTCGAAATAGAAAGGAGGAAATATGTACTCCGGAATGGTGAATCTTTTCGGCTCTATGCCGCTGTTATCTACGGGCTGGGGAACTTCCCAGTGCACTTTTTTACCCTTTGATCCTTTGTCAGCGCTCACGGCGATGTGAGGCGGACATGTTATTTCGGGCGGCCTCACGTCTGAAAAAAGAGAATTCACATTCAACTGATGATATTTGAGATATGCAAAAAAAGGGGCGAAAGAAATATGTAAGGAATTCAGAATCTTCAAGGAATGTTTTTGAAGAATTTTGTCAAGTTATGTTGGCATGACTTTAGGCATTGTGATTTAAGAAAATGATAAATAAAAACTCCTTCAAAATATAAGTTTTTATAATAAAGTATGCACCATGGATTTCTGAAATGCGATAAATAAATTTCTTTATTCAAATAAGATATTAAATTCCTTTAGATAGTCAAAAGTCAATTTATTTCAGGAAGCAAATATAATGAAAATTTAGTATGTATGTATAGAAAATTTTTTATGCAGTTTAAATAAATTTCTTTATTCAAATAAGATATTAATTTTCTTTAGATAGTCAAAAGTCAATTTATTTCAGGAAGCAAATATAATGAAAATTTAGTATGTATGTATAGAAAATTTTTTATGCAGTTTAAATAAATTTCTTTATTCAAATAAGATATTAATTTTCTTTAGATAGTCAAAAGTCAATTTATTTCAGGAAGCAAATATAATGAAAATTTAGTATGTATGTATAGAAAATTTTTTATGCAGTTTAAATAAATTTCTTTATTCAAATAAGATATTAATTTTCTTTAGATAGTCAAAAGTCAATTTATTTCAGGAAGCAAATATAATGAAAATTTAGTATGTATGTATAGAAAATTTTTTATGCAGTTTAAATAAATTTCTTTATTCAAATAAGATATTAATTTTCTTTAGATAGTCAAAAGTCAATTTATTTCAGGAAGCAAATATAATGAAAATTTAGTATGTATGTATAGAAAATTTTTTATGCAGTTTAAATAAATTTCTTTATTCAAATAAGATATTAATTTTCTTTAGATAGTCAAAAGTCAATTTATTTCAGGAAGCAAATATAATGAAAATTTAGTATGTATGTATAGAAATTTTTTTTATGCAGTTTAAATAAATTTCTTTATTCAAATAAGATATTAATTTTCTTTAGATAGTCAAAAGTCAATTTATTTCAGGAAGCAAATAAATGAAAATTTAGTATGTATGTATAGAAAATTTTTTATGCAGTTTAAATAAATTTCTTTATTCAAATAAGATATTAATTTTCTTTAGATAGTCAAAAGTCAATTTATTTCAGGAAGCAAATATAATGAAAATTTAGTATGTATGTATAGAAAAATTTTTATGCAGTTTAAATAAATTTCTTTATTCAAATAAGATATTAATTTTCTTTAGATAGTCAAAAGTCAATTTATTTCAGGAAGCAAATATAATGAAAATTTAGTATGTATGTATAGAAAATTTTTTATGCAGTTTAAATAAATTTCTTTATTCAAATAAGATATTAATTTTCTTTAGATAGTCAAAAGTCAATTTATTTCAGGAAGCAAATATAATGAAAATTTAGTATGTATGTATAGAAAATTTCTTATGCAGTTTAAATAAATTTCTTTATTCAAATAAGATATTAATTTTCTTTAGATAGTCAAAAGTCAATTTATTTCAGGAAGCAAATATAATGAAAGTTTAGTATGTATGTATAGAAAATTTTTTATGCAGTTTAAATAAATTTCTTTATTCAAATAAGATATTAATTTTCTTTAGATAGTCAAAAGTCAATTTATTTCAGGAAACAAATATAATGAGAATTTAGTATGTATGCATAGAAAACTTTTTATGCAGTTTAAAATACATTTTACTAATCACATTGAAATTAATTAAAAAAAAATTAGTTATGCACTGTAATATTTAAATAAAAAATATGACTAATAAGTTATATTTTATAGTGCATAAGTCTTTGAATATTAAATACATAAAACAAACATTAACAGTTTAAATTTTATCTATTAAATACTCAGTCCACAAAATAAATATTTTTGTATGTTATTACAGTTAGCAGAACGCAACCCTTTATAAGGATATTTTTGAAGCTATATTATTAATTCTTTTTTGAATCATTACCATTCGTGAAAACTCGTTTAATTTAAAAGTTAATGTCAAATAACATTCTTTTAAACATTTGTAATTATAATCAATTCATTCTTAAACAAAGTGACCTTTTCTCACTTGATTCATAAAACTCATTCAATAAATGAAACTCCATATTTTTTAAAGAGATGTCATTTTGTTTACGCTGCAAGCATTTAAATTTTCATTGTCGTATATAAATAAAAAAAAATCACGTGATTCCAATAGAACCAGAATATTAAAAAAAAAAAAAAAGATTAGAAATTATATTGAGCTCTATTGTAGATGAGATGAGATCCGCGGTAATCATATTCATTCTCTTAAATGTATCTGTAGCGCTTGACTAATTGATTATATCTTAATTTCCGGATCGTTGGCTCGTGGTTTCGAGACTGGATTCCATCAAATGTCCACGGCACATTTTGACTCCTTCGGGTTACACGTATTCAACCTCGTATCCTATAGAAATTTGGATAACCAGTCTCCCATCTCGGATATTAATTTGTCATTTCATTATGACTCAGAGTGTATACTCTGTCCATTCCAAAGTAATTCGCATGTAATTACAAAAGAGGGAGTCTGATATAATTCACCACCTATAGATGTAGGATGAAAAGTTTTCTTCTAAATCGGCACACTCTTTTTAATCTAAATTTTAATCATGACCTAAAATCGGATCGTCTACAGTAGAATAATTCAAAAACAGTTTTGCATCAAAAGATGGTATTGCAGCTGAAGACTTACCCTTACAAACAGGTTTGCCTGGCTTGTTTTGAGAATCCAGTAACTTCCCGTTCTCATTGCAAGTAAGATATGTGGGACCCTCAAGCTGGAAGCCTTCGCTGCATGCAAAAGCACACGTTTCTCCATATTTAGTTTTCTCATTTGTTTTGCAGCCAAACACCTGGCCGTACGGCAGTTGCGGAGGAAGTTCGCATTGGATAGCTGTGCTCGAAAATGAATAAATCAAAATCAGAACAGGTTGATAGGGATCAGATACATTTACCAAAATTGTCCATAAGTGAAAATATTGCAAGCGTAAATTCTATGTGAGACAATCAATAAGCCCTAGTGTATAAATCACAATAGAATAGAAGAGTAATGATTTCTTAACTTTTTTCTGCAGAGAAAGTTATTAATAGCATTAATTTACTTCATTGTGAATAGATTAGACTATATAATATCCAATATAGCCAAAGTGGAATTCACTTCCTACTACAAATTCAGGGTTTAACTGACTGACTGTCCTGACGATAGCAGAAGAAGGGATTTAAAATTGACTGAAGAAGGGATTTAAAACTAAGAGCATCGATTGAAGGAACCCAGCTCTTCAGTGGCAAGTACGTATCGTCATTGAAGTTGAAGTAACTTCTCAATATTGCTTTAGGTACCAGAAAAGTGAAAAGGTACAGGGTGGTCAAAAAACAACTTCCCCTATATATGAAACCCTAGCGGCCTATAAGCTCAACCAATCGAACCAAAATTTCAGACATGGTTGTTTCAAGGTATGCGCTGGAGATTGTGACGATTCTAAACAACACAGAACTCACGGTTACGGTTACAGTAAGAGAATTTCGAAATTTTCGAATGGCAACACCCACTTTTTCCTTGCGCAATTTGATCAGCGTATTGAAAAACCACAAATGGCGTCGGAACGATTAGCGTGTGACGAAAATTGCCGCCGTAAAGCATATGCAAAGAAGAGCATTATAAAGGAATAATGACAACACAGAGAGGAAAGAGAAAAAAAGCTTTTATTGGAATGGAAAGTTATAATTACAGGTTTTCAACGTGTTCACCTTCGCAGGCGAAAACGCACTGCATTCGGGAGATTGCGGACAACAATGCCGAACGTAACATGAAAGGAGGAATCCGCATAACTCCACGTGTTATGACATCTTGCAATTCTGACACATCTCGTGGCCCCGCGTATACACTTTAGATTTCAGATAACAACAGAACCAGAAATCCATAGGAGTGAGTCGGGGGATCGCGGTGGCCACGAAACTGCAAAGTTACTAGAGATGACACTATCACCAAAGTGTTGTTGCAGCACTGGTCGAACATATTGGGCGACGTGTGGAGGAGCCCCATCTTGCATCCATACAATGTCCCTAATGACATTTCGTTGCTGCAATTCAGGAATAATGGAATTCTGCAACTGTGTCAGAATTGCAATGACTGTCTCTGTATCATTGATATGGACAAAGAAGAGCGCAGTTGAAAAATTCATAAGAAATAATTATTGCATTAACATTTTTTCTTTATTAATTTTGGCAGAATTTTTTTTATTAGATGCTTACATAATTTATGAAAGTTAAAAGAACTGCACATTTTTTTAAATACTTCTTTCAAAATTTTTGAATTAAAATTCATGAATATTCCCATTCCTTGCGTGCTGTTTGAAGTGAAAATGAGTTAAAGTTACAGTGATGTAAGTCACATTTTCATTTTATTTCAGAAATTACAGTATCAAAAAAAGTACTTTATTATTTAAGAACAAATTTGGATTTTTTGGGATCCAAATTTATTATAGGACTAAGTTGAAATAAAGTTATGTACTTTTTTTTTTTGAAAAGTGAATGAAAGTTATACCCTTTTAGCTTTGGATCGTCCACATGAAAATAATTCGGTATTCGCACACGAATCTTTTCAAAAAATATTTTACAATTTGTTAAATATTGATTCATACAGAAAGAAATTTGATTAAAAAAAGGCCGAAGAAATGACTTAAAAACTGGTTCGTGTATTATTTCCGGAGGGGAGGAGTCTAACCACATAGTGATGATTACCGTATACTTTTTAATAATTACTTAATAAAAGTTTTATATATTTTTTACTTCATGAAAGTTATTTATAATAAAGCAATTTTATTTAAGATATTATTCATTATTTAATTTAATTAACATAAAAACATATTCTCAAACAAAGCTTTTCCTTGCGTTTCGAAATCTTGTTCATGGAGATAATTAGGCCAGAGCATTCAAAAATTCAGCAAGTGTCAAGTTAATATAAATTCACATGCAAGAACAAAGAAACATTTATTTATTAGAAGTGATTAAAATTTGTTAAGAAGGACATCTAATCTTCTGATTTCATTTCGGGGGAGATCAATAGATGTTCATATGACTATCAAATGACACCAATGAGCACAAGGACAGTTAGTCAAATCGAATTTTCTTTGATGGATTTTGTCCAAACTATAGTACGGATCCAACATTTTGGTGTAAAATAGTAAATTCATTCTTTCATTTTATAGCACAAGTTGATGCGGTTTTAAATATCACATTCATATATATGAAAACAAACAGGCATTTTTTTTTTTTTTTTTTGCTTTGGGAGTGGAAGCAAGATCCAAGAGTTCTAGCATGTTGAGGTACCTCATGCCAGGAAAATTTGAATTCTAACACTTTAACAGTTGCGATATTTCCTCTTTGTTCATTACCAATTCGAAAAAGAGACAAGAAACAATTAATTTATAAAATTATATCTATCTGCAAGTCTGCTTCAGTGCTTTTCACTATGAATGCATTTGAAGCTCTTTAAGAAACTTAATTTTTCAAACTTCTTAAATTTTATCCTGAGTGAATAACTATATGACATTAAAATCATTGCATTATATATCCTTAAAGAAATTATTCCTCGAAGCCACCTACTTTTTCTCTTCGCCAGAGCTTATTTTTCATGGCTTAATTACTATCATACGGTATTGGGGTCGCAAAAACTTTGAAGTACTTTTTTACTCATATCAGCAGCTGTAACATCTGTTTAAAAATTATTTTGCATAGAAAATAAACGCTATTCTGATTTTACTTTTTATTTATCGTCATTTTTGCAATTTTTTGTATTATTTATTTTCAAATTTATTATTTTCTCAGTCTCATTCCATGAGAAAATTATCTGCAGTGAAAAACCATTTAACCCATTTTCTAATAGTCCTAGTAAGGTTAAGAATTGCTGCACTTTTCTTAATTAAAAAACTACATCCACGAAAAAGAGCATTTTAAGATAGCACAAAATAACCTAGGCCAACAGGAATCAACAATTTTTAGATAGAGAAAATTCTAGAGTAACCAACTCTTATTTTACTTTAAAGTAACTTTGGCTTTTTACCCTTTTGTGCTTTATTTGAAATTTTCAATGAAAATTTTATTAACAGATTTTCATAGTACAAGCAAAATAAAATAAATGAGTGATTAAATTTATGCAAGAAAAGAAATTGGGGATACTTAAGCTTAGCAGCTCCTTTACAAGAGAAATATTAATAACATATAAAAAGATATTACTGTGTTTGAATATATGATAAATACAAAGAGAATAACAAAAAATTATTACAATGCTGCTTAAATTCAAATCTAAGACACTTTAGAGCCAAGGATAGAAGATAAGGGGGAAAAGCATGATATAAACATGTGTATAAATCAAAACGTCAGAAGACAGAAAAACACTGAAATAATTATTATGATTAACGATATTAATATATTCTAAAGTAATGAAATTGTTAGAGAAGAATTTAAATTTAAGCGGATATGGTACCCACAAATTTCTTTCTCCAATTTCCAACAAATTTTTCAAATTTTGCGATAGATAGATGTAAACTGTATAGAAACGTAAACCTCTAAAATATTTTTCAGTTTCAATAGTTACAAACTGAAATATTTTAAATTTAAAAAAATGCTAGTTCTTGTACATTTTTTTAAAGGTACCTCACACTGTATTTAACAGAATGAGGGATCCGAGTTTTGATGCCTATATTAATTTCTGAAAAAAAAAAAATAGTTGATCTAAATTTCGTGAAACTTTTGAGAAAATATGAGATTTTTTTCACTTTGAACAATTCTAATCAGAGTTTCTATAAATCCATCCTTTATTCTATTAAGCATGCATTTAAGAGTGAGCAGAAAAAATTTCATACATTCATAATAAAATGTGATTGACTTAACATTTTTATAGCAAACAGAATTTTGGTAAAAAGCAAACCGAAATAAACGGCTTTAAAGTTTTGAACACCAAAAAAGATGCAATAGAAGCAGATCATATCAAGCTGATTTTTTTCTCAGAACAATGATGTCACATTTTTAAGTCCTAAGATATCAATTTTATTAATATATTATTATCGTATTTACAAATGACCATTACCATATATAGGGATTATTAGAAAAAAAATTTCACTTTTTTTCAAAATATTTACTAAATGCTCTGCAATTCTGCTTATCACATATCTAATAATACACAGCAAGAATTCTAGATCATTTCATTGAAATTGAAAAGAAATTCGTAATTTTGAGCATGATTATAATAACCAGTGAGAAATTCAATCGAAAAGAAAAGCGGAAAGCGGTAAAACTGTAAACAAAGATTTAATAGTTACAGTATCAAACAACTGGCCTGCTTTTTATTTCATGGGGAAAAAATTAAGCGGCTTGGTTATTTGCACATGAAATAAATTTTATATAAACACTGGAAGAGGGAGCGGCACCTGATATCAAGTTAGACAAAATAATTCCATATCTCACTACATACTTGTCCAATTGTTTTCAAATTTTTAGATTGATAAGCAAAAGGTTCAAGGATCATTTTTCACTCAAAATTCTCAGGATACCGAGTCCCCTTAAGTATCAATAATCGTTACTTTGTGTCGTAAAAAGTTAAGTTGTTTAGTAAGTAAACTAAGCAAAAGTTGTTTAATTTCATGAAGTTTTTTTCCGTTTTCCTAAGCGTTGTGATAGAAGTGGTTGTACGTAATACCCTTCATATCTTCAATTTGCCTATTAATCTAAGCTAAGTTGGAGCACTTGCTGTTTTGGAGACAGATTCCCTTACAGCGTTAAGTAAATATTTAAATATTTTGTAAACAGTGTTTTCTTTTATTTCATATATAATTATAACGCATATTACATTTTGACATGAGCATCATTTCATATAATTTAATTTTATAAATCATGAGGTAACTTAGCTTGAAAAGGAATAAAAAAAACAAGGGACTTATGTAATGTCACATTTTTCGTATTTTTGTCATGTTTTTGATATGTTCTCATAAGCGTATTTTTAAATGAATCATTTTAAGATTTCTTTTTATTATTTCTTTATTAACCCTTCAGCTGCGTATCCCGCGATTTCCATGGTTTGGCAATCAGTCCATTTTCTATTGCATCTCGCGTTTTTCTCATTTTAGTGTGCTTATTTTTACGATTACAAATTTTCATTATATCATATTATTATCGAGTAACATGTAGTATCAGTTCAATTTGTTTGAAAAATATTTGAGCTTACTTGCTAACATTGCATCTAAATAGTGATTTTAAAAATTATGCAATAATTTTAAGCATATTTGATACTTATTTATTATTCTTTAACTGCATTTGGGCATACACGATCTAGATATACAAGTTAAATAACAATAAATTGCGCATTTTCATATTTTGGATTCATAAAAGTTAGGTATAAAAAATCACTTATTACAGGAAAAGAACCTAAAAATGAAAATATATTCTTCGAGAGATTCTTTAAATATCTAACTTTTTGTATTGGAAAAAAACCCCATTTAACCTCTTTTTCCTAAAACAAATATACTTTTTAATGAATTAATGTATGTCAAAAGAAGCTAACAATATTCTTATTTTAAATCAGCTTACTGATATTAGTTATCTTCATTAAAAACAAGAAAATGTTAATTTCTAATTCTATATTTTCTACAGTTAATAGCACTAAAGGAATATTTTATAATTTTACATGGGTTTTTCTGATAAAATATCTTTAAAAAGATTTCAAATTATTATTGTGTTCTTTCTTCTAAATAAGAAGAATTTCTTGGGAAACTTTACATTATTTTTCGCTAATATGCTTTCGTCAGCTATAACAGCAGGACGTAAGAAAAAAAAAAAAAAAAAAAAAAAAAAAAGGCCTGATTCAGCTTACGCGTGCATTTTGCTTCTGCGCCTGACCACCGCTGGCTCGATAAGCACTCCCTCTCCGGCGATCCTTCCATGATAAAACCGCGGAAGCAGGAGAATCGACACTTAGCACCCACTAACAGATCACCTTTGTCGCAAAAGATATGACCGAACCTGGGTTTGGGAGGCTTCCTGCAGTGGATACCTGAAGGGTGACAGAAAATACATTTATTTATTTTTAAAGCATTAGATCGTACTTAGATAAATGTCTTATTCTCTATAAAAATGAACAATGAATGATTAAGAAATAAAATAAAATATCCACTTGTAGTATAGTTATAAAAAAAATCACCGTATAATTTAGTTAAAAATGTCTGATATTATATTTTAAATCAATTAGGTTATTATATCGGATATTCTCACCCAAGAAAGTAAGTCATAAACAAGCAGAAATGGTATCCCTAAAGTTTTTTCAAATACTCTCTAGTAAATTTGTCATAACAGAGAATTACGATTTTACATGGCATTGGCTTTTAATAGTTAGAAATATTAACCTTTGCAGTGAATTTAGCATTTTTACTGAATCTATCGTATCATCCATCCTTGGCGAGTTAATTGGCGATTCATCACTGGTATGCTGTTAATACAATTTATAGTTTAGACGCGTTTTTATCAACCGATTAAAGATTCGACAGAAAACTTGCACTTGTAATAGTAAAAACCCGTACCAAATTTGATACATTTAAGTCATTGCGTTTTTTAATTATCACGTTTAGATGTTTTCGAAAGTATAGACCGACCGACAATCAACCCGTAGTTGGATTTGGCTCAAAATTTGATAGGTGCCTATACTAAAGACATTAACCCCTTACCTGCCGAGGATAACTTGCGAGATTCGGTCCCCAGTGCCACGTATATATATACGTATATAGTTATTTGTGAGACGTATATACGCCAGGGACAGTTAACACATTGACTTAGGGAGACGTATATATACGCCCGCGGCAGGCAAGGGATTAAATCTGTGTACCAAATCTTATCCTTCTAGCTTTTTTAGTAACATTATGTTAACTTATATTCGAATAATCGGGCAGACTTATTTCCTCTGAACATATTTTATTCAAAATTTGATAGAAATCTACAAATTTGGTATAAAGACTGTATATCAACTTTAAACCGTGTAGTTTAAGTGTTTTTCAGTTATATTTGTTGCATGCAGACAATGTGTTTCCCGAACTCAGGGAGATATAAAATGAGGAGATTCTCTACCCTACATATAAGAGAAAATAATTATATATTGAAAAATGTTTTGTTGAATGAAATTGTTTCTGATGTAGATGGAAATAATAAATTTTAACTGGAGTCAATTCATCTTAGTGAAGTTTTCCTTAGTGTTCTATGTCTTCCTTAGTCTTTATTCCTTTAAAGTAAATTTCAATTTTTTGTGATTTAATCCTTTTACTTCTTCTTGTTCTTATTTTAATGCTTTGCTGTAGATTTTAACCTTATTTCTGTTCTTTGTTTATGATAAAATTTAATTCATGAAATTGACGATTTCTTACTAAACGTTTGAAAATCTGTCAAGGATTTTTATAATCAGTAAACCTTTTCTACGATGTTTCAATCAGCGTGGAAAGATTTGGTCTTATATACAAACGAACACAACAAAAATTCTATGAACTAAACTATGATATAACTTTTTTTTGTTCCAAATTGAAAGCTTGGTTAGTGATTAAAATTGTAAAATCTCCTTCATTATAAAAGCACCATTTTCTTTTACGTTTTCATCTTTAATAGCTGCCATTTTTACAAACAGAAATTTTTACTTTATCTTTAGTAATGCTATTCACTCATGAGATTTGTTCCGAAGTTTGTTTAGAAGGGACTTCAAATTTTCTGTTCCCTGTATGGCTTTAGTGGCACGGTTGCGATGAAGCGGATTCAAAAGTTTCTTAAAGAAATAAATTTTAGTTATTTTGTTAAAAATGAAAGGTTTCTGATTTTGATTCTTTGGTTGCATTGAACGCCATTTTAAAATGAAACTAAAAATAAATGTCAGTATCAAATTTTAAAAATATATAATAATGAAATGAAATCTTACTTCACACATTTATATTATATATTATGACTTATGTGATTAAAAGGTTATTAATATTAGCTGCTATTAATATTAGTGATAATCGTCCAATGACAATTTACTCACTTTTACCGGTTATTGTTATTAATAATGGATTAATAACATTAATCGCAACACACACAATAAATTCAATATCCATGTTATTAAAAATAATTATTTCCTTTCCAATTAAACCCCATTTAAAAAAAAACGCCTTAATTACTGAGTTGTGCAGATCTTACATATTTCTCATGAGTTTACAGCTCTAGCTTTGTCTTAAATTATTATCCAAGAATTCTTTAAATTTTTTTTGCAGTATGATTTTCGAAATAGCGGAAACATTCCTTAAGCCGTTAAAAAAAATCACCAATTCCCTCTTTTATTCTCCTTTGGCTTCTAACTATTAATCAACGATTTGAACTTTATATTATATATATCTGTGTGTGTATATATATATATTACTATATCACTAAAGATACAATATATATATTATATATACATACTGTATTTTTGGTTTAACATTTGATGAACAGAATGAATTAAAAAATCTGACATTTTCGAGCTACAAGTTAAATATTTTTGGATTTGACTTAAAAAAAATATATATATTCAAAATTTTTTCGGTATTTTTTGTAAAATTTGGAAAACGTTAAGATATTTGCAATAAATTACATAACATAACACTTACGTCGGCAGACAGAATTTTTGCCAGACCAACTCCCATTGGCTAGACACGTTCTTATATCATTTTCCTTGTCGACCAGTTCGAATCCCTCTTCGCACAAGAAATGACACTCGGAGCCAAAAACTTTTTCGGAGTTTTCACAATCTCCAAAAACGAACCCGTTGGTTGGCTTTTGAAGAGGTGGGCATTTCTTAACTGAAGAGAAGAACAATGAATAATGCATTAAGATTTTGGGAAGAAAAACCATTATATTAAAGTCTCGAAAGCTGAATCTAAATTGCTTTTCGTATTTTACATAAAACAATGGCGAAAAAAGATTTTTGATGCGTGTTGATGCGAGGGATGAAAATATTTATAGTGAAATTCGTCTATTTTTTTGTATATTCTTTTATTTGTCGTGTTTTTATAAATCCGTACCATTTAAAGTTTTCTGTAAAGTTTTGACTTTACCTTTCTATTGTTGAGCTGTAAATTTAATTCGAGGTGTTATACAAGCATTTGCGTTCATTTCTGAGTTGCAATATTTCACCATATTGTCTGTCACTTATTGATCGAAAGAAGGTATTATTTACGTGTTAAAAACATATTTCTTTAGTTTACGAAAAAAAATTTGTATGAGAATAGCTTTTATTTCATTATTTTGATATTTTTCGACTGCAATAATCATATCAACGAAAGGTTCAGTTAAGATCTAGAATAGGCCATATGTTTATAATCTCTTTTTTTTATCAACTTCGAAAATCCTAGAATGATAAAAATTTTAGTACAATAAATCAAACGTATCTATAATATCGTTTTTTCTTTAATGTGAAAAATATTTCATAATTATTTACTATTTTTTAATCTACATGATATAACGTTTGTTTTAAAAACTTAACTCATGATCATTTTAATACTTTTTAATCAATTTTGCCTTCTATTCTATAACCGAAGTTTCAAATCATAAATATAAAAAAATCAAAATGTGTGTTATTATAATAGTTAATATAACATTAATATGTGTGAAATTTAAATACTATAAATAATATAATATAAAAAATTAAATATTTGTATATTTAATTTTAAAATAATGTATTATATTATTGTATAATATAATAATGTATATAACATAATAATATATAATAATAATGTTGTATTGTGTCTAATGGCACTTGTCGTTGACAAGCCGCTGAGGATGTCAGCGATTTTAAGCCGAGTGAGCGTCTTTTGTTTTTTAAGTAGCGCCATCTAGGACCAAGAGTACGACTTAGCTACTCCGTGCGTCACATTCGCTTGAACAACCCCTTTTTACAGCGGAGCACATTCACTCACCTTACAGATAGAACACAGAAGAAGCGCAACAATCATGTATTGTTTTTAAGCATTTATAATAATAGTTTATTATAAATACTTTAAATAATAAATAGGTACAATTATTATTTTGTTAATATAAAAATATGTGTATATTATAAATACTATAAATTTAATATATTTATATTATTAATTTTTATATATAAATAATGCGCCTGGAGTTATTTTAATTTTAATAATTAGTTACTTTTAAATTATTTGTGCTTACTCTACACGAGCTACTTAAACAGACAGAGAATTCTATGGCGATAATACGAAAATAAATTTTCTTAAAACATTTGCAGGTGTATTTAAGGTTAGATAATTTTACCTTTATGCACTTCATATTAAGTATATGATTTTTTTAAAAATTAATCGCAAAATTAATTCCTTTTTTATTGTGCGCTTTTATGGGCTGCACTTGTTTCCAAATTTAAAATATTTTAAAATTTTTAAAGCGATGTTCTTCCCTTATCTTTCTGTAAACATATTAATCATTTTCCTTAGTAAGAAAATGTTGATACTGTATAACTTTTCATCTTAAATGACCGCACTTGAAAAATGTATACTCCAGGGAAACAAAACCCTTTTAAATTCATATAGCTTGATTTTTGCAGAAAAAATTGACATAATCTAAAAAAAAAAGAGTTGCTATTTAAAAGAAAAAAAAGTGTAGTAAGATGAGAAAGAAGCCTATTTCCAGGGTTATAAGTAATTGTGAACGTATTCATTTAAAACCAGTCATATGATATTAGTAAATGAATTAAGCTAGCGAATGATGACGCTCAGACTGTTAAAAAATATCTTGAATTAATTAAAATTATTATTAATCAATTTGAATAAAAGTAATAATAATTGAAATTATTATTATTATTATTATTTTTGCATCGGTTTCAAAATCGTTAAAAACATGTTCTATGCAAGAAGACGATTCAGAATCATAATCAGATATCGTTTGAACAGATATAAAAAAGATTAGAAATACATTACAACAAATTAGTATTACTTTGTAATATAACATTGAAAATAAGAATTTTCAAACTTTCAGAATAAATTGTTTATAAGGATTCAGTTTGCTTACGTGTACAAGGTAGACCTGTAAGGGGATTCCCTTCATATCCTTCTTGGCAGACGCAATCCTTGAGACTCGTACTAGCCTCTCTCGTGGTTGTAGATCCTGCAGGACATGATGTGCACTGCTTGGCAGGTTCTAACTTAGATTTGTACGTCCCCTTTGGGCAAGCTAAAATGGCATTTTTAAATTTAATAAGTTTTTACGTTAGTAAAAAGGAAATGATTAATCCTAATATAAATAAAAGTTAATACATAACGTTTCACTTCTTTTCCTAAGCGACAGAGTAGATTTCAGCCAAATTTTGTACACATATTCTCTGACACAAGAGAAAAAACATTATCACTTTTTGAAATGTGAAAGTTACTTAAATTACTTAAATAGTTAATCAACCCCTTAAAGGGCCATTTTTTTCTAGTCATATTATGTTAAAATATTTTGAGGCTTGAAATTAGAATAAGAAAAGGGATTCATTTAGCTTATTAGATAAATTTAATTTGATTAATTAATTTGGTTAATTAATAATTAAGTAACAAATCAAGACACACCATTTTGTGTAAGATAAAGAAATGAAGCATCTAAGTTTCTGACTTACTAAAAAAATTTGTTAGAACTTATGCCAACTTACATAATTTCATACCAAGATTGATAAATTTGGTGGGAAGCATACTTCCCACGGCCTTAGAAAGGGTCAATTAGAAATTCAAATTTTACCATTTTTCAGCAATAACTTCGAAACAAATTTTCATAAGAAATATTTTAATACCATTTTCAAAAGTTAAAATGTTTTTATTTAAAAAAAATATCAGTTTTATTTTTGTATCAAATTTCACTCCATTATTATTAATTAATTTTAAAAATTAAATACGTTAAAATTAATGTTAACAATGAATTACTAAACCAAATACTTCAAGATAATTTGGATTTTCAAATTTCTACTACTTTAATACTACTTTTTGGCCAAGTTTTCATTGGGTTCAACGTATTGGTTTAACAATGCCTAAAGGTAAACAAATGCCAATCACTGAAAACGAGGCCAGGAATGTAAAGATATTGCGATTAAAAGAAGCAGACATATGTTAATTACATCCGAGAAGTTAAATAATATTTTACTTAATTTCCCCACAACTTCGGTGGAAAATAATCCGAAAAAATTTACACTATCATAAAATTAAATTTACCATATCAGCGATAGCAATTTTATTTTTGCACAATTTTTCTTCAAATTTTTATTTATTCTTTAGAAAACATAACGCAGACGATTTTGAAATAAGAAAATTTGAAGTAGGTTCTCGCTTTCTTGATAACCTTAAGCTTAAACCATTACCATCAGTTTTTAAAATTTCTCTTTTATTTCAATAAATATGTCTTAAAAAGAATTTTTATATTATAATATTTTATACAAAAAGAATTTCATGTTAAAACATTGTATATGAAAGGCTTTTAACACCGAGCAAAGCTGGATATATCTGTTAGTAGTTAGTAAAATTATTGATAAGACTGAAACTTAGCCCTATGTGATCAAAGGGTAAAAGACGCTCCATAATAAAGTCATGTATACACTCACGCACACTCATACACACATTAAAATTACTTTAATATGTGTATGAGTGTTAAAACACAAAACTTTAAAGAACGCATTCAAAACCCAAAATTCATATCACTTGGTGGGAAATGAAAATAAAATTTCTACACTTAGTTCGAATTTATTTTCTTATACTTTTTAAACATCATGCATTGCCTTGAATAGTATCAAGATAGTAAAAAAATATTTAGAAAATTTAGATAGGAATGCATAGGTTAGGATACAGACAGGAATTGATGGTTATTGTTTTTCGAAACAATATTGTCAAAATATTCATATATCACCAACTATATTTCACTTCCTTATTTATTTCACATAGGTGGAACAATATATCATTTTCTGTGTTGTAGAAATAATCTTAGATATTCTTTTCATTCCTTTGGGAACTAGAAAATGTTATTTTAATGTATTGTACGGATCACTTTGAAAACTTCGAGTTGTTTATTTTTATTTATAAAAAAAATAAGTTATCAGAGAACATGCAAAAAATCACTGAATTTACTAACAATAAGATATGACAATTCAAAGGAATGTAGAGATATATTTTTTTATTTATTTGATAAAGATATTTTAATCGTCATGAAAATTTTTCTTAAATAATATCTACTGGAAACTTTGCAATCTGTCGTTTACTGTATATACTTAGTATCATAGTATACAACAGTAATTAATGCATTACCCTCCTAAGATGCAAGACTAAGCTGCACAGTTCCATTTTTATAGCACATAAAAAAGGAAAGAAAATACACTTTTATACTGCATTTTTATGCCCATCAATATCAATAATACTCAGAAAAATGCATAGTTTTACTTCAGTAAGCATATAGTGATACTTGGGTTGCTTTAGAAAATCTTCAAAATGGCGTGAAAACATGAATTTTACATCAATATCATTTGGTATAATATCTATAAATTTTCTTTCAATGGTGCGTCTTAAAAATATTTATTCATCTCTTAGATGAGCGCCGGTGTGTATATTATAACTGGCATCATACAAAAATATTAGTGTGTATTTACTGAAAACATTCTAAGGCTATAAAGGATTTTTTAATAACATAACATCTATTAAGTTTACTTTCTAAACTGCTGTATAAGGTTCATAAAATCTTTTTCTTAACTTAGAAAATTTTGAAAAAATATTTTCTCACATTTTTTTGATTTTTTAAAAACATATTGACGCTATTAAAATTAAAATGAGTAAAATATCATAAGAAGCCGATGAAAGATTCTCGCATATTGAAACATTTATCAGAATGAAAGATTGTTATCAAAAGCTATTTTAATATTACACACACACACTGGTGTGCAAAACTTAAGCAACAATGCAAATTTTAAGCAGGTAGCCTTGAAATTGCAGAAAAGGGGTTATTGCTATCAATACAATGAACACACAATTCAGTAGAAAGGGGATGCGTATGCAGCCCAAAACTACAAGGAAAGGAAAGGAAATGCGGAAGCGCAATTAAATACATTCAGTGCAAGTGAGTTTTTTCATGAAATATGGCTAGAAGAAATCACCTGGACAGCTTCAAACGTGGAAGAATGATCGGAAAGCTGGGAGAGGGGCGCAGTTTGACCAGTCTAGCTGAAGAGTTCGGAATCAACAAAAGTGTCGTTTCGCGCGCTTGGAAAACCTTCTAAAATATAGGTATAATTGTTAGAAAGGTTAATGGTGGCCGCCCTAGAAAAACAACTGCAGTGGATGACCGATATATCGTTCTGCAGGCGAAAAGACACCCATACCAGTCAGCAAGCGCTACTGCTCAGCAACTGTGTGCATCAACAGGACCACAAGTGTCGCGGTTTACTGTGGCCAGATGCCTTCACAAAGGTGGCCTATTCGCCCATCGTAGTAAACGCTGCATCCTTTTGAAAATTGGCCATCGGTGCACCATTTAGAATGGAGCACAAAAACTGGACATCTCATCAATGGAGTCGTACCCTCTTTACGAATGAGAGTCGTTTCTGTGCCACAAGTGATACTCAACGCCATTTGATTTTTTTAAAAAAAGGCCAGGACACGGTTTCGTCCCAGTAACATCATGGCAAGAGACCGCTATGGTGGTCCTGGAGTTATCGTCAGGGAAACATTATGCTGAATGGGCTGACTGAGTTCTACGTTTTCGACCAGTATACCCAGTATACTAATTTTTAGATATTTATGTTCTCTCTCTCTCTCTCTCTCTTTCTTTTCACCTTTCAATTCATTCACTTCTTGGCTAATTATAATGGCCGATCTCCATGGTGTCATCTGAACTTTATATCCTTTTAACCCCAGCTACTTTACATTGTATTTAACCTTGCCATTTCTTACATATTCATAAGGAGTATCAGTGTTTGAAACTGCTACACAATTATTTTATCTCAGTAATATCAATAATGAGAATGAAAGTAATCTAAGATGGTGCAATACTAATTACTTTTAAAACATGCGCATATAATTATGACTTAAGGAGACATTTTTATTAAATATTTGGATTTAAAATTTTTTAGGGCCTAACTTGTTATTTCGAAATATTTGAGTCTAGATAATCACAAAAAAAGGCACTTGAATCTTGCATCGTATAATTCCTATGCAATTCATAATCCGTTTCACGCAACAAATCTGATTAATAAACCGCATGCTAAATTTAATGCATGCAAATTATTGTTACTTTGAATAATAGACTCATAGATAAATGGATTGCCAATTTTCCCATTTAGGAATTTGGGCATCCCAACCTTTTACCTTCTGTTTTTTCCTGGCTTCCAGCTATCGTATATCACATTTAAAGAGATAGACACATTTAGATACGATAAACACATTTAGTTAAACATTTTCCGACTCATTAAAAATTAAAATTTAGGAACTCATCAAAGTTTAAAAGTAAAATTTTTCGATCATCACAATATTTTCACAAAATAAATTTTGAATAAGAGTAAGTAAAATAAATAGATTCAGTGACAGTCGGTATTTGAACTACTACTTTCCTTCGAATTCAATCTTAGAAAATTCTTTTCTCGAATTTGAAATTAAATTATTTTTTAAAACATCGCCGTTACGATTGCCAGATTCTATTTCAACAAATACGTGAACTATTTTTTATGCCTGTATGTTTGAAAAAAAAAATAACTTTGAAGATATCTGCAAGGAAGCAAAAAAGTAATCATCACATAAAAGAAGCATTGGAAGCCATCCACATTTCCATTTTCCAAGCAGTCATTTCAAATTTGGAAAACAAAATCAATGCTTACTCTAGGGGAAAAGAAAGATATTTGAAATATTTCGTTTGACTTGGAATCTAGAAATTTTTCTTTTGCATCAGGAATCTATTTTGTTCTGACAATTTTGTCATTTTCGTATTTTTATCTTTATTTTTTAATGTTAAATTTGGAAAAGAGTTTCTTTTTTTTTCATTTCAAAAAGAATTTCACTGAAAGGAAAATTATTCATAAGAATGGAACGAAAAGATTTCGAGCATCGTTCCTCTAATTCAACATGAAATTTGAATAAATCTACAGTTGAATGGATGCTTTTAAGTTTTCCTGTTGAAATACAACTCCACAATTTTGGGACAAAGTTACCTCATTCTTGATTTAACACAGTGTTTATGTTATTTAAAATGATTTTATTTAGTTTTATTTAAAGTAATTAGTTACTGTCAAGAAAACAATTAGAATCATGATGTTTTCAGTGGAGTATTAGTATTTTTTTTATTAGTATATGAGTAATGAGTAAAAACTAATAGTCTCTGAAGATTTTGTAAAAATGTGCGATTGAGAATGCCTTCAGGAAATAAATAAACAATTACATCTTTCTCAAGGAGAATTAAGCGAACTGAAAATACTTCGTGTAGAAAAAATTAAATTTACAGCAAATGGCACGAATAACACTATTTATAAAATTTGGGTTTTGTTAAATTAGTTCTAAAAAATTGTGACTGAAAATACTTCTCTTCGCCCATTGTTTGGAAATTTCGCTTCTTGTGAAATTTTTATATCAAATCAACGAAACCCCGTCTATTGTTTCTTGAATATAAAACATCAATTATACCGAATCTAAAAAGATAAAGGGTTTTTCAAAGTAATTTAGAGATTTTAATTAATTACTAAGTTCAATTAATCAAAAGGTTTTGGAAAGTTAAATGGTTCTGAAGCTGTTTCATTTGAAATTTATACATTTGTTTAAGCCTTGTGTGTGTTTTTTTTACAAAGTATTTTTTTTTGTTTAGTTGGACCTGAATAAGATTAGAATTATTTCTGTACTTTATGTGCTTCAATTTTTGGAAAATAAAAATAATACTTTATTATTGGATCTTTTATCACAATGGTTTAAAAAAATGTAGTATTTTTTGAGATTAAGGTAGCTTAGAATATTAAAGTAGTTTATAATAGCTTAGAAGATAACGTTTTAAATAAAACAATCAGCTTTGTTTGATGCTCAAGTAAATTTTTCTGCACGGAAGAATAGATTGGTATTTGAAGTAAGCGGATTCATGCCGCTGAGGAAAATTGATCCACCGACTAAGTTTATAAAAAATAAACATGTTAGGATCAATGATATTACTACATCTTCTCACGCCCCGGGTAAACTTGAAATATGTCGCTTACATTTACGAAATGCATTAGAGACATAAACCTCAAAATAAATCCAGAGAAATTTTTTTGACGAATCTCCACTTTCCTCAGCTCAGTTTAGTTTAGTTTAGTTATATTAACCTCCCGTTCAAAGCAACACTAGGGCTATTTTGGGACGGACCTCGTTATTTTGAACCGTGGTCAGATGACGAGGGTGACACCTGAACTGGCATCCCCCACTCCACACCACACCATGCCAGTGGAAGGACGTTTGGTCATGACGGATTTAACGTGCAACAGACCTCCTTACACGACGGTTCTTCGGTGGAATCGGGTCACGAACCTGAAACCCGCTGGTTCCGAAGCTGAGACCTTATCACCAGGCCACCGCGGCCCTTCCTCAGCTCAGAAAAGCACACTTTTGATATTTGTCTGCATATTTATCTCTGAATACGATAACTCAAAACCGTTTCGAACAAGATGAATGAAATTTGGTATGTAGTCTTTATATCAAATTTATAATTTAAAAAAAAATCAAATTATAAATAAAATGCCTGAAAAAAATTCTATCTGAATACAAGTTAACACGACAGCTACATAACGATGAGATGAATAAAATTTGGTGTACAGATTTTAAATCTAAAATGTAAATATGTATAATATTTGAAACTAAATTTGTATGTTTGTCTATACATAAACAGATGTATATAAACAGGATAACTAAATAAAGCAAAGACTTAAATATATGTAATTTCATATGTGATTTCGTGATTGCATTTTTAGTTTTACGTCAAGCTTTTGCTTCAATATTTTTATTTTGGGGGGGGATGTTCGAAAGTATACATTTGGCGTTCTGATGTTTGTGTATAAACCGCATCTCGGCAATTAATTGTTAAAAAACAATACCCAATATTATGCCCTAATAAGCGCTTACATAATTACTGTACGCCAATGTCATGCAGTTAATAATACACAAGTTTATTAACTAGAAAGCACGGCCGCGGTGGTCTGGTGGTAAGGTTTCGGCTCGTGAGCCGTAGGTTTCAGGTTCGAGACCTGATTCCACCGAAGGTAAAGGGGTCTGTTGAAGGTCATGTAAGCGGGTCTGTTGCACGTTAAATCCGTCAGGGCCAAACGTCCTCCCGCGGGAGGTGGATGCCAGCTCAGGTGTCGTACTCGTCATCTGACCGCGGTTCAAAATTGCGAGGGCCTTCTCAAAATAGCTCTAGTGTTGCTTTACAATGGGACGTGAATATAACTAAACTGAGGAACTAAACCACTCCGGCTGGTTTCAATAACTGAATCATTTATAATATCATTAAATTGTATTTCTCGAAATAACAATTGTATCTACAAAAAAATATAGAAAGATTCTTTAACCGCAAGCTGGTTATAGACAATCTCGGTTAATTAAAAAAAAAACTGTTCTTATCACTTGCTACATTTATGAAAATTACTAAAAAAATTCCTAAGATTATGATAATTTTAAGAGCGAAATAATCCGGATGAGACATGATAGTCATTGCAGATCTTCTTTCCAAATTTCAGCTTAATCTTTAGTAGTTGAATAGAAATAAAATATTGAAACTTTTATATTTTGGGATAAAATTGCTTTTCGTCCAAGTCACTTTTATGGTGAAATAGAGATTCATATTTGCTTGTTTAATAATTGGAGAGGAGGAAGAAATGCATATTTCTTTGATCACGCATGCATATGTAATTTTAATTATAATAAATAATGCAATTGCATTTGTGAATGTCGACATAAATGATGGAATTTTTGAAATCCTATACAAATTGTTAAATTACCTGTAAAGTGAAGAAATCCGTTCTCATCGAAATGTCTCTTCATATGAGTATTACACGAGTTTTCGTCACTTATTGACAAGCACATTTACAGACTAAAGTGAAGAATATTTATTTATTATATGGTTCTTTTTATTCTCACAATGATTTAGATAATGCCCCTATTTTTTTTATCTATCAAATTGTTTCCACCATGGCTAATTTTACCACATTTTCTTACTACTGCCCGAAGCGGACAAACTTCCCAGCTCTTCTGGTTTTAAATTTGTGATAAATGTCAGCGTTATTTAAAATGCAAAAGTTGGTCGTGTTTGATGAAATCGCTAATTTACACTTAATTTTAAAAACTATAAATTCCACGAAATAAAATCAAAATGATGTAAAAAATAACAAAGTTAAGGAGTTTGTCATAATGTTATTAGATATGAATTTAATATTTTGTTAAAGTTTATGCAACACACAAATGAGAATTGGAAAGGGCAATGAGGAATAAAATGTAGAAAAAAATACCTCTGCACTGTCCTGCCAGCCCCGAGTATCCATAATAACCAGGACCGCAAACACAAGTGTGCATTCCAGATAACAGTGCGCAAGAACACCGGGCGTTGTGGTCGCAACAACCTGGATCAATGGGGTCTCCTCGGTAGGGACTATCACACAGGTGGTCACAATTTGGTTGGGCTGCCTGACCTGACCAAGAACTCTCATGGGGATCTGTAGAGAAGGAAAAATAGAGTAGAAAAACTTTATATACGGAAACTAATGAATAAATATAAACTGAATAAAAACAGCTTTTACCAGTATACTGAAAATAATTTTATTTCGTTTTTTTATAACAAGTCGTTAATTTATTATTAATTATTTGGAATCTTAAACTACATTATGTTTGAAATTTAAGTCTAGATTGTGTCATGTTTAAAAAATTAAGATTTAATTAAATTATTCAGTTATGTGCTAATTAACTCTACGGATATTAAAATAATATATTTCACGATAGCAATACACTAACACTTTTTCAATTTTACAAATTTTCTTACATAAAGAATAGAAAATCGTGAAACTCTAGCACGGTAAAAAGTAAATGAAAAATCTGATACAAAATCCAACTTTTATGAAATCGATGAAGTTAAATAAAATTGCGTAAAAATGCCCAGAATTCTTTTTAAATTAAAATAAAACTTTGAATTTAATTGCATCATTTTATTTTTTGCATCAAGGTTAAAATTTACAAGTTGTTTTTAAATTTTGCATGAAATATAACACTCTTTAGAACGATAATGCATTTTAAGACTGTGTGTGCATGTGTTAATTGTCTGCAAGCCAGACCGTTTGACATACAGCTATAAAATTTGGCAATTATGTATTTTAGAAATTATTGTGTGCTCCTGGGGCAATTTTCTAATTTTTTAATTAATTAAAATTTAGCTGAATTCTACCATTTATCAGGATAATTCCTGGAAATATAATTTTACATCTCAAAATTTTGAAAAAAAAAAGGTATTTTTAATATTTATTTTAGAGTCGTGCAAAGTTTTCCTGAATTTTGATTTTTTTCCCTATATCACGAACATGAAGTTAAGACCAAGTGATTTAACTGAAATTAAATATAACCAATTTCCTTGTCGAACCAGATGGTCGCTAAAGGCGACTAATATAACAAGAATGGTGAAAGAATTGTGCCTATAATGATCAGATTTGAATGGTATGTGTGGTACCGTACCCACATTGAATTATACAATTACCATCAATTATTATTTCAATTCGTTTCATCTGCATCTTCTACTTAAAGTGATGAGATAGTGAACAGGAACAGACCTTGAATGAGTTTTATGAATATATGAGTTTTTTAATATAAATTGAATTACGAATTTACATACCTCCTCTTATTCTTTTCGCCAATCTGTCGAAATCTCTAAATCCATCGCAATTATATACATGATCCTTGCTACTTGCGAGACCTTCCAATTCGCCTTGCAGTGATCTGCCTATTCCGAAGGAAAATATTTCAACTCCCAACGCTTTCAGACGTTCTGCATAAGGAAAAGGATCTCCACCCATTGTATGCAATCCATCGCTGACCAATATCAGAACCTAGAGAATTTAAAAGATCAAATTCAGTCGCGAACTTCAACAGAAACTATTGCATTAAACTCCATCAATATCTACCTGTTTCGATTTCTAGACTAAATAAAAGCAAATAGGTGCAAAAGATTAAGAAAAATTCTGTTGTTTTTGTTGCCTATTCCCATGATCAGCAGGGCTAGATCAGGTCCATGATATTGTGCATCCTAAAAAAGTCCAAAAGCATCAGTGGACTGTTTGTCATACCCCGTCTGGTAAGCCCCAGGCAGGC
This sequence comes from Argiope bruennichi, assembly GCF_947563725.1. Classification (NCBI taxonomy): domain Eukaryota; kingdom Metazoa; phylum Arthropoda; class Arachnida; order Araneae; family Araneidae; genus Argiope; species Argiope bruennichi. The sequence goes on along the minus strand of NC_079154.1, from coordinate 124,524,968 downwards.
AGGCAGGCAGGCAGGCAAGGATGTGTTCAGGTGAAGCCTGCACCTTAGAGCAAATGGTGCAAACATCAAAGCACTTGGAGCTATCAGAATATTTTAATGATCTAAGATGACCACTCAGGAAGCGAGTGAGGGTGGTTTGATCTTGTTGGTTGCAAAAAGAAGCCAGAGAGCCACCGGATGATCACTTCGATACCAGTAGTGCACAGGTGGAACACACCAAGAAATTTTATTCCTGTTTTTAGCGATGTAAAAAAAGCTCGGTAAAGGTGAGAGGTGCAGAAGGTATCAAAGCCTCTTCAGCACCGGACTTGGCCAGGAAGTCGGCAATCTCATTACTCCTGATATCAACATGGTAGGGAATCCATAGCAGGTGTATCTGATGAGTCGAGGAAAGGGGCTACAGTTTTTTAAGGATATTTACTCCAGTGTCATCTCTCACACTATGCCAGCTGGTTAGATGTTGGATGGAGCTTCTGCTATCAGAGAGGATCCAGATTTCCTTTTAATCAGTGACCGACTCAATTGACATAAGGCCTTGATCAATGGCTATCAGCTCTTATCTCTTTTCATAAAGTTGTCGATTTTGGGCAAGGCCATATCATGAGTGCTTCGATTTTTATTTTCATATATGAGAGATATACCCTACATGCTTTGTAACATATTAAAGGAAACCGGTCTTTATGTATTAACTGTCTACCAGTGGAGAACAATGCTTATAAAGTATTGATCATTGACGTGATATAATATTTTTATTAAATCTAGTGAATGACCTTTGCCCGTTAATGTCCGGCACAATTACTAGAATATGTCTTTCCGACACTTTTTTTACAATCTATTTATTCAACTGATTTATTCAAACAAAATCATAAGTTAAATTTCCTTTAATTAACTCACTGCGTTTTTCAATTATTTCATGCACATATATAAGAAAGTACAGGGTGTAATGTCTTGATCTAGACTTATCAAATAACGAAGCAGAATTTCCAGACAATTCTTTATTTTACAGCCCTATATATACAAAAGAACAATTTGTTCTAATCTTGGTTAAATAGTTATTTACACCTGTAGTAGGAGACACAACAGTCGAAGTCGAAGGTTTATCTTGAAACTCAGTTCTCCATCAATACGGAGAAACAACATCACAGGGAACTAACAGGTTGTTAGTCAACACGACCACACCAGGGGTAGTTCTCGGACTCCGAACTCGTGGGCTTAGTCCAACATTCTGCTTGCAATTCGTTTCTTCTCCTCTCCCTAAAAAAATCTCCGCCTCTTAATTTACATTAGTCATTTGAGCTCTCTTTTCGCCAATCGGGCTTCAGCAATATGCTCCCTCAGCGGCGTCAGTCGGTCGTGGGAAAGTCCTTTTAGTGATGCACCTTTCACAACTGACTATTATGGAACACGGAGTTATCATAATCCTTTCACAATGAAACATTTAACATCCAGATGTTTGGACACCCCTTTCTCTTTGAAGGTACTATCAATATCTCCCATGATGAGGAATTCCCATATGTGGTCTTTCACTGTAGTCGCTAATGAACAGATGCGAAACCACTCAGGTGAAAAGATCTACCATCTGGCTATATCGAGGAGTTTAGTAATTAACAGCGACGACACAGCTGGCTGTAAATGTCTTATCAGTACTGGGAAACGGGGAATGTTACAAAGGCAACAGATGTTCAATCGCTTGATGAATTTGATTAAAAATTTGATATGGATATGTACTTTAGTTGGTACACTTGCATACAACATTTTATCAACCCAATCTTTTCATTTTATAATTATCGCGTCCACTTGTACTTGGGCTTCTGCATAGACAAACGTCCTTTGAATGGATTTCGTTCAAAATTTCTTGTAAAACCCATATACTAAATTTCATTGGGCTAGTTCAAAGTGTTCTTGAATTATTGTGTTTCACAGACAAACCTAATTCCAAAAAAATGTTTTCTCGAACTAAGGGTGGTCTGAGAAGTAGACATTCATCAAAATCTCGAGTTTGAATTTTTTTTTTTTTTTTTGACGATTACCAAACTTTTCTTTGTGAATTAGAAAGCAAAAATGCGCTGATTTCGGAACAGACGTATGTTGTGAAGAAAAAAATAATTTTGTTTAATTCCATCGTGAGAAGGTCAGATACAGAATATTTTATTACACTGTTTAAAAAATTTCTGGTTTTTTTTCATTAAAGCTTCAATATTTTTTTATGTAAATGTCTAGAATATTTTTTTGCCTGAAAAACAAGTCAATAATTCATCTGATAAGCATTTATTTCTTTGGACATCTTGAGTCGAGAAAATGGGAGGCAGGGTTAAAAAATAGTTATTATAAAAATTAGAAATTAAGATATAGTAAATATATCTTTGTTTTTTAATTCTTTTTCATATTCTTTATTATTTGGTATTTTATTATTTAGTTCCTATATTGCTTATTTTTTCATTTATCCTCTATCTTTTTATCTGTATTATTATCTATATTTTTACTTTATCCACTGCTATAATTTTATTTGCAAAATGCTTGCCGAAATTAATAAAGTATTAATAGAGGCGCTGATTTCGGATGTCAAAAATGGATTTATTCTATTTACATCTTTTGGGTAGTGTAGATAACTTCATACAGACAATCACCACGAAGCCCTTCTAGTAGTATAAATTCTTTTTGGCTGTCCCCAGCTCTATTTGTACGCAGTACATGAATGTCTGATCTTTTTCTTTTTTAAGTAAGTAAGGCTAGTTTTATACAGTCTTTAAAATTCTGAATTAGTAGTTTATTTATGAATTTTTTTTACTGGTGTAATGCCACTGATGACGCATATTTTATCATCATCAATCTGACAGAAAATATTAATTTTTACTTACAAATGTTATGCCATATTGAATAGAAATGTTCAAGGCAGAGAAATGTTTAGCCAATTTATTTAATTTCCATTTTTTTTAAATAGTTTTATTTCATGCTTATGTGGTGCAAGTGAAATGTGTTTTAACAATTCTAATTAGGAATCCATAGTGCTTTTGGCTCTTGGAGAACGGACGCGACCATGGCATGTCAAATGACTTGAACAATTATTTTTGTCATATGACTATAGGGTCAATCAATTCAGTTTATTATTATTTACATACTTTTAATATATATTCTGATTTTCTTTAAAGTAAATGAACAAACGCGTTTCAAATAACAGATTTTCCTATTTCCCGCCCACGTTAATTTCTGCAAGAGATTTTGCAGCCTGGGGATTATTAAGAATTGTAAATTACTAATTGCATTAATTTATCCTATTTCTACTCCTTTCAACATGGAACGGGAAATAAACCAAATATTATTAAAATACTCGAATGTTAATAGCTTTATTTCAAAATGTTAAAGGAGAAATGAAGGCCTTAATATATTTCTGCAACTGAAATGATAATGAGAAAATAAATGAAGCTTATGCACTTAGTACTTAGATTTAGTATCTGCCCACGCTAAAGTCATCATTCTGAATAGTGCTTGCAAGATTTTATTTCATCGTTATAAAACGCAATTCTTGATATTCCTGAACTTTCACTTTCTTTCCAGCTTATGAAGTTGGAGATATATAAATATTACTTCCGAGTATTCAATAAGCCCGGAAGTGATAAGCTTAACTTACTGTTTTGAAGCGGCATGAGGATGACGAATATTTTTGAAATTTTTTTTTATTTAGTATTTCAAAAAAATATTTGAAGCCTTAAAAATAAATTAATTTTTGAGCTAACATTTCGTGCATCATAATGTGTTATTTTCAGTTAAAACTTCGTTGCACTTTCCGACATAATGAGATTGTTTTTAGACAATTTTGAAATGTTGAAAAAACTCATTTTAAGTATAATATAGGATAACATCAGAATAACCTTGTATTTATAATTCAGATTTTATTATATATTAAATATAATATATAATAACATCAGAAGTATAAATATAGGGTTCACAAGATATGAAATACATAAAAGTTAGAAGATGGTATTTAAATATAAATTTTAAGTAATATAACCGAGACAAGAAAAATTGCATTCACAAATATGAATTTCATGAGAAAATATTAAAGGTCAGAGTTTAATTTCGTCCAGTATGCAGGTATATAAGACCTGCATAGAGTTACATAAAAATGTGCAAATGTGTTGTTATTAAGAAAGTTCATGCAAATGCCCTATTTTTTTTAGTATTCTGTATTCATCTTGATTTTTCTATTCCATTTTAAAATTTATATTTAAATATTAAAAAAGACATTTAATATTAAAAAAAGATACAAAAAAACGTAAATATTATTTTAAGTTCATTCTGTTTTTGTCAACAACAGCACATTTGCTCACAGTATAGACTTAGTCTCCCACAATGTTTGCTGAAAACTGAAATCATCATTCCTGGGATGATTCAATCAACATTGGAATCCAAATGTTTATCCGTTATGAAGTGGGAACAGTCGAGCCAAAGGACGAGAACCACGTGTGCCAGTTTTTCAATGTGGCAATTTTTCTTTACTACAGCATTCGGAAATACCCTCATTCTTCGGGGATTTGCTTTTCACTCAGCATTTCGACAGAACAATCGTTTGACATTTGTCTCGACTGCGCAGTTATTGTTCACGGGAAGTATGTCAGTGTGTTGTGACTTGGTGACAGAAGCAGAGCTCGTGCTGCCTTGACCGTGGCAGAGACCTTCGCTTGCATTTGGAGGGCACTGGTGGAGGGGAAAAAATTAGATCTCGAAACAAAACAAGTAATAAATTCAGGTTGTTACTTGTTTATGATATCGAGTTAACTGAATGAATAAAGAGTGTAAAAAACATAGAATGATGCAACGTACAGCTAAAAGTTTTATTCAGAATGAAAAAAAAAAACAAATACAAAAACCTAGCGGGTTGATATTGCATTTTCATTTCAGCCATCACCAACGCATGCATCATCTTAGCAAATAGAGTATATCAATACTAATAATCTTTAGATTTCTCTAATATTTTGTATTGCATGAAAAACCATATTTGGAGTTCAACCTTTTTTCCTTTTGTATGTCTTATTTCAATCTAATTATCATTCTTTGTGAAAATCTTTTGTGTTTTTGCTCACTAAAATGTAATCGGTGTTCTATGTTTGTTTTGAAAGATTCAAGCAATTCTTATTCCCTACCATTTTTTTTTTCACTCAAAATTCTTCCAAGCACAAGATTTCACTGCTAGCATAGTGATACGATTTTAATTTTCATTGAAAGATTTTAATCATAATAAAGGATTTATGGAAAAAATTTCGTATTTATATAAATATAATAGGCTATAAACTATCATTTCAATCTGTATTTAAATAAGAATCTCCCTCCTCCAAAAAATTAATCTATAGCCCCAACACTGGCCCAATTTCACCAATTTATACGAGAGTTCATAATTTCTAGATAAGTCATCAATCATGAACTGTTGATGACTTACTGCTCTCCATTTTCGATTGAAATCACAAGAACACTATCACAATGCACATTTCCACGAAGAAAAAGTTTGACAGAATCTCTCAGCCACAACCACCATGCTGATTTCGCCTATTTCATATAAAAGTTTATAACTCTTAGATAACCATCAACAATTTTCTGCCCCCCAAAGCCCACCATACTCCAGAGAAATTTCAAAAGCACTGCTTTATTGGATATTCTCTTTGAACAAAATCCTTCAGCGTTCGTTCAGGTTATAATATAAATTATATGTAATGTAACATAAGATTATGAATAAATTATTTCTGATGCTTGATGAATTAAGTACAATAACTATAACGTTTTACTTATTTAATTTTTATCTCGTTCTATTCGAGACAAGGAAAACAAAACAAAACAAAAACAGTTTTTTTCTAAACAGGTATGGAAGATGTAAATTAGAGTTATTTTTTGTTCATATTAAATTTGATAAGCAAAAACATATTTGTTTGTATTGCCAATCTTCAATCTTAAAATATTTTGTATCAATAATATACCGCACTGAATTTAACAAACTTCTGAGAATTCATTTTTTATTAGAAAGGCCTAATTATGCACTAACTGTTAATATCCATAACAATTGTGAACATTAACCCCTCAACCTACAACGGGTACATCGTACTACGGGCATAGCGATGATCTGGCCAGACGTAAATATCACGGGCATAGCCCATAGTACGATGCTCGGACTACAAATAAATGTTATTGATTTATGTTATATTTTAGAGATTGATGGTAATTCTTTTGTATATCTACAACAATTATTACATCAGGTAGTAATTTCATATCAAATATCCCACAAAATTAAATCAGTTGTGTCTTATACACAGTATAAGACAGTAAGACCGTAAGTCGTGCGCGTACAACTTAGGACCGATTTACCGAACTGTGGAATGGCTCGAAGTCAGCGCGACCTTGTTTACGTTTTTCGACCCAAACGTTTAAAACGTAAATCATAGGTTAAAGAATTAAATCAGACAATTCTCTATATTTTAATACACATTCAAAATACTTAATTATTTATCTCAAAAAGAGAAATTACTGGAAAACAGACTTTAAAAAAATGATAAAAATCCTCAAGGTAATCTTTTGAAATCTTAATTAGATTAAAAATAAATGAAATAAAACTGTCATGTAATAACTATCCATGAAAGCCTTTCATTCTCATGAAATCATACAAGTGTTCTGCACAAAATATAATTCCATATTCCGCCTCAATTTCATAAATTCATAATCGGTTGTTTTCCAGTTTTTTTCTGCATAATTTAAACTTGTTAGATATTTATCACAATCCCCACCCACCACATTTACCATTTTTCCTTATTACTGTAAAGGAAAAAATTCCTAGATTAAACTTTTAGTGCACTTATAAGTCCCCGTTATAAATCGCTGATTTTAGGATTTAAAATTTCAGCAAACATGAATTTTAATTATTACGTGGGCCTTTCAAAATGATCATCATCTGTTTCTTTCTGATCATTAAATGATTATTCAAGTTCAGGAACCTTGCAACAAAACCACGTGACTTGCATTTCTCAATAGGAAAAGCATCACATATACGATCGTCCGGTTTGTTCAGGAGAATCTATGCAATTTCCTAAAAAAAACGTCATGCCACGTGGAAGTGCAGATATCCCCTATTTCTGGGAAAATTTCGTTTAATGAATGAATTTATTGTACGCTTTTCTGGCGACTTTCTTCGGGTGTTTTTTCATGCATTATTTCATGGTGTCTTAACAGGATATTTTGGACCAACTTCTAAATTTAAAATGCTAGATGCGAATATTATATATTTTAAATATATATTTTGAATAAAAAAATTAAGATTGTCAAATCCATTTTTTTTCTACTTCTTTATATTATCTCAACATTTCTTTTTAACTATTATTGCTTACTCAGGCTTAATTTTTGGCTTAGTAAAATGTTGAAATTAACACTGTTCGAAAACATAGTGATGCTTGAAATTTTCGACACAAAATTTACACTTTGAGTATGAAAATGTGAAAAATATATATTAAGATTGATAAGAAACTGGCATAGTCAGAATAATAATCATTAATTCGTCTTTAATACTCCTTTTCTGAAAATGGCACTTTTACTTTCTCGTACATGAAGTATACGACGATTACAAAAAATCTTGTAATCGTCCAAAAATTTCACCTCGAAATTTCGATAAAGTTCGCACATTTTAGAATCACATTCTGTGTTTGGAACTAATTTCCAAATACCAAGTGGATGATACTGAATCATCTATATGAAAGCTGTAGATTTCAATAAATCCTGGTTGAAATCGTCATATTTTCATCCACGCGGATGATAACTCAGAAACAAAAAATAATTCATAATATATTTTCACAAAGAAAGACTTGACTAAAAATGTTATTAAAAATTAAAGAATTTCTTTTACAACTTACAATTTAAACTTTCTTTAAATCATTTTATGAGTAAACATTTAAAAACCATATATTTTCTCAAAATATAATTACGCTTTTACTCAAAGATAATGATTTCTCTTAATTTATTTAACGCTTGGAATAAGACAAAATCACGTTTAATAACATGTTTTCACTACAGTAGAAATGATAAATGTACTTCTCAGCAATGAATCATGCAGACAATCATCTAAATAACTACATTTAATCATGTGTTTATCTGTCTCATATAATTAATGCTACTGTTTAGTTAAATATTTATCATTCTTTTCTTCCAAGTAACATTTTTATCTTGAATTACTTTTAATTGCAATACATTTTTAAATGTTTATTTCATTTTAGTGACAAGATCTGTATTAAAGCACTATCCTTTCAGTAATAGCCAATGAAAATAATTTTTATAATGTTCTTTTGCGATAGAAAAGTGTTCATTAGAGAGCCTGCTATTGAGGTTTTTTTGTCTCTTTAATATTATATATTTGTGTATTCTATTACTGAAATTTGTTTTGTCATTTTTAAAGAAATATAACATTTCAATTGTCTTTACAGTATTTGAATTTACACCTATTAAATATTTGCTATTGTAAATAAAAATTTTTTTCAACCAATCATTTGATTTTGTTGAAATATATTTCTAAACCTAAAAAGTGTATGTTTTTTTTAAATATACTCATAACAACTTAGTGTGTATTTATCGTGATGGTTCTACTTTTGGTAGATGGAATGTAATAAATACGATTGAAATTCTAAGCTGGTGTTCAAAATAAAGACATTTTTATTGAATTTCTAGAAAAATAATAAAGGAAAGGTCTGAATTTCTTTCCAAGAATGCAAATATTTCTTTTTATCGAATAGGTAAGGAATATAGCAATAAATTTAGAAGAGAAACTTAGTAAGTGTACATGACAATTTTAACGTTTTATTCGCTAGCATACTATGACGGCTCTTATAAAATTTAGCAAAATTTAAAAGTAAATTGTTAAAATGGTTAAACACCAAAGTTTGGTAAACGGAATCGGATACCTATCTGTAACCATACCATCAGAGAGGATATTATTTTCTTCTCAGAACACGGCCCTTTTCCTGCCTACCTCAAAGGGTTCAATCTGTCTGAGAGTGACCAGTGCAGTTATGGTGGGATAGGCACCGCACTTCATTATGCTACGGAATGCATCCTTACAATCTCCTGGCATATGAAAAAACCATCACCAAGCCATGAACAGGAATGGTTGAAAAGAGTCGCCATCAACTTCCTTTCCAGGCAAAAAATCCACAGTATAATCAAATTTATAAGTGAAAATAGAGACCTATTACTGCCTCCATAGCTCTCAATATCAAGTCTCATACCAAAAAAGACTAAGGGAAAAAACAAGCACCGCAGTCTCCTGTCACACATTTCAATCAAACAGAGATTGTCTTCATTTCCATTTCTCAAATTATTTTCCATCTGATTTTTTAACTGCATCCTGATCTACTATATCATAAAAAATAAGTGAACACAGATTATATTTATATTTTTACACATTTTATCTCTCAGCACTATATTTCTAAGTTTATTACTACAAATTATTTTTCTAAGTTGAAAAATTATGTAAATGATCTCATCATAATATAATTTCTTATATAATTGTAAATTCTGTATATATTTATTTTTGTTTCGTTTTCCTACTGTAAATATTTTGATAATTAAATAAAATTCCTGTAACATGTCCACCAAACCGTTCAGTGACCAGAATGGTCACGGATACGGGGGTATGAGACGGCGTTCTGTTCTGTAACCATATCAATATCATATACAGATTGAGACAGCTTGTGAATGTAGTGAAAAACTTCCCTACAAACATCCTTTAAAAGTATTTTTATCTGTAATGGTTTTAATGTAACATTCACTGTCTCATTTCATTTATGGAAATAGTTTATGAACATAACATCTGTAGAAAGTCTTGAGTTGGCCCTCCTCGATAGCTAATGACGATTAATAACTGTCCATTGTAAAGAGGTGTAATAGGAAGGTAACAACTCTTGCGTGACCAAAGGAGCCCTTTTCAAAGTTTCCAGAGCTCCAACAGGTAAGCACCATGTTGCATTGGTGTACAAATTTCTAATCTTTATTTTAGATTCTGCGGCTGCAACGATGGAAGCATGTGGATAAGTTCTTGAGGCTCAATGTTCACCTTTTAAAGATAGTTATAAATTAATGAAGAGAGATGGAACTAATGTAGGAGGGTAGGATTCTGTGGTATGTCCTTTTAAATGTAGCAATCACGAACATAAGGAAGTATGCAGAGAAACCAATCATCATTATTTCATTTTTATTAAAAAACATTACTGATATTAACGATTTGTTTTACGATTTATTTGGATGTCAGGGAACCAATTAATCATTATTCACGCAAACTATACAGTACGATTTATTCACTTGGAGTCAAACCAGTGTCTTCCGGTTATACAATACAATAGCTGATACTGTTCATCTATATAAGACTAATCAGATAAAAGGATTTCTGCAACATAATAATATTTTCTAAATGGATAGGGTAAACGGATTCCGAATGACATCTTCGTAAAATATATTTGCGTCAGTAGAAAGGAAAGTTTATGATTACAAGTTATAAACTAATCATTTTTCCAATATTAGAATTAATGTTTATGACCTTTCATCACCGAGTCCTTCATACAACCATTATACGAACAAAAAATGCTGGAAAGCTATTATTTAAAGCTATGTCCATAACTATGTTCTACTTCATACATCTCGTAATTTTAGAAATAATTACTAGAAGTGAAAATTCTCATAATTTTGAACACCAATATATTTATAATAACTAAGGTCATTGGAACAAAAATGAATTAACTAACCTGGAATTGCTTATTGAAAAGATAGGAAAACTATGTTTCATTTTTTTTTTCTGAAACTCGTCATTTGTCAGTTGTTTATTTCTTTTAAATGCTCAGTTCGTTCCTCTATAGAACGCTTCAAATATGATAAACATCAATTTTATCAAATAACGAAGTAATACTGAGTAACTTTAAAGTTCTTTTAGGTTTTATGTTGTATTTTACTTGTTTTTTTATTGAAACTCATCAACATAGAAATTCATTTGAAAATGCTTGGTTATTGCAGCATAAAAGACATTCAAATAAATCTTTGAATTCATAAATATTTAAGATATATAAATTTATAGTACTGACCTTATTGACATTAGGGCGTGCATTTTGAAATACAAGTCGTGCTTCTTCTAAACCTGCTGCGATATTAGTCGCTCGACTGTCTTTGAATACAACATCCTGGAGCTCTTGTGACAAGAAGCATTTGGTTTTAGGTTCGCGCAGATAGTCGATGTGACGTTCTGAAATATAAATAAAAAAAGAGCTGTTGCATTAAATGGAGGCAAACTTCAATTTTTTATATAATGTTTACTATAATAGAAAAGTTAATTAAATAAAAAGAAAATCGGTATTACATCTCGTATTCAAAGAGAATTTTTACCATATTAAATTGAATCCCGAATTCCCAAAACTTATCTAAAATTATCGCCAATTCTTTTTTAATACCAAAATTTCATATATCTACTTCTATTAAGATTTGGCATATTGTGTACAGTTTAGTAATGAATAGTGTTCAGAAAATCTGTCGATACAATTGAAATGTTAGATCTGAGCTAGATCACTTTTTAAGCAAAAGGGAATTATAAAACTGATTATTTTCTAATACAACTTAATTACCTAAATGTTAGTTATTATGTAAACGGATTACATAACTTATTAAATCAACTACTATATATTTTTTATATGCAATTAACTTCGGAAAAGTTATTACTTGCATAATCATGCATTTAAATCATTTAATCATACAGACAGTTATCAGTTTAATTCAGTTCAGTTATATTAACGTCCCATTTTAAAACTACACTAAGGCTATTTGGGGAAGGACCTTGTCTTTTGAATCGTGGACAAATGACAAGGACGGCATCTGAGATAGAACCTACTCTCCTAACTTCCACACCACACCAGTTGGGGGAAATGTGGCTCCATCTGATTTAACGTGCACTAGAGCCACGTACACCAAGGTTTCTTCTATGGAATCGGGTATCTAACCTGAAACCCTCCGGTTTCGAAGCTGAGATTTACCACCAGGTCATCGCGGCCCACAGTTTCTTATCGAGTGTAATAAATACCTGGTTTAATAAATTCTTGGTATATTGTCTCCAAATCAGATCATATCTCCATATCATGACCGATCAACAATGTGAAATTTGGTTTATAAAGGAAGAGAATATTCACTCATTTCAATATTTGATTTCTTTTATTTTTCCAATAAATATTGGGCACATGGAGAAAAAAAGTACAGAAAACTGAAACTAAAAGCCTAACTTTCAATAAATTAATTCCATGCTGCTTAGGGATAGCAATTTCTTTTACTGTCAACTCACTTCTGAATTCAGCTTAATATAATTGCTACCCTACGTATCGGATTTAATCTGTTTAACATTATAATGCTTTTCTAATTTGAAATATTAATATCATTTATATGTGGATATGACGCAGAAGACTAAAAACAATAGATAGAGCTATCCTGTGTTAACTGACAGAGAACATCTGTTTGAATGGCTCGCTTGGAAAAAAGATTAGATGACCCTTTTATATTACGATCAATGTAGATTATGTGTCTATAACAACAAGTGCCTCTCCTTTGCTATTAAGCTCTTTTCCAAAGCTTATAAGTGGGATAGATATTGATAAAGAAAGATGTAGAGAGAAAAATGATTTTCTTAGTGCTATGATTAATTTTCTTTTTATTTCTATCACACTTTGAAGTTTAGGTGTAATTGTGTCAATTTACTCAAATCGAATAAAATAACTAGATGTGTATTTTATAATGAATACTTACAACAAATTAGTTATTTCAAAATTAATATAAAATTTACAGGATTCGAAGAAATATCTATTCCTGTTTCCAAAATTTCTATTAGTTTAATAAAATATTATTCATAGATGCAAAAATAGTTAAGTTAGGTTTACAGCTTCAAATTAATATGCTACTCTTCAGTTATTTCGGGAGGGGCCTTGCACAGTATATTGTGACCAGATAGAGAAGTTGGCATCTGATCCGACACTAATTTCTAGAATCTTCCATGTCACATCAATTTATAGAAACTTAATCTTCAATGTACGATTTAACGCAAATTCAGTTCATATATGCTAATGGTCTTTAAAGTTTTCATATCCTAAAGATGCGAATTTTAAACCCTTATGCCTGTACTACAACCCAGCGTAGAAACCATTCAACAATTAAATAAAAATCTATGGTTATATCACTTTAATAAATGTTAGAGCTTAATTGTGTTATTGGTTCTCAGCATATCAAAAAAGTAAGACGCACCTGTCATTTTATGAAATCATAAATGATAAGCAGAATTATTTGAAGAATTATTTGAATTATTTGAAGAAAACGAAAGTAAGATGTTATGTCAGGAAACTACACATTGTATTATAAAATTGAATATTAACTATTTTAAAAATACGTCCTTATATAATAGCTATTTGCCTCAGAATTAACAAAATACAAACAATATTTTTCCATATTGGATTTGATTATTTCCTAGATAAATTAACAAACGCTGTTATAATTTATCGCACAAAGTGTTGATCGCTGAAACCTTTTATCAGAGATTTTTACATTTGAATAATTCCTTTCAAAATTAATACTTAGAGAAGACTAGGTAAAGTTGACGTGCAGGAGAAAATAAAGAATGTTTTAGTTTATGCTCATATTATTTAAACTTCACTACCTTACGAATAATGACAGCGTTCCACATTTCTAAACACTAAAAATTCGCACAGTTAAGCCACTGAAACCGTTTCGTTGTTTGTTAGATGTAATTCTTTTATTTTGACTGTTTTAATTTCCAAGGTCTGCAATGCAAGATCTTGCTTATTAATAAGTAATACATTTGATTATCCTTTGTTGCACGTGTCTATCTTTAGAGTCATTTGTTATATCATATCGGTATTTGCTAATATTACCAAAAAAATCTATCTTTTACACCATTTCTATTTGGGACAAGATAACCGCGTAAGTTGATGATATCATTATCTTGATTCAAGTACTTCTCATTGTTTTCTATTTGGCATTTATATGTATATGCTATTTATTTTATACTTTTCCTCTATCAGCATGATCCGAAAACTGTACTAAATCATATTTAAAGTTTCTATACTACAGGTCATATTTTAACAATATCACTTTTAGACGATGTGCAATTTCCAATGGATACGCATAAGCCTGAACAAAACATTTAAAGCAACTCATTCAAAAAGCTCTGGTTATAAAAAGAAACTTTGATAAAGAACTGATATTTGTTTCCTGACACTCACAACATGGGCTGAAACTTCCTAAACACTTTCTAAAAGTACAACATGCTGTGAAATCTCTTTCAATATTCCAGCAGCATGCCAAGATACAAAGCTTCAAAAGCATGCTCAAACTTGGAAAACAATTTTATGTTAAATTTTTGTTAAAAAATAATTTTAAAAAACCCAATTTTGAGTTATATTAATTTATTTTGATTTAGAATTTTAAAAGCAATAATCTTTTCAACTACATCCTTTTCTAAAAACTTACTTAATGTCTAATGTTAATCAAATTAGGGCAGTGTCTTTTATTTAATAAGAATAAAAATATATTCAACTTTTATCTAGACTGTCATTTTGCCCCGAGGTCATAATCATCTTATCAGAGAAAGAATTTTGCATTATCTTTTTAACATAGGAAAATAATATTAAAAAAGTATTATCCGGACAGATATAATAAAAAAGAAGGCTTTTTAAAAATAATTTTGATAAAGTAAGACAATTTATCTCGTTTTTAAATATATTAAAAATTATCAACTGTTAATATTTTCAACTTGCCCTCAATTCAATACTTTAATCAGCAATACTTTAACAAATTTATATATATATATATATATATATATATATATATATATATATATATATAAAACCCTTTTGTTCAAAGTATATCATTACAAATAGTATTTTTCTTGGAGAAAAATATACCACAACATTTTTAAAAGGAAGCTCCAAATTTTATTAAAGAAATCCAATTATATTTGCTCGGAAACAAAAATAGATTATAGAAAACAATGGCAATAAAAAGTAATTTGTAACAAATTTTATTCAACCTAAGCAATTACGATTGCATGTGTAGGAAAGATATTACATTATTCATAGGAGAACAAGTAATGAATATAAGAAAGAAAATATGAAAACTTTTAAAAATTGAAACTTTCTTCAAATAGGAAGAATTGTACAATTTTACAAAATTGTTTCTGTGTTAACGATTTCAAAAACATTCACATATGTGTGTCCATTTTTTTGTTGGGGGTGGGGTTAAAATTTTTCTAACTGAAAAATGTTAATATGTGTTGGAAAACTCATTTTAATGACTATTTTATCATATTTGATAATCGAAAATATTGTATAATTACTTTTGATTTGTTAATGCGTTTTTTATTATTTGAGAAATATCAATAACATTTTTCATAAATATGCAAATGTTCCATATGTATAAAATAAATTCCGTTTCAACGATTTATTTTCTAATTTCAGAAAACAATTCATAAATATATTTTAGTTTTATAAGAAATTATAAATGCACCACATATCAATAGTTATGGTTTAGAGTTGCATTTTTTTATGAATTTAATAGCAGGCTTTGCGAAAATTCCTTCAAATTGATATAATTTTTTTACTGTTTTAGTTTTTGGATAAAATAGATACAAAATAAGGAAAAAATAAATAGATGGAATACAAAAAGATGCAATTTACTGAAGAAAGTCAAATTAACGAAAGCTCAAATATTGAAGATTTGAAAATAGTATTATATGAAATGATATTCTTGGTAGAAGCAGAATATCTATGATTCAGGGAAAATATTCGGACTAGTAAGTATTCAAGAGAAATGGCTGAAAAGCATTCAGTATATCTGACTGAAAAATAGAATTGTTTTAGAAAGTAGATGATTTACCAATCGTTTTTGCAATCAGATCAAATTGTATAGATCACTATCTCATAAAAAGCAACTAAAAATTCAAGAGATTCTGATGTATAATACATAAGATGAACTCTCTACATTTGTGAAAAATGTAAAGAAATAGAAATGTATGAAAGGATATTAAATGCCATTAACATTAGTCAAACACGCATATACATACAGAGTATCTTGAACAGTATGAATCATTTTTCAAAATTATCTATTATCAATATAAATTCAATTCGATTGTTGTGGATATGAGTTAATTATATTCAATTAAACAAAACAGATAAATAGTTCATGAAGAGATTAAACAGTTAATAATTTTTTTTAGAAATAAACAGTAATTTCTAAAGAGAATTGATTCATAATTTCTTTTCCGCTCAGATACGGAGATGAGAAGCTTTTGATAGGGTGGTGCAGTTACTTCCCTGTTGAGTAAGGCTGTGGGGACTAGTTATACCCATTTCCATGACCAAACATAACTACTACCGGAGAAATTATACCGTGGCTGACAATGGCCATTTGGACTCGAACTTTATTCGCGCCTCCATCTTGTCGTAAGGGCAAACATTCAGTTTGTCTCAGAATGCCTAGGCAAGGAGGGGGTAATTTTGACTTCATTATAATATATTTTCATGTTCTCATGAAAGTAGTTTTTGACATAAAATAAGCTGAAATTTAATTCAAACATAAAATCAAATCCCTGTTAAACTACGATTATCTCAGAAAGCATTTTGTTTTCTTTTATTTATGGACATGGCATTGTTATATCAAAGAGAAAAATAAGCCTGTGGTTCAAAGACAAATACAAAATTTGTTAAAAAAGAATTCAAACCTTCGTCCTCAGCAACCTCAGCCTGATTTGGTCTACATTAAAATCATATACAAGCGAATATTGAATGAAATAGATATCAGCTTCTTTAAGCTTGAAGATGCGATTCTGTTATTACGGAAAGAGGCTTATATTTTTGAATATTATGATTTGTTTGCATTTATTTAATTCATTACCTAAAATTCTGCTTTCTTGATTAAATTTTTAAAATTTTTTATACATTTAGCATGATTTTATTTTTTACAATACCTTTTACAACTCAGAAACAATAAGCAATATTTTTATACTATTTTTCTTATCTTCAGTACGAAGTATTATAATAATCAACTTACAAATATGAATAAATTATATTGATAAACGATATTAAACAAGAAGGGTTATATAGTATTAAAGAAATATTTAAAATGTCTCTAATTTTACAAGATCTAGCAAAGAGCTTGAAATTTCATTTTACAACTTGCGACAACTATTATATCTTAAAACTATGCACGATAATATTTTTAAGCAATCATCGTAAATTGCAGAATTTAATCTAGTTTTGATAATAATTTTAAGAAAACACAAACTTATATTAATTTTATAATAAATTTATTTTAATCTCAGAAGAATTTATCATATTTTTTGTTAAAAAAAGATAATTTCTCTTTTGATACAGAAAATAATGAAAAATTTAAGAAAACTCTTACCAGCTGTGTCACTATAACTGATAACAGCTACCCGTGAAGCATTTGCATCCACAATAATATGAGTCAAAAAAGATTCCACAAAACCTTTTTCTGTTTCGAAGTTCGCTGCTCCAACGCTGCCAGATCTATCCAACAAAAACACAATCTCAGCTTTACCGAGAGAAAAATTTTTCTTCGACAAGTATTCCACAATAGCATTTTCTTCTTTATCGTTTGCGAGGCACCAGTTAATTATAACGAACACGAATATTAAAATTTCCCCATTCAATAACATCAAGTTCCTTCGTTTGTTAATCATATTCCAACTATTCGAAAATTCTCCCTCTTTGATTCGCGATGCACGCAATATTCTCGTTTGGCGAATCTCTTAAATGGTTCTCATTTCTTTAAAGATAGGAAATTAGAATCAAAGAATATTTTAAATCAAAATCATTGCAACTAACTTCTCAAATCCTTGCTCAAGAATCGTCTGCTTTGGAAGAATTTTTATGCGCGTTTCTTCGGTTCTTATCAGAATATCGATCAATTTACTACTCTTCGCTTGTCGAAATGGCAGCAGGGGAAAACCGTCGAATCTTATCGCGTCTATGTTTATATTCATAAGACACAAGATATTCTTTGACCCGGAAATTATTTTGATAGGCAAGGGTTTCATATTTTTTCCCTGTCTGTTTAGTACCTTCGAAACAACTACTTCCCTACAAAAATGTTGTTGCAATTGTTTTTTCACCGGAAAAGAAATTCACTGTGCGGAAGGAAGACGATAAGGATTCAAGTTCCTCATTCATAAGAAGATTTGTTGCACTCTTTCAATAAACTATTCTCAGACAAAAAAAGATTTTATTCCTAACCTCTAGAAGGATTTAAAATTTTGTTAAACTTCTTTTACTATCATAAATTTATAGAAATCACTATTGTATTCAAAGATGAATATGAATTCTTAACTTTATATAACACTTGAAAGATGTGATTAACTTTTATTTAAAAAGAAATTTTGGTTTTATATATTTAACTAAATTGTTTTATTAACTATAACTTTTGTATTACAAATAGTCATCGTTAACATTTTCTGAAATACAGTTACTAGTCTTTATAGAACTGTTTGAATTTAAATATATTTTAAAATTTTAATTTATTTAATTAATTAATAAATTTATTAAGTTGTACTAAATTCATAATTTACCTAATCCACAAATCAATGAATTATTTTACCTTTTATGATAGAAATAACTATTTTATTACTGTTTATATCACATTTATAGCCCTATAATTATCTTTATTACTTAAAACAATAATATTTCCATAATCTTAAAAAGAATCGGTTAGTATCGTAAATTTCTAGTATTCAAAGAATTCCCACTTTTTCGGGTGAAACGTATCACATATCAGAAAAAAATCTCAAACTAAATAAAGTTAAATAAATAAAACTTGATTCATTTTTTTCATATTGATATACAGTTACATACAAAATAGCAATTTTTTTCACCAGAAATAGATTTTTTTCAACCCAAAAAATTTTCCTATAAAACTGATTTAATATTTTCTTTCTTCTGTAAATACATGAATTAATGTGATTCATGTTTAAACAATGAAATATATTCGTTAATACTGTTTACAAACAAGATAAAAAAAGCTTTTAAGCCTCCTATTCATAAACAGTGGCATCTATTTACATTTTCAGTACAAATGATGGTAATAGTTATCTCCACTAGTGCAAATTTAACCTGAATTACGATAGCATGCATCTTTTTCTGTTACATTGTTTTTAATTCTTCGATAGAAAATATTAAATTTACAGTTTAGAAGTAAAATGCAAGGTCAGTGACAAGAAAAAGTTTAAGACATTTGGAGTTGTGAAAATATCAATTCAGTATATTTTTCAAAATGTATATCCATAAGTGATAGGGCATCATTTTTTACTCAATATGCTATAAATACAAAAATTTCACTTGAAATTTTGAATTAAGAAAATAATTTTTGATTCTATTTTCAGAAATAATTTTTCTTTTTCTTTTTTATTTCTTTTTGCAAGCAGTTCTTCACCAGCAACAGCTGTTAATATGAATATTTAAGTTTCCAATTTAATACTCAAAAAGGTGATGTAAAATTGCCTTACCGGAAATAATGAGCTCTTTAATTTCATTTCTACATAGTTAGTATGTAGACTCAAAGATATATAAAATTTAATTTATTTGTCTGGCTTTTTTAACCTTAATCCTCATTAGTAAAAGGATCCACTGATCTATTCAAAACTTAATAATCGTTCCCCACTCCAGCTTTAAGTAAACTTAATCTTTAAATTCTTTTAAGAAAGTCTGAGAAATTAATAAAGTTAATCTATATCTATCTATATCTATACTTATAATAAAGCTCAATGTGTGTGTGTGTGTGTGTGTGTGTTGGCGCTCTACAGGCCAGACCGTTTGACATACAGCTACCAAATTTGGTACATGTATACCTTGGAGGTTGGGAATGTGCACCTGGGGTTTCTTTTTTCGAATTTTTAATTAGAATTTTAATTATTAATTAAAAACTAACTTTCCCGCCAAAAAAATCTTCCATTTTCCCCACCGCCAACTTTTTCGCCAAAAAAATCTTCCATTATAACCAGCTCCAAACGAGAAAGGCTTCAGTTTTTTTTTTCTCCCAACAGTAATGAGGCTAGGGTTAAAATTTTTCGGCGGATTATTTCAATCGGTTCTGTTTATTTTCTTAATGTTTGATGCATTTAAAATTAAACATTGTTAATGAATCAATCTTTCAGATTCATTCTGAAATACTTTTGAATTAAAATAAAACAGAATAAAGGAAATTAAAAATTTCTAATCCGCATAGCGTTACCCCAACTGGCGTAGAAAAAATCACGTATTTGCGTTACGTAACCGGCGAAGAAAATTCACGCATGCGCATTCTGTTCTGATTGTTGCCATGACAACGTTATCAATGGATGATTTAAATTATTTTTGGGTTAGTTGCATGCTTTTGTAAGTAAATTGTATTTATGTTAGTTATATATTTTTTGTGTATGCTTATAGTTTTAAGTACATCGTTTTTTAAGTAGTTTTTTTAAAACCTGTTTTCAACCGTTTATTTTAAACGATTCGTTTTATTTTTTTAGTGTTTGATGCATTTAAATTTAAACATTGTTAATTAATCGATCTGCTCATAATGAATCTAAGAAAATTTTGTTGACAAACTCTTGAGATATTACATAAATTTAAAAAGATTTTCTTTAGTGCCCATAAAGTTTAAACGCTGAGTGACTCTATTTTCAGTAATCAGATTATAAAAAAATCCTTTGTTTCAGTAAAAAATATTATTATATTAAATGAAGATAAATTCTTTCCACTTTAATTTAAAGCATAAATTCTAAGGGTGCTAACAAAAAATGAGAGAGATACATATTACGTTATGACTGAAGGCGTTTATAATATTATGAATGAATTATATGATAATCAAAATTTGAAGTTTTAAAATATTTTGATGAAGAAGCTATTAAAGTAGAAATTGCATAAAATATTTAATTATTAAAATTTTAACGAACATTAAGATTGGCGAACCGGCTGGTCGCCAAAGGCGGCTAGTACTTATAATAAAGCTCAATGTGTGTGTGTGTGTGTGTTGGCGCTCTACAGGCCAGGTCATTTGACATACAGCTACCAAATTTGGTACATGTATACCTTCGAGGTCGGGAATGTGCACCTGGGGTCCCTTTTTTTGAATTTTTAATTAGAATTTTAATTATTAATTAAAAACTAACTTTCCAGCCAAAAGAATCTTCCATTTTCCCCACCGCCAACTTTCCCGCCAAAAAAATCTTCCATTTTCTCCACCGCCAAATGAGTAAGAATTCAGCTTTTTTTTCTCCCAACAGTAATAAGGCTAGGGTTAACATTTTTCGGCGGATTATTTCAAACGATTCTGTTTATTTTCTTAATGTTTTATGCATTTAAAATTAAACATTGTTAATTAATCCATGTTTCAGATTCATTCTGAAGTACTTTTGAATTAAAATAACACAGAATAAAGGAAATTAAAAATGTATAATCTGAATAGCGTTACCCCAACTGGCGTAGAAAAATTCACGCATTTGCGTTACCGGAGCTGGCGAAGAAAATTCACGCATGCGCATTCAGACTGTTGCCATGACAACCGTTATCAACGGATGATTTAAATTATTTTTAGGTTAGTTGCATGCTTTTGTAAGTAAATTGTATTTATGTTAGTTATATATTTTTTGTATATGCTTATAGTTTTAAGTACATCGTTTTTTAAGTAGTTTTTTTTAACCTGTTTACAATGATTTAAATTATTTTTAGGTTAATTGCATTTTTTTGTAATTAAATTGTATTTATGTTAGTTATATACTTTTTTGTATATGCTTATAGTTTTAAGTACATCGTTTTTTAAGTAGTTTTTTTAAACCTGTTTTCGACAGATTATTTTAAACGATTCCTTTTATTTTTTTAGTGTTTGATGCATTTAAAATGAAACATTGTTAATGAATCGATCTGTTCATGATGAATCTGAGAAATTTTTGTTGACAAACTCTTGAGATATTACATAAATTAAGAAAGATATTCTTTAGGGACCATAAAGTTTAAACGCTCAGTGACTCTATTATCAGTAATCATATTATTAAAAAAATGCTTTGTTTCAGTAAAAAAATATTATTATATTAATTGCAGATTAATCATTTACACTTTAATTTAAAGCTAGGGTTAAAATTTTTTGGCCGATTATTTCAAACGATTCTGTTTATTTTCTTAATGTTTTATGTATTTAAAATTAAACATTGTTAATTAATCGATCTATCAGATTCATTCTGAAGTAGTTTTGAATTAAAATAACACAGAATAAAGGAAATTAAAAATTTCTAATCTGCACAGCGAAAAATTCAAGCATTTGCGTTACCGTAACGGGCATTGGAAATTCACGCATGTGCATTGTGTTCTGGTTGTTGACAATATTATCAACGGATGATTCTTGATTTAAATTATTTTTAGGTTAGTTGCATGCTTTTGTAATTAAATTGTATTTATGTTAGTTATATATTTTATATATTTTTTGTATATGCTTATAATTTTAAGTACATCGTTTTTTAAGTACTTTTTTTAAACCTGTGTTCGACCGATTATTTTAAACGATTCGTTTTATTTTCTTAGTGTTTGATGCATTTAAAATTAAACATTGTTAATGAATCGATCTGTTCATGATGAATTTCAGAAAATTTTGTTGACAAATTCTTGAGATATTACATAAATTAAGAAAGATATTCTTTAGTGCCCATAAAGTTTAAACGCTCAGTGACTCTGTTATCAGTAATCATATTATAAAAAAAATGCTTTGTTTCAGTAAAATATATTATGATATTAATTGCAGATTAATTCTTTCCACTTTAATTTAAAGCATAAATTCTACGGGAGCTAACAGCAAATTAGAGAGATAATATTACGTTATGACTGAAGGCCTTTATAATATTATGAGTGAATTACATGACTATCAAAATTTGAAGCTTTAAAATATTTGATGAAGAAGCTATTAAAGTAGGAATTACATAAAATATTTAATTATTAAAATTTTAACGAGCATTAAGATTGGCGAACCGGCTGGTCGCCAAAGGCGGCTAGTAATTTTATAAAATAATATATTGGAAGAAAAATTTTTACTCTATTTTAAAGATATGCATACTTTTTGCTTCGTTAATATTTTCTTTTGCAAGTATGTGTATTTATTCGTGCCTGTGCATTAACTGCATTTTATATTACTTGTCATTCAATCAATATTTTGAAGTATTTGAATTATTTATGCATGATAATATTGAAGTTAAAAAAATGGCGATTATTCTTAACTGAGCAGTAAAAATTTCCTCTGCGCTGAAATACTTACGATGTATTATCGTTTGGCACTCTAAAATGTTATCTTTAATAATGATAGAAATAAGTTAAAAAGTAACATTTTAGCTATCAATTCAAGATTATCTACGGATTGATAAATTAACACAATTGAACAGTTCTGTAGGATAAAAATATTTTTATCACAGCAAACAAGTATAATTAGTCCATTTAGTTTTCACATTTATTAATACCGGAAAACAGACATTCTGCTGAATGACAACCATTTGAAAGATGACGACATGAAACTGTTGTCGACAAGTTCAACATAAACTTATACCTACAATTAAACAGCACAATACGCTTGATGATACAACGATAAATAAAAAAATATATACATAAAAAATAAAAAACTTTTCTAAATATGTTGTCGAGAGATACATTAAAAAAAAATCTTGCTCAAGTGCTGAATGAAATGTCTGGGAAAAATCAGAGATTGCGTTCTTTCTCCGTTACAGTTACAGTAAGCTACAAAACGGTAGCGAGGACGAGATTACGTAAATCGTTTGACAATTAAAATTTTTTTGCACTAATGTTCCAGAAACCTATCAGGAAAGAATGTGATAATAGTCAAAGGTGAAGGTCGATGTTGAAAACTTTATTTTTGTTGCGCAATATACCTTGACTTTCTGTATACAAACTTAAAAATAATGTGGGCAGACAATCCATATATATAACAGAATTTTCTATCGGTTAGGTTTATATGTTTTTCTGAATTAGAGAGTTTCAAGCTTAACTATGGCTGCTCTGAGTTCATTCTTGTTTATATTCTTCAGCATAACAGCTGGTAAGTAAATGTATATTATTATAATTAATTCAATTTTTTTCTCTTTTGTGCATTCTTTATTTTTCTTCAATGATTAATTCTTCTCTTCATCTATCTTTTATTTATTTAACTACATTTAAGAATAATTTGGTCTAATTCATATGAAGTAGGAAGTCATGTTTTCATGTACTAGAAAAATAAATTTAAATAGAATGCAAGCATTTTTAAAATAATCTTAGGAAACATTCCTTGTTTGGAGAGATTTCAAAATGTTGCTACTATTTCTCTGATCTCCTGATTTTCCTCATTTTATTGATTTCCTCGTTATTTTGGAGTTATCATTCTTGAGAAAGTAAACAACAATCAAAAAGTATAA
Organism: Argiope bruennichi; assembly: GCF_947563725.1. NCBI lineage: Eukaryota > Metazoa > Arthropoda > Arachnida > Araneae > Araneidae > Argiope > Argiope bruennichi. The sequence goes on along the minus strand of NC_079154.1, from coordinate 124,500,475 downwards.
AACTGTTATAAAATCAAATGTGAAATACGGCTTACTAAATTACGAGATCGCTTGATCGCTAAATTACCGATTTTATGAAAAATATTTCGAATTTAATGCATAATAACTATCGTCAATTATTAAATATATTAATCACTATAAATAAAAGAAAATGCTAAAACGATATATCTATCTCCAAATAACTTTTGCCTCTAATTGAAAAAACAATTAATATTTTCTTTAATTTATAAATATTTAAAATTTTGATTAATCATTGACAGTTGGAAAAAATATTAAATTTTACAATAAAAAACAACAGGGTAGCATAGCAATAATAATTCATTACTAGCATACAGTTTTTTCTCTTAACTTTGCTGATAAGTTAAGTTTTTTGCTTAACTTTGCAAGGCTCTTGGCACAGAGAAAGATATCTTCTCTGTGGCTCTTGGCTACTCGACGCAAATGTTTTATTCCCGAAATAAATTTTTTAACCAAATTTTTCTATCATTATAAGTCTTTATATTATTTGTTTAAAATGATTATCAAAATTCTCATTACAAGCAAACGTTCTCTTTCATATAATTTCAAATTAATTACACTAACTTAATTGATTATTTGATTTTTAATAATTTGAGCTTCATTAATTCAATAAAAATTTAAATAAATTTTCGTGTGAGGTGCAAGATTTCGTGAATCAAGAGAAGCTCCAGATCTCTTCATTCATTTTTCATTGAATTAGAATGCTTTCATTTAAGTGAATGCAATATGTATTATTTCCAATTTATTATATCATACATATGTTTTGATTTTAATACAATACATTTCTGTAGCTTTTCAAAGGAAAAAATTGGGATAATAAAAGAGAAATTTGACAGCCTTATTTTACAAAGCTTTTAACTACACAGAAATTGTTAATAAAACAAGATTTAATTTTACAATTTGTATCCTCTTTATCTTATATTTTCTATTAAATATTTAGCAATTTACGATATTTAATCTTTACTACATCCATTAACAGAAATAAGAAAATAAATTTTCTAGTAATGGAGATAACTCTTTCAAAAATTCTGTGGAATATCTTTATGTTCTTTGCATTTTTTGCTAAACTATAGCTCAAACTGGACTTTGCAACAATATTGTATTCATTAAATTAGACAAATTTTGCTTGAAAAAACTGTTTTTAGTAATAAAAAGAATATATTTAATATAGCTCTTACAGAAACGTCTGAAGAGATGAAATTTGATTATAGTTCATTTAGATGGAATATATGTACTTTATCAGGACTGACTTTATAAACGAGATTTTTTTTAGAATTAATTTTATTTTATCTTCTACTTTTACTGCGCTTGTTACGGTAAGAAGAAAAGTAGTTTTTAAAATGGAAAATCTTTCAACCTTCTTTATGTAGCCATTTTTATTACTTTAAAAGGACAAAAAGGTATTTTGTAAATATTTCTAAAATTAAAGGGGAACGTAGTAAATTTCCTTCGCACAAAGTTAAAATATTTAAAGATTATTTGCATATTCCAAGAGGATGTCTAAGTAAAAACAAAATGTTCTAATTTACCAAATCTGCAGAAACAGAAAAATAGATTTTATTTACTATTTTAAATATAGTTATTTAAATATACTGACATAATGAAAAGTGCAAATTATGGTTTTAAACCACATTTTCCTTTAGATTGTAATGAAAATAGTATTACTTAAAAAAAGGTAAAAGTTAATCTATTTAGAAATTCATAGGAAAATTCGATGCGATTGACATTCGAAGTTTATTGACATTAAATCATAACTCCATTAGGATGTCTTTAGCAGACTATTGGAATTCAAATTGCATTAGGAAATACGTTATGTTTCAGTCAATTTTAAAAAATAAAATAAAACGATTAAAGAATACATAAATGGAAATGTGTCTTATTTGAAATGATTCTTATTAAAAAGTATTTTTATTTCTAAAAGTTAGTTGTTGAAGAATTCATAGTTTCAAATTTTTCTATGCATAGATTAAAGGCATATCTTAGTGAAAATGATTCGTAATGTTTGATATTGTAATTATTTTTGTTAGCTGGTTACTGGAATATTTAGTAGCGAAAGAACCCTTTCCTAGCAAAACTTGCTAAGTGTATGTTTAAAAGTAATTACCTTTGATATTGATAAAATCTGTGCACCGGTTTATGTTATTGTTCATGAAAAAAATAAGACATATGTGTTCTATTGGAAAGGTCAAGGTGTATAACAATTCCGTTTTGAGTTCATCTTCACTATTTTCTCTTATTGTCAAGATCCAAGTTCAGAAAATATGACCACTACACTTTTATTCTTAAAGTGTTTTTTTAATGAGGATCTGTGTGATAATTTAATAATTCTGTTTCAATTGAATCTTTCATTGAATAATCTTTCGTTTTTCAGTGTTTGCCAAGGAACCCGAAGTCAATTGCCCAGCACCTAGATCTCCTGATCATGGTCAAACATTCCTTTACCAGGACGGAAGTGTAGTGAAATATGTCTGCGATCCTGGATATACCCTCATTGGAAGGGAAATGGTTCGATGTTTCGATGGACAGTGGGAAGAACCAATACCTTTTTGTATAGAAGTATCTGGTAAGCATGCTGAAATCTGAATTATAAAATAAATACAAACTATTAAGGCATATCTATGACCTTACACCTTTTTAGATAGACGGTATAGATTGACATCCAACCTATCGAATGTGCTATAGAATTTATAACAGAACTTGAAAGTTTGAACTTTTATAGATAATGTTCCTTAACAAATTAGAACTTGTAAGTTGTTTTGCATCTTTTCATCAACGTTATTATTATCAGCATATAACGAAAAATAAACTAGACAAATGTAAAGATTCTTGTGAAGAATGTAGCGAATTGAGATGAGCGAGGATAGAACCTGGGACCTTGTGGTTTGCAGCCCAGTAACATGACCACAATACAAAAGCAATTGCTCGTGTAGCATATCTGTTAACTGGCTTATAAGCTTTCACCACAAGGACCAATCTGGTTTGTTCATTCCCATCTGCCTAAAGAACAATGACACATTATTCCACTTGCGATTTTGATCGAGTGAGAAAAAATTATCATATCCATCTTTCTGTGAAAAATCAATATTCATTTACACGAAACAAAACAAGTTTTAATTTAAACTATGTTTTCACCAAATTTTAATAAAATATCTTCAGCTAACATGTTATTCGCAATTATTTTTGCGTACACATGTAAAAGAATCAGCCAGCCACCCCTCAAAGTGCCCTGTAAAATGATTTATCGACCCTATTTATGTAAACATAACTTATACAATAATTAAGTAATGGATATCTTAGCAGAATGAATTAGACTAAAAAAAAAGAAATATAAAGAATTTTTTTTAAGAATACAAGCCTGCATTTACAATATGAATGAGAAAAAGAATTTCTGCGATGACAGGTTAGTTAAATATAAGTACCAGAAGACTATTGTTGTAATCATAGCAGATAATTAGTAAAGCCAGACTCAACTTTGCTATGCAAATCACTTATCCGATGAAAGAGTATGATATGCATCAGTGGTTTGATGTTATCACTAACCGAGAATTATAGCAATATCATTCGAATCTAATATTGAAATAATCGAAAGCATTCAATATACTACATATACCCCTTAACTTTGAGATGCAATTGGGCATATTAGTCTTGTTTCTATGCCACCCAATGCGCAGAAAACGAAAGCTGGTAACAAAAAAGCCAAATTGGCCTGGAATTTTATAAATGCTCTATTCCTACTGCAGTTATAATATTAAATCACTCTCTTTATATAAATATTCCCTTTATTTCATGTTTTTTTAAATCTTTAAATGCAAATTAATAATGTATAAATATTTGCTGTGGCCCATATAATACGTTAAAAAATATAACAGAAAATGAAAACCCATAAATAAAAATATTGTACACAATTTAAGTTCAATTTTGTATCTTAATTGCAAAAAATACAAAATCGTATATACGATACGGTTAGTATGAATAACATGTTATTATTAATAATAACCGGTCTGGTTAGCATTAATTATTGCCGGCCATTATTAATAATAATTAAACTGGTTAGTATTAATAATTACCAGTTAGTATTTATAATAGCCGATTATTTACATTGACAGTAACATATATATAGTTTAATCTGAATACATACATTTTTAATCAGAGTATTATAATCAGAGAATTAACCCTCTAACTGCGGAATTCTTTAAAATCACTTTTTAGATGCGATGTTTGCAAATAAGTTCAAATATTTTTCAAACAGTGTAAACTGACACTATATGTTACACGATAATAATATGATATAATAACAATCTGTGATCGTAAAAATAAACACTCTAAACTGCGAAAAACGCGGAAAGCAATAGAAAAAGGACTGATTGCCAATCCGCGGAAATCGTGGGATAAGCAGCTGGAGGGTAAACACAAATAATTTGACTTAGTTAATTAAAATTATTTAAATTCATTTCACTGTTCAATGTTCACTGATTAAACTTAATTGAAATACATACTTTGCATATCTCATTTTGTGTTTTACACTGCACGTGATAAAATTGTAGTAGAAGCTGCCTTGAAATCATTATTTTTTTGTTTATTTACATAGAATTATTTTTTAGCTGTCACATAATACGAATGTCAAATATTCGCGATTTGGATTGTCGCGAGTCCACTGCTTCTTCAGTAGAAGAATTTATGCCCGTATGTTTTCTTTTGATCTCCTTCTCGAGGAATGATTTGAATGGGAAGGGATGGGAGGCGCTCTGTTGCTCTTATCTTTTGTTTAGGTTAAGAAGGAGACGCATTAATCATCATTCTCGTGTTTTCCTTCTTCCGAAAGTCTTTGATTATTTCAGTTCTTGTAAAGATATTAAAAGCGGAAGGAGCGCAGAGCACAATGTAGCGTCTCACAGTTAAGGGACTGCCCTGAATGATGAAGATGGATGATAAAAGAGACCCTCAGAAATCTTTCTCAAAATGAAAAACTTAAAAGATGAACCCATTTTCAAAAGTGATCACATTTTTAAGGAAGATGAAAATGCTCTTAAAATTTTAAGACAAAGCTAAGGCGTTTGAAAGAAAAGAGTAAGCCATCTCATCCAGAAAATATGCTTTTATTATAAAATCTGCTAAGAGAGGACTAAATTTTTTTTTCAGTTTTGTTCTATACGATAACACAGCATGATAAGTATATTATCAATAAGAGTAATTATTGATAACTTGACAAAGCTGTTGTTTGAATAACAAAAAAATGTAGTGGATGTAGAATTTCTTTTCCGATTTCACCTCTTTCGTTTCATCGAAGGAAAATATTTTTTTTTTCAAGAAAAAAAATCACATATTAAGAACATTTCTCTTAAAAATACAATATAAAAAATTAAAATATGTTTTAAAAAGAATGAGTAACTTTTTCATTTTAATTAATCCGAGAAAGAGCGAATTAATATCTAATATTAAAGTTGTAATGCATAGTAAATATTTCTTAAACAAATATATTTTTACACATCTGACTTTTGATTTTGACCGGCATCTAAAATTTCTGATTGATTGAGCAAACTCCTCGATTTCCTAAAATAATCCTTGTTTTTTTACTAAGGTTGTTAAAAGAATGAATATATAATAGGATAATCAAAACTTGATTAATTGGATTAAAATTTTTATTATTCTTGAAACCAATAAAAGCATTTTTGTCTAGTTAACTCAAGATAAGTTTTAAGGCAAATAGAATTTTCTTTCCAATAAATTAAAATATGAATAAAATTGAAATGAATAAAGTTTGAATAAAAATCTCTTGATAATGCATGGTTCTAATGAGCATTTGATTCTTTGTCACAAACGGAAGAACATTTTGATAGCGAATAATATGGAATCAAATAATTATATTTATTGTATTTCTAATTTTTTTTTCAAAATTAGAAATAAATAATGTCATTATGTTTTATCACGAGTGTCCTGGAATATATTAAAAACTAAGACTTTTGCATTTCATGTTCCTTTTAAAATTTTAATTATCTAAATTAATTTATTTCTATATTTATAAATATTTTTTCACAACACAATTATATAAATTTTTGCTTTATTTTCCTTTTGTAAGGAACAAAAACAAACAAAACTCAGAAAGTTGGAAAATTTTAATAGAACTTTTATCATCAAATGCCAATACTGAAAAAAAGAACAAAAATTAAATTCATCCTTGACAATTCGAATGCTCTAGAAAAGATTTATTCCGTAGGAATTATGAAGCCAATGCAAAGACATTATTGAGAAAATATGGAAATTTCTAAATTTTACTTGGATTAAATTAAAGTTTTAAAACTCATCTGGTGTTAAATTGGAGACCTTGTCGCTGCTGCGCCAGTTGACATGATATTAATGAAATATACGAGCAGTTTCAAGTTTTTCATGTAATTTCATTTAAGTTCCTGCCGATATGTTATATTTCAAGTATATTTTAAAACTATGTCAGTATTTATTTCCCTTTATTCTGCTACAAGGATTTAGTGAAAATAACGAAATGGATTCAAATGTTAGATTCTATAATATTCGATAATAATCTGGAATCTTAGATAAAAAATAATCTGACAGATAATCCTAATAGAGATAACAATTTGAAATCTTAGAATTTGATAAATATATGAAATGAAATCACTTACTTTAATATTTTGAATAATCCAATACGATGAAAAATCCGAACTGAAAAAAATAGGAAAATTACATACCTCGCCAAATTCGAGCCAAAACCAGAAAAAGAATACTAACACAATCTGCTTAGATCTTTGGATTTGTAATCTCTGCTGAAAATCTGCTATTAAATTTCCTTATTACACAGCCATCCGTTGTTCCCAACTTCGTATTTTGCCATTACATTTCTTGCAGTATTTTCAAACGACAAATGCAGAATTCTGGATTACCTGCGTCCACTGTGTATTCAACAGCAGTGAACCTATTTGTTTTTCTATTCCTTTTCGATTTAGCAATCCCCATTCACCCAACCAATCGAAATAAGTCACTCGTCGAGCACTCATAAATTCTGCCGCTGACACGGCGAGGGCGAGAGGTTGAAATGTTTTTCGAGGCAGACTATCGGAGCTAAGGATTAGAGGACAACCTCGAAAACAGCCTTAGTTCCCCATTCCGATCGAGTCGGGGCTTTGCACGAATGAAGTAGCAATCGATAGACAAGACATAACAGCGGGGATCAAAACAACATCGCTCTTTTCTGCAGACAGCACGCAGTCCTAATTTTGTTTCTCGGAAAAAAAAAAAATACGACTTGTTTTCTTTATGGAAACAGGTCAAATTTTTATCACACATTAGTATATATTTTAGGTCATATTCTTATTGAGAATACTATTATTCTTGTAGAACACTTGTTGGGAACAAATTATAAGCCATATTCTTATTATATTAGATAATTGCAACCTTATTTTTAAAATTAAGAATATTTTTTTATACATGTTTATGCAGTGACGATAAAAATGATAATATGGATTTATATTTACAAATATGAAGTAATTTATGTAAAGATATTCATGTAGATATTTTTAAACTGAATTACAGTTCTCCTACGAAATGATAAATTTATTTAATAACATCTTTACATGTCATTTAAACAGTAGAAAGTATAGTTTTGTATATTAAAAGAAGATTCACTGGATTTCATTCATTAACTGTTTCTAAATTTTTAAAACGCAACTACGATTATAAACGATAAAACTCAAATAATCGAAAAAGAATGTTAAATTAGCCTGGGAGGCGAAGAGAAATTTAGAGAAGAGAAATGCCCTTAATGAATAATAAAATTTTTTAAAAAATGCACGAATTCGATATTTTGCAAAAATCTATTAATCTGATTGAGGAAAAATGATAAAACTAAAGCAGTGAAAAATATACTATACTGAGTAAATACAGCTATATCAAATTAAACCTGGTTATACATCTATTTCAAACTAAAATTGAATTGTATTGTGCTGAAAAAAATGAAAAAGGAACTTGATTATTAGTATTATATCTCATTTGAGTCTTTAAAAGAATTTTTGTTTTCATCTTTACTTTTCATTTTCAAATTGAAAATTTCAAGGAATAATTTTTTATGACTTATAGGAACAGTGGCAGCAATTAAGCCATCTCCTATTTTTACAAATAATCTTTTTCTGCTACTTTATTTCAATGAATCAAAAAGCTCAAAACATAAAATGCATGGCTTCATTTTATTATGAAGATTATTTATTTTTATTATATAAATTTTAAATTCAATTAACTCAAAGTTCAGTTCCCAAAATGCTTATATAGAATGTATCATCCAATTAGGAAGTTAAGTAAAGTCGTAGGTCAAGAAGTTGATAAGTTTGAGCTAGAGCAGGAGTAAGAATAACATTTTTAGGTGAAAAGTCGTTTATAAATGAAGTCTACTCTTATTACTAATAGACCTTATTCTTAGGTAAGTCAAAACTAATTGGAAAGAAGAGAAAAATCAAAACACTCTAATTAGAGGGTCACGAGGAATTATATTGATAACTTTTTTTTTCAAATAAAAGAAGTGATTTTATATGATTGCATTCGCCTAAAAATAACATTTTTAGGCGAAAGGTCGTTTATAAATGAAGTCCACTCTTATTACTAATAGACCTTATTCTTAGGTAAGTCAAAACTAATTGGAAAGAAGAGAAAAATCAAAACACTCTAATTAGAGGGTCACAAGAAATTATATTGATAAGTTTTTTTTTTCAAATAAAAGAAGCGATTTTATATGATTGCATTCAGAGATGCAACTGATTATATATTTCTTTCAAAGAACGAAAATGGAAATGTTTTGATAAAAATAACCTTAGGAAATGTTTCGTATTCCGAAATTGCAAGCTCAGAAATTTTTCGTGTAGATTTCAGCAAATCTGCAGATATTGTCATTGTCATGTCTAGAGATGCTTTGCTTAATTTGTCATATATTGATTGTGATTGCCAATTAATATTTTGAAATATTATTTTCTTTATTATTTATCTGAAAGATATATGAATTTCTTTCCTTCATTTAACATTTTAAAAGTCCATCCTTTCCATTTTTTATTTTCAAGTTATACAGACAAATAAACTAATGAGGAGCTTTTGCAACCGAAATAAGATGAAAAAAGACAGTCTGGTCAAAATATTAATATGAACGAATTTGTCATTATATTTCCCTTGTTATATTTTTTCATTTTTTAAATACAGCTATACATTTTTATTGCAAGGAAAAATATTGCTTTTTGTGCACCACTTTAAAGTAAATGAATGTGAGCAACTAATTTAAATTTTTAAAAGTAGTGAAAGTTCGGAAATAATTATGTATTAAGCTGCAAGAGTTCTCCAATAAGCATCCTGAAGTATCTACATTTTTCCAGAAGTGAAAGAAAAACTCCAATCATATGCTTTTCCAAATTTGGGTATTACAACTCTAAATAGTTTAGTTCACCACGGAAACAAACGGCTCCATTTTGCATTGCTTATTTTAGTTATATTAACATCCTGTTTTTAAAGTAACACTAGGGTTATTTTGGAACGGATCTAGTAATTTTGAACAGTGGTCAGATGACGAGGACGACACCTAAGCAGGCACCCTCCTCTCTAAGCTTCTGCACCCTCCTCTCTAAGGTAGGGCGTTCGTCCCCGACGAATTTAGAGTGCACCAGACTTGCTTCCACGACGGTTCTTAGGTGGAATCGGGCCTCGAACTTGAAATCCTTCGGTTTCGAAATCAAAACCTTACCAACAGGCCACCACGGTCCCTTCCAGTTTGTGTTGCAAAGGACTGAGTATTTAAGTGAAATTTTAAGTAAATAAATGAGTAAATAATTGATAGTTACTAATATTAATCATTAAAGAATTTTTATATAAAAAAATCCCCCAATCTTCCTATGCTATTCTATAATATTCGAATTTATTTTAATACTGAAAAATAAATTTGATTAAAATTATTTTCAGAAACTCACTTTTATTAATATGTAGAATTTTGTAATTCAATTATTGTCTACTTTTATTATTGAAATGAATTTTTTTTCTCAAACTGATAGTTAGGCGGATTTTTCCAAAATGGAATCAAAATTTAATTTAATTTAATTGATGAATACCTGATAATTCAATTTTAATAATTTTAAAAGATCTTATTTTGTCCTCGAATATAAATGCAAAATACCTTAGTATCAGGAAATCAGTCAATACAATATTACATCTATTTAAACATGAAAAAATTCAAGTAAAATTGTTTAAAACTGTGAATATTCTTTGTTAAATAAAAATTGAGAGTTCCAATTTATTGCATATTACAGTAAATATTACGGTTACAAATATAATAGAAAACACATAAATTTAGGCATACAAACATAAAGGTACAACCAGTCACTCTCTATTTGATCCTATTATCTGTCGTATAAAAGATAGAAATTATGAACACATCCCTTTACTTTATTTAGGAATAGTTGAAGATAATTACAACAGAATCTAAGAATTAAGACACTGCTGTTTCTTATAAATAAATACATTGCCTTTTAAAATAAAAAATTTCATTAAAAAAAATAAGCCACTCTTTTTATCTTTGTTTAGAAATCTTTATTTCTCTAAGTAAAAATTAATGATAAAGCTGTGAATAGACTACTTTGTAAGTTTTTGAGTGTTTCATTTTTATGCTGCAAACAATCAATTCCCAACAATCTTTTTTTTTTATCTGTCCATGGAAATGTTTTCTTCTTAAGGCTCTATCCTTCACGCAAAATGGCTTTTTCTTAAATTTAAAAATATTGCACGAGTAGATAAGTGAAATGGGATAAGGGAAACTTAAAATAAATTTTAGTAAAAGAAATAAAGTTTTCAACAGCTATGAGTGGCGTAGTTTCTTATCTTGACACAACGCATTTTTTAAAAAATGAAGTGTTGCACAAAATTTGTTGATATTCTTGTTCAACATGAATTTTTTTTTTCTTCTCGCTGTTAAGAAATGTAGTTCCTTGTCTAAAGTTAAAAACTTTTTTTTCAGCTGTATCTAATATCTATTCGCTTCAATATCAACTTTTCTTTACATTTTTTTCTTTGGTTATTATAAAATTGATTTTATTTCCGGTGCTAAAACATTTTATTATGCCATAATTTAACGAATTCATGAATTCATTTTTGCTTCTTTTTGAATTTTTAAAAGCATTCATGTTAAATTAAAATCGATAATATTCTAACTTCATTCTTGTTATCATCAATCCTCTTCATATTTATTATTTTCTGACTGTTGTAAAAAAGTTTTTAATGTTTGATTAAAATTTAACTGTCCAATATTTATTTAAATTTCTTTTATGCATATCAATTAGTGAATTCATATATTTTGTATTAATCGTTAATACTATGCGATATTTTGTAACATTAAGTTAGATCTTGTGTTACTTCTGAAACAATGATCTAAATTTATATATTCTTAAAAAACATATTATTCATGCTTAAAAGTTTTTGAAGTTCAATCAGAAGATTTAAATAAATATGGAATTAAATTTTAACTACTATTAAGGTGCAAAGTAAAAAGAAAAAGATCAAATTAACACATCTATATCTCCAGAAAGAATTTGATTTCATTTAAATCCAGACGTTTTATTGAAAAAAGAGGGTTCAACTGTTTCCGCTTTTTACGTATACATTAATTGACATTAAATATTAGAAATTCGATTCAGTTATAAAGAATGATTAAACGTCAGATTACAAATTGTTAATTCTCAAGATATGCTATTATAATAAGAATTTTAAATGAGGAATAGAACAATGATTTTTTTCTCCTTTTCAGTGCAGAAATATGAGCACGCTTAGGTTAATCTCTTTCTCTCTCTTTTTTTTAATACGAAAAATCTAATCTTTTTACATATGGTTTTGTAAAATGATAATAAAGAAAAATCGTCTATTGGAAAGTTAAAGCTATTCAAAGATTCATTTCAATCTTTCATGGAATGAAATCTTTACCAGTGATTTGGCGATCTTTAGCAGTGATTTAGCAATTTTTCATGGAATGAAATCTTTAACAGTGATTTAGCAATCTTTCATGGAATGAAATCTTTAACAGTGATTTAGCAATCTTTCATGGAATGAAATCTTTAGCAGTAATTTAGCAATGAATTCCTGGTGAACTATCCAGTATGCAAGAGAACAATTTTAACAGCCACAGTGTAATATTAAGGAAAAAGTTCACTTAACTTTAGCGGTTTGCGTTACAATGAAAAACTCAGAAAACCGTAAAAAAAAAGATGTTAATTGTTTTGGAAAATTGTAATAAAGGCAGCAAGTAATCATCAAAGTTATGGCAAATTTTTTCTAAACAATCTTAAAATCTAATTAAGAAATCAATATTATGACTTTATATTCACTCCTTTTTCTGAGTTGCCTAATATTTTCTTTTAAATGAATATTAGCTCTTTCGAACAAAGACGAAACAAAATAAACTCAACAAAATATTAGAATGGAAAACTTAAAAAAAAAATTATAATAATAAAAAATAACAATTTAAAACTTTTTAATACCCAGAAAACATTTGCATAGATTTTTTTATATAATTTCTTTCATTTTGGAATATGAAAGAAATGACATAAGCAATTTCAGTATGGTATTTGTAGTGCTTCTTTTTTGCCAATATTCTGTAAAATCACGATAAAAAAAAAGTTGAAGCTATTTATTTATTCTTTAGATTCCGGTAGCGATATACCAGTAAAAGTTTCGTCTGAACCTCTGAATGTCGCCCCTGCACCCCGACCCCTCTTTGACTGGAACGGCGAGGAAGAGAACGCCACTGCGGAAGAAGGCGATCTACCTCAAGGTGACGAGGCCCGCCTACGCATGGTGATTATGCCCAGGCGCCGGGCCCGGCTGCTCTCGGCACGCGTTGCCAGGTTGCACAGCGCCTCGGAGCTGGAAGAAGAGGAAAAGAAACGATCCGGCAAAAAAGATGACGCAAGTGAGTTCTGCAAAAAATTTCAAAAAGGCACATTTGGAATTTTAAAGGTTAAACAGATTTTAAACAACTAGATTTTATTGCATCTGCAGCTTGTGGGATTTTTATTTGATAGATATCGTATAAATCAAATTGACATGGGAACTATATTCAGAACAATCAACAGAAATTAGAAATGTTCTTTATCGTTTGCATTTTAAAAAAGCATGCTTAAAATGAGCATAGATAAGAAATAATAATTTAAAAAATCGTTTTGTTGAACATTTTGCAAGACAATAAAAATCAGAATTAATAACACTGGTGAAATAATTTGAATATAAACTTGCTTTGAAACTATTAGATAATTATAGGTTTAACGTATTGTTATCTGAATATAGTTATTTAAAGGAAAATGCTTAATTAAGTTTTGTATACAGTAAAATTACAATAAATACAGATGTATGAATTTAGAAAATATTTAATGAATTTGAAATTCAAAAACTGCTTTTGAACTTGAAATATTCGTACGAAACTTCTTGTTAATGCAGTTGTTACTAATGGTTTCAAAAAATTTGAAATCATTAGTAACAACTGTATTAACAAGAAACCGTATAAATATTTCGATATCTCAGTACGGCAGGACAATTTTCACCTTTTATTCAAGTATTTATCACTTAAAAATTAATCTATATCTCATTATTTGGATTTTTTATATATATATAACTACAACGAAAAATCAGAAAATAACTTTTTTTTCGAAAATGTAAGCCTATTTTCAATGTAAGCTTCGTTATTCTATAATAATTACCATCAATAATATTCATATTTTCTATAAAAATTAAATTCTTATTAATCTCTTAACGATTAAAATGACTTTTAAGAAATGAAAGTTGGAAAATAATGGTAAAACTGACTTAAAGCCTTTAAAGCGATTTTAGTAATAATGACTAATTGTTATTAAAATTTACGCCAAAAGAAGTTAAAATATGAATTTTGAGACTATTTGTTTAACTTTCTGATAGAACCCTTTTGTGTGAATTTGAATCTGTAGTAGCTTCTTTAAAAATAATATAAAAACAAAACGATATTATTCTTGCATTAAATTGAATTAAATTCAAAAGACAAACAAAAGTGGATTAAAAATTAATTAAAACGTAATCATGAATTACAAAAAAAATTTCATAAATAACTACTTTAATTAGTGTTCTGAAAAAGGATAATTTAGAATATTTTCGCTATCACCCTGGAAACACTTTCAGAAACTAAAGAATTTATGAAACGCTGTTTACAGTTTTTTCTTTTTCCTTCTTAAACAATTAGCTTGTGCTTTTAATGATCGACGAATTAAAGTTATTGGTGGTAATCAATATTTCGCATAAAAAATTTAATTCAAACAGTTTATCTTAAAGTATTAAAAATTACTACAGATTTTTCCTCGATAATTAAGGTAATTCTTTTTCTGTCGAGTAATTTACATTTTTATCTTTTTATCCGTCTTCATAGAATATTAAATAGCTATTAAAGCGAAGATTCCACGAGAGGGCATAAATTTGCTTGACTATTTTATCGAGATAAAAAACTATTACTTAATACTAATTTATTAAAGTTAGTGGCATTTAAATCAATGCTTGTGTAATTGATTAAAAAGGCATTTCACTTAAGAAACCATCAAAATTATTCATTCTATCAAATGCCTCAGGATAGTGAATTGCATATTCAAAATGCATTTCTACCAACAATTAGGCTTTAATTTTAATCATGCAGACGACAAATGAGAGTTTTATAGATCATCCAAATAAAGAAACAAAAAATAACTATTTTTAATGTATGGAATACAAATAATTCTGAAAATGTCAAACGGTGCTCTAGCAAGCATTTAAATGAGTGTTTCCCAATGTTTTCTAGAAATTTATGTTCAGAAATGAAATAAGAAATGGAGGAAGTAAGAGAATGAGTTTTCATTCCAATTACTTAGAATAATATATTAGAAAATATAATTTATTAATGTCCCCGAATGTAAAATTGAGGTGCTTTAATATATTCAGAAGTAATTATATTTTTAATTCGTGAACTCCTACATGTCTTTTAAATTTCCCTCTCCAGTAATATTTCAATATTTTTAATCAAATTTTAAATTTTCACCTAATGGAATATTTTATTAATTATACTTATAAACAAGATTGCATATTTAATATCATACATTTTAATTCATAACTTATTCAATTATTTTCATATATTTTTGTTTCTTTCCTTTTTAATAATCTTGTGATGATTAGACAATGTATTGCATTATATATATTATATAAATTTGTTTCCTTCGATGGCAAACAAACAAAAAAATACAAATACTTATATATAATATCTGTCTAGAACTATTCACAACATTTTCTGACACTTCATTATTTAAAACATGGACCATTTAAATTAATCTGATTCCTAAAAAATACTCTCGTCAAGTTAGAAGGTAAAAGAAGATTCCTTTACTTCAAAGTCACTATCTGGAAACATAAATTGTTGATGTTAGAAAGAATCAAAATTAGGACTTGAAAATCATTTTTCAGCCCCTAATTTTAAAGATATTGCAATTATTGAAAAACTTTAAATACAAAAGTTTTTAGACTTCATGAGTCGCGAATTTGGTTAATTGGATTTATTTTTCTATCTTCAATATTAAGGAAGATATAAAGAAATGAAAATTTCAACACTCCACCATTTACACCCCCTTTGAGCTAGATGGCCCATTTATGAGCTCATCCGAGGTTCGTATGTTTCTAACAGATATTCTCAGCCAATTAAATTTAATTAAATTTTATACACTCATTGTTATGCACATGATCTCAGTGTTTCAATATTTTACATTTTTATTCTTTTGCTAATAAATCTATTTTAATATGGACAGATATCAAACTATATGAT
Organism: Argiope bruennichi; assembly: GCF_947563725.1. Taxonomy (NCBI): domain Eukaryota; kingdom Metazoa; phylum Arthropoda; class Arachnida; order Araneae; family Araneidae; genus Argiope; species Argiope bruennichi. Next base: position 124,484,634 of record NC_079154.1, on the reverse strand, counting down.
TGGCGCAGTATGGCCAAGGATGGCTCTTGCGCCAGAAAACTAAACCAAAACTAAACGAACCCAGCCAATCCAAGTAAAATCACACACACACACACACACACACACACACACACACACACACACACACACACACACACACACACACACACACACACACACACACACACACACACACACACACACACACACACACACACACACACACACACACACACACACACACACACACACACACACACACAGTCATGCATTACAAACTATTGATAATCTTCCTACAGGAAACTACCTAAAAAAAATAAGAATTCTTACTCTAAGCCACAATGTGTTTTAACCCTTTGCACACGGAAAAGTAATACGGTGCAGGGTTATTCACCTAATACAAAGATATTTCTCCCAAAAAATAAATATATATATAATTACTTTAAGTCGAATTTTCCAGAAAAATCTATCTATGTCTTCTTACAACTCTGTAAGTATTTTTAAATACCAAAATTAAAAAAAAAATGAATTAAACCTTAAAATGATGCATCGTTTTGACTGGTGGCGGGGAAGAGATATCCGAATGCAAAGCGTTGAATATTTCCCCTACAAATAATTAATACACATTTTCTTTTTCAATCAATATCTTTTTCTTACAGTTAAATTTTTTATCCATTAAGTTAAGTAATTATGTCCCTGTTTGCTCTACAGAAGTAAGAGTTCCCTTCCCATTATTTGAGTACCATCTGTAGAAACGCTCTAACTCTAATAATGTATGTATTGTTAGAAGTAATTTTGTAAGCCCTTTTTAGTAATAGCACTTACATAACCCTGGAATACGTCTGAAAATGATGCACTGCCTTGAATGGGGCCGGACATAAGATATCCGAATGCAAAGGGTTAAATATTTTCCTTACAAATAATTAAAACACATTTTTTCCCAGTCTGTCTCTTTTTCTTACAGTTAGTTAATTTTATTTAATCCATTGGTTAAGTAATTGTGATCCTGTTTCCTCTGTAGTAAAAGGAGTTTCATTCTCCATTCTTTGAGTACCATCCATTGAGGCGCTCTAATAATATGTGTATAAGTAAATGCATTTCTATAAGCCTTTTTTGTAAGTAACAGCGCTTACATAACCCTGGACTAAATCTGGAAACACCTTAGGTACCTATACATTATTAAGCATTTCAGTTTTTCGCCTGATGTGGAAAACAACAATATTTTAAGGATATTAGTGTTTTGAATTTATAATAAAGGGTTTTTCTTCCCTCCTGATTTCAGAATCGACCACCACCATCCATTTGGAATCCCCTCCCTCCCTGGTATACGTCCGCCGCACCGTTTCGCCTGGTAAATCCGACAGCCAGGAAGCAACGCTGCAGGAGCAGTACCGCACAGCTTCAGTTCACATGACAGTGGACAATAAGGAGGATGGCGATAAGCTGCAGGTTGTCGCTTTACCCAGGGCTGCAGTGGCTCAGGTAAATGAATATCCTGAGTCATATGAATGCTATTTAACCATATTTAAAATTATTTATATGTACTGAAATACTCAAGTGCCCACGAACTCTAATAGAAAAAGAAGTGTGTCAAATGTGTACTAATCAGACGAACATTATTTAAAAGTAAAAGATTTAAAATAACAGTAGGTCGATACTATTACAAAAGCATTATAGAAAAGAGTCAAAATTTGTGGCTGAACAGGGTTGTCTGATCTTTTTACCATTGATCCAAATAGTTAATTAATTGGAGCTAATAAATAAACGATTATGCATTGAATGACTGAGAAATTAGCTATTGATAATCGATACTTCGCATAAAAAATTTAATTGAAACAATTTTAAATAAGGCATTAAAAATAATTTCAGACTTTTTATCAATAATGAAAGTAACTTGAATTCTTTGTATATTTTAAATACTTTTACCTGTTCTTCATGGAATATCAAACACGATTGAAGCGAAGGTTTAATGAGAAGTCGCGCATTTTCTTTTATGCTTTATCGAAATAAAACAAAACAGCATGAAAATAGAACTATCGTACTATTTTTATGTCACTGATTCTAAGGAAATAATTCTAAATTCCATTGTGCTTGCACGTAATGAATATTTATATAATTTAACCACTTTTTACCTAAAAGGTGTCACCATATTCTGTATCAATGAAATAAGATTTTTTTTTAAACTTTACCAAAGAAAAAATAGACTATCGAAGGTGGGGAGAGAGTCAAGAAAGTGAAGGTATCCTGAATATTAAAAGATTCATTGCCATAATACATTACCAATAACAAACCTATATAATATATTAAAATAATATGAATAATTGTAACTAACACTAATAATACCCCAAAAATTGCACTACTGAATTGGTACTATTTATTAATTTTAAGTGACTAAACCAAACGATTTTTCAGAAGCTAATTTCTTAAATTTATTTTTTATATCTTTTAGATTAATTATTGCAAGTTTAAAAAATTATGACAATCAGAATATTTACTGAAAACTCGAACAAGTTAGGGGTATATCTGAAATCGAAATAGAGTCAAAATATGGGGATGTTACTTTTTATTTCAGATGTCACTTCACTTTTTCTTCTCATTCATTTCTTATTGCAGAACGATAAGGGAGATGAGAGCCTTCGTCACCTTTATTGGATGGCGCAGCAGTACTACCCGAGGTCAGCATCCCTGGTAGAGTACCGCAGTGGTTCACCTGTCGTCATGACTTTAAGTGAATCCCAGATGGCCTGGATTAACAGCCTGCACCCAGAGTTGAGAGACCAGTACCTGAGAGATCTCTATGTGTTGAGAGCTGAGGAAGCAGTGGAAGGGCAGAGAGCGCTCTCTTTCCTCAGGCGCTACGATGACGGCTACAATTACTATATAAGGCAACCTTGTAAGTGATATTTATAATCTGACCGATCTTTAGTGTAGGCTAACAAATTCGAATAGTTGTTCTGGTAATGATTTGAGCATCGTGCGTGGAATTTGTTTATGGATTACATCCCAGCGAATTTGTGATGCAAAAATTAGTATTTTAATTCAATTTAGCTATTATTTCTTTTCCCAAAGTTAATAAGGGATGTTAATAAGGGATGTCCCAAAGTTAATGAAGGATGTTAAAGGATTTTATTTTACTAGTAGAATATATATCCAGAACACATCGTCTATTTAATTTTTTTGAATATATTATTAAAAGAAAAATCACATGATGTCAAACCATGAATTTACTGAACAATATCTATTTTGATTAAAAATAATATACACAGTTTACTCGATCAAAAAGGAAAAGATTCCAAACGCTCGTTCAACGAAGCTATGGTGGTTGCCCGTTACTCTTGGATATCACTGTGAAATTCCCTTCCCTTTTCATTAAATATGATTGATGGAATATTTCTGGAGGTACTTTGTTTATTAAAGATGCTACGAGTTGGTTAAAGAATGTTTTCTGAGAATTCTCAACCGATGTCTTAGCAGATATCACTTAAGAGGGGTCCTCTTTCACATTCCAACCCCTTAAAACACGGATTGTCTTTGCGAGAATTTGGTGGGTGGGAAATTTGAGCGTGGGAAGAACTTTTCTTGTTTCCGAAAGATAAATTTATTGCTTCTAATATTCAGAGGTATCCAAACTGGAATGACCTTAGGAAGGAGAGTGTTAAGTTTGTCATATAATTGATATCATCTGAATTACCTTGATTAAAAGTTAACGTATGCATATATTTACGGTAACTCAGGTTGGCGAGTCATGGAATGTTATAAATGAATAACTTGAGTTTAAATGTTAATGCAGTGTTTTAAATTCAGAAGAATGAATATTAATCGAAAGTATAAAAACACATTGCCCTTTTGATTAGCTTTTCGTTGGCAAACTAATGTAAACATTGATGCTGAATTGGTAAAACAAACAGTAACCTTTTAATTTTATCTCAGAAATCCACACCAGAGCAATAAAGATTTCTTAGAAGCAACAAATTAGACCTTTCTCTTGCACTTATTTGTTCAAAAGAAGCGAGAAACATTTTATATTAAATTTCAACACAATCTACCAACACTTACAGCAACTGAAGTTTCCTAAGAAGAAACTAAAACTTTCTCCTTATTCCTCTGCAGTTTCTCCTTTCCCAGAAGGAAGAATAATAAATTCGCTGTCACCCGAAAGAAGTGAGCTGTAAATATTAAAATTTTAAGAAATGCTTTCCTCCTAAAGTGTGGTCAACGTGGCAGCGGGTCGATACCGTGAGTGACACGTAATAATAAATTTAGGTTTCGGTTGTGTGAGAAAGGGTTGGCGCGTTTCGTTTTTATTGTCTCAAACTCTCAATCAATAATGTATCGCGGCGTAACGATCACTTTCTGGTCGGTTAGGTGGAGAAGTGTAATTGTCTACCAGTTGTTTTAAAAGCTTACGTGAAGGGAATAGAATTGGGAAGTGCTTGGAATTTAAGAGTTTTAACATCATTTTATACGTTAGATTTTTCATCCATACCGCATTGCAAAATGCTTCAGTTGTAATATTATTGTTGTTTTAGTCTCTGTTTTTTTAATTTGTCTGTTACGTTGACAGATAAAAGCAAATTTTTATTCTTTACTTTTTCTCATTAAAATAGAAATTAAGCTTAGATATATTTCATAACTTGATCAAAAAAATTACCCTAGTGATAAATTAATATAAATGTGTTCTTAAAACCCCTTCTAATATAATAATAATTAATACACGAAAACTAGATGTTCAAAAGAAATCAGCGGGAGTGGTCAAATCTTTCTCGCATATTCTTTAATAAATACACTTAACCGTATACCACTGGCGAAAAATGGTTTTGAAAGAGCTTTTTAGAGTATGATCGTTGGCGGTTTTATTTTGCGAATAATCGCTGGGGTGTAGTCAATACATAATTACAAACAAAAAAGAAAATCGAATGTGCATTTTGGAAGCTTTTTCCTCGACCCATTAAAATCAAAATTTGACAAACCAACACAAACCAAATTTCATTTAAGTTATTGCAGTTTCAGTTATTGTGTTTATATGCATAAGAAAACAGCAACCGACGGACGGTCAGTTCTGTGGTTGATTAGGTTTCCAATTTTATACATATGTACACTTTAGAGTTAAATTAGTGTATCAAATTTTACTCATCTAGTTAATTTTGTAATTATCGTATTTTATATTTAGGCAGTCAGGTTGAATATAAAATGCAATATTTATATACAATACGATAAATATTTCTTTTTGAATCGATTTTGCTCAAAATTTGATGGCAATTTATACATTTGGATTAAAGACTATATACCAAATTTCATGAGTCTATCCTACAGCGTTTTTAAGTTATCATGTGCACAGACAAACATATATATATATATATTGCAAAAATGATTTTTTCAGCTTCAGGGAGATCTGAAAAGTAGAGAAACGTCGAGTTCGAATTTTTTGACGATTATTATATTTTCTCTTTATAAATTCCATATACGAGAAAGTGAAAATGTTTTGGAATAATAAGAAGGTTGTTTTAGAATAGACATCGCCTTTCGAATCTTGATTGGAATACCAGAACGACATATGGATCCATGTCCCTCTCACCAAGCACCCACCTTAGCAAAAGGAGATTAAATTTCAGCAGCAAATTTAGCGTGCATTAGTTTCAGATACAAAACGAATCCTCTGTAGGATGGGTTTCAAAATATTGAAATCTGATTTCAAATTCAGAAATGTACTTCTAGATCATCTTGACCTGTGCAAAAAGAAAAAAAATATATTTAGCATTATTCTTTAAATTTTTTCCCCAGTGATAATTTAGTTTATGGAAGGCCTTCCCAATTTTGCGATCCATGACGGCTCGTCACTGAAATTTCAGTAATCATGTGTCAAAGTATATTTTCTTTTTTACTGATTTTTTGGTACTGCCAGATATCTTATCCGAACTGATGCGATAGTTTCAAATATCTAGTGTAATTGGTAAACAGCGACGACTAAGAATAGACACGAAATACAGGACTGAAAAGTTGAGTTTTAATTTTTTTTTCTGTAATTTTACTCAAGTGTCTTTGTCGGTATTAAGTGCATTGCATTATTGAATAAATAATGAATTATAGAAACATCTTCCACACGAATTTATATATGCTCGATAGGCAAAGATACAGATTGTACGGAATATGAATATTAAGGATGGATTTTAGGATTTTAAACAATGCTCAGATGACAGAAAAAGCTTCTGAGCTGTCATTCGCTTACACAAAAGCATCAATGTAAGTATTAATAGTTCAAGATTAAAGCACTTATAACGGGTACAGATGAAGGATCTTCTAAGAAACTGATATTCGAATTTGTAATCTTGTGATCACAAGGCCCTCATTTACCTGTGATTCGATTACTGAGACCATTATGGGTTAAAAACAATATGAATTGTTTCAATTTTTTAAAAAGTAATTTGATTTTTAAAAAAACACACAATAATTTCTTTAATTTATTTTGATTTGTACGAGTGATGTAGTGAATTAACGAGATATCAGAGTCACATGACGAATGCAATTATTATGTGCGTAGTCAGTACTCAGTAATACGCTTAAAATATTGTCTTTTCTTACTCTTATTTTTCTTTTAAAAATAGGAGTAATAAATTTAAAAATTATTTCACTTTACTTGTGTCACATGAGCAGTAATCAACACCATAGCTTTAAATATGTTGGTATTGGCTATTTTAACTAACTTAGCTAAGTTTTTTTCTGAAATAATCACACTGTTAAAAGATTTCAATTAATTAATTGATATATCTCTAATAACTATTGATGCGGACTTTTAATGAGCAATTTTGAAAAATTAATTATTAATTTAAAATCTTTTACTGTTAATTTAAAAACCGCTTAAATTCGATGTTGATATAGTTCTCTTCAGAAGAATATGTAACAAATGATATTATTTCCTAATTGGTTATTTGAAGTAATATCACAATAAGTACTTTTTAAATTTAATTTTACTCTTTCTGTAATTAATTTTCCAATGAAAGTTAAACAATCTAATTTAAAAATTATATATTAATAACAAGTAGTGACGCTTAAAGTTTAAGTTGCTAATTTAATTTGCTACATTATAATAAATTATGGTTGCTATATTGGCAGATAATCAAGTCGGCAGTTAACTAAAACAACGAACAGTCACGATTGTAGACAGACTTAACTATTTAAGATTATTATAGTTAGTTAAAGTTAATTTAATTAGCGAGTGTTATGTGTTCAAAATTATACCACAGAAATTAGAATTAATTGAAATTTTAGTCATTTACGATTATTAAAGACGCATGAAAAGAAAATATTGAACTGATTAAAATATGATTATTATAATAGCAATAGATAAATGTTATCTCTTTATGTTTGAAACACACCTTTCGAAACTTACAACGACTTTGAATTTTTTTTTTCATATAAATACTGCTATTTTAGAACACGGTGTTAGATTATTATCTACCAGTTCCGAAGTTTTCAACTAAAAGAAATCTCAAGAGGTAGACAGAAGATAGTTGCAGCAAAATGACAGTTAATTTATAATTTTTTTTACTTATATCATTAAAAATAATGAGTATTAACAATTCTCCTATATCTCAATCATTAGAGCTATTTAAAGATATATGGATAAAGTACGCATGTTTACTTCGTATCATAATACGATGCCTGAGGTTAGCAGAAATTCAATCTAATTTTAGATTCGCTTCCAGAAAACCCCCCTACAGGGCAGCACTTATCTCAGCGTATTGTTAGATCAGCGCTGTTGCTTCTGCGAAATGATTTCGACAAATGAATCGATTCAATAAAATACTTTATCTGGTGTATAAAACAATAGATGAGAAAAATTAATACAGGTGTTCCTTTTATGTGTATATATGACAGTAAAGTAGAATCTAAATGCATTAACATTCAATAATAATTGCAAAAAAGTATAATAAAATGTTGATTTTTTTAACTATCAATTTTGTTTACTTGTGATTTGATTTCACCCCGAAGTATATCATTAATTAATTAAAAAAGAATCTTTCCAATAATCGTCAATACAGTTTCCTGAAATAATTATTGAAAAATTATTCTTACATTGACTCAACTGTTTTTAACAATTAAATAATTTTTTAAATGTTTAATTAATCTGTTTTAAGTACATGATAAAAAAAGGGCAAGACTAAAAATCATTCAAGAGCATGAATTTTTGAAAAACTGATGGAACGTATTCTATTTTTTTTTAATCAGCTCAACAAGACTGTAAAATAACTTTAAAGTTAACAAATGGGACGAGATGAAAGCAAAAACATTAGATATTAAATTTAATTAGCTTTTTAATATTTATTATGCTTGAAATGAAATATTCTCATCGTTGTAATGATCTCATTTCACACGATGCTACACTCAACTGACAAACTAAGCTGCGTATGTACATTAGTACATCTGAGTACATGACTTCAAGATTTTTTCTTTTTTTCTACGGCTTTGAAATTTTAATTTACCTAAAGGCGCACAGGAGATTCTATGGTTAAACATATCTGGTGTATTTAAATCACATGAACATCACTCTGCCTAAAATAATGCACATTTTAAACACATTTAATTAATATCATTATTAATTAATTTTTTTTATTAAACACTTTTCCTTAGTGGCCGCCCAGGATCTGACTGCTATCTACGACTACTCCTGCAACCAGGCTGGATCTCACTTCGTGACAGCCCCTAAGCTGGCCAATGCTCACATCGCAAGATACGACCGACGACAGAACCCAAATCCCCCCTACAATCATTACTTGACGGCGGTGTACAGGTGCAATCCGGGTTACGTCATGCTTGATACCCGATTCACCGAGCTCACTTGTAGCAGAAGAAATTGGATCGGAACAGAACCCATCTGCGTCCCCAGAACTTGATCGTCTGCAGAGGAACTGGACCAATGGCTACGGATATTCAGTCACGCACAACTTTAAATTCTTTGGTTTGTTTTCTGCAATTGTAAAATGCTTTTAGTGTACTTAAACGCATACTGCAAACGGTAGAAGTAATTGATATGTGTGTACAGAAATTTATTGTAAATGTTAAGTTTTATAAATGTTTATTAGGTTGTACAATTATATAGTTTAAGTTCGACGATTCTTTTGTTTCCACTTTGTAGATAAGAGTTTTATGTATTATAAATTTTATAATGAATGACTTTATTTTCGTCAGCACTCAAATGTACAATTATAAAAAATGCTAGTTTTAAATTGAATGCTATGCAAAACATGTGTATTTTTGAGCTCTTTAATAACTGCATAAAATAAATTTTCGTTTGAAGCATAATAGTCTGTTCTTTATTTATCAATATTTATTTCATCAATCAAATATTAAGAATCATTTCTTGAAAAATGGTTCAGATGAGGCAATATGAACTGAAACGATTTGAATGAAAATACTTTGTTTTCATATTAGAGTTCTTAATTTCTGAGGGAATTTGTATCTATATGTAAAATTTATATATAATTTTTGTAAAATTGATATATGTAAGATTCTTAGATGACTTTTAGTAAATATTTATCTCAGACAATGTGCTCGTACATATTATGCAAAATGAATAATCTTTTAAGAAACTTTTCCAAGATGTCTAAGAAATGCCATTTGAAATGAGAAATAGTTTTGTTATTCGATGAATACTAATGAGCAATTTTTACAAGTATTACAACCCTGTGTTTTTTTTTAATATTTGAGTATGATCATTAATTATTAAAATTAGTATTTTTTTAAATTTAAATTTTGATATTTTATAGCAATATTCATGAATATATCAACCAAGGAAAACGATTTTTAAATAAATTTGGAATTATAAAAGACGGCGATACTCATTTTATAACAGTATTAATTAATTTTTTTTATTTCCGTAATTAAAAAAATTATATTTAGTTTTAAATTCGATAATAGCAAAAATAAATGCATTTAATATTTTCAATGTGGCAACGCAAGTATAATGAACAATATTCTTATTATTCTTCTAGAATATAAAGAGCAAAGTTGAGGTAAATAAATGGAATAATTAATAATGCTATATTATATTCATCCAATGAGAATGACAATATGCATATTAAAAATGTATGCAGCAATTTATTATTTTTAGTTCTACTGATGGATTAAGAAAAACGTGTATGGATCAATATTTACGAAAGAACACTTCTCTTTATAGAACATTGTTCAAAAACTAGAGACAACTTGCAGTTTGAATGCAAGTACTTTCTAATTTGTCACATATTTGAATTAATTGTGTTTATACATCCATTGACAGACCGAGGCAATTAGTCATACTTTCAAAAGTATTTTTTCTCCTACTGTAAATATATTTATATTAGAATAAATATTTGAAATGTAGACATTCATTAAAATGACGCGTGTCAAATTTTCTGGCGCTTAAAATAATATTTCTACGTTTATTTGTTTAAGAGAAAATAAAAATTCATTATAGTCTGTGAGATATTTCTTAGATAGGTGACTACGTTAAATTTTTTTTACGAAATTAAGAATTTTTTATTTAAGATTCTTAATGTCTGGACATAATTTTTTAAATAAAAACATTTGAATTTGTTTATAACTATATTTTTAAGAAATTACGTTGATTTTTTTATGTTTGTATTTTCATCGTTTTAATGCTACGCCACATCTTTAAATGCTATTTTCTCAAATTCTAATCTTTGGAATTTTTTTACGAAAAATGTTATAAATTAAAATTTAATGCAAAGCTTTTTTTAAATTTGATATAATAATTTTTCAATATGTTTTGCTGTTCCTGAACTAGAGAGTAAGTAATATAGTATGCTTGTTTTAATGCTTTGCAGTGTGAAAAAAAAATTGAAAAATTCATGCAATTTATTAATTTAACCTAATATTTTAAAATTGGATTAAAACACAACTTAGTTTTTAATTCAGGAACTAAATAACAAAATAAGTTATCTGCAAAACTGTAATCAAATCATTTGATAAATCTCCAAATTAGAAGATTTTTGCTTTATACGACTTTTTAGCAAAGCAAACAAAAAAGTCATTTTTCCAATTTTTTAAAAATCTTTTGCCACTTAATTGTATATTTTGGTTTATTCAATCTTTCCGAATTAGTTTCTTATTTTTTTTCCCTTTTTTTCATACAAAAATTCAAAAATATCACTATTTTAGAACAATTTTCAAAAAAATTCTTCCAGAACATAGTCTCAAACTTTAAAGGTAATCTTTTGTGCAGCGTATATCTAAAATTGTGCAATATTTTCTGTATTATTCAGCAGAAAATTTTATTTCGTGGCTAAAATATCTTGAAGCACAATATCAAGCATCTACACAAAGATTAAAAAGTTTTATTTTTATTTATTTTTTTATTTATGGCACTCTATTAAGATGCTTATTATATTCTTAAAAAGACTAATCTATATATGTTAACCCTTTCTAGGGCCGTGGGAAGTATGCTTTCCATCAAATTTATCAATCTTTGTATGAAATTATGTAGGTTAGCATAAGTTCTGACAAATTTTTTTAGTAAGTCAGAAACTTAGATGCTTCAGTTCTTTATTTCAGACAAAATGATGCGCTTTGAATTTGTTACTTAATTATTAATGAACCAAATTAATTAATTAATCAAATTAAATTTATCTAATAAGTTAAATGAATCCCTTTTCTTATTCTAATTTCAAGCCTAAAAATATTTTAACATAATATGACTAGAAAAAAATGGCCCTTTAAAGGGTTAAATATGAAACTGATAAATACAGATAGACATTTTGTTTAGCTTTTTCAGTGTCTGCACGCTGCTTCAAAAGCAATAATAATAATATTAATAGATATAATTCTCAAAAATTACTGACAAAAATTCTAACTGAAGTTTAATTCGCATACATAATGGACCTTACATACTTTATACAGTGTTTGCAACTACTAAACGGTAGTAATAGTTAAATTAGTAGATATAAACTACTAAGAATATATCTAATTAGAGTTTAATTCACAAACTGAGTGGATCTGGAACAATGTCAGGATTTATACCTCTGATCCAATGATCAAACAACTCAGATTTATAATGTCAAGAACATAAGTAATTTTTTTTGCATCTTATTTATGACAATTGATTCAAATTATTACAAATAAATGAAATAAACACTTTACAGTTCTTAAAAGTGTCTAAATAAAAGAAATTAACGAAATTTTTATAGAACCAGGCCATTTTTTAAAAATTTTACATAAGTACGTCTTAGAAAACATCACAGTATTTAAAATGAATCTTATTGTAATTAAGAGACATCTAGAACCTAGGATTGAGAACAATGAAATAATAAGGACAGTATGAGAAATGACAGCCTAATATTGAAAAGGTGGATTTAGTGATTCCTACAATATTGGCCCTACTACGATGAACAGTTTGTATTACCTTAGTATAAAAAAGACTTAAATATTTCAGCTTCTAAAATACTAGCCCAGAATAAAAGACTTAGAATTAAACTACTTTCTTAATTTCAGCTCCAGGTTGCCATAAGGTTCGAAGTGTTATCGGTAAAAATATTGTATTAATACAAAATATAAAAAATGACAGTAATAAAAATAATAAAATTTACTGTTATTATTTACAAATTAATTCTCGAAAATTTTTAATCATGAATAATTATTCCTGCAATTTATACCTTAAAAGATTCGGATGTTCTGATTTGAAAACAAAAATTAACGTGCAATAATTTATTAGTATGAATACATTTAACAACTTCCTGCTCTAAGTTAAGAAGATTTTAATTGTCAACACCAACTTAACACCTGTCTTATTAAGTCGACAGAAGAACTGCTTCAGGACAATTCACACTCGAGATATTATTCCACAAAAAGAATTAGATGACGATTCGGTGTTCTGAAGAACGAGACAGCAGCTGCTCAATTGTTCGGCGTTTCTTGGGCAATTTTTTGCAGAAATTCAATTTATTTGCGATCGTGCGGCAAAGAAGTGGTGACAGAAAACAAGACAATAAGCGAGATCCTTCAATTTCCATAATGAGACTGTTCGTGGCTGAAGGGGAAGTTCTAAATTACGAGGATGGAATTAACGTAATCAAATGAAACGGGAGGGGGGGGGGAGCAGAGAGGAAGAGTGACATAATTTAATCAAACACGTGATTTTATCGATCAAACCACGCTCATAAATAAATCTCGACAAAGTTAAGATAACTAGTTTTTAAGAGGATTATTGAAAATCAGTTAAAGATAAATTCTATTTTTTCTATGCGAAAACTATTCACTGAAAAAAAAGATCTGAATCTTGGTTTTTAGAAGATTAATACAATAGTTTTTTTAACATTATTTGACATTCTTAGATAAGATTTAACAAGGAAATAGATAATTATTTTTCTGTCATCATTTGTTGACATTCCCTGAAGATGATATTGTTGAAGATGAGGTTTGTGGTTGTGGTTGTAAATTAGACCGTAATTGCATCTTTAATCTTTACTTCGCTTCCCGCCGAATATTAACAGATATATATGCGTATACCAACATTCACGCAATACCAGTATAATGCTTATACTGCATTTAAAGCTTTGAGATAGTACTTTATATACTGTTGAAGTATAATTTTTATGGTAAACTTAAATGTGAAAAATTAAGAAAGTGGTAAATATTTAATTTATAAGAAGAACAATTCATGAATTATATCGGCATTACAAGATGTTATTATTTAAATAACAAAAACATTAATATTACAAAAAAAAGTTGATCTTGAAATTAGAATTTTATTTTTATTTTCTGGATTGTAAGAAAGAGCGCCAAAATACGTTTGCTTCGCTAATTTTATTTTTGTTATCTCAAGTATTCGTACGTGCTTATTACAATGAAAAGGCATGATGATTTTCAAATTTATCACTGATAAGAACGACAAATATAAAAGGACGCATTACTTCTGGAATTGTTTTAAAAACTTATTGAATAGAAGCGCCGGGTTTGCAATATATGATAATGTGGTCTTACGGAAGATAATAGGATATATAGAAAAAGATTGTGGGTATTCAAACTTTAAATGGAAAACAAAATCTTTATTTTTTGTCTCTTTAAGTTTTCTAGGTTCTGGTTATTCTTAAGAATTTACAAACCAGCTTTAACTCTTGAAATTTCCAAACTTTAATAATGAAATCTCAAAGGGAGCATAGAACGATTGGATGATAGTTATTTGGTGGTTCATTTAGAAGGTTTTTTACTATCAATCTTTTCTTATTTCGGCAAAATAAGGTTATTTCTAAGAAAATAGGCATCTATCATTCAATACACAGAACACAATTCTTAGATGTAAAATATATTATACTGAGGAGATTTACTCCATTAAAAAATATACTTAAAAAAATAACTTATGCTTCAAGTATTCCAAAGTTGTTGAAAAAAAGGATTAAAATTATTTCGAAGAAAATAAAAATGAATTAACTTAAATTTTTAGTTTTTCTAGATTCATATGTGTGAATTTCTACTAATAATAGAAATGAAAGTATATGTCGCATATTTGCTCGTGTGTGTTTGCGAGCTACAGAACAGGCAATTTGATTTAAAGCTATCAAATTTGGCAGAGATATACTTCGGACAGTGAAAATCTGCACATAGAAGGGATTTAAAAAAATTTTAATTACTTAAAAATTAAATGAAATTCTAGCATTTATACTAGTAATAAGAAATTATAAATTCATTCATTAACGAAAGTAAAATTAAATTATTTAAATTGTATGAATTTCTATCATTAATTTTTCATTTATTAAAAATACTAAATCTCCAATTTCTAAAATTAAAATTTTCTGAAAGCAGAAAGATATATGCAAATATTATCCAAATAAGATGACACCTCGGGTAAGGTAATTAGTAAGTAGGTTATCGCTTCTCCAGTGAGTATAGAAATGATGTAGGGCTGAATTTCCTTCATACCGATACCGGGTCTTACTTTCTTTGTGAGTAGTGTATTCGGGGGTTGCAACGTAATGGGAGTTATAGTGATCTTACTTTAATGCCTGATTACGCTGCCGTAGTTGCTCGGACATTCAGTTTATAGTGGACGCATTCAGCATAGAATGTGTAGCTAATTTTCTTGTATATGTAAATGCTACAAAAGAAAAATATATAATTTTAAGATATTTAAAAATCAAAATTCCTTTTACATCTTTTTCTCTTTTTTGATAAAATGTATACATTAAAATTGATCAACATAATGCTAATAACATTTAAAGGCGTCAAGTATTAATAAGATTAATTTGATTATGTTTATTAATTTTAATGAAATACAATTAATAAATACAATAAACCCACATCACCCCATAACTTTTATCATATTATTTTAAATTTTACTTGAGCAGTAATGATAAAACATTCTGGGTGGTTAGTATTTGGAGTATTTTATTCACGCCCATTTAATTAATTTGAGAATTTATCTAGACAGAAGAACTTAATTATGAAATCTCAGATTTCTCCATATTTCTTCTTTCATCAAACATTTGTATTAACAAATCAATGGTGTATTTGAATACAAAAAATTACAATTAAAAGCAAACAAAATATTATATTATTATTAAATTGCATTACACATTATTAAACAAAAACATCATAAAGTACACAAATTTTGAGCGCACTCAAACGGAAAAGCTAGCATTTAAGAAAAAATATCATATAAATATAGAGATACGTTAAAAGCCTATATAAATTTTAAAAATAAAATAAAAATGACATAAAAGAATGTTTGATTATTCGAAATGTAACATCTAAAAGTTTCAAGATTTAAAAAAAAAATCAAAATTTCCTCAAACATGAAAAAAAGTAAAGTAGTATTTTTTAACAAAGTACCTTCAGTTAGGAAATCAGATTCAGAGAATCAGAAGTTTTTATCCTAAGTCTGCCTAAACATAAAGGTCTTTAGTCAGAAATGACCAAGAATGCTCTAACCAACCCGGCCATTTGATGTCTTTAAAGTACCTACCCTAACTGTGCATTGGCTAAGTGAAAAACGAAAACAACAGCAGATAGGGATTAAATGGGCCGAAATCTATCCTTTTGAGGTCTGGAGATGAAGCCACCTAAAGCTTTCAACCCAACCACTAATCTGGCAGAGACTATGTAAACAATCTAATCCTGTTGTTTTTCATGGGGAGAGGGGTGACAGATGGATCAGGGATCGGCTATCACTTCACTCATTTGCAGTATTTCATATCATACGTATGCTCGAACCTATTTAAAGCCATGTTGGAGAGAAAAATGAAACAGAACCATTTCGACCAGACTTCTGATGGGATTATAGAGGGTCCTTCCAAGAGTTCAGGTTAGTTCTTGCTTTAAAATTGTCGCCTTCAACTCTTTTTATTTTCTTGCGTCAATGATTTTAAATTTTAAGTCTTGTTTTGCTTAATTCAGCTATAATAATAATAATACAAAAGTAAGCATTTTATTATCTCATAATGAATGGAGTAGATATTTTAAGGAAAATTTTATGATGCGAATCTTTTGCTAAATAACACTGTTACATTAAAAATATTTCTTTGACCACTAATCGAAACACATACAGTGTCAAGACGCATTTTCCAAAAAAGTCTGATATGTAGGTTTAAATATTTCGCATAAAATAATAAATATGTAAAACAATTATAATAAGGATAAAAAATAACAGACTTTACTAATAAAATATATTTTAATCTTTCTCTAGTTTTCTGCCTACTTATAAAGAAAATATTGTTTTATTTAAAAATTTACAAAATCTCTTATGGAAGATATCAAAAGTTGTTGAATTTGCAAAATATAATCTTAAATATTTCAGCTTCAATGTAATTTATGAACTAAAGAAAGTAAAACAAACAAACAAACATAATTATGAAAAAGGAGAAAAATATCTAAAATTGAGAACAAAGAAGAAAACAAATCCTTAAAAAAAACTCATTATACTTTTATTGCATTTGCTGATTATGTTAATCTAAAAATAGTCTTTACAACGATATAATAATCTCATTTATGTTGTTGTGTGACTTATGGGACTTTACAAGCCCGCTGACATTATCTGTCAGTGATTTAAGCCAAGTGAGCATCTCTTGTTTTTTGAGTAGCGCGAACTAGGGTCAAGAGTACGACTTAGCTACTTCATGCGTCATATTCGTTTGCACAACCCATTTTTACAGGGGGCATATTTACACACCTCACAGATAGAACATAGAGAAAGAATAACCATGCCCGAACCGGGACTCGAAGCCAGGATGCCCATGGCAAGTGGAAGACACGTTACCTCTATGCCAGTACGCCGGCTCTCATTTATGTAGCAAAACGTAACTGCAAAGAAAGCATATATGACATTTGAATTTATATATTCTATTGCAATTTTGGCAATTTCTTGCCAAACTGAACGAAAAAATAATGTGAAACCTGAAGACTTTTATGAAATTTCTGTTTGATGATGCTATGAATATTCAGGTATGTTAGTGTTAAATTTAAAAGATGACTGCCTAAGAGCTTGCATTATTGAATCGAATGTAATCGGCATTATTTATTTCGCATGCTATAGCACTCATCATCACAAGTAAATTTTAGATTCATAAACTTTAAAAATAATATTAGGCATAGATGCAGTCTTCATACCTATGAATTACAAGTAATATTTAATTAATTCCTTTCTTTATTCAATATTGATTCTTGTGTGATGACTTTTTTTTCCGATATTGAATGATCAAAAATATTTTGAATACTTTTTGACCGCGTTAAATTATGAAGTTCGTCTTTTTTTCATAATGTGTTGAAATTTGTGAAACATTTTTATAGGTCTGTGCATCTTATTTCGTCCCCGTGCATGAGTAATCATCTTTATTTTGCTCCCATTTCAATCGAGTGTTGCTGAATTCTACTTGAATTTGCTGCAGACGCTGAAATCAGGTAAGATAACACGAAAAAAAATTCTTTTCTGTCATATTAGGTAGATTTACTTCTCTATTTCATAGAGATGGAATTTAGTTTATAATATTAAATAATTCAATATCTTGTTAATGATTTCATTCGAAAAAATTATTTATTAATTCTAAACTGATTTTCCGATATTCAGTATTCATTTTACCTGTATTAAGGTTTTTCTGATCTTCCACGTCAAACCCTTTATGCAAGCAAATTGAACTTTATACCAAATCCTACAAACTGATTATTTCTCACCAAACAGATTCTGTATTATATAATCTGTATTATGATGTAGCGTTTTCCACGAAAGAATTTTCTCTTTTTTTTCTAAAAAACTTTTCCACATATATCTCTTTCTGTTAGGGAACCGTAAGAGTGTCAAGTTTATGAGATATATTACAGTGCAAAGAAAAAAGACGTGCATCGAGAAACTGAATTTATGATAAACAATAAAGAATTTAAAATTCATTTGGATACAATTTAATATCCCAGGTATCCTTTTCATTTTTATATGAATAGGAATAACAATCAATGTCCAAAACCAACCTGGTATCTAATTAAAAGTTAAATATAGTAGTAATTTAAGGGGCTACGAAACCTAAAACTTAAGTCACGAGGATTGCCAGACAATTTTCTGGGAGAATAACCGTTGAACTGGCATTGATTTGGTGACGGCTTTGCTATTCGATTACACTTTACTAAATGAATGTCTAAAATAAGAATACGTATTAAAATTAGTGATGATTAAACGTATACGAATACGTATTAAAATTAGTGATGATTAAACGTATACGAATACGTATTAAAATTAGTGATGATTAAACGTATACGAATACGTATTAAAATTAGTGATGATTAAACGTATACGCATACGTATTAAAATTAGTGATGATTAAAATAATTTTTTCCAATAAAGAAGAATTTTTCATTTATAAATTCATGTTCCATATTTGCATGAAATATTAAAATTAAAATATACTTAATGGCATAATAGCTTGTTGGAATGATTTTAAAAACAATGCTTCAGATCAGGAGATAAACTCCTTCGCATACAGTGACGATTCTGATTAGCGCATCGAATTAATGAATTTTCAATTTTAAATCTGCTATTAAGTGAAAGTATTAATAATTTAAAATGCAAAAATCACATAAAATGATTTAATATCACAAATGCCCTTTTATTATTTTAATTCTTATGGTAATATATGTCTTTAATAAGATACCATCGAATTAGGATGTTAAGTAAATTTTGTAAGTTGAGTAATTATAGTAGAATCATAAATTTGAAATACATAATAAGTAACCGAAGCTTCACTTAATGATAGAACAGTATTTACTTACAATTTAGTTAAAGGAAAAACAAAAAAAAAAAGGAAATTAATACATGAATACCAAAATAAAATATTGTATATTAATAATATTCTGAATAGTAAGCAATTTAAGATAGTCATAAATTAGTCCACCTATTTTTTGAAAACCGATGCATGCTACTAAAAAGAAGGAAATTATGCGATTGAAATGTAAGCTATTTCTGCTCTCTGACCTATGAGAAAAACTTAGTAAACATAATTTTAAGCATGTTTAGTTAGCAGCTTATAAGTTGAACTTCATCTCTAAATTACAACAATATCATAAAAAAAATCTCTGAATATACTCTGCTACTGGTTGTAGGCTTTATAATTACCAAATTTGATACGTAGTAATAGTTAAAAAAGAATTAATTCGAGTTTTTACATTTTTCCTCAAAGTACTGAAAGCATTTTACAGTGGAAAAATTATTCTTATTTTAAAAAGCAAAACAATTATATAAAAATTAAAATCATCAGTGATACTTATTTACTTCCGTATAATTTTTTTCTAAATAAATAATTTTAAGATATATTTTTAAAGATTTTTCAGTTACTGTATTTATTTACATGTACATTACGACGATATTAATTTTTTTTTGTGCGCGCCCACACTATTGTTGCTATAATTAAAAGAACATTTTAAAAAATAATATAAAAGCAGACGAACCAAGTTTTAATACATAATCATTCTGCGGTTTTTCGGATTAGAAGCTCCATTCTCTTTTAACCCTTTACACTCGGAAAAATATTAGATGCATAATTATTCGCCTAATGAAAGTATTTTTTTTTATTGCTTTAAAAAAATATAGTTTTTTAAATTGAATTTCTCCTAAATATTATTCTAGATCTTTTTATCACTTTGTATGTATTTTTAACGATCAACATTGAAAAATGAATAAAACATCAAAAAGATGCCCCATCTTGAATGGAGGCTCAGAGGAGACATCCGAGTGCGAAGGGTTAATTTGTGAATAAATTAATTATATAATATTTTCTAAACTTTTGTAAGGAAATTTTTACTCCAAGAAATATTAGTTGTAGAGTTTTTGATAAAATCGTCAGCGCATTAACTAGATCTTTTAGCTGATAGTTTCTCTTTTGTATATTAGAAAAATATGTAGCTTACCAGATTTGCCGATAGGGACTATAATGATCTAAGATAATACAGCATGGCTATTTTACCAAAGGTTCATACTATTTTTCACATATCTGCTTTATTATTGTTCTAATAAAGTTTCGCTATTTGAGGATATAAACTAAACACATCATATGGATGAAATCTTTGTGAAGGAACGGATGAAAACGTAGAAGACGTCAGAAAAGTCTCGATTTATTATTTAGGGATACCCAATCATTTATGGCTATTCTAACATTTTAGCCAAAAGAATAAAGTGAAAAGTATAGTCATCAATAGAAAAGAACTTAAATCATTAATTTAAAGGATAATCACGATTTCTAACAAACAATGTCAAAAAGGATTTTTCTGAAGCATACTTCAAGAAAACTTGACTGCTACATCAATAAAATGCTTTTGTGCAGTTTGAATTTTTATAAACTGTAATTGAAATGGTAGAAAATGTGAGCTTGTCACTCTATTTCTATAATTATATTACTTTTTTAAAGAGAAAGAGCACTGATTTAATTTAAAGTTTGAATTATTTGTTAGTCACCTGGATAAAAAAAAAACCTCCCATGAATAGAAATTATCTTAATCATTATAGGAAATTAGTTATTTATGCATCTATTCTTAGATTCCTGAACCTCTTCGCATACAATGATAAATCTGAAACGCGCATCGAATTTTCAATTTTAAATGTGCAATAAAGCGAAAATATGAAATTATTTAAAATGCAAATATCAAATAAAACGTTTCAATATTTCAAATGTCTTTATATTATTATTGAAAAGTTAAAATAATAATAAAAATGCCAAATAGGATGTGTCATCTAATTAAGTAAATTGGTAGGTCAAGGGTTTAATGTTCGGATACAAATGACTTGATGCCTTGTCCAGGAGATCTGAAACCTTCGAGGCATTCTCGCGTAACCAGGATTCCTCTCCAGATTTTTACTCCAGCGAATGAATTCTATTTTCTTAGAAGAGTGAGACTGATTTATGTGACAGTGAAATCAAGTTTCGAATCCGTCTTTTCTTGAAACCGAGTTTATGCTTCCAAATTAACTAGAAATATTTTATTATGGCATAAGAAATATTAAATGTTAGTGCAAGTTTTTGGTAAACGAAAATTTCTTTATCTTCATATCTTTTTTTATCAATGAGAGTGGTTTGTATAATTATGCTGAATTTTTCATGCTAAAAAACCATGTATAAGAAAAGTTTTAAATCATTA
The DNA here is from genome assembly GCF_947563725.1 of Argiope bruennichi. Classification (NCBI taxonomy): domain Eukaryota; kingdom Metazoa; phylum Arthropoda; class Arachnida; order Araneae; family Araneidae; genus Argiope; species Argiope bruennichi. The sequence continues at coordinate 124,463,061 of NC_079154.1, read as the reverse complement.
GATATTTACATAGCATTATCAGGGCTTATAAAAAGAAAACGTATGAAAAAAATGATAAAATTTCTTATTACTAACAAATTGATAAGATAGATAGTTGAAATAATCTATTTAAAGTGTGTAACATGCATTAATTGAATTCTATCAAGATAATGTAAAAAAGTTCCTCAAAATCATCATTTCATTTAAAAATTCATAATTGATATGCAAATATTTTTAAAGCTCTACATTTTGCTTTAATATGCGTTTTTAATCATTCTCAAATAAACGGCATACTTCTAACTTCCTTAGCATTTTCCCCATCATTATTTCTGTACAACTTTATTTTGATAAAAATGAAGTAGAAGCCATTTTGAGCATCTAAGTACTATGTAATAAAATGCATACTTATTCATAATTCGAACAATTTCAAATGAAAAAAACACACACCAATTCTAAGCAAATTCTTTAGAACCAGCGAATGGAACTAAAAAATAAAATACTTTAAACATAATAAAGCCTTTCCCCCGTAAATTCCGCCTTTGTGTCAATAAAAATGTTTTGGATTTTTTTCAAAGTCAAAAAATATGGCATTTGGATTCAAAGAAATGTCAAGTGCATGTTTTTTTCAAATACAAGTGGACGATAAAGTTATATTTTTCCAAAATAATGGTTAGTTGCTAAAAGAAATTCGGAAGTTTTGAAGAAATAACTATTGTAAATATACTTTATAGCATGCATTTGTTGCAAAATCAATGCTTGCTAACAGGTTGTTAAATTCGCGTTTGCGGGTTATTCTGCATCGTATTGAATGTCATTATTTGAATATAACTTTTTTGTGAGGAATTTTTACCCTGTTTTTCGTGATGATGAATATTAAGGTAACTGACGAATACACTTTTACAGTTTTAGCGAAATGAATCAGTAAGAGTGGGAGAAAAAATTAATTTTTAGAGCTTGTAATCTACATTTTGTCAATTGAATTTATTTTTCTGTATTCAATTAATTATTGACATAACGATGAAATAAGAACAATTATTTTGTAGATTATTCTAAGTCAAGGAAAATAAGAGGGGATAAAGAAAAACGATGGCAAAAATGCGATTTTTAAATTGATGATTTTAAGAGAATGGATCTTAATTATAAACTGCAACATGTGATCGCAAAACCTCGTTCAAAATGCTCTCTACTTAGCAGACCGTCCTATTTTGAGTTATTGAATCTGGCATATAATTATTTAGTTTAGGTACTCTATATAAAATAATTATTTTTAAATTTCAATAAAGCGACAATTTTTTAGAAAAATCATTAAAAATTTAAGTTATAGTGCTATTTTTTTTTAAAAATGAAAACATATCTGCTCAGAAAACCAGCTGTAAATTAATTTAAAGTTAAAAAAAAAGTTTTTCAATGAAAACTCAATTTAATTTTTTGTTTTTAATAAATTTTGAAAATATTAATATACGTTAAAACAATCATTTTCGTTGCTAATTTTATTGCTTTATAAGCACGCGCTTTAGGTTGCTATAAAACATTTTTTGGTGTTAAATGATGCTATTATTAAAAGAATTTTTTTTAATGTGACATAAAGACAGATGAATTAAATATAAAGCAATTTCGTACTACGAACTAAAAGTTAACTTCTTTAAATTATGCACGAGTCAATCGATTTGATTGCGAGTTTTCCTTAAATCTACTGATTTATAATTTGCCCGAATTAAAAAAAAAGATGATCTATGTTTATTTATCTGTGAGTATCGTTATTCTAAAGAATTATAAAGTACACAAAATGATAATAATAAGTGGTCTTATTATACTGAATTTATCAAATTTTGTAAAAAAAATCAACCATTAAATCATAACAGTATCATTGTTTGCGTATATGACGATGATTAAAAAATGACTTACATGCATAATATTTGATATAGTATTTTAATTTAGGATCTATATCAAATTTTGAGGTTAATCCATTGGAATTACATTATCTATCTATGCAAGTATTAGTAAATATGAGAATAAAGTTAACTAATAACGCCATAAGTAAAAAAAAAAAAAAAAAAAAAAAATCAAGTTTGATTGTACTCTTGACATCAAAATGGAGCTATGTTTTCAATATCAGATCCAATCCCTTGCTGGATTTAAGATCAACATCGGTTCCTTGCCAGAATACCGGATGTAATGTGCAGCCTTAAGTAGTACACACTATCAACCCCAACTTTAAATTAAAAAAAAAAAATTCGCATTTTAACTAATTTCTAACTCAATAAAAAAACATTAATGATATAATTTAGATTACTTTGTAATATTTAAAAAAGATGCATTTCTTAAAAAATATTATTTTTTTTATTATTCAGGGCGGTGCGACTTCCACGATTGAGCACATCATTATTAAATAGATCTAGAGTTCTTAAACATTTAATAGCTAATTTACGTTTCAGAATCCCGAGACTAGCATTTTTTGACTATTGTACTTAGGGATGGTACACAGAAAGCCACCGAATTCCTAATTCCGCAAATAATCTTCGCCTTGAATTCTATGAATGATAAGAGTTTATCCCTTATTAAATGTAAATATCTCCACCCTCCCTTACTTTTACGAAATGCACTTTTCTTGACGCATGCGTAAAAATGCGGAGGGTTTCAGAAACCGAGAATGAACACAAGAATGAACTAAAAACAAAAGATAGGTACTTGGCCTATCATATTTGATAAAAAGTTTAATATTATCCTAATATTGTAAATTTCACAGATTTTACATTTTTTACAGTTTAGCAACCATAACATTTTTTCCATAACATTTTTTAAATCAATCCTTTTGTAATCCTGTTACAGTCTAGAGGCCTTGGACAGTAGCCTAGTAAAACTTGTCGGAAATCTATCCCTTACCCAGTAAATCAACAGTAAAAATTCTAGAAATTAAATGATTTTTTCATCTATATTATAAAATCAAACACAGAACGCACTATATTGTTCAAGAACATTTCCAAGTATTTAAAACTTACTTTTCAGATTTTATTTCAATAAATTTGGATTTTTAAATTTAAAAAATTTTTTTTGTAACTTCTGGCCTTTTGGAATTATTTTAAAAAAGCCCTGCAACATGGCCCTGTGGTTGGCGATAAATATTTTGTGATTTTCGAATGCATTTGGTGGAAAGGATATCTCCCAAATCCCAGCAACCCGCGTCTTCATTTTTTATGCTTAGCTCGAAATTCGTTGCCTCTGACACAGTTAGCTTCCGGGTAAAGTTGAGTATAAAAACAGCTGCGGAGAAAGACAAGTACCACGTGATTTTTTTGCTGGAAGCAATATTGGAATTCTTAGCTTACCCAGATAAAAACATTCAGGATAAGGGTAAGGGTAAAAGAAAGTGAATTATTCACATTTTATTCTTATTCTTTTCTGTTCCTTTTATCTTTCTTTTCTCAGAAAGCATCCACTTCGCAAATGTAAATGAATTTTTTTCTGGTGGAACGGTTTGGCAATTATTTTTTCAGGTCGGAAACAACTATTTTTTTTATCTTGAATTCCTTAGAAATTATTTTCAGATTTTTTTTGAATAAATCAACTTTTGCAATATAAATCTAATATTAGCTTGATACTGCCACTGAAGAATTGTTTTCTAAATATAGGCGTAGTTAAACAATAAAGAACCAATTGATTTAATTTTGAAAATTGAAAATCGCCCTGAAATACGCCGTCGAAAAACGAACCGAATGGAATCCGACATTGAATAGATTGTCTTAATTGTATTAACCCTAGTATGCCTGACTTTTTATATTTTCACAAAACAAATATGTGTGTTTTGAATAGCTGCTTCGGATTTTGCGAATATTCGGATAAAAACAGATGATGAATCATCAATTTATATTTTCCCTCCGTTTACAATATCATTCAGGGAACTGAAAACTAACATTAATGAATAATTAAACTACCAAGACTGAAGAGTTTTTGCAATATTAATCACCAGAAGGTTTTACGCTGGAAAGAAATATTAATCTGCGGTTCATTTTAATAAAAAATCAAACAAAAATAATCTATTACGTTTTGTGGAAATATAAGCTAGAAAATGAAAACAGTATTTCAATAATGCATATTAATTTCTTAGGAATATTTGCAAAAAACCCGGATCTTCGTTTCATATGTCCTAATATTTCATGAAATTAATTAAAATTGTTATATACTCGAGGCTTCAAAATCGAGGTACAAGTCTATAAAAACATTTCTTGAAATAAATTAGTGGATTACTCGAGTTGAAAATATTGCATACCGAAATAAAGAAAAACAATATCTTTATATGACAGCTAATTTGTAAAAGGAAAGCGAAGAAACAGGAAAACTAAGAATTGTTTTTTTTTAAAAAACCAAATTCTTTTTATAAATGAGAAAGTACAAATGTTTCTTTATGATGAATATAAGATTGGTTGAAAAAAGTAAAAACCACTACATTATTAAATATCTGGAGCGAAAAACCATTAGTTTTCGTTTCGCATCGGAAATGCGTTCTTTTACCTTGCATTTCTCATCGATTTTTGCAGCAAAGAGCCTTAGAAAATTTATGCTTGGTAATAATCCGTATTTGAATAGTAAATCTTTTAGTTTCATGTATTATTCTTTAAGATCAGAGTATTATTTGAATTGCCGAGCCCAAACCGAATCTCATTTGTTATGTTGCACTGGATTTATAAGAAAAACCTCTTCAGAAATTCATTTAATTCGAGTAGGAATAAAACTGAATTTTAGGCTTACAAAGATAATGCTTTTGTTGGAACAAAATAGCAGGCAAAAATTTAAAGGAACAATTCAGTATGTCTACCTTAAAGATTTTCTTTATTGAAAAGAAATATCGAATACTTCTTACAGATCGCAACAAGAATTGTTGAAATAGTGCTTTCTCCAATTGAAAGTATATGGGATATTTATTATAGAAAACAAAACAAAATATTATTACTTTGCCATATGGAAGCATTTCTTTGAATTTTTCTTATACGAAGTATATATTGTAACCATAAAAAAAAAAAAAACGAGAGTTTGACGAATCACCGCATTATCAACCACCCTGAATATGAAAAACATATTTTTGACATTATGTCTGTCTGTCTGTAACAAAGATAATTCATAAATTCTTTGCTCTAGATGAATAAAATTTATCATACGGTCTTGACACCAAATTCGAAGATTTCTATAAACCTTTGAACAAAATTCGTTGAAAGGAAGTCTGTCTTTCAGTCTGTTCGAATGTAAATAATATGATAATTACAAAATGAAGTGAGCTAGATATATGTAATTCGGCACAAATTTAATGTCTTTAGTGTATACACCTATTAAAGTTTGAGCCAAATTCAGCAAGAAGTTGATCATCTGTCAGTATGTATTTTCAGAAACATGCATACGTGATAACTCAAAAATGCAATATAGCTTTGGCAATGCAATATGACTTAAATATAGCTTTGGCATGCAATTTTGTGATTACAAGCTTAATCCTGTGTTAAATTTGCTTTAATCTGCTTGGAAAAAAGCATCGAAAACACAAATTAAATTTTTCGGTAATATTAGCAGAATATAGGGATTAATCGAAAAAAAAATATCTCCATATATCACAAGATAGATTCAGTAAAAATGTTAAATTCAAGAGGTGAAAAGCTCGTTTTCTGGGATAACACCATTATTAGATAATATGCGAGAAAATTGTGGGCATACTACAACCGCTGCTGTAAGCTAGATTCAAGAAAGTTGAGCATCATAAATTGAATCAATACTGGATCAAATAACTGGAATTCCTATGGTGACTTAATATTGTAAAACAAACTCTATTGTAGTATTGTATTTATTTCTTCAAATAGAAGTGAGAGAAAATATTTGAATGTAATTTACTCTTTATTGTCGTGCGTTAGGTTGTATATTAACAGACAAATTACTCAAAAAGGAAGGATTTATTAATTTTTTGATAACTGCTATTATATATTTATTCGTTTGCTAAAAAATGGCAAGTATAACGTTATAGTATTCACATATAAAACAAAGCCGGTTAATTTGACAGTAACAAATGGAAAGCAATGAGTCTTAAACATGCTAGTCTCATAAACAAACAGTAATCCAGTTTTAAACACAAGTTAAGCCACAAATAATGAAACAATCTAAAACGCCCAAACTAAATAATTTATTCTTAAATGAGGATTCTGAACAGAGCTGTATGTAATTAAAGTGCAGCAATATAATGGAATTTATCATTACAGGTGGATTATTAACATAAATATTCTAAGCGGAACACGCGATGGAAACAATTTGATGAGCAGGTGGTTTCGAAACAAATGAAAGATAACGCTATCGTATCACTAACATGCTAACATTATTAAATAATAGTTTAAATGTTATTTTTAAAAACCAGCTGCGAGTAGAGGTTGCAGACGAAAAAGAAAATTCAGAAGAGCGGTAGGCTAGAAAGACGGGGAAAATGGATTTTCCCCAGATAAAACTGTAGAAGTTTTTCTTCACTTTTCATTTATCTAATTTCACCTCGGAAGACGCGGTCGTTCTTTCAGATCTTATCGTTTTCTCTATCGGATGAATTGCGAACGGAAATCAACTCGTTTATTGATTTTCATTTTTATTAAATGTTAATTTTAAATATCTATACTATTTTATATTGAAACCATGGGCTCGGTAATTTCATAAGGCAGATAAATTGTGAAGTTACAATTACATTTTAAAAATGAAACGCCAAACAAGAATTTAAATTTAATTCAATTTTTTTATCAAAATCAAACATTTATCTATAGTATTATTTATTATTATTATTATTGACATTTCGTTCAATTCAAAGATGTTCATTCTAAAATTATCTTCAATTAATTTATCATAATCATTATATTTATTTAAAATCAATTTCATTTTTGTTCATTTTGTTTCAATTTTTACAAGAAGTTGTTTCAATTTTAATTTCAGAATTTCTCAGTTTGTAATTTTCAATAATTAAATGTATGAATTTTTGCTGGCAACCATTTAAGCCCACATCGTTCTTGTCTATAAACCATTCAATTATTTTTAATAATGGCCAATGAAGTGAATATACATGATGTTATAGCCAACTAAAAAATAACTATGAATGTAACAACTAAACATTTTTTGTGATTTCATATCCTTTTTAACTTTCTCATATATAAAGTATAGAGAAAAACCGTGCAATTAACTGTTATAGGTATTAAAAAATATTTCATCTTTTCACTCTTTTAGCAATTTACATGTTTAATGTTAACTTTTTAAAAATCGTTACTGAAATAAAATCTTAAAATATTAATTTCTTTTTTCTTTTCATTTATCTGGAATTTTCATTCTAAATTTCTTTGTTTAGAACTGTCACAGAGCATTCAATTTCATTGAAAGCTGTTGCATTCATTTTTTTATGTGTTTCTTATTCAAATGCCCTTCAAGAACGCTTCAAATTTTTATTTATAGTTTCTTTCTATTTCTTTAGAAATTTTTGTTTTAGATTTCAAATTGTTAGTTAAGAATAAATGTAAAAATGTAAAAAAGACAAAATTAAAAATTTTGTAATGCTATTGTTAAAATATTTAAAAGAAAAAATACAAAGAAGCATGTTTCTAATTCGTCCATGCATTTTAATAAATATAAATAATTTTTTGAGTCATATTTTTAGTTTTAAAGCTAAAACTTTGAAAATATTAAAATTAAAATAATTTTCTAAATTTTGTGTTCATTTACATTATTTTCACAGAAAATTTCATCCATTCCTGTTATATATTTCTATCATAAAATTTTACTTTTTATGCAATAGAATATTTTTTACAATAAATATCTGCTCTATGAAGTATTTTTCAGAGTTGCTTTTTTATACATGAAATAAACCTTGCAGTACTAATACTTAAGTAATGCTTTTTTAGGTTTTTTTCCCTCTTTACAAAAGAATTCCTGAGTTATTTTTTAAGTATTATCCACAGCTCATTCCAGGAATAGTTTTTAAATATCATCAGTGTAGCGATTTGGAATAAGATGCAAAAAAAAAAAAAAAAAAAAGTTCGTTATTACGTCTTTATATGCTCGTTTATACCTTCTCATATCTTTAGTTCCTCATGTTAATTCGTTATAACAAATTTTGACATGAATAGAATGGTTGGATAGTAAAATATTAAAAATGGCGTAGTTTTTAATATTGTTGTTGTTGTTGCTAATCTCCATGGCCTGACTTAGTCGGACCAAATCCAAAAATCCATTGACAAGAAGAATAAATTTCTCTCCAATATTTTTTAATATAGAATTGTTGAATAAGATAGGTTTTCTTGTCAGTCTTCTCAGATTTTTACAACAATACAACATTCCCATCGATCGATCATAAAATCAACAACATTCATATTTTTATGATGAACATATGCATTTCCACGAAATCGGATCTTTCTGTAGTAAAATTGTATTTAAACGATTTTATTCAGTGTGAATTTTATTAATTTCGCATATTTCAAGTTTTATGACTAAATTTTCAATTTAATTCAAGTTTAAATTATGAGAAATCACTTTATCCAACGAAAATTACGAATATAAAAACATATTTCCTCTGCGAATTATTTAATTAGTGAATAAATTTATAATAAAATATTAATATCAGTGTCTGTCTAGAATATATTTTTCCATTTATAGCAAAATAATGGCAGTTAGAATGACGGGAAGAAAGGGGAAGTTATGCCATTTATTCTAATTAAAATAAATGTTATTCTAATTAAATTAACATGCTAAATTTATGAAATACAAAAGTGAAATGTCCCAATGGTAAAAATGGTAATTGGACTGATAGCTCTTCAAATTAGTCTTAGAATGTTAAACACAAATAATAAATATATAAAGCTGTAATGAAATGCACATTTTAAATGTTTAAATTATCATTATTTTTTTTGCTTAATGAAAGAAAGACAAGCATTTAGAGATTTCCAAAAATAAAAACTGTTGTTGGAATTTTTTTCAGTTTTTGAATTGATTCAAATATTCATCTAATGATTTCTATCCTACCATAAACATGAATTATGGCGGAAAAATTATACATTATCTAAAGACATACTGATAGTTCCATTTTTAAGTTGGAATTTTCTCAAGAGATATGTACACTCTATTTCTAACTATTGAAAGTGAAGTTTTGAGACATATTTAGATCAGGAATATTATATATGTATCTAATAATTGTCATTTTTATAGTATTATGTGATTAAGTTGTATTTCCTTTTATATCAAAATGAACACTATTATTATCGTTCTAGGAATCTTCAAAAATAAGTCTTCCAATTTTTAAAATCTCCTCTGTTTTTTTAGAATGAAAATCAATATTATAAAATTATACAAATGTTAGGCGATTAATTAATTGAAACGTTTGTAAATATATATTATTTCTGTCAGGTTAGATAGGATTAAACAGTAAGTAAACTTAAATAAAAAGGGTTATTTCCAAACATTTCATTGTTTTTTTAAAAATTATAAAACATGCGCTTATTCTGCATATAATTATGTTGTGTATGGTTACATTTCAATTTGAACCTGTTGGGGTCTTAACTTCTTCTATAACTAATTTTAACTCTCTAGATTCGACTTTGGGGTCTTGGAACTTTCTTCGATTCTCAAAGTTGTTAAAAAAATCGAAATTTTGGAATAAAGGAAGAGGCATCTAAAACTTGACAGCTAGACTTATTAGCTCAATAAGTAATTCCAGGGCCCGACTTAGCCTAATTGGGTCCGGGGGCAAAAACTTCTTTGCCTCCCCCCTCCCTACTTCAGTAATAAAGAACCGAACTTTATGGATGTATTTAATTTTTTTCTCCTTATAGATATATAACAAGAAAATTAACTAGAACATAAAATGAATATAAAGTCCCCCCCCCTCCAATGATCAGACGAAATATCGTTCTGTCCATTTTATTGATTTTCTGACGATTCTATGTCCATCATTAAAAGGAAATAGCACATCTGAAGAGCCGAAATTTGACAAAAATGCTATTAAATTTATAATTAAAAAATGTAAAGACTTTTTTAACAATTTGATTTTATTAACGATGTTGTGGGGGCTCGGAGAAACTTCCCCGTATGTCCCTGCCTTAGTCAGGCTTTGAGTAATTTCCAGGAATATTCTAATAATTGAAAATACATAGGAGGCCATGTATAATTAGAGGATATATTTTCAAAGATACTCACAAACTGGAAATTTGTGATCATAGTAGTCAAGACAATACTATATCTTTTGAGCAACGAGGAAACGGGTCAGAATTGGTATACTGGATATCCTTCCTGTTAATCTTTTTTATGACATTTGGAACAGGCGCTCACTAAATGGGGGTGGGGAAGTAGAACAAGGTGTTTACGCAGGGTGTTGGAGTACAGCACTCGTAAATGACTACTCAAAATGAATGGACGAATGTTGTGAAAGGGAATGGAGGATCTCCACTCCATTGGTGTGGTATGGCAAGTAGTAATTATGGATGACAGAATTAAGGAGTTATTTAAAATCCTCGAATTCTTTTTTTTTACAGATCATATAATTCATTGTATTCAGACTGGGACAGAAGAAATGAATTTAATGTATTAATAATGAGAAGAAAAATTACAGATAAATATGAATAAGATTAACATCCTGCTTTTCTTTCAAACAAGAAATAAAAACACATGTTTCATACCAAATACCGAAAACAAACTCTCGTAAAAAAAATTCCAATTTAATAGGTAATGGAATAGAGACATCAAATAAAAAATTCCATCGTCATTGAAAAATGATTGGGATTGATTTTCAATTCGGAAATCATTAATTACCCTCTAAAATGGTTTTCTGAAGAAAAGCGACATTTTGTAACTTTCATCTTGGGCAATCACAGTTCTAAAATTCTGAAGATGTAAGCCTCCATTTTGTTAATTTCAAAATTTTGTAAAATACATTGCTTTACAATTTCCTATAAAGTATTCAACCTTACTTTATTGCAAGTGCCGTATTATTTCTAAGATACCAGCATTATAGAAAATATAAATGGCAAAAAATTTTTCAGAGGGCATAAAATATTTTAGAAAAATAAAAATTCCTTAACTGAAAAGATTTAGTAAAACAGAAAAGTTAAAGCGAGAGCGATGGAGGCAAAAATAGTTTCAGCGGGGAAATTTAAAATATGCGCTAATGCAATTTTTCTTTGAAGCCCAAATGTTTGCTTTACTGTTAGCATCATTTGCTCGCTAATAAACGAGTTTTACAGAGAATAAAAATAAAAAATAGTGTTGAGAACCAAAACATAATTTAACAGAAATGGAAAAAAAAGAAAAGAAAAAAGGTTTAACTAATTTGATGCAATAAAAAATGGTTAGAGTTGGAAAAGGAGATCAAAACCAGTTTGATTTCAAAAATAAAGAATATTGCAATTTTTATTAAGGTGTACGTACACACTTGAAGATTTTTTTTAAAATTTTAACTTTAAAAATCCAGTTTTTCGCAGTAGGTTATTAATATATGTTTAAACTCATTTCAGTGAGCAAAAACCATATTACACTAATTATTAATTAATTAAATAATATTTAATGAGCTAATTAGCATATTTTTCGAAACATGATATCTTAAATTCTAATTTGTACAGACACACAATTCTAGTTGGAAATGATGCCTAATATTAGTCTTCATGTTGTCTGCCTCAATCAAGTTACAAAAATATATAGTTCTCTTTAAACAATTTTTTCATCAACGATGAATAGAAAAAGCGAGATTTTTTCTGTCATTTTAACTTTTAAACAGCTATTAAAAATTTATTTCTATAAATATAACTTTGATGGAAGCACAAAACATCCGCTATTTTATACAGATTATTTTGATGTATAAATAAATGCATTTGGCTAATTTCTTGTTGAGTTATGATTGTTTGAATGAAGCAACATAGTGGAAAAATATCATTCTTCATAAAATGAGTTTTAAAAACACCGAAACTAGAGTTTTTAATGAAAGCACCTCAAAAAAAAATAATTATAACTCGAGAAATATTTCGAATTGACATATCAGAGAACATTATTAAGTAATAAAAAATATTGGATATTTTGAACGATTTTCGAAGTTTCAAGTGTGTAAATACACCTTAAGAGTCATATAAGGGCAAGCGAACGAAAATGTCGGTTTCAATTGGAGAACTAAAAATAGCAATGGGTCAAAACTCATTTAACTGTTTGATATTTGCCCTCATTGTATATAAATCTGTTCAAATGAAGCTGAAAATATTATTACTTTTGTTATATCTTTATATTTTTCATTTTAAGTTTGTAATAAATCATGTACTATAACATACAATTCTTCCATCAATAAAAAAAAATCATAAGTATATAAATTACTTCTATAAAATTTTGTATCATTTCATATTTCCAGATGATAAATTATTGCGAGATGGTCATATTTCCAAATGTTTCTCATTAAAATTGCAGATTGAGATTTAGAGAATATAGCATCCTAGTATATAAATCGAAGAAGACGTATATTATTTCGATAAATACTGAACAGAATATTTAATAGTATGTAGATTCAGTAGATTATTTCGCTTGATTTACTGCGCAGGCATAAGAGTATGTACAGTGTACATACTCTACTCTTATGTCAGTACAGTCTGTGAAGCATGTATTATGGATATGATTTAATGGTTTATCTTTCAAACGTACAAAAAGAGATTAACTGATTCCATCTTAATACTTTTATTACAATTTTTTACGTTTTATAAATGAAAAATGATAAAATGTATTATAATTTGGGGAAAAGGTTTATTTTGCTTATTTTGGTATCAATCCGCATATGATACAACAAGTGTGAATTATTCAATGTGTGTGTTTTGGAATGGAGAAAATGATAAATTGCAAAGAAAGAGAAATCTACTTTTTGGATTCAGATAATAAAATGCGGATACAGGAATTCTAACTTTTTTTGTAAAGATAAAAGGTAAAAATCCATATTTGTTTACTTATTAATATTATTTTATATCATTTTATGTACAATTTATAGTCATTCCAGAATACTCCATAGAAATTTGCATCTGCTGTTTAACTTTAAAATTGATTTTTAAACATTTGACAAGAAGCATTTTTGAGAAAATACTTCTGTAAGAATTTCACAATATATAAAATTAAAATATATATAAAATATAAGATATACATAAAATATAAATATAAAATTATACATAAAAATAATTATAAATATAAATTGCTTATGAATATAAAATGTAAAACATATAAAATATATCTAAATCTAAATGAATTTAAAAAAATAATTAGAATTGATTGTATATTTTCCTTGCAGTATCTAAAGACAGAGCATTTATTTCTAAATTGATTAAAAACTCTCAATTTTGATGAGCATTGCATTTCATTGGAAGCATTTTACTTTTCAAGCCATTTTTTAATGCTTTACCGAAAAAAAATTCTGCCTTTGCTGAAAGTTAATTATAAATCTTCATTACTTAAGGTATTTGAACTTTTCTTTAATTATATTTTTTTCTTAAAAACCAAATTTAAAAACTGAAATCCCCCCCCCCCCCACCCGCTTTGCTAAAAGTAAGTAAATTTGTTCCATCCAACAGAATTTGTTCTTTCGTTTGGTTTCACTTCAAGCTGATTTAATTTATGCTGATGTATTCAAAACTTGTTTGCTCCGCTCGAATGGGCGATCGGTTACTTTCTTTATTGGTCTAAATGATGCATGTGTGTTTGTTCTGTAAGGTGTCTGGATGGTATTTTACGGTCTCGGTTGATGAATGTCTTCTCTTTCGAAAGAAGTCGGGATGTGTCGCTCTCTAATTAATCAAAAAAGAAACAGTAATCAGCTTTAATCAATGAAACAGCGAACATTTTTAAGAGAGATTGCTCAAGAAATCATTTAAAAGATACTTTAAAAAAGTATAGTTATTTTCCCTCTGTTTAATAAACTGTAAATTTCAACTAACCCTATTAAAAAGATAAGTGAAATCGTGATTATCAAAGAATACTTTGAAAGTTTATAATTCTACTGTTATACAATGAAATTACGCTCGCAACAAGGAAACATTATTTTGTGAAAATAATGCAACTTAATCCTTTTAGTACCGAACGAAAAGCGGATTTCTATGCGAAGATAACCGCACAAATTTGTCAAATTGACTATGGTCTATAAAAAAGTAGCAAAAAATCCAAGTTAAGAACGGTATTTAAAAAATTCAAAGCGCAGCTTATAGGGTAAGAATGAGAGAGTAATGTAATGCCAATTGTATTTCAATACTTATTGAAAATCATATGAATAACAGAAACGACGATATATCGTCGTTCGGCACAAAAAGGGTTAAAGTGCCCATTCAATAGCAACTGAAATTGATTACAGTGTCTGTATGGATAATATATTGCAAGCAATGATCATTTACTTAGGAGCCGTCATATGCAAGACTGACCATTTCTGAGCACCATCATAACGATATTCTGAAAGGATAAAAAAATTGTAATGCAGCGAGATTATAAAAAATATCATGATATATGAGCCCTACTTATCATACTGTTCACAAAAACTGAATGAAATTTTGGTTTAATATATTTGGAGGTCTGCACTCAATAATTAAATGAAAACAACTATTAAACCTTAACAGCTATGATTACAATGACAAAATATCTTATTTATTTTATTGGAATGAGAACTCTATAGAAAAAACCCCTAAACTGGATTAGAATGGTGCTTGTAGCCTGTGAATACCTAGAAAAATAGAAAACGATTGCTATTTTAACTAGAGCACTATTTTCATTTCTGACGGTGTCGCATTTCTCATTATGTCCTTACCTTTGGCCCCTGCCAATTGACTCTTTTTAAACGAGAATAAGAGATGAAGGTACACATATTTTATACTCCGAGGTAAGACACTGTTATGAATAATGTAGTTTCATTATATTAAAGAAAAGATATTGTGAAATATGTATGCTGCGTACTTTGCTTCCTTGCATTCTGAACAAAAAGCCACTTACAGGGAAACAATATGGGAAAGTATTGTAAAGATTTATTACCTAAATTTACCTAATGCCGCAGTTGCATTGCTTGTTTAAAGCATACCCCAGAAAGTAGGACCAGCACCGAGGCATGTGTACTGTAAAAGCTGCACGAGATTCGATATGCAAATTTGCGGAAAGTGATTGCATATGCGGTCGATCTCGACCCGGTTTTTCTGCTCCTGTCGAGTTATTGCAGAATTTTGATATTGTGCTCTATTTTCCACATGTTTCCGAATCGATTCCGGCATGCTGCAAGCTAATAATAACAATTTGCTTTAAATTTTAAAAATCACTGCTACGAACATTGCCAATTTTATAGCATATTAGCTCCATTACATTAATTTTAATAAGTCAAGCATAAATTCCATATTAATACTTATCTACTCCTCCTTCCAGTGTCCAATCTAAGTGTTTTTTCACTGAATTTATATCTTTTGAAAATTACTAAATTTTTATTAAGAAAGCAAAAATTTCATTGATATTTTGAACTTCTTTCTATGAATTCAACAAACTAATGTTTGGAGGTGAGCTTTATTCCGCATAAGAACGATGAGACATATTTCAACTTCTACAAGTACCACTTTATTAGTCTGAATTTCAAGTTCTATAGACATGCAGGAATACTTAAAATAAAAAATTCAGAAACTGGCACTGTCTTTAAGAAATTCTAAAACCTCCATTGTTTTTCACTTAAGTGAACTTCGCTTATTTACGAACAGTTTTGTGCCACTCTAAGCAAATCGTCCCCAGTCCCTTCTTTCCTCTCCCCTCCAAATCCAATAAACGGACAATCTTCTGGGCGGCCTTATCTTCGTTCCAAGTGGCGATAACTCCCCTCGAGAGGCCTTTGGATCAGAAATCAGGCGACTTATTGGATCTGGAACGATTTCGGGAAATGAGTCCATCTTTGCCCGTTTCGGGGAATTTGATTTCTTTCTTATTGTACGCGAAGTCTCGGTCCCCCGTCTACAATTTCGTGGAGCAGTTACATAATTAAGCAGTCAGATGGCCTGTGTTTGAAGCTAATGGGGCTATCATGGCCTCTAAGAGTCCATTCGACGTTTGTTTTCTTGTATTGAGAAATTGTTGCAATGACAGCTGCAAGAAGTTATATGACAAGGTAGAAAAGTGTGTTTTAACATTAAAAGTATACAAAAAGATTTTTAGTATTTTGAGGGTCGTTAACTTTTTTTAAAACTAGCTATATTTGGCACCAGTTTAATCGCCCATATTATTGAACATGTAGTGAAACGATTAATACGATGTGAATTTCATTGAATCAATCAATTACAAATTATTGGGGTGTAAATTAAAAATTGTATATACTATAAAATCAAATTGGAACTGATAATGTCCAAAGGAGGCAAATTTGTAATCATAATTTTAAAAATATGTCAAACGAGTGTGTTTGAGTTTTTTGATGGATGAGTTTGAATTTCATCTTAATATTATTTTAGAATGAAACATTGAAAATTTATATTGCCGCATTGAAGAAAGACAGTCGAATCTCCATGGCTGAATGGTCATGACACTGGTCTCATGATCAAGAGACCTGGGTTCGAATCCCGCTAGAGACAATGCGATTAATAGTATATGTAAATTCTTAATTGCTTGACTTTATGTTTTCCTTTATTTCATGCTCCATAACATACTGGACATTTCTTTAGTTTACCGGACAAGTGTTCTGGACTTTTCTTACTGTCTGCAGAAGAGTATTATGGAACTTTCCCTGCTAATATAAAAGCAGAGGATTTATCAGTCACTGTATTCTCAGTTCTGAGTTCAGTTAATAAATTGGTTTAGCTCTACCTCTTGTGTGTGTCATTGAGTTCTATACTATAGTTCTACGTGACAATATATATTAAAAATAAAGAAATGAATTGTAAATAGATGAAATGCTATCATTAAAAAGTAATTTTTTTGAAATTTAAGACAATGCAAAAATTATTTTTAGGATATAAAAATTTTGGAAGAGATGAATATTTGTTTCACTGGCAATTCACAGCGATTATCCATTTGAAGACGGTTAGGCCTATTGTTGCACTCAATTAAACCTTGTTTGACACTGGTTTCTAACATCTTGAGTTCTTCTACATATTCTTTTTTCTGACTGAATGAAGTTTTGAATGAAATGGCAACCCCACACCCGAAAAATGTTAATAATATGTTGCAATTTAAATTATTAGTTGAGAGAAGTGTTGAATTAAGAGAACTAGAAAAACGTTGAATGAAGCCATCTGAACCTTTGACACTTTATTTAAATTTGTCTGTTGCCACTCTACAATAAGTAATAAGAGTAATTTATGGGTCATGTATGTTAGTACTTTATATATATAGATCAGACATTTTAGATTTGTCCGAAATATTACGAACTGAATTTTTGATTCCGAAATTTCATTAATTTCTTTTTTTAATTCTGATAAAGAATTAGTATTTCATTTGATTTGCTGCTCATTAAATTTTTTAAAAAATCAATTCCATTCGGTATTTCTGAGGATTAGTTAAATATACTTGATTTGTGTGTAGATATTTAAATCAGTACATCAGTCTCAAATTTCCGTCACATGTCAGCATGAAGACATTTAATATCAAGGGACTGATCATTTAGAAGATCTATTTAAACGGATAATCAAAAGAATTGAATTATTCCAGGTGTTAAATTTCTTATTACCACAGCTATCTCACTCGATTTCCCAGTCTTATAAAAATTGCATAATACTGTTAGCGAAACACAGGATAAAATGAGCTATTTCAATATTAAATTCTTCATTTTGTCAGAGGTGTAACTTGTCAAATGCCTTAGCAAATTTTCTTCGCAAGAAAATTCTATGACGCAGTACTTGGGTCCTCTACGGAGTTGAAAAATTTTGACGTATCGACATACATCTAAATCAGGTCATTTGAATATTATATTATTCCTCCATTTAGTTCTTCGAAATACTAGCACAGAATATACCAATAATAGTCAAATATTGACTTCCAATCAATCAGATGGTGCATTTCAGCTTTATTTTAAAAAAAATCTTGTTTGATCTTGTAAATTTATGATCAACAGAAATAATCTGTTTTTGACCTTTCTCTAATACCTACAGTTTCTATTTTGTTTCGTTTTGGCATGCAGTACTTCAACAGAGTTGAAAACTACGCCAACGTACATCTAAATCAGGCCATTTAATATTATTTTAATCTTCCATTTCGTTCTTCAAAAATGCCAGTGCAGAATATACCAATACTAAGCAAATATTGACTTCCAATCAATTGGATGATAGCATTTAAGCTTTTTTAAACTTGTTTCACATTTTGTAGCTTTATGAATAAGGTAAAATAAGCTTAACAAAAGTAAGATAATAATTTTAGCCTTCTAGCTCTTCTCTAGCATTTACAGTTTTTATTACCTTCTCATTTTATCTTATAGTCTTTTTCTTCTTAAAATATAAATAATATTTAATAGCAGGGGAGTAATTCTTCTTTGATGTAAAATTAATACTAGCGTATCTTATTAAGAACTTCAAGTAAATCCATTTTATTTCCACTTAAAAGCTCTTAAGCAGCAACAAAACATTTTAAATATTTGCAATGTTGTATTTTGAATTCATAATGAATTACTAATATGTGAGCAGAAGTTCTTAGAAGAAAAAAAAACTTTATTGTTCATTCCATATTTAAAATCTATGATGACTTAAAATGCTTGCGTAGGATATAATCCAAAACACAAAATTTCCATTAGCATGATTTCAAAAATAACTTCGCATATTTCCATTACTTAGCTTTTGATTAATTAAATTTATAAAATCCAATACGATTTCATTATTTTGCGATATCCTCAGTAAATCTTCCCCGCTTTTAGATCAGCATAAGGTTTTTAAACCTCTTTTCAATCCCTAATGCTGTTATTATTCCACAAAAGACCACTGGTGAAAATAAAATTCCTCGGGACTACCTGCGGGTCTCAATTTCAGGTTGGTGAAGTGACAACAAAAGGCCTAGAAGGCCAAGCTGTTTCCTAGGCAACCTTCAATGTTTATTTTATCTGGTCGCACTTAATTACGGCAGCTAATTCGGGCAGACGTGGGGCCGTTACAGAAATTAGAGACAGCGAAAGTAATTGGATTATGTCAGGTGTGATTCACCTTCGAATCAAGAATCACTCTTCAATCACGTGATCTTTCGTATCTTCGACTCCCTGAGCAAGGAGGATAGTTTAGCGCCTATTCTTCACTTTCTTTAATTCTGGGAAATGTGCTTTATTTCGACAATTTGCATCCCATTAATATCCCGCTAATCCAAACATGTTATAGTTTTGGTTTTTCTGTTTAGATCAAACGCGCATCTACTGCTTGACTTATAGCCACACGTATTATAAATGCAAAATAAATAACAATAAATAAATAATATAAATAAATAAAAATCAATACAACTTCAAATGAAAATCTAATTTTACTTTGCATCTTTATTGACAGTTGATTCTTTTTCTTTTTCACATTATATGCATACACTGATATATTTTTGTTTTATACAATATTTCGATAACTTTTTTGAATGAAAGCAATGTTCAAAGATATAAATCCTACATACAACCTATCAATTTGAAATGGAATTAGACCGTAAGTCTAGATAAAACTGTTACATTAATTAGTAGAATATCAGTAGAATTAGTAGAATATTAGTAGAATCTTTTTTTCCCTATCTGTCTGATTTTAAATAATTTTTAATAAGATAATGGGTCTTCTTCATGCTGAATTAACAAGTATCATATTGTTATGAATTTGTAACATTGTTTCCCTTCTCATTTTGCTTCCTAGTGAGGAAGAAAGTTTTACAGAAATTTTAATTGCAGTCGAATGGATGCAGTCAGTGACTCCCATTCTAAGCCACTTGAATGAAAAAAATGAAGGATCAAGAATATTCAAGAATCTTTTTGACCGATTTGAATTCTACTTATATCGATTCTTCTGCCTGTATTTCTCTATTCTCTCTATAAAAGGCCTCGGTGCAGAATTGAAAGGAATATTAAGTAGTCGAGTCGACAGACAGTGAGTGAAGTCCCTCTGAAGAATTCTGAGCTCTTTTGGGTTGTGTATAATGCGACAGTGTTTTATTATGGTATATTGGTGTAGAAAAGCGCGTCGCTATTTGTTATTGGGATTTTTTGTCACTTGCTATTATATTGTTATTGGGATTTTTTTGTCATTGGGATGTTATCTTGCTATTATATTGTTATTGGGATTTTTTTTGTCATTGGGACGTTATCTTGCTATTATATTGTTATTGGGATTTTTTTTGTCATTGGGATGTTATCTTGCTATTATATTGTTATTGGGATTTTTTTGTCATTGGGACGTTATCTTGCTGTTATATTGTTATTGGGATTTTTTGTTATTGGGATGTTATCTTGCTACTGTATTGTTATTGGGACGTTTTCTTGCTATTATATTGTTATTGGTACTTTTCATCTTGCACCTCTTCAACGGATTTTGAGGATTTTTCCATAACATTAGCAAGTGGAATACACTCTTATAAGAAAGAAATATATATCCATTACAATTCAACGTAAAATATGCATTTAGAAACTAGAAAATTTGAACAGTTACATATATTTTGTGACCTATCGTCAAGAACTGTATCCACTGTTCATTCATTCATTCATTCGTTCTCTATGAGAGCTAGTTCAAGACTTTGACTTTAGATATAATGATGTGAAGTATTTTCCTCCCGCAAATAAATACTTCACATCATTATATCTTCAATATAAAAGCTCATATCATTTCTGATGCCGCTCCATTAAAATCAATCTTATTTCGTAGATTCGCGCTGTGCCAATATAGATTTTGCATGCACATAAAATGTCTCACCTCTTCGAGGTGTTTTCAAAAATTGCAGAGTTATTTGTCAATTTATACAGCATTAGTTATATGTAAATCAATGATAAATAGATGTACAATAACATAAAATACTCAATAGAATTTATAATGGTATACAATTAAATTTTAATATTAGCATAAATTTACATTAATCTAAATCTAGCCCACTATAAAAAAAACCCTAGAAGTCTACCACGAAGCATCAATATAAAATGTTATGGTTAAGAAAAGTTATTTTTAACCGGTAAATTTGTCAAAAATATCTGCAAGCCTGAATTGCATTTTCAAGTTAAAATGGTAAATTCTTATAAAATTCTAATAAATTTTTTAGATAATAATTCCCAATGCATATACATTCAAGAATACAAGGATGCATATTTATAATTATTCCACATTTTAGGAAAGTTTAAAGAAATTTAAGTGTGGCTTGTAAGGATTATGTCTAGCGATAAAAAAAAATCGTTTTGAATTAAGAAGCACAAAGGGGACGTTAGAATGTTCACTTATATAGAACGGTGTTGCTGTTTAGCTGATTTGGTCATCAAAGATGAAGTAAGACGACATGCCATTTTGGTTTTACTTTAATACAAGTTTAAAGACTAAAACGTTTTACAATGCAAAGAGAATATCTCTTGAATACATACTAAAAGTAGACATTAGCGAAATAAATAGCAAGAGAACATGCAATAAAAATATAACATGCAAACAGGTGTCGACATTTAAAATACGTATAAGTCTTTTACTAACAATTGAAGATATGAATTTATAATCATATTTATAAGCAAATAGTAAGAGTAAAAATAGGAATGAATAGTGAAATATCTTCTCACTTTTCTTTCAGTCTAGGGTATTTACATTTACAAGTAGAAATGACAGATAATTTCATTCAAGTATTCCATAATATAGTTTGCTTTTTCATTAGCGTTGACAATTTAAAGAATAATTCCTGCTACGAAATACTTGAATGAGAATTATACCATGTAGTTATGCTATGAAGCATGCAATAATATGTCACAGCAAATGGTTCGCACAATGCAGTCTGACATTTTTGTTTTTAAATTCTTTGTCAATCAAAACGCCTAAATGAACACTTTGGTTCATGATACTTTCATTCCTGAAAATAATTAAGCGATTCCATTAAATATTTTACTTTTTCATGCTTTAAAATTGCTTAGCTAAAGTGCAGAAGCAAAAATCGTTCATTTTGATAATATTGTTCCGAAATTTTCCGGGGTTTGTTTGGATAGTTGGGGTTATATGGTGTGAAGAACGCTCAATCACCAGGCGGCAGTAGAAAATAAAACAACGACGTTTATTTACACGAAGACACACAGGACAGCACAAAGACGACAACTATATACAACACAGAAGACGATTATCTTCAGCCGAGACGTGCAGCATACAACAGCATAAACAGCAGCATACAACAGACTCTACTGCAGACAGTAGTACACAGCTTAGTTCAGCACTAGATTCACTCCGTCGCTGCTCCGCTTACCTCTGGAAGGCCAGTTCTTTACCGTCGGTTCCGACTACTCTGCCCTAGCAGCTACGGCCGCCTCCTTTTATAGGTCTCAGGGGGCGGGGCTAGAAGCCTCTCAACCAATCAGGAACGTTCGAGGCGTATCTTGGTTCCTACTGGACGTATCGGGAAAATTCTCGATGTTTCGGGTATAATCCATTTTGGCGCCAAAGTCGCCAAATGGTCGCCAAACTCTGGAACCTCCGACGCGACACCGGACTCCGTCCAATACAGATGACTGTAAAACATTCTTTCCGATGGTGGAACCAACTATGCTGGGAAGCAGCATTACAGATTCGTAACAATATTTATTATTATTATTATTTTGCTTGAAACAATGCCTACGGTCTGCCTCTCGCTCTCTTCGGATTCAGTGGGGAATTGGATAAAACCTCTTCATTTCTTATTTACTGAAAACTATCAACATCAAACTTTCTTTTCACAAATCGAATTACTTTTAGTTTTTCTTCCTCCGATTCATTAAATTACTAAAAAGCTGATTTTGAAGCTTTATCTCTGAAAAAATTATCGAATGAATCGTCACTTTTGCTTATGCAGCATTTAAAAATCTCTCGAGAGCTATTATTTATTTAGATCTTTATTTTAAGACTTAAATATTTATTTTCTTAAACAAAAGAATGTTTATTTCTATACGTTAATTACTTCACAAAAGTGCTTGAAAAAGGAAAAATCTCTCTCTTTTTCTATATGCATGAAACACGACGTTCGTTTATTTGCATTTGTTTACTTGCTGTAGCGTCTCTCTCAAAAGCGGAGTTGTTTCATGAAATGTTGCACATACAAATCCGTACATGATTGAGCATATGGAGAGCAGAATTAACACAACCCATCCCATTTTTTGTTGGTTAATCTTTTAAGGTGTATGTACACACTTGAAACTTCAAAATATCGAATATTTTTTTATTGCTTAATAACGTTCTCTGATCCTTTAGCTTTCAAACGATACCAAGATGTTGTCAATGTTCGAAATATTTCTCGAGTTATAATTATTTTTCTTCAGGTGCTTTCATTAAAAACTCTACTTACGGTGTTTTTAAAACTCATTTTCTGAAGAATATTTTTCCACTATGTTGCTTCATTCAAATAATCATAACTCAACAAGAAATGAACCAAATACAGTTATTAATATATCAAAATAATCTGTATGAAATAGCGGATGTTTTGTGTCTCAATCAAAGTTATATGTATAGAAATAAATTTTTAATAGATGTTTAAAATTTAAAATTACAGAAAAAATCTCGCTTTTTTTATTCATTGTTGATGAAAAAATTGTTTTAAAAAAAACTATACATTTTTATAACTTGTTTGAGGCAGACAACATGAAGACTAATATTAGGCATCATTTCCAACTAGAATTGTGTGTTTGTACAAATTAGAATTTAAGATATGTTTCAAAAAATAGGCTAATTAGCTCATTAAATATTATTTAATTAATTAATAATTAGTGTAATATGGTTTTTTGCTCACTGAAATGAGTTTAAACATATATTAATAACCTACTGTGAAAAAACTGGATTTTAAATTAAAACTGGAGTTAAAAATTAAAAACTGGAGTTAAAATTAAAAAAAAAATCTTCAAGTGTGTACGTACACCTTAAAAACACATAGTTATAACCAGTGGGTGTGACCTACTATAGACGTCACAAATGCTCCGATTTTTTTTTCGTGGTCCCTCACACGATATGTTTTGTAGTATAGTAAAAAAAATCCTAATGATTTTTTCGACCGATTGAAGCTAAAATTATTTTCGAGAACTGCAATTTTATTAGCAATATCGTGTAGCAAATTAATCTATATTGTTTTGTTTTCAAGTTAATCGCGTTTAGAAGGATGCAAACGTACAGATCGACAGACAGTCAATCATTAGAGGTGTTTCTTCCAAAATCTGACTAAAATCTGCACGTTTGATGCTGAATCCTTTTATCAAATTTTATTTTAAGTCGTTGGGTTTTCGAGTTACTGCGTATACCAATAAACGAAAGTACAGACTGACAGTCTTTTCAGTGCCTTGAAGAATTTAGTTCAAAATTGGATATTTATCTATATTTTAGAATTTTTTTATTTATTTAGTATTTTTCATTTTGTAGTTTTCGTATTCACTTATTCCAAATACCGTCAAATAGGAAAATGTTCTGCAAATAGATTTCGTTTAAAATCAGGTGGGAATTGACAAATTTAGAGTTAAAACAACTTTTCAAAACATATTCTTCTAGCACGAAATGTTTTTCAGTTATCTAGTTCATAGACAAACATAGTTTTGAAAACAGGTTTTTCGAATTTGAAGGGGAGTTTGGGCGTAGAAATTTATTAACGTCTCGAGTATGAATTGTTTGAGATTCCAACATTTTCTCTTTTGTATGCTTCATACCAGAAAGTAAAAATAAACCAATTCAATCGAAATTTTGTTCGCATTTTCAATATATTACACATAAATGGATAAAACTGAATATCTCTGATAATTTTATTTGGATGATTTGCTAAGAACTAACAGATGATTGTTAAAAATGACTGAGTTTTGTGAAATTTAATAAACATAATTCTCAGTCTTCAAATCATACTGCAGAAAGGAGAAATGATCCATGACTCCACCCTTTCTGTGCTAACCTTTGAACTGCAAATGGATCAATAAATATTAAATTTTATGCACAGAATCCTTCCACGCCCATACTCCACCACCTTCCCCAGGTAAAAGAAAAAGAAAATGGACACAATAAAGGAAAGGCAGACTAAATTATATAAAATGCAAAATGCTGTAAAAAGAAATGCAATTTTTTTCTTTTAATTTACGAATTATTTTATTAAAATTAGATCAATATCCAGCAAAATCCACTGCACGGTGCATATTAACCCTTTGGACTCGGGAAAGTAATTCGATACATAATTATTCACTTAATACAAAGATATGTTTATTGCTCCTAAAAATAAATATATAATTGTTTTAAGTTAAATTCTCCCTTTTTATAAATTTTCCCCTTCCTACTACTCTGCAGGTATTTTTAACTATCACAATAAAATAAATAAATAAAATCTCAAAATGATGCACCGTCTTGAATGGTGAATGAGTCACCTTAAGAGTGTAAAGGGTTAATAAGCACTATACTCTTATATAACGTTTTCCTTTTCTTATCTCCTACAATAAATCAGCTTCTCTGTTTCTAGATACATCCATATCTGTATGCGATTTGAAGAGACAA
Organism: Argiope bruennichi; assembly: GCF_947563725.1. Classification (NCBI taxonomy): domain Eukaryota; kingdom Metazoa; phylum Arthropoda; class Arachnida; order Araneae; family Araneidae; genus Argiope; species Argiope bruennichi. Next base: position 124,437,484 of record NC_079154.1, on the reverse strand, counting down.
ATGAGGAACTTCTTTACATCAACTGGGAAATACGATAGAATTTAGAATCTCTAAACAAATTACGAAAAATGGGCCTCTATTAAATAATCGGAAACTTAACATCATTTTAACTCTTCTGCATCAGATTCATACAGAAATATCCATTATTAGGTGATCAATTGTCTACGTGTCCGCCTATGTCTATCTTGTTAATATGTCGTAACAATTTTCTACATTCTTTCTGAATGCCAATATATTGGTGTTCAGCACCTGTTCTACTTTAACCTTTTCTTACAATCGTCGGATGCAGATGGCACCCATTTGGTTATCTTTGTATATGACTGCCGTCTATAGGTGGCGTACTTATATTCGATGACTTGTGTGTACGAGCGTCGAAAGTATATGGCGTCCATTTGATGTCTTCTGTGTGCGAGCGTCGGCTCTAGCTTGATCGCTAAACTAACTATATTGCGGGATTTTTTACTTGCATCAGTGCATGCCTTTCACATTGATGGCGATCGCCGTCACTTATTTCATTTTGCATAAAATTAACTCCATAAAATGAACATATATAATGGTTTGTTTTATTCTTCATGTATTTTACTTCATAAAATAAGCACATGCAACGATTTAGAATTAGATACACTTCACGCCATTGGACAATAATCGCTATTCAAAAGTGTACTCAATAGCAATATCGCCATTCGAATATTAAGCCTACGTGCAATATACACACTTTTCAAAGCGGTGCACCTTCGGTGACATTACTCCTGCAGGGCTGATTACCGTAATGAAACCGATAAAACAGCAGGAACGACTCTGATAATGTTGATTGGTAAGGATCCACATATTATCTTTTTAATATTTTTAGAGATCTTGGGATTTTACAACTTAACTGAACTAATTTTTATGTTTATTGTGAATTTTTTTATATTTCACCAATTCAAAAATAATTACTTAGTATAATTTTAGTTGAAACTGTTTATATTTCAGTTAAGCTTTGTATCTGAAAAATAATTTGTTTGTCCTAGATACTGAGTTATGTACTATAAAATTTAAAATCAAAGTAATCTTGTATCCTGCAAGGTTTCTATTAAGAACTAAGAAACGCCAAGTGCTTTATTAATGCCCCGTTATAATTAAGTAAGTAAACTTTCCAAGTTTTTTCAACACTGTCGACACAAATTTTCCAGTGGTTTACAAGTTGAAAAATCCAATCAAAATAAATCACTCCTTTTTAAATGTTATTTAAATGTTTAATAGCTATGTTAAATAATACTTTAATGCTAATTTACTGTTTACATACCAGCACAGTAGCAAAGCCTACGTTGTTTACACTTTCTGATCGAAATTAACGAAATCATTTCTCTACAAATTCAAAGCTGTTCTGTAACTCGACAGATCAAATTAAACAAACTCAAAATCAAAGTAATCATATATACGTTTCCAGTTGAGAGCAAGAGCTCGCATCCATTGCACAAAGAGTATAAAGTTTGCATGGAAGTTAAAGATTCACTACGATGGTACATATATTATTCATGAATAAATATTGGGAGGCGTACGTCTTTGGGGCTTGCGGTCTTTTCGGCTGTCTGGGGACTTTGTGCGGAGAAAGAATTCGAAAGTCAACGGAATGAAAGATTAATTTTAGAAGGCAGGTAAAAATAGCAGGAATTCTGTTCTCGGGAATGGGGTTGAAGTGAGTCACGCCTGATTGGGAAGGTTAAGGTTAAGTTGTTCACACTCAACCCAATGAAATGCTGCGAGTGGCTTCAGTGGCAGAGGAATCGATCCAGATTCTTCAGCTCCTTTTGCTATGTTTATTCTTCAAATACACTTCCTTTAATGGCCATTAAAAGGAAGAGACTTAAGACGATGTGGTAAAAGATAAAAAATATAGAGAAATCGATAATATTGCAGAATATAAAGGTATATAGGATACAGAATTTGTAATCTGTGTGTATGTGTATATATATGTAGTCTAGAAATTTGTAGTTTATGCCAGTTTATTTTCAGAAAAAAAAGGAGAGATTTACCTCAAACTTTTCTTTAAACATATTTTTTTTCTTTTCCTTTTGCTCTTTAAAATTTTCTAGAATTTTGAATTAGCATGTTTATTTTAACTCCTTGCATTGAATGGCTTCTCTGAGGCACCGTTCCAAGTGGTATATCATATTGATAATTTATTATTTTTTTTAAATTTTGATTGTTAAAAGCACCTGCAGAATAATAAGAAAATGTAGATTAATTTTTCAGGGTAACTCAAATTAAAGCAATTATATATATTTCGGAACAATAAATAAGTCCTTGTATTAAGTGAATAACCTTGTATTAAGTGAGCACCGAATTACTTCGTTGTGTGAAACGTGTTAAAACCAAACTATTTGAAACATAAGAAAACACCTCAGGGTTCGAGGCATCTATGAAAGACCCAACGTATATTTTGATCCAATGAAAGTTCCATACATCCATAATCGTATCCGTTACATATATGGAGGTTTGATGATGGGGATTTGAATTCAGGTATCGTCCTCGTTGTCTACTTACAACTCAAAATTAAGCGGTCATGATTCGAAACGGAATATTAATGTAACTAAACGAAACAAAAAAAAAATAATGAACGTAATAAATACAATTTCTACAAGCTTATAGTTCAAATGACTGGTGATAAGAAACACCAGTCATCTGAGCAGTTGGCCCTCTGCTGTCAAATTGACTAAATCTCTAGACTACTTAATTTCTTTATAAGATAACGCACCCTATTTGGGATATTTATTTTAATTCCTATAATTCTATGAGGGTATTTGAGCACTTTTAACATTTTGCTTTTAAATTGCTTTATACTTTCGCTTCAGATTTTAAACTTCATTTAAGTAATTCGATGCACGAGTCAGATTCGTCATTATATGCGAAGGGTTTAAGAGTTCGTTAAGGTAGTTAGGCAAAATTCAGAATGTCCCTTAAATAATGTAGAAAGTTTTCAAAATAGAGATTTTCCTTAAATAACTTCAGAATTTAGAGAAATCATCAGGGTTTTTTTCTTCCAACAGAGTCATGACACTGACGAGTCAAAAAAAATATTTTCTTTTTATTCACGAATTGTCAATTGCAATAATAGAATTTTTTTCAAAGAATTGGCCATCGACGATAATTTTTTTTTTAGCTGACCAGTTCAAATGGGAATATTTTCTTTTCTTTCTTAAAAGGTACTTTTTTCATCTGAGCATCAAAACTGATTTCCAACAATTCTGACAATGAAGACGTATTACTTTCCAGTTGCTCAGAAAGTTCGGATATAGGGGCTCGAATGTTATCTCAGGGGAATAAACTTCCATTTCATAAGGCACTTCTTTTCAAGTGAAATATTAAAAGATTGGCAGTATTCTTATTTAATACTGGCACTTTCAAGAAATGACATCTCTATACCTGAGATATTAAAAAATGTTTTAATATACTTTAAATTTTTATTTTATTAATACTGTAGCATTATGCAGTTCTTGATTAAATGATGTATTTACCATCATGAAATTTGTAAAAATAATCTTAAAATGTGAAATTTGTTTCATATGTATTCCAGCAATATTCTTTCCAATCCACCTTGATTTAAGCATTAATTTTCACAAATTTGTGAGAATTAATGTTAAATCAACGGGAATTGTCTTCAAAAATTCTCCCGCATACTCTGTAATAAAGGCGTTATCCCAATTACATAGTTAATACAATAGTTATGAAGACTTTTGGCGTGAAATTAACATTTTTAATGAATTCATCGTGTGATCCTTGCAAGACTTTTGGCGATTAATGTCTGGCATGCGGTTAATAGTACTTGAAATTTGAATTTGTGTTTTAGATAGGTTTTTCACCAATCGATTGAAAAAAAATTGACACAAAAACTAAATTTGTAATCGCAAAATCACACACCAAACTTGATATATTTAGATCATTGCGTGATTGAATTATTGGATTTACTTGTTTTTGTTATAATAGTTCGACAGATAATCTATCCCTAGTTCGATTTGGTTCAAAATTTGATAAGTATCTACATTATAGATGTTAAATTTGCATACCGAATTTTATCCATCTAGCTCTCTTCGTTTGTAGTTAACTTATATTCAAACAGCTCGAATGAAAGACTTCCTCTGAAAGAATTTTAATCAAGATTTTACAGAAATCTATAAATTAAATGTAAAGACCATATAAAAATTTCATCTGCCTAGCTGAAAGCGATTTCTGGGTTACTTTTGTCAGACTGACATTTTTTCAAAAATGTGTTTCTGGAACACATTGAAATCCGGAACTTAAAGATTCATCAAAATCTGAAGTTCGAATTTTTGGCATACATAGTTTTGAATACATAGTAGACCAGAAAGTAAAAAATAAAGGCTATTTTTTCACATATCTAACAGCGTATAAATATTCTCAATTTTCTATATTCGTGATCTTCAGCTTAACAAGGCATAGAGTAAGTCGGAGAGTTTCCAATTATTCTTTAGATGTGTTTTATTTTACCATGATCGGTCAACCGAAATTTTCCACAGAAAAATAATAATTTACCCACGAATAAGTTCTAAATTGCTATAATCTATAGTTATTCCTCTGAAAATACTATATTCTTATAACATAGTTTTTATGTAATATGGTGAATCATTTATGTTATCCTAATAACTTTAAAACGCCGTAAACACTAATGGAAAGATGCTCTAATGATAACATGATGTTCAATTAACACGACTGAGCCAAAGTGAATATGTGAATTTTTTCTTCGCAATATTTTGAAAAAGCTGCAAATATTATTAAGCTTAATTTCAATACATACGAAATGAATAAATGATGTCACATGAAAATTTTTCTGATTTATTAATAATCTCTTTCCAAATTGAACTCAAATTGCAGGATCTTTAAACAACATTTTACAGCAATAAATTTACAAAGTAAGTCATCTATATTGGTGTTTACTTTGGTTTTAAAATTATCATTTCAAATTAGTTTGGCGATCTGCAATTCTCTGAGATTAATGATTACTAAAATTTTCAATTAAATGCTTTATGTAACTTGCTCTTAATAGATTCCTCAGCAAAAAATTTTTGAGCAACACATTTTTATAATCATATAATTTACTCTACTGTAGAAATTTTGCCTCTTTCTGTTCATTGCATTCTCCTAATTATCTATCAACTCCTCTAATATTTGATTTTTAATATAAGTAATAAAACTTTAATTAGTGCTAAAACGTTTCTTTCTGAAATAAAATGTGAATTTTTAAAATATGAATATAAGAAAGGGAAATACTTAGAATTGATTGAAGTCTTGCATATATTACAGAATAACTCTTGTGGTATGTCAAAAGTATTTTATAAAAGTTTTTATAATATTATGAAAATGTTATTCTATGAATGATTTAAATGACATACATAATAAAATTTTATATTTTTTCCAGTTAAAAAATGCACTTCTGAAAAATTACGAAGCATAAATTCTATGCAGTCTTTCAATTGTAAGAATTATATTTGATAAACTATTCTTGAAATTTTAAATAAATAAACGTTTCACTCTTCAATAAAAAAAAATCTGAGACATGAAGAATATTTTGATTTTAGGCTAAACAACATATCCTTTTTCAATGTCTTGCAGAAATTTCAGGGACTGATTAGAATGTGACCTTTAAAACGGTTAATGAAATAGTCTAAAATTGCTCATTTTTAATTGATAGTCATGTGAAATAGTAGTATTAGGATTTTCGAAATTCAGTTTCATTCGCAAACGAACTTTTATTTATTTAAAATATAAGTCTGTCTTAAGAATATTCTATTTAATATATCTTATAGAACAGAGATACATATGAAAATTTGAAATTCGTATTCTTATAGAGTTTCTATTGAATCAATTGACATAAAATATATTTCATTTATAACAGTTTTCTTTTTAGATATGTATGCCTATTACTAATGGTAGAAATAAGTTGTTGGGATCCGATTAGAGTGAATATTCTATCTATACTATATAAAAGATGCTTAATTTTAATAATACATAGTTATTGAATTAATAAAATAGATATTTAAAAAAGTACAGACCATTTTTTCTTGTTCATATCTGTCAAGAAAATATTATTTCTTACAAAAACACGTGGAGAAAATTATTCATTTCTAGATTTAATTTCTGCTAAGAGTTAAATTCATCATTGAATTTGAGCTTTTGTTAACGTGATGTCAAGACGATGAAAAAATACTTAATTTTTTCAAAGCCGATAAAGAAATAATTTTTTCATGCAAAATGAGGCACTCTTGTAGATTAAATTTTATTTATATTTGTACGGTAAATATAGTTGAAATTATGCTTAAATATTTTTCGAAAATGATTAAAAAGTAAAAAAAAACATTATACGACAAAATAATAAATATCATAGAAAAGATAATTTTGATGTAATATTTCTGAAAGTTATTGCCGAAAAAAGATAAAATTTCGCTCAGATTTTAAAAATCACTCCAAGGTGTACATTTCCTTCTGGCAAATATATGTGCTTAGTTTGGTAGCTGTAGGTAAAATGATCTAACCTGCAAAGCATGAACATACACGCATACGCACATATTCTTTTTTTTTTTTTTAATAAGAAATAGAGATAAATGGGTAGCGGATTTCATAATTTATCATTTTAATGTAATACCCCTTGTAGCTGGATGCCACCTTTTAGACTACTTTATGTATGATGCAAAAGTTATTACCGACAACTATAAATCTGGCAGCTATTTACTTACGAATAGTAGGTATTCGCTATGAATCGTTTTTGAAAATTTAATTCAATTTTCAATTAAAATTAATCAAGAGTTCTGAGAAGAAAGAAATAAAATTCTTTTGAAGAAAGAAAATAAATTCTGAGCTTGTTATAGTACGAAAATAATTTTTATAGCATTTTAAAATAGAAAAATAGCTACTCAGTGCAACCAAATATGTTTCCGCATAATTATTTTTTTCAATTAAAAAAATATTTTTTACATAAACTTCTTTTCTTGGCTACTAACTGCATTTATACTCAAACGCTTTGCAACATCATTAAATATCAGTTTTCTGCATGCATATTATTATCGCTATAAGAATAAGAATAAAATTTCCAAAATACTACAAAGATAGACGATGCAAACTTTAAAGCATTTTGAAGGAATGATGTTTCGAAGAGGCTTGAATATCCTATAATTTTTTTAAAATAAAGTCATACTTGGAATTTCGAATAACACCCCCCCTATAAGGAGGAATTTGCATATCGAATTAAAAAAGATGTTTAAAAAAATTATCTTAACTCGCTATGTTTTGGTGGACGAATAGCGGAAAGATGTTTGACATTACAAGCAGGATTGAACTGTATCCCGACTATTAATTTGTATTTAGTGATTATTTAAATAGAATTCTTATTTTTTCTTGAAAGGAGCTTTGACTGAATAACGTTGTCGAACTCGACTCCGAGGGTTTGAAAAAGTCTCCTTGAATCCTTAATTGATCAAATGGCGTCTTTGACCTTAGTAAGGTCTTAGATGGGATGGCAACAATATCGATTAGAACTCAGTCGGAATTACTGAAGAGCTTATAGAACTGCATTCTGTGTCACAGCAAAAAATTACAGATAATATTTGGTCAGGAGAGAAAGAAATAATAGCCAAATAACAACCTTCCCGTTACGCAATAGCTATATTGAAAGTGCAGGAAAATATTTCATTGTATTTTGAAAGGCATCTTCCTAATTTGTCAGTAATCCTGTGTCACATTTCCACCAAATTTTCAAGCGTAGCTAAAGACAAATGTTTTTAGGCTATGTTCTTGTAAATAAAAAAAAAACATGCCTTATAATCAATAAATTGCATAATTATAAATTTGTTTGAATATATATGTAAACACATTTTTGTAATTTTAAAACTTCGCTTTATTCCATCCCGAGAGGCATAATTTATGTGCATGCAAGACGCAACAAGGTACATCAATCTACAACATGACACAAGAGAGAAAGAGAAAAGAGCCAACGAAATATTTATCTCCGTGATTACATATTGTGAGATTGTGATTTCCTTACATGTGTCGATTTAGATAAGGATATTATAGGGATCTTTTAAAAGAATGTGTTTAGATCGACACATTTTTATCCCTTCACTCAAAATGTGGGAGCTATTCGATTTCAGCAATTTTGCAGAGTTTCTGTTGCATTTATTAAATAAAAAAGGTGGAATTGGATCAGGAAATAAGAGAACATTTTAGAATGAAATTAATATGGGCTAAATTAAGATGAAAATTAGGAAATTATTTAGGATTTAATTTAGATTTAGATCTCTAAATTAAATCCTTACGCACACGCACACACACACACACACACACACACACACACACACACACACACACACACACACACACACACACACACACACACACACACACACGCGCGCGCGCGCTTTGGAAATGGAGCGCATTGCCTTATTTTTACATTATTCTTACGGGAAAAAATTCTTTCGCTTAACTATTTTTTCGCTTTACGGGTAAAATTCTGGAACGATTTGTGCTCGCTAAGCAAGGTTATTCTGCACTTAAATTTCAATTAATGTAAATACCAAAAAAAAATGTGTTAGCATCCCTTTCTTACCATTCTTTTCCATACATAATCCCTATCGATAGGGGAATATGGGGCACTGATCTATCCCATCCTTTTTATGAAGAGATCTCCGATTGCGCGATATGAAAAACGCGGAGGTCGCGAGACAAAATGGCCTTCTCCGATTACGGCGATATGAAAAAGAATGTTCTCCTTTTTTTAATGCCAGGGAAGCCATGAATCAATTTATTTCACGAGGAAATGGAATAAGTGATAGGTGGGGGGATGGAAGAAAGGGACGAGATTGAATCTTTCCTCTGTTTCGGTCGAATATGAAACAGGGGTGGTATTGATTTTCAAAAATGAAGACCCAGAATCATAGATATGTTAAATGGTGCATTATTCTAGAGCAGAGATCTTGACGCGTTCTTCCGGTTGTAATGAAAATGTAGATAGGAAAGTTTAAGGTCATGGAAGGTAAAACTTATATTCTAATGGCACTGTGGTTATTTTTATTCCTTTATGAAAAGTATTATTTAACATTGAATGCGGAGTATTTATTTCTACAGAATATGTAAGGAATTCGATCACTTACTTTTCTTGGCTCTTCCTTGTCCCCGATTGAAATGTATTGACAAGATGAAAAAATATGGCTTTCTATAATCGTAAATTTCAGAGTTATTCCAACAAATATTCTTTATATAAGTGTGGGTTTAACACACATTAAAATCAGTGAAATTAAAAATGTAATCCCTTGTTGAGGAGGAAAGATGTTGGCTCAGGTGTCATCCTCGACATTTAATTATGTTTCAATGATTCTTTTATTCTTTTAAAGATGGCTATTATTCTAGCATAGATTATTATCTACGACTATTACCTCAGTATACCGCTTGGGGAGAATAATTTAATCGAAGGCGCAAAATAGCCGAGAAAAGTAAATGATCGTCGTCCTAATATTATTCAAAACTGCGTCATATAAAGAAGATAAAATTCAGTAAAGAGTATTTGGGGAAAAAAGATTTTGATAAAAAAAAAACATTTAAAGAAGCTGTAAAGAATTTACGAGAAAAGAGGGCAAACTTTTGTAGCAATATGCAGCTTTCATTCTCAATAATTCATCATTAATGAATAATAGTGAAAATAATTTTAACAAGAGGGAGTAGTCTTCCCGAAACTTTCAGGTATATTCTCTAATAATTATTCTCAATGCCCCATAAAAATGGTTGACTTTGAGTAAGGCAGGGAATGCTTTGCATGCCACTTGCGTACTATCGTTACGAAATATTAAGATTTGTTATAAATTTAGCATTCTTACTGAATCTATCGAGCGATCGTTGGCCCGTGTTTCGGCCATTTAGGCGATTCCTGGCATGCGTTTAATGGCATTCGGAAATCAAATTTATATTTTAAACGAGTTTTTTCCTAATCGATTGGAAACAAATTTTGAGATCGAAATACAGTTGTAATCATAAAATCATACACTAAATTAGATATATTTAAGTCATTTGATATACCGGGTGCGGCATAAATTCGTGCAAACTTCAAAAAATCATAATAAAAAAAGTAATGCTTGAAAAAAATTGCGGTTTGAAGGAATATGTTCAGAGAGCCTTTGGATTTTGTTATTCCCATTAAAAAAGTGCATTTAGAAAATAACCGATAGATGGCGCTCACACGTCATACCGAGACGGCTTATGCAAATCAGCATAGCTATAAAATACAAGGGTGGAAATGGATCGAGCATTAGTGGTTAAAGCATTGCGACAGTTACGGAGGGGTCCAAAGGTTCATGAGAAATGTGGCAGCCGAGACTTCAACGGGGGGCTGCAGTGCACGTGAAGCTGGCAAAGTAACAGGAATTCCAGAAAGGTCGATCCGACGCATTCTGCACGAAATCTTTAAAACTGCATCCGTACAAGATAGAGGCATTTCACCAGTTGTAGCAAGCAAATTGCGAGAAAAGACAAACCTTGCAACATGGGTGCTCGCACAAATGGAACGTGACCCAGAAAGGTTATTGAACATAATGTACGCAGATGAATCCCACTTTTCATTGCATGGTGGCGTCAATACGCAAAACAGTCGTGAGTGACATCAAACCCTCGTGCGTATGCGTCCAAACCACTACATTCTCCGCATGTGACTGCTTCGTGCGGTTTGACTGCGTCCTTCATTCTAGGCCCTTTCTTTTTTGAAGAGCATTGTCCTGTATCAGGTTGGAAAACCTATTCCGTCACTGCAGAACGCTATCTTAAGCTTTTGCGTGACCACGTTATGCCTGCTTTGCAGCAAAGACGTGCATTATCTTCCGTCACCTTCATGCAGGATGGTGCCCCGCCCCACGTTGCTAGTTCCGTTAAGACGTTCCTCCTAGACACATTCAAAGAGGACAGAGTGATACGCCGAGGATGTAAGAATGCGTGGCCCTCACGATCGCCAGATCTTGCTCCAGCGGACTTTTTTTTTTGTGGGGATACCTAAAGTCTCGTGTACCGGAGCTCTCCTGCCACTTTGATGGAACTGAAAGATGCCATTCAATTGATCGTTGGTGGCATCGATGCCGACATCTTACAAGCCTCACTTGCTTAATACCTTGTGGTGGCGGTCACATTGAGCATCTTTTGCTTTAAAATAAAGTGCACTATAATGTTACTGTGTTCTGTTTTCCTGATTTGCATAAACCGTCTCGGTATGAGCACCATCTATCGGTCATTTTCTAAATGCACTTTTTTAAATGGAAATAACGAAATCCAAAAGCTCTCTGAACATATTGCCGCAAACCGCAATATTTTTCGAGCATTACCTTTTTTGTTAGGAGTTTTTGAAGTTTACACGAATTTATGTCGCACCCGATATTTAAATCTGATATATTTTGCGATTTTGAGTTATAGCATTTACATATTTCTGAAAGTACAAACGAACAGAGGGTCAATCCCTTTTTGAATTTGTTTAAAATTTCCGAGGTGTTTGCACTATAGATGTTAAATCTACATAAAGAGTTTTATCCATCTAGCTGTTTTCGTCTTATCGTACTAACTTATAGTCGAACAACTGGACTTCCACTGAAAGGAATATTGCCGAAAAGCTGATATGAATCTACACATTTGGCGTCCTTCTATTTCAAATATCATTCTTCTAGCTTAAAATGTTTTAAAACTATCTTTGTCACATACAGACATAATGCTTTATAGAAAGACCGGCAACATATTTTCTTGCTTCCCTATGACTTACAAATAATGATATACACATCTCAAGAAACAACAAAAAAAAGTTTGAACTGGAGTAAAACATAGTTACAATAACTTCCATTTAATCGCTATGATTCCAAATTTTCCTTAACAAGGCTTTAAAACCAAAGACGAGGAAATAGTAATACATATCAAGCTTTTAAAAATGAATTATATATTTTCAATTTCACCATATATTTTCAATTTCTTCAGCATTTCGATCTTTTTACTTTTTCAGGAAGGAAATATACAGGAGAAAATATTGTAATTGTCGATAAATTCAAACTGGAGATTTTTTACAAATTTAGACGTTTTGGATTGCTCTGAATTCGAAAAGAATATTTTGTCTATGAATACAATAAATCAAAAACACCGAGTTAGAAGGATAAAATGTAGTATAAAAACTTGAAAATTTGGCAGATTTTTATCAAATTTTGAATTACATCTATTTGGAGGAAGTTTGTTTGACCATCTAAAAAAACGTAAAAGGGAACAAGATTACTATTAACCGTAAACAGCTAGATAAGTGAAATTTGATACAAAGATTTAGAGTTTAAAATTTATATTCTTATCAACCAAATTTGTCAAATAATTGACTGTCTGATGGTATGTATTTCCCCAAGTAAGCATACTAATTCGGAAACGTAAAAGTCAAATTATAGAAATGCGGTATATAACTTTGTAACAATGCAGTTTTAGATCAACTTCGGTTTCAATTGTTTAGAAAAAAGGCATTCTATCTATACTAATCTGAATTTTGAATACTTGTGTATCAGTTACATGCCACGGATTAATCGCCAAATAACAGGCGATACATTCAGTAAAAGTACTGAATTCTCACCCAAGATCAATATTTCGTTAACTATTGTTTGACAATGCCACCCAAGGCATTCGCAATCTTGCCCAAGGTCCACAATTTTGTAAAGGTCCAAGGGGACAGCACCATTATTAGATAATTGCGATGAAGTTTTGGGAAGACAAATTTCGCTCATTTAATTTCAACATTAAAAGCCACATCATTCAAAAATACTTAATACAGTGTTATACGATGAAACAAATCGACTCCTTCGACTTTTATCCCTAAAGCGCGTCTGATGTAAATTTTGAGAAAATCGATAAATTGAAAAAGTAACTTTAAATAATCATTTTTAACTCAAAATAAATGCTTATTATTTTGCTCATTGCCATAATTCATTATTTTATATTATCAGATTGATAAAAATGATCAGCGCGTTATTTGTTCTCGTGATTTTTTCATTTTAATTATCTAATAAGTGCGACAATTATTTAAAATACTCTGGCAACGTTTAAATTATTGTCTGATGGAAATTTGATTACTTAGAATTTGAATTTTAAGGGAAGCATGATTTTTTCAACTTTGAAATTACGTTTATTAAGAGGAATTTTTACTAAAGTAAATATTCTGCTGGAAAGTTTGAGATTTCAGAATTTTTATTCAACAGATAAGTTGTGTTGTTTCTGTTTTTCTTCATCACAAATAAGGATTTTTTGGACAATCATTATGATTTTTATTTTCATCAAAATGGCTTCTACCAATCTTCAAGAAGAAGAATCTCCAATTATTGAAAAAAATATAGATGACCATCAGATGATTTTGCATAGCAATATTAATAACTGATCTTTAATTGAAGAAGCATCATAAACGAGTGCAAATAATTTCATCTTTATTTTGGAAGCTCAAAGCTGTAGTCTTCCTAAAGTATATCCTAAATCCTTAAAAGAAAATGTGTAAAAGTTTATAATTGGGTGCCCCTTGATTTTTTTTGGCGCCAAGATCGGCGCCAATGGCAAACATTTTCGGTCGGTAACCTAACAGTAATGAAAACAGAACATTATGGAAACCAGAAGTAGTGCTTTATCGCTGAAATTTGTCACCAATAGAAGGGACACCCAAATCTACAATAGAACCGAAAATTTTTGTTAAAAGGTTACTAAAGTAAAATATATTGAGGAGATGTTTATTTCAAGACAAGGAAAATTACTTTTTAAAACTCAAAATCGCTTTACGGCCAAAGAATTATGCCATATTCCTAAATTATGGGTATTCCAATTAGATCTGAAATACGAATAAAGCACATTATTTCGTGATTTCTGTTGTTTTGAACAGATTTTTTGCCTCTTTTATCTGAAAGAAAAATTAGAAGCAGAAAATAATATTAAAATCTACGAATAAAGATGTCTTGGATCTAGGAAAAATGCAAATATTCTTTCAGAATCTGGGTTAGTCAAATTTTTTGGTATGTGTAACAAATGATTGGCACAGAATGAACAAATCTGATCCTTGCGCCATAAAACCAAACCAAAGTTTTTGGTATCATCATTCCACAATGCATTAAGGTATGACTCACAAGAAAAAGAGTAAATTTGTTAATTGATAATCAGAGGCAATGTTTAAGACGTTTTTTCTTTTTTGCATTCCAGCACAGAAATGTAGACAAGGTGCAACATGTGAGAACTGCGATGAAAGATTGTCAGGAAATGATCACTTTTGTAACAAGCCTACATTTAAATAAATTCATTGTTCACCCAAGCATAAAGCGACAAACACTAACTGTCTGAAAAGATTGAACGAAAAGAATTTTTTTAAAATTCAAATGTTTAAATCATCTGACATTTATTGAATCTCGACGTCTTTTTCGACTTCTTAACTCAGAGCCAAGTTTGGCAGAAATTTATAAGGAGCAGATTGAAAGACTGGTGGAAAAGCTCTATCGGAAGAATTGTCCAATATGTAAAAGGACCATATCAATAAAACACTTAAGCTTTATCAAACCGCAATTTCAGATCCAACTATGAATATTTGGCGCTGAATGACCCAAACCTGGTTCTTATGCCACAAAACCAAACCAAACCAGATCAAACTATGTTTTTTTAAGTCTATATCCGAGAACTTTACTAAAAGTATCTTTCCGATATTTTCGATGATGCTTCAAATTAATTCTCTATCTGTTGTACTTCCGTCAATTATGCCAAGTTATTGCTCGAAAAGACTGAATAGTTTCAGTAATGTGGACTAAATTCTAATAATAGTCAGCGTCCTGGCATAGGAGTAGCATGTCTTCCTCGTGATCTGGGCGTCCTGGGTTCGCGTCCCGGTTCGAGCATGGTTGTTCATCTTTTTTATCTGTGAGATATGTGAATGTGCTCCCCCCCCCTCTGTAAAAAGGGGTTTTGCAAGCGAATGTGATGCGTGAGTAGCTAAGACGTACTCTTGGTCCTAGTTAGCACTACTAAAACAAGAGACGCTCCCTTGGCTTCGTCAACGAGATCGTCCATGGAAAGTGCCATTAGAAACAACAACAACAAATTCTAATAACACCTCTTCCATTCGTAAACAAAATAAATTTACAACTATTATTAATTTCCTGATTTACAAAGTAAATAATTCGCATATTAAATAAAATTGCATTGCCGAAAATTGTATCTATAAATTAAAAAAAACAACACTTCTTCCCCTTCTGTTCAGTAGCCTCTTAGCCAATGCAATTACCAGAATAATTGCATCGTTGCCCGGGGAACACCACGTGGAGGTGGGCCACTCTCGTTCCCCTCTCGCCAACCGCCGCTGCTGCGCCTTCGCCTTTTCTGTTCTCTTTCGACAAAATGGTGGACATTCAGTACCATGTGATGGACGCAGCCTTTGGCACCTGAAGTCATGGTGCGCTATCTGTTAACGACTCTTCAGTCCAGTCGATAGATGGTTTTTAAAAGTCACGTTCGGTATTATAAAAGTCAATGTAAGGAAAAAATATTTTCTTGAGTTACTCTTCTGCAGTGATGTTAGTGCAGAGAAACTCCAGATGCAAGAAAGGAAGGCAGATGATAGATGCGAAGATAGTTATTGAGGCTATTGCTTGACTTTGAATGTATGGATACTATTGTTGCTTTCAGTTAGAAAATTTTGTTACCAATTCCACTAAAACGCCGCTTGATGCAATAAACAGTTCAAGGCCAGAAAAAAACAATGCAAAGTGACAAAATTTAGTTTTTTTTAAAGCTAGCTTGACAGGCAGGCCAATCCCCTCGCACATTTTAAACACCATGATGGAGTGAACCTCCGGTGCATTCTCCACAGTAGGAGCAGCCAGTTTAACTGGTATTCCCAGTCCTTGGCACATCTTAAACACCATTACGGACTGAACAGTGGGAATGGATTTGCGCTCTGGTGGTTTCAAGACATTGATGTCCAGTGCAGTGAGTCCAATGTCACCGAGTTCTAGTATTATACAGAACGAGCAAAATATCAAATAATTATAAACAAATAACAAGATGGCAAAAGCAGTTGCAGCAATAGCTACAATCATTGACAAATCTATATCAAAGCTTTCAATATGCAGTAAGAAACGCAGATTCAACCAACAACTCGAGTTGCAAAATCACAAATGATTCCCAACAGGAAACTCCAACTGCTGTCTTCATTGTTCATTCTGTTGCTATATTTTTGATATTGTTGGCCTTTTATTCGTAATATGTATTGTTACAGTTAATAATATTGTTAATAATAATTGTTAATAATAGCTATTACAATGAATATTTTCATTATTTTTTTAAAGAACATTTGTTATAACAATGATGACTGTGTTGGAAGGGACAGAAAACATCAATGAAATGAAAATTGAGAATGAAATTCAAATGAAATGAAAATTGAGAATGAAATTCAAATGAATTGAAAATTGAGAATGAAATTCAAATGAATTGAAAATTGAGAATGAAATGAAAAGAGCATCAATATTATATACTATATACTATTAATTGTGCAGTTACACGACATTTAAGTGAAAATTTGTAAAACAATTAATTAACATTAGCATGACAAAGAAAAAAAAATTTTTTTTTGAAAATAATTGAGAATAAAAAGGATGTAGAAAATAGAAAAATTTCTATTGATATCAAAAACTGTTTAGATCTTTTAAGCTTATACAGCTGTTAAAGCCTTCTCCTTGGCGCTAATATAGCTGTTGAATATGTTTTTATTATTTCTTATCTAAAGTATACGAAGATATATTTCTTCATTATTTCTCTTATATAAAGTATACGAAGAGAAATTGCAATCGCCTAAAATAATTGGTCTCAATGTTTTTATAAATCTTTGTTTCAATTTCATTTTCCCTGAGTCTGAAAAACACATTTCCGTGGACACATAAAACTCAACAAGATAGATGGAGTAAAATTGAGAATGTGGTCCTTACACCAACATTATGCATGTGTATCAAATTTCTCACGTCTCGTAGAAATCTATCTGAACGTACATAGGGACTTAAAAATCTACAAGACTTATTAAGCTTGAAATGATCGTGGCCCTTCATCATTGGAAATTTCACACACATCGGAAATTTACGCTATATACCGGGCTTTGATAAAAATAGCAGAAAAAGATTATAAAAGGAATATTTTATATACAGACTCCAAAAGTGTTTTCTCAGAAATATTTCTCCTTCAAGTCCTCCATCAGTGGTGAAATGTGAAGAATATTATCTTTATTTATCAGAGAAAGGAATACAGCTAATATTTTGTGGGATTCCTGGGCATTCAGGAATTAAGGGAATTGAAATCGGCTTTTCAATTCACTTTCGACAAGATGGTGGACATTCAGTACCATGTGATAGACACAGCCTTTGGCCCCTGAAGTCATGGTGCGCTATCTGTTGACGACTCTTCAGTCTAGTCGATAGGTGGTTTTTAAAAGTCACATTTGGTATATATAAGGCAATATAAGGTTAAATTTTTTTCCCGTCGTTTTAGTCACTATTTTCATTATGGTGCAGTGACTGTCCATTTTCCTTGGCAGAAATGAGTGGAAAGCATTCGGGGACTATGGATGACAGAAAATATTGTTGCTATTATTTTGCATTTGAATATGTAGTCAGTATTTCTGGTTTTCATATGAAAATTTTGTTAATGATTCCAATGAAATCTCATACGATGAAATAATAAAAAAACGAGTTTAAGCCAATACATATAATACGGGAAATTTTTTTTTTATTTATTTATTTTTTTTTTGACATCCAGGCAGTTGGTAGATTTAAGACATTTGTCCATTTGATGGTGTTTAATGAGTCTAGATGTCTAATAGGACATCTAAATATCATCAAGGAATTGACATCTGTTCAGCCAGCTTCGCAGAGATGCCTAGACCATGGCACATCTTAAAAATCATCAGATTTTACCTCTGGAATCAATCAATCAATCATATATCATGACTTGGCTAGAAATTTGAATACGGTATATTCTTCTATCATATCTGCTGTACTTCCGTCAATAACTCCTAATTATTACTTGAAAAGCCTGAATAGTTCGGACTAAATTCTAATCATACCTATTTTATTTATAAGCAAAATAAATTTATAACTATTATTAATTTCCTGATTTCCTAAGCAAAAAGTTCGGATCTTAAATAAAATTTCGTAGATAACTACCTAGCGAAAATTTTATCAATAAAATTGTAAACGCTCCTTCCTCTTTTGATCAGTAGCATCTTAGCCGATGCAGCTATCAAAAATATTGCATTGTTGCCCGGAGAATAATACGTGGACTTGGGCTACTCTCGTTCCACTCTTATCACTCTTGCAACACTCTTACCACCATCGAATTCCCTATACTCCCTCAATCGGATGATAAACATTCGGTATCATGTGATGGATACAGCGTTTGAGACTTGATATTATGGTCTACTAACGGTTGGCGACACTTCAATCCAGACGGCAGAGGTTATAAAAAGTCAAATTAAGTATATCAATCTCATCATCGGGTAAAAAAAATATTTTGGCGAGTCACTTTTTTTTGCAAATGGTCGTGAAGGGAAACTTTAGATGTAGAAGAAATGAAGGTATTCAGGTGATAGTTATGAAGATAATTATTACCGCTATTGCTTGTGTGTGAGTAAATGGAAAATATTGCTGCATGCGGGCGGTAAGAAAATTTTTTTCATGGGGTCTTAAGTCCCTCATCGATTACTAGAAGTTCGCTTCTAAAAACGGAACAAAAGTCTGGATTTCGTTGACATAGAGAAAAATTAGACTGAGGAGTTACAATATAGATGCCACTACCTGCAGAATTGTCGATTTTACTGCCGTCAGTATACAATTTAATGTCACATTTAGGGATTTATTTACTTCCAAGGCCAATTGTCAAAGGTATTCTGACGCATTTTACTTTTTATTAATGGGAACAGGGAGGTTGAAATGAAAGTGAACCCTGGTAAGTTCTTCAGTAGGATTCATACAGGAGTGAAGAGAATGTGGCTCCACATTTTTAGGAATTATATTCAGAGACAAGACTTGACTAAAGGGACAATTTTTCTTGAGTCTCTGGAGGTTAGTCCAATTACATAGATAAAAAAAAATATGCGGCCTCGGCCTTCATCTTCTGCTGAGCTCACATACTTAGAACTGTTCTCTCAGGCGAAATTCCTAAATAAGAAGAATTGGATGGTTCCCCCTACTCATGATTGGTATAGAGCCAATAAGCCGAGCCACTCCTTAATTCTACCTTGTGATAGAAAAACCAACACTTGCCTGTCGCGCCTTGCCAGTGGCCACCTTAAATGTCTTTTCTTTTTTCAGGGTGAGGAATTTTACCCTCTTTGCCCTAAATGCTACCAACATCAGGCCTCTGCTGTTCATATTCTAGACTGTTTAGGACTTCATTGGAGAGAAATTTATTCTCCTCCCTTCCTCGTTTTTGACTTTCTTCTTGTCAACGGATTTTTGGATTTGGTCTGACTAAGTCAGACCATGGATATTAGCAACAACAAGAAAATTTTGCAACCTATTCCAATGAAACTCCGCTTGATGAAATAACATAAACAATTTAAGGTCAGAAAAAACATTAAAAAGTGAAATAATTTTAATTTTAATTAATTTTTTTTTAGAATTTATCATTTTCAGTGAAGAAGAATTTAACAAACACAGTTCTGGAAAATTGCAGAACATGCAACACATCAAATGCTTATAAAGAAGCAATTAATTTGCCTTAATTCCTAATGATATACACATTTGAAAATACCATTTAAAGAGTTAGCATCTCGAATTACTCCTTTTTCTGAATAATCAGCTTCATATGGAGGTCTAAAGCCTGGCACATCTTAAAAATCATCAGAAATTTGACCTCTTTCAACGTTTTCCACTTTGGGAGCAGATAGTTTGACCGGTAGGCCCAGTGTTTTGCTGTTATCCGCATGAAAATTTTGTCAATGGTTCCAATGAAATTCCGCATGGTGAAATAATAAAGAGTTGAAACCTATAAAAACAGTGTGGAGAAAAGATTTTTGATTTTTTTTTTTTTTTTTTTTTTTTTTGGATTTTTAACATCCAGATGCTGTAAACATTCCGCCATTCTTTGGTTTGTGATGTGCTTAGATTCCCAAAGTGTTGATTATTTGAAATATCATGAAGGGCTTGACCTCCGGTATCATCTCCACTTCATGTGTAGTCAGCTTGGCAGGAAGGTCTAGCTCCTGGTACATTTTGAAAATCATGAGAGATTTTACCTTTGGGATAACATTCACCTGGGGAGTAGACAATTTGACCAGTAGTCCAAGTCCTTGGCAGATCTTGAAAGCCATAATTGATTCTATTGTGGAAATCGATGTCTTACGCTTTGGTGGTGGAAATAGAATTACGTCTTTTTCAGTAAATTCAACATCACCAATGTCAGGCAAAACTGGAATGGTACAAGTAAGCAAATATAAAATACTTAATAAGTAGCAGTAAGATGGAAAATAGCTACAATGGTTAGCACAGTCGTAATATTTTTTTTATATTTATCAATAAAAGTTACAGATTCAACAAACTACTGGAGTTGTAAAATCGTAAGTGATTCCCAACAGAAAGTTCCAACTGTTATCTTCATTATTTTCTCCATTGCTATGTTTTGGCTATCGTTTTACATTGTTGGCTCTTTACTTATTGGGTATTGTTGTAGTCAATAATATCTATTATAATGAATTTTCTTATTACAGTTTTTAAAAAATTGGTTAGGATTTAACAATGATGATTGTGGTGTTTTAAATGAATGATGTAGGAGGAATAAGTGTCTGAAATAGAAAAGAGTTTAAAATTATGTATTTAATAAAATATTGTAGATCATCGATTTGAAAGCTAAACGACAATTAAGTGAGAAAATTTGTAAATAAATTCATCATTATAAGCACTACACATTTTTTTCTAAAAATTTAATTGAATCTTGTATTTTAAGTTAACACGCGTTTGGCACAGCTTGGCCAATATTGGCCCTTGCACCAGAAAAAAATCAGTCAGCCATATTTATAAGATAACTTACTCAAAAACGATAATATTCGATGAAAATAATATAAACATCTCAAGAATCCCATGCATTATAACTTTAATTAGTGAGGGTGCATCTCACAGAGCATTAATATAATAGGGTGCACAAAGCATTAATATAATAAACTAATCTAGGGTAACGTGAAGAAAATTGTATTCGGGGAGCAATTTTTAAAGTCTCGTGTACGAATTATTTATAGAGAATGTATTGAATTGTCAAAAAAATTGGAACCCTATAGTTTGACGAATCTCTACGTTTCAAAGCTCCTCCCTTTTGGAACCATGTCTGTCTCACCATAAACACGATAATTTACAAACTTTTCGAGATGAATGGATGAAATTTACATGAAAAGAAACGATCAAAATTTATTCACAGGAAATCCGTCTCAGTGTTTGTCCGCCAGTAAATGAGCACTAAAATTATGAAACTTTGGTCCAAATCCATGAACGGGTTAACAGACTGCCAATCATTAAATTCACGTATAAACGAAATTATTGAAAAATTCAGCATTTTAGATAATTAAATCTGGTATGTAACCTTAATACTGAACTATGAATTATACAAAATATAGTAATTGTATAACTATACTTTGGTGTCTAATTGGACGAAAAAAGGCGTCAGAAATGCATATTCAGTTTTCTTCAGTAACTTTTGAAGCACCCTCTTTTATATGAAAGGTTTCTAAAAATGAAGATCGCAGCAGTTGTGGCATTCAGTCTTTCTCAAGATCCACAATTATGTTGAGGGAAGGAGAGATTAGTGGGATAAATTTCTGGATCACGACTGCTATTCATTTGTAGAAAAGGAGTATTCATGTGATTTTTACATGCACTTAAAGAAGTTTTATTTAGCTAGAAAAAATTCTTAAATAAAATTCAAATCTCATTAAAATGTAGAATTATTAACTATGCTCATTTCAGTATACATTTAAGTTCAAAATAGTAAGAATTCTAAAAAGATATTTAGTGACGAACTTATTTGAATACTTGGTAAAACATGGAAATTCATGGAATTTTCATAGACAATCTGCTAGGATTAGAATTTGCACCTTAATTTAACCTGTTTTAATATATATTTAATCTATTAAATTAATCTTTTTTTTTATTTACTCAATTTCATATTATGTTTCAATATATCGAATCGGTATATCTGTGATATAACATTAATATATATTCCATGTATTATTGTAAGGGTTTCTGGTCATGTAATTATCTGAAAGATTTAACAATATAATTTTTCAGTGAAAATTTTCTGGTCCTTGCGCCATAAAAACCAACTAACAACATCAGTGAAAATTTGTATCAAGTTTCAAATTACTGCTTGTGTTACTCATTTTATTTTTCATGAGTGGAAAACCAATTCAAATAATGCATCGCTCTCTTTTGGATAAAAAAAACGTGGAAAAGAATGATCATAGTTAAGAAAAATTAGAGAAATAAGTCGGAATTTTTAATAATCCCCTTTTCCCATCCCCTTCCCCCTATAATTTGCTTTCTCCGTGACTCTTTAAATAATTTCCCGTTATAATTTTTTTGTTTCTACTGGAACAAAGACAGCGGAAATATATTTAACCATGTTTAAACTGTTTCCGAAATCAAGCTTAAAGTGGAAGGAAATTATTTATTTATTATTTTTTTTTTACCAAAGTGAAACTTTATCCTATAAATACTTAACACATTGTCAAGCGCCTGAATCAAATAATGCTCTCCTTAGAATGGAGTTGTTTTTTAGAATACTAAAATGGCGTTTTATCCAAAATTATTTTTGTTAACCAGCTGGTTTAGATTTTATTTTTATTGGTGAAATCGATTGAAATAAAATCTTCAAAGGATTAAAAAAATAATTTTCGTTTATTTTCTCTTTTGGGTTCTCTTTAGGCCAGGAGTGCCTTACTTGATAAAAGCACGTATCGTATTATTTGGCTAGAAAATGACAGATTCCAAGTTCACACATATACACTTATTACAAGAAGTCACAAACAATATATAATATAATATAATATACACACACACACCCTACAAGTACTAACACATCGCCACATACTAACTTTCATTCTATAAATTCGTTAAAGCAAAAAAATTTATATAACCGGTATTTACGGAAATTCGCAACAAGGTGAAGCGGATATACGTTTGATCAGGAAGTTTTTGATAATCATAAAATCAGTGGATGGTTTATATAACCTTGCAGTCCAAATTTTAGATTCTTGATTCGAATAAAATGACTTTCCCACACCTTTTTTTATATTTAATTAAATGTTTCATATTTTGTTTGTAATATCTATATTGCAAAAACTATTTGATTTACTCTCTTAAAACTATTTTCTGAAAAATTATGCTTCCTGATTTTTTACTACGCATTGAATTGTCATCCGGTTTCAGTGAATGATTCCAGCTATATTTTTGTTGTTTATGGCCTTCGTCAGCGATTTTAAGCCGAGTTTTAGTATCTCTTGTTTCTGTAGCGCCATCTAGTGCCAGGAGTGCGTCTTAGCTACTCATGTGTCACAGCCCTTTTCACGGGACGGACTTCATTCACACATTTCATTTACTCATCCACTGATCGTAATTTAGACCTGAATCACAGAACGATAACCTCTGATTCAGTACCCCTAGTGTTATTGTCTCGACTTGGAGGACTTTGTGGCTAAAGACAAATTTGTACGTGCACCAGCCACCATATACCCTGAGGGTCTTTGGTTTTCAGGGCTCGAACTCACAACCCAAGGGATGCGACTTCAACGCCCTACAAACCAAGCTATTACCTTTAGTTATATTTTTTAATTGCATAAGTATTATTAAATCCACTGTCTATGGTTACATGCTCTTATTTTTATTAATGACATTTATAAAGAGATCAGTTTTTTACAAGACCATAGTGGTCTCAGAATTTTTGGTTTCTCGTTTCGAAATCTAATTACACTAAAATTCCGCCCTATTTGTGTTGCTATTTCCCGTTATATAAAATCTCAAGAGACAAGTATCTTCATGCTAATTTAGTTTGCCACCTCAGGTTTTATTCTCATTATTCCACCACAGTTGAATTATATCTTCATGCTAATGTAGTTTGCCACCTCAGGTGTTATTCTCAGGATTCCACCACAGTTGAATTATATCTTCATGCTAATGTAGTTTTCCACCACAGGTGTTATTCTCATTATTTCACCACAGTTGAATTATAACTTCATGATAATTTAGTTTGCCACCTCAGGTGTTATTCTCAGTATTCCACCACAGTTGAATTATATCTTCATGCTAATGTAGTTTTCCACCACAGGTGTTATTCTCATTATTCCACCACAGTTGAATTATAACAACCTCCTCTAAAATGTTTCAGTGTTTCATTTATAAAAAGA
This sequence comes from Argiope bruennichi, assembly GCF_947563725.1. Lineage (NCBI taxonomy): Eukaryota > Metazoa > Arthropoda > Arachnida > Araneae > Araneidae > Argiope > Argiope bruennichi. The sequence goes on along the minus strand of NC_079154.1, from coordinate 124,413,051 downwards.
AACATTTAGTAAATTCACCTACACGGTTTTCAAATTACTATTTGAGCTTAAATGCCCTTTTCAACTACCTTGACTGTCATGTGTTGAGGTACAGTCCAAGTCTCCTTAGATAATAATTAATGTCATCAACAGTCATTGGATCTTACCCCATTAAAATGGATCACACAAGACGTGTGAGCCCATTTGTCTCCATTCCAAACTAAGCCGCTGCAGTATTTACAAATGTTTTAATTAATTGTCATAAGTCCTTTGTCTAATGTCTTTTTCGCTTTCTTTCTTTTTTTTTTTTTTTTTTTTTTTTTTTTTCGAGCACGACCTCGGCGAATGTCCAAAACAAGAAGCGACCTGTTTATCGCCCTCGACAACAATGCCGCGGCGCCAAACAGTGTTCCTGTCTTGAATGTTTGCATTCATTAGGGTCCACTCCCTTCGCTGGAGAATCGATATCTGATTTCAGAGCAGGATGAAATGATTTCACTCGGACCTCCTCGAACAATAGAACCTTCATTCTTCACTCTCGAAATAGATGGCGAGCCGAACGCCTTTGTTTCTTTCTTCCACTCTTTTTTTTTTTTTTTTTTTTTTTTTTTTTACCCTCCTCGCGCTTTTTCTCCCACCGTTTGGTTCAAGTTCGCTTGAGAATATGGCACGTCTGTTTTAGACACTTTAGGAAACTATAAATGGTTCCCAAACATGGCATTATTTACCTATTCCATCTGAAGCCGTGTTATCTATAATACAAATTTTGAAATTCGATATAGCTCTATGTCAATAATTTACATGAAATTAAAACTTACCTAAGATTTTGTTTAAAATTATCTAATTATCCCATTTCGATAGTCCTTATTTGAAATATTTTGAACCTTGTTCTGATTGCTCAAGCTCATTCAAACTTTTCATGTTTGTTTTATGATTATTATTTTATTAAAGGTAGGTAAATACGTTAAAAAGTCAATTTTTTTAGGGAGCTATGAATTTATTTTTATTTTATATTCTTAATGTTTGAATAGGTTTTTTTATAAAACAGTTAGGATTCTGTTTCTAAGTCTATTTTTTGCCAAGTTGCGCAGATTTTTATATGTGCATTTACATAAGTTTTAATGCTATTTTACATCAATAGATGTTATTTTCTCAAATTCTCATCTTTGATAGAATTTTCTTACGAAAAGCCTCATAAATTAAAATCTAGAGTATATTTTTAGTTCAAATTTGATGAAATATTTTTTCAATAAGTTCTGCAATTCATGAATTAGAGAATAGCTAATCTATTCATTTACAAATATTTTATAGTTATTTTAGTACTTCACAATTGAAAAAAAAGTTGAAGATTTCCGGATATTTATTAGTGAATTAATTAAAGAATGGGTAAAAATAAAGCATATTTGTTAATTGAGGAGATAGATAATGCATTTCTTAAGCTATCTGTAAAATTTTGTGCAAATCGTTTGATAAACCTTTAAACTAGAAAATGTTTGCTTTATACCTATTTTTACACAAAATAAACCTTTTTGTTCGATTTTTAAAAACGTTTGTCACTTAACCCTTTAAAGGGTCATTTTTTTCTAGTCATATTATGTTAAAATATTTTTATGCTTGATATTAGAATAAGAAAAGGGATTCATTTAGCTTATTAGATAAATTTAATTTGATTAATTAATTTGGTTAATTAATAATTAAGTGACAAACCAAAACACGTCATTTTGTGTGAAATAAAGAACTGAAGCATCTAAGTTTCAACTTATGCCAACCTACATAAATTCATACGAAGATTGATAAATTTGGTGGGAAGCATACTTCCCACGGCCCTAGAAAGGGTTAACTTATATATTTTGGTTTCATAGATATTTTCTCAATTTTTTTTATACAAATATTAAAAAATATAACAGTTTTCGAACATTTTTCGAAAAATTCATTATGACCATAGCCTTAATACATTAATACATTTCTTAAAGAAGATTTTTTCGACTATGGTGTCTGCAAATGGAATGAATCGACTTTCCCTCTAAATTCCATTACCCTCATTCAATTTTTTTTTACCTTTTTAAAAGATATTCAAATTTTAGAACAAACTTAATTGTATTTTTTTCTTAGAATGACTTAAATTTCAACACGAAAACCATGTTTAACAAATGTTTAGCGCAGATTGATCAAGTCTGGTCCTTGCGCCATAAAATCAAATTAACTATCTATCTAAATTCCATTACATAGTGTGTTTTGTAGTTACCTTCGTCGCATGATGACAAGCATCGAACCTTTGTTTTGAATATATTTAATTTGACCAAATGGATCTAACATTCGCAATTTCGGTCTTAAGAACTGCTGTAAAATTTCCTATTTCAGTTTGGTTGATTTTATTGAATTATGGCATTGGCATATAGGCGAGGAAAAGTAGGTGATTAACAGACAACCTGGAATAGATAATTTTGTCTACAATTTTATAAACATCAAGAAAACTATATGCTAAATTTAACATGTCTGTCTCATTGCAGGTTAATTTTCTTTTAAGAAAATAGCATATTAATTTTGTAAACTTTTTATGGTTCAGAGAGGTATAAAACGAGGAAACTAGTGCAATTTTCTTAATAAAATCTTTTGATATTTACAATAATTGTTACCTCGAAATAAAAAATGTGCAGACAAACAATTTTAAAAAAATCTATAATAGTATTAAGTTCATAAACCAATAAAGTGCATTGAAGAGAGGAAGAAATAAGAACAGTTTATATTCACAATTGCTTTAGCCTGGTATTTTAATATGGTTTATTTAAAAGGAGTAGAAATAATAATGCAATAATGAAATACAAAATGAAAACTGTTACCTGAAGTCACGCTTTTCTTCATTCAGATATATTTTTCGAATAGAAAAATAGGATTAAAAAATGGATTAGTTTTAATTATATTAAATATTCGTTATTTTAATATAACTTTATAATATAATGACTATAATTCGACAATGCCTTGTTAAGTTTTATATTTCTATTTATACTTTGCTTTTGCATAGTCAACATCATGGCTTTTGTGCCAATAAATCAAGAAATCAAATATACTTTGTTTTTAAAATTATTATATAAATATGCGATGTCGTACCTAAATGAAGTGCTTCACTAAAATTTATGTTGATATATGATAATAATTTGCTTTTGCCAATTTCATTCTTTTCTTTATTTGAGTATAGAATGTTATTACAAATATAAAAACAAAAAACACTAAAAAATAAAAAATTCTTCAAATTCATTTAAAAGGTAATTGCAATTCTTAATTCTTTGGAATAATTTAAGTGAAAAAAAAATTAATCCTTGTCGAAACTAAGATGATTGAGTTTTTGATAGAATTATTACAGCAAATCCATTTGAAATGCCTAATGTGAATTGGCTACAGTAAAGACGTGTCCGTTTCTTTTCGGATTTAATGGTTATAAAGAGACATACACTTAAAAATACAGATATATATGTAACATGGACTTTGAAAAAAAACCCGAATATTATCTTACGTTAAGAATAAGTTGATAGATTTGGAATGACCAGAACATTTCGTAATGCTTTCATCTTTTGCTATTAAGAAATTCATGACTTCCCTTGAATAAAAGCAGAATAAAAAATTTACAAAAAAGCATATCGATAACTGAATGGCGCAGCTAATCCAGATCTGACCAGTGCTCCATTTAAATTTAAACAAGCACATATTAATAACCAGATTATTCTTGAAAAAAAGTACACATGTTTCTATATTATTGATTAATTTAGTTTAATTAGGTTGTTTTATTATGTTAAAATATCTTTTCAAAGTTATGCGAGGATCATTCTCAGATAGGTGTCATCAATTTTGAACTTTGTTCCTATTACGAGAAACACGTTCCAGCTTTTCCATTCCATACCATCTAAAACAAAATCTATATATCATGCCAGGAGGAGGACATCTATTTTTTCGTGTACAAGATATCCTGAATCCTTCCGTGATTTATGCGTAGTTAGCTTTTTTTCACACTTAAAAAAAATGCCTTAATGCTCTAAGGGCTGCAGTGGCCTAGATGGTAAGACCTAATATTCTGTAGCAGAGGGTTCCAGGTCCGAGACCCAATTCTAACGAAGAACAGTCATGAAAGCGGCTCATTAAATCCGTAGCGACTAAATGTCCTCCCGCTGATGTGATGCGGAAGTTTTGCGGGGGTGTGCCAGCTCATGTGTCATCCTCATCATCTGACTGCGGTCAAAAATTACGTTGTCTGTCCCAAAATAACCCTAGTGTTGCTTTAAAAACAGGACGTTAATATAACTAAATTAAACTTGAACGCTCTAAGTACCTACTCTGATGTCAATAGTTTAATTCAACAGGTTTCATAAGAATACAGTTTCATTAATATAAATTTCCAGTTCGAATACTGAATCGGGATTTTTTTTAATCATTTGTTTCATCACTGGTTTCAAATTGTTAAGAATTTAGTTAAACAATTGATTTTTTCTAAAACAGCTTGACATGCATATGTTTTCAGTTGCAAAAATATTTTAAATTATGTAAATAATGGTATATTATCTTCTTTGATTCAATAAATTTACTGCTGAAAAAGTTAAGAAATCAAATTTTTATAAATCTTCTTTTTCCTACAAGTCTTACTTTGTTAAATACTCTTGTATAATATATTTTATAAATATACAATATATATAATAATAATAATGGAACATTTTAAACCAAAATGCTCCACTACTATGCAATTAAGTTGGATTAACTGTGCATTTTAAACGATTTCAAACAATCTCAATAGTTACTTTGAGATAAATCGTATGAGTAACAATCGGTTCTTGCGTCAGGGAATTGTTGATTGCCATAAAATAATGAAATACGAAGCTTTTTCGAAATATTCAAAAGTTGCTATGAAACTGCTGCGGTAAATTTGACTTGCATACGAATAGAATACGCATGCTTATATTATTTCTGTCATATGTAAATATACCGATTTCCAGAACTCGAATTCTTTGATAATGATGAAGAGTTAAATTTTAGGGCATTAGAATAATAAAATTGCAACAAACCGTTTTAGATATTGGAATGATTTCAAAATATTATGTTTACAGGCAGACGGCAGCAAAATATCATCCCCTTTTGTACTTCATGCATGATTTATGCAATGAGGATTTTAATAAATTTTCAAATAAATTTGAAATAATCGATGAAAATAAAATAGTCACTAATAAAATAATTTTTAAACATACTATGTGACAAATTTATTTTCAATTACATCTAAGTTTAAATGAAATCCAGATCGTTCATCTAGATTTTGTTTCGGCTTTATTAGAGGATATTGATTGATTAAATCTATACTTATATAAAGCTCAGTGTGTGTGTGTGTGTGTGTGTTGGCGCTCTAAAGATCAGACCGTTCAACCTACAGCTACCAAATTTGGTACATGTATACCTTGGAGGTCGGGAATGTGCACCTGGGGTCCCTTTTTTTGAATTTTTAATTAGAATTTTAATTATTAATTAAAAACTAACTTTCCAGCCAAAAAAATCTTTTCATTTTCCCCACCGCCAAATCAATAAGGTTTAATTTTTTTTCCCACGTCAATGAGGCTAGGCTTAAGATTTTTCGGCCGGTTATTTTAAACGATTCTGTTTATTTTCTTAATGTTTGATGCATTTAAAATTAAACATTGTTAATTAATCAATCTTCCAGATTCATTCTGAAGTATTTTTAAATTAAAATAAAACCGAATAAAGGAAATTAAAAATTTGTAATCTGTATAGCGTTACCCCAACTGGCGTAGAAAAATTCACGTATTTGCGTTACAGTAACTGGCGTTGAAAATTCACGCATGCGCATTGTGTTCTGATTGTTGACAACGGATGCGGACTTGATTTAAATTAATTTTAGTTGCATGCTTTTGCAATTAAATTGTATTTATTTTAGTTATATATTTTTTGTATATGCTTATAGTTTTAAGTACATCGTTTTTTAAGTAGTTTTTTTTAACCTGTGTTCGACCGATTATTTTAACCGATTCTGTTCATTTTCTTAGTGTTTGATGCATTTAAAATTAAACATTGGTAATTAACCGATCTGCTTATGATGAATGAGATGATGAATCTGAGAAAATTTTGTTGACAAATTCTTGAGATATTATATAAATTAAGAAAGATATTCTTTAGTGCCCATAAAGTTTAAACGCCCAGTGGCTCTGTTTTCAGTAATCATATTATAAAAAAATGCTTTGTTTCAGTAAAAAATATTATTATATTAACTGCAGATTAATCCTTTCCACTTTAATTTAAAGAATAAATTCTACAGGAGCTAACAGAAAATGAGAGCGATACATATTACGTTATGACTGAAGGCCTTTATAATATTATGAGTGAATTATATGACTATCAAAATTTGAAGTTTTAAAATATTCTGATGAAGAAGTTATTAAATTAGGAATTGCATAAAATAATTAATTATTGAAATTTTAACGAACATTAAGATTGGCGAACCGCTGGTCGCCAAAGGCGGCTAATAAATAAATAAAATAAGCATGATCATTACTCGGAAATGGTGCTTTTTCAGCAAAATAGATAAAATAATGCGTTCTATAAGATTTTGTACTATTGGCTTTTGCCTCTAGATATGGACGTTTATATTTCTTAATCATTATTATATTAGTTATAACAGGATTTTAAATGCATTTTTTTAATTATTATAAGGATAATGCTTATAGTTAATTATTGAAAAAGATAGATATTAAATGAAACAAACATGATGAAACATGATCGTTATTTTCTTTTCACAACGATCATTATCTTGCATTAATATATCACGAATTGACACAATTGGGTCTGTTCAATAAAATGTGCCAAAAATTTTTTGATGTATAATCTTTCTGATTTTAATACGGAAAAATACGATTCAGATTAGAAAAAAAATTAAGATATATTTTTTTCAATTAGAACATAAATTATCTTTTAAATTGAAGATTAAATCAGCTGGAACGGTCTCCCCCAAACTTTCTTGCATATTCTCTAATAAATTTGTCAAGCCTTACGTAGCATATTTGTGTGCAATAATTACAAAATATTAACTCTTGGTACGAATTTTGCATTTTTATTGCATTTATCGCTTCAGCCTTGGCGATCAATCCCTGGCATGTGGTTAGTAATTTCCGAAAATAGAATGTGCGTTTTAAATGCATTTTTCCAAACCGATTGAAATAAAAATTTCACTTACAACCAATATTGACGTCATAAAATTCCCTACCAAGTTTGATATATTTAAGTCAATGCGTTTTTGAATTATCGCGTTTATATGCTTCTGAAAGCACAGACCGACAAATGATCAGCTCTTTGTTGCATTTGGCTCAAACTTTGACAGCCGTATACAGTATAGATGTTAAATCTGTGCATCTTATTTCATGTATTTTGCTCTCTTCGTTTTGTAATTATTATGTTAGATTATATTCGAACAGACGGACTTCATCTAAACGGATTTTACTCAAAATTTGATAAATATCTGCAAATCTGACGTAACGTCTGTGCACCAAATTTCATCCGTCTAGCTCAATGAGTTTTCGAGTTATCCTTGTCAAAGACAGACGGATGGACATTTTCCAAAAATGTGTGTTTTCCTACTTGGGAAGATCTAAAACGTGGAGGTTCGCCAAAATCTCTCTGTTTGGCGCATCATAGCCAACATATGCTCTTGTGCCAATAAAATCCACAAAATTGCCAAAATCTCGAGTTCGAATTTTTTTAATGATTACTATTACTTTATTTATACTACATATATAAGAAAGTAAAAATAATGATATTTTTTTTTTTTCCTAAAAATGATTTCACATTAGAATTCATATCTAGAATCTTAAAACATTGCTCACAGTATGAATTTAAATTTTTATGTCTTTTTACCACAAAAATAAATTATCTTCTTCAGCTTTAAACGATTACAAAGACCGACCAAAAGAGTATAAAAATATTTAAATTTTGCTTTCTCTCCAATTAAGCTCTCACTACAAAGAGCATTTTTAATAAGTGCAATGAAAGTCGCCTTGTTTATTTCCATTCATTGGATTTTATTTTTCAAACGAAGCCTTCCGTGCTTCGGGAATACGCTTGGTAAAATCTGTTTCAATGAAACATAAAAATTCTTTTGATTAAAGGTTCAACACAGACTACTATTTAAATTCTGAGAACATAGTGATTTATTCATTCCCTCGAGAAATTTATACAAAGTAAAATCACCGGCTTTTGTTACGAATACATAAAATGAAATCCTTTTAAATCTGCATATATTATTTAAAACAACTGCCGAAAATCGTTTGCAATCGGTTTCTAACTTCGCAACTTTTGTTAGAACAGTAATTAAATGCTGCCATAAAATGTTATAGTAACTTTATATCCAATTTAAACTAAGGAAGATTTTAAACATCATAGGATCATTTAATATTGGTTAATACAAAGTATCATATAAATTTAACGAAAAGCAGAATATTCATTTAAGAAACGTTCACTGAAGAAGAAGCGAAATGTGATTTTAATAAAATTAGAAAATAAGTGATTTTTTTAAAAATTTGACTGAACTTCTTGAATTCAGTTTAATTAAATTCGAATTAAGATACATTAATATGAATTATTTCCTTATTCGGCATACGGGTGATTAAAACGTGTTTGCTTATATGCATTTACATACAGAAAAAAAATATTATGAGCGTTTTGCATTTGACTTTTTGGCATTTTCTGCATAGTATTTGCATATTTGTATTTGAAACTAAAATATTTGCAATTTTAAGTAATGGTTGAATTAAAAAGAGTAACATTTATAACATTCTTAAAACGTGTAGAAATTAAAGAGTAAAACTTATGTAGAAATTAAAGAGTAAAATTTATTTTAAAACATTCTTAAAACGTGTAAAGTTTTTTCGTAATATATTACACGAAGATTGTATCTACAAATTATTAGAAATTATGAAATATTCACTTTGGCAGATTTGTTTTATAAACTTCTCCACAAAGATATCATTCAAAAATTTAAAAAGTTCTTAACATAGTTTTGCCTAGGTCTTCAAGGACAAAACTTTTCTCAATAATGTCTATAAATCAACGGCAATGCTCTTTTCAAAACTTTCTTTTATTACTCTCAAATAAAAATATTGTCCCTTCCAACCCCCTTGAAAATTGTGGACTTTGGACTAGCCACAATGTCATGAGTATTCAGTCCCACATATGAAAGCTGAGTACTTCAAACTATGATAAAGAAAATGGGTACTCGTGTATTAGTAGCACCATATTAGCGAGCAATAATATCAGAATATTGCTCTTTAGTGCGAGTCCAGCATTCTTAATACATTTAGCATTCATTATTCTGTTATTTATTTACTGAAAGTTAATCACTTTCATGAGGTTCAGAAATGTTAAAAAGTCGAATATGTGTTTTAGTAACATTTTTTTTTTTCGACCAATGGGAAACCAAAATTTGCACAACTGTAACTGCAGTCACAAAATTGATCTCATGCTAAATTTCCTTTATAAAATTTCTGCATTTTTGAGCAATTACGTTTAAATTGACGCAAAAAAATATAGATCGACTAACGATCAATTCTTTATCGGGTTTGGTTGAAAACTAGCGAGTCCAATGGTCCATAGCCTTCTCTCATATGCTCAAATAATGATGGTATCCCAGAAAACGTCTTGCATAGCATTGGGGTACAATAATTACGAAATATTAACTTTCGACGTGAATTTATGGTTTTTATTGAATCTATCGTGATTTATTTGCCGATTAACAACCTGGCATGCGGTTAATAGCATCCGAAATTCGAATTTCTGTTTTATTCTTTTGCTTGATTGATTGAAATTAAATTCAACACAAATATACACTTGTAGAAACAAAATCGCATGCCAGATTTGATATATTTAAATCCTTGCGTTTTTGAGTTATTACGTTTATATGATTCTGAAGACTGATAGACAGTCCGCCTGTTGTTGGATTTGCTCAAACACTATAGAGGTTAAATTTGTGTACTGTACTTTATCCATCTACCTCTCTTCGTTTTCTATTCGAATAGTAGGACAGGCAGACTTTCTCTGAACGAATCGTTCTCAAAATCTGACAGAAATTTACAAATTTAAGACAAAGATAGTATATCAAATTTAATCAATCAAGTTCAAAAAAGTTTTTGAGTTATCTTTGTCAGAAACAAACAGTTATCAGAAATGTGTTTTTCGAATTCATGGAGAGATTTTCGAATTTTCTTTCTCTATACTTCGCTAACAAGAAAGGAAAACTACGGATCTATATTTTAGATACTAAATCTTTGCGACAAATTTTATCTATATAGACATGTTTTATCTGTTTATATTTTGTAGTTATGTACATATATGCACTTGGATAACTGGAAAGATAAGCTTCCTCTGAATGGATTTCATTCCTATAGTTTAAATAATTTTTAAATAACTTTCACAGACAAAGAGACATGATTTCCAACATGTGATGTTTGAATTCAGAGAGATGTGAAACGTCGAGATTAATCAAAATCTCAATTCCGAATTTTCCGGCAATAATACTTTATTTTCGTAGATTTCGTTTAGAGGAATATGGAAAAGTTTCCAAATTATGTTTGAAGATTCGTTTGTTGAAGTCAGTTCTTTTAGTGTCAGTTCAGTTGTATGGCAAATTTAGCAGCGCAGATTTCAGAATTTTGTTAATGCTGCCAGGTTCCCGCTCTTTTTATTTATTTATTTTGAAAAAAATGAACAATGAATTCCAAAATTTACTTGATCAGATGCATTATTCAATTTGTATTTGTTATTCAAACAATAAAACACGAATTTTCATACGATTTCAAAATTTAATTTTTTTTTAAATTTCAAAACAACATATATATTTATTAATGATATTTATACTAGCATAATATTTTCTTTTAATATCTATTATATTTTTAAAATTATTTTGAATTTTTACCTGAATATAATGAGCTTAATAAATTTATTTAAGTTTCTTCTGTGGGCTGCAGAGACAATAAACGTTTATATATGCGAAAGAATTTAAAACAAGTGTTCTATTTTAATGGATAATGCAAGAATCAATTAGAAAAAATTATTTGCAAATATGGCTCTTTTGGTGTTAGAAAAAGGTAAACTACAAAATAAAAATCGCGTTTGGTTAACTTTCTTTTCCCATTAAATTTTTTATTTAAAAATTTTATGTAAATTTTCAGTTTTGCTTCTAAAATCATGAGTAATTTTTTTCATCAAATTTTGGTCTTTTATTAATTACTGTCTGCAAACATGCTTTCAGATAGACGCACAGATAGTTTTAAAATAGCTTCCTTGAAATGAAAGAGGTATAAAGTTCTTTAAAATATCAATGACAGCTTTTTAAATTACAATAATTATTAAATATAATGGCGCCAAAAAGTGATCGAATAATTAGAAATTATATAGGAATCCCTAAAAATGATAGTGTATTCGAATTTGATTTTCCATGTCATCGCAATTTCATTCTGAATAACACCTAACATATAAATCTAAATAAAATTAAATAATATTTTATAGAAATTAATAAGAAAGCATGAAACGATAAAAAAAATAATAAGTCACAAAAATGGTAGAATATCAATACATTTTTTGGATAAATTTTGAAAAAAATTAAAATGAGTTGATTCTTTTTTAATATAATAGTCTTAACAGTTTAAAAATGGTTTAACTTTTGTCTTAGGACATATATTTTGCAAAAAATTATTTTATTTATAAAAAAAAGGGCATGAAACATAAAAAAACAAACAAAGAACATGCAATGGTATTTGAAAGCAAATTATTTTTTATTGAAAAAGTTGTATATTTTTTCTAAATGCTGTTAAATTAGTAAATTTATCTCACTTAATTGTTTTCTCTGGATTATAAAGAAAAATGAGCTCAGAAACAAGAAATGATGATAGTAAACCGAAAGCTCATTTGTTGTCAGAATTATGTAGAAACCAACTTTGATCCCTATAAAACCGAACTTAGTGAAAACTTTTCTGCTTCAGTTTCCCGCAACCTGTAGTGAGAGTCGCACGATGAACTCTCGTAAACGAGCATTCAGCCAGAATAAAATGTTTTGAGAAAGAGAAAAAATATAAAGATTTGATTTTCTTTTCCTCTGTTAATGATAAATGATAATAATTATTCAATAATAATAAATTATAATCTTATTGGAATATTTATTTTTAAGATAAAATTTGCGAAATATTGTTTTGTCTTTCGATTAAAAAAACTTTTCGATGAACTTTAAAAGTATTCGTATTCGAAACTTTTTAGTATGTATTGTATGTGCTTTTTATATGAGAAATTAATTACAATCAATTTATAATTTCGGGCTAGAAGCAATTCTCATAATATAAGAATATAAATGTCTGTATATTTGAAAGGAAAATGCATTGCAAGAGAAGTTAACCTCTTGACGTACGGGAAGTTAACCCCATAATTTCTTACTTAGATGACATATCCTATTTGAGACATTTGTTCTTATTTCAATTCCTATAACGATGAAGCATTTCAAATGATTTCTGCATTTTAAATTACTTAATACTTTCACTCAACTGCTGATTTAAAATTAAAAATTCAATTCAGCCATTTGATGCACAAGTCAGACCCGTCATTGAATGCAAAGGGATAAATAATCGATAAAAAAGGTCGCAGTAAACGAAAGGTTATTCGGAACTGTTCAAAGAACGAAAATAGGATAACTTATGAGTATACAGAATACACGCGTCAAAGAAAAAATGTTTACATCCAAAAAAAAATTTTTAATGTTTGGAGCTCCGTTGACTATGGTTGACATTTTTCATAATGCTTGTAAAGTAGTACATATTTCTCTATTACTGAAAATTTGTTATTAGTTACAAGAGTTTGACTTGCAGGTGAGATATGATTTATGAAAAAGGAAATTAGTAGACCTGTGCACACATACGATTTGTATCAAACAAGTGTTTGATTGATACAAATCGCATGAGCGAAAGTATGAATAAATATTTGTGCGAAGTCTCAGACTGGCTGTCATCAGTGTATTTCAGACCGATAATAGTTTCCCATCCGACTTAATGGGAAAAGAATAATTAAACGTGTATGAAACATCGCTCAAGATAATATTTCACGGTTGATTCGTCTGTTACTTTATTATCTTTAAAAATTTACTTTAAAATTTAGTAACTATAAAGTCCTCGTATGTATGCACTGACTCCTAACCAACTCCTATCAATGTACCTCATGCCTACTTTCATTCAACTTTATGGTTCAATTTCAGTTTATTTTAGCTACATAAAAATTATAATAATTTAGTTGCATAAAAATAGAAAGCAATGCTAGGTCTATCTTTGGCCGGACTTTGGAATTTTGAACAGTGGTTAGATATTAAAAACGGCATCCGAGTTTGTGGCCCCATTATCCAAACTTCCGCACCATATCAGCAGGACGCCATTTGGCACCGACGAATTTAACGGCCGTCAGAACTGTGCATCGGATATTTGGCGATGTAATCGGATATTTGGCGCAGAATGATCAAATCTGGTCCTTGCGCCATAAAAACCAACTAACTAACTAAGTAATCGGATCTCTAACGTGGAACCTTCTGGTAATGAAGACAAGACATAAGCTACCAGGCCCCCACGGCTTTCTCTTTAATTTGAACTCACCATTTTGGCTTCATTATGACCTTTTGTCGTTTATCATCGTTTTACCAATGTTTTTTTATATAACTTTTATAGAAACTGTTTTTATTAAACTTTGAATGAGAAATAAACTTGTTTGGCGCAGTATAACCTTCATATTGGTTCTTGTGCCATAAAACCTTAAACCAAACCCATGGCTTTCTCGGTTTTATTGGGAAAATTTGAAGGAAATTCGAACTCCTGTCCGAATTATGGTAGCATGAAAATTCTCTACAATTGATTTGTCCGTCCTTATTTCACTTTTAAAAATTTACTCTTAATAAATAAAAAAGAACTACAATAGTAAACTGCAAATAAAAAATGTATTTATAATAATATTATTATGCGCGTGTTATAATAGTAATTGCTTAAAACAACGAAAAATATTGTAATAAAATGTATTTAAAAATATTTTTGAAAATTTATTAAAATTAGAAATTTGTTATTATAATTGAATAATTGAGTTTTGAATTTTAAAGTGATATGAAAGGGTTTTTGTGCAATAATACATATAATCCGGAGTTACTCAGGAAAACATCTCAAAATTTTGATTAATTTTTAACTAGGAATCTAATTATAATTTTAATAACTGTTTTTTAATGAGAATTTTTAGTCCAAGAAACAACTATCTGTCAAATTTGCATCGATTTTAACTATCTGCCTTATAGAGAATTTTGTACTATTACTGATTTGTACATTTGATCGTTTCATAATATCTTGAATACCATGACTTATGGCTAGTGTATCAATGTATAAATATTTTCACGTTAATGAAGCACTGAAAATGCGCCTGTTGCATTTATCAATTGATTCGGGCCAGAGAACACCAATGCAAGCGGGATGACCCTTTCACCCATTTAAAGTATTTAAAGGCTCCTCATCATAACATCATAGTTTGAGGTCGTTATTAATTATACTAGCAGGCACATTTTAGAATACACTAGAGACTCGCTCATCATGTAGCGATTAGTTAATTATATGTGGTTGCACGTTCCTATCCTCAGAATATCCCACGGAACGTAACCCATAATGAAAATGCATATCCGTATAGAGTAAATATCATTGGATATACTATGATTCATTCACAATTTTGAGACATTTTATCGATTAGTGATTTTTGAGAAATGGTGAATTATGCTTTCTAATCTTATTTGGTATCATTAAAATCATGATTTGAGGGAGTACAGAGGCTATTTTGGAAAGGGCGAAAATTTTGAGCCGTGACCAGATAACGATACCTGAACCTAAACATAATCCATTTTGGTACTAATCAGGACATGTGTAAATAAAGCACATTCTACAATAGATGCGATGATATTAGTATCTCTGAAATATTGGGTTTTAAATATGTTTGTAGATGATGAAAGTTGATCAGTAGAAAAAAATCCGACTTTTCACTTACGTCGTATTTTTTTTTACAATAGCTCACCTTCCGGAAGATTAATTTGAATGCTCCACAACAGAAGCCTTTGTTTCGTACTTAATCAGATGTGTGGCATTCCGGGAATCATCTGGCAGCAGTTTCGTTTGGGCGCACAAATGACCGCTTTGAGACCCGTGCCCATATTGACTTGTGTCGCTCTAGTCATTAGCGGCAAAATATTGGAGAAACGATTAGGAACGTGAAGTACATTTATGACAGTTAGGTTGTGCACACGTACCTCTAGCGATGCCCCCATGTAGGACAAGTAATTAGTGACACTTCTGTTCAACTTTTTTCCTACCGGTTGAATAGAAAATGGAAATATGTGTGCACTACCCAAAGGGTATCAACGTACTTCATACCGCATATTGCTTCTTGGATATTTTACCAATAACGATTTGACCCACAAAAATCGATTAGGAACGTGAAGTACATTTATGACAGTTAGGTTGTGCACACGTACCTCTAGCGATGCCCCCATGTAGGACAAGTAATTAGTGACACTTCTGTTCAACTTTTTTCCTACCGGTTGAATAGAAAATGGAAATATGTGTGCACTACCCAAAGGGTATCAACGTACTTCATACCGCATATTGCTTCTTGGATATTTTACCAATAACGATTTGACCCACAAAAATCGATTAGGAACGTGAAGTACATTTATGACAGTTAGGTTGTGCACACGTACCTCTAGCGATGCCCCCATGTAGGACAAGTAATTAGTGACACTTCTGTTCAACTTTTTTCCTACCGGTTGAATAGAAAATGGAAATATGTGTGCACTACCCAAAGGGTATCAACGTACTTCATACCGCATATTGCTTCTTGGATATTTTACCAATAACGATTTGACCCACAAAAATCGATTAGGAACGTGAAGTACATTTATGACAGTTAGGTTGTGCACACGTACCTCTAGCGATGCCCCCATGTAGGACAAGTAATTAGTGACACTTCTGTTCAACTTTTTTCCTACCGGTTGAATAGAAAATGGAAATATGTGTGCACTACCCAAAGGGTATCAACGTACTTCATACCGCATATTGCTTCTTGGATATTTTACCAATAACGATTTGACCCACAAAAATCGATTAGGAACGTGAAGTACATTTATGACAGTTAGGTTGTGCACACGTACCTCTAGCGATGCCCCCATGTAGGACAAGTAATTAGTGACACTTCTGTTCAACTTTTTTCCTACCGGTTGAATAGAAAATGGAAATATGTGTGCACTACCCAAAGGGTATCAACGTACTTCATACCGCATATTGCTTCTTGGATATTTTACCAAAAACGATTTGACCCACAAAAATCGATTAGGAACGTGAAGTACATTTATGACAGTTAGGTTGTGCACACGTACCTCTAGCGATGCCCCCATGTAGGACAAGTAATTAGTGACACTTCTGTTCAACTTTTTTCCTACCGGTTGAATAGAAAATGGAAATATGTGTGCACTACCCAAAGGGTATCAACGTACTTCATACCGCATATTGCTTCTTGGATATTTTACCAATAACGATTTGACCCACAAAAATCGATTAGGAACGTGAAGTACATTTATGACAGTTAGGTTGTGCACACGTACCTCTAGCGATGCCCCCATGTAGGACAAGTAATTAGTGACACTTCTGTTCAACTTTTTTCCTACCGGTTGAATAGAAAATGGAAATATGTGTGCACTACCCAAAGGGTATCAACGTACTTCATACCGCATATTGCTTCTTGGATATTTTACCAATAACGATTTGACCCACAAAAATCGATTAGGAACGTGAAGTACATTTATGACAGTTAGGTTGTACACACGTACCTCTAGCGATGCCCCCATGTAGGACAAGTAATTAGTGACACTTCTGTTCAACTTTTTTCCTACCGGTTGAATAGAAAATGGAAATATGTGTGCACTACCCAAAGGGTATCAACGTACTTCATACCGCATATTGCTTCTTGGATATTTTACCAATAACGATTTGACCCACAAAAATCGATTAGGAACGTGAAGTACATTTATGACAGTTAGGTTGTGCACACGTACCTCTAGCGATGCCCCCATGTAGGACAAGTAATTAGTGACACTTCTGTTCAACTTTTTTCCTACCGGTTGAATAGAAAATGGAAATATGTGTGCACTACCCAAAGGGTATCAACGTACTTCATACCGCATATCGCTTCTTGGATATTTTACCAATAACGATTTGACCCACAAAAATCGAATGTGTGTATCCAAGATTTGCCGCATTAATTGAAATATTCATAACAGAAATGGGTCCTTCTGCCTTAACTGTTCCTCTTTTTTTTATGGAAGAGGATCAATGAAGCGCACGTTATAACACGAAAAGGCATTTTCTAACAGAATCCTTAAATGCCTAACAGAGCAGTGATCCCACATATGAATTTATAATGGAATCGAAAATTATAAAAGAAATATTTCACCTAATGCTAGTGAAGTGCAAGTTTTGTGCATTAATGCAAATTATACCAAGACATGGAGATTTGCTGAATACTTCAACAGATTCGGAAGGATACATAACAGAATGTGCCGAACTCGAGGAAATTAGAAGAAAACTCATTATGAATAGTAATTTTAACACAATATTACAATTTTCTAAAAATTTAAAAACATCTTAAAAAATGAAGAAGAAATTTTCTAGTTTTGTACTAACAGTTTGAAGATTCTTTGAAATTTTGTTGGCCATTTTCACTTATGCAAACATTGAATAATTAATGAGCACAGCAGCCCAGTCACAATAACCACTGTTTATATGGCTTAGTTCTGTGATAACGAGGTGACTGGCTGGCTGTAATTAAGAAAGAAAAAAAAAAGAGCAGCAATCCCTGGGGTTTTGATGTGCAGTATTAAATAACGGCTTGTAATTATTACTTATTCTTGACAACGGAGCTTCCTTTATGAAAGAAAATTTCGTGCCGGGTATTTCTCACATCGAGATGTGAGGTACATATTGAGTGTGAGAAGATAAATTACTTTGATGAGAACATCTTGTTGTTTCCATATATTTGGAAAAAAGATACGAGAAATTTATTTCTTTTTTTATAAAACAGTATAACGTTTCAATTCTTTCACTTTTTTTTTTTTTTTTTTTTTGAAGAAACTTTTTGCTCTGACAATATTTACGGTTCATGCATTCATATTTCACCTAAAATTTCTTTTGACGTCCATGTTTATAGAACTTTTCGAGAATCGGATATTTCAACTAAATTTAATTTCCGACTCTTCCAATGGGATTTCTAAATTCAAGGTCACGAATCCAAAGTTTCTAATTCAAGTTGAATACCGTTTCAAAATTTATTGAAAAATTGGGGTTCTAGTCAGAGTCTGTGCATTAAGGATCCCTTAATTTCTCTTGAGAACTGGTATCACTGCTCACAACCCTTCGATCTCAAACAAAAAAAGAGTCAGAGGTGGGATTCGAGAGATCGGTTTTCCGAATCCCAAACCTAATCTAAATAATCGGGCAGCGGCGGGCTACGATTCCAGCAACCCTATCAATCTGTTGACCTCCCCATCGCTCGGCGAAGTGGTACAGTCGCCAACGCTCGCACACGGCGTATCGACCGAACACCCGCTCAGACTCACCTAGGAATCGTCTGCAGCCAGGGGGTGAGTACTCCAGCTCTACACCCTTTCTTTCCTGTTCATACGCCATTTCTCATAGGGTCCTGTCTTGTTCTTGACTTCCTGGAGGATGTGTTGGACACGATTCACACCCCTCCCTCGACCCGGTGCTATCGTTTGGTACCGGCACACCCCTCTCCCTCCCCCATCCCTCTCCGGAGTATCATCGTCTGCGAAATGATGTTTGTAAACGTACTTCATGGGAGCCGGTATCACTTACAGCAATTTTTTCCCGGTTCTGTTTCCTGTTTTAGTCACAGGAAAAACATTTAGCAGATGCATTCTGAAGGAGAGAGGAAAAAGGTGTTACTAATTAGTTTTGTCACGGAAAGTAATATTAGTTTTCGTGGTCAACTATTGTAGAGTTAGGTGTAACAGTTCCACTGACTTAACTGTGAACAACTTTTCTAAAATCCTGCTTGCGGAAACTTTTCTAAAATGCTTGTACGGAAGTACCCAGCATGCTTATTATAAAAGGATTTCAATTAAAAAGGTGTAATAAAATTGTAATAAAACATATAGTAAGTTTTAATATATACCGGAATGTGTTTTTACTTTTTTTTCATTTTTATCTTTGGAACTAGAAATTTTAAAAATACCGGTTACAAAATTCATGAATGCAATATTTGAAATTTTGAACTTCTTTTCGAATTACGATATATATTCATTTCTTTCTTTTTTACAAAGAATTGATATGATCAATATTTGTTTTTATTACTGCCGTTTATTTAATGTTTGATTATGATTATATATGTGACAGTGATATAATTAGTTTATAGTTCCAATTACTTTCAGGTTCAAACAATGTTTGAACAGTAACTCAGTATTTTTCAACAAGAATATAGATTTGAATAACATATAAGGGATGGGATACAGCTTTGATATTTATAAAAGATGAAACGATTTTATGGAATTATTTTTTTCAAAACTTTTTGTTATTGTATAACATTTTATCCAACAATTCAGCTCTATGTATTTAAAAACGAATCATTTTTCAAAATTGAATTAAGTTGTGAAGTAATCGAATTAAGTTTTAAAGAATATTTTTCGATGGAATCATTTTGGAAAAATTTGTTTGCATTTTTTTCAGATGTTTGGAAAATATTTTTTGTATTTTGAAAGCTATAGTTATAATTTCGGTAATAAGTTAATAATAATATAAATTAATAGTAATAATTTCAGTGATAATATGTTTTAGATATTCCCGTGAATTCATACCACAATGTTTTTCCATAAAAATATCATTATGTAGTTTTCTTAGTATTGTATTTATTGTTTCTGAATCAAAATGCTTTATAATAAAATTTCATTTTTAAAGAATTGGGGCATTATAACCATAATGAATAATTGCAAAAGTTTATGTACTTAATTACTTTAAAAATTGTAATAGTTCATATATCCTTCAAATTGATACATAAGAGAAATCTAAATTAAAATCGATCTAAAATTGTGACAAGGCGCTACACGCATCAAAAAAAGTTTACATAAACATTTGTAAATAAAATAAAATTCTTGTTTAAGTATTTCAAGTTTATATTGATGACATACATGTATATATTATGATTTATTAGCTTTATTTCTTATTGACTAAAAGATTAAAATTTGTTTTAAATATTTATGCGTCACTTTTTTTTTAGATAAATCAAAATTAAATTTATTCTATCTTCAAGAAAACGCACCTTACGTTTCTAACAATAAATATTACTTGGAATTAATTCTATATCGAGACTGCCATTCACTTGATACCGATGTTTTGAATTAACTTTTTTTATCCCATTAGTTCTTATATTTCCATTTTTGATTAATGACTATTTTCGTAAATTAAATAAGCAAACCAGTATTCTCATTTTTTAATGATCTTCAATATATTCGACTACCTTTTCCACTTAAAAACTTTGTTTTGCTTCATAATTAACGAACCAGAATACTATGTTTAATTTTTATCTACATTCTCATTGATAATTTTAACTGTTGATTTTATAAAAAGAAAAAGAAAAACAAAGGCTGCCTGCACGGCATACAAATGAGCTTTTTTCGGTGTAAGTATTCTAAGCATGAGCTTTCAGCAACACGGTGGGCTGCTCTAATGAACTGTTTAGTGTTAAAAGGGATCTTTAAATGATTACTAACATGAAAAGTTACGGAAGTGCTTTATTTAAAATGATTCATCACTTATGTTTAACTACATTTTGGTGTAGAAGTTACGATACATTTTTAACGAAAAGTCAGGCTTTTAAAGAGTTTAAGTGGCAACTCTACAGTTTTGTCGTTTAATTTATTAATGTGCAAAAAGAAACTAGATTTTTAAAAATTTTGTTTAGTTATATTTAAAATTTATGCATTAATGTTGGCATTGTTAAATAGTATAAATTTTATTAATGCACTTATTTATAGTATTTATTATAGCATGCTTAATTGTAATTGAAATATTTTATCTCTGATGAAAAAATTTGGTTCCTAATAAGTTAGTTATTTTGATTAATTAGAATTAAAAGATTGCGTATTAATTGTTTGCTCAGTTTGTGAAAGATATTTTTAATATCACTTAAAATGATAGTCAGTTCTATTTCATTAAATACAAGCTTCAGCTTTGGAAAATTATTTGGGTTTAATCATTGGTAATATACGGCAAAAAATTATTAACCTTTTAGGAAATTTGCCGATCTAGTAATAAAAAAGCATTGATATATTATTTCGGAACTATTATATTAAATAAAGATTTGATTTTCTCCAAATACAGTGCGAAGCACCGCATTGTCTTGAACTGAACTGTTTAAATTTTGAATTTCAACTGATAATAAATTAATCCTTGAAGGAGTTTTCTAAATAAAGATGATAGACCTCACTGTCTTTCTCTAAATTAATTTTTCTAATGAAGCTTCATTCTTTTTTGTTTTTGCTGTTTCTTCCGTGAATTTGATTTTATTTTTTTAAAAGAAAGAAGTAAGTTTAATGGATATTAAACATTTCTTATTAATTTTAATTACTTTTATTATTATGATATTAATTGATTATTATTATTTAGGATATGCTATGCTTTTTTATTTAGTTATTTTTTTATTTTTTATGCCAAATTTTTTTGTTTACTATTATTTAGAAAATTTGTGAACTAATTATAGAAGTTTTTATAATCGTCCTGAGTAAAAAAATTTCCATAACCCACTGCTAGCAGCGCTGATGATATTTCTGCCATTTTTCAAAATGCTATCATGAATCAATGAAATCAATGAAATAAGTAAGTTTGAATAAGAATATTAATGAAATAAGTTTGTAATTTTTCTAGAATTTCATGGAAATTATGAAAATAAATGATCCCTTATTTGATGGATAAAAGGGGAGGAGAGTGTCCTCTATTTCTTTATGCGCAAAGCATAAATTTATTTTTTAAAAGAAATTCTCTTGTATATTGATATGGACTACGACTTATTTTATAGTTTTCTGCTTTTACTTGCATTTTATAATTTAACTGAATATTTTTTTAGAAAAATGCTGAATACCTGGTTAAACCAAAAAGTGGAATTTAAAGTAAAATAAATAATCATCAAATTAATAATGTTTCTTATTTTTTCTACTTGTGTTTTTGGTGTTAAAAGTATAATATATTTTAAATATGAAATTGACTTAAACGTTATATCCTTAATACCGTTATAGTACTGTAAATAAAAGAAATTAACTAAGCCATTTTTGAATCTGTAAATATACACGGAATCAATCGATGCGGAAAAAAGCAGTTATTTACATAAGATTAAGAAGGCTAGCATTTTTTTTTATTTTCATAATTAACTATTAATTCTATACGTTTTACAAATTATTTCATAAGAAATTCTTTTCACTTATAAATTATAACAGAAAATAATGGGTAATGTTTAGAATTATTTATTAGTAAAAAAACTAACTCCATTCATCTACTATTTTATTCTTTACCATATATTTTATATCATATCGTAAAAACGGTTAGAATCTTTATGCCAGTACATTTTAACGATAAAATATGCATAAAGATATAAAGAGCACTGAGATGATACATATTATAAGAGAAAAGTTTTTAATTCATTTTATAATGAAAACAATAAAGGTTACTGCTACCATGTCAAACGCGTTAAGTGGTCTAGACTTTTTCCGCTTATGCGACGTTTTAAATCTTGTGTAATATCGACTTTTTACTATCGATATCCTCTTGAAGCATGAAGAAGGCACTTGGGATTGAAATGCTGTGCTGGCTTCGAAAGAGCTTTTTTTTTTTTTTTTAGAAAACACTTTTGAACAATATTGGAATCAGCATTTGTTTTGAATTTAATATGCTAAAAAAAACTGATTGCTTCATGCCTTAATTTTGTGAATTTAGGCTCTGTAATTCTTTTTATAAAATAAAAAAGTAATTTTACAGTGCAAGTAAAAAATTGCCTTGTGAATTATTTTTCATAATTATTCATTAGATGTGATGCGATGTTTATGTAGAATAAAAACTAGATTCTCAACAACGAATCGAACACGGAAATCGTATCTCAATTACTTGTTATAATTTGTAACAGGAGATGCTATAATAGAGTTTCGTCTAAACAGTGACTCACAATTGCTGTAGAATTTTGAAAAGTTTTATAATTGTGAATTCAAAATATCCTGCACGTTTGCTCAGAAATTATATAATAATAAAAACTTAAGTTAACCCTTTCTAGAGCCGTGGGAAGTATGCTTCCCACCAAATTTATCAATCTTTGTATGAAATTACGTAGGTTGGCATAAGTTCTGACAAACTTCTTTAGAAAGACAGAAACTTAGATGCTTCAGTTCTTTATCTCACACAAAATGATGTGTCTTGATTTGTTAATTAATTATTAATTAACCAAATTATTTAATTAAATTAAATTTATCTAATAAATTAAATTAATCCCTTTCCTTATTCTAATTTCAAGCCTAAAAATATTTTAACATAATATGACTAGAAAAAATGACCCTTTAAAGGATTAAATGAAATTTTAAAAATTGATCATATTTCATATCTGCAACTTAATTGTAGGAGTTTATATGATAAATAAAGAGAATTCATATTGATTAAATACGATAATTCGGAAATAATTTATAAGGCTAAATTCACTTTTATTCACTGCACTTTGGTATTAAAAAAAAACTTCTTAACAGTTATAGGAGAAGTGATAAAAGTCTAGTTCTTTTTCTGAAAAATTAAAATAATTTCGAAATAGCTATCTGGGCACAATAAAAAAAAAATTGCTTAAATATTTTTACATAAAAGGATGACTTGATTACCTTCCGTTCGATGGATACTATCACCCCCCCCCCGTTCCTAAATCATAAGCTGTCATCAATAAATGATTTCCTGATCCGAAATTGAATTTCTTTCAGATAATATAAGGAGAAAGTGATTAAGTTATTCTTTTTTTTTAAAAGGATAACGTTAGTCAGTAATTAAATTTCGCTTACATGAAAATCTATTGTGTATTCAAACCTTATTTTGTAATACAAAAATCCGTGAAAGGTTTCAATACCAAATGTCAAATTATTTTAATGAAATGGATTTAAATTCAGCATGCTAAGCTGGAGAATGAAGGGAAACAAGTAAGAACTTTTTAAGTCATATATTAATTGTTTTTAAATTCAAGGTTACCTAGATAAATGTTTCGCTTTGAAGTAATGTATTTTGATATGAATCTTGCCATCTTTAAATCTTTATACTCCGACAAGTAATTCAGTTCTTAATTTATTACTTATTACAAGAATGTGCTTATTGTTCTGAAAAATAGGAATATATAATTGTTTTAAATTAAATTTCTCTATAAACAACACCTATATCATGTTACCATTTTCTGAGTAAATGTTTGTAACTATTAAAATTTTCAAAGAAAAAAAATTTTTAATGATTCTTTGTTTTGAATGGTGCTTGAGAGGAGACATCCATGTGCGAAGGGTTAATTATAGTCATATAAGAAGGTGAGATTAGATTCGATGTCCTCTGCTTTTCCAAACAATCCCACTGCACTGGCGGGAGAACAGTTGACGATAATCGATTCAATATGCTTACGCTATGATGTACACAGTGGATCTTTCATGTGGGCTGAGATCTTTGACTCCTTAATCTAGGTTCCTGATATTAAAATTACTTTTAATTCATTGTTTGACCTCTATTCCTTATTTGAAAGTGAATAATGTTGAAATATATATGTACCGAAATTCTGGAGTTTTAGCCCGTATAGTTTTGGTAATCTAATATGTTTAAAAATAATTTATTTTTTATATTTAATTAATTTTAATAAGTTGTCTCGTAAAAAAAGTCTTTAATATTGAGTTTTCAGGCATACACTGATGGCATTTTTTTTAACTTTGTGATTCTTTTCTGGTTTCTTCTTCTTTTTTTTTCTTTTTGTATAAGAATATTTTTAAAATTCTTAGTTCATGTTTTTATACCAACCTGGAATGTACTAAATAATGTAACATGTTTATTCCTTCTTTAATTTTTCAAAAAAAAATAATATCTAGCTTATAAAATCATTTGTCTTCTTTTTCATGAAGCAAGTTCATTATCTTTAAAAAAATGAAGGGTTTGCTGCAAAACAGATGTAGCTCCAATTAGGGGAATTTGGAGTTACATGTACTATCATGTTGTAAAATAAAAACTAGTTCGTTTGGTGCCAGAAAAATATAGCTCCAATCGTTAGTTCTTGCGTTAACTCAAGCAATGGAGATGTTTGCCTCATTAGTTTGTCGCAATATAGAGGTAGTTCCTGGTGCTACCGCCGGTTTTCTGTAAACTTGAATAATTGGAGCTACCTTCTTTTTGCAGCAAACCCTTCAATTGTTTAAATAAATGTCAAGCAAATAATAGTAAGTTAATAGTGTTGTAAAAGAGTTTTTCTTCATCTTATCATACAATTCCAGAATTTTGAATCCTGAATTTAATGAATGAATTTAATGTCTCAATTTCTCGAAAACTCAAACTCTGAAATGCTGAACGTTTCACATATTATTTTTGGGAAACTGGGAAAGCAGTGTTTAAATTCATAAGCTATATATGAACTAATGAAGTATCAATTTGTTTTATTAACAATGGTAAGCGTTCTTAGGTTCTTCAGAAGAGCAATGTTATGAAGCGCAAAATTATTCGGTTCATTACTTCATTTTTTTTCTTTCAAATAATTTTTTCGTTTACCGTGGTAATAATGCATTAAAATTGGAACGGATCTTTTTTAATAGAAATAATTTCAAGTGCATGCGCAGAAATGAGACAGGTGTGTTATAGTTGGCTAGACACAGAAAAGTATTGATCGCTCTATGCTGACAACTGCTGAAATTTATGAAAGAAAGGGTTTTAACTTAAAAGATTTGATTATGTTATTAAATATACTAAAATCATATTTTGGAAAGATGTGCTATTCTGCTCTGCATTTCCCTTTATACTTTTAAATAAAGTAACTAGATATGAAAGAGGGTATGCAGTCATTATTTTTGATGCATTCTCCCAAATGGGGAAAAACACCCTTGGATTCACCCCCCTCCGCCCGATGAATAATATATTCTATATAAACTAATTTTTTATTGTTTTTCTGGTAACGTTTAAGAAAAGTGTTTATAATAAAGCGGTTAACAATTTTGAAATTTTAAATAATTGCTTCTAAAAAAACTAAAGTCATTTATGTATGTGTATTTGCTTGTTTTCGCGCAAAAATCAAAATTGAAAAATATAAATAAAAATAAAGAACCCATTTTGTTACAGACAAAAAGAATATCTAGGAATGTAAAGAAAACTTAAACAATACTGTGAGTAAACTTTATGCAGCACAGTGTAATCTGTTCACATTTCCACGACGTTTATCCAACATAGAGCAAAATTACTTTAAAAGAATGTTAGTTTTTTTTTTTTATATGTAACTAATATTTGAGCATTTAATTATTTTTTAACACCCTATACCGTTTCGGTTCTCGAAATTGTTTATACTCAAATTATCACTATTTTAATGCAAAAATTATCCTTTTCTGTTGATTATGTTTTGAAGGTTAGAATATTAATATATTTTATTAAACATATTGTGAGGCTTACAAACTTAAAAAGTTTTTTCATTTGCAATAATTGCTCTTGCAATTCAATTATCGAAAAAGAATTTTTCAAGAAGGCACAAGAAAATAAATGTAATATTTTTCAGTTTTACAGTTTAGAATCATATTAGATAGATAGAAAACAAGAAGTGAGAAAAGCTTAGAGAAATAAAAAAAGCTAATTTTTGATCAGTTCTGTCTAGTAAATGAATAGAATTAACAAATGGTTAGAGATTTTATCAATTAAATATTTGACTTACCTTTGCGATATTCTCAAATAAATGGTAAAAGTGTTAGGGAAAATTTTAAATTTTCAAAGTTAAATGAAGATATTGTGTAATACATTTTTTTTGTTGTATTAAAATCAAATGCTTTCAATTACTGTGAATCTAACACAAAAGAAGTTTTAAGTTTGTTAATTGTTCTATATAGTAAATGAAATACGATTTAGAAAGACTTTATATCAAAAACACTTAATATCAAAGTAAGAGATTCAGAAATTTTGCAATACTGCAAAGCTTTCTAACTTCCCATTTTGTAAACAATAATTTGTTCAAAACTTTGAAAGACTGGAACAATTCAAACAATCGAAAAGGAAACTCGTTAACCATCTAATTAAAAGGAAGAAAGAAGCAATTGCACAACTCGACTCGTACAGCTGATTTTCCCGAGCAGCGCTCAAACAGCTGTTGTTGTGAGAATCTTGTTTGGAAATTTTAAAGCTTCCTTTTCTTGGATAAAAGCCAAACGATTTATTTCACAATTATTTGAAAGAATCGGGACGAATTAAAGTGATCGAATGCATAAACATTTACAATTGTTTAAAGCATATTAGAAATATGTCTTGTGTTGCTTAATAGCTTGTCTTTATGATATATGTCATATAAATAAAATTAACACAATATTTAATAAATTATTACTACACTTGTCTTACATTTCCTTATATATGATAGATATTAAGAGCGCATAATAGTTTTCTTGTTAATTGTAAATTTAACTTTTAAGTTGTAGAAAAATAGAATTAATTTCAAAATTCATTTTAATCCTTATTTCTTCTGAAACATAGTAGTAGGAAAAACTCAATTTGTAAAATAATATTTGAAACGAAATTAATTTATGAGTTGACAATATTTTAAGTTGTGATTAAATCGAATAAGCAGCTGACTCATTATAAATGTTTTTTAAATTTTAATTTTAATTAATTAAATACTTTTGAAAGTATTTTTCATTCCTTTCAAAGGAACTGCTTTTGTTATTTTAGAGTACTTTCAACTTAATGATAGAATGAGTTATGAAAATAAATGTATAGAAATTTATCTTTAATATGTTTCATCCTTTTTCTCTATTTGGTTTTGATTTTGTTATATCTTGGCTTCTTAATTTGATAAAATATTTGTAAAACATTATTCTGTAAGAAAATCAATAATAATAAGAATATATATATATATATATAATTTCCAAGTATATTAAATATGACGAAAAAAGTATTAAGTAGAAATGAAATTATTTTATTGCAGTTTCTATTAAAGATATCTTTCTTTTAACCAAATTTTTAGAAAATATAGTTAATAATTATTTATATAATAGGAGAAATTATTTATATAAAGAATAAATTCGTTTAATAAAAATTATAGATTTCGACGAAGAGAGCTTCTTCAATGCAAAAACTTATTTTTCTTTCTTAGTTATTGAGAATCAAAGAGATTGGTGCGCTACTTTGAAGAAAATGCGGATATTCTGAGCTTGCGACTTTTTATAAAAAATCATCTTGCTGATTAACATGCTACATATTATTGTTACATAATCGGAGTGAATAAATTTCCTTCCTGCAAAATATATAATTTTTACTATTGAAATTAAAAATTCAGTGTTTAGTATTTCTAAATCTCATATTGCAAATGATTTCTAGATGAGGGTTGGAAAGTTCGGTAAAGATTTCATCTGTCAAACATATAGTATAGTACCTTGAATAGTTGCATGATACAGCTGAAACAATTTCACAACAGCTGTGTTACAAGGAATTTTCCATGTTATGCAGCTGTTAACATTGCATCAGATTATTAATTAATTGATTGTAATTGGATTTTTTTCTCGGAGTATTGAAATATTTCATTGACTGTATTTTGTTAAGTGTTTAATAAAGTTTCGTATGAACTATGAAAAGAAACATTTTAAAATCAAGGATTATAAATGTAAAAAATGATTACTGATAAATTTTAAAACTGTACATTTATTTATTTAGCAGAATAAATGTATTCATTTAAATATAAATTTACTTTTATTTTTCCAGTATTTACGCAGAAACTGTACTCAGTAGTATATAAAAGAAAAAATGATGTTATATTGAAATCTTGTTGCGATATTATTAAATTATCTGTTTTACAGTCAACCCTCCTATAACGCGGTGAGTGCGTACCGCGTTATATGGAAACCGCGCTATTCGAAACTCGGATTTAACCGTACAAACCAGGCTAATTCGTAGCGCGTTCTATGGAAACCGTCTACCGCGTTGTATGGTAACCGCGCTATAAGAAACTCAGAATTAGCACAAATCACATCATTCGTACCGCGTTATATGGAGACTAATAAATACTGAAGACAAGCGATATAAACTTTCTTTTTAATCCTTTTCTTGTTTCTTTTGTGTTTGACATGATGCAAATCTAGGGTTAATAATTACTTTATTATTATTATATTAGACTACAGTACTTACGTACAGTATTGTGTAATGTTGTCCAATTATAAACCACAAATTAAGCGGCAAAAAGCTAAACGAATGGACGGTGCAGACAAAATTTTAGAAAGAATTGGTCACCAACGAGACGTACTGTGAAAGAGCTCTGAGACGACTAAAACCGATGCCGTAAATGGCTAAGAGATAAGTTTGAATGTTTATATAAACATATCGAGTTAAAACCATTCATTGTGTGCACTGAAAGAACTAATGGGACATTGTTGAACGGAAACCCCGCTGTAAGAGTACCGCGTTATAGGAGGGCTGTCGCAATTTCAGCCCTGCGTTATATGGAAACCGCATTCTGAGAGTACCGCGTTATAGGAGGGTTGACTGTATTCGATTTTCAATGTTTCTTTGATGTTTGTTCACCATTTGGAAAGGAGGCTTAAAACCTACTTGAAAAAATATATATTTTTTTAAATTTTCGCTTATATTTTATTAAAATTTCGTACAAGATTTTTTAAATGTTCCATTTATTAATGATTATATATATATTTTTTTAAATTTGGAAAATTGAGGCATTTTAGCTAGGTGCATGGGATATATTTTGAGACTCGTTTATTTAATTTTGCAGCAATAAATATTTAAATAGTTTATCAACTAGTGAAAATGAATTCAAGTATGCGAGCTATAAACTATTTCTTAGAACGAAAAATATTCGATTTTTTTATATCTGTTTTATTTAATTTCCGCTATTTTGTATAAATTTTGGGAAATAGGATTAAGAATCACTAGGAAGATTTTTAATTTTCACTTATTTTATTACAAATGTCGTATAAAATGCTTTACATGTCTAATTTATTAATATTATCATATAGGGTTTACATACATGTTTGATAACTATATATATATTGATTTTATGGGGAACATTAATCTCAGCAATGAGCAGTTAAAAAGGATGTAAGACTTTATTTTCTTATGAGTTCAATAAATTAGAAAGCATCCCCCTCCCTCTCTCTGAACTTCAATCTCTAGTGCCCCAACTTACGAGGATATTTGAGATTTCGTCCAGAAGTAATCTAAAAAGTTCAGATTAATTTTAGATTTGACTTAATGATATTTTGTTAAAGGAAGAAACACATATGATAACCATAGGTTTTAATTGAGATATTTTTTGGTGTTTCTCAATGTATTCCACCCTTTTTTTTTTAACTCTCTATTGCTTTGTATGGTCTCGGAATGTGAAATATTTTTATATTATTCTGTTAATAGTTTTAGTACTTGAAAATGTTTTTAACACTGGCTTGAGCTTATAATAATGTAACTTCATAAAAAGATTATCTAAATTGGTTTTTTTTTTCTTTTGTTCTCTTACAATTCTATTAAATATTTTTATGAACATCTAAAACTTGTTTATTTTTAACAAAATTGGATTATATTTATGATAATGTTTTTAAAATGAAACAATAATGATTTTACTAGATTTTTTTAAAATCTTTTGCACAAATTTTTTAGTATAAGTACTAAAAATTTTTCAAAAGTAAAAATTTTAATAATATCTTTTTTTATCAAAAATTTGTTTCCACCAACTTTTATGTGTATGACTCTAAATTTCATTTTATAGCAAACATCATAGTGAATAATCTCCAATCTTGATAATTTCTATAAGATTTCTTAAATGAGCAATTGGGAAAATATTAAATTTGCATAATAATCTTTAGTAATGAACGCATTTTGATACCAATGCTCTATGACAATGATATTAACCCTTCCAAGCCGAGTGAACTATTCCTTGAATCATTTACATCAAAATATTAAAAGAAAAGTAATACTATCTTAGATTAATATTTGAACCATTTAATGAGAAAAAACTTAAAACTTAAAAAGGTAGATTCTTTTTTTACATCGTTTAACAATTAAATCACAAATCATTAAATACTTTCATATAAGTGGTTCAGGAAATAAACAGTCATGGCTGAAGGAGTTAAAACGGTTATTTATCACCAAAAAGTTACTTTAAGACATGTTACTATTATTTTGCAACCGTCACAATGCGTTTTCTCTTATTAATGTTAATTTATGCCTTATGCTATTTTAAAGCATAAAACTACTTGTAGCAAATGCCCAATGCGCAATAATTAAAAAAAATGGCGTCGTGCACTTGATATGTGTCATCTGATTCTTTTAATTTTCTCCTTGCATTCAGTTTTAATTAAAACATCTATAAATAACACTTAATTTATATTTCAGGATATAAATGTCTTTTTCTACATGAAAAGATAAATGAAGGCTGTAGTAAAGCTTATAAAATGTAGTAAAAAATGTAATAATTGAAAATTTATTAGAGTTATTTGTTTGCAGTGTGATTATAAAATATAATATTATATACAGAATGCTTAATGACTATTGAAAGAATGATATATTGAAATTTTTAATTAATTATCATCTGATATATTTACACTTTTGTTAAATTTGCTTCTTCAGTTAATTATTTATCCGTTAATTCCATTAATATTACAATTTATTTTAATTTTCAAAACCTTTTACGAAGCAAAGAAACGTTCTAGTTACAACCGACGCAATAAATTTTCGAAAGAGAATACGCAATGAATACACAAAGAGATTCCCATAGCTGTGCGGCGAGAGAAAGTCGTTCTCCGCCCAGAGGAGAAATGCGGAGTATCGGGTTCCGGATCATAAAAATAACCGCTGCGACCATTTTCCCGTTTAAATCCGTTTCAAGCACGCTCTTTGTTCTTATTCAAATTTACAGCCTTTTATTCGTTTCAGTTTTTCCATGGATAAACGCTTCTTTTAAACCCTTTGATTTCTTTCATTCGCGTTTTCTATTTAAAGCGTAACGGACTCTTCTGATAAAATAATAGATTCGTATTGTATGTCTTTGATACTCTTATTAACTGTGAATTAATACTTTTTTTTTCTTTAAAAGAAAAAAGAAGAAGAAATTCAGTGCTTTAGCAAATAATAAAAGGTATCAGAATGAGGAAAATTTCTAAAAATTTAAAAGAATGCAATTTTTTTTATTAAAATGCACTATCTAAGGATAGGAAAAAGAATAATAATAATAGGAATCAATTAAGGAAATGTCATCAATATTCTCCTTTAATGTGTAAGTTTAGATAATATTCATCAAGAAGTTAAATGTAAGCACATTTAAATTTACCAAGTAACTATTTCGTCGTGCGTATTGACTTTATTTTAAAGCTGTGAAACAATTCCCATTCAAAATAAGAATATTTGAGTACATTTGCTTAACTAAATTTTCTAATACACTTGCTTAAGGTGTACGTATATATTTGAAACTTGAAATCGTTCAAAATATCGAATATTTTTTAATGCTTCAAAATGTTCTATGAAGCTTTATCTTTCAAACGATACCAAGATGTTGTCAATATTCGGAATATTTCTCGAGTTATAATTATTTTTATTCAGGTACTTTCACTAAAAACACTAGTTTCGGTTTTTTTAAACTCATTTTATGAAGAATGATATTTTTCCACTATGTTGCTTCATTCACAATCATAACTCAACAAGAGATTATTCAAATACAATTATTTATATATCAAAATAATCTGTATAAAATAGAGGATGTTTTGTGCTTCAATCAAAGTTATATTTATAGAAATAAATTTTTAATAGCTATTTAAAACTTAAAATTACAGAAAAAATATCGCTTTTTCTATTCATCGTTGATGAAAAAATTGTTAAACAGAAACTATATATTTTTATAGACAGACAACATGAAGACTAATATTAGGCATAATTTCCAATTAGAATTGTGTGTCTGTACAAATTAGAATTTAAGATATCATGTTTCAAAGAATATGCTAATTAGCCCATTAAATATTATTTAATTAATTAACAATTAGTGTAATATATTTTTTTCTCACTGAAATGAGTTTAAGCAGATATTAATGAGCTACTGTAAAAAAACTGGATTTTTAAAGTTAAAATTTTTAAAAAATCTTCTGGTGTGTATGTATTATATCTTAAATGAATATTTATTTTACCACTAACTTGTATGATTATAATATATTAGTCAGTATACGTATATTACTGTATAATCTGTACAGATTTCAAGAAATGAATATTCAAATTTATGCAAAATTGTGTTTAACAATACTAGGTAATGGTATTTCATATATGCTCATTTCTATTTCCAGCATTGAAATTAGCGTTTCGCCAAATTATTCGTTCCGTTAGTTTCATAATCTTTACGATGCTTATTTGTTTTGTTTTTTGAAAAAAATTATAACTGAATAGATATTATTTTTTCTTATACCGAAAAATTAAAAAGCAGCTTCTCATTAATTATTAATTGGAAATTTATTAAAAATTCTTCAATTAGTTTTAAGAGTAAAAAGAATGTCCAAAGCTAGAAAAGAAATAAAAATTAAATCCTTTGTTATTCTGAGAGAATTTTCCAAAATTTTTATACTGGCAATTTTATTTAATAGATTCTTTATACAGTTAATCTTATGAAATGTCTGTTATCATTTATAATAAATAATTTCATGAAAGAATACCTTTTGCAGTTAATGGAATATATAGTAAATCAAGGATATCGAATTTAAACGAGCATTGGCCAAATCAGAAAACACGTTTATGTGGAAAGTTAAAAATTTCAATTCAATTCTAGTCTTCTATAAACTTCTCCATTTTTATAGTAGATTAGATTTAATTAAGAAACACATTATAAAAAAAAGAAAAGCCAACAGTAAACCTGATTTTTTTCTCTTTTAAAAATAGCCATTTCTTCTGTTCTTTCACCTTTCTTTTTTGAGGAATATATTGTCGACAGTGATTAATTAAAAATTTCCAAATCGAAGTATAGTAATTTCAGTTCTGACCGGAGATTTATTTTTTATAATATTAAAATTAATATTCATAAACAATGAAACCTTTCACTTTAAAAAAATTTCATATGCCAATTTTCAAGTGTTTTCTAACTTGTCTCGCAAATGTTTATAATTCGGTCGTCTCAACTTGAATGAAACAGGCACTTACTTTAACTTTAAAGTAGAATTGTTATACATTAATTCTATATCTATAAAGAAAATAGGTAAAAACTTTTCTCAAAGATTTTAAAATCTTCAAGCCTTGTTTTAATTCAGACAAAAGATTTAAAATTTTCCTGTATATTTTCTCTATGTAAGAGCCTAATGGTAAGGAAGGTTTCTAAAACGGAGGATTTCAGGTTCGAGATCCGAAGAACTGTCATGACCAAATGTTCCCCAGCTAGTTTGTAGTGGAAGTTCGGAGAGGGGGAGGGTGCCAGCACAGGTGTCATCCTCTTCATCTGACTGCGGTTCAAAATTACAAGGTCCGTCTCAAAATAACCAAGTGTTGCTTTAAAAACGAGACGTTAATATAAATGAACTGAGCTGAACTAAAATGTTCTATATCGTAAAATGAGTGAAAATTGCTATTTTTCAAATGCTTTTCTGAAAGAAGTTGCTTACATTTGACTGTTTTTATCTTGATTACACATCTACCTGTTGGTCTGATTTTACTCAAAGAGTTTTAAAAAATTAAGCCGTGAAACTTTTATGGCACTCACTCTATATGCAAATTAGAAATAATAAAACTTTCGATATCTCATAATGTTGTGGCAACAAAATTATCGTGCAGAACCGCGTAAGAAGTGTCAACATCCTTCATATAACAACATGTTTCTAGCCAAACTGTTTTGATGATGCTAAACAAGTTGATTTCTCTCAACAAGTATTCATACAACTCGATATAAATTAGCCTTTAACTA
This sequence comes from Argiope bruennichi, assembly GCF_947563725.1. Classification (NCBI taxonomy): domain Eukaryota; kingdom Metazoa; phylum Arthropoda; class Arachnida; order Araneae; family Araneidae; genus Argiope; species Argiope bruennichi. The sequence continues at coordinate 124,377,834 of NC_079154.1, read as the reverse complement.
ATAAATTGGCATCATAAACAATTTGCTTTAAAATAAGAATCCTTTCATTAAAATAACTAAAAATTTATTTAGAGACATTTTTGCTTTCGAAAATCACTTACTGAGAGGCTATAATGTTTGATTTTTTTTTCAGTAACTACTTCCTAACTTCTTTCCTAAAAATTGAATGGGAAAGGAAATATTTTGAAATGGATATGTTTAAAATTAGTTTTTAGATTAAATCAAAATTGTAAAATTGAAAATTCATTATACGAGGGCAATTCAGAAACTAACCTCCGATTGGTCACAGTGCGGGTAGTGGGGGGAGTAGCGCGCCATCTGTGCATTCACACGCTCAGCAGGTCAGTCGGCATCAAGCCGTAGTCGAGTGAACATCGTACCTGCGCTAGTTTAGTTTTTGTGGCAGTTTGAAATGTGTGCTGCAATAGAAAATCCCGCCAAATGTGAAGTGCGTGCTGTTATAAGGTTTTTTACAGCCAAAGGATACTCTGCAGCAGCTATTCATCGTGAGCTTTGTGCCGTGTACGGACCAAAAGTTATGAGTGAAGGAGTTGTCCGTGAATGGGTACGTTTATTTAAAAGTGGACGAGAAAACGTTCATGATGAAGAGAGGAGTGGTAGACCATCCTTGGTGACTGACGAACTCGTTCAGACAGTTGATGCAAAAGTTCGTGAAAATCGACGTTTCACAATGGCGGAGTTGTCTACTGATTTTCCACAGATTTCTAAGACTCTTTTGTACGAGATAGTGACAGCAAGATTGGGTTACCGTAAGTTCTGTGCACGATGGGTGCCCAAAATTCTTACCGACCACCACAAAAGTCAAAGAATGGCCTCTGCATTAGACTTTCTGTCACGTTATGAGGACGAAGGAGAACCATTGTTAAACAGAATCGTGACCGGTGACGAAACCTGGATTAAGTACGTGAACCCTGAGACAAAAGAACAATCAAAGATGTGGGCACATTCAGATTCGCCTACCAAACCAAAAAAAGCCCGGCAAGATTTTTCTGCCAGAAAACTGATGGCAACGGTGTTTTGGGATGCCAAAGGGGTGTTGTTGGTTGAATTCATGGAACGTGGGACGACCATTAATCAAGACGTGTACTGTGAAACACTAAAAACATTACGACGGGCTATACAGAACAAACGCCGTGGTATGCTGACTTCCGGTATCGTTTTTTTGCACGATAACGCCCGTCCTCACTCTGCTCGCAGAACAACAGCCCTTCTTGAGTCCTTCAAGTGGGACGTTTTCAACCATCCACCTTACAGCCCAGATCTGGCGCCAAGCGATTATCACCTCTTCATGCGTATGAAGAAATGGCTCGGGTCCCAGCGGTTTGATGACGACGAAGAGCTCAAAGATGCGGTCACAGGCTGGCTCAAGGCACAAGCGGGTGATTTTTATGCAGAAGGAATTTCAAAGCTTGTGAAGAGATACGATAAGTGCCTCAATCGTTATGGAGACTATGTCGAAAAATAGTGCAAAGATGTAGTTGTAAGATGTATATATTAAAATATTTTTACTTAACTTGGTGTATTTTTTTCAATCAACCGGAGGTTAGTTTCTGAATTGCCCTCGTATATTTATTAGTTACGTAGCTGAATTTTTTGGCAAATATTTCTGTGGTTTCCAGTATGCGATCGAATGAATTTTCAATTTTTAGACACAATTTTATTTTCTTTAAATCCAGCTCTCCAGAAAGACGAGCAAAAGCAATTTATATATTATTGCCATTTTTCATTTTCATTCAAAAATAATTTATTCTATCCATTGTTTTATAAACTACTTATTAATATTTTAATGAAAGGTAATTGAATTCCAATAAACAAAATAAATTATTAAAAAACTTCAAAAATCAGAATTTTGACAATTCACACTTTAAAATAATTTCCCTTGAAAATATTCGAATTTTTATTTCCATTTAGTGATCAGATGTTTATAATTTTATTTTAACTGAATAGTTTTATAAAAATGTATTGTTTTCGCATTTTCTTAACTATTACTTTAACTACTAAATGTGACAGGAGAGCGTTTGGTCCCATCTTTAAGTAAAAATCTTTTCTTGGAATTTGCAATATTATATATTGATATGCGAATAAACAATTGTTATGTTGAATTATTTTTACGTTTTGTAAAATAAGCCATTTCGCTTATGGAATGAAATTCCATTGTAAATACAAGTATTTGCACAATATTTTCAAAATAATTCAAATCTGAAATTCAATTCCAAAAACAAAAATAAACCTTTGCTACGTTAAAATTATAAGTATTTGAAATTGTGATAGTAAATTTATTTATTTTTATTCGCAACACATTCTTATTGAAACAACCCTTTGTCTATACATAAAGATTAAAATGACTTGAAATTTAATTATTTTATTTTATTTAGTTTAATGGTATGTTATTAAATAAATTGCCAATTGTTTCATTTGTATGAAATAGGCACTAATTTATTATTAAAATTAATTCTAAAACAAATTATAAAAACCCTTTTATTTATTTGTGCTGCTCTTTGAATATAAGAATTTTATTCCATTTTGACAACGCATGAAAATAATGTTGTAGCTGTTGTATGGATTTTAAGAAATAACCAGCCAATAATAATATGATTATGTTCTAAATATAAAACTTTAAATTAAAAATCATGTGTAACGTGATAGAAGGAATTAATCAAATTGTAACATGATTGGAGGAGTTATATTCTACGAAACGGAATGAAGTTTTAATACGATATTATAACGCTAATGTGTGATGAAGCAAGGAATAGAATTTTTAAAAAATGCAATCATGCATATTTAAATGAATTAGAATCAGTAGAAAAACAATTTTGATGTATATTAAAAATATGCTATATATGGGTAGAAAGTTTTGAAGAAATAAAATTCTAAATTAAACGTTTTAAAACTTTTTGAAATTAGAAATGAAAGATAATTATGTCATTAAACACCGAGAAGAATCTTTAAAAAATCATAATGGATACCTTAGTTTTCAATGATATTTTTGATGAAAGGTATTGTGAATTAATGAGTATAATTAAAGTAAATTGTATTATACTTACGAGTTTTAAAACTGGCATCGTTTTAACACTTAAATGAAAATTGTAATTAAATTTCAAATAAGTTTAAAAACATTAATTTTTTTTTTATTTGGTACGAATTTTAATTGTTTTGAAGTTTCTCTTTTAAATTTAAAATTTAAAATCACAAAAATTATCTTAAATAACCTTTTCAAAGCACTTTAAACCACAAATTTTTTTTTATTATTTTATTAAAAACATTGATAAATTTGTTTTTATTTATAGTTGTTTCTCTTTGGAGCTAAAAACAGAAATTATTTTAAAATTACCTGGTACAATCATGGAATTCAATATAATTGAGAATAACATAAATGCGAAAATTCAAATTAATTAAATCGAAAACCATGTCTTACAAATGTTTGGAGCAGAATGACTATATCTGGTCCTTTTGCTATAAAACTAAACTAAACCAAACCAAATCAATTGAAAGAAAATAGCCTAATTAACTCACTCTTTGCGCATTAAGAAACGGAAAAATTACAATATCTACTTATGTGATAATTTAAAGATCCGGAAAGGATGATATCATATGTAACAATTTTTATTTTTATAATTTGTCATCCTTTACTAAACAAAAGTTCAATAAAATTAATTGCTAAGAGCATACATGATAATTGTACTATAAACTTGCTTTTTGATTATTTTCCAATTTTCATATTTTTATTTATATATCATTATTATTAATATACTAGAATCTTGTCATCGATCTTTTTTCTCAAATTCACTAACATGTTTTTTATCATTACGATTCAAATTAATCGATTATCAGATAATTAAGTTCTGAAATCATTAATTTGTATATTTTCTTCATCAAAACACCAGTAACCAACGTTTCAAAAGGGTAAAACATCAGGAAGTGAATGAAAATTCGATCACAACATAAACGTTTCCATGATGTAAGAGAATATGAAGATATGAAACCCGACAAAATAAATATAAGGGTACAAAAATATAGTTAATTTTATAACATATTTAAATTCCTCTCTTAATTTTTACTAGTTATTTTATTTCTAGTGATTCTGTTTTACCACGTTTTTTTTATCAAATACATTTAGTTCTACTGTATCACAGTTAATATTATCTATTAAGCTATATGTTGTATTGAAAGTATATAGAACTATCATGCTTATGTTAGATTCGAAGAGAAAACACATATCGGAAGAGAGAGGCCTAAGACAGATTAACCGCTCTATGAAACAATATAAATGCCGCTCAGTGTTAAGCGACAACAAATATGTCGCACTCTTTCCCTCATTTTTTGTCGTTAAATTAATATCCCATTTTGTAGCAGCTAAACGAGCTTCAATTTAATAACAGCCAGATGACAGAAAAGACAGTTGAATCGGTGCTCAACTCTCCAAACTTCCGTACTATTGGAAGATATTTACTTCTTGCCGATTTATCATGCACAAGGCCCTGCCGCACGACGAATATTTGATGGTATCGGGTCTTGAACTAACTTATTATCAACGAATCAAAACAAACACTACCAATTATAGTATTCGAATTGTGGAATATTACATGTCTAGGCCTTTATTTTCTTGAACTCCGATAGAAGTAAGCGTTATTTTTTAAATTTTAACTTCCTTTCATGATATAGTTTTTCTTTATATAGAATTGTCGTGCAAAATGTTGTGCTTATTTCAAATCTCCCACCCCCCCAAAAAAATGAGTAAGACTAAATGCTAGTATTATACAAACACATGTAAAATGTGCCGCTTTAATTCAACCCTGGAATTCATTCATTTGAAGAACAGTGGTCAGTATGTTAGTGAACAGTTCAAGGCACCATGCAATTGTCTATTATTTTGAAATTTGTGCAGAGAATTTGACATCAATCTCGTTTTTATTTTTCTCAATCTCTGAAATAAATTTTAATTTTTCTTATTTTTTTTTTAATTCTAACTATCGGAAATATTTTTTTCATTTAATTATTCAAACTTAGTGTGATTTAAAATTTGCACAGATACCTCTTCATACTTAAATGATAATAACAATTTCAAATTTAAATGTGTCATAAGATTTAATTCAATAAATGCAAATGCTTATTATAAATATATTAAATATAATCTTAGATAATAAAAGTAAATTGAATTCACAAAATGCTATATTATAATTTGTATAGTCTGTTACAAAATCATTCTCAAATATCTTAATTATATAATATATTATATAGAATATCTTATTTCGGAATATAAATATTATAGACGCCTTCCATTGAGATTCTGGCACGAATAGAATATTAACAAATTTTAATTTCTTTTATTTTTCTAAAAGAATAAAGTTAAATATTTGGAGATGAAGAGAAAGCATTATGAATAAAAAAAAATCTTTCTTAAATGCTCTTAGAATATAGAAATGAGTTAATTTCTTCGTTTTATCATACATTACGTAACTAAAATAAATCTTTAAAAAAACTAGAGAAAGTTCTTTAGTGGAGCAAGCATTATGAAACACTTTCATCAAGAAAAAAATAATAAAATTTAAGAATAAAAAAGCTTATTTTATTCGCCTAAAGCAAAGGATTTTCAGTTATTTTTCGCTATTATTTTTTTAAGTGGCAATAAAAATGCAGGAAAAGAAGAACTCTATTGTATAGGGATAAATGCGGAATAAAATGAATGAGGTCATTTTATTTAAATCTACTTTGAAGAACACTAAGAAATTGTAAATATACTTGAACTGAAAAAAATACTATACGCTTAATTTTTAAAGCAGAATATGTCCCATAAAATTAAGTAATTAAAAACGCCACGCTAAAATTCAAGATCAGTTTTACTGTTATAATTTAAAATTTCAATTGACAAACTTTATTATATTGTTCAAAATAATTAATGATCAGTTTTATATTAAAATAATCCTAACCATATCCTAAAAGAAAAGCTGGTGATAAATACTGGAGATAAAGTTTATTGCTCTTGATTTGAATTTTGTATAAAATTAAATTAATTTAAAATAAAAAAAAACTTTCGACAATTTTTTGCAGTAGTTCATTAGGGTTTCATTGGCAATAAAATTCATGCTTACTTGCTGTCAATTCTCAGAATTCAGTGCATTTCTAAATACAGTTCATTTTTTTGTTCGATGTTTCTTGATAGATTTTTTTTTTGTACTTTTAGCTTTTTGACCTTGCTGATAAGTTGTATTACTTTTTGCAGTAAAATGAGTTACTCTTTATGTGTAACATATTAATTCAATGAAATAATATGCATCCATGCTGTCAACAAAATTGTATGAAATACTCATCAAGCAACAACTGCGTTGTTGGATTCGAAAAGGTTAAATAAAATTTACTATGTTATAAAGGAAATTATTGAAAACAATATATTAAATATTTGTTATCTGGCTTTTAATATTTTTTCCGTTGAATTCCGTTTAATTATCTTCGTCGATGAGAAAAATTTAAAAAATTAAAATGAAGACCAAATTTAAAAATTGACACTAAAATTTAGATTTATATAGACCTTCCTATTTTATCTCCCATGTTTTAAAATATTAATAATTTTTCGTTCATTTTACATAATATAAATACTTCATTCTCTTTTATTACCCAATGTATTTAAAGTTACTTATTTTGATTGTTCTAAATGCATTTGATTTCGGCGCAAGTTTGTTCAGAAATTCTTTGAAGAACGCCCATGTAAAAGTTCTACAACCATAAAATGAGATCAAAAGAAATAGTTTTTGACTTCAGTTATTAAAATTAAAAAACGAAATAAAATAAAAAGTAAAATATGTAGATATTAAATTTAGTTCTTGTTTTAAATAATTACTGATTATTGACTTCCATCGAAATATTTTATGCGTTACAGTAGCTTCCAAAATCCTTGTATTATTGCTAATTTTGAATTTACAAGATTAATCGCAATGTACAAGTTCATTGTATTTAGAAAAATGTAAAACAAATTTATGGTTAAATAAAAAAAGTTATAAAAAATATATCGTGTGAATTATCACATTAATACTTTGAAAACATATAAGATGCATAATAAATATCTTATGGCAATATCATCATTACTCATTAAATGACATCTTTATTTCTAGATACAGTAATTATGAAAAACCATATATTAATACTCTTCTAATGAAGAAAGAGTCTTAGCGTGTTAAATGTGTTTGTTCGTTTAGACTTTTTTTTTCCAAAAGTAATTCAATATAATCATCATCTTCCAGATAAGAAACATGCATGCATATAATCAAAATAACTTTGTTTGCTTTTCCCGAAATTTTTTTTCTGAAAGCGAAAAAATTTATCGTTTGCATCCAAACGCAAGATAATTTAAGTAAATTTATTATTTCTTTCAGGAATGAAGCAAAAACACATTTTCAGTGTCTTGCAATTATTAGAAATACTGATTATCATTATTTCCGTTGGTTCTACAAATTCCGCATTATGAATTAAAAATTTCCATTAATCAAAACGCAAGTGGTAAAAAAAATGAAATTTAAAAACGAAATTTTAGTTTCATTAAGAGACACCGTAAGTTTATTTTACAAATAGTTTCATAGAAACATTAATAAATAAAGTTGGTGTTTGTGTATTACAGATATATCAAATATTCATTCAGAAATGAGAATAAATTTAATAAATCTTCATTTTCCAATTACTAGCACCTCTGGAATCAACTTTTTCCAATTTTTTATTTGTTCTTAAGTGCAACAATATAGAACATTTTTTTTCATTCTATCTATTTTTTTTTTAAATTTATAATTCAATATAATTCTAAATTGAGAATTAATTATAGAATTTCTTTTATGTTTAACCTTTAACTATTTTTAAAATTTTTATTTCTGTATTTGAGTTTCAGAAGCGTGATGTTTAACTGATTAAATTAAGAATCAATAAAATGCTTGAATTATGTGTAATTTTTGAATCGAATTATAGACGGCTGCTGTGACTTGAAGGTAAGGTTTCTGCTACTGAGGGCTCTAGGTTCGAGACCCGATTTCGCTGAAGAAGCGCCTTGTAAGAGGACAAATACTTGTCGATAGTATGGTGTGGAAGCTTAGAGAAATGCCGTTCCCACCATTTGATCGCAGCTCAAAATTACGATGTCCATTCCAAAATAGCCCTGTTATTGCTTTAAAACAGGACGTTTATAAATAAAGAAAACGAATTATAGTGGCTTTCAACTTCAATTTAACTTCCGATTATAAGTCTGTTCGATTATAATTAATTCGATGCCCGAGAATTTTATTGGGAAAATACCATTAAGGAGTTAAAAGTAAATTTAAAGATATTTTTTTCAGTCTTTCAACTTTCAGTCTTTCTTTAGCCAACATTTCAATTTTATTTACACATATAAGAAAGAGTAGCGAATGTATGTACATTGGTCCTCTCTAGGCAGGCAGTTTGACCTTCATCTATGAAATTTGGATATACATAAAGGCTGGAGATGTTTTATATAAAATTAAAAATTATATAGTTATTCGAAATTCAAAGTCGTTTTACTATAACTTTCTAAATTAATATTACATTAAACTTATTTTTTACATCAATTTGAAATCTACAAAATGATCTTTTTAATGATACTAATTTAGTTGCCGGGCAAATATTTCTTGAATTTGACAACTATGCCAAAAAAATGTTCTTGTAAAACTTTAAACAATAGATTTGATTGTTGCACTGAAATGAATGCAGTTTTCATTATTTGATCTAATAATCGCAAAATTTTCTTCCATTATTGAAATCAAAGGAAGAAGGATTCCGTTTAATATCTGTACAGTTTATATCAAAGTTAACGCGAAAATTAAAAGACAGACGAACCAAACAGTTATGTTTTTAATAAAACTATAATGCTATGGAATTACAGTTTATGTACACAATAAACGAGGTGTACGGCTATTAAAATAACAGTTTTGATAACAGTGACAAAATGTTGTTTAAAAAAATTGTTGGTGAATCTATTAACAAAAATTGATAAGAGATTTAATTGAAAATAGACATAATCAATATTCCCAGCGAACTAATTAGTCGCCAAGGGTAGCTAGTACATTAAGAAAATCTAGTCTAAAATAATTCTTAGATTGAGGTAATTTGGATCTAATTCCATATTTTCCGTGATAAAACCAATTCAGTTTACTCAAACAGAACTGAGGAATTTGAAATAAAACACATAGATGCATTTTATTTAAAACAATGTGATGCTTTTTTTTATTTTCTCTTACGCAAAGCTTACAAAGAGAAAATATAACTATCATCAAAAAAAAGTCGAATTCGAGATTTTGTCGCATCTCCATGTTTCAGATTTTCTCGAGTCCGAAAAACACATTTTTAGAATTATGTCTGGCACTGTTTTGTGCTTTTCTAAAACATGTCTCTTGAATTTAAAACATTAAAAACATTATTTTAAATTTTTCATCTGCAAAATCTGTGCATGTTCTGCTACTTCTCGTAATTTCTTGGAAAATTCAAAAAAAGTCAACAAAAAGCGGCAACATGTATTGTAAAAGAGTAATGATTTCTGTTTATTATTCTCTTTGGGTTCAATTCATTTATATTAACTTTATTCATTTATATTAACTTAATTTATATTATAATTTATTCATTTTGAAGCAACACTAGAACTATTTCGGTACGGACCTCGTAATATTGAACCTCGGTCAGATGACGACAACGATACCTGAACTAGCAACCCCCTCTCCAAACTACCGAACAACACTATTGTCTTTAAGATAAATTAAAAGGAGTAGTTAAACAAAAAAATTGATTACTGGAGAACTTTCCGATGGGTCCAAGTTATCCAATTTTTATGTAATTAGTATACTATACGTTTCTGATAGATTTTTTTTAGTTAGTGATTTCTTATGTAACTGAAACTATCGTTATTTTATTACAACTATGTGTATAATGTTTGTAAACTAAAATTACACAGATGTTAAGGAAAAAAAGTTGTGCAAGTGGAAGTCATCAGGTTTCTGTCACAAAACAACATAATTTTAACAAGACAAGGCGGAAAGAAGTATGCCCTAGATATTACCGAGGACTGCTACCTGTTCTGAAAATATTATATCTATATTTTCAAAATAGCACACCCACAATTATTTAAATTCATTCAATTTCATATGGAACCGAGTAATCTCCTTTCATGGTAATTATTTATATTAAAATTTATCCATTAAATTTCATGCATGTATCTAATTGAAATGTTATCCATTATTTTAAATAAATTACTTAAATATGAAAATAGCCTTAATGGCAGAAACATAGTAGCCAACAATGTTTGATGAATCGCATATTGCAAATCAGTCAAAAAATACCATCCACGAAAGCATGCGTGACCAAACTTATAGAACTTAAAGGCTTTCGGGGGATCGCATTTCTCGTTAAAGACAGGGTTGCATCACTACCAATTAATTGCGCTGTATTTCTCTGCACTAAATGGGATGCGGCGCTATCAATCGAGTTGGTGATGTTGTGTTGACATTTGACCACTAAACACACATTATGATGATTGCCATTTCATCTAGATCATTTTGGCTGCAATGATCGTCATTAACTCATCTTTTTTTGGCGAAAGGATACTGGTTAATTGCTTTACAAATCGCAAGGCTCTGTCTGCATTGCGGCACAACTTAGTTTTAATGAAACAGACAGGGTGTTTTACTTATAAGTGCAATAAAGTTTCGAAACTCCGGACGTCATATATCCGGAGCATCGGAAATCCGGTTCGACTAAACCGACAAGGACAAAGAACTGGATTTACAATTAAGTGTTGCAATAAAATTTATGGATAAATCGTTTCGCTATAGTTCTTCTGTTTTCCTTTATCGTTTATCTTTTGTTATCTCAAACGCAATCAATTGGTTTCCATTTTGTCACTTGGAACCTGAATTCTCGATTAAAATAATTTGTATTCCTGTATTTTAAGGCATCAAAAATCAATATAGCTTATTTTTTTAAAGTATTTCTTCAGAAACTGTCGAATTTTTAATAATTTCAGTAATTCGCGTTCAATGGAATTTAATCAAATTTATTTTTTGAATTTTATTATTTCTCTGTTTCATCAAGCAAAACTGTGACCGCCATGCCTTAAAAGTACTTTTTTGTTAGTCATTACTGGTTTTCAAGATACTTTCAGCAAGTTATTATTTTTAATGAATGCATATTTAAGATGAGATGACTTCAGAGGAATTAGAGAGAGACCATTTTAGTATATTAAGTTTTTAATGAAGTCTCAATTTATGACTAATGATAGTTTTAGAATTTTTCTTTTTTTTTATTATTAAGAATAAATTTATTTTTATTGATACATGTACTATATTGTAAAGAGTAAAAAAATATTGTTTTTCCGATTTTTCCGAATAGTTTTTAAGAAGTATTTACCAGATTAATCATTTGCACTCGGATGTCTCTTCCCACTCACCCTTCAGGATAGTGCATCATTTTGTCGGTTTTTTTTTTTTTTAATTATTAATGTTGATTGTTAAAAATGTCTGCAAAGGGGTAAAAAAGTAAATAATTCATTTTCGAAGAAATTTAACTTAAAATAATATATAATAACATATTTCGAATCATGTCGGCTAAATAATATGTAATGATTATTTACAAGCATACGCAGCGCGGCACAAAAGCAGAAGTAAGAAAGAGAAGCAAAAAAGGGCTAAACAAATGATCACTAGTCTTATATAACATAGGATTTCCGGTCACGCGCCAATTCAATACACGTTTTGACCTTTGACACCTTGGTAAGGGCACCGAAGGGATCACTTTCATTTGATACCTAGTACTGATGGCGCATTATTTTTACAAAGGGATTAATTAAACCGAAAGTGGCATTGGATCACGAAATAAGAGAATATTTTTAGAATGAAGTTACTTTGGGCTAAATTAAGATAAAATCTTGGAAATTAATTAAATTGAAATTAGAATTAAAATATCATTACATGTATATATATATTCTTCAGAGTAATAAACAAGCCCTTGTATTTGGTGAATAATCATACATCGAATTACTTTTCAGAGTGCGTAGGGTTAAATATTGTTCGTTAACATTTAAGAACTAAACAATCATTGCATTATTGAACAAAAAAAAAATAAGAAATTTGCATAAAATAAGAGATTATAACTAATTAAATAAACAATCATTTGTCATTTAATTCGTCTTCGTTATATTTCCATAATAAACTTCGAACATATCTATGTATCTTAGAGATAATTATAGTACCTGAATTAGAAACATACATATAATGCGAACAAAATATTTTCGATTGTTTTTCATCCGATGTTTACGTTTTTGTTACAGCTTCATATCTAGACTTCTTTGATGGAAAAACAGCTTTTTGTAAAATTACCAGCAGAATTTTATCTATTTCTTCTACGCCGCTCTCAACAGTTAATCTAAGATAATGGTTTGGCGTCATCCAATAAAATTCTTTTTTTAAAAAAATCTAGAGATGATTTTTTTAAATAATAGACAAGTTGAAATCTTAGACGATGACAGTTTTTCGAAACTCAATTTAATACCCTTTATTCTTTCAGCACCAAAATAACCAATTATAAATTTAATAGGAGGAGATTCAATAACATTATTTTTGGAAATCTGAAATTCGAATTCGTCAATATGGTTCGTAACGAATTTTCTCATTAAAAATAGGAGCTCTTTCATATTGTGTTCTTGTGTCACGTTCCCTGCTCTTTTCTAATTGCGCAACTGAATCTAAAATTTAATTGGCGCGAAACATTACACGTCTATCACGTGGGCATGGAATAACACTTTTCTGTTTGCAACAGACGACTTTTTTTAGGCTTCCACCTTTTGTTTCTGTGTTAAAATCAAAGCATTTATCACAGTTTTTTTTTTCTCGCTATTTTTTGAATAGCGAAATTCTGAATTATTTAAAGCAAATATTAATTTGATGTGAGTAAATAATCTGTTGATTTTTTGGAAACTCATTGTTTTTTTCTTTGAAGAAGTATTAGTTATTAATCGTTATTACTGCTTACTTTTGTGGACATGAAGGCTATTTTAAATTAATTAGCCTCATATTTCTTAACAGTACTTTATGATATGGTATATTTTGCGTTCAATTTTGTAATTTTATGCAAAGAATCCAGCATTCTTTTAGTAACTCTTTTTCCTCATCAGCTACCTTCAAAAATTCATACAAATCTACAAACTGGATTAAAATCACGCACAGAATTTCGTGCATTCCATTTTTTTAATCTTTTCAAGTTTATCCGTTCGCTTACATACTAACAGGTAGACTGACGGACACTTGACGTTATGTCATATTGGGTTTGAAGCCATTTGATCCAATTTTGTTTGTCTAGTGATCAAATCATACAATGAATTTTATTTAAGTGAGTTGTTACATTTTTAATGTATCCTATTTATATACACATTAATTCAGATCTATAATTTAATTATATATTGATGTATTTAAGTTATTTAGCTCGCTGTTTGTTTAAGTTAATCTATTCACGTGTTTAGCAAAAGCAAAAAGATTTGTCGAAGACAGTTTTTTTTTTCCAAAATATATTTGCAATTTCCATATAAATATTTTATACTAATTTAATATAAAATATGGTGAAACTAAAATATGGAAAAGCATTAAATCCTCCAGTTTATATATATTGTGTACTAACAAGTAAAAATAACAATATCATCAACTCAAGCAGAAAATTAAATTTCAAAACATACGGGTCTTGAGTCAACTAACAGTTCTCTTTGTATTCTGTATTTCTAGTTCTCTCTAACCATAACCCTCGCCGTTCGTTTGCCATTTCCTCCATGTTCGCATTCCAATCTTTTTAACCCTCGCGATTGAGCCGTTTCCCCAATCAAACGTATTAAACCGAGTGGTTTATAACCCGGTAATTCAATTCCTATTAAACGAATTCCATATCTACCTCCATTTGGCACTCGCGTGTTGTGATTTATGAAAAGATCCGCCACCCCTGGGAGTTTCGATCATTATACCCGTTGCTGGATTCGTTTGATAAATGAAGTCACGGTGTTTATTTTCGGCGGGGGTATGTTTCCATTTTCATGCGCGATAGAGACTGTATGGAAGGGTTGCGGAATTCCCTGTGCGTCTCGACGCGGTTTGCGTCCATGTGTTTTGTCAGACGAGATGTCTTGGGCTTTTGATGCTTTAAGAATAATTACGCAATTGAAAGAGATTGAGTACCTACCTTAATTAGACACGTGTTGGTTGCTGTAGTGATTGGCAGGAGACGACGGGGGGAATTAACAGACAAATTTTAGTGCTTCCATAAAAGTATAATTTGTTATTTAGAAATACTCTTGTTTCATTGTATTTACATGAGATGGTGATTTTCTTTGTTGATTGTAGTTTTAAAAATGCTTTTTATTAGGCCATCTACTTAGGATTATTTCTTCTTCTAAATTACATTGTTATTTGCCGATTTGAGAGAATGCCTGAGGAGTTCTTCAACTCAAAGTTCTTAACCTCCGTACCTAAAAATGTTGAGAGAAAAAAAACAGATGCAGTTACTTAAAGAAGATATTGATTACAGTGTAAAATAAAATTTCAAATAGCTAAAAAAATGAAAGATGCGGAGAAAAATTATACCATAAAGTGATTTGATGATGCATTCAAGTATAAGTTAATGCCGTAAGATAATTGTCTTTTATTTTTTAGTTTAGAAGTAATAAAAGAAAAATTATTGTGATCGTTGAAAATTCGATCTCCAGAATTTGACGAATCTACACGTTTTGGATCTGTCTGACTCTTAAAAACTATTCTTGGTATTACACTTCTCTATAGGTTCTTACATGAAAAAGAAAACTTATGAGCACCACCAAGAATTTTATAAAATTCCTACACGATATTCTTCCATTCTTTTATATACTTAAAAATATAGCTTTTCTAAGTTTAACTTTATCGAAAAGTACATACCTCTTCTAGATATCCGATGGATACAGTGCAGTTTTGGAATGCAGTTTGGGACCAGATATTAAATTTAATTCGTTAATTTATTCCGCTTATTTATTTCGAGATATACAAAATATAAAGAAAGCATTGTAATCGGCAAACAAAAATCGAACTCTAGATTTTGATCAATCTTTATGTTTCAAACCTTCATTTGTTCGAAAAACACATTTTTTGTATTATTTCTGTCCATTTGTCTGTTCGTGAGAACACGATAACTCTAGAGAGTAAGTAAATGATAAATGGTTGAGTAAATAAATGATAGAATGATATTCTATCATTTACTTCTAGTCAATAGAATAAATTATTCCGTTACATGCAAAAGCATGCGTTGGCAAATTCATTTCTAAACGAAAAAGAAAAAACAACCTAAAATTAGTGTAAGACAAAATGCAGTTGGAGACAAAATGACATACGCAATTATGTTTGTTATATGACAATGTTGTTCTGAGTTCAATCCGTTAAATCTTTTTCATGTCTATCATGTACTATCGAAAAATTAAAAGCTTGTATCAAAATCCCACTACCGCTTATTTATAACAATTTTGCTTTTTTTTATTTAGAATGTTATATCTAATAAAAATTCATGACATTCGATGAGAAATTATAAAAACTAGATATTTGAGTTGTAACTCATTGTGATTGTAATAAACAATGAATCTGATTAACTTTCCAAAAAATAATAAAAATTGCATTATTGCGGAATTTTGGAAATGTATATGCCCGCTGGGATTCTAACGCAGACGTTATTTCCTTCAAATTTGCAATTATATTTTCAGTAAAGTGTGATCCGTTTTTATGTAATAATAAACAGTCTTGTATATGCTGTAAATCTCTTTATTTTGTGTTTTGTAATATTTCTCTACAGTAGAGCTCACGGTGAACTTTACGATGTTCTTCAGTTATACAAATCATTGAAGGTTAGGTTTGGTACATTTGGCGAGAAATCGCCAGATTGGCACAAATGGAAGGATTAAATTTTTAAAACCGTATTTTGATAGCATGAAACTCCGTTTAACGTTTTCTTACTGTACTTCATTTAGAGAGCCAGGTTTGCAGTGGGACATACATTGTGATTTTTAATTTAATATGGTTATTTTAAAATTCTTAAATCTATTTATTTACAAAATCCTCATACTGAAGGAAATTTTTATCATAATAATGACACACGCACCATTTTAACATTTCAAATGTGTTTTTTAACAATATTTTTTCAAGTAAAATGCATTTATTTCAAGAAAATTAAATTTTTAAAACCTAAAATTTATATTTATTTCAAAATCCCCATCTTGGTTTTATGCCTTTTAGCCACGCTACTGCATGGTCTATAATTCTTGTATTTCTTTATTTTACAAATTACTACGAATGACCAAAATTAATTTATTTTTCGATCCTGATCTGATCAATTTGTAGATCTACAGTTGCCAAATGTAACACGTAATATTATTTTTTGGACAATAGACTATTGTAAATTTAAATATTACAAACTTTAAATTACAAATTTAATTGAAAGTACTTCGAAATATTAATTAAATTCGATTAACATTTAATAATCATATTAAATTAAAAATCAACGTATTTCCCTATTTAAAGAAGGACCTGTAAATGGTGCAGTAAGATAATGTGTAACGAAGTTTCATAATATAAAAATGCGTTTTAAAAAACTGTTAATCTTTCATTTGTGACAGTCTGGCGATTGCTCGCCAAATATACTAATTCAGCGATCTGTATAACTGATGAATAAAATACCTTTATAAAAATCGCCATTAGCGCCACTGTAGGGAAACATTACTATACGCAAATTAAGCGATTTGCAGCAGATAAAAGATTATGGTATTTTAATATGTAATTGTATTTCCTTCAATAACGTAGGAGCATATTATTCAAAGATAAACGATTTTATATCCGTATATTTTTAGATTTTTATAAATTTTTAGAAATATTTTTAAATATATTTTACAATACTTTTTATTGTTTGGTATTTCTATTGATACTCACGCATGCTGTGATGATATTAAAAATACATTTTATGCGCATAATATCGATGCTATAAGACTGATTACAGATTTTAAAAATAAAAGAGAATCGAATCTATCGCATTATAATGCTACAATGTTAAGAGGTAGAGGTTCTAATTTTCATCGATTTTTTGGGGGGATAGATTGTTGATGGCGTATATAAAATTGCATAGGCAACAAATTGAATTACACTTTTCAGCAAATAAATAATTTATTCATCAGGATATTGCTTAATGGATGATTGGAAGAAATAAAAAATTCGCTTTTATTTGTTACTTGCCAACTTTGAAAATCACTTGATCGCTCGGATTACTGGTGGCTGAAATTTCAATACAATATTTTTTGTTACTTAAAAACTCTGCATTTTTTTTCACTTCAAATTCTGATATACATGTAATTTATGTTATTTTAGAAGCCTTACACCGTACTGTTCATTGAGCTATGCATATATTTTTCTTGTTTTCTATCAATACCTTTATACAGCCAATTACGTTTCGATAAAAAGTAGCTGTGTTTAAAATTTAAGCTTAAGTGAGTTGTTTAAAAACGTTTTTTCGCCATTGGTTCTGAAATTAAAAACCTTAATTGCAAGAATAATAAACTTTCAAAAATTTTAGTAAAAATATGTTTTATACTGAAGTTGTTCATCAATAATGGGGAAAAAATAAAGATAAAATAATTGCATCAACAAAGAAAAAATTTGAATTTTACTGTTATAGTGAAATATATTAGTATCAAATATGCCTAAAATTTATTTTAATTAACTAAGAGTGGGAAAAATTATAAGACAAAAAACGGGTGACATTGAAAAGAATAACTTTAAGGTGGTGTAAAAATTATTTTTAAAATAACACTTTCGGACGTCATTAGGGAAAAACGGACGTTTTGCTTAGTTTTGAATCCATTAATATTCAAAAAAAAATTCTCTCTGAGATGTACATTACTACTTTCTAAAGCCTGTATATGCCAAATTTGGAAACTCTAAGCCAAATGGTCTAGCCTAAAGTTAGCACTAAAACACGCACACATATTCATCTTTATTTCAAATAGAAATAAAAAGGAAGATTTATTTAATTTGGCCTTTTTCGCTTGCCAGTACATTCAAAAAGAACATGACAGAAGTTGCATGTTAACAGAAAATAATTTATGATTTAAAAAATAAGTGATATGAACTTATTAATGTATCATTTATCATCAAGAATATGAGAGTCGAATTTACGTCCTAAATACGTGAAGCCGACAGAAGTATTCTTAAGTAAATTGGAATTTAAATTGATTCATCATATATTTTTATTTTGAACTAACCCCTTTCGGCAACCAGCTGTTATTTCAATTAAATTGTTTAGATATAGCTTTACGTCCATGATTCCTTCAAAATGTCAAGCATTTAAACTTTGTTATTTTAAACTGTCGTGCATGTTCTGTTCACGATTTACTCTTCTAATGGAGACCAGTATTAAAACTTCATAGAACTATTAAAAACGCAAATATCCGGCTCTGTAATTTTCGCGGTAATGTAACTTCCCTTTTTTTTATTCGTATTGTAAACTGCACAAATATCAAACAGAATACTTCTACTTTGAATTTCAGCAATGGAAGACAATCCCGCAATAAAAACAATTTGAATTTCAGAACAGCATTGTAATCTACTTTTTGGAAACTAGGTAAAAAAAAAAGATACTTTTAAATCTGCCAAAACTTAAAAATTAAAAACACATTTTTAGAAAATATCCATCTATCTGTGATAGAGGTAACTCAAAAATGCTCTGAGCTATAAGGTTAAATCTATCGCGTGATTCTTGGAAAGTATTTTGGCGATTACTCCTTGGATACTCCTTGGTAAATAGTATAGTATAGTAGTAGTAAATAAAATTTGTGTTTCAGACAGGTTTCTACCACCCGACTGAAACCAAAATTTGTCAAAAACTACAATTGTAATCACAAAATCATATACCAAATTCGATACCTTTAAGTAATCGCGTTTACTTGTTTTTAAAATTGCAAACCGACAGACTATCACTTCCTTGTTGGATTTTGATCAAAATTTGATATGTATCTACACTGTAAATTTGTTTACCGAATTTAGTCCCACTAGTTCCCTTCGTTTTGTAATTATTCTGTTAATATATATTCGAACTGACGGACAAACAGACCTCCTTAAAGCAGATTTTCGTCAAAGTTTAAAAGAAATCTACAAATATGGTGTAAAGATTATAGCAAATTTCATTTCTCTAACTCAAAGCGTTACTTAATTATCTTTGTCTCAGATAAAAGACAAACAGATTGACGGACATCATGACAAAAATGTGTTTTTCGAACCCAGGGAGGCCTAAAATGTGATCAATTCCGTGTTGAATTTGGTTCAAAATTTGTTATGTATCTACTCTACAGATTATAAATCTGTATACCTAATTTAGTCCCTTTAACTCTCTTCGTTTGGAAATTATTGTGTTAACATAAGGGTGTTTGTAATTAAACTTCCCCTATAAACAGCATCTTAGAACGCAGATGGGCGAACGGATTGCTACGAAATTTGGTATATAATCTATACACGAGACGCGCTCACGGAATTTCGAAAAAAAATTTTAGTTCCAAAATGTTTACTAGAGGGCGCTTTTTCCGTAAAAATATTAAACACAATAAATGACCAAAACGGAATACAGAAACAATATTAACAATCCAGAACAAGAATTATGTCTAATAAAATGTAAAACCGAAAAACGCTGTCAATTCTAGGAAAAAAATGTCGAGATTTGCATACTTGCGAAGAAGAGGAAGCTTTATGCAAAACATGTTAGGTTAAGAAACGTTTGCAGTCGTTATTATGTTTTATGTCGATGTTTCCGGCTCTAATGATGACGGTATCATGTTGCCAGGATGAATCACTTAAAGTACTGCATAACGCTCCATATGCGAAGAATCACAACTAGGCGGAGAAAGCCTGGTTTGTAGAACGTTGGATTTGCGTCCCTTAGGTTGCGAGTTCGAACGTCATAGGCTGAAGATTCCGAGCGTATAAATATGTCGTGGTCACAAAGTCCTCCATGTCGAGAGTAATACCACTGGGGGTGGGGTACTGGATCAGGGGTGATCGTTCTCTGATTCAGGTCTAAATGACGATCTGTGGATGAGTGAATGAAGTCCGCCCCGTAAAAAGGGTTGTGACCTGTGTGTAGCTAAAGTCGCTCTCTTGGCCTTAGATGGCGCTACTATAGAAACAAGAGACGCTCCCCCTCAGGCTTAAATCGGCTGTCATTGAACAGCGGGCTTGTCCATGGCATGTGCCATAAGAAACAACACAACAACAACAGAATCACAACTGATCAGTTACGATCTGCTGATGAAAAAAACTGCCCACTGACTTGCAATTTTGCAGGTGAATGAGGGTGATCACATGAAGCACCTTTCTCTACATTATCCTGCACATGATTAACAACTGCTCCTTTTGTGCAATTTCGTCCGTATCTGTTCTTGTTTCTTCAGACTGAAATGCTTTTTTTTTCCCTCAAATAGCGTACTGTTATTTTTTCTTTACTTTTACTTAATGTGATTCGATGACAAGGTAATCAGAAACTAGTTAATAAATGTTAACATTGTTTCTGTATTCTGTTTTGGTCGTTTATTGTGTTCAATTTAATGTTTTTTCAAAAAAATCGCCCTCTAGTGGAAATTTTGGAACTAATTTTTTTTTTCAAAATTCCGTGAGCGCATCTCGTGTATTGTCTCTATACCAAATTTCGTTGCAATCCATTCATCCATTCGCGCAGGTAGGATGCTGTTTATAGAGGAAGTTTAATTGTAAGCACCCTGTATATTCCAACAGCCAAACAGACAGAAAGACTTCGTCTGAGCAGATTTTGTTCAAAATTAAAAAAAATATATACAAATTTGTTGTAAAGATTATAGCCAATTTCCTCTCTCTGGCTCAAAGCAATTTTAATTACCTTTATCACAAATAAAAGGCAGACAAACATAATGTCAAAAATGTGTTTTTCGAACTCAGAGACCTAAAATGTAGAGTTCGTAAAAATATCGAATTCGAATTTTTGATGATTATAATACTTTCTCTATACTTGGTGTACGAACAAGTACAAAGTATTTACAGCCTCTAATGAGGAAATAAGCTGTCTACACTTTACGAGCAATTTTCACGCAGACCAAAGACCTTTACCGTTTAAAATCCATCCAATATCATTAAGTGGTTTAGAAAGTTCCCAAGCCTCATTGAGCTTTACGGTGTTTCCCGCTCAGATCTCACAAGGACATTTTTTTTTCCAAAGCGAAAAGTTGAGTCAGTTCTTTTTCCGATTCTCGCTTTTATATTTTATTTCTGTTCTTTTTTTAGCCGAAGCCACTGTTTCTGGAGAATTCCCCAAGAATACTTTTCAATGGACAAGGTTTTTCGCAGACGCCATCTTGTTTAGGCATTTCATCGATGCTACTTCAAGTTCTGTTCGAAGGGGGGAAAAAAGTTCGGAATTTTTCCGGCCTAACTTCTGAAAAAGAATAAATAAATAAAATAAAATAAATCGATGTCTCTACACTTTTTTTTCCTTCAGCTTTTTGCTTGCTTCCTAGACTTTTTATAATATTTGAATGCAAGAATTTCGAAGTATGCTTCAAAATATTTATTTCCAAATCTATTGCAGCCTTATTAGATTTAGCTCCAGTTGTTAGAAAAACGGTTTTTCGTTCACCTTGGAGCAGTTTTGAAAGTTCCCGTTGGATAAATAACAACTATTTACATTTTTTAGCCAATATTTTTCCATGCATATCTTTTTTGTAGGAGTTTTCCGTCTTGACTTTAAAAGTGTATTTTCACATTGCTGGGATCGGTATTCGGATGTTAACCGAAATAGTTTTGTAATAGGAATTTTAATAAAACTGTCTGCATTTTAAAGAGAAAAAAAAACGAAAAATAAATACTTTCTTTTTGTGTTTGTTATTGCATATGATTTATAAAAATTCCATATTTAAATAATAATTTAGTTCTTTGAATAAATAACGTAGAATTTCTGAAAGGGAAGGTATTAAATATAAATTGTTTTGCTATAAATTGTTTACTTATTGATTTTATTTTGCGACTTAAATAGAATAAACTTTAATGGCCAAATGAAAGGATCTGATTTTAAAATATGTAGAACTTTAAGTAAATGAGTTGTATTTTGTCAACCAAATAATATTATTGATTCGAAAGTTACAATGCATTTTAAAATTTATGTTGAAATTACCCACAGCTTTTCTTTATTATTAATTATTAAAAATAAGGCTTATTAAAAAAATATCTGAAACAATTCCTCAAACTTTTACTTTCAAATATAAATGTTATTTTCTTTTGCATATTAGAGCATAAAAGTTTATGATTTGCTTGTGAATCAAGCCTTAGGTAAGCTTGTTGTAGTATTTCGACGATGAATAATTTTTTGTTCCGTTTTCAATCGTTCTATACTGTAGTTCAAGTACATATTTCAGTCCCCCGATTTAATAAATCGTTGGTAACCAAGATATATTTAGTATAATATATTATGCAATTTTAACATATTATTCAATTTGTTGTTGAGATTTCAGTATCCACGACCTAAATCCGAATAATTTCCTCTTTCATTCGATTTTGTTGATTCTCTTACAAGAACTAAACATATCCAGTATTCCAATTACTTCAAACCATGTTTACAATTACTTCAAATTTCACATTAACATGTACGCTATATCACATGCTGCATTTTATATTCTGAAGATAAAATCCCAATTATCACTTTTAAATCATTATTCCGCTTTTTATTTATTCATTAAAGCTCCACATTAATGTATGTTTAAGAATTTGGAAGTTATCAGAGTTCGTTTGACTGAGCTTTTAAATACTAATCGCCTTTGAACTTTTAATATTTATCAGAAACTTTTCTCTACAACTGCTTTCCTCTAGTTGAAAAATTAATTTTTTAATGATTATTTTATGATAAGTTAAACAGACTTTGTGTGATATCTCTCGTCTAAGATCCACTGTAGCTTCTATTCAAGCATTAAATAGAAAAATCTGATATTTTTTCAGTGATAGATTTAGGAGCACCACCTATGCTATACAATCTTGCAAATGACATTATATGTAGATTTCTTAAGACAATTACAAGTTAAAGTTTTATTTCGTGAAATATTTTGTTAATTAAGTCATTTGAGAGAATACTATTCTTTAATAGTTCTAGGAGGGAGATTTATAAGTGATGGAAGCAATCTTATATGCAATCAGATCTATGAAATATTATATAATTGAACCAAAATCTCAAAAAGATAAAAAAAAATGATAATAAATATATCTATCAATCGTATCACTTCACTTAATATAGCAACTAATCGCCCGAAAGATTCACTATTAACTTTTAAACTGGCAATATCTTATCATAAACAACTGACCCAATATTTATCTTATTAACATTTTTATCGCATTCCTAATAAGCATTAATCGCATTTCTAAGTTGATGTTAGTGATCTCGATAAAAATCTCAAAAGTATGTCAAACTTCAAATCTTTTAGATAATGAAATTGATATAGAGAAAAAGTAATTTTGTTATCGAATTTCATAAAATGGTACCAAATGACATCAAATTTGTCGCCGAATAAAAATCTTAAATTAGCGGAATATGTTTTGGTCCATTAATTTTGTAGCCTATCATAAATAAAAACCATTTATCAAAAGATAATAACAAGTTCACAAAAGATATTGGTTACATTTAGTTTCAGTAAGATTGCTTAGACGGAATTTCATATCTATGACTCCATTAAATTCCCAGACATTAAAGCCTGTGTGCTTGAAATTTTCTATAAGAGATTAATTCCATGATATCACAGCGTTATTAAAAGTATAATTATACGATTCATTTATCTTCTAAAATTAGTAGTATTGTAACAACATTTTTATTCGTATTTTACAGAAAGCTATACAGATATTAAACAAAATCTTCCTTTAGTTTCCCACAGTGGAAGCAAATTACGTGATAAAATATTTGGTGAAGCAAAGAATCTGATTTGGGTTTCATCCGCAACAATGAAAATATTGTGAAAAAGTTTTGAAAAAATCTCAGCAAACTAGAGAAAAATTAAAATCTACGATCGCAAATTTCAAGTTATCATGTGAAAACATTATTATTTTAAGTCATTATTTGTCTTAATTAATTAAAATCTTTAACCAGTTTAAACCGGTTTGAAACAAGCACGAGACTTCTGTAACGATCTCTATCCCTATATATATAATATAATTTTTTAAACTTTCATTTTCAATTTTTCTAGCTGGCAAACAAAGTTTTGAAGCACGACCGATTTTGAGATGAAATAACAGCTATGATGTCAAAGAAGCATATGTAATAATAGATCAGTACAGGTAAAAGCAGGTCAACCTTTTAAAAACTCATCTGCTTTCAAAGAAGCATACATAATTATAATGAAATACTGGTAAAAGCAGGTGAAAAAAAATATATGCGATTAAAAGATTATAATGAAAATTGCCATTTATGCTTTATTTATTGCCTACGCCATTTCGAGTTTCAAAACCCCTTAACCAAAACAACATCATGTTCTCACATGATATTATGTTTAAAAATAATTTTTTAATTAATTAAATCTAGACTAAAGAATTTTACAGCAATTAAATTGATATCATCTAAAGGATAATTTTTGGACTTAAAAAGAAGTAAAAATCCTTTCTGCACAAGAATAATTTTTTAAAATATCGCGAGAAAACATTGCAATTTAGTTTAATTTTAAATTAATTAAAAATTCAAAACACAACGCCGAGTGGCACATTCCCATTCTCCAAACTATATATATGCAAAATTTGCTGGATTTAATCTTTGTTATAAGTAGAGTTGAAGTATGTTCTGCAATATATAGAAAAAACTGAATAAATAAACAAGGAGCTTAAAACAATTTGTAGCAGCTATCTTTAAAAAAACATTCAAGCAGGTTTTTTTTTCTTTTTACAAATTAAGTAAGTCCAAAAAACGTTTCTTACTTTTTTGCCAAAAAAAAAAATCCTTTTAACTAAGCTTGAACTTATTTGAATTTAAGCGATCAGATCTTTGAATTTAAAAATGGAATGCCCTAGAACCTAAAATTTTAACCGAGAAAGTTGTTGAGAAGCAGAGGAAGGATCGAATAAAAAAAAATTATAAAATTCATAAAAAAAATGTTTAAACGAATAAAAATGGGAGTATAATTAGATAGCATTAATTATTGTTTTGCAGATACTGAAAGTAAGAAAAGGTAATTCCGCCAAAATTAACCTTCTAAAAAAATTAAATCTTTGTAATCTTTTCTTGTTACTGAAAAGTATTAATATGTTTTATTTAATGATAAGTAAATCAAGAACATGATTAGCCCTAGTTAAATACCATCCTTCATTTAAATTAGCGTTTTTTCAATGTATAAATAGTTAAAAATCGTTACCTTCTATATAAAAGCTAGACTGGCAACAGCTTTATAAAAATAGGACTAAAAATGAAGTGTTTTGTTTCAATTCACAGTTATAAAACTTTTTTTCATGCATGCATCATGTATGATTAAATGAAATTAAGTTATTCCTTTAGATAATATAAAAAATCTAAATCTAAATTTAATCAACAGATCTAATTTTATAATTAAAATCATACTTCTAAATTTATATTGAATTATGGAAAAATTCTTGTCAATCATTATGCTTCCATTCATTTGATAGCGAAAATTTCGATATTCCGTTGCTAACTTCAATAAATCATGAAGTGAACAAAAAAGTATCAGTTTTATTTTTCTGATATTACAAGAAACTGAATTCTTTTTCATTAGCTGTCCTTTTAAGACCCATTGCCAATTTAAGACCTTAATTTGAAGTGAAGAAAGGGAATTCGTCCGCAAAAGAAAAAGGGTGGTTTTTACAACCTTTTAAATAACGGCGCAATTACATTAGGGTGTCCCAGGGGAGTCGTAACTGATTAAAATCTCGTCGAGTTCTAGCATAAATTACGGACTTTTCTTGTCAATTTCGAAGTGCCGGACAAATAAAGTGTAAAAGAGGTTGTTGACCACAATGTCGTGACGCTCGTTTAAAATGAGTCATGTTTCCGAGGAAAAGCTTTCTTTTTTTAAATGTTAAAGATACGATATTGATGGGTTTGGATTTTTTCGATATGAACTTAATTTTATGTTTCGAAAACAACCTTAATTTCTTTTATTTATAATGTAATATATAATGTATAATGTAATATATAATTTATAATGTAATATAAATGTATCAATAATGTAATGTATCGATAATATCTTAATATAAATGTATCGATGACATTTAATTTGCCATAAATATATTTAACTTACAGCTATTTTTTGCACGGTTATTTTTTTATTGTTTTATTTTTATTTATTTAAATAAAACAATATAAAAACAAATAAAACAAAACAATAAATAAATAAATAAAACAATGATAAATAAATAAAATAAACAAATAAAACAATATAAATAATTTTTATTTAATTAAATTTTTTTAACTATTTATTTATTTTTGGTAAATACAGTAAACTGTCCGTTTTCGATTTTCGAAAAGAACGAAGTCGCCTTCGACTACAGACTGCTAACTCGAACTCTGAATAACTGTAATTTGTTTTCATAAATATGGGTAAAAAATGAAAAGATTGAATGATGCATTATTATTATTTTTTTCATTCTCGTTTCTAAAACTTTTCAATATTCGACACATAAATGATCTGTTAAGAATGGTATTCTATAAAAGGTGGCTAAGGGCATTATTCAAAACTAAAAATAATTTTTTTATGGCATTTTATAATTTTCTAGATTTCTAAAAGCCGTGGTTTATTAAAATAAATGATTTATACAAAATTCAAAGAGCGTTCAAAGGCCGATATTATATTCTCTAATATATTTAATGATATTAATGATATTTAATATTTTTACATAATGGGGAATTAAACTTTTATCTAATGGGGAATAATCGTGTGAGTGTCCTTCTATGTTTCACAATTAATCGGGCATGTGTAACGGAAAGAAAGTACAAGAATATATATATATAACAATTAATGCGATTAATAGGTTATTATTATTAATATTAATCGATTCGATAATTAATAACAACTGATTAATCACAATAATCACAGCATACGTATATGATCCATAGAATCAATTCTGTATGTCTTATTTTTTCATTTACCTTAAAACTTATTGTTTTGTACACATGGATTTAACCTTGTAAATGTAATGAGTTTCACCGGATGACATTCATTATAGTGGAAAATATATTTGTTTCTCAAGAAAATCTTCAGAGTAATAATAAAATTCATTATCAAAAACACTTCTTGTTAAAGAAGAAGAATACAAAAAGCTAGAAAATAAGAAGAATATTTATGTTGCAGCGTAACATTTAGCAATTTAAGAACAAACGTCGCATCTTTCTTCTTCAGTCATCCTCCAAGTTTCATCCCGCCTTCATATACTGTGTGCAGTTGTAACCTTTTGTACGTCTTGCCAAAAGTCAGCGGGAGTGGTCTCTGCGAAACTTTCTCGTTCACTCATTAATAAATTTATTCGTGTATTATTAATCGCATATCCTTGACTAACAACAATTGCGAAAGAGCCTATGAAATGGTAATCTTTTGCGATTTCTTTTTGCTATTAATCGTTGTATTGCGTTTCTTATACACGTAAGAGAACACTGAATATCTATTTTGAAATTCTTTTTTCTGACTGATAGAAACCAAAACAAATGATATAGAATTTCATTTGTAGCCACAAAATCATATAGCAAATTTTATACGTTTATGTCATCACATTTTTGAATTATTGCTTTTATATACAGATTGACTAAATGCAGATTGACAAATGCTTAAACCCTTGACGTAATTGGTTCCAAATTTGATAAATATCTATACTTTAGATGTTAAATCTGTGTACCAAAATTTGATTACAGCTCTTTCTTGGTTTTATAGTTATTGTGCTAATTTATATATAGGCAGCAGGACTGACAGACTTCTTTTGAATGGATTTGACTCAAACTCTGATAGAAATCAATAAATTTGGAGTAAATACCATACATTAAACTTTATCTAGCCAGTTCAAGGCATTTTTGAACTGTAATATTCACAGAAAAACACAAATTTAGCGCTTTTTGTATTTAGAAAGTTCTGAAATGTTAAGATTCGTCAAAATAACGAGTTCTAACTTTTTGAAAATTACGATATTTTCTCTTTGTATACTTCGAAAACAAGAAAATGAAATAATGCTTTATGGGGCAGGAACAGTGAGCCACACGTAATTTGATTCCGAATTTTGATATTCGCATGAAATTTATTCATTGTTGAAATAATAGTACAGAGATTATTTCCTGTACGTATGAAAGTTTCTGATGAATTAAAAAGCTTAGAGAGTATGAAGTAGAAAATGTCTTTTCTCACAAAATTCGAAAACATTTTTCGAACAGAGGTAATTTGTATGCTGATTGGATTCCTGGAAGTCAAAAAACTGATCAATAATATAAGTGCCTTTATAATTACACGGGAACGGTTGTCCAGAAAATTTCGTGATATTTAAAAAAAAATCAATCCCATCTTTTTTTCCAGGACGCTGCCTAGCACAATAGTCAGTGTTAAGATGTTTTTTATAAGTATGGGATTCCTCCTGTAAAATATCAGTTTCATTTACTTGATTTTGATTCGTATTCCGGGCCAGATTAAGCCCCCTGGGGATCCTTAGGCAATTCAAATTTCTAACCGATTGTTCCTTCAAAATTTCCAAATCATATTCTTTTTCTCTATTTTCGTTCAATATTTCCAAAAGTAGTTTTAAGTCGCACATTCTGACAAAATGAATCAGGAAATAGCTGAATTGTATATCATTTTTAGAATGTTTATCGTGTTAAAAAATGAGCAATTGAAATTTTAAAAATTTTTTAACATTTTTTAACAAAATCTAAATAACATTCACTAATCGAAGAGAACGGTATTTTATAATATACAGTACACATTTCATTAGAATTATAACGTAGTATAGAATTTGCATATTATAATTAGATATATTGCCAGAATAAGGCTCCAAAATTAATTTAGACACTATATGATTTATTTTGAATCAGTTAGATTGCAGGACCTTTATAATCAAATAAAAATACAAATTTGACTAATTTTCAAAATACCGCGAAAATATTTTTAAGGAACGAGGGTCGCTAAAGTTGTGGTTCTCCTTGTCAATTGCATACTTTAACTAATTTATAATACAAAAATATTACCATGTGGCTTTTTTTATCCATCATGGAAGGAAAAAGTTAGAAGAAGCAATTAGAACCAATATATTGATACAGTAAAAATAAATGAGACAGAGTAGTGGCTAGGAGTTTCAGAAAATGATTTCAACCTTCAAGAAAAAAATTCCTAAAAAATAGTATGGTGATGAAGGAATCTCCACAGAAAGCAATGATATCAAATTGGTAAAAAACTAAATTCAAGATTTTAAAACATCAGGTTATTTTTTAGTCATATTTCTTATATTGTTATTATATATTATGAGGTAGAGTAAAAAATATATTTTATCGTTTATTTCATAGAACCTTATCTATTTTGCGAATAACACAAAATAAAAAGGATATTCATTTTTGATTCTCGTTATTAGCAGTTTAAATAAAATAAGAAAATACACTTGATATCTGTTGTTGTTGCTGTTTCTTATGGCACTTGCCATGGACAAGCCCGCTGTTACGAAGACAGCGGTTTTAAGCCGGTGGGGGAGCATCTCTTGTTTCTATAGTAGCGCCATCTAGGGCCAAGAGAACGTCTTAGCTACACACACGTCACAGTCCTTTTTACGGGGCGTACTTCCTTCACGCATTTCATTCACTCATCCACAGATCGTAATTTAGACCTGAATCAGAGAATGATCACCCCTAATTCAGTACCCCCAATGGTATTACTCTCGAACTTGATATCTTCTTACCACCAATGACTGATTAATTTTTGACTAAGAATTTTATTTGCCTTTTACTTTTCTTTAATTGTCTGGCAAATCATCTTTTAATTGGTAGTTTATGTTTAATTAACTTAATTAGTTATGATATGATTGACAATCTCCCGCACTATATACAAAAAGAAATATAGTGATTATAATTAAAATTTGGAATATTTCACCATTTTTCAATGGCTTTTTTAAAAATGTGTTAGTTAATGTTATTTATTTAACTAATAAAATTCATCTAAAAATAATTTTATTCTTATACTTATTCAAACAAGATTTTTAAACAAATTTTTCCTTATTTACCGTTTGGAAAAAAAAAGACATTAAAATTCTTCTCCCAAGTCTTAAACTCTTGTTAACACCTAATTTATGTATTATGTTAATTCTCATTCACAACATTGCTTAGGTTCAAATTTCTATAACTTCAAAAAAAAATTGTCAATTCCTTTTAAAATCATCTCAAAATTCTAAGGAATTATATAAGTAAAAATAATATTTCTAAATTCAACATTTAAATTGTTTCCCTCCTACTCTTCCACTTCAAATTTAAAAAATTCGCTAGATATCTCTTTTTATGGGAAATATTTTTTCGCATGGTATCTAAACCTATTCAGTTTTTTTAATAATCCCCTTCACAGTCCTCTTTTTTTAACTGCCCCCCCCTCACATGTGCGTGTTTGATAGTGAATGTGAAAAAGAATATATAAATCCAATTTTATTGTTGATATTTTACTGTTTCATGTATCTGATTCACAATTTTTAATTATTAACACTTCTCCTATGTGTATATCCATGATGGTATGGATGTGGTTGCTCTATTTATTATTATGGTTCTCTACAGAACATGATTATTCCTATTATTTGCTATACTATTTCTGTACAGAACGTAATGATTCTTCTTATTATTTATGGCCATGGTTCTGTATGGGACATGATTATTCTTAATATTTATGGGCATGGTTCTGTAAGGCACATGATTATTCTTATTACTTATGAGCATGGTTCTGTATGGGACATAATTATTCTTAATATTTATGGGCATGGTTCTGTAAGGCACATGATTATTCTTATTACTTATGAGCATGGTTCTGTATGGGACAGGATTATTCTTATTATTTATGGGCATGGTTCTGTATGGGACATGATTATTCTTATTATTTATGATCGAAACTCTGTATGGCGCGTGTATATTCTGATTATTTACATGCATGGTTCTGTACGAAGTGCACTCATGCTAACTTTATCGCGTGATTATTGCTGAAAGTGGATTTAAATGCAAACAACCAGAAGCATTCTTGGGATATTAATTCTGTTAGTAAACATCTCCAATAAGAATTTTTTGAAATAAATATTCTTTTTTTCTTTATTGCTTTAATCGAATTGGTTTTAATATTTTTATAATTAACAACAAATATTTAATGTTCATTCAGTTTTGTATACTGTGAAAATAAATGCCTTCAGCACTTGAAAACTGTACGTGCCTTTTAGGTATTGATTTTGTATTTTATTGAACTTTTCGCGCATTTCACATGCATTTCCAGAATTACATAATGAAAATATTCATACAAAACATTCCTGAATTGAGAGTTTCATATAGATTTCTTTCTTTTTTTATCGGGGAATATTTTTGTATCTATCTGTTAATCGTATTTTGTATTTTTAATATATAATATCATTTATTTCGAACATGAATGTCTTACTAAAGTAAATTTTTAATTACTTTTCATTAAAATGATTAGATTTTCTAAGCTTTTATCCTGGGTCATTAGATATTGGGATGGTAAAGCTGATGTAAAATTCGTATCTCCTGACTGATGATATTGACAGAGGGAGAATAATGATGGATTTTAATTCTATTAATGGAACCAGTAAATAAATATTAATAGTAATATTTGTTTACTGGTTAATATTAATTTAACCAATTAAGAAAAGGAATTTGATTAATCACTGAAACATGATGATAAAAGTTCACTCCAATTACAATTATTCATTTTGGGAAAAAGAACTTCGATAAAAACACTTCTTTTAATAAAATATAATAAGATTTCTTTTTTTAAACTGTGAATGATTTATTTCATAGATAAAACATGGCCATTTGAGTATACTTTATTCCGGTTTGGAGTGTTTTTACAAGCGTCTATTAAATTTCATTTGTTTCATGCTAACAAATATTAAATTTTGTAATTAATTTTTCACTTCTTTTAAAATGTGTTAAGGCTCTGAAAATTTATTCAGCTGTGCGTTCTTGGATAAAAAACAGTATTTAAATATTTTCATATTAAATATTAATCGATTCATTTTGTTAAAGTTTGTCATGTCTAATAGTGAGTTTGAGAAACGTTTGACTGATTTTTTTTTAATTTGTGAAAATTCCTTGTAAATCAATGATTTAAAAAAGAAAATAATCAAAATAAGAAAAATTTTAAAGAGGCGTATTCAATAACTGAATTAAAATATGGAAAATAATTTTTACAATGAAGACCACTGTATTAAAATGATCTTTAATACAAAATCATTCATACGCGAAGCACCGAAAATCTTACAAGAAAATAAAAGTACTATGTGGTGTATTTTTGAATATTTATTAAAATAAAAACACATCATAAATGTTAATAAATTTCCAAATTTACTAATAGTATTTCTATTACTTTTTTTACACATTTTGTTTTTATCACTCGTTCTGGAATTTCCACACAAAAAAATTATTATTAAAACACTTATAAAATATTATTTAAAAAAAATATTTTTCAAAAAGGTTTATTATTTCTTCTGGACACTAAACCAATTAAGTTTGCATTTCTAGACTAATCCAGAATGCCTGGTGAATTCCTTTTTGTCTCCATTTCATTTTATTTTCCTTCAAAGTGATTCCACGAGCAACATGTTTCTTTTAAAGTCATTTCGCCATTTTATTCCATCTGCAGAATTCGGAATCTTTTTCCATTTCTCCGGAGAATAGAAATTCGGTTGTGGGGATGTTAAACGGTCTACTGCAGAGTGGAGAGAAAAGAGGTTCTGGCAGTCGTCCCATTCGAAAGCAACAGCCTGCACGAAGCAACATAAATAGAGCATTTTAAATAAGGTGATGAAGTAAATGATCATTCAGTTTTGTTCTTCCTGGGCGACGATAGGGCACTTCTTTCTTTTCGCAAAAAAGGGTTTCGTGTTTTACAAGGTCGCTTGATCAATAGTAGACTTCCTCTAAAGCTTTACTTGACTGCCTTTTTAAAAAACGAGCTCTCAAGGTTCGGAAGATGGTTTATGATGTCTAGATTTTTTACCACTTTAATTTATGTACGGTTCAAATGCGTGAGTCAACACTAACTAGCATATAGCTTTTTAATTGCAAAGTAAGAGAGTGCATTTTGGATGCTATTTTACCACAACCCGTCAAAACATTAGATAACACTTTTGAGACTGTATAAGGATTGATGTACATTCCTCTTCTGTTCACACAGTGAACATGAGAAGTATTATTACGAAGTAAAAGCTGCTTTGGCCATATTTAAAAACTTTATTTTTAACATAGCGCCAAGAGTTCAAAACTTTTTCTCGTGTTCTTTTCAATTTTTAGTGAACGTCAAGTTAAAATATCGACTATGAATTGATAATTTGGTTAATTCGAATTAAAAACTCAAAATTGAAGAAAATATTTTTATTCCTGAATTGTTTTTTAACTAAATATACACGTGTTTTTCTTCATTAGGGCTTATCATAAAATATAAGTATACACACTACTTGAAAAATGCTATAAATGGCGTAAAGAATAATATTTTATGTTGTTTTGGTCATTGAATATACTACTGAAAAATTATGATATTTTGATATTTTTTAAAATGTCCTGGTTTTATTGGTTCCATTCAGTAAAATTTATTAATTCAGTAATATTTTAAACAAGAAAAGTCTCAAAACTTTGGGCGTTCAAAGCTGACAGAATTAAGAAGACCAATGAGCGATCATTTCGAGGAAACAGAGTCCACTGATTGGATGATCTACCTTGAAGCAACCATTTCAATGATCTGAAAGAATCTAAAATTGTAATTTTATGCCCAAGAGTAGAGCAAAAAAAATTGATTTTTAGAGGACCGAGTTTTTGCAAAACGCTGACGGTGCGATTTAAATCAATAAAAAATATTGAAAATATACCTTGAATCTGAAAGGCACAAAGAGCCAAAAACTTGTAAAATATCAGAAAAAACATCAAATTTTATCTTTAAAATTATACAAATTACTTTTTGCTTATAAAAATATCTAAGTGCTTCAATTTAATTGTCTGATAACAGAAAAGTTTTATTAATTTTAAAGTATTCTGTTTAATTTTACACAAAAAACAAATTCTAGAATTTAGGTGAAAAATTGAGGTTTTTATCATTTTATAAATAGACATACCATGGTGCATTAAATCATAAAATGCGATCTTTCTGAATGATTCATTAATACTTTATTTTTTATACTTTGTAATTAGATATTAATACAATATTTTGTAATCTTGAACTGACTTCACTATTTTTTTATAAAACCAACCAGAACTCATCAGGGAAAGTCGTTGCAATTTAAATTCAATCCATATCCTAACCAATCAATTTTGATGTGTTAAATTATGTCAATTTAGTCAAAGATACTGTCTAAAATTCAGATTTTTTATTAAGTTTAGTCATTATGAAACTTGAGAACGAAGTTAATATAGCTATCACTTAATCCTTATCAGTAAATTTTTTCTGCATATTATATGATTACTTCTATCGCATTTTTCAACAGTGAGGATTTGACATGAAATATGTTAAAAATCAAACACAGTATAGTTTTATCCTGCTGAGCTAACAGAGGTTTAATTATTAAGGTGATTGGCATTATACATTGCATGTAATCTATTAAATACAATGTATTCAGTGGCATCAAAACTTATTAATGAAGTCTTAAATATTTCAGCTTTTGGATTCTTACTTTTAGTTCACTCTTGTTACTCCCCTAGTAAGTGTTGTCTTTCATCCGCTAAGATAATACATAACATGTTTATTTTTTAGTTAACAGTAAAACGTCATTTCATTAACTCTCTGGATTGATGATTCTTTTAATGTCTTCCAGCAAACATTTCGTTATTGGAATAGTTTTCAAAACATAGGCTCTTATTTCACAGACGTATAATTCTAAATGTCTATCAGGCAGAAATATATGTCGCCATAATGTCATTTACACCTATCTTGAGTTCATTTGTAGGAGTTGTTTTGAATTTTAACAACCAACAGGCAAGATTTACACATAGCAGCCATCGGATATGACTGGGATAACCAGGATTTCTTTCATTCAAATCTGGGGCGTATAGTTCTGTCTGAGTTGCTCTGACAAGATTTCAAAGCTTCTCTTGGTTATTAATAAGATGAATTTTATTTGCATTTCATTTAAACATTTCAAAATGTATTACAGATACTCAGAATTAATCATTTTTTTTTTGCTAGATTTTTGAAACAACGCGGCTGGCCCCGTCGTCTCACCATCCAATTATTCGTATAAATGCCTGAATGCTAACTAAGTGAAGTGAGGCTTGTAAATGAAATACTGCAATGAATATTTAAGAGTAACCTCCATTTTGCTAATAATACTGTTTTTCCACCATGAATTTGTAGCTGTTCTATCAAAATGTCGCTTCTCGTTCATTGATTTGTGGAATTTATTTTTAGAAGTCTCTTAAGTCCCCCCACCCCCTCTTTTTAAAGTCAAACAATAGTCCCTTTTCAAGATCACGTAGAACGTAATACAAATATTCACATAATGAATTTTGCAAAAAAAAGTCGTAATAAAACCGAATAAGATTTTATTTTTTTAGATAAAAAATTACACGTCGGCGCGTGATAATGAAGATTTGGATTGCCAGAATACATGTCGGATACATTTATTTGATTAATATCTATATCATAATCCTAAATCTACTTCAGTTCTATTTGATTATTTCACTATCTGTCCTGCACCATTCGACGTAGAAACTTATTGATTATTTCACTACTTGTAGTGACTTAACTGACATGGCATTTACAAATCTTATTTTTCGTTATTCTTCGGTACATTGCAACAATACTGTTTCTTGAAATATAGTGTTATTCCTTTTAGCGTCAAAGAATATTCCTTTTGTTACTATGAATTGGTTTATATCTGGACCAATAGCATGTCATATCATAAATAATTGCGTATATTTGTATACCAGTAAAACTTCAATTTTTCCCGAAATTTGAAAATTTCAACTTAAATTCGCAAACTGAAAAAATTTCTAGATTTAATTTTTTTTTTATTATCATCAGGAAATTAAAATAGATTCCATTGGAAATCAAAAACTGCAGTCTGTATATTTTTAGGTAATGATAAATTTAATAATTTTTATCATTTTTTTTTTTTGCCAAATTTAATTTTTCAGCATAGAGAAGATTGAAATCGTGATTTTGTCGTTGATTAGTATACATAAACGCAACCTTGGGGCACAATTAGAATTAAATATTTGAGAAAGCAGGTGTTTTTTCCCGAATTGCTACTTAATATGAACACGTGGAAAAAAATGTCTAGTTGAAGCATTCATTCCAGTGCAGTTCTTTAATTGTTGAAAATATAAAGAGTATTAAAATTAGATTAATAATTGCCTTATTATAATGGACAACTTTTACATTGAAAGTTATTTTTTTAATGTCTTCATCCCTTAGAATCTGAATCTTTTCGCAAATTTATGCGCTATAAAATGTAGCAGACATAATCAGGATTCGCAGAACTAAAGCAGTCACAATTATATCCGTCTTTATTGCTTAAAAATTATCATATTAAAGTTTATATTGATGTATCTCAAAAAATTTGTATGCTCTTTTTTCATGGGTTTCATATATCACATAAATAAATACAATTTTTTGAAATATTTTCCTTGTAGCAGAGTTGCAAAGTTACTGTGACGCAATTAAATATAGTATATGTTGCATAAGTAGCATGTGGTGTATATATATATATTCTTTTTCAAAATGCTTCTTTTACTTTATGAGTTTAAAATTTTCGAGATTCATTCCATTCACCCAAGTTGGAAAATATTTTTAAAGGACCCCTTTTCTGAGACAAATAAGGGCGGTAACGATGTAAAATCGATTGGGCAAGATCGATAATGGCTTAAATGGAACTAATTTGGGGAGCCATTAGACAAACCACCGCTGCCTAAACGACGAATACGAACGCTTTACAATGATGCAGGATTGCACGGGAGAAGGAACTGCGGGGACAAATAGGAGTAAAGGGATATCAGGTTTCTTACACACAAAACTGATTAATCGATGCATATATAATGTGCCTCGCATACGACAATATCATACTGTTCGTCTTGAATAAGTATTAATTTATTTAAAATATTCATTTAATAGGATTGTTTGGCTAGATTCTGTCTCAATTGCTTGGGGTACTCTGTAGAGATTCATTACTCTGTTGATATGTAATATATGCTCGCCAAGAAGAGGGTTTTCAACAGTTTAAATAGATTTTTTTGATAAAAATCAATCGAAATATTAACACTTACTTTTTAAAATATATTATCGCAAAAAAAACCTTCATACGTCATTACAAAATTGAAAAAATAACTTTTCTATAATGGCAATTTTATTTCTGTAATTTTAACAAATTTAAAAATATTTTGATTATATTTTATAACAATTCATTATTTAAGTAATTACTTTTAAACACAAACATGTTGTAAATACATTAAATACATTTTTGTATGCATGTTACCGTTAATGTCAGTATTAATAACTCTTTAATACTAATTATTAATATTATATTAAAATTAATATATAATTGAGTAAAGTTTTAAAAATGATATGAAGACAGGCTAATCATTTCTTCAATATAATCAGATTACGATGTTTTGGACTAAAGGTATGAATCTCTTTAGAATATTTTTTTTTTCTTTTTTTAGATGCAATTAAACCGAAACCCACTAGTAAGTAATTATTTTCACCAATTAAGAATTTCATTGTAAATCATTTTAAAAGCTTGTCCAGTAGGAAACTTTGTTTAGTAATTGATTATGTCCAATACAAACAGAAATTTGATACTAAATATTTCTATTAAATATTATTTTAATTTTTATCTATAATTTCACTCCAGCTTGCATTTTAATGGATTAATCGAATTTTCGACATTTTTCTTTATTAAGTTCAATATATCATCACAGATCTGTGATTGACAAAATTAATTTGTGCCAAATGAACAAAACGATTATAAAGTGTAATTCTGATTCCTTTAGTTCTTTACCGTTTTTGCATCATTATACTCGTATAATGGTCGTCTAGCAAAGAGACCTTTTTTTTTGTCACAAGAACTAAGATGTATACAAAACCTTGAAGTTGATTTTTTTTTACTTTAATTCCAACACTTGAATTTTGAATACGTCATATGGAAGAAAGAAAAAAATTCGAGTTAACATATAATTAAAAAGTACTAAAGCTACTTAGTTATTACTTTACGATCTGGAGTATATTTTGCTCTTGTTTCATGGCTAAGTGAGTTAACAATAGAATAAGTCGCAGAAGTGTTTAGATTACTCTTCGTGTAACATAAACAGCAAAGTTCTTAGATTATTTTTTTAAAGCTCTGAGCCTTGAAACTTTTTCCTGCTTTTAAGAAAAGTTGAGTTTGAATGATGTTTTAGTGCATCTGCTTGATAAAATGTTTCTTGAAATGAAGAACGATGGATGAAAAAAATCTGCCGATTTAATGATGTTTTGTATGATACCAGTTGATATACCCGGAATTGTTCGAAAAATAAATATTTTCGGTGTTATATTTTTAATATAGAAATTAATTTTGTATAAATTACTGAAATACAGATAATCCTATTGGTATAGCATACTTGATTATTGAAGAGTATATTAATGATCTCTCATTTCTTTCATTAAATTACTACTTTAAATCAATTAAAAAAAACTCCAAAAAATATAAAACAGATTTTTCTTAAAAAAATGGTTGAGTAAATCAGAATCTTACTGTATTTCAAAATTGTCTGCCTTAAATTTTATAAGATTCAATAAAAATTGAAGAATTGAAAATGTGGTATCATTTGAAAAAGGAAACTTTCGAATTTGTAGATGGTATTAAAATGTTTCTAGTCAAATAATACGAGTCCAAGTTACTACAGAAAAACGATGTTATCTCAGTCAGTAACTGTTTAATTGAACATGTGATTAGCATTTTTTCTTTGAGAAATTAACAGCATTCTTTCTTTTGTCTTAAAGAACAAGTGTGTAAAGTTTCAGTTGCTTATTCAACTTTTTTATGAAACCTTTTGTTCTGTTCCTTCTGAAAATGGAAAGGAGTAACAAAAGGAACTTTCTTAACATATTATTTTCCTATTAAATAAAAATATAAAAATGCATAGTACCATCCAGAAATTTAGATCTCATAAGCACATCGAATCGAATATATTTATTATTTGTAAAATTTATTTGTTTTTAGGTATGAGAATACATTACGATTGTTTGTCTCTAAAATGAACAGAATGATTTAAAATAAGCAACGAAATAGAATCTTCCTTATCCAGCACCAGCGAGACCTCGTCAATACCAGAAAATAAGATTACTCCGGGTGATTGAGGTTATTTTTCTGAAATATTTACTTGTTGCCACTAGTTGAAGTTGAGCACATAAAGTGCGTTAATCATTTTTCAGTTTGCCAACCACATTTGAATAAATAATATCTGAAATAGTATAATATTTTTAACTTTAAAACTTGCGCATTTAATTCTATATTTAAGGAAAATAAACAACATTTTAAATTACCATAAAAATTATTCAATATAAAGTACAGTATGCGCATGCTTACTGTACTTTATGTGAATATGCGCATGCTTACAAGATTATAATCGAATTTTCAAAATTCACTGTGTATGCAGTATAACTTCATAACAACCTTTGCTGTCAAAGATAAATATTTTTCAGCAAATTTTATTAGTCTTCAATTCTTTGGTTACCTCCTTCCACGTAATAGTCTTGACATGAGTGGCATCTTCATCTTCATTCCTTTCTTCCATCGTTATCTTTGTCTTTTTTCTGTACACGCTTAATTGTTTTGTGTTAACTAGAGACATCATGACAGCAACACAAGGGTCCGTATTCATAAGGTTCGTCTTCGTCTCATTAGCCCATTACTTGTTTTTGGTTTTAAATCCTGAACTTAAATTTCGGTTTTAAATTTATGCGAGGGTTTTCGATAAGTAAATGTAAAGTGTAAGATATGGAGCTATTAGACCAAATGGAGATTCATTTTTGCTGTCAACAATTCTCAAAGGTTTATCATACAAAGTTTGGATCAGATACATCCATTAGGTTTAGGCTGACATTTAAATAAATAGATTAAGTGATAATAATTTTTGAAAGATGGTTGAGAAAAAATTTCTAGTAATGATGAAGCGTTATTTTCTAAAAGAGGAAACTTCTCAGAAAACCAAAATTAAGCTTGGAGAATTTTATGGGAACTAAATAACTATTTATCTATACAATGGAGTTCCAAGTGACTGCATAAGCACATGTTCCCCTCAAGAGATTGTTGGAAAAATTCATGACACAACGATTTATGTTACAAATATGAGGGTATCTGGAACTGTTAAAACTATGAGTTTCTAAGATATAATTAGCATATTTCAAATCTCATTTTATATTCTATTTTACATTATAAATCTCCTCCCAAGATTGATAATGTGATTACGTATTGGAGATCAGAAGAGGATCAAAAGAATTGTTGACAAAAAAATGAAATATCAAAAGAATCTAGAGCAATTTTAACTTTGTTGTATAGCCCTGGAGGAATATTGGATTGAGAGTTGTCAACTTGATGAAAGGCTAAATCAAAACAATGGATTGCAATGCTGCATTCTTTCTTCCAAAAGGCGAAAGACTTTCCTTCAACTTGGAAGTTTATGATCACAATTCTTTCTGGGATGCTCTTAGCATAATCTTTTTATGATTTTCTGAAAGAGGGGAAAAAATCACTTATGTAACAGAACTATCCTACCTTGCCGTGTCATGTAAACTCAGAAATATAGAAAGAACTATATCATCCAGCAAAAAAAGAATGTCAACACAATGGTACTTCAGCTCACATTGTTACAGTTACGAGTATGATACTATGCAGTGATGTAATTAAATTCTTCTGCATCTTTCTTTGCTCTGTTCTTTCGATTTGGCTCCTTTGGATTACATTCTGCTTCCAAATACACACACACACAAAAAAAAATGGTTGTCAAAAATTTTTCATCTAATGATGTGTTTATTACTGAAATATTTTGAAGATATAGAAAATTTACGCTTCATGGTTGGGGAAGGGCCTCTGGCTTAATTGGACTAAGTAAATAAAACAGAAAAGGGACTATATGGAAAATGAATAGTGTTTATACATAAAAATATGATTTCTTACTTTTTGCATTGAATTATCGAATAGAGCTCATAAAATTGTCGAGTTTTTTTAAACTACTGGCTTTTTCGAGA
Organism: Argiope bruennichi; assembly: GCF_947563725.1. Taxonomy (NCBI): domain Eukaryota; kingdom Metazoa; phylum Arthropoda; class Arachnida; order Araneae; family Araneidae; genus Argiope; species Argiope bruennichi. The sequence goes on along the minus strand of NC_079154.1, from coordinate 124,336,367 downwards.
TAGAAAATGTAACGAATAATACAAAAAATAAAAAAAAGATTCTTTAATAAGGCAATTTAGCCTAACTATATGGCATATTAATATGTAGCGTTTATAGCATAGTATATGTAATGTTTTGCAATGTTAGCCAAAGAATTATTCGTATGAATAATATATAATAATATTCTCTCACTTATATAGATATTTGGATTGAAAAGCAATATAAGAAATAACTCACAATTTTTTTTATATTTGTAAAAGTGAATCATTCTTACATTTAGAACCACCAAAAAAATGCATTTTTTTAAATATTATATTACTTTAGCTACATTTTTTATAATAATAAAACATTAGTATTAGTATTACTTATATTTTTTACATTCTCTAAAATTAGTTTAATTTTTCTGAATCAATATAGTTTATTCACAACATCCAATAAGGGATAGGTGCATGACGAAATAACAGTCCGCAGGGATAAACACCGGTCGAACGTAAATTGTAATTTTGTGAAAGACACTTCTCGAAGACGTTTTGAGTCGTGATGTCTCTTTCGAGATTTTACAGATTCATTAAATGTATGACTCACTTTCTCACAAAATAAGCCAAGCTTAAATATTCATTTATCTATTAAAAATTGTTTTCTTTAATTATTTAGTAACTGCATCCCTTAAAATGCAATTAATAAAATTCAAGGATCTCTGATTTATCATTAGAATCGATTATACTTCAATAAATAACAGTTAAACAAGTTTTTTAAAAAATATTTTTTATTTGCGTGCAATAAAGTAATTAAATAATTTTTGATTATAACAAAGAAATATAAAAATAAATTATAAAAGTTTGAGGCACTAAGAAATACCTTTAGAATGTTAATCATATTTATAATATATTTTTAATTTTTTGAGGAATGTTTTAGTATATTTTTTATTATATCCCTTGTAGCTTCATTTCCTTGTTTTCATTATTTTTAATACCTCGTAATTTTATAATTTAGTCTTTGGAAAAAAAACTCTATTTTGCATTACTCTAATAAAAGTGTGTTTCCATTTTTTTAATGATATTATTCTTTACTTTTTAGAATCTAATATATTTCATAATTTATGACTACAAATACCTTGAAAATTTGTAATCAACTTCAAAAAAATTACACAATTTGAAGAAGCCTTTCATGTGGAATCAATATTTAATTGAAAGTAATTAAATTCTTTTTATTATGATATTTTAGTGCCACCAAAAACACACCACTGGAAAATTTCAGATGTCTTATAGTGTCAGGAAAACAATACAAATTTCATTTTTGAATTCTAATTTTTTTTTATTGAACATGAAGCAAGTCATGTTAAATAAAAAAGAGTAAAAATAAATCTCAAATAAGATCTTATCACCGAAACTCACAAATTCTTGTATTAATAATTCAGAAATGAATCCATAATTTTGACCATCACTGCACATTTGTTTTATTTTTATCAAAGAAAAGAAGCAAGTTCTTCGCTTTTTTTAATAGTAAACGAGGTTTCTATCCATGAGTGACAAAATTTCTTAATCTGAATATGTCGTGATCATTTTGCTTTCGTGCTTTTCATCCTTCGCTTTACTTTGGAATATGAGAAGAAAAATATTGCCAGGCCCTGAAAGACACAAAGACAACTGATATCGTAGCGCATATATAATAGTATACTTCGTTAAATGTGAAAGTTGTTGAAAAATGTTTATTGAAAATGATAACAAAAAAAATACAGGCTTGCCAAATTCTGTAACTATTGAATTTTTTATCATTATACTTCGTTTTTATTATTTTTGAAATTTTCTTATTTTACAAGTCTTATGAAGTGTTTCGTAAAGATAAATATTAAGGTGTATGTACACACTTGAAACTTCAAAAATCGTTCAAAATATCGAATATATTTTTTTTATTAATAATGTTTTCTGATCCTTTAGCTTTCAAACGATACCAAGATGTTGTCAATATTCGAAATATATCTCGAGCTATAATTATTTTTCTTTAGATGGTTTCATTAAAAACTCTAGTTACGGTTTTTTTAAAACTCATTTTATGAAGAATTATATTTTTCCACTATGTTGCTTCATTCAGACAATCATAACTCAACAAGAAATGAACCAAATACAATTATTTATATATCAAAATAATCTGTATAAAATAGAGTATATTTTGTGCTTCAATAAAAGTTATATTTATAGAAATAAATTTTTAATAGCTATTTAAAAGTTAAAATGACAGAAAAAATCTCGCTTCTTCTATTCATCGTTGATGAAAAAACTGTTAAAAAAAACTATATATTTTTATAACTTGATTGAGGCAGACAACATGAAGACTAATATTAGACATCATTTCCAACTGGAATTGTGTGTCTGTACAAATTAGAATTTAAGATATCATGTTTCAAAAAATAGGCTAATTAGCTCATTAAATATTATTTAATTAATTAATAATTAGTGTAATATGGTTTTTCTCACTGAAATGAGTTTAAACATATATTAATGACCTACTGTGAAAAAAACTGGATTTTCAAAGTTAAAATTTTAAAAAAATCTTCTAGTGTGTGCGTACACCTTAAATGAAAAAAAAAGAGTTAGATTGCAATCTATCAATACAACAGCAAAGAAATGTACTTATTTAGTCGTTTGAGGTTCGATCTTTGGAGGTGCAGAATGAAATACAGAAACTTTCCTGTTTGAGATTTTGATATCTTTTGCTATCAAGAAACATCTGAAAATTTGAATATCGTAAACCACATTGAGTAATAATGTTCTAGACTTCATTCATTTGTCATATCTTCTGACTTGATTACATTAGTTGTTCGATTCTGTTAACAAAAATTTCTGCAAAATGAAATTAAAAAATAATCTTTCCGTCCCTTATTTTCAGTTCTCTTTGTCTTTAAGTTTTTTTTTTTGTTTTTTTTTTACTTTTGGTTTTAATTATTGTATGAATTCACTTCTCGTTTTAATTTAATTTATTTCTTTGATTTTTTATCATGAAACCATTATTCAAACAAAGCCTTTTTTTCTATTTTAAGATACATTTCTTGCGTTAACTGAGAGAGAAACAGATTAAACTAACTTTAAATATTCTAATTGAAATTTTGGCGTTTAAAGCTGTTAAAATGCCAAAAAATATAGCATTTGTCACCGAACATAAGAATTATCCAATTACAGTGCATCTTCTTGCCATCCTGTTCTTCTTTGAATTGGCAAGTCGCCATTGCTTTTATTTATGTTCTTGGTAATTCAAGTAGAATTGATAAAGTGAATCTTTTAGAGATTCTGCATTCAATGTATCTCGCGAATCCATGAGACTTGTTGAGAATAATCCCACAAGTGGTTAAATTCTAATACTTCTAAATATAGATTATCAACTGATTTAGCCGTGAAGTATGATTTCATCTATATTGATATATAAACGCTACGTATCGAATAAATAGGACATTTAGAAACTCATTTGAGATTTCTTCATTTAATAATATTTTCCACCAATCGTGAGAGATATCGCAAAGTCTCAGCCCTGTGGCTACTCCATCTTATTGAATTTTTCTCCAATCAGAAGAGATATCGCGATGGCTGAGCGTTTAGGTTACAGCCTTGTGACCGGACAGCCCCAGGCTGGAAATTCAATTCTTCCGAAAATCTGCAGTGTAGACGGCCCCAGTGGGCACTTAATGTTTATCGAGTACCTTCCGGCTAAGGAACATTAAAATCTGGAAAAGAAGTTGCCGCCTTCAGCTCTGCCTTGTCATCTAACTACAGCTCAAAATTTCCGATATATATATATATATATATGGGAGTAATATATATTACTTTCATTCTCAAAAAAAGAAAGTTGTTTATTCCATCTGCGGCTTGCGAGCTATTGAACCAAATGCTTGGGTTATAACAGTAAATGCAATTTTTATTGTTTTTTTTTTCAGGAATTTTAATCGCGAAAAATTTTAAGGTTATCATTTTCTACTTCTAACACCTTCAAACTATCCTCAAGCAATTCGACCGGGCAAGACCAGTGTATTAATGTGCAGCAAATTTGGAAAATTTAAATGCATTTCTAGTGATTTTTTTTAAAAATTGTATGGGTGATTTCTAGATATATAACATATATGTAATTTTTTTGGCAGGTAAGGTATAATTAAATTAAATTAAAAACCATGCAAATTATGGGTTACTGATGAAAAAAATTATGGGCAATTAATTCAGTTATGAAGCTTTTGTCAGTCTCTGCATATTAAATGAATAATTTTAAAATTCCACAAATAATAAAATCATTGGTGGAGAGAGAGCCATCGAAAAAAATTGTGTCTGGTCAATAAAAGTTAAAAATAACCGAGAAAAATCCGTTTCTTTTGTTTTTAACATGATACTGTTTAAAGTCTGGATATTATCTTTAAATTGCATGATACAAAAATCGATCAAAACACTCTTCAAATTTGGTAGATTTAAGCAGAAAGAAAAGATATTCAAGCTTTTAATTAAATTTTAATCAACAATTTAAAGAATTTAGCCTTAATAATATCTGAACAATGTACAGTACAAAAGTCCTTTTTACACATCTTCAAAATCCAAAGTTTTGGTTTTAGGTTTTAGCATTACTTTAATTTACATACAATTTTATAAATTTAAAGAAAATTTTTAAGTATCTTTAGCACTAATCTTTTCTGTTGTCTTAATTAATGCATACTCTCGTGCGCTATTGGAAGAAAAGTTTTGATAAAGCTTTTTTTAAAAAATAATTTTATTTCTGGAAGCACAAATAAATTTCTTAAAACAACCAAAATACAGAAGAATCAATATAAAAAGATCATCACTTTCGATTTTTCAAATCCCTTTAATTTTTATTGACTTCCTGTTCGATAAATTTATAATATGGATTGATAAAGAACATTTTGTCTAAGGATGATATCTGAAAAATAAGTTATTATGTATTGCTTATAATATATTTAATATAAAAATATAGAAATATTATTAGTTATATAAAAAGTGGGGCTTTATTTTATTTTATAAAAACCTCAACCCCTTGACCCAGAAATTATTTTCTCAAAATAAAGTTTGCTTAATTCTATCTTCAAGATTTACTTTCAAGACCAGTATAAGAAAAATATAAAAATAAAAAAGTAACCTCTTTCATTTTTGAATCATAAATATACTTTGAAATTGATGAAATCAATAATCCTTTTTTCAGTAGTCTTGGATATATATTCCAATATTCCAAACCATTGAGACTGTTGCTATGAAATGGCTACCGTAATAGATCCAGTATCGATTATTTTCGTCTTTTCGATACTATGATGCACGAACAAAATCATTTTTAGAGGAACATTGAATAGATTAAATTTGAAGTCATAGGCCACTCAAATGGCATGGGACACGCATGAGATTCCATTTATTTCATCTTAGTAATCTTCTTAAGGAAAATAACGGGATTAAAATAACTAAAGAGCAAATATTGATTCTGACAGCGCAGGCCATTAATAAATGTAGGTTTGATGCTTGAAAGAATTGATAGGTAGATTTTGGGACTGCTTATAACAAAAATTATTTGTGGTAGTTTTAATCCTGTTACTGTTTGCTTCAGTATCCTGAGACTGCCACTTTTCGATGATTTTGCCTCTCTAAGGTGTGAGACGAGGAAGGATTAGCCGAATTCCAGAATTCTTAATCATTCTTTGTTCTTGGTTTCCGCGTCATTGGATACTTTTTGGTTCAGTTTTTTTTCCCTACTTGTATGTCAGTTAGTTTCCAAAGTATCGTATCGTTTCCGACCGAACTGTTTTATTTTAACTCAAAATTGCGGATTGATTGCATGTATGGCTGGTTCAAGTGACAAAAACGTTTTCAAGGGTTGCACAAAGAATACTTTATATAATATCCTTAATTCAAAAAATTCAGTAAGAAATAATATTAACAAAAAAAAAATTCAATAACGAATAAAAAAGAAGTGTTTGAACATAAAAATATTATTATTTTGTAAAAAAATCAATTATCAAATTTTAAGAACAGAAATTTTCCATTTATTAGTCTGAATTTAATAGTTAGGCACTTTAGAGTATATAAAAATTATTCTAAAGTATCTTCTTGTCCTTTAAAATCCTTTCTCACAATATCACGAATTATCCACAACGTTTTCGCTTTCTGTTGTTGTTGTTTCTGATGGCACTGGCCATGGACAAGTTCGCTGATCGAAGTCGGCGATTTTAAGCCGAGTGAGAGCGTCTCTTGTTTTTTTAGGTGCGTCAACTAGGGCCAAGAGTACGATTTTGCTACTCACACGTAATGTTCGCTTGCACAGCCCCTTTTTACTGAGGGGGGGACACATTCACACATCTGACAGATAGAACAGATGAAGAACCACCATGTCCGAACCGGGACTCGAGCCAAGGACCCCCAGATCATGGGAAAGACGCGCTACCCCTATCCCAAGACGCCGGCTTTTCGCTTTCTAAATCTGCAAATAATCCAAATTCACGTTATTGTTAAATGTATACATCTTCTCTTTTCATCTTTCCTCTCACGCCTATTTTCATTAAATCATTTCATTCGTCAAATGGCGAAAAGTGTTCGAATCCGTGAATGAAAAGTAGTTTAGAATATTCTGCCTAGCCAATGTGACAAGAACTCATCCGAAGTTCTCCAGATCAATCTGCTCATGCCTGTTGTACTTAGATAATAATTGTTTGAGAAAAGTAGAGAATTTATGCTAGAAAAGAACTATGATATAGTTAGTTGCTGGAGACTACTTATCTGTGGTTGTTGCTGATCCAGATGCAGCAAGTGGTCTTGAATAATATGTGTATCATCTGAAATTGGAAGGAAATGTAACTCCACCACTCTGGAGTGGATTGCCTTCCTGTAAAATTTCAGCAGAAAATTATTCACGGTTATTTAATTACGTATGTATCCCCATAACTTCGTCTCCCGATTCATATACTAAATTATAATATTGTTACTAATCTGTAATTTGCTTCCCACCACGAATAATGTCATCGTAAGAAAGACGCTGTATGATCTGTCCTGTGCATGCTGAGCTGGTGCCGAGTCAATGACCTCAGAGCTTGGCGACAAATTTGGCGATGAATTTGGCGACTTTGGCAACAAAATGTATCATACTGGAAAGTTCGAAAAGTTTCACGATCCCGAGATACACCCAGAGACGTCCTTATTGGTCTGGAAGATTCTAGCCCCGCTCCCCGGAACTATAAAAGACGGGCACTCTGAAGCTACATTGAAGTCGTGTGTGAAAGTAGTCGGAGTCGCCGACAAGTAACAGAATTGGAGGATTAGACAGCAAGTAAGCTGCTGAACTAGCGATTAAATGCGCTGCGTTATTACGATTGATTGGCGGTATTTGTAGAAAAAATTTTGTAACAATATCTTAATTTATCTATTTCTAACTTTCTATTGCATTGACGTTACATGTATCGATTTTAATTCTAAAGAAAATTATTTGGTACATATCGTAATTTTAAAGTTGCTACAGTGCATGAGATAGCTTTTACTTGTCCAAAATTTACCGCCTCTTCTAAAGAGAATTTTTTTTCACTCTGACGTTTACAATATGCACGTGGTATGGTTGATGATTTCGAGTCTAAATCTGTAACCCTCCTTAAACGAATCTATGACAAGTCATCGCATATCAGAATTTCACAAAGCAGTTGCAATAAATGTAAATTTTTAATGAAATTAATACATGTTCACGCAATAGATGTAAAATGCCTTTGTGTGATATTGCTTTAATTAAAATATATTCTTGTGTTGTTTGAAATAATTTTTCTTTTTTTAATTACTTTTTCTTTGGTAATATAAATTTAAATTTTATTTTTGAAAAAAATTATTTTACCACTTAATCAGCATTTAAATGATTTTACATCGTTTCCTACTTGTACTAATAATACTAAAGTTAGTCATATCTATATTGTACCGATATTTTTTGAATTTGCAATAAATTTAATTATTTTTTTTTTATTTAAGGTATTTATTAGAATACTTTTTAACGTTTCATAAGTTAGTTTATAAATCTGTACATCACTGTCAAAAGAAAGGGGAAAAAATCATTTTTATCTAAAATAACAAAATACATGAAATAATCCAGATTAAATAATTTCCTTTGTTCACTTTTTCATTATTTCAGGCCAATCAATGCCCGCCTCAAACAAGTGCCAATGGGCCATTGATTTTATTCAATATGGAAATATATACTGTGTCATGTGCTATTCAAAATTTCAAAATTCGGTACGTTTTGGTTGCAAACTAGGGACACTTTTTTTTAAAAAAATTTAGCGTGTCAAACGTCTTAAATACTTATAAGAGGAATAAGGGACTATATAAAAATTTACACTGTGTAATTTGGTCAGAAATACACTTATTAACTCTAACAAAATTCTTTATATCATTTAAAACATTCTTCCAAAGAGAAGTATAAACTTAATTTTAGAAATAAGCCATTGGGTCACTATTAAAGTAGAGACTGCATAACTGTTGCCAACTTCACGTTAAACTATACCGCAGTATAGTGGAAACTAAGCTTTTCAAAATTTTATTAAAAAGTAAGTGAATTTCTCGCTTTCTGTACGGTGATTTTCGTGCGTTTTAGGCGCTATCGTTTGTGCTCAAGCAATGTCATTAAAGTAATGAGAGGCAATTCGGATAATTTTAACGACCGTCAGCAGTTGAGGTTTAAAGCGTCCTATCCTTTGGTGAGAGAGGAAATTTTTCAAAGATATGTTAACTCAGCGGACGCAACCATTAATAGTTTCATTAAGACACATTTTCATTTTAAGTCTTTCTAATTTTTCATCTTAGGAGCAGAAAGTTTTTGGAAAATTAAGTGGGAAACAATTAAGAAATATCGATCTTGGAAGAGATAAATGAACTTAATTAATAGTACCAAGAAAAAAAAATATCCAGAAATGTATGATATGAATCTTTTTTCTGGATTAAATGAAAACTTTAATTAATTTGTAAATCAAAATTAATTTTAAGTAGCTCATTGTAAAAAATGCAGTTTGTTTAATTGAGTTGATCCATTGTGTACGGCAAACAACACACATTAACTTTTCCTAATTGCTTCCTAAAATGTATCTAATTTTATAAAATTTATTTTTTTCCACTCTATTTATTTTGTTTTCCCCCCGAATAAATTGAGTTATTCATTTAAGAACAGAAGTGAAGCCCAAAAAAGAAAGACTGCTTTAAAATATATTTCGATACTATCATAAAATCGAAAAATACTTCCATTTCAAGCAGTTCGAATTCATTAATTGAAACTGTTTAAATATCTATATCATCATCTGTGGAAAACTGAATAATTCTTCGAATGGCAAACTATATATGTAAGCAAATTATATAAGTGAGTGAATGTAGGCTTCGAATGTAGGCCGATCATCTAATCTCTTAAAGTTGTTTTAATAGCTTTAAATATTTTTTAATTATTAAGAACATTATCTGTTGTTTTTGAACTTTTGGTATTATGTATAAATTCGTCTTCGTGTTTCTTTGGATACAATAATTTAAAATATTTCTTTTAAAAATTACTTATTTTCCATTATTTATTTCTTGTTTGTTTAATGCAGTTTTTTTTAGTTCTTATTTTGTAACTAGTATTTTATATTTTTAAATATTTGTTTTCTTGCAGGTTCGTGTTTTGTATTTTTTTACCACTGAGTGAACTATTTTTACTTATAATTTTCGTTGTTTTATGTAAATTGTTACTACATTAGTTTTGGATAATGCTTAAACATAATATATTTTTACCCTTGATTTCCTCATTGATCCACTTTGGGTCTTACTATCCAGTTATAGACTGAGTCAGTATGGGTGTTAATTAAAAAAAAGAACTTTGGACTACGTATAGATCTGGAAGGGAAAACATTCGAATACTTAGAATAAATGTGAAAAGTGAGGATAATGCGACATTTTCATTTCAATCTAAAATTGCAATTATCGTGGTGAAATTGGTAAAAAAGAAAGAAACAAAGGTGATTATTACTGCTGTTTATGATTCTTTTTTCTAATGAAATCTTGTTTCCATTTCTGATTCTTATCTTCAAATTCCAAACTTTTTTAAAACAGCTTTTCGGGAAAGTATTTTCGATAGCGTTGATAATTCATCCACTTCCCGTTTTTATTTTTTTTATTTCTTATTTTATTTGAGTTTTACTTTACTTAAGACGAAATAATCATGATAAAAAGAAATAGATATCATTAATTTTTTATTGTTACAACATTATATCTTTCTATCTCTTTTGAATTTATTTAATTTCTGTTCAAATTAAATCGAATTTGAATCAAAATAATTTAAATGAACTTGAGGAACTTCTCAGTATGACGAAAATTCAAAAGATGAAAACAAAGCTTAGAGTTGTCCCTGAAATTTTAACAATACGCATAACAGTCAAAGCAAATGAAAATTCTCAAACTGGATTAATGAAAAGTGGTTTTGTATTGCTTCATAAAACCATAGCATTACGCAAGTTTCCTATCTATAAACCTCAATAGAGCTGACCCCATCCTGCCAAAGCATCTAGGATAATCTGCATGTTGTTACTCTAGAATGCTGATGGGAACTATGATTGAATGCTAATGGCAATCATCGACCATGGTACAATTCCTTCGACAGAAGATATATCCCGTCATTAGTATGGGGGTAGCAAACTCCACAGCATTACTTTACTCATCAGCGAATAGAAAACCAACCGCCATTCCAAAAGCTTTTCATCAACATTTCAGGGGTGTCCCCATAAGAATATATTATCTATAAATCGGACATACGCATATCCAGAACATCACATTTTTAGATATGGGATTTTTTATAACAAACCAAATAGAATCAGCTGCTCACCATCTTATTTTTACTCATATTTTGGTCTTTTCAAAAAAGTCTTGCCTTTTTTAAAAGTAAAATATAATTTTAACTTCATTTCCTCCCACAACTATTTTTCTGACTCTTTTTTGCTTTTCGATATCAGGGGAAAACTCCTGGAGCATCGTTGTTTACGAAAATATTATATGCTGCATAATATCTGAAATTGCTTTGCGTAATCATGATTAAGATATCTGACATCAACAAATAGATAAGCAATCAAACAGCAAAAGTATTTCAATCAATTCAAATTCTTGTTGTGGGTTTAACCCTTTAAAGGGCCATTTTTTTTCTAGTCATATTATGTTAAAATATTTTTAGGCTTGAAATTAGAATAAGAAAAGGAATTCATTTAGCTTATTAGATAAATTAAATTTGATTCATTAATTCATTTGGTTAATTAATAATTAAGTAACAAATCAAGACACATCATTTTGTGTGAGATAAAAAACTGAAGCATTTAAGTTTCTGTCTTTCTAAAAAAATGTGTCAGAACTTATGCCAACCTACATAATTTCATACAAAAATTGATAAATTTGCTGGGAAGCATACTTCCCACGGCCTTAGAAAGGGTTAAGAGAGATTTTCTTTCTGGTTCAGATTTGCAAGTTTTGTTTTCCACCAGTTGTGTCTCTAACATACTCTTAGTGACGTCGTATTTGGAGTAACAACAGAAGGATGATATGTATGTTGCAATAGCTAAGTTCATCTTCAGATTCAATTCAAATTTAGACCGCTCTCAACTCTGTTGTTGCTGTTTTGTCGTTGTTGTTGACATGCTGACCTGAACGGTAAGAGACATAATAAAATACGCCAGAATGAGGATTGCAACAAAAAAAAAATCATGATTTTTGAAAGAAAAACAACATGCAGATGTTACAGCCATAAGTGGTTTTACTTTTGTAAATATGGATTTGTAATTCCTGCACGATTCATAAATATTTTAAGAACATTCATCGCATAAGAAGGTCAATAAAAATCCTCACATTGAATTGTATTTTATCCATTAAATAACTTCAACAATAAAACAAACCTCACATGAAAATAAAATAACAGTGACTTCTCTAGAACTAGCTGGAATCGTCTCCCCTAAACTTTCTCGCATAATCTCTAAAAAATTTGTCATGCCAGAGAACGCCTTGCATGGCACTGGCGCACAAAAGTTACGAAATATTAACTTTTGGCTTAAATTTAGCATGTTTATTGAATCTATCGAGTCACCCTTGAAGAGTTATTTGGCCATTAATCCCTGGCATGCATTGATAATATCCAAAAAAAGATTTGCATTTTAGTCATGTTTTCCTCAACAGGTTGAAAAAAATGACACAAAACTGAACTTGTAGTCACAAATTTTTATACCAAATTTTATATACTTAAGTCACTGCATTTTTTAATTATCGCGTTAACTTATTTTTGAAAGTACAGACAGACAAACAGTCAATCCGGTGGTTGGATTTGGTTCAAAATTCCACAAGCGTCTGTGCTATAGATATTAAATCTGTATGCTGAATCATATCTAAATAACTATCTTCGTTTTAGAGTTATGGTGTTAACTTATACTCGAACAGCCGCACAGACGGACTTCTTTTGAGCAGAATTTACTATCAATTTGATACAGAGACCGTATATCAAATTTCGACCGTGTAGCTCAATTCGTTTTTGAGTTACCTTTGTCACAGACAGACAAACATTTTCCAAAAATGTGTCTTTTGAACTCGGGGAATTATTTGACAATTTCTGTACTTTCTCTATACTACGTATACAAGAAAGTAAAAAGAAGTAACTGCAGTTGTCTTCTACCATATGAAATATTAATGAAGTTATTTGGTTTGGTCCGCTGTGTAACATCTTTTTTACTTAATGCTGCCAAGTGGCCATATTGTCAACACTGGCCGTGTTATCCCCAGGGTAGATGTCCTGATGTAAACTATTTATGATGTTCACCTGCGTTGTTAAGATGATTCTGTTCTATATTTTCTGATTTTTTTCAAACTTAACTCATTTTTTAAGATTCCCGTATGTCTTTCTAAAAATCTTGTGATTTGCTACCCCATGTTCTGTTCGAAAAATAGCTTGCTTCTTTTCTTATCTGATCCACATTTAAAGTTTGCAAACTACATTTCGAGATACCTTATATATCCATTTAGACTCCTAGTTTAATCAAAAAAATATAAGTTGATCTTTTTTCTTATATTTCCTGGTTTAGTCTTCAATCAGATTTTTTTTCATACTTTTCTGCCAAAATAAACTTAATAATTTCAATATTTATTAAAATTAATGATTTTTTTTACGCATAACCGCGGTAAGATTTTTAATCATTGATTAGCATTGAACATAAAAGTTACGCTACGTAAAGAATTCGAATGAATGTTGGTTATGAACTTCATAGATTTAAACACTGCCAGCTTTCTTTTTCATCAACTTTCTTTTTTCTTTTCAAACTTATTTTATCTTTCATTGAAAAAATAAGTTTGAAACTCTATATTATTTTATTTAAGGAACATTTTTAGAATTTTGGTACCTCTGACATTTTGTCATGAAATATAAGATTTCAATCCATATTCTAACAGAAAATCTGCTGAAAAATGTCTTAGAATATTCGATTTATAAATGTAAAGAAAAATATTTAGGTTACCTACGATTGTTTTATTCTTTTCTTTTAAGAGTTCAAATGGTTTTATGATTTTTTTACCCATTTCGCTGTTAAACAATTTTTTTTAAACTCAAAACAGTTTCCATTTTTTTTATTATTATTATTATTTGAAGTTTCCATAAAATTAAATGAGTATCAGTTTCAGAAAATCGGGTTAATATTTCATTCTGAATTAAAATATTGCTATATAATGTCGATTTTCATACTCTGAATTTTAAATTTGTTGAAATCTTGTCTAAAAGACACTTTTAATATATTTATGAAAATCATAATAAATATATGAAATATAATGAAATATATACAATGCTCTGATTGGATAATTGAAATTTTTATATGCCACTCTTTTATAATTTAAAAAGAATGTAATGAAAGTTTGTTATAAAAATTATGCCTAAGTAAACAATATTAATTTGAAGAGAATAAGCTTCACTAAAGTTTATTCTGATTTTGTTAATAACTAATGAAAAAATAACACTTTGTGTTATCCTTTCAATGATAAAAAGTTTGAATAAAAGATATTATCAAGTAATAAATTTTTACTACATGATTACTTGTACATTAATTGTAAACAACACTCTAATAGGTATTGGAAACATACTATTACTGGTATTAATTATTATTAATAATAATATATCACCAGTATGGTTTGCAATGGACTTACATTCACAGGACAAAAGTAATCTAGCGAAAACGTAATCTAAAGCAAAGAATAATGTACAGGGTGGTTGTAATTAAACTTCCCCTATAAACAGCATCACAAAACGCAAACAGATTAACGGATTGCAACGAAATTTGGTATATAGACTATACAAGAGAGGCGCTCACGAAATTTTGAAAAAAAAAATTCCAAAATTTCCACCAGAGGGCGCTTTTTCTGGAAAAACATTAAATTTAACGCAATAAACGACCAAAACAGAATACAGAAACAATATTAACTAGTTTCTGATTATCTTGTCATCAAACCACATTAAGTAAAAGTAAAAAAAAAATTATAATAATAACAATACGCTGTTTGAGGAGAAAATAAAAACATTTCAGTCTGCAGAAACAAGAACAGATTCGGACGAAATTGCAAAAGAGGAGCAGTTGTTAATTGTGTCCAGGAGCATGTAGGGAAAGGTGCTCCAATTGACCACCCTCATTCACCTGCAAAATTTCAAGTCGATGGACAGTTTGTTTAACAGCAGATCGTAACTGATCAGTTGTGATGTTTCGCACATAAAGAGTTATGGAGTTCTTTAAGTCATTAAACGTTGCAACAAGATGCCGTCATCATTATAGCCGGAAACATCAACATAAAGCATGACAACGACTGCAAACGTTTCTTTCCCTAACCTTTTTTGTAGAAAGTTTACTCTTCTTCGCAAGCATGCAAATCTCGACATTTTTTTTCCTAGAATTGACAGCTTTTCTCGGTTTTACGTTTTATTACTCCCAATTCTTGTTCTGGATTGTTAATATTACTTCCGTATTCCGATTTGGTCGTTTATTGTGTTAAATTTAATGTTTTTCTAGAAAAAGCGCCCTCCGGTGAACATGTTGAATTTTTTTTTTTTTTTTCGAAATTCCGTCAGCGCATCTCGTGTATAGTCGTAATACCAAATTTCGCTGCAATCCGTTCATCCACTTGCGTTTGTAGGATGCTGTTTATAGGGGATGAATTATAACCACCCTGTATTTTGTTTTACATTACTCTTTGATTTTACGATCATATTTATTATGATATTTGCAATAAATTCGAAATTAAATGAACATGTGAGATGAATACATTGGATCATATTTTGTTGATAATGAACCAACATCTTATCTTTTAAATAAATTTATAGTACAGTACTGGAAAAAAATTAATAAACAAAATAATAATAAACAATCATCGTTACAAGATGAATTAATTAACTTACGTCTTTGTTATATGAATGAATGTTAGTAACTTTTGCAAGAAAGCTTGTTCCTTTTTCTTATTCTTTATTTGATATTTAGATACTTAATGTTAATAATTCTATATAATTCCTTACTTAATTAGCTAATATTCTGCTCGGTTTTACAGGGGAATTATCTTAACTAAAATACATATTTCGATTCATTTTAATTGATGTTTTAATGTTTTGCACTTCTCTAAATCTGGAAATTTATTTTTGATATTTTTTGAATTGAATTAGAATTTTTGAATTTATGGTTCTATGTAACCATCTGCCTGAATAAATATATACTGCATACTACATAGATATTTTTATCGAATGGAGGTCTAAAGAATCTGAAAAAAGTCCTTTGTGCACACATTCTAAGGCTGACAATCTTCAAGGACGTTTTGTAGAGATATTTTGACCTTTCCATTTCTTTTTTACTTTTCAGTTTATTACAATGGCGTTTAAATATCTTAAAGGAAGAAAATATTTTATCCTAAAATATGGTAGGTACAGTTTATATTTTATATTACCAAATATTTTCTCTCAATATGAATTATTTTGGAAATTACAAAAATATCTTAAGAAATTTCCTGAGAAGAACCATTTTATAACTTCTACATAAACAATGATATAAGACACTGGTATAAACATTTCAATATAGTCTGTAATTTTACGGAGTATATTTATTTCTCCATTTCTACGTTTTTAAAAAATTATTGGATTTGAAAATGTTCCTTAAATTATATCTGGCTGAGACCTTTTTTTAATCTAGTATGGAAAAAATTTAGGAAAGGCCTATTGAATAACTCTATTGCTTAATTTTTTTCTGCTTACATTTATAGAAAAGCAATTATTTTTTTGGGGTCTTTTCAGTTCATCTGAATTTGATATTATCATTCATTCATTCATTGAAACCTAATGTAGATATTTATTTCCTTTAAATCAAACTTATAAATAAAAACATATTTAAAAATATGAAAAGGATAAAATAGCAATTCAAGTGAAAATATCGTCTGCAGAAGAATTTAAAAGTTCATTTTTAAAACCGTATTTTTTACGTTTGGCAACATAAACAATTAGTATTTTCCTTTTTTAGAAAAAAAAATCGTTTATTTTAATTCCTCGTATCCGATGCTTAATTTAAAATAATTTAGAACTAGAGGAATTAGAAAAACTATTATTAAACCTTGAATCCGCAACGAATGTCAAAAGAATAGAAATTCGTAAACATTCATTAAGAAATAAAATATATTGTAAATGTGGCTAAATTAAAATATAGATTAAATGAAACATGATTAAATTTGTTAATGCCTCCTGTTTTCATATTTTTGATAAAATTATTATTTTCTTCTTTTTTAGTAAACTACTAATACAGTTTTATTAATGAAATTTTTAAAAAAATCCTTATAATTACTGAATACCGAATTCAATTCATATCTAAGATTTTAGTCACTCTTTTAACCCTTTAAAGGGCCATTTTTTTCTACTCATATTATGTTAAAATATTTTTAGGCTTGAAATTGGAATAAGAAAAGGGATTCATTTAGCTTATTAGATAAATTTAATTTGATTGATTAATTAATTTGGTTAATTAATAATTAAGTAACAAATCAAGACACATCACTTTGTCTGAGATAAAAAACTGAAGCATTTAAGTTTCTGACTTACTAAAAAAATTTGTCAGAACTTATGCCAACCTACATAATTTCATACAAAGATTGATATATTTGGCGGAAAGCATACTTCGCACGGCCCTAGAAAGGTTTAAAAATACCATAACTGACTTTGATGCGTCAGAGACAGCGCCCTCTGAAGCCGTGTGTGTATGCTTGTTTCATGTGTTTCCTGCTTTGATCCATGCTCTTATATATATATATCTTAAAATTATTCCAAAATTTTGTATTTAAATTGTCTCTGTGTGACGTAACCTGTTACACTAATTCGGGCTTTTACTAAACCGCTTAAGGACCCCACAAGATTGAATTATAATACTTTTAACAATGTTAATTATTTTTTTATGTTTTAACTGAAAAAAGTGAAATTTTTTCAATATTTTATATTTTAATTTTAAATGCTCTGTCTCCCACACCACCTTGTTGACTTTTTATGTTTCGTTAAAATAAAATTTGATTGAAAAGATTATACATATTCAAATGAAAAATTCTGAAAATTTCAATATTATATGGAGTTTTGTAATATAAATTAAAATTTTTAGACATTTCAACATATTAGATATTTTTTCATTCTTAATGCAAAATTTATAGAAAGATTAATTTCAGAATAAAAAAGTTTTTAACCGTCAAAATATTGTCTCTTTTTTTTGCGATTTCTTTTTAACTTTCTCACAATTCATTTGAACTATTCTAAAATATGAATACTGTAAATTATGGTTAGTTATATCAGCTTAATAATTAGCTTTTGATAGTCAAAAAGAAAATATTCTGCTCAAAAACTTGTTGCATTTTTATCAGATTTGAAAAAAAATTCGAAGATAACAAAGAAAAGAAGATATTATTATGCCGAAATATTATCACTTATTGAATTTGGATAAATTTATTGTTTTATTTCAACGAAGTTAAATTATTTCAGAGGAAAAAAAAGATGCAGGCAACTTTATTAAGTTTTTATTAAACAGCAAAACAAAGCAAAAACTGAAAATAAATCTTAGCTGAAATGGCTTTTTAAAACATAAGTAGCCAAAACTTTACTTTTTTTTAGAAAAAAAAAAACCCTTCTATGTAAGGCCGAAACATTATTTGCATGTCGTTAAATTTTTAAAGATAGTTTTTCTTCTTTTTGTAATGCATTACAGCGAAATCTTTATCTTTTTTTTTGTTGTTGTTGTTGTTGGTTTTCAAAGAACAGTTGAAAAATAAAAATGATGGCCCCAACTAAAAGAAAAACATTATAAAAGCCTCAAAACGACTTTCGTGTTTATCGCTTTAAAGACAAAAGGAAAACAACGAGTCAGCTTTTTTTCTCTCTCGTTAGGTGATTAACTATCTTAAGAAGATTACCAAGTAAATAACTGAATATTTTCCCAACTAGATAATTTAAACGCTAGTGGTAAAAAAATAATTTTAAAAATACTAAAAAATAAATTATTTTCAAATGCTGGATAGTAAAATGTTTCTTTATGAAAATAAGAACCATCTTTGTATAAAATTCCTTAAACTTACTCATCTGACCCATTAATTGGTTTATTTTTGGAACCTCGGTGGGCAGGTATTAATACTGAGGCTGGATGGTTTCCAGTTCGAATCCCCTTTCATTTAAATATTCGCCATTGTAATGGATCTGGTTCACATTTAAGTTGACATTTAAAAAAAAAATTTCCTTTAGTGTGATCTGGAAGCTTGGAAATGGGTACAATGCAGATGTCATCCGGGTTATCTCATTACAGTTTAAAATCTTAATATTCATCTCAGATTACTCATAGGGAAGCAAACATCCAAATTAGGACGTTAATATAACTATATTTATTTAGCATTATGAATTGATTAAATTAAGTCAGTTAACAGATTGAATACATGAATGCATTAACTCTATTAAGTCAGATTAATGTCTCATTTTATGCCAAGTCTACAAGAGGTGAATTTGGAATATTAAACCGTGTTCAATCGACGAGGACGACGTTTCGGTTGCCCTCGCTCTTCAAAAATTCTTTGACACATCAAAGGGAAGATATTTGGCCCAAATATCAGATTTAATTACTTTATAGTGACATACACAAAGGATTTTTTTTAAAGAATCGTGTCTTTTATTTTGATTCGTTAATCTGAAACAAAACTCTATGGCTTGATCATATTTCCCACTTTATTATTAAAATAAAACTAACTGTGCTAAATGATACATATTTAATCTAATTTCTAAAATTCTAATAGATACAATCTTTATACATTTATAAATTTCTAAATAAATACAGAAAGTGCTATTATTTTTTATTGTCAAATGGCAACGTTCAGATGTAAACAAACTATCTTGAGAATTTCACAGTTGCAATGAATTCAGTGCTTCGTTTAGCTAATTAATGGAAATTCAAAATGTTATTAGAAATGTTCTGAAAGTGGTTCGCAACGTTACAAATAAGTTCATCCAGTCAGAGGTAAGACGCTATAAACGAAATCAAGATATAGGCTTCAAACAGAAAACTTAATTATGCTTGCCTAAGGAAATTGACATTTATGTCTTCCAGAATAATTAATCTTAATCTTAAATTAGATATTTGTTATGGTATTTGATGATATCCATTCCATTTCCATGCTATTTTCCCTGAATTTTAATAATATTTTCAATACACTATCTATAATTATATTTCTAAATAATATGATGGAATTCAAAAGCGTCCATCAGGACATTCAATCATTTGCTTTTGCACTCATTAACTCAATTCATAGTTGGATTCATTTCCTCTTTTATTTCTCGGTATATACATTTTTTACTTTTTGGCAAACTGATTTGATTTAATTTAAGTTTTTCCGTCTTAAATAACAATGTAAAATGTTTTTTAAAGTGTTCCATATTAACCATTTAACAACCTGGAGAATCAATAATTTGGGCTAAAAAACTGGTCACCAAAGACGGCTAGTTTAATGAATTATACGAGAATGTTGGCAGGTACAACAGTCATGAAAATTTTTCATCAGTACAGAAATTTCTAAATATCATTCTGCAGAATTAAATATGTAATGACTTTAAAATCGCTCATAATCTCTTCAGATAATCAAACAGCTTTCACAGCGCCACCTAGTGAGAATGAATAGTGCAAATGAGGCAAATCTTAGGAAAGATTGCCTTACTTGCAATTTTTAGCTTTAGAATGTAGACAGCAAGCAGCCATTGCCTTCTTAAGTGCATCTAAAACACGTTCAGCAGTGTTTAAGTTGATGATCTGACTAGAAATTTTTCTCTCGAATATTCTTCATGAGAAGATAATCACTGATTTACCTCAGCGAGAGTTGTAATCATTGAAATTAATTGAATGATAGAAAAATGTTTGTTGTTTTAGTCAGGTAATGGATTTCTTAAAAAAAATTGTTTATTGCGAAAATATTTTCAATACAAATTGAGGACATGTTATGTATTTCACCACTTCAAGTCATTCAAATGACCATTTTTACAAGTACTGATAATTAATAATAACAACAAGAAGTGCTAGTTACAAGCTCAGTTAAGACAAATAGTTTGTAGTATTTAAAAGACATGACTGTTAATCTTAATTTTGTGCCGCTTGTGCCTCTAAAAATAATAATTTTTTTAATGTTTGCTGTGTGAAGAATGCTATAAAAATGAACAACAAAATTGATTTTCAGAAAAACACAACAAGAAATCGCATTGAAATGCTTAAATCAACGCTGATTGTTATATTTGAGTTTTATTATAATAAAATAAATCGTTTGACTGCTGGGAAGAGGGGGAGATAGGTTATTGTACCTATAAGAATACTAGAGAATGTGGGGAAAGGAAACGTACACGGATAATATGTGATAAGTTTCTAGAATAAATATGAAATAATTTTTAAACATTTGAGGAAGAATAATGCTCAAATATTACATACTCTCTTGTTGATTTGTTGTAAATGAGATTTAGTACACACTTTTATTTAATTCAGCCTCATTCATGTTTGTAAAGATGAAAATTTTGTAAACGATTTTTCACTCACTTCGTGATACGCTATAATTTTGGAATTTTGGACACTAGTGTGTTTTCGATGATAGTATGCTATTTTAATATTTTAGTGTTTTCATTACCAGTTAATTGAGTAATATAAGTAAATAGTTAATAGTTAATATAATAGTTCCATGCATGTGGCGTTACATCCTGTAAATTTTCATAATATTTATGATAATGAATTATAAAATAAACACTAAAGTACAAAATCATTATAACTAAAAATAGTTATATTTGAGTATACTAATAAAAGTATATTCATTAAAAAAATTTAGATCAATTAAAGCATGAAATTTCAATTGTTGCAAATTTTAGTGTCAGTTATTAGAAATTTCCCTACTTTAATTAAAAAAGAATGTTCCCCAAACGTGTTTTTTAAATTAAAAACTACTTTTCAATTTGTTTTTGCTTCGTTTTTTTGTGAGAGAGGGAAATATCTGTAGCCTTCTTGTTTGGAATTTTAAAAAAGTGGAAATCATATCAAAAAGTTCTTTTTAATTGTCAAAAATTTTGCGTTTTAATAAAAGTACATTTTTTGTGTTTAAATATGTACTTTTATTAAAACGCAAGAATATGGTAAATATATCTTTTTATTTAAGATCTGATTACCATTACAAAAATCATAAAAACTATAAATACTAAAAGTAATTTATAATTTTAATCGTAAGAATAAGATTTTTTAATTTATGTGTGTGTAGAAATTTTCTTTCATAAGGATCTTCATTGTCAATAATATCATCGTATTCTTCTTTATAATATCATCGTTGGACCTTTACGATTTACATTTCTTTCCCGTATTTTTGATAATAGAAATTATTTCCTATATTTTAGTACATTAATAAAAGTATACATCAAAAACGCTTTTATTTTTATTATCCTCACTTTTGAATCTTTTATGTCTTTCATAATTCATTGCTATAATTATTATTGAATTTTGCTGTCAGCATTTCTCAAATATCCTATCAAATGACACCTCCTATGGTTGAACAAAACTAAACTGAAACAATTAATTAATGGAAGAACTTCTAAAAATGTTAAAGTATTGGATTATCATCTGGAACTCAAAACTTTACACAATTTCAGAACTCCAAATAGATCAAAAAGCAAGTAAAAATCCTTTTTTTTTTAATTATTACTTACTATATTCTTCACAATCATAAAATAAGTCGAGATGAGTAAAAGTATATGAAAAGAAGGCAAATAAAAATGTATTTTACTAACTCAGAAATTATACTCTAGATCCGAATCTTTTTGAATGTAATGTCTCGTAACCAAGAGAACAAATATTTGTATCAGATGTTTCGGATGTACACAAAAATAAATATATTTATCTTTCTGCTCATACTCATAGTTCTAACATTCCCGACCATTTTCTAAATGACATTTTCCATGCTCACTTTGTATTCTCTGGGAATGTAAACTCGAGATCGAGGAACATCAAAACAAAGTGGAGGCAGGTGTTTGGGGTGGGCGGAGCTTCTCGAAGTGCCCTAGTAAACTGTATACGTGATCTGTTGACTGTGCGGCAGGTTGGCTATATGGGCGCTTAATGTTTCTGCTTCTGTCTTCCAGACTCGAGTGCCAGAGAAGAATCCAGGACAAGACGGGAGATGTCCCCTTGCAGAGAGGTGTCTTTTCCGCGGGGTTTTCGACTTCATCTGAAGGTGCCATGAGAAGCGATGACGATGCTCAGATACCAGAGCAGCATCGCATCACTGTGGTGAGTCACGTGACTTTCTCTCCTGTGTTTACAAGTTTTTGTATTTATTGGGGCATCATTTCCCCAGGTGAATCCACCGAATATTTTATGCCATTTTCCCTCATGAACTTTTGTGTATAATCGCGCTCTCATCAGAATGAAATGGTAACCACTTTTCTGGATACTTCATATGAATAAGAAAAATTACAGACTTATGGTGTCTGAAATATCAAGAATTAAATGAATGGACAAACTTTTTTCCATTAAGTATGTGTTTACCTTTTTGGTGATATTTATTTTGACGAAATATAGGATTCATTTTACCAATTTCGTTCTTTTTTTCTTAAATTTAAATTCTCTTATAAATACTTCCGCATTATTATCAAATTAGATATAAGATTTTAAAATGATGCAGAGATTCGAACTATAAAAAAAAGTCGCATAATACTTCGTATTCTTTGATTCCCATATATATTGCTTAGTTTTCTGAATTATAAGAATTTTCTGAATTATAGAAAAAATTATAAGAAAAGTGTGATTAAATAATTTAGTCATATTAATTTTATCACGTTTTATCAAGAAGGGGAAATGTCATTCTATGAAGAAGAATTCATTCACATTTCTTTTTGCTTGTTCATTGAAAATATAATTTCCAAACTCCGTTCTGTTATTCAAAGAATTGTTTCGAAATTATTTTCAGGAAATTTTGGATCATTTGCAATACATATTTAACATGTAAAATAGCATTCTCTCTTTTTTACTTCTTCATAAGAAATATTGTTATAAATAAGTAATAGAACGTAACAAGTTGCGAAATCTGATATGTCATTTAAACACAAGAAGCTAATTCTGATAGCAAAAAAGTTGTGGTTTTATTATGACATTTACTCTTGATTTTGTGATTTTTCGAGTAAATTCATGTGAACGTAAAATACAGTGCCTGTAATAACAAGTATTTTTTTTGTAATAAAATCGTAATATGTGGTAATATTACTTTAAAGAAATGATTTATTTAGATTTAAAATGCTGTCGTACCCTAAGGTTAATCGAGTTCTTTTTATGAGAACTAACTTGGTTTTGCTATTATTCTACAAATCCGCATTCAAGTTTTTTCGATGTGTTAATGCATGAATTAAAAAATCGCTACAATATTTGTTGTCGATCATTCAACTAAATTTCAAAACGTTTACCGAACGCTATAGTTATATCATTGTTATAAGAATTGTAAAAACAATCTGCAAATTAAAATAATAATAAAGATGTAGTGGTAGCAGCAATAGTGATAGATTCAGTAAAATAATAATAAAAGATGCATAGGGAAAATCAAGTGACACAAGTGGAGGTCATCTTTAATAAGAAATCTTACTGCAGCTATTATTATCACACGAGCATGTTACATGCTGCACGAGCACGCGTAACATGCTGCACGAGCATGTTACGCGTGCATGGGGGGAAAATAGCTTTCATCAGTGAGTTGCTATCACATTGGCAAAAGCTCTAATTTTTAAAAAAAAGTTAAATATTACTATAAATCTAAAAAAGTGTAATTTTCAGCACGTGTCTGTATGAAATAAAATAAAAGAGAAATATAATATTAAAACAAAAATAAATGCGAGATAAAAAAAATTTATGATCTTTTACAGTATCTACATTACCAATTCAATAAATCAGCTTTATTTAAAGCAAACATGGTTAATATATATTCTTTCAATTCAGAATCCATTGGCTAAATTTTTAACCTTTAATAATTGAAATAAATGTGTTAAAAGGATTTAAATGATGAAAATAATTATATTTTATTTAACTTCAGTCAATAAATGATTTAATAAATTACGGACGATTAACTTTTATTTCGATCCTTTGTTCTGTGAATCATATTTAACAAAATATATTTGGGATACTAATATTTTAAATGAAAAGAATTTCATTCCAATCAACTAAATCAGTCACTAAAACTGAATGATTTGATAGCAGAAAATAGATACATCATTCCTTCATTTATTTAAAATTTGAAAAGTCAAGAATATCTCGCAGAATATTATTCTTTAGGACCATCTTATTTTTAGTATTTTTCCTCTGTCGTATTTTTTTCCAATTTCATAATTAGTGAAATTTGTACAATGAAAGAATGTGCATAAGAATGCCACTAATGACACATTTCCAAAAAGTTATCATATTTTCAGTTTAGAAATTCGTCAGAATTTAGTATTAAAACCTCTAATCAAAATACCATAGAATGCTAATGTTTTGTTGGTCTTTATAACATTTCTAAAATTTATTATTAACTAGCCGCCTTTGGCGACCAGCCGGTTCGCCAATCTTAATGTTCGTTAAAATTTTAATAATTAAATATTTTATACAATTCCAACTTTAATAGATTCTTCAGCAAAATATTTTAAAACTTCAAATTTTGATAGTCATATAATTCCCTCATAATATTATAAATCTAATAATATAATCATATAATTCACTCTCTAATTTTCTGTTATCCCTCGTAGAATTTATGCTTTAAATTAAAGTGTAAATGATTAATCTGCAATTAATATAATACTATTTTTTACTGAAACAAAGCATTTTTTTTAATAATATGATTACTGATAATAGAGTCACTGAGCGTTTAAACTTTATGGGGACTAAAGAATATCTTTCTTAAGTTATGTAATATCTCAAGAATTTGTCAACAAAATTTTCTCAGATTCATCATGAACAGACAATGTTTAATTTTAAATGCATCAAACACTAAGAAAATAAAATGAATCGTTTAAAATAATCGGTCTAAAACAGGTTTAAAAAAAACTACTTAAAAAACGATGTACTTAAAACTATAAGCATATACAAAAAAATATATAACGAACATAAATACAATTTAATTACAAAAGCATGCAACTAACCTAAAAATAATTTAAATCATTGAAAACAGGTTAAAAAAAACTACTTAAAAAACGATGTACTTAAAACTATAAGCATAAACAAAAAATATATAACATAAATACAATTTACTTACAAAAGCATGCAACTAACCTAAAAATAATTTAAATCATCCGTTGGTTGTCATGTCAACAATCAGAAGACAATGCGCATGCGTGAATTTTCTTTGCCAGTTACGTTAACGCAAATGCGTGAATTTTTCTACCCCAGTTGGGGTAACGCTATGCAGATTATACATTTTTAATGTCCTTTATTCTGTGTTATTTTAATTCAAAAGTACTTCAGAATGAATCTGAAACATGGATTAATTAACAATGTTTAATTTTAAATGCATGAAACATTAAGAAAATAAACAGAATCGTTTGAAATAATCCACCGAAAAACGTTAACCCTAGCCTCATTACTGTTGGGAGAAAAAAAAACTGAAGCCTTACTCATTTGGCGGTGGGGAAAATGGAAGATTTTTTTGGCGAAAAAGTTGGCGGTGGGGAAAATGGAAGATTTTTTTGGCGAAAAAGTTGGCGGTGGGGAAAATGGAAGATTTTTTTGGCGGGAAAGTTAGTTTTTAATTAATAATTAAAATTTCAAAAAAGGGACCCCAGGTGCACATTCCCGACCTCTAAGGTATACATGTACCAAATTTGATAGCTGTATGTCAAATGACCTGGCCTGTAGAGCGTCAACACACACACACACACACACATTGAGCTTTATTATAAGTATAGATTATAGTAACGATTCGGAACCACTCTCTTAACTGAATTTAAGAACGTTCCGGTTAAAAACAACACTAAAAGTATTTTGGAACTGTCTTCTTGATTTCGGATCGCAGCAAGGGATGAGGAAGACACCTGTCTGGAACTTCCCTCTCAAAAATTCTGCACCGCAACTGAGGGAGAGCATATGACCCCGACGGATTTAGCATGCACAAGACCCATTTACTCGACCGTTCTTCGATGGAAACTCTAGACCCGAAGCTAAAAATTTCTGATCGGGCCAACAAGGCCAATCTCGTTGCTCGAAGATCATCGTCAATACTCTGACCCTCCAAACAGCATTTATTTGAAATTCCACAAAATTTTGCATTGCATTCCAATATGGGCAAAGAAATGTTAAATAATACTGTTTCATTATTCGAAGAAAGTACAAAGATATATCTACCGGTGCTGTGACAAGATATTAAAAATCTATAATAAAGTAGAGACAACATTCAAAACATCCATTCAAGTCCAATAGGGGAAAAAAACAACCGATCTGTTCGGTGGAGGCCTATCATTTTTGGAAACTGCAGCAACATGAGCCGAAAAGGTCGCTTGATGCAGTGCCATATTAAATCTTCTGAGTGCTCTTAAGCAATGAACATCTCAGAGCCCCTTCCTCCTCCAAATTCCAAAAGCCTAATATTTGTTATCAATTTTAATTAAACCCTTATATAAGTTGTAATTAATTTAAGTAACAAATTTTGATGTGTTGCAATATCAAATTTTTCTGAATTTTTTTTTTTTTTTCGTCGCACAATTTAGCTGCATTTTTATATCTTTGTCTAAATAAGATTTTTTTCCTAAAAAATGAATGATAAATATATTGTAATCAATTAATTTTTTTAAATTTTAAATTATAGCTTTAATTTATATTATTTATTTGTGAGCATTTGCCCGAAATAAGATATAGAAATTGCATGTAAAAATTATCTAAATAAAACAAATTTAAATTAATTATAAAAGAAGTTATATCTAATGATTTTTATATGTCTTATGATTAATTGATATTTTTCTTCTTATAGATATTTTTATATCAGCAATTAATAATATCGGATAATTTGTAGCTAATGAAAAAAAAAATTGTGTAGTGAAAAAAAATCATCTCTTACTGAAAATAAAAGCTAATAAATTTATGTAAAATGAATAAAAAGAAATAAAAAACTACGTATTTTTTATTACTTAATAATATTAATTATTTTCCTTTCTTTCTTATTTTTTGATATTTAAAGCAATTCATTTCGTTGTTTTCTTTTAAAAGAATAATTTAAAGTTGATTGTTTTCTCTCTTAACAAAAGAAGCCAAGTGATAAAATTATGTTTAATAAAATGAATTATTACTTAAATTGTTAGATAGAAGTATGTTAAAAAAACTTTTTCATTTATTATTTAAATTATTTTATTCATTATTATTATTTATTATTCATTATTTGTTTTAAAAAACGTTTCTTCGTAAAGTTAAAAAAGTAACTATATCTTGAATAAGAAAAAGAAGTTGCAATAGAAATATTATTTCATTTTCTATTTGCACATATATTCGAAATTCGAAACACATAAAAAAAATCGAGTTTTCCGTCTTGCTCTAGGACGAATGACAGCAAATTGCGAAACTGACCTAGATAGCAACCAATATCGATGAAGCTGCCAAAAAAGCAATCCGAAAATTAATCTATTTCTTTTGTCGATGTTTCCGAATGTTTGTTTTTGATTTATATTTAATGTTGTTTCTGTTTTGAACCGTCAGTTTGGCGATTTATCGCCAGATTTGATCCTGTACTCAGGATTAAAAAGTACTGTCATTTCAGAGACAGCACAAAGTATTGATAAGATTAAGATCATAGAAAATAATATCTTCTTCAAAATTGTCGAAGTGTTCTTCCCCTTTTCTTGAAGATTGGTACATCGCATAATATAACAAATAATAATAATAACAAATATAACACAGCTACATATAACAAATAACTTGAATTAATCAGATAGTGATAATCGATGTTGAAAGAATATTACTAATAAGTCCTGAAGACTTCCCTTTTCTTGAAGACTGGTACATCGCATAATATAACAAATAATACACAATATAACAAATATAACAAAGCTACATATAACAAATAACTTGAATTAATCAGACAGTGATAATCGATGTTGAAAGAATATTACTAATAAGTCCTGAGAGTCAAACTAAGAATCCAACTGTACTTCCGTACAAGTGTTTTGTGGTTTCATTTTCCATTTTTTAATTTGCGTACGATAATTTTGGTGAGTGTATTTGCCTCATAATTTTTTATTGTTCAATTTAATATTAAATTCAAATTTTGTTTTTGTTTCATTACTGTCTTGACAAAATATTATGTTAATATTAACACATCGTCTGTTACAAATGGTCAGTTTGGTTGGTTTAATCATTACAGTATTTCTAAATACAAAATATTTATATTATTGTGTATAAACATGCATACCACACAGTCATGAGTTATAGTAAGTAAGTAAAACAAAAATTATATATTATCATTAAATTAGTAAAATATAGAATAATGCAAAATAAATAATTAACATGCTGCATAAATTTAAAATGTATTGAAATATGAAAATAAACTTTAAAAAAAGTTCTCATATTGCTCACTGCTTAGGGCAACAAAATGAGTTAATCCGCCATTGTTAATATCATCAGCAAATTTGTTGTGCCTACAGATACGAAAACAGTTGCAGGAAGAATTCGAAACGCACTTATATGTTTCTGTTGAAAAGATTTCATACAAATGTCAACAGTATTAGTTAAAAGTTCAATTAATTAACTTTTTGTTCCCTATTAAACATAGATTTTATTTCATTACCGAAGGATATAAATTCATTCCGTTTAAATCTAGACGGTTCTAGCGTCTATATTGCAATTTTCTATATTGCAATAAATACAACTTCTCGTATGTTATCATTTACTGATGAATGAATTCAATTACTTTTATTTAATAATAAAAATCCCAGAGCATGATATCTAAAATATTTTTTCTAAAAAGAAAAAACATCAGTGTTCTCAATATACAAAATAATAACGAACAAAATATCTAGATACGATATTAACAACAAAACTCAGAATTCGTAATTATTACATCATCATACATTCAATAGCGTCATAAAACTAATTCGAATAGCAAGCGTGTTTAGTTAATATAATTGCATTTTTCTAATATAAAAAAGAGGAAACTATCTTGATAAAGAGGAGGAGAGAAGAAGAAAAAGATGAAAAAGAAACGCCAGAAAAAGACGACCAGACAACGTATAAAAAAATTATCTATTCCCTAGTCTGTAGGGAATAGATAATTCTTTATTGTTCTTAGGGGCCTTTAGAGGGTTTTCTTTGAGAATATAAGGAAAGTAAAACTTTCAAAAACAGAAATTACTTCATGAACACAGTAATTTCTTTTTAAAAAGATTGTTTTGTTTTTTTTTTCGTAAAATATTGTATTACGATGGTCTATTGATGAAATAATAATAATAGCAACATTTAAGCTGCCAAATATTTCATCTTATAACACTGATAAGATGTAAAATAAAACATTGAAGATATAGTCTTAATAAGAAAATTAATTATTATTGAATTGCAATTAATAATAATAATAATAAGTTGTAACGATTATTAGGAGACAAAAAAGACAAATTATTCATAAGAGACATGCAAACGCAGTTTCCTTTAAAAAAAATTTAATTCCAGAGCTGATGAAAGCATCAACCAAAACTTGACTTAAAGTACAAATGCATTCCGCGGATTTCACCTCAGAAAACAAGGGTCACGAAAGCGCGCCAAGCAAATGCCAACGTTCCAGAGCGCTCGAAATAACCATTTTGGGTGACGCCAGGAAAAAAAAAGCTCTCTTCATTAGAGTTCGCCCACAAGGACTCCCTGCCTAATCTATAATTGCACTTGAATAGCACCCAGAGCGGTCACTCACATATCGATCGCGAAAAATTCTCCTGGAGCCCCACTGAAGATCTCGACGAATGATCTATGGCGAGAGCTGCCTTCTCTTGAAGGGAACCACGTGGAAAAACTTCCGCCCTTTGTTTGCGCACATGCCTCGAGGAAAACCTGCCATTCAGTGCCACTCTTTCTTTTTCCCCGCGCTTTCAACGAGGGAAGGTATACCGGTGAAATGAATGCGGTGCTGAGGGTGCCAGTAGCAGTTACTTGGCCTTGAAAGCTTGTTACCCTTGAAACTGACGTCATAAGAGAAGGAGGCCGCTACTTCCAGAAATTAAGCGTTTCATCTGAAAAACCCGCATCCAGATATTTATGCAAGCGGACGCTTTGTGATGGATTATGGAATTTTTATCCGCACTCGAAACAGTACATAGCTAGTTTTGAATAATTTTTTTTATTAAATTTAGTTTCATATCTGTCCAATTTGGAAACCACACTATTTCAGAACTGATATCGTAGTTTTGAGTCGCGGATGGATGAGAAAGATGATATCGTAGTAGGCAACCTTCTCTCCAAGTTTCAACATCGTTGAATTTAGTTTGCACCAGACTCACCTACATGGAGGATTTTCCTTGGAATCGGGTCTCGAAATCACATATGCATTAAGTCAAAATTTTGCGTTTGAATCCATAATTAATTAGTTCAGTTCAGGGTCATTTTAAAGCAACACTATGGCTATTTTGGGACAGTACTCGTAATTTTGAACCCCGGTCAGATGACGAGGACGATACCTGAGCTGGCAACCCTCTCTCCAAGCTTCCACACCACACCAGGAGGAGGACATTTGGCCCCGTTGGTTTAATGTGCACGACCCGCTTACAAGACTGTTCTTCGGTAAAATCTGATCTCCGATTCCGAAATGGAGAGTTTACCACCAGGCCATTTCACATTTCAATAATTAATTGGATTTCATTAATTGGATTTCAATAATTACACGTCTTTGTTGTCAGGTATCATTTATTAATTCTAAACTATAAGTACTAAATTATGCATTTAATTTCTTGTAATTTCTCTTACTATCATCTATCAAAACACAAATTAATCTGTTTCATTTCAAATCATATATATTATATTATAAAAATATAAGCAAATAAAAGAATCGAAAGTGCACATTGTGTTGATGTAGCAAGAGTTTTATTTATTTATTTAGTATTTTCTCTGCATGAATTGAAAGTGTGCTGTGCTTGTACTTCCTACAGATGTATGACGTTTCTTATTATCATTTCTGTGGCCATTAAACAACTTCAAATATTTAATAAATGTATTCTATAGCTAAAATCTGAAATGAAAATAATAATTATCAAATGTGTGAAGTTTTAAGAGTTGAGAAGCGTTCTGGACATATACAATTTAACGCTGACATCTTGCTTATCGTAACAATGATCTGAAAGAATAAAGCGCCGTCACTGAATATTCGTTCATCATTGACCAAATAGTTTGAATAAGACCATTTTTTTAACACCGTAGCTCCAAACTTTCGTTGAGCCGCGGTGACCTGGTGGTAAGGTCTCGGCTTGGAGCCGGAGGGTTTCAGGTTCGAGACCCTATTCCACCGAAGAACCGTCGTGTAAGGGGGTCTGTTGCACGTTAAATCCGTCATGACCAAACGTCCTCCCACTGGTGTGGTGTGGTGTGGAGAGGGGGGTGCCAGCTCAGGTGTCGTCCTCGTCATCTGACCGCGGTTCAAAATGACGAGGTCCGTCCCAAAATAGCCCTTGTGTTGCTTTAAACGGGACGTTAATATAACTAAACTAAATTAAACCAAACTTTCGTTTTTACAAAAGGTTGGCTGTAAAGAAATTTAATCTGAGGATAATAGAGTTTTCTACTCTAATAATATTTCATCTTGACTGCATTTATGGAAAATTGTTTTCCTTCCTCCTATCCTGAATATATAGCTTCCATGTTAAATCAAGGATACTTTTTCATGAAGAATTTTTTTTTTATAAAAGATTAAAATTTTAATTTGTATCAGAACAAAAGGGAAACTTCTGTTATCTTCTGAAATTGGATTCTGATTGAAAAAAAATATATTAAAAAACTATTTTCCTTTTAAAACAAACCATTGTTGAAAATGTATCTCTGGAGTACCAGAGATACAAATAAAATTTCATTACGACTGATAAATTAAGGTTGGAGGAACTTATAACTGTACAAATAAAAATGAATGTAGAATACTGAAATGAGCTAATATACTTAAACTTATAATAATCATTTGCATCGTACCATTCAATACATAGTTAATGCATCAAAATACTTCAGATGACTTATCGATAAAAACAAAGAATCGAGAATGAAATAAAAGCAAAACCATCGCTAAAGATGTGGCTTGCGGTAAGTTTTTATAAAATAACTTTTATTTGAACTCTGGAAATTCTTTACAAGCATTCATTTAATAACTAGAATTCTTTGAAAGAAGGATGTAACAATACGTCTAAAACATAAGCAATCACATAACATTTTATATGAAAAGTTTATTTTGCCATTATTTCCGATTAATTTCTTCTATTTAGCCACTTTCCGCTTCCGACTCTTGTGAGCTTTTCCCTTTCAGATTCCCAAGGGTTTTTATTTCTGTGCCTTAGTTCGTGTTTTAAGAGATTTCTTTACCTTTTGTCCACATTTTTTTTCTCTTTTTCTCCTTAGTCCTCGAGAGTTTTTTGATCGAGACGCTATTTTATTTGTTATTTTTTTTTCACCACAAACTTGCGGTTTCGGTCTTTTTTTATTTATTTTTTTTCCTTCCCTTCTTACTCCGTTTCAATACCTTTTTGGTTGACCTTCATCAATCCAGTAAAATTCGAAAAGTTTTTCTTTATGACTTGGTATTAAATTTTGAAAACAACTTTTCCTTAGCACAAGTTTTATAAGCAATTATAATTCTGTTAGTTTAGGATTTTCATCGTTATTAGCTTACTGGAGGACAGAATGATAATTCTCTCTTCAATACAATTTATTTGTTAACGATGCGCGATTTGATGACAATAACACAGAATTGTATGTCCAAAGGATTTTATACATATAACTTTCTTTTTTACGCCATTTTCTCGAATGATATTCCGATAACAAATTTATTCTGGATATATATATGAAAAGATTAAATAACGATGGGTTTTTTTCTATGAAAAGCTTCTAATTATTATTTTTTTTACAAATTTAGTAATAGAAATTGTTTACATTTCCTTTTACTTCAAATGAGACAAAAGAAATCTTCGGAAATAATTATCAATGAAAATTAATTCCATTAAAAAGGGATAATTATATTAATGTTTAATTATATAATAATTGCATGCTCAGCAGTTAGTTAAATTAATTAGTTTATGGGAATGTAAATTCATTAATTGAAGACTATAAGAGACCACCTTTGCAAGAACAAGAAGTAAAAATGATAGGAAAGCTCTAAAAATTTTTCACCTTAGGAGCAAAAATTTTCACAATCGCGGTCTCTTCCCGTGTTTTTTTTTCTGTACATTCACTAGACTTTTAGGTAGTATCTATATTTATCATATTAAAAAAGCTTTGCACATTTGATATTCTACTAAAAGAATGGTGTTTTGATTTTTTCCCCCTATTCTTTTGTTTTACAACATATTTTGAACATGAGTTAAAATCATTAAAGAAACTATCAAAATTTGTTTCCTAGTTTAAAGCCACTTTAATAAATTCATGTTTGGTTGAAGGAATGAAAAATAAATTTATGTAAATGATTCAGAATCATGAATTGTAATAAACTTCACTTAAATTTTGCATATAATTTCTTCATAAGATTCATTAATTGTGACAAAAATTTCTAGAAGTTTTCTTTGGTTACATCAATATGCCTGCTAATAAGGCGCAATCATTCATTAAAATAGACAAAATAGATGTGGAAATATTTTTTCCACCTGTAAAGAAAATACTCTGTATTCATTTTTTTTATTTTCTTTATTTATTTATTTGATCAAAGAACCAAGCCGAATATAATCATAAATCATAGTTTAAATACTTATTCAGTGTTGTAAATAACCCTGCCGTTTTATTAAATATACCTAGTTGTACGATAGCGTATTTTAAAATTTAGTTATTGGTGGTACAAATATATTGAGCTTTATCTGATTCCTGTACCCAACCTCCACTAAAATTGTTATATTTGAATACCTTAGAATAATTGTGAATTCCTTTAATAAAAAATGAACAACGATAGTTTAAAAAATAAAAGGAAAATCTAATAAAATGAAGAGAACAACAAATCGTAGCAATAGAAATTGGTCCCAGGAACAACCGGAACCTGTCGCAACTTCTAAAGGATGCACCATAGGGAAATAGAGTAAATCAAAACTGAAGCTGCAAATCCGAATTGCAACTCGAGCGGAAACTGAAAGCTGAAGTTGAAACTGCAACTCGGGCGCTCATATAACTTGGATGCATCATTTCATTTTATTTCGTGTTTCGGCCACCCCAGTGGTTAAGCTTCAAGTACTTTTAGGCTAATGGGACAGCAAAACTATCAATGCAATGGAATGGAATTTATGGATTTAATTTCATAGTTATTGTCAAATGATGCATTAAATATTTGTGATTTCTATTAACGAAAAACTAATAGTAAGATTATTGTTATTGTTGTTATTTAATCTTGTACTCTACGTTTTATTTTGATTTTTACTATTGAAAAGCAATTTGTGATTCTGATTCTGCTGCTATAAATAATAAAAACATAGGTAAAATAAATTTTGAAATTTTATTTTTAATTAAAGTAAACTTATTTAAAATTTTTCATTGTTCACATATTTTTTATTATAACTTTTTGACATTAAGACAAATGGGGAATCCAAGCTAACTTCAGAAAATTATTTTAATTATCCATATTCCTTGATTATTAGAAGCATTTAAATTTATTTATAAAGCCAACATGATGCATCATTGCGTAATGTTTAATTAGAATTATATAATCAGTTTCTAAACTCCACAGAAGAATGGAAAGTGTGTGTTATTTATATTAGTGGGAAATAAGGCTTAATTACAGAAAATATTTCATTTTGGTATGTTAACCTAACAAATAAATAGATGGATAGAAGCCAAGGAAAAAAAATTCCCAATATTTTAATCAGAGGGAGCCATACAAACCTTAGCTAAGATACATATATAGAAGATACTTCAGAAAGCTTCTTTCAAAATATTTATAAAAAAAACAGACCTACATTTCAATTGTATTATAAGAAAGCCAAGAGCTCCTCTGAGCAACCAGCTCGATTTAAATCGAACAGTTGTAAAGAACATATTTATTGACAGCTCTAAAGCAGTTTTAAAGTTTTCTCTTTTCAAATCAAAGACAATTGTTTCAGTTACCCATATCTAGAAAATAAGATAATTTTTTCCGGTCACTGTCTTAACTTTTTTATCTTTCTTTCTTTCATAATGAAAACATTTGAGTTTATTTTCACTTTAATAAATGAAGTAATCACCCAGAGAATTAAAAAAAAAGACAGTCTTGCTTCATAACGGACGTCTGGTCATCCCAAATTTATCCGAGTCAACACGCTGTTCCATCGCCTCACTTGTTATCGTCCTAAATAAGGTCTTCCAGTTAACTCTACGGGAGTGGAAAATAAAAAGCGGCATTTAAGACAGATGAAACTGATTCGAAGTCTCATTGAACATTCTGCGCAGGAACCGGGAGAGAAGCGTTTTTCCTTCATCTGGGTGGCTCTAAATTATCGGCAGTACCCGTGAGACAGTTGTTAATGTTTCCCGGAGTGAAACAGCATTTCTTTTATTTTTAGACAAGATTACTTCACTGTTTGCTCAGGCCTTTTTCAGATGGAAAGCACGGTCGCTCGACTCCTGTTATTGCTCCTTTTTCCCCCCTCTGTCCTCTCCATTTGAATGAATTTTTCATCGCGTTATCTTTCATTTCTTTTTCTTTCCGCTTCAATAGATTCGATCCATTATGTTTTTATGAAATCTCATTATATAAAATTGCAGAAAACTAGTCTTCAATCCAGTTAATTTAGCAAAGGAAGCTACATGAGAAAAGTTCCGGCTTGAATCTTGTAATTTGAACTGTGGTCAGATGGCGACACTTGAACCAGGACCTCTTTCTTAGCACTGTAACTTATGGAGAGCAAAGTTTGGACTACACAAGTACTCAGTATTGTGACTAAATGGATTTATTTATATTATTTACAAGTATACTTGTAAATAGTAAGTACAGCTACCAATCTTCGCTCGGCATTTTTTTTTTTTTTTGTAAAATCTTATTTTATGTCTTGTTTAAAATTATAAATGAAATAATTTAATTGAATTTCAAATGCCGGAACGAACATGAGAAAAATGCATGGAAGTCTGAAGCCCTTATCACTACTCCGGCTCTGAGACGCTTATGCAGGCTATGTATGTCGCATGTCAATATTTAGTAATACAAATTTTTTGTATAAGATATCATTTTTTAGGAAAGATATGTATATAGATAAACTTGAGATACACGAAAAAAATTTATATATATATATAAGAGCTGTTCATTTAAAGTTATAAGTACAAAGTTCCCAATACTCTTTGCTCAACTGCATAATAATTGAATGATATCGAGAAGTTAATTCAAATAACAACAAAAATTGCATTTGAACAACAGTGAATTTCGAAGTATGCAGTTCAGTTAGAAATCTCAAAGTTGTGCAAGAAAGTGAGTTCTATCTGCTCACTCTCTCTCAAAATCTCAATGAAGTCTAACTAGCTCGCTCCCAAATACTTTTTTTTTCACCTTCGGGAATGGGCCGCGGTGGCCTGGTGGTAAGGTCTCGGCTTGTGAGCTGTAGGGTTTCAGGTTTGAGACCCGATTCCACCGAAGAACTTTCGTGTAAGGGGGTCTGTTGCACGTTAAATCCGTCAAGGCTAAACGTCCTCCCGCTGGTGTGGCGTGGTGTGGAGAGGGGGTGCTAGCTCAGGTGTCTTCCTCGTCATCTGTAAGTGGTTCAAAATTGCGAGGTCCGTCCCAAAATAGCTCTAGTGTTGCTTAAAACGGGACGTTAATATAACCAACTAACTAACTTCACTTTCGGAAACCCTGAAACGAAGGTATATGGCTTTCATCTCTTGAGACAAGTGGTACATCCCCAAGCAGAATCATATCTGTAGCCCTTTGATAGCAAAAAAAAAAAAAAAAAAAAACATTTGTCACATAACTGGAATTTTATTATGTCATTACGGCACAATATCAACATTACACAAAAAGGTTAAGGATTTAAATCTAGCATATTAAATCCATCGGTACTCGGTGAAAATTCTCAAACTCGCAGCTCTCAGTATCAAAACCATCATATATATCTGAGACTTTCTTTCCTCACTTTTTGCATTTCCATGAACACGAAAACAACAACAAAACTATCATATTCCAAATATTTCGGAGTATCTCTTCCACTTTTGAAAGAGAATTTCTGCTGTAAATGAATCTAAAAGTTGAAAAAGAGAAGTAACAAAGGAAGATACTTTGATA
This sequence comes from Argiope bruennichi, assembly GCF_947563725.1. Classification (NCBI taxonomy): domain Eukaryota; kingdom Metazoa; phylum Arthropoda; class Arachnida; order Araneae; family Araneidae; genus Argiope; species Argiope bruennichi. Next base: position 124,298,468 of record NC_079154.1, on the reverse strand, counting down.
TGAATTAGTCATCACACAGTTGAATAAACAGTACAGGATGTCCATAACTAAAGTTCTTCATAATTGCCAGCAGCTACAATCATTAGTCAGCAAAAATTGTGAAATCTTGTGAATGTCTTAATAAAAGAATGGAAGGAACATTTTGAGAATAAAAAAAATTATTCCCAAATATGGCCTCTAAAGTGCATGAAACCGTGCTACATATGCAACTTTTTTAGCTTCAGCTAGTATAAAGCCTACATCTAATTATGGAGAATGGTTTTCACTGTTTTTGCCGGCCACGTTAACAAGATTTTTTTTTCTATAGCAGAGGCTTTGAACATCTTAAATCACTGTTAAACGAATTCGGAAAACAAAGAAATAAGATCATTTGAAAAAAAAATAGGAACACTGAGAAGCATGGAAAACTTAGGTCTTTAGATTAAGCAGAAAAGGTCTCTGTTAAGTACAGGATTGATCTTAATACTATCAACCGTCGATCCGCTACAATTTTACCTCTACCATCTGTAGATTTTATAACTACTACTTAATCCCATCGAAATTTGCATGTGTACTACAGGTTTTCATAGCATGATTCGTAAGCTCTTTCATGGCGTATTTGGAACTAACTTTTTAAAATTTGTTGAATGTTTCCCGCATTTTTTCATTAAGTTATCCATTGTTTTCTGATAAATATTTTCGTCTGTAAGTAGCTCTGATTAGGGCAGCTTTTATTTTTGACATTCTATACAGACTTCTTGTAAATATACTAGTTGTGACTGACCATAGGGCAATTTTTTGGCCATAAATAGTTTGTTGTTTAACAAAATTAGATCATAATTAAATAAAATAATTAAATAATAAAAATTAAATCATAATTTATAAATTGGCTTGGCGATAGAAGATATTAAAATAAATAAAACCACAGCTTTTTTCATATATTTTCGTAATTACTGTTACATGCGAGTAAATGTATATATAAGGAAATTGGAATCTTTTAGAAGGATTTTAGTTGGAAAAAAATACTAAAAAGATGGAAAATATAATTGGAGTAAAAAAAAAATGTGTAAAATATATACTACGTTTATTCTTTTCATGCATCAGATGCTGTGGTATTATTTCTTATTTAAAAAAGAAAAGATATACAGTGAATATTTTAAACATATCTGTACAAATCTACTTGATTTTATACCGATATTATTTGGATTAAAAATATTTAACTATCACTATTTTTTGGTATTACTTTCATCAATTTTGGTATTTGAGAAAAGCCCTCCATTTTTTAATTTCCTATGCACGTTAGACACTGGAATAAATACACGTAATGGCAGTGTTAAATATAATTGCTACATCGTTTAATATCTTTAATTGATTTAATGTTATCTTATGTTGTGATTTGATACCGCATCGTTTGCCCACCAAAAAAAAAAAAAAAAATTCAATGGATAAAGAAAAATAATTGGCATTGCACATTTAACAAGTGTTCCAAGACTGTGAATTTTCTCTATTTAGAACATACTGTTCTCCAAAAGTTTTACATGAATTTAATACTTAAATAGATTTGTTTTAAAGCAGATCCATTCTTCCATTCTTAGTAACCACAAGATAGCATCTGATAAAATGTGTTTCCTGTATGTAGCTTGGCAGGGTTTTAGTTAAATAGAATTTGTCAATATTTATTAACTCTATAAATATCAAACTATAGAATAATTATCATTACTCTAGAATTTTCAATTTCATTTGTTATTCGAAAGTTATATTTGCTGAAAAAAAGTATATAAATTTGTTAAAATGCATATTATTAGGAATTTCTACTATTGCTTTCCTACTCAGTTAGTTTTATGGTAAAGACGAAAGTTTCATACACAGCTCTAGTGGACTATTGAATGGATGCCACATTAATGATTCTCCCGCATTGATGATAAGTTTAACAAACTTTTAGTGACATGACAAGGAATTTGGCGAGAAAAATAAAAATCTCCCAATCTACTCGAAGTTTGGCGATATCGCTATTAGGAGTGAAGATACGATATCCTTCTAGTAACTTCTTTGCCATGTCACAGGAACTATAAAAAATGAAGGTACAGAAACGAGAGTCAACAATCGGATAGAAAAAGAGTAATTAAACGAAGTTTCTCTTTGAAGTGTTGATCTTCAACGAGCTCTTTGTATTAAATAACGATTTCTGTTTCTATGCTATTGTTTACTGCAGATTCTATTCTTGAATATACTCTAACTTATTTTGTTTCTGTGTGTTACTGTGCATTCGTGTTTTCGTTTAGAATAAAGTATTGTTATTCCTTAGTGAACATTTGAAATTTTTTAATTGTAAAATCAATGGATGAATTGCATATAACAATAAGGGAAAATTATTTAAGAAGGAAAAAAAAATTCGAAATCGAAAAAATTATTTCAAATTTGTATTTATTACTCTGTTTTATATCCACACTTTCTCCGATTTAAGGATGAATTTCTTCAATTTTTCTCATTAACGGCTCTTTTATAAGATTATCAGCTTTTTTCTTAACACTGAAGTCATTATCTTCCAATTTTCTACGGCTCATTTGTATTCTGACGGCTTCCTCTGCTTCTTTAAATTTGTGCTGTTAAAAAGAAATAAGCGTAACGCAATTACCGATAATCCGTTAATCCTCAGTAGGAAATCAAATTAAAGAGGGAAAAGTCTTCTTACGCCTTAGCTTTGATAAGTTTTTAAACGTTTTATAAGCAATGGTGTTTTTTTTTTTTTTTTAATCCTGGTTTCGGTGGTGCTCGTGGTTGCTGCAAGAAGCTAATATTGTTTCACCGCTTCTCTTTTCTATTTGAGAAAAATGAAAAAAAAAATCTATTCTCCATAACGAAGCATTAAAGCAAACTTAATAAGCTCTCTTTAAAGAAGTCGCAGGAGAGAAACGCGTAAGAAAAAGCGAATAAATAGTGAATACTTATTTATAGTAATTTATTTTCTGCCATCTGCAAAGAATTCGACTGAGCTTTTTCTTAAATCAAGTCGAATATCGAATAGAACATTTTTATTCTATTCATTCCCAAATATTTTTTGCTGGTGGCAACATTTTTCAGGATACTGGAAATTTCTACTGTAAATATTGAATTTAAAACAGTTAATTTAAAAGTTTATTGTTTAAAATTGTACAATACTGCAATTTTCGTCGAAGCAAAGTAATTATTGGCTTAATGCTAAGTGATAAAGTGAAAAAAGTAAAAGTAGATTGTAAAAATAGGTGATACAGTATAAATATTTTAAAATGTGTGGTTGATGATAAAAATTTTAAAAGTAATAAATGCACTCTTAAATTAAAGATAATGGTAGTTCATACTAAATAAGTCGGAGAGCGACGAACAATTGCTAAAAATATAAGGCTTATTTTATTCCATAGGAGAATAAGGCAAAATTGTGATTTTAAATCTACTATAGTCAAAAAAAGAAAGAGATGAAAAGAAAAGAATAAAATACTTACTGGTGCAAAATAAGAATATATGCTAGAAAACTATCTCTCGAGAATTGAGTCATATTATTTTTTATGAAAGCAAATTATATTATCTTTGTGTATTGCGACATTTGGGCATACATTCAATTACTCCATTAATTCCGTTTTGTTGCTGTTGGTGCTGGCAGTAAAGAAATGAAGGAAATACTCTCAAGAGTAAAAGAATATTATATGCTAGAAAACTACATCTCGAGTCTTAACTCCTATTTTTTATGAAAATTAATAAATTATGTTATCGCCATGTGTTGCATGATAACCAATGCAAAGTTTGGGTATGCATTAAATTGCTCCATTAATTCCTTTTGTTACTACTAGTAGTCCCACTTCACTTTAAATCGATGGTAAGTTATTGAATAAGACTAAGAAATGGATGCAGTCTTGATGTCAATTGCTCTATTGTATCACATACATATATAACGAGGTTCAAATTGGAAGAGAAAACGGAGAATTCTATGGAGGGATCATCTAAGGACAGATTCAACGCCCATTGTACCCAGATAAAAATGTAATTGCAGAAAAATATTTTAGTAAATATGATCTATCACGTTTCTAGACTGAGTTTGGATATCCATTCCAAGAACCCAGGATTACGCACACCCCAAATCTTCACTGTATATCTTTTTTATTCTAGATTAAAAGGCAGAAGCAAGGAATGAATGGAATACATCTGAAAGATCTGAGGCATGTAGATTATACTCTTTTAACAGTCTTCATTGGCCTATCTTGAAACTGTGGTATCCTCGAATAACGAGGATACCACAGTTTTCGTTACAGTTCTGTTACAGTCCTTTGCTTATTTCTTTAGATAGTTAATGCTAAATACGGTTGTCTTATCTTGATGGGGAGTTTGTATTGAATGCCATCATACATAATCTTCCTCTTAAAATCTCTGTCGTAAAATGACAGCATAACATAAATATAATGACATAAATATGGCAGTATAGGTGACTTCTATTTTTTTTTGGGGGGGACACTTCCATCTGTGTTGAATTGCAGTGTTCCATCTGTAGGCTGAACATTGTTGAAAGACTTTTAGCGAAAATACATTTCTTGTATTTAGCGACTTATAGAGTTCCTGTAATATGAATATGTCTAAATGACTTGGAGAGACGATGTGTTTAATACTACATTAAATTTATTTTAATAATTAATAGACTTCACGGTACTCTCTTTTGCGTTTTTGTCTATATTAATTTGTATACACAGATTTTCTAAGTATTTCAATCCTTTCAGTATAAAATTTTTATGAAAAACTGCTTTCGTATGAAATATCATAATATACAAAATAATACTTTTATACCCTTAAGTTCTTTTAATTAAAATTATAATATCAGTTAAATTAAAAGATTTATAAAAACTGCCGATAGCTAAATATCTTCAAAAGTTGTTAATATTTGTTACATTAATACTGCAGGTTTTCCTTACAAAGGCTGTATAAGAAAGCTTTCTTCGACTGGATTTCATCGATTGCCTTAATGATGGTTAAATCGCTACTTCCAAACCAATACCAGCACTGATAAAAGACGCATTAAAATAAAGAGAACTTTAAAAAAATAGCGGTACAGGCAGTTCAAAATATAAAAAAGGCAAACATTTGATTAATTTAATATTAGAGTCATTTTTGTACTTTGAAAAGTTGATTGTATTCTTCATTTAACTTTATATAATAAGTGTACAAAATCTGATTAAATGCAACACAGGAGAAAACATGAACCATATATACATACATAGCGAAAATGACTTTTATGTTTGTGAAAATAAAACTAAGATATTTGATTATGAGATATTCCTTTTTCAAAAAAAAAATCGATAAATACATTGTAATCAATATGTGCAAAGGATTTCGACTCCAACCATTATAAACTGGGCCATCTAAAATAAATTAACCTGCTTTTCAAAAAAAAAACGGTCAAGTTAACAATTAATTTCTTTTATATCGTTTTAATTGCAACCTAAAATCAATTTAAAGTAAGTTTTCATTTTTAATAATTTATAATCTCATAAACTATTTCCTTTAAACGTTTTATTTTTTAGATCTTCATGTCAAATATGAATATTATTTGATTTACTCTTATTTCTGTTTCTTAAATTAGAGATACATACTTATATTCCACGCCTTTAGTAATCATGGACACAAATAGTGGAACATGAATTTTTTAATTCCTCCGTTTTCAAGTCATCTGATTTAAGTGCAAGTTCTTATTTTTTAGCTATGGTTAAATGACGGGATCGAAACTGCCGTTGGCAGCTCATTCTTCAAATTTTTACAATATATTGCCGTCTTACGTTCTTACATTTTGAAACATTTATATACTTTATTTCTCAAATACTTATAAACATAGGCATGAAAACAAATAAAGTCTCATAAATATGTGAAAGTGTTTATTGCTCCTAGCAACAACCTGCCGCGGTGGCCAGGTGGTAAGGTCTCGGCTTCGGAACCGGAGGGTTTCAGGTTCGAGATCCGATTTCACCGAAGAGCCGTCTTGTGAGGGGGTCTGTTGCACGTTAAATCCGTCAAGGCTAAACGTCCTCTCACTGGTGTGGTGTGGAGAGGGGGGTGCCAGTTCAGGTGTCGTCCTCGTCATCTGACCGTGGTTCAAAATGACGAGGTCCGTCCCAAAATAGCCCTAGTGTTGCTTCAAACGGGACGTTAATATAACCAAACCAAACCTAACAACAACCAAAATTTGTTGTTATTCTTCTCGATGACTTCAAATAACTTGAAAATACAGCTGTGTTGAATTCAACAAAACTAAAAAAATATATATAATTTATCTATTTATTTTTGTGAATATTAGATGGTTATTAAAATGTTCCTATTTTTTAATATAAAAAATTGATATAGAGTTCAAATCATTGGATAAAAACATATTTCTTACTGCTCTTTAGATATCCGTTATTTTTTTTAATATATTCTATTTATTTCCCCCTGTTATGCAACGACTGATCCCATGAAATGCTAAAGGATAAACAGAAAGGTCATCTCTAAAGCTCCGGGAGCGATCTTAAATCTTCTTTTGAAGTATTACTTGGCTGAAACGAAAAAGAAAGTTTGTGGGATATATATATCCCATAATCCTCTGGGAAACATGATCTTAGAACGACATGGCTCGGAATTCTCAGGAAAGTTGAGAGGGATTAATAAGAAGAAACTGAAAAAGTGAAATACCAGCTTCCGCGTACTAAGAAAAATAGTCTTAGAAATAACTTTGATAACTACGAATTAATATGAATGAAATAACAAAAGCCAAATATTGATTGCGTAGTAAAATGTCAAATAACATAAAATAAATTTCTAGGCGATGATTTTATTTTAGAAATTATGGCATGTGTATGAATTATATTTTAAATGCCACCTTGACACAACAAAGGTGTTTTCATATAAAGTGTTGTCAGTCACAGCTGCAATATAGCATTTAGAAGAATGTAAATGCAATGGTATCGATTTTGTGATTCGTTTAGTAAGAACTGCTATCCATTTTCTTGAGAAGATGCTATAAACGAAGTATTATGCTAAATATGAAGTGGCAGGAAACTAAGTAGAAAAACAGAGTTTCAAAGTGTCACCTTAAAGCATCCCAAACATGCTCGATAAGGTTCATGTTTGGCAATCGGAATGGCTATTCCCTGATCTTAATTACTTTTTAATGAGATTCCTTCCATGAGATTTGCTTGGATAACGTTGACATATTATTAAATAAATTTCTGGTGTATTTCAACACGTTACTGAGGCATGGAAATATGAAGAATTTTGTGCCATCTCAGATATTATCCTTATTTTCTAGCCATGGTTCAAAATTAATTGCCTATCCCAATAAAGCCTAGGTATAGCTTTAAAACAATGCAATAATCTTAATGAAACTAATTTAAATTATCTACTGAACAGACATAATGGTGCTTTTAAGCTTGAAGTGCATCATTTTCGAAAATATCAGCTGTTATAAGATTTAGATGTCTTTATGTCCAAACACATGCCACTCAGAAAATGTATTGCCTCCTCTGCAGCAGTCACTCGTACGCATGTTTTATAACTTGGTTTCAGGTTTTCCTCCCCAAATTAAGAGAGCTCTACAATTTTTTTGCAGGCTACATCTGATCTGAACAAAACAACCTTTCCCTAATCCACAGTTCAGTTAATAAACTGACGTACCTGAACTAAGCACACTCATCTGAGATGTTAACAGTACGCTATTTGCATGTGCTGTTAAAGCATCTGATAAACAATGAATTAACTTTTCAGTTGCTGTAAGTTAACTAAATCAGGTTGAATTTAAAGTTCTGGTTATTCTTAAGCAAATGTGCATACACCGACATTCGATATACATCTTAGCTATTGTTAACTGATCCTTCTTAAGGTCATTTTTGATTTAAAACTTTTCACAAATTTAAGAACTCTCTTCTAAACCTTTCTTTCTGATCTTGAACTACCTTTAATATAACCTCTTTTCCCTCTAATTCCTGTCAGATTTGAATTCGCCCCTAATTCTCCACTCATCGCAATTATTCTGATAAATGGTACTTAGAAATCAATGTGAAGAAATGATTCTGTTTATAAGTTTCATGACTATAGTGGCGTATGAAATTTTTTATTTTCTCATGCAAAATTGTATGGCAATTGTACTGCCTGTTTCGCACATCCCTGTTTTATGAAATCGAATTTATTCATAAAACTAGGAATCGAATCGAATATCGAATTATTATTCGAAATGATCAATTTCTTGCAACATGTGTATTACGAATCTAATTGAATTAAACACTCAGCAAAAGTTGGCTAAACTATTTGTAAAAATCAGTTTTTTTCCAATTGTAATTAAAATAATATGTAAGGTGTCATTTCTTCACAAAAAAGATTATTTCTTGATTATGTTCACAGGATATCAGTATATTTATAGGATATTTTTGTTTGTTAAGTTCAATAAAAAAAATTTGCGAAATAACAATATTAAAAAAATAAACCTCATCCCTAAGGTAGCATCTTTATTTCATGCAGTAAATAACTAGAACATTTTTATTTCATCTAACATTAAAATTTCTACTCCACTACTCCACTGACTACTCCAGTACCTCCACTACCTCCACTGACTACATATACATACCTATATGAATGGAAGTAGTTTTAAGGTGTACGTACACACTTGAAACTTCGAAAATCGTTCAAAATATCGAATATTTTTTTATTGCTTAAAAATGCTCTTTGTTCCTTTAGCTTTGAAACAATATCAAGATGTTGTCAATATTCGAAATATTTCTCGAGTTATAATCATTTTTGTTGAGGTTCTTTCATTAAAAACTCTAGTTACGGTTTTCTTTAAACTCATTTTATAAAGAATGAGATTTTCCCACTATGTTGCTTCATTCAAACAATCATAACTCAACAAGAAATTGACCAAATACAATTATGTATATATCAAAATAATCTGTATGAAACAGTGGATGTTTTGTGTCTCAATCAAAGTTATATTTATATCAATAAATTTTTAATATCTATTTAAAAGTTAAAATGACAGAAAAAATCTCTCTTTTTCTATTCATCGTTGATGAAAAAATTGTTAAAAATAAACTATACATTTTTATTACTTGATTGAGGCAGATAACATAAAGACTAATATTAGGCATCATTTCCAATTAGAATTGTGTGTCTGTACAAATTAGAATTTGAGGTATCATGTTTCAAAAAATATGCTAATTAACCCATTAAATATTAATTAATTAATTAAGAATTAGTGTAATTTGATTTTTTTCCCTGAAACGAGTTTAAACATATATTAATGACCTACTGTGAAAAAAACTGGATTTTTAAATTTGAAAATTTAAAAAAAAAATCTGTGTACGTACACCTTAAGTGATTCCGTCGTGAATAGGAGAGTTTATTACGAAAACGAAATTTTCCATTTTTATTTGCCCGTGAGCAAAATGTACCAAAAAAAGCATAATTTGAATTCGAAATTTTGACGAATCTCTATATTTTAAACATTTCTAAGTTCAAAAAACACGTTTCTGAATTTATATTAATCCGTTTATCAACATGACAGACTAAAGGCTTTCATATATGGATGGAATTTGTTATGTGAAATTAACTCTAAAGTTAAAGATTTTTATGAAATTTTGAAATAGATATATTCAGTGAAAAATATCTTTCTCACTATGTGGATAGGTGAAACCGGGTGAGCAATGAAAACTAATAAAGCCATTAATATTTAAAATATTTAAAAAAATATTACAAAATATTTTCAAAAATTAGAGATAAATTTTATGCAAATAATGTTAATATTATCAAAAGTTTTCTAAAATTATTTTTTTAATGAGCATCTACTTCTCAAAAAGTAATTATATATCGAATTTAGGCTCTAGTTGTAACGGTTTTAACAGTTGTGCGTTTCGATCGTTTTTGCTTGTGCCATGATGCAATTCATAATTTTCAGATATTGTTGCTAGTTTATAAACATTGCTGTGATAAGTAAGTCATCATTAGAAACATTGCTGTGTTAAGTAAGTCATCATTAGAAACATCGCTGTGTTAAGTAAGTCATTATTTGATGAATGCCATTAGTAAAAAGGAAGAATAAAAATTGATAGAAAACATTTTATTTTATAAATGAATGATGGAATTCTTTAGTACTCTTCTTAAAGTCTGAAAACAGTTTTTATAGAAATTATAAGTGTTAAAAGTAACAGATTTTTCTCTGTTCTTCCTGAATTTCTCTTTCTCTCTCTCTCTTTTTGTCACTTTCAGGTTGTTTTTAATGTCTAACCCTATGCGTCTCTGAACTCGATCGTTTTCGAATTAGCAAATAAAACATTCAATTTAAGAAAATATCAATATTTGAATCAGATTTTTGAAAATAATATTTTCTTATTTCGCATATTTTGCTTTGATCACTTAGTGTCAATTAAACGATTTTGCTATTTTGTTAAGAAGGACTTTTAACACTTTCTGCTCAGGTATATAGGTAGGTGGATTTAGGCAAAATATAGTCATAAGTTCTTTGTATTAAAACTGATATCGAATTTTTGAAATATAAGAATTTGCTAGTGTATGCCTCTTATCATATTAAGTTGAATATTCAGTTTCCAAAGCCGTACTGAACAGATTCTTTCAAATTTTTCTTTCTTCATTTCAAAATGAAAAAGCATCAAGAACCTCTTTCATTTTATATTTGCGTCATTAGACAAATTTTGATGCTGTAAATATAAAAATAATTTAATAAATAACAATATGTTAATTAATAATTTGAATTTTTTAAATTAATTTTTTGAAATTTTACCGTCACAATTTACTACTAAATATCAAAATTATACTATTTATATTATTCTTAATATCGTGATGAAAAATGATTATATCAATATAAATAAGAGTGATTATAGCTCTATTATGAAGTATCATTGTAATATATTGGGTTAAAATCATGAATATATGAATTCTTTGAATTTTATTTTGCTTTATATTTAAAATGTTATTAGAGTTATTTTATATGTAGGGCTATAGAAGGATTTTTAAAACCTCTAGTAAACCAAATGAAACTTCTATCTAAATGTCATGAAGAAATTTCTGTGATTAAATAGCATGAAGTATTAAAAGAAGAGATAACGCGATTTCAGCTTTAACGTGCATATGAATAAACAATGAATTTCACTGTGTAATTCCTCACTGTGTAAGCAAAATAATTAAGTATTTTGCATCTCATGCTCAGGGCAAAAGAAGTTTGAAGAATCATTCGAGGTGCTATGAAGCATCAAAGCGATTTTAATTAAGACGGCATAAAATTCGTTGAGGTGGAAACTAGAAGTTATTTAATCCTGTCACTTCATTATTTTGTTTCAAGCTTCACCAAATATATAATTGAGTGAAATTTATCAAAATCAGAGAATATTTCTTTGTCCAAATGTATTTAAAACAGATGTTTAATAATTATTTTCTTTAAAACAGATTTTTAATAATTATTTTTGCCATTTGAATGCTTTTGGAAGTGATGAGAGAAGTAAAAGCTTCGAGAATTTTCATATTTCTAACTAATTCTAAATCACTAATTTTACTGTGTGCCGTCTTCCTCCTCAAGATTGTCCGTTCTGTTATATGAAAGTGTAATAATTTTAATAGAATTTGTTCTATAGATCTTTCAAAAAATTAAATAAAATAGGAATAAAATCTTGCCATTTACTGGAATGGTTCTTTGATAAACCGATCTAAAAAATTTTCAATAAAATGTATTCTTAGTTTTTTTGGTGAATGCACTCCAACAAAATTATAAAGAAGATCTAAGTTGTAGACGTAGTCCAAAAAAGATTGAAATATTCTCAAATAAATAAATAATTTTTTATCTAATTTATTTATAAGCAACAGATTAAATGTGCACGAAAAATTTAGTATAATTAAGTGAAATTTCTGAAAAGGAATTAAGAAAAAATTATAAAGGAAACTGTGTTGAAGGAGGGGGGGGGGGGTGTTATCACATTACATGAAATATATTCTGCTACTGTAGTAGTGATCAGATAAATTGTATCTAAGCGAAAGCATCTAAGCAAAACTTTCTCCTTTTTCAATCCATTTTCATTTAATTCCAAAATTAATTTTTTAACAAATTCAGCCTATTAAAGAAAAAAAAATTTAATTTTCAGATCAAATTTAATATTCGTGTACATCTTCCCCTAATTTGCACTTTTGTTATGATTATTCACCAGAATTTTTTTATTTAACGGAATATTTCTTATAATTTTAACACTCATTTAATATTTTTAACAAATTATTTTTATTAAGTTAAGGAAGTGCCTTTGATGTATGAAAAATTTACTAAAAATTATATGGACCAAACAGTTCTTTTAAGCAAAATTCTATTCTGAATCATAACTTGTCATATCTAACATATATTCAGTAAAAATTTTTTAAAATTTTAGGACATTCAATTGAAATGTTTACCAGTAATCATTGTTTCCTTTTTATGGTATTAATTAAGGCAAACGCTTATTCATCTCTTTCTCATTACAGGATGAAGAGAAGGAGGCCCAAGTGACCGTCCACGCTGCCCCGAGCATCTCCTGCGGATGCTCCTGCTCTCCGTCCTGCCACTCACTGGCCTCCAGCATCAACGACCTGTCCTTTGAGGCCGAACAGCTGGACAGGGCGATACGCGCCAATGACACGCAAGTGGTACGGCGCATGCTAGAGATCCACCACGGAAGCCTCCTCTTAGACAAGTCCAGCGAGGGTTCCCAGGACTTCCCTTTCCTCAGGGACCTCTCGCCCTCCTTGGACCACGAACCCCCTCGACCCCCCATTTTCGTGAACGCCCTTCATCTTTCGGTCGAGTGCAACTCCCTGGACGTTGCTAGGCTTCTCCTGAAATATGGCATGGACCCGAACGAAGCGGGAATCCCACCCTCCTCCGTGGAGGTGTGGAGGAGAGGCAGCTGCAACTCTAACAATTTTCTTTCCCCTTGTACCTTCAAATACCCTCCAAGTTCCAAAAAGCATTTGCTTACTTCACGACAGTGCCTCGATTTACAGCTGAGAACAGTTTACATCTCATCTGACGACAAGAGAGTTTATTACGATGATCACTACACGCGAGAGAACCTGTATGCACTCGCCCCTTTGTTTCTCGCCGTTGCAGTAGGTAATGCTACCATGGTTCATCTACTTCTCAAATATGGGGCTAACCCCAGGGTGCAAGATGGACATGGTGTCACACCTCTTCACTTGGCAACATGTCAGAACAAGGTTTCGTGGTCTTGCATACGGCTTCTGTTGGAGAGAGGTGCCAAGATCAATATGCCCAACAATCAGGGCGTGTGCCCTCACCAGCTGCTGGACTCGTCGGACTTGAATCTGATGCAAAAGTCGCTGGTGGAGGACGCTTTTAGCTGCTTTTTAGCCCACCCAGTGTCTCGTGTTGAAGGAGAAGAGTCCTTCTTGAGCACAGGGAACAGTTTCAGGAACTATTTTCTCCTGAGAAGATTCCAGGAGGGTAAAAGCGCCAGCCGACAGTCGTCCAAGGTCAAAGACGTGGATGAGGAAACGTCGCATCAAGAATCCCTGCCACGCAATAGTTTAGAAAATAGCTCGCACACCGAGGATGAAGTCTCGGATATGGTGAGATATCTTCAAATTATTCTTCATTATAAATACTACTTTGTTATGTGAAATATCTAATAAGAGTCAATTACTTATTAATAAAATAACATTTTTCTTTCTGCAGTAATAATGAATTCATAATTATCGCAAAAGTCAAGTTAATTATATGTTAGAGATTTTATCCCAAAAGACCTTTTGGGATAAAAGGTCTTTTTCAAAATACTCAATCAAGTTCAAAAACAGATGGAAATTTTGCGAATGAGTTACATTCATAAAATATTGACAATATTAAAAGACGAACATATAGTTACAAAAAAATGTGACACCTTTATTCTTTTGTTATTTACTATCGCATTTTTCACAAATGGAAATGACTCGAGAAGTGCAGATATTTACAAATTACAAACCGACTAACGAAGTTAATCTATATAATTAAATAACGGGATTTATTAATATCTTTAATTAACTATCATCTCGAAATTTTCCATCATGAATATTAGGTGAATTTTTCTTTGCTGTTATCATTGAAGCTGCTTTTCGACATTAAATTCCATCCAATAGCATTTTGTAGAATTCTTATGCAACTTTTGACAGTCACAAGATTTGGGAAATTGAAGCTTCCAATGTTAAATTAATCTTATAAACTTTTAACAATATTTTAGAAATTATTATATATTTCCTCAAAAAAATTTCACTCACTTAAAAAAAATTATATAAATTTATAAAAATTCAAACTAATTGCAGAAATAACACAAATTTATTTTTTATTTTTTAATTTTCAATCATGAACATTTCAAAAGGTGGATTATAACATAGTAATTTTTTTTTTTACATGAGAGTAAAATTGACATGCTAAAATATCAGATTTCCAAAAAAATATATGCAGGTCTCTAACGTTTACAAAATATTTACAAAAGAACTGGAAAATTCCTACAGTCAGTGCGTGACAACCGCTTTTTAAGGGAAAGTATATTATAATTATTTTTATTATATAGTATCTATACTCTGTAAAACACAAGCTTTAACAGACTCTATAATAATGCAGTTTTGAAATGCAGAAATATTAAATTTATATTCAAAACAGACGATTTTAATTAAATATTAATTTTGTTTTCTTTGCAAAACAATTAATGTTTATGTCTGTCAAACAATATAAAATTTGATTATAAATCATGATTTATTATCAGTTAAGATTTAGCAATTTTTACCTATTAACAGCAATTATCGTTTTTCAAGATGAATTAGAATTCTATTGAAATTTACTCTATTTCTTACCATTCACTAAATTAACTAACGTTAAAATGAAGATATTAATTAAACAAAATGAGAAAAATAAAGAAATTAAACATGCAATAATAATATTATATAAAAATGAGAAAATTATATTTTCAGTGATTTAATCATAAAAACCTTTCATTAAATTTTTGCTGAGGTGGAAAAGGTTTCCATAATATCGTTAAAATTATTTTATCCGCGTTATAAAAAATATGTAACTAAAATAATTTATAGGTTCTAGTTAGAAAAATTGTAGCTGGATAGTATACTAGGTTCAATTCACTTGTAATTGTACATCTTGACTTCATCAGCCATTGCAGTAGAGAATATATCACTCTGTTTGTCATCCTTACAGCAATTCTTTATAATTAACCTTTTTCTTTTATTTTAATGAGTTTTTTTACTCTTATCAGTACATAATTTACAGACTGCATGCCCAACACTAACATATAGGTAAGAGACTTAAAAATATTGTAGTGGATTGGAATGAGCGAGGATAGAATCTGGGACCTTGTGGTTCACTGCCGAGCAACATGACCACAATACAAAAGCAGTTGCCCGTGTAGCGTAGCTGTTAACTGGCTTATAAGCTTTCACCACAATATCATGCAGTCTATCAAGAATTTTCAGCCTGCTCACATTTCTAAATTCTACAATTTTTCCATAAAGCTGCTAAGATACGCTTCTGTTACACTTACTTCTATGTTCAAAGAAGGCAATGCAATATACCTTTAAAGCCTTATCTCTTCGAGTCTGAAATTCAATAAAGAAGAGCGGTCCATGTGTCAATACTACGTATCGAATTTTCAAGTTTCTAGGTGCGTTAATAAGTAATTGTTTTTCAGTACCTAGGAATAGAATAAGAGCTACTATCTCCTGAAAGAATTTCAGAATTTGGCTAAGTTGTACAGGTTTGATTGTTAAGTCTGTACAAAATTTCTTTCATTTAGATTTTTTTTGTTGTTGTTCATTACGTAGCTATGTATTTAGGTGGCAAATCGATAGACTTCTTTCAGACTGATATCGTTTAAAATCTGAATTAAATAAATGATATTGATGCCAAGGTCATATAATAAATTTCATTCCTTTCTCATTCGTTCCATTTTTGAGTTAGCGTTCTTGAAGACAGAGGGGTCTGATTGAAAATATGCTTTTATTTTTCAAGGTTAAAATTGTCTGAAACCTGAAGGCTCGCTAAAATCTAGTGGTCAATTATTTTGAAGTTTACGGTTCTTTGCTTCTGTATAATCCATACATAAATAAGTGAAAGATGTTTCATTCAGATTGTTTCATCACCATAAATATTACCTTCGTGAAGTTCTTTAACCATCGCGTTCTACTAATTAGTTTTTACTTCCTTAATATTGCCATAATTTAAAATTTTGTAATCATATTTTATTAGCAAAATCCTTAAATATCTTAATATTTGCTTAGAAGAATTAAAGTAATTAAAATATTACTGAATCTATGTAAAAATCCTATGTGTTATATTTTTATTATAATAAAATAATCTTATCAAATTTAATAAATCTCCTATCCATTTAACAATCGTTTCCGCCTGAAAATAAAATGATCTCTTTTCAATAAATATTGATACTTTCATAGGCTTAAAGTGTCTTTACGATCTCATCAATCAGCGATTTCTTTTTAAAATGGCTTAAACAACGTATTTCAATCGCCATAGTAAATTATAACGATTCATTTTGTTAAGATGGGATAAACTAAAAACGTTAAATAATGAATTGATTTTAAAAAAATAACGGAAATACGTTAATATTGAAATAAAAATAATAAAATATTTATAACTTGTAAAATCATGCTCATATTAAGAATAAATCTGTGTGTTTGATTTTTCTTCTGAAATTTCAGTAATTCAGTTTTATTTTGCTATTAACAAGCTGTAATTTGTTTTATATATGATCCTCAGGCGGATGACTTGTCTGGTCAGAATTTTCAGCTAACGATATTAATTATATTTGATACACATACATAAAAAAGGATTGATAAATCGAATTACTAAAAAACTTTGGTTTCGTAATGGAAAGAATTTCGAGAAAATAGTTGATTAACAACGTTAATTAACTAGGTTAATCAGTTTGTCGATTGGTATTAACCTGTCTCCTCTGGTCTTTCCGTTTACACAAACTTTGTGAAGACACGATAATCAACAACAAAATCCCCAAGGTGTTCCATTATTTTTCGTAACTAACTGTACATGACTGATACAATACTCAAAGAACTTGCTGTCTGAAGCAATACGTGCCTCGCATCTTTTATTCCTTGTTGGCTGTTGTGTTTTTAGAAATTTATATTCTTTTGCATCCTATCGTATTATACATTTTTTAGGGTGTACTTTGTTTTCCTAATTCAGGGTCAAAATATCCTTAGTCTTTGTTTCTCTTTGAGTTTCCTATATCATCATATCATGTGTTGTAAAAAATGTTTCTATATGACTTACTTTCTCTTAAATTTTATGAAATCCATCCATCCTTCCTCATCTATAAGCATTCTAATTTTCTATTCAAGAATTATTCTTTCATAGCATTACTATAATATTAGATCATTAATTTTTAGCTAAAAAATTATAATAATCTAATGTATAAGTAGCTGAATAAAACATATAACTCTCCTTCTCTTCATTTTTGTTTTCATTTTTATTGAATTTTTCCTAGTAATACTCTCAACAGAGTTTAGCAAAGCATCTCTTAGGTGTATCAATATCAGTTATGTTGTTTAACCATTTTTCAACGTAAATTTATCAACTGAAATTCTGTATCTGAATGGTGCATTTGTAAAACAGAATTTGATTCAGTTTTTAATAGCAACTACTTTATATTTCAACAAAATTTCTGAATTTAAATTTGAGCATAACTAATTTAGTAAATCATGTTCCATTCGGTAATTATTGAAAAACCATCCAAGGTTTTTTTTTACTAAAAAAAACTAGTCATCAGCGTTTCTTTTTGGAGCACTAAAATGTAATTTTGCTGTGTCTGTTGGTCAGACAAACTAATTTAGAATCAAGAAATGGTGATTTTTTCATCATGATAAAAGAAGATTTTTTAATAGTTATTAACATATTCATTATAGTATCTCGAAAAAAGAGAAAAGTGTTAGTTTTTAAATGTTAAAATTGTCAAATAAACAAATAGGTTTAAACAGCTTTTATCATAAATATTTTCGATCTATTGCAATAAAACTTATCTATTATATAAAAAATATCAATAATTTTCAATATTTAAAATTAATAAAGATTAACTATTTTTTATTACATTTTTTCAGATGTATTTAACTTCTTGATTTTTCTAAAAATAATCAAATAAAAAATATTTTATTAGATCTAATTTTTGTGTATGATAAATGCTCATTAATAATCATTATTTTTTGTATTGAGTAGATTTTTGTAAAAACCTATTAAAATTGCATTTCATTTTAATACCTCTTTGCATTCTTATGTCCGCTTTGACTGCAATTCTGTAGGTTGCATCGTTTTCACATTCTTCTTGGATAATTATTATTAAAAATCTCAAACTAGCAAACTTTTACATTAATGTTTAGGAATCACAACACACTTACAACTATTTCTGAGATTTCTTAGCGCTAAAAGATTTTATCTAAAAGCTTATAAAATAACATTTTAATTCATACCCTAAGTTTCATTCATACCATGATCAAGAATGATTTTGAGACACAAAACTCCTCTAAATGAAATCAAATCTAAGCATTAAAAGGAATTCTTATACTCGCATCTCATTACCTTTCGAAAGGCAAAGGGTCAAACGAATAATATAATACCAAAAATGTGTTTATTGGACTCGGAGAAATCTGAAGAGTGGAGATTCGTCAAAATCTCGAATTCGAATATTGTGATGGTTACAATATTTTTTCTTTGCACTCTTCGTATCTGAGAAAGTAGAAATCTATATTTCAACATGCTTAAGAAAACTTGGTACTGAAAAGAAAATTCTAGTAATTTTTTTCTCCTAATTTTTAAAAAAGTTTCTAAAGATTTCTATGCAAAATCTGCATAATTTTGCTTTAGTTAATTGTAAATTTTTTAGAAATTTAAATTTTTAAAATATTTTTTCTGTAAAGAATTTTAAAGTTTAAAATTTCCTTGAAAAATCTCAAATTTTTAATGCTTTTTCTCATTTAATACCCAATATTTGTGCATCAATAATTTATAAGAATCCTCTCAATGAATTTAAAGATAATAGGGATCTGATTTTGAATATTTAAATTAGTTTTGAGGAAAAAAATGTTTACTCAAAAAAAATTTTGCGATTTTTTTGAAGAATATCAGATTTTTTATACTTTGCTATTTCAGAAAAAATTATAATTAATATTTAAGATATGAATGCCTAATTTTATTAAGTTGATGTTTCTGTGATTACAGTAAAAAAATCAAGTAGTTTCAATAAAATATAATAGTAGATCAATGTAAAAGTAGTTCAAATAAATAACTTTTAGCATTTTAAAGTAGACATGATTTCTGAAAAAGCAAACGTGTTTAAAGATTCAACACAGTAATATTACAACTAAACTAGAATACTAACTGAATAATATTAAATCGGATATTTTTCTCAAAAATAACTAAACATTTTAGGAAGAAATTAATTAAATTATAAATTTTCATTGTTTCCATTGTTAATAACTTCTCTAGTTTAACTTAGCTATAATTATGAAAAAAAATTGAAAAATTCAAAGATGTTATTATTTACTAATTTTAATGTTTTCGTTCAATATGTTTAAAAAATCCTTTTAAATGTTTTTATTCAAATAGTTATTAATTCCTAAAAATAATTGTAAACCATTTAAATACAATATAATAAAAAAAGTTTAAAACAAGCAAAGTTTCCAAAAAAAATTAATAATGGGTTTAAATTCATCTATACATTTTCTTTTACATAAAAAAGAATTATATCGTGAAACTAGTTATAAATTTGGATTTGTTGTAATTAAAATGTTTTAGTAAACATACACGGATTCGGTGGTCTAGTGGTAAGGTCTCGGCTTCAGAACCGAAGTTTTATACAGGTTCGACACCTGATTCTACTAAAGAATCGTTGTGTAAACGATACTGGTGCACGCTAAATCCATCGGGGCCAAACGTCCTTCCATTGATTTAATGCGGAAGTTAGGAGATGAAGTGCCAGTTCAAGAATCGTTTTCGTCGTTTGACAGCGGTTAAAAATTGCGAGGTCCGTCCCAAAATAGCTCGCGTTAGTGTTGCTTTAAAGCGGTATGTTAATGTAAACGAAAAAATTGTTACTTATATGATTCGATGAAAATATTGTGAGTATAAAAATAAACTCTCTTTTATTATTTTATTTCTGTAAATCGAAATTAGATATAACAAGTATCTATCTAGTTTTTCTTTTGTACGCCGACGGTACTTAAAAGTTCCAGTTAATTATTATGACTATTTTTTCTGGCTGTATTCAAAAGTTCGAACCGCAAACAGTAAATATTAACTAAGGCCATAATTTTTTTTTAAAATTTAAAATAAAATTATTTTAATGAATTTAAAATAATTTTACTCGTATTTCCTGGACGTAGTCTGCTCAAAACGTACCTAATTATGCAAAAATAGGATTGCTAAATTGATGGTAAAACAATCTAATAAATAAATCGCTATATTTATCCTTTTTCAGAAACATAAGAAATGCATTGGCATTTAATATCGTGTTACAGCTACAAATCGCATTAAACGAGTAACAACAGAAAACGAAAAACATTCAGAAACAATACTTCAGTTCTTGTAAAAAAAAAGAAGCAGATAATCGAAAATGAATATTTTTTCAATTTGTCTCGTGCATCTTTCCAGCCTGGAACAAAAATGTTCGCACTCAAAATAACTCTTTTTCGAATCGCACTGAAACTTTTAAACTTGATTTAACTTACGAAAGTCTGTTCACCATTTTTTTCTTAACAATACTTGCCTTACAAAGTGATTTCGAAACTTTATCTCATATTGGATCCTGTAATAAATCAAGACGAGTTTTGATGATTTTAATCAAAAATCTAGGTGTTTACAAGATTTTTAAAAAATGATAATAATAAATGTATGTAGGAAGAAATTGCAGCCATCCGCGTTCCTGTCTCATTTCTCGTCTTATTTGAAAGTTATTCGTCAAGTGAGCTGGGGACGAAGGATAATTAAAAACTTGATATCACATTTCCCGAGATAAAATTTTCTTTTACTACAAGAATGCAGAGATTATTTATGAAGATAATTTTGAAAATCGATGCGATTTATCTGCAATCTTTTTAGTATTTTGCATATGAATCTTAATCACTGGAGTGGGTAGATTTTATCTGTCAGATTTATATTTATTTGTCTATATATTTTTACTTTTGAATATAAAATTAAAAATGTTCAACCATATCAGAGAAGTTCTGTATGCGAAATAAATCAGTATGAAGAAATATCATTAAGTTAAACCACACTTATTTGATAAAAGTAATGAAATACAAGTGAAGTACACCACTGTAAGGACGTTTGAACCACGATCATATTTAAACCATGAACATAAAAATTATTTTGTGGAATTGAAACCCAAATGTGCGATCGGTGCATCCAATAAGATGATAAACTCTTTTAATGATTTCATAAAAGTTACGAAGTGAACGAACAAATATTGTAATCAAAAGCATGAAGATAACATGTAAGTTGAACAAAAAAAAATTCTTCTGAGTAATATTAAGTAATAAATGTTTCAATTAAGCACTTTGAGTGAAAAATTAGTTTTTATTTCGTGATTTCAAAAGTCTGTTTTTATAAGATTAGTGATAACAAGTGACAACTTCTTTGTACTTTTAATAAACATTAAGTTAACAACTTTGTTGCAAGAAATTTATTTTGCCTATATTCTTTTAATTGTATTTGACAACTTTTAATTCTCTGAAAAAATATTTTCATCAGTTGGAAACATATATTATGTACATCCGCATATGACTGGGAAAATTATAGTAAACTACGATGACCGAATTAGTCAACCGATACTATCGTTAGTAAATATCATGTAAAGAGTCTTTATTTGAAAGAAATGCATAAATTTCAAATTAAAAGTGCTAAGAAGAGCAGAGTACTTTCGATTGAATATCAAAACTGAAAAATTATTAAAAGTTTGTTCATATATTTTCACTTTAGAAAAATCCTGCGCCACCCCTTCTATAATCGTAAATTACTTCATAGTCATTCTGAATTCTTATAATGAATGGCCATATCGAAATCTCAAGCATTTCAAATACAAAATGTGTAGTCCTGCTTCGTAGTTTTTCCTTTAAGGTATTTAATCTCATTTCTTTTACTTGCTTTATATATAAGTAATTATATATAAAGAATTTTATATACAATTTTATAAAATATTTTATTTTATTTATATATAAGTAATATGATTTGGATCGAAATTTTCTGGCATCATGCTATTAGACATTTCTGCGAAATTACCTATGTAAAATCCACCATAAACATTTTGTTTTCAAGAATATTTTTATCATTGAATTTAGAATATTTTGAATCATTTGTGTGTTCTATAAATCAATGAATTCGAAATAAAATAGATCTTCAGAATCCAGTCATATTAAGAAACTTATTGTGCTAAAGATTTTAGTTTCATATGCATCATTGCTAACCCTCTAAATAGAATATTTTTACGTACAATAAACCATCATTATTCGCGGTCATGCACTTCAACGATCATAATGATCAATACTTCGACTCATGCACTATAATTCATAGTAGCAATTATAGACTGCCATTGAAAGTATGAGGACGCATTCTAAAATATTAATTAATAATTTATCACTTTTAAATAAAAAAAATTAAAATACATTTATTGCCTATAGTATTTTTTTATCAATATGCAACATTTAAAATGCCTCTGAAAATTAGCAATTGAATCGATAAAATCCTTTTTACTTGTCTTCTATTAATTTTTAATAATTTTATCAATTCATTCAAACCAATTTTTGTGTATTTTTAATGTATACAAATTTAGCTACATTTTGATGTGGTAGTATTCTTTTAGTCGCAGCCATTTAAACTTCTCAGTAATTCAAAATTGAGAAAGATGTTGTCAGTTATCTGGTGTAGTAACAATAAGGTGAATATAGTTATATATGTACTAACCTTTTATTTTAATGTTAGCTAATTTGTAATAACACTAACTAAATCACCATGCATAATATTATATGAAGTAGTAGTATATATATAGAATCTGGAGACAGAATATTTTTAAGATATTTGAATTGCATGTAAACTTAGGAACAAATTAAGAGTTAAAAATATGTTTCATTTTCTATAAAAAGAGTTAGTCGTTTCAGATAGATCATTTAATTGGAAATCATTGTTGTAATAGCTTAAGTATGCTTAATTTTTTTACTGAGTTTTGCTTATGTCATTTTAGGTAAATAAATTTGAACCTGCTATCAAAATGAAACTACAATATATAGAATGAAACTATCGAAATATATATTTATAGTCATGCAGATTAGAAATATATCACTAATTCAGTATGCAACAGAAGCACAGATAACAAACATCCAAAACACTACAATAAGCAATTACTTGATACCTGTGTAATGTATAAAAGACGGTGTAGTATTTTTATGTCTTCTTTTACTGTGTTTTTAATAGTAAATTATTAAATTAATATTAAATTTTTAGTAAAATTATTTTAACGATCAGAGTAATTCCACTTATTAATAATGCTTCTTTCATACAACATTTTATAATCAACTCAAATTATTTTAAATGTCTGTTCTGTTTTATTTTTATTTTGAATTATCAAATACCAATTGCTAATTTCCCTCTAGTTTCAATATCTATTCATAGAAAATAAAATTGCTTAGAATCATTTTGCTCCTTATTGCAATGTTCATTTAATAAAATGATGAGAGAATTAGATGAATTTATACGATTTTCTTTTATTATTTTATAATAATAATAATAATAAAATAAAATATAATAAAATTCATCTGATACTTGATCAAATGATCGATTAGGATTGTAAGATCTGATTATAAAAAGTATTCGTCTTGTTGTGAAGTACTAATTTATACATCTTTATATTAGTGCTGTGTAAATTCTCTCAGATGAATCAAGTACTTTTTCTTACATCTGTTTTATTACTCTAACTTGCCAGACGTGGTGATCTAGTGGCAAGAATGCCAATCTCGGGGCCAAAGACCTCCAAGGTCAAAACTCCATTCTATTCAATATTCTTCATACATGTGGGTCTAATGTACTATAAATCCTGGTCATTTAAATGAGATGCGAAATTACGAGATCTGTCTCAAAATAACCCTAATGTTACTTCCAAACGGGTTAATCTAACTAAATTACTTTGAAATGCTTCTTTTTACCTTTGGAAGAGGCAATTTATAATTGGCTAAATATTATATATTACACTCTTATTTTTATTCTACATAAATTTCAAGAATTTTTGTATTTGTTATTTTAATTTGCTTTGTACTAAGCTAACTTTAATTTCAGTTAGATTGCACGGATCAAAGACGTTGCAGTAGTACTAAGTCCAAAGGTAGAACTAGAACACCAAGTAAGAATTTTATTTCTTTTCGAATTTTTTTTTTTCTATTTATTCATTTTCCTGTTTTTTTTGCACATTTTCTGCATAAATACCTGTAATATATGAATGACAAATATGTCCTCTTAGAAAAAGAAAGTTATGTTTAGTTTATAAGGACCTGTGTCGTAAGGACCTTCCAAACGGGTTAAGGGCGTGTGTAAGGACCTTCAGCAATGCACAACCATATATGTTAATTCAAGCATTCAAGTTCTAAATAACAATGTTTACGATTTTATAAAACATGAACTATGATCAATTACAAAATAAGCATCACCAACCCATATACTAACTCTCTGCGTCTTTTGAAATGTGGCCTACACAATCATGCGCTTGTTTCTGCATCTCCACGAAGAACGAGAACCTACTTACTTGCATGTCAACGTTTCAACTTCGTACTCTTTGTGCTCCTTTTGAGGTATCAGTCTCGTATGGTCAAGCATTAGAAAATGCGAATATATAATGAAATACATTGAAGATTCTAATATAAACAGGGATAATATAATTTGCTTTGATCACAAAAAGTCTGCCTTTTTATATTTGTCATTCAATTTATTTTGCTTAAAAAGGCAACGATCCGAAATTTTCCAGGATTTTTTTGGAGTAGTGGGATGGAGGGGACATTTATTTATTTGTTTAAAGAAGACGCATCACATTATTTCGAAATACGTATAATGCAGCAATGGCGCTTTTAACATTTACTATTCCAGAGAATAATCAGAACAATTTTGCAGTGTGGTCGATGGTTTTTCTTTTGGAAGTAGACATAAAATGATCAGATAAGTTACAAAAAGTTGCTTATGAGACAAATGATAGCATCTTCGGATGAAACATTTGAAAAGATGCAAAGCCAATGTTTTAGATACTCTGTATTTTGTGAAAGCATCTTAAACAAGTTTCTAAACATACAATTGAAAAATGCTATTAGAAAGCGGAATTTCCAGATTTCCCAGTGGAAAGTGATGAAAAAGATAAAGTCATTTTTCCATTTGACCCTTCAACAGAATTTATATGGAAAGAAATTGTTACTGGGATAGTCTTTAAAGTTTTCATATGATGACGGACTGTCCATATGTGAAATTAAAGTTAATGGAATTCCCGATTTATCAGAACCAATAAATAGCGATTATGATGTAGAAATAGAAATTAAATTCGCACTAATACTGTTACTTAACCGAATGCTTTACTTGGTTGGGAGCTGTGAAATATAACTAATACAGCAGGATGTAAATGATGCAATATTTCCTTTTATCTCTAATTTAGACAAAAGAGCTTTTCCGGAGTCAGGAATCAAGAAAATGGTCAATTCTGTACATAATTTAAAATGTCAAATTAACTAAAGCGTAATTTCCTTTAGTTTTAGCTGCTGAATAAAAAGTGGTATGGATAAATATACAATTATGGAATCTAATTTTGGATATTTTTATGTAATTACTTATTAGGAGTGTTTCATTAGATAAGGGCAGAATTTTTTTTTAATCCAATGTTATGAATAATCCAAGATCTAACGAATAGAATTTTCTGACCTAATGAATTTATTAAATAAAGGTTGGACCGTAGTTGAGGTTTTTAATAAATCAACAATGAATAGTTTTGAATTCTTTTTACATTTGTTTAAATTCAAAAATCTAATAAATATTTTTTATTACTTAAGGAGTAATAATTTTATGTTCAGCCTTGTAAAATTTTGAAAATTAAACACTTGTTAACCCTTTAAAGGGCCATTTTTTTCTAGTCATATTATGTTAAAATATTTTTAGGCTTGAAATTAGAATAGGGAAATGGATTCATTTAGCTTATTAGATAAATTTAATTTGATTCATTAATTAATTTGGTTAATTAATAATTAAGTAACAAATCAAGACACATCATTTTGTGTGAGATAAAGAACTGAAGCATCTAAGTTTCTGTCTTTTTAAAAGAATTTGTCAGAATTGATGCCAACCTACATAATTTCATACAAAGATTGATAAATTTGGTGGGAAGCATACTTCCCACGGCCCTAGAAAGGGTTAACTGACGAATTGCACATCCTAATACTTCAATAATATAACAAAATACTCTCTTATCCCATATCATAAGATTGCGCTTTCCTCAGATTAACGTAAGTGCCATTTTGCGCTTTTAACATTGCAAAAGAATACTTTAATCTATTGATATGTATTCATATCTTTCAGGCATTTGTATATTTCAGAGAATAATTCCTTACAAAGAATTTTTTAAAATGTAATTCACCATCTAAGAAAATAGCTACTTAAATTAATAAACGTTTTCGTTATTATAATACTTTTATAGCTCAATAGTAATAGCAGGGTTACACTGTCTTATGATTAATATATAATTCTGGACTTTTCACAAAATTCGTAGTGAATGTTATGGAATATATTATTACGGGAAAATCCATCCAGCTGGTGTACGATGAAAAATCCAACAAGCTCTATAACAGATAGCTATATTTATTCTTCCCCAATAAAGGGACAACCGGCTTATAAACAAAATCAATGATTGACAGTTTTATGATTGGTATGGAAATGTCCCGTACGGAAAAGTTATAGAGCCATGTGTGAAACTCTTTTTCTTATCGTAAACTATACAAATATGTAAAAATATTTTCAGAACTTTTCAATTTCAAGAGACTTTCTTGATAACTCTTTTTTCGTTATAAAAAAAAATTGAACTTATCAGTCACTTTAAAAATAAATTCTTGAATTGTCTTAATATTCATTTGAGTGACCCCAATAAAAAATCATTTATTGTATAGTAAATCCTTTTTTTATTCGCAGGTGAACCTTCTGAAACGCGCGTCTCGCGAGCTGAAGTAAATCTTTACGTACTGACCAAGATGGCGAGCAATGATGAATGCCTTCTGCCGTTGCTGACGAATTTTCATTTTCATCTCCCCGCCATCATTGAACTCACAGATAACGTCAGCGGACAGAGGCTCCACAAACCGACGGCAGTCTTTCTGGAACAGCTGCTGAAGGTTAAATCCCTTCTCTTCTTCCTAAATGTTGATAAATACACATGTTTTTGAAACCCATATAAGTTTTCAATGAAGTTCATGCTTCTTTAGATGTGATGCATAATATCATTCTGAAGATAAAATTTTTCGTCCCGATTTTAATCTTAACTCTTTGAACTCTGAAAAGTAGTTAAATGCATAACCATGCACTTAATACAAGAACTTGTTTATTGTTCCAAAAAAAAATTAATATATAATTGTTTTAATTTGAATTTCCCTGAAAAATTAATCTACGTCTTTTCACCATTCTGTAGGCATTTTTAACAATCAAAATTGAAAAATAAATAAATAAAGAGACAAAATGATGCACCTTCTTGAATGATGCCCAAGAGGAGCTAAGGGTTAAAAAATGAAAATATTTTAACTTATTCATTTTACATGGAAATTGATAATTTTAAATTGCTGGAATCTCTGCGGGAGATAAGACTATATGAATCAATTTTATTTTAATGGCATTTTTCCATCACTGAATTCTTATTTTTTGAATTTGAGAATAAGACTTTGAGGATTTGGTGCTATTTACCAGTTGTTGAGAGATAATTCTTGTTTTACTGAAAATTTCGAGCTTGACGATTCCTGGTGGCTTGTCAAACAATCTACCCAACTGGTATTTTAATACTATCATATGAAGACAAGGAAATGAATTAAACTCAGAGCTGTTATTTCAAGAGATCACAGTGCAAAAAATATGAAATAACATTTCCATATGATTAATTTCCCTCTTTTATAACCTCAGTAACTCATTTTAAAAGACTGTGAACAATTTGAGGGGTCAATTGTTCACAGTCTAACGATTAATACGAGTCTGTTTCACTTCAGCACTCGTATTAATCGTTATAAATTGACTTTAAACCTTAGTGAACTCTATCTTAAAGATCAATACTTGTCGATTAAGTGCTAAACATTTAAGGCTTGTATTTTTCTTAAATAACCCAATACAAAGATTTTAGGTAACTTAACAACAAATCTATGATAAAGATACATTGCACTGATGATATGATGCATCGACATAATAAATAAAACTTGCATAGTGAGAATCAAGCTGTAAATGATTTTTCTTTTGTAGACAACATACCAGAACTTCAAGGCCACCCATCAAACCCACGCCCTCTGCCTTCTTCTGCGAGTAGCCGTTGGCTGCCTGCGCGCGGGCCAGTCCCTGCAATATTCAGGACTGTTGCTCATCAACAAGGTGATCGACACCCTCGTGGTGCACGCGCTGCCCCTGGACTCAAACGGGGAGACTCCTCGAATCGACGGACCCTCTAGCATCCTGTCCGGAACCTGCACCCAACTCCTCCTCAATGCCCTCAATAATGGCATAACCCTGCAGAAAAGAGGCGTCGGCATTCGGTTGCACTGCACTCCTAGCCACAGGTGAGAAATCCACTCTTTCAACTGATCTGTAATCCAACCTGTTCAATGAGTTGGGTGGTTGTTCTGTGCATTACAAATATTTATATGTCAGGTATGAGTACGTTTACATAGACTAAAACTTTGTATTTTAAATAGAGATTGAAAGAAATTATTTATAATTATACATAGTTTAATGAATTAATAGCCATTTTTTGTTAATCCAAATAATTGCCTCTGATATCCACCATGTCTTATTCTTATCGATCTCTAAAATGCTTGAAAAATAATGGAGAGAGGAAGAAAGAGCCATCTAATGGCTGAATAATTATATCCATTATATTTCTATTATATATCCATTATATTTCCTACAATTCATTTATACTTTCTACTGGCTGCCTTTGGCGGTTGGCTGATTCGCCGTGATGATGAATGTGTTTAGTTTCAAATATATTTTGTAGCATAAATCGATGCTTATGATTGTAAAATAGTTTTAAGCAACAAGATGTGATTGTCATAAAAACCGCTGTCACAATCATGTAAACTATTTTAACAGCTTTACTTCTTTGCTTTTATAGCTTAATTTAATAGTTTGGCTTACTTTTATGCAGAAACCTACTAGTATGATTCTTCTTAATGGAGTCGAGACCTCTAACATCTTGGTGGAAATAAAAAGCTAAGTAATTAAATTATGTTGTCGTAAGTAGGTATTTGGGACTTAATGGCGCAAGAGCTAAATATGTGTGTACTATGCCAAACGAAAGTAAAGATTCGGCTGTATTTAAAAATTTTAAATTCTTAAAATGTGTTCATGATGAAAGAAGAAAAATAGTTTTAACATGGGTGAAAGGTATATCAAACCAACTAAAATCATTTTCAAAAAAGATTGTTCTATAATTAAATTTTAAAAATGGTAAGTTCTAAAACCACGAGAAAGATGGGTTAACATGTCAGTTGGTGACAAAAATATAAATATTATTTGAAAAAGAAAATGAAGTTATCTCCAGCTTTTAGCATTACATAGTTGCTGTTATTTTTCATGTACAGGAATATTTAAAATAACATTATAAAATGTTTTAAAATTGCCTTATCAAAAGGAGCTATGTTTTTGACTTCATTTGAAAGCTGTTTTGTAAAGACCGACGGGATTGTGATTGTTATTAGACAACAGCAGGCATTTCATTGATTGCTTTCATGAGGATAATAATGAAATTTTTTTTCTCGATTTCAAATGATTCTGTGCATTTGTTGAAGAAATTTTCAGTTAGTATGGCCCTCTATATTTGAGTTAATAGAATGTGACTCAAAAAATTACTGAAAATCATGCTAGTAATTAGTTATTTTTGGGAAACGAAGTTTCAGCAACCTGCTTTGAAGTAGAGCTTGTAGGGTGTGAAGAAGTCCAATTTTAAACTTAGATCTTCTGGTTTTTCTTTTTTGTCTTGTATTTTTGGATTAGAACGCTTTTTACATTCCTTATTTTTCTCTAATTTTGTAAAACCAATAGTACCCTGTGAATCATAAGATTTGAGGATTGTGGAGTCGGTATTAGCGAAACCACAAATGTGGGTGCTATTTTTTAATTCAATTCTCAATTCTTGTTTCAGACAGAGATGATTAAGAAACAGTCACTATTGGAATCAGTATTCGAGTAATTCCATTGATTAGAATTTGTTATAGTCTTTTTGTCATATATCATATGTAACTGATCCAGGATGAAGGCATCTGATATTTGACTAATTTCGTATCTTCGAGAAAGGAAATATATCTTCATTTTCCTGGCGATACATCTTTTTCCATTTTACATATTCCAGAATATGAAATTAGTTTACTTTTACATCCGGCATACTTCTCTAATGGTGTAATTCTGAACACAGAGTGCTTGTAAGTGCCTCGTTGCAGGCAATTTTGAATGTTCCAAACGTTGGTGTCGGCAATATCGGAAAAGATTCCGTACATTCTCTGCCTCAGCAACTATTATAATCAGCCTTAACAGAAGGTAGTAATTTGAAGGAACAAGATGTTAATATTGCTTTATGTTCAGAAGTTGGCCATCTCTTTATGTAGTGATGGGCCACTCCTTCATGTCGGAAATCTGTCGTAATCTGTTTAATTGTTTAATTCAATAATTCTCCTTATGAAATTACTCCCATTGCATGTTTTCTAAGTATTATTGGAATAGTTATTTGAAATTTAAGTTTTAATAACTTCAAGAAGTAAGTATCTAGATTAGAATGCTTTTTTATAGATTTCATCTCACCCACACTACATAAAGACACTTGAAAAACCTTTTTGCACATGAAATGAAAAGCTGATTGGGAAGTTTCATTGTTATTTGATATACGTTTCATGATATAAAATGTAGGAAAACTAGGGTCAAAGAAATCTTTCGTGTTGTTGCTTTTGATCCAGTTTGGTTTAATTTATATTTTAAAACCAATATGTGAATTTTTTTAGCTTTCATACAATTCAGTAAGTCAAAATTTTCAACCATTAATTAATTTTTTACAGAATTCATTAAAATTTTGATTGTTATTTCAGTTAGAAGTTTAATATTTAGACTTTTCAAGTTCAGTATTGATACTTTGATAGAAATTTTATTTCTGTTTTATTATCTTCATTTCGTGCACTATTTTTCAATTTTTCAATTTTTTTTAAATGCAGTGGAAACTCACATAACGAATATAATTTTTTTTTTCGATTTTTGATTTTGATTATTGATTCTTTCTCTCTCTCTCTCTCTCTCTCTCTTTTTTTCGATACTTATTTTACTTGGAACCATTCGAAAAAGATATTCAAATTTATGGTTATATTTCATAATTATAAATTTGAATATTTTTATTACTTATTTATATAATTATAATATTTATTGTTTATTAGAAGAAGAAAGTTGTCTAAAGACATTTGTTCTAAAGCTACGCTTCAAACTGTGACGAAAATGAAATATAACATTAGTGCCTGATTAGAGTGACGTTTCTCATCATATGAGGAAAAAGTTCATGATGCTTTTAGCATTTTCCTTGTTTCACAGGACGGTTGTTGCTCTGTTGACGGTATTATTTCCGCCATTCCAGACCAAATCTCATCATCAACCTTCTGCTTCAAAATAGAACGCAAGTCCAAAAGCTCTTCGATAGTTCTGGTTATGTTCTTTCCTCCAGCGCAATGATGTCATTATTATCAATCTCTAGCCTCATAAGACACAAAATCGTGCATTAAAGTTTCACAGATAATTGTTCATACTCCTCTGAGTTGCGTTCGACAACGCTATCCAGTCAAGGCCTTTTTCCATGCAAAATAAGCGCATTACACAGATTGATACCTGCGATTCAAGCCAGCTTAAATGTGAAATCAAGTCTTCACGTGAATTTTTCTGCAAAACACCGCCTCTTAAGAGAGTCTTTTTATTTATTGCATTTTGCTGCTATTTATTGGAATCACTTAATTATGGTAAGTGCGTTTTAAGCGAGATAAGACTAGAGTTTGAATGTTTTGGGCTGTAATGGCAACTTTTCTGAAGTTTGTATGCAGAAGATATTTGAAGAGATTTTCTGATAATTTTAAACGAGAAATTCTTTTATTTATATAAATTTATTTGCATCGTATATTTCAGAAATGGTTTTAAAAATTCAGTTCAAATTTTATATTTAGATAAGTTTTCGCTTTTTTAATTTATCTATATAAGTGTCATTGCTGTAAACAAACATGATTTTACACACACACACACAAAACAATCTTTAATAACTAACTATTAAAATAAGTAAATTCAACTTCCGCTTTGAAGAATGGGCAGTACGGTATGGTAGTCAGAACAACATAAATGGAGCGTGTGTTGCGGGTCTTCGGCGCTTTTTGCCTTTTTTTTTTTACTTATGTATTTACATTTAATATCTTTGCTTTTTAAAATTATCTATGTAAGTGTCTTTCATGAAAAAAGGCGATTTTTCACAAAAAAAACATTTTTTATAACTAATTATTAGAGCTTTTTTCTGTCTACTCTTATGTTCACAATAGCGTCATTTGTCATATAACGCCATCTTAGACACGATTTCACCATGGTAAAACTGAGTGCTAGTTCAAAAATATAATTAATGATAGATAAACTGTAAAATTAATACTATAATATAGCAGATAGTTTCGAATAACATGTTAAAGTAAGTGCATTCATAATTTTTTTTTATTAAAGTGCATTCATAATTCCACATTCATGAATTCAATTTTGTGCGCGATGTACAATTTTTATATTTTAAGTATATTTAAGGAAAATAGTGTTGATAATTATAAATTTGAATTGTAAAAACTCATCATAAATCAAGAAAAACCTGTACTTGTCTCATTTTAATTTCTTTTCTACAACTTTAACGTCATTAATTATTGCCATAGTTTCTTCAGAAATAATTTTTTGATTTAAAATGTGCGGAAAGAAATAATATTAAGCTCTTAAAATAACTTCACCTAAACTCTATTTATATAATGTGGATTGATTCCAAAATTAATTTTCATTCAACAGGATAAATAAAACTATATTGACAAAAAGAATTTTCTAAAATGAAATGTTTGCATACTTAAGTTAATAACTCCTTGCATCAAGTATTAGCCGCAGGAGAGTCGTATTACACTGTGCGTGATCGGGTCCTGTTACGAAATTTTCAATCAGGTGAAAAGTTTGTTTTCATTGTTGTCTCCGCCATTTTCATTTCCTTCGGATATCAATATAAAAATGGGATTCTTTAAGTAATTAAAGTAAGGAACTGAGCGTAAAAAGTTCGCAAAACTTATCTTGATAAATACTTCAACCTATTCAAATATAAAAAAATAAAAGTTGAAAGCTCATTTTGTAAATGTGGTGCTTGACTTTTCTTTATTTCTTTTCAAGATTCACAAATTAAAATTGCACAGATACGTTACGCGTAAGCAAGACATTTTTTTAAAATTAAATACGAGTGTCTTGCTTTGTAAATAATTTTTACTATAAACAACAAATCCGAAAGAAATTATTTGTTCACAAAAGGTATGTAAATAAGATATGTTCATCATATTAACCGGGGATTCTTCTTGTATATAGTCGACCACCTCGCCACCACTGAATCGACACCACGCAGTATCGACAGGATTTGTTGTGGCCGACTGCATATTAACCAGGACTCTTAGGGATCTGGTAGCTAGAAATGGATTTAAATGTAAGAGATATATAAGATAGAATATTAAACTGAAAACAGGGTGTACATGTGGACTTGATACAAGTTAAATCCGTCAATTTCAAATATCATTCCGCTAGAGTGATGTGATATTTGATCATTGCCTGTCGGTCTGGATGCCTCCTTGTTATCTGAGTACTGTTCGGAATGAAGGGTTTCTACTTTAAATAACCTTTACATAATTACAAAATAGAACTAAAATAAATCAAATCCTATTTCAATTTGTTTCCTGTAAAAAAAACTTAGTAAACTAGTTCTTTGAAAAAAGTTAGTAAACTAGTTTTTTATCTTTAGGATTTAATGAACTCTTAGACCGAACATTCAGTAACAAAAATTAGATGTCTAACTGAATAAACGTACTTTCAAAAACAGGTGATGATGGTTAATATGATGAATGTATAAATTCTAAAAATAGAATAGCTACACATAGGATTAAAAATGTATGCAAAAGATTGTCATCAGTTTCCTTTTTTGAGATATTGATATTCTTTATGTCTTAATTTATTTTTATAATATTGCTTAGTTTTCAATAAAAATATGCGATATATACTAATCAATCCATAGAATCGTAGTATTTTAATTATTTTCTACTTAATAGTCTTTTATGATATTTTAGTCTTGTAATTTATCAGTCTTTTAATTCATATTTACAAAGATAGTGGATCTAAAAATAAATATTTTTTCCAATTAATTTCTAGATGGCTCCACCATGAAATTAGTTTTTATCTGAATTTTTACATTAAATAAGGATTAAAATGTCCGCAATTAGTAAGATATTCTATTGTTCACAGGAGCCAATAATTGTACAAAATTTTAGAACTCTATAATATGAAAAGTGAATAAAAAAAAACCATTTAAAAGTTCCATCTTAATAAATATAGAACATGATAAACTAAGTAAAAAATTTAAAAAAATGATTCCATTAAATATATTTCTCTCTATTATTAAATTAAGATTTGCTGGTCTACTCACTTTTTTATTCTTATTTAAAATTTCTTCACGTAAAAATGTGTTTCTTGTGACACACAAATACTTCTCAGCTTTGAGTCTGAAACAAAGAAACGCATGCGGCAGTCTATTTGTTGACTGAAACGTAGGCGCTTTGTTTTTAATCACTTGCAGGGGAAAAGGCTGGATTTTCTCGTCCAGTTTCGACAGCTGGTAATACTAAATAAGTGGGAGCGGGGAAGCCTTATATTCACACTTTAAGTACACACCGCTGTCTGTGTACACTCCCTACTAAGTATAGTAGAACAGCACGGCTGCTCTGTTTACGTCTGACGGTGGAGTCTCCAAAGGTCATTCTTAAAATAGAAGCAGAATTTTGAATACTGCTTGGAATCGTCTAATCTCGCTTTTATTCGTTCCTTTTTTTTATTTATTTAATTTTGAATTTAGATGGTTTGATTTAGAAGTGAATCTTAGTGGCATGTTTTCACATGAATGATTTGGCCAGTTGTGTAAATAATATTTATGAATGTTCATGCAAAAAGTAGGGTTTGCTATAAAAAGTAATAAATATTATAGGTTAAATAATAATAATTTCTTGTAATAAATATTACAAAAAATCTATATGTGGCAAATTATGGCATTTTTTCATAAAGCCTTAATATTTTTCTAAACATAAAAACTGTTTTTATGAAAGTGAATGCAAGTATTGCTTAGGACGTACTAAATAAAGATACTAATTTAAGTTCTTATCTGCTTCATTCTCTTCGTTCTCTCTAATCATTTTCTTCGTCAATTTCTGATAAATCCCTTTAATCCCATCGAAATCGAAATTTCTTTGTAAAATGCTTGTGGAAGCATATTATTTTCATTATCGAACTTCCTATGGATAGATCCATAATTACTATGGATAGATCAAAAAATTATCTTAACAAAGAAAAAAAAGTCTAGATACTTTTGATTATAGTGTATGGCATCACAGTCACGCTAAGAATGTTCACCTAATAACTAATTACAAATTGCTTTAGGTGGTGGTGTTTCTGTTTCCTCATGAAAATTCATCAGTCGGGTCCAGCATTTAAACAAGTGACTCAATTTACGTGTGTAATGTGATTTTCTCTATGGCATTTTAGGTTAAATATGCACATAAAAATCGAAGAATCGAAAATATATCATCGAATAGAATTGAATATATTTAATATGTTAGAGAAAGGAATTTGGTATCAGATTCTAAGAAAATCTTCAATGAAACAAGAAAAAAATATAAAAGAATTATAATATTACCAAAGAATAGGAAAAGTGAAACAAAATTCCTTAACAACGGAAGAAAATGACATTATTTAATTTGAAGTAACAGTTAAAATAGTTCAAAATGTATTGCCGTATTAACTCCATGCATTACATAATATTCTTTTTAAAAGTTATTACATTTAGGGGGGTAGTTAATTTACACAATAATTAAACTGTCATCAAATTTTTTCAAAATCTGAAATGGGATAAAATTTATTTGTATGCAATAATATGTTCTGAAAATATCGCAGAAAATAGTTTTAAAAAATTTGGTTATTTCTATCTATTAAAATTTCGAAAAAAAAAATCTTGTCAATTTTTTTTTTAATTGCAAATGCAAACTTTCCAAAATTTATCCCTGTCACATTTGGTAACTGTAGATCTATTTTTATTGAGAGATATTACTTATAAAAATCTATTCTTTACTATTATTTGTGAAATAATTACATACACATAATTATAGATTTGTAAATTTGTTTAATAAGCTTAAATTTCGCAAATTTTAATTTTCCTCTCTAACATTTAGTTTTTATTTTGCGAATGGTCCTGAAAAGATAATATCGCGAATTTTAGAAAAAAAATTTGTGTGTGTATGTGAGTTTTTCTGTTTTTCTGCTTTTTTTAATATCCGACGTTTTTGGCGTTTTTAATTATGAATTACGTTGTTGATAATTGATTTGTTTGTTTTGGAAACCTGAATGCTTCAAAAAAAGTTCATTTTCATTTCAATTTGACAGGGGAAAAAAATTGGGGAAAATTTTTTTGTATTTTCTGATATGTATGATAATTACGAATTTTCAAATACAAAGACTTTTAAAGAAATTCTCATTTTGCTCTAATTTTACACTGTAGTTTGTTTCTTTAATATAGGGTTGTCTTTTGGAAGACCTTTTTGGAGGAACTGGTCCTCATTTATGTTTTTTCATCATAACTCTCCATCATCCTACTCAATGAGTTACTTAAACATGCATCACTATAATAACTTTATATAATATTATTGCTTATTATTGCGCATCTAGAGGAGATAGCCCATAACCTTCCTATTCTTACACATGTTCCTAAATTAACAACAAGGCTTCTGGTGAAGAGATTATTATGAAATTTTGTATCTGAAACTAACCACATTTTTAATGAATTCACGTTCATGACTGTGAATTATATGTCTATATGTAATTAGATATCCAGTTAAATAAACTAGCTCAATAATAAATTTTTTCTCAAAATATATATTAGGAAAACGCTTTCTTCGTGTTTGCATAAAACACTTTTTGTTTGTTTGTTTGTTTTCAAATCACGTTTGTATTTTATTTCTTTTTCTCCACCAAGTATGTAATAAATTTATAGGTTCTTGTAGTTACAGTCAGAAATTTTAAAATTAATTAAAATGGAAACAAAAGCAAATTCCACTTTTGTAAAACATTGAATCGTCTTTCAGTTTGATAGATTCCTTATAGGAATGCGACCTCTTTCAAATGTTTACATGACACAACTTTGAGAAAATGTCTCCATGTGTTCAAATGTCTCCAAACTTAATTATAACTTCATTACACTAAACTAAACCTAAACGATAGTTTGGTTACAGAGAATTAAGAGCAAACAAAACATTCAAAATTAGCAAAAAGTTGAAAGGAAATTCGATGTTTTTCATATTTATAGACAAATGAAAATTTAGATATTCAGCAAAATATCTAAAGGTTTTAGATATTTTGTTATTAATTCTGGATTATTATGTATATGTTATGTTTGTGTATAATTCTGGATACATTTATATCTGCTCTATCTAAAAAGACGAGCTTAAAATCTAATTGGAATTTGTGAAAAGCTTTGTTACAGTTTTATTTTAAATTGTACATTTAGGGATTCGGTACCATCCTTTTCAGAATTATTGGATTGACTGGCACCAGTAAAGAGGTAGAAAATGTGACCTTGAACCGCCTACAGAAAATACAGACTAGTATGCATGTAAACTAGATATTTCTGAAATACAACATTTTAAATAAGTTAAATTTAGTATGTGACCTAATTAATAAACTTGTGTGATTTATTTTGGTTTCATTCTGTGGAGAGAAAAAAAAATGTGTTCTCAGTTTGCTTCACTACACTTTAAAAACATGAAACGTTCATATGCAGGTTTCTGAAAATAAAAATCTGAGCAGCCGTGGTAGTCACAGCCTTCGTGAAAGTTTACAATTATTATGCCTCAAGATGGGGTAGAATAACACCTTATTAGGAAGTATGCGAGAAAATTTCGAGGAGACCTCTCCTACTGGCTCCTCAAAATATCTTCGCTAATTCTTTTATTTGATACTGGGTTATTACTGGCAATCTAAAAAAAGAAATGAGTATTTTTTCAATAATAGCTCTGTAATTAATACAGCAATATTCTTTCAGTAATAAGTAATACTCTTTCATGAATTAAAAATAGTCCTTAAATATCTTAATAATAATAATATGTAAGAAAGGAAATAACAAAGTTGACTATCAAGTACTTTTCATTGTGTATTCTCATTCAAACGTTCATTTAAATAAACGCATTATCTTTTAAAGTGCTTTTTTTCTCTTCAAATTAGATATCATTTACCTGATCTTTTTTCTTTGAAGAAGTTATTTATATTTATTTTTAATAATGCAATTTTGATATTTAATTTTTTTTAAACAATTCAAGATGTAATTGAAAATTTTTGAAAGGATTTTTAAACGATAAAAAGATATTCAGAGAAATCCTTTTAAGAATTATGCACTAAGAGATCGTTTAATTTTCTGTTGAACAAAATGAGTTTTATCATTTATTTTTTTTTAATTATAAGGAAGAAATAGCGCTGAAATCATAATTATTAATTTCATTGCTTTTTTTATTGCATGGCTATTTTACTGAACCAGTTTACAAAGAGGCACAGTCAGACAATCGGGTATATGTGACTTGCCTAGAATTGTATAACTTTATAAACTTTGTTTAAACATCATAAAAAAGTAATTTAATTGCCTTAGGTACTAGGTTCTTTAATACATCAACCGCATCCTCGATAGTAAAAAGGCTACAAGTTAAAATACCAGTTTCTTTCAATTTTACATAAGCTATTCGATAGCCAGTACAGCAATTATTCATCCGATACTTTGTTGATACACTGGAATGCTTAAACAGTATTAATTTTCCCTGACAACCGCAGAAACCTTATTTACAGTTAAGAAGCGAGATCATATATTACTTATTAGATGCATAACATCCTGGGGGGGAAATGCAAGCTTTCCAGATAAATTTTCAAATGTCTCACGACAGCTTTCCTAACAAAATTGAAGTTGAAAGCTCATCTGCGAAGAGGGGGAAAGACAAAACAAAGCCCCTGTGAAACCATAAATGTAAAGCAGCGCTTCGTGGAAAAGAAGAGTTACTGAGCAAAATAGGTCTCGGCGGAAACAACTTGCTTTGCAGTTCAAATGCTGCCTGAATATTACAAGTCTGGAGTCGAAAACAAGTGAGACTTCTACCGGGAATTCTAAAATATGAGCTCCATTCTAAATTAAGTCTATTCGCTTAAAGCTGTGCTTTTCAGCGAACTGTGAAGAACGGGAACAACATGAATAAATTTAAGGAAATATCTGCATCTCTTTCAGAAAGATGGTGAAAAGTTTTGAGCATGAATTTTGTAACCGGGATAAAATAAAACAAAATGAATCTTTTCAAGAAAATTTAATATTATGTTTTAGATGATTGAATAAGGCGTATTCCTTATTTTTAAAATTATTCATATTTTTTAATTTTATTCATTGCTAACTAAAACACCCACCATTTCTGGTGATTAAAATATTTTCATGTCAAATGAAATGTAAAATAATATAATTAATGTATAAACTACTTTTTTATAAGAAAATACACAAAACCTACTGAAAACTGTCGTCTGAAACAGTTATTTTTAATTAAAATTTTATTTATAAGTTATTAAGAATTGTTACATAAATATTTCAAATTTTGCTCGCAAAGATTAATTAATTAATTTTTCATTTATAGAAAGCATGTCCGGTGTATAAATTGTTAATCTTTTGCTGTTAAATTGGTCTTTTAATATTCTTCCAGTGTTCTGAAAATGCATTTTAGCAGTTGTACTTAATTCTTTTTCTTGTTTTTAAATAATAAAAAACATAGCAAGAAATTGCGTGTAAAATTAAAAATCTTCTGCATTTATTCAGGTATTTATTAAATTTTGAAAAAAATATAAAAAATTTTCTTTTAATATTCTTCCAGTGTTCTGAAAATGCGTTCTAACAGCAGTTCTTAATATGAACTCTTGTTTTTCAATAATAAAATACTTAGTAACAAATTGTGGGTAAAATTAAAAATGGTCTGCATCTATTCAGTTACTTATTAAATTTTTTTTAAAATAGCAAAAGTGAGGTGAAATTGTGCGGAAATTGTATTTATGTCATTAAAAAAAGAAATTACGAATTATAATATTTATATAAATTTATTTCTTGTGGGATAAACTGTCCGGATTTTATACTGTAAAATTTTTATTTAATTCTAATTAGTTGAATATTTAATTTAATTAGTTTTAAAAGTTTTTAATATTTTTATTGCCTTAAATAATAAATATTCGAAGTTCGTTTGGATTCAATTCAATTATTTATTAGGAAATATGGATTATATATACTACATACATACAAAACCGTATAATTTTTTTTATTTAGGATTTATAAATTTAATAACGATTTATTTTTTATTTCCATGCAATTTCAGAAAGACATCCGAAATGAATTGCAAATTAATTTTAATATTAACGGATATTTTTTAAATTTCATGGATTAAATTGAAATTACTTTTTATTTTCTTATACATGCAATATAAAATGTAAGAGTAAAAAACTTATACATGCAATAAAAAAAAGATTCCAAAAATTTGGACTTAGAGATTTTGATAAATTTCCAAGTTTTAAATCTCCGTTGACCATTTTTAGAAAATGTCTATCTGTTTATGAATGTTTATAAATGCATGTCTATCTATGAATTTTTATGAATTCATATCTATCAGTTTATGAAATGTTCATTAAATGGCATCGGTCCATTCATAAAAATCCATAGTAAATCTTCGACAAATCCGACAATGTCAAAAAATATTTATTCTAAATAAGCTTACACTTTCTTCATTTGTTCATGGAACTATACTTTAATATTTAAACAGATATTTTTGTGTTTTGCCACTCACATTTATGAACATTTTTTTAAATCGTTTCTTTTATTGCGCGTTGCTACTTTCAGCAGTGGCAATGTACAATTAAAAAAACTTTCCACATTTTTATTTTTGTGCGTGTTTTCTTTGCTGGAATTAAATCTAAATATTGTAACAATGTGAGGAAAACTGAGGAAAATGCAGAGGATGTTCGTCCATTTTTAAAAAGATTTCGAGCATTTAATTACAGCTTAAAACATAAAGACTATTTTTTTAAATTTTCAGTCTGAGAACCTTTTTTCTAAACTATCTGTCTGCGTCATAATTTCCATAATAGAAGAAATTTTCTTAAAATTTCCGGAACTATTGATTTCTATTCCTCTACCACTACTTTACAGAGTCATCGTTTGTGATTGGTTTGAGCTTTCTCTACAACAGACCAAAGACCCAAAAGCCCATTGGTGAAGTGTCAGGAAATATTAAATAGATAAATTTTTCATCGCCTGTAGGTATTGCATATATAATAAGCATATATGTTATACCTACATCAATCTTCATTTTTTTCAAGGACTGAAGAGTACTTTTCGATATATAAATTATAGTTTTATCTTGATGATGACTTTTTTAAATTCATTGGGATAAAGAAATGGGATTTTTTTCTGTAAATATCGAACGTAAAACTTTCTTTTTATAGTATATTTCTTCTTATTTTTAATTTACTAACTTAGAAGAACATTTCGACAATCGGACATCTCTTACTGAAACTTTCTTTACATTCACGAAATAAAGGTCTGAAATTTTTTTTCTTTTCTTTTTCGGAAATAAACTGACGTGTTTTTGTTTCAGTCATTCAGATTAACCCCTAGGTGCTTCATGAAGTGTCACAAAGTACTTCCATTTAAACAGGTTTCTTACAGGAATCTACAAAATGTTCTGCGTTTAGCCTCATGCCTTTTCAAAAGCTGATAAACATTATATTTCTAAGTTTTTTTTAAGTTGTAAATCTTGGCTTATTATTTTATTTATTATTGCTACAAGCTTAGCAATTGATTCTCGCATTGGAGTATCTCTTTCTCTTTCACTTCAGAAATATTTGAAACAGTATATAAGTTTTTGAACATTACGGTATTCATTTGGAGTTTTCTTTCTATGTAGAAGCAATTATTTGATTCTTTTTCCTTTTCCGATTAAAAATGCTCCTTCTTTTGTACTTGGAAATTTTAATACCATGTATTTCACTGCGTTTTTGAATAATGGAATAGGCATATTTCTTCTCTGAAATCCCAAAACCATATATTTCCACAGTTTATTTATTTACATTTTAAAAGAAGAAGAAATTTAAAAGTATCACATGCTATTTCTCGTTTTCAATAATAAGTTGCTTCCATAGCTTTTTATTCCAAACCATTTTCTTTTTCTTAA
This sequence comes from Argiope bruennichi, assembly GCF_947563725.1. Lineage (NCBI taxonomy): Eukaryota > Metazoa > Arthropoda > Arachnida > Araneae > Araneidae > Argiope > Argiope bruennichi. The sequence goes on along the minus strand of NC_079154.1, from coordinate 124,255,649 downwards.
TCCTTTATCAAAATTGTTCTAAAAATGTGTGAATATCTCTGTAATATGGCAGTTATCAAGTTTCTTTATTCTTGCTACAAGCTTTGCAATTGATTTTCTCTGTAATATGGCAGTTATCAAGTATCTTTATTATTGCTACTTATCAAAATTCTTTATCAAAATGGCAGTTCCACAGTTTGTTTACATTTTAAAAGAAGAAGAAACTTAAAAGCATCACATGCTATTTCTCGTTTTCAATAATAAGTTGCTTCCATAGCTTTTTATTCCAAACCATTTTCTTTTTCTTAATTCTTTATCAAAATTGTTCTAAAAATGTGCGAATATCTCTGTAATATTTCAATTAACAAGTAGCTTTAAATAGATAATTTTTAATTATAAAAATTTAGTCGCAAAAAGATCATTCTATTCAAATAATAATTCTAGAATCAGGGAATAATTAAATTACTTCTGATACTTCATTAGAGGAACACGTATGAGAACCTAAAAGATTTCATAACAAAGTTTTGATTAATAACATCCCATTTGATATATTTTCTTTCAGAAAATTTGAGTAATGGCAAACACAATGAACCTTTCTTGATATATAAACTAATTTGCGTGTTAATTTGAATTTCTTTATCATTTAGAAATACTAAGAAAAAAATACTCCAACATTACTTATACATAAAGCTCTCAGATCTGATGCTTTTTGACATTGTAGTGCATAGAACAAGCGAAAAGAACTCTAAAAGAAAAATACAGAGAATAATACTCACACAGATAAAAGAAATACTTTTGTGTTTACTACGCTGTGAAGCAGAAAACATCTGTTCGCATCAGGCTTGGAAAAATACTTTTAGGAAGAGTAACATCGTCCCTTTACCGAATGCATAAAGTTAGGAAGCGTTTCTCCTACTCTCATTTACATTTAGTAGCTCGAGAATTCCGTTTTTCCAAACACTGATCATTCCTATTCACGTGAGCAGAATAATGTATCTAAATAAAATGGAGAGATGTAACCTTTTTCGGAAGTATTCATGTGCGGCGATGATATGAGGCACTCTCTTTTACTTCTGAAATGACTTCGAAGAGCTGCTGCATGTCGGGAATTTTACTTTTGCTATTCCGCCAGCATTTTGAATTTCCGATTTTAGGAAATGCATTCTACAAATAAGAGTCACAAATCTTGTTTTGCTCTCTAATGGCATTTGTAGAATATATTTTATATCTTTAAATGACACTCTTTAATTTCATATATTTTTTCTCTTCAAATCTTATCTCTTTTTTTTATTTGAAAATAATCTGAATGTTATATCCATTTTGCGAATGTTTTTGTTTAATGCTATTTAAATCAAATAATTTCAACAAATTATATATATATATATATATATATATATATATATATATATATATATATATATAATATTATTTTGGTTGAAGCAGAGTGCAGGTTTGAAGACATAGACGAGATATTGTATTTTTAATTTCGTTTTATTCTCTCTTTAATATCCATCTCGGGAAAGCAATTTATTTACAAGCAGACACAGCACGGCACAAAAGCAGAAGAAGTAAGAAATAGAGCGAAATAAATTATCACTAGCCTTATATAACATAGGATTTCCGGCCATGTGCCGATGGAATACATATGTTGACCTTTGACAAGGGCAACGGAAGTATCACTTTCATTTGATACGTAGCATTCATGACGCATTATTTTTACAGAGGAATTAATTAAACCGAAAGTGGAATTGGATCACGAAATAAGAGAATACTTTTAGAATGAAGTTACTATGGGTTAAATTAAGAAAAAATTTTGGAAATTAATTAAATAGAAATTAAAATTAAAATATCATTACATACACACACACACACGCACGCACACACACACACACACACACACACACACACACACACACACATATATATATATATATATATATATATATATATATATATATATATATGACAAGATGTTCGAAAAAAACGGAACAAGTATTTACTTGTCAAAATTTTGAAATTAAACATCTACTGCTTGGTACAAAGTCCTATTAAAAAAAAAAGTAGGAAGTTAAATGAAAACCTGTTGTCTTCTCTGAAGGTAGAAAAAAAGTTAAATTTTTATATGCTGTCCATAAGATAAAAAAAAAGTCAATTAATAAAATATTTCTTTTAGTTTCATATATGCACGTATAAAATTTGAGAAAGAGGGTATATAATAAAATAATACGAATAAAATTTGGGACAGCAATTACTTAGGAAAGAGAAGCGTTATTCTAGAGATTGAGAAATTGATAATTTGTTTTATTTTTCCAGTAAAATTTGTGATAGTGAATTTCCAAAATTCGCAATCATAAATTTTCAAGACAGTTTGTGTGGGGCTAGGAGAGATTATTTTATTTATTTTAGTCCATTTTAAAAACGTGGTATATTAAATTTCTTTCATTTAAATAATTTTCTACTTCTTAGTCTAGTGTGTGTGTTTGTGTAATTACAATAGATTTTAAACTGACTTCTCGATGAACTAATGACTTGGCATGACGCCATCTATTAGTAATGAGAGTTTCAAATTGATTGCAAAATTTGTACCGAATAGAGACAAAGAAACAGATATAAGAAAGTGACTTAACATTGCGTTGTCGTCTGGTTCTGAACTATCTTTTAAGTGTCAAGTCACAAATTCATCAGGAAGTTAATTCAAAATCGATTGCAAAATTTCCACCCAACAAAAAAACAGACAGAGAAAAAATCGAGTTAGTAACAATGTATTAAATTAAACAAAATTGCTTCCGTATGCCATGTTCAGTTCTTATCGCCACATATCACAAATCATTTATTGATGAATTACAATATATCGACGTATGTGTATAACAACAGGCTATTTCTATCAAAAATAATTATTAACTTTTTTGATAATTATTTTCGACAGTATTATTAACAGTATGAAATAATTATTACATTTTTTGATAATTATTTTCGTCAGTACTATTAACAGTATGATGACATTAAACAAAACTGAACTCCAAAACTAGAATACAATTTTTTAGCACAGAGCGAATTGCAAGAATACAGGAAGTAACAAAAATTGAATGACTTATGAAAAAAATATTTCAGCTGTTATAACATCTATATGTGCTGAAAGTTACTTTACTTTTTCATTATACCAATTGATACTTGTAAGGCTGAGTTTTGTGAGAACTCGGGCATTGCAGCCAATACCTCCGTTTTAGACTATATTCACACAAACTTTCTTCAATGCTTTGCTCAGTTCTTCTATTTGGATTTAAATTCCTTCAGAACAAATATGGAGTGGAACTCTGTCTAAATAATAATAATACATGTTTGTTTTTTAACGAAGAACAGGATATCGATGTGTGGGTCAGTTTAAACAGAATTATATGATAGACTTATTTTAAGACAAAAAAAATTCTTGCTAAAACATGAAAATGCTTCAGTATTATTCGCTGACAGAATATTTCAAATGATTATAGCATGAATCTTTTGGATGTATTTCTTTTTATACCCCTGATTTTCTTCAAAATCTTTGTCTTTTGTCAAACTCTTTGTCAAATTGTCTTTTGTCAAACTCTGTCTTTGGTCTTTAAATCTATGCACCGATGTGTTGGGTTTTAAGAAATATTTTCTGGTTAATTATTTAATTTCTTATGCTAGAATGATTAACAATAGTGGCATGTACAATTTCGAAGTAGAATCTTTTTTTTTTCTTTTTAGAGTAATATAAGTAATTTGCTATTATTAGTAAATTGAAATGTGACAAATTGTTAGGTACCGGGATAATCAATTCTTCAAATATATAACAAATGAAATTTTAAAAAGATACTTTTGGTCCTTACTGAATGGTACATGATCCAGTCATATTAATGTGACCACCTGTCAAAATCCAGAATAACCATCTTTCGCAGAGCGGACAGCTGCAAGACGTGAAGGAAGAGAGTCAGTTAGGTTCCTGAAAGTGTTGACTGGGATGTTGAACCATGCGATCTCCAGTGTTGTTGCCAGCTGCACTTGGTTACGCGGATGAAGATCCATGGTGCGAACAACCCTATCAAGATGGTCCCGCATATCCTCGATTGGGTTCAAATCCGGGGAATTTGCTGGCCAAGGGAGTACGGTAAACTCCTCCTGCTAGTCTTCGAACCACGCACATACACTAGGAGCTTCATAATACGTCACATTGTCCTGTTAGTAGATGCCATCATCCTGACGAAAAACAATTAGCATGTAGGGGTGAACATGCACTGCAAGGATAGATGCATATATGTGTTGATCCATCGTGCCTTCCACAATGATGAGTGACACAGGGAATACCACGAAAACATACCCCAAACCACAATGCTCCCTCCCCCAGCTTGAACCCTTCCGGCAGTTGTTGCAGGATGTTTTCTTTCAGACGTATCACTCTGTATACGCCAACGTCCATCTGTCTGATGGAGCAAAAAACGTGATTCATCGGAAGAAGCCACCTGTCTCCACTCGGTGGAAGTCCAGTTGCGGTACTGGCATGCAAATTCCAACCTTCGTCGCCGATAAACAACAGTCAGCAAAGGTGCGTTAACCAGGCGTTTGCTGCGGAGGCCCATGCGCAGCAACGTTCGCTGAACCGTCGTTGTGGAGACATTGTTGGTAACCCCTTGGTACACCTGGGCGGTCAGTTACACAACTGTTGCATGTCTATTCGCACGAACAGCAGCCGTTGATCACATCTGCCATCTAGGGCCCGAGGTGCACCACATTTGCGACGTCGCTGATTTTGGATGGTGCCATTTTGCCATGCACGGGTATACTTTTATTACGGTGGCCCGCGAACATCCAAAATTAACAGTTTCGGAAATGCTTCCACTCTTGGTCCGAAAGTCAATGATCATGCCCTTTTGGACGTCGGATAAATGGCTCCGTTTCTGCATATCTGCAAGAACTGAAATGTTTTCCGAATGCCTATAATGCAAGCCTATAGGCAGGCCTTTTATTCTAAGCCTTTTCCGAATGCCTATACACACTTTATATATCCATTAAATCTACTGATAACATGTGCCTTCTGCGATTGGTTATTTGACGTTGGCGTTAAAAGTAGGCAATGGTCACCTTAATATGACTGGACTCTGTATTTTTTTCGTAATATGAATGGCAGAGTTATATTGTCAAAAGTTCTTTCTATAAATAAAACTTCAAACATCAAAAAATTAAACCCATAAAGAAATTTTGAAATTTATTTTTGCAATCGATTTTTATATATAAAGAAAAAAATTGAATTTGAACATTTTTAGAACAATCTTTTTCTATGCATATACATCGAACTACTGAAATTTATCAGCAAGATGATTTGTGAAAATCAGGTTAGAACAAAAAGATTGCATATTGAAGTAATTTAATGTTTTTTTGCTGTTGCGATTGTCTGCTTGTTTTGTTTACTTTTCAGGAAGTTTGCAACCTAAAATGATGGACCAATTTTGGTAAATTTCCTTATTTTTAAGAGGCTGAATACTTAACAACAAGTACTGTAATCCAAACAATATTTAAAACTTTAGAAAATTTATGAAAAAACAATCAATATTCCGCTACTTTTTGTGAGTTTTAAACCCTTTGAGAAAACAGAAGATATTAATCAAATTTAGTCGTTTTTTCCCATTAATTTCTTACCAATTTGCAACTTTTTCACAGTTGACATGTAAAAAATATTCTAATTTTTTTCGGCATCTCTGTTATAAAATATTATCTATCCTTTTCTTTCCAGTTTTTAAAATTTTCCTGTCGTTAACAAAAATTTTTATTAGTCCTCACAGAATGAATGAAAAGTTTCCTGCAAATCGTTTTTTGTTATTTGATTTACTCCATTATTCCTGCCGTAATTGAAAAAATGAAAAAGCGGAGTAATACTATATATTTTACAAATTTATTTAAATAATATAATACCAATATCGCGTGGCAGCACGATATTGCTAGAATTGAAAATGATTGTATGATAAATAAAGTTATAGGAAAACTTAAAATGGAATTTTTACTTCAAGCAATAGATTTTTTTTAAAAAAATTTAAAGTGTGATTACTATTTATTAATAAACAATAGAGTAAAAAAATATTCCTTGAAAAATTTATTTTTATCCGCAAATTTTTAACTAATATGCATTATTTAATATAAAATGCATTTTCTAAAAAATAAATATTGGAAAAAGTTTCATTTTTTTGTATTTTTTTCAAAATTTTATGATGTTTAAAAAAAATAAGCACAATTTTGTCTTAAAAGTAGTTTTGTTTTTTTAAGTACAATTTTTCAGAAAAAAAATACAAAATAATATTTTATAATCTATTTTAAAACTCACTTCTAGAATTGATTTTATACTTCAATATAAAACATATACTTTAAAAAAGGAAAGCGAAGAAAATGCTAAAGGTTAACTGTCAAAACAGCAAAAAGTAAAAGCGCTTCCATCATTCATTAATGAATTTAAAGATCCAATACAAGCCCGGCAAAGTCAATAAGCAGGCGGCCGATTCTCTTTTTCTTGAAAGTTTTTTCTCCAGAAAGAGGATTCATGAGTATTATTTCCGGCACGATCCATATTACCCAGAAGTATTGATGAACTCACGGAGCTAGAAATAACTTCTGCGGCTGCCGCCACTAATAGACGATATCATTATTATAGGTATATATATTTTTCACATTCTCCCTTATTCCAGATGCGATGCCACTCACTATCGAGAAATACCAGTTTTCCAGTTCCAGAAAATGGCTTTTGTTTCTGGGTTTGGAGGGGAAAAGGTTTTTTTTGAGTGTCATGGTAACGTGCAACAAGGATAGATTGCTGTTTGCGTCCATATAAATGTGTTTTTCTGCGATGCTCAATGAAATCTTTTTTATTATTATTATTTCTGTTTCAAATAAAACCGTAACGTTTAGCTGCTACGTCAGTTTCTGATGAAGTTTTAAAAGGAAAGGATTACTCCAAATAATAATAATAATCATTATACATAAATAAATAGTTTTATTCAAAAGCTTAATTGCATTCAGAAATTCTAAATTAGGTTTAAAGTAATTTAGTAATTTATTGTATTTTGCGAATCAGATTATGTTCAAATTTATTGCAATGACTTTGTAAAATACTATCCAAACACCAATTTGCATTTTGGATTTCAACTGTATTGCAAAGTACAGGGAGTTTCAAAAGGATTGCTCCGGCTATAATTTTCCTTGATTAGCTAAAACCTTCTTGTAAGCAATGGTAAGAAGAGAAATTTGAATCCAATGATGAAGAAAATAAGCTTATTATATCTTAATACCGTGTGAAACATTATGAGTTTGCTTCAATTCATGTTATGCAGGCTCATACTGCTTATCATGTGAAGCAGTATTGGATTGCTTCACATGATAATGAAATAGACTACAGCTTTGGCATTAAGCCAGTCTTCAGTATATCCTCTTGAAATGAAGACACAAGAAGTAACATCAAAAGATTTACCAACGTACGCATGTCATGATTAATAATTAGATATTTTTCTTGTGACTCAATCATTATGCAAATCACTTCTTCCTGTCATAGCTAACATCCATCTAGCGATGGTTAAGCTTATTCCAGAGTTTCTAAATTTTATGTTTGATGCCCATTTACTTTACATTTATTTTATTTGACTTAATGGAATGCCAGCCCTCTACAAACAATTCTAATAACAAATTCTAAAATCAACGAATCAACAATTCTAAAATCAAAGTTCTTGAAGACCGCCATTGCCCATGTCATAACTTTATAAATTCATGAAGCCCCTTAACGATTCCTTGAGCACAAATTCTGCATTCAAAACTCATGAGGAGATAATTAGTTCGATACAGTTTTTTAATTGCTGTCGATAAAACTATTCTTTTCACGTAATGAAAATGAAAGCCACCGCTGAGAATGCCGATAATAAATGGATCACTGTACGAAACAAGTACTTTCTACAACATTCGTTCCGTGACCCACATGAATCACATTTTCTTCGCATTGATATTTTTGTTTTAGCATGCATAGCTCATTTGAGATTCATATCTGAATGAAGTTTATATGGGTAATAAAAGAATGGGTCCTCTTCTACAAGTTTATGTAGTTCAACAAAAGAAATTAATACAATAGCAAAGGGTAAACAAAATACAACAAACAACATTCCTACATTTCTTATTTATATATCTTTATATTTACACGTCGCTTCGTCACAGTCCTGCTTCATTCGCTACCCTGTAGTGAAAAAGCACTTCGAGGCAACCTTCACTTGTACTTCATTTTCTTTGTGAAGAGTTGAATTTTCTGAAAGCAATCATTTTCGAGAAGCATGTGAAATGTGATGCTCATATCTTGACTTTGGAACTATTCACAGCTTATGAAGTAGTAGAAAACAAATGGTTTGTAGTTAATTTTAATAATGATTCAACAATAATGAAAAGAATGTGAAAGAATTATTTTACTTTTCTTTAATATGAAATGAAAACTTTTGAACTTATTTTATTCTGCAAAATACCACTGCAATAATATTCATTGGAAGGAATTCTGTTCATAATGTTTTATTTAATACTCCCAGAACATTAGCCCGCCAAACGACTATTAAATATTTTTGTGACTACACGCCTAATTGCATGCATGTAAATATTATAACATAAAAAAGGTTCATTTATATTAACCTATGTTTTAAAGATATGACTGTTCTTACTTTAAAGATAAATTTTTAAAATTTAATTTTTGTTTCTAACACTATGTATTAATATACTGGAATTATCCTTAAAAATTTTTAAATTTCTAATTTTAAATTATTTTATATTAGTAACATTAAATTTGTAAAAATCAAACTTGTTTATTAAAATTTTCCTTTAGGCATCGTTTTGTTTCAGGCTCTTGAAAGACATGTAAATAAAGTTTTAATAAATAGCATTACAGAAGTACCAAAATATGATTCGGTCTTCTAAAAGTATGGTAATAGTAAATATAGTAAAAAACTAATAAAAAACAGTTACAGAAAGACATAATTGTTTATTTCAATTTACTTTCTTTAACTAAAAATCACAGTTGTGTTGTGGGCGATAGTAAAATAGCTCCTCCAGTAAAATATTTTAAAATGAATACATTTCCACCATATTTGGGATCTCAGATGCTGCATATTTTCTTTCAGGTTGTGATAAATTTTTGTACCAAGTTATACGTAATTCTTGTACTAACACAATTATTTAAACTAACCTTATCAATTTTATTAATTTATTTCTCGGTACAAAACAATCAACGCTTAATACTATGTGTAAATTTATATATAAATGTGTAAATTTACAAATTTGAACCTATCTATGCTAACAAAGGATGCACTTTTTTTGACAAGCAGTAAAAATAAAGCTGATAAAAGCAGCGCGATTTATACATTTATACATGATTCAGAAGCTTATTAAAGCTACTGTCTTACATGAATTAGGTTTTTTAAAATGTACGATTATTTTTATGTTACTTTCAATAAATTGTAACAAAAAAGCAGAGATTCGATACTATTTTTCAACTTTAAAAGTTCAGCTTGTTAATGAACCGTTTATAAACTTCTTGCAAATGGCTTTACGTCACGAAACAGCATCTGTGCCTATGCATAACGAAACACAAAATAAAAATTCTAAAAAATAAAATGTAATTGGAAATGGCAACAAGGGTAATAAATTTTAAAAACAAGAATAAAAAATAATTAAGAACAAGAAAATAAAGTGAATTATTAATCAGAAGGTAGAACGTAACAAAATGCTCAATTTTTTTTTTCACTTTTGATTTTTATACTTTGTTATTTTGCTTTTTCAAATTCAAATACAATTGCTCGTTGCATCATTTAAACGAGAAAAATTATTGGGGCATTAAATCAACTTCATTTTCCTTTTAAATGAAATTTTTGGGGTTTTTTTTCTCCTTATCTTAAATCGTTAGATAAAACTAATTCTAGATATAAAAGAAGCTAGACCACATATCAACATTTCTTTAGAATCTTTCTTTTTTTAATAAATGCGGCTGTACGTCGTTTTAGAAACGTTTCCGAAATTCATTCATCTTTCGACGCACAACAAAAGGCTTTGATGTCGAAAATTGCATAGAGAGCTCTTAGATATTTATTTACACAATCATTGTGGATGGCATTCGGAATTAGCTTAGTTTACGAGAAGCAGCTTTGTGATCCCGCATTCTTTTGGAATTCTTGTAATCTCATTATAAATGAAGGAGGGGAAGTTTTTAATCTTATTCAATGTTTTTTTTATTATTATGGTGAATCTTTCGAGACATAGGGATTTTCGAGGATATTAACACTGATATCGCTCTTATTGGAAAAGAATAAATGCTTTTAGTTCCTGAAAGTGGCAATGGACAGTTTAAGTTTGATTTAATACGTGCACAATGAAGCGAATTCACGTACGCTCGTCACTGTCATCTAATTATATACAGTCTTCTTCTGTTCTATAAAACTTGATTTCATAAAACAATTGTCCAAAATAGCCCTGCTTTAAAAAGCAGGACTTTAATATAACTAAACTAAACTTCATAGAACAATAGCCAAATTCTGCCAATTTGGCGATTTCAATCTTTCAACTATATAGCGTGTGATTCACATGTTCAAAAATTTTCATAATAAATAATAATACACTTGAATATATTCTTATAATTTGGCGAGATTTTTCTTGGCGCGTTTTGTCCACTTATAAAACTGAATTGTACCAAATTCAAATTCTTTCTTATCGAGATGAATGAGCAATAAATGCCAAAATTAAATTGGCACGGGCAGTTTAAACGACTCTAGTGACGACTCTTGTTTGGAAATTAAGTAAACAAAATAGTTTGTGTAAGAAGATACACATCCTATTTTGAAAAATATTGGTGGTTCAGTACCTGTTGAGGAAGTTAATCATTCAAGTTAAATATGCTGTGAACTATTAGCAAGTAACAGCCGAGCGAAACATTTTGTTAATCACCTTTTCATTTCGGTATGGTTAGAAAATATACGATCGTCTGGAGAAAATAGAATATATTCGAACTCCAGATTTTGACGCATCTCCTCGTTGTAGACTTCCTAGAGTTCGAAAAACATATTTTTGGCCCAATGTCTGTCTTTCTATTTGTGATAATATCATTTTAAGTTAAACGGATGAAATTTGGTATATAGTCCTTCAGCCAAATTTGTAAATTTCTGTCAAATTTTGAGCAAACTCCGTTTAGAAGTAGAATGTCTGTCCTGCTGTTCGAATATAAGTTAACATGATAACTACGAAGCGAAGAGAGTTAAGTGGATAAAATTCGGCATCAAATTTAATGCGTCTGTACTTTTAGAAACATAGAAAGGCAATAACTCTAAAACTCATTGAATTAAATGCATCACATCTGGTATGTGATTTTGTGATTATAGTTGTATCAAATTTTTTGTTTCAATCGCTGGAAAACGGCGTCTAAAACATAAATTTGATTTTCGGATTCTATTAATTGCATGCCGGGGATTAATTATTAAAAAACTTGCCATGGATCACACGATAGATTCAGTAAAAATGCTAAATTCACGCCAAACGTTAATATTTTGTAACTATTGCACGCCAATGCCATGCAAGGAGTTCTCAAGGAAAACATCTTAATTAGAGAGTATCCGAGAAAGTTTTAGGGAGACGTCTCTTACTGGTTTATTATAGAAGATTCTAGAAAACCTAGAAGAGTCTAGATCTAAAAGAATCCGTTCAACTATTTATTTAGGGAGCTTATAATTAATCATTGAGATGAGAATTGTTTAATGAATTTCAAAATAGATTACAGTAATTCTAAAAGAACAATAGAAGAATAACAATAAATTTTAGATTTATGGTTTTACAACAAGAATATTATATGTATAGAATAACTGTTTAATATAATATGTATACAATTTACTACGCGTTTTCAATAAAGTAACGTTTGATGAAATGGGGAACAGAAATTGGAATAAATCTAAACAACATCGTGTTACTGAATTTGAGATCTTTTTCTTGTAAAATAAATTTGGCAAGAAAATGCTAAATGTACACCCATATTCTCTATGATGTTAAGTCTTAACTCAAAGATATATCCGTCAAGAGTGTTTGCAGGTCTCAAGTAATAAAAGACATTATTTACATCAGACACAAAGTAATTAGTATTTAAAATTGCAAAATAGATATTCAATAGAAAAAATAGCATTTAAGAAAAAATGCACAAATAAATTCAGCTTTTTCCAAAACCTTGATAAAATATCTCAACTTACTCAAAGAAAGAATCAGAAGCAAAAAAAAAAAAAAAATTGTAATAACTTTTATAACGCACATCCGTAGATTTTGAATTTCCTTAAAAAGAAAGTTTAACATGTATTCACGCAACAAAAATCTCATTTACAAATTCACGCTTTTTAACAAACTTCTAAATGTAATCAAACTAACGCTCAAGTAAATATTTATTTCTTTTCTTGCGAAATAAAATTGCACGTCCCCCACCCCCTTTCTCTCGCGCTCTGTTTTTAGTTCTACAAAGTTGCGTCACTGTTCTTGTGTTCTTTTATTCTATCTTGTCACGTGAACACGACATATGGTATAAAACTGAATTAAAGAAAAGCATGCAACCAAATTTCTTTTATATTTCTCTTTTCTTGAAGTGATTCTCGAACAAAAAAAAATACGTGGATTTTTATCAAATAATCATTTATGGGTTTAAGTTCAATTTTTTTAACTGCGACCATGTTGCTGTTTACAAACGTTCATTCTATGAACACACAAAATACACAGCACTAGTCAATATGCTCCAAGAATGTTTTAAAGGTCAAATTACAACCCAGTCCCTTTTCCTTTTTTTTTTTGTAAGCATTTGATTTAGAAACGATCGCGTTTTACGCCGTGTATCATCATCTAACTTTATTGTGTTTCCGTTGATTTTCCGTTGCCATAAATTTCTAAAATTTAATATCTGATTTTTTTTTTTTTTTTTTTTTACTTTCTCGTATACGAAGTGTAGAGAAAGTGTAATGATTTTTTTTCTATTGTATACACTTTCATAGTACTCAATAGTATAATCTATGGCATATGAAAACTGCAAAATTCGTGTATTAGTTTTAAAATATAACTTAGAACTTGATGAAATTATTGAAATAGTATAACACAAATAATATTTTTCACCATCGTATGGGCCAAAAGCAACAAACTAATTTTTAGTGCGCATTAATTCAAAACATTTCTTTTTATTTTCTCGTATGCATAGTACAGAGAGAGTATAATAATAGTAAAAACATTCGAGGTCTATATTTTTGTGAGTCACCACTTTTCAAACCTACCTCAGTTCGAAAAACACATTTTTAAAATGTGTCTGTCTGTCTGTCCCTTTGATATAGAATGATGAAATTCTATATATGGTCCCTATACAAAATTTGTAAATTTCTATCAAATTATAAGCAAAATCTATTCAGAGGGAGCCCATCTGTCTAGCTGTTCGGTTTTAAGATAACACGGCAAATTACAAAACAGAAAGAGCTAAATAGCAAAAGTCAGGTATAAAGATTTAACATCTTTTACTGTAGATGTTAAAATGCTTTTCTTGATGTTTGATTAAAGTTGCTTTTTGCCTAAATACCGCTTTGGAATTCAAATTTGTAGAAAAAATCCAACAAGTGGTTGAGTTGCTGTCGGTTTGTACTTTCAGAAGCATTTGTTGTTGTTGTTTTTAATGGCGCTTGTCGTAGACAAGCCCACTGACGAAGTCAGTGATTTGAAGCCAAGGATGCGTCTCTTATTTTTCAGTAGCGCCATCTAGAGCTAAGAGTACATCTTAGCTACTCACGCGTTACAACCTATTTTACGGGGCGAACTTCATTCATGCATTTCAATCATTCATCCACAGATCGTAATTTAGACCTGAATCATAGAAAGATCACCCCTGATCCACTACCCCTAGTGGTATTACTCTCGATATGGAGGACTTCATGACTACGACTGATTTATACTTGCGCTAGCCACCGCATACACGGAGAGTCTTCGGCCGGTGTGGTTCAAACTCGCAACCCAAGGGACGCGAATCCAACGCCCTACCAACCAGGCTATCCCGGCTCCTGCTCAGAAATATTTAAATATGATGACTGAAAAATGTAATGATTTAAATTTATCAAATTTGGTATGTGATTTTGTGACTACAACTGTAGCTCTGTGCCAAATTTTGGTTTCAGTCTGTTGAAAAAGGGCGTGTCTAAAACACAAATTCACCTTTGTTAGAGAGTATGCGAGAAAGTTTTGGAGAGACCACTTCCGTTGGTTTATTGTGTAAGATTCATTTTGTCAGAATTTGCATAAAAGAATCTATAAAACTTTTTTAAGTGATAATAGGAAGCTATCCTTGGCCATAGAACAGATTAATATAAGAAAATCATGGAGATATACTATTCCTTTTGTCTAAATGCCGCTTTGGAATATATATTTATAGGAAGAGTAACATATTTCGCCTTCGCATATTTTGCATTTCCATTTTCGAAAACAAAAACTGGCGTACTTCTTTTTTTCCCTAAAACTTCCATTCCCTGATCCATTTATGGAAGCCAATTTTATGTTGTGGTGATATGCTGTAGAAAAAGTTATCGACCATTTTAACGAGATTGTGAGTCGCCTTCTTACCGAATTATTTGCATTTTTTGCTTGCTGATTTTGCATTTTGTTTCTCGTCTTTATTTATTTTAAAGAATTTTTGGTTATGAAGCTTTCAAAATGAATTTATAAACAGAAATATATAGACAAAGCACTTTGGAAAGTCTCAGCTTATCTTAAATTTATACTCAAGACGTGACGAACGTCCTTTTTCGGTAGCAATTTCACTTCTTTACAAGAGAGATACTCTACAAAATATTCTTGTTTATACAATGTTCATATTTTTTTCTGTTTGAGAAACTGCTTTTTAAAATATTCAAAGTAGGGGAAATGTGTTTTCAATACTACTTTACTACATTTAGCTTCATAACTTTTTACTTTTTCTTTTTACATTGGAAATTTTTTCTTGCTCCATACAAATACGTTTTAAGCTTACAAATTTTGAAATATTTTCATTGCCAACAAAAATTAATAAATAAATTAATTAATAATAAAATGCTAAGGTAAAGTCATATTATATTTCAATAAAAAAAATCGAATCACCAAAGCATATTAATTTATAAAGATATGTTATGGAATCAAATACATTCAAATACCCATTAACTGAATTTCGCCAACTTAATTTTGGAATTTATCCTACATATTGCTTGAATTAGAGATATTTAAAATAAAAAAGCATATGATGTCATAAAGCTTGATCTTAGATGACAGAGGTGGTATATTTGCTGTATGACTAATATGCTATTTAAGTTGCTTAGGTTAGTTTTTCATTGATGCGCATTGTCGAGAGTCTTATCTCAATTTTTCTTTTAGAAATTCAAAATTATTTCATAAATTATGCATACAAATATCTAATAAAATGCTATGCGCTATATTTTGCTTAGATAGCGATGATGTGTGAAACAGTTAGATAGCGAAAATGTAAATCATTTTGTCTTTGACTTTATCCACAAGACAAAATTTCCATCTAAATAAATCTTCGAATAATTTTATAAAATAATGATTCAAACATTCACTAGGCAATAAGTATGCTATTTTTAAAATTAGGAAGATATTCGAAATCAATGATTCTATAAGCAACAGATTATCCTAGCGATCCACGCACCTGACTTTCATTTTCCTTTGACACATATAATCATTTTCATCTTTTTCCTTTTTTTTTTTTTTCTTAAATGTTAGTGTTTGTATAACTTTCTTTTCCCGTTTTTCAAATTAGATTACTGGAGTCTATTTTTTTTCCAAATCGCTTATTCAAGCTTCGAGTTTTTTTAAGTATATAATTATATTGTATATCTTTACCATATCTTATTTGTTAATTATACTTTGTATCGTTTCTAATATTATATTATGTAAATGTTATTTGTGTTCTTTTTACGTTTTCTTTATTCATTCTTCATTGTATATACAGGATGTTCCAAAATTGTGGAACAAATCTTTTGTTAGGTTGTTCCTCACTTACGTTAACCCCTATTATACATACATTTTCAATTACGAAGTTTCAAATAAGGTGAAAATTGCTTGAAAACACTACTTTAACTTGAGTGGAGGTTGATGGAAAAAGAGTTAAAAATTTACATTTTATACAATCCCCTTAAAATGTAAATAATTAAAAAGTTTTATTTCTATTCAACTATGCACTCGCGAAATATCAAGTTTCTATCTACATAATCTACAGAGATTGGATTATTTTTTAATCTTTTCGCAAATTTAGATGGAAATATTTATTTCATAAATGTATATTCAATATAGAAAACCTGCCATATGCAAATATTTGTCTATTAGTGCATGATCCAATCATCATTGCTTAAAAGAAACTTGCTTATCACACATGATGCTGTTCGCTTTGATTCTCCGACATTTGCAAACGAAACTGACATTTGAACTTGTGAAACTGAACATTTAATAAGTACCGGAGAGCCTGACGAGAAAATAAAATTCTTTGATCGCAACTGAGTACTTTCTAAAAGAATAGCAAGTGTCAGTTACAAGTAACATTAGAATTGTTGACGAATTATGACATATGCACTTGTTTCTGGATTAGTTTCAAAAGAATACAAACCTGTTTTTCTGAATTCCCAGTATCCTTCAAGGATCTGTATTTTCAGTTATGATTAAGCGAGAGCAAACTCCAAAATACTTGCTTCCCTGAGGAGGAATGGGAAAGAAAAGGTGTTATACAAATGATACATTTGCATTTTGATTTATTTTTCAAGTTACCCTCGTACTGGAGTACTATCAGACAATTTAGACTTAGCATTCTAAAAGTGTGTGTAGAAAATATTTTAACTTAATAACTGGCATCCATAAAGCATTCATGGAGTGCCATGGATTATTACAATGGACTACTGACCATTTACATGGACTACTGACGATGGACTCCTGTAATTTACAATTGGGCCCTACTTCAGGTAAAATCAAATCCTTCTTTCCTAAGAAAGATAATTTGGACAGTGGAATGTACTTTTTAACCAATTCGGCACAGATTCATTTGGAAAAAAATCATTCTTTTGGAAGGGATTTAATCAACTGATGCAGAATAATATAAAAAAAGCAATAGATTTTGTGTAAGAATTCATATATTTTGAGCGGTATGATATACATATTAATCCTAACTGTAAGTAAACTTCCTCTTACAAATGATATCAGTGTCTCTTATTGTGAAAAAGAATGTAAGTTTTTAATTTTGTCCTCTTTTTTATTAACGAATTAAAGTCATCATCCATAACTTAGCCAAAACAAGTGCATGACAAGTCTCAGTTGTCGAATGCACTCAAGGATTTAATAGAGAAAGAATCATTAATCTTCAAAACGATCCATTTTGGAATTGTAAATTTCCCTTCTTTATACCAGAAGTTCATCATCAGTGACAATTTTTCTATAAATGTGTTCTGTGGTACTTTTAGAAACTCGTTCGTTAATCCCATTTTGAATAACAGAATATTGATTGGTTACCAATATATTCAGTTATCTTTGATTGGTATTATGTATGCTATAAAAGATGATTTTCCTTTGTAGATTTTTAACGACAAATTCAAAAAGTCTATTTTTATAACACAAGTGAGTAGCTTGATCGCATGTACACAATCATTGTAAAAGAATGTAACCATATGTAGATGTCAAAGAATGAGTTGTTATTTTCTGAATTCTACCCTTTAAATAATCTTTTGTTATATGCATATTACCCCTGAATTTACAGCAAAAGACTCGCTCAGACGTTGATCAAATATGTGGGAAAATGGTCCAAGTTAATAAATTTACATTTCCATAAAAAAAAATTACAAATAAAGCCAAGAAACTTTGCATCTGTATAGATGCGTGTAAGAGAAATATTTTATTCGCTGACGCTTTTTTTTTTATTATTATTATTTTGCTTTGGGGGCTGAGTAAAAAAAAAAAAAATGTTATTTTTTTTTATTTACCTCTGCATAAGCCAAAGCATTTTCACATATTTTGGTATCTTATTCGATGAAAGTTCGCAACCAGAAACATATATCTGATTCCAATAGTAGCGGAATCAAACACAGGTTCTACTGTTTTGGAAAAGCCAGTGTATATAATTTTCCTTTTTATTCTGATATTTTCTAATCACTAACTTGCAATTTTTAGGTAATTTAGATCGATGTCGAAAATTAAAGGAAAAATAATATTTCCTACCAGATTCTTAAACTATTTTCTCTACTTACTTTTCCACATTTGAAAATGAAATAAGAATTGCAAAGATTAGTTATATAAAGGATTTTACAGACCTAGATCTTCCATTTGGCAAGTCATGCATTAAGTGTTTCAAAATCTAGAAGTAACTTCATATGTGTTTTCAAATTTTTCCGAACCTTCTTGAAAATTATTTATGAAACCACAGCTGAGCAAGTTGAATTAAATTTGCTTTTAAATAAAAATCATGCTGAGCCTTAATTGCTTTCATTTATACATGAATAAATGCGACTCTGATTTGTTGAGAAAATCATTGAAAACAAGGAACCTATCTCTTAAAAATGAAAAATAAAGTGAGCCTGAATACATGTTTCAAGTTCACTTTAAGGATTTAAAATCTTTCTTGGTTATTTTGGATACATTTCCACTGACTTAATTAATATCTTTCTGTAATTAAAAATTCCGTCTTAAGATACGAAGGTTTTAATTTCAATCAAATTTGTATTGCTAGAAAAATATTTATTTTGCGTTGCATATTTATTCTTAAGAAATAATTTTGTCCTTTGTCTGCCAAACTAATTGCGATGGAAAATTATTTGGACAAATGTTTTCCGTATTTCTTTCATTTGAAGGAAACTGTAAACAAATCAACATTTGCCTCTGATATATGCCTCGGAAAATTTAATTGAATATATTTACCTAGTGTTGTAATTTTTTTAAAAAAAAAATTCTCATTTCATTGCCGCATAAATATTTTAATTAATTCACGCAGAACCGTTTAATTATACTATTAAGAGTTTTTAATTAATTTAACTTATCTCATTAAAGTAAAGATGAAATGTTTATAAACAATCTTTTCAATTCGCTTTTGATGAATTTAAATTCTGAAATTTTATTCAATTTGATGTTCTCGATCATAATACAATGTTTTAATGTTTAATTATCTGTAATTGATTCATTTTACTTAATTTTTTTCTGTGCGACCAATGCAATCTTGTAGCGCATTTGAAAAATATTGATTTTAAAATCGGACGATAATTATTACGAATTATTAAATATATTAAAAATTATGTTTAATATATTTTATTTTTTCAGTGATTTGCATGCGCTTCGCCCATTTTCCAGGGAATCTTAGATGAATAAAAGAATACATATATGTAGAAAATGATATAAAGAAAAGAATTTTTAAAATACTATTTAAAAGAATATTAAAAGGTAAAAATAATTTTTAATCACAAATTTAATTTTAAAGCAAAGTTGTAAAATTCCCAAATCTTAAAAAGATAATACAATAGAACACCATCAATTCAAATGAAATAGATATCAGTTATGCAGAAATTTACATGGATAAATTTTAGAAACTAAGTAAAAAATGATGCCACGTTTAGATAAAAATACAATATTAATTCTAGAAATAAAATACAAAAAAAATATATACAGAAAATTGTAAAAACTGCAAAGATTAAGATAACAAAATCAAATTAAATTATGAATGAGAATTTATTACATAGGCATGTATTAAAGTTATCATAAATAGTGACAAATATTTTTAAATTTAACAAAACAAAAAACTCTTCTTTGATGCTGCAATATTTTTGTCAAAGAATCTTTGCGCAGATTGCATTACCCGAAAAGAGTTATGTATATAAATCTATGACTAATACAACCAAGCCAGACGAATAAAACATCAAACATTATTATACTGCGATGTTTTGTATTAGAAGTTCGAATCTCCTTTGAATTTTATTTTAGAAGATATTATTACAATGCATGTACGATGAAGGAAGTTTAACAAGCTGGATAATAGAAAAAAGACTTTATTTATGAGTACTCAAGAAAACACAGTACCCAAGTAAAAATACGCAGCCAATATGTACAAAAAACTAACACAAACAGACGCTATTAAGAGAAGCAGACAGTAAATCGTTAATTAAACAACATCAGTATCAACGCTTAGTAAGCACAGCTTTTAGCTTGATTTCTAAACTCAACTCCTAGCAGAGATTGATACGTCGTTTGTGCACCTCACCTTATATAGTCTCCTAACAGGGTATGACTCACATGGGATTCCCTAAAAGAATTTTTCAGATCTTGATAATTCATAGATATGAGATAATAATTCGTTTATTTACCGGAACCTTTATTTTTGTCGGCAATTGATCATTTTGACTTTCTTTCAATGACCTGCTATCCATTATGAATCTCTATTAATTTCTCTTTACAACTATATGGCATATATATTACACAAACGGTATTACAGATTCTTTCAAAGAACACAATTGTGGCAAATTGCTTTCATTCAGTACTAATGGAATTTTGTATAGCTTCCTCTGTCTCGGTCTGGCCTTTTTGACATTGAAACATCATTATTTCCACCTATGGGAAATATTCTAAGCAGAAAATAAACACTATATTCTGGATAAGTAGATTAATTTTTATGATTTGAATCAGGATTAGTGAGCATTAGATAGATAACGTGCTCTAAAAATTAGCTATTCCATTCTCACATTGCCGCTGTCGAATCGATGGATAATTAACTTTAGTTTAGAATTTGTTATTTATTGAATTCAAGACACTAGAAATTTTGACATATTATTTCAATTAAATGCCTAGCATTGTAAAAATATTTGTATAATTTCAAAACAGTATGTTATTTTAGCAAATTAAATCAAGTCAACGAATCAATCCAAACAAATTAAAGTCAGTTGAAACAAATGATAGCTCTTGAGTGAAAAAAGTTTTAACTTAAATAAAAAATTTAAAAAAATCTTAAAAGTAATCAATGTTATAAACAAGCGGGTGTCGTCTCTCCAAAGCTTCTCGCATATTCTCTAATAAATTTGTCAAACCAGGAAACGACTTCCATGGCACTGGTGTACAATAGTTATGAAATATTAATTTTTGGCGTGAATTTAGCATTTTTACTGAATCTATCGTTTCATGCTTGTCGATTAATCCCTGGCGTATCATTAATAAAATCCAAAAATCATTTTTGTTTTTTTTTTTAGATATGTTTTCATCAACTGATTGAAATAAAAATTTGACACAAAACTGCACTTGTAGTCACAAATTCTCACATCAAATTTGATGTATTTAAGTCACTGCGAGTTTGAATTATCGCGTTTATTTATGTCTGAAAGTACAAACCGACAGACAATCAATCCGTAGTGGGAGTTGACAGGTGTCTACGCAATAGGTGTTAAATCTATGCACCGAAACTTCTCTATCAAGCTCACTTTGTTTTGTAGATATCTTGCTAATTTATATCTGAACAGCCGGGCAGACGGACTTCCTCTGAACAGATTTTACACAAAATTTGATAGAAATCTGCAAATTGTGTGTAAAGACCGCATGCCAAATACCAACCATCTTGCTCAAATCGTTTCTGAGTTATCTCTGCCACAGACTGCCAAATGGATATGTGTTTTCCGAATTCAAGGAATTCTGAAACGTGTAAGATTCGTAAAAGACCTCGAGTTCGGATTTTTTGACGATTATTACACTTTCTCTAAACTTCAAGCAAAATAATGCAAGAAAGTTTATTTTATTAATACTTACTACTATTCGAGAAACGGTATATAAACGAACTTATTTTTTAAACTATTTAAACGTTAAAAATTCCGAAAAAAATCAAAATATATGAATATATAATCTTTATAGAGCATATTTTCTGTTTCCTTCAACGCTCGTGCTTTTATTTGTAAATAAAATTCCACGCTGGTGTTCCACACAACTGAGTTCTGCGACATTTTCGTGATTTTATGGTTATGCCAATAGTTTTTCTTCAATGGTTCCACCACTTAATTGAGATACTGCTTTGCTCGTAAAAGAACGCCGCAGACTGGTTCTCAACCGATTTTTATTGCATGTCTTAAAAATGAATTTGGTGTCGTTGAAAATTTTATGGGGCTTTTGAGATCTTATTTTATTTTTATGTCCATTTTCCCACGTGTTTTTGGTGTAGATTCTGAGAATTTTCGACCCTCAAAGTTGTTATAAGTTAGCGGTTAAATTTCAACAAACAAATTTTAAAGAGCTCTATCTAGGCTAGGAGTATTAAATGTAATTTTTGCTCCTCAAGCTATAGTTTCTTTTATGACTGGAGAAATTTATTGCTTGTATGGTTTTATTTATTTATCTGCTTTAATAGAGTATACATCTATTTCTTTGCAATATTTGTAAAACATATAACATGTAGTTTGTTTTCATGCTGCAATGTCTCGTTTTTTATCATAAAAAAGGATGTCACAAAGTGTTTCCCTGGTTTCAAAAAATATTAATTAAGTATTATAATTTTACGTATGTTTGTTTCGATATTTTGTAGAAACATTTATAAAGTTTTTATTAAAATAACTTACGTCAGTAAATTTCAACGTGAGTCTTCTTAGTAGATCAAAGAATGTCAATTCTCGCCAAATTGTCCAACGTTTCGACTGTCGTATACTAGACACAGCATCTGTGATCTTAAATTTGATTATATTAGTATCTTCAATTGGTGTCGAAAATAGTGTGTCTATTATGTTACCCCAAAATCGGCATTGAATAGTACCGACAGATTGGAATTCGGGAAATCAAAGAAACCATTGAACTTTATCTTATCGTGATCTAACACTGTAAAATCACTGTTTTTGCATTAGTTGCACCATCTGTTTGACTAAAAAAGTTTAAAAACACGACTTTTAACAGTAAAAATTGTACAGTATTATATTCAATGATTCTTTTCTACTAATATTTTCATAACCAAGAAAAGACTTTATAATCACCCTGTATATCAAGTGAGCTTAAGTTAAACTTTTCACTCTAAATTATTACGAAAATCATATAATAATTTAGAGTGACAATGATTGACACTTTTGATGCGTGATCTGATAAAGCTAGAATCCTCACTTTCCTAGAAACACAGTATCAATAACAAAATTCTGTCTTGACTGTAACCTTTACATTTTTTGAATATTTAATTAACAATTAATGTCTCAAGAACTATTATTACCACAGCAACTATATGACGATTGTTGAATCATATAATTAATCATACGCTTCGCTTTTAAACACATAGTGTTATATAGAGAAATGAAGATAAGTCAACCAACTGACTCTCCGACCCGCCAGGAAGGTACACGGATTTAAATCATAAGGCTGAATGACTGGACCGCCATAACAGCAATACTGGCAGGAACTGTGATTGAGCCCTAAGTGCCATCGCCGACCTCGATACAACCCTCCCCGAAGGACGTACATCCCGTCATCGATAGGAGGAGTCAGATCCCCCACCTATTTGTGTACCCACCAGGGTGGCGAGATCCAACCACCATGCCGGAAGCATTTCATCCTCATTTCGAGGTGCCCCCCTTCGGGGGTTGGAGAAATGAAGATAAAATTAATTTCGGTCAATTATATTAAGTAGTACTGCCAAACAAACTATTAAGCCTTATTATGCATTTTTATGCCAAATATGTCTGTTCAATAAATGGAAATCAAAGGCATGATGGTGAAAAAGAGAAATGATGGAGTTTAATTTCCTGACATCATTTCATATGTCATCTAACAGCACATTATCTTATGTTGTGTGTTTTAATTTTAAAAGCGACTGATTGTATTCAAAACATAAGTTAGAATGACACATTTTATTTCTGTTTCTGTCTCTTTAGCAGCATTTTACTTCGTTCAAAAAATTAGCTGCTTCAATTCAATTGGTTCGGTGTAAAAATCAGTTGCTTTAACATGGTGAAATATATTGTTACGAAATTTCCGGGATTCGTTTGGATAGTGGGGGTTATATGGTGTGAAAAACGCTCAATCACGAGGCGGCAGTAGAAAATAAAAACAACGACGTTTATTTACACGAAGACACACAGGACAGCACAAAGACGACAACTATATACAGCACAGAAGACGATTATCTTCAGCCGAGACGTGCAGCATACAACAATATACACAGCAGCATACAACAGTATACACAGCAGCTCTACTCCGTCACTGCTCCGCCAGTCCCTGGAAGACGAGTTCTTCACCATCGCTTCCGACTACTCTTTGACTCCACTGGTCCACGACCCAATTCACCGTCGGTTCACCACTGCTGGGTCACGACTACTCGGCAGCTGCGGACCACTCCTTTTATAGGTCTCGGGAGGCGAGGCTAGAAGCCTCTCAACCAATCAGGAACGTTCGAGGCGTATCTCCGTTTCTACTGGACGGATCGGGAAAATTCTCGATGTTTCGGGTATAATCTATTTTGGTGCCAAAGTCACCAAATTCGTCGCCAAGCTCTGGAACCTCCTATGAAACCAGCTATGCTGGAAAGCAGCATCGCAGATTCGTAACAATATTAATCCCTAATTTCTATAATTAAAAGTGAAATTAATATAATGATACCAATATAATGTAAGTTTAGACTAGTAGTGAACAAAATATCCTGCCTTTGCTAAGATATGGAAGTTTATGTTGTTGTTGTTGTTGTTTCTTATGGCACTTGCCATGGACAAGCCCGCTGTTACGAAGACAGCGATTTTAAGCCGTTGGGGGAGCGTCTCTTTATTTTAGTAGCACCAACTAGGGCCAAGAGTACGACTTTGCTACTCACGCATCACTCATTCGCTTGCACAACCCCTTTTTACAGGAGGGCACTTTCACATACCTCACAGATAGAACAACGGAGGAACAACCATTCCCAAACCGTGACTCGAACCCAGGACGCCCAGATCACGGGGAAGACGCGCTACCCCTATGCCAGGAGGCCGGCATGGAAATTTATGGAATGAGAAGTTGATTCCAGTGAATGTTATAGCTCAAATGTCGATATATATACTTAATATCCCTCGCTCGTCTTAAAAAAATAGTTAACAAAGCAGCCAATTTATATGAATCTTGAACTCGTGCAACAAATAAAATTCCTCAGAATACTAAACAAATCATAGATATTTTGTGGCTACACTCTACATCTTCCATAAACTTTTCTGGGTCAGGTTCATCATCAGAAGGCATAAAAAAGTATCCCAACATATTTTTCTTTTTTAAAAATTATAAAATTCTTGTAATCTCTTTATGATTAAAACGAAGTTGACATTTTCCTCCCTCTTTTGTCTCAGTTTCTAACAAGTGAGGTTCGAATAATAATGACGTAGCGTTGGATTGCGTGTTCACAGCTCATTTAGTGACTCTGATTTCAGAAGATTAGAAAGGTGATCTTAAAGTAAATGTCATATAATCTTTTCATTCCTCATTCTCTTATCAGTTCTGCTGACTGAATAATATTTCACAAAAAAATTTTTATATACCGTTTTTGAAAAGAATTGATTTCACTAATATTCTGTACAAAATGTATTATCTTTTTCACAAAATAAATATATAGTGAAAAAAATTTATTGTTTTATGTTTCAATCTATACTTATATACTATGTGTGTGTGTGTGTGTGTGTTGGCGCTCTACAGAAAAGACCATTTGACCTACAGCTACCAAATTTGGTACATGTATTCCTTGGAGGTCGGGCATGTGCACCTGGGGTCTCTTTTTTGAATTTTTAATTAGAATTTTAATTATTAATTAAAAAACTCTTCCCGCCAAAAAAAACTTCATTTTCCCCACCGCCAAATGAGTAAGGGTTCAGTTTTTTTCCCCCAACAGTCATGAGGCTAGACTTAAGATTTTTCGGTTGAATATTTCAAACGATTATGTTTATTTTCTTAATGTTTGATGCATTTAAAATTAAACATTGTTAATGAATCGATCTTTCAGATTCATTCTGAAGTACTTTTGAATTAAAATAACACAGAATAAAGGAAATTAAAAATGTCTAATCTGCATAGCGTTACCCCAACTGGCGTAGAAAAACTCACTCATTTGCGTTACCGTAACTGGCATTGAAAATTCACGCATGCGCATTGTGTTCTGATTGTTGACATGACAACCATTATCAACGGATGATTTAAATTATTTTTAGATTAGTTGCATGCTTTTGTAATTAAAGTGTATTTATGTTAGTTATATATTTTTTTGTATATGCTTATAGTTTTAAGTACATCGTTTTTAAGTAGTTTTTTTTTTAACCTGTTTTCAACCGATTATTTTAAACGATTCGTTTTATTTTCTTAGTGTTTGATGCATTTAAAGTTAAACATTATCAATTAATCGATCTGGTCATGATGAATCTGAGAAAATTTTGTTGACAAATTCTTGAAATATTACATAAATTTAGAAAGATATTCTTTAGTTCCCATAAAGTTTAAACGCTCAGTGACTGTTTTCAGTAATCATATTACAAAAAAATATTTTGTTGCAGTAAAAAATATTATTATATTAATTGCAGATTCATCCTTTCCACTTTAATTTAAAATATAAATTCTACGGGAGCTAACAGAAAATTAGAGATATACCTATTACGTTATGACTGAAGGCGTTTATAATATTATGAGTAAATTATATGACTATCAAAATTTGAAGTTTTAAAATATTTTGACGAAGACGCTATTAAAGTAGGAATTGCATAAAATATTTAATTATTAAAATTTTAATGAACATTAAGATTGGCGAACCGGCTGGTCGCCAAAGGCGGCTAGTATTAAATAAATCAAGCTTATAATTTTACTTATTACTAGTTACTTTTGACAATTATGTTGTTTAACAAATATCATTGACTTTTTAAGCTGTTAAAAGATTAATATAAAAGATATCCTTTTTGTATTTCAGTTTATTTGATACGATCTAAAAATATGAATTTCATTGAATCAATTTAAAACAAATTAATATGGTCATATATTAAAAGTATATATACTATGAAATAAAAACGAAAGTTAAAATCCTATTTTGGAATGAATGTACGGGGAAGACTTTTTTATCTTGATTTTAACATTGGATTGAACATTTTAATGTTTAATGGATGAGTTTGAATTTCGGCATAACATTAAAAGCACCTTAACATTGTAAATTCAGATTGGAAAATGTATTTAAAGCAAAGAAAAAAATGTGTGCAGAAATGAAATAGATATCATTAAAGATTTAATTCTTTAAATTTTAAAGTAATTCAAAAACCATTTTTCTGAGATTAATAGTTTTTAAAGATATAGTCGTCTATTTCCATAGGTAAATCGCGATTATGATATTGACCATGACGATTAAGCCTACTTGGCACTCGGTTAAACTTTCTGTTTCACGCCTTTTTCTTGCATTCTTTTACACTTTCTTCCCTCTGTTTAATGAAGTATTTGACTCTGCGAGCACTATTTAGCATAATAATTTTTTTGGATCCATTAATGAGTGAAGTATAGAATGAAGTGCAGTTGTAAAAACGCTGAATGGATCAATCTGGAACATTTGTATATCAATTTGTTTACATTTGACTATTGCCATGCAACAATAAGTAATAAGAACGATTTCTGTGCCAAAAACGTTGGCTTTTTATATACAGCAAACGATTATCATTTTTCTCAATGGAATGAATTCTGAATAATATACTGTATCAGTGCATATCATGTGACTTTCAACTACGTCTTACACTGTATAATGACATCATATCTTATCTTTCTTTATATGAATTACACTATGCACTTCCCATATATTTTGGTTGCTTGTATTAGCTCTGTTAGGTTTCAACTAAAATAATTCTAAAATAATATCTAAATAATAATTAAACTGAATATTTAGCAGATTTCTTATAAGAAGATTACTAATTACGGTGGTTTTTATATGGCACCATATCTAAAACTTCTATTTAGATTATTTTATCATGATCCCTACCCAAAATAGCAGCTCTTTCGGAGGTTGATAGCGCTTTGTCCATATTTTCTTAATAACAAGATAATTCAAGTAATTTTTATTGGATAAAAGGTGACAAATCATATGGTGTAAGGAGGTATAGAGAAAGTAAAGAAGATGCAGATAGGTAGAAAGAGTGAAAATATTCATTTCCCTGTGTTTCATTATTTATTATTTTTATTACTGGAAATAAAAGACTGATTGAAATTAAACAAATTACTGGTCCATCATCACGAACAGCTCTGGTGCAAAATTATTTTTTGATAGCTACCACTTTAAAGTTTTGTAGCATCTATCTCGTTAAAAATACAGCGATACTGAATTTCTCTTGTGTAAAGGTTTTGTGAATTTTATTAATTTTAATTCATAGGGAAGAATGTCAGATGGAATTTTTTTTACCACACTTTATTTAAAAACCAGTCTTTTGTATGTGCGTGCGTGCGTGTGTGTGTGTGTGTGTGTGATATCTGTTGTTGTTGTATAATGTTCTGAATGCCGAACAATATCGTGATAGATGCCTCAACAATGTTGTTGGCATTTTGTGAAAGTAGGAATGGCAGAACAGATGAAAATTTCTTTTTGTTTCTCTTAAAAATCTGATCCTAGAAAAATCTTAGCGTCTAAATCAACAGCATTACATAATGAAACATTTTTCTAGCTTCATTTTATTCTTGAAGTGACGCAGATTATTTCGTAAGATAAATTACGACTTATTTTTCCTTTCACTTTCATTAATATATCAAGGTATGTGTTTATGTATTTTCAGATGAAATAATTTAATATTGGTTGTCCATAAATTAATCTCGCAATTGAAAAAATTACATAAAAATATGAGAGATATTTATATAAATAGATTCTTTAGTTCGTATAAATTTATTGCCGTGCCTGACTAATACAGAAACATGTTTATTTGTTCATTCATTTTTACTATGAAAATTGCATAACTTAAGAAGAAGAATATTTGAGTATAATCTGAGGAACTAACGATATTCATGCTGCACTGCACTAAATAAATATTGTATTCTTAAATACTCATAAAAATAGATGACAAATTAAAAATTCATTAAAAACCTTTTTCGATTCTTTCTATCATATTTTTTGCCACAGTTCTTATACCAATGATTCATTTCAAGATTCCTATAAGTGATTCTGGTAATTTATTTTATTTCAGTGTTCACTGGCAGAGTTAATTTTGAAATCTAATTCCTTTTCATAGTTTGATAATGGATGTTAATGGTAACGTTAACCCGTTGCACTCAGGTGTTTTTACTCAGGCACTATTCAAGACGGTGCATCATCTTAATGTTTTATTTATTTATTTTTTAATTTTGATTGTTAAAAATACCTATAGAGTAATAAAAATATATAGATCAATTTTTCAGAGAAATTCAATTTATATATATATTTACTTTTCTGAGTTAAAAACAAGTCATTGTTTTAGGTTAATAATTAGACATCAAATAAGGGAAGGGATAAAAAAATATTTTAAATATAAATATATCCAAAATGAAATTATGTTCTATCGAATACAAAGTGTCAAATGACCCTTTTTTATTGATTTATTTATGAAGCACACCAAGAGACAGTTTTTAAATCCTCAGCCAAAATCATTATAAAAATATCTATTGTAATTTCAAAATTTGATCATTCACGTTTCAAAACACCTCTGCATCCGATAAAATAAATATATTATTGGAAAAGCGACAATCTTTGCTTGAGTATGTGAATACAATAATAAAAAATTGCAATAAATGAAATCTGGTATATGACCTCTAGTCCTAAATTATGGATTTGTATTAAATTCTGAAACAAACTGTTCTATTGCTAAAAATAATTCTGGAGAATACGTATTCGATTCTCAACAAGCTACAAAATGGAACCCATTAACATTTCTTGGAAATATATAAGAAAATCGCTCAAATAACAAGCCCATTTTGTTATTTTTATTTATTTTGAAAATAAATGCTATAAATCTTAATAGTTTCCATAATTTCAACAAAAAACAGTAAAAACAGTATTGAAGTTTTTAATTACTAACTTGTTTTTGTTTCTCTTTCTGCACTTTGACCTATAATATAGGTTATTTTATGAACTTAATATTGTTTAATTTTCATTTATCCCTTCATGGAATTTTACAAGTACAATTTTGTATTTGTAATTAATTAAAATTATTATGTACGACATTTCCATTAATAAATACAGAAATTACCTATATCATAAAAAGTAATATTACTAAATACGAGTCATTTTACTGTTTTGTCTGCAAATAAAAACATTCTCTTTCTGTCCATAGATGGCGCGACTGTAGCTACCATTGCTTGCAAATCCTGAGCGGGAGGGCCTTACTCTACTGCTGCCACCTTGAATCCATACAATCCAAGCTCATGGAAGATGCACATCTCAAAATTTTAGTTTCTGCATTAGATGCCACCCATGATCCAGTAGGTTAATCAATATCATTTCGTTTATAAAATACTCTTTTTCTATAAGCATAAATAGAATTTGTTAACAAATTCTATTTAAATAAAATAAAACAATTACAAAAGATTTCAAGTTGAATTTTTAAAACTATTGTTTTAATTAAATCAAACAGTTAAATTATAATAAATTAAGTTTTCTTTTAAATAGCACTTGCACAATTTTTTTTAATATTCACTTCATCAAAATTGTAAACAGTCTTTTATAAAGTTACCATCTTTATAAAAGATCATCCATCTTATGTCATCAAGTTACCAGAACTTGATGACATAAAATTATTTATATATATATATATATATATATATATATATATATATACTTAAAACGCATATTTGGATAAAAATTAATTATTTAAAGGATTATATCATTACGTAAAATCACTTATTTATAATTTCTCACACATTTCTAATGTAAAACCACGTTTCACTATTTATACCTGGGACCATTTTTAAGAATTTATAAGTATAAAAATAGTTATAACTAGGATCATTTATAATTAATAGTCTTTATGCTTCCAGATTTTTCATAATATGATAATATTGCTAAGCTAAATAAAAAGAAATGAAAAAATTGTATAAAAAATATTTTAAATAAAAATTTGATACTTAAACTTTTAAGATTTTGAAATTGGATAGAAGGTAAAAAATAGGAATTAAAATATTTTGAACCAGATTATAAAATATTATTTAATAGAAAGAAATGCATCATATACACTAGACGATAAACAAACTTCGTCTTCCTTTGTAGACTTATGGTTTGACTCTAAAATAAATCACTATCTGACCCTCTCTGAACGAAATAAAGAATAAATTATACTGATAATGAAAAGTTATAATGACAAATTTATATTAAGTATATAATTGTGTACAGAGAATTTAATATTAGTATTACAAGAAAGTAATTTGTTTAATTCTGCGATAACTCCCAAATTAGAAGGGAGTTATCGCAGAATTTCTGTAGAAAATGATGATAGGCATTTGGTATTTAATTATTTTTAATGTATATTAAAAATAACATTAAAAATTTACCTAATTTATCTAATTGATCAATTACCTTGTATTTTAAAAGCAATTATATTCTATTATGATATTTAATTGAATATTAGAAATTTAAAAACAAACAAATGAACAATTAATTTTCCTAAAAAAATTTCAATTCATCCATTACATTTTGGCAACTAACAAACACTAAATAAAATTAATCCCAATAAGGCCCTGATTTCCATAATAGCTTTCACTTGTAAGAAAAAAATATTTAAATTGATCCATTTATTTTTGACATTTTTTTGTCTTTTTCCATGCTGCAACTGCATTAACATGACATCAACATAACTTTAATTATGAAATTGGACCTTTAAAAAATTGCATCTAACTTGAAGATAATTTTTTTATCTAGATAATGCATTACTATACTTAAAATCAAAACAACTAAAAAAGTACTTTACTAAAAATACTTAAAATATTTACTTTAAACTTATCAGTATGTAATTTACGGGCATATAATTTGAATCTCAGCCATTTTCCTTGAAAGTATTTTTATTACAAACTACGTGGAACTTCGTAAACCATGGGCTCGAAAATTTTATTAGGATCTTATTGTTTCATATTTTTTAGCATATATTAGCAGAAATGGTTAAAAAATATATCAGCATAAAAGTCGTTACTATTTTTGAAAAACTATTTTCATAGAATTTCTTTTTAGTTATTGCTCATCCATTTTTCATTTCTTTATTTATTTTTTAATATTGAATGTAATAAATTTTTCCCGCTAAAACCTTTGCTATAAATCGACAAAATCTGCCAAACTCTATTGTGTATTAAATATAGTATATGTATGGAAGAAGAGTCAAACTTTTAGGAAGACCTCAGTATTTCATTTCCTCAAAATGCAAGAATCATTCGAAAGACTTTTCACCGAAATTATTACTTTTGAGATATTGGATTTTCTTTTGTAAAATACTTTATCGAATCAGTCAATCATAAAATCCGGGATTTGAAAATTCAATATTTTAACTTTTTTGAAATGTAAAAATAATCTTCCGATGATTCGCATTAAGACTTCCATTTTTCATGCAACTTCTTAAAAGACAGAGGCAAGCAGTTTTGCAGGAAAAAATCATAACTATCTTAAAATAATTCTTGTATTGCTGTTATATTATTATAATATATTAAATATTAGAATATTCAGTGAGTGGTTAATTTTTCTGAAAGGAATTTGAATTGATCCGTTGCATTCATCCATTGTGTTAATTAATACTTAAAATTTTGTTTCTATCTTTAAAAATTTAATAAATAAATTTCAAAAATATAAAGTAACAAAAATGGTTTAATTATAATTAAATGTTTTCTATTGATTCTATTTTATGTACTTTTGTATGCTGAAATATTAAAATGATTTTTTTAATAAATTTTACATTTTAATGTCATTTATTTGAATTCATAATGAATGTAATGATGAATATGCATACAATAAATCAAGTTAAATGAAAACTTCTTTTTCAAAAACATGCTTTTGTTAATGTGCTAAAAAGTAGATTCTTTTATTTTAAATACTTTCAATTATATAAATATTTCAGTTGTTATTTATTTTTATAAATATTGCAAATCTTTTTATTTATTTTTTTTCTTAATTCGCAATCAAATGGCACTCCTAATAAAAAAATTAAAATACAATTTAATTAATAATTAAATTCTGAATGTATTAAATTTACGTGTTGCCATTTAAAATATGGAAATGTACAAAATTTCAAAATTCTTTCATTGCAAAGATGACGTGAAAATCCAATTAATAAATTCATTATTATTTGTAAACGTAAAATAAATCGAATTAAATAAAACTCATTATTGCCACTTAGATTTATTTTTATATACTTTTATTCATAAAAGTGTATTTAAAAAAAGATCAGTAAAAAATGTGATAATAAAAATTGACTTTTAAATTTGAAAAACCACAAATATCCTTAGGATCTCTTTTTTTTAAAGTTTCAATGCTTCCGTAGGAAATGATGTTGTGCTAGTCTAAATATATCCAAAATTCATAACACCTACCAAAGATAAACTGTCTGCTGAATGATGGAAAGAATGTGCACTGTTTTCCGATTTTCTATTAGTTTTCCGATACACCCGGTTAAACAACTGCAGAGGTTGTGACATCGAAATCTCGAGCTACAACACTTGGTGTTTTCAATATCCACTAATTTTTGACTTTGTGTTCTTTCCTGTGAACTATTTGTTGTTCCAGATACAAAATTCGTCGAACTTGTTTAATTTTTCATTCACTTTTCAGGGACTAAAAATGCAGTCTTTTTACTTTCTCGTAAACGAAAATGAATTTCTTTAACCTCAAAATTTCAAACACCGATTTCGATGAAAATTTAAAGTGAATAAACGGCTTATAATTGTGTTCTATACTTTTTATGGTTTCTGGCATATCAAAATGATTTCTCCTTTAAAACTGTCAGGTGTCTTGAATTGTTGACTAGATTCTTGATGAATTCTAGTGAAGACTCATTCTGAATTTGTAGGTGAAATTATCTGTGCTTTATCGATTTCAGTTTTTAGTTATCGTATCTTGGAAAACAAACCTTATGTGCTTCAAAAAATAAAAAATAAAAAGTATATATTTACAGAAACCTAACGAAATAACAAAAAACACATTTAGGAAAAAATAAAAGCATATCAGGAATTTGTCAAAATAAGATCGAAAAAAATCACCTTAAAATCTCTTTAAATCAGTGGTTCTGCCTTCACAATTACAAACCATTCTCTTTCTTCCCTCTTCCCCCCCCCCTTTTTCTTTCTCTTCGCACAAAAAAAAAATCCTATTGCTTCCAAATACAAGTGACATTTTGACCGCTTCATCTGTAGCATCATGAAGAAGGTACAAAGAACACAATTATCAGCTATTTTGTACACCATTGCAACAATCCAAAAAAAAATTTGCAAAACAAATGTAATTATATAAGATAAAATATAGATAATTTATAATCACCCTGTAATATAAATGTATTGGAAGTAAATGTTGATGTGTGATCTCAGATTCAGCTTTTCATGTCAACTGCATATGTAAAATACACAATGGATGAACGCAGTAATGAGTAGAGGTTAAAACATCATATGAGTATCATGCAAAAAATTACAGAGCAGAAGGAATTTTTTCATGTCAACTTCATTGCCTGACAGTTGTACAAAATTGCAGCATTTGTTCCCAATAACTTCGAAGCCTACAATTAAATTAATTGTCAAAATTTAAACAATACGGACTGAAAAGGATTTCTCTGACAATCGTAGACTTTTTGCATGTTCTCCATCCAAAGCAAATATGTTTCTTTATGGTTGTATACGAAAATTTAATTTAATATGTATTAAAACATCTTATTAACGTTAAAATAAGGCAGGCATTCCTTCACTTCAAATATATATATATATATATATATATATATATATATATATATATATATATATATATATATATATATATATATATATATATATATATATATATATATATATATATATATATATATATATATATATATATATATATATATTTAGTAAAGATGTGACTGTGTCAAAAACAAATAATAAAAAAATAGCCTTAAAAAGAATTCCTCGTATTCAAATGTAATCGTTATAATTTCATTTAAGAACTTTTGATCTGTATTCAAAATAAAATATTCCGCAATTAAAAAATCAAATATGCATTTTATAAAGACAGAAAAAAAAATTTCTCTTAATTCGCAGCCTATTCTGTGATTTGTTTTGGAGAATATTTTTTAATGAAATACAGTACACTCCCGATTATCCTCGGAATTGGATGGCTCGGCCGCAACGGATAACAAAAATCGCGGATAATCAGTAAAAAGCTAAAAACGGGTATAGCAAAAGAGAAAACGGTCATTCCAACTTTGAAAAATCGTTTTATGTACAATAAAATGTAAAATAAACAGCAGGAAATGTTTAACGAACGCTTAATATTTTAGTATATCACTCAAAACTAACCTAAAATGCATTTTGTTAATGAAAACAGAAAAGTGCTTTGTACTACTTACGAGAGGCGTCAAGGATACACAGAAATATTAATACATATGTACTGTCTTAATACTGTAATGTATTATGTAATTACAAAAGCATAACTGTAAAACGACACCTTTTTGAAGAAATCAGTGATTTGTGTTTGCGTCTTTTTATATTTTTGCCATAAATAAGCACGATGTTTGCAAATTTAACGTTTCGCTCAGTTTTGAGAACATTTTCATTTTCTTTGCTTTACGCTTGTACAAAAAAAAAAAAACCTTTGTGCGGCAGGCGCGGATAACCCGCGGGCGGATAATTGGGAGTCTACTGTATGCTGCAATAAAATAACATTTGAATTTGTCAAAAAATGTCATAATTCGTAACGTAATGTAATTCATCAAAACCATCTACAGTAACTGAAGATTGATTTTTACAACTTTACCTTTTCACTATCATTGATGAAAGCGTATATTTTTAATACAGTGTTCATCCAGTAAAACCTTTCTGTTTGCATGTTTCAGCAACTTTTGTGCCTTGTACTGCAAGCTGTCTGCATCCTGTCCATGAATCCGGCCTTCCACCGCGCCCTTTCGGAGTCCGGCCTCCTGGATTACCTGACCCAGCTCCTGCTGCCTTCGGACGAGTGGTACTACACCAACCACTCCACCCAGTACGCGCGGTACGTCAAGCACCACGCAGCCAGGATACTCGTCTACCTGGGACAAGAGCTTCACATCAAAATCAACATCTTCGATACCTTCGGTAAATATTTCCAGATGACTGCTTATAAAATGAATAAGAAATTTAATGAAGAATTTGAATATTCAAGCAAACATATTACTAGCAATACATGCTTAATTATAAAATTCTCTATGACGAGTAATGCATGAGCTGCTCGTAATTGGAACTGTGGTGAAAGCTTATAAGCCAGTTAACAACTACGCTGCACGAGCAATTGCTTTTGTATCGTGGTCATGTTACTGGACTGCGAACCAAAAGGTCCCAGGTTCTATCCTCGCTTATACTAATTCGCCACATTGGTGACCTCAAACGATGAACCTTCAACCTTCGTACAGGGCGCCATCTATCCACAGCAAACCAAATTCGTCAGACTCACTTGACGCAGCAACAGCATCAACAACCACTCACCCACACACGCTCACCAGTGCTACTCAAATGGGTACAGGCGCATTAGAATCAACAGCTAATAAATAAATAAATCACCACTCAACAGCCATATCGCTCGTCTCACCTCCGACTCACTGGAGGGAGAGTCTGTGTTGAAAGCTTATAAGCTAGCTAACAACTACGCTGCATGAGCAATGCTTTTGTATCGTGGTCATGTTACTGGACTGTGAACCAAAATGTCTCAGGTTCTATCCTCGCTCATTCCAACTCGCCACAGAACTATTATACATCGAACGCAAAATTCACTTTTATTTATCGCGGCAATTCGATCACTTTAATTCACTCTGCACTACGATAAGATAGTGGTAATTATTTAAGTTTAAACCATAACTGGGGTAAATGGATAGTATATTAGTTTCGTTTATACATTTTTTGCTAACTTTGAAAGCAGTTTATTCGCTTAAACTGTTGTGTACTCAGAGATTATAAATCTTTTTTTTTAAATTGTTTTGTAAACAATAGTCGATTTGTACTTTCTTGTATACGAAGAATACAAAGTATAATAATCGTCAAAAAATTCGAACTCGAGATTCTAATGTATCACCATGGTCCTCCTGATTATGTTTGTCAGTCGTTCTGCCATAATTCAAAAACGCGAGTTAAATATAAAATTTGGTACATAGATTTTGTACAAAATTCACAGAATTCTATCATGCTTTGAACAAATACCTTTAAGAAAAAGTCTGTTCAATGACAAGTGAATTGGATAACTGCAAGATGCAAAGGGCTACGTAAATGAAATTTGGTTGACAGGTTTTGAATCTAAGATACAGATTTTTATCAAATTATAAAACAAATTTGTCAAAGAGTTGAACATCTGTTGGTCTGTACTTTCGCATGCATGTAAATGCTATAACTCATATAAATGGTGACACAATAACATTAATCAAAGAAATTCAGTATGTGATCTTTTAACTATAATTTAGTTTCCGTGCCAAATTTTGGTTTCAATCGTTCGGGAAAAAGGTCGCCAAAATGCATTTTCTCATGATAGATTCAGTAAAATTGCAAGATTCATGCCAAAAATCAATATTTCTTAGCTATTGTTCGCCAATATAAAGCAAAGTATTCATGGCCTTACCGGTGTAGAATTTTTTACGAGAAGACAGAGACATGTCCTTTATTGGACTGTGGCGGATTGGTATAAGCGAGGATAGAACCTGGGACCTTATGGTTCGCAGCCCAGTAACATAACCATGATACAAAAGCAATTGCTCGGGTAGCATAGCTGTTAACTGGCTTATAAGCTATTCACTACAGACTCTCCCTCCAGTGAGTCGGAGGTGAGACGAACGATATGGGTGTTGAGTGGTGATGTATTTATTTATTAGCTGTTGATTCTAATGCGCCTGTACCCATTTGAGTAGCGCCAAGCGTTATGGCGAGTGTGTGTCGGTGAGTGGTTGCTGATGCTTTTAGCTGCGTCAAGTGAGTCAAACGACTTTGGGTTGCTGCAGCCCTTTTGTGTTGCTGCGTCAAGTGAGTCTGACGACTTTTTTTTTGCTGTGGGTAGATGGCGCCACAACAGCTGCACGAAGGTTGAAGGATCACGTCCGGGTCACCAATGTGGCGGATTGGTATAAGCGAGGATAGAACCTGGGACCTTATGATTCGCAGCCCAGTAACATGACCACGATACAAAAACAATTCATCGGGTAGCGTAGCTCTTAACTGGCTTATAAGCTATTCACTACAGGACCTTTTTCCTAGAGATCATTCTTATTAGTTCTCACTTTCGGTAATAGAATTGTGTTGTTAGTATGTGTGTTATTAAGAAGAGACTATGTAGCTTCTTTGCAAGGAACATAACGCCTCCTGCACTCAACATTTAAGCTTTCTCACAATTATAATTATGTAAACATTTGTTTCATAATCAGATTTAATGAAAACTAGATTTATATCCACTTTTGTTTAAAATTAAGAGAGACTGCTCACTTTATTGCACTTCTGACAAACATTTAGACACACTGCGAAAGAAATCTGATGTTGATTCATAGTTATATAAGGCAAAGGCCATCCATAAGCTTTTCATTCCTTCAGCAACTGTAAAGTTCTTGGCAAAGAAGGAAGAGATGTAGTCGATATTTCAAAACTCTTTCACACATATTCAATACAATTTACATCAGAAGATGATTCATCCATTCGATCTGATGAGAATGTTCATAAATCGAGTGATTGGAAGAAATTCTTCTTGAACTATAAACAAGTGTTTTCATCTGTAAAAATGAACCGAGAACCAAATACTCACCAGGAAAATCAAACATAGAAATGTAAGATTCTATCCTTATACTTCCGATAAGTCACGGAAGTTGCGCTAAAACATTTGGGGAGAATGTGGTTGCGCAACATGATGAATGCGATCAAACTGATCGCTTTGTCAAATGTTAAAAGTCCGTCCCTTTGTCAAATGTTAGACCGGATCCTAAATTCTAACCAGTTGAAAGTCCATTGAGATTCAATGTCTTGGACGAATCATGATTCTTGTGTGAAGATAATCTTATCTAAGTGAAATTTTACTTTTGTTGCCTTTATATATGCGCTAAGCTCTTTTGTGAGCTGGAGCAGCAAGTGTGTTAATGCTCTTAATCCTACACTCTGTATTTGAATCTTTTTTTAAAAAAAAAATGTCCTTGAACAGTTTAATGAAATAAGTTGAGCATCGCATTTGTAATTAGAAGTACGTAAGTTTGAAACTAATTAATTTTAATCTAAAGTTTATACAACAAAATTTTATACCTACAAATATTCTTTTCATGATTATTATTATTTGTATTCTTTATCCTGATAAAGATTTCCTCAATTCCGGATGAACAATTAAAAAAAATCTGTGAAATATAAAGTTAATAAAAAGCTTCCATTTCTTCATAAAGTGATACGATATATGATTAAAATGATGATATGATTTTAAATATGATGTTTGTAGGTGTGTTTGATAGAAAGTTTTAGAAAGAAAACCTTATTTGATTGCTGACATGGATTTCAATATTATATACAAAACTATATAAATTAAGGATTCATATTATTCTCTTAAAAATGGTGCAGTTCTACACAGCCAATAAACAAACTGTCTCAATTTATGTATTATAATACATGCACACAGCTGGTAATTTTAAAATTTGCCCATCCCCAGAAAATATGACACCTGATTCTTTTTTACGATAGTGGTTGTCTCTCTTGTCTCTGTTAACCCATTTTTATCGTCATTTCTCGTCCAAGTAGGACTCATCTGGTCGTTGAATTTCTTTAAAGGAAGGGTATTTGCTGGATAGACTGATCAAACAAACTCCAAATATAAATCCTATTGGACACGTTTGTAAGCTTCTTGATATAGAAATTACTACTCATCAATCCTCTCTAATCCACTCCCTGGAAACATCGTTGCTGCAGGAGACAGACAAACCACAAAGAGGGACTCAGTAATTATCTCTTTTCTAACAAGATTTTGAACTCTTAGAGTTGCGTGACACTGAAAGCATTTCATAGCTCATGATAAAATCAGCTTGTATTTGATCTTGAAACATAAGTATTGAACTGTTTCGTGCCTTTGAGCATTAGTGACAATCAAGAGGCTCTTGTTTACTCTCTCTGCACTATAAGGCTGTAGGACTCCAATTATCTTAATTGAGTTAGGGCAAATTCGGATATGCTGAAATTCAAATAGTTGGTAAAATCTCAGAAATTTAGTAAAGAAAAAGATTACCAGCATAAAAAAATTCTGAACTTTATAACATGAAATTAAGTAAAAAAGTAAACGATCCTAAACTAAATAATGCAATGAAGTGCTCGTAGTTAAATACTAACTGTTTAGAATAAAAATGAATTTTTATTTTTATCAGATGTTTTTATTATTAGTTTGGAAACTCCACAGATTGTGTTTATTTTACAAAAAGTATTGACAACATTTTTAGAGCGATATCGGAACTATTTCATCAAAGTTTAAAATGTAAAAGCTATTTTTTAAATAGTTTTCATAACCTCATATCCTTTTTTATTCCTAAATTATAAATCTGCATCGAAATTTTCATGATAGACAGGACTTAAATAAAATTTCCAGAAATTTTAATTTCTTTTTCTCTCTTTCTTTTTCTCTTCTTCTTCTTCTCAGATCAAAGACACAATTGTTTGTAGATATATGGAGGAAGACTTTATGGGAATATGTTGAGAAAGTATATATATGTGCAATATTTATATATAAGCCTTCATTTTTGTCAAGGAATTCAGTGGCATTTTCGAGATATGACTTGCACTTTGAATTGATGTTGTTGATTTCATTAAAAGTCATTGGGTTACTGAAATGGAATTCTTTCAGTAAATATTGGACTTGAAGCTTTTTCTTAATAATATTTTGAGTTTATTTTAACATTTTTTCTACTCTTCTTATTTTTAATTTCCGACCTGTGACAATCATGATCCCCTTATTGAATCTTTCTTTGCATTGACTAAATCAGGTTATTGCATTTTTTTTTCATCGTTTTCGACAGTCAAAAGGCACGATTTTTTTTGTTTCAGCCATTTAAATAAAGTCATACTCTTTTCAAGGATCACGATGTATTTCTTTTATCTCCCATTCAACAGTTTCTTACTGAGTTCTACAAACTGTTTTGCGGTGAGTCGCAAGCCTCGAAAATAGATCTAAATTATCTTTTTAGAGTTTTTTAACTTGAAAATGTCGGGTTATTGTTTTATTTATTGTTTCTGTAGGTATATTTAAATATTTTGCAGTTGATTCGTAAGTCGATGGATATTTTTCTTGTTCAGATAATTGGGAATTCTTATCTTGTGTTTTGATAATTAGAGCTCTTCTATAATGCCGCATTTGCAGCTAATGATTTCTTTATTTTCGTTACTTAACTTTATTTACATATCAGAGGGATTAAAGAAACGAGAAATCTTTCATTTATATTTCAAGGGGGTTGTCCCATAAGGACAACTTTAAATTCCTCTTATTAACTCGTAAATAAATTCATCAAAATGTATCAGTTTTCAAAGATGCCACAAATTATGAAAGCTCTTTTTTGAATATCAAAGTACATTTAGCGGAATCAGAATTGCAGCCACTGATATTCTTGTGATAATCCTAATGAGATGCTTTTTGGCTACAGAGATATTCTTGTCCTTTTATTCACTATTTTAGACGAAGGGAAAACAAAAAAAAACTCATGTTTAACCGTTTTGAATTTAGTTATAGATATTAAGGTACCAATATTTTATATACATATATCATACACTCGTGGCATAATTTTTGTAGTATCATTTAAAGAAAGATTATTTACATAATAGCCTTGTACTTCTAAATTTTAATATTATACTTGCAAAAGGAAAATGAATTCGGTGGGAGGAGGGGGGGGGGATTCTCCGCCGTTTATTTTATACATGGTTTACTTAAAAGTGCATGGGGATCTGTTACCAACTTTAGAGAAGCCCTTACAGAAATGAGTGAAATAATGAGATTACAGCATAGAAATTGATCAAATATTCTTGAATATGTAGTGAATAGCTTATAAGCTAGTTAAAAGCTACGCTACCCGAGCAATTGCTTTTGTATTTCGGCCATGTTACTGGGCTGCGAACCACAAGGTCCAGGTTCTATCCTCGCTCATTCCAATCCGCCACAAATACTAAGCTTTCTAAAACCACATAATCCTTTTCCTTCAATTTTGTATGTTTCTAATCAAGTGTTATTCTTGTGCAAAAGAAAATGTCACCAGCCTGGTATTTACATATCTAATCAAAAGGGTTGTAAGTATCTAGAAACCCAAAAATCTCAAAATATATATATATATGAATCACTGGCACGCTCGCAATTTAATAAAAGATGAATAGAATCTGGGGGAATTTTTCAATTTCAAGTTCCTTTTTTGTTTTCCCTGAAGAAAGAGAAAGTGCTAGTTTCCTTAATTTTTCTAAAAAGATTATAATGATCTTAGATTTATACCATATTGTTTCCCTCCATTAATAAAACATTTGTAGGCAATTTCAGCGACACCAATTTACTGTTACCAACACATGACTATTTCTCTTAGACTTCAAAGCAAAGAACGGGCAAATCAGAACAAAACTCAGCATTTTAACTGGAAAGTAATAGCTTTAAAAAGATGACTTAATCCAGAAAGGATATATAAATAATGCGACAACCGAAGCATTACTTTCGAAGTTTGTTTTGATCGAAAGGATGATGGCATAAAGGCTTGTTTGCTTTTGCAGACGATACAGATGTCACACACGATTCCCCGGAAGATGACTACATTCGAAGAACTTCGCTTACGCCTACCACAAAATCGTCTGCATCCCTGGAGTATCTGACTCTCCACATGCTGAAAGACATTCAGGTAACTATTTCTGCTTTCGAAAAGTTCTTCTTCCAGAAATCATTCCATCGAATAAAAGAATTTTGTTCTTTCAGAAGAAGATGCGAATGACAGACCCCTGGGACACCCTGAGGCGAGGTAAGAATTTTGTTGCATCTTTGATGAAGAAAATATTTTTTTTTCCTCTTCTTCTTCTTCTTTTTTTTTTTTTTTTTTTTTTTTTGCCTCGAAAATTTTTATTCCAGTAAAGATAATTGCATTCCTTTTATGGGATTTAGAGTACAAAGCAGAAGTAAAAAATGAAATTTTCACAATTTTAATTTCACTCTCTTTAATTGAAAATGACATAATGCATTTCAAGAAGAGCTGTGCTAATGTATTTCGGCAAAATGCAGAAGCTCAAGCAAGCGTTTTTTTCTTTTAAAACGTCTCCGTTTTTGATATAAATAATAGGAAAGCTCTCTTTTAGACAAAAACAATTAAATTGTGTCCTCACAACAGTTAACCAACAGTAAAGCAATCATTTCTCACTTTGCAATATCATTCCTTTTTTTTTTTTTTTGTTCGAGAAAAAGATGTACTGCAGGCTTATTATTAAAAAAACATTTTAAACGCATTTTTAGGAAAATATCGCTATTCCTTCAAGAGCACTGTCACTAATTAAAAAATATTTTTTCAATTAAAATCTCAGTAAGTAACTATTAAAAAAACCAACAAAAATATTTAAAAAATGAAATATGTGCTCTGTAAAAGCAAAAAATATATTTTAAAAATGCAATATGTGCATTGTAGCAGCAAATACTGCAACCAATCTTTGTGATACTATTTAGGACAGTGAAAATAATTTCCAGCATACTCATTTTGATTTAAATCAAAAGGTTTATGTAATTTGGATATATTATTGAATTCTATTATTATATTCTGTATTGCATTATAGTGTTGCAATGTTTTTATAACTGTGACAATATTTTTCTAAAGATGTGATTTAAAAAAATCAATCAACTGTATTGAATTTCAGAATATTGATTCAAGTTTTGTTCATTCAAAATATATTTTTATGTCTAAGAAAGAATTAAATGCCACTAAAAGCTGGAGATATTCAAAGCTTTAAAAAATAGCTTTTAAAAAAAGAAATGGCATTAAATAATTTGTTTTCTATTACTCAACAGAATAATTTTCAACTTAACATTATAATTCAGCTTTTTCTAAAGATAGCATTTCTTTTATATCATTTTTCATTAGTTTGAAGAGGTATTTATAGTATATCTCAAAACAACAAAAATCATCACAGGGTTGCTATCAGCAAGAGGTTTGTTTATCTCTTAAAGTATAGCCTTTTAGAATTCATATTAGACATTTCCCTTGAGGAGAAGATACACTAACAACTATACTAAAGAAGTTAAGCAATTTAATTTGCATTGCAATATTTTGATCGGTTCTGAATAGAAATTCATCAGACATGCTGTTGATCAGATTGAATTCTTTAATCAATTCGCAACACTGTTTGGGGGTAGGAATGGATGGCGGATGGAATGGATAAGGCGAACACCTCTTTAAAACCAAAACAAAGGCTTTTATTTCATGCCGACATGAGGAAATTGTAACTGAAAGTTATTGTAAATATTGTCAAATATATATGCACAGATGCGTGTTAAAGTTACAGCTAAAATATGAGTATGGAAAAGCTAATTGGAATGCCGAGGGATAACAGGTGGATAATCACTAGAATTCGAATCCGACGTTCGAGTCCGTAGATCACCACAACACAAAGGGACAATAAAAAGCCTTC
Source organism: Argiope bruennichi (assembly GCF_947563725.1). Lineage (NCBI taxonomy): Eukaryota > Metazoa > Arthropoda > Arachnida > Araneae > Araneidae > Argiope > Argiope bruennichi. The sequence goes on along the minus strand of NC_079154.1, from coordinate 124,210,892 downwards.
TTGTACAAAAAGAATTTATCAAATGAGAATAAACTCTTTCTAGTTTTAAATCTCAGAATTCTTACTAGTTAGATTCCACTTCATTTTATTATTTCCTGATGTGAGATTAGATAATGTTTGTTAAATTTAATCATGAATGAATATATTTTACATGAAAATGAGATAACATTGAGGTGTCTGCTGGCACATGTGATCTTCCGGACTTACTTTCTAGAAGTATTTTATACTGAGTGCCATATTTGGAAAAATTTTAGATGAAATTTATACAAAAATGAAAAAAAAAGTTAAATATGATGCTGTGTATGATTAAATACCGTTTGTATTAATCATACATAATTTGTATCTTCGTTATAATAGAAGAAATACTGCAAAGTTTTAAAATAAGTATTTCTTATTGGCTTCTAAATTAATGGAGATACGAAGATAAATTGCAAAATGTTATTCTCAATCGCTGCCCTCGTGAAACACGTGTTTCGAGTAAGAAGTAAAATTTTAAGGAAAAGCATTTGCATCTCTTGCGCATTATATTTCAATTCCTTCTCTGCTTTCGCAGGTTCAGAAGACAGCTTTTCATACTACCTGACCGCACTTCCTATGTTCGTGCATCCCATTATTTTATTCCGACTCCTCAAGCACAGGCTTCTCACATCCCTGCGTCGCAATGCTGGAGAGAATAGAAGTCGAGCTTCATCTGCTGGCAATGAGGAATCCCTGAGACTCAGGAGACACAACGACTCTTCTCCTAATCTACAGGTGGGCCGCTCGGGGCTCACCTTTCTGACGCCCCTGCAAATCCCCCCTTCCACGCAGAGCGATTGTTCGGCCAGTCCCTCTCCATCCTTCAAGAGCAAGAAGACTTTCAGGTTCTGCAGCCTGAGGAGGAAGAAGTCCGTGAATGAGGGTGCTTTCAACTCTTCGCACAGTGATACTAGTGAGGCTGACATAGTGGCTTTTCAGAGGGAGCTTCAGAATCTGCCAACTTACCATAGTAAGAAGGTATGATTAGATTTCTTTGGTTTTGCTGAAGAATCCGTACTTCATTAGATCAAGTGATTTAACCATTGACATCAAATCAAAAGAAGATGACTGATTTGATTACCTTTTTATGGCACAAAGGTAGTAATGTCCAAACTGATTTTTGCACCATAAAAATATAATCATTCGATCAATCTAACTAATCAGCAACTAAATCTTTTGAAACTAACATTACCATATTTTTGAATATGGTATGGTTGAATCAATTAATATAATGTTAAATCAAAATTAACTGGTGATTGTTAAATCCATTAACAGATTGTTAATTATTAAAAATTGAAATTTTTCGGTTGATGTTGTCTGATTCGAACAGAAAAAAGAATACCAGAACATAATGAATATAAAATTATAGCAGCGGAACGTACGTGTTTTACTCCAGTTCGAATAAAAATTATAGAACATCTTCATTCTTACTCTATCTTTACAAAAGAACTGAAATAACTTTAACACTAGAACAGAAATTTTATATTGAAGAATATGCTAAAATTTCAGCAGTTATCTTTCTCATCCTAATTGCGACACACTAAAAAATATTTTTATGCTGAGAGAGAGAGAGAGAGAGTTACCTGGAAATATGACTGACCGATACAGTAAGTGATATGCTACAATATTTGTACTTGATCCATAAACACCTGTTCGTGGTTCAGAAGAGAAAGGAATTTTTAATATCTTTGGTTAAGAATGTAAAATAAGCAATTTAAATTATGTCCTACATAGTTATTTTAAACTGCAAGAATATTAGTTTTCAGTAAGATTTTTCGAGATATAAGAGCATGAACTTCAGAATTCTGACAATTTAGTTTTTGAATGCCTTCATGTTTCAATCGAAGATGCAGTAAGCACGGTCTTTACCCCTCCCCCCACTTCTTTCAATATATTTTAAAAGGGATTATTATTTGTTCAACCACCTGGCAGGATAATATGAAAAATCCTACTGATAAGATTTTTAATTAAAGTCACCATATTGCCCTCTTTCTTCATATAATTGATTCAATAAAAAAGGGACGATAAATATGAATATATACAATTAAGCAAATTTTTTTCAATAACTGCTGTGAAAAATAATGCATACGAATTATGTTAAGTCTAGTCATAGATGATGCTCTGTTTTCTGTCTTTCAGAAACTTTATTCTGCAATTATTCCTTTCACATATCTTGGATACTTTTAACGTTTACATATCAGATTAATGAATATGAACAATGAGCTTGAAGATATAAAAAGTTGTTATATAAGTGCCTTTAGATAAGATCGAAATCATTCTGATAGTAGACTCCTTTGACTTGGTAAAACAGTATCAATTTACCATAATATTTCCATGATATAGCAATTTAATTGAAGCAAAATTGCATATTTTTATTGTAAAACAATTTTTATGTAGATATTGTTCTAACATTTTTATTTTGAATATTTGAATTAAGATAAGCATAAAAGCACATAAGTCTGTAGTTAAAAAGAACAAAAACACATTTAAGATATTATTATTTCAGACATATACGAATTCTTCAAAGGCTTCTCAAACCGCAGTGAGGCTTATAGACAAGCATACAAAATGCAAAGAACATAAATTAACAGCCCACAGGAAAGAGAAAATAACTCTCTGAGTTGAACCACCAATTCAGGCTGAAACGCTTCAGTCTAAAATAAAATTTGCAGAAAAAAATTCTAGCTGACTTTAACTTGTAATACTATTTATATATTTCAGGGAAGGATGGGAAAATTTTTAAAATTTCTCTGAAGACGATTTTATAACTTTGAGAAACTAATAATCAAAATAGAAAAGCTGAAGATAAATAACTTATTATGCTGTTAACTATAGATGATTTGTTATAAGAAAATTGAAATAGAATTTTATTGAAAAATGTAGTGTAACCTCGATTAAAGAACTTAATTCGACTCTGAATCTTACTCATGAAAATAAGCGAAAGAATCTTTCCCATAGGAATCCTTTAAAGTAGGGCAGTTCGTTCCATTACGAAAAAATTCCTCAAATAAATTCATAACAATGTCATTTATTATTAATAATGTATGATTTTTTTACAAGAAAATTGCCTATTTGCCTGAAATTTGTCTTTGGTTACACTTCAAAATTTGGTGAAAATGAGACGCAGCAATTCTTAAATTAACAAGTAGCGCATACAGCTAAAAATGTTTTATTAAGATGATGCTTTTCAACGCACGATGCAATAATTTCCCATACTTTTAATATTTCCTTGTAGCAGTTGCATTATTGTATCGTCGCTTTTGGATAATACATGGCGATGCCTGATTAGGTATGGCGATTGTAAATTAGGAGATGTGATACTGTTCTGTTGAGGTGTGCGTGTCTTCATGTTTTGCGTTTGTTTTGTGTGAAATGTGATCATTTAATAAATGTTCCCAAAAACATACGTCCTTTTGCTCCCATTGCACAGATCATAATGATCTTCATTCCACCTCATCCTTGGAAAGTTGTTGCTGTGTTAAAGTCTATTTCTTCTTCTCCTGACCCAATTTCCTCCGCAGCTATTTGCTATGTTACAGAATACAGTTTTATAAGTTTTTCGGTAGTTCTGGCTATGCTCCTCCACCAGCTCATCGATGCCGTTGTTGTCTACCTCCAGCCTCTTAATCTTGGCCAGATCACAATCTTGTCGATTTCACAAACACTTGGTCAAACTCCTCGAAATCGCGAGCGATAAAGCTAACCGGTCGGAACTTCTTCCATGTATAAATAAGGAATCTCCTCAGACAAGCTCTCAACACGGACTCAAGGAAATACAGAGCAATTCCACTTCTTCCAATGTCCCCTCTTCACTCTTTTTGCGAAAGATCGCTCGTTAAAAGTCATTTCTTCCCATTTTGTGTTGCTCGTTTTGAGAGGTGTTCGTTAAGTGAGATTTGATTGCATAAGCAAAATTATTGAAATCATTTGGAGCGATAGTTTATTTTTTAATTACATTCATTGTAATCCTCTGATTTTTTAAAACTGTAGTATCCAGAAATCCATTCAGTTTATTCTTAAGAACTTTTTCCTTTCTGTTATACGTCAAATCATTTAATGTTTGTTCGCTTTACTATATCAGCCAACTATAGTCTCAAACCTTCAGATACTGTTTGTTATATGAGTAAAAACCACATGAATAATTTTTTAACTACATTTCTATATAGATAAATGAAAAAGGTTGTTCAAAGCAAAAAATTAAGTTAGTGCATGGCGAATAATTTAACTACAAAGTTCATCATCATGTTCTTTTAATATCACGAAGCCACCAACATCATTTTCTTCTATTAGCAAATACTACATTGCCTACCAGCAAAAGATTTGAACTTTGGACTGCTAGAAGTAAATAAATTTTATAGATGATGGATTTGCAGTGATTTTTGCTCCAATTTCTAAGAATCTACCAGCAAAAGATTTGAACTTTGGACTGCTAGAAGTAAATAAATTTTATAGATGATGGATTTGCAGTGATTTTTGCTCCAATTTCTAAGAATCTACCTATTGGCATTGTTTGTCTTGTATATGGATATGGATAGTCAATAGTACTATAATTTATACTAAATTATATTATTTTATTGGTTTATATCATTTTAATGATATAAACAAATAATTTTTTAAAAAAACTTCAGTTAATTTATCGAATGTGACGGAAGCTGCCGAAGAAAAAAAAGCAGTATTTTTCTGATCAAAAGAGTTCTGACATTATGAAGTTTTTCTCTTTTGTAAAGAATAATTTGTGAATAAACTGTGTTTCTTTTTTTCTTGTAAATAGTGTAAAAGTCTTTTCCTAACCTATGCTTTTTCTTTACAAATACCTAACTTTTAATTATTGAATTCAAATTTTTTCAGATTGATATAAATACTCCATATGGTTCTTGGAATAAAAGTTTTCGTGTTTCCACCGATGAAAAAAAAAGTGACAATGTTATTACCTGTCAAACTTGACAATTCTCATCACTTAGTTTCCATTGTATTAAGCAGCATATAGGAATTCACAATAAGATGCACTTTTTTAGCCTAACAAAGTGTAAAACTAGAAATAGTTTTCCCAAAATTGTAAATCGAGAGTATAATAATAATAAAAAAAAATATTGTACAACATTATTTAAATTTTTAATTCATATTTAATGTTACTTTCTAATGAATTATAAAATAATTAATCAGAAATCAAATAAAATACATAAATCTAAATACTTTGCAGCAAAGGCACAAATAAAGTGACCTTCAGACCGCCACGCCAGATGATAAATATGGCAAATTATTCATCTAGCATCTCTATGAATACAAGACAGTTCCCAGAATTAAAATCTGTAACTGTAGCAAATAAATCGCTCATCATTGTCTTCGCGAGCCAGTACCTTCGTAGTATAAAGTTTCAAATACTGCAACGCGATCGTAGCCAGAAGTGGACTTCCTCTGGCGTTTCTATTAATAACGGGGAGTTAAGAGCAGCAGAAACAAAGCGTTCTGGTAATAAATCAGATTAATTATTTTTAAAAACATCACGTGCTTTGAAAGCATACTTGTCTGGGAATTCCTTCTGTTCGTCGCGAAAGATATGTGAACACGCAAGAGTTAAAAAGAATGTCGAGTTAAACAATTGTTTCTTCATTTATCTAAAAAAATCAAAAATTGCTTCAACTAAATGAAATTTCCCATTAGCAGTTGTAATTCACTATTATAAGGCTTATGTCTGCTTACAGACGTCTTGATTTAATATTACTAGCTGTAGTAATCTGAGATCTCAGATTTTTTTTCTCTTCCTGTATGTTTGTTGTTATTTAACGAAGTTTTTAGATTACATCTCTCTGTTTAGAGATATTCTCTATGGTCTTTGCATTTTTGTAGCAGTGATCAGATAGATTTTTTTTTAAAAAAATTAGAATATATATAATTACAAATTAAAACTTTTATAAAATCTTCCATAGTACATCCAGATTTAAAACAAGTTGTAAATTAAAAAGTTTTTGTTTTTATTTTATCATATGAGTAGTTTGGACAGCAAAATTAGATTAACTAGAAGAACCGTATATGCTCAATTAAATGAAAGTTGAATTTGAAAATCTTATTATTTTTGATTAATAAAGTGGTTTAAAATTCATTTGTAAGATCCTTTTAAAATAATAAATCTTTAATGCGAAAGATCCAGGAGTATCAAAGAATTCGATACATGTAACACAAGAAATAAGACGAGTGAATCTGCGTATGCGTTATATAAATAAATATTAAATAATGGCAAAGTGTAGTTGCATCTGTTATATAGGCTACTTGAGCTGCCATAACATTGATCATAATTTTAATAACCTTTTATGAGTAGGTAGTCAAATCCGAATTTGCAGCTTTTGATTGCTACAATAAAAAGAAGAAAACGGATAGTCAAACCAAAAAAAAATTTTTTTCTTTTACTCGTTTATACTGAAGGATTCTAATTATTAGTTATTAAAACCATAGAGTATGAAAATTTCAATGAAATATATCAACCCTATGTTAAAATGTGTACTTTTAGGCATACAGTTTATTAAAGATAATTTAAGTAAAATTAATTGTACAGTCAGTTAAAAAAATACAAATAAAAGTTCGATTAAATTGACTCTGATAATGTTAATGAAATTTGTTGTTTCTTACGTGAAAAGGTATTAAATGATATTGAACAAATTCGATATAAATTAAATACTTAAGTAAAAAGCAAAAGAAAAAAGTTATAATGTTTGGACTATAATTAGTTCACATATTATAACAAAAAACACAATTCTAATGTGAAAAAAAATATTAAATGATATTGAACAAATTCGATATAATTTAAATACTAAGTGTTGCAAAAACAAGTTATAATGTGTATGAATTAAAATTAGATTTTCAAAGAAGATTTAACAAGAAAGGAAGAAATAAGTAATTGTTTCATGCATTTAGATAACCATTTTAAACGTTATTAGTAGCAATTAACGCTATGCGTTGAACTTTAGATCGGAGATGACGAAAGTCATTTTACGTTAATCAAGCGAGCATGAATTGACTCCTTTGTGTAAGCAAGAAATCCTTGCTGTTCAGACAAAATATAAAATTATGATGATATCATAGATATCATTAGATAGATATTATCAGATATCGTTAGTTTAGGAAGCAGCAAAGAAAATGCATTCATTATTGTAATGGTAAATACAGCATTATTGCAGATTGAACATATACCAACGAGAAAGCATTTTGGACTTGATGCAATGTAACATAAGAAAATATTTAAATTTCAAAAAAATTTCTTCAATTAATTTAAAAGTTCAATTATTTAAATCAGGCGATTTTCAAATTCTAAAAATAAAGGAATGATGCCAAGGCTAAATTAGAAATATTTTTCATTTCATTTTCTAATCTTTCATATTTATTTCATTGAAAGAATTTAAAGTATTTCCTTTATTATTATTATTTATTATAATTAATTTTGAATGAATTGATTTCTAGACTTACTTCCACATATTTATACATTATCAGCGATAGTTTCAGAAATTTTTGCTGGCAACGATGGCGATTTATAACTTTCATGTGACTCAATGCTCCCGGAGATCAATTGTTGTGATTTCACTTACAGTTCAGTTCTGAATAGTTAATCGTGAATTCTTTTTATTAAGTTTTAATTTAAAGTTCAATTTTAATTAAAATCACAAGATGAATTAAATTATTTAACTTCAATCAATTCATATTTTACTTTTTTCTCTATTTTATAAGATTTTACGATATTTCCCAGTTTTTATTCCAGAAATTTTTATTGATAATGAGCGTAAATTGATTTTATCAGTTGAAATTTTCATTCCCAGTGTTAAATATTAAAAGCAACAATAAAATATGATAGATTGGTTTAGAAATATTAACATTTCTTTAGTATTCTTGTGCAATCATCTAGCTTAAACAATAGTTTCTACCATTATTACTAAGTGGCATCTTAAAAGTATCTAATGTAATGGTATCTAAGTGTCACTGATGCACTTGCATGCAAAGTACCGTGCTTTCACATTCCCTTCTCACCTGGCAAGATTTCATCTGATTTTACCACAGTCATAAAATGTTGAGATCACTTACGGTTTGATCATTCTAAATCATTTATTATGATCTAAAAGTATCTTGACATTAATGGAATTTTAAGTATTTAATTTTATTCGCTCAGTTTCTTTTTGATACTGAATAGTTTAGGGCATTGATTTTGATTCAAAATAGATCATTCCAAATGCGATAAATAATGCAAATTTACTTACAAAAAGAAAACAACATTGTGTTGAACACAGTCATACTTACTTCTTCTCAAACATCGAAACAGCAGAGATAGATAAGCATATCGGTGCTTAGTATGTTATAAAATATTCAACGAAAAGCAATACTATCTCTGAACCAACATTATCAAGATTCAAATCCGATAATCTCATCATTAATCAAGAAAGGATGAAGTCTTTCTTTCAAACCTAAGATATTTTTTAAAATCGTAAAAAATTCTCGTGGCACGATACTTTAAAAAGATTCTTTAAAACTTTGTACATCGCTAAAATCAGCTAGAATTCGTCAAGTGAATTCCACGTGGATTTTCCCAATTAGACGAAATGCCCAACAATACTGTTACAATATTATTATGATATAGTGCAATGTTTTGTAATATCGATCGACAACGTACAGATATGGTGTAATGTCATATGCTAATAGGAATTTTTCGGTTCTTCTTGTTCTGTAACAAGGATACTAAATAGATTTGAAAAAAAAAATCAAATGAATACATAATGAGAGGAAGCGCCCATTTTTTATATACTGAAGTTATTTATAATAGTTTCTGAGAAATAAATTTTCAACTAAAAATATTTGACTCAATTCCATCAAACAGCTTACCTAGACGATTATCTTTCTACCAATACTTTCAGTGTTTATAGCATTTAGAATGGAGAGATTTGAAAAAAATAAAAAAAAGCGACCAGACACTAGCTCATAATATGTGTCACTTATAACTCGCACTATCACTCTTTTCAGAAATTTGATCTTGTTCCTAAAGATGATTATTTTCCTTTCTGTAATCTACGATAGATGGTATATTTCATAATAGTCACCTTTGGGATTAACTATCTAGTTAGTAATACTGGTTATACTTTAGTTCATTTAAATCGTTACGATATAACTTCATGTCCATAATTCCGTCAAATTTTCAGACATTAAAGTCATGCTATTTTAACTGTCTTGTATTTGTTCTTTTCATTTCATACGTGAACTTTTCTAATTTTAGCATAGTTCTATAAACATGATAGTGCTATCAAAAACATAAATGTCTGGAACGTCTAACTTTCGCGGTACTGTGACTTCAGTTTTCTATTTGTCTTGTAAACTACATATATATTGTACAGAATTCTTCTTTAACCCTATAAAGGGCCATTTTTTTCTAGTCATAATATGTTTAAATATTTTTAGACTTGAAATTAGAATAAGAAAAGGGATTCATTTAACTTATTAGATAAATTTAATTTGATTCATTAATTAATTTGGTTCATTAAAAATTAAGTCACAAATCAAGACACATCATTTTGTGTAAGATAAAGAACTGAAGCATCTAAGTTTCTGTCTTTCTAAAAAAATTGTCAGAACTTATGCCAACCTACATAATTTCATACAAATATTGATAAATTTGTTGAGAAGCATACTTCCCACAGCCCTAGAAAGGGTTAACTTACAATAATGGAAGAAAATCAAGCTATTAAATATTTTATGAAATAATAAAAACTGTTTGAATATCAGGGCGTAGATGTAACCTATTGTTAGAAATTAGACAAAAAAAAATAATTTTCTGTCTCCAAAACTCTCAAGAAATTTGCTAGAATATTTAGTATTATTGAAAATATAATTTTTTTGGAATTTTACGATGATGTAAAAGTCTTTTTGTGCTGTATTACTTTCGGACACAATATTAGAAAAATATTTAAAATTTCGCACAATTTTTTAATTAATTTTGACATTAATTTTTAATTTTTCGCGTAATTTTAAAATTTCAAAAAAAAGTTGGCCTAAAGTGCGCATTCTCAACTTCCATGACAAGTTGGAAGCGCTGGCACTCACATATTCATCGTTACTATTAATCGAGATGAACAAAGAACGCATTAAAATATTTTCTATTTTCTAAAGATTACTGATGTATGTTATTTCCAGCGTTTACAGAAATATTCAAGAATTTTCAACACCTGTCAATGGATTCACTAATGTATCAGCTCAGTGGCCGGCGTCCTTGCATAGGGGTAGCGCATCTTCCCCATGATCTGGGCGTCCCGGGTTCGAATCCCGGTTTGGCCATGGTTGTTCTTCATCTGTGTTCTATAGGTGACCCCCTGTAAAAAGAGGTTGTGCAAACGAATGTGTGAATTTCATGCTCATATGAGCTAGAAGTCAGACTTCTGCCCTCGGGTGCTCAGGGGTCTTTACTCTCAGAAGTTACTGCACCCCCTTTCCGTGGTAACGCAGACACGACATCAGTAGCAGCAGCTCAGTGGTTCAATCTTTTTTCTGTTTTCATTTTCTTATATACACCTATTCTTCCTTAATTCACCGAATTTTATTACCATTCATAATTTCTAATCCATATCTGAAATGAGTTAATAATGAATACATGAATGACTGCTCTTTAGAAGTGTTCAGTATTAATAATAAAATATGGATTGGTTTTTAAAATATTAAGTTTGTTACTACGATGCCCAAAGAAAGGTGGAGTACTGCTTCGTACAATGGAATATATCATAATTTTTAATGTGTTAAACCAGTGCGTGTGTATGTTTTATGTGTGTACCCGTTTTATGTGTTATAAAACGAGCTAACATTTCGGTAGATGCTACAATAGTCAGGTAAAAAGGTACTGCGTCAAACTCTGAACTAACTTGAAGAGAATATCGCATGCACATGGCGTCCTTCTGATATCTGCTAAATCTAACGTAAATCATGAAAAATAATGTACAAGAGCTGGATCTATCTTCAAATTATCATTAATTTTCGCATATCATCATCTTTGAGGTTAAGATTAGATGATTATTCCCATTTTTACCCTTTCTAGAGCCGTGGAAAGAATGCTTCCCATCAAATTTATCAATATTTGTATGAAATTATGTAGGTTGGTGTAAGTTCTGACATATTTTTTTAGAAAGACAGAAACTTAGATGCTTCAATTCTTTATCTCAACAAAATGATGTGTATTGATTTGTTACTTAATTGTTAATGAACCAAATTAATTAATGAATCAAATTAAATTTATCTAATAAGCTAAATGAATCTCTTTTCTTATTCTAATTTCAAGCCTAAAAATATTTTAACATAATATGGCTAGAAAAAAACGGCCCTTTAAAGGGTTAACTGCCGAAGTATAAATTAAAACATCTCGATATCATGATCATATGTTGCTCATAAATCAAAACTCCTTGTGTAGCTATCATATATATATATATTTATTTTTCCTTTGTTGTAGCAATCGGAATGTTTGCTGCGCCCCCGCTCCTGCTCTGTGCCCCGCGTCACCTTGGACAGTTCTCCCATCACCCGCAGTGCTACCACAGAGGGCAGTTACACACTGGGGGACTGGGCTTGCTCGGAACTGAGCACTAGGGCCCAAATGCCTTCAGAAGAAAGGGCCCTTTTCCGCCTACTCCTCGAGTGGGGCCAAATGAGCCCAGATGATCTCTTGCTCGACAACAGGAAGGAAGTTGAAGAATTCCTCGATGCTGTGGGTAACATAGGAGAACAGTACAGAAGGTGGATTAACGATATTCGTAATGCTTTTCGAATGCAGGTGGGTTTGATTTTGTTTTCTTCAATCTGAAATAATTTCTTTAATTTGCTGTTTAGAATTATTGAATAATCTAGTTAAGGTTCGATCATGCTATTGCCATTCAATTCTTCTGAAGAAAATTCGTTAATAATATGGAATATGAATCATAATTCATGGAATTAAATCTTAAGGGTTATGAAAACTCCATTTTTTACCACTTAAATTTCAATTTATAAAATCATACCTAATTTTGTTACTTTAGAAATATATGTCACGAAATGTATTCTCTACGCAAATGGAGCGCAGAATTTCGGTATTTAAGTTCTTTGAAATGCCTAAAATATCTGAACACCTCATTTGGTTTATACAATATCCTAAGCTATTGTATAAACCCCAGTGAAATGGTACTTCAAAATATATATCTAAAGAAAATTTTGTGCTTAGAGTGGCGAATATAGGGTGGTCCAGAAATCTGACTTTTAAAGTCGAAATTTTAAAATTAATAATTTGCAAAAAAAAAAAAAAAGATCTTAAAAAAGGTGCAATTTGCTTTAAAAGGAAAGAAAAGAAACTGGTTTTTTTAACTTTCTTCAGGGAATTAGAATTTATTATTAACAATATATACAAAACAAATCACCAAATTGTTCTACAGATAATGGAATAGTATTTGTAAAGGAATCTAAAGAAAAGATGTTTTCTTTAGAAGCGACTGATAAATATTCAATATGACGTCCTTCATTGAAGAACACAAATTTCAAGAGAGAGAGAAATCACACTTTGGTGGCATGAACCACTATTTTTGGTGCTCATGTTTCGTATGAGTATCAGTCAGTTAGTTCTTTAGTCAATGTCCTATGTTAAATGGCGCATCATTACACCGTCCAAGGAAAAATCTAATGGTTTATTTTGTGAACTGTGAAACCCTTGTATTCTGGTTCAATGATTACAAAAATTTGATTCTTCTGCCATCATTTGTGCGGATACAGCATTTTTCTACATTTTTTTGATGACGAATTATTGATTTTTAAAGTTGCTAAAGGCATTTGAATCATCATTTACAATGACGTATTCCATATGAATTTTAGTATAAATATTAAGGTCAAATTTGAATCATGTGTCAAATGGCATTTAATATCGAATGTTGGTATGAAATAAATAATAACAATTAATTTAAGTATGGCAGGTTTTCTTTTAAAATTCTTATGTACCATATGAATAAAAATAAATAACCGACATACAATAAGTTATTTAAGCCGTGAATAAATGCAGTTCGTTAATTAGAATAATGTCTTTTTGAAGCCTCACTTGTAATATTATGGAACTAACCGCATCCCTTCGAACCACACAGATGATAATGATATCTGAGCCGGCACTTAATGGCCAAATCTCTAACTTCCAAAAGATTATTTCTATTATTTGATCCCAAAACATTTGACTCCAGGTTTTGAACCTGCAATGCTAGGCAACAAGAAACTGTGCTAACACACAACAACATTTGAGAGTGGAGTAAAAAAATTAATATGCTATGGCCATCCTATCTGGTAAGGTGGTTTAGGTATGCCATTGTCTTGCCAGGACCTCAATTTCAAAAATGGCTTAATGTTCTGCGTAGATCATAAGTCCAATTTTCAACATCATAAGACTTGCTAAAAAGGAAAAACTTACCTTTCTCTGTTATTATGTAAAGTAATAACTTCATTTTATCTGCAGTGTATTTATTTTTGTTTGGTCACTACTTAAGATGAAATTTTTCTTTGTCGCTATAAATTGCACCAAACACATTAAGAGATCTATTCAAATAATTTAGGCTTCAAATTTTTATTTATCCTAAGATAGAAAGCCACATTCGCTAAATTCAGCTAAATATTTCCGTTAAATACCTAACATTCTGCGATAAAAATGCATAGTAAAAATCTTTCAATAAAGAAGCCTTTGAACTTTAGAAAAGAATGCATGAACTTACATTATCAACTATCTTTAGCACAATCTGAAGGAATGGGGAAAATATTAGTATTAGAATCCGAGTAATCTGCCATAAAAGGATCTCAGTAATTTAAGAAACGATGGCAAATGTTATAAACCTCTTATGCAATAATCAGCACTTAAGAATTTCAACTTTTTTTTTTATACATTAATGTGCACACGCGGTAAGCTACTTCACCTTCAATCTTACGAAATAAATCATTTTTTAAATGTATTTCAATTTTTTACAGCAATTTCTTATTTGATTTTTTTTTTTTTCTTTTTGTTTAAAAGGAAAATGACTCGGACACAGAAGAAAAACAAGCCGAAGCCATACGCCGAGAATACGAGACGGTAAGTGTTAAGAAAATGTTTAAAAAAAAGCCGAAAGAAATCAATTTTTCTCATCTGTTTATTTATTTTATTCATCCTCTAACATCGTGCGACTACTTTATCAGAGATCAATGCAAGATTAAGACGCCAAAAAGGAATTTTTTTGCACTGGGAAATATTCCTCTTTCGCTGATGGAGACGATCGACTCTGTCCCTCCTCAACATTCTTTCGAGAGAGATTTGTTGATAAACAGAAATTTATAAAAATGAAAAACTTGACAAAGAGAGTCGAGAGCGAGAAGCAAAGAAAAGAAACACTCGAAAATAATGGAACCTCATTTCCCAATAGAATAAGGATAGAATGAATCCATTTGAGCGTTTGGTTTCTTTTCATATCGTCCTTACGCTTTACCCGCTTCGAATTACAAAAGAATCATTCTTTTGAGGCAGCTAGTTCCATTTCTTTCGAGCGTACGTTCGGAAGAGGAAGGGGAGTCGGAGAACTGGGAGCTTTGATTGGTCGACACGGATCTATTGCAAAGCGACAGGGGTAATCATAGCGAAGGCGCCAAAAATTCATCATCACATTGGCGGGGTTTAGTTCTAAGCCGCCAGTTCGATGAGTAGAGACCGGAGAACGTTTTTCACAAGTTCCGATCTTCCTTCTTCTCTATGGTAAGTCCGACCTACCTCCATTTCCAAAAGATAATTTTTGAGGGTGGTGGGGTGGAAGGGAGGAATGTGAAACGTAACTAGAAAAACTAGTATTGCGACAGTGACTGCTGCCTGAACTCTGAGATAACCTACTTAATTCATTCGCCTTATTATTCCTTTTTTATATATATATATTTCTAGTTTTTCACACGAGAGCGTTCAGAAACATTAAAAAAATAAATTTGATTAGCTTATTGTCAAAGTTCTTGATTAATTGCTCTATTATAAATGCATCATGGGTGTTTTTCATAATTGTTTGTTGCTATTTATTTTTATATTTTTTCTTCAGAAAATGTATTTTTTTTTCTCTTGCGTTTTGTTTTCTCGACTTTTTTTTTTCTATTTTTTGGCAGTATAAAATGATTAATTTTATCAGGGTTTTGTCTGCAGTGGATGTTTTTAGATTATGTTTTGTTTTCTGTGAATGTTTTTATCTGCTTTCAAAATGCATTTTTAAATGAATGATTGTTTACAGTGCTTCTTTGTTGTGATTTTTTTTTCTTTTCTTTTGAGTGAATGTCGTTTAACAGCATACAAATAAATGGGGGGGGGTCCCCAAGTTCTCCATTTTGGAAATATTTTGTTATATTAACATTTTTGTGTACTTGAAACGTTGAACAATTTTTCGGTTTCATTATTTGATGTCATTGTTCTCTGTTTTTAAATCTTTTATTTATTTTTTTTTATTTTAGATTTTTTTATATTGTCTTTTATTTATTTAGCAGTGTGAGGATATAGAGGAAAGCCTTGTTTTCATTCAACTTATTCATTTTTAATAATTATTGTGTAGATTTAAAAAAGAAGAAACAAGATTATATAATAGCAACGAAACAATATGAATCTTAAAAAAAACGTTGCATTGTTTTTTAACTTTAATTTTCATTCGCTTTTTTTTATATATATATAGCTGTAAAATATCTGCTGCTATTTATTCATTGAAAATAAGAGATACCATTCGGAAAGTTTGAAATATATTTCAGTTAATTTACAAAAAAAAAAAATCGTGAAAATCATGTACAGAGTTTTAAGTGTACTGATAAAAAGTTTCATTATTAAATTGTTTATAACATTTCATATTTCAGCAGATCTAAATTTTATCGTAAATTTCACTGTGTTCCTTTCCTAAGATTCCTTTTTGTTAAGATTTTCCTAAGATTTCCTTTGCTGTTCCTATACTACTTGGCAGATATGTGATGTTATTAATTTTAATGTATAAAATTTTTATTATTTATATTTAAAACGCATTTTTATTGTAAATTAAGTTATAACATATAAAAGTTTTCACTAGCAATAGAACGGATGTCCAAAATTATTTACACGAAATTTACAAAAACCCAGACTTCGATCCAAGTATAAACAAGCATTGATTGCTGTAGTAGAATATACAAACACTGTTTGTGGATTTATTTTATTTGCTTTTTCTCTCTCTTTGGAAGAACTCGGAAAATTAACAAGAAAAGACTTGTTCAACAAACCGCAAAAGAAAAGAATGTCTGTGACGACACATTAGCTTTTAATTTCTCTTCACTCTTCTATCTGAGCACTTCATGCTGACCGCTAGTGCTCGGAGCAAAGGAGTGTTTTGTTTTTTACCCATTATCTCGCCAAATGGCTTTGTAAAATTGCTTATAAATATTAGTTACTATGGCAGTTGGCTTGGTAATTTGTTGCGCTCAAGGAGCTGATGCAATTACCTGCATTAAAAAAAACTGAAAAAGTTTAGAAAATTTTATTTTTAAGTGCAAATAAAAAAAATTATAAATTATATTATTTCTTTAAATTATTCAGTAATGTTAGCAGAGTGATTTTTGTGCTGGTGTGCCATTACCTAAATTTGGCAAAAAAATTTTTTTTTACTTTAAACTATTTTGCCTAATTTAATTATACATCTAACCGCTACATAATCACCAATACCCCTACATCATCTATAGTGACGTTCTTTATATTCGTTTTTGTGAAAATTTTTATCGTGAATCCAAAAAATTTTTAATCCTTCCTTTTATTCCCCCCCCCCATCTAGTGTTTTAATATCTATTATGTCGGCTTAAAAAAAAACTCTCTCATTCAATTCATTCACTTTTAGATGTTTCAGACAAAACTAATTAATTTGACGTTATAATAATAGAAAAGTTGTTTTCTTGTAGCAACTTTCACTGAATATATAGAAATTAAAAACGAAGAACATTATTTAAAAATTTATATTTTATTGTTTATCGTCATTATGGAATTTGAAAATTATAAAAAAACATTTCTCTGAAAAATTATTGATACTTTTAAGATTAGATATCAACGACTTATGTCTGTCATTCACAGACTTTTACTTTAAAATCTCTTCTTCTGGCTATGTTTTGCTTCTTCTTCTCCATTTTTTTTTCTTTTAAAGATTCATTTTAAAAAAAATATTACATTTTATCAGTGCATAGCATTAATGTAAAAAAGAGTTTTGAAAATTTTTTGAAAAAATAAGTGCAAATCTACATATTTTTTTATTAAATATTAAAAATCTGAAGTTAAAAATTATAGCAATAAACTTGATCTCTGCGATATTTTTTGAAATTCTCTACATTAATATGCTAATAGAATGCTGCACGTGTATCGAATTTCATGATTCTGGTTATTTTCATTTTCTTTGCATAACATTTGAATGTTTTTTTTATGTTATAATAAGCAACTCTGAACAACTTTAGAAAGGAAACAATTAATATCAGTTCTGTGGTATCTCATGGTACATTTTGCTAGCGTGTTTCAGTCCCATTTTTTCGGTATAAGCATCGCCGAAGCATCCGTAGTACCACAAAGCATGCATGCATAGTATCATATCACTTATTGTACATTCATAAATTCTTTGCTCAGTTGTATAGTAAACTTTTATTTTTGTTAATATATAATAATTTAGCTTTTCATATATTTAAATTACCATACATTCAAAAACGTTTTTAGATTATTGATTACTGATTTGGAGTATAAACGTTTGGAGTACACACGTTTATACTCCAAATCAGTATAAACGTGTATATCACACACGTTTATACGCCACGTGAGTAAACCTTTTATGGAGTTTTGATATTAACTTATTTGAAATAGCCTCTGTGCTTTAGTTCCTAGTTAGCCTTTTTTTTTTTTTTTTAGTTTAAAGAGTTAAAGAATTGCATCGAGTTATATTTTCCCAATTTTTGAAGGTTTTAAGACAGAGGAAGCAAAAACCAATTACTAGTAATTTTCATTTTCTTATGCATAGCATTTGAATGTTTATTTTTATATTATAAACTTTGTTTCCCGCGAACTAATAAGCAACTCTGAACAACTTTAGAAAGAAAACAATTAATATTAGTTCTGTGGTATCACATGGTACATTTTGCTAGCGTGTTTCAATCCCATTTTTCCGGTATAAGCATCGCCGAAGCATCCATAGCACCACAAAGCATGCATGCATAGTATCATATCACTTATTGTACATTCATAAATTCTTTGCTCAGTTGTATAGTAAACTTTTATTTTTGTTAATATATAATAATTTAGCTTTTCATATATTTAAATTACCATACATTCAAAAACGTTTTTAGATTATTGATTACTGATTTGGAGTATAAACGTGTGTAAACCTGTATAGATTTTTGATATAACTTATTTGAAATAGCCTCTGTGTTTTAGTTCCTAGTTAGCCTTTTTTTTTTTTTTTTTAGTTTAAAGAGTTAAAGAATTGCATCGAGTTATATTTTCCCAATTTTTGAAGGTTTTAAGACAGAGGAAGCAAAAACCAATTACTAGTAATTTTCATTTTCTTATGCATAGCATTTGAATGTTTATTTTTATATTATAAACTTTGTTTCCCGCGAACTAATAAGCAACTCTGAACAACTTTAGAAAGAAAACAATTAATATTAGTTCTGTGGTATCACATGGTACATTTTGCTAGCGTGTTTCAATCCCATTTTTCCGGTATAAGCACCGCCGAAGCATCCATAGCACCACAAAGCATGCATGCATAGTATCATATCACTTATTGTACATTCATAAATTCTTTGCTCAGTTGTATAGTAAACTTTTATTTTTGTTAATATATAATAATTTGGCTTTTCATATATTTAAATTACCATACATTCAAAAACGTTTTTAGATTATTGATTACTGATTTGGAGTATAAACGTGTGTAAACCTGTATAGATTTTTGATATAACTTATTTGAAATAGCCTCTGTGTTTTAGTTCCTAGTTAGCCTTTTTTTTTTTTTTTTTAGTTTAAAGAGTTAAAGAATTGCATCGAGTTATATTTTCCCAATTTTTGAAGGTTTTAAGACAGAGGAAGCAAAAACCAATTACTAGTAATTTTCATTTTCTTATGCATAGCATTTGAATGTTTATTTTTATATTATAAACTTTGTTTCCCGCGAACTAATAAGCAACTCTGAACAACTTTAGAAAGGAAACAATTAATATCAGTTCTGTGGTATCTCATGGTACATTTTGCTAGCGTGTTTCAATCCCATTTTTTCGGTATAAGCATCGCCGAAGCATCCGTAGTACCACAAAGCATGCATGCATAGTATCATATCACTTATTGTACATTCATAAATTCTTTGCTCAGTTGTATAGTAAACTTTTATTTTTGTTAATATATAATAATTTAGCTTTTCATATATTTAAATTACCATACATTCAAAAACGTTTTTAGATTATTGATTACTGATTTGGAGTATAAACGTGTGTAAACCTGTATAGATTTTTGATATAACTTATTTGAAATAGCCTCTGTGTTTTAGTTCCTAGTTAGCCTTTTTTTTTTTTTTTTTTTTTTTAGTTTAAAGAGTTAAAGAATTGCATCGAGTTATATTTTCCCAATTTTTGAAAGTTTTAAGACAGAGGTAGCAAATACCAATTACTTTGACTATATAGTACATACACTCCATCAGCTTCAAAATATGTAAAGCAAAAAGAAACTGTAACTCAGAATTTAACGTTTAATGGAAGTACTTTTTTTTACTGCATTTCATCATTACTATTAATGTATAAACTTCCGTTGCTTTTACTGAGACTATTTCGTTTATACTGACAAGTAGGGTAGATGAAGTTGACCTTGAGGTCTTTGGCAATGATATTCTTGGAGGCCTTTAAAGTATCACACATGATTAAATCATGTACTTTTCGGCTTGTCTCTCTGTAAATTTTAAAGTAATTGCATTTAATATACATTCAAGCACTCTATGTTTCGATTATCTTTTAGTGGACACTCGTAAAAAATCGCATTACATTGTTACTCATACAAAATTTAAAAAAATCGTATTATATGGGATAAGCATTATCGAATGAGTTTAGGCAAGAACAAACGTGCTCCAAATTTGTAACTGCACATTATGTGAGAGCTATTTATTTATTTATTTTATTTTTATTATTATTATTATTATTATTTTATATTATTTATATTATTTTTATTTTATATTATTATATTATTTTTATTATTATTATATTATTTATATTTTATATTATTATTATTATTTTATTTTATTTATTTATTTATCTGCTTTCTTGTATAAGAAGTATAAAAAGAGAAAATATTGTTATCGTCAAAAAAATGTGTATTTTGGTGAGTTTGAGAAATTACCACGTTTCACTTTTCTTCCCCAAAACATATTTTTAGAATTATCTCCATTTGTCTGTGAACACAATTACTCAAAATTATTGTGAGCAGGACGGCTGAAATTTCGAACATGATCACTACTCAATCTGGAGATTTCTGTCAAATTTTGAACAAAATCATTTAGAAGAAATCCGCCTGTCCACCTGTTGGAATGTAAGTAAATTCAATAGCTATAAAAAGAAGAGAGCTAAATGGATAAAATTTGGCACAGATTCAACATCTAAAGTATAGATATGTTCGAAATCTGATAACAAAAAAAAAGATA
Source organism: Argiope bruennichi (assembly GCF_947563725.1). NCBI lineage: Eukaryota > Metazoa > Arthropoda > Arachnida > Araneae > Araneidae > Argiope > Argiope bruennichi. The sequence continues at coordinate 124,190,205 of NC_079154.1, read as the reverse complement.
GAAATAGATAGGTCAAAGTGTTGACCTTTTATCGGTTTGCATATACATAAAAGAGATTGTTCAAAAGCTTAAAAACTAGGTAAATGAAATTTGGATCATAGTTTCAATATCTAAAGCTTAGTTCTTTATCACATTTCGAACCACGTCAAAGACTTGACCGTTTGGTTTTTCCAAAAACATATAAACAGCGGTAACCGAAAAACATAATGACTTACATATCTGAAATAATTTAGTATGTAATCTTGTGACTTGAATTTTAGTTCTGTATCAACTTTTTGTTTCGTCAGTCGAAAAAAAAGGAGTCCAATATACATAATCAGTTTTCGAGTACTTGTGTATTAACTACATTCCAGCGATTAATCTCCAAAAGAAAAATTGCCAAAGATCATTCTATTAAGCTCTTTCGTATCTGTTGTTCACCAGTGGCATACGCTTAATAATACACAAATAATTTATTAGAGCATATGCGGGAATGTTTCTGGCAGATTACTCCCGCTGATTTAACATGTCATTTTCACTTTATATACCTTAAAATAACAAATAATGTATTAAACAAAAATATATAAACAAATAAATGTATAAGCAAACAAATAATGTATCTTTTAATTTTCAAAAGTCCATTAAAAAAAGATTGCAATAAATTGTTTGGAATTAATAACGAATATTCTCTGCCTTTTTTTCCAATCAGGCATGCATGTGGGGAAAAAAATGTCAGAACTATGCATTATTGGTCGCGGAATTTTTTTTTTTTTTTTCTTCTTCTTATTGCATGAATTCGAAAGACTGAGATGGGTGAGATTGCTTTAAAAAAATGTATTTGCTTTTCTAGACAAACCAGGGGAATTGTTTTTCCTGAAACTATTTCTCATATTCTCTAATGGTTGTACTTTTGTATTATTGCCATATGTCAATGGCGAACAATAGTTACGAAAAAGCCTTTCAAAGTGTGATCTTTCCCAATTATTTCGGTGATTAATCGCTGACATAGGTATTAGAAAATCAAATACATATTTTGGATGTCTGCTTCCCACAGATTAGAATTAAAATTTGACATTGAACTACAACTGTAGCCACAAAATTCAGATATCAAATTTCTTATGTTTAAGTCCTTGCGTTTTTAAGTCTCCGCATTTATATAGTTCTAAAAGCACAGACCGGCAGATGGTCTACCTCTTGATGTATTTGGTTCCAAATTTGATACCTGTATACACTTTGGATGTTAAATCTGTGTCATATTATTTTATTCATTAAGCTTTCTTAGTTTTGTAGTGATCATGGTAAATCAAGTTAGGACACCCGAACAGACCAAATGAATTTTATTCAGAGTTTGATACATATCAATAAATATAGAATAAAGATTATATACAAAAATTCATTTGTCTAGCTCAAAGCATTTATGAGTTATTGGGTTCACAGATGAATAAAAATACCATGAGGGTACACAAAACACGTTTTTCAAAATGTTTTTCAAATTCAGGGGGTCTGAAACGTAAAGATTCATCAAATTCGATAAATGATTTCGACTATTACAATACTTCATCATGAGAAAGTAAAACTAATAATCAATGAAAATGTTAAATTTATCTTATTTGTAAAATCGGATGTTTATAGTGTTAGAAAAGAATTATAATTTTTTATCATATCGTACGAAGACATGTTGCATTCATACATTCGTACGTTCATGTTGCATTCATGTTGAGTATAATACAAGAATCCAGTTTAGTTAGAATGCTATAATTGTTATATAGTTTTATTAATATAGTGAAAGGTTTTACAGTTGATGTTTCATTTATTATTTATACAGTCTAGTGAATAAAGAAAAATAGCGTATTAATTGTTAATTTTGAATTTATATTTTCAATTCTATTAAATAATTCTATTAATAATTATCTTATTAATTAATTATTTAATAATTACAATAATAAATATTATTATAATTATATTAATTATTAAATAATTATTAATTAAATTTTTCTATTAATTAATCATTTTATAGTTATAATAATTATTCATTATTACTATTAAGATTATTATAATTAATAATTATATTTATTAAATAATTATTTATCAATTCGCTTTCAAACAGAAAATATAATTGATATTTTTAGTCAAAATTACTTTGTATAATATTATAGAATAAATGACTAATTTACACAAAATTCAGTGAATTAAAATCGCAAAAATATAATTAATTTGACTCTTAATAATAAAATATGATAAAGTTGAAATGATGAAATTAAGAAATAAATATCAACATGATTCATGCATCCTTTCATTTTTTGGCTTTTTGTTGAAAAACTAAATTATAAAACATTTCATTTCTGCTTTTTTTAAAATTAGTTAAAACTCTTTGGATATGAATTAATACCTGAGAGAAAAGATTTTAAAAAATTGTTTCTTTTCAATAATGTTAAGCTAAATATTGATGAAGATCCTCTTATATTTTTGAAACTTTTACTGAATGTTTAATACTGCCACAAAGTTGAGGGCTTGCATTGATTATTCGTCATGAATTATAATTACATATTTCGTAAATTCGCCAAACTTTCAAAAATTTAATTTTTTTAGAAAAAACACGATTTTTAAAATCCGCCTGTGTTATTTTATATATTTTTCATATGAAATGAGCATGATATTTTAATAAAATTAGAAAGATATATTAATTTTACAGATGTCAACAATTAATTTCCAATTTTTAAAATACTCAACGTTTTTTGAGAGCACTCATATATAATAATAAAGTTTAAAATTATACATCAATCTTTGCAATTATTCTTTTTATTTTAGTTTAAAAAATAAAAACATAAGGAAATAAAATAAATGGAAATTAAATTTAAGAGCACATTTTTACACTCAGATAAAACAGATAATATATACGGCACAGATCTTTAAATGGAATCAAAAGAAATCTTCCTTTCCAACTAGGGAGCAGAATTTTCAACATGGATGACTTTCTGTCATCTTAATAGTGATAATGAAAAAAAAAATATTTATTACAGATTCCTGATGATTTTTGCCTTAAAATTCCGTTGCAGCATTGATTAGGTATGTTTTCAGAGGAATTTTCCAGATATGTTTTGAAAGAAAATATACATTGCGAATTTGATACTTTATTTTTATTGAACTAAATAAAAGAAAATAATTTAATATTCGAAAGTCACATTCTTTGTACGGATAATAAATAATAACAAAGCACTGATTAAGGCTCTTGTTCTTAATGCTAATAATAAAAAATGCAATGAATTTAAAAAAAATAAATTTAACGATTTCATAATTTTCTTAAAAATTTAATTAAGATTATGATTATTTATCAAGATTACAAAAGCATTTTGAACTGTAATAACTCTTATGTTTGATTTTTAAATTCAATCAGCTTATGTAAAAAGTTGTTGAAACAAAATATTTGCTATTAAATATTATAAGGCAATGAAATGATGTATTCAAGATCGGGTGAAATTTTCACATCTAGAACAAGCTTTTGTTTTGACATCCCAATTGATTGTATTGGTTTTGTATAAGTCCTTTCTCCATTAAAATATTTAAAAAAAATGAAAGAAAATAAAAAAAAAGTTAATGTTAATATAAAAATTAAAATGCTATTTATTGTTTATTTTTAAAAAACAAGCATTTGTTTCAAAAATTAGAATAGCAAATTAAGTTTTTTAACAAAAGACAAAAAAATATTATTGATAGAAAATTAAAATTGAACTCGCTAATATCAATAACCTTTATGAAAAAATATTACGTTAAATTTTATTGTAAAAAGCTTTATAAACGAAAATACGGTGATATTATGTTAAAAAATAACTATAGAAAATATATGATATGAATTTTATGAAGAAACATACAGATATAAAGGGTCCTTTAGGCCCTTTAAATTAAAAACGGCATCTCGTATAGTCAAGAAGGAAACATATACCTATTATAAAGTGATTATGCTGAATATATTGAGACTTGTTATAAAAATATTAATGACAAAATAAGGAAGTTGCAAAAAATAACTTTTAAAATATAGGAGATCGGCCAAAAAAATACGAGTTGAAAAATGTACACTATACCATAATAAAAATAATTTCATTGAATTATATGCAAAATTAGCGCTGATATTTTGGGTTAAAATTATGAATTTTTCGTGTTTTGAAAAAGAATTTGTTGTGTTCGTGCGTCAACAAAAATAAAATGCAGACAAACTTACTATAAAACTAAATCTTATTACATTATAGATAATATTATCAAATTTACATCAACTTATTTTCATTCAAAATTCTAGCATCGTTTTTAAACAACAAATTAAAAGTTCCAAAAATATCACTGTTGCCGATCTGAATTTTGCAACTATTTACAAAATAAAATTTATAATTATTAAAATAATCGTTTGCTACTTTTAAATAAAATATTTACGATTTATGTCGAAACAAATTTCTTATATTTTTATTATTATATATCATAAATTTTTCTAATTGGAATTTTTGATTGATCTCCTTTATTTTTTAGTAATATTTTTTCTAAGCTTCTTATTTCCCCGTTAGGGACATTAATACCTGTCTCAATAAATTCAGCATAGTTACTTTTTTATGCGTGTATGTTTCTTCCCTGGCTATACAAGACGCCTTTTCGAATTTAAAGGGCATAAAAAGATTTTACCTATCACCATGTAAAATGCATTCCTTTCTCTTTCCCCCCCCCCCTCCTTTGACTAATAAATTATCCATTTAATTTTCGACGAGAATTAGCTAGTTGTATCAATAAAATTCCTTACTACTTGCTAAGTTGAAATGATAAAAAAAAATCAATTTAAAAATTCGTGTGACATGCTTTGGATCTCAGAGATTCATTATTAATTTTAATTTTAATTTGGGGTAACTTCTTTCTTTATTTGCCACATAAATGGGTAATGATGCTATCAAAATTCGTAAAATTATTGTCAAATTTCCAAAAATTTACTCCGCGTTATTTTCCAAAGTTCAACTAAGTGTTTATCTTTTAGAGCCTCAGTCAAGTAGAAATGTTTAAAATCTTTGAATAGCTTGATACAAGAATCTGGTATATAGATCTGGTTTAAGATCTTGGCTTGTGAACCGTAAGATTTCAGGTTCGAGACCCGATTCCACCGAAGAACCGTCGTGTAAGGGGGTCTGTTGCACGTTAAATCCGTCATGCCAAACGTCCTCCCGCTTGTGTGGTGTGGCGTGGAGAGGGGGGTGCCAGCTCAGGTGTCGTCCTCGTCATCTGACCGCTGTTCAAAATGACGAGGTCCGTCCCAAAATAGCCCTAGTATTGCTTTACAACGGGACGTTAATATAGCTAAATTAAACTAAACTGGTATATAGAGTTTTTCATATGCCGAATGCATTATGATATTTCCTTCTTTGGTTGGATTTCTTTTGTTCAGGTATGTACCTTTATGGTCAAGTTGGAAACATCACCGAAGTTGGTTTTCGTATGATTCTTAATAGACTTTTAAAAAGAATGTTAGGTTAAAGAATGGAAATCGAGATTGATTGGTTTCCAGTTCTTGACATCTCTATCGTCCAAAATCCCGAATTGAGTATCTGCAAATAGCGAAATCTTGTCTAATTAAAGAATCTTTTTTGGCTTCTGACAACTAAAAGGTTTGATGACTGTTGAAAAATGATTAATGACCTCAATGAAAACTGATTTCATTTATTCAAATCATTGAAATGACTGGTTCATGAGAAAATATTTTCTTACTGATGACAAATCATTTGAAACTGTCAATCTTGTCGCTTGGAATAATCTGGATACTGGTTCATTTTGAACTAAACTTTTATATCTGACAAGTCAAATATAAATTTGAGTTGTTTGAAAAGCAAATGGAACTACAGCACATTTCAACCCATGGCCCTGATGTGCTCTTTGTGTTTATAATCAACCATATTGATAGGGTTTAATTAATCTTTACAGTTCAGAATCGGAGAAGAATATCAGCAAAACAAAGTCCTGAAATTAAAAATGTCTACGTCTGTGTTGAAATTGAATAACTTAAGATGTATCGTCTTGTTAATTAAGTAATGTTTTTTAACAGTCAGGTAATGCATTAAACAGAATTTATTGTATTTAATCTTCGAGTACCTGGGAGACTGAGTTTTGCTCGGATGAACTTTGGCTGCTTAAATTAAAATTAAATATTTTTCTCAAAGGTTTCTTAGGCATTGTATAGTGCACAGGTTTGCTATAAATACACGTTGCAAATAAACCGTACGAGTTCTTTTATCTAATCAAAGAAAAACATATCCAACATTGATTTGGAGAATATTACTTGTACGACAAGTAATTTAGTAATGTTACTTGTGCCCAAATTCGGTAATATGACTTGTACAGCTTGATTGATTAGCACAATAATTGCATTGTTACTATTGGACTGGAGCCGAACGTATTCGAATAATGTCACATAGCGCCATCTCACGAAATTTGGAGGTACCGTATTGATTGAAGTAGGTTATCATCCTATAACAACAATGCAAGTACCACAAAAATTTACGAGATGGCGCTATGTGACATTGTCAGCTTCAGAGCAGATGGAAAAGGCTCTCTAATAGTTACTAAAAAATGTGTGTGTGTGTGTGTGTGTGTGTGTGTGTGTGTGTGTGTGTGTGTGTGTGTGTGTGTGTGTGTGTGTGTGTGTGTGTGTGTGTGTGTGTGTGTGTGTGTGTGTGTGTGTGTGTGTGTGTGTGTGTGTGTGTGTGTGTGTGTGTGTGTCGCCATTTTTCTTTTCTTTTCTCGCCATTTTTTTTTTCAAAGAAGAAAGACCAAAATCTGAAATTTTGTGAAAGTAAACGTATAATCAGATAATGATGCTAAATAATAAAAAAAGCTTTAAAATGATGCATTACATCATTTTCTTTAGTTTAAATGCACGTCGGATAAAAAAATTCCATTCGAGCGAACTTGAGTCTTTCTTTCCACTACTATAAGAACATCTATTTATAACGATTTAAAACTTCATTTGTTTAGTTAACTTTCAACTGCATTTCGTTGCAATTAAAAATAGTAGATTTATTTCACATTATCTCTGAAATAAAAAATAAAAAATGAGATACGTCTATAGTGCATTTTATTGAACCACTAAACGAGCAAAATAAACCTCATATTAATTCGATAAACTCTAAAAAAAAGAACCTCAAGTGATAACGGTTCATTCTTATTTCGATTTTTTTTTAATACACTTTTTGACGAATGATATAAGTCATGATCTTGCTGCCAAGCTTCTGCTACCAATTACTTTGATTCGCCACGGTTGCCAAACGATTATTTATCCCCGTCCGGAGGGCCAGGGTGACAGGTGGGTTACATAACCGAGGAGAGGTCGGTACGGCAGACGCTGCAGCATCGGTGAGTGGTACCGGCGGGTCTGGCGTGTGTAATCAGTGGGTGAACCCTTAAATGGAAAAGAGTCCGCTCTTTGTTCGAGGCCTTTTTAAAAGCCGGAAGAAGCACTTGTTGGCTAAAAGGGTTATGTACCCACGCGTAGCGCTGCGCACTCGGGACTCGTGATTTCGCTTCGCTTTTCTTTTCTTTCCCTTTTTTTCTTTTCTTTTTTTCACAAATATTGATGGTTTGTTATTGTTTTATGCGAAAAAAAGATTGATGTGCAGGACACTAATTTTCGACTAGTGGTTCGTCATATTAATTCAGAGAATGTAGGCGTTTTAAGCTTAGAATATGCTAACCGTTGGAAAGCGTTATGAAAAAAATGAGATTTGTCTTTCAATAGTTCAGTCACGTGACCGCTTTTAACCCTCTGCTATACACGTGCTTCACACGTGAATCGAGTTATCATATTTTTAAATTTATAAGATGATATTAAGTCATTCATAGGCTTTGTTATTCTCTGCAAAAATTATATATAATTCTTAAACCTCTCACGTGCTGTATGATCTTTTCTTTAAATCAATTAGATAATAATATGTACAAATAATAACATCTATAGGCTATTCGCACATTTTGACTGTTTTTCATGTAGTTTGTAAGCTATAGTTTTCATCCATGCAGTTCTTTTTTTCAGTAATTCGTAATGATTTTATTAAGTGAATTTTTGCTCATATTTCATATTATTTGACAATTCAGTAGTTCTTTAAGTAAAAACCGGCATCTTCAAATAAGTTTTTGATAATTCCAAAGATAAGTAAACCTATTGCGTTAGTTAAAAACTTTGTGAAAATCCTGGAATAATTGTGATTATTAATGAAAAAGGAAAAACATGTAAAAATTTGCAGTCTGCTGAAAAAAGATTTCTAATAGCTAATATTCTTTCTGTGATAAAGCAACTAGAATTCTAAAAATTGGAATAAATAGAAAATTGTTTTAATATGTATTTTTTTTTTCTCTTGATAAACTTGGGATCAGCTCTGTTTTAGTCACGTGATTTTCGAGTTTTTTTAGCTATCTAGAACTTACTCACCGTCCGATTTTTGAAAAATCAGTTATGCTATGTAAATAATTTTATAAAGCTTTTTATACAAATAAATATTTTGAATTATGATTAATTCGTATAGTTGCAACTGAAATAGCATAATAGTAAATGATCATAATATTTAAGATGAAAACAATAAAGAAACTATTGAATTCGAAGTAAAATAAAATGTAACAAATACTACCTTTTTTTACCTATTGTACTAAAGATTTGAATAAGAAGACTTCGTAATTACATCTTCTATTCTTTATAATAAATTAAAACCATTAAATTGGGTGTGAGAAAAATTAATATGATAACTTCACTACAAATGAAATTGTTTATCCTTATAAAAAAAAAAATTCTAATGTGAAACAAGTAATATATAAAAATAAATTAAGTCAATTCCTTCTTAGGTCAACAAAAAAAATTTATTTTAGTTACTTTTTATTAAATAATTACAATTAATATAAATATGTATATACATATGAAAGAATTACAATATTAAGTGGCAAAATAGAGCTTGGCGACAAACGTAGCAACCATTTGGCGACATGGCATCGGATTTGGCGACCACATAGAAATTACTGGACACATTTAATTAATTAATTAATATTTAAAAAAAACTGTATTAACATCAAGTGTCATCGACTGCAAGTTTTAAAAAATGTATTTGAACTTGAGTGGATGAATAAAAAGTATTTTATTAACAATTGAAAATGAAACAAGATATATAGAGAGAGAATGTGATCTAATAGTAGGAATTGAAAAAAGTGAAGCTAAAAAGAGAACACTAATATTGAATTTTTTAACATAAAATTTGAGCATTAAAAATAAATTCCCATAATCTTTTAATAAAATGTATATAAAGAACAACGAATAGAAATGGAATTTAGTGAGTTTATAATTCAGTTTATCGTTCAGTGCGTTCTTATAAAAACCCATGTTATGCATTATCAATGTTTAAAATGATGTTGCAATTTCATGTTGTAATCATAAATATTATATATAAGAGAATTACCAAGAGATGAACAATACAGCAAAATATAAATCTCCTACTACTGTCTGATCTTCTGTCATACAATGAGATGTAATTGGCCATTTAAAAGAAGGATTTTGTTTATTTTATAGAAATAAGTTTATAAGTTGGGATCCATCTAAATAATCACATCAATATTAACCCTCTAGCTGCTTATGCCACGGTTTCTGCTAGTTGGCAGTCAGTCCTTTTTTCTATTGCATCCCACGTTTTTCGCAGTTTAAAGTATTTATTTTTACGATTTCAGATTTTGATTATATATTATTATCGTGTAACATATAGTATCAGTTGACTTTGTTTGAAAAATATTTGAATTTATTTGCAAACAGGGCATCTAAATAGAGATTTCAAAAAATTACGCATTCAGATGTTTAAACTGATAATACGAATTTCTCATCGTATTTCAAACTCCAGAACTCATCTTGCAATCAGATTCCTGACCTATCTAATTGTTTAAGTTGTTAAAGTTAATCAATTTTCACATCGACATCTTAAAGCACAAATGTTAAGAGAGCACAAAGCACAAAGAGTTAGCTTCCAGAAACTTGCTCTCAAATTCTCTAAAAAATTGTATTATGTATTATTAACCATATGCTACTGGCAAACAATAGTTACGAAAGAACCTGTTAGAATGCTTTTTTTTGGGGGGGGGAGCATTTTATCGCTAAGATGTGATTAATAAATAAAACCGAATTTGTCTTTTTAGCGCTTCTTTTTTCTGTCAGATTAAAACTAAATCTTGACACAAGTCTTCAATTGCAGTCACAAAGACACAGGCCAAATTTCATATATCTAGTTACGACTTTGGGTTTTAGAATTATAGTGTTTATATATTTGTAAAAGTACAGACGATCCATCCTTGACGGTTTGATGCATATCTACGTCTTAGATGCAAACTGTGTACCAGTTTTTATCGTGTTAACTTACATTCGGACAGTTAGAATGACAAATTTCTTTTGAATATATTCCGTTCATTCTTTGACAGAAATCTATAAGGTTAGTGTTAAGTCGAGTATTTCATCAGTCTAGTTCAAAACGTTTTTGAGTTATTTTGATCACAGATAGACAAACGGACTGATATAAATGCAGAATCCCAAAATTACGTTTTTCGGATTTAGAGAGGTCTGAAACATGGCGATTCGTCGAAATCTCGCGTTCGAATTTTTTGGCAATTACAATATTTTTTTTGTATACTCCGCAAATGAGAAAGTAATAATGGCTGCATCTCAATAAAAAAAATCCAAGTATTTTAAAAATCCATCTTATATCTCTAAAGCATTAGATGATAAAACCTCAGTAATTTAAATATCGTCTTGAACTTGAATCAAATGAAATATTTTTCTGTCAAGCATCTTTTTATTTTTTTGGATAAAAAGTATGTTTAGAAAAATTATTGCAATCGTTGATTGGTTGGTTAGTTGGTTAGGGTTTCTGGCGCAAGAGCCACATCTGGCCATACTGAGCCAAGCAAATGGTAAAATCATAGACCAAACTAATGTTTGGTTTGGTTATATTAATGTCCCGTTTGAAGCAACACTAGGGCTATTTTGGGACGGACCTCGTAATTTTGAACTACGGTCAGATGACGAGGACGACACCTGAGCTGGCATCCCCCTCTCCACACCATACCACACCAGCGGGAGGAATAGACCAAACTATAAAAATAGGCATAAAATATAAAAGAAAAAGGTATAAATATACAAATGCAGAAAATAAAAGTTCCAGTATTACAAGGTTAATAAATTTAAATGAAACAGTGGTGCGAAAAACACGTTACAATAAAGCGATGTAGAAGTCAAATATGAACGGTAGTTAAAAGTATTAAATACAAGTGTAAAAGCCAATGGCTTTTAAAAAATTTTAAATGTTTGGATGGAATTTCTCACTCACCAAGTCTTGTAAAGTTAATGACGATGACTTAAAAAAGTGTAAAAGTGAAGAATTAAAAGATGGACATTCGATTAAAATATGATTGATGGTAAAATCCACACGACATGTAAGGCACTTTCGAGCCGTCTCACCAAAAATGAGATGCTTATACGTGTAGCGAGTATGCCCCATAGGGAGGCGTGTCAATTTGACATCAACCTATCGTATAGGGTGAACAGACCACAAATCAGTCCTGGGTTGTATTGAATACAATTTGTTGTGGATCTTCAGATCCCATGATTGAATAATTGGCTGATTGATTGAATTTATTGATTGCAACCGTTGAAATATAAATCTTTGTATTATAAACTTCTTTCACGCCGATAAAACTTTTTTTTTCTGTTAGTTCGTCCATCTGGGATCACGGTAAGTCAAATAAATGATAAAAAGTGTATGTTCATTCCACAAAAAGTTTAAGTATCGAATGAATAAAAAAAAAGGAGAAATTGCATCGTTCATTTCGATCATGTGCATATGAAAAGAATAAAAAAATAATACAAGTTAGATAAATGAAATTTACAATATAGTTTTATAACTAGAATTGCAAGTCTGTATTAAATTTTGGACAAAATGTGTCTAAGGGATTGACCGTCTGTTCACGTGTAAACGATCACAGTTAAGGAATACAATAAAATATAATATATGTTCTCGTAAACAAAGTTGTAGGTGACTGTACTTTCACCAATTGTTCAGTGAGAAGATCTCCCTTTTTCACTGCTCTCTGACGCACGAAGGAATCGTAATATGCGAAATCGAGTAAGTAACACCTCTCCGCTTTGTTTTAGGAATAATAGCAGTTGTGCTTCTTTCTTTTCTGAGCCCCGTCTACTTTTCCCTATGTTGTTAACTTTAGCTTTTTTTCTAATATTTCTTGGTTAGCACTCTTTCTGTAAATTGCATTACGCAGAACTCATTCAAAACGTTCTCACTGTGAGACGTAGAACTACCAAATTTGACATATTAGTTGTTACTTCTTTGGTAGTTAATTGTCTCTAGTAAATGTATTAATTGATTAGTATGTTTTAATGACTCAAAAAATAAATAAATTACTTTCTTGAAGTTAAAATGTTATAAAATCCACTTTTACACGACATAAGCCTCTGACTGCCGATTTTTTTAAATCAATATTTACATGCAACATTAGCAAACAGGTTAAAATAATTTTTAAATGAAGTGAATTGTTAAATTCTATATTTATTATCGTATATATTATATCATAGAATTGCTATATCGTGGAACATTTGCTATTAGAGATTTGAATTATTCATGTTAACAAGCATGAATAATTCAAATCTCTAATAGTAAAAGATAAACGTATTAAACAGCGGAAAATACGCAGAAAATAGATACCTACCGGCGGGATAAGCAGTTGGACGATTAAAGAAAGAAATTAGCCTTTTGTGATACAATTTTATTCCCTTGAATTTTTTTTCTTTTATTTCATAATTTTTTTAAACAATTCGTTTCTTATTTTTTAAGTTTTTAAATTTTTATTGTTATTATGAAATTTAAAGCAATTTTATTGCTTTATCAAATCTCTCACTCGAAGGGTATTACCAATGTTACCGTTATGATTTTTAAAAAAATTGCTACCTTTTGGCACTCATTTTAGAGAAAAATTTCTATTTTCGCTTTTTTTACACACTAATGTTCTTGCACGAGCATTCTTTATATAAATTGCATGACATGACTTCATTATGACTAGAATATAATAGCTGCTACCATCAAATCCTAAGAAGACGAGATAAACTAATAAAATTCAAAACGTTGCTCTGCTATGATGTGTCGATCTTAATGCTCGATTTTTTTACTTTCTCATGCATATGCAGAAAGAGAAAGTACTCTGATCTTTAAAAAAAATTCCGACTGAAGATTTTCACGCTTTAGACCACCCTGAATACAAAAAGCATATATTTGGAATTTTGTGCGTCTGTCTGGGAAACACTGTACCTCAAAAATGACTTTGAGCTAGACGGATGAAATTTGCCATATGGACTTCTGGCCAAATTTATAGATTTCTATCATTATCAAGTGGAATCCATTCAGAAAAATTCTACTTGTCTGGCTGTACGAATCTAAGCTAACACGATAATAAGAAATCGAAGGGAGCTAAGTGGATGAATTTGATACACAAATTTAACATCTAAAATGTAAATATGTATTTAATCAAGAAATTCCGAGCTGTCCTATATCATTAAAAGGCGACACGACAGGCTTCCTGAACAGAAATCCTTCCAGTATATGAGCACATATAAATATATATCTATCTCAGCTCACATATATCATTGTATGTGAAATGTAGACACGTATGAAATTTGGTACCAAATCCACAAGGAGGTTTGTTTATTTGTCGGTCTATACTTTTGTAAACTCTATAATTCAGAAATGCAATGACTTAAAGATATGAAAGTTGGAACCTCACGATTAAATTTTGATTTCAGTTGGGTGGGAAAAATACATCCAAAATACATATTCGGTTTTCTGGTTTTGTGTATTAACTGCATACTAATAATCCTCACCGAAATCGTAAAAGGTAACAATTTAATAAGCTTTTTCATAGCCCTTTTTCGTCGATCCCATGCAGTTGATAATAAACAAATACATTTAAGTGAATATACGAAAAAGTTTCTGTCCCTCTAGTTTTCAGAAAACGTGTACTCAAATTTTTAAAATAGATTTGACTAAAATAGGACGAAACATCTTTAAGAACGAAAAGTTTCTAGAAAACCTTAAGATTCTGTGAAAAAGGTAAATTATATCATGTAAACACTTTGTCTAACATGGTTCAAAAGGGTTAAAGTTGAGAAATGTTTTCTTTCCATGCTCTTCTCTTTTCAAGGAATCTTGTGCTTTCGCTCCGTTGTGTTAGCGTTGATCGATGGACTGCTTCCTTTCTTGTCTGGCGCAAGTCTTCTTGTCAGGTTTATTCAGACCCTAGAACAGATAATTCCCAAAAATAACGTCAAATCTGCGAATTGAAATAAAGTCTACAATATATTGATATAATTTGTCTATTCTCTTATAGTATCGTATCAAAATATAACTAACCAGAATTGAAATGCAAACGCCCGATTGGATTTCATTTATTGCATTCTAATTCATCTGTTCCATATGAGATTTATGTCAAAATAATTTAGGAAATATTCAATGAAATTCGACAAAAAAAAATCGCAATTTTTGCAAACTTTCGGTTAATTTGTAAGTTTTGAATGCTGTTATCTTAATCTACAGATTTAACTTAGATTTCAGACTATAGCAAATTTATTCAAATTTAAATTTTTTCAGTGATCTCAAACGTTTAAGAAATATTTTTAAATAGTTTAGAAAAAGTTAAAAAAAAAGTTTTAATGTTTTCCCCTCTCCAGGTGACTCTTTGCCACGTATAAGATACCTAATTAGTATATTTAAAAATCAAAACTATCTTATCTTTTGAGCCGCAAACTTTTTATTTTCCTGAGAATTTATTGAATTACAGATTGGAAACTTTTCAGTTATTATAAAATTTTAAATATAAGGCCAAATGCGTTAAAATAAATTTGCGTTTCAAAGTGTATTGGGCCAACTTATGCAAGAAAATTCTAAACTAGTGGGAACGGCCTCACTAAAACTTTTTCGCATGCATAAATAAATTTCTGCAATGAATGTATTTGTGAATTTTTAATCGTATGGTGAGCAATAGTTACGACAGAGCGTACTAACATGCGATTTGGTGAGGATTAATTGCTGGATTTCTGAAGGATTAAAATAAAAATTTAACACATAACTGCAATTGTAGTTTCAAAATCATGCACTAAATTTCATATATTTATTTAAATCATTTGTTTTTGAGTTTAGTTTAATCGCATACATTGTTATGGAAGTACAAACCAAAATACACAGGTACCGTCGTTATCACTAATGGTGATTTGCTCATATTATAAAATGCATTATTAGAATGCAGCATCAAATGAATGCAGATGAGTGATAAAATGAAAACGAACACGTGTGAAATAATAATATTTAGGAGTAGAAATGATTTAAAGGGAATGATAACTCTTTACTTGAATCACATGTTGTATGCTGCCTTGCATAGATGCTTAGAGGTCATGGATGACATTTAAGAGAACATGGAATCATTTCTCTTACATCTAGTTTCGAGGGAGTGACTGGGGGAATAATCCTAGCAGAAGTTTAAACTTCAGATATCCCCACTAAGGTTCAATAACTTTAAGTTCCAAAGACCACATAAACCAGCCGAAATGCCATATTCTTTGAACCATGCTTCAACATCCAGCAATATAAATGGGAGTATTGTCCCTGCGATAGAGCGGTCACTCTGGAAATAAATTCTGAACCATAGAATGGACATGATACTCCAAAATGCATCGTTTGATTCTCCATTAGAATGATTTATACGTTAAGACTGAGCCAAGATATCGCACCTCGTACCCTCACGGTCCCTAGAATAAACGTTTCTGTCCTTTATAGACATGCCCACTAGTTTGAAATGGGGTAAATCTTGATTTATTAGACGATATTATTTGTTGTCATTGTTGTATAATGAACCGCGGCCAATTCTACATGTTTGGCATTACTTTTCTTACATCATATACACCCGAATTCAGATATATGTGACGATAATCATGTTTAGCAGTTTCAATGGTCTTAGAACGCCAAGGTTTGATCTATAGCAGTGACAGCAGTTTATTGACAGCAAATTAAAATATCATCAACAAGTTATGAATTACCACTCTGCCATTGATTTTCATAAAATTAAATCCCCTTTCGATTGCTTGGATAATTCGATGGCTGGAAGATGATCCTTCACTGGGTATGTTATCTAGCGATCTGATTGCTTACTGTTTCACAACAATATGCATTTCAACTCTTGTCTATAATGGTCCATCTATTTTATTCTTGGTCCACTTTTTCTCTTTGAAGAAATCATCTTACCATATAAGGTATCTGCTGGTACATATTGTTCTCCTTGCGTACCTTAGAGGCTGTTCTCATTCCAAATGCTCTAATCAGGTGTGCAGTTATTGCAGGCAACACTTATAATTGTTGAGAAACTAATAGCCTGTGGCATTAGCTAAATGACAAACTTCTGCTTAACATATCGTGGCTGTAGTATTTATGTAAAAATGTTGCATATTCTTCCATATATATTCGGGGTTTTTTTCTATTCACACTCGATGTTTTCTGAAAAAAAGATCTTGAATATCTGTGATAAACATGCTTATGTTTTCAGAAATTACGGAAATCTACCATTTCTCATCTCATCCGTTAAAAAAGTTTTTAAAAATTCCATTTTTCTTAATTTAATTAATTGTTTCAATGCGATACTACTTCAGAATTCCCTAGTTACTAGAAGTTTATAATTTTAGTTAATATTTGTAAATAATTGAATACATAAATGGGATATTTTATTGAAATTTTATAAATAATGCATTATTTAATATCAAAGGCTGCAATAGAAAATAGATTAATACTCAGAATTAAATATCATAGAGGAACATAAAATTTACTTTCTGTCACATTTTCATCCAATATAGCATATTGATAGAAATTAATGTAAATTGCTTATTGCTAATACTGTATTTATGAAACTTGAAACTGATTAAATTGACCGAAAATATTGATAATACTCAAATTTCCGACTTTATTTGAACTTTGTTGGTGATATAATTAAACTTTCCAAAATGTAAAACTGTTACAGAAAAAGAAAGATAACCTTATATTCATTTCCGAAATTTCATTTTCTAAAGACTGGATTTTGTTTACGTTGCTCTTTTTATAAACTTGTGCTACAATGTGTCTGAAGATATTTTAACAGTGTTAAATACCGTTCACTTTGAAAGAGTGTCACTTTCTGGTTTAGATCATTTCTGCAATTTGATTCGACTTCCTGTTTTAAAAAAGGAAATGGAATATAAGAATTGGCAACTTCTTTTTTTAGTTTCAACAAGCACGGGCTTTCAATCATTCACCCTTAATCATTTGTGGCATTCAAAAAAAGATTTAAATCGAAAACAAATATTACCGTAGAAGAATTGAATACTTCTGCTTGAATACTTGTCCCGTAATAACCGTTGTCTTGTGACTGAGCCGTCACAACAAGGGTGTGATACACAACGGTTGACATCACAGTCATCCATTGCGGTCTGTTTTTTCTTTCACCCGGACCACATTTTTTAAACTGCTACTTAACGCCTGTATATGATTCATAACAATAGGTGCGCCCGGAAGGATCTCGTCTCAATGCCAGTGATTTAGTTTCTAATTAAATAAAAGCGTAAATATTGCGAATTCAGACATCTGGGATAGTTGGGTCAGTTCCAAACTTCGAATATTTGTTTCCTAATTTAGCGTCTCGGTACTTTACGTAGTAGTAAATAACTCATACTAAAAAATAAATAATTGTTTTGTTTTTGTTTTTACTTTCTCGTACTCGTGATATAGTAAAAGTATAGTAATGGTAAAAAAAAAATCGAACTCGAAATTTGACGAATTTCTATTTCTAAACATCCATGAGTTCGAAAAACACATTTTTTTGGAAAATGTCTGTCTGTCTATCACCAAATTTGCAGATTTCTATCAAATTTGTGTAAAATCTGTTAAGAGGAAATCCATCTGTCCGGCTGTTCGAATATAAGTTTATACAATAACTAGAAAACGAAGATAGTAAGATAGGTTGGATTCGGTACACAGATTTAATATCTATAGTGTAAACACAATTTTGGGTCAAATACAACAAGGAGTTGATTGTCTGTCGGTCTGTACTTTCAGAAACATTAAATGCGATAGTTCAAACACGTAATGACTTAAATATATCAAATTTTTTTCAAAATCTTTGTTTATTTCATTCCATCGAGAAAAACGTCTAATGCATTAATTCGATTTTCGGATACTATTAAACGCATGCCAGAGATTTATAGCCAAAAGGCTCCCCAAATATGACAAGATGGAGTCAGTAAAAGTGCTAAATTCGCGCCAATTTCGGAACTATTGTACGCCGGTGCCATGCAAAGCATTCTCTGACATGGCAGGCTTATTAGAGAGTATGTGAAAAAAAATTTTGGTGAGGTTGCATTTTTAGATCCTGCTAAAACTGCATTAAATTAAAATTAATTCTCTTTTCCTACTTTCGCTGTATATATATTTAAAGTGACCAAACAAACATCGCCGAATATTCGGAACACCTTGTTTTTTTTTTATTTAGGAATATCCTATTTATTTTTCAAAAAAATTATCCTGATTTGAAAAAAAGTATCTCATATTGAAATTAACTTTCCTGAATTGCCTCAGGTATATTTATTTCTTAATAATTCCTATTAAAGAAATGGCTAAATTTAATTTTTTTTTTTTTAATTTGGCTATTGAAATTTTTTCTTTTCTTATAAAAGGAGTAGCAACGCATGAGTCAGCGCACTAACTTAAAATGTATGTAATATTTTAACAAGTTTAAATCGTGACAGACGTGCTAGAAAAAGAGAGATCTTTCGTAAAATAAGGACTTTTGAATAATGTAGATTATAGCTGTAGAAAAAATATTTCTTTCTGCAAGCAAATCTCATAAAACTAACCGCCTTTTGCTGCCGGCCTCTTCGCCTTGATTATTGACTTTTTAAGCTATTAAGTGATTCATATATAATGCACATATATATTTATTTTAATTCACCTTATAAATTGATACGACAAAAATACATAATTTCAAATGAATCATTGTACTGAAAATTAAAAAGTATATATATATTATGAATTAAAAACGGAAGTGAGACTCCTTCGGTGTTAGTGAGTAAGGTATAGCTCAGTATAGTAAGTTTGGTGTAGGTGTAATTGGTAAAAGCACGTAATTGAATATTTTGATGGATGAGTTGAAAATTCATCAAAATATTTAAAAATCCTTGTATCAAATCAATCGTGTATCAAATTGGACTTAAAAAACATTATTAAATTTAAAGGAAAAATTGTACGAAAACTAGATTGGTATCATTAAAATTTTTTGAGATTTTTAAGACAAGACCATTTTGGAAGATAATTGTTTTGGAAGATATGAACATCGATTTCCATAGTTAAGTCAAAGCGATTACCCATGTGACGCTGTTTAAGTCTACTTTTGCACTTTATTGAACACCTTCTATAGGAACTTTATTTTTTTATTTCTTTTATATCTTCTTTCCTCTGACTGAATGGATATTTTGGTAACACGGCAAACATCACCATTACAATTGGTAATAATATTTTCCATCTCCATTAATTACTTAAACGAAGCGTCGAATTCATTGCAGATGTTAAAACGTTCGATTCTGAAATTCGTACAATGGTTTGTTTACATTAGACTGTTGCCATTCAACAATAAGTAATAAAAGCGATTTCTGTTCCACGTGTATTAGCGTTTTAAATGTACAGATATTTTGACATAACAAATGCAAATTAAGTATAAACATCATAATCAAATTTCTCTATCTTGGTCGTTATGTTTTTGAATACATTTGATACATGAGAGCATTCGTAAAAACATGGGCAGATAGACATAGAAGTAATTTCAAAAAAATTTATTTTCCTAACTCGGCGGTACCGAAAATATCGAAATTAATCAAAATCATGGCAGATTCTGATGAATTCATGTGTCCGTGTTCATTGTATATATAAGTCGTATCCAAAAAGAAAATGTTTTGCATATAAATATAACAAGCAATTTTTTTTAGCTGCCCGCTTGTGATCATCTTTTGTTCATATAAATGGTACAAGAATTCTATCAATCCGGTTACTAAAGCGGATACCATCTGAACAAAAACGCTCTCACTTGAGCTCTTTTTGTTACTGATGACACTGCATGGTAATATCATCACGTAAGCACACGACAAAAAAAAAAGTGTTATTCTTTTCATCTTTTTATAACTGGCAGCGCGGGAAAATAATGACGTCCGATTCCTTTGTTTCAGTTGCAGCGCCTTGTGGTGAGCGGGGACCTGCCATGTTCGAAGGAGGAGGCCGCCCTGCTGGCAGGGATCCAATTGAGAATAGAGGAAACATGGCCTTCGGCGGGGAAAGAAGCCGACCAGAGGCTCAAGCTGCGCCCTATCACGGAAGATGCGAAGGTAAGAGATTCACATAATAAGTTCTTGTGTGCAGATATTCGTATTTCAAATCAGTGGAATATTTTCCTCTCGACTTTCAAACAATTCCACAAAAGTAATTGTTTGTTTTAAGTTCTTGTTGTAGTAAACAAAATTGAATATGTATTTGGATCTTAATCGATTCTTCATTTATTATGACTAAAATTTGATGTAGGTGTACAATTTCGGTGACAAAGCCATGTACAGAATTATGTACCTTGTTGCTTCTTTAATCAAGTGCCTTGTTGCATTCTCAATATTCTTCTCTATTGACTTGATCCAAATTTTGTTAGAAATTAATTGTGGAAATCTTCCTTCCAAAATTTTACGCTTTAATTTTTCATATTCACTTTAATCGACTGCTTTCAGAAATTAATGCTGGTGTACAATTTTGGTGGCAAAGTCGTGTACAGAATTATGTACCTTGTTGCATTTTTAACATTCTTCACCATTGAATTGATCCAAATTTTGGACGTCTTCCTTCCAAAATTATACATTTTAATCCTTACGTCTTCCATTTAATCGATTACGTTCAAAAATTAATGCTGGTGTACAATTTTGGTGGCAAAGTCGTGTACAGAATTATTTATCTTGTTGCATCTTTAATCAAGTACCTAGTTGCATTTTTAACATTCTTCTCTATTGAATTGATCCAAATTGTGTTAGAAATCTATAATTTTGGACGTCTTCCTTCCAGAATTACACGTCTTAGTTGTAATTTCTTCCCTTTAATCGATTCCATTCAGAAATTGATGCTCATGTACAGTTTTGGTGGCAAAGCCATAAGAAAGAATTATGTACAGTTGCCAACAAAAATAATAGGACGCCACTGTAACTTTGCTATTTATTATCGCATCTTCACAAAATTAGTGTAGATGGAAATGGTTCAAGAGAATAGGTTTGTTTAAATATGCATATTGATTAACCTGTTCTAATTAATATCGTTGGTTAATTAGTACCTAAAGATTTTCCTCGTTACGCCGACCAACATTTTTCGCTCAATTTATTACTTGTCATGAAATAGTCATCAAAAAAAATTTGTAAGCTTCTGGAGAAAATTGGACAGATAAAATTTTGAAAAATAGATTCCGAAAACTATTATATATTTCTCAATTTTTTTAATTCATTTAAAGAACATAATTTTTTTACAAATGTGTATATCTTTAACACTTTTTGAAATATTTACAAAAAAAAACTGCTAAATCTGCACTGTAAATTGTTAACACTCTTCACGTTGTAACGTCTGTAGATGGACTATATATTATTTCTAATTTTATTTCTAATTGTTTCTCAATTTACTCTTCGTGTGTATGAATTTTGACTATTATTATAGAATCAACTATGGATAATTTCCTGATCAGGTGATTTTTATATAAAATGGACTTTTTTTGAATCAAAATTATGTATATTCAATCTGTTTATATAAAAAAAATGTGAAGAATGTTAACAAGGAGTTCGTATTAGAATAAAATGTACTAATGTTACTGGATTGTGATTTTTTTATTAATTATTTATATTTTATTATCTTTCTTTCTAAGATTTAAGGATCAATGACTAATTGTGCAAATAATGCATATTTATGAATTTTTGCTTACACTTTGAGCAACAGTCCTATAGTTTAAATATTTTTGATTTCGTTTAACATAAGGACCTTAAATTACGGCGATAAAAACTGCCTTATTGCCAGTTTTTCTATCTAAATAAATTTGCTCTCTCGTGTAGTTTCCAACCAATTTTATGAGGATGCAATAATAAATAACAAAGTTGCAGAGTGTACCATTATTTTTGTCAGCGATTGCACCTCGTTGAATTTTTTTAATTAAATACCTTGTTATATTTTTAGCATTTTTCTGTTATAAGCATGTAAATGCGCTCCAGATTTCACATGCCAAGACTTCTATTAATTCATTTAGACAACAGAGTCGAAAAGAAACAGAAATATGTTTCTACATATTTTTGAAATTTTTAGCTCTGAAATTATTAATTTCGAACCTTAAACTGGCTACTCCGACCCGCTGGAAGACGCATGGAAAAACGGAATGATCGGACCGCCGCAACAGCAACGCTGGTGGGAACTGTGGTTAAATCCTAAGGGCCAGCGCCGGCCACGGCATAACCCTTTCCTTGGGAAGTACGTCCCGTCTTCGATGAGAGGAGCCAGACTCACACCTTTTTCTGTACCCTCCTGAACCCCGAGAACCAATCACCATGCCGATAACTTCTCATCCTCAATTACGAAGTGCCCCCTGGAGGGATTATTAATCTCTAATACCAAAAATGAAAATTTGCTAAAATCCGAATTTCGATTCCTTTCCCTCCTTTAACTCTTTCTAAGGCCGTGGGAAGTATGCTTCCCACCAAATTTATCCATCTTTGTATGAAATTATGTAGGTTGGCATAAATTCAGAGAAATTTTTTAGAAAGACAGAAACTTAAATGCTTCAGTTCTGTATCTCACACAAAATGATGTGTCTTGATTTGTTACTTAATTATCAATTGACCAAATTAATTAATTAATAAAATTAAATTTATCTAATAAGCTAAATGAATCCCTTTTCTTATTTCAAGCCTAAAAATACTTTAACATAATATGACTAGAAAAAAAATGGCCCTTTAAAGGGTTAAATGGGTAATTTTGTGCAAAGAATAATTATCACAATCACAGTTTTGAAAAGAGCTTTAATGTGCTTGGTGGAGATATTGAATATGTACAAAGATGCACACATCTTTTTCACCCGTGTGAGTTTAGCTGAAAGTCAGTTATCAAATTCATTTTTATCATAGTTCAGCTGTAAGAGCTTAAGAACTTACTATTGGATAAATAGCACTGAATAAATGATGAACTTTCAATTGCCACACATTTTGCAAAGATTATCGTAAAAAAAAAATACTCTTTTCTTTTCGAAACTAACTTTAATTGTATTCTTCCATATATCCAAAAATCACGTTTGGCAATTTCATTTTTCTGTCACATAATTTGAGTTGCTAATAAACAAGTGTAGGAATGGTGTACAAGTAAACCATATTGAGCAATTTGCATACAAAAATCTGTTTGCAGTGTGGAACATTATGCATGAGGGGAACATCAACGAAGTTTAATATTAAAATAAGGTTCACATTTGAAATGATTTTTTTTTGGATATTTTGTTTCGCCATTTTGCCGAAAAGCGAAAATACCTGCATTAATTTTCCTCAATGTCTAAAACGATGATCCGATTCCATTAGTTTAATTGCATTATTGCGCATTAGATGCTGTTTGTAAACAAAATAGTGGTAACAGTCGCTAGAACTTGATCCTTCTATAGATATCTACCCATTTCATCAAGAGGCTAGGATAGCTATAATGGCATTGAGGTAGAAAAAGCACTTTCCTTAAGTAATAGGACATTAATGAATGCCATGTGTAATTATTAAAATAAATACTTTGCGACCCATGACTTCGCCAATATGCGGAAGATGTGCAGAAAAAAAATGTGAAAATTGAGCAGGTTCACTTTGAATACTACAGTAATTTAAGTAATCGTAAGAGTCCCGGTTGGTGTCACCGTCTGAATATCTCTAGAAAACAGCAAACGGCTCTCCCTCTCTCTCGTTTTTTAAGTGGACACACCAAATCCCTCACCTTCCAACACGGACGAAGGATCTTTGCTGAATGTTCTTGGTGCAAGACAGATCAAGCCTCCACCAATCATATTCTTCAATGTTTAAATTTTACGATTTTTGAGATTTTAAGGGATTTATTGTTTTTGGACTTTTTAGAGATCTTTGGTTTCATGGAGGTGGTATAGCGCAGTGATCCAGTACCGCAATTACTGGAAATATAAATTTTTCTTAAAAGCTATTTTAAGCATCTTTGAATTTATAGTACTTTTAGATTTAGTTATTTTATTAGCATATTTTTTGGAAATTCTTAAATTAGAGTTCAAAACGGAAACAAAATATTTATATTTCCCATTATCTAAATTATGATTCCAATTCTGCACTCTTTTGAACTTAAAATTATCAAACTATATTTTCAAAGCTTTTTACGTAATTCATATTTTGTTACAACTTTGTTGCTCTTGTAATAAATTGATAGTTCACCATATAATTAAAAATTAACATTTTTTTTTCTTTGAGTAAAGTAAAAGCATTTGAAATAAAAATTATATATTCTTATTTTTTTGTTTAATATTCAAATTATAATGAATAGTTTTAAATAACATATTTCTTGAGGTCAATAATCAACACTTAGAAAAATTATAAAAGTAATGGAAAACTGACTCGGAGAAAGAATGCTGTTGTGAGAGTGCTGCGATAAATTCAAATAAAAACTCTTTCTGTTAGAATATACAATGGACTATTTATATTGAATAAAGAATGATTTCACAGAAAATCAGTTCATGTTTGTTTACATTTCTAGAGTTTATGATAACACTTCTGTTGTTCAAAGATCTGGTACAATTTATATGTTGTATAATTTCACATGTTTGTTTAAATGGAATTTGTTTTGCTGACCTATGCATGGTTGATTTAAGACTTTTAAAGTGGATTCATCCTCCATCAGATCCCATGTTTGTTTATTTGCTTGTTTTTTTCAAATAGCTTGAATATATTTTCATTCCTCCTTAGAAATTGGCAATGACTTTTACTTTTTTTAAAATTAAAATCTTCTTTATAATTAAAGAAGATTTATTATTACTTTATTTTAAATTAAAATCTTCTTAATTTAATTATAAATCTTCTAGAAATGAGGATTAGTAAAGTTTTGACTTCAATCACTCCTTGCCAAAATCGCGAGTTCGCAAATTGAACAGACTAACTCTATGGCAAAGGATACCGACGTTCTCTGATTGGTTTAAGCCTTGGCATCTTTTTGGCAATGTTTTACACTCAAAAAGGTGTAGTTTTCGCTTATTTGGCTCAAACTTTGTACCTTTCATTAGTTTTATGGCAGATACGAGTGAATATCAACACGACCTAATTTTTATTAATATAATTGTTTTTCTCTAAATATTACTAGTAATACTACTAATACTAATTATTAATAATAATAATAAATATTACTAATAATACTAGTAATACAAGTAACTAATGTTGTTTATGCACAGAAGTATAAAAACTAAATGAAAGTAATTACTCAACATATGATGCAGCAATTAAATAATTCTTATTTTTCTATGAATTTCGTGCCTTTATTAGATAATTTATGCAGTCATTGAAACTTGTTGCTGAACGTTTGTGACTTTCCCATCAAATACATATGGGGAGATGATTACTTAATGCCCAAAACGCATAAATATGTAAGCTTTAACAGAAAATGTGATTTCGTAGCTAATTTTTTTAGTTATATCATAATAATATTAAGAAAAAACACACAAAAAAATATTTTTAATAAATTGTAATTTTTATATTTCTTGAATTTAGGTTTCAGGATTTCATCTTTTCTGCTGTATATGTGTTCCAGATTAATATTACATGTAAACCTTAAAAAAATAGGGGGGGGGATAAATTCACAAATTTTATTTATTTTTATAAAAATATATTTCGATATAGCATCTTTTTGGCAAAACATTGCCAAAAAGATGCCAAAGCTTAAACCAATCAGAGCACGTCGGTATCCTTTTCCATAGACTTAGTCTGTACAATTTGCGAACTCGCGCCAAAATCTAGCTCTGATCTCTCGGATCGCATTATCCACAGTCGCTATCACTTTTTCTCTTCCTTTTCCTTTTTTTTTTTTTTCCTTTAAACTTCATATACAGTTTTAAGTTGTGTAAAATTGCACGTGGTTAATACAAAATTAATTGAATGTCAGAATTTCCTTTACAAATTACGAATGACTGTAACAATAGGTGCAATTATAAGTAGCACGATTTTTCTACTTTCACAATAACCTCTGACAAATACAATCTTTCTGTGATACCGTTTTCCAAGAAATCTGGAATGTGCTTTTGCAACATTATGAAAATAAAATAATACGTACAGAAATAAATATATTTTAACAATTTAAAAGTTTGAAGTTGCCTAATATGAAGCACACAATAGCCCCATCTAACAAAAGTTTGAAAGCATTTAATTAGACTTCAAAAGCAAGGATCTGAAAGCACCACGTCGCAAAGTCATAAATGCGTTGCTAACAAATATTTACTGAAATATTTTATCGGATTCAACAGAATTTACTACTTACAAACTTTCTTTGTTTTAACGGAATAATAAATAATTGCTATAGCAGGTGTCATAAACCATGTTTATGAGGACGAATTTTATAGTTTATTTATAAATTTTGATGGCAGAAATTCTAGACGAATTACAACATGTCTCATAAATGCAGGAGTATATTTCAATAAGAGGAACACTTCTTCGGCGCCCGACTAATGAAACGGGCAAACTTTCTGTTTTCTAATGAGGAATATATTTTGTCTGATTGATGCTAACATCCTATTTGATGGTCGGTTCAAATATAACTGTAAGATATGCGACTATAACTTTTAATAACCTACTATATATTCTATCTATATACTTAGTTCAACAAAAATTAGCTTAAAGTTAGTTTAGTTGAGACGATCAGGTGAAATATATGGGTAAAATATTTTGAATTCTTATATATTTTAAATTACTATGATTTATTTAAATTCTGTAATCAATTTTTAACTCCCTTCCTGGTGTGTTTGAGTTTCAAAATTTTATTCAGTTGTATATTCTTGATGACGATACACTATTTTAATGTATTTAAAACTAAATATTCATTTGATTAATTCAAGTTAAATTCTTAACGAACGCACCATTTAAAATGGAATTTACGAGAAATTGATTTCAAAAGTTAATAATATTAATAAATTATAAATTAAAATCAATAATAAATATTAAAAATGCTTTATTAGTTTACTAAAAGAAATATGTTTAACTATTTAAAAGACCTTTTTTTTCTAATCCTGGTATATTAAATTATTTTTAGGATGGAGATTAGCTATTCATTTAGCTTGTTAGTTAAATTTTATCTGATTCTCAATAAATTTGGTTAATTAATAATTAAATAATGAATCAAGAAATACCGTTTTGTGGGAGATAAGGAACTGAAGCACCTAAGTTTCTGCCTTTACGAAAAATGTGTCAGAACTTAATGCCAACGTGCATAAATTCGTACAAAGATTGATGAATTTGTTGTGAAGCATACTTCCCACGATCCTAGAAAGGGTTAAAAACCGTCCTTAAGAAAATTTTACTGATTATTTTATACATAATTGATATCTATCCAAAAAAATTTAAACAATGCCCATTATCGTAATAATATAATAATGTAACCTAAATGGAAAATCATAAAATGTTAATATTGCTTCATGGATAGAAAAATTATCTATTATTTAGCCCAAATTTGAATACTTTTCTTCGTCTGGCTTTGTTCAACTGGATGTAATTTTTAGTCATACAATCGTGAATTTTCGTTAGTGCAATAATTTTTGTTCTCTCTTTCCCTTCCAGGAGACGACATCTGAGAGCCAGGACGAGAAGTCTGGCTTCAACAATGCCGTATCCAAGAGCACCGCCATCCTTCGCAACTGGATGAGCTCCAACGGCAGCAAAGACAACAACGTCCTGGAGGACTGCGTTGCTCCCATGTACCGCACCACCAAGAATATGGGGAAAGCCATCAAGGTGAGCTGCTCCCAGAGTTGTTCCATTGATGAAGGCGTCATCCAGAAAGAAAATGCTTTAACGTTTGCATATTTTACAGGACCAGAAAAGAAAACTTTTCCATTCTCGAGTGTACGAAAACGAACTACACCTGAAAAAGCTGTACATACAAAACTGTAAAAGGTTACCTGCTTATGGCTGCAGAGTTTACCAAGTCAAAGAAAGGACCAAGAAAAAGGTTAGTTGATGCGTTTTATTTTAACACTTAATCTCTTATCGGCTTATCTTTCATTTGTCTTTTTTAATTCTTCTTTATGTAATTAAATATTTCTGATCGAGAAGTTGTTCAGAATTATTACAGATGGGAAGATGTTGTTATTTTTATATATTTCTATATTTCATTCTCATTTCTTCTTAATATCTTTGCAAATAAACTATTAAAAAATAGATTTTAAAAGGATGAGTGAAGTAGTTGAGGCTAAAGTAAGCTTTGGCATGATATTGTTTATAGATTTAATATTATGTGCGAATTGAATCAAACGTGATGTGTAAATCATTCAAAACTTTTAAGAGTAAACTATAGAGTTAGCAAACTGGGAAAAATAGCTACTTTTGTAGCTGTAATTGTAAAATTTAAATTATATTTTTAATTAAAAAGCAATCTGAACATCAAATGTTCTTCGATAACTTCGAAGAATATAATGCCCCCAAAATTATTTTTACATCACTTAAAAAAAATTTTAAAAATGCCTTTTTATTGATACTAATTTTATTTCCATGTTACTTTTTTTCTAATTTTTATAAACTTTTCAGTTTATTTTAAACATATTTCACAACAATTTTTCTCATTGTTTGAATTACTGCATTTGTACATACGAACATTATTATATATGTTTTTAATGCGATATTTGCTATATAATAAAAAGTACATTCTAAAAATAGTATTAAGTTCGAATAATCAAGTCAAAAACAATATAATTCTACGATTCTCGACTGGGGGTTCGAGTCTCCTTTAATTTTTTAATAATAATATTTCTTTATAAGGCAAGTGATTTCATTTCGTAAATGCTGTTCAGAAATCTAGAGGAAAGTATATCAATTAACTTCTTTTTCTCTTAATTAAATATTTTTCTTATTTATGTTAAGTAAAAATAATTTTTATGTGATATGTATAGAATATTATGTAATAAAATGGAAAGCTTGCAGCGTCAGATGTACACATGATTTTGTAATGGAAAATATATTTCGCATCTTGTCAACTTAGCTTATCAAATGACCAAATTCTGCATTCTACCTTACCATTGATTGCCATTCAGTCAACAATGTGCTCAAAGTCAGTTGATTCTTATGAACATTTCATAAACCTTTAAAGTTTATTTCAAAAAAGTTTACTTTCGGTAGAGGGTTTCAAGACAATATTCTTATTGCAGTTATAAAATTTCTACACCATTTAAACTCTTAAAGTCTTGCAGACCATTTGGACAATGTAAGAAACATACCAAACGAATTCCAAATCATTATTTTTAATCTCATTTTCATTCTTGGAGTGAAATTATTCTAATTTCTTGAAGGTGAACCGTCTTCTGGGTATCGGCGTGGAGAAATGCGTGCTGCTGGACAGCAAGAGTCTCCTGCTAACCAAGAGCCAGTTCACATCGGACTTAGAACAATGGCGCACAGGAGGCGGTCGTTCCCACGATCAGATTGTCCTGGAATTCCGTGGTACCAAGTGGTCCTTCATCGCCACCTCCCCAGGATCCCTCAGGTCCATCAGCACCGAACTCTGGGAGGTAATGCAAGACCTCAACGCACACTTCCTCGATGATCACCTCATAGCATCCCGCCAGGACATCGATAATGGTACGTGTCATCATTTCTGAGTAGAATTTTTACATTAACTAGCAGAAGCAGTGACTGGAGCAGACGTAATTGATTTTTCCATTATCTTCAAAATTGTAATAAACAAAATGCGAATTAAAATACTGTAGAAAGGTCTCATGGTACAGAGTATAATACAGAGAAACACTTTTTTGTCGAAAACAACAGAGCTTTGTTAATGTAGGGCTGATGATTGTATAAAATTGATTGAACGTTTTGGGAAAATCTGTGACTATCTGTGATTTTTTCAGTAAAAATCTTTTTATCATGCTTCACAAGTTACCTTCCACTAATTATACATTATTTACGTCATGTAAATATCAAAACTCTTTCATCTATTTTTTCTTCATCAAAACCAAATTAATGTGGCATTTAGACTTCAATTAATATTTCTAATTTAGATTACGATAATACCTGAGCATGCGTTCTCCTCCAAATTTTCTCTCCACATCTGTCGAAACAGAATAAAGCTTCAACAAAAATTATAATAATAATACGCAAAGCCTGAATTTTTTACCATTTACTCTATTTTCGAAATTTTGCCTTTATTAGAAGGATTCTCTACAACTTTTAACTATTCCTTAAATTTCACATAACTGTGTATAGGCGAATATATGCACTCTTTCGTCATTTTCTTTCTATGCAATTTGCTTAGAAGCTTGTTCGATCATCTTCTCGTAATTTTTCTCATTTTCTATTATATTTTTAGTAGTTTTTATCATTATTAACGAAAAGAGGAGTAAAATATTTACTTCAATATTCTGCATTCTATGAAAGAAAACGTAATAATTTATAAATTTATATTGCTTCTCCTACTTTTTATTGTAAGATCCGAAGCGATCTTTCATTGAGACTTTGAGCCATTACTTTGAACTGGCGTCTTCATTTTGCCTCTAAATTCTCAGATATTTAATCGTAACCGTGTGACTTAACCGCAACTGCTTATTTGAGCAGAGTCTATATGCTTGTCTTGAGTGTGCTGCGTATATTAGGCAATGTATGGTACTGTTTATAGCGGTATAAGAAGCACTTTAGGTGTATTCCAGTCTATAAAGTGGTAATGTTGAAACTGAAGATATGTTCTAAAAGTGTTCGTCCTAATAAATTTTATTTTTATTGTATTCCCTCCATGATATTGCTGGATAAAGCTATCATTCTTTGAAATTTCAAGGGTAATAAAATTATAACCTATCATCATCTAGCAATTTTTTCATAACCAGAACCTTAGCCAAACTTACTATCTCAAAATAAGATTTGTTAAACCGTTCTGGATCCAAATATATTAAATCTAATACGTATCCTTGACCAGCTTTCTTTCTAACTTTATCAACAAAATCTCTGTTTGTTCTTTTCAGAAATTCGCAAATCTCTAGTCCAGAAACAAGGTCTGGAAAGATCCACCGTGTACAAAAGAGAGCTGGAATCTCTACAAAATATTCTGCATTTCCCCGAGGTTGTAGCACTCCAACTCACCGAGGTGGAATACGATTTGTTCTTCAAGGTGGCCCCCATCCATTACGTTCGACAAGTGACCCTCCATCTAAGCAGAGATGGAATTAACGAGAACGCTGTCAAATCTCTAGTCAAACGATTCCAAGAGGTAATGATCGTAATGTTTGAACTTAAATTATTGTTTGGAGTTGGGGCATTTTTACGAAAAAAAAAATGATAATTTTTTTTTTCTCATGAAGCAATTTGAAGGATGTCATGATATCGTGATTTAAATAATTAGACAAATTATTTTCCTTGTTGAATTGTAATTTATTCATTTCTTCTAACTTAAAAATTCGTGTAATATATCAATCTTAAATATTAATTATATGGCAGGAATTAGACTTTTTGTAGACAATTGATATAATAATTTTAGACTAATCTATCTTGTATCACAGAAGCATGAAACATTTTTTTTATTATTTATAAAGAACTTTTAAACTTTTACATGGTTGTTACACCTCATATCTAGTTTTGCTTGGATTTCAAAATATTTTGCACGGTTTTATACAGATTGTAATAGATATGTAGTTCATGATTAATAAAGGTTACGTACTACGATTGGGATAATTCGAAATTATACGATTAAAAACTTTTTAGCAGTTTATATTTGTGGAAGATTGTATGAGAAGTTTCTATATCTGAAAAACTGTATTATAAACTGAAAGTTAAACCAATTTAGAGCAGAAGTGTTTAGCAGTAACAAGATATTTCTGGTGAATGCAGCCCGTTATCTAAGATTTTTTTTATCACAGAAAATATTATTGTATTCATTAATGGTTTCTTTTTTTTTCCAAAGAAAAAAAAATTTCATATGAAGAAAGCTTATAGGTAGATATGTATATAGTGTTTGCTTTTTCAAAAATTTAAAAAGAAAAAAATGATAGTTATAATCGAATACGATTTAAACAAAAATTGCCCTTAGCAAAACATTAATCTTATGGCATGAATCTGCTCTACTATTGAATATATTTTGGCTTAATAGTTCATTGACGTTTCTGGAAGTAACTATAGT
Source organism: Argiope bruennichi (assembly GCF_947563725.1). Classification (NCBI taxonomy): domain Eukaryota; kingdom Metazoa; phylum Arthropoda; class Arachnida; order Araneae; family Araneidae; genus Argiope; species Argiope bruennichi. The sequence continues at coordinate 124,157,725 of NC_079154.1, read as the reverse complement.
TCGTTTTCCATAATATCAACAACAGATGATAATTTAAGAATTCTAAAGAGAGAGTGAAAATAAAAAATTCAAATGAATAATTTGATTATTTTAACAACTAAAACTAATATTTTAATTTATTAATTACAAATTGAATTTTTTCTGAATTTAAATGGTTTAATTTTCCCGATAATTTAAATATATATTTTTTTCTTTTCTACTAAACTTTCAAAGTTCTTCAGTTTTATTAATTAGTCCATTGTGACTAGTCATGTAATGTGATTTATATTTACTTTGAGGGAAAAATTATTATTGTGATTATATTGTAGCACTTCAGTCGCATGCGCACTCTAACTAGTTTATTTTATAATTTGAAAAATCAGCTTTTTATCTGCTTAATCGAATCCTATTAATGTCAATAACTTAACATAATTAGCATTTCGGAATATTTGCGTGATATCAAAATAGTATTCAAGTGAAAGTTTAACATTAGAGCCATTAAAAGTTTAAACAGAAGAATAATGTGCGAATTTATCGCTAAAATAAATTTCTCTCTTCGTAGATCAGCTCTTGGGTAACACACATCATCGTCTCCCAACCTACGCATGAGGATCGAAAAGCCGTCCTCTCATGCATATTAAGAATTGCCACCACCTGTTGGAATCTCAACAACTTTAACACCGCCATGGAAATCCTTGCAGGACTCAAGTACGTATCCATATCTCTGTGTAGGTTGAAAGTCATGGCAACGTGCAAATTGTAACGTATTAAAAATTAACAGAAAATAAATTCACGATTCAAAATTAATTCATGCGAATTTTTTTTCTTTGTCTGTATTTTAACAGGATATTTTTTTAATCCTATTATCTGTATAAAATTCTTTTGGGTAAGTCAAAGCATCTTTGCAACAAAACAGGTTGCGATTTACATCGAACACTATAATCGCTTAATCCGTTTAATTCTTTGGAACGATTGAAACAGAAGCAAGGGCGTTTATTTGAAAAGTCTTGTTGCATACTTCTAATATAAACGCCTTTTATTATTTGTTTTGAACATCATAATCTTTCTGCTCATAGAAACAATGGAAAGGTTTGAATTTTTTTAAGTTAATTTAAGACTAGGAAATATATTTTATAACGTAAGACGTCTGCAGTTAACATCCCAATGTTAATAAATGTTATAAAATAATATTTATGACAAAACTCGACTGAAAAAGCACATTTCTGCAACGCAGCTTACTTATGAAAATTATGCTCACTATGCTAATGCTGTACATACGCAAATAACTAAATCATCGATACATTTATGCAATCAGAAACCAACGGAAGGGTCTTCCCAATACTTTTTCGCATACTTTTTAATAAACTTGTCATGCCAGAGAACACTTTGCCTGACGCTGGCGTACAACAAGTACAAAATATTAACTACTGGTGTGAATTAATCATTTTTACTGAATCTATCGTGTCATCCTTGGCGAGTTTTTTTTGGCGATTAATCCTTGGCATGCGGTTAATAGTATTCGAAAACTGAATTTGTGCTTCAGACACATTTTTCTCAATCGATTTAAACAAAGATTTGACACAAAACTTCACTTGTTGTCATAAAATCTAATACCTAATTTGATATATTTAAGTGGTTACGTTTTTGAATTCTTGCGTTTACATGTTTCTGAAAGTACGGACCGACAGATAGTCAACCCGTTGTTAATTTTGGCTCAAACTTTGACAGTTTCTATACTATAAAAGTTAAATCTATATGTAGAATTTTGTTTATCTAGCTATCTTTGTTTTGCAGATATTGTGTTGACTTACATTGGAACAGATGGACAGACGAACTTCCTGTGAACATATTTTACTCAAAGTTTGATATAAATCTCCAAATTTGGTGTAAAGATCATATTCATTTGAGTTATCTTTGTCACAGACGGATGGACATTTTCCAAAAATGCGTGAGCTCGGGGAGGTCTGAAACGTAGAAATTCGTCAAACTCTCGTGTTCTATTTTTGATGATTTCTATACTTGCTCTATGATACGTATACGAGAAATTAAAAAGATGAAATCTTTTGAAGAATATCTACCATGTTGCAAAATCCCAAATCATTGTATATTATCCTTGAACTGCAAACATGACACCATTGTCAAAGAAAAGCCATAAAATGACAAAGAATACATTGTTCTCCGGTGCAGCCAGTACTATGCAGGAACAATTACATCTGTGCTGAACAAATAAAAATGGACTGCTGTTTGAAGTATATACTTTCCGCAAATGGCTACCTGCATGTGAGTTACATTTCAACAGAGAATCGCTTCTAATGTAGGGACTTATTAATTCTAAACCAAAACCATCCGAAGTAGCACCACATGGAAATATCCAACTGTAACTTTGGTGACGTTCTCAACATCACAACAGTTAAAAACAAACCATTTTGAGCTGTAAATGCTTATTATGTATAGTATTAAAAAATATCTCATTTTTGCTTTTATCACTATTGCACTATTTTTCGCCTTAAAAGGATACTCAGATAGATTTGTCATCCGGGCTGTACCCAGATATCTTGCACAGTTTTGATTGGGTATTCAAAAATTAAAATATATAGTATTTTCTCTTTCAATTTCATAGAAACGCACTGAAAAGTTTCAAAGTATTCCTATCTTCTTACTTAAAAGTATAGATAACCGTTAAGGTATTCTGAAAAAAAGATCTAATAGCTTGTTTTATTGCCATGTTGCTATGACTATTAACTGCTCCTGGAAGATCTTTTTGGCACAGTCGTTGCGTATGGTTAAATGTTTCTCTTTTTCTTTCCTCAGGTCTGAGAAACTGAAACCGTTCTGGCTGTCCCTGCCAGAAAAAGATAATATTCCCTGTTTAGAGATGCTCACGAACGCTCTGCTGACGCCCAAGCTGTCTCCGGAATATTGTTCTGCAGTCGAGAGGGCTCTGTCTTCCCCGCACAGCAGAGTCATACCGTTTTTTGGCACATTCCTCAGAGAGATTAAAGATATACTGAGGGGAACACCTAGTCTCGTGGTTCTGGCACCTGGCGATGTGAATGAACTACAGGTGGGATATATAATAAGATTCAGTACAATCTGAATTAAAAGCAATTAAATTAAATGGATATGCTTTTTCATACCGAAAAAAAATCATTAGCTTCTCTGAATTTTTCAAATAGAAAAGCATTAAAAAATAGAATTTTTTTTATTAAAATAATGCATTTTATTCACAATGAAAATGAATAAGAATCTTCAGTGTGTAATAATTTTCTCAGAAATTAACTTTTTAAGTGACTAAGAGGAAATTTAAAAATAAAATCATTAATTAAGAATGAAGGGTTAGGTGAAAACGCATTTAACAGTTGCGTAAGAACAAAAAAAAAGAATGAAAAAATAAAAAAGAAATATTATAAAAAGCTCTCGGAATTTTTCTAAATAAAATAACGATGCAAAAAAAAAATATATTAAGTGTGCTTAAAATAGATATTAATATTTTAAAATGGTTTTAGAGCGATACAAAATTGATTATGTGAACATTATATTAATGGGAGGGGTTTTATTTGCTCTCCTTTAAAGTTTATTCTCGACGCCATTATAAAAATCCATTAATCAGAAAAACTACGTTGCTATTTTTGGAATAATATTTACGTTCCCTAATTATTGTTCCCTAATTCGCTATTATATCTTCAGACAGTATATTTAAAGCAATCTTATCGCAGTCTGGTCGGAAAAGCTCGAATTTTATTTATATGCCATGCTTAACCACAGAAAATATGGTTATTTACAATTTTAATTATTCAATATTAAATTTTATTGCCATATAATGAAAATCCATCTCTAATTTTTCATGTGCTTTTTTTAATAATCTTACTTTTTTTATATGAATTAATAAAGGAATTTATTTTATTAAAGCAATATTTGTAACAAATCAAAGAGAAATAAAATTTGTTTGTTTGTTATGTGATTACTTATGTCAGTTTCTTCCAATCTGTGTTTATTTAAAGCCTTGTTTATTAAATTATTTTTTAGAAACAGCATTCATAACAATAACAGAAGAATACAATTTTCGAGACATTATAATTATGCTCCTAATGCAAGATTTTGAAGTTTCAATGAATTTATGTTATACATATAAATAATTTGTCGTATCATGAACTTATACTACCTTTTAAGAATTTATAAGTATTATATAGAAACTGTGAGGAAAGTCAGCCATCTAACTCTCCGACCCGCCACGAAGGCACACGGATTTAAACCATAAAAACTGAATGACCGGACCGCCGCAACAGCAACATTGGCGGGAACTGTGGTTGAGTCCTAAGGGCAGTCACCGGCCACTGTACAACCCTCCCCGAAGGAAGTACGTCCCGTCATCGATGGGAGGAGTCAGATCCCCCACCTATTAGTGTATCCTCCAGGGTGGCGAGATCCAACCACCATGCGGGAAGCATCTCATCCTCATTTCGAGGTGCCATCCGGGGGGAGAAACTGGGAGGAAAATTATTTGTAAAAACTTTCCTAAGCGATTACTATAATTTAGAGAAAAATTTGTTTGTGGATATTTGATTTTGAACCGGACGAATTGCAATTTTTACCTAGCCAGAAATTTCGTATTTCCACTTCATGATAAAGATTGCAAGATATTTTATATTGTGATCGATATGTAACTTGTACTATTTTCAAAACGTTACACCTTTGCTATTTTTAATGTCCTTGCACTGCCCAGTTACGACTTGCGATGAGTAATAAAATTTGAAATGAAATGTAAAATTGGGCTGCATAAAATATTTAATTAATCCAGGAGTGTTTTACCTGAGTTAAAGTATGTGAACTGTGGAAGCGGAAAGAGAAAAAGAAAAATCCTTCCATTTCACTCTTGGGCGCTTACCGGATATGCTTCATAATTTAGATAATGATTGCTTCGAGAAATTTTTTTCTCATCATTTCTCGTCTCTTAAATTTCAGTTATAGTTACTTCGGAGTTGGAAAGTTGCTTTTCAATTAATATATAAAAATAAATTTAAGTTTGTTTATAATTTTATTTTTAATTATATAGGAAACCCATGATTCAAAATTGGCAACAAAATGAACTTAATTTGAATTTATCGTAGAATAAGAAATATTCTCACAAAAATTTTTACAAATTTATTAAAAAATAGAGAAAAAATTCATATATTTCATTATTAAAAAAATTATAAATTAAATTAATGAAGTAATTTATAAGATTAAAATAATTATGAATTAAAACTCTGGTAAGATATTTTCCAAAGTAAGATTTCCATATCTTAATTCTTGCAGAAATTACTGACCAAAAATTTCTTTTTTAATTATTTATAAAACTAATTAAAAGTTCAAAAAAAATCTCTACGCACGGTTCATGGGTTTTAAAATATACATTTGCCAAATTTGTTTTTAATTTCGCATTGATATACTTTGATGCAGAATTCCATGTATCACCCTTTGTTGTTTTTACGGATTTTTGTTTTTTAGAACAAGAAAAATTCATTTGTGGTATGTTGCTTTCGGAAATTCTTTTTTCAAGATTACATTTTTTTATTATTATTTCTTTGCAGTTTATATCCGACAATTGCGGTGAGGACCATTTCTTCTCTCGAATCGGAGTCGGTGGTTTAATTAACCTGGAAAAAATCAGGAAAACACACGCAGTTTTAAGGGAAATTCAAGCCTTCCATGATCATGCCGAAGCGAGAAACAAAGTACAAATTGAGGAAGTTCCGCCTGATGAAAGAGAAAGGTATAGTGTATTTTCTTAAATTTTACAGAAATTTTAAATTTAAAAAAATTGATAATTAGGCATAAATTTTTATATTCTAACCAAACATTTTTTAATTAAAGTTTAAATGGGGTTTGGTTCTGCTTCTGAAAAAAGGGTTAAAAATATATTGAAAAAAATATGAAACTAAAACATTGTGGAATATCTTTGTATATCTTTGAGAAATACTGCTACTTTAACCATTAACTGCCAATTTTTTTGTCCAGATATATAAGCGCAGAAATTTGTGCAAAGGTATAATTATATTTAAATGCTGATTTGTTTTGAAAACATTTGATATTTTTTGAAAAAGGATATGGTTATAAAAAGATCTATAAATTTATTTCAATAAAAAACAAAAAACTGAGTAATTAACAGATCGTTACTATAAATAAGTTACATTTTATGTACAGTATTTCCTCTTAATATGAAAAACAAACCAAAAATATAATGTTGCAAATATGACATTCTGTTCCGTTAAACGTACAGACGAATGTCAAATTTGTTTCCTTTTATAAAAAAAGGAAGCACAGAATACAAGTTTTCTGCTACACACAACAATGCATAAATTGGTTTCAAAATTTTTGAATTCGTTCAGAATTAATCTTTTTATATTGTAAAAGTAAATTGCGACAGCCATTTTAATTTCGTTGTTCTTACTTCTCAGAAGTGACGAACTTTACTTGAGATGAGACAAGTTTGTGGAAGAATTCAATTTTTTCCATTTAAAAAAGAAAAACGTAAAGCTTTCTTTTCATTCCTGTGACAGTCATCCTTTTTTGTACGTGTCCTTCAAATTATCATTACCGTACTCGTCTGTTATCTTTTTACCGCAGTATATTTAGAATAAAATATATGATTTAAACAAAATGCATAACAATTTTTTGATATTTTATACTAATTTATATTGGTTGATACTAGATAACAATACTGTTATTACCTTGATGAAGAACAATTACTTTGGGAACAATTTGGAAATTAAAACATTGCTCTGACACATATTTCATACTAAAAGATGCTGTCATCGCTCGAAGTATAATAACAAAAAATTCAAAAATTCCCTTTAATTGAAATCTGTCTACTTACTACTGCTTCATTTCACCAACAATTTCAAATCGCCATTGCTAAAAAGCAAGATGCCTCCTAAAGTAAAGAATTCAATGAAGGACGGCACACTTCAATGGTATTTATAGTTAATATGCATTGGTTATCTGGCACCGTTGGCGATATCAATATTGGCTTTCTTGGCTGACGATTTACGAATGTAGTGTTGCTATCATAACCAAAGCAAATTCATTTCGTGAATTTCGTTATTAAAATATGTACTCAATCATATGTATATTACTTGGCAGAATTGAGCCAATTGCAATCCATTGCACAATAAATTATCTACAGTGCAACAATTATTATTTTGAAAAATTGAACATCATTTTTTAAACCTCAGAATACTTTATTCGGAGTTGATATGGTTTCTGATTGAATTTCTGCGTTATGATTACAATATTATGAGAATGTGTAATCGGATTATTAGTTAAGGCTGTTACAATATTTTTTCTTTTAAGTTCTAAGAATGTACAAAGTTGAAGTGAAATTGAAGTTTTTGAAAGCTAATTTTCAGCTAATATATATATGTATATGTATAAGAAGAATTGTTCATAAACACAAAGGGCAAAAACCAAAAGAATGCAATTGAGCATAAATAAATTTTTCAAAAGTGATATTTCTAGTATTATTAAATAAAAATAAATTTGTGAATTATTGATATTTTATTATTTAACGTCGTAACTGTGTTATAAGACACCTACCAAATCTAAAACTTGATAAATTGGTTGTCCATTATGAAAAATTCAAACGGCTCTTCCGTTCGTTTTCTTTGCGATAACTTTTTTAGCTTCCTAAACGTTTATTTTTCTTAGCAGATAACCATATTTGTTCACGTTACTGGGTGAACGAAGACTTTTGTCTTGAAATGTGTCCATTAACCCCTCTATCTGCAAGTCATTAAGTTTTACTAATGTTTACAAATTTTCCTTATCTAGAAGTAACGATACAAATGCCAAATATGCTGAGAGATTTGTCGATAACTCAATATATCCGGATTGTTGCATCAGAATAATTTGAGGAATGAATAAGGAGTCTTTATTTCTACATATTTGAATTAGATTTTTTTTTCTCTAGCCCATCCAAATATTGGAAAAAAATCATTCGTACATTCGAAGATTTACATTAGAACGATCTTAAAATATGCGAGAGACCTATATTGATGAAAAAAGAAATTAATTATCGACAACTATTTTCAACGGATACGGACTTGGTTTTGAAGGTTTAATATGTTTTCGACAGATTATTTCAAACGATTCTGTTTATTTTTTTAGTGTTTGATGCATTTAAAACTAAACATTGTTAATGAATCGATCTGTTCATGATGAATCTGAGAACATTTTATTGAAAACTTCTTGAGATATTATATAAATTAAGAAAAATATTTTTTTAGTGCCCATAATGTTTATATACTCAACGACTCTGTTTTCAGTACTCATATTTTTAAAAAAAATGCTTTGTTTCAGTAAAAAAAAAATATCATATTTATTGCAGTTTAATCATTTCCACTTTAATTTAAAGCATAAATTCTACGGGAGCTAATAGAAAATTAGAGAGATACCATATTACGTTATGGCTGAAGGCCTTTATAATATTATGAGTGAATTATATGACTATTAAAATTTGAAGTTTTAAAATATTTTGATGAAGAAGCAATTAAAATGGGAGTTCCATAAAATATTTAATTATTAAAATTTTAACGTGCATTAAGATTGGCGAACCGGCTGATCGCCAAAGGCGGCTAGTTATCAAATAAGATCAACATACGGCGAGAAATTATACAAGTGTAATTCAGTATACATAAACCGAGAATTCTCTTTCAACCAGCGTGGGTGGTCTCCCTAAAACTTCCTCGCATACGATCAAATAAATAACCTTGTGCGTTATTAACCATTTACCATTAACGGACAATTATTAGGAAAGCACCTATTAGGGTGAGATCTTTGAAGATTTATTGCTGGCGCGCGGTTAATACAAAAATACCAGAAATCCTAATGTATATGTTGAATGTTTTTTTTTTCGAATATTTCAAAATATGACACAGAATTTCAATTTTAGTGACAAAAATAATGTAACAAATTCATTCTTATTATCAATAGTTTTGAATTTTGAAATCAAATATTTCTCAAATTCAAAAACCAGGTGGGGCCATTACTCAATAGGAATGAAAATTCAATTTAAATTATCTAATAAATTAATAAAGTTTTTTTAATATTGATGTTCATTTTCATCAAAAATGAAACACATCAAGTTGAATAAAAGTGCGTAAAAGCAGCACTTTTTATATTGATTCATTTTTAACGAATTATCAATGAAAAGCAATAAAGCACTTATCAATAACAGATACTCTCAGTAACAGATAACCTGTTTTCCTTAGCACGGATACTGATGAAGATGAATCTCTATACGAAGTCCAAAGTTCTCCGCACGATCCTTTCGTCAGTCTGTTTCCTGTCAGCTCCAAGTGTGAAAGTTACCAACTCCTCCAGTTCCTCCACCACGGCTGCACTGTTATCCACTGGGACGAAGATATGTCCCGGTCTGCACTGGTCTTCCTCAGACTGGAAAGGAACAACGGGACCATCACCTGGGCTAGGCCCCCGTGGAGTTCCCTCAAGGGCACTGGCCCACTGGACTACAACCTCATCAGCTCGGACTATGACCCGATATCACCTGGATTCCTTCTCAAGTACGAAACCTCCGATATATCTTACAATTCCATTGAGGAAGGATTTCTTGATTTGTCTAGTGTGAAAGAGGTCACCATGGTGCCCTGCGAATCGAACAATGTCACAAAGAGGCATGGCATACCGGATGATGTGGAGAAGAGTTGTCTGAGGTTGCATTATGGGAGTAGCCTCTCTGATAACAGGTATCTAGAGATGGTGGCACCGATGATGGTGACGAAACTGTGGCTCAAAGGAATCGAGTTTGTGATTGGCGAACTGAAGAAGCAAAAAACGTTGAGTGATAGGAGGATATCTTGGTTGAAAGAAAAATATTTATATTTATATTTTGAGGACCTTGTTTGCTGTGGACCCACTCCGGCGGATGCTATACAAGTAAGTTAATTTTATGTTCTTAAAGAATCAAACATCGTTGTTAATATTTCATTAATTATAAGTATATGCTTATATTTGTAAAGCTATTTTGTTAGTTCTTGTCTAACAATTTCATTTTGTTTATAAGGCAAAGAATATATAAGATATTTTGCTTTTGTTGATTGTAAGATATTTCAATTTTATTTAAATTTTAGAGAATAGTTGGCATCTAAGTTTATTATTCTTTATGATTATTTTCATAATTGTAACTATTAAATTTTATATACGACCCAGGAATTGTTAACTTTTTTCCTTAAAATTTTAAATATAAAAGATTCCTCTTATTTTGTTAACAATGCTATATTATATATTTATTACTACATATGTGAGCAACGAAATGATATTATTCCTTCCCTTTAAAGTTACGTCTGTTTCTAATTCTTATTATTTTCAAGTTACAATTAATGTGACTATGTATTATTTATTACTAGCCGCCTTTGGCGACCAGCCGGTTCGCCAATCTTAATGTTCGTTAAAATTTTCATAATTAAATATTTTATGGAACTCCCATTTTAATTGCTTCTTCATCAAAATATTTTAAAACTTCAAATTTTGATAGGCATATAATTCACTCATAATATTATAAACGCCTTCAGTCATAACGTAATATGTATCTCTCTCATTTTCTGTTGGCTCTCATAGAATTTATACTTTAAATTAAAGTGGAAAGGATTAATCTGCAATTAATATAATAATATTTTTTACCGAAACAAAGTATTTTTTTGTAACATGATTATTGAAAACAGTCACTGAGTGTTTAAACTTTATGGGCACTAAAAAATATCTTTCTTAATTTATGTAATATTTCAAAAATTTGTCAACAAAATTTTCTCAGATTCATCATGACCGGATTGATTCATTAACAAAGTTTAATTTTAAATGCATCAAACACTAAAAAAAAAAAAAAAAAAAAAAAAAAAACGAATCGTTTAAAATAATCGGTTGAAAACAGGTTTAAAAAAAAACTACTTAAAAGACGATGGTCTTAAAACTATAAGCATACACAAAGAATATATAACTAACATAAATACACTTTAATTACAAAAGCATGCAACTAATCTAAAAATAATTTAAATCGTTCGTTGATATTGGTTGTCATGTCAACAATCAGACAACAATGCGCATGAATTTACAACGCTAGTTACGGTAACGCAAATGCGTGAGTTTTTCTAAGCCAGTTGGGGTAACGCTATGCAGATTAGAAATTTTTATTTCCTTTATTCTGTTTTATTTTAATTCAAAAGTATTTCAGAATTAATCTGAAAGATCGATTCATTAACAATGTTTAATTTTAAATGCATCAAACATTACGAAAATAAACAGAATCCTTTGAAATAATCAGCCGAAAAATCTTAAGCCTAGCCTCATTACTGTTGGGAAAAAAAACTGAACTCTTACTCATTTGGTGGTAGGGAAAATGAATAATTTTTTATCGAGAAAGTTAGCTTTTAATTAATAATTAAAATTCTAATTAAAAATTCAAAAAAAGGGACCCCAGGTGCACATTCCCGACCTCTAAGGTATACATGTACCAAATTTGGTAGCTGTAGGTCAAATGGTCTTTTCTGTGGAGCGCCAACACACACACACATTGAACTTTATATATAAGTATAGATTTGTACTGTATTTGTTGTGAACTGCTGGGCGTAATTGAAAAAATTGCATTACAAATGGCACAGTTCAAATTCATTGAACGGAAAGCATTATCAAATGTACAAATTTTTGTAATCAACTAAAATTTTATTGAGTGACAATTAATAAAGAAATTATTTTATTCCAACAATTAATGAAATTCTTACAATCACAAAAAAAGTTGTAAAATGATTTAATGTATAATTTAACGAAATCTTCTTTTAATTTAGCAATACTCAAATTTCATCTGAAATAGGGGACTTTTTTAACCATATAAAATTTGTGTGTATTGCAAGTAGTATCTATCCCTGTAACAGATTCACGCTATATCTGATATACCGATACTGATATACCTACAACTGATATACCGATTTTCTTTCTTGGTTTCTTGTCTCTCTCTTTTTTCTGAATGATGAATTCACCAATGAATTTATGCATCCAATTATCTATAAAAATTGGCGATAAAAAATGTTTGTTGATTTCTAAACTGTTGCAACATGTATTCATTTTGAATTATTAACATATTTATGTTCAATTCAATGTTTATCTGAATTTCACGTCTATTTTCAAATAATTAAAATATGCACATTTGCGTATTAATATTAAGTTTTATAAGTTCTATAAAAGCCACAAGAACTGTTTTTATTTCTTAGAACTTGAACAACTGCGTACATATCTGCAATAACTATTTGAATTATTTAACATCCCATAATTTTATTTTAAAGTAGAGGTTATTAACATTTAAAACGACATACAGAATTCCAAACCACTACAAGTAAGCATTTTCGTTAGAAAAAAAATCATCAAAATTGTCTTGGCAGCTATTCCTTTGAATTTTTTTTTTTTTTTTTTTTCAATTTTTAAGTAGGAACTTAATAGGAGAAAAACTGACGGAAAATGAGAGCTCTGCTTATTGTTATTTAGGATTAAAAAATTAAGTTATCAAAAGCATTTATTTCTAACTACTGTTGTACAGGGTTGTATATTTTCGTAATCTTTAATTTATAATTTAATGTGAAATGTGAAAACTATTATATTTTAAAGACTTTTTTATATTTCATAGCATTCAAAAACCTCTGCTGTCAAACAGAAATATTTCAAGTTTATAACATAAACTATGTCGTCTCTGATACCTTATGAAATGCTTTTCATTGAGTAAACTATCCATTTATCAAAATGACTTTCAGTTTTAGGTTGTAAAATGTAACAATATTAAACAAATTAATCTCGAATCTTTTATTTACATGTTTGAATGGCTCCACTACAATTAATGTAATAAAAGACTGCTGCCCTTAAAATAATAAAGTGAGATATACTATTCATATATTAATCTGAGATATTTGTCTAGATTTTTACAATTATAAAACTGAGTAAATATGAATATAATGAATGGAGTGACTTTTTTATTTTTTCGTATTTATTATTTATGCATTTCTATGTTTTGCGATTCTTTCTGTGTTAGGTCATATTGATCAGAATATATAAGAATTTTATATATATATATAATATTAAAAGTATAATAATATTTTTTATATTTTATATATATATAAGAATTTTTCAATTATACTTTCTATTCTGAACTGTTGTTGAAATGTTTCATATTGTTATGTTTTTATTCTAAACAACAACAAATCATTTCAAAAATGATTTTTTCACATCTCAACGTTTGTATATTCTGCATTTATTAGGTATTCGGTGGTCGAAAATGGACGTTAGGATCCGTGGGCAGTTCATCCTCGATGGACACGTCTGGCTTCAAGCGCGTCGCCAGCTTTGGCGTGAGCACAGGGAAACTACGGAAAAAGAAGTCACAAACTTCGCTGGCAGCCATCCGAGTGAGTAAACCTCGCCAATCATTACTTTTCATCGCGTGTAGCCGCAGAAAACACAAATCGGGAATTTATTTCTTTCTGCATGGACCTCCCAAAAAGACTTTTGAGCAATTCTTTATGGCATGTGGGATAGTGCGAAGAGGAAATAAGAGAACTGAAGCGAGCATCCAATAAGTTCCAAAACTTTTCTTTTCTGCCATTTATTAGGCTGTCGTAGAAGGAAGTCAATGCAACAGTCATTAAGAAAGAAATATCTGATGATGTTCAAAGAACTTTTTGGGGAGGATTCCTCTACATACAAGTCAATGTATCAAACGCTATGTCTTTCTATTTAGAGGAAAAATAGAAAATATGAATAAAAGATTTACTCATAAATAGAAAGAAAAGAATTATCTTTTAATTAAATGTATTATTTAAAAGATAAATTCTCCTTTTATTTTTCACAGAAAAGAGGTTCACAGATTATCATTAGGGTTATAATTCTAAAGGCGATTATATCAAATATATTTTTATGCTTGATAATGGAACAACGTGTATAATTTGAGATTAAGGTAATAAGTAAATCTATATGGTCATCACCTGTCAATAAAAATTTTCATGAAATCTGACCCGTTAATAAAGAATTTTATTCACACAAAAAGACTCGAAGTGGAAATCTATTGATACATTCACCACTTATTTAAATAGAATGGTTCCGTTATTATGATTTAAGTGCTATTTTAATGAAGCAAATTATTTTTGAACTACTTACTGAAAATAACATGAAGTGATTATTGTAGCTTTTGAGGAGCTCCTTGTTTTCGTTGTGAGACGAAAATTTTTAATTTTTGAAATTAAAATTGTAGGTAAAGGAATAAACTCTACTTTCCTTTCAAAGGAAATCTATTAAAATAAATCAGGCCTTATTAATTTCATTTTTTGTTGGATAGACTTGTTCATTATTTCAAAAAACTCGGATTTGCATTTGAGAGAAAACTACTATCTTGTGAAATGCAGATATATTATTGAAAACTGTGCCTATGTAAGAGCTGTTGACCTTTTCAATTCATATCATTTGCTGACTGTTTCAGCACAGATTGCTTATAGTGCAATAATTAATTTTGGAAAAAATGTAGCTATGGATTTTTTCTTTCATATTTTGTTTAAACATCTACATTCAATGTGTTGTTTTATGTTTAACATAACTATATCCAATGTATACCAATCAGAATTTGCTTTTAGTACCTCGAAAGTTAACGAAACAGACAAATTCTAACCAACATTTTCCTTCAATAAAACTTGATTATATTTTTAGCCCTGTGAATTGTTTAGAAATAATTGATTAATTTCTGTACTATCAAGAATATTTTATAAATTCCTCTTTTTTTTTGTATTTTAGGATTGTAGTCCTAAATCCCAATCTAGTCTTACTTCTGAAATCCTGGGAGAGTATTCCAGAAGAAGTCCTTCCCTTCGAACCAAACGGTCTCACTTAAAGTCAACTGATGCCTCTGATGATACAGAGTTTCCATCGACGCCTGGTTTCAGTTCCAACCATCGGTACTCCCATGTTACATTATCAGAGTTCTTTCATAACAGTTAAAATATTTTTTTTTATTCAGTCTACATTTTTGTTTTCTTGTAGGTGAATAAATTTTAAAAATAATTTCTTTAAAAAAAAACTTTTCATTTATATTTTTGTTTGCCTTTTTTATTAAAATATCCTGAATTGATTTTTCATTAGTCAAAAGAATGCTTAATAGCTTCATTATTCTTTTATCTCTATTAATAATAAAGATAAATATGTGTATGCCTGTGTTTCTCTGTGTGTGCTGGCATTCTACAGTCTAGACCACTTGACCTACAATTACCAAACTAGGCGCATATATACCTTGGAGAGTGGACACGTGCAACTCGGAGCGAATTTTTGAAATTTTAATTAGTAATTTAATTAATTAAAAATTAAGTACAATTTTGACGTTTTCCCGCAATAACTTATTGTTGCTCAAAGTTGATTTCTACATCGTTTTAAAATCTGAAAGATTATCTTTCTAATGATTAATTTAATAGCCATGAAAAATGATTTGATTTTTGGCAATTTTTTACTATAGATTTTATTATTGATTTCAAATGCAAACCTTTTCCATTATTTCATCGCATAATTTATCGCAAATTTTTTTTCCATTGTCGAAAGCCAAGGAAGAAGGATTCTGCTTAATATCTGCTCATTATGAAAAACCGCGAATGTCTGAACAAAGGTAAACCAGATGCGTTTTTATAGCGTCCATGATGTCCATTAGAAAGGTTCAAATATACAATGAACAGAATTTGTGTAAGATAATTAAAATAGTACAGTTTTGATGCTTGACGATTTCATAGAACATGGACATGGAAATACATCTAAGCGATTTAATTTAAATATAACCAATATTCTCAGAAAACGAACTAGTCGTCAAATGCGACAACTTAAAATAAATGACGTAAATAATGTTCAATATCAGAAAAGTATCTTATTTCGAATTTTAACTAAGGCTTATTTGATTGCGTTTAGCAAGTATTAACAACCAATGAAGTTAATCTATATTACAGATCGATAAATTTCTAGAATTTATTATGCAGATGTCAGAATTTCCAAAACTCATTATATCTGATTTTTTTTTTTTTAATTTTTTGCAATTCACTTTCAAAATTACTTGTTCAGCTATAGATTTTGAACTAATTCGATAATTTACAGAAAACGACTTTTGTCGTGTCTTACATTACAACAGCAATACTCACAAAACGAGTTAAGTCGTTCCTCTCTTCAGATATGTTAAAATCGATTTGTTGAATCAAAAAAGATAACATAGTAAATTGCAGCGTTGTTGTGCGCCATATTATCGCACTTTAAAAACTTAAGGGTATAAAGTGCAAATTCCTCCGTCATTCACTGTCAATAAATGTAATGCTGAAAACATTATTTTATTTTTTAAAGACTTTCAGCATTATTTAAATGCAATATTGTTTTCGTTGCGCAGTATGACATTGTTATTTTGTTGTTAAAACTAGGGATCGGAGTCGGATATTTTCATCGTCGCCCAACCAGGGCGAAGAGTCACCTCCCCTCACCTGCGGGCCAGCCATCACACATTCCAGTCAACTGGACTTCACTCAGTTCACTGAGCTCTTCAGGTCGTTTCTGGTGAGATCCAGGAAAGATCTGCGAACCTTGTTCGAACAGGTGGCCGTGTCTTCCAAAGGGCTTTCTGAAAATCACAACGCGGAGTCTGCAGAATGGGACAAAACAGCGGCATCTTCGAAAAGAGTGCTAGGTAAATAATGTTGCCACAATTTTTGGCATAAAACATAACCTTATTTGTATGGAGTGAGATTTTTTTTTTTATTTGGTAATATTTGAAGAAGCGTTTCTGCTTAACCGATGCTTAATTGGGCCGTTTCTTTTTATTTATTTTTAATACATAATTACTTTCTTTTTTCTTTTCTTTTTTTTGATAATTTTAAAATGAACAAAGCATTCTATTTTTTAAGATATTAGATACTAGCTGATTGTAAATAGAAAGTTTACATTAAATTAATCATATATTATGCTAATATATATATAAATATTATAAATATATATAATGAGATTGCGTGTGTGTGTCAAAAACCATAATTAATTTTTTAAAACATTGTAATTTTTTTTTATTTAGTTGTATTTTGCATCTTTCAACAGCGAAATCATACTGGGTGAAGAAAGTTACTGTTTTAAAAATAATATATATTTATACAAAATTAGCCATTCGTTAGCATTTGGCATCTGCTTCAGCCCTGCTACAGTGACGAAAAATTATTTCGAAGGGCTTTAACAAATATTGAAAGAAACAATTGCAAAAGTGCAAAACGTCACTGATTTAACATAAAAATGACCCTGTACATTACCATTAATTATCATGAAGCTCTGTAATTTGTACTAACTGTGACTGTTAAGCATACGTCATTGTTAATAATGACTTTAAAAAGTTGATTCTTCATAGCAATGATACAAGTATCTCATTTTTCAACAACTGTGTTAGGTTTATTGACGAGAAACACTCCATTCGACTATATGGATAACACTCAGCACAAGAAGATCTGTGACGCCTTGGCCGCCGCCAGCATCGTCACCAACTGCGCTGGCGTGGACACATCCAAGACCCTGGTGCTGGGTGTGGAAGAGTTCCAGCGTTTCTTGAACGAGCAGCAAGGCGAACAAAAGACTGAAAAAGAAGTGATTTCTCTGATACGAGTGAGTGCATTACTCGATAGACACATGAAACTTTTCCTCCATTCCCTCTTGATTGTAGTGTTATGAGACGAATGTGTCTTTCTTTGCAGCGCCATGAGCCGGATGCAGAACTACGCGCGAAGAACTGTCTGTCCTTTGAAGGATTCGCGAGATATCTCATGGACAAGTGCAATTACGTCTTTGTCCCGGAGACTCTGGAAGCAGATCCAAACGTAAGTTGTGTCCGCATTTAGTGAACTTAATAAGTCCTTTATAAAGCAAGTATTGTTATACAATAAAAAGAAAATATATTAATCGATAGTTTAATTCCGTTAATTAAAAAAGTAGTTTGTTCCTCGATCTTAAATGTTATGGAATAAATCTCGAATATAACAGTATAATGAACCGCGTATCAAATGTGAAATCCTTCAATAAGCAATCCACTGTGACTGATTTGGATATTTAAATAGGTATTTCCTTTTGTGTAAAATTTTTCAATCAGTCGTCAGTAAATCCATGGAAGATAGGCTCGGCTCAACGCTACATAACAGAATGCGTCGAACGTGATGAAATTAAAGGAAGACTCATTATGAATAGTGATATTTTACAATACCCTGAAAATTTAAAAAATTTAAAATAATGATGGGAAAAATTTCTAGCCTTTTACCAGTAGTTTGAAAATTATGTGGACTTTTGTTGGCCGTTTCATCTTATGCAAAAGTTGAATACTTAATGAGTATCAAGCCAGTCATAATAATCACTGTTTATACGGCTTAGTTCTGTGGTAACAGGGTGACTGGCTATAATTAAATGAAAAGTCTTCAGAGAATCCAGATTTCCCTAACCAAGTCCGTTCTATGAACTTTTTTCGTTCAATTTTAATTACATTATCTGTTCACCATGACTGTCCTCTCGGGTAGCTGATGTTTATCTCAAAATCGTCATCGATGTTCATCCTGATTTGTAGATTTGTCAGGTAGATTTGCCTGGTAGATTTGTCATTTGTATAAAATCAACAGTATTTTATTTCATTAACAAATGGAATAATGCTCAAATGTGTTAATGTGAAAATTTTAAGTGCAACTTCCTGGATAGAATGGTTTTTACGCTAAAATATGTAACGAAGCTAAAGAAATCTAACATATCCATATGGATCGATCCTTTTTCCTTATGATCTTCTATAAAGAACCGACTGCACAATTGTCTGACTTAATGCCTTTGATATATGAGAGGCTGAGAACCACTATTCTTGCCGATTTGAAATATTGTCGCTAAAAATATGTTTTAATTAGAAGTATCCTTGTTTATTTCTTAAACATCTTGCACCTCTACCTAAAAACTCACAAAGATCGAAATAAAAATACAAGCGAATTAGCTTTTTAAACATTTCTTCATCGCTATTACAAAATAAGCGCATCATAAGATGAACTTTTTCTCTTTTTTTTTCTTTCCTACAGACAATGAATCAACCTCTTTCACATTATTTCATCGCTTCCTCTCATAATACGTACCTCACTGGACATCAGCTGAAAGGCGAATCATCTGTCGAGTTATATAGCCAGGTCAGTATATTCACTTCTAACTGTTAAATGGAATCGTATGAATAGGTAAGGTAATTTATAGCCTGCGTGCTTTGTTATAAGCTCCGCATGAGTTATGGCAATGCATCAAATGTATGCTTCTGCGATTACATAAGCTGTTTACTATACAAATTCCGTGTACAATTTAAAATAATTGCAACTAGCTATAAGTAAATGCGGTAAAATTTGCCAAACATTTTAGAAAGACCGATTCCTATTTTCTGAAATTTATTTTAAAAATTAGTTGTTAATTCATAATAATTTCAACAGAACGTTTTCAATTAATATTTTGTTCTAAGCAAAGTTTCGAATATTGTTCGTTGAATGAATATTTTAACGTTCTTACTGGGCATTAATGAGATTGGTTATTTTTCCAAATATAAATTAACCGGTCATTGCTCCATGTCTGTTCAGGTCTATCTCTAATATTCCTTATATTTTTTACATATTTGATCTATAATTCTCAATAATTTTCCTGGCTTCTATTTCGCTGAAATATTCCTAATTAAAAAAGTTCCAGTTCCATTTCTAACTTTTAATAGAAATGCAAATTCAGCAAATAGTCTCCTTAAGCTTATAAAAAGTTTTTCTGCCACTTACAACAAAAAAAAAACCAAAGGCGGCTTTCCGATCCACCGGAAAGCATATGAACAAATTAAACTATCAGAATGCCGCAATAAGATACGAGTTCTAAGGATTTTTAGCGACCACGGTACAATCTGTCCCATAGGAGGCACGTTCTACGGGGGAAGTTGTACCAGATCGTTAGAAGGCAGCAATCTCACACCATTTCTATGCCACCAGGGTGGCGGGAACCAACCACTTATCTGGAATTTCTCATCCCCGTAAACGACGTGAATCCCGGTGCGATTGCAATAAAGTTAAGATTACATAGGTCTGAATTATTTAAAATTGTTTCTTCAAAATGCATCCATTCCTATCTACTTTTTTGTATGAAAATTGCAAGACCATAAATAAATATTTTATATCAAAATGAAACATTCATTGACAGTGAATAATAAAAAAGTTAATATGGTTTAATAAAATTTCAGGATCCTTTTAAAATTATTTTTGATTATGAATATTAACGAAATCTTAATTAAACTATCATATCTTTTAAATGATAAATTGTAATACCATTATTCATGCATGTTATCCTTCCGATGTTCAGAACTCAAACTTTAAGAAATCCTAGAATAGCCACTTTTCTTTCGAGCTGACCAGCACAAAATATTCCGAAAGTAAAGTTGTTTATAGAAAAAAAGTCAAAGTGAAACAGTAAAATGAAAAGACATCAATTCTTAAAACCCGGTGGGTACAAAGAGCAACCAACTGAAGTAGTTGCCCCAATTAGATGTAGATGCGCCTTGTTGACGAACACTGTTTCTCTTTTGGCACTACCCAGTAGGCACGTGTAGCGCAAGGATTGCTGCGGGTATGAGTAACATTGCCCCCAAAAGTCAATCCTTTCGGAGTCGGTCAGATATGTTTTTTATTTATTTATGCTGTAGTATTCAAAGAGATATCTTCATGACTGCTATGGTAGTTCATAATAAACGCGAATGTTGACATAGTATTGACGAAACGATAATATTATAATCCTAAATCACGTGCAAGATAGATAAGATAAAAAAGTTACCAAGGTTCTACATTAAAGAATTGGACTGTAACTTTGAAATCTTGAGTTTCTTCCAACCATTATGTAGCATAAATGTAAGATCACAGGTGTTGAGGTTCAAATTCTCTTTACTAATTATACGTAACCTGCTAACTCAGTATCAAAAAATAACCTCTAGTTATTTAATTCTAGTAGCACACAATGCGGTAGGCGCTCCGCTTCCGTCATTCCCACCGGGGCGATGATCCATTCCCGTTTTTTAATGCTAAGTAAAGAAATGAACTGTCAGGCTACCGTTTGTCAAATCCTACTCGACTCTCGTATTTTTTCCGAGATTCTAAGAATGTTTTTGGCAGCTTTGCTGAATTCTTTGAGCACAATCACCCCTTTTACACCTTAAATCTCAATCTGGCGGATTTGGCGAAAAAAATATTAAAATGCCTATCTTGAGATACCTTGTTATTTTTTTAGTAAGAGAACGTGAGCAATTTGGAAAACGAGCGTGTTGACGTTTTATATTTGGCTCAGCAATTATGAAAACCATTATTGTCCTTAATTCTAGATTGAATTAAGGACACCGAATTTTTTTTACAGTTTTAACATAATTTGAAAAAAAATGCTAGGATTACTCATAAATAAAAGAGAGACCTGTGTAGGCGTATAGAATTTAGTACGTTACTGGCGGGAAATCGATTTCATCCGGAAAAAAAAAAAAAAAAAAAAAAACGTTTTCCATTTTTATAAATTTATATTTTGTATGCTATTATAAAAAAAACTCGTTGTAACACAATTTATACTTAAATGCTCAGTCAGTATACCCATTTAATTTGTCATTAGACTTAGCATGATAGCTTTTCAGATATTTCAAAGCCGCGAATTTACGAAACAAGATATTAGTAATTGTTTTTACATCCGGAAAAAATAAGTAACTAAAA
Source organism: Argiope bruennichi (assembly GCF_947563725.1). Lineage (NCBI taxonomy): Eukaryota > Metazoa > Arthropoda > Arachnida > Araneae > Araneidae > Argiope > Argiope bruennichi. The sequence goes on along the minus strand of NC_079154.1, from coordinate 124,135,955 downwards.
ATATCTAAGTAACGATTTATCATAATTTCTATAATAATATTTTAATCATTATTTAAAATTTTTTATTTAATTATGTATAATAAATATAGAAAAGTAATAAGAGTGTCTTATTTTATAAATGCTTAATTTTCATTTCTTAAATAATGAGTGTTTCAGCTGTATTATTAAAGTATTATTTTCTAAACATTTTCCACCTGTTTTTAATTGCAGGTTCTTCTGACCGGATGTCGCTGCGTTGAACTGGACTGTTGGGACGGAGATGACGGTATGCCTGTCATCTATCACGGGCACACCCTCACCACCAAGATACCCTTCAAGGTAGGCTTTACTTCCCACTTTATTTGCATAATAACTCAGTAAATGTTGCATCTAAGAATAAAGTTGTTTTTTAACAAAATTTCACAAATTTGCAAGGAAATTTAGCAAACTGTTTCCCAGAAATGGTCTCGCGCAGTCTTGAAGCATATCTATGACTTACCATCAGTTGCGAGATAATTTAACTATTCATTTTTGTTACAAATCTGAATCATTGATATCTTTTTTTTTTTTTTTTTTCAATTTTTTTTCATTGTCCATTGCTCTATCATTTTCTGAAATTTATAACTTAGTTTTACTTCCTCTAAATTCCCAATTTTTACATACATTTCAAATATACTATGTATGAATTTTGTTTTCTTAAAAAAAAGTATATATATATTTTTTTTCACACCTGTTCGAATCTCCTTTTTTTTTTTTTTTTTTTTTTTTTTTGTGAAAAATCTGGCGAAATTTGATTTTGCCAAAATGTTAAAATACCTATTGTAAGATATCCTGTTGATATTTTAGGAGAACGTGGACAATTTGGAAAACGATGGTGCAGATGGTTATAGTGACTCTACAATTATCTAAGCTATTATTGTGCTAAATTCTAGATTGCAGCATGCAGAATATTTTTAACATAATTGGAAAATCATTTGTATTATTCAAAAACAAGGTAGAGGATATATAAGCCTCCTGTATTTAAATGTATTAGAAAATTTCTTAAATTTCTTAGAGGCTATTTAGATTTTTATTTGGATTTCTTAGCAAAATCCTAAAACACAATATAATTTTTCTTACAGTAGCAAAGTGAATATTCATTTCCATAATAATCATGTAACCTTTTAAGTTATAATCTAATTCAGTTTGATTATGTTGAAGATTTCTCAAATTTCTAGAAATCGAGCAAAAAGACTTTATAATTCTTACATCTATTTGCTACTATACGGTATAATTTCTGAAGTACATTTTTGGGAGATTCTCCTTGTTTTCTTCAAAAACATTACAGAAAAATTCTACTGCTCCTATATTACCAAATAGCCAATTAGTTTCTAAGTACTCTATTGTGTGCGACAAGCTTCATGCTCTTATTCATATTTTTTCAATAATGGACACGAATTTCTTGAAATTGCGATTACTATTTCTCAGTGGCATTATGTTCATGAAATTATGTGTCTAATAGTTTAATATTAATTGCAAGCTTTAATTATATTACATTTGCAGAGCGTTGTGGATGCCATCAACCGCAGCGCATTCGTCACTTCCTCATATCCTGTTATTTTATCCATTGAGAATCATTGTTCACTGCAACAGCAAGCAAAAATGGCACAGATTTTCACGGTAAGTATTATATGCTAGATTTTTAGGCAACTACACATTTACATGCAACTACAACATTTTTGTTGTCTTATTAGAAAACGAAATATGTAGCAAAACCGAAATAATTATGACCAATGACAATTTTTGGCAGCAACTAATAAGGGAACCTTTACATTGAAGACAGGATAACGAGATCGCATATAAATTCCTGACACAACTATGATTATGACATATAATTAAAAAAATTTTCAAATGCCTAGGAAAAAAAATCCTAGAAAGATAATGTTTCCAAATTTTGTATATGAAAATGCCTTACTTTATTACAAATATTTTATTTTAAAAGAAAATACTATTCCTTCGTTACAGAATATTCTTTAAACGGTGGAAACATATTTTCCTTTTTCTAGTTTAAGTTGTTAATAATAAAGATTATAGTGAGAATGAATGCACACTCCATTGCTTATTCGATGTGTTCAAGGCCATTGATTAAAATGAGTTCTCCAACTGAGCATCTCTAATTGATTACTACCACTATTATGCGCACAATATACTAAATAGTAAATATGAATCAAAGATGCATGTGGGGAATTATTTTTCTAATTCAAGTAAGTAAGGATGTATGCAACAAATTTTAATCTTATTTATGTAACTATGTGCTATTTTAAAAGATAGTGTTGTATACCTCCATCAAGTAAATATCAATATTTCAAATAGGAAATCGAAACTTAAAATAACATATTTTTAAATATTTTGTGTCATTTGCTTATTATTTTAATTCTAATTTTATTTCGTTTCTGACCTGTAAATCCAATTGATAGCAATCCATATTCTTGATATTTTATTTAAATTAGATGTAAAAATTTTCTTTTATAAAGGAAAAAAAACAAGGGAAAATGTTGGTATCGTTTTTTCAAGACCTGAAAAATTCAACAAGTTTAAAAAAGTTGTTACTAGTATTATTTTTACAAAATTAATATTTTAGTGAATACTATATCAAGAAAAAGATTTGTTTGCCTTTATTAGACTAATGCTAAGACTTTCTAAGCTCATGCGATATTTTCCGAGTCATTTAAATTATTTTAAATTGTTGTTGCCATTTCAGTAAATGTCAGTTATGTCTCGTAAAATTCAGTTATGTCTCGTAACCACCATTTTTCATACCAGAATATAATTTTCACCGTTTAAAAACGTGGATTCATTTCTCGGCGATATCAGGGATATAATCTAAGTTCATAAATAATAGTAAATTATTTGAGTAATTACTTGAAATTTCAAACGAGGACATTATTTCTCCCCTGGTTATTTATTTTACTGTAAAAACACAGTGAAGCCTTATTTTGAGAATGGTCATAATTTTGATTGAGCCTTTGAAGCCCTTGTGAATTTGTTGATAGACATAATTCTCTTTCCACCTCACTCGTTTTCAATGGAAATGTATTACAGAGCACATTCGGTGAGAGACTCGTCACCCGATTTCTGTTCGAATCGGACTTCGGCGATGATCCGCAGCTCCCTTCTCCCAACCAGCTGCAATACCGAGTTCTTATCAAGAACAAGAAAATGCGTGTAGCCATCACCCCTGCCTTGCCCACTAAAACTCGGGTAAGTCGCAGTCACATAACATATTTGGAAGCCATTCGCACTGAAACCAAAATAATGAAAATGTAATAATGAAACATATGTTTCAGCAAGGAAAACTAGGAGGCGGCCGAACAAATAGCATCATTTCAACGGCAAGTACAGGATCTTTTAACGATGAGGACGATGATGATTATGAAGATGATGAAGACGATGAATATATCATCGATGGTAAGTCTTGTGACGATACTTTACTTTTGGCAAGATTAGCTGAGGAGTTGAATTACAATAACCTGTTCTTTCCATTCAATAAGAATTGTATTTTCGAATGCAAATGAAGATATAAGTCATTTACTGAACTGTATCAGCCAACATTTCGACGGAATGCCAAAGTATATACCAGTTTAATTACAAAACCAAGATAATTGGTAATTTCTTTTCTTTCGGTAATTTCTTAGTAATTATCGATTAACTCAAATTCAATAAAGTAGAATTCAATAAAGTACCACAAAATATTTAAAAAAAATCGCGAAAACTCTCTCGTCATCACATATATGGCTTTTGTTTCCATTTCGCAACAGAATCCTTGAAACTACATGATTGATCTAAATCTTGCTCCAGGTATGCTTTAACCCTTTCACTACTGATCAACCGGCTGTGCAAATTCTATTCTGGTAAGCCAGTTTCTAATACAAAAGACAATACGACTCCTCCTGTCTAGCCAGGAGGAGTCGTATCGTGACAAACCTGCAGCATATAAAACGAATTATTCCCAAGGTTGTTTCCGCTTTACATCTTGCATCCCTCGTTTTAAAGAGAAACCGTCTCTCCAGGATCAGATTTGCTCGGCTGGTTGGGCAGGTTCAGTAGTGAAAGAGTGAAAGCATGTAACATTGATTGCTCTTTTCAACGAAAATGCTACAAAGATGAACGACGGGAACATTTATTTATGCCAATAAAATATCTCAAAATTCATAATGAAACTGATTTAACTAATATGACTATATTTCTAAACTTGTTCTATATTGTGTCTTCAACATAGAAATAGGAGTTCGACTTGAAAAAAAAAGATAAATTACCATTGATCTTTTGAAACACTAACAATGTCACTAACGGAGTCCCGTTAACACCTTCATTCATTAAAGCGGTATTCTACATAAAACCTGTTGTATTAATCAATTGTACACCCTCTCAATTTGTCCTGAGTAATTTCCTATCCTGCTCGGATGTTTATCAACAAGATACCTGTCTTCTGGTCTCAAATTTCACAGCTATCTCCACTAACTGATTCTGTAAATTCTATCTTACTAGTGTAATTCATTCTGACAGATGTTCAGTATCAGACAACATTAGACCAGTCAATCCATCACTTCTGACCATGAATAATAATGAGAAGAATACCTCCAAGCACAATTTCGAGGTGTTTTTTAATCATCCAAGTCATTTTCAAGCAATGATTTGAAATTGGTCTTTCTCGACGCTGTATTTTACAACGTTGTATTTTAAAATACCATGACCAAACACTGTATAGGAAGGGCATGTTGACGGAGTAAAGCATTTATTTTTTTTAATTTATACTCTGTGTTAGATACACTACATTTTATTGCAGAGAACTTCCCAGAAGTGGAACAAGATGATCGCCAAAGTTCCGGCACCGTCAGCAAAAGCGTCTCACTAACCGTTCGCACCGAGTCACTGTCCAGCCAGGAGGAGTCGTATCGTGACAAACCACAAAACGTACAAAGCAAAATGACTTCGGCCCCTTCAGAAGCTGACGATGATAAGAACAAGAAATCTAGCAGTCAAATAGCACCGGAGCTTTCAGATTTGGTGGTTTATTGTCAAGCCATCAAATTTAGAGGTAAGCCATATGGACTGATAAAATAAATCAATAATTTATTGGGAAATTAATCGTATTCAGATGTAATATTTACATTAGATTATATTTTTACATTATTTGACCGTAAAAACAAATGTGCCATGACTGCGAAATGGCGAGAAAAATAAAATATGCTTCGGTATATCTCTGCCGAAATACAATCTGGCAACACTTTTTTCAAAGAGATCCTTCACACAATTCGATAAATATTAAATAATTTCCATTCCGTAAAATTGAAATCTTTTCCCATTATTTAATTCTGATTCAAGAAGTAAAGAAGATGAATGAACGTGTTAAGAGTTATATTAGTAGTAGCCAAAAGCGCGGGAAAAGTGAATGACTGAGTCTCGGCACGGTGAGTTCTGTATTTCTGGCTACTAATCAAAATCTTTTCAGCACGAGAAATCGTTAAAAAAACTTTTGGAACTGTGTCAACTGACTGTTGCTACTTTCAAAAAAAGTACATACATATCTTTCTTTACTCTGCAAATTGTTTGTTATGATTTAATGTTAGTGTTGATGAAAATTATCAAAATAGAAAGATTTATTAGTAAGTCAACCATCTGACTCTCCGACCCACCACGAAGGCACACGGATTTAAACCATAAAACTGAATGACCGGACCGCTGCAACAGCAACACTGGCGGGAATTGTGGTTGAGTCCTAATGACCATCACCGGCCACGGTACAACCCTCCCCGAAGGAAGTATGTCCCGTCATCGATGGGAGGAGTCAGATCCTCCACCTATTTGTGTACCCTCCAGGGTGGCGAGATCCAACCACCATGCCGGAAGCATCTCATCCTCATTTCGAGGTGCCCCCCGGGGGTCAAGATTTATTTTTAAAAAATCATCGTCCATTTTTTAAAGTTTTTTTTTGTCGAAAATTGCTTTTTGATTAATTATAATTCTTAAAGATTTTACACAATGAGTGTTTTCTAACATGTAAAGAGTAAATAATTATAGATTGATTTATTAAATATCTGCCAAAATTGTCTATGCAAATCTCTTTATAAACTTTTCTTACAGTTCTTTATCATTTAATACATTTTATTAATGTTGCATGGTATGTTAATTTATATCTGCTTCTACTTTATACGTTCGTGGATCACAATGAAAATGAATGCAATAGTATAATTTGGCAGATGCATGTCCAAAAGTAAGATGAATTTTGAATATACTTTCCAAAATTTTCTTAATTTATTTCAGTACTGGACGGCAGGCATTTTTCATAGAGATAAAGTTGGAATACGTTCCTTCTTATCAGAAAACAAAAGTAAAAATGATTAAAAAAAAATTTCCTTTGATGATTTTGGTGATTAGAAATTCTGATAGGGATTTCGTTGACGCGTGTCGACTTAAGAAAAGAAATCTTTGAAAGAAATGCGTAGTCGTTAATAATTTTTATTCCTTCACTCGTGGCGTGGGAAACAAAAGTATAAGCAAATTTTTTTAGAGCGCGTATAAAAAATAACTAAATAAAAAAGTGGGATTTGGATTAAGAAATAAGAGAAAATTCTAAAATAAAATTATTTAGGCTAATTTAAGATAAAAAATAGGAAATTAATTAGGATTAAAATTAAGAGATATTGTGTGTGTGTGTGTGTGTGTGTGTGTGCGCGCTCGTGTGTGTGTGTGTGTGCGTGTGTGTGCGCTCGTGCGTGTGTGTGATATCTCTTAATTTAATTTTAATCCCAATTAATTTCTTAATTTTTATCTTAAATTAGTTGATATTAACTTCATTCTAAAATGTTCTCTTGTTTCCTGATCCTATTCCCACTTTTTTATTTAATTATTTCTGACACGAGCTTAACAAAATTACTAACTCCGTTATTCCCTCTCCTGGAACGAAAAGTTAAAAATCTGTACCTACCTGTACATCTTTTTAAAAGAAAAAATATAGCTAAAAGCAGAACAAGTACATCATTTCTACAGGTTCTTTTCTTTCAGAAAAAAAATTTGCTAAAAACATAATTTTGAAACACATCATCGTGATGCAAAAACCTTGTACATATACAATTCAAAAGGTGACGAGGAAAACGAGTGGGGTTTTTTTTTCATAAAATGTTGATTATTTTCAATGAAAAGTTCACTGACGTACTTCAGAAAAAATAGAAATAATTATTTCTCTAAATTCTATTTATTGTTTATTAAGATATTTGAAAAACTGTGTTTGAATTTCAACCACAATGCTTCGAGAACAACCAAAACAATTAGCAGTCATCACGCGACATAGATATTTATCACTTTATTGAAATTTTAAATTACAAATGACCCACGCGAAATACATACACAGAAGATACATTTTGTCAATTTATGCGCTTTGAGCGTTTCAACTGAAGGCAGAAAAGGAAGGAGGTCAATGACAACATGTTCTCTTTTACTTGACTTTCCTTAAAAGGTAATCTGCTGTGGTTCCACAAAATGCTGGCAATGCGCAGTTAATATTTTTGGGCCTTTATTTTCTGCTATAATAATTATAAAATTTGATGAATGAAAAAAAGGAAATATTAAAAACCTAATACCCTAAAATATTAAATTTTCAAAAAAGGAGAAATAAATAAATAAATAAAATAACTGAACGAAATACACGGGGGAAAAAACCATACTAAAAAAAATCTACAAGCTTCTCCACTCTATTTTCTTGTGTAAAAATATTATTTATAAAGTGACAAAAATGATTTTAGCATTATGTTACGAAATCCAATATGATTGATTGGAGTTATTAAATACTTAAAAAATGTATCCAAAATTACCGTGCGTCTAATAATTATACTTTTAAAATTTTAAACTAAGTCGTTCATAATCTTTATGAATCATTTTTGCATCGAATATCGATGCGAAAAAAATTACTTTGAACCCATCAGCTTGTTAAAACTCTACGGACTTTTAAAAATCAATGTAAATAAAGCGGTAGCATCAGTTAGCTAATCGGCTGTTTTATTGGTTAATATATGTACATCAGAAAAAAAAGTATGTCATGATTATTTTTCTCCTTTCTGAATTTTGCTATTAAAATGTAGTTTTCTTGACTTTTTTGACTTTCTTGTGTACGAAATATAAAAAAGAAAAATATTGTAACCGTCAAAAAATTCGAACTCGATATTTTGACGAATTTTTATAATCGTAGATATTCCTGAATCCGAAAAACACATTTTCGGGATTATGCTCGTCTGTATGTCGCTCTGTGTCTGTGAACAGAATAATTCAAATACGCTTTGAGTTCCTCATCCAAAATGCGACGTATGGTCTTCATAATTCCAAATTTTAAATGAAATCCATAAAGAGAAAGTTTTTCTATTTGTCCAAGTACAAGTGAACACAATAACTTCAAAACGAAAAGAACTAGATGGAAATCATTTGAAATGCATACATAACATCTAAAATGTGTGATATGTATCAAATGTTGCCTAATTCGTAACACGATAACTCAAAAACGTATGATTTAAATATATGAAATTTGTTGTTGTTTCTGATGGTACTTGCCATGGGCTAGCTCGCTGTTTCGAAGTCAGCGATTTAAGCCGATAGGGAGCGTCTCTTGTTTTAGTAGCGCCAACTAGGGCCAAGAGTACGATTTGCTACTCACGCATCACTCATTCGCTTGCACAACCCCTTTTTACAGGGGGGCGCATTCACACATCTCACAGATAGAACAGACGAAGAACAACCATGATCGAACCGGAAGCTGAACCCGGGAAGCCCAGATCACGGGGAAGACGCGCTACCCTTATGCCAGGACACCGGCATGAAATTTGTTTTGTGATCTTATGATTAAAAGTAGTTCTCTGTCAAATTTTGGTTTCATTCAGCCGCGGAAAAAAAAAAGCGTTCAAAATACACATTCGGTTTTCTGGTACTTATGTAAACCATATTCCAGGGATTAATCAAAAAATATCACATTCTAACAAGCTCTTTTGTAACTATTGTTCGCCAATTGTATACTGTTAAGAATACACATATGCATATATAAGCGAGGAAAAAGAATGCTTCGGAGAGATGCCTCCCTCTGGTTAAATTAAGTAGTAAATTATTGACACTTTTAAGTACTATTTATATAAATAACTTTTATGAAATTATCTGAAACTTTCAACCTATTTAGATTTTTAAACTTGAAAATATCCGTAATAACTATTGATTATGCGGTCGCTAGACAGCGATCTTTCAGTTGACAGCATATTTCTTTTCTGGATCTATTTGGGCAACATGCTCTTTAAGATTCGTAGTGCATCATATAACTCTAAAGTATGTTCTTTCAAAATTACAAAAACAACTGAAGTTATATTTCCAAAGTCTTTCGCATATTCTCTAATAAAGATGTCATTCCCCCTCTTGTGGTCATGGATGGCATATATAGTTATATTTTTATTTCCACACATGAAAATTGTGTGCTTTGTATATATAACTTCGGACACTCATGTCTAATTCGTATCGTTTATAACTGGATTCGTATTTGTTTATAAGTAGCCATCTAAATATATTAAGTAATTAAATAATTTTGGTAAATTCTAATAATTATTCTTTCTTAACTAACAATAATAAACTCAGTAACTAATAATTGTAATGATTTGCTCGGCATCTATTCTTATAAAATAGCACGATCGAATATAATTCTGATTTGAAGATAATATGCATTTGAGTCATAAATATTTTCCACCAGATACGGTGAAATAATAATCATCGTATAATATATACGTATAATACTCCATGATTCAGTAAATTTCAAGAACTTGTAGCTGTGAAATTAAAATATTACATCGGCTAGAATACTGGTCTTATTAAATTAGCATGATAATTATTAAATTTTAAAAATGTAAATAAGGTTTTGAAAATTTGTCCAAGTGCCAAAGCCTACTAGTTTGTTCTGTGCTAGTTCTAGCCTACTAGCTTGTTCTAGCTTATTTTGAAGATAATGATAAGCTATTCCTTCAAATTTCTATAGGGTTTGTTCAAGGCAACTGCAGTCCAACCAACTCTGTCAAAGTGAAAAAGATGAGCAGTCGGAGGAATCTGCTGGCGTCTTCGGGAGCTTCTTCGCTGCCGGGAACACCACCCACTTCTTATGGTAAGATGCTGAAGAAAGATGTCACCTGTTGCATTATAATCATACTATTTATTCGATTGATTTTTTAATTGTATTTTTGTTGCTTTTACTTGACACTTTTTTTTTCTTTTTCCTTCCAATTAGTTGACGCCAAGACAGAGCAAGCCTACTTGAAGCGAGCGCAGGCGCCCTGCTTCCAGGTTTCCTCTGTGAACGAAAATACCGCCAAAAAACTCTGCAAAAGACATCCACTGACACTCATGGCATATCCTTTTTTTGATTTCTGATCTCTATACATGCGGTTTTTCTTTTTTCGAATATATCGCCAATCCATCTTGTTCATCGTGAATTATTTTAGAAATATATTTGTCCAACTTAGTTTCCTGACTATTTGAATACATGTGATAAATTCAATTAATTCGCTTCTTTAAATAAATTATTTTGGTACTTACGTATTAACACCACCACAGCTACAGATTTGGCGGTTTTTAAGTTCCGCCAATCACTTTCAAAATTCAACGCCAACGGATTGATCTTTATTGGCTCATTAGCGCAAAAACCGCCAAATCTGTAGCTGCGGTGGCGTTAATACGTAAAATACCATTATTTTTAACGCAGCCTAATTTTCAAATGGAAATATCTTTCTATTTCAACTAAACTATTTCTGCCTTATATGAGTCATGCGAATTTTAAATTTTACCCTTGCCTTTCAAAACGTAATGTCTGTGACATTCGCCATCAGGAGGTATGACTACATTATCCATTAATATCTCAAGCTCTGTGAAATTTGCCTTCCGAATCCTTCTGAATTGATAAAAACTGTGAAAATATTGCCAACACGCTGTTCCAAAAATCTTCCATCTAAAAATGCATGGAATAATTAAAAATGCAAGAAAATGTCTCTACATTGGAAAAATAGATTTCGAACATTTGATAATAAACTGCGCAGCTCTAATTGAAACATTTTCATAATGATGATGACTTTGTAACATGTAAAAAAAACCTTCGTATAATTCTTCAATAATCATTCATCTAAAAATACATAGAATAATTAAACAATACATGAAAGTGATTCTATACTGGAAAAAATTTCTGAAATCGATTATGATTGTAATCTTCATTAAATGACTGTACATTCCAAACAAAAAGTTTTACATTCCCTTAATTGTACGAGTTTCTATATTATTGCTCTTTTCGCAATGTTTCTGTGAAATTTGTAAACTAGGATGCATATAGAATTTCCCCAAGCCAATTGATCCTTAACACTCATTCGCTATCCAAAATCTAATTAGATTATTATAATGCTTTGCTATCACATTCTTCGATTAAATTCCTTTAAACACAATGCAGTTATTTTGATTAGCAATAAAAATTAATAATTATGATCTCAGTGAAGATCTGTCTATACTGTTTGATTTTTTAAACTGAATTATATGTCTTTTGCCTAAAGTATTCATTCAACCTAATTTCTCTATAGCAGAATCAATAGAATGCTAAGAGTTATTAAAGAATATATTATTTTTATTTATGAAATCAACAAAAAAGCAGTTAACAGTTACAGTTAAATAATTTCAAACAAACCCATAAAAAGAACAGAAGATACAATAGGAATAGAACAGAACAGTGCAATCAACCGTGTAATAACTGTTATCGAGAGGTTATCAGAGATATCTCCTCTTCCCTAACTTTCGTCTCTAATTACAATATAATTAATTCTTAGCTGGTTTGAGCTTCAAAAAATACTCGTTTGTATTGGTTTTCAGCAAACTGAGAAAAATTTTCTAGATACTAATCAATTGTGAAACTAAAAATTTAAACGGCTTCCAGCAATTAATATTGGACTAGATTTGGCAGAAAATAATCAAATATTGCCAATCTGTAAAGATTTTTGCATATTTCAATAATTTCATTCAAGTCATTTCTTTTATTATTATAATAATTATTAGACCCCAGTTTAAAAATGACATGCTAGTTGTAAAAGGGTTCTTTTACTTATCATTTTTTTATAAATCATTAGATTACAATCGGAGACAAGAAATGAATATATCAGTCCCAAGACTATTTATTTATATATTTAGCGTATAAAAAACGCAAACTGGCCTCCCTCTTTCTACCAAACTCCTCGTTACTCAATTTCTTAATTCCCCTCCTTGGCGATTATTTTTCTCGTTAGATTCTCGGAAGATTCGCCAGTTCATTGCGAACCTTAGAGTAGTAAAAGGAAAAACAGTTTTTAATTATTAAAAAAATGACTAATTTAAAACAAAAATAATTTTGAAACTAATAAAAAAAAGGTAGAAAAATAAAAATTATGAAAAACATTCACTAAATATTACATTAGATTTTAAAGTCTCCTGTTAAGCCATTTTGTAAAGATTCTTGTTGTTATATGAAAGGAAATTTTTTTCTTTAACGCATAGAACTCATTGCGAGTCCCAGCTGATGAGGACCTACCCGGCTGGAATGCGCATCGACTCGTCCAATTTCAACCCTCTAATCTTTTGGTCCTTCGGAATTCAGATGGTAGCACTCAACTACCAAACAGAAGGTAAAGACTTCTTTTGATCACAACCAGCTACATGTTTTTAGTATCAAAACATCTGGAGGTGAAAATGTAACCATTAAATGCATAAAAAAGCAAAAAAAAAAAAAAAAAAAAACATTTTAAGCAATCTTTATGTAAAAATTATAAATTGTTATAAAATGTGCCTTCCGATTACAGATTATAAAATGTTAATTCCAATTTACTTGCAGTATTTCCACCTATGCCTCAGAGCATCACAATTTTGATTTTACATCATCCAAATATATGCTAATAATGTGTGTGTGTGTGTGTGTGTGTGTGTGTGTGTGTGTGTGTGTGTGTGTGTGTGTGTGTGTGTGTGTGTGTGGCACACATATGCTTTCTAAAATGTAATTGTGCAATTCGGAGAGGGTTTTTTTTTTTTGAAATTTTCATTAATTAAAAATTAAGTTGAATTTTTTTTTCCTCAAGAGTTTCCAAATACTTTTTTTGCACAAAAATTTAAAAAAAATGGCTTTTTAACTATATTAATTTAACAGTCGTGCAAATTTTTAAAAATAATTTTTTGCCTAATTATCAACAATTAAATACATTATTGTCCCGAAATTTTAACCGTTTTTTCTTTGTTTTATTTAATACTAGCCACCTTTGACGACCATCCGGTTCGCCAATCTTAATGTTCGTTAAAATTTTATTGATTAAATATTTTATGCAATTCCTACTTTAATAACTTCTTCATCAAAATATTTTAAAACTTCAAATTTTGATAGTCATATAATTCACTCATAATATTATAAAGGCCTTCATCATAACGTAATATGTATCTCTCTAAGTTTCTGTTAGCTCCCGTAGAATTTATGCTTTAAATTAAAGTGGAAAGGATGAATCTGCAATTAATATAATAATATTTTTTACTGAAACAAAGCATTTTTTTATAATATGATTACTGAAAACAGAGTCACTGAGCGTTTAAACTTTATGGGCACTAAAGAATATATATCTTAATTTATGTAATATCTCAAGAATTTGTCAACATTTTTTTCAAAAAAACAAATTTTTCAACCAAGCTAAAAGAAAAAGAATTATGTTAATATCTTTGTAATTTCCAAGGTGAATAAAAAAAAATAAAGTTACAATGCCACGAAATTTAAAAGATAGATGAACCGAACATTTTTATTTTTAACAGTTATATTATAGAACTAGCCTCCATTAGAAAGATTCATGTTCAGAATAAATAGAACTCAAGTAATACAATTAAAATAACACGGTTTTAATATCTGACAGTTTGGCAAAATTATTGACATGAAGTTGTATTATACTAAGCGGTTTAAATAACATATCGTGAAATTGATTGCCAAAAGTGATTACACTATAATAAACACAAAGTATTTATCCAATATATTGCACTAATAAAATTGCTTTATTAAAAAGTTTTACATGTCTACTCTTTATTCCTACTAAAAAAAGCTTCATTAACTATTTATATTAACTAATAACATTACAAAAGCTTCATTAACTAATATCAGTGAATTTTGCGATCTGAAGTGTGACTGTTCCATAAAATTATTGCCAATCATTTAAATTATTGCCTTGTAACAAAGCAGTCTGATTTATATGTTAATGATAATCGTAAATAAATTAGAAGAAAATGAAAAGACTTTTAACATAATTTATAATAGCTGTTTTGCAAGCCAAATACTCAGTTATGATTGCTTAATTATGACCTAACCGCAATTACTTGTATAAATTTAAAACGAAATCATCAAAGAAGCTTTCGTCTCACATTATAAATCATTCTGTTTTATCTGCAATTATATCGGAAAAAGTGTCGTAAGTATCATAAAATTCTCATCTGAATCTCTCTTGCAAAATTACGCTGAATTATGTGTTATCGTTTAAAATCTGAAATTCCTAAGTTGGTTTCAACGTCATTAGAGAACTTGGAGTTTTGCCATTTTTTGATAAGACTGGTTTATAAATACTTATTACAGAGAAAACTCTTAAGAATAATTTACATTAAAACGTAGTAGTAGTATCTTTGGGTCTTTTTATTTCTTTGGAATTTGAAGGAATTAGAGAATAAGAAATACAGCAATCATTTTGGATATTAAGGTCATTAGAATGAATTTTGAATAATTCATATAAAATCAGTCGATACTATTGATTAAGTCACAAAAAATAATTTTGACTAAAATTCTACGCTGCAAAATGACATTTTAGAGTCTGTAAGCTATATATTCTTCTTAAATATATTTCTTTAGCAATTATATTTTTCAAAGCTGTTCTTTTCAAACAAATTTTAGTTTCTTTTTCGCGTTTTTAAAAAGTTTAAAATTTTTAATAAAAGCACAAACATCTAATCTTAAATGATTCACATTTTAAAAAATGAAGATATTTTCCACCAATGATAAACTGAAAATAAAAAATATAAGGTCTACATTATATTAATGTGTAAATTAATGCTTAAAAAATGTGATTGGTTCTCGCCGTCCTGATGACACCGTAATTTTGTGGGGTTGGTTACCCTCTACCGATGACAGGAAATGCCTCCTACGGAAGGGGTTTAACGTGATCGGTAATGAACGTTAAAACTCAAAAATAGTTCCAGATGATGCTGTTCACGATGTTCCGGTCATTCAGAATTTTCCGTGTTGAGGCGAAGTAGCCTTTCGTGGTTACTTATTGAATAGTAAATGCTAAATAAGAAGTATGTTTAAAAATTTTTTGTTTAAAATTAATCGTAATTTTAACATTTCTCCTTAATAAGTTCAAAGCATATCAGTGGATGTATATTATTTTTTTACGCGTCATTAAAATTTAAAAAATTAACTTTCCTTTCATGCTAATTTTATTTCCATGTAATTTTTCACAAATTTTAATGAATCTTTAAAATATTTAATATCTTATAACAATGATTTTTTGTTTTAGTTATTGCATTTATATACTCACAATCGTGCATGAAGTATTGCCATGATATTAAAAAAAAAATTGTGTTTGCATTATCGTTGCTATAATTAGAAATAAAATTTTAAAAATAGTATAAAGAGATACAAATCAAGTCTAAAGCCTTCAGAATGCCGATTCTCTGTTTTCCAGATTCTGCTCTGCACCTGAACACGGCCATGTTCGAGCAGAACGCCTGCTGCGGCTACGTACGGAAACCCCGCGTGATGTGGGACCGATCACACATGATGTATGGAAGGTTTAACCCATGGGAGAAGAGCTTCGACGGTTTTCACGCACTAAATCTTTCCATTACAGTGAGTGGATCGTTTCTCTCCTTTGGCCTAATAACTGTTGGACGACGGTCATTTTTTTTTTCCTTCACTTTATTTTTTTGCTCGTACAGACACATCGGCTGCTATGAATTTTATTTACGGCATCAGCGGTTTTGGACGAAATTGTAAATTTTCGGATATTTCAGATACATTTTTTTTCTGTAGGAATGCAACTTAATAATCAGTGGGATTTGTCTCCCGAAACTTTCTCGCATATTCTCTAATAAACTTGTCATAAATAGAGAAACCTTACACGACGTTGGCGTACAATAATTATGAAATATTAACCTTTGGCTTAAAATTAGCATTTTTATTGCGATACTTGGCGAGTTTTTTGGCGATTAATCCTTGGCATGTGGTTAAAATCGATTACATGCATTTAATTGCTTTTACATGCATGTAATTGTGTTTTACATGCATTTGCTCAGAAATACATTTTAAACAAAAAAAATTTACTCAGAATTACATTTATAGTCACAAATTCATGTAGCAAATTTGATACATTTAAATGATTGCATTTTTGAATTATCGTGTTTACATGTTTCTGAAAGTATAGACAGATAGACATTCAATCCGTTGTTGGATTAGATTTAAAATTTTATACATGTCTATACTATTGATGTTAAATCTGTGCGCCGAATTTTATCTATCTAGCTCTCTTCGTTTTATGATTATCATGTTCATTTATATTCGAACAGACGGACTTCCTCTAAACATATTTTACTCAAAATTCGGTAGAAATCATAAAATTTGATGTAAAGACCGTATACCAAATTTCAGCCGTTTAGCTCAAACCTTTTTTTAGCTATCTCTATCACAGACAAACAAACGGACATTTTCCAGAAGTGGTTTTTTTTTCCGAACTCAGGGATTTGTCAAAATTTCGAGTTCGTATGTTTTAACCATTATTATACTTTTGCTTTACCACGCATACGAGAAGGTAAAAAATTGATATATAAGCACTGAAGATCGTCAGATCATCACTGAAATGGTTTTCAATTTGCCTACAATCGCTTTGCTTTTATATCTGAATTCTGTTTCTCCCTTCTAAAATATTTCCGAAACTATTCTGACTATCTACTATCCTTTTTGTATTGAGAGAATTTATTTTATAAAAATGTCACTGATTTATGATATGATAATAACAACTAATAGACAATGTGAAAAGCGGGATATCCTTTTTACTGTCTTTACAGATGGCATTTTTAAGTGATTTTTTTAACGGGGTTATTGTATTTTTTTTATTTAAATATTGATCTGCATTGACTATATATTATATGGCAAAAAAAGGCTTTGTATTTTTAACAATACTCCACTATTTTGCTTATCCATTTGTGTTTTCATATACGGAGTTGATTTAATTACTGCTTTAATCATCAGAAGCTTCGAGCTCAATGTTTAATGAGTTTCGATATTTTAGACTTTATATATTTCTGATGTGCGACCTGCACGTGAAAGTCAAGACAGACCATGACTTAATTCTTATAAATGTTAAAGGGATAGTCTTAAGACATATGACCTTTTTTTAGACTATGGTAATATACTGTAATAATGTTTCTATTTTTATGATTTTAGGTCATTTCCGGTCAGTATGTGTGCCCAGCGACCTTCAACGGGAGTCCCATGGTGGAACTCGACGTCATTGGAATTCCTGTTGATTGCAATCGTTACAAGACTAAAATAGTACAAAGAAATTCTCTTAACCCCATATGGAATGAAGTATTCAACTTTCGGGTAAGTGTGTTTTCTTTAAATAGTCTCTCTGAAAGCCCACCATAAAGACGTCAATTCTTCAACTCGCTTGCACGAAAAGAGTCGCCCCAATATGTCACTTCTATAACTGCTCGAATGTAGAAAGTCGTTCTATGCGTATTATCTAAAAATTTGTAGAAACGTAGAAAATTTTTATTGAAAATTATACAAACTCCGATGTAGAAAATTATCCGTGTTTACGATAATGACCGTTTTACGAAAATTCAGATGTTAGATATTCAATAAGTTTGTGGTGAAAGCTTATAAGCCAGTTAACAACTACGCTGCACGAGCAATTGCTTTTGTATCATGGTCATGTTACTAGACTGAAACCACAAGGTCCCAGGTTCTATCCTCGTGCATCCCAATCCGGCACAAGTTTTAAAAAATGCTTCTTCTTAATATGGTATCGGGGAATGATTCTAAAAATGAGAGAAATGAATTATTATATTCACTTATCAATAGTGTACATTTTTATAAATTTATTAATGCTGACTTATATTTAGCATTTGTATGTTTACAAGAGAGGAATCAGAAATTTTTCATTATGAATTTTTAAGATCCATCAGAACTCACGGCACAGAAGGTCATCCCCCTAGGAAAGTTGAAATAAGATTCCGCGCTTACTTTTTGCACATCTCTAACATTTATTTTCAATAAAACTTATGGCCGTTCATAATTATTAAAGTTCCTAAAGCTGGCCTCATATACTCATTATCAATTGAAGCACTCTTGCTTTAACATTTTATTTAATCTTTAATAGTTTTCCTCACTTTATTTAGGCAAAGTGAGATCGTTTGACAGTGTGTTTTTATTATTTCCTACTTAAAAAATATATCACTTGTTAAGTATCAGATTGAGATTTTTCGTCACTATTTGTTGCAGGTTACTTTCGTTGATCTGGCTTTCATTCGGTTCTCTGTGATGGATATGGGCAACAATCATCTCACGGCACAGAGGGTCATCCCCCTAGGAAAGTTGAAACAAGGTAAAATACATAATTCTCGATTTTAATCTCTTCTTTTGTGTACGTAGTGTAATATATTATGAGTACGGCCTTTTGGGAATTTTGAAACACTATTTGAAGATTGTCTATGGTTATAGTCTATGTATTTTCTGTAGGTGGTTCAAGGTTTCACTTTCTACCGCGTTACTGGTACCAGACAACCAATAACGAGGTAGAAAATGTGATCTTGAACCGCCTACAGAAAATACACAGACTATAGTTCAGTCTCAGAATGGGAGAAGCTCCCAATTTTAAGAAGTTTATAATACGCAAATTATTATAACGTGATGTAAGTTAGTATCGGAAACAGAGAGCTTTTTGTGGAGTATTGAATATCTAAAAAGATGTGTGCAGATTACTGGGAGCATTAATTCATGGGTGGAAGAAAGTACAACATCTGTTAGTCACAATATGTGAGAGAAACACTAATTTGGTACAAGAAATTACTGCGCCTGTTACGAACGCTTTAGCTAAACATAGTGGAATATAGTAAACACTTATAACGGTTATTTCAAGGTATATACACGTCTACGACCTGTTCTCGTGCATGTCTTTGTCAGTGAATGACTTCATGGATTTTATTTATTATGAGCCGGTTTAAATCCACGAATCAGCGAAGCTACAAAAGCAACAGTTAAATAAGCGTGATTATCTAATTATATTTTTAATCCTCAATACAGAGCTAGAGATAACTCTCATATTAGTCATGGTCATAATTTAATGTAGCTTAAAGCTTCATGACAATTTGTGTTAATATAGTGAGCATATAAAATTCTGTATATAAGCTACTGATTTGAATATCTGCATTAACTAATATCTTATTGATAGTGCATTGAATGAAAATGGGAAGGCCACGGTGGCCTGGTGGCTTGTGAGCCGTAGGGTTTCAGGTTCGTGACCCGATCCCACCGAAGAATCGTCGTGTAAGAGGCTCTATTGCACTTTAAATCCGTCAGAACAAACGTCCTCCCGCTGGTGTGGTGCGGTGTGGAGAGGGGGTGCCAGTTCAGGTGTCGTCCTCGTCATCTGACCGCGGTTCAAAATGACGAGGTCCGTCGCAAAATATCCCTAGTGTTGCTTTACAATATAACGTTAATATAACTAAACTAAACTTGAATGAAAATGGGACATCTTGGAAGAATGTCTCATCGTACAGAATGGTTCTTGAAGCAATATACCAATTAGTGAATGAAAATATGTTGTTTGTTGGCAAGTCTCGCTGCACTTAATTGTTTTGTATACATAAATATGTGTATGTTTTGTTTACTGTTCGAGTTTCTTCTTCATGTATATACACAAATAAGTAAAAAAAATTTGGAAATTAATTTGTAGCTTTGTCACCTTATGTATGTTACGGTAAATGTAATAAAATGTTGATTGTGTATAATTACTGGTAAATGTAATAAAGTGGTGATTCTGTATAATTACCGGTAAATGTAATAAAATGTTGATTGTGTATAATTACTGGTAATTTGAAATGGTGACTAAAATGGTGACTGTGTATAATTACTGGTAATGTGAAATGGTGACTGTGTATAATTACCGGTAATTATGAATCGGTGTTGGTTATTCATATCATCAATAAGTTAGTGGTGATTATGAACAATCATCGATAACTATCCATAATCATTGGATTAATCGCATTTACCGTAATATTTATACTTAATATGCATCTTATCCCATATCCAAGAAATTTAGTTGTCTTAACTTGTTTTCCTTACTGTTTAGTTCAAGCTATAAATTTTCAAAATCAGAAAAGTCACGTTTTCTTTTTTGATATTTCTTAAACGTATTCATCGTGAACGAATATTTGTAACATTCTTACGGTGCATGTCCTTCTTTAAAGTGCATTGTTATTCGAATCTTATAATGCATGATTATTTTCACGACGGTCTTAATGTTTAAAATGCTAATCAAGGCAGTTTCTTCAGGGTACAGACACGTTAGGCTGAGAAACGCACAGAATCAACCATTGCCTTTGTCCACTCTGTTTATCCATTCCGTGTGGGAGGAGGAAGGTTTGGAAGTGTCCGACAGCAGTGATCCTTCGGCCAGCCCCACTGTGGGCAAAGACTGCGTCAAGACGGAGGTGAGCACTTTTATATCTAAATCAATATATGCATTCTGGCTCAGAATATTCATTTTCGGAACATTTGCTTGAATGAAGAATCAATAAGATGTCTGTCTGCCAGGGAAAAAATAGAGAATACTGCGAATTTCCATCCAAGGTCATTCATTTCTTTTCACTCACAGGTCATTCTTTTGAAATTAGTTGCAGGAAGGCTCTTCTGATTTAATCAAAATGATCGTTTATGAAAAGTAACAAATTTGTGAGAAATATCTTTCAAGAAGCTCGCCGTAATAGTGAAATTAATTGTTTAGCTCAATAAATTCATCATCATCTTAAAAATATATTTCATTGGGTATCACTTTTCTTCATTTAAGAGGCAAACACATGGTTCTTATGTATTAGTTTGAATTTCATATTCTGAAAAAAAATATTTACTGTTGAAAGCAATAAAGTTGGAGTAACTAAAAATATAAGTGTCGTCGCAATTTTCCTTATTTAATTAAAATAAAATAAAAATATTTTTTAAACGATGGAAAAAACCGGATTGGCGAGAAAAGCGTCTCTATTTTAACGTTACGGTGTCAATTAATGGACAAACTTCTTCATTATAGTCTAAGATAAAGTGTTAAAACTTTTCTCTGTTATATAGTATGTATGATCTATTGTTTAATCTTTAAAAGAATTGATTTTCTAATCATTCGTGGAAATCTTTGCAGTTGGGGAGCCTGCCCGTGAAGCGAAGGATGTTCTTCCTGGTTGTCCACGGAGTGGTGCCTGATGAGCCGAACACCATTCTTAAGATCACTCAGGAAAGTACAACGAGAGATGTCATTGCGCAGGTAAGGGCATTCGATTGGTTCACTTCATATATTCATATTTTAAATAATGTACATTAACAAATTTAGACCTCTGGATTTCAGTATTTTGGTAGACCTGGAAACTAATGGGTTTATTAAAAAAATAAATAGTCATTTTTAAAACTTTTTATAAATAGTTGGTTTCGTAACAATATGTTAAATATTGTTACGAAATTTCTGGGTTCGTTTGGATAGTGGAAGTTATATGGTGTGGAGAACGCTCAATCAGCAGGCGGCAGTAGAAAATAAAACAACGACGTTTATTTACACGAAGGCACACAGGACAGCACAAAGACGACAACTATATACAGCTCAGAGAAGACAATTATTTCAGCCGAGACGTGCACACAACAAGACTCTACTGCAGACAGTAGCACACAGCTTAGTTCAGCACTAGCTTGACTCCGTCGCTGCTCTGCTAATCTCTGGAAGATTCGTTTTTCAACGTCGATTCCGACTTCCACCGGCAGCTGCAGACTGCTTCCTTTTATAGGTCTCAGGAGGCGGGGCTAGAAGCCTCTCAGCCAATCAGGAACTTTCAAGGCGTAACTCGGTTCCTACTGGACGGGTCGGGAAAATTCTCTATGTTTCGGGTATAATCTATTTTGGCGCCAAAGTTGCCAAATAGTCGCAAAGTTTGTCGCCAGGCTCTGGGACCTCCGACGCGACACCCGGACTCCGTCCAATACAGATGACTGTAAAACAGTCTTTCTGATGATGGAACCAACTATGCTGGGAAGCAGCATAACATATTCGTAACAATATGCTTGTTGTCTTCACATTTTTCATTTCATTTTGGCTGATGGCACTAAATTAATAATAGGCCATATTTGACTTACACATAAGTATTTGTTGGTGGGAGAATTCGCCCCTCAATGTATCGTATACCAATGTCCAAAGTCAGTTAACCATATTCTGTCGTAATTAGGGTTGCTTGTATTTGTTGTGACTCCAATTATTGCAACAATTAATTTAGAAAAACAATTTTATTTACAATTTAACTAAAGAAATTAAACATTTGATTTTACTACGAGCTTCACTGAGGCAGTGCGCACGAGAGCGTTCCGAAAAGAAGGAGAGAAAATTGCTTTTTTAGAAGTATACCCGGATGATGAGCCGCGCGGCAATTACGTCACACACAGCCTCAACGGAGCCTGTAGTTTACAGATATCTGATAGGATTTATGATAGATATATATGATTTATGATAGGCATTCACTACATTCTAATAGATTGCCTACATTTTATTCAAAAACGCATCGTTGCTTTCAGTCTTCCTGTATCATTTTAAAAGAAATTCTTCACAAAGTTAATCATCCAAATCTTTTCTTTCTTAAAAGTGATTCGTTTTTAATATTTGATCTATTTTTTTGCAAAAAAAAATTCAAAAGATTTTATAGCTATTTTTCACCACATAAAAGGTGATAAATCATGACATTTGACAGGATTTTATTTATAAACTTATAAAACAAATTTTTAATCCATACTATACGTTTGGTGTATCATCATCAAGAATGATCTTTGTCCCACTAAACTCCACTAATTCAAGCTGAAGTTCTTTCATTAGATTTGAACTTTTAAAATTATATATATGTGTATATATTGCATATCTTTAGTTCAGGTGCTTTTTAATTTTTAATAAAGAGGATATTGTGATTCAATAATAAAGTTTTTATATTTAATTTGCAAAAATTAATTTTTGGCAACCAGGGGCGATATAAAAATGATATCCTTTATTCTCAGGCCCTGAGTAAGAGCAACAACTCCGATTCGGTGGATGACTACGTCCTTATCGAAGAAGTACAGCAAGGATGGGAAAAGAAGTCTTCTGACAGACGAATCATCCGACGTTTCCTGGACTTCAACGAAAGGCCTCTCGAAGCTCAGGCGCAGTGGCAGGGAGAAGGCAAATTCATCCTCAAAAAGCTGGCAGATGTAAGTTTTCTGCTGATTTGCTCTCAGTCGTTCTGGTATGTGAATGCAGAAGAATATCCAATAACAACGCTGAGTACGTGCAAAAAGAAAACTTGATTCGAAAAACGGAAATTACGATTAAGATTATTGCAAAACGATATTTTATTTGCATATTGAAATCATAAGAGCGCAGTAAAACTGCAAATTTTAAATGTCATATCGATATTTCTACTGTCCAGTCGTGCAGGATTAAAAAGAGGACATGTAACTAGGCATTTTCAGGAGAAGAGCCTATTGCCTGATTATTTCCTTGATCTAAGGATTTGTGATGCGCGAGGATAGAACCTGGGACCTGTGGTTCGCAATCCAGTAACATGACCACGATACAAAAGCAATTGCTCGGGTAGCAGAGCTTTTAACTGGCTTATAAGCTATTCACCACAAATTATTTAGAAAAAAAAAAGGAAAAAATGCATAAGAATAAAAAAAATTTAAAAAAAGAAGAAACTTGAAATGCATAAAGTTTATGATTCACCTTTATTATTAAAGACTTTTTTTTTTCATGATCAGTAAATTAAGTATTCCAAACAATATTCATGTTTTATTTATTTAATATAGATTAACTTATATTATAATATCCATTCTGTGAAAATTAAATATTATGATTTTGTTTTGAAACATAATTTCATCCGTTTTGAGCACTAAAAATAATAGTTTAAAGTTATAATAAGTTAATCAAAAGTTTTTCTGTTTGATGAAAATCCTTAAAATGTATCTTGATGAATTCAACTTTTTAAGAAAGTTTAACTTACTTACTTATAACTTACATTTGTTCTTGATTTATTAATTTTAAGAATTTTTAATAAATGCAGCGCTTATCGAAGTCATTGTCAAAAACTATTAGGTTTCCTGTTATTTCAAACACATACATGCTTATATGCATCCACATAGAATTATTGATAAAAAAGATTACATAAGATTATGGAATGATCTTATTGTAAGTCAGTTGAGAGTCTCAATTTATTGCTGATTTAGGGACTCTCATTCAAAACCGCATTAAAAGATATTAATTTTTTTAATTTTTAACACGATAAAAAGCATTTAAATATTGTAAAATTATAAAAGAATACTTCAAGTACTTAAATATTTTTTTTCTCTTTACTATTTCTAAGTTTTAGAAGTAATTGCCTAGTTACTCCGACTAAATAGAGATCTGAGTATCTGCGATTACATATTTATTAATTTTTGCTCTTAAACAAGTAATAGTTCCACAAAGATTCTTGTACCACTTTAAAAGATAAAGGCCTTCGAATGTTTTATTTTATTAAAAA
Organism: Argiope bruennichi; assembly: GCF_947563725.1. Taxonomy (NCBI): domain Eukaryota; kingdom Metazoa; phylum Arthropoda; class Arachnida; order Araneae; family Araneidae; genus Argiope; species Argiope bruennichi. The sequence goes on along the minus strand of NC_079154.1, from coordinate 124,111,106 downwards.
AAATTACAACTTGTAAAAATGTTTAAACTTTAAATTAATTTGTATTATTGCAAATTTGCCCCTAACTCACCATAGATAAATGAAATCTTTAATTAATCATATGAATTTATATGCTTTAATTATTGTCTTTTTCTAAGAAAATAAAATCCCCCTCTCCTAGCAGATACGTCCCGCCGTTACGATGAAGGTACTTCGAGCCCTCAACCTTTCTATACCATCAGGAATGAGAAAACGCTCTTACTTATTTGCTTACACATATCCATATATTTGCTTACATTGCAATGGAATGTACTTATGAAAGAAATAATAATATCTAAAGCCATGATATTGCAATTAAATCTTCTCACAGAAAGTATATAGCATGCGATTTTCAAAACACACAACTTTAGTTACATTTCTTTCAAATGGTGATTTATGATCCGAAGTTACATAATTTTTAAAAAAGAAAATTTGCAAAATCTAACCAATTATTTTATGTATATAACAAATCATAAGAAATGCTATCTTATCTGTATTGTACTACTCACACAAAATTATTCAATCCCATTTTCAAGCGTATTCAATTATTGTAAAGCGTTATCTTTATAAATATGTTTCTATGTAAATATTTTACTTCGTTGAAAACTGTTAAGTGAATCTAATTAATGAAAATACTGATGCACACTAATTATTATCAATTGTATAAATAAGAGTATCAGTAAACACAGATGATGTATCTCCACTGATTTTTTTAGGACCCAAGTACCAGAGCGTGGATTACTACCATTCGAGGTACTATCAACAAGTCAAAGGTGAGTTTTGTTTAATATTTTACACACACACTCACAATATTATCGCAAATAATTCCATATTAACTATTTTTGGTACTTGTAACTAATCAGATCTCATGGCATTGATTTCGAGTATCCAGAGCAACGATTGTTGTTGTAGGGACCATTTCTGATGAATCACAAAATAAAATTGCCCTAAACTTTCAGTGAGTTTCATGTGGTTATGAGTCAATGGTTAAGGAGTTATAAATAGTGCCCGAAGAAAAGTAATAGCACTCTTTTTCTTAACCTATTTGGCTTTACAAAACTAAATAAGGACATTACTAGTATGTCTTCGCAAAGTCCACAAAACGAACTTTTAGAAGATCTATATCTCTGTTCCTCATCTCTTATTTAATGTTATGATAAGCTGATTTAATGTAAGAAAAACCATAAAATTATTAAAATAAAATTTATATTTTAAAATAATTTTCTATATAAATCACCTGGTTTTATATGCAGAGAAAATTAATCTGTCTATCGAAAATTGTTGCTGACTTAACAGCGATAAACGGCATTAGAGTCATAATTTGTTATCTTTCTCGTCATATCTGGATTTAAAAACAAGATTTTAAAAAAACATTTATATTTTCACTTTATTTAATCCCCATTAAGGTACATCTTTAGACAGAATTGATTTTATTTCATAATTGCTTCCATTTGGTAGTAAATCCCATTGTAAAGCATTGAAAATACTTGTGCCAAGTTTTAGAACAATTTTCTTCCTTATAAGATTGTAGATTACAGGGCTAGGAGAATCGCCTTCAGGTGGATTTGGGAAGAGGGGGAAGTTAAGCTAAAAATCTAGTGAGAAGCTTGCACTTAACGAAAGATAAAATATCGTCCATTTCGCAGGCAGGCGGGAGGGCTAACGCGTCAATTTCTTCAATCTCAAAAGCTTTTATCTTCATTAAGATAATGACAGGCTCGATAGCGCTAAAACAAGAGACGATCGCTCGGCTTAAATCGCTGACAGTTATCTGCCAGCGGGCTTGTAAAGTGCCATAAGTCACAACACAACAACATTATTGCTATATAATGGGATCTATCATTATTTTGGAATGAACGAATCTCAGCAGAATGAACTAATTGCTACCATTATACAGAAAATGATCCTGTATACTGTTCGAATTGTGTAAAATTCTTGATTCCTTCTTTTTTGCATTTCTTCTCCAAATTCTGATCTTCTAGTTTCTGATTTCAGGCTGGCAAACTTTTATAGCGCATCTATATGACTTGTATAAATAGTTTTAATTTTTCCTGTGCTTTCAGTCTTCAACCAGATATAACATCCATTAATCTACAGATGTAACATAACAAACAATATACACTTTCGTCCTTCTTCCATGCATTTTAAGAAGAATGTGCTTTCTTTCTACGTTTCAATTATTAGAATTAATTCTTTTATATTCTTGTCACATAATAACAGATAAAAAAATTCATGCTTGACGAAAAATTTACTTTTTTAAATGCAGAAGCCGATGGATGTGAACGGAGGTGAGTTGAGAGGGTGGACAGATGGAGAAGAGGCTTTTCTGGTGTGCGTCTACAATGTAGCCCCCGACCAACCCTACGCTGTCCTCAAAGCTCCCACCTCTAGCACTGCTCAGGACATCGTAGCACAGGTGGATACTTTTTCTATCCAATCTATTCTATACCATATTAAAATGAAATGAGAAGAGGAAGAGTTTAAATTTCTGGTAATCGGGTACACGTGTAGACCCAATTACCTTCTAGTTCCGTGCATAAACATTTTGTACTCTGAAAAGTAATTCGATTGCATAACAAGTTTATTGCTCCAAAAATATATATACAGGGTGATCAAGAAATAACAGGAGGTGTTCGGAACCCTATAGCGTGTTATTTACTGAACAAAATATAACAAAATTTGGCCACCATACACATTAAAGTATGCGGTTTCGATTTATGAGAAAAAGAAATTAGTACCAAAAAACACCGATAGGAGAAATCCTGGCGCTGCTATCGAAAACTTTATTATGTAATTTGCTTATACGGATACTTTGTGACATGATATCGAAGATAAATAGAAGGGTTGCGGGAATTTATATCCTTCTACAAGAATTCGCCGGTCGATTGCGTTGTCACTACGTGAACGCGACTTATTAGTCAAGCTGTTTTATCAGCGGGATGAAAATGCCAGTGCTGCTCTTCGTGAATACCGGCGGTTAAAACAGTTACGTATAGGACCGATGACCATAACTAACTTACGAAGAATTTTTAAAAGATTTGAAACAGGAATTCTTAGTGTGCAACCAGGCCGAGGACATAAAGTTATCAAGTAGGAACAAGTTGAAGTTGCAACTGCCGTTATGGATCAAGCGATAGCTAATAAGCAGGTTATCAACAGTGCGCATTCAATATCACCACAAAAGATACCCCGTTCTCGACGATGCAGAAGATATTGCGTAAGATCCTAAAAAATTTATCCGTATAAGATAACACCCATTAACTGATGACATTGATCTGAATCTTGGCTATTTCTGGTTGTGAGACGATCCTGGTTCACTTGAAAGGCGTTGTGTATCAAGGACATGTTCCTGACATTCCTACTTAAAAAAAATAATAATAACGTTACATGTCAGACGAATAAATGCCAACATGCTGCGAGCCACCGTCGAAAACCTCGTGCACCGCATGCAATTATTGGAACATCTAGTTAGTGGTCACCTTGATCCAAATTTGTAAGTTGCTATAATAAATGTTTTTCATTGGTATTTACAGTATTGCTATTTACTGTTTCCATTGGCAGTTATGTATTCTTTTTGCACATATTATGCGCTTGCAGTGCCAAGATTTCCTCTATCGGCGTTTCTTGGTACTAATTTTTTTTTTTTTTTTTTTTTTTTTTTTTTTTTGATAAATCAAAACCGCATATTTTATTGTGTATGGTGACCAAATTTTGTTATATTACACGCTACAGAGCTACGAAGGGTCTTATTTCTTAATTACCCAGTTTATATTATTTCTTGAAGTTTAATTTCCCTAAAAAATTAATTTAATCTTCTTACAGCTCTGTAGGTGTTTTTAACTATCAAAACAAAAATAAATAAATAAAAGATCAAACACCACGGTCATAAATAAAACCTCCCTGTCTTGAATGGTGCTTGAAACAAGCCTTCTGAATGTAAAATATTAAAATATCTCTCACTTAGTATGATATTAATACAATATTAAATAAATTTTTTGTGTGCATGTTACTACTGTTTATATATATATATATATATAAGCGAATTTTAAAAATAAAATAAAGATATCCAGAACGAACCAAGCTTATAATATTATTATGTATCGATAATTCCGAATTAGAGGTTGGAATCTCCATTAATTTTTAAACATACCTCCAGGCTCTGATCAAAGCCCGTCGGATGGAGGATCCGAGCAAGTTCGTGCTAGTGGAGGAAGTGGAGTTCTCGCCGTCCGGCAGGCAACGAGGCAGGACGCTACATGACAATGAAAACGTTTTCCTGGTGCAGCAGAAGTGGAAGGCTAAAGGGTGGTTCGAGATGAGAGAAAAGGACCAAGTAAGTGAATATTTTCTTTCGAATTCAGGTAGGGGAATGAAGTAAGAAAAATCCAAGGTTAGAAACTCTTGATTTTTATCTATAAAGTCAAAATACCTATGAAGTCTTAATTTGTTTTAGTTACATTTCAAGCAATAACGTATTTAAACATTAATTGCTTGTGCTTTAGCAAAATTCTGCAAAAATGTCTTATTTATTGATCGCCTATTCATCTGTTTTCAATAAGTTTATTCATTAATTTTTTTATAAGGTGAGAGAAGGGAATGTTGACAACAGAAATAATGAATAAGATTAAAGAGAACCTGATACAATGATATCGATGTTATTTATAAGCAGAAATATTGAAATGCTTACATAATTTTTTTTATCCTTCACATAGTTATTTCATAAATATTTTCGAATACATCTTACATTTTGTTTAATAACTTTTCCAATCTAATATTAAGTCTTTTTATTATGACTTTTATCGAGTAATACATTTAATGACACTTTCTGGAATAAATATTGGTTATAAATTATAGTGAAAATGTTTTGCCGCTATAACTATTAAAATATCATTAGAATGCCCTTTCTTTTCTTTTCACTGTAAATTTTACATTTCTGCTCTTCACAATATTTTTGCAGTAAATGTTTTAACAATTTCTCCTGTAATATTTTTCTATTTAACTTTAAAATGATAAATAAAGTGAAGGTTACATTCTGCTAACACGCTCTGTTATTTATTTCTCTAAAGATTAAAAGGATGAGTTGCATATTCACTTATTTCATTTTTAATAAAAAGATAAAAGCATTGCGTGAATATTTTTATACATCCGAACAAAAATATTTTGAAAAAAAAAATAGAATCCTGTTTTTTTGTTTTTCGAAATTGAAGTTTACAGGTTTAAGACGTGATCCATCAAAAATTCATCATACATAAGAATCTGAAACTTTCTTCTCGCTAGTGTGAAAGTTTATGGAAGGTCCTGCCGATGCGTTTATCATCCTCGTCATTTAACTGCAGTCCAAAATGTCATTCTGATAGTTACGTTAATATCTCTTTTTGGAGTTAAATTAACTATCAATTCAAAATAAGTGTATCTGGTTTCCTTGTGATTTTCTCCCTATTTTTGCTTTTTATTAATTAGATCATAGTTGTCAAACAAACATAGCTGAATTTCTGAATCATTGTTCTGTTCCCTTATGTGCACTTGTAATAACAAATATTAATTTTCATTTCGTTTTTCTTTCAGACAAAATGTGATAGAAAAAGTAAAAAGACATCCGCTTTAAGAAGATTTGGGTATTCTTCAAAAAGTAAGATCATTTTTTTTCAATTGGTTTCATTTATAATTCCCTGTATGTACTTGAACGTACTGTTCATTGTATACATAAACATTCCTATTGGAGACTAGTCCCATGATATCATAACGCAGTTGTCGGTTCATCTATCTCCTAACTTTTGAGGTACTGCAAATTCATTTTTTGTTCAACTATTTGATAAATCATACAGATATTAAATAGAATCAGATAAATAGAATAGAATTCTTCTTTAGATTTCAAATATGGAATTAAATCCGGCGATTAACTATTTGACGAAACATAGAAAATAAGTTGAATTTCAGGCCAACAATGTAAACCAGCAAATCTGCATTTCTTCTGATAGTTTCTGCTGCATTTTTTGATTCTTGAATTTAAATTTTTGAACCTTTAGTCAGATGCATAGCCATGCTATGTTTCTCCTTTATGAAAACCGAAAAAAAGGGGGGGGGGAAGAATAACCATATTTATTTTGTTAGTCTTGTTGTAATTCTCTGAAAAGTAGAGATGCTCTCTTCGGATTTCTAAATCCAATTCGGAATGCATATTCTGACTCATTTGATTTATCCATGATAAATCTAATTCAAAGCACCAGATGTGAATTCATCAACATTCAATTAATTAATTTTTACTTTTAGTTCGTTACTTTTGCGCTCATTGTTAACACTTGCATCCCCCATCTAAAACTTTTTTTCCAAGAAAAGCTCTCTTTCAGTTGTGCCTTTTTACTCCACCAGGTGGCGACGGCAGCAGCCGCAGCTCGTGGCGCCAGGTGCACAGCGAGGGCGAAGACGAGACGCGCGAAAGCACTGTGATGAAAATCAAAAGACTCTCCCTCAAGAAACTGAAAACGTGGAGATGACATATCATGAGACTCATCTGCTGTGGAAGATGCTTATTTTTGAACGCTTCTGTATATGGATTCCAGCTAACAGTTCCTAAACAATGAGTTGTTTCCGTTTCATCCCCATCATTTTCATTTCCGCACTGCAGCAAGGAACCTCGAAGCACGGTGCACACAGTATTTACACTACCAAAGAAATACTTAAGGATTTAGAGACATTGTACAGACAAAGTTTATATATATACACACATATATTTATACACATTTGCACGGTTAATTATACGATGTAAAAGCACAAATGTGATTTTTAATTGTGCACAACTTTTTAGCTTGGTTAGGTTATTTGCTGAGCATTTAGTTTTTCAATGTAAATGATTCGAAAAAGCAAGCGAAGAATACCTCAAACTTTTGTTTAGATACGAAAAATTATCTCTATATATAAGTGTTCAATAAATTAAAATAATGTTCTTTCTTCTTTTCTAATATTCTGACATAATTAATCAGAATGTCCTATGTTTTTTTTTATTAATCAATGTTCTGTTATATTAATTGCTTAATGTTTCTTAATATGGGAAAAAAAAGTGCGATACATGGATAGTGAATTAAAATTACGCACAATCAAAGATTATCAGATTCCCTGCAGGGTTCCCAATTCTTTTCAGTATCAATTGTTCACAATTGCACTTTCATGTTATATGTAGATATTTCTTTTTGAAGCATGTTCTCATCACTACATTTCTGGAAGCTTTTGTCTGTCTGTATAGCTAGACTTTAATATATATTAAGCAAATAAATTTACTAACAAATGCACCTAAATACTTTTCAATTAATTTTACCAAAAAGAAATATATACCTGATTAAATTTGTTATAAAATATGTTATTAAAAAAACTGTGAATTTTAGCTAAATAATTTATTTAAAAAAATCTTTGTAATAAGCATCTGAGAAATTTTTTTTATTCATAATGCAATATTAGTAGTTCAATTATGTGTCAATAATTGCACAAAAAAATAAGTGAGGTTATATTATAACAAAGAAAGGTGAGTGTTAAAATTTAAAAGAAAAATATTTGTTTATATATTTAAGAAAACAGAAAAATGTGAATTCTTATTTCCTATGAAAGCTTTTTTTCTTTCACTTTCATCCATAATTCTCTGACATGTAATGAATAATAAATCTTCAGACGAATGCAAAATCAAGCAAATGTTCAATTAGTCATAAAGTCAAATCATTAAGCCAGACCAACACTATTACGTGCCAATAATACAACATGAAAGAAAAAAAATTTAAGATCATGAAAATGATTATCATCATAAAAAAAATTATTGCAATTACTTCTAATACGATCATCTACTGTCAGTTTCATAATTTACTAACTTTTGGGAACCTTGCATATCAAATAAAATGGAAGTGTGTTTATTTTCCAGAAAAATTACAGCCCTGTTATAAAGGATTTTGTATGATTAAAACCATTATTAATATCATCAGCAACATGGCTAAGAGTTGAAGTTGCACAACTCAGGTGAAAGTAGCAGCTATTTGAACAGAGCTTTCAGTGCCTCTAATGAAATGAAGAGCAAGATTAGGATTGTAAGAATTAGAAATGTGTTAAGCTTTTTATACAGCTTTGAATTAATTTTTTCACAATGTTTTCTGCAGAATATATTCGAATTTTTCTTGCAGAACAATGTGATTGAATCTTGTTAACTTGCAAATTTTGAGAACCCAATTTAGAAATTTTGTGTTTGCTTTTGATTTAAAAAAAAAAAAAAAGATTCAAAATTTGGAGTAATCTTTATGAATATTTAATTAAAATTTACACTTTTAATTCAATCCTTTTTCCAAAATTTCATGCAACAGAAAATATGAATTATTTTTACATAAGAATTTGGCACTATAAATTGGTGAGAAAACTTATTTGGGTTTATATTGAAAAAAGTAATAAAATGAATATCTGTTAATAGTATATTGATAAATTTTTTGTTTATTAATATGAATTATGTGTAATTGCAGAAAAAAAGTTGATTTTTAGCTATGATAGCACTGTCTTTTATTTAAAGGAAAATTCTTGACAGCAGTAATCCTACAGAAGGATACAGCTGTATTGTTACACATTCAAAAGTATAGATTTTAAAAAGTCTATAAATAGTATAGAAGGTTATTAATCAACATTTTATATTTTTATTTTTAGTATACAAATAAAATAGTGTTTTAAAAATACTTAATTAATATAAAATGGATAGTTTTGACACAGCATATTTCATTTTTTAATTTAATTCATTACAGTAACAGTCATCTTAACAATTTTATATGAAATTTGTTTGCACTTTTTAAAAATAGTGATTTAAAAAAAAAAAATTATTGTTCATTTTTCTACTTGAATTTCACAGGGTATTTTTCTTAAAAATTCAACAAGTTAACAAGGTTTAACTATCATATTACTCAAACTGTTACTTAAATTTTTTAAAAGTGTATATATTAAATATTCTAACAACATATGTGCAGATATAATAGTATACATAGCTGGTATATTTGCAAAAATTCTATTTTATCTCTCTTAAACAATCAGTATAAATTTAGAATGAGATATTACAAAGTACTATTAAAATTTTAATAAAATTGTCTTTCCATATCATATAATGTAAATCAATAGAGATATCGAGTTTTATAAGAGCTGAATATCTCACCAAGAGATTTGTACTGGATATTTCTCGATTCAAAGTAGATTTGGCCAAATGAAATTTTTATCTGCTTTTACTAAAAATAGAAATTAGGTGGTAGAAAGTGTGTAAGTCTGGTAGCCAAAATTAGTTTAAAAGCTATATTTATACACACTAGATATCAGCACTCTGAATCTGAAGCCTAGAATCAGCTATGCAAAGCTTTAGTTAGTTACCTTTCTTCCAAACTCAGATGATAGATTAACTGCCACATATTAAATCCATGAATATAATTATTCAAAGTGACCTGTTTTTATACACGATATTTGTGACTCTATTATAACAAAAAAAAAAATTAATGTATAATGCCAATATAGTGAAAGCTTATTGCCAAATGAACTCGGTGCAAAATGGTTGTACAGTTTTAAAGCACAAATACAAAATATATACCTGCTCAGGTGTGTAAAATTAATTTTAATTGGTTAAATCCTAATATTCATGCAGTTATGTAAAAATTCATGTTCATCTTATGCTGTTTCCTATGAATAACCTGTCATAACTTTATTAAAGTTATCCATTCAAATTTTATGTTGATTATATACAGATAATTTTGCTAACTGTTAAACAAAATTTATAATGTTATTGACATATTGGGGTAATTAATGTTAAACTAACCCGATTTGTGAAAATTGTTTCTTTTAGTACATTGAGCTTTTCATATAAGTGTGGCACAAAGCATGTTTGCATCAGTGTGATCTAGTAAAAACAATTTTGTTATCCATATTTATTCATGTTTTGTAATATTAAAAATCCAAATTTAATCACAAAATATTGATGTACAAAATTACAACCCATGTATAGCATGAAGTTCATAATGAATAATATATTTTATTATGAAATGGGTTTAAAACAATTAAAGCAAAACTGTATAGCAAAGATCACGTTTTTACTGTACTTTGTTAAATGTGAAATTCTTTTAATGTATATAAATATTGTATGCAAATATCATAAGAATTGTATATTAATACTCTGTATATTGATATGAAAATAAATAAATTTAAATGAAATTATCTGTATCACTACCTCTCCCACCCACCCCTTCCTCTCATTCAAAAATAAAAGTAATTATTATTCTATTCTTCTTAAACTGAAAATTGCAGTGAGGATATGTGAAGAATAATTAGGCGCATATATCTTTCAAGTGACATAAATTGTAATACTCTTAACTATTTCTTAGGAAAAAATACAACTGTATTACACTGTTATATCAATATTCTCAAAATTTCCCACGCAGTAGATCAGTAAATAGTTTAGAATTGTGAATTTTTCATGGTTCATTTTGATTCCAAACAATAGATGAATAATTAATATACAGTTAGTTGTCATTAAAAAGATTTCTTACAATTGAATTATAAATTAGTATGCTGATTTTCCATGATACAAAAATAAACAATTCTAGAATTCTTCAAACTTTTTCATGAATCCCCAAAAAACAGATAGCAAATTACTGTAAAAAAAAATACCTGGATGAATACATAAAAAACTATATATGTATGTACAGATATGTGTTAGAAAATTTTATACTTATTTCTGGCTATGGTGAAATAATATAAGTTTTAGTAACTAACTATGAAAGTAAATATCCTGACAGTAATAACTATAACTTGATGCCTTCATAGAATTAACATTATGACAATGATTAAACTAATAAGAGTAAAGCATATAAGTAGATTCCTAATATGACTAAAGCACAAATACCAATGTATAAACAAGATTTTATTTATCACTTGTGTATGTACAGAGGAAACAATCAAAATATCACTCAGTTGTTACTGACAGAACAAAACACAAGTTAATACTCATTCAGAAAGGCACCACTTACATAATAATAAAGAAAACAAAACAAACACAGTAATAAGTCAAGGATCCAGATATTGAAATAATTTTTAATGGTCTAACTAGGGAGGAAATTATATAAAGAGAGATTCTGGACAAATAGAAAAATAAATATTATTAAAATGCTAACCTAAAACATTTTGCAATATATAAACATAATCTTAAGGGGTTTCATTTTGACTATATTGGAAAATATTAATGTTACCTTTAGAAAATTATTTACTCATATAAATTTTTACTAATGATCAAAATATACACTGATGTGGCATTACATTAAGAATTATTTTCAAACAACAGAAATCAATGTAGCTTTGAGAGGAGAGTTTTGATAGTATAATAATATTGAAACTAAAAAAAAATATACTACTGTAGTTTGCATTTATACAAACAAGAAGTGCAAATGATCATATGGCTATTTCCCATTCTAAAATCACTGATGTGCAAATTAAAATTGTTAGAGATATCTAAATGACATTTTTGAAATATAGTCATGGAAAACAGTTTTCAATTGCCCTATCTAATGGCAATATTTAAGGCAAAGTCAACATATTGACTACTTAATTCATTATAAAAATAATGTACTTTATGTTTGATAAATCAAGAATGCCTTTGGTCTCATTATTCAAATAACAGAAAGTCTTAATCCATTCCCAATATCTGGTTAGTTATAAACTAAATTACAGCTTTTGCCAAAGCTAGTTGATTCCAATACTAATGATTAGTAAACTAAAGCATTATACAATTAGAATTGTCAAAAAGATATTGCTATCATTTTTTCCCCTTCAAATTACATAACAAATGTCAAGAATTCCAAATATATGGAGTTAGTAGAATTTATTTTACTTCCATTATATTCTATTTGAAACAATAATATTATTACCTTATCCTGAATTATTTAGTTTTAGATTTCAATGCTTATTTAATGGTAGATTTTAATGTAATGGCACAAAGTTGCTGTATCACAGATATATTTTGCAAATACTCTTTAGCATAACATATTTAGTATGATTTTTTTAATAGTATTGCTGATGCTACATTAAATATCTGTTTTACTTTGAATTAAGTATGAATTTAAAATATTTAGTTTCAAATTCGAAAATTTATACACAAAAATAATTTGTGTATTCAACATAAAAATAATTCATGTATTCAACATTTTAATTTAGTTTCTTGATTTTTTTCCCCCTCACAAAATATTGAACATGAAAAAACCCATTATTTTAAAAGTTAAATTTACTAGACAAAAAAAAAAAAAAAAAAAAAAGGAGAGAGAGAGAGAGAGAGAGAAAAGACTGTTTTCTTCAATATACTAATGGCATAAAATCATTGAATTCAACATGTTAATTTGTACAAAAAATACAGTGTTAAAAAAAATAATTACTTATCAATATCATTAACTGCATCAACATAAGATTATACAAAATACTTATGTTTTTCCCATTATATAAAAACTAAAGTAATAAAAGAAATGATTAACAATATTTTTAAAAAATTAACAAATCCTAATCACACAGAGCTAAGAGCTTTCACATGAGTGAGTAATTAAAAGTTCTGAACATGGAAGCTTTTATTCTTCCATTAATATTTAACTGATCAATTTAATTAATTAAAATTGTACTTCACTACATGATAAATTAAAAGAGGTTCTTATTCAAAACAGAAATACATATTGAATGTAAGTATCTTTTAAGGTATCTATTAATCTACAGTAGGAAAATATCAATTAAATAAGACATAAATTACAAAATGGAAAAATAAGATCATTTAAGAATGCAGTACAATAAATTAAGGGAATCACTGACTTAAGAAAGCAAAATTTCAATATTGGAATGCATGCAGAAGCAAAATATGATTTTTTTCATTTTCAAGAAAAAAAAAAGACTTTTTAGTTTCAAAAAAAGAGGAAACAATATGCTTATCAACTGAGTATATTTAATTAGCTTTGCAATAAAGTTTTCTTGTAAAAGTTGAAAAACAAATTAAATCATTTTGAAATTATGAGATTTAAAATTCTCTACACAAAACAATTCAAGCTCCCATTTTTCAGTTAATCTATAGATAAATCTTTCCATAATTAGTCATTAAAAGCCAGTTTCATGAGTAAAATGTATGTATTGTACAAATCTGATTTGGGCCTTGCTTACATGAACTCAGGAACCAAGTTCCTCTGTAACCTTATTGAGCAATGCATCACACGTTTTCTTAGCATCTCCCAACAACATAGCTGTGTTCTCCTTATAGAAGATAGGGTTATCAACAGCTGCATATCCAACACCTAAACTGCGTTTCATCACAATCACCTAAAAACAACATTCTTTTTTAAAAAAATGTCAAAAATACGCTTTTTGCATTTAGTATCTTTAGACTGAGGGTTTTTTTTTTAATGCAGCAAATTATATTCAAAATAATTATATTTAGAATGAAGAATAATCTTTTCCTATTAGTTACCTTCGAAATTATATATTTATATTATTCTTCAGGCATAAAAATTTACATTTTCTACCGATCATTATATTTTTATTTTAATATTTATAAATTCCCTGAAATAGAAGTAGTTATATATAAGTTTCTATCTTCTATATTTAACTTCCTAAACAAATGTATACATGATACTACATTCACAAGTAAAAAAATCATGTGCCAAGTTTAAAGAATTTGTTAAGCAATTATAAAATTAAGGTCAGAATTATGACATAGATTTAAAAAAAAACAGCACATATGGGAAAAAATAATAAAAAAATAGACTGAACTGTTTCAAGAAATAGTACCGTTTTCAAATATTACATAAATAAGTTCATTTTTCTTCATTTAATTCAAAATGATTTGTTACAAATAAACTATAAACTTGGTTGAAAATTTAAAATAAAAATTATTTAACTTTTCAACAATTCATGTTTTTTTCTTTTGCAATTTTTTTTAAACAATTAGAGGTAATGATTCATGAAACTTCAGCTCAAATTATTAACTATTTCATAAGACAAGAAAAAGTTGCAAGTTGGTAATTAACAATTATTTAATTGGAAATGTATCATAAAATTAACATAACAGTGTTAACTTCTCCTTACCTGCTTTGCAAGCCAGACTTTGAGAACTGGCATTCCAGCAATAATAGAATTTGGATCTTCCTCAGCAGCCGAATTCACAGTGTCATTAGCTCCAATCACCAGCACTAAATCAGTTTCCTTAAAATCATCATTGATTTCATCCATTTCCAAGACCATATCATATGGAACACCAGCCTCCGCTAATAAGACATTTAGTTGGCCAGGCATACGCCCTAAAAACACATAAAATCAAATCATTCAAACAACATTTCTAAGAGTTAATGGAAGAAATTTAAAGTCCCCCCCCCCTCTTTTCAATATAAAATACACCTTCCTTTACTGCAACTTTTATCTTATTTAGATAAAAGTTGTTGAAAGCTCAAATGTTGGCAAGAAATATTGCTTTTCTAACACTGAAACAATTTAAATGCTAAAGAGTATCATCCATTGCCATTACAAAAATGTTGGTGGGAAGTCACAAATTTTATAAAATGAATCAGATTAAGATCCAAATATTAACTGCTGGCAAACTAATTGGAAAATACTGTACTAAAAAAATTAAATTGAACTAAGATAATTATTTTTCAGGCTTTATTCAATTTGGAATCAGCTTAACATTGTAAAAATAGATTAAAATTATCAATCACCATGTAGACAAAAATAATAATTATTATCAAATTAAAAATTTACAAATGATTATTTCAATTTTTTAACTTTTATTAGCTTTGGGGTGTTTTGAAAACATTTATTTCCTTTATCAAACACAATTACTAATAAGACATTTATAAAGAGAAGAAATGAAATAAAGCCATTACTTTTCCTGTTCAATAAACTTACCAGCAACAGGGTGAATTCCAAAACGAACTTTCTTTCCTTTGTCAGTTAGTGTCTTCACCATTTCTGCCAAAGGATATTGCGCCTTAGCAACACACAGACCATAGCCTGGCGTAATAATGATGCTCTTGGCATCATTGATTAATTGAACAGCTTGGGAAACATCCACTTCTGTGTGTGTTCCTGTCACTGCCATTGGCTTACCAGTGCCTGTACTAGAAGTTCCATAGCCACCCAAGATGACATTGGGTAATGACCTATTCATTGCCTAAACCAGATCAATATTTGAAATTTCAAATATAATGCAAACCATTAAAAAAAAGATCACAGCAAATAATGCATAAAGTAAAATATAACCACTTATATCCTTTCCAATAACCAGACAGTATAAATTCTAACAATACACCAATAGACTAAAAAAAATTACAAATTCTCCCCCTCTTTTTTTTAATTTTTATTTATTTTTTATCACCGATTTCTTTTAATAGTAATAATAAAATTACTGCAAGAAATTAAATACTATCAGAAAATCATGGAAATATTAACTTATCGAAATAAGAAATTAAATACTATCAAGTTAAAGAAAAAGTCATTTCCTCCCCTTCAACCAGGAATCAAGAATCAAAAAGAATGGCCCAAAAATGGATGCAACTTCCAAATTTTTTTTAAAAAATGATAAGCAATACATAAAATTACTATTTAAATTCATATAATAACTATTCAGAGAATAAATGAATTCATTAATTTGAATCATATGAATGGATATTTGTTGGAATTATGGTAAAAATATAGTTAGGACAACAACAACAAAAAAAAACACTGAAGTCTACACATAATCTAGATAGATTTCTTTTTATAAATTTTTTTAAGTATACTGTTATAATTGCAACAGCAACTACAATTGACAATGAAAAGTAGCCACAAAAATAAAATGAAGTCATAAAATGATTCATATGTTCAATAACAAGAGCGATTTCAATGGCATGTATGACTAGCAATTACTCGACAACAATGCTCAGTATTTTAATCACTTCCATAATTAAAATTTTAAAACAGTTCAATTACTGATTAAAGTTCTTTGCATTAATTCCACAATATATGTTGTAGTATAAATATAAAAATAGTATAATTATAAATATATAATAAAATATATTTTAATGAAAATTTTCACAACAAAAACTTCCATAATATTACTTCAAATCCTTTTCTTTAATAAATCATAAATTAATTGCTCTAATCAAAAACTTATGTTTTTATAAATGAATATAAAAGCATTCATATTCATTTATTATTACAAATAATGCTAGACATAAGTTGCTAATTTACAGACAAAATACTCCAGTCAATAATAACCATCTGTCTATTATAATTAAACAACAAAAATTAATTATTAATTTCAAAATTGTAACATCGATTATTACAATATTAATAAAAAGAATTGGTTTAGATGAACCAGTCCTGCCTTATGTGCATAAAAAAGTTTTAAAAGCTTCTTTTGCAAAATTTTGAGGCCTATAATTTTTTCCAACTCTTGCCTGAATTATTATTATTATTATTTGGCTTGTTAACTCCTCATATTTAAAAGCAATTGGTTTAACATTTCAAAATTACATATTATTTGCAATTACTTATTACTTCAAAATTACTTGCAATGAGCCTTTGTTCTCTTATATTCCCCAATAGACAATCTTTATTGATTGTCAATTCTCTCTTAACATTATAGTTAATATGGAAAACATGATCGTTTTTAACAATGATATAACATCATTGCAATTTTGCAAGGGTAGATCAAACCAAAATTTTTACCCCCCCCCTCTTTTTTTTTTTTTTTGTGAAGTAAAAATTGATCTTTCCGAAAGTTCTATTAAGGCTGTTGTTAGACACATTTATCAACTTATTACTCTTCTTATTATAATGAAATTCCAAAAAATTACCATATCCCTGAAAGAAAGCTGTCTCAGATTGCCACTTCAATTATTGTTTTGGCAACTTTAGGCTTGGATGGTAAGAAATAATTGCATGAAATCGTCAATCTCTCATCGGTTTGGCACAAAATCCTCTCATCAGTATTTTGCCCTGATTTTTAGATATTTTTTACGAATTCTCTTAATATTGTAAATCAATAAAATTCCCTGATTTCTAGGTTATGCTGCCATCTTTGAGAACAAAATAAAGGAGAAAAAAAAATATTTTTGTTTTGCAAGACTATCAAGAAATAAACTTACCTTGCACATAATATAAGACAGAATGGCACCAGAAGAACCAATAAGAGCTCCCACAATGGTCATGAGATTGTTGTTTAACATAAAGCCTTCAGCACAAAGTGCCCAGCCAGAATAGCTGTTCAAAACAGTAATGACAACAGGCATATCAGCACCTACACAAAGCAAACACAATGAGAAGGAATTTAATTTTGTTTGAAAAAATATTTGCTCACCAAGTGCAAAATAAATAGACTGTATTTATCTTCATCCCCCAAATAAAGGTGAAAAAAATTAATTTACCTAAATATTTATAAGTAAAAGTAATTTTTAAAAGTTCTGTAGGAATTGATTAAAAGTGCCTAATAATTATTTATTAAGAAGTTATTACTTATCATTTAGTAATGATTTTTTTAGCAAATTTAAATTACATGCATTTAATACAACAGTTTTAGAAGTCCATCTTCGTGGTAGTAAAGTTTGGGAATTTATAAAATCACATGAATAGAAATAAAATCTATTCCAAAGTTCTTGCCTTAGAAAAATTCTTAAAATATATTATACCAAATAAAATTTCAAGTACATTCAATTGTATATTAAAACTTCTACCAAACTTATTTATTGAAAATTAAAAAATGGCACTGGATTTGAACTGGACAAATAATGCTGCCAAATAGTAATTGTGCAGATATGGATAGCTAATTAAGAGTAGATTGTGCTCAGAAAGTAGCATTAGATTGGATTAAATGGTATGCAAGCATTGTGTAAAGAGAAATTATGAAAAATGTTTTGTTTGTGCATTTAACTTCCAGATCTGGGTTACTACAAAATATTTTGATAAAAAAAAGTGGTGTCATAGATGGAAACATTTAGAAAGCTTTGCTCAATAAGTACTTCAATAATTTATTATAAACCTTTTAATAAACAATATTGACCATTCAGTCTCAATTTATTTACAAGTTAAAGGCTATATTTCACATTTTTTTTTTTTTTCAATTTATTGTAAAAATAATGAAAGTAAGCTAATGTAATAGTACATTAAGTGCAAAAAAAAAAAATGTTATATGCTTTTCAAATTATGCTTGAAATGAAGGGAAAAAATATCCGATCACGTTTCTAGAATTTCAATAATTAAATCTGTACCATTTAATCAAATTTGAAACATGAATTTATTGTACATAAAATCAGCTAGAATTTGATAAAAATTAAAGATAATTCAGATGTAGAGTGAAGTATCCCACATGAATTTAAGTAGACCACTGAATATATATCACAATTGTATATGATATTTATAGGAACTTGTTATTTAATGGATTATTAAATTATATACCATTAATAAATTTATAAAAAACAAAAACAAAAAATATTACATATAGATATTTGTTATAAATTTGGATTCCCTTATACTAATTACTACTTTAAAAATTGTTATCAATTAACATTGCTAATTTATTTTATACATTGTATCTAACCTACTGGGTATCTATGAGTAAAACCCAGGATGCAGACATTAAAAATCTTGCAATACATAACTTGCATAAATTTTAAGGCTACTTTTTTCCTCAATAAAAATGAATATAAATTGACTGTAAAAAATAAATATATAACTATACCAAGAGACACTAAAAACTCTTTACAAAAAGAAATTGTACCTCCAATAGCAGCAGTGAGGGTCACTCCCATGATCATGGAGAGAGCACTGGTTGCTCCTAAGCAGCTGAGACCAGCTACATTACTACTAGACATAAGGTAATAGGCCATTGCACCCACATTGGCTCCCAATAGACCAAGGTTAAGAGCATGACGGCCAGGCAGCAGGAGAGGAGCAGAGTTCAAGAGACCTATAAAATAGAAATTCCTTCTTAATTAAATTAAAAAATAACTGAATGCATTAAAACGTTGTATTCCAAAGAAAGTAGTTTCAATATTTATGCCTCTAATATTTATTTATTTTTAAATGAATATCATATAAACACAATATGATTAAATACAACAATTTTTTAAATAATTTTTTTACATAAAAACTGCAAGTTAAATAAAAAAAACTAAACTCAAAAACTTTAGTAAATAAACTCACTTTTGGTAAAATTATTACCAAAAAAGGTAAAGCTGGAGAACAAGTCAATAAGGTAACTATATCCATTTTGGTAAAATCTAATATACATCTTTTAAAGTGGTAGATAGAACAAAAATTTTAATTAAAAGAAATTGTAGTTTACTTAATTTTAAAAACAATTAAATTAGCTTTTTAAGAAATACAATGTTAAGCAGAAAAAATAACATAAAAATTGTGTCACTGATCCAACTAAAAAAACTAGTTTTTAAAATTAGGCCACAATATCTTTAAATACCATTAACGCAAATACATTATTTATCTCAGATTCACATCAGCACCCTATATAAGAACAAAATACAATATTTTATTCCCTACATCATTTCTTTTTCCTTTGTTTCTTCATATAGATTCAAAACCACATTAACCTCAGCTTTTGTGCCTTTTAAAGAACATTCTCTAATTAGTTCCTTTCTTTCTCTTTTGTGTTCTTTCACTTTCAACTTATGAGGACTGCTTTAATTAATTGTGACTGTTTTCCGAGCTATTTCTGCAATTCAAGATAACAGCCCACTTGATTTAAGCAATCCAATTTAGGTAACTGTTTATGATATTTATTTATTTATATATTGTTTATTCAGGCAACTGTTGAGCAATAATAAAAATTGCTTCATACTTTAAATTAAAATTATTATAATAAAATTAATAAGTAAGTTGTAGCCCATAATATATTTTGCTACAAACTTTAAAATAGCATAAAAAGTACTAGACTTTTGTTAAAATATTTAGTTGACAATACTTAAAATACAAATGCTAGCTCTTTAACTACCTGAAACCATATTTACATAATGGTAAATTAAGTGGACTATCTTGCAACCCAAATATTTAATAAAATTAAAGTTAGGATACCAATTCAAGCATTTGTAGGGCAAATGCTTCAAATTTCCAAACTTTCTCTCATTTTTAAAAGAAATTTCAAAAAAATGATAGGGATTGGTGGGGGGATGTCATATTCAGCAACAATTATTCCATGAAAAATTCAAAAAATGCAAATTTAACAACAATGTACTAAAAGATATTTCTTAAAATGTGCAGCTATAATGTTTCTATTGAACTCTTGCAAGCCTAAACAATAAATCACAATATTTGAATACTCTAAAATTGAAAAAGGAATTTCTCTAATAAATATAAACTGTTTATTATATAAAAATTCATTCTATCACGTCACAAGTATTCTTGCTTGAATTTTTATGGTCGAATTATTGCTATCTTTATCTTTAAAAATATAAATTATCATAGGTAATGGAAATATCTCTTTAATTAATATTGTTCAGCAATCAATAATAATTGTAACTTTAATCAGAAAATATTTTCCTTCTCCTTACCTCTCCGCCCCATTTTCAGCTAATACACTTAGTTGGAAATGAGATGAGTAAAAAAGCCTGAAAAGTAAACCTCAGAATCTTTTTAATCAATTCAAACTTCTTATTGAATATTTGAGGATAAAGCATTCATTAAAAATGGTTTACAAATACATTAAAAAAATAGCCTTAAATACATACCTTGTAATTTTCCATAAGCGACTAAGGATCCACTAAAAGTGATTCCACCTATGAAGGTTCCCAAAAATAGAGCAGTCTTAATAGCATTAGCAGCTGGATCTGTGGCGAAAGTAGGAAAATCTACAATATAAGTTGCTAAGCAAGTAAGCACAGCAGCCATTCCAACCAAGCTGTGGAAAGCAGCCACTAGTTGAGGCAAATCAGTGATCTCAATTTTCTTGGCAATAGCTAAACCTAAGGCACCACCTAAAAAATGAAATCAAGCCAAAATATGCTCAATTTTCTTATATAAACATTCAGGAAAACATAGTTATCTTTAAGGCTTTTATTCTTTCTAATCAACATAATTTTTTCAATAGCAATTTAAATTAATTGTGATTTCCAATTTCCTTTTTTTTTCCAGAAATTTCCAATATGAATTACCAACTATGAATAAACACGTTACTTTTGAAAGAATAGGAAAATCAAAGATTGTACTAATATTAAACTTTTTGAACAAATCAAACTATTTTAAATTAAATGAATTATTATATCTACATATTTGATTAAGAACATTGATTATGTGATTTCTTTCAAACAGTGAGTTCTTTCAGCATGCACAATAACTGTGATTGAATGTCATGCAAGGGATCGGAAAGAAATTAATGCTAAATATAAAAGAATGATAAATTGGACAAAATAAAGAACAAACCATGAAATAAAAACTAATTTAGATTGCATTAACATCACATAGGTTACATTTTTAAATCTACTGATTAAACAAAAATGCCAATTCAACTGTTTTAAAAATAAAGTTAAAAGATCTGCTATTCATCTATAACTTTGTTTCATTCAACAGTTCAAACAGTTGTATAATTCAAATAAAAAATTTGTATTTATACTAACCTGCTGTCATGCATCCTGCTATCTGTATAGCAAGTTCAGGTGGGATATCCATAACACCCAAGGTAGAGACAAGACCTGAAGACACACCAACCATGCCAAGAGCATTGCCAAGCCGAGATGTTTTCTGAGAAGCTAGTCCAGCCAAAGCACCCACACAACATAAAGATGAGCCTAAATATGCCATTTGATGAATCTCAGGGTATCCTGCAGCAGCAAGAGCAGCATAGCCACCAACAAATGCAGTTCCTAAAAAATAAATTACAAAACAACATCTTTTAGACTTTGATAGATAACAATTTATTAAAGCATTAAAATGTATCACTAATCTTTTACATAGCAGAAAAAAATATACTCGCATTATATCTTGACAATATAAATATAAGGAATTAAATTTCAGATATGAAAATGTAATTTGGTTTACCTATTTCTTCTTTGCAACAACAAATTTAAAAAATAAATTAACATACACTAAAATCAAATAACAATCAAATCCCATCACATGAATAATTATCATTTTATAACTTTTTAATCACTTTTATTTAATTTAAAAATTTATAAAACTCAATCTAGAAAGACATTTTAAAGTTATATCACCAGTTATCAAATTATTATTCAAGTTAAATAATATTCTTGTGCAAAATTTTTGTTCAGCAGATGAAAAACTGTATTCCAAATCTTAAATTTATACATTCTGAATATTAGATTCTACTATTTTTAAAACTTCTCTATTTTAGAAGTATAGCTACCAATTGATAACTTTTGATAGATGTACCTTTCCAATCAATATGTCAAAATTATATTAAAAACCAAACTGCATAAAAAAGCTTTAAATAGGCATATATTTGAAGTATTACAAAAGAAAAATAATTATATTAATATTATATTGAAGACTACAGGGAACCTACCAGGGATAGCATACAAATAATTGTACTCAGGTGGATCAGTAGGTCGACGGAACATGTCTAACATTCTTTTAGTGACCAGAAAACCACCACAGATGTTAATGGTGGAAAGGAAAGTGGCAGCTGCCCCAAGAGTTTGTGGAATAGTATGAGGGAGCACTCCTCCTCCCATAATCAACAAACCTCCAACAGCAGTGATACCAGAGATAGCATTTGTGACGGACATCAAAGGAGAATGTAGAGCAGGAGTTACACCCCACACTGTATGATACCCTAGAGAAAATATTAAGAAAGTAATAAGCATATATTATCAACAATGCAATTTTGATTGCATAAATATTATCTGTAATATGGCTCTTCTGCAATGCTAGTATCATTACTGAAGAGAAATGATTCTTAAGTGTTAATGAGTATAAGGTCAACACCTTCTAACCTTGGCAAGTAACTTGACTTTGGTAACTTTGACAACAAAAATGAGGATTTTTGAATAAGTGAGAACTAAAATGCTATCTGTATTAAGAACTAAAATTGAGAGATCTTTCTAGAAAATTTCACACTCTGTTGGCACATTATAAAAAGCAAAATATTCAAGCGAGGAACACATTCTTTCTTTGAAATGTGGATTGTGTTGTGAGCTATTATACCAAGTGCTATAGTACTGTTGCTGTTATTTTGGTAACAGATTGCTGTCTACTTATATGCTAATTTGTACAAATATTATTCTTTGTGACCTCAGCTGAGTTTAAGTACATGTGCTTCATGTCTTCTAATGGAATACAGCATTGTTTTACATTATCTGATGCATAGAATTTCTTGTACTCTTACCCACTAGACGATTTCAGTAATAATATGAATGATGTTAATGCTTAATAATAGCTTATAAATTCTTTAACTAATTAATATGATTTTTCTTCAACTCATAACATTTCTCTGAAGATTATAATATTAAAAGTACACAAGAATTTGTTTCTTTTTTAATAACTGCAGTTCGAGTGCTATGGAATAATTCTAGGAAAAAACCTGAATTGCAAAAATCATTTCCCTTCCCTCTCAAAAAGTTTATTTTCACCAAAAAATAAATAATAGCAAAAATTCAATACTTGATTTTTAATTTCTACTTCTATAATAAAATGCTCTTAATTCATCTCTTAAATGGCAAAAAGATGTGTTTGTGTGCGCATCTCTGTGTGCGCATGAGTCAATGCACCTCAAAGACACAATTTTCAATTTAGAGTAAAAAAAAAAAAAAAAAAATTCATTTAATACTTTTTGTTGTTTTAAGTGATTTTTTCTCACATTTTTGTATAAAACATTGTAAAACAAAATTTCATAGAAGACAACGGATAGTTATCATTCTAAAGAAATTTGTTTTGGATCTTGGAAGTGACTTAATAATTTTAAAAAAATTAAATGATCCTGAAAATTTTAAGAATTAAAAATTACATCTTCACTTCTACAACTGCATTTTTAATTTCCTCTTCTTTTTCAAATTTATTTGAGGTTATTACTTGAAAATATCTCACCAATTTGAAACAAAAGCCACAAAAATTACTTTTTTCATTGATTATTAATTAATAGTTTCTTGATGAATTCAAAGATTTTTGCTACAGTGTCAAAGAAGCAAAACTGAAAAGTGGGGGATTTTCTTTCTTCAGTAACAAAATAACAATTTCTTCAATAACAAAATTCAATTTGGTTGCAAAGCATAAAGTGAGAACGGGGGTAACTGTTGAAGTTTAAGAATAAAGAGTCCTACTGAAGAACTTACCAGGGTTCACTTTCATTTCAACCTCCCTGTTCCCATTAATAAAAAGGAAAATGCATCAGAATACCTTAGACAATTGGCCTTGGAAGTCATTAATGAAATCCCTAAATGTGACATTAAATTGTATACTGACGGCAGCAAAATCGGCAATTCTGCAGGTAGTGGCATCTATATTGTAACTCCTCAGTCTAGTTTTTCTCTATGTCAGCGAAATCCAGACTTCTGTTCCGTTTTTAGAAGCGAACTTTTAGCAATCGATGAGGGACTAAGAACATTTTACACGAAAATAATTATAAGAACCTTTGGATTCTTACTGATAGCCGAGCTCAATGGAACACCTTAACAATTGGACCTATGTTGGAGATAAAGCAAGTTTGTCTATTCTTCAGAAGTTGAAGCTGATTTCACTTCAACATGATATTCATTTCCAGTGGATCCCCTCTCATGTGGATCTACTTGGTAACGAAATAGCAGACAGGCTTGCAAAGAAAGGAAGCAGCCTAGCGACTTCATCTTCTGCTGAGCGCACACACTTAGAACTGTTCTCTCAGGCGAAATTCCTAAATAAGAAGAATTGGATGGTTCCCCCTACTCATGATTGGTATAGAGCCAATAAGCCGGGGCAGGCCTTAAATCTTCCTTGTGATAGAAAAACCAACACTTGCCTGTCGCGCCTTGCCAGTGGCCACCTTAAATGTCTTGTCTTTTCTCAGGGTGAAAAATTTTACCCTCTTTGCCCGAAATGCTGCCAGCATCAGGCATCTGCTGAACATATTCTGGACTGTTTAGGATTTCATTGGGGAGAAATTTATTCTTCTCCCTTCCTCGTTTTTGACTTTCTTCTTGTCAACGGATTTTTGGATTTGGTCTGACTACGTCAGACCATGGAGATTAGCAACAACAACAACAACAAGAATAAAGAGTCACTACTGCAAATTTATACTACAAAGACAAATACCAAAAAAAGTTAAAACCCAAAAAGTCTTCATTGAGCACAATGACACAAAGAACAGACATCTTAGTTATATAGTACATGTTATTAACAAGGAAGCAGTAAACAGTTCTACCATGGCAAAATAAACATTTAAAAATTTAGCCAGATGTTATTTCGGAAATTATTTTCTCTTTCCCCTCCCCCAACTTTTTGTACGTATTTTCAACAAAAATCAATAGAAGAAACGTAAAAATCAAATGTGTTTCATTTGCATAATATGGCTTTAAAGTTTAAACTGAGCATTCCACCCACCCGTTCCTTTTCCTTCAGATTGATAATGCATACATATAGAAAAAAATATGAATTTCATAAAAATCATTTTCTTTTGAATTGTATTCATCCATTTGAAATCATTTACAATATCATTTGACTAAATTTGATTTATACAAGTCATTGTTATAAATTTTTTATAATGATTTATTGGCTCAGTAACTTTAATTTAAAATCATTTTGATGGATACAAACTGCATCTTTTCAGTAAGTATTTTGTTTTCATTATCTATTTTTTAGCATATCTTCAGTTTTAGCTATTTGTATCTTCAGTTTTAGCTATTTGTATCTTCAGTATTAGCTATTTTTTATACATGTATATCATTGTCACAAAAAATATATATAGGATCATTACTGTTTTTTTTCAGTTTTTCCTTTTTTCCATAAGTATATTGTATGTTATTATCAGGGACATTATGTTATTATCAGTGAAGGTTCCACTTTTCAAAAGGAAGAGAAAAGTAGATAATAAAAATGTTGATTCTATAATGAAATTTGTTGACAAAAAATATATTTTTTGAAATCTAATATACAACTGTGTTTATACTATGAAACATAACACCATAACATGATTAAATCTTACTGGAAAATGGAAAACTGTGAATAACACCTACTGCTGCACAGTATATGCTTAAAGATCTTACAAAAGTAATGATAATGCTAATAAATAAAAGGAAATAATATATTGTGATTATTATTTTGATTTTACTGACAAACGTTATGTCACTGATAAGAAACTTCCACATGGATTTTGTTAATATATCAATAAAATTCAACAACAACAAAAAAGATTGAGATTCCATTTTTATAACCTTCATCATACTTAAAATTGCATACAAAAATCGATAGAATGGATATACAAATGAAATATATTTCTGTCCATTTAAATTCTAGTGCAAGACTTTCTATCCCAATAGTTTTAGTACCATTACCAATTCTTATTAGAACCTGCATGTACAAGGATCGTTTATATTGGGTTCAGAAATAAGAAATCTTTATAGGTTATGCAAGAAATGCTTAATATCTTGTATCTCTATCAGCAGAATACAATAGGAAAGCTTAAAAACATTGTTTAAATATAATAATGTTAATTTTTTAAAAAGTGGGGGCCGATACCTTTACTTAGATTTCATTCTTCTCCCACAAATGAGTCTTTTGCAAATATCCTTACTTACAAATGTGAATCTTTAGTGGAATTCTAAACAACAAATGTTAGAACCTAAAATTTAATATCTCTTGTTTCAGCCATTAATAAATCTGATTTTTTTATACTGTTGAATTAAGATTAATGAAAAATAATTTCATTTGAATTGAGGAATCTTCCTGATCTAAAGAAGCACTTTAAAACTGGATAATTGAATTAGCTACAATTAAAGATATTTTTTTTATGATAACTTGCATCATATTTAAGAAGATCTTAAATATGATATGCTTACCTACAATTCCTGATAAACCAAATGTGGTCATCATGGTGGTAAAAGCTGGATTAGGAGAAACCATACCCAATCCTAACAATGTAGAAAGTCCTAAAAATAAAATTTTAAAAAAATTAAGTTGTCCAAATTTAAAAGTAATATAAAATTATGACATGATTATTTGATATATTAATTATTGAATGTTTTAATTTTTTTTTTTTTTCAAAATATAAGTTTAAGAAAAATAATGCAGTAGTTCATCTACATTCTCTTAAACATGAATAATTTAAAATAGTTTTATCCTTGTCACCTCTTTGCAAATCCTGTATAAGATAGAGCATTATATTTCTCATTCTTAGTAATTTAAATCAAAGTAATGCAATACTTTATTTTTAAGGAGATTTTTAAATTCAGAGTTTATTGCCTTTATGTAACAGTTTTAATTTTAAAGATCAATTAATATAGCAAAAGAAAATGTCTCTAAAAATGAAAAATTTAAAAATTAAATTACAACTATAACAACAATTTTAAGATAAAATTTATTTTTATAAGCATTAATTTTAAAAAAGAAATGTTTAACTCCAAACTTGTTTGATAACTCATTATTCCCATTTGTTCAGATAATTAAACGTATCATATTATAACCATGTTAATTATCTCCAACTTCATAATCTGAATATGGGAAGAAATTTAAATCAACTCACTAACCATAAATACAATTTTTAAAAGGGAAAACTCACAATAACAAATGTTGTATCTGGAAATATAAATATTTTATTTGTAATTGTGGGCATTAAAGCTATACATTAAAGAAAGTTTTCTATAATTTTTCCTACTGTTTTTAAATTCTTCATGACTTTATTATCAAAACACAGTCAGTTCCATTTATCGGAGAAAAGCTGCTTTCCTCTCATTCAAGCAAGAAAATTCAAATATTAATATATATATGTGCGGACTTTGAATTGTATATAAAACTTTCATAATGCTAAAAAAATTTTAATATAAAACTTTTTTGATTTACCAGAAGTATACATGAGGGAATCTTTAAGGGTCACATTAAAATAATTGGGTTCTGGAGGTGCAACCTTTGCAGCAACTTTCGGAGCAGGTGGGGCAGGAACTTCCTTAGGAGGAGGAGGAGGCCACAAGAGCTTCCCTTCATGCAGAACAATTGAACCTCGCACAACTTCATCTTCCAAATTGATGTGGAAGTGATCCTTTTCACCTGCACAAACCAAGCATCTTTTCAATTACTATGGCCGGTGGCTCATAGACTTGCATATAAGGTATATATTTTACTCCTCAAAGATGAGGACATGCATAAGGTATATGTTATCTCCAATAAATGTGAAAAAAAATATATCAGTGTTTTAATATCTTTATAGAATAAAGAAAGCAGAACAAATTAATTTAGTCTAATATTGAAAAGTTATATTCATAACTTAAATTGATTATCATTGTTTCAAAATAAAATTCTAAAAAAATTATTCATTGTTCATACACATTTGGTAACAGAATTTTGATATCGCATAATTATAACAAAGTAATAAATTTAAAACTTATTCTGAAAGTAAGATCATCAAAATGACATCTTTATCATATTTCAATTACACAAGACACAATATTATCTATTATAATATTATTCTACATAGGTAAAGAAATGTGAATTGGAAATATTTTTAAAAAATATATTACTCAAGGCTTATTTTATATCCTAAATATCTTTGATATAATTTATTTCAGAATTAATTCAACTTTAATGCAATACTTTTAAATAAAATATTACACTGAAGAAATATTAATTTTATTGTTTAATAAGTAATTAAGTGGACAAGCCACTGAGTTTAAATGATGACTAGCAGATCAAAAGTAACATATTGTAGATAGGATGGATGAATCGATTTTCTTCGTAGGTAAGTAGTTACTGTGGAAGTCAAGTTAGGTTTTTATCATCCACAACTGTGTGATAAAGTGCAAAAGTCAGATTGGCTTAAAATTGAGAATTTTTTTATTTTGATTTAAAGTCCATTTATTTGGGTCTCCAAATTTGTGTTTGGTTTATAATTAATAAAAACCAATTTATGTAATTTTTTATTTAAAAAAATGTATCTGAAAGCAAAACCAGATATTTTCTCACATTTTAACAAATGAATGTCACTCTAAATTATAAATTAACAATATGCTCTATCAGCAAGTCAAATGAGTGTGAATATGTTTTTAGTAGTTTTAATGTTGGAAAGATTGGTAATTACATATGCTTTCAAGCATTATTATGTTTATAAAACATCTATTTGCTTGCACTGGAATAAGAGTCCGAAATTTGAAATATATAGATGGCTCTTGGCAACGAAAAGAATTTTCATAACTCAATCAGTAGTGAGTTCATTATCAATTATGAGGAGTAAAGTGCTTGATATTAATGCTACATCTCAATTTTCAAGCAACATCACACTAAAAATATATCCTCATTGCAAGGAGAAAAACATTGTAAAATTATGTAAGAGTATGTCAGAAAACATGGAAGTTGTTGAGGCTTACATTATCTCCAAATGCTCCAAAAATTCTCATAGACTTGCATATTCAGAATATTATGTAGGTGGGGACATTTAAAATCTGTAATCCACAGTAGGTCATCTACATTATAAAATTTACCTACATGATAGAACATAAAATGCAAATCACAGCTTTAAAAATCATTTGTGAGGAGCTGTGCCTAAAAACACACAAGTTCAAGATACAAACTTAACATTTTGGTGTATCAATAGCCATATTATTAGTGTGTGATGAATTTTAAAGTTTTTAATGAACTTTATATTAAAAGTATATCTAAACTTCAATAATGAGAGAATCTTTACTTAAAATTAGCAGTCAACAAAAGTTGTTAAATAAATTTTAATTTTAATGTAACGTTTATAAATATATATATATATCCTAAAAATGTAGTGCACATTGATTGAAGGCAAGCAAACAGTTTTTATTCAAGACAAATGAAAGCTTTAAATAGATTTTTGAAAAAATTTGCATTTTGTAAAAATTTTTATTAATAAAACATATAACTAAAATTTATGAATATATTAATATGAAGTTTTGAATATATATTGCCTTATATAAAAACAATAATCTAAGGATATCGTTTTGAACTGAATAATTTTTGCTTTAGGGCTATCAAATGTAGTTTTCAATGAATTTTATGCAATTTTGAACACAAAAATGATCAGCCACAACGTTTTTTAAAAAAATGGATATATTTCTTCGATTCTAGTTCATTGCCTTCAAAGTAGCTATATGAAAAACAATTTCAATATCTAAAATAAAATTTTTTGTTGAGTGTTTTGCTCTTTTTGTTTCAAACCTAAATATAATTTGAATATCTTTCAGATATTAAAAATAATTTGAATATCTGAAATAAAAAATTTTGTAGAGTTTTGCTTTTTAGTTTGTTTTTACTTAAATTGTCCCATAATTCTGAGTCTCAGTTAACATAAAATTCCCCCATTGATATTTTTTTATTATTATTTTGAATAACTTAGGTCCAAAAAAATGAACTGAAATTGCTTAGTAGAGGAGTTTTTCGAAAAATTTTCTTAATTTCATAATTTGATGGAATGCATTGCCAAATCAAAATGTGATTTACACAATTTTAAAGAGGAAAAAATTCCTCTCAACAAACTGGTAGTCAAAGATTCCTTATCATCTAAATTATTATTTTCAAATCCTTTTCAATCCTTAGACAAAAACAATATGTACAACATATTGAAGCAACCATAGATAATGATTTTATTATTAACATATTCATTCAGTATTTATTGCGAAATAAATAGTATTAATATCGTATATTTTCAGTGGTGCAGCAGATATCAAACCAAAGGCCACCAAATTAGCAAAAGCTCCAGAAAAACGAAATTAATTTAAATCATGAAATTTATGTTTTTTGCACAAAATATGTAGAATAATTGTGAAAATTATTCTTCATATAATGAATATTGCAAAATACAGTTCAAAATTTCAACAGCAACCTATTTTATGCTTTGGCAAGGCAACTAATATTCGATTAGTAAATTGGTTTATCATTATAAAAGTCAATTTTATAAGTATTTTCTTTAGATAGCAAAATACTAACTTAATCTTACCAACAATGTTAAACCTTACTTAAAGTATCTCACTCAAGAGATAAACACCTGACAAATTTTAAGTATATTTTTAATGGTGAAAAAGATTACATGATAAAAGAGTGAATGATATTTCTCTCTTAAGTAGAGTTTGAGAAATAATTTGGCTTATTTTAAAAAGAGAAATACAACAAACTGACATTCTCATTACCAAAATAAAGATTAAAATACATTTAAAAGAAACACATGCAGCTTATGAAATTTTTTTAAACTGATCATTTTTTACATAAGTCGGTAATAAATCTTTGTCCCCCCCTTCATTTTTATTTCAGTTATGAAATTTTAGTCCAAGTGCATTTAAACAATTTCGAAATATGGACATGAAGTAAAGGGAGAAGTTTTATTTCATTTTTTTAAATGGCAATATAAACTGTTGATTAAAATAATCAAAGTCAGATGTTAAAAATCACTTTTTAATCCCTAACTTCTAAACAATTACAGCTATCCAAAAACATTTCCATCATCTTTGAGCCAGATGGTCAATCTATGTACTCGTCCAAGATTTCTACTCTCCTTGTAGCATACCCCAAGCCAGTTAAAATCTAATCAAAATCACTCTATTTATCGTGTTAATACAATAATTTGGGCAAAGTGTTACACACAGGGCATACAGATAATTTGGGCATACACACACAGGGAGAGAGAGAGAGAGAGAGACAGAAATTTTACTGAAGTCATGTTATAAGAACCATTGTAATAGGTAGTCTTTCTAAAATAAATCTACTTAAAAATCGATAAACTATAACATATATTTTGTGTTACTAACAATTTACTATAACTTAATGAAAAAGTTTAATACATAAATCATTTTATCTAATGGAAAGATGTACTTTCATTTAATTTTAATCTGTATCAGCATACCTTAGTGAATATTTCAAACACAATTTTAAAGTAAATAAAAAAATGAATTAAAATTTAAGCTATAAATTAAATTTTATATTTCAAACTTTAATTTAATAAAAATGCACATTACAGGTACCATACCTACTGATTAAATACTATTTGAAGGTATACTCTTTCTGTGATTTAAATGTTATTTAACATGTATTCTAATTGTGAATTAAAGTTCTTTTAAGATTAAGAATAATTTATGAAGCTTTTTGCATTTTGTTCCCACCTTTGAAAAAATATTTTTAAATACAATTTTTTCACTATTTTTTAAATTGTTTTTCTATTTTTGGACTCAAACTGTTTACTCTCACTATTTGCACTCACTCAAACACTTTTTAAAAAATTTCATTCCATTATTAAAAACAATCATTAAGCTCTTACTTTTTTTTTTTTTTTTTTCAATAACACATGGGTTTTCATACAAGATTTTTATTATTCAATGATTTTTTTCAGGTTTTAAGGAATTACCTAAATACTTTCAAAATTTTAAGGATTTGTTTTTTCATTACTATAATGGAACTCAAGTGGTTTCTATTGTTTATTCAAATATTTATTCTCTTGTTTTCATTCATTTAATTAAATCTATAAAGAAGATTTTTCTTTTGTTTATTTTGTATAATCATTTGCATTTCTTAAATAAAATAATGGAATTTTTAAATTCAATTCAATTAATAATCAGACAATCCTTATAAATTGAAAATTTCAAATAAAAAAATTAGAAATACTTTATTTATAAGCAAGCACAAAAGAAAAAAATATGTACATGAATATAGAAATATACATTTTCCTAAAATTCTACTAAATTCTCTGAAAGACTTAAATTAAATATAATTTTAAATAATATTTAATTTAAATACAATGATACCACTGGAAAAGAAAAAACATAACAATGACAAAGAAAAATATCAGGTATTTATACAGGGGTTCATAGCCAGAAACAAACTGGTTTTTAAAAAAAATCTTATTGATGATTTTGTTTTGATATTTTCTATTTTTACTATAAATTTTCTTTGTTTATTAATATGTTTGTTGTAGTTTTGGATATTTTTAGCAGTTCCTTTCACTTATAAAAAAAAAAACTAGTTGAAATAACTACAATCTGAAAACTTGATTTTAAATCTTTAAATTTTTCTTCCACATCTGGAAGAAGATGCAAAATGTCTCATTTTAGTATTGTCAACACTTAATTTATTTTAATGCTGAATCATTTATCTTTTTCCAATATTTGTCACTTCAGTGTCTTTAAGAGTTGCAATTGTTGATTTTTTTTTTTCCATTTATATGTATATTTAAAGTGCCTTCAACATTGTCTGTATTTTATTGGACTCAAAAGTTATCAATTTTTTCAAACTTTTGACAAATATAATAGATATTCTTACAAATTAAAAATGTTATAAAATAATCAATGCAGAGGCAAGACAAAGAGTGTATGCACACACTGCATTGGTCACATTTCATTTGGTACCACTCTGTAGCATTTATTTTTTCTACATTGTAAGTAAAAATTAATTACTCAACTGTTTTAGTAATAATTTATTTTTATTTTCATTTATGAATGAAACTATAATTATCCTTATTTCTGCATTGCAAGCATGGCTCTTTCAAATTAAAGTTAGTCAGCTTGCTTATTTCTATTGATACGACTCTTGCCAAGAGTTTCTTTGCAACGGCATTAGTAATTACTGCTATGGATTTATCATATCTTTTCTTCACAATTTCTCCACTTTCTTCATACTTTGTCTGGGGATGTCATATTTCTAATTTCAACTTCATGTTATTTATTTATATTCTTTTTCTATAACAGAAGGTCCACTTTTCTGGGGGGGGGGATTGTAAGTTGTTTCAAAGTACTGCAAAAAGAACTTTCTTCTTTAAATTTTTCAACAACTTATTCAATCAAAGCATTAAAAGTTGTTATATCCAATTCTGTTAATATATCATTCATTTCTTTTTTTAATATTTGCTTTATTACAAATTTTCTTTGTCAAATTTATACTGTGATTAATATTTCTATTCACATGCAAAATACATACCAGATGGAAAGGTTTAGTGTCAAAAATGGATTTCCAGGCATTTAAGAATGAATTTGTGCCATCTCTCATTAGAACTTTGATTGTTGAATTTGGGAAGCATTTTTTAATATTAATAAAGAGAGGCAAAAGAATGTACCTCGCAGTTGTTGAAGAGAATAATATAGTTACTGGCAAACCTTCATTATTTCCATTGTACACCATTATCGTTGTTAACTCAAACCCACATTGATTTGTTCCATGGGTCAAGTCTATCATAATGCATGCTCTCCCATACATTTCAAGTAGTTTTACTTAAGCATTATTCATCAATCCCAGTAAAAAATCATTTTAATTTATAGAAGGATAGTCTTCTAAGATCCCTCCAACTGGTTTATAAATGAATACTGGATTTTCCTTATATTTTCTTAAATTTTTTAATACAAATGTTGATGGATAAAGTATCATCTTGATGCAGAACAGTTTCCCCTAAAATTTTAAAGTCTCTGTTTATGCTGCACAAATCTTTCCTGGTTGACAAACTCCAGTGATGTGTTGGAGAAAAGTTATGCTGTATTTTATCTAATATATCGTCATAGGTATCCTGAGATGAAGCCTATTAACAAGATCTACCCTTTTTTCTTCTGTGAAATACAATCTCCCAGCCTCCAATTCATGTCTTGACAAGAATGAATTGGTACACCTTTATTCTAAAAATCCAATTGATAGTTTGTATACAAACTTTTATAATTGCAAGGTAAGTGTAACCAGATTTGTTAGATCCCAACTCTTTAAGTTGGCAAATTCCTCCTGCCTTTGGATTAAAGCAACCACTGTGATGGTAAATATAATAATATATATTTTTTCCCACTACCTCTTTCTTTTCGGAAGAATTATGGAGTACAAAAGATGACTGGCTTTCTTTGTCAATTCCAACTTTCCAGTTCAGAAAATCTTGAGCAGAGTAAAAGGTCTTATTAATGTATTAGAGATTGATGGAATATTGACTCTGTATATGCTCTTATGAATTAGCTATTGTCTAAAATGTCCCATTACACAGTTCACAAATTTGATTGCCTTTGTTGAGAGCATTTTGTTCCAGGTGAAACTTTCAGCAGAGAGCATTTAAATTTTTTCTTTCTTTAAATGTTACTCCACATTTTTCACAACTAATGGCTGCAGAGATTTCCTTTCCTTCATTTCCAAACTAATTCATAACCAAAATTTCACATTGTAAGAAATACTGTTAATTTTATCACATTCTGTTATTAAACACAATTAGCTAGCCTCGTAAACAGACAATATCTAAATCAAAGCATATAGTATCATCAGAAACATGTCCCTCCCACTGAACCTTCTACATAGGAAGAAGTACATCTTTTGATGGACTCATCCATCTCATATACAGCATGTTGTGATTGAGCCACTAGTTAACTGCTGCAAATTAAGAAATGGGCCACTTTAAACAGACAAGGGCTTACACACCTGAAAACTATCTCTCAGTAAGATCATAAAATTCTTGAATAATGAGAAACTCACCAATAGATAAAAGAAATTTAGATATGTTATTTGCATACAATGTTGAAGATTGGGTAGGCAGTCGAGAAGGTAGATCAGTATATCCAATATGTATGACTCCATTATGCACATATAATTCTCCAGGTCTAGTTGTGGCTACATTTCCTCCTGCTTCAGAAGCTAAATCAACAATAACAGATCCCGGTTTCATGGACTCAACCATTTCCTAAAATAAAACAGTTAGATTATAAGAAATCTTCACTTGGGTTTGAAAAGAAGAAAATAGCTGGCTGCCAATTTTATTTGAAATAAGAAATATTTTAAGATAAAGACTACAGACCCAAATAATAGTCGATTTAAAATTTACTTTAAAAAAAAAAAAGAGAATAAATGGTAATTAAAAGGTATGTGGGGATAATATTTATATTTAAAATTCTTGTTTTAAAATTATACATGTAATTGAACTTAACTGTAGTTATGACCATTGATGGCATCAATTTCATATGAAATAAAAATGAAGAAAATCAGTACAATGTTTGTGGCTGGTGGATTAGCTCTTTAATTTTGGTAATTAATAACACTAATGATGAGCGAACAGCCAGTCACTGAAAGTGATTAATATCATAGAACTTTTATTGAAAAGTAGTTAGTAATATAGTTACATACTTGAAAATTACATATATTATATGAAAAAATTTTAAAAACTCATCTAGAATTGAATTATATAAAATAAAACAATAACTACCTTTGAGATGAGTTTCGGTGCAGGTTTTCCAGGAATAAGTGCTGTGGTGATTAGAACATCAATTTCTTTACACTGCTTAGCAAATAAAGCCATTTCAGCCTCAATAAATTCCTTGGACATTTCTTTAGCATAACCACCCATTCCTTCACCAGATTCCTGCAGAGCAAAACAGCTTTATCAAAATTTAATGGTTATCAAATTAGTATGAATGGCTTAGACAAAAATCAGACAAAATATAATTTTAAAAAGTAATAAATTTTTCTTTGAAATTTTACATGAGATATTTCTTCTAATTAATCATCTGTAATAACTTCTGACTAGAATTTTTTTTTAAATGAATAAAAATCATTTTTGAAGACTGATGAAATTTTACATCAAGATTTAATAAATTCCTTTAAAAATTCAAAATTTAAACAAAGAATAGGGAAACTGATAGTTAAAATATTGAGATGAAATGTGCTTCATCATATAAAAATCAAAGAATTAAAATTTTTTGGGTTAATTAACAAAAAAGTTTATTTTATTAATTAACAAAGGGTATCCAAAACATGGAAAGAA
This sequence comes from Argiope bruennichi, assembly GCF_947563725.1. Lineage (NCBI taxonomy): Eukaryota > Metazoa > Arthropoda > Arachnida > Araneae > Araneidae > Argiope > Argiope bruennichi. Next base: position 124,074,241 of record NC_079154.1, on the reverse strand, counting down.
AGAAATAATATTTTTCACTTTTAAAAACAATATTTTACATTTAAATTCAATAATAAAAAATTACAAAAAATAAGGTAAACATTTATTATATGGATAAAAAAAAATGTCCATAAAAATATTACCTAGTTGAACAAATATTTTTAAATAACTTGCAATATATTTAATTGACATGCTACAAAAAGAAAACAAAATGAATACAAAAAAAGAAAAGCGTCAAAAAATTAAAAATTTAAATGAATAAAGAATATATTCAATGCATGTTCTATATGAAATAAATAACATAGTCATATATTAAAAACTTTGGAGAAAAAAGCACAATACTTACACAAATAAAAAATACTTACCTTTACATTCACTTCTAAGAATTCAGCACCAAAAGATTCAACTTGCTCCTTGACAGCTGCTCTAGTGTCAAATGCCCGGACAATAGCCCCCATGTTCTTGGCTGTTCCAATAGCTGAAAGACCTGCTACTCCGCCTCCAATAACAAGCACCTTGGCAGGAGGAACTTTACCTGCAGCTGTAATCTGGCCTGTAATTTAAAAAAAAAAAAAAACCATATTAACAACAATTTAAACTAAATAGAAAAAGAATACTCACTGGAAAAAAAATATGCCATTTCATTTGAATAATACATGATACATGAGGAAAAAAATATACTTATAAATATTTATCTTTCATAAACATTGCAAGAAAAGATAACTGACTATGTATGAAATACATTTGCAAAAATACTCAAAATAATCATAATCAATAATAATATCAAACAAAAAATACTGCCTACACTGTCAATTAACATGCCTACATCTGTATGGATCTTAAGAAGAAAAAAAATAGACATTTCTTATCATTATATTTTTCTCTATTATATATCATTTAAAAGTATTAAATTTCAGCAATTTGAGAGATACATTGTAAAAACAGAGCCATTTAAGATTTCAAGAAACACAAATTTTATTTGTGGCAACATTGTGTAAGCTATTATCTTCTTTCTTTAAGTATAAATAATAATAATAATTTATTTTATAAAGACATCCAGCCATTTTACATAACTTAATTCCTCAAACACTTGAAAATTATGACTGCTTCTCATTGATCAACATTTATCAAAGTAATTTCAATAAGTTAAATGAATAATACTCAAGTCTTCATAAATCTCATAGAATATATTTCTTTTTCATTAATACTATAAAATATATTTCTTCTTCATAAAGTATATTTCCAAATGGTATTTTTTTTATTTACAAGCATTTAATGAAATAAAAACAGATTAAATAAATAGAGAATGTCTGTAAGAAATCATAAACTTTGCCAATGCTTCAAGGTAAGATTGGATTGAAATATTACATTTAGTAAGAAAGTTTGAAACACAGTTAGAGTGCAATTAGTTACAAAATTTTGATTTTAAGTTGAGAGAATAGCAATGAAATTTTATTAATATAAAAATGCTCTATATCATAAATTAGATGTCAATTCCTCATAAAATAGATTTAAAATAAGTAATAAAATAATAAACACAAGTAATCTGAACAGATTAAGACAGGACTAAAAATAACTTTTTAATCATGCATCCAAGTCAAAATCTTTTCTCTTCTGCTTTTCAGATTTCTTTAGAACATTTTCTGGGTATAAGGGTATAAGCTACATTTTTATCTACACAAATTTAAAAAAAAAAAAAAACTATAAAAGTACAGTATTGTAAAGTTCAGCTAGCAAGAATTCAACTTTTCCATTGTTCTCATCAATAGCAATTTGACTAAATATGAAAAAAAGAAATACTTAAATTGCATCATCCTGAATAAAAAGAATCTTTTGAGTAATAGCACTTATAATCAAATCTCAGTTTCTCCAACATAATGAGAAAAAAAATTGTTTCTGAGCCTATTAAATAACATAAATATCTGTACGTCAGTTAATTGACTATAAACATAAAAATAAAATTTCAGATGCCTATAATAAACTTCGAATAATTCTTGCATACATAGCACATTATTCTAAAGTATTTGCATATCTTCTATGTTCACAATCAAGAAAAAAAAAATGACATTCTTAAACAATTAGAATTTAAGTTTCTCAAAAGATTACCATCATTAATTAAGATTCACCATTAAAAAATATCAAAGCTGCATTAAAAAAATTGAATGGATTTGCAATAAAAAAATGTACTTGTCAGAGAATTATATCACTAGACCTAGATATAAATAAATATTATTAAAATGCACTTTTAAAAAATTGTGTTATGACAATGCTAATGATTAAAAATATCAGAAATGCATTTTTTAAATTTGTTTTATATAAATTATTAAAAAAAATGTTTCATTGTAACATACATTCTAAAGATGGGAAGATTAGTAATTTTTAATTAATCTGTCTTCTCATAGAAATCAAATAAGCATCAAATACTATCTATTCAAGGCAAAAGTATTTTAATAACAGCAAGTTATTGAGTATAGCTGTTTTAGAAAAGTGTAAAGAACTTCAAAATGTTCGGAATATTTATGCTTTATTTTAGCCCTCAATTTTTTAACAATAGATTTTTAAAATTTCCAAGTTGTTAATTATTTTAATGTAATAACTTTTAATTATGAAATAAAACTTTAAAAAAAACAGATAATACATTGACTTGTTAATCTTTTTTTTTTTTTTTTTTCTTTTTTTCAATCTCAAAAATATATAATTCTTATAATTCTTTTTTAAAAAATTTACATGTGAATACCAACTACATGCCTGAAACTTAAGCATTAAAAACAACAAAAAATTAAAGATTAAATTGGTTGAGTTCTGTTAGACCTAAAAAATTAGGCAAATTAAATGATTACCATCATTAATTAAGATTCACCATTAAAAAATATCAAAGCTAAAAATTAAATTAGGCAAATAAATTTCTGATTTAATTCTAATTTACAGCTACAATAATTCTGAAGTCAAATGAGAGTATCTGTTACTTTTGAAAAATCAAAACTAAGTTGTCTGTGAAATAAAAATACAATATAAAAAAATGGATACCTGTGAAAAATCTTCCAAAATTATTTGCAGCTTCTACAACAGCTTTATAACCTGCAATGTTAGCCATGGAACTAAGAGCATCAAAAACCTGAGCTCTGCTGATCCTAGGAATACAATCCATAGCAAAGACATTCATTTGTTGCTGCTGCAGAGATTTCACTAGATCAGAATTCTGACCAGGATACAGGAAGCTTATAAGAGTGCTGGAATTCCTGAATTTTCCTACTTCAGCAGTACTAGGGGCACGCACTTTCAGGACAATATCTGACAAGAAAGCATTATCAGAGATTTTCGCTCCAACTGCTTCATATTCTGCGTTGCTGAATTTTGCTTCAACTCCAGCATCTTTCTCAATATTAACCTATTCAAATGATAGATGAAAAATAATTCATTCTAAATATTTTAGAATATTTATAGTATGACAGAACATGAAATATAGTATGAATAATCTGGCTGCTATCAGATTAGGTAGCATACCAGAAGCTGGCAGCAAAATAATATTTAAGTGATAAAAAGAAAACATGTAATTAATGAACAAAGAATGGCAATCAAATTTTTAAAACAGCAATAAATTATTCAAGATACTACAAATATATACTAACTCAAGAAATATACGTCTTGTGGCAGGTATATATGTCATCAATATAAAATCTATCACTTATTTCAATTTATAATCTATACTCATATTTAACACAATTAAACTTCTACTTAAAATCTGTGCTCATGCAGCTGCATGTTGATTCACAATCAATCCCATGTTTAAAATGTATAACAACTTCAATCAATAAAAATAAGTAGTTTTATATCAACTACTTTAAGAAAAAAATAATAATTTTCATTTTCATTTGGTTACTTTGTTTATACAAAAATGATAAAATAGAACTTTTATGTTTATCTTTAATTTAAAAATAATAAAAATTGCAATTTATTAAAATTGACAATTCTGCAACAAAAGAAATGTCACTAAAAATTAAATTACAAGCATTACTGATAAAATCAGCCCTGGAAAATTAAAGAAAAAATGCCAGTAGTTAATTATCTCTACAGAATTCCTATAATTTCCATTCATTTATCTATAGAATTGTAAAACATAGCAATTTGAAGGGTTAATTTATATTGGAATAGATTTTCAAAAATACCATTAACAATATGCAATAAATAAATTTCTATTTTCAAAACGAAATGCGAAAACATTACTACATTTTTTTAAAAAATAACAAAAAATTTTACAATTATAATTATTTTACCTACATGATTTTAAACTTTTTAAAAAATTATTTATTTAACAGAATAATTATATTTCAAATCGTTTCATTGTCAGATACAAAATTTTACCTATTAAATTTTGATAAATTGAAAACATATGGAATCTATAAACATTATGCTCGGAAGATATTTTTTATAACTTATCATCCTTTTTGCTTTAAATTCATTACACTTATTTTCAAAACAATGTGATATTTGATTTCAAATAACATACCTGAAATCCCTTCTTGATAAGGGTGGCTGTTGCTGCAGGAGATAAAGCCACACGTCTCTCATTTTTCCAGGACTCTTTGGGCACACCAATTGTCAGTTTAGAGTAGGGGATTCCTTTAACTGGTGCTTGTGGAGGTTTTTCTTGCTTTGCCTTGCATCTACGCAAAAAACTGGTATGGAAGCCTTTGATAGATAGAGTCCAGGATCCCTTGTTTGCAACCAGAAGACTAGCTTCACGCACAGAAGTGCATGTTTTTAGTAAAAGCAACATGGCAGAACTAAAGAGAAAAAAAATTATTATACTTCACTCTGAACAGGTTTCTTATAATAAATGTAGCATATTTTACAACAATAATAAATATGAATTCTTTTTAAACTATCATTAGTAGATATCTGCACTGGCACACACTCTACAACAAGAGAACATTTAGCAGTGATAGATTTGTATGTAGAAAGCCTATATAAGCAATATATTTTTAAAAGAGTCAGTTCTTGAAAACATAGCCTTCTAATTCTTAAGTCTTTGTATAAAGGCCACAATCTAACCAGTCAAGATATCAATATGCTGTATCTGTCACAAGATGAAAATAAATTATTTTCTGATTATTTTTTTTATAAAAACAAATATTGATTTTTCAGATTAACATCAATTTTAGAAATTGATATGCATAGCAAAAATAAAAATTAAAATTAAGTACTTAGAAAGCACTGCAAAACATATAAACCACTTTTATATCAAATTTGAAAGTGGCTGTAGTGAAGTTTAATTACATTTGTAATCATAACAAGTAGGCTTTGTTTTAAAGCACAATATATATATATAATGCAGAGATAATAATTTAATGCAGAGATAATAATTTAATCTCATATAGATATATGAGATTAAATGAATAAAAGCATTTAGCAAACCATTATTACTTTTAAACACTACATTAAAAAAATGTAATAGAGTACATTAATGAACTAAATGGGAAATTACATATAAAAATTTACTACATAATCAAAATCTTTTGATCAAAAGTTAATAACCAAAGTATAAAAATAAAAGGGTTTATTGCTAAAAGATTCAATCTCTTGCAGAATTTGCACATTTTAAGCTAAATAATTTCATTCTTGATAACAAAAATGTCAATAAAACTGATCAAACAATTTTACATCTAAATCAAATTTTAAAAATTCAGTTGTTTGAGTAAGAAATATATACATAATCAATTAAAGATTGAGAGGGTAAAAAAAGTATTACATACATTTATCTATAAAGCCAGATTCTGCCATCAAAAATACCTTATTATATCCTTACACAAATTGAAAGAAAACTGAATTCTTATTTTAGATATATTTTAATATGCATACAAATATTCTTTTTCTTTCCACAAATAATTCAATTTATTTGGTAATATCTTTTTTTTTTCAGTGTCTTTTGAAAAAGTTGAAATTGATCTAAATTAATGCACAAGTAGAAATTTTGATCGGAACTTGAAGCAAATTTGCTTTTAATACAAAACTGTACAGTTAAATAAATTCATAACAGTAAAAATCAGAATTTTTTTAAGATTTTAAAAATTATGGTAAATTAAACAGAATTGCTCATAGTTTTGTTTCTTGTGGCCAAAGTATATTACATTATCAACTGTTGAAGAGTTATTTTTTATAACCCTGGATTAAAATATCATTTTTTTAGATTTCGATGAAATCTTTAGGGAAGAAAAAGCAACAATTGTAAAATGTAATTTTTAAACAGGGAAAAACTATAAGAAGTATTTTAACATACCATATTATTTAAGTGCATAGTTATGATTTATAAAATAAAATTACTACATAATAAATACAATAATTTTATAACATCTATTGAAATTAAAATTTCCAAATCAATAATATAATACATGATCAGATAAATCTTTTGAGAAAGATTCAATCGATCATAACACTAAAATTTAAACTCACAACATTAAAAACATTTTTAAATAAATGTTTTTCCGAATAAAATGTAAGAACAGTTTGCGCTGATTTGTACATGCAAAAAATCTTCTCGATTAAGTAAGTTAAATTATTAATATTTTGACACCACATTAACAGATTAATAAACTGGATAAACCTTTTTCAACAGCCTTTAATTAGGATTGTTGTACTTCTGTATCACAAAATTACAGTATCCATAAAAATATCGTATATGTGGCATTGTTAAAGAAAATTTAAAATACACAAAGAAAAAATTAATAAAAACCCAGCTTGATTTACTTTTGTTATAATAATTAATAGGGTCTTTTAATAATCTAAGGAATACGGCTTACTTATGTGGAAGATATAGCTTACATTTATTTTGTAGATCAAGCACCTCTCCTGTATATTAAAAACAGGGGCCGATCTTTGCGCTTGTTTTCGAAATTTTTATCTATTAATAAATGGCACAAACTTTGGGTTCAATGAATGATGTAGATATTCAATTCACAAAAACCGGCCGGTGAACATATCGTCGACACCTTTTCTTTCGATAACCAGCGTGGCTCTTGGCGTAAATCTAGTTGCAGAAGTGCCTCAGTTCAGGATTAAGCATCCTCACTGCGCATGTTCGGATTCAAAACTGGAAGTCCAAAATCAAAGTACAGGCTCAGAAGGGTTTTTTTTTTTTTTTTTTTTAATGGGAAATGTATGAAGGGACAATTCTAGACTTTCGTATGAGAATCGTTTTGCTCATTTAAAATGAACTGTTTAAATGTATTTCCTGATTACATATTTCAATTTTTTAGTTCACAAAATTTCTTGATAACACTTTTATGCCAATGGCTGCCAGTTTTTGTTTGTGATTGGCGTTAATGTTTAGCGCCAAACTTAGAATTAAAAATAAAACGTTTCTACTCGATCCTTTGAACTGGAATACTTAAAAACAAGTAATCCTTCATTCCCTTCAATTTATCCAAAATATTTTTAGAAAAATTTAAACTGGTAAAAATATTTGATAAGTTGATAGATTATGCAATTAATTAGAACACATGCTTTTTTATGATTTTTGTAACTCTTGAACTATTAATTAAAAGTTTGCTCACGTTTAAACTGAAATCACGATTTCCATAATTTTGCACTTTCCAGTTTTGGAAGTTGCAATAAAAATCAACAAGTCTCCACAACAAAAAATTTTGTTTTCACCTTCCAAGCTACGGAAAGCAATCCACTAATTATACTCGAAAGCATGTGATTCATATGGCGAATAAATACATTAGCAGTGAAACCTACTTGCTCTTCGAGGCAATTAGCCTTCTAATACTGATGCAGTCTTTCCATCTATTGTATTTGGAGAAAGAAATAAAATGAATGAGAGCAGGCGCATTCTGTAAATTCTGTACAAGCTCAATCTTATGCATTCATTTTTTTTTTTTTTTTTAGTCGTATACATTTTAGAGGGAATCGAAAAGGGAGGGGAAATAAATGAGAGTCACATCAAGAATTTTTTTAAATAATTCTTTTAAGATTTTATGATACGTATAAAATAAAAATGGAGATACTCATAAATGTTACTTTTTCAATTTTCAACTTAAAATATAACTATAAACATATTTTTCTAAAAAAAAAAAAAAAAAAAAAAATTAGAAACTTCATTTTTTTGAATTTTATTATTTTAAAAGAAAGCAAGCAAACTAATAATTTTCATAAAAATTAGCTTACAAATGTATGCATGTAATGCATGCTTTGTTTGTTATGCATGTATACAATAACTGAAATACTCAAAGGCTTAAATCAATGAGATTTGATATGAAATCTTGTAGTACGTATAATTGTAATTGTGTGTTAAACTTTGGTTTCAAGTGATCAGAAGAAAGGTATCCAAAATGTGTATTCGTTCCATATATGCAGCAAAAATGATATTTTCACATCGAAGATTTATATAGTTAAATAAATCAAATACTAAAAGCAATAAATAGTATTGTAAATAAGATGCATTTGTTAAGATTTTCTTAAATATAAAAAGAAGAAAATATTAATTTTATTAATTAATTATAATTTTATTTTATTATAATTTATTTTATTATAATTAATCTTATTCCTTTATTAAAAAAAAGGCATTCTTTGGACATTTTTTACGACCGATTGTTTACAAAATTTGACACAGAATTGAAGTTACAAAAATCACATAACAAATTTCATATATTTATTTAAGTCATTGCATTTTTAAGTTATTTTGTTTACATGCTTGTAAAAACACAGAACGATAAACGATGAATCCCTTGACATTTTTTATTTCAAATGTGATGCATATTTGCACTTTATATACTAAACCAATACCAATTTTTATCTAGCTAGCTTTCTTTATTTTGTAGTAATCGTGTTGACTTATATTCGGACAGTTAGACAGATTAAATGTACGTCATTCAAACTTTGATAGAAATCTACAAATTTGGTGTTAAATTAAATTTCATCCGTCTAGTTCAAAATGTTTGTAATTTATAATAGAACGGATATAATTGCAAAAAAGAATTTTCCGAGCGCATTGAGGTCGGAATCATGAAGGTCCATCAAAGTCTCGTATTGTAATTTTTTGACGATTACAATATTTTTTTTAACACTTCGGATATAAGAAAGCATAGCCAAATTTATACGATATTAAAATAAATTCATCTTACAGCATTAGGCTCAAAAAGTTTCCTTCAATATCAGAATTTATCTAGATTTAAAAAAAAATACAGTGGAAGTGATCTCTTCAAAACTTTCACTCATAAACTTGTCATGCCAGAGAATGCCTTATATGGCATTGGCGTATAATAGTTATGAAATATTAGCTTTTGGCGTGAATTTAGCGTTTTCACTGGGTTTATCGTGTGATGCATGATGAAGTTTTTGGCGATAAATCCCTGACATGCGATTAACAGTATTAAGAATCGAATTTGTGTTTTAGACGCGTGTTTTCTTACCTATCGAAACAAATATTAGTTACAAAACTATACCAATAGTCAAAAAAACATATACCAAATTTGATATACTTATACCTTTGCGTTTCTGAAAGCACAAACCGACAGATAGTAAACCCGTATTGACTCAAAATCTGACAGGTGTCTACAGTATAGATGTTAAATCTGTGTACCGAATTTTATCTATCTAGCTCTCTTTGGTTTGTAATTACCGTGTTAACTTTTATTCGAACAGCCGGAGAGATATATTTATCTGAACGGATTTTACTCAAAATTTGATAGAAATCTGTAAATTTGGTTAACGACCAATACCAAATTTCATTCGTCTAGAAGAAAAAGTTTTTGAATTATCTTTGTGATAGGTAGACGGAAAGAGAAACAATGTCAAAAATGTGTTTATCGAACGCGGGGAGATTTAAAACGTGACGATTCGTCAAAATCTTGAGTTCGAATTCTTTGACGATTACTACAGTTTCACTGTACTACAAAATTTTGGCTATTTTTCAAAATGAATTAAAAAAAAAATATTCCGCAAATAGATTTTTTTTGCTCTGTTAAAAGGTAGGCATTTTTTAAGTCAAGTTATAATTTTTGGTTCTTTAATTTTTTTAATTGCTTCACATATCATTCTTTTTTCTTTAATTATGAGATTGAGATATAAAAAAAATTTTAATCTAATTTAAAGCACTATTTTTTTCTATTTTAATAAAATTTCATTTTTTTGCTCAAATGAGACAAAATCTCTTTTAACTGACATCTTACTAACATTTTTATTAGAGAGTGTGAAGACGCTGCAAGTGACCACTCCTGAAAATAAGTTTTAAAAAGCTTTATATAATTTTTCTAGCCACCTAATTTTTTATCGTTTTTATATAATCTTTCAATCTCTTTTTATCTTATCTTTGTAGTTAAAATCTTAGTAATTGCAGTTTCGGTTTAACTTAAGAATGCAGTAATGATAAAATGATTTTATAGTATTTTTTTAACATTGCTTTTCTTTCATATCATATAATTGATTTATAAAATGTTATTGCTTTGGTAACTTCAATATATTTTTATTTTAGTGCAATGTATTCTTTATTAAATTTGTAAACATTTCTAAGAAGCAGATTATAAAATGTGTTCTGTAATACACAGCTCACAATTCTTACGATGGATAATTTGACTTTTTATACAATGGCTTCCCGCCAAACGTCCAAACGTGAACTTATATAAAGGAAAAAAAAAAAAAAAAGATTATTACTTATATAAAGAAAAAAAAAATTGTTACAAACCTCGCATTGTGTATAAATAAGATAGATTAAACATTTTTGAATAGCTTCTTTGTTTTAAATTTATTTTGTCAGTGCCCCACTCTTTTTAGTTTGAATGAAGTTGTTTTTCTCTTTCTGTTAGTTTTTGATGTTTTCAAGCTCGAGTTTCACATTGAGTAAAAACTTAGATGTATGTCTTGAACTTGCATATATTCATCCAAGAATACATGTCCTGCATAACGTTATTTCCAATAACGCGAAACATAACTACTGCGTTATTCGGGAGACCACTGCATTTTAACACATATATTTCAACCAATATTACATTGTTAATTCAATTTCCATCATTTCTACTATTATATTAAAGTTAGAACCTTAGATGAAATCATAGAATGGTAATTAATAAGGAGCGCGGACATGTTAAACAAAACAAATTTAAGACTTAGCATACAGCTTTCTTACAAGATGATGATTTGTATATCAATATAACAATTTCAAGTTTAAACACGCTCTACTAAGAGAACATTGAAAAAAAAATCATGAAAAATAAGATTTAACAACCACTTAAACCTTCTTTAATTACAGGAGATTCATCACAACTAATATTCCTGAGGAACCATCTGGTCTCCATAGGCGGATAATTTAAAATATATTAAATGTTGCTTGTTACAATAATTAAGGGGTTATCTTCGAAGTAAAATTATTTATGTCGTGTAAACACTGTCTTTTCGTTTTTTTTTTTTTTTTTTTTTTTTCCTTTCACTTTTTCTCTTATTTCTATTTTGAGTATTTGAAAAATCCGTAAATTTTTTTCTCGTTTTTGCAAGTTTTCCAACAACTCTAGCCGCTGCAATGTTCATGACGTTCGTTTCCCACCCCTCTCTCTTGCGATGTATCCCCTGAAATGTTTACAATGTGTGTCACTGTATAGAACAAAAATAAACTCTTGGAATCAGGAAATTCTGCGTCTGGCACTTTTCCCGTATCCCAACTCTTTATATGCTCGAACAAACTTTTTTTTTATCACCTGTTTATATAAGGTCCGTTTCCTTGGCATTCAGTTCAATGTTTCATCTATAGTAAGAGGGGAGGAGGGGGGGAGAGAAAAGTCATGAATTCTGCATTTCTTGCAAATATAACGCGATTTCTACATTTTAAAAGAGTAACTATTTTTTAATTTTTTTTTATTTTAATATCAAAATAATTTTTATTACATTTCTTTATTTTTTTAAAATTTAAATTTTAAAGCTCTTTTGTTTGTTATCCAATATTACTTAAAAATGGAAAGAAAAACTATACGGAAGTGAATGGGGATTTCAGAGAAATTGTAAATCTTTGAAATTTAAGACAATGCAAAAACTTTTTTTTTTTTTTTTTTTTTTTTTTTGCAGGCGCCCGATTTGGCTATAATGGGAAATTTTACTATCAATTTAGTTACATAGTTTTTTAGTTTAGTTTAGTTCAACCTATTTTTAACAAACGACGTTAATTGTTTATTTTAGGCAAATTTTTATTTTAGTTATGTTATAAAAATATTTACTTTTTAAATTATTTATTGATTTACTATGACTAACGTATGTGTTGCATTCACATTCGTGATTAAATATATTTAAATTGATGCTTGGATTATAAATACTGTTTTGTTTAAGGGAAAATAACGAAACGACTAAAAGGCCTAATCAATAGTACTTGACAAAGCTCATATTATATAATTTGTAATTCCTAAGAATTAATATTTCGCAGAATTTCCATTTTCTACCAATTTATAACGTAATCAACGCTTTTTTCTTTGGAAGAATGCCTTCCAGAGAAATCCAAATATTCAAATCTTATTCAAAATTCAATTCCATGATATAAAAAAAAGGTCTCTTTTATTTTTGATACGATGCAAAAATATTTGGCAAGCTAGAAAAATAATATTTTTAATCACCCTACCTTCGGTTCTTCTTAACCCATCAGCCCTAGGCAGTTGTCGTGTGCAGTTGCAGTTATCATCCCTAGGCAATCCGTGCTTACGTTGAAAAAAATATCGATACAGCTCGTACCGGAAAATCTAAAGGTATAGGGAGAATTCTTTTCCAAAGAAGTTCAAATTTGTAAATGTTTCTTAAAATTCAATTTCACGGTATAAAAATGGTCTCGTTTATTTTTGATATGATATAATTTCTCTTAAATCTGTTTCATAAAGATACATAATTAATAATATCTAAAACCTGAAAAATAGAATTTTTTTAAGCATATTTGCATTTTATTTTTTTAATGCCTTAAAAATCTCTCTCTAGGCTAAAGTTTAACATGTTTCTTCTATCCCAGGGGAAAAGAAAAACAGGGAGAAAGTTTCTTCTTGTCTCAGAACTGGTACAAGAGTACTTAGTGCCTCTAGGCAGAAAAAAAAATCTCCCAATATAATATAAAATATACTTAATATAAAAGATAAAATTTTAATTAACAAAACATTTAAACTGCGGAAAAAAAGTAAAATAACTTTCAATTATATTCGTTAACATCAATAATTATTTAAAATAACAATACAGGACCTGGTGGTGAGGTCTGAGCTTTCAGAACGAAGCAATTTTGTATCAAATCTTTGAAATCAGATTTCATCAAAGAATCATCATGTAAATTCGGTTCATTCATCGAGGCCTAGCATCCTCCAGCCAGTGTGGAGTTGAAGTTTGGAGTTGAGAGGTCAGCGCAGGTGTCATCTGTGTCATACGAAATCCTTTCCAAAATAACCATCTAATTATTTCAAAATGAGGCATAAATATAATTACACTGACATAAAAATAATACCTTGACATTTAAGTCATAACGTAAATCACCTTGACATAAAGTAAATCAAAGAATTTTTAAACTGGAGCTAGATTTCTGTCTACAGTTGTGCCTTCAGTGTGATCGTGCATGACTATTAAATATCAGATGTCTATTGGTATGTTGTCAGACGTTCTGTACGTTTCTTAAGCTGACTCGAAAGATACGATCATTCATTCAATTTGCTCCATCAATTTTTTTTTTTTCATGTTGAAATATTAGAATGAAACTTTATTAATGAATTACAATGAAATTTAATACACAAAACCTGATTAAAATGGTTAAACATATCACGTGATGAAACAAGTTTACGGAATTTTTTTCAAATAGAACAATTGTTTTCCCACAGTACATACTTTTTTTTTTTTTTGGAAAGAAGTTTTATGCTAGAACATAATAAGCATATCAGGTGACCTAGTTCATCTATAACACCTGAAACGACTGAACAAATGTTTCTTGACGATAAAAATATTAGTCATTATTGCAAATGATAAAAGAATTTTTAAACATCAACAAACAAACGATTAAAATCCTCTGGCATGAAAAATAGGGTAAGATAAATGTCTGTTATAAATCCGTTCTATATGTTTTAACCACTGAACAAAAATTAATGAAAAGCAGACACAGTAGAGATGTGATTTCAATTACTGAAAATGTTTCTACAATTTTTTTAATTAAAATTACGGAGGGGGAGGGCAAGAAATACAATGTATTAAGATGATAAATTGGCAAAAGATAGAAAAAAAAATTTTTTTTTGAGTGTCGGAACCTAAAAAAAATAAGTACCATCCCAAATCGAATTAATGCTTATTACATTTTCCGATAATATTTTCTATAAACAATGCGTTACAACTGGATCAAAAGTAATTGATGAATATTATTTAAAGAGTAAAAGTATATAGAATTCGTCACACTCGTTCAAAATATTGAAATAAAAGCAGTCGGTATTTTTTAATTCGCTTATTGTTCACAGATTTTTGACAGAAAATACTATACATGTATACTGAATCATTCGCCATATTCATCTAATTCAGCACTTTCCGACTTTCCCTTATTATTAAAACATAAAATGAAATAAAAAAGGTATTAATTTGATGATATTTCGACTATACAAAGAGCTTTGATGCGGGCTTTGGGAACAATTTCAAAAAATGAACTGGAATAGGCATTCAAATAATTATTAAATATTTATGATAAATGTATTGGATTAACAATTAATAGCAAATAATCTTATTTTTAATATTTCATTTTCCAGACTCAGTTTTGAACATACTTTGACATAATGTGTGTATGCGATAACCTAATGGTAAAACCAATTCTACCTCTGTCTTTTTCATGCATGGCGTATCACGTAGGAAATCTGGCTTAATTAGAGTTAACTTAGAATCATAATGCAGAGAATCGAGTATGTAGTTGATCACGTAGGATCAAAAGCATATAGAATTGCATGGAAAAACTACATGTTGAATTTCATTAGCCTAGCCTGTCGAATCAGCATGTTTGCATATTCAAGAATAGATAGACAGACAAACAATCAATGATTTGAATAAAATTTCTTTCAAAATCTGGCAGAAATATTAAATGTTAATATAAAAACCATGTGTTTTAATGTGAAGGGCGAATTTCATCTGTCTGTCTCGTCGCGTTTTGAGTTATCGTGTTCAATAAACAGCCTTATAGACATAATTCCAAAAGTAGTATTTTTTAGAATTCAGATCCAAAATCTGGAAACCCCTGTAAATTTCGAAGATGAATTTTTGATGAAACTAATTTTTTGACACTAAGCCGACGAATTTAGAATCAGCACTTGCTGTGCAATGTTTAGTCTCTTCCAACTGTATAACTATTTATTGTTTTTATTTTACTCACTTTATTCTTTTTAAAATGTTGTCATCGTGAATTTCACAAATGGCTATTATCATTAATTCAGAAAATTCAGTAATTTATTGGCTAATATGAGACTTTATTTATTTTAATGCAATTGATTTCATCCATAAATCTGAAATATCTATATAATTTATGTAGAAATAAGATTTATCAAATACTGATGATAAGTCAGCCATCTAACTCTCCCACCCGCCACGAAGGCACGCGGATTTAAACCATAAAAACTGAAAGACCGGACCTCCGCAACAGCAACATTGGCGGGAACTGTGGTTGAGTCCTAAGGGCCGTCACCGGCCACGGTACAACCCTCCCCGAAGGAAGTACGTCCCGTCATCGATGGGAGGAGTCAGATCCCCCACCTATTAGTGTACCCTCCAGAGAGGCGAGATCCAACCACCATGCCGGAAGCATATCATCCTCATTTCGAGGTGCCCCCCGGGGGGAAAATACTGATGATA
Source organism: Argiope bruennichi (assembly GCF_947563725.1). Lineage (NCBI taxonomy): Eukaryota > Metazoa > Arthropoda > Arachnida > Araneae > Araneidae > Argiope > Argiope bruennichi. The sequence continues at coordinate 124,058,446 of NC_079154.1, read as the reverse complement.
AAAATGAAAGCCACAATCAGAAAGACCGGTAAAAGTACTGAAGCCCTTACTTTACCAGTTTCAGGAATTAAATAAATAAAGAACATGCATTCAAATATGAAAAGTACTAATTAAATAAAGATCGTATCATAAATTAAAATGGACGATAGCAATTTTGCTTTAAAGAGCTAGTTAAAACTTTGTATGCATTAATCGAATCCTTTGTCTTTGGGTTTTCATGTACTAATGTAAAATGAAATAATAATGGCAGACAATCAATTGTCCGTCATCGAGCTATCAAATTTCATTCGAATTTAAAATGCTCTTATTTTCCTCCTCATTTAAAAGGATAAATTCATAATTAGGTGAGCACGTGCAACCTGTTTTCTAGCAAAAGGGTTACCACCCAAATTCGAGACTCGATATTATCGTAGGTTGAATTTAACCCAAATAATAATTATATATGCGAAATCAGTGAAACTAAAACATGCTAAATTCATCTTTTTTTTTTTTTTTTTTTTTCCCTTTAATAGATGTCACCAAAAGTAAGACACGCAACGACAACGACATTCCAGACACAACGACAATAAATATCATATTTAAGCGATTAGAAATAACTCCCTTATCAAAAAGGTCACCTTTTGATATGAAAGCATTTGCACTGAAACTTCAGATGATGCAGATGATAATGCCCTATAAATTTTCCTACTAAAAAAATTATCTCATACAGAGAATGAAATATTTTGTGAAATTATAGTAATAATTTGATAATCGCTCCCAAAATTAGTACAGTTTTGATTAATTTAGTTCTAAATTTATAATAAAAAACAGCCATAGTAATTTTGGAATTTCGCAAAAAAATATGATTTTATTTATATTTTGCGTTTTTTTTTTTTCTAACAGCTCTGCAATAATAAAGAATAAATATGAACCCCCCTAAAAAACGAATACTTGAATGATAATACATTTTGTTATTTTGTGTTTTTAGAAAAACTGTCAAAAAGACATAATCACAAACGATAATTAATTAAACGTGAATACTTATGTGCCTCGACGACTGAATAAATCCTTTTATATATCAAATTTTGCGTTTTGGAGAATATTAGAACAGTATGGGTTTTAAAATAGATTAAGATAACATAAATATTATTAAAAATTAAATTAGAAATAATAAGAACTGCTACATTAAAATAAAATTTTAATGTATGTAAAAGATCGGATAATTAAGCAAATTCTTAAAAAGTAAAACATCTTTTTTTAGTAAGAGTTTGGAATGATTTTTAGAATCAAGCAAAAGGAAATCCATAAAGCTGCAGCTGTGTGAATACGAACAAGTGATTCTGAATTGATATTACGAATGATAAATACGACTCTTACAGCTTAATTTATAAGATTTTAAAATAATGTATTTGCATAACGATGCTTCACAGGTCTCGAGAAAATTGTATCACATTGAGGTCCGTTTTAAGTATTGTGATTTAATTGGTGTTATAGAATTGCATTTTTTTTTCAAGTGACAGACATCATACGTTAAACTGTCTTTTCTTGACTGTGCTGCATTTTGTTTTAAATAATATGTTCACTTCAGATACAAATACAGAGCGAAAGATTTATATTTTTCAATGAGAAAACAGCCAGTACTGTTGAACATTCAGCATAAGATGTTTACCTCGAATGGAAAATAGTCTTAGCATCAGTTAGCATGCAATGCAACAAATCTACTATCAAATAAAATAGCAATCATTTTTATGCATAAACTGCATTAAATGGAGGAAATAGTTTGCTGCTTCCACCTTTTAAACTGTACTTTATATTGAGAATAATTGGTCACAAATTGAATAGATCACTCACTTTTCTTTGGAAATGTGAATCATGCTCATTGCTTAAAATTTATTAGAGCAATTTTATATTATATTTTTCTTATTTTAAATATTATTTCTTATATTATTGTTGTTTTTTTTTGTAATAATACTTTCAGAATTCATGAAATAAATATTAAATTGTTGTGAAAAGCAGGTTCAGCAGAAATTGAATATGTATATATTATTCTAAGTAAGGATTTATTTCTCTTTTATTCTCAATACCGTTCTCAATACTTATACTCATTATTATTTTTCAACAATTGTAAGAGTTTTTAATACTTTTTCATTCATAAAGAAACTATCATTTAAAAACTTTTTTCATGAAAGACTGTACTGGTATTTATTGACTTAGCTTCTAATTAGTTGAATCATTTTTTACAAAAATAGCGAAATTATTAAACAAAAATTGAATTTTTCGTCAACATTAAACATATGTCTTTCGGAAGTGTTTCACGACAGACTTTTATTTCCAGGCCTGCCTTATTTGTTGTGTTACCATCTGTCGCTGACGTTGCTTGTTTGAACGCAGGCGTCTGCTCCAAAATATGCTGCTCAAGTGCCTGATACAAAGTTACGAGTCAAGATTTCAAATGTTCCTCGTCATCAACTTTGGTTTAAATTAAGTAATATCTTCACACTCTGTCATGACCAAACATTTAAAAGAGTTAAAAAAAAAAAGATACTTTAAAAATTCCGGAATGCAAATTTAATTTCGGCTATCAGTAGAAGTCTTTAAATCGGGACCTCTTAAATCCTTCATTTCTGTGATTATTATTTATATATATATATATATATATATATATATATATATATATATATATTTTTTTGAAGAAGAAGAAGAAGATAAAAATATCTGTATCCCCATTTCTACCGTAAAATTTTCATAGATTTTAAAAAATAAATAAAAATACAAACAATTAATTAATTGATAAATAAAAGTATTTCGATCAAAATTAAAATTAATTCCATTTAATTTAATAGATTTCTCTTAACTATAAATAATTAGTAGCATTAAAATATTAAATCTAAAGATGTAATGTCAAATTACTTATATATATATATTTTTCGCCATTGATTATGTAATATATAGAATATAATCAATGGCGGCGCATTCTAAATCATTGTACTGGTGTTATAACTTAAAATTCTGCATTGTCACTCACTTCAGCTTGAATTTTGACTGGCTTAATAATTAATTAATACATAATGATTAATTATTATAATATTTTTCCAATTTTATGAAAGTTATTTTTAATCTGAATTTGAAAAACGGAAACAGGTGATAAAAATAATATTATTTAATAAAAATAAATTATTTTAAGGAAATCAACTTTTCTGGTTTTATTTCAAGCGAAAAAAAGCAAAAAACAATCAAAAAAATTTTCTTTTTACTTTCTCGTTTACGAAGCATAGAGAAAGAATTGTAATCGACAAAAAATTTAATCTGGAGATTTTTTTCGAATCACCACGTTTTAGAGCTTCTGAGTTTCTGACCTTTTAGAAAAATGTTTTCTAAACGGATAACTCAACTAAAGGTTATCTGTTCAAAGGATAACTGTTTTCTAAAAGGACAGAGATAACTCAAAAATGCTTTAAGTTATACAGGTGAAATTTGGTATACTGTCTTTATACCAAATGTGTATGTTTCTGTCAAATTTTGAGAATAATTCATTCAGAGGAAGTCTTTCTGTTTGAATATAAGTTAACACAATAATTACAAAACGAAGAGAGCTAGATAGATGAAATTTTGTGTACAGATTTTAAATCTATAGTGTAGAATCAATTCAAATTTGTGCCAAACACAGACGGGGGTTAAATGCCTATCAGTCTGTACTTTCAGAAACATGCAAACGCGATAACTCAAAAACGAATGATTTAAATATATCAAATTTGTTATGTAATTTTTTACTGCAATTGTATTTTTATGTCAAGTTTTTGTTCAAATTGGTTTCGAAAAACATTTCTAAAACGGAAATTCAATTTTCGGATACTATTACGAACATCCCAGGGGTTAATCACCAAAAGATCACACGTTAGATTCAGTAAAAATGTTAAATTTACGCCAAACGTTAATATTTCGTAACTATTGTGCGCCAATGCCATATAAGATTTTCTGTGTCATTACACCTTTATTTTTTACTATGTATCTTGCGATCTGCAAAATAACGACGAAAAATCATCTATCTATTCGGTGATCTGAATATAAATTAACATTATAGCCATAAAATGAAAAAAAAAAGTTAGATGAATAAAATTTGCTACATATTTAGTATCTAAAGTTTAGCACCAAGATATATCAAATATTAACACCAAACTAACAACCAAATGCATCAAATTTGGAGCCAAATTTGTCAAGTGGTTGATCATCTTTCTGTTCTTTTTCATGCACATAAACGCAATAATTAAAAACTATGTCAACTTAGGTATATACAATTTATTTATGAGTTTTTACATTCAAAGAGCAGATATTTATTTAATTTTGACATACGTGTCCAAGGTTTGGTTAATAGTTTGTAAATCTGTACTTTCGTAAGTATGTAAATACGACAAAACAAAAACGCAATGCCTTAAACAGATGCCTTTAGTGCAATGCCTTTGATAAGTCATCTTGTTTCAACTGCAATTCTGCGTCACATTTTTAATTTAAATCAGTCAGAAAAATACATTTAGTGCTCTGGTACATATTTATTAACCGCACCTCAGTTAATAATCGCGTGCTATTAGTTATTGCTCGCGAATGACATGCGATTAAAAATATCCAAGTGCATTTATTAGATAGTATGCGAGAAAGATTTGCGGAAACCACTTCAGCTGATTTATTAGAACATCGAAAGTTATTTCATTTCTTTTGAAAAGAAAGAAATGTTTAACAAAATATCTTCCTAATCAGCATTCATTATTGTGCAGTTATTATTCTATTCTCATTTATTTTTATTTAATAAATCTCAATTATTTTATACTAGCCGCCTTTGGCGACAACAAGGATTAAAGATAGCTAAAATTTTTGATGAAAAATTCTATTAATTTGACCTTACTGGAATCTTTAACAAAATAATTTTAAGCCTTAAATTTTAAGTCTTAGAATTGATGTTATTTTAGAGGACGCATACCATTTTATTGTTTGTCTTGTGCATTTTTCTAATTTTCACTCATCTCCTCTAAAATATGAATTTTAAATTTAAAGGAAATCATTAAATTTCAGTTGTTACAAAAACTGTCTTGCTAATCTAAACATGTTACCCAAAAATATGAATACAGAAATTGGAATTATTCAGCATTCAAGTCTTTTGAATATTGCAAAATATTTTTTATTTTTTTATTTTTTATGCAATATCTTAGAAGATTAATCAATAAAATTTCTCCGATTCATTATAAAATTCATTTACTTCACTAGATAAAAGCAATAATCAAGTGATAAAAACAATAATATACTTTAATGAATCCAATTATACAGAGGTAGGTTACACATTTTTAGAGCGATGTCTGGGTTGTTTAATTAATTTTTTCAATGTAAAGACTATTTTTTCAAGTATCGATCTGGTAGGGGTTTTTTTTTTTTTTTTGAACTATAAGTCTGCATCATGATTTCTATGATAGAAGGGCTTTCCTTAGAATTTTCACTGGTACTAATTTCCGTTACCTTTCTACTACTTTCAGGCAGGATTGCGTTTCGAAAGAGCTCTTTTCACCAGATTAAAGGCAAAACTATCCACAGGAGAAACATCAGAAATACATTGAAAAAGTATACATGCTTTATCTGTATCAGTTTTAATTAATTTTTTTTTAAAGAAATGCAATGGTACTTTCGACGTATGACTGATAGCTTTGTCTTGCTCTTTCATTTTTGAAAATCATTGGGTTAAAAAAATAAAATTTCTTCTATAAATATCGGATGTAAAATTTTTTCTTGATGGACATTGAATGGATTTAAACAATTTTTTTTCTCCACTTCTCTTCCCCTTTCTTTCTTCTCTTTTCTAATTTCCTGTAGGAAAATCCTGTGACAATCCTAATTCCTTCACAAATACTCTCTTTGACGGAACCAAATTTGTACTTTTCTTTCTCTTTGTTTTCGATAATAAATAAACCTATTTTTGCTCCAGCCATTTAGATAAACCTATGCTTCATCAAGGACTATAACGTATTTCCATTTCTCTTCTGTTAAATAGTTTTAATACATGATTCTATAAATTCCTTTGTATTCAGACATATGCAGCGGAAAAAGCTGTGAAACGTTATGTTTTTTAGCTTTTTGAAGTTGCAAATCTTAGTTTATTATTTTATTTATTGATACTGTAGATATATTTAAAGACTTCTCAATTGATTTTTGCATCAGTGTATTTTCTCAAGCTACTAGTGATTTCACTTAAGAAAAACTCGGAACAATACATGCCTATTTAGGGTACTCGTTTGGAATCTTCTTTCTTTGCAGAAGTAATGATTGAGGATTATTATTATTATTATTATTTCCTTTTCCCTTAAAAGTGTTGCGTATTTTGTCCTTAGAAATTTTTATGTCAGGATTTCAAAACGTTTTTGAATTATAGAATAGGAATATTTTTCTTCAGAAAATGGAAAGATGTACCTTTCAATCCGCATCTTGTTTACATGTAACTTACTTGTTTATAGAATAAATTTAAAAATAGGAGACGATTTTTTTTTTAATTTCAAATGATTAATTGTTGCCAGACATTTTTATTCTAAAACATATGTTATTTTAAAACTTTAAAGAAATTATTCTAAAAATGTACAGATACTGTTTATATTTACAGAAGAGAACAACAATCCTTAAACACTCTTAAAAAATTATTATACTAGATGCCTTATACAATAAACGATGTTTGTTTGAAATAAAACAGAATTATTTAATTAATAATAAAAAAATATTTTAAAGAATCACATAAAACGTTTTCTTGCATTTATTTTTCTAGAAAACATCATGCTTCATTTTATTTCATTTTATATATGTATATGTGTGTTGAAAATTATAGTTTTAATTCTTAGTGATAAAAAAAATTTAAATATTTAATTGGAAAGGGAATTTAGTATTTGCCATGAGCGCCATTTTATATAGATAAGCTTCTGGCTCCAACAGTTAATTTCTAAATTGTTAAAGATACTTCCAATAGAAAAAAATATTTTAAATGACCTGAAGAGTTATACTATATACTATTTGATTCAAATATACTGCAGGAAAATCTGAATCTTTTATAGAACCAGATCCTCTTAGCAAAAATTTTATGCCACTCTAACATTTTAATCAAAAATATTTTCACTGTTCTGCTATTAAAACTGACTCTGTTGCGAAACTTAAAACTACATTACTTTGATCAATCAATGGTCGTCTCGAGCAAGCACCACCCTTTGATTGGCAAGAGGCCTAACCAGACAACGGCAAAAGTTGCTGAAATTATTTAAAATTATCTAAAACAGATATCCATTAACGATATACAATTTTTAATTTGGTCAGTTTTAGGGCCAAATGGAATGAATTTGATCAAAATAGAGTGTAAAATATTTTCTCCAACCAAGGAAAAGCAATGTATTTTGGAAGCCTTTTTTTCCCGACCGATTGAAACCCAATATGACAAGAAACTACTATCGTGATTGCAAATTCACATACCAAATGTCATATATTAAGCCAAAGCTTAAATATATGAGCATAAATAGACAGATGGTCATTTGCTCTAAATTTGATACAAATATACAATTTAGACGTTGAATCTGTGTACCAAATTTTATTCATCTAACTCTCTACGTTTTGTAATTATTGTGTTGACTATATACAGAGGGCCGAACGCATTACACTTCCTCTAAATGGATTTCACACAAAAATGATAATAATCTACAAATTTAAAATTAAGACTACTATGAACCAAATTTCCTCTGACAAGCTTAAAACGTTTTTTTTTTTTTTTTTTTTTTTTTGAGTTATCGGATGATAGACATAATTCCAAAGACGTGTTTTTTGAACTCAGAAGAGCTTGGAGTTTTAGTTTACAGATTTTCGTCAATAACTTCCAATTCAAACTTCGAGTACGAGAAAATAAAAATGATTAGTAAAGCCGGAGAATTCTTCTTAAAAGTTTAGATTTCTTAGCTTTTCTTAGCAGTACATTTAATGCTTCAAACAACATAAAATTTAATTAATAATTATTTACGTTAATTAAAACATTTTTCCTATTGCAAGCATATGCCAATTCCTGATTGCTTTGAAATTGAGCCGCAATTAAAATGACACCCTGGCTATCATAATTTTATAAATCATAGCCTCGAAGTTTCATGTAATTAGAATAATAAAAAAATGCGTCATTTAATCGTAATTTATAATCATACCACTTCTAAAATATAAATTTTAATTTAATTAGAATATCACAAAATTATTATTTTAATTTTAATTTATAACCATACCATTTGTAGAATATTCGTAAGAATAGACAAAAAATAAATATTTTATAAAATACAGATATCTTTTATTAATATTCCAAATAACAGACCTTAGAGCAACATTAGCTTTTACTGCTGTTTTTTAAAACAAGATTTTATCGTGCGGTTAGGTAAAGTACGGTTATCAGCCGCTTCAAAAATCAACACCATCAGCAGTTTTAAATCTTGTGAAGCATATGTTGATTTATCATTTAGCAAAAATTTTTAAATAATGTTAAGGCATCAATTTAGATAAGACGGAGAGATCATTTTTCTCCTTTGAGAAGACTTCGATAAAAGGCTCGCTTATCTGGAACCCCTTATCGCTGAGATCGGAGACGTTCCGAACTCGGTCAAGGCCACGTTCTGCGCCTGCTCTGATAGAATGCAAAAGATTACACGGGTTTTATCTGCCCTCGGAGATATCGGATATCATCCGCTACTCTCACTTCCATTTTCTGTTGTTTGAATGCATTCAAATAAATCTGAAGAACAATTTTCACTTTTTCCTTAGAGGATAATTTTACATTCTCGAATATGAAGCACTTGCAAAGAAAGAATTATAATTCTCATGGAATGCGCAGAGAGATTTTGTTCAATTTCGATGGCTTTATTCTTCCTGAGTTAGCAAAAATCACTCTTGGCATTTTAATCAAAATCATTTTTTTGAAATGTTTGTATTGTATAATTTTGTAGGAGGGGAGGGGAGGGGGAGGTCGGAGCATAAAACTTAGGTTACGTCAAATGCAAATTTATTAATAGTTTGTGGATAAAACGTTTTCAAATGAACACAGGCGTATAGCACGAGTATTTAAAAAAATTACTTCAGTAGTTTGATTAAGGGCAAGGCAATTGAAAAGAATTTGGGACAAAAGTAAAAAATTAAAATTTCAAATATTGTAAAAAATAGCTTTTACATTTTATTTGCATTGTATGGTTTTTTTTAGGAGGGCATAAGACCTAGGTTAGATAAAGTTAGGTCAAATGCAATTTTAAGAGTTCGAGGATGAAAACGTTTTCAAATGAAACAGAAAAATATTTATTAATTTATTACTTAAAAATTACTTCAATAGTTTGAATAAGGGCAAGACAACTGAAAAGAATTCGGAACAAAGATAAAAAACTCAATTTTAAGATATTGTAAAATAATAAATTTTACATTTTATTTGTATTGTATAGTTTTTATTTGGGGGGGGGGCGTAAGACCTAGGTTAGATAAAGTTAGGTCAAGCGCAAGTTTCTTAAGAATTCGAGAATGAAAACGTTTTCAAATGGAACACAAATGTATAGTACAAGTATTTCAAAAAAAATAATACTGCAATAGTTTGAAAAAGGGCAAAAAAATTGAAAAAAAAAATTGAGAGAAAGGTAAAAAAAAAAAAAAACTAGAATTTTAAATATTATAAAAAATTAGCTTTTAAAATTCGTAACATTTAGGATGAGAGAGATATCTTTCCCATCGAATTCTATAAATTATTTATTTTGTTTGAAAATTGAGGAAAAAAAGTCAGCTAAGCATTCAAATTGACATAACATGATTATAATATTTTAGTATTTAAAAACATAAAACAAAGACTTTGGCAGAATTTTTTTTTTTTTTTTTTTTTTTGCAAAATACATAAATTACAATGCCTGTTTTCATTAACTGTGCTTTCAGTTAAATGAATTCCAATATTTGATTGCACAGCAATGATTTATTTATTAAAGATATTAATAACAAAGCATTTTAATGTCTACATGTTTTTGATTAATGTCTCTAGCTATTTTTAAATCGAAAACATTTTAAAATGAAGTAAAAATGGGTCATCGTGATGGTGAGCAACGATATCGATCAATAAATAACAACGTAAAAAGATAAATTTTAGCATAAAATTATTGATGGTCATCTCCTGATTACAGGCATCATATCAGAGCGAATTTCTGGCACTTTCAGTGCATATACTTAATATCTCTATCTCTACCGTTACTAATTATAAAGATGAATATGTGTTTGAGTGCGTCTGTCTGTCTGTATGCGTTGACGTTCTTTTGACTTGACCGATAGCTATTAAATATATATATATATATATATATATATATATATATATATATATATATATATATATATATATATATATATATATATATATATATGTAATATTATTTGTTGTGAAGCAGGATGTAGTTTGAAGACAGTGAAGATACTTTTTACATTTTTAAATACTTTTTAATATCTATCGGGAAAGCATAATTATTTACAAGCAAAGACGCGGACATTTCGCGTCCGCCACAGCGCAGTACGCAAGCGAAAGTGGGGAAGAAAGGGGCGAAATAAATTATCCCTCGTCTTATATAACCTTAGATTTTGATAGGGAAAATATTTCTTCATAGAGCTAATGTATTAATAAGATTCTGATAGGGATTTCTGACGCATGTCAATCACATGTAAGGGAAACACAGATATCTTTTAAGAAAGAATGTGCTTACTGGACATTTTTACCACTTCACGCCGAGCGTGGGATGTATCGGCGTTTAGCTGAAAAAGCAATTTTATAAAGCTTCTCTTGAATTAATTAAGTAGAGAAAGTGGAATTGAATCACGAAATAAGAGAATATTTTAGAATGAAGTTACTAGGGGCTAACTTAAGATAAAATCTTGGAAATTAATTAAGTGGAAATTAAAGTTTAAAGTATCATTACATATATATATATATATATATATATATATATATATATATATATATATATATATATATATTCCAGATTGTTAGCATTTTTTTTTTTTTTTTTTTTTTTTTGCATGGTTTCAAATGAAGGAAAAAAAAGAAAAAAAAAAGAGAAAGAAATCCAAACCATTTTCATTGTTTCATCAAATATTTAACTGCATGGTTTCTTTCCATTGTTGAACGCTAAGAAAGAAGGGTTTGCTTTGATATGTGTGTAAATTACATGACGAATAAAACAGTGAAGTTACAATACCGTGAAAATTAGAAGATAGTTGAAAAGGACATTTACGTTTTAGATAGCGCTATGATGTCGTGGAACTGGAATGCTATCGTGGAATGCTGATGTGGAATGCTGACGTTCCTACTAAATCACTTCGAAGAATATTATCTTTCAAAAGAAAACAACAGAAAACCACTTTGCTATCACTTTGAAATTAAAAAAAAAAGTTTTCCTATTCTAATAGTTTTATTTCCGTGCAGTTTTTTTTTGTTTAACTTTATTAAATATATAAAATTAATTTCTAATCTAATTTGAAGCATTTCTTTTTATTGTTGTAATAAAAATGAAACTATTTTTACTGTTTCATTAAATATTTCAATTTCGTCTTTAACCGATGGTAACTCGTTGGTGTGGTGGGGAAGTTTGGAGAGGGAGTGCCATCTCAGGTATAATCCTCTTCATCTGACTGCGGTTCAATATTACGAGGTCCGTCCCAAAATAACTCTAGTGTTGTTTTAAAAACAGGACGTTAACATAACTAAACTAAACTAAACTAAACTAAGCTTTACCAATGGTAAAAGTTTTAATTCAAAAATTATTTCTTTGGATATTAATCTGAAAGTAGAGTTTTTAATTCGAGACTAGTATTCTTTTAATAAACTGCGTAAAAAAAAAAAAAAAATGCAACGGCTGGCGCTATAGAGCCAAACAAAGAAAAGACAGATGAATCAAGCCTAAAAAGATGCTACGACTTCATGTTAGAATACTTTTGATTTTATGTTCGAAATTTAGATTTAAAAAAAAAATACTTTGCAAGTATGTGTTATTTACGATTAAAAAAAGTGCGCATCGTTGAATATTGAATTTATTCTATACTATTTTTTAACGCTATATTATCTTTCTATATAAAACTGAGCGCACGTTTCTCACTCAATCTGTCTCTTTTTTTTTTTTTTTTTTTTTTGGATGCCCATTTTCTAAATTTTCATAACTCTTCATCCTTTGATGGATTCGAAAGAAACTGAGCAGGTATATTCTTTAGTATTTAGAAGGATTAACTGAGTTATTAAAATGTTTCTACACCTCTTTAAGAGAGGTAACATGAGGTTTATTACATTAGAAATTTTCTAACCATAACTTTTGAAGAAATAATCTTACAAATATATTATTACATCGAATTAAAATTCAAAAAAAGAAATTTTATGGTGATATCAATTTTATTATCGTAAAGTTTTCTCTGAATTTTAATCAATTTTTAACATGTTAATTTAAATACAATTTTTATCAATTTCATTTCTATGGCATTATAAAATATAAGATTTACTAGTTCATATGTTTTACTTTTCTTACATACAAATAGAATAGATAGAAGTAGACGAAGCCGTGGATATAACGGCCATTCATCTTTATGCTTCGATGGCATAAACAATTTAATTTTCCATATTTCTGCTTATTAATATGAAATCTTTCATTATATTAATATATGTATCGCAAATATCTTCCTTGAATAACATTCCTTCTATGCAAAATAAGTTTTGTCTCATAATCTGTGTACGATAACAGGATCGAAATCACATGATTCGGACCCGTGAGTTTTTAACTACCCTTCCCCTCTCTACTTATGAAGACTAAACAAAAAAGTTGATGACGATTTTCGAATTGCTGAAGTTACAAAACAGAATAAAAAATAAATCTAATAACAATTGGTTGCGGTCTTGTTTTTGGAAGAAAAGTAATTGGTCAGTAGAAAGAAAAGTAAGTGGACGATAAATGGGCTGTGCTTATACCAATTTTTCCTTAGTCTTCTTCTAAAAGGCTATTTAATGCCCTTTAATTTGTGCGATAGTTGTAGCACAGCGCATTTACTCTATGATTGTTCGCAGAAAAATTCATAAATATAACCGAATTAAAAGTAAAGGAGAACGAAATAAGGTTTTCTAAAAGAATTACGAATAAATGTAACTTTCTTCTTTATTAACTTTTTTAAAGCACGGTTCTTAAACTATTAATACCAAATCATAGTGGGGGGCTTAAAAACGAAAATAAAGAATATTCCTATAAATTTCTCTAAATTAGCAAATTTATCTTAGATATTCTAAACAATAATTTAGAAAAACTAGATAAAATTTAGCAAAAATAAATAAATAAAGTTTTCTTTATTTACTTCTTTTATTTATCGTAAATAATTAATTATATTATTAGATATTTTTCTTAATTATGAGTCGACAATATTTCTGGATATACGTCAAGAAGTTATGCTTTTAGGTTGTGCAGTTGAGCAATTTTTTTTTATAATGAAAGCCAATATTTTAAATGAAATTGCTTTGATCTTTTCTATTTTCCCATTTTCAAAGTATACAAAAAGAAATTATTGTAATCGTTAAAAATTTCGAACTCGAAATTTTGACAAATTTACTCGTTGTAAACCTCCCTGATTCCAGAAAACACATTTTTGGAATACGTCTATCTGTCTGAGAACGCAATAACTCAAAAGCACTTTGTGCTAGACTGATGAAATTCAGTATATGGCCTCTGTTCCAAATTTTAGATTTCTATTTAAACCGAATTTTTCTATTTATAGATTTCTTTCAAATTTTGTACGAAGTCTATTCAGAGGAAATATACAGTCGGCTAACATAAATTAACACGGTGATTACAAAACGAATGCAGCTAGATTGATAAAATTTTGTATATAGAATTAACATCTAAAGTGTAGATATCCAACAAATTTGGAAGCAATTTGCATATAGTTTAACCGACTGTCTATTTGTATTTTCACAAACGTGCAAAAGCGATAATTCAAAAACGTAATAAATATGTGAAATTTAATATGTGATTTTGTAATTACAGTTAAAAATATGTGCCAAATTTTAAATTTAAGGAATCAGAAAAATGTGTTTAAAATAAACATTAAGTTTTCTGGTATCCAGTAACAACATCCCAGCAATTAATCGCCATGAACGGCAGTTTAATAGTCTTTCATAACTATTGTTCACGAATCTCATATAGTTAACAAATACACGAATACGTTAATTAAAAAGTATGATAGAAAGTTTCAGAAAGACCACTTCAGCTGGCTTATTATTATTTTTTAATAATAATATTTATTAGAAATCGGAACAACCTGTTACATTTTGTACAAATTAATACATATTTCAGATTAAGGGAGAAAACAAACAAACAAAAAAAAAAAAAAAAAAAAAAAAAAAACACGAACAGTAGTCATTTGCTCTTTTCTTCTTCTTTTTTTTTTTCTTAAGAATATCCGGTTGGTCAATACCTCTCAAATGGGAATATTAGATCAATTTACTAATATCAGGTAACGGTTGTCTACGTGCTTAGTTTTTTAAGCTGCATGATCCTAAGTCTTCCGAAAAAAGTTCTTTAGGTGTTTTATAATACATGAATTAATAATCTTACTCTTGAGATTATCTTGAAATTTACCATCCTGAAAATGGCGGGAATGAATATACTCGAAAATTTCTAAATTCAATCACATTGTATTTTTATTTCCGCATAAACATTTCATGAGTTTCAAATACGTTACTGTTTATCGATCGAAAGTTTTGGTTCCGATTCTGTAAACGAATACTACTTTCCTTATAAGTTGAGATTTTTAAAATAAAGCACATTTATATATTTTTCACTTATACCCCTTTCCTCAAAGTCTTGATGAATTCACTGAATTATATATTATTTTCGTCAATAGAACTTTGAAATTTCGATTACAAGCCTTTTTTTTTTTTTTTTTTCTTCTCTAAATTTAGAAATTTTCTACCTCAGTCATTATTTTGTCATTCTTTAAAGGGAGAGAGAAAAAAAAATGTACATTTCATGTCTTCAGATTATTTATAGTTTGTGACTCAATAGAAAACTAATTGCCTAATGCTAATTTAAGAAACGATGAAGAATAACATAAAGAAGTTATTCCACTTCTCTTTGAAGACGGAATTGCTTCCATTAACTTATTTCGTTTTTCACAAAACACTAATGGAAAACATTCATTGAACTTAAATTCTATTTAACCTCAGACAATCAAGCTGTGCGGCAGATGACGATTAGATTTTCTTAAATTCAAATTTTTATGTGATGTAAAGATTATATAAAATAAGAAATATATAATTAGTATACAATATATGCAATGGGAGTATGTTTGGCTTTCTGTAATAAATAATTAATTATTATTTTCAGCACTATGAATTCATATTCTAGTTATTATCTTAAAAATTTTCAAATTGTTACTTTTAAATGAAATTGTGTGAATTGCATTAAATTTAATAATAATCAAAGTTGTTTATTAAAATTTAGATTATACCTATTTTCATTTTTAGTGTTTTACGTCACTATAATTGGAAAGATGTATAATCTAAATTAAATTTTTAAATTGAATTTTGCCAGTTAAAATTTTTTTTTTTCTGTTTCAATAAAATTGTAGAACATATCTGAAGGCAAATTGATATTCGGAAGTTTTCTTAAAAATACATTTTTTTTTGTTTTTGTTTACTTTATATGAATCTTTGTTTATTTATATTTTGTCAAATTTCTTTTCTCATTGTTAGTTGTATTATTAGGTTCTAGAAGTCCAGAGAATTTATTCGCTTAATTTAAACCGACAACAAATTGACTCAGACATCTAATTGATTTAATATGAGAAATGCAAAGAATAATTCATCATTAAGTTATTCCATAATCGAGGATATAAAAATAAGAATTTATTAAAACCACTGGAAAGGATTTCTAATTTTCTGTCATTATACGGTACGTGGTACAATAGCACATTAAAATATTTTATATAACTTATTTCAAAGAAGTAAAAGTAAACTTTTTCTAAATTTATACAACAAAAGAAAAAAAAATTAAAAAATAGTTCAAATATTAAATTACTAATTGTCATTTACATGATATCACAATCACATGACAAACGTTTATGTCATCTGATATGGAACTGCACTTGCTTTTCTCTGTCCTGTGATGTCACGTCCTTTACCCTTCTACTAGAACAATAACATGCCGCGAACACTTATTTTGGTTTAATTTTTCATTTCCTGCATAGAAATAAGTTGTTCAGATACGACCCTCCTTTATTTTATTACATTTAAAAAAAATGAAAAATCAACTTCTGATTTTATTTATAATAAATTCTTAATATTGTTTTTTTTTGTTTTTTTCTTTTATTTTGTATTTCTATAATTAATTTATAACATTTATAATAAATTTATAGGGGAAAATCTGAAAAAAAAAAGAAGAAGAAGAAATCGCAATTATACAATTCAAAATATTTTACTAATTTAGTATATCTCTAATACATCAGATTTTACTGTGTTTCGAATTATTTATTAGTATAGCTGTTTATAAAATATTCCTCACATAACAGTTATAAGAAGCGCTTCTATTTCATATATGTTGATACTTTTATGTATTTAATATAATAACTAAAATCATAGCCAAAAAACAACTAATTTAAAAAAGAAATGAATTCCTCCACTTGAGACCTGCCCGGAACAAGTTGGTAAGTTTTAATATTCTTCTGGCATTAAAAAGGTGAAATTTTTTAAATTAAGCACATTTTGTCTGATTTTACTTTAGAAATGAAGTCGCACTCAATTATTTTAAGATTTAGAAGACAGCCAATCTGCATTACCTTTTCCAAAGGTTTTACAGAATAAACCGACGATTTAAACATGTGTTCTATTCATTTTGATAGTATGCCGATGATGAAAATTAACACAAAAATAAAAAGAAAGAAAAGCGGGAAATGAATGGAAAATTTTCAATCTTTAAAAACTGGACTGTGCCCATCTCCAGTAATTCCATTCTTAATTTCTAACAAGTTATGCACATTTTTTTCATGCCTGTTTAAAGAAGAAACGCTGGCTTAATGCCGTGTCCTCTCCCATGATGAGGGAGTAATCATTATCGGTAGAGTATGGATAGCCTACTCATGAATGAATGAATGGAAACAATTAGAACAAAATGCGATAAAGATCCGATTCTGTCACCTATTTCGAGCCAAGAAATATCATCGACCAATAACAAGAAAGGACTCAAAGAGTTAGCTTGGCTTTCATTGGATGAGAGATTACTCGTGTATAAAGCTTGCCCGAGACCCTTTCTCTTCTTGTGACAACGTGGGGATTAGTTGCACGCAAATTTTAAAATCTGTCAAAAATGGCAAGTACCGTAACTAAAATTTCCCGATCTCTCTTGAAAACTACTGCAGGGGGTGTTCGGAACTCCAGGGCAACTCTATTAAAATCACAAATTCGCCAATGTAAGTATTAAAATGATTTTAAATGTAAATGTGTTCCGGCATCATAAACCGGCACTGTTAAATAGGCTTAGGGTAACATTATTGTATCAATAATTTTGAACGCCACGTGTTGTAGTGGTTAGTAACCTGTATGTTTCTAATTCAGCGTCACGTAATCATCTTTTAAAACAATTACAGGATTATTCGAATGTTATAATTGTTAGAAACGTCGACCGCTTTGTTTGAGTAAATGATGCATCAAGAAGATTTGACTTTACAATTTCATTAAAGTATTGTTGAAATACAATAATTATAGTGTTGTCCCATATCGGATCACAAATCCCAATATGTTATTATAAAAATTTGTGATTCTTTATACATGTGATCGCTGAAACAATAGAGAATTTTTTAATCATTTTACAAGTGTAGACTTTGAGATAATAATATTTATTGTTTACGTATTTTATTTGATTATTATTCAAATTCATTAAAATTCCATAGCGTTGTTATGAAAGAAATTTGATTTTTAATCATGTTTTTGTATAGAATTTTGTTTCATATAAATACGAAATATTAAATTAAAATAGTTGCTCTTATTCTAAAACTCAAATTGCTGGCCTGTGCTGCTGCATTTTTTTTTTTTTTTTGTTCATTACAATAAATTATGTAAAATGGGCTTGTGGGGATTTAATTATTTTGTTTATTTAATTATTCTTGTTATTTTTGAAGCTTTGTTTTAATATGGGTATTTACACATCTAAACAACAGCATAACAGTTATAAAATAGGTTTGTATAAAATGCAAATGAATAATTTTATTTAAAATAATTTTTAGCTGTATAAATCTAAAGTATCATTAACAAAATATTTTTCTAAGTTTTTAAAAAAATAATTGTGTAACCTTTATTTTCAATTTAAAAATATAATTTTAATAGTCTTCTATCTAGAAATTTAGGATAGAAAAATAAAATGAAGATGGAGAAATAGTTGAATCAAATTGTATTTTTTAATAATGTAACAAAATTCTGATATTTATTCTGTGTGTGTGTTTATATGCCTAACGTAGGTAGGTAGCAAATGGAGAAAAAAAATTACTTGTCTAAGGTTTGACTAATGGAATTACTTTGATGCCTTTATTGCCATTTCCCATGTATTCATTGTTTCAAGCATTTGAAGTTTAGTCTTTGAAAATATCAATTTTTGAATAAAAAGTGGTATTTAAAAGAATTAATGGGAATTTTTTTTTATAAAGAAGGTTTAACTTTTGGAAAAGTGAAACTGATATTTCCTTTTCTTGCTATTCCGCTAGAAAGTATTTTACTTGTATGTATTATTGTACTTTTTTAAAAATAGATAGATTAAGTATTCCCCATAATACAGTGGCTTGATTATACATAAAAAGTATCATTTGCTCTCTTTAAACTCTCTTTTTTCACTACTGATGGGTTATATATTTAAATATCTGGCTTCAAAGTAGTTAAGCTTTAACTTGATAGAAGTAAAGCATTATATCATTATTTTAAGGTTGTAAAAAAAATGATCAGAAAATGCTTTTGCTGTAAGATAAGAATATATTTGCTATAATACAATTATGGAAAATCCATGATGAATGCTATCTTAATTTGAAATATTTTGTTAAAATTTTACATACTTCAATTAAATATGTATGTTGCATATTAATGATTGATCCATTTTTTTGTATGTATAATCTTAGAATCACATTTTTTCCCCCCTTGGATGGAATTAAAAGATAATGTTTTAAACTGTGTTTTAAGGTATATCAGTATTAAGTATAGTATGTTTGAATGTGTTTTGAGGTATTTTGAAATATCTGCTGAAGGTTTCTTTTTTCTTAATCTTATTATTACCTTATAATTTTCTTATTATGAATCTGGAAATGTATATAAATTTCTGTATTGAACATTAAATGAAAAATTATTATATTTTAAATTACATTTATAACATATATAGTTAAACATCATGTTTTTCTTATAAACATTTCATGTTACACAAGATCATATGATTAATATGTATTCCATAATATTTGTACCTGTAAGGAAAAATCTTGATATTTAATTGTAAAGTAACTGACTTTCAAAAAATGGAATTAAAATTTCAATTAATATATCTTCAGAACAATATTTTGGATTTTTTTTTCAATTATTAAGTTGAAAAAGTTTTGATAACTTTATGTTCAGAAATATTTTGATGAAATTCAAAAGTTGAAAAACAAACAAAAATTAAGTAATAATTAAATGAAAATTTAAAAAAGAAATCTCATTTTCTGAGCTATTTTTATTTATCAGTTATTGAAGAATTTTATAAAAAAAAGTTTATTGGTTCCTAAAGAACTCGTTTGATCTCTTTATTATTTATATTAATTAAATCTCTTAAATATAGACACTTTTATCTTGGAACTATTAGAACCATTAGAATAAATTATTTGTATCATTTCATTTTTTTTTTAACATTTTCTTATTATTTTTAGACCATTCAATTGGCATTAAAATATTTATAAATTAGATTATATTTTTTACTTCATTTTGCATCTGATTAAAAGGTTATGGTTACAAATTTTTAGAAAATATTTGTAATTTTCTTTTACTAATCTGTTGTGTTATCTTAACTGAACTAAATTGTTTAATTTGAATTGTCAGTGTAGTATTACTTATTACCAGTAGTGAATGTATAAGCAATATCTTATAGGCACTGGAACTGCAATATTCCTACCTTTTTTTTTCAAACATATAGTTAATTTATTTAAATTTTCACAGAAAATATAAATTTACCAAAATAATTAATATAATCAATAATTTGATTTCTTTAAAGTTTTCAGTCTTCAGACCAAATGTAAGGAAAACTATTTTGCATTTCTTTATAATGAGGGGAAATTCTGTGAAAGCAATACTTCTTAGATTAATTCTAATTTTTATTGCAGAATGCAAGCAACAGCAGCGTTCATTCCTATAACTTCACAGCTTGTGAAAGGAAAAATGCATTATAAAGAATTACAGTTAAAGAGATATTTGAAGTTTTCCTATTGAATATTTTTTGCAAACCTTAACTTCAAAATTTAATTTAAAAATGATAAAACTAAAATTAATAAAAATTTCTTTCATAGGTAAATATAAAACTATCTCTGCATCTGTATTTAATTTTGCATTAGCATGATTTTCTGTTGTTCAGCTGCAATTAATTTAATCGTATCTTAATGTAATAATTAAGTTATGCAATAAGACATTTCAGAATATAGTGAACAGCACTCCCATGACTAAAATGAATGACCCCCTGCCCTTATTGTCAAATGATTCATTCTAAATAATGACCATTACTTACAATTGTAAGCTAGTGTAATAACAGTGTTATGTTATAGATAAGCTAAAGATAGAATTCTCTGTCATGACTTTACTATTGGTCATGTAATATTGATAAACAATACATAAGTAAGTAGCCAGATTGATTTATTGTATAGAGTGTTGTTAAAAATAGCAATATCACTGAATCTCTTCATTAGTTGGTTAAATATCTGTAAAAAATATGTTTTATTATATTTTAAATGATTAATTGGTGTTACTTACAAATCAAACAAAATTTTAGATCTGCGCCTGTGTTTTTCTTTTACATAGATTTAAAGAGAAAAAATAAAAATTTAAAATGAAGTTCTGTCACATTATTAGCAAAATATACTATAACAATAATAAAAAGAAGGTGAATATAATATTTTTTGTTTCATTTCTAATATGGATTTATGAAAATTGTGACTAGAAATATAAATTCTATAGAACTTGGGAATAAATTACATTTTGTTTTCTTCTTTAAAATATTAACATTATTTAACTTTTGTAAAAGAAATATTTAAAAAAAAATGCTTGAATTATTATTTGAGAAATGATTGATGACTTTTTAGGCATTATTTTTAAAAAAATATAGAAATTGTAAAGAAATTTAAAATTATGAAAAATCTAAGTGAAATCAGGAAGCTTCTGTTTGAAGATATGACGATTTCCTTGTTGATTGCACTTTTAGTTTAGTGAAATACTTTTCTGTATCTGGATTGTAGGGTCAATGTCCGAATCTCAGAAACAATAGTGCAGTTTGATCTGTGCTCTGTATATATTTACACTATTTACAGGAATTGTAAAATGATATCGACGAGATATATGAAATGTAATTAAGAGATCCTGTTATAAAATAATTTGTACCATAAGAAAGTTGTCTAGATTAGTTGTATGGTAAAAACGCTCTTCGACACACAGAAGGAATAGTGATTTATATAAATGGAATTAACAGAAATCCAGAATTGGCCAGGATTGTCACAAATTCCATTTGTTGTTCCAGCATAGATAAATTACCGGATCTATTCCGATTTTGAGAAGAAAAAAAATGTCCCATTCGTTAGTAACAATTTTGCATGAAAAATTCTTTAGAGTATGAAATCGGATAAGTTTCGATTTAAAAAAAAAATGCTTCTTGAAAATTCTCCTTTCCAGTTTTTACATGAATATGTATAGTAGAAGATTTGTATAGTATGTATAGATATGTATAGTATCTATATGTATTTGTATGTATAGTAGATTTCCTTTTATACTGAATGAATCGGTTTATTTGCCCGATTCCTTTGAATATTTATTTCTGTTGTGAATTTTAAAGAATGAATTGTGAATTTGTGACGGTTTGTGAATTTTCAAGTTCAGTACACATGCATCCTTTTGTCGAACAAATGATGGATAGGTGATTAACGACTTGAAGTATTTTGAATAGCAGTTGAGCACTGCACACGTACCGTCTGCAGTTCTAAATGTTCGGAGAAGTCGTTGGTGATATTTTTTGTTCTGCACTTTCCGCACAGATCAGAGAGAAATCGGAACAGAATCGGAAGTGGGTGTACAGTTCCCAATTACTACTACTGTCAGTCTACTTTAAGCTGCTAATCACGCCCGGCATTTGTCGTTAATGATTTGCCTGACACAGATGGGACGTGCAGCAGGGAGTCTGAAAGTAGTAAAATGACTCAGTTTAATAAGACTGACTTGGTTTTCAACTATTTGTCCGACTTGACGCTCTCATCCCCTCTTAATTAATTACTATTTCTCCTAGTAGTCAAAATGTTTGTTCTAGGTTCCCGAGTCTAGCAAGTTTCGACGATTGTGCTTGGTCAAGGGATGATACGCAGAAAAATAAACTGTTAATAAGCCTCCTACCAGTTATTCCGCGAATATTCTGAATTCACCCTATTTCTAAATGTAAACATCTCCTCCTCCTTCATCTTTCAATTAACGCCTCCTGACGTATGAGCTAAAATGCGGAGCATTTCCGAATCTGAGAATGAAGAACATCATCATTGTGAGAAGTTGAGATGCTAAAAATTTGCTCACTTTGACTTATGCAGCTTTTGCTAATACGGATTTACCAAGTACTTTTTTGTTTTGCTAAATAGTCCGTAATTGTTGAGCAAGTTACGATTAAATGTTTTATTTGACATTACAATTTATTGAACAGATTTTAATAACTATTGTAATCTGTGTAATATTTGAGCGAAATACACATTTTGGGACACCAACTTCAGACAATCTTATTTCGCTCAAATAAGAAAGAGCCAATGGAATTCAAATAAATGGGTCTGTTGCACGTTAAATACTTCGGGCCCAAACGTCCTCCCGTGGTGTGGTGTGGTGTGGAAGTTTGGAGAGGTGATACCAGCTCAGGTGCCGTCCTCGTCATTTGAATTAACGAGGTCCATCCCAAAATAGCTTTAGCGTTGCTTTAAAATGGGAACGTTAATATAATTAAACTAAACTGTCTTTGTATTTAAAGGTAACCAGGGGATTTTTTGCTAACAATTTTTGGATGAAAAAATAGTAATTTTTTTAATATTAAATATTAGAGGATGCCTGTAGCTAAATATTTTAAAAATAATTTCTTAAAATAATCTTTGGTGAATTTAGGAGCAATTAAAACTTTGTAGAGACACGCCCACTTTTTGACTGCTTATTTTTATTTTGATGGCTAATTATTTTTAAATTGTTTTTAATAATATAATATATTGTTTAATAATTTAAATTTGAAATAAATGTGTATTAATTTTTTATTAAAATTTTAGCATTTATATGTCCTACAGTTAAATAAATGAGATAAATTTCAAAAATTTAATATATTTAAAATTATATATATATTAAAATTATATATTATTTAATATATTTAAAATTATATATATATTAAAATTATATATTATTTAATATATTTAAAATTATATAATTGTATTATACTGCAGAAATGTGCATGCAATTCCTTAAATGCATAAAGAAAATATTTTATTAACAAAATTGAAACGTGTAGACATTTATTTATTAATAAAGCTGTTAACTGGGAACAAGAACAATTAAAAATTTTCAAAATATTCCAGGCGTTTCGCTTTTTTTTTCAAACCACCTGAAATTTTATATAGGTATTTAAAAATTTGTGGAAAAAATTTTGGCATACGTATTAAACATCATTTCGATTATGGTCATATATTTCTTTTCCTATGAAATATTAACTACTGATTCCTATTAAATATTAACTATATGCCCAAATCAATAGTTTTCCGTTATCTTATGCTTTTATTTTAAATATATTCTTAAACACAAAATTTAACGCCAACATTTGCTTGAAAATAATTAGAGTGACGAATAGGAGGGGGAGACTGCTTTTGAATAATGTTAAAGCACCTGAAGCATTTATCATAAAGAGCATTAATTTTTTAATAATTATTATAATACAGATATAAACAGACATTCCAATGAAATTTTATGTGCTATCTTTTCTATTGTTTCTTTTGATGCCTCAGAAATTTCAAATTGATATGTTGAAAATTTAAAGAGATTATTTTGAAGATTTCTGATTTTCCTAATTTGAGTTATGAAACTTCGATGTGTCTTGAAATTTTTATGTAATGGTATGCACTCACTTTTTGTAGATGTTATGTGTTAAGCGAGATACAACTTCTTGTATACGCGACAACTTAAAGATAATCTGAGCAGTGGTATTCACATGTGTAGAAACGATTAGAGAGACAATAGTAAAGATGAGCAGATAAAAAAGTGCAGTAGCAACAGTCGCAGGACTTCCTTTTTAGGGCACAAAATCATATTTTCCAAAACGAATATTTCGAAAGTGAAATCTGTTGATGATGGAAAGAGGCAGAGATAAAATCGCGTGTTTTATGTATCTTTGAAAAGTGATTTCATAGATGCGTCATCCGATGCTAGTAGATTCTTTATCGCTGTCTGTTGAAGCAGTAGATATTAGTTGTTGAGCTAATTTTTATTTTTTCGTATACATGAAATAGATAAACTTTAGTAATTGTCAAAAAAATTTAAACTTGAGATTTAGACGAATTTCCTGGTTTTAGACATTCATGAGTTCGATTAACACATTTTTGGAAAATATCCGTCTGTCTGTGTGCGACTAAGATAACTTAAAAACGCTTTGACTAGACAGATGAAATTTGGTGATGATGTCGTGTCCGCGTTACCACGGTTTAGGGGTGCAGTAGTTTCTGAGGGTTAAGACCCCTGAAAGACCTGAGGGCAGAAGTTTGACTTCTAGCTCATATGAAGATGAAACTCACACATTCGCTTGCACAGCTCCTTTTTACAGGGAGGCACATTCACACACCTCACAGATGAAGAACAACCATGCCCGAACCGGGATTCGAACCCGGGACGCACAGATTACGGGGAAGATGCGCTGCCCCTATGCAAGGACGCTGGCATGAAGTTTGATATACGATCTTTATACCAGATTTGTAGATTTCTATAAAATCTTGAGCAAAATACGCTCAGAGGAAGTCTGAGGGACAAGAGATGAACCGTCTGTAGGTTTGTACTTTTAGAAACATATAAATCCGATAGCTCAAAGACATAATGGCTTAAACTTATCAAATTTGGTATGTGCTTTTGTGATTACAAATGTTGTTTTTTGTCAAATTTTTGTTTCAGTCAAGCTGGAACAATGCGCCTAAAATACAAATTTGATTTTCAGATACTATTAACCGCATGCCAGGAATTAATCATTAAATAACTCACCAAGGAATACACGATAAATTCAGAAAAAATGCTAAATTCACGCTAAAAGCTTTTCGTAACTATTATAAGCCAGTCTATGAAAGATTTTCTCTTGGATAACTATTAAAGTGTATGTGAGAAAGTTTTAGAGAGACAACTTCCACTGATTTTTTACTTGTATCTTCCATATTTAATCACTTCAAAATATCTCACGAATATCTATGCAGGGGATGGGCATGGAACAAAGAGCTCACTTTTCAGCAAAATTTGCACTGGAATTTGGAAAAATGAAGGAAATATCGAAAATTTTCGTAAAAACTGGGAAAATACAGGGAATTTAAGGCTTTTTTTTTTAGTTCAATCTAAAAAATTGCTTATCTGAGAGCATTGCAGGAATAAAAGATAGTAGCAACAAAAATGGAGCAAGTGTGAATTTGCGTAAACTTGCACCAAAAAATGGAACAAGTGTGTATTCGCGGAAACTATCCCCATTTCTACTCTCCCCCCACCTCACCTTTTTTTTTTTGTTATAGATCAATCTAATTTCGATTTCAAAGACAGTTGTTCTCTTTTTATGAGAATCCCGGGTTGTAGGTATTGAAGATGCGAGAGACTGCTATAACTGCGTGAGAGAATAGAGTAAATTTCTCTGGCGGGAATGGCAACATTTAATCTGCGGAAGCATTGGAGTGGTGTTTAGTCACTCAAAAGTGAATTTATTGAATGGCTTGTTTATTATTTGAGAAATTGTGAGCTTAATCAGAGTAGGTTAGAGAACTTTTTTTTAATATAAATGCTTAAAATCTGTTTTTAATTCGAATTTGACGGATAAAAATATGAATCCTGACTTCACCGAAATGGTTAGAAAAATTCCTCAAAATCCGTTTGTTGCGTACTGCTCGCTTTGTAAGAGGATTATAAGCTTAAGTAATATGGGAAAATAGCATTTACTAGTCATACCAAAAGAGGAAAACTTTCAAAATTATGTACCAGTTAAAAACAGTCATCGTTGATATCGGACTAAAAGGAATACAGGTGAAGATAACATGTTAAATTCGAAAACATCAACTTTGAAAATTAGCCTATTTCGAATTTTTTAGTTCAAGGACAATTATCGAAAACAAAAATTGTGTGCATTAAATTTTTGTTGCTCCACATCCGTCCTTTAATGCATTCAAAGATATATTGCAGATATTTTCACATATATTTACTGATAGTGAAATAGCCAAAAAATTTGTTTTAGATAGTACAAAAATATACATTATTTGTTATGGATTTTTTCAACAACGTATTTTGTTACAGTTTTTTTTTTCAGCATTATTATTGAACAATAGTGAAAAATACTGGCAAAAGAAGCATGATCGAAGTAGCAAAAATATTAAACAGCTTATTTTTAATAGAACTTGATGACCCTAAAAATATAAGGCTAAGAAAAAATAACTATATTGATATAATGACTACATGTTACTTGATTAC
The DNA here is from genome assembly GCF_947563725.1 of Argiope bruennichi. NCBI lineage: Eukaryota > Metazoa > Arthropoda > Arachnida > Araneae > Araneidae > Argiope > Argiope bruennichi. The sequence goes on along the minus strand of NC_079154.1, from coordinate 124,031,484 downwards.
TAGTGAAGCTACTGAAACTGGGGGAGGGGGGGGGGTGCTTTTTAACAGTGTTTTATATTTGGAATGAATTATATAAAATATATTTGAACGCATATCAGAAAATTTTAATGTTTTAAAAACTACATCTTGTTTAAATTCATATGTATTGAAGTATCTTGCTTTTTCCACTCAAACTATGCGGCATTGTTATTTCAGTATTACTAGCATATAAATGCTGTTCATGCGTTTTTTTTGTTTTTTTTTTTTTTTTTTTGCACGCACATACAGGGAAAACACGGGATATTCTTTTTCCAGTTTGAGTGGCAATCCTCAGTAATGTAACTTTAAATAGGATAAAAAAATTCTCATCTTAGTTGATACGCTGATCTATCAGATTGAAATTCAGCCGCCACCTCTTCAGGGAATATCTGAATGTTGACTCTGTTTTACAAGCTTTTATAGACTTCTTTTAAGTCTTTATTTTGTGAAGAATGCGAAAGTAAAATTACAGAATCGATTGTTTAGATAATTACTTTTTAAATAGTACTATGATGTCATGAGACTTAAATTTGCTAGGTTAAAACAAGCAAACAAATAAAAAAGTGCAAGTTGTTAAAATAAACACTGATATCGCAATTTGGTGTTTAAGCATATTTTGGTAGAATTATGAACATTAAACATGCATAAGAAATTTAATTGAAAGTAAATGTAATCAATATTCACAGCGAACCAGCAGATTGCCAAAGGCAGCTAGTGAGTAATGTAAGTAAAATTAACTGTATATATTATAAATTAAAATGTCAGTGATGTTAAAAGTAGACCAATATTTCATTTAAAATATGAATGGTTCTTAAAAATTGGCAAATGATATGAAATAAACTAGACAAAGCTTAAGAAATAGCCAAAGAAAAGAAATATTATGCAAAAATATGAATATTTATTTCACGCTGTCAAAAATTCCGAATTGACGCTGGGGATATGTATTTTGCATGCGTCTCTTAAACAGGAATTGGTTCTAATGATGAGCCACTCGTTAAAAGTTGTTCGTAACAGTTTGTGAACCGACTGGCTTGTCTGTGTTCATTCGTGCATAACTTGTTTAATTGGCAAGCTTGTAACTGCTTGTAATTTAGATTCGCCAGAAGCTTTGAATTCATTTGTAACTACAATCGGGGACAGTCTGAAGATAATGGAAGAAATATGAAATGAACTAAGTATGTCGCAAGTGTTAATAATGAAATTTATATATTTCCAAAAATCTAGACCTGTTCGTACTGCTTCATGACACTCTTTTGCAAGCAAAATATGATTTATTCGCTTAGAAATAAAGGAAGATGTCTTAACAAATCTGATTATTATTTTTTTAATAGGAAAATATTGCATAGTAATAAATCATCAGTATGCTTAACAATCGGATTTCTCCGCAAGTTATTATGAAATATTTTATATTTGATATAATTAAAATTCGCGGTGTTATTATAAACATTTCCCCCGTTTTCGTCCGTAAAATTTGGAAGTGATCCGTAAACTAGAAAATAAATTAAGTAAGGTAATAAAGGCAGTTGGTTATTCAATTAGTAATAATTATGCGACAAATTTCAGTATAGTCTTAAGTAAAGATTTCATTAACTAATTTTATTTTCGCGTTCACAGAATATGGAAAGGGAAAGTATTGTCGTCTTTGATTACTTCTCTCGGTTTTAATTTGTGCCTTTGTGTTAAAAAAAAAAAAGAGTCGAGAATTATATTTGTTTTTTTACACAATTATTCAAAAATTCTTGAGCCAGACTTGTTAAAATGTAATATATTATCTTAATATCCAAATAGTTTTTTTTTTCTTTTTTTTTTGCAATTGTGAAAGAAAAATGTGCCTGCCTGTCCGTCCTATAGATGTGGGCACAATAATTCAGGGCAAAGACAAAAAAAAAAAAAAAAAAAAAAAAAAAAAAACGAGACATGTTATAATAATAAAATTCGGTATCAAATTTTGTCATTGAAACTAGAAACAATCAGTTTATTTGTGGATTTGTGAATGCGATTGCTGAGATGCACTAGATGAATGAAATTTAATATATGGTCTTTTGTGTAAATAATAAGTTACCAGATTTTGGGATGAATGACCAACGGGAAGAGGTCTAATTACATACAGGATGCTTTTCAGTTGCCGATGATGACAGAGCTCCAAGAACCCATGCGCTTTCACATCTAATGATGAATTGTGCTTTTAATTATAATACTTATTAAGAATTCGAACTTAACATAATGCCTTATTATGTACATATATTTAAAAAAAATCAAGAAGAGTATATGTCTTCGGTTTGCTTGTAATTTCTCAAATTCGAACTTAATATAACGCCTTATTATGTACATATATTAAAAAAAATCAAGAAGAGTATATGTCTTCGGTTTGCTTGTAAGTATAGTAATTTCTCAATAAACCTGAGAACATAAGAGTAGTGGAATTTATTAAAAAGAAAATGCATTTTAATTGCAAAATCAATATTGAACAAAATATTACGGAATTATAAATCATAATTCAAAATCTGAGCAAAAGCTTATTATTTACGTCATATCAAGGGCACTGGCATCGCGTATTCTTATTTTCCCTTTGTCACTTCTTGTTAGATTTTTTGGAGGAGCTGGATTGACTAAGAGCCGGATTATGGATCACTATATTGTAGAAACACAGAAGGCATAGCCGACTGTTTAAGAAGTCTGACTTTATGTTGATCCATTGCCTATGTTTAACCATAAGTATATGGTATCAAAATACGATTTAAATGAATCATTAGTTTCCATTTATCGTGTTTGCCATCTATTGGGATTATTTTGTCAATTTCTTTAATAGGGTTCGCCTTGTCCGAAAAGCCATGCTTTAGTTGTACCAGTTAATTTCTTCCTTCCGGAAAAAGCTGTATAGCATCATTTGCATTTCCTGATTTAGTGACTCCAGACCTTCATTTCCCCGTTTGTCTCCCTGCCAAGTACAGAGAACAATGCCCATGGTTCGTTGCTAATTAAAATAGCATTCCAACGCTCACAACAAAGTATCTGTTTTCCCGCCTAAAAGAGGGGTCAGATGTGGTCAAAGGAGGGAAAGGGGAAGGAGTTTGCCTATTTTAAATGGAACTCTTATTTTTAGAAGCTGCTTCTAATCACTGTAAGAATTGTTTGCTTCAAAAATCATTCTTAAAACCAAAGAGTTACATTGTAGTGATAGTTCTCATTCTTTGGAACTTTTTGTTCCTTTCTGATAGAGGTATATATGTTTAATTTCATTGTGTTGGACTTATCAGATTAATTAACTTATAATTCTTTTGTTGATTGGAAGAAATCCCCTGAATCTTTTTCTAACTCAGTGACATTAGCGTCATAATTTTTTAAATAAAAATTTTTCGAATAATCATTTTTAAAATAAGATTTTTGTTTATGTAGTTACTTTTTTTTTGCAATTACTTTTTTTTTTTATGTATTTCTTTATTGCGAGGTTGGGGGAAATATGTTTCCGGTAAAAATGAGACCACGATCCCCTCCCCCTCGAAATTTCACCGAGAGGAAAATTTTTACCGGTTACCTTCGGAATTTATTTTTTAAACTTCTCTAGACTCCCTTTTTAAAAACAAGCGATGACGTATATTCATGTTGAACTCTATACAAATGGTTATATAGTAAATTTTGCAAAAAATCATAATAAAGCGAATAAGGTTTCATTTTTATTGATTAAAAAAATTACACATTGACTGCGCCAAAATGAAGATTGTAATTGACGTATATACACCTCAAACGCACTTTACTGGTTAAATAATGAATTTTATTTCAGTGTAAAGCTTATTTTTCTCGAAGATTTGAAATGAAAAATAAAGTTTCTAATCAGGCTTTCTATTAAATGGATGATACTGTTTCGATGGGCGACAGAATGTCATTTTCCTCACATTTTCCTATTTTATTCTCCCATATGTGTTAAATGAGGTATTTTTTATTCTCTTTGTGTGCTAAGGAAAAGAGATTAAGATTCGACTGATAAATATAAAAGCGTTCCTGAAAGTTGTTACGTTGTAAGGCTTCGCGCCACGTGGTCTCTTTCTGTGTTGATTCAGCGAAATCGATTCACCTGCCACTAAGGCTGCTTTTCGGAATGATGGCAAATTGGATCTTTTCTTATCCGTCAGTGCTATTTAATTGAAGATGACAAACAGCACTGTACTTTCTTTGGATTTAAGAGATTTATAAGATTAGCGTGTTTTTAATTCCTAACACTATCATAGAATTTTCTTTCGTTTTAGACAAAAAGGGGGGGAAAAAAAGAAAAAAAAAAAGACTTTTTCCAGAAATCTTAATTTAGGTCTTTCTCTTATCAAATATTTATTCTCTTATCATTTGAAAAATATATCTGCCGGCGAATATCAGTTTCATATCAAAATTCGATATATGTACTACATATTTGAAATGGTGATATGAATTTATGTGTGTTTTCTGTCTGTCGCGAGGTAAGAATGATGCATCTGGCATTTTGAGTGTATGAAATAAAATCAGATTTGTATATAATGTTTAGTCAAAATTTATGTATTTATTAAAATTAGAATTTCATAATCATCAGAAAATTCGAACTGAATTTTTAGAAACATCTACGCATTAGGCCTCCCCGAAATCATTTTTGACATTATATATTTTATCTTTATTTGTGAACAAATTCGACTGAATACATGGAAAAAGAAGGATTAAATCCTTCTATCCGTCGAAAAGAAGTCTGTCCGCCGTCGTATTTTTGAATAGTTAATTAACCCTTTAAAGGGCTATTTTTTTCTAGTCATGATATATTAAAATATTTTTAGGATTGTGATTGGCTTAAGAAAAGTGACCCGTTTAGCTTATTAGATAAATTTATTTTGATTCATTAATTAATTTGGTTAATTAATAATTAAGTAACAAATCAAGACACACCATTTTGTGAGATAAGGAAATGAAGCATCTAAGTTTCCGTCTGATTGAAAAATTTGTCAGAATTTATGCAAAACTACATAATTCCATACAAAGATTGATGAATTTGGTGGGAAGCATACTTCCCATGGCCCTATAAAGGGTTAAAAAAATGTAACGAACTAGATGGGATTCAGTTCGATTTTTAGCTGTCTGATCTGAATTGTCATGAACAATACTAGTTTATTTATAGCCGATTTTTGGCTCAAATTAATCAAAGAATTGATTTTCTCATCGTGAATATGTGACTGCAGTAAACTAGAGATAATTTGGTTTTGTGGTCTTATCATCAAAATTGTAAATTTTCTCAATTATGTTTCAAATTTTTCCCAATGCTTGTTAGAGGTACCGTCCCCCAACCTCTTCTTTCTTTTTTTTATTTTCTGTGCTACAAAGTTTTAGTTTAAAATACGCCATATTGTGTGCAAATATGAACAAAATCGGGGAATGGGATTCTGTACAGAAAACACATTTTATATCTGTTGAATGTAAACCTTTTCTTAAACATCTGCATCTTGCATATAATATATAAATTAAATTTTTAGCAAGTTACATAAAAAATGTTCCAGGAACACTTTTTGACTTCATGCATTTATTTTGTTTGGCTGTTATGGGAATTATTTCCGCCAGAAAGTCTATGTAATGATACTGTTACCTAAAAAAAACAATTCAAAAGTTTTTTTTTTTTTTTTTGATTAACTTTTCCCGCCAAATTTAGAATTATGGCGTTTTCTAACTTTTCGCTTATTTTCTTGCTTGGATTTTGTATCTAACTAATTCAAATATTATCCAAATTTCTACTTCTCTTAATAGTTTGATTACACAGTTACCATCACATTCTAGTACCGTTAAAATGAAGCTTTAAAAATTTCTTTTTAACTTTTAAGAAAAATTACTTGTATTATAAAAAATTGTAAAATAATTGTATTTCAACAATTGCCATAATTTTGGGGGAGGGGAGAACTGTCTTATTCCAAACACATAAAGTGGTTCACGTGTTAGTTTTCTACACAGTTTATAGACAAAGACCATAAACGAAGAATTTTCCTTTAAGTTTTCTGTAATATAAGGAGTATCCAAGTGGATAGTGTGTTTGGCGTCGGCTTTCTCAGTAAATACTTAAAATAGCAAAATTGTTGTTATCCTTAAATATCAGCATCTGAAGAGCTTTCAAAATAGCCATGTTATCATTCGGAAGTTGTGCAGGCTACCTCAGAAATTCCGTTTAATCATTCAGAAAAGGAGCGGCGCTTGTTATTAATAACTTCTAAAACAATCTTTGCTTCCTGTTAACTTTCAGCACAAGATTATTTTGTAAGCATAGGTATTTGATCTTGATTCATTGTGAATTTTCTTTACCATTACCGTAAAAACTTTGAATGTTATTACGTCGATACATATTTGCAACTTTGCCATAAAGGAAACTGAGAACTTCTCTTGAACCTCATATATTTATTTTCAAATACAATTCAATAAAAAAAATATTTTAGTGGAAACTTAGATTAGAATTTGAATTAATTGCTCTACTGGCCATTATGGTGATTTTATTTACAACTTTGAATATTTTTAATTTCTAAATGTTTTTAAGCTTCATTTCAATTTCATAATCATATTAACTCATATTATCATACAAACACTTTGCCGTTATATTCATTGTCTGATATATAATTTTTTCATGTTCTGTAAAATTTTCACTTGAAATTGAATTGGAAGTGATTAAAATTTAATTAATACAAAAAACTTTTTTTTTTTTTGTTGTTGAAACCAGTTTTTTAAAATCTATATGTGTAAATAAAATAGAATCCGTTCAATATTAAAGTCTTATATACACTACAGAATATTTTTTTTATAATTTATGCAATATCTTAAAGAATTATTCAATGAAAATTTCCCTAATTTACTAAAAATTTCAATTTTTAGTTTTATTTTCAAAAAGATTTAAATGACGTATATAATAAAATTTTATTTTGTTTCAATCAACAGATATACGGAAAAAATTATAAATTATAAATTTTTTACAGTCCTTTGGTCCCAAGGAAGCATATTCATTTACATACTCTCCACTCCAACTTAATTAAAAATATAACCTAAATTTATGTGTTAAAAATTATCTATAAAACGAAAAATTTTTGAATATTGATTTAAAAGTCATTTTTGTATTGTTATTGTGGAAAATTTCGTTTTTCGTTTGTTTTTTAGTTTTAAAATTTCGTTTAATTTTTAATTCAGTAAAATTCTTAGGAAAATTTCAAAAAAATTACTCCTAGTTGCAGATTACTAGCCTCCCAGATATACATGTGCCAAATAAATATTGTTGCTATAGATCAAATGGTCTAGAGCAGCAACACGCACACGCAGTAATATATAATCTTTATCTTTATTATAAATAAAGAGAAGACATTTGTGATTGTGAAGGCCGTTCTTTTCCATTAACTTGACAACATTTGTAGCTTGGCAGGTCTTAACATCAGTTATTACTGACCCCAGTCGCTGAAGTATGCTGGAATGAGCCATTTGCAATAACCTCTCTAAAAAGTTCATGAAAGATAATTTTATCACGTTTGAAGCTGCTTTATTTAAAGAATACCATGTGCGTTTTAATTATTGTCAAACTGGCGAATAACATGATTGTTTTTACGAATGAAATTGCAGGTGGTGGGATAATGTAAAAGTATTTTGTGGTTGGAGGAATGTCTAGTCATAAAGTAAACTCTAATTAGACACGTCACGTTTTCACAAATTTCAGTGTTTGCGGAATCAGAATTTTATCATTCATGTAATCAATTAATTTTATTTTATGTAATGATTTTACAATATATCGCAAGCACCTTTTGTATAAATTTTTATTTTATTGTTCAATTAATCATACGTTTTATTTCTTGGTGTTTGCTTTAATTTGTTTGTGTCACAATTCATTATTTTATAAAGTTCAATTTTTGATTCCAAGCCTGTGTAATGTCAGTTTATGGCAAAACAGATCTTAAATCTGCTTAAAAAAAGAATTTGTATTCAAACTAAATAATTTAATATAACATTCTTTAATGTGTTATTAAGAAGGAATAAAATAAATTTTGCCTTGTTTCTTTCTTTTCCTATCAATATCTTTGGAAAATTAAAAAAAGACGCAGAAAATATAAAATTTTACTTTCTTCTCTAAAATCGAGTTAATAAATATAATCGAGCTTATAAGCACTTTAGTAATAATAGAGCAGTTGATATTTCCAGTTCAACGATATATATAGTTTTTATTGCTTTTTGGAAACAATTTTTACAGTACCTTAAAAAACTGCTTCATTCAACAGGGAGGTAGTTATTTATAGTGCTTCATAAACTTGTAAACATTTGAAATTCAGGCAGTAATAACTCGGAAGGGGAAAAAATAGCGATAAAAGAAAATTTAATGAGTTGAAAAGTTATTTTGGTGCTTCTAAAATAAAATACTCGTCGTGTTTAAATTATTTGAATAAATTTCGCACTTTTCTGAGGCTAAATAATTATGTTTAGATTGAAATTGATTTTGATTGTTACTTTAATAAAACGATACAGTTAGTTAATCTATTTCTATTGACTGTGATTTCCCAGTAGTTGACAAATTGATAGAATTCATAATCATACCAATGATAATCGAACATCGAATGCAAATTTAAGCATGGAACTATGATGGTATAAAGATCGCATCACAAAGATTTAAAAAAATAGTGTACCCCTCTCCCTCCCACACACTTTTTATATGTTAAAATATTTTCGTTTTCAAATTTATAAAATTTTTGAATGTTTTTTCTCTCTCCTTCTCCAGATTACGAGGGCCTCATGGGCAGCATATTGCCCCCGTGGTTATTTTTTTCCCTTTATTTTTAAAATTTTTCTTCTATATATGTTTATTTTAATTTAATGATGTTTTGGTACATTTATTTATTTAATAAAGACCCCAAACATCGAGCTTTTTGTAAAGTTAAAATGTCTAATATTATTGACCCCTTAATCATTGCTTACATATATTATTTGCCCTTTTTTATTGCACGAGTGTTTTTATTATTTATTTACACTAATTTTTGGATGGAATTTGATAGTTGTTGAACAAAATCGGTGTGCATTTATGTCATTGGAAAGAATTCATATTATCATCTGTTACATAATATCAGATAAATAATTTCATGCAGATGGTAACTGGTATATTCAAGGACACCTGGATGTCTATTGATGCCATTGACCCTGGACTGGGCGGGAGCTAAATAAAATAATAAATACACTATTTTATTTGTAGTTTCACTGGGAATGTGCACACAGTCAAATTTCTTTAGGGTGAAAGGCCTTTTTTCCACGGTTTTAGAAGCGTTTTACTGTTTATTTTTTAATACCAAGCACTGTGTTTTTAAATGCATATTTAATATAAGAAGGCATTATTTTTTAATATTAAATGTATGCTTAATATTAAAAAATATTAAAGTCTTAAATATTATGCGATAAGGTTGAATTATAATGTTATTTATTCCATTCAGGAAATTAAAGATTATTTTGAAATTAATTAATTAAAATATGATGGGTTTAATCTCCTCTAATTCAAATTTTCAATATGTAATAATTAATCTTAGTGGAGTGGGTTGAGTCTTAGAAACAAATGAGCCAAAGACATTTTTTTTACTAAAAAACATGGTGGCTTATTGTCTAATTTAAAATGCAGTGGGTTTAAACCTTTTCTATTTAATACCTTAGGATGATACTCATCTTAAGACATGAAAGGATGTTCGTTTTGAAAATCTGGGATAATTTTTATGAAACTTAAGTCATATTCTTCATAATTCAATTAAAAATGATCAAAATAATAAATGAACTCTTATTCCGTTTTCTCCTAACATAAATGAGCTAGATCCTTTTAATGGAGGGGGGGGGGAGAATCTCATTGCATGTTACCCATTCATGCTAGATTAGATTTTCTAGATGATTCTTCTTCTTTTTAAATACAATTTTTTTTCAAAATTATTTGTAATTTGAACAGCATGCTTTGTCTCTCTCATTCCATCTTTAGCAGTAGCAGTCTATTATAATTTTCCTGTTCCTATTCTATTGTGCATCATTCTTAACGCAGAATATTGTAATGTTTTCTGTTGTACATAAATAGTGGAATCAGTCTGTTTCTAACTTAGTACAATTTATGTTTTGACTTTGCAGTATTTATGATTACAAAAAAATTTGACTTTTTCATATTAAAGTGGGATTTTTTTTAATGTTAAAAAAAAAGGTTATGAATGTGAAAAATTTTAATTGTTTTGTTTTAGGATAATTACAAATTCAATCATTTCTAATTGATACTTAAAAAAATCGTTTTTTGTCTTTTAATCTTTTATGACATATGCTATATTTCTCAAATAATTGTGTTTTACAGATGGTACTGACAAACGTATTGTCGTGGAAAAACCAGTGGTGGAATTGGATGGTGACGAGATGACTCGAGTCATCTGGGAAAAAATTAAGGAGAAGGTGAGGATACAAAATTCTGAAGATAACTTTTTTAAAAATTATTGTTTATAAAATTTATGTAACAAATTTTCTTGCTGCATTCACATAATTTATTAAGTTTTCAGTTGCTTAAACAATTTTCTATTTAAATGGTACTCGTAATTTTAAATCTGTAATATAATTCAGATATTTCAAATGCATGTAATTTTTTCTTATGAAAAATTACTAATATATGAAAATTTTCTAAATCATTAAAATTTTAAATTTGAAAAGTCATTTAAATTCTTTTAAAGGTGTAGTTGTTCATTTCCTTACTGCTTATCCTTCATTTTTTTTTTTTTTTATGAGTATGATTCATTCTTGAGAAATTTATTTTTACTTTTCCAATGTTCAATATGTATTTCAAAATAAAGCATCTACTGATTGTGATTCTCTTTCTTTATATATGAAATTATGCAATCATACATTTGAGAACTTCTGGATTTCAGATGCATTATTGAAAATTGTGCACCTGCTTATAATTTACTCTGCAAAATGGAATAATTACAGTCTATTGAAAAATATATTACTTATAATGCTACTTAATAATTCTGGAAATTGCAGCTTCAGATTTTTTTTTTTCTGTTGTGCTTTTTGGAAACAGGAATGCATTTTTTATTACGTAATTGCGTTTAATTTATACTTTTCTTTTCTTTCTAGATATCTTTAAAATAAAAATATGACTTAAATATATATTTGATATAGAATTCCTAAAGGGCCTTTATTTATAACTATGCTCTGTTAATATTACATTAATACATAAAATTGTCAAGAATGTGTCAGAAAAAATTATTTCTTTGTTCCTAGAGGAATTCAATTTTTTTTTTTTTATTATAGATTGAAAACAAATATTCATTATTGCATTTTATTATGAAACTAAATTGTAACTTTGTTGAAAATTTTTTTGGATTAGCTAATTTTTCCTTATCTGAAACTGGAATGTCTGTACTATGACCTTGGCCTTCCCTACAGAGATCAAACTAATGACCAAGTAACTTTTGATGCTGCAGTGGCTATCCAGAAGCACAATGTGGGTATTAAATGTGCCACTATCACGCCTGATGAGCAGAGAGTTGAAGGTAAGAGAGAAGAATCGGTAAAAATTTCTTATTGATTTCATTATCTGACTGTTGGATTCTGACCTCTTAATATTATAAAGATAGTAAGCATTGAATAATGAATGTAAAGCTTTTTAATTTTAAATAATATTTGAAATTTCAAAAAATTATCTTAAGCTAAATTATTTATTTTCAAAAATACTTAACGCTTTAGTATACTGATTTATTTTAGTTGAATATATAGTAATATAACAATTTTTAATTATTGTTATTATTATATGTTTTTATTAGTATTATCACATTTAGAGGAAAAATGGGAAGTGTGTGATTTTTATCTTTTTCATTCTTTTAATGCTTTGCGAGGGGCGAGGTTTTGCTGCAGTTCATATCCTAAAATAAAGATTGCTAGATCAACGATATATGTAATGCAAATAAATGAACTTGTTATAATTGATTAGAATGATATTTTTCATTAGTAGTTAAATACAGTTTTTTTTTGGAAATATAAATTAATTACTACTTAAAATAAATTGTCTCTGTCTTAATTTAGGAATTAAAATTTCCAAACTTCAGTTTTCAAAAATTGTAAAAAGTATTAATTTAGAAGGATTTGGGAAAAAAATTAGGACATAGATATTTAAAAAAATAATTCTATATTTTTCTCTACTTACAAATTTTAATTTATTTTTATAAAACTATATTTATTATTTTGGAAGTTGCTTTTTTTAAATATGTTCTTTGAGCTTTATTCAATATATAAAAGATAAGATAGGATTATCATGTGTTTCCTTAGCTTATTATAAGGAACACAATTATTCAAATATTTTATTTATAGATATGGTTTAAACATATTAAAATATGTCTCTATTTAATTATCATGGTTTTCTCATATATATCATAGTTCTACTGCTTTCCCATTTTATTTCTATGTGTGTTCATACAAAACTTTTTTTTTTATCATTTTGTAAATTCTAATTAGTAAAACTAGTTTATTAATGATTACTTTGTTTAGAATTTAAGTTGAAGAAAATGTGGCCTAGTCCCAATGGTACAATCAGAAACATCTTAGGAGGCACTGTGTTCCGTGAGCCCATTATCTGCAAGTCTATCCCTCGATTGGTGCCTGGTTGGACAAAGCCTATAGTTATTGGAAGGCATGCTCATGGAGATCAGGTTTGTGTTCATTTCATTGTTCCTTTGCATCTTAATTCTTAAACATTTTTAGATGTGACATATTTTACTTTATTTTAACATTTCATTAATCACACTTGTATTTAAGATTGTAATATTGTCTTCACATCAAGTTCATTGGATGTTTGCTAAACATACTTGCCATCTTGGATAGAAGCATTCATTTGTGAAATATTATTATTATTATTATTTTTGGATTGCTGGATTTGATGAATCAAAATTATAAAAAATACCATTCCATAGTATGCATCTATTAAATATTCTAGCTAAGAGGAAAAATCCTTCATTCTCTCTCTCTTTTTTTAAAGTTCACTTTTGATGCTTTTTTTAATGATTCTCATAACTGATGACAAAAATTATGCTACATATTGTAATGTAATAAAAGTGTTTTATTACTTTTTACTTTTCAATTCAATTGTTTAATTCTAGTCGTAAGTAAGTGTTACTATGATCATATACTTCATTTTTTACGTTACTTCGATCTGTTGTTATAAATTCTGTCTAATAGACATTTGTTTAAATTCAGCAAATAGTTACATAGATACAAAATCTTATTTTACCTAGGACCAAGAACAGATCCCCCCTTTTTTTTCATTCAGAATGAGAACCCTGCCGATGTCTTTTTGCATTGTTGTTCTTACTCCAGATTTTTGTACTGCAGTTCGAACTGCACTTCCATACTTCAGAACTGCTTTTGCAGCTGCAGTTACTTATCTGTGTTAGGATTTGACCTCTTTATTTCATCAAGATTTCTAAGCATCTAAGTATAGATTATGTAATTAAAGTGGAATATTGAGGAGCTAAGAATTTTTGGAAATAAAGCTTAAAGGTTTATATTAAAATAAAGCAAAATCATTATTTAAATTATACCTTTATTTTTAAAAATATAAACAATTGCTTTTTTTTTATAAATTGTCATGTTTACTTAAACGAATTAATGATCTGTAATAAAAATAACAAACATATTTTTTATAAATTACATTGAAAGCTCCTTCCTTAGCATAAGATATAATAATAGCATTCAACAATTAAACAATAGCTTTCTTCCATTTAAATAGCATTCAAAAACTACAAAAAATTGATCAAATTAAAATGATTTAGATAATTAACTTTTTCTGTATTTTATGATAAAAACTTAAAAAAAAAAATAACATAAAGAATATAATTGCAGTTGTCTATGAACTTAGGCACAAGGCAACTATGTGAGTCCAAATACTTGACAATGCAGTCCATGCAAAAAGACTTCTACTGAAAATTCCACATGAGAATGAAATTATTTAATATTTCAATTAATATTTAATGTTACAAGTAAAATTATGTACTTAAATTTAAAAATTAAAAAAAAAAACATTTTTTTTTTCTTTTACATTTGTGAAACATAATGAAAAAGGTGAGTTGCAGAATTTAACTTCAGACCACATTAAAAAAAGGAAGAAAGAAAAAAAAGATTCATGTATAACTTGTTTCACTTTTCAAAATGGCTGACAAAGTTGCAGTCGATACTGTCAATCCTGACAATAAATTAAAAAAAAATAATAAAAAAAAATAACTAAAGACTGCTGGCTCTAGGTTCACAGATATCTACTATATGTATTTTAGTTTAATTACTTTGTATTCTTAGATGATTGAATATGCGAACTTGCAAACTGTACGACTTGAAAATATTTTGCATTTACTTACATGCATATCGAAAAATATATACAGTTGGATTTGCATACAGGTGTAGTGATGACTAATAATATAATAATATTTAATTTCTTCCAACCTTTTAGTACAAATGTACAGATTTGGTAATTGAGAAGCCAGGCCGTGTAGAATTTTTGTATACTCCTCATGATGGCAGTGAACCTCGCAAAGTGGAGATCTTCAATTTTCAAGATTCTGCAGGTGTTATCATGGGCATGTACAACACTGATGAAGTAAGTTTTATTTATTATCATTTGCCTTTTCATTATTAGCATTATTTTTATTATCATTTATCTGGATTGTTTAATTTTTTTTCCTTATTACATTCTCTAACACTTATTTTCATTTTCTTCCATTTCTATAAAAGTGAAAATTTATGTAAATAAGAAGGACTATATAATGATGACTAATGAAAATTTGTTTCATTTCAAAATTAAATGATTTCATGACGATTAAAATTGATTTCAAGCTTAAAAGATTTCATTAAAAATGAATGAAATCTTTTATGTTTAATTTGTTTTTTTTCTTTCATTTTTTTTTTTTTTGTACTTTAATGTTAAAAAATTGATTTAAAAAAAATGTTGGAAATTTTGTAATGCACACAGGATGAGTTGCATCACAAAATAACCCTTGTCAAAATGGAATGTTAATATAACTAAACTGAAGATGCCATAATTTGCTAATTTTAAGGATTATACAGCATAAAATTTATTTTACATTCTGCATTGACTTCGCTTATTAAGAAGAGCTTATTTTCATTTATAAAGCTTGCCTTTACTTAAAAAATGTTTTTCAGTTTTGTTCTTAAGACTTTAATTATTTGAGAAATTAAAATCTTTGAGCTGATTAGAAATCTTTCATAGATGCAAAGCTAAATTTCTAGAATCTTTCAGTCAGTGAAACTATTTCTGTCAAAGTTGTAAACTATCTCACAGCACATCATCCACAATTTGATTTCCCTTAAAAAATTTGAGGTAGTGATTTGTATTTTAAATCAAATCTTTTCTTTTTAGTCTATTAAAGGATTTGCCCGAAGTTGCTTTGAATATGCTGTCAGTAAGAAATGGCCTCTTTATTTAAGTACAAAAAATACTATCCTTAAGAGATATGATGGCCGATTCAAAGACATCTTTCAAGAAATCTATGAAAGGTAATATTGTGATATTCATTTGTTTTCAAATGATTGTACCATTCCTTTCAAATAATGTCATTTTTATATCAACAAAGAAAAAGTTTATTACTAAATTGATAAATGAATTGAAGGGTTGTGGTGGTTTGCTAGTGAGATCTTCTGGACTGGAGAACTCTACGTTCAAAACCTTCTTCCCCAAAGGATGACCCACAGCATTACATTTATGCTTCTGGTGCACTTCAAATCTGATATTGTGGGTCAAATATCCTTTTGCTGGTGTGGTAAAAAAGTTTGAAAGAGGGAATATCGACTTGGGTGTTGATCTGACCACTATTCAAAATTACATCCTTTCCAAGTTAGCATTTGCGTTGCTTCAAAATGGTGTTACAATTAAATAAAATCATCAATGAATTGATATTTTTTAAAAATTCTATAGTTTCAAAAGAATATTGCAATAAATTAAGCTATTGTAAATTTTTAAAGAGGAAGAAACATTTTTTTTTTTCATTTGTGTTGTTTGTTTCAGACTTATATTTTGCTAAAAATTTGGTCCATATATTGATAGAATTCTTGATTTCTCTATTTGTGAAATATAGATTCAATACCTTTACCAAGTTTTTCTTTAGAGAAATTATATCATTTTGTAAGTGCATTCAAGCATTAATTTTATGAGTGATATTATGTCAGATGTAGAACAGACATTTTTGAGTGTTGATTGGTCAGATATTTTGTGAACTGAACTGTTTTTTTTTTTTTTTTCCTCCTGAAATTGATTTGTGTGTAAAATTTTTGAACCAGAAAGTCCTCTTGAAGAATCCAATGATAAAGATTTTAGAATTCTTTATTGAATTAATGGAATGGTCTATTCTCATCCTGTATGCAACTCTTTATCATATCGTTATAATAAGAGTTATAGAATGTCAGAAGCCTTTGTCTCCTGAAAAATTTTTTTATATCATATCATGACTGAAGTATAAATATTAAACAATGAATAACATGAATACAGGCTCTCTAAAAGGTTAACAGTTAATTTGAAAAGATTAAAAGACAAAAATTTTTAGTGTGAAATTGATAATAAATTGTGTAATTAAGTTTCAAAATGTTTTTAAAAATTATATTTTTTACTTTACCAATAAAACTATTTCACTGAAAAAAAAATATTTGACAAGAGGTTGAAATCGGGTTTGTTTACCTTTTTGGCAACCAGCATCTTGTTATGAGACCATTATGTTTAAGTTCCACGGCTTAAAAAAATTATATTCTGTCGTTTTTTTGCAATCAACAGTTCAATATGTTTATTCCAAAATAATTTAAATTGGCATCAGCCACTCATTAGCTAGATTTTGAAGTCCTATTTTGGAACACTCTTTCCTATTTGATTTATTTTCAAGATAGTGTAAATTTGAAAATAACTTTTTTTATATATATTGTACCATATTTTAAAAATCTCCCTATATGTAAAATTTTAAATAAATATTTTGCTATTACAATTGAAATATTAAATAAAAACAATTATGTTTTCTATTATAGAGATTATCAAAGTAAATATGAGTCTTTGGGCATCTGGTATGAGCATAGGTTGATTGATGATATGGTTGCTCAAGCTCTCAAATCCTCTGGTGGTTTTGTGTGGGCCTGCAAGAATTATGATGGAGATGTACAGTCAGATGTTGTAGCACAAGGTATGTTAAAGTGTAATTGGGGGGAAAATATTTATTTTATATATATTTCTTGCATAATAATAATCAAATTTTTATTTCATGTATATGAAACTTGAAAAACTGGAATTATTATTTAGAATGCAAAATAATAATTCTATAAAATATTTTATTAAGGTTATGGCTCTTTGGGTCTGATGACTAGTGTATTGGTGTGCCCAGATGGAAAGACTATTGAATCTGAAGCAGCTCATGGAACTGTCACTCGACATTATCGAGAACACCAAAAGGTAAATTGTTCACTTGAAATCTCACTGTTAAAATTTCTATATAAGAAATTGTTGCATCGTTATATTTGATAGGAAACAAACATAATTTTTCAGCTAGACTTCATAACTTTGCAGCCTGTGAAAATTTTGTTTATAAAATTGACTCAAAACCTCTGCTACATACATAATCAATCAAATAATAAATTTAAAATCAAAAGTTTGCTTAGAAAATAAGTTTTATTTAAAAACATGCCCTGCCATTACAAATGCCAAAAAACTAAGGTAACGACTATTTTGCATTATGTACAAGCTTAGAGATTTTTAGAAAATTGAGTTCATGAATAAAAAAAAATTTTAAGGAACTAAATTATTTCATATCAAATCAACATTATAAAGAACACCAACTAATAGTTAATGCAGTTTCTAAAAAAAAGGATGATTTATGCTTTAGAACAAGTTATTTGCAAACATTAATAAAATTATATATTTAAATCCTTCCAGAAATTTCTGGAGCAATTCCAATTATATCAGTGGGGGGGGGCATTCTTTTCCACGTAAAAAGCTAAAAGTAGCTCTAAAAATCAATTACTACATATGAATAACTAAATTAGAAGAAATTATGATAAGAATATTTTCAGAGGATACATTGCATGTATATTTCAATTTTTATGTTGTTTTTCTAACCAGAACATTTACACTGTTCTCTTACCCTATTTATTCTAAATATTAAAATTTTAATCCAATATTTCATTCATGCAGGAAGTTGGAGAAAGTCACATCTGTATACTACTAGATAGTAAGGGAATTTAAATGTGTCATTAATATATAAATTCTAGCAAAATATTCCCGTCTCTTGACAAGAATTTGTTTTGTATTTATCAAATTTTTAATTGGAAAAAAATTCTTATTTACACAGTGGTAGTTATAACATCTTTATATCTCCATTTATTTTAATAATTTTACATACTAAAAAACTCAAAATTTTATATTTGATTGTATTCTAATATCCTTAATATAATCTTTGCTATTTTATCCATTTATTTCAGGGTAGACCTACTAGTACAAATCCTGTTGCTAGCATTTTTGCTTGGACTAGAGGTTTGGAGCACAGAGCAAAATTAGACGGAAATGGTGACCTTAAGAGGTATTTTTATTAATGTTCTATATTAACATGTTGCACATCATTTTATACAAAAGTACTGCTTTTAAAAATTGGAATCAATAATTATTGATTTCTTTTTTATTTTTATATTGTTTGGCTCAAACCAAGAAATTTTTCTATTTTTACTTTCAGCCAAATTTTCTTTTCCAGTTAAATAGTGTATATATATATATATATATATATGTGTGTGTGTGTGTGTGTGTGTGTGTGTAATAGAGAGAAAGAGAGAGCTTAAAATATTTGGTATGGATTTCTAGTCAGCTTTATTATGCATATTCCTATTACTTTTTTTAATGAGATTTAATAATATCAAAGCTTAAAATTATATCAGTATGAATATTAGTAAACAATTTTGCCAGATGCATAATAGTTAGTGAGAGATCGTTTATCCATAAAGAATTTATAACAAATTTTGTTATTTTTATTAAAAAAAAAATTAAGCTTAAAATTCTACTTTCCCACTGCAAAAAGGAATTACATTTCTTTGCTTAGTATTATGTACTATTTTTTCAAATGTATTTTACTTTCCAATATAGGTTCTGTAAAGTTTTAGAAAAAGCTTGTGTAGATACTATAGATTCAGGGAAAATGACTAAAGATCTTGCAGGATGTATCCATGGACTGAAAAAGTAAGATTGTGTTTTAGTTACAGTGGTATTTATTCTTTTATTTATAATTTAATTTTTACTCCCCCCCCTCCCTCCTTTTACATAACTTAGTCAGTGTATTAACCTGTTCATATCCAACATCTTGGTAGAAAACATTTACAATAACATTTATAGAAAAATTAAAATCCAATTTCTAAATCCAATTTATTCTATTATTTTCTTTTTTGTTTGTTCAAGAAAATAATGCTTTTCAATCATATTCCAAAACAGCAGTTTTTAGAAGACATGTGCTATTCAGTAACTTGATTTTGAAATCAAAATCTCATCACTTTGAAAATTTTTCTCTTCATTTTTTTTTTTTAGGTAATGAAAGGAATTTGAAATTATTATTTTTTTATATTTGAAAATCTTAATATAATATCTTCTTATATCTTCCAAGTTCTATTAAATGGCTTTTTACTGATTTTATCATTTATTTTTAAAAAAAATATAAAGTGTTAAAGTAAAGAATAAATTTTTTCTTCAGAATTTCTTTACACTTCAGAGTTACTTTAATTCTGGTGTTTTTAACATGATTTATAAAAATTTTTAAAATCGATGCTTTAAATTAAGTTGGGCATTAGTGATTAACAAATCTAAACTTCTTAAGTGGCTTGCAAATTTTGAAATATTATTTATACATTTAGTGTTTCATATCTGCAATGAATTTGAGTGTTTTATGAATAGATGATTACAAAATACTAACTGGGATTTAACTCACATTATTTCAAAAAGTATTATAATTATTATAATAAATTATATTTAATTATAAAAATGAAAGCATTTTAAGTTATTGTTCTTATATTTACAATCTTTATGTCCATCCATCATTATGCCACACATATGATAATCCAATTCTCCTAAGCGATATTGAAATATGTCATTGTCTTTTCTTGTAAGAATGTTGATAATTCATTTTTGGAACTCATTTGATGTAAACAGAAATAGTGTTACATATTCAGTGGTTTTATTGTAGCATCAAAAGAGGGAGGGGGGGGGAATCGCAAGCCATAAGATGAAAAACTGCTCTGAGCTGCTGAAAAAAGTGTTAAGATGATTTTGACCTTTCTATGCTTCTTATCATAACGAATCTCATCTTTTCTTTAATTGCTTAGCACAAAATTGTATTTGCTCTGCATCTGGTGGATCATGTGAAAAATACAAATAAAAAAAAATCTAACATCTAAACTTATTTTTCAATGTCATTTAAAATCTTATATCACTTAATTTCTTTCTTTTAATCTTATATCATTTTTAAATCTGTCGGTGTTTTTTGTAATTATAATTTTAGAACTTATAGGAAATATTAAGTATTTGGCCTATGCTTATGAAATAAAATTTTATTGTTGGCATGAAAGAAAATTTTAAAAAATAAGAATTTAGAATGCTTTAAATTTTTCAGTTTGATTCATTGTCATTCATCCTGCTTCAGTGCAACTATTTTGAAATAGTTGTTCGTATTAAAATTTAATTTAAATGGCAGGAAAGTTACCTGATTTTTATATATATATCTGTTCAGTATTAAGGAATTAGCAAATCTTGCATACTTTGTAACCACTGTCTGCAAAATAAATCTTCAATTCATTTCAATTCTTCATCATTTTCTCCCTTTTAAATACCAAATTTCACAGGATTACATTTAAAAAAAAAAATTAAAATTTTTCATTTAAATCAGTCAGATAATATACTTGTGAAAGTCCTTTAAATAATGCACATGTGATTAAATATTTAAAAAGTAAGGTAAAGGAAAGGTTAGAAGCCTTTGAAAATATAATTTTGTTTGCCCTGTTGTGTATTTGAGAGTTCATAATTGATTAATAATTAATTATTGATATAAATCATATCATAAGCTTTTTAAAGCTGCTTGTATAAACAAAACTTTGAATATTTTTAAAATAAAATAAACTTTTGAATATTCTTTTTAAAGAGGAGCCATTAAAAATATTAGAAAATATAATTCTGTGTCATTATGCATCACTTTCTTAAGCTTTTAACAAGAATTATATTAATTGATTACTTTATGAAGCGATAAACATTAAATGATACAGTGTCACAGTAATCGTTTCATCATGGAAATAGTTTGTAAAAGGTTTAAAAAAATATGAAAGTGAAAGAAATTTAAAAAAAAAAAAAAAAAAGCGGTAAGCAAACTGTATGAAGGTATTATGGTGTCCCTATAATATGTAATTTGAAATATTTCAAGTATTTCTTTCCCCGAGATTAACAGCGTGGGTATGGCTGATTTGGCAAGTTACAGAGCAAAGGTGTTTAAACTGATATATGTATGTGGGGGGGGGGGGATTTTTGCTGTGCTGCAATTTTTATTGGCATTATTCTTTTCTCTCTATATATATGTATAAATTTAATTTTTCAGTGTCAAAGAATCTGACTATCTGTATACTATGGACTTTCTGGAGGCTATTTCTGAAGAATTAGAGAAGCAGCTCAAGCTCTAAGAAGAATAGAATTAAAGAAAAATCTCATTTCATTCATCAGGGGATTGGTTAAATTATGCATAGAATTTAGCAAATGGATGCACATCACAGGCTTTTCATACTTTTAATATTTTTTTTCTAATTCCTTTTCTCACTCTTTTAATCAGAATAAACAAAAGTTATAGTTAAGACCTTGAGGCTAAAATATCTTGTTAGCAATTATTATAAATTTGTTTAAATTTTATGTTTTTGACTTATATTTAAAAATATTTTTAAACCGTCGTTCTTACTCATATTGAATCATAATGCATATTTTGCTCATTAATTAAATTTTGTGCGGCATGTGAATTGCTGGCAATTACTAGTAAATGTTTCCTCATTATTGAATTTGTTGAGCTTATCTAAAATGTCCTCTGTTAAATTTTATATTATTTTGTGTAAAGAAACGTTCATTATATAACAGGGTATTAAAAATGACTTATTTGTTATTTTTATTGCTGCTAAAATTTTGATTCATTGTTATATCATTTAAATTATTTATTCAAATCATCATTTTATTTCAAATGAAACGAAATTATTCATATGTCATGAATTGAATAAATATATATTTTTCTCTTTTTTAGAAAATACTATATGTTAAAATGTATCCATATTTCTTGTAAATTTTTTAAAAAGTAGTTATAATAGTTGAGTTTTTGTATTCCTTTAATGAATTTCCCTCTTCCTTTGTTTAAAAGGCAGCTTGTATATTTTTCTGGGCCTAAAAAGTCATTCGTTTGTATTCAGGGTAAAACAAAGATTGGTTTTATTCACAGTTTGGAATAGATGAGTTAAGAAAACAACATTCCATGATGATGAGATGCTTGTTATTCATGATTAATTAAAGAAATTAGATGTGGTCAAATTCTATACAAAAAAGGAATTTTGTGACAAGAACAATTATTTGCTAAATTTTATTGCCTAAAAAGCAAATATTTCTTAAAACTCTTCATAATTCTCAATAGCATTAAAAGAAATGTATAATATTTTCACTTATTGTAATGTTACATGTGCATATTAGTATTTGTATTAGTAGAAAAATCCCTGTAAAATATTCTGAG
Source organism: Argiope bruennichi (assembly GCF_947563725.1). Taxonomy (NCBI): domain Eukaryota; kingdom Metazoa; phylum Arthropoda; class Arachnida; order Araneae; family Araneidae; genus Argiope; species Argiope bruennichi. The sequence goes on along the minus strand of NC_079154.1, from coordinate 124,008,694 downwards.
GTCTCCAATCTTCGTTAAAATTCCTTGAAATTTTTTTTATAGAAATGTACATCATATTATGAGCATCAATTGTGAGTTTTTAACCTTTTGGGTATTGCCTTATAATTCTGGCATTTAATAACATCTGTATATTTCACAATGCTATTTTTACTGTACACACTTTAAAAAATTTATTTTCTTATCAAATTAACAATAGCTTATCATGCAAATAATAGCTGTTTTAAATGCATCATTTATTATTTGTAGCAGTTCTATCAAGCTGAAATTCTTGTAAATTAAACTTTTTCAATTTTTCTTGCACTGTAAAAAGAGGTATAGAGCTTGAGAGGATGATTGTGATATGCATGTTGTACCATGTCTAATGTGCATTTAATTTATTGATTGCTGTTAAAATAGTGTACTGTTTCAATTGATACCATTTTTCTACCAATAAAGTCATCTCTTACCAAATATTGATTTTTTTTATATACAAAATTACCTATTATTTCAATTACTTGGTTTTTCCAATGTGATATAATTGGTATGTTGAATTCTATAGTACTTTCTTATATCAGGAAACCGTAAACAGCCAGAACTGATGCTTGCAATAATTTTAATATGTCACAAGAGATAAATATGCAAGATGATTACAAATTTAATTATGTACCCTGTTTAGCCCCCAAATCTCTTTCAAGCAAGTAGCTCTGTACAGTTGCTTAGATGGTAATTAGCCATTGATTTGTATAATTATATATTTGGCATAGCATGGGCAAATTTAATCTATGTACCATTACCAAAATAACAAATATAACCTTCAGAAATTTCTAGGAATCAATTTAAACAAAAACTCTTTTCCTTCTAGTCATCATAATAACATAACTATATAGAAAGACAAAAATAAACTTATTGAATGTAAAACACACGAAAAATTAACAGTGTGATTTCCTATAGCCATCTTCAGTAACATTTAACTGCTTGCTTGTCTTAGTTTCATGTCTCTGCTTTATTTTGATACTTGGAAGAAAGGAAATAAAAATTAACACCAATCTAACAATTGCTCCATCTAACAGCATTGAAAACTATCGACGGTGGATTTTTAAAACACTTAAAACTGATATTAGTTAGATTAATTCAAAGTCAATCAATCATTAGTTTATTGTAAATAATGGATAATTTCATTACCATTTGTAAAACCTACCAAATAAGAAATAGTTTTTTTTTTTTTAAATTAAGAATGTGGAATTTTAAATATTTTTTCATCATATTTGATATGCTTATATTAAATATGAGAACATGTAAAAAAATAAATAATAATAAACTCTGAATTTTAAGTTTTAGTATTTGGATTTTAAAATATTTGTAATTTTGAGGAACAATTTTTCCTGTGACCAGAAAAATTATATATAAAAAAAAATTTATTTATTCTCATGCAGTATGCTCTTTGATAGTAAAAGATGATAATATACAATAGCTTCATCACAGAGAAATTAAATTTTAAATGGGTCACTGGGTAATATGTGTGGACTTAAAATGGTTAACTATCTCCTAGATCAGCAACAGGACCAATTGGAATATCCTAACTTTTTGTGCCTGAGGAATAATAGAATTAAATAATATTGGATAAGGAAAGACTGACATTTGCGAAAGACCATGGTTGCTAAAGACAAGTAATTAAATTTGTAAACATTTAGTTAAACATAATAGGTTCATCATACTTCATTACATATAAAACAAGAATTATAGCAAAATAGTTTTATGGAAGCTCTTAAAAGGATAGTCCCTGCTTTGCATACATAAGACAGAAAGTACGGAAGAATCGGGGGGGGGGGGGATTTAAGATGCAATTTTTTATAATTCTCAAATCCAGCCAACTCGTAAACGATCCTTTTTTTCTGGATTGTATGGATGAAATAGAACAAAAAGAATGGATTTTATTTGGCTCTGCTGTCAAGAACTTTCTGAGTATCCATAAATTTGAAAAACATGTTGATAATTTATTAGATTAGCAATTACAGTTTCAGAGATCTTGTAATATGAGCTTAAAATTAATTACTCTCGCAGCCATTTAGATTATTTTCCAGAAAATCTTTGTGGTAATAGGGAAAAAACAAAACAAAGTGCACAATTTAATCAGCCAACAGAAGACCAATAACAGGTTAGATAGGAAACTCATATATTGTCATGTTACTGTTGGAATCTGTGAAGAAACTTCATAAATGGAGTTCATTCAAGAATGTCAAATCATAAAACAAATAGAAACAATTTTTTTAAAGTTTTATATTTCTTCTCATTTTTAATTAATTTATTATAAATTTACAGGAGCGTTAATTTCTTTCAAGCACAATTCTTTTGCATAATTTATTTTAAGGTGTTTTTTTAAAATTTATTATTATTATTATTAAATTTTTGTATCTGCATCTTAAGCTAAAATTAACTTAAATGGCACTATGTCATTTGTTTTCAATATATAAAATCAGTTTAAATGTTCCTAGAACCAAAATGTATGCAGGTTAGTGTAATAAATAGAAATAGATACACCTAAAAATTAATTTTTCAAACTTTAAAAAATATTTTCTTAGTTAAAATATTAGATAATTTAACTGGAAAATTTTGATAAAACCCGAAATTACATTTCAAGACTTGTATATATAAATTTGGCAATCAAAATTTTAAAGATTATCTCGAACATGATTTTATAAACCATTTATTTTTTTTAACAAATCATATCAAACAAATGGTATTTTTAAATTTTTATTTAGGAATTATTTAAAAAAAGAGAAAATACAGACTCTTTCATGCTCAGATAGGAATTTGCATTTCATATTATTATAATAATACTAATTTTAATATTAAATTCCTTAACATCCATAATTCAGTAAATATCTTGATATTGGATTATGCTTTTATTTAACTTGAATGAAATAATAATTTTAAAAAGTACATGTATATTTATTACATTAAATACAAATTTGTATAATTTTCTTTAAAAATGTGAATTTTGGGATTGATCTCATAATTTTGAATTAACAATGAAAATGGTATCCCTTCTCCAAATTAAATAGTAAATTAGTGACTAGGAACTTTATCAACTAGACTTAATGTATACTAGTCTCATTTTAGCAGTAATCTATAATCAGTCTGAGCCATGAGACCAAGTTTCTGTCACTGTAGCATATTATAACTTTTGGCAATTTTGATTTTTGCTTGCTAGAATTTTAATTCATAATGAAGATGGTGAGCAAATGATAAAGTTTAAGCTTAAATTATTTTGATGAGAAAGCTTGTTGCAGTATATGAAACAGTAATTAAAAAAATAATGTAATATATTAAATATCTTATTGTGCAAGTAAATAAAACTAGACATTGTATATGCGAATAAGGGTATCTAGGATACAGAAATACAAAAGGAAATATGAATGAATAGGATGTCAACACATGAGAAATTGAAAATAAAAAAAAAAACATCCTATATGTATAACTATGTATCTCTATTAATAATAAAGGAGAAAGTTTGTGTATTAGCATGGTTCAAGGCAGACTGATGGAGCAAGAGCAATAAAATTTGAAGAAGTGCATTGGAATGATTTTGTAAGAATTTTAATCAATTAAAAACCAAGCAAAATGTTGACATTTTTTGCTGATAATTTTCAGAAATATTATGAACATAAAAAAAAATATTTTTATAATACCTTATTATATTATATATATATTTAATGGCATCAATTCAAATGAGTCATTTTTTCCTTAGGCATTAAAAAAATATTTCATACATATTTTTCTGTTTTTTTAAGCAATAAAATGAAGATTTTTTTCCTTATTTAATGTCATGGCTATGTTGTCAATTTTTTTTTGTGTGTGTGTCTTTTAATATCTTTATAATTAAGCTATAAGCCGCATTATATTGGGTAAGATGTTCTCATATGATACACAAATGAAATGTTCTGCATAATTTTAATCCTAAATAAAATGTACAAACATATACGAGAAATTGAAAAGCGATCATTTTAGAAAGCATGCGATAAATTATAAGATGTTGCCTGCAATTGTAATATATAGAGATTACGGACACTATAAACAAAACATATAAATAACAAATACTTTGTTGAGTACATCAAATTATGTATGAGAGATCTCAAGTGAAGTTAAAACCAACCAATATTTTAGGTGAAGTAGATGGTGGTCATAAGTGGATATATGTAGGGTCGTGTTTCGTGGGGTGTTCTCAATCAAAAGAAGACTACATGTTGTCTTTCTTACATTTTAATGGATGGACACAGGACTACACGAACAGGGCTGGTTGCCTTTTATGTGGACATGGAATGTCTATTATCCTTCAACTTTGACGTCTCGCACTTTCCCGCACCAAGCGTCTGCTTCCTGCCTTTTGCCTCGCTTGCATGCTTCCTCGTCTAGTCGCAACACACATCTGCAGACGAGGGAGAGAGAGAGCAGTATAGGGGCTAATACTACATATATATATGTGTGTGTATGTAATATTTAGTCCCTTCCCCCATGTTTTATAATGTTCAGAAATAATATATCTTACATGTCTTTCTATTTAAAAAGAGAAAAAAGTTTAATATAAAAATTGTTAAAGACAATAAACTATGCAACTCAAAACAACAATAAAGTATCAATAATTCAACTCAACAATAAGGTATGCATTTCATCCTGAAGTCCAATAGTGAGAATTTTTTTCATAGCTTGTTAGATTACCCAAATATACATATCACTTAGAAGAAATTCTGGAAAAGAGAAATTTGATCGGTTAGCAAAAACAGCATGGGCAGACTTAACTTAGTGTTAAGCTTCTTAAGACATTTTTTTCAAAAATCATGCTCAATAAATTGAAATGGTGATGGGACAAGCAAGGAAAAGTTTAAAACTCTCAAACTTCAATCTTCATCCAGCTAACTGGCTAAGGGAAGATGCTTTCTTTACGGAACATTGTTCATTTGCTACTTATTTCAAAAGATTTGAGCTTGCAAATAACTACTGCACATGTGGAGAGACGGGAACTGCTTTTCATTGCATCACAGAGTGCATCCTCATTAATTCCTGACATACAAGATAATTCCTAATTTAATTCAGGAATGGGTAAAGAGAGTTACATCCATTACCTGTCCATGCAAAGAATCTGTAAAACAGTTAATTCCATTCTTTAAAGCAAAATACTTTTTCAATAATCTTTTGTTCTTTACTAAATTTTAATCCTTAATTTTCTTTAAAAAATAAATTTTTACAACTAAAATATCATTAGATCAGATGAACTGATATTTTTGATTTAACATTTCCAAAAACTCAAGAGTCTTTATTAATTCATACAGACTTTAGTCAGAGATGAAAACATTTTTTCATTTGATATTTTTCTGAATGACAAATTTTTGCATGCATTTGAGCATTTTGATTTTGAGTACATATTTTTTTTTTGTGTGTGTGTGTGTTTGTATATATACATATTAGGTGTGTAACTTCGCTTCCACCATTTTTTCCTAAAATTTATGGCTTAAAAAAAGAAAAGCGATTACTGATTTATGATTCAAAGTGCTAGTTCAAGACTCAAGTTCACTAGCTACTACTTTTCCCCAACTATTTGGCAATTATTGGATACTATTTCGAAAAAATGTGCCTTTTGAAGCAATCCACGAATCGATAAATTTTTGGATTTTTTTAAGAAGAAATGGAAATGCTGGTTAGCTAGATAGTGTGTCATCAATTGAAACAAAGAATAGTCAGAAGGAGTAAGTAATACCTGGAGTGTTTGGCAGATGAGGCATGACCTCCCATTTTAGCATTTCCAAGTAAGCTTTGACCAGTGATAAGATGCATGAATAACTATTGTCATGCTAGAGGATAACTTTGTCATATTTTTCTTTCAATGCTCCCAACATGTTAATTGCATTCAACACTTCATAATGTATCACACTGAGCTGGACCCACCAAATGCAGAGAATATCCTTGGCACTATGAATGCTCAGAAACCACTCACAATATGTTTTTTTCCCAAAGAGAAGACTCATTGTAAGTAATTGAGAGCATTTGATGCACCCCAGCCACAGCTTTCTTCAAAAGGAAGCAAAAATATCAAATCTTCCCATAAACGAGAAAAGTTTGAATTGAAAATTGATATCTTAATTGAGAGTAAAATTATGATGCAGATACAAATTCAATATAGTGGTCGTCATTATGTTGACAAACGTCAAAAACTACCATGTAACATTTTTGATAACTCATTTCGAATAGTACTTATTGTTACAGCTATCTGCTAAAAAATAGCAAAAGTAAGATTGAACAGCTCAATATATTTTTTTTAATAGTTTTGTGTCTTCATTCTTTCTTTCTTAATCCAAAATATATTTCCCCTCAATTATGTTTAAGTATTTCTATAGTTATTGTGTTCTTTATAATAATTTATTCTTTAATTTAATGATTAAAGTAATATTTTTTTTAATCCTTTATTTTCAATGTAAATATTTTCATATTTTTATGTGGTATTAGCATTTGTTCTCATATTTGTGTAATTTCTTTTTAATTTGTAATTCCTTAAGAATGTAATAAACATATCTGTAAAATCCTTAATAAAGATGTTTCTACGCCCATTCCATTCAGTATCTTAAATGGTTACAGGAACAGAGGTATGAGATCGTATTTCAGACATATAAACATATATTTTCAAACAATTTAGCAAACTAAACACAAATATAATATTCTGAAATTGTTAAATCTTAATATGCATTTCTCTGCTTTGCTTTATGCAGTTACTTACTTTTCTGATACCTCAAAATTTTTTTTCTTATGTGTAGATGTTTATGCTCCATTTGCTAACAAATGTTTTATAATTTTGCAAGACATTTTAATGTAAATAATGGATTTTTCACTTTATTCTGGAACTCAAGTATTTGAAATGAACTGTTAATAAAATCATGGCTTACGAAATATAATAAAAAAATTCATTCACTAAGCTGCTTGACTCTTCAATAAATTATCTCTAAAATAATTATCAAAGGTAAAATTCCTTTAAACAAAACTTTAAAAATTTTTTTCGTAAACTAAAAATGTAAAATGCATTTTGCACCCAATCAGAAAACATTTTTTTTTAGTCAACACAATATCAAGTTACTACAAGTTATTAAAATATTTTATATTATCTATGATATTAATTTGTCAATATAACTAACCATGAATAATGTATATAATTTAAAGAAAATTTCAGAAAGATGTGTATTTTACAAATCTAATGATACTTGATACTATAAGTAAATATTTGTTTTGCATCCTTGCATGAAATTTCTTGTAAATAGTAATTTTTTGTACTTCTATCAGAATAATTATCTCATTCAAACAAGCTGCTCCCTTGTTTTTTTTCTGGCTTACAGAAACACATAATTGAAAACTTGATGTATCCAAATTGACATTACACAAGTTTTTAAAATACAAAGAGAATTAATTGAATCAAAATTTCAAAAATTAAACAGCTGAATATCATTTTCAAACTTCAACTTGTCACCTTTATAAAAGAATTTATTAATTGTAATGCCTAAATTCTTTTGCACATTAACAGAGTAAAATTTCTTAAATATCTCAGCCTCAGCTTTTTTTTTTTGATAATAATTCATCTTTACAATAATTTGTGAGCATTAATTAAACAGCATTAATTAAACAATTGCTAGTATTATGGATGAAAATACTAGCAATAACATTTCTCAATTATGAGTTTTAAAGAGAGCAAAATAGAGTAATCAGAAACAAGTACAGTACATTTATTAATATACGTATATATTTTGGAATATTTTGTACATAAAAGATCAAATTTAAATTCCTAAATGCACTGCAACTCAAGTCAGGTACTTAACTACCAAAAACATAATCACGCAGGTGACAAACATCCCACCGAACAAGACGTATTTGTCTTGATAGGTACGTTTCTCTATAAGCCTCATAACCGTGTTGGATAATCCTAAAGTGTTAGCTATGTCCAATATCTTTTTGTGAGCACCTTTTAAGGTCACTCTCTGTTCTCGCAAATTGGTCAAAATACTATTTCCAGATCCCAGCAAATCATCCATTCCTCTATTTGCATTCTGGAGACTAGTATTATGTTGCAAAGAGTGGTCAATCATGATGGTAGTATTCTCTTCATTAGTGGAGAATTTTTTACTTAGCAACTCTTCTCGTTCTCTCATTTCTTGCTCTCGTAACATTCTGCGATGTATTGCATTCTGGAGAGATGTCTGATAATGACGACAGTCGTACTTCAGCTGGTCCACTTGAACTCTAGCAGCAACACGACGACTAGGGATCTCTTTATTGACTAAGATATCCAATTTAGAACAATTGTCATTTATCGAATCCAAAAAAGATTGGATCTCTTGTTCAACCAGAGGGGCTTTTTCAGGCGGACTGCGCTCTAAGCGTACGAAATGACGATGGACTTCCTCCAACAAGGCACTAGTTCTATGATATAACATATCCATGTTAATTTGGGATGAAGATCACAGATTCTGATTTATCTGAATTAATTCAAGAAATGTTTATCTGAAATTTCGGCACATAATAGCGAATTTAATTCTTTTAGTTTGAATTACCAAGTAGGGATTAGTTCATAAATGAACAATAAAGCTTTCAAATAAATGCAAAGTACGTGTCAAAATTGTGATCAATTGACACACGACGTATCAAGATCAACAAGCAGTAACAGTTAAAGGCTGGACCTAATCCTTCTTGCAATAAAAGATTATTTTTAAATTGAAAAAAATCTCCATCATCAGGCCTAAAAAATTTCACGAATAAAAAATGATATATGATTTTTTCGGAATTAACAATCATAGAAGGATAACTAAATCTAAAAAAAAAAAAAAAATCCTATTCAAAGTACGAAAGTTTAATTCATTCGCAATTTTAAAAATCTTTCTTTTATTAAAACAATAAATTCCTGATATAAAAGTCTATTATGCGTAGTTATTTTTGCATTATAAATTCGAATCGAGCTTATAATGTATGAATAAATCCCTTAAAATTACTCCTATGGGGAAAAATTGCTTTCAACATTAAAAGCAGTTTTGATTGGAAGCTAAGGATGCAATGAAAAGACGAGAACATTCTGTCCGTAACGTAATATGTTTGTAGCACAGAATCGCAGCAAAATAATAGCGCCGCATAAACTAATCGTATGAATGTATAATTATTTAAATGTAATATTTATTTTAGCTTAAATTTCAATTTATTTATAAAAAAATAAATGAAATATTTCTTGAAAACAATTAGAAAAATATTCACAGCACAAATCATAGATGATGACATCATGAGTTGCGTCATCCTGCCAATTTTTATGGCAGTTTTGCAGAGGTAAACAATCACACGCTGGTATGTTGTTAAATACGGACATAACGCTCTCTTACAATTGTGGTTAATTTACAATGCAATCAATGGAAAAGAAACATCGCGAGTATGGGGCGAATGACAAAGTAAGTGTCTAAATCCTCCTTTTTGTGATTATTTTTCTCAATTAGTACTTCTGTATGGATGGTCATGTGATTTTGTTTTGATGTAAAGGTAAGCCTAATCGAGTTTTTCGAACATGAATGTTAGTTTCCTGGAAGATTTTTTCCGAATTTTTGTCAAGAAATGCCAATATCGCATTAGTTTTCTGTTTAATAACTATTTATGTTTCTAATTTTTATTCTGTTTGTCGTTATTTGTGGAATTAAAAATCAAAGATGGAGACTTACTATGACTCTTCGGAAACTACTAAGATCAGATTATTGTTATTAGAATGAATATATTTAAACAAATTAAGCGTTTTCCATTTGTTTTTGTCTGTATTATTAAAAAAATGCACCCGTTAAAATTTAAAAAATTATTTTTTAGTTATAAAAATTTCTAGTTCTTTTGTGAAAATGTATCATTTCCATACAGAAGAATAAGAACTTAAATGATAATTTTAATATTTTGATAAGTTAATTATTAGGGTGTACAAGAAATATGGCAATTTCATTACAAAAATTCCTTTATTTTCGTATTTAAAGCAAAAACAAAGCTTTATAAATTAATAACATATATAGCATACATAAAAGAATGAAAAAGAAAACAACTTAAAAAAAAACAGTTTTAGTATTTACAGTCAAATACATGTATCACAGTTTTTTTAAAAAAATGCAATTAAAAAGATGTATCAGAAAGGCTATTTTTTAATTAATTGAAACAAATTTTGTTTTATCTTGTATAAATTGTATGAATATATTTCTGAAGAAGAATGTTTTTTCATTCTAAAATATTAAAAAAAACTAGTAATATTTTGTAATTTTCCATGTTTTAAATCAGCATTTGCAGTTTAGGTTTGTTGAAATGAATTTCAATTTATTCCATAAATTTAAATGAATATTAATCTTTACTTGTTATAACTTTTTGATACCGAAAAAAATTAAAGATATCTATTAATGTACCATATATTATCGATTGATGAAAAATGTGTTTAAATTGGCACGCAAAATGGAGTCTTGACATTAATTAAAGGGATTAACATGAACAGATACAGTGTAGTGAAACAAAATCCACACCAATATGCCTATTCTTTATTCCATTAAAAATTCTTAATGTAAAATGTTAGTGTAAATCGAAAATTATACTTTCAAATTAATTTGTATATTATATTCTTGATCAAATGGATTTTCTTAAAAATGCTTTATGTAATGAAAATCACTTATAACGGATTCTAAGATATGGAGCATATAAATGTAGAATATTCTTAATGAGAAGCTATTGAATACAAACATGTAATACTATTTCTGGTACTAAGTTAACTATAACTGAAAATGAATATTTTAAAAGAATGATCATAAATATATTAAATTCAATTTTAATAATATATATTGTCATTTTATGAGCTGCTTGGTTAATTAAATGACTTGGTAAAATACTTATTTTCAAAATAGTATTTATAACAAGTGAAAAAAAATTTAAAAAATATATTTCATATTACCTGGAAGAAGATTGTCAAAATCAATTTGTAATGTAATTAATTGCTAGATCCGTATTTCGCTTTTAGTAGGACACAAAAGACAAGAAATTTCAAATATGAATGTTGGGATCTTTGATAAAGAAATAACAAAAAATAATCTGATAACAATTTTACTTATTTTGAATTTATGTCTTGGGCTCTTTATAAATTTTAAAAGAATTTCTTTCAACATCATGAAGCCTTATCTTTAAACTAATTGTAAAATTTTTTTCACTCTAATTAATAATTTGTATTTTTAGTTGAAATCATAAGTCATAATAGAATAAATATGTTAAAAATCCATGAAACTCATTCAATCATGGTTTGTAATAATAAATTAGATATAAAATTATTTTGAAATATAAATAAAAATTTTGTAATTTATTCATTAAATCGTGCAGCTCTTCATAATAATTGAAGTAAATTAATTGCACATGTGAATAAATAATTATTTTATAAATTACCGGACATTCAGAAAATATCTTACCGATTTAGATCATGATATAAGCGAGATGTTCATACTGTAAAAAATAGAGTATTTTATTAATATCTTATTGGGTAATTTTTTAAACTGTATGCTTCTGAATTGGAATTCAACAATTTCAATTTAAATCATTAAATAGATTTATTTACAACCCCAAACCACTTGGTTCTAATAGTATGCAGATATATTTTTCAAAGCTTGTCGGTAATCTCGTTGAAGTAAAGGCATTAATATAAGATGAAATAGCTTTTTACAAATAGAGCATACATTATAGCCTTCACCTTATTATTTAGAATGATCTGAAATGGAAATAAAAAATCGCCGTTTATTGCAATTTTTGAAGAAATTGCATTAAATTATATGTTTATAAACTTTTCTAATAAATTATATGTTTTAAAGCAAGCAGTCTCATTCAATAAAATAAAAATTCAGCAGCAAATAAATAGTTCACAAGGTCTTTCATTGTTCAAATGTGCTTGATTAGGAATGTATTAAAACCTTTTTAAATAATCCATATTTCAAAATATTTGTTTAAAAGAGCCTTTTTTGTACAATATAAAATACACAAGTAAGAAAGAATATCACAGCAAGAACAATAAGTACTTTGTCTGTCACTTCTCGTCTTCCATATTTTTGCAATAATGTTTTTGACTGATGAATGATGCTTCCCATTGTTTTGAATTCCTCTCGTGTATCAGTGACCACTCCAGAGGAGCTTATGAGGGTATGCAGAGACTCCTCGCTTTGCTTTACTTGTGTAGCCATCATGTTTTTAATTGATAACAGGTTGTCAGTAATGCTGGATGACTGTTTGGATAAACTTTCCTTATCTGCTCTGACACGCTTGCGAGGTGCCGTAGTACTCCTCTCAAATAATTCTTCCTTGGTTTGCTTGTCAAGTAGAGCTTGAGTAGCCAAATTAGCTTTCCTCAAAGCAAATTGATTAGATGCATATTGTTTTTGATATTTCTCTACATCTTTAAGCAAATTGTGTTTATCACTGTCCTTGTCTTGTTCACGAGCCAAAAGTTCGAGTTCCTCGATAGCCTGTTTCATGGATTTCATGCCCTCCGATACTTGCATGTTCAGAGTATTGAGAATCTCTACCGGTCCTTTACATTCTCGGATATCTTGCACTAGAGCTTTCACTTGCAAGTCGGATTTGACGATATCTTGTTGAATCAACCGAATGGTGGATTCATCATATTGGCGACTGCTTGTAGATTTATCCGAGTGAAACATTTTTTAGCTGGAAGTTCCTGAAACAAACTGTTAATACAAAAAGTTAACTGATCCCACAGTTAACGTTTGTAATTCGACGTAGTATCTCCGTGACTGTTGCCATTTTGTAGAAAGATATCAAACTAATAAAAGAAAACATAGCAGTTTTTTTTCTCTGTTTGTTTCAGTGAGATATTATAATTTTCATTTATAGTATAACAATTTTATCAGAATAAAAATTTAACCTTTAAAATAATCGATTTAATACAATTCACATTATTTTATTTATAATTCCTAAACTTTTAAAATTAATACGATCTTTTTACTAAGTTAAATTATAAAGTGTAGATGATTATTAAAATGTAATAAAGAAATGTATTTAATGTGTGAAATGTTTTATCTTTTAAACATTAAACCCCTCCCCGCTCATGTAATGAAACTTGCCAAACAAAACCAAACTTAGTTTGCGTCTATTCCATTTTGAGCGGGGGGGAGATGAGTAAGACACAGAGCGTCCTCTACCCAGAAATGCGTAGTTGAGTTTGTCGTGATTCGGTTTTGGCGTGAGCGAAAAGACCGGTGGTTTTGAGTAAGAATTTTTTTATAAATTGTTTTTAAATTTTCGCATATTTCTTTAGGTGTTGAAGGAATTTTATGTTCCTGCATGCATTAAATATGATTTATGTAATCATTGGGGACTGAACAATGATTCGAATGTTTTGTAATGTATTGATTATTAGAACGTATTTCAGTTAAAAATTATTAAAAGTTTTCTGAAAATTAATTAATTGTATTTTTCTAAGACACTTTTGTTAGAATTGGATAGATTTGGTTTACACAATGAAGAATTTAATATTTAATTGGAAAAACAATTTTTTTTAAGGTCTGTTAATAATTATTGGACGTTGTTGGCTTGTTTCCACTGTTTTTTGTATAAGATTTTTAGCATTATTTTTGAGTAAAAAAAAAAAAGATTAAAAAAAATTTTTTTTAGCATATTTATATTTAGTTATTATTCTTTTCCTCATGTTTTTAAAGAAATAATTAGGCCATTATGACAATGTAATGTGAATTATTAAGATCCATCATTATTCCATTCACATATTTATATAAATATTAATATTTTTATACAGTCTATTGCTTGAAACAACTCTCTAAATTAGTTTGGTTGCTTTATGAAAAGATTGCCACGATATCTGCACATGCCACTTCTTTTGACCCTAAGATTTCATACCTGTTTAAAAACTGAAAACTTTGAAGTTCTGTATAATAAAACATAAAAAAGAAAACAATAAAAAAAAACAAGCTTATATTGTAAAATTGATAGATATTTCCTCTTTCACCAAAAACTCTTCATTAGGAAGAAAAGTATATCTGTATGTGTTAAAGCTTATCATCAGTGGCTATAAATGTAGCTGTTTTTGGAATTAGATTGTGCACTTATTCAAGATCAAATTTTAAAGTTGTTCTGTCACCTTATTGAAATTGTAGTCATTCATGTTCAAAGGTCTTCTCTCCTCTGTCAGTGGCTGTTCTCTCCTCTGTTGGGCAGGGTGATTTTATGCCTTTTTAATGACTTCATATAAATGTTCAAATGATACTAAAAAGTTTTAATTATATAAATAAATTTACCTATGATACATCTGAGTATATATTATAATGTTATAAATAATCTCAGTAAATAATTAATTGCATTAAATTATGCATAAGATAAAACATAGTATCCTGAACTACGTCATTATATCTGGGATATTAATTTATTTCTATCCGAAATAATTGATGTAAAATAAAAATAGCAAAGTAATCAAGCTTATATTTTCTATTATAAGATTGTTTAATCCTTTTCCAGAATCTTATTATTCATGCATTTTATTGATTATCAAATAAGTATGACTTTGGAAGTTTCACCATTCTTTCAGTTATCTATTGCATATGAAAAAGATTTTGGAAGTAATGTAATTTTAGTTATAAATTTTTATATCATTAAAGTTTTTGCTTAGATTAGATAACTTGTAACAGTCTGTAAAGAAACATTTGTTCAAAGATAAATTAATTGAGTTGATTCTATTGTCCATTTAATCCTCTGACAGCTGCATCTTTAAACATATACGTTAACAGGTATGTCACGTTGAGGGAAATTTTCTGTTTTTTTTTTTAGAATAACAGTTGTGTAAGGATTATTTCTTGTATTATTTTCTTATTTTATTTCTTCTTTATTTTCTTATTTCCTTCAAATGGATTCCATTCGATATATCCAATTATATAAATGGCTCTTTATTAATTTAATAGAGGAGTTTCTTTATTATTTCAGTTTGGCTGTTGTGGGTTTTGTAGCATTAAATATTTAATGAACTTTTGAATGTCAGAGGATTAAAAAAACAATTCCTGTGCATAGTCGGTGGATTCGAATTCTACTTTTTGGTTATGATCAGTAACGATCTAATTATTGCTGATGATATGAGTAACATTGCTTATTAATGCAACTAACATATCCTATTAATTTGGTTTTTTTGAAGTATCGTATTGTTTATGAAATGCTTTGTTTAACAAAAGATAATGCGATATAACTGTACCAAAAAGTAGATTTCAACCGGTCAGGGGTGATTGCGACCCCATTTAAAAAATGTAAGATACCATATATTTTGAAATTATTCAGAATAACCATTTATTACATATATAAACATGCTTTGACATATTTTGAAGCAATTTTATTAATAAAGCATTCAGTATAACCTTTCAAAGACTTAAATTTTTTAAAGTTATTATTATATTGCTTCACTTAAATACTTACCTTTATAGTATCTCTTGTTTTAAGAAGTATTAATTTTAATTTGCTTTTTGGAGAGAGGGTGGTTTGTAATTTTGAGTCCTGCCACAGTTTCATTAGTAAAACATGCTCTATAATTTTTTTATTAATAATTTCACAAATTTAATTACCTTTATAGTTTTCCTATTTAAAAAAAATAATAATAGTTAAATTTTGCTTGCTTTTTAGGAGAGAGTGTTTTCAAGTTCTGGACACTATTACATTAATATTTTTCTTTGCCAGAGTATGATCAGCTAGAGGCTTTTATGTAGAAGATGGATTTTATTTGGATTTTGAGTATTCTTTTAGAATCTTTAGTCTTCCAATCAACATAATGAAGATAGATAAGGAATAGGAAAATAATTCATGGATTATATTGAGGCATGAAATTATTTTATAAATTATTCCCTAAAATATTTATTATGTGTGGCAAGGTAAATTTTTTTTGGGAAAAAAAAAAAAAAAAAAAAACACTTTTTTTTTTTTTTTTTGGTTTTGTTTATTTTATAATTGCACATCATCTAGATAACCAGGGTCCAAGGTTGTCTAACACTTTGCCACATTATTTCTAATAAATAGAAGTTGAATAATATATTTGTTCTGAAAAAATTGTAAGATAACAAGCCTGCTTTTTATAAAATGGGAAATTCTGGATTTGAGAAAGTAAAAATTGTGGAAATGGACCATATTTGAAAACTACAATCACCCCTGTATCATTATAGAATGTATCTATATGTATGGAATTTAGTTTTACAGAAATATGATTTTCAACTATATAAGGTTTATATTGTTGAAATATGCTGTTAATTATTTGTTCACTGACTAAATGCCAATTGGAGACTAAGTGCCTTGGCATTTGTGATCTTTCAAGTTACAGGCCACCATGTCTCGAGCCCCAAGAACTAATCGTCAACAATTACATGTTTCAAAATATCCTCGAAGAAATGCAAAAAATAAGATAGCTATGGAGGTAAGGTCAAAATTTGTTATTTTGTTGTTGAAATTGACTTAGAATATTTAGGCTGAATTTTTTTGTAGAAGTCTTGATTAAGATTTATTATCATTGTCTATATGAAAAGAAATCTTTTTATTCATTGTTTTTGCTTCATTGATTTGGCCAATTGAAAGATGATATATTAATTTGGAAGTTAAAGTATTTTGTAACTATAATTTTATTCATTTGTTATTGAGAAGATGATGCTTAAAAGCAATTATTCAGAACTTCTGCATTGAGAATTAAGGATTGTTATTGATTTTCGTTAAATATATATGTTCTGAGTACTGGTTAAAATGCATATAATTTTCTGATCTAGGCTGCTGATTTCTGGAAGTAATTTTATTTTATTTTTTCCTATGGAGCTTGTTTGGTCTTCTTCTATATATATCTTTTTAGCAGTACATCTGAATTGCAACTTTCATTATTTGAGTTCATTATTTATTACTTCAGTTCATTAACGTATTTCATATACTGGAATGTTTGAATTCAGTTCATTTGAGTAGCAATTGTTATGCATATGTCAGACAGTTCCTTCCAGTAGATCAATTTCTGAAATTTCTTCATTTTATTTTTAATTGTATGTATTTTTATATTAATATAAATAATTATCAAAAAAAAAAAAAAGAACTCTGCTTTTTTTTTTTTTTAATTTTAAATATTTTCTTACTCTTTGGAAATTTTTGAAGAATTTCTTTTCTTTAGAATTCTTATGTCTGTTTCTGAGTATGGCACATTTTTGTTCCTTGTATTTTTGATGTGGAATATTTTAAAACACGTATTTCTTCTTGTAATGTAAAAATATTTTTTTAAGTGTATTTAATGTCAGTTTTGTAGTGGTTTGAAAACCTCCTCAGTTGGACATTTTTTCTTTGTTATTTAAAAACAAATATTTAATGAAATTTGTTATATTTCTGAAAGTAATCATGTTGTGCTATTCTGAAAAGAAACTTTTTTTTTGTTTTTGTTTAAAGAGTTAGATTTTTATTCATTAGAAAAGTTTTGTCTTGAAGTGATTTTAATAGTTTCTCTTTTTAAATCCTGTACTATTACATTAGTTTTTTTATGCTATTAAAATAATATAATGCCTTTATGCTTTATGCTATTAAAATAATATAATGCCTTTATGCTATTAAAATAATATAATGTACTGTGTTTTTCTTTTTATTATTCCAAGAATTTGTTGCACTTTTCTACATATCCTGATAGTAAGGTTTCAATATACAAATGTTAGTGAAAAAATGATAATTTTTTTTAAAGGCATGAGCAGTTAAAGTTTTAAATATCGTAATCCTTTTTATGTATTTGGAGAAGGGTGAGATTTTACATTTTGGTATACGTTACTATTCTTGGTGCATTGGTTGCATATTTTAAATGTTATTTATCAAACAGAACTTTATTATTTCAATGATGTTTCAAACTTTAGTTTATCTTAGTGCATGTTCTTAGTTTTTATTGAAAAATCATTAAAATATTTTTTTGAAGTATTCTTTTTCTTAGTGAAATAGTTTAAAAATTAGAAAACACTGAAAAATTCCACTTATGCTCTTATAATTGAAATTTTTCATTTTTGTAACATTTCACAGTTAAGTTTCTTAATATCTATCATGAATGCCATATATCCTTGTTCCAGTAAAATGAGAACAAAAACAGAAAAGATAATCTAAAAAATCAGTAATTTTATATGTAATTATATTTTGATTTACTAATGGTTTGATTTCATTATAATAATTTTAAGAATTACTTGAAGGGAGGTAATTTATTATCAAGGAAAATCTATTAAAACATAAATTAATTACAAAAATATAAATTGCAATTTTTGTAGTTTGAAGTATAGTAGTGAACTTAGCATCAGGTTTTGATCCCATATTTAATTTTAAATGAAACCTTTTTGATCTAGATTTAGTTAGTAGTTAATTTTAGGTCAAACATTATAAAAATGATGTAATTATATGCACAGAACTTGTTTGGATAATTTTTGAGCAGCTTTTATTTAAATGTTTTTAAAATTAATTTTAAGGAATGATTTTATGAAGTTGACCCATTGTCTTTGAAAACTTCTAACACATTATAAACCTGATACTGTATGATCAAAGTTCACCACAGTTTTAAAATATTTTTTCTTACACTTAGTATTATTAAGTTACTGAAACAATTGTTTGGTAGCACATAATTTTAAAGATTGATTTTTGTTCTGCAGTGAGGTGGCATATTACTTCACGAATTTCATTGTTATCCATTAATTGGAATTTATGGTGGTTTTCTGTTTATTTTGTATACCAAATGTGCAAAGTTCCATAGATACAAGACAAGGCATGTTTTTTGGCAACCATGGTACTATACTCTGTTTCACCCTAACTTGGCAGTATTGTAAAAGGCAGAAAATGTGACGCTCCGCATTGGGAAAGAGTTCCCCAGCAATTCCGACTTTAAAATAGTTAAAATGCTCAGAAATTTATCAAATAATATCATAAATTACAGAAATCTTTTTTTTATCAGTATGTATTTAAAATTATTCTCAAGTTAGAAGTGTTTATCTGTTAAGTATTTTGTAAATAAAGCGAACAAATAAAACGAAACGATTGACATAATGAATTCCACTTTGGCTAGAACCGGTCTTCAAGGTCAAATATTTGGCGCGCTTTTCTTTTACGTCTCCGCCAACTCAGCTTCATTTAGTTCCCAACCATTATCATCTTTCGTACTTTTTTATTCTCGCTTTTTTACCAGCTGATATTTTTGATACTATTAATCACATTAGTAGTTATTAATTTTGTTTGGTGAATATTTATTCGATTCGTCATTTCTATTCACTTCTAAACTGTCTGAAAAAGAAAAAGTGTTACACCGAATACGCTGTGCGCACCTTCAAGACGAGTGAAATCAACAAAAAGTGCAACATGAAAACAGAAATAAAGGCATCCAGTCCTTTAAGTACCCCTGGAAAGAAGCGATCAGGCTCAGTAGGTAAACATTCAGGTCATCTTATGAAAAAGTAAATATAATGATGTAAAAATGATGATTTTACATTAAAATATGATGATTTTACATTATCCTGTATCTGACGAAAAATCCATGCATTTATTCGTAGAAATGAGATCCCAACATTAGATAAAGTTTTAAAAGATGTGAACGATGATACAGATATCTTTTCTAAAAACATTAACCGAACTACGCTTTACAGAACATTGAAAGATTTAGGGTTTTCTTTTGAGAAACGATGAAACGAAATGAAATAACTTTAATGATTTATTAAAATAATGTATCAATAATATTGAACAAAATAATGAAAATAAGGAAAAAATTAATTCTCTGATTTAAAATGATAATATAATAAAGTTAATAAATATTTACTATTTGGCGAAAAATTAGTGAGATAAAGTTCCGCCAGCGATCTACATTTCTAGTAACTTTATAGTTTAAAGTAACCCAGTTCCCCTCACAGCGACTGTGATTCGGCATGCGTAGAATATTCACTACTGCCAAGTTAGGGTGAAACAGAGTATAACAGAAAACAAATAGATATTTATGCTTTATAGTTGTTGTTGACTTAGTTGAAAAATATCAAATTTAGTGCCCTATCTAACTTGTGAAATTCTATTAGGTGAGTGGAGACAAGGAGGAGCGCAAGGAAGGTCGCAAGGGGCGCAAGCCGGGCAGGAAATCATCAAAGATCGACATGAAGGCCAAGTTGGAACGCAGTCGACAGAGTGCCCGGGAGTGCAGGGCTCGGAAAAAAATCCGTTACCAATATCTGGATGAATTGGTAGCGGACAGGGAGAAGGCTGTCTTGCAGCTCAGGAAGGAACTTGAGATGGTAAGACTGGTATTCTTTATTATTACAATACCTTGATTATTACAATACCCTGATTACTATATATTATACCCTAATTATTATTATTATACCATGATTTTTTATTATAATACCCTGATTATTATTATTATTATACCCTGACTTTAATATTGTTTATAAAATTTTCATTTTTGTATACATTTCACAACTACTGAATAACAGAAGTCCTGTTTGTTTTATTAAATTGATAACCATTACAATTATGCCAGTAATATAAATATTATATAATATAATGATTGTATGACTTATTTTTCACAGTACACCTAATGAGAGCCTATTAACATATATTGCCTTCTCCGTAATAAATAAAGTAAAATGCTATCCTAATCAGTCTGTCACTACCTCGTATAATAATAATTTGAATACCTCGACTTGACAAATGGAACTTTTTTTTGTAACTCTAGAGCCATTAATAATGATTTTAAATTTCCGGTTTATTATTACTTTTTTCCCAATAAAGTGATATTTTTGATCTTGAAAATTTCTGTAATTTATAGAAAAATATTAAGTATTATTTTTTTGAACAACTTTGAAAACAATAATGTTAAACATATTAGATATTTATGTAAACTTTTGTTTATGTAAACTTTTGATTTTGTAAAAATATATTATTGGTTGTAATTATTAGTTGCAAAGAAATTTTTGAAATATAAAATCTTTTTGAAGAAATATGTAATCAATGCAATTATAGGCAATTTGAAAATGATATATCATTTATAATATATCAGATTTTATAAATAAAATTAAGTATTTTAACTAAGTTTTTAAACATATATTTAATATTTGATTCTTAAAGTTTCATAATTGTTAATTAAGGCATATTAATAATAATTTAATATGTAGAAAAAAATTTTCTTTAAATAATTTTGCTAAATACTTTTTATTGTGATTGAGTCCAGAGAATCTGATCTCATCATCATTCATTAAAGTATTTTTAAAATTGCATTTGTGGTGTTGTAAAAATGAGTAAACTTTCAATTCCCTTATGAGTCTGTAATATTCCATGCCACTTTTGAATTATATCCAAACAAATTTTTAAAAAAATTCTAGTTTTTGTGGAAATCTAGTTACAATATCCATATATTACATATGCATTTTCTATATATTCCTATACACTGTTGTAAGAAATTAAGAGAATTTTTATATTTGATCTATGATCTCCAGAACTCATTCTCGAGAAATTCGTTGACCAGAAGAGCTCTATGTGGCTTCGCGTTATCGTCCATTAATATGAACTTGGGTCCCACTGCACCCTGGAAAAGGCAAACATAGGGCTCCAAGATCTTATCCCTATATTTTACACCAGTTACAGAGCCTCTGTCAAAGACGTGGAGAGGTGTGCATCTAACATGATGCCTGCTCAGACCATTACACCACCATTGTCATAACTGTCGATTTTGTGGACATTGGAGGGTAGGTAGTGGGTCCCTAGCTCTCTCCATATGAAAGTACGGTGAGAATCGGTGTTTAGGCTAAAACGGGACTCGTTGGTGAAAAGAACGGTTGCCCATTGCTTCATACTCCAATCGCTATATTGCCTGCACCATGCTAATCGGACTCTCCTGTTCGTAGATGTGAGCGGGAAGCAATCAGCTGGTCTTCTGGCAAACAATCCTCTCTCATTCATTCTCTTGGAACAAGTCATCCTTGATACATGGGTTCCTGTGACTACATACAGGTCCCGAGAGAGCTGAGAGGCTGTAGCCCCTCTGTTACGCCTCGCTAAAATGGACAAATGGCGATCTTCTCTGGCCGCCGTGGCTCTTTGACGACCCTGCCCAGGCTTTCTCTTGATTGATCCATTATCCTGTCCTGGAAGCGTTTCCATAGGTTACACGCGACACTGGGCCTGCCTTTAACCTGCCCACAATTTGCCACCTCATTCCATCATCTAAACGTTGGTGGTTATTTTTTTTTACTGTTCCGATGTGAATTTCGCCGATGTGTGCTAGCGAACGAAATTTGTCTTACCCTCCATGCGCTTATAAAGCCGGTTTTTCTGCTGGCTCCAACTACACACACGTGTACGCTTATGTATTAGATGTACAACACTTGCATTTTTACCTAGAAGCAGTGGTTTTTCCTTCAGTTCAGTTCTTTTCATGCAGTTCGATAAAATATGTAAATTCTCTTAATTTCTTACACCAGTGTATTACAATATCAAAATTTTTTCGTTTTAGTTGTGAATTTATCTGTGTTATAAATCTGAGAAATTATTTGCTTTGCAGTTTTATCACTTAATAATTTTAAGAAAATACTGTTATGGAGCAACATTTTAATAGATCTTATATTTCCACTGCTTAAACATATTTTGTACCCAACTGTAAAATTAAGAGAAATATCTGAAAATAAGAGGAAATTCAGTTTTTTTTTCTGATTAGAAAAATTTGAAGTTGCTAATTATTTCTTCTTGAGCAAAAGTGTTAAAAAAAAGTTTTAGGTATTATGTATTATTGTAATATTTCATTTTCAAAGACATTGTTACAAGAAAAGCATATTTATTTTTGGCAATAACTTATTCATTTAAGAATATCTAATCTGCGTACTTTCAAATTTTTGGGATATCAAATAGGGTACTTTTTATTTCGTTTTCATACATAATCTTATTTCTTACCTGCGTGTTAAATACAACTTCTTTCAGAATAGGAATAGAAGTTTCTGAAAAAGATTTTCATCATGGAGTGACTTGGTTTAATTTCACAGCTTTCTCTGACTTGCGTAGCCATGTCATATGTCTCTGATGATTATATAGAATAAAATAACCCTTTCTGTGCATCTGTACTGTGTGTTGACACTGAACTCTAAAAATTAGTAAATGTTGTTATTAATAACAAACAGAATATAATCTTGTATTACTTTACTTTTTAATTAAATTCATGATAAAAAAAAGAATGAAGAGTTTTGATATTTGCCATCATGGGAAAAGCGATTTTCTATGAGTTTCATTGTTATTTGTTGAATCACAATATGTTTCTTTTTTTTTCCCCCCACCCACAGTATACACAGTGGGCACGGGCCTTGGATGAAGGCCACATCCCTGACTCTGCACTCAAAATGGTTGAGGAAGAGAAGAGGAAAGAAAGGTTATCTGACAGGGACACCAATCGACAGTGAGTTCGTCACTGGAAGATTCTTATAGTTTCTTTTTTTTCTGATACAAAAACTTATTTTTCTAGATCTTCATGATAACTGATTCCTTTGTTTAATAGCAGTATCTTTTAAATTCATCAGATGTAACCCATATCTCTCCTTTGAATGATGAAGAGGCAAAGGATTCATATTAAAGAAAGAAGTTTTTTTAAAGTTTTTTAGAAGAAAAGAAAATTGAAAGTATTTCATGGAATTAAGTTGGACTTAACTTTCATTGCAATATTTTTGTTTGTAGTGAAATTCACCAAAAACATGTAAAAATATTAGTATGGACATTTTTTTGAATTGTTGTCTTTCATTTATTGATATGATAAAAACTATTTGAAAAACATTTGTTGAATTTTATACTTTTATGATGTAAAAGTTGATGGGTATGCAATGATATCTCCCAGTGGCTGTTGGTAAATTTCCTGGACTCGTAAAGTTACGAAATTTTGCAATTTATGGATCCATCAGTTTTATTAGATATATATAAATTCTATAATTGTTTACAGAGTTTATATACATCTTTTTTTCTTCTTTTTTTTATGAAAGGACTTAAAATGTATTTTTGTAAATAGCCAATTCAAATTTTGTTGAAAGATGTAAAAATTTAACTATATTATTTGTTATGCAATACAATTGTTGTAGGATTTGTTTTGTTTTTATGTTTGAGTTTAAAATGCTTAAATTATGTCTCTTTTGCTTTAGGATTGATTATTTTCACATTGTTTCAATTTTTTAGATGTAAATTTTATATTGATTTATTTTAATATCCAGTTAACAAATTGCTTTCAGTTGTTGCTTTTTAAAAAATTGTTAACTGAATAAAAAGATGAATGATTTTGGTGAAGTATTTGTGTATTTAAATTTTGTTGTTAAATAAAGGATGATGAGATTGAATTAATTGTTTGCTTTATTATCTCATGAATTTTTCTTGAGACACTAGATTAATGAACTTTCATTTTTAATATACATTAAAGCATAGATTGGGCGATTGATCTAGGAATTGAAGGAACTTTATTTTAACCTTCAGTAATTAAAATTTATATAAATTTTAAAAATTCATAGCCATTGAATAATTGGCTAATAATTTATTTAATTTCAATTAGTGCTAAAATTGATTTATAATAATTGTAAAATATATTCAAGTAACACAGAAAACTATCTGTGTTAATTAAATATTTTCAATATTAAAATCTCAACTTTATTTATATTGCCTTAACATCACTTCAAGAGTAATTAGCTAGAAAAAAAAGACACATTTCTATTAATCGAATTTTAAGTCCAAATTCAGCAACTTTTTACCATAATGCATATGTTTCTTCACTGCATATATTTGTTATATTTGAAATTTGTTCTGATTGCAACTCCAGCACTTCTAGACTTTAAGGAAGTAAAGTACCGATTCTTTTCCGCTTCAAATCCAGGCCCCATGCGTAGTGAGTTTTCAAGGGTCACATAGTGAATTGATTGGACCTGCATTGCTTTTTGGTTCATTTCTTTTCATTAAAAAAATCATTTCATTTCATTTTTTAATTTATTCTATTTTCACTGAACATCAGACTCTCAGAAGCAGAAGAACATTTGAATTTTATTGTGTAAAAAGTAAGAAAATTTGATTAAAAAAAGCATTTAATTTTTAAAAATAAAGTTCTGGGAGTACAGGGTACATAGTGTCATGAAAAGTCCTTAAAAAGTGCTTAAATTTGGAAACCATTTTTAAGCACCTTAAAAGTGCTTAATTTTGAAAAAAAGATCCTTAAAAATGCTTAATTTTCTCGATAAATGCAAAGAAGATATTCCTTTTTGTTTTCACTGATGATAAATCGAAAGCAGTCATAGATCTTTGTTTACTGGATATATCAAAAAAGAAAACCGATGAAAGGAAAGCATTCTGTGAAGGGATGCAGGAATTTTTCATGTTAAGATAATACTTGAACTTTTTTTCAGCAATGGGCACCGGCATATATTGGAATGATTATTCCGAAAGCGCGAAATATTAAATATGCCGAACTGCTTGCAACTCGAAAAACATTTGAACTTCTTTTACAATTAGAATTCTAAATAGTGAATAATTTATTCTAGTTATGCCTGGTGACATGTTCAACTCTTTATGTGTTCTTAAAGACCACGCAGATTAGCTCTGATCGATGAAAAATAAGAATACAGTATGGTGCGTAAGAGAAACTGATACAGCTGAGATGGAAGAAGTTCTTCTAAAAGCGTAACATGGAAAATATTTATATTTCACTGCTTTTATTCTGATTACCATGAAGTCTCAATACATATTCAATCGTCATTCTTGTTAATATGTTGTTTTGAACTATTAGGAAAGGGATTTTACTGTACGGTTATTTATTGCGATTGTAATTACTTTCGTCGACTGCGTAAAATCCAGTGAAATGAAATTTTAAGTTGAAGACGGAAGTTTTCCATAATTTCTTTTGCGGTGTACTTTTTACAATGTTCCCATTCCTTTGTAAATTATCATTTGTTGAACTAATCGACAAATGTTAGCAGATTTTTCTAAAAATAAAAACTAGGTCTGATATTTAAAATTTAAAAGAAAAAAAAGTTTTTAGATATCTTTATGATTTAGATTATATATTTTTTTTTGGTTTCACAACGAAATTTTTCTTTATCGCTCTATAAAAATTTGTCTGATTAATACAGAGCATCACTGAAACAAGGGATATGAAATTTAGTGGACTTCTGGATTTTAGAGGCTCACTAAGGATGGATTTTGCAAAATTTTAATGTATTTTCCACATAGCATTAAGGAATATTATGGCACAGAATTTATTTTTACACCTTCTTAAAGGTGTTTATACAATATTTTCCAACACTTTTCCGTGAATTTGGTTGCCACTTATTACTTCTCATTTACTTTGAATGCCTTGGAAAGCTTGCATTAAACTGTGGTATTAATGGAACGATTTTCCCATTAATATCTTTCGAATCTGACCTCCTATAGTATTTTTTGATTTATTTCGTCCTCTTTTAAAGCTTCGGAAAAATACTAGCCACTCGCATTCCATCTATAATTTCTTACCACTCACATTTGTAAACCCATTTTTTTAGACCGAAAGAAGCAAATTCATATTGTACATATGTTTGGAATTCAGTTCCGATAAAGAAACTTGATGCAAAAATCCGTTGGTGAACACAATGCGGAAAGTATCGTGTACAGCATTTGTAAGTTATCCTGCATAGATAATTAATGCTGTCTACTTTCTCTTGAATATATTCAACAACCCACATATACTCTGCATTGTGGAAATTAAAGAACTGTTACAAAAAGCTAATGAAGCAAAGAATTTTTCACTCTTAGCGAAGTGCAACAATATATAAAAAAATTGCTTTTATAAGATGTGGAATCTGAAATTTGCAATGAGGAATTTCTTTTTAAAAAATTTAAGATTACCTGTGATAATAGTGTTCTTGTTTCTATGCTTATTATTTCTATTCATATCAATATTTATATGAATAGAAAATGTCTTATATAATCAATTTTTTTTTAATAAAAGTAACGTTAAAATAAAAGCTGTATGCATTATTTAATTTAATTTGTCAATACAAAATAATACTGTCAGATTTTCGTCATTTTAATTTTAAAATTTGAGTTGGGTACTTTAAAAATTAGGCGAGGGAAACAGTCACGTACCTGTTGTTCTATATGGTCCAAATAAAAATAGAAACCGTTGGCCGTAGGGGAATAATTGTTAATTATTACATTATTTATAGATTTAATAGTATATATTACATAGATTTAACATGTATTTTCAAAACTTTATTGGAAATTGCTTGCTAGAAAACAATGTCGATTCACTTGAAATTGCTGTGAAATGACTAATTTAATTGCTCATTTCATGTTAGTGATACAATGCACATTCAATTGCCATGTATATATCTGTGGCATGAAGTTGTCTTTACGCATTGCGCAGATTTTTTTTAGTGGAAAAATTATTTTTCATTTTTTTGCTTGTTATGCAAAAGAGAAAACCGAAGTTCACACTAAAAAAGTTTCAGTGATTAAAAGCATGGATTGCGAACACTAATTTAATAACATTTCAAAATAAATGTAATATGCAATTTAAGGAAAATTGATGAAATATATAAAGAATTAAAAAACAGACAAAAAAGGTCATCGAATCAAAATGTGTTTTAATAAAAAATACAATTTCTCCTGGTCGAAATAAATGTCGTGTATATGTGAAGTTTAGAATTAATTTTCTCACTCTTATAGATTCTGCTGTGTTTTTGAGAGTAGTAAGTTTTTAAAAATACTTAGAAGTGACTTGCATAGAAAGTCACTTTGCATTCCCAACTGGGAACATTTCATTGACATCCTAAGCTATATTCATGTATTATAAAATTTGTAAAAGTTATAATTTTTCCTTTTTAATCTATTTTTTCCACACTTGTGAAAAAGAATAGTGTATTATTTGATTATTTCACTCTTATATCGAAGGGTATAGTTTATTATATTAAGGATTATAGTTTTAAAAGAGATATTACTGAAATGTTCAAAAAGTCACCGACAGATGGCAGTAGTATCAGATATTAAGTGCACTTTATATGATAGTTCCAAACTTAACAATAGATGGCGACACCACAACATAGTGGGTGCCCAACATTGTCCATCAGAGATAGAACAATAATTTAAAATGTCTATAATAATTTCTGAAAATAGTAAGAATCTGGTAAAGTTTATGAAATATGCTGATTTAAATCTTGTATAGCTTCTCGTTCAGAATATTAAAGTAACAATACACTGATAAACTTTATTGTACATACTTATTATATAAATACTTCTTACTATATTTGTTGTGCCCATCGTTTTAGCAAGTGAGCTGATTGGACTGAAGCCTAAAGGTGCCAATGATTCAGCCATAATTTACTATACTCAATTCACACAAATTTTTAAACAAAAAGGAGTTTAATTTTGATTTTAAATATATTAAAAGCAAAATCTTAATTAAGCTCTTAATTAGCTAATATCAGATTTTGTGATGTTTAATTATCATGCATCATTAAATACCACGTTCTCAAATTTTGATACCGAGATAATCAGTGAAAAAAATCCCAATATAGACAATTAATTGAATTTATCTAACAGCCAATGATTAAATAGATAGCTGTGCACTGTATTATAGTAGTACTACAGATTTCGTTTTTTAATCTCCGTATACTGCACTTTATTAAAAAATATTACAGTTTGTTTATTAGATATTTTTAATAGTTCATAGTTGTTCAAATTCTTACTTCTAGTGGCTAGCATTGAGCACTCAAGTTTATTAAGATGGCCTGGGTGTACAAATTAAGATTAATTATGCAATGCTCAATTGATACCTCTTGACTTTTGAGTTATTAGAATAAAATGGATGAAACCTGAATTTAAATTTAATGTTTTTCACGATTTTCAGAGAAAAGTCATGATTAAAGTTTGCGATATGTTCTGATATATATATATATAATTCACGTCTGTTTTCAAAAATGAATGAATACTTAAAAGAAATTGTCATTTTCAAAACTCAAATGACCTTCTTTGGTCTTTTTAAATTATAATCATGATATTTCTGTACGTTGAGAAAGAATTGAAGTGATAATTAAAAAAAATTGTTTTATCATTGAAGAACTTGAAGTGCTTATATTTAAATTTGATGTTTAATATATGGAGTATATTTCATCAGTTCAATGTCAGAAAACGATGCCTCAAATATTATATTATTGCAGATGCCATTATTTGACACAAAGTTGGGGAGTCCTTTAAATAATAGAGAGACTCAATAAAAATATTGATAGTTTTGTAGATAAAAATAATGTAGAGCATATTTTTGTTCCTTTCTGTGATGTTTTGATGCATTTTTTTTCATTTGCATATTCTTAGCTGTGAAGATTATTTTACAGCAAGGGTAATTTTATTTCCAGAAAGTAATACTTCTTCAATAATTCATTTCAATAATTCTTCTAATAGACTTCATCGATCATGACTATTGCCAGAAAGTAATACTTCAATAATTATATGACTTCATCGATCATGATTATTGGATAATATGGATCAGATTACTTTGGATAATATTTCATGGATTGATTTTGAAGATTAACAACTTATGTGATGCTATTTGGGGGATATTAAGAGTGATGCTCTTACTTTTAAAGCGTTGTTAAATAATGAGTGACTTGTGCTTTCACCTTCTCTTTCTTTTCAAGTTTTCGCACCATACCAACGCGAGAATATCTGTCCGTCATATGAGGTTTAAACGTGCGCTATTTTTACATGCAAGCTGGATCTTTGATGGAATACAGTCTCGAATCTGAAAATTTCAATATCAAATCCAAACGCTTGCCAAAGGCTTTGAAAAGAGACTTCATAAAGTAAGGAAAATAGCTAAGTTATAATTAAAAATTCTGTATTATTTAAAATTAGCCGTCTTTAACGACCAGCTTGTTCCCTCAGATTATTGAATTTTTCGGCTGTTACATGTTAATGTGGTATCCATTAACATTTGATATTGTTTGTTCCATTAACATTGTTTTTTAAATTTCACCTTGTTTTTTAGACCGCAAAATATAAATAAAATATAAATAAGACCGCAAAATATAAATAAAATAATAAAAATAAATTAAAAAGAATTATAATCCGTGCTAATTAAAAAGTGTAAATACTACGAAATGAAAGCGAAATTCCTACTTTTGAATTAATGTCCAGGGAAAGCATTTTTTGAGCCTTCGTTTTAACAAAGGCAAAAACAGGTGATTGAATGCTTTGATAGATCAGTTTAAATTTCATTTTAACATTAAAAATCAATTGTTACAAATTGTGTACTATATTTAGAAAATTTATTAAAAAATAAAAAAAGATGGAACTGATATAATAATTTTTCAAGATAACCATTTTTGATTATAGTTTTGGAAGATATGGTCGACAATTTCCAAATGTAAGTCATGGCAATCACCCATTTCGAAATAATTAAGCTTATTTTCGCGGTCGATTACATTTTGATTGGGACCTATTGCTTAATTTCATGTACATCTTCTTTTCTCTAATTGTATGGGGTTTTTGTTGCGCCCTATCCAGAGCATTTCTAATATTATTTTCAGTATCATTAATGAGCGAAGCATTGAAGCGAAGTGCAGCTGTAAGAACGTTCAATAAAGTAATTTGAAACGTTTATATAGTGATTTGTTTATATTTCACCGTTGCTATTTGACACTATCTAATAAGAACGTTGTCTATGACACGTAAGCTAGTGTATTTAAGCATTATTATATCAATAATATCAGCTTATATAAATGAATAATTCAAATTTGTTACAATTTTTACAAGTGTCTGACCTTACTTGAACTTGATATCTAGTATATATTGGAGATCAAGGTGCTATACCAGAGATCAGTCTATGTTTTCCAATAGCATCTTAGCAATAAGCTTGGTTTTAACATAGAAATGCTTATTTGAGGGATACAAAAGACATACCATTAGCCAAATTTTGATTTTTTTCGAAAATGGATCTTAATTGTTCAATAAATTGTAATATGTCCGCAAGTACATCTGGCCTTGTTTTCATACACCAATCGTAATGAATAAATTAAGTTTAAACCTAGCCCCTCTGTAGCCTGCTGGAGGTATATAACTGACTATAATAAAGTGTTAAAACGATGATAGAGCAGTTGTATTTCAGTCCTTTCTTTCTTATTTACTTTCATCTTCCTAATGGGTGTAATTTCCTGAACGAAATGAGGTGTGCGCCACTAAATGGACATATACGAAGCGTAATGATCAGATCATCAGGAGTGTAAAGTACTGTTTTTGTATTTCTGAAGGAAATGTGAGAAGCTGACGCTTGCAAACGATGTAGATATAAGAGAAAGGAATCTCGGTTATCTTTGTGTATTTATATGTCTAATGATTTGCAATTTTATAATTGTCTTGTAGGGTTTGATGCTTGTAATGATTTAATGTCCCAGATTATGTCTGTAGTTTTATTTATGTTCGTGAGTACTTAAGCGAAGTCTCTCTCCTTCAAGTTCTCTCTAAACGCTTTGTGATGTTACGGTTGATTATTACCAATTTACCGTTATTGTTTAATGCAAGTGCTGATATTGAATAAGTTTTATTACCCTTATATTTTTTTATTTCCGTGTGTAATAAAGCATTCTTATTTGTTACTGAGGCAGTTAAGTTATATTAACGTCCCTTTGTAAAGCAACACTAGGGCTATTTTGGGACGGACCTCGTCATTTTGAACCACGGTCAGATGACGAGGATGACACCTGAGCTGGCCCCATCTCCACACCACATCACACCAGCGGTAATACGTTTGGCCCTGATGGATTTAACGTGCAACAGACCCCCTTACACGGCCGTTGTTCGATGGAATCGGATCTCGAACTTGAAACCTTACGGTTCACGAGCCGAAACCTTACCACCAGGTCACCGTGGCCACTGAGGCAGTTGAACTTTCCACGGTAGAACCTACGAACGATTTTTTGAAGATTTTCCATAAGACTATTAATTGAAAACTAAGATATATGAAACACTGTGATTAAAATTTGAATTTATTTAAAATATTTCTATAAACGTCTTACCTTTAAAAGGTCTTTAATATTTACTTTTTGGTTAAAAAAAACAATTATTCTCTGCTATTTTTATTTTTATTGCTAACTGCTTTTGATGATCAGCTTACTTTCACTTATATCTCTCTTGTTACATTTTGGGATTCTTTCAAGAAAATGTTTTTAAGCATCATATTGTGACAGACATTAGCCGTGTTATTTTAGAGGTCCTACACTTGTCCTGCTCATAGTGTTTATGACCCAACTTTAATAGAATTCCCGTGACTACTAGCGTTATTAAAAACGTAATTGCCAGGTTTACATTTTTATCTTCATGATACTATACTTCATTTTCTTATTCTTCATTAGCCGCTTTTGACGGTCAACATTTTCACCGCTGCCAAAATTTTTAATTAAATATTTTATGTAACTGCTTTAAATACCTTTCTCAATAAAGTATTTTTAAATTTCAAACTTTGACAGATAAATGACATGTTTTAGAAGACTTACACCAATCTGTTTATTATTCTACGAATCTTACAGCATTTTTATTATCTCACCTAAAATTTGAACTTTAATTTGAGACAGAAGTCATTAATCTTTAATTATTTTTTTTTGCAAAGAACTTTCTTGCTGAAAACTGGAAGCATTAAAAAAATTTTTTTTCATCATTGTTTACTTGTTAAGACTTACTTACTTATTAAGTCTTACTTGTTATTTATAACCCTTAATTGTAAGTATAATAAAATTTCGAAAGTTTACTAAAAGCTCATTTTGAACACAAACTTTTTCATCATGGGAAAAATAAGTCATATTTTTATATCTTCAACATGAGCAATGGGAGAAAATTCCAGGGGGAAATATTTCTATCAACAATGGAAATGATATATGAGTTTCTTTACGAGAGTAAAATACATAAGATTGTAAAATGAATTTAAAATATTGTTAAAAATGAATAAAAATCGATAAATAAAACTCTACATAGCAATTATATTGATTTCATTAAATATATATTTTTTTAAATTTAAATTGTTGCAAAATTTTAAATTTAAATCTTGTATTACATTTTCGATAATTTATCGGGAGTGTCAAAATTTCATTTAATCTTTAATTAATTTAAATTATAAGAAATAACTCGAAGGTGCATTGTCACTTTCCTTGTTATTTCTGGGACAAGTTTGATGGTTCTAGGTCTAATGATCTATTCTGTAGAGAACGCTCACATGCAAATGCGCACGCACACGCGCAAAAACGCGAGCGCGTACGCATACACAAACACACGCACACACACATTTAATTTATGAAATCGTAGATAGTGCTCTGGTTATTTTGAACTTCTTGAAACATATATATGATATTCAAGAATATGAAATAATTATGTTTAGATAATAAACTTCACAATAGCTTTTGTTTGTGGCATTTTATTAAATTTCAATAATTTTTCCAACAAAATAAACACTGAATAACATAGTTTAAAACGACTTCTTTTCAACATTTTTTTATTGTTAAATTCATTCTCTATAATTTCTTTTCAGGACCACATGCAGCAACATTCCTTTTAAAAATGCACAGCGGATAAACACATATGCAGATAGAGAACTTCTTTCTTAAAACATATGCACCATCTTACACCAAAAGTTGCAACTTACGAGAATTATCGAAAAGAGGATCTTTATCTATATTTTTGAAGGATTATGAGATTCGATGGTTCTCCAAGCAAAAATTCGATTTATAAAGAAAAAATTTTTTAATTCTTATAGTAGATGATCTTTTTTTAAGAACAACAACACAAAAAATATTAGTGAGATAACTTTTCCTAAAATCACATTCTTGTCTTAAATAACTAAAAAAATTCTGGTTTCACATTAATTCAATCATACATAAATATTTATTTCGTTAAGATATTGAATTGAAATGAAACATCAATTTCGATTTTATTAATTCTACAAGTATTTCATTCTTTATTAATTAAATGTGATGTCTTCTTCCTTTCTTGGCAACAGTTAAGTAGAAATATATATCTGTGAATGTATAATAAATTGCACAGTTTTTGCTAAACTGGATTTCAAATAATAAACAAGGACATAATTTTTATAGAAGATTCACCCTGTTTTCATTTTTATATAATTAAATGTAATAAACTTATTTTTAGAGTAGTAATAATTTTTCTTTATAAAATCCAGACAATTAACATGTACGAATAAAAAATGATTAAAAAAAATCAGTAGCCTATTTTCACTTTCATTGTAATACACAACCAGCTAGAGATAACTGATACTTGTCAAGCATATTGCCACTCAGAGCACAAAATGTTATATTTCAAACATTTTGTTTCTTGAAATCTACTTGATTAATTTCTTATATCATTAAAAGATGCCAAGTTACTGATACTAAAATGCAAAATACTAAGATAAAGAATGCAAAATATGGCTACTTGGCATGCATTGGCGATGTAACAGAATATTGACTGGTGGATTTCAATCAAATATGACTTTTGCATTTTGAGTGACCGTATGTGATGTGTTTCAAAAAATCGTCGGCAATAAAAAAACAACAACTTATAAGCGAACAAAAATAATATCTCTTAAATACGACCGTGTCTCTAGCACGTAGAATTAATAAAAAAATGGCATATCATAACTAAAAAGCATTAATTATGAACTTTTAACTGTTTTCTTAAGAAGTTTTTTTTTTCATCGATTGCTTTATCTTTATTGTTTCAAATTATCAATTAGTATATATTTGATAGTAAGTAATAGTAACAACTTATGCTGGTATACTATAGATTCCTGCTCTTTCATTCAAAAAGTAATTGCAAATTTTTAATGAGTTAAACAATTAGCCTTTTAATAACTTTTTAAGTAATCTTACTTTGTAGAGATTTTTATAAATAATGCTCTCCCATATAAAATGATTTTGCATAATTCAATAAAAAAATTAGACTAACACTCATAAAAAGCGATAAACAATCCTGTATTAATGGTAACATAAATTTAACATTTTCATATAGTTTTTGATTCTTTGCTTAGAAAAGCAAATATATACATTTTCTGTTATTTACACATGAATACTGAATTGACAGTTAAATAAAAATAACATTTCACTCGCAATATGTGCAGTTAAAATTTAGAGACATATTTGAACACAAATAAATTGGTTCGATAGTGCATGTTCAGCATAACGCGATTTCTAGCAAGAAGAAATGCATACAAGAATTTTCTGTACTTTCTAGACATCTAATTACATTAAATATTCATTTTTTTAAAAATTTTGTTCACATCAATACTATATTTATTTTAAAATCCAATATGAAATTTAAATTAACGGATTAGGTGTTAATTCGTAGAATGATTTTTGTTTGTGTCATAACAACAATTCTTCGAAATATACCACAAATGTTTTAGGCGATTTCAAGAAAAAATACATTCTAAGGAACGAATTAAAGTATTAAAAAAATCCATATAAAGATTATAATTTCATTATTAAGGAACTAAACTTCATGTTAAACAAAAATGTATCAAGTATTTGATCGAAAGTTTAATGTGTTCTATGATTTTTATTATCAAATAATAATAATTATTATTTTTTAATTTTGGAAGAATTTAGAACACTATCTTATTTTCAGGAATAAACCCAATTTTCACTTTCTCCATAATTTTTTTGATACTTATAATAGTCATGTTTATTAAATATGACTTAAAAATTTTATCTTGACCTTTAGATAAGTTAATGTTGTTTAAAATGAAAAATATCGTATCTAATATCTGAAAAAGATCTTAGATAAGATCTGAAATTGGATCAGATCTTCAGATCAGATTGGATTCCGATCTTATCTAAGATCTTTTTCATCATTTTGGAGTTTTAATTAGCATTTTATTTCGAATCTGAGGATTTTTTTATGTAATAACAATTATAAAAAATATTGCATTAAATTTTAAATATACTTTTCTTTATCCTCTTCTAGGATGGAACGATAATTTTAATTAATAATATCTGTTTTAATTTTAATTTTTTTATTTAAATAATTTTGAACAAATTTATTAAATTCAATTGGAAATCTAAAGCTTGAGTTGTAATAAATTTCCCCCAAATTTCGTTTATTTCTAAGTAGGTGTAATTAAAGTACTAGTTTTTTTGTGACGAATTTATTTTCCAAATATGAATCGAATCATTGTTGATCTACGTTTTGAACTAAATACAACGAAAGAATGTATGTGTGTGTGGGGGGGGGCATCGTTTTTCCGTTTTAGCAAACAAAACAATACAGATGAATCAATTAATCCTTGCGCAATTAATACATTAATCATTCAAAAATTATGCATGGATAACAAGCATAACATCAAAAAAGATGAAGGAAGACATATTTTACATTCTTTTTAAATCATTTTCTTCATTCAGTTTTCTGTTTGTTTGAAAAGATTCGAAGCGAATCGGCATTACCCAACTTCACCCCAGCCACTTGAGATCTTTACTTAGATCACTAATGAAAATCGTGGAAATCATCTTCTGTTGTCAACGCTTAAATAGTCTTTATAACAAGTGAGCATGCGCTTTACTTGCCATCTCCCAAGAGAAATGATTCAAGAAAAAGAATCTTGAGACCCGCCAGTATGTGTCCACATCGATAATGCCCACTGTGAAACATTTTTGATCCATAACAGTTTCAGCCTATTCCAACCAGGATTAAATATTTGTTCAAAGCGAAGAGTCGGATGTTTTCAAGTACAAACATGAAAATCGTCTGGTTTGGCAAACATTACGCAACAATGTTGCTGCATTCAGGTTGGTTTCTATTGTAAATTAGCGAAACAGACCTTCTCATCATGATGGGAAGTTGACTAGCTCTCAATTATTGTTTATTTTTTTATCTCATTATCACTGATGGCACATGCGCAGAACTGCCTAGAAATATTCTCTTAGCACAGAAGTACTGAGAGGACCTTCGATATGAGACGGAACAAGCGTCGTTAGCAATGAAGGTGATGCAGTACTCATTGACACGTCTTCAGGCACGTCAGAGGGAGGCTGTTCTAAGGGAGGACGAGGAGGCAGGGCAGGAGGATCGCGACAGGCATCCAGCAGGGCAGGTGGCCGGCGGAAGGAATTACTGGAGGTCTGTCTGAAAGAAAAACTGTCGATTCGTGAATGGTTTTAGAAAAATCAAAAGATTACCAATATTTTGTATGAAAATTAGTCATGACATAAGTTGATAAAAGGATGATTAAATAATTTTACATTTGCAATGACAGCAAATAAATAACAATATAAAGAATATATTTTCTAATATTGATACATATGTAATGATATTTTTTAATTGAATTTATATTTTAATTAATTTCCTATTTAAAAAATCTTAAATTTATGTACAAGAAAGAAGCGATGACGAACCGACATCCGTTCACAAATGATACAAGAGCCGAAGAGCGAAAAAGCGCGAAATATTACCCCCGGCGATTATAAACTATGAGATTCTGATAGGGATTTCTTTAGACGCGTCAATTTAGGAAAGGGATTATAGGTATATTTTAAAATAATTTGATTAGCATGACAGATTTTTATCCCTTCACTTGGACCGTGAAGCAATTTCACAGTGCTTCTGCTGCATTAATTAAGTTTAAAAAAAAGTAGAATTGGATCAGAAAATAAGAGAACATTTTGGAATAAAGTTAATATACGCTAAATTATTAGGAATTATTTTAGATTTAGAGATATTATTACACACACACACACACGCACACACACACACACACATACACACACACACACACATTTATACAGTTTCTAATTAATCTGATGAAAAATAGTGAATAAAAAGTAGTAAGGAGTAAAAAAAAATAGTTAAAGAAAATTGGTTCTTTATTTACTCATCGAAACTTTCAGAAAAAGAAATAGTATTTTTCCTAGATCAGACATTTTAGGTAATCATGTCACTGAATGAAAAGGGGCATGGAGAATGCTTACCTTGCACGCTCATGAATTTTTCCAAGGAGATGGACTGGAAAGAAGGTGCGTCCGCGGATACTTCGCAGCGGTACGTCCCTTCTGCCAAGAGACTGGTGTTCTGCAGGTACACGGTGCCATTGGACGATCGGCTCATCTGAGAAGACAAAGGCAGAATGACATATCAGGCTATAATAATTAACAGTGAGTCAGATGCACATTGTATATTTTTACTTAAGGTATACCCCCCGGGGGGCACCTCGTAATGAGGATGAGATGCTTCCGGCATGGCGGTTGGATCTCGCCACCCTGGAGTGTACATAAATAGGTGGGGGATCTGACTCCTCCCATCGATGACGGGACGTACTTCCTTCGGGGAGGGTTGTATCGTGGTCGATGTTAGGACCTTAGGACTCAATCACAGTTCCCGCCAGTGTTGCTGTTGCGGCTGTCCGGTCATTCAGTTTTTTTGGTTTAAATCCGTGTGCCTTCGAGGCGAGTCGGAGAGTCAGATGGCTGACTTTACTTAATGACTATACAATGTTGGTTTTCTTCTCTTATCCAACAGTTTGAAAATTATCTTGTAATGGTAGAAAGACAGACCAACCAGCATGCAATGCAATTAATGAAAAATATATTTTTATTGTTTTGAATTGTCTATAATTTCTAATGGATGACTTAACCCTCCAATGCATCGTGTAACATTTGGTTATACGTTTATATTCCCACTTATACGTTTCACACGATTGTTCCCAAGGGCAACAATGAGTGTTTGCAAATCCGTTTATAAATGCGTTTTGATAAGCATTTCTAGATAATAGCGATATAGGGCAATAGCGGTACTAGAATTAGATTTAAACTGGAAACTTGGAAAAATATCAAATGACTATTGTATGAATAATTCTACTGTTAACAGTACTACCAAAATGTTTTTATTTTTTCATTATAAAAAACATATTGGCAAAATGATTTTTTTAAATTTTTATTGCAGAATTGTTATAATTGCTATTTGTGTCACTGAGATATTACCAAATTTTTTAAAAATGATTTTCCTAAATTATACGCAGATATCCGAAACACATATATTCTTTTGTTAAAAAAAAATCATGCATTAGAGGGTTAACATTTCCCATAAAAGAAGAATGAATATTTGGGGTATGTCATTGATGTATTCAAATGAAAATCACTCACAACTCACAGAGAAAGCTTCAATCTCAAATGAAATAATATAATTTCAAATGTAAATTTAGTTAAATCTCTCCCATTCAGCCACTGCGGGACTAAAGCGATATCGAAAAAACATTTTTCTTAATAATTGAAGACATATTTCTAGAACTCACATGTTCATTTATTATGAAGTTATCTGTAGAATTGAATATTGAGCACTGATTGTAAAAGAACTTAAGGATAGCATTTAAATAATATCAAAAATCTTATATTAAAATTTACAAATTTCTATTTAAAATATAAAATTTAAAAAAGATTTTAAAAATTGCGTTACATATTGCTACAAGGAAAGCTACTCATTTCTTTCGATCAGGTTACATAACTTCGAATTTTTGTCTACTTACAAAAAAGTAATGGAAATTTTAAAAATATACTGTGTTTATAATAAGGATTCGAAACTTTATGCGTTATCATAGATGAATTTTATTTTTCAAATCTTATGAAAATCTGCAATCAGTCTCGTGTATCCTTCAATTTAATTTTCTTCATCCATGTCTAGTCACCATTTTCATCCTATTCTTTTCTACTACCACTTTTCTTCTTTCCAGGAGATATATTATTATTTTATATTGTCAAGAGAGAGAGAAAGAGAGGTGGAGAAAGAAAGAAAAAGTGAGAGAGAGAAAGAGTGGGGGTAGAAAGAGAAAGAGAGAGTGGGGGTAGAAAGAGAAAGAGAAACAGAGAGAGAGAGAGAGAGAGAGAGAGAGAGTGGGGGTAGAAAGAGAAGGAGAAAGAGAGATGGAGAAAGAAAGAGAGAGAGAGGATAGAAAGAGAGAGAGAGAGAGAGAGAGAGAGAGAGAGAGGCAGCGACATGAAAACAAGATATTCAGATTTCCATTAAACACAGCCCTATACCTCCTTATCACCAACATTAACTTTCTCTCAATATATAACTAAATCCACGATGTGGGTTAAGAGAACAGGGCGTATTTCAAAACCGAGGAAATCTTTGGTTCGCTAGATATTGCTAGAATGTTAGCTTGTTATATATATTTATATAGAGTGATTATATATAAAAAAACTATCCCGATATATGAGATCGTAACTATCATACCATTCACAGGAACGAAATAAAATTTTGGTTCAAAGTATTTTGAGTTATGCTCTCAAGAATCAACATGAAAAACAAGAATTAAGCTCTAACAGTAACGGTTTCAGTGATAAAATTTCATAATTTTCATACGGCAACACCAACTATTTTTTTATCAGAATGTGTTCTCCAAACAATAATATTAAGAAGAAAAGAACATTATAAAACATTTCAAAGCTGCCACATTTATATTGAGAAATTACCCTCAAAGATAAGCTAAGAATAAACTATATTTTGTTCGTACAAGCATAATACTGACTACAACATTTCATTTCAATTCAATCCTTTTTTTTAATGTTCAATCAATGTGTCCTTTTTACAATATATTAAAACCACATTGCCAAATTTTTATTACATAACAGATATTGCAAACGTACAGCTTTTTGATGTTTTTATTTTTAGCATTGATGTTGAGAAACTCAAACGTTTGAGACATGCCCATGAATTAAAACAAAATTTGAGGGAAAATTAAAATTAGTTTGTTTAAGATAAAATATAAAGTGGTCAAAATAGAACTAGATAAATAGGTTTTAAAGGTTAGCAAGACTTCTTATGAATTGTAAAAAATATATTTATTGAAAAATGAGTATCAAAATTTCTTTGCTTTTAAAAAACAATTATCCAATTATTAAAATGAAAAGTGATGCTCACATCGACGTCAACGTCGCCAATCTCGAAGAACTGATTGGCGGGTCTGTCGTTCGGCAGGAAGCGAAAGAACTCGACGTCGTCCTTGTACCACTTGACGGAGTAGAGGTCGTCCTGTTCCTCGTCGAAAATGCACACCAGCCGAGCCACCTCCCCCACTTCCACAGAGTCCGGCACCTGCAACATCCGGAGGCGCAGGCACTCGAACCCGCCTGTAAAGAGAAGGAACCAAATCATTTCGAATTCCGAAATTCATTACTGTTTTAATCGAATATGTAGACTAAAAAATTGTTGTATTAATATTTTTTTGATAAATATTATGCTTAATCTGGATATAAATCCAATAGAAAATTTCTGAGCATGGGAATTTGTGTCAAATTTTGAACATTATGATAAAATAAATAAAAGAAGTTTGAAAGTTGTGCAATTGAACGTTTCATTTAGTATTTAGACATACAGAATGCTCCAAAATATACAGTACTGAAATGAAAAGATAAACAAAATTATATTATTTTTATCTGTGAGTTTATTTTTCCTCAAAAGAAATTAACATACATACATACACACTATTAGCGTGTTGATTTACCACGGTATGCGTAATGTAAGTGTTCAAAGTGTGCACCGCCTCGCTGTAGACAGTGTTCATATTGTTCACGCAGATTCGCAAAAAGAACAAAGGTTGCCGCAGACGCAAAAAGAGACGATTTTCTCACGTATTGAAAGCACAGTTCTTGGTGGATCTTCACAGTTGAACACACTCTCTTTTAACATTCCCCTTCCGTTGACACAGTGCACTCCCAGAACGGCGAAATTTCGTAACAATAGTCAATATAATTATGCTACTTGGTGCCGTCTTAATAAACTTCTTTTGAAATTGTTCTGCTACATTTTTTGAACTCGGTCCACCTTCCCGACAGCTTCCGTATGAGCAGAAATAATGCTCTCCTATAAATACTTTTTTCTCCGTCGAGAGACCCATTTCCAACAATAACTGTACAACACAACTTCCTTTTCACTACTGCGAACACGTGTAGCTGGAGTTACGCCTCGTCGACAAACACAACCATGTTTGAGATGCACGAGTTTCACTATTGTATATTTTTGCTCATACTGTTCTTTAATTCTATACATCTGTCTATCTATACTTATATAAAGCTCAATGCGTGTGTGTGTTGGCGCTCTACAGCCCAGACCGTTTGACCTATAGCTACCAGAATTGGTACATGCATACTTTGGAGGTCGGGAATGTGCACCTGGGGTTCCTTTTTTTCAATTTGTAATTAGAATTTTAATTATTAATTAAAAACTAACTTTCCCGCCAAAAAAAATCTTCATTTCCCCACCGCCAAATAAGTATGGCTTCAGTTTTTCCCCCCCATACTAATAAGGTTAGGCTTAACATTTTTCGACCGATTATTTCAAACGATTCTGTTTATTTTCTTAATGTTTGAAGCATTTAAAATGAAACATTGTTTATTAATAGATATTTCAGATTCATTCTGAAGTACTTTTGAATTAAAATAAAACAGAATAAAGGATATTAAAAATTTCTAATCTGCATAGCGTTACCGCAACTGGCGTAGAAAAATTCACGCATTTGAGTTACTAACTGTCTTGAAAATTCATGCATGCTCATTGTATTCTGGTTGTTGACAACTATTTTAAACGGATGCGGATTTGTTTTAAATTATTTTTAGGTTAGTTGTATGCTTTGTATTATATTAATTGCAGATTAATCATTTCCATTTTAATTTAAAGCATAAATTCTACGGGAGCTAACAAAAATATTAAAGAGATACATATTACGTTATGACGGAAGATCTTTATAATATTATGAGTAAATTATATGGCTATCAAAATTTGAAGTTTTAAAATATTTTGATGAAGAAGCTATTAAAGTAGGAATTACATAAAATATTTAACTATTAAAATTTTAACGAGCATTAAGATTGGCGAACCGGCTGGTCGCCAAAGGCGGCAAGTTTATACCATAAATTCATGTTTCGAAGAGAAAAGATCCAGGTATTTGTGGAAAAAGAGAAATAGTATTTACTCTAAAAATATAAGACTTTCCTATTTCATAGGAAATAGAACAAATTTGGAATGAAGACTTCAATATAAATTATCAAACATTCCACATTAGATGAAAATATTTAGAAAGAACTTTAAGATAAAAGTCAAAATTTTGTATAATTGTTCGTGTTGTCATATGAACACTAGTGATTATTAAAAAGTGTGCTAATGAAGAAAAATTCATCATGATTTATTTGGAATGATAGTCAATTTTGAAAGTATACCCAAAGTTAATATTGCCTAGCAGAATGGATAGAGATGAACTGTCTAAAGAGTTGCAAGATATAAATTCGAGTAAGATCGGATTAAGATTTCTTTAAATCTACAGGCATTGCAAACTGCGGAACCAATCCGTTCACAAGCTCGAAATTATTTTTTTCTTAATTTCTATAAAAGTTGTTTTCAAATAACAAATATGATAGAAAAATATAACGAAACATTTAATTCATGGTCACGATGTAGAAATTAGTTTTGTTATCTAGCCCATAAAAAATTAATTAAAATTCAAAAGCAGTTAAAAATAAACTAATAAAAAATAAATAATTATATCAAAAGTTTTTTAAAACATTATTTAAAAGTTCAAATAGAAATTCTGCTAGAGATGTTGATTTGATGATCAGTTAACGATGAAAAAAATGGAATAGACTATAACGAATTTAGGAGCATGAAAATAAATCTTAAAATAAATGTTATGACATTTAAACGATAGCTGATTTTAATTTGAACGTGTTGAAGTCCATGGCTGTTATGAATGAAATAAAAGTAAGAAATTTAATTACCTTTAAAATAATTATGAAAAAATAATAAATAAAAATGAAAAAAAAACTCTGGAGAACTCGGAGCCACAAGTAATTGTCTAATCCATAATTTGTTTAAAAAAATTTTAATCTTATAAAGCTAGATGATATGTCGATTAACGTTTTTAATAGGGGATTTTAATGCAGGTCCCCCTTTTCCAGGGATGGCCTAAGGAGGTGCAGAGCCCAGCTGGAATCAATTTTCGATAATATCTGATTCCTAGCCAGTTTTCACCCAAAATATAAAATAATTTCAGTTGGGGGGGGGAGGGGGAGAGAAACACTTTCTAAAAGCCCGTTTATTAATGAATTAAAAAAAATAAAACTTTTTAATTTTAATTGTTTTATTTTACCTTTTGGTCATTAATTAATATTATACACATAATGGAATCGTAAGATGACACCCCCTGCCCCTTGAAATTCACTTTGAAATAGCATAACATTTTTAATTAAACAAACCAATCGATAAATTCATAAATAACTTCCGAAAAATCAAAATTTTTAAAATTATAATTTTGGTAACAAAATCCC
This sequence comes from Argiope bruennichi, assembly GCF_947563725.1. Classification (NCBI taxonomy): domain Eukaryota; kingdom Metazoa; phylum Arthropoda; class Arachnida; order Araneae; family Araneidae; genus Argiope; species Argiope bruennichi. The sequence goes on along the minus strand of NC_079154.1, from coordinate 123,964,367 downwards.
ATGCCAAATTTCACAAAGCTAGTTACATTTTTGATGTATCATACATACACATAGGGATAGACGGAATAATAGATTATTTAACAGATGAGGTTTTGGCCCAAAATTTTATACAGACCTACAGCCTCAGAGGTAAAACTACATATGAAATTTTACTCGTCTAGCTCGTTCCGTATAATGTTTACATATACACGGAAGGGCAACAGACACACTTCTAATGAATGGATTTAGCTCGAAATTTGATGCAATTTGGGTATAAAGAGGACTGCATAGTATTCTTTTAGAGGATCCATGTATATGAGAAAAAGTATACTGATTGTTTCCTTAGATTTTTACAAGTGTAATACAGATCTGAAGACAGAAATTGGCTATCATGTATCAGATGCATTGAAAGGGTGAGAGGGGAGGCTGAGATTGTTCCCGATATTCCTCCTAACCATAAGTATGACTGAATGTCGAGACTGTAAAATGGTCCTGGAAGAAACTTCGATGAAACGTCTATCCAGCGTAACTCCCCCCCCCCTTCGAGATTGTGGGAGCTACAAATAATACATCTGCAATTTTATGCAAATAGATATATTTTATAGATAAGTGTTTTCAATGACTTCCAAAGTAACTGAAAAAGATACACTACATGTCTAATTTCTTTTATCTATTCTTTGAACTTTGATTTTACACATAGACAGAAAGGAATAATTCCAAAAATATTTTATGCATATACAGAAAAGAATAAAACATGGGCACTCATTAAAACCTCGAATTCTTATGAAGATTACACTTTCTCTTTGCATACAAAAAAAAAGAAAAAAAAAAAAAAAGAACTCTTCCCCCTTGAGATAATTTTAATTCAGTGTTTAATCACATGTTTGATTTTAAAAGCCTAAGACAGAGTTCGTTTACCTGTTTACCTTAATAAAATTTAGGCTTAAAAGTTGATTTCACAATTGCTTTCTTTCTCGCACGACAAGCACCCCTCTCCTCCCCGTCAGTGTCTCCCGGCCAGCAGCGAGTGTGTCACCGGTGATAAAAGAAAGGCGCGCTTCATTAACTGCGATATCGGGCCCACTTAAGTCATTAAGAGCTCGGGCCCAATTAGAAGCAGCGACGGCGTCGCATTACCCCCGCTCGCCTGTGAGGGAAAGATTACGAGGAGGCGATGCAAAAAACGGCCGCCATGTGGCAGGTGAAAGCTGACACGCCGTCGCTTCAGACCAGGGTGATGGTAAGGTAGGGGGATCATAAGAGGGGGAGGGAAAATCTTCCCAGGCCAATTAGAATTCAAAATTAATTCGTTCAATTTCTAAACGTAATGGCCCTGTCAGAGACATTTTTCTGCTGCTTTTTGATGCAGATTGTCGGCTAAGAGAAACGTGGATTTTAAACATTTTCCCAATAGTTGTAGCGTTTAATTTTTTTTCCTTTGCATACAATTTGGCATAGATGTTTGTAACTAAGGTATTAGATGTATCAATATAATGGTCCACTTTGAAGCAGCATGAAAACTATTTTCTGGACAAACCAAAAGGTAAAAAATCCGAGAATCATATCTAAATCCCTCTCTTACCAAATTTGCATGCCACATTAGATGTCAGATTTGATTCCAAACAGACTTCAAATCTATTGTACAATCATCCACATTTATGCATATGATCTGTCGGTAAGTCTGCGATGGAACCTGGAAATTAAGTGTATATATGAACACATGAAACTGAGATTCTCCCATCTGGTTACCATAACCATTCTGCCTCATTAGAATTTCGCAAACAACGCATATTAATTGATATATTTTTCCTCTAATTACCATGCAGATAGTTATATACCTCTGCATTACTTTATGATCGTTTGTATGACAACGAGATTTTTTTTAAAATTATTGTATGTAAATTATTAAAGAAGGAAGTATGCAATTGTCAATTTGACTTCAAGGATTTAATGAATCTCTATGTCTTAAATCTCAGTGAAACTGAAAGAAAAAAATCATTTTTGAAACTTTGTCAGTCTGTCTATGAATATGATAACTCAAAATCAGAAAAGGCTTGATTAATGATATTTATTAACTGACTTCAATATCAAAATTCTAGATCAATGACAATTTTTTGGATGGAACTTATCTGTTCGATCGTATAACAATAATTCAAAAATCCAATGAGAATTTGAATTTGGAATTTGGCACATCAAAATTTTTATGCCTTATTTATTTTTTATTTAATAAATATCGAGCATATATCTGAAGTACTTTTTTAAATTTCTCTTCAATTAAATAAATTAAATGCCTTTCACAATTCATTAAGTCAATGTTCAACAAACTCCTTAAACATGATGCGTGAATCACCTGTGATTCATTATTTGCAATACGGGAAGATATTTATTTTAGGTCTAACTAGAAAATTACAAAATAATTTATTGAAAATATGATAAAATTTTGATATATGCAACAAAAAAATTATTGATGTTCGAAAATAAAAATATTTCATTTACTTTCCGTGAAGGTCATTTAAAAAAGAATGCCAAGTTTAAATTGCTGACTGAAAAAATAATATTTTTAAAATTGGATATTAAAATTTCTTCCTTGCCTATTTAATATCTTCTGCTAATGTTTATTCCACATACAGACTATATTTTAGCTAAATTAACAACTAATATATAAGATTTCACATATGACGAAAAAAGTTTTAAAATCAATTTAAGAATTATATATGGCTTTCATAAAGAAAATATATTGTAATACTGATATAGGCTTTATTTGCATTTGTTTCAAACTTTTCTATTAACATGTCAAATGTAAAGAACTCCATCAGAATTTAATACAGAAATAAGAATAAGACAATTCTGTATTCGACTGTTTAACGGAAAAATAAATATATAATGTTTAAACTTTAGTAAATTTTTCAGGTAAAAACTACTCTGAAAAAAAATTGTTGAAATTTTTCACGGCATATTATGTGTTAACGATTAGAATCCATAAACTAGCAAAGCCGATGTAAAAGGAAATCTGGTGAGAAACTGTTCATCCGATTTCTTCGGTGAACGCGTTCATTCGGAAACGAATTGCATATTCGAATCCATCTTAATGACAAAAAGCATGAGACGGCGCAATCATACGATTGTTTTGGCCTTTAGCACCGCCCAAAGGCTTGGCTAATTGAAAGGACTGTCCATTAATAAGGGCTTTAAAAAAGGGGAGGGGAAAAAGAAGGGAACAAAAGACGGATCCTAAGTCTTTAAGACTTTGAGCAAACGGTTCTGCAGCGGAAGAAAAGCCTCTTAGCCTCCCTTTCGTGTCAACAATCCGCTCTTTCGGCGATATGAAAACACACTTCACTTCACTTCGTTCAAAAGAGGATTTAGAAGTGTGCTTTTTTTTAGACTCGTCTTCCCTTCTTGCCGTACTGTAAGAAAGATCGGAACTTATCAAGGTGATGCTGCTATTGACTGATTGCTCCAAATATCTAGTATACACATATCCATGAACTATAAATTCATATACATAAATGATTTTGCAAGCTCAAAGAACTTCATTCCCATTTCTTAGTGTTTCTCCGTGATATACCAACGTTTAGGTATCAGAAAAAGTTGAAATAAAATGATTTTGATCTATTGAAGTGGAATTTGAATTAAATAATTTCATACATCCAAAATAAACAATTTTAGATATTAATATATTATTAATTATCATATTAATACAATATTTTTAATATAAATATAATATTTACTACCAATTACGCCAATTTAGGATGCAGAGGTGTCGTTTCAAAAAATTTCACAAATCATTTGAAAATTCAATGAACTTCTCTGCACCAGAAGGGGTAGTTAAGGCAGAATGAAAAGACCCAAAAGATATTCTAAGTCCAGCAAGTTTTATTAGCTTGTTCAATATGAACAACATTCAGGTATACGGTAGATCTAAATTTCAGTGTCAAAGATTTAATAATTTGTAAAGTTTATCTTTAATAAAAAAAATCTTTTAATACAATCAGATTTTAGACTTTTCAAAAGAATATTAGAGTCTTTTAGCTGTCATTTATAAACATTTGGTACTCTTTATTGCGTGTATTTACAAAGTACAAAAAATACCAGCTTCCAGCATAGCTAGTAGGCTAATGAACCATACGTGATCCAAAGATATGGATTTCAGCATTGAAAAACTGTCATAAACTGTAAAACATCCAGATTTTCAGAATAGTATCTGTAGCATAAAAAAATATATGTAGATTATGTTTTTTTTATCTGGTAGATCGTTGAACCTAGAGCAACCACGAATAGTACTTATTTATTTCTTGAGTAGTTGATGCTTACTTAGGAAGGATTTTTAGAAATTTTATTTAAATTCTTCGTTAAAAATTCACAGAAACTTTAATGTTTTTCCCTCAATAACTTCGGAATGTTATTACAAAAATTATTAAAAAGTTAATTTAAAATATAAAAAAAATGAGCTTTTCAGTTACATTAATTTTATTTCTGGGCAATGTTTTTTCACTAATTTTAAGGAATTTTAATTTTTTGTACAATTAGACTTTTCATTGTTTTGATAAATGAATTTATAGTAACGATAAATGAATTTTAGCGATAAAAATAAATATGTTTTTTTTTTCAAAATTATTTTGAACTAATTTTAAAAAAACAATATAAAAGCAGAGGAATGACACCTAAAGCATCATTATGCTATGTTGTTTTGGATTAGAGTTTCAAATTTCTTTTTCAATAACCAGTATAGAAGCAATCAGAAAATCATCCTAATTAGATGAATAATCCCGAATGCACATTGGTCCACAGCAATGCTTATCTACCTTTGAAAATAAAACTGCTACAATTTAATCCATGAACTATTAATCTAGAAAAATAAAACTGCTACCATGAATCCAACGTACCCTAGTGTATGTTTTATTATTCTGCTACATTTACTGCCATTTGATGTTTATGAATACTTTTATAATTTGTACTGTAGAGTCACAATTACGACAAAGCCTTATCATTGTTGTAAAATTTTAAGCGAATTATTTTTTTTTAATTGCAAATAAAGCAATAATTTCCTTTTTTTCCTTTTTGTTGTTCAGTATTTAGGAGGGCCTGGAAGTTACTATAATGCAGAATTTTATGAAATTACAGGAAATATGAGGTCATGGCAATGGAAAATCGTCAATCTGAGGTCCAGATTCATTTAAATTTTTACGTGTTTGTAATTCAGAGGGAGGTTAAGTTTGTCCTTATGGAATAACTGGGTACACGTTGGTGTGGCGTGGAAGTTTGGAGCGAGGAGTAATATCTCAGATATGGTTCTCGTCATATGACCATAATTAAAAATTATGATATTCTTTTTAAAAATAGCCTTCATAGGAACTGAAGATAGTAAATGATTCAAGAATAGACGAAACAAATTTCCAAAATACATTATTATGATATATTTCTGAATCACACAAAAGAAAGAAAGTTCGTTGAATGTCTCTGTCGTACCAATAAACATTTTCCTTCAGATTGTACAGAAATTACTGAACATATTCATAAAGGAACTATAATTTGTATTTTAATTAGGAACTACAAAGTATTGCTTTGCATTTTCTTCCAATTTCGAAGCATGAAGCTTTGCAAACACTGCTAATATCTATTATACGTCTTCCGATGTCATACGTCATCTTTGATCGTTAGCTTAGTATTTGACCTCTGAAGAGCTAGCTCCACAAACGATTTTTCTTGAACAATGTGGCAACCACTAAGAGGGAAGACTCTTCAAGGGGTGCGGAAAATGGAAAGACGATTCATCTTCAAAGAGGATCGCCTGCAGGCGACTTGAGCACCACTTCGGTGAGAGGGAGTTCACTCATCAGAATGTGGATCATTCTTCTTGGGCTTTTAGTTCCTTCAGTCAATACAGAATTTATCGAATATGGCCAGAATTTCTGAGTTTCGGCTCCCGATTCCCCTTAGATAGTAGGGAAAAGAGAGAAGATCAAGTGGGGACAGTAAGTCAAATGCTGAGACTGTCCATGTCTTGCTATGATTTTCACTGGTGGCAGCTCGAAATTTGCACAAATAATACAATAATATTCCAATTTAGTTCATTATGAGTCAAAAGTAAAATATGGCAAAGTTGTATACCATAACAGCATCAAAATGTATAACCATAGAGAGCTACGATTGTTAATCAAACGAGGATATATGCATTCTACAAATGTTAAAAATTTGGGAAGATTAATTCTTTAGATGATAAAATTAAATAATTAAATTAAATTAATATGTTTAATTAAATTATTATAAAATATTTATTTAAGAGAAAGGAATTGGAAGTGGTCTTATAAAAAGGACGGCATCTGAACCAGTTTCCACATCCCACCAACGGGAAAACCTCTGACCCGCGACAGCTGATTACATGTAAACCAGCCTAATTTGTATGACGGTTCACTTGGGGGGAACCGAATTTTGAAACCTCGATCTTACGATTCAGAATAAGGGTCTTGCTACAGATTACCTTGATAATTTCGGTTATATAACATAATTAAATTTCATTTTCTAGAGTTACTTTATATAGTTTAATGGAATTACTGCATGTATTTGCTTGATCAAGATTTGAACTGTTATCAAAATAATTACCTCAGTATTACAGTAAATTATAAGCCCTTAACTATGATAAATATGTGGGTCGAACCTTTCCTTTAGCATTCTCACTATTAACTAGACCTAACACGACCAGGCAATTTCTATACTAATTTGCCGATTTGAGGTCGGTTTCTTTTTCAAATGTAAAATCTAGGATATAAAGAAAGGGTATCCTTATTTATAAGTTGCTTTACATCCTACACCCTCCGTTTGAAATAGAAGATTGTCCATTAGTATAGAACTTTCATGTTTGGATTAATAATGGAATGATTAAAGTCTTCGCTGTAAATAGGATCTAAAATCTGAATTATTCAATTGATAATTAAAAACTTTCCAAATGAGAGTTAAACTTCATTTAGGAACTTTTATAATAAGGCACGAAATAAAAAAACTCATAATAAGCAATCCAGAAGAAAAAATATAGGTATATTATTTTGATTCTTAACCCCTTCCGGTAAAATGACGAGTAAAGCTCGTCACTGGTTTTTCATGCCATATAGTTCATGATGATGAGCTATATTCATGCGACTAAACTTGCTGTTGAATATGATAACGTGTTTAAAATTTCTGGTGTACAGAATCCGGCAGTATTTTTATTATTTATGTTGATACCATAGATCACTATATCACATATTGTTTACCGTTCGATTGTCTTGGCACAAGATACGGCTAAATTGGTGGATTTCATTCTTATAAACATTTGGCATGAACATCTGTCTTACTAAAGAAAACACATGCTGTGAAATAAACACTGTGACGAATAAGAGTAGTGCAGACTATGAACATTAAGGTGATTGGATTCTGAAGAATCAGAAGAAATAAGCATATACTATTTACCAGATACTGATAATGAAACTAATGATAGTGAAATATTACTAATAAGGTGAAAACGTGCTGAGAGACTAATAAGTGGTTGGTTTTGGTGAACACTCTGGTGTGATTGACACATCGTCAGAAGAATGGATTTTTATTTGATGCTGATAATGAAACTAATGACGGTGAAATATTACCAAGAAGATAAAAACACCTTTGGAGACTAATAACTGATTTTAGTGAATGCTTTAGAGCCATGGACAGATATTTGGAAAGAAATAGATAATGTGAATGAAATAAAAAATCAAATAAAAAAAATACAGGAATGCCTTTCCTCAAACGCGAAAACTAAGAGCTAATCCGAAGTCTGAAGTTTTTGAAGAAGTGTTGAATATGAACTTACGAATTATAATTATATCCATATCAATAATATATTTTTAACTAACAAAATAAAAGAATTATAAAATAATTTTTCAAATGAAATTTAAATGGTTATTTCATGCACAATTTTTTATTATTAAATCTTACTGGCAGGGGTTAAAAATTTGAAAACGAGAAGTAGAAGTTATAGTTCGTAACTATTGTTTGTCAAGCTCTAATATTCACAATTTGATGCGGGTGTAGGTGGATAAAATTGTTACAAAATTTTTTTCTACAAATACCGCCAATCAATCGTAATAACGCGGCGCATTTAATCGCTAGTTCAGCAGCTTGCTTGCTGTCTAATCCTCCAATTTCTGTTACTTGTCGGCAACTCCGACTACTCTCACACACGACTTCCCTGCAGCTTCAGAGTGCCGGTCTTTTATAGTTCCGGGAGGCGGGGCTAGAATCATCCAGACCAATTAGGGTGTATCTCGGTTCTTAGTGCATGGATCGTGAAAGTTCCCGAACTTTCCAGTATTATCCATTTAGTCGCCAAATGATAGCCAAGCTCAGCACCCACAGGATAGATCTTACAACTGTTTTAACGGTTTTCCCCACGATGACACTATTCGTGCCGGCTAGCAAAATTACAGATTTGTAACGATATCTTTATTAAAAAGTATGCGAGAAAGTTTTGAAGAAACCACTCCCGACGATTTACTACTGAAATTTTAAAGTTTCATACATTTATTATTACATCATCGTTCTCGATGTCTCTTTGTCTTATTTTTTTATACATTTACTAACTGATTTCTTTTTCCTGATTAGTGTTCAAAGTATTGTTTGGCGCAATACTGCCAAAGATGGCTACTGTGCCAGTAAACTGAACCAACCAATCAACCTACAGACGAAGTTTAACTTCAAAAGTAAATAATATATTTATAGTTTGCACATATCTAAATATCTCTTTCCAATTCTGTAGTATAATCGAATATATAAAACGATATTTCCGATGTTGTTGTTGTTGTTGTTGTGTATGGTTTATTGGCGCAAGAGCCATATTTGGCTATACTGCGCCAAGCATACGGTAAAATCAGAACAAACATTTAAAACAACACATTTTAAAAACAAGTGAAAGTGATAAAAACCACGTAAAATGCGTCGATACAAATATTAAAAAACTGTCTTAACGTAAGACAATGATTAACGTAAATATAGAATAATCATATAAAAAATACATTTAGCATAAAAGGAAGAACAAACCGATGAAATAGGTGTTATATATAGTTGATGAAACCAATAGCTCTTAAAAATGTAAAAATATTTGGGTGGTATTTTTCACCCACTAAGTCTTGCAAGTTAAGAGAAGATGAGTAGAAAAAATTATAGCGATGAACATTAAAATTGGGACATTCAATTAAAACATGTTTCACTCTAAAAGCAATATGACAAGTCTGACAAATTGGCACCCTTTCACTAGGGATGACGAATATTTTCAGAGTGGTTATTACGTAACCAATATCAAAAAGTCACAAATACCAGTGATCAATACTTTTCAAAGAGGGGTGTGATTCAAATCCTTGATACGATCTTACTGATGATATTTCGATTACAGGTTTGGATCACGATAGAAAATAACAATCGATACGATATCACTGAAATTTACCGGAGCGGTGACTTCACTGGAAAGTAACAATCGATACGATCTGACCAATGGAAGCTCTCGAAAGAAATCTGTGATTGGATTGAAAAGTGAACGGACCGGTTATTGGAATTATTGTATCGTATCATTGAATTGCATATCACTGCAATTTGTTGGAGCGGTGATTTCATCGGAAAGTGCGAGGCTTCACTGGAAAGTTCGAAGTCACCGCTCCACTTTACGGGAGTGACCGATATTCGTATTTGATGATGCACTATTCCATACAGATCATTTTTAATTGCTCGTGACATGATTGATTACATGTATTCTATTTACTGCTGGCGCCATCTATTGGTAGAATATAGGACTAAAGTAAACATTTTAAAGACATGACATATATTTTTAACTCACCTTTTCCAGAAAATGGTTCACTCTAATAAATAAACTAAATAAATAGTTTTGAGAAAAAAAATTAAGAAGTAAGCTGAAACAGATAAATTAATTCAATCACACGTTACTTAAATTAGTAAATTAAGTATTAATTACAATTAATAAATTTTATATTTAATATTAAGTAATAATTTTTAATTAATAATATGATTGAAATAACAGATATTTGGAACGCATATTTAAAAATAACAATAGCAATATTATTTGTTATTCAAAAAATCGTGGATTATGCATCTCTACCTTTCACCCAAGATGAGATGACGATGAGTAAAATGGGTGTGTCCTATACGGAGGCGAGTCAATTTCACATCAATCTCTCGTATAGGGTGAACAGGCCATAAACCAACTGTAGGCTTGACGGAAGGAAGTTTATTTTCGGTTTTCAAATCCCATGTTAATTAATTGCCAGGTTGAATAAATACGTTTAATGAAAAATCTCTTAATGTCGCAATATGGAAGTTTATGGGACAAACAAAGAGCCTGCAGATTTTCTTTCAGAAAAGATTGGCAGATTTTATTTCCGATGTTTAAGATTGCAATTTTGCTTTCTTGTTATAGCGCCCTAAATTTTCTTGTTGAATCAATAAACGAAAATTCTTTAAAATATTACAAAGATTATGAAAATTCTTTGGTACTACATAAAAAATTTGGTGCAAAATTCTTAGGTTAAAAACTCTAATTCAGAATAATTTCACTTTTTTCTCTTATACGTTTTATGAGCATGTATCAATTTATTTGGCTAAGTGACATTTAATCATTTCCAATTTCAAATTAAAACTTATGTTTTAGCTGAAATGAAAGATCAAGAAGATTAACGTGTGCAAAGCATAAGGAACAGGTGTAAAGTTTCTAATATAATACAAATCAAATATCCATACAAAGTTGAAATTTCAAAATAGTTTATTAAGGAAACTATAACTATAATATTTTAGTGTAATTTGTATCATGATATTAATTTATTCCTATATTAGATTAAAATATTTTATTGACAACTTTCTTACTCAATAAATTTGGTAAACCAGCTTACCGTCAAGGATGACAAGTTAATAAATATAATAATTTATTTCTGATATTCTGTATGAAAAATGAAATATCAAATTGTTCAGTATGTATTTGTGAAGAAAAGAAATACACATGCTTTTTTCAATTCCAACTATTAGTTCACACTCTTCCTATATATATATATATATATATATATCAAATACATTTTTTTAAACTTGTAATGGAGGACACTTGATGCTAATACTGTTTTTTTCAAATATGTTGTTGTTGCTTCTTATGGCACTTGCCATGGACAAAGCTCGCTGTTACGAAGCGATTTTAGCCGGTGGGGGAGCGTCTCTTGTTTTTATGGTAGCGCCAACTAGGGCCAAGAGTACGAATTTGCTACTCACGCATCACTCATTCGCTTGCACAACCCCTTTTTACAGGAGGGCACATTCACACCACTCACAGATAGAAGAACGGAAGAACAAACATGCCCAAACCAGGACTCGAACCCAGGACGCCCAGATAACGGGGAAGATGCGCTCCCCCTATGCCAGGACGAAATATCAAATATTATTTAATTTTTCAAATATTAATTAATGAATTAAATTTGTCCAATAATTTCTATTTGATCCCCAAAGTCGCCAAATCCGTCGCCATGTTGCAAAATGGTCGCCAAGTTTGTCGCTAAGCTCTGAGATTACTGACGCGACACCCGATCGTAATTAATATAAGATATATAAATAATATAAGAAAATAAGTAGGAATTGACTTAATTTTTTTATATATATTACTTGTTTTGTCTGAAAAACCATAATAGTGGTTAGAAATGATGATAAAAACTTTCATGAAGCTATGATCAATTTTTTACATACCTGAAAAGAAAAAATTAATTATATGATAAAAAAAATAACGATTCAGTTGTCTGGTTTGTACCACTAAAAATACTTTTTGCATTCGCGTAAGTGCATGACCTGCAAATGCAAATTTAAACAAAAAGGTAATTGAGTTATATTCATCTCGACATTTCTTGTGAGAGACACGTTATTCTCGGAAGTGTGAGAAAATGTGATAAGACTGTAGTTATCATCTTTTCGCAGTGCGATTTTCATATTCAACTTTCTGCTCAAAATGAAGACAAGAAAACGGAGGAAAAAAAAAAAACGGAGAAAAGCAAAAGGAGGAAAGAAACGAAGCGAATATGAGTAGAGTTGGAACATCCAAAACTGTGTCCAATGCAGCAGAAAATGGATTCTTTTTCTCTCTTACAACAGTGCTTTTACGATCACCTTTCTGTTTTTTTCATGTCTGGGCAGAGCTTATATATATACTGTTGGCATTAACAAAAATATCCTCTTTATCATTTTCTGAGGTTAAAAACAAGCAGAACATTAAATGAAAAGTAATGAGCAGAGGCCTCGTGTGATCGCGAAAATGTTTATCGAGGCAGATAGGTATACGTGCTTCAAATATATTTTGGATTTTAGAAGATAACTTTGAATTTTCTTTTATGACAACCGCGTGGTTTTGATAATACTGAAAATCTACCGTAAAAGCTCATAATAAGAATAGCTAATATAAAAAATGGTTTAGTTTTTAGTATTAATTATACAAACGTATCATTTGAAAGCAACGATAGAGTATTTTGGAATGGATCTCGCAATTTTGTATCCAGGTCAGGTGACGAAGGGGATACCTGAGCTGGTATCTCCTCTCCAAAATTCTGTACCATACTAATGGGTGGACGTTTGGTCCATGACGTCAGATTTAGAGTGCATCAGGCTTACTTGCATGACGAATCTTCGGTGGAATCAGACTTTAAACCTGAAGCTCCGCAGTCAAGACTTTGTCACTAGACCGCCGCGGAGTCACATAATAGGCAAAGCGCAAGATGCTGAACTCAGATACACGAAAACAGCTGTGATTTCGTCAAAATTATCTATTCCATACCACACCACGCTCATGTAAAATTATTTTATGCTATAGGAAAAGTCTTGCGGATACTGCCCTGCACATAGAGCAGATCTTTAGTGGGATTTGGACTTGAATCTTCCTACTGAACTCACCTTCTGTAAATATATCATCAGTCCTCTGAAACATATCATCAAACAATAGTGGTAAGAAATGAATCGGTAATCTGTTCGTCGAGTAACATATGCCATAAAGAAGAGAGAGTTAGTCGAAAAAAAATCTAAATCAAATTCGTAAATGACAAGGAATGAGTCGGTATCCTGCTCATTGATTATATTTGTCAAAAGAAAGAAAGAGTTTGTCGAAAAAATATAAATTAAATTCGACAATGCCAAGAAAAGTGTCGGTATCTTTTTCACCGAATATATATATCAAAAGAAGAGAGAGTTAGTCAAAGAAGCCTAAATCAAATTCTTAAACATAATCAATTAGCTATTTCCAATATGACAAAACAAGGGAGTTATCCATATAACGTCAAAATTAACTACATGCATGCAATCTGCAATTGATCTTGAGGTTCTCATGCGTTATGATGGATGCAACTAATTTTTTATAGAAACTTTTTATTCCTGTAAAATGCTCCAATGATTTAAAAACTGATTGATGTATCACATTCGGAGAAATTCCGGTGAGCTTGACTAAATTCCAAAAATAAGAGTACCTTGCATAACAAGTGATTCACATAACGAACAAAGCAAAATGAAAAAAAAAAAATGACTCGTGAGTGAAATGTGAAAAGTGAGCAATGTTTCGTAGAACGAGGGGCGAGAAATACCATGACATGCTGGACTAATTTGTATCAGTCTGTGTTGAGCACTTGTTTGAAGAGAACACTTATATCTACATAAAAGAATTTTCAGTCGGATAACGTTGTCGAAAGCAACTCCGAGGAGTTTGAACAAGATCTGTTGTGACTTAATAGATGAGGTAATGTCTCTGGTCAAGATAATTCGACTAAAGGTGGATCACTACGACATCGATGAACTAGTGGATGAATGTAGTGTCACAGAAAAAAGCTGCGAAGGTGATTTGGTCAGGGGAGGAGTAAATTATATATTCAACAGAGCAACAACTTTCCAGTAATATGAGGAAGATATTGAAAGCATGTTAAATTCATGCATTGGACGTTGAGGAGCATCATAATAAACGACATTATAAATTTGTTTGAGTATTTTTTTTTAGATAACATGCATTGCCCTATTTTACCTGGATTCTTACAGAAAAAATGTATTGTTTAACAAGTGTTTCGTAATACGAATAAGTTCGGGGGTTAATTATGCCGGTTATGCAAGGTCTCCGTGTATAAGAAATCATTTTACCGGAATCAATAATGAACTACTATTTTTATAGTTTATATCAAAGAAATAAAATACGCTTCTTAATTTGAAAATATGCTACTATGATTAAAAATGCTTGGTAAAGGAAACCAGTACTAAAGTTCTGTTTAGGTTTCTAATAGTGAAAACGTTTGGGTACATGGGAAAAAAGAATTCCGTCGTTTAGTCTTTTTTTTTTTTTTTTTACCACTGTAAAAATGCAAATATTTGTGTTCGCTTACGTACATAACCTGTAAATGCAAATTTAGTCCGACAAGGAGGTAATTTAATCCCATTCGTTTGGACGTTTCTTGCGCGAGACATATTTTCCCCGAAAGTGTGGAAAAGGATGATAAGACCGCAGCTATCATCTTTTTCGCGACGCGATTTTCACTTTTATCTTTCTGGCAAGCTAAAGACAAGAGAAACACGAAGGAAAAAAAGTTCGCAGAATAAGGAAAAAGGGGACGAAAAAAAGAAAAGAAGTGAAGATGAATTGGGGTGGCTGGGGACGCCCTAAAACTGTGTTTAATGTACCGGAAAATGGGACCGGCCCTTCTCTCAGAGACTATAGTTGTCTGATTCCCTTTCCAATGTTTCAGGTTTGCTCAAATCCGAGAAATGTGCTGTTATTTTAACTAATATTCAGTTCATCCTTGCCTGGCTTGTAATTAAAATGACTGACAAATAAAAAAAATGAATAAATAAATGCAGAAAATTAAAATTTGTATTTTGAAATAATACAATGTTTTCGGCTCTATTTCTTTGTAAAAGTAATATTAAAAAAATAATATTTTTAAAAATTTGCTCATAAATTTGCAGCAATGTTAACGCCCCTATAAAAATATATATTTAATATCATTGTATGCATGTATAAACAGAGTAGCTAAAACAATGAAAAATATTGTTGTAAAATATATATGAGAATATCTTGAAAATGTTATTCAAATTAGAGAACAAAACCATTAAAAAATAAAAATAATAGCACTGAAAATGAATCATGAAAATTTCAAAGTGGAGTGAGATGAATTTTGTGCGATAATGTTCTTCAAAATTAGAGCACAAAAATAACCAACCCCGCTATTGGTTTAGTTTAGTTTAGTTATATTAACGTCCCGTTTGAAGCAAAACTAGGGCTATTTTGGGACGGCCCTCGTCATTTTGAACCGCGGTCAGATGACGAGGACGACACCTGAGCTGGCACCCCCCCCCTCTCCACACCGCACCACACCAGCGGGAGGACGTTTGGTCAGGATGGATTTAACGTGCAACAGACCCCCTTACATGACGGTTCTTCGGTGGAATCGGGTCTCGAACCTGAAACCCTCCGGTTCCGAAGCCGAGACCTTACCACCAGGCCACCGCGGCCTCCCACTGTTGGAGAAAGGCTTTAATGTTTCAATTAATATCCCAGTAATAATCTAAATAGAATTTTAAAAAAGCTTTCTTAAAGAGTTTAACTAGTCATTTATTACCAAAGAAATAAATACGTGCCAAATCTTGTAGGTCTGTATATAGTGTTCTGTGATCTGCCCTGCAGATAATTTTGAGAGATTTTTGTGTCATGCAGGTCACATGATACAATTTACAGATAATATTCAACTTATTAGTAGTCATCAAAAGTATTTGGGTATTTTCTGTTTGTGTAAAAGACATATTATCACAATATATCAAGTACAATAGCATAAGATATAATATCATATCAGCAACAAATATGTTAAAGAGTATGGCAATGAAACCGATTTTTTTTATTGACGCTCTTTTCTGTAACTTCACGAAGACGTAAATTAAAACTGAGAAGAGATGGACAACGCAGTTTGTACTTAAATAAATTAACAAAAAGCCATGCATAGGTTACACACCACTCTTGAGTTTTACACTAGTTTATTTTATTATCTCCCGAGTCATGCTAGAATACCTAGAAATACAGCAACGCATAGTGCAACAAAAGCAACATTCTTTTTTATGTCGCGAAAACTTCCAAATGATGACGAAAGCAAATCTTTTGCCTTTTATATTCTCAGGTTAATTTAATAATCCCGTGATCAACAAATCTGCAGTTCGTCGCATTCAATTAAATTTACGATACATTTATAACTTGTTGTTCTAGTGCGTGGATTTGATATTAAATTAATGCGATTTCGTATTCGTCAAGCTCATTTAACTCGCAAACACATTTTGTTTGGTGAAACGCGTCTAAATTTTTCAACATATAATATTGATCTAGTCCCTTAATCACAATACCTGTAAATAATAAAAGCATCAAATTATTGACTTTTAAAATGATACGCTGAAATAAACCATTCAAAGACACTGTAATTCTATACAAAAATTGCACATATTCAAAAAATATTTCATTTTATGGGTTCTTAATTATACCAGTCAGACAGTACATTACTAAAATGGAACAGACTTATCTACTTAGATTATGGAAAAAAAGCAAAACTAATTGGTTAAACTTTTATCATCTTTTAGTTGAGTACCTTGTTCTTAGTTATCTTCTTTCGTATTTTTCAATTCGTTATCACTGCACATGTAGAAAAGGTGGAAGAACATCAACATTGTAACGCTTTAATTTTTTCCTGCAATGATGTTTTAAATTTTATGTAGGTTTTATTCATTTCCACCGTTTCAAAAATTTACCATTCATCATTTTTCAAATCTTGATGCCTTTTTACTATTTTTCATAATAATTTCTTCTTTTTTCTTTTATATTTCTATTTTTATACACGCAATTTGCTTCTCAAATTTGATTTTGAAAAAAAAATTAAAGTGAGATTCTGTCAGTATTACAGAATCTACGATCTTTCTACGATTTCTGCATTTTTCTACGATTCGATTGCTATAGGATGACAAAATCCAGTTTTCAGGCCCAAAACTCCTAACAAATAGACCATTAATCCACATCACATCAACATAAGAACGTTTATATTAAAAAAAAGAAAAGGTTTTTGAGTGTGCATATAAAGTAGGCCTTTGATGGGATTGGTCGTCCCAATGGGTTCGTTATAAGGTTTCAACTTCTGAATAAGAAGGCTCCAGATTGAAAACCAGTTATGCCAAATATTTTTAGTTCATGTGTGCCTGGTGCATGTTAAATCGGAAATTGTGAATGAAATGTCTCCGTCAGAACGAGGTGAAAGATTAGAGAAGGAGCTTCTGATTCAGATGCCGTCATCTGATTGGACTCAAAGTTACCAGAGCCATTTCAACAAAGTATTTATGCTTTCTCAAAATTGGATGTTAATATAATTGAAAAACACTTCGATAAAATCTCAAATGTGTGATAGAGCTATAACAAAGGTGAAATTCTACCAGTGTGCCAAACCTTTGACCAGATAGAAAGGCGAAACGAGCCGAATTCAGCTCACCGAATACATATATCGTATCAGTAGCATAACGTGATATTTAACCAAATCAAAAACCAAGGGTAGTGGTTTCCCCGAAACTTTCTTGCATGCTCTCCAATAAAGATAGTGTTCTTCTCCCAAAATTGTGGACCTTGGATAACGCTGCGAATACCTTGCATGGTGTTGGCGAAAAATATTTAGGCGAATAGTTGGCGAAATTTAGAATTTTTACTGTATCCGTCGAGCAATATATATCTTGAGAGCCTTTTTTACCGCCAAGAGATACCAAAATTTTTCATGGAAGTACAGTTGCAGTCACAAGACATCAAATTTCATTGATTTAAGTCATTGCAAATACGAATGATTCATTTATATGCATACGAAAGTACAGACCGACAGATGGTGAATTCTTTGGTAGATTTGATTCAAAATTTGATAAGATGCGAAGTCTGTGTACCAAATTTTATATACCAAGATCTTTATGTTTTGTATAAACAGTTGTGACAAACTGGCAAAATTCCTGCAAATAGATTTCTGTCAAAATCTGATGGAAATCTAAGAATCCATCGTAATTCCATTAACTAAATCTTAGCCGTCTAGCTCAATATGTTTTTGAGCTATCGTGTTCACAGACAGACATGATGCTAAAAATATGTTTATTTTTTTTTAGATTCGGGAAGATCTGAAATGTAGGTTTTTATCAAAATCTTGAGTTTAGATTTTTTGGTAACAATATTTCATATATACATATTTCGTATAATAGAAAATAAATAATCAAAGTACATGATATTAAAATGGCATGAAAAAAGTAAGTTCGGAGTAGTTGTCGATTTGGGTAACCTAAACGTTTTGAGTAGCCTTATGGTCCAATATACGTTTTATGGACCAGGGAAAAAAGATTTCTGCAATGAAAAAAAAATAGTTCACACTGAGCACCGGATGGTTATGAGCACCGGATGGCATTTTTAAAAAATTCTTTATGCAAATTAGTCAAACCTCTAAAGAGACTTGCAGTCAGAGCCCAAAATCATTGATAATCATACCCTTACAGAACAGAGTTCGAACTTTACTGGTAAAACTGTTTTATCAAAACGGCAGCAATTGTTTACCTGCACTGAGTGAATACCTTTGTTTAAAGGAATTACGAAAAGAGCCCATGCCGAAGAATGGTTTGAAGAAAATGATTATAAAATTTGAAGAGACTGGAGACTTGGGTGTGTGCCAGGAAGAGGGCGGAAACCAATTGTGAATGAAACTATCATGAGAAATCGCCACTGCTGTGGTTGAAAGAGCCTGAAGTTCCAGCTATTCTTCAACAAGTGCTCGATCGATGTCACCTGAGATGGCGATTCTGTGGTCAACAGTATGAAAAATTCTGTGACCCATTTTAAAATGGAATCTGTATAAGATCCACATGGTGCAAATGCTGCACTTCAAGACCTCCAAACACGCTATGAATTTGCTTTCCGATTTTTTGGCGAGAATGGAAGTTGATGACGCGTGATCTTGGCAAATTCTATGGTCAGATAAGGCGCATTTTTTATGGAATTGTGAATAATCAAAATTGTCGGATATGGGGTGCTTCATCTCCCAATGTCATGAACCAACCACTACTACATTCTGATTACCTAACTGTAGGGTGGAGATTTACTACTAATTTTATCCTCAGTCCGTTTTTCTTTCAAACACTCACTCCTCAAAGTCTTAAAACGTGCTCTGTCACGAGTGCACATTACAGTGAACTTCTGCAACTGCAGGTCATTCCTGCTTTACAGGAAAGGCAATGTTTGCAGCCCACTGTCTGCAAGCAAGATGAAGCAACGTCCCCCATTCTTCCCTAAGTCAAAGAACTGCTTCGTGCTAATTTTGGCGAGAATCGTGTAGCATTCAGAGCTTTCCCAGATGCCTGGCCTCCTCGTCCACCCGATTTAAATCCCTATGATTTCTGGTTGTGGGGAATCCTTGAATACCGTTGTTTATGGAGGAGAAATTCGGGCTCTGCCTGAATTGAAAGTCAGTTGTACTGAAATCACTTGATAGTTTCTTCACGCTACCATTGAAAATGCTATAATGCGCTTTCAACGCGTAATTAATGTCAAGGAAGCACACGTTGAGCACATTCTGAAACTGAATAAATTTTAATGATTCTGACAGATTTTTTTGTCCTTCTTTAGGCGTCTCCATTCCCCATGGCGATTAAAATTTGAACAATGTTTTTATTGAAGAAATCTTTTTATCATGGTCTATATAACGTAAATACCATGCTTCATGAAGATCCGAAAGGCAAAATGGGCAGAAAGGCAGATTAGAGGGGTCTGATTAGGGTCACTTTAATTATAACCATCCTGCATTTTTTTATGCTCTTCCTTTACTTCATGTCTTGTGATATGAAACATTGTATATTTAAAATTTTTTAGTTGTTTTGAACTAATATGTAATGGTTTTTGGTTAGGTTTATTTTTCCTTCAACTTTATAAGTTTACAAATGATTATAATAGCTATTCAATTGCAAATTATTACAATTATCACAATTCTATTACAAATGATTATAATAGCTATTCAATTACAAATTATTACAATTATTACAATTCTATTACAAATGATTATAATAGATTATTATAAGCTATTCCTCTAATTCAAAATATTAGTCCATTGATTTGAACAGTTTAATTTAGGGAGCTGTTTATGGACCAATCTGGTAAGTTTATGGATGATAATAAAGAAACTTTTTCAAACTTTATCTTTATTCTATTTTAATAAAATTATTAGAATAAATAATGATCAAACAAGGATATTACAATATATTGTCAAGGAAATTGTTTGTTGGATGAATGACGCCGAAAGCTAATCAATTCGTTAATTCCACGGAAAGTATGAATCACAGGCGGTAAAAATACAATCGAATCATATAAAATGACAGCGCACAAGTAGATAACAAATTGTTACAGCAATAAGGCTCTCAGAGTGCAGCACTAAGTTCTCTCAGATATCAACATATGAAAGAAAGAATTTTTTTCTTGTGTGAGTATCTTCGCTTTCATAGTCTCCCCGTCAGAATATAGAATTTTCTAGAAAAGTGTCTTGTTCTTTTCTCCTAATAGAAATATCACCATAATTCTTGTATTCCCCATTATCTAGAACCTTCACTTTTGTTGCCAAATTCATCGCGAATGCGCCAAATGATAGCCAAGGTCTGAGATCACTGTTCTGGTATCTATCTATTCAACATCCATTAATATCTGTAAATCTCTCTTTCTTACTAAGAGACTGACTGTTCATGGAAACAATATTTTAATGAAATTTTGCATCTTTTATTAAAACAGCATAATGACTATAAAGTTTCCGGAAAAAAATGGCTACTTGGCGATATTTAAAAGGAAACACTTATTCTCTAACAACAATATCTTAATGCTTTCTCCTAAAAACCGATTTAGCAAATCATATTTGTAACGTTATAATACAAGTAACCTATTTAGTAGAATAAATAATATAACTGAGGTTACGATATCGGTCCAATTAAGCTGAGGTTGGAGCCGTTTAACATTTGATAACTTGAAAGTATAATTAAAACTTTAATATTAATACACAAAAACCATTTTAAACAAAACAGCATTATGTCAGTTTAAAAATGCCTCCCCATTGTTTAAAATTATGGAAACAAACTATTATTAAACTAACTTAAACTACAATTTATATATGAGCAACAAAAATATGTGAATATATAAAGGAGAGCGAAACCGTTGTTATGTCTAGTTTTTATCACAATAAAAATGCAAATTTTTCTTGGTACATAACAAGCAAATGTAAATTTAGTCCGACAAGGAAGTAATTTAATCCCATTCGTTCGGATATTTCTTACACGAGACATATTTTCGCCGAAAGTGTGGAAAAGGATGATAAGACCGCAGCTATCATCTTCTTTGCGACGCGATTTTCACCTTTATATCTTTCCAGCCAAGCTAAAGACAAGAAAAGCGAAGGAAAAAAAAAAAAAAAAAAGAAATCTCAGAGGTAAGAAAAAAGAAGATGAAAAAAGGAAAAAGAAGTGAAGATGAGTGGGGTGGCTGGGGACACCCTAAAACTGTGTTTAATGTACCGGAAAATGGGGTCGAAGGCTCTTGAAAGAGACTGCACTCTCGGGTCTGCGCAGATCAGAGCTCCGTTTGGTCCGTAACCAAAAATCATTTCAAAATTTTATTTTCTCCTGTAACATGCAAATAAAAAATATTTTAATAGTCCTAAAATTTGACCTCGAGATTTTGAATGAGTTTTATCTTTTAATAATTTTGTCTTTTTTTCTACATAAAAAATGGAAATACAAGGATTTGATAATTTTATTCAAATAATAAAATATGTATTTCTTAGATTTTAAAAATTTTAATGATAAAAGATAATTGATGGAATAAACAATAATTTATTTCCTTTGCCAAAATTAATAAATATTTTCTATTAGAAAGGAAAAAAAAATATTGTTACGGAAAATCTTCGAAAACTCCCCCGGTGTGTTGAACAGCGAAAACTAATTGGTTCAATAACAAATAATGGCACTTTATCCTACACGAAAACATGAACACACAGTTAATAAAATACTACCGAAGCATATAAAGAACATTTACAGTTAAGAGAGCGCACAAGCAGCAAATTGGTAATAGACTACCATAACAGCACAAAGCACTCAGAGTCTGCTTCTCTCAACTGACTCAATTTAGACTATTCTCTGTTTTTATAGTGTTCATCATAGGATAAAGAAGCTTTTATAAAGATATCATAACTTGGCCACTAATTTATATATCACTAAAATTCCAGTAATTACAAAATATTTTGTTTTTGTCAAAAATGCCTGCAAATTTGTCTGTAAGTCATTAATTGGTCGCCAAGTTTGTTGCCCAAACCATGGGTCATTGATCCGGCATCCATTTAGGATACGTAAGAGCTACCCGTAAACATCTTACATGTACCTTATGGGGTCTTACATCTTCCTTACCATGTAACTAAATGCGCAGGAAAGCAATATTATAAATTCGGAACAATATTGTTAGAAACAATGAATTTACATGTGAAAACATCTTGTGCAGTTTAAATAATGAACCTCGCAAGTTTAAAGTTTAAAAAAATAATTTTTAATTCTCTAGATATTTACACATGTGCTGTACACTATATATTTGTATGTACAATGTACATTTGTTTGTACATTTACACTATACCTGTTTCGCAACGAATGAGCTTCAAATTGACTTAGCAACAATCAACGCTATCCATTTTTGAGAAAATGTATAAAAACTGGATATAAGATATATATTAAGCATTATAAGATTGTTTTTCAATGTAACTTAATATTTATTTGCAATAATATAATACTTAATATAAAACTTAATATTTGCTTGTGTATACTGACATGGTTTGTAATAGAACTGTCACATGATACTATAATGAATTACATCTTCTTGAATCTGAAAAACTCTATTTGCAATTCACCCAAAAATAAATATGTGCTCAGTTTTACCAAACCGATGCGCAGATGTAAAATTAATTCGTCTACGCATTGGACACACAAGGTATACATAGACATTTGCTGTTTGGTGAACGACGACGATTTATTGTACGAACTGTGGAGCGATCAATTCTATTGCACATATTCTTACTCAATGTCCTAATTTTACTTCTGATAGTTTAACTCGCTTTCATTCTCCTATTTTAAATTTACAGGACCTGGTGGGTGAGAAACCTCACTCAAAACTTTTTGACTTTTTAAAAGCCATTGGTTTCTTTCATAGCATTTAAAATTTGAGATTTATTTTTATTCTTGTGCCAAATCACTATAAATCAGAGACTTCCTAGACTTTTGACGTTTTACAATGTATCCTTGTTTTATTTACACCTTTTACACTTTTATAATGGTACTGTTTAAATATCCTTGTGTATGGCGCAGCTTGTCCTAAATTGGACCTTGTGCCAGAAAACCTAAACTATACCATACCATACCATACTGAAAAACCTATACTTTATAATTTACAATCCCTATAAACAGAAAAACTCAATAAAAGAAACACAAAAAAACCTAGAAAAATTAGAGGGGTGTCATATGGAATGTGGCACATACACAAACCTGTAGATTTGTGCCAAATTTCGGAAGAAATCTTGTACATATTAACTTCTTCTTGTACATATTAACAGCATAGTTCAAAAATTCATCGAGCTGGATAGATGAAATTAGGTGCATGAATTTAGTTTTAGATTCGTTGGTATGTATTAAATATGTCAAAGGATTGTAGCATCAATCTGGCTCATTTATCATTTATCTATTCATACTTACGTGAGTGTAATAATCAAAAACACAAGAAACTAGATGAATGCCTTTCATTACATGATCTTTATATCGTTACTGTAGATAATGTAATTATTTTACGCTAAGCGCATCAATAAGTAGACTGCCTTAATTTTTTCGTCTATGTAGATGAAAGTGATGATCTCAAACACAAAATGTTACACACAAAATATCTGATTTGTGGCTTTGGCGCCAAAATTTTGAACATAAAAAATTAAGATCCATCTGATGAAAGGAAAGAAGTTCTAAAATCTCATTCTATTTTCCCCATAGCCTTGCGAATATATATATGCCCCCCCCCATAATTTGGAACGTTGTTACTGGTCTTTCTTTTGTTAAAAAATAAAAAGAAAAGAAAAGAAATGTAATAATCGTTATTCTTGTTTATTAAATGTAAATTTCAATAAAATCGATCTGTATAAAAATGCCTATTTACAATAAAGCCATAAATTTGGAATGCACTAACTTTGACTGTCATGAACGAAATGCCACAGCATGAAAGCGTGAAGAAGGGTGGCTGGATGGGGGGCTCCGGATTAAGTATCATCACCATCTGACAGCAATTCAAATGACCAAATCCCCCCCCCCTCGAAATATTTCTGTTGTTGCTCGAAGCAACGGTGATTTTCCTGCAACTAAATTAAAACGTAATTTTTTTTAGAGGTAAGTGTAATTTCCAAATTATAGTTTTCTATCTCATCTTTTTTAAGAAACAGGCCAGAAGTATTTTTTTTTATACTTTCGCGAATTTTCACTTTAGAATATCAATTAATAACAGAGATATTTGTGATAATGAGCAAAATATCTATATTTAATTAAACTCTTAAAATGAAGCTTTCTATTACATTTTATTACCTAGCCCTCTATAATGATATTAAAATGTGTACTGCAAACCGTATAACAAAATTATGAGGTCTGAATGGGAGTAAAATTATTCTATTAAAAGCCGAAAATAAGTCTTAAAATACATTCTAACATTTCAAAAATAATCTATTTGAATCCACTTTTAAAACTGACCAAATCTAATCCTATCGCCATTAAGTTAATAGCTAATCTCTATTAGCACGGAAATCACCAAATGTCTGTAATAGACCTAAGGATGTAATGTTGTAAAATAGTATTCATTTATAAAAAAAAAAAACACGAATTGTAATTTTTCAAAATTACAATCCAAAACATTCACAATGAATTGGAATAAAAATTTACTTAAAACTTACATCACATTACTAAGTTGTCAGTGAAATTATGACATTGAGTTAAGAGGAAAAGACCTAAATCACCAACGATGAAATTAGCATATCTATTTCGCTCAAATTGAGGAAGATCTCTCAGAACCACGATGTCCACCTCCAATGGATCTCATCAGAGGTGATGAGGTCGTTGATAGATTGCCCAAAGAGGGTAGTGAGAATGAAACGGCCACTGGCTCTTCGCTTACTTATCAAGAACTGTACTCAAATGAAGGATTTAAACTCAATTTAATATGGCGTATTCCACCATCGTACCAGTGGCACACGGGAGCATCCCCTGACACTCTGCTGGAAGTCAAATGTCTCCGGGGCTTCTAGACTGTTCTGGATAGTCTAAAAAGTGGTCACCTTAAATATCTTTCCTTTGAAAATGGTAGAAAAATCCATTACACTTGTAAAAAATGCTGTCACCATTCAGCTTCACCGGATCACATTCTGGGTTGCATCGGACTTTCTAAGGGAGGCTTAACATCCTATCCCCTTATTGTTATAGATTTCTTGGCGGTCAACAACCTACTGGAGCTTATCTGACATATGTCAGATCTTTTGAGGATAAGCAACAACAACAACAAGTCTAAATCAATTTTGTGCTCCCATTTTAAAATTCCCCACTTTGAAAAAGTAAAAAAAGATTGTAGCATATTAAAAAAATTTGTTGCATTTGCGGATCATTTGTAATATATTAAAAGAAATTTTTGTAAGTTCATTTAAATACATGCTTCTAGCGGCAAAAGGACAGAATTTATTTTAGCAGAGTACTCTAATAAAACAAACTTAAGCAACTTATCTGATTTTGTTGCAAATCTACAAAAAGTAAAACATGAGCACATAAAAGCACAATGTAATACTTGAAAATTAAAATAAAGTTTAAGGTGAGGAAAAGAAAAGGACGCATAGATTTGAGGATGAAGCAGAAAAAGGCTTTATTGACAGAATGACGGCGATACTAAACGGTATCCGGGTGAGAAGGAGAACAACAAACAGAGGTTTCATTAATAAAGGGTATGATCTCCTCCAACTTTAATGGTTGCGTGGCAACCATTAAAGTTAAAAAAAAATCCAACAATTCTTTAGTTAATAGTGATCATTCTTCACTGAAAATTTATATTTGTTGATCTTTATAGAATAAGAATACGATCTTTCCGCTAGATGTCACTCAAAAGCATCCCAAACATGGTCAGTGAGATTTCAATCAAACAGAACGCTGGTAAATCCACTAAATACATATTTTCATTCTCCAGAAGATTTTGAACAGCAAGAGATCTGTGCGATCGTACATAATCGTCTATAAGTCAAGTCAACCATCTAACTCTCCGACCCGCCCGAAGGCACACGGATTTAAACCATAAAACTGAATGACCGGACCGCCGCAACAGCAATATTGGCGGGAACTGTGGTTGAGTCCTAAGGGCCGTCACCGGCCAGGGTACAACCCTCCCCGAAGGAAGTACGTCCCGTCATCGATGGGAGGAGCCAGATCCCCCACCTATTAGTGTACCCTCCAGGGAGGCGAGATCCAACCACCATGCCGGAAGCATCTCATCCTCATTTCGAGGTGCCCCCCCCGGGGGGATACATAATCGTCTATAAACAAAAAATCTGAATCTATGTTAATTTACATGCGTAGGAGGGAATATCTTCACCACAGTTACTATTTTCAGTCACTGAATCTCTGTCAAAGATTTGGAGCTCTGTTCTTCCATTCATCATTATGAGTCTCTATAACAAGTACACCAAAATTACCCAAACACTCTCTTTCTTTGATATTAGGGGAATAAAAACGTGTCTCTTCCTCTTTTCATATTAACTGGCGTCGAGAATCGTTTATGAGACTAAATCAATTTTTATTGTTAAAGAGAGCATGGCTTTATTGAATAGATGTCCAATCTTAGTGTTCGTTAGTCATTTTCAACGACACTGCCGATGGCTTGTTGTTAGTTATAAGCAAATAAGTAATTGAACACGGGGCAAATAGGTCTCATTTATACAGTCACTTGGTCACTGTAAACTGAACTGGAAACTTGCCGTCCGGTTTCAGTTCTGAGCAATGTCATCCGCCATTTGATTCTGGTCTCTGATATGGAGATACATAGGTTATCTATTTCCATAGCTTTTCTTAGTTATCTACCACCACTACCACCAATCTGTCTCATAGTACTTTGTCATCTGTACTTTGGAGCAATTATCAACAAATGCACATATCATAACCTTTTTATTGTGGTCTCTGGACTATATTAGTTTCAAGATCTATCAAAACGGTAATAAAAATCTTGAATGCTAATATTCAACGAAAATACCCACCGAAAAAAATAATTGCTAAACAAAAAATTACGAATACTTACCCTCTAATTCACAATTCGGCATCCGCTAATCTAAATAGTACACACGATTAATTTTAATGAACACATTAAAAATAAATACTCATGCATTGGCTTTGTAAGAGTTTGATACTCATATAATAATCATATAACAATTAATAATATAACGAACCTCTATAGATGTTTATGTAACATTATGAAACCAAAAACACGTCGTTATCCCATTTTTAACTTATTTTGAATTATTATGAAACAATTTTTTGGTTCAAAATGAAAATGAAATAAGCATAAAGTTTTTCTATGTCCTTGGATCCATAGTGTCACTGAGTTTATTGTTTATTAAATAAGAAGGCCCTCACTGTTTAAAAATGCTTTTATAATATTGACTTAGTGACATTGATGAAATGATTGGCGAATAATTTTTGAAATTGTCAGATATTTCTCGCCAAGCTGCAATTGCAACTGATATTAGATCGAAATGATTCTCAATCGAATCTGTCTAAAAAATAAACTCTGACCATTTATTATTTTTGGATTATCCAATTGATTAATTCTTGTAGAAAGTGTTTCCAAGATTCAATTTTAAATGGTGCGATAAAATTAACAAATTTAATTTTCTATTATAGCTATTTCTTGTGTTTGGGCCACGATGAGTCAACATATATTTCTATACAAAAATGTTTTGTTGGCACTATCACGCATTAAAATTTGTTCTGTGCATTTTAACATAGCGCAAGTCTTCGTTGTTATCGAACCCTTTATTCTCCGAACTGATATACCATCGAAATCCTTAGAGTTCCTTCAGGTAAAAATATGAAATCTAAGGATTCATCTAACGAAGCTACCCATGCTTCAAAGACCTCATTAAAGTGGTCCTCGTTTTCATTTCAACACAACAATTAAAGTCGAAATAATGATGACATTAATTTTTCAGTAATTCTTTGAAGAAAAGATCGCGGGTTGTGCCATTGCAGGGATGAGGGGGTTGGGGGTGACGTAGTAGTTCTTGTATGTCTGCGTGTCGGGGGTGAGGGGGAGGAGGTCAGGAAGAATCCGATTCTTAATAGGAAGAGGCAGCATTCATGACATTCCAGAAGTGTTCACCCCCTTCGTAATAACGTTAAAGATCCGTTTAATCTAGCGGAAAACTGCTGTCGCCTGTGTAATGACTTCTGTCACATATCTTGTAGAGAGGAGGATGGGGTGGTGGTGGAAGGACAGAAAAAAGAAGTGAGAAAAAAGGAGGTAAGGGTGAAGCGAAAGGAGAGAGAGCGTTTCAATAAATAAGTGAGGATGGGGCGCAGATGGCGCGAAAGGGCGCAACAGTGCAGAGGGGCTGACTCCATAGTGCTGCTGAAGATTTTTGTTTCTCGTATTTTAAAGTGGCAGCGGTTGGAGAATATGATGTGTCAATACTTAGGCAAAGCAGGTGTATGCTCTAAGAAAGATTTAATAACACGTTTTAAATATCGACTGCATTGAAAATTATATTTTAAATTTACAGAAGGTAGAAAACTGAGAGCAAGTTACGCAATATATGTTTCTGTATGTGCTATGGCCATCGAAAGATCTGCTGAATAACATAAGAGAGAGAGAAAGAGATTTTTATTGTGCTGAAAATTTATTAATTATATTTAAAGCTTAGTTCTAAAAAAATCTTCAAGTTAAGTTTCAATTTATTAGGGTAACTTTTAGGGATAATGAATGGGAATTAGATTTTTCGGGATCATGATTTTTATTTTTAAGAATCTGCTGACATTTCTGGGCTTTTGAAAGTATAGATGTTAGTTCCACATGAACCAAAGGTTGGATTGACCTGGTGACCGAATCTAGATTTTGGAACTGGAAAGTTATTATTTTAAAACTAAATTCCATCAAAGATCTGCAATATATGTAGGCGAATCTTATATCCATCGAAACAAAACATTTTCTTTAGTGTGTTGTAGGAATTTGGCGAGTTTTGATGTCGTCATATAATGGCATCTTTCAAGAAATTTACTTCATATAACTTCAAAAAATAAGTTAGTTTGATCCAAAAGGTTTGTCAATTATCAGATCGGCTTACTATTTTCATGATATATTTAGATTATTTTAGACAAGACTTTTGATTTTGAACCAATCAAAGATTTTGATTATGAATGATTCATAAAAATATTTTTCTATCATACCAGAGTTAAAATATTTTGTTCACGAAGATTAATTGCGATTGAAAGTCGCTTACATGGTGATTAGAAGGTGGCTAGATTTTCAGACTGAAATATTAATTTAGGATATTGGATACTTCCTTACAGAGCCACATAACGAAGCTTGATTATCTGATTCAAAACTTATTAGAACCATGGTTAGTATTTGGGAAATACGCAGAACGAAGTTTGATTATCCGATCCATAAAATTATTTAGAACCATGGCTACTCTCTGGCAAATACGTATAACGAAGCTTGATTATCCGATCCAAAACTTTACTTAGAACCATGGCTACTCTCTGGAAAATACATATAACTAAGTTTGATTATCCAATCCAAAACTTTACTTAGAACCATGGATACTCTCTGGGAAATACATATAACGAAGTTTGATTGCCCAATCCAAAACTTTACTTAGAACCATGGATACTCTCTGGGAAATACATATAATGAAGTTTGATTGTCCAATCTAAAACTTTACTTAGAACCATGGCTACTCTCTGGGAAATACATATAACGAAGTTTGATTAATCAATCCAAAACTTTACTTAGAACCATGGCTACTCTCTGGGAAATACATATAACGAAGTTTGATTAATCAATCCAAAACTTTACTTAGAACCATGGCTACTCTCTGGGAAATTCATATAACGAAGTTTGATTATCCAATCCAAAACTTTACTTAGAACCATGGATACTCTCTGGGAAATACATATAACGAAGTTTGATTGTCCAATCCAAAACTTTACTTAGAACCATGGATACTCTCTGGGAAATACATATAACGAAGTTTGATTAATCAATCCAAAACTTTACTTAGAACCATGGCTACTCTCTGGAAAATACATATAACGAAGTTTGATTAATCAATCCAAAACTTTACTTAGAACCATGGCTACTCTCTGGGAAATTCATATAACGAAGTTTGATTATCCAATCCAAAACTTTACTTAGAATCATGGCTATTCTCTGGGAAATATGTATAACGAAGTTTGATTATCCAATCTAATTGAAACTGCGCCACCTCATGGCTATTGCTCACTTTTTTATGACACATTAATCTATAGATATATTAATCATATGATTGTAAAGGGACATTTACTAGACAGATACTAATCTGTATATTAATAATATGACATTAATCTGTAATTAATATACAAATCGAGCTATGTCGTCGAATCTATTGCAAATTTAAATTGATGTGGCGTTTATAATATCCTCACGTTATAAGCAATCCAAAAAAATTACATCACGTTATATACGTCACTAAATATTACATGTTTGTCTCACACTGGTGTGAGACAAGCATGTAATATTTAACATTTGAAAAAAAATTTTTTTTTGGACAAACAAAATGTAGCAAATTCTAGAAAACAATGACAACAACAAAAAAACAAACTGCAGCAATCCGTTGAAACAACAAAATAATCATGTCGTTGACTGTAAACTCTATGTTTGCAAGCATTCAATATTTCTTGTAAGATACAGCAAACAAAATTTAGTTCTAAATTCATGATCTTTTCAGAAAATATTAAATTAAACATTTTTCATGCCAGTTATAAATAAAGTTTATGCATAAATTAAATTATTTGTATTTATTTTCTTGAATGCTGACGAGTGTTCTGTGACTTGTGCTGAAAGTGCGATATAAATCAAATAATAACAAAAGAAGAAGAATTGCGCTTTTTTACCGCCAAACCATCAGAATAAAAAAAAAACATTAGTTACATTCTGGAAATAATACAACTCCGGAATAATACGATCGAAGAAATAACATTTTCTCGGATATTGCCTCGGGATTGTTTCTTTTCCTTCATCGAAATAGCGAGTTTGGGATGCAGTTAGTAAAACATTCTAAAGTTAAAAAGAGAGAAAATAAAAAAGGGAAAAGAAATTATTCTATGAAAGGATGTAACTTATAAAGATTCCTCAAAAGTGATGGTGCTTTGGTGTGAGGCGTTAAACATTTTTCATTAGAATCAACAAAATATTTTAAAAGCATCTTATATTAAAATTTACAATTGACGTTTTGTCGCTATTGATTTTGAATTCGTAATTTTGGTATTTTAAAATGAAAATACGGGAAAAGTTTTCAGAAAGGAAGCAATTTGTATGTAATTACGAAATAAAAAGAAAAGTCGAATTCAGATAGATAATCAAGCTGCTATTTCTTTGATTTTTACAATAAAATATTTTTTTTATTATAATCACAATATCTTGAGCACAATAAACTCATTTAGTATTTTTGCTCGATGGAAGGGTATTGTGCGTGTAAATAAATGCAATAAATAATTTTAAACGTAAAAATTCAAGGTCACCTTTTATATATATATATATATTCATTCACTTGTAGAGAAAAGGCTCAATACATCTCTGTAAATAAAGTTTTAATTTAGAATAATTTCTTGGTTCTTGTAAAAAATAGTCTATTGTTTGTTAAGCCAAGAAAGGAGACATGAATCTATAGTCCAAAATATTATAGCATGATGGTGCTTTAAGCTCCATTCATCTACCTTTATATTGCATTTAAAAAGTATTCTTGCTAATTTCAATGATAACGTTCACACAAATAACATACTAAATATATTATTTGCGAGAGTATATATGCAGTTACTACAATAAATTTTGAGTTTAGCTACATTAGTCCCCATTTCAAAGCAATGCTATAGTTACATTTTGGAACGGATCTCGTAATTTTGAATTGCAACCAGATGACAAGGACGATACCTAAGCTGCTACGCCCCTTCAAGCTTTCCCACCATTCAAGCGGGAGTGCATTTGGCCTCGAAGGATTTGATTTGCAGCAGTCCGTTTACATGGTGGTTTTTCGGTTGAATTTGGTCTCGAACTGGTTGTTGTTTCTAATGGCATTTGTCATAGACAAGTCCACTAACTTTAGAAGTTAATGATTTTATGCCAAGTGTGTTATGCCAAGTCTCTTGTTTTTTCAGTAGTGCCATCTAGGGCCAAGAGTACGACTTAGCTACACACGCGTCACAACCCCTTTTTACGGGGCGAACTTCATTCATGTATTTCATTCATTCATCACAGATCGTAATTTAGACTTGAATCAGAGAATGATCACAATCCAGTACCCCCAGTGGTATTACTCTCGAGGACGAATTTGTGACCACAACGGATTTATACGTGCG
Organism: Argiope bruennichi; assembly: GCF_947563725.1. NCBI lineage: Eukaryota > Metazoa > Arthropoda > Arachnida > Araneae > Araneidae > Argiope > Argiope bruennichi. Next base: position 123,931,655 of record NC_079154.1, on the reverse strand, counting down.
TCAGCCACCACACACACACACACAAAGAGCCTTCGGCCGGCGGGGTTCGATGTCGTAACCCAAGGGACGCGAATCCAACGCCTTACCAACCAGGATATCCCGGTCCGGTCTCGAACGTAGAAGCCTCAGATACCATAGCTGAGATCAAACCATCGTAGCCCTTGTAACAATAAAAAATACTGTTGTAAAATAAACTTAAGAGTATTTATTAAATTTACTTAAATTAAGTAAAGAAATTATAGTCAAATAAAATTGTATTACCAAGAATATTAATTTGTAAATTTCAATTTGATGTAAAAATTGCCTTTGTGCATTTATGTACTTTTAAGTTATAGAAGAAACATTTTATGGAGAAATAACTTAAAAATTTGTAGGACCTTTTCTTTAAGAATACCTACTACCCAAGAATTTGATACCTTACTAATTTTGTAATTTTAGGTTTGGTAATTGTAGGTAACTATAGTATGCCTTGTATAGAGTTTGAATGATATTTTTATTATGTCTTATGTATTCAGGCATCATGAAATAAACATAAATCCTATAAACTTTATAATGTCAAAAATATCTTCTACCATTCAACCAAAATATGATTCAGATCAATATTTTTGAGGTATATAGTATTTTATCCATCCAGATAGTTTAAATTTCTGAAAAATCATATTTACGTTTACATGGATATAATTCCAGCAATGATTTTCAGATGCTGTAAAATCCGAAAAGTCAAATTTCGTGAAATGAAATTTAATAATTTGAATATTATTATCTTTCTTCGTTATTCTTCGTGTACGAGAAAGTAATAATCTTGTCGTTTCTCTGTTTCAATTAATAGCAAGAAAGAATAAGTCTATATCTGTATTATGTGCATGCTACCGCTCTACTGGTCAAACCATTTAACCAAGAATACCAAATTTAAGACATATATATATGGGGGGGGGGTGAATCTTTAAATTTTTGTTGATTAAAAATTAACGCAGATTTTGGAATTTTTTTTGGTAACTTTCAAAAATAAAACTACATAAAATGATACTTATATCAATTTAAATTTTTTTAAAATGATATAAATAATATTTTATATTAATTTGATTGCAGAGAAAGATTTACTCAATTTTAAAAATTCTCCAAAATTACTTTTAGATACGACTTGCTACATTAAATTGAAATTTAAACATTTTTTATTGTTAAGGTAATTGCTTGATTATGTGTTTCTATTCCATTGTATGAAATTGATGAATGAAGAGTTCGCTCATTTGATTAAATACTTTGATAAAATCATCATGAATTTATCTTCTTCATATCATTGATTCTTTTGCTGAAGAAGGGAATAGAAGCATCTGGCATTCTAATTATGTTATGAAATGCATACGGTAAGCTAAATTACTCTGTTTCTAATTTTAAATTCTCTTACCAGCATATTTTAATCTAAGTAACATGGTGTGGCCCCGATGTTTGGTGAGGGAGTGCAGTTCGGGTGTCATCCTCTTTATCTGAACTTTTCAAAATTAGGAAATCCACGTTAAAACAGCACTGGTATTGCTCCAAAATGAGATGTTAGTATAACTTAAACTAAAAGTTAATACAAGCAACAATTAAAAAAAAAAACCTAAAATAATTCATGCCATTTTAATAGTGAAGTCAGCTTAATATTTTGCAGAAGAATAAAAAAAAAGTTTGTCTTGAAACATGCAATTAAATATGAGACGATGCGATTAGTTCATTGTATTTCTTGTCGCCGTTACGGATGTTCATGTACACAATGAAGAGAACAAGTGTAAGGCTATGGTGATAATAACGTGTTTGAAACATAATTTTTATTTAAAAATATGATTACAAAGGAATGATGAGTTTCAAATTGTGCAAAAGGGGCTCATTTGAAAATAAACTCTGATGCAATTAAAGACAAACAAACAGGTTGCTGAATATGGCTAGTATTGAAACCATTAATAATCGTCTGGCAGAAAAGTTCTCAAATAATCTCTAATAAATGTACTTATGTATTAGTAACCGCATGGATCGATGAACAATAATTGCGGAAGATCTTATTATCATGCGATTTTTGGCAATGAATCGCTGGAATGCGATTAATACACCAGCACCAAAAAGCCGACTGTGCATTTTGGAAGACATTTTTCTTAAGGATTGAAACCAATTTTTGACACAAAGCTACAATTATTCTCATAAAAACATATGCCAAATTTCACATATTTAGGTCAATGGGTTTTTGAATTATCGCCTTTACATACTTATGAAAATACATATCAACAAGTGTTCTATTTCTAAAGGGATTTGTTTCCAAATTTGGCCCATAACTACGCTTTAGATGCCGGATATGAGTACCAAATTTCCTTCATCTAGTTTTCTTCGTTTTGTAATTATCGTGTTATTCGGACTATCGGATAGACAGACTTCGTCTGAATGAATTTCATTCAAAATTCGACAGAAATCTGAAAACGTAATGTAAAGACCACATACCAAATTTCATCTCTCTAGCACAACACTTTTTTGAATTATCGCATCAGCAGACAGAAGACAGATAAGTCATAATTACAAAATTGTGATTTTCCGATTCAAGGAGAACTGAAAGATGGAGATGGGCCAAAATCTCGAATTCTAAGTTTTTGTCGATTATAATACTTTCTTTTTGGATAGAGATTTTGGTACACGAGATTGTACATTTAGTTAGTTAGTTAGTTATATTAACGTCCCGTTTTAAGCAACACTAGGGCTATTTTTGGACGGACCACGTCATTTTGAACCGCTGTCAGATGACGAGAACGACACCTGAGCTGGCATCTCCCTCTCCACACCACACCAGCGGGAGGACACGAGATTGTAGAAAAATAATGATTAACAAGACATGTATTTTCATGTATTATTGATTCTGTATTATTATATCGATTCTTTTACTGTTAGTCAGTTGTTAAAACTGGTTTTCTGTGTTTTTATACGTTTAATGACATTAGAGGGTTCAATTCACTAACTGAGCACATCTAATTTAGAAACATTCTATAAATAGAGAGAATTTTTTTTAAAAATTATTACTTAAATTTCTTTGGTATTTTGTTCGAAGTAAGAAACCGAAAATTTGGAAATTAAAGTTGCCTTGAATTAAAATATAAATAAGATTTATAATTGAAAATTTTGTATGACTCAATTATTGAAATACCATAAAAATCTGCTTGAAGCTGATTTTCAATCTCATAATATATTTATTATGAGATTGAAAATATAATACAATCTTTTGCATGTAAACATCATTTTAAGAAAATGATTAATGTAATGTTCATATTACCCATTTTACATTATTATTTTTCAGTTGAACGTATGAGGAAATTGCATTAAAAAAGTTGTTGATTTTTTTGTCTTGTCGCTGCACTTTACAATCGTCAATATTAATTATTTTATGAAACTGTGAAAGAATATATAAAATTAAAAAAGGGTAATTATTGACGAAAATATTGTTTTGGATTACAAAGTCCTCCAAATGAATGAATCGTTTCGTGATACGTCATTCACATGACGAATAAAGATGCATTTTTATCTAACATGTAAGAGGATATTTTCTAATGATTGTTTAACTACCACTTCGCTTATTTATTTTTTCCTCTAGTAAGCTGTACAATCTCCATTAAAAACAAATGAGTACATAAGTGAATACAACCGTGTTTTGTTTTTCTTACAATTTGTCACAGATAAGCTTTAGAGATGGAAATGGGTATCTCAGAGAGATATTGTCGTAATTTTAATTAGAATTTTATTTAAAAAGAAAAATTAATTAAACTTTTATGCTATATTCTTTGGCTGCAATTTTTGAAAATACCATCGCTCAAAATCTTCCTTTTCTTATATTGTTTAATTACGACATCGCTTATTTTTTTTCTCCATTAAAATATATAATATTTCATAAAAACGAATGTGCGTGTGTGTGACTCCATCTATGTTTTGTTGCTTTACAAGAATGATAATTTAATTTAGAGCAATCAGCTTTGTCATAAATAAACTTTGGAGATGGAAATATACATATCAAGACTAATTTAAAAAAATTTAAATTAATATATTAATTAACTAAAAATTTAACAAAATATTATATCGTTTTTTTGGGTTGTAATTTTAGAAAATATTATCACAGAAGGATCTTTTTTTTGCATTGCCTTAATAAGCAAAAATGACCTCTTCGATGATATCAATATGACTGACAGCATCGAAAACATCTCATACAATTTTTGCAAATTTTTATGCAGTATTTGCAACAATACTTTTCATTGTTTTAATCGTTTTCATTTTTCTCACAAATAATTCATTTGTCTTTTTGCATTGTTAAAAATTAAGAAATGGATATTTTGGCCATGCTTTTGTATTATTGGTAATTCGTCATGAATTTTTACTTTTCTATTTTGTGTATCAAAATTTTCTGTGGAATTAGTTTACAAAACTTTCTAAGATATCAAGTACAAATCCAATAATTCTGACTCTTTAATTTCCTTTCTATTTGCTTCTCATGTTGTTAGATACGTTTTTCTCCATATCATTTTAAAATTGGAATCAATTCATGTTTTATATGAAAATAGACAATGAATAATTAGATATTCGATGACAGTTATGTTAGCATGCAAATGTGTTCATTATGTGATTTGATTTCATCAGGGAATCTATCTAACGCAATTAAAAACGGAAAGATAATATGGTTTCGATGTTCTATTACAATTTAATGTTTAAAAATGTTTTGTTGAAAGTATTTTATTAACAATTTCGAACAATGTTGATAAACAAATTAACAAATGTTGATGAATCAGAAATAGTTTAGTTATAACAAAAAATATCTGATCTCATTTTTCAAATGAATTTTTTTAATATTTTTCTTGATAACATTTTTTAAGACATTATTATATGAAAATTATTAATGTTTTCCTCTTAAATTGGAATATACGTAGATAATTTATTACAGTAAAAATTAAAAAGCTTTATTTTTAAAGCATATTTAAAAATAAGTTAATTAAGTTTCGCATACATTTTAATTGCCATTGAGCAAGAATAAATAAAATATAGGCATTATAAATATTAATGCCATCTTAAGTTTTGCCAAGTAAGAAAGAGAAAATTATATATATATTTACATTCTGTATTAATAGTTTAACAGCTAGGAAAGCCATATGTTTTTGGTAAAATAAGCTGTTTGCCAAAACAAATAATGCGATGATTTAAATTTAAGTGAGGCAATAAATAAATTTATCAAAATGGAAGCAAGTAAAACGAAGCTGTATTAACTTTGTTTTGCATTTATATGAATATTTGTGATTTTGGTGATTTGCTGATTTGCCAGAACTAATGGCTGCGAAAAATTTCATTTACCTCTTTTATAATTGATTTAATCTTAGCATCATTTTTAATGTATTTAGAAATGTCGAAATTTGATATATTTATAATTCATACTATTTTCGTTTCCTTACATAGCTATACTTATAGTGCTCTGCATCTTTAAAAAATCTGGATTTGATTTTAAACGGAAAATAATTAAAATTTAATTAATAAAATAGGGCGTGTTTTAGGTTGAAGCCAAAACTTTAAAAAATATGAGTGCAGAAAATAGCATTTAAGCATTTAAGTTTAAAGGGCAAAATGTATTTAATGATTTATGTAAAAAATCAGAGGATTATTGAGTAAAAATTCCCTGATTTAATAAAAAGAAATTAGAGTGCTTCATTAAGAAAGCAAAGCTTGAAGTTAAAAAAAAGGAATATAAAATTTATGTTTAAAAATGCACGAATTTTCAAAAAAAAAAAAAAAAATAATGGTCGCGTATTTCTAAAATAAAATTAATTGCCACAAAATTAACAAAATATTAAAAGCATGTTTTAAACCGAAATATATACAGTTCTGGAGAAATAAGATGAATATTTATATTTTGATCGCTAACAATGGATAAAATATTGTAGGATAAATTTATCTAGGATGAAATATTTGTAGCAAAAACGAAAACTATTAGAGTTTCAAATCACCACTGAAAATATTTCACTTCAACAGTAACAATACATTAAAAAAATCTTTAAAATTAATTAAAATTAAACAAAAGTTTTTTATTATGGCTTTAACGTTTTAAATACTTTTAATTTTATCCTCTTTTTAAATTGGTGCCACTGAAATTGTGTTTTTGAATTTTAAGTTGATGTAAAATTTATTTTTGTCGGATAATATTTTCAAAAGTTATGGAAGAAAAATGTTTAAATTTCTCTAAATTCTCTAAATAATATATATAAAAAAATTCGAGATGCGCATTACAACTTCCAAAGTATATCTTTTCCAAATTCGGAAGTTCTAGATGTACTGATCTATTCTTTCTGGTTGCTGGAGCACATATGTATATAATTTTTAGCACATTCAACCCTGTTAATAATAAAGTTGTATTTCTTGTAGGTCACGTTTCTTCTAATAACTGCTTAAAACTCTTTTTTTTCACCGCAAAAATCTTCGTTTTAGAATGTTTTGAAAATTTTTCCTTCCCTTATTCTAAGATTCTATATCGACTATCAACACAAATTCTCTTAACGATATTAATGAATAGAAATATTTTTTCAAACTATCAAAATAAAAATTTCTTTGCAAGTCTTACAGGTAACAAATTTAAAAAAAAACAAAACATACATTTTATAAATGTTATCTCTACAAGAAGTGCGCAGCTAAAAAAAAGTATTTTTTCTTTTTAAGAATATCAAATAATCTGTTGAAACTTTAAAATAATAAAATGAAACTTAAGAGAAATGTCTCAAGTATTTGGTAGTGGGCATTTATCTTACGCCCATAATTTAGCTTAATATTTAACAGCTCTTTTATGTTGGAGTGAATTATTTATGCGAACGCTTCCTAAAGATATGCCGAAAATAATTTTTGCTTTGAAAAGAAAGAAATTCTTTTCTTCTAAACAAAACCTGGAGAGCTTTTAAACCTAGACAGCCATAATGAAATGTGTTTAACTTAAATGGTTTATAATAATTGAATAGGTACTCTTACTTAAACGCCTGAAGTAAACACATCTCATGAGACAAACAAGATAAATAACGGCTCAGTTGGAGAATGTTGTGAAGAAAAAATAAGAAACCCTTGGTGATTTAGTATTAGAAAAGAGTTTAAGAAATTTTATTTGTAATATATTTTAACATAAAATGAATTAAGTGTATAAAGCAAAAGAAATGAAAAGTGACGACACAAAAATATCTAAGATGACATACAAAAATTGCATAGTTAAAAACATTTAAAATGCAAAAAAGAAAGAAAGAATTTTCTATGAAGAAACTAATAATATGTTTCATGATGTTTAAGATTTGAATTGTTATGTTTCTTTCGTTAAAATATATATCATCAATAGGATAACATTTAAAGCAATATTTACAATTTCCCCTATTTAATTATTCATTTTTATTTAATATTGTTTGCAAAATTTAGATTTTATAATCGATTTTCAATGTCTTCTTAATATGCTACATTTCTGAAATTCTATACAATTGTTTGTGCTTTAAACTGTTCTGTATAATTACAATATTCTGTACATATACAGTACACTATACAGTATATTACAATTAGTTATTAAATTATACTCTAGTATATAATTATAATACAGTGAATTAGTATTTTCAGAACGTGATTATTAATAAATCGTTCTAATTTATTTAGTTTTTATTCAATACTATAGGCACTATGAGGTAATAAATATGAGAAAAACTTGTCACAGGATTACACAATAATTATTAAATGAAATATAAGATATTTCGAAGACTAAAAAGAAAACATAATAAATATCATTATCTTACTTTGTTGAACTATCTTACTTTGTTTCTCCTGAATGACACACAACGAAACTGCGCTGAAAATTTCCTAAATTCTATGTGAGCATAAATTGAAATTTCTGTATTTAATATCTCTCTATTAAAATGCAAAAATAATTTTTATCAAAAGTATCAGTGACAATCAAATAAAAGGAAATTCAACATCCATCAAAAAATCAAAATATATTAGGAATGTGATTATTTAACGTTCTCATATCAGGGATTTTAACTTTACGATTTTAGCTTTGACTAACATATTTTTTGATAAAAAACATTTTGTACAATCTTGTACAACAGTAAAAGAATACATTTTTAATATGATCTTTCATATGTCTATGGCTTCAATTTGCGTTGATGTTATTTGATTTTGAATTCAATGTGTGTCTTTCAGAAATAACAATGTAAGACAAAGTATAATTAGATATCAAACAGCATGAGAAAATGCTTCTGTCTTACGGCTTATCGTTATATAAAGTGCCTGCTTTTACTTAAATAGTTTTTTAATGTCACGCTATTAAAATAAGCGCGAATGGTCTCCCAAAAACTTTCTCGTATACTCTCTAATAAACTTGTCATGCCAGAGAACGTCTTGCATAACACTGGCGTACAAAAGTTACGAAATATTAACCTTTGGTGTGAATTTAACATTTTTAATGAATCTTCATATCATCCTTGGCGAGTTTTTTGGCGATAATTCAATGGCATGAGGTTATTAACAGCCGAAATTGAATTCGTTCTTCAGATTCGTTTTCCTCAATCGATTGAAACAAAGATTTGTCATTGCGTTTTTGAATCATTGCGTTTACATGTTTCTGAAAGGACAGACCGATAGACAATCTACCCATTGTTGATTTTGGACCAAAATTTCACATGCGTCTACGCTATGGATGTTAAGTCTGTGCATCGAATATCATTTCTCTAGCTTTCTTCCTTTTGTAACTATCGCATTAACTTGCATTCGAACAACCGAACAGACGGACTTCCTCTTAATAGATTTTAAACAAAATTTACTAAGGATCTGTAAATGTGGTGTAAAGGTCATATAAAAAAATTTCAATCGTGTAGCTTAAAGCGTTTTTTGAGTTAAATTTGTCACAGACAAACAGACGGACATTTTCCAAAAATATTTTTTTATAACTCAGGGAATTCTAAAAATATATACCTAACTTAATATATACCTACACCTCAGGTTTCTTTCTACTTACTACGAATACAAGAAAGTAAAAATGCATCAAAACACAATTACAAGCACTATATAATCAGCTGAATACATGATTCTACAAGACTTCCCCTTAAAAAAAATTCACTGTCTGAAAATGCGCATACAATTCAACATCTGTTTTACTTTTTAGGATAAGGAAGTTTTCAACTTCCTCACCAGAAATGTTTCGGAGGCTACAGAAGTTCTTGCCTCATTTCTCACCCGCCTCCAAACGGCGGAGATTTATCCCTTCAACAAACATGTACTCCGAGAAGATGCATATCTTGATAAATTATGTTTTTACAAGCTCCTTCGAGCCATTTTTAGTAGTTTTCCTCCTCTGAGCTGATTTATTTTATTTGTCTTTAAATAGATATTTAAATTACACAGAATTATCGTGTCTTTCATTTTAGCATATATCAATCAACTTGTAGTACATATTCTACACATATTTAGCATATATTTTTGCTTGAAAAGAAAAAATCTTGGTTGTATTTGCCACCTCATTTTGATCACAACAATACAGAGCTATGCAGAATCTAAAGAGAAGATAGGTAGAAAAGGTAGAACACATTACAATTTTTACTTTTTCGGATTCGTAGAATAAAATAAGTATTGTAATCGTCAGAAAAGGAAAATTTGACAAATCGCTGCATTTTAGACCTCCCTGCGTTTGAAAAACATATTTTTGGATTCACAGAAAAACATGTTTTCTGTGATGAAGGTGAATACTTCGAGCTGGACAGATGAAATTTGGCATACGACCTTCACATCAAATTTATAGAATTAAATCAAATTTTGAGCAAAATACAGTCAAGAAAAAGGCTATCTACCCTGTTGTTCGAATATAAATTAATACGATACCATAAAACGAAGAGGGCTTTATAAATGAAATTCGATGCGTATATTTAACATCTACAGTACAGACACCTGCCAAATTTTAAATTATATCCAATGAGAGGTTGACCGTCTGTCGGTTTGTAGTTTCAGAAACATATAAATCCGATAACTAAAAAAAAAATGCAATGACAAAAATATATAAAATTTACTTTGGGAGTTTGAAACTGCAAGTGTAGTTTTGAGTCAAATTTTTGTTTCAATCGGTTGGTAAAAACACATTTGATGCACAAATTCGATTTTTAGATACTATCAACAGCATGCCAATAATCACCAAGGATGGAGGATATGTTTAATAAAAATGTTAAATTCACGCCGATTTTTGGTAACTATTGTTTCAAAATGACATGCAAGGTGTCCATTGGGATAACACTGTTATTAGAGAATATGCGAGAAAAATTAGGGGGAACTACGTCTGTTTTTTTGAGGGGGGGTAGGATTATATGCACACAGCCACATAATTCATGTCACGAATTCAGCCGAGTCACAAATAATATGTGATTCTTTGAACCACCAGCACAAAACATAGAATGATGGAAATACATATATTGTAATCTTACAGCAGTCTTGAAAAGTGCTTCCGAGTTGCAATTTCTAATGCAGTAGCTGGAGGAGGGGTGGTCTGCTGGTAAGGCATCAGTATCATTGGATCTAGAAAATTCAATTCTACCAAAGATCTATCATATCTGTGGCCCTTGTTAAATCTTACTTCTTGGGAAAAAGGTCCTTCAACCAGTGTAATGCCTAAGTTTCGGGTGGTTCATCTTCGACACATTTAAAAATAACGAGTTCTATTTCATAAACAAAGCATTATGTTTTTCAAAATAGAGGATATAGCTAACTAAAACAATAACTCAAAGCCTCTCGGGAGTGATCACCGTTAGTGTCAATAAAGCGATTACTGCAATCCCAGATATCTAAGATACTGCATAGTTCTTACAAATATTTAGCCGAAATGAACATTCGAACAAAGAGTTCCATCCAAAAGCATTCCATCGACACTTTCAAGTTGATGGATTACTGTTTTTGGAAGCGGCTACGGAAAAAATTGACATAAACGATCAATGATGATTCAACGGTCCTTAAGGAAAAAGTTTCAATTTCCTTCCATATATATTTCTTTCTTTGTGTTTCAATACGTCGCTTGGGTCCATACATTCCTATAAATATTTTTGTAAATGGCAATGATTAATGTTTCTCTTTTACGGCTTAAAATACAAGAATTTTCACAAAAAGTTTAGAATAAATTTTAGTTATATTTCAAATTAAAGATGCTGTTTTTTATTCTTGTTTGTGCAGTCTTTATTGTAATAGGAAATTTTGATATCCTAGGCATTGCAAATTCATAATCACCTCTTTTTTAACAAGTTTGCTCTTCAATATCACATTTAATATAATTGATCCAGGATTTATTTTAACAATTTTTCATTTTAATAATTTTGTAAAACGATATTTGTTTTTATAATGACAGACTGTGTGCAGTTACCTATTTTTACACCCTTACCCATCTAGGCAACCTCAATGTATTTATAAATACTAAAATAATTAAATGAACGTGATGAAGTATATAGGAACTTGACCAGTTCTGTTTGACAAAATGTTAATGTAATTCCTACTATTTTATAATTTGTAAAATTTTTATTTGCAAATTAGTTTTGGAATTCCCAAATGTATGCCTTCATAGAAGTGCGCAGGTCTTTCTTTAGACCAATTTATTTCAACTTTTGGGGCTGATTTTTCCAAAATTGGAAAATTTAATGCCAATTAATTTTAGTTTAAAGTCTATGGAACCTAATTTCCGAAACTAATCTAATTATTATTTGGATTTCATGCGCACGAAAATTAGCTGCCAGCCAATCAGAATTATTTAGAACTCAGACAGAATTTTAAACGTTAAAACTCACTGAAATCTTGCAATCGAATGTTTTGTTCATCATATTTTTTCCCCTTCTCATGTGAGCCTATAAGAATGTTGTTTCTAAGTCTATTTCGCAAGTAAACACGTGTTTTGTGCTTCGTATTGAATGAAAAATTTCAAATTTATCTGTTGAACATCTTTTCTTCATCTAACTGGAACCAAAATTTGATACAATTTTAGCGGCAAGGTCAAGTATCAAATTTCATCCATTTAGTTCATTGCATTGTTGAATTGTTATGTTCACATGAACATGGGTGAGTCAACTTACTGACCGATATCGTTCAAATTCAACAACAAAAAAAATCTACAATTTCGATGCAAACACCATGCATTAAATTTCATCCTGTGGATTATTATATTCAGATGAACACAGGTGAATAGATCTACAGATAACGTTTGTTCAAAACTTAACAAAAAAATCTACCATACATCAAATTTCATGCATATAACTTTTCCGGCACTTGAATTACCGTTTCCAAGGATAATCTAGAGTAATACTTTTTTTGTAATTTTTTTTTCTTGTCTAGAAAATAGAAATCTTTTGTCTATTTTTTTTTTTTTTTTTTGTCGATTACAACACTTGCTTCTCGTATTTTTCGAATACGAATCTGAAAAATTAGTTATATATTCACTCTGTATGTACATAAGTTTTGTAAGAGGCAGCGTTTCTACACAAAAATTTAATATCTAAAGAACATCTTCCGTTATAGTTGCCAGAGAAGATGCGCCTCTTGGCAAGACTGCTGGACGGAAGCGAGGGGATGACCCCCTTCTGGCACGGGGTGCGTCCAGTCATCCGGATGACGGACATCGTGTTATTACTGTTTGGAAGTCCGCCTCTCCATGCACTCCTGTTTTTCTTTCAACGGGCGATTTCTCCCGTTGCCGAGGAAGGAAATCTGGCGTGATCGGGTGATTGGCTGTTTTCACTTCCCTCCAGACTATTGCTTTCGATCACGCCGGCTGACGGCTCTTTTAAAAGAGATCATCGCTTTGTTTTGTGCAACGCAGGGCCGTCTTCTTTGACACCTCCTGCCGTATTGCATGGAAAGGTTGCACCGTGGAGTAATTAAATTGTAACTTTGTTTTTTGCAACATTTTTCTAACAAAGAACGGAACCCATCAACTTTGACAACTTGGTCTGGTTTTGTATAGTTGTATGGCAAGTGTAAATGGCGTCCTATTCATGGTATTGTTTTCTCATGTATAGGCTTAGAAGTGCCATAATCACACTAACGTTTTAACCCTATAGTATCCCCTAATGTAAACCCGATAAATCCTCTTGTCGCTACGCTTCTGACTTTATACGAAAATTGTTACTTGTTGTTGTATGCACCATATGTTAAGAAACTCTAATTATGCTTAACACAAGAGATTATTGATCACTAGCTTTTCTTTTGCAATTAAAAAAAATGTAATCTTTCAATGCTAATAAAAGATGCAAGTATGTGAAAGCTTTATGAAGCTTTATATGAAATTATGCTCTATGTGCTGAGTAAAATCCTAATAAAATCATAATTATATATAATTATGGAGCATATTTTTAAATATGAGACTGGAGCAGTGGATCTCCACAAAATTGTATAAAAAAATGGGACTCAATTCATAAATCAAAGATTCTTATACAAAGGTGTAAAGATTATTAAAGGGTAGACTGAGTCACAGAGACAGCTCCACATTCTGTCTCGTTGAATGTAAAAATTTGTAAAAACATTTGTTATTTCGTGCAATATTCACTCTCATTTCTTTTCTTACCATATAATCACAGGCAAGTAAAAACAAACAGACATTTCCCATTTCTAATATCCTTGCTCATTATATTCAAAAGTTCACCGTGGTGAGAACACATTGAGCAGAGAGTTCTCATTTTCGTTATTGTCTTATAATAAAACTAAGGAGAAAAAAAAATACTGATATAAACAAGTAAAAACAAACGCACAATATGATACTCACACGAATTGAAAAAAAAATCCATCAAAAGAATTCGAAATAATATCTACTATTAATACAAGCAATTGTCTGTTTGCGTTCTGAATGATAGCTAATTTGTCCTGCATTGTGTTGTACCAAATGTGGCAAACATCGCATTAAATTCCTATTAATTAAAGCTCAGTGGAAAATTCTATAAAACGATTTGAACGATGCGATGCATGTGGCATCATTCTAATCGCTTTATAGAGTTTTTTATAGCTTTATTAATCATGTTTATCCATACACGTTCTGATGCTACTTAATGCATCTTTATGTGCACAAATAAATTTTTTACTTGTTTTGTTTTCGTGTTTTAGAGATTAAGATAACTTTTTTTAAGTTAAGATTTTTGTTAAAATAAATTGCTTTTATCTTAAATGGGAAAATGGGAGAATGAAATAATTTTTCATCAACTAATGAAATTCTTATCATGTATTAAAATATTATAGTTCATATTCTAACATCCTTTACAAATAAACTCTCAGCAAATTTATTTTTAGTTTGCATTGAATAAATGTAAAAAAGACGATGATGAAATTTCTTATTTTAAAGTTTTTGAGTTACATTTATGACCACAAAAACATAAATACCAAGTTTTTAAATAAATATAATTTTTAGTTTAAAAACATGATTTCTAGTTTGTATTTTTGTTTACCATTCGTACAATATATTAGATTGTATGTATTTTTCACACTGTACACAACAGCTATATGTACTGGTATGAATTTATGATATTGTTTCCTTACATAGGAGGTCTACTGATGAGGAAGACAGTATTACAGATAATGAATGCCAAACCTTGGCGACTATTTGATAAATTGGTGAAGAATTTGGCGACAAAAGTGAATTAGGGAATTTTGGTGATATTTCGATTGGGACTGAAGATACGACATTACTTCTATAATATTTGAGCACCTGTCCTGGAGATTATGGAGAAATGCAGTCAGTATCGTGTCATTGAGATTAGCAGATGAATCAAGAGGCTTGTATTTGAGAGAAGTCTCTTTCCACGAAGTTTTGTTCCCAGCGCCTCGGGCTATTATGGTTGATTATTACCAATTTGCTGCTTATATGCTTATTATTTAAGTGTATTAAGAAACTTATATGAGTCGCCCAAGAGTTTGTAAGCTGCATGGGCATCATCAAAGGACCATGAGGTAGCCAAAAGTGATTATAACCAAAACATGTACAAATATCAAAATATCCAAGATGTGTTCAACTGCGAATGCAAATCGTCACAGAGAACAGCATTAGCAGACAGTTAAACTCAGTTCATTCTAACTAAAAATTTGTGTTTGAGATGTGTATCTGCCAAGTTTCTAGAAACCACTCTCTGAGGATCAATAGGGCCCACTGTACTAAGTTAAAAAAATTTCTGAACATGACTGTTACTTGGAATGAATCATGGGCATATTTCGATAATTCTATAACGAGTTCTTCTTCCAAATCCATTTTTTAAGCTATAAGAAATGCAACATATTATAACCATTTTTCAAAGCTCTGCTGTATGGAAGTGATTGCAGCTACTTTCGATCTACTAAATGTCCCTTCAATCATCTGCTGTTCCTTTGCGGCATACTTTGGCCTTAAAGATTAGGCAATCGCAATTGCAGTTTGAAAACTGAAAAATCTAATATTCATTTTTGATCGGTCGTGAGAAAGTTATTTAAATATTAAGTTCGATTATTCACTATCTCTCTATTTTTTTGCATGCAGGTATGTAAAAAAATAATTCTTACGAAATTAATTTTGAAAAATTTAATAAAATAAAAAAATTGTGTGGGAAGAGTTTGGAAGAAACTATAATATTATTGAAAAGCCAATTCTTTTAATTTTAAGGAGGTGTGTAATTATTCTTCGAAATTAGGAAGGAAAAACGTTAAAATATCAAATAATTTTTAACTAAAAATGGAATACAAATTTTGAAAAAGCGAATTATTTGGTGATTAATCTCTGGCATTCGTTAATAATATCTAAAAATCGAATTTGGGTTTTTGTCACATTTTTCTCCACCGATTGAAATAAAAATTCAAAACAGAACTGCACTTGTAATCATAAAGTCCAACGCCAAATTTGATATATTTAAGTCATTGTGCTTTTGAATGTTTACATGTTTACATTTACATGTTTCTGAAAATACAGACAAATTAACAGTCAACCTGTTGTTTCATTTAACTCAAAAGTTCACAGGTGTCCGTACTATGGATGTTAAATCTGCGTGAAGAATTTTATTTAGCTACCTTTCTTCTTTTGTAATTATTCAGCTGCTGGACAGACGGATTTACTCTGAAGAGATTTTACACCAAATTTGACAGAAATCTACAAATTCGGTATAAAAAGCGTACATCAAATTTCAACCGCCCATCTTAAAGTGTTTTTGAATTGTCTTTGTCACAGACATGACGAAGGGCAGACATCTTCTAAAAATGCGTTTTTCGAATTCAGGAAGTTTTAAAACGTGGAGCTTCGAGTTCCAATTTTTGGACGGTTACTATACTTTCTTTATACTACGTATACGAAAAGCGAAAATTGTATGAAAAATGTGAGATTGCAGAGTTCTTTTATATATTGCTGTTTCTATCAATCTGGCGCACAAAATTCATTCCTACGAATACATCTATTCATTCATACAAATGCATGTTATTATAATAAAATCTTATTGCAACTTTTCCCAGGCATTACTATAATGGGTGGAATCGTTATTAATAACTCATTCGGTTTCCAGATCGTCCACTCCGTGCTTTAGCCGCTTGCGCCTTAATTTCTAGCTATTAATATCTGACGATTCTAAAAGAATTCCATTCGTCTGTGAAGGAAGTTCAAATGACATTTAAACTTGGCGATCACAACGTCACAATTCACACTTAACAGATACTTGAATTGCAGCAATTTAAAAGAGTGACTGTGGTGGTGGAAATATCGTAAAAGGCCAACCTGTTCTGGGAAGATACGAGCTTAACTTTTAATGGCGATTCTTGCTGTCCAGAGGAAAAATGGATGAAGTCCCCGCACGGCAACAGGGGCGAAAGAAAAGGAGGCCGCTGTAATGGATGGTGGCGGATTTGATAGAAACCATCCGTCAGGAAGCTGGCGATGGACCTCCTGCCTCTTCACTTCACTTCCCACTCCCAGTGATGAATGGCCGCAGACCCAAAATTTATTAAATTTTGCAACGCTTTACTTCACAATAAAAATGGTTCTCCGAAAGGTCGTGAAAACCACCACCGCCACCCCTTTCGACTTGCTCCTCTTTTCTTTTCTTTCTTTTTTTTTAATCGCCCCTTTTTGTAAAGACAAGAGGATCATCGTGTGGATCTGGTCCGTAATATTTCCTGTTTGAAGCGATTTCTTTGATATCCCGAAGAGGTTAGAGAGTCCTATTCATTTTTAAGAATATTTTAATGGCATAGTAAGGTTTAAATATGTGATGTAGAAATAATTCAAAAAGTTCTATAGAGTAGATTGCTGGAGATGGAGATATCGAATTTAGCAGGGAGTTATTTCTTGAGGAAAAGGGTTCATTAAGACAGAGATTCTCGAAATTCTAATTAGAATTTTAATTAAAAGTTTATCGAAATGTTATCATTTTTTTTCTAATAACTTCAAAACATATTGTGGCATTAAGATATTTTACGCGACTGTAAAATTCAAAAATTAAGCTTTTCTATTATATCTATATTATTTCCATAAAATGCTTTCTCCGATTTTTATAAAATTTGAAAAATTTTTTATAATAAAATTATTAATTGTTTCTGCTATTACTTTTATACGAGCGTTGCATAAATACTGAACCTAATTCTTTGCTTGCACATTATTATTAGTAAATAATAAAATTTTAGAGGAATCAATTATAATGCGAGAGTGCATCATCCCGTTTAATTTTTGAGTCAGTAAAATTGTAATCAATTTTTCCTTCTTTTAATACCATTTATTTTATTATGCTATTTATTACAATGTTTTTGCTCAAACAAAAATCAAACTTAACCGGTGTTAGTGATCTTCCCAATGCTTTTTCTCGTACTGTGTAATAAATATGATATTCGAAAGACTTAAGCATGGCCTTAACGTTAAATAGTTACGAAATATCAGCTTGAATTTAGAATTTTTTTTTTATTAAATCTATAAAGGAATCTTTGATGAATGTTTTGGCAATTAATACCTGGTATGCGATTAATACTTTCCGATATAGAATTTCAGTTTTAAACGCTTTTTTCTCGGTTCTTCTCGGTTTCTTCTTTCTTCGGTTTGGCTCAAAATTTGATACAAATGTACACTTTTGATGTTAAATCTGTGTACCAAATTTTATCTATCTAGCTCTCTTCGTTTTGTAGTTATCGTGTTAACTTATATTCGAATAGCCGAGCAGACAGACTTCCTCTGAATGGATTTTGCGCAACATTTGATAAAAATCCACAAATTTCATATAAAGATCATATACCAAATTTCATTTGAATTCTATCTGAAATAATTTTTTAAAATTATCATTGTCAAAGAAAGACAGACGAACGGACATTTTCTAAAAATGTGTTTTTCTAACCCTGGGAGGTCTAAAATGTGGAGATTCGTCAAAATCTCAGTTTCGAATTTATTGACGATTAGATTACTTGTTACTTCTGTTGTTGTAGCTGTTTCTAATGGCACTGGCCATGAACAAGCTCGCTGACGAAGACAGCGATTTTAAGCCAAGGGAACATCTCTTATTTTTAGCAGTGCCAACTAGGGCCAAGAGTACGTTTTAGCTACTCACGCATCACATCCACTTGCCCAACCCCGTTTTACAGTGGGAGGGGGGGCACATTCACACATCTCACAGATATAACAGATGAAAAGCAATGATGCCCGAATCAGGACTCGAACTCAGGACGCCCAGATCATGGGAAAGACGCATTACTCCTAAGCCACTTGCTACTTCTATATTAAATATAGAGGAAGTAAAAATAGCAATAATAAAACAATAATTGTGGGACGGCAAACAAGTTGGGATACCGCAACAAAAAGCCGCCTGTTGAAATTTTTCTAATAAAGTTAAAATAACAACGTTGCTTTTGTTCAATATGAATTTTATTTCAATCCAATCTATACCAGCCATGGTATTTTTTGGAAAAAAACATGACGTAAAACTCTTCAATAAACTAGCAGTAAGTACTTGCGGGAACATCAATTGATCCTGCTCTTTTGGAATGTCCGATTTGAGAAAATAATAGAATCTTGTGACTAGAAACCTGGAAAAATTATGATATCAAAAACTTTATGCTCATTTCACTCTTTTGCAAATAACGAAATTGTTTATATAGCCATGATAATTAAACTCAACAAAGTGGATCAATCTCTCTAATTCCTCCTCTGTTTGTTTTATTTCTATTATTTATTTATTTTAAATTTTTTTCTGATATTTTTATTACTTGACTTAAAATTATATCCGTCTATTTAGTTTATTATTTTTAAAAAGTATTTATTATCTATCTGCTATTTATGTAGTGATATTCATTACTTTGTTTATGGGTTTACTTTTTGCAATTCTTATCCGCGATCTTTTTTTTTTATACTTACTTTACATCTAGTTGTTATTTTTTTTACTTTCCATTTTTCTTATTTATTTATTTGTTATTTTCTATTTTTGTTATTAATTTGTTTGTTATTATTACAGTATTCTAGGAATGATTTAGTGATAGGCAACAGTATCGGTCATTGGACAGTGGCTATAGTGTGAGATCTATCCGTCTCTAAATTAATCGTTATTTTTCTTTTCTTTTTTTTTTCTTCTTTTTTTTTTCATATGAATGTTCAGATATATGAAACGCACTAACATAACATGTTTATAAGTTCATTAATTTCTAAATATTAAATATAGAAACAAATTAATGGGCATTTATAATGTCAAAGGAAAGGATCTTATCAATTTTATAACAAATTTTACTTTTAAATATATTTGCATAAATAGAAGTCTTTTCAACATAGAATCGTAGATATAGTGCAAAATATGCTAATATACACATAAGTTTTAACTAACTTAAAAAATTACACATTTGATGGAAATTCCAGAGAATAAATTCATCAAAGAGAGTGTTTTTTTAGATTATTCTTCAATTTTTCTTGCAAATTATATATAGCCTAATTTTTATTTGGCAATGAAAATATAACTTGTTATCATTTTGCAATTATAAATGGTAAGTTTTCATAAAGTTAACTAAATTCCTGTTTGCCCGTTTCATATATTTCCACCGTAAACAACACCTCAGGTCAAAAGGTATGTTGAGAAATCTATTTCTGTTGAGCCCTCACTCACCGCGGACACACTGAAATCGGAACAGAACTCATTTTTCTTCTTTTTGCAAGGAAAGTCAGGAAACGAAGAAGAATAAAAAGAAAGAGGAGCTTCCATTTTTCACTTTTCTGTTTTATTCCGTGCAATATTTCGAACAGAGGGCAGAGCAAATGGATGAGTCTACTCCTTCAAAACCATTGAATGCGTCTTAAGGAAGGTATGTAGAGAGGAATTCAAAAACAATGAATGTACGGAGGGAAGGACAGAAGTGCGCGAAGCTGCAGAGACAATTGCTCGGCCATTTTTCCTAACCATATAAAAAATCTGTAGACTGTAAAAAGATAAAAGTGCACATTAACCGACATGATTTGTTTTTGCAAGATTCTAATTTTCTAAACTCAATTCATCATTCATTCACACCCATAATTATTCTGTAATTATTTTCAGTTTTTTTTTAAATTACCAAATATTGGCCAGCTTTTCAGAAATATGATAACAGTATTGAGAAAACAACTGATATAAGATGGTCATATAGTGAAAAACATAAAAAATTCCAAATTGTTTGTAATAGAATTGCAATCTTTCAGAAAAACAAAGTACAAACCTAAATCTGTTTTCAATTTTTATTCAAGGTTCAGCATGCAAGATTCATTCAAATCAAACATCTAAATAGAATTAAGTAACGAGATAGATACATTACTCTGATAGATGCATAATTCCTCTGATGAGTGTACGTTGAAAAATATTGAGAGCTCGATAACAGATGATGGCGTTTTATTTCACAAGGAAACACGAAATACAGTAAAGAACAGAAAGAAACATAACAGAAGTCTGCACAAATACAGCATCTGCATAAATCCACAGCTTATATAAGCTATAAATTGTTATTAAACAAATGCAACAGCACAAAGAACACGGAGAACTAACACTACAAAGAGAATTCACTCAACTCTTCCTATGAGCTTTGTGGCTCGGGTTTCTATAGTCTCCATTAGAGGGCAAACAAACTTCTAGAAGAATGTTGAAACTTAGCTCCTAATCGAGATAATGCCAAAATTCTAATAGCATCGAGAACCTTCGTTCTTATAGCCAAAATTGTCAAGGTTGGCAAGTCATTGTCTTGGTATCTATTCAGGCTCCATTAAAATTTTGGAAAACTTTTTACTTTTCTGCAGAACTAACTACGTAGGGAGGCAGTATTGCTGATTTGAAACAATTTATTTTATATTTACAAATTTCAATGCTATGCGAAAACTTATTTGGCGAATTCACGTGAATTAAAAAAAAAATGGATGAGGGTTCGTTGTGTTTTCTCACAAAGCTCACTGTATCTCGCTAAAGTGGAATTTATTATTAAAGAGGGGAAACATAAACTTTAATACTGGTGGGTCGAGACCAGCGACAATCTACGATTTAAGAACAGTTATTAACAGAGACTGGATTCATGTAAAAAGCATAAATTGGATATGTTTCATAGTATAAGCAACTCTATCGCAGCATTAGAGTGTTATTAGCAATATGTGGGTGATAATAGGTAATAATTGAAATATTTCTTATAGTTTTACATATACATATAAAAATAAACATACTTCACATTTTTAAAAATTGCATTGGATTATATTTGAGCTTTGAGAAATGGAGACAATGGCATAAAGAAATTAAAAAAAAATATATTGATATATTGCGAAAGGTACAAAAGTGCGGTTATTCAACCAACTAGGTCAAATAAATGTTCCACTTAAGAAGTATACCATGCGAAACTCAGATGGGTAATCGTTCAATTTAGATATTTAATTTCGAACCTGTGGATATTAAACATATCTAGAAGTGTAAATATGGTATTCATTAGTTACTGTTTCATCATTCCCTCAACAACATCAGCCCTTTATTAAGCACATACATTTATTTAATAATCTGTATATTTAAATATTTTTTACCTGTCTTCATGGTTTTGATAGATAGCTTAGAAACGCTCTATACTTATAGAAAAAGAAAGAAGACTTGGATTTTATTCAAATTACATATTAATTAAAAATATTCAGATAGTGTTTATGTAGGAAAATCGGTTGATAAAAAAGAATAAGGAATATTTAGAAATTCGAAACATTGTTATCTAAATTTTATTTTTAAAAGGAAATAAATTATGAACCATTTTCTTTTTTCCCCTAAAAAAAGAGAAGTCATACTATATTTCATAGAGTGACATAAATTTAACTGTACCGACAGTGAAAAAATTTTCTGAAAAAAAAATCCTGCGCACGTGACCTGTCATCCCTCTTTTGTTCTGTTCATCCATGGAAAATCGAATAAAAAAAAATAAGGAGGGAGGATGCGAAAAGAGAGAGAGAAAGATGCAATCAAACTTTTCTCTTTCAAAGATGGGGAGCTTCTTTTCAAATCCTATCATTTTCGTGTCCTGTAAAAAAATGCCGCAGATTAACTGGGTGGTTTGGAAGGAAAAAAAGGAGCGCCGCAATTAACCCCAAAATTATGCAGTAATATCGAATGAAGGGGGATCAGAGAATCTTTGGTACTTCCCTTTGGGATGGGATAATGTTCCCAGATTCTTAGTCAAATGTCAGTTAATGAGGTTTTGTTCTAATTTGACGATAGATAAATCATTCTTAACATGTTACAAAATATCACTAAGAGGAGATTCGTACTTTTGGTCCAAAAAATCATTGCATAATAATGCCTTAGGTCTATCTTTATATTATTCTAAAACTTTAGGCTTAATCGTAGTAAAGATAGCATATTAAAAATGCATTTAATATCATTGTTCTGCGTGTGAGTATGAATTTAGTAACTGAAGCAATGAAAAGTATTGTTGTAAAATACAAGAATGTTACGATGAATTTAATAAGATTAGAAAGGAAATTTTATGGAAATAAAGTTTACGTCATGTAAAGATCTTATTTTTTTATCTTATTTTCTTGTATATGAATTATAGAGAAAGCATCATGATCGTCAAAAAAATTCGAACTTGAGATTTTGACGAATCTCCAGGTTTTAGATCTTCCTGAGTCCAAAAAACATATTTTTTTGCATTATCTCTGTCTGTCTGTGAAAACCATAACTCATAAATGGTTTGAGCTAGACGGCTGAAATTTGGTATATGGAATTGAAATCAAATTTGTAAATTATTTTTATTAAATTTTGAGCGAAATTGATTCACAAATCCATTAGCTGTTGGAGTACAAGTGAACTCGATGACTGTAAAATGCAAATAAGTAGGCGGTACATAAAACTTGGTTCATAAGTTTAGCATCTGAAATATAGATACTCATCAAATTTTGAACCAAATTCTCTAACAGTTGATCATCTGTCGGTCTGTTCTTTTGCATACACGAAATAACTCAAAAACCCAATTTCTTAAATCTATGAAATTGGAAATGCTGTCTTGTGACTTGGGATTTTCTGAAGTTATGTAGCCCTTAGGCAGTTGTCTATCTTGCCTATTTGATAATTCAAACCTAGCTGCAACTTGGTATATGGGATAGCAGATTAATAATTAAATGGACATCTTTAAATAAAGTGATCCTTCTTTTCGGATATTGTGTTGTAACTTATGGCACTTTACAAGGCCGCTGACAGTTATGTGTCAGCGATTTAAGCCGAGTGAGCGTCTCTTGTTTTTTCAATAGCGCCAACTAGGGCCAAGAATACAACTTAGCTATTTCATGCGTTACATTCGCTTGCACAACCCCTTTTTACAGGGGGCACATTCACACGCCTCACAGATAGAACACAGAAGAAGCACAACCATGCAAGAACCTCGACTCGAACCCGGAACGCTGAGATCACGGGGAAGACGCGCTACCCCATATGCCAGGACGCTAGCTTTTCAGATGCTACTTTTATTTTATAGAAACCATTGACATTTTACTGTAAATAGCAGATTCTTATACTGAAGTTCGTGATGCAATGCTATAGAAATAGCGAACGTAAAGAGCTCCTGGCGCCAGGTGGAATCTTAGGAAAAGATAATCAAAGGAAAATAAAGTTAAATATGGGAAAGGGGCGGAAAAATTATATCTAACATCGAAGATCACTTATTCTTGGTATATATCAGCTTTCAAAATAATACAGGCTTATCTTTTTGAAATTAAGTCTAAAAAGTAGAGAAAAACCCCAAACGAACAAAATGTTTAATGCTTATCAAAATACAAAACAGAGTTTCTACATTAAGTCCCGTTTCGACGGCCTGTTGCCTTTACGGATAGGTCGTAAATCTGCCAGCTGACCCATTGTAGGACCACTCCCGCCTATGGATGTCGGTCAGGAACTTCCCACAAATTGTCAGTAAAATGAACAGACATAAAAAAAACTCTGGAAAACCACAAGTGAGGGGAAAGAGGGCAAAATGCGTCGGTCTCAAGGCGTGCACAAATCATCCGAATGAGACTTTGCGATACTTATTCAAACGGGCCACTTCTGGTATTGAGAAATACTTCTGTTAAAGAGACCTTCTTATGGATACCATTTTGGATCATCGAAACGCGAATTGATAGTTGATTCAACTTATGTGATTGATATCTTCAGGAGTTTTCGAACATCACTTGTAGTTTGTGGATCATTTATAATTTCGGATTTCTTTGATGTTATCCAAGGGAAAAAAGAAAAAAAAAAAAAAACCCAATGAGTTAAAAAATATACCATGTGTCGCAATCAGGCATTTCGTATTCTCTCTCCCATTGATAATCAGATAATGACTTTCGTGTTGTTAGCCATCATACGGATAGCCAGAAAATAAACTAATCAAATCGTGTTCGAGTTTCATGTCATTAAGTCATGACAGGGACAGGGTGCATTTCATATAGATAACATACTATAGTCCGAGAAATATATTTCCTTGATGTGTGTCAGATGTCTATTGAAACGAAAAAAAGGAATTGTAACCTGGAATTATATAATTAATAATTATATAATTATGTTATATAATTAATGATAATTAATTATAAGGAATTTCACTTACTGGACCACTGTTGTATTTTTCTTCCATATTTTTTTAAATACAGCGTTGAAAAAAGAAGATTAAGAAGAAAATTATTATACTAAGAAAATTATTTGATTACTAGGAACTCATTAATATTTGCCAAGTAATTTACAGAATTAATAAAAAAATAATTATAATTATTAACTAATTATGAAAGGTGGTAAAATATTTCATACAAATGCTGGTAAGTGAAAAAATTTTCCCGTCAAGAAAGGATAGAGAAGAAAAGCAGACAAGAATACCTATTTTAAATTTATTTATTCTTTCAAATACATCAATATTCGGATCATTGCAAGATAAAAAGAGATAAAAATTAATCTGATACAACTTAACCGCAGAGTAAGACACGCCATTGTATAAAATGTCACATTTTAATAAAGAAGGCAATAATGACAAAACTATGAAACTGTTCAGTTATTTATTTTTGCACATCAAACTATCACAACATCTGGCAAAGTGGCTAGAAGAAAGTTTCATTTCCTTCTGTTCAGAGTTTATAATTCGAGCTGGATTCTAATTGCTCGCCGCAAAAGACATCTGAAAAAAAGTGCGGAGAGAAAGAGAATGGAAAAGTTTTCTCACCCCCCCCCCTTCCTTTTCAACTCACAAAATGAGGTGTTGAAAAAAAAATATTCCACACCGACTTATTCCAAGTCGTTCCAAGTGAGCGCATGACCTAGGAACTTGTTCTGCTCAATAAAACCGAAATGGCGGCACTTTTTTTATTCCTTAACCGCCCCCGTTAACACCGCCAAACGACCGCTTTTAAAAGGAGAGAAAAAGGGGTAACGCGCCCCCCTTTTTTTTCTTTTCTTTTCCACGAAAAGAGTTTAAGATGTCGGTTCGAGATTAGAGGGGTCTGCTCTGCTGTCGCTCTCTCCGCTTCGGTGGTCGGACACGGCCACTAAAGGACCACCCTCACCTCCCTCTCTCGGAAGTGGTGGCGCGGGGGTAGGCAGAAGTCGTTTTCGGAAATTCGATAATAGCGTCGCTTGTTTCCTCCGCATTCATTTTCATTTGTGGAATGGCAAAGGGGTGCATTCGAAAAAGGGAGGAAAATTTTTTAAAAAAGGATACAAGTGGGCGCAGGCAATTTTATCGACATTGGAGTGGAAGAACGACTGCCTAGCAGACGATTTAGTGGATGAGAATGGAAAGTACTTGTTCCGTTCTTATTTATTCATTCGACTGTTGAATGGTAACTGCTGGCCTTCCCTGGACAATGCATACTGAAGTTTGTAAGTAAACCTCACTGGAGCATTTGTTGTAAGAAATCATGTTCAAGAAACGTGATTTACTTTGTTTCGCCTTATCTGGCGAATGGTTAATGTGGAAATATGATTTGCATTTTTAATATTACAAATGCTTGTTTGAGAACAGTATTTTTGTGTTTATTGTATTAACTCCATAAAGAAGAAAACAATGGACGTATTACCAGAAATTTGCACATTACTTTCTTGTTTCAATAATAACAATAATATTGTACTGGCTTGCAAAAATAGCAAACAATCATAATTATAAAACGATGATAATAAGCAACAATAATGGAACAAAAAAAAAAAAAAAAGAAGGTAAAGCTCTGCTGCACAGAATTTTCACCAATTTCATCCTGATCGTACCAAACAACAGAAAACTTGCCGAATATCAAATAAAGAATAAAGTTAAGTAATTACAGTTGGCGACTTGTCTGATTAAAGAAATTTCATTTTCGTAATTATGAAGCTTATCCCTCAAAAAAGAAAGATATGCTATCTTCTAATAATCTCAACAAGTAACGACGACGATTGGCACTCATTTGATCATGCAGGCATGCTACCATACTTTGGTACGACACATAAATGGGTGACTTTAGGCACAATAGAAAGAAATTGTGAGTGTTTACGGCAGACTGGTACTAGGGAGCCGATATTTCATATTTACTGGTGTAGTTTAGTTATATTAAGGTCATGTTTTTAAAGCAACACTAGGACTATTTTGGGACGGATTTCGAAATTCTGAACCACAGTCAGATGGCTAGGGTGACACCTTAGCTGCACTTGCTTCTGCATACTTCTGCACCACACCAGCGGGAGAACGTTTGACCTCTACTGATTTAACGTGCACCAGACTCGCTTATACACCGGTTCTTTGATAGAATCGGGTCTCGAACTTTAAACTCCCAGGCTGAGGCTTTACCATCAAGTCACCGTGGCCCCACACATTTACAGTGAGAAGAAAGAGAAAGAGATCAGCGGAGTGGACTCTAGACTCTATAGGATCCAGTAGTGGATGAAAGCAGAAGAATTAGAAAATGTTTATAAGGAGATAGTAATTAATAGTGCTAATTCTTCACTTTAGATAAATCATGAAGATTATCCGAGACATTTTATTTCATTTTCAGAATAATAATAATAATTTGCCTAATAGCCTATGACATTAAGCCAGATGACATTGGCTTTATAACACTACAGAACATAACCATTTACCTTATAGCCATGGCATTGCACGTAATTCTTAATATTTTAATTTATTGAATAACAGACAATCCTAGAGGTTTCCATACAGCTGAATTGACTATGACTATAATTAACATTTCAAATGAATTGAACAATTAACTTCAGAATGGTTTTTTTTTTCTTTGGAAATCAGGGTTCTCTATTCTAACAGTTAGATGAATACAATAAAGTATCTTTGGAAAATTTTCATGTTGCATCTTTTTTTTTTTTTTTTTCCAAAAACCTTAATACGTGACATAATAATATAATACAAACACAAACAATAGAAATATTAATAGAAAAAATTCATTATATTTTAAGAATACTTAATAAAAGCACCAATTTGCAATTAATGTGTAATTTTCTGATTTACTAAACAGATTTTTTTTAAGGAAATATTAAATTCACGAACAAAGAGAGAGTGTGAGAGAGAGAAAGAGAATTATTAGATATCCACACTTTAAAAATTCAGCAAATCCAACCATTTCCCCAGGAACTATTGCTGAGAATCAACAAGAAGATTGTCAAAAATTACATATAGAGATAAATATTTACATGCAAAAGGAAACTCATTATAGAAACATCATCTGGCTGAAGAGAAATGTGCAGCATTATCAGTTAAGGTTTCTTTATTTGAATAAACACATTTTGAAATATAGAAATGTCGACGACCTCGTAATTTCGAATCTACCTTTCTCACTCCCAGACTGATATAGTAAATTTAAATGGTTATGTTTCCACATTCAGTTTCTCAACAATATAAGTGAGAGTTGGTCAATAGTGGAAAGAGGTTATACTTCTAAGCAAGTTATCACTCAACAATGACTGATTTGGGCTTGATGGCATTGTGCTTTTCCGTAAGATTGGAGTAGGCTCTTAGCATATACATAGATGGTGCTAAGCAGACTGTAATATCCTGATCTAGACTGATCAAATAACGAAGCAGAATTTCCAGACAATTCTTTATTTTACAGCCCTATATATACAAAGAACAACTTGTTCTAATCTTGGTTAAATAAATAGCTATTTACACCTGTAGTAGGAGATACAACAGTCAAAGTCGAAGGTTCTCTTGAAACCCAGTTGGTTCTCGGACTCCGAACTCGTGGGCGTAGTCCAACAGTTTCCTGCAATTCGTTTCTTCTCTCCTCCTAAAAAAAATCTCCGCACTTTATTTCGGCGACAATCTCCGCCTCTTAATTTATATTGGTCATATGAGCTCTCTTTCGGCCAATCGTGGTTCAGCAATATGCTCTCTGAGCGGCGACAATGGGTCGTGGGAAGGTCCTTTCACAAAGAGAAACATCTAACATCCAGATGTTTGGACACCCC
Organism: Argiope bruennichi; assembly: GCF_947563725.1. Lineage (NCBI taxonomy): Eukaryota > Metazoa > Arthropoda > Arachnida > Araneae > Araneidae > Argiope > Argiope bruennichi. The sequence continues at coordinate 123,902,787 of NC_079154.1, read as the reverse complement.
TTTCTCTTTGAAGGTACTATCAATCGAACTTGGACGAGGAATTCCACATGTGGTCTTTCATTGTAGTCGCTAATGAACAGATGCGAGACCACCTAGGTGAAAAGATCCATCATCTGGCTGTCTCGAGGAGTTTAGTAAGTAACAGCGACGACACAGCTGACTGTAAATGTCTTATCAGTACTGGAAAACGGGGAATATTACATGACCCTTATTTTTTTTTCCTCTATAAGAAATGCCAATCTTGAGAGAAAGAAGTTAAAATTTTCGTTGGAAAGGTGCGAGTGACTGGTCGTTTTTCTTAATTATAAATTAGTAAAAGACTGGCACATAAAAACGAAGATTAAGATACTCTCAGAAGCGAGAGCAAATGCAAAAAAAAAAAAAAAAAAATACAGACGATCTAGAAGGAGACTTCCTTTGTGTTCAACTTTCATCAAGACGCAGGTATTTTCAGAAGCCAGAGCAAACGCAAAATAGAGAAAAAGAGACGACCTAGAAAGAGATTTCCTTTGTGTTCAACTTTCATCAAGACGCAGGTATTTTCAGAAGCGAGAACAAACGCAAAATAGAGAAAAAGAGACGATCTAGAAGGTGATTTCCTTTGAGTTCAACATTAGTATTATCATCACTTTCACCAAACGCAGTAGAATTTTTTTTGGTCTTAAAATTTAATCTCTTAATGCTGTTATAAATTTATAAAGATATTTTTAATCAAGAGTAAATATTTTTGCCATCTATATATATTGTTTCAAATTTCACTTCAAGTGAACCATACCATCCCGACATTAACGATAGCCCAACTACGCATATTTTAAATTCGAATTATAATAAACTCTCTGATAACTTCGCAGTTATCAGAGATTATAAAATATATTTTCGTCTTATTTTACTTGAAATCAGAAGGACTTTGTTTCTGAAAGTCAGATCAAGCAGAATAACTTGTATTTCTGAGAAAACTAATTATTCTGGGAATTTGTACAAGAAAACAGGGAATCGAATGTTCTAAGGTTAGGTTCGTCGAAGATCGATCTCAATTGTGATAAATCAGCGGGTAATTCAAAATCACTGACTGGACATGGAAATGTGGAGTAAAAACTTATGTCGAGGTATCATTTCCATTATCAGACACCGAATAATATTAAGGGGTTTGATCCTACTGGTCTCATATATTTTTGGTTAAATAATTTAAAAAAGCTATTTAATAATTTAATTTGGGAATATTTAGTAGTTCTAACTTTCTGATACAATCAATAGAAATTGCGTTAATTAAGCTTCTACTGTTGTATTTTTTCATTCATTGGCAATAGATTAAAAACAGTTGCTAACTTTTTAAGCCAAAAACATGGACAATAATTTTATTTTCAACAGTATCGTTTTTTAAATCTATTTATTTATTATGATTAATGTTGATTCAATTTTTATATATGATTCACTGCCCATGGATAACTCATTATTGTCCAAAAGCTTTTGTTTATACTTAAAAAATGATCTCTAAATATTTCACTGTTTGAAAAATCATCATTGGTGTTACAAAAGTTAATTGTTTTAGCCACAAGATTTCTAAAATCGTTTCAAAATCAAAGGTTAAATTAAGATTTCTTGTAAGTTTTCAGTCACTTTCTAGTGAGAAACTGCTATTGGTTCTTCAAAATTCTACTTGCAAAAGATAAAAAAAAAAAAAAAAAAAAAATTGCCATTTTACGGTTGCAGTCAATTTTTTTTTTATTCAAGCAATGTCTCTCAAGTAATTTATAGAATTCCCAATATAATCTAAAGAAAGATGAGGTAGGGATATTTTTTTTTTGCATTGTTCATTTTTATTACATTGAAGCCTACGACTTTTCGATCATTTTGCACGCTATCATAGAGTTACCCAAAAGCCCTCGCACAGTCCCAGTGAGATGGTATTTCATCTGCAACAAAAGAGCCGAAATCATTGCGATGCTGCATCTAGAGGCATAGAATCAGAGCTAGAAAGGTAGAGAATCGCTCTGCCGTCGATGAAAGCGATAGGAGATATAAGATTTCACGGAAACCGGAAATACAAAGGTAGACGGAGAGGTTCTGCGAACACGGAACGAAAATCGAGCGCTCATATCTTTTCCAGACCTATGAGCATGAGAGAAAAAGGAAAAAAAAAGTCTAGAATCAGAAAAAAGTTCTCTTTAATCTTTTAATAAAAACTTCTTTACTTCGCTTATCTCCGTGTTTCTTAAAGCAAAAACCATTTGGCTTTTGCAGTTCTTATCAAAACTAGTGCAAAAAATAAAGAAAATAGAAGATGGTCTCATATTTAGCATTTTGTAACTATTAGATTTTGTTTCATAACTTTTACCAATAAATATATGGAAAAATTCATTAAAATAGCAACAAGTAGAATGTTATGTGTAAAAGAATTTTAAATGTATCTCGAGAGTATCCTCTTCTTGATCTTTACACATCTTTCACTTATCTTTACATTTACACATTCGTCCTCTCTCTCCCACTTATCTTTACATTTACACACTCGTCCTCTCTCTCACACTTATCTTCACATTTACACATTCGTCCTCTCTCACACTTATCTTTACATTTACACATTCGTCCTCTCTCTCACACTTATCTTTACAGTTGCACATTCATCCTCTCTCTCACACTTATCTTTACATTTACACATTCGTTCTCTCTCTCACACGTATCTTTACATTTACACATTCGTCCTCTCTCTCACAGTTATCCTTACATTTACCCATTCGTCCTGTCTCTCAAACTTATGAGAGTTTCTTAAATATCCCACATTGACTATTCCGACCATCCTTGAGGCACACGGATAAAATCTGAAAGATTGCACCTCAGCGGCAGGTTTGGCTGGAACTAAAGTTGAGTCTTAAAAGTCATAACCGGTCACGGTACAACCTTTCCCGCGTAGAGTACATCCTATTATCGGTAATGGGTAGTCGGCCCTACATTACTTCTTTACTCTCCCGGGTGCCGAGAACCAACCACCGTGTTGGAAGCTGCTAGCCCTCTTAACTGAGGTGCCCCCCCCGGCGGAAGAATTTCTTAAACAAGTGTTTTAAATATCCAAGACAATTTTCAACAACATTTCAACGGGTGCGCCCATTTTAATACATATGCATGCAAATATACATTATCAAAAGGAAAGGCACTGCAGAAGTGAGAATCGTATTCAATCTAATCAGAATTTAGTCACGATGCCTAGTATCATGTATACAGTTCTTCATGTATATAGAAATGACATTTTTTAAAGTTATAAATTAATATATATGCTATAATTTAAAGCAGAAACGACGAGTAATCCAGTAACAATTCAGTTTTAATATATTAGAAGTTTTACTAAAAATATCTAAATGCACCTTCTGCAAACATAACATTCATATAAAAACATCACATATGATGAAATGTGAAAAAAGTGCATGAAAAAAGTGCTTTATAGAATTTTTAAGCGAAAAGTTCAGCTGTAGAAAAATATAAAATATTGATGATCCGAAAATATAATAAAAAATATTATATATAAAATAAAATATTGATGATCGTCGTTGGGCATTGTCAATCTTTAAAAAAACTTTAGTCTTTTAAAAAACATTATATGTGACCTAGTGTAATTATAGAACAACTACAAGGACGGCAGGATCAGGACATCATAGATGTTATTTTTCATCACGAAATTTTTTAAAAAATTATTCTTAGTTCAAACTAAAGTAAGTAGTGAAACTTAGTAGAAAAACCTGTTAATATAAACGGGTAAAATCCTAAAGAAATTAAAAACAACATTTGATGCAAACCAACTTTAAAAGGCAAAAATAAATAAATAAATAAAATGGTGAATATGGGCTTCGCGTTACAAAATGTTAATATAAATACTTAAGTATTAGTATTAACTTCCTAGTAGAGATATTTTTTATTGTTACGGAAAATTGTTCATCGACCTAGTGTTTCATTTTCAACTGCAAAACTGAAAATTTAAACTATCTGAAAAATTGAACAGTGTCACGTTAGTATATTTTCAATTGACTACATAGCTAACATCAACTAAACTAGTTCGCTAATAAATTTTCTTCCGAGAGAGTTGATTATAAATTTTATTTCCAATTCGTAGTATTGCAAATAAATGTCTTTCGCCAGCACTGTAAAAAAAAATTACAATAAAATGATCCAGAGCACGGAGAAAAAAAATTAGTAGTGTTTAAAAAAATGATACTCTTTATTAAGAAAGAGTGAAAAAAGTAAACGACTCTCTGTTTCCTTCCGTTAGTAAAAAAAAAAAAAAAAATCTTTAAAGTTAAGTTGCAAAAATATTTCTTTTAGAAGATTTCTTTTCTTGCTTATATCTTTTAAAAAAAGCGACTTCTCTCACTTTTTTTTTTTTTCATTATGAAACGCACTTTTTAAGTAAGAAATAACTGCTTTAATTGAGTTGTTGCGTAAGGTATTTTTAAAAGATCGTATTTTAAAGAGATAAAAACTGTGAGCTCCGTCTCGCTGGTATTTTAATATAAAACGGATTGCTGTTTCAAAGTTCTGCAGACGTACAATAAAAAAAAAAAAATGTTTTAAAGCCGATTTTGCATGGGAAATGCATTTAGAAGCAAATCGTCATACGAGTATATCTTTTTTTTCTTTCAAATTTCAATCGCTAATTGAGGTTAAATTGTTTTATAGCGATAGTTTCATTATTTAATTATAAAAAATTATTATTTGGTTAAAAAACGGAATAGAAATACTTTGATATTTTTTGTGTGACAAATGAGCCCTTTGATGATGCTCATAAAATTAACAATGATGCCAAAGGCTTGGAACATGATGAAACCCCCGGCAAATATTAAAGGAGGAATCCTCAAAAAATTTTACTCATCTTTCACAAATTATTAAAAAAAAGCTTCACATTTACGCACTTTATTTTTTAAAATAGGATTGTTTCCATTGTGGGAAGTCAACCAACTGACTTACCGACCCGCCACGAAAGCACACGGATTTAAACCAAAAGGCTGAATGATCGGACCGCAGCAACAGCAACACTGGCGGAAACTGTGGTTGAGTCCTAAAGGTCATCACCGGCCACGGTACAACCCATCCCGAAGGAAGTACGTCCCGTCATCGATGGGAGGAGTCAGATCCCTCACCTATTTGTGTACCCTCCAGGGTGGCGAGATCCTACCACCATGCCGGAAGCATCTCATCCTCATTTCGAGGTGCCCCCCGGTGGTATTCGATTGTAGGAAGATGAAATATTGTAATCGATTTTTCTCATATTTCCAGCTGTACAAGAGGTTTGGAAATTTCATCATTTTTTAATTTTCTATTCTCATCAATATTTTAATATTTTCAGAACTTAACTGTTAACAAATCAATAAATTTAACTAAATTATGATTTCTTAACTGTGGCTCTACTTAAAACAATAAATTTGAAATTTTTTTAATAAGGATTCATGATAATTAGAATAATGAAACGCAAATAAAAGACTTAAAAGCAAAAAATAATTTCAATAAAATGAAAGTCTTTTTTTTTTTGGTACTAACAAAAACGTATTTTAAAAACCATTTTTATTGAATTGATTTGATATGATTTATAATATTATTAGTTAATTTTAAATAATCTTACACTGAGGTGACAAAAGTCATCGGATAGAAATATTCAAATATACAGAAAATGGTAATATCGCGTACAAAATTTATAAAGGAGCACTGCATTGGCAGGGCTTTCATTTGAATTTGATTCATGTGAAAAGTTTCTGACGTGATTATGGCTGCACGACGGGAATTAACAGACTTTGATCGTAATCGCAATTGGGGATAGATGCATGAGACATTCTATTTCAGAAATTTTTAGGTTAGTTGACATTCTAAAATCCGCAGTGATAAGAATGTGCCGAGAATACCCAATTTCAGGTATAACCTTACACTATGGACAACAAAGCGGCCGACCGCTTGCACTTAACGATCGAGACCACGAAAGTGTGCGCAGAATTTTCAGTGCCAACAGACAAACAATACTGCTTGAAATAACCTCAAGAATCAATGTGGTATGTAGGATGAAATTTAGGATGGTGGGGTGAAATTTGGCTTTAATTGGCTATGGCATCAGAGGATCGAATTAAAAATAAACAAAGAACAATTAATCACGCTTAACGAACTAAAGAATTATACTCTGTTTCACCCTAACTTGGCAGTAGTGTATATTCTAGGCATGCCGAATCGCAGTCGTTGTCAGGGAAACTGGGTTACTTTAAAGTACAAAGTTACTAGAAATGCAGATCGCTGACGAAACTTTATCTCGCAAATTTTTCGCCAAATAGTAAATATTTATTTACTCTATTATATTATCAATTTATCCGAGAATTAATTGTTTCCTTATTTTCATTATTTTTTCAATATTATTGATACATTATTTTAATAAATCATTAATGTTATTTCATATCGTTTCTCAAAAGAAAACCCTAAATCTTTCAATATTCGGTAAAGCGCAGTTCGGCTAATGTTTTTCGAAAAGATATCTGTATAATCGTTCACATCTTTTAAAACCTTATCTAATGTTGGGATCTCATTTCTACGAAAATATGCATGGATTTTTCGTCAAATACAGGATAATGTAAAATCATCATATTTTACAAAACCTGAATGTTTAACTATTGAACCTGGTCGTTTCTTTCCAGGGGGTACTTAAAGGACTGGATGCCTTTATTTCTTTTTTCTAAAGGAAAACTGTTCATTGCGAAACACCTCTAAGGTGCGAAACTTTATCGACGATTTGATTGATAGAATCTTGAGGGTTTTTTCGGAGTCGAGAATAAACATTTAATATGTTTCTGCATGCTGCACTTTTTGTTGGTTTTACTCGTCTTGAAGGTGTGCACAGAGTAGTCGGTGATAACACTTTCTCTTTTTCAGACATTTTAGAAGTGAATAAAAATGACGAATCGAATAAATATTCAACAATAAAACTAATGACTACTAATGTGATTAATAGTATTAAAAATATCAGCTGATAAAAAAGCGAGAATAAAAAGTACGAAAGATTATAACGGTTGCGAACTGAATGAAGCTGAGTTGGCGGTGACGTAAAAGAAAGGCGCGCCAAATATTTGACCTTGAAGACCGGTTCTAGCCAAAGTGGAATTCATTATGTCAATCTTTTAGTTTAATTCGTTCGCTTTATTTACAAAATATTTAACAGATAAACACTCCTAACTTGAGAATAATTTTAAATACATATTGATAAAAAAAAGATTTCTGTAATTTATGATATAATTTGATAAATTTCTACGCATTTTAACTATTTTAAAGTCGTAAATTGATGGGAAACTCTTTCCCAAAGCGGAGCGTTTGAACAGAGTATAGTTTCCCGACCAAAAGATGCTTATGGATGAAGAGAATGTGTACAATTCATATTCTCGTTATAGTTTTATAAAACATCTTGTGTAAAAGTAAAGGGTGTCAAAATTGTGGTGCACAGGTAGCACATGCCCACAAATAATTTTGTGGGCATGTGCTACTGTATTACCGTCCTTGTAGGACGGTAATACAGTATGTAACAAATTTTTTTGATAAAAATTTAATATCTTTTTTTTTAAAATTCCTAATTATTTCTAACTAAAGTTCTTCAATGACCATTTGATACATTGAGATTATTAGTTATATTGAATTAAATTAAATCGTTTAGATATAACTTCTTGCCCACGATTCCTTTAAATTTTCAGACCTTAAAGACATTTTATTTTAACTTTCTTCTACATGTTCTGATAATTTTGAACAGGAACCTTTTTAATGGAAACTTATCCCATGACATCATGATGCTATTAAAAATGTAAATGTATGGTTCATATATCTTCTTTCATGATATTGCTACTTTACTTTTTTTATTCGCTTGCACATTTATTAAACGGGATCTTCTTTTTTAACTTTCAACAATGGAAGAGAATCAGGTGATTAAATATTTGGAAAAACAATGAAAATAGTTTGAATTTCAAGTCAGCAATGTAATTATTGGAAATTAGGCTTAAAAAAACCCCGAAATTCAGAAGCAATTTGCATGGCTATTGAATTGGAATCATTGAAAGAGCAGTTTTTAAATTTTGAAACGCTGTGTTTTTTGCCAAAAATAGTTTCTGAAATTACCGCTGAAGAAGCCGAAAATCAACTGACTTTTTAATTAATTAAAATTTTTAAAGCATGCACATTACTACCTTTCAAGGCATAAATGTGAAAAATGTGGTAGTTGTAGATCAAACGATCACACACACACACACACACACACACACACACACACACACACACACACACACACACACACACACACACACACACACACACACACACATATACACACACACACACACAATTTTAATAGTATTTTTTCTTTTGCTCACAGAGAAATTTTATTATTTGTTTCGTGTTAGCATATGAATTTACCTTCCTTGTACTAGGTAGGGTTAACTGTAAGCTTATACTAGGTTTGATTGCACAAAATTTGTTTGGAAAACTGAATAACTTTGCCATTTTCTCATCAGGAGTGAAAAATAAAAGCTAAATATTCTTTGAAGCCAGAGAGAAGTACATTAGGTACTATAATAGTATAACAAGCATCAACATAAATTCTAAGAAATCATTCTAGAAATAACAGACAAAAGCGACTTCCGCAAAGTCGAAGCAAACTGCCGGCAGTTTTACCTCTTTAGTTTGGGTTCCATCAGAAAAACATGTTGAATACGGATATTTCGTCCCAAAACTTTCTATTTTTAGCGCTTTTCCATCGCTTTTTCTTCATAAAAACACACTCGTTGAGTTGTAGACTGATTCGAACAGTCAGTTTCATCAGCATGAGGGAGGAAAGGATTCGATTCTCGCTCAGCCTCAAGAATTATGATGAGGGGACGGCAAGAAAAAACGTCAAGAACACATGAATCCTCAAACAGCGATCGTTTTGTGGATATTGAGGGGCGGCCCAAAAGAAAATGATCTCGAGCAAGTCGATGCCAGCTTCATTTTCTACCTGGAGTCATCATTTGAGAAGAGAGAAATAGCGAACCGTGCATAATCGATGCTCACCAGCACAGAATACCCGGGTTTTCGGTTTTTCTTCCTAATCCGGTACAGGAGAGGGGAGGCAAAATTTCCGGTAAAAGGGTAGGAGAGAACGATCTGTGATAAATGAATGCCGCTCGACCGTTAAATAGCCGGTTTCTGAAGTTTCGGAGGAGGGCCGAACTCCAAACTGAAGGACAATTGAAGAGCACAGAAAGTTGGTACATTGTAATATATATGCATATGAGTGCAAATTAATTTCTCATGTGATGAGTTACTCAAAAAAATCAGTCATATATTTTATATTACCGATTTTAGAAACTTTTGCTGAAACAGTTCCAAACCTTTCTAATAATCTTTTAAAGTTACTTCAATTACTTTTGTGATGTATTTTGGTCTATTTTATAGCCATATTTATGACAAATATCAATTTTTGTTCAAGGTTAGAAGTCAACATTTTTTTTAATTGTAATAAAAAAAAATTCAAAGTATTATAGCCAATGTTGCTAATACAGTCATCAGGAATTTTAGTGTTAATTTATCCCTCTGACTCCTGAAGATAGTTGATGGCCCATTTAGCTCAAAGCGGGTGGAAATGGTGGGATGGGGATGAAGTTTTCATTTCGCTGTACTTTTCTTAATATTGAAAATAGTAAAATAAATTTAATTAATCAATTTTGCGCCTTAATAAGACGAACAACTTTTGTATTTAAAGATTTTCGATAACTGCAATATCTTAGAAGTTAGGAGCTGAAAAGTGATTTTCAATCCCCAATACTGACTGTTCCTAACATCAATAATTTATGTTACCAGATTGTAACTTAGATGTAAAGGAATCTACCTTTGTTTTCCAATTTGCCCAGATGAAATGTTTTTTTTTATATATATGAACTGGTGAAATGGACTCATCCGCCTACTGCATTCCTCACTATCCCTATGGATGGTGAGAAGCCACAATATTCAAATGGCTGATATAATCCCTAGTTGGGCATCAATAGATAGCAATATACTTTAAGTTACAAAACGAGTATAAAATGCATGAAGAAAACTAAAAGAAAAAAAATATTCTTTAGAATTCTTAATTTATTTATTTTTAATAGATTAATTAATCCTTAATACATTAATTAGGATTCTTAATTAGATTTAGACTTATGGTTTTATAACTGAATATTCTCTATGCAGGTAAATATTTAGATGATATTGCTTCCCCGAGGGCATCCTTGGTGATAATTCTCTCTACATCCTGCACCTCTCGTTTGGAATAGAATCTTGTCGTAAACCGCCCCTTCAGTATAGATCATGCAAGACCAGGTTAGATGGTTAGTAGCGAGAGGATTAAACTAATTTCAAAAAAGTTTTCTACCATTTTAAAAGGAAAGCTAAGAAGATTTTGTAGCAGCAAGGCGAGGGGAATTTGTCCAATAACATTTATTCAAAAACAAAAAATAAGAAAATTTGCATTTGATTGTCCTCCGATACGATTGTTCTTATTTAGATCGAGTAAGGTTATACTTTTTTCTGGAGTTTTTGAATTAAAGAAATTTTATGTACTATTAAATTTGATGGGATTCTTAATGGTTTTCAATAGTATTTGATGAATTTTCTCGTAGCATTTGACAAAAGACTTAATAAACGAAACAGTAAAAAAAAAAAAAAAAAAAAAAAAAACGACCATTTGTGGGCTATAGTACTTCATGCTGTTATTTTTTTTAAAAAATTCAAAAAAGAAATTGAAATGGATTTAAACGTAGTGTTTTGATAGCATTATGGAAAACTCTTGATTTTTTTAAAGATTTTGTTTAATTTTCCCAATTATTTCAAACAGAAATTAAAAAAATTTCTTCATAAATGTATCAAAGTCTTGTCTTTTAGTCATTATTTATTAATTAATTGTGTTAAAACACAGTAGAAATCAGTTTTTTCTTTTTGAAAACTACAGATTTCGGATTTTTTTTTGCTACTCATATAATCTGCATGAAAAGAAGTCTTGTGAAAATTGGAAATGGAAAATCGAAAACAAAATTTCTTTTACAAATAAAAGTGAATCGATTAAATGTAAGTTTTTCATTATTCCAAACTGTTTCGACCATTACAATTTTAATTAAAAATGAAATTGGTCACATTGACTTCTTTTATAATCCTACAATTATCATAAATATACACAAATACTCTAAAGAAACTGTTAATCTGTCATTCCATGGTTACCATCCCTGGGATCTTTTAAACACCTTCGTTTCCGTTTGTGCTTTCACTCTGTCAGTTTAATGATCATCTCTGGGTTACCTCTCAGCGTCTGTTTAACTTATATCTCATTTGCTGTTGGAGTCAGATTTTGTCTCACTTGACAGTCACTAGCCTCTGCCTGAGTTCTTGATCTTTTTGAACAGCTGACTAAAGTCATCGTTGTCACAGAAAAGAGTATTGTTTCACTCATGAACAATATGCGCCATCTATTTTATACATTCCTATTTCAAATATTGTTTTAAAAAACAATGTTCTGTATATGTTGCCAAAAATTCCATTTATTAAGACCATTAGACTTTTCCATTAAAAGATATAAAAAAACCAGTCTGCATTTAAAATGGCAAACCTAATGGAATCTTACAGAGGTAAATAAACTTAAAACAATAAAACACCTAATCGTCTGTTTGCCTTGTTTGCCTAATAGAAAACTTGATACAATTCTTACCCTATTAAGAATTGGCCAGACATGGCTCTCACCCAAACATTTGCTGTTGAAGGAACTCGCATACCGATGTGCAGTATGTCAGTGTTCTTCATGTTTTAATAGAATGTTCATAATTTAATAATGACCGTATTCACTGCTTTCCTTCTCCCAGCATCAAATTAAAAAGCATTCTTCATAAAGCTCTCCATCCCCATCTTTTTACCTTTTTAAAAATGATAGGCTTTTACTTTTTGATATGATTCTTAAATAACTTTTAGATTGTGCTTTACCATACGCCTACTTTTAGCAGATTTTACAGGTTGACATGTCCTGGAAAATTACTTAATTTAGAAAGAAACTTTTAAAATAAGATTAACTCTCACTATATCTTTGGCGTAGTTTAATTAAAAATGGTTCTTGCGCCATTGAGCTCCATCGAATCAAACTAAAGCCAAAGAGACATTTCAAATATTATTCCTTAGATGATAGAATCTTTGTTTCACTTCTAAACTTTTGCTTCACTACCATAAGTTGTGATTTCAATACAGTGACACCCTCAAGACATGCTCTATGTAGGACCGATGAAAAACATTTAGGTCAGATTTGCTTAAACAGGAGTCTAACTCTACATTTTAGTTAGGTGAATTCAAAAACTTGGGAAACAGCTGTTCTAGCGAAAAGTATGTAATAAAAAGATGTAAATATGTAAAAAGTTATCGATTATATAAACCAGTTTAGTTTATTCTTTAGTTTTATGTGGGGTGTAACGAAAGAAAATAAATTCAAGAAACGAATATTTCGAAAATGGAACATAAAAGGGAACAATAATAAGGTTGATATTTTAAGTCATATACGTAGTATCTGTTTTCTGTTGTCACTCTTTTCTCTTCGCTGGAGTATCTTGCTTCTCCGATCAATTTCAAAATTGATTTAAGTTTAATGACAATAATTCTAGTTCTGAGAGAAGACTTATTTCCTTTAATATGTGAAAATAATTGGAACCGATAGAATGAATAAGTTCAGATATGAATAGTATTAGATCTTGGACTCTTCTATATATTTAGGTAGTACCGACTTCGTATCTCTCTCTCTCTCTCTCTCTCTCTCTCTCTCTATATATATATATATATATATATATATATATATATATATATATATATATATATATATATATATATATATATATACTTCTTTTCAAGTTCAGCTCCGAGGCTTAAATTTTCCCCCTCATGTGTTTAATTAGATGCAATTATCCTTAATGCCAATTTCAGAGATATGTAAACATTCCGCGATGGTGCCGATACGTTTATTTCGCCAGAATAGGAATAAGAAAATTCGTCTACAAAAATAGAATTCAAGATAAAGGACAGGCAAATAATTCCGGAAAGGCGCTTATCTTGCTGCGTGTCATCACTTTGTGGAGTAAAATCATCCCGAATTGCTAATTTCAGGATCCAGTAACTTGGTTTAGTCATACCGCATATCGAAAAGTACATTAGAATGTTCAATTCTTTTTCCAGAAACGGAACTAGAATAAATTCGAATGCTTTAATTTAAGCCTATGTAATGCAATTAATAACTGATCATTAAGGAGCGTTTTTGTACGTTACTATAATTGTACTCAGAATATGATGTTAAAAACAATTATCAAAAATTCCGTTCCATTTAAATGGGCATTAGTTTGTGAAATTATTGTGCTGTGAGTTGGAGCGAATAATTTAGCATTCCATCGAATTTCCGACAACGATGCATTAAGACAAAAGGAAATAGAAAATTTTCTTAGAATAATAAATTGTCCTTTCATGACAGTTTTTAAAATGATTTAGTTAGTATAGTTATATAAAGGTCTCGTTTTAAAGAAACTCGAGGGCTATTTTGGGACGGACCTCGTAATTTTTAACTGCTATCAGATGACGAGGAAGACACCTGAGCTTGTACTTCCTCTCCAAACTTCCACAGAACACCTACAGTGCAGTTTCTTAAATGGAGGTATGACATTCAATAAAAAAAATGTCCTTTAACATATCTTATGACTATTATATCTAGAACATTGATCACGAATTAATTATGGTTTAAAACAATAGTATCGGTGAATTACTTAAAAAATAGTAGCGAATGTAGTGAAAAGTAACAATATCTTCAATTTCTTACATATCCTCGAAGACAAAATAAGTGCATTCATCTTAAACAGTAATTTGTTTAATATTAAAAATAATTTTGGACCTTTCCAATATTAGATTTTGTATTTATCATCCAAAATTTCTAAAACTGTTGAATTAAATTTAAAAATCGCTGAATTTGGAAAAAAAGAATATTCGTATAAAAGAAAATCCCTAAAACTACTAATTTGTTCAAAATGTTATATTTCCCTTAAAGATCAAAATTCCCTTAACAATTCCCTTAACAAAAAAGCAAATTACTGTAAATCTCAGTTTTGAGTTATATTATAAATTTATTATTTCGAGTGTTAAATCAAGATTCCCTTGTTATTATCAGTTGAAACTAATGCAAAATATTTTTTCTGAATTAATCTGCTGATATAATTGAAAATTTTGCAAAGCAAAATAAAGGAGTTAATTTTCAGAACAGAACCAGCTTTAAAAGCTCTTGCAGTATCTTTACAAGTGAATAAAACAGAAAAGCTTCGCCTGCCAGAAAAAATATTTTGTGAAAAATCAGTACAATGTTTTCAAATAAAAAAGAATCAAAGGCAACCCAGTCCTTTAAGTGAATGAGTTTATCGCCAATCAGACATAAGTAGAAAATGCGTCTTCATTTGACCCATTCCATGTTTTTTTTCACCGCAGCACTTTTTACGATTTATTAGAGAAAGCCTTCATTCTTACCTTGTAAGTGTCGTGCAACAGGTGCGCGCCCCTTAATGAGAGACGATGGCTGTGCGGCCATCCATCTGGCGGTTAAGGGTGGAGAACAGCGGTGACGACTGTCAGAGAAGAACCGAGATTTATCCTCGAGGATGGAAATCAGCAGCTGTGTTCTCTTATTTGTAGAGATAATGTTATCCGTTTCCGCAAGAATCATCGCAAGTGTTATAAATGCACACATGTAGAAGCAATTATTTTTCTCTGAAAATTTTTTATTTTCTAATATACGAAGTATTGTAATCATCAAAAAATTCGAAAGGAAGATTTCAAACCTTTCCGAGTTCGGAAAACTCATTTTTTAAAAATTATGTTTGTCCATGAACACGATAATTCAAAATCCCTTTGAGCTTCACAGATAAAATTCGGTATATGGTCTTTATACCATATTTGTATATATCTATCAAATTTGGTATATGGTCTTTATACCATATTTGTAGATATCTAACAAATTTCGTATATGGTCTTTATACCATATTTATAGATATCTATCAAATTTGGTATATGGTCTTTATACCATATTTGTAGATATCTATCAAATTTGGTTTATGGTCTTTATACCATATTTGTAGATATCTATCAAATTTGGTATAGTGTCTTTATACCATATTTGAAGATATCTATCAAATTTGGTATAGGGTCTTTATACCATATTTGTAGATATCTATCAAATTTGGTATAGGGCTTTATACCATATTTGTATATATCTATCAAATTTGGTATATGGTCTTTATACCATATTTGAAGATATCTATCAAATTTGGTATATGGTCTTTATACCATATTTGTGGATATCTATCAAATTTGGTATAGGGTCTTTATACCATATTTGTGGATATCTATCAAATTTGGTATAGGGTCTTTATACCATATTTGAAGATATCTATCAAATTTGGTATAGGGTCTTTATACCATATTTGTAGATATCTATCAAATTTGGTATAGGGTTTTTATACCATATTTGTAGATATCTATCAAATTTGGTTTATGGTCTTTATACCATATTTGTAGATATCTATCAAATTTGGTATAGGGTCTTTATACCATATTTGAAGATATCTATCAAATTTGGTATAGGGTCTTTATACCATATTTGTAGATATCTATCAAATTTGGCATATGGTCTTTATACCATATTTGTATATATCTATCAAATTTGGTATAGGATCTTTATACTATATTTGTAGATATCTATCAAATTTTGTTCGAAATCAATTTAAAGGAAATCTTTCTTTAGTTGTTCGAGTACAAAGCTGTTTAATAAACACAAAACGCAAAGAGCTAAATAGATAAAATTTGGAACAAAAGTTAAGCATCTAAAATATAGATATTTGTTAAAATTTATGTCAAATCTTGACCGTCTATCAGTCTATTCTTTCGCATGCATTTAAATGCAACAATTCTTAAAAACAATGGGTTAAATCGATAAAGCTCGGTATGTTATCTTGTGACTACAACTGTAATTCTGTGTAACATTTTGGCAACAATCGGTTGGTAAAAAAAGTGTCAAAAATACATATTTACAAGATAGACTTGGCAAAATGCTAGATTCATGCCGAAGATCTATATTCACTATTGTTCATTACTGCCATGTAAGAAATTCGCGGTATTACCCAAAATCCATAGTTTTATGCTGGAGGTGGGGGGGGGGGGTAAAAATTTATTGGAGAATTTGCCAGAAAACTTCAGGGGGACCTTTCCCGCTGGTTTTAATCATGCGAAATAGATAATTAAAAACTTGAAGGATTTTGTAAGTTTTAAAAATAATTATTAAAATTTTAAAAATTCGATTCCAGAGACGGGTCGTTTGCTTTGACTAATGTTGAAAGACAGTAACTCGAAACTTATTTATGTACCAAAAATTAAACATAGATTTTATTTATTCACAACTATAATTTCAAAAATCTAATAGTAATAATTTTTTTTTTGTATTGAATTATCAACTTTCGACAAAAGGAAACCAACATTTTCTTTCACTAGCATTTGCATTCCAAATGCGTTTGTTTTCCGTCTAGAATAGATTATATGAGCCCGTAATGCATTTCATTGCGTGCCTGCTTTTTGATGCGTTTGAACTTTAAATCACTAGATACGATTGTCAAATACATTAAAATGAAACTCATGAAGAACGAAAAGAAACAAATGGCTGCATTAATATTACATCAAATTCATACAATACTGTAAATCCTGTTTGTGTATGCATTGAAATGAAAGAGGAAAATTGCAGTTTGATACAAACAGAATAAAATTTATAAACATTTTTTTCAAGAATATATTACCTTATTTCCATAAAGAAAATGATACAATATAGCGCATATTTATTTGCATCATACAAAATTTGGCAAGAGGCAACTAAAATCATGGGAAAAAAAGTGCCGAAGCTTAAACATTAAATCTATAATATTTCATAAAATATGTCATTTGCGAAATGATTATAATAATATATTCAACAGCTATTTAATACTTTTAGATCAATAATATTACTTATATTCTTTTTCTTCTATTATCCTTTTTCTAATTGATTTTGGTTATTTCCAATCCTATAGGAAATAAACTTTCGATTAAAAGGGTTGGCAGGAAAATAGTATATGGATCATTTTCCTTAAAATTTAAACAAATGTTTTAATTATTAATACATCTACATAATCATCTCTACCTAATAATAAAGATGGACATATGTGAGTGTGTGTTGACTCTTACAATTACCAAATTTGCCATATACATATTTTGGAGAATAAAAATTTAATTGTTGAAATTTTAACTCATTAAAAATTAAGCTGAATTTTGGCATTTTCTCTCAACTTTTGAGAATATTATTACACAAAAAATAGTTTTGAACTATTTGAAAATTAAAAAAAAAAATCTTTTTAATGATACAAATTTAATAATCGTGAAAATTTTCCCAGCACTTTGAGAAGTTTAAAAAAAAAATTCGGTTAATTTCCAACAATGGATTCCATTGTTGATCTGAAATTCGAATTATTTTCAATGTTTCAACAAATATTTAACACATATTATGGTATATTTAACAAATATTTAAATAATATTTAACAAATATTATGGTATTTAGACGATTGCAAGCCAAGAGACGAAACATTTTCGTTACTCCAAAAATGTAAACAAATCGAAAGTTAATCATTAGTGTTGCCACAAACGATGTATTTAAAAGTAGAATTAACAAATAATATTATTTTAAACTCATTTACTGTTGATTTGATATTAATTAAAACTTTATTCTTCCTTTTTTGTCAAATGTAATGTAAATAGTTACTGAGGCGTAATAATAATTGTTATTAAATATTTTGAACAATACTAACGGAACAAATCTCAAATGTCATTGGTCAGGTGAGACGCTATTTACCAATCACAAAGCGAATGAAATGCAATGTCTACAAAAAATATTTTTATACAATTGATAGATAATCTAAAGAACGTACTCTCAGAACAAGCTCACAATCACCAAGAAATTTCGTTTCTTAAAATTCTGATCCAAAAAACTGTTTTACGTAAGTGCTTTCTCAAGTTTTTCTTCGTGCACTGAAGTTTTTTGATAATTATTAACTCCTTCTCTGGCATTGGGGAAAGACAGCCTTTGCTGCTAAAAATCCCAAATTCGTCATTTCAGTAATAATAATGAAATGTAGATAATAATTCTTACAATGCTTTATTGTTAGCAAGCAGTAATATCCTCAGAGCAAATGTATAGCAAAATATAAAGCAAAATGTAATATCCTCAGAGAAGAAATCAACATTGTCACAATGAAATAAAATAATCTGAAGATAAGGTCTAATTACTTGATTTTTTGTGTAGATATAAAATTTATCAAAATGGAAGAGTCTAAACAGTAATTTTTAACTTTTAACAGTTCTTTCAAATCGAAAATTGAAATAAATTCTGAAAAAAACCAATAAATAAATACAATTAAAATCTTATTAAAGATTTTAAAAAAGACTAAAACGAAAGCTTTGCGATTTTCTATATCATGTACGAATTATGCACAAAACAAAAGAGGAAGAAATGATACATTATATAAAGGTCATACTTGGGTTTATATTTTGTGTTCTGGCGTGAATTTGAGAATACAAAAATATTTTTACTTTAATTATGTTCAAAGAAATTGGTGATTGAAATTTGCCGAAACTAATTTCTTTAGTAAGACTCAGAAAGACTCAGACTCAATTTTAGAATGCATTTTTACAATTTTAAAGTGTATTCCTTGAAAAGTTAATTATGTTATTTTCGAAATAAATTACAAAAAAAACCCCTGATATTTTTTAAATAAAACTTTTTTCTATAGTTATTCCAGATAATGTAATTTTCCCTTATACTACAGAATTTTTCTCAGTATTTCCTTTTTTCATAGAATGCCCTTATTGCTCCTAAGTATGACGATGAGAGTTATCAGATAAATATGACGAAATACTTAGTTAATTCCAAAACTGAGTCAGTAAAATATTTAAAAGGAAATAAACGCGTAGATAGTTCGCAGGCAGAGAAGGAATAGATTGTGAGATCTTATAACAATTTCATCGAATTTTAAGAAATCTAATACGTACAAAGACAAAAATATAAAACCTCTCTACAGAAGAAGGCCCAATAAAGACACTATAAGATAGGAGAAAAAAGAAAAGTAACTGTTTCCAACTCGAGTCAATTTCAAGCCGTCTGATTCCATTCGAATTGCAGGTGATGCACCCCGGTCCCTTTTCTTTCATCCCTTTCACTTCTTCAGATTTCCTAAGACAAAAAAAAAAAAAAAAAAAAAATGGCGAAAGAGAGCAGCATTTTCTAATTTTATCTCCTTTTCTCTTTTTTTTTTTTTATCAAAAGGAAACAAACATTAACCATTTATATATTTTTTTGCCAGCCGAAGAGAGAGAGATAGAGAGAGAGAGAAAAAAAAGAAGCAACAGATTTAAAGAAGTGATAATTTCGAACCCCGGAAGATAAAGTGGGCATAAAATGGAACAATAGATAATAAATATAAATGAAGAGGATTACAAAAAGGGGGTGGACTAGATCTGTTTGCATGATATTTTTTGTTTGTAATATAAAGATGAAGTCGGGTTGGGGATCGAAACTTTTGTTTCCTTCCCCTCCAGTGCAAACAGTTTTTTCCCATTAAGAAAGTTGTGCCGTCTTCACTTCCTCCTCTCTTTTTATTTTCTTCTCTTTCTTTGGACAAATAAAGTTTTTTCCCCTTCTCTCCAAAGAGATTTTTTTTTTGCTGAAAGAATGGTTAGAATATTACAGTTCGTGCTTCCTAAAACTTTTCTATTCCTGTGATTCCAAGACATAGTGACTGTTTCACATTTTTTTATAACTGGTATATACGATTTTTTAAAATTAAAATAACTAGCTATATAATTAGATTTAATCATGCAACAATTTAATAAAAAAAAGCAAGCAAGTTTGGTCAAGAAGTCTTAAAGATTAAAATTTCTTAAACTTTTCGTTCGAAACCTGATAAATCTCTAGTTTTAAACTTTTCGAAATCAATCTTCCCCCTTTCAAAAAAGTATAGACTTATAAGCCTATGCCAAAAATTGGATAATGTCGTCTAAGGTTTGGTTGCATATTTGTTTATCTAATCGTGAACATCCTGACTCAGAAAATTCAACAAACTATATACACATCAAGCTAGGTTTGTCATCTGGATTCAAACACTGTATCAAATTTTGAACTCAGGTGGTGGTTATGTAGATATTACAAAACCCATATTCAACCTTCTCTGTTCTCCGATGCACACAGTGTAAGTATACTAAGTCGAGGAGATACCTCTCCCGTCGAAATTTTGTTAATATAAAAGCTGCTACAAGTTTGGCAGCATATTGGTCTATACATAAGTGGCCACCATGACTCAGAAAATTCAACAAGCTGCCTATATTATTTTCAGTTTGCCAATTGGATTCAAACACTGCATAAAATTTTGGACTCAGCTGGTAGATATGTAGATACTCCAAAACCCACCTTCAAGTTTCTTCACTACTCTGATGCACGAAACGTCCCACACAGCGAATGTCGAGGAAAATCTCTCCCCTTGGCTTTTTGAAAATAGTTTTTAAGCTGCTTGTTGCCTTGTAACGTTTCTTTCTTGCATTTCTGGCTTCACATTCATTATAACTTGCGACGTGTATTGACAAATTATTAAAAGACACCCAGTGAGGGATTTAAATTAAAAAAAAGAAAAAAGTGTTACTGAAATTCTTTTAAACTGTTTCTTCCTTGCAATTTTTCGATGCCAGCAAGTTCAAGCAAACGTTCCGGGATTTCCGTATTGAGCCTACCCTTAAGCTACTTTTTATTTATACAGATGGTAAACATTAACTCGAAGAATAATGAAATCTCCCCAGGACTCCATTTTCTGCATTTCATATGGTATAAAATGGGGTGAGGTGGAAAGCAACTTCTTGGGAGGCAGGGCCGTGGGGTGGTCGAAGTATGGATTCGGACCAGGTGCGCCTATCGATAAAAGCGAGATCCCGGAGGCGAGGGAGGAGGTAGGGGGTCGTCGTGGAAAGAAAGACGTTTTCGGACGACAGAGCGATAAAAAGCGGATCGACTGGTTGCTCTCCAACTCCAATAATGGCTTCTGTTTCCGATGGAGAAAAAGAAACACTGCTTCCATAAAGACTCTTGCAAGGAAAAAAAAAATAGAGAGAGAGAGAGAGAACCCTCTCGGCTACTTTGGAATGCCTGCCCTCCCCCTCCAAGTTTTCTTGTCGGTTTATTCTATTTCAAGATTTTTATGAAACCGGAAGGAAAAAACCGATGTTTTTTCTTCAATTTCTTTGTTGTTATCATCACTGCATCTCTCGGTTGAGGTGCGCATTCACAAAAACTTTAATAATAAGCGGAGTCCAAGAGAGTCGTTTTGGAACACGAAATATTTCCTCTCGCTCCCCCTTCCAACAACAAAAGGAAGAACAGATATCCGGCGAGGTCGGTGAGAGGGGTGTTTCGGAAACGTCTGATTTATGAAATTCGTGATGTTGGTGTGAATTTTATTGTGCATGTTTAAACGCCATTTCCAATTTGTTCTGGTAGTGAAAAGCGGCATGTTTTCATCCAGTCCAACGTCTGCCTCTGAAAAAAGTCGAAGATATATCGTTTGTTCTTGCAAAACATATATTAGAGGCAGCAAATGTGCCAACATTGCGTTCTTTAAGCATCACAGCGATATAAACGGAACCTAACTGAAATAGATCTAAGTAAGCAAAATGTTTTTAACTCATTGATCGTTCTTTTATTGAAGGTGTAGGATATATCTATTCTAGAAGTGATCAGTATACCATAAAATTTTCAAATAAATAAAACACGAAACCCATGAAAATGCAAGCTTGTCTACGTACCATAAACATGAATGATAATAAGAAAATTGGGGACTTCTTGCATATTGGATCCTATTCCTTGAGTTTAGCAGGGACTTGTTATTTTAAGAGTGTCCGTTAACTCAATTTTTCTTCCATAAGTTAGTTAATCAAAAGTCAACACTTAATTATTGGCTTCCTATTCAAGTTCTTGCAACGATCTTCTCGACTTGATGACTCCCTCAGCTTATTTTGAAAATTCACATAATTTTTCATTCATCAATACACACCGACTTCCGAAGCGTTTTATAGCATGTAAGTGCATTCTTTAGTTGATCTGAAGCATATGGAATGTATCCATGGCCAAATTGAACTTATTAATTGTAAATAATTACTTTGCATTCCAAATATTCTACAATTTTATATTAAAAGAATAAGTACAAATTTCAAGTTAATAAACTTTTCTACAGAAATTGAAGCATTGAAGAATCGAATCTATAAATTAATTAAAAATATGTCTGGAAAATGTAATGTTATACACATGCAAAGTGATATATAAAAACAAAAAAAAAGTAGCAAATAAAATAAAGAAAACATAAACACAAATAAAATGAAAATGAAAGAAGGAAAATACAAAGCAGAAATGAAAATAAACCAGAAAAATTAAGAAAAGAAGTGCTTAAAGCATATTGTTATAAAAAATACCCCAGAATCCTCAAAATCAACAACAGTCATCTGGACAGGTATATTGGTTGTACGGTAAAGCAATTCAGTAAGTTCAATAACAAAAAAACGATATTTATTCCACTCAAAGATATAATTACACAAACCACACAAGCGCAGTAGAAGCATATAAACAAACAGCATTTGCAGTAATCAGCAACAAAGAAGCAGCAAATCAGTAGTAAATAACCGTAAGCGCACAAAGCGCAGAAAGAACTCCTCAGGAAGAGAGACACATCACATAATTATTCTCGTTCCTCACTATCTACTCACTTGAGCTGTACTCAATGAGCTGTACTTGAGCTCATCGAGTACAGCTCATGAGCTGTACTCAAAGCACATGAGCTCTTAGCAAAAAACACAATGTTCGAATGGCTGCTGTTCAGTACTTGACTCCAAGGCTTGGCATACGACTGACAACACTTGATTTCCATTCAACTGATGGAATCCAGTTCTGTCTTCTAGGTTTTTTTAGCTACCGGAATAGGACATAGAAACTTCTAGAAGAATAAGCTAAGTTCGTACTAATGCTCCTATCGCTTAAATATCTGTTAAAAGTAAATTTTCCATTTTACCTCCAAAGTCACCAAATTCATCGCCTAGCCTGGGAGTCATTAATTAATTTACCAGAGTCATCCGCAAAACTTCTCCCCCCCCCCAAAGACGGAACCAATTGTAATATAAATGCGTAGCAATATCAACTCTTGGGAGAAAGAATGAAACATACCTATTGCGGTCCACATTAAGCTCATTCCTTGATGAGTGATTGATGTACTGATTGTCGTTTTACTTGCTGCTTTGCATTATTTTCTTGACATATATATATATATATATATATATATATATATATATATATATATATATATATAAACTAATTAATTTCGGAATCGAAACTAAAAATTATTTCTTATTCAAACTAAAACCAAACAAGGAACAGGACAAACGTCATAGTATTTAGAGAGCGCAAATGCAGTACTTCCAAAACACAGATGAATGGAGACAATAGCAATGAAAAACCAAGTTAATAGGAAAACATTTTCTGGATTCTTTTTTTATTTGGTTTAATTTTGATTTTTTCCTATTAACTTGGTTTTTATTACTATATATATATGTCTTGGAATAAAGTGAAGTTTTTTAAAATTAAAAAGCTTCCTCTTCGCTTAAGCCAAGCTACTTCTTCAAAAAGATATGTTTTACACACACCAACACGCACGCATACACGCAAACACAAATACATACATATACATGTATATACAATTTGTTCTAGTTTATTATGAACATGTTTCTTATTTCTCAATATTTTAAATTTTATGTTTGAAATAGAAAACATTTGATCTCTTTATAAAAACGTAGTGGCATTTATGGCATAAGGTATTTCTCTCGATAGAAGCAAAGCTTAAATGTAGTTCATCATAGCTCCATTTCTAATATAACAAAACTTAACTTATTTACTCTATTATTAACTCAAATGGGTCAATTAAATCCAAAAACTGTACAAAGTTTTATAAAAATAAAAACATTGCTGTTCTTATTTTCTAAATTTTCCAAATCTCTCTTGTTCTGAACAAAATAAAACAAAATTTCTTCTTTACAGTACCAGCTATGCAATGTAAAAAAGTTTTGCAGTTTCTACTTACTAGAAACGACTAGAAGTAATTTAATTTTGAGCAACGAATTCTACGATGTTTTTTTTCTTTTTCTTTTTTTTTTTTACATATTGGTTTCTTAACACGCTTCTTGCGTAGTCAATCGATTGCAAGAGGTCAGTGTTGCTTTTTAGAAAGTATTTTGAAGACGGTAAAAAAAGAAAAGGAGTGCTCCCGAATACTTCCCCCGAGATGCAGCAAGTGCTCCATTTGCCAAACGAACATCCGGGCAAATATCGAATGCAACCGAAAAACGTACAAAAGGAATATTCTGCGCTGGAAGAAAAGAGTCGAATTCAAATCCCTTTTATCATTTTCCTAAAAGCCTCTTTCTTCGCTGTGACCGTGCAGGACAGGTCACCCCCAAATCTGGAAATGGATGTCTTACGACCGCAATAAATGAATCCGCTTGTCTTCGGAGCTCAATAGGCCTTTGATCTGAATGCATAGTGAAGAAGATATTCAGAAAAGGAAGAAATAAAGCATTTATTTTCAGAGAGAATCGTATAGTAATAAAAACCAATTGTTATAAGAAATTCAAATCTCGATTATATAAATTTCAGTACATTGGAAAACGATTGATTTTAAAAAAGGAAAAAAGGTAAGGTAAAAAAGAGAACATCTGGTAAAAGTACAGTTTTTATTTCAAATTTTCTTTTCTTTATAATAATGAATTAAATTGTTCTTGAATGTTTGGCGGATTTCATTTCATTTTTATATATTATTTGAAATTTTGGAGCGGAATGCAAATTAATTTTGGAATGAAACCGAGGTTGTTGTTGTTGAGTTTATTGGCGCAAGAGCCATTATTGGCCGTACTGCGCCAAATGAAACCGAGGTGGAACTATTTTTGAAAACAGCAAAATGCTACAATAAAAAAAAAAACTGATAACTTAATAAAATTCACACGCTTCAATGCGCTGAGAAAAACATAGCTATGTGAATATGCAATGCGAAAAAGCAGTAACATTATATGTTCAGTGTGCATTTACCCAAGATTTCTCAGTCATCATCATCATGTGCAATGAGCAATTATAATGTGCAATGCGAAAAAGCAGTAGCATGGTATATTCAATACTTATTTACTCAATATTTCTCGAATCATCCTCATCGTAGAAGGTCTGTGTAACCACAGAAGTTCAAGGTAATTTCTATTGCACACCTACATCATTTAAAATTGATAATTATTATACACTATTATTATGTTTGAATTATGATAAGGTGATGAGTAAATAAAGTTTAAATCAGATTGTTCATTTTTTCCCCCAGATTTTTCCACTTTTGGAACGATTTGCACAGCTTGTTTCCATATGTTCTGAAAATCATAACATTATGATTTGACATACTTTTGAATGCTAGTTTACCCTTCAACAATGCTGTAAATAGCACGTTTTCAATTCTTATTGCTTTCACCTAGAATGAAGAGTTGAAGATCTGAGCTACATGGGATTTCGATGCAGATAAATTTAACATCTCATACTAGAATAAAAAAAAGGAATAAAAATGAATTATGGCAACAATGAAATGCAAACATTAAAATGAAAGTCAAATTCGAGACAAATAATGCAATTTTCAACTTTCGTAGTTTAAGCATTGGTGACTATTTACTTTTGGAGACTAATTTTTTTGCTCGGAATATCAGCATTCCTGCCTATTAAGCTATTAATATATTATGCATTTATTTAAGATCCCACTTTTGTTGTTTGATAAGATTGAGAAATATGAATAGAAATTGAAAATTATTGCAAAAACCAATTACCTTTCTAAAAACTGCTTAAAAAAAGGTTCGCAATGGCTTGTTGGTAAGGTCTTGGCTTCGGAACCGAAGGGCTTCAAATTCGAGACCCGATTCCACTGAAGAAGCGTCGTGTAAGTGGGTCTGGTGTACGATAAATCCGTTTAGGCCAAACGCCCTCCCTCTGGTGGGATGCGGATGTTTAGAGAGGGGATGTCAGTTCAGGTGTCGGCGTCGTCATCTGACCACGGTTCAAAATGACGAGGTCCGTCCCAAATAGCCCTAGTGTTACTTTGAAACGGGATGTTAATATAACTAAATGGTTTCGAAATAAAGCATTTTAATATTGAGTGAAAACCAAATATCTTCTCATGTCTAAATTGAAGGAAGAAAATTAACAAGCAAGAAAAGTTGCAAAATATATTCAAGGGTGGTATATTCAAATGTCATTTCCAAGCAGTTACTAATTTTTAAGCCTCGTTGGCGAGATAAGTTAGAAAGCAGATTTCAATTTTTGTATATGAGTTATCGCCGATGTATGAAAGGCGGCATTATATAAAACACCTTGTTATCCGATAAAACGCAGGAAATTAGTCGGCAATGTGTGAAACAATTAAATGTTTCTCACATCTCGCAGGCGTTCTGTAGGATATGAAATAGCACACCTGACAAAGTATGAAGCCCATCTCCTACGCACGAAAAAGAAACTGTTTCAAAAACATGCATTAATATACAGGGTGTTTATAAAGTCCTGGACCCATTTTGATGTTTAATAACTCATAAAATAATAAAGATAGATTTAAATTAATAACATAAATGGTTAAATAGACTCAAAGTTTCATGACCCTTGTCAATGAACTTCCACGTGTGCCCACTTCGTCGCACGGAGAATATCAAGTCGATAGTCAATTTCACGCCAGGTAGCGACAAGCATGTCGGCATCCACAGAGCCATTTGCGCACATTATGGCGATTAACAATGCCAGAAACATGAAAGGATGCTTCATCGGAGAACATTATGCTCTTCAGAAAATCAGCAGCATCTTCTATCCTTCTTAGCATATCTGTTGCAAAGGCCATCCTCCTAGGCCTATCGTTCGGTTCCAAAACTTGAACAATTTGAACTTTATATGCATGTAGTCTTAATTTTTTCTTAATAACCTTGTACACCGTCGAAATTGGCATATCCAATTCTGTTGCCGCTGATCTCACAGATATTCTAGGATTGTGTAAAAATGTCTCTCTGACACGCTCAACATCAAAATCACTTGTGCAAGGACGTCTGGAACGTTTCTTATCTGCGATACTTCCAATTTCTAGAAAATTCTTTTTCCACCGCAAGATGCTGTTTTTGGATAGAGGATCTTTTTGGTAAATTCTTCTGAAATTTCTCTGCGCTTGCACTATCGATTTCATTTCTATGAACCACCATAAAATCTGTGCTTTCTCTTGTGGTGTATGCATTCTGCTTAATATCCGCTCGAATAAAACATCACATACAAAAGTACTACATAGAACAAACACATCAAAAGTAAACATAACATTGCAATAGTTGCCAAAAACAAAAGAGAGAAAAATGCAATTAATAAGCAGACAATATTTAGAAAAGTACAGATATTTAGACTGGAAAATGAAATTATCTGAAATTAACTACACGCGCAGACGATATTTACAAAAGTAAAAATATTCAAACCTGAAAAGGAAAATATATGAGTTATTCCATCAATAAATGCCATAAGTTTGTTTATATCTTTATTATTTTATGAGTTATTAAACATCAAAATGGGTCCGGGACTTTATAAACACCCTGTATAGTGAATGGTGGATTAATTAAAACGATAATAATATGCTTACCGAAGATATTTCCATTTCTTCTGCATGCTGCATGTGTTCAAAGGAAACCAGGGAGGCACATGCATTCACAAAGGATCATCAAAATATACACCTTCTGTGATCATAACAGCAATGAGGATGGAAATAGTATTGAATATACTCTTTGTTTCAAAATTCATAAATTGTTTAAATAACAGCAATCTTATCATTGTTTAAATAACAGCATTCTTATCATTGTTTAAATAACCGCAATCTTATCATTGTTTAAATAACAGCATTCTTATCATTGTTTAAATAACAGCATTCTTATCATTGTTTAAATAACAGAATTCTTATATTTCACCTAAATAGCATTCGCCACTCTTTACAATGTCTTATAATATACAATGCTTAAATAAAGAGTATTATAAATTATTCTTGTACATTTTACTTCGCCTAAAAACGCCCGACATTCTATAAAGTGGCTAGGTATTCTATAGAATGCTGCCGTTTCATACATTGCTGTAAAAATATCCAATAATAAATAGAAGTAACAGCATTCAGCCTTACTAGGATGGACAGCACACTTTTTGCCAAATACATGATCTAAATTAAATTGTGGAAGACCTGGTAAGGATTTTCGGTTAAAACGGAGTTTAACCCCCTTCTTCGCCAAGTTGCGATAACGCGCCAAAGCTGGAAATCTTTATTATGCACTGTGATTGGACATCTGCTCCCTTGCTTTCGAACATTTTGCAAGACTGTTGTTGGCAATTTTTGAAAATTGTGCCAAGCAGGGGGTTAAACTCCGGTCGCACCAAATTTTTTTTGTTCCAATGGCCACCCCGGAATATTGGCTATGTTTCATAAAAGTTAATTTTTCTATTCTTGTCGGGCCTTAGAGATCGCTGGAGAAACGTGTTTGAGTTATAGTGCTCACAGGCTGACAGAAATAATGCCAAAAATGCGCCTTACGAACTCAAGGTGATATATATGAAGATTTGTTAAAATTTCGAATTCGAATCTCTTTATGATTACAAAATTGTGTCTATATTGTGTACACGAAAAAGCAATGAACGCAATACAGAAAATGTGTTTAAAATTTTGTTTGTTAACGTAATTAATGCCTTCTGCTACTTTTCTTATAAGCACAAAAACATTAGACACTATACACGAAACTAGATGCCACTGATTCGCATTCTATGGCCATATGTTTACTATTTCATCAAAAGTCTTTGGAAACTTTTAAGTTTTTACACATTTTTGATGATAGCTCATCAAGTATTGGGCGAATTTCTCTTGTAATTAAACACTTTAACGAATATATTTGATCTCCCACATCTCACAGTGAAAATTTAACCACGAGGCCAATTGAGAGAATGATCAAAATTTGATAAAAAAAATCATTTGAACTCAATCGGCTTCATAAAAAAACTGTAAACGGTATGCAAATTTCATTAACTGCGTGCGGTTCTTACATACATTTTGATAGAAACAGGCAATAAAAATAAAAATAAAAATTTAAAAAAATAATAAAAATACAAATAAAAATTTAAAAAAAAATTAAGCTCGTTTTTGGTTTATAACAAAATAAATAACTCAACTAAATTATGCCAAATTCAACGAATCATGATATTATGCTGGTAAAATATTATCTTAAATTCAAATTAAATACTTTAAATATTCGAAGAAATAAGAACAATTTCAATTAAAAAAATTACTGAGAATGTGCCTAATATAGAAAATTAATTATTGGAAGATGATATATAGGGGACTTTATATAAACATTCCAATTGCATAAAATTATTAGTAGGATATGAGACGAAAAGTCTGTTATTCAGTTAGATCAGATCTTATCACTATTCTTTTGCAAGAATGCTGTACAAATCGATATTCCATAAACTAGTAGACAGCCACCCTCATAACAACAGGTGGCCCCTTTTAATATTAAACGCATATACAGGATAATAAACCCTGCAGGTATTGTGGTACTTTTAAATTATACAATGTATGTCACATTACATAATGTAATAAAGCCACTGTTCGTACAAATCATGTGAATAAAAAAATAAAATTTATTGTTATTTATGATGTAAAGTATAATACAATGAAAACTATAAAAATTAATAAATAATCAGAGGTATTTAGCGTATTACAAAAGTCAATATAATTCCATATAACACATCTGACATTGAAGTTTAGCAAATATCAATTAGTGGAAAATTCCTCATCATTCAATCCTAGCCAGCAATCAAACTTCAGATAATTACAATGCAAATACCTTTCTAAATTTTAACAATTTCCAATTGGACTTTTTTTTTTGCACATTGCGTTATATATTTGTTTTTAAAATTAAGGGAGGGCGATGCTATATTTGGAACATGTTCAGCAAAGAAACAAGTACTAAAAATACTCAATTTTCACAAATATTCAAATTATTTACTTCAAATTTTAGTGTCATACTTTAATAGCATTTTGTCGCATGCTCCGTAAATTTAGTACCGTTTGATTAAGAATTTTGTAATTTATAAGTAAATAAACAAGCAAAATATTTTTAAAGAATCAATTGAGCTTTTATATCACTTCGATTCTACGTACTTTTTTTTTGTGGAAATGCATGTAGATATTGCACTTCAGGTAAAAGTAATGCAACAAAGATTGCAATCCATTGCTAAGTTTTTGTGAAACGGGATGTGTTCAAATAATTTTATTCCTTATTATTTTTTAAGTCTCCTAAATGACCACGTGACGTCATGATAACTGAGTTCAAGGGTAGATTGCCATGTCTTTCTAAAGAAACCAGTAAACTATAAATCCGAAATAATCCAAATACATTTCATCACATATGCGGATATCTTCATCTTCATCTTCTGAAAGGATTCTATGTATCTTCATTTCTGTTGGTAAATTTCGTAGACGGTGTTTTAACGCTTTTCTATTCATTATAATGAATGGAAAGTTTCTCTCTGTATGAATGTTCTCTAATTAGAGAACAAACTGAAGGCATTATGCTGAAGACAAACATCATATGACTTCCTGATGGTAGTATGAAAGATATCTTGGAAGTTCTTTGTTTGAATTTGGATAATCACTCTGAGCAAATACCGCATAAACAAACAAAAATGTACTTTTATAATGTGTTCGAGGTTTTTCTTCCTATTATTGTACAATTAAGTTTTATCCATTTGTAATCAGCACATTATTTTGTATAAGTTATTTTCAAGCACATCTGATGACGCTTGGCAATACTTAGGAATAGTTACTTAAATGCTTGGAAATTATTGAAATAACTCTTCCTGATGATCATCCTCGATTTATGGCCCTAATTAGCCAACATGATGGTGGTATGAACGAAGAACCTTTTCCCTGAATTCATTTCATTCAACTCTCCCCCCCCCCCCAAAAAAAAAGCAGACATCTAACCTGCCCTCTTCACTCCGATGCTCTTAGCTGAATTGAAATTTTGAGATATTTTGGTACATAAAAGGGAAACCAGATTTTTCTTGCAATCGTACTTTCTGATGAAGAACTGTTTTGGATGCGGAGAGGAGATAAATTGACTTAAAATATCTGCTCAGATTTTTCTGATTCATTCTATGCTTTATACAGTTTGACAGTAAGATATTGGATGAGACGATTCATAGGAGAGACAGCGTGTTATATTCCGTTATTATAATTGTTATGCCACAAAATTGTTTAATATAACCTTTAGAATGCCTGAAGGTTATATTAAACCTTCAGGCATTCACTTCAAACTCAAAAAGTGACATCGTCTTTAGTTTTTTTTTATCACGGGATAGAGAAAAATATAGATATTCTCCTTAAGAACAAGGATTTTAACAACAAAAGAAGCGTGAATGATTCCCCTATTTCCAAATAGTTTAAAAATATGGTTTGTGGTACCCCTTGACGTCCCGTGATGTCGTAATTCTTGTTTTCCTATCCTTAACGACCAATCTGCGAATCATACATGAAGGGGTCAAAATAATCAGTTAAATTATTAAAATAGAAGCATAATTCAACGCATGAAAAGTGATCCTAATCATATACTAGTGCACCAACTGTGCCTGAATATCACTCTTTCCACTTGCAAAGAAAAAATTCTAAGATATTCCTACTTAGCCAGTCTCAGCTACATCATGTTTGTGGAACATGGTGTGAGTGGCTGACTGATTATCTGATGATAACCCATTATCAGATGGTAGTTAAGGACCATTATTAACTTCTTTAAAGATAATCAAGTGAATGAAACCATATGTAAGTAATTATGGAAAAGATGAAAATTGGAGGAGGACAATAAATGTAACAAAGATTAGAAAGCGCGCCACAGGATGATACTTGGTTTTTGAGATGTTTAGGTAATATGAAAATATTGATAGTAATATCTAACCAGAAATTTTAATTTTAAAAAAATGCCATCATTTGGGCATTTTTTTATTAAATAATACCCAAAGATTCTTCCTTTCCATTCTTGGCCTCTATAGCAAAAATTGCCGGTATTTAAAACCATTGATGCGCACGAGAAACTCCATTTGGAAAAGATTGAAAATGAAGTAATCTAATAAACAGAAAAAATTCTTTAGAAATCCTTACATGCAAACTGTTCGTAGAGATTTGAGAGCCGATTTTCTTTTCCATTAAGTTTTTCTACTTTAACTTCCTATGACAGGAGAGATAAGTTAAGCAGGTATTTAAATTTCTTCTGACCATTTGTCACTTAGCTCTTTTAAAAAGGAAAGTGCTTTCAACGTTCACTTAGATAAAAGACATCGAAAGTTGAAAAATATTTGTTATAAACATTAATCATTCAATAAATCCTTCCGACACCAAAGATATAATTTAATTCTAGTACATAACTTTATTTGTAACATCAAGTACTACTTAGAAGTAATAAGTTCCTTCTCAATATGGGTTTTCCCAGAAGAAGACATTTTCTATGAAATAGCATAGTGTTGTACCTAGGGTCATGTACTTAGGTATAACAGCAACATATTCTTTATATTTGTTGTTGTTGTTTGAAAGTTCACTCACAATGAATAAAGGAAAAGCTTCAATTATATACCATTTTAAAACAATATTTGTTTTTCTGCTGTTAAATGTTTTTTAAATGTTAGGGATGTATATTTTGCTGAAAAACTTTTAATATGCTTGATCCATAAAAAACAAGTTTATTGTTATCATTATTGTAGTTATTAATTTATTTGAATAAGTATGGAAATTTATTAAAAAAGGCAATTTGTTTACATTTTTAAAATTAAAATTATAATTTCAATCATATTTTAATCAAATTTAACTTATCTACCACGAATTCCTAATTTATTACATAGTCATAATTATATATTTAGATTTTTAGAAATCTTGATGGAATAAAGAGTCAAAGTCTAATATAGATGATGTAATTGCGGCTGTAAAAGCAGTTTTGTAAAATCGAGTTCCAGTTTGGACTGCAGCACGACAATTTGGGGTGAACAGAATAATACTGCATTGACTTTTGTGTGAAGACTCGTTCCAAAAACAGAAATTTGTTTGTACATATTCTAACCGATTTGATCGATACTCTCAAAATACGAAGAGAATGACCTCGTTCAGTTTGTTGTCACTGCCTAGTTGTTGAAGGCGGTCGAAAATCAGGAAGTATAAATTTTTGGCAGATACTCCAGGAAAGAAAGAAAATGTAAAACACCAAACAATTAGAATGGCCAAAAGAAAAGGAAAACACCTGATAAGACCTATAAGAAAGATAAAACCTATGTTTAAGAATATGGCATCCGCAGAATTATCAAATATTCTTCTAATTCCACTGAAAATACAATTTCTGCATTAACTGTTAAAAGGGACACTATTAGAAAAGATGATTTTTGTTTAACGAGAATACAAGGTAGAAAAATAGGATATTTTCATGTGATAAAAAAGCATATATGTCCAAGAGTAACAATATAATGTTGAAAATCTAAAAACATTGCGCATTAAAAAGAATCTGCTTGATAATATATATATATATATATATATATATATATATATATATATATATATATATCAATTATTTGTTTCAAATAAAATAAATAGTTAAATAATACATAGAAACATCTTTTTAATTTCATTTCGTTTTTTAAAAGTGGAGAAATTTTTAAACTATACATAATTCAATACTACTCGTCGTAATCCAAAACTCATATATTGTGATGAACTGGTTCAAAATCACTTTCATCTTTTGAAGATATTAAATTTGATTTATTTTTGGAATATGGTCTTTATTTTATTTTGGAATATTGGAATTAGTTGATGCGATATGTACATACTTTATATACCATACACATTGTATTAATGGACATAGGTGCACAGATGGAAAACATTATAACGGTGTTATAATTCCAAAGCCTTTGGTATTAATTTATCATATAAAAAATAACACAGAACAAACCGCATAAAAAAGGGCCGCACAAAAACAGGTTTGACTGCATGTAAATTTTCTAATAAAAATTCTTCAACCTATAATTTTAATCGCTCATTATACGCTGAAGATTTAGCATAAAAGTTCTTGAGTTGGTAGAAAAGTTCTAACAGCGTTCCTCGTTCCTTCCAAAACTAAGAATTTCAATAAGGAAAATCAACATGTATGAAAGATGTTCAAATGATATCTTGAAGCCGAGGGTTTGCTATCAAACACTAAACCAATTCATGGTCAAGTTCGTTTCCATATACAATTTGCAGCAGAAAAAATTATTTGTACAGAACTTTTAATAACCTCGAGAATCAAATCTGGTTTGAACTTAATTTTGGCAATGAAAGGACAATAAAAAGTTGGTGGGTCATAAAATTACTGTTTTTATTTTTTACATTATAAAATTTATTTTGTCTCCTAAGACATAGATTTTCCTTCCTAATTTCAAACTTCTAGATTTCCAAGTACATATGACAAGCATTGTT
This sequence comes from Argiope bruennichi, assembly GCF_947563725.1. Taxonomy (NCBI): domain Eukaryota; kingdom Metazoa; phylum Arthropoda; class Arachnida; order Araneae; family Araneidae; genus Argiope; species Argiope bruennichi. The sequence goes on along the minus strand of NC_079154.1, from coordinate 123,868,063 downwards.
GTTTGTTTAGAGTTCTTTGAGTGGCGCCCAGTTTTGAAACTGGTGCTGCTCAAACATATCATGACATCAAAATTTTGGCAGTAGAGCCAATTTATGTAATTTCACATCATACAACAAATTTGATTGAAAGCCGTATTTAAGCAAGGTATTACAATGTCATGCCTTTCCTCCTTGGTTTAATGACATCAATGTCCCTTTTTTTTTTGAACCAGCGAAGGGCTATTTTTCGGTGAATCTCTAATTTAAACTGTTCTAAGATGACGCGGACGATAACTGAGTTGGCAACTCTCCTCCAAACTTCAAACATCGCATTTCAAATTTCCGCAACGCATCAACAGAAGAACATTTAGCTCCACCTGCGCGGTCCTCCAGGACCTCACAACCGGACCAGAGAGGTCGATTCCTCTTCATGCAAAATTAGTAAAGGATTCCAAATTAAATTTATTGGTACATGATTTGTATCACATGAATATGAACTAACAAATGGAACTATATCATTTGAGGGGTTGTAAATTTAAAAGGCGTTCATGGATGTTTTTTTTTTTTCAATGCTGACATTTACATTTCGGATGTTTGATGATGATGACGTTTCATTGCAATGGAACTGGATCTCGAAGTGTTGAAATATCAAAAAAGAAGACAGCCACGTTAATCATTTCGGACAAAGATATCAAGTATATAGGGTTATATAAGCATTTGACATGAATATATGCAACAAATAAAAGATAATTAAAGATGACAACCATCCATAGATAATTTAAAATAGATTAAGCTTTAAGATAAGATAAATTCTCTTTTGAAATTTAATAAAGATACGATCTTCCCAGTGATCTGGGCGTCCCGGGTTCGAATCCCGGTTCGGGCATGGTTGTTCTTCATCTGTGTTTTCTCTGTGAGGCCCCCCTGTAAAAAGAAGTTGTTCAAGCGAATGTGTGTGTGTCATCATCATATGAGCTAGAAGTCAGACTTCTGCCCTCGGGTGCTCAGGGGTCTTTACCCTCAGAAGCTACTGCACCCCCTTTCCGTGGTAACGTGGACACGACATCATCATCATCGTCAATAAAGATACGATTCCTTCAATTAAAAGAATATTTTTTCAAAGAAGAATTAAAGTATTTTCATCTGTTCTTTTCCTTTCTTTTAATCGTCAACACTTATCAGTCATAAATAAATAAAAAGCATAAGTAAGATAAAACGTTATTGGTCATTCATGATATTTATTTTTTACTTCAAAAACCATATTCTTTATATTCAAAATGATAATAATAAAATTTTTTATTCTTCTTCCTAGAAGAACATTTTTTTACACAAATTGCTATTATAAAATTACAGTTTTTTTATGTGAAAATATATCATTTTTTTTAGTCAATTTAATGATTTCCATCTTGGTCAATTTCCATAATCATTTTAAAACCGCCATCCATTCTAATCAGTTCAGTTGATAGAAAAAAAAAAGAAAAGAAACAGCAGTTGCCCTTTGAAATGGGGATAATACTAGCAATGTTGCCAACCTCTCCACAGAAATTTCAGAATTTTCGAAAGGGGGATAAACACGATTCAGAAATAAAAACCCTTCGACCCTATATTATGCGCGCGCTCCAACGAAACATAGTAAAAAAAAGAAGAAGAAGAAGAAGAAGAAGAAAAAAAAAAAAAAAAGAATCTTAGAGCAGAGGGGGAAAAAAAAGCGAGTGAAAAGCAAAGAAGGCTTTCTTTCTCTCCTTTAATTCGTCGCCGAGAGAAAAGCGAGAATAATAATAATAAAAGAAAAAACAGAACAGAAAAGAGAAAGAGGACGATACTAACAGAAACAAAAAAGGGACAGAAAGAAAATCATTTCCAGAACGGAAAGAGCTCTTCTCCTTCTTTCTACTGCAAAAGGAGAAGCGATCTTTTTCTACGGGGCGGGCCGAGTGGAAGAAAAAAAGTGGGAAAAAATCGCGCTCTAAAGTGGGAAAGAGATAACATGTTAAATCTTTTCTGACCGGGGGAATGTTAAGTCGTGCTCGGGAGCTTATATCGATTCCGGAGAGCTTTTTTCCGGAGTCTCCCGGCGGAGGATTTAAGCGCTGACTTTTCACACAAATCCTCCGCATCGATTCCGACTCCGGCGAGGGAGACTCATCCCGGATTTTCTATTTCAACGACACGATTCGTTTTCTGGTTTGTTATTCCTCTCCTTCCTACGACCCTCTCTTCCTTCCACCCCACCTCCTTCCGCGCGCGAGAAACCCCGCGGACTATTACGATAAACGTTCGGACAGTCCAGGGATCGTAATTAAGGCCTCGCATTCGGGACCTTCACAAAAAAAGGCATCGGTGATAAAATGAAAGCTAATGTTTCGAGAGAAAAAAAAAGATTTGTATAAAAAAAGAAGTTGGGTTTTTCAGATGTTCTGGCCCTTATTGGAGCTTAGATTACTATATCAATTTTTTATCCCTACGAATATTGGATTTCGTTTCTTTAAAAACTTAATTTTTTTAATTTTCTTTATTATTGTTTACCTATTAGCATATTTTAAAAATTTAATTAAATTAAACTGCAGTTTTGAGGCAACATGCTTTATTTTTGGGCGAGTTTCATCATTTTTAATTTTGGGTAAATAACGAAGGCGGCATTGGATACCACATATATCAAGCCGAACTTCAATTTTACAGCAACGGCAAGAATTTAATCTATAGCGTTATGTTTACCATATAACAAACTCACATGTATATTGAATGTCTGTTGGAATACTTCCTTCCAAAGACGAGGCCTTACCGTATTTTTCAATGAGATGATACCATCTATTTTGGGCTTATGATATTGTATTGATCCAGTTTGGTATTCATAGAGCATTTGCGATGTTTTTGTGTTTCTTTAATTTTTTCATTATTATAATATCTACAAGTGACTTAACAGTTCAGAAGTATAAAGCACGAATTTATACTTATTTACTTACATATCACGTATACTTACTTATTTAGTGCGCGCATAAGTACGACAATTAAGAAATAAAAAGTAATTTGCTGTTCTAAAGTGTTGCCGATGCTGCACTTGAAATAAGTCGATATGAAATACTTGGCATGTGCTGTCGATATGAAATCGACAAAATACCAGATTTGCTGGATTCTTCTAAAAACTCTTTGATAGATTTAAATTTATCAACAAATATTTGTTGTTGTTGAGACTTATGGCACTTTACAAGCCCGCCGACAGTTATCTATCAGCGATTTAAGCCGAGTGAGAGTCTCTTGTTTTCTTAGTAGCGCCAACTAGGGCCAAGTGTACGACTTAGCTACTTCATGCGTCACATTCGCTTGCACAATCCCTTTTTACAGGGGGGGGGAGCACATTCACACACCTCGCAGATAGAACACAGAAGAAGAACGACCATACTCGAACCGGGACTCGAATCCGGGACGCCTAAGTCACGCGGAAGACGCGCTAAAATTGACGAAGCATTTGTTATATTTTTAATAATTGCCTTTCGTTTCTTTAACTCCAAAGTTTGAAACATAATTTGGAACAAAAACGAACTTTATAGAAAAACGATGTATCCTGCCTCGAAAGAATTTAATATCTTTCATATCTTATTTAGAGCTTTATATATATTTTCAACAATGATTTCATTGTAATTTATTCAACTTCATATAAAATTATGCGAAGTATTTCATTGCAGTTTCAATTCTGATTGGATGTGGTAATAATCTTTTAAAAATGTCTACATAAAAATATTATCTTAAATAAGCAAGAAGAAATCATAGGATTTGTTTACTGCCAGAATATCCACTGATGTCGTTTAAATATGTTCATCAAATAGTCATGCAGTTTGTTAAAAATACTAAGAAAATTAGCTGCTTACTTTGAGCGAAATTAAATTTCTGCTAAGATTATAATAGCATTAAAATGTGATAACGTTGCTTTGGTAGTTCGAAAGTAAGTTAGTGATAACTATCGATAGAATGTGTGATAATGTTTTAGAAACCTTCACTCTTGACATGCATTTTTATCAATAAAGAAGTTTCGTTAAAAAAAAATCAGATTATCTCCTTATGAAGCTTGTAGAAATTTTATCACTAAAATCATAAGCAATATCATTTTTCCTATCGTTACTGTTTTTTTAATTCCAGCGAAGATCCGACACGGAATTAGGATACCAGAATGATATTGAAATTTGGAATAGGCTTATATCTCGCTTTTCTCATTGTATTAAACGATGGAAACTATAAAAAAATATCTCTGGTAACTTAAAAATTGTGGAATAAATATGACTTGAACTTTCCCTCGTTTTTTTATAGATATGCTTTTAATGGTAATTCCATATTATTAAAAAAATATATTTAGCAAGCAATTGTATCTGGTAGTCTGCCAATATTTACCAATTTTGTAGGAATGAAAGAAAAAGCAAAATGTGTTTACATTTTATTTTGGATTCTTATTTTCAATCTCTTAAGAGATTTCAGAATCCTCAAATTTGATTAATAATACTTAATTAATTACTAAAATAAACTTTTAGGATAAATGACAAATTTAATCACATAACTTGGTGTATATATTTAAAAAATACTTGGAATTTCCAGTCTTGAATGCTTGGGCATGGGACAAGAGTGGAGTTATGAGTTGATAACGGCAACTTTAAGAGATTGTCTTTATTGTATTAAATGTTAGTGCGGAACAAAAGGAACTGGAAATTTAAGGCGCATTAAAAGGAATAAGAAGAATACAAAATGTTTTCTTTTTCACTATTACTAGTAAGGATACTTGATAAATTTTGTTCGGCATAAGATTTCTATTAAGTCTTATTTTATCGTATAATTTGTGTTGCGACGCTTTTGAATTATTTCTCATTCACGAATTTCTCCTTGATCGCAACTGTGACATCACAGCCCATATGTAAGAGATTTGATAGGATGTGACGAGGCGATCTCTGATTGGTCTTTCATTACATCACCGTATGATGTCAGAATTTTAACATAGAATGATCTGATGTTAAAAACGCTATGGCGTAGCTCTGTTCATGTTCCTTTCATGTGCTGGTGTGTGGCTCTGTGCTGTGCTTTGTGTTATTAAAGGGATTTTAACTCTTTAGAAATAAGTATATTTTATTGCAATAACCAGAGCATGAGAAATTTGCAGAATCTGTCGGTTACAGTTGTAACAATTTGGGTAAATTTAAATTTGTTGTTATTGTTTCTTATGGCACTTGCCCCGGACAAGCCGGCTGTTACGAAGGCAGCGATTTAAGCCGGAGGGGGGGAAGAGTCTCTTGTTTTTATAGTAGCGCCAACTAGGGCCAAGAGTACGACTTAGCTACTTACGCATCACTCGTTCGCTTGCACAACCCCTTATTACAGGAGGGCACATTCACAGATCTCACAGATAGAACAACAGAAGAACAACCATGCCTGAACCTTGACGCCCAGATCACGGGGAAGACGCACTACCCCTATGCATACTGTCTTTTTAGCTTCCGTCGTGACTATAACGATGAACGCGCAGCGTAGAAAATTCAAATAACGCGCAGGAATACAAAATTCATGAAGCAAGATGCAGCTTGCAGTCGCCTGTTGTTTATATGCCACTGCGCCTATAAATAAATATATATTATTTTTTATTTTTTAGTTATTCATATTTTTGTGAAAATATTTTTAGTTTGGCTCAGATTTTTTGATTTGTATTCACAACGTTATTCTTTTAAAAAACCGTGATATCTAAAGATTCTTTAATATTTGAACAAAGATTCAAAATGCTATCTAGATTATGAGCCTTGGTGATATGACATTAAAGATGTTAAAAAAAAGGGGAGGGGAGCTCGGACGTTGCGAAGTCAAAAAGAACTAGAAATTCAAAGCTAAATAGGTATATTCGCCTACACATTTTAAAAAGTACAAATTTAAAGTCTGAATGAACTTGCAGTCACCTGATCACTGTTAATTCTTGAGAAGTAATGAAAATCGTTCTGTATTTTAAATAAAAACCTTAAAATATATATTTGTTCACATCTTTTTCGCAATCTCCAAATTAGACGAAACATTATACAAATAATACATTTATTTGTATGATTGTGCTTCATATTTTTATAAATGTATTTTTGACTTGCCTTTTTTAAACAAAATTGTATCATTTTTAAAAAAAAACAACAACATATATAATGAAATCAAATAAATGACTAAATGATAAAATTAAATTAAAAATAAACTGGTTTAAATACATACTAAATTAAAAACTATACCCCACTTGCCAGAACAAAGTTAAGGAAAAGTACTCTGAGAGATATTTTATATATTAATTAGTAGCGTTAAAATTTAAAAGTGCTACAATATGTAACAAAATTCAGTCAAACAGTAAAAGAAATTGCAGCAGTTTTAAAAGAGAGTGTTTAAAGGTAAATTAATGCTTGGCCGTATCAAAAAGTGCATATAATCTAACATATAAAAATGAATTTTTGTTTGTTCGTATTTTATACGCTGTCGCATTGTTTAACCGATGGCGATAAAACTTTGCAAACTTATTGCTTTGAACCTGTTTTTAACACGGCCAGTGATAAGTTGGATGCTCACGAGTAGGACAGCCACGAAATTTATTAGTTTTTACTGAAGACAGATAAATAAAAAATGCTGTCTTTCTTACTGTATACTTGAATAATAAAGTAAAAAAGAAAATAGAATAAATATTATTTATACTTCTCTTTCCTATATCATTCAATTTCAATGAATATATTCATTATCGACAAGAAAATAAATATCATTCTTTCTATTATCCCTAATTAAACAAGAGAGCTATTTCAAACTTCGCAAGATATTTCTAAAATTATTTCTTCTGCGGCAGCAACGCGCCAGGTACCAGCTATTATGAAAGAAAAGGAAAAGTAAAAATGATGAAAGGAAATAATATTGTGAAAAAAAAGAATAACGTCAGTCACAGATGCAATTAAGAAATATAATATTTCGACAACAATAAAGAAAAGAATTGTTAAAAATTGTGACGGAATTAACATTTGGAAAACTTATTTGTAGTTATAAGAATAGTTGTACAGAAATAAAATTGGCTCAATAAAAACTAATATTTTTGAATTTTAAAATAGTGTAAAATAGTTTTCGGGCAATAATATATTTTAAAATTAGGTCGAAAAAATGTAATTAAAAAATTATTCACCCTCATCTCCCTGGCAAAGCAACGTTTTAACTGTATAGTCAATCCTTGTAGTTACTACGGAACATTTGCACAAAATCTCCGCATCCGTCAAAGCCTGTGAAATGTTGTAAGATTCGAACAATATATATATAAGTGAAATTCGACACCTGCTCGAAATCCCTTGTACAAGATATACCAAAGGAGGTTTTAGCGACCAAGAAACCTTGAAATTCCCAAAGGAAAAAAAATAAAATAGGGGGTTAGAGAAGGCACCTTATTCTTTGTGCTCCACACAAAAGACAATTTCATCTCCCCCAGATGCAATTAGGGGAAGCTCTCTCACTCCATAAGAGCCCCTAAATCAGGTGCGCAACACGCGTATTAAAATAAAACACCCGGGGTGCTCTTTCGCAGACGATAATGAAAGGCGAAACAAAGCGGGGGTGGGCGCATGAAAGAACAACGATTTATGTACTTCATTGTTGTGCCCAGGCCCTGCGGGGCAATTAAGTAGGAAAGGCATCCATCAACGCCCCGGAGGGGAAGGGGGCCTTTTTTTGTTGCAGCAACATCATCGAAGAACAATGGAAAAGGGGGAGAGCAGAGAAAAAGTGAAAATGATGAGGGATCGTCGAGATGAATGGATGAGGTGTTAAGGAAGCATTTTGGTAGACAATGGTCGGTGGAACGTGGAAATGAAACGTTGCTCTTGATTGTGAAAAATATTAGCGAAAACGGTCTGGGGCAAGAAAATAATTCAGAGGTTTTTTTTAAAAAAAATCCTGCATAAAAAAGGATTGACTTTTTATCATTGAGTCCTTGGAAGAAGAATAAAGCTTGGGAAATCCTGATAAAAATACTTGACTGTTCTTGGGAGCAAACTTAGGAATGACTGACTGTGTTGACGAAGTAATTTTTCGTTCCTTAACTTAAAAAAGTAAATAAAAAATAAGCAGTTAAGTTATAATTTTCGATTTAATCCGGAATTGTTGATGAATTAAAAAAAATACTTTTTTTATCGAGTAATTCAAAACTGTCTATTTCCCATAGTATTATTAAGAAACAATATGTTGCGATGCAGAAATTATTAAAGGCATTTTATAAAAGTTTTTTTTTTGTAAATAAATATAAAGCATTTCGACTAGTTTGAACTTTTTTATTTGAATTTATCAATAATTTGAATTTTTCTTTAGTTTATTTTTAATAGATTTGGAATTAAAAAATGCTTTTCATTTTCATTTGATTTTGATAATTCTTATCTTGGACCCATCATGTTTTCTTTATTTTACATAGTTTTGAATATATTTTAAAAAGTGATGAAAAACGTCTCATTCTTTACAAAGTTTTGAGCATGTTGTAGTGATATTGTTCTCCTTTAATTTTGAAATTTCATTACAAACATTCACTTTTTTTTAAAACTGATTTATTTAATAAAATTTCTTACTGTCTATTTATTTAACATACATTATTTATAAAAATTGTTAAATATTACAAGTGGATATTTACTCCCATTATTAGGTAAAAATTTCTTCCTGTACTCATTTGTAATTAAATTTGATGGTTAAATGGGTCCTATCAGTTCCTAATTATCCAAGTTCCATTGTTATATTTCTAACTGCTTTTCAAATTAAAGACTAATATAGCTTTTCAGATAAAATATTACAAGAAGTACAATAATAATTTGTTTTAACAGTTAAAAAATATTTTGTCTAAATTTTCTTTCTGACTTGGGAGCGAAAAATTAATATATGCCAGAAATATAAAAATTACATTTTAATCAAAAGATACCAAACAGGAAAACAAACAAAATCAGTATAAGAATGAGATTTAAATTACATTTGCCAATGAGATTTAAATTACATTTTGCCAAGTTTTATTGATAAAATAAGCAACTAAAATGATAAATAGAAAATAAAAATTTAAAAAGTTGATTAGATTAAATTACGACAAAATAATAATGATATTTCGATAACCAACAATTGATAGCAATTTTGCTGTCAATATAATAATAATTCTCAAAGTGGTCCTTTTTTTTCACTCTCAGATTTTTTGCTAAATAATCAAATTCAAAAAATTTTGATTAAAAGAAAATTAATTAAGAGGATTTTCTTATCTTCCTCTTGGAAAATCATAAAATACATTTTTTCACAATAAGGAGAATGTAAAATATAAATCGAAAAGCCAATTGTAAATTAATAATTTATGCTTCTTAGCATAAATTATTAATTTACATAAACTCTTTTGGAAATCAGTGATGGCAAGGAGGGTTTAAAAATGTAAATACATGTATAAAAATCTTTCGCTAAATCTATCACCAAAAACAAACTTTTACTTTTCTAACCCTGTAATTGATTTCTTTTCTTATTATGCTATGAAACTGCTCAAAAAAGGAGGCATATTTCCAGAGATACTAAAAAAATAAACTAATAAAATCCCACTCATGTCCAAGAAAACTATTTTTTACATTTTAAATATCAGATTTTATTTAGAAGTATGTCGCTGCTTTATTCATTGAAAATATTAAATACATTTGTTTGTGCACAGATAAACGGTGAGATTGAATAAGATTAAATCATAATCGTCACCAGAGGGGAGAAATAGGGCTATCAAATTGATATTAGTCGATAGAAAAAGTTTCGAATTCTTAAAAGGCGTAAATACTTTTCCGACCCTCGATTTTCCTAATATTTTTCTCTAAGCTGTAGCTGGAAAAGCAAAAATGCGAATTCAAAACGCCACTGTAGAAAATCATTATTGTTAAAGATAAGTTTAAGTTTGCATGAATTAAGGAGATTTTTTTATGAGAACATTTGATAGCACAAAACATAAGCAAAATAATTTTTGATCTTTGTCGTAGTATTAGTAGCATTCTTACATGTCTGCGTTTTTGAAAATTAAAAGAAAGATACTCCTGATTTTTTTGAAAATTTCTTAAGGAAATAAAAAACAGCAAGTCAACAAGTCATTCTATAACAATACAGTAACTTTTTATGTCTCTCAAATGAATTTCATCACTGATTTAAGGAATAGAGGTGAAAAAGGTGTTAATTTATTTATCAATTACAATAACTAAAATTATGAAGACCTTTTGGAAAAATATATGTTTCTGAGATTTGATGCTTCCTAATGTCACTTCAGTTTAGAATAATATTAAGATTCATAAGAGCCAATACAGGAATGCGACATGTTCATCATTAATCATCCCTTCAGTTAATAATCTTTTAGCTCAGCAAAAGATAGGGGGCAGCGGTGGCCTGGTGGTAAGGTTTCAACTTCGGAACCGGCGGGTTTCAGGCTCGTGACCCGATTCCACCGAAGAATCGTCGTGTAAGGGGGTCTGTAGCATGGCTGGCGTGGTGTGGTGTGGAGAGGGGGTACCAGCTCAGGTGTCGTCCTCGTCATCTAACCGCGGTTCAAAATGACGAGGTCCGTCCCAAAATAGCCCTAGTGTTGCTTTAAAACGGGACGTTGATATAACTAAACTGAGCAGTAAAAGATAAAATCTATGAACTCCTCCTCATCAATAAGAACAAATACTTTTTCTTTCTCATACACAAAGGGAAAATATTGCAATCGTCAAAAAGTTCGAACTCGAGATTTGAGATGAATTTTCTAAATCAACGTCAATCCGAAAAAAACAAACAAAAAAAACCATTTTTCTTTTTCATTACGTTTGTCTGTACATAAGTTAATTTAAAAAACACTTTGTGCTAGACGAATGAAATTTAATATAAGGCCTCTACTCCAATTTTCAGATTTATCGCAGATTTTGGATTTTTATTCGAGGGAAGTCTATTTGCTCGGTTGTCCGAATATGGGTTAATGATATAGCTACAAGATGAAACGAGCTTGATAGATAAATTTTGGTATACAGATTTAGTATCCAAAGTTTACATTTGTATAAAATTTGAAACTAAATCTATCAAGAAGTTGACCGTCTGTCGGTCTATAATTTAACAAGTCGATAATTCCAAACATAGAAATGAATAACTAATTTAAACTAACCAATGAGATTATATAATTAATAAATTACAATAACTTAAATAAGAGAAATTTGATTTTTGTGAATACAATTATAGCTCTGTGTTAACGCTTGATTTCAGTCATTCGGAGAAAGGGCGTTTGAAATACACGTTCGGTTTTCTAGCACTTGTACATTAACTGCATCTTATCGATTAATCTCGAAAGATCACACCGTAATAATCTCTTTTGTAAGTATTATTCGCCAGTGGCATACCAGTGATAATACACAAAAGCATTTATTAGAGAATAAGCGAGAAAATGCCGGGACACAACTCCCGATGATTCCTGTAGCTTTCATTGCAGTATGAATCAATTATACCTAACAGAAATGCAGTAATCGAAAATTTCTCCCCAGCCGTCCTCTGTTTTTTACCGTATGTAGTGTTGTTTTCCCTGTACAGATATCTCTGTACAAATTAGTATAAATCTCTCTATACTAATTGTATTATTTTAGTGCATATTATTAATATTTTTACAAAATTTTTTTCTACTACAAATACCGCCACTCAATTGTAATTACTCGGCGCATTTAATCGCTAGTTTAGCAGCTTGCTTGCTTTCTAATCCTCTAAAATCTTTTACTTGTCGGCGACTCCGACTCCTCTCACACACGACTTCTGACGATCCACACACTTCTTCCTCTGCAGCTTCAGAGTGCCCGTCTTTTATAGTTCCGGGAGGCGGGGCTAGAATCTTCTGACCAATCAGGGCGTCTCTGGATGTATCTTCGTTCCTACTGGATGGTTCGTGAAACTTCTCGAATCCATTTTGTGTATGATCCATTTTGTCGCCAAAGTCGCCAACTTCGTCGCTAAGTCGCCAAATGGCCGCCAAGCTCTCAGGTCATTGACGCACAGGACAGATCTTACAAAGGGTTTTAACGGTTTTTCCCAGGATGACACTATTCGTACCGGGTAGCAAAATTACAGATTTGTAACAATATATATACTCTATAAACTATAACATATTAGTACAGATATCTCTGTACAGATTAGAACAAACAAAAATAAAAAATCAAACAAGTAAACATTTACAAAGCGTTTAAAAGTTTTAAAATGTAGAAGAATCGTTTGAAGCTCGTTACGGCCTCCCTGAAGAAGTTTCACTTGAACGCGCTAGACGTGTTACGGACGACGAAGAAGTTAATTAACTTCTTTCCAAATGATTTTAGAGCAAACTTTCTTCATGTTAAGCAATTTCTTTACTTCTTTTCAAAGAATTCGCTAGGTTAAAGTAACTATATATTAATATGTGGCAATCATTCTTAACATAACAAAAATTTGTACTATAGAAATGATCTAAATATAATATTAGTGAAGGAAAAATAACTTTACTGCTTTAGGTAAGATCATACATAAAAAGCTTTAATAGAATCGAAAATACTATTCTTTGCATTTGTTAAGCACAGGTAATTCTAATAATCGTGCATGCTGCACTCAAGTATGAAAATTCCAGATTACTACGAAAAAATGTTCCCTTGTAGATATCCTCTTGTAATATTATTACAAAATATTTTTTTCGGTAATTTTTCTTTATAGATTTTTTTATCATTCGTACGAAGCAGAAAAACTTTGAAGTGCGTTCCAAATGCTCCAATAAAGCCATTATAAAGCTATATTAAATTACACTATAAAACCAAATTATTCCACTATAAAGTCAAAATATTCTTTAATGCTGTTATATACTTCCATTTTCGTTTGAAAGTTGGAAGTTAAGCTCTTTATAGGTTTACAGAAATTGCGCTAGTGAATTTTTCTCTCCCTCTATAAATTGGATCTGAATATAATATTAATGAAGTATAAATTACTTTGCTGCTTTAGGTAAGATCACACTTGAAAAGCTTTTATAGACACGAAGATACTATTTTTGCGTTTGTTAAGCACAGATAATACTAATAATCATGCATTCTGAAATAGAATATGAAAATTCTATAATCCTAGAAAATAACACAAAAAGTATTCTGTTTCAGATGTAATATTATAACAAAATATTTTCTTCGTTTCTTTTCTTAATGCATTTTTTTTATCAATTGTACGAAGCGGCAAAACTTTGATGTACACTCCAAATACTCTAATAAAGCCATATAAAATTCTATTGTAAAGCCAAATTATTCCACTATAAAGTCAAAATAAGCTTTAATGCTGTTATATATTTTCCATCTTCTTGTGAAAGTTGGAAGTTAAGCTCTTTATGGGTTTCCAGAAACTGCATTAGTAAATTTTTCTCTCCCTCTATAAATCGAAAAAACGCTATATAATTTAACTTTTAGGTTCTGATTTCTCCAGTTTGACAAATAAGCCCGGCATTGAATCACTCCAGACAAAAGCTTTACTGCATCTTTCCACTTTTAATATCTACATTTATTGCTAGTTTGAGAAATAAGAATAGGTTCACCGACATGCTGAAGAAAGAATTTATTGAATAAGAAATAAGAAAAGCCTTTTCAATTTGCGGTGTAAGTCCATTTCCACAGGTGGGCATCTCAATATGAGAATGAGAAGTTCCAGATATGGGCAGTTGGGTTTTGCTTCTAGGTAGGTATTTTAAAACTATGAAATTGAGTTATCTCCACTTCCAGGATGGAACATACCGTCTACAGATAAGTAGCTTGGTATAAGTATTGGCTATAGGATTCAAATTTAGTTTTCACTTCCTTGCTATTGTGATCCCAGTCGCTATGTCGGTCATTCAATTTATTCCGGATGCTTAGGCAGGGTAGAGATAATTAAGACGAAATTTTCACCTAAATATTTATGTCAAATGATGGCTTGCAATTTAATGTTGGTATCTCAGAATATTACTAAGGAATTAAGATTAAAGATCTTAAGTCTCAAAACTCAAACAAAATGTTAGTAAATGGTACATGAAAAGTAGCATGTCAATTCATGGTAAAACAAACATATAATGCTAATACATGATAAATCAGAAAAAGATCTTTCAGAAATAAAGGGATATTTAAAGGGCTTCTTTCGTTCGAGCGAGAACAACATGGCAAGTATATTAACCGCGCACTTTTCTGTCACCGGAAATAACTGGTAACCGCTAAAACCACCCTCAGTTAATCCCCAAATTTTCATTAAAGTTCTCCCCCAGTTTTCACTTCTGGATTCAGGAATCGCCCCACATGCGCGGACAAGAGCAGCCCGGATTAAGGACCATTCATCCATCATGGGGCTTAGGGTGTCCCGCTCATATTTCGAAAACGCCGCTCCAAATGAAGACGGAAGTGCGGTGTTGTTTTTCTTGTTAGATCCCTCAAACGTGGCCGGCTCATTCCACGTGGCTTCAATAACTCCTTCGATATCGATCACCTGCACAGCTTACGACAAGGTGGACTCATTCACCTTCTTTAACGCCAGAAGGACCTTCGAGATGCACGATTGGAGTATAAGTCAACCCACTTTCTTCCAGAAGAGTGATTCTTCTGTTTTCAAATTAGAAACAAGCCCTTGTTGCATCGTTAATAAATGGTGTTTGCTACTTTCTTGCAAAACAGGGAAGAAAAGAAAACTCCAGAAGAGAATATGTGTTTGTGTGTATGTGCGCGCTCGTGCATGCGTGTGCGTATGTGTGAAATTTAATGTTTTATGCAAAGATTAAATATATTGATATTTCGGTGTGCTTTAAAATGTTTTCTACGGACATTAAAAAAAATTTTCTAGCAAAAGTATGGATATATTTTGGAATAAATACTAGAAAAATCCCATCACTATATCTAAAAAATCAGACATCTCAATTAACATATGTAAGATGAATACATGACAATCCATTTATCTAGAGCTATCAAATTTGGCGAGAATATACATTCATGCCCATAAATTAATGATAATTAAAAGTCACGTGGAAATCGAACTCTAAAATATATATATCACCCGTAAAATGAATACACACATCTTCAAAAATCATATGCAAATTGCATTAAGCAACCAGATGACACCTATAATATATAATAAGAGAGTGATGCATAAGGAATACGGGCAAAGAAGTAAAATTGTTCGCGAGCGCTTTATAAGCATTTCAGTGCAATAACTGCATAGTTATGACACAAAAGACGCATTTGAATGATTTTTTTACGAATAGAATTATCGGCCGCCTGGAATGTGGACGTGCCCAGCTGGAAGTATCCGAGGAACTTGGAATCGACCAGAGTGTCATTTCTAGGCTTTGGCAACGATTTCAAGATGATGGTAATGTGAGTAGACGTTACAGCACAGTTTCGCCCCCGAGTTACAACGCCGAAAGAGGACCAGTATTTGGCAGTTACGGCCATAAGAAACAGACGGAACACAGTATTAGACCTGTCTCGTCAGCTCTCTTCAGCCACTGGTACGAAAAGTTCAAGGCAGACCGTGTACAGTCGCTTAAGGCAAATTGGTCTATATGCTCGTTGTCCTGTCAGATGTGTTCCACTTACTGCAACTCACTGTCGTCTGCGATTAGCCTGGGTAGAGAGCATGAATTGTGAGCACCGCAACAGTAGGCTTGTGTGATGTTTTCCGACGAGTCCAGGTTTAGCTTGTAGTCTGATTCTCACCGGACTTTCATATGGATAGCACTAGGTACCCGTTACCACCAAGAAAACCCCGTTACGGTCGTGCAGGATTGCTCGTTTGGGGACAAATTATTCTGGACTCCAGAACTGACCTGCATGTTCAAATTGGAACAATGACAGGGCAAATCTATCGGGACGTCATTCTGGAACAACATGCAGGTTTGCTTCGGGGCGCCATGGGCGCAAAATTCGTGTTTATGGATGAGAATGCCTGTCCTCACTGTGCAAATATCGTAAACGAATGCCTTCAATAGGAGGATATCACCCACATGGATTGGCCAGCATTCCAGTAGAATCCAGTAGAACATGTGTGGGACAATCTTGACCGACGAATTGCAGGCTGTCAACACCTCCTACATGTCAACTGGAACTTCGGAGAACATTGCTTGATGAGTGGTGTAATATTCCCCAAGATCAGGTCGATAATTTGATACTCAGCATGCCTAGGCGTTGTACGTACTCTATTGCATCGTCTGGGAGACATACTATGTATTAATCATCATACCAACCATGTAATATTGGTTTTTGTAAATAGGTTTTGTTTTTCGTAATTTGCTCCAGAGAGCAAAAAATCGCAATTTTTATTAATGATATCAAACATATAACATCTTTTTGCTCTTTGCCTTTTGTTTAATAAATAGGCTTTACAAATAAGTCACATTCGTTTTGCTTCTGACTCTTTCTTTTTCTGAACTTGCATTATCCTTAATTTATAGACATGAGTGAGAAAGGTGAAATTGTGTATCTGTAATCAATTTTTTTTTGAAATTTTAATTAAACTTGTAATTAATAAAAATTAAGATGAATTTTGACCTTTTCCCACAATAACTACCGAAAGTATTATAGAACAAAATTTTGATTGAAGGTATCCCAAAATTTAAAATGCCATCTTTCTAATTATACTAATTTTCATAATAAATTTTTCCTGATTTCTCGCAATTTTTTTTAAAAAACATTTCTTTTTCCGAATTCTCAATCACAGATTACGTTGTTGTTTTGAATTCAAACTTTCTTCATTGCTTCATCAAACATTTAGTCGCGTGTTTTTCTTCCATTCTTAAAAGCTAAGGAAGAAGTATTCATTTTAATATCTGTATAATTTTACAGGACGAATAAAATAATAAAGTTATAGTAATGTGAAAGACGATAGATACCAGGTTATTTATATTCTTAATAGTGCTATGATATCATGGAACTGGTTTCCATTACAAAGGTTTATATACACAATGAATAGAAAATAATTAAAATAAGTAATATATATATAAAAAAATAAATCAATTCCTATTTTCGCAAGAATTGAACTCGCATTCTTCACCTTCACGTGAAAAATACTGAATTTCTTGCATTTTACCGATTGAGCTACTGTCTGTAGATTTCATTTCCCATTAAAACTGCTAAAACTCTATTTAAAGTATTAAAAATTATTTAAATTTAATAATTAATGAATTAATATTTGAAAAAATTGTATTAACATCAAGTGACATCCACTACAAGTTTAAAAAAATGAATTTGAAGTTGAGTGGATGAATAAAAAGTATTTAATTAACGACTGAAAATTTGAACAAGATTATATAAATATATATAGGGAGAGTGTGATCTAATAGTAAGAATTGAAAAAAAGGGCTTTAATGTTTAGTAATTAGTCAGAACCATAGACATCAACATACATCTAAACAATCAAATTGAAATTAAATATAACAAATATCTTCGGAGGATTAATTCGTCGCCAAAGGCGGCAAATCCTTAGCCTGCATTTTCAATCGAGAAGCAGGGAAATCTAATCCCATTTAAAACAAAACTCTTAAAGTTATGCTAACATCGCTCAATGGGAATTTAGACTGCTTCAGTTAAGTTTTAGGATTCTTACAATACAAACTTTCAGAAGCATATTTCAATGACTTCGGTTGCATTAGGCTTAAAGGTGCAATAATATGTTTTAAAAATTCTGTCCAAGTTTATGTGTTTTCGGTATTTTGTTTTCGGAAATTTATTCTTGTTTTGAAGTATAACGTATGACTAAAAGGAATGTTCCGGAACTACTCGCATCTATGACCCACTCACAGCTACTTTTTACTAATTTTTGAATAAATTTACAGTGAAGATTAGTGCAAAGACAAAGAAATCATTTAACTGTCCAGACATGATAAAAATGCAATCAGTTTACTGCAGAAAATATAATCGTACATGCATTTATAATTTATGACGATCCATAACATCGGATATCTTGTAATAAAGAAAAAAGAAAAGAACATATTTTTTAATTTGAATTATCTTTCATGTTTATCGGGCAACTACAGAATTTCAAATTATAGATGACAGTAAAACACATCTAAAGCACACAAATTTATTTTCCGTATGCTATTAATACCATGTCAGGGATTAATAATAAAAAAAACCCACTAAGGATCACACGATAAATTGTTAATTCACATAAAGATATTTCATAACTTTGTCAGCTATGCAAGGCATTCACGCATTTGCGCAAGGTCCAAAATTGTATGCAAGGTAAGGAGGATGGTACCTTTATTAGCGAATTTTCAGGAAAGTTTAAGAGAGACTACTTTGGCTGATTAAATAAAGAAACGTAAATAGTTTGACAAAAGAAAAGGGCATAAGAGAGGAATTCGCTAATTAATTGAATGCTAAGACTTAGTATTTAAGATTAATTATATTAAATACTTAGACCAACATTTTGAGGTGCAATTGTTTTCGCTAAACTTTGCAGAATAATTCTAATAGATCAAATTTAATTATTGCATTATAAGCGGTATGTTACAGAATTATTTGCAGTTGATTTAATTGAAAATGAACAACAAATCTTGAAATAGAAGATTGATTTCCTATTGCACCATTGCGTAAAATTCAGGAACTTGCATTTCAGAAAAATATAAATATTTTTAAAGCATTAAAAGTTCTGCCTTTAGTGAAGTTAAATGTGAATTTCCAGAAAAGGAGTTACGCGCAATTTGATGCTTTATATAATACTGAAATTGCCTTGATAAAATAAGGCTTGCCTAATTTAGGCTAACCAAAATTAGGCTTGAGACTGCCGGCCTTTCATAGTTCCCGGGAGGCGGGCCAAGAAGTTTCTGGACCAATCACGAATATCTCGATTTATATTGGCTCAATTGCTAAAAATCTCAGTTTCCAGTAATATCTATTTTGTCGCCAAAGTTGTCAAATTCATCACCAAGTCTCAAAATAATTGCCAAGTTGGTCGCCAAGCTTTGAGATTACTGACGCGGCACCCGATCAGCACCCACTGGGCTGATCGTGAAACGGTCTTTCCACTGATTCAACTAAACGTGCTGGGAAACAACTTTACAGGTTTGTAGCAATACTAATATTATAATAAAAGTGTAAAATAATGAAAGGCCCACAAGTAATTTTAAAAGAAATAAAACCTCAATAAATCTCATAGTAATAAATCTGTAAGCATTTATTTTTATATATTATAAATGAGATTAAAATTCCAATTTGCTAAAAATATATTAGTGCTTCACGCTTTTGCGATTTTAATTTGATGACCATATTTTTGATAAAAATTATCTTCTATTTCTTCAATGCTCTAATAAATGTATGTTTAAAAAGAAAACTTTTTATTATTATGTATTGGTTTCATTAATTTATATTATATTAACCAGTTGGGCCATTAAGCCGGTTTTACAAAATGACATTCATTTTTGGGCATAAATCCAATCCTTATATTCAATACTGGGGCACATTTGCAATAATTCGAATGGCCGAGGTGGCCATTTGGAAGATTTAAAGTTCGAGACTTAATTCTATTGAAAAGTGGATCTGGAGAGGGCGGAAGGGTTTCCCGCTGGTGTGGTGCAGAAGTTTGAAAAGGGGTGTCAACTCAAGTGTCATTCTCGTCATCCGACTGCTGTTCAAGATTAAGAAGTTCATCCCAAAATAGCCCTAGTTTTGCTTTAAACGGAAAGTTAATATAACTGAACTGAACGAAAGCTGTAATTTTTATATGTTACAATACAAAATTTACATCGAGTTATATGCAAATTTCATAATACTTAAGTATTAAAACAGGGTGGAGGTGGCAAGCCCCTCCCTCCCACCCAAACGAAAAAAAATTTCGCTGAGAAATGTTGAACCAAGAAAGAAGAAAATGGTAAAACGGGCGTTAAAAGCATCATCGTTCCATCAATAAACGGATCCATTGTCCAAATAATCTAATCGATTGTCTTATCTCTGAGACGCAGCTCTTTATGAAGTTGCTTAAACATGCTCCTCCACTAGCCAAAAGTAAATCGAACCTGTCGAGAGAGAAATTATGAATTCAGCAAAGAAATTCAATAAACGATTCGATTTAATTACCCGTGTTCTAACATTTACGCTTCTCTTGTCCTCGATCTCTCGATAAAGAATTTAGTGAAAGAAGTCTCGTGGAAAGATTTTTTTAGGATATACAGTTTTTCTCCTGATAATTTGAACACAATATAAAATTATTTCGCACTTTTACAACATTTTCATTTGAAATAGATATTTCTTTCAGTCAAAATACGGAGTGATTATAAATGGATATCCCAACTTTGGAAGACTGTTACAAGAAAACAAAACAAAATACAACTGTTTATCTCAAATCAAAAATAACAGTTGATAATTTAGGCTCAATACAATTATAAGCCCCTCCAGAAATACGAAGGATATCGAAACAATACGTTAATTCATCCCACAATTTTTTCTGCTTGCCTGGTGTGTAAAGTTTTGCAAAGACGCGAGTATGATGATATTTTAGATTTTCTTGGGGGGGGGGGGATGCTACAACAAACTGCAGGTGTCTGTTCCTCTACTACCAATTGATATTGATAAATTTAAGACATGCATATTTGTAGGCTTTCACAGCATTATACCGAAAATGCTGAAAGAGTATATGATTAACTATCGTATCGCCTTGATATCGTTCGTACTTTTTGGAGGAGCTTATAATAAACACTTATAAAAGTGCTAATGAAAATGTTCAACT
Source organism: Argiope bruennichi (assembly GCF_947563725.1). NCBI lineage: Eukaryota > Metazoa > Arthropoda > Arachnida > Araneae > Araneidae > Argiope > Argiope bruennichi. The sequence goes on along the minus strand of NC_079154.1, from coordinate 123,847,384 downwards.
GTTATTTGTTATCCCAAGAACAACTAGGTTGTATTTTGTTTTTTTAATAACCCTGAAAAGTTTATAATCACCCGGTACTTCGTTTTCTACAATAAATCAACGTCAATATCAAATAAAATTAATATAAATTTAATTTTTTAACATTTTTTCCCGTCAATGCACTAAGAATATCTTAAATATTTATTAGAATATTAAAAAAAAGAATCGTTTTGATAAACAACTATTTAAAATAGTTTAACATTTTTTGCTGATTGAATAATGTTGCAGCTGAAGAATAAAGTTTCCACAACTACAGTTGTAATCATAATATCACATGCGTAATTTCACTGCATTTATATGCATAGAAAAGTACAGACAGATGGAAAGTCAAACCTTCGATAGATTTTGATTCAAAATTTGATAAGTACCTACATTTTCCGATTCTAAACCTGCCTCCAAAATTTCATTTATATACCTGTTTAAGTTTTGCAGTAATCGAATTCACTTGTTTTCTCAATGGATTTTGTAAAAAACTTGATAGAAATCGACAAATTTTATCTAAATTGTGTATATTAAATTTCATCTTTTTAGCCCAAAGCATCTTTTAATTACTGCTTTCACAGTGAGACAGACGATGATGATGTCATGCCCTCGTCCAATGGAAAGAGGGGTGCAGTAGTTTCTGAGGGTAAGGCCCTGAGCACCCGAGTGCAGAAGTCTGACTTCTAACTCATTTGAAGATGATACTCAAACACTCGCTTGCACAACCCTTTCTTACATGAGGAGTCTTTCGTACACCTCACTATAGAACATAGCAGGAAGAAAAACCATGTCTAAACCAGGACTAGAACCCGGGATGCCCAGATCACGAGGAAGACACGCGACCCCTAAACCAGGACGCCGGCAGTGAGGTGGATACATTGATAAAATGCGTTTTTCTAAGCTTGTGAAGATTCGTCAAAATTTCCTGTTCGAAATTTTTGATCATTGCAATTCTTTCTGATATAAGAAAAGAAAAAGATAAGGAGGAAACAAAATGTGCTATTATTTGAATCAAAGAAAACACAATAAAAATATTATTTCTAGCATTTACTGCATTTGTATTAAAAAAAACTTTTGTTTTCGGTCATTTTAAATTTAATACACTATGTAATAATATTGCATAGTGTCTAATTAAACTACCATCAGTCTTTAGATGGTATATAGACAAAATCTTATGCTAATTCTTGCAGGTATTTTAATTGAGGAACAGGAAACTCTTTTCCATTGTCATAACATTCTTCTGCGGCTGTATTCACAAAGTATTGATACAGAAAACTCCATTCGGTGGATGCAAGAAGAAAAGTTCAAGAAACTCAATAACGGATGATGGCGCTTTATTTTTCACAAAAATATGGCACATAAGTTACAAAACACAAAAAAAAGTACACAAAACAGTAGCAAAAATCGATATTAAACAACTGCACCAATGTAAAAGGCGTAAAGAGAACTTTCTAAAGAGCAATTCACCAAAAAGGGAATTGATTCGATTTCTCGATTGATCTCGTCTTGACTGACTCGATTACTGATGGATCCTTCACTGTGCAACCCCGCCTCGAATATTTCTCGTTTCAGGCGATCATATGTTCTAGACCGTACGCTGAAACTCGAATCCTAATGAAGCTATTACCAAAATTCTTGAATATATGGGATCCTTTATTTTTGTTATCAAAAGCATCAAATATTTTTGGCTTCAAGTGTGTCGCTTATACCAGGGTATATTCAACTGACACCCATTTAGTGGCTATTAAAATAGCTATAAAACTATCTTACTTACAATGAAATTAACTGTGCAAGGAAATAAATTTGTAGTAGTATCTATTTGACAAAGTAGATGCTTGGGTGGTTACAAAATAATTTAATCAAAAGAAGAAAAAAAAAGAATCCTAATATCAGCCTAAAGAATCTTGCATCAATCCCTATTCAAACTTTTAAACCATCTATTGGTATAAAATATTTACCATCTGTAAGGAATTAATTAAAATAATATTCCTCGCAGATGGATATTTCTGAACTTCAGTTTAGGATTAGATAAAGGGGTGGGGTGGGGTGACAAAGTCGAAAAATATTAAGCACATAATATAAAAAAAATCTCAACAATAATACGTATAATTATGAAGAACAGTTAGTCGAGTTACAATTATTCTATGTATGGCAAAAACTTAGAAAGAGAATTTTGAAAGGTAGGAATAGTTCGAAATATTTCATTCGAATACAAAATTTTATTTCTTCCAATCCGGGCATGGAAAATATTTAGAATGTTTCTTGATAATCTAAGACGCTTTGTTTCTTTTTATGTGCAACAAAAAGTAAAGAATAATTGAATTTTGCTTTATTTTTATTTAAGATTAAAAAGCATTAATTTTATTCTTAGAAATTAAATCTGTTTAATCTTTTTTTCAAGAGCTATTTACTTATCGTAAAACTCGGGACAGCCCGGACTATCTAATTAAAATTCGGGACAGTTAGGGATATCTAATTAAAATTCAAGGCAGTAGGGTCATCTAATTAAAATTCAGCATATTTTTTTCATTTCATCAAACAGTCGAAATTTAGAAATGTTTTTTGCTAAAGCACGGCGTTGATTAACAAAATCATTTACGCCCAAGTTAATTTAAAACATAGGTTTCAGTAAAATTCTTTAAAGTTCTTCTTGAAACATTAAGATTAAGATAACTGTAAAGTAAAGTATTATTAATAATTTTTTGTTTATTGTTTTTAGTTGAAAATCATCTAAAAATATTTCCATGTTCATGCCAACAGATTTTTTTAAAGTAATAAAACAACATCATCAGAAATGAATGATTACTTACGAATTCCTTCATTATTTCAAAAAAAGTCAAAAGAAAAAAATCATTATGTCTGTTTAATGGAAGGTATATATTCAAGTTCAAACTAATAGACTTAATATGCAAAGCAATAAAAATTATTGGAATGCGACCAATCATGAAAGTGAAATGTAATTCTCTTCAAATGAGGATAATGAGCATTAATGGGCTAAGATTTTGTATATGTTAACTTTTATCTAAATGTTGACAACTAGAAAAGAGAAAAGGACAAGAAAATATATACAAATAGAGTTGAAAAGATAGAGAACCAATGGGAGTGGTTTCCACAAAACTTTCTCGCATAATCTCTCATAAAGATGATGGTGTCGTGTCCGCGTTATCACGGAAAAGGGGTGCAGTAGCTTCTGAGGATAAAAGACCCTTGAGCACCCGAGGGGAGAAGTCTGACTGCCAACTCATATGAAGATGAAACTCACAAATTCGCTTGCACAACCACTTTTTACAGGGGGCACATTCACACACCTCATAGATAAAACACAGGTGAACAACAACCATTCCCGAGATTCGAACCCAGGACGCCCAGATCACGGGGAAGATGCGCTACCCCTATGCAAGGACGCCGGCACTAGTAAAGATGAATTTGTGTTTTGGACGTATTTTTTCTAATCGATTGAAATCGAAATTTGACAAAGAACTACAGTTGTAGTTACAAAATCACAAATCAAATTTAAAATATTTAAATCATTGCTTTTTTCAATTATGGCGTTCATTTTTCTGAAAGTTCAGACAGACAGGGAGCTAAACCTCTTTTTGGATTTGGCTCAAAATTTGATAAAAATCTACACTTTTGATATAAAATCTGTGTACAGAATTTTATCTATTTCACTCTCTTCGGTTTGCACTTATCGTGCTAACTTATATTCGAACAGTCGGACAGACAAATTTCCTCTGAATGGATTTTGCTGAGATTTCATAGAAATCTATAAATTTGGTATAAAGGTAGCATACCAAATTTCATACATCTAGATCAAAAGCTCTTTTGAACTATCTTTGTCATAGACAAACGGAAATTTTCCAAAAATATGCTTTCCGAACTCAGAGAGGTCTATAACGTATAGATTCGTCAAAATCTCAGGTTCAAATTCTTTTTGACAATTATAATACTTGCTGTATACTGCATATACCAAACAGAAAAAAAAATTTCATGCTGTTTGTTCAAAATAGCCATTTATTGCTTTGCTTACACTATTAGTTCAAAATATAATATATTTAAGTTGAGACAAATTATTAACCTACTTTTAACCTTGTTGCATTTGGCTCGAAATTTAATAGATGTCTACAATTACGAAATTAAATCTGTGTCCAAAATTTAACCTTCTAGCCTATATTCCTTTTGTAGTCATCGTATTAACTTATGATTCGAATAGTTAGAATCTTCCCCTGAATGGATTTAGCTCAAATTTGATAAAAAATCTACAAATTTGGGTGTAAAAATCACGTACCAAATTTTATCCGTCTATATCAAAGCTTTTTTGAGTCATAGTTGTCATAGGCAGACAGACGGACAAACAGATAGTCAGACATTTTTCAGAAATATTCTTTTGCCAACCCAGGGAGGTCTAAAATGTAAGATTAGTAATATTACCGAATTTGATTTTTTTTCACAGTTACATTAGTTTCTCTATACTTCATATACGAGAAAACGTTGTCTACAAGTCATATCACTGACTCTCCGACCCGCCCGAGGGCACACGGATAAATAATACTGAATGACCGGACCGCCTCAACAACAACAGTGGCGGGAAGTATGGTTGAGTTCTATGGCTATCACCGGCCACGACACAACCCTTTCCTAAGGAAGTACGTCCGGTCATCGATGGAAGGAGCCAGACCCCCACCTTTTCGTATTCCAACCAGGGTGGCGAGATCCAACCACCATGCCGGAAGCATCTGATCTCATTTTTAGGTGCCCCTGGTGGGGAAAACATTGTCTATAAAATAAATCTAAAAATTTTACACTTCGTTTACAAGAAAGTAAAAATAAATTTAAAAACATGAAATTTACGATCGCAAATTTTAAGTTATCATGTGAGAACATTATTATTTTTAAGTCATTATTTGTCTAAGTAATTTAAGTCATTAACCAGCTTAAACCGGTTTGAAACAATCATGAGACTTCTCTATCGGTCTCTCACTCACTTCCTCACTCACTCTCTCTCTATCTATCCATCGATATCTATATCTATCTATCTGTATATATATATATATGGGGGGAAAGGCAACGACCAGCATTAATATGCGAAATAAATTAATATGTGAAATATATTTATTAAGATTAAAGGACAAAGGACAAAACATTACTAACATAGAACCTAAAAAGATGCATGAGCGTGAGCTGTACGTTCTTACAGTCTCACTACCCAACTCTCGTCTACCAATAAGCCGGGAAAGCATCATGTGATTAATGACGCAACATGGCCAACAACATGGCGCCATACAGGATATGAGATCTGTGAGAAGCTCCCATAAAATCGGTCTGAGATGAAATAACAGCTATGATGTCTTAGTTCTACGTCAACCTTTTAAAAACGCATCTGATGTCAAAGAAGAATACGTAATAATAATAATGCAATACTGGTAAAAGCAGGTAAAAAAAATATGCGATTAAAAGATGATGATGCAAATTGCCATTTATGCTTTATTCATTGCCTACGCGATTTCGAGCTTCAATAGTCATTGCCTACATGATTTCGAGCTTCAAAACAAATCATGTTCTCACACGATAAAAATTGCGTTTATCTTTGCAATTATGATGATACTTTGCAATGAGCAGCAGGAAATTTTAATTTCTATAATAATGAATACATTTTTAGGTACACAGTTTTGATTTTTTAGTCATTAAATGTTTTATTTTACTGTTATGTTGAATTCTGGATGCAGAGTCTCGACTTTGCAACATAACAGTAGTTTGAGAACAAATTTTATTCTGTTATTCATGAAACGCCCCTATCGAATAAAGAAGGTAAGAAATGGAGAAACTTGGCAGACATTTCGGTATGCAGGAGTGCCGGAAGAAACGCATTCCTTTTTCGCCTCGAGATCGCCATCTGATGGGGTGCATTCCATCACTCAGAACATTTTCGAATACTTCCAAAATCCTCGGAAATCGTCCGGCATTAATATTCCACCGCACGGCCGAAATTTCAAATCTTTCTACTCTTAAAAGGGGAGAGAAGTTCGATCTCGAATGGAAGTTGGGAACGTGTCAAGGGATGCCTGGACTTGCATCAACTGCCCATTTATTTGTTGTACACAACAAACGAAACATTTGACTTGGAAAACATAAAAGAAGGACACTTTGGAACACATTACTGAGGATTCCGCAGTCGGTAATTTTCCAAGTGCAGAGAACTAAAACTAAACTACCTTCAAAACCTTTACTGACATTTTGCGTTGCTTGTAATGTATGGAAATTCTTATTTCAAGTTAGGTGTCCTCAGCGTTATCTACAATCAATTGGATATGGCCCTTTTTAGAGTAATTGCAGTTTTATAATGTTACTTTTCCGTGTACTCGATGTAAATAAAGAAAAATGTTATCTGTCTAAAATTTTGATTTTGGGACTTAGATGAATTTCTCTATATGTAGGCGAAAATTTGTATTCCTTACAGTGTAAGTTTGTTTAATGAATTGGAAAATGGAATTGCACATGGTTCATATATATTGCACATGGTTCATGTATCAAAAATATAGGAAATTGGGGACAGATTTTTTCCAACGTGAAGAGTATTTTTCGAAACCTGCTAGTTTTTTTTCAATATGCTCTAAAACTTTAAAAAATCCATAGTTAAAAATATATTTTTCACTTACATTTTGCAAAACGTTAGCTGAAATAATGTTTCTGTAAATAAAAATATAAATATTTGATTTTCTAGTATTAAAGTGACATGTGTGTTGCTACTCATGCACATTTCAATGCAATCACATTTTATTCTATACTATTTAGGTGGATAAGATATCAATAGATAGGACTTTTTTTTTTTATTTAACCCTTTATAGGGCCGTGGGAAGTATGCTTCCTACCAAATTTATTAATCTTTGCATGAAATTATGTAGGTTGGCATAAGTTTTGACACATTTTTTTAGTAAGTTAGAATTTTAGATGCTTCAGTTCTTTATCTCGTACAAAATGATGTGTCTTGATTTGTTACTTAATTATTAATTTACCAAATTAATTAATTAATCAAATTAAATTTATCTAATAAGCTAAATGAATCCCCTTTCTTATTCTAATTTCAAGCCTAAAAATATTTTAACATAGTATGACTGGAAAAAAATGGCCCTTTAAAGGGTTAATTCCTATTTGTATGCAGTTTATTTAGAATAAATTATTTTGTTTAAAATTTTAATTAAAAGAACTTCATATTGGCCTACACAGCTGAACGAGTTGAAAATTCAAGCGAAATTTATTATGTCCAACCTATTTCAGCAATAGTTAAGCATAACAAATATAATATAATTCTTTTTATTCGCTCTATTTTTATTAGGCATGCGTAGTATGAGAAACCATGCAGAAAAAAAAAGAGTAAATTCAAGATATCTCTCAAAATTTACCCTTTTAAGATTATAAAATCTATGTTAATGGCAAAATATGAAACGCTGGTAATCTATAGAATACCTAAGTACTTCATAGAAATTCGGATGATTTTGGTAAAAGTATGAAATATGAGGATTAATTACGCACTGTTCTTTGACATTCTATAGTATGGCAAATGCATTTTATGCTACAAAAAAAAGATCAGGATAACGCTATTACTTAAACAGTTTATTAATTTTGAAACAAAGAGTACATTGAATATCGTTTTCATCATCTTCACTGGCATGGCCACTGAGGTTGAATTTTTTGACGACTCTTTGTGCATCCATAATCACCGCTGATTTCCTTTAAACATGCACAACAGGTACCAAAAATGGAAATCGCTTCTATACGCATGCCATCATAATGTTAATTTAATTAACTATCGGATATAATTTTTTCGGAAGACTGTTTTTTTTTCATCGGAAATGGATTTTATACTTGCCGGTTTGGCATTTGGAATTTTATTAAATACTTAGGAAATACAAGAAATGTTTAATGGCATAATACATTACTAGCCAGTTTCCGGTATCCTTTAAAATGCCTAGGTATTCTATAGAAGGTCTGCTTTCACATATTAATGATAACAGATACACTTCTTTAGATATTTGATATCAGCAACTCAAGAAAAGACTAAATAATTTTTTTATCGTTGATTGTCATGGGAGAGAAAGTGGTAGAATGGGAATAATTTTTGTACAAGTTTTCCGCTTATATTAATTTCTTTTATGAACGTTACCAAACTTTCTTGTAAAAATATACGTATAATGCATTTGTTTATGTACAGAATATCAAGGTTAGAGCTCAAAATTAAAAATAAACAGTAGAAAAATGATTAAAATAGCGAGGCATATTGTGCACTATTTTTTCATATTTACAGATGTCTGAAAAAACGTTTTCCTCGGTCATACGCTCCAAACTTAATATCGAAAATCCTCAAAGCTCATTTAGTATATTATTGTACTTCTTCTTTTATTCTGAATCTTCATTCATCAGCGTTTATGATAAATTCATTATTTTATGTGGATAATTATTTATCATATAATTAAAAGAATAAATCTTAAAAGTTACAAAACCAAATAAATAAATAAGCATTATGGAGAAGCCAATGAAAATGAGATATTGATTCTTTTAGAAGATTTTTATAGATGACATATAAGAAATTTAATTTGTAAAATTCTTGGAAGAAATCAGAGGTTATAAATGATCACAAATTTTATTTGACCACATGCTTTAAAATGCATCTTTATCTGGATATATATGATTAAATCTTGGTAAGAATTTATTTGATAATAGGAAAATTACTTTTCGGGCGATAGGTTTAAGCAGGATATAGAGCCGAAACAAAAACTCGGAAATAAGATTTCACAAATTAATTCCGATTTTCTTCCATAAACAACTAGATAACTTTAAAAAAAAAAGCAAGGTTCACCAAGATATGCGAGGAAACGACATTTTTCTTTTGCGTAAAATTTAATTTAAAATTTTGTTGCGTTTTGCAGTTTTATTAAATTCTACTATTTTGGTTTGTTGTTGCGAAGTTAGAACAAGCTAGGTGAATTACAAAATGTAAAAATGATTTTATTAGATGCTTTTGTGAGTGATTTTCAAGAAATTGAAATATATATTTTATTGCACCAATAAAAAGCATTTTTACATATTACAGTGAAAAGATTCTGTATTATAATCGTCTATTGGATATCATGTGCATATTTAAATCTCCAAATTTTATAATAAGTATTTATTGATACCAAATATAAAGCTTATTGTAAATTATGCGACTTTAGGAAGCGATTCAGTTTTTCGATTTACGATCAAGCGAAAGTATAATAAATTAGTCCTAATTTGTGGTTTACATGGAATCGAACATACAGTATCGAGAAACAAATGACCCAACTATTGAATTTTTTAAAACATAAGATATCCTAGGAATAATTGCATAGCGTATTCTTTATGCATGTCTTCCTATTATAAAATACCAAATGAAATTAAAAATTTGTCTCCCAAAATGACCACCTACGTGAAAACAGGAATCGCATCATTCAAGGACTGGCACACATATGCACAGTTTAGAAACAGACTGATTATTACGATCTGGCCGACCGATGAATACCTTCCTACTTTTTCCTTAATTGAAACACAGATCCAGACCAGTTTCTCTTTAAAGTTCCTATATAAGACATGTATCCCTCATATGTGGAAGTTAAACCAAATTATTATCTCAACTAGCGTTATTGACTGCTGGAACACGCTATATTCTCATTTTATCAGTTATCTTTGACTCTTGGTTTATTTACTTATACTAAGCTATATAAAATTAGAACTGTCAAAAACTAAAGCTGCTTAGTTAATACCAAATGAATATGCATAATTAGTATTATGTCGAACAGTATGTTTGTATTAGACTTATATGCATTCATTCATATGTGAATGAAAAAGTAACCAAGATTTAAAAAAAACCTTCTCTTAAATATCATTAAATTATGAATAAAGGAAGAAAATTTCAAAAATCAATATTGGTGTAATGTTACAATAGTAGAAATTAGATTAAATAACTGATGAGCTTTAAAGACTCAAGTAGATTAAGACAAGTTGATTCTTTTAAGCAGTCATTCGATAAAGAACGAAAGCCGTTTAGACGTGTTGTATACCCTACGGCATTAGAGTGCAGACATTCTATACAAGAATAGGATAACAACAAATCAAAATATTGGCACGCATATTTTCCGAATAACAAATGGTAAGAAAAAGTCTTGCATGTCGATTTATAGACCGTCGATTGATTAATGGCTCATTTTACCGACGAAACAATTTACCTATATTTGGCGATGGATCAACTGTTACATCAATATGCGCAGGGAAGAATCTATCTTACATGAGAAGAATCTCTTCCAAATATAAAAGCTTTTCATCTGATTAAACCCTTCCTTATGAGCAGTGCGAATGCTATAAGAGTACAGTTTTGTATATCGACTGGTAGACATGCTTTGATATTAATTTTCCCCCTTCTTACAGACTAGCAGAGAAACGATATCACTGAAATTTATCCTCCATATCAGGATTGAAGCACATCCTGTAATATTTTATTTTTGATGTCTATAGAAGATCTATAGAGATTAGACTAGAATAGACATAAAATTTTTCTTCTTGCTAATGGTGTGATGCACAAGCTACACTACTAAAACATTTCCTGACTTACGAACTAATATAAATGCTGTATCATTAAATAGTCTCCCACATGCCCTCGAACAAATTAATTTATCCTTAAATCATTCTCTTGTCTGATTTATTTAACTGCTTTGTTTTATATTCTTATTTGTGTTTAGTAGCCACAAGAGTATTTAAATTGTATGTTATTGAGGCATATTAAACTAGCGAGAGTTGTCTGTCCAAAACTTTCTCACAAACTCTGTAATAAAATTGTTATCTCAGACAACGTCTTGCATGGACAATAGATAAGAAAGTTTAAATGTATTAACCTCTGGCGCGAATTTAGCCATTTTACTGAATCTTTCATATAATCCTTGGCGAGTTATTTGGCGATTAATTCCTTGCAGGTGGTTAATAGTAACCGAAAATCAAATTTGTATTTTAAACCCATTTTTCCCAATGCATTCAACCAGAAATTTAATACAAAACTAGAATTGTAGTCACAAAATACCATATCAAATTTGATATATTTGTCGTGAGATATGTTAAGTCAGATATATTTGTAAATTTGCTGCATTTCGAGGTTTTTGAAAGTACACATTGACAGATGGTCAATCCCTTGTTGGATTTGCCTCAAAAATTGAAAGGTGTCTAGACTACAGATGTTAATTCTGTGTATCTAATTTTATCTATATATCAACAGACCTCCTTTGAGCGGATTTTGATGAAAATATTTGCTGGAAGTTTTCAAATTTTGTATTAAGATTACATACCAAATTTCATCCCTCTAAGCCAAAACGATTTGAACCTGTGACAATTGTCACAGACAGACCAATGGACATTTTCCAAAAATGTACTTTTCAAACTCAGAGAGGTTTAAACATTTTTTTTAGATGTAGACAAATTTTAGATGTAGAACTGAAACACAAAAACAAGCCAATTTTGTTAACTGGCACCCTTTTTCCATAGAGAGTAGATAGTGAACATCTCTCAGTTAATTTCTAAAATATCCAAAAAGCATTAAAAGGGAGCAATATCGTTTTTCTAGAAAAGTTTCATCGGTTTCAAGCTTTGTTTTTATTGTTTTTTTTATTTTAAAATTTAAGGGAGGGAATTCTCCCTTATTATTTTTTCATTTATTCTTTTTATATGTCATATATATTTCATAATATTCTTTTATTACTATCAATAAGCTTCCCACAGAAAAAAAAATATTTGATAAATATTATAGTTTAGATCTATAAAAAATATAGATAAAAGATAAAGATATATAAAAATAAGATATTCTATTTTTAATAATAAAATTAATTGAAATGAATCAATGAAAATTATTATTCTGACCACAACTTTTTTAAAGTCATCGACACCTGTAAATTCAGCATTGAATAATGATTTCGCAGAATCATCTTCATAAATTGAGCCTTTTTGTCATCTATATACTTTTGGATTATACTAATATTTTTCATGCAGAATAAATAAATACAATACATGGCAGATATTTAAGATGATTTGTTTATGTTTAATATTTTCAATTCACAATGCAAATCTTAAGATATTAGCTAATGGATTGCCATTAAAGGGAAAAGAATACGGTGTTCCTTAGAAAATGTTACGCATGATTTTTATTGAGAAGTTCTTCCAAGGAATTTCACGTTGAAAGAGAAAGGGGAGGGATTGAAGTAAAACCATTGCAGTTGATGTAATGCGTCGATAAAAGCCCATTTTTATCTTCAAGGCGATTGTTCTTAAGCATGAGAACAATGATTCAGAATTTGCAATTCAAAATATTTCCAGCTGAGTGCAAGCGAGATCGCTTGCATGAAATTTAAGAAAAATATCACCTTTTCAAAGTATATACAGTTCTTTTTTATATTGATTAAGTTCTCTGCATCAATATTTTATATAGCAATTGCACGTTAGTTGAAGGAAAATTAAATTTATAACAGCCAATATTTTTTCCTACGAAAAAAAATGCATATGTATGGAGAATTTTGCGAATTCCAATTGTATTTCATTCATAAATTAAAAGAAAATAAGTGCACAATGCGTATTCAATCAGATAATAATAACTTTTACACTCATTTCTTTACTTTCTCATGTACGTAATATAGAGAAAATATTGTAATCGAAAAAAAAAAAATCTAACAAGATTTTGTCGAATCTTCACATTATAGAAATCCTTGAATTCGAGAAATACATTTTTGAAAAATGTCAGTCTGTCTGTCTTTGACAAAGATAACTCTAAAACGCTTTGATTTAAACGGATGCAATTTCGTATACGATCCTCACAACAAATTTGTAGATTTTTGTCAAATTCTGAGGAAAATTCTTTCGGAGGAAATCTGTCTGCCCAGTTGTTCGAAGATAAGTTAACATGATAACTATAAAATGAAGAGATCTAGATAGATAAAATTTGGTAACGCAAATTAAATTAAAATTTTTGTAGTACAAAAACGCAATGAGATAAAAATATTAAATCTGGTATCAGATTTTGTAACTACAAGTATAAATTTTTCAACAAATTTATATTTCAATTAATAAAGAAAAACGAATCTAAAATAGTGATTCGATTTTTGGATGTTATTAGCGGCATGTCAGGAATAAATCGCCAATAAAACTCGCCAAGGCTAACACGACAGATTTAGTAAAAATATTAAATTTATTCCAATATTGTAAACCAAAGCCATGCAAGTGTTCTCTGGTTTAAAAACTTTATTAAAGAATATAAGAGAAAGTTTTGAGGTGACAACTCTAGCTGGTTTCTTTAAGATCCTTTAGTTTTTATTCAAATTTTGTTAGTAAGTCGTAAATTTCATTACATGCGCAAAGGGGGAAATTAAACTTCATTTGTTTCCATAGATCATTATTTAATAATAACGGTTTCTAAAAAAATTAATAACTTTAAAAAAAATTCTTTTTGTCTGTTCCCAGATTTTTTTTTTTTTTTAAATACTATATCTGAAAATACATATTTTTAAGCCAGAAGTGAAGTATACGCCAAAAATATGCGCCAAATTTTACGCCAAAAATATGCATTTCCAGTTTCACCTAATCAATGTCACAGGAGCCTAAAAGTTTTCCTATGACATAAGAAAGTTTTTCTTATTTCAGAAATGGAGTATGATCAGTTTCATACAATCAGCGTTACAGAAATTTGGAAATCTTATACATGATCAGGAATAGGCCTCTCATTTTACCTTGCGACGTTTTTGTATCAAAAAGATTTTTAATGGCAGAAATTTATTTGAAATTTTCTTTTACCTGTTTAGAGAATAAAAATTCTTCCATATTTGTATGTTCGTGAATTATGAATATTTTGTTGGTATAAATATACTTCCATATTTGTAGAGATGAAGTCACCAAAGAATATAAAATATATAAATAAAGCTTTAATGAAAAACACTTAAAGAAGTTTAATTTTTGAAAACAAATTCATACTTTATTACTAAATTATTCTTAATTATTTAAAGTAGGATTTTTGCAATTATAAGATATATTGCTAAATTTAAAAAAATTCAACATTTACTAAAAAAAAATCAATAAAATGCTCATAATTTACATTTTTCTATTAAAATTTATTTAATAAGTTTTTTATTGCATTTCTTGTAATTAATTATGAATTAATGTTCCGATTTCCTTATTAATGTTCAAAATTCGGAGTCCCAAAATTTTTGTCAATCTGATAGGAAATTACGAGGATAAAAACTTTTAAAGAATCTAATTAAGAGAAAAAATTGTGCATTGGCGTAAAAGACAGTTTCATTCAATTTTAATAATAATAATAATAATTTAAAATACAGCAAAAAACAAGATATCTAAGAATGCAAAACACCTACCCCATCTTCAAGAATTTGTAATTTATATCACCCAAATAAGTTTTAGTAATGAAATAGTTACACAACATATTTCAGGAATAGGGAATTAATACTTGGTGGAACACAGAATGCACCCTCTAGAACAGAAAATACTTCTCATGGTTCCAATAGGAAATTCTTTACATTTTATAACAGTTAGAAAATCTGGGGATGACATATTAGGCTAAAACTGAAATAAAATAATTAATTTTAATTACAAAATAGCTAAATTGTGTTGAAAGCAAAATTATTTTTACTACCCCTTTTTTTAATTATTGCTGAAATATTAAGCCAATATTATCTAAGAGGTGTCCTGATTTCTCATTCTTCAATATTCTACTTCGTTATTTCAATGAGAGGTTGCGTACTATAGCAATAGAAATAATTTTTTTCCTACACAGATTACTAATGAAGAATAAATACAAGCCTCATTGTCATACAGAAATTATACATTGCTATCTAAACTGTGGCTTTGAACTTTTAGTGTAGCAATTAAAATAATTTTGGTGCCACTTTCTTATAAAACTTTGAAGAATCGAGCGAAATCTAATTGAAAACTCCCAAAACTTCCACCATTCCAAATTGAATTTCAACACGTCTGGGTGGGGGGGGGGGGAGAGGAAGCTTGAAAACTCGTAGTATATTAATTTTTGTCATGAAACAATTTGAAAATGCGAACATTTTTGTTTTCGAAATTAAAAACTGTTAGGAAATTTCGGCATTAAGGTTATAAATTCCAAATTATTTTGTCTCCCGTACTTTATTGAAAAAATGATGCAATGCATTTTGAACCTGCTTTTGTGCGTCATTGGTATGAATAAATCACTTCACGTGACATTAAACATTTAACTATTTAATCGGTATCGCATCTGATATTTATGTAACCTAGCAACTGTAATATAAAAACTTTAGAATTAAGACATGATATAAAATACGTGTCGTTATGTTTGTAAGCTGTTTTGGTTCGGTATTGGTCTCAGGTCCTGAAATGACCGTTTATGTTTTTATAAGTTTTCCCCGTCATATCTGTAAATAGTTCATCATGTGTTCAATTCCATTTCCTCGTAATAAATTGCATTTAAATTAAATCTTTCCTTTTGTCGGACCCAATCTTTGGAGACTTTTTATTCGTCATCATTTCCACTGCAATACTCTAATATCAAACGGCTGAATTCCCAGCCGTTTTATAAAATATCATTGTAACAAAAACTATGACTTAAACAAATTCATGGCCAATCCTTAAGCCATACTAACAAGTCCTTAAAAATTCAGTGGTTTTTAGGAAATGAAATATCCAAATTTATAGAACTGAACATGGTTCTGATTCTTGACCAATTTGCAGACCATGCTTTCTAAAAATTCAAAGAATTTTAGAAAGCATTTCCACCCAGATTTATTATGTTTAAAATTTCTTACCAGTATTCAAGCTATGCAACCATGTTTCAAAAATTCAAGGAAAATTTAAAAAAAAAAAATTCTGAAGTATAACTCACCTGGCAGGAGTAGGAGGGAGGCGGCGGCCAGCCAGAGGTAGGCGCCCGGCACGATCGGCATCCGCACGCTCTCGAATCTCCCCCGATTTTGTCCCGCTCGGAAACTTCGGACGGAAGATCCCCGCGCGCACCCACCTGCGCACATTCCCTCCTTAAGAACCGTCCGAATTTCGAAACGTCTCGAGACACGATTTATTTCGGTGCGTTTGATTTTTCTTTTCATATTGGCTCTGGAATAACGATAATAGTTTCTAGAAGTGAAAATCATTACCTTACATCACACTTTCTTCGACTTTTTCAGCTCAAGGTCTTTTTTGGAGCGACATGGAAAAAAAATCATATTCCTATAAATTCAGGGAAGATTTTTTTTTTTTTTTTTTTGCAACCCTTTTGTACTCTGAAGAATGAGCGTGAAATAGCACAGTGAAACTTTTATTGGATAATTAGCAAAAATAACTAAATAAAGTTCGATAAAAAAACATTTGTCTAAATTTATTGATTAGTTCGAAGTTTTATATGTAGTTTGTTTGGGATGTTCCTAATAATTCTGATCGGTGATTAAGTGACGAGAAAGCAATCTCAAACAACATCCCCATTTTGTCTTCCACAATAGCAAGAAGATATTTGAGCATCAAATAAAGAGAATTTTTGAAATTATTTAAAGAAAAATGACTTTGATCAACATAAACTCTAACACTCCCTCTTTGCTATGGATTCTCGGATTGTGAACAAATGCAATCAATCAACAACAATTATCGAGATAGAAAGCGTGAGTCAGATTCATTGCATGAATTCGACAGCAAAACAAATTGAGATGGAAAAAATAAATCAGGTCCGTGATGCGAATTGCTCAGCAGTAAAATTTGGGATGGAAAATATAAATTAAGTCCATGACGAGAATTAATCAGCAATCAAATTTGAGATGGAAGACATAAATCAGGTCCATGATGTGAATTGGTCAGTAATAATGTTCCAGATAGAAAGCGTCAGTCACACCCATGCAAAATGATTCTTTGAGAGCAATGAGTTTGGAATTCTCAACTCTTTGGCCCTGATATCCAAATGTAGTTATATGAACAAAAACACCCACACGGGCATGAATAATGAAGATTCTGCATGTAAGAAATGCATTATAATCTAAGAAACCTTATAATATTATTTCTTATTTCTCATGGCCTTTATTGTGAGGAACTGTTGAGTTCTTTGTGCTCACTTCAATGTGATAATGTTTATAGAATGGATGTTATCAATGAATTGTGATTTACATGATGTGAGAATTATACTAAGGGTTCTATACAGCTCAATCTAGAACAAATAAACTTGGCACATAGCTACTTCTTGGATAGTAGGTAGTCGCCAAGTAAGGGTTTCAAAATGTTAAAAGAATTTTTAATTCCAAAATAAATGAAATGTTAACGTCTTCCTCAATAACTTCGCTTCATTTTATTTCATTTATATTACCGCCTGTTTTAAAGCAATACTAGATTTATTTTGGGTGGACCTCCTAATTTTTGACCGTGACCAGAAGAGGAGGAGGACAACTGAGCGGGCACCCCCTTCTTCTAATTTCTATACCATACCATACCAGCGGATTCAACGTGCAACAGATCCGCTTACACGATGGTTCTTCGGTAGAATCAGGTCCCGAGCCTGTAACCCTCCGGTTCGGAAGCCGAGACCCTACCACCAGACCGCCACGGTCCCTGAAGAACTTCGGACCATATCGCACAAAGAATTGTTTAAAACGTTTATATAAACGAAATAAAAAGTTTAAATACTTCAAATAAAATAATAACTTTATTTAAAGTAACTCACCCTTTAATAAACTACTTCACTTCCATTTTTTTTGTTTAATTTTAATACTCTTTTTTAAAAATATTGTTACATATAATTATACATATATAATATACATAAAAAATATAGTTACATATAATGATATTATAATATTGTTACATATAAAAATTTTATTACTAACGTTGAGACGATATAAAATACATTTTTTTTGTGTGTAGGCATAAACTTTTAAAAATGATACATAGTTTGAAACATTAAACCGAAAGCATTATCATGCTGTGGTGTTTGAGACTAGAGATTGGAATCTCACCTTAGAAAATACTACACAACCCACCTGAACCTCATAAGAAATATAAGTCCTAAAAGATAGGAATTAGAAAGTTTTATTATAAGGTTTATTAAGAATGTTTTACAAACTTCACCTATAAATAAGGTGCATTTAAAACAATATAGCATACGCAAGTAAAAGATGGACCTGGAAGAGAATTATTACAAAACAAATCTTTTGTTATGATTTTTGACATATTTGTGTCTATCTCCCTTAAAATTCTTAGAAACATTTACAGAATATCAGGTATTTACCAACCTATTTATATTTGATAGCTATCTACATTTAGATTTTTCGCTTTTTTACGATTTACATTTAAAACAATGTGGTACTATTCAAACGTAGAAATGACTAGATTATTTCTCCTTCGGTGGATTAATAATAACTCATTTCAAAATTTGAAGGAAATGTCTAAATGGAGACGTTTTTCTGAATTAAATTTACCTCCAAATATTGAAGAATACTTATGGGTGCTAAACGGACATATGTTTTTTATGATCCAAAAATCGTATATGCAACTTCTCTACGAAATGAGAAGCACAGTTTAAGAAGCTCTGTATAAGATGGTTCATATTATTAAATTGGAATTTTAAAGGGAGATAAAGGTGATAGATTCGTAAAATTCACTTAATCGTTATCAGTATGCATGTACTTAAATTTTCCAGTTCAAGACAGTATTTCTAAATTATTGAAATAAAACCTATCTATTCTAATAGCAAAGATGAACGTGTGTGAGTGTGTTGGCGCTGCACAGGTCAGACTGTTTGACCTGTGGCTACCGAATTTGGTCTATAGATACTTTGGAAAGTAAAAATGTGAACCTTGGAGAGATTTTTTAAAAATAATCAGAATTTTTACTTAAAAAATTAAGCCGAATTTTGGCGTTTTTCAGAAACAACACCCGAAAAGATTATTACACAAAATTAAATTTCGCGCAGTTAGAAAATTTAAGAAATTGTCTTTTTAATGATACCGCTTTAATTGTGGGAATTTTTGCTAAATTTTGGAAATTTTTTAAAAATATATTTTTGCCGAATTTTCAACAATGTTGCCCTGATATTCAAACCACTTTCAATATTTCATCAACTACCAAATGGCATAATTTTTTTCCATTGATGAAAATTTAAAAAAATGATATTGTTTAACAGCTGTGTAGTTTATGAGATATATAAAAAATGAAATTACAACATTGTGAAATTTAGAATATCTGGATATTCAAGTGTTTAATATCGTCATGTGTCATTATTAATACCGTCTGATGTCATGGGACTGACCTCCACTAGAAAGGTCCCCATAATACATATAAATTATGTACATTTGCAGTTGTACATAATATACAAAGTGCCTGTAAAACAATTGAAATATCTCTGTTTTACTGTCTGACAGTCGACAGAATCATAAACATGAAGATCTAATAAACGATATAAATAAAATTAAATGCAACCAAATCACTGGCAGTATAGCTAGTCACCAAAGGCGATTAGTAATATAATAAATATAAAATAATTTTAATAATAGTAAAATAATAAAAAAGAGCATCAAAGCACTATATGCATGATCAAAGTGCGCGCTGATATACTTGTGAAAGTATACACTAACAGATGTAAACCCCTTAAATGACTTGGTTCCAAATTTGAGGTATATCTACACTTTGAATGTAAAATTTGTGTACCAAATTTTACTCATCTTATATCATGATAATTGCTCTTTTTCCTTATATAATTATCGTGTTAACTTGCACTTGGACAACCAAATACTTTCTCTGAATGAATAAAATTTGGCGGAAATCTACGAATTTGGCGTAAACACCCTATGTCAAATTTCATCAGTTTAAATCAAAGAGTTTTTGAGTTACTTTGTTCAGAGAAAATAATTCATATAAAAATTATTACGGAAACGTGTTACTGAATGCATTGAGTTCGGAAACGTATAGATTCCTCAAAATCCCGAGTTCGATTTTTTTTTATATATAAAAAAGTAAAAATGCAGTTTTAAAATTAATAAGAATAGTAACAAAAGTGTTTCATCATTTGATAGATTTGTAACGGCAAATAATAATTATTAATTTTTACATTATATATTATAAATTTTTAAAGCATTGTTGTAATTTTTTAATATTTTCCGTTAATTCATTCTCCGCATGGCTGTTAACTGTAATATAACCTGATTTGTTGTGTAAAACGTGCTAGCGCGCGGATTGATTCTGGAGTTGCTATGGTAACTTGTAAGACATCGGAGTCAACAATTTACTAAATAAACAACTTGGAATTTAGCTAAGAAATAGTGGTTGAAATTGTTTTTATTCCAATTTATATTGATTATTTCAATTAAGTTATTGAATCTCAATAGTAACTAATTTAACATGGCAGTAACGTCTCTTAACAATTGGTGACCCGGACGTGATTTGAACACGCAACCTTCTCTTTCTGTCACGCATTCTTATAAAACTACAATTTCATTTTTAAATTACGATTCGAACTTTAATGCAGTTAGTGTTTATTCAGTTATTTATGATATATAATTTATTTGTTAAATTTTTCCACCTGATTGATCTATGAAATTATCATCAGTTTCTTTTATTTGTATTATCATTTGACTTTCAATTCAAAAGGTAGGATGAAACTTCAGATACATCTGGTTTTTTTTTTTCCTAGAAAAAAACATTTGATTATGCTTCGACTCTCCAACACCCCTAAAAAGACCCTGGGTCCTTTCCTACTGACGGTGACTGAGATGTTACCCCTGACTCCAAAAGAATGTTTTTAATTTTGGCGGGCTCCAAACAAACGAGGAGGCATTCCATTCTCCGCATTCCACCAATCTCGATGGACCCTCTTCATTAAGGAACATCTCTTACTCCCTTCTTGTCAGCTCTGGTCATCGTCAGACCACCTGCCTCTGACCCTCCACCCTTCTCCCAACATAATAATATAAAGATTAAAGAACTATTCAACTGATCCCGAATAAAAATAAAATGAATGCAAGTCATTTGACTTATGACTGTAATTGAAAATGCTCATTAGTGAGATAAGTGCCTCATCGGTCACTAATGACCGATGCTGTACTTTCCGCTTAGGAGACATTTTCATTGTCGTGTAAAATGCAATTACTGTTTCGCTGCCGATAAGTTCTTGAAAAGTGATGAGAGCAGAGGCATAAAATGGAGTCGGAGAGTTGAGTTAGTTTTCCTATTCAATATGCAAATGTTCTTTGCCAAATATCACTTGAAAATTCCTGAAAAAGATATGTCAAAAAGAAAAATTAATTGAAATAAATGAGACGAGACATCGAATGCAATAATAGAAGAATATAATATATATAGAATATATTTAAAAACCTCTACAGTTTTTAGAAGTCTGTTTCAACAATTAATCTCAAATTTCATGTTCAGTATGTAAATGCTTTTTCAAGTAACTTCAGAAAATGTATGAAAAATAGAATGTCAAAAAGAAAAATATATGTCAAAAAGAAAAATTCTTTGAAATAAATGGGATGAAACATCGAATACAAATATGATATATATAACATATTTGTATTCGTGCTTCAGTGCTTAGAAGTCTGTTTACAACAATCAATTTCAAATGTTTTCACAGTTAATATTTTAATATCTTACGACGATATCACCGAATAAATAAACAAACCAGAACCAGAATAACGATAACTGCAGCTTAAAATTTTCGCTTGGAAAACTAAAAAAAAAAAAGTTAAATCAGTTAATTTATTTATTATTGCAAAGTTTCAACATTTCCTTTTCATTATAAAAATGGATATAATCACTGTATTCGTTCAATTTACCCTTTGTGTTCGTTCACATTTTAAATTTTTCGTTGATAAACTATAGAAAAGTTTTGAAATTTTGAAAAAAATCGAAATTGATGTTTTGAGATTCATCATGTTCCCTGACTTCGGTAAACAAATTTTTGAAAGTATTCGTCTGTCTGTGACAAAGAAGCTGTCTAGATCAAAAACGCTTTAAGCTAGACAGATGAAATTTGGTATATAATCCTTACAAAAAATTTGCAAAAACATCATAAATATAGACAACCCTACCCTAAGTAACCTACCGACATATGATATAAACGACACCTGCAACAAACGCAGACCTCGCTGTGCCCTTGCAATTTAAATTGCAGACAAATAATACATAACCCTTTTTTTTCCACACACAAGAAAACAATACTTCCAAACTAAAATTAACCATGTATGATGCACTGTAATTACTAAGGTCAGTTTCATATCAATCCAAAGTTAACCATTTTTAGATTTACGGATGGTGGGGCCTGCGGCCCCAATGAGCCGTAATCCCTCTCAACAAAGAAGAAGAAGTTGTGTGTGAGAGGAGTCGGAGTCGCCGAAACTGGAGGATTAGACAGCAAGCAAGCTGCTGAACTATATCGAGTAAATGCTCTGCATTATTACGATTAATTTGCGATATTTGTAGAAGAAAAAAATTTTGTAACAGTATTTATTCTAGAAATCGGGAAAGAAACCTGAAAACGGGATTACAAAAATAATTTGGAATTAATACAACTTTTAAATTATTGTGGTTATTACTGAAGTAAATATGAAGGATGTATCCTAACAATTGTTGATTGATTGGGATAAAAGATTACGAGGTCATTCCATATGCTGTCGTATTACAATGTTAAACTCTACTAATCTGATCAATCAAATGCAGAGAAGACGATCTTTAAAGGTTGGTTATTTCGATTTTGGTGGCGCAAGAGTCATATTTGGTTATACTGTACCAGACGATCTTTAAAGACAGAACTTCATTCATTTCAATTATTTTTATTCAGATTTTAATGACTGACATCACAGATATAATAAATGCGGTAGCGTCTTCAACGTTTTAAAACACACCTTTGAATCTCGTGTTATATTTCTATTATGTTTTTAATATAACAATTCCTTAACAGCAATTGCTTTAGGAAGTTAAATTTCCAGATTGACTCTGAGATATCAGATTCAAAATTTTCAATGAGTTGAATTCTAAAAGTTCGAATTTTGAGTTTTTAGTTAAAACATCTCTGTGTTGAGTAAAATGTTGACCATTACATATTTTCAAAGTTTTCTTTCATATTTATTTCTGACTTTTAAAAATTTAATTTCAAAATGCAGATTTTAAATTCTTCGGAACACTTGAAAATGCGCTGTTTTATGGATTGGTATGTTAATTTTTAATCTATATGATTTTTTCTGTTTTTTTTTTCAGAAGCTGTAAAGTGAACAGTTTATTTGGCCCATAAATTACAATTGCACACTATTTTTTATTTATTTTAAGGAAATTACTTGATTTGGATATTTTGACTATATATATCAACAAAAATTTCGTATCAGATTATCTTATTATAAGCATTTTCATATTACTTCAAGAAACTAAATTTAAAATTTCAACTCCTAAAACACTAATTATATAAATTTTTGACTTGTAAAATGAACCATTTTATGATTTTAAAAAATGATGGTAAAACTTATTACGACAGATAATCTTGAAAGAAAATCTTTTAATCCATGGGCTAAAATAAAAAAAAGTCGTGATTAACAGTAATTACTTCAGAAAACGTTACATTAGGCTTTATACAAGTTGTCAGAAAACATCTTGCTTGCAAGTGATATTTGAGGACGAATAATTCTACATAAGCGTTTAAGCATATTATTGTTAAAAATCGTATAAATGCATATTTTTGACAGCAGCTAACCCTTTCAAAATGAAATTATAATCGTAGATATAAATGGTGAAAGGAAAAAGCAGTTTATTAATGTGGAAAAGTTAATATATTTTAATATAAAAAAAAGTCATATATGTATATGATATACATACATATATGATGTCTACATCTTCTCCTAAACAAATAAACTTCGAAATGAACCAAATTTTTCACACTTATGATTCAAGAGAATACTGTCGACTTTCCAATGAATGAAAATTTATTGAATATTAAATTAGTTAGAAATTAAAAATTTTATCTTTCTCATACTTTGAACTAATCTATTACAATATGTTAAAAATATTTCAAATTTTAATATTTTTTTAATGAATTTATTGGTTCTAAATAGTGATTTGGCTTTTTTTAAAACTAAGCCTAAGTGAATCGCATAAATGAAGACAAACGTTATTATAATTATAAAATTGCAGTATAAATAAAGTCCCGGTATAAACATAAAACTGTATATTTATTTATTTATGTTATTATGTATTTATTATGTATGTTTTATTTATGTTATAAGTTATGTATGTATTTATTTATGTTATAAATCTGCAACACTATTAAAACAGATATTAATAATTTATGGTAAAAATTCACACTGGTGCTTTTTAAAAATCTTTGATTCAGTTGATATTCGAATTTTATTAAAATCAGAAGATAACAGACGATAAATATCTTAAACAATGAAAGGATTTTATATGTTGTAAAATTATACACCAAAAGTAATTTTGATGTTAAAAGATATTATGCACAAAAGAATTTTAATCCCTTGCAACGCCAGGTATATCAAAAAGTCTTCCATTTATTGGAAAGTCAGACTTTATTGTAAAAATTCTAAAACCCAGTTCACTGAATCAATCAATATTTTATAAAAGAATGTGACAACAGATACTAACACGACTTTATAGGGAGCATTTTCTCTAAATATTTGATCCCCTTTATCCAACATTTAACCGAAGATTGGCATTTAAAACATAAAAACATTTCCGGTTTCAGCAGTTTTGTGAAAGGCGATTTTATTTTGTCTACCGCTATATAAAAGGCTTGAAAAATCCACCATGACGATGTTGAAACAGGCCATTTTGTATACTATGGAAGCTCCTCCATGTGACAGCATGTAATTTGGGGTATTAAACTTGCTACACTTTACATTATTGTGGATACTATGGAATCTTTTCCATGTGGAAGTATGCAATTTGTGGTATTATCTTTGTTACACTCCATATCATAGAGAACTCTGCATCATTTTGGACAATATGGCAGGTCCTCCATGTGAAAGTATGTAATTTGTGGTATTATCTTTACTGCATTCTACATCATGGAGAACTCTACATCATTTTGGATACTATAAAAACTGTTCCATGTGAAAGCATGTAATTTGTAATATTATCTTTGCTACACTCTAAATCATGGCGGGTGCCGTCGTAATAATAGGGACATTAATAGGGACAAATAGGGACAAAAAATGTCGCTGTTGAAGTAGAAATAAATAAATGATTAAGCAGATATAAATTAAGTATAAATAAAAAAATAGTGCCTGCGATGTTCCAGCCTAAACGATTATCATAGTTACGAAATTTAGCCCATAGTGCGTAATAATAGGGACATAATGCAGCTCGAAGCTCAAAATTTAAAACTTGATATAGAAATTTTTTTTTATATTTTGTGATGTTTTCGGTTTTGAAATATTTCTCCGTGGTATTGTTTCAAGTGATTTTCGAAAGAAAAAAAAGAAATCAGTGCACAATCGAGTAGACTGTTCTAATAAAGTTTGTTTTTGATAATTAATATAGTTTATTACATTTCTAAAATTTTTTTAAAAAAATATTTTTGAGTTTAAAAAAAACACAACTAAAATTCCTGCTTTTGACATTTTAATTTCGTTAACTTTTTCGGTTTTTTTTTTTTTTTTTTTTTGAAATAATAACTCGAACATTCCGCCCTAATCTATATATACTTATAATAAAGCTCAATGTGTGTGTGTGTGTTGGCGCTCTACAGGCCAAGTCATTTGACATACAGCTACCAAATTTGGTACATGTATACCTTAGAGATCGGGAATGGGCACCTGGGGTCCCTTTTTTGGAAATTTTAATTATTAATTAAAAACTAACTTTCCCGCCAAAAAAACCTTCCATTTTTCCCCTCCGCCAAATGAGTAAGGCTTCAGTATTTTTTTTCTCCCAACAGTAATGAGGCTAGGGTTAACATTTTTCGGCGGATTATTTCAAACGATTCTGTTTATTTTCTTAATGTTTTATGCATTTAAAATTAAACATTGTTAATTAATCCATGTTTCAGATTCATTCTGAAGTACTTTTGAATTAAAATAACACAGAATAAAGGAAATTAAAAATGTATAATCTGCATAGCGTTACCCCAACTGGCGTAGAAAAATTCACGCATGTGCGTTACCGTAACTGGCAAAGAAAATTCACGCATGCGCATTGTGTTCTGATTGTTGACATGACAACCATTATCAACGGATGATTTAAATTATTTTTAGGTTAGTTGCATGCTTTTGTAATTAAATTGTATTTATGTTAGTTATATATTTTTTTGTATATGCTTATAGTTTTAAGTACATTGTTTTTTAAGTAGTTTTTTTAAACCTGTTTTCGACCGATTATTTTAAACGATTCATTTTATTTTCTTAGTGTTTGATGCATTTAAAAATAAACATTGTTAATGAATCGATCTGTTCATGATGAATCTGAGAAAATTTTGTTGACAAATTCTTGAGATATTACATAAATTAAGAAAGCTATTCTTTAGTGCCCATAAAGTTTAAACGCTCAGTGACTCTATTATCAGTAATCATATTATTATAAAAAATGCTTTGTTCCAGCAAAAAATATCATTATATTAAGTGCAGATTCATCATTTACACTTTAATTTAAAGCATAAATTCTACGAGGGGTAACAGAAAATGAGAGAGATACATATCACGTTATGACTGAAGGCCTTTATAATATTATGAGTGAATTATATGACTATCAAAATTTGAAGTTTTAAAATATTTTGCTGAAGAATCTATTAAAGTTGGAATTGCGTAAAATATTTAATGGTACCACAGGAGTTTAACCCCCTGCTTAGCGCAATTTTTAGAAATCGCCAACAACGGCCTTGCGAAATGTTCAAAAGCAAAGGAGCAGATGTTCAATTATAGTGCATAATAAAGATTGCCAGCTTTGGCGCGTTATCGCAACTTGGCGAAGAAGGGGGTTAAACTCCGGTTTAACCTATATAATTATTAAAATTTAAACGAACATTAAGATTGGCGAACCGGCTGGTCGCCAAAGGCGGCTAGGTAAAAACTAAAATTACATTTACTATTGAATTTCAGTTCAGGAGGAATTCAAAGATTTTCTCCGCTCAGGCGAAAGAGATGTTCTTTCTTCATTGGCGAAGTCACGTAACACTATTCCTGCAGCAATGCATCAGGAGAGAAAAGATCAGGAGGTGCAAAGAAAGTATAAATTATGGATTTACCCTTTAAAAGGAAATAAAAGATTTTTGCATACCAATAGCGTGTAATTTGTGATATTACATGCTACGCTTATCGTTTTCTCCTATAAGTCAAACATATTGACAAAAAATATAAATACCTACAACTATAGTGCGCAGATTATTGCAAGAAACCAATAAACAATTTTATCCAAAAAGCTAAACATTTAAAAATGCATCGATTGCAATTCAAGAAATAATTATTTTAAAAAAATTCTTGGTGCAGTTCGCTAATAAAAATATAGCATATTTATGTAATTTAACTTAAAAATTTAAACTGATAAATCTGGAAATTTCATTTTTTTTTTAATTCAGACAAATTTTAGAGATATATTATTTTTACAGAGCTTATTCTTGTTTTTTTCATATTAAAGTGCATACATCTATTTGAAATTATTTAAAATTTTATTTTACTACCTTTCTATAATATTTTACATGGTGTATAGGATTCATTTTTTTATTGATTTATATAAGCAACCCATCTTGCTTCACGAATAATTACTATCATTAAATGCTATTTTTTAAAGAAAAAGTGATTCTTTGGAACAATGGTTTCAGTTTGAAATCATTTTGTTGGATGGCTTTGATTAAAAATAACTAATACTATCTATGATATAACCTAACAAATAGATCACGAAAATTTAATTTCAGCAATTGAAGATGATTTATTACTCTATTTGCTGAAATCTTGTTGATTATTCACAAAAACATGCAAGCATTTTTTTCTCAAATTAAATTCTAATAGTTTCGTTTAGAGCAAATTTTCTCTAAAAAAAATCCCTTCAATTTCATTTATCTGTTTCGCTTTTTGACTGTACTTCACACACTATCACTAACACACACACACACACACACACACACACACACACACACACACACACACACACACACACACACACACACACACACACACACACACACACACACACACACACACACACACACACACATATATATATATTGCAGTCCTCAAAAACACTCAAACTCTAGATTTTGAAAAATCACAATTTCTCAGTTTTTCAATTTTATAGTTCCCGGGAAGCGGGAAGAGAAGTTTCTGGACCAATCAGGCGTATCTCGGTTCCTATTGGCTCAATTGCTAAAATTCTGCAAATTTCCAGCAATATCTTTTATGTTGCCAAATTCGTCCCCAACATTTCGCCAAAGATTAATACTTCGTTAATTATTGTTTACTAATGCCATGCAAGGTATTTGCTATCTTACCCGAGAATAACAGATTTATGAGTTCGGAGAAGAATAGCACCAATATTGGAGAGATGGTAGAAAGATTTGGAGAGACCACTTACGCTGATTTATTTTCAAAATTACAGGATACATCATCAAAAATACTTAGTGAAATTTTATACAGAGAATAAATTATCACCCTCCGATGTAAATTTGATCGTCTGATGTAAATTTGTGAAAAAATAATAGTTTTATATGAATATTTTAGACTCAAAATAAATACTAATTACTTAACTTATAGTCATATTTCATGATTTGATATTTTCTGGCCGAGGAAAACATCATCATGGTATTGGTTTTCGTGTTTCCTTATTTTAATTAACTTCATGGAGCTACAATTATTTATATTACGGTTTTGGTGCCGCGGTTGCCTGGTGATAAAATCTCGGCTTCGGAACCGAATGGTTTCATGTTAGACACCCGATTCCACCGAAGAAAGGCCGTGTAAGCGGGTCTGGTGCACATTAAATCCGTCGTGGGCAAATG
This sequence comes from Argiope bruennichi, assembly GCF_947563725.1. Classification (NCBI taxonomy): domain Eukaryota; kingdom Metazoa; phylum Arthropoda; class Arachnida; order Araneae; family Araneidae; genus Argiope; species Argiope bruennichi. The sequence goes on along the minus strand of NC_079154.1, from coordinate 123,818,373 downwards.
TTCTCCCGCTGAATGTGGTGTGGACGTTTGGAGTGAAGGATGCCAACTCAGATGTCGTCTTCGATACCTGACAGCGGCTCAGAAATTCGAGGTCCGTCTCCAAATAGCCCTAGTGTTGCTTTAAAATGGGAAGTTAATAAAATTAAACTAAACTGGCAACGTGATAAATTATTATCTGATGAATATTTATTTATTTCAGTTTAAATTATAGTGAACATTTGCATACGTCAAAAGACATTTACGATTTCGTTAAATGTCAAATTCACATTTAAAACGCTGAAGGTGCCTGCTTTCCTAAAACTAAACGTATTGGACAACAGATTTGCAAATCATTTTTGTGAGATTTTGGCACACGATAATCTTTCTCCGACCATAAAAAATATAATCAATATTGAATTTTGTATTGAGTATGGTGGTTTGATGCTTAAAAAATATATGGATTTTAGTCGACATACGTATTATTAGGTCCAACCATGTACAATTGTATATGCAATGAAACATTGTTTCAATTTTATCAATAAGCAAATAGAAGATACGTAACAAATCACTGAAAGAATTGGCATTTATCTTACTAAAAGATGAATTTTAATTTCATGGTTGGTTTTCAATGTTACAGTATCAAAAGATTGACAGAAAATTTAGATTCAAAGCAATTACTGTCTGAATATTCTAAAATGCAAAACAAACTCAAATTTATTCTTTATTTTAATTCATTTACTCCTTTTATACTTATGTACCATAAATCATGTATTTGCTATAATTTTAATATGGTATGGTACGTCTGTCAGATTTGCGATCAATCTCGCTAAATTATAGCTTGAAATGATTGGAATTCAATTTCAGCATTGCACTGTTTCATTCTATTCTTATTTCAAGTAATTATTACTGTTATTAATACTCATGGTTTCATAATAAAATGTTCTGATCAAAAATAAAATTTTACGAATAGATACCACAAAATTTCGAACTGTTGGTAATTTTGTCAATCAATTTAAAAACGTTTCTTCCAATTCCATTTAGTAGACTCTTAGCAGATGCAATTATCAGAATCGTTGCCTGGGGAGCAGCACCACGTGGAGGTGGGCTACTTTCGTTCCCCTCCCATCACTGCTGCGCCATCGGCTTTTCAATTCACTTTCGATAAGATGGTGAACATTCTGTAACACTTGATGAGTACAACCTTCGAGACATGATGTTAAAGTTTTAAAACCAGATGTTGACACCTCAGTATTTGCGAAGTCAAAGTCGGGATATCAGCAATCAATATCAGTGAAGAGAGAGACATTGATCCTTTGATTGAATAGAGAAAGTCCAATCTTCTAAGTATAAAGGAGCCGATGCAGAGAAGAATGATGGCCTTCAGGATACATGGATGTAGATAAATACTATTGCTATTGCTTGATGTTTCAATATACAGACAATATTGCTGGTATCCATATGAAAATTTTGTCAGTGGTTCTAATGAAATTCCGCATGGTATAATAATAACGAAATACGTTGAAGCCAATAAAAATGAACGCGGAAAAATTATTTTGATTTTCTTTGGATTTTTAATATCCAGTGACTGGCAGATGTAATACATTCCACCATTCTATGGTTTATGATGCTTCCCAAAGCAGTGCACATTTGAAATAGCATGAAGGACTTGACTACCGGTATGATCTTTACAGTATCAAGTGCAGCCAGCTTGACAGGAGGATCTAGCCCCTGGCAGATCTTGAAAAATCGTCAGAGATTTTACCTCTGGGATTGCATTCATCTGGTAAGCAGACAATTTGACCGTTTGGCCAAGTTCTTTGCAGATCTTGAAAACAACAACTGAATCGACTGTGGGAATTTATGTCTTGCGCTTTGATGGAGGTAATACAGTTATGTCTAAGTCAGTAAATTTAATATATTTGATGTCAGGAAGAATGCGGAACTTACAAGACCTTATATAATTAACTAGTAGCTTCAAAATGATAAAAACTGTCGCAGCAACAGTAAATGCATCCATAATAAAAATTCCTAAAAATCAGCAAAAAGAGCAAATTGAACCAACTTCTAAAGTTGCAATATCGTAAATGATTTCCAATAGAAAAACACCAACAGTTCTTTTCATTGTTTGTTCTTTTGATAAATTTTTGGTATTGTTTCCTATTGTTGCAATTTAAACATCATATGTACTGTTATAATTAATAAGAGCTATTACAAAGTGTTTTTTATCATTATTTCAAGAACAATTGTAATTATACAATAATGATCACTCTGTTGAGAGGGGAAGAACGTTTCCGAAATGGCAAGGATATTGATATTACTTACTTTATGAAATGCTATATACCATCAATTTTAAAGCTAAATGACTTTTAAGTGAGTTGCTTGTGAAGCAATTCTTTTATATAAGCATAATAAGGAAAATAATATTACCTAACCAGTTAACCTAACTTATAAAAGTCATACACAAAGACAATTTTGCCTTTTAGTGAGATGTATTTTTAAAGTTTAATTTTATGAAGGGGTCCCGTATACCCTTTATAAAGCCATGACGATACGAAGAAACTCTGTTTTCCTTCTGTAATTATTTACCATTATTACGCCACTGTAATATAGAAAGTAAAATTCTGAAATTTTTCAATATCTCATTGAAGAATTTATTACACAAATATCAACATTAACAGTTCTTTACATTGTTTGTTTTGTTGATATATTTTTTATATTGTTTCCCATTGTCGGGTGTGTATTCATTATAAGTATTTTTGCAGTCTATAATAGCTACTAGCCGCCTTTGGCGACCAGCCGGTTCGCCAATCTTAATGTTCGTTTAAATTTTAATAATTAAATAGCTTGAACCGGAGTTTAACCCCCTTCTTCACCAAGTTGCGATAACGCGCCAAAGCTGGCAATCTTTATTATGCACTATGATTAAACATCTGCTCCTTTGCTTTTGAACATTTCGCAAGGTCGTTGTTGGCGATTTTTAAAAGCAGGGGGTTAAACTCCGGTCGTACCATTACATATTTTACGCAATTCCAACTTTAATAGATTCTTCAGCAAAATATTTTAAAACTTCAAATTTTGATAGTCATATAATTCACTCATAATATTATAAAGGCCTTCAGTCATAACGTGATATGTATCTAATTTTCTGTTACTCCTCGTAGAATTTATGCTTTAAATTAAAGTGAAAATGATTAATCTGCAATTAATATAATAATATTTTTTACTGAAACAAAGCATTTTTTTTAATAATATGATTACTGATAATAGAGTCACTGAGCGTTTAAACTTTATGGGCACTAAAGAATATCTTTTTTAATTTATGTAATATCTCAAGAATTTGTCAACAAAATTTTCTCAGATTCATCATGAACAGATCTATTCATTAACAATGTTTAATTTTAAATGCATCAAACAATAAGAAAATAAAATGAATCGTTTAAAATAATCGGTCGAAAACATGTTTAAAAAAACTACTTAAAAAACGATGTACTTAAAACTATAAGCATATACAAAAAATATATATAACTAACATAAATACAATTTACTTACAAAAGCATGCAACTAACCTAAAAATAATTTGAATCATTGGAAACAGGTTAAAAAAAACTATTTAAAAAACGATGTACTTAAAACTATAAGCATATACAAAAAATATATAACTAACATAAATACAATTTACTTACAAAAGCATGCAACTAACCTAAAAATAATTTAAATCGTCCGTTGATAATGGTTGTCATGGCAACAATCAGAACACAAAGCGCATGCGTGAATTTTCTTCGCCACTTACGGTAACGCAAATGCGTGAATTTTTCTACTCCAGTTGGGGTAACGCTATGCAGATTAGATATTTTTAATTTCCTTTATTCTGTGTTATTTTAATTCAAAAGTACTTCAGAATGAATCTGAAACATGGATTAATTAAAAATGTTTAATTTTAAATGCATAAAACATTAACAAAATAAACAGAATCGTTTGAAATAATCCGCCGAAAAATGTTAACCCTAGCCTCAATTCTGTTGGGAGAAAAAAATAACTGAAAGTCGGCGGTGGGGAAAATGGAAGATTTTTTTGGCGGAAAAGTTGGCGGTGGGGAAAATGAAAGATTTTTTTGGCGGGAAAGTTAGTTTTTAACTAATAATTAAAATTCTAATTAAAATTTCAAAAAAAGGGACCCCAGGTGCACATTCCCGACCTCTAAGGTATACATGTACCAAATTTGATAGCTGTATGTCAAATGACCTGACCTTTAGAGCGCCAACACACACACACACACACACACACACATTGAGCTTTATTATAAGTATAGATTATAAAGAGTTTTTATGATTATTTCAAGAACATTTGTTGCTATTTAACAAAGATGATTGTGTTGGAAGGAGGAGAAAGTGTCTTAAAAAGAAAACAGATTAAAATTATGTTCTTGACAAAATATTATAGAGAATTAATTTCGTGGCTAAACTGCTTTTAAGTGAGTACGTTTGTAAAGCAATTCATTAATATAAACATCATTCAGAAAAATAAATTTTTCTAAAAATTTAATTGAAAGTAATAGAATGCAGGAAATGTAAATGCTTGATTGGTTTCATAGGCTGAGATCTTTTCAGTTATACTTCATTACGATACTAACGACCTTTGGCGAACAGTTTTTTCACCCATATTATTGGTGTTTTAGATTGTCAAATAATTTATGGAATGCATTTAAAAAAACTTTTGTCCTTGTTATTTGATACGATTGAAAACCGTGAATTTAACTTACAATAAACTAAAAAGTATGCATATTGCGAAATAAAAGCTGAAGTTAAAATCCTACAACAAAATCAATGATTGGCAAAAAAACGCGATTGAATGTTTTGATGGACGAATTTGAATTTCATCACGGGATTTAAAAATATTGTTACATACAGAATCTGAAATAGAATTAAATATATTATTAAAATTAATGGAAAAATTCCACGGAAATGAAATTGATGTCATTAAAAAAACAATTTTTTAATAATGCAAAAATTATTTTTGTAAGATAATTGCCTTTGAAAATACTTACCTCAATTTTTATAAGCAAGTCATAATTATTACCCATTTGAAGAAGGATAAATCTATTTTTGCTCTTAAATAAAATCTCTGTTTAAAGTCTATTTCTTGATTTCATTGATCTTTTTTCCTCTGACTGAATGAAATAGCCGAAGAAACTGCGGACCATCTCATGAATATTTTTGATAATAATTTGCAATTCTTTTAATTAGCTAAGCAAATGGAAGAGTTGAATCAGTACAGCTGTGAAAATATTCAATGAAGCCGAAATTCGTTTGACAGTTTGTTTGCATTTCATTGCTGCCATTCGACAATAAGTAAGAAGAGCTATATCTGTGCTATATACGTCAGTGTTTTTTATATATATATTTCTTTTCAAGTTAATGCAGACGTTGCAAAATTTATTATTATTATTATTTTTTTATTTTTTATTATGTGAAGTATACAAAGAGAAATTATTGCAATCGCCTTCTGTTGGGATTCATTTTTCTGTCCCTGTCATTGGATATTTATGAGTTTCGGTTTCGATTCTTTTGCTTAATCTGCTTTATTGAATTTTCAGTTTCTTTCGACAGAGGTCAAACTTTGAAAATAAAATATGTGGATAGTTTTCAAAAACATAATTCAAATGGAAGTTTTAATAAGGGACAATTGTTATTGATTGTTATACATAAAAAATTAATGAACTTTGCAGATAATTTATTGGACATCTTATCGGCTATTCATTTCTGAACGAGCATTTATCGAATTGATTGGAGGAATATAGAAGTTTGAGTGAGGGTGAGAGATTCTAAAACGCTTATCTGTTGAATTACCACTTCAATACTTACAACATTTTTTACTTACAATATTTTAGGGAATATATATATTTAAATGATTGAATTGCAATGAACTTCAAGCGTGGATTTAAAATTTGAAAACTTATGTGAAAAATAGCTTTTATAATGTTTGCATCTTCTAGATAAATATTCTTTGCAACATTTCTAATTTTTGAGTTGACAAATCACCTTCGAAACTAATATCTAAAAAAATTTTGGAAAATTAAAAATATTGGAAAATTTTAAAAAATAAATTAAAATTTTTTATAAACCAAGTCACAATTTTACATTCAAATTCAAATAATAATTGAAGTTGTTATTTGAAATTTGTAAAAGCATCCTTTATTTTTCAAAATAAATATTTTTTTCTGAAACTCAATACAAAATGTCAAAACTTACAGAAATTAAATTATTTGCCAATAGTCCTTTATGAGAATTTAAATGCAACTGAAAGGGATTATTAATTAAAGTGATCGATAAAATAACACTTTTGTCCATGCTGAATTTATATTTTGCTATTACTGTGAACATTTTAAAATATCGTTCTTTTTCAGCAAGATAGAAGTCATACCACTCACGCAGCAAATATTTTACAGTGCTGCCATCTATATTTTTAATCACAAAAAGAATTGCATAGAATTTTACTTATATTTTTATCGGTAGATGGCAGCACAGCCAGTTTATGTTTTTTTTTTAAATAAAGTTATTTTTGCAATGTTTACTTCAATACGCATTTAAAAACTGAGCTAATTAATATGGTTTACTCATTTTGAAACATAAAAGATATTTCATCTTTCGTTACAAATGTTCAAGTTTGTTAATGGAGCTAATGAATTGTTAGATAAGAATCTCTTTTGTAACAGGAAGAGTTACATCAGGATTTAAAAAAAAAAATTATTTATATTCAAAATATTACAATAGAAGCGTAATTAACTTTAATTCTTAATAAAACTATTCCAAGCTAACTCTGTACATTGTTTTTTTCTTTAATTAATTTAATTTTCTATTGCTCTCAATTTTATTAACATTAATGAACGTTTATGATCTTTCTGCTTTAGATTTTTCTGCAGCTATCTTAGAGTTATTGAATTGTTCATACTTATAATTTTCGAATCTAAATAATCTGTGTACATAAAACGCGAACGTGCGTGACGCAGAAATCGTTTTTATTGCTTATTTTTGAAAGACAACGTTCAGTTTTAAGCAAACACCTTACGAATTAATGATAATTAAGTATCGACAGTTCTATATCGATAATACAGACAATAATACAGTATCGATAATACAGTATATCGATAATACAGTATCGATAGTACAGTATCGATAATACAGTTGTTAGTTTTCCCAAACTATCGATAGGCACTTTTGAAAATATCATTTGCGTCAGTTGGAAAATATCATTAAGACGTTCTGTAGCAAATGAAATGTGATTTCATTTTGTATTAATATCTAAGTCATTCAGAAATGTAAAATTTAAAAAATACCCGGTGGGTGTGGTCACCGGGAAACTTTATCGCATACTCCCTAATAAATTTATTATTCCACTTCCCATTCACGCATGAAAATTGTGGATCTTGGGCATGGCCATAAACACCATGAGTTTTCAGATATTTATTTTCCCGAGTCCCCCATTTGAGAATTTTTTGCTTTGTACTATGCCAAAGAATATCGAATACACATTTTCAATGCCTTTTTCCGACTGGCTGAAACCAAAAGTTTAAACAGGATAATTTTAATAACAAATGCATTTTTTGTAATCACGTTTCCGTGCATCCGAAAATAGTACCTATATACAGACAATTCCTTCACACCGTTAGTTTAAAATTCGATATAAATCGACACACAAAATGCTAAAGCTATGTAATATATTTTATTTGTCTAAATCGTTGTTACGTTGAGTTATGACATTCGCAAGCATACATTCGAAAGTACAGAAAGGCAAATGATCAACGACTTAATGGATTTGTTTGGATTTGTTGTTAATGGATACGACTTAATGGATTTGTTTCATATAAAATTTTGTTCAAAATTTTACACATATCTGCATTTTAGATATCAAATATTTGTACCGAATTTTATGTATCTATTTTATATTTATCGTGTTCCCTAGTATTCCTAGTAAGACAGAGCTCTCGAGAAGGATTTCTCTAAAAATATACTAAAGAAGCAATCATGCTACTAAATGAAGTTAAAAATCCTTTTCTTTGAACCTTGAAGTTCGTGGATCCTTTTAGTGACACTTTTATGCAGTTACCCCAAGCGAACGCCTTTTGTAATCAAGCCAAGTGGATTCATGCTTTATATATATATTGGAACAATCTAAGCTCTAAGACCAAGATAACATGGTTGGTAGGGCATTGGATTCGCATCCCTTGGGTAGTGAGTTCGAACCCCGCCGACCGAAGACTCTCCGTATATAAGGTGGCTGGTTACGTATAAATCTGCCATGGCCACAAAGTCCTCCAAATCGAGACAATCTCCCAATCGAAATGAGTCGGGGGTACTGGTTTAGTGGTGATCGTTCTCTGATTCAGGTCTAAATTACAATTTGTGAATGAAATGTATGAATGATGTCCGCCCCTTAAAAAGGGTTGTGACGCATGAGCAGCTAAGTCGTACTCTTGGCCCTAGATGGCGCTAATGAAACAAGAGATGCTAAAAATCTGTTTAAAATTGCTGCCTATGACAAGTGCCATAAGAAACAACAATCAAAGTTCCCATTACCACACTGTAGAAGTGCTGTAGTTTGTTACAGGCTCGTATTGATTGCTATTTATTTTGTCACACAATAATGCGATTTTCAGTTTCCGTAATTAAATAAATAGTTTGTGTTTAAATATGCTATTATTTATTTGAACCTCCCTTAATTACTTTTCGTCGAATTATCATAGCTAATACGTTACAGTATTTTCTATTGTGTCGATTCTGATTGCAGAACGGAAAGTATCTCTAAAATAGAAATAGCAAATTTAATGTAAAGACCACATTCAAAGTTTCATCCACCTAGATCAAAATGTTTGTGAGTTATCGTATTCATAAGTTGTTCGTAGAATTCTTATGAATTGTGAAACTACACACCTAATGCATATTTCTAATTCAAAGCGTTTTTGATTTAACGTGTTCACAGACTAATTGATTTAAATTCAAACGCATTTTTTGGAATCAATCAGCCTTGAAACGCATCTAGAAATTTGCCAACATTTTGAAATCCAAATTTTTGATATTAAAGTATTTTCACTTTCAGTTCTTGATTTAGATAAATGTAAAAATTGTTCTTGAAGTATGTGTGTGTTTGTTCTTTTCATGATACATTGGATTAACTTCGATTTCATTATAATAACACCCAGATTTAATCTTATTCAGGTGCTATTTTTGGATAGTTTTTATAAGTTTGAACCTTGTTTAAATAACTGAGGTGACAAGAAAACAAGGGCCCATTTCTTCAAACTTCCACTCAACATCTCCTGTAGGGACACTTTACTTTTAAAAAATTTAATTTCCCTAGAGCTCAGCAGAGCATTCATGGAATCAAGACTCAACCTTTGGTCAGGAAGACAAAATTCTATGAGGCCATTGAGACTACCAAGTTATATTTGTAGAAAGTATTTATAGTTTTTCTGATCATCAAATAAAGCACCTCCATACATAAACAAGGGAGAAAACGACAAATTCATGATAACCGACTACCTAATTTTTAATTGTTCTCCTTTTTCATAATCTAATTAAATGATTCTTTTTCGGAAATGTTATGTCTTATTGATTCAATTAAATATCTGTATAATATCAGAGGAGTTTGTAAATTATATGCATTTATTTTACTGAATTATAAGGTTTTTGAATAATTTAATATTAAATTATAAATTTCAGAAGCGATAATTCGATGCCCATATGTTGCAGAATAATTTTCCATCTTCAAGGTATTTTAAATCTTTGGGTTATGTCATTATATGCAGGAGCGAGCAACAGATAAATTTTCACAAGACGTGTTTCGTATGGAATTTTATTTGCAATGTTGGTGTAAAAACCATACACATAAAAAAGCCTGTACGACATTTGAATTATCATTAAAGAAATTGATATAGCAGTAACTGATAAACAGCCTTTGATACTACTCAAAAATTTTCCATTTCAAATATTCTCTTATTCTGAAAAAGTTTTTTCGAAAAATATTATTTTCCTTTAGTATTTTTATATAAAAGAATTGTTTTACAAACTTCTCGCTTAAAAATCAGATTTGAAATTGATAGCATACAGTATTTCACAAAGTAACTAACATTAATATCCTTGCCATCTCAGAAACTTTCTTCCCCTCTCAACAGAGTGATCATTGTTGTATTATAGCAATTGTTCTTGAAATAATAAAAAAATCCTTGTAATAGTTTTAATTGATTATAACAATACATATGATGTTAAATAACCAAAAATTGGAAACAATACCAAAAATTTATCAAAAGATCAAACAATGAAACGAACTGTGTTTTTCTGTTGGAAATCATTTATGATATTGCAACTTTAGAAGTTGGTTCAATTTGCTCCTTTTGCTGATCACAAAGAATTTTATTATAGATGCGTTTAAAGTAGCTGTTGCTACAACAGTGTTTTCCATTTTGCTGTTACTAGCTAATTGTATAATGTCTTCCATGTTCTGCATTCTTCCCGACATCAAAGATATTAAATTGACTGATTTAGACATAATTGTATTACTGCCAACAAAGCGCAAGACATGCACTCCCATAGTAGAATCAATTGTTGTTTTCAAGATCTGCCAAGGACTTGGCCTACAGATGAAATTGTCTACTCAGGTGAATGTTATCCCAGAGGTAAAATCTGATGATTTTCAAAATGTGAAAGGGGCTAGATCTTCCTGTCAATCTACCTACACATGCAGTGGAGATGATACCGTAGGTCAAATCTTTCATGGTATTTCAAATGTGCTCCGCTTTGAGAATCAAAGCACATCATAAACCATCGAATGGCTAAATATCTTAAATTTGCCAGGCACTAGATATTAAAAATCCAAAAATTTTCTCCGCATTTATTTTTATTGGCTTCAACTATTTATTATTTCATCATGCGGAATTTCATTGGAATCTTTTACAAAATTTCCATATGGATACCAGCAATATAGTCGGCCACAACAAATCCTGTAGATACTGCTACGTTCAGTGGTGGCGGGGTGGTCGGCTATACGCAAGAAGAAGGATACCAGCAATATTGTCTGTATATTGAAACATCAAGCAATAGCATTTATCTACATCCATGTCTCCTGAATTCCATCAATCTTCTCTTCCTCAGCTCCATTATACTAAGAAGATTGGACTTTCTCTATTTAGTCAAAAGATCAGTGATTGATACTATAAAAAACTGTCACTGATATTGACTCTTCATATCCCGACTTTGACTCATTAAAAATGCCTGCCGTTAAGACTGAGGTGTCAACATCCGATTTGAAAACTGTACACATAAAGTGTTAATGAATATTCATCTTATCGGAAGTGTACTGGAAAGTCGATGGCACAGAAGTGTTGGAAGGGTGGTGGCAGGGGAACGAGAGTAGTCCACTTTCACGTGGTGTTCCTCGGCAACGATGCAATTCCTCAGATAATTGAACATGTCAAGAGGCTACTAAATAGAATTGGAAGAAACGTCTTTAAATTGATTAGACAAATTTCCAACAAGAATTGAGGGAATTTTTATCCGAAACATTTGCTTATGGAACCAGGAGATTAATAAAAATAGTAAATCCTTTATATAAATGGAGTAGGTATGATTAGAATGAAAACCGCATTATTCCAACTGTTCGGTTGTTTTAAGCAGCAATTTGGCATCATTGACGGAAGGGATGCAAACATGATAAATTGACTACAATTTCAATGCAGTCTAACATTTATGGAGCAAAAAATATGAAAAGAGTAAATAAATCATAAAGAAATTTTTTTTATATGCTCTTGGGAACATTCTAATTGCTTTGAACTTCAATTTGCTTTTGAATAATATCAAAAGTAAAAATACTTTTCCTCTTGTAAGAAACTCTAAAATGTTAATTTTTCTTCAATATTTTGTTACGTGTCTTTTAGCTTATAAATACTACTGAAAAAATGTCTTTTTATATAATTGTTCATTGTTCAAATGAATTCACATTTTTCCAAACGCCGAACTCAATATTACATTCAATACAAAATATTAATATTGTTATGGGACTGCGATTCTACTACTAAGTCAGTAAATTCACCGAGTTCGTTTGTAGTGGGTGTATGGAGTGAAGACAATCAGCAAACCACAATAACTAACAACGACGAAGTTTATTTAAACACACGTAGACACTAATACAAAGACGACAAATATATACAGTCAATACACAGCGGCATACTACAACATACAGTAGCCCACAAGTAGTAATCGGTAGCAATAACAACCACAGCACACAAAGCGACCAGGCAGAATTCAGCAAGAAAGGGAATCTTCGCTCTACGGTCTCTCCAAACGGCTGAACTTCTCCACTGTTTCTTCGCTTTTTCTGTATCCAACCTAGATTCACTACTACACGATTGGTTACTCCACACACGACACGACACTGCTTCTACAATAAATGCCAGGACTCGGCACACACTTCAGCAATCATGTGAGCTCCACAAAGTTTGTACATCGCTGGACTATTCCGCCGATGCTTCGTTATCCTCTCGACGACTCTATTCACGACTACGACCGACTTCAGCTTGAGACTGCCGGCCTTTTATAGTTCCCGGGAGGCGGGTCGAGAAGGTTTTGGATCAATCGGCGTCTCTCCATTCTATTGGCTGAATTGCTAAAATTCTCAAAGTTTCCAGTAATATCTATTTTGTCGCCAAATGATCGCCAAGTTTGTTGCCATGCTCTGAGACTGCTCCACTGAAGCGTCACACGATCAGCACCCAACAGAGCTGATCGTAAAACTGTCTTTCCAGTGATTGAACTAACCGTGCTGGGAAGCAATATTACAGGATTGATACAATATTTTTCTTCGGATAACCAAATTTGGGTTGATACAAACTCACCTAAGGCGAGGATTATCAGGCTGAAAAATCACACAGCCAAAACAATCCCAAATAGATTTTAATGAATTTTCAACGTGTTTTAACACAATCTTTCATCAATTTACGTTCAAAGCAAGCCTGAAAATTGGATTTTTTCCCTTGATAATTATGACGAGCTTTCGATGCATTTATTCCCGACAAAAAATATTAAGAGATAAAATTTCATTTAGCAAATCTATGTCCTCCAGTTATACGTTAGATTTCAAGATGGACAATACTTCCAATATTTCAACTGTGAATTTCTCATTCTGCAAAATCGGTGGCGTCAACTTTCAAAATTCTTATAAATATTCAGTTAAATAATAAATTTAACTCAAATTAAGCGAAAATTTTGAAATTAATCACCCAAAGTTACAATCGAGGTTTCCTTGAATTTTAATACGTTTTTAAATAATCCTAATCGCTGTGTACGAAATTTAGATTCTTACAGAAGGATTTGGAAAGCGAATGAAAATTTTAAAAACTCCTAAAAAGTTAAAGATGTTACATCAGATTATAGTAATAATTATGAAAATAAAAATAATTTGAAAAAACTGCTATCAGCATATCGGGAATCACAAGGGTGGGGGAAACGAAATCATAAGGTTCCTCCACTCGTGTAAGATAATTAAACTATGATAAAAAGACAACGGTTCGGATGCTGACCGAAGGATCAGAAGACATGGGAGAAAGTGAAGGAAAATCTGAAGATGCTGCAGGGAAGATCTGCTTTATTGAGAATAAAGTAATAAATACGTAGGTTTGAATCTTTTTGGGTCAAGCAAAACCAAATGCATTAACTTGAAATTTATAATCTTAACTTTTCTAAAACTTAGATTTTTTAAATTTATTTTTATCCTTCCTATCATTAACGCATACGAAGTTGCCAATTATATAATGTATATTTATATAATTTTATACAATAATTGCATTTTAGGCAACCCGAAATTTAAGAAAAAATTAGTAGAATTGGTATTTTAAGTACTTGCTGATTTCTCTGAATGAACAAATAGTTCAGCAATTTATTCAACAAAGATACAATTTTTTATTGTTAAAATTTGTTAAAAGTATTGTCCGATTGAGCTTTATTTTATTTTTTATTTATGTATTTTCAATTAAATAAAGATGTAATGCATTCATAAGCTGGTTCTTATTTCGAGATTTGCATAGTTCAATTGCTTTAGCATTAGTTTTGTAGCTACATTTCAGTATGGACAGTAATTTTAAATATCTGAATAGATGAAGATACACCACCTGAAGTAACATCCCTCTCCGAGACTTGTGTTGTAATGTAACCCTAGAAGAATAAAATGTGAACTAAACATATACCCACTGTAGATAATCCACGTAATAAAATCTCGAGTTTGTGAAACTCGGCCAGGGACATCAATTATGGGATTAAGGAATCAGATAGGAATTCACATAACTCGGCAGTTTAGAATACTCTGAAGAATGTATTTTTTTCACTAAAACTTAAGCGTCTCTGATTTGTGCAAAAGTTGGTTTAGGATTAATGTTAAAGAAAAACGTCAAGAGTATTGTTAGAATTGATATTTTTCTATATCGGGAAAAGCGTTTTCTAAAGTATCTTTTAAGAGGAAAAACTATGTATATAATATAAACGGCTATAAACCCCGACTTCGTTTTCAACTTATTTACAGTGGTCTCTTCCTATGGTAATATCAGGATGCAATACTTTAAGAATAAAGTCATTTTGCAACAAAACTTGAAAGCAAATGGTTCGATAACTTCAGATCATAAATGTGGGAATTTTGCATTCAAGCAGGTGGTTAATTTGTGGTCCTAAATCTACTGGCAAGTCCAGTAGATTTAGTACTAATTTATTTTATCTGAAATTAGTGACAAATGCTATGCATTATTCTTAAAGAATTGCATTCAAATGGCAGCATTCTTTGTAGTCATATGATTTTACTGTTTAGGAATCTGAGAACACAATAGTAAAAACCTATAGACCTCTGGCTTCATTAATATTTCAAAAAACCTTTGTACTTCGTAATAAGCACTAACTCCAATAATTATTTCTGAGCAACATTAACATTCAAAGTCAAAATAATTACTATATCATACAAAATGACAAGTAAAAATTACAAAAGAGTATTTCTTTGATCGATGATTGTATAAGATTAGGTGTAAAAACAGCATTTCCTATTTCAATGTAAGCTCGACTTTGAAATCGAAAAAGGACCAACTTCAAGAATATCCATGTTTCTAATAACTTGTATATACCTCCTACCTCGTAACTAAAAACTTGTTACATTTTTAGAATGACGTGACATTTTAAGGAGAAAAAAAAAAAGGAAAATACTATCCTTAGTCAACAAACAATTGTTTATTCAATAAACAAGTTAAGGCCAAAGATTGACATCCAAGTCTGTTTCATGCAAAATTACACTGCAAGGTACTCTGGGATTGGACGGCCTGAAAAAAAAAAAGAATTTAAATTAACTATTTCTGATAAAGAATACTAAATATTTTTAACGAATTACTCATATTTTTTGACGTGCTTTACATAAAAGATGGAAATCATCTACACAATTAGAAAAATAAAATTTGTACCTCGGAATATTATTTCATACAAAGTAAAAAGGGAATCTATGCACCTACTTGCGAAAGAAATGCATCTATATAGAATAAATTTAATAAATCTCCTGTATAAAAATTTACTAAATATTTTAAATTTATAAAATATGCATAATTATTTCAAAACTGCATGGAAGTCGTTTTACAAAATAAATCAAACCTCACGATGTTATCTAAAAGTAAACAGGAATTGCAATTGTATCCTCTTCTTAACGCTCCTAAGTATTAAAATAAGTGTTTACTTCTGCTATATTGTTGAGTTAATCCAATAATTAAGCATTGAATATTGAGTTTCTGAAATTTTAGTTCAAGTTCAAACTTAAGGTTATTGTTTTCACTCAATCTCATGACTACAATTTGAAGACGGCAGGGCTTAGCACACCTGTGAAATGAAATTTAAACACGCTTCAACCAATTTTACAGAATAAAGGAAGTAAAACTTACGACTCCACTTCAAAAACCTTTCGATGTATTTCTTGAACGTCCGAGTTCCTACACAACAGTGACGCCAGCGTCGTCTTTTGGATAGAGGCAATTTGCTCTGCAAAACAAAGGAACAGATTTCAGTCTTTCTAAAACTAAGAGAATTGCTAGTGAAATAATTGCAACAATTGGTTTGAAATAATTGCAATTAGTGTGAAAAATTTATGACGCAAGACAGAAAAGTAGTTTCTATATACATTTCATTTGCATACTCTGTAAAGATTTGGAAGAAAACAATAAGCTAGTGTAAAATTGAATTTAAGTTAAGTTAATAAATTGGTAGATCATGCCACATTCCAAATCACTTTCTGGAATAGCCTTTTTTGAATCTCCAAGCATGCTCACAATATTTAATTTTATTAAAAAAATTTCAAGTTGATGCTGCGAATTTTAAAATAAACTTCAGAAATGGAGAATCAACTGAGAATACAATTTACTTTTAAAAGTGCGAATACTATCCTATTATAGCTAATAAACAAAACATACATCAGATGAGATGTATATATTCTTTAGTTAAAGTTTTTAATCTAAATTACTCACCATTAGAAAATTTCCCCGGGTGGTGAATATTTTCATACCAGAACCTATCTCCAAATTTGAGAACTTTGAACTGATGAGATACGATGCAAGTGAAAGTGGGTCCCAGCAAACCACCATTGACGGGAAACTCTGAAACTCCAGCTGGGAACAGGTCAATTTCGTGAACTCCACCAGGACTGCAATGAGTAAGAAAAAAAATTTAAAAGTGAAAAATTATTTTGAGAGGATAAGAAAAATGTTCTCTTACCCATAGACAGCAGCCAGTCTCTCAATCACGTGTTCTGGCATGTAATGATGGAGATCCGAGTAATCCTTGACTTGGGGCAGGCCACAAACCTCACGCCACTTTGTGTAAGGTGGAAGACCATGATCCCGTCCACGCTGGACGTTAATTGAGAACAAGTCAAAACCGGGATCGTTCATTTTCTTCGCAAATAAATGGTTTGTGACCTACAGAGAATCCATTAGTTACCATTTGTTTCATGATAGCCCTGTTGGAACTGACATCGGAACAAAGTTTTCGAAATTTTATCAAAGTTAATGAGTTAATGATAGTGCCCAAATGAATCTAGATAATTATCTGAATGGGGCGCATCTCTTGGACGTGTTAGATTTAAGCGTTGCTTTTACCAGAGGAGAAACCATTTTATAGTGTACATGCCAGTTATTTTTTTTAAATGTTATTTTGAAAAGTAAACATCTCAATGTGACATTCTGCCTGCATTAAAAATATTGAATATTCAAGATTTGCAAGCATTAAAAAAATTCCATTCTTTAGTACTCTCAGGTCATACTGTTTTTAACTCAAAAATACAAGAATGCAACAAAAGAATCTAACAATTTTTGACAATTGATTAAGCTGATATTTAACCTTTTGCACTCGGATGGTGTCTCAATCACCATTGTAAACTGTGCATCATTTTAATACTTTATTTGAATTTTGATTTTAAAAAATGCCCAAAGAATGGCAATATGAATTTTAAGGAAAAAATAATCGACATCTTAAAAATATACTTTTTCCATGGCAATAAGCAAATCCTTGTGTTAGCTGAATTTTGCATCGAATTACTTTTCCGAGTGCAAAGGGTTAAAATCTAAACTAAATCGACCAAGCCTTTGCCTTAAATACAGTTTTCATCTAATAATTATATCAATAACATCTGATAATTCTCATAACATACGAGGAATGTCTGTAAAATAACATTTAAAAATATTTCTCACCTGCCTGGAGAAGAGATTGTCAACTCGTTGTGCCTGCTGATATGCTTGCGCCGATAGCAAGGATGCTACAGGATCACCGTGGGGCCCGCAATAATCGTCCATGCTGAAGAAATCGCCACTCAAGAGGGGGCTACTCGCAGGAGAGTGTCCAATACGCTGGTACCGTTCTGAAAGCATACTGTGGCCATACCGAAACGCGGCAGAGGCGAACACGTTGTATATTGTCGGGTTGAGATTTGGATCATAATGATAATGCTTGGTGGGCACACTCAGCTGCAGGACATCCACAAGTTCTCCTCCTAAAATCCGAGGAAGGTATTCTCTGCAAGATAAATCTATTTATTGCACATGTCATTGTATTTTACAACGCGCAAACGAATTCAGTTTGCGTAGTCTGTACAATTATAGCATAAATTTAGTAAAAGTCAGTAGCGTATAGTAAGAAATGAAAGTCACAGGTATGAATTTCATTTGTTTCCCCCACTGTAATGGGAAAAGCAAAATATCTTTTTAATAGTATTTTGTCTCATAAATTTCCAATTGAATAGTGTTTTCAAATATTCTGAAGTACAATCTTGAAAGAATCGAAATTTTTGACCTAAAATAGAATTTCTACAGAAATAGTCTTTAAATGTCCTAACTTGTAACAAATTGCTATTCCCATTAATGGAATGAAAAAGCATTGTAAAATAACTCGATTCAGTGGGATTTATGCTAGTCGGAAAAATAGAAATAAAAGAAATGTGGGGGAACTGAAGAATTTAAGGACTGAATGCATCGGTTAGAAGAAAGGCATCTTTCTGCAATTATTTCGGCATTTTGTCAACAAGCAACTTGGCAATATCGTATTCTCTTTTAAAAAATTTACTATTCTTCTCAAAGGCATAAAATTAACTGCAATCCATTGTGTATTAAGGTGCTAAATTAAACTATTATACATTCACTTTGTATGCAAATACGGTTTATATTCATGAAACAGCAATTCATTTATCATTTAGTTCATGACAAAACTGAGGAAAAGAGATTGAAGACAATAATGTTGAAGAGATACCCATACAGAAATAAGTTTCAGGTGATGTATGAAGCCATCACTATAAATAATCTTGAATTCAAATAATCATTTTCAAATACAATTCATATGAAACTGCTCAGAAATGATAAAGTGTATATTTCTCACCTTTATCGTACTCTAAATAGTACCTAAATACTCTAAATAGTCGCCCAATAACCACCTTAGGCAAACCAAGTATTTATATTGTTTTCTAGTATCAAAACCAATTGACTGACAGAGATAAACCCATTAATTACTTTATGAATATCTTGATGCAACTTACTTGTAGGTGATGTGTTGCATAATAGCACCAACGATCTTTCTGACAACATGAAAAAGAGTCTCATCGGGCCATCCACGAATTCTCAGGGCATCTACAAGACGATTATGTTCCCGAGCCCACAGCGTATGCAGAGCCGCCAGGAACGGATTCTCGTTTGCTCGTTGCTCACCTGTTAGAAATCGAGAAATTACTGAAGCAGCCATTCTTCAGGTGCTTTTCAATGTCTCGGCAAATTTTGCAGATGACAAACATGAAATTATCTGCTTAGAAGAGTAAGAAAACCTTTTTACTGAATGACGGAGTTTTCACCTCTTTTCTATAAAAATTGAACTTTATTATCAACCTCTAAAGAGACAAGGAAGGCAATTGTATGAAAACATTTATTTACTGAAACTTTGGAACTGGACTATAGCTTTATTAACTACTAGCCGCCTTAGGCGACCAGCCGGTTCGCCAGTATTACCGCTCGATACAATTTTCAATTAAATATTTTAAGTAACTGGTCTCTTAATAGATTCTCAAACAAAAAATTTTTAATCTTCAAATTTTGATAGTCATACCAAACTTATACTGTTGTTTAGATCGTTTCGTTCAGTTTACTATATATATTTTGCTAATGTGTTGTCATTTCAGGTAAAACTTCAACTTTAATTTAAAGTGGAAATGATGAAATTGCAATTAATAAAGATATTTTTTAATAAAACCAAGCGTTTTATTTTATTTATGATCTTTATTGTTATTTATTTATTATTATTAAATACGAGTATCGCAAACACAATCGCTCGGATTTAAGTCTTATGGGAACTACAAAATATTTTTCATAATTTATGTAATATCTCAAAGAATAATTCAACAAAAATTTCTCAGTTTCAGCATAAAATTCAGTTTGCAGTTTTGCTTTCAAAAGGATTGAAATGAAATCAATAATAATATTTTGTTCCGGCCTATAAATATATTTCAAAAATTATGAAGTCTAAATTTAATGCAGTAAGGCATCATATTCTGAGAAATAGTCTGGACACACAAAATTTTAAATGAATGAATGTTTCTATTTTCCACGATCAACTAAGACTTATTTATGAAGTTTTGAATTTTTAAAATTTAGAAAAACTCAACATTTTCATAATCTTAGGCCAATTAATCTTGAGAAACCTGCGCGATGTTTGGCGTATTTTCTTTGAAACGATCGATGGAAAATCTAAAATTATCCTTTTATTGAATAGTGATATTTAAATTTTCATAAATCAGTCAGTTTAAGTGATTGATTTAGTTGATTGGAAATTAACTCTTTATTTAAAATATTAATGTTTCAAGAACATTGTTATTCGTGATTTCCACAGCAGAAGCTTTATGTAAAATCAAAAATTCGTTATTTACTAGAGCATTTGTTGAATCAAGTTACATAAAATATAATCATTTTCCATTTAGACCATTTTAGCAGATCTGTGTCTCACTAAAGGCTTACAAATTAGCTGTGTGGCCCTGATTTGAATGGATATCCTGTTCATATTAAACAAAACTTGCCTTAAAATAAAACTGATTTATTGAATTATTAATATAGAGAGTGTAAAAGATAAAATAATTTTTCTTGAATTTATTTTTTAGAAAAAATAATATTTCATTTTTGTTTCATTTCCTACAGACACGTGCCGAAAATTTTATTTTTGCAGATTTCATTTCCAAAAAGATTTAATTTATTTTTAATTGGAGCTTTAATCAATGTGATGGCAACACTTTGAAAAAAGCTAATTTTTTCCCATGAATTCGAAACGTGCTCGTGCAACATAAATTTTATTTTTATTTTGTACGAAAAAAATTGTTGAAAAATATTGGTATCATTTAAAACAGATAAATTTTTGATCTATAACTTCATGTAAAAATCTTTTTTGTGCGGTAATATTTTCGGAAGTTATAACACACACACACACACACTGAGCTTTATTCTAAGTATAGATATGCATTTAATGGTTTAAAGGATATAAATATGTACAGCCTGAAATAATTAAAATTCAAAATGAAATAATTCAACCGATGGAATTTTAGAGACATTTCAAGAACGTTTCTTTTCAAATTTTAAATAGTGGCATTTTCTAACAAAGGAATTCTGCACCTATAAAAATGGTCATCTTTAAAATTATCAATTAAATCTGAAAAACAAGCAATGCAGAAGTTACCGTATTAAATTGCATCTTACCAACATGGAAGCATCTTTTGTCACAAACATCGTGCCCTGCTTTGCAAGGTCTGTCCTTTCTAGGAGGATAACTCCACCCTGTCGAATAGTCCATGGCCAACTTGGCTGCAAAAATTGGAAATCTTTTCATTCATTTGCAGTGCTTATGCAAATTTAAGGGAAATCGATAATTCCGGAATGTTGAAATTCATCCATGTAAATATCAAGATTTTGTTTCTTAAATTCTTTCTTCGTATTTCTGATATTTTACATTATGTTTATTTAATAAGAATATTGGTGCGATACGTGTTAAACGTGCCTTACCAATAAAATCTTGGGAGCCATTCAGCATTTTGGGACATTATTATACAACGCTGCATAGATGTTATAGTACAATGAAGGAAGAAACGCATCTTTATTGAACTGTTTATATTTGATGATTTAAGGGATATAAATATATATCAAAATAGACTTAAGATTGCATGAGCATTGATATTTATATAAACCGAGCCCCATTACGAGAATGAAACAATTCGCATATCTCCATATATGTAATCTAATAAATCTAAGTGTTCGATAACATATCTCCCAACTCATTAATAGACCAAGGTATAGAGCAGAATTTAATGCGGGTATTCAGCGACCGACTTGAAATAAATTCGGATTATCAGTATTCTGCTCGTTACTCGATTCATAGATTTTCCCTGTGAATAGATGCTTGACCCTAGATGAACAACGGAAGCAAGAAGTCTTAAACTCTATGCGAGTAATAGAAAGTTAATTTCTAGACAACTGACAAAAATTAAACCCTATTTGATTAGAGAATATTCCATACTTTTTACATATGAAACGGCAATGCTTGTTTATTCTTTGTTCAGCATTCGAGCAAATCAAAAAGAGCTCTTTTTCATGTTGTGAATTTAACTCTTCGTTTAAATCAATAAATTTGCTTTGGACATCAACAGAATGACAAGAAATTCCCATACAAATATTAATACGACGATCGCTATTTTTGCCACTATTAGCAGAACATAAAATTGCGATTTA
Source organism: Argiope bruennichi (assembly GCF_947563725.1). NCBI lineage: Eukaryota > Metazoa > Arthropoda > Arachnida > Araneae > Araneidae > Argiope > Argiope bruennichi. The sequence continues at coordinate 123,796,094 of NC_079154.1, read as the reverse complement.
TTTATCCAATAATCCACAGTGTTTCAACCTGTCGAAGTATCATTTATATGGGGATTATTTAATGAGACAGTTTGCTTCCTCATGAACTGCAATAAAATGTCTACAGAAAAAAAAGTCGCAATGAATAAGAACAGTTTAGCAGTGTACATGTGGTGAAAAGCTTACAAACCAGATAACAGCTACTCTACATGGGCGGTTGCTCTTGTATTGTGGTCATGTTACTGGATTGCGAACCACAAGGCCCAGGTTCTATCCTCACTCATACCAATCCGCCACATTGGTGACCTGGACATGATAACATGTTGCACATACAACAGACATGAAATATACTGGTGGATGTTCTTAACCCCAATTAAGTGCTCATACTCACCCCCCGTTCCTCCATGCTCTCGTAGTTTCCTCATCAGTTCCTCCGATGAGCCATACACCAAAGACGCATCGATGAAAGCAGTCAATTGGTTCATTTGTTCACGATGCCGACCTGAAAATAAGAGACACAAGATTAAATTAAGGCACAATTTCTTCGACACTTGACTGATGTTGAGATTTACACATGATATACATCAGACAGCTATGCAATCAATTAATTAGCATTTTGTTCCCCGATTTAAATGATAACTTAAATATTTTTAACACATTAACAAAGTTTATTCAAATATCATTTCTCTATACAAACTGATGCTTAAGATAGACACACCGTCCAATGCCGTCATTTCAAGTATACAAAGTTAAATTTTCAAGTAAAATTCTATGATCCAGAATCATTTCTTTACTCTATAGTTCATACGGCGTCATTTAGTTCTTGGTCTTTCTATCCAGTTTCTGTGCCACCACATTTCTTGTATTATCATTTAACGGCATTGTAAGAGCATGTCCAACCCATGTTCAATGCCATTTTTTTAATTTTGGCGAAAATACGTTTGGAAGAAGTCTTTATTACATAATTCAATATTTGAAATTTTGTTTAACCAATATATTTTTAAAATCCTGAAGCAAGTAATTTGGAAGCCATTTGATTTATATTCTTGTGATTTAGTAAGTTCCTAAGCTTCACTCTTCAAAGAAGGATTGCTAATACTACTGAATTAAACACAACGAGTTTAAGGAAAACCTCGAATATAAGCAATAATCTATTCTGAAGGAATAATAGGACTTTCGAATTCTAGTTTACATTTCCATCTATAATCAAACCATTTTATAATCGAACATGTAAAACCTTTTGATATCCTTTATTGATTCATGAAAAGCGAATCATTACTTTTACTATTTTTCATCACTTGTTTTCATTTATTTTCAAACACACCCGTTTGGAAATATCGAGTTTGTCTTCATGCAGACAAAATTTTAAGACAGAAATATCGTTAGCATAATCAAAGTCTTTCAGTTTACAGTTGAATTCCAGAATATTCTTTTTTATATTTTAATGACCGTCTTTCCAGTATATTACATTGTGAAGAGCATTCCAGATAGAGCCCCACAAAAATAAATATATTGTGTAGTATGGATTCCTAAAGTTCAGTAACAACTTTGAGCAGTTCATTTATACTGTCCTTTCCAAATACTCTGTTTTTTGGAGGAGAGGCTCTAATAGCCATCGAAGTTTCCTGGGAGTAATTTCATCCATAAAGTTTAAATTCTTTATTAAATGCCGAGATTTTTTAGTACCGTTCCGCGTTTGAAAGTTCCTCAAAATAATTCTTTGGTCTGTCCCTTATCTTCATGTCATTCATTTCGGAACAATTAGAATGGGAAAGGGCAGTTCGACCATGTGGAGGCCGATTTATGAAATGTTCCAGATCATTTTCCTAAGTATGCAATTGTTAAAATAGATTATGGACCAGACAATTTCATAATGTAATTTAACGTTCCATAAATTTCAAAAATTTAAAACAAAATGCTTGAACTTAAAATCTTATTTAGCATAACAATTTGATATCAAAAACTATTTTTATTATTAACGTAGCTTTTGTCCAGAATAGATTTAAAAGTGATTCGGCCTTAATGAAACAATTTCGGATTGCCTCACTCCATTGTCGGCTACAATGAGAAAGCAACACATGCTGATCTCTAGAGCTCGTTCACAGCGCCACCTGTTTATTTGAAATTCTTTATGCGATTCCGATTCCTACTGATGTTTTCCACCTCCCTCCAAGTCTGTACGAGGAGTTCAGAAGTACCCAATATTATGAACTTGCCTTCCCGATCGTTTTCCCATTATGGAACAGTCGTGTAACCAGAATATGGCAATTAAATTTATTCAAATACTTGGCAACACACTGAAGACTATAAAAGCATGTCCCTCCCCCCATCACCTTGTTTTAGGAGGGGGATGCAACTTCTAATTTGTACTCACCGAGGCTAAGCGGCGTGCAAGAGGAGGGGCTGTAAGCGTAGGCAGCGGATCGGACAATTGCAATACAATGGCCTCGTTCGTAAAAGCCATCCTCATAATCCATCACAATTGGCATACACTCGGGATGTCTCGTCTCTGGCCTGCAGCAGCTAGGTGCTGAAACAAAACGAAAAATTAAGTTCTTTCAATTCATTACCAAGACAACCCAAGATAAACTCGAAATTCAGTTACGGATCATTTTATATGAAAATGAATAATTTCCATTGAAGTAATGAACTAGAATCCGAGAGTCTGCTAAGTAGCGCTTTAAGAATTTTGTATAAGAAATATATATATAGTATAACTTAAAAACCAAAGGAAGACTTACGTATGTCTTCAAATTTGTTTCCCTTGATAACCTTAACTGTAACCCCTGGAGTAAGGATAGTCTCATGGGCTATCATCTGCCCCCAAAATACAGCCAAGTTGGACAGATTAGAGTAAGTAGTGTTTGGTCCTTGCCGGGTCTGACTCACTAACCACTGATACACTTGGCGTGGGCTGGGAAGTGGACCACCATCTGCACGTCGCCGCATTTCGTTCACACCTGGAATTAAAAAAAAGATGTCAAAAATTAACATCTTTGAAACTCAAAAACCGAGTAAATCTTGTATTATATTTTCAATCTCCTCATTTGAATCACCCGAAATTAAATATTTTGAAGTGGTTCTAACTGCAAAATAAAAGCGACTTCCATTTCCAAGACATGGGAATTGGCAATCGAGAAAGAAAAAATTATTCTAATTGCAGTAAGTCACTAGTTTATTACACCTGTATTTGTACAACTGGGCAAGTAGAAAGTTAATAAGGCAATTAAAATATAATCGTAAGCGATAATTTCAAAATACTAATGCTTTTATGTTATATTTAAACCTCACAAAGCAAATTTGGTGCACCATTTGATCAGATTGCAAGGGGAAGATTAATGCCTTGTTATACACATTAGTTACATCTAGTTAAACACACAAATAGACTTGTACGTTGTGATCATGGCGTGCTAAAAGTTTTGATTCAATTTCCCAAGCAATACGCCTCTGGGATTTTCCTAAGAGTCATTAAATTACTTATTTACAAGCTTAAAATGTTTGGAAATATCACTTCGCAGCTGCCTACACGAAACATGCTCGTAGAATTACAGGATATAAATTTTTCAGTTTTACAGGATATAAGTTTATCTTAAATCTCATTATCTATGTTTATAATTTTCTGCAGCAATCCTTTTATAAGAGCATTTTTGGAGGAGGGAGGAAGAGATACAGACCATTGCATATCCAGAGTTTTTACATGTTAAATAATTTGTGTTTAATGCAACCAAGTAAGATCTCTACGTATCTACATAATAATTCTATCAAAAAGGCACAAGTTTATGTTTCTAAATTTTTAAAGTCGGGTTCAAGATAGCGATCAAAGCTATGTAAATCTCAATTACGCATGGCAATTACCATGCCAAACATGCAAATGTGAAACGATTTAGCAAGAATGGAGAAAAAAATAGTTTTGCATAATCCTTCTGACAACTATTGCACATTATTATAACCAATCATGGATTTCATATTAAGTTTTCTACTCAAAATTTAATTACTGTTTTAGACTTTCGTATAGTTGAAAATGATTTAAAAATTCGATTTTAAAGACTCATTCGTTTAGTGAATAGAAAAGCCACATAAGAACTTCTACCATATTCGTTATTCCCACTACCAAAATATTGGTTTGGGGGCTTCATTCGCAGAAAATGGTTTAATAAGAAATTCTGATGCGTTTTATTTTAATCGAAATCGCATGAAAATTCCAAAAAAAGAGGCAAATGATCAAGACGGAATGAAAGATCCCATCTTCAAGCATATTTAAGTTGTATTCTCTCTAACGTCTGATAATTTAATATATATAATGTTATAACCATCAAGTCTGCACAATTTCCTGTGATAAACCATCTTTATACCATGCATACCATCTTGAAAAGAAATGAATATTGTACCCGAATATGACGCCTTAACTTTCAAGTACCTTTTACTTTGACATCATGGTAAAATGAAATACAAAAGAAATTTCATTTTAGAAAAAATGAAATCATTTGAGAAGTACGAAAAATAATTGTTACAAATATTCCAAAAACATAACAAGAAAAGTTTTAAAAAACTATTTAATATCTGTAAAAAAGAAAACTTACCATCCGCATAAGCAGGGGTTAGCCATCGCTGGTAAGGTTCAGATGTTTTCCCCCAACAGGGATGCTGTAAATTATTGCAAGAACCATCCATGCTGCGATAAAATGGAGAGTTGAAATCGCAAGTGATGGCTCTTCTGTGAGGAACACGAACCCCATGCGCCGCCAATAACTCGGCTACTTCTGAAGGAGGGAGATTACGAAGTTCAGCTAGTCGATTCTGCACGGTCGTATTGATGTCAACACTGCGGGGATTGAAGCTGAAATAAGAAGATTCACATCAAAATTGGGTACATCTAGCACACATCACATGAAAAAAAAATCACTTTTAGCCCCTTAAAGAATTCTTTTTACCATTATCGGTTCTATCTCTGCCTACTAAGCTAAACAAACGTCAATTCATCTATTTTTTAAAACACGATTTCGATGCAAAGTTTGCAAACGGGTTCAGATACTTGAGAAATGACTTAATTGATACTAAAAGGTAAAAAGAAACCACTGAATTCTCTTTTCAAACTTTCTATTAAAGCAAAAGATTTTATTTTGTTGTCATTTCTGTTTAATAGGTTCACAATCTCATTTCAAGATTCTTCAGATGAAACTGGAAAAGAAAAATCAACACTAAATATCAAAATATTTCAATTTGATAAAATTTGTAATTTAAATTTCTTGAAACATTGCCGATTTGAGACATTGCGACCTGCGACCTTGAAACATTGCAACCTGGTTATCTCTTTTATGCATATTTTCAAGTTGCGAGTGAAATTTAACGTTTATGCCGATAACGTTAAATTTCAAAAGCATTGCCACGAATTTGTTGTTGAATTTCATTTCGTTTGTTGAATTAACTACCTATTTTGATATTGAGAATACACGACGACATATTTCGTATTTTTATGCTGGAAATACAAGCGTAGTCTACCCCTCAAATTATCATATCATGCCTCAAAATTCTATGCAAATTGGAAATTACCCAATATCCCTTTGGCTGGAGCATACATTAAACTCTTCAGCAACTTGAACCATCCAACCTTAAAACCTAAATTCAACACTGCTTCCAGTAGATCGTCTTAGGGGGGACGGTGGGGCCCACTAGCGCCCTGGTTATCTCTCTTATGCATATTTTCAAGTTGCGAGTGAATTAAGGAAATGCCGCATACTCTTTAAGAAAAATACGAAGTGAAAATGTCATCCTTTATCAATTTAAAAATTGATCCGTTTTATTTTTAGTATAATCTGCGCAGAATTTTTTTTCTACTCATGGAGCAAAAATAAATTTGAATTAAAAGTATCAAGGTGAATTTAAATAAGATCCCAAATTATACTCTTTAAAAAAATATATAAATTTTTCCGGATTTGATTAGAACAATTTCCTTTTAAAAAGATTTTAATAACTGATATAAGAAAAATGTTTTTCTCAACAATTTTGCATGTCTTGTAAAAGCACCCTGGCAAACAATAAGTATCCTGCAAACTATCCTAACTATTCCTCATAATCGAGCCAAGAGTAGATTACTCCCAATTGGACCCTGGTTAGAGAGTAATCGATCCAATTGGCTAAAAGTCTTAATCACCAGACAAAGTGCTCACAAAATACCTCGATTAAATGGAGCAAAAAGTGATAACATGGAGCATAACAATACTGAGGAAATTATATCACAAAATGGAATATTATAAATTAACTTAAAAAACCACCATAAGTATTTAAGAATCAAATAAGTAATTCTACTTTGATCTATTACAATAAAATGAATTGAGAAATGTGCAATATTACCCGGTTGAAGTAGCCAAAAACTAACGGAGCACCCACGCAACTTCCAATAAAAAAAAAATCGTGAACTCATTTGCTCCATGTGATACAAGTCTTAAAAACCAAACGCGTCAATTTTCAGTTACGACGTTCTCTGATCTAAGCCTGCAATTCGGATCACCCATCTAATTAGGTTACCTTTTGCTATTTCAACTGTAGCAGATAGTATCCAATTAGATTGCAAATGTGGTCAGATTAGAGAGGATATGCGACAGACAACATACTAATCCTTTGACATATTTTAATTTTCTGGATATAATATCAAAAGCCCAGAGGTAAATCCGACCTATTTTACTGCCCAAAACTTCAATAAATTTATCATTTCTCGTGCATAAAAACTCTATTAGTGCAAGAGCTTTATATAAATTCACTAGCGGCTAAATCACAACACGGTTGTGAATTGGATGGGCGAATCGATTTTATTCGTAGGTAAGTAGTTTTTGCGAAAGTCAAAATGGGTTTTTATCATACGCAACCGGTATAAAAGCCAAATCGAGAATTTAAGGTATCTGATTACAATAAAATAGATTGGGTTAAAATTAAGAATTTTTTTAATTGTTTTGTTTTAAAACCCATTTATTTGAATCTTCAAATCTGTGTTTGCTTTATTTTTACGAATAATAGAATCCAAATAATGGAAATTTTTTTATAGAAATTCAGATATCCGAAAAAGGAACCAGATATTTTCCATCACTTCATCACAAGCAGTACTCAAAATTAAATTAATTTACGTTTTGCTCCACCAATTCATTTTTATCTGCATCGGAATACTTTAGTGAATGTTCAACAGAATTCTAAAATAAGTCATTGAATTAATCAGTGAATTAAATTTTATATTGCTAATAACTTACTACCATTTAATAAAAATACATATTCTAAGTACATTATATTATTGATTTTTCGGGTTTTAAGGAATTACTCAATACTTTCCCAATTTTAACTATATTTTGATATTAATTAACGATGAAAAAGCCAAGACTCTCCAAACCACCAAAGTGCGCCAACCAAAAACCGATAATTTATAAGAGAACAAGCATCTGTATGTGCTGTTTACACAGACACACACAAAAAAAATATTATTGCCCGTCTTTCACTGTCAACAGAAACAAGTCTTTTCTTAAGAATTTTGCCTACAAAAAGTTCATCTTTCATTGGACTGGTCCGTCTCGTACACAGCGTGTTGCGATTTAATCGCTAGTTATAAATTCATTTAAACCATACTTTCCACAATAAGAAAGTTGCGAAACCACAAAGTTTGACTATAGATTACTAGAATTACTATGCGGAATTCGATTTGAAATTTAAATACCCCAATTTATATCCTTAATTTTGAATTCATTCACGCTTTTTCCTTTAGTATTTTGTAGAAATCATTCATTGTCTAATATTAATCAGATGTTTAATATTAATTACGAGTATCGATATTGACTACTCAAAGAGTTACAACTAGGTATAATTTGTCCTAAATGGGATTAATGATTCAAGAACTAGGCAGGATCATACCGAATCAAAGACATGCTAACGCACTGAATGCAGTTGACTTAATTTTTTCGTGTGCAAGAGAACATTATATTAATGCAAAGTTAATGATAAAAGATATGTTAAGCATTTCACAAAAAATAAGGCTAAAAATCAAACCTCACAAGCTCTTGAGTAACTTCAAGAAGGTTCTTGGATATTTGGTGGATGGTGGCCTCCTCAGAGCTTGGTTGATGAACGTACGATAGGAAGTACGAAGGTTCTGGAACATCTACGAAGAATAAGTAGCCAAGGATTAAAGAAAATTCTCATTTTATAACTACAATTACTCCTAATGGACTTTTTAGAGATCTTTGGTTTCATGGAGATGGTATAGCTCAGCTATACCACCTGGGATCAGAAACAGCAACAACTCCTTACAGAACAATATCCATTCTTCATTGAATCTCTCACAAGACTTAAAATTTCAAAATATTCATACCTCCATATAAAATAAAATTTATCTTTTCGCTCCAATAGTTAATTCGATTATTAACATTTTAAGTTCATTTTAAATTTTTAAAAATTAAAATTTGTAACGCGAAGAAGCAGAAATAGCTGCCATATTTTTTGGTCACCTTCAAAAATTTTTTTAATTGGTTCAGAAACTAAACTTATTTTTACAATTTTATTATTAAATCTCAGAATAGCGTTTAAACTCTTGGAATAATAAGCATGAACATTGTTTCTAAAGACCGAATTATGAAATCGTAATTCACATGCTTAGTAAATCATCCAATTTAGATGAGCTTTTTTGAGAACATCAAGACTGGTTTAGGATGGATCTTATGTGCAATCGTAATCATACGAGAGCGAAACCAAAATTGACATATATAATTTAAATGTTCATGCTACTTCAGATAGGCAACATTTAACCATGACGAATTTCAAGGGCACTAAAATTGATTCCATTACGAGTATTCAATGGAACCGGGACTCAATTCGTAGCTCTCTATAGTTTCGAAACCGAGTCAATCTCCATAAATATCAGTGAATTCTGTACTCCGATTTCAATCGTCTATGAATACATTGCGTTTCTGTCGCATGTCAGTGGTCCGTGTTTATTGCTATTTCAAGTTTATACAATATGAACTTTGGAGAAGCCTGTTACGAATTTCCTCAAAGTTTTAAATTCCAAATTCATTTGGAAAGAATCTACACGGATTTTTCTTTGGCATATAAAGATTATTGAATATATTTCTTAAAACTTTAGACTAATATTGCTTAAAATATCTAATACCCATATACATTTATTTTTCAAAAGTAATAAAATCTAGTTGTTTGTAAAAGTGATTAATTTGTTGTAATAAAATTAATTACGTTTTCATGGCCTCGTATTTTAGTTATTTTTTCCTTTTAAAAAGTTTCTTTAGTTAAACTCAAATTTGGATATCTAGAAATGTCAAAGAAATATCATTTATTAAGCGAAGGACAAAACAATTTATCCCAGTTAGACATTTTAGTATTCGGCAAGACTTCAATTTCCTAAATTTCGAATAATTTGCGTTAACAACATGCTTCGAAATTCTAGTTTTTGACTGTATTTAATAATTTTTAAGCAACCTTTAAACTGAAGGCAGTCGATGCCATGTTTCTGTTTCTAACTTTATTTTCTTACTGTTTTAGATGCTCATTGCAGTCAAGGTACACCAGTTTATTCCGTTTTTAAAGCAGTTTTGGATTTATAAAAAAACTGAACGGAATTCATTTATAGTTATTTCCCCCATGAATGTTAACCCAGATTTTCTAGGCAGATTTATGACGTTGATAGCTACCTAGAGACTGAGGTGCAAGAGAATATAGATGCCACAGGTGTCAGTCTTAGGAAATGCCAAAGAGGCAAAACATTAATGCGTTTATGTCACTTTAAAAATTCAAATCTGATGAGGGAGCTCCATTTACACTTGTTAAAGCTCCATTTACACTAAGAGGAATGAAAAATGTTACACTCTAATCGCTATTTACTCTCGCAAAGCTTTAGGACGCACTTTATTAAAATTATTAATTCTATTTTTACGGAAAGCTTTTCACCATTCAGTTTCTAGATGTCCTTTCAAAGAAATTATTTGCTCATAAAATTTGGTAAAATAAGTTGCATCAAATTAGTTTTTAATTTGAGTTATAACGGGTTCGAAATTGCAAACAGTTGCACTTATAAAAACATCACGTTTTCGGAATTTCGAGTATATGCAATTCGTCCATTCATATACTCTTTGAGTGGAAGTTCGGTTTTTCATTGAAAATTTCAGATGCTGTGTGCTTTATAGATATAAAAATCGCTTTAACTTGTGAAACTTCATACCTTCCGTAGGCAGCTGTACAGTAAAATTGTTGGATTCAACATCCTCTAATGCTGATTCATTTGCCGTCAGAACTCGACCAGATGCTGTAGTCAGCAACAGGAACAATCTAGGAATACATCATAGAATATATTGTTTCCAATTTTATAAACATTAGATTATTTATAAATGCAACTGGAGAAATTAAAAACGCGATTGAAATGAGAAGGAAGGCGAGATCTTTTAACTGAACTCCGTTAGCACAAAATGCCAAATATTGTTACAATCGTTCCGATATTTTCCGCTCTTCAGAATAGCGGAACAATGTCGTAGTGATATAGTATAATATCTTCTTCTGACAGGGAATAATATTTTAGGCCAATATCTGAAAAATTGGAAATAATTTTCCCACGAATAAATTGAGATTTTTTCCGATAGGAATTCGATAACAAGATTAATGTTACCATCGTCACAAAACTACTAACCGATTAAAATCAGTAGATATTTGCATGCTTTATTTAGGGTGAAAAGAGTCACGATTTTTAACCGCTCAGAGACATTATACGACAGTGATATATTTTTATTCATAGCAATTCATTGATAAAAGCAAATTTGAATAATTAAACAGGCAAAAGGAATTGCTTTATTAATAGAGAAAAGAATGTTGTTTATATGAAGTTGCACTAAAAACAAGATAAATTCTGCAAACGCCACTCATATAGCATTTAAATTATTTTTATTTTTGAAATTTTAAGCCGCAATTTCTGATTTTGCTGAAATCTATGAATTGTCTTTAGTCATGAAGAAATGAATTATTAAATTGCAGCAATGAATAGATTTTATGTATTAATATGTCAAATACCTAACAGAACTGTAAGAATGTTTGCATTTTTTGAACAAAAATGTAGTGCAAGACATTTTATTGAGAATAATTTGATATCTAGCTTAAATATATGCATTACATTTTTTAAAATATAATTTCTATTGCGCCTACATGGAAAAGTAATGCTGCATACTGAAATAATGCCAACGCCATCAGAGTTGAGACTCCGAGTTTTGAATTACAGTCAAATTGCAAAAGTGAGTGACACCTCAATTGGATACCTGCTTTCCAAACTTCACACCAGGAAATAATGGGAAATGTGCATAAGGCAAATGTAAGCAGTTGCATGTAAAAAATCGATAGGAAATATACTGCATTTAAAAATAAATAGCTGCACATTCCTTCATCGCTTGTAAGAAATTACGTCCCTATTAAAGAAAGATTTTATACTATATCCCCCCGAACGTTATTTTTGATATTCTGGATGTCGTACAATATCGTGAAGATAAAAGAACAGTATTTTAAGGCGAGATTAAAAAAAGCTCCGAAAGACAACAAAAAAGTTGCAATGTAACTTACACCAATCCACTTGAGAAAAATTCCATGCGAACCATTCTGGTGAATAATTACAAAACTCAAGTCGGCTAACTTTCACCAAACTATATACGGAAGTATTTATTTAAATTGATTGATTGATCATATCAGGCATACTGGTCTTCAGATACTGTTGGAAATGCACATTACGTTTTATTTGATATATTAAAATTACAGAAAACATGTCATCTCTTCATCTTCATTTTTTTTCTAATCATAATATCCATAACCATTTACATTGACTTAATTAGTGTGATCGGAAAATTAATAACGATCAATTCCCTAAATGTTCAAATCTTTACTTTATTTTTTAAACTAATATATTAATAACGTTATTATATTTAGAAAGGAATGAGTAATCTTTTATTTATCAAGATAGGGATGTGTTAATATTTAAAAAAACCTTTCTCCAAACTTCATCTGTGACATTTTCAATTTTTTCACCAACATCATCCGGTGCTTTAACTCCAGGGCGACATTAATTCGAAAAACGAAAAAGCAGTTTTGGCTTGCAGTGCTAAGCAGACCTCAAGCAGAGTAGTTCGTAAACAGTAAACAGGAACTATTGTATTTTTTTGTATTAAGTAATTGGACGCAGAATTTAGCATTTGTAATTCTGATTAATTCCACTGCTTTTTAATTAAAATAAAAATGGGTGTTGACGTTATTAGTGCATGTTATGCCTTGTCAGTTGCAGCGGGTGGTGTTATGGGATATGTTAAAGCAGGTAAAAATTCCTTTCTAGTGCTATTGATATATAAAATTGCTTTTTACTTATATTACAGTGAAACTGTAATTTCGTTCAACATAGAATTACGTTGAGATTGCAGAAAAATATGACGCCACGTTATATCAGTAATTCCATATGAAATACAAAATTTACATTTGTTAAATAGAGTTGTCGAAATTTATCTGAAAATGTAATTACATAATCATGATAATTGCAAGGGTATTCTTTTCGATGTTTGAAACTAGATTTATTTCATGCCTGTCATTAAACTTTCCCACTTAAGTCTTTTCTGCATATATGCATTTTAATGATTTAAAGCAATGGTATATTTACTTTGTAAATATTTTATATTTTGAACACAAATCCCTTCCTCTCTGTCCAACAAAGAAATAGTAATATTAAAGAAAGAATCTCAAATCAAAAGGAACTAAGCAACCATATTGAGAATAAAATACAAACAAATGCAAGCAAAACCATCCAATGCTTGTGGTAATATTAAAAGAACGTAACAATTCTTTTCAGTTATTAAAATTTTGGTGCAGTTAATTTTTCTCACTCTTTTATTGTAAGAAGAGTGTAGATGTTTTACATGCATTAAGTCAAATAATAGTTCATTTATTTCACTTTATAAATTCTAATATAGTGAGAAGGAAATGAAAAATATGTTAAGCCCTTAATACTATTGTCAGTGTGCGTCAGATAATTTCTCTTTTTTTAAAGCAACACTAACATATCTATTAATAAAAAATAAGAAAAAAATAAACATCTTTCTTTTTTTAGTGAAATACTTTAAAGATAGAAAATTTGGCATATTTAGAAAAGTACTTTTTTTTAAATGTATTTTTACTAGTTGGGAGAATTTATTAATTTTTTTAAATTTCAATGATCATCATACTTTTTACCTGGATTTCTTTCATTTTCAGTCATTATGATGTGTTATTATTTTTCTTTTTTTTCCCCTGGAGTTTTAATTTTATGATATAATTTCCATTTTCAGTATCTTTTTCTACTTTTTTAATATTAAATAATAATAATAATAATTTAATAAAATAATAATAAATATTAAATTACATCACAGAAACTTATTTTCAGATTTCTGAAATGAACTGCTGACAATTTCTTATCAATGTTTGATTGAATGCAATATTGGAGTAAAATCTTTTCTTTCAAATAAATGATAGTTTGTGAAATATTTCATTAAATAGGAACATGTGTACTTTTCTTTTTATTTCGTCTTTCTGTAATGAAAATTTCTTTACTTAATCAAAATTCATTACATAATAATTGATTATTGCAAATTTTCACAATCATTTAGTATTAGCCACAAAATAGTAAGGTTGGCTATTGTGCCATAAAATGAACCGAAACATTGCATATTGAATGTTATTTGTACTACTAATGTTACTGTTTTCTTTTTTGGATTTTAGAAATTTAATTTTTTTTATTGAGGAATTACTATACAGTATACATTTTTTTTCCTTATAACTCTACATTAGCATTTATTTCAAGCTATGTTTGCAATTCCAAGTAAAGTTATATTCATGCTTAAAATGTTAGGTGTGAGGAATTTCTTTATATCTTATATTTTTGTTACTTGTAGCATATTGACTAGCAAACATAATAAGGAAGACCATTTTGATACCGAACAATTTTGAAGAAATTTTACTTAATTCAGGAAATAATTTTACTTAATTTGTATTACTTATTGCATTTATTTAATTTGTATTAATCTATAATAACATTTATATTGTAATTAAACTTTAATCAAGTATCGATATTAATAACTTTGAACAATAATTTTATTTGACTATATTCTTAGGTATTTCTAAGATTAATATTATTCAACATTATTATTACATAGTTTTTATTATATGGATAATTAATTATATTATTTAAATTAATTCCATTTTTATAGGCAGTACAAGTTCTCTTATTGCTGGGTTGACTTTTGGAAGTATTTTAGCTTATGGTGCTTATCAAACATCCATGGATGAAAGCAATTTTATTTTATCTTTTGGTTAGTATGCATTTAATTCATAAAATACTTTATTATTATCATTATTTTGTTGAGCAGCATTTCTATTTAATTGCTTCTGATTATTTCAGTCACCACTTCAACACTGGGTGCTATCATGCTGATTAGGTTTTACAATTCTGGAAAATTTATGCCTGCTGGATTAATATGTTCATTAAGGTAAAAAAAAAAAAAAAAAAAAAAAATCCATTTTAATGTTATAATAAATTTGTTGATATTTTTGTATAGCTGGTTGCATTTGCCTACAATAATAGAAGTTAGCATAAAATATGTTGCTCTTAGCGTATTAACTAAAAATTATCTGCAAAACATATCAATTTAGTCGTGAAGAGCAATTTTCCATTGGTACTTACTATGTTATCAAATCAAACGTAAAGTATCGATTTATTTTCACTTTTATTGTTGGTTAAAGATTCATGTTGTGAAGAATAATTGTGAAAAATAATTTGAATAAGAACATTTTATATCAAGAAATATATTTTCTTAAAAAATATTGAGATAATTTTTAAATTGTGCAAGTTTTTTTTAATTTTAGAAATTACATTGTTTTATTATAGTAATTAACATTTTATTAATGCTGTTGGAGAAATTATGATTAATAACTCAGAAACTCAACATAAAGCATCATTCAAATATACAAATATTGATTATGGCGAGCTAAATAAACAATAAAAACTGCAATTGCAAGAATATGTTATATAGTTCAATTATAATTTTTTAATTTTAAATATTAAATTGTTATAGAAACTGTGAAAAGTATAAATTAAATCTAATACATTTTGTTACAGTACATTATTATAAAGTTTCTGCTACATAGCAGTTAATTACAGAAACTTTTAACTATCATTGCAAGAATCTTTTTACTTATGGGACATTTCAGTTAGCTGATAAAATATAAACAGAGAAATTGGATCATTTCTAGCACAAGTTTCTTTTCCTAACTGTGTGTGATCTTGTATGTTATAAATATTTCTATTTGCTCCTCTTCTTTAGATCACAGCAGTAAACTCCTCCGTGGACTTTCCAATCTGAAAATTAGATTACACTAATTATTTGAGTTTGTGGGACAGTACATATTCAATATGATTTTGTAGGTCAAATGTTCACTTGCTTGTTTAATGAGGAAATTTAGAAAAGAAAGTTTTAGCTCGGGTGTTGTCATTCGACCATGATTCTAAATTAACATATCTATCACAAAATTATCCACTTGTCATCTTAATGGGACATTAATATAACTTCACAATTCTTTACTTAAGAATTAATATAATTAATTCATTCACAATGTTTAGTCAATTCATAATCATGTCAATAAGAGTCAATTCATAATCATGCAATAAAAGTCAATTCATAATCATGTCAATAAAAGTCAATTCATAATCATGATGCATAATCAGTGATGTCGATGCATAATCATGATGCATAAATGCACCACTTTTGTAATGCTTTTCCCATATTGAGGAAGAAAATAAGATATATTATAACATTTGAAACAAGAAGTAAATAGGCTTTACTGTTTGTCTTCCAGTTGCCAGGTCACATGACTTTTCATTAAGGATCTAGTTATATAAGAAACATAAAACAAAAATGTAATTATTTAATTTACTTGTTTACCCTACTATCCCCTGCTTCCGTTAACTCCTCTTTATTTGAATCATTCATTAAATTAAAAAAAAAAAATGAATGCATATTGCATGTTGGAAATACTTCCAAAAACAAATCTTCCAAATATAAATCTCTCAGAATTTTGTTCTCTAATAAAATTTATTGAAAAATATTTAGATTATCTTACATGATTTTAAAAATTTAGTAACTTGCATTTTATTTCATTGTGTTTTACTCTAATTTTTTTTCTCTCTTTCCAGTGGTCTCATGTTAATGAGGTTCATCTACAAAAACATGCTGTCAAGTAGAATTGCATAAAAACATTCCATTCTTGATTATGTTTTCAAATAGCAAACTGACTAATGTGGATAATAAAATGAATTCATTAGTTAGAGATGAGCTTATATACAAATTACTTTAAAATGAATTAGTTTTTATTTACATAATTTAAAACAGTATTGATGAAAATCGATTAAATCTGAACTCTTAATTGTTTGAAATAAATTATTCAAAGCTTATTTGTTTGAATCATTTATCAAATATGTATTTAATTTTCTAATATTTTTAAAGAATTACATTTGAATTCTCCCATTGGTTTAAAAAAATAGTACTTTCAAATGAAAAAAGGATATTGCAGATATTTCCAGATAATTGTTATACTGAAATGTTTTAATTTTTTTTTTTTTTTTTTTTTTTACTTTGTAGCAAAGCACACATACATTATGAGCATTCATTACAATAGGATAAAATTTGACCTTAAAATGTAAGCAGTTACCTAAAATAATTACAAAATTAATCATTTAGGTTTTGTAGAGGTGCATTTAACTGTTTTCAAATAACAGGGATATTGTTTTGAATCTATATCATATTAAAATTATGACTAACATTATTTGCAATTATAGGTGTGGTCTTATAATTTGAATTCCATACTTGTACATAATATCATGTTAGTATATACTGTATTTGTTATGTTCAAGTGTCTTCTTATCTTTGATTAAGAATTTGATATTTTATATGGATTTAAATAAAATCTTTTGTTAAATAATATTTGTAACGAATTATTTTTTAACATGTTCAATGAATACTGCAGCCAAAATATAATTACTTGCATATTATTTGTTTTCAAGAGATTTATAGTTCATTTTCAGCTGTAAATTTTTAAAATCTTATAAAGTTTTAAATTAATATTAGAGCAGTGTGATTGATAGTCATATAATATTACAAAATTCATTTTTAATTATACATTTTCTTTGAATTTTGTCATTTGAAAATGATTCAGAATTATGAGAGTAATATACTATTTTGAAATAATATTGTTTGTAGATAAAATATTTGTTTGTTTTCTACAACTTTGATTTAAAAAAATTACTCTTGATAAAGTAGAAGTTTTAAAATTCATGTATATGTAAGTATAATAAAATTTATCATTTTCATTCATAAAATATAAATTTTTTGCAGAAATGAAAAATATTAAATCAAATTTTAACTTAATTTCCAATTAAAATGCCACTTCAAAATGCACTTTCTCAGTTTTATTCATTAAATATGAAAATTTTGAGTTAATTTTCTTTAGTTAACTCAAAACAGCAGCGGACATGAATTGATTATTTGCCATATGGATTTACAAATAATGATTGAAATACATGTGATTGTGTTCTATTATTTATTAAATATCCATATGTTAGAATTAAATAATTTTAATATATTTTGTAGTTAAAGTTACAGTTAGAATCTTAATTGCTGCTCTTAAAATGTTCTGAATAAGGCAAGTTAAATGTGGGTTAAAAAAATTGAATGTTTATGCTCCCAACCAAGCTTTGGAAAACAAGTTTTTAAATCTCCACCCTTAATACTTTTCAACAATTCAGATTCGCATAAATCAACATATGTCATTTATAAGCATTATGATCTGAAACAAATACTATATTGAATCCGTAACATTATGAATTTCCTATGTTTTCTTAGATGAATCAAACTGAAAATATATGGGAAATTCTGGAAATAAAATACTTTACCTAATTGGAAACAAAAAAAAGGGTGGGGAGGGTCAATGGTGGTTCACCAGTAGCTTCTACAGAGCCAATTTATTTATAGCAAAAATTATTTTAGTTTCAATCTCAGATGGTAAAAAATTGATACAAACACAATATCACAGAAGTTTCAACAACAAAATAAAACCTTTATTTAGATAAATATCTGAATATAAATAACAATATTTTCAACAGAAATAACTTCAACCACATAAATAATATATTATCAAAATATGACTAGATGAAAAAAAAAAGATTCGTTGGATCTGAATTTGATTTTAAATTGGAAAATAATTAAAAAATGGTGATTTCATTCTTTCAAATCATAAAATATGGATCAAGATATGCTAGAATTTATTCTAGTGTAGTTTAATTAGAAATATATTTAAAAAAAATTGTTTAAACAATTACATTAAAATCAATTCTAATTCTTGTAACCTTTTAGGAAATTTTATAGTATTAAATTACATGAATTATGCATTAAAATTTATACAATTATTTTCAAATCAAATTTAATAAAATATACAATATTTTTTTACATTTGATATGTTTTGAACAAAATAAGACATCAAAAACTTAAATACAATTTAAAGAAACTCAGTTACTGGAAGAAAGCATACAATATTTAATACAAAATTTTTTTTATGAAGTTTAACAAATTTTCCAAAAAACCTGTATAAGAAAATGTGAAAATATTGAGCACAATAATGAATTTAAATGCAGTTATAGATCAATCTAAACACTTTTACAAGTAAAAAAAAAATTAAATTTGACAGTCTATTTTATGCATTTAAATTGTTAACATATATTTCTTTAATACTTGGGGCCAAAGCAAAACTATATTTTGTTTTGATACGATTTCAGAATAAATCATTAACCAAAAATAAATTAAAAACAGTTTAAATACATACACTACCAGTGAATATAATTTTTCTTAATAAAAAAATTCTAAATTGATCTATCCAGATCTATACTATATTTCATATTAGCACAAAGAATATTCTTATATCTAGTATTACCATAAAAATTGTTACAAACAGTAGGCAGATATTATATATCACCAACTACTCATGAGGTAAGAATATGCAAATCCTTGTGCGTTAAAACACACAAAAGATAATATATTTCATTAGGAAATAGATTAGACATAGTTACAATAACATTAAAATGTTGGAAAAATAAATGATTTTAAAATAACCAAATTTAATAAATGGTTGTATCAGGATAAGGAAATCTATATGTTTATTTCATATACTTATGTAATGGTAGTCAGTGAAAAGTGAGCTCATGACAAAATCCCCAATTAATCCTGAATTCATGATTTTTTTTGTAATTATTGCTTTTAAAGTTGTACTAGATTAAAAATAGATGACAATGGCAATGCTAAAATCTTTTTTGATTTCAGTTTGTACCAGATGCATCCTAATAAATAATCTCATAATGAATAACTTAGTTGCTGGCATTCTGAACAAGATGTGTGTTTATAATTTAAATTATTTATCATATTGCATATAGAGTTGTTGATTCTAATTATGACCCAACAGGTAATTTTCTAAACCATTAGAAATAGGTATATACTTGAAAATGACTTGAAGTATTATATTTTATGCTTTTTGAATTAATAAATATACTGCAGAAAAAAATTACAAATTTAGAATTTCTATATTGTCCATGCTCCTAATAATTATTTTAATAGAATATTCTTAATACATATTTTAAACAAAACAATAACAAAAAAGTTCCATTCTTCCATAACCTAGTTTATATAATTATAAAGCTTTGAATTTTTTTTATTTTTCACTCATTAGTAGCTATCTCTAGGAAATGCCATGCATTGCTTTGAGAATCTCCATCAAGCTTTAAAATGATCCAAAACAGTGGTATTCAAAATTTCATAATTTGGTCAGTTTTGGTTGACGAACTGAAGCTTCAAATATTAGTATGTTAAGAATATTTTACTATGCATGACCAAGTGAAACTTTTCAAAATTAGTAATTTTTTTTCAGCAGAACATTTATTGACAACAATATACAATATAATTTTTAAAAATTAAATTTACAACATTTTTTCAATGGACAGTATTTGTCTGTTTTTTACAGTTTATAAACTCAACTATTGCACCCACTAAGCAGCATGATATTATATTGATAAGAATCCCACATTAACAATCACTGTGTATCTTACATGCAAATATAACTACCCAATCGCAGCATTTCTACCCAGTATCACAAAATCCATATTAGAATGATAACATCTTTTTCTTTGAGGCTTAGATTGTGAACTTCAAAAAATTGTAATCAATAACACCAACAACTTCATATTGTTCCAGATTGCAACAATGTGAAGAGCTTAATTAACAAACAGATTTCACATACACAGAAGATATTTGGTGGAATCTAAACTAAATGTCATGGCTCAAAAAAAGAAATAAAATCTCTCCTAAGTGTTTGACATTAAAATTTAAATAAATGACATATACATGAGTAAAATAGACCATGAAAGTTATTGACTTTTCCCCCACAGCCTGCTATTTTAAAGGAAATAGTAGTGATATTATAAATGCATCTTCAATGTATGTTTAAAAAAATCAATTGGTTAAAATCTCATTAAAATTGCTTTCATGATTTTATTGTATCAATGTAACATCTTTATGGTAAGACTAGTTATAATAGTTAAGTATAAAGAGATATTTACTGTATCATGTCATAAAGAGGGAAATACCAAACTACATACACCAATGGGATCAGGAGAATGTGAAAGGTCTTTAAAAAAATTTTTATAATAAGGGAATTCTATATTTAGAGCAATATTTTTAAGTAAAGCTTCCTTAATTCTGTAAATAAAATTAAACATTTATAATCTCGAAAAGTACTTAATGCAGTCTAGAATAAATTAGAATAACATTTTTTAAGAAACACCAAAGCATTTTATAGCAACCATTTTTTCACCACATCTAAACGTGTATTTTGCATATTTTCTATGTTGAGATATAATAAAAATATTTTTCATCTCATAGTCTTGTAAAAAATTAAGCTTAGGATAAAATACTACTATTATCAGCATTCATCTTGCAAAAAAAAAAAAAAAAAAAAAAATACTGCCATGGTTTTTAGTTATTTTCATACACTCCACGTTTTTTAATGTATTAAGAGTTCATAGATATTTATTTTATAATAAATTGTTCGTACCCTTTTTAAAAAATAAATTGCACCATGCTTCAAATGATATGAGCAATTCCTAAGTTTTCAACTTATACATAATAAATTAACATTTATAATCATAGCAAAAATTCAATGTTGTTCAAAACGAGACACATAGAAAATATCAAGTAGTATTCTTCTCTAATAATCAGTGTTGAAATAACATTTTATAAAAAGTTTAAAATGGAAGACAAAATCTGAAAAATGTAGAATTGCAATAAATAATTTGTTTCAATACAACAAATTAAATGCACTCTATTGAATTTTAAATAAAGTGGTGTAGAAAGTCTATAATGCAACTAATATACATAAGCAAAAATAATTATATGATGGATATGATTTTACAAAATGAATGGAATTTCAAGTCCACTTAATATCAATAAAATCATATAAATTAAACATGAAGTTTCATATTCTCTAATAAAAATATTTTTCTATTAAACTAAGCAAATCAAACATACAATAAAATTATTTTATAATCTTCATATTTAAAGAAGACATGAAAGTTAGAAATTCAGATCAACAAAAAATGGAACTTTGATGCAATGATCAAGATATTTAATGAATACTAAATATAGAAAATAAAAAAAAAATAATTGCCATAAAATTTCCCATAAAAATTAAAAGTTCATATATCTAAGAAAATTAACTGAATGGAAATACTTAAAAAAGATCAAAACTTGTAAATAGAAGTTAATTTCAGATGAACATAAAAAAAGATGGTATTCTTTTTTAGTAACATAAAATATAAAGTACACAATATAACGGTAAATAATAATAATAACAAAGATTTTTTCCTAAAAAAAACCTTAAATTCCAGTAATTATTCTAAAATATTCAACAACAATCACTGAGCAAAAGAAAGAATAATGGAATGTATATAAAAAATAGGATTACAAACAGATGTATAAAGAGTTTCATTAAATTATTATTTTCCATCAGATCATTTTTCCCCCATAGATGGTCACCAATTTTAAAGTAAGTTTTTTTTTCCCTGAATTCAAATTTTGGAATCAAAATCTCCTTAATGTGTGAAGTGAGCTTGAATAATGTAATAAATGAATAAAATGAAAGGGAATAAACTTATTTGTAAATTAATGACACAAAGGACAAAATTATGGGTGTGTGAAGAAAACAGGTTTATATTTAGAAAGGGAAGGGAGTGGGGTGCTGAATTCTAACAGAAATTAACATTACAATGATATGTGTTTGCAAGAATACATCAAATTGAAAAGGAACAGCATAAAGGTATAGATTTATACCAAAAAGACAAAGCTTGGTTAAAAATAAATATAACTTTAAACAAATAAAAAAGAAAGATACTAAAAAATATTATTACTTTCAGAGTATTAATATGATTTTTATTTGTACCAATTAATCTTAGAATTTATAACTTGCATATATATATATTTGGATTTTTTTTTTTAAAAAGGATATACCTTTGGAACAATTCATAAGTTTCTAAACAGTTGTTCAACAATCACCACACTATAAATATATGTACAAATTTTGTACTTTAAATCACTAAATAAAGTACACTCAAATCACAGAAGTTGAAATCTAAAGTCATGCATAATAATTAAAATAAAAATATAAATGCACAAATAAACTTCTATATAATGTCAAATAATTCAAATTATTACAATTTAATGAGATTGAATGATTTTAAAAAATTGAATTAATGAATACAGCTTAACATTGTAAATTATAATGCATCTTTTAGTAAAGGAGAAAAACAATTATCTTCCAATATTTCTTCAAACAGTTTGATATAAAGAACAATTTTAATACGATATTTAATAAAAAAATGCAATACACAATAAATATGATTAACATAAAATATTGCTAAATACATAGTAGTATACACTGAAAACTAGTATTGCAAACTACATAAAATATTTATCAAACAAGATAAAAATTTCATAGTCTTAAGTTTCTTCTCAATGATAAACTCTTCATAAGTGAAAACTAGCTGCTTCATACAATTTACAAATATAGAAATCTGAGCTTACTAGGAAAGTCATTTTAAAGCATACTTCTAGTCAAAAAAATATTTTAAAAAGTCAAGATTTCCTTAAAATGCAATATATTATAATAGACCTATTCTTAATTTGTAAGCTGAAATACTTTTAAATATTAGCTTTAAACAAAAACAGCAGATATCTGTACAATTTTCTACCAAAACATATATAAATCTTTCAGAGATTTAAGTAACCACTACTTATGAAGGAATGGAGGTAAACAGGCAAGACACTTAAAATTTTGATTCTAGACTACAGGAGAAATAAAGAGCTCAGTAATTTATCCCTTGAGGAGATTAACATTATCGGTCAGCTCTTTGATCGTTGTAAACATAAACACCCACACAGAAATATACAATATGTATATATGTAATGTATACAATATATATATATAGTTTCTTATATAAAAAGATGACTATGAAACGAACACTGTGTGTGATTATGACTTAGGCCTTTCTGTATGATATGGATGGCTCAAAAAGGCATTAAAATACTTGCATCTTCTCTGTCTTGCTTGGAAGGAAGATCGTGATATTTGTTACAAACTAGAGATTCTGAAAGATTCACACAAAATGAATTTGTACTACAGGAAAATAGATGTTATAAGCTACTTCAAATATTAAAAATTTGAATATGTTGCTTTGTGCCACAATTTATTTTAATATCCACAGATTACATTAATCACTAAACTCATTAATGGATTAAAAAAATACTACTATATTTTTCGGTTCAAAATTTCATTGCTAAAAAAATATAGCATTTATTGAGCAAATGATTTCCCTATTTAATTTTATCAGCTTTTTCCTAAGTAAAATCTAGCTATGGAATGACATTATGAAATTTATGTGTCAGTCTTCAGATATGTCAAGGAAACTACAATCTTAATTTTGGAGATAAGGCAAAGGTAGAGAAAAAATAAAGTGCACAAGTTTTGTCCTGGCTATGCTGTTAACTAGCCTTATTAAAAACATTGATGGAAAGGTACATATTTTTACAGTAAATTGCTAAATGGTGGAAGCGTTAACATAAATTTAGGCCAATTTCCTCTGAAAAATCCCACAGGAAAGCAATATATCTCTATTTATTAAAATTTAAGCCAGATTTTTTTAACTGGATGAAACTTAGATTTAGTAAGGTAGCTTTGAGTGACAGATGTCAGGAATCCTTGATTCAAAAATTCTAATGCTTTCAGAATCAAAAATAATTACTTAAAAACAACAATGGATTAGTATGACATCAAAAATACCCAAAATTCAATAATTTGAGATGAATTTAAGGGAATAAAATTTTATTTGCATAATTCAAAAGCCTGCCTCTTTTCTTTCTCTTTAAAAAAACCCGATTACAAAAAAGAAACATGTGTCTTAGGCAATTTTATCATATAGATTTAAAATTTGATAGCTATTTCTTACTCAATGAAAATTACAGTCTTCTTGATAAGGAATTTCTACTTAATTTCATTAGTCATTATATGCAAACATTATGAATTCAGATTATTTCAACATTTCATAAACTAAAAGAACTTCACCCTCCCACTCCCTGATAAAAAAAAAAATGTATTTTGGTACAATGTTTTTAAGAAGAAAAAAAGAAAAAAATCACTAGAAAGCTAGCCAAAAATCACAAACATTTACCATTACAGAATTTTGAATTTCTCCATTCCAATACAGGGCCCCTGAGTTTCCAGAACTATTCTTTTTATATTTTTTTTCCAAAAATATATACTTTTTTTCCCCTAAACAGTGCTACAGAGGTCACAATGAAACAATTAGAAATTACCTTCTTTTGAGGAGATATCTATGAGAAACTCTAAATAACTTGAGAAAGTTTCACTCCATAGTTTACTGTTTCATCACAAATATGATGGTTGAATTTCTTAATCAGAGGAAATCAAAATTATTATTAATTACTATTAGATGGCAAAAGGGAAAATATACATTTTTTTTTTTTTTCCTTACTGAGAAAGAAAGTGTTTTGTTCTTTGCCATACCTCCCTTCCTTTTTTTAGGAAATTTCGTGATTTTATTAAGTTATTATTTTGACAATACTCATTTAGAATTGCCCTTTGACTTTGAGAAAAAAAAAAAGAAAAAATCAAATTGATTAACAGATTTTCTATGAAATAGAACTTTTGATACCATTTTTTGCTAAAACAGTCTCTTTTAAGGAGACTGGCCAGCTTGTAATAACAGACTCAGTTTGTTGTTGTTGTTGTTATTTACTTACCAATATGTTACTGGATACTCAGATAAAACTAAATGAATACCTATTTATATAGCCTATAAATCAAACTATTTTCTGTTGTTGTTACTAGATTTTTGTGTCCTGAATCCATCAAGCCCTTTACCCTAAAAAAATGCAGCATAATTGAAATCCTTCAAGAAAGTCAAATTTGACTAATGGCAGATTTCCGATTAGACAGTGGTTTGAAATGGCTACAGACACAATGATTACAATACATTTTTAGCTTAATTGTCAAACAAATAAATTTGTAAAAAATACAAATTCTGTGACTTATAAAATTTTAGGATTATAATATGTGAGTATTAAAAGCATTATTAAATAAATTTCAGTATATTAATTAGTTATTTATAATGTATAGGAATATTAACTATTCATTTAATCGGTTATGTTATATTTCACGTCAGAAATCTTACAAAATAACCTTTAATGTTATATTTATTTCCCATGATATGCATATTAAAAAATAAATAAAAATATCCATTTTTACAAAGCTGCTAAAATAAATTAGATAATAAAGATAAAACATTAATATGCAGATTAAAAATGGACTGAAATGTGAAATTAAATTGACTAGTAATTAAAAGAAGTGTCTCGTAATAAGCATTGTCTAGTATTACAAAAATACCTAAGCCCTCCAATTCTCAGAAAAACTTAGATATGTTTTGATTATGCAAGGCCTATCAAATATTTATGATTAATAAGAAAAACTTTGTTGCAATGAACAAATGTCATTTAGTATAGTCAACATATTTTAATATTCAAAGAACTGTAACAATTATTAGATTGAAAAAAAAAATCTTACCATTACAAACATGCACGCTACACTCCAAAGATTTCTAGAGTAGAAGTGAACTTCAATGCTTACTGAAGGCCCATCTAAAAATATATATAATAAAATGTTGTCAAATTCTATAATATTTAATCTGTAGATTGTATAATGAATGTATTTTAATAAAAAATGGCACTAAAAAATTGATAATTAATTGAAAGAATTGCAAAAAAAGAGTACAAAATAGCTTTGATATGATGCATTCTTGAGAGAATTCTAAAGACAAGTGCAATTTAAGAATCAAAATAGCTTTGCTTAAGTTTTAAAAGACCAAAAGTAATCATATGACATACAGGAAACTGAAAAATGAATGCTACAATTACAAATTTAAATGAATATCTTATTTTAGTTTTAAATAATTTTATTAATTAATAAATGTCTATGAAAATTCATTAGTAGGAATAAGTTCAATGAATTGCAAAGCATTTTTTGGTTCATTTTAATTAAACTCTGAAATGAAAAAAATAAGCACAAGAAAGTATATCTTAAGAATCAATGGTTATAAGCGATATTTCACTTAGGCGTGATATTTTATATCTTTGTATAAAATAAAAATACATTTTAAAATGAGGATTTTTTTTTTTTAATTTGAAGATTAAATTGGCTGTCTCAAGTCAAAGCACAAATGAAATAAATCTGAAATTTCATTCTTTTAATTCTCAAAATTTTAAAAGAAAAAAATGAAATGCTGATATTTTACAGATAATTATTTCCTTTGATTCTTCGTTTAGCTGATTTGAAAATTCAGAATGAAAACAATGAACTTTCTGTAAATGTTAGCATGGAGGAAATAGGAAAAATTTATTCTAATCATAATGAAATCCATACTTAGGAGTTGAATTCTTACTTAAGCTTTCTAGCAACTGATCTCCAAGATCTATTACTCTCAGGAGGACTTGTATCATCTGGAAGAGTAGATGCATCAGTACTGGTTGAAGGGGGAGCTTGAGATATACTGGAAGATGCCATACTGCTTGGAGACTACGAAATGGACAAAATTATTATTTACGCAGGATAATGCAGAGATCATATTTGTATTAGTTATTTTGTTACTCAAAAAGTTTACAACTTTTTTTTAAATTTATCTTGACATTTTTGTCCTCATTCAAATTAAGAAAAAGATTAAGATACTATAGCTGTATAATATTATGCTTCCATAGCATCAGGTTCATTATTTTAACAAAACCCAAACAAACAGATCAATTTTGAATAACTGTTTAAGTTTATACAGAGGAAAACAATTATCATATCTCTGGTAGTCATAATTTTGAACTGAAGCCAAAGTAATTACTACATTCAAATGAACAGTACATGCAAAATGCTTTAAAAATAATACAATTATTTAAATTTGCAGGGATAGCAAAAAATAAAAGACTTCACAACACCATTAGATTATTCTTTGTTTTCATTAGATACAATTTACAGAAATGAAAAATATTCATACACGTTTCATTTTCAAACTGTCTTAAAAACATTACTTAGTTGTCAAGCATTTATTGGATACGTGTTTCAAATGAATAATGTTCAGCAAAAATTACGAGTTGGTATTAGACTGATGTTTTTAAGGGTTGAAGGGCTTGAGAATATCTTGGGCTGATAGTGGTTTCTCTTCAGATTCCTCTTCATTGTGACTGTCCTCATGTTGTATGCCTTCTTTTCAAATCCTCTATATATGACAAATTGATCCTTCTACAGTTTTCTTAGTTATCTCTCAATTTAAATCAACATTGACCCAAGATTCAGAATTTTCTTCAAAAAACTTTACTGACTTTCTATTGAATGTTTATTTATTGATGTTTTTATTATGACCTTTCATGTTTGGGCCTAAAAATTGATGACGACAAGCAAACTGCTAATCACTAGAACCAGTAAATATTTTATGTATTTAGATACAGAAGATCCATTCCTCGCTATTCTATATAATACAGCACTATTTGAATGTTAGATTTGTGAGCACTGTAAGTGGTAACTATTGCACTAATTAATCAGAACAAAAAAATTTACATATTTGCAAATAAAAATGCAGGAAGACAAAACTGAAGCTAAATTCTTAAAGACAGGAATTTTTAAGTATTAACTTCAAAAGTTTATACAGGCAATACTAATTTTAGATTTTATGAGATTTTTTTTTTATCAAATTGAAATATATTTATGAGATTGTTTTCAGTCCGAGTTCCATTGAATTCCATTATGCAGTTCTGATGAACGCAAAATCAGGAAAATGTTCCCATTCATAATATAAAAGTTCTCCATTATAAAGTTTAGAGATAAGAGTTCTGACCCCAAATATATTTCCCATTTGCCCATAATTTAAAATTTTAAAGTGCATTCATCATAACAATCAAATTGCTTCAAAATGAAACATAGTATGCTGATGTGAAGTAGCAATAGTAACTTTTTTCTTATGGACAATTTTTCTTATATTAAAATAATATATGAATTTATTACTAATAAATTAATCATCATAATGCTCCATATTATATATGTATGATTGTCAGTAAATCAAGAATGATTCATACAAAGCTGAATTATGTTACTGAAACAAAATTTGCATGTTCATATGCATTAAATTTTCAGCTATTTCTAATAACATTAATATTATTTTGAATTTCTTCCCAAAAAGTATGAATAAGAATAAGAATTACGATAGAAAAGTAGAAATGCTTATTTCGTGGGTAAATCTTATCTAACAGATAGTTAAGAGATAAATTAATTTGCTAGAGATAGTCTTAGAGGGCAAATATCTAAATTTTATTTTCTAAATTATGTACATAAAAATCTCGTTTTCAGTAATTGATTTTTTTAGCAGCATTGAAAATCAATAATAAAAAACTTACAGTTGCAGTCACAGGAAGAGTTGGAAATGATGAATAACCATATTTTGACAATATTTTTTGTCTCCTTTCATCCCTTCTAGCTGCAATAGCTTCAGCTGTTTGGGGTGGCCTTTCAGTTGTCCTTTTAGCAGTAGTGTTACCTAGAATAATGAAAAAAATTATAATTTAAAGGTAAAAAAAAAGCTATTAAAGCATTACAATCTTATTTACAATGCACATTAAGAAATATAATATGGCAATATTATTTATCAACAGTGAATATTTCATTTATATTTTTAATAGTTAATTCTTTCTATATAATAGAACATTTAACATTACTTCACTTAATTTGTCCCATAAAATTTAATTTTTCTAAATTTTTTATTTAGTTTCATTGAATAGTACAGTTTGATATTGTTCACAAAATCGGCGGTTCATAACTTGTTTCACCCCATCTCTTTATTAGTCTTTAAGCATCCTGATCAACACACAAAGAAATTATCATGCTAAGAGTTAAATTGGCTTAACACACACATAAACAAACAATATTGGTAAAAGTTAACAATTATACAGAGTGATAATTAACAAGTTAAATGAAAGGCATATTTGATTTAGTCCTTAAACTTGTTAATGAAGCTGAATTTCATAAAACTAGGTGCAAATAAAGACAAATACAATCTTATATTTGAAGTTGCATCAAATTGATAAATATATTCGTTTTAATACCAGAACATTCTTTCCACAAATTTTAATTCATAAAAAGTAAAAAATTTTTTTTTTATTTTCTCATATATGAAGTATAAAGAAAGTATTGTAATTCAAATAAGTATAAGAAAGCATTGTATTGTCAAAAAATGCAAACTCCAGATTTCGACAAATCTCTAAATTTTAGACCTCAGCAAGTTGAAAGAACACATTTCTGGCATTATGACTATCTGTTTGGGACAAAGATAACTTAAAAATGTCTTGAGTTAGACTAATGAAATTTGGTATATGGTCTTCACATCAAATTTTGAGTAAAATCCATTCAGAGGAAGTCTGTCATTCTGGCTGTCAAATATAAATTAACAAAATTTTAGATTTGACATCTAAAATGTCGATACTTATGAAATTTGGAACCAGATCTGTCAAGGAATTAACTTTCAGACAATCCATACTTTCACAAACATGTAATCGAGATTACTCAAAAATGCAATGACTTTAAGATATGAAATTTAGCATTTGATTTTGTGGTTAAAATTGTATTTCTGGCCCAAATTCTGATTCCAACTGATTGTGAACAACATGTTTAAAGTACAAATTGATTTTCGAGTACCTACTGCTAGATGCCAGGGAATAATTGGCACGAACTTCACCCAAGGTTGCATGCTAGATTCATTAAAAATGCTACATTTTCATCCAATATTGATATTTTGTAACTATTGTTCACCAATGCCATGCAAGGTATTTATGGTCTTACCCAAGGTCTTCATTTTATATGGGGCATGGGATAACACTTTTATTTGTGAGTATGTAAGAACATTTTGAGGACAGTACCCCCACTGGTTGCTTTAATATTGAGATCCAAATATTTTTTTTCTTTGATTGCTACTCAGTAAGCTTTTAGAATTCCAAATCTTTCACTATTCACACAAACTTGTAGAAACCAATTTCTACAACATTTTTTCATATTAATCTGTTATTATTCCCTACTTACCACAATTTTCAATATCATTTTCACATGACCCTAAATGATCTCTCGCATTGTACTTTCTAAAATTTCAATTTTAAACCATCAATACAGAAGTGATCAAAATTTATGATTTATGCAGGCCACACTACATAATGCACGAGTCTCTTCTAATCTCATATAAATAATTTTTTCTGTCTATTTTCTCACAGGTTGATATTTCTTCTTGTTTTAACCATAATACTTTATACATATTATTGCTATATTGTAGTTTTTTTCAGTCTAAAAATGGATATTACAGAAAAATATATATTCAGGCCATAGAGTTGTGCTCAGGAAAATATTGGATTACTTAATTTAATATTTTGTTTTCCTTTCTTTTGTCTTAAGTTCTTGCCAAGAAAAATAATCTGAAATATTTAAGCTCTCATGTACTTTGCTATTAACTGCTATCTTTGGCAATCAGAGAATAACAAGTCTTTGTTGGTGTATATCCCATATACTTTACATTCAAGATACAAGATGGGGTAGCAATGGAAACAGATGGTTTTTGAAGATATTGGAAAGACGATTTTTTTTAAAATAAAAAATGGTGACAATGTTATATTAATGATGCAAATAATTGTACATATAATTAATTAAAGTTTATTAAGAGTATTTAACTTTTACCTTGATACAGTTATTCCTAATTTTAATCATATTCTTATTATACTCAAGAATTTTACAGAAATAAAATTCTAGAATATTTACAGGTCAAAGAATGCAAAGTAGAAACCATATCTATAATATTAAAAGTGAAAATTGTACAGATAAAAAATAAGCAATTAATAATTGCATTTAAAAAAATGTATAATATTGTTAATTAAATGTACTGACTCTTTTATTTTGTAAGTAAATAACCTTCTGAAAAATCCTGCAATGAATATAGAAATCCTCCACACTTTTATTTGGTGACAAGACATTTATTTTATAAAAATAAGGGTGAGGTAAAGAAAATGCCTGTAACAGGGTGGAAGTCAAGGCATAGGTCTAACAAAGAATCCTGAAACATGCATATATTATTGCATATCATTCCCTTGTGGGGTTAAAATGCCTAAAAGAAATAGTTTTGGGAACTTAAAACGAAAAATATATATTATATGACACAGATATAAGAGCAAAAATTATTCAATATTATTGTGCAATTCATTATAGTGTTCAAGAAAGTAGTTATAAAAGCCAAAATATAAACTATTTAAAAGAAAAAAATAGGAATAGCAATTTCAGGATAAAAAATATATTCATTATTCTTAAAAGTAATAAATGAAATATTTTTTTAGTAGCAGAAATATGTGCATGCCACAAAAAAATTAGTTTTGCAATGAAATTTACTTCCTCAAACTCTGAAAGAAAATCATATTTTATAGGTAATAAGCAAATTACTTTAAAATAATAAGAGAAAAAGTTTTTTTCCTTAAAAAAATTTATAATTTAAAAAATATTTATGAAATTCTTACCAAATTTGATATAGTTTTCAGGCACATCAAAACAAGCTGGATCAACTTCACAAGCATAACAGCCATCGATTTTATATGGTGAGACACAAGGAACTGGTGAGTCTAAGGCAAACACATTTCCGAAAGTAACTCTAGCATGTAAAACTCGAAAAAGTGGTACTTCTGCAATTACATATAATTTTGTACAACATTAGTAAGCATAAACAAAGCCTACAAGACTGTGATATAGTTTCAATGAAATTTTAACCATACGAAATAATTTTAAACCATATTCAAAATAAAAGCTAGATGCTTGCTCAACTAATAAAAATATGATTTTATAAATAATATTCTTCATTGTGCTAAAAAAACTGAATAATAATCAGAAAAAAAAAGCCTTTTGAAAATATAGAGATATAAATTATATACCTCACCCATTTTAATTGGAAAACCAGCAGGCAACTGATGCATGATGAAATCTCTTAATTTAGCAAAATGACGATTACTAATTGCCATTAAATCTATAATGGGAATGAGCTGAAAATAAAAAAAAAATTCAAATGAATTACTTAAGAATTTATAAAAAGTTAATAATCAAAAACATGAATGTTCATATCCTATTCCATCTTTATGTTATCAATACATACTGAATCCTAAAGTACTACCCAGAAGAAAATTAATAAAATAATCTTGACATTTTTGTTTTCACTACAGATAAAAAATATGCCAGTACAATGTTTGATGTTTCCATTCAAAGAGATTTCATCAGGAGATATACATCATATGTTTCACATATCATATGTATTTGTTCAGTTTCAGTTTTTACTTTCCCTTTTTTCAGGTTAAAGATAAATAATTTTTCTTGAAACTTTTAAGAAGAATTATTCTGAA
This sequence comes from Argiope bruennichi, assembly GCF_947563725.1. Classification (NCBI taxonomy): domain Eukaryota; kingdom Metazoa; phylum Arthropoda; class Arachnida; order Araneae; family Araneidae; genus Argiope; species Argiope bruennichi. Next base: position 123,762,972 of record NC_079154.1, on the reverse strand, counting down.
GAAGCATCTTCCCATATTATATAGTTCTAATTAGAAGCAATAATATTTTAGCTGGAACTTTCTAAAAAAAATGCACATTTTATGTTTGTTCACTAAGCCAATTACTTTAAATGTATCTCTATTTGGTGTTTTTTAAAAATCATTTTAAAAGTTATATAAGTATGCAAAATATCACTAAATTTAAATATAGCTTTGTCACCATCTAAAAAATTTTATGTGAAATAAATACTCAAGTAAATATTATCATTTCATAAATCAGTCACTTATAATTTCACTCAGAGAAAATTATACCTGCTCTTGAAGTGAAATGGGATAATTCTCACAAAGCCATATAGTTCCTTTGAATTTCTGTATTTTTGTAGATACTTCTCTAGGCCTTCCAACATCTCGTCCTTTCAGATCAACAAGTGCATCAAAATATTCTTCGGGTGTAATCGCACAAGGGTTTGGCGAACGAGCTTCCTAAAGGAAGAAAAATAACATGATAGGTGTAAGTGAAAAAGAAACTGAAATATAATTTTCTGTAATGGAAAATAATTCACCCAAATACAATGATTAACTGAATATTTCCAAATATTTATTAAGCATTTATATAGTCATATTATATATAATTTTTAATTAATTTATGTATTAAAAATATTTGTCTAATCACACAAATTCCAGTTTTATTGCAACTTCCAAATTGAGCAAGACAATTATTTTCCATTGAGCCAAAGTGCTATTGGCAAATTCCTTTTCGAAACTTCATACGTTCAAAATTCTTTCTTATGCTCTCCCCTCCCTGGTTTCTGACTTTCTACTCAGTAATGCTAAGTAGATCATTTTCCCACATGATTTCCCATGCCAAAAAATTCAATTAGGATAAGAAAAGAGAGAGGGGGAGGACCACATTAGCTGGTCACCAAACCAAAGCTGCAAATACTCTTGAATATGCACATTGTATAAATTTTGATGTTTTCCAGTACTAATCTGTATTTCATTACATTTTGTATCAACTTTTTAGCCTTTGAGAGTACTTTTATGGATGTATTAGCAGTAAATAGACAGAGCTCCTTCTCACCATATGGCAGCTGTAAGATGATGGTTGGATGTTGGATGCTGACCATCATCTGATCCTAATTTGATTACTGTTTACTTTTAATTATATGGTTGTTTAAATTCTTCCTTATATAATACATATCATGTAGATGCAGCAGAATTTTGTTAATGAATTCAAAAGGCCTGAATAAATGTAGCTATTGAGACACAGGATAGTGTGCACAAACATATTATTAAAAGAATACAACTTAGTATAGGTGTTGAAGTTATTGATTTTGAACAAGTGTATCAAGTACTTCAAATAATACTTTATTTGACCATTTTTCAAAATTTAATGAAAGTTAATAATTGCATAGTTATAAATATGAATTAGGATTTCATCTTTTTAATAGCCTTTTGTGATATACATATTATTCCTGAAAAAGATTATCAATGACTTTCTCAAATACTAGTCTGAGGCATGGAAAAATAATTTAAGTCAATAAGTTTACCTTTTAATATATCAGCACGCTTAACTGATAGAAAAATTAAACTTTGTGTCCTTAAAATGAATGTAATGAAAAATGAATGCAAAAAAAAAAAAAAAAAAAAAAAAAAAAAAAAAAAAACTACACTTTATTTATAGATAATAATTTTCTACAGGGATGTGCAAAATGTAGTTTTTGTAACTTTTTATTCTTACCTCTACAGAAGCCAAAATCTTTTAACATATTTGGGTACCTCATTTGAAGAAATTTTACAATTGGAAGTATATGCCTAATTGCAATAGTTAAGGAAACAAATACTTGCTTCACTTTTTAGGAATACTCTGCATATCAATTGTAAATAACTGCTTTGTTTGTTTTGTTTTTGAACATTTTTCACATCATCATTTTTATTTTCATTACTTTGCATAAAATTAGTAGAATTATGATAGTGTCTTTGTAGTAGGGAAGTGATAGTTGTCTTTGTAATTAATGTCTTTTTAATGAATTATTTAGTCCATTTAGTTTTAAAATGGTGATGGAATCCAACTGCAAAATGTCAATTATTTTGCCATAATAAATTGCAGTGCTATTGAAAAGAGGAAATTACAGAGGCAAAATCATTTTAATGATAAATTTGAATTTTGTGAAATAATAAATCAAGTAAAAAATCATCCATTCCATATTAAAAATATTTTATGTAATAATTTTTACATTATTTATTTTTAAACAGTTATGTTTTCTTTTATATACTTTGTGTACTCTGAAAAATTTATCATGGTTATTCATATTAAAATTTTAAATTAGCAATGATTTATTGTCTGAAAACAACAATAACAAAAAATTTCGGGTAATCATTTGTGAAATTCAAAAAGTGTATTAAGAAGTTATAGTATAAGTAGTTCTATAATTGGTGTAAATTTTTTTCAAATATATTGATTTCTTAATATTTTTGCTTTTGACACTTATAACATTTACTACTTTCAATCCTAAAATAAAATATTCATGAATAAAGAAAAAAATTAAATAAATCTTACAGCATAATACAAATCTGAAATTTATAACTACGAGTAAATGAAGATGCTACATAAGAAGCAGCATATTAAAACTTACCCCAGTCACCGACATAGAATTAGTGCGCTCATCAACTTCCATGATTCCTAGAAAAGATTGGAATGCTGATCGCGTAGCTTTATATTTTCGTTTATCTGCATCAGATAAGTGTTCTGTTCTGGTTTTCGTAACCAATTCCACATTGTTTGCAACATAAACCTAAAAGGAATTGTATAATAAGAATTTTAGAATTATTTTTTCAAAAAAGTAAAATTATTAAACAATAAAAATAACTCAAGAGATAGTAATAAAGAAATTTGTTTTTTCATTTTTTTATTTATTACTTTCAAGGGCTTGGCTTGAAAATAAAATTCAAAGTGCATAGTAAATGAAACATCTAACATTAAAAAAAATTTATTTAATAATAACAGCTAAAATAACAACTCATTTATTACATTTCTGATAAATATAAATGAAATGCAAATATAAGTAAATACAAAGTTTTGAAAATAAAATGTCAACAGCCAGTTTCAAGTATATACTTATTAATCCACAATAAGCTAAAATCAGTTGTAATCTATCATCTGACGCAATAATTTATTTGAATAAAAAAGAAAGGAGTATAAGGTAAAAAATTACCCTGCATTCATAGCCATTAACCATCACTGTTTTACTATTTTTGCGATGCAATATTCCTGTTTTAGGGCTGAAATATTTAGAAAAAATTGATATTAGTAAAATCTTTACAATATTAATTTGTATGAAATAAAATAAATGTTAAAAATATTAATATAGCATATATTGCAATTTGATTTTAAAAGAAAGCAGAAAAAATGTTTAAAATTTTCTCAAAGATAAGATTACAAATAAAATAAAATTAACAACAAAATCACAAAGAATAAGTAAAACAGAAGGGAAAAATACTTCAATTCACCAAATGTATAATTTTAATCATTCAAAAAATTATAATATTAAGAAAGACTGATCTTAGTCAATTCTAGCAAAGTACTTTTACTTTAATTCTTTGAGGCCTAAAGAGAGATAAAATTAAGTTCGCATTTAAAAAATGTGAAACAGACTTCCATTTTAAATGCTGTAACCAGTTTTGTTAATAATGGGATATAATAAAAATATCTTTGTAACAAAAAAACAAACTTTACATGCAAACAATGCCTAAAGAGAGAAAAATTGATATAAAATTAAATACTTCTAAAAAATCGCAATTATTAATCATTCTAAAATAAAGATAAATAAAAACTTTGTTACAAATATGAAGACCTATTATAACAGATTTTTCTGCTATTACATGGACTTGATCACATTTTTTAAATTATAATTCCCAATACCATTTAAGTATTTTTTTTTTTTTTTTAAGTTAACCAACAGATCACATTTATTAAAAACTCGAATCCTATTTGAAATTTTATACAAATTCCCATTGTATGCAAATTTGTTTTTTTGCTTTCTCTAACATGTTATTATAAACTACAAACTTTCTACAACAACTTAAAACTAACACACCAAACAAATTTTTAAAGTCAGAATGTTATCATTTTGAATTTTTTCCCCTTTGATTTATTTTTGAGGCAAGCAAATCAAAAGCAGTCTTTATTTTTCTGATAAAGTATACTATACTACACTTTAAAATATTATTACCACTGCTATATTAAGACTATTCAGCAAAATATTTAAACATTTATCCATAAAGTTTTTTAAATGATTTCCAACGATTATTCGATAATTTTTCTAAAAAATATTCAAAATTTAATTTTATTCCTCACTTGTTTTGATTTTGTATTTTTAATATAATTTCAAAAAGTTTGATTGAAATTTATATTTTTAATTAATTTGAGTGTTAATCAACTTTAAAACCTAGAATTGATACAAAATATCCTTTTCAGTTCTTTGAAATCAACAGATTCAAAAACCAATTACTTAGACAAATATAATCAAAAATAGGAATTTCAAACTGAAACTAATAAAATATTTGTTTAAATATTTGATGAAGATTTCACAGAACTTCATGCAAAGTTTCTTTAAATCATAAAAAACTATATGAAACTTTTTTTTTTTTTTCTTTTTCAATTTCGTACTATAGTTTTCAGAAGATAATAGTGGGAATTTCAAGCTCACTAAAAGCCATTAAGGTAAATTAACTAAATTTTACTAGGCACAAGCAAAAATTATTTATTTAAATAGCACACAAATATGAATTCATAATTATCAAACTCAATAAAACATTAGTTTACAAGTACCTTCTTAAGAAATGATGGTTGTGGTTAAGAAGTTCAATTTTTTAAAAATCACATTAGATAAAATAATAAATAATTCAATAACACATAATTATAAATTAAAGGCAACTTTTCACAATTTGTAAACAAATTTTATTTGTAAAGAGAGGAGAATATAAAAAAAAATAATTTGGTTATAAAACTTGAATATAAAAGTACAATTTTAAAAAAATTATTAGAAATAAATCAAAGCTATATACAAATAGAAACCTTTCAAATCTTATTTTCTCTGTATCTACATAAGTGGCTACAATAGGTGCAGCAAAGCGCAGTGCAACCTGCTCAGGAGAAGGTGATAATGCAACCATTACACTCATCATGTGAGCAGGAAACACCTTCATCTGTTCGATGAAAACTTTCCTTGAATCATGATTCACCTCCATTATAACAGCACCATCCTCTGAAAAAAGAATAAACTATAAGTAAAAAAATAGGCACACAAGATGATATTTGAATTGTCAGTAAGCAAAAATTATATTCATCAATTTTTTATCAACTATAAAATATCTAAATTAAAATTTTTAAAAAAATAATTAAAATTTTGTTTTCCCAATTATTGTTTAGTGTATGCAACATGAAAAAGCACACAAAAAAATCCAACATAGTTTTATATTTTGAATTTCATAATGATAAATATTATTATAGTATTAGTTTAATAATTGTACAGTGAGAACAGTTAATACAATAGTGAGTACAGTTAATAAATGTACAATAATTTAATAATTGCACACTGTTATGAGATAAATGTCAAATTGAAAATCTCATTTTCATATATTTTATGAAAATGAGATTCCCTTGCATATAATTTTATGAAATTTACTTACAATCACTATAATGTACAATGTTAAGTTGGCCATTCTCATATAAAACATACTTTAGACTTTAAAAATCTAATATTTACCATGTCCTTTAAAGATATAACTTCTGTTCCCTCGTTGCCACTTAGATTGATAAAATCCTAGGAGTGTAGTATCAATGCGCACACTAGAGCCTACAACAAAATAAATATATAAATTTGGAAAATAACGCTAGTGAATATCATATTTAAAATCATTTCTGAAAAATTAGAAGGTTATAAAGCTTATTTTGATAAACATAAATTGCTGTACAATTCAAGGTCAAGAAATATTATACAAGTCATGAAATATTACATGGCATTTCCCAGCATTACAATCCAATGATCCATAGTCTTCATTAAAAGGCAATTCTGACTTAGTTCCTAGGATTTCAACAGTTGTGTCTACTATGCAAGATACCTGGAATTCCCACCAGTACTATGAAGCTTTATTATTGCAGTTCTATATTTATTGTAGTCTGCCAGTTCTTTATTGGGCTTTTTATTTTCATTTATTTAAGGTTTTTTTTTTTTTTTTTTTTTTTTTTTATCAATCCTTTTCTTACTCCTAATAGGACACCAAGTGTTAGCGCCAATTACTACTACTGTGCCTCACTGCTCCAGTTATATCCATACATAATACAGCAATTTATGCATACTGATATGACTTTTATATTTCCATACAGTTTTTGTCAGAATTTCAAAACAGTAAATGCATAAATATTATACTACAGCAGAAGAAAAATAAAGACAGAAAATCATATTCAGTAAATTTACACATAAGAAGCATACACAAATCTTAATAAAAGTAAATAAATCAAAAACAATCTTAAATTTAAAATAAGTTGCACAATTACTTATACATTTGGCTAAGGGTTAATCAACCCCCCTCCTCCTGCTCACTTGATTCACCAAGTTCCAAGAATCATACTGTGATTCTTCTCAGATTATTATGTGATCCCAGCTCACCATATAAATTTTTTTCATTTATTCACTATACAATAGTGTATTTCTGCTAATAATAGAAAATAATAAGTGTATTAAATAACTTAAAACATTTGAAATTGAATGAACGTTTAACATTAATTTTTCAACACTTACTAAAAAAACTAAAGTATCAGTTGTTGAATTTTAAATTTCCTGGTAGCAAAGAGACATATGCAAATGTTAAAAAGAAATTTGAAAGCTAAAAAAAATAATAATTCTAAGATGTTTAAAAATCAAAATTATTTATATAAAACTAAAATCAACCCTTTAAAACTTCTTGGTTTACACAACTGACAATATAATTCATATTTTGTTCATTCTGATTGAATTTTCTTATGAATTATTCTTCAAAAGTTTCACATTCCAAACTTCTCATTTTTTAAGGTTTCGAACAGCATGACTAAAAACATTCATTTTCTCAGACATTCTGCAGATTCAAGCATGTAAATATTCCAAACGTATAAACTAATTCCCAAATAGCAATTAATAAATTCATCCCAATTTTGAATCAATATAAGTATTTTATATTCACTGACAACTACCTACTTTGTGCTACTTTTTATATCAAAACTGAATACATACCACATTTGTACACTTTGTATGTATCACTAGGGCATAATCTTGACAGTAAGGGAACTAAAAAGAAATATATCTGTGATAAATTCATTACAAAGTAGCATGCATTTTGCATGGTCACATAAAAACAGTTTCAAGGTCTATTTAAAATCCATACACTTTAAAATACAAAATTGATAGGATTACTTTTTACAGAAAACATGAATCAAATATGTTTTTCTATGTAACATATTTTTGTACAATAAATAGCTGTAAAAGAAATATTCTTATATGACACTTTTCAATTTTCATTATTGATAAGATTTTGTTATTAAAAAGAAAACTATGAGAGTAAGCAAAAGCTTATTCACCCTGCACCCCCCCCCTCAAAAAAAATTAAGTGGATACTTATTTAAAAACGCATGTGCAAAATCAAAGAGAAACTTTGATGAAGGTAAAATAGAATTTTGACTTCCTTTTGCCACTTTTCCATATGTATAAGCATTTTTGTCATCAATTATTTAATCTAATTAGTCAATCAATCTGGCAATTTCCTTCAGTCAGAGCCAAGAGGAAAAAAAGAAAAGGAAGAAACAAATTTTACACTAATATTTATTTATTTTAAAGCACAGTGATAATTTTTTAAAAAAAATTTGTTTCTGAAATTAGAAAAGATTCATGTTTGTTTTACAACTGAATTCAAGGTGTTATAGGATGAAATTATCTTTCATAGAAAATATTAAAGCAACTAGACATGGTGTATTTAAATTAAGAACTTAATTTTTGCCAGTTGTTGAGTTAAAATAATGTTTCACAAATAAATGTATGAATAAAGTAAGACATGTGAATATATTACATAACAACCTTAAAATAACATGCATATAAAGTATAACTTTAAAAAGTATATTATTGTGAAACATTAAATACAGGATTAAAAAAAATTATAATACTCTTTAAAATTTCATTATTTTAAGTTATTGAAATATATCAAAGAAATACATACCCCAGCTCTTGAATTCCCAGCTTATTTCAATGTAGAAGTCTGGTGTCTAAAAATACAAAAATACCCTAATAAGTCAAAACATTATTCAAAATTTCTCTAATTCAGTATTCATTCCCTAAATAATAAGATGTTTTAATTATTTATTTACTACATACACCCTGTATTTTGGAAAGTAAATCAGGAATCCCAATAGCACGAGTACTGTAGCGTTGAAAGTCTCTTTTCTCTAAAACTTCTTGTAAGAGTTGAGCATTTTCTGTGCTTACAGCCTCATGGACAACTGGAAAAAAATAATAATAAATAATTTGCATTTATTAAAAATGCTAAATATAATCATTATTCATTCGTTCTCACTGTTTCAAGCACTAACAGTTTGAATAATAAATGAATGCTTACAATTATTATAGCATACAAAATTTGAATACCTTTATTATTAATTTCAATTTAGATACACATTTATTATTAATTTCAAAATAGATACACAATGTTTTTTTTAATGAAAAGCAAAAATATTTAATAGAAATTTCACAAAATTATTAAAAACATTGAAGGCAATAATAATAAAAAAAATGTTAAGGAAAGTATGTCAGGGTTCCAATATCTATTGATGAAATTTAAATTTGAAATTTTCTGATAGATTAAGAAATGAAACAAACAAGAACTCGTTTTCCATTACATTTTCAGTTATGTAAAAATAAAGGCATATAATATATAAAAAGGAAAAAAATGCCATGAATCACATTAAGATTTAATCCTGCTTTTCCTGTTATTTAGAAAGTAGTCATAACATGTATTCAATGCAATACTAAATTGAAAACTGTATACATACAGTAATATTTCATTTTTTCACATTTAAGAGCAGTATACTTCTAATTCTGAATTATACCTTGATTGATTGACAAATGATTCTTATTAAAGAGAATCATTACTACATTTTTGAATTTTTTTTTCTTTCTGGCTAGATTTTATGGGACTATAAATCAGATTTTTTTTATCTAATTGCATTAAAAGTTCATTTGAAAATCTCCATAATTTTCCATAATATAGTTGCATTTTGTTATCACACAACATGACAAATTGCTTTATTTATTCTTAAAAGGCAGATAATACTGACCATCTTCAGCTGGAGAATAAAAATAAATTTCACATAATCAGAATTCAAATAATAGACATAAATGGGTTCAAAAGAAAAAAAAATCTTTCTTTCATTTTCCTTAACACAATAATAATTAAATGAAAGAACTAAAAATGAAATGAATCATAAGTCCGAAGAAAGTAAAAGAATTCTTGAGAAAAACATAGTATCATTTAAATATCATATAGTTGGATTCCATAATTATTTTCATATAATATATTCATTGTAAAACCCATGCAATAGCATGCACTAAGCTATAACAATATCTTTTTACTAATTTTTTTAATTGAATTTTTACTATTTTCTATTGATTTATTTAAAAAAATTGTTAATTGTTGAATTAAGCTTATATCAAAAGAAAAGGTTAGCTCACTCAACAAGCATAATATGTTCCCAAATCTTATTCCTAATGTAAAAGATTAATTAAATGAAGCAGTTTTTCCTATGAGAATCCATGTAAAATAGAACGATGTGTTTCATTCTAGAAAGAAGTATTTAAAGAAATTTATAATATTGTAATTTATTATTTATAATGCATGTTTTTTAACAAGAAAGGTTGTCTAAAGATCCTTTGGATCTAAGCTTCTATCAAAAATGAGACACAGCCTTATCATTAAATGTATTTGTAGTATTCATAATTATTGACTGATTAGATGATGTTTCTTAATGCACAATGCAATAATTTCCCATACTTTCCATATTTTACTGTAAGTTGTTACTTTGTTGAGATAGAATTTCTTCTTCTCATAATTCATCCACAACCTTTTACTGCAACACAGAATGCAGCTCTATAAGCTCTTTGATAGTTCTATTTATATTCTTTCATAAGCTCATTGATGTCATAGCTATCCATCCTAGCCTAATAATCTTGGCCAGAGACATAATCTCATCAATTAAGGCTTCCTAGTTACTAGCTCAAATCTCTCAAAATTGGGTTTCACAATACTATCTGGCCAAAGCATCTTCTATCCAGAAATAAGGATTCTCTTGAAACAAGTGTTCAACAAAGACTGGAATCCATGAAACCGACCAATCCAGCATTAACGTCATAATATCTCATTCTGCGAAACATTGCTCTATAAAAGCATCACTTCTCTTACTTTTAGTTTGCTCATTATGGGAGATACTCCTTAAATGAGGTATGACTATATGCTTATTTTATTAAGTGAAGTAATTTTTTTTTTTTTTTTTTAAATTTCCAATTGATATTCTACATTTTATCTACTTATTTCTCTAATTAAATTGGAAATTCATAAATTTTCAATTTGATTTTTCAGCACGAGAAATCTAAAATGTACAAATAAAGTTGTAATAAACAATAATTGCAAGATCTTTTAGATTATAATGCTTAATTATACATGGAGACGAGTACTTAAATTATCCTCATTTACAAAGAATATTATTTCCATTTTAAACTATACAGTTAAATTAAAGTTCTGCTACACTAAGCTAGTTTGAGATGGACCTCATAATTTTGAAAGTCAAATGATGAAAGTCATAGTTTGGCTAGCACAGTCTATCCCAATTTCCATACTACACCTCTGTAACTGAACCCATGGAACTTCAGTCAAAAAGCTAAAATGTCTTTCATATTACTTTTGAATACTAGACTTTCTTTATAAAAAATCTTGAAGCTATTTTTAAATTATTATCAGTATCATAACTTAAAATATTTTTTTTTTTATTTCATAAAAAGATATCTAACATTAAAAATCAAAAATTTCCCAATTACATGTTCATTAAAGAAAGTAAAACTGTAATGAATGGAGACATTATTTTAAGTTAAATTTTTGATCCATCAATACTTTGTTGGAATAAAGACTAGAAATTAAACAAAATTTCTTAAATGAAGTGTTAAGATGGGACAAATAAAAAATCTTAAATAAGATAATTTTTTATTTAGTTTATCACTTCAAAAATTAGACAAAGAAATCATTTATCATCATAAATCATCAATAAAAGTAAAATATAAATCTTTTTTTACATTACATTGCAAGTTCCATTACCAGATTTATAACAAGTAAAACAGCTATATATATATAATCAATATTTCAAAAAGAAGGATAAATCAAATGGTCTAGCAATGACATCCATACCAACCTGTGTAACCCTGCTTAGTTTCCACAATGACATCGGCTCCATGTCTTAGAAGGACTCTGGCAGTTTCTAAATGATTTAATGTAACAGCAAGCATTAATGGTGTTCTTCCCCTTGGATCTTTCTTCTCGATGTCATGCTGAAAATGAAAATATTTCAAAAATATAGTGCATGCTTATATATAAGTTGAAGGTTTCAATCCCAGAAAAATGTATAAAGTTAACAATTATAATGTCTTATCTCTAATTTATTTAATCAAGAATAAATTTAATGTTAAAATTAGTTTCCAATGTAAAAAGTACATAGTAGGTTCACAAGACAATAAAAAGGAAAAATTCATTTTTATATTTACTATGGGGAAAAAATACATTATTGTTTCTAATTAACTGAATAAACAAATTTATAGGAGTTAGTGAAGATTTCCAAACCATCAGTGCATTTTAAATATGCAGAACAGGTGAGAAAATTAAACTGACTCAATTCAATTATAAAATAGCTGCTTGTAGAAAAGAATTTCTAAAAATATGTATTTACTCGTTACTGCATGGAAGAGTGAGGTATTAGTTAGAAGAGGGGAAAAAACATTATTCAAAACTCACTTATAAAACGAAATTCTAACTGCTGTAAAAAAATGTCATCAGAAAACTTTCATTTTTGATTTAAAATTTTTCTGAAATACTGAGAAACATATCATAAAAAAAGAAACAAAAAACACTTTTATTTCCTTCTTAATCCTTCAAGTTTGACATCAGCAGTTAAAATTCATTAATTAAATTATTTTTAGAATAATTATTATTTTTTTTTAATTCAAAGCAATACAATTAAATAAAACAAAACTGACATTGTATATCTCCCTTGCCTTTTTTATAGATTATTAAAAAACAAGCATAACAGTTTTAAAAGAACACTTCTGGAAAAAAAAAATTAAAGATTTAAATTAAAGAAATGTAGTAAAAATGTTTCTAGTTCCTTAAACTCTGTTTCAAACTGATATTTCTACTCTTCTCTACAAGGAAAGTGAATTCTGCCTTCTCTTAAGGAATGCAAAGATTACTTGAAGTTTTTAAATATAAGATCAAATTACTTACTATAACTTTAAAAAATCTTTCCTAAATAATAATTTAAAAAAATGTAATCTTTCCTTTAATCCTTTTTTTAACTAGATTTTGATTTATTTCTGGTTTAAAATACAGAGTAAAAGAAACAAATATTATAATTATTAATTATAAGAATATTTCTAAACACCAAGAAATTCATAATCTGCCATGATTTTTTTAAAGCTTACTATCAGTTATTTTTTTATAAATACAACATTAAAAAAATGTTCATTTAAATTTTAAAAAACTTGAAAAGAAAAAAAAAATATTGCAAGGCTTTAGTTACAGATTGAAAAGACTTGATTATGAAAATCAAACATCAGAAGTCTTTATGCATCTGTTATAATATTTAAAACTTAAATTGCACATTTAACTTAGATTTGTATAACTTATTGAAATATATCATAGCAACATAAAAGCTCATTATTATTATTATTTTTTTTAGTTGGAACATTTGAAAGGAAGACCAAGAATTTTTCTAAGATAAATAATACAATGTAATGAGAGAAAAAAATACATTAAAATTAGATTAATAATCAATGAAAATATTTTTTGGTGAAAAATATATAGTTTTGAGATTGAATTTTATATTTAAAAATAATTTACTACAATTTAATATTATTAAATAGAGTTCTCAAGTGATAATTTCTAAGATAATGAAGCACACAATTACTCAGAAATATTTAAGATATTGTCCTTTTTTTTCATTAGAAGTGGAATAAATAATCTTTAAAATGTTAAAATAACATAAAGCAATAATAACGAATTCAATATATTACAAGCAAATAAATGCAACAATAAAATTTTACACCAAGCATTAAAATAAAGTTTTTGCATTAAAAATGTGTCACAAATTTAAAATGAAAATTTTATATCAGATTAAGATTTAAAACTTAAATTTCAACAAAACAAATTATGAGTACAAGAAAAGAAAAAGCATTTTTTTAAAAATCTAATTCACATTGTGAAAGGTACCATATGTGAATACACAAGTTCATTTTTATCACTCATTTGATATTTAGATACAAACTTATAAGTAAATGATTATAACTGAATATGAAACTACATAATATAAAGACATTTAATTACAATATCTAAATACACATATTTCCAAGAAAGATTTTTTTCAGCATATTATTTTCTAGACTTCAGTAAGAACTACAGCTATAATTTTCTAGCGACGTTTTTACTTTTGCTTTCTATAGATACAATACATTTTAAAAAGAAATATACATATATTTATATTAAAATATGATCTTTTGGACAAAATACGATTCATACCTCTGACGACTGTAATAACTTCTCTAACTCTTTGTAATCGTTATGCCAAACACATAAATGAAGAGGATATTCTCGTTTGATTCTTTCATAATGCATTATGATAATATAAAATCCGGCACTTTTTTCTACAACTAAAAGTAAGCCAATAGAGATTTAGATAAGTTTTTAAATGAAAGCTGTCAAACTAAAAACATTATAGCGAGCTTTCCTGCTTAGCAGCAACATGGATACGATCGTACACAACTTAGAGTTGAGATGTATTAAGTTCGTATTTTTCAAAAACGAAACTAACACGAATGTGCAAAATGAAGCCGGTAAATTTACAGGAAAAGAAGATCAATGGATACTATGTTTTTGTATTGAGAGTTAATAAAGGTAACATTTTTATTTTCTCTCTAATAAAAAAATGCATTTTAGAGCTTGAAATCCGGATTATAGAGAATGACATCATGGAAGTCTGACCAAAATTGTCAGATGACTCTTGCACATGAATACCTGTATATATATAATTCATGTATCCCATGGGTCTTTTTTTTTTCTGCTAGATTCTCTGTTACATAAAATCGCCAATTTCAGTTTCTTTTGTAAATGAAGTATATAGAAAATATTGTTATTGTCAAAAAATTCGCACTCGACATTTTGATGAATTTCCACGTTTTAGATATCCCCGAATTCAAAAAGCACAATTTGGTATCATATTTCTCTGTTTGATATAAAGATAATCCTAAAATTCTTTGTGCTAGATGGATAAAATTTGTTATATGGCGTTTACACAAAATTTACAGAATTCCACGAAATTTTTGAGCAATTTCCATTAAGAGAAAATTGGTCTGTCCGTCTGTCAATATAAGTTAACATGATAAATGCAAAGACGAAGACAGCCAGATAGAAGAAATTCTCTACACGAAGTTAATATCTATAGATACAGATTTAACATCTGAAGTGGTTCATAGGAGCTTGTTCCTGTTAATTTTTGCTGGTGCAGTGCAGATATTTGGAGAGAAAATGTTAACTAAAGTGCAATCTTCGTAATTTTACTACACATCAAAATTACTAGATCCGTCACAAAAGTTTTCTCGTCTCTTCGAAATGGATATTAATATAACTTAAGCTGGAAGTTTAATTTTTTTCGGGCTGTTTGCTTTCTGAAATTAAAAAGGATTTTCTCCTATAGTAGGAAATTTATCTGCAAATAATAATAATAAAAAAAAATTTTGCCAACTAACTAAATGTTAAAGTGTGCGCTAATGTAAAGAATATTACTGCATCAATGGAAAAGTCATGTCTAAAGAATGTATTATTTATAGAGCTGTTTGATTGCATTTCATGTACATCTTTCCTTCACATTTAGAGAGTTGTAAGTTTCGGTGACAAAATTCCTGAATAACTGAAAGATCCAGTTTTCTATGATGTTTTGCACTTCTTTATTACAGATAAATTGACACGTTATTGATTTTTTTATAAGAATCGAAGATGTCGGAGAATGTTTAAGGGTTTGATATCAAATTTTGCTGAGCAATTTGAAGATTTTCTTGCCCTTATATATACAAACTTTATGCTTAAACAGTATTATCTCATTAGCCTACTAGGCTCTTTACTTTTTTTTTTATTATTATTAATTCTGTAGCAACGTAATACGAAACTATTCAACTGTAATTGTTTCTCTCTGCTCTAAACAGTCTTTAAACAGAGCTTCTATCGTAAAATAAACCTGCATTAATTTTCTGGCAATCGCACTTACTGTTCATTCACGAATTCGTAAACTCCCCGCGCTGCTCCGCATACGTCAAAATGCTTCCCCCCCCGTCAAAATAGGAGTAAGAGGAAAAATGAAAAAAGGAGATGTTTACATTTAACAATAAAGTGAATTCAGATTATTCGAGGACTTAGAAAGCAAAAAAATATGAATCATTCCTAATATGATCGGGGAAAAGATTCTAATTCGCGATAAAATACTTTAGAACAATTTTTATATACTGTCAACAGTCTAAACATTAAAATCTGATAGATAAATAAAATATTTTTACTTTTAAAATTTAATAATTCCCTTTTTACAAAATAACAATAATCTTTTATGTTAAAACATTTTTTTTGTTAACAAATTTTTTGAAAACATTTTGAAATTAGCAACGGGAGATCAACGGGTCTCGATCACATTTAATTATCTATTTCTATATCTATACTTATAATAAAGTTCAATGTGTGTGTGTGTGTTGTAATTAAATTGTATTTATGTTATATATTTTTTGTATATGCTTATAGTTTTAAGTACATGATTTTTTAAGTAATTTTTTTAACCTGTTTTCGACCGATTATTTTAAACGATTCTGTTTATTTTCTTAGTGTTTGATGCATTTAAAACTAAACATTGTTAATTAATCGATTTGCTCATGATGAATCTGAGAAAATATTGTTGACAAATTCTTGACATATTACATAAATTAAGAAAGATATTCTTTAGTGCCCATTAGGTTTAAATGCTCAGTGACTCTGATTTCAGTAATCATATTATTAAAAAAAATGCTATTGTTTCAGTAAAAATATTATATTAATTGCAGATTAATCATTTTCACTTTAATTTAAAGTATAAATTCTACGGGAACTAACAGAAAATTAAAGAGATACATATTACGTTATGACTGAAGGCATTAATAATATTGTGAATGAATTATATGACTATCAAAATTAAAAGTTTTAAAATATTTTGATGAAGAAGCTATTAAAGTAGGAATTACATAAATATTTCCTTATTAAAATTTTAATGAGCATTAAGATTGGTGAACAGGCTGGTCGCCAAAGGTGGCTAGTATTGTATAAAATATTCTTTGAGCCCCTCGAACTAGCCATATAAGCAATCAATATGCAGTTTTGAATTAAAATAAAATAGTACAGTCAGAAATGACGCGACTATGTTCCAATAGATGTTCCATTGCTTTATTTTTCCAGATATGTTCCAATGCTTTATTTTTCAGTATAAATAGTGTACGAGGAAATACAATGTAACTGCCTAATAGCTTGATCCTGCTAATGAACTGAAATTTCATGTTTTAAACCTCTCTGGAGGAAACAAAAATAAAAACATTATTTGTAGTTATATCCGCCTGCATACGAAAATGAAAATTCAGAAATAGAATGAAAAATATGAAACAGAAAACGAGTTAGAGTTTTTGAAATTCTGTCTTTGGTATTTACAATAAAAAATATAATATTGTATCAGGTTTGGACTAAATTTGAATAAGGGAAGTTTTTATGTCTGACTATCCTATTACGTGCATGCGAACACAATAACTTAAGAAAAGACTAACTGTAGAAAATAGGAAATTTTGTATATAGTGTTAATCACAAAGCTTAAAGATCTGTATCAAATTTTAGACTATTTGGTAGACTAATGTTTATCTGCCTGTTAGTTTGTCGATTCCTGTATGTTCAAATGAGATTGCTCAGGGATACAACAAGCTAGATATATGAAATTTCGTATGCAGTTTTGGTACTAAAATTGTAGTCATGCATCAAATTTTATTTTGTATATTTGAACCTTTATGGTTATATTTTTGAGAATTAGTCCAGAGTTTTTGAAACCTCAGCCTTTTATGATATGATTTATGAGTGTTTGCAAAATATTTATATAATTAAATACTTCAATGAGATGCTACCAAATTTCGGAAGTTTATTTTATATTTTACAGGTGGCGTAATAAGGTTAAATAATTGCAGAAGAAAAACATGATTTCTTCGAATCATGTCGACATTAGGGCCTTAGAAAGGGTATACGGGACCCCTTCATAATATTGAACTTTAAAAAATAACATTACATATACATTTACTAAATTTTTGTATGTAAGATGTATTAAATTTTTAATACATCTTGCTAAAAGACAAAATTGTCTCTCTGTGTATGACCTTTATAAATTAGTTTAACTGGTTAGGTAATATTATTGTCCTTATTAGGCTTATATAAAAAAATTGCTTTACACGCTTCTCATTTAAAAGTCATTTAACTTTCATTTAAAAGTCTTAACTTTCATTCTCTCTCAACAGAGTGATCACTGTTAAATTATAACAATTGTTCTTCAAATAATGATAAAAAAACTCTTTGAAATAGTTCTTATTGATTATAACAATACAAATGTTGTTTAAATGCTCTTTCAGACACTTTCTCTACCTCCCAACACAATCACCATTGTTAAATAATAACAAATGTTCTTGAGATAATCACTCAAACTGTTTGTAACAGCTATTATTGACTCCAACAATATATACGATGAATAAAAAAACCAATAATGTGAAACAATATCAAAAACATAGCAATAGATCAAACAATGAAACGAACTGTTGGTGTTCTCTGTTGAGAATCATTTACGAAATTGCAACTTCAGAAGTTGGTTCAGTTTGCTCTTTTTGCTGATCATTAAGAATTTTTATTATGGAATGCCTTTACTGTAGCTGTTGCTGCGCCAGTTTGTTCCATTTTGAAGCTACTAGTTAATTGTATAATGTCTTGCAAGTTCTGTATTTTTCCTGACATCAAAAATATTAAATTTACTGACTTAAACATAACTGTATTACCGCCACCAAAGCGCAAAACTTGCATTCCCGCAGTCGATTCAATTGTTGTTTTTAAGACATGCCAAGGAATTGGCCTACCGGCGAAATTGATTGCTCCCAAAGTGAATGTTATCCCAGAGGTAAAATCTCTGATGATTTTCAAAATGTGAGAGGGGAAGTGAAGAAGATATTGGAGGTCAAGTCCTTCATGGTATTTCAAATGTGATCAAAGCACATCATTAACTATCGAATGGCTAAATATCTTAAATTTTCCAGCCACTAGATATTAAAAATCCAAAGAAAATCAAAATTTTTCCACGCATTCATTTTTATTGGTTTCAACTATTTCTTTATTATTTCATTATACGGAATTTCATTGGAACTTATGACAAAACTACCTCGACTCCTTTATGTTAAGAATATTGGACTTTCTCTATTCAAACAAAAAATCAATGATTAATACGCTAAAAAAAACTCTTTCACTGATATTGACTCTTGATATCCCGATTTTGACTTATTAAAACTGCCTGCGCCAAGACTGAGGTGTTAACATATGATAGAAGACCATACATCAAGTCTTGAAGGCTGTATTCATCAAGTGTTAATGAATGTTCACCATCTTATCGAAAGTATATTGAAAAGACGATGGTACAGCAGTGTTAGGAGGGTGGTGGGAGTGAAACCAGAGTCATCTCCACGTGGTGTTCCCTGCGCAACGATGCAGTTCTTCTAATAACTGCATCGGCTAAGAGCTACTAAATAGAATTGAAAGAAACGTTTTTAAATTGATTAGAAAACCTTCCAAAATGCATTTATTCATGAAATTATTTTTTTATGCAGGTAATTTGCTTATAAAACTAAATATTCAATAAAAGTGGTAAATCCTCCATAAAAATGGAATAGTTATGGTTAGAATTCAGCAGGCGCTTTTCAACTATTCAGTCTTTTCAGCAATAATTTGGCATCATTGACGAATGAGATGCAAACAGGATAAAGAGATAGACCGTATTCAAATTATAGCAAAAAATATAAAATGAGTAAATAAATCATTATAAAGAATAACTTTTATTTTATATGCACTTAAGAACACTGAAATTGTAACAATTGCTTTGAACTTCAATTTGCTTTTGATTAATACCAACAGTATAAATTTTTTTTTTCTTTATTACCATTAGTGAGAAATTCTTTCTTTAGAATGTTAATTTTTCTTCAATATTTTGTTACGTGTATTTTAAAATTTTAAATATAGAACTGAAAAAAATGTTCATTTTACATATAATTGTTCATTGTTTAACTGAATTCAAATTTTTTCAAGCACCAGACTCAATATTAGATTCAATACAATATTAATATTTTCCTTCAAATATCCAAATTTGGAATGAAGCCGACTCGTGCAAAGAAAAAGGTGTCAGGCTAAAGAAAAATGGATTTGGATTTGTTGGATTTTATTGGCACAAGAGCAATGGTATTGATTATGCTCGTCAAACTGAAAAATATGGAACAGCCAATACATCCCCAAATAGAGTTTTTAATGAACTGACTTCCAACATGTTGTAACAAAATCTTTCTTAAATTTACTTTCAAAGCAAGCCTGAAAACTGATTTTAGTTTTTCTCGATACTTTGATAAGCATTCGATGCATTTATTCCTGACTAAAATATAAAGTTATATAAAATTTCATTAATAAAATTCTTTTTTTGATAATTGCATCGGCTAATAATCTACGGAACAGAAGTGGAAGCAACATTTTAAAATTAGCAAAACTTCCGACAAGTACTTTTCTATGAAATTTTATTTTTGTTTCGGAACATTTGTTTTTTAAAACCGGGAAATCAATAATAGTAGAACATTTATTTTATTTTAAACGTAGTTGAACGTGATTAGAATGAAATCGCAGCCAAACTTCAATCATTTCATTCAACAATTTGGTGAGACTGATGAAATGCCACAGACTTGACAAATGAATAATATCACGTTTAAACTGACAGCAAATCCATGATTTATGGCACAGAATTTCTGACGTGAATCTGACATTTAATTAATTCTGAGAAATCATATTTTATATATCCATGTTTTTTGTTAAAATTCATTTTCAAATTTAAGTATCAATATTTCCATTCGATAATAATTTAAAACGTTGCCAGAATTTTATTAATTATTATAGAATACGGATATTAATTAAATTTGGGAAAAAACTGCGAGAACGAATACAGTGATAATGTTTTGTTTGGGCCTAAAAATATCAAATCATGAGTTATCGCTACAGGAAAAATGATGAGTATATTTTTTGAATATTTAATTAAAAGAATAACTTTATTTAAAAGAACTACTTTTTTAATTAGATTGATTTTTCCAAATTTATCCGAAAAACTATTTGTGGAAGAAATAAAGAATGATTTTCTTTCTGATTTTTTTCGAAATATTAGTCTTTGACAATAATTTAATATTTTTAATTAATCCATGGCGCGATCTACAGATAACTAATATCTGGCATCGGTCTAATAATACTCGAAAATCATGTTAATATTTTGGAAGCCATTTTACCCCTACCGAATTAGGCCAAAATGTAACATAATTTGATATTTGACTATATTTGTATTCACAAAATAGGCTACAAAATTTCATTTATTTAATTCATTGCTTCTATGAGTTGTTACATTCAAATGCATGTGAAAGTACAGGCGGTAAACACTTTGACAAATTTAATTCAAAATTTGATAAGATACTACATTGTAGAAGCTAAATATCTGTAACCAAATTTTATCTATCTAGCTTTTTACGTTTTATAGTTATTGAGTTCACTTATACACGGACAGCAGGACAAATCGAATTCTTATGAATAGATATAGACTTTGTTTAAAATTTGATAGAAATCGGTGAATTTGTTATAAAGACTATCAGCTATCGAATTTCATTTGGCTAGCTGAAAGTGTTTTTGAGTTATCGTATTTTCAGACAGACTGATAAACATATTTCCAAAAATGCGTTTTTCGGACTCAAAAAAGTCTGATTTAGAGATGTCTTAATTAATTTCCACATTCTTCTTAAATAGATCATCGTGATGTCGTTTGAAATCGTAGAACAACATTTTTAGGATAGTATATTCTTTTTCGGTTTTCTTATACTAACTAGTAGATAAATACATATAGGCATTTTTCGATTATCTTGTATTTTTGAAGTCGAATTTTTTTATAAAGATAATGTAGATATCAAGTTAACATTTTTACCAGTTATTCTCATACATACAATGCATATTTAAGTGGAATTTCAAAATTTGTTACTTTAATAAAAATTTATTTTTTCGCATTTGCGCTTTTTTAAAAAATTTAACTATTCATATTCAACTATCACAATATTCTTATTTTACAGATCTGTTTAATACCTATAGCTTTATCTTTGAGATTACTAGTTTTCTAGTTAAAGGCGAAATATCGGTATTTAAATCCACCCCTTGTTTCCCTCAGTATCCGATAACATTTTCATGTGGAAACTTAGAGGCCTGTTTTGTATAGCCAACTGAAGAACTTAAAACAATACAATTTTTCCACACTTTGATACGTTGCACGAATATTCAAGCGAACTATAAGCCTATCATACTTCTAGCCGATCTAGTATATGGGTATTGAATTGATACAATAAATACAGAAGAACAAAGTTACCGATAATATGATTTCAATTTCCCTCAGACCTTGGAGTGAAATCTTGATAAGTTATTATTATAACATTTATACCATTTGAACATGGAGGATAACTATGTATTAGAACAAATGCGATATCGTCAATAAAGAAAGTTAAGCCACATAGACTAAAAGAGATTCTATGCTTTTTCATGGATAGTATATACTCTATAGTGTACCTAAGTATCCTAAAAATCCATGCGTTGAATTGATTTAACAGTTTTTCATCTAAAGCCTGAAAAACTCCGATGGTATGGCGGTGGTTTAATGCTAAATAATCCTAATAAGTGTTTTCAGGACCGGAAGGTCCTATGTTCAAAATTTGTACCTACCAAAAATCCATCTAGTATATGGGTCTCGTGTACATTAAACCTGATTTCGAATGACATGCCTCTTCCTTAACTGTATGCTCGTCTCCTCAGTCATACTTGATAAGAATAATTATACACAGCATAGAGATTAAAACAAATAATATTCCATTAGTCTTTTATTAAATAACCAAAAAAAATTGATATACGATTGTAAAGTACCACTTATTTCAATCTCAATGAAATCTATAATATTAATTTTCTATTAATTGTTTCTAAATTTAGAAATGGCAGGTGCACCAGCTTCTGGAATTAATTTATTAAACGTTTTTGGGAGCATTGACAATATCTTGATATGTTGTATGATGCTACTTAAGATTAACATAAATCAATGATATTTTTAGTATTGTGCTAATTAGTTTTCTTTTAATTAATTCATTTTTTTTAGGAATGACAAAATCATCAGTTCCTATATATCCTTAACTGTACAGAACAGTTTAGTACAACGTATTGCAATGTCTTGTTAAAAATTTCCCAATAATAGTTCAATTTTCTTGCAAATTATTGCCAATCCCATTATAGGTCTTACATTATTTTACCCCACAACTACTAAAGAGGAAAAGATTTTATTTTTAATCAAAGAAAAATGATTAGAATGCAACAATGCGATGAGCAATGAGTTAATCAGTTAATAATAAGTAGGATTGTTGTAATATTTTCATTGAAGAATTTAGCTTATTATTTTTATAGAAGTGAAACATTAATAATAATTCATGTTTGTCAGCATTTTGATGATTATGGCAAGTATTTTCTATGAAATTACAAATTATGATTGTTCTAAAATTAGATCTTATGTCTTAATTTTAGAGTACTGACCTTCCTCTCTGATCACAGTATTGATCTTCATTATTCCCTGCATCAATATTCAACTTTTTCATCATATCGGACAGATACTAAGATCAAATCTTTATCCAGATTGATACAGATATCTCAGTTTTCTTATCCAAACTTCTTCATTCATTCATTATAACATAAGTCATTATTTAACTCAATCAAGACTTATTTTATAAAATTCACGCTGGTTTGAATATTTTTAGACGCCCCATCTGTCTTGAAAAAATTTATCAATTCCTAGTGATAAAGATATTTCGCGAGCACAGTTTTGTTCTCTAAGCTATGTTGAGTTTGGTGCTGACATCAAATCAAAGGGAAAGATTATTTGATTTTTTTTCTTTGATCTTATCATTGATTTTTATAATTCTATATGTGAATGTTATTTTCCCGTGATGTACAGATACAAAAAAAGCAAATCTTCTTTTTTAAATTTGCGCCGCTATTAATGCTGCACCATATTATCACTTGAGATCAACCTTCGAGAAGTTTCTTCTGCTAGCCGGCAAATCTTATTCCCAAGTAATATTGTATTACACTGATTTTACAGATTATGAAAGAAGATATATATATATATATATATATATATATATATATATATATATATATATATATATATATATATATATATATACATACATATAATTCCGTGCGTGATCAAAAGGAATTATAAATGTTATTTTCTAATGGCTTGAAAAGGGTAAACGCCTTGTTATTCCTTTCAGAATCCCAGTTTTAAAGGCAAAAATTAATATATTTAGATTCGATTCGGTGATGTCATGAAAAAGATTTTAAAAAGAATATTTTCTGCAATATTCCAAAATTGCTTCAAAAGCCAATATATGTAAATTTTTTATGTTATAATTGCTTTGGAAACGAAAAAAAAAAAAATCTTTATGGTAGAATTTTGCTAATACACCGTTTGTTTGTTGACTTCCTGCGAACACTTAGTATTCAACATAATTTACTGAGTGAAGTGAAATCATGCTCTTTTGTCCGGCTCGAAATGTGACGTTCCAATTTAATTTTGGAATCCATTATGCTTCTTGCAGGTGGTAAAGGACTGTAACTTGACAGCTCACTACACTTCCTAAGGTTGTCTTCAGCTTATTGACATATGCAATTACATTTCCCGTGCATGAATT
The DNA here is from genome assembly GCF_947563725.1 of Argiope bruennichi. Classification (NCBI taxonomy): domain Eukaryota; kingdom Metazoa; phylum Arthropoda; class Arachnida; order Araneae; family Araneidae; genus Argiope; species Argiope bruennichi. Next base: position 123,738,571 of record NC_079154.1, on the reverse strand, counting down.
GACACCATTGACAGATGAGAGAAACGTATGCATTAATGAACACCAGAATATTTTTGATCATGTTAAAAATTTATAAATATTCCTGAATGTTATTAACATCTTCATAATTTTGCACAACTTCGTCAGTTTCTTTCACATCCCCACCCTGATCTGTAAAACCAGTTCTTCATTGAAGATCTAAACAAGAATGAGAAAACAACTATCAGGGAAAACGTTGTTATGTATAAAGACATTCTAAAATGGAACACACTCTCGCTATAACAACTGCAGATACAAGGAATTTTTTTCAATGATTTGGACCGAGTCCGAATTTTTTATACTCTCATAGAGAATTTTTGTATGAAAATGACTGAATTATAGCTAGTTAACATTCTTTAAACTAGTATGAGTAAATCATGAATTATATCAATAAGAATAAAAACATTTATGTATTTATTCGTGAAATGACAGTAAGAAACTTTGTTCGGAATAGTTTCTCAATCACAATTCTACTCAATTCTTATTCACCAATTAAACGATTACCGTGATATTATGTCAAAAAATAACACGTCTAGATTATGGTGCAAATACCCCAGGTGTTAAAGACATAGAATTAAATATCACCAAAAGTATCTATAATGATTATTACTGTACATCATTTGAATGATGGAAATTTAACCAACTTAGGTAATAATTTAGCAATGAATTTATTTTATTAGTGAAAAAATGGATGGCTGGCTGTATTTATTGTAATTAAATATCAAATGAAATAAAATATGCCAGTGTGTCTAGTATACACAATTTTTTGAATTATTTTTTAGAAAATACTAATCAATAAGAAAATAAAATTTTATTTACTTTAACAAGAAATTCAGTTAAATTCTGGATGTTGATGACTTAATTAAGTTCCACTATTTTGAAAGAAGATCAAATTAAATACGACATGGATATGAAGATTTCTTTTCTAATAAATTCAGTAGAATGAGATTTAGCGTTTAGGAAAAGAATTTCTTTCAAAAATTTCATATTATTATGACTAGCCTTCTTAGAAATTTAATATGAGATTTTCGTGCCGTTTTATTAGAATAATAGCATACCGCTTTCTTTCGTTCAACTTAAAACACTTTAACAGATTTTATTAAGTCATGCATTACACTCTTAATATCTATCTATATAACACGATAACGTGCGTGGCACAGAAATCGCTGTTATTGCATATTGTGGAATGGCCACAGCGAAGTGTAAACAAATCACTATAAGAATGTTTCAGACAGATTTGTTGGACGTTTTTGGCAACTGCATTTAATTAAACGCTTCCTTGATGAATGAAGCAATAAAATATTATGAGAAATTATTTGTATAGGGCTCATTAAAAATTCTAATCACTGAAAGGAAAGAAAATGTAAAAAAGGAAGAAAGAAATAAGTAGTTTCAAACAGAACCTAATTTGGCGCGAAAATATACTTAATCATTGGTAATCGCTATGACTTACCTAAGGATATGGATGACAATATCTTATGAAACTCATAAAAATGGTTTTTGCATTTTCTTAAAACTCAAAAAAAAAAAAAAAAAACTTTTACTAATATCAGTTTTATTTCTGCACTATGTTTTATTTATTCTTAATTAGTTTTAAAATAATTTAGTTTAGTTAAAATACTTAGTTTTTAAATGTAAAATACAATCGACAACAGTTAATTTTAATGTTATGAAATTCAATGCCATCCATTAAAATATTCAATCGCGTACTTTTACAAATATTTAAATTAAAATAAGAAAATCTTTATTTGGAGATTAATTCCGAAGAAGGAGTTTTACTTCCGCTTTTATATCATAATATATACATTTTTTTCTTTTTTTTTGCGAACATTATAATTTGTTTTGACTTATTCGACAAAATTAATGTTTTTTTTTTCTGATCAACTAACAGGGTAAAATTTCTTTAAAAAATATGCATTCTGCATTAATATTTAGCAGTCTAAAAAGTCAATCATTTGGGTGCACAAACTGGTCGCCAATGGTGTCTAGTTATAACATATTATTAAAAACCAATTCGGAATATCAAGGAAATAGATTTTCGTGCAAAACATTGTCCCAAAACAAGCATTGATGGAAATGTATATCTTTGTAAGACTATTTAGTGACCCGGCTATATTATAATAATATAGTAACAGGAAATAATTGCACATTAAATTTGGTAGCTATAAACTCAAAGTGCTTTTAAAATGTTTAAACGATTTTTCAACATATATGTCGTGTCATTCAGTTTACAAACAGCATGCCATCAACAAACATTTATCATGCTAAAATGCTATATTTAAAAGCATTGTGGTACATTTAAAACTAGTTGCTTTTGGCGACCAGCTGGTTTACCAGTAGTAATGCTCTATACAATTTCCAATTAAATATATAGGTACCTTGTTCTGTTAATAGCTAATTCATCAAAATATTTTTAAACTTCAAATTTTGATAGTGATTTTTTATAATATAACTCATACTGTTATAAAAGCCTTATATTGTGCATTGTTTACATTGCCACAATATATTGTGATATATTTCTTTAATAATTTACTTAATAAATGCGAAAACTTTTATTCTTAAACAAAACATATACATCTTTTAAAATATAACTACTGAAAATCAAATCCTTCATCATTCTAATCTTATGTCTAACACAAAATATTTTTTTTCTATAATTTATGCAATGTTCCTAAGAATTAGTCAATAAATATTTTTCAGATTCATCATAAAAATCAGTTTTACCTTCAAAAAGATTTCAATGCGGTAAATAATATTTTATTTTATTTCAATCAATAAATGTACTTCTGAAAACAATTAAGAAGCCTAAATTTTATACAGTCCTTCGATCCTATAAATCATATACAGTAAAATTATCTTGACAATCTAAAGCTCCTGAGATCAAGCCTGACCGAGTTATCAATCGCTGAATATCATTATTTTAGAACAATCAACAATTACATTGTTTTAGACAGTCTGTCTAGATGAAAATCCAAGTCTTAAATAACGCATTTCCTTCAAGACATTCGATGGAGAGGTCGAAAATTGCGCTTTTTTATATTATAAAGGCATTTAAATATTCATAACTCAATAAATTTCAATTGTAAAAGAGGGGAGCTTTTTTCTTTAAAATATTAGTGTCTATTTCATTAAATATGACTCTCAGTATAGGGGATCTGTATAAAAATTTAATATTCGTAATTCATCAGAATATTTATTGATTCAAACTACATAAAATATAATCATTTATTTCATTTAAATTATCTTTTTATTAGATACATATACGTGCCAATTAATAAAGTTTTAGAAACTACCTGTTTGTCCCTGATTAGTATAGATATCCTATATTTGTTAAACAATGTATGCTTAACTAAAACTGAATTATTAATATATCTATTTTAAATCATCACAGAAAACTTTTTCTCGTATTCTTTTTTTAGAACATATCACATTTCATATTTATTCTATTTCATACAAGCACGTGTTGAATGAGGCAGCAGACATGTACTGAAAATTACATTTTTCTAGGTTTAGTTTGCAGAAGGAGTTAAATTAATCTTTCATTTCGCGTTTTTCATTCGCGTCCTCCACCCACTCATAACGTGCTCTTGAAGACTAACTTTTATTTTCATTCTGTGAGAAATAAATCGTTGAAAAATATGATTAAAATATTTTTTTATAAATTCATTAAAGACAGAAATAATTTATTAGTTAAAACATTGATATCATTGAAAAGATTTTTTTTTATTAAATGAATTCTATGATGATTTAAAACTTAGCTTTGTGCTGTAATATTTTTGGAAGTTATTAGGGAAAACACTAGAATCTTGTTTACTTTTTGATTAAATAAAATTCTAATTACAATTCCAAAAAGAAAAAAAATCGCCCCAAAGTGCATTTTCCCATCCTCCAAAGTATATATGGGCCAAATTTGGAAGTCTAGGTCATATAGTCTGGCATGCAGAATTACATTTTTGTTATGTAAATTTTTATAGAATAGTGATATTCAGATTTTCATAAATCAGTCAGTTTTAGTGACTGAATTAGTTGATTGGAGTACAATTCGTTTTATTTAAAATATTAGTGCCTCAAAAATATTTTGTTAAATTTGATTCACGGGAAAGAACTATGTAAAAATTTAAAATTCGTAATTCAACTGAACATTATTGACTGAAGTTATATAAAATATAATGATTTAATTCATTTAGACCATTTTATTTGCAGATGTATGCCTATTATTAAATATTTGCAAAACAAATGCTAGGCCCTAATTAGAACTGATATGCTGTATATATTAAAAAGCATGTGCTTTAAATAAAACTGATTTATTGAATTAATAATATAGATATTGTAAAAAATATTTTTTGCATTTTTTTTTTTTTTGAAAATATTATATTTTATTTCATACAGACAAAAAATTACACTTTTTTAGATTTAATTTACAATAACATGATTTAATTTCAGCTTTTATCAATAAGATGGCAACAAAAAAATAAATACTAATTTTTTTTTTTTCACGCTCGCGAAACAGTTAAAATAGGACTGAATATATAAGTTAACTGTTACTGAGTTTAGTTTAATTTAGTTATATTAACATCCCGTTTGAAGCAACACTAGGCCTATTTTGGGATGGACCTCGTCATTTTGAACCGCGGTCAGAAGACGAGGACGACACCTGAGCTGGCAACCCCCCTCTCCACACAAGAGGGAGGACGTTTGGTCAGGACGGATTTAACGTGCAACAGACCCCCTAACACGACGGTTCTTCGGCGGAATCGGGTCTCGAACCTGAAACCCTCCGGTTCCGAAGCCGAGACCTTACTAAACTGTTACTGAAAACAGAAACTTTGAAAATAGAAACTTAATTTATAAGTTAAAACATTGGTATTATTAAAAAGATTTATTTTTTGAATTTTAACTTGATGTAAAACTGATGTTTCTGCGATAATATTCTCGAAATTTACTGCGAAAAAAGACTAAATTTTGATAAATTTTTAATTAATTAAAATTATAATTAAAAATTAAAAAAATCGTTTCGAGATGCACATTTTCGACCTCTAAGGTATGCACCTGCCAAGCTTGGTAGCTGTAGGTCAAACTGTCTCGCCTATAGAGCGCATAAACACATTCATCTTTATTAAAGTACAGAAGACAGATATAGATGAAAATTCATAAAAATTCGACAAACAATACTGAAAATGGCACGTGTTCAGAATCACGTGATAAAATACTATCAAAACAACGCATACTTAGATGACGGATAAGTGGAAAAAAATATTCGTCATACATGAAGAGCCACGTGGTTTCAGCACGAGAAACAATCGATATTCTTTAAAAAATCAATATTGCTACTTCTTTTTTCAAGAAAATAATGAAAATTGTCTGTAAAATATGATTTGATAACTCTTACTCGGAAAACATCAATATAAGAAATTCAATTAAATTGCCTTTATATTTTAATTCTAATTTCTAGAGTCCTGAGGGACCTTACATAATTTAATTCAAAACATTAAAATAAAATGCGACAAAAATAATTATTATAAAATAAAAAAAAATGAAGCCTGTTTATAGAGAATTTGAAAAATAACTATTTATATTTCTTTAAATAAATATTGATTTAAATTTCCTATATTTGTGTCTTTTTAGAAGTACTGCTCTCTAGAAAAATATAGACGAAAAAGAAGGAACAATCGAACTTAATTTGAAGATTTAGAGGAATCGAAATTAGATTTATGTAGATTTAGAAGTGTTGAAATGAGAAGAATTTCTTTACTAATTAATTAGTCGAATATAGGATATTGTTTAAATTTTATGTTTAAATGATTGAAAATTCCATTTTATGATGAATTAAGCAGCAGCTAAAATTCCAGTTACAAACAAGGGTTAAATCAGTAAGTTAGAATACAAATTATTTATTGTATTCATAATTTTTGAAATCTAGAAATTATAAATGAAATATTCTAAATCACTTAAAACAAGACATAAAAACTAATTAAAAAATTAAAAAAAATATTTCTTGCAATTCAAAAAATATAGTTATTAAAAAAATAGTCAAGCTTTTGTGTGATTATTTGCCTCATACGCGTATGGTCACCTAAGATTTTGACCTGCAAAACATGAAAAGAATTGCTGGGAAGAAAAATTTTCCAAACATAAAATTCTAATTTTCGAAAGTTATGCATACTATATCCATATGTATAGTATATATCTTTATAGTATATATACTTTATAGTATAGCATACTTTAAAGTATAGTATACTTTATAGTATAGTAGTACTTTTTTATCTATCTGTATAGTATACATCTTTATTATCATAACAAATAATAAAATAATCAAACCAATTTTCTAATTTTCGAAAGATATATATACTATATCCATCTGTATAGTATATATCTTTATAGTATAGTATACTTTATAGTATAGCATACTTTAAAGTATAGTATACTTTATAGTATAGTAGTACATTTTTATCTATCTGTATGGTATACATCTTTATTATCCTAACAAATAATAAAATAATCAAACATATAAATCTACTGCTAATAAAGATGAATACGCCTATCTCTGTATATATGTATGCTTAATGGTATTGTATAGAACAGACTGTTAGACCTTCAGTTGCAAAATTTGGCACTGACAAGATTTGGAAGGTAAAAATGTGCATCTCGGTTCGAAATTTTGCCATTTTTCCGCGATAACTTTCGAAAATATTACGCCCTAAAATGATTTTATATCATCATAAAATTAAGGAAATTATCATTTTAAAAATATTACTTTGATAATCGTAGTTTTTCCTAAATTTTGGCAATTTTTAAAAAAAGTTATTATTTTTTTTATTTTCAACAATAGATTACATTGCTCAAATCATTTTCATTGTTTCATCACATATTTAATCGCGTTATTTTCTACGGTTTTTAATAACTTATGAAGAAGTATTCTGTTTAATATCTTGGTAGATTACAGGAAAAATAATAAAATGAAATACAATACCGTGGGAAATTTGAAGATGGTAAACCCGGGCAATGACTTTTTTATGATGTCATGGGTTTTGACTCAAATAGGAAGATTCATATACAGTATGAACAAAACTAGTGTTAGTTTATTAAATTAACATGGTTTTAATTTCTGTCATAATTTGATGCTTTACAATATTTTCTTAAAGGAAACATTAATACTAATTTATATACAAGAAATTTAATTGAAAATAGGCACATTGAAAATTCCCGGCGAAGCAGCTGTTGCTAACGGCGGTTAATAAATAATATATGTAAGAATAAGCAAACATATATAATAAGTAGATATATAATAAATTAATAAAATTAATAACAATATATAATGAATAAATAATTGACCATTTTAATCCTTTCTGCATAAATCAAGGTGAAAAGAAATATGGCTGTTGAGAGGGAGGGGGGGGGGGAAGATTATACTTGCAGGAGTGCTAAAGGTTTTGAAGACCCTCTGAAAGTAAAAGGCATACTTTGGGTATATTTAAACCTGTCACTTTATAAATAATATATGTAAGAATAAGCAAACATATATAATAAGTAGATATATAATAAATTAATAAAGATATATAATGAATAAATAATGGACCATTTTAATCCTTTCTGCATGAATCAAGGTGAAAAGAAATATGGCTGTTGAGAGGGAGGGGGGGCGGAGGAAGATTATACTTGCAGGAGTGCTAAAGGTTTTGAAGACCCTCTGAAAGTAAAAGGCATACTTTGGGTATATTTAAACCTGTCACTTTATTTGAGTCATCATTATAAAAAGATTATTAACAATAAACTAAAAGCAAACTGGATTCTTATTAGGAATTTCCAAATTTAGCAAAAAAGATTCTTAAAAAATAATCAAGAACAAATTCTTGAAGCTTAAGAAATATCTATCTATATACTTATAATAAAGCTCAATGTGTGTGTGTGTGTGTGTGTGTGTGTGTGTGTGTGTGTGTGTGTGTGTGTGTGTGTGTGTGTGTGTGTGTGTGTGTGTGTGTGTGCGTGCGTGCGTGCGTGCGTGCGTGCGTGCGTGCGTGTGTGTGTGTGTGTGTGTGTGTGTGTGTGTTGGCACTCTGCAGGCCAAGTCATTTGACATACAGCTACCAAATTTGGTACATGTATACCTTAGAGGTCGGGAATGTGCACCTGGGGTCCCTTTTTTGAAATTTTAATTATTAATTAAAAACTAACTTTCCCGCCAAACAAATCTTCCATTTTCCCCACCGCCAACTTTTCCGCAAAAATAATCTTCCATTTTCCCCACCGCCAAATGAGTAAGGCTTCAGCTTTTTTTTCTCCCAACAGTAATAAGGCTAGGGTTAACATATTTCGGCGGATTTTTTCAAACGATTCTGTTTATTTTTTTAATGTTTTATACATTTAAAATTAAACATTGTTAATTAATCCATATTTCAGATTCATTCTGAAGTACTTTTGAATTAAAATAACACAGAATAAAGGAAATTAAAAATGTAAAATCTGCATAGCGTTACCCCAACTGGCTTAGAAAAATTCACGCATTTGCGTTACCGTAAATGGCGAAGAAAATTCACACATGCGTATTGTGTTCTGATTGTTGTCATGACAACCACTATCAGCAGATGATTTAAATTATTTTTAGGTTAGTTGCATGCCTTTGTAATTAAATTGTATTTATGATAGTTATATATTTTTTTGTATATGGTTATAGTTTTAAGTACATCGTTTTTAAGTAGTTTTTTTAAACCTGTTTTAGACCGATTATTTTAAACGATTCATTTTATTTTCTTAGTGCTTGATGCATTTAAAATTAAACATTGTTAATGAATCGATCTGTTCATGATGGATCTGTGAAAATTTTGTTGACAAATTCTTGAGATATTACATAAATTAAGAAAGATATTCTTCAGTGCCCATAAAGTTTAAACGCTCAGTGATTCTATTATCAGTAATCATATTATTAAAAAAATGCTTTGTTTCAGTAAAAAATATTATTATATTAATTGCATATTAATCATTTACACTTTAATTTAAAGCATAAATTCTACGAGGAGTAACAGAAAATTAGAGAGATACATATCACGTTATGACTGAAGGCCTTTATAATATTATAAGTGAATTATATGACTATCATAATTTGAAGTTTTAAAATATTTTGCTGAAGAATCTATTAAAGTTGGAATTGCATAACACATTTAATTATTAAAATTTTAATGAACATTAAGATTGGCGAACCAGCTGGTCGCCAAAGGCGACTAGTAAATAATATATGTAAGAATAAGCAAACATATATAATAAGTAGATATATAATAAATTAATAAAGATATATAATGAATAAATAATTGACCATTTTAATCCTTTCTGCATAAATCAAGGTGAAAAAAAATATGGCTGTTGAGAGGGAGGGGGGGGGGGGAGGAAGATTATACTTGCAGGAGTGCTAAAGGTTTTGAAGACCCTCTGAAAGTAAAAGGCATACTTTGGGTATATTTAAACCTGTCACTTTATAAATAATATATGTAAGAATAAGCAAACATATATAATAAGTAGATATATAATAAATTAATACAGATATATAATGAATAAATAATTGACCATTTTAATCCTTTCTGCATAAATCAAGGTGAAAAAAAATATGGCTGTTGAGAGGGAGGGGGGGGGGAGGAAGATTATACTTGCAGGAGTGCTAAAGGTTTTGAAGACCCTCTGAAAGTAAAAGGCATACTTTGGGTATATTTAAACCTGTCACTTTATAAATAATATATGTAAGAATAAGCAAACATATATAATAAGTAGATATATAATAAATTAATAAAGATATATAATGAATAAATAATTGACCATTTTAATCCTTTCTGCATAAATCAAGGTGAAAAAAAATATGGCTGTTGAGAGGGAGGGGGGGGGAGGAAGATTATACTTGCAGGAGTGCTAAAGGTTTTGAAGACCCTCTGAAAGTAAAAGGCATACTTTGGGTATATTTAAACCTGTCACTTTATAAATAATATATGTAAGAATAAGCAAACATATATAACAAGTAGATATATAATAAATTAATAAAGATATATAATGAATAAATAATTGACCATTTTAATCCTTTCTGCATAAATCAAGGTGAAAAAAAATATGGCTGTTGAGAGGGAGGGGGGGAGGAAGATTGTACTTGCAGGAGTGCTAAAGGTTTTGAAGACCCTCTGAAAGTAAAAGGCATACTTTGGGTATATTTAAACCTGTCACTTTATAAATAATATATGTAAGAATAAGCAAACATATATAATAAGTAGATATATAATAAATTAATAAAGATATATAATGAATAAATAATTGACCATTTTAATCCTTTCTGCATAAATCAAGGTGAAAAAAAATATGGCTGTTGAGAGGGAGGGGGGGAGGAAGATTATACTTGCAGGAGTGCTAAAGGTTTTGAAGACCCTCTGAAAGTAAAAGGCATACTTTGGGTATATTTAAACCTGTCACTTTATAAATAATATATGTAAGAATAAGCAAACATATATAATAAGTAGATATATAATAAATTAATAAAGATATATAATGAATAAATAATGGACCATTTTAATCCTTTCTGCATGAATCAAGGTGAAAAGAAATATGGCTGTTGAGAGGGAGGGGGGGGGGGAGGAAGATTATACTTGCAGGAGTGCTAAAGGTTTTGAAGACCCTCTGAAAGTAAAAGGCATACTTTGGGTATATTTAAACCTGTCACTTTATAAATAATATATGTAAGAATAAGCAAACATATATAATAAGTAGATATATAATAAATTAATAAAGATATATAATGAATAAATAATTGACCATTTTAATCCTTTCTGCATGAATCAAGGTAAAAAGAAATATGGCTGTTGAGAGAGAGGGGGGGGGGGAGGAAGATTATACTTGCAGGAGTGCTAAAGGTTTTGAAGACCCTCTGAAAGTAAAAGGCATACTTTGGGTATATTTAAACCTGTCACTTTATAAATAATATGTGTAAGAATAAGCAAACATATATAATAAGTAGATATATAATAAATTAATAAAGATATATAATGAATAAATAATTGACCATTTTAATCCTTTCTGCATGAATCAAGGTAAAAAGAAATATGGCTGTTGAGAGAGAGGGGGGGGGGAGGAAGATTATACTTGCAGGAGTGCTAAAGGTTTTGAAGACCCTCTGAAAGTAAAAGGCATACTTTGGGTATATTTAAACCTGTCACTTTATAAATAATATATGTAAGAATAAGCAAACATATATAATAAGTAGATATATAATAAATTAATAAAGATATATAATGAATAAATAATTGACCATTTTAATCCTTTCTGCATAAATCAAGGTGAAAAAAAATATGGCTGTTGAGAGGGAGGGGGGGAGGAAGATTGTACTTGCAGGAGTGCTAAAGGTTTTGAAGACCCTCTGAAAGTAAAAGGCATACTTTGGGTATATTTAAACCTGTCACTTTATAAATAATATATGTAAGAATAAGCAAACATATATAATAAGTAGATATATAATAAATTAATAAAGATATATAATGAATAAATAATTGACCATTTTAATCCTTTCTGCATAAATCAAGGTGAAAAAAAATATGGCTGTTGAGAGGGAGGGGGGGAGGAAGATTATACTTGCAGGAGTGCTAAAGGTTTTGAAGACCCTCTGAAAGTAAAAGGCATACTTTGGGTATATTTAAACCTGTCACTTTATAAATAATATATGTAAGAATAAGCAAACATATATAATAAGTAGATATATAATAAATTAATAAAGATATATAATGAATAAATAATGGACCATTTTAATCCTTTCTGCATGAATCAAGGTGAAAAGAAATATGGCTGTTGAGAGGGAGGGGGGGGGGGAGGAAGATTATACTTGCAGGAGTGCTAAAGGTTTTGAAGACCCTCTGAAAGTAAAAGGCATACTTTGGGTATATTTAAACCTGTCACTTTATAAATAATATATGTAAGAATAAGCAAACATATATAATAAGTAGATATATAATAAATTAATAAAGATATATAATGAATAAATAATTGACCATTTTAATCCTTTCTGCATGAATCAAGGTAAAAAGAAATATGGCTGTTGAGAGAGAGGGGGGGGGGGAGGAAGATTATACTTGCAGGAGTGCTAAAGGTTTTGAAGACCCTCTGAAAGTAAAAGGCATACTTTGGGTATATTTAAACCTGTCACTTTATAAATAATATGTGTAAGAATAAGCAAACATATATAATAAGTAGATATATAATAAATTAATAAAGATATATAATGAATAAATAATTGACCATTTTAATCCTTTCTGCATGAATCAAGGTAAAAAGAAATATGGCTGTTGAGAGAGAGGGGGGGGGGAGGAAGATTATACTTGCAGGAGTGCTAAAGGTTTTGAAGACCCTCTGAAAGTAAAAGGCATACTTTGGGTATATTTAAACCTGTCACTTTATAAATAATATATGTAAGAATAAGCAAACATATATAATAAGTAGATATATAATAAATTAATAAAGATATATAATGAATAAATAATTGAGCATTTTAATCCTTTCTGCATGAATCAAGGTGAAAAGAAATATGGCTGTTGAGAGGGGGGGGAGAAAGATTATACTTGCAGGAGTGCTAAAGGTTTTGAAGACCCTCTGAAAGTAAAAGGCATACTTTGGGTATATTTAAACCTGTCACTTTATAAATAATATATGTAAGAATAAGCAAACATATATAATAAGTAGATATATAATAAATTAATAACGATATATAATGAATAAATAATTGACCATTTTACCCTTTCTGCAGGAATCAAGGTGAAAAGAAATATGGCTGTTGAGAGGGAGGGGGGGGGAGGAAGATTATACTTGCAGGAGTGCTAAAGGTTTTGAAGACCCTCTGAAAGTAAAAGGCATACTTTGGGTATATTTAAACCTGTCACTTTATAAATAATATGTGTAAGAATAAGCAAACATATATAATAAGTAGATATATAATAAATTAATAAAGATATATAATGAATAAATAATTGACCATTTTACCCTTTCTGCATGAATCAAGGTGAAAAGAAATATGGCTGTTGAGAGGGAGGGGGGGGGAGGAAGATTATACTTGCAGGAGTGCTAAAGGTTTTGAAGACCCTCTGAAATTAAAAGGCATACTTTGGGTATATTTAAACCTGTCACTTTATAAATAATATGTGTAAGAATAAGCAAACATATATAATAAGTAGATATATAATAAATTAATAAAGATATATAATGAATAAATAATTGACCATTTTACCCTTTCTGCATGAATCAAGGTGAAAAGAAATATGGCTGTTGAGAGGGAGGGGGGGGGAGGAAGATTATACTTGCAGGAGTGCTAAAGGTTTTGAAGACCCTCTGAAAGTAAAAGGCATACTTTGGGTATATTTAAACCTGTCACTTTATAAATAATATGTGTAAGAATAAGCAAACATATATAATAAGTAGATATATAATAAATTAATAAAGATATATAATGAATAAATAATTGACCATTTTACCCTTTCTGCATGAATCAAGGTGAAAAGAAATATGGCTGTTGAGAGGGAGGGGGGGGAGGAAGATTATACTTGCAGGAGTGCTAAAGGTTTTGAAGACCCTCTGAAATTAAAAGGCATACTTTGGGTATATTTAAACCTGTCACCTTATAAATAATATGTGTAAGAATAAGCAGGCATATATAATAAGTAGATATATAATAAATTAATAAAGATATATAATGAATAAATAATTGACCATTTTACCCTTTCTGCATGAATCAAGGTGAAAAGAAATATGGCTGTTGAGAGGGAGGGGGGGGGGAGGAAGATTATACTTGCAGGAGTGCTAAAGGTTTTGAAGACCCTCTGAAAGTAAAAGGCATACTTTGGGTATATTTAAACCTGTCACTCATTACATTTTAAGAAAATATAATTTCTAGCATTATAACGTTTGTAACCTAGCGGCTTTTGACGACCAGTAGGTTTTCCGGAGATATCGGTTATATTTCATTTCACTTAGACTGCTTAGAGGTGATTTCACACTCTTAATGATGATATTTTTATTAATTATAATTCATTTTATAAGTGCAACATTATCTAATTTTATGATAATTTATTTAATCTATATCATTAAAATAATTGTCAAAACTAAAGAATCATTTCCTGAATCCCAACCCTTGGTTCGTCAGCCAATTTTTGTTTTACATGAAAAGTTATAATCTCTAGATACATTATTAACGATCTCTTGCTCCTCTATTTTCGAAGGAAATATCAAAATGGATATTTTTCTTTATTAGATAAAAAGACAGAAATCTTCAGTCATACCATTGATTGTACCAATTTCATCATCTTTTGCTTAAAGCGGAAGTTCATGTTCTCCTTAATGCATCACTAATAGTTACCTACCCACCACTATCTTTCATTTTTGAGAGAATGTAAAAATAAAACTTTGATAAAATCACCAACCTCAACAACTGGCAAATTGTTCTAATTTGTTTCACTGCTTGGTAAATGTCATCAACTTATTAGAAAGTTCTATGTTATTTCGTAAATAGAATTTAAAATAACTCCTTATTTTTTTAATAAGATGTAATTCATTAAAATTGGCTGGCATGATTAAAATTAAACTAATATTATAAATAATCATTAAATTAATGATCATTAAACTAATAATCATTAAACTAATATTATAAATGTGATAAAAAGCTGGTCGCCGAAAGCGGTTAATCTGTATATTTGTGTTGTTAATTAAAATATTTTAAACTTATTAGTTTACAATACTAACAAGTATTAGAGTAATAACGTAATTATTATTTATATTAATAATTGAAACATAAGTATTATAGCTTCGGGATTTCTTCTTTAAAAGATAATGCAAACATTGTTTTCTTAAAATTGTTTTGGACATTTCTGTTGAATAATTAACTGTTATTTTTTAGAAAACATTCAGTGTGACATAAAGTTCAAAAGAGAATGAATTTACTGCTAAATATGGAGGTATTATAAAATGTAAATGGAAGTAATAATTGACATATTTAATATTAGACAGGATACAATCAAAATTTTTTTATTCTAAAGAATTAAAAAAAAAACAATTTGATAAAAGACGTTTTCTTTTCCTAGATTTTAGATTTTAGAACCCCGGGTGTGGCACCTCGAAATGAGGATGAGATGCTTCCGGCATGGTGGTTGGATCTCGCCACCCTGGAAGGCACACAAATAGGTGGAAGATCTGACTCCTCCCGTCGATGAAGACACGTACTTCCTTCAGGGAGGGTTGTACCGTGGCCGGTGATGGTCCTTAGGGCTCAACCACAGTTCCCGCCAGTGTCGTTGTTGCGGCGATCCGGTCATTCAGCCTTATGGTTTAAATCCGTCTGCCTTCGTGGCGGGTCGGAGAGTCAGTTGGTTGACTTTCCTAGATTTTAGAAAGAGATTTTTTTCTTAGAAGCAGAATTCTTTAAACGAAAGAAAAAATGCTCCAAATAATATTTTTATAATGTAATTTTAAACAGGAGATTTATTTCAAATCGAACCTATTCGAAAGCATTTTCAGGTAAATAAGATACTTGATGATAAGATTAACTTATCATTCTTGATAAGTTTAAAGTAATTTTCCTACACATTTAAATATCATTATATTGATTCGGACAACAATTTTATGTGAACATGATCATGGTTTTAATAAAATTACTTAAATTATGTAACCCAAGTACTTGAATTATTCAACTTAAATTTTATTTGTAACTTGTACAATGTTTTAACGAATTCATAAAAGTTTAGAATTAAGCATTCATTTGAAAAAAATAAACAATTATTTTTAGTTTTTGAAGTACTCTGTGTTGATTGAATGTAATGCAAAAATTGTAAAATGTAAATTTTATAAAATTCATTCACACTGTGTTGTTAATGATATTTGGTTCTTAAGACAGAAAACGAAATCTCTTGATTTCAGCTGAATATATGATAAAACAAAAAATTCAGAACTACATAAATTCAATTTTAGATTACCATTTTAAAATATCTAATAATAATAAAGATGAATGTGTAATTTGAAAGAGTAATGCAGTCATATATTACATCAATAAATTTCAGAATCACAACGCCATTTTAAATATAGTTATGTGGTTCCTTTACTATTAATGTTTTAATGGATATTTTATTTATTCTATTGAATATTCAGTTTGTCCTTTCTCTCAACTGTCCCCAGTTTGCCGTCGATTCCTTTGTCCTTTTTCTCTCCCTGTTTCTCTTTCTCTATGCATGTGACTGTGTGTTGGTGTTCTACTGGCCAGCTCGTTTGACCTGCAGGTACCACATTTTGGAACATATATATCTTGAAGAATGGAAATGTCCATCTCGGAGTTTATTTGTTAATGAAATTTTAATTCAAATTCTTATTAAATAAAAATTTAGCAGAATTTTAGCATTTTCCTATAAAAAAGACTTTCAAAAAATATTCTTTCAAAAATAACATTTTATATCTTTTGAAAATTTAAGAAAAAATTGTAGTTTGAATTATACCAATTTAATTATAATGCATATTTTTCTTGAATTTCGGCGATTTTTTTTAAAATTATTTTTTGCCTAATTTCTAACAATAGATTAAATTGTTTTTCTGAAATTCAAACTATTTTCATGATTTGATCGGGTGTTTATTTTCTGTTGTTGAAAGCTAAATTAGAAAAATTCTGTTTGATATTTGTGCAGTTTATAAGACTGACGGAAAGGTAAAATTACAATAATACGAAAGTTAGAAGATAGATTGACTAGTTTGGATTGAATTTTTTTTGTGCAATTGCCATGCATTTGACATCCTGAGCCAAATAGATTTATTGGACATTTGCATTTTTTTTAATAGCGCTATGGCGTCACGAGACTAAGCTCCATTGGAAAAGTTTACATGTCCAATGAACAAAACACAGGTATGGCAAATGGATGGTATCATGGATATGAAGTTATACTTAAAGGATTTAAAAGCAATGAAAGACAATCAGTATCTTTAGAGAACCAGCTGGTCGAGAAAGGCGGTTAGTTTATACTTATATAAAGCTCATGTGTGTGTGTGTGTGTGTGTGTGTGTGTGTGTGTGTGTGTGTGTTGGCGCTCTACATGCAGACCGTTTGACCTACAGCTACCAAATTTGGTACATGTATACCTTGGAGGTCGGGAATGTGCACCTGGGGTCCCTTTTTAGAATTTTTAATTAGAATTTTAATTACTAATTAAAAACTAACTTTCCCGCCAAAAAAAATCTTTTCATTTTCCCCAATACCAAATGAGTAAGGCTTCAGTTTTTTTCCCCCACGCTAATGAGGCTAGGTTTAAGATTTTTCGGCCGATTATTTCAAGCGATTCTGTTTATTTTCTTAATGTTTGATGCCTTTAAAATTAAACATTGTTATCTAATCGATCTGGTCATGATGAATCTGAGAAAATTTTGTTGGCAAATTTTTGAAATATTACGTTAATTAAGAAAGATATTCTTTAGTGCCCATAAAGTTTAAACGCTCAGTGACTATTTTCCGTAATCATATTACAAAAAAATACTTTGTTTCAGTAAAAAATATTATTATACTAATTACAGATTAATCCTTTCCACATTAATTTAAAGCATAAATTCTACGGAGCTAACAGGAAATTAGACAGATACATATTACGTTATAACTGAAGGCCTTTATAATGTTATGAGTGAATTGTATGACTATCAGAATTTGAAGTTTTAAAAATATTTTGATGAAGAAGCTATTAAAGTAGGAGTTACATAAAATATTTAATTATTAAAATTTTAACCAACATTAAGATTGGCGAACCGGCTGGTCGCCAAAGGCGGCTAGTAATAAATATTTCAACTGGGTTCCCGGTTTCAGGTGTGTTCTTGAAACGAAAATTAAACTTCAGGGACTTAGTGCCTTATTTCTATGGGCTCAAAACTGTGGAAATAATTCAGAAATGCGTCATTGCAAACTCTTCAAGGATATCAAAAGAGAATAGTATACTGATTAAAATGTTTGCTCTTTTTGTTGAATATGAACTTAAAGAGAATAATTCTTTAGAAAAGAGAATATCTTTTATCAAATTAAATGAAGACAACAAAATTAGAGTACTACATTATATTTAATAAAATCATTATTATAGTGATATAGTATACTGCACCATATGAGAATATTTTGAGATTTTTTGAATTGTATGTAATTTTTGTTTCCTATTTGGAACCCAATTCCCTTATAGAAACTGGGATTTTGCTCGATGAAATATTTTCCCATGAAATATTATGCAATATCAAAATGATATCATAAATAAATATTATCTATACTTATAATAAAGCTCAATGTGTGTGTGTGTGTGTGTGTGTGTGTGTGTGTGTGTGTGTGTGTGTGTGTGTGTGTGTGTGTGTGTGTGTGTTGGCGCTCTACAGGCCAGGTCATTTGACATACAGCTATCAAATTTGGTACATGTATACCTTAGAGGTCGGGAATGTGCACCTGGGGTCCCTTTTTTTGAATTTTTAATTAGAATTTTAATTATTAATTAAAAACTAACTTTCCCGCCAAAAGAATCTTCCATTTTCCCCACCGCCAACTTTCCCGCCAAAAAAATCTTCCATTTTCTCCACCGCCAAATGAGTAAGAATTTAGCTTTTTTTTCTCCCAACAGTAATAAGGCTAGGGTTAACATTTTTCGGCGGATTATTTCAAACCATTCTGTTTATTTTCTTAATGTTTTATGCATTTAAAATGAAACATTGTTAATTAATCCATGTTTCAGATTCATTCTGAAGTACTTTTGAATTAAAATAACACAGAATAAAGGAAATTAAAAATTTCTAATCCGCATAGCGTTACCCCAACTGGCGTAGAAAAAATCACGTATTTGCGTTACGTAACTGGCGAAGAAAATTCACGCATGCGCATTCTGAATGTTGCCATGACAACCGTTTTCAACGGATGATTTAAATTATTTTTAGGTTAGTTGCATGCTTTTGTAAGTAAATTGTATTTATGTTAGTTATATATTTTTTGTGTATGCTTATAGTTTTAAGTACATCGTTTTTTAAGTAGATTTTTTTAACCTGTTTTCAATTATTTAAATTATTTTTAGGTTAGTTGCATGCTTTTGTAATTAAATTGTATTTATGTTAGTTATATATTTTTTTGTATATGCTTATAGTTTTAAGTACATCGTTTTTTAAGTAGTTTTTTAAACCTGTTTTAGACCGATTATTTTAAACGATTCAATTTATTTTCTTAAAGTTTGATGCATTTAAAATGAAACATTGTTAATAAATCGATCTGTTCATGATGAATCTGAGAAAATTTTGTTGGCAAATTCTTGAGATATTACATAAGAAAGATATTCTTTAGTGCCCATAAAGTTTAAACGCTCAGTGACTCTATTATCAGTAATCATATTATTAAAAAAGATGCTTTGTTTCAGTAAAAAATATTATTATATTAATTGCAGTTTAGTCATTTCCATTTTAATTTTAAGCATAAATTCTACCGGAACTAACAGAAAATTAGAGAGATACATATTACGTTATGACTGAAGGCCTTTATATTATTATGAGTGAATTACATGACTATCAAAATTTGAAGCTTTAAAATATTTGATGAAGAAGCTATTAAAGTAGGAATTACATAAAATAGTTAATTATTAAAATTTTAACGAGCATTAAGATTGGCGAACCGTCTGGTCGCCAAAGGCGGCTAGTTATTAATAAAAATATGTTTAAAACAAATCCTTTTAATGCCTCTACTCTGCTGAGTAAGAATTCATTTTCAAATCATTATATAAAATAATGAAATTCACCCTTACCCCCCAAAAACGGCTAAAAATTTTTCAGACTTATTTTTTTTCTTCGTCATAGTGTGGTGAGTTTATCACAAAGTTTGAATAATGTCAGTTTTCAAATATATTTAATTTAAAGTAAGCTATAACTTTCCCACGGTAATATAAATAGACAGGTCAAAGATTAATCAAAACAATAAATTATTAAAACTTGAGAGAAAAATTTGCAAAATTTGCCATTTTTTTGCCCTTTTGTTTCTGATTGAAAATGCATTTTTGTAAAGTAAAATATATACTATTTTAAGTTAAGCTAATTTTTTAAATTAATTTTTTTTTCTGATGCATCTTTTTTTTTACTTTCAAATAAAGGATTAAATTTAAGCTTGATTTTTTGTCAAACGATGTATACTTTCGTCAGCAATGTATACTTAATTTTGTCACCAAATACACAATCAAATCATTTGCGATTAAAAGTATTCAAAATCCAATTCGAAAGATTTTTTTCCTGTGAAGTTTCAGTGTCTGAGATGTGCAAATGAATGTGAAATTAGCTGAACACATTAAATCAGATATGAAATCCATCAAGTAACATTCATAGGAAATTTTCTTTGTATTTATAAATATAAGTATTTATTTATGATTACGAGAAAAAATTAGTATGATTCAAATTTGCTGACACTGCAAACAAAATTAGGTTGGATTAGGTAAGTCATATCACTGACTCTCCGACCCGCCCGAAGACACACGGATAAAATAACTGAATGATCGGATCGCCACAACAACGACACTGGCGGGAACTGTGATTGATTCCTAAGGACCATCACCGACCACGGTACAACCCTTCCCTAAGGAAGTACGCCCCGTCATCGATGGGAGAAGCCGGACACCCACTTTTTCATGTAACCTCCAGGGTGGCGAGAACCAACCACCATGCCGGAAGCTTCTCATCCTCATTTAGAGATGCCTCCCCCCCGGGGAGATGGTTGGAATATTTATGACAACAATATTACCTTACACTTTGATATGAGCATTTATTTTCTCCTTTATGAAGCTTACCTACACGGGAATAATAAAAAAAAAATTCGACTTCCAGATTTTGAAGAATCTCCAAATTTAAAGCCTTTTCTTATATCGGAATCCAAAGATAATTTCTCTGAGTGGAAAATAGGTGATTATCGAACACAGCGGCAGTTATCAAACAGTGTAAGAGAAAATGAATTTCCTTATATCGGAATCCGAATATAATTTCTCTGAGTGGAAAGTGTGTAATTATCGAACACGGCAGCAAAGATCAAATAGTGTAAGAGAAAAGAATGTTCTTATAATCGAATTTGAAGATAATTTCTCTGATTGCGAAATAGGCGATTATCTAACACAGCAGCAGTGATCAAATAATCGAAGAGAAAATGATTTTTCTTATATTGGAATCCAAAGATAATTTCTCTGAGTGGAAAATAAACGATTATCGGACACGGTAGCTGCAATAAAATAGTCTAAGATAATACTACTTTAAAAAAAAATATTGGAATTCTGAGATAATTTCTCTGAGTGGAAAATAGATCGATTATCGAATTATGATTACCGAATTATGATTATTATGATTATCGAATATGGCGGCAGATGCCTAATACGCTAAGAGAGAATGACTATTACTCAGATTTACGAAAAAAATTTCTTAAAAAGATTATTTAAGCCATTATGGAAGATATTTTTTCCAAAAGGAGTGCCAAGGTTTTGTTACAAGTTTCACACATATTTTAATAAATTACAGATGACGATAAAGTATTCGTGACCAGGAGCAACATATAGTAAGTATTTGGAACTATAACCACCATGACTAGCTCTGTGTATAAATTGCATCAGTAATTTGTCTGATTTTTTTTATGAAAATTTAAATTTATCAGCAATCTACAACTATTCACCTTAAGCTTTGTTTTTTTTAGTCTCAAAAGTAAAATAGAGAAAAATTTCATCAGAAAATTGGCTTGCTTAGTTTTTTTTAAGCTAAAATATATCAATCTTTCAAAAAAAAAAAAAAAGGTTGCGTAAAATTTCTTAAAGAGTACCGAATTTTCAACCAGTCCTGATTTCACTGATTTCTTTCTACTGCGCAAGCGCAATAACAAATCGCAGGCTTCTCCTGATACACTTTTGAAACGAAGAAAAGAGACTGATGAATGAGGTAGTGCCAGTTCGTGGTCTTAAAAAAAGGAATTTAAGCATTTTCCCACAACGAATGTTGTTTTTTTTTCTAGTCCAGAATAAAATTTGAAAATTAAAGATAATGAATGGAAAATAGAAAAAAATAGTTTTAGATACTCCTATCATTGTTAAAAATCGTTTTCATTCCAGTTAATTTGATGGATTTTCCGATAATTTTTGCTCATAAGCGTTAAAAAAATCTTTAAAAAAATAATTTTTAAACCTTTTGGGTCTTCAACACCCTTATATTAGGAGTTTTGATTAATATATGATAAAATACAGATATATACATATATATCAGTTTAATTTTCTTTTAAAAATGAGAATGGTGGATTAACACTAAAAAAAAAGTCGTATCAACTTTTCTACGTAATACATTAAAACTTAAAGGAGCATTACTAATATGGAAGTCATTTTCTGTTTAATTAAACAAAATCGATGAGCACACATCTCGAAGTTCAATGTACTTAAAAGCCAGACGAGTGAAAAGAACCGCATAATCCTGGAAACCGCTAAATCGGATATCATTAGATAGCAAATTTCAAGTTCTTTCGATTTATCACAAAGTATTACCAATTTACCAACAAATAAAGAGTCCTTTATAAAAGATTACAAGGAGCAACTAAGTTACCCGTGGAAAAACAATAGCGCCGCAAGTATGTAACATAGTTTCAAAAATCGCAGTTGCTAATAAAAAAAAAGTACCTCAAAAGCAGCCAATAAAAGCGATCGTTTGCCAAATCCGTCTCGCCAAAGCGGCTGGTCCATGGAGCGGATCTTTTTAGTAGCAGACGATTCCTTCGGTAGACAAAGAGTCGCCAGTCGAATCGGGGCAATGCAGCCAACTCGACTCATCTGGTAGTTTAAACGGACAGACGATTAAATGAGATTTGGAAAGGAAGGATTCGGCAAGGACGTTCAAGGATGCCAAGTTCCTTGTTCTATCCCATATTCGAGACTTTGTTTCTCTCACCCCCTTCGCCATGCATATTCATGGGACGTGGAGTGGTGCGAAATCACCTCTTTCGAAAACTTTCCCGAGTTTTGGTAAGTTCTTTTTTTCTGCTTTTATTACAAATTTTTTTACAAATTTAAAACTAAAATAAAAAAATTTTAAAAATAAATGAATTTTTTTATTATTGTAATTTATCATTTTAATTCGCGGTTAACATTTTTTTTGTATAAAGAATTGTTTAATTACTTCTTAATTCATCTGTTTTTAATTATTTTTATGATAGCATTACTAAAACCAAAAAATATATGAGTGTAGATTTTAGAATAATTAAGTTTATTACTATAAATATTTAATGAAAAATTACTTCGTTTTCTTAAATGATTTGTTACTAAGACATATGTTACTACCTTCCACTTAAATAAAGTAGTAGGAAATTTGTAATAAACTTTTAAAAACTTTTTGGAAATTCAGCAGAAATAATATCACACTCGCGTAATTCATCGCTTTGTTTTTAAGAATTTTATCTCATTATCATTATTATTAATATTATAATATTACCTAAAATATAAATTAATGCTGGCAATGAAACATATTTATAATTATCGTATTTAAGATTCTGTATGGGAAAAGGAATTTTTTTGAGCACTATGTTTTTTTTTCTTGATTTATCTATATATAAATGTAATAATTATTATAGAAAAAAAGTTTTTAAAATTGTACTAACAGCATCAAACTTTTACAATTCGTTTTCTAGATAATTATGTGATTTTATAAAAAGATGTAATCAGAAAAATAATTGCTTTATTTTTGTTTTTCTGAATTGGAAACAGTTCGTAAGATTTGGGTTTCCATTAAGATAAAGTAACCCAACATCTCGGATTACCCAAGACAGCTCCAGTTTTAGACTCTTTGTCTTGTATTGATAAAATATTCCGGATTTTTCCTGAATTTGAATAAAATGTTCTAGATTATTCGCCATTTTTCTTTTAAGTGCGTTTCTTAAGCGAAATGTTTTTTTTAAAAAGAATAATTAAATTTAATTTTTGAAAAATTTTCATCCTAATTTGTCCAATTAACAGAATATGATCGCCTCAATTTGGTATTAGAATAAAGAATTAATCTTATTTTGTCTGTTTCATACATTTATATTTTTTGATTGGAGAAAAAGAAAGAAAAAAGGGATTTGATGTACATTTATAATTATTAGTAATCGAAGGCATTGGCGAAGTATTAAATTCCTCACTTCATGGTTTGAAATATCGTTTGCTTTCTACTAAAATTTGGTTGAATCATAATTAAACTGATTAAGCATATTGAATTAGCCAAGATGGATATTAAAAAAAACACACACACACACATTTTGTCCGTATTTGATTGCCTGTCCCCGTTCTCTGCCCAATTTCTAGACTGTTCATGATTGTTCAGAAAATCGCTTCATTTTTATACTGTTGAGCTTTTGGTGCGTCTTTTAATTTTATTTATTTTTAAAATGTTCGTCAAGTTTATCTAAATCATTTTTAAACCTTATTTAAAAACGATAAAAGGTAATTAATTTATAACGCCCTGTCCCCGAACCTCTACCCTCCCCCCCAAAAAAAACACACCCGGGATTATGCGAAAAATTAATTATGAAAAGTCTCATATAAATATTATAGTTTGCAAAGAAGTCTATTCTTCTTTGAGAAAAATAAAAAAGGAAAATATTTAAAATTATCTTGGTACCTTATGATGAAAATAATGCATAAGAAAAAAATTTGCGAATTAAAAAGGAATAAATAATAATAATGTTGAAATGCTGATCTACAAAAATTGTTTCGAAAAAGTTTTTTAAAATCTAATACGTTTGACTTTTAAATTTCTTAATACTGCAATTTAAGATTAATTTTGTTTGAAATAATAAAAATAAAATAAAATAAAGATATAAACTGCTTACATATTTTCTTTCATAAATATGCAAGAAAGTTTTGCAACAAAAAGTCGTTGGATTCTGAATGTTGAAGTTCTTTAAGACAAAAAAAAAAAAAAAAAAATGAAATCCATGGACTGATCAATAATTAATGTATGTCCCTGAAAATAGCCATTCAATTGCGATGATTGTCTTTATAGAGATCTCAAAATAAGAATTATTTGAAGAACTACAAAATAAAGAACTGCATCTTCTGTATATTTTAACCAGTAAATCTGTTTTCGGTGTCAGATATTGTGCTGAGATTCATGCCACACCCTTTTTAGTCGAAAAAGGCTTGATCATTCAAACTTTACACTTTGCAGTACTGAGTTTAATATTATAAGTGAGATATTAATTGATGTGCAATAGAAAGTTTAAAATTGTTATTTCGTAACTCACAATAAAATATTTATTGAAATAAACTTTTAGAAATTCCCACGTTTTTTCTATCTGAGAAAGGCTTTTGCAATCCCAACTCTATCAATGTGCAATGCAATAAAAAAATGATGTTTTTTTTAACATATAAGATATTATTAAATGATTTATAGGAATGAATTTTAAATGTTTAAATTATTACGGTGAAAAAATATTTTCAAATCAAGACTAGATTAATAATTTGTGACCTGCAATGTCGAGGAATTCGGTTGAAAAGATGGCTATAATCATTTTACTACTTCAGAAGTCTGTCACCTCATAGCATTTAGAGTAGAATCCGTACTTAAAGAGACGAAGTATCACAAATATTGCGGGAAAAATTACATTCTATTGCTTCTATTCACCTTACGATTTTTTAATCATTTTTCACACGAATCCACCATCAATTATAAATAGATATTTGTCTTCGTGAAGATATTCTATATATGCTATTCCTTTCTAGGAATTTTTTTTCGAATATTATATTTGATATATTTTACAACATAAATTATGTATTGAAAGAATTATCATACATACATAAAAAACTTAACAATAGGAAAACCCCCGTTGTTTCCTTTCTTTAACCAAGGATCGGAAAAGGAAGGGAATACCTCTGATTATATTTACTTTCCATTATCAAAAAGTTAATTAAAATTAAATGACCCGATATCTTTGATTAAAAGAAACATTTTCGGTTTTTGATTTTTCTTTCCGGATTGATCTTTTTTTTTTTTTTTTTTTTTTTTTTTACTTAACTCAGAAATAATTTACTATAAAAAAGAATTTGCGATATTTAATTTAAAAACTTGTTTCTAATAAATTCTCCTTTCCAATTTCCACCATAAGCTGAGACGACTCCTGGGCCAGATTAAATTTTGTAGGATACTTTAGGTAATAGAGATGACCATTCTTTCCCATTTCAAGACTTGATATACTTTATTGATTTTAACTTAATCTGCGATTATTTGAATTTAATATGTAATTGCTTAATTTAATTCATAATATCAATGTGTTTAATGGTATTTATGAATGATGATTAGTAATTATACATATTTATCGGATTCATTGCATTTACCGTAACGTATATAAGTAATTTTTAAGAAATAAGTATAAGCAATAACTGAAATAACAAAACATTTAATTGAGGATCACCTGCAAGAGAGTCGTTTTCAGTATTAACGTATAAAAAAACTAAATGTAGAAATAATTTTAAACAATTGGCGAAAAAAATGGCAAGGTTTTTTTCAATTCTCTATACAGAGTCAGTTCATATAGCCGGCTCAGACGGCTCAAAGATGAAAATATGAACAGTGTGAGCCCAAAGAGCTCCATATTTCCGAAGGTCTCATGCAACCGACTGATTTTGAAAAAGAAAAATGCTTTTATTACCTAATTTTTTTAAAAATTCGAATATAACCACCAGTTTAAGAGTTCCAGTAAGTTTGAGAGCTTTTTGACGCAGTACACTTGTAGATGCATAATTCCGATAATTGTAATCTGAATCGATTGTTTATTAGAAAAAAGATTCAAAATTTTTATTAACATAAGATAACGAATGGTTTATTTACAAACTGTCTGAGATAGTTTTCTCAATTGTTGCTCCATTTTAAATGTGACTTTGTAGGACTTGATGAAAGGAACATTAATTGTCGAGTTTTGCCTTCCAATTTCTGAATAATGCAGATACTATGATATTTATTTAAAAATAATTTATTTAAATTTTGTCTAATTTTTTTTTGTTCTGAAAATTATTTTGGCTTTGCCACAATCATCATCGCACTTGCAGATATTTTTTTTCCCTCTGAAGACTGAAAATAATAAAAAAATTATTTACGATCTAGCCATAGTCAAAAATGATTTTTTAAAATTAATTTTATCTGACGAATAAGAATTAATAAAATAAATCGAATTAGTAAAATACCATAGAATTTGGTATTGGTTGAAAAAAGTCCCATATTAAAATTATTTTAAAAATTCGCATAACAGATTGTACTTAATAAATATCTGAATTAGTTGTTTTTGCTTTTTGATTTATTAGTGATTTTTTTACGATAATTGATTAAATTATAAAAATAACTTAATTATTTATCATCATGATATATATCTTAATATATTTGTCTGTGTAATGGAATAAATACCAAAATGTAATAAATTATTATTTTATAGTATGAAATATGTTACAAGACCACGCGATTCAACTCTTGCACTAAATTCCGTTTTTGTTCCAGCCAGTCATGATCATCCTGCTGAAAAGAAGTTGGGGCACTCTGATAGATTGAAACGAATTTAAAAATATGAAAAAATACTAAATATAATATTTTGAATTATAAAATATATTTAATTTGAATTTGAATAAACTCACGTGCAGTGCCCTTCTAAATTAAGTACAGCATAAAATTTGATTATTTTGAAAATATAATAAGGCGTCGAGGCATCCCGCACTTCTTTTTCTGGGTGTCACAAGCATTATAACTTCGTATATAGGAAGAAGCCTATATTATGTTTACTTTGATTATTTCTGGATAGTTGAATTATATTCTAATTAATTTTGAGTATATTACTATTTAATTAGATTTTTAGTAGGATAACGATTATTTAAACTCAGAAACTATTAATTTTTAATTAATTTTAATTAAAACTTACAAAAAATAATAATTTTTAATTAATTTTAATTAAAACTTACAAAAAATAATAATTTTTATTTGGTTTCTGTTGCTTTCTTTATTCGTTTACAAATATTTAAAGAGTTGTGGCCTGAATATTAAAACAGAATTTGTAAAATATAAAATAATAACTGTACACTGTTAAAGATAATGTAATTTATTGTTATTCAGTAAAGCTACGTAAAAAGATATTTATTCTTATGATTTTTTTATAAGTAACAGTTACCTTAAGTCAGTAATCAGTTACTTTAATGTGACTCTCATATCATACGAAGATGGACACAGGCTGAACGAATTTCCCTTGAAGGAATTTGAAAAATTTATTGTGTTACATTTCATGTTAATAATTTTTGGATAATTATGTTCTTTTGAATTAATTTTGAGTAGCTTAATGAGCTTCCCAAAATTAATTAATTAACTCTTGAGTAGCTCCAAAATGCGATGTATTTTAACAATTCGAGTGTAAAAATGTTATGCTAAATTTGATTCCTGTTGCTGTTTCAGTTTTTAATCATTACATTCATATTTACGAGGACAAACCCTCTCCCGAAAGTATTGAAATTTATCCATAACAAGTGCTTTGTACAAATTTTAATTTACCAATAATAATTATTTCTTCATTTTTTTTATAACATACTTTCGAATGTCATCGCCTGAAAAAAATTTCCCGCACTGGAAAAACTACATCCCCTATTGCGTAGCTGACAGTGCTTTATTTTAAATTTAAAAGCGATTTTGTGATAAAAGAGTGCATTGTAAATACGTATGGCCGTAAGTGTGAAATTGGGACAATAAGAAAAAAAAATGTACTCAGCAACCCTCTTCGAAGCGATATGGTTAAGTAAAAATTTCGAGTAACTCATATTTTTCTGCTTCTCATCTGAAAATTCGAAAGAAAACTTTGTTAGATTGTTGATGTATTTGCATTTTGCGTACAAAAACAAATAAATAAATCATTCATTTTATCATTTGATTGTTCATTTCAGAGCAGAGTTCGCTCAGTTCTGCTATTCGTTTTCTTCATTTGCCCTTGACTGTATATTTAGAATGATCACTCTATTTCGCTGAGTTATGGCTACTTTAAGTGCGATAAATTCTTTTGAATATTATTAACTTCTGTTATAGGTAATTTGACACTTTCATTAAAGACGGTGATTCATTAATCGATTCTGTTTTCGACTGCCTCTCACAATCAATCCCACCCACCGATATCACTCCCACCCAATATTCAGAATACCCCTGTTCAAAATTCAGAAGGTATGGTTTAATGGTTCTCACAAAATATCCTTATCCTAATAGGATCAATCTATAGAAGCGACAAAACTGAAATGCAAGTTGTATCCCAGTATAATAATTTTTATTTAATACTTTTATATTGTTATTTCTAATTTATTACGAATTTGGGAGAAGTTTAGTTTAGTTATATTAGCATCCTAGAGTTATTTTGGGACGGACCCCGTAACTTTGAACTTCGGGCAGATGATGAGGAGGACACCTGATCTGGCACCCCCTCTCCAAACTTCCGCACCACACTAGCGGGAGGATGTTTGGTCCCGAAGAATTTAACGTGCACCAGACCCGCTTATACGACGGTTCTTCAATGGAATCGGGACTTAAATTGGAACCCTCCGGTTCCGAAGCCTAGACCTTACCACCAGAACACAATGGCCTCACGAATGTGGGAGAAAAGTTAATCTCATAGTTTTTAAGATACCCATGCAGTTTGTATTTCTTTGTTAGTGAACCTAATTTTCATATCTAAAATGTTTTATCATATTCGTATCTGCATTCATTTTTCATTTTAAGCTTGCTATTTGCGTTGCCTTTTTTTTTTTTTTTTTGGAAATTTATTCTCCATCGCATACATGACGTACTTCTTTTTTTTTTACATGAATTCTTTCATGAAACATGACACCTGCACTCTTATTGTATAGAAGCCATGTTTTCTCATTGAACTGCAATAGCGCTCGTAGATATTTTTTATAATCTATTTTGAAAAATCAAAATCATTGTATTCATTAACGAGCAAAAATATTTTATTACCAAGTTTAAAATTTTAAGGTACTTTGTATATTGGTTTTTAATTTTTTTTGCGGATGGGGCAAATATTTTAGTAATTTTCTTATATTTTAATAATTTTTATATTTTCTTATATTTTTTTATTATTTTTTAACTACAAAGTTCAATATAATATAAATTCTTTAATTTTCCAATTATTAAATTATTTTTTTTAAATACACTGTTATAAAAATAAATATCATGTTAATACATTCCTGCGATTGTTTTATTCATTTATTATATAATATAAAATAAATACGTATTTTTATACACAAATACATAAACACATATGTTTAAAATATAAAGTACATAATTTTAAACATTATTTTCTTTAAAATATTCAAGAATTTCAGTCTAGAAATGTGGATTTACTTCAAAGTATTTAAGAATTTTAATCAAAAATTATGGGTGTAAATAAGTTAATAATTTTAGTGCAAATAACAAACTTTTTTGTTCATTTGAAAGTTGGAAAATTTTTAAAGCGTCATTGTGGTACAAAATTATACGTTTTCTTCCAATAAATTTCTTTTGATTCTTTCTGGATATCTTATACCAGAAATGAAACTGCATAATCATTTTTAATAATAATGTATAGATAAAGTAAGGTTGTTAAAAAGAAGTAAAAAAATAAAAAGGAAAACAAAATTATGAAAGATAAATTATTATTTAATTTTAAAATAGATATATTTTAGTGAAAGAAAGAAATTTTTTTTCATTTATTTGATTGATTGATTCATGGCTACGTTATATGAGGATTCATTAAATATTAAATAATAGTTTATTGATTAAAAGAATAAAATAAATCAGTTTTGATGTTACATAGTTCAAAATTATATCTTATAATTGTTGTAATTTAATTTATAAACCTGTTGTTGTTGTTTCTAATGGCACTTGCCATTGACAAGCCCGCTGTTCGAAGACAGCCGGTTTAAGCCTGAGGGGGAGCGCCTCTTGTTTCTATAGTAGAGCCATCGAGGGCCAAGAGAACGATCTCTATTTCGGAATGTCTGCATTTGAACAATCCACAAATTTTAGACGGAATACTAAAAAGTACTAAAGCTTCTATTGGGTGATCATCGGTTTCTTTTTACTTATATATTCTTTCCCCAAACTCGTTATTTGTTCTAGTTGAAACGATTGTATCTGTTTTTGGATCCCATTTTTGTCTGTGGAATTCCAAACACTCAGCTCTGAAGGTCCTCGGATCCATAAACTACGGTTTCATCATCCAAAACTCGCATTCACATCGCTATTGGATTTCAAAAATTTTTTGTTCACGAACTTACTTTCTGTGACCTTAATAAGAATACAATGCCAAGACTATTGCATATTATGGATGCCTTCTTAAGGCATTTCCAATTGTTAGAAATATTCTTCAAAGCCGGAAAATTTAACATTAAGTAAACGTGAATTGACAGGGCTTATTTTGCCTTTACATGATCGCTTAGGGTTGCCAAAACGATGCGACTTTTGTAAATTAAAAGAAAACCCTTAATTCATAGGATTTTCCCTCCCCTCATAGTGTATACCGAATTAAAATATATATTTAGTTATAATTATAAATCTTTTATTATTAGTTAACACCATTTATCTCAATGTGAACGCAGCCACGCTCCGGTGAATCATAAAAAAAGTTGCCGGTAACGTGTCGAGTTATAATAGCAGGCTCTGTACTAGTAATTTATATACTACACTGCCCATTTCAAATATTTATAAGGGAAAAAGTAAGTTAAAGGATATAAACTGCTCACATTTTAACATAAATTCTCTAATGCCCAACTTAAATACAGGAAACATAAACAAAACAATAATATAAACCGTAGACCTAATTTTTAAGCAAATAAGCTCAAACTGATTTTATTTTTCACTGATAAATGATTACACAGATAGGAAAAGGGAACCCTAAAATAAGAGTCAAAACTTAGTTTTTAGATTTTGAAAAAGCCCTAAATAGGTGATTTAATAAAAACCTCGCTTTCCTCATTTAATTACGATGAAAGGAAACTAGACCGGATAGTAAGGAAGCCGGATAGTCGAGAGTGTACTTTACTTTAAGAAAGTTTCATAAATTTCTGATATTTCTGTTCAGATAAAACGTTTTGATGAAATCTTTTTATACAAAAATTAAAAATGTCTTTCACTGCCCATGATTTGTATCTAGGTAAACGTTAAATATTTATCTATCAATTGGTTGTTGATTATTTCACAGTGAATAATTAGATATTTATTGATTTCATGTGTTCGAAGTGAAAATAATGCTGTTGTCAAAAGGCCATCCTTAAAATTTTGATGACAATTTTGATACTCCATAATCTAATCATGATTAAATATAAAAGAGAAAACTTTCTTATGCATGCTGAGCTTTCTTTTGAATGATCGATTGACTCGGGTATTATGATCTCTTGCGAAATGGCTATCTCAGATCCATGCATCAACTTTTAAAAATGGCCATCGTAGATCCATGCATAAACTGATTACAAAATATCCATTGCATATCCATGAATTAATACTAAATAAAATGGCATCTCAGATCCATGCATAAACTGATTACAAAATATCCATTGCATATCCATGAATTAATACTAAATAAAATGGCATCTCAGATCCATGCATCAACTATTTACAAAATAGCCAACGCAAATCCGTGCATCAACACTTAATAAAACGGCCACCGCAGATCCATGCTCCAGCTCTTTATAAAATTGCCATCGCAGACCAATACATGAATTATTTTTGTAGGATTAAGTACCGTCATCGACAAACCCATTTGTCATTATCGTATCATATAAGAAAGCAAGAACCCTTTTATTTATCTGGAGACTTCTCATCCTCGTGCTTGAGGAAACTCTGACCATTGCAAAAATTCTTGCTGTTTCAAAAAGGAACTCTTATTTGAATTACTTTATTCAAAAGATAATACCAGCCATGTTGAAAACTGAAAAATAAGGTTTCAGAACTGAATACTTTTTTTTTCAGACTATTTTTTTTTAGAGATGATAAAAATTTTGTTTGATTGTAAGAATTTAAATCCATACATTTATAAGTTTGCGAGAAGACCACTCATATCATAATCTCATTTATAAACCACCAGAGGTAGATATATATTTGTAATTGAAAAAAAAGCTTTAAATAACGCGAAGAGTTTTGTTTTTATGTTGTTTCGGTCAATAAACGTACAGCTAAAAAAGTTTGGAATCTAAATTTTATAAAATATTCTTGACAGATTAACATTTTCAGAAAAAAAAAGAAAAGGGTGTAGACTTCTGGGACTAAAATTGATCTTACGAAACTTAGAATATCATTGATATCGTAGATTTTAGACTTTTCTACATGTACCTCAAAGAAGATTTATTTAGCCATAGAATGCATTCCATGAAGGCTTAACTCAGTGAAACTCAGTTTTTGGTTTAGTTATATTAACGTCCCGTTTTTTAAAGCAACACAAGGGCTATTTTAAGACGGCCATCGTAATTTTGAGCCGCGGCCAGATGACGAGGACGACACTTGAGCTGGCAGCCCCTCTGAAAACTTCCGCGCCACACCAGCGGAAGCCGTCGTGGACGCTGTTTAGCCACGACGGCTTAAGACCCACTTGCACCACAGTTCATCTGTGAAATCGGGACTTGAACCTAAAGCCCAACGGTTCTGAAGCCAAGACCTTACCACTAGGCCACCGCGGTCCTGGTGCGATACAGACCTTTATAATTCGATCATCTTCGATTGTAGAATGAGACACTGTTTAAAATATTGACGTCATAAGAATATTTCATTAAATTACTAACAGGACTCAGAAACTGTATAAAAATACAGGTTTGGCATTTTTTCATTTTTTTTAATTAAAACAAAAGAAAAAAATGATTATCTATGCAGCTTCAATCATTTTTTTAAAAATTGGTAACATGCTTATCACTAATGAATTAGAAATTATCTATTAAGGAGTTATTAAATTGAACATATTACTCATGCATATATTCCGGATACATTTTTTGAAATACACAAATTTGTTAGATCACTGTTTGCTCACAGGATCTCAATCTCACACGGATTGAGATCCTGTGAGCAAACAGTGCACATTCATCCAGATTAAATGAAGATAAAGGAGACAAAGTCTTTTTGTCCAACTTGCGTAATTACTCCTGAACTGGTTGAAATGTATTCATCCACAGCTGGATGTTTTTGTAAACACGGCATTCCAATCTCTATAAGACGATTTATTGTTCTACTCCATTTCGGAACAGATTATGAGTTGATCTCGTTATCTCTAGTCACAGGTTAAAATGGCAAAATTCTATGCATCTAAGCAGATTTCGATCAGTTGAAAAATCAGCAGCCTAAATATAATCTAACCTTTAACTAAAGTGACTTGACATTTGGGGTTGGTGGAGCAATCAAGATTTTATGCCAACTTGAAATAACGACAGAGTTTGTAGAAAAAACCAACCAGATTGCCCCCCCCCCCCAAAACTTTGTCGTATCCTGTATCCCCCCTCAAAAAAATTACGGACCTTGGATAATGGAGAGAACGTTTTGCATGGCATTGGCGTACAGTATTTATGCAATATTAAATTTTGGCATTAGTGTAGCATTTTTATTGAATCTATTTTGTGATGTTTGGGGACTTTTTCGGCGATTTACCCTGGCATGTAGTAAATAGTATCCAAGAATCAAATTTTTATTTTAAACACACATTCGATTTTCTCCACCGATTTGAAACCAAAATGCACTTGTAGTCACAAAGTCCCATACCAAATTTGATATATTTAAGTCATTGCGTTTTTGAAATGATCACGTTGATATGTTTCTGAAAGTACCAGGTCCGAAAAAAATTTAACCCGTTATCGGGTTTGTTTCAAAATTTGATAGGTATCTTCACCTTAGATGTTAAATTTGTATAGTAATTTTTATCCATCTAGTCTCTTCTTTTTGTAGTTATCATGTTAATTTATATTTGGACAGCTGGGCAGACAGACTTCCTTTGAATGTATTTTGCTCAACTAATTGACAGAAATCTATAAATATGGTATAAAGACCATACACAAAATTTCATCAGTCTAGCTCAGAGAATTATTGAGTAATCATTGACGCAGAAACACCGATATAACAACACAAATGTATTAGGTGAAAAGATCTTATACCATATCGTGTAGCTCAAAGCTCAATTTGAGTTATTACTGTCACAGACAGACAGACAGACATAATACCAAAAGCGTGTTTTTCGAACTCGGGGGGGGGGGTAAAACGGATGATTCGTGAAATTTCGAGTTCAAATTTTTTGACGATGACAGCACAATTTTTATCATTCGTAAGCGGGAACTATCTTCTAACCACTCTATCGTACAGATAAAAAAATGATCTTTTATTTTTTAAGTTCGTAGTATAATGAGAATAATTGAGAGTGTATTTTATACTTTTTACCGTCAATCACCTAGGATGATATTCAGTTTTGGAAACAGGAACTCGTGTCAAATCGCAACTGTCTTGCATTTATGTTCCCATACAAGCTGACAAACAATTCTTCCATGGAGTTGTCATAGTTACTCTGTAATCTCATTGCTATATCTTTACTCTTTTCACCTGTTGTGCTTGGAGGTTAAGAGTCTTGATTTCAAGCACTGCCCCTTCAAATCGACAAATCGGTTAACCCTTTAAAGGGACATTTTTTTCTAGTCATATTAGGTTAAAATATTTTTAGGCTTGAAACTAGAATAAGAAAAGGGATTCATTTAGTTTATTAGATAAATTTAATTTGATTAATTAATTAATTTGGTTAATTAATAATTAAGTAAAAAATCAAGACACATCATTTTGTGTGAGATAAAGAACTGAAGTATCTTAGTTTCTGTTTTACTAAAAAAATTTGTCAGAACTTATGCCAACCTACATAATTTCATACGAAGATTGATAAATTTGTTGGGAAGCTTACTTCCCACGGCGCTAGAAAGAATATCATAAATTGGATAAAATCTATATTTAAAAAAAAAAACCTATATTATAAGCTATCTATTCAGCTTATTAAATTTTTGGTGTTATTCTGACCACATATTCACGAACAGATCAATCGATTCAACTATTGATATACGATATCTATAAATTTAATTATAAATCTACAAGTTCGATTATCAAACCTATGCCAGATTTCGTTTTTCTAATTCATTAAGTTACTTATGTCCATCTGGACAAACAGACAATCTCTCTTTGACAGATTTCATCTAAAATTTAATTTAAAAAATATA
Source organism: Argiope bruennichi (assembly GCF_947563725.1). Taxonomy (NCBI): domain Eukaryota; kingdom Metazoa; phylum Arthropoda; class Arachnida; order Araneae; family Araneidae; genus Argiope; species Argiope bruennichi. The sequence continues at coordinate 123,702,332 of NC_079154.1, read as the reverse complement.
ACATTTTCTTATAAAACACAATATTAATTTTTTTTCTAGGTTATTGCAATTTATCGTGTTCGCTATCATTATATCGTTCGATTGATCTTGTTCAAAAAAATGGGGGGGGCGATCAACAGTCAAGATATAATTCTAATGAGCGTGAGAGGTCTCCCCGAAACTTTCTGGCATACTGGTAAATATAAGCGTTTTACCCTTCTTGATCCCACGTTTTTGACGTTTGGCAAGCCCATGAACATCATAAGTGCTCAGATTTTTATTTTCAAAATCTCTCACATTAGAGTTCTGTTGTTAAAGAAATATATATATATTGGGAGACTGGGAATGTATACCTCTAATATATATTTCCACTCTCCCAACAGTAGTATTTTTAAATTCAATTAATTTTAAATATAAGAAAAATTTCAGCTTTTAACAAATTAATATTAAAAGAACTTTAATAGAAATTAAAATTAAAAAACTTTTAATTTTAGAAAAGAATTACATAAAAATAATTTTTACTTCATTTTAAAATAAAAAAATTATCTTTGAAATAGTAGCAGTTTTTATATAAATTTAAAAAAAATATTTGAAGCATCTTTTTGAATAATATACTTCACACAAAGCAAGAATAAAATTTAATCTGTATAAGCACGTTATGCTTGCATGAAAAACATTACTTTGATCATCGCGTGGCCATAACGTTGGTAAAAACTCAAGCTGAAAGATTAAGTCAATTCTTACTGCCAACTAAACCTAGAAAAATGGAATTTCCAGCACATATCTGTTTCAAATGAAATAAATACCAAATGTAACATTTTCTAAAAAATAAAGGCAAGGAAAAGTTATTTGTGGCTTTGTAAATACCTATAATATCAATTAATAATTTAATTTTAAATTAAACATGGTTTAATATCTATCCACTCTAATAGGGGGCCAACAGTTAATTTCTGAATTGTTAATAATAGCCATACACATCTCATTAGAAAAATTATCTAAAAAAAATAAATGGTTGTATTTTATGCGTTTTGAATCTATAAACATTATGATGAATAACAGAATTTTAAATTTTTGTATGGACCTGTGGAGTTTATTTAATAAAGCATTTCTGAGACACAGAAAAAAGTTCCACTCTTTTGTAAGAAAAACTTTTTTGAATCATAAAAATCTAAACAAAAAAAATTCCATTGACTACGTCGAGAAAAATACGCCTATATGCATTTGGAGTTTCAACTTTATAGCTTAATAAAATTTCGTCTCAAAAAGATTGAAATATTTTTTTTTAATTTAAAAATTGGCGTGCTAAGAATATTTTAATGAATACGATTCATAGGATCGAATGACTGTGTAAAATTTAGCTTTCAAATTTTTTCAGCTGTATATATATTGATTGAAAATAAAATATGAAATTTATTACGTAATTTAAATCTTTTAGAGAATAATATTTCAATAATATTAAATACATTTTTATATAATGGCCCTTTGAGATAATATATAAATTATAAAATAATATTCTGTAATTCAATAAGATCTTTGTGCTATAAGATTCTCTTTCCTGTACTCATATTTTTGGCTTCAGCAAAAGTATCTTTCTGTTATTTGATGCGTAATCACTTCCGTTTCAAATTAATGTTCAAATTTTAGAGGAGATGGTAAAAACATTAGATGAAAGCGCAATATAATGAGCAGAAAGTTGTAAGACTTCTGTAGTAATATGAATATCAAAATTTGAAGCATACAACTTTTTCTGAGGAAGGCATTAATCAATGTGGAATAAAATATTTAATTAGAATTTTTAAAACCAATAATCCCGAAGAGCCGATCTGTCGCCAAATGCGCCAAATTAAAAGACAAATAGAAACTTAGGTTTTTGTGTACATTGTGCTAACTAAGTGAACATATACGTAATTAATTATATAAGAACCTGACCAATTTTACTTTACGAAATATTAATGTTATCTTAATATTTTATTATTAATACAGAAATGAATAATATTTTAGAACTTCGTTCATTTAACCATTCCATTTGAATATCATCTCTGACTAACTTAATATTTTTTTTAATCAATCATCTTGCAACCTCTTTTAGTACAGCTTTTCTCTAGTCAGAAATCTATCGGCCAAAATGCAGGGTGCATTTTCATCCCTTTTTCTAAGAACATGATAATAGAAAAGCGAAACATCTTACATGGATAAAATTTGTAATCATTATTTCAAGAATCATTAATCAAGTTGTAGAACTGTGCTTAATTTTTGATCAAATTCTTCAAAGGGAGGAGGCATTTTCCAGAATTTTATTTTTCGAGCATGGATTTCGAGTTTGAATCAGAGAGTTTGGACGTCTGAATTTTAATACTCTACACTGGTTTCTGAAAAAAATACTTTTCACATTCCTCCACCCACCGACTGACCCAATTGAACGCCTCCACTTAAGCTAGTCATCAATCCACCCCTCTGAAGAACTGACCTGAGGGGAATAAATACCTTCCCACATCCTGAAATATTCTATTTTCTTAAAAAAATTCTTCGATTAATGCTGAAAATCCACCCCGACCCTGAAAACCATCTTTCCTGGAACATCCCTTTCTTATCGTCTGCTAGATCCCTTTGGTACAATCAGAATACGGATGTTCCCCCCTCTTCTGGTATGCGGAGGTAAAGGGTTGTCTAACCGGACGATGCCTGTGGACAGACGACCTGCCTGATAACGGCACGCTTCTTGCTGCTTTTGTTGCTGCTTCGCAGACGACCCACATTTTTCAAGTTCAACATCTCGGAACGATCCATTTTCTATTTTTTCCCTCTATTATTGTTATTCTCCCTCCCTCCCTCCCTCCTCATGCGCGCACCTGCCCCGACTTCTGTCTGATACAGACTCAATTAGAAAAAGGGGTGGGATGAGAAGTGAATGAAATGGATCTATGAAGGGTTCGATATCTTGCAGTGAACAAACTTTGGAAATATTAAGTTTCTGAAATAAACAACATTGAGTTATTATAAAGCGATCAAATTTTCTTTGGGCGTTCCAATCACCTGTTCCATCAGAGCAAGCCTCCCCCCCCCCTTTTGATTTCGAAATCCTGGTCATGAAGGAAGGGGATGACTCGCATTGAAAGAAAAGTAAATAAATATTGTTAAAAAATTAATTTTTAATGTTTGAAAGATATCTTTACAACATTTACTATTATCTAAGTAATAATAACTTATAACGTATTAATATTAATACAAAAAGAAAACAAAATAAAACTTTATCTTCTTTGCTTTAATTTCAGGAAATATTTTTATTATCTCACTTGAATTTAATTTTTCGGATCGTTTATGGGCCGCGGTGGGCTAGTGGCAAAGTCTCGGCTTTTGAACCGTTTCCAACGAAGAACCGTCGTGTAAGCAGGCCCGGTGCATGTCAAGCCCGTGGAAACCAAGCGCTCCCACCCCCGCTGGTGTGACATGGACTCTTGGAGAGGGAGTGCCAATCCAGGTGTCATCCTCGGCAGCAGTTCTAAATTACAAGGTCCATCCCAAAATAACCTTAGCATTGCTTTAAAAATGGACGTTAATATAACTAAACAAAACTTCGCATAGTTAACTTTCTTTAAAAGATTTGGTAGTTTTTCTTGTGCCATTGCGGAACTTGAATAGCTTCTTTTTATGTATATATAAAATCATTTTAAACTTTGAAAATCAGCGACCTAACTCAATAATAACTCACTGGCTTTATTGAATTAAATTCTTAAGATTATATTTTAATCGGTAAGTGCATTTTCTGTAGGCTGAGATTTTTTCAAGCATTCTACTGAGGACCAATGTATGCCTTCACAGAATAGAAAAAATACGGGATACATTTTCGACAGTTTTCATAATCCAATTACTGTTTTTGATCTATGCCTAACTTCGCTCTATGCTTGGTCCCATTGACCCCTGGGACCATGGCAGGAGGGGGGAAGAAGAGCAAGATTAACCGATATTAGGGACTGTACTTCATATGGAGAAGCCGGCAAAGCTGTATAGGGAGTAACATTGGACCAAGTCCAAAAAATGTAAGATAAAAAGAACAAATAAGAAATTAATTAATTAATTATTAAAAATAATAATAAAATCAGGAAGATATAAAAGAATATAAATTATACTCTTTGCTATTGTTTTTATGATTTTTTTTTCCAGATTGATTCATCAACAATAATCCTACAAGAGTCCTTATATCCCTCTATATATAGCAAAAGTGGCAGAAAAGAATTAAAAAATTCAGAAACAAAATTTTTAAAAATATAATTCATTTTTTTTGTTTAAAATGAACTGATTATTGGTAAGTAATAAATTAAATAGCGCAGGACTCTCGATTTTGGGTTGATTCGGAATCTTTTACAATCTAAAATAGAAAGCCAAAAAAGTAGGCTAATCCAGTACATTCATTCAATTAATTATTATTATTATTTATTATTATTAATTTTTTGGGGGTCAAATGGTCAAAAGCATGTGCAACAATAAATACGTTTTTAGGATGTACGTGCATTGAAGTGCTTATCAAGTATATAATGCAACTGACGACGTCGTGATATAGGGGTAGCGTGTCTTCCTAGTGATCTAGGCGTCCTGAATTCGAGTCCCCGTTCGGGCATGGTTGTTCTTCATCTGTTTTATCTGTGAGATGTGTTAATGTGCCCCCTTGTAAAAAGGGGTTGGGCAAACGAATGTGATGCGTGAGTAGTTATAACGTATTCTTGGCCCTAGTTGGAGCTACTGAAAACAAGGGAGACTCCCTTGGCTTAAAATCGCTGGCTTCGTCAACGAGCCCAGGGCAAGGGCCATTAGAGACAACAACATATTGCATTTATAGTAATGGTCATCTCAAAACTTTCCTGTACCCTCTCTAATAAAGGTGTTTTTTACATCCCCCTCATAAATTTTGAATTATAAGTGAAGCTGTGATGAAATATAGATCTTTAGTGTGAATCCAGCATTTTTAGTGAATCGATCAAGTAATATTAAGCATTTTTTTGGTAATTAATCCCTGGCATGCGGTTAATACACAAATACTTAAAAACTGAAAATATATTTTTTACGCCTTTTTCTCAGACCGATTCGAATCAAACTTTATCATAGAACCACAATTACATTCCGAAAGTCACATGCCGAAATTCACTTATTGGTGCCATTGCGTTTTTGAGCTGTCGCGTTTTTATGATGCGAAAGCACAGATAGACAGATGAGCAATCCTTTAAGATCCAAAATTTGATTCAAAATTTGTCAATATCTGTCACCTTTTATAATTACCTAGTTCACATAGCCGGACATAGACGAATGGATTTCATATAAACTTTTATAGAAATTTACAAATGTAGTATAACAATTTTTTTTTTTTTTACCAAATTTCATCCGTGTAGTGCAAAGCGCTTTTAAGTTATTGTGTTTGCAGACAAATTCCAAAAATGTATTTGCTTGGATTCTGGGGGTGTAAAGCTTAGGGATTTATCAAAATCTCGAATTTTTTAAAAAAAATATATAATAATACTTTCTTTTTTTATACGACAAAATGAAAAAATAGGAGGCACGTCTTTATTTGGATTTGAATTAATGTGAAGTAAAAATTTATATTTATAATATGATGAAATATGTATTAAAAAGCAAAATTACGTTTCTATATCGTTTATTTTCATTTAAATGTATTCTTGATTGAATAAATAGCCATTCCGATCCTTAGTTATAAATTTTCATAAAAGTTTCGGCTTCTTTTTTCTTTTTTTTTTTTCCTCCTGTAGAAGCCGAGTGTACTCAGAAACAAAGCAACTCTACTCTTCTCTTTTAAGATCAAGAGCGGAATTCAGTTAAAAAAAAAAAAAAGACGCTCCTGACTGAACTTTAATATAGATTAAAACATGATTAAATTTACACGATCATTATCATTTCGAAGATACCTGAGAAAGATTCCATATTCAGTAAACATGGTATAATAGTTTTTTAGAATTATCAATCGATTGCGCATTATAAGGATTAAAAAAAAAGAATCGAAATTAAAGTATACTTATATCAATTTTGACAAATCATGGCGTGAAATGTGCTGATGCATTTTGAATTTTTATTTTAATTAGATGTCGATTGGAAAAGTTGTACTTTCGCATACAGTACATTCTCCAGTATAAGGTTCATAAATAGTCTAGTTGTTGTTGTTGTTTCTGATGGCACTTGCCATGGACAAGTCAGCTGTTTTGAAGTCAGCAATTTAAGCCGATAGAGGGCGTCTCTTGTTCTTTTAGTAGCGCCACCTAAATCCAAGAGTACGACTTAGCTACTCACGCATCACTCATTTGCTTGCACAACCCCTTTTTACAAAGGGGCACATTCACACATCTCACAGATAGAACAGATGAAGAACAACCATGCCCAAACCGGGGATGCCCAGATCACGAGGAAGACGCGCTACCCCTATGCCAGGAGGGCGGCACTAGTCTAGTTTTCTTTTATAGTAATAAAAGAATGAAATCAAGGCGTTGCATTGGCAACATTACCAAGACATTGGAAGCGGGCTAAAAAGAAGAAGCAGTCATCTATTAAGAGTTTTTTCAAAAACTAAAAACTTTACTTCTTGACTCATATCTGTGTTATTATTTGTCAGTGAAAAATGAAATGTTTGAGTCAGTTTTCTTAAAAATTAGGCCTACGATTTAATTGAATGTTTTGTTTATGTTTCTTGCATTTAAAATAGGTATTATAGGATATATACTAAAATGTAAACAGTTAATATCTTTTAATTTATTTTTTCTCTAATAAATTCTTGAAATGTGCAGTGAAGTATATTAACGTATATAAATCACCAGTGCAGAGTCTTCTATTTTAACTCGGCATGTTACCAGCAACTACTTCTCTGATTCAATATTTCGCTTCAGATGAAGGGATGGCTTAGCACTCAGTAAGAAATGAGAAAATGCGTATCACAACAGTGAGTTTTGGTATAAAAAAAATTTGTCTTCTGGTATTGGTGAAAGAGTTCATAGATCTCTGGCCTATCCGGCCTGCCCTTCCGCCACATTAGGCCGGATACTGGGGAGTGTACTGTCATCACAAACGAATGATGAATCCGTTGGATTTGATTTATATTAAGAAAGCTTCAACGAAATCTTTTAACCCTTTCTAGGGCTGTCGGAAGTATGCTTCCCACAAATTTATCAATCTTTGTATGAAATTATGTAGGTTGGCATAAGTTCTGACAAGTTTTTTTAGAAAGACAGAAACTTAGATGCTTCAGTTCTTTATCTTACACAAAATGATGTGTCTTGATTTGCTACTTAATTATTAATTAACCAAATTAATTAATTGATCAAATTAAATTTTTCTAATAAGCTAAATGAATCCCTTTTCTTATTCTAATTTCAAGCCTAAAAATATTTTAACATAATATGACTAGAAAAAAATGGCCCTTTTAAGGGTTAATAGACCTGACTTTAAATGCTCTTCCTCGCCTGAATTGGATGATTAGTTTTTTCACCAGTCGGATTCGGACACAATATACCTTACAATTTATCCCGTATGGACTCTTTTCCCTAACACGTGAAGAATGGGAAGTTCGACTTTAATAAAATGTTATTGTATATTGTAGGAATTCATAAAAAAAGGAGGGGGTGAATTACAAATTTCAGCACATGAATTTGTGCTGCCTTTAGTAATGTTGCAATTACCGTGCGGCTGAAATCCATAAATATTTTAATTAAAATATGCTAATTAAAATTTGAAAGAGATTCATGTTGTAGACAAACAAATAAATTGCACTTTTCTTAATTATTTTTAAGAGAAACATACGAAAATCATGTCGGCATTTTGTCCAATTTTCCATATGCGATATCTGGATTTATTATTAATAAAAGAAATATTAACAACAGGGGCGATCTAAAGAATTCGCAGATTGTGTCCTTTAGTGATATGAAAAGTGAATTGGTATTTTTCTGTTTTTGTTTTCAAAACCAAAATCCTCATTTTAAAAAAGATATTTTGATATTTGTTTCTCAATTTCTCAATCTCCTTTCAAATAAAGGGAGTTTAACAAAGAAATTTTTTCCATCCATTAATAAGAGACTATCATGCCATCATTTTTATACTAATTACAAAATAACCCAATTTCTAACTTTAAAAGTTATTTGTACAAATTTAATTTGTTTCCGTCGTCTTCCTGCGATTGTGATATTGGTGGGGAGGAAAATGTTGAACATATGCTCCTTCTATGTTCCAAGTTTGTCAAAGAAAGACAGATCCTAAGACTGGCTCTCAAGCATATGAATATAAATTGGCCTACAGAGTCTCACCAACTTATTTCCACTAGAAGTGCTTTTCAAAATTTCTGTAAATTTATTGTTGACATCTGTAATCTTTCATAACTCTTAAATTTTCTTCTTTTTCTTTTTGTTATGTGCTATGTACTTACTTCTGTAACCCCCTTATGATACTTTGTGGTGCACGGGGTTTTTTATAAATGTTCAATAAAAAAAAATCAAAAAAAAATCTAAAGGTTAATTTTTTTTCTTCCTATTTAGGATGATAATTTGGCATGATAGTAGAAAAGTTACTACAGAGCGGTCAGTATGTTGACTCGAATTTTAACAATCAATATTACTACAATTACAAAATCTGAAAAATTTTAGCTCCCCCCCCCCCTCCGTTTCTTATTATGGAGGAGGTAAAGTTAGTGAAAGGCAGTTAAGGTGATTTCCAATCAGCAACAGAGAGAAAAAAAATAATTATTGTCTCTATATCAATTACCATTAACATTATTGTGTACCAAACCCATTTTACCAAACATAGTTGGATACGTATTAATATTTTTTTTTCTTTCATGACTTTCTTACTGATGTAAACTCTCTCCCTCACCTAGTGTTAGACCCCCTTTTACATTTATTAACTGTTATTGTACCATGTAGGCATACTAAATATTTAACCCTTTCAGGGGCCGTGGGAAGTATGCTTCCACCAAATTTTTTAGTTTTTGTATGAAATTATGTAGACTGCCCCAAGTTCTGATAAATTTTACGATTAGACAAAAACTTAGACTTTTCAGTTCCTTATATCACATACAATGGTGTATCTTGATTTGTTTCTTAATTACTAATTAACCATATTAATTAATTAATCAAATTAAATTTATTTTATAAGCTAAATGAATCATTTTACTTAAGCCAATCTTAATCTTAAAACTATTTTAATATATCATGACTAGCAAAAAAATGGTCTTTTAAAGGGTTAAGGTAAAGTTTAAGAGAAGAATCGGGAATGTTTATTATACAAATATGACTTCAAACAATATTGAAGCCACAATTTTTTGATATTTATTTAATGTTTTTAATTTCAATATCTGTTAAAGTAATATGTTTATATTTAAAGAAGAAAATTTTTTCCTCATATATATTATTTAGTGTTTTTTTTAATAACTTTCTCTTTCTACTATTAGGCTTTAGAAATTATTTTAACCAAAGACTTGGTAATTTGGGATTAAGTTGTAATTTAGTATTACCACTTAGTAGTAATTTGGGATTCGGACTGGTTTATAACAATGCATATCGCGCCCTGTTTTAGATTTTCAACACGTTTACGAGAAAAGCCTCTAAACGAGCTTCTACTTAAGGATTTTTGTTTTAAAAAAACAAATCGAAACAGCAGTAGCGAAACAAAAACGGGTTATAAACCCAAGGAATCCGAAAGTAATCCCTACCAAATACTTGACCTTCTCAAAACACGTGCATGCCACCAAAAAAAAAAAAAAAAAAAAGGAACGAACGGAAAAAACAACAAAATATCTTTTTCTATCCCAAAAAAAGAAGAAACAGAAGAAAGAAAAAATGTCTCCAAAACTAATCCATTCGCATTCCAGCGCCAAAGGTGAAGTCAAAAGGGATGGCAACAAAACACAATCAACAAGTAGCGGATCAAATAATGCGGTTAAAAAGAATGCTTCTCAGGAGTGAGACGGGGTGAGTGAACGGTGTTGGCCTTGACCCTCATTCGCCAAAGCAGGATGTCACGCTACATTGAGCGGCAGGAACGCGTGTAGCCGGAATTTGCATAAGGAAAACTTTTCCACTCATTGAGAAGATTAAAGCGAAGAAGAAAAAGAACAAATGGGGTTGTGCAGGTGTGGTGACGTCACAATCTCCCCTCTCCTTTTGATGCTCTGCCGCCGGAGTTTTGATTGACGGTGATAAATGGGTAAGAAGAGGGGGAGGGGGAAGGGTTATTCGCCTTCTTCATGCTGTTGCATAATGTAGAATAACGAGTTCATCGTTTCGCTGAGTGTCGGATGGGTGCGTTTTTTCCCCTCAGTGGGTCGCCTCCGTCTCTCTGTTGTGGTAAGTTATTGGAATATTCGGGGTGTCATCTTTGTTGTGCGCCACCCGAGGATGTTTACGAGTTGGTGAATGGATAAACAGTATTTGCTTGTTATGATAATTAGGTAAATATTGCTTATTTATGACTTCCATAAAAAGTTTTGTGCTCTTTATCGACAGGTACATGAATGAAAAGAAAAAGTATCTTGCTTTAACCCTCCGTTATTCGTAATTATTCTTCATCCTTAAGAGAACTGGGAATTTCTCGACAACGAAATGGTCGAACTTTCATTTGCGAATAAAGAGAATTATTATTATTATTATTATTATTGCATGAGTATTTATATTTGATAGAAAATTTCGAATTAAATTATAAAACAGTAAAAAAAAATGTTTAATGTTTAATGGCAAATCGAATATGTGTTTTGATACGATAATTTCCAAGCTAATAATCCCAAATTGGTAAGACCAGAAAAAATAATTCTAAATAAAATCACTCCAAAATTAATATAATATATAAGCATAAGTTTAATTACAGCAAACATATTTTCATTTAAATAACCTAATAATAAAAATTAAAAAAAAACATTAATAAATTTCATATAACTTGAAAATATAAAATATAAATAATATTTTGCATGATAAATACCTATAAAGTTTAATATTATTGTGTAAAAAAATGTAAAAATTTGTTTAGCGGACTTATAATATAATGTTGGAAAATATTTTTGTATAAAGTTTCATGCTATTGCAATGAACAGAATGTTTTTTTTTTTTTTTTTTTTTTTTTTTTTTTTGCGTACCGAAATTTGGAGCAAAAAACAATGTTCCCAGAGAAAGGCAAAAATCCCTTATCTTTCTGTTATAGGAGCTCCTATCAGATTCATTGTTAAAAGAAGATTCAGAAACTTTCGACTTTTCAAACTTATAGAAATTATACATTTCTGTAATCAATGCCTTCTATTTTATTAGACAAAAATTGAAAAATAAATTCTTTTGAAGATATTAATATTCCAAGTTCCCTTAAATTGTCTTTCCATGAGTACAAAATGTTTTCTAGATTATACTAATTCGGTTATAAAAAGTTTACATTTCTTACTAAAATAATTAGGTTTAATGAGCATAGAAATGCCGATTTTGTGGGAAAAATTCAAATATTAATGAGTTAAAAAAAAGAAAAAAAGCGCAGAAGGTAGGTTAATTTAAGCTGGCATGTGAAACTATGAGATATTGCTACTGACGGAGGGTTAAATCAATGATTTCTCTTCAAAATACAGATTGATATTTATTCTAAAATTTCAATAAGTTGTGAAAAACATAAATTACGCCAATTTTACGGTATGTGTCGATACTTTCTGACCTATTGAGTTAGTCTGACCTAATATGTAATCATTCCCAAATAGTTTATTTTCTTGGTCCTAAAACTTTTTCGATCCGCTGTTGTTGATTTCAAAGAACCAAAACAATGATATTTTTGTAAAATAATATATAATTTTTTTAAAATGAGATAAAATGAAATAAAATTATGAAAATTTCAGAATATCTTGTATTTTCAGAATATCTAAAATTTCAGAATATTTTTTTTTAAATGAGATAAAATGAAATAAAATTATGAAAATTTCAGAATATCTTGTATTTTCAGAATATCTAAAATTTCAGAATATTTTTTTTTAAATGAGATAAAATGAAATAAAATTATGAAAATTTCAGAATATCTTGTGGTTGCCATCTGACGAAGTCTAACTTCTTTAATTTTTAAAAATGTTGGAGAATATTTGAAAGGTGAACTATTTCATAAGAATAAAATCAAATGTGTTGGCCGTGATTTCTGGACCTGGAAATACGCTTTGTATAATGCCAATAAGGATCATAAAAAGATGGAAAATAATAAATATACAATTGTATAAAAATTAGTGTTATTTATAATATTACCGATTATAGCTTCAGGCCATATTATAGCATAACATTTTATCTTCTAAAAATATGTTTTAAAATTGAGAAAATTTGCAAATAATTATCATGCTATTCCGTCGCTCTTTTTTAAGAACTAAAAATAAACATTTTATGTATTTTCCAACGGTATTTTTTAATTGAAAATTAACCTTGTCTCTTTGTTTCTCCAAGTATTTAGTTTCGTATTCTTTTTCTCTAATTAAAAACCGAAGCATGAAAATGTTTAATTTTTGTGAATTGTTTTAGTGTTATTTGAAATATCTGTATATTGAGTTTTTTGAAATTATTATTATTATTTTTTTTAGATTTGTAGTCTTTTTTTTTTTTTTTTTTTTTTTTTTTTTTTTTTTAGATTTCATCAAAAAGAAATACAATGAATTTTATTATCTGAAACAAATAGTTATAAATTAGTTACATTTCTTATGATCCCATTTTCATTCAACTGTGAAAAAAAATTGTTATTTCCTTATATGATTATTACAAATGATTTAAAGTGTTTTAATTTTTTTCATTTCATCTTTTATAGCTCTTATATCATCAATTATATCATTATTTATGTCTTTAAATTGATTTAATGGTTATTAGGTTTGAATAAAATGCTCTTATCTTGGTCATTTTTCTGGGATTGTTTTAAAATGAATCCCCAGAGATGCTATCTTATTGCTTTTTCATAGTCATTCATGAAGTCTATAAAGAAGCATTTTTCTTTTTATTTTCCTTTTCACCGATTTTGTCGATAATTTTGTTGTAAAGTAAATTCCTTCCTTTTCTCTCTCTCTCTCTCTTTTTTTTACTTCCTTTTTTTACATCATTCTCCCCTTTACTTAAAAATTTTCTTTACTCATGTTATGCTAAATTGCTTTTAACTTTTGTTGTAAATTTCATTTGTCATTTAATTAATTGTATTTGTCATATATATTTTTATTTTAACATGGTTTTAAGCGTGGAGGTTAAGAACCACCGAGTTCAAGTGCTCCATCAACCCTCACACCATATCGGCATATCTTCTTTTCATTTATCCTCAGTTTCAATTGATACAGTACGTTTAGTTTCTGAAATCTACAAAATGTTATATGATGTATATTTATTCGGTTATTCATATATACATAATTTGTTTTTATCCCTCTGAATGTTGATTTTTTTTCTTAAATCTTTATTTATATTCAACTTTTGTGAACAAGTTCAAATATTTTTAAAATGAAAGTAGTGTTATATGTTACTTGATTATAGCATGGCATAATTCATATTTTTAATAGCAAAAGATACACATATTAATCATGAAAACTGCGGGAAGCATCAGAAAATAAACTGATTTCCAAGCGTAGAAATCCCAAAATAATCCATTGTTGGGTTAAAATGGCATTTTTGTATTAATGTTATATAACCTGCCTCCCTATGGATTTGTAGCTAAGAAAAAAAAATGCTTCAATTGAATATTTAATAACAAAAGTTTTTTTTTGAAGCAAATGAATTTGAAAAACAAATTTTTGGCATTATGGCTCCCTGCTGTGAACACGATAACTCAAAAACTCGTTTTGAGCTACATGGAGGAAATTTGGTGTATAACCGTAAGACCAAAGTGTAGATTTCTCTCAAATATTGTGTGAAATGCATTGAAAGAAAGTTTGTCTGTCCGACTATTCAGATAAAAGCGAATTTGATAACTTCAAGACATAAAGAACTTGATCCATTCTTTCCACGTGAAAATCATCCTTATTAAATTTCCGTTCATTGAACGAATATTTTACGAACGCTTTCAGAAATATATTGACGTTGCTGCTTGAAATTGGACTACTTTGGGGATTAGCTTCGGCATCTTGAACTGTGGTCAGATTAAGTAAATCTACATTGATTATTTTAAAATAAAATGACTTCATATATGTAATTTACTAGTTCTGTGATTATTTAAAATCATGCACGCATCATTTTTTTTAATACACGGGTTGATATTTACCGAAAATAAAGAATTATATTTTATTCGCTTGCATAAAAGCAATTCGATAAGAATTTACCTACATTTTTTTACTTGGACTCAATAATTCAGATGCAATCTGTTTTATGTAAGAAATTACGTAATTAGTCCTTGAGAGAGATCTGGGATATATCATTTAAATGACGATAAAAGTTCCTCATTTAATGTTGGTATCGCTGGGTGTGCTCACTTTGCTAAGACGGGAAAGATGCGTATATTAATCACTTTATTTACTGCAGTGAATATCATTCTACAGTATCAACTAAATTTCTTTCATATTCATCGAAGAATATCTTAAAATTCATAAATTATTTTCATAAATTTCGAGTGGTGAACACATTTTTGCACTTAGAACGGAGGAGGAGGTAAATTATTGCATTATTTCACAATTTTTGCTTAATTTAGTTTAAATACATTTAGATCTCGTTTTGATGGGCTATTTTGAGATGAACTTCAACATTTCAAACCATGTTTCAAATCATGAGGATGAATGATCCCAGATCCATTACCTGTTTACCAAAGTTTTATAAACTCTAAAGGAACGCTGTGATCTTCGTTGGCAAATTTAACATGCTGCAAACCCACATATACAATGGATCTGCGATGAAAGTGGGTTTCAGATTTGGAACTCACCCTGGTCCCGAATGGATACTTTTGAATAAATCCAATTTATTTTCTAGTTTTTATTCAAGAATCCTGATTAAGTTCAATGCAGAAAAAAGACTGATGGTTATAAAAATATGTAATTTCTGTCTGAATTTCTTTTTATGGGGAAAACAAATGTATTTTATGCACACAAAAAAAATGAATTCGAACCTGTAATCCAAAACATGGTATCATGATAATGTTTTAGGCTGATCCATCTACCTTTATATATATTTTTACAGATTTTATTTTTAATAAATAGTAACCATAATGTGCGAACAAAAATACATTTTATATAATGGTAATGCACATGTTTATACACGCAGTAATTAAAAAAATGTACCGAATTGTTGTAAAAACATAATTAAAAATTTATTAAAATCTAAAATTAATTGCAACGTTATAGAATTGATTTCACCGAAAATAAAATTCAGAATTTTAAAATGGTGGGAAAATAATTTTGTGCAATATTTTGCTTCGAATTTATTGAGGGAAAAAATTAGCATGTGAGTTTGGACTGTGTCAGTCATCAATAACTGACAGTGTATTGATGACTGTATTTCATTTTCTACTTCGTCAGTCACTGATGATTCGCATTGAACTTTTTCTTCGGACAGCATCGGTCATTGACAACTGAGAGTATACTTTTAATTTGTACTTAATTAGTCACCAGTGAGAGACAGCGTTGGTCAAAGATGAGTGATTGTATACTTTCATTTCATACCTCGTCAGTAGGGATTGCAATACCGGACCTAAATTTCAATACCGGTATTCGGTATTTTTTAAATCTTAATACCGGAATACCGGTTTTAATACCGGTATTAGAAATTTTAGAAAAAGAAAGAAAACACAGGTGTTTCTTTGTTTTATTTGCCAGTTTTGTTAAAGAGTGTAAATATGACAAAAAATAATTTGTAACTTATAAATTATAACAGTATATAATCATAAAAAAGTATAAAAACATCTTATTTATTTAAATCACAAAAAAAAGTAAATATCACTATTCAGTCCATGGTACTATTACAAAATTTTGAAATGTGATCTTAAAAAACATAATGCATCAATTGTACTGTCATTAAGCCTGAAAAGTAATTTTGTGTAAAAATTAACAGCTGCCGAAAACGCTCTTTCGGCATCTACGCTAGTTGGTGATACTGTTAGCAATGCGCAATATACTTTTTCCAAGTATTTACCTCTAAATTCCTCATCTTCAAATAAATCGATTTCTCGTCGGATGGTTTTAATTATAGCTGATTTCTGTATTGTATTTTGGTTCGTTGAAATTTTTTGATTTATCACTAATTCTAATTTTTGTTCAAGAGACAATTCCTTTTCACTATCGACAGTAGTGACATCATAATCTTCGATAATCGAACCGAATTCTTCTCAATGTGGATAGGTTTGAGGGTAAAAAATTTTAAGAAAATTAACTCTAAATTTAATCACATTTGAATTGGTTATTTTCTTTTCTTCTTTTTCATTTTAATTTTTAAAATCATTATAATTATGTAAATACCATAAGGCATTTTCTATTTCGGTATGCCTTTCTTCTGTGCGATTTTTCAATGTAATGTATAATTCTTCAGATAGTGATGTGTGCTGTTCTTTCAGTGACTGCAACATGAAATTTATTGTTGCATTAGCTGTTAATAAATTAGAATCTCTCCGACATAATGACTCAATAGTCAATTTTATTGGAAGTACAACAGATATTGTTCTGGATATTAAGTTGAATTCACTATCTGAAAAATTAATTTACAGGTTTAAGTCGATTACTGCTTTTTAGATTGGATTCCTCCGTTTCAAAAATCGTTCCATCATTAGGAGTAAACTGTTCCAACGTGTTTTAGAATCTAATATTAATATATATTCTGTTTTATTTTCAGTTAGTATATATTTTAGTAATATATTCTTTTTATAGGGGAACGTTTAAATATCTTAACAATTTTTCGAACTTTATAAATTATAGGAAGCAATTCTTGATAGGTTAATATTTCATCCTCATTAGCAATGTGTCTATCACCAATTACATTGTCATTATCTTCATTGTCAATATCACTCTCACTCTTTTCAAAGTTGGAATCCGAAATTTCTACATCCGCAGTATTTGGATTCGTCTGTTCTTTATTTTTTTGGTATAATACATCTATTACTCCTAATTGAATTCCATGTGCATAGCACAACTGCTGATTTGCACCAATCAACTTTCCAACTTTTTTCATAATTGTTGCTCCATCAGTCGTTATGGATACAATATTTTCTTTCAGAGATAATCCATGTTTCGCTAATTGAGATTTAAGCAATTAATTAAGCCATTAATTAGCTGATTAATTTCGCCCGTTATGGAGACATAAAATAAACGTATACTGTTTTTCTATGTTCGCGATACCGGAACATATAGTGGAGACAATTTAAAAAATTTCTTGTAAATACCGAAAAACCGGTATTTAAATTTGTGAATACCGGTATTACAAAATTGTACAAATGGCTCAAAATACCGGTATTCGGTATCCCGGTATACCGGTATTGCAATCCCTACTCGTCAGTTACCATTGACTGACTTTATTCTTTCGCTCAGACAGAATCAGTCAGTGTTGACTGACTAAATAATTTCCATTCAGTCTGCCTTAATCATTGTTAAGTAATGATATACATTCAAAAATTTTTATTCTTTTATTAAGTTTTAGTATAAAGATCACCAAATCACAAAATAATGCACCCTAATGCATGCTGTCTTAACGCAACTTCACATAAACATCTTGTTGTCAGCATATCAGAGAAATAGGATATCATGAGCTAAACGAAAAAGACGCCAAAGTAAGCTTGGTGCTTTAAGTATCTGTCAAAGTAACAACGTGAAGTAATTATATGCCAAATTTGATAGCTTTAAATCTGAAGGTTTGTCTTGCTGTGATTTACGTGTGACTTATGCTTTACTTATGCCGCAGGGCGCATTTTACAGACAACAAGGCAACCTATAAACATAAACATTTTAAAATTGAAATTCTGAAAAATCATGAGTTAGTTAGAAAATGAAAATACTAATTTTTTTCATTCCAAATGCGATGTTTAGGAGGAAAAAAATATAAAAACAATTTTTGCTACCATTTGAATTATATGGATGATTCTGCATAAGTTCACTAAAATTATTTCTTCTGATTATAAAATTATTTTAAAACATCCCCCCCCCCAAAATGCACCATAAACAGACACAAAATAGTTTTATTATACTGTGTCGTTATTTTTAAAATTTATAAAAAGTTCAAATTCTTTCCAAATCGGAGGAATTGTGAAATTTAAGACAGCGACCCTACCTTTAAAAAATCCTTTAAATAAACTGTGTGCAGATACTAATTTAGAATAGGGATTCCTGCAACTGAATTGGATCTAAAATTAGATTTCTTTTCATCAGAATCTATTTAAACGCTAACTGGCGATAATTAAAAATTTCCTAAAACAGAACGGAAGAAGTTGTTTATTGGTGAGTTATTTTCAATGAAATGATTCTGAATGCGATTGATGAAACCCCATTTGTTGATTGCTTTTATTTAAAAAAGTTATAAAGCTTTATTTTAACTAATTCTTAAAAAAATTAACAGCTTTGATATTTAGCTTTTGAAAGAGTCTAATTTTGTGTTTGTGTTAGTGTTAATTAAAGAGAAATGTTACATTAATATTCATTCACTTTTTGATGCACTGAAAGAGTTCTTTCAAAATTTTGATGCGCAATTAATTGATTTTCTGTGAAGATTAAAACGTTGAGGAGGTAACATGGTTCTGGAAAATATAATTGGAATTCAAGTATATTTTTAAAATGGGTGGTATGACTTAGAAACAAATAAATATATTTCTCAGATCTGTTTTATATTGTTTTTTGTAGCTTTTCTTTTTTTTGATTAAATAATTTATTATATTACATACGTACTCAGTATCAAAGTAGAAAAAGTACGGAGCCTTGAAAGATGAAAACTGCGGTAAGGACGTTCTTGGTTGTATTTCAGTGTGAATATCCACATATTATTTATATATACTAATTAAAGACGTATAATTATACAGGGTGTTTTAAAATTCAGCATGCACACTGTCTATTAAGGAAAAAAGTAGAGACAAAAGCAAGTCAAATTTTCCTATGAATATAGGACGAGAAACTCAGGCCGGATTAACTGGAGCAGAGGTTCCCTACCTGTGGCATGCATGCCCTTATAAATAGGTGAAAGTGATCAGGTGGTAAAGGTAGAAAACATAAAAAAATAATGGCAAGAAATGACAAATTAATGGAGTAATCCCTTAAATGAATCTCGCAAATAATTAATTAAAAAATTTCAAATAAATTTTGAATTGTTTGCCTGTTAATAATGTTAACTAATATTAATGCAAATTACTTAACTAAATTGTGAATGATTACTATAATGATTTTCGTACATTTATAATGAAGAAAAAGATAATTTTGCCATTATTTTCTGAATTTCAGCAGCATTAGATACTATGGCAATAAAATGAAAAGACATTTCCTCACTGAATTGTTGAAAATTATGTCATGATTTTCACTTAAACCATTTTATCGTTATAATCTGCTTATTTTGTTTTGAATCGATTTATATTCTGTTACACTTGCGATTATTTTCTTTTCAATTTTTTTTTATTATTTTTTTACATCGAAGACATTTAATTAGGCCTTTACTCATCAATGAATTGATTCTTCCCATGCAAATAAAATCTTCTCCTTATTTCGATAATGTATTATTTAATGCAACAAAAATTTGAATAAGCATTGTTTGGATGAAAAAGTATAATCAGACAGCAAAAATTCGATTTTCCTCCACGTGTTCTCCAGCATTTGTGGGGTAACATTTTGGATCGCACTAACAATTCTGCGCTTCAGTTCATCAAGGGAGGGCACAGGGGCCTTGTACACAATGTTCTTGACAAACCCCCATAGAAAGAAGTCCAGCAGTGTTATATCTGGTGCTCGGTCTTCCCGCTCCCTTTCGGTGTAGAACGCTACCAGTTTCCTGAAATTGTGTTAACCAGCGTCTGATAGAATTATCCGTAGGAGGATCTTTCTTGTACGTGGTCCTGAAGCGACGTTGAGTAGTTACCACTGATTTAGTTTCGAAAAATCACAATACACACATTGCTTTTTCTTACACGATCGCTTTTATTTATGACGTCATATTTACCCAGACTGCAAATGCGATAAGATCGCATTGTTGCCACGTAAAATTTTTTGAGTTGTAATTTACGAATACGTAATCGGTTTTTGCGTAATATTTTTTATTCGAAAGTTATGAGGTACGGAAACCCCGACAATAATTAATGAACACTCTGTATATCTTAATTTCTTTCCAAATCATACATTTAAGTTGCGGTATCTGTTTCATCTCTATATATAGATTAAACAAAAGAATTACATTTTCCTTTTAAGATTTAAATTGAGAGTTACTACAATTCTCTCTCATGGAAATATTTTTAATTGTAATGTCTTTTGTTACGTTATTTATCATGTCATTCAAGTGCATGGAGCTTTAATTTCGAAGAGAGAAAAGATCACTGTAGATTTCAGAAAGCTACAATTCACTACTCTTAAATACGTCATCTCCCACACATCACTAAATTTACATTAAAGAATGATTTTTTTCTTATTCCAACTCGTAATTTCAAATTAAACTTTTTATCTATACGGTATTTTAAATATTGCACATTTTTTAAAACTTGTTTTACTGTGAAGGAGTTGAATGCTTTTATTTGGAGTTGAATGCTTTTATCTGTACGTTTGTCGGAAAATTTAGTATTAATAGTCAGTACAGCTTAATATTTAAACTAACTGAATTCACTAATTTTAATTACTTAGATATACATTTCGTTCCAAAGCTACTTCTGAGCTATTTTAAGATGGATTCATTACCTCCAAAAATGTTTTAATGAAAAGAATAAAAGATGTAACACTATTCTCCAAACTTCCAAGCCAACTAAAAATATTAGGTGCATGCATGTATTTTAATCAGCGACATCTATTGGTAAACTTGCGAAGTATCTATATAAACGAAAATAGTTGTACGTTTTACCAATTTACTATTAATTTATTGTTATCATTTTGAAAGTTTTCCATTTAGTATTATTGAGTTATTCATTATATAAAGACCTCAATCATGGAACGCTGCAAATTGCATTTTTGACATTCGTTACTTTTTTTTTATTTGAAGAAATCTGCTGCCGAAGCCCATCAGATGCTATTAGAAACTTATGTTGATGCTGCTCAATTCCAATTGTCGGTTTTTGTTTCAACGATTTAAGAATGGTGATTTCAATGACAATGACAAAGAACGGTCTAGGGGGGGGGGCAAAAAATTCGAAGACAATCAATTGCAAGACTTATGAGACGAAAATGGAAAAAAGTTGTTGAAAATGATGGAAAATATTTTGATTGATATATATTGCACCAATTTTTCTCAATAAATGCCTTTTTAAAGTGAAAAATTATCAAAATATTAGCAAGCACATAATAATGTTTGAATTTGTATGATAACCAAACATATACGTCTAATCATCGATTGAAACTATATCTTATATTTAGTATTGACACCTTTACCCGCTTTTTCCTCGCATTGTAGGAGATTACAATTCAGTCCAATTTTTCTTTTAAAATGAAACTTAAGGTATTTTTTTAATGCAAGAATTTTTGCTATGCTACGAGATTTGACCTTTTAATTTCATTATTTTACAAAACAATAAAAAATTGTGGCAGCATTTCTAATCCGAATTGATGCAGCATATTAGGCAAATAAATATACGGGTCAAGGAATCGTGAGAAAAGTGCGGCATTTTCTCATGACCAAAACGACCTTGAAGCACCTGAGGTAGAAGTTTCACCTAGCTGCTCTAAACGGGAGTAGGTAACCTTCATGAGAGTAAAAAACTGGCCCACATTTCCGTTTCGCTTTGTGGAAAATTCACAACAACCCGAGCACAGATTACATATTACTGCTAGTGTAAACATCGATCTATTAGTTTCTGAGTGATGCTAGTTAAGCACATACCAGAGGAACTTTTCCTTCTACGTTTATCAACAACTTTTTAGGCTTAATTAAAAAAAGCAGCATGATCGAAAATTTGTAACATGCATCAAAAAAATAAAAATAAGCTATTTGTTTATGTAATATTTTTTTATAAATGAATTGCCTATTTGAGGGGAATGTCTCGGAACTCTTGAACTCATTGTTCTTAACCTCCGGACATAACAGATGAATAAAGTAATGGCATGACAATGAGATTAGTAAGTGATTAATAATTCAAGAACAGGTATTGGATTTGTGCCTTTCCTTTAACCCTTTGACTACCAACGGAACATATATATCCCACTAACCTTTTAAAATCAGCTTAAACAGTTCTAAGTAAAAGTAGTTTTTTTGGTGGGGGGGGGGAGGTGTATTTGGTCATCATGTCCTAGCCACGGGGGTTTAAAAACACTGGGGAAAAAATCGAATAGATTGCCTAATACAGAAGCTATTATTTGTATTTTCTACGCGATTGCAGAGAAGAGCATTGCAAAAAATTGGTAGTCAAAGGATTAAAACAGTATTTCTAACTTCCTTTTTTTTTGTAATTCTTATTAATACAGCTCTTATAGTTTTTCATTAACAATTTTGGAATAATCACCCAATTAACAACACAGTTGGATGATGTGACAACTGTGGATAATCAAAAATTGTCGAAGAAATGCATAAATCAAAATGAAATGATGCCGAAGAATTTTTATTTGCATTAAGGGGTCTGCACGTGCAATTATGACTTAATAAACATTAGATATATGTGTTCAAAATCTTGTTGCTTTGTTTTTCAAAGTAATCCCTCAATTATTTTTGCTAATTTAATATTAAAACTTCTCTTTTTTTTGGTTGAAGTTTAGCAGTATTTGTTGACGGAGTATCGCATATGATTGAGAATTGACTGATTTAATTTTCCGTGCTGATTTAACTGAATATGATGCAATGCTTGTTGACATCAAGTTTCTTGTAGAGTTCGAAAAATCGAACTAACCTTATCCTTATTTGTCTGGAATGTGAATCTTCAACTTATTTAAATTTTACTGCTTCATTCTTCGCCCATGTTATCTCTCCAATTCCAGACAATCGCCTTCACCCACAACATTCCTAATCGAAAAAAAAGTTATCAAGGCGTGTTTAAGACGTTCAGTTCACCCCTTTCTCAATGCCCGGAAGTCGGTAGGAACCACATTCCAGCGACGAGTGGGACGATCCGGAAATTCATCGTCCGGAACGCAGCAGAAATGATACGTTGTATATACGTATCCTGGACCGGAATTCGGCGGTAAAAACGGCGGGAGGCGTGGGTCGTCTGTAAAAGTTAGTTTTATAGAGTGATCTCTGTCTATAGATGCTTGGCGCCGGCGGAAAGGCCACTGACCCAAAAGGGTTGCCACACTCTACGAGGAAAAGTATTCGAAAACTTTTCTTCGGCTACCGCAGCCACACCATCACCCTAAACTTCGTTAATTTATTTATTCGGGATAAATTAATATGGATGTCGTTTTGTATACTTTAAGGAGACGCATCTAGGGTGATTTAATTAAAAATGAAGTTGTGCCATTTTTTTTTTCCTCAGCCTTGTTTTTTCTTTCTTTCAAAATGAACAACATAAATTTTTTTTCTGCACAATAAGTCATAACTGTTTAAAACAATCTGTATTTTCACAGGCGAAAAATTTTTTTTCTTGAGAGGATTTTTTTTTTCTTTTTTTTCATTTTTGGCTTGATATGTTGGCTAAAATTATGCCTATTCTATTTTTATACTTGCTGTTAATTCAGAGTTTCTTTGTCTATGGTAAATATTATAAATGGTTTGAAAAAAAATATTATGAATAAAAAAATGACTTACGTAGATTAAATGAAATTAAGAAGGTTTTAATTTAAAATTTATTTTTTTAGAAATCAAGTTATGTTTTTCTTTATATGGAAATTAAATGACATATAATTCAAACATCATTTATTATTTAATCTTTTTAATACATATTACGTCAAAAGTATTAATGAATACATGGAATAAAATGTATAGAGTATATTTTAATATGAATATGGTATATACTCTGATATGAAATCCATGGGATGAGATATATCTGAAAGAAATAAATGAATATATAATGAAATGATATGATCATTTATTTGCTATTTTGGAAAATTTCTTTTGAAATTTAGTATTTCTATTTTTTATTTTTAGTTATTTATTTTTGAGGTATAACTAATCTTGTTTTGTTTTTTTTATTTCTTATCACTACCCGCATTTGTAAAAGAATAATATATACTTCAATTATATATACTACATCAAATTCAACTTCAACCTCTGTATTTAAAAATTATATTTTGAATTTTAGATATACTAATTATCTGTAATTTTATATATTAAAAAAATAACTGAAAAAAGAAAGTTCTTGAATTAAAATATGATCTCTCTGATGCATGCTGTACGTGTGCTGTGTATATTTTTTTAGCCTTAAATATAACTTGTTGAAGATTGATATGATATGAAATGGATGGTTCATCGTCCTCTACGATAGCTCTTAACTTTACTGACTTCCGGCCAGTGAGATAGATATACGCTACATCTTTCTGTTTAACAATGCAATGTGTATTTATTTTCTTATCTTTATCTTCTTTGTCTGCTATGACTTGCAGTCTTTTTTTTTTTTTTTTGACATAATTGATAATCGAGACGTTGTGTTGGTTTTTCTTGATAGTATGGAATTTTAAGATATATTATTTGAATGATTTTTTTAAAAGGTGATTTTTTCGAAATTTTATTTTTGCAAATGGAAAGTAATATTATATTTTTCTAATGAAGTGCAATTTAAATTTTTTCTGATGAAATGTAAATAATATTTTTTTCTTTTACTGAATTCATGTTGATATTATAAATTTCGTGTAAATCTTCTTCTTATTATAAAACAATTTTTTCTAAACGACCCAAATTTAATGAAAATAAAATGCCTAATATAAAAAGTTTTGATGCAAAATTGACATGGGAAAACTTGGTCTGGCTGCTATGCTTAACGGTGAATGGCCAGAAAATTAAATTGGTAATTTTGTTAATTACAGAACACACTTTATTTTTTATTATTTGAAACTTATAATAATGTAATATAATTATAATTATATATATTATTATAAAGCAGATCATTTATTTTTACTATTTCTTATTCAAATAGATTGTGCTTAATAATGGTGGCAAAAAAATTCGCAGATAATTATATTAATTATAGCAAAAAAAACAAAACAACCTTAATTCTTATTATTTGAAAATCGTTATAAAACAGATCATTATGTCTTTGTCATTTCTTATACGAAGAGAAATTACTACATTTGCTAAAAATCTGAAATTTCATGTTTCAATGAGTTTCCACATGTTACATTTCCCTGATCCCAAAAATCTCTTTTTAAAATTGTGTTTGTGTGTAAAATGAAAAGACCTAATACATGAAATTTGGTATGTTGTGTTCATACCAGAAATGAAACTGCTATCGAACTTAAAACGGCAAGTGTTAAAGAGATGCTATAAACAATCATAGTAAATGCGGTACGTGTGCTAGATAGATGAAGATGTGCTAGATAGATGAAATTTGGATATATAGTTTAATCATCAAAGTCTCTTTTTTTCTCTAATTTGGGACAATCGATAGAAACTTTTGGAAAAAGTTTCCCTGTCTGATTATTCGTGTTCGTCAGTCTATGTAATTGTGAGTGTTCAAATAAGATAACTGAAAACATAAAAGAAGATTTTGGAAGAAAATTGAGTTTGTGTTTAGACGAAGTGTAAAAGTCTACCCATTACATTATACGACCTAACTAAAAAAAACAAGCAAATAAAAAATTAACTCCATCATATTGTAGAAATTTGCGAAGAATCTGAAAGGAAAAACCTTCTGTCTGCCGTTGGCTCTAATTCAAGTTATACAAGAACGAATAGAAAAACTTGCATTGAATAAAAAATAAAGAAAAATGTATTACCGACAAAATATGAAATTAAATATTAACATGTAACATATAAATGCTTGCAATGTTAATGTAATGAGACGTGTAACGGCTTATTAAAGTTGTCACTGTCTTTTCTGAATTCTGCTTGCATCATTCTTGTCCCCAATTGGTTTAATTGGGCATCTGATATCCTATCACATAAAGGACAATAATCTTTTAGGTAAAACAATTCATTATGGAGATCACCAAAATAAACTGTTGCTTTATTTTACTAATCTATTTATGGAATGAAAATATCTAAGAATTTTCTTTCTGAAAATGAGAATATCTAGTCTTTAATGAGCCGATCCAACTCAAATTATTTCAGACTTTTAACATTTATTATTGTAGTTTAACTTATATTATTGTTTGTTTTGTAATAATTCATGAATCCAAAAATATTACTTATTTTCTAAAATTAATTATCTGTTTCTCTGTTTTAGTAATTTATTTCAAAATAATTGCTAACTTTTAGTTGAAGAAATCATTCTAAAGAAATAAATCCAAAGTGAAGCTTTTTAATTGTATAAAATGCTTCATTTAGTTATATTGAAGGCTTAATTTACAAAGGTTAATTGAATTTGCTATTTTTATTGCCTTTTCAGGTATGAATCATATATTAATATGAGTATCGATAGATTTTTTACTATTAGTATATATATCGATAGACTTTCTTTGAAACATATCTTTAAAATTTAATTTAAAAAAGTTTTTATTTTATTTTTTTAGCTTAAACGTAGTACCTATAGACTGTTGAAATGAATTCCGACCATTACTATTTTAAAACATATACTTCAACTTTGATTCCATTGAAATCATATATACTCCAACTTTGATTCCATTAAAATCATATATACTCCAACTTTGATTCCATTGAAATCGTTTGCGTGTTTTTCTTTTAAACGACACGTTCATATCGATAAAATAATATATAAATTTCACAACAATCAAGAAACTTTTTAGTCATAAAGCGGATGTTAAAATTGTCTCAAGCTATTTTATATAATATTCTAAAAAAATTCTATGTCTAATAGCCAATTACGAATTCTGACTGTTTATCAGCGATGAAAACATTGCCATATTTATGCAGAATTTGAATTAAATGTTACATGTTGTACAGAAGGTTAGGTATAAAATAGCACATAAAATTAAGGACTTCATTAAAAATAAATTTAGACCAAATAAATTAACTTGAAATAAAAGTTAAAATTTTTCCTGATCTCCAAGTTTTGATTTGAATATAAAATGAAAAAACTTATAAGATCTATCAGAAATGTCTCAATTTCCAAATTTGAATTAAAAAATTGCGCCAATGTTGGGGATGCATAAACCACACTCATTATTTATCAGTGTAATGTCCACTGTTGTTATTTAAAAAAAATTGATAAAATTATTTTACCTTGATTTTTACGCATTTCTATTGACGGTTTGATACTTTTTTGTGATTTTTGGAAGGAAAAAAAATTGATAAAATTACTTTACCTTGATTTTTACGCATTTCTATTGACGGTTTGATACTTTTTTGTGATTTTTGGAAGGAAAAAAAATTATAAAATTATTTTACCTTGATTTTTACACAATTTTCTCTGATTTTCCCATCGTGTTTACAAACTAGTCACGATAATAGCAGTAAGTAATATCAATAATTAATAATGTATACAACAATTTTCCTGATTATGAGTAGAAACTTGTTGGTAGATAAAATAAAAAGAAACTTTATAATATTCTTATTTTTATTAAAATAATGTCTTTACATATGAATAGTACGGGATAATGATAGAAATAATGTGGAATACTTAATATAAAGAACCACATTTCTTTATCGTGTGTATTTCAAAATTTTATAGAGGTCTAAATTTTTGTGTGAAAACCATTTTTTTACTTAGAGAGAATCTCGGAATATTTGAAAATGTAGAAGTCAGATTTCTATCGATTGCCATATTTCCTCCTTTTTATTACAACATTGCAATAAAAAAATACAAGTCATTATTAAATGCAAGACGCATTTTTAAAAACAGTTAGGCCTTTATAATATTTATATTTGAAATAAATGTACTTGAACTCTGTTTGATTTTAAGCTATTTAGTTCTCTGGCCTCGACACTCAAATTTCTTCATCTTTTTTAATAAGAGTCCAACCAACCCATTCGTGACATAAATAGATTCCAGATTGGTGATGATGGAATCACATGACTTTTGATGGACAAATTCAGAGATATGAAAGAAGTTATGGCCATTTTCCAATTTGGTCTTATTTCGTTTAGTTCGCTCCATGTTTGACATTGCTTGCTTTCTGTTACGTTCCAAGGTAGCTGTAAGTAATGAAGTGATCAGATTTCTACTGAATTACAATCCAGGATGCGGGCTGGTTGAATGAGAGGCAGAATCGTATAAAATAAATTTTTAAAAAATGGGATCATTGATTATTTCAAAAGAATTCAAAATAAGCAGGGAGATTTAAAAAGTGTGAATTATTTTTTTCTATGACTGTTACTGTTTTTCCGACAAACTGATTCAACTACTTTAGGCGTATTAGAATGATTATATGTATTGTAAAAATTTAAAAGAAGAATTGTTTAGTAAATAACTTATTTTAATACAGAAATCTAGTCAAATAATTTGTAATATGAATTATTTATTGATAAGTAAAAATTTGAAAAACTAAAGTATTTGATTCAAATTTGAGACTCTTTTCAATTTGGAGAAAATAGTCAAAAATCCGTTATAGCTCGAATGAATGCGTTGCGCTCATAAACTAACCATTTAGGCTCCAAATGGATTCAAGTAAAGTTTTAGCGAACAGTTGAATTTTCTTAAAAGTCGGCTTTTAACAGTCGAAATAAATGAATGTTATTTGTTTGGACGTGATTGTATTTTGATAATATTTGTATTTTAATAAAATTTGCTTTCATTTTATTTTGTGTATTGTCCGATCGTATTTTGTTATTATTTTATATTATACTATTGTATATGGCAACCAACTTTATTTCTGGTATCATTGAGTTTGTCTCTTTGTGAATGGCAACGTTATTGTAAAAAAATTCTATATCCATGGCTGCACTGTGCTTCAGGGATATTTTTTTTTTCAGTTTTCGTCTTAAATGTTAAAGTAAACCGTTTGTATGTGCAAAAATTATCATCTTTTAGTCTTTTTTTTTGTGATTATTATTTGTATTTCAAAGGGCACAATTCCGCTCTCGCTTTAAAGTGTATGCGTGCTAAAGACTTCGGCTTACCATTTAATAATCATTTAGAGATTAAACATAGGGTATTTATGAGATCGGTGTTATTTACATAAATCAATATCTAAATATATTTTGAATGACATTTCCGTTTATAAAATATACTGCTTTAATTTCCAACCTGCAAAAAAAGAAAAAGAAAAAATACTATGCATGATTTATTTAAACATGCTTGTTAGTTTTTTAGTGTAAGGAAACGGTTATGCTTTGTATCTTTCAGTGCATCTTTTTACGGTCCCATTATTTTTTGCTATGTCACTATATTTGATGAACATTGTTTTTTTTTCTCCTATCTCGGAAAATTTCTGTTGAATCATTGCACTAATAAAAGAAGAAGATATGTTTGATCTATTTAATTACACTTAAAATTCAGCCTTCATTCATTCTCTTAACAACATCAATATTGAAATGAACTCTTATTTCCGTTCTGAAAAATACAGCTCTTAGTTAATCACACACCGCTTATCAAATTTAAATAAAAATTATATTTAGACAAGTAATTATTGAAAATTCACAAAAAGAATAATTTTCTTGTAATTGTCCGATATTATAATTCATCCTTTATATTCTATTATTTAATCCATTTTTTTAACATATGATTAAGTTATATTTAGCGAGCAATGTTATGCACCAAAATGAATGATCTGTAAAACTACCTTATGATTGGAAATTTTTAACCGGTTATATATATATATATATATATATATATATATATATATATATATATATATATATATATATATATATATATATATATATATATATATATATATATATTTAAAACGCAAATTAAATTTAATGTCTTTTTTTAAGTTAACGTCAGATCAGTATTCTTCTACAAGAGTTTTCAATGAAGTAGTTCGCATGTAGCATCTGAAGCTTTGAGATTAATAATAAAGTCCGTCGAGCAATTTTTTTAATTTGTTTATTTCCAATAGTTTTGTTGGTCGTTTGAACATGAGAGCTTTATAGGCAGCCATTGACGCTCTGAATCACAAAATCTGAAGAATACACGCGTGAGTTATTTCTGCTGGGAAACTTACACATTTGTTTGAAATGCATTATTATACGGGCAATAATAAATAATATGTGTATTAAAGAATTTGCCATTGCAAATAGAGGCTTAAATTTGTGAAATAAAAAATATTTTTGCAATTTGCTGAATTCATGGTAACTACTTTGGATCAGTTTTAAAGGAAACTTCTTCAAACTTTTCTTTTCTTCGTAAAATAGTAAAAAGATAAAAAAAAAAAAAAAATACCGAGTATCAGAGGGAAAAACAATAGATTTTAACATTTTAAAAGAAAATAATGAATTCTTTCATTTTAATTGTTTTTAATGCTCTGTGGGTGAAGGGAATGTGTATTTTTCCTCTCTGATCGAAACATATACGGAATATATTAAATTTCATTAAGCTGGCATAAATTCTATTTAAGCAAGTTCAATTATAAATGGAACGAAGAGAACGAATTTTAACTATCTTTCGATTTTATTTTTGCCTGATAGAACAGGTTTAAATTTAAATAAATTAAGGAAATGATTACAAACGCATACATATTGAATTAAAATTCAGCTGATTATGATGCATTTCATGAAGATGTGATAACAGTACTTATTTCGACTTAGATCTGTAATCTTAAAATAAAAAAAGGAACATAATGCCGCATTTCACAAAGAAAATGCAAAGTCTTGGAACGAAATGGAAGTTCTGCTATCTTCTTGTATCTTGTCTAGTTACTGTATCTTAGCCTTTCAGTGTGATATGCTTACTGGGAATTATAAATGATTTCTGTGGCATATTTTTCTGTAAAACGTTTTTCATAGCAATACGATCATCCATGCAGGAAAATTACTCTTAAGTAAGATCCCCCCCCCTCCAGAATTTCCAAACAAGAATATAACGTTCAAATTTTTACAAGAATAAAAAAAAAAAACTTTTTTTTTTGAGTTTATTTACGTTGTTGTATTAAAACGTTCCTGTTTTGTAGCCCCGCTGTTGATAAGTAAAAAAACAGGAAATTTTATCCTAAGCGATTCATCCGAAATTTAAATGGAAATAAAGAAACTTGGGATATTCCACATTAATAGCCAGAATCTTAAAGACCGATAGCAAAGAATACTCAATTTTTACTTTCATAGAAAATTCATAGAACATAAAAGATTCTTAGTAAATATCATAGAACTATGATAGTGTTTTATAAAAGTTTAGTTCATGTGAAATTATTTATAGTAATTTCAAAAAAATTTCAGATTTATTGATACTATTTCTTAAAATAATAACTTCTTTATGAAAATAAGATAGATGCTATTATAAAATTGTTTAAGCAAATGAAATAAATCTTCAAAATTCATGGTGCCATATGGTAAACTATTTTTTTTTTATATAAATAAGCAATAACTTGAACATTTTTTAAAAACACATTAGAAATTTTCTATTTTAAAGTTATTTATTGAAAGATACTAACAGTAAATAATTTTAGAAAATTCTTATAACTAATTCAGAATACCTTATGGGGAGAAAGATTCAGAAAAATTCTTATTTGAAATTAAATTAAAAATCACGTGAATCGTGTTAGCTAAAATCAGTTTGAAATGATATCAAACATTTAAATTTTATATTAAAAAAGATTTCAATACGTTCAGATTTATTTTCAAATTTGTTTTGTATAAAAAAATTCCTTTTTGTTCTGAGCATGTTTTTAGCACATATATTCTACATACCAAGAAAAAAAATATTCTAAATTTAAACAAATTATCCTGTTTGATAGGCATAGATGTTTTAAACACTGAATCTAAAAAAAAAAAATTCAAATTAATGTCATTATGATAACTCAAATTTTCAGCAAGCTAATGAATGAAATTTAATGGTTCTTATAAAAAAGATTTATATCGATATTTGTATCAGATCAGTATAAATGGAGGTGGAATATAATCGATATAAATGAAGGTGAAGTAAAAGCTATTAAATTCATTGTCAATAAATACTTTTATTTAGGTTTTTTAAAAATCTCAGTTGGAATGAGTTATAGGCTCTGCTAACTACCACTAAACATCTTTCTTTAATGCTAATATCCAAACAAAACTGCGTGGATTTTAAGAAATTAATTGATTTTTTTTTTGAAATAACAGTCTTTAAACTAAACATTATTTTATTTATCATTTTATTAATGCCTCTTTATGAAATCATCTAGCTTTAACTTTTATAATTAATTTAATTCTAATATGATAAATTAATTAAATTGATCATATTAGTATTAGACTTACATATTTCTGACACAAAACATAACATAAACATAAAAATCTCTATTGTTAACAGGAAGATTTAAAAAAAATATGTTAATAGGCGTGAATAGGCTCAAATTGATCGATTTTACTGTTTAGTTCATAGGATTGCTACGATTATTGAATGTTCGTGTGAAATGTTTGTACGGTTATTCGATTTTTTCTAATAATTAATATTAAATTTCTAATAAAAAATCTTTCATAAGCGAAATTAATTCCCGAAACTTGAGTGACATAAATTTCTTGCAACAAGATTTCGGTTTTGAACTGACTATGTTCATAAATCAATTATCAATCGATTCATAAATCGATTGTGTTATGAAGTGTTCGCAGATTCCTTTGAAATTCTACATAGATTCTTCAAAGATTACAGAAATTGAGAAATGAAACAGCAATATAAATAAATAAAATGAAGCACCCGAGATTGATAATGGGAAGATAACAAAAGGGACTGAAAATTCTTTGTTAAAGAGAACAAAAGTCTCAATTTATTATCTACGTAAAGTCTACTTCATCTAATTCTGTGAATTTGTTTCATATTAATTTCCTTTAATTCTTTTTAGGTGAATTTTCCTCATTACAAAGCTACTGGAATTGAGATTTTCTCTACGATGAAGGAAAAAAAAATGTGACTCATTCTTGAAATTCTGTCTAGAAGTTTTCCCTCCTATTGTAGCAAAAAGGGTAAGAATGCATGATGACTACTCTTTATGATCGAATTGAAAATAGTTTCTAAACTTAAGGTATCCAATTAGGATGAAAAGTTGATTTTTCCAGAAAATTTTGGAATTTTTTTTTATGATATGCAAACAAAATCCAAACTTTGTAGATTCTGAAACAGAATTTGTTTTTAATATATGTAAGATAGAACTGTAGATACAGTAGTTTCAATAATACATATCAAATAAAAATGCAATTGGAAACAGTAGTATTTTTTTTATCGAAAATGACCACTTTACCGTAAAATTCTGCGAAATAATATTTGATATGTTTATATTATATCTCTTACCTGCTAAACCGTAGTTTGTTTATTTTTGGCATTTCAGTTAAAAAAGCATGAAAACTACATTTGTTTCCAGCGTATTTAGATGAATTAATTTACAAGTACAATATCTAAACGTATTATCTGAGGAATGAATATGTGGTGGTAACATCATAAGCCAGATAACAACTTCCGGAGAAGAGTGTACACTTTTGTCTAGTGGCTTTGTTACTCGGCTAGGAACCCTAACGTTGCGAGTTCGAACCTCAACCCGCACAAATATTTTACTGTGATTGATTTACGGAAAGCATGATATCTCAAGATCAATTCAATAAAATTTCATGAAATGTGGTATGCATATATCCAATACCTTTGAGGGTATGATAGACCGTGGATTTGAAGGTGCTTTATTTAGACATGCTTTACAGACACTTTAAGTTCAAAATATAGATAAATTTTGTTAAAAAGTCATTAACGGCAACTTCAAATGCTCATAAAATTTTTATTTATTAAAATAATTTTTATCTTGTAGTCTTTTACATTTTATGTAGTTTGAGCTATGTATAGGTGAAATAAAAATTAAATATCTCCATTATTTTCTAGCTTACTCTGTTTTTTTAACGAAGTTATCTGTTTTTCTTGTAGTAGTTTTCTTGAAAATTTAATGAAATTTTTATTAAATAAACATTTTTTTTAAACTAAAGGCAGCGAGTGTATTTTTTACTTCTAATAGTGATATTTCAAGTCTATTTTTGCTATTTGTTACAATAAGAAAAATTTTATGTATCATTTTTTTTAAATGCGTCTCTGAACCTAGTGGAATACCTTAACATTCTTGCTTCATTATTCTAGCTAAAATAATATCTGTTTAAAAAAGGAAAGAATAATATTTAATAATGCAGATATTAGTGTAATCGTAATTTGTAGATATCTAATTCATGACATGATTCATAGAACGTTTATGTGTCAAAAATCTTTAAAATTTTATTTTATAGTAAAATATCAATAAAATTTCGATGCGGTTTTAAATTTAAATGAAGCGTGTTGGTCATTTTCTTAATAGAATATTTTCCTAAAAATAAAATTAAAGCAATCAGAATTTCTAAACTACATTCCGAGAATGTTAGTTTTAGTAATGAATAAAATCTCAAAAATAAGGAAAGTGTCAATCGTAGAAAATCCCTTATGTAAGTGAAAATACTTTCAGAAGCACTGATTATAAATATTATCGAGTATTTTGTCTTTACTCTCAGAACTTAACTGAAACGATGTTGCAATGTGATTTAATAATCATACTACATTTCCTTTGTAATTCTGTCTTATCCATTGTCTAATAGAAGGAAATTAAAATTTTGTGTAATAAATCTATTTAATTTGTTTATATAGGGTGGCCATAAAATAATTTTTCCTGTTTGGCGGTTTCTACAGCTAGAAGAATGTTCAAAATGAAATCTCATTTCATATACAGGCTGTGAAAGGCATTGGAACATGAATTCCACTGAAAAAAAAGTACTAAGTTGCCAATAGGAGAAATATTGGCGCCGCTGTAACGTACGAACTAGGAAATTTACATATTGAGATGGATTATGTAAAATTCCTAATGCATGTGTGACAGCAGCGCCATGCATTCCTTGTAAAAAAGGAAGAGCAAATGTTCGGTTAGGAGTTCGTTCTTGACTATTGATGTGTTCTTGACTGTTCGTTCTTGACTGTTGATGTGTACTGAATATGGGCCCTACCGTATCTCGACATACTTAGTGGTAAAACTGTTCTACACTAGATGGTGTAATGTAGTGGCTGCTCTTAAGCAAACCTGCATGTCTTGAAACAGAACATAAGACAGGCTGTTATGAACATGGAAACTGACAGTTGACACGCAGCAGTGGAGAACGTCATATACCGTATGAAAAATGGACACATGGTAGGTCAGCATATTGCAAATGTGGCGAGGCATCCAGTAGATCTTAATATTGATACATAAAAGATTATTTTCTGTGAGTTTCATGAATTCATTCATAACTGTACTCCCACAGCACCAGTATTTCCTCTATCGTCACCTTTTGGTACTATTTTTTTTCTGCTGAATTTATTTTCCCATGCCTTCCGCAGACTGTATATGAAATGTGGTTTCATTTCGTTCATTTGTTTTAGCTATAGATCCAAAAAGGAAAAGTTATTTAATTGCCACCCTATATTTCATATATAATATGTGTGTGGAATGCTTAAGATCCCAGGAATATTCTTTTCTGCATAAAAAATATTGTTTTCTATTAAAATATTTCTTACTCTTTCTGTCTCTGTGTGTTTCTTAAGGAAAATTATCGAAATTGTTTTCAATCTTCTTTGCAGATTATTCTCTTAAAGCATTTTTAGTTGGTTGTGAAGCCATTTTTTTATCTCTTTCCATATTTACTCAAACTTCTCGTATGATGTAAATAGCATAGAGAATAAAATTTCATAAAAAATAAATTTGAGGATTTTAATACAATGAGTGCAAGACTTAAAAGCGGGATGATCTTAGAATTATACAACAAAAAACGAAATTCGATAAATAAGTGTAAGAGGCATATTTTTCTATTGCCTTTATCATATTTCCTGTTACAAGAGTTCGTATTAGATTGATAAGAATATGAATTCTTATTAGATTTACATGAGTTATTAGATTGTTAAGAGTATGAGCTCTATTAAATTCACATGACTTCTTATTAGATTGATTCTATTCTATCCACGTTATTAAGATGATATAAAAAGGAATTTCCTCAATAATTAATTTTGGAAAATTAATTATTGTTCAATAAAAATGCTTCTGATAATGTTAATTAGTTATAAATAAAAAAATAGGGCAAACCTGGATATTCAATACAAATTACGATGAAACTAGGATTTAGTATTCGGCAATCGAGATAATATTGAGCATCTGATCATTTTAATTAATCTAGGACATCTGGTCATTTTAATAACGTGAATAAAATTGATTGAATTATTTTCTTGTTGGATATAACTTACGTGAGCAGAAATTGTAAATTTTAATCCGAGATTGTGGTCGATAGGATTGTTTCACGGATAACTTAGTATATGTGGTTATAATAATATATAGACATCTTCTTTTTATGTACAGCCGACCACCCCGCCACCATTGAACGATGCAATATCGATAGGACTTAAAATATAGACCAATGGTAGAATGAGCTTATACCCGGAATTTAACAATACAGAAATGAATTGTAACATTTAATTAGATTTTCCTGGTCGACCATATTCTAAGCTCTAGTAAAAATTAAGATAGAAAATTTTCCAAAAAGATATTTTAAAAAGTCAAACCTTTTTATCTTTTTAAAAATTAAATATAAATTTGTTTTTAAATCAATGGAAGATTTTTTTTTCAAAAACGGAACTTTTCCAGATTTTAGTTTTAGATGTAAATGTTTATAAAAAAAATGGGAAAAATAATTTACATTTACATAATTTTTTAAAAGATAAAATCCAGCAACATTTTCTTTAAAATGGGTTATTTACTTGAATGTAAAATTTGTAAGAAATTCTTTTTATAATATAGAACAGCAATTTAAATGTATTACTGCTGAAACTATTTGTCCATGATTATCTTTACCAAAATGTTAGCAAAAAAAAAAAAAAAAAAAAAAAAAAAAAGAATATATATAGTGTTGTTCTATGGCTCAAGCCTGTTGTTGGGGGGGTTTGGAAATTTGATAATGGTGGTGTGAAGAGGTTTTAAATTTTAATGGGAGAAATACAAGAAATGAATAAAAACGAGAAAAAAAAGTGTTACATTAAAAAAACAGAAAGAGTTTCAGAAGCATAAATAATATAATTTGCAATTGCCTTTTTATTACAGATTGATTCATTCTGTAATAAATCATTGCCTCTACAGATTGATTCATTCATATTAATATTAGAAAGATCATCATAATTTTAAAAAATGTTGTATCTGATCAATCTTTTTTAAACATGAATTATTATATAATAACAAAATTCGAAACATGCCGACACAATTCTTATTTTAAGAGAGATAGATAAAATTTGAGATTATCCTGGATAATACTAGATGTCTGGACACAACTTTTACTGCAAATTAGAAACACATTTCTAATTTTTGAAAGCATATTCCTTAGGTGAAAGTGCTCATGCAATAATCAAACACCCCCTAATCAGCTTTAAAAAAAAGGGCACGAAAGCTTTTATTGATAGATAACATGCAATACCATTGCGTCATTCCTATGCAGTATCCCAGATTAAAATACCAAACTTCATCGCGCTTAAAAAAAAGAAAAAGGAAATGATACAAACGCTATTAAATGAGATAACTGTATAAAACTCGCAAACAAAGTAAAGCATAATGATAATAATAAAAAAAAAAGTAGAAGAAGGCTTTTAATGTTGTAAAGTGTTACATCGGATCTTTTCGAAAGCGAAGTCTGTCACATGACCCGAAGGTCTACGCCCTGGGTGCAGACGGTGCCACTACCCTTGGCGCCCGTCTCATGTGACGTCACTCGAGATTTATGGACGGAAAGGCAACGCCACACTCTCCTCCAAAAATGCCAAACTTTGCCGTTTTGCTTTTTGTATTATCATTCCTGCTACATCTTTTTTTTTCTTTGGGTGAATGTGGTTTTGTCGTAATTTCTCAATCAATTGGCCTTCTTTCAGAGAAAAATAAATTGGGAGGAATAATTAATTTTCTGTTCGGTTGCATGAATTGATCTAAGAAATAGAGGATTTGCAAGGAGATGGGAAGTTATCAAGTTGCTTCAATTATCTGTTGGTTTTGGTTATTTTGTTTTCTTCTAATTAATTAAACAAATCCTGTAATTTCATTTTATTACCCTGTTATCACGGTTGATTATTATCTATAAAAGAGTAATTTCTTACCTTCGGAAAAAATTACCAGTTTTTTTCTCAACTTCTAAATTTAATGCTTATATTTTTTTTGTTTTCTTCGATACCTAAATATATATATATATATATATTAAAAAAACATTCGTATATAAAATAATTTATTATCCCCATCCAAAAAAACTTTCACTAAAAAATTATCTATATATTTTTTTCATTATTAATGGAGTTTCTTTTATGAATCTCATTTTGTTTTTTTGTTTTTACTTTTTCTTATATTTAAGATTTGCAAAAATATATATAGAAATACATAGTATAGAAACATATTATCGAATTATTTTTATATGCCCCTGTGCCTATGAGCTCAATAATATAAAAACACCTTGAATGACGCCTAGATGAATGAAATTTAGCATATAGACTTTTGGACAAATTTGTTGATTTCTGTTAAATTTTGTGCGAAATCCAGTTAGAAGTAGTCTTGTCTGGTTTGATGTTTGAGAAGAAGTGAATTCGATCATTATAAAACATAAAGAGCTAGACAGATAAAATTTGATACACAAAATTATAATTTATAATGGAGATTTTTTAGCAAATTTGGAACTGAATCTGTCAAAAGGTTGACTTGACTTCTGTCTGTCCGTACTTTTGCGTTCATGCAAACGCAATGACTGGTAATTTTGTATGTAATGTAAATGTAATGACTGGTAATGATATGTTATTTGTCATGTGATGTTGAGATTACAGTTGTAGTTTTATATCAGATTTTGTTTTCAATACGTAGGAACAAAGACATCGAAAATACAGTTTCATGGTATTTGCTTATTAATCGCATGCCAGCAATTTAATGCCAAAAATATTGCCAAAGTCCGTTTTCTAAATACAGTAAATACACTTGATTTATACTAAAAATCGATGTTCGCCAGTGACATGCATTTAATATTACACCAAGCATACAACTCTAAAGAGTGGGACTTCTGAAATTAAACCCTGAGCACTTGTAGCATTCAGGCCTTATCTAGGATCTATAATTGTGTGAAGGCAAGAAGGGGAGAGGATACTTTTATTAAATAGTATGCCAGAATGATAACGGAGCGACCCCGCTGGTTATTTCTGGAAGATATTTCCTATTCAAAAAGTAAAATATTTAAGGATATTTATGTGATGAAAGGGCATTTACTATATAAAAATGGAACTTAATATTAAAATAGTTGATTATAACACAACCAAAAATCCCCTGAAAAGCATTTCATTGGAGTATTCTTTGATTTGATATGTTAGGTTACTATTGGTTAATATTGTAGGATACTCTGTATTCAAAAATTGACATACATAAGGATACTTATGTTATAAAAGGACACTTGCTTTATACAAGTAGAATATTTAATATTAAGATAGTTTGTCGTTATTAGTGTAAACGCAACCAAAATGCCTGAGAACAAGATTTCATTAAAGTATTATTTGATTTGATTAAGTTAGGTTTGCATCCCAGTGACGGTATTCGAAATTCTACTTATTGGAAAAAGTGGGATGTAACTTATTTAGGAGTTGTGCGCGCTAAGACGCTCATTCGCAATTAATAATTCCCTCGGTTCAGCATTAGCCCCCACGCTTCTCTATATTCGACCAACTTCAGAAATCGGTAAAAAAAAAAGAAAGAAAAAAGGTAAGGTGGTATACTATTTTGGTTCGATATTTTGATAAAAATAATCTAGAGGACAAAACAAAATTTCAGCACAGTAGTTAAGTATCTATCCGACTGGTAGCTAGCTATTCGGCTTAGTTTAAAAAATATTTTTTCGAAATGGAACGAACAATGATTTTTTTAAGAATGAATCTCATTTTTTAGAGTAATTTTTTATCTGTTTTAAAACTGTGTTTATTCACATCATACTTAGTATGAAA
The DNA here is from genome assembly GCF_947563725.1 of Argiope bruennichi. Taxonomy (NCBI): domain Eukaryota; kingdom Metazoa; phylum Arthropoda; class Arachnida; order Araneae; family Araneidae; genus Argiope; species Argiope bruennichi. Next base: position 123,662,189 of record NC_079154.1, on the reverse strand, counting down.
TTTATTTTACAATAACATTTTTCTTGAAATGTGAAAATATTATTTTTGTTCTTAGACTTTATCTTAGCTTTTTCTGATCCGAAGTATGTACAAGAAGAAAAAAGACCGTTTCTATAATTTTCAAAAAATTCGAACACGGGGTTTTTGCTTATCTTGTGTTTCAGATCTTCCTGATTATAAAAAATACCTTTTTAAAATTTTTGTCTCTCTATCGGTGTGAACACTATATCTAAAAAACGCTTTGAGGTAAACTGATAAAATTTGGTGTAGGACTTTACTCTAACTTTGTAAATTTCTTTCAAATTTTGAATGAAATGCATTCCGAGGCTGTTTCTCTGGCTTTTGGTTTGGTTTGAGGTTTTATGGCACAAGAACCAATATGAAGGTTATACTGCGCCAAACAATTATATTTCTAATTCAAAGTTAAATAAAAACAGTTTCTATAAATGTGATATAAAAAAAAACATTGGTAAAACGATCATAAATTACAAAAAGTCAATGAAGCCAAAATGGTGAGTTCAAATTAAGGAGTCACTGCTGTTGTTTTGAAATAAAATGTGTTGAGCATTAAAATATGGGCATTCAGTAAGGATATGATAAACTGTTATTCCACAGTCACAATGTGGGCTATGTGTGAATCTAGTGTGACCGATTCACAGACGAGTTAAAACTGTGTCATGTTTTCGATAATTCAAAGAAGACCAGTTTTCTATGATAGGCTTGCAAGTATGAAGTTTGTTTAGAGTTTCCGAATCCCACTGAGTTTGCCAGTTTTTGTAAAGACAGATTTTTGCCTGTTTCTTCAAATCGCATGCAGGTATGGGTGTTTCTAAAAAACGCGGATTTGGTTTCTCCGGCTGTTTGAATACAAAGTTAACAGGATAACTATAAAATGGAGAAAGCTAGATCGATAAAATTTAGCACATAGATTTAACATGTAAAATATATATTTGTATCAAATTTACAGCCAATTTCATATTGCGGATTGATTATTTGTCAATGTGTTCTTTCACAAGCAAGAAAATGCGATAATTCAAAAATGCAATGACTTACATATTTTATATTTGGTATGTGAACTACAATGATAAGTCTTTGTCAAATTTTTGCTTTAATTGGTCGGGGAAAAAAAATCATCATATACATTCGGTTATTTGATACTTATGTATTAACCGCATCCCAGCTATAATCGCGATGTATCGCGCTCTAATAGGCCATTTCATAATTATTCTTCGCCAATGGCCTGCCTTTAATAAAATATATTTATTGGAAAGTACGCAAGAAGACCGTTACCGTAGGTTATCTTATATAGTCCATCTAACAAATCAAATTAAAGTTTATCTATATTTAATTTAATAAAATTAATCCCCGGAAGATCTTTTTTTATACATACATTATGATTATCCTATATTAATGAATAATATCTTTGAACATTATTGATTTCCATTGAATTTAATCTCGTGATATCATCATGCCCTGAATTCTTTGGAGTAATTTCAGACATTGATACTTGGTATATATTTAATTACAATTTCATCTCTTGGTGCAATTTTGAACATATCTGGAGTTACATTTAAGTAGATTTGCAGATATTCCACAAAATATATAACTAATCGAAAATTTTGTGACTAAAACAACTTTCACTACGCATGCATTTATTGATGTGTCTGTTTAGACGGGATGCTAGTCTGTTTAGAGTATCTCAGATGAGATAGTCACAGATTAAATTACGTAAGTTGTATAAGAAAATCTTATGAACATTGACAGAGTTCTGATAATGTTTATAAACACTCAAATCAAAATAATCGCTAAAATCGATTTGAAACAAATAATGGTTCAATGGCAGAACAAAATATAATGCTAAATAAAAAATAAAAATGACATCAGCAGTAAATTTAAATTAATCATAAATATATAATTATATAAATGGCAGACCTCAGCTCACTGACCTTTGCTACAATTCACGATAAAAATATAAATAATATGTAAAGTTCATGATACCATTATTTATGCTTAAGTTTATTAGCACATAGATGAAGCAATTAAATTAAACACTATCGATTTGTTTGGCACCATATCAGAAATGGAATTTGTGTATCCGATAATAATGCAGATCAAAAGTTATATTTTTAACTCCACCAAGCGTTACAGATGTGGCTGGAGGATTATATTATAGACTGATTTTCTTGTTAAAAAATTCGGTGCTAAAATAATAGTACTTATTCAGACTACGTCAGTTTGAATAGAAAAACTGTTTAATATAGTAGAGGCTTGATTTCCCATACATTTATCACTTTATTGGTAGTTAATTCTTTCTTTTACGAAACTTTCTCTGTTAAAATAAAAGTGCTTATTCGGATCATTTCAGTTTGAATGGAAAAAATGTTTAGCACTGTAAACTCTTAAACCATGCATTTAGCATTTTATTGATGGTTAATTTTCTCATCTATGAAACGCCATGTACTAAAATAAGAATATTTATTCGGATAATTTCGATTTGTAATAAAAAAAAATTCTAATATAATACATTCTTAATTTTTGGAACTAAAATGAAGACTAATTTAATTTACCGAAGCATTAGGCTTCTCGAGGAAAAAAAACTCCCAATTTTTACTTTTTTATCTTAATTATAGCTTTTTAAATTTCATATTCACGTGCTGTCAATTATCAATTAACAGCAAAATATGTTTAAATAATTTTTGAAGAAGTAAGCCTACTCTAACAGATTTAAATTTATAAAATCCGCAAGAGTTGCTTTTCTAAAATGAACACTCTTTCAGAGTTGCTATTAACAAAAACAAGGCATAAGAGGTATATGAAATCAGGGCGAACAAGTCGAAGCATGTTTATGATAAAACGCGATGAAATTTAAAGTAGGTTTTTTTTTCTGTCTGCGCATTATATGTATCTTCACTCTTTAGGCTAAATTTAAATAAAATTAAATCACTGTTCCTTTAGTTGAAAAGGTCTGTCTCTTTTTTTGGTGCAAAATTTTATCGATTTTTTTTTTAAATCTAATTTTGGAGTTAATTTATTTTTAAATTGTATTTATTTATAATTTCATGATTTTGATGCCATTTAGATGGACGTTATCATTTATTTTTAAATGTGTCTAATATTTTTATTACTAAACATCCTTTATCTGTAATAGGTATTTAAATGTATAATAAGGTCGCAAGAGAAAATTAGTAATTACTAGCTTAAATTAAGAAGCCATCAAATATAAATAAGGTGTATTAATGGTGTATCTGGAGTAGGAAGTGAGCATTTATAGATCTCCGGCCTATACTAAATTTTAGTAATTTTCCTATTCGTCCCCGCCATTAGACCGAATCGCTGACAGTTCACTAAATTTTTCATTAAATCATATATAATTTGAAACGATACCAAACTTGCTAAACTTATTTTACTTCAGATTATGCACAAACTGAATAAATAACCTTGCGTTATCAAGACAAAATTATTGGGTTACATTGTAGTAGACAAAGAGAGTAACCATCTTGAAAAATAACTATATAATTTTGGTTCTTGAAAGATAGAAATGATACTAATAGTACTATATATTAATTCTAACTCTATTTCATTTTCTATAGCATCTTGTTTTTTCAAATGTTCCGGGTTAGTTGAACGAATCCCGGCCTTTTTACTAATTTTACCAACTCCAGAACATGCTTGGAATTGCAACAGAATGTTCAACATTGTTTCTCGTAATAAATTACTAAATAATTCGTACCGCCGTGCTGGCGTAGAGGTAGCGCCTCTTCCTCGAGACTTGGGCTTCCCGGGTTCGAGTCGCAGTTCGGGTATGATTGTTCTTCTTCTGTGTTTTGTCTTTGAGGTGCGTGAATGTGTTCCCCCTTTCTAAAACGGGGTTGTGCAAGCGAATGTGACGCATGAAGTAGCTGTGTCGTGGTCTTGGCCGTAGTTGACGCTACTGAAAAAACAAGAGACTCTCTCTAGCCTTAAATCGCAGACAAATAGCTGTCAGCGGGCTTGTAAAGTTTTGTAAGTTATAAGTCTTTCGCATTGAAAAATTGTTGATGAGACTAACTCCTTTATTTTTAAAATTTGTTTTTGACTGTAATCTATGTATAAATTATGATTAATAATTATGGTTTTCCGATATTGTAATTTCTTTAAATATTAATTTCAGTTATGTGTAAGCTCTTTCTACATTTTGATTTTGGATAAAAGACAAGAAGCGATTATTTTCGTATGCGGTCATTGTTGTGAATATCATAATAACCTGCGATGTTTAATAAACAATACTAATAATTATTTTTCATTCTGCTTCTTGTCTTGATCCTATCACGTGACTATTCTGAAAGGTAGATTAGAAAAATCTGATTTTTTTAATTAATTTTAATTAGAAGTCAAATTGTTAAATGTAAACGCTCTAATTTTCGATTCATCTATGAACCATATTATATGGTTTATCATTGATGTTGACTAAGAATAATAATTCTATCATAATTTTCAAAATAATTGTAGTGTCTGTTTTTATTTCTTGTATATGAAATATATAGTTTGGTTTGGTTTTGGTTATATTAACGTCCCGTTTGAAGCAACACTAGGGCTATTTTGGGAAGGACCTCGTAATTTTGAACCACGGTCAGATGACGAGGACGACACCTGAGCTGGCACCCCCCTCTCCACACCACACCACACCAGCGGGAGGACGATGAAATATATAGCGAAAGTATTATAACCATCCAAAAATTCGAATCGCGATTGTGATGAATCTCCTCGTTTTACACTTCAGAGAGTTCGATAAATGCATTTTTGGAAAATTGTGTGTCTATACGTCCGCTTATTTTGCAGTCTGTAACAAAGAAGACTCATAAATACGTTGAGTTAGGGGGATGAAATTTGGTATATGGTCTTTACACCAAATTTATATATATCCATCAAATTTTGTACAAAATGTATGCAGAGGAAGTCTGATTATCCGACTGTACTATAATACTTTATAATACTGTAGAATGTACTGTATATGTACCATCCGACTATAAGTTAAAATGATAAAACGAAGAGTGTTGGAGGTATGAAATTCGGTGCATATATTTAACATCTTTACTATAGACATCTATCAAATTTTGAAGAATTGAATTTCTGTCGGTGTATACTTTCAAAAGCATAAAAACGTGATAACTGAAAAGCGCAATGGCTTGAATGTATCAAATTTGATAAGTGATTTTGTGACTGCAATTATAATTCTGTGTCGTAAGGTTTTGTTGGTTTACATTAAAAAAGGAAAAACGTCTCTAAAACACAAATTCGCCTTTATCCCAAGTAGCACAGCCTGTTGCAAAATATTGTGCAATATTATATGATATTAATGTTTCACATTATTATACATTATTGCGAATATTGATCAATGTCATACAATATTGTACAGTATTTGTGTGCTACTATGGATTATCAAGTATGCGAGAAAGTTTTTGGAAGTCTGATCCAGCTTGTTTTAATCATAACTGGTAACTAACAGAGTTAATCTTCGAATAATCCCTAATATGACTGAGAAAAACCTCGCAAGCGGGGCGCTGGGTGGAGAATTCTCTCTTCCGCCGGAAAATAGGCAACTTGTTTTTATTTCCTGATCACTCCGAACAGGATGATGGAAAGGGAAGGGGCGAGTGACAAATGTCGCTTATGAAGTCCAGCATAATCCATTGTGGCATCGCCGACCTTGACACACTATTTCAATTGGGTTATTTAGTGAGACAGTTCCGGTTCTACATCTTGTTGCACCCGCGGCTCGAAATGGGGAGTCTTTTTCCACCATTCATGCTTCTCGCTGATGAAGACGGCCCTAATTTAATCAATGATCTCAGAAGATGTATGTTTCCCAGAGACATTCCTTGTCCTGTCTGGAGACTGAATAGGTGGCAGAAAGCCTTGAGAAATCAGTATTGGAAAAGACAGTCGCTGAATCTCTTCCGTGGAAGAAATAGATGCCCTACTTTGAAACTTAACCAAGAATCCCACTCTTGATTTATTTTGTTGCTTAAACATTATTATTTGCAATCAATATTCTATGGGAAACTAAAAAAACATCAAAATAGATGATGGCCACGTGTATAGAGAAATTGTTTTTATCTCTTTCTCTTATAGTTAAATTTTAATTAATTGGAATCTTTGTTATGTTTCAGAAGTTCTGAAATATTTTCAGGCTCAAGAATTTGAACAATCAATCAATGGATATTTTGTTAGTCTACCATATTTGAGGAAAATGAATATTTTTTTCTAATTATATTTTATTTTATCTAACGATGGCAAAAATTTGTATTGCTCTATTTTTACAAATTTAGAAATAATACTTTAACCTGAACTATTAACGCGTGTAAATATGGAATTTTGAAATAAATTTTTTCTGTCAATTTCTTGAAAGATTTATAAAAGTTTGTGTTGTAAGCTAAAAGCAAAAATAAAAATGCTTAATGTTTTTATGAAATTTGACTTTTATATTTTTTGAAGAAAATGAAAAAATAATTACATTTACATAAATAGAATTAATAATTACTTTTACATAAATAGTTAACACGTGCCCATTGACTGACTGATGGTTTCATCAAAATTGGAAAAGAAAATCCGGTAAAATATTTAATATGCATAGATTCAATTCAATAAAAGGCAGTTACCAATTATTATAATGTAATGTTTGAATGACCAATTGATTGCAAAAAATTTTAATTAAATATTTTATAAAATTTGATATTAATGGCAAAGTGCTTTTATATTTCAAACTCTGATTACTGTTTTAGAAACATTACAACGTAATTTCCATTGTACTGTGAATCTCCTTAATTACCTAAAATTTGAACTTCGATTTGAGAAAAAGTTACTTAACTTTAACCTATCCAATAATTTTCGTGCAGAAACTATATACGATCGTTGAAAGTATAAGAATCGTCCAGCATTGAAAGTTCGTGTGCTTTTATTTCATAATTTATATAATACCTTAGAAGATTATTGAATAAAAAAATTTCCGAGTCTTAAAATAATATAAGTGCATACATACATTTAAAGAAGTTAGCATGCGGGGGATAGTAAATATAATTAATATAAAACTGTCGTATTTTATGAATAGTGGAAACAGGAGGGGAAGAATTTTTTTCAAATATTTGAATTACTTTTAAAAGAAATCTTATTAATAAGATTTAAGCAAATTCATTTAGTCTTTAAAACTTTCTTATCTGAATCTTTTGCATATAAATTTAAAAATGGGACAATCCCAGTCGAATCTGAAACACTTTTTAAACCACCGGAAACAAAAAGAAAACAGAATTGTCCTATTTAATCTGGGACATATATTCAATTTAAAGTGCTCATTCAGGTAAATTTAAACTTAAATACCCAATTTTTCTTAACTTTGGTCAGAAATACCGCAGAAACAGAGCACAATCTAAAGTGCTAAATAGGTGTGTGAGATTATTAGGTAATAATAAACAATTAAAAAGCATAAATTCCAAAAATTTTAAATTTTATATTATAAAAAAATAAAAATAAACATGAACGTAGATTAAAAAAATTAGACACAATTTTTTTTTCTTTAGGCTGATATTTCTACATGGGTCATATTTGGAAGTTCTTGCACCGTAAAAGTTAGCAAGGATAATTCCCTAGTATCTGTTTTTTTTAACTTTAATTCTGATTAACCGTTTATTCAATGTATAAACTTTTTACTAATAAAGAAATTGAGGAAAATCTGAAAAAAAAAGATTCGAAATTCTAGACTGTCTTGTATAATTGTAATCTTAAATTAACCCATTCTTTAACGTTCATCTTACCAACTTTTTTTTTGTTAGGATGCGCCAGAAAACAGACAACAGATCACCATGTTTTGTCGAATCTTTCGACTAACATTATCCAGCGTTTGTGTGATATCATTCCGTCGTCTCGCCATAATGGCTTTTCCTTGCTGGCCTAACTTTCTCATTTCTTTTCGTGCGCTTTCTGCGCCTTTTTAATATATCGAGCAGTGGATTTATTCCCTCACGTAATGACTGACGGGAGACGGTGCGTCTGGTCACGTGATGACAGTCATTTTGTGTGTGCCCGGCGCATGGATATTTTTGTTTTTGTCTAGGGAAGTCATGCGTTCATTCCAAAATCGCGATTAACCCGAGAGTAATTGATATTTAATTAGATTGTGTTGTGTTCCTCTCCAGTTGAGTTGATGATCTTTAGAGAAGAAGAATTAATAGCCCATCCAAGGGTTGATCGTAGGTTACCATCATCGGTTAGTATATGTACGTGATGATAGCATCAAAAGTTCAGATTGAAAGATGATCGTTCGACAACGATGCTGGTGGAGTGTTAAGTAATTATTTTTGATGGGCAAATTACCTTTTTGGATGTAAAATCTGAAGTGAGTAAATATTAATGGTGATCTCAAAATTGGAAAGGGAGAAATATGTAAAAAAATTAGAAAAATCGAGTGGAAAGGTTTACAGGAAAAACTTCGTTATTCAAAATATTAAAAAATATCATATCATATCATTAAAAATTATCAACCAATCTTTATAACTGTCCTTCGTAATAAGTTCTTGAAGCATATTTATAGATTTAAATTGTTTCTTATAATCAGTAAATTTTCTATTTTAGATTAACTTTTATTTTAGATATTGAAATAATAAAGAGTACTGAAAGTTTCAGTAGTAAAGTAATAATAGACATACGAAATAAAAATGACCCCCCCCCCTGAATTTGTAATTCTTCCTCCGTTTTTCAATTAACTCAAAATTCTACTTCTCTGCTCTTCAACTTGTTAATGCAGAAAAAATACTTTTACAAACAAACTTACTGGATATGAAATGGTGCGCCATCTAGTGAGTATTTTCAAAAACATCAGATATTTTCTTGAACAGATACACTCTAATTTCATACACTCAGACTGGTGATAATTTTCAGATTGGGAAATGAAAACCTAGACAGAGTGCGCATTTATAAAGCATCCAATAACACCTGTAAAAAAATGTGATTAAATAATTAACTTAATTTCAAATAGTTCATTTAGTTAAATTTCTTTACGTTAATCATAAAACTAATGTATTGTATTTTTCTATGCTGTTTGATGCTATTTAATTAGGCGGAAGGGTAAACTATGAAACAAAAATGTCAAAAAGTTTAAAAATCTGTAAATGTTTTCTCCTTGTAGCTTTAAAAACTTTCTTTTTTTTATAACAAAACCCGCTCTTATTTCGATTTTCTGATCTTTTTCTTAAAGCCAGTACATTACAAATTCTGTTACGAGGTGGTGTGCTGCACATTTCTAAAATACATTACACAAAAATTGAGCAAAAATATTGTATTTATTTTAAGAAAGTTTTTATAATGTGTAGCATAGTTACAAGAAGTATAAAATCATTAACTTGATACAGTATACATGGTGCAATATGCATATTCCCACTTTTAAATTAAACAAAACATAAGCTTTATTTTTCCAAAAATCATTTCAATTCATTTTACTATTCAGTGATAAATGATTACACTATCTGTAAAAATAGATATAAAAAAGACAATAAAAAATGAATTTAAGTTTTTAAATGATGGTTAAGTTCTTTTTCTTTTAGTGATTAAGTAAAAAAAAAGAATCATGATAGATGATTCTTCATTTTATTATGGGCTAGCTGATAAACCCTACGTTTCTCGGCATTATAATACATTAAGGTAAAATATTTTTAATCTAAAAACTAATATTGCATCAATTATTATATATTATATTACATTACCTGATTGACTGCATTTAGAACATGGTCACTTATAATTGTCTAAAATTAAAGGGAATATCAGTTCTTCCTTCCTTTCGATCAATTTAGGCCCCGTTATATAGCTACTTTAAAACAATTTAAAAAAATTCCTGGACATATGAAATAGAAATTTTAAAAAATAATAGCAGAATAAATCAAGTATTCTTACTGTTATTGTATTGTAAAATCGTTTGCATTAAATTCAATCGAAGAAAAATATGCACTGGCAGGAATTAGATATATATATATAGAAAATAAACTATGGTAAAACCGAAAAGGTAAAATTTTGAATTTTAAGATGATATTAAAATATTTCTTGTTGGATAATTTCTTCCGAACTTACTGCAGAAAAACGATATATTTTCTAATTAATTGAATAAGTGATTTTGCACTTAGAAAAGTTGACGATATTCTTTTTCTTGCCGTAAAGAACAAGAAGATAACTTTATTTAAAATCTGCCCAATCATGAATAAGGAGATGAGGAACATATATACGTACATATATAGTCACAATGGCTTTTTTTTGTATTAAGTTGTTTTTGGCCACCAACTTGTCTGCCGAAAACACTAATTGTGTTTAGTTGCAAATGAAAGTTTATACATAATTTCATATTCATAGTACCCTCCAGAAAGTAATTTCAAACTTCGAATTGGGATAGACACTTAATAGATATTTTTTTAATAAATTGTCTTATTGAACTGTTTATATGAATATCACTAATAGAATCAAATAATTCTTTGGAATGTCCAATTCCGTGATGTCACTGCCAACTTCAATTTCTTATATCTCAACAAAAATATTGTTTGATCCTGATATTAAAATGGCATGGCGTACAGTACATCAGCTGAATTAAAACATGCCGATAAAAAGAATTTTAAAAAATAACCAACCAACATTTTTGGACTTTCTGTATTGATGAAATTAAAATCTGAAAATAAATTTCGCCACGATATTACTAAAAAATATAAATAAAACATGCAAAACCTTTTTTTTTTTTTTTTTGCTTTCAGCTATGAAAGAGAAACGCGTTATTAAATATTGGTGAAAACAATCAAAATTGTTTGAATTTCCATGCAACAATCAAAAGCATTATTTTAATTTAAACATAAAATGGTTTTAAAAATTTGTAAAAAATAAGAAAGAATTAGATGACAACTTAATTGTGTAATTGAAGTATATTATTTTTGAAATTTTAAGGCAGTATATGAATTCTAATTTATGAAATTTTTGTGCTATAATATTTTAAAAACTACAGACAAGAAACGCAAAATTTTCTTTGATTTTTACTTAATTAATAAATAAAATTGTTTGAACTGATTTACTCAAAATTGGATTAGTGAGTACTGAGGACTTAAAAAAACTTTGATTTAAAACAGTGTATTTATATCTCGATTGAGATCATTCGTTTAGTCAGTATACGAAAATATATATACGTATATATGTAGGGTTCCTACGCCCACCTGAGGAAAATAGGATGAATCTAAGTGAAAATAAAGAATGATGGGGAGAATTAAATCGAAGTGAAAAAAAAGTGTTTAATGTTAAAATTATTAAATATACTTTTCAAGTAATGAATGTTAATTTTGAATTTTAAAGTAATAGAAGCACATATATATAATTATGTCAGAGTAGCCAATGTTAAGTGTAATATTTCCAGTCAGCATTAATAATAATGTAATTGTTAAAATCCTCCCTCACCCCTTTATGGCAGGAGGGAGGGGGGCAGTGACGGTCACGGGATTATTTTGAACATACTGTGTGTGACCTTGGAGTTGGGTGAGGAGTCCGGCGTCTCCAAGAAACTTTCGAGTCTGCAAAGTTGGCACATGGCTGGATGGTGGAATAAGCATGAGTCGACCAGTACAAATCCTGTCAGTACTGCGCAGTTCATTCGTGATAGGGCGGTTGGCAGAACATTGCTCTATTTTTGTGAATATTGTCTTTTTTTATGTAATTTCAGAATACACTAAATACAATATAATAATTTTTATTTATTATATAATATTATATCAAAAACGCATCTTAACTTTTTGACATTTGAAATAATTGTTTCTATTTATTTATCAGTAAGTAATTGTCTTAAAAAATTATGAAGTTTTAGTTTGTAGGAAATGAAAGCTTCTAAAAAATTCTCTTCTGAAATTTTTATTTTAAGTAGTTTATTGTCAATGTAGCAGGGTTATTGTGAGTGAACAAGTTTCAAGGAAAATTAGTAAAAATATCAGCAAAATATATGATTTAATCTTTTTAATTACCATTTGTAATTTTAAAAAATACCTACTCTATTGTTTCTGATTTATATCTATTTACTAATTGATTAGATTCCTTCTATGATCAGCTATTTCGCCAGCAATAGTGATTGAATTTCAATTCAATTCAATCTCTAATGCTTAATTTAATATTTATAATTCCCTTAAAATTTTGTAAGTTTCGAATTGTGTTATACATTTAAGATGTGTTATTAATGTAAACTTGTGCTTTTTTTTTCATTGTGTTCATGTCTCTAGTCAGGTCAAGTCACATGAAATAACAGCTATCGTCATCTAACATTTAATTGCTTGTTATCAGCTACAACTTCAGTTTCTAATTCCTTATGCAAAAATTGCTGTTGATACTAATATTAAAGTAGCTTGCATGTTAGCGGCATGTTTTATAACCAACGGCACATTACTTAGATTAAAATGTACTTATAAAAGATTAAAAAAATGTTACATTTGACATAGTTCCGTATTTAATAAATATCTTATGAGGCTTTATTTACATTAAAAATTAATAAAATAAGAAAGAAAAATTAATAACTTTTTCTCCTAAAGAATATAAAAAAAATGAACAGAATCTGCATTCATAAGCTTCAAGCAATCACAGAGAAACATGTTTTTAAATATTTTCTGGAACAATGAAAATAGTTTAAATTTCGTCACAGCAATGAAAAGTATTGTCATAAATATTTTTTTAAAATTGTTCATATTAGGGAAAATTAAATGAGTTGTATATGAAACATACTCTTAAATATTTATTAGAGCAATAAAAATGATTTAAACTTCATTGGAGCAATGAAAAGTATTGTTGTAAATATTGCACACAAAAAGTATTTTAAATAAACATAAACAATGAGATTGGTCTGCTCAAAACTTTTTCACATACTGTCTGCTAAAAGTGTTATCCTAGATTACGCCTTGTATGGCATTGGCATATAATAATTACGAAATATTAACCTTTCACTTGAATTTAGCATTTTTACTGAATCTATCGTGTCATTCTTGGCGAGTTTTTTTTTTGGCGATTAATCCCCGGCATGCGGTTAATAATATGCGAAAATCGATTTTGCGTTTGAGATGCATTTTTTTCCCACTTGATTGAAACAAAAATCTGACATAGATCTGCACTTTAAGACACAATATCACGAACCAAATTTGTAATATTTAAGTCACTTCGTCTTTGGGTTATCGCATTTACATGTTTTTAAAAGTACAGACGGACAGACGATCAATCCCTTGCTGGCTCAAAATTTGATAGGTGTGTGGTGAAAGCTTATAAGCCAGTTAACAGCTACGCTACCCGAGCAATTGTTTTTGTATTGGGGTCATTTTACTGGGCTGCGAGCCACAAGGTGCCAGGTTCATTCCTCGCCCAATTCAATTTGTTACATTGGTGACCCGGACGTGATAGAAGATAAATGTGTATCCAATTTTATCTCTCTTGTTCTCCTTGCCTTGTAGCTATCATGTTAAATTATATTTGAACAGCCGCACAGAAAGGCTTGCTCTGAGCGGAATTTGTATGAAATCTGATAGAAATCAAATGTGTTATAAAGACCGTATATCAAATTTCATCCGTCTCGATGAAAGTATTTTTGAGTCATTTTTGTCACAGACAGATAAATGAACAGTTCTGTCTGTCACAGACAAACAGAACATTTTTGGAATTGATTTTGGAATTGACTTTTCTGATTCCAAAAATGTTTCTTTTTTTTACTCAGGGATATCTAAAATGTGGGAATTCGTCAAAATCCCGAGTTCGAATTTTTTGACGATTACTATATTTTCTCTATACTACGTATACAAGAAAGTAAAAATTGCACAAATTAGGGGGTGAGTTGGATTAAACAACATAAATAGACTTAATTGGACATATAACTTAAATAGACTTATATAGACTTAAACATAAATAGACTTATATAGACTTAAACATAAATAGACTTATATAGACTTAAACGTACACTTATATAGACTTAAACGTACACTTATATAGACTTAAACGTACACTTATATAGACTTAACATAAATAGACTTAAATAGATTTAAACATAAATAGACTTATTCTTTTTTATTTATCAGTGGTGTAACAATAAATTTTGTGGAATAATGTTGCCACGAATGAAACGGGAAAAAAGTTGCTTACTCTTTGTTTAATTAATAATTTTAAAAAACGTTCCTAGGTATACATTTCCACTTTGTACAGTATATTTGTGCCAAATTTGATGACTCTAGATGAAACAGTTTTCCATGTAGAGCCTTAATAAGCATATATTTATATTTGTTATTAGAAGATATTTATATTTTACATTTTGCACTTTTTCTATCTTATTTACTCTTCTTACTCTAGAAAGCTATCTGGATTTAGTACACAATTCTAGAGTGTCGTGGGTGGAATCTGGAATTTAAAGCAAAATATATAATAGATAGTAATTTTAATGAATTTCGAGATGAAAATAGTATGTATTTCGATATAAAAAATTAGATTGACAAAATATCAATAATGGGTAAAGAAAATTGTTCAAGGTTAAAATTGTAAAAATGGCTGCAAAATTCAAATTAGGATATTTTTATATTTTTTAATTAATAAATATTTAAAATTCCAATAAATTATTTAAAGAAATTTTGCATTTCTCTTGAAATAACTCAGCACTTTTATGTACTTCTGTCTGAACCGCCGTTTATAGTAAATTTACATTTTATTTATGTTTCATATGCGAAAAATTTATTTTAACAAGTAATTTTTCATAATATTTTCTCTCAATTGATTTATCTAATTTTTATTTTCAGTTCTGAGATATATTTGCTAATGCATAAATCATAATGAAGCTGCATTATTTTGAACAAGAAAAGAAGTCAACAGGTATGTAAACATTATATTGGAAGTAATTTTTAACTTTATTTGTTAATAATTTTTATTATTTATTTTGGAAATAATTTATACTATTTTAAAATGGTTTTTTGAACTTAAAAATATGAAATTTGTTCATTGTTGGAAATAAATGGAGATAAACAGTTAATGACTTATGAATCTTAATGGAATAGCTTATGATTCCAATGGTTTTTCAAAGTAGAAACAATGGATGCTTTTCAATCAAAAGCATTGGAATTTCATTAAAAATCAAATACCTTCAAATATACGCATTTTCTTGACGTTTATTGCGATTTAAAATGCTTTTTTTTCAATCATCCAATATCTCTAAACTCTTGATGAATGGTTATCATTTACTCGTCTGCTTGCAATTTACTGCGTGTTTATTTAAACGTCAAATCTTGTAGCAGCGCATGTGTAATCTTGTTGCTGTTGTTGTTTATCATCCATTTTTCATCGAGATCTTGTAGTTGCTTGCGTTTTATTTGGTGCTTGAAGATATCGAGACCTTGGCATCTTCAAATATTTTTCTTTCTTGTGTGTGTGTGTTCTGTAGGTTTTGGATTGATGATTGTTCAATCGCGTTCAATAATCTTTTCACTACTTGGACCAAATAATCTTGATCCAATCATTGCGACCTATTCTTTAATCTTAAGATGTGTTAACAAAATTTTAAAATTAATTTTTTTAAAGAAAATAATCTTGGGTATTATTTTTTTAAAAATTTAGGAAATTTCCTTTATATTCGTTTCTTCCAAATTGTAACTAACAGTACAAGGTGATAAATCTTGTAGATATCAAGTATTCAAGACTTTTTCAACTGTTATCCGTGAAGAGCCTATATTTTCCCTTTTTGTTCACATTGAAAAAAAAATCCATTGCTGAGTCTGTTACAAAAAATTTTTTCAATTTATATTATCTTTTAAGTATTAGCAAATTGTTCTTATAAAAAAAATAATAATATATACTGTGTTTCAATTTAAAAAATTAAATTTTGAAGAACTCTTTTTCTGGGCTGTTACTGTATAGAAAATCTATTCATCCTTGCTTGATAAGTAATGATGGCTCATGATAATTTAAAAGAGTCATTAATTAAAGTTATGCAGAGACTCGTATTATATATGATATAAATAATATTATAAGTATTCCGAATGAGCTAAGGTATTCCCGTTTTTGATTCTGCACCTCCTTCAACTCTTTTTCCTTACGATACCTAGAATAGTTAAAGAAAGTATAGAATAGTATAGAAAATGCAGTCATTTTTAATAAAAAATACTGCTTTTCATTCTTTTATCATTATTCAATGGTATTGGAGATTTTTGGATGGTCTAGATTTTAAATGCCTGTAACTTAATGATATAATTATAAATATTCCGATATTATTTCCCCTTTTTATTAAAATTCAAGGAATCATAATAATATCATAATAAATAATATCACTTTATTTCCTATTTAACATTAAAAGCCCTGAAAAGAGATTTAAAAAGGTAACAAATTTAGGGAATTGAAATAAAACTATGAAGTTTGGAAAGAAAACTGATCAATTTTAATAAAGGAAGACGCAAAATATGCACAAAACGTGCTCTATATTCACCAATCAATGTATTAATGAATTTTATGGTATTAGTTTCTTATAATTAAATTAATTATAGAGTCTTTGATGTTTTCATTTACCTTACTTGTAAGTCACTAATCTTTCTCTAAAAAAATTTGTCTTATATAATTTCGCTCACAGACAATATGATTCTTTATTTACTTAAATCTATTTCCCTTGCTCTGCTTTCCGTCAAAGTTTCCGTGTATATGTATACTTTATGGGCAACAGCTGAAGAAGTAAAAAAGAAACAAGTCTTAACAAAATATTTTTAATGAGATCAATTCCTTACTTACCCCCTGATTGGACAGAAAATTTCCATGTATTGCCGAAGAAATGGCGTTCTTCCCCATAGTTCGTAGGACAGAGAATTGTACAATTTTTTAAAAAGAATTTAAAAAGCAATTTAAAAATTTTAACACGAAAATCTGCGCTGATAGGCGCTTTACAGCAGATATTTTATTTTCTGTACTTTCATTTGGGCATTTATTTTTCGAGTTCGAATTCGGAATATTGGAATGAATATAATAATTGTTGATTAATTAATTATTAGTTTTGCTTTTAAATCTACTGTAGGCTGCTTGAAAACAGGCATCATAATATTGAACTGTGGTCATATGCGAATGACGATACTTGCGCTTGCATTCCCTGTCATAGATTCGTTAGCTAAACATCTTTTGTTCAACTGTGGCGGATTTCCATCTAGGCTGCTAGAATGAGAGTGATCCGGTCACTTTTAAGCAGGTCACTTTTAAAACTTTGTTTTCCTAACTGTCAAATAAATAAGTTTTATAAAATACAAAATTTTTAATGATAAAATATCAAAATAATATTAACACTTTTTGTAGTATTGTTATTATTCTATTGTAATTCGTTGGGTATCTATGTGTTTCATAACGTTCATTTATTTATTAGAATATTTATAAAATCGAGCACTTGATTCAATAATTTTGTTTACAAAAATTTAAATAAAACGTTCCAAATTGAAATCACGAATACGCTATCGCGGGCTCCTGAAATGGGAAAAGCTCGTCACATATATGATACCGTGGGCCTTGATGGAGGGAGCGAGTGATCACGTATACGTGATCAGGGTCCTGAGCGGATTAAGGTAAGACGCTGAACACCTAAGTGTTTAATGTCCCTTATATTCAGTGTCGCTTACTGGAGTGTTTTTGCTTCGTAGAGTAAAGAAAAAAAAATGTATGCATTTTTTCGATCCATTAAAACCAAAATTAGACACAGAATAACAATTTTAGTGACAAGATTTCATTTATCTAACTAGTAATGTCGTCGAGTTATTTCATTTACATATATGACAGTATCGATAACAACAAAAAATCAACCCTTTGACAGATTTAGTTCAAAATTTGATATATATTTACATTTCAGATACATAAAACTGTTCACTAAATGTTAATTCTTTTTATTCTTTAACTCTTTACATTTGTAATATTATATTCGCTTGCTTTCAGATAAGCAATATATACAAATTTCCTGTGGACAGATTTCGTTGAAAATTTGATAGAAATGTACGAGAGACCAGGTACCAAATTTCATAATTAGCTAAAAGTTTTTTTAAATTACTATTATGCTCATATACATGGAGATTTAATTTCAAAAATGTGTTTTTCAGATTTGGTAAGACGGAGATTTGTTGGAATCTCAAGTTCGAATTCTTTGATGATTGCAATATATTTTCTTTGCATAAGTAAAAATTAATAACTCTTTTTCAAATATAATATGAAATATTTTGCTAAAGTATAAAAATTGTGATTTTTTTTTCAAAATTGAGACACATCCAGAAAAACTAATAAAAAAGCTATAGTTTGGTCTAATACTGAACGTCTATCCATTTTAATTTTTCATTAGCCATCCTTAAGTGTATCTCGTTGATACAAAGTCTATTTCTTATTTTCGTCCAATTTTGATAATTTTTTCTTTATAACTATTCTAATTAGTTTTAAATAGAATGGCAATGAGTATTGTGTAAGAAAAATTCGTATTGTAATGCATTTCGAATGATACATATTTCCAAATGGAATTCCCAAAGGGAAAGTTATTTAAAAATAAAGTTTCATAGAAACTGATTTAAAAAAATGGTTATTTATAATTTAAAGATTACTTATATTTTTTGATGTGAGTTGAAATTTTAGTAAAATAGGCGCTGAGCAAAAATTTACGATCTTTTTTCAGGTATTAGATAAGTATTCACAAATTAGAAACTTTTACATAAAACTGAGAAATGATCCAAGCTTTCTAACTATTCGTAGGCAATTAAAAAAGTCTATTTTATAGCTCATTATATATATATATATATATATATATATATATATATATATATATATATATATATATATATATATATAAGCATTATTTTATGTAAAGCAGAATGCAGTTTTGAAGACAGTGAAGAAACTCTCAATTTCGTGACGTCGATTTATTTCATTTTGGAGAAGCAGGCATATGTACAAGCGATGAGCACACAGAACGACACAGAAAGGAATGAGGAAAAAGCTCTTGAACATTTTATCCCTGGTCTTATATAACCAGAGAAATTGACAGGAAAAATATTTCTTCATAGTGCTAATATAATGAGATTTCGATAGGGATTTTCGCTACACGCGCTGTCAAAGCAAGGGAAACACAGGGAGGTTTTAAAAAAAGAATTTGTCTTGTCAGCGGTATTTTGTCCCTTCACGCGGAGTGTGGGAAAGTTTAGCTTTATGCCGATTCAGCAATTTTACATAGCTTCTCTTGAATTAATTAAGTAGAGACAGTGGAATTGGATCAAGAAATAAGAGAATATTTTAGAATAAAGTTACTATGGAGTAAATTAAGATAAAACCTTGGAAATTAATTAAATTGAAATTAAGAGTTTATAATATATATTTATAAAGAATGCCTTTGATATAATTTGCTTAACTGCCATGCTCCCAGGTGGAAAATTTGGTAAGTTTTCAGCATAATGTGGTAGAAAAAATTTCATCTATTTTAATTTTTCTTTAAAAATCGAAAAACACTGAGAATCACCTGGAGAGGTTCGATAATGATGACGGACCTTTTTTGTATTTTTAAGATTTTATTGTTTTTCCGCTTTCGGGAGTTGGATTGAACCTTGCCTTTCGGCGTTGCTGCTTCGTCGATGATGTTACAAAGACTGATAGTTTTTTACATATACCGCTAGAGGGCGTTACAAGTGAGAGGCGGGGCAACATGCTTACGTAACATCACCTAATTCCTAAAAAAAAATGGATGAATTTCCTTCCCTAAGAATTGTAGGAAAGGAAACCTTTTAACTTTAAAAGAGGAAATTTGATTTTTTATCAATAATCTGGAGTAAATGCTGATGAGTAGATCATTCTGTAGAGATTGTTTCCTTATTTTTATTTTTTCCAAACCAGTTAATTCAATTCACGTATACTGAAGGAAAGAGGTACTTATACGTCATCAAATTTTATTCATTGATATATTAATTCTGGTGTGTGTTGGAGTTGCACAGTTGGATGAAATGTTTATTCCCTACCTCTTTATTTGCAATAGAGCATGGTAATGAAATATATTTGTAAATATTTCAAATAGGCCTGTTGTCTCTGAATCGGTATTATATGCAGCAAATCACAGAAAATATAATTAGCTAATTCATCTGGAGTTTTTTCAAGAATTTGCAATTCTCTTTTACGAATGAAGACAGTAAAGAATGGACATCGGCTAGGATTAAAAGTTCACGGTTGTGTATTACATGGAAGAATGACGTCTTTTAAACAACAAATCAAGCTTGCTGCGCATAATGTATAGAAAAACAAGCCTGTAGTACAGTATAAAAAGACGTTTTGAATGTACAAAGTATCTTCCAATTCTGAATTTCAACTTCCTTATATTTTTGTGCAAAAATATTCTTATTCATTTGAATTGATTAATTTCTATTCGAATTTTATTGAATCTGTGCTTAGCTATACAATAAGTTTTTTTGTTGCTTAGCTTTTTATTCAATCTAGTCATCACTATTTCCATTTTTAGTTGTGGATTTAGTTTAGTTTTCCCAATTTGGGAATGTTATGCATAATAATTTCCAAGTCGGAGAACTCATAAAAATTCTTGTCATTAAATCTTCTATTAGGAACATTTTTTTCAAATCTTTTGTATTTAACTCTCTCCTAATGCAAAAAGTTAACACTCATTTAATGTATTTTATGCATCCTTAATGTTTTACAACTTAATATGTAATGAAAAATGCAATGCTTTTTCTTTCTATTCTTTTTCTGTGCCAATATGCGTCTTCTCTAGAGGATTCTCTATTGTTTTCAAATATCCAATGACATCAGGTGTAGTTTATTCCTTCGTGCTAGGTGGGGTTGTTCTTCGGCGGCCCCATCAAGTTTCCCGCATGGCCTCCGGCTGCGTCGGGGTATCGCACAGTATTAAATAATTTTCCAAGTCATATTTTAATTACGAATGTCTTTAATCTAAAGCGTAAAGTGGTGAAGTATCCGAGAAAGTAATTAAATGTAAACCCGGAATTACGTTTTAAAGAGTTAACCTAATTCAGAATACATAGATAAATAAACGAAGAATTAATACGAGCCTCTGATAAATAAGATGATAATTTGTAGAGATAATATGAAATGCATAGAAAATATCTATTTCGAGATCACTAGGAGTAGAGGATATTGGATAAAATTGATAAACGGAGCTAATTTCTATTAGTAATAAAAGCAAATATGTGCCTGTAATTGCCAAATTTCATATTTTTTGGATTGGAATTCGATGCAATTTTTTAAATACCGGATTAGGAATTTTAATAAATTAAAAAATGTTGATATATTTTCGCTGATAATTTCTGCTGAAATTATTGCGCAAAAGTAATTTTTGCACTATTTGAAAATTAAAAAAATACAACCTTATTAATGCTACTTTAAAATTCAAATACTTATCTTTTTAATCATGTAAATTTTTTTCTGAATTTCGAAATTATTTTAGAAATACTTTTGTTCTGTTTGCAAGAGAACTTTTCATTTTTGCGATAAAATTGAAACTACTGTCATTTTTTTCCTTTATCCTTATTTGTCTTTTTAAATTTATTGTTTAATGCTTACAAATGTAGATATTATTTTTATTTTTGTAATTTTGGCTATGCATGTAATTAATTTTCACCTTGTGATTTTATTTTATTCAATAGTTTTGTGAAATCTATCTACAAAGCGTACTCAGATTTATGTATCTGAAGAATTTCATGAAGTTTGCAAAGAGATGTTTCTATTCTTCGGGGGGGGGGGGTTGCATGCAGCTATTAAATTACTGACTCTCAAAACATTTAAATTGCGCGGCAATAATTTTAAGCCGGGATTTTTTAGATGCTAGATAGAGCATTTAAAAATTTTTTAAATTTTGCACTCGGTTATGGTATGTGAATTGACTCTATTGAGAAGATCCATGTACGTAGAGTGTACAACAGGTGTAAGAGTACAAAATAATGTTGCTTAAATTTCTTACTCAGTTTAGAAAAAATTTTCTGAAAAACTTATGAATATCAAATTATGCATACAAAATTTAACTGAACTGAAATTCAGCAAATATTTACTAAGGCTACTAATGAATAAATAAAATAAATAATTCGCAAACAATGAAATAGTTAAATATTTAAATTTCCTATATAACAAAGCCCACTATATTTTGGTATTACATTCTCTACTTTTTGTTCAGACTGATTCATTTACTATGGTAATAATGGCGTGACTTTCTTATATGTTTAATAAAATTTGGGAAGCAGAATTTTGCAAAAGGTGAATTTTTTAAAATTAAAGTTTGTAGAATTTTGTTAAAAATTAAATTTTTTGTTGGCATATTAAGTCTGGAAATTCTTGTTAATGTCTTAGTTTAAGCAGTCTTTTAGTCGAGAAAAAGTCAAAAATGGGATATGTGAGTTTGCTTTACACGTATAACAAAGATTAATTCAATTTACTTTTGCTTAAAATTGACTTTTTTGAAACATTAATCTATTTAATCTATTTTATAAGTGCAATTCGGAAGAATCGGAGACATGTAGTTAAAATACTATTCTGTCTTGGAAGTCAAGATCCTTTGTTCTCTTCTTTTGGGTGCAATCTGCTGTAACCACCTTTAACAATTCTTCATATGCGTAATTATAATGATTTACAAAAAAAAATCTAAGATTTATTTTAAATACGAAAAAAATCTTAGACATTTAAATCTGTGATTCTATAATATATTACTTTTAATGATGCAAATAAAAATCTAAATGATTCTTGGTATATTGAAGGTACAAAGGTTTTAAATATTTTTGGTTCAGAGAAAAAAAAGTAAAATAAGCCCTTAAAAAACGATAATTTGGCCAATTTTCTGATAATATGTCCTTTTAAATTTCGAGAAACCATAAAATAAAACAATTTTTTAATCAATTTCTAATAAATTATTGAACTATAAATTAATAAAATATCTTCTGTTACTAAATTAATTTCATTCTTCGAAAGAACAGTTCAGTTTAAAAGAGCAGTGACAGGTTTCACTTTTGCATTTTTTTTTAGATTTATTTCTTATTATTACCTAACTTCAAAAATAATTTATTGGAAAATATAAAAATTTGTAATAAAATTTTTTCTTAATTGAAATCAAATTGTCTTAAAATTATTGAAAGTTATCACTAATCGTTTTAAAATTATTCCTGAATAAATATTCACTAATGTAAGGAAATATGTAATTTGTAATTCATATTTAAGCGATCAATATGTTAATTTAACTATTTACTGAGTGATTCTATCCAGAAAAAACAATTATTTATTATTAACAAATCATACTTTCTCATAAATATTTCTTAAAACTTCTAGAATGTTCTAGTTGAATATTATTGTAAATCAACTTAATTACCATGTAACAGTTTTATAGCAGTTATTCTTTCCATTTTGTTTCCCGTTATATATTTAGAAATAATTCATTGATAAATACTTTCCCCCAATTCGATTCTCGTATATTTTCCTCACAAAAAGTTCTCATTACTTCTTATTCATAAATCTTTTTTTTTTTCTTTGGTAATAAATTACTTTAACGGAAACAGTTCTGCTTTCTATCCAACTCAACTCATCAATCGAAAACGAGAATATTTCTTAGTTCGCAATGTTACGGTCCTTTTTTCTTTTTTTTTAATTATTCAAAATATAAACTTTGAAGATTCGTCACTTTGTTTATTTTCCCGCTCTTGGAGTTTCGAGGCCACTCCACCAGATGACGCAACTGTAACTCGTTTTTTTGTTAATGTTTACACCGTGCTTTCTTCCTTGTCGAGTGCGTCGCATTCTTCGCGAACTATATACATCAGTAAATAATGATACCACGAGGTTTTAATATTTGGATCAGACTCATTTTTAAACCAATCCGAAAGAAGCAGCCGATAAAATATACGGTTGCCAATCTGTTGCTAGCAAATTACGAAGTTATGGAAGTCTGTTGTCTTTTTAATGCTTAATGTGGATTTCGATTGTTCGGAAATATTTTTATTTCTCTTAGCATTTCCTTGTTAATGGATTAATTTCATCTTTTAATATTTTAAGATGGTAAGTACATTTTATTATTTTTTGCGGAACAAAATTTAAACATTAAAAAATTTAATTGATCTTTCTTTTTTAATGCGCAAACAAAAACAGCATCATTAATTTTAAAAATCAGTTTTCGTGAGAGAAAAAATAATGAAATATTTAGTTAGATTTTATTATGAAAGCAGGAATATTTTTCATAATTTATCCATATAAAAGAATTATTTATGTATATAATGGACTTATTAATTTATAGAATTTAATGGGAAGTATTTTAAAATTTTGAATAATTCGATGTGAATTTTATAAAACTTTTTCATTCATATTAACTGTATGCAGATGCATCTAAAATTATTTTGATTTCCATTATAAATGTTATAGAAAACAATAATTAATAGATAATGTTAAAGGAGCGTACTTTTTCCCATGATAAGCACTAAGAAAACCTTCTTATAAAGTGATTTGTATAAAATTGCCTCTGATTATCTTTGGTTATATTGTGTCTTTATATTTAGCTGATATTCTATGGATATTTCAATCAAAAAATAATAAATTTACCTTTAATTAAAACTACTTGCATATATTTTTGTTATTTAATAGCAACTTTATATGTAAAACATTATTTTAATTCTTTATATTTGTTATTCTTTATACTACATGGTGGAGTGTTCCATTTCTTGTTCTTTTCCATAAGGATGTAAATAATAGGTTTTACTCTTTTTCAGATTACTCATATCTGTTTTCCTAACTTTTTTTCTATTATAAATGTTAAGACTGCAAGCTGTATTAATATACTGCTTTTTGTATTCGAGTACACAGGTATTTCTTTGGATGAGATTTAATGAACAGATAAAATCTTGAGGCATTGTTCTATTACAAATTATTTTAATAATAAGATAGTTAAGTGGCTTAAAGATTTACGGACGTGGATTGACTTTGTTTTTTGAAGTTTTCTTATTTATTGATTACTTTTCTAATTTTATTTATGTTCCATAGATTTAAGAAAAGGTTAAATTCTTTATACATATATATTCTTAATTGGAAAATATAATTTTTATATTTGAATTTTATTAAAGAGGATTGAAGTCATATGACGCCATCGCCCAATCATTCGATAAATGTCGCTAAGCATGTTACCTATCTGCATGTTGTCTGAATGAAAAAATTTTTTAAAAAATGTGACTCTTTTGACTCTTATGAATGAAGCATTAATGAACCATAATTCTCATAACCGGAAAGAGGAGGGTATACACATAATCAATTGTATGA
This sequence comes from Argiope bruennichi, assembly GCF_947563725.1. Lineage (NCBI taxonomy): Eukaryota > Metazoa > Arthropoda > Arachnida > Araneae > Araneidae > Argiope > Argiope bruennichi. Next base: position 123,636,902 of record NC_079154.1, on the reverse strand, counting down.
AAAACTATATTTTCTGGTGTATAATTGTTAATATATTTGAAGTATTAAATTATAAAATTAGCATATAAAGTATTTGAAATTATAATTAAACAAGAATGTTAATTAATGATTGACTTCATGTATTAAATCGATAAATTACATAGAAATATGAATATGATTTTTGTGAATGTTGGTTTGAAGAATGTAATAAGTAATTTTTTATGAATATTTGAATCGAAACTCGTACTCTGTGGATCATGGGCCAACTTTAATTATGCTCACCCATTACTACTTCAACTGACATTTATCTTGACATTAAGAAAAGAGAAAAATCCCAATATATAAAAACGTTTAGTCACTTGGGGGAGGGACACAAGCGCCGTGCGTAAAATATCTATCTTGTAAGGCGCAACTCTCAGTTTTCCCCATGAGTCAGTTTTACTCAATGTGTGAATCATATTGAACCACAAAAAAAAAAAAAAAAAAATAAAACATAATTGGAGTTGCCAACATAATATCTTGTAAAAATATAGTTGAAGTAAATTAGAATTTTTACGTATTAACTAAAAGTTCTTGCTAAGTTTTGCATTCGTAACATGCACTAATTATTAAAATGCAAAAGAATAAAGTTGGCTCCATGTTTCCATTAAACTTTCATTAGTAAGAAACATTTTTATACTTAAATGGGCGCAATGCATCCGAGACACATAATATATGTCATTAAAACTTATTCATGTCATAATACCTATTAAATATCATTAAAACCTATTCAATATTTCACGCGATTTTGATAGTTTTTTGTTTCATTAGTACTATTCATTAGTAATAGCCCTGTGAGAATGCAAATGTAAGTTCTGTAAGTTTGGTTCGGTTTTATGGCACAAGGATCAGATTTGGTCATTCTGCGCCTAACATTTGTTAGACATGATTTACATGTAAAAAAATTAAAACATTCTTAGAAAAAGATACAATTAAATCTGATGTAAAATTTGAATATCCTTTAAAAAAACAAAAATGTTTGAATGAGGATTATCATCCAAAATGTCATTTAAGTTAAAAACAGTCGCTCAGTAGTGAACTTGTCGTTGCGTACTAAAATCTTGGCATTTTCTAACGTATTCTATTTGAAGAATTCAAAATGTAGAACTACAGAAACTAAATGTAAATACAGAATAAAATAACAAAATAGCAATTAAATTAATAAGGCAAAATATCTATTTAATATTGCTATTTCTGTGGGAATAAATGTTATGATGAGTTAAATTTTACATCAATGAGGTTTTTATTCCAGTAATTTTATTAAATAATTATAAATCTGTACTCATTCAATGTTTTTCCCATGTTCCTTTTCGTTCTGCTTTTGTGTTTATTTGTCAGAAAAAGAAAGCAGTTAAATTATTATAATCCTGAGAGCATAATTTTTGAATACAACCAAAATTTTACTTTTTTGAGATCTTTCGAGGCAAAGTTCATTTTTGATTACTTAACTATTTTCCTCAAGTTTTGATACTTACCAAAATATATAAAATTCAGTCTCGCAAGTAAAAATTTTGGTTTAAGAATTCGCTGTAAATATGTTTACGCCGCATATTAAGTATTAGGGTTGGAAAACATATTGACCTTGAAGATTAATGTGAGGCACTGATAATACTGTAGTCCTGTTTCGAGTAGAAATTACAAATTAAAGTATTTTAGATTTTTAAACTTAACTTATTTGAGATAGGTGATACTTAGAATTTATTGAAAATTGGATGTAAACTTTTAATTATGTTATTATCAAGAAGAAGAAGGGAAAAAAACATAATGAATCAGTAATCAGATATTTTCAACTTAATATTACGTATTTATCATTTAACCTTACATTGTTAATACGATTTAATACATAGCAAAGCTTATTACATCATTTTATATACTAAGTGTTCTGCCGATTATTACATCATTAAAATATTTTCTTTACGAAATGTGTTAATTTGAATACATTATTGATTCATACGTGTTGTATTAGGTACTTGCATGCATTTTGATCATTTTTTCACTTTAAAAAGGCATTTATTAAGAAAAATTGGTACAATATATATAAATCAAACTATACTCCATCATTTTCAACAACTTTTTCCCATTTTCGCCCAATTAGTCTTGCAACTGATTGTCTTCGAATATTTTTAGTCCTCCTGGCCGTTCTTTGTTATTAACATTGAAATCAATACTCTTAAATCGTTGAAACCAAAACCGACAATTAGGATATGATGGAGCAGCATCACCATAAGTTTTTGAAAGTGCCTTATGGGCTTTGGCGACAGATTTCTTCAAATCAAACAAAAAAAAGCAATGAATGTCGAAAATGCAATTTGGAGCATTCCACGATTGGGGTCTTTATACACTGAATAACTCAATAATACTAAATGGAAAAATTTCAAAATGATAAAAATAAAGTAATAGTAAATTGGTACAGTCCAAAATCATTGTCTTTTATATAGATATTTTTCATGTTTACCAATAGATGTTACTGATTAAAATGCACGCAAGCACCTAATTTTTAAACATAATTGTACTATATAATGCATTTCATCAGTGTGTAATATTAGTAAGTTTCACTCAAAACTTCAAAGCATTTATATATTTAGTTATTCTATTCTAATTACTTTTAATAAATATTAGATTATTAATTTTGTTAATTAAACTTTTCGTTTCACTTCACACATCTTACTGAAAAAGGAACCCTTTTATTCCATAATTATTAAGAATTTTCATTTCTTATAATCGTTTTCTTATTTTTACAATTTCTTATACTTTTTGATAAAATGCACAAGCGCATTCTGATTATTTATGTATTTCCAGGAAAAATATTTTAAGAATAATGGTGCTGAACCTATTATAATAATTTAGTTTTTATTCTCCAGGCTGTAGCAATCGACACATAGCGATTTCATACCGTCCTGAAATAAAAGTAGTGTCACAGATTAAATTCAATACCAGTTGTAAAATATTTCAAGCATAAATTATTAAAACTGTAATGTAAAAGCAGATTTCTGAAACTTAGATAACAAATAAAATAATTTCTCTGCTGTTATTGGCTGCGCATCCTTTGCGGAAAGTACAGAATATTTTTATAAGAGGAAATGCGACTACTTTCATGCGTAAGGGGAATCAATTACAAATTTTTGATGTTTACTCCTATTAGAAACTTCATTGACGTTCTTCATCTTACTAAGAAGAAAATTTTGATTGACTTGGTTTAGTTTGGTTTTATGGCACAAGAACCAGATTTTATCATTCTGCTTCAAACATTTGTTAGACATGTTTTTCGTTTTTCGTTAAAATTTAAAACATTCTTAGAAAAAGATATAGTTAAATCTGTTGTAATATTTAAATATCTTTGTAAAAGACACAAATATATGAATGAGAGTTATCACCTAAATACGTACATCACGTAGAATATGATTAACAGTTATAAAACAATTGCATTTATTACAAATTAATGCATGATCAGAGTGCAAAAAGTTTTTAAGTTAAATAGGTGTGGTCTATTCAAAATATAGTGATAATGACAATTTCTGGTTAAAAAATGTTGAATTTAATTCACGAAATCATATTTTTGCAGATAATTTCATTCATAAAATATATTTGCATATTACGTACAAATCTTTGTAGAATAATTTAAAAACAATTTATTATGAATTGATCTGTGAAAATGCAAGTGCTCAAATTTATGTCTAAATTCTAAGAGTAATTTATATTGTGCGATATTACATGTCATGATTAACGGGACTTTTCTCATCAAAATATACTTTACTTTATCGTACAGACCTGCTACTACAAAGCGCGCTAAGTCGCCCTCTATTAAAGGCGGGGCTTGTCTTTTCCCATCAATATTGGTAACTTGTCTTGAAGGTAAAAAAAAATAGTATTATGTGTATTGTGGCAGCTGAAGCTTCCAACACATCCATCAAAATATTTTGTAATATTTATTGCTTGTTTATACAACCTTTGTCATTGTTTAAAGTGCGAAAACGATTTTCACCTGCTCATTATTTCCTGTGAATTTTATTAGTGAATTTAATAATTTTTTCAGATTTATATTAGGATATTTATATTAGGAATTCGTGGAGGAAATTTTCCTTCATTTGGGTACCGTTTTTGATTTAAGATATATTGGTTTATAAAAAGGAAAGTATTTCATTATAATTTCCTACTCTATGGTACATGTACCGCTAATGGTACATTACATTATTTCTGTCGATAAAATGTTTATAGGAAAGAATTGTATAAATGTTTGAAATCGTTATAAAATGGCGCTTTTTCTTACATTTTGTTTTTATCTCCATTATTCACATGCAAATACATATATCAGGCAAAAGCCACTTTTGCCATATCCTAATTACAGTTCATAGGTAACTAATTTCCTGAAAATTTCAAATTAAACTTGAATAAGATATCCATTTTATTTCAGAAACTACGCTAGATAATATTTATATTCAAGGAAAGGGATCAGCTTTTAGATAGATATTTCAGGAATGAGTGAAAAAAATATAACTTTGCGCAAATCTGGGTTAAAAAAAGGGTTGATGAAGTTAATTATGTTTCCGAGAAGGCGATTAAAATTTTCATACATTTTAAACATCACATACTTGCAAAACTGTACTTTTAGCCGTGATTTTAAATGAAAATAAATATAGATCACGGTTGCGACTAGAATCTAATGCTTGAAATAAATGAAGATAAAATATGGCATATCAAAATGAGTTAACAAGGTAGCAGACATCAGTCGCAGAAATTTAGGAAGTTTTAAAACATTTGTCTTACGGGACGTGAAACTGCTGAAATCATTTGGCAAAATATCGGCTTCGCCTTTAGAAGCCGATATTGCCTTGTCATATTGTATGTAAAATCTTGGAAGTAAGTTAACGAAATTATGTGATATAAACTTCCTTTAAATTTTACGATTCGTCATTCAAATTACTCTAACGATATCTGTACTCTTAAATAAGAAATATCAATTGTAGTTTTTTAAAAGAAGCATTTATCTTTTTCTTACATTTTAAGTTCCATAAAATGTATTGATTCTTGTTATTATTTTCATTTTATGTCAAATAATTTTTTGTAATTTTTACGACATAAAAATCTGTTTGGAACAAGTAGTGAAGATAATTTGTTACCCTTTTGATATTGATCTTATATTTTACAACTATTAGTAAACAGGTAGTAGATTTTTTTCATGACAATCTCAAAGCATTTTATTTTTGAAATTTTTATGTTTTCAGAATTGCATGAGAGATAAATATTTTTTTAAATCTTATATGGCAGTCTGAAATCATATCTGGGAAATTTTCTAGTCAAAGATTAAAATTTCTAGTTTTTATGTACAGAATGTTGGACCGATCAGATTTATCAAATGATTAGTAGTGCTACTCATTGTGGTGCTACTCATTGCGCTATAGACTTCTCAATTTGGAACTTGATTCTTGCACGTCAAATTGAGAAGGATAGGTAATTTGGCAATACTCATTTGAAAGAATAGTTCCACATGTCAGTGGCTTATAGGGCGGTATAGAAACGTAATACCGCTGAACTATGGGTGACAGCAGTCAAGTAACGTATGTTATTTTACTAATTATCAAACAAATAGGTTTGAAAAAAACCACTAATCCTTTAATTTCTAAATAAGTTTTTATATTGAATTATTAAATTCATTATTAATTAAACTCTAATCCAATTAAATAATTATTTATTATATAAGGGGGTTGTAATTAATTAAATTATTTTTTTTATCCATCCCACTCTAGAGAATTAATAAAATATTTTTATTGTTAAATTTGTTTAAAATTGCAGTAGTTTTCCATGATTCATATATTAACCCTTCTTTGCAGGATGGCTGAAATTTCACGGGTTTTTTTTTTTGGCACAAAAGCCAAGAACAACAAAAAATGCACTCAACACAGATGTACTGTAAATTGGTTGTTGCTGGTAACTTTTTTCACGACTATTGCGTAATAAGGAACGTAGCTGTCCAAACAAAAATCAAATGTCACAATCATTATAGCAGGTTTCAACTTGTCATTTCGCTGTTTGTTGTGGTTGGAAGAAACGTACGATTTCTTGACTATTTTTTAATAACTAATCTGAGATGTTTTTGCTTATAAAAGTGATAATGGATGGAGAAATTTAGAAGAGGGGTATACTGAAGCGCTAGTACTGAGTTTAACATGTAAATGTGCGTAATAATGGTAAATTGCGTGATAATTACTTTATATTATATATTTATACTAGGATTTTTTAAAAATTTTTCCTTTAATCCAGAGCATCACCCTGATTTATTTCACAGAAAAAGAAAAAAAAATCATGCAAAGAAGGGTTAAAACTGAAATTGACAAGCACATATGTAGTTCCACAAAATCTCTTATATAAAAAATTTAAATTCACTTATTATCGTAAAAATGAATTGAAATATAGAATTAAATTGATTACAGGGTTTCATAGTGTTGTGCCTAGGGCCACAAAATATTCCGACACTGGTAGCTTTTAAAATAATTTATAAAGCAATTAATTTAAAGAAAATTAATAAATTCAATCTTTGATTAAGCTATAAAGTAATACTCTCTTATTATGAATAAAGTATAATGGTTTAAATAAATAAAAACAACTTAGATAAATGCATGCTGCCACATTTTTTTTCAGTTTAGTTGCAAGATCTTTTGTGAAGTTATTAACATGAGTGGTTTAAAAAATAATTTCAGTTTTGAAAAAAATTAATAAACTAAAATTGTATTGCAATAAGGCCATTCATTAATTATCTTGTAAAATTAGGCAATTAGTATTAATACCTAATTATAATGTTATTGAAAAGCATGTTAAATGTGTATAGCCGTATCTCTAACTGAAATTTCAGTTATTTGCTACTAATAAAATATTATTTCAAACTGGAAAAAGTTCATGTGATTAAATTTAGTTGATTTTCTAAACATAATGGTTTTTTTCAATTCTTAAACAAATAACTGTAATTTTAAATCCAGCTTCTCTTAAACAGCCGTCTATTTTTATGCTAGATTTCTAATTTCAAATTTGCATCTAACACTATTTAAAGGACATTCTCATTTGTTGATCTAAAATAGATATTTTAGCTTTTAAAATTTTAATATTAATATATATCTCAAAAAGTAATCCAGTTTATCATCCATTTTATTATTTATTAAAATCGGCATTTCCATTTCTGCGTTGATTTTTTTTTTCTTTTTTATATTTAGATACTTAACATTGTTTTCACAGCTATTTAAAAGAATTTCGAGAATAATATAGCAGTTAAATCAGCTACTTCAAAACCACTCCCTGTCTCTTTATATAAATATATAAAAGGAATTTTATTAAACTCGTTGTCTTTATTTTTAGATGTGTAATATAGAATGCTTTACATGAACAAGTTCACTTTGTCAGTAAGAAAAAAGGGTGCATCTGAGGGGGGGGGGATATTAATTCACTGTACAGTACACTCCCGAGTATCCGGTTCGCGACTGTCCGGTTTCCGTACTATCCGGTCTACATTTCTTTTATCGTAATTAAATGAGGAAAGCAAGGTGTTGCATTAGCAACATTGCTAAAGCATTGGAAGCCGGTTTCTGCGATCTTCCTACGTGTTGTGTGACAGGAAAAGAGCAGAGTTCTGCTCGTTGTTCATTGTTCTGTCAATGTGTAACAGACCTCCGTTGTTGCCGCCGTTCCTGATTATAATTGAACAGTATGTACAGTATTCGTAAATTCACATTTTACATGGTTTAAGATAACCGGAGGACTTAGTACTCAGTACGAAGCCAGAAAATACGCATTATAACTGTGAGTTTTGGTATAAAATGTCTACTGGTATTGTTGGGCAAAGGAATAAGTTCATTGAACTGCAGCCTATCCGACTTCTTTTGTTATCCGGCCTGCCCTTTCGCCAAATGAGGTCGGATACTGTAGTGTACTGTATTTAGTACAATGAGTGCACTGTATTTAGCATTGAAATCGAATTAAGTCATCAAATACATTAAATCCAACATTAAAGATGTTAAAGTCGTCTATAGGCTATAATAAATATAAAGGGCGTAAAAATAAAATTTGAATCTGAAGTGAAATTCTTGCTTCAACTTGAAACCGTTGACAAGCAGGTCTGTCAGGTACATCAAATCACTTTACTTTTAGCGCCAATAATAAATTAGCCTTCCAAAGCGGTAATGTATGATATTCATAGCTATTGCGATAATAAATCGATGTCTTTTACTAAAATAGGATCACTATGTTCTTGTGTTGTTGCTTCTGATGGCACTTGCCATGGACAAGCCCGCTGTTTCGAAATCAGCGATTTAAGCCTATAGGGAGTGTCTCTTGTTTTAATAGCGCCAACTAGGGCCAAGAGTACGATTTTGCTACTCATACATCACTCATTCGCTTGCATAACCCCTTTTTATAGGTGGGGGGCGGGCACAATCACACATTTCACAGATAGAACAGATGAAGAACAACCATGTCCGAACCGGGAATCGAACCCAGAACGCCCAGATCACGGAGATGACGTGCTACTGGCGTATTCTTTCTATAGTATGAATTGAGAAAGATAATCCATCAGGAGTATTGTCATGTTGAAAATCAATTTTAATCATTTTTTTTTCACATGAACTATTAATTAACAAATGAAAAGAAAGGCTGGAGAATTTTTTGAAGGCGGGACAAGAGGTCGAAATCAGATACATCTAGTCGCCTAGGGTTAAAGGATAAGCCCATAAGCTTAGCGGAATAATCGAGAGGGATATATCGGCTTGTTAAAAAATTAACTTTCGGATTTTTTATCCCTAAAGTCAAAGCTGCAAGTCAGGCCGTTTCTTTTTAAATTATAGCTTCCAAATTCGGCACTTAAATTATTCCTTGATGGGTGGGAATGTGCACATCGGAATGCTTTTTTTTTTGCATTCTAGTAAGAATTGTAATTCATTAAAAGCTAAGGAAGATTTTGATCTTTTCCCGTAATAATTTTCAAAATATTATTTCTCAAAAATAATCTAGATGTTTCAAAAAGTTAAAAAAATTGTCTTTTTATAATGATAACAATTTAAATGTCATGAATTTTAACAATTTTTTTAAAAAATATATATGTTTATCTTTTGTTTAATTTTCAACAATAGATTACATTATTTCTCTGTAATTCAAACCGTTTCCATCGTTTCTTCACATATTTAATAGCCTGATCTGTCTTCTTTAGTTGAAAACTAAGGAAGAACGATTCTGTTATATATCTATAAACAAGAGCTTTAAAACACATCCATGAAAGGATATTAAAGCTCTGGTTTATAGTTATTTGTACAGTTGTTTCATATAATGAAATGATAGATTGAATTAAATATAACAATATAAATGATTTTGAATTAAATATATATAAATGATTTAACAATATAAATGATTTTTGCGTTTATTAGGAATTATTTATACTGGAAATATTAGTTTCTTTCCTTGTCTTGATGTGCCGAAACCAGTCATTCTTGGTGGAATTCCACTTTTCTCAAAAATTGAGCTCTTCTCTGAATTTAAATTACTACATTTTTTTTTCTGTTGAAACAAAATTCATCGCATTTGATATTTGCGCAAAAAAATGGCATTCTTTACAAATTTGAAGACCGTTTTATCCACATATTTAAAATTTTACCAAGTGGAATATAAAATATTGTCCTTTGTCAACTGCTTCTTATATCTCTCATAAGTTACTTGTCCTTTCTCCTGAAGATGAACCGGACTTCTATGTTTTTTAATAGCGCTATGGTGGTGCATGACTGGTCTCCATTATAAAGGTTCTTGTTCATAATAAACATACTAAGTAAGGCATTTAGAATTACATGATTTTAATGTCAGACAATTGTTGGAATTAAGGACTTGAATTTATATTTAAATGATGTGTCTGAAATTACACTGGTGTGCAAAACTTAAGCAACAGATGCTTTTTTTTTTGCCGTAATTACACGAGAAATCATCTTTGAGATATGACATTCAGAAATGAGAGACAGCATTTTGTACTTCAACAATGGCGAAAGCATAGTTGCACAAAAATGAATACACAATGCATATAGTATAGAATAAAACAAAAAATGCTTTATTGAACTCATAGTACCGCAAGAATAATAACAGAGGAAGAGCAATAAGCAGATGTTCTTTAGTATGGAATATGCCTTCTCCTTACTGCAATGGTTCCTTCGCACCGTCTCTCCATACTCAGAACGAGATTATCCAACAGTTCTTGAGGTAAGAGTTCCCATTACTCAATCAGCATCTGTTTCAGTTGTTGGGTATTCCCAGAGGATGTAATCGTGCCGCAAAGCATCTTACACAAGTTTTATGGGATTTAAACCAGAAGAGAATGCTGGTCAATCCATTCGCGTGATATCTTCACTTTCCAGTAGCTGCTGAACATCAACAGTCAGTGTGGTCGTGCATTGTCATCCATAAAAACGTATTCTGTTCCTATAGCACCTCGGAACAGGCGCACATGGGGAAGTATCACCTCCTTACAATAGCGATTGGGACGGACCTCGTAATTTTGAACTGCGGTCAGATGACGAGGACGACACCTGAGGTGTCACCCCCTCTCCACACCACACCAGCGTAAGGACGTTTGGCATGATGGATTTAACGTGCAACAGACCCCCTTACACGACGGTTCTTCGGTGGAATCGGTTCTTGAACCTGAAACCCTACGGCTCTCAAGCCGAGACCTTACCACCAGGCCACGCGGTCTTTTGTCGAAACCTTGGAGCTCAGTCCGCTCGTTGAGCATAATGCCTCCCCGACGACAACTCCAGGACCATCCTAGCGGTCCCTTTCTATGATGTTACTGGGATGAAACCGTGTCCCGGCTTTTTCTAAATCAACTGGCACTGTGGCACTGAATCACTTGTGGCACTGAAAATCACTTGTGGCACTAAAACGACTCTCCTCCGTAAAGAGGACATAACTCCATTGATGAGATGTCCAGTTTGTGGGGCCTCTTAATGGCCCCACAATCTCATTTAAAAATTGTAAGGATTTTCTGATATTTTGTCGGAACGCCGAGTTCGAATTGTAAAATCTGCCACAGTTTGAAACTCTCCGAGACTTCTAATTGCTAAAGTGTGCACTGATGCATTTAAATAAAGTGCGCACCTCCCCCTCCCTCCTTTTAATAACTGAATATACTTATTTCGTTTTTCATTTGGCTACTATTAAAATATTCTTATTCATCTGATGTGACTATTTAACCCTTGTACTGTCTAGAACTATTTGAACTAATCAGTGAATTCATCCGTAATAGATAGAATCAATCATCTGTGACTTCTTCAAAAACTGAAATCGTCTGCAGTATTTTCATAAATTATGTTGTAAATAAAAAAACTAATTATATTTCCGAAGAAAAAAGATAACAGTAAATAGTCAATTCAAGATTAAAAACTGATGAAAAGAATTTGTAGAAATAATTATAGTATTAGTTCCATCTTCATACGACACATACGACCCATTCCTGTTATATCAGCACTGAATGCTAGCACTAAAGGAGATGAGAAGATTTCAAAAGACTACGGTATGCAGCTTTCAGAAGGAACTAAGATCATAAAATATGGATGTTGTCCATAATATTCAGTTAAATAACTGGTGTAAAAAATAACATTTTTATTTAAAGGAAACAATAATAAGAAGTTTTTGCTAGTTAATGGAATAACGTATTCGAAAAGACCAAATGGAGTTGTAATATCTGTTTTTGGTATGTCAGCCGGATTAACCGGAATTTGATGATAAGCCCTCATCAAATCTAGGGTGGAAAAAGATAAGTACTTAAATCTAGGGGGATCTTAGATAAGTACTTAAATTCAAACGACGGTAATCACCATACGATCTCAGTTTGCCATTAGACTTTTTTTACCATGTGCAGAGGACTTGCCCAAGGGCTTACTAGAAAGACGCACAATCCCTTCAGACATTAAAAATTAAAATTCCTGACGCGCTATTTTAAGCAACTCGGGAGATAAGCGACGAAGTCTCGAAAATATTGTTTGTTGCCAGTTGTTTCATTAAAGTGGTGGATTTTATTGGAATTATTGTTTTTTGTTGGTTGAGATGGAATGGTAAGTTCCGGGAACTGCGATCAAGTTCCATAGAATTCTGAATCACCAAACAATATTGCTATACCAGGAATTAGCGATTTAGTGTTTGTGTATTTGCCTTGCGTAGTTAATTTAGTTATGCCATCAATCAAACAGCCACTTTTGATATCCATCAAAAGATTATAGTGTTTCAAAAATGCAACGCTTATAACTGGTTGGTTAACATTCGCAATTATAAAAGACCAAGTAAAGGTTTGACGCAAATTTCAAGTCTAGAGTCGGATGCTTTTGACCAAATGTCTGTATTTTTGTTCCATTAGCGGTTATAAGGAGTAATTCATTTGAGGGATCGGCTTTCGGAGCATAACGTTTCGGCAAAACTGATACGTCTTTCCTAGTATCCACCAAAAGTTTCAATTTACTAATTTTATGTGTTCGTGTTAAACTGCCTATTTCTGCATGGCGGACGTGTCTGGCGTATTGAAGTAAATTCGCCAACCAATGTAGTCAGCTGAGCGATTTGCTATTCAAGTTGAGTAACTCGGGTATGAGATGCTGTAGGTGTACCCTGAACTGTATTAATCTTGAATGGTTTTGCATACCACTAATTTTATCTACGATGGCTGCCAAACCTACAAATCTTTTCTCAAAGCAGCTAAGATTGTTTGAGTGCCATTATGAAATCTGCCTAGTCCGAGATTGAATAGTGGTTCGCCAACAGTATAGTATCATCAGTGAAAGCCTTCATGCCTTGTTAAGAATTAAGATGGCTTCTGGTCCCCGAGCTTCAATCCTTATAAAAGTGTATGAATATTTGAAGCCTTGCTCTCGGGATGTAATTCAATCAAACGTTTTTTTTAAATAGTATATTTATCATTATCGGACGGTCTCATGATTATGTCACTAACAAAATTCAAAATATCGGAATCAACTGTAGAAACAATATAATTAAATTTGGTATCATCAATAGCAAATTCTGCCTTAAACTGTACAAAACACAATTCAGGATAGCCTTCCAAAAAAGACGGTAACTTAATGCCAACACGAGAAATTTGGCGTCTTTTATCACGGAATCTTGATTATCTTCAAGCATGGGACATAAATCAAAGTCACTGTAACTTTTTAACTATTGGCTAAATCTCTTAGATTTTTGGAATTTAAAAAATGAAAATTCTCGCCAAATTTGGTGAATATGCCAGAAAAACGCCAAATAATACAATGCCAGATTTTTAGTATTGAATCTAATGAGGAATTTCAGTTTTAGCTTGAGTCAAAAGTTAACATTGGCGCTATAGGACGACTTTTGAAAGTCCCATAGGGCTAATGTTAAAGATTAAATAGGATCAGAAAAACACTAAAAATGGTTATAATTCTTTCTAATTTTTTAAAGGCAGCTTACATATTGTTTTCATTTGATGCAGAAAGGTTTTGAGTGATGAAAAAGTCTTGCTATTGTATTTTACAGCTTTTTACTTGGAACTGCTGCAATGGAGAGTGTTCTTATTACAGTCCATGGAGATTTATATAGATTTTTACTTGCTAATAACTTTTGAAATAGTTGACGGATTTTCAAAATCTTTTTCACCATGATACGCAGAAAAATTCATCTTTTATAACAACATATAATTTTTTAAGATGAAATAAAGTTTTGCAGGATTTTGAAAGCCTTAGATAAGAACGATTGAAAACATTTTTAACGTTAAACAGTAAAGTTTACCATTTTAAAGAAATTTCTGATGACTCCATTTAACTATACATCAAAGCAGGAATCAATGCCCTTTCGCTTCTTGGGTCACCAATACGGATATTTTCCATAATATACAATTTAATAACTAGTGTAAAAAAATAACATTTTTATTTAAAGGAAACATTAAGAAAAAGTTTTTGTTACTTAATGGAATACATATAAAAATCTAGAAAAAAGAAAGAAAATATAGTTGGCTCGTGCATCGCATGATTAATCCGCTTGCACGAGCACGCTGCTTAAACTGCGACGTCTTCTTGATGAAAGCAGGATCACAACAACGTCTTCATAATGTTTCCTTTAAATAAAAATGTTATTTTTTACACCAGTTATTAAATTGAATACTACGCACAACATCCATAAATGTTTATGCAGGGAATGTTGCATTGAATAAATAGGAATATTTATATTCCTATTCATTTTTGGAAGATATACTTATATTCCTATTCATATTTAAGAAATAAATGGAAATTTCTTATGGCGAAAATGAAATATATATACCGTTGACCTTATAAATTAATATGATAATTTATCAAAATATTTACAACTATTCCCTGAAATATTTTAATTTCCTATAACAAGCATCAAGTATATGTAGTATCTTAAAAGACATCCTATTAATACTTTTTGAGTTCTCGCTATGTAATCATGTTCATATACGATCAAATTTACTTCTCAAATAAAGAGTGAATAAAATTATATTTTAGCATTCTTTTTATTGATAAAAATTTGTGAAATATTTTAAATGACTCCCATGAGCTTGGATAACTCTTTATTATTATCTTTTTAAAATTATTTGATGGTTAAAATTATATAGTTTGATCTGATTTTTTTTCTTGTTCAAATTAAAGTAGCCACCAAAAATTAATTTGGCACATGAAAATCTGAAATTTACTTATGCAAGTTTCAAGCAAGTTAATTTCCTTTTCATGACTTTCATTTTTCCATAATATTCTCAAGACAAACAGCAGACAAATAATAGATTGAAATAAAAAATATTCGTAGAATGAATTACTTTCCATTTAGAAAACCATATGTATGACATCATGCTTGACTTGCTTTTCATATTTATATTTCGGCTTCAATTTTTAATCGAAGACTTTCATTACTCTTGGCTATTCTCATCTAACCAATAGGCTGTGCTGAAAGTGATGTTCTGTTCTGGTGTTCTTAGCATTTTAAATTTCGGCTTCAATTTTTAATGGAAGACTTTCATTATTTTTGAGTATTCTAGTGATGTTCGTGTTCTGGTGTTCTTAGCATTTTAAATTCGACTTCAATTTTTAATGGAAGACTTTCATTATTTTTGAGTATTCTCATCTAACCAATAGGCTGTGCTGAAAGTGATGTTCGTGTTCTGGTGTTCTTAGCATTTTAAATTTCGATTTTAATTTTCAATTGAAGACTTTCATATTCTGTTAATTTTAGATTTTATGAAATGATTTATTGGATGTTCTTGTATTACTTATTTTACATTGAGTCAGATTTTTTTCAAGCCACTCTTATTATTTACTTCAGGTTAAAAGGGTTGACAGATGAAACGCATAAACCTTCACTAAAAATTGTCGAAGTATTACCATGGTAATAGTTTACTTCATGTAAATAAGAATCATTGCGAAGATTATCGGAGTTAGCATATTAATTAGCACTCTGGTTAGCAATGATAGAGCATATCGACTGATAATATAATTGAATTCAGTAAAAATCATTTAGTGTTTTTGTGCTACTGTACATTAAGAAAATTTGACTTTTTCCTGACTGAAATCTTCATTATACACGTTATTCTTTTTTGATAAGCTGATTAACATTCAATTAACGAAAGGTAATAAATGCTTTCCATATGCTTCTTCAATTTCTTGAGATACCTTAGTTTTCAAAATCATTACAATTCTTTAAACATGTCTTAATATTTGTGATATTATATTCTGTTTACAGTAAAATTTCTGTGGTATAATGATGTGGGAAATGCATGTTATACGACTATTTAATCGGCTTCTTTAACACTAGAATCATTATATGTATACTTTAGTGATTAGATTATGAATCGAACTTCACTGGGCAGTAAAGCCCGACCGTAATGTTGTTGTTGAGAAGTTCATTGCATCTGTGTGAGTTTGTTCCACAATGACAAGCTTTTAGTGTAATTTTTCTTAGTGTTGTCTGGTAGGCTGGGTATTTAAAAGCTGCCAAAAATTCCATTTTTCTTTAGAGTGAACTTTTAAACCGCATCCTTATGTTCTTTGAACAAGACGATGAAGAATTTTTATATAATATATTGCTATTAAAGTTTTTTTTTTATTTAAGTTGACAGATGTTGGAATATTAGCATTTGATTTGAACCTAAAATAAATTGAAGCACCAGTTCAATGATGAAACCAAGATGATCGACAAAGTTTTTATTCAAAATGCATAGAACAAAGTTTCTAGCAGTTTAAAATACTTTATTATCAAAAGCCTTTTTGATAAAAAAAATTAATTGCTAAAGGGTTTCTCTGAAAAACACAATTTTTTTTTCTTTCGATTACGTGTTTTCTGTATCTTGCATTTGATTTTATTTCCAAGATGCATTCCATACTTTTAAAGTGTTACCTTTTATAATATTTTTGCTTATTCTGAAAAGATATTAAATGTAGGATGTTTTTATTTCAGGTCCCATTGGGCAAATCTCCATTTTGAAGCCAAATCAACACTTCAGTTTTCATCTTGGTGAAGTTGTGTCGCATCCGGAGGAAAATTCCCACCATAGCCTTCTTTGAATTGATTGGTCGGTGGGATTTTCGTCCGTCTGTAACGCATTCTTAAAGCAGCAGAAACTAATACTTCGGTTCGAAAATGTCTCTCCTTGCAGTTTTCAGTTATGAAGGAAGCATCGTTAGTTCCGAGTCTGAATGGCTGAGCAATGAAATTCAGGTGATAATATCAGGTACCTCAGTTTTTCAATCATTTCTATTAATAACTGAGAAGAATGTGTGTCTGTTGGCGATAGACCGACGTAGACAAATAGCATGCATTAGACGCTCTATTTTCTTGTAAAAAGGGAGAAGTTTGCTCCCCGCCACATTAATTTAATTTGGACAACGGATGATGTGGCTTTCCTATTTTAATACAAGACTTTGTACGATATTTCCATGATGTTGCTGGATATTTTGAATGCTGCGATATCAAGAAGATATCGTAGCAATGTTGTTGTGCATTTTCTGCTAATAAGGTGCATCGGGATTGTTGGTAATAGCTCTATTTATTGCGTAATTTCTTACCTAGAATCCAAATACTAAAAGTAATATTTTTCTATACAATTTCTACTATGAATAAGACATCAAGTGTCTTGATTGGAAGTTTTATTACGAGTGCATGCAAAATTTTAGTCAGAATAAGACAAAATTAAAGCTACTACTCGTCTTTCATGAAACACATGTTAAGATACCTTTCTCTATATCAAAATATTTGGCCATTTGCATATGGGTTTCGACTAGCTCTTCAGTTGTTTTTTCTGCATATTTTTTTCAGATATTTTTGATAAGTATTTAAACCTATATAAATTTTAAATATATTTTAAAAGTTAAAGCCATTTGATATGGCTTGAACGTTTCGTCTTTCCATTTAATGTCTTTAATCAACTCTTGATGCGATCTTTTTTATTTTTCTTATAAACTTGTGCAGAGAGAAAATATTGAAATGATCAAAAAATTCAGCTGTGTGATTTCTTGATGAATCCCCACGTCTCGGATATTTCGAACTCGGAAAAACACATTTGTGGAATCATGTATGTGAACACGGTAACTCAAAAAAGCTTTGATCCAAATGGATCATATGTGGTCTTAATAGCAAATTTGTAGATTTTTAACAAATTCTGAACGAAATCTATCTGTATAAAATGCGTCTGTCTTTTCGATTACAAGTTAACACAGTATTGTTATGAATTCGGGTTCTTTCGATTTATTAGTCGATGAAGAAACACAATCAACAGGCCACAGTAACAAACGACGGCTTTTATTAACACGAGTACACCGACGACAAATATACAGCCGGGACGAACACAGGCAACACACAGCAGCACACTACAACAAACAGTAGCCCATTAGTAATAATCAGTAGTAATAACAACAGCAGCACACGAAACGGCCTGATAGAATTCAGCAGGAGGATGGAATCTTCGTAGCTACTCTCTACGGTCTCTTCAAACGTCTGCAATTCTCCACTGTCCCCTCGCTTTAGATGTATTCAACTGTCGACTCACTACTATACGACTGGGTATTCCTCACACGACTCGATGCTGCTTCTACAATAAATACCAGAACTCGGCACACAGCTCAGTTCAGCCATCGCTTGAGCTCTAAAAGACGCTTCCTCTTTGCTGGACTGATCCAACTATTCGCCGTTGACTCTTTCCACAATTCTGTACACGACTGTTTTCAGTTTAAGACTACAGGCTTTTTATAGTTCCCGGACCCGAGCAGAGAATGTTCTGGAGCAATCAGGCATATCTCGGTTCGTATTGGTTCTATCACCAAATAATAATCTTTATGTTACATTTTTTTATTGTTTCTTTTTATGATAGTTAATACTGATTCAAATATTTCGCAATACATAAAAGGAAACTATCTACCCGATTCCTTATTTCCTTCGATTATTAAGTTAAAATTAATGTTTGTTGTTATTAAATGGCTAGGTTTTGTTATTACTGATTATATTATTTTTCTTCTTCTTAACAAAATATGTAAAATTCATTAAAGAAATTTTTAATTCTCTTTCAGAGAAAATGTCTAAAAAGAAAATATGAGGCATTTTTGCTACCGAACAAAATAACAGATTCACAAGATAATAACGAAATCTTAATAATGATTTTAATTATAACTTTCTGCGGTTGGTTTTCACCGACAACCTTCTAATAGATAAGTTATAAAAGTAATTATAAAATGTTATTTATATTTGTCATCTTTTTTCTCAAATTGTTAGGGTTAGAAAAATGTTCAGAATTCCCTGGCACATTTTTATAGCCGAAACGAAATCACACCTGTAAAAAGCTTTAAGAAGCTCTGATGTGAATAGGTTTTAACGAGAGTAGAAATAATCTTTTTTATATTCGCCAATATTTTCTTGAATTTGCCAATATTTTGTGGTTTGAAAACAAATTACAATTTTTGTAAAGAAATTTTTTTGCTCGCACGAATGCCGAATTGTGAGAAATCCGACGGAAGTTTGCAAGACGTTCGGAATGAGACGAAACGCAAGAATGACGAAAGATCATTGAAGGAAAGGAAGCGATTTCATATCAGAAACAACTGACACGTGAAGATTTCGTCTGCCGTGAAATTTCTGTCTGGGGAGGGGAACCCTGTAACACTAGACTGGTGCTACTGACATCTGACGCTTATAAATAGCCAATTCCAAAATTATTTGAATATTTAAAAAATATCTTATAAATTTGCGATATTTCTGTTCAGGTCGAATATTTTGATGAAATGTTATAATATAAAAATCAAAAATATCTTTAATTGCCTATGATTTGTATATAGATAGACCTTAAATAATTAGTTATTGATTATTTCACAGCGAAGAGTAAGATATTTATTGATTTCTTGTATTCGTAGTAAAAATGATGCAATTCTCAAAGAATCATTCTCAAACTTTTGATGAACTCGACATTTTATACCTCTCTGATTCCAAAAAAACGGTTTGGGGTTGTTGCCTCTCACTGCAAACATCATAAATGAAAAACGCAACGTGAAATCTCTGTATTAAAAATTGTAGAGTTCTTTCAATTTTTAGATGAAATCGGATTAAAGTAAATGTTTATCTGTGTAAATATAAAATAATAATTTAAGGTAGGTGACTACGTTAAAAAGTTATTTCTTTTTGCAAAATTATGAATTTTTTTATTTAATATTCTTAATTTTTTTAACAGGTTTCTTTATAAAACTGTTAAAAGTTTGTTATTTTGGAATTTACATTGATTTTTATTTTTAGATGTACATACGTTTTAATGCTATTTAAATCTTTATATACTGTTTTCTCAAATTTGTAAGAAAATTCTAACAGTTTTCTTAAGAAAAATTCCATAAATTAAACTCTAATGCACATTTTTTCTTCAAATTTATTGTAATAATTTCTCAGTGTGTTCGGAAGTCCATGAATTCTAGAGCATAAGTAATCTAATCATTTAGGTATATTTTATAGTTGTTGCAGCGCTTCACAAATTGGAAAAAAATTAAATTTCGTGTTAATTATCAATAATTAACCCACCCCAATATTTAAAGAATGGATATAAATACAGCTAATTGTTTTAGTTCAGAAACTAGGTAATATATTTCTTAAGATATGTGCAAAACTTTAAACAAATATTTGAATAAATCTCTTAACTAGGATTTTTGCTTTATATCTCTTTTTCACCAAAAACATGCCATATTTTCCAATTTTTTTAAAAAACTTTTGCCTTTTAACTGGTATATTTTGGTTACATAGATGTTTTTTTAAATCTTTTTTTATGCAAATACTCAAAAATATAACTATTTTCGGACGTTTTTCAAAAGATTCATCTCAAACATAGTCACATACTTTAAAAGCACTAAATTTTATATATGAAGACAAATATTTTTTGATTTGAATTATAGATCAATATCAAACTTTGGCCCTAATCCATCTACGAATTGAATGCGTAATTCCAAACATTGGCCCTAATCCATCTACGAATTGAATGCCTAATTCCAAACTTTTGTATATGAAAGTAATAACTTAAAAATAAAACACGATTCACAAGTTGTAAAATACGGAATTTCATTAAAAAAATATATTCAAAATTAAGTTAACTAACAATAAACTTCAAATTCTGAGAAAATGTGTTTATAGTTCTGCACATGGTCGATTTTTCCAAAACAAAATAACAGTAAACTTTTATCAAAAGTACATTGCAATGATTTTATTGCAAAACAACCCGTATAAAAAACTTACTTCCATCAAATTAAGCATCGAAGTGTGATATTAATGACAGATGAAATCATTTCCTAAAACCTGGGAGATCCTTATCAGATATATTGAACATAAGGGTACTAAATATGGCAGAGCAGATGTTTGAAATTTTGGGCATCATTCTTGGAATTGTTGGGTTACAGAAAGATGCGCAATTTCAGTTGGAGGTTTCAAATGTGCTTTTATGGAAATTTTCTAAATTTTGGTTGTAAGTGCTATCTGTTTATTGATAAAGTGGAAGGGAATTCGAAAAACAAAAGAAATTAGAAACTTTGGTCAGAAACATTGCAATATACTTATAGTATCTGTCATGTTAAATTTGTTTTATCTTTTGCATTTTGATAATACAATTAGCCGCAATTTCAAAACTAAATTTATAAATTCAATAATTTTTATCAAGCGAGATATTTTCATTAAATGTGAAAGAAAAATAGAAAGCGCATTTTGGTTAATTAATTATTTTTGAAATATAAATTTACTGATATTTTAAATTAAAGACTATAAAGTACTACTACTACTTCGACTACTAAAAGTCAAACACATTACAAAAATTCCTGAGAATTTCAGTTCTTAATGAATTGTAAAAATGTTTTATATCAGCCACTGCGTAGCAGATTTTCTAAAATTACGTGAAGATAATTTTTTTTTTAATTTTAAAGATGTTTAAAAATAAATATGTGCCGTTATTCGCTCCAAAGTTATTGAGTAAAAATGTTTTATATTCACCAGTTTTTAATTAATTAAAAATCTAATTAAAATTTTGAAGACTTTTGTTAATGACTAACTATAGGAAGTAAATCTGGTAGCTAAGTGTTCGCCGGCTTGCCTTTTAAATATTTTAAACAATTCATGTAACACGCAATTTATAAATAGTATGCCAGCTGACAAACATTACCCCTCCTTCTCCAAAAAAATTTCTCACATATTCTCTAATAAAGGTGTTATCCCCGTCGCTCCGCATAAAAATTGTGAACTTTAAACAAGATTATGAACTCCATGAATGCTCCGATTTTTATTTTCAAACTCCCGCACATGAGAGACACCAAAGAAAAGAGTGTATGTATTTTGATCAAATTTTTCAGCTGACTGATTTTAACATTCGCCACAAAATTACAATGAGTTAAAAAATCTCAACACATTTCACGAATCTAAGACGCATTTTGTTAACTGTCACATTTACATTCATACTGATGCACGCACAGACCGACAGACGGTCAACTCTTTGACGGATTTAGTTAAAAATCGGGAATAGATCTACACGCGTGATGTTAAATCTGAGTACTAAATTCTATCCATCTAGCTTTTAAAATTTTGTAATTTTCATGTTCATTTGTATTTAGATAGAAAGATGCGTCTTAGCGTGAGTGTATTTCTATCGTTTCATTTCCTGTAAAGAATACCAAAATTCATTCTTCTAGCTTCAATTATCGTGTTCACAAATAAGCAACAATAATTCAATAAATTGATACATTGTTTTTCAGATTCATAGAGGCTTGAAACGTAGTGGTACTTCAGACTCTCAGCTTCGATTTTCTTTATATTAATTTTTTTTTTTTTTCTAATTCGAATACTAGAAAGTAAACATTACCCCTCCGAATGCGAATTTCTTTTCACGTCTCATTAAATTAGTTTAGCTACATTTATATTAATATCTTATTTGCGCAAGGATTAATTTGAAGTAGAATTTATAATTTTAAACCTTGATCAGATAATGGGGACGACTAGAAAATGGTCATTCATTTCTCCGAAATTCTTACTTAACACCAGCGGGAAGTCTCTTGACTCTTCATAGATTAAACATGCACAGGCCTCGGTGGATCTTTACTAGAATTTAGTCTCCAATTAGCGATTCACTTCCAATTCCTTCCAGGAATCCGAACGTTTATGAGACCAATATGACCTTTAAATTACATCAGGAAAAAATATCGAAAGTTCCTCCAATGATCCGGGAAGCCACATTAGTACGAAAACTGGCCTCTTTCTATGCAGAGGAACAAAAGGAAAAAGGATGAATCCTTAAATGGCGAGTGTCTGCCTGAATTCGCCGTGTAAATATTATGGGATGTATTTTTACTTATCCAAATAATTTTAAATGTAATTCTAACGCTTTTCAAATTAATTGATGGTTTTGATCAAAGTTAGGCATTAAGAATGAATTATCGAAAACCTGAATAAAGGAAATCAAAGAAATTAAAATAAATGCTTTTCGTTTTCAAGTTCACTTATTAGTGCAAAAAAAAAAAAAAAAAGGACATGCTATATTTTTCGCCCGAATTTCCATATCTTACCGTTTTACTCAGAGGTTTCACTGATCAGGCAATAAAGACTAATCGAAGTTTAACTTCTAGACGATAATGAGATTTTTTAGGTTTTCATAGTCTCAATCAATCCTAAGAGGGACCAAGCCAATATGTCTTCTATCCTTCGACATTATCTTGCATTAACAAAATTTTACAATTTCAGTGTGAGGAACAAATACAAAATGTCATTTATAACATTTCTTGCTTTTGCGATTTAAAATTTTCATAAACTCGCAACTAGATGGATCAAAAGATGATAATTCCGTTATTGGATATAAATACGATACATAATTACATACGATACAAATGATATAAGCATAAAATCACATTTATCCTCCTGGGTCTTCGAGTTTTGAGACTTCAGGAAAGTTATAGGGAAAAAAAAGAAAGCAAAATGTGAATGGATATCAAAATATTAAAATTTAAATATATAGCTCATTATAAAATATTAGATAATGTGCAATATCTTATTTTTAATAGGTAAAAAGGAAACTAGCTGGAAAAGCCTAAAATAACTTTTAAAACTAAACTCCAAATTTCATATCTGCATTCGCTTTCCTCATTTATTTTTGTTGAAAATATATAATTTTATGTATAAGAAACTGATTAACCAATTTATTCAAAAATATTTTTGAAAGAAAAGTTGCTTGAATTCTAAAGGGAGAGTATATAATATTTCATAGAATCCAAAGTATGAATATTTTTTCAACTTACAGAAACATAAACACTCAGCGAACAGAGCTAACATTGTTAAGTAACAAACGTCCTTGAAATAATAAATAATTCTTTGTTTGGACTTATTGTTTATAATAATATATATGATATTTCAATAAACAACAATCCGTAGCAATGTCAAAAATAAATCAACAGAAGAAACAATGAAAATATCTGTTAGAGTTTTCTATTGAAATTCATTTACGAATTTGCAATTCAAGTAGTTTGTTGAAACTGCGTTTTCTACTGCTCTTTGTAAACTTTGATATGGTTGTATCAATGATTCTAGCTATTGCAGCGACTGTTTTTGCCACTTTTCTGCTCCTTTCTATGTATTTGATGCCTAACACATTCTGCATTTTGCCAGAACTCGACGATATTGGATTCACTGCTCTGAATATGACTCTTTTAACACTGCCACTGCGCAAGGCGATACCGACGATGGAATCTGTCATGATCTTTAAGATGTGCCAAAGTCTGGGCCGGCCCGTCAAGTTGTCTGCTTCCAAAGCGGAAATAAATCCTGAGGTGAATTCCTTTATGGTGTTAAAGATTTGTATCGCTTTGGACACTAAGGCACAATACAAGCCTGCAAAATGCTATGTTTCTTAAATTCATAACTCACTGACTATGAAGAATTAAAGTAAATCAACATTCTTTCGCTCCGCATTGTTTTCGGTGGCCTTAAATTGCTTATATTGTTACATCAAGCGGAGTTCTTTTGGGACCAATTACAAAATTTTCAAACAGCAAACAGCAATATTTTCCATTTTATTAAACACAAACAAAAGCACTAATTAGTATTTTCATCTCTATACTTGAATGCCTTCATTCCTTCTATACCTGGAGCTCCTCTGTACCGTTATCTACTAATAAAGTGACGTCAAAATACTTTTTTACCCGATTCTGAGATTGATATGGCCGCGGTGGCTTGGTGGTAAGGTCTCGGCTTTGGAACCGGAGGGTTTCAGGTTCGTGACCCGATTCCACCGAAGAACCGTCGTGTAAGGGGGTCTGTTGCACGTTAAATCCGTCATGACCAAACGTCCTCCCGCTGGTGTGGTGTGGTGCGGTGTGGAGAGGGGGTGCCTGCTCAGGTGTCGTCCTCGTCATCTGACCGTGGTTCAAAATTACGAGGTTCGTCCCAAAATAGCCCTAGTGTTGCTTCAAACGGGACGTTAATATAACCAAACCAAACCAAACCTGAGATTGATATACTGAATTTGACCTTTTATAACCACATGCCATCTGGATTGAAGTATCGTCAAATGTTAGTAGGCCATAATATCAGGTCTCAATGGCTGTATCCATCATATGATACCGAATGCTTATCATGTGATTGAATGACTATAGGAAAGTCGATGGTGCAGCAGTGATGGGAGGGGTAGTGGGAGTCGCCTACTTCCACGTACCGGGCAGCGATGCAAATATAGGCTTAAAAGCTACTGAACAGCAGAGAAAGAAAAGCTTTGAAATTGATTGGCAAGCTTTTCATGCATAATATTTTTTTATCTGGAAATCAACGGCAGTATTAATTCAATATTGTGTATGAATAGAATGAAACATGATTAGAATAAAATGGTTCTGTCTCGTAGTTAAATTCCAATTCCAGTGAAGCGAACATGTATCGAACACATTTATAAACATTATTACATTTTCACAAGTATTTCGACTTTCAAAGTTTTTTTTATAGATTTTACTGACGAGGAAAACAAAAGCTAATCACAGATTAATTTCAAGAAGATAATGAATTTTTTTATTGTCATAGCCTCAATCAGCCCAATCAGTTTACTCGTAAGAGCAAACAAGTCGCTGCATTTTCTATCCTCAACAATATCTTGAAATAGCAAAATTATACAATTTTTGTGCGAGGGACAAATATCATATTTCGAACTTGATACGCTTATGATTTAAAATTTACTGAAACTCACATCTAGACAGAATAAAAGATGCGTCATTTTTTTATTATTTCGACATAAATATGACATAGTTTTAAAATACTTATGATAAAAACATAAAATAATATTTATCCTTCTTGGTATTTCAATTTTTAAAACTTGGATAAAGGGATTTTTAAAAAATGCAAAATCTATCAAAATACTAAAATCACAGTTTTTTATTATAATAATTTATTATTGCATGCTTCATACAAGAGAGAAAATATTGTACTATGCAATTTCTCCATTGTCAATAAAGAAAAGATTATATTAACAGGAAAAACTATAAAGTATATAATGCCTTTTTAATTAAATGCCAATTTTTATTTCTTTATTCCTCCCTCCCCCCTTCTTTTAACTTTTGAAAATATATAATATTCTATTTTAAGATACAAATTAATCAACTTCTTCCAAAACTGTTTTGTGTGGAAGAAAAGCCGCTTAGTTTCTAATGAAAGTGTGCGTAAATTGTTCATCAAGTTCATAATATTTATCTTCTTTCGATTTCAGACATTTTATCTTCTTCAAAACAGAGCGATTATTGTTAAAACTTAACAAACTTGTTGAAATAATCATAAAAAGGCATTGTAGTAGTTATTATTAATTACAAAATTACTTACAATACTTGAGTCCCAACAATGTGAAACAATGGCGAAAATATTACAACAAAATAATCAAGAAGAGATAATAATTGATGCTTTCTTTTGAAAATCCTTTATGATTTCGAAACTCTAGTACTTGAATGACTATAGGAGCTAGTACTCGAAAACTAGTACTAGCTCAATCTACTTTTTTTTTTTTTTTTTGCTTATTGAAACTAAGTTGTGGCTGTTTTTACCGTTGCAACTGTTGCTACATATGTCTTACATATTCTGTATTCTACCTGACATTGGTGATGTTAAATCGACCGTTTTGCCTCTCTTTTTTCTTTTTTTTTTAAATTTACCGTAAGACTCTCTTGCCATCACCAAAGTGCAAGACAGTGATTCACACTGTAGAATCAATAATGGCTTTCAAGGTCTGCCAAAGATTGGACTTACCAGTCAAGTTGTTTGCCCCTACAGTGGTGGTTATCCCAGTGGTAAACTCTTTAATGATTTTCAAAAGATATCAGGGGCTACATTGAAGGCTGTATTCATCATGTGTTTTTATATGTTTATTATTATACTCGAAGTCTACTGGAAAGTTGATGATACAGCATTGTTGGAAGAGCTGATGGAGGTGGGGGGGGGAGTTCTCCATCTCTATGAGAAACGATGTAATTCCTTTGATAAATGTATTGGCTATGAGGATACTGAACAGAAGAGAAAGAAAAGTTTTAAAATTGATTCGCAAAATTATCGACACGTGCTTTTAGAAAAAAATCTGTTTTTGATCCAAAACATTTTATTACGAAATTAAAAAATCAATAGCAATAATAACTTTATAAATGAGGTTGAATATGATTAGATTAAACCAAATTTATGTATTTTACAAGCAATAATTTGACGATATTTAGTAAAACTGCTAAATATCGTCTGCTGCGTGATATTTATGATAGGATAGCATTATATTGTCAAGTATAGCAATTTCCTGATTTAACCCTTTAAAGGGCCATTTTTTTCTAGTCATATTATGTTAAAATATTTTTAGGCTTGAAATTAGAGTAAGATAAGGGATTCATTTAGCTTATTAGATAAATTTAATATGATTAATTAATTAATTTGGTTCATTAATAATTAAGTAACAAATCAAGACACATCATTTTGTCTGAGATAAAGAACTGAAGCATCTAAGTTTCTGACTGAACTAAAAAAATTTGTCAGAACTTATGCCAACCTACATAATTTCATACTAAGATTGATAAATTTAGTGGGAAGCATATTTCCCACGGCCCTAGAAAGAGTTAAGACATATATAAGATGATAAATTATGAAATAACAAAAAAATGTTTTTAATTTGCATTTAAGAACATTCAAAAGGTAATTCTTTTATATATATACTAGCCGCCTTTGGCGACCAGCGGGTTCGCCAATCTTAATGTTCGTTAAAATTTTAATAATTAAATATTTTATGCAATTCCAATTTAATAGATTCTTCAGCAAAATATTTTAAAACTTCAAATTTTGATAGTCATATAATTCACTCATAATATTATAAAGGCCTTCAGTCATAACGTGATATATATCTCTCTAATTTTCTGTTACCCCTCGTAGAATTTATGCTTTAAATTAAAGTGTAAATGATTAATCTGCAATTAATATAATAATATTTTTTACTGAAACAAAGCATTTTTTTTAATAATATGATTACTGATAATAGAGTCACTGAGCGTTTAAACTTTATGGGCACTAAAGAATATTTTTCTTAATTTATGTAATATCTCAAGAATTTGTCAACAAAATTTTCTCAGATTCATCATGAACAGATCGATTCATTAATAATGTTTCATTTTAAATGCATCAAACACTAAGAAAATAAAATGAATCGTTTAAAATAATCGGTCTAAAACAGGTTTAAAAAAAACTACTTAAAAAACGATGTACTTAAAACTATAAGCATATACAAAAAAATATATAACTAATATAAATACAATTTAATTACAAAAGCATGCAACTAACCTAAAAATAATTTCAATCATTGAAAACAGGTTAAAAAAAACTACTTAAAAAACGATGTACTTAAAACTATAAGCATATACAAAAAATATATAACATAAATACAATTTACTTACAAAAGCATGCAACTAACCTAAAAATAATTTAAATCATCCGTTGATAGTGGTTGTCATGACAACAATCAGAACAATAACAATGCGGATGCGTGAATTTTCTTCGCCAGTTACGGTAACGCAAATGCGTGAATTTTTCTACGCCAGTTGGGGTAATGCTATGCAGATTATACATTTTTAATCTTCTTTATTCTGTGTTATTTTAATTCAAAAGTACTTCAGAATGAATCTGAAATATGGATTGATTAACATTGTTTAATTTTAAATGCATAAAACATTAAGAAAATAAACAGAATCGTTTGAAATAATCCGCCGAAACGCGTTAACCCTAGCCTCATTACTGTTGGGAGAAAAAAAAACTGAAGCCTTACTCATTTGGCGGTTGGGGAAATGGAAGATTTTTTTGGCGAAAAAGTTGGCGGTGGGGAAAATGGAAGATTTTTTTTGGCGTTAAAGTTAGTTTTTAATTAATAATTAAAATTTCAAATTAAGGGACCCCAGGTGCACATTCCCGACCTCTAAGGTATACATGTACCAAATTTGATTGCTGTATGTCAAATGACCTGGCCTGTAGAGCGCCAACACACACACACACACACACATTCAGCTTTATTATAAGTATAGATATATATTCTTTTGAACTGTACAAATTGCACATATTCTGCATTTTTCAAAACTTACAATGAAATTTAAATTCATCCTCGGATAAGAACAATACTAATTTTTCTTCAACATTTTGGTATATGTCTCTTAACTGTTTTTATAAGCAACTAATATATCCTTAATATATTAGATATAAAAAAATTTATGTGTTTGGACCCAAGAAAACGGTATGGTAACGAAATTCGAATTTTTCCAAACAACAAATCGCCATACTTAGATTTGATTCAATATGTTTATGATCAATCGGTTTAGAAAAGATTACATGCTTTAAAATCAGAAAAAAATTATCATGGACATATTTTTCTTAAATAAATCTGAGAATTAAAGCGACTAAATCTACAAAAATTAAAATCTGATTTTATCGAAGAAATAATAAGAAAATTGTAATTAAAGCCAGTGTTATTAAACATTGTTATTTAGTTTTGTGCCAAGTTCCTCCGAGACAAAAAAAAAATATATATCATTCTGCAAATATTACTTTGAATATCATGTAATCTCTATACTTATAATAAAGCTCAATGTGTGTGTGTGTATGTGTGTGTGTGTGTGTTGGCGCTCTACAGGCCAGGTCATTTGACATACAGCTATCAAATTTGGTACATGTATACATTAGAGGTCGGAAATGTGCACCTGGGGTCCCTTTTTTTGAAACTTTAATTAGAATTTTAATTATTAATTAAAAACTAACTTTCCCGCCAAAAAAATCTTCCATTTTCCCCACTGCCAAATGAGTAAAGCTTCAGTTTTTTTTTTCTCCCAACAGTAATGAGGCTAGGGTTAAAATTTTTCGGCGGATTATTTCAAACGATTCTGTTTATTTTCTTAATGTTTTATGCATTTAAATTAAACATTGTTAATTAATTCATGTTTCAGATTCATTCTGAAGTACTTTTGAATTAAAATAACACAGAATAAAGGAAATTAAAAATATCTAATCTGCATAGCGTTACCCCAACTGGCGTAGAAAAATTCACGTATTTGCGTTAACGTAACTGGCGAAGAAAATTCACGCATGCGCATTGTGTTCTGATTGTTGACGTGGCAACCATTTTCAACGGATGATTTAAATTATTTTTAGGTTAGTTGCATGCTTTTGTAAGTAAATTGTATTTATGTTAGTTATATATTTTTCGTATATGCTTATAGTTTTAAGTACATCGTTTTTTAAGTAGTTTTTTTTAACCTATTTTCAATGATTTAAATTATTTTTAGGTTAATTGCATGCTTTTGTAATTAAATTGTATTCATGTTGGTTATATATATTTTTTGTATGTGCTTATAGTTTTAAGTACATCGTTTTTTAAGTAGTTTTTTTAAACTTGTTTTCGACCGATTATTTTAAACGATTCATTTTATTTTCTTAGTGTTTGATGCATTTAAAATTAAACATTGTTAATGAATCGATCTGTTCATGATGAATCTGAGAAATTTTTGTTGACAAATTCTTGAGATATTACATAAATTAAGAAAGCTATTCTTTAGTGCCCATAAAGTTTAAACGCTCATTGACTCTATTATCAGTAATCATATTATTAAAAAAAATGCTTTGTTTCAGTAAAAAATATTATTATATTAATTGCAGATTAATCATTTACACTTTAATTTAAAGCATAAATTCTACGAGGGATAACAGAAAATTAGAGAGATACATATAACGCTATGACTGAAGGCCTTTATAATATTATGAGTGAATTATATGACTATCAAAATTTGAAGTTTTAAAATATTTTGCTGAAGAATCTATTAAAGTTTTAATTGCGTAAAATATTTAATGGTGCGACCGGAGTTTAAACCCCTGCTTGCGCCATGTTTAAAAATCACCAACAATGGTCTTGCGAAATTTTCAAAAGCAAAGGAGCAGATGTTCAATTATAGTGCATAATAAAGATTGCCAGTTTTGGCGCGGTACCGCAACTTGACGAAGAAGGTGGTAAAACTCCGATTCAACCTATTTAATTATTAAAATTTAAACGGACATTAAGATTGGCGAACCAGCTGGTCGCCAAAGGCGGCTAGTAATTTATAAATAAAAGCTTACTTTGGTACAATTTGGTTGTAACAGCGACCAAAAAGCGCCAAGGAAAAATTTCGCCAAATTATAATACTGAAGTTCATTATTATTTATTATGAAACATTTTGAACGTGCGAATCGTGCTATATAATTTGACGATTAAAATTGCTAAATTAGCGAAATTTTTTCTTGGCCCTTTTTGGTCGCCATTACAACCGACAAATACCTTTACTTTAAATACCTTTTCATCGATGAAACAACTATACAGATTTTTTAAGTAGTTTTGTCCGAATTAAAACAACCATTAGAAATGGTATTTAGTAGTTGGTCGTGTTACAACACTCCAGTATGAAACTTACCGTCACATTGTTTCACGCAAGAATCACAAGTGTATAAATCGTATTCAAATATTAACTTATTTCCTGCAAGTTTAAAATACTAGTATTTTTCTTTGGTGATCCAAATTTAGAGGGGTGCGAACACATGCACGGAAACAGTACTGAAAAAGTCAGTACCTTCAAAAGTACTTCAGGAATTCTATTGAAAAATGCATTTATA
This sequence comes from Argiope bruennichi, assembly GCF_947563725.1. Lineage (NCBI taxonomy): Eukaryota > Metazoa > Arthropoda > Arachnida > Araneae > Araneidae > Argiope > Argiope bruennichi. Next base: position 123,605,231 of record NC_079154.1, on the reverse strand, counting down.
TAGTAAACACCCCAAGCGCTTTTTTTAATGAATTTTCCACAAGTTTTAATTCAGTACTGATTATACAGCACTTGATGCAATGCTTAAGCTTCTAAAAAGCGAAGCAAGCTTAATTCCCCGTCAATCTTTATTGATCTTACCATATAATGGCACTTCAAAGTGTGTACTTTTGTTCTTGCCAAACATCCTGCCAGTATTAATGAAATCCATCTGATCCTTCAAGATAAAAAGGAAAAAAAAACCAGAACAAAGAAGAGAGCATTTTCATTCTTTGCCTTTTGCTTGCGTTTTTTAGCACTTCTTAATACGGAATCTCTTTTGAATTTGACTGATCTGAAGATTCTCCAGCTTATGTAGATATTTGTGGTATCCAAGCCGATTTCGGAGCTGTGCAGGAGAGTGTGTTAGGTTGGAGATTTCGAAGAAGTGGACAATTTTTCAGTTTCAACTTATATTTTGTATATTTTATATGTATGTCGTTTGAAATTATTCTGGATGTTGTTTTGAAATGTTTATTTATGATTCTAATCTTTTAATTCATTTTCGTGTAAATCAGGACTGAAAAATAGTTTCTTTTCTTGATATTTATAACTTGATTTTAATGCATTTCTCTTCTGAGATAAAGAATATTATAATGTATAAAATTTTCTTCATCAAATTTGTGTCTTCCAGTATGACAGTTAATTTTAAAAAAAGCTAACACCTTCTGCATTTCAGATGTGAATTTATCATTTAAGAAAATTTGAGAATTCATTCAACGTATCCATTTTTAATCTGCAATTCAAAATAAAATTTCATAATCCAAATTTGTACCAGACAATAATTAAAAGCACTTTGAATGATTTGTACATCATGCACTTTAGATAATTATGCATTCAGAAATTAGCATTCACAAAGCAGGTGACAAGAGCATTGTTCCAGTTTTGAAACTATTCGGCGGTTTTGGGTCAGATCTCATCATTTTGAACAGTGATCAGATAACAAAGGCTTTAGATTTATCGTTGTCCAATCCTACATGTATGATTGTTCTGCAGTAGAGACAAGCATCGAACCAGCAATCCTCCGACTTATTCGTTGAAGCCTCATTACAAGATAAGTCCAAATGAATAGAAGACCTTAGCTGTAGCGATTTTGTATCAAATCGCAGTGAATTAATATGCTAGCTGATAGAAAGCTTGGCGATATTCCCAATTATGTATGCATAGTTAACAGATTCTCACCAATATCCACATTTCTGGAGAACTGTGTGCTCAATTCGTTCTATGACAGATTCCTCCAAATCAGCACAAAGAATAATTATCCTATTTCTTAATGCGGAAGGGAGGCATGCTTTACAAACCCTCGGGGGGCACCTCGAAATGAGGATGAAATGCTTCCGGCATGGTGGTTGGATCTCGCCATCCTGGGGGGTACACTAATAGGTGGGGGATCTGACTCCTCCCATGGATGATGGGACGTACTTCCTTCAGGGAGGGTTGTACCGTGGCCGGTGATGGCCCTTAGGACTCAAACACAGTTCCCGCCAATGTTGCTGTTGCGGCGGCCCGGTCATTCAGTTTTTATGGTTTAAATCCGTGTGCCTTCGTGGTGGGTCGGAGAGTCAGATGGCTGACTTACAAAATTTTCGCAGAATGAAAAAGGTGCATGGAAAGCAATGTCTCGCATCATGCATCATATTCCGGTGATGTCAGCTTTATGATGGGGGACATGTAAAATTAAGGACTTTACATGCCCTGAGAAGGCGCATTTTGTGATCAATAATGCCGCGATTTCAGCTGTGGAGGAGTTGATAACGTAGAATCATAGGATCACCACACGTGCAATTGCCATTAAACTATCGATAAGTAAAGGGAATTGTGTATCACATAATCCATAAAAAACTTGGTTATGAAAAGGTTTGTACACACTGAGTACCAAGCATCTGGAATCGCCAGCAAACAAAGAGTTTCTATACTGAAACCATTTACTTCCTTTCTAGGCTGTACAATGAGTATTCCAGTATCAGTGACAATTATTTATAGCTGCTCTGTTCCATGAGAAATGTAATTATAATATTGTCATTGGGTGCAGAAAGGGTAGGGGGTCGGTTACCTACTATCGATGGTGGGACGTACTTCCACTGGAAGGGTTGTATCGTGGCTGGTGAAGACCCTTAGGACTCCATCATAATTCCCGCCAGTATTGCTGTCACGGAGGCGCGGTTATTCAGATTTTCCGTGTGCCTCCAGACGGTCGGAGTAGCCGTTAAAGTACAAGTTCTTCTCTGGTTTCACAAAGTGAGTATTGAGTTAACATCAAATAAAATTCAAAGTACGATAAGAGAATTTTATAAAAGCGCTGCTTACATTTATTATATCAATTGATTGACAGAGATGTTATCTTTTAGTTCTTCGCACCGGAAATTCTAACGAATCTTTTGTATAGTCGTGTCAAGTCAATTTTCAAATCGCTATCCATGAGATAATTTATTTCCCTGATTAAAATTGCTTTCATTCGATGAACACAATTGGGGGTTCAAGAAAACTAAAAAAAGTAATTATCAATAACTCCTTTTTACTAATTGAGCGAAAATGATAACATTCATTTCCGAACTGGCCTCTGAATGATTAGAACGTTTATCGCTCTTTTCACGAAGAAAGAATAAAGACAACAAAATTATTTTTTCGATTTGGTGTCGAGTTCTACTCGAGTCAATAACCTTCTATGTTATCATTCATTACAATACATTTAAATAAAAGTAAAATTTTTATCTTTGGATCTCAATTTAACTTTCCATTCAAGTAGTCACTGCGGAAGCTACAATATGCCAACAACAACATTAAAAAAACTTTCATAGACTGTGTTCTTAACATATCCGCATATTTGGTTTCTATGGATACATAAATAGAACTTACGAATGTAATCAGTAAAACCAATTCACTGGCACTATTAACAACATTATAATAATAGCCGCCGTTAGTTAATTCGCCGGTATTAAAAATCAGTAAAATTTTCAATTAAATATTTTATGTAACTACTCTCTTCTTCAGCAAGATATTTTTAAGCTTCAGATTTTAATAATCATTTACACTGTTCTGTTCATTGTGCTATGTATTCTCCTAATTTTCTATCATCTCACCTAAAATGGGAGTTTTAATTTGAAACGGAACTGATTAAACTTTTAACTGATAGAAATTTTTCTTTTCTTGAAACCAAACTTATTTTTTAAAAATATGAATGCAGGGGATAGAATCGTTCAGCATTGAAGCCTTATATGAATGGTAGAATAATTTTTATAAGTAAAAAACTATCTGACAGGGTTATTTAATAAAAATTTCTGATTCATCTTAAAATTTTGTCTGCTGTTTAATTTTTCAAAAGTATTTGAATGACATAAATAATTTATTTTTCATAAAATAAATAAAATTCTGAAAAATTCCGAAGTATTTATTTTATACAGTCTTTTGGTCCTATGAATCATATTCAGTAAAATATTCTTAACGTTTTAGCTTTTAAATAAATAAATAAATGTTTCAATTTTCGCGACTAAATCTGACCGAGTTATGAAGAATATAATTATTTTAAAACAATCAGCTTTCGCGAAACTCCGGGCGTTGTTTGTCGTTTCTTTTGCGGGACAGCCAATGGAGTAGCCTAAAATTGCGCGATTCTTATAAAATAGTGATTTAGAATTTAAATAACTCGCTCAATTTTCACATATTGCATATTCTTGATCGCATCATTCAGTAGAACCAGTGACTGCAATTAGTCATTCTTTTGAATTCAACAATATGCAATTTTGTCCTTCTATACTTTTGGTACCAAGAATGCCTTCCTCTATGAACATGTGACAATTGATACTTGATTCTCTAATAACGCCATTATTTATTGGAATCAAATTGGGAATTTCGAACAAACAGCAAATTCTATTTGAACCATTTTCTTACAATCTTTATCATCTCTCTGAGTGATCTGAAAACCAGAAGTTTTCATATATATATATATATATATATATATATATATATATATATATATATATATATATATATATATATATATATATATATATATATGTAATGATATTTTAATTTTAATTTCAATTTTAATTAATTTCCAAGATTCTATCTTAATTTAGCCCATAGTAACTTCATTCTAAAATATTCTCTTATTTCGTGATCCAATTCCACTGTCGCTACTTAATTAATTCAAGAGAAGCTTTGTTGAATTGTTGAATCAACTAAAATCTAACTTTCCCACACTACGCGTGAAGAGATAACATACCGCTGATCAGGCAAATTCTTTTTTAAAATCTCCCTGTGTTTCCCCTGCCTTCTCCGAGCATGTAACGAAAATCCCTATCGAAATCTCGTAATATAGTAATACTATGAAGAAATATTTTCCCTATCAATTTCTCTGGTTATATAAGACCAGGGATAAAATGTCCGAGAGCTTTTTCCTCATTCCTTTCTGTGTCGCTCTGTGTGCGCATCGCTTGTACATATGCTTGCTTCTTCAAAATGAAATAAAACGACTTCACAAAATTAAAAGTATCTTCACTGTCTTCAAACTGCATCATGCTTCACATAAAATAATGCTTACATATTAAAAAGTCGACAGGATTCGAAATGATTACATATATATATATATGTGTGTGTGTGTGTGTGTGTGTAAACAAGCATATAATTTTTTAATCAGAAGGTAGTTTCGAAGACAGTGAAGAGACTTTCGATTTCTTGACGCCGTTTTATTTCATCTCGGAGAAGCACGCATTATGTACAAGCAGGAGCGTTGAGCACACACACAATACAGAACGACACAGAAAGAAATGAAAGCTGATAAACCTTTTATCCCTGATCTTATGTACTGTGATGTTTTAATATGGATTTCCATCGCATGTCAATCAAAAAGCAAGGGAAACACAGGGATCTTTTAGAAGAATTTGTCATGTCAGCGGTATTCTGTCCCTTCACTCGGAGTGTTTGGAACATTTAGGCTTTTAGCCGATGCAGCAATTTTACAAAGCTTCTGTTGAATTAATTAGAAAAAGTGGAATGGGATCAGGAAATAAGAGAATGTTCTAGAATGAAGTTAAAATGGGCTAGATTGAGTTAAAATTAGGAAATTAATTAAGTTTTAAATTAAATTTTTATAATATAATTACACACACACATATATATTTATATATGTAATGCTTTTCGAATCCTGTCGGCTAAATAATATGTAAGATATTTTGGTTCAAGTAGAATGCAGGTTCGAAGCAGTGAAGAGACTTGGTATTTTTAATTTCGTTATATTCTCTCTTTAATATCCATCCAGGAAAGCTTAATTATTAACAAGAAGACGCAGCCCGCCACAAAAGCAGAAGTAAGAAAGAACGCAAAAAGGGACGAACAAATGATCACTAGTCTTATATAAGATAGGATTTCTGGCCAAGCGCCAATTCAATACACGTGGTGACCTTTGACACCTTTTCAAGGGCAACGAAAGGGGTCACTTTCATTTGAGACGTAGTACTGATGGCGCATTATTTTTAAAAAGGAATTAATTAAACCGAAAGTGGAATTGAATCAAGAAATAAGAGAATACTTTAGAATGAAGTTACGATGGGCTAAATTAAGATAAAATCTTGGAAATTAATTAAATTGAAATTAGAATTAAAATGTCATTACATATATATATATATATATATATATATATATATAATTATTAATGGCTGTTCCATGGCTATAACACTCAAGTACCAGACGAAAATTTGCATATCCACCGAATGGTGAAATTATCTTGTGTTGTAAGTTGCCCAAAGTCTTCTACTTTTTTTTTGTAGTTCCAAATTAATGCACATCTTGTAAATGTAAATGTCCACATTCAGTAGCAAAATGAAAAGTGGCCATTTGCATGGAAATAAGGTAATAAATATTACCTCTGAGAATTGTCTATTATTTGGAGGGGAAACTTTCGATTTTTTATTCTTTTCGATTCAACAATTATCTTTTAAATGACAACCATTTTAAAATACATTCTGAGCCATGATATTTCAATGTTTTTATAAGAATATCTCCATGAGTAGTTCTCTGATAGATTCTTCTTCATTCACAAGAATAATGTCTTTCAAGCTAATTCGTTTATCATGCCAATTTATGGCATGTACCGTGTTGAATACTTCTTTTAAGCCACTGCCTAACATAATGTAATTCCGAGATAGGACATGAAGAGATGAATCTTAATGGAAGATTGCATTAGCAGAAATGGAAAGAAATAAGAAAAAACTTAATTTTAATATAAGATTTTATATAAAATTTCTACGACGTCATTCGATATTCTGAATGCCGCACAATATCCAGAAGATATCAAAATAATATTATACAGCATCTTGTGCTAAAGGAGACCAGAAAGAAATAATGAGATTGTACTAAATACGATTTTGTTGTTTTCACCTTTCAAATTCCAAAAAATAACAATTGTATTATTTCAAAATGTGGCCTAAATATAATTAAAACAAGCAAAAACTTAACGGAAATGGATCCACTGGATACATTGTGAGCTTATTTTACTGCTGCCTTTTTGCAAAAGTCGAGTTCTTTTTTAAAAGATTAAAAGAATTGAGTATATTACTTTATCATAAACTGATATTTTACTAAATGTTGATAATTTTTAGTAATAAACAAAGAAAAGAAAAAGAAGGGAAGAAAAATGACTTTTCTGAAGGGGAAAAAAATCTTTTTTTTTTTTTTTTGGCAATAAAATTTTTTTTATTCGTAATCAGCAGCAAAAGTCAAATAGAAACACCCTTTTCTGGCAACTAATGACCAAACTAATAAGAGAAGGAAATTATAGCCTAATGTGCAACCAGAAAAAAAAAGAAAATAAAGAAAAAGTAAAGTATTTCATTCAAGCCTGTTTTTTTAGTTAAACGAGAGAGAATGTCCTTTCTGTGACATTCTCACATTTTATGTGATGGGTTATACGTTTGGTATCGAGTATGCATTTTGAACTTCTTTGCTATTCATAAGTTGATTAAAAAATTCGAAAAACTAATCTGTAGTTTTGATTTCAAGCTCAAATATTAACTCTTATTTCTCTAGCTTGTTGTGGGTGCCGCGGTGGCCTGGTGGTAAGGTCCCGGCTTGTGAGCCGTAGGGTTTCAGGTTCGAGACCCGATTCTACCGAAGAACCATCGTGTGGGGTCTGTTGCACGCTAAATTCGTCATGCCAAACGTCCTCGCGCTGGTGTGGTGTGGCGTGGAGAGGGGGGGTGCCAACTCAGGTGTCGTCCTCGTCATCTGACCGCGGTTCAAAATGACGAGGTCCGTCCCAAAATTGCCCTAGTGTTATTTTACAACGGAACGTTAATATAACTAAACTAAACTAGCTTGTTGTGTTTTGAGTTCTAAGGTTCCCATGCACATGAAATAGCAACTGAGAAATGGTGAAACTATAAAAGCATTTCAGTTGATATTTAATACCAATTCTAATAATGAAACCATTTGTCAATTTTTATATTTAGAACTTGCATTTTAGAATTATCATATTCATTTCCTGCAGACGATTGGACTTCTTGCTGAAGGATTTCGTTCAAAATTTGAAAGAAAAAAAAATCTAATTATGGTGTAATGGTCGCATACAATCTTGCGAATTTTTCAGTTATATGGTCACTTATAGACAGACATAATAAAGATTTATTTTTTCGAACTCAGGAAAATTTTAAAGATAAAAGATTCATCAAAATTTTAATGGTTTTCGCTTTATACGAAAAGGCAATTAACTCTGAAGAATTTTCAAAACATTTTCATTTGAATATATATTTTAACTTACAGATATTTACCCCTTTTTCTTTTAAATTTTTCATAATTTCCAATCTTTTAATTAGTTTTTATTATTAACAAAAATCAAATTATGCTTACATTTTGATTTTTTAAAAAAATAAAATAATGATTCGATCGATAATTTAACTAGAGTTAATGAGTATAACCATGGCGAAACTCGAGGATCACCGCTATTGCAAAGATGTATGAGAAGATGAGTGAGAATGTATTATATGACCCAGACTGAAATATAGAGCTAGAGCTATCTTTTAAGTAGACGGAGTTGGAAGAAATTTAATAATATGCCATGAATTGTTATATGAATAATTGCATATTAGAATTTGATTGTAGAGAATTATGAAATTTGCAATCTGAATATATTTTTAAAACCTATTGCAACTTGTGACAATTCTATTTGAAAAAGAACTTTTGCATGGATTGACTTTACTAATAATAAAAGCCATCGTATATTTTTTCTTGGAGCTTAAAAGGGCAAACTACTGGATTTACAGTTACCAAATCTGATCCTGGGATATTTTGGAAGATGGAAATATACACCTCAAGATGATTTTTAAAAATTTCATTTAGGATACGAATTAAAAATAATCAAAATTTTGACATATCTGCCGATGGTTTCCCAAAAAAATTTTAGCACATTTTTTAAATTTTTTTTATTCAGCATCTTTTACTTGAAAGTATTATCTGTAAATCAATACAAATTTAGTTACCATACAAATTTCCTCTTAATTTTAATAAATTTTCAAATATGTTATTAAACTTAATTTTACTACAATGTTTTTCATTGTGGCAATGAAATTTAAACCGACTAATTGTTGAAAATTAAAGTGTAAAGCATACTGTTTAGTTTTTAGATTTGAGATTTCTTTGTATCGCATTTGTTCATGGAAATTCTTTTTGGATCGGAGATCATTAAAGATTAACTTCAGAAGTAAATCACGATTTTTTTAAAAATGTCTACAGTTCGGACATTTTTAAATTTTGCTACTCTTTATTGTAAGATAATTTGACATATGAATATATTCAGTCTTTTATCTTCTAAAATAAATAAAATCTTTTAAATGTATTATATAAATTATGAATGCCTGCCAAAATTTTGAAACCTAAAATAACTTTGCATGGGAACCATTAAAACCAAACAATACAGTAAATATTTAATTGAAATATTTCGAATCCTAATGAACCAACGTAAAGGTGACTGATAACTAATAAATAAGATATAAATTCATCATTTGTAGTCGAATTCCTCTATTCAAAGCAAGAATTAGAGACTGTTTATTAAAAATTTAAAAAGATTGGGTAAGATATGTCTTGTCCTAAAAAGCAGCTTGACATTGTGTCATTTCAGGTTGCTGTGCAAAAGAAAAGAAAAAAAAAAAAAAGATGCAAACATTAAAACATTGTAACATGATAATGTTTTAGAACTGAAAATTTTCATGTAATTCTTTAAAAATTAGCTTTAATCATATATGATAATGAGCACTCATAATCATAATGAACACACACACACACACAAAAAAGTAAAGATACAGCTGGTAAAACAAATGAAAAGTGTCATTGTAAAATAAAATATTATAAAAAAAGCATTATATGGAAATAAAATTGATGTGGCATAAAAGCTGGTTTTCTGAATTTTAAGCTGTTGCAAAAGTGATTTATGGGCAAATATAGGTTTCAACATTATTATTCGAAAAAGCCATTTTCATTTTTTAATATTAAAACATTAGTTAGAACTTCAAAATACCCTTTCATAGTGTGAACCTATTACTCAAAAAATACAACATGTCGTTTAGAAGCTCTAGGTCCAACCACTTGAAATACTTTGCATTTTGTACAGTATAAGTAGAATGCTACCTATAAGCAATATCATTTTATAACCATTCAGTAGTAAATACAAATACATTTACCTTGTAAAATTTTCTCAGATAAGATGTATTTATTAAAGGAAAAAGTCGACCTAAAATATATACATATTTTCTCATTTGATATAACTTTTGCTTTCAGTCTGTGGCTATATAGATAGCAGTTTAATCGATTAACTGCAATCGATTAATCTATTATGTAATGAGAGCTACATTAAAAGAGGATGGAAATATGTGACTATGATCGACGATTCAGCACTAAACTTCCATTTTTAAATCTCCACCAGTAATTATATTTACATTTTTTTGTCATGATTTTTGAATTCTATTACTTTATTGCAACTTGTTACTATTCTATTAATAAAAGAATTCGATCATGAAATAAAAGACTCTATTGTTCTGAATTTGAAAAAATTTAATATTTTCCCTTTTCACTGGAGCATTTGATTAACACTAAATGTATTATGGCTGGTAGCATGACCATTTTTAGAATGAAGTTTCAATGTATCAACAAAACGTTTGTGTTTTTAGTTTTAAATTTTAAAATCATAGAGATACCAGCAAAAGCCTTAGAGCAATTAAGATTTCAGAACACTTCAGATAAAGATTTATTTTTTGAGAAATCAATTATATATAAATACAGGTTTTAATATAATAACAGAAATATACATTTTCATTCAACATTTCATATTAAAATCTGGAAAAGACAAAATAAAAGTTTAAAGTACATTTAAATAAAAGTTATTATGGCAATGTATAATGCAAGATAAGAGTCACTTACATCAACAATGGGGAAATATATACAGCACATAACATTTTTTGATCGACATTAATCTTCCAAAGACATGTCAGTGGTATATAAAATTCATCAAATGTCTTTTTTTCATCAGTATCTAGCAGATAGTTCGAAACTATTCATCCAATAGTTTCATAGTTTAGATAATTCATGAAACAGTGCTTTAAACACAATCTGATGTAAAATCTTCCTTTTTATACAACATTGTTACTATAAAATGGACAGCAAAAGTTAAAAAAAAATGTTAAATCACATTTTTATTAGTATACAAAATTGAGAAAATTATTATTTTTAAATAAAAATCAGTATTTCAAAAGAAAAATGCTAATTTGTGAAGCACTGATAGAAATACTCTTAAGGAAATTGAAATTTTAATCACATTCATACTAAATTTTAATTCTTAATGAATATTTAGGACTTTTCTTCATGACCATTCATTGAAGCTTGATTTCAGCATAATACAATTTTTTTGTCTTTCATTATGACATACAAATGTTTGATAAGAAAAATGACTGTCTTCTTTTTAATACATTAATAAAAATGTATTTCTGAAATATATATCATAATTGATTATTATAATTATGGAATCTTATAATCAATTTTTCATAATTTCATTAACAAATGGCACTCTTTATATAGAATCAAAACTTAATAATGAGTAATCACATGATGCTCAGAAAATATTAAAATATTGCATTGTAATTAGGAACATGTAACTATATAGCATTTCAGAAGTTTATTACATCAAGAAATGAATATAAAATGTATTGCAAAATTTTGTCTCTACAAACCGGAAACATATCGAAAATAAAAGCGAATAAAAATTGTACTATTCATGGTTCAGTGATGCTCTGAAATTGCATAATCTTATTTTAAAGGAAAGAACATTCTGCTCTCTCATTCTATTAATACCATTCCTTTGTTTTATTGTCTGCCTGAAAAGTCAATTTATTTACATGAAATAAACAGAAAATAAAACCAATACAAGATAAATAATTGTGATAGTAATTTATTTTGTATGGATTACAAATTCTGTTACATTTAAATAATAATGTATGACTAGAGTTTGACCTATTCAAGATTTGCAATACTGACTATAAAAATGTTGTTGCATCTAACTGATATTTTTCAAGTCAGTATCCAAGGGCAAGACAATCATCTTTGTAGGCAGTATTTTTCTCCTGCCTGAAATTGGTAGTAGACAATGGTTATAAAAGAGATTATAAATGTTTAATCTTTAGTGATATATATTATAGTGTTTAATCGCTGGGATGCAGTTTAATACACAAGTGTTTTTCTGGACCAACTGAAACCAATTCCAAAACTAAACTTTATAACACACTTTGTTTATTAACTGGAATCTAATATATTTTTATTGTATAAAACAACTAGAAAGTTAGATAATAAATTTTCAATGTAATATTTTATTTTTAAAAGCTACTTTTTGCCAAAAAGTCAATAAAATTTATGAAAATAATTCCTAACACCTGATATTAAAATATTGTCTTGAAGAACAGAATATTAGGCAATGAGTATATTATTAATTTTTAATGTACATTTATCACATGAAAATATTTATAATATAATAGAAAAATAGTACTTCCTCATCTTCAATTGACTCAAAAGATAAAATTTTACAGAATTCAAAGACAGTTAATGGTTGATTTCTCAATAAAAAATAGTTTTGATAGCTATTACAGATCATAGTTTTGTTTTCTTTGTAGCTGTGATGTGCGTGGATTTTTGTAATATCTTATTTCAGAACTAGATTAACTATAAATGAATAAAATACAAATTAATAAAAATTTTAATGTTTACTATTTGAAATGAATATTGTCTAGTCCCTGTTTGTGAGTATCAAAAATAGAAAATAATAATACAAAGATGTTAGAACTAACATTAGATAAAACTACAGCATAGATAATAGAAAATGAAACATTCAATAAAATCGATTTTTTTTAATCTTAGAAATCTTTATTTTATATGTAATGATAAATTATTACTACTTGGGAGGAAGGGCCGAGACCATTATCATTTTTATGATTTATTGGATTCTCTTAATAGTGTGTAATTAATAAATAACCATCATGGCAATAACTGAATTATTCAATTAAATTTTTTTAGGATGGGAGGTAGATATTTCTTTACTAACACTCATTTTTGGAATTTTTTTTTTTTATCATTCATTTCTCAAGGTTCTGAAATGCATGCAGTGATAATTTAGCATTTTTAGGAGCAATTATTTTTCTTATTTTGTTTACAGTGCTCGGAATAGTTATTTTAATTCTAACTCCCAATATATCACTTTCTTCAAAGGATTTAATTTCATTAAGCATTTGCACTTTTTTATTTTATATATAAACATATTTACACATTTCTTTCAAAATTTTTTTAGGATGGGAGATAGATAAAATTGATAAATATTCATGAATATTTACCTACTAGATCAAATATTAATTTCCTGGAAATATCAATGATCATCAAAGTACAGCCAATAGAACTGTTATTAAGCACTTTAAAAACAATTATCAAAATGAAATTCCTATGTTGTATGAAATGATAACATGTGGCAGTGTAAGATGGTTTAATGAGACATATAATGGAACTAACAGATGGAAATAAACATATACAAAACAAATATACTGCAAAAGTGGAATCACAGAAGAATGGAACATTATAAGACAACACAATCTAATTCCCCCCCCCCTTTCAAGTACACAATCATTTTGATCATCTTTCCTATACTTAAGCATATTTTAACTTGCACAGTGCCTTCCTTGCCTTACTGATTAATTTAAGAGTAAATCTACAAATTTTCACTATTTTAATTTCTATAAAAGATTTCAATTTTAACACAGTTAATCACACATTCAGAAGTAAGTGGCACATACACAAACCAAAACATTATAATTGTCACATCACATTATTAAACACAATTATAATCAGTAAAGGGATATGAGGTAATTCGTGTGTTTAGAGAAAAATAAAATTTACAATTACACAAAAAGATTTAAAACAAGAAATGATTTAATAAAAATATTAAATGACACATTTAAAATAAATTGTGTGAAAAATAATATTTAACAATTATAAATCTGCTTTAATAACAATACACATAAAAATGCTATTTTCATTGTATATCTAAAATAATAAATTTATTAAATAAATGATATCAATAAATATAATTATGAAACAATAACTCGCACTTTAACTTTACTGTTGAAGCATTTAAAAAATTTTCCTAACAAATTACTAGTATGTTATTTAATACTATAACATTTAATATATGTTAGATTCAGCATGCTTTTCTACATTCTTTCTGTAAGTATAATGCATGATTCAGCACTCTGCATAATACTAATGCTTAAATAAACCTATATAGTATTTGCCAAGATATTTCCATTTTAGAAATCTCTATATAACAACAAAATTGGCTTCATTCCAGCAAAATTCAGAAACAAATAATGGCATAAACATGTTTCATAAGAGAATGCAATTCATAAAAAAAAACATCTTTACATCTGAATAGTGCAAGTTTTTAAATTGTATTTTAAGAAATATCACTATATTTTTTTTATGAATGACTTCAAATAAAAGAAAACAGTATTAAAACAATACAAAAGAAAACAATATTAAAGCAGGTACATTCCATCAGAGCTAGGTGAAAACCCAAATACCAAGTCAATATTAGTGAAAAGAATAAATATAGAATTAAAGAGGAAGAAATTAAGAATCTACGATAAAAGGGATGAATTCAACTTTAAAATAATTAAGCTTAATAATTACCATTCTAATCTAAACACTAAAATTTCCAAAAATTTAATTTTCTCACAATTTAATAAGATTAAAAGAGTTTGTAATGCCAAAATTTCTTATATTGAAGCACCAAATAATGTCATTAAAAACTTCACTACTAATGAATTTCTCAGAAACAACTGCAATATGGAAGTTCTAACAAGAGAAAAAATGACTTCATACAGGACTTTTGGCAGGGTTAAAAATAGATTTTCGGTTACATGTCAACTAACTCAATAGATGGCGCTGAGACCCTCCAATTGTTTATTGCTTTAAATGATGTGGCGTTTTTATGCAGTAAGGATGCAGGAAACATGATAAAAGCCTTTTTTGTAGAGATTTTACCTGTTGCTGGTATGTTCTTTCCTTTTTGTTTCTATGAGTGTTCTTTTATAGTTTATATTATTATAATTTTTGCTTCAATTGGAGATTATAATTTGTTGTTCTATTTCTGTAAAAAATGATTTATCTCTAAGGCCTCAATTTCAGGGGCTTTTTGGGTCACAAGGGGTTAATACTGTCGGACAAAGTCAGACCCCTAACAGAAAAAATCCCTTGTTTGAATCCGTGCCTGAGGGTGACCCTTGAGAAAGTCTTCAGGCCGGATTCTTAATTTCTTCCTTTTTAATTCTATATTTATTCTTTTCACTAATATTGACTTGGTAATTTTACTTATTAGGTTAAGTTCATCTGTGTTTTAATAGTAGCAGCATTAGTGCTCTCTAAATACAATTATATCATTTTTAGTTTTATTCGGAAATAATCTTTAATTTTTTTAGTTTGCTTTCATAAATAAATTTTAATTTTAATTGAAATTTCATAATGCATATATTTTTGATTTTCTTATATATATATATATATATTGTTGTTAAGAGGATTTTTTAAAAAAAAATTTGGTAAAATAAGCAAAACAAAATTAAAAGAAATTTCAGAGGGTGTCACAGCCCTAAAGAAGAACCAACTGGCTTGAGTTATAAAACAATAAAATAAATATATTGAACCTCAGTTGAATTGATATTCAAGATAACATAACATTGCCCTTTGTGTAAACATCAAGACATATTTATACATATTCTATGAATGAAAAAATACTGGATTTTGGCCCTCTTCCAATTAAAATTAAGTTCTTGAAATTAAGACATTACAAGACTGTGGTATTTTCCTAGCATTTGACAATCAATCATCAGTTGGCATGCTTACCAGGAATTATCATCACTATGGTTTACCTAAATAAAAGGGATGCAGCTTTATGAAAATAGAATAGGGCCTGTAAACTTGGGCTTATATGATTAGTGATATTCATCATACATCATTTGAGTGATTATGGAATTATGTATAAGTAGAAAGCCATTAGTGATGTTTGAAATAAATTCCCATCAATTCTATGTAACAATTAGATTGGGGTTCTACTTATAGAATAGTATCTACATATATATGTAGGTAGGATATTTATTTTTGTTACAAAAATTTGTAACAAAAACAAATAACATATTTCACATTGGAAAATATTTCTTTGTGCCCATGTATATTAAAATAACTTCATCTAGTTTTATTTAATAAAAAAATGCTTTTTCTCTTCTTGAAATCCTATTTGGACTTGAAATATTTCATAATTTGCCCTCACTGTTGCATACGGTGAAAATGTTATTCTTCATGTAGATAGAGAACCCATAAAATTTAAGGCTAATAATCAAAATCTTTTAGAAACAGAAAAGAAAAGTCTTGGCTACATTGGTACATTATTTAGATAATTTTTCAAATGAAGCAAAGGAATTTGAAAAGTTTATTCCAAAGATAAAAACATATAATTTCTATTTATATGTGCAATATAGATATAGTATATTTTTAAAAACCAGCATACATCATAGATTCTTTCAATCTAACATGGTTCTTTTTTTATTTAATACTGTACAAAGGATGAGATAAAAACAGTATCTGTACTTACATAAATAAGCTCATGAATTTCAAAAATTTGTCGGATTAACACTTGGTTAAAATATTCATTGGCATTAAAAATCTTACATGTACAAAGTGAAGAACTGTTCATGAGGTATCAAGTCGAATTGTTCGTAGTTTTAAACGGTCTGCAAGTATACAGGCTGCTTCATTTGAGCCTCCACAGTATTTTGAAGATGAAAAAACTGTCAGAAGTTTTCCATTTAATTGAACCTGAAACAGGATATTTGGGAACTTAAATTTTAGAAACATGATATACGTAAGTATATACATATATCTTCAATGAAATATAACAATTTACAATGATATCCTAAATAAAAGTTAAACCATAAATTCAAAATGACTCGTAATAGAAAATCAATCATGAAAAAAATATTTCAATTTGTGTTTACTACTTTTATCAGATTGTCAAACATGCAGCACATTTTAATATCTACTTGAACATCTTTTTTTAGAGAAAATATTAACTAAATATTATTTTGGCTATAAATATGCTTTTCAAAATCTAAGGATAGCTTTTTTTTATATATTTTCATAACTATATTAAAATTTTGCACAGCAGTATAACAGTGAAACTGGATTTTCCTCCCCTCTGCAAATAGCAATAATTTTTAATAGTTAGCAGTAGTCAATATTTTTAATTATATTTACACCATGGTAGTTTTAATTTATTTCCAGGTACTTATTATCAAAAAAAGTGAAATATATATGAGCTTACACATTTCACAAAATTTTGCGCTACTAAAGATATGTTTATTTCTTTTCTACAAATTAGAATAGAAAATTATTATTCCTATATTCAGAATATCACTTTCCAAAAAATTTGATAAAAAGTACAAAGAAATTAGGAATATATGATGAACTTTTAGCAAAGTGTTGCATCATATCACTTACAAATGGCAATTTTAAATGCATTAACATTTAAAAAAGTACTCATCAATTTATTATAAAACTTCAGCAAAAACTACTGTAAGTTCAATAAACACTTTGGATACTTCATAATAGCAAATTTCCCGAGTTTGAAATAAATAATTTAACTTAATAGTTTTTGATTAACTCAGCACCAATTTATTAAAAAAAATTAACTTATCATACAAGATTTAAAAAAAATAATAATAATTCTTGAAATAATTATGCATGCCTTAAAAGTTAGGATGATATTTAAAAAAAATACAGGAGTCTTATAGTAAAGCAGTTAACAGAAGAATATCTATTTCTTGAAGAGAAAAGTAATTAGACATAACAAAAATATTTAATAAATCTCTCCCCAAACTTCACACCTCTCTAGCAGCATCAAAACATTACAATATGATAATAGAGCTTAAAAATGGTAAAAAAAAAAAAAAAAAAAAAAAAAAAATTAGCTTTAGAATTAATGTCTACACTTTTTCATAGTACAAAAGCAAAAGCATATTAAAGAAGGTTTTGATGGGAAAAAAAATGAAAATCATTTTAATTTCTTTACAACAATGATATATATAAAAATGAAATGTTTTAAAAATTAATATTGCAAAATTTAGTAAAGATAAAGGAAAAAAAAAAAAAAAAAACATTGCATGAAAATAAAACTAATATCACTGAAAAGCTAATGTTCTTTTAATTTTATAATGGAGTAAAAATAGTTTTTGGGTGATAATATGCAAAAAATTTGAAAAACTATCACTTAATGAGCACTTATAGGCCAAAAAGTAATTACATGTTAAATTTGATAGCTCTAAATTCAATGTTTGCTTTGAAAAATTTGCATTATGTGTACAATAAGAATGATTACAACTGACAATTTATAGAAAAACATTTAAATTACTAACTATTAAGCTATAATTTATTCATATGTAAGTATAAAATATATAATAGGAATATATTTAACTATCAATTTGCATCAGGAAAACAATTTGTTAACTTATTAATTAGCATTGATCCTTGAGTCTGGTGCCTTAGACTGCTGATATAAAACAAGTGTTAATTATAAAAACTATATACATTTACAAAAGCTATACAAAAAGAAAAAAAGAAAAAAACTCACTTTAAAACCTGCTTGCTGCACTTCATGAGCTCGAATGACATGAGATAAAACATTCGTTTTAAGAAAATTTTCCAAAGCTTCACTTGTGAATACATGAGCAGTTCCTCTTTTAATATTTGGCAAGAAACCCATAGAATCTGGTTTATCATCGATTGGTGTAGTGACACTGTCCATGCTATTCAGTGAAAAAAATAGAGAAATCTCAATGATACCAGAGTCAATAAATTAAGCTTTTTTATTTATAGCTTTGTTTCATTTTTAAAATGAGTTTCAAAAATAAATAAAAAGAAATAATTATAAAATAATTAAATAAATATAAGAATTTGCCTATTACTGAAATTTTCTAGCTATATCCCCAGGTTTTATAGCAAAATAGAAATAAAAATAAAATCCATAGTAATTAAATAAATGACAGCATTCTAATCTTCAACGATATCATTTTTTTTCTTTTTACACACTATTTTGTAATAATAATAATAATAAGTAAATAATCTATATAAGGAAATTTCTGAAGAACCATGGAAATTCATGTTCAATTTATAATTACTTTAGAAAAAAAATTGTTATAAAACTTTAAATATTAAATATAGACAATTATTTCATAACATATTGAATAAATAAAATTAATAATTAATTAAGACTGAAAAATTCTATGTATTAATTGCCCTTTTTGTCAGTTAAAACTACTAATAAAAACATTTTTTTAAAAATATTCTTAAATTATACATTATATTAAAATACGAAAAAAATATAAAATATTTGCAATTTAGCTTAAATATATTTTTAAGTTATTAATTCACAATCAACCACAAGCCATGTACAACAAATTTTAAAGGCGAATAAATCAACAACTCACGAGTGAAAAGTATTTAACTTGTTAACCTCATTTGGTCATGGAATAATTCATCATATGTAGTTAATAGATTAACAAGACAATGATGCTATTATGAAAACCAAATTCAAATGGTTCAATTTCAAAGAACAGATAAATCTCAGAGGCCTTACTAACCATTGTAATAAAGCTTTAAAAAATACTTTAATCCAATGCCAGACAATAAATTCCCAGTTTGCTATTTAAAATAACATTACTTTTTTTACAGATAGTAGAACCTTCAGTCTACTAAAAGCATTTATAAAAAAAGGAATCTAAGAAAGAAAATTGAAAGTTTTGGACACAGTACTTGATTGGATCATTCCACATCAATTCCCAAGCTAAAGGGCTTTCTTTTTCAGGATCTGGTAAAGGTTTTGGTATTTCATTGATGACACTGATCAACCCACCACCAAACCAGGGAGGTGGGATTCCTCCATGGGCACAAAACACCTAATGATGAAAAGAGCTATTATTTTTATAAAAATGAACAAATAAATTCAATTTATCAAAAAAGGAGAAGAAAACAAACATACCATTCCATCTACTACTGCAGCCAGAGGCATAACATCAAAACAATCATTTATGGCATTCCATACTTCAGTTCCAAGTCTTTCACCAAACTTTGACAAACATTCTCTAAAATTGTTGTTTAATATCAATATTTAAACATGAACTAATATCTCGAATAAATATTTTACGAAAATATGGATGAAAAAGTGATATCAATCTTGTTTATTGAGTTTTTAAAATTGGCAAATTTGAACTTAAGTTACCTATAAAATGTAAACATCTGTTGAACTTGGCGAACTTCATGATTTCCACGCAACAGAAAGAATTTCTCTGAAGCTAAAATTTTTTGTGAGAAAAGGTAGGCAATGACCTGTGTGGGAAAAAAAAAAATGCATAAATTTTACATGGAATATAAAATAATTTTCAGTGAATATTTAAATAAGAAATTTTCATGAAGTAAAAATTAAAAAATTGCTAAACAAATATAATTAAAAGTTTTAAACTGCTATTTTCACAAAACAGTTTCTGAATATAAACTTATATGCAACATGCAGTTTTTACTCATGTAAAGTGTCTTTTTATAATAAGAAAAAGTTCATCATATTGCAAATCTGAATTAAAAAACAAAGTTAAACACTAGTTAAAGCAATATATCATTTAATATAGTAATTTATGTAATAGAATATTTTATGTAAAAAAGTCTTTATTGTATAGCTAGCAAATGTAATGCTTGAAATTTTTTCTACAAAGAAAAAAAAATTCTGATTCCATGCCCCAAAAAATTCATTTTACTCATTGAATGATTCAAAAGTGATCCTATTTAATTGCTTTCTTTAATAAAATATACAAGCTTTTCAATTACCTTTAGTCTATTTGTATTTAAATACACAACACTGCTTCAAGACTCTGCAACTATAACCCACTGGTTATTTAAATGGTATAATGTGCATAAAGTGGGAGAGACGTCGAAAGATGCTATCCATCTCTGTGACTTATGTTCGACATCTGACATTTATTGATTAAAATTTGATTAGGGGTCTGGTTGGTTGGTCTTATATTTCATAAAAGAAAGCGAGAGGAATGAGTTGTTTGAAATCCAAATCGGAAATGGCTTTGGCTTATTAAGCAAACTATCAGAGAGAAACTGAAAACTTATGCTAATCTACATAAAGGACTTACAGTTTGTTTATTATTACAAAATTCAGAAAAATAATAAAATTATTAACAAAAACATAGAAATAATAAAAATAATAAAAAGGAATAGGACAAAAAACGAAAAAAATACAAATACAAAAAAATGCTATGTACAAACACAAAAATAATAGGAAATAAATATATACATGTATCGTGCTACTTTTGGGAATAGCGTTCTTGAAATCTAAACAGATCTTGATTTTCTTCAAAATGATGAATATTTAAAAACAGCAATATTTTATGAGTAGTCATGATGTAAACACAAAACTTACTTCTACTCCATGTTGACCTCGATCAACATAATCTCCAAGAAAGAGAAAACTTGCAGGAGTTAAGAGAGGTCCCATGCGCCAAAGAGTCTTTTCAAAGCACACAAGGTCAGAGAAATTACCATGAATATCACCTGTAATCATGTAAAACTTCATTTACACTTAGCAAGTTCTACTTTTATAATGAAAGTAAGCTATGATATTATAAATGGAACGTTCATTTCTATAGAAGCAGAGAAAAAATTAGACATTTAATCTATATTCATCGTAAAATAAAGGAAATTTTAATTGCAGGCCAATTTTTTTTTATAAATTTGAATTAGCTCAAATAAACTATTAAAATGTTTCTATAATCATTTATGGTTACACATTTTTTTAAGAATGCTAACAGGGCCTGTATGCAGCCACAAGATTCCTGCCCAAATCACAATACAATAACTTCTTATTTTCTGCAGTTCTTTGGCTGCAAATCTCTTATTTAGATGTCATAAACTGTCTCAACATTGGATGATCCCTTTCATTTAGCTTTGGTTTCCATCAACTATTGTATTTGGCAGATATTTTCCTTTTTATGTGGTATGCAGGTCATTGTCTTTAACACTATAATTCAAAGAGCAAATACTCTCTCTGTTAATGATTACAATGACAGAGAGTTCACCAAATATCTACAAGTTGCCTTTTCTTAAAATCCACAATCGATCATATTTGCATGTATATTTATAAACTAATGGTTGTTTCTTGACATATGAAAGTCATTTCTTTGGAAAATCTGTGATTATGAAATAGATGAAGGAAATATCATTAGTTTAAATATAAATGCTCCAAATAAACTAATATAGGAAAAATTCTTCCCACACAGCTAGAGATCAATGAGAATTTTCTGACTGGCACAACATAATATCAGAGAAATAAAGAATATTGATAAAATATGTTGGAAATTCTATTACATATAACACTTTTCTAGTTTAATAATATGAAACATATTATGCATTGCTAAAAATGTTATATAATAATCTCAAGTATGTTATTTATTGTTTTTATTAATATTACATTTAATTATCTTTTATTTAAATTACTATTAACTTACTATTTTCGTTTAAAATATTCTCCATCTTATAGTTTATATTATCACTGCTATATTTTTTTGATTCTTTAAAAATCTCAATATTACTCATGAGTTTCATATACTTGTTCTCAGACTTGTTACATCTTCTAAATTCTATAATATTTTTAGTTTTCATATTTTCTAAATTTTAATTCATTGTATATTTAAATTGTAGTTTCTATTTTCTTGACATTGTTGAAAGAATAATGGACTCTTCCATGTCTGCCTATTTATCTTGTCAGATCTGATTTTCCCTGCACTGATAATTAAATTACCCGCATGGTGTAGAAAGATCAAGTTTTTTTTTTTTTTTAATGCGGATAGCCTAATTGTATGCAAAAGATGTTAGTACTTTATAAATATATATTATTATTAACTCAAAATGAAAGGGACATCATGAATACGTAGATGAGAAGCTGCCAGATTATTAAGTGGATTCTTGCTCCTCCAGGAGTGACGGGGCTGTATCCACTCTATTTTCAATGATAAAGCACACCTCCAATATAAAAGGTTTAAGGTAAGGCCATAAATGATCATTATGTAATAAAGTTACAATTTCTACATTGTTATTGTGGTGGTTCTGTTAATAAGTACACTAGGCACTAAGGCAGGACAGAGTAAAAACAAAGACCCTGAATATGAATAGTAATTTCCATTATTTTAATAACGCCTTTAGATAACTAGCAGTAGTATATTAGTGTTCATTACATATCCTATTTACCATAATAATTAATACAAATTTCTTTACATGAATAATTACATGTATTCAAAAACTATTTAGGTCTCAAAGAACGAAATCAAATAATTAATACATTAATAAGTCAATTTAATCAAGTTTAATTAATAAAAGTTAATCAACAGTTTGTTCACTCACCCAACACATAAGCAGGAGAGCTCACATGAAGTAACCTGTCTTCTTTGCTGATTATATCATAAACTGTACGACATAGGTTTATAAGACATCTCCCCAATGCTTCACGGTCTGTATTTCCCCAATTGAAAGCTTCTTTTGGTGTCCGATTGGAAGTGGGGTCTCTTTTTATGCAGTGCTCAAAGTAAGAAAGTCCTTGCAACATTTCATTGGCCTGAGATTGCTGGATAAAACAAAATAAAGGATTTTAAAGATCATTTAACATGGCATTTCGAATAAAACAAGCATACATATATCTACAAAGCATAAAACACTAAGTTTTTTTTATCAAGTTAAAAATTAAATTATTCTTCCACTTTCAAATTACATTAGAACTGCTTTAGGAAAATTTTTGTAAGACATGAATATAGGGTGTAAGCCAACAAAAATGTTACAACAATAAAGAGCTCATTAATATTTACTTTAAATCAAAATTAGAATTTTGCCAGCAAAAAATAAGCCTTACAAAATAAATAAAAAAAAGCACTAGATAACATAAATTGAGTGCAAATAGATCTTGTAAATTAGAGCTATGGCTAAGCAGGGGATACTATCTCAGTTTGAACCACCTTTTATTAAACCATTGCATGATGCTAGTGAAGGACCAGACCAATGTTCATGATGGGCTTTTGATAGAGTCGGTTTTCATAATTTTCTGGCCCAAAACTGAGATAGTTAAAAAGAAATTTCAGCTCTGTGATTGTAAAAAAGTCAACTCTTTCAATCTAATCTTTAGGAGAACAATAATTTTGAAAATTGGATGTTTAAGACCATTGAAATAGAGAAGTTACAAAAAATTACATTCACATGCTGCAATCAGTGTTTAAAACAATAAGTATATTGCATACAATTATTATAATAGTAAATAACAGAAATGTTAACGATATATAAAATGAAACTTCTTACAGTAACTAATAGAAATAACAAAAAATGACTTTGGGTTAAACTAAAACAAATTTTATTTCATTTTTTTCCCATGTCATTTTTAAATTTCCATAGCTGAATGAAATCACAAAGAATATGTTCTTAAAATGTTTTGAGAATTTTTACATAAAAAAAATCAAAGCAGTGCATTTTTTTTTTTTTTTTTTTTTTTTTGCATAATTATACATGTGAAAAATATATGTAGTAACATGGTTTTTTATATGTATAAAGAATTAGCATTGTCATTGTACATGCTAAGCAGCCAAAATAAAGAACAAAATGTATATTGTATGTATTTTAATGTAAATGTATTTTAATTATTATATTTACATATAGTAAATCAGATTTTTTTTGAAATAGAATGCAAATAATAATAAAGAACTTCTTGGAAAAGCACATTTGCAGCTCCTCTTTCAGGTTTGAGAATAACAATACACAGAGAGAAAATGACTATGAGGCAGCCAATATACTAACCATGATAGCATTCCATCCAACAACCACTTATTAATTCTACTTTTTAATGTACTTTTGCTTTTAAAAAGATCTTCACTTGAAAATGCAGTCACTTGGATTGTAGTGATCTTTACTCAGAATTTTAGAATGAAGATAAGCCACCTTATCTTCATGGAATCTAATCTTCTGTCCCCTTATCTAATGGAATTATAATAAGGGAATGTAGTCAATTCCAACAATTCCCTTATTATAATTCAAATGTGCAATTTAAGTCTCTTGTTATATAATAAAACAGTATTTTATCTGAGAAATTACAAATATTTTTTGAGGCAATAAAAGTTAATCTCAGTATTTCAATATGAAGCTTAACAATAAAGATTTTTGTTATTACATAAGGAATTTCCAAAAATCATTTTTTAGTGATTACTTTATAAATGTCAAATTTTTAAGTACCATGATTGGCAGATTTCATAACAAGTAATTTCAGTGAAATGTATTTAGTTTTATAAATGCAATAACTGATGAGAATAAAAACAGCTAGCATTGTTATTGGACTTCAGAATAAAAGAAATATCAATCGCAAGGCTTTGATTTAATTCTCTCTGAACCTTAACTATTAGGGGCTTTCCTTATAGGGTCTTGAGAAAGGAAACAAAACTTCAGTTTTTGTGGTAAGTATTAAACTCATACTATATTTTTGATTTCTCTTGACTTTGTAAACATGCATTCTACTTAATTACACATCTATGATTTGACCTAAAATTTGAATTTCCAGGCAAAAGTGGAAAAATTGTGCAAGACTAAACAAATGAACAGAGAAGAAAGAATTAGTGGAATATAAGAATAATAAAACAATATTTGTGTCAGATATATTTTGTAATAGAGTTAATATTCTAAAGAAGATTATTTTATAAATATGATAAAAAATCAATTAACTACAATGCATCCAACTATATAATGATAATTTATAGTTGAAAACATCAAAGTTTTTTAAAAATAGTTACAGCAGGTTATGATTGCATTTTTTATTTCTTAAATCATTTCTTCATAGTAATTATTTTAAAAGTAAAGCCTACAAACTGGATTAGACTTAAGATATGGTATTGTCTTTTCACCAAGTTTGTTAATCTTGAATATTGATGTTGATCAAAAATCTTGATAGCACAAAATCTAATATCAAATTTGATCAGTTATCACTTGAAAAAATTCAAGTTTAGCATACTTTTAGGTAATAGCATACTTTTTTAAAAAAACCAGATTAATATATTTTTAATCTATGTAACATTAAAAATTATTTTTTTACAATTACTTTTCATTTTTCAGCATAATATTGTATCAATTTTATAGACTTTATTGGGGGTATTTATAAGCACAGAAACATTATATATTTCTTCATTATATACTGAAGAGTTTAAATGCAAACTATTATCATTTTTAGAATAAGATATTTAAAACAAGCTCTCCATTTCATAGTAGAAATATAAGGGGCAGAGGATAAAAAATTTTTAATAAAAAAGTTTTAATAAACAAAAAAAATAAATTTATTTAAAAAAAATTAAATTGGTAAATGAAAAATTACTTACAAAATGCTTTTTCCTGTTACAAAAAAAAAAAAAAAAAAAAAATCAGAATAATTTTTACAAAGTGCTTACCAAATTAAAGGAATCCACTGATGAAACTCTTTCAATTCTTAGTTTTGAAGAGAATTTAACAGTTTTACTCAATGCAGCTGTGCCTGAAAAGAAAAAGAAAAAAAAAAAAAAAAAAAAAGATTTAACATTTTACTATCAATCAAATAATATATTATTAATCCGTAATAAGTAATTTATCATGCATTATTTCATTTTAATTTGAATTAGACAATAATAGTACTACCCATATAATAATACAAAAGCCTCCTGAAGCTATAAAAGTGATATTTTGGACAGATCTTGAAATTTTGAACTATGGCCAGATGATGAGAACCACACGTGAACTGGCCACAAAATCAAAATTTCAGTATCACATCAACATGGATAGATCAAGCATCATGTCCACTTAAAGCATATCTCTTATGGAGCCATGCATTAACAAGCCATTTTACTACTAGACCACTGCATGCTCCTATCAATATTTATGTCATTAATTAACTGGGACAATGTTTCCAAAAACTTTGAAAAATCGGTAATTAGTTTTTATGGCAATATTTCATCTTTTAGTAAAATGTATGCTAAAGTTTGAATAACATATAATCAATCTAAAAAAATGCAAATGAGAGGGGAAAAAATTATATATCCAACTAACGCTATTAAAATTCAAAGGAAAATTTGTCCAATAATAATGCTTTGTGTGGCTCAATTTCTTTAAAAAACAGTAACCAAAACATAGAGATAGGAAATGCAAATAAAATATTTGAAAAAATATGACCTCAACTTTAATTTCTATACTTGTTTGCAATAATTTTGTCACAAAATGAAAAAGTAAGGTCCTGATAAATATTATTTTTATAACATCTACAACACAATATTCAAAAATTAATATAAGTAAAATATATTTTGTTAAAAATTTATAACATTTATTACAGAACTAGTTACTTTTGGCAAGCAGCTGCTTTGCCAGGAATATTTGTTACATTTTATTTCAATTAAATCATTTCAATATAACTTCATATATAATATAGGATAAAATTGCCAGACATTCAAATTTTGTTACTTTAATATTCTTACATATGTTTTGTTCATTGTTACATGAATCTTTTTAATGAAGATCAATTCTCTGATATCATAGTGCGGTCAAAAATGTAAATATCCAATTCATTTATTTTCTAAATTTTGTAATGCTGTAACTTAACTTTTTTATTCCTCTCATAAATTATAAAAATATTAAACAAAATTCTTCATTATTAACTTTAAACAATAGAAGAAAAACCATGTGATCAAATATTTAATGAAATAATAGAACAGTTTGAAATTCAGGGCAACAATGTTCACCTTATTTTTTAATAAATTAGATATTTAATTAAAATTTTACACAAAAAGCCTTCTGAGGTATATATTTAGTAGCTTTAATGCAAATGATCTGACCTGCAGAGTGCCAACACACATATTCTTTATTACAAGTAGAGATTAGGCACATTTGGCAACTACTTGGTTTCCTGCAGATATTGATTATACATAAATTTGGTTAAATTATTTAGATAAAACTTCAGATCCTTAATTTAAGTTTATGTAAGGTCTCATCAGACAGCTGAAAATATGCTTAACAAGAAAATATTCCTGTGAAGCCATAAATAATATTCTTAAACAAGTGTTTTTAAACAAACAATTTTTTTTAACATAAGTATTCAAAATCAACAATGAAAAGTTTTCATATAATAGAAGAAGTTATAAATCTTACCTTCCATATCCCAAAGTGAATTTACTCCAACTAAGGTACCAGATCGCCTGACTTTAACAGAGTGAGTAGCTAAATCATACTTTTTTTCAAACATAGCTCCATTCAGTCTTTCCAGGATATTATCTAGATTAAAATATATTAAATTCTGTATATAATATTTTTAAAAAAATTCTAAATTAAAAAAGTTTCCAATATTTAACAAAAATAATGTTTTCCAAAAGCCATTGAAAGTAGAATGATAAATAAAGTAATCAATTTCAGCAAAATTGTTTTTAAAAATACTTTTATTAGTATACAAAAAATAAGAATGCTTAAACAATTATTTTTTAGTCTTTAATTTATAATACATTAATATAATTATATTATTATGGTATTTTATATATTATATATAATTATTATAGTATTATGAAATTTTGAAGTCAATTTCTTTAGATTCATTAGAAGGTGATGTTATTTGCATGGAACCAAATTTTCAATGAAATTAATTAATTTATTACTTATTTAGAATTGAATTCTAAAAATATTAAAACACCTTACTGTTATTGAGAATACATATGTGTATAGAATTTCAGACCTCTAGCACTTCAGAAAATGCATTTAAAATCTATAATTAAATTCTAGCTTTACAAATATGGTAAATAAAAGAATATTAATACAGTAACATACCTGGAGAAGTTTCTCTAGGTCTTTTCTTTGGCTGAGAAGTTTCACTTTTAGCTTGAATGGTAAAACCACTGAAAGAATTTTTGAATGTATTTAAAAGACTTTTTAATAAAAGATAGTTTGACACCAATAATAAATCTTTATTATAAATTTTATATCTTGTACTTTTTAATATTTTTTGTCTGATAATTTAGCAAAGACAAAAAGAAGAGCAATTACTTTTTATTAAAAATCCCCATTAATACTGATTCTGGAGTTCTGAATAAACTTGATGTGCCTCTGAATTTCAACTGGCCAACTGTCTGAAGAAAATTTGGAAGAGTCAATTTTATTTTCCCTTGAAGCTGAAAAGTTCTAAAACATGAAAGCAAATCAAATAAGCTTAAAAGGAATTTGGGATCATGGTTATAAATTAGTAAAACTGGTATAGAATCCAAAAGTCTTTTTCAAAAGAAATCACTCCTACTTAGTATTTCAAAACTTAATTTTTAAAAAATAAATATTTACCATTTTAACATAATTTGAAAAAGATCAAGACACTTATGAAAATTATACAGATACTAATAGAACTAATGGTTAAAATTTTCATGTAAATCATAATAAGTTAACATAAATTACAGATCAGTTAGAGTCAATTTTAAAATAATACCTTGAACTAGGAGCTAATTGAAATTTGTAGATGCAATAAAAGCTAGCAATAGTGAACTTTAAATAGTGTGGTATTCAGTAAGTTTTTATGTACTTATTGATTATAGTGATAAGAGAGATAAATAAGGTTAGTAATTTAGTTCAAGATTGCTAAATTTATTACATGCTGACAAAAGCACACGTTGAAATATTTTTATTTAATGTGGAATTTTATAAATAAATATTTAATGTTCAAAAATTTACACTTAAAACTATATGAAATATAAAAGGAAAATTTACATTAAGAGATTATTTGGCAATTATTAAAATTGATGGTACAAGATCATTTTAAATTTGTTCAATAATAAAGAGGCATTTAATAAATTCATCAATAAACAATAAATTAAAAGAACAAAGCAATGTTTAAAGATGTTATAGTTTTCATGGGAAGTTATCAGTTCACTTAAAATAAGACAAATGTCTTGACTTCAAATTTAATTAAATGCAGATATTCAGATTTAATCATCATACAAGGAAGACATCAAGTAAAAATTTAAATTAAGCACCTTTCACTGAATACAATTATTAAAATATTTATTTTCATTTTATCAAATTTCACATTGCATAAAATAAATTCATAGATAATTAGAAAATACATTTTTTTACTTTGCATGTTCTTCAACTGCTTTATCCAATTGGGCATCATCCATTACAATATCTTTCAGATTATTTATATCAGAAATCATAGATCTGAAACAAAAAAAAAAAAAAAACATTAAAAAATTTAGGAAATAAAAAAAAATTAAATAACTCATTAAATTACTTTTATTTTACATTTTCAGCAACATGACATATTTTTTAAATTAAAATAAGTTAAAATTAAAATATTTTTTCAATATTTAAATTTAAACACATTTTTATATGTTCAAATTGAAAAGTGAATCCTAATTTTCTTAAAACAATATTATTATACAATGTATAGCTTTTTTTAAATTGCAAGTAAGTATATTTTTTATTTATCAGCAAATGATTGTTTGGTATTTTTCAAATATAAATCAACTAAATATTCTATAATGTATCCCCAAATGCAAACATATAAAATGAAAAGTTTAATTAATTATACCTGAATTCAGAGTTTTCTAAAGCCCCATCATTATTGCTATCATAATAGCGGAATATGTATCGGCATCTCATCTCAGCTGGTGAGCCTCCATGAGGTGTACTCTGATTCATTGCAGCTAGCCCAATTAAGACATCTTTAAATGATAAATGCCCAATAGAATTCAAATCAAAGGCTCTAAAGAAAAACCATTTAAAGAGAAATATTAATAAATAATAAATATGTTAAGTACACTGAAGTTTTCAAACATAAATAATTTAATTACGATAGGAAAAAACAAGAGTGTTCTCACTCAAAATTTGTCTACTTGCAGAAAATGCCATTTACAATCAAAACCAATTGTGTTCATATATTATGCAATCAAATACTTGACTTCAATAAAAATACGTAAAAAAGTTATCAAAATTGTTTTTTTTTATTCATAGTTTGACTCTATAGTTTTTAATTTAATATTTTTGAAGTTTCTTGGGTATCATATTAGAGCCTATAATCAGATGAAATACTTTTAAGCATTCTAAAAACTGAAAAAATCTATTAAATGAAGTAAAACTGACAATCCTGTAATACTTTTTAATTTAACATTTTAGAATTTTGATTTTACTCATAGTCATTAAGGTTATAAGTAAATGATGTTACAGTCAACTGTATGAAAATGACACAATAGTTATAGCATGAAAATTAAGTTCTAGTCATTGCATGAAAATGAAATTATAATCATTACATGAAAAATAATTTCTAAATCAAGTTGAAAAAAATTATAAAAATTATATCAAATTAATCCAAAGTGTAAAATACTTCAATCAAATCTGAAAAGCATGCAAGTAAGGCTAAAAAAAATATATATATTTGAGCAGTAAGCTAATTAATTTTTTTCAGTTATAGTCTTTTTTAAATTATATTATTTAAAGGCCAACATGAAAATTCAATATACTGAAAATTTCAATAGCAAATGAAACATAACATCTACTTCATCAGCCAGTGCATAGTAAATTTTTTAAATTAAATTTATTAAATAAAATAGAAATATAAAATGGGCAAGATGTTCCTATGCTGTAATATGGTCTGAAATTGAAAATTTTTTTAGAATTATAATTAATTGCTGCTCACTAAGCACTAATGAATGCATTTTAAATGACTTTTGCAACGGACATTACAGTTTACAGATAGTATGTCAACTTAAAAAAAAATCATGTTAAAAATAAAATTAATACTTACCTAAATAATGCTTTAATATTTTTAGAGACAATTTCTTCATTCCACCAGTTAAAAGACTGTAAATATTTTTTAAACATGAAGATGTTCATAGTCTCACATGGATAAACATGGCACATAAAATCATAATAGGCCATCTTTTGAGCTGCAGCAATCAAAGGAAAACATTTCTTTCATTTAGAGTGGTATTATAAAAATTAACAATATATCATACACATAAAGGATAATTAATGTATGGAAAATATCAATATAAATAAACTAATTTTTAATTTGAAACTAAACCTTTAGGACTGCTCTCCCCTTGGTTTTCTTGTGCATTTGTGTTAAATTAAGTATGAATTTTAAATTTCTTGCTTTTAAATGATGGGTTGGAGATACTGATATAGATCTACAATGTTTATGATAAGTCCACATAAAAAAATTTCAACTGTATATATTTTCCTTTTTGAATTATGTTCACACACATGAAAACATACCAAACAGCAGATGATGAAATTTTTAATAAATATGATTCAAAATTTATAACAGATCTATAATTTGGATGATAAAATTACATGTAAAATTCTATCCATCTACTTATATGAGGCGTGTGTGTGTATGTGAAAACACAATCATATACACAATTTCTAACAAATCAGAAATTAAGTTAAAAATATCAATAATTTACAAACTCAAAATTATTTACGACTAATAAAATTACATTCCAAAATAAAGGCAGTTATAAAATAAAGAACAACATTTTAATCAGATAAAACCATATGATTTATTTTAAAATATGAAGAAACTAAACGCTACAGAAGATTTATTAACGATATTCAAAGGTGAGAGGGGATATATATTTATCAACCATCAAAAGAAAAAAAATTCATAGAAATCTAAGATTTTCAATATAATAAAAAAAAGTAATGTTACTCATTTTCATAAAAGGAATAGATTTCATATTATTATTCCAATTCATGTTTCTTTAATTACAAAAGCATGATTCCTTTTTCTTTTTCAAACTAATATCCTTTCAATATTAAAGTATCCATTAATCATGAAAATAATCATTCTTCTTCATAACGATAGTTTTAGCATAGTATAATAATAGCACGATATTAATAACATTAGTGAGATATTATTATTAACAACTATGAAAAGGCATTTCAAATTATATAGATGATTGCTACTTAATAACTGAACTTTGTTTTGTTACAGATTAAATATAAATAAATTCTGTTTGATGGAAAGTTAAGCCACCATTTTTATATGATAAAAATTTCAATTATGATAAAATTTTAACTTAATTTTAACAAAGTACAAATAATTTTAAAACCTTCATCTCCCTTCCCCTTATTATTTTTGACAATCACATTCACAAGGAACTGTTATTTTAGATTTTTAAATGTTTCCAAAAAAAAGTCACTGCATGATTCATTTGTATTCATTATATATAACTATTTAAAAAAACACCCAATTATGTTTATATATATATAATTTTAGAAATGAATATAAATAATAATTGATGCTTTTTCGAGCAAAGCTTGAAAGAAGCAAGATTTTACCTTCTGCGGTGAAAGCAGCTGATTCTAAAAGGCTCTCATACCCTGACTTTGGACTATTATCTGTTTCTTGAGTAGAGCTGACAATCGAGGTAATTATTTTGTGTTCAGAACATTCAGCTACTGGTAAATAAGTTTGTTTCAAAGATTTTGTTAACAACAGAGGTTCTAAGCTTCTAAGATCATTTTTTGCAACCTTCTGAATTTCTGACACAGAAAACCAGGCTAAATCATAAGCATTCTAGAATAAAAACAGAAAATTGCATATTGAACTATATACAAAAATCAAAAAACAGTAACAGAATCAAAAATGCTTTAGTTTTGCAAATGCAATTTACCACCAAGCTGATTATTTTGATGGAATAATTTTAAAATGTGAGATCATTTAAAGTAAATAAATAAATAAACCATACATTTTGATATGTAGAAAATACATATTATACTACTTTTTTGAAAATTAGAAAGTTTTATAGAATGAATATATCAATAACAGAATTAATTACATTTATTTGTACATTTGAAAAAAAACAAAAAAAAAACATGTAAATATAAATCAACTACTTTTGAGTTGACTTTGAAAACAGAAGAAAAAAAAAAAGGAAAAAAAATCAATTTGGTTGCAATAGCTATTTTAAAAAAAATAAACAAATAAAAACTATTAGTTAAGAGAAATGACAGATAAATTTAATAATAGTATTTAAAAAGAAGTTTATTCAGAACAACACTAGAAAACTATAAGTATATATATAACTTCAAGAAATAAAAGTAATTCCATTAATAACAAAATTGAAATATCAAAAAAAAAAATTGCTGATTGAAGCCATTATCTTATTTTGAGAACATAATTATGCACATTAAAGTTATCTATCATTAAAGTTATCTATCATTAAAGTTATCTATCATTAATAAATGCAATAATTGTCATCATTTTATAAAGTGAATTACTAGAGCTCTAGAAATTGTGAATAAATAAAATATGTTTCAAAAGGAGTATCCCGGATTGGAATAATTTAGCACCTTATTGGAAACCAAAATATAACCCAGAATTTCACAAAAACCTATTATTCAATGTAACAAAAAAGTTATATTGTCTTCAGTTAATGATTTATAATTTTACAAATCAATAGTTTTTCAAAATATAATTTGGTATGGCCACTTCCCCATTGCATACATAATTTATTTTAATGGTTACATTATACAAGAAATATTTTTTTCTTTCTATTCACATTTATTCATTATAAAAATACAATATATGTTCAAAATTTAAATTAATATAATAAGACATATATAACCACTTTATATTTTATTTACCATTTTAAACATTATACTTTTTTTATTGATATAAAAAGAAATATGGATTTAAATTTATAGAATAAGAAAAGTATTATTCAGTTAGTAAGAGTTTTATATGTTTAAGATAGTTTAGCATACATATTAATATAACAATACTTATATGCATATAAACAATTTGCACATATTTAGCAAATTTCACAATAATTTATTGACTGGTATTCATTTTAATAAATGTTTAAGGATATTTTTTGTGGTAAATTTACTAATAACTTTGGTTTATATATTTTCTAATTTGTCATATTCTATTCATTAGATTGTTTAAATGACAAATGTTCCCCCTTTAATTATCATTTAGACTGTCATAATGGTAATGAAATTTTTGGTTCAGAAATAAGTTAAAGTAAATTTTTAGACATCCTTGGTTCAACTGCTCCTTACATTACAGCTCAATTAGCTTACTGAATACAGCATTCTATGGTTTTATTTATTTTTATTTAATTCATAAACTTATTTTTAGTTTTACAGATAAATAATATTTTGTATGGTTGTTAAAACTCCAAAAGGAGCACTTCAATGCTTTATTTAATGCTGATTTATGTTGAGAAGCAAAAGAAAAGTTATATTACAATTTTATAAAAATTATTTTTCAATAATCAGACATCCCCCCCCCCACTTTTTTTAATCAATTTAGCATTTTTATACTTTCGTTTCTCTTTCCAGTCTGATTTTCTAACATTCTGAAATTAAATCAGGAAGTTAGAATTGTTATATTTTTTAAAAAAAACCCAATTAATTACAGAAATTTAGTGCATTTTTAAAAGAATATTTGTAAAATAATGCATTTATACATCTTTCTTATTATATTAGATTAAATGGAACACAGACAGACATTGCACATGCATAAGAAATAAGTTTCATGTTCTGATTAAAAAGAAATGGACGAAAAGAGGGTGAAATTTTGAAACATTTGCCACTTATCTTTCCCACTTTCTATAAGCTATAATAGATACACACTCATAAAAAAAAAGAAAGCAAGCAAAACTATATCATTGTAAGAGAAAGTTACAATCGCAAATAATTTTAAGTAATTCAAAAGATAAATTTTATTAAAATAAGCACATATATATATATATATATATATATATATATATATATATATATATAAGTAACCAATCTTAAGTAAGAAAAAGTTTGAAAACGAAACTAAAATGAAAGCAAAACAAAAACAGTTTCGAAATCGCAACTAAAATTTATAACCTATTTAAACTAAAACCAAAAAAAGAACTTCATAGTATTTAGAGAGCGCAATTGCAGCTACTTCTAAAACACAGATGAATGGATACAAAAGTATTAGAATCAAGTTAATAGGAAAAACAAAAAAAATCAAAAAAAATTAAACCAAAAAAATTATAAAAAATATAAAAAAAGAATCCGGCCTGAAGACTTTTTCAAGGGTCACCCTCAGGCAGGGATTCAAAGGATAGTATATCCCCCCCAAAAATACTATGAAGTTCTT
The DNA here is from genome assembly GCF_947563725.1 of Argiope bruennichi. Lineage (NCBI taxonomy): Eukaryota > Metazoa > Arthropoda > Arachnida > Araneae > Araneidae > Argiope > Argiope bruennichi. Next base: position 123,569,414 of record NC_079154.1, on the reverse strand, counting down.
TTTTTGGTTTTAGTTTAAATAGGTTATAAATTTTAGTTGCGATTTCGAAACTGTTTTTGTTTCGTTTTCATTTTAGTTTCGTTTTCAAACTTTTTCTTACTTAAGATTGGTTACTCGTTCTTGCATTGGTTGGAATTTAGCTGCAGGTGCGCTGTTCCACGAACTGCAAAAAATTTTTAAATAAAATATTTTTAATAGTTTTTTGGGGGGGAGGGTTCAATAGGTTTTTTTGTGTATTGCCTAAAAAATTTAAGAATTTTCAGATCATATTTACTTTTTCGAGAATTCCTTGTTTTTGGCGTTTGGGAGATATATTTCCATTTTAATAAATAAATTAAACTATGCAAAAAGTTAATAACAAATTTATCATAGCGCATGGCCCGTCGCGCGCTCTACCAAGGGGCACTGTGGATAGCTTTGTGTCAGGAGCATTCACGGAGAAAAAATTACTGACACAATTGTTTTGTTTAAAAAATCTTAAAAATACAAAAAAATATAAAATTTGTGGAAACGGAAAGTGTAAGACATGTCCATTAGCAGATAAGGAACAGATCAAAAATGAAAACTCAAAATTACAAATTTTCTGTAAAAACAAAAATTTGATTTATCTCCTTAATTGTTCAGAATGTAATTTAAAATATATCGGCCAAACTAGCACCGAGCTTAATTTGAGAATTAACAATCACAGATCCGATATAAAAAACTTCATAAAAAATAGGAACACTGACTTCGAACTGGAGCATTTTCAAAACCATAACTTTAACAATATTAATATCTACATTCTAGAAGACAATATTAACGAATTAAACAAAAGATTAGATCTGGAAAACATTTATATTTGCAACCTGAAAACTTTATTTCCTTATGGTCTCAATAGTAAATTAAATGGGGAAGGTTATGCAGATTTAAACAATAATTGCATTTATAACAAATTTAACATATTTAAAAATTTTCTAAATAAAGATAACTTTTCTAAAAGATTTAAAAGAGGTAAAGGGAAAGGTGGCAATTTTCAAATTATATTTGAGGAATTTCAAAATTACTGTAATCTGGAACACAATAGTGAAAACATTCACAAAATTAGGAAATACATTTTTGGTCTTAGAAATAATAAAATGAAATGGTTTTTAAATAATAAATTCGGGGAATTAGAGTTTAAAAATTCGTACACTAAATGTATTATTCTAGATCTTATTAAATGTAAACTTAACATTGGAAAAAACGATTTACTTTTTAATAATAAAAATAATGTTTTCAAAGAATACTGTGTGATTAAATTCTTGAATATTTACTTCGAATATCTAAAATTACCCAACATTATACATAATAATAATATATTTTTTCCTCTTGCAGATAAAACAACTGTATCAATAGCGTTTAGTTACACTTCAACTTTAAAGAAAAAAATTTGTAATTATAATTACTATAGCAAAAATTTAGATAAAATAAATAAAACAGATTGTTACTGTAACAAAGAAAAATATAAAGATTTTATAGATATTGATAAAGGTCATATTATTACAGGTAATTTAAAAATTATTGAATCCAACTCTTTAAGAGATTTGATGGGAAGAGGAACAAAATTTAGATTAAGAGAAAAAATAAAACATAACAAAATTTTGATTTCTATTGGTAATGATTTGGATGTTTTTATTGCCAAATTATCTAGAAAATACCATTGGCCTGCGGAAGGTTTCGGGGAATGGAAAGTGAGAATTTTAAAGGAAATTAAACTAAAAATGAATACTGATTTTGACAGATCTAAAGAACGTGGAATTTATTTTAGTAAAACATTAAAAAACGAAATAAAAAATTTAAAAGAAAAATTTGTTATTACAGTAATAGATAAATCAGCAAATAATTTCTGTTTAATTTGTAAATATTATTATAAAGAACTTTTAATTAATGAATATAACTCTAATGCAACTTATATGTTAAAGAACACCGGGAAAAAGGAATTAGATAAAAGAATGCTAGCTTTCGCAAAAAAAAACCAAAACTAAGACTTGCTCTCTTAACTATCCTTATTTATTCCCAACAGTTAAATTTCATAAAAATCCATTAAAATTCAGATTCGTAACCTGTAGCACTGGCAGTTATAATTACTATACGGGTAAACATTTCTTTAAATACTTAAAAATTATCCTGGACAAAATAAAAAATGAAGACAACTTTATTATTTCTAGTAACAAAGAAGTATTGGATTTTCTTAAAGATAACAACATTAATAAACTTAATACTTTTGATTTCGAAAATTTATACACTAATCTACCTCATGAAAAATTAATAAAGGTCTGCACTTTTATATATGACGAATATTTAAATGAAAATATCATTCCTAAAAATAACTGGCTTCAGTTATGTAATTTTAATATTACTGAAAATTACGTATTTAATGGTATTAATTTTTATAAACAAGTCAAGGGCATTCCAATGGGAACAGCTTTCTCAAGTGCTTTAGCTAATATTTTCCTGCATTACTATGAGAAAAAAATAATTAAATATAATTTAATAAACGGGTGGAGATATATTGATGACCTACTTTTGATTAACTTCGACAATACTAATATTATTACTAATTGCTATCCAAAAGATTTAATTCTAAAAGATACAAATAAAAATCAACTTGAGGCTACCTTTCTGGATTTAAAAATCGAAATTGCTAATGGTAAAACAATACTTGGTATATACGATAAAAGGGATGATTTCAACTTTAAAATAACAAAACTATGTAATTACCATTCTAATCTAAACTCTAAAATTTTCAAAAATCTAATTTTCTCACAAGTTAACAGGATCAAAAGGGTTTGCAATAATAAAAATTCTTATATTGAAGCATCAAACAACCTCCTTAAAAATTTAATTAAAAATGAATTTCCTAGAAATTACTGTAATGTCAATTTTTTAATTAAACAAGGTATGGTTTGGGATTAATCCTTTGGCTTAAATAAAATAGAACTTTCCTTGCATATTGGATTACTCAATAGATGGTGCTGGGTGCCTACATCTGTTTACATAATTTACCGCTAGGTTTTTAAAAACAGTGAATCACAATCAATAGTTTAAAGTTTTCTTGACTGTTAATGGTATGTACTGGCCTTTTCGTTTTTAATTTTTAATTTTAGTGCTTTGTTTGTTATTTTTGTTTTTGTATTTTTACTTTGTTGTGGTTAATTTCTTCTTATTTGTTGTTTTATATTTCCTTTCTGTTAAAATGGTATATCTCTTGAGCATAATTTCAGGGGATTTTCGGGTCACGAGGAATCATTTTTAGACAATGTCTGTTTTTTCCTCACAGAAAAAATCCCTTTCTTTGAATCCCTGCCTGAGGGTGACCCTTGAAAAAGTCTTCAGGCCGGATTCTTTTTTTATATTTTTTATAATTTTTTTGGTTTAATTTTTTTTGATTTTTTGTTTTTCCTATTAATTTGATTCTAATACTTTTGTATATATATATATACTAGCTGACCTGGAAAACATTGTTCTGAAATATAAATTATTACTAGTGAATATTTTGGTTGTTAATTAAAAAATAACGAATGTATTGTAAGTGTGTGGGGATGGGATCGATGACAGAAAGAGGAATGGAGCGCTGTAGACTATAATCGCTGACACCAACACCAAAACACCAACCATTTATTTTCTCAATACAATGTATTTCATTAATGTAACAAACATGTACACTGTTTGATCTCTTAAAAGTTAAATGTAAAGTGAAAAAAATTAATATATTTTTTATTCTAAACTATAAAAATGAAATAAATAAAATCAATATTCACTTCGAAGAGCAATTGAGTGCACGTTATTTTTTTTTGTCAGTCCGTCTTTAGCCAACACAAATAAGCTTGATGGTTTGCCCATGCGAGAACATGCCACGTATAATTGTCCGTGTGAAAAACATGGTGTGCCGAAATCTAAGTCGCAAACAGACATTGTTTGGACTTGCAACTTATTGATTGTCATTGCAAATGCTAATCTGATAGAAAATTGAATGCGTTTGAATTCAATTGGCACATCTGTTGGAACCATTGGAATTTGTGGCAGCAAAACATTTTCGACTCGGAATTTGCCATTCAAAATGGTGGCTTCGATAACATTTTTCATCAATTTTTTAATGACCAATCGCATGCCATTGCAGAGCCATGATGGGTTCAAATTCCGAAGTAAAATAACCAGAGATCCAGCTTTCAGTTGTAGAAGGTGTGGTGACATGCCTGGCAAATCCAGTGAGTTCAAAAACTCTGTTGGATAATTTACAGCTTTGTTAGCATCGCAAACTATATTGATCAATTTGTATAATACCAAGTCGACTGGGAACGACTGCTGTATCTTGAAGTTTAAATCATCGACGTCCACATTTTTTGCTGTAAATATGGCTTTTTCTGCAAGCCATGCATGATTTATATATTGTGTGCATACAATGGGAAATATGCGGACAATGAGAGCCTTTTGCGAATCAATGACAGTGCAGAAATTAGAGGACAATTTTATGCATCCAATATTTTAATAGACAGCAACTTTTCCATCGCCGATATTAAACATTTGGTATGAGAATATGTCAGCAGATGGATCTTGTAGCGTTTGGACGTGCATGTTTATTTTTAGCTGGACTTTTTCAACATTACACCATACTGGCAAAGATTTCAAGCAAGCGTTGATCTCATCTGCAAGCGTTGAATGTGGATAGGGACACCCCCTAATTACATAGCGTTATAAAATATACTTCACCACCTATTCTCATACCTACCAAATACACATAAAAATCGTTCCGGCCTTCTCGGAGGAGTACAAACACAAACACCGTCCGTGACGCAAGATTTTTATATAGTAGATACATATAGTATAATTTTGGCAGATGCACAACCAAAAGTAAGTAATTTTTGTAACAAAATTGAATTTATTTCAACCTGTACATGAGTACGAAATTGGAACATTTTTCTTTTGCACTGGAAAGAAAGAGGGAAATGAGAGAAATTTTTCCCGTTAGTGACTTTACTATGAGATTTTGATAGGGATTTTCTTGATACATGTGAACTTAGGAAAGGAAATCTTAGATATCTAGAAAGTAATATATAAGTGTTAGGAATTTTTATCCCTTTGCTCATGGCCTGGGAAATAAAGTCAGCTATTTTTTATATTGCACAATGAAAATAATGCGATAAAAAAAGTGGGATTTGGAACAAGAAATAAGAGAAGATTTTAGAATAAATGCTTTACCTCAGCCAGATGTTCAACTTCTGCAAGGTAGATTATTCTGTTAACAGTAGGCAGCTTTTGATGATATTGGACATTACACATATGAGCTATTCCACGAATTTTACCCGAATGACCAATTTCCTGTAAGTAATTTTATTTACTATTTTATAAGATTATCATTTTTAATCTAAAACAAAACAAAATAAATGTAAATAAGAAATTATTTTTTCACTGGGCTATTTTTTGATAAATACATGAGATGAAGTTTAAAACAAAGTAATGTTATAGACATACTGGCAAGTGGCCTGAATCTTCAAAAGAATGTATGAGAAAAGTATGAAATAGAGAGTAGATTGTAGAAGAATTATACTATTGAAACAAATCAAATTGTGTGGAATTCATTATCTATTTTTCCTACTTCTCATTAATAATATAAGTTTAATCTTATGTGTATGAAGAAATGAAACTCTGGCAAACTTTAATTCATGTCTATTTATTAACTTATCAAAATAAATGTTTGTTTTAATGCAGTTCTTACGTCATACTTGCCAACCTGTGAGAACCTACCTATATGACACTTTCTAACATGCCTACTGTCACAAGAGATTTGTGAAAGTGAAAAGCATCACAATTAAGAAGATAATCTAATAGTTCAGCCAGTTAGGGACGAAGGAAATATTAATGTCTAGACAGAAGAACATTTATTCACCTTATTAAAATCAAATATGAAGGGACAAAAAAAAAAAAAAAATTACTATCATTGCCAGGGCAGAGTCTACTTATTTTTGTTAATGATCATGATTAGGGAGAAAAAATCATATTATTTCCAAGACGACACTTAAGTTCATATTTTACATAGTTCAGAAATAATAGACTAATAAAAGGAGAAAAAAAAAAGCATTTTTAGTTAAATAAACAAAAAGATTGGCATTTCCTGTACATACAAATTTCAAGCAAATATATTAATTTCCATAAAGATACCAGAGGAAAGTGTTATTTATTTTAAATTTTATACGCAAACATTTATTTGCTTGCTATAAGATTTTCATTAATCAACTTGGTTCACTAATTGCAACATTTTTTCAGATTTTCCTAATAATAAATTTATAATTATTTTATAATTATGTTTATGTTTAATTGCATGTTATTGTTAATAATTTTATAATTATGTTCAAATTTAATTTGCATGCTATCTAATTTCTGGGAAGAATTACTAACGTAATTTTGTTTCGTTACCTTCAAAATTTCTTCAGCGACAGTTAGCCAAGTTTTTTCAGGGTGTGCTTGTTTGAATGGAAACCACCAGCCACTATTATCATCATTCTTTAAACCTATTTTTTTATCTACAGTTCGAGTAGCAATTACACACACTGTATCATTCAAACTTTCCCTCACATTATTAAACTGTTCAAAATATTCTGAATAATCTGTCATTTTATCCTATATTACATTTCTGCAGATAAATTTTTCAAAGTAATAATGTTCTGAATTGTATGAGCTGAAATGCATAAGAGAAGAATTATTTAAATGATCTGTATGAATTCTACTTTTGAAAATTTCGAATAAGTCCATTGCTAAAAGCGAATGCACGATCTTTCCCAGATCAAAATAAACAATCTATAACGATTACGATTAGAACATAAATTATTTTGTGACTGGTTGATATAAATTGTAAGCGAAGAAAAGTTAAAAACTTCTTTTAAATTTTTATTTAGTATTTCTAAACGAAAATTAATTTCATTAAATATTTAAATTCTCTAATATCAATTACTCATATGATTAAATACTACATTTTTAACTTGTGCAGATGTTCTGTCTATTTACATCTCAGTTACTGAACTGAACTGATGTTAAAAATGCGCGTATTTTCATTTAAATTTGTTACGGATTGAAGTATTTTGAGAAAGAAAAGGTATAATTGCGAAACTTTTGTCAAACAAGTTGTAACTTATTTTATTGATATATATCCTATGTTCTGTTCATTGAATTCGAGGTAAATTTAAATTTTTTAAGAAGTAGGATAATATTGAGAGCGCAAATCAATTTATATAAAATAAAAGTGGAAATAAAATTTGTAACAAAAGATTAAGCATGACTATTAACAGATTAATTGCACAACAGGGATGAAATCAATGTAGATTGCAAAAGAAATTATTGCATTTTTCTGCAACTTGATAAGTAATTGAAACTTGGTAATTGGAATTGGTTTACTTTCGATTTTCCCCTTCGCTTCCCCCCCCCTTCCCCTGGCAATATTTTTGCTTTGATTTTCTCTTTTATTTATACATTAAATAATTAACTAAATTAAAGTTTATATTGAAGAAATATTTTTAAAAATATGATTTTCTTAAAATTACATTTATCGTGTATTTGCCATTGAATAAATATATATGATATTTACTACTACGATTTTTATTTATCTGAGAGTGATTGTGTTATATTTTCCCTTGTAAATAAAAATACTAATTGTATTTATTTTGACATCCCCCCACTCCATCTTGCTGAAATATTTTAAAATAAAAAAAGAGTTAGTATTGAGGCATAATATGCAAAAAATATTTAAGTTTTAGTATTGTTCGAGAGATGTTTTTAAAATATTGTCCATTTTTTCTAATAATTTTTATTATTTATTTAATTCTAATTGTTAATAAGTTATACAGGGTCTTTTGATGAATAATAAAATGTAATGTTTTGTTCTGTTATTTGACCAGAAGGCTTCTTTATCATAAAAATAATTGATAAAATGTTTCATATGATATATTTTCAAAAGGATTAGATTTCTTCTGATAAGTTATAGCTGTGATTCAACTGTAAAATATAATTTTTGAATTACATTTGTATTTTCATGATTGATAATTTGCTAATTTTTTTCTTTTTAATGTTTATATTATTTTTTTAGTTTTTTCTTGCCAACTGAAAATAAAAATGGAAGAATTTGAATCAATGAATAATCAAAAGTTTTTGAAGGCTGAAGTTGGTGATGATACTCAAATAGAAGTAAAAGTAATAGATACAGATGGTACTTTTAGTTCACATCCTAATTTTGAAGAGATGTAAGTAGTTTTAATGTTTTCTTTTTTCAAATTTTTTGTATTTATATCTGCTCTTATATATTAAATTTTTTCATCATAATGGGAAATTCAGAAAATTCTTTTTTACAACGTTGTGGTTCTCTTCAATCTGTTCTACAATGGCTTTTGCGCTTTGCACAAACGCCATTTGCAAAAATGGCATTTGTGCCAAAAACCAAATCAAATCAATCTGTTCTGAAAAAATTGTCATAGAATATTTCTTCATGCTACTTTAGTAATTAGTTGTATTTATTACTTATGCAAATGTCTGTACCATATTATTTAATAGCCCAAGTAAGCAACTGCCTAGGGCCCTAGAATTTTTAAAGGGCTCAAAGTTTTGAGACAAAGTAATTTAATTTTGTACTCTTATTGAATATATAAAATGCAATAGAGCTTATTCAAATTAAAATCATGGATCATTTAAATTTTGGTATATTATTCAAATAGCATTCTTAATTAATTATCTTTTATAAATTTTATATTACATTGCTTTGAAATTCTGAAGAAAAAAAAAGTTACTCTATAGAAAATGTTTGAAAAATGTTTATTCTATAATTAAATAGAATTAAAATTTTGCGAATAAGTTTTCCATTTTTCCTTTTACAAGTGTGTAAAAAAAAAAAAAAAATGTAACCATAAATTTGCTTTTTGGTGCATGCAATATACTGAAATCCAGTCTCTTGAATGCGATCTGCAACTTTATGTTTTTCTGCATCTGTTAATTATAATTTGTTATTTCAAACTTTTATTTAGAGATTAAATTAAAAAATAGTATTGGGTAGTAAATATATATCTGATTTTGGAAGTTGAAAAGAGGTGGGGGGGGGGCTAACACTTCTATTACCTAGGACCTGTAGAAGACTTACACTGATTTTGAAAAATATTATATATCCAAAGAAATTAAGCTGAAAAAAAATATGAATGTAAAAAAAAAGTTTTATAAACTTTTTTTTTCTTTTTTTTTTTAGTTATCATCATAATTATGAATGTGAAACTATGGATTGTTCCTTAATAACTTTCTAAACTAATTTTGTTTTCTAACAGTATGCTTATGCATTAAGATATTGATTAAATTAAATGCTTACTAATATGACATGAAATTAATGTAAGAAATAAATATTATATTTTATGGAAATATTATTTTTAAGTAAATAGCATTTTTTTTAGCTGCAATCTGCAACACTTTCATTTAAAAATCTTCAAATAATTTTGTTATATTTGCTAAAAGGAAATTTTATGGCTTGCATTTTAGTCTTCTATCTCTCTCTTTTTTTCTAAGTAAAAATGTTCTTTATAAAAATATTTTTGAAGATCTTTATATTTCTTAGATATTAGATATTTTTATGGTTAAAAGTTAAGAATATATTTTATCACCTTTTCAGTCGACAGATTCAATCTAAATTTGTTGAAGAAAGAAATTGGGACCAATATCATCAGCCTAGGAATATATTATTAGCATTAGTTGGTGAAGTTGGTGAGCTAGCAGAACTCTTGTAAGCAAATTTGAATTCAATCTTTTTTATGTTTTTTACATTTATTCAGTGACCTTAAATAGAAATCACCTTTTAATAACAAATGTTGCTGTTCAAAGGAATAGACTATGATTTTATAAAAATAAACACATGAAGGAAGTGGAGGTATTAAATAAATAAGTGTTTAAAATTGCAAATAATTCTTAGTTAACATTTTCATTTCTTAAAATAATGTAAAAATTGATCCCCATTAAAAATATTATTTATACTTTTGGCAGTTAATTATATTTATAATTCATATTCTCAGTTTTCTTAATGGTTTATGACAACATCACATAAAGTGAAATCTTGTAGATTTTGTATATGAATTTGTATTTCCATAAAAATTACAAACAGGAAAAAAAAGGATTGCATATATTTTTTTTTAATATACATATTAAAAAAAATATGTAAATATATGAAGGTGACTTTTTCCAACTTTTGTTTCAGACAAATTTCTTTATTTTCATTTAAAGAAAAGTTGCATTTGAAAATATGAGCTATAATTGACTGTTTTAATAAATATTTTCTTACTTTTTTGTTTTTTTTGTGTAATCATTTATGAATTTTTCTGCACTAAATGTAATCAAAACTATCAAGCTTAAAAATAGTTTAGTTGAAACTAATTTAAAAAAAAGCCTTAAAGCCCCCCCCCCCCTTCGCTCAAACAAAATCGCAATTTGGTACTTTTTAATATTCTTTAATATATTGCTAATATATCTTTACTTTTATGTTTTCGCTTATTTATTTATTTTTTTTAACTTATTTGGTTTTGCAGCCAGTGGCGAGGTGAAGTAAAAGAAGGTTTGCCTGGTGAGTATTTATAAAGAATTATATATACCTCTCACATTGGCTTGTATTATAGATTAAAGGACTAATTTCATATCCAATATATGTAATTTATCTATAATTTAATTAATCATCCCTCCTCTTGTCTACTAGAAAATCTAAGAAATATTATATTTTATATAAATCTGATGTTCTGTATTTCAAAATATAATTATTTGAACCCATGACCTGAAAAAGGCATATGCATTTGTGACTGCGTGGCTTTTCTTTTTTCTATCACCAAAGGTATTTTTCTTACGTTTGTGAGAAAGATATTGTGCTTTACTGTATCTAAATATTGATTTATTTTTCCCCCTGAAAAGTTATTTTGTATTGAATGTTATTAATTATCAAAGATTCATTTTATACATTATTAGCGGTCTATAATTTGCTGAATGCAAGAAAGCATTATTAGTTTAAGTAGAAATCATATCAACAATTTGGATCAGTTTTTCATTTTAATCTGTACAAATTAAATATTAACTTGTCATTTATTATGTCATAAATAAATATACTTCTAAATGTTATTGAATAAAAAGAATATATCATTGGATATTGTATATGAATTATACTTCAAAATCATGATAATTGTTTCTTCTGCAATTAGTAATAAAACCATTTCTTTGCATTGATATTTTTTTTACTTGTTTTATTAGGTATGCAAAACCCATAGTTTACTAAAGAAAACTAAAGGATCACTGTTTTTAATGCTCACATACTTTTATGTTGTGGTGACAAAATCAATTTGCAATTACTTGAAAGATGACGTGCCATTTATATGCCAATGCAAGTATTGTGGTGCTATGTAGATTTTAATAATATAATAAAAATATACAATGTATAAAATTAAAAAAAATGCATTAAATAATTGAATATTTTTTAATAAATACAAAGTTGGAGTTATAAAAAAAATATCAGATCATTAAGCTGGCAATTTTTTAGTTATCGAATCAATACATTAGCTTCTCTAAACAACTAATTTGTTATTCTTGATAGTTGCTTTTCATAAATGTTATAGAATTAATAAAAATCTAAAAAAAATTCTAGAATTTTAGTTTTATCAAATAAATGTTTGATAAAACTAAAAAAATACTAATTTAATAAAAATTGAAATTTATGCAAATTGAATAATTTTTTATGTTCCTATTTTTAAAATAAGCTAATAAATTTTGAGCTAAAGGCCTATACATGACCTGATTGAATATCAAAGTTTCACAGATGAGAAAAGTTTTATAATGTATATACCATCATACAAAACAGATGTAAGTATTATATGATGTTTTGGGAATTAGTTGGTTGAAATAAATTAGAAAAGGAAGAAAATCACCCCCACTCCGGCCAAAAAAAAAAAAAAAAAAAAAAATTATCAAGAAAAATATTTGTAAAAAGTATCAATTTATAATTGATGGAAAAAAAAAATGTTTATTATACAAAACTTGACTGATTAAGATTAAATAACCAAAACCTTCCCCGTTCATTAAAATACTAACCATATTCTCTCACTGAAATTTTCTGGATTCCTATATTTGTTAAGGTATTACTTGAAAAATTCCAAGTCTGGTGGTTGTTATGTAATATTCTATCTAATCCAGAATATAAGGAAATTAAAATCACATTATTCTATGTACTTGAGTTAAAATTACGAAAAATATGCAACATCAAACTATGGGTAAATGAAAATTTGCTTTTGATTTTACTTATTAAAAAAAAAAGCAAATTTTACTAATTAAAGTGAACTAATGTTTTTAAAGTTAAAAAACTTTTTAAAAATAATCTGATTAAAATATTTAATGAAACTTGCAAAATGCAGGAAAAGACTATATATATATATGTGTGTGTGTGTTTTGTTTGTTGCCTTGTGCTATAATGATAATTGTAAAAAGTAAATTTTCATTTTGTAAGGCGTAAATAATATGGAGAGCAAAATTTTTCCAAAGCGTAAATGCAAAATTATGAAATTCATTTGTAATTCAATAAACAATGAAAAATATTTTTCCAAATAATAATTTTATGAAATGTTTGTTTAAATTAAGGAAATTGTGACCGTTTAAATATAGTTCCTGTAATTTAAACATTCATTAAAAAAAATTATTTTTAGTGAAAGATAAACATAGAAGAAGAGGACATAGAGGGGAAATGCCCAGATCTTTTTTGATTGGGCATAAAAGTGATTTTCAGCTTTTCAAAGTCCAAAAGTTAATTGTTAATCTTGTTTTGAACAGCACATGTATGTGAACAAAGTTGAATTTATACAAAAGTGAAATAAAAAAGCATTTACTTTTTTTTATTTATATAAATATAAATAGATAATTACAAAATTATAAACTTGTAGGTATATTAGTTATTATTATGCACATTTTGATTTTTAAAAGTGATATTTGAATATGATACTTACAATTCTCTAAAGCAATTATAATTCTAACTAATCTTTTTAAAATTAATTAAAAAATACACTATTTTAGATTGGACTGATGAAGATAAAGAACATCTAAGTCAAGAACTTAGTGACGTCTTAATTTATCTACTTCGTTTAAGTGAAAAATGTCATATTGACTTACCAAAAGCTGTGCTAAAGAAAATAGTCTTAAATGAACAAAAGTATCCTGCATCCAAAGTTTATGGCTCTAAGAAAAAGTATTCGGAATATGATTCTTCAAATAATGCTTCTGTTGCTCAAAAGGAGTGATTTATAATTAAAATGAATACTAAAAGTTTTGACTGGAAATTTCAAAACATCTTTGCTAGAGGATTTTCTATGATTTTTTAACACAATGAATGTCAACATTTTTCTGTTTTATTGAAAATTTCCATTGTGTTTAAATTTTATAGTAAAATATGTTTCCAATTTACTCTGATGTGTTTTTGTATTTTTTTATCACCAGTTGAAATGAACATTTAAAAATCTTTTTATGTATTGTTTTGTATATTATTTTAGAGGTGTTTTTTTTAAATATATAATTATTATTATTTAGATTTTTTTAAAAATTAAGTGTAACCATTGCACTGTATTAATTTAAAAACATATTCCATCTTTTGTTAAATTAAAGACATCAGATTGTAATTTTTCAAAGCAAAAAAAAAAAAAAAAGGAATATTTTTATTTTATATAGAGTTCTACAAACGATTTTGAAGAATGGTAATATTCCATTTTATTCTATAAAAATTTTATTGTGGAAATTGAAAGCTATTAACTAATTAAAAGCTATTGACTATTAAATATTGTATTACAATAAAGAAATTCTATAAAAATAAGATTGATTTCACAAAGTTAGATTTATGTGTATAATGGTAAAATTAAAATACTAATACAAAACCATCTTTGGCAATCCATAACAAATTATTTGTGAATAAGCAAACTGGTCATTTTTTTTATTTACTTGTTAACAAAGAGAACACTTTGTAATTATCAAAAAAAAAATTGTATTCAAAATGTTGTTAAATCTCCATGTTTGAGATCTCAAGTCTGAAAAGCACATCACATTTTTGGAATTATCTGTTGATCTGTCCATCTATGTATGAACACAATGAATTTAAAACGCTTTGAGTTAGACAAATGAAATTTGATGTATGGTCTCTACACCAAATTTGCAGATTTCTTTCAAAATTTGAACGAAATCCTTTTTAAGACATTCTGCCAGGTTGTCCAAACACTAGGTTCTAGGTCACAGCAAGTGGCTGTGACACAGAATGTAGCTTCATAAGTTCTTCGATGGTTTTGATTACGTTGTTTCTGCCATTTCTTGCTTCATAGAAACAATCTCGTCGATTAAGGCGTCACAGCCACTTGCTCAAACCCCTCGGAATAGTGTTCGACAACTCTTTTCGAACCGAAACTTCCATGTAAAGGATTTTTTTAAATAAGCACTTAACCAACTGATTCAGGCCCAGTCCAGCATGTGACATCACAGCGACTCACATGTTACTGCGAAACATCACTCGTTAACCAAGTCACTTTGCTCATCATGCTAAATCCTTCGTTAAGCGAGAACTGATGGCATGAAACTCAAATCGTTTTTATTGTTGCTATAAGTATCTTATGCTGCATTTTAATTCCATTATTGGTGAGGAAATTATGAAAATACGATTTTGCTTTACCATGCTGACTAGATTTCTGTTTAAAGTATGTTTTTGTTAAAATTTCTGAAATTTATTTAAATTTGTGAGTAAGACTTAAGCTATCTTATCACCCTAAAATCTCCGTTTTGCTCAAGATATCCGAAGTTTATTTTGTTTCTTTTATTGATGTAGGTATTGGAAAATGCTTTATTTTTGCTTTTACTATTACGTGAGACGACATAATATAAATTATCAGCTGAAATTAAATTTCTGATATCGGAAGTAGACATTTAAAGAATTGTAAAATGGAATACAATTATTTCAACAGCCATTTTCTTATTCTCACATTATATATTATTTAAAAATATCCATTTCTGTTTCTTTTACTTATTTTCTATTGATTTATTTTGGAAATTTTTAATTGAGTTCATTATAGAGAATCCATATATTACTAAATAATCGGCAGTTATTTTCAATGATACTTTGAAGAATTTAGATTAAGCAACAAAAAGGAAACACTGTAAAATATATAAAATGCATACAATGAGTAAACTTTTGACTTCAAACTGCAAAGAATCGTTATAAAACATGAAAATTCTTAGGAGTATTTAAAATTTCACTTATAAAGAGATAATTGCAATGCTGAGCATATTATGGAGGCTATGATCCTAAAGCTTTTATAATAGTGAAAATTATTTGTAAAAAAGGCCATAATAAATGAGTCATTGATGTAGAAATTATATGAGAATATTTAAAGGAAAAATTAAAGGCAGCAATAAACTTACAGACAAGTTGCAAAATTATATGAGATTGTTATCCGTAATAGTGTGCTGGAAATCTAAAAAAAACTTGCAATTCATTATAATAGCAGCGCTTTATTTATTTCTGCTGTTGCATTCAAGCTTTGTATACTAGAGTAAAACAGCTGGTATAAATAGGATGATAGAATTTTTTTTTCAAAAACTTTAAAAAGCCTCTCGAATTTTGCTATAAAAGCAAATAAAACCAACTTACTCAGCACTTTGCCATAAGAATTTGCTCAGTAATTATCTTGCTACATGATCCTACAGAACAAAAGTTATAATTTTAACAATCTCTTATGAATTATTTTTTCTAGAGAAGCTGAAGTTTAGAATTTTAAAAAAACTAAGGAAAACCTATTGCAGTGTTGTGATTTTATTTATTTTTTAGAACTGCAACCCATTCTCAAATATTTAGAAATATAAATTGATTCAATGATGTTTGAAAACTGCATAGGAATTCAGAAAGTGCAAATTTATAAATAATCACTGCTTGCTACAGTATTATTTAAAAATAATGTATAAAGCTAAAAAAAAAACAATCCTAGTTTGAAATCAAGTGTCTATTAATATAAAGTGATTATATATTTATATAATCATTTTATATTAAGAGAAGTTCATTTTTAAGAAAAGAGTTTTTTTTTCCAAACTGGGAATATATCCAAGACTTCTAGAGTTATTTGAATTTTTTTAGTTCATAACACAATTACATTTATTAATTATGTGCAGTTTAAAAATAATTAAAATTATATTTATTAGAATTTGCTGTAAAATATTTTTGGAACTGAAAACTTTCGTTAAAATCATCTAAAAGTTGCTTATAATTTCAAAATTAATAATAAAATTTTCACTGAAAAGTCGCTGGCATTTATACCTTTTTGTAATTAAAAATATGTTTGTTTTATTAAAATTTCAAAAAAAAAAAAAAAAATTGTACTCCGTAGGTAGTCATGTACCACATATGATATTGTGACTATAATTGTAGTTCTATATTAAACTTTTATTTCAATCATTGGAAAAAAGATATCAAAAATAATATAAGACTTTAATGGTACCTAGGAATTAACTCCATGCCAGCGATTAATTGCCAGAAAAAAAAACATCATAGATCGGACGCTCAATTCAGTAAAACATTCGATTCACGCCAAAGATCGATATTTCGAAACAATTGCTCGCCAATACCCTACAATTAAAACACATGTCCTGGTTTTATTTACTATATTAGAAAGCACGTAACTCTCGTGTGAAACTGAAAATGAAGATCTAAATACTCATCTTAGGAACTCCCTTAGGGTCCATAATGTTATGCGGAGGGATGGGGTTAACACCTTTAGTAGAAAGTTGTGGGAAAACCAGTCCCGATGATTATATTTTAAATGAATAAAAACTTGTCGGAATTTTACTCTTTACAATGTGGCAAATACGATGAAAAAGCAATCTGCATTGAAAAAAAAACATTTTAATATTACTGTCTTTCTACCCTATTTACAGAAGATTGAGCTTTAAAATATTTCCTTGAGTAGAGATCATTGATTAGTTTTATCTTTCGTGACAGATTTTCCTCGCAAAGTAGAAGCAAATACTTACAAAAAATCAATTCGTTTTCGCTCTTTCGTTCTATCAGGTTCTAGGAACGAATGCTTGAAACTGCTAATTCAGTGGCTTTACATTTATAAAACTAGATTCAGAAGCTATTTATTAAATCTATAAATCTCTTTTTTCTTTATTCGCAAAATCAGAATAATTAAATTTACAAAAACTACTTGCGAAGTATTTAGTGTGTATATCTGAAAGAAAATAAAAAGATTAAGGAATATGAATTATGGCCTGGATTATACAAGGAAATATGCAAAAAATATTACAAGTACTCCTTATCTTTGAAGCTTCGAGGAATTTTAAATTGCAAGGAAACCTGTATTTTCTCTACTGTTTTATCTAGCTCAGTGTTTGTAAAAACACTTGAGTGAATCAAAAATGGATTTCTTGTATTAGAAGTTATCTTTAGAACAGTGACGTTGTGAATATGCATACAAAGAAGCAAGTCATTTTTATTAACGATGTTCTATCATGTAGGTTATAGAAAGAAATAGTGTGATTAGGAAATTTTGTTTAGAAAAAGAATGCTTGTTTTGGCATTACATTTGTGATCGGAATTCGAACTTTTCTCTGCTACAAAAGTATGAGAAGGTAAATGATTCATTATATGTATTTTTAATTGTTTCAGCTTATGAATTGATTACAGTAAATTAATTATTGCTAATAGTAAGCTATCTCTTGGAACGAGAAATGAAAAGAAATCCATTTGTTTTGCGAGAAACGAGGGAATAATGTACTTGTAATATTAGAAAGTATTGTACTACTGAGAACTTCCGGGTTGTTCTTATTGATTCTCTAACGGTTTTTGCGAAAGCATACAATAAATTAATGTTATTAAAATCATTTTTTTAAATTGATTCTTGGCAAAATGATAATTAAAAAAATGATCTAAAAAATATTTGGATTTATAAATTTTCTTCGCTGGACTGTTCATCGACTTTCATCTTTTCAACTTAATTTTTTTATCTTTTAATAATTATTTTTAAGTAGTTTTTGATAGTTTATATCTATATATTAAGTATTTGTAACTTAATAATAGCACTAAAATAATTTAAGTTGCAGTAGTTTACGATACTTTTATATAAATATTTACTCTAAAAATAGGCTACTTACTATAATATTTGTAATTTTTGCAGCTCCATATTGTTTTCTTTATAATTTAATTTTAAAAATAACCATATAATTCGGGCGATAAATACTTTTTTTTAATAGACATTGCTTAAACTTTGAAAACATGAAATTGTAAACAGGAACAATGTAATTTCGGTGCGGAACTTGAATCAAAATGAGAATTCTTTATCAACATTTTTGTCGTCATTTCTCAGTAATTTATTTTATTTATTTTAATTCCAAGGTTTATTCATAATAGAAGGAAATATTGTGAGCTTTTCATCTTTTTGATTCTCTGGTATACTAAAAGAATATGGAACACTGTGTAATTATTAGGCCAAGTATGCAATTCGGACGTGTTTTTTTTTTTTTTAATTGGAGCCAAACTTTGAACACATATCTAAAATTTTGAAGTCGAGACAATAATTTAAATTTCATTTAATTAAACCATTTCATTTTTTTCATAGTTTTTACATATTCACGAATAAATTTGACCAATAGACAATCAACCTTTGATCAAATTGTTTCAAACACATACGGATCCATAATTCTGATAATAAAACCGTATGTTAAATTTAATTGTGCTATTATCTAAAATTTAATTCATATTTACAACTTAGTGTAATGATCTCAAAACAAATTTCTCCTGTTTTTGCTCGTTGCATTTCTTTAATTAAGTTCATAAATGGACTAACCGATACAATTTTTAAAAAAATTATTATTTTTATATTAGATTGATTCTGGAAAATATAGAAGATTTTTCAAAATTTAGAATAGTTTGACGACTATGATGCTTTTTTTTTTGTATATTTATGTGGGCAAAAATATTAAGAAGACAATTTCTCTTTTTCAACTTAATTTCACTCACCTCTCGTAACAGTATCTAGAGCATGTATCTTACCTCACTCTTGACATCCTTAAACAAAAATAAAGAATGAAATAACTGAAATAATAATATAGAAATTAATTGAATCAAAGTAAAAAAAAAGTGTGCATTTTTTAAATATAAGATAGAATTTCATCTTTGAAACCCTATTAGTAAGATGAATAATATTTCCATAATTTTATTTGAGGTTTTGAATACAATTCAATATCGTGAAGTTAGCATTTAGACATTTGTGCTATTAAGGAACTGATGCGAATAGCAACTTCACGAATTTAATCTCGCTAGAAAAAGTTCTTCGGAAGTAGGTAATCCATGTTTTCAACAATTGAGCTATGAAATATGTTTTCATACGACAAAGCTTCGGCTCATTTTGGAAGATTTTATAGTCAGTATTTTAGTACATTTTTACGACATCAGTAGATGTCGTAAAAGTTGGTCAATATTAATATTTGACTATTTTTTTTTTTGTAGTATGGAGCATTTGTAAGTGACTACACGTTGCATATATATTATAATTCGGTTATGATATTATTCGACCACAAAAGAGTTTGTAAATAGTAAGTATACGCATTTCAATTAATACAGCGAATCAATTTAAGTGTAAGAAGGATCATTTTAAATATTATGTCATGAAATCATCAAATTTCATAAACAGTTTATTTCTCAATGCTTTCTATTTCTTCGTTTATTTTATATTCTGCAATATATAAGTTCCTTCCATATTTCTATTTTTTTCTATTTCGAAATATAATATTCTTCATTTATATCACCTCTACTACATTTCTATGCATATATGTGTTGACATTTTACAAAGGCTCACAGTTTGACCTACAGCTATCAAATTTAGTACATATATACTACCTTGGAAGGTAAACTGCGCATCTTGGAGATATTATTTTTTTGAAATTTTATTTAGAATTTTAATTAAAAATTAAGCGAACTTTTGGTTTCTTTCGATTAACTTTTGAGAGTATTATTGCCCAAAAATATATTAATCCATCCCAATCAAAATTTAAAAAGTCTTTTTAGTAACAGGAATTTAATAGCCATGCAAACATTTTGCATTTTGATAATTTCAATTTTTTTATCTAATTTCCAGCATCAAATTACATTGTTGTCTTGACATTTAAACCGCATTTCATTGTCAAATTTTTCTGTTTCATGAAATATTTAATTGAGTAATTTTCTTTTAATCTTAAAAGCTTATTCGTAAGTATTAAAAAGGATTCTTTTTAATATCTGCTGTGAAATTTGCATGATGAATAAAAAAAAGTAAAAATCACACGACTCCAAAGTTTAAAAGGTAGATGAATCGGACAGTGACATTTTAAATAGAGCTATGACCCTATGACGTCATGGAGCAGATCTCCATTAGAAAGGTACATGTGCACAAAAAATAGAACTTATGTAGGACGGATAAGATAGCAAAGTTTTAATGTCTGATAATTTAGAAAACCCAAGGATTTGAAGGTACGGCTAAATGATTTAACCAAAGTTAAATATAAATAATATCTCCAACGAACCAGCTGGTCGCAAAAGGTGTCTATTCTCTGTTAATAATAATAAAGGTGAATGTGTGTGTATTGGCCAGTCCAGGCCAGACCATTTGATCTAGAGCTAACATATTGATTGTATATATACTTTTGGAAGGTTTATTATTTTTTTTAGAATTTTAATCAAGATTTTAATTAATTAAAAATTAAGCTCAATTCGGGATTTTTTTTTTTTTTTTTTTTTGCGATAAATTTCGAAAATTTTGCTGTACATTAATAAATTATACATCTTTCCAAAAATTTTAAAAAATTGGTATTTTAATTGTACCAATTTAAAAATCACGCAAATTTTCCTTAAAAGTTGGTATTTTTTGCCTAGTTTTCAACATTATATTGTACTGTTGCACTGAAATTCAAATCCATTTCATTGTTTCATCAAATATTTGCTCGTGGGGTTTACTTCCTTTGTTTAAAGCTAAGGATGAAGGTTTCTTTTTTTAATATATGTGTAGTTTGCTAGACAGATAAAAAAATGAACTTATAATAACTCAAAATTTAGCAGGTAAACATTTTTATTAGCACTGTGATGTCATGGGATTGGTCTCCGTTAAAAAGGTTTATGAACATTCATTCAATGAACAGAGCATACATAAGATAATTAAGATAACACAATATTTAATGCCTGATCATTTCACTCTATCGTGGATATAAAGTTATATCTAAATGATTTAATTGAAATGAAATATAACCAATATTGCCGGCGAACTGGACGTCAAAAACATCTAGTAAATAACAAAAAGTTTGACATCAGTTATTGTATTAATAATATATTAAAAATTTGAGAAAGCTTTGAAAGAGAGCTTCTTTTCCGATTAACCAGGAGAATCATCATTGTTGTTTTATTAACAGTTATTCAATATAACATTGTTGTCTTTATCGAAAATTATTACCTATATTGTTAGGTAACAAATACTTTAACAATTGAATTTATTTCTTACTGAGAAATTTCAACAACAAAATTCAGAAATATTTTTCCGGCCGAAACGAAACTAATAAATTCCTTACAATTTAAAATTATTTGGAAAATTAAAAATCGGATCTAAATTTTTTAAATCTCGCAAAAAAGTTTTTTAAAGAAGTAGCGTCATATAAAAAAGAAAAAAAATATGGATAAAGAAGTACAAACTGATGATAATGTTTGTTTGAAAAGGTAATGAGTGATGCCATTAAATTAATATTATTATTTATATTTATCGTGAATATTATAATAAATTATGTATAGGTTTGAAAATTTCTATTCAAATTTATAAATAATGCATGATATTGCTTTATATGAATATGGCTTTGGAATTTTTCTGAAACTGGCACCAGAGCGAGTGATGATTCTTAGATTATATAACATTATTATAAAAATTCAATCAACTCGCATGATGTTACAGTCATATATGTAAAGAAGTCCGTAATTTACCATTTAACTTATTATTGCTTACTTTTTTCTGTAGCATCATGTCCATCATGCATTTCTCATATACGTAACATACAAAGAAAAAGTAATAATAACCCCAAAAATTCGAATTCGAGGTTTTGATGAGTTTACAACCAAGCTATCCCTTATTTATAAAAACAACAACATATTTTTCGAAATATACCTATGTGTCGGTCGTCAGTACGATAGTGTAAAAATGATATAAGCTGTACAAATTGGAATGGAATTTTGTATGGGAGTCAATATTGGAGAGATTTTTTGTTTATTGACTTTGACATTAAATATTTTGAGGTCGTAGACATTGCACATTATGAAACTCCTCTCTTAATGAGGTAGTTAATTAATTTCACATTTCAGCTAATTTTTTTAATATGGTAGTGTTTTACTTTAGGTTGAAATTTTATTAACTTTATGAATAGGCTTTATATATATATATATCTATTATTACTCCAGAATGCGCGACATCTATGTTTGCGCACAATATTAGTGAAACAGGTGTTCGGTTTTATAAATATTTAATAGCTAAATGAGCGTGATTAAATGTATAGAAATTGTGCTTGGTAAAGTATTGATATATTCTTAATATGTTATCATTCAAAGAATTTGTATTTTTCACAAACTTATTTATTTCGCATCTAAGAAAATTAAGTTTTTTCTAAATTAACCTGCTTGCTGCCTATTCTAACAGGCCTAAAAACCTACTTAGTTGGAAATCTGCCACTCTTCAGGGAAAAGTCTGTAGGTTCGAAATACTTATTTAAATGATAGCCGAAAAATGTAGATATAAATGTATGGAATTTGGTATATATTTTATTACCAGAATTGTAGATTTGTGTGAAATTTCATATTAATCCATCTAGTGGTTGATTGACTGTTCGTCTATTAATCTGAATAACTTAAAAATGAAACAAACTAGGGAGCTGAAATTTGATATGGTGTCTTTACAACAAATTTGTAGATCTGCATTTAATTTTTAATCCATATGGGTGAGGAAAAGTGGTTTAAATTGAGCGTTCAATTCGCTGCTTTTTATGATGAAACTCAAAATGCACAAAATCGTGTAAGTATATGATAAAGTCGAAGTGAGAACACTCCAACTAGATCTTGCTGTAAGATCTGTAATAGATTCCAAAAATAAATTATCTGCACTTCATAATGAAATACAAAATATTCAAAATTGTGTAAGATTATGCGAAAATCGAGACTACAACACTGCCGCTAGATCTTCCAGTAAGATTTGTAATGGATTCCAAAAAATAAATTCTCTGCACTTTATAATAAAACACAAAAATATGCAAAATCGAGAAAGTCGAGGGGAGAGTATATGAGAAAGTCGAAGGGAGAACATTCCAGCCAGATCTTCCTGTAAGAATTATAATGGATTCCAAAAATAAATTGTCACTTTCTTCACATGTGAGCATAAATTGACTTCATGACATGACATTATCTTGATATTCTTTTAGTTGTTTAAAATAAAAGCAATGATACTATCTTATAATATCTGAATAATTTAATAATGGTATTTTAATTTTCATTATTAGCATTAAAAGTAAGTATTGCTCAAAAGTAAAGCAACTTAATTTCATTAAGAAGGATGTCTGATACGTTCCGATGAAGATTATATCAATTAAAAAATCTTTCATGTCAAAATCAAATTATTTTCTCTAAATTAGAATCATATTATTTTTTAAGCCAAACGTGCGATTCATAATTTAAAATATCCAAAAAAATTGATTGGAAAAGTTTTATTATAAATTCTTGTGTTTACGAATTCTACATTATTTAGCGCGAAATTTAATGTTGAATTTATTGAAATAAATTTAGTTCCGAATGCCTTATTCTTTTTCTAGTATAATTATTTGTTAGAACAAGAAGAAGCGGGCCTGCAGAATTCAATGAGACAATAGATAAGAACAGAATATTAAATGAATTCCATTGTCATTCTATTGAATACAAATTTTATATGTGAAGTCAAGCGTACACGTCAACTCAAGCTTTTGTGTAATATATAGTATTAAAATTCTGTTGTTTCCTTTGTCCATTCAGCTGTGTGAGTTGCATTGGTGCGTTTACCAGAATGAAAAATTTCTTTAGGAAGTATTGAATATTTTCTGTCTTTCAAAATAGCCAAATTTCTTTTTGCTAAATTTAGGGGAAAAAACATTCCAATTTTCTCTAGAAGTGGATATTTATTTTTTCACTTCTTTTTTTTTTTTAAATTTAGTTTCGTCCTCTCGATTTGTTTAAACTATAAAGTAAAATTTAATTAAATTTGAAATAATATAACTAGTAAATTCGTTCAACGAAAAGGTCTTTTTTTCATTCAAGAAAGGAAGAAAGGAGTTTTTATCGATAACGGAAAGAAAGATAATGACAAAATTTATATTTAGAACATTCAGGAAATGCAGAAGCAAAAACAATGATTCGATTTCATTTACGGAAGTTATCACTAATTTATTTTATATCGAAGCATACAATTTTCTAAATTTTTATTTGAATTTTATGCTTAAAAATTCATTTTTAAATGTAAAATTTTTGATGCTAAATATCTTTTGGAAATAAAATTCTTAAATTAACTAACGGCTTTTATTTTTACGACATAAATAATAAAAATAGGGAAACTAAAATATTTATAACTAAATTTTATTTAAAATGCACATGGTTCTGTATTCAGCATGAATATCATTCATAAAAGGTTTGGAGACTGTATATTGACTTTCTTAGATTAATCTGATTTCTCATTTTGTTGAGTTTTATCTATTGTTCTAATTTACGTAAATATATGTACTGGATATAATCTAGTATATTGCTAATTCTATTTCTATTACTTTCTTCATTTATTGATTAATTTCGTGTAAAATTCATACACTCTTTTTCTTTTTCAGTCATGTTCCCGTCAGACTTGCATACAATTCTTTCGAGCCTGAATGCGAAGACTGGAGTTTGTCTCCTTATAGAAGAAACTCGCCCATTATTTTTCTGCATGGTTTGACTTCTTGCAAGGAAACTTGGGCCAGTATTCCTCAGATATTAGCTAATGAATTAAAGAGAAAAGTAAGTAAATTGAATTCATACGGTAATTTGTTTCTGATGGAAATTTCACCAAATTATGTAATTATTTAAAACTTGCCTTCTTTGGCGAACAGCTTGTTCTTCTAGATCATTGACTTTTCAGATTTTTAAATGATTAATATGAAATGCATTTTTTTTTAAAAAAATTTCTCCATTTTATTTGATATGACTGGAAAACACGAATTCAATTGACTCAGTTGACTACAAATTAAAAAGTGAAATCCTCCTAAGAGTTAATAAAGTCGCAAAAGCATGCGGCTGAATGTTTTGATGGGTGAGTTTAAATTTCATCATAAAATTACAAAACGCATTATTATCAAATTAAATCAAAAATTATTATTAAAATTAAGAGGAAAAAGTATACGGAAAAAATTAAATTAATATCATTAAAATGGTAATTTTTTTGAGTCTTAAGATAATACAATTTTTGTAACATAAAATTATATTATCTTATTTGGAGATATTATTTATCTTATCGGAAGATATGAACATCAATTTTCATAGACAAATAATAGCGATTATCCATTTGCATCTGGTTAAGCCTACTTTTGCGCTCAATTAAACTTTATGTTTGAAACTCGTTTTATAATTTCTCTTGTGTCTTTCCTCTAACTGAATGGAATTTTTGATGACTCAGCAAGCCTTCTTCAGAGCATTTCTAACAAAGCAAGTTTTGCAGCTCCATTAATTGGTTACGCGAAGCAATGAATTTGATGCAATTGTAAAAACTCTTCAGTGAAGCAATCTGACATCCATATGATAGTTTGTTGACATTTAATTATTGCCATTCGACAATAAGTAATAAAAGCGATTTCTGCACAACGTACATTAGAGTTTTATGTATAGAGATTCCAGGAATATCTTTATAGAGGCTGATAAATGACTGACTGCTCAAAATTGTGTTTGAAATGAAAGTGATATTTCACAGAAAATTCTAATTACCTCACACCGATTACCTGACAAAAAAGTTTAATCTACGAGCATCGCATTTTAGAATCAATCGAATAAAGATTTAGAATGAAAAAAAATGATGAAAAGCAATAAAATGATGAAAGCAACGTATGTTTACCATTAACGGTTTAGAAATTAATTATGAGTTGCGAATAGAGCATAAAAAGTTAATCTGAAATCTGTTATATCTTTATGAAAAATATTATATTACCTCTTAATTCCTACATGTATTTGACCTGATATGTTCTTTTCAGAATCCATCAAACTTTAAAGTAATAGGGTTAGAATATACGATTAGTTATAATGGGTATTAAAACCATAAAACAAAATTTCCATATAATAACATTATCAAATTGTAATCTAACGTGTCCCAACTACGATGAGAATAAGAAAAAAATAGCAGATTGTTAATTAACTATAACTAGTTTAGATAAATGATTCCTTCAACTATCGCTTAGTTTCCACTTGATTTATTGATGCATTTAGTTTTTGGATTCATTTTTTACTTAATCAAATAACAAATTTTGGTCCATATATGAATCGCATTGAAATTGTAGTTATTAATTTGATTTAGCTTTTTATTATATTACTTTTCTAATCAGGCATGTGTCGGGGGGGGGGTACAATGTCCACTGTACTTGGGTTCAGATTGCAGGACTATAATTTTATTAATCAAATTAAAGGTTATTAAAAACCTACTATAAATGAACAATGATACGTAGCTACTAAAGTTTATTGGTTATCTATATTTCTTTTAGGCCTACACTTTGGATGCAAGGAATCATGGAGACAGTGGTTGGAGCGATATATTTACAACTGACGATCTGGTGAATGATCTTCTGTTCTTCATGGATGCTGTCAATGCGGATAGAGCTATTTTGATTGGCCACAGCATGGGAGGAACCGTAGCTATTCAGATGGCCATAGAAGCTGTGAGTATTACTGTGTGAGTGTGAGTTCGAAAAGGCCCAACTTAAACTTTTAAGGTATTTCTTAATATTGATTAAGAGGGAGTGGTTTTTATCAGTGTCAATCTCCCCATTTTTACGATCCCATTTTTCCCATTTTTAACTCACTGAGACTTAGGTCTTGTTCGACAGGTTCTGAGCTTACCTATGCTTAAATTGTTTCATTTCTATCTCGTCGAATAATAAAAGAAAATATGCTCCTGTGTTGCTTATCTGTTGGTGTCTACAAATCAGGCTGTTAAACCCAGAATTAACAAATATGGCACAAATGTACTTTGGAGGAGGATAATGTGCATTTTGGTCGAAGACTTTGAAATTTTCATTACAGTTTTGATCTAAAATTGTGCAAGACTTTGGCATTTTTCTGTGATAAATTCTGAAGATATTAATTCTTTTATCTTTTTAATGATATTAATTCTTTTATCTTTTTAATGATATTAATTATTCAAATTATCTTTTTAATGATATTAATTTTATGTCGTCCAAGTTTTAATGAATTTCGAAATTTTTAATAAATATTTGTTTTGCATCATTTTCAGCAAACTTTTCATTGTTGCAATGTAATTAAAATAGTTATCCTTGATTTATCAAATTATTTAAGAATCACGTGCTTTTCTTCCGTTGAAAACTAAGGAAGAAATATTCTATTTATTATCTGAGTAGTTCACGCAGGGAATAAGAAAGAGAAATCCATTGCTATAAAAGACAAAAAAAAAAAAAAAATAATTATTCAAGCACTTTAGCTTTTAATGCACTAAGAAAATATAGAATTTCTAATCCAGTCTAACAGCACATGAAAAATAGGAAAATGTTACAAAAATGCACAACAGCAATTTCATCGGTTTAGATGTTGAGCTGACTATCGAAAATAAGTATCTAAATTTGTATCCGGATATATTACCGAATAAGCGCTGGGAGGGTGGTGGTGGTGGTGGTGAAAGTTTTAATACCGGTTTTTCACTTTTAAATAAAACACTATTAAAAATTAGAGAAAAAAGCGTTAACTTAGAAGTTATGGGTATTAAAAATTCATAAAATGATCTACAGAGTTTAATAATAGCTAAATTAGATTAGAAATAAATTTCAAAATGAACAAATTTGTATTTGGAAAAATATGTATATATTTTTGAAATTGAACAAACATATTATTATTTGGATTCATGTTATATAGAAAAAAATAACTAGTAACATTTTCAAGTCAATATCTGCATTATGTTTTGAAAAATTTGACACTGTAAAAAAAAGAAGTGTGTGTGTGTGTGTGAAAAATAATTATAAATTCTTTTCTGTCATTCGGAATCCGCAGACTAAAAAGAAAATCATATTCCACATCTGTTTTTCTATAATTTGAAATGGAATAACTGTCCCGTCGATTTTCAAAAAGAAAAAAATAGTGGAAATTAAATTTGATAAGAGGAAAAAACAACAACTTTGCGGCGATTGAATTTCGAAAAATACGAAAATGTAGATCGTAAAGATCATTAAAAAATGCTTTCAGGCTTCAGCATTGAGATAATATGCTAACTTCAAAATTAATTTTACACTTTTTTCTTAAATCGACCATTATGATACTATCTGAATAGCACTTTTAGGATTAAATTCTGACATAGAAAAGCACTAATAAACATTTTTCAGCTATTCAGTTTTTTTTTCTCATCACTTTTTTGAATAATTTTTGAAAAATTCATCATTGCTGGAAAAATAGCATCTTCGAAAAATGTCTATAAGTATTTATTGGCAGTTTAAATTTTTATACTAAAACTTTTTTTTCAAATGGCATCTAAAGGGTAGATTTAAAAAAAAATTAGGAAATTTAAATTTAAAGTTAACA
Source organism: Argiope bruennichi (assembly GCF_947563725.1). Lineage (NCBI taxonomy): Eukaryota > Metazoa > Arthropoda > Arachnida > Araneae > Araneidae > Argiope > Argiope bruennichi. Next base: position 123,540,556 of record NC_079154.1, on the reverse strand, counting down.
TTTTATTTCGATTTGTAAGTTTGAACTCATATTCCAATAACCCGTTCTATTGTTTACTTGCTTTACGAGAATCAATCGCCACAAAGTAAAACTTAATTTCCTCTTTTCAATTTTAATGTTGACTTATGCATGTTTTTTTATCCATTCTGTTTTACTGTAGCCCGAAAGAGTGGAGATGATCGTCGTCGAGGAGATGTTTGTGTCTCAGCCTCCCGAGATCCTGCTGCAGGTCCCTCTTCTGTACGTCAGACGGGCGCCTATGGCCGTCAAGTTGATCCCCAGGGATGCTGACGACATGCAGGCCGTTCGATTCATCATGGATTACGTGAACAAAGGCCTTCCACCTGGATTAGTAGGTTATATTCGATTTACTTCAGACAGAGAAAATTTTATGATTGTATAATAATTCCATTATAAGAAAAGAATTATTTCTTAAAATTAAAAATTGAATAACGATTTAATAATCAGACAATATGAATTTAGGCTAAGGAAGTTAGGCTTAACATTTTTCGACCGGTTATTTCAAACGATTCTGTTTATTTTCTTAATGTTTGATGCATTTAAAATTAAACATTGTTAATTAATCCATGTTTCAGATTCATTGTGAAGTATTTTTGAATTAAAATAAAACAGAATAAAGGAAATTAAAAACTTCTAATCTGCATAACGTTACCCCAACTAGCGTAGAAAAATTCACGCATTTGCGTTACTATAACTGACATTGAAAATTCACGCATTCGCATTGTATTCTGATTGTTGACAACTATTTTCAACGGATGCGGACTTGATTTAAATTATTTTTAAGTTAGTTGTAAGCTTTTGTAATTAAATTGTATTTATGTTACTTATATATTTTTTGCATATGCTTATAGTTTTAAGTACATCGTTTTTTAAGTAGTTTATTTTAACCTGTTTTCGACCGATTATTTTAAACGATTCTGTTTATTTTCTTAGTGTCTGATGCATTTAAAATTAAACATTGTTAATGAATCGATCTACTCATGATGAATCTGAGGAAATTTTGTTGAAAGATTCTTGAGGTATTACATAAATTAAGAAAGATATTCTTTAGTGCCCATAAGGTTTAAATGCTCAGTGACTCTGTTTTCAGTAATCATATTATAAAAAAATGCTTTGTTTCAGTAAAAAATATTATTATATTAATTGCAGATTAATCATTTGCATTTTAATTTAAAGCATAAATTATAGGGAGCTAACAGAAAATTAGAGAGATACATATTACGTTATGACTCAAGGACTTTATAATATTAAGAGTGAATTATATGACTAACAAAATTTGAAGTTTAAAATATTTTGATAAAGAAGTTATTAAAGTAAAAATTACATAAAATATTTAATTATTAAAATTTTAACGGGCATTAAGATTGGCGAACCAGCTAGTCGCCAAAGGCGACTAGTCAAAAATAAAATTTGTGTTTTAGACACATTTTTCTCACCCAATTGAAACAAAAATATGACACAAAACTGCACCTCTAATGACAAATTCCATACCAAATTTGATATATTTAGAGCTGTGCGTTTTAAAATTATCGTGTTTACATGATTCTGAAAGTACGGATAGACAGAAAGTCAATCCTTGATTAGATATGGCTCAAAATTTGACAGGTGTTTACACTATAAATGCTAAATCTGCGTACCGAATTTTATCTATTTAACTCTCTTCGTTTTGTAATTATCGTGTGAATTTATATTCTATCAGCCGGACAGATAGACTTCCTTTGAACTCGAAATTTGATAGAAATCTGAAGATTTGGGGTAAAGACCATATACCACATTTCATCCATCTAGCTCAAAGCGTTTTTGAGTTATCTTTGTCACAGATAGACAAACTGATACTTTCCAAAAATGTGTTCCTCGAACTCATGGAGGTCTGAAATATGGAGATTCGTCAAAATTTCGAGTTCGAATTTTTTGCCGATTCATATACTTCCACTATACTTCGATATGAGAAAGTAAAAATAAAATTGAATAATAATTTAAATGAGAAAGTTTTTGCTTTTTATTGCATTTATATAAATATATTTTTAAAATTGTTTTTAATTAAATTTTTCAGAGTGATATCCACAATCCCAGCAAGGTCGACAAATCGACGTGGGCCTTGAGGAGAACTGCAGAAGGTCATCTTGCTCTAAAAGCCAACATGGCCGTGCTGGAGAAGAGTTTGATAAATGCGAAGGACACGATAAAAGTGCAGAATGGTTCATTTGATGGGCCTGCCTGCTTCATTTATGGAAAACAATCTGTCTTTAACGTGTAAGATCGTATTTTGAGCCACTCTTAATAGTAAAAATAATATTTTTTCACTTTACATTAGATATAAAGGGAATAATCCACGTTATGCTGTCATAGCAAATGTCGTTTAATATCTAACATCATGTTAAGTTGTGCCTTAATTTGATATCACAAGTATTAAATATAAAGTAAACAATAAATGTCAAAATTAAACTGGCACAGATAGCGAAGTATCGTGCTCCTAACCGCCATGCAGCTGTTCCAGGAAATGAAGGAAATGAAGTGAAGAGAGAGGAACAGCTGTTCGGGAGTGTGTGGCTGATACCGGGAAGAATATGATATAGGAACTCCGGTAGGAACGCAGAGAAATGGGCTTGGATTTAAATTGGAATTTAACTGTATATATGTAAATAGTTTAATCCTTAAAATATAATAAACCTGTTTTGTGATCACTTATTGTCAAGGCACGTGACAGAGACACGAATTGATTTCAAGCCATGCCGCTACTATTTTTATCACAAATATATTTTGTTTTTCGAATTGAGAATATACTATTCGCTATATTTTATAAATAAAGAGTATCATATCGAAATAAGATATAAAGAAGTAAATGATATGAGCAGCGATATTCTTCCAACTGCAGCAATCAAATTATAAATGAATTATACTTAATACTCTAGCAGACATACTTGTTGATAAGTATTGAATGTGTGGATTGCTTATTTTCTCTTGATGGATTGGCACAAATCATTATTATATTCATTTATGTATCATTAAAGACACTTAATTGCTGAAGCCTATTTCCATAATCAAACAAAAGTCACAATCCAACAAAAAAGTCACAGTCATAAAGTCACAATTTTTTATATATATTTATTTATATACTCTTAAAATTATTAATGTATTGTTTTGATATTTGATTTCTCTATTTTTTTATTAATTCTATAACTATTACTTATTTTACATAAGTGTAATATATTTAATTCTGGAATTTTTCCGTTTCATTTCTGAATTCTAAACAATTTAATGTCTCTTTTTTCGTGTTTAAATGAGCATTTAAAAGCATTTTATCAATCAGACTTTTTTGGCGACCATCTTGTTCGCCAGATTATTGACTTTGTATACTTAATATGGAATGCACTTAAAAAAAATATTTCAACATGTTTTTTTTATGAGATTGAAAGATATGAATTTAATTGAATCAAACCATTATAAATTACTGGGATGCAAACTAAAAAAATCTATATACTATGAAATAAAAACTGAAGTGAAATTTCTACTTCCCTACTCTTTCGAAAGAAGATAATTATTTAATATTAATTCACGCGGTTGAATTTTTAAATTTTTTTTTATGGATGAGTTTGAATTGCATCATAATATTGTTTCATATTGAATCTAAAGGAAATTAATAATAATATATACATATATGTATGTATGTATGTATTAAAAAAAAACAATTGTACAGAAATGAAATTGATACCATTAAAAAGTAAATTTTAAGATGATGTAAAAACCATTTTTGAGAAATAATAATTTGGAACGATATGAACATCAGTTTACACAAGTAAATCATAGTAATTGTCGATTTAACGATGGTTAAGCCTATTTTCACATTGTTTGACGCTCATTTACATTTCTACTACGCCGATTTACTGCTTGAGTGCTGCTGTTATTGCAGGTGTTCTTTTATGTACTTCCGGCTATATTTTACCTCTGCATATTCGTTTAGAATAAAGACTCTTTATTCGTTATTCAGTATGTCTGAGTCTGTTGGGCCTTTGACCGTACAACCACTACCACCGAACGGAATTTTGAATTTTTTCGTATCAATGAAAAAAATAATGTATGACATACTTTTAAAATTTGTCTCCAGACTTTAGAATAAACTTGTATACCAATTTTAAAACTTCTATGTGAAGAAGGAAATATTGACTTCTATATTTTACTTAGTGACGATTTTTCGACTATGTGTATAAGTATTTATATTAAATATTTAATTAACCCTTTAAAGGGCCCTTTTTTTCTAGTCATATTATGTTAAAATATTTTTAGGCTTGAAATTAGAATAAGAAAAGGGATTCATTTAATTTATTAGATAAATTTAATTTGATTCATTAATTTATTTGGTTAATTAATAATTAAGTAACAAACCAAGACACATCACTTTGTCTGAGATAAAGAACTAAAGCATCTAAGTTTCTGTCTTTGTAAAAAAAATTGTCAGAACTTATGCCAACCTACATAATTTCATACAAAGATTGATAAATTTGGTGGGAAGCATACTTCATTTTTAGCCGATAATTCCTGCAATAATTATAGTAAAAAAAATTAATTTATATACCTTTTTAAACTGGAAATAATTATTTTCCAACGACATTAGTTTAATTGCTGCGTTGTGATCCTTTAAATTTTTTTACAAATGTTTAGATATTTTTATCAGTGTGTAAGACTATTCAAATTTATAGAATTCTATTCATATCAAAATTGTATATCCAGGCGGGAAAAACAAGGACCCTATTGCTGCTTTTCCAAAAAGGCACATAAACACCAAAAAGAAGAGAATGATAGAATCATTACACATAAACATCAGGAAACAAAGAAGCTTCTGTTGACGCCATAGCAACAATTAGAAGGGAAATGCCAATTAAAAATATCGTTTGTTTCTCAAAAAGACAGATGCTTAGGGAAACTACGAAGAAATATCAACGAAATATGCAGCAGCTAGAAATTATTTTTAAAAATATATTATTTTAAGTATTTAGACTAAGAAACATTTTTATTTCGAACGATGACGGACATATCAGGTAACATTAAACCGTAACCGTAAAGAAATTAAGTTGTTATGATTTTATTATTATTTATGTCTTCTTCGAAACAATAATTTTTAAAGTGATATAATTTTAACTTTTGAAAACATGTATGCTTTTAGAACAAATTTATAATTTTTAGAAAGTACTTGAATATAATGTTTACATCCGCAAATAATTATAATTATCAGCTTGGAATTTTTTTTAAATTAAATCTGTCATCATTATGAAGCAAATTTTATTGTTTTAGATCATTGGACGAAGAAAATATCAGAAAATGCTTTCCTAATGCCATATTAATTGGAGTGGAGGGTGCAAAACATACTGTGCACAGCGACAACCCCCAGCAGTTTGTGGATGCTATTTTGAACTTTCTCACTAGCAACATGACTCCCAAAAACAGGTTGTGAATGAATGAGTAGAATCTTCTGGAACAATAATAAAGGGCATATGAGAAAGAGTGACAGAGAAATGCCAAGATCAAGATTCAAGAAGTGCCAGCATAATTAAAAAGAAAAACACCATTCTGTATTTTTTGGACTCAATAAAAAGAAACAGTAACAGAACTGTGTAAATTACGTGTTTTAAAATATATCGGATTATTTCTTTATAAATATTGAAGTCAAATGTTAACCGATGGCGAGCTAAAAATTTTATTTTTAATGATAAAATATAAAGAGTATTGATGCCTTCTCTTACTTTCGTCGATATAGGCGAAAAAAAGAATGTCGAATCAAGTTAAAAAGTTTATCGTGCTTGAAACTATAGCTTTGAATCCGAATTAACTTTCTCACAGACAGATGGGCAGTTATATATGTGTAATGTATCTATACAGCACATTTTCTGATCCGCAACCAAAATTTTTCTTACGACCAAAATAACCTATCGTAGTAAATAACAGTAAACTACCCGTCTTTACGAAAATAAGCAAAGGAAAATAATGTAAATTAAATAATATAAAGACGTAACAAATCACGGTAAATATGGCCATAGAAAGTTACAACTACTGATTAAAAAAATGTTTTTAAAATTAGTTTAGTTACATTAATGCCAATGTCACTTAGTCAATGTGTCAGTGTCACAATGTGTCACTTAATGCCAATGTCACTAGACTACTTCGCGATGGAAGTCGTAATTTTGAACCTCGGTCAGATGACGAAGACAACATCTGCATCGGCGCCTCCTTTCCAAATTTCTTCCACATACTAGCGGAAGAATATTTGACGTGCATCAGAAAAAAGTGATTCTTCCGTGGAATTGAGTCTCGAACCTGGAACCTTATCAATGGGCCACCGGGACCGTATTATAGTTTAAAAAACACCTCAGAAAATAACATATGATAATATTTTTTGAAATGTTACTTATTTTCAGCAAGTTGCTCGTTGACATTTTATAAAAATAACAGAAGCACAAGATTCAACTCTTTATTTATTTATTAAAAGAAAATGGACACTATAGAAAAATACTATTGATTACAGAGTTATCAAGAAGTGAACAACAAACACTCGCACCCAAAAACTATAAGTCATGATAAAAACCATTATAAACATATTAAGTGTATGCAGTCAATCTTAAAATTTACACTAAAATTTAAAAAATTGTGAAGCCAAAACCTTAAAGATATTAAACATGTAGAAGAGATTAAAAAACTAAATATATTCAATCTGAAAAGCATACAAATGCTCTACAAAACAGCTACTTACTCTCAGAAATCGATTCGCAACTATGTATTGAAAATAAATATATGGATCACTCTCATTTAATATATTATGAACTAAATAATTCCTGAAATCACAAAAAAAATATGGAAATGAAAAAATTTATTTTTTATTCCATTATTTCCCTCCATTTTCTTTTCTTTTTTTTTCCATTCCTGAAATCACGAAGAAAAATAAATATGAAAATATAAAAAAATGGAAAAAATTATCTTTTATTCCATTATTTCCCTCCACATCTATTTATTTGTGGTCATCGATTTCTAGAATAAAATAGTGCATTATTAAAATACTATGTTTAAAATGTTTCCTTTTCTCTCTTACGTGTTGTTGCATAACAACGCGAAAGTTTCACATGCTTGCAGCTAGCTGCATTCAAACATCTAATGTATCTGAAATCAATATTATCTACTTCATAAATGTCATCTAAACATTTTATTCGATAGCTTTTCAATCACACACACAAACAAAAAAAAACTTATGCAAAATTTATGAACCTCATTGTATAAAAGGGGTATTGAAACTCGTGGTATTGTAAGGCATTCTTTGTGAGAGATTTCGTGGTATTGTGAGGTATATTCTGTTATGAAATAAAGCATACGGATCGATATTGATCTTTTTAATGCATTTTTAGTTGTGCCTAACGGGTTTCCAAAACAAGATAAAATTTTTTTTTTTTAATTCTGTAATAATGTTTCTAAAGACATGTTTTAGTAAAGTTGTAGCAATATCTGAAATTATTTTAATAATTTCGTATATATTTTCCCTTTTAATCTTACTTGGTTATTTTTCCTCTCTGAGACTTTGGTGACTAACAACAACAACAAAAAAGAAATAATAAAGAAAGTGAGAGAAAGAAAGTAAGAAAAACAAGCGGGAGAAACAAACGAGTTTGGCCCTCGACCAAATAAAAATTTTTTCCCGCTATCACTTAAGAATCTGTTTATTTGTATTTTTTTTTCTCTCTTATTCTTTATTCTTTGTTTTTTCAAATTTGCTTTTTCCTACTTCTACGGAAATATATTTGATTTAATATAAATTCTTTTTTTTTTATGTCAGAAATCAGTCATTGAAAAATATTATGCCAATAATGATCTAAAATATAATAGTTGAATTAAAAAAATTTAAACCTATTTAGAGGTAAAATTTGTTTCTAAAATTATATCTAAATTATATTATGAGAAATATTACAGCCCTGATTACTTCTGAGTTGTCGATTTGTCACTACATTTTGTTAAGAGAGTAAAACAAAACAACTGTAAGTTCGAGGAAGACAAAATGCTTTGTGGTGTTATATCCATATTAAACAGTTATAGATTTTGAGAACACTAATTAAAAATTTCTTCTGAGTGTGTGTATATTAGTGGCTGCTCAATCAGCTTCATTTCGGGACTTAAGAATTTTGATAACAATAAGAGAATTGGATAAAACCATTTGTATTTTTATTACACCAAAATGCAAATCACAGAAAAATGAAACATTAATCTCACCTTTATCTCTTTAATTTATTGCAATCAGTGGTGAAAAACTTTATAAAAATAAAAAAAAGAAATATTCAGGTACAAGATTCTTTATCGCGACAGCTATTTCTAAATCTAATTAGTTATATTTACCGGAACAATTTATTCATTTTTTAAAATATGTATTTCTGAAAATACTACGCACATTATACTCGCTGCATACGAAGTTTCAAAAAGTGATCATTATGGACAAATGAATATGCTATTTAGTTTTTTTTAAATTCATGATTGCTCTTGCCCCTGCATAATATGATTTTCTATTTTCAATGTCATCGTATTCGCCTGCCCAAACTAATAAATTATTTCTTTTCGTAAAGCGTATCGACAGGAAAATTTGATTAATTGGTCATAGGCAGAATTTAGATTTTTCAAATTTATTTTCCTTCAAACGGGCTATAAAAATTGGCCATAAAGTACAAAAAAATAAATTGATATGCATGAAATTATTGTAAATGACGTGAAAAATGAAAAGCATGTGCTTAGCGTACGTATTATTATAAGAAAATATAATTTAAAATTATGTTTATGCTGTTTTGGTTAGGAGGTTTTGAAGCTCGAAATCGCGTAGACAATCAATATTGAAGCTCGAAATCACGTAGGCAATGAATAAAGCATAAATGGCAATTTTCATCATCATCTTTTATCGCATACATTTTTTTTTTACTTGCTTTTACCAGTATTACATTATTATTATGTATGCTTCTTTGACAGCAGATGCGTTTCTAAAAGGTTGACATAGAACTATGACATCATAGCTATTATTTCATCTCAAAATCGGTCGAGCTCCAAAACTTTGTTTGCCAGCTAGAAAAATTGAAAATAAAAGTTTAAAAAAGTTATATATATATATTATACACAGAGAGAGAGAGAGGGAGAAAGAAACCGATAGAGAAGTCTCGTCATTGCTTCAAACCGGTTTAAACTGGTTAATGACTTAAATTAATTAAGACAAATAATGACTTAAAAATAATAGTGTTCTCACATGATAACTTGAAATTTGCGATCGTAGATTTAATAAAAAAATTTTTGTACGAATATTCAAAGTCCGCTTAGGTCGCAAATCCGTAAGAAAACATAAAAATTCAAGCTCCTTTTTTTTAATGCCTGGTGATGATTCATTTATGACACTTTCGAAGGCTAATAAAGTTCTTTCGGCTTCTTCTTGTAAATCAAGTGCTTTATATCTATTCCGAAAGACAAATCCTTGGGATTGTTATCTCGTCAATGAGATGGTCAATATAATACATCCGGGTATTGACAAGAGATAATTAAGCTCATTTTTAATATCGCAGGTTGATTTTTGAAAGTGAGAAAACTAATACCATAGAAACAGAGTTGCATTACTTAAGTATCAATTTTTAACAGAATTTTGAGAAAATACTATGGTTTAATCATTTTTGACCGAGTTCATCCCTGTTTGCATCCAAAGGAGACTTTAATACAATTAATGCAGGAAAAAATTTAAAAAAAAAAGAGTAATATTAAATAGTTACTTTTTACATTCTTTCTCATTATAAGCATTCGTAGCGACATCTAGTGAAGTTCTGAAAAACTATTCCATTTCAAATTTACAGGTTCGTCAAAGCTTACTTCTTAGTTCAAAACAACTAAAGCAAGAGAGTTTTTTTTAATTATAAATATTATTTGTTCTTGATGATTTGGATAAAATTTTTAATAAGATGCAAATAAATGAATTATCTTCTTTGGATTGTATTTTTAAATACATTACTTCTTTTGGCATGATTTTACAGCATTATTCAAAAAGTTATTTAAAAAAAAATTAATATTTTTAAACGAACTAAAATATACAAAATAATTTCTCCTATTCCCGTACAAATTCATGAACCTAAACAGATTTCCTGAAAACTTGTGATTACAATCTGCATATAACTAAAAGAAATTACTTTATACTTTTAATCAGTTTTAAAAACATGGTAAATGTTGTTTAAATAATTATTTTCTTTTTATAACTCTTGTTAATGCAAAATTTTGCAATCTATTTTAAACTAACTTCCCAATGGACAAAATTTGTTCTAAATGTGGTAAAATTTGTACCAAACAGATAAGAAAGCGAGTTAATATTGCATTATCATTCAATTCTGAAATGCGTTTAAATTTTCACATTCTTTAGCTCACCGGGAGGTCAGTTTAAAATCAATTGTAAAATTCGTACCGAACAGAAAAACAGATAGAAAAAAAATGTCAGTCAATAAAAACTTATTAAAATAGCAATTGATATTATATGAAAAGGGATTATGAGCAGAATGAAATAAAGTTTAATGTGTTTTCATTTCTTCCAACTACCATAAAATATTTATGACTCATTGTAGAAGCTGAAAACGATTCTCGATAAATATTCTGCCGCGTGGTTTTTCATGACAAAAAAATGTGGTAAAAATCGTTTGCCTTGTTTAATTGGATTTAAATGATAGTATGGTTTAATTACGTTGATGTTTTGCTTCATTATACGATTACAAAATTTTCTGTTCATTGACATTGCTTTTTAACAAGTTCATAAGATTTCATAGTTCTGTGAAATTTGCTGACGTTTTTGATTTGGAAAAAGTCTAGACCTGTTATATCTTAATAGGTTTGATCTATCCTGTTATTACAATTTTACAGATTTAAAGAAAAAATAGCAATGGCAAGGTAAGTGGAAGACCTTATTTTGATTTTTTTTTTAAAAAAAAAGGTATATAACCTAACACTTACGTTTAGTTTTATGAAAAATTATTGAAAAAGTAGCAATTACAGGTATAAAAATTATCCTTTTTTAATTGTTACTTTTCTGCATAATGATAATGTTGAAATTTATAATAACTGTTTGTGATACTGATTAATTCGTATGTATATTTTTAAAAATAGAATATTTAATAAATATATGTAGAAATAAGTTGTTCTTGAATTTCTTGAAAAAAAACTAAGATTAAAGACCTTGTTTTCAGAAGCCAAATTTGTACTTCTAAGACAGATGGACGTAAATTACATTCTGTCAACCTTTCAGAAGAGCATAAAAATAAGAAATAAAGAACTCATTGCCTGTTAGAATTTAAGCTCGTATAACTCTAGCAAATTATAAATGCTGTAATCTTTTATCAGACATACACTGTTATGAAGACTTGACTCAAAAGTGTAATAGCTTTAGAATCATCATAATTTTAATTCTGAAATACAAATATAATTTTAATATAACCTAAGTATATATAGTTTAGCATAACGCATAAAACCAGGAGGAATGGAAATTTTTTTTCTATTTGGTGTAAAATCTACTGCTACGTGTTTCAACAGAAATTTATATCCTGTTTGTGATATTTATAGTGATTTGATTTGTATTTGTTATGTCATGCCATTAAGCAAGCGAATCATGAATTACATCAAAAATGGATATAATACTGATCAGATGCAGAAGACGACTATTGTGAAACTGATCATCATCAACAACGCGAAAATATTTGACTCAGGTTAACAGATTATATCACAAATTCTAGACGCACGTCATATATGTGGTGAAATTTGGTCCCCAACCCGTATTCCTCCTATCTCAAAGCAGAGTCTTTACTATAAACCATCTTCGACACGCAAAACGGCAAGTGCCTATTATGATTCGTATATTAGCAAAATAAAAACTAAATTTTGCACTTCAAAATCTCACATAAATATTTTATTCATGCTTGTTTTTGATATTAAAGATTGAAAAACTCCAAATAGTTTTTATGTTTTTTTGGCGCGAAAAGTACCCGAATAAATAAAACATAGAAAATTCAAATGTTTAATTTTCTGACGTTTCAAGGATTGTTAGTCAATAGTTTCTCAAAATTTACGAAAAAAATTGTAAATGAATTTACGTTTTAAATCTATAAAGAAGATAAAAAAAATGTTTTAGAGTTTTTTTTCCTTATAAAAGACAAAGAAATTCTTACAATTATTAAACATTTTCTTGAATAGAAACACAAATTTCTATTTTTGAGTTTTTAAACTTTTTTGATTAGCCTATCTAAGATTTTAAGAGGAAAAATTTCTAAAACTGCATTATTAAATTTAACTTCATGAAATTATAATATACATTTTTCATAATGAAATATAAAAGTAAAATTTTTTTTAAAAAATCTGAAAATAAAAAAATAATAATTTAAAACAATCCTAATCGGTATAATTATGTAGAATATTATATGTGTAAACTCAATCCAATTTTTTTAAAAAAAATTTCTACAATATATGGAAAAGATTGTTACACCTTGGACATTGTTTAAATTTGGATTACTTTCTTTTACTTGGCATGGTCTGTCATCTTGTAAAAATCAGTCTAACAATTTCATTTAATACTGACTAGTTTTTACTACAGACTAGTTTATCTTCATATCTTGCTTATAAATGAAGCTATAAAATCAGTTTTTTTTTCTACTTAAAAATTAAAAGTTTTGACGAATTATATTTCTTTATTTAGAAAATGTAGAATTTCCAATACATTCTAGTTTATTTTCTCAATTTTGTAAATTAGTCTTTATGCTGTTTGTAATTTCAAACATAACCTATAAGCATTACTACATTTTGAACGGTAAATTGTGATCCGGAATTACATGTAACTGAAATCACAAAAAACCATACAGTCATCTAAAATGTTTAATGTAGTATTTATAACATAAATTCGGCATTTAATGGGTTTTAAGAAGTTTAGGAAAGAGAAATTGAAATATAATGTTCGGTACAAAATTTAAAAAGTATTTTCTTTTTAAGAAAGTGCAAATAAGAGTATGATTGTGAAGTTTCAAAAAAGAACTATGTATTGTCAAAGAAAACTGGAAAAAGGCTTGTATATTTTGTTATGGTTTGTTTGTTAATAAAAATTTTTTCAAGTGGAATGAAGAAAATGCAAGTGGAAAAAAACAGTAGAGAGCATTTGAATCGCTAGTTTTAATTTAAACAAATAAGACCAAAATTTTGAACAAGCCCAATTTTTTTAAAATTGACTAATGAAAATAAACACATGGCTTATTACAAAAAACATGTGTACTTAACGAACTCTTTTATATGGAGACAGGAGTAAATTAGTAATTATTAAAGAATAGGAGTAAATTTTTCATTGTTTTTCTATTTGCAGTAAGTGCCATTATTCACAAACGAAACTAAATAATTCTGAGAAAATAATAAAACATCTGTTATTGTTAAATATTGATTTTATATCAAACGTTTCTTTACTTTGCTTTTTTGATACTGGTAGCTCTGGTTGAAAGAGAAATGTTTAAAGTCATGCACCAAAGCTTTCTATTGCATTTCACTTCTTTCTACTTATTTATGACAGAACAATTATTTTATCCACATTGGCCATAATTCCAATTATTTATAATCGTAGCTATAAGAATTAACTTCGAAAATTAAGAACATTAAAAGAACAGAAAAGAAATTAAGAAAATTAAGTGTTATAAAGATTTTTAGAAGAATTCTCATACCTTTCTTTTCTTAGTCACCTAAGGACTAAAAAAAATCTTTTTTATGCAATAATCTTTAGGGAAAGATGTATCAAAGAATGAGAAAAAAATCTTTATTGTCACCCACTTTCATGACCAAATTTTCACAGAAAAGAAGTGAAACGTAATGTTAAACGTCATATTTATTGCTTCTCATGAATATACATACAAACGTTTAAAACTTCCTACAATTATGGCAATTTTCATATTTCCATAAAATCATTAAAAATAAATAATTTTTGAAAATTTTGCTTTACGTAAACAAGTTTTGAAAACATTCCATTGCATGAATCTAAGTTTGCAGAAATGAATAAAAACTGAACATTTTCTTCGCCTTTTAGCAGTTCAGTACAGATTTATTATATTTTTAGTCACATTTGAGTATGTTTACTTCAATGAAATCATACGGTTACTAAGAAGGTAAGAAAAGAAGGATCATATTTGAGATGAGTTTTTTTTTAAGAAGTGCAATTATACCTTTTAATCAAAAATGTGGAAAAAATTTTAGAAAGTAAGCAGACATTTTTCAAAAAAAAATATATATATATATATTAATTATCTATAACTATAAAAATTATTATTTTTATTATTTTGTATTCTGTGACTAATCCTTTTTTCAATAGTTAACGAAATCATTTATGAGAAAGCAAGCTGCAAAATTTTCTTATAGAAAGCCAGAAAAAGCCTTTTGCCAAGGGCAACAGTTTTCCCTGCTGATATTAGAGCTTTCCCTATTAATATCAGAGCAACAGCCCTACTAATATTAGATCAAAATCCTAGAAAACTGAGATAAGATCTATTTCCTCCTCAATGCATTTGGTTATCAAGACGATATATGACTAAGAACAGTATAGACAACCGTATGATCCAGGATATCATATCGTTTTGTACCATGGATCATTTTGCATGCAATTATAATTTTTTGATTAACCTTCTTTATTACTCTTTATAAATAGTGAAACTAATGTTGGATAGGTATCACATAGAATCTGATATCCATAATTAAAATAAAATCGTAAGTTGTTAGTTTTTAATTGTATAACAGAAAAAGTGATAATACAAGTTGCTTTAAAGTCTGCCCTACAATTTCACGAATACTTTCTTGAAATTGTAGAAATTATCAATGTCAACGATTTATGGACGATATTTCAAATTATTCTTGATAAATTTTCGATCAGTTGAATAGAACCATTCATATATTATTTTCTTTATAAGGATTTTTTGATAAAATAAACTTGAAAATAGACGAAGAATTTTATATTTATGGAAGCAAAATAAATACTCTCTGAAAGAGAGCTTTTATGATCACAGAAGTATTCAGATGCCTAATGTGGAAAAACAAGATACGCCAAATTTTCATAGAATGAAATGGCAACTAGGGATTGCAATACCGGACCAAAATTTCAATACCGGTATTCGGTATTTTTTTTTAAATCTTAATACCGGGATACCGGTATTAGAAATTTTGGAAAAAGAAAGAAAACACAGATGTTTTTTTTATTTGCCAGTTTTGTTAGAGAGTGTAAATATCACAAAAAATAATTTGTAACTTATAAATTATAACAGTATATAATCACAAAAAAGTAAAGAAACGTCTTATTTATTTAAATCACAAAAAAAGTGTAAATATCACTATTCAGTTTGTAGTACAATTACAAATTTTTGAAATGTGATCTAAAAAAACATAATGCATCAATTGTACTGTCATTAAGCCTGAAAAGTAATTTTGTGTAAAAATGACCAGCTGTCGAAAACGCTCTTTCGGCATCTACGTTAGTTGGTGGTACTGTTAGCAATGCGCGATATACTTTTTCCAAGTACTTACCTCTAAATCCCTCATTTTCAAATAAATCGATTTCTTGTCGGTTGCTTTTGGATATAGCTGATTTCTGCAATGTATTTTGGTTCGTTGAAATTTTTTGATTTATCACTAATTCTAATTTTTGTTCAAGAGACAATTCCTTTTCACTATCGATTTGAATTGGTTATTTTCTTTTCTTCTTTTCATTTTCATTTTTAAAATCATTAGAATTATGTAAATACCATAAGACATTTCAAACAGTCAAATTCACTATCTGAAGAATTAATTTACAGGTTTAAATCGATTATTGCTTTTTGGATTGGATTTCTCAGTTTCAAAAATCGTTCCATCATTAGGAGTAAACTGTTCGAACGTGTTTTAGAATCTAATATTAACATATATTTTGTTTTATTTTCAGTTAGTATATATTTTAGTAATATATCCTTTTTATAGGGGAACGTTTAAATATTTTAACAATTTTTCGAACTGTATAAATTATAGGACGCAATTCTTGATAGGATAATATTTCATCCTCATTATTAATATCTTCTTCCACAATTACATTGTCATTATCTTCATTGTCAATATCACTCTCACTCTTACTCTTTTCAAAGATGGAATCCGAAGTTTCTATATCCACAGTATTTGGATTCTTCTGTTCTTTATATTTTTGGTATAATACATCTATTACTCCGAATTGAATTCCATGTGCATAGTACAATTGCTGATTTGCCCCAATCAACTTTCCAACTTTTTCATAATTGTTGCTCCATCAATCGTTATGGATACAATATTTTCTTTCAGGGATAATCCATGCATCGCTAATTTAGATTTATGCAGTTAATTAAGCCATTAATTAGCTAATTAATTTCGCCCGTTAGGGAGACATAAAAACAAAAACGTATACTATATTACTATGTTCGCGATACCTAACATATAGTGGAGACCATTTTAAAATTTCTAGTAAATACCGAAAAACCGGTATTTAAACTTGTGAATACCGGTATTCGGTATCCCTGTATACCGGTATTGCAATCCCTAATGGCAACGCCTTCGAACAATATTGTTTAAGGCAACGTTATTTCCCGCTCAGAAAGAACATTCGGATCATAGAGCTGATATATAAAGTATCTCAGTATCTCAGCTCTATGATTCGGATAGAAGAAATTCGATATTGTTTACTTTCTATTGTAAATGTATCTTGTAAATAATCCCTTTTTTTAATTATTTCTCTGATTTTATAATGCGTATTTAGAGACAAGAGGACATAAACATGTTTGATACTGACATTCATATTATTAAAAATGAAACAATCGATTTTTATTAATTTAAAAATTTAGATCCTAATTAGAAGCATCATGAAAGCTATTTTGGGACGGCTTTATAATTTTAAATTTTGGTTACATAACGAATATTACATTTGAACTGGTAGTGCGCTGTTCAAAATAATTTTCTAATTGTGAATAATATAAAAGGGTTTAGGAAGAAAAACTTTCAAATTAGAAGTCAATATTTGTAGGTATTTTGCACTATTTTCATTTTTATAATATTTTGTAAGTGTTTTACACTATTTTCGTTTCCATGAGAGTTATTTTGAATATTTTAATTTCGATATCCTAATATTGCGCTAAAATAATTAATATAATTTATTAACTTTAATTAGTGACATGAGTTTTAGTTTGTGATACGTAATGCACAAAATAGATTTTTATAACCTCCGAATGATGATATTTTTTCAAAAAGATTTTTTAAACTATCTAGAATCATATTATATGGATTTGAAATCGAAACAGAGTAACTGATGAATTTGAAGGGGGAGAAATAAACGGATAAAGTAAACATTTGCTTGATTTTCCAAATTCATTTTAACCTAAATTATGTTTAATAGATGTTACAAAATAATTTTGTTTGAGTTAAAAGTTATTTTTGAATTCACTTGGTATTTTTCATGTTGTGTACCTAGTATAGAGCATTTTACTATAATTTGCTAACAAATTAATACCAATAAGTAATTAGCATTAATTACTGTCTGGATACTATAATCTTATCATGATATGTTTTATATGGTTTCTTATATTAACTGGTGACATATTAGTGGAAACCAATTTCCTGGAGCTAGCCCTTTTTTTTATGATTGATTGTTATTTTTTGCAGATTTATGCAGAAATTTAGTTGGGATTTACAGCAAAAAGCCTTTAAACTTTCCAAATGTAGCAGTTGCAATGTTGAATTTTTTTCGAAAGTATACCTTCGACATTCCTCAAGAAAAAGCAAGTAGGTTTAGTCGTCAATCCATGTAATCATTAATTTTTCTTTTATGACTATTAAATAAAATCTTCATTTATATATTTTGAATTTCAGCCGATTTCTGATTAAATTATGAGCTGATAATTAACAAATATTTGAATTAAAAAAGAATACAAACGGTTTTAAAATGTAATTACTTTATAAAATTTATTTTAATTGTAAAGAGAAAGTATTCAATGAAAGGCTATGCAGTTTGAGAACATGTGAAATGAAAAATATATTTATGTATTAAATAAGTGATAATAATGTTGAAACAAATAAAAAAAATAGTGTAAATTTGAGGAAAGGATTATAATACAATTTTCTTCGTTAAGATAAGAAAACTGCCCAGAAAATTGCTGTCATTAAATTTTTAATCAATCTGAATAATGATTTTCCTGTTTGAGAACATTTCTTCATATCCTTAAGTTTGTTTTATTCAGTCCATGTCATGATTCAAAGTTGACACTAGTAATCTGAATTGTAAATATATATTTGAGAAAATCTCTCTGAAATCAGATAATCGCTTAAATGTGAGGATAAAAAGATGATTTTATTTTATTGACAATGTCAGACAATTCGGTAAATCAGAGCTATTTCTGATTCAAGATTATTTTTCATTTTAAAGATAATACTAAAATTTATCGAAATCGAAGAAATCGGCCTTAGTTCTTCGTCTAAACAACAAACGAAATCCTGATCAGGGAAATAATATCTTTTAAAAGATTGTATAAATAAAATTATGCAAGTTCTATTTCCATTTCAAATTTTACTTCTCAAATATTTGCATACATCCAAAGAACTATATATAATAAGAGAAATTCATATTAATTACTTCTTTTTCTGCATCACAAAATTAAATAATAATGTAAATGAATATTTCTTTAAAACATTTTGTATTGTCGCTTTATCAGTTTAACTCCACTATTATGTGTAGAAAAACCTGTTCACCTAATGCATTCAGTAAAACCAGTTGATCCAATCACGTCAAGTCCTGTGATTTGATCAATTGGTTTTCTTGAATGCATTAGTGTGTTATAATTTATAGAGGACTTAATACAAAAAAATGTCTTTTATAGTATGAATGAACTCGTGATTCTAGCAAAATTACTAATCTTTTTTATCTCTTCATAGCAGTTTGTAAGGAATACAGTCCCTTTACTTGCATATTGATAGTGACGCCTACACTCGAAACTAACATTATTTAAAAACTGGTACGCCGATGTATATAGTAGTGATGAAACGCTTGTTGTAGTTCCCGATGGTTTTCCCTTTTTTTTCCAAACAATATATAAATGGAGGCATTGGAGGTTTCTCTTAGAGCCGCTCATTTCCTCTTGAGAGACAACTTATTCCATATCGAACAAAGTAAGACTGCTACCTCAGGTATTGCCGAAATACTTTCATATCACTTTGATTCTCAGAAAATGTCATACCTCTCCTTTAGCATGGATTTTTCACTCATAGATATATAGAGAAAATATTAGATACACCTTTACCTAAAAAGAGATAGATGGGTTTTCAACCAGCTTAGAAAGCCTTGTGATATCCTCTACTTCCAGTAAAAGTCTTTGAAACTATTCCTAAGCTCTACATTTTGTAGAAACAACTGTACTCAAATTGATCATATTTGCGTAATATTCCCCTTTTTTTATAGGTACAGGCCTGTGAGGTTAGCTTATGAGATTTTCGAGCCAAAAGGTGGTTCAAATGATCGTCTATCACCTTTAATTTTCCTACACGGAATTACTTCTTCTAAGGAAGAAACGTGGGGTGACCTTCCACAAGTGATAGCAGATCAAACAAAAAGAAAAGTGAGTATAACTTATTAAAACTTATTACTGAATATTTCTGAAAACTTTTTAAGGATTTATAACACATTTATCTACCAAAAATTTAAATGACATATTTAAATAAAAAAAAATTGATTAGTTTAAATTTCAATCTGATAACAGAGAACGCAAATTTTGGGATTTTATGTGTCAAAGATAGTTAAACATGAATTTCAGCAAATTCATAGGGACAAATGAATAATATTTAGGATCTGGAAATGCTTAAGTTGTAAATGATTTAAAATTTGAACCAAACCATTATAGTAGTTGGTTGATAATTGTTTTCGGTGTATACAGGGTGTCCAAGGGGTTTATTTCGCTAAAATTGCATTTGGACGTACACTTCCAGTTACAAAATTTCATTAAATAAAGTGCGCAATTGTATGAAAATACTTTGATTTTTGTAATATTTGATAGTAAAAAGTTAAAAATTATTAAATTTTTATACGGTCTCTATATGTAAAAATGCCAATTAATAAAAAGTTTCTTTTACATTTATCTATGCGTATACAGATTTTCTCACTTATATCTAAAATGTTGCATATATATGTTTAATTTTAAATTAAGAATGATGAATTGAAAACAAAAATATTTATTATAAGAATGCAAATTTAATAAATTCAGAAAAAATATCATTTAGATATCTCGACTTGAAAAAAAAAATTTGCTAATCATGCTTACGCTTTGATTTGTTATTAGTTGCAATTTCGACAAAGAAAATGTGTATTATCTCATTTAATTCAAGGATAATATCTATTTTACTTGAAATGTGCAAAGAAAGTCTCGTTCAAACATCAGCCTGAAGTAAGAAAAAGCGATCTAGGTTCAATACGTTTGCCTTTTAATTCTTTTTTCAAATTTTGTAGACATAATCGTAAGATTTTCTGTTGTAGATAATGCAACAAAAATATTTAACAGATTAATACTTTTTCATTATGAGAGGACATATGAAATTTATTTTTTTAACTTTATATTATCAATCTTCACAGAAACAAAAGTGTATTTTTATATAACTGACGCCTTATTTAAAACGACTTTGTAATGGGATACAAAGACTTTCTAAATAATGATAAAAGAACTGAAATGATAAGTCATGAATGAGATAGAATATTGTAATATACCATTTTCCATAAATATTAATTATATAATATCTAATGTGTACCGAGTCTACTCGTTTGAAATGGATATTTCAGCCTTTTATACATTTTTAAAAGATTGTCAGCCGCTGTGCATACCTGCATTAAAATTGATAATCGCATATCGCAACATTAAAGAGTATACGTGCTGTTTGTTGTAGGATATTTTCATCCATTTTTAATTCTCCTTTTCATAAACACAAATGAAAAACTTAAATAGCAGCGAAGACTTCACGTCTGCTTTTGTTATTGGTTATTTTATATTGGAAATCCAATGTTTGAAATAACAATAAATGCAATGAAATAATACAATTTGATGCTTTAGCGGCAAATAATAAATCAAAATAAATGGTATAGTAATAAAAATAAAGATTCAAAATGTGCATATTTACCTTTTATCTCTAATAGAAGACTGTACGAATAGAATAGTATTTCTCAATGGTAGAGTTGACGCACAAGATGAAGCATTATAACCATTAGAATTTCGTTTCCCAAATCAAGTTATTCAATCTATATATTTATGACCTAATTAATATTTTTATTTCCTTGTTATACTGTATTATTCTACTTGAAAATCAAAAAAACAAATCTTATTTTGCAATAATAGAAAAAGGAGAAGAACCGATTTCCTCCCCTTAAGATTAAAAGGCAATTTTGTGAATTCTCACATCAAGTAATTAT
The DNA here is from genome assembly GCF_947563725.1 of Argiope bruennichi. NCBI lineage: Eukaryota > Metazoa > Arthropoda > Arachnida > Araneae > Araneidae > Argiope > Argiope bruennichi. Next base: position 123,519,060 of record NC_079154.1, on the reverse strand, counting down.
TAAAAGAATCTCAAAATTTTTTTCATTTCACGTCTTTAAGGTTGAATAGATAGATATTAAGAATCCTATACTGTTTTATAAAATTTTCATTGAAATTCGATTTCTGCTACTTTCTGAATTTGTTAACATAAATGCCATTTCAAGAATTCGAACTTACTCACTTTCAAATATTAATTAAATAAGATTATTTTTTTGATAAGAACTCATTAAAAAGATTTTCCTTGAGGGTGTATTCATGCATCACATTCCTATATTTCTAATTTTTGACGAATTTACAGGATCCACTGCTCCTCTTGTTAAGATACTAATTCCAGTTTTATAAAAGACCAAGATTAGTTTAACTTAGCTTAATTACGATAATGCTCTGATTTCAAGTAACACAAGAATTAGCTTAGAGGGATTTCGTTGTGTTCGAATAGTGATCACATAATGAAGACGAACCTGAGGCCACATCTTAATTAATTTTTTCTTCTTTTTACCTCAAAAATTGAATATATTGACGAAATTAAAGTTTCAGGTTCTGAAGTCACATACTATCGACGCGACTCATTAAAACTTTTAACTGCGAATATGTTTCTCGCCTTTAAATGATAAACATAAAATTGTCATAATTGTCTTAATAGTCATTACATGATCATAAAAAAACGAGAAACTTATAAGTGCCGACTTTACTCATAGACACTCAAATATTTTTACACAAGATCTTGTGTTCATATCTTTTTATAATATGGGAATGTCTAGAAATATCATTACATATCGTTTTACATAATTTTCACTTTTGCTTTTCGAATTTATGTCTCCTCGATTTATTGCTAACATATTGTTACTCATAGTGCCGATTTATATAATTTAAGATTTAGGAAATTCACATATGTTATAATCCAGTAGTAATTTGCGTATACAATTTGTTAATTTTTATTACTGTAAGCATTTCTTTGACTAAAAAATTATGTATTGTTGTTCTGTAGGCTTACAACTTGGATGCAAGGAATCATGGGGACAGTGAATGGAGCGATGAGTTTGATTTTGATTTAAATGCCGAAGATCTTTTGCATTTCATCGATAAGAAGAATTTTCGAAAGGTAGTGATTATCGGCCACAGTATGGGTGGACTCACTGGCATTAAAGCGGCACTGAAAGAGGTAACACAGTGTGCCTGAAAAACGTATATTATTATTTATTCATGCTGCACACAATTTTCGATTATTTCTGCCGAATGAGTTATGCAGTCATTTACAACTAAACTCGACAGTAGCTGTTTAGTATATCATTACACTCAATTAAATAACTCTAAATAGCCTTAAAGGAAATTAACATGCAGGGTGGCCATAAGATAATTTTAACTACATCTTTCTGAGTTTATTGTTATATTAACGGAATAACTTTATGATGTGTAATCCTGTAATAAACTTTTTTCTCAAACTCACAACAATAAAACAATAGTAAATACTGAAAATATTAAAATAATTTATTATCATCGAATACGTGAGTGTACAAAATTTGAAAACTCTAGGACATCAAGTTTAGAATGAAAAAATTAACAAGTCTCATTTTTAAAATTATGAAACAATTTAATTAAAAGTGTATAAAATTGCTTTTTATAGCCAGAGAGGATCGAAATGTTGTTTGTTGAGGAAAAATTCACCAAGAAAGTTCCCCAAGCCTTCATGGACGATGCTCTCAGATACATGAACATATGGAAAGAAGCAGAAAAGTTCATTCCTCCAGGTTTGAATAAAGAGGAAGCTGACGCTTTCATCACAGAGTACGTGATGCGGAAATTACACCCGCAAAATGTGAGTTGATATTTTTTGATAGCTGTCTTTGGCTACCATCTGGTTCGATGGGCAAAATGAGTTTAAGCAATTTCAATCAAATATCTTAAATATATCTTCACATAAATGATTGAATCGACAAATTATTTTTAAATAACAACCTGTCTCAGATGTTAAAGTCATGTTATTTTAATTGTCTTATATATGTTCGATTCATCGTGTACATGAATTTTTCTAGCGTAAGCCAGTCTGTCGAGATCATAGCTATATGAAAAACAGAAATATGGGGTTAATCTGTTTTCTAAATTTCGTGGTATTCTAACTTCACGTCTTTAATCGTCATGTGACCTTAACCTTAAATTGACTACACCGCCCCGCTGGAAGGCTCACGGAAAAATCTGAATGACTGGACCGCCACAACAGCAACACTGGAGGGAACTATGGTTGAGTCCTAAGGGCCATCACCGGCTGCTGTACAACCCATCCCTTGGGAAGTATTAATCATCATTAAAGTACTCAAATATTAAACAGAATCTTTTTCTCTTTTTATCTTTAAGTAATGGAAGGAAATAAAGCTATTAAATATTTCAAGAAATAATGAGAAAAGTTCTAGGGCAACAATGAGAAAAATTCTATGGCAATAATGTTATCTACTATTAGAAATTAGGCAAAATAAATAATCAAATGCTTAACTTAGTTAAAATATTAATTAAATGATTGCTTTCTGGGAATATTAATATAACACATTATCATCCAGATTTAAAAATTTCAACATTAAAAGCAAAAAAAAAAGTTACGTAAAAGCAAGCGGAAATGAAACGAGTATAGGGAATGAGTGCTGCATAGTCTAGACAAGCTAGTCTTATTAATACAAGATATTGTACGATATCTCCACGATATTGTTTTATATTCTGAATCCCGGCTAATATCGTGAATATATCGAAATTAGGCAGTTTGGGCAAACAGAGAGTAAATAAACGTTCATTATATGGATTCAATGTTTTATTTTAAAGTTAAAATAACACCTTGCTATTCTTAACCTTATTTTTTTTTATTTATTTTGTTTTGTATAAAACCTTATATTTATTTTTAGATCTCATCATATTCGCTTAAACCTTTTGTCTTCCCTATCAGTATACAGTATATATATATTTTTTAATCTCATTATATTCGTTTAAATCTTATGTCTTCTCTGTAAATTTGCAATATATTTATTTTTAAATTTCATCATATTTTCTAAAACCTTTTGTCTTCTCTGTCAATATACAGTATATATATTTGTCGAATATAGGGGACATTTCCCTAACGAAGTATTTTTGCACTATTCGTAATCACATACCTTGTGGTTCTGTTTGTAAAACAAAACAAAACAAAAAAAACAGAGAGAGAAGATTCTACGCAAGAAAAACCAGGAAACAGTTTTCTTGATTAGACATCCATTTTTCACATCGAACCACTCCTCATTTTTATGCAATTTCCAATAAGCAATCCCATATCACGATTACGCATATTTCTTCAAGACAATAAATATTTTCTTCATTAAATGAAACTCACACTACTATTGAAATTTCACAAGGCATCCACTGGGTTTCCTCGTGATCGTTTAAATAAATTTGCTCTGCTTTTCCTGGCGAGCTACTGATCGCTCACACTCTACGTGAACATCTACATTTCTTGACTGCCAAGCAAACAAGAAATCTTTTCTGCATAACTTCCAATGGGAATGCGCTGCCATATGGGGTTAGAAAAGGAAACTAATCCCGACAATATGCTTAAATCTCACCATATTCACTGAAATCTTTTGTCTTTTCTTTAAATTTGCAATATATTTATTTTATAGATCTCATCAAATTCTTTAAAACTATTTGTATTCAATTTTCGATTTACAGAAACCTCAAGATAGCCGTCAAAGTCGACAAGACCTTTCTTATCCTTTGGAAAAGGATTATTCTGGTCATTACTTCTTCAAAGCTAATTTGGAAGTCGTCCTCGAGAAGATGAAAAATGCAGATGCAATGATGGTTGAGAATGAAGGAATCTATGAAGGCCCTGCCTATTTTATATATGCAACGAAATCTCAGTATCAAGTGTAAGAGCATTAAAGATTTTATTAATTACTTTTTACTATCAGTTTTGTCATTAAATGCAGTATGATTTGTCAAAATGGCTGGTTAAAGATATTAAAAGATTCGCATTAATATTATCGTTTTACAGCACTTTATCTTATGACTTTTTATATTAAGTATACATAAATATTTTTTCATTATTAATTTGATTTACATTAAAAATGTGTAACCTAACCAAATGCACCAAAAGCAGGTCATTTTGATTAGAAGAAAAAAATTATTGCCTTATATGGTTTCTGATTCAGAAAATAAGATTATATTAGAGTGAACTGAAAAATATTTTTTTTATGTTCCTACATCGTGGAAAAGTTCAGAAATGGTGAAAAAGATAATAAAAAATTTATAAAATGTATTTAACTCTTCCACTTTCACATGTATTTAAAGTTGTAAAAAATGGCGAAAATCGGCTGCTTTCTAATGTTTTTAAATTTTTGATATTTCTATTTATTAAATAGCATTAGCTGTTAAGTATTTACCTCTTTCATAGTAATAAAATTAATTTTATTAGAATCGGTCTGTATCTTTCGATTGTACATTATATAAAATTACTTCCTGTACAATTTTAAGTTCCTAAATAACACGATAATCTTCAAACATTATCTCTCCGGCGAATTACATATATAATCATAGCATAAGGCTATTTACTTCTAAAAAATACAGGCCCTGCTTATTTTCTGTGTTTATAATAACAGGTTGCGAGTAAATATTGAATTATTAGAAATAAAAATTAAACGTTTTTGAAGAAAAACTTTAGAGCTTTAAAAAAGTTTATGCTTTTTAAATGTTTTGTATGGCTTTTTATTTATTATTTTTAGAGGATACTTGAAAATGTGACTTATGAGAAAGATATAACATCTGAACTATTCCATCATTTTTTTCTATTCAATTTCTTGAGTTTTTCTCTTAATGCTTCTAATCAACGTTATTCTTTGGATTTTGCACTTCTGTGAACAAATATGCAATTATTCTCCACTAAATAAATATTTTTTTATTATTTTGATAGAGTGATTTTTCCATGAAAAAAAAAATATGGACTAAAAATGTTTGAGCCTACCTCACAATTACAGAAAATATATGCAAAATGTGCTTAAACCTAAACAATTCTTGGTAAGAAATAAAAATGAATGGTTATATATTAACGTTATGGGGAAACGTTAATCGGAATCTTAATAGTCAAATGATTACCACCTGAAGTATTTGACTATTTTTCTCTTTGCGAATTGATATATTCGCCTTGAAATTATGTTATACGCCCAATTCCTTGATGCATTTTCTATTATGTAGTAATATTATTAAAATTGGGGAAAGTTACATTGAAATAAATCTGGTATTATACTAAAAGCTAATTTAATCACTTTCATTCTTAAAGCAGTGTAAAATCATTTTTTTTTTTTTGTACACCGATATGCTCAAATATTATTTTGGAAAACCATTAAGCCTTTAGATTCATTTTTAGCAAAATAATAATAATAATAATAAATATTTTAAAAACATGTTTTAGACAGCATCTATTTATTATTTATAAATTAACTAGGTACAAAATAAATTTTAAAACCTTAGTTTCAACAATCTACCCTATGCAATTTTGAGCTATTTGTACATATGACATTTCTCACGAAGCAATTTACAGATTATATACAATCTACAAGCATTTCCATATTATAAAAAAATAAGTACTTGAACTGCAAATAAAACGTATAAAACGTTATTTGAATAATCTGTTCACTTTGTTTGATTTAATTTTTCTCCTATAAGATCTTATTCGCTCTGAAGAATTTTCTTATTTGAATAACAGAGATCTTCGAAACAAATATTTGTACTTTTTTCATTTAGAATACTTGCAAGTATGAGAAAGGCCAGAAGGGGGGGGGGGGGTGTCAAATGGAAATTGTTTAAAATGCGTCAGATATTATACAAGGTTTAAAAAAAAGTGTTGAGTTATGTAATTATTGAGTTTTATCGGCATAACTTTTTAACAAATTATCCAAAAATCAAATTCTCGAAGAGGTTAGTCAAGTTGTGGAGAGGAAAGAAAAATACCTCCATGAGCGTGACCCAGCAAAATGCTTAAAATTTTATTGATTACTCATCACTATAACTCACCAAATATATCTAGTATATGCCATAGATCCTGTTTTATCAATGGAAATAAAACAGTTGAATTTTATTATTTTAATTCCATGGCTTATATATCAGTGGCACTCTTTCACTTACACTATGAAACTCACTACAGAAGCGATTCTCTGTTCTAGACAAAATCAACCACTTAGAAAGGTTGGCCACTTTAAAGAGTTTTCATTTTCGAAACAAAAAATACTTATTGAATCAAGGTCTATTTCATTATTAACAGAGAACTTTTGAAAAAAATGCATGAATATTTTTTTTAAAAAAAGATATAATTGGTACTTAATTGAATTTTCAGTTCTACCAATAAAAACTTTATTTTCTCAGTTTGATTTTATAATTTGAAATCTTTGATCCCTGAATTATCGGCAGTTGAAAGAAATCGGCAAAAATTTCATCCTTTTTACGAGAAATATGATAAGTAGTAATTAAAGATTTAATGACTTTTATATAAGCATTGCGAAATTGAAATATTTGATTAATTTTCTTATGGATATTTCATTTAGTACTGATGCTATGCTCTTATACGCTGGCCTAAATTTAGATATAAACATCTGAAACACCATTCAGAAATAGGTTCATAGCGGAAATGGTTATAATTTTCTTTGGAATCCTTTTTTTCGGAAGAATGTGAAATTCAATTTCAATCTTTCACTGGAAAAGAACTATTTCATTTCGATTTTTCTCTGTTGTTCATGAATGTATGTGTATATTTTTTGTTCCTCTTTTTTCCTTCTCGTTTGAATAAAAAGCTATAAAATCATCAAAGGCAATAGATTTTACTGAACTACGATTTTCTTGAACTATTGATTAACTAAGACCACCCATGCCGGTCGGTGGAATTCGAGTGGCCATTTTCTTGGTTTATTTTAACGTTATATGTACGGACTAAACAATTCTGTACAAAACAAAAATTTGTTGTAGAAGTGATCGTTTAAAGTTTTACTATAATCAAAATAATAGAATTAAACAACAACTTGTAGAAAATAAGATTTCAATTTTTACCTGTTCTTTCTATTTCAAAAAAGAATTGGTAAGACTTTTGAACACATCTTGTTACAGAATCAATGAGATTTTAAAAAATCATTCTATTCAGAAAATAGAAAGTTCAAAAAGCCGAGGAAAAAAATTCTTTTAGAAACATCAAAAGACGCTTTTAAAAGTTTTAAAGAAAGGCATTACTCTGGAATCTGCTCGGTCGAGGGCACATAGCATCTCCCAGAAGTCTTTTAAGAAATTTCCTTTACCGCACGTCAGCGGTTTGAAAACTCCCGTGGGCATCGACTTCTTTAAAGAGCCTTCACGTGTCATAAGTAACGATAAGATAGAAGAGGAATGTAAACACTGGTAGCTTTTTTTTTAAACGAAAAAAGAAGGGTTAAAGTTTGTTCTATTACAAAAGTAAATTTTATTTCCTATTAAGAGATATTTGATAGGTGACGAATTTTGCGTCATTCTTCTACTCCTGGCTTATACTTTTTATTTACTTTTTCGTATATGAAGTATAGAAAAAATATTATAATCATCGAAAAATTCGATCTCATTATTTTGAAGAGTCTCTACATTTCAGATCTCCCTAAGATCGGAAAAAAAAAACAAAACATTTTTAAAAATGTCTGTCTGTGACAAAGGTAACTCAAAAACTCTTTGAGTTAGACGAATGGAAACAAATATTCTGTCTTCACATCAAATTTGTAAATGTCTATCAAATTTGAAGCAAAATCTATTCAGAGGAAGTCAGTCTGTCCTATTGTTCGAATATAAGTTAACACCATAACTACAATTTCAAGAGAGACAGATGGGTAATATTAGGTGCACAAATTTAACATCAGTTATTTTGTTTGAAAATGAAAACCTGGTAGTCAAAAACCTCGTAAATATCAAATTGCGAATTTTGCAAGAGAGAAAAAAAAAGTTTAAAGCCAGTTTTTGTATTTACCGCATTTAACAAGAAGTGATACTCCGTGTTCCCTTTTTATCATTTTATATACCCCAGGGGGCACCTCGAAATGAGGATGAGATGCTTCCGGCATGGTGGTTGGATCTCGCCACCCTGAAGGGTACACTAATAGGTGGGGGATCTGACTCCTCCCATCGATGACGGGACGTACTTCCTTCGGGGAGGGTTGTACCGTGGCCGGTGACGGCCCTTAGGACTCAACCACAGTTCCCGCCAATGTTGCTGTTGCAGCGGTCCGGTCATTCAGTTTTTATGGTTTAAATCCGTGTGCTTTCGTGGCTGGTCGGAGAGTTAGATGGCTGACTTTATCATTTTATACATATTTTCAATTTTTTCAATTCATGTGATCCATCCTTTCATGTCTTGTTGTGCAATATAACTATTTCAAGATTCACTTTATTGGGCATTGAATGCATAATATCAAGCTAAACCACGAACTAATGACCCTGAATGTAATCATATTCCTACTACTTTTTTGCAACACTGTACTTACGCCACTAACTAAATCTGTCGAAGCCAGGCTCGACAGAGAGTTGATACCTACATCGTTTCCCTGATCAAAAAACTTGTTAATGACAGCGTTTTGAGGGAGGTGCGGGGTGTTTTAATAGCATTTACTGCACTTTCTTTGCCAGTCTTCGAAAAATTTTAAATACAATTTAAAACAATATTTTTCCTTTCTATAATTACTAATTCTGTGATTTTGGTAAAAAAAAAAAAAAAATTCTTTAACATATTTGAAACTAAATAATTTGTTAGCATATATCCAAACATTGGATGTGTTTCTTGGCTGGCATTGTTTCTGTAAATTGCGGGATTAAAAATATTTATGTACAGAATACAACGCTTGATACAATGAGGACATGAAGAGAAGATGTATGAATCAAGCCGAAAAACATTACCATGCTACCATGACCCCCGGGGGGGCACCTCGAAATGAGGATGAGATACTTCCGGCATGGTGATTGGATCTCGCCACCCTGGGAGTACACAAATAGATAGGGGATATGACTCCTCCCATCGATGACGGGACGTACTTCCTTCGGGGAGGGTTGTACCGTGGCCGGTGACGGCCCTTAGGACTCAACCACAGTTCCCGCCAATGTTGCTGTTGCGGCGGTCCGGTCATTCAGTTTTATGGTTTAAATCCGTGTGCCTTCGTGGCGGGTCGGAGAGTAAGATGGTTGACTTACCATGCTACCATATTTCTAATTAGAAGTTCGACTATTCTTTATTTTTGATTTGATTTTCGAATAGTGTATGATTTTACCTTGGTTAATCACGTACCAAGATATATTATTATACAAATTATAGAGAAAGTAATGTGATGATCAAAAAATTCGAACTCGAGATTTTGACGATCTTTACGTTTTAGATCTCCCTGAGTTCAAAAAAAAAAAAAAAAACATATTTGGAAAATATCCGTCTGTCTGTCTGTGACAAAAATAACTCAAAAACGCTTTGAGCAAGACGAATAAAATTTGGTGCACGGTCATTACACCAAATTTTAGATTTCTATCAAATTTTGAGAAATTCCATTCAGAGAAAATCTGCCCAACTGTTAATACGAAGGAAAAAGAAAGAAAAACTAAAAGAGCTAGATGGATAAAATTTGGTACACAGGTTTAGCATCAATTGTGTAGGCACTTATCAAATCTTGAACCAAATCCAAGATGTCTGCACTAAAAATATCTGTAGGCTTGTAACATCAGAAACATGTAAACGCGATGGTTTAAATTGATGAAATTTGGCATGCGATTTTGTGAATAGAAGTGCAGTTTTGTGTCAAATTTTTTGTTTCAATCGATTGTGAAAAATGCGTTTAAAACATATTTCGAATGTCGGTAATTAATCGGCAAAAAATTTGGCAAGGATGCCACGCAACGTTCAATAAAAATATTAAATTTATGCCAAATATTAATATTTCGTAATTTTTTTATGCCATTTCCATGCAAAGTGTTTTCTGGAATAACATCTTTACTAGAGAGTATGCAAGGAAATATTGAGAGGACCACTCCTGCTGGTTTTTGAAAGTAAACAAACGTTTCACTTTTTTTCTTTTGCACGAATGATATAAAAACAGGTACATATGTGTAAGTCAAAACGGACGCGATAACCTTTCAAGGACGATCGGCTGTTCGGACAAACATTTTCTATAAATCAATCGTGCATGACTTGTTTTGGTGTATAAACAGGAAATAAGTAGGTGAAATTCATGCAATAATTGAATTTATATGAAAGTGTGACATGTTTATATTTCCGAAATAGTTCAAGCCAATTTAGGAAATTTTCACTCCAATGCCTCTGAGAATATGGACTGGAGCTTTAATTTTAATTATGCCAAATATATTTTCAGTTTTAAAATTTTATTTTAAATAAGTTTCTAAATAAGAAAATTAAGATTTTCAGTATCGATTGGTCTTAAGATGAATAGATTTTATCGAATTAAAAAAAAAATCAAATTTAAGAAGTAAGAGGAAAGGAGATGTAAAATTGTATGTCAGTAACAAATTAAATTGAAAGAACCCTTAAGCTGAAATCATGAATAAATGGGATGATAATATATTAAAATGATTATAAAATATTTACAATTAAATGATGAATTTCAATAGAAATAGACATTTATAGTTATCATTTTATGTTAAAAAATATCTGTATATTAAAAAAGGAAGATTATGGAGATTTGCTTATAAACTCAAGGCATATAGAAATATGAATTACTTCATTTATCAGTGAAATGATAGCTCCTAACTTGGAACTTAATGTTAATTTGTGTTACTCATTGAGTATCGTATTTATTCATTGAAAAAAATTTATTCATTCATGCTATTCTAGATTGGAGAATGCGTGCTCTCTATGTGCCATTACATTACCGTATGAAAAGTGGTTATTTGGAACACATTGATCTCTTGCTGTTCTTCGCTTCAATTCAGACTTATGCTGCTTAATTTTTTTTAAATATGCAGAATACTTATTATTTCTAAATAAAAATAGCACTTGTTATGAGTTTATGTTCATTTGAAGGTTGTGCTCAAGTAGTATGTCTAATTCATCTGTCATTTATCCTCCTTTGTCATTTGTCATTCTTTACGGTTTTATTTCTTTAAAAAATGGTGTATCTCTTAGGCCTCAACTTCAGGGGATTTTCGGGTCACGAGGAATCATTATTAGACAATGTCTGTATTTCCTCACAGAAAAAATCCCTTGCTTTGAATCCCTGCCTGAGGGTGACCCTTGAGAACGTCTTCAGGCCGGGTTCTTTTTTATTTTTATTTTTTTGTACTTTGGACTTTTTATTCCTTTTTATTTTTACTAAGTTGGTGATATATATATGTGTGTAATGATATTTTAACTCTAATTTCAATTTAATTAATTTTCAAGATTTTATCTTAATTTAGCCCATAGTAACTCCATTCTAAAATATTCTCTTATTTCGTGATTCAATTCCACTGTCTCTACTTAATTAATTCAAGAGAAGCTTTGTTAAATTGATGAATCAGCTAAAAATCTAACTTTCCCACACTGCGCGTGACTAGATAAAATACCGCTGATCAGGCAAATTCTTTTTTAAAATCTCCCTGTGTTTCCCCTACCTTCTCCGCACGTGTAACGAAAATCCCTATCGAAATCTCATAATATAGTAGCACTGTAAAGAAATATTTTCCCTATGAAAATCATAGGTTATATAAGACCAGGGATAAAATGTCCAAGAGCTTTTTCCTCATTCCTTTTCTGTGTCGCTCTGTATGCTCATCGCTTGTACATATGCTTGCTTCTTCAAAATGAAATAAAACGACGTCACGAAATTAAAAGTATCTTCATTGTCTTCAAACTGCATTCTGCTTCATATAAAAATTGCTTACACACATATATATATGGTTTTTCAAAAATGCATGCATGTTTAAATAATTATTACATAAATGAACAATAAATTACGTAACTCAAGCTCAACAGTAATTTTAAGATCGCAATATGTTATCCAGTTTTCCCAATCATGGATGTCATGATCGAAATATAAAGAAGTAACGATTGATCACAAATTTTACTGATAGCATGTAATGTCTTCATCTGTCTGTTTTCTTGTTTAGATGAATATACTATCTGAAATCATCTGTCTATTAATTGATTTAAAAACAACTTTCATTTAGCCAGTTTTACAATGGCTTCATCTCTTTTCAGCCCCATGGTTTACATTAATTAATCTAATTATTCATTTTATTTGCATATTCCATATATTTTTATATAAAAATGTGTAGCAGTTTCAAAGAATGTAAGTATTGCAGCTTAATAAAATACGAGCCTAAATAAATTCAATTTTATCCCAAAGGTCCTTTGGAGACTTTTTACTTTCTCGTGTACGTAATATTGAGAAAGTATTGTAATCGTAAAAAAATTCGAACTCGATTCGAAGTTTTTTACGAATCTCCACGATTTAGAACGTCACCAAAGGTGGATAGCTTTATATAAAATGTGCACGCCGTCTCAGTGCACTTCTGCTGGATGAAAAAGTATCAGTAAGTACGCTTATTATAGAAAGTTTGACATAGCCTGAGAGTTCATTGAATGCATGGAATGAATGTGGTTTGAATTTGGAAGGGTGATAAGGGTCTAATAATTCCAACGCCACCAAACTATGTGCCAATAGTGAAGCAGTCAAAGTTTGGTACAAGAGAAAGTATGTAGGCATTTTTGTATTATAAGGGATATATCTCAATTATTTAACAAGAAAGATAAATAATATGATAGAAATATTTGTTTAATATACCAATGCCAAGAATATTTGCCTCATTTTTTTATGAAAGGGAAATTATTGATTTAAATATTTCTTTGTTTAAAAAGCGTGTGATAAGAATATTGAATATTATCTAGCACAAGATAAGAGTATTGCGAATAATACCGAAAAGAGAAGTATCAAATTCTCGGAAAGTAATACAAAACTTGAAACAGTTTCCGATAACTGATGCAATTCAAACACCTTTCTTATCATTAAGTGTGCATAGTCCATAGTTCATTGAGATGTCATTTTGAGGCTTGAATGAAGAAATTCGATGTTTGATAATGATTTGGTTCTATAATGAAGACAAAAAAAAAAAACCCGATGAAAATAACTAATTGTAACTCAAATTATTTAAAATACAGAACAACGAATTATGAAAAAGCTATATAAGATAACAGAACTGTCGATATACAAGATGCTATCTAGTTTCTTTCACGTTTAAAATTCAAGTTACATTGTCTTTGAAAATCGTAATAACTTTATCTCTCTTTATCCAGGAATAACTGTTTATATTCATTTTCGGTAAATGAGAAATATTTCCTTTTTGGAATAAAGTTTTTCGTGTTTATAATATATTTATGTTTGTTACTGAGAAAAGAAACATTCGTAATTATTCTCTACAAAAATTTACTTTTCCATTCTTGCAGTTACATTGCTTTCATGCATATATATTGCCTACTGCACATACTCACTAATATTTAATTAAACAGGTTATTTTTCTCGCTTAAAACTATTGGATTGCATAAAGACAAAATTTTGTTTTTCATTATAATGTAAACCTCCGGGGGGGGCCCCTCGAAATGAGGATGAGATTCTTCCGGCATGGTGGTTGGATCTCGCCACCCTGGAGGGTACACAAATAGATAGGGGATATGACTCCTCCCATCGATGACGGGACGTACTCCCTTCGGGGAGGGTTGTACCGTGGCCAGTGATGGCCCTTAGGACTCAAACACAGTTCCCGCCAGTATTGATTGCTGTTGCGGCGGTCCGGTCATTCAGTTTTATGGTTTAAATCCGTGTGCCTTCGTGGACGGTCGGAGAGTCAGATGGCTGACTTTTCATTATAATGTCAATGTTTATTTGCCGTTGGTAAAGATGACAGCATCTGTCATAGAATGATTTGCATCCACGCCTTTTATTATACAGGATTATCGATTGCTATTGACGGGTTATTGCTATTGATAACAAAACCAATCGATGGAACTGTAAAAACTGTCAAGCAACAATTTCTCAAATAATAATGTATCCTGCTATAATTTTTGTTAATCAAAGCAAATAATGATGAAATTGTGAGATTTTGTTTGTAAGTTATACCACTCTGTAAATGTAAATTTGCTTTTATGCAAATTTGGTGAATTTGAGAAGCCACAGCTTATATTTGTGAACCTTTTCTCGTTCTCACCAAATGTTTCTACAAAAGAGTAGGATGAAAAAATATTTTTCTTTTAACACTTCATTAAAGGAGCCAATTTTAAGTGAAATAAATATTTTGGCCCAGGAAACTGAAAATATTTGATTAAATGCTGCTTCCTGTAATTTGCATTTCTCAAATTTGACAAGTAATAAAAGCTTATCATATCTAGAAATTTTTTCAGATTTAAATATAGAAAAGGATCAGAAAAAAAAATAATACAAAACTCTTTAAATTTAAATTAAACGTTAAAGTTTTCTAGATTCTAGCCGCTTTTGGCGACCAGCTTGTTCGCCCAGATGATTTACCTTTTTTGCTGTTTTATGATTAATATGGAGGGATTTTTTTTAAAAAAACATGTCATCTTGTTATTTGGTACGACAGTAAAACATGAATTTAATTGAATCTATATGTTATATATTAGTATAAGATCAAATTAAAAATGTATATCCTACGAAATAAAATCAGAAGGGAAATTTCTATTTCGAAGTTAATACCAAAGAAAGCAATTTTTAAAATCAGAGTTTTAACACTGGCAAAAGCACGCGATTGAATATTTTGATCGATGAGCTCCAAATTTAATCCTAACATTAAATATTAGGAGACTCTGAAATACCTTATTCGTTTTATTTAAATTACTGTATTTAGGTGAAGAAATAAAATTACATTTTTTTCTGAATCTAAAAAACGATTTTTTACACAAAAAAGCTTTTTATTAAAAATTCCACAAATTTTAAAAAAACACATCTATTCTTTTAATTCTATTCAACAAAATTTGAGTTTTCACTCCGGACTATTAAATGGAAGCATGCCATTAGATACTTGGAAGCATCATCCTTCTTCGGATGCTTTCATCTCATTTATTACATTTGTCCTTACGGTATGAACACTGCATTCCTTGTCTTTCACCTCCTCCTAATCATTTGTTCATCAGAATTCCATCAAGACAGACCACCCACGTCGAGGCAGTATTGAAAAGATCCTCTATCTTGTCTGAGCTTGAAGTTCCATTCTTCCTTGGCAGACACGGGTTGAATGCGAAGCAAAACGAATCCTTGTCATATACTCAAATAAACACAATTAGTCACAATTAATCGTCAAGAAGGAAGATCCAATTAATGATATGCAAAGAAAACTATTCAAATGTAACAAAAACTATTCAAACTAACAAAATGTAACACAATGTGTTTGTCTGTTGGCGTTTTCTAGACCAACGTGTTTGATAAAATTGGGCTTGAAGATACTATAAAGGATAAAAACCTGCATTTCGGTCGATTTTTTAAAAATTTTAATTTATAAAAAAATTAAACTAGATTTTAGCAGCTGCTTTCACAACAGCTTCTGAAACAATTTTTAAAATTCAAAAAATTTTTAAACAATCATTGAAAATATTTTTTTTTTTTTTGCATAATTTTTAACAATGCAGATCATTGCTGCAATGAAATTTATACAGTTTTTATTGTTTCGTCAAATATTTATCATGTGATTTTCATCTACTGTTGAAATAAAAAGAAGAAAAAAAAATCTATTTATTACTGCGCAGTTTCCTTGACGATTCTGTTACGGATTCCACTTCTAACTACTAAGTCCGTAAAGTCATCGGGTTCGCTTTTAGTAGGTGTATGGTGTGAAAACACAATCAGCAGGCCTCAGTAGAAAACAACAACGACGTTTATTTAACACGAAGACACTGATGCGAAGACGACAAATATGTACTGCCTAGACGAACACACAGCAGCACACTACAACAGAAAGTAGCCCACAAGTAGTACTTCGGTAGTAACAACGACCACAGCACACAATAAATAATTCATTAAATACGGAGTTATATGAAATAAAGCTTCAAAAATATGGCATTTGCTTTGTTTGCATTTTCAATAAAATTCACGAATAAAACTTTAGGTAAATGCAAATTAGTTAAATGAACTCAGGCTTCAAAAATATGACATTTGCTTTGTTTGCATTTTCAATAAAAATCCAAGAATAAATCTTTAGATAAATGCATACATTATAAAATTCATAATTTTGAATGATTTCTTTCTTTTTTCAGGGGCAAGGAGAAGCATCACATACTGAAACATTTCCCGAAAGCTATTTTCATACCATTCGAAGGATCCAAGCACTTCGTTCACAAGGCCTATCCGGATCTGTTCGTGGAAACGGTTGTTAAATTCATCAAACAAAATGAGAAAAATGAGTGATGTTTTTCACTGCGTTGAAGGAGTGTTATATTATTCCGAGGATACGGTTACCAAGCATTTTCAAAATTAGCTGGAAGTTTGTTTGTTGAAGTGTTCAGTGAAACAATCTTTACAAACACACAAAGATAAATAATAAATGTTGTATTATTGTGAATTTATTGCAATTTTGGATTAAGATTAAATAAAATCTTTATTTTTTTTACCTTGAAATGCTCTATGTATTGTCTTCTACGACCAGAAATTATTTATCATCACTTCAAACCCCCTAGGGGGCACCTCGAAATGAGGATGCGATACTTCCGGCATGGTGGTTGGATCTCGTCACCCTGGAGGGTACACAGATAGGTGAGGGATCTGACTCCTCCCATCGATGGCGGGACATACTTCCTTCGGGGAGGGTTGTACCGCGGCCGGTGATGGCCTTAGAACGCAACCACAGTTCCCGCCAGTGTTACTGTTGCGGCGGTCCGGCCATTCAATTTTATGGTTTAAATCCGTGTGTCTTCGTTCCCGGTCGGAGAGTCAGATGGTTGACTTATCATCACTTTAAATATTATATTCATTTCTCAAGCTGAAAAAATGAATATGCAAATATCTAGAAACCCTCTTTGACGACTAGCTTAATCAGTAATATAAGCTGTATATTTATCAATTCCTTAGGCTTAAGCTTATAGTTACAATTCCTTTAATAAAATGTCGTTTAATATCAAATTGTAATAGGCATTTAAGCTGCCTTTTTTAGCAACCTTATAACTGTTTTGTTTATTGTGTATATGAACTTCCTTATTAGATCAGACGAGACCGTTTGCATACAAATGTGACTGTCTGTGACTTCTAACATGTAGATGTCTCAGAAAATTTAACATAACGATTTCATTTTTATATTCCTCTATTGAAATGCACAAGTAATCCCAATGTTAAAATAAGCGACACATTTACTTGTATTATATGAGTACACCTAGAAACATAATAGGCACAACAATCTTATTAGAAAATTTAAAAATAAACAATACAATTTTTCAGCATATAAAATATATTACTTAATAAAGGAATTTTTTAGTACATTATAAGAAATATATTATAATTGCATTAAAACTGAGTTAATAGGTTGCCAAAGAATATGAAAATAAATGAGCAGAATTTACATTCCTTAGTTTCCCCCTTAGTTTATATAATTTCAAATATTTGCGGAAGCAATGAGTATAAATTTCACTATAACAATGAAAAATGCTCGAGTGGTTGTAATAGAAAATCTTTATCTTTAAATGCTTTTCAAATTTTAGGAAGAGTGCAAACTAACTTGTTTGACATCACCAAAAAGGTGCTTGTTTCAATTTTAAGTTTGTGTTAAAATCATATTGTGGAAATTTCTGGAGTATAATGGATAAAACCAAAATATTGCATGGTTTTTTGTTACCTAAAATTTAAAAAAAATACTGTACCTAGGAGCCTATTTTTTTTCCTTCTAAAACTGGAAAATTTGATAGCTCTAAGCTCTAAAATTTGTACTGTAGAATGCCAACGTACAGACACACATTCGTTTTCATTAGCAGTAGGGATTACAGTTTTTAAGTATAAATTCTAATGTAGTACAAAAGTGAATTTGAAACTTTATATTATTCTAAATATTTTTCCTTCCCATTTTTTTTTCCTTCTAAAACTGGAAAATTTGATAGCTCTAAGCTCTAAAATTTGTACTGTAGAATGCCAACGTACAGACACACATTCGTTTTCATTAGCAGTAGGGATTACAGTTTTTAAGTATAAATTCTAATGTAGTACAAAAATGAATTTGAAACTTTATATTATTCTAAATATTTTTCCTTCCCATTTTTTTCCCTTCTAAAACTGGAAAATTTGATAGCTCTAAGCTCTAAAATTTGTACTGTAGAATGCCAACGTACAGACACACATTCGTTTTCATTAGCAGTAGGGATTACAGTTTTTAAGTATAAATTCTAATGTAGTACAAAAATGAATTTGAAACTTTATATTATTCTAAATATTAATTCTTTTATAATAAATATTTATATTCCAAATACTGATATTTTTACAAATATTTCCACCATTCTCGATTTGGTCATTTACCTTAAGGATTGTTATACGTTCATGAACCAAATGACACCAAGATACTCCCTGATGATTCGAATAATGGACGGTACCTCCTGACGATATCCTCTTTTAAAACAATCGTACCCGAAGGAATAAATTAGAAAGATCCATAATCAACTCTTATATCACCAGCAGTCTTTGCAGAGTACTTCTTCACTCTCTTACTGTCTGTGTTCCATCAGAAATTATTCGATGGAATTATATATATAATTTCAACTATTTACGGTTTTTACATCGGAATTAACTAGTTAATTTTATATTTATTCAAATCCTTGGATAAGGAAATAGCAATAAGAATACATAATTTTATAAATCAAATAATAATAAATCTATAACTCTTAACTTCTGTGATCTTTCAGATAACAGAAAAACAAATTTTATCTCTTATTCATCTGATATCTTAAAGAACGAAAGCTTTTCTTCCTTAGAATAAATCTACATAAAAGGATTATTTTCTGTTTGGAAACTCTGTGCATTAAATCTACCAAGTAAACAATAAATAATGCAAGTCTTACCAGCGGACTGGTAGTCAATGATAATATGAATTATAGAATCGCTACTATATCAACATTCTAATTTAATTACGTTAGTATGTTTTCAATATTTTATTTTATTCGCGCTTTTCTGCACGCGCAATGAAATAAATACTTCACATTTTCAATGTATTACTCCATTTTCCATTTGTTTCTCTTTAGTGTGAAAGACGTTGACAGATTGTTACAACAAAAGGAAAACAATGAAAGTGCATTGCAAGGTGCTAGATGTTTCAGCAAAATGAATATTAAAAAGTCTAATTTACACGCACTTTAGTAGAGCAATGATTATTTTTTGCTAAACTGCAGACATTAAAATTTTATGTTATACTATCATCCTATGTTTTATAATTTTCTATAGATATAAGACTATCTTTTCGATAATTTAATTGAGTTGAAAATATTTTATGTTACAATTTTGTTTTTATTATTAATAACCAAATAGACTTTTGAAGAAAAAATTAAATCCCTGAAATTTCAGTCTAACATGAAGTATATTTTTTTTCAATACTCTCGACATAAATTATTAAAATTCAATATATAATTTCGGAATTATGTGCTTTTCGTAATTTACATAATATTTGAATAGGTTATTCATATATATATAACAACAATAAATGAGCCATAAACGAATCTGCGATTTTTTTATTTGGTTCTGACTGAAAAAGAATTTCCTTTTTTCTAAAATATTGAAATTAAAGAACTAAAATTTAAGAAGTTTCTTATAAGACTTTAATCAAACTTGTTTGCAGCTGAAAATATTTAGTTTTATGCATGGTTTAATATTAAGATATTATTGACGAAATAAAAATTAATTTAATGAAAAATGCTTTGAAAATCACAAAGCAGATATTTTTACTTTAATTATTTTGTTTAAAAGTAGGTATTTTTTAATTATTTATATTTTTAGTCTTTGCTTTACTACTATCTTTTCTTTTAACTTCTTGATCATTTATATTTATATGATTTATTACGGAAAAGTATAAATTAATCTTGAAATCAATTTTCTCTGACAATTTTTTACTACTTGGGATCAGAGACATTTTTTACTTACATGGAATCGACATTTAATTAAATTAATACATTAATTGTTAATTAAGTTCCAAAAATAGTGAAATACAAAGTACTGTCCTCTAGTACACGCACACATGCAAAATTTCAGAATTTTAATAAATCAGGAAGTGAATAACTCTGTGATATATTATGAGGAAAATATGAAATGTGTAATGTAATTATAGATATTTTATTTAATTTCTTAGATTCTAATAGAAAATTTAAAATTATCTCTCTGAGATGTACATTTCTATCCATTAAAGTGTAAATTTGGGGCGAATTTAATAACTATGTGTCCAATAAATGTCCTGTTCAGTGTCAAAACACCCAAATACATACACATATTCAAACATGCAGGCACACGAACATATTCGGCTTCAGTATTAGAATTAGTAATACGATGTTTCCGAAAAAAAAACAATTAACCTTTTCAATTTAATGCGAAAACAATAATCAAATATTTTAATGCGAAAAGAAGAAGAATTTGCAAATTCTTGAAATGTTCTGGAAATGTAAATATGTTATTCACCAATATAATATTGGCACGGATTTAAAAACTCTAACAAAATAAAGTTTTAAAAAATCTAATAAGGACTTCCTTTTTAACAATGAAAAATAATAAATCTTTTTAAAAATGTATTTCTAGAATATTATCTATTTGATGAATGTTCACGAATGAATGCTCCAAAGATAGCATTTCCTAAAAGAAAGAGGCATTTAGAAATTCGTTTTCCTTTCCTGGAATAAATAAAAATAAGAACTTCACACAGCAAAAAGTTCCTCCCTTGACAGGTTTCAAGAACATAATAGAATATTTTTCTTTTCTACGAATTCTATTTCCTTTATATTTTTGAGACATAATTACAATAACTGTTACAATATTCTTCGCAAGACAAATGATAGAACTGAACAATGATTTCATTATTAAATCAGCAGTGTTCCCTATTATCACTTATGCTACTGATACCACCATAAAGTGCAATTGAAAATTTCTTATATTTTTGATAATCCAGGATAAATAATAAAAGAAATAATAAAAGAAGAAGAAATGATCGAATTTGAACAACGGTTATGATCAAGCAAGTATTTTAACCTCAATTCTATTTAATATTTGCGCCGTAAAATAAACAACTAACAATGGAACTTTATGGAAACATTTTCTTAGAGAAAGCGTTATGTGGCTAGAGTTAGAAGATAAGGATTTAGATATAACCAATAAAATATTTACTAATAAAAGACTATCATTCTTTATGTTTTATTAGATTAAGTAGCACTATTTTTTTTTTTTTTGGAAAATTGTTATTATTTTTTATAAACATTTCGTATACAAGAAGTTAAAATGTCTATGATATCAAACCTTTCAGCTCATAATCTATTTAAAACTTCTAATCTGCCTTTAGCGAACTCCTAGTTTTGTCCGACTAATAATGATTCATAAATAGTTAAAGATTCATAATGGAAATTCTAATAATAATAAAATTAATAATGAATCATAATAAAATTTCAACTTAAACTTCAGACAGTAGGTAAATTAAATCCAATGTTGTCAGTATTGTAAATAAATGCAGTTTTTCGCTATCAGTTCTTTGATACGAATTGCAATATTTTGTCATTTTATTAAAATAATTTGAAATGCATTTCAAGTAAATATAGCATAACAATAAAAACGATATCATTTAAAATAATTGATGCAATAATTCCGATAAATCGTACCAATAAAACATAGTATTTAAGGAATAATTGTGTGTATTTAGAAAGTATTTATCAGGACAAAAGTCCATTTTAATGACCGTTTGGATTTAAAGTTCCGTTATCTGCTACTATGACTTTCTAATTGATTTTATTGAAAGACTGAAGAAATGTTAAATAATTTGAATCGGTATTTTAAAAATTCATAAAATTTTACATATATACATTAAGTTTTGTACTAATGAAAGAATCTCTATATTTCAAAATGCACCAAAAGTGTTTTACGCATAAATTGTAGTTAAAATAAATGAAAGTATTTGAAAAAAATGTAAGTCGACATTTTGCTCAAAAAAATTCATTTGAAATTGTAAAAAAATGTTGGAAAAAAGAAATCGTTTTGCCGAATTGAACCGCAAAATTTCCCCATTTCGAATCTTCCAACCGTCATTCTACGACCTGTTTTTTTTTTTTTTTTTTTTTTGCGTTTTGCCTTTTGCCCGCAAGGAATGCAAAGTCCGTGTCTTGGAACATTGACTTTGACCGTAAATCACGATAATTAAAGAATTTGTAGAATGGAACCTAAATATCATATAATAAATATTTAAACTAATATCTTCTTATATAAGAAGTTATCTTATAGTTTATCTAAGCTATAATTTCATCTTTTTAAGTGCGGAGATGAAAAAAATGCTTTCCTTAAGTAAACAAAATTTTATCTCTAAACTTTAAATAGTACATAATCGTAGACGGATAGAAACCCTCGAAAAGAACATTTATATAATTGTTTCTAGCTTTATAAATGGACTATGAAATATGCATACAATAAAAACTTGCCAATGTAGTTAGCTATTTGAAGTAAATAAGAGAAAAAAAGAAGCAATCTAAAATATTAAAGAAAATTCGAGACTCCAGTCTGAAATATCATAGCACAATAAAGTTGTAGGCTTTATTCATTGTCTTTATATTAATTTGTGAAATTTATTTTTAATTATATACCAAATGATAATGTGTATACAAAAAATGTAATATCGTTGCAACGCACACACACACACACATATATATATATGTATAAATGCAGGAACTAAAACTATAAAAATTATTGTTGTCAAATATACTTAATTTTTGCGAATTTATTTAAAAGTAAATAACAAAAACTGCACGGAAATAAAACTAATGTTAGTAAAAAGGTAATTTATTACATTTTAAAGTGGTTTAAGAATGATTTTGGGCCATTAATATGTTCTGAAAATATTAAATGAAGAACTTTATAATTTCCACAAATTTTAATTAATTAAAATATAATTACAATTTTGAGTTTCTTTTCACCAAGAACATATAGTATATCAGAAATAATTAATTACTGTTAAAATTGTTAGCTCTAGGTCCAATGATTTGAATTATGAAAGTTTTGTATAATTTCTGTATTAAATACAACATATTGCAAATTAAGCAATTCGCAGATACCGGATTATAAAATTATCATAATAAAATTTTAAAATTAATTAAAACGAATGTTTTTAACGAACATGGAAATCTGGTTGGAGAAAACATTCTGATAACATTTCTTCTTCCTTGAATGCAATCATTTTATGATTGCACCTGCTCTTTTTTTATAGAGTAATGTTAAGGAAACTTATATGAGATAAAAATTGATTGCTTTTTTTTATTTGTGGGTTATACAAACATAATTACGATTTAAATAATAAAATTTTATTTTTAATTCTATGGAATCATCGAAATATCACCAAGGAAATGCCGACAAATGTTATGAGAAATGAAGAAATAATTTTTTTCGAAACCTTTCCAAAAAATGAATCAGATATGTCAATGGATAAATTCTTGAGGATATAACACAAAATTAAATAATGAACTGAGCGCTTTTATGTCTTTATTATATAATTGATCCAAAAGAATAACCTTAATTTGTGTTCTAAAATAAACTCTGTAGCATCTCTTTTTTCCCCTTGAGCAGAGAGTGCCCCCTTGTGGCGTTTTGCAGAAGACAAGCAGTTGGATGGCAGACCTGCATCCTGAGGTCGACTTTTTTCCCTATGCGCAACCCTTGCGCTAACGCCGAATGCTTTCGGCTGGAAACTGTGGAATCCCTCCACCATACTGTTTTCTTTAACCTGATTTTCTATGTGTGTGTAGTAGATAAGTGTTTGTGAATTTTATAGTGTAGTTGTGTTTGTGAAGATTAAAAATATTGTATTTAAAACCGGGCAGTTCAACCACTATATCTCCTATTTTTTATTTTGACGTCGGAGTCAATACACTGGATATTATAATTATATGAAATAGCTTTTTGTTATCTTATACTACATTTTGATACAATATTCCTTGTGCAAGATACAGGATTTAATTCATGTGCAAAAATATACAATAAATTGAAAACTAAATTGGAGTAACCTAATTTGTGCGAAATGACCAAAAATTGATTCCCCTTTATTTTTCCGTAAATTTTAATTTTAATTGTATTGATTTATAGATTGGAATTATTTGATTCTATATACATACTCTACTGAGGTCAGCCAAATAGATTGCTTGTGCCTTTTTATAATGTAAATAACGACTTAAATACTTTTACATATCTATCAATATTAATTATATTAATTAAATGTTCATTCCATTTCAACACCTAAAGGATTTAGCTTAAATGAAATCTAAAGAAAAAAGAATATATTGGAAATAAATTAAAAATGCGTATAGAATTGTGTCTCTATCAATATGACATTGGTGAGACAACAAGTAATGAGATTGACGTCAGCATCAAAAAAGAATTCGTTTCCTTTTCGATTGTCATTTTTAAAACAATTCTAGATGGAAACCTCAATAATCAGTCATAAAAAAAGAAGGTGATGACGTTGAATTAATTCAAGTTTAACTAGTTATGCCTAAAAGGTACCACATTGTAGTTGAAGAATAATATTCTCAAATTTAAACTATGTTTCATATTTACACTACTGGTCAAAAATATTGCAAGTTTGATTCAACCAATAACATTCTCATTCGAAATTTAATTTAGAAGTAGACATTAAAAAAAAACTGTAGCACATGAAAATCTTGAGAACTTTTATGATTCTTCGAGAAAATTTAATATAATTCATTCACCTTTCATTACCAAATTAGGCTTTGATTACTTAATCTATCAGTCCAAATTATCTATAAATACTTATATATTTATTAGGAAACGTTAATGAGAAAAAAAATGATGTCGAAAAAAAACTGATTTGCAGCATAAAAATAGTTACACTTCACAAAACTATCTAATCATCCAATAACACATAATAATAAGATTATTCGTTTTAAACTCGTAAATAATTGAGCTTAAAAACATTTAAATTATCCAGATCCTCCATATATTTGTTAAAAAGATTTTAAAATTTGTTTACAGAAATATTATGAGTGCAATTAATTTTGACCAAAGGAATCTTGAAATAGTCTTCTAGTTCTCAAAATTATGGACGCTGCAGCAAAATGAATGCATACATAGCAATATCAATTAGTTGCTACAATTAAAGCAGGAGCTCATTTACTCAAAAAAAAAATATTTTATTAAAACTGCGCTCACAGATGAAGAAAAAGAAAAACATATTGCATTAGTATTAAATGAACTCGAAAGTACTCTGTACCGGAATAGAACAGATTCTCCTGTAACCATTAACTGATTTCTCCGATCCGACCATAGGCTCACGGATAAAACTGAATGAACGAACCACCAAGACAATATGACTGGCGGAAACTATTGTTGAGTCCTAAGTACCATCATCGGTCAAGACACGACCCTTCCCTCGGGAAGTCCGTTCCGTCATCGATGACAGGTAGCTAAACCCCACTTCTTTCTGTATTCACCAGGGCTGCGAAAACCAAAAACCATCCAGGAGCTTCACACCCTCATTTTCGAGATACCCCTCTGTGGAAGCAGATTCTACTGTAAAAGAAAAATGCAAGCAATTGTTACTGATATATACACTGTTATAGTATCTTTCTTTGTACAATTCATATGACACCACAGACGCCAACGAAGAAGCTCGTGGAGTTCATCACATGGCCAATATGTGATCAATGATTTACAACTATAGGGAAATTGACATGTAATGCAAGCATTCAGATTCACTTTATACACATCAAATTCATCACGCTGAATACATTTTGCAATCCATTATACATCTTACAGAAAAAAGGAGAAAATAAACTGATTGACCAGGCTAGATAGCTAGGCAATATACCATGTAACAAAGATGTCATATAAATGAATTTCATTGATAAATGGCAAATTTTTGACATTTTTAATTTCAAAGTAAAGACAAAATACCAATGTTTCACTAATATTTTGTAAAACTTATTATGAATATCTATACAATAAATCAAAAGACCAAGTATGGGAAAGAGGAAGATTTAAAAAAGTATTTCAACATTGAAACAGGTTGTCTTGACAAATGAGCCGCGTATGACTCTTAGCAGTTAAGAAGTCAATCCATATTCGCATGAAACCTGTGGAAGGTTCTGTAACAACAGAATTTTAAAATCCGTTGCCATCTTCCAGAATGAAAACATTTTGTATTTTCATTGAGGAAATGACTGCACATCTGATTCGTGATACCACATAAATAGATCCCGTTGCAATAATAAATAGATCCCGTTGCAATAATAAATAGATCCCGTTGTCTGCTTTTTTTCTTTTCTTTTGCCCTTTAAGATGCGCAATAGATTCGAAAAAGAAAGGATGCTGTACACTTTGCTTTTTGCCATATGGGAATATATTTACTTCATTAAGATAATTTAATATAAATTTATATTGTGCAATTAGCTATTAAGTTTTGACCAAAAGAATGGCTTTAGTGAAAATCAGCTTATAAATATAAAAATAAGGCTGAACTGTACAGTTCAGCCTTATCAATACGTACGTATATCAATACTTGTACAGTTCAGCCATGGCAATATCTTACAATTACGTAATTGTACAATATCTTACAATTACGTAATTGTAAGATATTGCCATGATGATGCTAGGAATTGTTGAGTACAATAAATAGAAACATAGTTCGAAAACATCAACTCTTAATACGAGGATAGAACTTCCACACAAGTTGTGGAACTCAGGATTTATACATTTAAGAAATGCTGAAAAATACTCACTCAAAAATGTAAAGGGATATTTAGAATGCCTTAAAATTAAAATACCAGCTCTTAGATTAATGTACCATGGCTGGAATTTGAAGAGAAAAGAATAAAATTAACTGTAATGTTCTATTGGTTGAGTAACAATGATTGTTTGAGATCTTGCATTTTTACTGAATCTATCATGGGAATATGTATTTTGGATGTCTTTTCTTTTAAACCAACTGAAAACCAAAATGTGACATGGAGGTATTTTTTTTATCACAAGATCAAATATCGAATTTTATTAATTTATATCATTTCGTTTACGACTTATTGATACTGATTGAAAGACGGTAAATTGAATAAATATACCTGGTCAATAATTTGACAGATTTAGTTCAAAATTTGATATGAAGCTACATTTTAAACCTATATACCAAATTTTACCAATCTAGCTTTTCACGCTTTCCAATTATCGAGTTCACTTGTATTTGAGCAACCCTTCAGACTTTCATGGAAAATAAAATGGAGTAGAGACCATATACCCAATTTCATCTTTCTAGCTCAACAATTTTAATTTTGATGCTGACAGATAAACATAATATTTAAAACGTGTTTTTCGAAAACAAAGAGGTCTGACACGTGGAAATTCTCAAAAATCTCGAGTTCAAATTTTTGAGAATGCAGTATTTTCTCAATATTTCGTATTCAGGAAAGTAAAAAGTAAAAACAGCAGATAAGTGAAGACCTGTTAGTAATCAGCTTAAATAAATTATTGCGCCATTGACATGTTTACGGTCTAATTTCCCACGAATCTGAGCTATATCAAAACTTTAATCGATTGAAAAAGGTCAATCAAAAATTCCATTTTATGAACTTTAAATCCTTCAATATCTAATGAATTTAGATAAGAAATTGTTTTTAAGAAAAACAGATTAGATGATTAAAAATAAAATTTAGAAAAAGAAGTTGCAATTACCTGATTAACTTCGAAATAACTACCCATGATTCAAAACGAGATCCAAATCAAGTAAATGAAATTGAAATCATTCTTTATTTATCTCAATCGATGCATTTGTACGGAATAAATGACTTTAGATTAAAATAAATTACTTGACTCGGACGTTAAATCAATTAAAATAGTAGTATAAAATTACTATATCTTTTTCTGGAATCGTTGAGTCTTTTTCAATTGTTTATATGCTAAATCGAATTTTGTTCTCATTAAAATTTCATCAGCTGATTAAAAATATTCTTTTGTTTTTATTTCTTTGGATCAAAAATATATTGGTGAAATTAAAGAAAATAAATCTAGGAAAAGCAAAAGATTTTAAGTCAATATTAATTTAATATTAAATTATTATAAAAATAATTTTTAACTTATGCATATATGAATTCAAAAAAATTATTCTGCGTTTAGAAATTATTAATTAATTCTTTGTGTCAATTGATGCACGCTTAATATACGTCAAATGTGTCATGCCAATTTAATCTTGCCATTCACTGCTCATCTTGCAAAAGGACGAAAAAAATTACGTCATAAAGCAGCATAAAATAACAAGGAGTTGGCTGTCAGATGACGTATGCAATGACGTTTCTCTTATGACTGTGACGTCATGCGAACAGATTCTATAATGGGTCATTGTTGAAATAACTCAAAAAAATCTATATATTTATTTTTTTTAAAAAAATCAAAATTTTTTGTATGATACGATCTGTATCTCACGGATAAAATCCTTTATTCATTGGTTATTTCAATAATTTGTAAACAATGTAAATGCTGGTTGCATTATAACTATTAAGGAAAACAAAATATATATATATATATATATATAACTCCTATCGGCAAAACCATTTATAACAAATCATTTATCAAATCATTTTACAAAATATGATAGTAACAAAATTAAAATCATATTGCTTCGATGTTTAAATAACATGTTTTAAAATTGTTGGTAACTTTGTTACTAGAAATTCTTGTTCGGTAATAAAGGTATAGTTGTCACCAACAATAAATTAATTTTTTTTTTCTATTCTTTAAAAACATTCAAGATGCATTTATTTTTTACTTTCCGAAACACCAAATATGCAAAAGGAAAGCATTGTAAAAAAAAAAAAAAAAAAAAAAAAAATCCAAATCGAGATATTGACGAATCTCCACATTTCAGTCCTTTATTATTCAGAAACATGTCTGTCAGTCTGTAACTAAGATAAATCAAAATCTCTTTGAGCTAGATGAATGAAATTCGGTTATCTTTTGGTTCTAATTTAGTGATCCTTACACTAAATATGTAGATACCTATAAAAATTTGAACGATATCCATTCAGCCTGTCCGCCTGATTGTTCAAAAAAAAAAAAAGTTACAACTATGATTACCAAAGAATAAAAGGCTAAATATATTTAAAGAGCAGATCAGAGATAAATTTTGAGTTAATTAGTCAATATGTTAAAGTCTGTCGGTTTAGACTTTTGCCTGCACATAAGAGCGATTGCTCAAAAGCACAGTGACTTTAATATATGAATTGATTATGTGTCTTGTGACTACAATTCTAATTAATTATGCATCTTGTGACTACAATTCTAATTAGTTATGTGTCTTGTGACTACAATTCTAATTAATTATGCATCTTGTGACTACAATTCTAATTAGTTATGTGTCTTGTGACTACAATTCTAATTAATTATGCATCTTGTGACTACAATTCTAATTAAGTACGTGTCTTGTGACTACAATTCTAATTAATTATGTGTCTTGTGACTACAATTCTAATTAAGTACGTGTCTTGTGACTACAATTCTAATTAATTATGTGTCTTGTGACTAACTACAATTCTAATTAATTACTTGTATTGTGACTACAATTCTAATTAATTATGTGTCTTGTGACTACAATTCTAATTAATTACTTGTATTGTGACTACAATTCTAATTAATTATGTGTCTTGTGACTACAATTCTAATTAATTATGTGTCTTGTGACTAACTACAATTCTAATTAATTACTTGTATTGTGACTACAATTCTAAATATCTGTCACATTTTGGTATCAATCGATCGGAAAGAAAGGGATTTAAAATACAGATTCGGTTTTCTGATACTTGTGCATTATTCACACCTCAGCGATTAATTGCCGGAGATTGCAACGCTAATAGGCTCTTTCGTAACTATTGATCGCCAATGACATGTAGTTAATGATACACAAGCGCACTGATTGAAGAGTATGCGAGAAAGTTTCGGGGATACCACTTCCGCTAGTTCATGCATTTTCTCAAAAAATTTCACTAACTAACTACCTCGAATTAGATGACACAATCTAATCGATTTTTTACTTCAGATTTGTATTAAGTGTCCCGAATTCTCCGAGTATTTAGATATTAATAAATAGCTCATTGTAAAGTAAATATCAGATATATTTGGTATATAATTAAAATGTAGTTTCTCAGCAATCTATCGATCCAACTTTATTATACAAAAATTTTACTAATCCTAATAAATATAATGTGGGTATATAAGCTTGAAACTCAGAAAACCTGGTCACTCAATTAAAATGTCCAATATTATCAGCCAATTACGTTCTTCTCATTAAAATATTAATATTTAGATAATCAAAATCTAAGCAATTCTGCAATTTAAATTTAAGATGGCATCTCTCAGGCATTTAACCCTTTCGAGACCGATTTTATAAAATTCTCGTTGGTTTAAATGTTCTTAAATGTCCCGTCGGTTTTGAAAGGGTTAACATCTTGATATTTTTAGAGGGATACAGTATGTTGCATGATATGGTAAGTGACACATGTAAAGCAAAAAAACGATCATGCATTCTAAAGGATAGGCTCTTGGACGCAGGAGCGGATTCCCAACTAGGCGGACCTGACAGCTTGTTAATATGAGAGAGTGCAACAGCAGGATGATTATTTTTCAAATTGCCAAATAAATAAATATGTAAAAAGGCAAATTCTATGAATGATAAAATATTAATATTTATTTAAGCATAATTGGGTAGTTCTTGTGTTTCACTTAGTAATTAGAATAATTATAAACACCAAATTTCTGTTGCAAGAATAAGGTGTTAAAACATAGATGCAGGTTAGATTGGAATCATAGTATAAAAAGACAAATATATTTTCATAAAGTTAATGAAGTGAAAAAAGATTAATTTAAAATAAATTATTAGCATATTAAATATCTGCGGAAATATAAAATTAAATTGATTATCTTGTTAAAACAGAGGCCTGATAATGTATAGTGCCTAGGACTGATAAATACCTAAAAATGCCACTGGTTGGACAACCAAAAATTACCAAATTTGGTGCACAGTTACTTCAACAAAAATAGGTCCACACTAAAAAAAGCTTAAAATTTTTTTGATTAGAGTCTTAACCAAAAATTAATTGAGATCGTAACGTTTTCTTCAATAATTTTGGATTACTTTATTGTAGTACAAAAACCATTTTTACGTCCCTTTAAAATTCAAAAAAATACTTTTTCAATTATATGAATTTTATTTCGATATAGATTTTTTTCTCTAAATTAAAAAAAAATTAAAATCATATTTTAATACATTTTTTATTAAAATGCTTTTCATTTCTTTAACTATTACTTTCATTATACACGTGCATAGTCTTTTTTATATGCGCTTTATTGATACTGAAATTAAAGAGTAAATTTTTAAAAAGTGTTATGAAGACAGACAAATAAAAACTAAAACAGTATAATGCTAAGATGTTCCGGATTAGAGTTTCGAATTTCTTCCCCTCCTCCTCTCTCCTTTTCTCTAATTTGTTTTCTTTTGTTGCCTTTTTTAGTGTTTGCATTTACCTTGTTAGCTATTTTCTCTGACTTTTTTTGTATTTATGCATTTACCCTGATAGCTATATATTTTTTTAAATTCATTTCTGTCGGGAACAAAGCATGGCTTCAATCTGAAATTCCATTCTTCCCAAGCCAAAAGAATCGTGAACCGGGATGGAAATTATGCGGATTCATGCTACTGTCGTCAGGCCTGACAGAGTATCAACAAAATGAAGTAGATAAAATTGACGTTGCGTGTCAGATAGTAAAATCCGCTTCACAAAGAAAGTGGAGCACTTCGAGCACGAATAGTGACATCATCGAGAGGATGAATTGACAAGAAATATTAAAGGTATCGCACAGCTCTGCAGTTTGTAGTTACACGTTCTGTTTAAAAAATTCGCCTACGATAAGCAGAGCCAGCCTTTAAAACAGCAGATACCAATTATACATAAAAAATAATTAACAATAATTTATTATTATTTTTAAGAATTTAAAGACTTGAAATTAAGGTGGGAAAAACAATGAGATTGTTCTTCCATTGATTTTTTTTTTGGCATACTTGCACTGCAAGCAGCACGTGTGTGCATCTAATGCACTTACATGTTGTATGCTTAGATAATATAGTGAAAACAACTGTGTAAGCAGTTTTCTTCCATTGGGAGACGAAAATGTATGCAAAGCTAGAACAGGTGAAACGAACACATTACAAATATTTTTGAATTTCAGTTTTTATGTTCTTACGAATAGACGGATTTGGGTTCAAAATTTTATAAACAAATGATGATAAAACCCATATATTGTTTGCCAACGGATTCTATAATCATCCGCGCTTTTGCGCATGCGTTAAGATGAGTTTAATTTGACAAAATAGGGGTGAGAGGAAAGTTGAAAGGAGGAGATGTTTATATTTAGCAATAAAGTTAATTCCAGAAATGCACTCATTCTTCCACGTTTCATCCCTTAATGTGATAGAATCGTTGAAAAGTGGTCGTCTCAAGATATTGAAACGAACAGTATTAGATTTAATTTTTCTAATTATTTTATTTTTGAGTTAATATGCTCGAACATAATTGGAGGGACAGATTGGTTTCCTGTACATGGATTTCATTTAAAATTTCATAGTTATCTGCAGTTTTGGTGCTACGATCATAAACCAAATGTATTTAGCCATCATACGTCATACGTAAACCAATTTACGTATTTGTTCATATTTTAATATTTACATTCTATCAATGTGCATGATATTTTTTACCACAACATTTGTTAGTTAATCTGTGACAATCAAATTTCAAATACTGAATCAAAATCAAGTCTGTCTAAACGGACACTTCTAGTCACATAATAAACAAAATTGTGAATGTCATTTAATTATGCCATTAACCATTAAAAAAACTTCATGTCTTCAGTATTATTATCAGTGTGTTTATTTTCCGTGCATTTTTTGAATACATACAAAAAATACATTTTTACTCGCATTTCACCTGCTATGGTATGAAAAAGAAAGACGATTGTTGCAAAGAAAGTTTTTTTTATATATATTTTTACTTAACAATCCTATTTATCATGTATTGTGAAATATGGAATATAAATATTTTTTTATCGTGTTATATATTCTACTCATGCAGCAAATGTTTTTTCAATACACTTAACGTACATATAGAATAATTGATTTGTAAAAAAAAGAAAAATAATTTCATGAATGACTTAAGAAAGATTAATTAACTCAATTACAAGCTCAAATAATGTCGAAACAGTCTAAATTGGATTCACTCTGATAATGCTAACGAATGTTAATGATTTTGCTATTAATCAAAACCCGAATCTCGATATATAAAATGAAAAATAAATGATTTGGAACAGCGAAAGAATTATTGTTCCTTTACTTTAAGAGCCACAATTGTGTAGCGTACAAAATTTGAACTTTGGCCCGTCTGATCACGTGATCTAATCACGTGTCCGATCACGTGAATCGAATTGATTCTAATTTATTAAATTATTAAGTAAACGATCAAAAATTCCTTTTCACCACTTTTTATCTTTAATAAAAGGGCTAGAAAATAAACAAACATACTAAAGTTTTGTTTCATTATAGGTTACATTTTTTGACAAATTTTTTACACGCCTCTTTTTTTATTTTCGCCTGTTTTATATTTATAAACAAAGAATTTTGTAATCCAGTTTTGTTTTACTTTCTCAAGCGCTAGTATTCTGAAATTGTTAGACAGAATATTTGAATAATTTTAGAGATCTTAATTAATTTAGTTAAAAATTAATTTGACAGGTGCATCGTAATATAGAAATGAATTTGAGAAATATTAATTTCAGATTCCAGAATATTTGTAACCATGAATTAAGAAATACATTCAAAACTAAAAAGTATAAAATAAAAAAAAACCATAATTTTTAAATACTATTTTCTTATTTCGGTAAAAATGCTGTAAAGTGAAATTTTTGCTGAAATGCTGTAGAAAGAAATTTTTTGAATATTCACTGACAGCTAAAATCAACTAAATAATTTCAAAATAATTTCGGAGCAAATTATTCCAACAGAAATGCTTTTATATCATCTTAAAACTCGAGATTCTATTTTTCAATGATATCAATTCCCATTCGTGCAATTTTTCCTCCTATTTAATGAATTCAGAATTTAACAAATAATTGATTAGATGCAGACGATTTATAAGCAAGCAACGTTTCAGGTTTTTCTCGCGATATTATGGAATCCTACAAAAAACAATTTTTATACCATATCCAGAATCAGCTTATTAGAAAAGCTTTTTAGTGAAGCAAATTCCATTTCCCTAAAATTTATTTCCTCATTTTAATAAATTTTTTATTGTTTAAGAACACGAATGCATAGCTAAAAACTGTTGCCAGAACAAAATTCTAGAAGATCGTAAAAAGAATAGTATCATTAAAAGTAGACGATTAGATTAGATTTATATCAGGAATAGCTATCGATTTGATTTATTTTCATTTTTTTATTAATGAAAAATTAATCATTTAATTAATTGTCCCAAATTCTAGAGTTCAAAATAAAAATCTTTAAA
This sequence comes from Argiope bruennichi, assembly GCF_947563725.1. NCBI lineage: Eukaryota > Metazoa > Arthropoda > Arachnida > Araneae > Araneidae > Argiope > Argiope bruennichi. Next base: position 123,484,348 of record NC_079154.1, on the reverse strand, counting down.
GTGTGAGGCTATAAATCTACAATGAATACAAAGAAAAAAACAAAGAATTCAAGCGCCTATTGTATTAAAATTATATACCATATAAACGCGATTACAATTTAAACTTATCTAAAGCCTTTCTATCTACGTTTCCCTCTTTTACAATTTTTTATTCGATTCATATTTTTGATTTTAAAAAGTGTTTCTTTTTTATTGTAATGATAAAAGTATTTTAAAAAACTTTTTTTATTTAATGTTTGATTTTATAGATTGATGTAACAATCAAAACTGAATTGTCTGGTGTGAACATGTTATTAGAAAATGTTAAATTGATCATCAAAATTGATTTAAAAAAAATTGCTATTGAAAATTTTGAAACTAAGCATTGTTTTTTTTTTAAAGTAAGTTATTGTTCTTTTGTTTAATATCCAAACAGTTTTTTTTTTTTTAATTTTACATGCATGCTTTTGCTACGGCAAACAATTTGATTCCAAACAATATATTTTTTTTTGTCACGGAATAATGAAGTAAGTTAATAAAAAACCTTTTCTTATAGTACTACTGAAAAGCGCTCTTTCGTCACACCCACATTTTTGTTTAGTTTTTGATGCTTCAAAATTAATCGTTAGCCATCACTTAATTCGGATTCCTTTTTCAGAAAAGTGACATCATTTTTTGCTCCTTTCAACTTGGTCCAAAATATTAGTTGGCGAATGAATGGCAGGTACGGGACTGCTTTACGCATGCTCTGTTCTTATTGTTGGGTGAAGACATAATGACGAAATACACGTTTCGTTTTCAAGGACAAGTAAGCGAATGTTCATGAAGTGCTATTGTAGAAATGATAATAATCTGCTGAAATATTATCTTCCGTGTGTCTTATTTTTGTATAGGAGTGCTTCTATTTTAAAATTTAAAGTTTAGATGAATTGTTTTTCTTACTTAGTGCTAAATATAGAGAATAAACACATGCTTAAGAAAGTCATTGTTTTCGTTTTAAATTCTTCTCCATTATATTTTGTGGTATTTTAATATTTAAAAAAATGTTTACAAAATTTTTAATTTTAGCAAAATATTTTTGAAATTTTCAACATTAAAATAATCTGTATGTGTACTGTTAAATCACCTGTATTTATTAAACTAATAAATCAGATAATTTTTTTCATTCAAAAGAATCCTTTAAAAAAAATCTTTGGGGAATATTTTGAAATTAACAAAAAGTTTTTTTATAAAAGTAATTTAATAAAAGAAAATGAAGAAAAAAATTATTGGAGAATGAAATTGAATTTTTTCCCCCTGTTTTGAAGCGCAAATAAACTTCCATTCAAACCTTTATAACCATTAAACATTCCCCAAATAATAAATAACAGAGTCTCAAATAATGATTATAATACTATAAACTACTCTTTAAAAAAATGATCAATATTTTTGTCATCAACAGTTGTGAATGAAATACGCATACTTGATTTAATGGAATAAAAAGAAAGAAAAAAAGGATTCATCTGGATTTTTCGAAAAATTCTATAAATAGATTTATTTCGATTAGAAACATATGGCTTTGAAATATCGATTTGCTATTTTTTTACTCCTCATTCAATTATTTCATAATCCTAACGTTCTTAGAGTGGGTATTACACAACACACAATTTTGGCGCTAAGTAACAACAACGCAAAGATAGAACAGAACTGCTACACATACTAGCAGTGAATGAGCCGTTGATTAAACGACTGCCTGACAACCCTAGCAGACTCCTTTTTCCTCTTTCTAGTTCTGTCTCGAGTGTTTATTCCTCTTTTTTCTATTTTCTTTTCTCCACACCCCCTTCCCCCCCCTTTTCTCCCCACGTTCTTTTTCTCTCGCAGTTGATAATGGAGCCACACCAGCCGGCAGTTTTCTAACTGTGACTGTAACTCTCAGTTACAGTGTTGTCTCATGCGGAGCATACGAGGAGCGTGTTTATAAAGGGTTGAAAATAATGGCAAGGTAAGTCCAATTTTGTTGTTTTAAACGATTAGTTTTGCTAAGAAAGTACTTGCTTATACTTTTTTTGATATTTTGTAAGCTTATTTTGACACAAAAAAATGTTACTTCGTTAAAAAAATCTAACAACTTAAGAGTAATGACATTTCATAGATTTTTCTGGAAACTTGATTGTCCATATTGAAATTCGATGATGAATTTTTTTTTAAATATATTAAATTTTTGTTTTGCTGAGCAGAAACATTTCGCCAGTAATATTTGATACAAAATGGATTACTCGGTCAGAAAGGAATAAGTTCTTAAAACTTGAGCGATATTTATTCGATTACATAAAATGTTTTCCGTCGCTTAAATTTCGCGCTTGTATTTCACGTGGCAAATTTTGAATTTTCTGTTAAAGACAACTTATTAAAACGGCATCTCATTTGTTTTTTGCTTGTTTCGTTGCTTTAAAATTCCAGCCTTTTATTTTTTAGTGTCTTTTTTTTTTATTTGTACTATTGTTTGTTTTAACCGTTATTGATTTTTCTTTATTTATTGTATTACAGTTGTATTACTTTTACGGTTGTATTATTCATGATTCTTTTTAACTATTTGTTAGAGATGATAGGAATTTATGCTCTGTCATATATATATATATATATATATATATATATATATTAAGAAAATCGATTTTGTTATAGGTTAATTTTGGATGTTATGCATATTTTAGATATTAGAAAGTGGGAAATAAATTTGTGTAGTTCTTTTTTTTTAATTGAATCAGTTATTTACTGTGTGTTTGAACCAGGATTTAATTACCATATTAAAATAAAGCACAAAATTGGGTAGCGATTGAATTCTTTCTTAAGTGTTAAATTTTACCTAAGATTTTTATTGTTTGCATATATAAGGAGGATTCATAATTGTTCAGTTTCTCGAACGCGGAATTTATTCTATCAACCCTTGAAAACTGGTATTGATGTGTTAAATTGAAATTCTGAAATTCAGTGTCTTATAAGAATGCTTTTAGTTAGAATGTTCAGAACATTTTGTTGCAGATACAGTCATAATTATAAAAACATTCTTAATAAAGTGTTTTTAAAGTGATTCTTATTAGTGATTATGAGCGATTCTTAACTTTTCGTTCTACACCAACTTTAATTTCTTCAATTCTAAATACAATAGAACAAAGAAGTTTTTTTAAAAAAATTAAAATCTAAATGGTCAAGGAGCCATTTTTTAAAAAAAATAATTTTAGAGGATTACATAAATTAAAAAAAAATAATCTAGAAACTACTTAATCTACTATTTGGTGAATTAAAGCTGACGAATGAAATTCATAATGATAATTTACACGCTGCATATGATTGTTGCATCTTTTAAGCTGTAATATTTTTATGCCCGATGATGTAATGGCTATATGTTCCAGAACTCGATTAATGAAGGATAGTGTATTTAAATCACATTAGTACATTCAAATGGATGAATATTTTAACATTATGTTCATTTATAGTAATCGTTCTGGAAAGAATTCCGTTAATTATGATCTCTATTTAATTAAATTATTAACTTTCATCACGAGCTCTTAGTTCTATTGCGAAATCTGGTACTTGAATAAATGGCAGCTTAATTCTCTGATAACTCGTGACGTCATTTTCTTTTCGTTTTAGTATTATACATTCTTGAGGTGATCGGATGTTTCCAAAGTAACCGAAAGTATTACATTTTTTTTTTTTTTTTTGTAAACAGAAATATTTATTTTTCAATTCTGTTTTTTTATTAAAACTTTAATTTTTTTTTTTTTTTTTTTTAGTCTCCATATGTTTTGGAACAATTACAGATCTTAGTAGCTTCTCCAACTTTGATTTAAACATCTCAATCGCCTTGTTTTGAATTTAAGAGAAAGTTAATTAGATTTAACAATACCAAACTACCATTTATATTGGTTTATAAAAGCACTGTTTAAAGAATTTTGGAAAACATTTCGACATTCTTTCGCACAAAAATTTCTTTCTATAATATTTGTGATGCATAGGCTATCTTTATTAATGTCAGTTTGAAATGGACAGATATTCCGTGTTAACAAAAAGTATTACTAATTTAAATTCTACGCCTCGACTTGACCCCATCACTTTCTTGATATCTGAAGCTTCTTGGGCTGAAGTGAAGAATATTTCATCATTTAATGCATTTTTAACATCACAATTACAGTTACCGTTAATTTAACAGCCTGGACAACTTATAAGTTTTATTAAAAATTCAGTGTTTACAATTTTTATTTAATACAATTTTTTAGTTCCTTGGCCATAGAACTTCTATATCGATCGAACATTCATCATTTTTTTTTTTTAAAAAAGTTCTGTAGATCGTTTGGGATCGGGGAAAAGATATTTCTTCTCCTTAATCTTCATTACTTCATCCATCATTCTTAAGAAAATCGATGACGCGTTTCATAATTCCGTGAAGGAACGGATTCGAATTTCATCTAGTTTTCAACCTTAATATTACTCAAATATATTTACTGATATTCTAAAGATTACTGGAATATATTTAGTGTTTATCATGCATTAATGCTATTCGAATGCTTCTTTTTTTCAATTCCTACTATTAGTTCACACTCTCCCTACATATATTTATATATCTTGTTCAAATTTTCAATCTTTAATAAAATACTTTTTATTCATCCACTCAACTTCAAATACATTTTTTTAAACTTGTAGTGGATGACACTTGATGTTATTACAGTTTTTTTTTTCCAAATATTAATTAATTAACTAAATTCGTCCAGTAATTTCTGTGTGGTCGCCAAATCCGTCGCCATGTCGCCAAGCTCTATTTTGCTTGTTAAATAATTACAATTAATATAAATATATATATATTTATATTAATTGTAATTATTTAACAAAAAGTAACTAAAATAAAAAAAATTTGTTGTCCTATGTAGGAATTGACTTAAATTTTTTATATATATTTCTTGTTTATTTATCATATAGGAAAGGCGCTATAGAAATTATTGTAATTATTGCTAAATTTGTACTGTATTTTAGATTCTTGTTCATAAAAGAACACCTTTCGAATTATATTTCTTTTGTGTAGGGTTAGCGTGTTATATTCGTTACTGGCTTTACTTAATCTGTCATTTTAAAGTTTTTTTATAAAGATATTAAAAGAAATGTTTAATTTAAAAGATGAAGAATAGGTACATCCCCCCTATTACAATCGGAATAATAATATTCTCGTTACACCAAGCGTTTAGTGTTTGTTTCTAACAGATTGTGGGGGTAAAAAAATCTGCTGTAGTAAACGACGATGATAACAATAAATTTTTACTTTTACGATGCATATCTCCTAGGCTTAAAACTTTTTCAGTATCAAAAATTAAATAATCCGTTTATAACTCTTATCGTTCAATGTAATCCTTACGTCATATGAATGATACAGCAGGATAGAGAAAAAATAAAGGTCACTTGAACAGGAAAGGAAGCTTATCTCTAGCGGTCATCATATCAAATCGTCTCTTTTATTTGACGAAACTGACTTGAAGTTTTAATTAAGCTTTTACAATTAAACTCCCGATTTTTCACTTTCGCGGATTATTGGGGAGGAGACTATTCCACCTACCAGGTGGAATAGTCTCCTCCAAACTTACTCGCATACTCTCTAATAAAAATAGAATTTTTGCTTTAAAAACTTTTTTTCTCTAACCGATTGAAATCAAACTTTGATATAGAACTACAATTGCTGTAAAAAAATCACATACCAAATTTGATATATTTAATTCATTGCGTTTTTGAGATCGTCTTTACATGCTTCTGAAAGTACAGACATACAGACGTTCAATGCCTTATTAGGTTTGCTTAAAAATTAACTTGGTGTCTGTAAAATAGATGTTAGATCTGTTAACTGAATGTTATCTATTTTGCCCTCTTTTCTTTTTTTAGCTAGTTTATTAACTTGTATTCGAACAGTTGGACAGACTAAGTTCCTCTGAATAGATTTTCTCAAAATTTGATAAAAATCTGCAAATTTGGTGTAAAGACCATATATCGAATTCCAGCCGTCTAGCTGAAAGCGTTTTTGAGTTATCTCAGTCGCAGACGGACGGACGGACTGGGACATTTTTCAAAAATGTATTTGCGAACTCATAGAGGTCTAAAATGTGGAGATTCCACAAACTATCGAGTTCGAATCTTTTGACGAATGCAATGCTTTATTCTTCGTATACGAGAAAATAAAGATGTTAAAATTTCAATCATAAATGAAAAATGATATTTTAACATCATAAAGCAAAAAGAATTTTTTTTAAAAATAGGTAAAAAAATAAAACAGTATACTGCTTATTGAGTCGTATGTGCATAGGTAAGCACAAACAAACAAAAATCTGTGTCCATTTTTTAAAATTTGTATTTATTTTTGACAGTTTTGTAGTTTGCTATGTTCTCTAATTTATTGGACAATCAGAAATCCCTATTTCCTAAAACAAAATTTAATTTATTTCCTAAATTTATCCCTATTTCCTAAAACAATAGGGATAAATTGGGAGGTATAATTATGGATAAATAGGGAGGTAACCATATTGGGAAAATCCTTACTTCAGTCTTTAGTTAAAGAATTTTCATAAACAGTTCTTGGTCTTTTTAAATTGAATCTACTCATGCTGACGTCACATGTGGTAAGTGCCCTACTTTAACAGATAATGACAGATTTCCGACAAAGCAGCTGTATAAGGCCACTGAGCTTAACGGGACAGGGGCGCATGCGCGGCGACTAAAAGGCATATAACTCAATTTCCTGAAACTTCAAATTTTATAAATTACAAGATACTAGGATAACGTTCTTTCAAGTATAACTAGGAACATTTCTATAATATTTAATAACATCGATCGCCTCTTTAAATAATACTGTATACAAACATGGATGCCGTGAAATCAGGAGTCATAATAAATACTTAAAAACATGTAGTGAATGCCTATCATAAATCGTATATATTTATCATAAATCGGATATAACTATCATAAATTATATATAACTATCATAAATCATATACATCTATCATAAATCATATAAATCCTATCAGATACCTGTAAACTGCAGGCTCTGTCGAGGTTGTGTGTAACGTAATTGCCGCGCCGCTCTTCTGGTATGCTTCTAAAAAAAGCAATTCTCTCATTTTTCTCTTCGGAACGCTCTCGTACACTGCCTCGGTGAAGCACGTAGTAAAAATCAAATGTTTAATTTCTCTAGTTAAAATGTAAATAAAATTATTTTTCTGAAACGTCCCATTAATTGGAGTCAATAATCAAATACACGCAACTCTAATTACGACACACATGCATCTTCATAAATCTACTAAAAACTAACCTAAAATAAATCATCCTAAAAATAAACAGCAACCGAAAATAAATAATCAAAAAGAAATAACTCATCCTAAATTAAACAATAACCTAAAATAAATAATCCATATCTCGTTTAAATTAGAAATGAGCTGAAATGTAAAATTAAATTGACTAGTTCATTAAATGCTAGACGCCTTTGGCGACTAGTTGGTTCTTCAGAGATATATTTCAGTTAAATCGATTAAATATAATTTCATGTCCATGATACCTTCAAGTTGTCAGAGCAACAAACATTGTTATTTTAATTGTTTTACTTGTGTTCTATTTATTATGTATTATTTTTTTTATTATGAACTATTTATAACTTTTATTATAACCATTACCTTTTCTTATGAAGATCAGTCCCATGATGTCATAGCGATATTAAAAATGTAAGTGCGGTTCATCTATTTGCTGAATTTCGTGGAATTGTAATTTCAATTTTTTTATTTGTATTATAAACTATGCTGATGTTATAAAGAATCCTTCTTCTTTAGCTTTCAACTGAGGAAGAAAATAACGCGATAAAATATTTGATGAAATAATAAAAACAATGTGAATTTCTGGACAGCAATGTTATCTATTGTTTGAAATTATTCGTAATATATATATATATATATATATATATATATATATATATATATATATATATTATTATAATTCAAGAAATATGTGCATGGTGGTTAAATTACCATAAAAAATCATTCCGAGATGCACATTCCCATTCTCCAGATATATTTGTGCCAACCTACAACTGTGGAACCAACCTAGATTGTCAAGTTAGCCATCATTATTCAAAAATATGTAAATTGATGTGATTAAGAAATTTGTGCTTGCTTATGTAGAGCTTGCTGCGGAAGATTTTCCTTTAATCGAAACACAAATGTTGGTCTAAAGGTCTTCTAGGAATGCAATCAACAGCTGTGAAGCGCTGAATGCCTTCTAAAATATCCAATTTAAATATAATGCACCTGACTAAAATATTTCACTAAAGTATCCAACTTTTACCCCAGATGTTAGTTACCTAAGTGTTCCAAAGCCACTTTGAATAGCAAAAGATGCTGTGGTGAATTGCATATAAGCCAGTAACAGCGCTTCTATCCGAACAGCTGTTTTGGCAAAATCGGATTGTTACTGGACTGCTAACCAAAAGGTCCCAGGTTCTATCCTCCCGCGTCTCGTACCGCTAAATTGGTGACCTCGGACGCTGAACCTTCAACCTTCGTACAGCTGTTGTGGTGCCATCTACCCGCAACTAAAGTCGCCAGACTCACTTGGCGCACCAAAGTCGTCAGACTCACGTGACGCAGCACCCCAAAAAACGCTCGCCATAACCCTTGCCGCTATTCAAACTGGGTACAGGCCCATTAAGACAACAGCTACTACTAACTCAATACATCACCACCCAACGCCATATCGTTCGTCTCCCCCTTCGACTCACTGGAGGGAGAGTACTGTGGTGAATTGCATATAAGCCAGTAACATCGCTTCTACCCGAACAGCTGTTTTGGTAAAATCGGATTGTTCCTGGACTGCTAACCAAAAGGTCCCAGGTTCTATCCTCCCGCGTCTCGTACCGCTAAAATGCCTTATCACGCCTGCATCATAAATTCTCATCGACTTAGTTATCGATGCTAGTTTAGTGGATTTGAACCTATCTACCACCAACAGACGCAATGAATTGAAGAATGAAATTGCTTGGATATTTTTTTATATGTATCACGTGAACATAAATTGAGTCTACTATGTCACAGTAAAATCGCAAAAAGTATTTAGTTATTTTTGATGTCTCATGAAAAAACTCATGCTATAAAACTCAAGATAAATAATTCTAACATTACTAAAAAATGATTTTTCTTCATTTCTGTCGCAAAATATTCCTTACTGTGATGCGAAGAAGTTCTTTCTTTGTCATCTTTATTCCACTTGGCAGGCAAACTGGAATGAGCAAGTTGACAACAAATTGCATACCATTAAATCTTTCATTGGATTATGGCCTGTACTCCCTGTACGGGGATTGGATGTTAAATTGACCCGCCTCCGTATAGGACATACACGTCTAACTCGTAAACATCTCATTTGTGGAGAGAGGAAACCCATGTGTCCTACATGCAGTACAGATTTTACTATGAAACACATTCTTATTGAATGTCCTGATTTTAAATCACATCGTGAGTTCTTTTTCCAGTCATCGTCTCTAACTATGTAGGATATGGTGGGTGAAAAACACCACCCAAATATTTTTAACTTTTTAAAAGCTATTCGCTTTTTTACATGTATCTAATAAATCGTCATCTTAGATAAACTTTATTCTTTTTTAATTGCACTTCCTTTTGTAATTTTTATCAGCTTCTTTTTTTCCTGTATTTGGGTATTTTCTTATATTCATAGTTCCATTGAACTTGTGTTTTGATTTTTAAATCTTATTGCTGAATAAGATTAGTTTTTAACCATATGTTTGGCGCAGTTTAGCCAAGATAGACTCTTGTGCCACTAAACTTCATAAACCTAACCTAACCTAACTAAAAAATGATTTATATCTAATATTGCACAGTTAGTTCAAAATCATTATACAATTCAAGTGAAAGCTAAATTTCTTCCTCCTTTAATATTTAAGCTGCAATTTGGTTTTGAAGTTCTGAATAACAAAAGTTGCACTAAAATGTCAAATTTTGATTTCAATTAGTCGGATAAAAGGCGTTCAAAATACATATCCATTTTTCCTGGTGCTTGTGTATTAACTGCGTCTCAATGATTAACTGCAAAGATCGCAGGATAATTGGCTTTTTCCTAATTATTGTCCGTCAATGGCATGCGGTTAATAATACACAAGTTCATTTATTTTAGTGTGTATGAGAAAGTTTTGGGGAAACCACTTGTGTCAGTATTGTTTTGTCAGTTCTGGAAAATTCTATAGAAGGAGACTGCAAAGAAGTCTCGAATGTAATATATAGCCCAATGGAGATTTTAAAGTTGCCGATCACATAAAATAAATTATGACTAAGAAGAAGAAGAAGAAGAGGACTAGCGTATCCAGTGTTTAAGTCCTTTTTGATACGTAAAAGAGGTTATGGATAAGTGCGAAGGACATATGTCATATCCTTCCTGGACCTTGATTCCCTGAAGTTATAAACAAAGGAGTTACTTCCCATTGATAGAAATTTTATTATCGCATGATGCATAACATATTCATTCAATTCTGTTAAAACGCCGCTTATTCGTTTCGTTTATATCTATAAAAAAAATGCCTTTTTCTTTCTTCGAATTTCTATGCGGTTATTTTTAGCCGTGTTATTGAGAAGTTGTTGATAATCGTGTTGAAAAAAGGATTGATAATATTTGTTTATTTATTGAAAGAAAATACCCGCTTTAGGAAATTCATTTTTAATTTTTCATGATAAAAGTTATGAAAGCTTTATCATAAAAACATTAAAAGATTTTTAAAGTTGTAAATACTGAACGTTAAAAATCTTGAATATAAAAGTTTATAAGAAAAACACTAAGAGATATATTAAAACTATCAAAACCTTTTTTTTTTTTATCAAAGATACCAATTTTTATTAAATTTTTATAAAAACTTATTATTAATGTCATTAAATTTAGCAAATACATGTTCAAGTAAGATAATGGGTGGTTTAAGCTGCATCTTCTGATAGTCTAGATTTCATTCATTCGTTAACCCTTTAAAGGGCCATTTTTTTTTAGTCATATTATGTTAAAATATTTTTAGGCTTGAAATTAGAATAAGAAAAGGGATTCATTTAGCTTATTAGATAAATTTAATGTAATTAATTAATTTGTTTAATTAGTAATTAAGTAACAAATCAAGACGCATCATTTTGTCTGAGATAAAGAACTGAAGCATCTAAGTTTCTGACTTACTAAAAAAATGTGTCAAAACTTATGCCAACCTACATAATTTCATACAAAGATTGATAAATTTGGTGGGAAGCATACTTCCCACGGCCCTAGAAAGGGTTAAACTTAACTTTCAATTAATCTTGTTCCATTCAAAAGTAGGGAGATTTCTCTTCCCCAAACCTTCTCTAATATTCTTGAATAAAGTTGTTATCCCAGAGAAGGCCTTGCATGGCAATGGCGTACAATAGTTACGAAGTATTAACTTTTGGCGAGAACTGACTCTATCGTATAATCCTTGGCGAAATATTTGGCGATTGATCCTTGGCATGCGGTATTCAAAAATTGAATTTGTGCTTTAGATGCGTTGTTTTCCGACCGCTGAAAACCTCGACACAATACTGCACTTGTAGTCACCTAATCCCATGCCAAATTTGATAATATTTAAGTCACTGCGTTTTTGAAATATCGCGTTTACATATTTCTGAATATACAGACAGTAAGGCGTTCAACAAGTAGTTGGATTTGACTCAAGATGTAGCATATGTCTCCAATATAGATTCTGAATCTGTAAAACAGAATTTTATCTTTCTAGCTTTCTTCGTTTTGTAACTATCGTGTTAATTTATATTCAAACAGCCGGAAAGACGGACTTTCTCTGAACAGATTTTACTCAATACATTTGACATCTACAAATTCGATGTAATGACGGTATACCAAATTTCAACCATCTTGCTCAAAATGTTTTTGACAGACGGGCATTTTCCAAAAATGTGTTTTTCGAACTCGAGGGAGTCTAAAACGGGGAGATTCGTGAAACCTTGAGTTCGAATCTTTTGACGATTACTATACTTCATCTGTTCTATGTATACAAGAAAGTAAAAACTGAATGAACTACGATTTTCTTTTTCTCGCTTAGTACTTTTGAAAATACACCTGGTGGAGTTTTGAAATTTTATGAAATACAGATCCCAGCAAATTGCGCTTTTCCGCTTCGGAAGGAAGCACCTAAGATTTTAAAATTTAACGTAAAGGGAAAAGAATTTTGTGACGCACCCCGAAAGCTGTTTCAGGTCTTTAACAGTTACTAGATTCTCCACCGAGATGCTGTGTTTAGATACTTTGGTATTCTTGGACTTTGTTAACAGAGTTTATGTTTAAATGTTTTAGTGTTACGTGAATACTTCTTATTCAAAAGTTGAAAAATATTCACCTGATGAAGCGGTTTAACTTAAAATTCTTTAGCTTAGTTTAGCTAGCTTTAAAATAAGAGCTTAGAATTTATTTTTTTAAAAAAAATTAGTGCTTAATTTCAATTTTTACTGCATAAAGTTGACTGTCATGACAGTTATTGATGTATCAATTTCAAAACATTAAAATTTTGCTGAATTATACCTTTTTTTTTTTTTGTCTATTGCTGATTTTTTTGGGGCGGCATCTGGGTGTGGGCAGAGATTGAAATAAAGAATGTGAGCTGAGTGCTTTCTGGTGTGGGGGGAGGGGATCGCCTTATGTAAGAGGATGGTGTGCGTAATGATGAATGATATCTATCGTGTTTAAACATCTTCCTATTATTTTGTATGGACGTGTTCTTATGGTTCGCAGCCCAGTAACATGACCACGATACAAAAGCAATTGCACGGGTAGCGTAGTTGTTAACTGGCGTATAAGCTATTCACTACAGACTCTCCCTCCAGTGAGTCGGAGGTGAGACAAACGATATGGCTGTTGAGTGATGATGTATTAGCTGTTGATTTTAATGCGCCTGTACCCATTTGAGTAGCGCCATGCGTTATGGCGAGCGTGTGTAGGTGAGTGGTTGCTGACGCTGTTGCTGCGTCAAGTGAGTCTGACGAATTTGGGTTGTTGCGGCCTTTTTGTGTTGATGCGTCAAGTGAATCTGACGACTTTGTATTGCTTTGCTGCGTCAAGTGAGTCTGGTGACTTTGGTTGCGGGTAGATGGCGCCACAACAGATATACGAAGGTTGAAGGTATCACGTCCGGGTCACCAATGTGGCGAATTGGGGATGAGCGAGGATAGAACCTGGGGCCTTATGGTTCGCAGCCCAGTAACATAACCATGATACAAAAGCAATTGCTCGGGTAGCGTAGTTGTTAACTGGCTTATAAGCTATTCACTGCAGACGTTAGAGTGGAGATTACTATTCAGTTGTCGTTTGTATCAATTTATTCCGGCTCAGAATTTGAGGCTAGCCCACTATCCCATCCCCCTTCTCGCTGGGGTCGGGAATTGCCATTCCCGAATTATTTTTCGTAATCAGGAATTGATTCCAAAGAAGGAATCAGTTCAAGGCATTGGCTACCGAGCTGTTCCATTCATTCTTTCAGTTATATACCGCTCCATCTGAAGTATCAACAAAACTGATAATATTTTACTATCTACATTCTTTCTGTATCTTCCGAAATACAACATTAGGAATATAAACGTTTCAAGCTAGCAATTTTATATCAGCTGTAATTATGTGGTTACCATTATTTAATTACAAATCCTTGAAATTATTGTTCATTTTTGTAACAGAATTGGAGAAAAATTCTTAATTTAGAAGAATTAATTTGAATCTACATCCCGTAATTTATAAGTTTAGTATATAATATTCGAACATTGTGAGAAATAAAAAGAATCATTTCAATTCTGTTTTAAATAACTACATTTTTTTTTTCTCCAGGTACGAACCAGTTCAGTTAGCATTCAATTCTGTGGACCCCGAGGGCTGCTCGAAAGACAAAGCCCCCATTATATTTGTTCATGGATTGACTGCATCCAAAGAACTTTGGAATGACCTACCCGAAATAACAGCTAAGGCCACAAATAGGAAAGTAAGTAATACAACTATGTGCTGTTGTAAAATAAAAGAAACTTTGCTCAATTCAGTAACAACTCAGATGTTTTAATTTAATTTCAGCATTTCATTGATTATCATGCAATATCACCTAGGGCCGCGGTGGCCTGGTGGTAAGGTATAGGCTTCGGAACCGGAGGGTTTCAGGTTCGTGACCCGATTCCACCGATGAACCGTCGTGTAAGGGGGTCTGTTGCACGTAAAATCGGTCATGACCAAACATCCTCCCGCTGGTGTGGTGTGGAGAGGGGGGTGCCAGCTCAGGTGTCGTCCTCGTCATCTGACCGCGGTTCAAAATGACGAGGTCTGTCCTAAAATAGCCCTAATGTTGCTTCAAACGGGACGTTAATATAACCAAACCAAACCAAATCATGCAATATCACCTCTCAATTTTTCAAATTTTAAAACAAGTAAAAGCAGTCGAACTTTTAACAGTTAATATCGAAACAATCAAATAAAAATTTGGTTTTTTCGAAATTAATTGTAAAGAATTCCGGTGTTTTGATGTTTCTAAAAATCCTGTTATTCTTTCATATCTGGTACGAATATGCATTCTCATGTTCACATTAGATGTGAAAAAAATCTGAAATATTCGTCATTGATAAGTAAAAATCCGTTTCATTGCAATTTACACCGTATCAACAAAAACTTTTTTTCCATTTGAAATCTTTGTTTATAAGCTCAAGGAATGGTTTATTTTTCAAATAAGTTATGATAAAATGCTTTTTGTGGTTGAATTATCATTCTTTTGAGCTTTCGTAAGCTTCGATTTAACCAAAGTGAGGTTCGAACTATAAGTCGAAAAGGTGACTATAAAATTGAAAATCCGTTAAATAATAAATAAAGTGGACTTTCGCACAATGCGGTACGGGATAGGTTCTGCGTAATAGAAAATCGTATTATATGACACATGCACTATCGGAGAAATTTATGCAAGTTGAAGCATATTTTTAAATTATAACTAAACATATTATTAGCTCCATTTTATATTTTTAAATTGCCATCTTTGTTGTTTATATATAAACAACAAGTAAATGTATACATTTGTTTATCTAAATAAAAAGAATTTTAAAATTATGTTTAGATAAATTATTCTAAACATATAATATTATGCTATATAAGAAATAATCATAATTATACCATCATTTTATAGGAGTATTTGTTGTAGGAAAGTTCACTAAACTGCTATAAACTGTAACGAATTGTTATGAGCAGGGATAGAACCTGGGACCTTGTGGTTCGCAGCCCAGTAACATGACCACGATACAAAAACAATTGTTCGAGTAGCGTCACTGTTAACTGGCTTATAAGCTTTCACCACAAAACAATACTTTATAAAAGATGTTGCCCATTGAAACTATACTATATGATTTAAATGCGAAATGTTTAATAAATGACAATGCCATGCATATTTAGAAACTTAGTATTGCCTTCATTTTTCCCGTAAAAGTGCTACTTTCGTGATTTCAAATGCGCGTTCATTTTGCTGACACTTTGACAAACAGTTGAAATTATTTTTAGATCTCTGACTATTGCATTGGCTGCATATTAAATGTTGAAATTATCTAAAAAAATTGAATATCCAGGGACGTGGGAATAACGTTCTGTCATCCTTTTTCCTAATGCTAGAAACGCAGAACCAATTGAAATTTATAGAGCAATCTGTGAAATTTAAGGGCAAAAAGCAGTCAGTAATTCTGTGATAAAGGCTGGAAGTTTCAATGGGGGTGAAAATGTTCATGATGAAGAAAGAAAATGGAGACTTCTGATTAATAATGATCATATTATAGAAATTGAAAAAAATATTAAGAATAACCAAAGGTTTACGTTTAGGACTCTGTTAATACATTTTCTTTAAATTTTCCATCCCCATCATCATAGGCGGCATCTTGGCGAAAACGTACATAACCAGCACTCTGCTAAGATATATACTTAAAACACTGCAGATGTATTGAAAAATCACCTAAGCGTTATATTTCATTATACTCTAAAAGTGTTTTGCTAATAATCATTGTTTTTTTATTCAGTTTTTAACGGAGCTTAGTTTCTTAATATCTCTTAATAATAATAAAGTTACCACTACTTTTTAGACGAGCAAAGAATTGGGGGTGAATGATTGTGTCAAATTTTGCTAATTAAACTGAGAATTTAATGCAAATATTTCGAACTACTGAGGAACTCTCATCTTTTAAACGTGTGTTTAAACAAGTATATCCTGTCCCATCAATCTCTCTAGCATCCTAAACTTATTTTAATCATTAGAATTAATGACTTCCTGCGTCTGTCTGAAGGATCTGCGATTTGTCAGTATGATTTTAGACGATCCTCTAAAATAAACAAACGAAGGTGTATTTACATAATTTGATGCTGCATATTATTAAAATAAAAAAAAAAAACAATAAACTGTGAGAATTTTAATATTTAGTTGCACGTATTAAAAAGATGCGTAAATTTTTCCACATATTAATTCTAGACATAATAATGTTAATATTTGTTTTCTATACAAGTAAGTATTAGAGATTCATGACACAATCAAAAGCGTTTTTAAACATTCATTTAAAGTAAAATTTGTTAACTGATCATCAGAGAAGAAATTAATAAAATATTCTAGAGCTAGATGGAATATTTTTCTACTCTTATAAAATATTACTTATTTCATGTTTATAAGGATTGGATTTTCCAATCGATTTTTCACTTATTTCTGTGCCAGAGTTTCAAACATTATTACGCTTTCAGTTATAATACTTTATTATAATATTTTCAGAACTTAATCTGTTAATCGATTCTATTAATCTGTTTATCTATTAATATAATTGAATTGTGGTTAATTACTTGTGGCGTAATCTTTTAATGAATCTGAGAGTAAAAAAAGATTGATTACAGCATTTTATAATATATAAAATGTATTAAAAATAACTAAAAAAATAGAAAATAAAATATTTTTTATCTGTATGTTAATAAAAGTATGTATGTTTTTAAAAATTGTATTTCACAAATTAATTTGAAGCAAATGAAGAAATTGTTGTATCAAATTTACAATAGCCAATACATAACATTAAAAAAATTCATTTACGATATTTTATCACAAATAATTTGTAGAATTTTTATTATTTGTATCTCTTTCCTTTATAAACAAAATTTATTATTAATAATGAAGATTTTTTTAAATATTCTTTTAAACTATAGAAAAGAATGCATTTGTAAAATGTTATATTTGCCTTCTCAGTATGTAATACTAATGTTGTATCTCTGGTGTTTCTTTCTTTCTCTCTCTCTCTCTCTACACGGGCATCCTAAACGCTTGGATATCTGTGAAATTTCTCCCCCTTTCATTCTGTATGATTGATAAAATACCCGAGGGATGTGCTTTGTTCGTTACA
Organism: Argiope bruennichi; assembly: GCF_947563725.1. Lineage (NCBI taxonomy): Eukaryota > Metazoa > Arthropoda > Arachnida > Araneae > Araneidae > Argiope > Argiope bruennichi. Next base: position 123,466,931 of record NC_079154.1, on the reverse strand, counting down.
GACGTTCGCCCAAATAGGTTTACGAAAGAGGAAAGCTTTCTGGAAACACACAAAGGATACGTTTGTTTAATAGCTCTCAGCTAAGCAGGGTCTTTTTTAATGTCAGCCTCTAAAGAACATGATCTGTTATTGAGGTTTTTGAGGGAGGTGGCGAATTTTTCTCACGTTTGAAAAAGAAACTCGAACGATTCAGTATTCAAAGGATCTCGAACTCGAATCATCTTAGGAATGAGAAGATTAAATAATGCCTTATTTATGTGAAGAATAAAAGACATTAATTAAATTAGTTTTTCATTTATTATTTATTTATATGGCAACTTCCCAGCATGCAATTTCCATGTACATTCATAAAATTTCCAGTGTACAGCAATGCAATTTTGGTGGAGGTTTTCTTCTAATGGCCATATGTGTGATGTGTTGCTTGAAAAAAAATTCCATTAACGTCTGCATTTTAATTTATCTGTTAAGTGTCATTTCGTCGTTCACAATGTTATTTCCATTTCAGGTGTATGCGGTGGACTCGAGGAACCACGGAGACAGCCCGTGGTGCGATGTGTTCAACTTCGACTGCAACGTAGACGACCTTTTGCACTTCATGGACAGCATCAACGCGCCCAAAGCCATCATCATCGGGCACAGCATGGGGGGAATCACCGGTATGAAATTGGCCTTGAGAGCGGTAAGCGTTTCTTTTCGACACTGATATCATTAGGAAAGAATTAACTGCTGGAAGTCCATATTGAAATTCCATGTCTACCCAAGCGTGAATTCCTTACTTATTGACTCTTTCTTATTTAATTTTACACTTATATTATTGTTTGTGGCAGTTGATTTAGACTTCTAAATCATCCTCAATTTAAAAAATATTTATATATAAGTATAAGAATTATAGGATTCGTTTTAAGTTTTCTTAAATATACTGGATGTTCAGTACACCTTTTCACTGGTAAAATGCTTCTATGTCATTTGTTGCAAATTTTGCGGAAAACGTTTTACCATAAAGCATTCTAATAAATAATTTCCATAATTCACTCAGAAAAATTGTAGGAGCTCTCTAGAACGAGCATTCTGACATCCTTTGTAAATTGTGATATCACGAGAATATATTAACCTTATAGAAGAGTGAAATGGACATATATATTCAATTACTTTGTCATAGATTTGGATGGCAAGTTCTGACAACTTACCTTCAAATTTCTGCTTCATAATTCCCGGTAGAAAGTTTTACTTTCTAAACATTTAACACATACTAGAGCCATGAACATGAAGCATGTTAAAAGCAACCGGTATCGTGCCCATAATCTTCTAGTCTAGAAATTAAAAGGCCTGTCCAAGTCTCTATGGTTCCAGAATGATTTGAAATTGGGTTTGTTTGTGTGTTTACCATTTTGGCCCTTTAAATCATTTTAAAAGGGAATGTAAAGATGTATATCAGCATCTTAACCCGCGAAGACGCGCGTTTCTGTTGTGACTCGAAGACGCGCATCGGGCTTCGCAGGCCCGGAAACGTTTTTCGTGAGAAAAACGCAAATAAAATTACATTTACGTAACCTAAAATCTAAGTTTCCGAAAAGTATACTGCTGAAAATATAAAAAAATGTTTTTCAGATAAATGCCACTTTCAAATTACACAATTACAACTAGTTTGAGTACAAAATATTTAAAATAGTTTAAAGGTTCTTTTCTCTTTAAAACTGAAAATTACAAAACATACATGAGACATAAATTATTACTAGTATTTATTAATAAAAAATATTTCTACATTAGTAAATTAAAATAAAACTTACATTTTAGAGACATTTGTAGCAAACAACGCTGCTATGTTCCCCGCATACATTTTTTTTACTCGCGGAACAACACATTTGGGATTTTATGTCCTTTGTACTGGGACATACATGGCATCTTTTTCTAGAAATTTTTTGCCTTTTTTGCGGGGGAGTATCGCAATTTTCACTGCGGTTACAATTCATTTGGTCACGCAATTGACGGGGAAGAGTAGCCTGCATACTTCTTTCTTGAAGGTGGTCCTTCAATAATTCTAAAGAAAGATCTTTTATGAATAAACTTCTTTTCTTATACTGAACGGGTGGCGTATTTGATGACAGTATTATGATACGAGAATTTACAGTAACAATATTCAGCATACTGAAAAATATGACTATAGGCCATCTTTTACTTATCCTGGCAGTAGAATATGTAGCTGACATTTCATCCACTACATCAACTGCGCCCTTTGTAAGGTTATAAAATGTTATAATCTCTGGTTTCTTTACTTCTCCTGTAGAAGCGTCAATTGCACCACCATTATGCATTGAGGATACAAGAACAACACATTTTTTTTTTTTCGGTACGTAAGAAACCAGTGTCAAATCTTTTTGGAATCCAAATAATGTTGAATATTGTTCTCGTTTTTTTCCAGAAATGAATTCCTTTAGAAGCTCTCTTTTATTTTTTCGGACTGTTCCCACAAGTGTAATTTTTTCTTCAAGAGGTCTTTTGCTAAATCATAACTTGTGTACCAATTGTCAACAGTTAGGTTGCGTCCTGAATTGAAAATAGGTTCTAGCAATCTCTTTACAATTTTGTCTGGGCCATTTTCAACGTTATATGGTCCTGCTGGTTGAGTTCCTGCATAAATCTGTAGGTTCCATGTATAAAATGTTCTCGCATCTACCATGGCAAAAAATTTTATTCCATACTTGGCTGGTTTATTTGGCATGTACTGTTGAAATGAACACCTTCCTCTGAACGGTTCTAATTTGTCGTCGATTGTCCCATATTCTCCAAGAGTTTGAACTTTTTGACAATTTGCGACGAACATTTCAAAAATATTTCTGATGGGAACAAGTTTATCCACTTCTCTTCTAGAAGAACGATCTCTTATATCATCAAATCTGGCACACCTCATCAGAAATAAAAAACGTTTATATGACATAGTACGGTGGAATATGTCAATTCCTGTTCCATCAGTAGCCCAGAGGTCCTTTACATTTACATGGGAAGATTTGTGCAGTCCACCAAAATAGAGAAGTCCTATAAATGCCTTTATTTCAGAAATTTTTGTAGGATGAGCGTTTCTTTCTCTTCCAAATTTACATGCAATTGATCGAATATAAATATTCGTGCACTTGACAATAATTGATGTCATACTTTCATCAATCAAAAATGTCCAAGAATTTATTGGCGAGGATACATTTTTTGTTTTGCCAATATTTCCTGGCAGTTCCTTTTTATGCCATATCGTTTTACCGTCTTTCCCAACGTAATCATCGGTGGATTCACAAACGTACACTTCACTGTCTGAATCTAGCTCCTCTTCTGAATTCGATTGATGATCACTAATTAATTCTTCATCAACAATTTCTTCATCTTCCTCATTAAGAGATTCTTCATCTGTTGAAACTTCCCCTAGTAATTTTTGCAATCTTTCGCATTCCTCTTTATAACTCAAGTATCGAGACATTATTGCGACCGTCTCCACTGCTTACAAAAATAGCTATGCGAACGCGCGCATCGGGCTTTCCAGGCCCGCGCAGCTGTTTCTGACAGCAGGTGTTCCATTTTCCAAGAAACGAGAGGGGTGAAATTCCTAGAATGGTTGGGGTCAGGTGGCAAATAACCTTGGACGCAGCTACTGGGGAACTTGAGTTTCTACGCTGAAAAACAGATTTTCTGTAGAATTTTTTTCAAGCGCTCGGGGGTTAAGTCAGATGTAGCATATCTTTATTTCACATTAACATTAACCTAATTTTTCTAGAAATTATATTCAGCTGAAACGTGCTTAAGATGAATTATATTTAATTCTTTAAGCTAATTCTAATTAATCCCCCAATCTTTAATAGTGAATATAGATAAAAAGTAGGTATTTATTAATAGGCCTTTGTAAATACCTTTACCTTTTAGTCTTAATAATACCTTTTTTATCTTCTATAGTTCTTTTGCATACAACACCAATCACCTAACTAAGTAAAAAAAAAAAAAAAATCTTTTATTCAATAAACATTTCTTTGAAACTACTCTCTACAGTGGGCATATTAGTAATTATTGATTTAAGACACAAACTTTATTGCGAACATCGCCAATGAATTTTCTTTGAATTGTTAAAATATGTAGGTATTGAATTTCAGTTGCAGTACCAAGTTTGGTTTCATTTAGGTATCTTCCATGCATTGTGATTTGTATCCCAGTTTTACAAAATATTTTGAACATATTTACACAATATAAAAAAAATACTAGCATTTATTAATATTTCTTTCAGTAAGAGAGGAAAAAATATCTTTCTTTGCCTAATACCTCTTAAGAGTAATGAATACTCATGTTACTTCAATTCATGTTGTTTCACAGTCTTACACGCAACTGCCTTTGACATGTAACTGCATCCTGTTTTAAGTTTTTTTTGTGAAATTACGTCCTTCCTGTCTGCTACAAGGTGTGACGTGCTCTAAAAAATCAAATTGAAGCTGTATATATGACATAAATCACGGGGTACGAATTCATTCTATTTAGGCTGGGCAGCGGAAGTGATGGATGAAAACGAACGGCGTTTCCATTTTCGTCTCTTTAAGCAGTATACAGTAAAATGGAAAAATTATAGTCTGGGGCAATAAAAATTTAAAAGATGAATCACACATGGGTGGTTTTATGGTTCTTTAATAGAGGGTATGACCAAAGAAGATGCAGTTCTATATACGCCCACAGAAATAAAATAAATAACTGAGAAGAAAACTCAGATTTTTATTACAGATTTCGGTTCATAGCACATCTCTATCTGCATTTTAAATAATTAATTGTAACATAACTGAATTTTAGCAAAATTAATTACATAAACTAAATCCACAGCACAGAAAAAATATTCACTTTTTACTCCAGCTAGTAATTATTACTAAATGTGGAGCAAGGATTCTTCGGCTTTTTTTTCACGTGTCTATTTTGTTTCCAAATTTACTGAGTAGTTCATTCCATGCTCATAAAATTATGATTAGAAGTCCAGGGCAATTTGGAACTCTAACAAACTTATTGGAACGATCGTATATGTTGACACATGCAGTTTTTGTAATTATAACTTAGCAAACTCAAAGAATGAAAGCTACTAAGCTCCTATTAGCACAATATTTTTTCTGTTAGTTCCACGATGTTCTTCGATATTCTAATTGCCACACAATATTGTGAGAATATCGTAACAATGTTGTTGGATATATCAAGTGAATAGAGGGGGCTCTTTACCAGTAAAATAATCAAATGGCATTTATTGTTCAGTAAAATTTGATTACATTACTTTATTAATTACTTCTTGGATAGTAATAAAGATTAGTAATATTTCATTTTTTATACAAAACCTTTTTTTTTTTTTTGGATTTTAAAGTTGTGAATTTTGCATCATGAAATATTAAACCATGCACTTATTCATTTAAGTCACTGTATATTGGAAAGGTGAAATTTAATTCATTGAATAAAAACGAAACCTTTTTTTTTTTTTTTTTCCAGCCAGAAAGAGTAGAAAAACTCGTTGTTGAGGACATGAGTTGTCGGAAACTGTCTCAGCCGATGCTGGACATGGTGTTTCTCTACATTTCCTTAGGACGAGCCGCTTTAGAACAAGTACCATCTGACGTGGACGAAGACACGGCGAGAAAGATCATCTTCGATACTGTTATGCAGAGTTTACCACAGGAGCTTGTAAGTTTCAGAAAATCACAATCTATATATTACAAGATTTGTATTCATTAAATTCACATTATAACTAAGTTCTTAGATTGCAAATTCGTTTGTATATTAATCAGTTGGGATGCAATAAATAATTGGTCCAAGTGGATTGCTGATTTTTAGGAGCAAATCATCCGACCACAAAGCATTTTTGGCGGCATATTGAGCGTATGCAAGCTGTAGGAAATCAGCATGATTAACAAGTCAGATAGAAAATGTATTTTTGTGAAAAAAATGATTTCCAGTAGCTTGGACCAATAAATAATTGGTCCAAGTGGATTGCTGATTTTTAGAAGCAAATCATCCGACCACAAATCATTTTTGGCGGCATATTGAGCGTATGCAAGCTGTAGGAAATCAGCATGATTAACAAGTCAGATAGAAAATGTATTCTTGTGCAAAAATGATTTCCAGTAGCTTAAAGAAGATCCAAATTGGTTTTTATTAGTCCTTTATAAATGCATATAATATTAAATGTTAGTAGGGAGTAGAAATTTCGGTGGAAGTACATTTTATTATTATTAGTAGTAGCTAGGCCAAATTTTGATTTTTTAGAAATGATTTTGAAATTATATTTAGCAACTATAACGAGAAACTGAAGAAGTAAGTATGTTCCAAGAGAAGAGGTTAAAGACCGAAACGAAATATTGCATGCGAACTTCACCTTGGAAAATTTAGAACATAAAGGAACAGTTATCAACTCGTTCAAAAACTGTTACACACTTCTAAATGAAAGAATTTGTTTCTCAACAGTTTCAAGATAGTTAAAATTGCGCTATTTAATTTTAAGAAGCATTGAAAAAGCCAAAATTCTAAACACAGAAGTAAAAAAAAAGTTATTTTCTTATCTTTAAATTTAAATGATGAGAAAATTATAAAATTCGCTTATAAATTTAATTTATTATATTTATATCTTTTGGAAGACAGTATTTTTTTTTTCATAGGAAGATCATGATTTAGTTATCTATACATTACATTTCTAAAATTTTCGCTACGTTTAATCCATTTGATGTGCATAAAATAGAGTGATATAAGAAATCGCTTGCAATATTGTTATAACCTTTTATTCAGACAGAGACTCATTAGTTCTGAAGCAGAATCAAAAGATGACAAGATATCGAAAAAGGAAAGGAATCTCCCAAACGTCCTCCCGCTGGTGTGGTGTGGAAGGTGCGCCAGCTCAGGTGTCGTCCTCGTCATCTGACCGCGGTTCAAAATGACGAGGTCCGTCCCAAAATAGCCCTAGTGTTGCTTTAAAACGAGACGTTAATATAACTAAAGCAAACCAAGTAATGATAAACAAATTACACTCTGCTTTCGCTTGTGATAACTTGATAGAATAGAAATTTAAACAATAATATACCCAATATATCTGTTTCGAACCAGATTAAGATGATTAAAAATGTGGTTACAGTTTTGTTCATCATATTGGTGTTAAAAGAATCTTTTAAATGTTGCTGTTTGAGACCTAAAGACTCCTTAATCCTTCTTATAACATTTTACGAATAATCAAAGGAAAAATAAACACAATGAGATGTAAAATATGTCAAGGATGAACTCAGTCTACTCTATAAATGATGCATTGAATTCATTGTGACTAGTTAAGTGCGTCTGTAATTTGTCCTAATTTTGACAGTTTTTATTACTGTTAAAGGCATGGAGCTGCCCATCACAGATATCATGACATTTTCTCTTTTAAACAAATTAATAAAAACTTTTGAATTAATAAAACAAATTAAATAATGGATCAGCAACAGTAAAGAAGAAAATGTTTATTTTTTCAATTGAGCGAACCATAACCAATTGTTAAAGGTTTAATAACAATATTATAGTTATTAAACCTATAGCAAGTTGTATCAGTACAGCATCATGGAAAAGAAAAGAATCATCAGGAGTAAAAGGTTATTGTGAGAAAATTTTAGCAATATTCTGAGAAGCTTAATAAGGAAAGGAGTGTTAGTAACTTATTTTCCAATCACATGTAAACTGGTGAAAAGTTGTGATTTTTTACTGTGGATCATTATCCAAGATATTTAGTATTCCAAGACTGACAGAACCGTCTTCCAAATAATTATAATACTTCATTAGTTATCTGAGCGTTGAAAGTCAAACTGTCTAGAATAACCATCAATTAATAAACGAAAGCCATTTCCAGCAAATTCAAATACTCACCGTCCAGGAAAAAGTGGAATTAGCTTTATCTACAATGGTTTCATATTTAAAGAACTGAAAGTTTGTTGGTATTTTGAACATTATTTGAAATAATCTGTAATGTCTTAGCTGTGACCTGCCAAAACCTGTGTCTCGAACTCGGTGTAAGAGAGATTAGTTCCGGAATTTCTTATTTAACCCTTTCTAGGGCCGTGGGAAGTATGCTTCCTACCAAATTTATCAATCTTTGTATGAAATTATGTAGGTTGGCATAAGTTGTGACACATTTTTTTAGTAAGTCAGAAACTTAGATGCTTCAGTTCTTTATCTCAGACAAAATGATGTCTTGATTTGTTACTTAATTATTAATTAACCGAATTAATGAATTAATCAAATTAAATTTATCTACTAAGCTAAATGAATCCCTTTTCTTATTCTAATTTCAAACCTAAAAATATTTTTAAATAATATGACTAGAAAAAAATGGCCCTTTAAAGGGTTAACAAGCTCTTTATAGAATTTTAGAAACTATTAAAAGCTTTGCTTTGAAAAAAAAGTGTTATTTGCAGTGGTATTTTTTCTCTATAGTTTTTATATTTTCGAAGTCTTGATTCAATATTGCCAGTCATTCAAAATTAATAATTTAATTGTTGCATTTCAGTATCTACATTGATTGCAGGCAAAAGCTGGTTTTCATTGGAAATGGGCCATCTAAAACCATTTCAAAAGTTCCTGACTCTTCATTCGACATTTTATAACCAATTATATTGATTCGCCATTTTCTCCATCCTTTTTTATCTGCCTTTAAAAAGGTTTTTCTTTCATTTTGAGTTTCGATTCATGGACCTGGTTAGCGATGCTAGACTAAAGAGTGTTGGATTTAAACTTGATGAGACCCTAAACTGAGATACAGTGCCCTTTATAAGTCAGTTTAAATAGTATATATGGTATTTGGATCCGACCCAAGTGTCGAATAATAAGTTATAATCGGATAATTTTTTTCCAAGCTGTAGCTTGTTTTACTTATTTATAAATCTGAACCTGAGATCAAGTGGGATTAGTTTTACCAACCGATTTTCGATGGTTTAATATTTCTCTTCCTTCGGTTGAATGTGCTTCATTGGGCCGGACATTTGAGTCGCTCATTATATACACGTTTCTTAAAAAAATCAAATAGAGGAATTTCTTAAAACATGATTCTTTGATTATAAAAAATTTCGTCAAATATTGAAAAATATTTAGCTTGTTAGACAGATAAAAAAAACCAAGAATGAAATTGAATAATAATTCGTAAAAATTTGTAAAGCATATAAAGTTTTTATATTTTGCATGCACTAAAATAGCGCAACTTCTTATTTATTAATAAGGGAATTTCTTTTTCAGGGACTTATTATAATTATAATATGTTAATAGGAGTTTTTAAATGTAAAAGAAACACACATTATTTTTGCATATGCGTTAATTTAGAAATTATCTGTTCCTATTGCTACTTATGGATAAACAACATATTTACAGTTCATAATTATAATGAACATTAACATAATAATTATAGCTGTTCGGGTAGTGGGACAGATGCGTACAACCATTTGCGTACGAATCATAAAACTGTCAATCAGTTGTCTCGTTTACAATGCGGTTGTGTTACTGAGAAGGTTCAGTTCTAGAAGAGGTTATAACATCTTAAACGTTATCTAAAAGTGTCATATTTGGCGAGAGTTAGCCTGATGTTTGACACAATTTCGAATACTTAACGATACGTTCATTAATATAATTTCATGCGTTTTAATACTATAGGAGTAATTTCTACTAGCTTTTTATGAAAGATGGATTGCTTTTCAATGTATATATTTAAAAATGTAAGATAAAAACATTGGGGAAAGATATTTCTGCTCATATAAATAGTGTACCCACTTCGAAATAATAATCATTTTTTCTAGATTTCAGATATAAATGCATTACTTTACATAAATATAAAGTTTTGCATTAAACGAAAGAGTTTGCGTTTCATTAATTTTTGATTTATTTCTTCTTGATTCGTTTATTTAATTCAATAAGTTCGTTATTTAAATATAGGCAATTAAAAATTATTTCTTAAATTTAAAGTACAATTAAATGAGGTTAGTGGAATTGGAAGGATTTGTAAGGAGGATTTGTATTTGTTTTTAAAAAATCAGTTTTCAGAGTAGAACGCCATTCAAATTTAAACTTTTCTGTTTATCATCGTAGATTTAATTTAAATGTTGTTACATTTTTTTCAAAAATCTGTACTCTGATAAAGATAAATTATTTGTTCATTATACGACTTTGCACTTTATGTATGAAATATTTTAAGTATAAGGTGCGTAAAATAAGCAGCTTACTAAATCAGAAGTATATTAATATTTTGCTAACTGATCATTTGTACCTGCGAAAATTTGTAGGAAATATTAGCTGAATTCAAATTTAATTTTCTTCTAGTTGCACTATTCACTAAACTGTAATCGAAATCTACTGTTAAATATAAAACAAAATTAAGAAAAAGGATTTTTACATTAATATATGTATTATATGTTCTTCAGAAACTTTAATTTCATTAAAGATCGTTCTTATATGTACAAAAAGTCATTAAAAATAGTGTTGAATGAAGTTCTGGTAAAATACTCTTCAACAGTATACATCTGCCCCTTTATTGAAATGTTTACTGATTAGCTATGCGTTTTTTTCCATATTTTAAACAATGTAATTATTTCTAATTTCAAAAGAATTCATGGCCGTTTTAAACCTTCCTGGGGTCCTGAGATAATGCAAATCTCAAAGCCCCTTTTTCCCTCCAAATTTTTTATTGATTTTAATTTAATTTTTATTCACCAATTTTAAGTAGAAAATTTTGAAAACTGAAGTCGCAAGTCCCTTTCTAGAAAGTTCATTTCAATATTGTACAAATAAAAAAAGTGCACTGTCAAGACGTAAAATTAATTTTAAGCAAAATATCGAAAACAAAAGAAAACTTTCTACAACACTCTAAACAATATTGTAAAAGGAGGGAATATATTTCTTTAAACTGTAAAGCTTCAAATTTTTTAGAATTATAAAATAGCATAACGAGTAAATGGTAATTAGAAATATTACTAGAGTAAAGTCTCAAAATTAATTTATAATTTTGATTATAACTTGAATAAATTTGACTGCACGGCCCACTGTCATTAAATGAAAGCATAAAACTATTTACCTTTCTACAACTATTAAAAATTATCAAGAGCTGAGGGGTTCCCTGACAGTTGCCAATTTTACCTACTTAAAAATCTTGTCCCCTCCCCCCCCAGATTAGAATTATTTAAATAATTTTTTTGGACTGTTGACATAACAGCTCCTGTATAGTAGATTCAAATCTCTTGGGAATTTAATTATATTTAATAGAAATGGCTTCAAGGGCATCTTTCGATTTTACCATTGATTCGGACGTTCTTAAGCGATTTTTTTCGTGAAAACAATGCACAATTTGCAGATATTTTGCTATGGAAAAAGTCTGGTTATCTCACAATGAGCCCATAGTTTTCAGAAGTCCAGTCGAGATCCATATAAGATTTTAAGAGCAAATGAATTTAGAACATTAGTTTCTTTATTTAAAAAAATAAAGTCAGACTTCTTTTACTGCATTGCAGAAGAAACTCTTGCTGTAACATTAAAGAAGTTTTTAAAGAGATGTTTTATTTCTTCATAACTATATAAGTGAACATTCACTTCTATTTCTGTAATTTACTTTCATTCATAATACATGAAACTTTGATTAAATCTTCAGTATTCCATTATAGTATTTCCATTATAGAAATTTGCAATCTTGTAATTAAAATAAAATGAATAATTTCCTATTAGTATATTACTAAAAAAAAAATGCATTATAATACTTATGTAACAGTTATAATTTTTTTTCTCAATATAGGCTAAAAGTTTGGTGAGTTTGTATTGGATTTGAAGGAATATTTCACAGAGCATTAATTCTTTAATGCTACTATGTACAAAAAAATAATTTAAATGATTTCTTAGATCATAGTATTCAATACACTGCAATATTATAAAAATCCAATAAATAGTAAATGCGGGATAAGTTTAAAAATTGTGAAAAATGCTTTCTTACGTATTATTATTCCATTTCCATTTGTAATGTTCCATTAAAATATCCTGAGTTTTATTTTTAATTCATAAAATAAAATAAGGACTGTTTTAGGAACTTAAATAAAAAATTACCTAATAACATACGCACACACACACAAAGGATGGGGGGGGGGTGGAAAAAATTGGCTTTTAACACGGAAGCATATATTTTAAATTTCACAGATATCTCCAAAATTTTCGTTTAAAATTATTCAAAAATTAAAGTGTGGAATATTCAGACTTTAATCTAAAAGTTTTAATTAACAAAATAAGATTTTCTTCCAAGAATGAAAGTGAATGTATATATATGCGTCTATCATTCTATTTAAAATATCGACCATTGGACGTAGAGATACTAAATTTAACACACGTATATTTGGAAGAAAAAAATATGCAATTCAGTGCATTTAAAAATATTAATACAAAAAATATTATGTCTTACGTAAATTATCTTAAAATTTAAAAAAAAATCATTAATTTTATTTGTTTATCAGTCTTTGCTTAATTTTATTCTGTAAAAAGAATACAGATCTTAGATAGCATGTATGTTTTATAGTAAAGATCTTCCGTTTATATTTACGTACGAAAAGATAAAGTTTTCACATAAAAGAGAATACTAGATTTTTAAATATAAGATAAGATGTATTTTTATTATATCAGGCTTCTTAAATTATTTATTTCATGTGTATTTGAATTATTTATTTGAGTTCCAGAAATTCAAAAGCTTTGAACAGATTTAATTTCAAATAGTAGTAAATTTATCACTGTTAAATTCTCTTATTGATTTATGTGCTATTAATTAACTGAAATGCACATTTAAATGATCCACTTATTTTAAAACAATGGGAATCGTTTGTGATAGTAATAGTTAAGTTCAGATGTATTATTTTTTTTTTTAGAATGGAATTTCTATTTCGGATTTTTTTAAAGTTTATTGATTTTCATTTCATGAGAACTATATTTAGCATACTTTGATTCTGAATGAATAATGCAGAGAATTTATATGATTTGGAAGTAAAAACTATTTTTTACTGTAAATTTTTAGAAAGTTATCAAATAATTCTCTTATTTTTTGATAAATTAAAATTCTAATTAAAAATTCAAAAAATCACTTTCCTACCCTCCAAAATATATATTTGCCAAATTTGATAGGCAGACGGCAAGGTGTCTACAGAGCCAGCATATACACATAGAGACAAAAGTTTTTTCCCTGTGTTTAAGCATCAAAATTTAGTTAAAATACCAATACATTTTCTCGCCAAATACTCTCGCCAACAGATAACATATGTTTTAGCAAACCTAGACTAATTACTCCCTACCCCCTTTTTTCAAAGAGCTACGCGTGATTTATTGGCTTTTTTATGAGCTGTACGCAAATGGTTGTACGCATCTGTCATACAACCGTTCGGAATCACTTCATTCTATTTGAAGTTGTTATTTTCTTTATTAAACTGACCAGTGTGTCAGTGTTACATTTGTAATTCTAAAACAAATTTGTAAATGGTAAAACAAAATAACTCAGCTTGGTGATTTGCTTTCAGTAATCATATTGCAAAGCTTAAATTTTAAAAGCATATACAGTCATTTGAACCGTCTTTGTTGTATTTTTTTTATCTTATTAAAATTTACGTAATGACATTTTCAATTTCTTTATTAAACTTTCCTAAGTTTATTATTATTATTATTAAAGTTCAGATAATTTACCGTCATCTTATGTTGACAAATATTAATATATAAATCGGTTTTTAGTCTACTGTGATAAAACGTGTCATTTATCTTTCTAGAAAATGTTAGCGAGGCCAGATAATACCAACTTCCGCATCCAGCTGAAGCGAACCCCTGAGGGTCGGTGGGCCTTTAAATCTAACGTCGACTTATTGATGAAGGCTCTCAAGAACTCCAATGAGCTCATGTCAGAACCGACTGGAGTCTATGAAGGTCCCTCATGCTTCATTTATGGAAAGCTTTCACCGTTCCTCGTGTAAGTATCCATGTTTTTATATGGATGAGAATTTACAATTTTTAACGAAAACGCATTTGCAACATAATATCAACTGCTGAAACATGTAGACATATTTTAGCAGTTACGTGACCGAATAGAAAAAAAAAACTTTTGAAATTTAAAAACATCGATTTATTTCACCACGGGACGCAGCATAATTTACGTTCAAAGAATAAGTGGTGCGAAATATTGCAGTCTACATCGCGACACAGGAGCAAAAGAGACCGTAATTTTCCATTCAGTGGTTTTTACTATAAGTTTCTGGTAGGTATTTCTTTGACATGTGTAGTCTTAGAGAAATTTAGGATCTTTAAAAGAATTTTGTAAACATTAAGGATATTTATCCCTTCACGCCGAGCGTCAGAACCTGCTGAATTCATCAGTTTTCCAGAGTGCGTACATGATTAATTAAAGAAGTGGGAATTGGATCCGGAAATAAGAAAACATTTTAGAATGAAGTTAATATGAGCTTAATTAAGATAAAAATTTGGTAATTAATTAAGATTCAAATTCGATGATTATATATATATGTATATAAACTAAAAATCGCTAAAATAAACCAGAATATAAATAATATCTTTGGTATCTAAGTACTTTAGACCAATAATTAGAAATTAATAATGTCAAATTAATGTTGCTTTCTCAAAAAAAAAAAAAAAAAACGCATAAAATGTAGAAAAGTGAAACAATAGATTCGTTTCCCTAGCATTTTAATGGAACTGTCTAACATCTAAAAGAATGTCTAACATGTCATAAAAGTGGGGAACTGATTAAAATTACAATAAATTTTTTTACTTTCTTGATTTATAAAATAATAATTTTTGAAAAGTTGACTCAACTAATTATGATTGAATATAGATGTTAAAGTAAGAAAGTAAAACCATGAAGGAATTAAACTAAAATAATAAATCAATTAATAGTTATATTCTGTTGTTAGATTAATATAATGTCATTGTTAAAAATGAAATAAAATATAAAGTTATTGCGATCAGTTTTCTTATTTACGCTTTTCTCTAATAAAACAACTAAATAGGATACTGCGTTCAAAATATTAATATTTTTTTTTAATTTCATATTAATATTTAATCATTTTGTCAGACTATTTGACATTTTTTAAGAATCTAAAAATGTATAAAAGCGATATAATTAATTCCTAAATCTGGTTTTATACACACTGAGAAAAATTCGTTTATTTCATTTAGCTGTAACTAAGGTTCTATTTCTGCACAAAGAAATAAAAATATAAGTCTAATATTTTTTAGTTATTTTTTACAGAGCGCATCTTTTCAAAAAAAGCTTAAGATGCAGTTTATGTAAATATGCAAGAACCAGTTGTTAAGGAAAAAAATTATTACAATGATCAGATTTCTATGTGCATATGGTGTCAATCCTTTAATCTTTTTTTATATATATTGTTACAAACTTGTAATTTGCTTCCCATCACGGCTAGTATCACCGTAAGAAAGACCCTTTGTAAGATCTGTCCTGTGCGTCAATGACCTGTGAGCTTGGCGACCATTTGGCAACTTGGCGACGAATTTGGCGAGTTTTGCGACTAAATGGATACTACTGGAAAGTTCGGTAACTTTCACGATCCATCCACTAAGACCCGAGATACAGCCAGGTACGCCCTGATTGGTCTGAAGACTCTAGCCCCGCCTCCCGGAACTATAAAAGACTGGCACTCAGAAGCTACGAGGAAGTCGTGTCGTGTGTATCGGGAGAAGTCGTGTGGATCGTAAAAAGAGGCGGTGTGTGGTGAGAGTTGGAGTCGCCGACACGTAGAGGTCTTGGAGGATTAGACAGCAAGCAAGTTGCTAAACTTACAATTAAATGCGCTGAGTAATTACAATTGAGTGGCGGTATTTGTTGGGGAAGAAAAAAATTTTGTAACTATTCTCTATTGTTTTGACATAAAAACATCGTATAAAATTTTATATTCTGCAAGTTTTTATCATATGAGATTGCTTGAAGTAGGAAAAAAAAATTGGCTGCATATTAGAAAAATGGCAGAGATTCAGAAATGACTGCGAAGATGAAGTCTCTAAGAAAACTGCGGTTTCCATGTATTTAAAAGGGACACATTCTGTTTGATTTTAGAATTTGTAAAATGCAAGCAATAAGAAGTGGTGTGTTTGATGATTCTTCGTTTTTGTTTTGTTTTGTTTATAAACTGTTTTTTCAGAGTGAGAAATTTGATAAGATTACTGTCTTCCTAAGTTGTTTAATTTAAATATTAAGAAATCTTTAATTTTTTTTTCTCCCAAATTTACTAAAAAACCACGCCACTTACCATGCGTAACAAATTAAAATTAATTGCTTAACTGATTATTAATCTCCAAAATTTTCAAAATAATCAATTCGTGAACATATAAATTTACTAAATATTGATTCCAAACTTTTTAAGCATGAAACATGTTATTATCATCTCATTTTTATGTGCACCGAAAAGTGTGTAAAGAAAATAATAAATTAAATATATGATATTTAAAAAATTGTGATTGTGTATTTTAATGCAATGATGAATTCATAAAATGTATATAACGTGACATGTATTTAAATATACTTTAAGTTGTATTTAAATAAATTGTAAATACACTATAAATTTTTTACTATGCTTTCAAGTTCCATTTAAATCTAATTATGAAGAAACATATTGGTGTATATTTTACAAGATTCCTTTGTATTAAATTTTCTGTGAATAATTCTTACTAGCTATCTTAGGCGACTAATTGGTTCGACAGGAATATAAGCTATATTAATCTTCAGATAAATCGTTTGGATATAACTTCATATCTATAAACTATTTAACACTAAAACAGTGTCATTTTAGTTGTTTCATTTGAATTATCTTATTGAATTTGTGCATTGGACTTATGAAACTTTCTAATGGAGAAAATCCCATAACATCATAGTGCTGTTTATAAAAGTATATATCCAGCATTTCAGTCTTCGAGTTTATAACCATTTTTTTTTTATTTGTCTTGTAAACTGTACAGATATTAAACAGAATTCGCCTTGCTTATCTTTCAACAATGGTGGAGAGTAAAATATTTTATGAAACAATAAAAACGATTTGAATCAGAGTAACAAATAATCTATTGTTGAAAAAAAATATTTAAAAAAATTGCCAAAATTCAACATAAGATCGCACTACTATTAAATTGATATCATTAAAAAGAATTTTTTTTTTAATTTTAACACTACGTAAAATTTATTTTCGTGCAGTGATATTTTCGGAAGTTGCCATGCAAAAACAGCAAAATTCAGCTTACTTTTTATTTTATTATAATTCTAATTAAAATTTTAAAGAAATCGTTTGTAGATGCACATTCCTATCTTCCACTATATATATGTACTAAATTTGGTGGATATAGATCAAAAGGTTTGGTCTGTAGAGCGCTAAAACACGCACACATTCATTTTTATTATTAGTATAGATTAACGTGTTGTTGTACGATTTCCTTCAAAAAGTAACGACTTAACAAAACTAAAGATTTTTTTTTTTCAATTCGTTTCCATTACATTAAAATTTGCCGTCAGCAGAATTAAAAGCAGGAAGTGTGACGGAAGGAAGGCAGGATGCGCGAAACAAAAATTACATCGATGAGAAATAAGAGAGAAATTAGCTGAAGCTGATTAGCAGTTCTTGGCAGATGAGTACGCTTTAAATAGATGCGGTGGGGAAAGGTACATTCGAAGAATTCGCGAGAAGTTCATTGCTTCGTGAGGTAGGGGAAAAAAATGTCGAGAAAACAATTGTTCTTCTTTTCTGCTATTGTAATTATGATCTAAAAAAGAGCTTGCATTTTTTTTCCCTGCCTCGTAAGTCTCTTAAATTAAAAAAGAGGAGTGGAGGCATCCTTATTCTATTTTTGTTCCTTTTTTTAGAGTATTAATGTGAACTTATAACAGTACAAAATAAAACAATTGTATACATTTCAGTTGAATATATTGACAGTATTTAAGAATCGGAGAAAAGTCCATATTGCCTCCGTACCAAAATTAACCAAGCAATAAAGTGTAAGATCGGAACCTATATTCAAATACGATCGCTAGAAGAAAATCGTCACCAAAATTGATGCTCACTAGAATCCTGGAAAATTTTTCATTAACAATTAATGATGCTAGCAAAAATAATTCGCTGCAACGAAATGAAATATACCCTTTTCTTTATGCATAAATATAATGTTTTTTTTTTCTTCTTAAATCCTGGTTCCAATGAATTTATGGTAAGGTCCCGGCCTCGGAACCGGAGGGTTTCGGATTCGAGACCCGATTCCACCGAAGAACCGTCGTATAAGGGGGTCTGTTGCACGTTAAATCCGTCATGACCAAACGTCCTCCCGCTGGTGTGGTGTGGAAAGGGGGTGCAAGCTCAGGTGTCCTCCTCGTCATCTGACCGCGGTTCAAAATGACGAGGTCCGTCCCAAAATAGCCCTAGTGTTGTTTCAAAACGGGACGTTAATATAACTAAACCAAACCAACCAATGAATTTATTTAATCTCTTAATGAAATGTCATATCCTATTAAAATGTTGTATTGTTAAATCAATCCTAATGAAAACATAAAGGAATATTTCCTTAGTTCAGCGTGTGATAGGGAATTATTTTTTCCTTTGAAATGAATCGTTATTCTGAAAGGTTAAAATATCTGAATTTCTGTTATTTGATCATTCCTTTTAATATGAAAAAGAATCCCTGCTGAAGAAGCAACTAAAAAAAATGAAGTACAAATTTGTCCTGTGTGTATCTATCCTATTATCGTCACATTTCAAACACTTATCCCTCCCCCATAATTTCCCCCCTTTTTATTTTTCAGACGTTTTAGGTATTAAAATTAGCAGTTGCAACTGAAAATCGTTCATAGTTTAGATACTGAGTTACCCTCATACAAAAGAGATCTAATTAATAGGAATTTACATTTTTTTAATATAAAATTGTGACACTTCAGGAAATAATTTTGTTTCATTCTTCTGAACTGGCCTATTATTTTCAGAGAGTGATAATAATTTTCCGTTTAAGCCGAATGTAATTTCAGAATGCCTTCTATTAATAAAACAAAGGGGAGAGGTCATTCAAAACTTTTTCGAATACTTTTTATTAAAGATTTTAATCCACTCCTTCTATGCACGCTAATAGACTTTTTCGTAATTATTGTTCGTCTGTCGTGCGTGATTAATAATACGTAATTACGTTCCTTTTTACAATATTAGGAAGCACAAAACTCTCATATTCAGGGTTCACAATTGAGGAAAGAGTGTGAAGGGGGCGTACCACATTTTTTGACAGAATATGCAAGAACATTTCAGAAAGATAACTTCTGTTGGTTGAGTTCTATAGTATTCTAGGTAAACTTTGTAGAATAAAAAATAATCAATGTGTCCATCTATTTTGATTTTTAAAAAATGTAAATTTCCATTTATTAGAAACAATGCTTTGTCTTATATATTGTCGCGTAGATAGGTCGTGTGTTAACTAAAGTAAAAGATAATTCGCTAATCTCAAATACAGATTTTATACAAGGAACTAAACCGTACATCTGTTTTTATCCACAAAACGAAATGACTCGAATCTTCCAGATTTAGAAAGGTACAGAAATTATAAGAACATTCTAGAACAAACGAGAAAGTAAATCAATAACGATGCAATTTTCAGGCAATTTGAGGCAATACGAAATTGAGAACTGTCGCTTTCAGTTCATAGTCCGCGCCAAGTTGGAATAAGTTCCGTTGCAATATTTTAAAATTGTATAAAATTTGAGTCATGAAAATTTCTGAAATTTTGTTTTTTATTAATTTCTCTCCTTTTTTTGTGTGTTTTTCAGGGGATTGGATGAACCAAACATTCGAAAGCATTTCCCGAATGCAAAAATGGTTGGAATCGACAATGCGACGCATTCCGTCCACACCGAATGCCCCCGTGAATTCAACGACGCACTTCTCAACTTTCTACAAGAATAAGAGCTCTATTTTATGTGTCAAAAAAATCTAGTAAATGCGCCTGTTTGCTTGCAGCCGACTTTTTTTTTATGTTTTTGAAAGTATATCATTTACATAATTGTATATTTTACAATGAAATATGAAGTTTTGCACTTTTGGTTCTCGTGTGTTTATTTAATATTCTCTCTAAAATCTTGTAATTATTTAATTAAAATTGAAAATACAGTACACTCCCAAGTATTTAGCCTGATGTGGTGAAAAGACTGGCCGAATAACAAAAAAGCCAGACAGGCTAGAGTTCAGTGAATTCATTTCTTTACCCACGAATACCAGAAAACATTTTTATATCAAAACTCACTGTTATAATACTGTTACAAAAAATTTTCTACAACAAAATACCGTCGATCAATCATAATAACGTAACGCATTTAATCGCTGTAGTTCAGCAGCTTGCTTGCTGTCTGTCTAATCCTCCAGTTTCTTTACTTGTCGGCTACTCCGACTCCTCTCACACACAACTTCACTGCAGCTTCAGAGTGCCCGTCTTTTATAGTTCCGGGATCCGGGGCTAGAATCTTCAGACCAATCAGGGCGCATCTGAGTGTATCTTGGTTCCTACTGGATGGATCGTGAAACTTCTCGAACTTTCCAGTATGATCCATTTAGTCGCCTAACTGGCCAAATGGTCGCCAAGCTCTCAGGTCATTGACGCGGCAGCCGCTCAGCACAGATCTTACAACGGTCTTTCTCACGATGACACTATTCGTGCCGGGTACCAAAATTACAGATTTGTAACAATACGTATTTTCTCACTTCTTATTGAGTATTAAGCACTCCATTTATCTTAATGTGAACTCAGCCGCGGCCCGTTGCCGGTAACGTGTCGAGTTAAAATAGAAGGCTCTGTACTAGTTATTTATATACTGCATTGCACGTTTCAAGAATTTATTAGAGAAGAAGTAAGTTAAAGTATATAAACTGTTTACATTTTAACATAAATATTGTAATGCCCAACTTAAATGCTGGACACAGAAACAAAACTTTAACATAAATCGTAGGCCCGATTCTTAAGGAAATTGACTGAAACTGATTTTATTTTTCACTGATAAATGATTACACAGATATGAAAAAGTAACCCTAAGATAAAAGTCAAAACTTAGTTTTTAGGTTTTTGGAAAAGTTCTTAATAGACGCTTTGTTTTCCTCATTTAATTACGATGAAAGAAAACTAAGCCGGATAGTTATAGCCGGAACCGGATACGCGGGAGTGTATTGTACATAAAATGCACACAGGATACTTAAGAAACATTCAAGATAGTCTGAAAAGTGCCAGATTAATCTGTTAGATGTCATGATACCCATCTGGGGGGATTTTCGAATTTTATATGCAACATTCGGCGCCAAAATTATATTTGGTACATTTTTCTGCTTAGTTTCATTTTCTATATATTAAGTCAATATTGTGTAGCAGATAGTATGTAATCTGTGCTTCATTTCTTTACAACAATCGAACAAATTGGAAATTTATATGTAAGTTCAATGAAACAGAATTTTCATATATGAAGAATTATATTTTTGGTTTGGTTTTAATATTATTATGAAATACCGTGCATAAATATATAATTTAGAAGTGATAGTAACGATATGTTAATTTCTCAGTCTTACTTTTTTTTAAAATGGAAGTGATATTATTAATCATTTCATAACGATATTCTTTTTTCAAAAATATCAAATATTTTCAAAGCAAAACATAATTTGAATATGATTCTACTGTTACGCAACTTTTTTTGTGCTTATATGTAGCTTATCTGGCCAAAAATTAAATTTAAAAAAAAAATAGGCAGTTAATGGGTTAAACTGCAGATTCTTTTTTAAAGAAAGGTAGATTTTCTCTCATTTAAGTTACAAATATTCAAATTTTAAATGGAATTTTCCCAGTTTTTTTCTTCAAACAGTGCATCAAAATTGCTTTATTGAAAGTAGCTGCGATTTTTTTTTAATCATTATTTTACTTTAATCTATAAGAGTTGTACAAGCTATTGTTAGAGATTTTTTTTTTTAAAGTTAACCGTCATTTATAAAAGTTTATTTATCATGAAAATAATTCTGTTAAGTATAAAATATATGAAAATGTTTATCGTGCAGAGTGTCTAAATAAAATTGACCTCGGCTTTAGTGCCTTAAAACATTTGCTACATGGTGTACGATCATGATTCGAGTCAATTATCTAATTAGATGACTCTTCTTTTCTATCCATTACTGTTGTAGAAATGGAACTGTTTAATATCGTAATAGCTGTAAACGCGCAGCCAACGTGTTAAGTTTGGCTTCTATGTATCTAAGTTAAATTACAGTACTGTTAAAAACAAAACTGAAATTTACTATCACAAATTTCAAGTTATGTTTCGCAATCATCAACATTTAAAAAAGCGATGGTTTTTGACCATCTCAAAATCAATCGAGTTCTAAAAAATTTTCTCAAAGCCAAAATTTTGTTTTCATGAAAAAACCAGTTTAAACCGGTTTGAAACAATCACATGCCTATCAGATTACGCATGCGTCGATATTTAGAAAAACGATGGGTTTTGTTTCATCTCAAAATTGTTCGAGCTCCCAAAACTTTTTTCAAAGCCAAAATTAATTAATTATTTTATTTATTTATTGTGGGAATCTGATTTAAACCGGTTTGGGAAGATCACATGACTAATGTATTGCGAATTCGGCAACTTTTATAAAATATCGATTTTTTTTCCCCTCTCATCTCAAAATCGAAGATATTTCTTGACTGATTATTGTACTGGAATTTATAAATTTTCTTCGAAACTGAATATACCGTTTTATTACTTTAAGTTACGTAATGCACACTTTAGAGGAAACAAGAGATAATGAAATTCTTTGTTAGAAAAATATTGTATTAAAAATTATTACACCCGGAGTTTCCTTTCAGGTTCGAAACTCGAATCCACCGAAGAATCATTGTGTAAGCGGGTCTGGTGTACGTTTAATCCGTCGTCGTCCTCCCGCTGGTGTCGTGGAAGTTTGGAGAGGGAGGGGTGCCAGCTCAGATGTCGTCCTCACCATCTGACCGCGGTTCAAAATGACGAGGTCCGTCCCATATTAACTCTAGTGTTGCTTTAAAACGTTAATATAACTAAACTAAACCCGGAGTTTCCTACTTACAAGTGGAGGATACAGGTTGGAAAATTCAATTCGAAATAAGATTTGACATATTAGCAATATATTTTAAGGATGTTCACTCATCAATATTAAAATCAATTAGCCAATCAATTACGAGAAAATCAAACTTCTAGCATAGTTTATGCACCTGCAAGTTGATCAGTCGTGAAAAAGCATGTGGTGTTGTGTAATTGCTTGCTAACCAGGTGGTTAGGGTTCGATCATGCAGAGGATATTAATTAATTATTTCAAATTAAATCAGTTTACAAATAATTTTATTAAAATATTAATCATTCAAATCCACACAACATTCATATATTTGAAAACCGAGTTATAATTTAATTTTTGGATAGAATAAAAAATTTTTAAATACAATTTTAATATATTAAAGAAGAATATTTCGACATACAAATCTGGATCCAAATTCGCAAAGTATTATAACAGTTCATTATTTTCATAAAATAAATAAAAGTGAATTTTGATAAATGATTTTCATATTATTTTGTATGCTAATTTTAAAAAATAAAATCGATTTCTTCTCTATTGCATTAGATTCCTTTCACTAAATTATTCCATACTTTAAAGTAAAATAATTCGAATTAAAATGTTTTGATATTTTTCTTTTATTTCATCATAAATAAAAAGTGTCCCAAAATTAACGCAAGTTTTGAATTTGACACCATTCGTGCAGTTAGTGTTGGCAACCATATTAAATAAACCATTTGACAGTTAAGGGTTAGTAAAAATGGGCGTTATAGAACACCGTGTTAATACAGGATTTGAATTAAATAAAAAACAGTTTTTTTAATTGTTATATTTTTATTGAATTATAAATACATAGGATAGGGTTATGTATGGAATAACACATAGGGTAAATGGCCTCCACGTCTTTGCTGACACATGCGCATTCTTTTGTCGAAATTTTTCATGACCACTTTGCTTAAATGTGGCTGAATTTCATTCAGGCAGTGTTGAATTTCCTCCTTCAATGTACGCGTGCTTGTTGGCATAGACCTTTGACTTCAAATAACCCCATAAAAAGAAATCCATTGACGTTAAATCACATTCACTATCTCACGGGCCAATTCTCAAATTGTCTAACTTTGGCTTCCAGACTTTCGTTATTTTTGAAATATTATTCACAATTAAAACACTTTGTTCTATCGTATAACGCTCCGTTTTTACCAATCCTAAACTATCAACTGTCAAATGTTTTTTAATAGGGTTACCAACACTTTCAGGCCAATAAAATGAATGTGGAGAAAAAATTTTGATTTTTCTTTGGATATTTAATATCTAGTGGCTGGCAGATGTAATATATTCCACCATTCTTGGTTTGTGATGTGCTTTGATTCCCAAAGCGGAACACATTTGAAATACAATGAAGGACTTGACATCCGGTATCATCCCCATTTCAGGTGTAGCCAGCTTGACAGGAAGATCTAGCCCCTGGCAGATCTTGAAAAATCGTCAGAGATTTTACCTCTGGGATAACATTCACCTGGGGAGTAGAAAATTGTAGGCTCAAGTCCTTGGCAGAACTTGAAAACAAGAATTGAATCGACTGTGAGAATCTTACCTTTTGGTGGTGGTAATACAGTTATGTCTAAGTCGGTAAATTTTATATCAACGATGTCAAGAATAAGGCAGAAAATGGAAGACATCATATAAGAAACTAGTTATGTCTAAGTCAGTAAATTTTATATCAACGATGTCAAAAAGAAGGCAGAAAATGGAAGACATCATATAAGAAACTAGTAGCAGCAAAACGGAAAAAAACTGTCGCAGCAACAACTACAGCTAACGCATCCATAATAAAATTCTTAGTGATCAGCAAACAGAGCAGATTCAACCAACTTCTACAATTGCAAAATCGTAAATAATTCTCAAAAGAAAACACCGACTGTTATCTTCATTGTTTATTCTGTTGCTATATTTCCGATATTGTTTCATATTGTTGGTTGTTTATATATCATATGTATTGTTACAATCAATAATAGCTATTACAATGAATATTTTCATTATTATTTTAAGAAAACTGTTATAATTTAACAATGATGACTCTGTTGGGAAGGGGAGAAAGTGTCTGAAATGTAAAAGACATCAATATTATGTATTTTATATAATTAATTTCGAAGTTAACACGACTGTTAAGTGAGAAATTTGTAAATCAATTCATTAATATAAGCATTATAAAAAAGGTGAGAAAGCTAAGTAAGAACAAGAGAATATAGAAAATGCATATTTTTTATTGGTTTCAAAGGCTGTTTTTAATCCTTTACGCTTATACAGCTGTTATTGCCTTTTCCTTAACGGCAGTACAGATGTTGAACTAGTATTTTTGTTTCTTTATCCCATATGGAGTGCTCAAAGAGAAATTATTGCAATAACATTGCAATATTTTGACAAAGTTAGTTCATTTTCCTTGAGTTCGGAAAACACATTTCTGAGAACACAATAATTCAAAAACTCAACAAAATTGACTGACGAAATATGGAATATAGTCTTTACACCAACATTAGACATAAGCAGCATATTTCTCACAAAACACATCTCGTGAAAATCTGGCAGCCTATACCTGTATATAACGGCATGATAATTCAAAAATCTGAAAAACCTTGGGAGCGAGAAATTATAGTGACCCTGCATCACATGAGTATCGAATTATCGCTTCCCACACCTATAAATAAAATCAAACTACTTAAAAAACGCTATAATTCGATAAAAAATACTCATAATCCACAAACATTTGAAGTATTCTAAAGGATTCTTAATCAAATCAGTAAGACAGTACCTTCCCGAAATGCAAATTATAATGCAATTAGATTATAAAAAAAAACAATTACAAAGCTGATCGAAAAACCAATTACTTTCAAACATGATAAGATTGAATCTAGAAATACTTAATTAGATAATGAAAGGCATTATAATACATTGACAATTTTGCTAGTAATTTTTTTTTTGTCTTATTTATGAGCTAAGGCGCACATTCTGGTTGTAAAAAGAGTTATAAATAGTTTCTCCCAATGTAATGCGGAGGTCAATTTGATCTCGTAGAAGAATTTTGGTTTCCTGACCGGAAGACCAGTAATTTGAGTCTAAATGACCCGATCTTCTGAACCCAGTGAATATTAAATCAAGGGAGAGTTAAACATCTTCCAGTTGATGTCAAGTGACAGTTTGAAAAGATGGTGTTTGTTTCCATGTCACCTCAGTTATCTGAATACAGTTTAAACTTATAAAAATCATCCCAAAGAAGTACTTGTGTAGATTCAAAACAAGGGGTTATAATTATATAACTCCCTGTCTTTATTATCTATTATAATTATATTATCCCTATATAATTATAAATTATCCTGCCGAAGTAATTTTTCTTGATTACAACTTGAGCTAAAATTTAACTAAAATTAACTAAATCTACTTGGATCTCGGAATTATATATAGGTATACAGCACTGTAATAAAAAGGTTACTAATCCAATGGTATTCACCACTTTGATTCCTTAAAAGGCAATGGCATTATTTTGATTAACAACCAAAAATAGTAGTTGCGATATCAGTAAAAATATATCTATAGTGATTGAATAAAAAAAATTGTTAAACAAAAAAATAAATAAATTGTCAATTGTTTTAAGCCTAAGATATATGCATACAACCCAATGTACATGGAGTAACGTCTGCGAAAAGTTAAAGGTTAGATGTTGTTATTAACGGAGAGTTTAAATTTCATCCTAGGAAACGGAACTGTCTATCTGAATATATTGTTTTGAATTCTTTTTCCTTTGAATCATTTAACCACAGAGAAATCGGTGTATCTGTTATTGGATAATCAACTCCACGTGATTATTTCATGAACAGGCGGTAACGTACACAAAAATTATTTCAAAAAGATTAGCTCTAGCTATGTTCAAGAATAACGCTCAAGGTCACTTTAGTTGAATTGTCTTATTTTAATTATGACAAGGTAAATATAAGAACATTTTCCTGTTTAATAATTTGTTGAATATATCTGTGATTTTATTAGAGCGAATAATATATTTAGCATTAAAAAACTATTTAAAATAAAATTTTAATTATTCTTTATTTTCAAATTATTATTATATTGCAACTACTTTTGGTTGTCTAAGAAGCTTACTGATTTTAAAAATAATGCATTTATAAATAATAAATCGAATGAGCTTTGATTTGAATGTTATTACGATTTTTCTAAAATATTTGATTATTTTATAGATTTTTATTAAAAGTTTTGTAGAAAGAGGTTTTCTAATTAAATATTTAAAAAAAACCGACTTTAATAAGCAGTTGATGTTGACTTAAATTAAAACTAGATGGTTTATTTTTCTTTTAAAATATGTTATTTAAAATACATACTGTAATTCAGACATAATTAAAAAATTACTCTGAATTGAGACTTTAATTTAATGAAAAATGAAATTAAAATACCAATGTCAGACTTTAATTTAAAAAATTGAAATTGATGTTTTACTAATTGATTTCCTTCATGATTAATACACGATGAAATATCTTGCTATAGTGTTACATCAAAAACAGATTCTTGTTTTCTCAAAATCTTTTAACTCCAAGTTATAGTCTTTATATTTGGTGTTTAAAGTTAAAAAAAAAAAAATAGATTTAAAATCTCCGTGTTTGAAGCAGTATAAAGAGCAAAATAATAAATTTTGTCCAATAAAGTGCCAGTAAGTATTGGAGAAATGAATGAAGGAATGGAGAATTGATTCAGCGAATCGACAAACGATATTTCGGTTATATAAGCTATATCGTGTTGATTGCTTCGACAAAAAAAAATTGTCCCCAAACATTCGTCACTTAATATATCTACTACCGCAGCACGTAGAAATAAGTCAATCCGAGCTTCTCAAACAAACGAGGAATGACGAGCTTGAAATAAAGCAGATTTTTTACGAATTGCCAATTCACGTGCTTCAGAAATTCAAGATCAACATGCGCCAAGATTCGAAAGATAATGTTTATATGCTACCTGATCACGCGTATCAGAATCAGAAGATGGGAATGCTCATTCCACGCATTCCCATTATTCCCACCGACATGCCTTTTGATTTCAAACAATTGCAGTTCCCCATTCAACTTGCATTCTCGATAACCATCAACAAGGTGCAAGGTCAATCATTTCAAGTGTGCGGATTGAACCTAAATAATCCATGTTATTCACATGGCAAGTTGTACGCTGGATGCTTACGAGTAAAACAGCCAAGAAATTTATTTGTATTTGCTGAAGACGGAAAAACAAAAAATATTGTCTACCCTAAGTACTTGAATAATAAAGTAAAAAAAATATTATACTCTTTTTATATATCATTAAATTTCAATGAATGTATTCGTAGCCGATAAGAAAATACATATCATTCCTAATTAAACGAGACAGCTATTTTAAATTTCAAACGATATTTCCAAAATTATTTCTTCTGCGGCAGCAACGCGCCGGGCACCAGCTAGTTATTAAATAAAAACATAAATTTACTATCAATATACTGTATGTTAATCGAATTTTATCCAGAATATAGCCGGGATACGATGACCAGGAGGTAGAATCTTATCTTTTTGAGACCAGATTACACCAAAAATCATGGAAATACTATTCAATAAATTCGTCTGAAGCCTTAATTCCCTCTTCCGCCAATTATGTGCTTCGGAGCTTAGAGATTATTTGCCGGCGAAAGTATTGCTTTCGTCTTCCAATGGTAATACGATTACAACCCACACGGTTACACATTAGCCATTTTAAAATAGCTATTGTATAACTAGCTTCAAAACGGGAAGTTGATTAACTAATATGAAATATGATTTTGAGTTCATTTGTGTTTTATGACTCAAAACCCATGGTTGGCTAATTATCAAATATAAAGCATGTCTGCGGATTCTACTGAATACCTTCAAATGTGAACGAAAAACGATTAACATTAGATGCTTGGTAAGATCAACTTTGCCTTCCTTTCATTCACTTTGAAGGTCATTGCTCAGTCTGGTCTGAAAAATTCATCACTCGGGCTACTATTTGTATGCATTGAATATCAGGTGTCACATAAGTTCTTTAGTGTGGAACTCAATAATACACACAAGAAGTAGAGCTAAACCAATTTATTAACTCAACTCTGAATTGGGAACACAGTGACTGACAGATCTTCTGCTTTTATACTAGAAGGGAAAGTTCCAACATACTTTTCTGGAGACGGTAAGAAAAGTCCAGAACACTTGTCTGGTCAACTAAAGAAATGTTCAGAATCTTCTGGAGCATGAAATAAAGGAAAACATATAATCAAGGAATTAAATATTTACCAGACAATATTACGCATTGTCTCTAGCGGGATTCGAACTTTCTATCTCTTGATTAAGAGACCAGTGATATGACCATTCGGCCATGGAGAGTCGACTGCCTCTTTTCAATGCGGCAATATGCACTGAATATCAGGTGTTCTGAAAACTATTTTTTTATGATTTTTTAACCAAGAACTAATATATTTTTGTATCCCAGCTTGCCTTCACTATGCTGTCGAGCCTGGACTGGTTTAAGCAGTTTTCTTGCGTCAAGTCCTTCCGTGAAGCCCAAGAGCAGTCAAAAACTTGCTTCCAAGTAATTTTTAAAATTTTATTCATGGTATTTATTACACTTCTTCGGAATCACTTTGTGTATCTTTAAACTTCAACGTTTGTTTGACGGCTGACCCATTATTGAAGTCATGAAACCATCTTTATTAAGACTTGAATCACCATCGAATTTCTTCACATTTTTTTCAGCATAAAAAGGAATTTTTAAAATATCCACAAACGTTTGTGAATTGAGCATACAACTTAAATGGGGTAATTGCGACTTTAGAGTTTAAAGGGCTGAAGTTAAAATATAATTCTACCACCTTTAAATTAAAGAATTTAATTTTTTCATCTACATGTCTTGCGCATGTTAATTTTTTTGGTTTGTTGCCCCGAAAATATGCGAAGTAATTGCTAATTTGTACAAAAATCTTCTGTTATTAATGAGCTTCAAATGAGTTGTCGGAGCATCATTGGACTTTGAATTTATCACATATTTTTAAAAATCTATAACCTAAAATTCCCATCCATACCCTACCCGTTGTATTTGAAATAATCATTCGTAAGCCTATTAAGTTCCTTATGTTCTCTTGTTGAATTTCGTTTCGGCAATATTTTTAGAATAGAAAAGTGAATATTTTAGAAAATAGAAAAGTGAATATTTTAACAATTAAAATATTAATTTATAATGGGTAAAAGTTAATTGCGAACATAACATTTTTGTCTCGATAGCTCAGACTCCTCAAAGTTATGACACCCAATTTAACATCTTCACTTGTATTGCTATGAAGACAAGAACTTAATAGCTGAAATTCTGTGTCATGAAATCTCTTGAATAAATACAGCATACTATAATAAGATCTTAATTTCTTGAACCAACTTTTGCATGATTAAAATTATGTCTAAAATTGTAGATACTCTATAAAAATTGTTCTCCACAATAACCCATGTAAATGTAGGATTTATTTACCCAATAGAGAATCTAATCTAATAACCATTAGGGCCGAAAGGGTTCAGTTGACATATGTTCTTTCAAAAACTACCCGATTTTATCGAGCTTATCAATAAGTAATCTGTTTTAAGATGCGGTTTGAGCAGCTGCTCAGTCTTTACCAAAAGCTTCTGAATGAATCTGTTACGGTTGTTTGTTTCATTCTGAATATCTGACATTCATTTCTTGCTTCAGTGAAAGTTTGTTGAATTAAATTTCATGCCAGATGCCTACTTGATCGCTTGTATATAACCGTTATCTTAAATGTAACTTCAAAATTGTTACTAATGGAATCTAATGGAACAATATGGTAATTAAATAAAATAGCCTTACGGGAGTCATGGTTAGTAATTGGAAAGTGTTTTTAACCTCCTTTCAATTCAAGTTGAAACTTTTCAACCTTTTTGTACAATCTATTGTTTTTCCTCCTTAGAAGTAAATCTATCGTGTAAGCATTGATGGAGCATGTTATGGAAATCGATCTAAATTTACAAGAATCTAAAAAGTATAAAAGTAGTTAAGGTTTTTATTTCTAAATTGCACATTAATTTGCCACTCCAACAAATAGAAACACATCTCGTGTAATAATTGTTCTTGCACGCTTATATTTACTTGTTTATATTTATAGTTCCGAGCCAGTACAGTTAGCCTTTCACTGTGCGCAACCCCAAGATGAGGAAGAAGGGAAGGCACCTATAACATTACTTCACGGCATAACTGCCTCCAAAGAATGTTGGTTCGATATTCCTCAAATTCTTGCTAAGAAAACAAAGAGAAAAGTAAGTAGAAATTATAACAATTTCGAATATCATAACAATGAATATGGATTGTAGATAAATCGATTTTAAAATTGAAAAGAACAAACCAGAGGAGAGAACATCATATTTGTCATGACAATGCATTAGGGAGAAAAGCTGAATGGATAATGGAAGATAAGGAACTTTTGTTCCTAGAAATTATTTCTTTTCGTATAATAAAGTAATTATCAACAAAATTAAATATATTTATTTTTGATGATGATGCAAAACTTAATTCTACTTTTTAACAAACGTTTATTTGTGATTTTTTTTTAATTTTATAAACTATTTTTTCGTATTTCTCTACTTAATTCTACTTTTTAACAAACGTTTATTTGTGATTTTTTTTTTAATTTTTTAAACTATTCTTTCGTGTTTCTTCAAAAATATCGAAGGCATATGTGTAACATGCGAAGAGAAATCTGGCATATACTTACCCATATACATAAGATTTTTTCTCGTTTGCATTTTTTCTCGTAACTAAAAGAAGCCTTTCCCCTATAAAACTCTAACGAAACGTTATGCACTAGATATATAAATACTATAACGTACAGACATCCACTTCATCTTTCTTTCTAAACTAGCAGGAGTGTCTCCCTAAAACTTTCTCGCATACTCTCTGATAAGCTTATGCCAGAGAACGCCTTACATTGCATTGGCGTACTGTAGTTACGAAATATTAACTTTTGGCGTGATTTTAGCATTTTTATTGAATCTATCGTGTCATCCTTGGCGAATTACACGGTATTATTCCCTCGCATATGCACAATAATATGCAAAATTCGAATTTGCGTTTTAGATACGTTTTTCTCAACCGATTGAAATAAAATTTGATAAAAAAAAACTGCACATGTAGTCATAAAATCCCATACCAAATTTGATGATTTAAATCATTGCGTTTATCAATTATCTTATTTACCTTTTTCTTAAAGTACAAACTTCTATCCATTGTTGGATTTGGCTCAAAATTTGATAAACCTCTACATTAAAGATATTAAATCTATTTACTGAAATTTTATCTATATGGATCACTTCATTTTGTAATTACCGTGTTAATTTATATTCGAACAGCCGCACAGAGAGAGAGAGAGACTTTGCTCAAAAATTTATAGAATTATGTGAATTTGGATAAAAATCATATACCAAATTTCAGCAATCTAGCTCAAAGCGTTTTTGAGTTATCTTTGTCATAGACAAACATTTTCCAAAAATGTGTTTTTCGAAGTCAGGGAGATCTAAAACCGAGATTCGTCGAAATCTCGAGTTCAAATTTTTTATGATTACTTTACTTCCTCTATACAGAATGCGAAAAAGTAAAATCATCAATTTTGTTTAACGATTTCTGGAGAGAATTACGAAAGGATGATTTTTGAAGCCTAACTTTTTCGTAACAGAAAATTTTCTGCTACTGAACCGAATAATTAAACTTCAATAATCTGACACGAGACAGAACTTTAATCAGTTCTATTTTGCTTCATAATGTAATGTCTTGAGAAGGAAAACATAGTTTTAAAAGCACACAAGACATTTATTCAGACACAGACAACAATTAACATTAAACATAAATAAAAAGCAGGTTTAACATTTTAAAATCCTCTGGGGTTTTCAAAACGAAATTAATTTAAAATTGATAAATATAAAGAGTTCAGGATCCGGTCATCACACACAGAACAAAACAAAAGTATCTCCTTTCTCGTCTCATGCTTTCTTTTCATCCCGTCGAAGCCCATCTCACTTCAGTTTAACTCCCAATAAGGCTAAAGAGGTTCCAACAAATTCCGCTCCAGAGCGACTTGACTTCAAATGAGCGGCAGGATGTACAATAACAAATATAAAATCCTTTGTGATAGCACCATTCTTTTATTCATTACTATTCAATCATAGTTTTCAAATTAATCGGCAAAGAAGCTCGAAAAATTAATTTGCCCTCACATTCATAGTTTAAACTCGGGATTTTAAATAACAGTGATTCTTTCTTGCAGGTTTATGCTGTAGATCTCCGACACCATGGGGACAGTCCATGGAGTGATACATTCGAATTCGATTCAAATATTCTTGACCTCCAACATTTCATGGAAACTGAAAAAATCGACAAAGTCATCTTGGTTGGACACAGCATGGGAGGAATGATCGCCATAAAATTTGCATTAGCAATGGTAAGAACTGTTCAGTGGAATGACATCATAAAATCTATCCACAAACTGTTGCCTATGTCAAACATGGGGCAAATTGATGAATATATTCATCCATCCCAATTGAAAAGTGGTTAAGATTGGACAATAAATGACAAATCCTATAAGAAGTAACTCGAAGAAAGTCTGTTAAATTTATGATTAATGTCATGAAGTTTAATATAACACAGAATCATGACTGATATAAGCTTAATGCCAAGTTTAAATTTTGATGAATCAAAGGACTACAAATAATCATGACTTACCGAACTTTTGGCTTTTAAGGCCACGGCAATCTTGGATACAAATATTAGGAGATTTAATAAGAGCATTTCTATTCAGTATGCAGATCAAGAGGAAAAAAACAATTTTCGTATGCATGAACAGATCAAATACAGAGTTCTCTTGAAATTACAAAAACTTAAAGACGACAGTCGCAAATAATGGAATTAAAGAATCGTTTACAAAAGAGAGCATGATTTTTACCGATACGAAACTAAAATAAACTTCTAGATCGTAATTGTAGTTTATGGATTATTGAGTTAGAAAATTAAGCAGCTGAATATTTATTGGACATTACTTAAATACAATATTGCTCTTGCTTCTCATTCAGAGATACATTTCTTTCTAGGGATTCTTCACACTGTTGAGAAGTGCTGCTATTAGTATCGGAAATTCATGTTTTTGAACATTTGTCAAGAACATCAATAAAGTTGGCAGTTCGGGTTACACTTCTTACATCAAGTGTTGGTGTAAAAAGCAAGTCGATCTGTCGATTTTAGAACTTTAATAGAGCAAATATTTATTTATGATTAATTCAAAAGAAATGCATGTTACTAAATTTTACTACTCTTCAATGTTTTCATTAGCAATGTGAAATATATTCAGCAGCACCTATTGTATTGATAATGTGAAAGGGTCATTCTAAGTCCGGAAGAATTTCAGAACAGTTCTGCTGCGAAAACCACGAGGTGACTCCTTCATTTTGGGAATTAATTCAAAATCATAAGAATTCGCGTTCTGTAAGAATGGTGGATGGTTCTGCACTTCCCAACCCCGGACTTCTCTACCCGTCGATTGAACAAATCAGCCATAATTTATGCTGCATACCGCCAAGCATTGCCCTGCAAACTATTTAGTGATTTCTGCAGAAAGTGTCACCATTTCTCTCTCAAAGCTGGTTGTAAGCTGGGTCTCAGAAATGAATAGTAATACTGCGCATTGACGGTCTGCTATAGGGGAACACTATGTGTTAGGATAACACCATAACAGTAGTACAATTTTCAAGTAGCCGAGGCTCTTGCGAACTTTCGATTTTCATGATGATCCGCAATGATACCATTCATTTCATTGCCGTTTCAGCTGTGACTCGTAAGATTTGAAACAGCCGTATGTGTTAATCCTGCATCACGGGATACCTCAGGTGTCGATCACTGTGCAGTAACACATCTCCACTGACTCTAGGACGAAATGGTCGACATGTGTCTGCCAGGGGGACATAGCCTGGTTGGTAGGGTGGTGTATTTGCCTCCCTTGGGTTGTGAGTTCGAACCCGCCAGCCGAAGACTCTACGTGTGTGGTGGTGACTGGCTCACGTATAAATCTGTATTGGTCACAAAGTCCTCCATGCCGAAAGTAATATCGCTGGGGGTACTGGATCAGAGGTGTTCGTTCTCTGGTTCATGTCTAAATTACGATCTGTGGTTGAATGAATGAAATGCATGAATGAAGTCCGCCCCGTAAAAAGGGTTGTGACTCATGAGTAGCTAAATCGTACTCTTGGTTCATAGATGGCGCTACTGAAAAACAAGAGACGCAAAAATTCGGTTTAAATTCTCTAATTTAGTCAGCGGGCTTGTCTTTGGCAACAACAGTAACCTTTCGACAAATCTGAAAGGCAATGTCGATTCCCTGCAAGCCTCTTGAAAACCTTGATAACATTACCACCTTTGCTACAATCAATCTTCATTTAACTCCGTTGTTCTCATTTCTAGAATATTGTGACATTACATTAGACAGCCAGCTAACACGAGGCTTGTTCCTCTCGTCAATACACATGCGCCTGATATGGGAAGGAGGAAGTCCCTTAGTTCTGAGTTAAAGTAAATCTGTAACTAACGTGTGGTATTTGGTCAGGTTATATGGCGTCTTTACAGCAATGCTTAAAGTTCCACTCTCGTAGATAATCTATCATTAGTTGCGATTGACTTACTATTCGCTTCTCATATTGAGGGTTTTAAATTTGTCGAAGTTTGACTCGTTGTCAAGATATGGTATTCATGCTTTTAATCAATGTTTTAGCGCGGATTTCAGGTCTTGTATAACATTCATGTGCCGCACAAAAATGAAAGTGCAATTGATGAAAGGTACAGCAATTGTTGTTTGTAACGAACTTTTGACCTTGTGACTGTCGGTTGATTTTTCAATTGTTTAAGAAATGGCTTAAAATTTTGAATTAGGAAATACAAATACCTAAAAAAATATTAAAAAACTTTATTTTAGTTACTATCTTATTGACAACTGTTTTTATTTAAAATTATCATGCACATCGGAATAAAGTTTGACCTCACAAAGACCTCACAATACTTTTCTGAAAATTGATAAGTGAAGTTTCCAGTTTTTTAAGTCACGATTTAATTCTAAATATTTATTTCTCGTATGTTTTTTTTTTGTTAGCCACAGAAAATTGAGAAGTTAGTGGTAGAAGATGTTACTATTGGGAAAATTCCGCAGGAAGTTATCCAACTTTTGGAAAGCAAATTGGAAATTGCAAAAGCTAGTATTAAAGAAATACCAGGCGAATTGGATGACGTAGCTGCTCATAAGCTCTTGCCCAAGATAATGATCCAGAAAGTACCCCCAGACTTTGTAAGTTTTATTTGATTTTTTATTGCTCTTATAGACATTTTAAATAACTTGTTGTTTTTGAAATACAAAGTGCGTTTAGGTATCAAAACTTGTATATGCAAGATATCCGTTAACACTGTCAACATGTAGAGTAAAACTTTCTTTTCATTTAATGGTAGCTCATCGACATAGATATAATTTTTTTAATGCGTTTCACAAACTAATGATCCATATCTTAGCAATCGATTAAAATCCAGATTTTTGTGTCTTAATAATTAGAATTATTCTATGGTAACAATTATTATTATATTTGTTTCCCAACTAGCATAATAAGCGCTGGCATAAAAAGTTATATAGAAAAAAAAATTTTTTTTTTCTATTTAATTTTTTTAATTTTTTTCTATCTTTGAATTGACAATGGAATTGCACAATTTTTTTCAGCATAAAAAAGCAAAACATTGCGTGGTAGATAAGAAGATGAAACACTGAATATTAAATAAAGAAATAAAAATGAAAGGGATTAAATTGGGAGAATACTAATGTTAAATATCTTTCTATTTAAGTATACACCTGTTCTTCTCTAGCTTCAATACTATTTTTTTTTCTATTTACATCATTTCTGTAGCCGACTGCTAACCGATTTTATAAGCAATTCCTAGGTATAAATGGAGAACCAGTTTAGATATTGCTTCAACTTAAAATGGTATTCGTGAGATAAATAATTCCACCCAAACTGCTGGTGTAGGTTATGAATAAATAATTTCCCTCGATATCTCGATTATTTTAAGTAAAAACTGAAAATAATGACATCACTGAGGAGAAAGCGATCCAGCGATCCATTACCCCAGGAATCGGATATTGGCTCAGAAATGTGTTCTAGTGCATCGGAAGATGATACACTGGAAAATAATATGTCCGAAAACTTAGAGAATACATCTGAAGACACTTGTTCTCCAAGTCCACTCTATCCACTACTACACGCAAATGGGAGAAAAGATACTCCCATATTATTATTCCAACGAAATATAAATAAATATTTATCTTCTTTTCAACTTTAGATTTTAAAATTATCGATTTTATAGTTATCTGTTGGTTTTAAAATTTACATTTATTTTATGACTTTATGTATTCGGTTAATTCCTTTTAATCTTTGCCGTAAATTTATTCAAGTATTTCACATGTATAGTACTTGTTTTGAATGATTTTAGACATTTCTATTTATGTACTTAAGGGACATTTATTTTAATATTTTTAAAATGTTATATATTTTATGATATCATGATCATGTTGATCTAACCTATGTTTGGCGCAGCATAGCCAAATATGGCTCTTGCTCCAGTAAAACCAACTAACCAACCAACCAACCAACCAAACCAGGAGAAAGAATTAATGAATTTTTCAAAAGCTGCAGTTTCAGTTGATGAATTATCACAATTTTACCAAACCTTTGCGCTCGGAGAAGCATTATAAATAGGAATTAGACGAATTATTATTCGTATGAGTATAAAGACTAATTTTAGAACTAAATAAAATTTTGTAAGCAGATTCTTGATTACTGGAATCAAGCAATACTAAAATGATGCATTGTCTAGTATAATAACTTGCAAAGAAGCATTCTCGCAGATTAACCGTTTATATTTGATGTTTAATATACTGTCATTTATATAATTTTTTTTAAGGCAACTGAGTGATCTTAAAAGCGTTTTTCGTCTTTTAATCTGGAAAAATAAAATATTTGAGGCCTGAATTTATGGCAACTTTAACCACTTAACTGTTTTATTTTCTTTACTATCTAATAAGATGACACCTTCTATTTTGGGAATATTTTCTTATTTTGCTTCAAATGGAAATCCATTGATTACTTGACTCATCTATGTATTCTATGTAAGCGTTATGAATAGTCTATGCATCTATGTAAGCGTTATGAATAGTTTTTTTGCTTACAACTATCAAAATTCGTTAAATAGATGCACGTATGGCACTCGGTCAAAACAGTTGAGCTGTTAAAGTAGTAACCTAATTTTTTTTCCTATAAAAATTATCTTCAAATTGTTATACATTCTTCTCCTGCGTAAAGACCGAGGGTCAAAAGTTGTACAAATATCCCGGCCCCAATCTCAAAGGTCGCAATGGTGACAAAGTCTTAGTGTGTGTATGTGCGCGCTATTTTTTTTAAAAAAGAAAAAGGAAATGGCGAACAAATACCAAGATTTGGAAGCAGTTTATACTTAACAAGTAACTGGGAGCGTAAAAATTATACTCCAGCCACTTAATTCTGCTACGACACTGACATTCCATTACCGATTTGACGTAGTCAGTACAGACAAATGAAGCTTAAATAACAATGGAACAATGTTTATGGCTAAATGTTCGAATCCTGAATCTTCGTAGACAGATACACTTATGGGATTGACGATAGATCATATTTACTGATCCGATACCCATATGAATCAAGAGATAATAGTATAACAAACTTTATCATGATGAATAAGACAATGGGAAAATTTATTGCATATATGTAATATAAAAATTTAAATGAAACGGTACGAGTGTAAAAAACATACGAGAAAAGTACATTACACACCATAAATTTCTACAATTGGTTATGGGGTGTTTAATATTTTTTTTTTAAATCTATTGATGGAACATTTTAGTAGCTATCTACCAGCATAAAATCTGAGAAAAGTAATTTTTTTATTCTAATCCATTCTGAAAATATAAAACATCCTGCTTTCTATTTTCAAATGCTACTTATAAAACTCTACTTAAGATCTTGCACTGTCGCATTATTCGACTTATTAACCCTTTAAAGGGCCATTTTTTCTAGTCATATTATGTTAAAATATTTTTAAGCTTGAAATTAGAATAAGAAAAGGGATTCATTTATCTTATTACATAAATTTAATTTTATTAATTAATTAATTTGGTTCGTTAATAATTAAGTAACAAATCAAGACATCATTTTGTGTGAGATAAAGAACTAGAGCATCTAAGTTCCTGCCTTTCTAAAAATTTGTCAGTACTTATGCCAACCTACATAAATTTATACAAAGATTGATAAATTTGGTGGGAAGCATACTTCCCACGGCCCTAGAAGGGGTGAAAACAAATTCTTATAAACAGCTCTTTTCACAAGATGTATTATAAGTCACTGGATGAAATTAATATGTTTCGATAAACATTATAAACATTAAAATTGAAAGCTATAATTTGTGGGAATGTGCAAGAAAGTATGATGCGAATCGAAGTAAAAGATGCACACTTTTTAGTACTCCCGCTAGAGTATCACATGGCGACTTGGAAATAAGTTCGAAGAGATTAGGTGCCAGTAATTAGGGAATATTAGATGTTGCATTTGAACATGTTGGAAGTCAAATTCACTTTGAAGCAAATTCATTCCACAGACGATTCATTTTAAAGCTGCCGACAACGTGATAATAGATGATATTAGGGTATTTATTCTGCATTGCAGGTGAACAGGTGCTGCGACAGGACTCGGATATTCCTGAAGACTCCTACAAGCTGTTTGCTACTGACAAATTTATGTAGCCAAACATCAATAAGTGGAGAGTTCTTCTGCGATTATCAAAGTTACATCGCCATTCGATAGAATGGAAACCAAACCAATACTGTCTCTAGATGCAAATCTATATAGTCTTTAATAATAGTAAACGTCCATATGACTAAAACGATATATTATCGTCCGTTCTATATCCAGAAAAAGGACAGATATAGCATTTATATTTCCATGGAATGCATGGAAATAGGAATCAATGACCACATGCCATTACATATCGATACAGAATCTATTGCCAGCATGATGAATTGATGTTTTGTTTCTTTGTATTTTTCTGTTCTGCTATCGTCGATAGTTTTCCGTTTAACCCTTTTTCTATAAATTTACTTAGTTAACATACTGAGACTTCTTATTTAAGACGTTTATTATTTCATAAAAAGTGATACTCGAGATATTGCAGCATTTCTAAGTGATTTTTGGGTTTTAAAATGCTTTAGACTGTTACTTAATCGCATATTTAAATATTAAAAATTAAGTAATCCGAAACATGTGTCAGACACGTCATTGTGATTGAAGGAGTTAAGGGTGGCGAATCTTTTCAATTATACTGGCTGCAAATTTGATTTGAATCTCATGGAAAATACTCGCAGTATTTCAGGACAAATATTCATGATATGTTCTCTAATAAATAATCAATATTGCATATAATGTAAAATGGAAAGATGTACTCCATTTTGTATGCCACAAGGTGTGGGAAATTTTGTTACATGCCTTACTGACATAGTTCTTTAGATTTAGCCTGAAAATATATCTAGGCACTCAATATACATCGTTTTTTAAAACATTTGTTCGGTATTTTCTGCAGTTATTTTCGCAATAAAAGTATTACCTCAAGTTTTTCTTTCTTTTTTTTTTTTTACATATTTGTTCACCATCTTTAGGTTTGTGCAATTTCTTTGATATTAAATTTCAGTGTCCCCACATATTTTGTATGTAAAAACACCGGATCGCAATGTGTTCATTTCGTTACTTATTTTTTAATGATGGAAACTAAGTTTTCATACTCACCAAATTATTAAAGAATTCATTTTGTAGGTCAAGTGGAATGTATAATAGAGATATTTCATTATCGAAATATGCGCCTGAATTTATATTGGGTTCTGATGATACTTGCACTAGCTATTTTTTTATTTTTTGCGTTTAAACCGGATGGAATATCAGGTTTGAAAATGTGTAGGGAAAATCAGGGGTAACAAACGCATCGAAACAATTTTTTCTCCAATAACACGTTCCCGTGTTTCTTTCCTTTATTTAAGTGCAGCGGTGGCCTGGTGGTAAGGTCTCGGCTCGTGAGGCGTAGGGTTTCAGGTTCGAGACCCGATTCCACCGAAGAACCCTCGTGTAAGGGGGTCTGTTGCATGTTTAATCCGTCAAGGCCAAACATCCTCCCGCTGGTGTGGTGTGGTGTGGTGTGATGTGGAGAGGAGGGTGCCAGCTCAGGTGTCGCCCTCGTCATCTGACCGCGGTTTAAAATGACGAGGTCCGTCCCAAAATAGCCCTAGTGTTGCTTTACAACGGGACGTTAATATAACTAAACTAAATCTTTCCTTTATTTAATTGAAATGCTGTTTCCGAAATAGCATTGGAAACCGTTCTATTATTACTGTAATTTTGAATGAATTGTCTAAAATCATGTATGTTCATATTTTCTGTGCAGTTTTAAAATCCATGATGGAAAGTTGAAATTTTCCTTTTTATATTCTAGAGAGAATTCGTCAGATTTGACGAGAACACATTTACCCTGAAGAAAGTGAATGGAAAATTCACCTTTAAAGTGAATATCAATGCAATCGAATCTGCACTGGAGAGATTGTCCGGCACTATACCTAAACCTAATGGGTGCTACAGTGGATCGACGTGTTTCATATATGGAAAAAAATCCCCCTTCAATGTGTGAGTAG
The DNA here is from genome assembly GCF_947563725.1 of Argiope bruennichi. NCBI lineage: Eukaryota > Metazoa > Arthropoda > Arachnida > Araneae > Araneidae > Argiope > Argiope bruennichi. The sequence continues at coordinate 123,424,976 of NC_079154.1, read as the reverse complement.
AGACAATTGTAGTGGAAATTAATTTTTAGTATTTTTGCAATGATTTCCCTGTTTATCATATAAAAAGAGCACATATCGCACACAAAAGTAAATTATTATTTGACCCCATACTCAACTTTGTATCAATTGTATTGATACAGAATACTGAATTTATTTTCATTTAAATATTTATTTGCTCGAATGCAAAGAAAAGTATTTTATATTTGTCTGTGCACACGATGGTTGAAATACCTCCGGGATGAACCCTTTCCATGCTTTGATAAAATTGGAGACTTCTATGAAATTTTGAATGAAATCTATTTTCAGGAAATTTGTCTGTTTGTCGGAAGACAAGTGAGCACAAAATATTTTAAATAAAATGAAAATACATTCAGTGTTTTCTTTGTTGGATAAAATTTGATGCACAGTTTTAGTATCTAAAGCATAGATCCGTATCCTAGTTTCAACAAAATGCATAAAAAAAATTCCCATCTGTTGGTCTGAGCTTTAGCATGTATGTTGTTGTTGTTTCTTATGGCACTTGCCATGGACAAGCCCGCTGTTACGAAGACAGCGATTTAAGCCGGTGGGGGAGCGTTTCTTGTTTTTATAGTAGCGCCAACTAGGACCAAGAGTACGACTTTGCTACTCAAGCATCATTCATTCGCTTCCACAACCCCTTTTTACAGGAGGGAACATTCACACATCTCACAAATAGAACAACAGAATAACAACCATGCCCAAACCGGGACTCGAACCCAGGACGCCCAGATCACGGGGAAGACGCGCTACGCCTCTGCCAGGACGCCGGCTTAGCATGTATGTAAATGGGATGACTCAAACACAATGGAATTTTTCAATGGAATAAATAAAATCTGATGTTATCTTGTTTTAACCTTCTGAGCGTTTTCATTCTACGTCTGAAACCTGTAAAAAGGGAAGGAAACTTGACTAGTATTCTCTCTCACAATCGTTTCGGTTTTCCTAAAGAAATGTACAGCAAGCGCGAGCACGATTTTTCTTTCCCCTCTCTTCTTCACGGGTGGTCGACACACCCTGGGGTATGCGCAAATTACCGCTCATTCATGTCAGATCTTATAGCTTTCGTTTATTTTGTATGGCTAGAAAAGTCGGATGGTTTCTGGGAATAGTGTATGGGGAGAATATTTTGTTGCTTTTTAACACCGATAGTAGATAATACCGCTTTGTAAAAAATTGTACAGAGCAGATATAAACAGAAAGGTTTTCTCTTAATTTTTACAAGGTATTTTAAGCACAGAAACTTTCATCGGTCTCACTATATATACACATATATATATATTTAAAATAAGTAATTAATGAGGATTCAAATTCCATTAATATTCCTTTATTATTCTTTCAAATAAATCATTGTAATATTTTTGTACTGAGTAATCAATATTTGAATAACATTTGTCTAAAATTAGGACTAATCACAAATAGTTCTGTCAATCTGATGTGTATAAATAACAATATATAACCGATTTATCATTAAAATAGCATTATCTTCTATTATAATAAAATATGAAAATCAGCAAATTGATTGAGTAGCTTAAAAAATATACAAATCTAGAGCCATATGATTTGCTACTTATGTATTAAAGACCCAGGCTCTAAAATATATCACAGCAATTTTTTAAAGTTCAATACTTTTTTAATCAATTTTTTATTGAAAAATAATGGCATATTCGCTTTTAAATGTTTCAAAATAATGAAAATTTCAAGTTAAAATCTCATCAAATATATCAGGGTAAATGCAGATTAAATGACCTTATTTAAATTTATTTTTGAAATTATAGACTGTTCTATTGATTTTAAAATGTTTTAGAAATTTATTAAAATTATCGACTTTTTTTGCTATTTTTTCCCCACCTTTTTTCACTATTTTGTGTGTATATTCAAAGAAATTGCTAGCTTCAAAAATATTCAAAGGAACAAACGATTCTTTTAAAATATTATACAGGAGTATTTCATTCCTCGTAAATTTCGATACATTTATGATGTTCTTTAAAAAAATACAATGTACGTAAAAATTTTCTAATTTTCGTACATTCTAAAATAGAAAACACTATTTATTTATTGCTATTTCTGCTAGTTTTATCAAAAAAAATGCAATTGACAAAAGTTTCAATTGTGCTTACATATTTTTATAAAATTTTCTGTGGAAAAGTAATTGATGATTTAAATATGTAAAATTAAACTTGTAAAGCATATGTTGCATTAACGTATCTTTGCAACATTCCATTTTCTTTTCTCTTTCTAATGATCGCTAGGAGTGAAGATAACAATCACCGAAAACATTTTATTTTTAACAATAATTCATGACGATGGATTCAATAAAAGAATAAGCGTCTTGCTTTGGTAGGAACCGCAACAATTCCACAAATGAATTAAGAAATTTTATGTCTTAGAACTGTATTTGAAACAAAGTTTGGAAGTTTTAATTGCTTACTCGAAAAGTTTTCACTTTTGTTGATTACCTCCATAGGCATAGTAAAAATATCAAACTATATAAGTAAATGGATTTAGTGAAGAAATAGTGATATTCGTATTTCAGTGTAATTGGGATGTATAAATTGTACAAATATTTGGCAGCATAGTTTGAAAACTCTCGAAAACAAGCGTAAGAGGTAACTGGTTCCTTATTTAGAAGTAATTACCGGTGAAAGCAATTACTTTCCTTTATGAGAGTAGCCCTGTTGTATCCAGAATCATTGACATTAGTCTTGAATCGGTTTTGAAATACACAAAAATAAAGTTTTTTTCTTTTCTTTTTTTTTAATTAGTGAAAAAAGGTTTAGTAGTTGCGCATAGGACGTAAACACTTCTTATTTTGATTATAACTTAATAAACTGTATTCTAAATTATATTACGACAATTAACATACCTGAAAATCATAAATAACATTTATATCTCCTGTTCTTTTCTCTAAATAAATCAATATTATGATGTTTGTTTTGAAATCTGTTTTATGATGATTTATGTCACGAGTGCTATGGTGATTTATGATATGATTATTCAGAGCAATTCAAAATAAATCTGAAGATCGCATTTAGTAAATAAACACATTCAATATTAGAAGGAATATATTAATCGCATACCTTAGTTTATTAAGTATGAAGTTATCTTTTACCATAACTAAATAATCACTCTTTGTATTTCTTTATTGAAAAGAATAATTCAGAGATTCTCGAAATTTGATACTTACATAATATGTCCAGTCTTAGAACATCACGTCACATTATTATCAAAAGTTGATAGAAAGTAAAGGAGTAAGGATGGATGTAAAGGAGTAAGGAAAGAAACTAACGATGCTGATGCTACCATTGATCTTTACCTTGATTGTAAACCTTCGATTGCTTTTAATAATAATAATAATAATAATTGTTTTCCTGTTTGGGCCCGACAACCTTTAAGGTGGATCCTGCATTAGTGTGCAGTTTATGAAGTTTTCTTTCATAAGTAACACCAGCATCAGTAACAAAATCTGAATAAAGTAAAGCAAAGTCATTTATTTGGTACGAGTGAATAGCAGGCTGTGATTTCAAGGCATAACTATGAATGCTACGCTTTTGAATATTCAAAAATAATTTATTATCCATGCACCATTCAGGAATTTATCTGCACTATTTTGTATTAGAACATCCTAAAAACGTATAGTTAAAACTCATTCTGTACTTCGCACAAGATTCAACAAAAGTTATCTCATTTATTCACTCAGATTTTATTCTATATTGAAGAATGCTCATTAACTTATCTACAAAAAAAAAAAAACTGCTTTAAAGAACTGTAAAATAAGAACAGAATTTTTGAACTACCTACTTATTTTTTTAGTTAGAACTACCTACTTAGTGTTTTAGAGATCTATAATTTTATCTAAGAAATATATCTTCTTTGATAAACTATTGAAAAAATATCTTCAGATAGTTTACGATGTTAAGACTTTTACAATGTGATTCGTTTCTTAATATTCCTAACAAAATAAATCAAACCCTGAATTAAATTTATTTTACTATTTGCTTTCATCTACATCAAGGTATATTAAGACTAAATATTAATAATTTTCTGAATAGACATAATTCTTTAAAAATGTTTTTGTTGTTTCTTTTATGAATTTCAAAGAAATTATTCTATTCTGTTCTTTAAAAAAACTTTGAAAAGGAGTCGCACTATGAAAAACGACACATTATTCCAAATTTTTACAAGATAAGAGAAACAATATAAAAATATATTTTATTATATTCTTTGAAATTTAGACTGCTTTAAAACGCAAAATTCATTTGCATCTGTTTCCTTTGTGAAAAATAATTGTAGGTATAGATTAGCATAAAAATATAAATTTGAATCATAATAATAGTTGAACTAAGAATGAAAAATATATTTAATATTTTAACTATATATTGATGGCAATTTTTCAAATATATCCCTTTCGAGTTGCTAGTACTTCAATGTGATGCTTAATCACAAATAAGCATAAAACTGCATTAAGAAAAAATAACTCAATGGAACTTTGAGGCAACGCTTAAATCAAAGAAATCCTATCCCTATCGATATCAAACAAAAACTATTGAAACAAAACGCAATTTAAATTTAAGTCCACATAGAGCCATTATGGGAGACACAATTGGGGGGAAATTCCTGTTCCTCTTTTCTTGGGCGAGCCCTTTCCTTTCTCACCCCTCATTCCTCCATAACGCCGGCACCATCACAATGCCCTATGCCTAAAGGAATCTTCGGGCTCTCAGATCCTGTGACATCCTTAAATGACCGTAAAACTTCATTGTGTTGTCTCCCCTCCTATTCATCAACATGTCGAAACTGGTAGGGGGAAAGAAATACGTTAAAATACGTCGACACCATCTGCGGTGCAGTAAAACCCCTACGTGATTTTCAGTGCAAACCGAATTTGCATCGTTCGTTACCCTACGTTAAAATGCATGCAGTGCACTTTAAAGACATCTATGGGGCTACGTCGAAATGCGTGTGGAACCCTTAGAGGGTTAAGTATTGTAGCCGTGTGCCAAAGCTGGGTTTCGATCCATTGAAAAAAATGTCTATAATGCATACTCGTTCCTTTAATTGTATGAATTTCTTTAATTATGAAGAACGAAACAATAGTATCAGGACTCAGAAATGAATAATAAAAAAATGAACATACATGGCTTTTATGGTCAAGGGCAATTTTTATTTTGAGGGGAAGGGGAAAAAACCCATCTTTTTATTAGGAAACATGCGTTAATATTTTGAGAAAAACACTTCCGCTATTTTAATGTATTTTTTTGAAGGGATTGCTTTAAATATGTTTGTACTTTAATATAATTACGAGCAATGCTTACTGAAAAGTAATCACGACATAACAACTTCCTGATTTTGAAAATTCTCAATGAATTGGAAATATTTTATGACTTATTACAAAAAAAGTTTTTGAAGCTTAAATCTGACTGAATTCTTTTTTTTTCCAGAGGATCCGATGAAAATATTATAAAAAGGTATTTTCCAAACGCAGAGCTTATAGGTATTGAAAATGCTGGGCACACCGTTCACAACGAGTGCCGCTCGGAATTTTTAAATTCTCTTCTCAGTTTCCTTTGCAAAGAATATACGGCAAGATTATGAGACTTTTTAAGACTTCTTACAAACTATTGTTTAAGAGGGACGATTTTTTATAGAAAAATATTTTTTTATGGCAGATATTTCTTTCATATTTTAGCATTCAATATTTCATCATGAATTCATCTGAATAATCACGCCTCAACATAATCACGAACAATTTTATAAAGGATATATATTCATGGAAGAGAAAGCAATTTTACTGAAATCTTTTTAGCAGGGTAAAATTGGGTAATACTTAACACAAAGCTTGTCAATTTTTAGAAATACAACTGTGATGTGTATACTGAGTGATAGAATGGTAACGTATTTTAGGTTCTAGCAAAACTGCAATAAAAGAGTAGAATATTACTAAATATTGCTTCATAATAATCATTTACAAATCTATCTAACAAAATCTGTTAGATTTTTAATCTTTCCATTTAATTGAACTTAAGGTTGAAATCTACTTTAGGGTGCGCCTTCACTTCGCCAAGGCGGCAAGCAGCACCAACTCGCCAAGGTAAAAAAATCAATCAGTTAAACCTGTCGATAACTATTTTACAGTATTGTTTTATATTATTATTACTGAAATGAAAAATTTAGGATTTTCAGCAGCAAAGTCTGTTATGCCCTAATGCCAGAGAATCAGAGTTAATAAATATCAAAAATCTTCAGTGAACGGAGAAAAATTTAAAGAAGGCGCTTATGAAAAATAGTTTTTTTGGATCAGAATTCTAAGAGACGAAATTTCTTGGTGATTGAAAGTGAGCTTGTTCCAAAGGTATTTTCTTTGAGTTGAATACTTCAAACAGTGCTAGAGAATATGTTTAAATGTCATTTTCTCGGTTACAGGAGAGATAGGCAGGATTGTTATAAAGTCCAGATTTATTCAGTAGAGATGGGGTGATGATCTCCCGGGTAATTAGATATGTTATCACATCTTAACCTATTTTTAAGCAATGACGGAAGGGAAAGAATGGATGGTATATCACCTAGAGCTTCTTGGTACTTGGTATTTCGATAAATTTGGTGTATATTTTGGAGCGTGGTTTTTGATAAGAGATTAAATCATCAACAGCAAAGTATGGGTATGACTCCGTGACTGTTTTTGCAAGATAATCTGCCTTTTCATTCCAAGTGATGTTTGAATGCCTTGGAGTTCATACCAAAGTATTGCTTTATCTGATCAGCCATCTTGATTAGAAACTTGGCGTTGTTGGCATACTTGACAAAGTGAAGAAAAATCTAAGCCAGATCTCAACATAATTTGTTTATTTATTCTATATTATTTAATTTTAACTGAGATTCGTACATAAGGTTTGTTTTTAAATCTCTAAAAAAAGAGGTATTAATCATGAGAATTTTTAATTGTGATCAAAGCAATTTTATGTGCTTTGTAAAGAAAAACGATATTTGTTTTTGTAGATATCCTACTGATCCAGGTGTAATTTTTATCAGTTATTTTCCATAGTTTGATTCTCTATTTAGAACTGAATAATTAGAACTTTCTATAGCTGATGAAAATGCACTGCTATATGAAACCTTGTCATGATTGATGCCATTGTTTAATACATATAATTGAAAGTTTTAATGTAATTTTTATTTATACATTTGTTATGATAAAGAAAAATAAAGCTCATCTGTATCATTTCTTTTTTCAATTCATTTAATGCGATGATCGTTCGAAAGGCTTTTCTGTAATCAGATTCAGATATCTTGTTTTTGAACCAACTTTATGTATTTCAGATTCGTCATTATATTGTTCTTATTGTATAAGTGTAAGGAAAAAAAATTAAACCAAATACAATTAGGTATATTTTATCAATAATCATTTATAATAATTTCAATACGTTGAGATCCGGCTAAACACAAATTACCCTAAATTGTTTAAAAATGGCTGTGAATCCAAAGGAGAAAAATAATATATTCAATTATTGCATCGCATCTGCTTACTTATTTTCTTAAAGGAAATTTAGACCATTTATTCTGGATCGAATTGATCTTTGGTTTCTTTAATGATCACAAAAAATTTTAAGAAGAGTGCAGAATTAAAATTGTAATACTTAAAATATGTTTAAGTAGTTATTATTACATCTTAGCTCCATGAAATAATCAAATGCATTCGTTTTAAATTTTTCTTTTTAAAAAAGTTTATTCACTCTTCATTGATAGATCAAGTTGATTATAACTTTTATGTAGAAATTATGTTGATTTTTGTTAATCAAAACTTTGATTTATTATTCATTTGGCGAAATAGTTGGTTTAAATTTTTAATGTCTCTTATGAGACATGTATTATTTCAATACATTTTTATAGGTTGAAATAACAATATGACAAATAAATTTTTTAAAATTTCGTATATTTTATGATTAACCTTTCATTAGACTCGTTCATTGTTTGGATTTAAGATTTCGTCGCTGAATTTGCGAAACTTTCACCAACCATTATAATGCTTGCTAAATGGATGCCTAAGTGCATATCAATTAAATACTCTAAGGAGAGTTAGGAAAATTAAAACAAGAAAAGAATTTCTTTTTGGTTGTTTTTAATATCAAATTCTACAATTCGATACACGAGTCACGTGTCATTATAACCGAAAATGCTAAAAGTGCTGTGATTGTCTGAATGTAATCATGGTTTGGAATCCGAATATGGCGAATTCCATTGCGAAGATGCAATGTGTATGCTTTTAACTTTAATTACATTTACTTCATGGATTAAGTTGATGTGTTATGGGCGTTTGAAAAGTAGTAATGATTTCGATACCAATCAAATTGTTTAATCAAGCTTCAAAGTGACAATAACGCCCAAAATAGCTGTCGCGAGGTTTCTAAACAAGACTTTCAAAATTAAACCCAACTGAACTGTTAAAATTAAAGATGAATAAATTAACAATTAACATTTGTATATGATACGTAGGTAGCTGATACTAACAAATTACCCTTTCTAAAACGGAATATAGAATTATTTCCCTTTAGCCACTCTGAAGGATGTATCATCCTCACATTTTTGTTGAATATAATAATTGTTATAAAAGCCTCAAAGCAACAAATCTCATTATGTTTTAAGAATTATAGCAATATTACTATATTTTAGAGTTTCCTTAATACTAAAAAGAATCCTCCCATATATGTAATCTTACTATTCTTTGGTGCGCAAAGGATCAATACAGTGATCTAAAACTTAACCTTGAGCTTCAAAGGTAAAAGTTCAAGTTTGTTTAAGTTGCTTTTATCATATATGGTTTCCCTTGATTTCTTTTTAGGACGTGGTATCGCTTAAGATCAAAATAAACTGTAGATCGAAGAAAAGCCCTCAAGAAATAAAATACGACATACAAAGCATTGCTCCTTGGAGTTTCTTTTGACTTGCCTGTAAAATTTTATTTCTTGCGAAAGATTACTTCTCAATTACAGAATTTAATTATTCATTCCAATTCCCAGTGGAGGCATCCCAGCGACTGCCAAACAAGATTCCAGTTTTACTATCTGCAAAACTAACATCCTACTTTTAGTAAACTGGTAACTTTAAAAAACGTTCGATTTGAGTATTCTCTGTAGTACCAATATTGATACTTGTATCAAGACTTGGAACAACATTACAACGTAGTATCTGCCACATTCTAGGACTACTTCACCACTTGCGGCAGCAAGAAATTTACAGATATGCATACCAAAACAATTCATTATAACTCGCAGCAAAGCCACACAATGTATCGCATGCGTTATAGAAATCGGGGGGGGGATTATATTCTTCTAAATGAATTAACTTTTTACCTAAGATTTTGCTCCTGTAAAATGTGTTTCGGCAAACAATCTCAATTTACGGGTCGCGAACATCATTTTTACTTCTGAGACAATTGACTGCTGACGTGTGTAGCATGTCATTGGCGATTATGAGACAAAACCCATTTCGAGATGTCAACACAAGCCATTTAACTGGTTACACGCACACTGCGGTTGTGCATTGCTGGTTACACACAAAATTTACGAATAATCCCCGTTCTTGTAGTAGTGCACTGAAATAAGTTAGGAATTTCATCTTAAACGGAAAATAAACGAGTGCTTAATTAGCCGTTGGCGGTAGCTATGCATCCTGTTATTTATTGTGATCGAAGTTGGGTACTTTTACCGTAACCATCCAAATAGAGACTACATGACCAAATATACAGCAATTTTTCAACCGTTTTAGAATTTTTCCCCTCAGGATGAGTTCTACCTTCGCATATAAAACAATTCTTTTTGTACCAATTGGTATTCCCTATTGTGAACATGAGTTATTAAATATCAGTGATTGATTGGTAGTTGGCTTAACCCAAGAAGGGTAAGTTTTATGGGATAAAGCACACGACATATGTATGTATAGAACTGTTTAACAGGAAATGCTTGAAAGTTCGCAATGACTTTGAGTATTTAGATAAATAGGAAGAAATGAATTTAGTTGATCCGTATTTTCCCATATATATTTTCATCATACATACCAATCTCCTTCCTTTTTGAGAGTGGTAAAGGGTCGTAAAAAATTCTGTAACAATGATCACATTCTGTAATGGCAAGGAACGCATATACTCAGCTTGTTTCTAATTAATTTTTAATTTATTTATGAATTCCTCTACGTTTAATTTTAATTATGAATTAATCATGAATTTGTTCGTTTGCAAATCGCCTTCTTTATCAACTCCAAATGCTCGGTAAGTTTTCTTTCTTTCTTTTTAAACTCGTCAACATCATTTTTAGGTGACGTTGCAAACTTTTTTATTACCATAGCACCCATGATTGGCAAATGTTTATTAATATTATTAACAAATGCTTTATCTGTAAAAATATTTAATAGAGAAATTAGAAACAATATCACGTTTCTTTAGGAAATTTTAAAATGTTTGTATCTGTAAATGTTATTTTAATGTTTCTAATATTATTTTTATAATACTTTTAAATGTAAAATTGAGCAGGAAAAAATATATTTTTTTCCTTTTAAAGTACGTATTAAATTTAAAAAAATTCCAATTTTATACAGTCAATGCCATCCTTATCAGAATGTTCTTGAATATTTTGCCAGGAAACCCTTACTACTCTTGAAACAAAATATTTATATAGAATGTTTCTCACATGGTTTTGCTTTGAGGTAATTACGTGCGATGATGACGGAGTTTCTGCCGCCGTGTGTGTAAAAGCTAGATTATTGTGAATTCCGTTGGTGAATTCACCTCAGAGGAAAAAATCCGATTTGTGTATAATCAGCCTGACTGTGTCGCAATCGAACTGAACTGCTTTAATTGCTCTTCAAAGCTTATCAGATGAAAATCTCTCATGCTAGTAAGATTTAGAAGCTTGAAGAGCAGATGCTTCTATTTATTTTTCCTTCGTTATCGAGTCAGTTTTAAAATATTGCCGCATTGAAAAGAGACAGTCGACTCTCCATGGCCGAATGGCCATAGCACTGATCTCATAATCAAGAGATCGTCAGTTCGAATCCCGCTAGAGACAATGCGATTCACAGTCTGTGTAAATATTTAATTCCTTCATTTTATGTTTTCCTTTATTTCATGTTCCAGAAGATTCTGGACATTCTTTAGTTTACCAGATAAGTGTTCTGGACTTTTCTTACTGTCCCCAAAAAAGTATTCTGGAACTTTCCCTGCTAGTATAAAAGCAGAAGATGTGTCAGTCACTGTGTTCTCGGTTCAGATTTGAGTAAATAAATTGGTTTAGCTCTACTTCTTGTGTGTGTCATCGAGTTCCGCTAAAGAACCTACATGACAATATCGAGGTAATATAAAAGTTTAGCAACAAACTGGCCAATAACAGAAATATATATATTCATTTCTCATAGAAATTACCGAGATGCATTTTCTGCTATAATGGTAATGGTTTCAAACTACGTTTTTAGTCGAATTTTTTTGTAAAATTATCTGAAATTTGATACCACTTTAGATAATTATTGCGGTTTATGTGAAATTTACCCCAATGTAAATCCACTTAAACTGGATCCGTATGACAACAGCCATCATGAATCCCTTTCATTTTCACTTTATGCTGTTTTATAAACACTTAGAGTGGCAAATAAAAGAAGTTTATATTAAGAAATAATATTTCTATTTAGCACAAGGGTTCATAATCACCCCATAAAATGTCGATATTGTTTGTCTAAGATCTAATTTCGATATTTCATTGAAATTGCAAAATTTCTGATGAATGTACTGTGTTATAATAAATTAACCAAGGATATTGTACTCTCACAATGATAGATTACTCAATTCTCTAGTCTTGCCGCTACAGCTGTACACCTGCAGTCTTGATTTCATCAGCTCAACACGTTACAATGCCGATTTAAAACACTTGTGAAGAATTAATGAATATATCCAGGCAGAAAGATACCAATCCCCATGTTCAGCTGCCTTAAGTCGTTACCTTTTTGACGGATATTCTAAGGCATAGCTAATGATATGAGCATAAAGACTCGATTCATTGTATGTGTCTGAACTGTATGAATTATAATTGGTCATGGATCAACTTGCCATACTCATTATGTAAAAATGAGAATGTTGCAATAATAGCAGGAAATTCGGCGCCATCATAGGACAGCAACTCAAGTTCGTGTCCAAGAATTTTCGAGTTTGAAATCTGAATTTGGCACATCGATTAACTTCTTTGGTCCATCTGGTAATATCTGGTCTCTTCAACCTCATTCGTCATTATAAAAACTTTTGAATTTAAAAAAATTTTGTAAAACTCTGCGGATTACTTTTTGAGAATGATGTATTCTGAATTTTGAACTATTACCCGTATATGCCTCTTTGCATTTCCCAGAAACGAACATGAATTGAATTATTTTACGACGATATTTATAATTGTTTATCACATGAAAACTAGAAAAGGATATCTATTGAATTTAAATTATTGTATCTTTTAAATTGTTGGTTTCGTTTTTGAACTGAAGACTTTTGGAAGGATTATAAAATGATCCATTATAGCTCATTGCTAAAATTTCCTATCTGGACGACATTTTTAAATTCCATCCTGAATTATAGGTAAAATATTTGTTTTATATTGCAACGTCTTTGCATATTTTTGAAATAGAGATTTCAATACAAAATATCGCCAAAAATAATTAGATATGAGCGTAGACTATCTGTATTTTGTCTGAAAATAATTGTCTGCTTTATCTAATCGGTAGTTGGAGTTGACAAGATGCATGAATGCGGATGTTTGATGGTTTTGAATATATCTGATACTGAATCATCAGATTAAAAATATTTTTATCATCAAATTAAAATTTTTTCATGGATTATATATAAATTAAATGTAAATATACATATAAAACATTTTTTTTTCTCATTTTCACCCACAAATTTTTAATTTATACATATTATCTATAAAATACGTTAATTAATATTTTGTTAAAATTTTTTTGGATCATTATATTTGTAAGAAGAGTATTTTTCATAGTTTTGAACACATTTTAAATTCTTTAAAATATTACATGAAAACACAGCATAATTTGTCAAAAATTAAACACTAGTGCAGCCTTTAATGCTCTGTTTTGTAATCAATATTTTAGAAGAATAATGAAAAAAAAATAATAAATGCAATTTCGTAAAATTTATCCAATAGATATTACAAAATGTAAAAAATACTTTCATTGCTAAAAATAAATGCATAAAAACTTATTTCATTCAGAAATTAATTATTAACAGAAATTTGTCTTTATATCCAAAGATTTTACTAATTTTTGGAAATTAAAAAAAAAAAGATCAAGCTTAAAAAGTGAGTTAACCTTGTAATTGAAAGCTTATTAATAGTTTGCCATAAAGTTTTAGAGAAACTATATCCTTTGCGTAATTTAGAGAAAATTTTATATATAACGTAGTTAATATTTATAGAGTTGTTAATAATCTGGTAAATGTGATTAAAACTGAAAACTAAATTTATTTATACTATTGCATTTTATCGCGAGAGAGCGAAAATCAAGTTCTTTGCATATTTAATAGATAACTCATTTCCAAGTTAAATTTGCCTTCTCAAGGTTGAACAGCTTGAATAACATTTTAGTCACCATTAACTAGACTATTACATTTTCCCTTTATTTTCTTTCTTTATTTTAGTTATATTCAAAAAGCACTTTCCTATTTCTTTGTCGGTGTAATTTTTCTTATCTTTTCCACGCGTCACTGTCAATTGTCCGCGATAAAATGAGCGGATAACAAATACATAAATCAGCCTTGACTCAGTCTCCCGCCTACTGTTGAGGAAGGCTGTCGTTTTGGACCACTGCTCCTCTGAATAATAACGCATATTAAATCATGACGAAGTAAGTTTTAGAGCATTTTTGTTATTTAGTATGAGTTTTATGCATTTTGTATTTTTTTTTCTTGACTAAATAAATAAAAGAAACTTAATTATGCAATGCGACATTTTTAAAGTGTCGATTGAGTGTTACTTCTGCATGATTGGTTTAATTTATAACTTCTGAACCTTTGGATTTCCACTTTAAAATGGGTCTTATTCGAGAGCATATTTTTATTTTATTCTTCAGGAATAAATACTAATTAAAAAAACACGCCTAGATTTTTTTTTAAATATTAAAAGTTCTAATATAATCGAGATTTACAAAATTGATAATAAATATTTCATTTTTCAAGAATTTCGATGATTAAAACGTCACATTTGTTTTATTTTTTTATATATGTATATATGTGCATATAAACTGCGATAAAAGATTTCGGATTTTTTTTGTGGGGGGGGGGTTACCCTAAAGCGCTCTTGAAGATTTCTTAAGTTTGAAAAATAATAATTTAAATGTTCTTTATATTCAGTTTATTTATTTTAAAAGCAGATAAATTAATGAATGTACTGTTTATGCATCCAGCATTTTAAGAGTAAAGGATCTTTGATTGCTGTTTAGTTTTTTTTTTTTTTTATGCCGAAAATAATTTCCTCTGAAAATCACAAGTATTTTTATTATTGTCAAACATGATTAATTTAATTCATCTTAAACGACGATAATATAAAGAGACATTTTGCTTAATTTTGAAAATTAAGATAATTCTTAATTTGAAATGAAAGAATTATGAAATAAAAATGAGAAAAGTGAAATATGATATACGAAATAAAGGACAGATGGACATCCTGCTCTATTATTTCTTTAACCCCTTCGACGTCCTCTCCTACCAACGAAAATTTCTGTTTTTCCTCTGTTTTTCGCCGTATTAGAACAAACAAAAATAAAAACTCAAACAAGTAAACAATTACAAAGCGTTTTAAACTTTTAAAAATGTTGAACAACGCTTGAAGCGCGTTACGGCCGCCCTGCAGAAGTAGAACGCGCTAGACGCGTTACGGACAATGAAGAGGTTAAACGCTATTTTACGTCAGCGTCAGAAGAATATGATTGAAACTCTACATTCCATTGGAATAGGAGCAAAAAGCAAAAGTTGTACAGTTTAGTTTGATGACAGATTTAAAAGCATCTGAAAGGATTAGAGATTATTTTGGACTCTAAAATCCAATTTAACATACCAATTAAATCTGCTAATAGCAAAAAATCTATTTTATATGAATGGATTTGTAACAAGGATTCAACTGTTCATCTTAGTTTAAAAATGGTTTATAATATAATACAAATTCAAAAAAATGAATGTGTGCAACCGGCTTATAAGGAATAGTAATTTCTTAAACGGGAATAAATTAACATTTGAAGCTTAATGAACCAACAAACACAAAAAAAGAATGAATTTAAATAAACACTTCAAGAACTTTAAATAACGAAATTGAGTTGAAAAAACGAACAATTTAATTATTAATGCAATTATGCGTTTTACAATTCAGAATTTACATTGAAAATTTCAGTTTAATGTTTCGTTAAAAAAAGTATTGGAATTTATTTATATATATCTGGACAAAATAATTTAGAATCAGCCGTGCATATTTAGATGAATGTGGTTTTTTGAATTTTGTCTAAATCACATAGATATGTTTTAAATTTTGAATAAAATAAATTAAAGACAAGAAGTATTCCTAAATTTATATTCTACTTTCTTCTTTGTGTTTTGTAATTAAAGAAAGCAACATATTTATTTACCTGCTTAATGACATTCGAGTTTTAAAAAATAATTGTATAAACTTTTAATTATTCTGCTTTATTCAACCCGTGAAGTAAAAATAAATGTTTATATGTGTTGGAAAACAATAATAAAATTTTGAAAATTTATAAAAATTTGAGAGAAAAAATATCACAATTATCAATCTGACATCATTGAAAAGAAAGTATTTTCGAATTTTAAGATGCCATAGAAAAATCTTTATTCTTTTGTAAAATATACATGTCAAGTCATTCTGATTCATATAGAGATTAGAATCAAGAATGCTTGATTGCATATTTTTAGCTAGTCATTATAAGAAATGTATTTGCGAAAAATATAGAAAAAGTCCTAAAAACAATGCTTCCAGTTTATTGAAACGGACGAGTAAAAATACCAAATGCAGCTGAAAATTTAAATTTGGCGCATTTTGGAGAGTTTTGACCTTGATTCAGTTAATTATGTCTTTGTTGAATGCTTGCATTTGAATTTAAATAGGATCCCTAATGCGTTCAATACTAATTTTAATCCAGAGATTAAAATTTAGAACCCCCCTTTTTGTGTCTTAATTATTCAGATAATTGTTTGACTCTCTGTTCGTTTAATTTCAAATTAACCTTTGTATTGTCAAATAACAAATATATTTTCGCATATTATCGGGATTAGTATTTGGAATGGTAAAGGTCAGTTTGGGTACGTGAGTAAATAATGATATGAACCTCGTCAAGGTTATCTGAAAATCCGAAAGCATTTTATAGTAAAGTCAATGTTATTGCAGTCGATTATTCCGATTCTATCAATGAATTTAAATTCTTACTTTTCACATTTTGAACTATTGTTATCTCCGCAGGGTTAACTTATTTTAAACTTGACTGATTTTTTTTACACAGAAATATTAAAGATACAACGTTTAGTATTATCAGCGCGTTTATTTAAAAAAATTATAAATAGTATTTTGCCAGTTAAACCACCATTATTTTTTACAGGAAATTTTTATTTCTCCCTTTGTCTTTTACTATTTTGATGTACCAGTTTTCTTCCACATGTATTTTAAAATATTTCAGATTTTTTTAATGATAAAATGTGTTTGTTTTTTTGTTTTAAAGTCCATGTAAAAGCATGATATCAATTGGAAATGAGCTAGCCAATATTCAGAACTTTTCTTTTACTTAAAACACACAACTTCTAACATAAGAATTTATAATAAAAAAAATTTACAAAATTAATGTTAAAAATGACTTCTTCAATTAGAGTTAGTTTAGTTATATTAATGCTCCGTTTTTTTAAGCAACATTAAGGCTATTTTGGACAGACCTCCTAATTTTGAAAATCCATCAAATGATGATGACGACATCTGAGCTGGCACCCCTTCCTGTCCAAGCTTCCACTCCTCATCAGCTGGAAGCCGGTTGGCCCCAACTGATTTAGCGTACCCCAGACCTGCTTCCACGGTGGTTTTTAAGTGGAATCGAGTCTCGAACCTGAACCCTTCGAAAAAGAGATTTTACTGCCAGACCACCGAGGTCATTCTTCAATTAGAGAATGTAATTTAAATAATCATCAACTTTTTAACAAATTGAAATAATTTATTAAAAAAAGAATAAGTATATCAATGTTGAGAGAAAGTGATTGGACATGCTTCAATTAAGTAGATTCGTCTCAGAAAATCAAGTAGCAATGACACTGTTTTAGGAAAATTCGGAACATTTTCTGTTATGATCCTTAAAGCATAAAGTTACTTATCATTCAGAAACTTACATATGGATGTAACACTCTGCCTATGTTATTTTGTGCCCCTGACAAATCGAGTAACTCTCATAGGATTTGAAATAGCAAAGGAATTATTGTAAGGAAGATGAGTATACCTGCAAGTTCTTGTGTACGTAACTTGTTAATGAGAAAGAAAATGGGGGAGGATGAAATTTTAATTTTCATTTAACCCTTTAACAATTTGCCTCATTGTAATGACCACATTTTGCACTAAAGTCTTTTGATATAAGTAAAGGTTATAAGGAATAAATTATTACAAAAAAAGAACTGCTCAGTGGAAGCCAGAATTCACGAGAGTCTATTCATTTTGAAACACCAAACTTTTGAACGTTACTCTTGAACGAATATCGTAAGATCGCATCATTGATCCGAGGTCAATGGCAAAAGTGAACCAATACTCTATACTCCAAAATTCCATTAACAGTCAGCAGGAGGGTGTTTAACTTTATGATGACAGATTTAATTTGGTGCAAGATTCCATACACAGTGAATCTTTTCTAAAATCGAATTTTGAGCCTTCTGTTCTTCAATTATGTGTCCGAAACTCAACCAGGAAACCACCACTTTCTTAAATTCATGATGAATCTAATTATTAATTTTTTTGTAGCCACTTGTTATTTAGAAGTAATTTAAATTTTCAATGAACCATATAGTTTTACAGGACAAATAAGCTTTTTTCAGTGTTCATTATTTTTCTGTTATTTATTATTTTAATGTGTTGGATCTTTACTTAAAAATCCAGGGTGCGGGAAATTTGCAAATAAATGACAAAATAGTGCGTTATCATCAAACGTAGCACGAATATTTTTGTCTGCATTTTCTATTCGTTCATCTTCGAGTAAAGATACGAATGCATAATGCAGTGACAACTATGGTATGTTTTATATATTTTAGAATAAAATGCTTAAGTAAACGTTTCATGATTATGAAAACGTTTATTTCAAACAAGTCGCTTGTGCAGATTTGTAATCTCAATCAGAAAATTCTGGAACACGATTGCAAACTCGCAGCAAAATATCTTCAGATTAGGAGTCGTTTCTACACTAAAATAATTTTTAATTACCAAAAATTTCATTTCGTATATGATTAAAAGATGAATTTTTAATCGCAACTTTTTTCAGCTGAAAACGACTCCCTCAACTTCCAATACACGTTTATAATTGGAAATAAGACATGCAAACAAGTCACTAAATGAGCTCCGTCATGCAATGGGAAAACACTTTAAAAGCACACATTTTAAAAAATTGTTGTATTTTCAATAAAATTGCACAAAAAATTATAATGACGCATTTATAAAAATGCATAATCTTTTACATGTCCTCTAAAATTTAATGGATCACAGATAGCTCAGTTTTGCGCAAAAACTACAAGCAGATGTTTGGAACGATTAACATGAAATTCCCAAAATAGAGATTGGTTTCCTGATTACACGATGGTCCCAACTTCATTTAATGCAGTTGTTTGACAAATTTTTATGAATTAAGGTATTGTTTCGAATACTAATGCTGAAAAATAACAAAATATATATTGAACACTACAAAATTTCCCTCTGAGATTCCATGATTCAAGAAGCTTTGAGTTTATTCAAATTCTTTATATATTGTTACATGCCTGTAAAGTTGCTTTCCAGCACGGTTTGTTCTATCACCAGAAAGACTGATTTACAATCATCTGTATTGGATGCTGCTCGGGTGCCGAGCCAGTGATCTCAGAGCTTGGCGACAATCTTGGCTACCATCTGGCGACGAATTTGACGACTTTGGTGACAAAATAGATAGTGCTGGAAACTTTGAGAATTTTAACGATCCGATTAGGAACCGAGAAACGCCTGATTGGCCTAGAAGATTCTCGGCCCGCCTCCCGGGATTTACAAAAGGCTGGCAGTCTCAAGCTGCAGTGAACCAAGATCAGAACTGTAGACAAGTAACGAGGCTTCGAGAGGATAGCAAAGCTACGGCGGAGTACCAGCGTTGTGTGGAACTCCAGCTATTGCTGAACTGAGCTGTGTGCCGAGTCCTGTTGTCTATTGTGGAAGCAATGTCGTGTTGTGTGTGGAGTAACCAGTCGTGTGGTAGTGAGTCGGCTGTTGCATACAGCTAAAGCGAGGAGACATTGAGAACTTCAACGGTTTGGAGAGACCGTAGAGCGAAGCTCCGAGGATCCCCTATCTTGCTGTATTCTGTCTGACCACTTTTGTGCTGTCATCGTTTACTGTTTGTGGGCTACAAGTTTGCTGTAGTGTGCTGTTCTGTGTGTACGTCTCGGCTGTATATAACAGTCGCCTTTGTATTTGTCATTTATGTCTTTATATTTAATAAACGTCGTTGTTGTTTTCTACTGAGGCCTGTTGAATGGGTTTTCACCCACTGCAGGCGAACCCGGTGAAATCCGTAACCATATATAATGTGTATACTCATTATATATATAATGTATGTATGTAAACATATTTTAACAGTGCGCAACCGGAAAGATGGAACTTTTGGAATTTTAACTTCGATTTATTTCTACGCTGGATGCATAATTTGTACATAGAAAATGCGATCAGCGATATGTCAATCTACATCTTGACACAAGAACAAAGGTGTATGAAATTTTTTTCGCTTCAAAGATTTTACTATGAGATTTTGATGGGGTTTTCTTTTACACATGTCGACATAGGTAAGGGAATCCATATGTATCTTTAAAAGATTGTTGTAAGCATTAGGGATTAGGATTGCAAGCTTTAGTGCATCGTTCGGGGAGTGAGAAAATGTTTAATTCATCAGTTTTCTAGAGAGCTTGTAAAATTAAATAAAAAAGTGGGAATTGGATCCGGAAATAAGAGAACAATTTAGAATAAAGTTAAAATGGACTAAATTAAGATAAAAATTTGGAAGTTAATTAGATTTTAAATTAGATTAAGAGATGGCATTACATGTATACATAGTTAAAAAGAAAAAAATGGCTCTAATTCCTTTGAATGACTGAAGTATGAATAATGGAAGTCGAAAGTAAAATGAAAATAATTCTCTCAAAAAGGAAATTCTTACTATAAAGTTCTTGAAAAAACTGTGACTATTTCTACAATTCGTAATAAATCTAGCATTTCCCATGATTTTTTGTTTATTCATATTTATATTGCTGAAAATTTAATCGATACAATTTCATGAACATTTGGATAGTCATATAATATTTATAGAATTTTAATTCAATATGCTAATTTATATTTTTTTACAAACTTGAACTAATCATAAGAAAAGAATAAATTTCAGATACATAAAAACATTAATTCATTTCATTTTTTTGCTTATATTTTCGTTATATTTTGCAAACTATTATAAAATATCAGATATCTTGTAATTAGAATGAGTACCCAAGACTGAAAATGGGTCTTAAATTCGCCCCGATTTCGATAAAATTGGAACGATTATTTATTTATTTTTTCTTGTCAAGGATTTTAAAAAAATAGCTAAATTTAACATTTAATGAAAACTTTTCTGAAAAGAATATTCCATCAGAACTTTTTACTCACGTAGAGAATATGGTCACCGTCTTTTCCATCTTGACCAATCTAAAAGCAAAATAATAAAAATAGAGAAAAAATATATACATTTTCTTTTTTAAATTTCTTTCTCTTTTTTTTAAACATTATACAAAAACTATTTAATTTTTTAATTACTCATTTTATATATTTTTTTTCGTGCCACATTTTCTATCTCACTTCTCTGCTTGTATCCCAGATTTAAAATCAGGAAATCTGCTCATTTTAAGAAAAGGTATTCAGGAAAAAGGATCACTTATCAGCCTGCATCAGCGCATTCATGTTTCTTAACATGTGGTTAAAATTAGTATTCAAAATAACTTCAACAAGTTTTTATTTATTTTACAGGCGTAGTTTCTCTGAAATGTTAAAAATGATATGCGAATTATTGGCATATTCAAAAATGAAAACTTATAGGTTGTGTTTTTGTAGAAATATTACTATTCCGTGGGCTGATTATCAAACTGAAGTATTAGTTATTGATTCGATATTTAAAAATAGGAAATATCGTAAGAAGTTTCTTTTAAGAGGGAACGCATTGATTTAACAAGAAATTATTAAATTAGACTTTTATATAAAATTTAGAGATATATGTATTTTATCCTCATCCGGATACAGCAATTAAAAGACAAATCAAATCAATATTCATTGCAGAGACTGAAATGTAAAAAACACATGAAAAATCCTTCATTGGTGAATCTTTCGCTACCACGTCTTTTACGCGACAATATAAATAAGCTTTAAGTATCGTTAAAAAGGAAGAGTTAAATGAGATTGAAAATAACATAGCTTCAATCGCATCAATAAAAGTTGAAAAAGAATTTTCAAATGTTTGTAAGAACGGATAACATAAGTCCTTTCTCTATTTATTTGTGGATCAAACTTTAAGAAAGATTGACAATGGAAACTAAAAAACAAACGAATCACCTTTAGTATTCAATAGATACAAGAATATAGCAGATTCTATTTTTTTTAAAAACAAGCTGAATTATTTTATTTCGCTTAAAATTTTATTGAAAACGATTATACTTTTACTATATTTTTTGATAGAATAAAAAATAATAATTATCACTCTAATTTATAACAAATTGTTTTGTTTATATTATTGAATTAATGCAGAAAATATTTTTAATTTTATTTTTTATCCAATTTATATGCAGGATGACAAATAAAGAGAAAAGTAGTTTTAAAAAATTAGCCGGAAATAAAAGACGAACAGATGCTTGACATTTCAGCTCTGGAAAAACAGTTGCTTAACAACTACACCGATGCTGACTTGTAAACACTTAATTTGCCTTGAATGTTGCTCAGTTTTTTCCCTTTCAATGAACTATTATTAGAACATTTTTATTTTACATGAAAGGCAAATAAATTTACTAATAATCCATTATGATTCTGTGAATATATATAGAACAAAGGTGAGTTATTTTTGTATTTTTAGAAGTAAATAATATTATCACTTTTTTGGTAACAATTTTTTCACCATGATTTTTTTGTTTGCCATTTTTTTTTTACAAGTAATGCTTTTTCCAAGTAATATATTGAGAACACATTGCTGAATATGAATAAAACGAGATGATTTCTTTGTCGGATAGCGGTCTCAGGTGTTATCCTACTTTTTTTTTTTTATCAAGACTTACAATTGCAATATCTGTTCCATACTGCTTTTCATATTACTTCAAGACGGAACACTAACTTAACTGAATTAAATTTAATTATTTGAAGCAGCTTTTGCTTCAAATTTGAAAACATTCCATGCTATCAGAATCTGTCTTCTCATGAGCCCCATCTATCCTTAACAAAACATGAAAACATATAATTCCTTTTGCCATTTTATCAAACACATTTTATGGCTCTCGTGATAGTACTCGTTACTCGTTAGTAGTTTATAAAAGTCTTCCTTAGAATACGTTTTATATGCTAGTAAAATAATTAAAAGCATTAAAATTGTACAGAAATTGTACCAATTTTAACTACGTGTAAATTTGTTTTTCATTTCTCGTTATTTCTTCCGTTTATTTGACAAAAATCAAATGGATTAACAAAAATTCTCTGAGCATTAATAGTTCTTTGCATTCAAAATATTCGTGTGTTTTTTACATAATATTTTCTCTTTCCTTAAGCATGATGATAAAAGGAAGCAAACCTTTACCTGCGTTCCTTATTTTTTTTGTAGTCTGGATTTTGCTAAATTAAAAAAAAAATGAATAATGCCAGTCAGTTAATCAAATTTGTAAAGAGGCCCATTTTTGCACAATGTTGATTGAAATATCATTTAGGGTTAATAATTATACAAATGACGATCTTAAAGAGTTGAAGTTTTAGAAATATCAATAAATTATAGAGCATAAAAAATAATTTATATGGATATTAAATAAAGAATTAAAAAAAAATTGCTTGTTAATTTGATAAAACATTCATATTGCATCGAACAATGACTACAATAAAGGAACCAGGATGAAATGAATTTTTCCTTTAGAAAATAGCTTTAACAAATAGTTTTCTGATTGCGAATTTTATTTTAAGTCTTATAGTGTCGTTTATTAAACATTGTGACTTAATTCGTTAAAAAAACTATTATAATAAAATTAAAGCAACAACAATGCTTAGTTTTAAAAGTGACAGTCTATCGTAACAAGAAAATATGCAAATACTCATTTTACACTAGCAAGAAAAGTAAATTATAAAGATCTAATCTCTGAATTCGATTCATTTCATCAGCTTTGGTAACAGTACGTTTCTACAGAATTGACGGCATGCCATCCAACTCAAATTATTTTCCATTGAATCATGGGTGAAACGAAGTCCCCAAAAATTGTACGTAGTTTATAAGACCGAGGACTAAATGTGGTAAACGTTATAAATGCAAAATCGAAACTGTTTTCATAGCTCAAAAAACTGTTCTTACTGGCAACTTTTAGATTTCTTGAAGAATATTTAATTGATTTCCATGAACTTTTTATGTTTACCTCATTATTAAACGTTTTTCCTATGAACCTTTAAATAAAAAAAAAATGGTTTTTAAATTTTTTTGGCACTAATTCTCTTTCATATTTAGTCTTCAACTCATACAAAACAAGATTATTTAGCTTAATTTTGCTGTATATTCCAAGAAATCCTTTCACAAATGGCTAGATCTTAATCATGCACCTAAGAAATATTATTGTCTCTTGATAAGCAAATTTTAACAACCAGGATTTTACTTTTTTGGTTAAAAGTATGCTTGTTACTATAAAGAACAAAATTTTTGTTTTATTTTAATGTAATATTTAAAATAATCTTAATATTTTCTTAATATTACTATTCTTAAATGCTACTAAAAATAACACAGATTACTTTAAATTTTACCATAAGTATTTGTTTTTGTTATATCTTTTCGTAAAATTAAATTTGACCTGCTACGTATGATCCAGAGCGACCCAGAACATGAGACAAATTTTTTTAATAAATAATTGTATTGGCGAATTCACTCTGAAACTTTAAATCTGCCATAAATATAAATTTTCCCTCATTTCTTTTTGTTATTTGCGCCCATATAAAGACATCAGAATTAAAGCGTAAACGTTCAACGGACACTTGCAAACTTGATTGGACGACTTGCGGCTTCTTTTAATAACTGATCATAATCAAGCTGTCTACATTCCTCTCCTTCCTGTAATTCCACCATCGACGGTCAGACGGAGCGTTAAAATAGTGATATCTGTCCTCGGGGCAGATAATGATCAGGAAAGGAAATAGATCATTGCATGGTGAAGTGAGAACTCTGACTTATAATATTCTGTCTCTTTTTAAAAAATTTAATTTAACGAGCAAGAAGTACTTAAATGTTTTGTTTCCAAATAATATATTTGGGAAATATTTTAAGCGTTGATGTAAAAAGAAATGAAGCGTTATAACAGAAAAGTTTGTTTATTCCAAGTTTTTTAAAAAGTTTTTTTCACGTGCCGTTTCTTTGGGAAAAAATTTCATTATCCAGTAACTTTCAAAGAATTTTGCCACGGGGCCTATAGTTTTTAAATAAGTAAAAAAATGAAGCATTTTTATTTATATTAAAAACCTTATGTATTTGTGCTTGCTTGTTCATTCTATCTTGAACGCTGAATTAGAACTGCCAAATTTAACGTGGATATAGTTTGGCGAAAAAAAATGTACAATTTGGCAAAGTTTTTAAAATTTTGATTAAAAACTAAGCCAAATTTTGGCATTTTTTTTCATAAACACTCGGAAATATCACATAAAAATAATTTTCGCTTTTCCTGGAAATTCAAACAATTTCCTCAATTTAATTATATAAATTTAGCTATCTTCCATTTTTTTTGTGAAATTTTGATATTTTTTGGAAATATTTTTGTGCATTATTTGTACTTTTTATCGTTGCAATGAAATATAAACACTTTCTACGTTTCCACGTGTATTTAATCTCAAGATTTTCTTCCTTGGTTGAAAGCTATGGAATGAAGATTCTGCTTGTCTTTTTATATATTATTTGCAACATCATCTTTTATATTGATTGCAATTCATTCTTTTATATCCATTTATATTCTTTGCAGTATTGGTAAATGTTGCAATGAATGGAAACTCTATAAGACAATAAGCTATATATCCGGCATATTAAAAGATTGTATATGCTATACTTAAACTTTTAATCGAATATTTCAACACAGTAATAAAAGTAAAATATCCCGTACTATTTTAATGTTGGAATTGTTAGGCAATTTTATATGAGGGATATGAAAATGGATTTACGGCAATTCATAAAATAACGTAATGATACGGAGCAAGCAACATTTTGCATGGGACTGTGGTGCTATTTGACTTGACTTCATTAGAAAGGTTCACAATCATTGTAAATGGAACAGATGCAAGGCCTCTAAAATGGCACTTCTGAAATGTCTGTCACAATTTGCTGTTTAAAAATGATCTGCAGTTGTAAAGACGGATACTAAGCTATAAGTAAGAGTTTTAATTAAATATAAAAGAGCTATATCTTGGTGAACGATTCATCGCCATAGACGGCTAGTAAAATAATAGCAACAGCAAAAGATATTACTACTCTCTTCAGCCATATGCATAAAGTTTATAATCTGATTGATGTTAAAGCATATTTTAACCATGTGCAGCCCAGCGGCTTTAAGTTCTTTTTACAAAATCATACTGCCAAATAACTGACATCTTAAATTTATTTCACAAAATACAGCTTTTTATTTGGCATCAAAATTTTAGTTATCTTTTTAATCATACTATATTTAGTCTATTCAATAAATGCTTTATGGATATTACTGATTATTGTGTCTTCCCGTCAAAACAATATTGCCGACAAATATATAAATACCACATGTAGACTCCCCACATAACAAAAAAAAACGTCACCTTCTAAAACAGAAGTTGCCTGTCAATCAATGTATTTGAAAGA
This sequence comes from Argiope bruennichi, assembly GCF_947563725.1. Lineage (NCBI taxonomy): Eukaryota > Metazoa > Arthropoda > Arachnida > Araneae > Araneidae > Argiope > Argiope bruennichi. The sequence continues at coordinate 123,398,606 of NC_079154.1, read as the reverse complement.
ATGAACAGTGCATTTCGACTTCTTTGCCTTACTGATTCAGTAATGAAATACAATGAGTTTATATGTCGCAATGATTTTTAACTTTCACTGAATGGAGTCGATTCATGCTCGAGTGACAATTCTCAAATGCGGCGCATCAATGAAATTAATTAAATCTCACGTGAGAAGGTCTTTCATTTTGAAATTCAGCGTAAGTTAATAGGATTAGAAAAGGTAATATTGCAAAGATGAGCAGGACAATATTTAATTAAAAGGTAAGTGGTACGTCTGGTTCTATAAAACATCAACACAATCCATTAAAAAAGGATGGCATGTGCAATGATACACATGACATATGACAATGATATCATACACATCGACATAGTTGAATTTTAGAAACTTGGTAGAAATAGAGGAGTATTTCACAAGATAATGTGTAATTAGCTATAAAATGACATGTGCCTTATTTGAGTATGAGGCCACATTACTTAAAGTCATGTTTCCTTGAAACGCAGACCTGTTCAAATATTTCTATTATTACATGATTAAGTTAATTTAAATATGAAAACTGTGAGTGTAGAAATATAAATGTTCGTAAATAACAAAAAAAATAATAATATCATTGTATATTTTTTTTCTTTTTCCTCTCTAAATGTTCGTAAATAACAAAAAAATAATAATATCATTGTTTATATTTTTTCTTCTTTTTCCTCTCTCAATGTTCGTAAATAACAAAAAAAAAATAATAATATCGTATATTTTTTCTTTTTCCTCTCTAAATGTTCATAAATAACAAAAAAAAATATATCATTGTATATTTTTTTCTTTTTCCTCTCTAAATGTTCGTAAATAACAAAAAAATTAATAGTATCATTGTATATATATATTTTTTTCTTTTTCCTCTCTAAATGTTCGTAAATAACAAAAAAATAATAATATCATTGTATATATTTTTTTCTTTTTCCTCTCTAAATGTTCGTAAATAACAAAAAAATAATAATATCATTGTATATTTTTTTCTTCTTCCTCTCTAAATGTTCGTAAATAACAAAAAAAAAATAATATCATTGTATATTTTTTTCTCTTCTTCCTCTCTAAATGTTCGTAAATAACAAAAAAAAATAATATCATTGTATATTTTTTTTCTTTTTTTTTCCTCTCTAAATGTTCGTAAATAACAAAAAAATAATAATATCATTGTGTATTTTTCTTTTCTTTTTCCTCTCTTCATTTTGAAACTTAATTTTGGTTGTAAACTTTTGCATCATTTATTTTTACTCCATCTTTGATGACAGTTTTCATTAACATTTTGTAAAATCAACTTTCATTTAAAAAAAAAATCGAATTTCACTTTCAGTTATGCTGGAATTTCGAAGTCTGTACCAGTTTTCTAATAATAACTTCATTCTATCGCTTTTTGTTTCAGATACGAGCCTGTACCATTAGTGTACAACTTAGTGGAGCCTGATGGCGGTGCAACAGACAAACCACCTGTCATAATCCTCCATGGCTTGACAGCTTCAAAAGAGTATTGGTATGACATTCCGAAGACTGTCGCAAATGCAACAAAACGAAAGGCGAGTATATTCATATATCGTAGAGTTTCGAAACTATTTTGTCATATGCCAACCAACAAATCTTAATGTATTGTTTTACATACATTTAATAACATTTATTATTTAAAACGAAATTTTCTCAGAAATCGCCTCAGTTCATTTTCTGTAGTAACTTTTCAAAGTGTTTTAATGAGATTGTTCTTGGAATTTACAAACTTGTTAGTTAAGGGCTTGTTTTAATAAGATTATTCTTAGAATTTGCATATATAGCTGGGTTAGATTTATTTTAATTAGATTATTCTTGATATTTGCATATTTTAATTAGACTTGTTTTTATTGAATTGTTCTTATAATTTACTTATTTGTTTAGCTAAGGACTTATTTTAATTAGATTGTTCTTGGAATTTGCAAATTTGTTTAATTAAGAATTTTTTAAATTAAATTATTCTTGTAATTTACATATTTGTTTATTAGGGACTTGCTTTCATCAATTATTCTGTGAATTTATATTTTTTACTTTAATTAGGAACTTGATTTAATTAAATTATTCTAGTACGTATTTAATTTTTAGTAAGGACTTCCTTCAATTAGATGCCAATCTAATAAATATTGAATATTGTTTTAGCTAGGGACTTTTTTTGATTAAATTATTCTTGAGAATTACATATTTTTTTTGACTAGGGACATTTTAATTTGATTGTTTATGCGATATTGAATTTAGATGCAAATATTTAGTGACAGAAATAAAAATATTTTTGCAGGTGTACGTGTTGGATTCCAGAAACCATGGAGATAGTCCATGGAGTGACGTATTCAATTTCGATTGCAATGTAGACGACCTGTTGCACTTTATGGACACCATCAAGACTCCTAAAGCTATTCTTATTGGGCACAGTATGGGAGGAATAACCAGCATTAAGACTGCTCTGAGAGCTGTAAGATAAGAAAGAAAAAAAAGATTGTTTATTCCTGTTATTGAATATTATATTTTCTTTTTCTTTTTGTTCGGATAACTATGTGTTGTCAAATACAATTCAAGCTGATAGTTTGGAGAAAGTTACAAACCGCCATATAACCAGTGAATGACTTTACGAGAATTTCATGATACGTTATGGCTATAGGAAGAACTCCCCAAATGGAAACTATTTCCTTTTTAAAATGGAGTTTCACCACACAATAGCGAAAATCAGTATAGAAATAAAATAATCATATGTGTCAAAATAATCGGGAACCCAGCAATATTCATGCCTCTGTTTGAATTAAATGTTACGGACTGTTCCGACTTTTACTTAATAATACATGTTTCAATTTTTTTTTTTTTGAAAAAAATTAGCTTACCACTGAAAAATAAACATAAATTAGTGTAATTGTAGCATTGAAATGTGTAAAATATTCTGCAGTGACATTTTGTAAGGAATTATACTAATAATAACGAATTATCTGTTTTGAAACTAAATAGTATAGAAGAAATACCTAATTCACCTGCCTGGATAGTAAATTTAAAAAAATAACAAGTGATAGTCGAATGGATTTTTCATGCTACTAGATAGAAAATTTTTAAATGGGAGTTTTCTTTAAAAAAAAAAGATTGTTTCTATTTAAGAGCTTTTGTCAGAAGGAAAAAAGATTCCAGAATTATTTTCTTCTGAAAATTTTATCTTGACATCGAAATTCGAAAATATATATAGAATATATTGGAATTTTAAGATGGTATATTTTTTCTGCATTGTATTTCAAATTTATGTATATGTTACCGGCAAAGTATGAAATCGGACATTTTATAGAATGCCTAGGCATTGTATACAATGCCTAAAATTAGCCGGCAATGTATGAAACGATTCGTATTTCACACATTTCCAAGGCTTCTTTAGAATTTGAAATGAGAAACCGACAAAGTATGAAATACATCTCTGATTCGTTTCGAATATGCAAATACGTGATTTTTAACTCACACCTCAGGCATTTCCAATTCGTTTCAAATATCACATGGCAATGCACGTAACTTTTAACGCGAGTCTCGTGCTCAAACTTTGTCAGTTGCACTTTGCGCACAAATATATACGAGATCACAATTCACTTTATGCCCTAAGAACTTGCTTAGAATTGAGGATACTCCTGATCACGAAAATTCTCTACAATCAAAAGCAACTGGCTCAGACCAGTCGAAGCAGCGCAGGAATTCTAAGATGTATGTATAAAACGAAGTGTCAAAATATGAAATGTCTTTAGGTAAAAAATGTCATTCAAAATTTCCTTCAAGCCTACCATGTCGCAACAAGTAGGTTCATTTTAACTTCTTAATTTTTATGTGAAAATTTTGCTTCCCTTATAAGAAAGGAATAAATTTGTGCAATTTTCATTTTTATTTTCGTATTTTGAATAAATTTGTTTATGAACGCTCTCATTATTTTTTCAGAATAACATTTGTATTTTTGTGAAATGCATATTATTTATATAATAGCCTTATCAGGACCATTTTTCATACCTTGCCTAAACATCATTTATCATTCTATAGGATTCGTAGATACTATACACAATGCCTAAAGAAAGTATGTAATGATTCTCATATTTCATACTTTGCCTAAACATCATTTATCATTCTATAGGATTCGTAAATACTATACACAATCCTAAAGAAAGTATGTAATGATTCTCATATTTCATACTTTGCCTAAACATCATTTATCATTCTATAGGATTCGTAGATGCTATACTCAATGCCTAAAGAAAGTATGTAATGATTCTCATATTTCGTACTTTGCCTAAACATCATTTATCATTCTATAGGATTCGTAGATACTATACTCAATGCCTAAAGAAAGTATGTAATGATTCTCATATTTCATACTTTGCCTAAACATCATTTATCTTTCTATAGGATTCGTAGATACTATACTCAATGCCTAAAGAAAGTATGTAATGATTCTCATATTTCATACTTTGCCTAAACATCATTTATCATTCTATAGGATTCGTAGATACTATACTCAATGCCTAAAGAAAGTATGTAATGATTCTCATATTTTATACTTTGCCTAAACATCATTTATCATTCTATAGGATTCGTAGATACTATACTCAATGCCTAAAGAAAGTATGTAATGATTCTCATATTTCGTACTTAGCCTAATACTGTCCGGCATTATATACAATGCCTAGAAATTCACTAGAATGCCGGTGATTCATAGTTTACCCGTAACATGTATAAGAAACTTAGACCATCAGTAGAAAAGGTAATTTCAACTGATATTGGAGGATATTTTTACTGACTCTTTGAGAGAACGTTTGTTTTTCTAAAGAGTAAACAAAATAATCTTTGACCATAAGTAACACGTTTATGTGAAGATTTATCATTTAGTCAAAGAATGGATATATTTGGATTGTCATATATTATTTAAATTTTAATTGTCTAAGATCTTTTATCGTTTTTTATTTCAAATATACCACTTTTTTCTCAATAGCCTGAGCGAGTAGAAAAGGCTGTCATAGAAGATATGACTGTCAGCAAAGTCAACGCACAAATCATTGAGATGATCTATAATAAGATAGGCTTGGCGAGAAAAGCATTAGAAGTGATGCCAACCGGACTGGACGAAAAAAGCGCCAGGCTTTTCATCATAGATTTTATCATCGAAGCTTTACCTCCAGAAGCAGTAAGACACATATTTATCCTAAATTATTATAGAATATATGTTCATTTCTAATTTTAGGGCCTTATTTTAAAATTATTAAAAATAAAATCTAAATTTTCAGCTAAAATCATTAATTTTTAGTTAAACATTTTCCCCTCCACTTAGTAAACGATTCTTGATTTTATACGATTAAAAACAAACAATCAATTTTCATTTCACATATTAGAGCGATTATTGGAAACATTTTTTATAAAAACAGCTTTCTTCAAAAATCGTAGTACTATTTTCATTAAAAGTTACATTTTTCAAAAAATTGTTACATTATAAATATATTTATAATTGATTGGATTTGACTTAATTTTCTATAACCAATTTCATACATTTTTTTTTCGATTTCAAATTATGAATATGAATTCTGATATTTAGTTTCCAGTTACATAAATACATCCGCTTGATAATGAATTTTGTTTCGTAAGAAAAGAAGAGCATTCATTCTCGATATATATATAAAAAAAGGTTAATTTGAAAATATTTGTTTTTCATCCCTGTTTTGATGTGATACATTTCGAATCGTCACTGTATAAGAAATATTATTAAAGACTGCTTTTGGAAGATTTAAAGCTGTTTGAAATAATCTTTTTTACGATTCAATACATGTAATAAGAGTAAGACTTAATCTAAGTTTTTTCTTTGATGATTACTTATTAACTAAAGTATTAGTTTTTGATGTTAGGCTGGCTAACAATCCAAACAATCCACTTTAAAACTAAGTATGGACTTTTAAAAAAGGTTATATTTTTTAACACTCATCGGATGACAAGAACACTAGTAGTTTAACATCCAGAGGAAGAGCAAGGAAACAATCTTGGCCCTGAATGTCAAAATATGGGGGAACATACATAACATGGGATCTACATTAATGTATGTACTTTTTAAAGGCAAATTAAATTACCGATGGTGGAGAGCTGTTTGTCACTTCATAAGCTACTGATAATAATTAAGACCTAAAGAAATGTTATATAATTCGCGTCGCTTACTCTCACTATGCCACTGCGGGTCATCATCATATAAGGCACTAGAGCTTCAATTTTTCATACCTATATATTAAGAGGTTAAGGTTTTTGATGCATTGCGGCGTATGGATCCGGAGCCTCAATTTTCTGTTCCATTGCAGAGTCCGTCATTGGACGGAAAGTTTTCGAACTGGATTAAGGAGTTATCTTCCCATGATGAAAATCCATTTAAATTAAGTACTACTTCGGTGTCATTCTTAACATTTTGTATTAAAATTATACAAAATAATGCAAAATTCAATGTAAAAACTATTACAACACAAAAATAAACCGATATTACAAGATGTACTACTTTGCTTCTGCAGTTTTTTCAAAAATTTACGGTTTTATTCTTAATAGTGACTATTTATTTACGATTCAAAGTACTGTCCACCGCTAGCAACTACTTTTTTGGCAATTATCGGATAGCATTCCCAAAAAATGATGAGTCCTTTGGGTCGATCCATGAATCAATCCATTTTTAGACTTCTTCACGAAATCTGAAATGCTAAAAAACCTGGCCATCAATCAAAACATATGGTAGTCGGAAGGATCAACGTCTGGAAAGTACGGCAGGTAGGATAAGAACTCCCATTTTAGAGTTTCCAAGTATGCCTTGATCGGTCTTGAGAATATGTGACATAGCATTGTCATTCTGGAGAGTAACTTTGCTGAGTCTCTCTTGGTATTGCCACCGTTTATCCTTCAACGTAAGGCTCAAACGCACCAACTGCTTTCACTGTTCGATTGCGAAGCATTGAAATCATGAAACATTCATAACTGTGAATGGTAAAAAGCTTGAGTAATTCTTGCAAATGAACCGTGCGTAGGTACTGTCATCATATATAGAAATAAGTAAAACGCTTCCTATGCGTTGCTGGCTAGTCAGTTCTAAACATTAGCTCATGAGGAAGAATGCATTTCCATTCATAAATTTCTGCAGGATTACTGTTTATTTCTGTGCTTTCTACGTATGCTGATAGTTTCTACATTAAATTTTTAATTAACATGCATAAAGTTGAGATTTAAATGTTAACGTAAGAGTTGAAGATCTAAGTTACAAAATTATTGCGCAAATGGCATGACCAAACTGCCATGCGCATGAATTGATATAATAATGCCGTTAAATTGTGTCTATGATTGAATATTATCCAGTAATTTATTAATTAGAATACATTAATGAGTTTTTTACTATTTTATTTTATCCCAATAGACCGTTTTGGGTTTTTCTAAGGGTACGATGATCTATTAAATAGTGAACATTTACGCAATACTAGATCACTTGATAACTCTAACGGTATTCCATTTACCTTTCTTCGATTTTAACCACATCATTTTATCTTATGATGTACCTATCATGGCTTATGAACTTTCAATCACAACCCCACGAAATGGTATATTTCCCAGTTAAATAAAAAAAAAATTGGAATAATTAATAGTATTTGAAACAAATTTGCTAAATATTTCGGTCTTGTATTTTAATCTATAAAATGCTGAAAAATACACATATCTTTGAATAATTATTTGATGAATAATGAATAATATATATTGAAATCCATATTTCGCATTCATTCTAAAAAATTTGAAATTTTTCAGTTATTGGAAGTTTTACGATAACAATTAATTCCTAGAGTTTTTTTTTTAATTTTTTTTCCATTTTTTATGACTGGTTTTTTTTCTTTTCGCATTACTGATAAGTTATTTTTTTATATTAATGGGTCAATGGCTGATTATAATCAAGGTAATTTCTTTATCAAAAATCGGTTAGTTAACCCTTTAAAAGGCCATTTTTTTCTAATCATGGTATATATTAAAACATTTTTTGAATTGAGATTGGTTTAAGAAAAGTGATTCATTTGATATTTGATATAGATATATTTAATTTAATTAATTAATCGATTTGGTTAATTAACAATTAAGAAACAAACCACGACACACATTTTGTGTGAGATAAGAAATTGCAGTATATAAGTTTCTGTCTTACTGAAAAATTTGTCAGAATTTATGCCAACTCAGATAACTTCATACAAAGATTGAAGAATTTGGTGGGAAGCATACTTCCCATGTCCCTAGAAAGGGGTATTTTCTGTTTTAACTTGAAGTAGTCACGAGGCACAGTTTTTTTTTCCTTGAATTATTATATATATATCTTTATTCAAATTTGCAGATATCTTATAAACTTCCTTAAAAATATTTAAACCATCTGTAGGGAATTATTTGTTTCACTATAGATTAAACAATGCTGTTACTTTTATTGAATTTATTTTGAATATTTTGAATTAATATTTTACATGGAGGTAACTGTTTTTTTTTTTTTTTTTTTTTTTTGCTTCATTCCAGAAACAATACGTTCGATTCGATGAGAATGGTTACATGATTCCATTGAAGAAGACTGAAGACGGACGATATACTTTTAAATCCAACATAAATGGTTTGCAAAATGCTGTAAAAAACGCAGAACAATCAGATGAAACTGAGAAGGGGAGGGTGTTTGAAGGACCAATCTGCTTCATATATGGGAAATTATCTCCTTTTCAAGTGTGAGTAGAATGAACCTTATTCTGAAAGCTTTTTGTTTGTTTGTTTTTATGACCATTAATTCTATTTTCAGTATTGATTTTTACAGTTTGCTTTGAAATATATAATAATAAATCATAAAAAAGGGTATTTCAATGATAAATACAAAACAGTTGGAAAGAAAATGAGCTGATAAAATTAGATCAGTTCAGCCAACAGTGCGTTTTAAATCTAGATCTTCAATGTTATGCGTATGCACGGAAAATCATATTCAAGCTATAATTGCAGATCAGGATAAAGTATCAAGATAAAAGTTCTTTTAACACAGATTGTCATTTCTCACGGCAGATTTCAGAAAAGAAACTTATTTTGATTTATTATAAACTATCTCCGGCAGGATAGACTTGAACTGTTGTTAAGTACTGTGCTGCACTTTCATAAAACTTTTGAAAAATTTCTGATGTTTTGGTCTCCGTATTATTACAAGAAAACAATATTTAATATAATATCACTGTATTCCTCTTACCGTGTGCTAATTGTTGCATTTTTCTGGCAACTGCTTTTCATTTGTCTACTTGTTAGTTTAATTTACTACATCATAGGTTTGTTTTGTGGATATCATTCTCGCACGGAAATTAAATATATAGACACAAGTTATTGGTTTTTATTGGTCCTATACAGGGTGTCCCATAAATATTGGGACAAACTTTAAGGAGAGGTAGGGGACATCACAAGGATTCAGATTTGCATAGCAACCCGTGGTCCGAAACGCCTTCATTCGGCGCTAGATGGCATTGTTCACAGTAGCATATACGGAAGCAGACCTGCAATCCCTCAATCATTTGAGCTGCGATCGCCCGCAGATGCGATACCATGGGGATTCTCGCCAGCCCATAAATGCGCATTGTGTTAGTTGAACATCCTATCATTTAACTATGCGTAACATCATGCTCTTCATCCATCATTTAAACATAAAATGGGAAATTCGCATCTTGGCAACATTGATCGAGATACCACCGTGCAAAACGTTCACGAGGTGGGTAATCTGCGGGGAGCAGTAATTGTACGCTTTGCAGATGGTATGGGTGTAAGCCTTCAAGCTGCAAAACACGATGAAGACTATTCTGAGATCATCCAACGGCAGTAGCGACGGCTCGTACGCCGGCACTCGGATTTCTTCTAACGGTATCCAATACATTTTCTTCCATCCTGGGAGTAAAAGTCACTCGTGGCCTGCCCTCACTATTTCTATTACCTCGTAACGACCCATATTCACACAAATTACTGAACATCCGGCGGTCCGCTGCATCTCTCTGTGGGTACCTTTCCCGATACAACCTTTCAGCCGCTCTTGCAGTCCCTTCTGCCAATCCATAAATCAGGTGCATATCTGCCAGCTCCGTGTTCGTAAAACGTTCCGTACTCCTCTGCGAGCGATTGCAGCTCAAATGGCTGAGGGATTGCAGGCCTGCTTTCGTATATGCTACTGTGAACAATGCCATCTAGCGCCGAATGAAGGCGTTTCGGACCACGGGTTGTTATGCAAATCTGAATCCTTGTGATGTCCCCTACCTCTCCTTAAAGTTTGTCCCAATATTTATGGGACACCCTGTATAAGTTGCATTATTATATTAAATGCTTTCAAAACAGCAGAAACTGTAGTAATCGAGAGTATACCACACCATTTGCAACCATCGTCATAATACATATGTGGGTGGTTATGGATAAATTCAACTTGATCCAATCCAATTTGAAGATGCAGAATCCTTTATATTCTTGGATATAATCACTTTGCTGGCCTGAGTAAATTAATCATATTTCAGTAAAAATAATATAGGATTTGGGTTGTCATGTAAATGTCATAGGGTTGTATGTCATAGGAACAAAATTTATTTTTTACAAGTATGGAAGTGTGTAGTGACTTACTTTTATATAATAGCATAATTAAAATGTATTACTGATTTTAAATCGGCAGTTTTTCTGCTTCATTTGCTTTTATATCGGGCTCTTTACAGAAAGTACACAAGCTATTTCATCGTATAAAATCTTTGAGTGTGTTTCTGCACAATATGATTTATTAGGATTCAGTGTCATTAAATGAAATTAAGTCAAACAAAGTTCTGAATTGTTTTTTTTTCATTTAATTATAAACAAAACATTGATTTTGTAAACAGATTTATAGACACCCTCTTAACTATATTCCAAAAGACAGTGATTTGCCAAAAAACTTTATCAAAACCGAGAAAATTGTGCAATTCCTACTGTGCTACTTATTATAGTGTATTCTTCATGCTTGTACTCATGAACTTATAATTTCAGATCTAAGGATGAAGAAGTTATCAAAAAGGTGTTTCCCAATGCTGAGTTGGTGGGCGTTGAGGGGGCAACTCACACAGTCCACAACGACTGCCCTGCTGAATTCAAGGAGACTGTCCTCAACTTCCTGCTAAAAGAATAGAGACATTCCTCCTGAAGAATAAATTAACGACTGTGATTCTTTTGCTACTGCTTGAATGAAATTCATTATTTAATGTTATAAATCTCTGGAATCCCATTTTCATTCTGTAATAAAGAAAATGGTATATCGGTGTTATTTTTCTCTTTATAATTGTTCACAGTAACTCTAGTTGTTAGCAAGTGGGTATAGTTATAGACAGTGATTTGCTTAAGATTAGTGAAGGAAAATGGCTCTCTGTTTAAATATGAATTTTTATAGCATCTTTTACTATTATTTAATGACAATTTCTGTTAAAATATTTCTTTTGCGCCCTAACCGATTATGATAATAGACTGAACTATTGAATAGGCGTTGTCAAGCACAAAGTATAGCTTCTCCTACATTTCCAATTGACTGATTAGCATATTTGTCCTATTTTTAAACTATATTAAAGCTTGTGTGCACCCGACCACCCTGCTACCACTGAACGAAGCGCCATCGACAGAATTTGTTGTGGCCGACTTCTGCCTTTAGCATAACCCGTCCATAACACTGGTCGATTCACCAAACTGGCATCATCTTCGAGGCAGTTAGCCCCCTTCCCAGCCACAAAGTGGTCAATCACTAATATTCCTTCTCATATTCTTGTGCATCTATCTTCCTGTTACACAAGGAGCAGTGTTACATCATGACTATTTTAATTATGTGTCGCATTACGTATATTATTTTATTTAAAGTCAATGCTCATGTTTTCCTTCATTTTCTCGAATATTTCTATCGTGTGGCTCGTTTTGAGTTTGCATTTGTGGCAACAGCATTTCTTGCATACATCGTCACTGTCGGCTTACACTATACATCGATACGATACTTTATCAAAACCGAGAGGGCCTTTATCATCAGTAAGCCAATTGTTGATGCATTAGATTCAGTATTTAACATTCCGGGGTTTTTAAATTAAGTCGGTTTTCAATTAGCTTTTATGTGTATAAAAGTTTGAATTGTTATCTAAATCCGTTGATTATTTCAAATCCTGTGCAAGACGGTACAACGTAAAATAACTTTCGGTGCTTTATTTTTCGGTAGGTATCGCACTTTAGAGATGACTGCCGGTACAGTATGCTCTTTGTGCGCATACATTCATAGTATTGGACAAAAAATCCCATATCCATTTAACACATCTACATGGAATAATACATCTTCTTGCTAACCGATTATGTTCAAAATAGGATCGATATCTAATTCTGACCAAAATCCATATGATTGTTTGTAGTGTTTGGAGTTATCAGTTTCATATACACAAGAAAAACAAGTTGGAGCACAGCTTATATTTGAATTGATTAGATAGTTGGATTTCTCAACTTTATAATTTTGGTGAAGGCCATGTACTGCATTTAGGCATTATGAACGCATTTAGCGCATAATGTATTTGAGTTATAGCTTTCTCCTACGCATGAAGAAAAAGAGAACCAAATTTTTGATGATTCAAAATCCTGATAAAACTATGCACTAAATTTCATCAATTTAGTTTGTTGCAATTATCGTGTTTATATACAGAAAGATGTACGGACTGAAAAATTTCCTATTTAATCCAAAATTTATATAATATGCTGTTTTGGATCGAATTGCCTTCTAGATTGTGTCTTTGAGTTGCATTTTTTCTATGTTTTTGCAGAATAAAGGACGGGCATGGTTCCGAAAATGTATTCTGCATGCTCAAGCAAGTCTAAAATATGAAAATTCATCTAAATCTGGAGTTTGAAATCTTTTGACATTTTCTTTATCTATTCCATACTCTAGAAAATGGAAAAGGCAGTGCCGTGAAACTCTTATCTCATCGAAATACAACAAAAGGCAGAATCTCACACTACAGATAACTGTCATTTCATATCTGTGATGCTTTTTTTTTGTACCTTTACGTTGCCATTTTCACTACACGGTGCCAATGTTCTTGCATTTCGTTTTATCAAATCTGAGATAAACATTTGCTTTCATTGAAGCTATTCTTTGAACTAACGGTCTTCATGTAGTCCATCATTTGGATTTATAGAATGTTTTTACCAGTTAGAGTCAAGATAAGAATAAGAGAATTCAGTGGTTGGGATTTTATAGAATAGGTTCTCAAAGTATAGCACAATTTTCCTTTTCAAATTAAATTTTAAATCAAGTTTTGAAGGTTGTGTTTACGTGTATATCATAAAATTGAAGCAGAGAAAAAAAAAATCAAGGTATTATTATACAAACCTGTAAGGATCGTCCAGAGAAAGCTTCGAAATTCCATGATTCTGTTTCTAGCAATCAACATTCCTAGCAAATTTCGTACAAATATAGACAAAATTTTAGTACGAAAAAAATGGAAGGGATGACAAATTGACTCATATCATTTAAGTATAAAATAAAAAGGTATTATATGGCAAATGAGGTATTAAAAACAATGACTCACATACTGATAGAATATTTTTACAAAACATTCGAACAAATCTTGCCTTAATGTCATATTAGATGAGTATTATTTTATTCAATTCGAGTACGACAGATAATGTTTAAACAATTAGTTCAACAAAGGAAGGATATTTATTTTTACGTTATCATTTCTTTGAAGTTTTGATGAAAATTTTATATTTTAGGCAAATTGAATTTAAAAAAAACTGGAAATGAATTTGTCTGTCTGTAATTGGAACTAAAAATGCGTCAAAGTAGATTAATAAAATTGGTTAAATGGTCCTACATACTTTTATAAAATTATGCTAATTTTGAATCAAATCTATCGACGGGAAAAGGCTCATCGATATATTTAAATTGTTATTCTGTATTATAAAGTTGTAGAGAATTGGTCAAATTCAAAAATATCTTTTGTAGTTGTTGTTCTCGTAGTATCAGATTAATTTATACGTTTGGCATTTAACATTGATTTCTTTGACTGCTCCACTCATGTACAAAGCAAAATGTATGAGCATGTAATTATGTGCAATTAATTGTGACAAAGATAAAAAATAATATTTACCAATAAAAACTTTGTAATCAAAGTAATATCACTAAATTATCATTATTATTATTTTAATTTTCAGATTTTATGAATATTTTTTATCAGATAATAATTTTGATGTCAGAACTAGAAAATAAGAAAATTATGAAATCAAGAAAGATACTATAAAGTGGAACGGCTAGCGAAAGTTTTTACAGCATTTTCTTTCCCTTGCTTTCTTTCGTCCCCCCCCTCTTTCTTTTTCCCTAAATAACAAACTAGGATAGTTGTATCCCAAACCTTTCTTGCATATTTCATAGTAAAGATAATATTCTAATCCCCCTCCCTCACGCATAAAAATGAAAGACTTTGAATAAGGCCGTGAATGCTATAAGTACTCAGATTTTTATTTTTAAATTCCTACACTTGAGAATTTTGCGCTTCCAATTAAAGTGGCGAAAACTAAAATAAATTTTAGAAGATTTATTTCGATCGATTGAGACCTAAATTTGACATTTTTAGTAATAAAGTCAGATCCGAATTTCTGTCATATAAGCTGTTGTGACTTAAAGCTATCTTGTTTAGATGCATGAAAATGTATAGATCCCCTTGATGATTTGTTTTAAAATTTGAGGCGGGTCCACAGATAGTAAAATTGTGTTACATATTTTATTCACCTATCTCTTTGCGTTTTGGAAGCCGCGGTGGCCTGGTAGCACGGTTTCGGCTCGTGAGTCTAGGGTTTCAGGTTCGAGACCCAATTCCACTGAAGAACCGTCGTGTAGGGGGTGTCTGGTGCAAGCTAAATCCGTCAGGGCGAAACGTCCTCCCGCTGGTGTGGTGCGGAGAGGGGGGGGGGGTACCAGCTCAGGTGTCGTACTCGTCATCTGACCGCGGTTCAAAATTACGAGGTCCGTCCCAAAATAGCCCTAGTGTTGATTTACAATGAAACGTTAATATAACTAAACTAAACTAAACTTTGCGTTTTGTAGATATCGTGTTCGCTTTCATTCGGATAAAGATAGACAAACAATCTTCCTGTAGATGACTTTCATCCAAAATTGGTAGAAATGTACAAATTTGGTATAGAGACCTTATACCAATCGTCTATCTCTAAACGCTTATCGCATTCACGGATATAACTGGCATAATTCCAAAAAATGTGTTTTTCGGATTTCTGAATTTGGACATAGGTCAAAATCTTGAATTTAAATTTTTTTGACTATTACAATGCTTTTAATTTGTATATTTCATGTACTGGAAGGTACAAATAATCATTTGCTTCAAACGCCTGAAAAATTATCCAACAGTCGCGCATCGCTTGACGTGTATCACGCGACTACGGTTTGATGTCATTCAACTTATCGCTTCGTAAATCGCGCATTATATTTCTCGCGACATCTTTTATATACAGCTTTGATCCTTAATTAAAGTTTTTGAAACAGTGATGAAGTAAACGATTAGTAACTTTAGAATAATGAAATGTGGAAATTTTTTCCTAAAATAATTACTTTCATTGCAGATACTTAAAATAGCTCTCGGAAGTTAAATGTATCTACACTGGGAAATATGATATTTAGAAGTAAAACACCGGACTTAGCAAATGATTAGATCTTGATACGAATGATAAGAACTGGCAACATTTCCTTTTTCCCCTGCTTGTCTTATAAAAAGTAATCGTGCTATGAGCGGTAAGTGGATTCGTTATGCTTTGTCTTTCTCTTTAGAAGTATTCTAATTAATTTTGATTTAAGTATGGAAAAATTGTAATGGATATTTTATACCAAATTAGAGGTACCAAAATAATAGTAAAATCTACTTAAGCATATGTAAATAATACGCTGTGTGTCGATACCTAAAACACAAAGAATGTAATGATCTTTTGCAACACTGCTCTATGTTCCATTAATGTTCAATATACTAGCAATATTATTTAACTGTATATACAGTAAAGTTATTTTAACAATTTATACCAATTTCAAATTAAATTTACTAATTTTATTTTAATATTTGATTTGATTTGATTTGATTTACTAATTTTATTTTAATATTTGATTTGATTTGATTTACTAATTTTATTTTAATATTTGATTTGATTTGATTTACTAATTTTATTTGATTTTAATATTTGGTTAATATTGATTGAAAAATTTCTGAATGCGACTGACATTTTGATTTATTTCATAACTAACAGCCGTTGGCAACTAGTTAGTTCGCTTGGAATATTGATTATGTTTCTTTCAATTAAATCTCTGTATGACTTGACATGTATGATTCTATCGGAAAAGAATTTTGAATTGAAATTGAAACTGAAAATAGAAAAAGAGTTATTTTATTTACCATACATTCTGCTTTTTCTATAAATAGACCCTGTCACTGAGCTGAAGTTATAAGTCAAAACCAACATTTAATTGCACGTTGTGTTATCAATACTTCACTTTTTAATTCCACACTTATAATTGGTTCAAACATTCAATTAGCGAGGGGACACAATTTATATATATTATGTGAAACATACTTATAAAAAATTTTTTAATGATAACTACTAACATTCATCTTTCTGAATTGATTTCCTAGCATACTTAGTATCTTAACTTTGTTTATAGAAACACACAAAAATTAAGAGAAATAAAATTGGAAAGCAAAAAACTCGCATAGATATTGCAAAAGAATATGAACATATGAACTATATATCCATGTTTTAGCTTTCATTTTTAAGAGCGGAAGAAAACATGCAATTAAATATTTATAGATGTGATGAAAACGTTTGAATGCAACAATGAAAAGTATTACTGCTAATTTAACAAAATATTACTTTAACCCTTTAAAGGGCCATTTTTTCCTAGTCATATTATGTTAAAATATTTTTAGGCTTGAAATTAGAATAAGAAAAGGGATTCATTTAGCTTATTATATAAATTTAATTTGATTCATTAATTAATTTGGTTAATTAATAATTAAGTAACAAATCAAGACACATCATTTTGTCTGAGATAAAGAACTGAAGCATCTAAGTTTCTGACTTACTAAAAGAATTTGTTAGAACTTACGCCAACCTACATAATTTCATACAAAGATTGATAAATTTGGTGGGAAGCATACTTCCCACGGCCCTAGAAAGGGTTAAAAAATTGCCAGCATTAAGCGAAAAAACATCATACTAAATATAATTTGTTATTATTTAAAAGAAAAATTTTTGAGTTTTAAAACGGTATAAAAGCATTTTTTGAGCAGAAGCATTTCACTGAAAAATCCTAAAATCATGCTTGGTTTTTTACTTAAATACTAATGAAAAATTTTTAGAAAACGCTTCCAGAAAAAACATGCCTATCTTCCTAATTTGGCAGCTGTATGTCAACTACCATGAAGAGCGCCATCATGCACATATGCAAATGCATGAAAGCGTTCTTCTTATTGTTAATAGATATTTAAATGAATATTAGTCAATATACTTATTTTTTGATACTTTAAAACCTTACTCATTCGTCAATATTTATTTATTTAATTAATTAATTTTTAAATATTTTAGTCATTACTTTTTTCCTAATTTTTTTTATCTCATTTGAAGAACCAAGCCATAAAATATTGTTTTACATCCTATCAATTACTGTTACTATTGTAGCTAATGTATGCTTTGGTGGCAACTTTTTAGTATCTTAAAATAATTTTTTGACAGTTATTTTAATTGTTTATTTTTATTGGCAATTTAAAGCCATTTCTAAGATTTCACATAATTCCAAATAAAAATGGCGAGAACGATTCTACATTGCTTGATTTTTTTTTTATTTATCAATAGACGCTAAACAAATTTATATAAATAAATGCAAAAAACTATAAATTATGTCACAACTTCGATTTAATTTTTCATTAAATTCAGTAAAAACGTCATTTATTTAATGGTTTTTCTTCCTTCTTCTTATTTTCTTTACTTTATTATAATTTTTCCATCTTCAAATCGAAAATATAGAAAATAAATAATTTGATTGATAAATTATTGAAAATTAATTGAAAAAAAAACCCCAGAAATAATTGAAACGTTGTTGTAAACTTTTGATAGCGTTACAAAAAAAAAAAAAAAAAAAAAAAAAAAAAAGATTCGTTTGGGAAATTGTTCTTTTAACAACATCGAATTAATGAATCATTACCATTGACTTTGTGGTGAAAGCTTATAAACCAGTTAACAGCTACGCTACACGAGCAATTGCTTTTGTATTGTGGTCATGTTACTGGGCTGCGAGCCACAAGGTCCCAGATTCTATCCTCGGTCAATTCAATTCGCCACAACTTGCTGTAACATCCTTATTCTGCCTACCGGATGCACATTGAATTTCAACATTAAATTTTCGAGGCACTTTTATACGAAAATATTTATTCATTATCTGTTTAATAAAATGTTTCCTAGTAATTATTGACATCTCTTGCATAAAATTAAGATGTGACTTTTTTAAAGTAGTACTTTACAATCTTTATAATTACGAGAGGCATTATTCTGAAACCGATTTCTAACAAAATAGCTTACAAATTGTCATGTCTAATATACATTAGGATGGAAAATATGCATTACTACGTTTCGGAATATGAGATGATAGATTCAGATTTTCTTAAAAAGCAAAAAATCTTGCATAATATTTGTACAACCATAAACAATATTAGAAAAATTATACACAATCTCTACTATTTAAAGTTAAATCAATACACAATGTTAACCAGTTCGCTTTACGTCATACTATGAAATGCTTCAACTCCAATTCAAATTTTCAATCCTTGAAGCTTAAAAAAACATCTGGCGAATCAAGGCAGTCTGCTCTATGCTTGATGAATAACGCAATTGCATTTATAATGTAACTGTGATGTGACAAGAATTAATCCCATTTGTCTATTTGTCTCGTCATCGATGGGAGGAGTCAGATCCCCCAACCTATCCAGGACGGCGAGATCCAACCACCATGCCGGAAGCATCTCATCCTCATTTCGAGGTACCCCAACTTCAATAATTACTAGGGGGTTAGCAACTATGAAAAAATAAAATCCCAGAATAATCTTAAAAGCAACTGCGGGAATGAAAAGGAATTCAACACGAAAATTGTTTTGGGATAACTTTTATTTACAACAAAGGGTTTATACACCTAATTAACACGAAATATTGTACGGTTTAGTTTAGTTGTATTAATATCCCGTTTTAAAGCAACACTAGAGCTATTTTTGGGACGGACGTTGTAATTTTGAACTGCAGTCAGGTGACGAGGAAGACACCTGAGCTGGCACTCCCCCCCTCTCCAAGCTTCCACATCACATAAGTGGGAAGATATTTGGCCCCGATGTTATTTAACGTGCACCAGACCCGCTTACTCGATGGTTCTTCGGTGGAATTGAGTCTCCAACCTAAAACGAAATATTGTACGATATCCCTACGATGATTTTTGGTATTCTAAATACCGGCCGATATCGTGAAGATATATAAAAAAAACTGTTGTTAGGCCTTCTGTGTAACAGGAAGTACAATTGTAGCATGAAAAAAACAGTGGATTTCTGCATTTACAATTTCTGGCGTTTTTTTACAAAACAAATATATAAACAAAATAAACCAGCGCGAATATTCTCATTCAACATTCTCATATTTTTAGAAAATATAGCATCTTTTTTTCGGTTGTCTATAAAAGTCGCTCATAAAGAAAGAAATAAACTCTCCAAGGTCACAGCAATGAAACAAAATGAGTCCGCCTTCTTCAATACTCGTCCTTTATGACTTAATCTATTGCATTTTGAGTTTTGTTATATAATGGAGAAAAGCAAGAACGAATCCCGAACGTCCTCTCTGGGTCCATTTTTTGCAAAATGGCATCTCAAATTCCATTTGTCTAAGTCATTGCGTTTTTGAGTTATTTTGCTCATATATATAAATCGGCAGATAGATGATCTCTTTAATATTATTAAACATCTACATTTCTGGTGATAAAAGTATGTACCAAATTTTACCTATCTAGATCATTTGTTTTTGAGTTATAGTATTTACATGCACATGCGCTGGCAGATAAGCTTTCTTTTGCGGATATCGCGTAAAATTTCATAAAAATTTACGAATTTGTCGATAAGACTACTTACTAAATATCATCCCTTAGCTCAACGCGTTTTTGAGTCAATTTATATTAATATTAACATATTCAAAGATAAATAAATATAATTGCAACCAGCAGGAATAAATTCTCCATTTTTTTTTTTTTTTTGTATAATCTTTAGTAAAGATATTATCCTCCATTCTTCGATATAAATTTTTAGCTTTTGAGTATAGATCTAGAACGCCTCCAGTACTCACATTTTTACTTTGTGATTCGCGTGCATGAGCGTTTGGTGATTGGTAATATAATGAAGAAAATCGAGTATGCTTTTTGGACATTTTTTCTTTTGGAAAAAGTTTTCGACTAATTGAAATTCAAATTGACATAGAATGACAACTTTAGTAACAAGATCTTATCCTTGTTAGCACAAGGTATTATTGCACAATTGATTATCCACTATGTTGTTCGATATTTTGAATTCCAGACAATATCGTGAAGATATCGTAATTATGTTATATGGCATTTTGTTTTAATGTTGATCTCAAATATCAAAACTTGAATTGTTGAGTTTTTGAGTTATTGCGTGGTAATACAGGGACAACAGGTGACTAGAATGTTGAAGGATTTGGTTTAAAATTTGAAAATGTTTTATTTATATGTTAAAACTGTATACTAATTCCTATTCGTCTACCTCTTTAGGTTTTATATAGTTATCATGTTTATTTGTATTCTAACAGTTAGACAACTAGGGACTTCCTCTGAATAATGTATTTTGTTCATAATTGGATAGAATACTAATTTTATTTTGATTCACCTAAATTTCATATGTCTGATTTAAAATTACTTAAATTATTGCGTTTTCAGACATGTATAATCCTATATAAGAAAGTAGAAATCGATTTTTTTTTATTAAAACACTTTTTATTTATTTTTAACTGAAAATGTGTAACAGCATTTCAGAATTAACATCCAATAATCTACAAAGCGGATAACGAATTATCCAGGAAATAGAAATTAAAATTATCCTTGCTTTGATTCACATAACCTATATTGGAATGAGACAAACCACATTCCATCAATAGAAAGACATGAACCAATTTTTTTTTCGTTTACGAAGACTTTTCCCCGACTTTTTTGATATGACTACCTCGGAGTATTTTTCTGAGACTGACTACTTTGTTCTAGTGCGACAGAATGACAAACTCCCTCTTGTCTCAGTTCTTAAAAGAGTAAAGAAATAGGCTCGCGCATAAAAAAATTGGAGAGCTTAATTAATACTTGCGGATTTAAAAAATATTTTTTATCAATTTGTCTTAAAAATATTTCCATGTATAATTCTTTTTTTTCTTCCTTTCTTTTCTTTTACTCAAAGACTGACATGACTAAGAGAATGCGAACCTGAATACAGGATTTCCCAGCTTTGCAACTAGGATCTTTTACCTGTTGTGGGTGATACGAACCAATTAGAAACAAGAGTAAAACCAGCTTTTATAGAAAGCTATGTAATTCTTCTTGTTGACTGTTGACAGTAAAAAAGAAACTGTACGATCAAACCGGTGTCTCCTCATATTTTATTTATTTCTTCAGATCATACTATTGTTCTCAGCAATGTCAGAGTAAGTAATCTCTTTGAAATTTTGAATTACTTTTGATGAATTTCTTTATTTTTATTTGTTTATTGTAATATTTTGAACTAAAATGTATAAGGATTTTTCAGACAGATTTGAAAGCCCGCGTCATTCCTACCGCCAATTAAGAATTTAATTACTTCCGATGCGAGGTGTAATGACAGCGGTAGATTGAAACTAAGTATTTAAATATGATTTAAAATTGTTCAGTTGCATTTTATTTGTGAACATTGAAATCATTACACACTTTATTTTTTTTATGTGTATAGTAAAAATTTAGCAAGATAATTTTTAGTATTAATTTTCTTATGTAAATTAATTTTAATAAACTAAATGTCAAAATTGTGTATTTGAAAATGGTTATCTTATTTTAAATAAGTGAAATATATATATAACAGAAATTATATTTGATCTGATTTCATATTCTCAATTCTATATCAGTGGAAAATATGATATATTAGACCAAGTTTTATTTATTACTTTAAAATGCATGAATATTAAAAATATTAAAGGGGGCATGTAACAGTTATTTTATAACTGTTACATACATACCTTTAATATTTTCTACTATCCATTTTCCCAGTTTATTAAAATATTTATTAAATAATATGTAATGCATTTACTTAGTTTCTAGACAGAACATGTTATTTACTAAATGATAGTATTAATTGCATTATTATTTTAAAATCATTACTTTAAATCATTTTAATTTTATTATTACTCTTATTACATGAAGTTTTAATATAGGTTAAGTTTTAAGATGAATCATGTAATCAAGTTATTTATTTATATAAATGCATAGAATTATAATTAATATTCATTTCAATTTTTCAAATTAAGTGATGAAAATTATATATTTGATGTCATAGACAAAACAAATTTGAATGTATTTTCAATGGCCAAACATTATAAGATAGATTTAAAAATTTTATATGAAAATTAAATTATAAAATGTGGATATTGTTCCATGATTTTGTGATGATAAAGGAATATAGTATTTGTTTTATTTACTAATATTAGAGTTACAAAAAAAATGAGTGATTATTCTTTAAAATATTGATATATTTTTTCCATATTTCAGCAGTAAAGCTGTGACATTAGCATTCATTTGCTGCAAACCTGACAAAATAAATCCTGATCTCTCTTCTATTATTTTGCATCATGGTTGTATGAGTTCTAAAGAAAGGTGGAGACCTGTTCAGCAAGACTTGGCAAATTCTACAGGTAGAATTGTAAGTGATTTGATAAGAAAATTTATTCAAATGCAGTGTGCTGTGTCTTATATTTGCATAACAATAGATTTCTTCCATTTCTGTCTCTTTGCTTCATTTGATGATGAATTAATGCTTTTTGCCTTTTTTTTACATATGTTTGTTTTATTTTTAATACATATTTTGTTAATTTTATAAATAAAATTTATCTTGATAAGTTGACAGGATTAAGTTGATATATTATCTATTTAATTCAGTTAAATCTGTTCAATTTCAAAACTGATGTATTGTAATGTTCATTGAATTTCTTTATAAGAATCAATTCTATAGAGGCTAGTTACATAACATTCATACAGAAATTTACTTAACTATTAGACTATGTCTTTACCAATAATGTTTCCTTAAGGATTTCACTTCATCCATGTTCACTAGTAATTTGCAATTTTTTTTTTTTTAACTTTGCTGTTGGAATTGTATTATGAGATTTCAATTTCTCTAAACAAAAAAAGGAGGTGTAGATTATTAAATTGATTTCTTTTGCATTAAAAAGTGAAAATTGGCATACTTTTAAACTTAAAAGAAAAAAATAGTTGCTTTAGAAATGTTCTCTTAAATGAAAACAAATAATATATTAAAAAATATGTATTTACAAAAGAAAAAAACTGTGTTACTTACAATTAATTTTATATAAATTTTATTTCAACTTGCAGAATTACTTGTGAATTGCATTATATGTATGCATTTTGAAACTTTGCGTGCTGAAATATCTTACTTTTAAAATATTCTAAATCAGAATTTCTTACAACATTTTATATGAAATTTATTTCAACTTTCAGATTCACTTATAAATTACATTTTACATATACATTTTGAAACTTTATGTTAAAATATATTATACTTTAAAAATATTCAAAATTAAAATACTTTATTTTAATGATACTTTTAAAATATTCTTTGGATGAAACCAATTGCCAAAATTTATGTATAAATTAACTTTAAAAAAACACACACTATTTTTAAATTTAATTTATACACTTCTTTTTTTGAAATTTATTTTAATATGTAGTATTAATTATGAATTCATATTTTTAAGAAAGAAAGTATAGCAAAGATATATATATACACACATACATACAAGGCATTACATAGATAAATATAACTATGTATTTATCTGAAATTTTCTGGAAGGAATTATTTTAGTTAGTTTATTTTTTTATATTGTTATTTTTATAGAAAGAATGAATTATTGCTTATTAAATAGCCTGAAAATATAATATTGATGGCAAAGGCCAGCATTAATATATTTTAAATATTGTCAGTATCTGAATCAGTTTTTTTTATTATTCATAATAAATAGTATAATAGAAAGTTAATAATATCATCAATGCAACAGAAATACAAAATTTATTTCTAATAAGAGACATTTCTTCATTTTCCACCATTTTGTTAATTTTAAAAAAAGTTTTTCTATTAGGTTTGTTGATTTTATTTTTTGAGAAATTTGGATATGAAAACATTTTTGTAACATGTTCCACTTTAAGGGTTTTATTTGCTTCATTTATCTTGCTAAATCATTAAATGTAAATTATTGCAGCACTTTTATATAACTCTGTATGATTGATTAAATTCGGTTTAATAAATTTCATTTTTTAAATATTTTGTAATGTCTAACTCAAATACTGATAATTTCTGTGTGTTGGATGAAAATGCTGCAAACTTATCACTCATCCTTAATGTTGTAGTTTATTTACTGTGTTAGATGGTAATAAAATCTATATTTTCATTTAAAATGTTGTTTAAAGGTCTTTATTTTATTCATGCCTTTTGTCAGGTGGTAAAATAATTTTAGAATATCTTAATTACATGCTATCTTCTATTTAATACTGAAGATAAATTTAGATGTAAATAACATTAATATCAAATCAAAATGCATAAAATCATTTATTATTTGAAATTTATTATTTATATTGTGCACTTTTTCTGTTAAAGATAAACTGTTCTAAATGCATTGGACATTGATATTAAAGGAATTTATATTTAGAATAAAAATGAGCTATGTTCATTTTTCTTACAGTTAATAGTATATGGCTATAAGAAATCTTAGTGGATATAAGGATAGGGAAAGTGTCTTTGTTTGAAAAATATATAGGTATACAATAAGAGTAAAAAAAAAAAAAAAAAAAAAAAAAAATGTAAACACTTATAAATATGTAAAAAGTAAATAAAAAAAATGTAAATGTTCATAAATATGTAAAAAGTAAATATCTATATTTTATTGACTTCAAATATAAAGTAAATATACAAAATTAAAAATATATTTAATTAGAATTTAACAACTAAAAAAAGTAAGCAAAGGGTACTAACAGAAAAAGTGAAAAAAGAAGCAAGTAATATTTCATCTGCCTTTGTTTGGATTTTATCTTAGCTTTTAATTTTTAGACATATGTCTTCTATTTTTCTTCCAGATTTTTTGCCTTTCTCCTAAGATAAATTTTTTAATATTTTCTAATTTTAATGGTTCTGTTGCATGTTTAATATCAAATATAACTATAGATATTGATTGAAACTAAAGTCTGTGGATTAAGAAGGATGAATTCAAAATCTTAGCTGCCCGATATAATTACACATTCTTCCACAATATTTTTTAATATTTGCTTGATATTCTTATCATGTTGGAATATCCAGCTTCATGAGAATCTCAATTTTTAAATGAATAGGGCAAAAATTTCTTTCAAGATTGTTAAGTAACTAGTTCTGTTCATTGTAGACATTTAAAAAAAAGAAAAAAAAATCTGACATTTGTTGCTGCAATACACCTCCAGATTATAATAGAACTACACTTATTTGGATTTAAATTCCTTTTATGATCTTATTTTTCTTGTTTCTTTTTGAAAAAAACAACAACATTAAAACTTTAAATATATTTTATGACAGTTTTTTGTAAGTTGCAGATGCTTATCTTGATTTGCTTCAACAGTTGCAGATGTTTATTCCAGTTTTTTTGATGCTAAGTAAAAAATCAGTCATAATGATTTCATATCTGAAATCTTATCCATTAAAAATTCTTTGAATAATACATGCACATTCTATTGTTTCTGATGTTTATGTGATGTCTTGTGATATTTTTGCAATACTTGCAGCTGACATTTTTACAATACTTGCATTACTTTGATCTCTCATGTTATATTTTGATAAATCAGCTTATTCACTGAAAATTCTATATCTGTTTGTAATTCTATTTTCTTTGGAATGTATTATTACTTTTCTTGTTTCCAGTGATGCTATTTTATGTCACAGGTTAATAGAATTAAATAATGGAATAAAGTACTTCATATATGCAAAATTAGTGTTTATTTAGTATTTTTCTTACTGTTATTGTATATATATATTATTCCTTTAATTTTTATTGTGTATTATGCAACAATTTAAATTATTAATATTGATTCTTTATAGCATACATCTAAGGATATCTCCCAAACCCTGAAATTAATTAATGTTATTGATTTAAATTTTATTCATTGACAATATTTTCTTTTGATAAAATCTCAGTTAAAAATTTTATATGATAAAATGAAATGAATTTATTTTGATATTTTGCACATATTTTTGCAGGTGTATTCAGTAGATGCTAGAAATCATGGAGAAAGTGAAAAAAGTGATGTTTTTAATTTTGATATCCTCTCAGAGGATCTGAAGCATTTCATGGATGTTCATAAAATCCCTAAAGCTTGTTTAATTGGTCACAGTATGGGAGGATTGGTTGTGATGGCTTTAGCACTAACAGCAGTAAGTATATAGTAAATTTTCTGAAACACTGTAGAATGCTACTTGAAATTTTATTTCCTAAAATGGCATGTTTCAAAATGCTCCTGCTCCTTAAAAATGTTCTACCTTGCTGAATCAAAATACAGGATATATGTATATATATATTGAATTACATTTTTAAATATTTCCAGAAAAGAAAATTGGTTATATGATTACAAGTTTTTTTGGAGCAAAGAATGTCAAATCAGAAATTTGTCTGATTTTCTTTAAAAACAAAAATTTTTGCTCAAACATTACAATCTTTTTTTCTTCTTCTTTTTTTATCTTTGATAAAATGTACATTTTTCAGTACTAAAAGTCTATTCTTTTAAAGTGTAGTAAGCTTTTTGCAGTTTTCTTCATATTATTTGGAAGAATAAACTGACAATTTTTTAAATATTTAAAACTAAGCATTGAATCAGAAATGATACAAAAATTTTTTTATCATAAATAATAAATATAATAAAAAATTTAAATGCAAATATGTTGGTAATTTTCTGTGTTGTTAAAATTATGATTGATTCTTATTTCTTTTTATTTCTTCAAGCCAGATAGAGTTGAGAAGCTAGTAATTGAAGATGTCAGCCCTAAAGAACCAGAACCAGAATTATATTATGTGTTTGGTGCTATGATTGAAGAACAGTTAAAATGTTTTGAACAGTCTACAAATGCAGATACTATTGGATCTATGCAGCAAAAATTGAGAGAATGCTTATATAGAAATATACCAGTAAGATTTTCATTTATTTCTTTTCTGTTTCTTGTTTTGAATCTAAAATTTATATATCTATATTGGTTCAAAGTATGTCAAAGAAATTCATTCTTTTATAGTTTCAATTATGTATTATCTTTTTTAAAAAGAAATTATAGTATTTCTTATGTGTTATAAGTTTATGGTATTTTATTGCATTCAACATATTTTAAGTTACTTTGCATAGTTGTGGATGTTTATCTTTTTACTTTTAAAAATTAATTTGGTAGAATTTTATTAAAGAAATTATTAATTTCCAGTCAGGTCGATATGTCTCTTATTAAAAACATTACTTATATAAAAAAGGAATTAAAAAATTTTTCTAATATATTTCAATGTATTTGGAATAATTATCTTTGAAAAATTAACAAAAAATATGATTCAGTGTTGGTCTTGTATGAAAAAATTATGAAACAAACGTTTGAGATTTATGTGTATTATTATTAAATTGTTCTAAATTTGCTAAAAATTTACTTTATGATGAGTCTATAATTTTTGAAAAATTCTGAATGAAATTGACTTTTGAGTTGTTGATTTTTCATGTTGAGATTTTTCGATTGTTAATGCTCTACTATTAAATCATAATTTTTGAATGGATTATTTTCAACAGATTTATAGCATCTATCTTGTGATTTTCTTATATTTGTAAGTTACAAAAACATTGCATAATTAATAGTATAAAATTATGTGATTTGTCTCAAGATAATTTTTCTATTATTTTGAGATGATTGTGATTTATATTAATGTATTTTTTTTAAATAGTTGTTAAACTATATGAAACAAGGAATTTGGCAAAATTAAGCATCTTAAAAATGATGAACTTTTTGATCTGCTTTTTTCTTTGATAAACTTTGATTTATCTGCTTTTTTAGCTAATTTTTCTAAATATTTAAATGATTCTTGTCATCCAAATGGAATGTTTTATTATTTGAAAATGGCATTGATAGCTCTTGCACTGTCATTGGCCTGATGATTGTAATGTTATGTTATTTTTTTATTAGACACATAACTAGAATTTTAGATATTTTGTATGCATGATTAAGAATTACATTTATTTATAATATTAGAATCAAATAGATTCTAACAAACCACAAACTATTTTTCACTTTGCTCTACTTGATTTGTAATGAGAAGTCCAAACTTTTTCTACTTTCAATTTTAATAGACATATTTTGCATTGAAATTGAATAAGGCATTGAAAAAAAAAATCAAAAATAAAAGTACTATAAATAAAATTGATATTTAAAATTGTATGCTTATAATTTATAAACAGATGATACCAGATGAAGATCAAGAAGTAATTCAAAAGATGGAATTCCAAATTAAGAAAACAGAAAAAGGTTATGAACCACAAACAAATTTGAAGTCCATTCTAAGAGCTATCCTTAACCCACCTATTTGTCATTTCCCTACAGGAGGGCGATTCGACAAAGATGCTTTATTTGTTTATGGATGCAAATCAAATTTCACTGTGTAAGTATTGAAAAAAATGTTCTTATATGTCTTTTAAATGTGGTTTGAACTCTATTTATAAAATGGTTTCAGTAGTTGATTTCAATTTTGTGAAGCCTATATTTATATTCACTTTTCATTAAAAGCCTTTATTTAATTTTCTTTTTAAATTCAATGCAGAAAATCAGTGAAATTAGTCATGATTTTAAATTTTGAAATAATGAACTTACTATTACTGTACTTTTATTCTAATTTTAATATCACATTAACATGAAGAATTAGTTCTATTTTCATTAGCAGAGCCAAGCTATATAAAATTCACTTAGTGACAACTAAAATGTACCATAGAGTTACTAACGGACTATACGTTATTTCAGAGCGCCCACAGGTCTTAAAAAAGAACCGTAAATATTTATCAGAATCCTTCTAGGGGCCCCTAGAAAGGTCATAATTTTTGTTTCAAAGTCCTAAAAAATGCCTATTTTCTATTCTGAGTTTTTAATTTTCACTTGACTTGAGCTGCTAGCACGAAAGTTGAAACTGATTTATTTTGACTTTCATACAGTTTCAGGTGATTGTTAAATATGCAGGAAATAATGAATCAGTCTAGTAATAAAATTAGCATGGAGGGGCTGTTTCCTGACAGTGAAATTGTGAAACACTTTGCTTGCAGACTAATAAAGTGTGTACAAATTTATTTGCTTTGGAATTCTGTCATATTTTACTCTGCAGTTGTATAATTTGCTATACAATATTGAAAGTTATACTTTGTTAATTAAAGAATTACTATAAATCTCTACAAAGTAAACAAATGGACATGTTAAATATTTTCTGAAATTGATATGCCCTAAAATGTGAAAGAAAGTAATTTAACCTCAGCTTTTATCAGTCATTTTACAGTAAAAGATTCTTAAAAAGCATCTTTTAATTTATCACAAAATGTTAGATCCAAGGAAAGTTATACAAATTTCAATGGCTGGATCAGCAGTTAACTTTAAATTCTTCCACATAATCCAAAATAAATCAGAGTTAAGCTCTATGCCTTTTTGCTGAATATAGACGTCTGTGATTTGCATATTTCAAATTATGCATTTAAAGTAAAAAAAAACAGGAATTTGGACAATATTTACAGCTTTTTATTGGTTATTTAAAGATTTCCCAGCACATAAAGAAGTCTATATTAAGATTTCTGATATGGAAAAAGTTATTCAAATTTTATTCCTATGGAATTCCTATGGCTGGCTGGAAAACATGTCAATTAGAATTTTCGACAGTTGGGATGATATAAAAAATTATGTCTAATGTTCTAAAAAGAGGAAATTTCCAAAACCAGGTTGTCAATCACATGCCATAATATTACAGGCTGTTAAAGATGTGATATTTGCTACAATAAATTTCTCCTTTCTTTGGTCCAAATGATAATATTATAGTTCACTCTTTATCAGTCTAGTAAACTTCTTCTGTCATTCTTTGATAATGATTTTTAAAATTTATTAATGTATTGGCACATTTAATATTGCAAAAAAAAAAAAAGAATATTTAGGAAATTGAAGTGTTTATAAATTATCAAAATTTAATTGAAAACAACTTAGTTCTTGCTCTTTTTCTAAAATAAGCCTTGCATTCAATAGAAATAAGATTTTAAAACATTTAATATTTCAGAAAAAGATATTTTTAATTAAAAAAAACTTTTTAATTTTAGTATTATAAAAATTTAAAATGCCAAGCATTCATTTCGAAGAAGCTAATTTGGAAAAATTGCAAATTAGTTTCAAAATAATTTCTTGATTATTTTTAATTGATCCAAGAAAAGTTGGCTTTAAATTGTTATGATGAATTGAAATAATCTCATTTACTGAAGATACAGCTTATGAAAGAAAATGAGTGTTAATGTATATTAAAGTGTCAAATTATTCATACTTTTTGAGATATGATTCATCAGAAAGTTAATAATGACAGGTTTTTTTTTTATATGGTTATTTAGGGAAAGATAAAATATTAACAAACTGTGGAAAATAATACAGGCACTTTTAATATTTTCTCCTTGGCCAGCTGATATGAAAAAGGGTTTTTTCTTGTAATTAAAGAATCAAAATTGAAAACCTAAAAGAACAATATTTTATAACTGAATGAAATAAAATTTTTTATTTTAAAAAATTCAAATTGCCTTGAAATTACAAAGAAATTAAATTTGTCTATAATTTATTAGATTATTTGAAAAAAATTCAAATTGTCTTGAAATTATGACAGTCCTTGAAATTATGGTGCTCTTAGTTCTGCGCCTATAACAGAGACAAGACAAAAATATTTAATTTGCCTTGAAGATCAGAAGATGTTAAAAGAAAAAGAAATTCATTGTAAATAGGAAATGATTTTTTGATGATTTAAATGAACTAAAAGTAAGAAGTGGGGGGGGAGGACCACTTCTAAAATGCAGATGAATAAATGGATTTTTAAAATTAGCAGAGAAAGCTAATTTAACAAATCATATAAAATATGTCTATCAATCAAAAAGTTTTTGCTTCAAACAATAGTGAAAAAATTAGTATTGGTAAGTGTCAATGAAAAATTACACGCAGTGCTTCAAGATTTTATACAAAATTAATCTTCCTTTTCTCTTTGTAGTTATGTTTGGTTTATCTGGTACATTTCTGCATGTACATTCCGACATAAGTTTTTCTGCCTCTTGAAAAAGTTGTAATTTTTGTGTTCTTCATGCTGTTATGTAGTATTGTGATATAAACATTGATAACGCTCATACTTTTGAAAAATCATTCATATTTAATAAATTTTTAAAATGTCAAATGTATATTTATTATAATTTAATTTTTTGTTTTATTTAATTATTTATTAAGGCAAATTTGAAATGTTAATATCTAGATGAAATTTCGTGTTCAACTATTTTTTGAAACAAAGTTATTAAATTAATTGTTAATAGTATGTCAAATCATCTTAAAATAGTGAGAGCAGCCTTAAAAACGCTTAAAGGGCTTTAAATTTCTATATACAAAAAGAATGAGACTCCTGCATTTGTAAATAATTACTCAAATTACACATTTCAATAAGTGAATTTTAATTTCAAAAGTTCATTTTCTTAAAATAAATTATCTAAATGAAACAAATTTTTATTTTTGAGGTATATATATTGGAAATAAATTACTTAAAAGTTTTTTTTCCCTCAAAGCAAGTTGTAAGGAAAATAGAACTTGGTTTAGAAAGTGTGCAAATAATATGATAAGTTTCATATTTGTATTCTCACTTCAGAGTTCTGTAGATATAAGAAAACTTAGGTGCTAGATCAAGTGCCACTTTTATGACTTGACTACAGTTTATAATTGAGATTCATTCATCATTCTACAAAACAGTAAAATTTATGATAAATGTTTTTTCCCTCTTTATATTCTCTTGTACATAAAGAGAAAGTATTGTAATCATTGAAAAAAAAATATATCCTTGTGATTTTGATGGATCTGTTTCAGACCTCTGAGTCCAAAAGAGAAATGTATAGAACTATATGTGTTGGTTTACAAGTATATTAGCTCAGAAATGCAATGAAATTTTTATGTAGCCTTTTTATAAATTTTTAACTTGCTGAAGTATTGATTGCCTGTCAATCTTTATGTTTGACTGAATGTGAATGTCAGATATAAAGATGCAAAAAATAGAATTCATTATGTGATCTAGTCACTCCAATTGTACGTCAGTATCAAATCATAGAAAGGAATATACCAAAATCGTATATAAAGCACAAAATATTCCAGATTATATTCATATGCAAGGAAGGCGAGAAGGGAACACATCACTCTTGCTTATTCAGTTTAGTTTTCCTCCTTATTTCAATCTTAGTAATTGCTATTATGTAACACATGGCATATTTGTAAATAGTATCTAATGTCTTTTGTGTTAAGTGAAAATATGCAAAATCAAAAGATATGTCACCAATCATTAAAACATCACAAGTATATTTCATTTAGATTATTTCTTAACACTTGATGGATAATAGAAAGTAAAATCAAATCCATTAGCCATTAAAATGAATAATAATTTTTTAAAATGAATTTGTCTATAGAATTGGATGCATGATAATGTTGCTTATAGTATTGTAAAAACATATACATAACCACTTCAAGATAAAATTTTATTATTATTATTAATTATAATATCTGTATGTTATGAATTTAATGCTGCTATCAATCTTTAAAAACATTTTAAAGTTTTTAAGAATAAAATCGATTTTGTTTCCATTTTACTTCATAATGATTAATTCAATTTTCAGAAATTATGTCATTGTGGAAACTCCTGTGACTCGCATTATAAATTTTGTTATTTACACTATTTATGTTAGTTTACATCATACTGAAAAATGAGTACTATGCCATTCATACCCATCATTTTTTAGAGAATAATTTGCTTTACAAAGAAATTATTGAGAATGTTTTGCACTTATTTTATAAAAAAAAAAAAAAAAAAAAATTGATTTGGTTGCTTGATTAAGAATAAGGAATATGAATGAAATAATTGATAAACAAAAGTGACTGATGTTTTTGAACAAATTTGGTTAACTTTATTCAGTATTCTATGAAATTAAAGTTTATTTTTAAGAGGGAATTTGTACAATTTCATAGAATTCTTTCTATAGTCAAGATCTGTAGAAATATATACCATGTGCCAGTGATGTGATCATTCATAATTTTCTATGTAATGCTATTTTGATCTGCTTTTGATATCTGTTGAAAAATGTTCAAATAAATATATTTTAAATTAAGTAACATTGAAAGTAAGAAATTAATATTATTAAAATAAAGACTCTTTAATTATGTGTAATTTTTAAAAACAATTAGCTTAATACTTCATGTTAGAAATTGGAAATACTATTAGATACTTATACTTCTGTTGTAGAAGTTATTATTATTGTTTTATTCATTAAACTTGAACTTTAGTGTTGAAAGTGAAAATAACAATGGTATTATGGATCCTAAAGTGAATTATTAAAGCACACCTAAATCATTCAAACACTCATTGATATTATAGTTTTTCTTGATGGCATTTTCAGTTCTTGTTTCTGCACTTTTTCTTTTACCTTAATTTATCGGATATAGCTTTGAATGTCATTTCAATTCTTTGAATTTGAACTTCAATAAATGTAAATCTGTAAATAGTTTAATATTCTTCCACTTTGTAACATGCTAATTTTATTATTTTTTTATTACTGTGATATTGAACAATTTTTTAAATCGACCATAGTCTATAAACCATAATAATATTCCATAATAAATTAACTGCTTTTCATTATAATAATTATTGTATGCATTTTTTTTTTTTTGTATAAATAGAAATTTTACTGTGAAATAGTTTTTACATTTGGTTACAGTTGAGTTCCAAATCTCTCATATTATTTTTATATAGACATAAAAAAAAGTTGTTTTATTGAATCATATATGCCTTTTTGCAAATTATTGTTCTTTTAAAATACTAGAAGATGGGTTACTCAAATATGCAACTTCAGAAGAAAAAAAATTGTCCTCTTTTCTTCTTAAAAACATTGCTTCATTTTTTTCTTTTTCTGGCATTATGATCCTTAGTTTTAAGATGAAATTGAAGTATGAATTGATATCCTGTCAACTTGCTAAGAAGTTGAAAAAATATTCATTAAATGATATTTGATGGTAAGAAAATATAGTGAAATTAAAAAAGTTTATTGTACAATTATGAAGAAGGACAGATATGAATAAGGGGAGGGGGAAGAAACAGGAAGATTGAAAAGTATAAAGAATACTTGCAATAAATTTGAAAGAAAACTAGATATAGCACATACAATATAAAATAGACATTGTTATAGCAAGGCTGATGTTTATTACAGATCATGCATTGCTATTTCATGACCCTTATATAAAAACATTCATATTAAATCCACCGTTTTCTATAAACCATAATAATATTTCATAATAAATTAACTGCTTTTCAT
Source organism: Argiope bruennichi (assembly GCF_947563725.1). NCBI lineage: Eukaryota > Metazoa > Arthropoda > Arachnida > Araneae > Araneidae > Argiope > Argiope bruennichi. The sequence goes on along the minus strand of NC_079154.1, from coordinate 123,363,604 downwards.
TATGGTGATTATTATATGCATTTTTTTTGTATAAATAGAAATTTTACTGTGAAATAGTTTTTACATTTGGTTACACTGATTGGTTACAGTCGAGTTCCAAATTTCTCATGTTATTTTATGGTCATTGATTGGGATTTCATAAATGAGTTCCACATGTTTTTGTGGAATTGATCACATTTCTTGATTCACTGTCCTGTCAAAGTAACTTACTTTTTTAACAGAAAGTTGTAGACCCTTCTCTTTATTTTGCACCATGTTAAATTTTATTTGAAGCGTTTTCGAAACTTTATTTTTTTAAGGAATTTTGCAAGGATTTGAATGAAAATCAAGCAAAATATTTTTGAACCTTTTTGTTAAAAATAAATAAAAGTATTTTACCAAAGTTTGCTTTGACTAAGTAATGAATAATAATAATAATAATGGTAACTGTTTCAATGTAAAACTAAATGAAATAATATCATTTAGAATTTGATGATCAAGCAAAATTGTTCTTTCAAATGATCAAGTGAATGAGTTAAGGTAAAAAGGATATGTAATAGTTAATGTTCATGTTAAGAATTGTGTCTTGTTTTGTTTCAAGAATAAAGTTTGTGAAACCCATGATAAATTTGTAAATAAATTATCATTGATTTTCTTGATTACACAATAATTTATTTGATAGTGAAGATTGTGGTCTGGGTGAAATGACTTGAAGACACATGCTGTCTTTTATGTGGTTTATTGGTAACATCAACAACAAAAGACACAGGATTACGCCATACTGTATTAGGCCTAGAGAACTACACATAGTCAAGTTCGCTTCTACTAGAAAAAAATATACTAAACAACAACAGGGAGACTACATGATACATGATTGGCAGCTAGCTCCACCCAGGAAGATCACATGGTTAACTGATTTTTTAACAAAATTATTAATTTTATTATATGTGCAGCTCTTTTATAACATCATTATTCAGACAAATTATACATGTAAAAGAATTTTGATAGTTTTTTCTTTATAATTGTATGAATTTACTACATTTATTTGTTATATTAATTTCACCTTTTTCTTTTCAGTATCGAAGATAAAGATCTTATTTTGAAGTACTTTCCAAAAGCAAAATTCTCTGGTTATGAAAATGCTGGCCATGAAGTATGTTTACGTGATCCCAAACGTTTTGTTGAAGAAATAAGTAAATTTCTTTGATTTATCTTATATACACGGTGCTTTTTTTCTTAAAAAAAAAAGATCTTTCCTTGTCCTATATATGTGGAACTCTATACATTCTAACTTTTTTAAAGCTGTTCTGTGATCTCAGCTACCTTTTCTGCATTTAATACTCTGATTAAGTGGAAAAAAAGAATTTATATGATATAAGCCATTTACATGTTCTTGTTATATTATCCAAGCCATGAAACATTGTTATTAAGTGTGAAGCTCTCTGTAACATTTTTGAAATCAAGGTTTTTCTTAAAGATGTAACATATTTAATAATTTTTTTTGTTTAGAATTTACATTATTTTAGAGCATTTCTAATATGTATACTGTCTACAAAGTGTTTACAAACTTGGAATAATTATTATTTGAAGAATTGTATTCAATATTGTATATTGAATTCTTTTTAAATTTAAAATATTGACAATTATTCAAGTTAATTTGCAAAATATCAATTTATTATGCATTTTGACTGAGTATTTCAATGACGATTTCTATATTTGCAAGATATTATACATGTGTAATCATGAGAACATGAACTTCAAATACTAAATAATTGCCATAAAATTGTCAAATAATAAGTAATTGTCATCTTTTTGTCCATAATCTCATTTTAGTAAGATAAATGATTGGGCATATACATTATGAAGAAAATTCAAATGTTATGCAAAGCTAATTGTCTTACTTTAATATTTTTTGATGTATTTTTCTTATTGTAATTGTCAGCTTCCAATGATACATATCGAAATGAAATGCTAAATATGTGCTTGTAGCATGCAAAGCTGTATAAATTAGTAAATATATAACCATGAGAAAAGAATTGCATGCTTTTATTTTTATATGCCCTTTTTTTAACTATACAGATTGAATTGAAATTGAAAATCTTGTGTATTTTTATGATAAAAAAATCAACCATTTTTGTAAAAATCAATTTGTTTGATAAATTGATCTACTGTTATTTGTATAATATGTAAGCATTTAGATTTATTAAATATTCTCATTTTCTATTAAAATAAGTTTGGGAAACATTTTACAAACAAGGTTACAACGAAATTTGGCATAATTGTTTGCAGAAGACATTCCTGGATATATATATTTAATCTTTAATGTCCTGAATTAATTATAAAATAATCAAAATTATCTATGTACTTTGGGTTTAACAAGAAATGTTATGATTTTTAATTGATCCTTGATTTGTAGGTTATTTTATCTATTAAATTGCAAGAGGAATCAAAGAAGGTTCCAATACATTTTAGGAGTTAGTCAGATATAATAAAACTTATATAGGGAAATAAGCAATGAATTCAAAATAAAATACTTTCAGGATTCTGATATTAGTATATTTGGCAGTAGTACCTCTCTAACGCATGGTATGCAGAAAGACAGGCGGTTGTCACACCTCCTAATTCTACAAATAATCTCTCCTTATTGTTAAATGTAAAACATCTACTTCTTTCATCTCTCCTTTGATCCATTTTTGGATGACATTAATGCCCTCTTAAGCTTGTGCAAAGCACGGAATGTTTCCGAATCTGAAAATGAACAGTAATAAACATTGTATGCATACACTATTTGTTGATATTTCTGAAGATACTCAAAGTTATACCTTCTATTGCAATATAAACCCTCTGAATGACTGATTGACTAAGGCAAACATTTAAATCTACTGTAGACACTTGAATAACTTCTTCCTATAGATTTTCATTTGGGAGTATGAGGGTCTCGTAGACTGGAATTGATTAATTCAAATAGGAAGAAATTAATGGATTTTTATCAGAATTGTGCTTGCATTTCTCCCTTTGCAACTTATCACATTGGAAACATGTAGTTCCGATATTTCTAAACAAAGCAAAGATGTGTGCTCATACTAAAAAATGCTTGCATATTACAAGACATGCAAGAAAGTTGCATAATAAATTCAATGTTGTATACTCCAAAATGTCTGGTACTCATTTGCAATAACGATTCACTACTTTTGGCAATTTTCAGTATTTTTTTATAGTCTTCATCAGGTACTGCCGTTATCTCTTAATTTTACTGTCTTTAATTGGAATAATAATGATTTGTTTTGATCAGTATGCTTTAGATTAAACAATATTTAACAGTCAAGCATGGCATTCCTATCTATGTATTCCCAAGTAAAAGTGATTTGCCATGATATCAATTAATCGACTCATTAAGTTAGTTGGTAATACTTTCAAATCATTCTGTACATATATATGTTTGATTAAAAATTGTTTTTAAAAAAATGACAGTTAAAAACATTTATAATAGAAGTAACAAAGTTTTGCTGTTCAAATTAAATTCAGGACAGGGCTATTTTCAATAAATTGCTTTAACCCTTTCTAGGGCTGTGGGAAGTATGCTTCCCACCAAATTTATCAATCTTTGTATGAATTTATGTAGGTTGGCATAAGTTCTGACAAATTTTTTTACAAAGACAGAAACTTAGATGCTTTAGTTCTTGATTTGATACTTAATTATTAATGAACCAAATTAATTAATGAATCAAATTAAATTTATCTAATAAGCTAAATGAATCCCTTTTCTTATTCTAATTTTAAGCCTAAAAATATTTTAACATAATATGACTAGAAAAAAATGGCCCTTTAAAGGGTTAAACGATATTTGTTTCATAGTATAAATTTACATTTAAATAATATTTCTAGAAGAAAAAAACAAATCTTTACATTTTGTCTACTATCTATGAATTTTAACAGCCTATATGAATTTATGGTTGATGTATAACAAGTTATTCAAGGTGCTTATGTATATAGATGCAATTTAAATGTATCTCCTCATAGCGAAGCAATAAATATCTATTCATGCCATCGTATGATAATATAGTAAATATGCTCAATATGATAATGGAATCTTATTTGGAAGGAGATTTTTGCTAATAGTAAACTCACAATTAATTAGATTCTTATTTTTACCAATGTCTAAAGAAATACAGTAAAATATTAGAAATAGAAAATTGTTACTGTTTGGACCAACCTCATTTAGAATGGAACTGATCTTGTGATAGTACAGTCACAGTATAATTGTCTCTGTACCATGTCATTGCCTTGTATTGTGCTACGATGGCTCATCGTTTTCTTTCTTGCAAGAAGGCCAATAGATACCATAATGATGCGGTGCATTTGATAAGAATCCCTTTTGAGCTAACTGGTACCATTATAAATCTTGTATCAAACCTGCAACATTACATTAATATACTATGTTAGTCTAGTATTTACTTATTATTTTGCTCAAAAAAATGAATTATATCTGCATATTGATAATTTGAAATTACTGTTCTAAAATAGGCCCACAAAAGTAGAAATTAGAGAAATTTTCAATGGTGAAATTTCTGTTGAAAATGAGAAAAAAAAATTATAATTATTTGTTATCAGGTAAATAAATGTTTTTTTGATCAGTAGATTTGAATTTTTGGCACTTTATTGCATTTTTTTAGTGATAAAATATTTTATTCCAGATATGAAATATTATTCAGAATTTACATCATAATAAAGTGCCAGAAAATTTTTTTTATGTGTATGCAAAGATTTAATTCTAAACAAGAGATTTCAAATGGATTTTTTGGGAAGGAAATGCATATTTTGTTGTGAATCTTTTGATATTTAAAAGCTTTTTCTTTATATATTGCTTATAACTCATTTAATTCTGTATGTTTAACAATTCCTGCATTTAAGTTCCATTTTTTATTCAGTATTATTTTATATTTAATTTTAATGATACTTTTCTCTTATTTTATATACATTGTGATGCTTTTCAGTATTATTATTTTCTTATGTGCATTTCTTTTGAATAAATGTTACTTAAAATAGTTTTTTAGATTAAATTATTTTCTTTCTTGTTATAATTTATGAGAAAATGGAAATACATTTTAATTCTAACATTTAAATTATGAATGGTTAATATCTAATCAACATTTTATTTTTACCCCTTTTCGAAATATCAGTTGATAAGATCTGTCTTAATTGTTCTTCGATAATTAGCAATAAATTTAACCATCATGCATATCTTTATGTAACATAAGAATAAAGTGAATTTACAGGATGGTTGAGATTTTCGTCAGATTAGTTCCATGGGAAGAGGAAATTACTGAATTACTGAGTTACAATTACAACATTAGTATCTATCTTTACATGGAGTGTTTGAAATAAAAATATTGTAGAACTAGGGCCGGCCATCTGGGGTGTGTAGCGAATGCTATACACTGGGGCTCCGCGACTAATGGGGCCCTAACATCATCAAGAATTAAAATAATGTTCGTAACTATAATAGCAAGATGGAGAAAGGTGAGAAAGAAATTTATCTGAAACGAACGGCAGGTGTTTTGAAATATACGAAGTTTACAGATATATTATAATCTAGTACAAGTGTGAAACATATTATTAAGATAAGGTAAGCAGATTTATGGTAATTTACCTCACCTATTAAGTTAGATTGCATACAGTATTTTGATAATTCCTATGATAAAATGCTTTAATATTGTTGTATTTAATCATGTCCATGCCCAGGAAATATTGCTGTGGCTGTCAAAAAAAAAAAAAAAATGTTAAATTTCAAGAAGTCACAAATCTGTCTTCTTGTCTATGAAGTTATTTTGACTATGAAATTGCTTCGATTTCAGAAATTACTATTCAAGCTCCAACTGTAGAAGAAATGTCTGCACTAACTACACAGTCTTGCAACGAAAATGTAGGAACAGTGAATTTCATTGAAGAACTGTATGTTTATAGAAATATGATGAAATCTGAAAATAACAATAACAAATATGATCAAATGAATCCAAGTGATGCAGGTTTATGGCCAAGTATTATAACTGATAAGTTTAGAATGTTTTGTGTTAAAATTGAACCTAAACAGCACAAAGAAGTTTTTTTTTTTTTTTTCTTTTTTTTTTTTTTCTATCTAAGAATGGTGAAGGTAGTTCATTTTCCAGTATGTACTACTTAAAAAAAACACCAAGTGATGAAATCGAGCTTTGCAGATGGTTAATTTATTTAAAAATCCAAGACTCGGTATTTTGTTTTTGTTGTATACTATTTTAAAAGAAGAGGAAATGAACAAACTACATCATTTATAGGTGATCATAATAACTGGCGAAAGCTGTTAACTGTAATTCAATAACATGTGTTTTATTTGTCACTTTAATTCTTTCCTAATAATTAAAAAAAATATTAAAATGACTAAAATTATGTTCAACTATTGATAAAAAAAAAAGCAAGTTAGTATAAATAAGGAAACGGGACAACTTAAATTACTATTTTAAAGAATTGTAGATGCGATTCTATTAGTATATAATAATCGTTCCCTTCGTGGAGCCTATAAAAATAATAGGAACTCCTAATAATGGAAATTTATTAAGCATTATTTAATAAATACGATTCTGTGCTAATGGATCTTATAAACAGAACAAAAAATTTGAAAAATAAAATTGTGGATAATTTAGCATATAGATAACAAGAACAAATTATTCTTGCGTTATGAAATGTAGTCTTAACAAAATTAAAGACTATATAAAATCAGCCATGTACAATGGTATCCAAATAGATTATACTCCTGATATAAGAAAGAAATTTCGGCCATTATTAGGTATATAAATTTTGAAGAAGAAAGATTAACTATAAATGAGTATATTATAGTAACTGATGTGACTCGAAAAGGACTGACGGAAACTCTATTGAAAAAATTAAGTGAGCCGGATTTAGATACTATGAATTGTAGAGGACAAGTGTACGACAACGGTAGCAACATGAAAGGGAAATACAAAGGTATACAATCTAGAATAATTGCTCTAAACCTTCATGCAATATATGTGCCTTGCCTATCACACACTCTTTTAATTTATTAATTTGTGATACCGCTTCCAACAGTATATATTGTAACTTTTTTATATGAATATTGCTTTTATATTATTTACTTTCTGCATCTACAAAAAAGATGGGAAATTCTACTAAAGCATTTAAATATTACTCTCAAACCATTATGCTGCACTCATTGGGAAGCCAAAAATAGATTCGATTGAAGCAAAGTATGCAGTTTGAAAAAATTTGTAAAGCCCAAGAAGAATTTATTGACACAAATAACAATAATACAATGTTTTCAGAAGCTAAAAATCTACTGGATTCAATACAAGAAATGCCATTTATTTTATGTTTAATAGATGATTTGCAATATTGTCCAAAATTAACACTATAAATAAACTGTTTCGAGCAAAAACTAATGTTCTTGACTCAGATTTTAATTTAATACGATTAAAACTGAAATCCAAAATTTAACATATTTTTAGACGAAGCAAAAGTTATAGAACGTAATATGAATATTTCAGAACATTTTCCTAAAATCGAATTCGAAAAAGAAAAAGATTATATTCCGAAATAGTGGAAGACTTAATCCAAGAAACTGGTTTGAATGACAGGGATGTAAATAAATCACAAGACGTATTGCATTATAAATTAATAATAATTATAATGAGTTATTTCTAAGTATATCAACAGTGTTAAAACTTTTCTTTACAATGCCAGTTATCATTGCAAATACTGAGCGCTTTTTCTGGAAATTAAAATTTACAAAGAATATCTTAGATCAGGCATACGTGCAAAACGCTTAAATGCACTATAATTGTAACTGTAATTTTTCTAAACATCGAAAAAAAATTGCAAAAAATTGTAATTTTTCTGAAATAATTAACAAAATCACGTAATAATTAAACACACAATAGAGTTAGTTTTAAGTTCGCGTTTTTTCTTTTCTTTACTTTACAAAACTTTACAGGTGGTTTTTTGCACCCTGGCCCCTTTTTAGGAAAGGCCAGCTCTGTGTATAACTTTATAACTTCTAATTCTTCCATATGGAAAAGAGTAAAAGTTAAATGAAATATATAATTTAGATTATAAAATCCAATTAATTGATATTTTTGAGTTATATAAAGAAGTTTACTTCGAAGAAACTGTATATTTTATTTGAAAAGTTAAAATTCTTAGCATTTAATTTTTTTCTCTATTATAGTCTTTGGTGGAACTAGGATGGGCAGGCAGAGAAAGATGAGCACAATCTTAAGATTTTTGTTGTTTGCATAAAAAAAAAAAAAAAAAAGGTATTTTAGAAAAAAAAAATTAATTATTGTACATTTTAAGCTAGAAAGGTCCCAGATAGTTTATACAGCAAAGACACTTATAATAGCTTATAGGTCTCATTTCAAGATCCAAATTCCCTACTAAAAACAAAATACAGTGAAAAGGAGTAGTGATGCAAAAAAATTCAAGAAAGACCTGTAATTAAAATTACTGAACTATACTCAATGAGATTAAATTTATATACTATTCCTCAGGTTCCCCAACCTCCTCGAATTTTATTTTGCTTGTAGTCAGGACTGTGGAAAAGAATTTGATTTTTTTTCTTCTGGTGGGTCCAGAAAAATAAGCGAAAATTGTAACCAATTTTTACGATTTGTGGACTGAAAAAAAAAAAAAAAACATATTCTAAAAATGTTACCCTATAATATCAGAGACATTGTAATAATCAGTTTTCAGAAAAACAGGGATGAAAATGAAATTTGAAATTAACATTTTGTCTCAACTTATTAAGTCTGAACACATTCCGATAAATGGGACGCCCTGAAACACTGTTATCCTAACGTTTTTCGAAAACTATTCGCAACTGAGTTAGTTTTAAAAAAATTATATTCACATACTTTTTTATCATTATTACACTATCTAAAATCGTAGAACAATATTTTTTGACTTAATTTTTTTTCGGTTTGCAGACAAAAAAGTAATTAGTTATTTACCTAAATCATCCAACCATTTTTTACATTGAGACTATGTACTTTTACTACTTTTAGCATAAGATATGAAAAAGATGGCTACTGGTTTGAAAAATTCAGTGTCATTAAATTAATACTAGATTTTTAGGTGATAAAATGCCAATAAAGCTTATTAATGAAAAAAAATCAGGAAAATAGATATGAAACAAGAATACCAGTACCTTCACGTACGTACCTTCATTCATAAAATTTCAGAAGATTTATTTCTCATTTATATACTCGCCAGCAATATGAGTATTCGGATTTCAGGCAAGTAGCTAAACATACCTTGCTGTAACAAGATGAAAGCCATTCTTTCTGTTCTTATGAACTGCAAAAGAAAGAATATGATTCTATTTTAATAAAATTTAACAGCTTTTTGAGTGATGTGGTTTAAAAACCTGTAGAATTTTAGCAGTTTGGAGAATTCAAAAATCGAATTAATAAGTTTTTATCAAAGCATTGTAAAGGTCAAATGTTTCATCAAAAATTATAGAAAATAATTAAAATTCTAATGATACAATTCCATAATCAGACTATAGTTGAAATTATTTTTTTCTTAAATATATGTGGTTGATAAGAGGAAAAAATAATATATGTTGTAAACCATTTGCTTCAGCTTTAAAAAAAAAATAAAAAAATGGGGAGGGGAGAATTTTCAAATCTTAAAAGAATTTGTAAATGCAGAAAAATGTTTGTTTTAAATATATTTGAAAAAGGGGCAAACTAGGATTATAATCTCAAAGTGGTGAAGAGCATAAGAAAATAAAATATATTGCAGATAAATTAAATGATTCAAAATAAAAAATGGTGAAAATTGAAGTGACAGTATTTAAGCTGTAGAACTTTGCGAACTAACTAGTTAGAAAGATATAAGATTACAGAGATTTAACTATATAACAGAATCAAATAATTTCAGGGATTGAAGCTTTAATTAATAAATTTAAAATATTTTAAGGGTTATTTCATGTTTAAATGTATAATGTGGCCCTTCATTCTGTCAAGCACTGGTCAAAAGTGACCAGTGCTTGTGACTAAGAGATTCTTATAGAATTAACATTTTGTTAGATGAATTTGGTTTCAACTTAAGTGTGGACGTTCTTGACATGAGCACCCTTCAGTCATTTGTGTGAAATGAACATTTAGTAATAGTGATGACGAATAGGGGAGTGTATGAAGACCTTTTTTAACAATTGTTACTCTCCCGCCTCTCTAATTTGCAATAGATAATTCAGAAATATTTCGTCTGAAATCGTATCAAAACTTCAAGTCATATCATTTTGTTGGCATCATATGAAATAGTACTACATTTTTTTTTTTTTTTAAATCATGTGAGAACATGATGTTGTTTTGGTTTGGGGTTTTTGAAGCCTCAAAATGCACGGGCAGAAAATTGGCGATTAATCGCTTTTGAGGCATTAACTTTTCGCTTTTAGGGTTATTAGAAAATGATAAAGAAGGTTGTCATATTCGGCGACTTATCACCAACAAAAAGTTATAAATTGGGGCGAATCCCACCTGCCATGTACTCGATTCTCCTGTCTGGCCAATAAAGGGCATAATCGTAAGAATTTATCGACATCGATATATAATTTTTTCTTAAATTGTCATTTTTTTTTAACAGGCAAAGAAAAGTTTTGGAGAGCAAACAATTTTGAGATGGGGGAAAAAAAAAATCGTTTTGTAAATATTGACGCGTGCGTTATCTAATAATCACGTGATGGTTTAAATCCGTTTTAAATTGGTTTTTCATGAAAAATTCTGGCCTCGAGAAAAAAAATTTTAGAACTCGATTGATTTTAAATTAAATAAATTTTCTGATTGATTTAAATTAAATAAATTTTCTGAATGCTGGTGATTGCGAAACATGAGTCATGTGAGAATATGATGTTTTTCTATCCGATTGATAAAGTATGACTTAAATAACGTTCTCACATTATAATTTGAAATTTGCAAAAGCTGATTTCACTTTTATATAACAATTTATTTATTTATTATTATTTAGAAAGGACATGCGTGACTCGTTTATAGAAGCCTCATGAATCAACGCTTACATAGGAAGAATGCGCTCTTTGCTATGTTCTTATTCTAATAACATTTCATTCTTTTAATCATGTAGCTAGTGAACAAAACTCGAAATTAGAATTTCTTCCTTCTTTTGATAGGAATATTGTGACTACGATGCGAAGTCATAGAGTAAGATTACTTTGATGTTTACTTAACATTCTTTTTTTATTTTATTTTAATCACGATTAAATCATGTACGGAGGAGAAAGCCTATCAGGTGAGTAAACTTTCCCAACTAAAGTAGGAAGGACATAGAAGTCTTTAAATTAAAAAGAGCTCTCCATCATCGCATGCTTCTTGTATGTAGGGCGAAATCTCGTTAGCAGTACTTCAGTCGACACAGTTAAAAATTACTTGGAGAAAGAAAACATTTCAAAACCAGTGGAAAAAAAAAATTCTTCCCTAAACGCAATATGCATCTAATCAGCAGTTAAAAAAATTATGAACAACTGCCTTTTAAGTTTACACAACATATTAAATTTAGTTGATCTTATTTGAAGACTTTTGATCCATGGCCATTTCTCGCTCGATGCATAAAATTCTGCATGAATTCTTGAACAAGTAGATGACTGAATAACAATCAATGAATTCTAGGTTTGTCCGTCTTTATTGTATGGAGTCATTTGAAATTTAATTAATTAACGAACCGAGGATTATGAATTCTCTTTTGAAGACAAAGCAAGAAGAGTTGGAAGTTAAAAATAAAACTTGTTCTGATAGGATTAAGGTTTCAGAGTTAATTAACATCTAAGATAATCAAAAGACCTTCGATGAATTTCGCGAGAAATTAAAATAAAGAAGTTTATACCCACCATTATCCTTTCAATGATAGAATGATTCATTTCCTAACATAAATAAAAAAAAAACGGAAATATTATTTAAAAACACTTTCACTATTAAAAATAAGTTTAAGATCTTTCAGTCAAATACATTTGCAGAGGAATCGATAAAAAGGATATCTTAAAGGCTATAGCGCTTCAGATTTTGTGTGTGTGTGGTATAGAATTATTGTGATGTTTATCTATGATAAATTAGTTAATAAAGCACGATTATGACATTATATTATTTTTTACAAATCATTCCTCTGAAATCAAATAAGAATTGGGAGTTTCTGGAAAAATAAAAGCTCTTTCTTCCTTGGAGGTCACAGCAATTGCGGTATTGTCATCGACATATCACCATTGTTGATGCTCTTTCTGCATAAGTACTACATCGACTAAATGTAATATGGCAGAAATTTTTTGCTTAAACCGGTGATGAACATTTTGTAATTGACGGTAATACATTTTTTTATTATTTGCGGCAACCAAGTCATTTCGATGTACCTGACGATTTAAGCTATGTTTGAAAGTCTACGCCTACTCTTTATTAGTATATTTACTCGTAAACAGTAATGTAATTATATGCAAAATTAAATTATTGTTCCGGGGGATTTCTTTTTAGGTTCACTTAATTTTTTAAAAATAATCATACAAAAGTCTAATTTTCTGATATATAATTTGTACCAAATGTAACATGTATTTATTTATCGAAATAAAATTCATCTTTTGATTAAAAATTTGTATCTGCTGAATAACTTTACTTTTAGAAAAATGAATTTAATTAAAATGATGTCCTAAAGAAGATGTTACTTTTATATCCATTTTTTTAGCAAAGACATATGTATTAGTCATTGCACAATTGGTGTAAGGCATTTTTGTCAACAACGAAATCGTAATTCATATTTTAAGATACTTCAATTCACGTTTTTTCTGATTTTGATAAATTTGGATTCATACTCCTAAATTGAAAATATAGCAATATTTTTATTCCCAAATGTATTGCAGTATCTTTCGCTTATGTAGAATTCTGGAAAGCTATGAAAAATTGACTTATAACAATTATAAATTTTTGTTCAGCTGCAAATGGGATAAAGAAATAATTTATTTTTATGATGCATACAATTACGTGTATTATTTTTACTTTTAAATAATCTGAACAATTTGGGACTTTATTTAAGTGGGACCAATCGATAAAAAAGTATGAAAAGATAACAAAGTTAAAGAAACATATATTCCACTATCCGAAAAAATCTGCTTTTCGGCATCGATTAGATTTTATTGTTGAAAAATTCTACTGTGTTTTAAATTCTTCACCAATAAAATGTTAATTTAATGAATAATTTTCTAGCTTAAACAAATTACAGTAATCGACTCCATAAGAAACTTATGGAGTCGAAACTTATTTTGCTCAACCTTTTTATTACTTTGAAAAATTATAAAAGTGGAGAAAAACAAATGATTTTCCGCAACTAGCTGGAGAGTTCTTCTTTCGACTTTCTCATACATTAATGAATGACACCGTTTTCATGCTTCTTAGTGCAGTGAAAAAAACTAAATCTGAATTTCATAAATTTTCTTTCCACTGTTCGATCGTAAAATTTTACACAGATTTATAGGGTGACTATATCAGATGCTGGAGTTAACATGTTCATATTCTCGCAAATTTACACAGATTTATAACCATTCAACCTTTAAGCAGATTGGATCCAAAACTTTATGTAAATCTAAAATTCTGATGATGAATCTATGTTCTTAATCTCATCCATTAAACTATTCGCATTTTTGAACGAGCATATTTTTATGTGAGAATTAACAGAACAAGCATACTTTTATGGGAGGATTCACAGAAAAAGCATACTTTTATGGGAGGATTCACAGAACAAGCATACTTTTATGGGAGGATTAACAGAGCAAGCATATTTTTATGGGTGGATTAACAGACAGATTTCCTATTAACTGATTTAAAATAAAACATGATAGAATCTATCTGCAAATTTGATGAATAGGTTATATATCATATTTGTCTAATTGTTTGAAATATTTAGTTTAATCGAGTTCATAGTTTTAAATGATTCTAATTTTCCTGTCTTGGGTAGGTCTGAAACCTGAAAAATCATCAGAATCTTTAGAAAGAATTTTAAATTATAAGCTGTGTGTATTTAGTATACTAAAGAGTAAAAAATACATTCCGAAATAATTGTAAATATTTGCTTTAAAATATATTTCAAATTCAAAACCGAACAGAAAACTCTACTACACAAATAATTACATTTGGATTTACCTCGACTTCATATTATATTTGAAGCTAATTCCCCCCCCCCCCATCTCCAATCCATCTTCGTATATTGAAAAGCTCCACGAAAGAGTGAATGGATGGCGATTTGCTTTCCAGAGTCAGTGATGTCGCCCTCTTTCTTCGATAATTAATGATTCCCCAAAGAAAATATTTCTCAATGCAGTGGAGTGCGATCTAATGGCCTTTCACTCTGAATGGATTGCTCTGAAAATCAGTAGGAACGATGCAAATTGTAGAGAATTCCCGCCAGAATGATGGCCCCTTGCTCATCTGGGTCTTTAATGAAAGAAGAGGTGTTGGCCATAATGGAAAAGGATTAATAATATAAGAATTATTAATTTATTTCGAAGATGTTAGTGGCGTATGGTGGAATGATTCAAATTCGGACGTAATGAAGATTTAGTTAACATACAGAATTTGCGTTTAAATTCATGTAATGGATGCGTAGCATGATTTTCCTGCGATTTTCGAAAAGAAGATAATTAGTAAGTAATATTTTAGAAAGGCAAATGACAATACTTACTGTACAATTTTTAATGTTCTTCATATTGGCAAATTATATCACTCTTTAGTTTCAAATTACACATGGTTTTTTACACCTTCTGAGATCATATGCTCCACGAAACACTGATGGAAGTACATTTCGTTCAATTGTACTACTTTTTGTTCTCGTATATATGGAAAATATGTTAATCTACCCTTTTTTACTTTCTTGATTACGTAATATAGAGAAAATATAGCAATCGCCGAAAAATTTGAACTCGATATTTTGACGAATCTCTACGTTTTTGACCTCACTGAGTTTGAAAAATACATATTTAGAAACTGTCTGCCTGTCTCACTGTGGCAAAGGGAACTCTGAAACGCTTTGAGCTACATGATTGAAATTTGGTATACGGTCTTAATACCAAATTTACAGATATCTATTAAATTTTGAGTGTAATCTGTTCAAAGGAAGTCCGTCTGTCTAAATACATAATAACATACTCTATACATAATAACAACAAAACGATAAGAGCTAGATGGATAACGACGGTACACAGATTTAATCTTTGATAAAAATTTATAAAATTTTGAGCCTAATCCAACAAAATGTTGACCATCTGTCGGTCAGTACCTTCAGGAAAATTTTAACACGATAACTCAAAAACGCAAACATTTAAATATATCAAATTTGATATGTGATTTTGGGACTACAAGTGCAGATTTATGCCAAAATTTTGTTGCCTTCGGTTGAGGACAACATGTCTAAAACAAAAGTTCGATTTTTAGAAACTACTAACGAATGCCAAGAAATAGTCGTCAAATAACTCGCTAAGTGCACACGATAGATTCAGTAAAAATGCTACACTCACGCCATAAGTTAACTTAAAACTTAAAAGAGAAGTATACTAGAAAGTGTTGGGCGGCAACTTCCACTGGTTTTCCTAGGAAAAGTTTGAAATAAAAATATTAATTTCGAAAGAACTGATAGTGAAACTAAGTTCTTGAATGTCATGAAAAATTTGTGTGAATACTTACCTACACATGCATTCTGAATCGTCTTGTGTCGTCTGCGATACTTTTGCTTGTCTTTGGGACATTGATGTATCTTAGAGATTGCATTGCATTTCTCGGTGTTATATTATATATATATATATATATATATATATATATATATATAGTGTTTCGAAATTTCCGGGGTTCGTTTGGATAGTGGGAGTTATACGGTGTGGAGAACACTGAATCAGCATTAGAAAATGAAACAAGGACGTTTATTTACACGAAGACACACAGGACAGCACAAAGACGACAACTATATACAGCACAGAAGACGATTATCTTCAGCCGAGACGTGCAGCATACAACAAGACTCTACTGCAGACAGTAGTGCACAGCTTAGTTCAGCACTAGCTTGACTCCGTCGCTGTTCCGCTTATCCCTGGAAGACCAGTTCTTCACCGTCGATTCCGACTACTCTCGCGCTACTCAATTCACCACTACTACGGCAGCTGCGGCTGCTTCCTTTTATAGGTCTCAGGAGGCGGGGCTAGAAGCCTCTCAACCAATCAGGAACGTTCGAGGCGTATCTCGGTTCCTACTGGACGGATCGGGAAAATTCTCGATGTTTCGGGTATAATCTATTTTGGCGCCAAAGTCGCCAAATGGTCGCCAATCTCCGGGACCTCCGATGCGACACCCGTACTCCGTCCAGTGCAGATGACTGTAAAACATTCTTTCCGATGAGGGAACCAACTATGCTGGGAAGCAGCATCACAGATTCGTAACAATATTATATTATATATATATATTATATATACACACACACTAGATGAACGGTTTTTAGTTACTTATTTGGATCCATCAACCATGTGGCAGGATAAAGCAAACATGGATGGTATGTAATACCCAAATATAAAAAATACACAAAATAAAGAACAGTGAATCATGAAATAAACGTATAAAATATAGCAACATGTCACAAAATAGTTGCATATAAAATAAATAAGACATACCAAACAATTAGAAGATTAAAAATTAAAAAAAAATATTAAAAAGTTTATAAAATTTAAATAAAAAATATTTCAACATAATTAAATTTAATGAAAACGTTTTATAATAGTCATCTACCTCTCACAGATCTATGTGGAAAGATAAAAAGGAAGTAATTATGTTAATAATATTATTATAGAAAAATGCCAAACTGCAAATATTTTTACGGTATTTCAAACAATAAATATTGTAAATTTTATGCCTTCACTTCTGAGGAAATAAAAATTCGTTAGTTCATCATTTGTTGAAAGTTAGTTGATATAATTGGTTACTAAATATAGGAATTCGTTGTTACTCAACAACTATTTAACCCAAATTGCTCGCAACATTGTTCATTATCGGGAATTTTTTTTCTTTTGGTTATAAATCTGAAAAATCTTTATTCACTAATTAAAACACATGATTGTTCCACATTCTTCGAAACATGCATAAATACAAAAAAAAAAAAAAAAAAAAAAAAAACTGGGAAGCGGAAATTCGTAAATTATAGAAATCTGACGATTCAGTTCTTGAACAGACCTCTTTTTACAAATAATATGGAGATGAACGAATTCATTTAGCTTTAGATAGATTTCTGCAGGGATTTAATTAAGGACGAAAAGACGCATTTTTCGTATATTAACTGTCTGATGAGTGGAAAGTTTTGTAAAGCAATCGGAAAAAAGACTACTACTGTTTCAGAAACAGACGATATTCTGATGATTCTGACTGACGATTGAACATGACGATTCTGATTGCGATTTGGAAGCAAAAGAAAAATTAAATTTTGCTGTGAGTGATTTAAAATTATTTTTAAATACAGTGAAGTTATCGACGTTTGTTAATTATTGAAGGATCTTAAATATTACCTATAAGCTCGCAATTAATTTTAATAGGAAAAACTTTGCAACATTCAATTCATTCATTTCAATTGAAGTATGAATGTAGAAATTATTTTTTGAAATTAAAGAGCTTTGATGATATTTCGAATTAATATAAGATTTTCATTTATGGCAAAGATTCAACATAATGAACGGAAGAAACCAGACAGAGAAATTACAGTAGAGACAATTATTTATCCTGATTTTGTAATTTTACAAAATAATAGAAAAATATTATGTATATTAATGTTTTCGCCAAGATTTAAATTAATATTGATTAAGTTTTTAAATCGAATACTATCAATAATTTACATTATTTACATGAATCAGTTTTCAAATGCAGATATTTATATAATATAAATGAACGTGTATATATTAAAAAGTTATTTTGGTGCCAAATAAAGTGTTCATTTCGCAACTTTTGAGTAATTAAAAAAAAAAATTGTTTAAAAAGAACAAAATAATCCTCTCTTGAATAAAGTTGTAAGAAAATAAGCTTAAACAATTTATTTGTTTAAGACAACACTGTACTTCTTCCAAAAATTGGTTTTGTAGACAGTAATATTAAAAATTTTTGTGGATTGTATTATTAAATTTTCATGAAAAAGCCAGTTTAGCAAATTGTTTTACCATTGAAAGAAAAAAAATGAAATATTTAAATTATAAAATATTTATATTTTTTATATTTTTCATTTACTGATTTTTATTTCTTGAATAATTGGCCACATCGAATTGAAGATTGACTCTTTGCGAAATGGAACGTGGTACAGACTCTTTGTGAATGGAATGTGATTTATGGAACAGTTATTCAAAGAAAATGCTTCATGTTTACATTTAGAAAAAACGTTTTTGCCTTTTCCAACCAAATATTTAAACAAAAAGACTAATATTTTTAGTTCATAAAAAAACAAACAAACAAACAAAAAAAAACAACAACAGTGAAATATAATATACATAGAGTTTAATTATATTAATGTCCAGTTTTAAGCAAAACCATTATTACTTTGGGGTGGATCTTGAAATTTTGAGCCGCTGTCAAATGACGAGGATGACACCTGACCTGGCATTCATATCCCAAGATTCTACACCATAGTATCGGGAGAACTTTGGCCCCACGTATTTAACGTGTACCAGACCTGCTAACACAGCGGCCTTTCAGTAGAAGCAGGTATCGAATCTGGAAATTGGAATGAAACTCCGAAGCCGAGACCTTACCATAAGGTCTCCGCGACCTTTATATTCCCAGAGAAGAAATGGCAACAAATTACTTCAATAAATTTATTAAAATAGTTTAAAATAATGTTAGGATAATTTTTTTTCGTCACTATATGAAAATTGTTCAGATTAGACCACAAGCAGTTAACATAATAAGGTTATTTAAATATTCGAAATTGTTACCTTGAAATAGAGAAAAAACAAACTAGAAAGCCATCACAACTGCTTACTCACTAATAGCTTTCATAAACTGCCAGTGGAAAAAAGTCAAAATCCAAAGAAAGGACATTAAAGACATAAAGGACATCAAAGGATGAGCAAAAAGATTAAAACTAAGCTACATGTATCACCTGCGCTGTAATGAAGAAAGGAAGATAAATGATAAAATCCATAAAATGTTATATTGGGGTTCTTACACTGTATGCTGTGTAATTTCACAAATAAAAAAGTTTTTTTACTTTAGTTTTACTTAAAAAAAGTAATGGTCCTATCTAAGGAATCTGTGTTCCATCTGCGAAACTAGTCTTAATTAAATTGACAAAATTATTTTTAAGGCTATTTTTCTATTTTAGAAGTATATTTTTAAAAAAAGTTAATTTGAATTATTTGAATATAAATAAATACAAAACATTCATTTGTTATTTTTATTATCAAAATTAAATTTTTTTTATTGTTTAGCATATCAAAGATACTCGCATTATCCAAATTTGGCACCATCCCCTAATTTTTGTTGACCGGTTAATAATCTTCGAATACGATGGATAAATATAATTGACATAAATAGACTACAAAACAATCTACTATTACTTTTATTAGTAAAATTACTTTTACATAAATAAGCATTAAAAGATGCTCAAAAATTCAAATTCCTTTCCCTACTTTTTTTAATATAGTCAATAATTTTCTTATACGATGGATAAATGCAATTGATATGAATAAACTAGAAACAATATAGAATTATTTTTATTATTAAAATTATTTTTTATTGCATTTAAACATGCTCAGATTTTTCAAATTTGTCTACCTACCCAAACTTCTTGTAGAACAGTCAATAATTTTTGTGTGCAATCAGTAATAATAATAATAAAAAAAACATAATTCAAATTAGATAAAAATTTATTTAAGAAATTGTAGTTAATATTATAATCAGTGGGAATTTAAAAGAATATGAAAATTAAGTGAATTCAAAAGAATTCATTAGAATGAAATTTTATTTAAAAGAAATCCCTCTTCATATTTTAAATAAAAAAAAAATCTTATAAAGAAAAGAATGAAGACGAAGAAGAATTGTAATCACTTCTTGCTTAATCTTCTTTTTGATTAATTACAATTATCATTGGGCTTTCAAAAATCAAATCACTTTTTCTTGTGACTCAAATTTAAACAAACCTGCTTTTCTTAAAAAATTCTATTCTAGAGAAACTAATTTGATATGTTCGTAGACAACATCGAACTTTTTCAATTCCAACGAAATTATTTTCCTAATTTATTATCGCCTGCCTTCTAAATTTTGTGCAATTTCTCTCCATTAAAAATTATATAGAAGATCTATTTTTTACAAAAAAACATCATGAATTATCACTTTATGAAAACTTTTTATTCTAAGTTAACTGATATCAAAATACTTCTTTAACCTTTTAAATAAAGGTTTTCCTTGGCTACATTTTTATGAAAAGAAAATAAAACAATCTGATATCATCTTGCAAAAACTCTTTCCTTTACAAGAGTTCTCATCGCATATCAAAGCTAAACATGATTATTTTTATTATAAGTTCTAATCTTGTCAAATGAAGTGTTTTCTGTTCTCCTATTCTCTTTGTTTTCTTTAAAAGATAAAAAATTTGATTTTTTTTTTCAAAAAAATAAAATAAAAAAAATAAGGAGTGTGGGGGAAACATTACTAAAAATGATGTTACGTATTAAAGAGTTGTTTCCTTTCATTTTAAAGCAATGAAAGGATTAAAGAAATTTCGAAAAATGAAAGAAGAATTTTATTTTCATTAATTGCTTGTAATTGCTTCTATAAAATAAGGAAGATAATTATCTTTTCTACTTGACATCATATATATTATTTCTGTTGCCAATATCTCTTTCACTCAACTATTTAAATCTTATAGCGATGAATAAGATAAGGGTTTTTTACTCTATCTTATAGAAAAAATAATAGAAAAATAGGATAGATTTTTTTTTACACTAAGATATACAGTTTAATTAAAACTCAACTAAAGAATACAATAACAAACAGGAAATAATTTGAAAAATGCATATTTTATAATTTTATTAATAAACGAAATTATTGAAAATGATCTCATTTCTGCATAAATATCGTGGAATATGCAATTTTCTTTTGTAATTAGAATCTTGCTACCAACTTGAAATGAAGATATATAACTTAATAATTTCATTAATATTTTTAAATGGATTTTTATTACTATGTTAAAATGCAGAATTTTTAATAAAAATTATCGCCAACGTTTTGCTCTTAAAGGAATAATTAACTTAAGATAATGTAATCCTAAAACCTTTTTTTCTCATTAAATGCTTTACTAGCTGGCGCCTCTTATACGGAATCAAAATTTAATTAAATCAATAAATGAAATAGCAGTTAAGTCCTGAATATATTAAAATATACAAAAGCGAAATCATGGGATTGAGAACACACCTGTCTAAAATTTCAAAATTATTGCATATAATGCAATGAGTGAATAATTGGTTATAGAATCCCCCCCCCCCATCAAAAACAAAAATTAAAAATTCAAAGTAAATAAAAATTTATAAACGATAAAGCATATAAACTTGTTTCTACACTGTTAAAGGCAGAGCACTTTTACTTCCCACAAAATAAAGAAAGTTCTTGGTAGAATGCATCTCAGAGAACTGCTTTGAGCTTTTTATATCAAAGGCCACCTGATCTGGATTTTCTTTTATTTTTACAGTCCGACACAGGATAAATGCGCAAATTTCTCCGATATGTCAAACTTTCTGAAAAAACTTTTTATTTCAATGACAAGACGTATTTAGGAGAGTAAAGGAGTGCTCTCATCGAACCTGATCAAAGAAAACGCAATAGCTCAATGCGATTCCTATAGGGGGGAAAATAAAATCGCAAAATCGATAAAACTTATTTCATTCCGTGAAGGGTGTGCTGCGTTACACCTCGTAAAGATTAAATCCTCCTTCCCCAACTAAGCAAATCCTTTTTTCTGAAGGAAAAAAAAAACTCTTCCTGGTTTTCTTTACTGGGGACACCTTTTTCTTATACTGTATGCACATCTTCATCAATCTTGAAGATTCTCCAAGAGTTGACAACAATACCCATGACAGGTAAACCCAAGAGTTATTTGCATTTTCTTCCATGCAATTCTATCATTTTCATTATTGGTATAAATTGTTTAGAACAATTTAGTTCAACAAAGCAAAGATAATCAACAAATTGACAGAATAAAGTTTCTGGGAATATAATTAATCAACGTTAAATATAAATGCAATAAAAATAACAGTAAAATTGAGAAAACAAATATTGCATTAATCTTATTCATATTTTACTGTTTGGAAACCAATTAGTGGGTCATAGAAGCGTTAATATGCTCATAATAAGACTCAAACTTTTAACGAATTTAATCTGAATCAAATTCCAGATTAATAACAGTCATGTTTGAAAAGCTAAATCTGTATTACCGGACCAGAAGATAGTTGTTAATTTTTAGGAGGTAGTTGACTTCTTGTGGTTGTGGTATGGAAGCTGGAAAGGAGGGCACAATTCAAGTATCCTTTTCGTCGTATGATAACATTTAAAATGTATGAGAAAGAAGATCTTCGTTCCTGAAAGCCCTTATGTTGGTTGAAGAAGAAGTTCTAAGTAAATCAAACTTAATTTATATCTAAGAATTCTTGCAAATAAGAAATGAAACATTCAAATATTTTTCTAGGAACATTTTCTATTTGTCTACCAATAACCGAAAATTATCACTATCCTATGACAGATATTATCTATTGGGTACAAAAGTTAGCGACAAGAAAAAAGTTTTATTATTATCAATTAATTTGAAATTTAAAAATTTTAAAAATCTGAAATTGTGTATTTATGTTTATAAAAAAAATCCAAATATTATTAATAAATCGATGAAATGTATCTGCGTCATTTTATTTACATGCAACAAAAGTAAAAACTATAAAACATGTTTAATAAAACGATAGAATTATGTGAAAACAAATATTATTAAACAGCAGACCCATCATTGCCTTTAATGGCCTCGATCATCCGAGCTTTCTTTGATAGTAATAGATTTTGTAAAAACTCATTATCCGTTTTACATCACATATTTCATTCATAGATTTCAATTCTTCATTTAACAGGAAACATTTTCTATTTCATAAATTTGTCTGTTTAAATTCTTACACAAGTTCTCAACAGAATCTGACTCTGCCTTTGGTCTATCTATTGCGAAATTTTAATATTAATGGACAAGAAACCTGACATTTGTTCTATGATTTACGAGTACAAACATTTTGTTTGCCGATTTTTTTTGCCAAATGAATTATAACAGACAAAACAAAGAGGGTCAGGAAATTTGCCTGTGTATTCTTCAGAATTTGAGTTTTTAAGAAGCACCCAGCCTCTAAAAAAAAAAAAAAAAAAAAAAAAAAACCAGGCCCATGTTAATACAGATCCAGAGTCCAATTGACTTTTTGTGGGAATTCCGAAATCTCTTGCCGCATCATGCCGACGGGATATTCAACCTCACGATCTTCGTTTCTCAAGTCATCATCTGCCCAGCAAATTCCAAATGCTGTGCATCTGCCGAGTAAAAGCGGTTCACTCAACTTTCCCTTAGATAGAAAATTTCCAGATCAAGTAATTATATTGCAAATATTTTCTCGGTTGTTTAAATTCTTTTCCTTAGATTTTCTGCCGGATATTAATTTCAAAGCATTTCTTTTATTTTTGTTCTATAAGGTGTCAGATAAACTCCAGCAGTTTTTCTTTCGGAGTCGTATTTTACTTTAATTTTTTTGACATTTCTTTCGATTTTCCTAATTCTGTTAGATAGCAAACTGAACTTTAATATTCTGATAAAAAAAAAGATTTTTTTCTTTTTAAGTTCAATTAATTTATTTTCTTTTCACGTCATTTTTGAATTAAGATAGGGTGTAATAAAAAATATTAAAAAATTTGTGAAACTTCAATATCCACTGAATTATATTTCACATATTTTAGGAAGGAAAAGTGTACGAAATCACAGCACACTATGAACTTCACCAGAAGCGTATACATTAATTACTTAAAATTTTCAGCACTATATAGTTAGTTATTAATACCACTACGTAAAACAACAACAAAACAGATAGTATAGAAATTGAAAGGTATGTGTTTGATTATCCTATTACTAGTGGTTCGGTATTGCCTGTTTACCAACATGCCGTAAAATATTATCAAAAAAAACAAATAAGATAACAAACTATTGATTTGGAATATATCGGCTATTCCATAAGTCATTTACAAATTTTAAGGGTAACCTAGTCATACAACAATATCACAATTTTATAATTGGATTTTCCTTTGAATTACTAAATATAGAAAAAGTATTATAATCATCGAAATATTCGAACTTGAGATATTGACGGATCTCCATGATTCAAACCTCTTCGAGTCAGAAAAACATTTTCAGTAATTATGTTTTTCTATTTGCCTGTAATCACGATAATTCAAAAACGCCTTTAAGCTAAATGACTGAAATTTGGTATATGAGATTACTAGAAAATTTGCAGATTTCTACCAAATTTTGAAGGAAATCTATTCGAAGGAAATCTGTCTGTCCGGATGCTCAAGTATAAGTGAATTCGATAATTACAAAATGCAAAAAGATAGAAAGAAAAAATCTGATACACATGCTCAACATCTAAAATAGGGATTCTTATCAAATGTATCAAACAGTTGACCGTCTGTCGGTCAATACTTCGACACGCATGTAAATGCAATAACTCTCAAAGAAAATTATTTAAATCGATGAAATTCGGTATGTTATCTTGTGAATACAACTTATTACAATTTCTTATCAAATTCTGAAGTCAAGCGGCCTATTCATATGCGCATTCTCGCTATAGATTTAGTAAAAATGCTAGATTCTTGCCAAAAATCTATATTTTGTAACTATCGTTCACCAATGCACTGCAAGAAATTCATTACTGACCTTACCCAAGATCCCGAATTTTATGTAAAGGAAAGAGGATAAGGTCTATATTAGAGAGTATGCCAGAAAGTTTCAGAGAGACTACTCCCATTGGTTATTAGTTGAAATTTAGGGACAGATAAATTAAAGATTTCTCGCTTTTAAATTCATTCCTTCGTATAAATGTATAATTCGAGACATTCCAGAAAGAGCAATATTAAATCTTTCCACCGGGAAGATATAAATTTAATACGTAGTAAATATCACGCAAAAGAGGCTTGTTACTTCATCCCTAAATGAAAGAGGAAAAAAGAATTCTTGTAATATAAATATGCAGCGTATAAAAATGTGTCAAAGGTTAAATAATCAGGTAATTAACAAACCTCCGCCGAGATGTGGCTCCGTTTTTGCATAAAAATCAATTTCTCTCGGATTTTGTTCACTGGAGAAACACGGTTGGCTACGTGTTGCTATTTACATATTAATAATGTGACGAGGATTGCGTTGCAACATTTTAACCAAATACTAATTAAGTCGGCAGCAGAACACGGAAGAACGATGCATACTCTGGAATATAATTAATAAGCATTGTAGAAGAGCATTTTATCTTAAATTAATATAAAATCCAGATGGAAATTTAATGGAAATATTATGGAAGGATTATTGTTCTTGGTCGGCAGGATTTGCGACACTACAGCGAAACAAGGACATGTTTAGAAGTATGAATTTTTATTTTCTCGTCTACGTAGTATAGAGAATATATAGTAATAAAAAAAAATTCTCCCTGAGTTCGAAAAACACATTTTTGGAAAATGTCCGTCTGTCCGTGAAAAAATTATTCAAAAATGCTTTGAAATTTGTTATACGGTCTTTACACCAAATTTGCAAATTAATATCAAATTTTATAAAAGGAAGAAAGTTAAAATTTGGCACACAGATTTAATATCTATAGTGCAGACACTTGCTGAATCCAACTATGGGTTGACTGTCTGTCCATCTGTACTTCCACAAACATGTAATCGCAATAATTCAAAAACACAATAAATAAATATATTAAATTTGGTACTGGATTTTGTGACTGCAAGCGCAGTTTTATGTCAAATTTTTGCTTCAATACGGTTGGGAAAAACGCATATAAAACACAAATTCCATTTTCGGATACTAATAACTCCCGCATGGGGTTAATCGCCAAATAACTCGCCAAGGATGACACGATAGATTTAGCAGAAATGCTGAATTCACGCCAAAAGTTGATATTTCATAATTATTGAATGCCAGTGCCATGTAAGATGTTTACTGGAATAACAAGTTTATTGAAGTGCATGCGAGAGAGTTTTCTGAAGACCACTCTCGCTGATTTAAAAATGTGTTTATTGAATGATCATGAGTCAGTTTGCTGACGTAAAAGAAAGTTTGCTACAACAATCGATATTCTCTTTCTAATTTATTTAACAATTAAGTGAATTCGACGAGTACAAGCGTCAATTCAAAACTTCATTTGGGCGTGGTCGATGTGTAATTTTTTTTTATCTATATAATAAGGTTGAAATATTATTCGCTTTATTACGATTTTTTGCAAAATTAACTACGCAACCATTTGTATTGCGTTCGAAATGTATACGTGTTATTGCTTGATTTTTTAAAAAAAGGGAAAATAAATTCTGCAATTAACAGGTTAAGTATATGAAATAAGGAAAGGAAATAATCCAAAAATTCTATTCGTAATTTTGGTGAATTTTGAGATTCAGATCTCCTTGAATTCACAAAAAAAAATTGAAACTGTATCTATATTTCAACATGTTAACTGAAAAATGAGACAAGTTAGACTGATGAAGTTTAGTTTGTAGTCTTTAAACCAAAATTGTAGATTTTTATTCTATTTCGTATTGCAATAGGTCTATGAAAGTCTATATATCTCTTTTTTTCATGTGGAATTAAAAACTATAATAAATCTTCCAAAATAGACAAATGAAATCTGGCGCGCATAATTTTATTGCAAGAATATAGATCTGTATAAAGATGAGTATGAAATACACCAAAGAATTTCGATTAAATCATGCTTCCTTCTATGAATTCATTAATTGCTGTTTTTTTTTTTTTTTTTTTTTTTGCTTGAGAAGAGAATTTGTTCCTTAATTTTTTGAAATTTGAAACATAATTCTTATATATTTCTTATAATTACTTTCCTTTACTCTTCGAATGATTAAGTGGTGGTATAAAATAATCGAATTGAGGACAGAAAATTTCAAAAATTCTTAAAAACATTACTTAATTATATGAAATACTATTTTTTCTTAAATTTATATATTATCAGAAAAGTTCTTATTTCTTTTTTATGTAGTCGTCATTTTTTTTTGTTATTTCACGGACTACAATTTAAAAAAAAATAAGTGTGCTATTTTTAAATTATTCAATTGCATCTTTCAACTTAAAACTATAACATGCTTCCAGTCGTTTTTAATTCAATATTATTAACAATGCTTTATTGTACGACGCTAAAAGAAAGTCAGACTATCTGCATAAAAAATTTCATTAGAGTAATAAATGACTAATTTCTAGTTAGGATTTAAAGAATATTTTTTAACATTTTACAACGTACTATGTTTAAGTTAACAATCACCTCATCCGAAGCTTATTTTTTGATAACTCAACTAATTGTTAAGCATTTCTAATTCCGGATGAATACATTATCAAGTTTATGACAGGGTATCATTTGAAGCATTCCTGTCTTTATTATAAAGCACCTGTAGAGCATACTGGTCTTACTCGAGATTTAATTAACGCTCTGCAAATTATGAATTCTTGTCAGAAAACAAAGGAGAAATTAAAATGATAAGATCAATGCATTCTGATAGAAATAAGACTCAGTTTAATTATTTTTTTAAAGTTGCATAACATATTGCAATTATATTAACTCGTCCACAGACTATTGTTAAAAACATAGCTCCGCACTTTTTTGCGGCGAATTCTGGATCAGTTTGGCAGTAGACCAGTGACTGAATAACATTCAAATCATTCGAGGATTACCATCTTTTACCACATCCAACCTCTCGAGTATATTAGGTCATTTAAGATTTCATTAATGAACGTCCCATGGATAAAGAATTTTTTTTTTGAAGATGGGAAAAATTTAGATGGAAAAAGAAGTAAGATAAAGGAGAATCTGAGAAAAATTAAGGCTTCAGAGCCAATTATCATCGAGGATTATATAAAAAAAACAACCTTTAACGAAATTTGGAGAAGACTAAAAGAGTCAAGAAAGAAGTCATTTAAAAAAAATCCATTGTGTTTTGAAAGACGATTAATCTTACTACTCCCTTTATAAGCTGTGAACGAGCTCGATATAGAAATTCGTGCTTTCTATTTCATCAGAATATATTACAAATTCTTTGTTTATTACATTCCGTTTCTGCCTGTAATCATTTGAGTGAAAAATAATTTTGAATAACAATTTTTCGTATTTACAACCAGCAGCTGAATAGTTTTTTACATGAATTATTCCACTGGAGTTTTGTTAATCAACAATTCTTTTTTTTTTAATGGACGTCAAAATTCTTTTCAATAAAAAGTAAATCTGAAGTGTTTGCTTTATTAAATTGCTTAGTTGTTTAAATTTCGATTACACTTTTGGATCTTTTTAATATATTTTGAAATCTAATTTTTATAGAATAGAAGAATAATTAATGTAATGCGGGATAAAATATAAAATAAGAATAATAAATTATTTTCTAAAATTACTCATCTAGTTGTAGTAGAGAGAACAATTTTGAGTTGTATAGTAAACTTTCTAAGTAATAATAAACAAATGAATTGAATATAATTACTAAATGAAGTGCAAATGTTTAACTTTCTCGTATACGTAATATAGATAAAGTAATCGTCAAAAAAATTCGCCAAATATGGCATGGTAGATTCAGTAAAAATGCTGAATAAACGCCAAAAATTTCAATATTTCGTAACTATTATGAGCCAATGTTATGCAAGACGTTCTCTCAGATAACATATACAAGAAAATTTTGGGGAGGCTGAATTCCGCTGGCTTTATTCCATTTTCTATTTTTTCTTCGTTTTTCGGATAGAAACAAATCGATTAGCTGCTCTCAATTATCATTTATTCATTTAAAATATTAACAAATTTTTCAGCACATCACTTTGCTAGTTAGAAGGCCAAAGAACAAACTCCATCGAATATTTATTCATTTGTTTAAGTAAATAATTAATCAGACATTTTCCCAGTATTCGACAGCAAATATATTTATTTTTTCTGCCTTGTTTAAATATTTACCAAATTTCCAAGCAAACGATTTCTTTTTGTTCTTGTTTGGCATTTTCATTTAATAAATCATCTTGAGCAGAAAAGATAATTATCCTCCTTATTTGATTTAAGCAGATATTAAGACGATCAAACTCCCATCTTTTAGTCTCGGAATTTTTAAAAAATCTGTTCATTCCTTTGAAGTTTGATGGATATAGTAATTAGTGTGATTCAAGTTTTGGAATTATTTCAGTTTTTAGAAACTATTACATGGAATCTCACATTTGTTATCAAAGTTAAGGAAACATAAAAACTAAATAAAAAGCTTAATTTTGGAAGATTAAATATTAAAATAAGACTAATTATTCTCAGCAATTCTTGATGGTCGAAAACTGTCACTGAAAGAATTTTTGTAAAAATTTCGGAAATGATATGGAGGTTTCGTTTACTCTTTTTCTTTTATTTGAAATTGCTTAAAAATGTATTTATTACGATCTGAAAGAAAAATTTTGTCATCCATTTATCTTTGAACGATTCATTTTTGATGTGATTCGTGATTTTCATGTTTAACGTTCAAAATAAAACTTCTCTTTAGTTTCCATTGCATAGAAATAACACTTTTTTGCTGGAATTTGAAAGATAGCCAAGCTTTATTTAATTCTATCTGACTTTGATGGCTACTTGGATCGCCCGGATTAAAAGGCGCCAAAATTTTCATTTAAACATTTTGTAACTTGGTAGAAATGGCTTTTTATTCAAAATATTTTTTAGCATAAAATTTTTATAGTCATATTACTTTAGAAGCCTTACACAGTTCTGCACATCACGATATGCATTCTTCTAATTTTTTGTTATCTGTCCTAAAATTTAAGTTTTAATTTGAAGCGAAGTTATTAAATCTTGATTAATATAAAACTACATTACTATTATGCTGTTTTAAAAATTATGTGTATGAAAAAGAGAATATAAAGCATTGAAGTTTTATGTGCATTATAGAATATTTTTATAACTTATGCTATATCTCTGAGGAATATTCTATAAAACTTTCTCTGACTACATTTCGTTTACTGTATTAAGACAAAATTATTTAAAAATAGTTCATAGTACCAAGAATCTTTAAAACTCATAAATCATGAATATTTATTGATTCAAATGATATAAAATATAATTCTTTACTTCATTTAGAACATTTTTTTCTTATTACATGGATATGCATATTATTAACGGTTTAGAAATTAGCTGTTAGATTCCGATTAGAATGAATATTCTTTGTATATATAAAACCATAGAAGCGTCATATTTTTGTACTAGGGGTTGCTCCAAAAATTCTGTCCCGAAGGAAAATGAATTCACTCTTCGAAAGAAGCTAAAAATGCTTCGTCTATTTCATAAATCTGAATAATAGCTGAAATCATAAATAATTCGCAATCAGCGGGTGGGGGGGGATTTTATCAAGGTTCTGTTTACCCAAATGATTGGAGTATGCTTTTAATTGCAACTAATATAATCGAAAATAAAAATATAGTTTTGTTAACTGTAAAATATTTAATAGATATTCGCAATGGCAGGAAGTGAGGTACCTTTTGGATAACGGTTCACAGTGTTCTCTTATGAGTCAAAATTGTATGCAGTGGCTACAACTCAAAAGTGAAAAAATAAATAAATCCATTTCCTGCATTAATAATGCCTCGCTGGTAGTTAATCGCAGAATTACAACTGTGGCTAATACAAATGAGTTTCGAAGGAAATATTTCGATGTTAATGGTATCAAAAATAACAGATTTAATACTAAATAAGATGATCGACACTCATGTACAGATTCCAGAATCAACTGACCTTGCGGATCCTAATTTTAAGATTGACTGGGAAAATAGATATTGGTGCTATGTACTTTTATGATATAATAAAGCCGGGAAAATTAAATGCTAAAAAATGAGAATTTGTTGTTACAGGAGTCTATTTGGTTACACTATAGGAGGTAGCATTTCGAGTTCAGATAAATTAAATTCTAACTATTATAGCTTGCTTAATATGTGGGGCTTAAAAATTAAATTCAAATACTGATTCAAATACCGAATTTAAGAAAAATTTGGGAGATTGAGGAAGTAAGTAACGAATTACTTAAAAGTAAAGATAATACTATTTGTGAGGAACATTATGCTCGAACATATAGAAGGAAAATATACTGTGGCGATGCCATTAAAAGCTCTGGCGACTTTTTGATCCACTTGGGTTGCTCGGCCCAGTGATCACTAAATCAAAAATCTTCATGTAGCAATTGTGATTGCTCAAGACTGATCGGGGTGAAATGCTTCCCTCGAAAGAAGATGAATGGCAAGAATTTGTGACATCTTTAACAAACTTAAACGACATTAACATCGAAAGATATTTTATTATTCCAAATGCGGAAGTGACTGAGCTTCATGGATTTTGTGACTCATCTGAAAAGGCATATGGTGCTGCAATCTACGCCAGAGCAGTCAATTTAGCAGGAGGAGTGAAAGTGAAGCTAGTCGTGAGTAAATCTCGTGTGTCACCGATCAAGCAGGTAACAATACCTTTAGAGTTACGCAGTGCAGCTCTACTTACCAATTGATGCATAAAGTTAAAAATAAATGCGTTGAAAATAGATATTACATCAGTCTTCTATTATTAGGATTCTATAATAGCGCTTTCGTGGATGAAAAAAAGAGTCCCGAGACTTTAAACATTAGTAGCAAACAGAGTGGTGATTATTCAAGAATCAACAGAAATTAGTCAGTGGCATCATGTTAGATGTCATTTCGAAAGGACTTGATCCAACGAGATTGCAACAAAGTGACCTATGGTGGTTTGGTCCATCCTTTCTTCAAGAACTAGTTGTGAACTTTCCTGGTGATTTCAATGACATCTACGATCCATTGGAACTGTAATCCAAATTATGGGAAATCTCCCAACTAACAGAGTTAAACCTAGTTATCCATTTACTCATGTTGGGATAGACTTTTGTGGACCTTTCTATATTAAATACAAGGGTCAGAGGAAAGGCAATTATCAAAAATGTTATGTAGCTGTTTTCATTTGTTTTGTTACTAAGGCAATCCACTTGGAAATAGTCACTGAATTAACGACAGATGCAATGATTGCCACTTTAAAACGCTTTTTTAGTAGAAGAGGTGCTAGCTCCTTTATCTGTTCTGATAACGTAACTAATTTCAAAAGGGCCAATTCAGACTTAAAACGCTTACAAAATATGATTGATAGACCTTCAGAGCTACTAGCTAATTACTTAACAACTGAACAAGTGACATGGAAATTTATTCCACCAAAGAAAATTTGGTGACTTATGAATGTCAGTGCTCAATCTTTCAAATAGAGTTGTTGGTAATGCGCGTTTAACAATGGAACAGTTTTTGACTACTGTTATTCAAATTGAAGGTATTCTAAACAGTCGCCCACTGACACCTTTGTCGTCTGATCCAAATAATAATGAAATTTTGACCCCCTGTCATAGCTGTCCCATAAATAGTATTCCTGATCCAGATTATTCAGATAGAAAAGATAAACTTTTATCTCAATAGCAAAGACTGAGCAAAATGGTCCAAATAATTTGAAAAAAAAATGGAAATTAGATTACTTAAATAACTTGCAAACTAGACACAAATGGCAGTTTGAGAAGATACTATGGTTCTTTTAAAAGATAATAATCTTCCCCCTTGCCAGGGGCCAATGGGAAAAATACAAGATTTAATTTATGAATCAGACGGCAAAGTCAGAATTGTATTTGTAAAAGCTCCACTAGGAATAAAAAAAAGAGGAATTTCAGAGATTTGTTTATTACCAGTGAATAAAATCAATATATATCTGGTGGGATTAATTATTGTATTTAGCATTTAAAATAGTACATAATGTATATTTAAGTTGTTCATTGCACCTATTGAAATATATCATCTCTTTCCAGAATTGTTTTGTATACAAATGTTCAATTTTATTTTAGGTATCTAAAATTTTTGTATTCTGTGCAAGACAATTGTTGAATTTTTGCTTTGTTTCATGATAACTGTCCTGAGATTTTGAAATGCCATTTCAAGGGGTGCGGAATGTTGGCGCCAATAAGTCAGTAGAACGCTCCGCCTACTAATTTTGTGGCACCGTCAATTGACCAAATGATATAATCCTTTTGTGTGTTGAAAATAAAGCATGCATTATACAGTCCATGATTTTGTGTTTGATTTCTATGTGATTGTGTTTTTTTTTAAAAATGAACTATCGTGGACCAAAACAATGGCTATTTTCACTTAGACGAATATGGAATTTCAAGATGATATTTTAATGGAAAATTAAAAGTCTTGTTAATCTTTCTTCATATTTAAATCTTACAGTGATATAAAAAAAGATTTTTCAAGTTTCTTAATCAAAGTTTTGTCTCAAATAAGTATTTGAAATATCATTTAACTGTTATTTGAAATATCGTGGTTCTGTATTTAATATATAATTTAACTAATGTAGACATTGTAAACATCGTGGAATATTTTTTATACGGATTATTTCCTATAGAATATAAAGCTTCACAAAGTCTAACTTTTTCCAAATTTGTTAATTTTTAATCCAATATTTTAATTACTAGAAGAAAAGGAAATAAATCTTCATTAACTTTCTTTATTTCAAAATGAAACTTTTGTTATAAGCATCCTTTAATTTTTGAATTGGAAAAACAGAATAAGAAAAGATGATTATTCATTCTTTTTATAATGGTTAGTAGATGATAACTTTTCGATAACAATTTAAAGTGAATCGTCAGTTATTCCCAGATGGAATTTTAAAATTATCAAATGGATAAGCTAATAAGGAAATGTACTTCATTCTTAGAATAATATTTAACGTAAATTCTAGTTAAGCCAACAATGAAATCTGTTATTACTGGTTTCAGTTTTTATAAAGATATTCGCTTCATTAAAATGCTTATAAATTTGAGTTGAATACTAATTTCATCTGAATTGTTTACTTGCATCTTATAATTATTCTCTCTTTGAAATTTTATATGTTTATTTTTAAGAATGTCATTTTGCTTAATAATTTTATTCTATATGATATAAAAATCCTCGATTCTTTAATCTAGTTTTCCAGAAGTAATTAGTTTTTGAAAAATTCTTCTAAACGACTCAGGGGAGATCGGGGTAATACAGCACAATGAATAACTCCGCTTTGTTAATTTAAAGTAAGAGAGATGACTTTGAATCATTTAATTATATCGTAGAATTATGTTCGATATCGCTTTTGTTTCTGCCCAATGCTGCTGGAATCTTAAGCTTTGAAAATCACAAAGATGGTAATATACTGTGTGAAAAAAGGTAGGACAGTAGAATGGTTTTTTTTAAATAAGGATTTTTTAAATTTTTATTGCAATTATTTTTATAAAAATTATTTTTTATATCATTCACCAAAAAATATTAGTATCATAACAATTATATTTAAAAATAAAATATAAATGACAACAAAAATTTTTTCTTTCAATTGAAAGCGAGTAAAAAAAAGTAGAAGGACAGTTATAAAAAGAACAAAATATAAGCAATTTTAGTAAGGAATACTCTTTTCCTTAGCTTTTATGACTTCGAATATTCTGTTTGCAAGTGAATCATACAAAAATTGGATTTCTGTTTGACAAAAATTATCCCATGAAGCATTTAATGCCACTCGAAGCTCAGAGACCGATTCAAATGGCTTCCCACTTGACTGTACCCGATGAACAAGCATTACCGAAATATTTTCTATTACATTCAGATAGGGTCTTTTAGCTGACCAAGGTAAAACTTGCACATTATTTGTAGCGAATCAATTTTTAACTCCACTGGCAGTGTGGATTGAGGTTCCATCTTGCTGAAACATCCACTCTTCTCCTCCTAATTCGGAGCCATAAGGAAGAAACTCAGAATTAGAACATTAATGTAATCTGTATGCTTCTGCCTACCATTAAGAAAGACCAAAGTTGTTCTTCTCTATAACGAACTGCTAACCAGACCATCAACCCCCCCCCCCTTTGTCTAGTTGAATAATATTGTCCTGCATTCTTCAGACAATGCCAGTAGCATTGATAACCGTCTGGACCACCTGAGTTAAAAGTTTTTTCATCTGAAAATATCATAGAAGTCCATTTTGTTATCCATGTTATGCGTTCCTTAGCCCAAGACAAAAGATTATTAATATGCGTTTGTTTCCACTTTAGATGATACCTCCTTTTTTTGAAAACGAATCTTTTGGACCTTTAGATGTAAGTGTATACTGCTTGCTTGGATACATGAATAAGTCCTGCTTGATTGCGAGCTTTTGAAACACTTCCACCACTCTTTTTAAGCTCTTGATCAAATTTTCTTTCATCACGAGGCGTTAACTTTTTAGGCCTACCACTCATCTTTCTTATTCCGTTTCCGTTTGGATTTTTAATAAAGTTAGAATTTGTATTGGGGTTGACGTGCAGTATACGAATGATTTCTCTAATATATTTATCTTCATTTTTATACGCAACAATTTGACCCTTTTGAAAATCCTCTCAGGGTTATACCCCTAGACATTCTGAAATTAAAGCATCAGCGAAATTTTTAACAAAATATGTTTTCATGAGAAAAATTGTCTCAAAAAAGTATATACTTACTCTTCTACTCGTGCACATTCCACCAAATAAAAAAAAATGTAGTAAGTGTCCTTCTACTTTTTTTACACACTGTAAATCACATATTCTAATCTTTCTAATTATGAATTGTGGTAGCTATTTCATTTTTACATTAAAATAAAGAAAGAGCTGTTAATATATCCTACATAAGAATCGATTTGCCAGGATAAAAATATAAAAGGAAATTTACAGAAAACGACGGTCCTTCTACTTTTCTTACGCAGTGTGAGTTTAATTATTCTAATTGCTCTGATGAAGTTCAGATATCTCTGAGGGTGTAAAACCTTTGTTATCTTAAATTCGCTTTAATAATTTTCGGTGTTTTAATTATTTATACTTTGTTTTAGTAAATTATGTGAAATTCAGATCAATTGGATTAATATTTATACTATGTATAAAGAGTTTCTAAGCGAATGTTTTATTCCTAATTCACAAAATTGCAGCCGAAAAAAGTCTCGTGTGCGGTATTTTCTCAATCAATGCGTAGTATTATTCGTCGTAGAAAATAATACAGCACAAATGAACGTTTTAGAAAGTTGATGATTCTTTTAAAATAAAATAAACTGGTTGAAAAAAAACTGCTCTCACTTGCACTTAACCCTTTTGTGGGCCATTTATTTTTCTTTTGAATCCCTTTTCAGGGAATTGAGATGCGAGAGATAGAATCTGAGACCTTGTGGTTCGCAGTCCAGTAACATAACCAGGATACAAAAGCATATGTTCGTGTAGCATAGTTGTTAACTGGCTTATATGCTATTCACCACAGACTCTCCCTCCAGTGAGTCGGAGGTGAGACAAACGATATGGCTGTTGAGTGGTGATGTATTTTAACTGGGTACAGGCCCATTAGACAACAGCTGAGTAGCGCCAAGCGTTATGGCGAGCATGGTGTGAGTGAAAGGTTGCTGCGTCAAGTGAGTCTGACGACTTTGGTTGCGGGTAGATGGCGCCACAACAGCTGTTACGAAGGTTGAAGGTTCATCGTCCGAGGTCACCAATTTAGGGGATTGAGATGCCCGAGGATAGAACCTGGGACCTTGTGGTTCGCAGTCCAGTAACATAACCAGGATACAAAAGCATATGCTCGTGTAGCGTAGTTGTTAACTGGCTGATATGCTATTCACCACACCTTCCTTTTTTTGTGTCTTATTATCAATTAAACAATAGCACTTAAGGAAATATATTTCAGCTATCTAAATTTTAAATTGACATTTAAACACTAGCGTTGGGAAATATTTTTCCCAGTTAACCATTTATGATCACAAAAATGATGATGATCAATTTAATGATGATTATTTGCCATAGGAAGATGAGAAGCATATTGCAATGCACAAGGGTACCTCACCTTCTTCATACATGTAGTGGGTTCTAATTTCTTGGGCATTTATACTCATTTCCTGTATAGTCTATAACTCTAAACCAACTTTGATACATGATTTCCTAAACTGACTAAGCACTTATCATTCGGAACCGCATACTATTTTGTTTAGTAGCTAGCAAGTCGGCCTTTCCTTTTACTTAAGGAATAATCTATTAGTTGACGATTTAATGCTATACGGAATGTTAGCTTTTCTAAACTTCTGATTTTTCTTATTCATTTGCCACAATATAAAACTATTTACTATACAAAGGCAAATAAAAAATAAAATATAAGGTGTCACAATTCTTCATATATTCTTTCTATTTGGTATCTTTTCTTTGATTGAAACGATCAATAATACCATGATATAGTAGTATGCAGTAAAAGATTTTGGGCAAGGTCAGCATCATTTTTTCAGTCCGTGTTGAAAACGGACTTCCACGTGACTTTTTCTGTTTTTGTTTCTAGAGCAGATTTTCTCCGCCAGAGGGCATGAAACCGAAACTAAAAACTGAGTAACGGTGAACTGTACTTAGTGTTAAAGCGCAATATTTTCTTTCTCTCTTCTCGCTGACTGTATGTTTTTGTGAAGTGCTTATTGTTCGTTTTTTGTGTGTCAATACATATTTCTTTAAAGAACACCGCTGAGCGTCTTTCTATGTAGTCGAGATCATTATACTAATGGATTTTATTTGCAGCTGGATATTGAGCAGACACTCCCCGGAAAAAAAGGTAGGAACTTTCGATTCAATTATTTGAATAATTTTTACCTACATATATTTTGAAAATCAGATGAAATTTCTGAATAGTCCGCTTTACAGATGTCATAATCGCTGGCTGTGTTGTAATCAGCAAAGTAATAGCCTTATTAACACGAGTGATCACTTTTGTCTAGTGGTTATGTTACGCGGCTACGGACACTAACGTCGCGGGTTCTGTCCTCCGAATGCAATCTTCATAGTAGTAACACCTTCACATCTTACTTAGTTAGGAATATTGTTTTACTTGTGTCTAGTGTGGGAGAATTACTATTCCCAAGCAATTTATGATAGTGGGATTTGTGCTTCCCGTAGATATATTTCGTAAGATCATGTAGGGGGAGGTAATATTCCCAACTCCTATGAAAGGGTTAATGGCTATTGAGAATTGGCGAAGGAAAATAAATTATTAAATTTATCATCAATTTATTCCTTTGGAATTGCCCAACTCTCCCCTACTTTCTGCAATATGTAACGTTTAAAATCGTTTAATTAGTAAGATTAACAGAGATCTCTCAAAAATATTTATGTTATAAACCTTCGATAATTATAAACTCAGCTCATTTGACATTAATTTGAAATTTTAAACTGCGGAGTTTGAAAGTTGTTCTGTTTGCCAAATCAAGATTAGAGCATTAAAAGCATCGTGTGGTTCTGAAGCAACGACATATCGATCTTTGCTTCAACTTCACAGGGAAATATTCACCTCTCCAGAGATTTAATTTATGGAAAATACAAAGTTTCATCATTAATTAAATTCCCCAAGAAGACTCCTCGTTGCGACACGCAACGAATTCGAAGCCGTACATTTTCCAAGAGAGCTCTGTTTGTTCAAGAAATGAATCGCCAGATTCCAAAGATTAATTCTGGATATATTTTGAGTAATTTTTAAGAAGCAGAAATATTTATGCATTTTAATTAGCGCTGTCGGTTCTGAGGCGATATCTATAATGAGATCTATGAGAATGTTGAGAGTTAACTTTTTACGCAAATATAACTATAATGAAAATATTTATATCTTTATTAATATTATCATTGCATTCAACAGAAAATCTTTCGAAACATTTCTTCGCCAAGAAGGCTTATTTTTGTAGCTTATAATGTCTTAAGATGATATAAACGCTATTCAAAATTTCTATCTTATCAAGTAAAGATCAGAAGATGAAATTCAGTACGAAAATGAAGCCAACCAAACGAAAAAATAATTTAGAATGCGGAACATATTTATTAAAATTTAATGATATTTTTCAAGATATTTATATGTTATGAATTCAAAGCTTTTGAAAGAGGACTATTTTCTGTGAAATATATTATTTTCTCCAAGAATTATTAGAAAATCCTTTTGGAAAAAAAGAACAAAGACAGGGAAATTAGATTGCAGATGGCCATATTTCCCCTGTGAGAAACGACACGAAGGGAAAGTTTGAATAAATGTAGAATTTAAGTTTAATTCTATTCGAACTTAAATTTAAAAAAAATGTAAATTTCCTTCTATTATTATTTTTCCATCGAACATTTTGACGTAAATGTAATAATTATGCTACCTTATTCACTTCGGTGACATGAATAATCTCCATGGAATGTTCCACTTTATATCCTGATAAACATATTTATAGACACTGAGGCGCATTCGAGAGTTGAATTCATATTCTGCATGCAACTTTCTAAATCATATGATACTAAATCCCGGTAACACGTCTATATCCCGGCAACAGTGTTTCAAGACTGATTGTTATAAATTCAGTAATGAAATTTGTAGTAGAAATTATTACACATATTGAGAGTACTTAAGAGATAAAAAAAATTATATTTGGAATATATACTTGAAGAATAACATTATAAAACTTAGTATTATAACTAACATAACTAAACATTATAAACTAAAATTAGTCACTAAAATTGGACAGAAACAAATAGTTACAACAGAAACAATTAACAACAACAACAACAACAAAAATAATGCCGAGCGCAACATAAAAAAAAATGGTGCAAGTAAACAATAATAATCTCCAATTTGGACCCTGAATGAAGAATATAACGAATCAATAAATAATAAGAACTGCAGAACTCAGCTCCTTGATCTTTGCTATTTATTCATCTTAAATTTATTGGTATTATTATTTATTATTATCAGTCAATAAACTTTAGAAAAGTCCTATCTCAATTGCCAGAAGTCAAGACAGAAATTAAGTTTTTTCTTCCTTTAATGATGATGACCGAAAGGGTTGGAATATTTTTTAACTTCTTCCAATGATACAGACGTCTGTGGACGATTATATATAATGATTACTTCATGCTCCTTAATTTCTTTAGGATAAATCGTAGATGCTGTTATATTACCTTCGTCTCATACAATAATGAAAGAATTGGAGGTGCGTGTAACGAATCCCTCACACAGCATCCGTTTTCAAACTAAAGCTGTTAAATGTTAAACTAACT
This sequence comes from Argiope bruennichi, assembly GCF_947563725.1. NCBI lineage: Eukaryota > Metazoa > Arthropoda > Arachnida > Araneae > Araneidae > Argiope > Argiope bruennichi. The sequence continues at coordinate 123,323,174 of NC_079154.1, read as the reverse complement.
ATTAAATGATTTTTAAAATATTTCAATAACACGTCTAATTTATTATTCTGCCAATAAATACAAATTACTTATCCCTGATGCTGCCAAGCACCGCCACATCTCCACCGTTAAACTTGACTGTTTCCGCTTAGTTATTTGGATTAAGCTCCTATTTCTATCTCCTCCCAAAGCCAAAATTTCTTATTTGCTCTCACCTGCAAAATAATATATTTCGAGCTTACTTACAATTCATTTCAAGTTTATATCATCACTGACGGAAAACCTGAGATTTCTTCAGTTTGTATAACAAAACATTTTATCCAGGTTGAATGTCTATGTAGTCCAGCAGATCTGAGTCTACTTCCAAGAATTTCAAGCGAAATAGTAAACATTTTGGTAAACTTAGCAAAAATTTTAATGCATTTTGCAATTTAAAAATTTATCTATGCATTTTTCTAATAAAGGGATAAGCACTCAAATGTGGATTTTTCACAAATTTTTCAACTATAAATCTCTTATTACATTGTTAGGTTAAATGACTTCTTCTTACCTTGCCTTTAATTTGGATTCTCTCTTTAAAGGGATTTATCACATACTGCATAGGAGAAAGGGATAAATTTTCTAATTTAGCCGAATTAATCTACCATAGCTATGATGAAAAATAATCGCTTTCCGAATTGCGTTTGTTAATTCCTTTCGACAAAGAGAAAATAACAAACAATTCGAATTTCTAAATTTAAATTAATAAATAGAACACAGAGAAGTAAGTAAGCGAAGAGAAAAACTAAACGATTCTTAAAATACCCCCAAAATGAGAAAAAAAAAGAAAATAAAATATCCATCTATAATTTTATCTATGCATTTTTCGAAAATTTTCAATGCACAAACACTTTTGCAATGCGCTTTAAAACTGCCTTCTTGCAGTTTTGTTTTGAAATAAATAAATAAAATCGATTTTTCTCTCAGATATATTAAAAAAAATCAGCGTGGAGACATGAAAAAATACTGAGCTTTATATTCGAATTCAATACAATCGCTATTTCTTCGCATTTTAAAAGTATTGGAATAATTTTAGGAAATAGAACTTTTACCCTTCTTGGAATTCGTAATTCATATGCAATAGAATAATGATTGAGTTTTCATTCAAATAATTTTGATTTAAGTCTGCCATCATTTAAATTAATAATATTCTTAAATTTGAAATATTTACGTTTTTATCAATATTCTATGCATAGACTTGCAAAAAGTTGCGATTTTGAATTTGAATGATGGGAAAAATATCTTTAAATTTAATTCTCATTCATTAGTTTGAATCAGAATTCTTGTAGAAAGTAAGCTTGTTTCCAGATTTTATTTCGATACCGAGAGAAAAAAGATATCGAATTTATTATAAATAATGTTTGAAATTCATTACATCTTAAGAAATGATTTTTCAAAAAACACTTTATCTTTCAAATGAATAAAAAGTAAAATTATACTTTTAAATTATTTTTGAACCACGGAACTAAATTGGAAATAAAAAAATAATATACGAAGTTTTTGATTACAACAATATTTCAACCATTTTCCTTCCATTTTGATCATGAATTTAAATTATGTATGAAAAAAAATGGCTAGAGAAATAAAATTATTAGCTGGATAGTTTTTTTTCTACTTTCTGAGAAAAGCCATTATGTTTTAAAATTAAAATCAACACTCTAGAAATCCAATTTTCTTTTACATCGTCTAATCTTATTATTTACAATGCTTTAGTCGAGGTTGCTGAAAATTACATGGAACAAGAATATTTTTTTCATGCACAAAATATCCTTAAATAAACTGAACATGCATCTAGTCAAGTGTTAAAAATTACAAGAGCGAATCTTTTAAGTTTGTACAACATATTGGATTTAGATTAACTCAACCAAAGATTGTTATTTCAAAAACAAAACTATCTCTTTTGGAATCTCTAGTTCTGGATGAATTTGTAAATAGATTGATTCCAGGATAACATTCAAAGTGTTCCAGGATTAAAAGCATTAATTTTATGGAGTTATTCGCACGAACGGAATTTGATTAATTAACGTTCGAAGAATGATGAATTCCCTTATAAAAATAAAGAAGAAAGATAGATGAAAAAATGGAAGATAAAGCGAGTTCTGATAGGATTAAAGCTTCAAAGCTAATTACTATCCAAGATTATCAAAAGGCCTTTAACGAAATTTGCGGAAACCGAAAGACTCAAGAAAAGAGTTTTTTTCCCTTCATTACTCTTTCGGAAAATATTTCCTAGCGTATCTTAAATAGCATATACTAAGAAAATGATCTTTTCTTTATCTAAATGTTTTTATGCTTTATGAAGATTTGTAAATGGAGTTAATGTGAAAAATTCTTGTAAAAAATTGCATTTTATTCTTTCTTAATTTTCATATTTTTCAAGCTTATTCTTTAAAAAAAATCTTTGACTACATACAGCTACTGTATTATACAATTAATTAGTAAGCCAAGAAGAGCCTTCATACGAGGAATTTATACCCCTACAGTATATTTCTAGAGACTAATCTCGTGTTTTAGCCTTTTTAAAACTCTTTCTGGTCCAGTTAGTTTTCATTTCAAACCCATATTTTTTTTTGGCCAAGCGGTATTTTTTAAAGGGAAAAAAAAATACATTTTTAGAATATAATAAAAACAGTAGATAATAGCTTTAGTTATCTCATTTTTCTTGTTTGTTAATAAACGCAAACTTTGCACTTATACACTTTAAAAGTTAATAATGTCAGAATACAGAGATATTTTTTAAATAATGTTAGTTTTTGGAAGCAAGATTAGTCTAATCTTAATGAATGCCTGGATCTTCATTGCTTTCTATATCAACATGGCATGTGAAGCAGGAAATATAAATATTAACATGATTTTAACTCTTTAAAAGGCCATTTTTTTAAGTCATGGTATATTAAAATATTTTTAGGATTGAGATTGGTTTAAGAAAAGTGATTCGTTTAGCTTATTAGATAACCTGAATTTGATTAATTGATTTGGTTAATTAATAACTAATTAACAAATCAAGGCAGATCATTTTGTGTGAGATTAGAAATTGAAGCATCTAGGATTTTGTATTTTTGAAAAAAATGTGAGAACTTATGTCAACCTACATAGCTTCATTCAAAGGTTGAGGAATCTTTTGGGAAGCATACTTCCCATGGCTCTAGAAAGGGTTAAGGAATGTGTTTCTATTAATGTCGGTAATTACATTTGTAATGAAATGTTCAATAATATATATTTAATTAAATTGCAAATATTCGTTGTTATTAGAGATATATCTAAAGTAACAATACTACTAAGTAACAGTAATATAAAAAATGTAACTTAAATATTCAGAAGAAAGTTAAAACTTAGAAAAATTGTTGATTTGTTTGCTGAATGATGTTCCGACATAAATGATGCACGAAATTGTTCAAAATACTCAACAGGGTTGTTTGTTAAGCTTAAAGTTATCAAGTTTCGCACTCAATTATTTCACTCAATTCAAAATTTTAATTAGATTTTTAACTAAAAAAGCTTTATCGAAAATACTAAATTTTTTCCTGTATAATTTCAGAGAATATTTTTGCAATTTTTTTTTCATTTCTTTAAAATTAAAAAAATATATATAATAGCTTCCCAGTAATACCAATTTTATTTTCGCATAATTTTTTAAATTTTCAAAAAATTTCAAATTTAGTTTTTTAAATACAATTTTGTAATTATGCTTTTTTTATATACCTGTATACAATCTAATAGTAAGAAGGTGAATATCAGTTTGAATAGATTAATAGTTCTCATGTGAATGAGCAAAAATAAGTATTATATTTTTTAGTTTCTTGCTAACCAAAGCTTTAACATATTTCGAGATGTTGGATTTTCACCAAGATAATATATTTAGACTGCCAATCTTTCACAGAACGAAACAGTTGAGGTAATCAAAACAGACAAAACAAGTTTAGAATAGTTTGATGGTATGATTCTTTGGCTTAGAGATTAGAATTTCTTATACTTTTGTTCAGTCTAATCTCCATCTAACCCTCGAAGAAGGCACCTCAGAAAGAGGATGAGATGCTTCCGGTATAGTGATTGGTTCTCGCCACCCTGGAAGAATATACAAAAAGGTGGGGATCTGGCTCCTCCCATCGATGACGGGACGTACTTCCTTCGGGAAGGGTTGTATCGTGGCCGGTGATGGCCCTTAGGACTCAACCACAGTTCCCGCCAGTGTTGCTGTTGCGGCGGTCCGGTCATTCAGTTTTCTTTATCCATGTCAATGATATGACTTAATCTCCATCAATGTTTTTCGCGGATGATTTTAATAATCCCCATTTCCGTTTCCCACATATTACTTAACATTTTACGGAAAGAAAATATGACAGGAGACGACGTACTACACTCATTTGTCCACAGGCAAAAGTAGGTGTGTAATACAATGCCAATCAGACCCCATCTTAACCGTTACTTTAAAGTATAACATGTCCGTCGTTGTGTTGATTAATACTATAATTGTTTTTTACTTATGAATAAGGAGGAATTTACTGCATTATAAGAAATTAAAATTAAATCTACGATCACAAATTTCAAGTTATCATGTGAGAACGTTATTATTTTTTTAAGTCATTATTTTCTTAATTTTAGTCATTAACCAGTTTAAACCGGTTTGAAACAATCGCGAGACTTCTCTATCTATCTATCTATATGTATATATATATCTGTCATAGTTCTATGTCTGCCTTTTAAACACGCATCTGCTGTCAAAGAAGCATACATAATAATAAAGCAATACTGGTAAAAGCAGGTCAACCTTTTAAAAACGTGTCTGCTTTCAAAGACGCGTACGTAATGATAATGCAGTACTGGTAAAAGTTGGTAAAAAAATAGATGCGACAAAAAGATGATGAAAATTGCCGTTTATGCTTTATTTATCGCCTACACGATTTCGAGCTTCAAAACCCCCTAACCAAAACAATATCATCTTCTGATGTAATAATAAAAATGCAAGCAAAAGACCGCTAAATTATTTTGATGAAAAGTAACCATCTGATTAGTGTTGTAACAATTTGAAGTGACTAATGAATCATAATTGAAGCAGCGTGTATTCTCAGTGAATTAATGCTGCCCAGTCAAATTTTAACAGTAAAGCACCACTATAAATAACTCTCCTAAATTCAAACTATGCATACTGCGTGTAAAAGGATCTAGTTTCAATTAGTCTTATTCTACTATAACATTGCTACTGCATTTGCTAATATAGAAACTCCAAAAATTGTAGGAACATAACAAGAACTTATTGATATATTTACGGAAAACTGTTAAAATACAAGTAAGATAGTAAGATGTGGCCTAGAATATATTATAGATTTGATTTATTAAAAAAAAGGAAACTTATTCTTTAAAAGTAATTAAAAATTTTCGTAGATCTAAAACCATAAAAAATATTAAAAAAATGATCGATTTGAAATAAAGATTATTTCTTTCATCTTTTAAAGAGTTGCAAACTTTAAAACTGATGATGTTTTTTCTTAATTGTTCATTTTACAGAATTAATTATTAATTGACTGTCATAATTTCACTGCTTTTTTTGCAATATTTTATCATAATACTCGATAATATTCATTGAAAAAAAAAGATACATTTTAATAGAATGATCAAATCACGTCATATCTTGATCATCAATTACGTATCAAATATCCGAAACTAATTTCATCATGGAATCCACGTATTTTGTAGAAGCAAAAGTCACTTGTTTTTACCACAGTGCAAAAAAAGATATACTGGCATTGCATACGCAGAAACGTTTGTCAAATTATTGTGAAGTCTATTCAATATGTTAATTGTTTCCATGCTGTTCAGACACAAAGCAAATTTAAAAAAATAATGCTACTGTGATAAAAAATTATCAGGAATGTTATCATAAAACAAAAGATATCAATTTTTTGATTTTTATTTCCTGCATTTCTCTTAGAATAATAATCTTTAACTTCTATGCATTTTCTCATCATTTTTCCAATTCAAAAACACGCTTTAATATCGTTTTTGTACAACCAACTATAAGTTTTATATCGAATTTCTCTTTTTTCCTCAATCTTAAAATGTAAGAGGTAGCTTTAGATTTATAAGCAAGTAAAAAACACACGGTACTACATCTAATAAATACGGAGCACGTAGAATCACTTTTATTAAATTTTTTGTTGTGAAAATTCATAAATAGAAATTATATTATGAGATCTATATAATTGTGACCTAAAAACTATCGGTTATCTCGATACTGTTAATATAGGAATCGGTCCACTAATTTTTCTAACAGTTAAAATGACATTCATTAAGCACCAATTCCTTTAATCGATTAACATATTATGTATTAAAAGAAATGGATTAATTGCGCAACTTAATTAATCTATGACAGATTCACTACTTTCTTAAAATAATTAATACCGTTGAAATTCTCTTATTTTTGACGGAAAATTGTCTTTAAAGGCATTTTGTAACATTTCAAACATTTTTGTGGAAGAAAGTGCATCACAGAAGGAAATTTCATTGTTTAATTTCAATGACAAAAGAGAGTTTAATGAGACAAAATTAAAGCTTTTGTCTCATTAAAATAATTTTTTTTCAGACTATTATGTTCTGAGAGGTATTATATATTTTCTAAGCTTTATATTTTATAAAAGTATGAAAATGTAAAATGCATGCATTAAAATGAAGCATTACAATATTTTTGATCACATTTCACAGTTACATATGTAGAACTTTGTCAAGAAAATATTTTTAAGGCGAACCTCTCAAATGGGAATTAATACATTTAATAGTTAATATTTACAGTTTTATAAAGTATATGATAATAACAAACATTTAATATGTCTTTAAGTAACAATGCATTACGAATAAAGAAGCAAATATTACAATTTTACTTACCGTGGTTCACAAATTAATTGCAAATCTTCATTAAGAGTAAGACGAAAAAAATTATAACCATTCTTATAAAACACATAATGAGAACCCATATATGCAAGCATCTTTCACTTTTGTGGAAGAAAGAATAGCTCGTCGAAGCAAAGCAAATATTTCTTCAATTATCTTTCGTCTATTTCCCCATCTGGCTTTGATATTAATTAGGGATAAAATGCTCTTCACCTATGCATATTAATATGCTCACATGTGCTCATCTTTCCTCCTTGTTCAGCCACCGTCTTAATTAGTATTTTGTTATTGTGATGCAACGCGATACTTGTCGCTTTATTAGCATGCAAATAGGAATGGTAGGCAACTGCACTCTTCACTAAACAAGACCCGAGATAAATTGATTTTTCCTTGAAAATGTAACCACATCTCGGTGGAAGCTTAATAATTAGTTAATAATGTAACCTTCGTCATGGTCTTTTATTATTTTTCTTCTTTTTCCTTAATTTTTTTTTCTTAGTGGAATTTTCTTTATTCTTTTTGCTTGAAAGCGCCGAAACGATTCTTTTACAGAATTTGTTCATTTATCTTGAAAAGTTACCGAGTTACGATAAAGATAATTGTTTTTTTAATTTCTGTGAAATTTCTCTAGCTTTATTATGTACTAACCGCCTTTGTCAACTACTTTTTTTACTGGGATTAATGCTCGTTAAAAGTTTCGAAACATTATTATAATTCTAATTATTAAGGGTTTATTTATTACTTGCTGTATTAGGATCGAACTCCAAATTCCATATATACGTCATAGCAACAGGCTGCGAAATTTTCTCAAAATAGGTAGAAACTATAAAACATATGAATAATTAATATTTTGCAAAAGTTATACATATAATAAAATGCATTCTAATTATTTTTTGAATACAGACATTTAAATATCAAAACCCTTTCTTTATATTTTCGATGCAGATGCAAAATATAAAATTAAATGAAAGCTTTTATAATTTATTAATTAACTTTTGATAATTTTTATTTGTACTGAAGATTTAATAAACAAAAGGAGATATAAAGTAAGGATATTTGACATACTAATTCAGTGATTTAATGAAATATGCGTGCGATGACGTTCTACAGGCTGTTTAATCTAGAACTGTCAAAATCGGTACATTTAAACTTTGGTGGACAGAAATGCGCACCTTGGAGTGTTTTATTTTTTTTGAAATTTTGATTAGAATTTTAATTAAAAATGAAGCCAATTTTGGCCATAACTTACGAAAATGTCACAATATAAAAAGGTACAACATTTACATCGTCTTAAAATTTATATATATACATTTTCGACAATACCAATTTCAAACGTACGAATTAAGCTTCTGTTATTAATAAATTTTTAAAAATATTTTAAATATATTTTCCAATATTTTATTACACACTAAATAAAAATAAAATTTAATTTTTCCATGCCCGCCCATTAAGCGGGTAAGGGAATAATTAGCTTTTATCAACATGTTGCCACTCCTTCGACTAAAGCTCTGTTTAAAAGATGAAGTTACCTCTTACTCCAAATTATACCTAGATAAGTATAATTTTCAACATGTATAATTTGTAAGAAATTAATAAAAATAAATGTGAAATATGATATTTTCTAAAAAAATAAATGCAAGAAATGCATATTTCTAAAGTTTTCACATATTTCATAATCTATTGCTAAGACATATAAATGGAATTTAAAATCTTTTTTAATACAGCCTAATAAATTAACACTTGTAGCAGTTGCATTACTCTTATCTTCTCTTTTGGATACTAGATGGCGATACCTGATTAGGCCATCCCATATGTCATCCCATAGTGCACTGCGATTGTAATTAGAATGATATGTGATGCTGAACTGTGAAGCCGCGAGCGTGAATGTCTTGTCTTTGTGTTTGTGCTTGTTTAGTGTGTGAATGTGATTATTAAAATAAATGTTCCTAAAAACATTCGTCCTGTTGCTTCCTGCATGGATCATAATAATCTATATACCACCACATTGGCGCCCAACGGAAAAGAATTTGTGAGGAAACGAAAGTGACGTCGTCCCGACGATCACAAGAAAATTTTCCCGCAACCACACACTTTATTTTAACTGTTAAAAATTAGAATTCAATAAGAAGTCCCCCGCCTGTCGTTGAAACGTACATAGACTTTTGACACACACACTAGTGAAGAGGACTTTTATCTCCTTCCTCAGTATTAATTATCAAAACTTATTAAAAAACATTATTAATCGGAACGCAAAGAAAAAGAATTTCTGATGAAATGAAAGTGAAGTCGTCCCGATGATCACAAGAAAATTTTCTCGCCACCACACACTTTATTTTAACTGTTAAAAATTAGAATTCAATAAGAAGTCCCCCGCCTGTCGTTGAAACGTACATAGACTTTTGACACACACACTAGTGAAGAGGACTTTTATCTCCTTCCTCAGTATTAATTATCAAAACTTATTAAAAAAACATTATTAATCGGAACGTTTATTTATTTATTTGGATAGCCTTTCTGTCATATAAATACTTTTCATATTAAAAACAGCTTTTTATTAAAAGTAGGGTTGTGGATTTGTGGATTTTAAAAATATACATCAAATGATTAAAAAGTTAAACTTATTGGAATACTTTTTATGATAATTTTGTGTACTGTATTTTTAGTAAAATATTTTGGCATACAAAAAATTTCTATTACTTTATTACATTAACATGCGCATCATCTTAGGAAGGATTGTCGAATTTGATTATAAAATGTTAATAGAAAAATATAAAGGTATTTACAAAACTCATGATTAGTCAATCAACTGTGGAATTTATTTCTAAATTCCACATTTAATCCCACACAATCAAAATTAAACGATGACATGTATTCATGCTGAACGCAATAAAGTGGTTACATAATAAATATTACGAAAAAGTTAAAGTAAAACAAATAAAACTTCATTTTCACTAGATAAAAATTTGTATGTTTATCCAATGGAAGATTTGGAATTACAATCGCAGGGTCGTTTATTATTAGATCTAGTTAGGGACATTCAAACAGCATCAATCTTGGAAATTCCGCTGATATAATGTTCTTTTAAAAATCTTTTAAATCATTAATGAGGAGAATATGCAACAATTTTCAGCCCATTTAACTAGATAAACAATATACTTTTAATATCAAGTTTTAAATTTTAAAGCATTTAATGCTTATTACTTTAAGGTACATGGATATCAAAATATTTCATTAGAAATAAATAATGAGTTTGAGTAATATCTCATTAAAGGCAGCTGAATTATTTCGAATAATATCTTCAGGAATACTTTCTTTTTACAACGGCCTTTCGTATCATCAAACATAGTTCACCATGTTCATTTTTGTTACAATACTATTTAATCTTTCGAAATGGTGTATTATCCTTTCTTTCTTTTTATTCTGTTAATAAATCTGATGTTGAATATAATTTTTAAAAATTGATTCATTATAAAACCTGATGTCACACTTTAATTAATAATTTCACCACACTCCACAAATGAAAGGATGAAAAAAATGCCATCAAAGACAGGAGAAAGTAAATTTGTTCGTATTAATAACCACTTAGATCAAATAAGGAAGACAATTATCTTCGCTGCTTGGTTTGATTTATTAAACGAAAACGCCAAACATTGACAAAAAAGATATTTTCTTGGAAATATGTTAAATATTTAAACAAGATAGAAAAAGAAAAAAAAATTGTTGTAGACAGACAAAATGCATGATTAATTATTTGCATATTGGGTTCCAATTTTTAAAATTCGAAGGAGGTTTTATTTTAAGTCTTTTCGTGCTTCAAAAAATTCATGATGATGTTTGAAAATGATCGAATAAGAAGACAGGTATTGGTGTTAGAATTCATTGCCTGCCTTATAACATTTTTTGGAAGTTAAATATTTATGAGCAATTTCAGTATTTAAACATTTAAAAGGATGAATTAATTATACCTTTAAGACCTTCATTTCATCTTTTTAATTTGAGTTTTATCATAATTTTATATTTAAAAGTACTTATATCTATGCTCTAGACATAACTACTAATATATATATATATATATATGCATTACTATTTTTTAATTACACTTAAGGAACTCATCAATATTTGTAATTAAGTAATTTTAAATTATTAATATTTTATGATAGTTTGTGTTTATTTATTATAGAGACTTCTTATTAACATGCTAAAAGTAAGGGAAAGGCACGAAATAAAATTTTACCTTCGTTAGGAATTCATTTATTTAAACGAAGAAATGATATAATTTCTTATTTATTACATAAGATTAATTTAATTTCAATATAAATTCAAAGAGAAAGAAAAATTTGTTATTCTTAATTTTTATTCAACGAATTCTATTTTTTATTCTACTAAAATTTAATTTATGCATATGTGTCAAATTGAATCTAAAAGAATTTTTCATTTAATATTGAAATATTTCTGAAGTTGCTATTATGGGTTCTTTTAATTAACAGAATTAAATTATTTAATTCCTTGTTACCGATATGTTATTTTTTGTATTCGCTGGGTAGGAGAGAACTACCTTATTAAGATCTAAAAAATAAAAAAAAGAACGAAAATGCATATTGAAATCTTGCTTGAACGATGCGAAGAATTGAAAAGATGCGAAGAATTCAATCAAATGGAATCAAATTATAATAATAATAAAAAAAGAACAATATACTAAATACTTCATATCGCATTCATTATCGAGAAAGATTTCATTTAAGCAATGTATGCATCTCTCATTTTTAAGTATGACTAAATATATTAAGCAGCTTATCAGAATATTCCAAAAGAGTTTTAATGTCCATGACGGCATTTATTTTAATTTGTCTCATTTACGCTGAAAGCGGCTGAAAAATCTCAGCCAAGGCAAATTCATTGTTCAAAAGCGAATTCTATTGAAATCCTAACGTACAAACAGACTTAGAAATACTAAATCTGGCGATGCCATTTTCTGGAACTTTAGGGATTGACTCTATCTCAGGTGTAAATCTTGGTCATTTTACTACTGCTCAGAAGCGCAACATCTGTCATAAAAATGCCTCTTTTTTGTATAATTTCGAAATTAGTAGCTAAACTAGATAAGCCAAAATTACTCATGCATATGACTTCGAACATAATGAATTCTATTTGCCAGGAATAATTAATCATTCATGCACTACAAAATTACTGATAATTATTGCATCAATTCTCTTCAGCAATGGTGGAACTAAATTTCGGATAAAAAATTTATGTATTTTAGAAATAATTCAATTACAAGAGCAGTATTTTCTGTTTGCAAAGATGAGTTTACTTGTGTTTTCATTAACATATCAGGTAAACAACAATCATAAGTGGGCCTATTTGTTTTTAAGAGGATAGCTTAGTATGATCATAATGACTTGCACTATTTTGAACCTGCGAGCAGCATTCTACATAAGCTGCTTGCAATGATCAGAGTAATTATTTCCTTATTTGAAATGATTAATTTTTTTCATATTTTCTTTGTAATGTAATTGCTGTTTTTGCAACTGAACTTAATGCAGACTTTTTTAAAGAATTGCTTATTTTTATTAGTATTTTTCGATTAATTTTAAGCAAATTGTATGAATATTATTTAGAATTTATATATAATTTATAAGGTAATACATAATTTATTATTATTTAATACTACTTAAAGTATTTATCAGATATTTTTTTTACTTTTCGAAGTTACTTAATAAAAATACATATTACTTCTTGATTAGTTTACCCTAAAAAATGTCTAAAATAGAGTATGCAATTTATGTAGGCTTAAAAACATTTTCTTTCGACAATAGGTTTTTTTACCAAGTCAGGTAAAAGCCGAAACGACAGATTTTTTTGTACTAAAAATATTGCGCAAAAACCAAATAAATGTGTGATCATAATGGCAGACATACCAGTTCTCAATTATACAATTACATGTTTAGATGACACGCGTAGTTTCTATGCGACTGCGACGCCACTTATTCACACCATTTCGAAAACTAGTCTCTCAGACGAGAGTTTGTGGTAACCAGCTAACTTCCCAGCTTAACAAGATGAACTGTGACATCGAAACAGTTCCATTATGTTCGATTAGAAAAGCTCGCTGAAGGACTATTAAATCGTCCACTACTGCTCTTTGAATGCTCTCTTTGGGAACTCATTAATTTTCAAAAGACGACAACGCTATTGTCGTCAGAAAACAGAATGCTTTTCATCAATTCCTTCCTCCAATTTTCAACAGAAGGCTAAGGAATGGTGGGAAGATTTCGAATATAAGTGGGAACTGAATGCATTCTTATACAACGAATAAAATTTGCAGATAAGTTCTATATTTAGTTGATTATTTTTTCTGCTCGAATCGGTAGCGTGTTTGACGATTAAAGATATTCATTTTGAGAAATGCTGTTTTAATGGAACATATTTGCAGTTTTACAGCTATTTGTTTTTAGAGACTATTCAGAATGGGGTCTTGATAAATTCAGACTGCGAAAATAATATTCAAAGAAACAAAATAGCAAAATCAGTCGTAAAAAAATTCTGAATGAAAATCATTTTGACTATTAACATTGTGCCAAAATGATGCTATTTTGATAAAAGTGTAGATGATGTTTAATAGGTAGTAAATAAAAACTTTCAAGGAAGGCCACTGATATTGTAAGTGGAAGGTGAAGGAATATAAATGCATTGTGCAAATGCAGGTTTGGAGTATATAGAGAAAATTATGTTTTTGAATTTTTTTTATATATTTTTAAGTCAGATGTTGATACTGGGAAAGAGGATGCATGAAAATGAAAATGAGGTCCCGATTCCATTTATTTTTATTATGTCACTGAAATAGGGTTTCTTTGGAATGCTTATCTTGCATAAGTTTGGGAGAACTGGGGATTTGTTTTTATTTGCGACTCATTCAATTCAACTTTATCTCTCTGATTCAAAAAATTATACACTTAAAATACGGAACGTCCTAGTGTTTCATTCAAAGATAAGAAAAATTCCCTGCTCTATTACAAACTGCAATGACAGCCCGTTTTCTAAAAAAGGTTTATATAAAAAGTGGACCCAGCTTAAGTGATGACTGTTAAGTAAATATATGCTCAGACAACTTTGAGATTTTTCATAAAGCCTCTCCATCTTTTAAACCGATCTAGGTGAACGTCTCTAACGAATAAAGGATGCGCCACTGATATTAAATCAATATGCTTGACGAATTGGGAATGAATTTTCGTAATGGTATATAGGCATCTCGTGCACCCATCATAGTTTCGTTGAACAAGTATTTGGGGTTTTTAAATATTGGTAGAAAAATAATAGTACATGAAACAAGCCTATCCTGATTACATTAATACATTTATTATTCGAAAAACTATATTCATTAGTAATGTGTCTCTGATACCTGAATATAAACGAAAAAATTGTCGGGACAATTGCAACCATTTGTTCCGATAGAAAAGTTTATACCATTGCCCCATCTCTTTCTTTCTGCGCTTTCGTTTATAGAATTTGATTTAAAAAAACGAGATTTATTTGGTTTAGAATATATAAATCTACATTTATTAATTAATTTATTGACTCACTCGCTTTTATCCATTTTTTATGTCTATGAGCAATTTTTTTAAAGATTAGATAAATTGATTCATTATTTTTTTCGAAATTTAGATTTTATGTACTACTTTTCGTAATTCGTTTGAGATAAATTAATATAGTAAAAACAATTACAAATTTACATGGAATGACCAATGTTATTTTTCGGTAAGTTACTGCTGTATTGTAATAATTCCAATAAGCAGACTGATTTCTGTAATTTTAATAATCTTATATTTATATTGACAGATTGGAAATTAATTACTAATATTTTTTAACATTATTTTTATTTTGTATTTGGCAATACATTTTTTTCTGTTAGTGGATCACTTTTTGCTTCAATCCAATTTTAGAAATTAAATTTTATTTAACTTTTTGAGAGCATTGTGAATGGAAAGTATTCTACTTCAAGGCAACAAAACTTTTAATGTTTATGTCTAGTGTACAACAAATAATATTTTTTAAGCACTCTGCCAATATGCATGATATTTTCTATTATAAGTTTCATTAGTTTATATTTGACAGCCATGTCTGATATATTGTTAAAAGGATAACTCGTCTAGATTCACACAACTGTTAGTTTGCATAAAGAAATCGCATCAATTTTGTTATATTTAAACTAAAACATTCAGAAAGAGTCCTTTGTCTTTTAATGTTCTGCTAGTATAGTTAAAAGGAACGCAATTATTTGAAATGAAAACCAATATATTACCTTTTTTATAAAACTTACCAAAAACGATTTTCGAAGAAATCAATAAAAAGTATGTCGAGATGACAGTGTTTTCCAAATACAACTGTAATAAAAACTTTACCCGCAGTGTTTTTCTATGCCAAAAAGTGAATAATAAAGGATGATGTTCATTTGGAATATGAGTCTCTTTACACCCCTTTATCGATTTCTGTTCAGGATACACAAACTATTACAAATCTGCAATACTTGTTTTAAGCAGTGAATCACAAAATATTATACCTTTTCAAGTTTAGCTTCCAATAAATCGGAATCTGAATATATTTTTTGTAAGAAAAATATTTACCAATCATAAATAATTCAGAAAAATGAAAAAATAAATAAATAAAATAAATGGAAATTAATTATTTCTTTAGGAAGAAAAATATTAACAAATTTAAAAGAAAAAAAAATAAAACAAATACAATCATGTTTAGTACTTTATTAAATGCGCACAAACACGCACACGCTTAAAGAAAAACAGGGATACATTCTTTCTCTCTGTGCTACTTTCGTATTATTAAAGATGATTAGGGTAAAAAACTACTTATCTTTCTACTTATATCTATTTTTTTTATTAGTAGAGACGCGTAGTAAAAAAAATATTACTTCTTTAACCTCTGATCTGTGGCTATTTTCCTTCTCTTTTAAAACAGAATAACATGTATTAAATTCCAAGAGTATATAATTTATTCCAGATATAAGTTAATTTTTAATCATTAAATATCTACGAGCTATCCATTTTTTAAAAATCTGAATTGAATATTTCAAGCATCCATTATTAAAAGCTTCTTATTCGATGGAAGACATTTTTTCAAAGCATTGATACATGATTTAAGTAATCACTTGGGAAAGTAAATGAAAGGAAAAATCCGAGCTTCGAAATTCTTTTATAAACTCTTTCTCTCATAGTTTTTTTTCTTTGATCATGAATTGCTTAATACTATTTTTTATTAAGATTCTCAAACTTTGAGACGGAAATGTATTAGGCTTTCTTTAATTTTCTGTATTTTTTTTACTTGGGAAAACCCTGATGCTGCTTTTAATAATTAGCAAAAGTTGAAACAAAAACAAAATTGATATAATGCATTGACTACTAATTGCATTACCTTTAAAAAGAATAAAAGGATTAAAAATAATTTAGAAATAGAGAGACAGAAATTTATTTGTATTTATAACTGCTTGAACCGAACAAAAGATAATTATCTTTTTTATTCCTGGTGATTTATTTAATACAATTTGTCTTACGAACAATAATAAGAAGGAAAAACATTTTCTTAAAAATACATACAGCGATTTAATCATGAAGTCAAACGAAGACATTTTTAATTGGGAAAAATAAAATGTTTATTAAATCTCTATGGAAAGAATAAGAGTAAGATTGATTGCTTTTTATTGCCCCGTATATGAAGTATTTTGTAATCATCAAAAAATTTATCTAGTAGATTGTTTGCTTTTTATTGCCTTGTATATGAAGTATTTAAAAAATTTTTTTTTTTCGTATATGAAGTATTTTGTAATCATCAAAAAATTTATCAAGTAGATTGTTTGCTTTTTATTGCCTCGTATATGAAGTATTTTTAAAAATTTTTTTCTCGTATATGAAGTATTTTGTAATCATCAAAAAATTTGAACTCAAGATTTTGACGAATCGGTACTGTTTATATATCTCCTTGAATTCTAGAAATACATTTTTGGCATTCTTTATATCTTTTGGTCTTTCCATGACAAAGTTAAGTAAGTTTTGGGCTAAACGGATGAAATTTGGTAAATGCTCTGTATATTAAATTTAGAAATTTCAATCAAATTTTGAGGAAAATTCAATGAGAGATATGGAAAAAATTTGGTATATAAAACGTAAAAAGATTGATTGACGGAATAGGGTGCATGAATTTAGCATGTGAAGTGTAAATACGCATCAAATTTTGAGAAGTTGACTACATGGTTGCACCATTTTCTCATGTCTGTTAACATGGCAAATGCAAAGATCCTAATAAATGAAATTTGGTATATAATTTTGTTACTAAAATTACAATTTTCTGACTTTTTCTGGTTTTAAAGGTCGAAAAAAAGGGCTTAAAAATTCATATTCGTTTTTTTTCACTATATTAACCCTTAACTGGGTACTTGCGGTCTGTGAGACCACTAGTGATGGATTTTCTATCACCCCTATTTTATTTTTAGCTCAATTAAATGGATTGACCCTGTAGCTTCCTGTTTTGTGACCTTCAATACACGTGCACTTTTTCAACCGATTTCAGCAGATGCTTTTTAAAACAATTCAGTTATTTCTTCGAGCGCGGTCTCTAAGACCGCACCTCCCTGTTAGTGTCCCAGTGATAAACAAGGCTTAGCAGATGGCGCTAAAACTTGGGACCCGAAATATCATCCAGTTTACTGATCCTATTATGAAGCAGTGCTCCAGACACTTTTAAATGAAGCAGAAAGTGATTTGAGTGATAAGGATAATTGTACAGTGCAGTTTTTCCGATGAAAGTTCGCATTGAATTGATTTTGATATGTATGTTCAAGCATAATCAATTTTTCTAATGATAATGTATTTTGAAAAATTTATAAAATATATTAATATACCAAGAGTTATATATACAGAATTTATAGGTTGATTTTTATGCTAGTTCTTAACCTGTATGTTTAAAATGCCCATGCTATGAAAGTCACACAAGCTGATAAAAAAGGGCCAATTTTACCCATTGTCATTTTTTTAATTTCTCATATAATTATTGAATTTTCCATTATATTGTCTTCTATATACCTTCATATACTGTAAAAATAAATATGATTTATAAAGTAAAAAGTAATATGCGTTTTCAAGAATATTATTTATTGTAACATGTAATTTGAGAAGAAAATGTATGTTCCAACGCATTTACTTTTTTTCAATGACAATATATTTTGAAAAAATTCTAAAATATATCTATATATCAAGAAAAATATCTTCAAAATATATTGGCAGTTTTTCATACTAATACATTAATTAGAAAATTTAATTTAAGTCTAAATGAAATGCGGTCTCGTAGACCGCACCTCCCCAGTCAAGTCCTAAAATTTCACCTCCCCAGTTATGGGTTAAAAAGTAAATCGTGTGTGAAACTCTGTGGCCTTACTGAAGATCTATAAATTATAGGGGATGAGAGAGGACATCACTTTTGTTTGAGAGAAAGGTAGAACATTTCGGATAGACCATTCCTATTGGATAATTTAATCTTTTTTTTTTTGTTACTCAGCATCGATTTCATTCAGTGACTATTGCATATTTATTGTCATGAGATTTATCATTCATTTACTACCAGAATCTACTCAGATAGAAATAATGATATGAAAATGCTTTAGTTAGCTTCCTTTTTAGAAAAATATATCAAAACACATTCCATTAATTCTCAACTTTTAAATGTTGCAGCATTTTAAAACCTTTTAATAAGACAAATTTGATGTCTAGACAAGGATTATCAAGACTAATGAGTGAATATTGATTTAAAAATATATTACAAAATATGTTTACTTTCTAATCAAAAATTAGCGATAATTATTCGAATAATAAGTACATAATAAGAAAAAAAAATCTTTTCTAAATTTTAGCGAAACTCGCCGACCGGAAACAAATATTCTTTAAATAATCTTTCATCTATTTTCCCACCTGGCTTTGATATTAATAAGGGATAAAATGCTTTTCATCGGTGCATATTAATTCTCATCCGGTGTACGCACTTTTCCTCCTTGTTAAGCCACTATGTTAATTAGGATTTTGTTATCGCGTTGTAATTCGATCTTTGTCGCTTTATTAACATGCAAATAGTAGAACGGGTAGCCGACCGTGTTTCTCGCTGAACAAGACCCGAGATAAATTGATTTTTCTATTAAATGATACCCTCTCTCAGAGGAGTTTTAATGATTATCCGATTAATCTTTGATGCATTTTTATCAGTCAATTTTTTTCTGACCGTTCTTTTACCTTAAAGGAGTAAAATAAAATTAATTTGCAGTAGGAAAATGTTTAATTAAAGTTTTCAGAGAATAGGGTTTCTTAAACCATTAATATGTTTAGCGGAAGGAATAATTCTACATTCGAGATTTTTTAGCTTATTTAGTAGAAATTGTGAAAAATATTAAAGATAATTCTAATAGTTATTATAAATAGGTGAGAATTTTTTCATACTTTATTTCAGTTTTAATTTATTCGAGCCATTCTGGAAGCTGGTTTCAAGACATATTGGCATGGCTCAAATATCAGATTGTCAACCCAATCTATTAACATTACAGTAATAGAAGATCGAATTATATTAATAGAACATAACGTACTTCTTCTATAACGTAACAGAACACACCCACTTCCACCTACAACCACCCACCCATACACCCACCTACAACCACCCACAACCATGAAATAATGAAAAAGTACTTTCCAAATGAAAGATTAAATTTCACATGGAAACATTTTTTGAAAATTTAATTTCTCAGTTTAAATATGAAGAAATTTTCAAAATGCGCATAATTCAATACCACTCATTGTAATCCAAAACGCGCATCTTCTTGCGATGAAATAGTTCAAAATCACTTTCATCACTTGGAGATATTAGAGTTGATTTATTTTTGGAATATATTATTTATTTTATTTTGGAATATTGTAATTAGTTGACGTGATATGTAAATACATTATATGGCATGTGAATACATTTGCATTGACAAAAAACATTTCAATGGTGCTAAAATGTCAAGACTTTTGGAATTCACATACCACATAAAATAAATTGCATTAAAAATGACCGCACAAAAAGTTTTGACTGTATGTACAATGGTTTACATAATCCAAAAAGAACTAGTTTTCAATAGTTATGAACAAATTGTGCAGTCATCAGTGCAGGAAAACGCAAAACAGATATTAAATGGTAGGAAAAAATGACCAACAATGGCTGCGGCCTTTTTTTATAGTTAGCTAGCTTAAACAATGTGAATTCATGGAAATTAAGTCAATTTAGCAGCGGCTCTCACTCATCCAGAGTACTATTTTTTGATACAGTCAAGCTTATCTAAGAGAAGAAGTCAGCCATCTGACTCTCCGACCCGCCACGAAGGCACACGGATTTAAACCCTAAAACTGAGTGATCGGACCTCCACAACAGCAACACTGGCGGGAACAGTTAGTTGAGTCCTAAGAGCCCTCGCCGGCCACGGTACAACCCTCCCCGAAGGAAGTACGTCCCGTTATCGATGGGAGGAGTCAGATCCCCTACCTATTAGTGTAGTGTGGTGAGATCCAACCACCATGCCGGAAGCATCTCATCCTCAATTCGAGGTACCCTCCCCACCGGGGGTTCATCCAGGAGGAGAAAACCAATGTGCAGTTGCTTTCTCAAAAGAGTTTCATAAATGCTGGATATCGTTAATCTCTTGACCAACAAATTTACTTAATCTTCCCAATTAGATGACATAACCTATTTGGAGCAATTATTTTTATTTAAATCCTTGTAATAATATAAAAGATATTTGAGAAATTGAAGAGATTCCGAATATAGAGTTTTTTTGTTTTGTTTAATGGCAGATTTAAGTACTAAAAATTAAGTACTACCATATACGTATCAGACATATCATTGAAGCCCAAGGGATTAAAATCAGAGCCCTGTTAAGATGGTTGAAATGTTTAGAGACTATGGTGTATCTACAAACATCAAGTATCTGTGTTTTATTGTATAGGTTTCATTTTAATGGCGTAAACATTTCTGCAAAAACAAACAGAAAGCGATGAGGGTTTTAACTTTTATTACTTTCAGCAATCAACGGCCGTTTTGAGAAAGTAATAACAGTTTTTTTTTTTTTTTTTTTTTTTTTTTTTACCAATCTTCCTCAAAATGGCTATTGAAATGATCGGAATTAGTGATATTTAAAACTTTATAACTTGATGAATTTTATTCATATAAGAGTGAAATTTAGCTAATTTCACTATTAGATTGATATTTCAAATATATTCATATACTTTTTCACATATATTCCTTTCTTTCGAATTTTCTTACAAAAGAGTTTATACTCATCCAAAAAAAGGTAGAGAAGTTATCCGAATTTAACGAGTTGGGCCAACTTTTGATAATTTCGTAGATAGGATAGCCACACAGTTGGTGGAGAAGGTGTCGCCAGTGAAGAAACTTGAACCATTTTTTTCTCTCTTTCAAATAAAAGGATTTGCTTGGTTTGAGATGGAGGATAAAGTTTCTCCACGATGCGCGGCGACACAGTTTCTGATAGGATAAAATACTTTTTATCGATTTCGCGACATTTTTCTCGAAGTCACTTTAGTTTATTGCGTTTTCTTAGATTAGTTTAGATGAAAACGTTCTTACATTTTTTCTTCGGAATTAATAGTTTTTCTTCAGAAACTTTGACTTATCGAGAAAACTTATATCTTTATTCTGTTACCCGATAGAAAAACGAACTCGGTTTAGGTTACGATTGGGTAAAAACAGGAAAGTCTTAGGCATTTGATGGTAATAATGCTTATAAATAGGTTTTTACTCTGTTTCTCTAACGTAGAAGATCATAGCTATTAACATTAAGTTTGCTAACAAATATATAAGAATTTTGGCGAAAAGTTAGATGAATTTCCCTTCCGTTTGAAGCAGAATGAGTTTTATAGTGCTTCTCTAAAGACATATCTTGTATTTATTGTAAAAAAAAAAATGTTAAAGATATGATATAAATTGTAGGACACAAAGAAATGTTTTTGAAAACATATGTCCTATAAGTCTTGTCTATATATCAGCCTTATGCATGAGATTTTAAACCTTACTTTTTTAACGTTAAAAGAAGATATTACTAATATTTCTTTATGAAGAAATTTAGATTTTTTTTCAATAGGGACATACTTGTTTGAATAAAATTTCAGTTGACAACACCCATTCATATTATGTTAACTTGAGCTCATGAATAAATGATAACTTTACTACCTCATCAGGCATAATCATATAACAGATCTTTCGTGAAATGATTTATTGTACCTATATATTGTTACGGAATTTCCGGGGTTCGTTTGGATTGGGGTAGTTATACGGTGTGGAGAACGCTCAATCAGCAGGCGGCAGTAGAAAATAAAACAACGACGTTTATTTACACGAAGACACACAGGACAGTACAAGGACGACAACGATATAGAGCACAGAAGACGATTATCTTCAGCCGAGACGTGCAGCATACAACAAGACTCTCTACTGCAGACAGTAGCGCACACCTTAGTTCAGCACTAGCTTGACTTCGTCGCTGCTCTGCGAATCTTTGGAAGGCCAGTTCTTTACCGTCAATTCCGACTACGCGGCCGCATCCTTTTATAGGTCTCAGGGGGAGGGGCTAGAAGCCTCTCAACCAATCAGGAACGTTCGAGGCGTATCTCGGTTCCTACTGGACGGGTCGGGAAAATTCTCGATGTTTCGGGTATAATCTATTTTGGCGCCAAAGTCGCCAAATTCGTCGCCAAGCTCCGGGACCTCCGACGCGACACACGGACTCCGTCCAATACAGATGACTGTAAAACATTCTTTCCGATGGTGGAACCAACTATGCTGGGAAGCAGCATTACAGATTCGTAACATTATACTTGTATGAAGAGATAATTTTGAAAATTCAAGAAATTATTTGACCCTATATGGAGGAACCATGATACAAAATGTATCTAATTTCAAGCGAAAAGCATTAAATTATTACAAAAAGAGATTCTACTAACTATTTATATAATTGTCAATAAATTTACAAATTAATACAGGGAAAAATGCATAAAGTATTTATATATCTATTAGTATGGTAATTAATACAATATTTTAAACATATAAATAAATTTAATATTTTTAATCAAATATTTTTAAAATAAATTTGAAATTAAATTTTTTTTAAATTTTACATATTAATTTAATATTTTATATAGTAGTTTAATATTTTATACAGTAATTTAATATTTTATACAGTAATTTAAATATTTCTTCATTTAGAACTATGGTATTGATTTATTTTTATTAATAAGCATTTGTAATTTTTTATACCGAGTTAAAATAACTTTCTGCTCATTGAATTACGCTTTAGAAATATTTTGTATAAATGTTCACTCTAGTTCAATAACAGCAGGTCTTGAATTCTAAAGAAAATAGCTGTAGAACAATTTAATAATAATCAATTTAACAATTTAATCATAATAAATTTCTGAAAATTTGTAAATATTTTTTAAAAGTGATGAATTAAATTAAAAATTTGTTTTATATATTTAAAAATTCGCTGAACAAATTCTTTTGAATCTGTTTTCATTTAATATATCTATCTATGCCAGGAGGAGCTGTTGAAAAAATAAAATAAGAAAAAGATAAATTATGTCATTTTTATGATAAATTGAACTCCAACTACTTCCCGCGTACACTCTTTAGCAAAAAAAAAA
Organism: Argiope bruennichi; assembly: GCF_947563725.1. Lineage (NCBI taxonomy): Eukaryota > Metazoa > Arthropoda > Arachnida > Araneae > Araneidae > Argiope > Argiope bruennichi. The sequence continues at coordinate 123,299,535 of NC_079154.1, read as the reverse complement.
AAAAAAAAAAAAAAAAAAATGATGCTGAAACAATGAAAAGCTTTTGTATCCAATCTCAATAAATAGAAGCTAATTGTCAGGGAAGAAATAAGTCTGAAAAAAAAAATAAAAAAATCCCCATCTTTGACTTAAGATTTCCCACTTATTTCAGCAAAGGTTCGTTGATAATCTTCCATGGCAATTACTTCTAAAGTTTTAATCCGATCAGAATTTTTTTTATATTCCATTTTTCTCTCTCCACCTCTTCTAAATATGAAGACCATTCATCTTCTAGAGGATGTTAATTAATCAAATTTTAATTGCGTCAAAAATGCTCGAATGGTTTCGCACAATAAAGGAGGAGATTCTTGAATGCTTCCAAAGTTATCCTGTTGTTGACTTGCTTTTCTGTTCATGCTAAAATTATTGAGCAAAATAAGATGTCATGTTTTTCAACAACATTCTTTGGACATTCACCATTTTGTGCAAACTGAAAAGGTACTTATTAAATAACTTTTTCACAAGATAAATTTTTTTATGTTTGAATAGAGGTCTGATTTAAACAAAAAACATTAACCTTTAATTAAAAAAAACTCTTTTGGTAAACAAAAAATTTATCAAAAATAATTTTTTTAAACAAAATTAACAGCAGTGTCAACTAATGTTTTTTATGAGTTTTTTTTGTAAGACACGATAGGAAAATACAGACAAAGAGAATTTTTTTATGTTCTTAAAAAGAAGTTTATCTATCTGATAAGGTTCTTGCTATTTGTATTTTTTGAATTCTTTTTTAAACAGAAAAAAAAGATAAGCAAACATAATTGAAATGCAAAACTAGGCACAGACTTACAGCTGCGAATTTATTGCATGTTGTTGATATTACTCTTCAAAGAAGGCAAGGGTATATGGTTTTATTATAAGTTATGTGATTTAAAAAGTAATCAGTTATTCTCAATAAATAGTTTCGTTAAAATTTAACTCTTTGCCATCGAAAGGTGACATTTACTCACCACATGATTTAATGTCGCAACTCGAGAAATGTCTCTTGCTCACTAATTTGTTTCGTGCGGAAATTCGATGCGCAGTGATAACTATTGTTCTTTTAAAAACACTCAGCCCACATTTGAAATATCGCGTGTAGGTTTAAAGATTAACAAAGTGTGTGAATATAAAAGTTTTATACTCTAAATTGTTTGTGCAATCCTTTTAAGTTAGAGGTAATAAATTCAAAGCGCTACAAAACGTTTCGAGTTGCTGGTTCGTCCGTGCGAAAACGGCCTCGAGGGTAAAAGGTTAATGATGATGGTCGTGTCCGCGTTACCACGGAAAGGGGGTGCAGTAGCTTCTTAGGGTAAAAAATCCTGAGCACCGAGGGCAGAAGTCTGATTTCTAGCTCATATGAAGAGGAAACTCACACATTCGGTTGCACAACCCCTTTTTACACATTCACACACCTCACAGATAGAACACAGATGAAAAACAACCATGCCCGAACCGGGATTCGAACCCGCGACGCCCAGATCACGGGGAAGGTACGCTACCCCTATGCAAGTACACCGGCTGTAAAAGGTTAATAAAAATAAAAGATCGTAAAAGAATAAATTAAATTCATTTTCAACACACCAAATAGAATATAACATGAATTTATTCAAGATAGTACTGGTTTACCATAGATGACTTCTTTCCTGCCTTTAACCCTTGTTAACACACACTGAATGATGGGGTCACTTCGAATGGCGGCAGGAGGAGTGTTGTTAGTTACAAAATGGTCATCATTGACTCATGCAGTGAACCAATTCGTCTCCTGAAGAATAACGAAGCAACACTATCGTCATTACTGAATCCTCTATTGAAGCAAAACCCTTTCCATATTTATTAGGGACTTAACAATTCATGTGAGATACTCCCTCGCACTTCAAGAGGAAAAGATAATATTGATAAGGTCATCTCTATATGAAGGACTCAAATATTTTCTAAATAAAAAGATTGGCAAATAAATAAAATGACAATGAATCTAATTCTATCCTATTCAATGAAGAAAATATGAAAAAAAAAATATGACTTTGGAATTAAAAAAATCTTATAGAAGACATTTTTCATATTTCTCTGTTGCAAATAACAGAAGTGTAAGGAAACTATTGCAACTTATTTAACTAGGGTGATGCAATTTTTATGTGCAGTTTTATTGTATTATGCTGTAATGAAAAACAATAGTCACCTAAGAATATGTGTGGTATTAATAAATATTATTTTTACTGTACAGCTAAATCAGCTCAGAGTTGTCTTGGTTTGCTTTTTTTAGCATTTTTCTCTCTAAGCTATTAAGGAAATATTTCTGATATCTTTCCTGGAATAGAGCTTTATTATATACAAATATAATAATCAAAAATAAGAGATTATTTGAAGTATGTCTTTGAATGAAAAACTATTTGGAAATTGATTACAGAAAATATTGAGGACTGAATGATTTTATTTTCGAATCCAGATATCTAGAATGCTATAGTATAAACAATTACAGTTGACAAAATGTTTATTTGTACACTTCAATTTTGGAATATTATAGCAAAATAAAATAAGGTAACTAAGTTAAAATTGCAGAAATATATTCTAGTGAGGTAAAATAATAATAAAATATCAACAAAAAAACAATCATATAAACTTTAGTTGATTAATGAATAAAACTTTATAAAAACTATACAAAAAGAGTATTTGTACACTTACTTAGTGACAAATTTTAAACATAATTATAATTATTTTATAGAAATTTAATACTTTGTATGCATTCCATTGGCTTTTACAATTGCTTCAAGACGTCTTGGCATTGATTGTATTAACTTTTTGGTGGTTTCTTGATCTATTTCTTCCCAAGCTTCCATGAGTGCTTCTTTCAAACTATTTTTACTTGTAATATTTTTTTTTCGGACTTGAGCATCCAATAGCATCCACAAATTTTCAATTGGATTTATATCCGGGGATTGTGGTGGAGTTTCAAGGCATCTTGGCGCATTATGAAGCAACCCTGTTTTAGTAACTATCGCAGTGTGTTTTGGATCGTTATCTTGTTGGAATAAGAAAGTGTCACCGATACCCAATTTTCTAGCACTGTCTAATAAGTTATGCCGCAACACATCAATGTAACCTAAAGCTGTCATTTTTGTGTCAATAAAGTGTAATTTTCCAACACCGCCATGAGCTACACAGCCCCAAACCATCACATTTCCACCACCATGTTTCAGGGTCTGAAGTACATTTTTACTATCAAGGGCTGTTTTATTTTTTCGCCTGATTTTTCGGATACTAGGGGGTGAAAAAATTTCAAACTTACTCTCATCTGAAAAAATAACCTTTTTCCAGAAGTCCATCGGTTTGTCTTTGTATTTCATAGCAAATTCTAGACGCTTCTTTCTATTTACTTCAGAGATCATTGGTTTTTTTCTCGGAGTTCTGCCTTTTAAACCAGCACTATGTAACACATTTCTTATTGTTTGAGCCGTCCCTTTAATGTTAGAAGATGCGAGAAGGTCATCTGCAATTTTCTGAGCAGAAATGTGTGGTTTTCTAATAGCTGCTTTAACAATACTTCGTTTATTTCTTGAAGTTAATTTACTCGGGCCGCCTGGCCTGCGTTCATTTTCAACGCGTCCAGTATTTTTATATTTTCTTACGATGTAACCAATAGTTGTAAAGGGTAACTTAACCATCCTTTGAATTTCGCGATAAGATTTTCCACTTTTATTAAGGTTAACAATATGAGTTCTCATGTCTAAAGAGACTTCTTTTGATTTCGTGGCCATTTCTCAACTTTTCTCTGCGAGTGACCTTCACTGTTAAAAAAGATAACCTTCAATGTTTAAAAAATACAAACTATCCAAAAAATTAACTATAATGTGAAAATTTACATGAAATGATAGTAATACTTACCGGAGATATAGGTGTACAAATATACTTTTTGCAAGAATTTTTCCGAGTTTTTTAAATTTAGATTTTATTTTCAATTATTTCAAAAAATTTTTTTCGTTTACTTGAAAATAAACAACAAACTCACTCTGACACGTCGCAATGAATAAAATAGCTGCTTATATGTTTCTAAAACTTTAAAAAAAAGTGGTGTACAAATAAACATTTTGCCTACTGTATATGAGTATGTTTTAAATCTTCGTTTTTAAGATGGTGGATTTTGCTAGACACTAAATTTATTTCCGGATATCCGAATGAAAAATTTCTGCGCTGATGAATTCATCACAAAATACTATAACCTTCACTACTTGATGCCAGAAAACTTTGATCTAACGTCTCTATACATTTTTTTCTATTGCGATATAGATAAAAAGAATCAGATATTCTATTTAACTACTTTTGGCAATTATTGACAGACTCGATAAATATAACATAGATGATTTAAATTGTAACAATTTTGAAGTTTAAATAAGTTGTAAAGATTGTTAGATGAGCATAGAATATTGAATAATGATAATTTTATGATATATATAAATTTAAAATTGCTATTTTTTGAAGCGGTTATGGTTAACTAAAGCTGGTACTTTTTTTGCTTCGTAAGTATATCCTTTCCAAGTTAAGAATTCTCTGCGTCTTCCCTAATAGATTAATTTCATATTTACGTAATTAGAAATCTATTTTTATGAGGGGTCGCGGTGGCCTGGTGGTAAGGTCTCGGCTTCGGAACTGGAGGGTTTCAGGTTCGTGACCCGATTCCACCGAAGAACTGTCGTGTAAGGGGGTCTGTTGCACGTTAAATCCGTCATGACCAAACGTCCTCCCGCTGGTGTGGTGTGGTGTAGAGAGGGGGTGCCAGCTCAGATGTCGCCCTCGTCATCTGACCACGGTTCAAAATGACGAGGTCCGTCCCAAAATAGCCCTAGTATTGCTTCAAACGGGACGTTAATATAACCAAACCCATTTTTATGAGAATATAAAACAGACATTCAGGAATGATCATCAAGTCTTTGGCGGCTTAATCAATAGACTCCATATCTGACAAGATTTTTGTTGTTCTGTACCATCTATTCAGAGGATAAGGAAAGAAACAAGTGAAAAAAGTTTTTACAAATCTTAGATGCTTCAGTTCTTTTTCCAAAGACTGCATTTCTTTTCACGCATGCATTCGTACTACTAATTCTTGTTCATATTGCATTTAATGTAGTATGGCATTAAGCATATGAAAGGAATAAGTCATACGTTTGATTTGATTTAACTGAATCTGCTAGTAAAAATAAGTAACAAAAGCCTTTAAAGTCTATAAATAACACATATTGTTTGATCTACTCAAGGCCGAAGTAAACCCTATCAAGAGTAATTTTTAGGTAATGCAAATCTTCTCCCTGCAAATCCTAAAATCTGAATTACTTTATTAATTTTAATTTAAGACCTATAATATAAGTTATTAAGAAAAATATTTTGAAAAACTATAATAATAAAACATTTAATAACGTGCAATTTTCAAGAGAATATCTCGCATATACATTTTAAATCTAAAAGCAATTTTAAAAAAAAGTAGTAAAGGTTTAGTAATTTTTATTACATCTTCCTAATATTCCAATACAAAGTTTGCTGAAGCTATTGATAAGTGAGTTAATTAGACAAATGCTAAAAAAAATGGACCACACGTATTTGCAAACGATTTGAGAAGCATGAAAAAAAATATTCTAAAATTTATGATCTGAAATATAAATAATATTCAATTTTAATTTGAATAATTGCAGTGAACAGTTTAACTTTTTTGCCCATATGCCATACGTGCATCGATTTATCGAATTTTAGCAGTTGTAAGCTAAAAAATAAAGCATTCATAATGATTATAATTCAATATTAAAATTACTTCAAATGTATAGATAAGTCAAGCATTCAATGGATTTCCATTTGAATCAAAATAAGAAAATATTCCCAAAATAGAAGGTGTCATCTTATTAGATAGTAAAGAAAATAAAACAGTTAAGTGGTTAAATATCATTGTAAGCGAATGAGGGCACAAATTTCGATTAGCCTAAAATTACTGCTAATATTTCGTACCCCCCCCCCCCCCGCCCCTCTCACCAATTGTAGGGACACTAAGAAAATGTGTCCTTTACCTGCTTGATAATTCGACCTTGGATTTAATATGGATTTCAAGATTATTTTAATATTGGATTTTATGAAATACTATTTTTACTTTCTGCATTTTATTATTTTTCATTTTATTTCTATTTTTTTTTTATTTAAGTTGAATGTGAATGGAAGCCTTTTTTCAGTTTTATAATAATGTATATGCTCACACATTCAGAGATACAGTTATTGTCACTTCGTCAGCATTGTTATTCACTCTTGTCTTTAGAGAAATATATTTTTTTTCCTGTTTTTTATATAGTTTCAAACAAGGGAAGGAAAAAGGAAACTCAGTTAATGAAAGACGATATCAAAATTTATTACGCTTCTTTTTTGGAAACTCAGTTAGTTACGAATTGTATGAATTCAAATAATAATAAAAAAAAATTCTGTTATGTTTATGTTATCAAATTGTGATAATATTAAAAAAGTAGACGTAGAAAATTAAATACTAGAATCTAGGAGCATTATTATCAAAATCTCCTTCCTAGTAATATCATTATTTTGCAAGAATTCTTAAAAATTCTGAAATATGAGCAAATGTTGTAATTTAATATAAATCTAATAATCTGAATTAATCTTTCTCTGCCTTTTTTTGAGTGAAAAAGGAAATTGTCAACTATTATGATGCAACTATCTTTAACGTACTATTTTCATGTGATCAATTTCGTGATCATATTTATTAAACAACTATTTTTCTTTGGAAGTAATGAGTCAATAGCCATGATTTTAAAAATAACTAAAAGAAATATATGCAAATATGTCTCCATTTGGTCACTGTAACATCTTAAAACCACCGACCCGGTACTAAATCACTCTTATTTTTTTTACCTGACTTATATTAATTAGGGATAAAGTACTCTCCACCTTTGCATATTAATATGCTCGAGTGTATGCATGATTTCACCTTGTTCGGTCGCTGTCTTAATTAGTATTTTGTTACTGCTTCTGCAACTTTCTCTTGTACTAACATGTAAAGAGAGCTACAGAGCGACCATGTTATACGTTGAACAAGTTTCCAAATAAAATGGAATTTTTCCCCCTACAAAAGTGGAATTATATCTCGGGAGAAGTTGGATAGTTAACTGGTTATATAATCTCTGGTATATTTGTACTAAGCTTAAATTTTTCTTGTTCCGCTTTGCTTTTGCTTTAATTTCGCTGTTAAAATCGAAGAAATAATTCTCTTTTTCTTGTTGTTTACTTTGTATTGATGTTATCACGTTATGGAACAAATAATTTTCTTATTTCAGTTATTGAGAGTTTTAGAACTAATTATTCATTTATGCAGGCACGATAATATTCATTGGTAATCTAACGTATCTACATTACATGCTAGACGCCTTTGCTACCAGCTGGTTAGCCGGGAATATTGGTTAAACAGTTGAGTCTTGCTTCATTTAGAACGAGTGATGTTTCGAAGAACGAGGGGCGATGAGACACCATGATGTCACATACTGGATTGGCTTGTATAAACTTATGTTTAGTGCTTGTTTGAAGGGAACCTTTTATATTTACCTGAAAGAACTTTTAACCCGGTAGCGTTGTCAAACGATAATTTGCGCAAGTGCTTTGGAGCCTTATCGATGAGATTTTGATAATCAATCGAAAAAAAATCATGTGATTTAATATTTCACGTAAAAAAGAAAATGTAATATATTATTGCAATAGCAATGTAATTTATTATTACAATGTAATATATTGCGATTATAATCGGCAATGTGATCTATTATTGGAAATTAGGTGAAAAAATATATTCAAAAAATTGTTGAAATTCAAGAAAAGGCTGCACATTAACTATTAAATTAGCAACATTAAAAAGACAATTTTGTGAAAAGCAAATGTGTAAAACTTATTTTTGAGCATTTATATTTTCGGATCTTATCCCCGAAAAATATCAAAATTCAGTTTAATTTTTAATTAATTAAAATTCTAGCCGAAATTTGTTAAAAAATGACACCGACGTGTACATTCCTATGCTCCAAGGTGTATATATGTAACACTTTTTGAATCCTGTCAGCTAAATAATATGTAACATTATTTTGTTAGAAGCAAAAGGCCAGTTGGACAAGCAGTGAAGAGACTTATTATTACTTATATGTATTTTTAATTTCGTTTTATTTTCTCTCTTCTCTCCCGGGAGACCAACATGATTATTTTACAAGAAGACGCATTGCGGCACAAGGCAGAAGTAAGAAAAAAGAGTAAAAAAGGGCCAAGACAAATGATCACTTGCCTTATATAAGATTGGATTTTTGGCCATGCGCCAATTCAATACACGTGGTGACCTTTGACACCTTTTCAAGGGCACACCGAAGGGATCACTTTCATTTGAGACATAGTACTGATGGCGCATTATTTTTATACCGGAATGAATTAAACCGAAAGTGGAACTGGATCACGAAATAAGAGAATATTTTAGAATGAAGTTACTGTGGGCTAAATTAAGATAAAATCTTGGAAATTAATTAAATTGAAATTAGAATTAAAATATCATTACATATATTTATCACATTTTGTGACTATATGTTTAAACGATCAAACTAGTAGAAAGCAAATACACCAGAGAATCATAATTATTTTATGATTTAAATTAAAAAGGACTTTCTTAAAATCTGTTAAAACTGAAAGAATATAAAACGACTCAATATGTATGCATTTATCAGTTATTCTTAAAAGAATAATTTAATTCATAACTCAAAAAGTAATTCTTAAAAGACCTTTAAAAATTAACAAAGGTTAATCTTAAAACATCATCTAAGAATAACTTTTAAGAATAATTATGAACAAGAATAATTTCTGATTCAGAATTATTCCAAGCAAATTCTCAGAATCAAAATTTTAAATAACAGTAATACAACTAATTAAATTTTTTTCATAAAACTTGTTTTTAAATAGATCTCAATAGATATTTAAGCACAGTGCGAAGCAATTTAATAAAATCTCATGTGGAAAATTATTCTATCACACAAATGCATACATTAATTGAATAAACAAACAAATATTATTCTGGTACAAGACTCATTATCTGGATAAGCTGCGCCGATAAATTAAGTGAGGAAAATGCATATAAATAAAATAATTGCTACCTCTACAGGGATACAACTTTAGATAAAGCTAGAAATTTGTAAAAGAATATTATTTCTTTGCGTTTATGCGAATGGAAAAATTCAGGTGGGTAACATTGCATTATCAGATAATTATCTAATTCCCTCGAGATGTAATCCCTATATTATCATAGAAAAATCATCTTTAGTTTTGCTCAAGTAGGAGCATGGTCCCTAGACATTTTAATTTCATGTTAATTAAGCAACAACGATCTTGTTTCAGCGCATTAACAAATTACTTATTATTAAACCGACGGAAAGAACGCTACATACGAAAACTTGAGCTTATTAATATGCAACATAGTTTAAGAGTATTGGATTTCTCATTAATATGAAAGCCAAATGGGATATAGAATAGATTATGGGGAAAATAATTGAAAGAAGTCTATGGTTAGAATTTTGCGAGAAAATTAAAACATTTGTATGAGTATGTCCTGATTAATGGTTTTAGAATTATAACCCTGTGCATAATGTATATCAGTAAGGAGTGCCGCGTTGCGAGATTGATTCATTTTTACAAAAATGTGAATATCTAAAGGATGACTTTAAAGTGTTACATTTCCTTATTTAAGTAAAAGACTAACACAATAAAACTGTTTTATTTTGCTGGATAGTTTTGAAATTCAGCAGAAGTATCTTCCTGAAACTTTCTTGTATGCTGTTTATCACAGGTTTATCTCGATTCTGCTGTATAAAATTACGAACCTTGAATAAGTCATGAACTCCATGATTTTCTTATATTATATCTAATAAAAGTATTGTCTCGATCCCTCTGCATAAAATTACGGACCTTGATCAAGTTACGAATTCCATGACCTTATTGTATTTTATCCAATAAAGGTATTATCTCGATCCCTCTGTATAAAATTACGAACTTTGAGCAAGTCACGAACTCCATGACTGCTTGGATTCTTATGTTTAGAGTCATGTTTATGATTAGTAAAGAGAAGAAAACTGAATAAGCGTTTGGGGCGTCTTATTTTTATCCGATTGAAACTAACACTTTAAATTACAATTTTAGCAATAAGATTACATACTACATTTCATATATATAAGTTATTGTGCTTTATAGTTATCAGATTTAATTTCATAATAATGTACACATCAACAGATAATAAACCTTACAACAGATCTCATTCAAAATTTGACAAAACCGCACACTTCAGATATTAAAATTGTGTATCAAATCACATTTATGTAAGTCGCTGCATGTTTGGGTAATCGCAATTATATGCACTTGAAAGTGGAAACCGGCCGAGGGTCATATCAGTTTTGTCCTAAACCCTCTATTTCTTACCTCAGTATTTATCAAATGTTAATTCAATCTAACATTAGAAAACATAATACAAAAATAAATACAAAATTTATCAGAAAATAAAAAAAGAACATTTGTTTAATTATATTAACGTCCCGGTTTAAAGCAACACTAGGGCTATTTTGGGACGGACCTCGTAATTGAACCACGGTCAGATGACGAGGACGACACCTGAGCCCCCTCACCATGCTTCCACACCACACCAGCGGAAGAAAGTTTGGCCCCGACGGATTTAGCGTGCACCAGGCCCGATTACACGAAGGTTCTTCGGTGGAATCGGGTCTTGAACCTAAAACCCTCCGGTTTCCTTAGTCGAGACTTTACCACCAGGCTACCGCGGCCCTAGTACTTCCTTTGAAAGCTAGCAAGAACTACAAAGTCATTCTATTAATCTTTTCATTTATCAGAAAGAAAAATATATTTTCTCTGTAGTTTAATTATCATAACATATGGCTTGTTTCAATAACAAATCATAGAAATAATTTTTGACTGAATTTTCATTTCATAAAAATAAAAAAAAGGTCATTTTAGTAGAATCTTCCAAATGCTGGTTTTTATTTATTTACATCACATTAAATCGAGACGAAAGTTTTAATAATAACACTTTATTTTAACAATGTAAATAGCAATTAAAAATGTAAAAGGTAATAGCAATGTAAAATAGCAAACAATTGTCATACAAATAGCAAACAGCAAAAATAAAATAAAAAAGATAATCCCCCCCCCCTTTGAAATGAAATTTACACTAGATTTCGAAGATAAGAGCGAAAAAGTTTTAAAATGTTAAAAATTTATTTAAATCATGGCAAAGAAATATATAGCCAGAGTATCGTAAATCTTATCGTAAATGTAATATATTACCATGTTCTAGAAAATTCACAGAATACTTTTAATCAAAACAGAATAAAAGTATTATTCAGTCATTTGGCAACTTACTTCCTTCACTTATCTACTATCATATCATTACTATTACTTTATTCTCATTAATTACAGCATTAAAATTTGTCTGGAGTAGAAAATCTTTTTAAAACTAAAACATTATTGCATAAATTTATTATGTGTCTAGTCAGACGTTAAAAAAATAATGACAAAGACTGGGAAAGATTTTTTAAATTTTATTGCATTCAGATAAAGTAACCTAAAAATTGTTCGAAAGCGTATCGTTATTTTTGGTGCATCAAATAACGGATTAGTTTCAACAACAGACCCATGATAGTATAATACCCAGAGAATAGCCCAACTTTATTATATCAGACCACTCGAGTATATTGCTGTACTCACGATTTGATTAATTAATGTCCCACGGTTGACGAATCCTCTTTTCAAGGGGAAGAAAGAAATGTGGAAAGAAAAAGAAGAAAGATAAAGGAAAGTTCGAATGGGATTAAGAGTTCAAAGCTAATTACCATCAAGGATTGTCAAGAGGGATTTTTTTAATGAAGATTATGCGAGACTGAAAGAGTGAAGATAGGGAAGATTTTTTTCCCGTCGTTTATTCCTTCCTTGACTATTAACTTCCGTTTTATGGAATAAACTGAAAAGAAAAGTGTTGTTTCTTTGTATAATTTTTTTATTGATGTAAGATTGCAAATAATGTGAATTTAAAAGTCTGGCAAAATTATTTGATTTTCCTTGTTTTGCTTATTTTCATTTCATCATTCTAAAATATGTTATGTATTTGTTGGTAATTCTGAAATGGTTATTATATTATTACAAGTTTATTTCTTTCTCTTGTATAGATAAAGTATTTTAATTGTCATAATATTCGAATTCGAAATTTTGACGAATCTTCATGCTTTATATCTTCAAGAGTTCGAAAAACACATTTTCGGAAAATGTTCCGTCTGTGTGTCTGTCTGTGGCAAAGAAATCAAAAACGATTTTAACTAGACGGTTGACATTAGGCATACGGTCTTTACACTTAATTTGCCGATTTCTATCAAATTTTGAGTAAACTATATTCAGATTAAGTTCAGCTATCCACCTGTTTGATTATAAATTAACACGATAATTAGATTTCGAAGAGAGACTAAAGGTTCGGCACACAGATTTAATTTCTACAGTATAGACACCTGTCAAAATTTGTTCCAAATACAAAAAAGTAGTGTCTGTCGATCTGTCTGTCTCTACTTTCAAAAACATGTTAAAGCGATAACTCAAAAACGCACTTACTTAAATATATCAAATTTCGTATTGGAGTTTGTTGCTACAAGTGCAATTTTTTATCATTTTAAATTTGTGCAAGTTTGAGGTTCGAACTCGCAAAGTTAGGGTTCATAGTCGAGTAATAAAGCCACTAGACAAAAGTGTACACTCCTTTCCGGAGGTTGTTATCTGGCTTATGAAGTTACCACCACAATACTCCCCCACCAGTGAGATGGTGGAGTTTTATCGCGCCAGTTTTGGCGAGAGACGAACGTGATTATCGCGCCAGGCGTTATGGCGAGCGACGGACGTTGTTATCGCGCCAAGCGTTATGGCGGGCGACAGCGGGCGTGTGTGAGTGGTTGCTGCCGGTAGATGGAGTCACGACAATTCAACGAAGGATGCGGTTGTTCAGAACCAGGGTCACCAATGTGCAAGTTTGAAGTTCGAACTCGCAACATTAGGGTTCATAGCCGAGTAACAAAGCCACTAGACAAAAGTGTACACTCCTTTCCGGAGGTTGTTAACTGGCTTATGAAGTTACCACCACAAATTTTTTTATTGTTTGAATCGATTGAGAAAAACGCGTCTGAAGAACAAATTAAGTTTTCAAATACCATTAATAACATGCCAGGGATTAATTGCCAAAAAATCGCCGAGGATAAAACGATAGATCGAGTAAACATGCTAAATTCCCGACAAAGGTTAATATTTCCTAACTATTGTGCATCATTGCCATGTAAGAAGTTCTCTGGCTTGAAAAGCTTATTAGATATACGAGAAAGTTTGGGGAGACAACTCCTGCTGGTTATCTGCTTTTCTTTCTTAATTTTAAAATCTCTATTATTGCCGATGATTGTTTACGATTTTCTTTAATATATTCCTTAAATTCTGCCATGATCAAGCTTGTCATAATTTTATAACGTTCTCTATCGGTGTTTATTTTTATTCTCAAATTAATGCTTCAAAGTATTGTAGCGGATTGTGATGAGCGAGGATAGAACCTGGGATCTTGTGGTTCGCAGCCCAGTAACATGACCACGATACAAAAGCAATTGCTCGGGTAGCGTAGCTGTTAACTGGCTTATAAGCTTTCACCACAGACTCTCCCTCCAGTGAGTCGGAGGCGAGACGAACGATATGGCTGTTGAGTGGTGATGTATTTAGCTGTTGATTCTAATGCGCCCGCACCCATTTGAGTAGCGCCAAGCGTTATGGCGAGTGTGTGTGGGTGAGTGGTTGCTGTTGCTACGTCAAGTGAGTCTGAAGAGTTTGGATTGCTGTAGGTAGATGGCGCCACAACAGTTGTACGAAGGTTGAAGGTTCATCGTCCGAAGTCACCAAAGTAGTGGATTGGGACGTGCGAGTATAGAACCTGGGACCTTGTTTTCACAGCCCAGTAACATGACCACGATACAAAAGCAATTGCTCGGGTAGCGTAGCTAATAACTGGCTTATAAGCTTTCACCACAGTATTAATGAGATTCTCACTGTGATCAGCATATATTGCCGAAGTCTAATTCGAGATATGAATCTATTTCTTTCACAAAAATGTATGCTTGATTAAAATAAAGTTCATACAAATTTTCGGAATTTTGATCAATACTAGTTTCGTCATGTTTGACATTCCATATCTTCATATATTTATAAGTGTAAAAATATCACTGGTTTCTTATTGGCAGGCATATTACTACAAATTTAAGAATATTAATTAATCACTTTCGATCAATTATCTTACTCTAAGTAATGCAATAATAGTTTAGATCCCAATTTCTTAAATCAAAAGTAAAGATTCTAACTCTGGTACAATTATCGTAGTCTTTATTTTTTATTCTGGTAAAAGAATATCGCAACTAATCATACTGGGCGAAAAACCAACTGTAAATTTTAGACAATAAACCATCTGATTCATCCACGCTTATTTGTCTTACGCATGTCAAATTAAAACTTGAGGGAAAAAGATCTACAAAATAGACATAAAACAGTAGTTTGATTTTATTTTTGTTTTGTTGAATATTTAAACTTACTTAACCCTTTCTAGGGCCATGGGAAGTATTCTACCCACAAAATTTATCAATCTTTGCATGAAATTATGTAGGTTGGCATAAGTTCTGACAAATATTTTTAGACAGACAGAAACTTAGATGCTCCAGTTCTTTATCTTACACAAAATGATGTGTCTTGATTTGTTAATTATTAATTAACCAAATTAATTAATCAAATTAAATGTATCTCATAAGCGAAATGAATCCCTTTTCTTATTCTAATTTCAAGCCTAAAAATATTTTAACATAATATGACTAGAAAAAAATGGCCCTTTAAAGGGTTAAAATGGCACCTACCTAATAAAACGCAGAGGAATCTCGATTTGAACCTCACTAATTACTACTATTTCTAACAACAATTATAATTCAAAAATATTTTTCTTTATGCAAACATTTTTTATACGCAGCTTCAAAGTTAATATGCTTAAGTGTATAACATACAGTTTTGTCGATAAATTGAATTTGATTCATAAGTAACAGGGTATTTGTGATATTTGTTCAAAGAGTTTTAAATCCAATTCATTTTCGAACTTACTCCATTGAATAAAAGGCAATATTTAGAAAAAAAAGTAAGTTTTTTTTAAATATTTTTCGCAATGAAACACAGTTGATAACCACTGCAAGAATGAAGGAAGGGAAAAAATGTCCTCTTTCTTGACTCTTCTAGTTTTCCCACAAATTTCGTTAATGGTGTCTTAATAATCTTCGACACTAATTAGCTCTGAAGCCTTAATCCTATCTGAACTTCCTTTATCTTTTGTCTTTTTTTAACTTCACTTATTCTTTCTCATAGACAAAAGAGAATTCGACATTCAAAGGACGTTAATTAATCAAATTTTGAGTGCACTAATATGGTAGAGTGGACCGACACAATGAAGAGGACGGTACGCGAATATTTTCAATGTTATCCTGTCAACAACCTGTTCGAAAACTCATCCAGTGTTCGACGCACCAAAAGAGATGTTGCGCTTTCGAACAACAATGTTTGAGTATGGTTATCTGAATGCAATATGTTGCACAAACTTCAAAAGTACTTTTTCATACTCTGTTTAATGGTTGATTAGACAAGCGATGAATTTGCATAAGAATGCTTTTTAACTTTAAAAATGCTTCTTGCATCGAGAAATTTTTAGCATGGATAATTGAAGCATGTTAATAAGATTAAGGTTGACACGGAAGAAAAATGTTTTGTTGGAAGAAATTGTTTTTTACTTTGAAAGTCGGGATGGCTTGTTAAGAAATAAGAGAAAATTATATTTATGTTATGCTATCTTATCTTGAAAAAGTTTTACCACTTGCGTTCGCGATAAAATTTAAGAAGGCATAGTTAAATGAACTTTTTCAAGATAATAGACTCCTTTTTCTTTATTTTTACATATATAGTTGAACTATTTTTCAATTTCGAAAACAGAATAAAACAACACGAATTTGAAATTTTAGTCCTTAAGATTTTAGTTAAGGTGTATGTACACACTTAAAACTTCGAAAATCGCTCAAAATATCGAATATATTTTTTTATTGCTTAATAATGTTCTCTGATCCTTTAGCTTTCAAACGATACCAAGTTGTTGTCAATATTCGAAATATTTCTCGAGTTATAATTATTTTTCTTGAGGTGCTTTCATTAAAAACTCTAGTTATGGTTTTTTAAAACTAATTTTATGAAGAATGATATTTTTCCTCTATGTTGCTTCATTTAAACAATCATAACTCAACAAGAAATGAACCAAATACAATTATTTACATATCAAAATAATCTGTATGAAGCAGTTGATGTTTTGTGCCTCAATCAAAGTTATATAACGCTTTTTCTATTCATCGTTGATGAAAAAATTGTTAAAAAAACTATATATTTTTATAACTTGATTGAGGCAGACAACATGAAGATTAATATTAGGCATCATTTCGAACTAGAATTGTGTGTCTGTACCAATTAGAATTTGAGATATCAAAAAATATGCTAATTAGTCCATTAAATATTATTTAATCAATTAATAATTACTGTAATATGTTTTTTTTCTCACTGAAATGAGTTTAAACATATAATAATGACCTACTGTGAAATAACTGGAATTTTAAAGTTAAAATTTAAAAAAAATCTTCTAGTGTGTACGTACACCTTAAAACAAAACAAAACAAAAAAGGTTCTTGAAGAAATGAACATTCTTTAAATATAAGAAAAAAGAGTAATATAAAAATTTTTACGTTTTATAAAAACTCATAAAAACGAAGACATTGATACTTTTTGTTGTTACATCAAGTTGATTCGATCATTTTATTAAATATAATTGCCAGAAATCAATATAAATGATCAATAACAATTATTATTATGAATCATTATCAATTATCAAGAAATGTTTTTTTAAGCAAGAAAATGTTTCATTTGTTCCATTAAATTTCATTAATTATATAGAAATATTGAATGATGTTGATGCCGTAGAGAGAGCGGAGGTAGTTAGGGAATCTAATGTTTTTGGGCTCATAAAATCAGTATTTATGTTTAGAAAATTTTGAAAGAAGCTCTATTTTAATTTTCGTTAATGACATTTATTTACTTATGAAGAAAATACTTTGTTCTTCGTATATTTCACGAACGAAAAATAATAAGAAATATTGTAACTGACAAAAAATTCGAACTCGAAATTCTGATTAATCTCTACGTTTCAAATCTTACTAATTCAAAAGTCAGATTTTTAGTATTATGACTGTCTATGGACAGGATTAACTCATAAATTCTTTCATTTACACAAACGAATTTCATACATGAATTTTAAACCAAAATTTGTAAATTTCAATCAAATCTTGAAAGAAATCCATTCAGAAGAAATCTGCTGATTCGAGTGCAAGTGAACTCGATAAGTAGAGATGCAAGATAAGAGCTAGATTGATAAAATTTAGTTTAAAAAATGACTTAAATATATGAAATTCGGTATGTGATTTTGTGACTGTAATACTATTCCGTGTCGAATCCTGGCTTCAATGTCTTTAAAAAAAAAGAGTCCAAAATTTATATTCTCATGACAGATCCTGTAAAAAAAACTAAATTCATGTCAAATATCCATATTTCATAACTATTGTTCGCCATTGCCAGGTAAGACATTGTGGTCTTACATCACTGCTCATAATTTCATGCTGGGGGAAGGGAATAAGATCTTCACTGGGGAGTATGCAAAAATGTTTCGGGAAAACCACTGGCTGTTTTTATTATTTTATATTATTTATTATATGATAATATTTATACTGTCTGTAAAATGGCGTAATACAATTAGTTTAGTTTAGCTATATTAACGTCCTGTTGTGAAGCAACACTAGGGCTATTTTGGGACGGACCTCGTCACTTTGAACCGCGGTCAGATGACGAGGACAACACCTGAGAGCACTCCCCTCTCCACATTGCACCACATTAGCGGGAGGACGTTTGGTCTGACGGATTTAACGTGCAACAGACCCCCTTACACGACTGTTATTCGGTGGAATCAGGTAACGAGCCTGAAACCCTACGGCTCACAAACCGAGACCTTACTATCAGGCCACCGCGGCCCCTATGGCGTAATACAAAATTCGTTCTAAACTCATTTTAGATGCCTTTTCCGCTGGACCTGCCAAATTTGCACAAAAGTTTATTGAGTATTAGGTGTTCACTAAGAAAGGAGTCTCATAATTTTAGCAAGATTTTTAACAAAAAATTGATTGAAACATTTTTCAAAAAATCTCGGAGTATATGCGCGCATAAATATTTTTGTATTATTTTAAAATTAAAAATAATTTATCATCGATCCCTGTTTTATTTCTATATAATTGTTTTGTAATCTTAATAAAGTTTTAAAACTATTTTAAAATTTATTTTACAACACTACTTTTTATATATTTGAGAGTTAAAACGGTGTTAAATCATTTTTTTTTGCTTGGACATTATAGTTACTATTAATAAGAATAAATTAAAAAAATAATATAAGACGGGAAAAAAAGAAAAAAATATTGAAAAATCAAATAGATATTAATAAATGAAAACAATTGCAGTCATTATTAGAAGACAAAAGATAATTTCTTAAAATGTAATTTTTGGTTTACATTATTCTATAAATTGCGAGATGTAAAAATCGTTACATAGAAGATGCAACAATTTTTTTTAAAAAAACACTAGATGAAGACAAGACATATAAATCAAGCTCAAGACTTTATCAAACTGTAATGTCGCGAGCTAGAATTCGAATTTCTTCTTCTTTTCTTAAAGGCTTCTTTCGAATTAATTAGTTCATCAAATTCTTTATTTGGTTGTAATTAAATATCATTTTATAGAGGCAAATACATTTTAAAATCATGGGGTTGGAAAAAATAAAATCATAGTATATAATTTATGAAAGATTATTTTTCAAGAATTACTCACCTGGTATAATCATGGTAATTTGTAAAAAGCAGCTTCAAATGGTCTGAAAACCCGAAGATCCAGAGGAAGAAAACAATACGACCAAGTATGAATTCACCAATTAAAAAGTACAATGGAAATGATCAAACAAAGCTGGACCATCTGGGATTAGTAACAAAAACCTGCTGCAGGGTCGCTCCCAAACTTTTTAGCAATAAAGGTGTTATCCAGAGAAAGCCTTTCATAGCACTGGCATACAGAAGCTACGAAATATTAACCTTAAACGCGAATTGAGCATTTTTACTGAATTTATCGTGTGATTCTTGGCGAGTTTTTTTGGCGATTAATCCTTGATGTGTGGTTAATAGTATCGCATTAGTGTTTCCGATGGGTTTTTTCTACCCATTTGGAACAAAAATATGACCGAAAACTACACTTTTAATAAAAAAATCCTTATCAAATTTGATGTATTTAAATAATTCCATTTTTGAATTACGAGCTTACATATTTCTAAAAGTATGGACTGATAGATAATCAATTACTCGTGCGATTTAGTTCAAAATTTGATAGGTGTCTGGACCAGAGATATCAAATCTTCGTACCCAATTTCATCCATTTAGCTCTCTTCGTTTTGTAACTATCGTGTTAACTTATATTCGAAAAGCCGGAGAAACAGACTTCGTCTGAACAGATTTTGATCAAAATCTGACAAAAATTTACAAATTTAATTTAAAGAAAATGTACCAAATTTCACCCGTCTATATTTAAGCGTTGTTGAGTTATCTTTGTCAAAGAAAGACAGAAGGACGAGTATTTTCCAAAAATGTATATTTCGAACTCAGGGAAGTCTAAAACGTGGTTTAGTTTAGTTATATTAACGTCCCGTTTGAAGCAACACTAGGGCTATTTTGGGACGGACCTCGTCATTTTGAACCACGGTCAGATGACGAGGACGACACCTGAGCTAGCATCCCCCTCTCCACACTACACCAACGGGAGGACGTTTGGTCATGACGGGTTTAACGTGCAACAGGCCCCTTTACACGACGGTTCTTCGGTGGAATCGGGTCTCGAACCTGAAACCCTCCGGTTCCGAAGCCAAGACTTTAACACCAGGTCACGGCGGCCCCGCCTAAGACATGGAGATTGGTCAAAATCTCGAGTCCGAATGTTTTGACGATTAGTGTATTTTCTCTTTACTACATATGTGGAAAAGTAAAAATGAAGAACAATAGCGATAGATAAAGTAAAAATGTTTTTGTTAAAGTTAGCGGATTCTTCAGAATGAAGATTTACTTAATACCTTACAAGCTTTCTAAGAAAAAATTTAATTCTTTGAATAATAATTATTCATTAAAAAATTTTTTTTGAACATAACTGATTGCATGATGTAAAATGATTTCTAGTTGTAGAAAACTATTCAGACAAATTGATATAATCTAAAATATAAAAATGATGCAAGGAATGTAAGGTGTATTGATAAAAAAATAGACGAATATCGAAATTTTTAATCCGTAATAAATACAATTTTGGATAAATTCTCATGCAAGCAAAGAAAAGACATTAATATCTTTTATAAAATCATTATTTACTGTTACCGCCTTGTTGGCGCTTTTTGTTAAAGAATCTTGTAACCATTCGCTGACTTGGCTTCAGCGATAAAATTATTGTAACCCTGCTGACATGGGATCAGCTTTCAAAAACAGTTTCGTACTGAGTAGTCGTTGCGGGGTCGTCGAATCTCGATGAAATAAAAAGTTGGCTTTCGAATTGTCGTTTGATTTTAAATAAGAATACAGTCCACTTATTAAAAAATTGAAATGAACCAGCTTAAACTTATGATAAATTCGTACCATTTACTTTACAAAAACTCTTTGGCTTAGTCAAACTTTGCTTAGAATTTTTTTAGTCAAACATTACTTAGAAGTTTTTGTCAATGAATTTCCTTCAAATGGGGGGGGGGAAACCCCGGCTTGTTAGAAATATATTAAGACAGTGAGAAAAAGTAGTTTTCAACGGAAAACAGACAAAATGTCTGATTTATTATTTTTTTTATACTATGAAATAAAGGTTTTGCTTTGCTCTTAAAAATTTTGCTAAAAGTACGTTCATGTCTTAAAAAGATATTGATAGATGTAAGCAAATAATTGATTTAAATTTATCCGAAAAGAGAGACAGACAAAAAAATATTGTCTAAAAGATAAAGAAAAATGAGTCTCAGTGGATATCAGACAGATGACGAGGAGAAAGTTTATTTGAAATCAGCTTTATTGCTCAAAGAATAAATAAAGAGGTTTTCTTTCTTTTTTGATTTTCTCTTGCTAACTGTCACAGTCGGAAAATTACTTTTAAATCAGTTAACAGATGCAAACTGTCATTTAAGTTTATTGCTTTTCTGATACGCGTCACTGCATATGGATTAATGACTATAATTGAATAAAGCAATGTTGTAATTTGGTTGATTAATTTTACAATATTACGCTGCAGTCCTACAATGCACAAAAGTTTAATATTTAAATTAAGTTCTTTCAAAATTACTATTTGAAGTTTGTTATAGAAGGTAAACACTTACGTTTCGAGCAATTAAATAAACCATTTAATAAAAAGAAAAATTTTAAAATCAACTTTGGAAACATCCTTAAAATATTTTTTGTATAAAATGATCTATTCAAAGATTGCATATTCAAAACATCTTTGATAATTTCTAAAATTTTTGCTTTTAAGTTCCATATTTTCCTTTTTACTGTAAAATACGTAAATAGCTGATATTTTATGATTAAATATAGTTCTAGGACCCGAAAAATTTGGAATATTCAATGAAAAAAATTATCTATTCCGAATGATTATATTCTAAAATGTTGAGTCTGTGATAGAAGTAAATTAAAAATTAACATCAACTAAGAATGTTATAAATGAATGAACCAATTAAGGAATATATAAAAGCAAAGGAAAATTTAATTAAGATCTTTCTCATTCGCGAGTTCTAAAATAAAGGACTATTGGATTCCTTTTTTGATTAATCACAACTCAGTTGAAGTCTGGATAGTATTTATTATCTGACATTTTAGTCTAATATTGCCAAAATATCAAATAAATCAACGAGAGAGATTTTCTCGAAATTTTCTAGCACATTCTCTAAATAAATGTACTTGTGTTTTATTAACCGCGTGCCGTTGGCGAACAATACAAACCGAAGATCCTATTTGGCGACTAATTTTTGGGATGCGATTAATACTCAAGCATCAGAACACCGAATATGTATTTTGAACGCCATTTTTTCTGATCTATTAAAGATAAAACTTCACAAAAAAAAAACTACAATTGTTGTCACAAAATCAATTTTCCTTTATTTAATCAAATGTGTTTTGAAATTATCGGGTTTATATGCTTGTGAATATATGGACCGATAGATGTCAGTTCATTAGACGGATTTGGTTTCAAATTTGATATGAATCTACATTTTAGATGTTAAATTTATGTACCAAATTTTATCCATCTAGCTCATTTCGTATTGTAATTATCATGCTAAAATATATTTGGGCAGTCGCAAACATATTTCTTTTGATTTTTCATATAAAATTTTATAGAAATCTGCCGTTTTGAAGTAATCGTGTATTGCATTTATCTAAAGCGTGGAATTGTTTTCTTCACAGACATACATAATTTCAAACATTCGTTTTTCGAACTCCGAGTTCAAATTTTTGACGATAACAGTACTTTTTTTTGTATACGTAACGTTAAAACGTTGTTATTTTCAAAATATTAAAACGTAAAGTCATACGTTTTAACGTTTATGTTAAACGTCACGTTAAAACGTTTTACGATAAAACATAAAGTCATTATCAGTTTCTAGACATTCTCAGCTTTTGAAGTTCCCTCAATTTATACATTACGGGAAAATTCCTAATAAAATGCAACAAATCACATAAATTTTATTTTTTCCAAATTCGCGATCGAAAGATTTCTCGCAGTGAATGTGGTATTTGTGCTAATTAAATACATTATAGGGGCAAAATATTCTTCATGATGACAGGAATTAGAAAATTCTAAATATATGATTTTAACTGTTATCCTATTTGCCATGGATTACACAAACAAACACAAAACCTTTCGCTGTATCTTTAAATTGGAATGTTTATATAAACAAATTATGTCTGTTTTTGTGTGCTTAGTTATTCAAGTACGCTGAAATAATAATGTTTTATTTCATAGTTTAGAATTTAGGTGTTTATTCGAGATATGAGAGTTCCAAAATATAGTAATTTATGACAAATGTATAAAGTAGTATTTAGAAATGTGCCATTGTGTCGCTAGGATTATAACAGTAATGTCAAAGCTATATAGGGGAGGAGTAAGTTTCTGTTCAGATTCTGACCTATAGCTAAAATCCAAATCTTTTACAACTAAGCAAAACACTAACAAAAATGCCCATCATTTATGTGTATGTGTGCTTTTAACAAATATTATCACATTACAATATTTTTTTAAAAAGCTAATCGACTCATTATTACCGTAAGCTTTCATTGTCTTGAACTATTAACTATTTGATTTTTGAATTTTAGTATGCTATTATCTCCTAAGCGACTAAATCTTTATCATATTTACCTCCCCCAAAATAGTACAAATATTTGCTTAATATAAACTTTGAATAAATAAATCTGCTTGCTTTAAATACTTAAATGTAGAGATGCATAATCCACGATTTTTCGAATAACAAATAATTTTCCTATTATTTTTTTTTAAGTATTTGTTCCAAATATCTGTTATTTTAATCATATTATGAATTAAATTATTAATTAGTATTAAATATAAAATTTATTAATTGTAATTAATACTTAATTTACTAATTTAAGTAACGTGGAATTGAATTAATTTATATATTTCAGTTTACTTCTTAAATTTGATTTTTTTCAAAACTGTTTATTTAATTTCTTTATTGGAATGAACCATTTTCTGAAAAATTTGAATTAAAAATATATGCCATTTCTTTAAAAATGTTTACTTTAGTTCTATATTCTACCAATAGATGGCGCCAGCAGTAAACAGAGTACATGTAATCAAAGTCAATCATGTCACGAGCTATTAAAAATGATCTATATGGAATAGTGCATCGTTAAATGATAATATCGGAAAGTCAAGGTCACTCCCATGAAGTGGAGCGGTGATTTCACTCTTTCAAGTCAAGTCTCACACTTTCCGATTCACCGTTCCGATAAATTTCAGTGATATGATAATTCCAAGAATAACCGGTTCGTTCACTTTTCAACCCATTCACAGATCGTATAGATTGTTACTTAATATCATGATCCAAGACCTGCAATCGAAATATCACCAGTAAGATCGTATCAATGATTTGAATCACACCCTTCTTTGAAAATCACTGGTATTTGTGACTTTTTGATATTGGTTACGTAATAACCGCTCGTAAAATATTTGTCATCCCTACTTAAATGACAGTTTTTAAGAAAATAGCATTTTAAATTCATATTAAAAAGCGTTTTTTATTCGTTTGTGAAATTTTTTTTTATGAATACGGAAGTATTGTTATCTGTAGAATAAAACTGAATAAAACAACCGTTAAAAGCTACACATGAAACATCAAATGCAGACATACCGTTTATCAGTTACTTCGTTAAAAACTTCGTGCTTGAAAATAA
The DNA here is from genome assembly GCF_947563725.1 of Argiope bruennichi. Lineage (NCBI taxonomy): Eukaryota > Metazoa > Arthropoda > Arachnida > Araneae > Araneidae > Argiope > Argiope bruennichi. The sequence continues at coordinate 123,274,822 of NC_079154.1, read as the reverse complement.
GTGGTTATTGAAGTATTTCTTTCACTTCATAATCAATTCCTTTTTCAGATAAATCTTTTAAAAGAATTAATATCTGATATAAGCTTCAAAATCCTTATAAGAATTCTTTTATCTATAGCGTCTCTTTTTCTCCATCGAAACCTGTTTGCTATGATTACTTTCAAAACTTTTAATATTGCATGATATAACGTCTTTCAATTTCTTTGATCCTTTTTTTTTTCACTTTGATAAAAGTTAGGGATCTATTTTTTTTCTGTATATAAAAATATAAATCGAAATCTGTTATGATATTACGAAATACAGCTTATAGGATTCATTTTAAATCCTGTAAAAGCGAATTAGAGCATTCTTTTTAGGATTTATTGAACTTTAAGATAATGGAGTTTTAAACTTTTATTATGTTATAATTCCATTAACTAAAATTTAACGTTATAAGAAGAGTTGTATTGCTTTCTATTTTCTTGCACATGAAATATAGAAAAAAACATTGTAATTGTAAAAAAAAAAAAAAAAAAAAAAAAAAAACGAGATTTTGCCAAATTTTTACATTTTAGACCTTTCTGATTTCGAAAACACACACAATTTTAGAAAATGTCTGTCTGTCTGTGAAAAACTAAAAAATATGCCTTGAGCTAGATGAATGAAATTTAGTTTAAGGTCTTTACAACAAATTTGTATTGTAGATTTCTGTTAAGTTTTGAGCAAAATATATACAGAGGAAATCTATCTGTCCTACTGTTGCATATAATTTAACAGGATAACAACAAAATAAAGATCTAGATGGATTGCAATCCTTTGCCAAATTTTGAATCCAAGAAGAATTTGAACATCAGTCAGTCTGTATTTTCAAAAGCATGTAAACGCGATTCTAAATCGCAATGACTTAAAATATATCAAATTTGATATGATTTTGTGACTGAAATTGTAATTTCATGTCAAATTTTGGTTTTAATAGGTTGAATATCTGAAACTTTAATTTGAAAACGAATATCTAAAATTCAAATTCGATTTTCGGTTATCAACCGCATTCCAGGAATTAATCGCTAAAATATTCGCCAAGGATCACATGATGGATTCGGTAAAAATCCTAAATTCACGCCAAAGGTAAATATTTCGTAACTACTGTTACGGATCTTTTACTACTGTCGAAAGGTTATTTTCTGATTTGATGGTCGATGTAGAAATGAACAGTTCTTTAGTAGAAAAGACGACGACTTTTATTACACACGAAGTGATGAATACACAGAGACGACGAATACACAGACGACAAATATATACAACTGAGACGAAGACAGGACAACACACAACAGCACACTACAACAAACAGTAATCCACAAGTTATAATTGGTAGTATAACAGCCACAGCACACAAAGCGGCCAGACAGAATTCAGCAGTAGATTCACTCTACACTCACTTAGGTCTCTCCAAACGGCTGAAATTCTCCACTGTCTCTTCGGTTTAGCTGTATCCAGCTTCCGACACACTACTACACGACTGGCTACTAAACATACGGACTCGACACACAGCTCAGTTCAGGACTCGCTTGAGCTCCACACAACGCTGGCACTTTGCCGGACTATACTGCCTTTGCTTCGCTATCCTCTCGATGACTCGTTACTTGTTTATGACTCCAACTCGATTCCGGTTCCAATTCATTGCAGCTTGAGACTGCCGCCCTTTTATAATTCCCGGGAGGTGGAGCGAGAAGGTTCTGGGCGTATCTCAGTTCCTATTGGATGGATGATTACAATTCCCGAAGTTTCCAGCATTATTCCGTCGCCAAAGTCGTCGCAAGTTTATCGCCAGGCTCTGATATCATTGATGCGGTACCCGATCAGCACCCAAAGGGCTGCTCATGAAACGATCTTTCTTACGATGACACTATTCGTGCTGGGAAGCAAAAATTACAGGTTTGTAACACTATTGTACGGCAATAACATGTAAGGCATTCTCTGAAATAATACTTTTATTAGAGAATATACGAGAAAGTTCTTGGGTGACTACTCCCGCTGATTCAATTATGTTATTTACCAATACAACACATCTTTGAATAAAAGTTTTTTTATAGGCACATTATTTACTGTTCTATTTAATTCTTCTTTTATACGAGTGAATAATCCCCGCAAAACAATTGTTGATACATTTATAATATTTAATCGGAGGAAATTGAGGAGGAGAATCAGTTAAGAATGGTTTCCTTAAAAATGTGTGAAAATTAGCTAGGTTTGGAGAAAGAACAAAATAAAATTTAAGAAAAAAAAACAAATTTTAAAGTGTAACATTTTCTAATGATTCCAGTGCGCCAAGCAAGCGCCAATCTCCTTGCCAATCTAAAGTACGGCCGTATGATGCTAGTTGCAAGACTGTGAGCATGTAAACCTATCGACCTCAAGAATTAATTAGATTAAACTGTAAATTTAAGTATAGGCTAAATGAAGAATTGTTGTTGTGTAATTGTAAGTGCAATATATTGCATAATTGGTTGTCTATTAAATTCTTTTAAATTTTTAGAGCTCTTTTTCATGCATTGCTCTTACTAAAGAAATAATTTAAAATAATATTGATCACAATTCAAAATTTTAAACAATATTGTTACTAAATTTCCGGGGTTCGTTGGATAGTGGGAGTTATATGGTGTGGAGAACGCTCAATCAGCAGGCGGCAGTAGAAAAAAAACAATGACTTTTATTTACACGAAGACACACAGGACAACACAAAGACGACAACTATATACAGCACAGAAGACGATTATCTTCAGCCGAGACGTGCAGCATACAACAAAACTCTACTGCAGACAGTAGCGCACAACTTAGTTCAGCACTAGCTTGACTCAGTCGCTGCTTCGCTAATCCCTGGAAGACCAGTTCTTCACCGTCGATTCCGACTACTCTCCTCTGTCGCTTCCGACTCGACTCCCGATCTGGTTCACGACTACCCGGCAGCTGCAGGCTGTTCCTTTTATAGGTCTCAGGAGGCGGGGCTAGAAGCCTCTCAACCAATCAGGAACATTCGAGGCGTAACTCGGTTCCTACTGGACGGGTCGGGAAAATTCTCGATGTTTCGGGTATAATCTATTTTGGCGCCAAAGTCGCCAAATTCGTCGCCAAGTCACCAAATGGTCGCCAAGCTCTGGGTCCTTCTATGGAACCAACTATGCTGGGAAGCCGCATCACAGATTCGTAACAGTATTATTGTCATGCATGCAAGGAGGGAAAGGAAACCCAATCTATTGACTGAAGTGGAACCTGTAACCTTCAACATCAAAAAAGAAGATTCTCAGGTTTTCATTCTTAAGAAGATTAGGCCTGGAATTTTTTAGCTTTTTCTTTTTCTTTTAGAACTCTCTCATTTATTTAAATTCTTAATGGCAGTAAAGTCAAAAATGTTTCAACGAAATTTTTATTTAGCAAGAAGCTAATTTAAGCTAATAATATTGGATTTCGGATAATTGCTGGAAGTCATTTAACATTTTTAAAGACATGTTTTAGGTTTATGAAGCTCGTAAAACTTGCTTGATTAGATTTTCATCAAAATGCAGTTTTTTTTTCCCGCTAAAAAGTTATTAAATGTATTCTTTCTAACAAGAATTGAAGGCAATAAAAGCCAACTCTAAAAACAAAATTAAATGGAAACATGAAACACCTCGCTAGAGCCAATAACATTTCTTTTAATAATCTCAAGTGCAGAATGAACATTTTGAAATTCCTGCAGAAGCTATATTTAATTTGTGAAAGCCTATATATAACATTTTTATTCGTACATACTGTACTTTAAAATAGTGTTTAAATATTATATTTTTAGGCATTGCATCCATTACGTACAATGTCTAAAAATAGAATTTTATACGAAGAAAGAAAATCTATAAATAAAGTTTTAATCCCAGTTAAATGAAGATAATTGCTTTATTAAAAATAACCGTAAATTTAAAAAAAAGCAGAAACTCCTAATTTATATTAACTACTAAATAAATAGTGCTGCCAAGGCGATTAGTTTAGGTTTTATTAACGTGACGTTTTAAAGCAACACTAGGGCTATTTTGGAACAAACTTCGTAATTTTGAACCGCGGTCGAATGACGAGGACGACACCTGCGTTGGCACCCCTTTCCAAACTATCACACCACATTACACCAGCGAGAGGGCGTCTGGACCCTACGGTTCTTCGGTGGAATCGGGCCTCGAACTTGAAATCCTACGGTTCCCAAGCCGAGACCTTACTACCAGGCCACCACGGCCCCGTGCTACCAAGGTGAGAAAATACCGTGGAAAGCTAAAAAATATAGAGAATACGCTCTGTATATTTATATACTTATAGATGATATGCATTATTAGATAAATTATCCACCTTCAAATAATGAACGTCAATGCGGAATGTGAATCTGCTTAAAATTAACAAAAAAGGCAACTCCATTCAAACTGCAAAAAAATGAAACTATATGAATCAAGATATCAAAAATAACTTGAAAACGATAAATAGTTCAATACGAAATATGAAATTGTTTTTATCCACTGTATGAATACCAGCCGCATATTTTTTCGGCTAGTGAAGCGAATTCCTTATGTACGTGCACACGTTAATATGAGAGTTCATAGTAGAAAAAATACTCTCAAAAATCAAGTGTGGATTGTTTTTTCTATTTCAGTAAACATTTTAATTAAATAAAGAAGATAATCATCTTAACCTTTCCAAGATGATTTAATAAATGCTAATTTATAAACATTAAAAACATTTTTTCATGTACATGTTTCAGATATCTCAACGAGGACAAATTTTTTTTTCAAAAGTAAGTAAAATATTTGATTAATTAACTATTTAAAAAATTGGCGAATTTGGAGCCTCGACCTTCAAAACTTATAGGAGTTGTCTTCTCATTTTTTAAAAGAAGAAATGACAGTGTGCTAATGATTGAGGGGTTATTTCTCAAAGTTTGAGAAAGATAGATTAAGAGTACAAATCTATAAATAAAACTTAATTGTCCTCGGGAAGAAATTTGTTTATCAATTACTTTATTTTCTAAAAAAATAATTGAAAATTTAAGTGTTTAATCATAATTAAATCAAAATTATATTTTGCGAATCAATGAAGACAAATTATTGCTTACATGATTAAAAGTACAGACAAATAAATTATTCGGATTTTTTTTTCTCAGACTATTACTTCTTTGTGTATTTAATACTGATGAATTTTTTTCTAATTTTTGTTTGTTCGCAGAATTACGCTCCAAAAATTATGCTACAAGCAAAAAAACTTTTCTGAAAATTTGATGCAATTATATTTATTTTTTTAAAAGCAGAATATTTGAGGTTTCTCTTAAAGACCAGGAAATGTTTTTGAATTTCTAAACCGATACGTGATTGAATTACTGGCCCCAAAATTTTGTCTGATTGTTTGTCTGATTATTTAAGTTAATTGCTTCTCTGATACTTATCACTATATATGAAAAATTGTCTGATTATTTGTCCCTTGATTAAATAATTGTTGAAGAGAATTTTATTCTTTTTGAAAAGTAATTTATCTTCTGTATTTCTTTCTTCATCCAAAATTCACACATATTATTTATACATTTTTTTTAATAATTTACATTGAAGATAAAGATTAATCATGTAAGTACAGCTTTTATTGTTTTGTTTTGCGGTAATGCATTCTTTCCTTATATGTCTACACATTGCTTAAGTTTTCACTATTTTGCAGTTTTTGATTTATATTGTTATGCATTTTTGTCTAAATATTGGTTCTGTTTTATGTTCTGTATTGTCTTTTCTATCGTATTGTAACGTAAGTTTCTTTCTATTGTGTTACTCAATAATTTTAGAAATAAAATGTCCTCGTTTTTAAACTACATCTCTATGTAAATGGGATTATTTTTAAACCTATAAACCCTTTAAACCTATTTATGCTTGTGTTCCTCTTTCTTCAAGGCGCATCAAATGCATTACAATTTTTGTGCAATTTTCGTGGTTTTGATGGTTAATGTCAGGGAAGGAGAAGTATCTTCTTAATTACCTTATATAGATTTGCAAATTTATGAATAAGATCATCATTTGCATGTCCGGAGTTGAACATGGCTATTTTAGACCCATGTTTATTACAAATGATAAACTATACGGAGGAAATTTCATTTCAGCATTAAGAAAACGAAAAAATAATATTTGACGATGAAATAATTTTTCTTGCTGCTTTTATGACATGAAACTGTCTTCGAAATTTTACTTGAGTGAATTTGACTTGCAGCCAACTTAAGACCAGGAAGTGTGTTCAAAACTCGAATATATATCCGTGTGAGTGTTGGCTTGGGTTCTTTGGTAAAGATAACTTCATAGTTCTTTCATACATTGCATTTACAAATGGTTTTAATGTGAAGGCGTTGGAAAAGAATGCCAAGATCATATTTAAATATATCGATAATGAACATCTGATTGTTTTTATGCAATTATTGCACTAGAATACGAATTTATGGTCTTTTAGTTTGTAATATCGGTCTCTCTAAACTTAACTTTGAAGAGATGGTAGTTGAAGGAAGCTTTTGTTTTTATTCAAAAACAAATTTCTTTTGGAAACCTTAAGGGCTCCAAAGCAATTTTTTTTGTTAACAAATATTCTCTTCATACGGCTAATCGGCTAATATGGTATAAATAAAGCTTAGTATCAGAAAAATGTTACAAATAAGTTCATTGCCTTTGATAATAAACTTATAAATTAACATTTAAGTGAATCAAAAATTTTCAAAACCACTTTTGGATGTTCCTTATTAAATTATTTGAAACCTTTTTTAAGATGCTAAATATTATTTCGGAAATAAATTTAATATTTTTTTATTATTAAGATTCCTCGCATTTGATACCCATACAACATGACTACTCAAGACCAAGAATCACAGTCCTAACTAACACCATAGCCGGAAGTCTTAATTTAGCTTTAATCGTTTTATACTTTTGTTCCGATTTTGCTTCTAGAAATAAATACGTTGCTAAAATCTACATGTTTACATTTTTATGAATAATAATTAATAAAAACATAACTTGAGACCACAACGTACAACTTTTTCGTTGGTATTATTCAACTATGGGGCATCTTAACTATCTAATATGCTGGAGAATGCTTTAGTGTTTCAAACGCTTTGCGACAATAAGATTTAAGAAAATCAAAACAATTTGAAAGAAACATCAGATATGGATCTAATTAATCTACAAAAATGTTTTATCCTAGCACTGATGCCATGGAGACAACACGTCGAAACAAATTCCAAATATATTTTAGTACCTTAGGTTTGAATAAATAACCAAATTTTAAATAACTATAATTATTGCTATAGTTTTCAAAACAAATAATAAAACAAAGCTCATATACCACTTATTTATGGATATGAAAAAAATACTTTTATAAGGACTGTATCAAAAGAATTTCAATACATATAAAAAAACCCTCATATTTATTGAATTCGTATTAATTAACGTATTAAATAAACATTCATCAATTACAATTATACTGAAAATTTTGCTCACAGATTCTTCTAAATATACTTTTTTAATAGAGTTAGGCATTATATTATTCCGCACCAAAACATACAATCGTTTATCAAAAATTTCTTTAAATCCATTGTTATTGATATATTTTAAATTAAAAAATCCATTTATTGATGGTTTTTCAATACAAGTACTTGAAAAATATTAAATAACAATTGAGTCAATCAGCTATTAATTTTATAATTAGTTCAAACTAATTTTGAACCTATGATAACTATGAAAAAATAATTTGAATGCTTAATATATAATATCTTAATCATAATAATTTATTATTTTCACAACAGCCTTAGAACTTTTTAAAAAATACAAAATATTTCTTCAAAAATACAAAATATTTCTTTAAAAATACAAAATTAAAGAACAAGAATTCTTAATATTTTTCTTTCACGAATTTTTCCTATTTTTCGTGGAATATTTTATATAAAAATAATCAAAATACTTTGATAAGAATGCTTTCTAAAGTTTAAAATGGGAAATTAAAAATAAAAGCAAACAGATAAATAAAGATAAATGTATTTTCTGTCAAACCGGTACCGAAATAAATTTCATTCAACAGAATTTCACCATTATAATTATACGGACATCTCTTTATTTTGTTCTATAGCATAAAGATAATAGGGAAACTGAGGAATTAACTGTTTCTTTTAAAAGGCGTTTTCTTTTAAGCTTCATTTAATTCGAATTTTCAGAAATCTTATTTGTTTAATGGAAAACTAAAAAGAGCTTTCCATTAAGATTGTTTCTTCAATTTATTCTTCGATGAACTGAAGCCTTTCTTACAATTTATTTTACAAAATTAAGCCACAGCAATTCTTTTCAAGAATACATTCATCTTCGTCAAAAGAGATAAATTCTGAAAAATTCATTGTTTTACTTTTTCATTTTTATCTCATTTATATTTCGGGAAATAATCTAAAATACACTTTTTTCGATTAAATATAATATAAAGAACCATTTTTTTTCTCGAAAATTCTTTATTGAAGTCTCATATTTTCATATCTCCCACACATATCATATTTCTCAACGGTTTTCATATTTTTAATTGGAAATTTTTCAACGATTTTGTAAGAAATTTTTTTGGAATGAAACGAGCGAACTATTTTTCTGCAATGCCTTTGTGAGGATAAATGCATTTAGGGTTATGTTGCCTATTTCCCTTATTTCAATCACCCCCCCCCACACACACACACTTGAAAGTCCTTGAAAATTTAGCTGAGTGCTTATGCACTAAATTTAAAATGATGTATGATGTTTTATTCATTTTTCACAGGTATATGTGTTTGTGCGTGTGTAATAAATGTATTACATTAAAGAATCTTGATCAAGATTCTATTTAAAAACACGAGTTTTAACATTCAAAACACGTGTAAGACATTCTTTATTGTGTTTAATAATTCGTTAAATTTCAAACCATCATATTAATCACTTGGAACATTTTAATTAAAAAAATATTTTCAATCCGTTCATATTCTAAGTTAAATCATAGATTTCAATAAATTTCTTTTAAATAAATTTTAAACAAAAACATTTTTGTGAAATAAAGAAATTGGATCCTTATTTTAACTATCGAAAAATTCATAGAAAATTATATGAAACGCTTTATATATATATATAAATGAATATTTTTGAATTCCTTGCATTAACTACGAAAATAAACTGGACAGGGGAAAAATTCAAAATTGTGATACTTTGATTTCAAAATTTAGCCGATGATCAAACTTGCTACTGAATTGTGAATATATATTGATATGTTTACAAAGCAAACTAAACAATGGATTACATTCAGTTTATCTATGGAAGTGAAATACAAATATTCTATACAAATTTGTTTGCATTAAACTCATTTGAAATGAGGGTATGAACGTATTTTTATTGGTTGAAAAGTCTGGATAATTTATCGGCTTTTTCATCAAATAAACTACGAAAGCTTTATAATAGGAGATATGTGCCATATTATGGGTATAACATGGCATAGTGAAGACGCATGTGCCATCAAGTAAAATCAATGGACATAGACTACCATTCAATCATATCACCAGATTTGAAAAATTCAATTCACTCTGTTAGCAGGGTTGTATTTAACAATAAAATTTAACTAATTAAATAATAAACTGATACAAATGAAATAAATACAAATAAAAATGCATCATTTTTCAATTGTAGTTTTTCTTTATGATCGCTATTCTAATAAAAAAAAAATACTGAATTACATTTATTTAAGTTTACATCCAATCTGTAGACGCGTTCCTAAGATCTGATTTAATAAGTCATTAATCAATAACCTTAACTTTAGTAATTTAATAATTAACGAACACAACTTTCACAAAAGCTTCGTTTATTTGATTGCAAAAATGATATCAAAATTGTCGTGAAATTGTTACTTGTATTGTCATCTCACGTGAGAAAGCTACTTTTACAGATAATAAAAGAATAAACATTATACAATACCGCAAAGGGTAGAAGGCAATGGCGATAGTATCTTAAAATGATTTCAAAAAAAGAATAAGAGTACATTCTTGTATTTCTGGCAAAATACTTTTTTTTCCTGACATCGATCTTGCATAATAAAAGGCCACTATCATTTTACACGCATGACATAAGCACAAAGTATTTCAGCTAAAAGAAGCTAAATCTGTTTTTAAGCTCTGCAGTTTCTCCCAAAGTTAAGGTTTATGGATTACGATCTGCCTTATCTTATTTCTACGTTTTGCCATCTGAGTGGACAGTTCTTGGAACTTCCTTTAAGCAGAAAACAAGATTCTAGACGGAGACTAACAGCAAGCATCAGAAAATAGATATCTAAGAAATAACGCAACCAAGCAGAAGAAAAGAAACAGAGAATTGAAATTTTAAAAACGCAACTCTCATCTACGTATGGTCAAGTATTCCTTCGCATGAAACCTGATGCTTTAAGCTTGATATTGACTATCTGTTTCGTTATTTGAAATGTCTGAAATATCTCTTCTCTGGCCAGCGTCCTGGCCTAGGGGTAGCGCGTCTTCCCTAAGATCTAGTCGTTCCGGGTTCGAGTCCTGGTTCGGGCATGGTTGTTCTCCTTGTGTTCTCTCTGTGAGGTGCGTGAATGAGCCCCCCTGTAAAAAGGGGTTGTGAAAGCGAGCGTGTGTGTGCTGTCTTCATTTGAGCTAGAAGTCAGACTTCAGCCCTCGGGTGCTCAGGGTCTTTACCCTCAGAAGCTACTGCGCAAAAATTTGGCTTAAAATAATCACACGACAAAAAAAAATATCTTCTCTGGTTTTGTTTGATTTAAATGTCCGATTTCAAGAAGTGTTGCTAGTAGAATATGAATGTATTAAAGTCTTAAAACGACATAAAACTGGAGTGAACTCTGAGTTAAACAGCGAGCATTTTATTACTTCGTCAATTAAATTGAATGCTTTGCAAGAAATCCTATTCCTTACAATTAAGGATTTGAAGGTCATGAAATATTCTTTAAAATAATGCATTATCTTTTAAATGTAATACTTTCTTGAATTACTAAAAATCTGTTTCCTATATCTAAATGCACCATTGTGTTGATCTTTATGTTACAAAATATATATTAATTTTGCCAGAAAAATAAGGCGATTCAAAGATAAATCAGTTAAATTCAATCAAAACAAACTGAAACTTTTGTTCTGTTTAAAATGTTAGCGTGTCAAAATTATTTTACTGATTAAAATAAAGAGTTCTTAAGACTGAAATAAAAAAAAATCTTTAAATCATTTTAAGCCTTTTGTGGATGAAATTATATTCCTACCTTTAATAGTTCAGAAATTAGATATTTCCAAGAAATATTATCACGTATACACTAATAACCTGTATAATTATATTGGTCTGTAGATGAGTCCGATCAACTACAAAATACACATTATTGAATTGAAAGACGAAGTTTTATATATTATTACACTCACTCGCACACACACTGAGTGGTCAAATTACGACGACCATTTGAAACTAGTACGGAGATCGACTATAACTTCATGCTGTTGCCACAATAGGGCAAAATAGTTATGAAAAGGGAATGCAAGACAAGTGAAACATTAATTGCACTGAGTTAATTACGAAGAAATGGGCATAAAACGTAATTAAACTGTGTTTGAATGCGGGATGATTGTAAGCGCTCGAAGCATCGGAGCCAGTATCAACAAAAGAGTTGTACTTGTAAAATGATCGAAAGCAGCAGATGTTAAATGTTTACAGAGAGTGGACTACCAAGCAGAAAACCGGGCTCAACATCATGCTTGTTGTGATCACAGGCTACTGAATACTCGAAAGAGATTTACTTGAGTTGTCTCCAAATCAAGTAATCTAATAGAATCAATTCATCCAACAACTCAAGTAATAAACTCTGTAGTCCAACAGAAGAGTTACAGTATGTGAAAGCTCTGAACGAAGAGGTCGATGCACTTTACACTGTATAGGCGATGGAAGTAGACGGCCTGCACCAGAGCTTCTATCTGCTTTGAACATCAGCAGATAACTCCGTTCAAAAAGGAGAATAAATATTGGATAGTAGATCACTGCCAAAAGACCATAGTATTATTTTTAATATGTATTCAAAGCTAAATCTTTCATAATTTTTTGGACAAGATAAAAATTTTGAATTTTTTTTTCTAATTAGTTAAAGTTTGATGCAGGTTTCCATTAAATTTGTAATCGCTCGTTATACTATTTTAGAAATAATGTAATAATTTATCATACTTTCTTTCCATTGAATTTTTAATAAAACAATACTTTGAGAATTTAATGTATTTTATTTTTAAATATGCATTTTTAATTGTTTCTAACTTCTTTGAATACACGTACAAACATGCAACTTTCATAACCTGCTATATTTGTGAGACGATTCGCGCTTTTTACTGCATCGCTATCTGTTTTTGAATAATGATAATTTAACATAAGATGTTCTTTAAGAAGATAAACCTAAATAAAAAAAGTAGTTTATCTGATTAATGGAAACCTTTCTTTCTAAAAATCTCATATAAGCTACTCTCCGATGCTATTCCATGTCTTAATTTAAATTTCAGAATACAAATAAGAAAAATAAATTTTCGAAATTTTAAAATAGTGCTGTAAATGCTATTTTAGATCCACATAATATAAAAATTTGTTAGGTTATTACAATTCTGATAAATGCAATAAATGATTAGTTAGTTAAATATATTTAATTTTCTATCGGAAAAAAGAATATAATTAAGAAAAAAATATTCGTTTTTTTATATAGTTTTAATTTAAATTAATTTAGTTTCAGTTACTCTCATAAAATTAAAGCAATTTTATATCCAAATAGATTTGATAATATAAAAAGTTAAAAATGTCCTTTTTTCCCACGAGCAAATCTGTTATTACAATAATAAGTATAAAATAGCTTTATTTTTTACATTTATATCCTTAGAAGCCTAAATCTTCTGAAACCAATGGATATAAAAATACATCTGAATATCGCTTATCCACACAAAGAATTACGACGAAATTCCATAATAGCAAAAGTTAAAGAAGATTCGAGGGAAGATTTTATATCGAAGCAGTGTTCAAAGAGAAAATAGCCGAGACACGAAAATGACCGTGTACCAAATACTCCCATCAAAAAGAGTGAAACTTCGCAGATATCCCCGATAAGGACATTACAGAAGAAGCATATGGAAATAACACACACTTCTTACTTTTCTGGTGTCTGGCAAAATATATTTATACCACCACCACAGCGTTTTCTTAATCTCACGGGAGCTTTTATGATCCTACATCTTGATCCTACCCTTTCCAAATTCAATTTGCATGGAAAAAGAATAAAACTCTTTTTTTTATGTGAGTTCGAGGAGCCTCCCGGCCTCATTTGAATATACTTTGAACGGCTTTACTTGGACCCAAGTGCAGTTGGAAAGAGGAAATATACACCAGTTTTTGGCAAATGTTAGCACATGGGTGATTTTGGTTTTATGTCTTACTTTTGTTCGGCGGATATTTCACATGGTTTAAATTTATCAAGTAAGGGTTCTGATATTCATGGAGGAGTTTTATATTGGAAAAAGGAGCATGGTAGGAGTATTCTTTATCCCTCTTGCTGTGATAGCGATTTGGATACATTTACTGACTTTACATAAATTTGATGACTTTTCGTCTTTTGCATTCTTTAGGATGCTTTTTTTGTCATGGATGTTTTCCTCTTTTTTTAAACTCAAATTTTAAAGTACAGCTTAATAATCAACGGGAGTGGTTCACCCCAAAATTTTATCGCATGCTCTATAATTAAGGTGTTATGCCAGAGGGCGCTTTGCATGGCATTGACTTACTAAATTTTAATCTTTGTCGTGAATTTAGCATTTTTACTGATTTTATCGTGTCATCATTGGTGAGTTATTTGGCAATTAAGTCATGGCATGCGGTTCGGCGAGTTATTTGGCAATTAAGTCATGGCATGCGGTTTGGCGAGTTATTTGGTAATTAAGTTTTGGCATGCGGTTTGGCGAGTTATTTGCCAATTAAAAGTCATGGCATGCGGTTTGGCGAGTTATTTGGCAATTCAGTCATGGCATGCGGTTTGGCGAGTTATTTGGCAATTAAGTCATGGCATGCGGTTTGGCGAGTTATTTGGCAATTACGTCATGGCATGCGATTTGACGAGTTATTTGGCAATTAAATCATGGCATGCGATTTGGCGAGTTATTTGGCAATTACGTCATGGCATGGGATTTGACGAGTTATTTGGCAATTAAGTCTTGGCATGCGGTTTGGCGAGTTATTTGGTAATTAAGTCATGGCATGCTGTTAATAACATCCGAAAATCGAATCTGTGTTTTAGATGCTTTTTTTCCCAATCGATTGAAATAAAAGTTTCTCTGAAAGCTATATTTGTAATCACAAAATTTCATACCAAATGTAATGTTTTTTACTCATTGAGGTTTTGAGTTATTGCTTTTATATATTTCTGAAAGTATAGATCGATAGGGGTCAACTTTTCATTATATTTCTTTTAAAATTTAATAGATGTTTACACTATGAATGTTGAATGTATGTACCAAATTTTATTCATCTAGCTCTCTTTCGTTTTGCAGTTACCCTGTTAACTTATGTTCGAGCAGCTATACAGACAGATTTTTATTGAATGGAGTTTGCTCAAATAGAAATCTACAAATTTGGTGGATAGCAAATTTCATCCATCTAGCTCAAAGCGTTTTTGAGGTAGCTTTGTCACAGACATTTTCTGAAAATGTGCTTTTCGAGGGTCAAGAACGTGGAGATTCGTCAAAATCTCGAGATCAACGTTTTTGATGATTACTGTACTTTCTTTATATTACGTATACGAAAAAGTAAAAAGAGAAAAAAAATCCAGGCAGGCATGTCACCTTCGAGATGCTCTTCCTCCCCCCCGAAGCTGATGATGATAAAAAGGCAATTTAATCTGATTTTTAGTAGAAAGATATAAATATTTGAAAGGAAAAATGTAATGATAGACTCCTTTCTTTGATATTCCATTCTTCATTAAATGTATATTTTTAAGTTTAATTTTTTATGGAGTTATAATATTCTAAAAAATATCAACAAAAGAGCAAGGAAAATGAGGTATATTAACTATTCTTTCATTCATATGAATCCTGATGATTTCTGGCCCTTATTTACCTTTTCAGTAGTTCACTTTTTCAACATCATTTGTTATGTAACTCACTACATATTATCAATTTTGTCATATTTAGAATAACTACTGTTTAATACAGATTTTAGATATATTTAGATATAGATATAAATATATTTAGATATAAATATATATTTAGATATAGATATAAATATATTTAGATATAAATATATATTTAGATATAGATATAATATATATTTAGATAAAAATATATATTTAGATATAGATATAATATATATTTAGGTATAGGTTTAATAGAGATTTAGATTTAGATATAGAAAATATAGATTTTCATTTTTCACTTTTTTTTTTTTGTGAAATACTTGCCTTTCCGACAGCTAAACTTTCGATTTCATTTTTTATGCTGAATCATTTTTCACGAATTCAGTTGTAATATTCAGTCAGGAATGGCAATAATTTAGAAAAATGAGATATCTAGGTAAAAGGGTATAGAAAAAATAATACTAATTATAAGTGAATTAAACAACATCAAAGCCTTGTGTACGAAAATTCTTTTGCTTTTAAGTATTTATTTAAATATAACATATTTGTATCATACTATATTTGAATGCAAATGTATGCATTTTTAAGATAAAATTTATTTCATATTTAGTTAATATTTTGAATATAAAATAAAATTAATTCCACATATAGTTTCTCAAATAATCTCTCTCATGTTATAGTTCTCATATTCATATCATCCAATTATTTGAACATGAACGAAAATGCCTTCTCAGTATCAAAAATTTGTTTCAGTAGGAAATATTTCTAAAATCATCAATTAAAATTTTTATTTACATCCTTTTGAAAGAAGATTCTAATTCTTCAAAATGAATGAAGCACAATTTTTAAATTTTGTAACGTTTCTGATGCAAAAATTTTCGTATTTTGACTTAGAAAATTAGTCAACTTTTCTATTTTTATGTATAATAAAATGACAAAATTTTTATTTTGACTAAAGCTCAGTCTCATAGTTTTGTGTCAGAAACACAATATTGTATTTTCTCTAATGATCGCCATTTTTCCCCAGTGAAATTGAAATATCTTAAAGCAAAATGAGAAATGAAATGAAATTTTTTGTCGATATTTATTTACTATCATTAAACATATCATGAAAATCCTTGTAGAAGGTGAGTTATGTCACGTATGACGTCAGAACAGACAACCAATGAGAAAGCATAAAACTCTTCTGGTCTATATGAATGTAAGTATAGTCAATATGAGGAATTAATAACACTGAATAAAAAAAGAGTATTTTCAAAATGAAACCAGAAATACTGTCAAATAAATTTTCAAGCAGCTTAAAGCTAAAGTTCCTTTAACATAATGCTTTCATTTGATATAAAAATTAGATATCTTGTTTTAATATCTTTTGCCCGTCCAGTTAAAATTTCACAAATTTATTTTTAACCTCATGAAAGATTTTGTACTTTATATGTAAAGATATTTCTTTAAAAAATCATATAATAAGAGAGGTTTCTCTTACATAATGTTCTATTTTACAATTACATTTTTCTATTTTTTTTCCATATTATTATCATCTATTTGATTGTCGAAAATGAAAGGGAGCTTTATTTCTAATTGACGCACACATTTCATAATCAATTCACAATAATTCCTAATACACAATTCTTTACACGCAAACACACACATTAATCCTACTTTTTTAGAATTTGTAATATAATTATTAGAGTGCGATGCGCTATGAAGTTCTTATTTTCCCAAAAATGATGTATTACGCCGAGTTATAAAGAGAGAAAGAGTTGAGATATATTTTGCTTATACGAATTATGAAGCAAATTCAAACTCTTATTTATACTTCCAGACTGCCAATATTGTCGTTTGCATTCTGAAGGTTTTAATAGGGGTAAAATAAAGGTACATGTAAAATGAAATAAAAACTTAAGACATTCTTTGGAAGTTAAGGGGATGAACGAGTTCAATATGACAAGTTATATTTTTTCCAAGTACATATGAAAATGATTAATTAACTTTTAAGATGTTTTTCTGCATGTAAACCGTAATAAAGGATTCATTTATTGCAAAAATGATAAAATATTTTTAGCTTTTTTATATGAAAATGAATTTTTAGAATTCACTTACGATTCATTAAATATTCGAATTATTCTTTATTAAATACCATTATTTAGTGGTACTAAGTTTCTAGCTCATTTCAAATAGCGATTTCATGTCTAATAAAACATCTTTAATTATATACTTAGTATTTATATTTAAATACAAATTTAGTTTACAC
Source organism: Argiope bruennichi (assembly GCF_947563725.1). Classification (NCBI taxonomy): domain Eukaryota; kingdom Metazoa; phylum Arthropoda; class Arachnida; order Araneae; family Araneidae; genus Argiope; species Argiope bruennichi. Next base: position 123,257,415 of record NC_079154.1, on the reverse strand, counting down.
AACAAAATTATAATTTTTCTCTTGCATAGGAGAATTCTGTAAAATATGTGCATCTACCAAAGAACATTGTTGCTAAACTATAAAAGCTCTAAATGTTAAAAAGCAACGGAACTGCTTAGGAAATATAATCCTTTCTGAAAGTCAAAACGACTGTAATTGATCCATATAAAAATACAATCTAATATCCCTCCGTTTATAGAAAGAAAGAATCATGATTCGATTCGCCAAGTTTCCATAAAAGTGGCATACATCAGACTGCTGGAAAGTTTCGATATTTCAGCAAATATCAGAAGAAATGCTTAAATTTTATGCAAGTGGATCAATACTAAAATTCCCTATAAAACTAGCAAAACTGGATCTTTTCGATAAGATCTATTTTAGAGGAAATATCCAAAATTGTTCTTTTTGGCGACTAGAAAAGCAAATTTATATCATGACAGTGCCTTATTCTCGCAAGAGCTTTTATGACTTAACTTCCCTCTGGTACCATTTCGAAATTCAATTTGCATGAAAAAGGAATAAAAGTTTTTTGTGCTTCACGGCGAGGCAACCCCCCATCCTTATTTGAATATTCTTTAAGTGGTTTTACTTCGGTCAAAGTTCGGTCGAAAAAAAAGCAATCAACACCAATTTTTGGCGAATGCCAGCATTCGACTGATTTTGAGTTTTATGTCTCATTTTCATTCGGCAGATGTTTTACATCTTTTGAACCTTTATGGTAAAGATTTTGATGTTTATCGGTTCTGGGTGCTTTATGAGTTTCTGTCTGTGATGAGCTTATATCGTAGTGCTACTCAGATTACGATTACGATTAAGATCGATTCTTTGGCATTAAATCAAGCAAAAAGATCTAATTTTTTAAATTTTGCTTCTTAAAAAAACAAATTTTGATTATTTTCTGTAGTATGAAAAATCGATTTACTGGAATTTTCTGTTTATGAAAGAATATTTGTAGTATAATTGACACAGCCAAACATAATATCTTAAGTATATTTTTATTAATAAACTGAAATGAGAAAATAAATATTTATTAAAAAAAGTTTTTTCTAGTAGCAGTAATAGAAGAAACATCTTATGAGTAATGAAATACAATTTTAAGTTGATGTTAAAAGTATTTCGGCATAAGTTCAGCAACATTGCAAAATATATAAGACTTTGTTATGTAGATATATTATTTAATATCGTGTTAATGATATTTAAATGTATCAGTACATAAGAAAATCACAAATGCATAAACATCTTACTTACATAGATAAAACAAACATTAAAATAATCCTTTTAGATTTGAATTAGGCAATGAAACTGATTAAAATATTTTACCTGCATTAACCACTACCATATTACAAGTTCATGGATTTTGGCTTACATTTTAAACTAATTGATTTATTTGTAAAATGAATCTATTACTGATGCATAGAGACGCATATTACTAGATCAGTTTCATTTATTTTATCTGGAAAAGACATATATATCAAAATTCAAATCACAGTAAATTAGAAGTTGCATTGGATGACAAATACAGCTATAGGACCTTTTCTAGAAAACTATCACATATGATTTCAGTATTTTATAACTGCATCTTTCTCTTAATATTGTAATTAAGAGAGAATAAAATTAATAAATTTGCACTAAGAAAATTCCTTTATGCAATGCAATCATTCTCAGTTTCCGAATAGAAAGATTTTGTTTTAATCATATTCAAATTGAGAAAAATATTCCTTCTTTTTCCGCTTAAAATATTAAGTGGGAAAAAGATAAAGCTCTCTATTTCTTTATTTTTCATTGATCATGTTTGACTGTCTTTGACAAAAGTGTATTAAAAGCTCAATAAATAACCAGCAGTCTCTGATATCTCGATAAAAAAAGATAAGGAACTCGAATTATTCAGAAACTTTGAGACGATAATAATTAAGAGCAATGCATGGTGAAATGTTTTCTTGACCAAAAGACCCCTCTCCCCCCTCCCCACACACACCTTTCATATCGATTCTCATTTTCCAAGTCACAGTTATTTCACGAAAATATCTTCGACGTAGTAATTAATTTTTGAAATAAATTCACTATTTCGTTTAAAAATATTTTCGGTATTTTTCTGTTTATAAATATTTCATTCGTCTTAGTGTAATTTGGATATAAATTATGAGAAAAATTATTTTATATTTCTTCGCGATTTTTGCAGACTTTTGGGTAAGAAAAAGTTACCTAAAACTCTTAATTATTATATCCAAAATTTTTTAAAAAGTCGATTTTATGGATATCTGCAAAAATAACTTTTTTCCCTGTAAACATTAATTCTTGAATTAAAATTTCATGACGGAAAGTTTTAACAACATGGACATTTTTCGAAAATTTTTGCTTTTATTTTTAAATTTTCTATTATCGAATTAAAACCATACGAGATGAATTTTATTTACATTTCCTTCCGCGGTTTTCTATAGTTTATTCTTTCTTTTTATTTCTTCAATTCATATTGAATCTCAAATTAACGTGAAAGATAATACATCTCCGATTCTAAAATAACGAACTTAAAAATTATTCCTTTTCTTATTTTAATTTTACTTATAAATCTAATACAAAAATATTTATTTGTTTTAATTTTCTGCAAAAATAAAAATAGATGCATTTAAATAGGAAATGGATGATTCTTCTTTCTCTAGCTTCCTTACATGTATTGTAAATAATAAAATAAAAATTTTGTATAACAATATGATTAATTAATTTTCATATTAATAGAAATTAGAAAAATATATATTCTAGTAGAAAAGTCATCATAAAAAGTATTGTTTTTAAAATTACTGTAGTCTTAAGCTTTGAATTATTTTGAATTTCTTATGTAGAAAGAAAAATATATTTAACCCAAACCATCACCCAAATTTAATTAGAAATAGTATAATTTAAGCACTGTGAAAAAAATTTGCATATTTTATTCTTTTTATGTTTAATGAAATATACTCGTATTTGAAATGAAGTAACTCGGAGAGTGAGAAATTTAATTAAAGAAGTTTCTTTTTAATATTTTACCCTTGAGGAGAACTTTTTATTGATAATTTAAAAAATGAAACTTTGCTCCGAACATGCTATAATATCCTTTGAATAGCAGAAAAGCATTCTTAATGAAGTTTAAGCCAGTTTTCTTCACTATTTCATGATGCAAATTTTGTCTGACAGACTTGATAATAAAAGAATTCATTAATAATTCAGAAAGCAACGTCAGATGATTTGAATATGCTCCAGACAATTTTAATTAATATCAATTAGGATAGAAATAGAAAAGTTTTGATTATCTAGGCAAGATTGAGAAATGCAAAAATTTGTATTAAAACTGAAATTTATTTTTCAATTTGATTTGCCTGGTCAAAAATAATATGGAGTAAATATTCTTTTGAGTTTGGAAGTATTGAAGATACTGAAATAGTAATAATAAAAAAAAAGAACAAATTATATTCTGATAAAGTAAGGGCAAAGCGAAATATCTTGAGATAAATTTACAAGATGAATTAATGAAACAAAAAGCTGGATTTTGTAATTCATATCATGTAATTCTAAGTGGATAACAAATATTTTAACCGATGAAGAGATTTTTTTTTAAATTAAAAATTAAATGAAATATTTTTAGAAATATATTTCTTTTATCTAAAAAGCAGAAGACTTTTTTAAAGATTTATTTTTCTTTTAAACATTTAACTTGTACTTCAACGTTACAAATGTTATGGAGTCTTGAATTAAATTTTTCTCTAACTCAATATTAGTTTACTGATTGTAGTACTGTTTATCGTACTGTTTAATTTAGATGTTTTAGATGTTAGATAAATTTAGATGTTAATTCAAATATTAGTGCCACAGGATCAGAGTCTACTCCAATAACAGAATAAAATTTAGCACCAAACAGGAAAAAAAAATGTGTTAGATCACCTCGATTAAGTGATTATAGGAGAATTAATGGAGGAAGATTGGCACATGCTTCTTTCCTTTGCAGAGTTCGGCAATGGAAATTTATGTCGAGTAGTTTTTAAGACCAGCACCAACACTTCAAATCCAATTTCATAGAAATGAAATAATTTTTTGTTCGCGTTTTATTAAATATTCAGAGGTAATTTAAATACATCTTAAGTGACTTTAATTCTGGTTAAATTAGATTATAAAAAGTAATATATATTTAGTAATAAAAAAAAGTAAAATTTTACTTTTTTGCCTGCCTATTCTTGCCTGGATAATCAAAACTTTTCTATTTCTGTTCTAATTGATGATAATTTAAGAAGTAAAATTAGTAATAATAAAAGTAATATAATTTCGGCAAATATAAAATTTGGAGGCGTTTTACATTTAGTAATTCATATTTAATTAGCAAATTATTTACATGGATTGAGCTTTTATATTAGGGATCTTAACAGAGATCACGTGGATTTATAGCAACGCAGGAAAAGAGCAACTTTTGGTTTCAATATGAGGCTAGAGTAAATGCCACAAGTGTGAGCAATAAATGTATACAGTGAATTTTCTTCATTTAATTAAGACTGATGTTTTAAATATTTAGTCCAATTAAAATAATCGAGGATTTAAACGTAGCAAAAAATAAAAAAACAAATAAAAGTATGATTTAAAAACGGATTATGAGAAATTTGTACCACCAAGAACTCTATTTTTATAATTTGAGCATTAAATTAATAAACCGTGTTAAGAATATAAACTCGAAATATAAATTTTTATCATGACAGTTGCTTTTAGATAGTTGTTTTTAATGTCTACATTTCTTAATTTATTTCTATTTCGCGATTTTCCCATTCCTTTAATTTTTTAATCGCTACTACTAATGAAGATAAATCCGTGTGTTTGCGTGTGCGTGGGCTCGTGTGTATGCATGTGATTACTCTCTGCATACTAGAGCGTACGATAGTCAAATCAATCACTTTATAAAAATCATGAAATCGCATCTGATTTCGACTGAAAAAAACTTCTCATAATAGTACATATTCAAGAAGGAATATATTAAGAACAATGGCACATTCAATGGAAGATTATATTTAATATCTTATTTAAAATGAAATTACAAATCACTACTGTTGTATGTTTCTACAAAGGAAATTTTAAACGAAGCACTTCAAATTTACCCTTATCGTGGCAAGATTGCTTTTTTGAAGAAAAGCAAAAAAAAAAAAAAATGTATATATTAATTATAATTAATTATAATAATATATAATAATATAATAATTAATTAATTATAATTAAAAATTATTTTATAGTGGTAGTATATTTTTATAAAGTTGTATGTATGGTATACTATACAAAATGAACATAAGGGTTAAATGAAATTAAAATGATTTTATATTAAGATAATCTATAAGTATATAAAATAAAGCATATCTCTGAATAGAACTTTCTTTTGTCGGCTATTAAAACAAACATAATACATTTTAATATCTTGAAGATAGTCTTAAAATATGAGTAGAATTCCATACTCTTCCATAAAATCAGCATAAATGTATGAAGATTTGAGAAAAGTTAGCTTACATAAGTAAGAGAAAAGCGCAGAATTGTCTCATAGAGCGCAATATTAAAATTTCCCATCAAACGAGTAGAACTTGTCAGACTAAAAGGTCTGATAGGAAAAAAATATCTGGAAGTATCAAGTTTTTTTTTCTTTTCTTTTTGGCGTCTGGAAAAAGTAAATTTCAAACTCGACAGCGCCTCCTGAGTGTCATACGGTATTTTATGACCACACTTGCCGAAACTACTATTCTTAATTCAATTTGCATGGAAAAGAATTTCAAAAAAAATCTTACAGTTTCGCCAGACATTCCACCTCATTTCAATTCACTTTAAAGTGCTTTACTTTAGATAAGTTCGGTCAAAAAGTGCAGACTGCTCATATATTCGGAAAATTTCAGCTTTTGGAGCGATTTTGCATTTTATACGTCGTTTTTATCCGTCAGATGTTTAACATTGCCTAAACTTTTTTTTTTTTTATATAAAGATGCTCATGTATATGGATTTCGAGAGTTTTATATCTATAAGGGGAGCAGGAGAGGAAAGATTTATATCAGATGTAACGAATTTTAAATTGCCTTGGATGATGAATATTCAGAACAAACTAGAGTTCCTGATACTTTTATCAAATATTTCGAAGAGAAGATGTTTTTACACGAGATGTGGACGCTTGCAACAACAGTGAATTATAAATTAGTGATATCATATTATATATATCATTTTAAGGATTCTGCAAATTTTTTGCCTAACTGAACAACCTATAATGTATATGAAATGCAAATACCTTGGATCAGCTTATTTTTATAATTCTATGAGAGAGACCGTGTTCCTTATTACAATGTTACATGTAATATTTATAAGAGATTATCAGCTACCGATAAATCTTTTTCTATTTATTTGTTTAGTTGCATTAACTTCTCGTTTTTAAAGCAACGCTCGGACTATTTTGAGACGGACTTCGAGGTTTTGAACCACGGTCAGATGACGAGGACGACAACTGAGCTGCACTTCTTCAAAATTCTACACCAAATTAGCGGGAGGACGTTTGGCCCCGACGGATTTAGCGTGCATCATACCCGCTTACACGATGTTCTTCGGAAGAATCGGGTCTCAAACTTGAAGCTCTCTCTTGAAGCTTTATCTATTTTGCTTTGAGTTTATAATTTAGAAAACATTCCTTATTCACTGCGAAATATCTATTAAAATAATATTTTACAAATCCTTATTTGGACAAAAGGTTTTATTTAACCCCCGCCCCCCAAAAATATCCAAAATTTTGAATGAATTATTAGTTTTACTCATAAATTAGTTGCCAATCTTGTGGATCAAAGTTTTTTCAAAATTATTTCTGTTTTAGCCTCAGATAAGCTATCTGAAAAAAGTAAGCATGATATCTTCTGGATTTTTTTCAAAAATTAACTAATTAAAATAGTTAATTAAATCAGTCCTCGTAGTAATACATACATTACGTAAATACATTAAATTTCTCTATTTTCCAAGAAATAATCAAAATATTATTTCTATATTAAAAATTATATCATAATAATTAAATTTCATCTAATTTCATGAAGTTAGAGCTTTATGTGCTCTTCTTAATTGGTTTCAATTAATTTCAATCTTTACCTAACTTACAAATTATAATTGCTATTCTAAATAATGATGTGGTGGTGTTCGTGATACTGTCACGTAGCAAAACTCCAAAACATCACGACATTGCCGTTACCTCATGAAATGTGGAATTAAGCTATTGTTAGAAAGGTATTTGGTAACGAATATGTGTGAGCTTACGGAATGGATTCACCATTTTCAGATAAGAAATGAGAAGCCTTACATTCTTTTGATTTGGTTTGAAACTTATAGCAAAGATTTTCTTATGCACAGTTATCTAAAGGGGTTCTGTAGTCGGTTCAGAATACATGCTGTAAGCATAATAATGTATTTACCATGATCTAAAAAACTTTAATATGCGTATTTTCCCATCAAGTTACGTTAAACATATGTATTTATAAGTCTCTTTATTGCTATTCTTTTCAAATAAAAGAAATAATCGCAAATGCATTAAAAAAATTTCAGTTGACATTTTAATACAGATTTATAATTATTTAAGAAATGTTTCGATTAATTTTTAAGTATATCTATTTGGTATAAATTCTTCAATGCTTAGTAATTTAAAAATTAGTTATAAATATTGAAATTTAAGAACTTATATTCGATCAAAATTCTTCATATAAAAAAAATATGCACCAATATTCGTTGAAAAGAAAAATTTACTCAGAAATTGTTTTGTCTTGTTTAACTTCTTCAGTAATAATCAAAGGCCTTTAAAACAATGGGAAATAATATGGAGTTTACAGATACATATGTTTGAAATCTGATTTTCTACTATTGGTTGTAATGCTAATCCGTTTGAAAGTTTTAATCAAAAGTGTGTGTGTGTGTGTGGGGGGGGGTGATATATTCAATCATTAATCAGACGTTGATTATAAGGTTTCAAGGTTGATATTTCTTAGAGTGTCTTTCAGCTGTTTTTGAGAGAGTTTTGTTGCATTTTGGAAGTAATTGGTAGTTAATGTTTTAGAGTAAATAAAAAACGCTACCAGAAATAATGATTATTTTATTCCTTTTTGGAATTTAAAAATTAAAATTAGAAAAAGAAGCAAAATTTTCATAATAAATTGCCTCTAGGAAACTTTTCATCAAATAGTGTTTCTTGAGACAGTTATTAAAATGCTTTAAAATAGTTAAAAATGTTTGAATATGAATATTCATAACTGGTTCAATATTTGGTCATCTGTCTGATTTTTAAAAATTTTTAATGTCAAAATAGTTTTAATCAGTGTGATCAACAGAAGTGAAAAAACAACATAAATTTAAATTTTTCCCAGCATTATATGTATTGACTGAAAAGACAGAAAATTCTCTATATTGTTAAAAAAAATCTTGTAGACTGAACCATAAGGCTGTCTCTGAGATCGAATTGGACTACTATTTGCACAGGAACCTTGAATACTGAGCTTAAAAACTTTTTAGATAATTTTTTTTGACAATTTGAATAAAGTATATGTATAACTAAAAACAATATTTGAATTTAGAAAGAGTAAATCTTAACTCTAAATTTATTACTTATGATAATAACTTACACGCTTTAAATATTCTAGAATAAAAAAAAAAGCTCCAAATCCAGAAATTTATATAAACATTAAAATATCAACAACGTAATATTTTTAATAGAAAAATCATTCAAAAACTGATCCTACATGACAAATAAAGTATATGAAGAATGTTGTATTCTCACATGCAGAGAAGATTCTAATGCAATAAATTAGATTTCTTCTTTAAAAAAGATTCCAGCGGATTGGAAGAGTAGCATTATTTTATAAAAACAATTTTTTCTTTGCTATTTGGTCTGTTATTAAGCTTCAAATATTTTAGATTTGTATATATTTTCATTTCCTCAACAGAGGCTTTCTTTATATCATGCTTCTTAAATTTGTCTTTCCGACAAATAATTTTGTTTTCATCTTTGCTATAAAATAACCAGAATATAATATTTGAAATGATTAGAGAAAGATATTTAAACTTATTTTCTCATGAAATTAAATTAGCTTTAAATATATTTCATCAGAAGAAATGTCACTTAAAAATATTTATCAATTGCATATGTCCAAGAATATTTTTCCAAATTGCAATGCTGTTCTATTAAGCAGCAATTATCTAAGGAAAAATCAATCAAGGCTTTAATTAGAAATGATTAATATCACGAAAGCTCAAGTTTTAAGGTCATCTCTCTCTTATGCGTTAGACTGATGTTAATTAAAACCCCGTAATACAGAAATATTGATTTAAAATAATACAGCTGCAGTGTATCTCTTCAAATGCAGGGAGATGATTATCTTAGGTCATCGACAAAATGATGCCGTGTTATCGAAAATGAGATATACTTTCATGGAATAATAATAAAAAAAAAAAGATAATGGAAAAATGTTCTTGATATGATGTAGAAAGTTTCTTTCTAGTTCTTACCATATTTTCCCTGCTAATTAGTTTCGTCTCATAATACGTATTAATAGGTAAATATTTTCCCCAGTTAACAGCATATTAGTTGTTCTAATCTTATTTTTATTAGATGGAAAGTTTAATATATCGAAAGTAAATTCTTAGTAAAGATTAGAAATGAAAATTTAATTATTCATTTCCTACAAGAGAAAAACAGATTTTAAAAGCAAAAATTACTCCTATCTTAATTATTATCTGAATTTTAGTTTTTAATTTGAAAAATATTTATATATACATATTAACCCTGGATTCATGGGCCAACAATAAGGATAGGTAAAATGCATATAAGGAAGTCTTACAATATAAATGAAAAGTGTGAATGGAAAAAACAAGAAATTCCTAGAAAATAAATAAAAAAAAACTATTTGCACACAATCGTTAGAGCAGACGATATAAAAGTTCAGTGCAGTATCTTAAATAAATTGAATTTTTGAAAAGAATCATATTGAATAGTTATGGATGTTTATTTAGTTTACAGTGTCAAATAGTCTGCAGAACAATTTTATTGAGTTTAAAGAGCATTAAGTGAGTTTCAAAAGGTTCTTTGCTATTGGAGAATTTTTTTGCGTATTTTCTTGCTTTTTCTGCATATAATTTTCATTTCTGACCCCATATTGCTATAAAAAATGCTTTATATGTATTTTACCTATCCTTAAAAATTTGACCCATGAATTCAGGCGCACACGGTATATTACTTTAGCGCAATATAATTTTTTTTTCAAATTAACTAAACGAGCTGCCACTCGTCAGAATTCTAATTTTAATTGAAATTTATCGATTAGATAACAATTAAGTTCTCAAAATATTAAACGTTTCTGACTCCTGTGAGCATACATTATTTTAATATTTCAGAACATTAATGCTTCAGAAAATGAGTGAATATTGACCACACTATTCAAATCTGTGGAAGCCTGAAACAAGACAAAAAATTTTCAATGCAATTGTGACGAGATGTGATGCGCGAGGATAGAACCTGGGACCTTGTGGTCCGCAGCCGAGTAACATGACCACAATACAAAAGCAATTGCTCGTGTAGCGTAGCTGTTAATTGGCTTATAAGCTTTCACTACAGATTCTCCCTCCAGTGAGACGAACGATATGACTTTGAGTGGTGATGTATTTATTAGCTGTTGAGTCTAATGTGCCTGTACCCACTTGAGTAGCGCCAAGCCTTATGGCGATGCTTGTGTGGTTGAGTGATTGCTGTTGCGCCAAGTGAGTCTGACGGCTTTGTGTTGCTGGGTCAAGTGAGTCTGACGACTTTGGGTTGCTGTGGGTAGATGGCGAGACAACAGCTATACGAAGGTTGAAGGTTCATCGTCCGAGGTCACCAATGTGCAGATTGGTGTGAGCGAGGATAGAATCTGAGACCTTGTGGTTCGCAGCCGAGTAACAAGACCACAATACAAAGGCAATTGCTTTTGTAGCGTGGCTGTTAACTGGCTTATAAGCTTTCACTACACAATTATCATATTATCGAGTATCAACATGATTTTGTTTTGAATAAATGATAGTATCGTTTTTGTTAGGGTGCGATAGTTGATAGTAATAAATAAGTAGTAATATGTAATTCAATTACAAGATTTATCACTGGAATATTCTGGATGCTATTGCATCTGCGGTAAAATCTAATGAATACAATGCAGTTTCATTTTAAAATTATATTCTAATATTTACAAATTCTTTGAGATACTCAATTCGTAAGAGCGTAGCTGAAGTCGTAAAAGTGCGGTTTTGAAATATACAAAATATCGTTAAAAGAAGAAACATAAGTTGCGAGAGTTAAACTGAAAAAATGTGGTCGAAATGCTGGCCATTCTTTGTGGCGCAAGATTAATTTAATAAAAGTAAGAAATGAAGGTTACGTAAGTTCGTAGAAATGCCTAACAGATGGGTAGATCGTGTCATCTTCGACTTATCAGAGAAATTTGATTTCCTATTTACTGGACACTTCACAATAGTATCTGCAGAAATGTGTATTTGTTGCTTTCTTGACTCTAGCTCAAGTTTCACTTTAATTTTGAGGCAATTCATTGATCAAAATATTCAGTAATATCTTCGCAACAATCCAAAATATCGTTATGGCAAAAAATACCCCTATTTTGTAATATTTTCGCAATTATTACTATTATTGCCTTAGGGTACATAATTTTTTCACATTATATGAAACAAGCATTCGCAACCATGATTGTTATTATTAAATCTCACGGAAAGAATCGATATGATGTTTTTTGTTACATAACACCTATCGGCGTAAAGAATATAGCATATTAGACTAAAAAAAAAATGAGAAAGTTTCGTCATCTGACAACGATTCAAAATTAGGATATCACAAAAATAGCTCTAACGTTGATTCAAAATGGATCTTAATATTATTTACCTAATATAATAAACCAACGTGTATCAAAAATAATTACGAGAATATATTAATAGTACAGACTAATAAATTTAAACAACTACACTGCTATTCATCGTCAGAAAAATAGGTTAGGTAAAACTACAAAACCTAGTAAAATTAACTCAAATGCTATTACTGGGAATGATGCAGTGCCTTTATTAAAAGTATTTCTTTACTAAACAAGATATATGGAGATTTGTTTTAAAGTTGCAATTAATGACTTTCTTTTTAATTGATAATAAGTACGAAATACTCACCCTTTTCACTAAGTCTAATTCTTCGAAAGACTAACTCTAAAGTTTTATCGAATTTCAGTGTAATAAAATGATTTGTGTTTCCTGAGCTCTAATTAATTACTTCAAACGAAATTGTTTGCAACTCCACAGAAGTGGGATGCAATCTAAAGTCGCATTCAAAGGAAACAGCAAAATGCAATAGTTAAATAAATAGTGTCAGGTACTTTCCTAATTTCATGCTGATCATACTGTAATAAAAGTATTCTTTTTGTTTTGGAAGAGTTGAATTGGGTTACAAATTATCTTAATTTAACTTACCATGTGGACATCAATATATTCTTCAGAGTGAAAGGAAATTAGACGTTTGTATTAACAATTAATTTATTCGTTAGGAATTTCAAAACTGGTTATTTTTAGTTAAGAGTAAATTAGAAGGCCTTAATTTGGCAATTGACAAACATATTTATATGTATACTGACTAAAGCAAAAGTTGATTCAGATATTATTACAGCATTTTTTATTTGTGATTGTAACTTCAAAATGAAAGCTAAAGGAAAATATTAAAAAAAATATTTTTAAAGTCATTTTAAAAAATAGTCGGAATTGTAATGGTAATAATAATATTTTATTGATATAACGAATTTCAAAATAAATTTTAGAAAAATCTATTTTACAAAAAATATTAAACATTGATTTCAGAAAAGAAATAAAATCAATATTAACTGCATGAAAAAAATTAAATTAAAATAAATTTATAAAATTTTTTCAAAGTACATAAAATAGTATTAACTTTCAATAAATGCTTGACATATGATTTCCTAAAATTATAACAAACTTTTTTCTTTTACTTTTTCAGCGCAATTCTTCGATACATTTATCGTTTAAATATTATGGCAGAAAACCTTTTTCATGAGGACTAATGAAATAAATGAGATACAAAGACAGAAAATACCTGACGAAACAAAACAAAATAGAAAATATATGTTAAAAGAATTTAAAACAAGCATTATTTTAATTACATATAATTTATTTAGTTTATGTAATTTTTGATTGAAAGGGAAATTGAGTAAAATTCATTTATAGCTTGTTTTTAATTTACCTTCTATTTGATGTGCATCTATAAACAACGTTTCATTCCCAGTTTTTGCATTAAAATTATTTTGATAGTTGCAATTGCTTAGAAATTTGAGATTGAGAAGTAATTTTCAGCTCCTAACTTGAGGACGAATGACTTTAATATGATGAACTTAATTATTTTTAATATGATCTGTATTGCTAGATTGAAATAAAAAAAAAACTTTTATGCTTTCTTTTTTTTCTTAGTTTGTAATTGTTTAAATGCGCGTGGGCTAAAATTTAATAGTTCGAAGTAAACTCATAAATAAGAGAGTACAAATATTTATTGGCAACATTGTGTAAAAAAAAAAAAACTCAGCTTTAGAAAATTTCAAAAAATGTGCGTACTTTAGTTTTTATGCATTTATTTGATTATGATCTATTTAAATATGGCGATACAGATTATTCTAACTATTTATTTTGCCATAAATACTGAATCAATTAGTATACAATTATCTATAGTCACTTCATTATGTAGTATTTCATGATTTTTGCTTGAGGATTGAAAGGGATTTGAAATTAGAAGACAAAGTAAGATTCGTCTAGTTTATCTAGTGGTATTTTTTTACATCTTTCCATTCATAAGAAAATCATTATCAAATGGATAAAGAAAATGGATTTAAAAGAAATAAGTTTTCTGAATATGAATTTACAATAAAAGTTTAGTATCAATTAGCTTTATTTATCGTATAAGAAATGGCATTTTTAAGATTAACCATTACTTGATAAGATTGAGGAAGCAATCGATACAACACACAAGCCTTTAAAGTAATAACTTTAATTTTCGCCATTCGGAAATGGGAGATATCATCAAAAAGCTTCACATTTTATTTGATATCATCCCACTAATAAAGCTTTCGAAGACATATCATAGACTTATAATGATAGTATCGCAACAAGAACTGTTTATGAATGTTTTTTGCCGTATGTCTCGAATTATTTGCTGCGAAATGAAATCAAAATAAATTCCTTACTTAATTTGTTCTGTCGGAATTCGCACCGAAAAATTATAAATGTTTTATTCTTTTAGGGAAGTAGCTATATAGCAACAGGAAGTATCTTAATGAAATTCGGTGGATGGAAAAAAATGGTTCATTACTGCTGGTAATAAAAATAACTTCACTAAGCAATTAAAAGTGCCACTTGTTTTCATGTAACTTCCTATGAAAAATTTAAATATATTATCATGAGAAATACTTGTTATTTTTCAAAGATGAAAAAATGGAGGATAATTTTAGATACAGCTGAAAATTATGTTTTTTTGTTAGAGCATATCCATATTCTAAAGGACTAATTAAATTAATACCTTTCTTCTTAGTTTATTAACTAGCTTCTCTAACTGGAACGTTAATCAATCTCCTAGAGACCATGGAATAGTTAGAAACAAATATTCCGATTTATGATGTTAGTAACTGATTTGAAGAGAATATACTTCAAATAATAAAAAGTTGTTATGCATTGCCTCAAAAGGCATTTTCCCTCTTCCTAATTATGCTAAAGCCTTATATATACATATTTTTGTCTTTCACAATGTTTTCGATTGTATGAAATACCTTGTATAAACTATCAAAGTACCAAAACTTTCCCAAACTACCCCAAACTTTCAATCTGAAGAAATTTATAATCGTTCCGCCGCCAAATTTGTTTGAGAATGTTGACAAGTATTTTAGTTTCAGAAAGGAATTTAGTAAAACCCTGGATTTATTTTTATACAAGGTCAATCTTCAATCAATCTATTAAGTTACATTTTCTTTGGGATTTACGAAGTATTTTTCAATTACTAACATTAACTTTCTTATTTTTGTTAACAAGAAAAAAAGAACTAATTATATCTTGATTAACTTAATTGTAAGATATAAGATAATTTCAATAGAATTTTGCAAATAAATATTTTTATCACACAAATTGACTGATGCGAAAAATCAAATTTCTTCGAAAACTTTATATTGAAAACTATTACGCATAAAATTATTGTATGAGAAGAAAACAACCATATTTGTAAAGAAAAGGATTAAGTATTATTTTTGGTAAAGTTTATTGATTAAAAAGAGTTTGTAAGATTTCATTGCTTCATTTGAATTTTAAAATAGAATAAAATAGAATAAAGGGGAAAAAGAATATTACGTGAACTTATATTAGAAAATAAAATTTACTATTACCAAGCAGGAATAGAAAGAACTATTATGGATTATCCTAAAACTTTTATAGTTGATTTTATAGTAAACTTTTATAGCAATACCTGCATCAAAAATGAATTGGAAAGAACATATGAAATTTATGAGTTTTTATTTTTCGTGTTAGAAGACTTCAAATCAGTTTTATCAATGAATAGATGGAAGAATTGCTTAGTAATGAATATTCACTAAATTTTTTGAGTGAACTATATATATTTTATTTCATAAATACTTTTTTTTAAATTAAAATATTCCGAAATTCTTGCTTTTTACCTCATTATCAGAAAACTATTAAAAAAATATAGAATAAGATTAATTACTTGAATTAAAAAATACCTTTTATGCTAATCATTGCCACACATAGCATATCCACTCTAATATGATGCAATCATTTCTTGACAATTAAAGATATGCATACAGTTCTGATTGCAAAAATTTTGTAAATGACGTAAGGAATAATATTTCATGTTGTTTCAGTTAATAAATTTGGGGCGGCAATTCAAACAATCGGACAAAATCAAATTTGAATGTCAGAGGCAACTATTGTTTCGAATCTTACATATTCAGTTTACTTTCTTACTGTATATAATTTCGTTTTTTGGAGTGCGGTCAACTAAGTATCCAAATATATCTTGATGTAAATAGTTATATATATATGCGTGATTGTGCTGTGAATAAAGTTAGTATTTTTCCAAATCGCCTCATCAAGATGGATATGTAAATCCTACACAACACATCCATCCTCATAAATAAATGAAATAATAATTTTAAGTTTATACAAATCTCCAATCCTATTAGTCATTTAGCATTTGTGACATATTAACTGTTGTAAAAAAAAGATATTGCAATCTTCTATAATCAAAACCGACAATCATTACTATGAAATGGCTTCATAATAAACAGAAGAATAGAACTTTCTGTTTAAAGTATTAGAGTGATAAAAATATTTTATTAATTCGATTTATCGAATTTAGATTTTCCGAAGACAAAAATTAATGTACAAATATAAAAATAGTAAAATAACCTAAAAATTAAGAAAATCAGATAAATAAATTACACAATTAGAAAAAGAAACATTAAAAAATTCAAGAATCAAAATACAAAAATTGAAAATTTGGAAAAACCATACAGGTACATTAAAGTACTGACATATAAGAAATTTAAACATCAATCTCCATGGGCAAGAATTAAAATATCAGATTAGTAAAAACACCATAAATTTAGAAATTTGAAGAATCAAATTGCATCTTAAACACAGAAAACGAAAGTAATATTCATCTAAAAATATTTGTATGAAAATAAAGAGTCGAAAATGTAACTTACCCTTGAATATCGATGAATCTTGAAAGTTCCCGCGTATAAGGTGAAACGCCCACAAAGCTTGGTCAAAAAGTTTCGTCGTCAGGTGATAATTTTGAAAAAAAAGCCCAGTGCCATCTATTGAGTAAAAATAAAGTCAAAGGTATAAAGTAAAAAAAAAAGTTTATTTGCAATTGGGAAATTCTATTAAAATATAGATAAACCTTCCCTTATTAATCTTTATATATTATTTTTAGGAAACACAATTAAATTATAAATTTTTAAGATAATTGTTGCCTCAATATATATGATATATTTCACACAATGATACACAATGGTATATTTCACAAATATAAACTTTAATGGTCTCTTTTTTTCTGCGGAATTTTATTTTTAAATATTGAATTGTTTTCCTAAATTTAGATTAGTTTAATAAAATTTAAAATCATAAATATAGTGAAAGAGTTTTAAAGCTTTAAATCTTCATTTTTTATTAATTAATCTTTTAATTCTACAGTTTCTAAATCCCGATAGATATTATTTTAGTTTCATTAATGTTTTCAAAATTGTATTTCAAATTGAAATGAGTGTGAAAATCTTCGATTGCCATATCGTAATTATCACCCTCTCCTTTAATTCTTTTAAATGTTTTAAATAATTTTCTTTTTCAAAAAGTCTTTAAAAAAATTAAATTTATCATCCAAGTTCCCCATAGCTTCCAAAATTTAATTTGCTACTAAATCTGTTATAATTTGTTATTGCGTATGAAAATAGAGTTTTAAAATTACATTTATAATGATTTTCGAAATGTAATCTTTGTTTACATCTATAACTTTTCATCGTATGATGAAGAAGTTTATAATGAAATGATTAATTTTTGTTAATGGGTTTTTTCGATACCAGATCTATGGTCATTTCTGAATTCTGTGCTAGTGTGGCCTATAAATTTAATTTTATTTTTTACATTATATCAAATGATTAACACTCTTGTTTTTGAAGAACATATCCAAATTTCAGTTTTGTGTGTATTCCATGAAAGCAGTTAAAGATCAAGTTTTACCATTACTTGGTACACGATACTTTTTGTATTTTTAACTTTTGTGTGTCACGTATCCTTTTTTTAAACGAAGCAGTTATGCAATTGACTTTTCATCCGTGAATGCGTGTTTTTATTAATTTTATATTTTGATATTTTAATTCTTGTCTGTAATTATCCACGTTAATATTTCTTAAATATTTGGCATTTTAACATTTTTGTATTTGATTCTGGATTTTCCCCGCTCTTATGATCTCTTGATTTTGACATTATTTTAAATATTTTTGTTAGTAATTTTATAATTTGTTAGAAAGATCACGTACTTTCAAAATGGTGAGAATAAAGTAATATATATTTTGATAGATTATTAAACAAAATTTAAAGCTGTTTTAAACCCTCCCTTCTGAGTTGATCATATGAGAAAATGAATACAACTAAATTAATTATTATGTATACTTTATGACATGAAATATAATTTTTAAAAAATAAAAATTGACATTTCATTATGAAAAAAAAACACAAGAAAATGGTCAATTGTTATTAAACATATTGATTTTTCATTACACAGTTCTTTTAAAATGCAAGAAATTTCTTGTTTTTTAATTTTAAAATTAATGTTCTATTATAAAATAATAATAAAATAATGAAGTTTTGTCAAAAATATGCATTAGCAATGTAAAGGAGGATGTTACGGGGCATAAGTTTGAGCTATTTCAACTAAAGTAGCGCAAAAGTAGAGTTTCAAATTTTAAGTTCTATTATTTGTTTATACATGTAACTTGATTAAATACTTTATTTCCCGAATTTTTATGATATTTCATCATTTATCTTTTACAAAAGGAGAAAGTATGCAATAGTTTAAAATTTAGTTTCTAAATATAATCTACAACTTTAGCAAAAGAGAATTCCAATTTTACGACTCTCCTTATTTTCCACACCTTTCTATATCTTCAAGAATTCCGACAGGTGTCTCTTCCCCTTCGCTTTATATCATTTCTTCAAAACTATTTTTGCACAATCTTTTTTTGGGGGGGTTGGAACTCAAGTTCGAAATGGGACACAAGATTCTGAAAGAAGAAAGAAATCAAGATTGAAGAGCAAAACAGGATATTAGAAAAAATATCGAAATGAAAGAAAATATAGAATGGAATTTAAAAAATGTAAACTATATATGTGTTTGAAATTCTGTCTCGTAGAATCTTATGCTTTATGCTTGTCATTCACTATCTGATTCGATGTTTGAAGGATCTCAGTTCCCTTTTTCAGACTCGTTGTGGCAGAAGATAATATGAAAGAAAATTGGATATAATAAAATCCTTATTTTGATTTGTTAATTCCAATAAGAAATAGTTTAAGAGATTCATTTCTTAGTGTTTCTTTGATGTAATGAATTCTATATACGGAGATCTGTATCTGTGTTGTTATACTAATAGAGATTTTATGCAAAATCTTTTATTCTTTTTCTCATACATGTACGAATGAAATATAAAGAAATTCCTTTATTATAAATTTTTATGAATTTTTTAATAAATTAAATAGCTGTTATGGAGACCAACAATCTTTGTTGGTTATATTTTTTTTTCCAAGAAGTTGCGTTATTATTTGAAATAAAGGACACGAATACCAAAGAGATGTTGATCATGGATATATCATGTTTTAGAAATAATAGGAATCTTCGAAATTTTAAAGTAAACAGCAATAGAAGAAGACAAAAAGAAAAATTATTTATACATATATATAGATATGTACTTGATGAAAAAAAAAACATTTACACACACACGTACGCACACATACATAAAAACATAACACACTTCATTTATGAATTTGTTTCAAATTAATGGTATCATTTTCTAAACAAGTATATAAATAAGCTGATAATACAAAACATTTTACATATTTACTTTTAATTATGAATTAATTGCATATAAAGCAAGCATGTATTAAATGTAAAACGAAGATTTACGAAGATTCAGAAGAAAGCTATCAAACAAAAAATATGATGTGATCTCATACGTCGATGAAACCTGAAATGAAAGTAAATTAAAGATTGAGAGGTTGAAGATGTGCTGAGAAACCACACACTATAAAGAGTGAGCATTAATCGAGACTTTCGAGAGCCTAGCTTCACATGTAGTTCGTGGTGTCGTCACACAACTAACATTTCCATTCGGGCTAATTGAACTGCAATTTTCAAAAACTGGTGTGACTGTTAAGCTTTGAAAATAGTGCATCTTGATACATAAACCATTGTTACTTTCTCTTATACGCGTTCGAGTATTCAAAGAGAAAATATTGTGATAATCAAAAAATTCGAATTCGAGATTTTGAAGAGTTTTCACATTTTAGACTCTTATTTAGACTGTAATTATGTCTGTCAACTTCTTTGTCCGTTCGGGAGTACGATAATTCAGAAATACTTCCAGACAATTTGGTTTAGAGACCTAACAAAAATTTATTGATCTTTCAAATTTCGAACGAAATTCATTCAGTTGTGGTATGTCTGCCTGACTGTCCGAGTACAAAAAACACGATAACCAGAAAATGTAAAGAGGTACATATATAATATTTGTTGACAGATTATGCGTCTAAAATGTAAATCAGTATCCACCAATGTTCAGAAACCGTGTTTCCACCAAGAAAATATATTCTTGCGTGTACGCAAACGTGACAATTAACAAGTAATATAATTTTTTTTATAAATTCAATTCCTACTTAGGTCAACAAAGAAAAATTTTATCATTAAAAATTAAATCAATTAATTAATTAAAAATTAAACTAATTAATTAAATTAAAATTATTATAAAAAATAATTATCAAAAAAATTATTAAGTATCAAAAAATTACTGATTTTCTCAAGAATTGAACTCGCATTCTTCACTTTCACGTAAAAATACTGAATCCTTACATTTTACCGATTGAGCTAATTACTGCCTGTTGATTTCAATTTTCATTACTAATTGCTAAAACTCTATTTAAAGTATTAAAAATTAATTAAATTTAATTAATGAATTAATATTTGAAAAAAAATTATTAACATCTAATGTCATCCACTACAGATTTTTAGAAATGTATTTGAACTTGAGTGGATGAATAAAAATTGAAAATTTGATTGAAAATTTGAACAAGACATATAAATATATATAGGGAGAGTGTGAACTAATAGAAGGAATTGAAAAGAAATATATAATAACTTAGGTAAAAGAATTTGGTTCATAGTTTTAGTATTTAAAGTGTAGTTTTTTAAATAAAATTTGGTACCAAATGTGTTAAATGATTGATGGTTTGTGATTTCATATTCATATAAATGCATTGGCATAAATAAATAAAATTTGATATGTGATGGAAAATGTAATTTTAAGTCAAATATTTATTTCAACTGGTGAGACGTCCAATGCTTTCTGAATTTTGTATATTAACCGCAATGCAACGATCACCAGAAATCAACAAATGTCGGAAGTTAGATTCAGTAGAAACTCTAGATTCACGTCAAAGATCGATCTTTGTATTTATTGTTCACTAATGGCATGCAGTTAAAACACAAAAACAGTTTTCTTATCTGTGCTATGAAGTATGCAATTTTTAGGTTTAAAATACAAATCTGAGCACTTTTGGCGTCTGAGCATTTTTATATGCAGGAAGGGGGGATAAAAATATATACATGCATACATATTTATAGGACACACACACACACACACACACACACACACACACACACACACACACACACACACACACACACACACACACACACACACACACACACACACACACACACACACACACACACACACATGTATATATTTCTTATCAAAATCATTTGATGCCTTCTAACGAGAGTCGAAGAATAATAATCAGAATAATAAAAAAATACTGAGAATTCATTTATAAACTGAAAAATAATTTTTTCCCTTAAATACACACGTGTTGTATTTCAGTTAGTAATCATCAACTAATGTAATCACGTAAAAATCAATGCACGTTTTAATTAGGAATGATTAATATGATGAAAGTTCAATTTTTCTTATTAGTTTGATTTTTGGCGTTAGAACGGAGCTAATTGAAACCCGATATTATCGAAATATTCCTTTAAACAAAAGAGCTGCGGTATATCTCTTCGAGCTCAGAAAGCTCATAATCGTGGGCCATCAACAAAATACTAATGCTTTATCGAAAACGAGGTGCGATTTCGTGCAGTAAAAATATTAGATAATCCATAAAATATTTTTGTCTTAGGCATTAGTTACTGCTCATTTTATTCTTGGCATACATTTTTTCTCCTTTTAATTATTTTGGCGCAAAATACCTTTATTATAATTAGCAGTTTTCACTCATTACGAACATACCAGTTCTTATAAAGCCATATTTCCATATGGAAATTCTAAGACATAAGATTTATACATTTCGTTATAAAAGAACAGAAATGGATTTTTAATAATTAATTTTCCATATTAAATTTAATAAAAAAATCATTTTAAATACACTTTTATATATGTACTTTAACGTAAAAAATTTTATTTTCTAAACTTTAGACATTAATTTAAAATTAATCATTGTATACATCATGCAGGCACAAGATAATTTTTTTCTCGGATTCTCTAAAGATAATCATATGGAATGAATTTTAACTAAGCTGAATTGATTAAATCCTAAATAGATTATAAAAATATTAAAATAGTCTTTACCATAATCACGATATTTTAGAAAATTTCAAAAACTTTAATACTTTATTAAATGAGTGAGAAATGCAGCAAAAACATCTATCGTCACAAGTATTATACAAATTAAATTAACTAAAACAGAGTAAGAATGTCGTGTCCTATTGTCGATTGCCAGCATGATGCTTTTTCATATAAATGAATAATAAGGAACATATTAATGCGGGAACTGTATGATCTTCAGACTGACAAAACATTTGAAAGCCTATTTACAAAATATTAGAGAGAACATCGTAGAAAAATGTGCATTTCTTCATCTGGTGATAGATCAAAACTAATTTTGCTTCAAAATCACTACTGAAAGGAAATATTTCTTTGCTTTTAAGTAATTGTACTATAATGCAATTTTTTTTGCACGTGAATTGATATAAACTCAGCCAAAGTATAATTATTCTTATGAAAATGCTCTGATACAATCTATAACGATATATTTAAATTACCTTTTTGAGAAGAACTAAGATGTTTGCTCCAAAACTATAGTCACACAAATTACGAAGACCACAACATGTAGTTTTAAATACTGTTACAATAAATAATAAAGTTGCTTTTTTTTAAAAAAAATATTATCGAAGCGATATTTGGTAAGATTTTCTGCTTTTCTTTCATTTTGAATCCGAATGAAAGAAAAGGACGAGCAAATGACGAATTATTTCATACATTGTCCTGTTTTTCAAGGAAATATTTTTGAAAAACGAAATATGATGCAATAAAGTGTTCTCTAATTCTAATTTCTTCTATCATAATTGTTTGCAGCATGGGTGTGCAAAATCGCCTTCGGAAGCATGCAACACAATGGTAATCAACACCAAAACAATTTGTAAGTTACAATTTCTTCAACACTTTGATCATTTGGCATTGCTTCATATATTATTCGGAAACTATCAGAATATCAAGAAAATGGATCTAAGAAAATATCTTTTCTGCAAAACGTACGATATAACAATAAAAGCAAAATGTCAGTCAATATTATTTATTATCTTGGAATTGGAAATATTACAGTCCAATACGAGATAAGATTGATGAAACAATCTATACAAGCATTTATAGTAATAACATTAAAACCTGTTATTCGAAATGGAAGATATCACATCCAAGAAGTTTTTTTTGCAGTTAATGATATCATAGCACTAAGAAAGCATCCGAAGAACTATCATAGACCTATGATGACCGTTTCACAGTATGAGGATTGACATAAAAGTTTTTGTGATCTTCCCAAAATTACATGCTGCGAGATGCGAGAAAAATAAATCACCATTATTTTCTTTACTTAGTAGACTATTTTTCCTCCCAATTGCTCAAGGATAATACTAAATATTTTATTGCTTTTGAGGAAGAAGCTATGGCATGAAGCAACCTAGTGTAATTCTAAAAAAAAGTGATTTTGGAAGTACTGCTTGCTCTCTTAGGGCTGTTTTAGAAGGAAGTGAAAGATAACATTATCTTGAAGAGTAAAAGGTCAATTTTCAAAAATAAAGAGAAAATGCCTAAAGGTTATTCAGATGGAAAAATAAAGAAATATAATAAAAACGTACATTTTTCTGGGTTTAAAAATATCCAGGAGTGTTATCTTTCCTCATGATGCCAATAAAAAATAAAAATTGAGGAAAACGAAAACTGTAAATTAATTTTTTTTTATTAAAAAGGAAAGTATATGTAAAGTTAACGTGTATATACCTGCAATAAGTGGTCATTTATTGTTGGTTAGATTGATTGTTACTTTCTACTTGATAACCACTAGAAATTCAACATTAATGTATATCAGAGAATTGCATAGTTAAATATCATTTCCTTTTTTAAAGTTTTTATTTATTCTACAAAACATTTCTTTTTAAATATGTCTCTAAAAGTTGCTAATTATATCTGAAGTAATACAAGGTGCCTCTAAAATGTATATACATTTTCTTATTCCATAAATATGCAATAGTATACATCAAATCTTCATAGTCCAAGTAAATAAATACAAATGTATAATATTATTGGCTGAAATATATTGAAATATTACCATTCTAACTAATCAATGCAATAATATATAATTTTTACTATTGTTTTATGGTTAAAAGAAGGCTTTTTCTTAAATAATGTCTAAATCAAAATTATATTGCAGCAACTCGCAATGATAATTCTTGCACCACAGAAGAACAAAACGAGAACTTATCAAGAGTGAACTGTGTTGTACTTGAGTCGACATGCAGATGGATTGGACATTTATTCCCTTGAATGCACTCATTCATGATGCCTATACGAATATATAGGAATGTATTATGTCACTCATTGATGAGATGCTTGAGAAAAAAGGATGGTATTTGTTAAAAAATAATAATATCTTCAATAATTATTATTTCAAGAAGGAATATTTTGACTGAATTCTTTGAACAGATAATAGGGGCGAAAAAATAGTATTGGTAGATTGCTTTTTGAGGAGGTAACTGAAAAGCAACATTTTTAAATAAAAAAAAAAAGAAATGGGAGCGACACAGAAAGGAGGTCAAAAGGATAATTTACATGCATAGTGTACTTGCAATGCCAAGAGTCAATTTTACCAACATAAGCCAGGAGATGAAAGTCACTAATTTAGATATTTCCGATTAAAAACAAAATTCAATTCTTGTGGGTGCTGATTTTAATTATTGTAGCGAATTTGTGATGCGCGAGGATAGAACCTGAGTCCTTGTGGTTCGCAGACCAGTAACATGACCACGATACAAAAGCAATTGCTTGGGTAACGTAGCTGTTAACTAGCTTATAAGCTATTTACCACAGACTCTCCCTCCAGTGAGTCGGAGGTGAGACGAACGATATAGCTGTTGAGTGGTGTATTAATATAGCTGTTGAGTCTAATGTACCTGTACCCATTTGAGTAGCGCCAAGCGTTATGACAAGCGTGTGTGGGTGAGTGGTTGCTGATGCTGCTGCGCCAAGTGAGTCTGGCGACTTTGGTTGCTGCGTCAAGCGAATCTGATGACTTTGATTGCGGGTAGATGGCGCCACAACAGCTGTACGAAGGTTGAAGGTTCATCGTCCGAAGTCACCAATGTGGCGGATTGGCGATGCGCGAGAATAAAACCTGGGACCTTGTGGTTCGCAGCCCAGTAACATGACCACAATACAAAAGCAATTGCTCGGGTAGCGTAGCTGTTAACTGGCTTATAAACTATTCACCACATTATGAAGCACTGAAATATTTTAACAGTTTATGTAATAGCTTTCCTTAAGTATCTTTTTATTCTTTTGAGATATTTGAACTATAGGTCAAGAGTCTCCATTTGATGAAATCGAGACGCCTAACTTTATTAAGCTGGAGATGAGGAAGACAGGGTCTTCGAACAAATCCTTACTTGCGCAGATTGGGGAGTGCTTCTCGATGTTTTTGATTTGTGGCTCTTTGTAGAAGATTCCCTAGTGAGGGAGACACATTCCAAATTTTTACAATTAATCGTAAAAGACCAATTCTTTACTAATACTTCTGCAACGTATCAAATTGAGGATGGGGTCTGAATATAATTGTGTATTTTCTTTGCATGACACATCTGAAGAACAGGTTGTTTAGTTTAGTTTAGTTATATTAACGTCCCGTTTTAAAGCAACACTAGGGCTATTCTGGGACGGACCTCATAATTTTGAACCGCAGTCAGATGACGAGGACGACACTTGAGCTGGCACCCCCCTCTCTTCACCACACCATACCAGCGGGAGTACGTTTCGTCATGACGGATTTAACGTGCAACAGACCCCCTTACACGATGGTTCTTCGGGGGAATCGAGTCACGAACCTGAAACCCTCCAGTTCCGAAGGCGACACCTTATCAGCAGGCCACCACAGCCGAAAGAACAGGTTGTAATGTTGAGCATCAATGTAGCCTATTAGATTGATTGCATGATTCTACAGAATTAAAATTTGGAATGTTTATTGCTGTAAAATTCTTGAGTTAAGCATTTTGTTAAAAAAACTTTCTCATTTGTATGGAGAGAGGAATTGGAGATATCGTATTTTCGAACGAATGACAGAAGAAAAAACTTTTACTTCCCAAACGTGTATTATCAAGCTCGCTTTACTGAATGTGCAAAATATCATGTGTATATTTACCTTCCTTAAAATAAATGTGGGGACCTTTCTGATGTCACTGTGAAATTATTTTTTTAGTGTTTGAGGTTTGATGAATTTTAACATTCCAATTTATATATTTTTGTGAATCTTTGCATATTTTTCTTTAAATTAATGAGCTAATACTAATATTCAAAGTGCTTTAATAATTAATATTTTTTCTTCTGCTTTTGAGGGATTTCGTCTGATATTAACATTTCCAGGGTTACCTTGCTACTTTCCAGGGAAATTGCAGATTTGCTACTTTTCCGTGGTAACTTGTTAAAAATTTTCTTGACGTAAGAAATTGCTTAAAATTATCCCACTTCTCTAAAATATAAAACTAAAAATTGAAACCAAAGACTTGTGAGGTTTTGAATTTTATTTATACATCGTTAGTTTATAAAACATTTGAGAAAAAAGGGAAAGAAACAAAATTGTCCCAGTTTTGATTCATACAGAATAATGATATATATCTCTCATTATTAGAATATAAAAATCGACAATTATAAAGACATTTTTTTGCAGTTTTTTTTCATTTTTTTGGAATTTTTGCAAATTAGCTTAATTTTGCACAAATATGCAAATTCAAGAAGTTATATTAAAAATATTCAATCAGGAAATTGAATAATAAATAGGATTATCAGAAAAAATATTAAAAGGAAATTGATGAGAGACGTATACAATAATTTTGCAAACACTAATTATCAAGAGATTTTCCATAAACTTCCATTAATTATAAGACTCAAGATTAGTAAATTATACGATACCTTATGGTTTGTGTAAATTTAATAAATGCTCACACTAAACTCTCTGTTCAAAATATAACATTGTAATTTAATTTGGTGATTATATTGATTGACATTTGTTGCCATTCTCGGCGATAGCATATTTGTTTAATTAATTACGTGATCCAGGTAGAATGTTAAGCATCAAGTCACGCGAGGATAATGAAATTTTCTCTTTTCAGGCTGCTTAATTAAGCGGTCTGAAATTAATCAAAGATTTCAATACCTCTTGTAGGGAATATAGTCATTAATTTTTTAATCGTGGATGTCTAAATTACTTATTAATGTATTGAATTATTTCCACTGATATTTAATATCTAGAAATTAATACACTGGTAGATTTTAGATATACCGTTTATACACAGTAAGAACAACTGAATGAGGTAGAATTTTGAAATTTAAATATTTATTGATTCAAACATTTATTCATAAACAAATTAAAGATTTATTCTGTTACTTTTTTCTTATTATTATAACACTAGTCGCTTCAGACACCAGTTGACTCGCCAGGAATATTGTTTTTCTTTAATTTTATACAAGTGGTTTTGAAATAATGCCATGTCAATGATTATGCCAACTGTCTGATATTAAAGACTTGTTACTTTATTTATTGTGTACATGAATCTTTCTAATGGGCAGAGTCTCGTAATATCATGACGTTATTAAAAATGAAAATATTCGGTTAATATATCTTATAAATTCTGCAATATTGTAAGTTCATTTTGTTTATTTGTCTTGTAAAATATGCAAATAATAAAGAGAATGTTTCACCCTTAACTTTCAACAATGGAAAAAAGTCACACGGTCAGATAGTTGATGTAACAATAAAAATGGTTTGGACTTCAGGATAACTATGTAAAATATTGTTAGATATTAAAGAAAAAAATGAAGTTGCCAACATCAGGAAAAATTTACACGATTTTTAAATTAATTTCATTAAAAAGGTAATTTTTAAAATTATTTGAATACTATAAAATTTACTCTTCTGCAACAATCTTTTCGGACGTTATTGTTTAAAAAAGGGCAAAACTTCGCTTAATTTTCAATTGATTAAAATTCTAATTAAGTATTTAAAAAAATGTGCTCCCAGGTTCATATTCTCACCTTCGAAAGGAAGTGTATATGTGCCAAATTAGGTAGCATTAAGACAAATGATTTGGTCTATAGAGTACCAAAAAGTGTACGTACACACACACACACACACACACACACACACACACACACACACACACACACACACACACAGATGATTGATTGATTCAAAGAAATAAGGAATAATTGTTTCTTCTCCCTTTAAATTTAGAGGCACTGGAGTTGCAATCAGACTAACCCAGCTTGGAGCGCCGATCACTTTTTTTGCAGTTCCATTCGAAGTTTGCATTCGCTTTCTGGGTCTCCCATTGTTTATGAATTTTAGTTTTAATTCCTGTTTCTTTGATAGAAAAACATCTTTTTTATTGATTATTCATTTACTTTTGTTAGAAATTACTCCTCGAAAAGAAAGGATCTTAGATAACTTTTTGAAATGAATTTTTTTTTTTCAAAACCACGAAGAATTTATATCACATAATGATTATTTAATACGTTTAAAATATAAAAGTGTCGTAGTGTGTTTGTATATAGGAAATTCGAGAGGAGAAACCTCCTGAAGTCCATTTTACTATTGCTTCCCAAAAGCAATTGAGAGAGATTTGAAAGATTGCGTTGGATATGCGTATCAGATAATAAGGTTTATTTAAGTACACAAAGAGGTACATGCCATTTCATACTTAGAACGCAATGCATAAATGCAGCTTATATGCTTATTATAATTATTTTTGCATTCATTTGAAACTTATTTTTTAAATCTTGTCTTGTTTAAATTACAGTTCTTAGATTAGAATTTCAATTCAGAAGTTGTATCAACAAATTTTAAATTTTATATGCATATCATATTTAATGGCACTTTTTATTTATAATAGAATCGTTTGTTTGTTACAATTATCAGATGGCTTACCTAAATTACATTCATCTTATTATACGAATTTTTTTTAAATATTTATTGAGATCATCTACTAGAGTGATTATTTTTTTTGGATAAATTTATTAAAGATGCTCCTATAATTGATGAAAAGCATTTGGCATTTAGAAAAATGCAATATATAATATGGTTAAACATTTTTTTGTGAGATTTCATCACATCATAAAACAACTGAAATAATTTAAGAAATAAGAGCACAATAATGTATTAAAGAATGTAATTATTCGAGTAGTATATTAAGAAATAAAGAAAAGCTAAATCCATCAAAAATTTCTAATTGCAATGTCCAAATTTCAAACATATTTAACGAATAAAATACACATATTGATTTCCATTTTCATCAGAATATCAATACAAAAATTTCTTCTTTTTATTTGATCGTATGACCTAATTTTTTGTTGATCACTTGAGAGACTTAAAATGAAAAATTCTTTTCTTTATTATGTTATCTCTCTTGGTGGGAGAAAACACCTTTTCTGTTTCTCGAGATGAAAAGAAATATATCCTACTTTTCAAGAAAGCCCGTCTTGTAGCACAAAAAATAACTCAACTTCTTTTCTTTTAAATCCTCTTGAGTCTTTTGATCGTCCATCGTTGCTGTTGCAAAAGACGGCCAAGAATTATTTTTCTTTTTCAAGAAATGAGCATACTTCCATATTTTCCCCATCAAATGCATGCTCACACAATTTCGATTTGAGCTATGGCATCAAGAATAAAAATTTATACGACTTCAACTTGAAAGAAATGCTGGATATTATTCTTTTCCTTCTTGCATTTTCATGCATTTCGATATCAAATCTGTCTAACATTAGAACCCTCTTTCTTCGAGTTGTTTGTGATGATGTTGAAAATGGATTTTTTTATCATAGGGTTTCAAAAATTGTTTATGACTGCATTATTTCAGATAAAATACGGAGGATAGAAATATATATGAGCACGTATTTTCTAGATTATTTAAAATGCAAACGCCTGGGTAGTACTTGTACTCAGTCAAATATAAAATTGAAAATTGTAGATTTTGAGAAAAGAACGGTTCAACAAATAGAACCCAAGAAATAGCTGTTTAATATTTTGAAATATATTTTCTAAGTTTTGTGGGAAGGCGTTTTTTTAGCTATCACAAATATATTTTAGAATAAAAATAATGTAATTTTTAATCGGTACGTAATAGTTAATTTCTAAACTGGTACAGATATATATATATTCCTTTTTGGGATAAAGTGAATTATATATAAAGGATTTTGTTTTATGTTGCTTGAATCAATATATTTATAAAAATCAGTATATTATAATCAATATATATTTGAAAAATTACTAAACTTAAAATTTTACATATTTATTCAGTCATATTGTCACGTAGGTACTTTATTATGGAACTCAATGAAACACACAAGAAGTAGATCTAAATCAATTTATTATCTCAACTCTGAACTCAGAACACAGTGACTGACAGATCTTTTGCTTTTATACTAGCAGGGAAAGTTTCAGAATACTTTTCTTGAGACAGTAAGAAAAGTCCAGAGCACTTGTCTGGTAAACTAAAGAAATTTCCAGAATCTTCTGGAACATGAAATAAAGGAAAACATAAAATCAAGGAATTAAATATTTACACAGACTGTTAATCGCATTGTCTCTAGCGGGATTCGAACTTACGATCTCTTGATTAAGAGACCAGGTCTATGACCATTAGGCCATGGAGAGCCGACTGCCTCTTTTTAATGTGGCAATATTAGCCGTATTTATTAAAATATTTTCAACACATTAACATTTTAATCAATAAAGTTTCCTTTCTGTGGTTAAAAATGTATGAGGTAGTAGATTTTGTATTATTTTAATTATACTAGGGACATCCATCAATTATCTTCTTCAAGATTCATTGCAATTGTCATAAATAATTTATAAAATTAACACTTAAAACTATATCACTCGGTCAGTTTTAATTGCAGAAATGTTTGACGTTTTTTCTTTTTTCAATTTTTATTTATTTAACTTAAAAGTGTGTCAAAAATAATTTACTACATATGACCCATAAGGATATCCTACATATGATAATTTCTTCCACGTTATTTTTATTGGTTTGAAACAACATAAAATATAATTAATTAGTCATTTAAAAGCCTTTTTCTGAAACATTTTCTTTCGTTTTCATTCTAAATATTAAAGCTTTGTCTGGGAATGTACTTCTTTATTTGAAGGTTTAGAAATTTGCTACTGGAATAGAATTAGAGTGAAAGATTACATTTTTAGAAGTTTTATCTTATTAATTTGAAATAAATTAAGAAGTCAAATGTCTTTAAAATTATTTTGCGTGAATTGACCTAGCAGTCTTGTGTAGAATATTATTTTTCTGCCTCGAAATTGTAATCGAGTTCAAATTAGAAACCGAATTTTATACTGTCATATTGCAATAATATTTATACGAATGGAAAAGACATATTATATCTTTAATAAAAAAGTATTTCAAGTATACGATGGTGCAAATATTTTTATGTAAACCCCTTACCCAATATATCTTATTCGTATATTATATCAAGTATTAACATGGCCACAAAATTAATTTTGAATTTTATAATTGAATCCTCTATATACCTTTTGAATTAATAATTTTATAATCTTTATATCGCTTCCAAAAATGTACATTCTTCCACAAATGATTTTTTTCACTGATGTGCATTAAGAATTGTTTATAAGGAAGACAGTTGTCATTGATGACGTGCATCTTTAGTTTCAATATAAGTGATATATCTAAAACAAATAACAAATATTTGAAGCTTGTTATCTTTATTTTGCTGGAATAGATTATTTTTTCATATTATCGACACATAGTTGCTGTTTTGTGCATGTTTAGAAACGTTTTTGAAATAACTTTGATATAAAATAAGAGATTCAAATCCAGAATCTGTTTAAAAAGTAATTTACGATTTGATCTAAAACAGAAAGCTATAATTCAAAATATAAATTAACAAAAATTTATGACTATACATGCAACAATTTTAAAAATAGCATGTATAGAATGAAATTAGTGACAACATATATAAATTATTTCCAGAAGAATGAAATGAAGCACTAGATAAAGACTTCATACTAATTAATGCCGTTCCTTTTCTTCAGAATTAGTTATAATATGTTTCACAGCAAGCGAAACTATCACATGTTTACTTTATTATTCCAGTGTTTAATTTTTACAAGTAAATATATCAATTGTATTTTTTGGGGGGGAGTTACAATTGGATTTCCACTGTTTTGCAAAAGCATTTGCTATATAACTTGTATATAGTTCTCATCGCCTATTACGGACTCTCTGAAATTAGGAAAACAAACATACTAGCCTCAACCTTGTTGATTTTAAGAAGTCCTTCACAATTTCTAAAAGGTATGTATTTATCACGTTAAATCTATTTACCAATTACAATAATACGCAACTTAAAGACTTTAAATAAAAAATACCTATAGAAGGGAAGAAAACTAACAATTTTGAAAATTGTATGCCTCGACTTGAGATTATGAGGGTTAAAATTTCGATTTGAATTGAATTGATGGTTAAAAGTCTAAGATTGGAGCTTCATTAATCCTTGATCTTCCAAGGTCTACGAGGAGAACTAAAACAGCATAAAACACTTTCAACATAATTTTAAGGGAGAACTTGAAACATATCAAAGCGATTAGAGTGTGTCCGAGATTGGAAGAAGGTCGAGAAACACTAATTTTAAATATTTTATGTAAAAACAGTAAACAATTGAGGACTAATTATTTCATCAGATAAAAATCATTTAAATAAATAATCAAATTATTTAATTTGTTTTAGAATTTTAATTTTATATCTGATATCTTTATTTTCCCATTACTTTTAATTTAATGGATAAAACAATAATATAAAAGAATGAAAGATAATATTTTCTTTTGAGAAGGTTAGTACAAAAGAAAACTTGTGTTTCGTCTGTCTAAGGTTTCGCAATCGATTGGAGTACATTTTGATGAGAATCATCAAGCTTTATAGTAGAACAGAAATTCCAAGTTTGTCGAATGTATTAGACATCTCAGTGAAAATCTATAAAACTTTATTTCTTTTGTAAAATTTATACTATAAAAAGATTATAAATCATTCTTTAATGCTTTAGATATAAAAAATACGAGGAAAATAATTCTTTAATGCTTTAGATATAAAAAAGATGAGAAAAATAATTCTTTAATGCTTTAGATATAAAAAAGATGAGAAAAATAATTTTTAGGGACTTTATTTTAACTAAATTTAATGATTCTGTAACTTGTGATACCAATTTTAGAAAAGGAAATTTCTAAAACTATCAAGCTTCAGTGGGAATACTTTAAGGACCGAAGAAAATAGAACAACCAGTTTAAAAACATTCCAGTAACATCTTCCCTTAATTCTATATCCAAATTATTGCCCTGAGTCGCCAGTCTATTATTTCGACTTCGATTCCCACGCCAGTCTATTGTTTCTCAGGCGAATGTCTTCCAGGTAATATCTAGGTTCTAATAAAAACATTTTATTACATCTTTTAATGGTTTTAAGACAGTTTGCGAAAGAACGAAAGACTTAAATTCAAAGTAATTTTCCCTGGCCCACTCCAACTCCACCTTCATGACTTCTCAATTAAGTTCTTCGTTGGAACAGAAATTTCCGTTTTGTTTCTTTTCACCCACCAGTGATGTCACTAAGCTTAATTAGAAGCTTGGAATGATGGGATACGGAAAAAAAATGGCTTGGCTTGAACAGAGGGAAATCTTCTCTGTTCTCTGCATTCATTTAATCTATTTAAAAATCTTTTACATGAACAGCTATCCTGGTTCGCTTAATTTGATACGCTTTCATGGAAACGCGACATGAGTTGTGGGATTTATTTGGAGAGAAAGGTCTGCTTCAAAAATTTGCTATTGTTTTAGTTTTGAGTTCGAATAATTGATCGTAGAGTTTGAAATTCTATTAAAATGCGATTAAAGTAGTAAAAGAATTGACAAATCTTTTTTTTTGAGATTTTTTAATTTGATTTATCAAATTAATTTAATAAAATATCTGTACCACGGATGAAGAATTTACAAAATAAATGAAGCATTTTTTTAAAGATTTTCTATCCCAATGAAATAATTTAACGGGCAAAATTACTCTTGTATTAAAATCTTTAATAATTATTTGTTCCTAAACAGTTTTGAACAGCCAATGTATGAAGTTATTTAATAGATGTATAGCTCATTTTATGTGTTTATATGCTTAATGTCAAATTATGGATTAATATTTCCATATTTTCTTCATCATACATAAGGGGACAATTTTTTGTTTAAAAAAATTGTGTCCGTATGTATGACGAAGGTTACATACATATATCCAAATTTATATAAATTTCATATAACTATTCCTTGAAGATGAAATTCTTCCCAATTTAATACAATACTTTTATATGAAGCTTACAAAACCCCAAGCCAAATAAATATAATATATTTTTTCCTTATGATGGGCTAGTTTATGATGGCTCTTCGAATAGTTCATGATCATAAAGTTCTGGGAATTGTCTAGTACTAAGGTATTTCAGATAAAATATAAGGCAAAACTTGATTTAAAGAAGCATATATTTTCTGGTTTATTAGAAAGTCAGACTCAGAGGTAAAACTTGGTTTCCAGTAAATAAAATATTGGTATTGGGAGTTTAATAAAAAGAATTTAATATAGTTCTATTCAAAGGCAACATATTTTTAAGTCTAAAAAATGTGGTACATGGGCATAAAAAGTGTTACTTATTTCCTTATCAATTGCGATTGCAAAAGAAAATACCAGGAAAAGAGTCATATTTTATGTATTTTAAACAGTTGCACAGGAAGCAAATTGTAGAAGACAAAAAAATACGCTTCGAAATTTTGATTACCTTCCTGATTCAGGAAAAATCATTTTAGGCTAAGTTATTCAGCCTTAATATGTGTTAGTTAAAAAGAGGAAAACTGAGAAAAAATTGTCATACCCAAACATTGTCATTTATACCCAAATAAAAAAAAAACGCATTAAATTTTGAATTAAATCTATTGAAGGTTTGACTATGGCTTAATCTGTATATTCTTGAGCAAATGAACGCTAAAACTGGACAAGCCTGATATATGGATAATGTCAATATTTTCTCCAGGACTGCATATCTGCATCTATTTTTGAAATAGCGATTGCTTGTAAATTTATGTTTGCATGCATTGTTGCCGAATTCGACCGACAAACTCAAAGTGATGATAGTAGACATCAAGAGGGTAAAGAATCACCATACAACATGGGGTCCCAAACAACGTTTAGGGGGTGAAAATCGCAAAAATATAGGGAGTCGGAGAACTTAAAAAATAATAAAAAAATAATAAATGGTGTTTCAAATATGATTTTTTTAAGTGAAAGCACATCTTTAAAGGCTATTTTTCATGCAAGTAACATGCCAATTTGATGAACCAGGGGGTCGTAAATTATTGAAAGCGAAAAGGTAGTTAGAACCCTTATCTTCAAAAATATTAAAACTTTAAGAAAAATAAAAACTTGAAAATATAAAGAATTTTATACTCTTTAATTTGATATAAGTCTGTAGTGTAAAAACTGAGGAGGTTTTAAAATATTCAAGAAAAACTAAAATGTTTGCCGGGAAGCATCACTGCAACATCGGCACCGATGTTTACAGAGGGCGTTGCCAAATTCGAACGGTAAATTTAGAGAAGTAATTGTAATCATTAAGGAGAAAAAAATTATCATAAAACATAGGGTCGCAAGAGACGTTTATTCTGTAAAATTCGCAAAAACAGACATCAAAGAGACAATTAGCCTGGCGAAGAGAATGGTCCTATGAATGCGAGGATTTGGAACAAGGTAGTCGAGAAGAAAAAGTTTTCTCGTATGTAAATTTTCCATGCATTCTAAGAATATAAAAGCAGCGAGCATTGCAGAATTGATGGTTCGATAAGTATAAATGCAGCTTGTATTCATTAAAGAACAGTTTTATTTGTAAAGAACGTGTCAGATTTCATGAATGACAAATATGCGGATATGCATTTAATTTACGGCCGAGCGGATGGTAATGGAGCCTAGCACACAGAAGAGTAATATCCAAGTAGGCGTTGTCCACACCACAGCACCTTTACAAATATTGATCGACGGTTGTTGCAGAAAAGATACTTCAAAATAACGAGGCCAAATGCAGCGTAAGAACGCAGTGTGCGCACACCTTAAACAGAAAACCGAGTTTTGCAGCGCTTTGCCGATACCCCATTGACAAGCAAGCGATCAGTTGCAGCTGAATTGGGCATTCGGCACACTCGATGCTTGGTGCCACACAGGAAGATGCACTCTCACCTGCAGGAATTTTATTCTCAGATTTTATCTCAGACCTGTTGATTCGTCTCCACGTTCCCCGGACATCAATCCCTTGGATTTCTTCTTCTGGGCCACATGACGTCTCTACTTTATCAGACACTTTTGGATACATTGGAAGAACTCTTAGCACGGATCGTCGTCGCTACTGGAGAAATCGCAAGCACACTTGGTATGTTTGAGCGCTTTCGGTAGTCTTTTAAATGTCGGTGTCGGTTGAGTAATGACCTTCACGACCGCATCATTGAGTAATTTTTAATTAAAATTTCCCATCGTCTCCTTTTTTATATTAAAATGTCTGTGCGGTAAATATATGCTGTATATGTATTCCACCAAATAAATTTTCACCATCGTTTGCAACTTTATATTTATTTCTTTGGAAATTCTTATCGCCTTTTTACCTACTATCGCTCCTCAGAATTTTTAGGTAGAATTTTGCAATACCTTCTGCAAACATCGGTACCGATGTTTACAGGCAAACATTTTAGTTTTTCTTGAATATTTTAAAACCTCCTCAGTTTTCACACTACAGACTTATATCAAATTAAAGAGTATAAATTTCTTTATTATTTACGTATAAGCAAAATTGTATGAAGCATGAAGCAAAAATAGCTTACCATGAGCAGACAAAGATAAAGCACTTAAGATAATTGAAATCATATGATTTTTCATTTCAAATTATGGAAAGGAAACAGTAATTATTATATATAATAATTTAGAGAGGATGATCAGAATGGATAATTCCATTTTTCGGCATTAAATATTCATCGCTAATACATTATTATACATCACTCGATTACAAAATTTATATATCAATTTCCTGTTTTAGCATTTAATAAAGAATGCAATTATGCAAAATCTATGAGTATAGAAAGAGAACTTAAATATCACACCAAAACCCTGACTCTGATTATCGAACAATTATTTATCGATAACCTAACTTGTTTCTGTGACAAAAATAAGAAGAAAAAAATGTAACAATGCACTCTTTGATTGATCTTAGATATCTATGTTGACAAGACAATGACATAGTATGCAGAAATTCGATACTTTTTAATAACGTATTAATAATGCGAACAATTTTTTTTTTATAAATGCTGCCTCCTGTTTTGCGATGAGATTTTTTTCTTTGTATTTTAATAAATATATTTTTACAAAACAACTAACATATAAAAAATGCAATTAGAAAAACCTAAAAAAATAATGTTACTTATTTCCATATCCAAATTATTGTTCCCCAGTCGCGAACTATTGCCGTAAATTCGGCTTGAACCAGGTGTATATTTTCCAAATGATCTCAATAAATATTTTGTGATTACCATTTAATATTTTAAAAAGAAATTGTAATAGAGTTGGG
Organism: Argiope bruennichi; assembly: GCF_947563725.1. Taxonomy (NCBI): domain Eukaryota; kingdom Metazoa; phylum Arthropoda; class Arachnida; order Araneae; family Araneidae; genus Argiope; species Argiope bruennichi. The sequence continues at coordinate 123,219,310 of NC_079154.1, read as the reverse complement.
AAACTTAGCCTCAAGTGGTTTTTTTCCAGTTCATCTAGTACATGAATTTTAAATTTAGTTCTAAGACAGATTAGAAATTTCTATTTTGTTTATTATTACTCCATCAATGTTGTCGCTCAGAATATTAAAAGTTTAAAAATTGTAGAATTAAAAAAAAATCCAGCTAGAAACAAGCCGGCTTAGTCTGTTGTATATGATTTGAGACAACATTGTACAATATTGTAAGATAATATAAGAATAAATATTCAACAATATTATACATTTTGAATATTGTGCCATATCATACAATGTTTTACAATTTATGAGTGCTATTAAGAAACAGAAAGATTCATTATATTTTACCTATCAAAAGTCTCCCCAGGAGGACACCTCAGAAATGAGGATGAGAAGCTTTCGATATGGTGTCTGGTTCTTACTGCTTGGTGTGTTACAGAAAAGGTGTGGGATTGTCTATACCCTGCTACGACGGGACGTGTTCCTGACTGGAAGGGTTGCACTGTGGTCGGTGATGATTCTTAAGACTCAACCGCAGTTTTTGTCAATGCTGTGAAGGTGATTCAAATTTTTCAGACGGCTTTCGAGGCTGGCGGAGTATTCTTTTGTGGCTATAATTTTGCTGGAACACCAACCAAGATAACTTTAAATTTTTATCTTAGATTCACATTATTATTTAGAATTTTAATTACAATTTTTGAAGTGAAATATGTTTATTTAACACTTGAATGGTGTAGTTTGATGGTTGTTTTATCCTTAAAGTTTTTGATTTATATTTCCCTACCAGACAGGTGCCTATTTACCTCCGCCTCATCTTACTTCTTGCTATCGCAGTTTGAGTAAATTCTTAGTGGAACTCAGGTTTCGAGTAAGAAACAAGATTATGGATGGTGACAGATATCATGATTGAAGAGCGAAAAAGGGATATTCAAAAAAGATGAAATGAAGGGGAAAAGATATGAATTGAAATTTTCAAAATGGAAACCATGTCAAAGCAGTCAGACTTTTCTCCAGAAATTTTAGATTTTTCGTCTAGCCATTTCGGTTGCTAGATCGTAGTTTAGGACATCTTATTTCCTTCTTCAGTGATTCGTTTTGATAGAGTTACCTCAATTCAAGGAATGTTGTAAGTGAAAGCTTGGACATGATAAATTACACTACGAAACCAAAAATTTCGCAGTTAGAAAATGACTGAAGTTTAATTTTATTTTTCATTAAAACTGAATTTTATAGGAAAAATTATTTGACTTTCTACATGCATATTCCGATATTAATTTCATTTTGATCAAAATTTTGCTTTCATGTCCGATAAAGATGTGAAACGAAAACTGACAAGAAGAATGGAACATGCAGAATGCAATTATTTCAAAGAGAGACAAACTAAAAAAATTCTATAATATGAAATACTAAAAATTTAGATACAGAAGCTGAAAATTTTTGAAAGTTCTATCATTTAGTCTGTGTGCTGAAATATTAGCAAATAGAAAGGTGCCAAACGATTACTTCTCCGCTTAAAATATATTTAAAAAATATTTCCCTGAGGTATATTCTAAAAAGAAAATTTCACACACTTAATATTTTTGAATATAAAACCTTAAGCCATATTTAATAGCCATAAATATGAATTCCTATAAGACAAATTTAATAGTTATTGATTATAATATTAAACTTTCAATTATATTTCACATATTATTTTATGAATTATCTTTATTTTTTGTATTCTACTTGTTATTTTTTATAAGTTTATTGAAATTAATTTAAAGCTATGAGATTAAAATTTTTAAATAATGAATTTTTGATCTTCGTAGCAGTTTTAGCGCAGGTAAATTAGTATATAAAATTTGTTTTGCTACAGTAACGTAAGTTTATTAAAAAAATGTTCTTTTATAAAATCTTGAATAATGGAAAATTGAAATTATAAAATCTTAAATTACCATTAACCTTTACTTTAATTGCGTTTAAAGCTTAAATTGGGCCTTATCAGATACTTTTAAAATATTTTAATAAAAATAAAGGAATACTTAAATGAAAGAAAAAAAAAACTAAACGAAAATTTATAGCTTTAAAATAATTGAAATTTAAAACAATTTAAAAATTGAAGCATCTCATTCTGTTATTATCTGTTATCATTGAGATGAAAAATTATTTGATGAATAAAGTAATTTTTAAAGCGTTGAAATTCTTTTCTTTCGATATTCTCAGAAATTTTAGCTGTTTGATCAGATTTCAAAGAATTTCTTTTTATTAAGATTGATTATTGATTTTTGGATACATTATATAAAAACTACACATATCTTAAAAATTTTATTTTTTTCAGTTTCCCAAAATAATTTTTATTATTTAGTTTCAAAAATTAGTACCTGTTCATAGACTGAGATCATTCAGAAAATTAATTATCACTTTTTTATTTACATTTTTGAGAATTTCTAAAACTTATTCTCTTTTTTTACTTAATATAATAAAATAATTAATTATTTTCCAAATTAATTAATAATTTTAATTAATTATATCTCTTAGTTCTTATTGATGGTTTTCAGAATTCGCAGCTGAAATAAGTTATTGTCACCATAAGAATATAAGAGTTAAAGCAAATTAGATGCTTTGTAAGAGAAAATAATAAAAAAATATTTATAACAAATTTTAAAACTTCATCTTAATTATTTTAAATACCTCAGTTAATGAAATATTATTAAATAGTGTTGAAAGCTTGGTTTAAAATTATTGGTACAAATTTTTTATAAATTACTACTTTATCCTTTTCATTGAGCAAGCGGTCTAATTCTTTAGAATGGAAGGTTTACATCTGTTTTTATATTATTGGTATAAAAGAGTTTAGTCTGTAAACGAAAACAACAACAACAACAATTTAGCTAAGACAAGAGTTTAGTTATGATTCATGAGTCGTTGCATTAAGAAATCCTGTTTATTTCGTAGTATAGACTATAAAAGTTTTAATAAGAACCAAATTGAACAATTTAAATATTAAATTGAAATAAAATGATATATTTAAGGAAAATTATTTACGTTTATATTTTTTATAACTCTAAGATTATACCAAGAAAGATAATGCATTATGTTTTTGTTTAATTTATCTTCTAATCCTAAACTTTGTGTTTACAGAAAAAGCTTCACAATTGTGCTCGTAAAGATGATGCAAAGTGTGAGAAGCTTTCTCAGTGACGTTTTTCCTCATCATACATGGAGGGATACATCATCCTTGTGTGATACGTGGTATCAGAAGTCTTTCATGTGATTTTTTTCATTATCACACATGAAGGAATACCTCATCTTTTCATGATGCAAGATGTCAGAAGTTTCCCATGTGACTTTTTTCATTCTCATACATGGAGGGACAAATAATAATGGTAGAAATAAATCTTATATTAGTACACAAGGTGTCGGAAAGCAATGGAAGCATTATTTTTAAACGATTTCAATATAAAAAATATATTCATGTTTCTTCGACAATATCTCGGTTTAAAGCCGATATCTTTAGATTCTATTCATTCTTATTATATGAGTAATATCATTTCATATGAAAACATTTCTGAAACCACATGTTGTTTGACATGGAAAAAATGTAATTCTAATTTAAACCTCAAGTTTCTTTTATAAAGTTCATTGGATAATTTAGATTTATAGGCTCTGTTTCTCGAATGTTTCAGAATATTCATTTCGCAGTCAAACAAAGCTATATGAAATGCATCAAATTTCTGTATTTATTTCCACGATTTAAATTGGAATAGCACCTTTCTCCAACAATTAATTCATTTTGTTTGCTTTCTTTATACTTATGCTTTTGAGATTCTTCTTTTCCGCATCTTTAGGAATTTAGGCAGGTGTTTCTGTCGTTCCATTTTACCACATTTCATCACTTTGTCACATGAATAACCATTTTCCGGATCACTTGTTTCAACTTGAAACATGTGCATGGAAAATAAATCAAGGTATTGCTTCAGAAAATGGTTATCCTAAAAAAAGAACTCAACAACAACAACAAAAAATGAAAGCATTGGTAAAACCCAAAATCTATCGCATAAAGTTAATCTAATAAAGATCTAATTAAGTTGATCTAATTAGATTTCAGAAGTTTTATATAAAAAAATGTCCCATTCTTCACTAAACCACATTGCCCGAATTATGAAATTTTGAATTTTATTTTAAGGAGCGCCGTTAAGGCAAACATTGAGATTATCTAATATCATTTAAAGTACTGATATTCGAAGCTTCATAAGAAGGTTAGTATTAATTGAAATAGTATTATCTCCTTTTAATTGGTCTGGAGTTTAGCAAATTATTATAAATTAATGTAATATATATAGAGAGATTGAACCATTCAAACGATTTATATTTCTTTTCAGAGACCTGAATATACTTACTAAAAAGACAAAAAACTAGCAGTTTATTTAATATTAAAATATAATTTATAATTAATATATTGCATGATGTAGAAAGTTAAAAATAAGCCTTTCTTTCTAACTTATTGTTATCCAGTCATTTGATATTATAAAAGATAGGAAAAGAAGCTTAAATTTTCTGCAATTAAGTGTTCTTTAACAATGTAAAACTTCTAAAGCCAACACGGAAGAAGAAGGCGACAGGTAAGAATAACGAGCGTTCAGTGACACAAAGAATAATGAAGTTTTTAATTTAGTTATATTAACGTCTCATTGTAAAGCAACACTAGGGCTATTTTGGGACGGACCTCGTCATTTTGAACCGTGGTCAGATGACGAGGACGACACTTGAACTGGCACCCCCCCCCTCTCTACACTGCACCACACCAGCGGGAGGACGTTTGGCATGACGGATTTAACGTGCAACAGACCTCCTTACACGACGGTTCTTCGGTGGAACCGGGTCTCGAACATGAAACCCTACGGCTCACCAGCCGAGACCTTACCACCAGGCCACCGGGGCCTCAAGAATAATGAAGGAGGACATAATATCAGAAAAGTAGTAAAATACAATCAACATTAGAGGAGTTACCCATTTCGAAGCAACTACACAAAATACAATCCCAAGGCAAGGAAACGAGCGGTCTAGAACCAAATATTCCCATGAAAAACCGAGACACTTCGCAGATTTCCATGATAAGGAGCATTACAGAAGAAGCATATGGAAATAACACACACTTCTTACTTTTCCTGTGTCTGGAAAAATATATTTATACCACCACCACAGCGTTTCCTTAATCTCACAGGAGCTTTTATGATCCTACATCCTGATCCTACCCTTTCCAAATTCAATTTGCATGGAAAAGGAATAAAATTCTTTTTTTATGTGAGTTCGTGGAGCCCCCCTGGCCTCATTTGAATATACTTTGAACAGTTTTATTTCAACCAAAGTGCAGTTGGAAAGAGGAAACATACACCAGTTTTTGGCGAATGCTAGCTCATGTCTTACTTTTGTTCGGTGGATATTTCACCTGGTTTGAACTTATCCAGTAAGTGTCTTGATATTCATCCAAATAGAGGAGTTTTATATCAGAGGAAAATACTGGCAAGAGTAGGATTTTATTTCAGGTTGTTGCCCTTTTCTTTGTGATGACGACAAAGATGATTTCCTTGGCATAAATTTCTTCTAATTGTTTTTGAAGTTTTTTTATCGCCTAAAAAAATATTGGCGTAGGTTTATTTGAATCTATTGCAGGTGTAAATAGTGATTAGTTTTGGCATTATATTCCAATTTTAATATAAAGTATACCTTAATACTACTATACTTTATCTTAGAAATATGTTGCTTTCTGTAGATTGTCGCGATTTTAAACTACAGAAAAATGTTAGCTTCAATAAAAATATTATTTATTTTTTATTTCAATTAAGAAATCTATATTTATATAAAGCTCAATGTGTGTGTGTGTTGGCGTTCTACAGGCCAGATAGTTCCACCTACAGCGAACAAATTTGGCACATACATACCTTGGAGGTCGGGAATGTGCACCTGAGGTCCTCCTTTTTGAATTTTTAATTAGCATTTTAGTTATTAATTAAAAACTAACTTTCCCACCAAAAAAATCTTTTCATTTCCCCACCGCCAAATGAGTAAGGCTTCAGTTTTTTTTCTCCACGCTAATGAGGATAGACTTAACATATTTTCAGCCGATTATTTCAAACTATTATGTTTATTTTCTTAGTGTTTGATGCATTTAAAATTAAACACTGTTAATTAATCCATGTTTCAGATTCATTCTGAAGTACTTTTGAATTAAAATAACACAGAATGAAGAAAATTAAAAATTTCTAATCTGCGTAGCGTTACCCAACTGGTGTAGAAAATTCACACATTTGCGTTACCATAATTGGCGTTGAAACTTCATGCTTGCGCATTGTGTTCTGATTGTCGACAACTTTATTTTCAACGGATACGGACTTGGTTTTGAAGGCTTAGCACGTTTCCGACCGATTATTTCAATCGATTCTGTTTATTTTCTTTAAGTTTTTCATGCATTTAAAACTAAACATTATTAATTAATCGATCTGTTCATGATGAATCTGAGAAACTTTTGTAGAAAACTTCTAGAGATATTACATAAATTAAGAAAGATATTCTTTAGTACCCATAAGGTTTAAATATTCAGCAACTCTGTTTTAAGTACTCATATTTAAAAAAAATGCTTCGTTTCAATAAAAAATGTTCTTATATTAATTGCAATTTAACCATTTCCACTTTAATTTAAAGCAGAAATTCTACGGGGGCCAATATAAAATTAGAGTGATTCATATTACGTTATGGCTGAAGGCCTTTATAATATTATGAATGAATTATATGACTATCAAAATTTGGAGCTTTAAAATATTTTGATGAAGAAGCTATTAAAATAGGAGTTATATAAAATATTTAATTATTAAAATTTTAACGAGCATTAAGATTAGCGAACCGGCTAGTAAAAAATAAAAATGCCCGATGGCAAGATGCTACAATATATTCACTATTCTATTTTTTACTATGTATAGAACACCGAGATAAATTTTACTGATGAAAGCTAAAAACGCATAAAATTTTAAAATTAATAAACGTACTGTACAATATAATAAAAGAATATCTTCATTCTATAATAAGAAATAGAACATGAATACATTTTAAAATACCTTAAAATAAAAGTTTGATGCAATGAATGCAACATATTGATTCAATATGAATGGTAAATACTTCAATTTTTTTACATCTTCAGAAAAAAAAATGTCAAAGTTTATAGAATATTTAGAAAAAATTATATTTTTAAAAAATATTCATGAATAGTTGATAAATCTGTTGCCATTTTTTAGTTATCTTTTTAATTTGGCTGCATTATCCAATTAAGGTGTACGTACACACTAGAATATTTTTGTTAAAATTTTAACTTTAAAAATCCAGTTTTTTTCACAGTAGGTCATTAATATATGTTTAAACTCATCTCAGTGATAAAAAAACCATATTACACTAATAATTAATTAATTAATTAATATTTAATGAACTAATTAGCATATTTTTTGACACATGATATCTTAAATTCTAATTTGTACAGACACACAATTCTAGTTGGAAATGATGCCTAATATTAGTCTTCGTGTTGTCTGCCTCAATCAAGTCTTAAAAATATATAGTTTTTAAAAACAATTTTTTCATCAACGATAAATAGAAAAAGCAAGATTTTTTCTGTCATTTTAACTTTTAAATAGCTATTAAAAATTTATTTCTATAAATATAACTTTGATTGAAGCACAAAACATCCGCTGTTTCATACAGATTATTTTGATATATAAATAACTGTATTTGGTTAATTTCTTGTTGAGTTATGATTGTTTGAATGAAGCAACATAGTGGAAAAATGAGTTTTAAAATCACAGTAACTAGAGTTTTTAATGAAAGCACCTCAAGAAAAATAATTATAACTCGAGAAATATTTCGAATATTGGCAACATCTTGGTATCGTTTGAAAGCTAAAGGATCAGAGAACATTATTAAGCAATAAAAAAATATTTGATATTTTGAACGATTTTCGAAGTTTCAAGTGTGTACATACATCTTAATTTTTTTTATTTTTGTTCAGACAGCGGGTTCCTCAGTAATTATTTTAATTTGATGGGTTGATTAAAAGTCATGAACAATTCAACATTCTAGTGAATATTCTTTAGTTTCTTATAAAATTTTCACCTATTAATTATAAAATCAAATAAAAAATATTTCTGTAATAAATATTTGTTTCTATAAACTTCTACTGAACTGATATAATGGTATTCCATTTATAACTTTGTACGCCATTGCGATAAGTTATCAACAACTCGCGATGCTTTACAATCAATACGTGTGCATTACAATTAATCTATAAAATATATTATATTTGTAATAAAGATTCCAAAAGAAATAATTATAAATAAAACCAAAACCCGATTCTCTGATAGTTAAAAATAGCATACAAAATTATGTACAAAAATATTTATATAATTTCACACTTTTAATTAATTAAATTCCAGTCACTCATACTCAATGATTTTTTTATTAAAAGTTTTCAATATTAAAAGAATCATCATGAAACTCGAAGTAGATATTTTTGATTATTAACTAGCTATTTTTAGAGACCAAATGGTTTACCAGGATTAATGCTGGTTAAAAGTTTCAAAGAAATATTTTAGGCAACTCAATCTCTTAATAACTTCTTCAGCAAAATCTTTTTCAGCTTCACATTTTGAAACGGTTACAGTGAGAGAATTTCGAAATTTTCGAATGGCAACACCCACTTTTTCCTTGCGCAAATTAATCAGCTTATTGAAAAACCCCAAATGACGTTGGAACGATTAACGTGTGACGAAAATTGCCGGCGTAAAACATTCGCAAAGAAGAGCATTATAAAGGACTAATGACAATACAGAGAAGAAAGAAATTGGAGTGGAAAGTTATAATTGCAGGTTTTCAACGTGTTCGCCTTCGCAGGCGACAACGCATTGCATTCGGAAGATTGTGGACAACAATGTCGAACGTAACATGAAAGAAGGAATCTGCATAACTTCACACGTGTTATGATATCTTGCAATTCTGACACATCTCGTGGACCAGGCGTGTACACCTAAGATTTCAGATAACCCCAGAAGCAGAAATCCATAGAAGTGTGGTCGGGGGATCGCGGTGGCAACGAAACCGCAAAGTTATGAGAGATGACTCTATCACCAAAGTGTTGTTGCAGCACTGATCGAACACATTGGGTGACGTGTGGAGGAGCCTCATCTTGCATCCATACAATGTCACTAATGACATTTCGTTGCTACTGTTTAACTCTGTGAATTATGCAAAGTGCGTCAAAGCTCCTCCTCTCTGTTTTGCCATTAGTCCTTTTTTGTAAATGATTTACGCAGCTAATTTTCGTCACACGCTAAACGTTCCAACCCCATTTGTGGTTTTTCAATACGCTGATCAATTTGCGCAAGGAAAAAGTGGGTGTTGCCATTCGAAAATTTGGAAATTCTGTCACTGTAACCGTAACCTTCAGTTCTGCGTTGTTTAGAATCCTCACAATCTCCAGCGCATACCTTCAAACAACCATGTCTGAAATTTTGGTTCGATTGGTTGAGCAAATAGGCCGCTAGGGTTTCATATATAGTCGAAGTTTTTTTTTGACCACCCTGTATTTCATACTATTATAGAAGCCTTACAATATTCTGTTCATTTTGCTATGTATCACTCTAATTAGCTTCCGTAAAATTTGAAATTAAAAAAAAAAAGCAAAAGTGATAAAATTTCTGAAAATACAAAATCTTTTTTTTTTTTCTGACATCAAACACTTTTGAAATAAAAAAATATGCCCCACATAAAATCGAATCCTTAAGTATTAGAAATCTTACGTGTACTACACAAAATGTTTCTTATAATTTATACAATATCTTAAAGAATTAATAAATAAAAATTTATAACCGTCAAAGAAAGATATAGCTGAAATAATGTACAAAACTTTTAAATCTTTTGGCATTCGAAAAAGCAATCACTTGAAGAAAAGTAAAACCTTATCGCAATTCAATTTTAATGAAAATCTAACATAATTTTCAGCATAATTATAAAACTGCGTTTCAAGAAAACTATCAGTTTTGTCTTATTATACTTATCACTTTCCTTGCATTATTAATATGTAAAAAAAAGACCAAAATAAATGAATTTGCATTAAAAAGATTTCAAACCGCAATAAATCTCAAAAATATTTTTCATTAAATCATTTATTCTATATAAAAGGATTTCAATATTTTAATCATTTACATATTTTAGAAAAATATTCCCAATTTCTCCATCAAATATTTTAAATGGAAAAAATGATAACGCTCTGAATTCTTTTATTTTTCTCCTTCATGATTTTCTCCTTGTGAATAAAACAAATTAAAAGCTCGTTATAGTTCCAGAATTCTCCAATTTCTCGTTAAGGAAATATGGAAGTCAAATTATTCTGAAACTTTGAGATGATTATAATTAAAAACAAAGATCGAGAAAATGTTTTCCTAATCAAAAGAGTTTTCGTAATTTTCCTTTTGGATCGATTTTCCTTTCTCTAGTCCCAATAATTATATCTTGAAAATACCTTCAAAGTAGTGAGATAATTAATACGTGAAATAAAACACTATTTTCCTTAAAAATTTATTCTGCATTTTTTTTTTCTCTTTATTAATATTGTAATTTTTTAATCTAATTCAGGAAGTATCAAAAAGTTATCATTTAGAATTACTATCAATAATTTTTATTTTTTGCTTGAAAAGTAATAATGAACTAAAACTCTCTTAAATGTTATAACGGAATTCTAAATTAAATTGATTCTTATACGTTTTTCTTTTAATATTAAATGATAACTTTTTCCCTTTCTTTTAAGATTTATTTAAATTAAAGCTTCATCAAGGGAAGTGCAGTTTCCAGAACTTTCAAATATTCTATCACCAAATTCTTGTTAAAGAATAACATTATTTATGGATCAATTTTTATCATGTTTTCTAATATTATTCCTTTCATTTCCATTTCTTCAAATTATATTCAATTTTACGTTTCTGTTGAAAAGAAAACAATTTCAGTTATAAGTAACTATATTGATTTACTGCAGGTTTATCCAGATTCTTATTTTAATGTTGCTTTTAAATATGCTAAAATAATGAAAATATTTTTTTAGAAATGAATTGATTCTTCTGTTTTTACATTTCTGCAGGACTAAAAATATTTGTCTTTAAATTAGAAAAGTATGTTCATCTCCTTTCTAGTTTTTATACATTTGTGTTTCTAATAATAATAAAGGAAATTTTGTTTTCACATTTTTTTAGTGCTCAACAAGCCAGATTGCTTGACATTTGGAGGCGGAAATGTTCATTTCGCTCAAATGTTTTAAAACATTAATTAATTGTAACTTTTTGAAATTTTGTAAGTTATCTGAAAAAATTTCAAAAATATTATTGATCAAATATGTTTCCCCACTATTTTAACGTTGAAAAAAGGTGTTTTTATAGAAAAATTTGCAGGCGCTTCTTTCTTTTAGAAAATTTGCCAAATTAAAAAAATTGAATTATTTTTAAAAATACTTTCAATGGCAAAATGAAATTAAAATCGTTTTTGCTATAAAATCTAAAGAAAAAAAATACACCGTTTTTTATTTGTGAAATTTAAATGAAGTTATAACACTGCGAAAGATATGCAATAAGAAAATTGTTCTATACTGAGAGAATCATGTTTTAACAATCCAAGTTTTTATATTGTAAAGTAAGTTGGACTTAACAAATAAGATGTAAATTTACAAATAATATCAAAAATTAAAAAAAAAATCCAATTCCAGATAAGAACCTTTAAGAAATAATAACTATGGAATAGGCAGGAAGGATTTTCGGCATATATATTATCCCCTGTATTTACATTATGGCTATAATAAACAGTACAAGAAGAAATCTTTAAAAACGTTATTTATAAAATATCTATCGCAATTAAAAGTACTTTGATACGAAGAAATAAAAAAAGAGCTAAGCATAATTTAGTTGATTGCGCAAAACAAGTAACGCTGATGGCCAAAGGAAGCTGGTTATATTATAAGGATATAGGAAATATTTTAAAATAAAAACTTTCTTTAATTGAATTCAAATCGATTGAAACTGCCCTCCTGTTACACAGAGTGTAATTTAAATACTGTGAAAAAGCTATTGTATTCATGATAAAACTTTAAAGCAATATTTTTGCAGCAATATAAGAACATTTAACCTACACATCAAATTAATATGGTGATATGAATAATAAGCAGAATAAATAATTATAATATTCTTCATTCGAATCTTTTGTATAAAAGTGTTATTTGTAAAAGTTTCTCCATTTTAATATGCTTGATTATAACAATTTGGATTAAAGAAATTTGTTGCAAAAAAATCTGTCTGCAAAAAATCAAAGTCTGCTTCTTCGGTGTGCTTCAAGTTCGAGAATTTTTATTTTCTATTTATAAAGCAAAAAATGCATCTAACGCATTGAGACATATTTTGAATTGTCATACAATATTCCTAATGAAATTCTGAAAATTTATTTACATATTTTACTAAGCAAACACGAATGCTGCTATGTTTAAAAATCCTCTTAAATCTAAATTAAAAATGACAATGAAAACAATTTATAAAGCAAAGCAAATATTAATACAAACGCTATTAATACAAAATTATATTTGAGTATTTAATAAGCTTCGGTGATTTTTCATTTAAGCTTATTCTTATTTAAAATTTAATTGAAATCGACTTGCGCATAACCACTTTTATATAAAGGAAAGTCAATTTATTCTAGAATCAAGAAAGAGTTTTAAAAATCTCGAATGATGTATTGAAAAATTTGTTTTTAGAGCATTTTAGCCTTTCTGGAAAGAACAATATTATTAAGCGGATTTTTAAAAATTATATTTTATCACATTTTAATTCTTTTTTTCTTTTTTAAGTAAAAAAATATCAGATGTATGTTTAATCACTGATTTTAATCTTACTTAAAATTCAAAAGTTGTTTTTCTTGCTTTGAAACAAGGAAAAGAGAGAGACGAAACTTTAAACAACAATTAAAAAAAAGCATACATACTCTAAGGAATTTCTTTTCTTTTCTTTTAAGTATTTTTTTTTCTTGAATCTTTTTTAGGAATACACGATTCTTTGATTAGAAACATTCGGGAGTCAAACTTCAGTACAAAATAATTTATCTTGATTACTCAGTTTTATTTTTCTAAATAAGTTTTCTGAAAATAGAAATCCTCATGCATAAATTTAGTAAAATAAATATTCATAGTAACATTTAAATATCATAATAGTATTAAAAATAAAATTCAAATTGTAACATCGTAAAACAGTAGAGTCACAAAAATGTTACAGTAATTTAAATTTCTTTTTTTATTTCGTGAATGCGTATTTTTTCATAATTGATGGAAAGTACTTTCAAGGCTGAATTGAAATTTTCATGAAACTCAGAAAAATTATATTTGGATTTTCGAAATAATTTTTTTAAATATTTGAGGCATTAAGAAATGTTATTTTTTTCTTTCTTCCACGGTTTAGTTTGCATGAAGGTTAATGTATAAGATTTATGTATTAAGGTACGTAATTTATTTATAATGATAATTCACTAATTAGGTAATAATTTAGTTATGTATAAGATTTATGTGTATATACAAGAGCTATTAAGTAGAATACATAAGTTGCACTCCTACAAAAAGGTATTAAATCCTCTTTAAGATCAAATTAAAAACATATTATTTGAGAATACTACTGTTTAAAAAAGTAACAGTAGGGCAAAATTGCTCGACATTCTGACAAAAAATGTAAGACAAAAAGATAATAATTAAATGTTAATCTCGAAAGTTTATTTCAAAACTTGATGATAATTTAAGTAAGGAAGAAGAAGTAAAAATAGAACGATGAACTTTAGAGATGTAATTTTCGATGTCAGGATGTGATTATAGATTTTGGGATTAAAAAAAATGGCCAATCAATCAAAATATAAGCCATCAACATTGTAGACATATAGGTAGTATTTATCTCAGATAAGATTATTGATATAAATGTATTGTGCTTGAATTACTGACGAATTAAAACAAAGTAACTTACTTTGCTTTCTCTTCTGTGTAATCTAAAATAGATAAAAGAATTCGAACAGTGAATATTTTCAGAAATGCGATTTGACGGTAATGTGGCGTGGCATTTTGGAAATCAAGGGAAAACATCAAAGAAAACCTCAACCCATTGGACCAAGGTGACTTTGTGTTGACTGATAATTCTGAGTAAAATTTTATAAATGACCGAAGTTTTGAAGAAATTCTAACTCCTATCTACGATAATGTGACTTTCAACAAATCCCTACAATTTTTTTCACATCAATATAGAACCATGGAGCTCAGCTTATTTCAAAGTTTATAACTCTTATGTTTTTGGTAATTCAAATTTTTCTGCTACACTAAATTTTTTGCAAGCAGAATTTTGAATTTTTTTTTTTTTTACATTCTAAATTTTTTAATAACATACATTTTTCTGAGATCCTGAATTTTTTTTGTTGGCATGGTGTTGAAATTTCTTTTAGAATTTCTATTTATTTAGGTTACACGATAAAGTAAGAATTTCTCTTTCATTTCCGTATTTCTTTCGTTAGTTAAACATCCTTATTTTGTGGCATCAGTGAACTAATTTCAATAACTCACTAGAATACTGTACTGATGTACAACGCACTCAATAAAAGAACTTCCAATTTTTGAAAGAAAAAAAATATAAAGGATTGCGTTTGATGAACAGTATCAATTGTACTGTTAGTTTCAAAGTTGTTATTGTTGCATTCAATGTAAGTTTTTATTTAAAATTACTTGCTTATTTATAAATGCGTCATACTTTAAATGTATTATAATTAATTTGTTAGCTCTTTATTAAAAAACATTACTTATTTATTTTGAAATTTTTATTAAAATATTTTATTATTATTTATTATAATTATTTAATATTTTAAATGAATTTATACTGTATTTTTAAATAGAAAACTAATAAATTCTTTTGTTTTATTCGTTTTTATACACAGTTTTTTTATTAAAAATTGTTTAGAAATTGTTTTGTCAGTTGAATAAACTGAAAACACATTGTGGAAACTTCAACTTTGAATTATCGGGTTCCAATTCGCCAGATACTCAAAATGTATCAAAATCGGGGATATTATATAATTATTGAAATAATCTGAGAGTACGGTACATTTTTCAAATTTATAATCTAAGATTATAACTATTCATTCAATAAATCTGAAAAATCATAATATCTCCTGAAATTATTTTGATATTTCCCTTATTTTTTTTAAAAAAAATATTTTTTGGTTATATTTCAATAGTGTGAGTTCTTGGAAGTTTAAAATAAAACATATATTGGAACCAAAGAATGAAGAGAGAAAACGAATCAACAAGTGGGGAATACCGATATTGGGATTGCACTATACTTCTAATAAGTCTTGAAAACATTGGAATTCATTGATTCTTTTACATTCAATAGTAATGAAGCACATGGGAATAAAAAGAGTAATGTTTACTTCCTTTGAAGTTTGAAGGTGCCATCTTCCCCACCACAGGCTCTCTTTTTTTCGTTTTTCTTCCCACTTTTTCTCAAACACAATTATTTACTTCCGGTTGATCACATGGTTTAGTTTAGTTTAGTTATATTAACGTCCCGTTTGAAGCAACACTAGGGCTATTTTGGGACGGACCTCGTCATTTTTAACCGCGATCAGATGACGAGGATGACACCTGAGGTTGATCACATGAGGGTTCCATTAGTTCAGTCCTTTTCATATGAGCTAGTTTTCGTTTGTTAGAAATCATTCATTAATAATTGCGTCTGAAGTTTGATTCAAATAAATAGAATTGAAGCTTTCATATTCAAAATATTTTAGAAATTTCTTTAAAAAGTTTTTTGAGAAGAAGTTTTCCATTGTTCCTTCCTGAGTTGTCATGTTGGCCACTGCTCTAAAAAAGAAATATTTTCTATTGTTAATTCAAAAACCATTTATTTTGATTTAAACACAGAAATTGACGCACAGTTTTAAATTATAGTCTCTATTTTACAAATTTTTGAAATCAGTTGAAGACTTAATATTTTCTAGTTGATGGAACAATGCACATTTAATAACAGCTACTAAATTAATACTGAATGACACTTTCTATTTCTTTTTGTATAAAGAAATGCATAATGCATTTTTAGCACATTACTTGCAATACCTTTTTAAAGTTTTCTAGTTTCTAATTCGTTTATTTCCGATTATACTGGGAGTATTACTCTCGGTTCTGAACTTTATCTCTATTTATGCTCATATATATATGGCACTTTAATAGTCATATATTTGTTCCTTGAATTTATTTTATGTTATAGCTTCCAACTGCAGACGCGAAAGGAATGCAGTAAAATAAAAATGTATGTTTCTAAATTTAGACTATAACTTTGGCAATACGGTTCTTCCTTCGCCATCAGAGCATTCTTATATCATGGTTCGTTTCATTTCCTTCCCAAAAATCCTAGGTTTCCATTCCCAGTATCATCAAGAATTCTGACAGGTGTCTCTTTTCTTTCGTATCTCCATTTTTAGGAGTCTTTTTCTGGAACTCTAGTCACAAGCGGAAACAAAATTCTGGTTGGAGAATTTCTGATTGGAGAACGAAAAAAGGATAAAGAAAAAGAAATAAATAAATAAAAAAAGATATAGAATGAAATTTTAAAAAATGCGGAACACATATGTGCTAGTCAAATTCTCCCTCAAGGAATCTTGCGTTATACGCTTGTCATCCATTCTCTGATTCTTTGTTTGAAGTATATCAGTTTTTCCACTTCATTGTAACAACAAGAATTGGAGTGAAAGCTGTATATGATAAATTCTTATTTCGATACATAGTGGCCCTTGAAGAATTCATTTTGAAGATTCAGTTTAAATGGCTTCGTTGATAAGGTACGTACACACTAGAATATATTTTTTTTTAAAATTATAACTTTAAAAATCCAGTCTTTTCACAGTAGGTCATTAATATATGTTTAAACTCATTTCAGGGAGAAAAAACCATATTACACTAATTATAAATTAATTAAATAATATTTAATGAGCTAATTAGCATATTTTTTAAACATGATATCTTAAATTCTAATTTGTACAGACACACAATTCTAGTTGGAAATGATGCCTAATATGAGTCTTCATGTTATCTGCCTCAATCAAATTATAAAAATATATAGTTTTTTTTAATAATTATTTCACCAATGATGAATAAGAAAAGCGAGATTTTTTCTGTCATTTTAACTTTTAAATAGCTATTAAAAATGTATTTCTATAAATATAACTTTGATTGAGACACAAAACACACGCTATTTCATACAGATTATTTTGATATATAAATATTTGTATTTGGTAAATTTCTTGTTGAGTTATGATTGTTTGAATAAAGCAACATAGTGAAAAAATATCATTCTTCATAAAAGGAGTTTAAAAAATACAGAAACTAGAGTTTTTAGTGAAAGTACCTCAAGAAAAATAATTATAATTAGAGAAATGTTCTGAATATTGAGAACATCTTGGTATTGTTTGAAAGCTAAAGGATCTGAGAACATTTTGAAGCAATAAAAAAATATTCGATTTTTGAACGACTTTCGGAGTTTCAAGTGTTTATGTACACCATAAATCGAATGTTGCATTATTGCATTGTTCATTTCATTGTGTATGTGCAACTATAAGGATAAAACATTTATGCAAACATTTTAGCAATTACCTCGTGCATCTATGAAAAAAAAAAAAAAAAAAAAAAAACTAAAGAGTTTCTTTTCTTCAAAAAATATCACGAGTTTTTGAATATGTAAAACTGCTGAGCTGGAGTAGGAATGTTTTTGTTGTGTGTTTTTGTGTTTTAAATATATTCAGATATATTTAAAGAAGTTACGACTCAAGAGGCAATTCAAAGTACATGTGTGAATAGAAAACTTTATTTCCATTTATTTTTATCTAAAAAACCTTAAAAAGATTTAACGCCTAACGTAGTCGAGCATTATGTGTTCAATTTTGTAATTCTAATTGCCACGGTCAGACATATAGAGAATTTTAAATGATGTCGTATATCTATGAAAAAAAGAAAAACTTTCTTCTCTCAAAAAATATCATGCGTTTTAGTCTAAATAAAACAATTGTGATGTTTGATGATGTTTTTAATGATTTTGAAAATTGTGTTTTAAATATATACAGACATACTGAAAGAAGTGACAATTCAAAAGACAATTCAAAATGCATGTGTGCAATTAAATTCTTCTATGTTGTGAAGAGAAAACTTTATTATTTCCTTTTTTTAAAAAAACGTTAAAAAGATTTAGAGTTTAAGGTAGAGGAGCAGATATTTGAGCATTATGGGCTAAATTTTGTTATTCTAAGCATCATGGCCAGACTTATAGACAGTTTTAAATAACCCATTATATGTATGGGATAAAAAGTTTCTTTCCTTAAAAATATCACGAATTTTTGAATAAGTGAAACTGCTGAGCTGGATAAATCATGTTTTGTTGGTTTTGAAACATTGTGTTTTAAAAATATGAAGACATATTGAAAAAAAATGACTTCTCTATATATGAACATTTTGGTAATTTGGTTTAAAATAAGTAGGTATGCAAACATTATTAACTTACAGGTTGACTCACTATAGTATACAAACTAGAATATAGGTCAGTTTTAAATACTTTCCTTCATTAAAATTTTCAATCAGTAGTCAATTAAGAAATATATAAAAATGTATGCAATAATTTGAATTTAAATATAAAAAACCTTTATATTAAATCCTTTTTTCGAAGAAAGGAGATATAAATAAATTGATTCAACTCTAGCCATAATAGAAATTTAAATTAGTTTGAGAATGACACTTTAATTAATTAACTACGTTCTCATGAACTGAAATAATAAATCAAATTTGTATAAAAATTATTCTAAGAAATCTCTCACCTAAAAAAACTAAAAATAAGCAAATTGGTCATATTTTATAATAAACTGCATAACTCAATCAAGATTCGAAAATAGTATTGTCACTTAACCCTTTCTAGGGCCATGTGAAATATGCTTCCCACCAAATTCATCAATCTTTGTATGAAATTATGTAGTTTTGCGTAAGTTCTGACAAATATTTCAATCAGACGGAAACTTAGATGCTTCATTTCCTTATCTCACACAAAATGGTGTATCTTGATTTGTCACTTAATTATTAATTAACAAAATTAATTAATGAATTAAAAGAAATTTATCTAATAAGCTAAATGAGTCACTTTTCTTAAGCCAATCACAATTCTAAAAATATTTTAATATATAATGACTAGAAAAAATAGCCCTTTAAAGGGTTAAATCAATTTCAAAATTCACTTATAAATATATAGATCAAACGAGTAAAATCATACAAAATCTTGATAAAGGATAATAAAAAATATCCCGAAATCATTTTTTATTCTTTTCGATGTATGGCAAAATAAATTGTACCCATCTGGAAAATTTCGTATTGTCCTAGGAGCTTTTATGGCGAGGGTTCTTAATAGCACCATTTCTAAATCCAGTTTCCATAAAAGAAAGAAAAACATTTTTTTTTATCCTTGCAAAATGACATGGCTTCGTTTGAATATAAAATAATGGGCTCAACTTTGGGCAAAATTCAATAAGAAACAAGCGATGTGCTTATACTAATTTAAGCAGCAGCCATTTTTGGCAAATGGCAACACTTGAATGACTCAGCATTTCATGTCTCACTTTCATTCGGCAGATGGTTGCATCGTTCGACTTTTTCAATAATATTTCTAGTTCTTATCAGTGGTTGAACTTCAAATCAATGGAAGCTAACGTTCAGTAGAGGTAATGGGTTTATATCTGTGGTCGCTTCGACTGCAGGCAGATGTCGATTATGATAAAGTTTTTGGATTGATTTCGTCTGGAATAAAATCTAATCTGATTTTTACTGTATTTTGGACAAAAGTGGAAGAACATTATAGAAAATGAAAAAAAAAAATGCCAAAAGAAATATTAATATACTTGTTCTTGCCTCTTTTCAAATTTTAGAAAAAATACTTGAAAAGGAGTGAAATTCTCATAAATTACATAAAGCTTCGAAATGATATATTAAAACAGAATATGCAAAAATGGTTATTCTGTAAAATTTATAATAGATATTCAATTTAACTGCTTAATAGACATATGAAAATACTTAATTTTTTTTATAAGTTATGTTGATACAATTACAAAATTATTATACAGAGTATTTCTTGCAAAAGTAAAGTCATTCATCATAAACATAGTTTGATATATCTTTAATATTTGATTTGCAACTTTTTCAAAACAGGATGGCATATCCTTAACTTCATTTCAATAATATTTGAAATTACTTTTATAGAATATGATACTTTTCCCCGTATTCTCTATCAAGGAAATTCATGTAAATTTATTAATAGTAATTATAATTTCCAATGTCTGTATCTGTATAATCCATTTTACATGTTGCCCATTATAATAGCGGCCGAATGACTAACTTTTAAGCTGTTAATGAGAGATAGATAACAAATAACTCTAAATGGCAGTACATATTTTATTTTAAAAGATGACGTTTATTTCAAATCATAAATGTAATGATAAAAGAATTAGAAATCTAAATTTTTGCACTGTCCCCCAGTTTTATTAATTATATTTAATAAGAGACTTTTGACATACTAATGTTTTTGCCCTTTGTAAGGCCATGGGAAGTATGCTTCCCACTAAATTCATCTATCTTTGGATGAAGTTACGTAGATTGGCTCAAGTTCTGAAATTTTTTCAATAAGGCAGAAACTTAGATGCTACAATTCCTTGTCTCAAACAAAATGGTGTGCCTTTATTTGTTACCTAATTATTAATTAACACATTAAATTAATGAATCAAATTAAATTTAACTGATAAATTAAATGAATCACTTTCCTTAAGCCAGTCTCATTCCTAAAAATGTTTTACTATGACTAGAAAAAAATGGTCTTTTAAAGGGTTAAACCAAGTCTGATCCAAATTTCTACTTTGAAAAATCCCCAAATTATAAAGAATGGTATTTTATTATTTTTGTTCAATCAAGAGTTTTTCCGAGAATCTTTATTGTTGTGCATTAACTGGTGAACATGTCTTAAGCCGTTCCAGGAAATGGTCTAAACTACTTATATTCAATATTGTTCAAGTCCCACATCAGTTCAATCAGGTCAAAAAAGTGGGAAATTTTATTTTTATTCAAATGTTAAGATGTCAAAAATATTATAATAAATATGATTAACACGACCAGATGCATATTGATACGATTTTTTTGACAGAATACATATTGACTCGATAACAAAAAACGCAATTATTTACAACTTTTAGAGGTTTTTCTTTTTTTTTCTTTCAATTTGGTGTCTATTTCAAACCACTTAGAAATTACTTTTGGATTAGAGTGGGAATCTTGTCTTTTCAATTTGTTAAAATAATTTCTTCAATTTATAGAAATAAAAATCACATTTTTCGTTTAATTATTCTACTATTATTATTATAAACTTAAAGATGATCATTAGAATCAAAATAGATAGTTATTTATTTATTATAACGTATTTTATTTTATCTCGCATAAAATGATATCAAAATATATTTTTCTATAATTTGTAGCGAAATAATATTCGTTAAATAATCCATTTGCAGTCGATTTATATTTCGTTTTATTCTAAGAAAAACATTATACAAGCATAAACATTCCATTTAGCTAAGTAAATTAATATTTCGATTTTTTAAATTTCTACGACGTTTTTTGAAAACGTGAATGAAACATATTAACAAATTATAAAATTATTTATAGCGATAAACTCTTAGCTCTAAATCCCTCACTTATAAATATAATTCAATTATGATTTAAATGTTTTGGGATATATAAAAGGAAGGCTTTAAAAATAATTAAAAGGAGCTATATATATGAAATAAACATTGAATTTCCGCCTACATAGTTTTATCAAAATTATCACAGCCTGAGAATTAGTTTTTAAGCCGACAAGAAGAACATAAAAATAGCTCTATTTCTTTCGGAAAGGGAAATTATCTAAAAAATGAGTTCAAATTCGTATTGTAAAAAATACTCAAATTCTTATTGTAAAAAATTGTATCTTAATTAAATCACTAAGTTGATTTTTGTTACTAAACGCATTAACAAAAGCAGATTATAAAAGCATTTTGAAAAATCTTTTTCTGTTTCTTATTAATCATGAAAGAATTTTTCTCAATTTATTTTTTAACGAATATTTTTTATAGCAAGAACCTTAAATCATCTTTTGTTCAGACGATTTTGTTTCAAATATATAATTGAAATTATTTTTATTTGTTATAGCATAATAACATTTATAAAGAAGTTAAGGAGTGCCTGAGTTGAATTTTCAAGTCCGCAAAAAAGTCGTATGAAATTACATGCATTTTTTAGAAATAAATACCACTTCCAACCTATTTGATCAGGTGAAATTATAATTAGATATACAGAAAAAAATCATTGCACTATTTAAATAAAAGCGAATATTAGCACAAGAGCTTAAGTTTCATGATCTGTTGAACTTTTAAGCGTCGTAACAATGCTATTTTTTCTGAGATTATCGAAATATTCATTAAAACAATAGAGTTGCGGTACACCTCTTCATAAATAATAGGCTCATAAACGTGGGTCATCGACAAAATGCTGCAGCATGAAAAAAGCGAATTCGTTTTTATTGAATAAAGCGGTGATGATGTCATTTTTGGTTCATTTAGTGCCATTATGCTCTTTGTTACAAATCATTTTCTATATAATGCGCCGTTTAACAGAAGTATTAGTTTTCATTAATTTTCAGCATAATAATTGCTATAACTGCCTTTTTACTATATAAGAGTTTTTAAAACAACGAAGGAAAAAACCCTATTTATTATAGTATTTTGAAAATAAATCATAGTAGTAGCCCTTTTAGTTTCTAAAGTAAAAATCATTTTTATAAATATTAATAAACTCAAATAAAATTTTTTTTCTCAAATTCACCCCTAGTCTCCATCACTTGTATGGACTTTCTAATTTATATCAGATTTAGATTAAAGGACATTTAATTTCGGAAATTATTTAAATAATAATATACTGACAGTTTCAGAACTTTAACAACCAAGCTGTGAGCGACAATTCAAACACATTATTCAATCTTTAAAAACGTTAAACAAATAAAATTAAATAAGAATGTAAAAGCAGTTACTGTGTTACTGTGTGCCAACAGGATGTTGTATTGGATTAAAGATTGTCAGTTATTTCTAAATGTAAGAATTATATTATCTTCAAGTAAGTAGAACATTTGAGTACTGATTATTCAATTCTTGATGTGAGAATAGTAAAGAAATTATATTTCTTCATTTCTCACTCTTCTCCAAAATTCAAAGGAACTTCATTTCAATCTTAATTCATTTCCGAAAACTTTTCAGCTAACTATACTATAAATAAACTATAATATGAACATAGAATATTTACAAATGAATCCAAACAAATCATCCAAAATCACAATTGTCCCTATAAAGGAGAACAGAAAAATCTATAATAATGAATATAATTACACAAGCAGCAAACTATTTTTTGGTAGAATTTTATATCCCTTGCCGAAAAATGTATAATCTTAAATTAGGATACCCTAAATTACTACTATTGATTTAAATATAAAACATTGAAAACATTGCATCTGTCTTTTAAATGCAAGTCGCTATCGAGCTAGAGACAATAAGGTCTTGTATTATGAGATTACTATTCTCTATCTTCATTTCTTTTAGGTGATGTTCAAAAGGATGATCGAATTCCTATCAATTAAAGATCAACACTTAAGTTCACAACTTAATCAGCTGCATCAAAATGAGGATATTTTACTTTTTCAATTCTAATTAATTACCTGAATTGTAATTGTTTCCTATTTGGATGTGAGGAATCGCGAAGTCTTTTCCAAAGCAGACAGCAGAATACCAAAGTTAATTAAATTATCTTACCATTTCTCTGAGTCCATATTGATCGTTTATATTTTAGCAATTTATGGTAGCTTTGTATGTTGAATTATCTGAAGTTAATTTATTGTGTGTTTATCAGTACATTCTACAAACTGAAATAGAATTAGATATTTATATTAGACATTTCATAGTGAATTCACTTGGCATTTAAAATAATGCAGCTAAGAGCGTCTTAAAGGTTTAGGCTTCAGTTTGATACTCAAAAGAGCACTGTACTTTTACACATACAGAAAAAGAAATTCAAGAAAATTAAGAAACTTTTAGTAAGATTTCTGAAACGTAGCATGCATTTAAAAATAGAAAATGAATGGAAAGAAACAACTAGTCAATTTGGAATCTTGTACAACATGCGATTTAGAATGCAATTAGAGTATTAGATTCCTTTGTCATACACAACCGCAAATTAAATTTTCGAAAAGATTATCATCGTTATATTATCTGCATTTTTATTTTAAAACGAGAAAGTCTGCGACATAAACTGTAATTAATTGCAATAATTCTCAATTTTTTAAAAAAAATATAAAAGCAATAAAATATTAAAAGTTTCAATAGATTTTTCGTCACTTGTTTTTCAAGAAATACGGCAAGAATTAAAGCAATTTATTACTTTTTATCCCCTCATTTATTAATTAATTTTATTGCTGATTAGATCATTTAAAACTAGTAATTTCATGAAACATTTTTCACAATAACTAATAAAATAAATATTAATGCAAAATCAGAAAAAAACATGACAAAAATCCCAAAATCAGCATTATTTTATTTAAGTAGCATTTAATTAAAGTGGCACAAAGAAAAATAAATGATGAAATATCCATTTTGTTTAATTTTATTTTTCAGTCTTTAAAAATATTAAGAGTGTAAAATCTTCAGACGAGGTCAATCCCACATATTTTCATTGAACATTTCAATATTTTTGTTACGCTTTAAATAAAATAATGGAATATCCACGTCTTTTTTAAAATTAACCTTTTGATTCATCTAATTTATTTGACCTTATCAAACGTATTTTTTCTCGCTTCATAGTAGTAAACATTTATAATAAAAGATAACGTAGTAGCTTAAAATGCTAGCAATATGTAGTCTTAAATTAATTCTTTTTTCTTTTAAAAATATATTACAAAAAAATGAGCACAAATATTATTTATAACTTAGATTTATTTTAATAGCATAACTGTAAAGTCAGTACATTTTTCTGATCAAAATGTGGAGCGATTAAAAATTAAAAAAAATAAATTAGAAAGTATTTTTTTAAAAGAACTACATTCTAGAATTCAATGAATGCTTTTAAGCAAATAGTGTTTTTGTTGTACATTTTACAATGGATATATATCGATGGAATACATTATATGATTATAATTTCGACAAGGATTCAGATATTTATTTCAAAGAAATTCTTAAATACTTATCGATGTGTTAAAACTCAGAGAGTCGTTTGCAGCTTTAAGGAGAAAAAAAAAGTCTAATTTATATCAACCTTTTTTCTGTGCGAGAAGAAATTTCTTTAAAAAAATGAGTATATCTTTTTCCTATAATGAACTTCCAGCTATAATATCTGCTACATTATGGCGGGATTTTGTCATTCGGCATTGTATCATACATTGTTCGGAAACCATAAGAATATTAAGAAAACAATTTCAACAAGGATTCAGATATTTATTCCAAAGAAATTCTTAAATACTTATCGAAGCGTTAAAACTCAAAGAGTCATTTTCAGCTTTAAAGAGAAAAAAAAAAAGTCTAATTTATATCAACTTTTTTCATATAATAGGATAGATTACCACCAAAAAAAACAAAAAAAATCTGAGTATCTCTTTTTCTTATAATGAACTGCCAACTATAATATCTACTACGTTATGGTGGAATTTTGTCACCCGGCATTGTTTCATACATTATTCGGAAACCATAAGTATATTAAGAAAATGGATTTAGGAAATGTCTCTTCTGACAAACTTATAACTTTACGATAAAAGGAAAAAATTGAGTTAGCGTTATTTATTACCTAAGAATTGGAAATTTTATAGACAACCATTACTTGATAAGATTGATGAACTAATCGGCACAGCTGACAAGCATTTAAAGCAATAACTTTAACACCCGCTATTCGGAAAAGGACGGTCTTCGGATAAGATATCACCTGCAAACGGCACATCTTCCAGTTAATGATATCATTACACTAAAAAGGCTTTCGAGGTAAAACCATACACCTCTAATGACCGTATCAAAACATAAAATCGACATAAAATTTTTTTGTCGTCATCTCCGAATTACATGCTGTGAGCCATAAGAAAAATAAATCACTCTTCCTTCAGTCAATAACTGCATTTCTTTACGCGTTCTTCAATATAAAGTCCTAAATATTTTATTGCTTTTAAGGAAGAAGCTAGAACAGGAAGTAATTTGAAAGAAGAAAAAACGATTCTATGTCAGCAGGAATGAAGGTAATATCCAGCTGAGGATAAAAGTACCACTTGCCACTCCGTACGGTTAAAAAAAATGGGAAATATATTATTCTAGGAATTAGAATGACATTCTTCAAGAATAAAGGAAAAAATTCACAATGTTTTTTTAGAACGGAAAAAATAAGGGAATTCAATATAAAATAACATTACTTCTTATGGACTTCATTTGTTAAAAAAAAAAAATGAAGGTAATTTTTGTAGGTAATGTAAGTTAGAGAATCATCTTCAGTAATAATGCTGATTTATAACAAAATCTGAAGCAAAAACTTCTGGCTTATCAATCTTGTTCTTAAATGATAATGTTTACAAACTGACTCATTGGACCAGCGCGTCGTGTGAGGATTCTTCAAAATACTATACAAGGCAAGTTTTGGGATCTAAGGCTTTATTAGTAGCTATAAATTTAATGATGTTTTGTAGCTGTAGCAGCTGCATTACTCTTATCTTCTTTTTTGGATAATAGATGGCAATGCCTTATTAGGTATGCATCCCACAGTGCATTGCGATTGTTATTATAAGGAGATGAAATGCTGTTCTGTTAGGGTGCGAAAAAAATTGTCTTGTCTTGTCCTGGCTTTGTGTTTTTTTGTGTGAAATGTGATCATTAAAGAAATATTTCCGAAAACATACGTCGTTCTCTTGTTTCCATTGCACGGATCATAAGGATTGTGCATGTTGAGGTTCGAACTCGCACCGTTAGGGTTCATAGCCGCGTAACAAAGCCACTAGACAAAAATGTACACTCATTTCCGGAGGTTGTTATCTGGCTTATGAAGTTACCACCACAATAATCCTCCACCAGTGAGTCGATGGAGTTTATCGCGCTAGTTATGGCGAGCAACGAACGTGATTATCGCGCCAGGCGTTATGGCGAGCGACGAACGTTGTTATCGTGTCAAGCGTTATGGGGGGCGACGGCGAGCGTGTGTGAGTGGTTGCTGCCGGTAGATGAAGCCACGACAGCTGAACGAAGGATGCGGTTGTTCTGAAACAAGGTTACCAATGTGCAAGTTTGAGGTTCGAACTCGCTATGTTAGGGTTCATAGACGCATAACAAAGCCACAAAAGTATACACTTATTTCTGGAGGTTGTTATCTGGCGTATAAAGTTACCACCACAGGATCTTTATTCCACCACATAGGAAATTAATTTTTAGAGAGAAAGAATTTCAAAAGCAATGGAAATGAAAGTGTTATTATTAGCATATGACTTTCACTCCAATTTATGAAAGAAAGGTGAAAGTTTGTTTTGACTTTTTCAGGAAAATATCTTGCATACATTCAAAATTTTGATTAGTTATTTGTTAGGACAAAATAATCGAAATGTTACATAGCTTTCTTCAATAATTTTTTAATCCTGTTACTACAAAAAATTATTAAGTCTTTAAAATTTGTATATAAATATAGTTGATTGGTACCAATGTTACCACCATGCAATTAAAAACATTTAATGAACGAATTGTGTTGTGCTTAAAAATCTTTTGAATTAAAACTTGTATGAATTAAATTATTGAAAGTATTTTGAAGTAAAACTTGAATTAAAACTGTAACAATGATGGTCAGCATTATAATTTTTTTTCCAATTCCAACCATTGTAACTTTTTTTTATGTATTATATAAGAGAATTTAACTGAAATTAAATATAACCAATCTGGAAAGAGAATAACAGCTGACCATCAAAGACAACTAGTAATGAAATATTTTCAAGCACATGTGTTGCCCTCAAAAAGTTGTTTGAGCACAACAACAAAAACAAAAATAATCATATTTAGAACCTAACGTTCAATGTTGCTTCAAACGACTTTTTTCTAATATTTTGAATTATATTTTCTCCCATGTTTTTTGTTTGTTTTGTTCTTAGTTCTTACATTAGAGTTATAATTTGGATCTTTTTAAAAAAATAAATATTGTCAATGTAAGTGATTTAATGATATTTCCTATTTACATTTCAATCATTCGTCTGTATGGCTTCTCTAAACTATATTAATTTTACAATATAAATATTTTAATTATTTCTGCGAAATTATTTATTTGTTTGTTTTCAGTTTGCTGTAATTGAGTTAACAAGTGTAAACATAAATTTGTTTGGAAACATTTTTATGCTAAATAAAACCCAATACTGTATTATTTGTCTTCATTTTTTAAAATTCTTTAATCTTACCACAAAGCATATAATACTTCAAAAATCAAAACTGTTGCAAATAAAATTATATTTAATTATTTGTTTCATCCTTATACCGTTTGAGCACAAAGTGCTGAACAACACTGTTACGATATCTTCCCGACACCAACCTACATTCAGAATATAGAAAAAATATAGTGGGACTATTGTGCAATATCTTACGCTATAAGGTTTACAACCTCACTATACTTAATGAGATACGGCGATTGAATGGATAACATATTCTTTACTAGCCGCCTTTGGCGACCAACCGGTTCGCCAATTTTAATGCTCGTTAAAATTTTAATAATTAAATATTTTATATAATTCCTACTTTAATAACTTCTTCATCAAAATATTTTAAAACTTCAAATTTTGATATTCATATAATTCACTCATAATATTATAAAGGCCTTCAGTCATAACGTAATATGTATCTCTCTAATTT
This sequence comes from Argiope bruennichi, assembly GCF_947563725.1. Taxonomy (NCBI): domain Eukaryota; kingdom Metazoa; phylum Arthropoda; class Arachnida; order Araneae; family Araneidae; genus Argiope; species Argiope bruennichi. Next base: position 123,190,252 of record NC_079154.1, on the reverse strand, counting down.
TTTGTTAGCTCCCATATAATTTATGCTTTAAATTAAAGTGGAAATGATTAATCTGCAATTAATATAATAATATTTTTTACTGAAACAAAGCATTTTTTATAGTATGATTACTGAAAAAAGAGTCACTGAACATATAAACCTTATGGGCACTAAAGAATATCTTTCTTAATATATGTAATATCTCAAGAATTTGTCAACAAAATTTTCTCAGATTCATCATGAGCAGGTCGATTAATGAACAAAGTTTAATTTTAAATGCATCAAATACTAAAAAAAGAAACAGAATCTTTTGAAATAATCGGTCGAAAAATGTTAAGTCTAACCTCCTTAGCGTGGAAAAAAAACTGAAGTCTTACTCATTTGGCGGCGGTGAACTGAAGAATTTTTTGGCGGGAAAGTTAGTTTTTAATTAATAATTAAAATTCTAATTAAAAATTCAAAAAAAGGACCCCAGGTGCACATTCCCGACCTCCAAGGTATACATGTACCAAATTTGGTAGCTGTAGGTCAAACGGTCTGGCCTGTAGAGCGCCAATACACACACACACACACACACACACATATTGAGCTTTATTATAAGTATAGATTAAATACATCAAAATGCATCAAACAATTTTTTAGATGTTTGAAGCCTACATAACCAACAAAATGCATTTAAATGAGATAAATTTTCATTTTCTTTGAAGATTTGAATGCAAATATAATTTTTTCTTATAAAATCCCTTGGAAGTCTTCAAGAAAAGTTTTCTTCTTCCTCTTTTTATCATCTCTGATGAGAAAAACACTTTTTCCATCTCTCTATATAGGTAAAAAAAATTTTCAAGAATGCCGAAAAAAGAATAGAAAAAAAATCCTACTTTAAAAAAACTCTTTTTAATCCTTTTGAGATTCATGATCGTCCATCGTTATTGTTGGTAACGATGGCAGAAAATAATTTTTTGAATCCTCTAGGAATACTCCATATTATATTTTCTCCATCAAATGCATGCGCACACAATTTCCTTTGGGGCCGTGGCATCAAGAACAAATATTCTGACGGCTTGAACATTAAAGAAATGCTGGGCATTATTTTCTTTTCCTTTTTTCCAATTTGATATACTTCGATATTAAATCTGTCTACCCACAAGAATTCGCATTTTTTGCCAGTTGCTTGTAATGGTTTTTGGAACGTTTCTTTTTATCATAAGTTTTCAAGAATTGTTTATGGCTGCATTATTTTAGACAGAATACAGAAGAAAATACTGTTTGCATAAACATATATTTTCCAGTTTATTAGAAATATAAAACAAAACTTTAGATAAATATAAGAATAAAAATGGAAGCTTTCGAATGGAAAAATGGAAGAATATTTGTTCAATATTAATAAGTTTACGCATGGTATCTGAGGATATAAACAATTTTTTATTTTAGAAATTCCGATTACAAAAAAAAAAAAAAAAAAAAAAAACATACAGTTTTTACAGAAAGATTTCACAAAGACTAGATAAAGAAAGTAATCTTATTATTGCTTCTAAAGTTAAGAATTAGGAAAAGCAAAATATCACTATTTCTGGATAAATCTTGAAGTAATTAATGAGATAAACATTAGAATATCAAATTAATTTTAGACTTCTAATACTAATCTGATTCTATAAAAGTCAATATTATTTATCTAAATGTCTTGTGTGCAACTCAGAGTGAATTTTTGCAATGGTAATGAGGATTTTAATTAATTAAAAATAAACTGAATTTCGAAGTTTTTCTGCGGTAATTTTTGAAAATATTATTGCAGAAAAATTAAAATTCCATCTTTTCAATATTTTTTTTAAAAAAAAACTTATTTTTGTTGATAATAATTTAATGATCGGGAAAATATTTCTGAATATATTTCAAATATTTCTGTTTCTTCTAAGAAGACACTTTTTATTTGATTTATCTAAATAATTAAGATTCTGCTTGTTCCCTACGTATTGTCATTTATTAAGTAAATATAGTTCTTTTATCGAAAATATTGCAAATAGATTTTGAAACAACAAACCAGTAACTCATTTTTAGTGAGTTTTCATTCTTTGGAAAAATAAACTGTTTATAAATATATATGCATAAAAATATAAAGGAAATGAATTTCCCTTTTTTTCGAATCAAGAATTTCGAATTGCCACGACATATAAAATCTATTACAAGGGTTACTTTCTTACAGAGATAGGAATAACGTACCTTATATTTTATATCTTTCTCTCCCCTCTGCTCTGCTGAAATCAAAATTCCTTAGCAATTCACAATAATCTATAAATGTTTATATATTTTACAGATAAAAGTGGAAAGCTACTCATAAGTATGAAAGATTAATTAATGTTATTCCTTTGGTGTACTGACTTAAATAAGCTGAGAATATTTTTTAAAAGTAATAATAACTTTGTTTCATTTACTATCTTTGTTTTGAAAAGCTTGGTGGTAGTAGTTGTTTTAGATTCTTTTCATTTTTTTAAAATCAATAATAACACTTTATACATATTTGATAGTCAGAATTGCTTTAGGTACGAATACTTCTGTCACAGAAAAGCTTTTTCAAATGTAATTTATTGACATGTTTATTTTCGTTCTCTTTTTGGTATCAAAAATATTTGGTACTTGGAATTATTGGCATCAAATGAAAAAATAAATTTTTAAATCAAGTAACAAAATTCCGAATTTAATCGCTGGGTTTTTTTTTCATCAATCATCAAAGTACTCGATATAGGTATTTGAATAAAAATACATTGTTATTGTGACTTATGACACTTTACAAACCTGCTGACAATTATCTGTCAGCCATTTAAGACGAGTGAGTCCCTCTTGTTTTTTCAGTAGCGCCAACTAGGCCCAAGAGTATGATTTAGGCACTTCATGCGTCACATTCGCTTGCACAACCCCTTTTCACAGGGGAGGCACATTCTCACACCTCACACAGAGGAAGAACAACCATGCTCGAACCCGGAACGCCCGGATGACGGGGAAGACGCGTTACCCCTATGCCAGGACACCGGTAAAAATACAGTAGATGCAATATATTGCTATATTTAAAATGTTTTTGATAGGTAAAAAGAAAATTCTCAGAATTATTGTATGCGTATCGAAGTAATTAAATTTTTGAATTTTATTTTCTATTTGAGAGAAATTTTAGATAAAACTCTAGCCGTCAGTTCAGTATTTTACTTTCTTAATTCCAAGTTCTTTTCAGGAAAATTCAATTTTTCGCCACAAGCACTGAAAATTATAATATCACCGGCAAAATGAATAATACTTATATTTCAAACTTTTCGTTTACGTTTATGTTACAATTTATATTACAAAACTAGCAATATTCAGAGTTTAAAATAATTTAGTGAATGAAAATCATTATTATATTTGATGAATGAAAATTGTTATTAAAATTATTTATTGCATGAAATAAAAGTATTACAGTAAATCATACACAGGATTGATGCACAATCGTAATAGCTGACAAGACATTTTATAGAGACCACAAATCAATAACTAAAATTCTTATGCCCGCATACGATCTGAAAGTGTCACATTTCTGATAATACAACAACAAAGCTTAACAACAACGAAGCTCTGATATACAACAAAGCTTTCTAAAAAATTCTATGGATCTATAATGGTCACATTAAACCGTGAAGCTACGTATAAAATTTTTTGATGTTCCTTAATTCGTGTTTTCTTCGTTTTGTTCTTTGTGCTCATATCTTTTGAAATCAAGTTTTTAAAACTTATTATTAATGCTAATATTTTTCACACTTGGTTTTTTTTTCTTTCAAAAAATCTTAATTCTTTTTCGGCACTTCTATATTCTAACTCACTAGTAAATATATTTTTAAAATATAAATAATGGAAATTTTACAGAGTGGGAAAATATATTAGAAGAAGCAAATTGCATTAAAAGTGAAAAAAAATTCTAGTTTTCTTTTTTCGAAGACATTATGAATTTGATATATTTCTCATTTTGATATCAATATTCAAAAAGCCTTTAGATGCGTACTTAATATTGTGATGAAAATTTATGCTCTCTTAGAACCGAATTTGTAACTGCTCGGGATCATTCGGGTTGCTTTCAATTTGGAACGTTCTATTTAAATTTTTAAATGGCACTAGATGGCGGTTGAAGTCCGTTATAATTTTGAAGTATATCTCACAAAGTGTTGACCTTCAATATATATATATATATATATATATATATATATATATATATATATATATATATATATATATATATATATATATATATATATATATATATATATATATATTACTTGATCTTGTGTATTTAAACATGTAAGCAATTGCACGTGTTCGGTTCTTTCCAGAGGACTGAGTATTTAAATAGTTATGATTTATTTTGCTTATATTTTGACTGAGAGGGGAAAGGATGTGAAATGAGCGAGGATAGAACCTGGGACCTTGTGGTTCGGAGCCGAGTAACATGACCACGATACAAAAGCAATTTCTCGAGTAGCGTAGCTGCTAACTGGCTTATAAGCTTTCACCACAGACTCTCCTTCCAGTGAGTCGGAGGTGATACGAACGGTAGGGCTGTTGAGTGGTGATGTATTAGCTGTTGATTCTAATGCGCCTGTACCCATTTGAGTAGCGCCAAGTGTTACGGCCAATGTGTGGGAGTGGTTGCTGATGCTGTTGCTGCATCAAGTGAATCTGACGAATTTGTTTGCTGTAGGTAGAGGGCACCACAACAGCTGTAGGAAGGTTGAAGGTTCATCTTTCGAGGTCACCAATGTAACGGTTTGAAATGAGTGAGGATAGTACCTGGGATCTTGTGGTTCGTAACCCAGTAACAAGACGACGATACAAAAGCAATTGCTCGGGTAGCGTAGCTGTTAACTGGCTTATAAGTTTTCACCACAGATGTAATGCTTATTCGTTTATGTAAGAGGAATAAATTTGTCGTTTTCAGTTTCGGTATCGCTACATAGTGTTTTGTTTGTTTTTCATCGGTTCAATTTTGTCTTCCCATTACGAAAAGGCTGAAACACTTAATAATCCAACTTGGCATTGGACCTGCAAATGCGGGAAGGCATTGGTTTCTGTTCTACGTTTCTACATTTGATAGATTTATTGCCATAAACAAACGGCTCTCTAAAAGTGCACGTGCGATTTAAAGAGACCCAGCGTTCTTGTTGAATGCTTTTTTTTTGTCTGGAAAATATGGGAAAGTGTTTTCAGATGACTGTTTGTTGGGAGAATTCTTTATATTTATAACCTTGTTTGAGTGTGTATAATATTTATTTTCGTGGGTGTAGTTAAAAATTGAGTGTTTTGATTATTTTATTCATTTCTATTAATGTTATATTTTTTATATCAATACATATTAAGTAGTAGTATATTACAAATGTAATGATTTAATTGTCAAATTAAATCATTACATTAATATAATGCAAGATTTTTAAAGTAGTGACTCACCAAGACAGATAAAAGTCTCTTACCTTTACACGGAAAGGAATAAAGCTACGTAAATTTAATCAATGAATTCGATAAATGTTCCTGGGAACGGAATGATTAATTATTTCCTGGCGCACGTCTAATTTATTAATTAATGCACTAAGAGATAATTAAGATTTAATATCGCTGACTCTTCAACAGATCTTAATAATTCTTACTTCGAGGAACAGAAATAGAAATAACGTGTTTATGTCTGCTTTAAAATCAGCTTCTTAATGCATTTGGATGATAATGAAAGTCACAGATTATTGAAATCAGAAAACTTCTGCTTTTATCAGTAGTGATAATATTTTTGTATCTTATGCAGATATCGGAATTAATATATAGAAATGCCTGGATTATTTTATTAATTTAAAAAAATACTTCTTTGCATTTAAAATTGCTAATAACTGTTTATTCGAATGTTCAAATAACATAGTATTTGTTTTTGAATTTTGTGAGATAAATGAAATATAAAATCAATTTAGAGAGAGCTTAAAGTAATTTAGAAGATCATCTACAAATGAAGAAGAGGTGATATGTTATTGTAAAATTATGAAATCAGGTCATATTTGTCTCTTTAATTTCGGATTTAAATTATATGAATTGCACTTTGAGCACTTCTTATAAAAAGAAAACTTTTTGAAGACATACATTATATTTAAATTAAAAGATAACCCTAGATTTATTTTAGAAATGTTTTAAACGGTCATTTTTTTCTAGTCATATTATGTTAAAATATTTTTAGGCTTGAAATTAGAATAAGAAAATGGATTCATTTAGCTAATTAGATTAATTTGATTAATCAATTAATTTTGTTAATTAATAATTAAGTAACAAATCAAGACACATCATTTTGTGTGAGATAAAGAACTGAAGTGTCTTAGTTTACTGTTTTACTAAAAAAATGTGTCAGAACTTATGGTAAACTACATAATTTCATACAAAGATTGATATATTTGGTGGGAAGCATACTTCCCACGGCCCAGAAAGGGTTAAATAAAAAAATAATACTTCTGAAAAGTTAATATTTTGTTTTTAACTTTCATGACGGTTTCTTACTTTTCATACTTAATCAAATGATTGATAGATTTTCATTAAGTAAGTTATCTACATATAAAATATATTTAGGAAAAGTAAATCAGTTTTATTCTTTAATATTGTAGTATGCAAATTCATTAAATCAGTTAATTCATAGTTTTATTAAACTCTGAATAATAAAATTTTTCAAATAAGATGTAAAATGTACGAAATTTACATCATATATTTCGTTGAAATTTATATCATATATTCAGAGAAACTTATTTTCAATAACAAAGCTATAAAATTAGGCACTATATCCAAGTAAAACAATGAAAAGAAATATAGTATTTATCAATCTTCGTCAGAAGCTTAAAAAGTAAATCTAAACTTTTCTGAGATATATGAATGTATTTAATTTTTTGGTATAATATCAAAAACTTAAAAATTCTTTCCGTTATTTTTTCATCTAAGTCGCGCATTCTTCTCTGTTTTAGATTTTAAAAAGTAAAAGAATTCAATTTTTCTATCCCATCTTTTAGCATCAGAAAGCTAAGCATTATTTCTTTAAAATCCCCTTGCGATTCTAAATTTACGACTGTTGGTGATAGCAATGGCAGAAAAGAAAATTTGTGTTACCCATTTCCTGTGTATAGTAAAAAATATTTTCGACGTTGAAGAAGGCAAGCACGCAGATTTTCTTTTTGAACTTTGGTATCACGAATAAAATTCATATGACTTTCTATAGAAGAAGGATGTTGTGAACATTTCTTTTTTTTTCCATTTTGATACATTTCGATATCAAATCTACTAAACCACAAGGCGCGGAAAAATATTTTACGGAGTTGTTTATGATGGTGCTTAGAATGGTTCAAATCATAATGCTCTAGGGATTGTTTATGATCGAATTATTTTAGATAAAATACTGAGGTAAAATGTAATTTATAGAAGAATGTATTTTTCGGTTTATTAAAATTCGAAGACCAAAACAAAACTTGCATTGAAACTGGCAATGGAAGCTGTCAAGTAAAAGCAGATTTCAATAAATTCAACTCAAGCAATGTTGAAAAATATTTATTTTTAAGTCTATTAAAGGTGATGCAAGTACACAAAAAATTTATGAGTTTACTTATTAAATATGATTGCAAAGCTATGAGCATTGTAGAATACATTTTTTACAATCTTTCTTAAAAGTGATACAAAGAGGAAGTATTGTTATAGCCGAAAAATTCTATATGGAGACTGATAAATCTCATTGATTTATGCCTGAGTCTGAAATATTTTTTTGATCATATCAGTTTGCCTTAAAATAAGTAAGAAATGTAAATGAGTACTAATAATGTAAATAAGTAAAATAATGTAAATAAGTAATAACAATGTAAATAAGTAAAAGAATGTAAATAAGTAAAAGAATGTAAATAAGTAAAATAATGTAAATAAGTAATAATAATATAAATACGTAAATGCAATGTAAATACGTAAAATAATGTAAATACGTAAATGTAATGTAAATACGTAAATGTAATGTAAATAAGTAAATGTAATGTAAATAAGTAAGCAATGCAAACAATTAAGAAGATAAAATTTGAAGTATGATTTTTATTAGTCAAGCTGTAAACCAACATTAACTGATGGATTGAATCTGTCGTGTAGTTGACTATGTCCCTGTATGTCTATTCTAAAGCGAATGAAAGCGATATCAGCACAATAAAGATATATGGATTTTAACATACCGTCTTTACATCAGAAATAAATACATTTTAAGATTAAATTTACAACAAGATGTGTATTTGTCTGTTTGTCTCCCATATTTTCTGAGCACGATAACTCAAAAATGCAACAAACAAAATAGATGAAATTGAATATTTTCTACTCAACTAATAAATCGATTCGAGAATTTGCCTCATTTTGGAAAATGCTTTCAATAAAAATTAAGAATGTTGTTCCAAATGAGTCGAATTAGATTATATTTTCAGAGATTATATGCCAAATATTCTTGTAAAATTGACAGTTCATATTTAAGACTTAAATGGCCATTTCATTTCAATTTTATTCTGAAAATTCTACTAGCATAATACTGTGAGAAATGTTCATTATAATATATATGTTCCTTAATTGTGGGTTCATAAGAATAAAATATAAAAATGAAAGAGTATAATGAAATTTTGCAAATTAAAAGATCAGTTCTACTTAGAAATTTAAATTCAATTGAATTGTATTAGAAGCAGCAGGAATATTTGTCATTGTATTCATGGAATAATAATGATTCCAGCATTTTAAAGAAAAACTGCCCAAATTGTAGCAATCAGCGATGCTACGGTATTATGTCATCAAATTCTGTCTCACAAAGGCAAATGCATTACAACTAAATTGTTTTTTGGTAGCATTATATTTCGACGTTCTTGATTTGCTATAATTTAATTAAAAATTTGATACAAATAAAGAAGAAAGTGGAATGAGTTTATTATTACATTTTTAAAGTTAATATAAATAATAGAAATTATACAATACAGTTTAATGGTTGTTCCGTAATCATTAAATTTTGTCAGAAAGTCTCATGATTTTATTTTATAGCAAATATAGATATTTAAAGAAAAGATCCATTTTAAATTCTTATAATCGTTAATGCTACGTAAAATAAGCCTAAAGATAAATAATAAAAAATCTTTACAACAGAAAAAAATTTAAATGTTTACTAGGCACAATCTAAAGATATGCTCTTTTTAAAAAAACAGCAGAATGGAAGAATTCTGTATTCTTCGCTATTACAGAAATTTCAAATTGATACCAATGCTACAATTTGAGATACTAAATCATGAAGATATTAGAATACCAAATTATGGAGGATACGTAGCAAAAAAATTCATTTTCCCCTATCACCACAAGCTTTATAAATAATTTAAACTTTTGATTAACACTACGCATCAATTAATATTATCTTTAGTCTTTGTCGAACATATTCGTTAAATTTCCCATTCATGGGGTAAAATCCTTTAAGAAAAGAATTATTTTACTTCATAGTGAAATTTTGGTGAATGGTTTATCCAAGTCTTAATATTGTTAGTAATTTCATAAAACCATCCCTTTTCGCAAATGTTGTATCTGAATATATGAAACATCGAAAAAAGAATCAAAAATATTGAATTTTTATTCTAAAATATGAGAAGAAAAAATAAATATTTATATTTTTATATTCTTAATTGGATAGGCATGGCGGAGAGAAATATTTTTTATTAAAAAAATACGAAACTGTAAAGATTTCTAATTATAAATGTCGATATCGCATTAAAAATTATTAACATTTTGAAAACCTCTCGTGAATAGTCTAAAATATAACATTAAGATAAAAAGCGCAAAAAACATTTTTCAGGCATGTAATTCTCATATCCAAATATGTGCTCTTCACCAAACAGCTATTTTGTCGAACTATGCGAATGTTCACTAGTTGGATCAAATGTAAATCTTTATAAAGTGTAATAGTTTAAATTTGAAATGGAAATATTCTTGGGACCTTAGATTTCCAGAAAGTTTATTGCATTCGCTCTAGTTCAATTTTAATAAATTTTTTCTTAGCTCCGAAACAGATCAGAAAATGTCTCCCATTTTGTTTCATATTATCCACCAATGATGTCACTAGTACTAATTAAGAGTACTGGAATTGGCATTACAACAGAAACATTTTGAATTGTGGGATACCTCTTTCTGTTTTATAGTTTTTACTGTAATTTTTTTTTTACCTGAATAGCAATTTAGATCTCCTTAATTCGTTACGCTTTTGTGGACACTCGTTTCGAATAACGAGACTTGTGACAGGAAAAACGCTCTGTGTTTTTTTTTTTTTTTAATGATGAGTTAGGATTAAAAATAGAAACGAACAAGTCTTACGTCTGATTTGATTTATTTTTGTAATTTTTGTAATGAATTTCAATAAAAAAAAATGGAAATTTTTAGAGAGTGATTATGGAAAATGGACATACTACAGACTTCCCAACTTTCTAAATGATAGTGCATTAGCAAAAATTAGATTTTGTGACACACGCGATTTATATTATATAATTAATTGGGATATTTTTCTGCTTTTTCAAAAATCAGATTTAAGTTCTATAGTTAAATTGTTCCTAATAAAATCTAATCAAACAAAATCCATAGATAGTTTAAGTAATTAGTTTTTAATTTAACAATTTTTTTTCTATTTGCTTTTAGTATACAATTACAAATATTTCCAGTAATATAATATATAAATAATAATATAATACATTATAAATTTAAAATATACAGTACAATTTATGTAATAACATATAATAATAATATAAGATATAATAATAATAATAATAATAATAATATAACATGTATAATTTAATATATATAAATTAATACATATATAATTTAATATATTATATACAAGTTATGAAATTACCACATGTTAACATAAACATCGTAGAAGCGCTGCTATTTTTGCATAATAATATCTATCCCAAATGAAATTATAATTTAATATAGCATATAGTACCGTATGAATAATAGTTTCATGTAAAAAATGAGTTTGTTTCCAATAAGAATTCAGTTACAGCTTTCGTACATGCTTTTATTGAAAAAAATGTTTTTAGTAAGGAAGTAAATAATATCATTGTTTTTTTAACATCATGATTTCTCATTTATTTGAATGTTACGAATAAAAACAACAGAAAAAAGCGTTTCTTTCAAATAAATATATAAAATTTCTGTTGACTTGTTAAAAGTTTTACTCTTTAGCATACCGTAAAAAGAGAAGTTATTCAAGAACAAAACTTCCTAAGAATAACACTGGAACTAAGTTATCTTCAGTTAAACTTTCATTTTAACATTCTGAAATGCATCAAATGGTGCTCTTAAAATAGAAAATCTCCTCAAAAGATAATTTTTTCCTTCGATAAGAAACAATAGTGGACATGAAACAATGCTATAAAATGTAAATATAATATATTTATTTGCATGTATGCATATAACAATAAACGTCTAACATTTGTACAGTGGTGACCAAAAGTGTGGACATTTTTTGAAAGTTTCCTGTTTTTCAACTTTGTGTGCTTGTAGCATATATTAATTTTCACTTAAATACAAATGTTTATATATCAAATTGAAGGTAATTTATTGTAGAATTTAATAACAAAAACGGTATTATAATATCTGTATTACAAAAAAAGTTACGCTCATTTTAGTAGAACAAACAAACACAAATCGTTTTGAATAATGACATGTTTTGCAATAAAAGCGTACTAGCCAATCACAAACACTGTTCTGAGGACCCCATCAAATGTCTGTAACTATAGGTTAAGTTATTTGGTATGTAAAATAGTTATTGTTGTGGAAATATTTTGCGGAATGATGCATACAAGTACAATAAAATATTCAAAAACAGCAATACTCTATTTAAAGTCCTTTTTTCTAATTAAACTACTTTTAAACAATGTCACCAACAAGAAGAACTGATTGGACATCTACAAAAAGAAGCCGAATTGTCATATTGAGAGAAATTATACTCTCTCATGCTGAAATTGCAAGACAAGTTGGTGGTTCAGTGACTTGTTCTGGTGTACGAAAGTTCTGCTTAAGCTATTAAAAAACGAAATCAGTGGAAAATAAGGCCAAATCAGGCCGAAAAAAGTGCACAAGTGCTACTGCCGATAGAAAAATTAAACGGCTATGCCTTCAAGATAGAAAAATTTCATCAGATGCCATTAGATGTTAAATGAATGCAGCGGGTATTGCAGTAAGTTCAAGAACAATAAGAAGAAGGTTATCAGGATTTAGACTACAAGCTAGAGCTCCAAGGAAAAAACCATATTTAAATCAAAAGCAACGCGAAAAACGAGTTAAGTGAAAAGAACACATTAAATGGTCAGAAAATCAATGAAAGCAAGTAATCTGGAGCGATGAGACTAAAATATCGCTCTTTGGTAGTGATGGTAGAAAATATGTGAGACGTAGAGTAGGTGAAGGACTTCATCCTGATTGCATTGAAGCAACTATAAAAACTACAACAAATGCCATGATCTGGGCATGTATTTCTGCAGATAGTGTGGGCCGAATTCAAGTGATTGATGGCATCCTGAATGCCAAAAAATACATCGAAACTGTCCTGGAACCAAAATTGATACTTTCCATCAGGGATTTCTTCCCCAACAAATCACCATTTATTTTTCAGCAGAATTCAGCTCCATGCCACACAGCAAAAGTATGCAAAGCATGGTTTCAAAATAAAGGCATAGATGTATTACCATGGCCAGGAAACAGTCCAAATCTCAATCCAATTGAAAATTTGCGGCAACGTTTGAAAATTCTTGTACGAAAAAAACGTCCCTCCAATAAAAGACAACTTATTGAATCTATAATTGATTCTTGACACCATGTGATTACGAAAGATGAACTCCAAACACTCGTTCACTCGATGAAAAGACGCTGTGAAGCTGTCTTAAAAAATAAGGGTTATCCTACTAAGTATTGATTGTGTAAGTATCACTTTAAAAAAATGCAAATCTAAGATAGATCTTACTAAAATGAGCGTAACTTTTTTTTGTAATACAGATATTGTAATACTGTTTTTGTTATTAAATTTTACATTAAATTACCTTCAATTTGATATATAAACATTTGTATTTAAGTGAAAATTAATATATTCTACAAGCACGCAAAGTTGAAAAACATGAAACTTTCAAAAAATGTCCACACTTTTGGCCACCACTGTATATTAGAAAGAAAAAAGATTAATAGATTCATCGTTCTTCTTTAGATTATCCATAAATTTGCAATCGAATCGCTTATTTCAGATCCAGGTCTTTTAATTTCATTCTGGTTGAATATCAAATTTTTGGCATTGCTATAAATAAATATTTGATTCTCAGTGAGTGCTCAATTTAAAATCAAACATCACGTTCGTTTATAATGTTTTATTTGTTGTTAATTGGTATGAAAGAAATTAATCAAGTCTTCTCATTATTATTCTGAGTTTTAAAGATAAGATAATGAGATAAATCTTTTACTACCAGAATACTCCTGTCCAATTAAATTTTTAGATATAAATTTAATAAATCGTAAGAAATTTTGACAGATGTCTCTTTTCTTCCGCTTTATCTTAATAATTTGTTTCTTCATTTAATCATATAATTTCTTAATTTGTGGGAAGCAAGATTATGAACGAACAAATATCTCAAAATTGAAAAGCGGAAAAATGCTATTAAAAAAAAGGAAAAAGTTATAGAATGAAAGTTTATAAAAGTAAGCCACGTTGCTGTGAAATCAATCTTCTCTTCAGAAATATTATATTCTTTTGACTTCTCATTCATTAATTATAATCTCATTTTTTTTAAGTATTGAATTTTTTTCTGAGATAATTATATCTAAACGAATCATTTTGATATAATTATCTCAATTCAAGAAATCATGTGAATGTAAGTTAGAATATGATAAAAAAATCTCAATGAAACTTAATAATTCACTTAAAATGAATAAAAATTTATTTCTTCTTTACAAAATACTTTTCAATTATATGCTCAAGATTTCAATTCAGTATTTTTAAATTATATGCAAAGATTTCAATAATATGTTGCACATTATTTTATCATTTAAATAGTTGTATTAAATGTTAAGAACGCAAATTTTGATCATTGCTAATATTTCTACCCATTTTCTCCAATAAAAATTTTTGTCCACAATTTTATTTCAGTAAAAGAATGTGATGGCTTATATATCCCAAGGTAACTCCTATAAATAGTTATCAAATTTTAAGAAAGAAAATGATTTAATTGAAACGCTTTTTCCACTTTTTAAATTTCTTTTTCTTAATAATCAATAGCATTTCATTTCAAAAGAAACAATTCAAAAATGATATTTTATGTGCATAACCAATTTTTTTCTTAATTATGTCATCTCAACTGCAATTTATATGATATTTATTTTTTTATATGTATAAACCATTATTAAAATTGTAGTGTTTGTTTATTTGACTATAAATATTTTATTGTCAAACATTCAAAACTCTTCTCTCTCTCTCCTTCTCTAAACTTTCAAAATTCTTCAAATTTTAAAGTGTTGTAAGGTATCTTATTATAGTAGCAGTAAAGTTAGTAAAAAACTCTTGTTCCAGAATTTTAATCGGGAAGGATTTAGAAAAAGACGTTTTTATATAACTTAATAAGTTAATTTCCAATCAAATTTGAATTACATTTGAAATATTTTTTCTACTTTCAAAATACATATAACATAATAATCATTTCAAAAGTATTTTCTTTTAAGAGAAATTTTACATTTGTTCTTATAAACCTGAATTCATGTTCATAATATTGTCTTAATCAGATGATTATTTGAAATATATTTTAAATTTACAATTTCATTTTTATTAATAAAAAATGATTAATCTTAAATTAATTACGTTTTATAATTCTTAAATTAATGAAATTAATTTTATATTTCTAAATATTTTAAGGACAGCCAGAATCCATAATCTAAATATGAAGGAAAATGTTCGCTCTGTATATTAATAAGAATAAAAATCTTTTTAATAAATTTATTTCAAACGAAGCATCTGAAATTTCCACTCGATTCCTTTCTTTACGGTGTCTTGCAAAATAAATTTATATCACGCAAATGTCTTATATAGCACAGGCTTTTATACGCTCCAGTGGCTACACTTCCAAATTCAATTTGTATGGTAAAAGAAATAAAGCTTTTTTTTTCTCATGTAATTTCATGAGACATCTCGGCTTCATTTGAATACAGTTTGAAAGGTTTTACTTTTGAAAAAGTTCGGCTGGCAAGAAGCAATCTGCAAGATTTTTTTTTTTTGAGAATTCCGGCAATTTCTTTTTTAGCTAATTTTTTTCCACCGTTTAAATTTTCTGGTAAAATTTCTTATATTTATTATTTTACAGAACATTATATTAGCATGGAGGAACAAAAATTTGTTTATATATGAATTAATTTATATATTTGATTTCAAATGATCAATTCATTATAGTTTTAAATATGAGACTTGGTTAAGCGCTTTTATTCACAATTATTATTATTGATTTTCTTTTATAAATACACCTTTTAATTTAAAAATATTACATGCGATACCAATATGCGAGTTCACGAATAGATTTAACGTCACGGAAAATTTTTTGTTTAAAGAACTATTCAAAAAGCATATATAGAAATGAGTAGTCTATCTAAATATTCTCTTGGTTTAGTTAAATATTTGGTTTTCTTCTTAAATTTAATTATCTGTGTGATACGAATGTAAATACTAGATTAATAGGACGGTAAATGCTACATCAAGTATGGGTGAGATCATATTTCTTTTTTAATAAAATATGCATAATTATACGTATGGTTTGTTTTTAAAGCAGAAAAAAATGTTTGTTTCTAAAGCTGTAAACATCAAATAAAAACATTCAATGAAAAAGAAATGTATTTTAAGATTTTTTTTTGCATTTTTAAAAATTTTTCTTGTTACGTTCTTCACAGATGATCTAGTTACTAAACACATTTTTTTCGAGTTCGAAAAAAATCTAATAGGGTTAATTTCTGAATAATTATTCAGCATAAATATACAGTTAAGATTATGATTACACTATTAATCTTTTTAGCATGCGTATGACGAAGTAAGCCTAGTATGAAGGAAAAAAAAAGTTCTAAATATCAAGGGAAAAAAAACTTATTACAGAATTTATTGGATATCATTGCAACATGTTTTAACATAAATAGAAACAGAAACACACACACACACACACACACACACACACACACACACACACACACACACACACACACACACACACACACACACACACACACACACACACACACACACACACACACACACACACACACACACACACACATATATATATTTATAAAGAATTTCTTTCACATTTCGAATGAAAAAAAAAGAATCTCTAATCTGACAGCATCAGGAACGACATAGAAAAGCAGAAAATTGATAGAGCGATTCAGAGAAATGGATAGTATAAACTTGTCCGAAATAATAAAAATCTTTGATTTTAAAATGGGAGAATAAGAAAACTGTGTCTTTCATTGTATTCACGTCTTGAATATAAGCTTTTTTCTAGCTGAAATAGGTGATGAAAAGGAGAATACCAGTATATCAAAACCAGCGTGCACTCCTACTATGAATATAGTATAATATTTGACATATTATAGATGATCTGTTAAAACTAAAGAGTGGTGCAAGTATTGAGCCATTTTAAGATCTTTCTATATCTAACACATTGTTAAATTCGATATGTTAGATATACAAGGGGTATTCAGAATGAAAATGTACGAAACAACAATTTGGGTATAAATGAAGACTTTATTCAAATTATACACCATAGGCTTGTGCGCAACGATCCCCTTGTTTAACAAGCCGAAGGATTCCTTATTCCCAAAATTAATGTGGCCATGACGAGACTCAGTCCTTCACAGCGTCTTTGAGTTCGCCGTCCCAGTTGAAGAGCTTCCCTTTCAGATGGTAGAGCAATTCCCACTTGAACTAGGCCAGTTGCGCGTGTGTGACGCTGGAGACGTATGGACGCGCGTTATCATGGAGCAGAGCCACATCCTCCGTTAGTAGCCCCGGTCTTTTATAATTGATGGACTTGCGTAATCTTCGGAGTATCTCACAGCATACATCGAAATTAATGGTTCTTCTGTGCTCGAGGAATTCAACAAGTAGCGGATCTTGGACTGTGACGCTGGAAGGACTGGGCTTCCTCACGGCCTGAAGAAACATCTGAAAGGGAAGCTCTTCAACTCGGACGGCGAACTCAAGGACGCTGTGAAGGACTGAGTCTCGTCATGGCCACAGGGAACAAGGAATCCTTCGGCTCGTTAATCAATGGGATTATTGTGCTCAGGCCTATGATGTATACTTTGAATAAAGTCTTCATTTATACCCACAGTGTCGTTTCGTAACTTTTCATTTAAACACCTCTTGTAGAATTATCTTATAATATCTGATACATTGTTGGGATCAATATGTCAGATTTGAAAAAAAAAAAAATTAAGAAATACATGCCACTATTGGAATATTGCACATCAGTTGCTTTTAATCTCCTGAATTAAAAGAATGAAACAGGCAAACAGAAAAGGACATTTATATTCATGAGAAATGACGAAAATATGCTGTGAAGGACAGTAATGTTGTGAGCCAGCCAATGAAAGAATAATATTGATACAACCAGTTTATGTAATAAGGCATTTGTCAAGATTTATGGGTATCAAAAATGGTTCCAAATGATGCTTACAAGAATGTAATTCAAGGAATAAAATAGCATTTATAACCACATTATATATAATTTGACACAGTAAGGAATAATTGTATTAAAAATATGACTGTAGATAAAGAATGTAAAAAAATGCATTATTTTAAAATCAGTAAATTTGAAAAATATTTATTATTTTGTAAATCATTATTTATAGTAATTTAAATAATTGTTATTGTATTTAACATATGAGTTTTTATATTTTAAGTACTTCAAATCAATTTTGAGCATTTGATAATTAATTAGCAAAAACATGTAAATGTTTAGATGTTCTATTCCATTAATACTTGGTCATCACATGTGAACCTTAAATTATTTCCCCCCAAAATATAAGTTTCTGAAAAAATATTTTTTCTGTGATCTATGATGTGACAGTAAATGTATAAAAAACATGAAAAGATATTTATCTTGGTGTTATAATTTCGTGTTGGAAGAAAATATATATAATTATGCAGAATATGAAGTTTTGCGAGAAAAGTGTTCTTGAAGATATTTCTTTTTTCAAGTTGTAACACCATTCATTGCATTTCAGAAGCGAATTTAAAGCCAAAAATAGTTTACATTTATGAGTAATCTTCAACTCTTTTACCCATCCAATTATTCTCATTTTGCCTTTCATTTAGAAATAATCAACCAGGTAAAAATTAGTGCGTATTTTAATGAAAGATGATTAATGACATAGATTTGAGTTACATCGCCAGCAGGAATTGAAAGAGTTAAAATGATAATAATTGAAAAACCGATAATATAGAAATACTTTTTCAAACAGTCGTGCTATAAATCCTTATTTAAAGTACAAAAAAAAAAAAAAAAAAAAAAAAGCAATCAGGTGACTCTGAAAAAAATGTAACTATGATATCGAAAATTTAAACGATAAGTTAAAGCATTCCATTAAAAATTAAAACATTCAGTACCTAGATATTTCGTCTTTGTTCTTTTATTTTGAATATATTTTTCAACTTTTATACTAACTTATTTATATTCTATTATGCAATTTATCGCATATGTCAGTATACAGATACAATTTGTTTATTATTTATTAACAATTGAATAATCATTAAATACCTTATTTTTGATAAATTAAAATCATAAATTTTATGTTTTAGGTTAGAATTATAAAATTGTGTATGTTTTCTATATCAAAAACTTAAATTTTAATCTTTGTTTTATCACTGCATTTTCCATAATTTTGATTTAAATTATTTATTTCAATATCTAAAATATATTATAAATAGGTTATTAGGAGACATTCCCTCCCCTCTAAACACTTACGTTATTATAACTACTACAATTGGAAAACAGTGAAATAATTAACATGCCTTTAATTTGTTTCATATTTGTATAAAACAGAATTTATTAATCGATTTTACACTTTTTTTTCTGATGTACTGTAACTTTTAGATTTTCATTTCTTATATATTTTTGATCTAAATTTCTCTTTTTAATATTATTAGAAGCTTCAAATTAGTCGATTGATCAATTTTATTAAATTCTAATTTCAGACAAGTTACACTAACTTTTACACTTTTACAGAATTTGTTACTTTCTCACTTTTCTCAAGATTGTATAATACCGAATTGAAAATTAAAGACTAAAAAGCAGAAAACGAAACTATACTTTTTAGTACACTAATGAAATTTTGTTAAAAAAATTTAAAAACTGTTTCAAAAATTGTGTCAAATAAATTTATTATTCATCCTTTTTATTTATAGAAAGGTATAAGAATGTTGAGAATTCGAGATTTTAATAAGGAAAATATTCACTTATCTTTATATATTCTTCAAATAAAGATATAATATCATTTATTTTTTAAAATGTTACATCCTATAAATAGTTAAGAAATGTGAACCTTTATGCTCATTTTTTTAAATTTAAGGCTAGATTTACTTAACTAATGCTGCTCGAAAAAGAAAATAGATATAAAATAGTGCAATTTTTTTTTATCATTCATCGTACATGTCGTTTCAATATAATAATCTAGAAAATAAGTCGACAAATATATCTTAAAATATTTTTTTATGAAAAATAGCCCTTTTACATAAAGTTCTTGCCATCATTTTAATAGCGAGAACCTGCCAAATATATTTCTTTGGTGATAAAACTTGAAGATCAAAGAAAAAAATTTAATTAAATGACAATAATTTTTTCAAATTTTGCAATAAAATTCATAATGTCATCATCGTTTTTACAAAATATTTAATTGTATCACATATTTCTCTTTTTGAAAGCTTAAAATATAAGTTTCTCTTTTTTTTATCTACACAAGTTATATAATAAGAAAGTTAAGTTACAGTGCGCGAAGATACCGTGTATTCGAACAGTTATGCTGCTATTGGAACTATGATATCATGGGACTTGATATCATAGTTATCGCAGTTAGGAACGCTCATATATACAATAAATATTAAATGTAAGGGTATTAAAATAGCAAGACTTTAATTTTTAAGACAGTTAGATACTTGAAAAATTTTATTGGGGGAATCATGGTCATCAAATTAGGCATAAAACATTTATTTATAATTAAACATAACCAATATTTCTAACTAAGCAGTTGGTAGATAAAAGGTGTCTAAAGCATAATCAAAGTTTTCAAGAGTATAATACATAACAATCCTAAAATATGGGCCCTAAAATATAAATTTAAAATAGTATAGAAACAAAATAAAATAATTAAGAGGTGCAATACGTGACTTTTAAATTTATTTTACTTATTATAAAAATCAAACTACTATAATCATGTTAATCATCTATATATATTCTTTATTGATTTGTTTACTAACCAATGTTTCAAAATATGTTCAGATTACCTCTCATTTAAATTTGCAGATATGTAACTTTAATGAATTTTTAAGGATAAAGATTTTTTAGGAATAACATATTTTTATATTGTCTATCAGTTTTCTAGATAAGAAAAATTAAGGAAAAGTTGCTACAGAAATGATTTTTTTTTTCATTTTTTAAAGCTAAAGTAAGAATTTTCAGCAAAAATGTATTGCGTTAATACTATTAAATGTCTATTAAATCTTTAAGAGTAAGCATTATATACTAAGATTAATGAAAAAAAATTAAGGACGATTCAAATACAGAGGTTCTTGGTATGGAATATGGCCCGAGAAAAAGGCACGTTCATGTTTTTAATTTATGAGAAAAAAAAAAAGAAAAAATAATTTAACTAAAATGTTCCTAGAGGAAAATCAACATCAAAACAAGAAATCACACACAAATGTTTTCTGTGTCTCACAAATCGTTTGATGAGAGTTACAAGAAAAATACATTACTGCTTTTTTTCCCTTCTCAAGGATTGCTCTTTTTCCGACATTTTTACCGAAAAGTCCAAAGTATTTTATTGCTTCCAATAAGAGTCTATGATCAAATGTAACTATATTTCTGCTTTGGTTCGGTTGCACTCATACCAATAGAACTAAAAAAATAAAAAAAATTGAGAAGCTGTTGAAAATACTACTTGCTTTGATGTGGCTGTTGTAGGGGGGGATTGAAAAGCACATTTTCAAAGCGAAATATACGCCAGAAAAAATTCAGAATTAGCGAAAAAAAAAATATCTTCAGACAATTTAAAGGAAAAAAATAAAGAAAAGAAATACTTTTTTTTCTCTTTTCTTGTGCAGATAAACTATCTTCATGCATCATTTCGTCTAATGAATGTACAATAAAAATTATGGAATCGTATGCTTCTTGCTAATTGTCTTTTTTTAATGGAATTATCTGAAAACTAACATTTGCATTTGTTGTGGTAGTTTTTTTTTAGTAGTGAAGGAGTATATTATTATTTTCTGATATTTTTGTTGATTTCAATAACATAGGTTACTTGCCAGTACAAAAATTAGATTTTATTTTTTTGAAAAAAATACTTCATTCCAAAAAGAATTGATTAAGTATTAAAATTAATATTATATAATAAACAAACATATGAAAAAGTAATCCAAAACCCAAAGCTTTTGAAATAATCAGTTACTCTATAATGCGTTTATCAAATTTAATTATATACATATATAGTTCCCCCTTTAACCAACTTTGTAATCTTTTAATAAACGTTGATGAAAACCTTGATTTTTTAATATTCCCTTTAAAGTTCTTAAGATTAAATGCTTAAGGCTTTTAAATATCTTCTTTTAATAATTTTATATGAATGTCATTTAATGTTTTTAGGATTTTCACTTGTTTGCTTGATAACCTGCTTTGTAACTTTGATATGCTTTATAATCTGCATATTCGATAAACAAGTACATATCTAATGATTATATTGTCCTTTGAATTCTCCTAAGCTTTCCCACTATTAAATATTTCGCATTTAACTTTAACATATAATTATGAGAAGCAGATATATTTGATCCTGTACCCTTTCACCTATGAGATCCAAAACTAGAAAAAAACCCATAGAGTTGAAGTCAAGACTGTATTGTGAAGTCAATTATTAGGCTGATTGCGTTTTTATGCTTTTGTGCTCACATGTTTTCGAAGGAGTAGACTTATTTGATCAGAAATTTGAAAACTGACATTTTGGTATTAAAATCACATATCGAAATTGATCCCTTTAGTGTACCAAGTTCTGAACTACCGTGTTCTTATGTGCATGAATCAGACAGACACAGATTGGATTTTCACGTGGATTTCGTCTAAAATTAGGTACATATCAATATTTGTAGGAGAAAATTCTTTTATCAGGTTGAGTTTGGTTTCAGTCGTCGTTTCAAGTACACAAAGAAGAAAAAAATACATATTATCCACTAATGTGATTCATAAAAAAATTAAATTAATTACGAAATTTGGTACTTAGAAAGCAAATTGAACTTTGTATGTCTAGCTTATTCCTTCTTTGGATCATTGTGATTAAATCCAGGCAAGGATATATTCACAAAAATCTTTTCGGATTCCGCATGTTAAAAATCTTACAAAACGAAAGCAATTAAATGAAATTACATTTTATCTGAATTGTTCCTCAGATTAACTACGCTGCATTTTGTAGTGGAACTCGAAAAAAAAAATTATGATTTCGTTTTGTAATGTTTTTTCAACCATTCAGTAGAAAGTCTCAATGCATTTTTTTAAAAAATCCTTTTTACTTAAATTTTTAGAAATGAAGCCAGATATAAAAAAGTGAATTTTTATTTGATTTTAGCATTTGGAAATACTAAAATATTTATGCAATGTTTATTTCTTCTCTCAACTTTGCACTAATAATAAGAAGTTGGATATTTGCATAAACATATTTCAGTTTATTCCATGCATATGTTTCAAATGAAAGCTTGTTTGGTTTTGATATGTTTTCCAGATAGGCTATTTTCTGTTAATAACTCGTTTAATATATTATCTAATAGTATTCTGGTATTTAAAATGCACTGAAACAAGATAAAGAATTAAAGTTAAGTATTGCATCTTAATTAAGCTGATTACTCACACAGAATGTCTCTAAAGGTTATTTACAAACTTTATGTGGTACATGCTGCCTGATAATGGAAAATCAATTTTATATAGAAGGCTTTAAG
Organism: Argiope bruennichi; assembly: GCF_947563725.1. Taxonomy (NCBI): domain Eukaryota; kingdom Metazoa; phylum Arthropoda; class Arachnida; order Araneae; family Araneidae; genus Argiope; species Argiope bruennichi. The sequence goes on along the minus strand of NC_079154.1, from coordinate 123,166,992 downwards.
CTTGAAATGCATACAAAAAAAATCTCTGACTAAAAATTTACCCTTTAGCGGACAGAAAGAAGTCACAAAGGGTTTTAACATAAATCCATTAAAGGTAACAACTTCTTCATTTGCATACAAGAATTTTGCAAATGAAGAAGAAATCAATCATTTCATGACTGGACATGTGTATTCACGTATTTGTTCAAATGAGACAGGCATGTTTTGGTACATGCTGTCTCTTCTACGAGCATGTCCACTAGAACCATGTCGCATATTAAGATTATATCATGTAAGATGGACTTCAGTTATTCTCAGAAAAGAATGCATGAGGTTAAGTCGGATAATTATAGTAATTATGCGAATTGTCCATCTCTGCCAACCAGTGGCAAGGGATCTGATGAGGAATTAATTATGTTTCCTTGCTTAACCTGCTATACGGTTGAGCTTACATTGGTTGTTTTAGTAGAAACTTATTTGGAATGTGCTCAGAATACGAAATATTAATTGACTGCTCATGCAGTTTTCATTAAGTATCCCTAAAGAAAAACGCAAATTGCTGCATTGTTCCAAATGCATAATAGTACCAGCCAGAATTGAGAGATTATTATGTTGCGATTCATAGCGTGTCAATTAAGAGAAATAAGACATTAAACAATAATGATTTTTCATATAATGCACATTTTTTAATTTGAATATATTTTAATTAATAAATGTTTAAAAATGATAATCTTAATAAATTAAATTCACAATTAATTAATGAAAAGACGATCTAAATAGTTTAATTACTACTAAAAGATCTTTAAAAATTTTGTCAATTTTTTTTTCTTTTAAACCTCGACAATGAATTAATATGTTTTTTTCTTTATTAAATTATATTTTTATGATAATTAGTAGAATATTAATTCATTCAATCACGTAAATTTTTTCAAATATTTATTTTTGAAAACTTTTCTTTAATACAAAATATATTCTGTGTTTTTTGAAATTTTGCGAACAAAATAAATGTGTCACTGGTGTCTTGTTTGATATAGAATAATTACATGTTTAGAGATTTTGTATTCATAACATTCTATTGTTACATCTTTGAGAAAAATGGCGGGAAAATAAACTATCAATGCTAAAATTCTAAAAATAAAAAGTATGTAATGCAAAACTTAAAAATTGCTATTTGAAGGAAATATCGGCCATTCTTTTGAAGGAAAATCGATCACAAGAAATTTAACAATAACCTACGGCATTGCTTAAAATTGGTAAGTGTCTTTATTTCTTTTTCCGATAATTATTTCGTTTTTTAATTTTTTTTATCATACTGAAATGCGCATTCTTCACCTTGATTATAAAAACGAAAAAGAAAGGATAGTTTTTTTATTGCATATCAGATTAGCGTAATATTGTGCACATTGAATTTGTTAATAACAATGTGTACTAATTTTTTTAATTAGTTGCAGAAATCATATATTAACTTTATTCCAATTTTAAAATAAAATTTCTGATAAAAATTTAAATCTCAAAACGCAGAAAAATTACTAGATAGAAAAACGCAAAGCTATCATAATTTTTTAAAGAGATTATTGACACATTTTAAGATGCAATTAACATCAACAAAAAAAAAATCGTTCCACTCATGTCCCCTTTTATTTATGAGATTTTTAATATAAATTGAATTTTCTGTTTAACAGAATAAATTTGACATATTTTCAAATTTGAATTTATGTAAGTTCTCAGAATCAGTGAATTGAATGATAGAGGAACTAAAGAAAACTATTTAATGATATTCCAATCGTTATTTTTTCAAAATGTCTTCTAAATTATATATTAAATATTTCGGATATTTTCAACCGAAAACAAAATTAGAATTTCTGTGCTGTAAATACAACATTATTTCTATAAAAAAGTGACCTTCAGTATTTAAAAATTCATTTTAACAAACCATCTAGTGCTATCATAATATATATCATAAAATTTAAATTGTTATTCATGTTGGAAATGACATCAAAAGAAAGGCTGCTTAGACAGGTTTTAAATTAAATTGCGCTATTGTATTACTTTTGAAAATTTTCATTTTGAAATCTTAATCATTAAATATCTTTTCCATGCATCTTTCAATAAAACTGTTGCTTCGATGATCTGATGTTAAAGTGTCGACTTTGGATTCCTAAGATTTCCGTTCAAAATTTAATTCCACCTCAGTAACGTCGTATAAGCGTTCTTTTTGAACATTAAATCAATTTAGATGAAATACCTCCATTTGAAAAAAAGGAATCTTCGTCATCTGATCACAGTTCAAATTTACGAGATTTGTTCTATGTTAGCCATCTTGCTGCTTAAAAACGAGAATTAAATATAGCTACACTTGAATAAATAATTTGCAAGATTATTCTCTACGATTCAGATTTTAAAATGAAAATTCTTCCCACTTTTTTTTTATCATTGTTGAAGGAAGAAAGTATACTTTCATTTTATATCGATTTTTTTCATAAATTTTAAATTTGCACCGATTAAGATATTAAAAAAATGATTTTTTTGTCCAAATTATTTGGAGAACCATGATCTTCAACTGCTGTTATAACGAATGGCAATAGGGCAACGTTTTGTGACTCATTTCTAGAGATTTACAACATAACTATATTTTTATCATTGAACATAAGATCATGCAATATTTTTTCGACTCATTTCTAGAGAATTGCAATATAATTAGAATTTTTACATTGAACGTAATATCATGCAATATTTTTTCGACTCATTTCTATAGAATTGCAATATAATTAGATTTTTAACATTGAACGTAAGATTATGCAATATTTTTTCGACTCATTTCTAGAGAATTGCAACAACATTTTTCGACTCATTTCTAGAGAATTGCAATATAATTAGAATTTTAACATTGAACGTAAGATCATGCAATATTTTTTCGACTCATTTCTAGAGAATTGCAACATAGCTATATTTTTATTATTGAACGTAAGATCATGCAATATTTTTTCGACTCATTTCTAGAGAATTGCAACATAGCTATATTTTTATTATTGAACGTAAGATCATGCAATATTTTTTCGACTCATTTCTAGAGAATTGCAACATAGCTATATTTTTTATCATTGAACGTAAGATCATGCAATATTTTTTCGACTGTGACTTCAAGAATGAAATTCGCATGACCTTCCTTTAGAAAGAAAATCCGTGCAATTTCTTTTATTTCCCATTTTGATGCATTTCGATCGAAAAGCCTGTCTAGCCGCAAGCCACAAAAATGCATTTCTCTTGAGTTGTTTATGATGGTGTTTAAAATGGTTTTTGATCCTAATGTTCTTGAGATTGTTTATGACTGAATTCGTTCAGATGAGATACAGGAGAAAAAGTGATTTATAATAGGAAATATTTTTTCGGTTTATTAAAAATTCAAAAGCCAGAACAAAACTTGTGTTCCGTCGAACAGAAAATTGGAAATAGAAGTTTTTGAGAGGAAAGAGCGTCATTAAGTTGATGCCAAACGTTGCCTATAAAATATTTATAAAAATAGAAAATCATATTTATAATTTCAAAAAGTTTTCTTCTTTCTTTTAACTTTTTAACTTCTTTCTTTTAACTTTCGTAATCGCCCAAAATTCGAATTCGAAATTTTGAAATGTTTCAAATTTTCCTGGATTCGAAAAACATATTTTTGATATTATGTCTGTTTGTCAGTTCACCTATCTGTCTGAGAACACGATAATTTAAAAACGATTTGAACTAGACAGATGAAATTTGTCATGAGGATATTAAACTAAATTTGTGTATTTCTATGAACTTTTCGATGGAAGCAATTCACAAAAAGTTTCCCTGTCTAGCTATTCGAGTATACGTGAATTCAGTAACTTCAAATCATAAAGAACTAAATAAATAAAATTTGATACAGTGGTTTAGAATCTAAAATATTAATTATTATCTAATTTTAAATCAAATCTGCTAAATGGTTTACTGTCGGTCTGTACTTTGTTATGCTTGTAAACGCAATAACTCATTAAGGAAATGATTTAATTTATGAAGCTCGGCATTTGATCTCCTATTTGCAACTGTAGTATATATATATATATATATATATATATATATAATGTAATGATATTTTAATATCTAATTTAATCCAAATTAATTTCCTAAATTTTTGCCTGATTCGGCCCATGCCGGGGTCATTCTAAAGGGGTCATGCCGGGGTCATTCGCTTATTTCTTGATCCCATTCCACTGTTGAATCTTTGTAAAAATGATGCGCCATCAGTTCCACGTGTCAAGTGAAAATGATCCCTTCGGTGCCCTTATCAAAGGTCAATACGTGTGTTCAATTGACACGTGGCCGGAAATCACATGTTATATAAGACTAGTGATCATTTGTTTCGTCCCTTCCTTACTTTTGCTTTTGTTCCGGGCTGTTGTGGACGTGTTCTGTCCGCGCCTGCTTGTAAATAAATTGGCTTCCCGTGATGGATTAAAATGAATTTAAAAATGTAAAATGTCTCTTCAATGTTTTCAAACTTGCCTTGTGCTCACAAGAATTATATGCTTACACACACACATTATATATATATATATTATATATATATATATATATATATATATATATATATATATATATATATATATATATATATATATATATATATATATATATATATATATATATATATATATATTTGTGTGTGTGTGTGTGTGTGTGTGTGTAATGATATTTTAAAATATAATTTTAACTTAATTACTTAATTAATTTCCTAATTCTTAGCTTAATTTGGACCATATTAATTTCATTCAATTTTTTTTTATTTCTTTATCCAATTCTACCTATTTTATTTAATTAATTCAACAGAAGCACTGTGAAAATGCAGAAATCAACAGTTCACACGCTCCGAGTGAATGCATAAAAAATTGTCAAGCCAAGTACATTCTTTTAAAAGATCCCTATGATTCCCTTACCTAACTGGACACGTGTCCCTATTAAAATCACACAATATATAATCACGGGGATAAATCTTTCATTACCTTTTCCTCATTTCGCTTTCGTGTCTTCTGCGTTGATGTGTCCGTCGCTTCTGCTTGTATATAAATCATGCCTCCCGGGTTGGAATAAAACGAAGTTAAAAATTCAAAGTGTCTTCTCTGTCTCTGGCCATGCTTTTGCTTAAAAGATTATATAATATAAAAGCATGCAAAATCATATGTCCATGAACAGTAAAAATGATACATTCACACCAGTTATCTATATTCCGTAATTAATATTTACCAGTGTTATGCAGAGCAGTTCACACACTTGTGCGGGAAGGGGAGGGGGGGGGCGAAGGAGAGAATAAGACATTTTTTCGAGAGTATGCGAGAAAAATTTCGGGAGATCATTCAAATTGTTTAATTTTGTTTAAAAAGAAAAATTGTTTAATGTAATGCACATTTACTAATTTATTTTCATAAACATTTATAAAACTATATTGATATATTATTGCAATAAATCTTGTTTAACAGAAAAAGAAAATTTTAATATATTCAGATGATATATTTTTGATTGTTATCAATGAATAACAAAGATAACATTTCGTTTTTTACAGAAGAATTTAATGAAATATGTTATTTTGAAATTGTAATTATGGATTGAAGTTTCAGAAATGAAACAATGTAATTCATATCTTTTTTAAATTCACCCTATCATAATAAAAAACGCATATTCTTCTATCTAAAAGATACGTTCAAACTTATATGTGGGAACAACTTTAAGAAAAGATTTATTTGTTACCCATTCTAAAAAAAAAACATTTTCATTTATTTAACTGCATTGCATTTTATCAACTAACAGAAAAATGATATTTTATTCAGCTTATTATTATTCAAAAGTTTTTAAGAGTAACTATTCAATAATATAAAGCTGTTTTCTCACCGAATTGAAAGACAATTTTTCATTTTTAAAATGATATTTTTTACTAGAAATTAATAATGATTTTATACAATTATTTTATTATCAGATTTATTTATTCTATTTATTTCTTTATCGAATTTAAAAAAATATATATTTATTTTTAAATTTTTGTCTCTTTTTTATGGTATTTTCCTCTCTGTTTTAGAAATTGACGTTTGGAATTAAATAAGCAATTGCAATGTCGTTGGAATCAAAGTAATACTTCCATAAAAATTATTAAATAAAAAATAAAACATATTAGTTTCACTAAAAATTTGTTGATTTGTATTATTGCTCTTGAGTTCCGTTTGAAATTTCGTTATTTAAATTATTCACATTCAAAAATTTTAACAAAAGGAGCAGTGGAAGCTTATGTTTCAATACTATATATGAATTAAATCAAGCACATTTTTGGCTTATGAAAAAAGTTTTCTTTCATATAAGAAAGAAACTTTTTTCGCTGGGAAATACTGTGCGAAGGTCAGCATGACATCAATTAGAAAAGTTTAATCGAAAAGAAATTAAATCTTTAAGCCATGAAAGCAATATAATTTTTATTATATTTCCTTAGAATTTTACTTTTCAAAAATGATCGTGTATTTATATTTTCTTGGTTTCATAAATTAATCCTGTTTTTATTACGATATACAGTACCAAATAAATAACAGACAAATACTCGCTTATTTCTTTAAATGTATATCGACCAATAATGAAACAGCAAGTTAACTTCTGATTTTTTTACTAATAATTATTTTATATATTCTTAAATATGAATGTGTCTGTGTTAAGTTAACATTTTAAAATTAATAAAGTTAATATTTTAAAACTAATATCATTTACTGCTTCAAGAGAATGTTTCTATCAATTCTACTAAAATATTTATTTTAGTATTATCGAAGACAGCAAACTTATCAGCGACAATTACACTATATGAATTCGAACTTGAAAAACGTTAAAAGCAACTTTAGGAAAAAAAGTACGATTTTAGAGATAAGAGAGACGAACTATTTGGGGAAAAGATCTGTGAAGAATCTGTGGTTAATGGAATAATAATCCAAACTCAAAATTGTCCAGCATGCTTACAGAATTTTAACTCAACAGACTTTTTAATATTATAATTAAAATCCATAGTTAATGCATTTTCTTTGCTTTTGAATGAATAACTATAATATAATGAAATAATCATTCAAAATAAGAAATGAAGGTGCATTGATCTGTCATTGTGAGAGTGATTCCGTATCTTACTTCATATCAATAAAAAAATAATAAAAAAATATTTATTCCATGGTTATTTTATTACTTTTTAGAATCAATTGTAACAATCATCATTAAATTGATTTATGAAATACAAAATTTGGCCGTTTAAATTAAGAATTTCTTTCAAACATTTTTTATAGCAATAAAAAAATTATTGCAATTCATAGGCATTTTACACCAGGAAATCTAAATTTAAAGAAAGCTTTCCCCAAAGTGTGTAAAAAAAGTGAACTCTTTTCTTCCAACTTGTTTCTCTTTTATGACGGAATTCTTCGAGAAACTTCTTCTCTTTCGAAGTAGATATCTGTCTCCTGTCAGGATTTTCCACCAAACGAAAAAAGAATTAAATTGTCGGTGGAAAGCAACTGCATAATTTATCAAACTCGCCGGTCCAAGAATGTTTACACTACATCTTTTGTACGCCAGTGAGTCCGCGAGGCATGATACCTCTCCCCTGATTCCTGGCTGTCTTTCACAAGCTGATGAAAATTATATATTCTTTTTTGTTTTCCAATTCAAATTTAAGAGCAATTGAAGGACATGTTCCAATATAAGAAAAATATAATTTATATGGGAACAGAATATAAGCGTAAAATTTATTAAAGGCAATATTTACTTATTGTGTTACAGAAATTTATAAAACTGGAAAATAAAACATTTTCTAGAAATATTACTATATTTAAAAAGTACCTAAAACAGTACGATAAAGTAAGAAGTAATTTATTACATCTCTTTTAAAAACTCTTTTCCATTTCAGTACACTTCTGTCAATGATATTGTGACAAAATTTGTTCTAAAACTTCTCAGACTGAATGACTCAGTGGTAGAATGCTATGAACTGAAACACACAATTTGCCAGTTCATATCTGACTACAGGCAAATTGGTTTATTACTGATTTACTTTGTTATATCTCGTTTGTTCTAGAATGTTCTTATAATTTCTGTATCTTTCTAAATCTGGAAGATCAGAGTCATTTCGTCTTGTGGCTAAAAACAGACGTAAGATTTAGTTCCTTGAATTAAGTCTAGAGTTGAAATTAGCTAGTGTTATTCTTGAATTTAGTTAACACACGGTTTATCTACTCTAACTTCATCTCACTATTTCCGGTCGTGAAAATATGCCTTAATATCGTTTATTGTAAAATCTTTTCAGAGTTCATGGCGAATTTTTCAAATATTTATGTTGCAATAATTGCATTGAACAATTAAATTTTATTGGATATTCTTTACTCAATTACATTCCTCATTTTAGAAAACCGCTGAAGTTAAAATTCAAATTTCAAAAAAACTAATTTATTTTCAGACGATATAATGGAGTATATTCATGACGGTGGCTGAATGCTTATAGAAATCATAAAAATGCTTGACAAAAGACTGAAGATGATATTTATAAAGATGTATTTTAAATGAAGCATTCCAGATATCTTTGATCATCATTTCATTGTTAAAAACTGTAAATAAAGATTTTTTCAGTTATCAAAAGTTTAAAAAGTAATTCTTTTGAAAAGCTTAAAAAACATAAGGAACATTTTCTTGCTGAAATAGGCATTAACATAGATATGCAGTTTCAATCAAATATTACTTTTCAGTCTTTCAGTTGACTTATAAAAATAAAGCCTCTATAAATATATTAATAAATTTTCATTGACTCTCTCTTATTTTGTTTACAATTTAACGCCATTATTATTTATTTTATTCAATCTAGAAAATTTTTAAATATTGATGGAATAAAAAGAAATACAATGAAATAAATAATTAATCTTTGTTAATCTTCAGATAATGGTACTTGAAATTGCCACCACCTAATTCAGAAAAAAAAAATATTTTTAACTATGAATTATTGGACTATTTTCCAAATGAATGTTTTATATAGTGTTTTTTTTAACACACAATATATAAAATACCTTTTCTGTAGTTTTTTATACCTGTTTTTGTGAGGCAGATAACGACCGCATAAAAAAATCGCACAAAAAAAATCCGAAACTTCATAAACAGTTAATGTCGAAACAATGATAGAGTCAATTGGCGTTAAAAGGAAGCATGGAAATATGTTTTTCTTTTTCACTGAAATTCCGTCCTTTTCAAGAAATCCGGTTTTTTTTATGATTATTTATCCATTTTAGATACCTTTTCGTCTTATGGTATCAATAAAATATCGACGACGCTAATTTTTAACAATTCCTGTTGCCAAAACATGAAAATTCCAAAGCATTTCGATAATGCTAACTTCGTATTTTGCTGTGTTTCATCAGTTTAAAGAAAGCTTGAGCTGAACTGTTATTGTTCAAACTAATTAGTTTCTTTTTTTTTTTAATTTTATCTTGAAATTATGAAATAATTCCATGTTTTGTAATTTTAGATTTTCTTTTGGGAAACGTGCGTCAATGCAGTTTGATGAAAATTATTAAATTAATTAAAAAAGAGACATATCACTACTTTTAGCAAAAAATTGTCATTGTTAAATCGATTAAATTTGATATTTGATTTTACCGATTTTATCACAGTTTAATTTCCAATTTCCTAAACCAACACAAATCCAATTTCATAATTTTGAGGTCATCTCAGTGACCTCGCCGTTAAGTTTTGGATTCTGATGCGAGAACTAGATATTTAGAATCCAGTTCCATTAATTATCCATTATGTTTGTTGGTGCAAATCGGAATGAATCGCAGAGAGATGTGATTAGAAAATAACTGGACAGTTTTATGTTACATTAAAACGATAAGTAAGTGAAGGACGAATGACGGATGACCTTGTACATGTCCTCTTATCTACTACTTGTTAAATTTTCACTCCTCCCATATATCGTTCCTCAGAAGAGTAGTATACTAAAGTGAATATTTTCTTTGAAAATCTCAGACTAAACCTATTTGACGTTGCAATAAAGGTACGTGTGTTAAAGGTATATAAAGAATGTTTTTCAAAGAATTTTTGACTGATCAAGTTAGAAAAACTTTTAATGCACTATTATTTTACTGAGTATACTTATTAAGTATATGGTGGTATATATTTTAAACCAGCGATAATTCGCAAGAATTCTCATTTCTCTACGTTGATGGATGTTAAAGGTATATAAAGAATGTTTTTCGAAGAATTTTTGACTGATCAAGTTAGAAAACCTTTTAATGCACTATTATTTTACTGAGTATACTTATTAAGTATATGGTGGTATATATTTTAAACCAAGAATTCTCATTTCTCTACGTTGATGGATATACATAGAAAGAGATCTATCCAGTCTAGACGCCATGCCGTGATTTCTCCATGAAGAAATCAATGCCTCAACAAATAAATTAGTATCTATATGTCTTTTTTGAATAAGTGTTTGATGTACAGGGTGTTTATAACTACACTTCCCCTATAAACAGCATCCTACAACGCAAACTGGTGAACGGATTGAAATTTGGTATATAGACTGTACATGAGATGCGCTCACGGAATTCCGGGGGCAAAATTTAGTTCCAAAATATCTACCAGAGGGCGCCTTTTCCGGAAAAACATTAATTTTAACATAATAAACGACCAAAACGGAATACAGAAACAATAATAACAATCCAGGATAAGAATTATGAGTAATGAAATGTAAAACCGGGAAAAGCTGTCCGTTCTAGGAAAAAAATGTCGAGATTTGCATGATTGAGAAGAACAAAAAGTTTTATGCAAAATAGGTTAGGGTATGAAAAGTTTGCAGACGCTATAATGTTTTATGTCGATGTTTCCGGCTGTAATGATGACGATATCTTTAGGTGAAATTGCGTTATTGGTAAAGCTGCTTTACGAAAACAAGGGGAATGCTTCTGCTGCTGTTCGTGAATTTCGTCGTGTAAAGAACCTACGGCGTGGATGTCTACTAAAGGTATCCGGGCAATAGAATAAGAGATTTGAAGCGACGGGGGCATTAGGAATTCAACCTGGAAGAGGCCGTTGACCTGCGACGCCGGTACTTGTTGATGCCGTCAAGACAGCAGTTGACATATACAGACATTAGTATTTGGGGGCAGTAGAGCACATGCAGTTTCTCGACAGGCTATTCTTACAGCACCGTCCGAAATGTACTCAGAAATATAATGCACTACTTCCCATACAAGATCCACCATACGCAAGGGCTGTTTGATAGGGACAAGCCACAACGTCTCTCATTCGCAGTCAGTTTTCTTAACAGAATGACTGTTGATTTGTCATAACCTTGGTATATTCTATGGAGCGACGAGGCTCATTTCTACCTCAATGGGGCAGTCAACACACAGAACTGCCGTATTTGGGTTAAGTAAAATCTACGAATGCACACTGAAATTCTCCTACATTCTCTAAAGGTGACTGTCTGGTGTGGATTCACGGTTACATTTATCCTTGGACCATTATTCTTTGAGGAAAAAACTGCACGTGATCTTGTTGCATGTTCCGTTACAGGTCGTCAGTACCATGACAAGCTGCAGACGTTTATTGTGCTCCCACTACAGCAAAGGCATGTCCTTACATGAACCATTTTCATGCAGGATGGTGCATCCCCACATATACATGAATCCGTGAAGGAACCATTGCTGCAAAACTTCACAGACGAATGTGCTACTTGTCGCTTCTTTCGTAATCCAGGGCTACCACGTCCGCCAGATCTAAATCATACGATTTCTGGTTATGGGGCTACTCAAAAAGTATGGTGTATCGTGGAGGTAATGCGACGTCGAATGATTTAAAGAACTCCATAACGCTTCATGTACGAAGCATCACAACTGATTAGTTACGGTCTGCTATTGAATACACTACCCATCGATTTGAAATTTTGATGGTAAATGAGGATGGTGAAATGAAGCATCTTTCCCTACATCGTGATGGAAGCAATTAACAATTGCTCCTCTTGTGGAATTTCTATACTTGTTTCTGCAAACTGCGTACTGTTATTTTTTCCTTACCTTTACTTAATGTGATTCGATGACAAGATGATCAGAAACTAGTCAATAAATGTTAATATTGTTTCTGTATTCCATTTTGGTCGTTTATTGTGTTGAATTTACTGTTTTTCAGGAAAAGCGCCCTCTGATGGACATTTTGAAATTAATTTTTTTTATCAAAATTCTGTGAGCGCATGCCGTGTATAGTCTATATACCAAATTTCGTTGCAATCCGTTCACACGTTTACGTTGTAGGATGCTATTTATAGGGGAAGTTTGATTATAACCACCCTGTAGATATTCGTTAAGGAAATATCTATATTATTCGCCTGATATCGTTCCGTGTGATTTTTTGCTCTCTATGATCATACCAGCCATAAAATTATGATGCAGCGGAATTATAAATAAGTATTTGATGAAAGGGAGTTGAAGCATTAGTTCGAACAGTAGCAAATTCGTATGGAGAAAATAGAGATCGAGGAGGGGGAGCAATGAAGGTGATAAAATTAAAGTTGTTAAAAATAAAAAAAAATATATAAGCCTTTAAAGCACTAAAAGGCATTTAGTGCTTTAAACCTTTATGGCGTTTCGATATTTTCTAATCATGTGTCGAGTTTTAAAATAGCGGGATCAATTGCCGTCTTCATTACCTGAGAAAGGTTCGAAATATCAAAGACAACCTTAAAATTGTACGAAAGCAGCTATGAAATAAGGTGTTAGTATTAATTAAACTAAAATTCAGATTCCGAAATAATACATTTAAATTCTAAGAATGTAATCATAAATAAATGCTTACCACTAAATTGCTCTGAGTATTTCTAATTTTTTAAAAAAAATTATCTATTTTTCACAGGAATAATTAACTGAATATCAATAGCGACAATTTCACATTTTAATTTGTGTGGTGTTTAAGTCCTTAAAAACTATATCAATTACTTTCGTTGAATTATTATTTCTGAAAATGTAAGAAAGTGAAGTACTTTAAATTTAAATACTACATCAAGAATTTTATTTCATCTATTAAGTATTGCTTTTGTTTTCAGACTTATTTATCACCTTTCAAAAACCTTAATTTTGGTGTGAAAATAAAATAATAGTTTTGAATATTCGCTTTTGCTACTTGTTTTGTTCATATATATGAAGCTTCTAATCCTTAAGAGAATCTCATTCATTTAAATAATTAAGAATGTCTGAGATAATCAAGAATTTTTTAATTACTCTCATAAATTTCTTCCCTATACTAATAATGTTTTGTTATCACAGATTAAAGCTTACTATTTATATGTTTAATTAAATTACTTTATAACAGTAACTTTTCTAAAAAAGCATTTTTTCCCTTATGCAATAGATAATTTGAAAAGCTTCATTTATGATAGAATGTGCTTTTCATTACGTTCAAGGAAAAGCGTTGCATTTAAACAGAAGAAAAAACACATAATTTAGAGAACTCATTTACACATATTTTCGTTTAAGTTAATTTGAATGTTTGTTTTGTTTCTTAAATTTATGTTTCATTATAAAGTCTATCGTTAAAATGCTATATGAAATTTTAATTAATTATAACTTGCATTTATGTAAGATACTCAACACAGCAAATTTGAGGGGTATGAGCTCTTTTAATAAGTTATGCATAAAAACTACTTTTAAATTTGTTGTTGATATTTCCTCCCACCTACCCCCAATTCGACAAGAAAGTAATGGAACATGTGGTATCACAAAGAATTTAATTGAAAACAATTCGACTTTTGTTAATAAACTATTTTAACAATGGAAAATTTTCCTTTGCTTTTTTTATATGCATACTATTTGTCAAATTTATGTGCCATTTTATTTTATCAAGTGCTATTTATTACATTTACAAGTACAGTAATGCCTTGAATAAAATTTTAGAAATAATTATAAGACAAATTTTTGTTAATAAAAATGGAGGATTAAGATTTTTTTTTTTTTTAATAAAGAGAACAATTTCTGAATTCACATTTTTGTTTAACTGCAGACTAGTGTACGTTAGAAGTCCTTTAGCGTTTGTTTCTTATATTTGTTACAGTTTCGCCAAAATATACAAAGAAAATATGGTAATAGTAAAAAAAAATTGATATTTTAATGAATGTAAACATTTCAATAATTTAAACTTCTTTCCTTCCACACAAATGAAAGATTACTATTTTTGAAACTACGCCTATTACTTATTATATTTTTTTATAAAACCTGTCATTCAAAAAGTAAAAATCCAATTCGATGAAATCTAGCCTACTGCCATAAAAAAATTCGTCGATCCACATAACTTATATACTTGACATAGAAGTTATTTGCTACAAACTTTGCACGAAAATTTGTTTTCTTCTTATTTTGTAAATAAATACATGTTCTCAGTTTTCTTAATTTACAAAATTATTTGAAATTTCGTTATAGAACAGGCTTTTCATAAAAAAAAGAGGCGAACTTTATTAGTTCTTATTGAAGTGCAATTTGTCCACATCCATTTAATAGCTGATTGGTTCCTCTTTTTAACATGAGGAGAAAATTGTTATTTCTATGTAATAACCTTTTTAAACAGAACTGGATATATCATTTTGTTTCAAATAAAAATTTATTTTAGGTATTGGATCGCCTGTTTTAAAACTGCATAAAGTCGTCTGTAGCAACATGATTACATTTACGTAAAATTGAAATATTTATATCAAAGAATTTAAGTCAGACATTCAGCATTAGAATAAGGTTCGCCTTGACAATCATTTTCTGAAGCATTCTTCAAAAATTCTTGGCATGGTCATTTTGTTGCCTTTAAATTATTTTACAGCTAATTGCAGCTTTCTGCAACTTTGTACATTTTTTATGCATCATGAACTGAATATAGACAACTCGATCTTTGTTTGAAAACTCTCTTTTCTTTAAATTTTATTTTTACATAAGTTGATATTCAACTGAATAAAACAGCTGATTTCAATAAACAGATATATTAGAAAAAGTTATAATTCGTAGTAATTAGTTTAATCTAAAAATATTTCCATCAATTTATACATTAGAAAAATAGTTATAATTTGTAATAATCAGTTTAACCTAAAAATATTTTGATCAACGGATACGTTAGAGAAATAGATGCAATTCGTAATAATTAGGTTAACCTAAAAAATAAAAGCTATGTAAAAACCACTAATAGATGTCATGAAACACTGGTTTTTATTGAAGGCTTCGCAATTATGCGCTACAAAATAACTTGAGTCTGCATTCGCCAATAATTTTCGCTTAAATATTCACTTCTACTTATTATTTTGGAATAAATAGAATACAATTTTTTTCAATATCGCCACAAAATAAATGCAAATTTCTACATTGTTTTGCCAAACACCATACGAATAAAGACTTAATTCCGCCAATCTATCTTTTGTTTAATAAAAAAGTATTTACATGTTGGTTTTATGCCGTACATTCAGAACATCTTACCTTCCACAATTCTTTATGATTTTTAGTTAAGCTCTCTGAGTGCGCTTTCTAGCGAGGAGATTTATCTGTTTTTTTCTTATAAAATAGAATAATAATAGAATAAGTAATAGGCCAAAGCTTACATTTTCGTGGCAATGACTTACATCTCTTAAAATAATGAAAATACGAGCAGCGAAAAGAATTTTAATAGAAATATGACGGCATTTCCTTTGTTTTAGATATTAGGAATTTCCAAACCCTCTTTTTTGAATGATCAAGAATACAAATAAAAATAGCACCTAATTCCTACAAAAATAGTTTCCAATGAAATCAGATTAAAATCTCAGCAAACAATGAACAAGTAAATGCCAAAGAATGTGCATTTATTTTACATTCTTTTGTTCGAACTAAATAATTTATTCCTGATTTCTTAAGCAGAATTTGTTTACTTCAAAATATATTTAAATAAATAAATAAATGAGCAAGATTTTATTTACTTTCTATACTTATTTCTTTATTGATAATGCAAAAGCCCTTAAGTAGATGGAAATTTATTTCAAAATATTTCATGAAAATAATGGTAATGTCCTTATTTCTTTCCGTTTAAGGCGTTATATTCTTTCATAACTAATCATGATTATCATCTTTATTTTTCCTTATTTAATGGAGAACACGAATTCCATTATATTTATTCCTAGCTCGGTTTATTTCTTAGGGATAAATGGAATTAAG
This sequence comes from Argiope bruennichi, assembly GCF_947563725.1. Classification (NCBI taxonomy): domain Eukaryota; kingdom Metazoa; phylum Arthropoda; class Arachnida; order Araneae; family Araneidae; genus Argiope; species Argiope bruennichi. The sequence continues at coordinate 123,150,799 of NC_079154.1, read as the reverse complement.
GGAGCAATACATTCATTAATTTCATATTCATAGCACAAAATAACCTAAAGTATTTTAATCCCGATTGTAAAAAATTTTGTTCAGCAGAATGTATATTCAAAAGAATTGCATGACCGGTAATATAATATTCATATGAATTATTAGAGCATTTACGTATGCGATCAATTGTGCGGACTTGTAAAGTCCGCACAATGTTAATTTGTCTTAAGTAAGTTAAACTATACGCATGTGGCTAGATTATATACTTTTAGTTTGCCTGGTTACTTTTCAGAGAATCTCACATTAAAAAATCACAAGGAGTGAGATCCGGAGAGCGAAAGCAAAGAATTGTAGTTAAATTAATATTCGTCTCTAAATAACTTCATGAAATTTATGGAATATATAATCTAAAGTTATTAGGATCCTTCTTTTTTTTAGACACGTCAAATGGTAGGTACTTATTTCTCGCAATTCTGAGTATAAGCAATATAAACTCAATTAATAATCAAGTTAACATAGTAATTAATTATTCAAAAATTACCATAATACCAAGTATTACCATAATATAATACCAAGATAATATTAATGGTAGAAATTATGATTTCTGTGATTTTTCGATTAACTGACGTGGTCATTGTTTTTTCCATATACAACTCCATATTGCAAAAGGAAGTAAAAGCTTAATTCAATTGAAAGAATCCATTTATTATTATTTAGCAATAATTACCATGTTTTATTGGCAAATAATGAGTAACAGCATAACGGATTTTGAGATCATTTCTTTATAATTACAAATTATGTTTGAAAGGCTGCTAAAATCGTTGTCACATAGTCATTGAGTTTCAAACGAACGCCAACCTTTGTTGCATCAATTCATAGACTCAATTAGACTTGGGAGATTGAAACATATATTGAAGGTTACCAAATTAATTGACTAACTGATCATTCAACCCTATTAAACATTTTTAAGGGCCGGGATAGCCTGGTTGATAGGGCGTTGGTTTGCGAGTTCGAACCCCGCGGGCCGAAGATTCCACGCGTGTTTAAATCTGTCGTCATCACAAAGTCCTCCATTCGAGAGTAATATCACTGGGGGTACTGAATCAGGGGTGAGCGTTCTCTGATTCAGGTCTAAATTACGATTTTCGGATGAGTGAATGAAATGCATGAATGAAGTCCGTCCTGTAAAAAGGTTGTGACGTGTGTGTAGCTAAGTCGTACTCTTGGCGCTAGATGGCGTTACTGAAAAAACAAGAGGCGTACCCTTGGCTTAAAATCACTGACTTCTACAGTCAGTGGGCTTGTCTATGACAAGTGTCATTAGAAACAACAACAACCAACTAATTTAAAACACTAGGGGATAGATTAATTTTAAAATGGTTTAATAATGTAAAGAATGAAATTCCTTTTCCAAATTTATTTCGATACACATTTTTTTTTAGTTCAAAGAATTAATCTGTCTGCATATGTAAGACAGAAAGACTTGTTGATTTATCTTTTCTTTATCGAAAGTCTGTTCTTAAAAAGTAGATTTCATTCAGCTATACAAGTCAATATTACAAAAGCGAAAGACAAAACAAGATAAGTCTATGAAAAGCATACAATGTTTTAATAATAATAAAAAAATGTTCGCGTTATTAAAAATTGCTTCCTAATTAGGTTTAGGGAACATATAGATGGGCAATGAGAAACAAAAAGAAAGGTACAGTTAGTTCCATTGCTGAATTAAATTGGTAAGTCAAAAAAAATTGAGAAGCAATGCTTCTGATAAAATCACTACCATTTAAATAAAGGGTTTTTGTAGTAATCTGTCTTTAAATTGTCAAACAGTATTATAAATCATTTATTTACTCTTCTGATAGGGTCTCACACATTTAATTATAGGATAAAATTAAAAATAGCAGGTCATAGGTGTAGAGCAAATTTTAATACAGATCTTAGTAGAAAATTTAGAGCTATTTAGAAATTAGAAAAGTTTAATCCATTTTCTCTAGTTTCAGTCTTAAAATCATGTAAATAGAAGCTTGATAATTTGCGTATTTCAAAATTGTATTCCACTATTGTTATTTATGTTTGTGTCGTAACGTTTAAAAGAGAAGTATATATGAGTCTAAATATACAGTTAATTTATATGAGGCTTGAATGCAGTTTTAAGAAAGAAATATGAATTTATTGGATCTCTTTCACGAAGAAGTTTACTGTACAATTCAGTCTTAAGACTATCAATTATGTGTAAACGAAGAATTTATGAACAAGGAAAAGATTAAAATGAATTCTGTTTATCAAAATTAGCAAGAAGGATTACAAAGCATGCTTATTTATATATACTAAATATTTTAATTAATAAAACTTAATAGTTTAATTAATAAAAATTTACGAATATTATGATGCGATTTGTTGTCGTTGCCTTAATTTGGAATCAACTTTTTTTGGAATAAATAAGAAAGACTGAAACGTCCAACCATATTATATATATATATATATATATATATATATATATATATATATATATATATATATATATATATATATAAATGCCTTTTTTAAATATCTTATTACAATTTATATACCTTAATCATATATTACTGGATGAATTTATATATTTTATTATATATTTATTATCTCAATTCACGTATCTTAATTTTATATTACTGTATTTGATGAAGTTTAGACTAATCAATTGAACTGAATTATATTTTTAAGTCGTTTGATGAACATAATTTATTAAATAATAATAATATTTAATTATTTTGGAAAGAGTCAGGATAGGCAAAGAATGTTTCATTGGAAAAGAAACATAATTTTGAAGGTTTTCTTAATAGGTTACGTCTTTTCATGATATTATTGTAAAAATATTTGTAAAAACATTAAAATATTTGTTTTATATGATAGTTCAAACAGATAAGTAATTACTGTATGTTTCAGTCATCTGCATCATCATACAGATAAACATTTCCAGAAGTTTTATTGGGGGATAATGTTTTTGTTTATCTTCTTTTCTGTGGTTCTAATCTAATCCAGAATTGGCATTTTAATTCAACATATTATTTATTATTTTTTATGCACCAGAGATCTATAAAATTGTCTTTTAAACTCTGTATATTATTCTAGAATGTTTCTTAAATGTATTATAAATGCTGAGTCTAAAAAGTTGAGGCTAACTTCTCTATTCTTCCGCGTTGGATTGCTTTCTTGGCCTTTTTGCGTGACATATCATAGTACTTATAGCTTTTTTTATAAGTATTTACTGGAGGGCATACTTTTGAAATTGGTTTTATCAGTAACCTACGTTTATAGCTTTCTAATTGTCCAAATATATATTTTATCTCTGCATTTACATCTTAAATAAACTGGGGGAAATTCGTTCATTTTCCGGTTTGTTCAAATTGAGCGTTTTATTCACATTAATGCAGTCATAAATAATTGCTGGAACATTACGATCCAAAACCAGTTTGATGCAAACATAAACAACTCAGAGAAAGGTACACTTATATCGGATATTTAGAGAGATTTCAAATTTAATTAATCAAAATAGAAGAGGAAAAAATAATACTCCGAATTCCTTTTCATTGTGAAATGCTTTTCTGAATGCTATTTATAACTATAAATATATTTATATTAGTTTTAACTACAATGCTATTTATTGAAATATAAAAGAAATAATTTATATCGAGAGAATATGAAATTTAGGTCATTGAATGCAATGATTTCATTATTTGGCAACAAAAATGGTTCAATATCACAAAACACACAATAATTGTTTCTAAAACGCAGTTCCGTTTTCTACCCCAAAATTGTCTATCTTGACACAAGAGATTTCTTTTAAGAAAAAGGAGGGTTGAGATGAGTCCTCTCACAGAAAGTTACGGGTATTTAGTTAAATTATCTTTTTTATTTTAGATGAAACAGATTATTAAATATATAGATATTTTAAATAAAATTCAAATCTATACTACAATTACGATAAAAAAGGACAGTTTATGAGAAAGGAAGGAATTTTTGATGAATTGCGTTTGACTTGTGAGCAAAAAAAATTCCTTTGGCGATCTTTGATGGATTTGAAAAGGCGTTATCTCCAATTTCTATGGTCTTAAAATCTTCTAATATTTTGGTAAGATTATCTGATGGTCGAAAATATTGCAAACGAACGCAATAATATATCATTTTTAATAAATTAAATCGCACAAAAGACGTTTTTTTGCAGGAATCTAACAAGTAAACGCTTCAGTTCAATTTTTTTCTTTTAAAATTTCAATTTAAAATGTATATGCACCAAATGTCAAAACTGTTAAGACTTTTTAAATATTAAATTCTTAAATGTAGTGGGAATTAACATTCTCTGGTGTGATAAAAAGCGAATTTCCGTGCGAATATTATATATATATATATAATAAATTGTGAAGCTGCAGTTATTAGTTGAAATCTATGATGCTCGTAAAAAAGTAACGATTTAATTGATTCTATATATATGCGTATGCATAGAATCACTTTAAAATATTAATCTTTGAATTGGTTCATCATCACTATATAGTGTCATTATGATGTCTTTACATTGCATTAGAAATCTAGAATAAAAGTGAAACTACTAACTAACTTTTGTGCTTCTGTTTTTCAGAAATATTTGGATTGAATTCAACAGGTTTTAGATCCCAGAAATTAGCATTATTCAAAAATTGATGTAATTTTTGCAAACATAATATCTTAATTTTCTAAAACGAACTTTCTAATAAAATCTACATTCATTTCGAAATTAGATTTCTAGCTGCTTTCACAATTACATTCGTAATTTCAATGTTATCATTGTTAACTGATGGCCAAAAGATAAATTTCTACAAAAGTTTTACACAGATTTTAATATCAAAAAAGGCATTTATTTTGAAATATAAAATTCTTTCGTAAATATTTCAGATTTGTTTGCAATCTGAATTCTTCATAATCAAATGAACGTTTTTAAAATTTTCAAGTAAAATTTATCCATTAAATCTATTGATTGAGGAAAAATGAGATAAAACATTATCATTTAATATATTGGTATATCTATTGATTGATAAAGTAAAAATAATTAAATCTATTAAGTGACAATGGTATGTATATATGTGTGTGTGTGTGTGTGTGTCATAACTCTTTAAAATAAAGAAAAAGGGGGAAAAAGTAATATATGAATTGTTTTCAGTGTATACCATGATAGATGATAATTTGTAGGGAAATACGAAAATATGTTTGCAAAATCTTTTACAGAGTTATTTGAAAAGTGTGACGGCTGAACTAAAAAGGATTAAGTATAAGATTAAAATTTATAAATAATAGTAATAATAATTGATAAATATGAGTAAACTATTTAATAAATATGAGTAATTAATGTACTTCTATTGAAACAGTGTACTTCGGAAAGAATATATCTAGTAATAATGACAAGAAAATAAATATTATTACTAAAAAAAAGGTCAATGAATAATGAATTCATAAAATCCTTAATCCGTTTAACAAAGCAAAAGCATTCAAATATAAACAGTAAATCCCTTTGCCTCCCCGAATTCTTGTTCTTACAATAAACAACATGCAAGAAGGGATAAACAGCAGAAAGTAATTAATTTAAATTATCTGCCGAAATAATCCTGCGCATTTATTAATAACCCGGACATAAGCGACGAAATAATTAATGACTCCGTTCTCTGATACAGCTATCGAAATATCTAATTAATTTTAGGCCGCTTAATTAAATAGTTCGAAAAGAGAATGATAGCTTCATTTACCCTTGTGTGCCTTGGCGCGCAAAATTCTTTTTGGTTGTGCTGCACAATTAATTGGATAAATATGTCATTTCTGTAATTAGCGACAAATATCAATTTAGACTTCGGCGATAGTGATGATTTTAATCCCACTTGACATAGCTAGTCAATTCCATGAGTCAAACACTGATGATGAAATGGAATTGGATAATATTTTGTTGATCAAAGAGATCTTGGAGCATCCATTTAAATTCAAAGTCTGACTTAGCTCCAATTACCTTTCTGAGAATTTTCGATGAAAATTCGCCTACATGAGTTAGCATTGAATGAAAACTCGGAAAACTTACAGCTGCTAGACGAGCTCTTAATTACGTTCTCATCAATCTATAATTCATTAATGAATGCGTCTTAATATCACAAATTGCGGTTAGAACACGTAACACCTTTCTGCTGATTCGAGTATCTTTAACATGTAAGAGTATTAAAACATCAAGTGATCTTTAGGAAATGAAACTGAAATGCGGTAATTCCCAATCCTGCTCCTATTAAGCATACTTTTCAAATGAATGTCATATTTTTAAAAACTGAGTTGATACTTTAAAAAAATCATTATCTTAACAATTATTTGTTATTGATTTAAACATATTTTATCTATAATATTATTTTTCCTTTACCTCATAGATAACAACACCAATCAGAACTTAGTTTATAACTTATGAGATTTAATTTAAAATGATGTAAGCTTATTCTTTCAGTGCTTGAATAAATTTAAAAATAAAAATATTATTTCAAAATTGGGTGTTGAGCATGTTTCTGGAGAACTCATCCTTTTATACAATCATCACTGAACACTGTTTTCAGCGATACCCCTTTTCTGAATTTCTGAAATGAGTGTAACTTTTCTTGTGTGTAATCCTGTTCTGCGTGAATCATTTTTTATTTTTATATATAAAAAAGCTACGAATTTTTCGACAGATTTTTCTGCTTTCATTGTGTAAAATTAGCATCAAACCGATTTTTTTAATTTAAAATATGTACTTGCATTGTATATTTTTTTGTATTAAAATTATAAACTCACATTTACTCTAATATCCAGCTCTCTTTGATGAGCTATATAGCAATAATGAAATGCAAAAAATATCCAAAATTCAGCCATACGAATAATATTAACAAAACTCTTATCATTACAGATATCATACAATATTTATTAAATATTGCACAAAATTGAATAAATATTAAATAATTACAACAATGAATTACTTTAAAAAACGTGCAAATAAAAAAAAAACTGGTACTTGAATTTTGCAGATTTCAAGTAAGTTATTCCGCAATATCCAGTGAAGATAAATTATTATTTAAACTTGAAAAGTAATATCTGTTTTAAAAGGGATCCACAGACCGAAAATTCAGGCTATTTAAGTTGCTAATTTTGTTGGAAAGATGAACTATAATGATAAATTTCAATTATTTTTCCGAAATAATAATTGCATAAAATCAAATAAATATTTTTTAAATGAAAAAAATATATAAATACATAATACAAACAGACTGCACAGGTTTCTAATGATATAAAATACGAAGGAGACAGGAATAAGTTTGTGATATTTAAAACGCACAAATAGCTTATGTTATTGAAACTTATATCTATATTTATAATTTAACACCACCACCATATGCTCATAAGAAAGTTGATATATAAAATACCATGTTTTATTTTATTAATTTTTCTATTTATTTTCTTTTATTATATTTGATGAGTTTTCCGTTCATTTAGAAGAATGATTTTCCATTACCCGCAATGAACAAGCATTCCTATTTATCTTTTTGAAATAGCCATCTATACTTATATAAAGCTCAATGTGTGTGTGTGTGTGTGTTGGCGCTCTACAGCCCGACCGTTTGACCTACAGGTACCAAATTTGGTACATGTATACCTTGGAGGTTGAGAATGTGCACCTAGTGTCCCTTTTTTTGAATTTTTAATTAGAATTTTAATTATTAATTAAAAACTAACTTTTCATTTTCCCCACCGCTAAATGAGTAGGCTTAATATTTTTCGGCCGATTATTTCAAACGATTCTATTTATTTTCTTAATGTTTGATGCATTTAAAATTAAACATTGTTAATTAATCGATCTTTCAGATTCATTCTGAAGTACTTTTGAATTAAAATAAAAAAGAATAAAGGAAATTAAAATTTTCTAATCCGCGTAGCTTTTCCCCAACTGGCGTAGAAAAATTCACGCCTTTGCGTTACCGTAACTGGAGTTGAAAATTCACGCATGCGCATTGTGTTCCGATTGTTGACAACTATTTTCAACGGATGAGGACTAGATTTTAATTATTTTTTTTATTAAATTTTAACGAACATTAAGATTGGCGAACCGGCTGGTCGCCAAAGGCATCTAGTATCAAAATAAGTTGTACTTGCTGCTGCTGTTGCCTCAATTTGCATTCGTATTAAAAAAAAAGCTTTGCCTTTTTTGCATTTACAACACAGCTACTTTACAGTTCCATGGTTTTCCTGATATGCATTATTGATACGATATTATAATTAATTGAAATGTGCTTTTTCCGAGTGATATTATAACAAAAAATATGCTTTCTTGAAAAATAGATTCATTACTACAAAAACTAATTAATTATATATTATTAGAAAATCAAATTTTTAATGTAGCTTATATCTTTAAAAGAAACCAGGCAATAAATAATACTTACTCCCTTATTTAATACTGCATTTGCGAATTTTTAAATTATAATGCGGTAAGGCTAGATTTAGTCAAAATCTCACTATATTGACATCTTTTAATAAATTCGTTATATCAAAATTCCAGAAGGAAACTGGCTTTAAAGAAGCTAAATAACAGAGATGATCATTTAAATATTTTTCTCCTTGGAATAAAATAATGTAAAAAATGATGCCTTTTGAAGGCAACCATAAAAATTTTGAGTTAAACTTATTGCTTATTTATCAAAATCTTGAAAATCTAAAAACAGATTATATCAAAATCTTTTTCTAAAGTAATATATTCATCATAATAATCATATTAGAGCTTTGAAAAGATTGCTGACAATAAAGTATTTGCTGAGCATTTGAATTCAAAACTTTTAGCATCTCAATTCTGTCTCCGAATGTATTTTATTTATTTTAATTATAATTCTTTTCGTTTAAAAATGATTAAAGAAATGTTTAGAAAAACATGTGTTTAAATTAAAAAATAACTCACTGATTGGAGCTATCCTTTACCACGTTTTATTATTATTGCAATGATCAAAATAATGAATGATATAATTCAACACTTCCGAAATAATCTTACAAAAAATCTCACAAAAATTGATGTTCTCTTTCTCATTATACAGGATCTTGAATTTAAACAGAAAACAAATTTAATTCTTCCATTCATTTCTTGCGTGATAAAATAAATATTTTAAAAAATCTGTAGCTATTCTGTAGGTATTGTTTTATGTTAAAGACAGTGAAATCAAGTATTCTAACATTCGGCTCTTGATAATTAATTAAGACTGTTTAGCATTTTAGGATATATTTTAGTAAAAGTAATCACTTGATTAAATTTTTTCACCAAAATCTAAATGATTTTTTCTCAGATACAAAGAAATTAATCTATCTCCAGAACACCACAGTCAAGCATTGCTTGTAGAAAAGCAACCTAAAAGTTTGCTTCTATTACAACATTCATTTTTAATTTTAGTTTATGTTAATAAGCATATGCTAAGCATATGCTTTGAGATTCACACTAAATAGAACTATTACACGCATTTTTGGGCATATTAGTCTTTTTTTTTGCTTGTTGCCACTTCGCAATATTTATATTATTAACATTATTCATAAACCATCGCTAGAATATCAAACACGTGCATTGCATTTAAGAAAACAGCTTAAAACTGTACTTCTACCATATCATTTTTAACTTAAGACTAAGGAAATATATTCACAAAGCTAAATATGTGCTTTGAAATTCAGGTTTAATGGAAGTATTCTATACATTTTTGAGCACCTTGTTCTCTTTTATGCTTGTTGAAAATCACAATATCTGTATTACTAACATACTTCGTAAACATTTGTGAATACAGGTGATGATTATTCAAAAGAAATGTTTTAAACAAATTATATGAATGAATGTTAACATAAGATATATAAAATGAGAAAAATGAGAAGATATTCCAAATTCTGGTCTAGATCATCGTATCACTATAAAGGATTAACTTAATTTGTCTAACCTTATAGAATTTTAATAATATTGTTACAAAATTTTTCTATACAGCAAAATACCGTCGATCAATCGTAATGACGCAGCTCATTTAATCTCTAATAGTTCAGCAGCTTGCTTGCTTGCTGTCTAATCCTCTCCAAATCTTTACTTGTCGGCGACTCCGACTCCTCTCATACACAACTTCTTCCGCAGCTTCAGAGTGCCTGTCTTTTATAGTTCCGGGAGGCGGGTCTAGAATCTCCCAGACCAATCGGGGCGTATCTGAGTGTATCTTGGTTCCTACTGGATGGATCTTGAAACTTCTCGAACTTTCCAGTATGATCCATTTTGTTGCCAAACTCGCCAACTTCGTTGCCAAGTCGCCAAATGGTCGCCAAGCTCAGCATACACAGGACAGATCTTACAACGGTCTTTCTTACGATGACACTAGTCGTGCCTGGTAGCAAAATTACAGATTTGTAACAATATGCTCTTAAATATGCAACAATATTATGCATATAAATATGCTTTTAATACCATCTCAAGGTACCCAATATAGACACAATAACTTAAAAAATAAAAAGCAAAATTGTAAAATTGTAAAATATAAATAAAATTATTTTTAAAAATTTAGTACAATTAGATACAAAAAATCCAAGATCCAATTTTAAATTTTAAAATGGTACAAAATTACTTTTTGTTGATACACTCGAAAATATCAAAAAGTTAGCGCTTGTTATACTCTAGTGCTATTAGCTACGTACCAAGTACCGCAGTTGCCTGGTGGTAAGGTCTCGGCTTCGGAACCGCAGGGCTTCTCGTGCGAGACCCGATTCCACCGAAGAACCGTCGTGTAAGCGGGTCTGGTGCAAATGAAACCGTCCGGGTCAAACGTTCTCCCGCTGGTGTGGTGCGGTGTGGAAAGGGAAATGCCAGACTGAGGTTCAACATTAGGAGGTCCCACCCAAAATAGCCCTAGTGTTGATTTAAAACGGGACGTTAATATAACTAAACTAAAACCAAGTACGTGCAGAATTTGGAAACTTTAAATCCAACAGTCTTCACTGTGTAGAGAGCGTTTGAGCAATTTTTCCATTCTTCAAATTGCATGACCCACCACTCAATGATATAGTATAGGCACAGTGTGTATAGTGTGTAGGCACAATGTCATATTTTAATAGGCTTGGAAACAAACCGAAATAATTTAGTTTACAAATTTTAACTATAATATTGCTCATAATTTTGTTTGGTTTTAGTGTAGATTTGGGTGCCATTTCGATTGGTGATAAATTTCAGCGATGAAGCACTACTTTTGGTTTCCATAATGTTTTGTTTTCATTGACGTTACTGTTGGGCTACAGACGAAAAATCCCCTTGGCGTAGGTCATTGCGTAAAAAAAAAAAAAAAAAAATCGCCACAAAAAAAATCAAGGGGCACCCAATTGTAAACTTTTACCTTGTGTTCTACCCATGGTAGAGCAAAAATATTTTTCCTCATTTTTTTTTTTTTTATATTTGTCCGATATTGGGTACGACCGGAGTTTAATCCCCTGCTTGACGCAATTTTCAAAAATCGCCAACAATGGTCTTGCACCGTGTTTTGCAATATGTTCAAAAGCGAGGGAGCAGATGCCCAATCATAGCGCAAAATAAAGGCGAAATATAATAGGTTTGCCAGTTTAGAGAAAACGGAGGTTGCCAGCTTTGGCACGTTATTGCAACTTGGCGAAGAAGGGGGTTAAACTCCGGTTCAACCCGATAATGTACCCAATGATCGTTCAGTTCCAGTTAACAAGTTTTTAAACTTCACTGGTCATTCGTTCAACACTGAAAGCTTAATCTTTCCATTATGACAGTGCACTTTTCCGATCGGCCTACTTACGATTCAAAAACTCAAAGCCGCACAGTGAGAACATTCTTTGTTCATATCTCCAGTATCTAAATATTGTTTCATTCTTTCACGTTTTGCCACCAATGCAGCAGCTTCGCGATCAAAAATTTCTTTTCAAATTATCACATTCCGTTCAAAATTTTCCATTACTCGGAAAAAGTAAGCAAACGGGAAAGCTATCCGTTAGTGTTGCCAAAAATTATGTGTCTAAAAGTAGAATTAACAAAGATTGTTTTAAAAACTTCATTTTTTTTCTTTTTAATCACTAATAATTCTGTCCTGTCCAGTCCTGTTAAAAAAAAAATACATTTTTCCTTTTCAGTCACTATTTCACCTTTAAGTGCAATATAAATATTTACTATGGCGCAATAATATTTTTAAATAAATATTTCAAACAATGCTTGGAAAACAAATCTCAAATGTCATGGGTCAGGTGACTCGTTACACACCAATCACAAAGCAAATAAAACTCAAAGTTTACAGGCACTTTTTTATATAACAGATAGATAAACGACATTTAAATATTCGAGTCAATATTTTCTTTAATTCCCTACTAGATTGCAACGCTAACTTCAAATAAAGAACTAAATTAAAAATCAAATGACAGTTAAGATTTGAAGCTGTTTGAATAATATACATTTTCTAGAGCACATATGTATACAAAATTTCAATTCATCAGTAAATATAAACATTCCTTTGCAAAATGTTATCTAGAATTGGAAATATATAATTTCAACTTTGCACTCATAAAAAAATGCCAATTTAAAAGTTATATAATATAAAAATATTTAATCAAGTATGAGAAAAACTTCTAAAATTAAACTTTAGCAATTAATTATTCAAAATTTCGATTACAACGAATGAATATATTAGGTTGCAATCATTTTAGACACAAAGCGCAGAATATTATTATTTTATATTCCAAAGCCTTAACTTTTGATATTTTTCTTTCCTTCTAAACTATTCATATGAAGAATTTAATGACAGAAAAATGCAGAAGATTTTCAGAAACTAAGTAGCTATTTTGTTTCAAAAATCAATTAAGTCCTCGCTCCTTTGGAAGTATTTGGAAGAAATAATTATTATGACTCAAACAACGAGAATCGATCAAGAGCAGACCAGAGGGAATTAAGAAAACTCTTTTGATAAGGAGAGATCCTTTCTCTTCCTTTATTTTTAATTAAAACCTTCTCAAAGTTTCTGAAAAATCAACGGAATATTTCGACTTCCATATTTCCTTAACGAGAAATTGGAGAATTATGAAAATTTAATGAGCTTTTAATGCGTCTTATTCAGAGAGAAAATATCTACGATTTATAGAATAAAAGAATTCAAAGTTTTGGCAAAAAAATAATCCGGATTGGAAAAAAAAATCGTAAGATTTATATTCTTAAGGATTGGAAATTCACTTTATTAAAAAAGATTTACTTTGGGAGATTTGAGAATAATTAAATTTCGCTTAGAAAACCTTTTGAAGAAACAAAACATTTTAAGTTAATCTATTTATATTCTTAGATAAAATAATATAAATAAAGGAAATATTATATTTACTTATTTTCTTAAAATCATTGAAGAACATTTGATATAGTACCAGTATCCTGATGATTAAGTTAAAATGGTATTTGTTCTTAAAATCAATTTAACGTTACAGCTAGTATTTTTAAGCATTAAAATAAGTATTAAAAATTAATGCTTATCTTAAAGTAAAAACAAAGTTGTCATAAATGTTATTACTTTGAATTTGAACTATTTTGAACATTTTTTTTAATCAGGATATGTGTCTGATAATTTTTCTACAAAAAATAAACGGATTCTTCATTGTTATCAAAATTACTTGAAACAAGTTTTTACACGAATTCTGTCTTAATATTTATTAGAAAATTTGGATCTGCAATGAAATTCCGTTTATGAATAATTTAAAATGTAACACAGACCCATCTGAAAAATCGCCACTTCAATTAAAGCTTCTATAGAAGGAACAATGAATGGTATAGTCATGTAGTTCAAGTCATTAAGTTATGAGAGATGAAACTTAATGAGGAGGTAATAATGATAGATAGAGTAAAGGTAAACAAAGATATTAAGAAGAGAAGTTTGAAAAAGTTCAAAACTTTCATTAGCCAGATTTATTTAGAAGTAAGCTTTGAATAATTATTCGCTCTCAGGAAGATTTTGTTAAAGCATGATTAACGAAAATATAAATAAAATATTGTTTGCCATCTAAATAAAGGGAAGAAATTCTGTTTAAATATGAAAACAATCTAACTCAGTATAAAACAAAATACGACTTTCAAACAATGTTAAGTGTATTAGAATTGATGCCTCATACAAAAAGTCTAAAAAAAATATTTTTGCTAAGCTTGAAAGCTGCCTAAGAAAGAAACTTTTTCTACATTGCAGTCAAAATAATATCAATTATAATAATAATGTAGATTACTATAATAATTCTAATCTATATACTTATAATAAAGCTCAATGTGTGTGTGTATGTGTGTGTGTGTGTTGGCGGCTCTACAGGCCAGACCGTTTGACCTACAGCTACCAAATTTGGTACATGTATACCTTGGAGGTCGGGAATGTGCACCTGGGTTTTTTTTGAATTTTTAATTAGAATTTTAATTATTATTTAAAAACTAACTTTCCCGCCAAAAAGTCTTTTCATTTTCTCTACCGCCAAATGAGTAAGGCTACAGTTTATTTTTTCCAACAGTAATGAGGCTAGGCTTAAGATTTTTCGGCTGATTATTTCAAACGATTCTGTTTATTTTCGTAATGTTTGATGCATTTAAAATTAAACATTGTTAATTAATTGATCTTTCAGATTCATTCTGAAGTACTTTTGAATTAAAATAAAACAGAATAAAGGAAATTAAAAATTTCTAATCCGCAATGCGGCATACTTTGGGACAATGCGGCATACTTTGGGACAATGCGGCATACTTTGGGACAGACTTTATAATTATAAATCGTATTCAGATGCCGAAGATGTCTTTTGAACCACCATCAATTCTACAAATTTCCATGCCACAAAAGCTTTAATAACCAAGAGATATTCTTAGTTTACATACACGCTTGATTTACAATGGAGATTCACTATGAAGTTATTGCAGTGCGGATGCATTCTACAGAGAAATATATACTGAATTATGAAGATAGCGGAAGAAAAAAGATAGTTGAAACTAGGGAATTAACTGCAACTTTATCCTTCAATGGTCTCTTGTCCAATAGTTATTAATCCAGTTTAATATTTTTAATAATTTTTCCAATATCCATTTTAATGCCATTGAACTAAGAGAATAATATAAGACTTTAAGTATCGTATTTCGTAGTAGTTTTTCTTTTTGATTACGGTTCACAACAGAAAGTTGAAAAGTATATTAGCACATAAATGATTGTTCTTTTTTTGAAAAAGCATTTGAAAAAATTTTTGCTTTCAATTTTAAGAATAAAATTTTCAATGAAAGAATTACCAATTATAATGATACTTTAACACTTTTGTTAAATCAGCCGTTTTTCTTTAATTAATAAATACAATTTTTTCTTTTCTAAATCTTTTCGGTTATTTAATTTTTTTATTTCCTAAGAAAGAATTAAATTTTTAGATGAAATCTAAATGATAGCATACGTATATTCTGTGAAACATTTTCTTTAATAACTAGCAGTTTTATGATGAAAAAATGAAATCTTAGCCACTCAACAGAGTGAATCTTCTTGTCATAGTAAGACTTGAACATATTTAAGCTTTTTTCGGTCCTTGAAATGAAATATTTATGCTCAAAACTGCCGAAGGGAGGAAATGAGATACTCGAAGCTGAAAAGTAGATAGTGAATGACAGGAGTAAAATGTAAGCATCCTACGTATACGATTTTGCAATATAGTGAGGAGATTTACATTCTTTAAATTATATTCTATTTTTCTTTACTTTCTGTTTTGATTTTGTATATCAAATACTCTTTCGTCATTTTCTCCAATCTTGATTTTTTTTTATCTAAGAACTTGTTTTCTATTGGAAACCAGAGAAAGATTTGCCGAGATGGGAAATAGGAAAAAAAAAAAAAAAAAAAAAAGATAAAGTTGAAGGAAAGAGACACCTGTCAGAATTCCTGACGATTTGCGAAATGTGAATTTTGAAGCTAAGGTGAGGGGGGGGGGGATTCATCGAATAGGAGATCTTTAAGGTGAATTATCATCATTGCAGCAAAAATTCTGAGTTAGAACTTTAAAATATTGTCACGAAGATGTAAAGAACTACGCCGCTAGTTTAAACAATTAGAATTATTAGAATAAAGGAAATCACAACAGTACAAGATTGAGAACTTACTCATCACTGATGGGATTCAGATTTCAAACACAGACAAAATATTCAAGAACAATCAAATATGAATATTTAAGAAAGACCTAGAACTTTACAAATCCTAGATAAATAAGAGATAATAAATTAAATAATGAATTCCGCTCTTTGGATAATACACATCGGATGGGATTCAAGCTACGGACCAATCAATCTTAAACGAGAAACTCTGCCGACTGACCCACGGGAAAAGCTACTTATACTGGTTTATTTGGCAATATTATATTTATTAACTATATAAGGGGTGTGTAAAAGCTCGAAATAAAATGGAATAATACTAAGAATCCATCAGATAATCGTAATATGTTATATAAAATAGATGTGAAAAGTTATTATAAACTTAATTTTAAATTATATTCAGATATGCAGAAAATCCTTCAAAGTTGTTGTTTCTAATGGCACTTGCCATGGACAAGCTGGCTGAAGAAGTCAGCGACTTTAAGCTAAAAGTGCGTCTCTTGTTTTAGTAGCGCCAACTAGGGCCACGAGTACGTCTTAGCTACTCACGCATAAAATTCGCTTGCACAACTCTTTTTACAGAGGGGTACATTCACACATCTCACAGATAAAACAGATGAAGAACAACCATGCCCGAACCGGGACTCGAACCCAGGACGCCCAGATCACGGGGAAGACGCGCTACCCCTATGCTAGGACACCGGTTCCTTCAAAGTGTTTAGCTAAATAGATTATATCATATAAAAATAATATACTTTACAGCTTACAGGCTATAGATTATAGGCTTATATAGTTTTATTTGTTTAATATTCGTATGCAAAACATTCAGTTCTGAATCTTCCAAAAAGCAAGCACGCAATAAAATCAAAGGAAGGAGATCCAAAACCTTTCTACATTTGCTCTTTAAATTCGCATTTCTCACAAAAGGATTGCGTTATTACCTGCTCAAGTACAAAAACAGCAATAGCATAAGAAAAATGGAGAAACAAATTTCTCTACTACTAAAAATGTGAATTTGGAAGTTAAGGTGGAAAACATTCTTCGAACATGTGATCTTTGATTGTGAATTATCAACACTGCAGGAAAAAGACTGAACTAAAACTTTAAAATATTATATTTATTAACTATATAAGGAGAGACTAAAAGTCCGAAATGAAATGTATAATTCTAGGTACTAATAGATTATCGTAATATGTTATATAAAATATACGAGTATAAATTATTATAAGTTTAATTTTCAATTGCATTCATATATAATGAAAATCCTTTGAAGTGATTGATTAATTATATAGATTATAACGTACAAAAAGTATACACTTTATAGCTCAACGCCAGATTATCTTTTATGGTTTTATCTGTTTTATTTGCATGTAAAACATTCAATCGTGGAACTTCCGGAAATCAGCTTGCAATAAAATCAAAGGAAGGAAAACTAAAAGCTTTTCTTCTTTGCTCTTTCAATTAGCATTTCTCACAAAATGATTACATACTCAAGTACAAAAAAAAAAAAAATGACTAGAATTTTTCTCTACATATTTATCTTGAGACTCGTATTACTTTTCCACGAAAGCATGTGAAATAAAAGAAATACGAATCGCTGTTCCGACAAAGTACTTTTGAAAAGTAAAACGTATATCGTAGAGAAAGTCCTCTCTCTTTTGATGTGGTGCAATTTTTTTATCCACTTCTCCAATTCAGGCTACTAATTAGGCTTTTGACATCATTTGTGGCTAATGAGAAGCAAAATGGGAGTACGTTTGTATTCCGTTGCAGAAATTTAATTGGGAAACGATAAAGACTGAAGTCCTGTAGATTGGGGGTAGAGATAATTGCTGGGACTTAAGTGATATTTGGGACTCAAATTTAAACAAAAGTTGCTTAAAGAGAAGAGAAATAGTTTGGATATAGAGTTTAGCGCTGTTATTGGGGAAAGATTAAAATTTTCCTTTCATGAATTTTTTTCAGTCTTTATACTATTCCATTTAAAGCTTGTTATTTTAAGAGAAAACTCAGTTTTTAATTGCTACTCGCTCTTGAAAAATTTGAATTTTTCTCTTGAGAACTAGATTAAAATTTACTATGCTTACTAAATTTAAAACAATTAAACATGATAATTTTTTTAATATTGCATCTCATGTAAACAGAAAAAGTTTATTTTTAGAGAAAACTTTGACAATCTTTCACATATTTATTATGTATGAATTATTTCTCTTTTTTGTTTGCTTTTGTTTAAAATTGTTCACATTATAAAAAATTGGCTCTTAAATGTTTTCAAATTCCAACAAGCAAAAAATTCAGCAGGTTTTTTTTTTTTTTTATACCAAGCTCATTTTTTAAGCACTTTTTTCTTTCTATATGATACAAATAAAAAATAAAAACCTCTTATTTGTTCAGCAACTTTTGGCGATACATTGATAACGATTATTTTCTGTGGTTTTTGATTAATATTTTCAATTTTTTGCTAATTTTAATGAATTTTCTGAACCAAAATGTTCTATATATTCTGAATGGAAAAATATATTTTTCCAGTAGAAAAAATATATTTTTCTAATACACATTTCTGTACCTTTTTTTTTTTTTTTGAAAAAAATATTTTACCAGACATTTTTTTTTTTTGAAATGCTATTATAAAAATTCCTTTTAAACTTTTCCGTACTTACATAAACAATTCGGGAAAAATATGGTTGAAGAAGATAAGAATGCTAATGATTCAAAATAAAAAAGGAACAGAACTCTTTCTTTTTTTCATGTCGAACATCATCTCTTTCGTTTATTTGTTGTAGAAGTTATTGAATTCATTTGGAATGATGCCACAGTTCTAAATGAAATTGTTAAAATTTCTGTTTAATTGGGGAAACAATAGATATTTGGTTCTTTCCAGAAAAAAAAATCGGAAAACAATTCGGTTTACTATTTCTTTGAGTAGAGAAATGATTAATGGTTACTAATCTCAAAAGACTTTAAAAAAATATAGCTGAATTTTAAAGCTATAATAAATGTTATTTCTTATTCTTTTTTAAGAGAAGACAACGCTATAGTATTGAAGAAAGGACAAAATAATAAAAATAATCTTTCATCTTAAACGCCTTTGGGGGACCACCGAAAATTATATCTAGGGATATGTCAAATAAAAGATATATTTGAATTGAAATACTGGTAACAAAAAAAGTTGTTAGATAATGATGGATATTTTTGTTACTTATTTTTTTAAGAATTGGATAGTTATTTTATATGAGACATATGAACTAATGTAACCTTTAGCATTCTAGTGCTTCAATACTATTGCATGTTAAACATTGGTTCGTAATAAGAAAAGAAACATAAAAACGAATAGCTGAATCTTTATTTCTTAACTGTACATATCAGATGCATTTAATTATTTATATAAAATTTTCATTTTTTTTTATTGGCGTCGCGGCAGACTAGTGGTAAGGCCTCGGCTTTGATACCAGGGGGCTTCAGGTTCGAGACCCGATTCTACTTAAAAACCATCATGTAAGCTGGTCTGATGCACATTAAGTCCATCGGGGCCAAACGTTCTCCCTCTGGAGTGGTGGGGAAGTTTAGGGAGAGAGGGTGCCTGGTCAGGTGCCATCCTCTTCATCTGACCGCGGTTTAGAATTACAAGTTCAGTTCCAAAATAGCCCTAGTGTTGCTTTAAAATGTCACATTAATATAACTAAACTAAAACCATATTTTTCTATTGCTTTTGAATATTAAAAAAAAAAGAAATTCAAATTCGAAGTTTAGAATATTCAGTATTTAGAATATTCGAAGTTTAGTATATTCATATTTTGGGCTTGGCTGGCTTATTTTTAATTCATTTTAAAAATACATTTTTAATTTTATGAATGTGATATATTGAAAACAAAAACATGTATTTAATACTGTTGCAACACCCATAACTTTGAATCCTGTAGCTAAAACAATGTAAATATTGATGTATAATAACCATTCAAATATTTTAGAAATTTATTATTATTAATAGAAACATTTTGTGGAAATAAAATAACCATTTCTAATAACTGTAGTTTTAAGCTGGCATAAAATTCGTTTTTGTACAATAATATACGCCAACGTTGGTGACGAAACACGTTATAATTTTGTTATACTTATTTTTAATTAAAAATCTAAAGTAAAAGATCATTATCAGTTATTTCATTTTTATTTAAAGAAATGAAAAACGGTCATTCCTTTCAAAGAACCTGAAACTAACTAAGAGCTACATTTAGTAACTTGTAGTCTAAAGTTCTACTATTTAGAACATTTTGAGATATCATTTTGAGATTTCATAATGTATCTAAAATCAATTTACGTACAGTAAGCAGCTTACAAACGCTACCATAAAAAGGAGAAAAAATCTTATTTTATTTCAAAAACTCTCACTTCCGCATTAAATAATTGCTCAGTTAAATTTGACATCTGTTTGCTTAATGAATATTGAATTTCATTCGCGAACACTGTCATAACTGCAGAAGGAATTAAATTCTAACTTAAAACATTAGTTTAATTTCTAATACACTTTTAAAGAGTGTTTTTAAGACGCTGAAATTTGAATGAATAACATTTAAATGAGATGGAGAACTCAAAAATTATATTTCTATTTTATTTAATGTGCATAGTGAATTACTAGTGATTTTTTTTTGAAACTTACATTACATTTTTATTTTGATCGTCAGCATAAAACATTTGCACACTATTTCGAAAGTATTTTATCTATAAAAATATTTCGTTTTCATGATAATATAAAAAAAAATAGTGCCATTACAAATGAATATTTAGAAAAATAAATTTCGTTGTATTTGAATACATTTTTTAAGCTATTGTATAATAGTATCTCAAGCTTACATTGCATTTCTTTCCAATATTATCAAATTTAGAACGCGCAATTTTTTTGAAAAAATCTTTCGAATGAAATGGAATAATTATATACTCATATCGTTCTTCCAAATTCCATTATTTTTTATGTCTGAATAATATTTTTTAATCATGTGCTATAGTGATTCTAGTGTAGTAGTTCAGTTATAATGTCACGAATGATTTCCTCGTGCCAGTTACTTAAAGTGCAATAAAATTTTGTGACATAACTTTTCGAAATTTTGTCGCTGAAACCATAGCCAAGAGTGCTCAATTCTAGGATTTCTTTTTAAGGCCATAAAGTGGCACGTGCTTTCATTTATATGAATTGATCTTTGAAACTACAGAAATCTTGTATTTCGTATAAGATGTTTTAAAACCACCTACAATTATTTAGTTAAATTCTTGTTTCAAGTCCTAAATTCTGAAATTTTGACGTTTGATAGCAGCACACTGAAAAGTAATTTCTGAATCAATTTTTCAACTCTCAATTAAAGAGAAAATTGAACACTATATTAAAATTTTTAAAGCATCTAACTGTGCATACTTCCAGCGGAAATAACTAGAAATACAATGTGATATGTTAATGAGTGGGAAATTGCTTATAATTATTTTTATACGCATTAAAATAAATATCCAAAACCCTTAAAATATATGATTTGATTTCATGCTTAAATAATAAAATGGGAAATTATATCAAACTGACAAGAATGAGATTACATATGTGTAAACCATAAGAAGTTGTCTACCCGAAATTTTATCGTATACTCTCTAATATAGATGTTATCATACTTTTATTGCATGAAAATGTGGATCTTGGTTAAGGCAATGAATGCATTAGATTCTTATTTTCACGCATAAGAGTTTTATGTTTTGTAGTATTATAAATTAAACCAGTATACTTGTGCATAAATTGCCTTCCATTGGCGACTGACCCTTACAAAAAAAAAAAAAAAAAAAATGGCGTAAAGCTGGCTTTTTCCCCGGTGTTAGCAATTTTTGGAGTTCAGACGCTAATGCTTTCAAATAAATGGCGTGGAACTGTGTATCGCGTAAACATATTACATCCAAGGGACATTCATCGAGATTTATTTTTAGATGTTCTATTGTTTCTTAGTAAAGTATTGTTCTTAGTTCTATTGTGTTTAAATTTTTATTTAACATAATTTTGTAATATACCCAAGTTTTTTCTGGCATTTTGTATTATTTTAAAACGTTTAAAACCATTTCTTACCATTTAATTCTTTTCTTTAAATATTTCCCTTTAAAATTCTTAAGGGAGTAAGTACATAGACGCTGTAAAACTTATTTATCTGCTAAAATTTCCTAACTCATGAATCAATAAATTGCTCAGACGTGATGAAATAATTAATGATTCCATGCTCTGACGCAGCTATTGAGATGTTTGATTAATTTAAGAATATTTTATTACCTAGGTTGGAAAAGGAAACAAAATATTGTCTCCAATACGCATAAATGAACAAAATTGCTATGGGAAAGGAATATTTATATTTAATTGAATAAATAATTAAAAATGAAACCGGATTTAACTGCAATATAGCAATAGCTGTTTTGGTAGCTGTTCTATAGCTAATATTACACACACACACACACACACACACACACACACACACACACACACACACACACACACACACACACACACACACACACACACACACACACACACACACACACACACACACACACACACACACACACACACACAGTTCTATAAAATGAAATAAAAATAATTTTAATCATTTTAAATCCAATTTATTTTAATGAATAACTAAAAGATTAATATTGTTTGTGATTAGAAAATAAGTCATTAATAATTTTCTATTTTCTTTATTTGACCTGATAATTTATTTCGGTTTTGACGAACTTGCTGAAATCAGAAGATTCCTATTGCATTAAAATACACACAAGTAAACAATATTAAATGCATAATATGTATTAAGTTAGATCCAATGGTTGTCAAAGTATATCGGCTTAACAGATGTTCGTTTTTTTTTTTATTTAATAAGCTGATATGATTAATATGAATGAAAACCCCAAAACGCGAAATAATGATAGATAATCCTAGAAATATATGATAATTATCTGTATTCAAAATATTTTTTAAAATCCTTGAGTTTTATATAAATTAGTAATCCTTTTTGAATAATACAGATTCTCATATTTATAAATTTATAACCGACGGCATTGCTACGTATTATGAAGCACTTTACTGATGTTCCTGGAATAAAATAAAATGTATTACCATCATTAAGATTTAAATTCAAAATATATTTCGTTTTAGTTAAAATCATATAGCATTAACCTTCATGTCTCTTCTCTTGTTTCGTTTGAAATAAAAAAATGTTTTCTTACCCCCCCCTTTTTTTTTTGCTTTATGCACATGATTTTACTTTAACATATTCAACAACATGGCTACTTCAACATATTCAAAAATGTTAAAACAAATATTGGGCACCATTGTCCTAGGTGACAATGTTTTAATAACATCTCATTATTTCATTAATAATTTAATAGCATATTTTGCATGAAAAAATATTGCTTTTTTAATAGTAATTAAAAATTATGAAAACTTACTATTTTTAAATCCAAAAACAGAACAAATGTATTTGCAAATTTAAAATAATCATTTAAATAAAACTTTTAGCTCAAATAAAATGCTTCGTATATAAAATAAATCATCATAAACTGAAATGATTATGTAATAATAGAAAACGAACTTTGTGGGAATCCCTCGTTAAAGAATTATTATAAGTATCACAAGAGTAGAAGAGGTTTTTACTTTCTGTAAGCGTTCACTGAACTAATAATGTGACTATTAGTTTTATAGTCCATTTTTTTCCTTCTTTTAAGTGGGAGATAATGAGCGTTGAGCTTATCGCCTAACTTTTGTTGTCTATCAGCGTCATTAGGTGATATGAAGTTCCAGGATACTTTTATCTCTTAAAAAGTATCTTTATTTTATTGAATTTCTTTCTTTTTTTTATCTGAATACGCTTTAAAATTCTTCTGTTATTATTGAAAAATTGCCTTCTATTTCCCCTTGAGAACGTCGAATATTTCTATGCTCATCTAAAGAAGACACATCAAGGCAAGTGTTATTTTCAACTAATACTCGGCTCAATATTTTTTCTCCTATTGACATGGAAGATTTCTTTTTTCGGTTTACACAAAGCTACTTTTGATTGTACCTTCTTTTACTGAAAGAAGAAAGAAAAAAAATGCACTTAAGAACTCTGTGTGACATTGTTGAAAGAAAGGCGATTTTTGAGATGAGAAAAACAAGATGATGCCTTTTTCTTATTTTTCAAAGTGTATCATTTGTGGGAAATCGCAACTATTTATATATCGGTTTTAATGTTTCGATACTACCACTGCAATTCCATGAATCTTTCAGCCTTTTTTGTGTGCAATGGCATCAGTAACTAAAATGTGCGATTTTTAGAAGATGCTTTCTCAGAAGAACTCCTATTTTCGCACCATGAGCATTAAGGTTATTGCTTTTGATACTTCTCAGCTGTAGAAAAAGTTCCGTGTGTGGTGGTGGCTGGCGCAAGTACAAATTTATCGTGATCACAAAGTCCACCATGTCGAGAGTAATACCGCTGGAGGTGCTGGATCAGGAGGGATCGTTCTCTGATTCCGGTCTAAATTACGATCAGTGGTTGAATGAATGAATTGCATGAATGAACTTCGCCCCGCAAAAAGAGTTGTGACGCGTGAGTAGCTAAATCGTACTCTTGGCCCTAGATGGCGCTATTGAAAAACAAGAGACGCAAAAATTTCTGCTTAAATTCGCTAACTTAGTAATAGCGGGCTTGTTTATGACAAGTGCCATCAGAAACAACAACAAATGAAAAAGCTCATTACTTTTATCACTAAATCCTTTTACTACTAACCCGACCTTTTAAATTTTATCCTGACAAGATGGTTTCTGTTTCAAACAAGGAGTATAGGATATAAAACTAGTTATTACTAAGGATGCTCTCGCACTGCATGTTCGCATGCGCGCGCACACACGCACACACACACATACGAATCCGGAGTTTTCCAAGACAACATTTTTTAAACCCTGACAAATATTTTTCAAAATTACAAATTCCATATTTCTGTGCAAGTTAGATAAAAATAGATAAGATATTTTAGGTTAAGTAAATTTTAATAAATGTATATAGAAGATTTTAATAAATGTAGTATTCTGCTGTTTCTGTGACCCTATTTACCAATACACAATTTTATAAAATATTGATTATGTAAATGTATTATGTAATATTACATTTTGATAAAACAAATGCTTTATATCACATGCTATTAGAATTACTAGTATTTAACTGCATCACAAATAGAATGAAATTTTAATTGAATTTGGAAATGATTTAAACATTGAAATAATTCAAGATATTCGGTAATTATCAAACTATTCAAATTATATTTACAGAAGGATACTCCCAATTCCTCATTATTTGTCATCAAATAAACTATATAAATTCTTTCGTTGATAAGAATTGAAATGCATCCTAATATAATTTGAAATCCGTTATGGGTCTTTAAATTCTAGTGACATTAACTAAGTTGGTTGATCTAAACCAACATGATTATGCTGGTTTAGATGTTGTTTTTGGTTGGAAAAAAAATCAATGCAAACTGGTCATTAATATTTATATAGTATTTGTATATACAATCTGATCCTCTCTTTCCTTATTGTGCACTTTCTTATAATGTTTGACAGTAAAATGTATTCGCTCGAAATCATACCAGTTGACTGTAAAATAAATATATTCAAATATATTTGCACATTCGAATCCATTTGAAATATTATATTTTATAATATCTTAGTTTAGATTGGGTATAGTATATTACTAAATACAATATAAAGAATTTTGAATAAATGCTCTTATTTCATAATCAATCAAATGCCCTGGTCCTCGAAAGTCGATTAGAATTATTAAACACAAAAGTTTTAAATAAAAGAATATATTTTAAGTGTTTTCAGTTAAAAGGTTTTCTATTGAAAAGATTTTTAAAGGAACCAACTCCCCTTAGCTATTTTCATTTCATTTCTTGAGATATTTTATAGCAGTTTAACAGAAAATATAGTTTATTCATGTTGATGTTAACATATTTTTCTACCCGGAAACGGAACCACCTGCTTGCGATACATAAAGGGACATGAACTAAAGGTTTGTACTACTTGTTGCTTGTACTTCTTGATATTCAATTTGGTTGATTTGTCCTTTTGAGGAATTTTAAATCATTCATTTATGAGGCATTTGTGGGGATGTAGGAAGGTATCTCAAATCCTCACAAATCTGACGTTCGTCGCGGAGATCGATATCAGTAGCATGGCAGGAATTCTTGAGTTCATACGACAATGCTTTCGGTTGTGCAGTGAAATTATATTCTCGGTTGTGGCTTCAAACAAATTCAATAACTTTTCTCTTCTTCTCTTTTCTGGTATTGAGCTTTATGCTATAGATTACATTGTAGTCATGCTTCTAAATGAATGGTTTTGTTCTTATTATTCTAGTTTCCTTACTTAATTTGCATTAAAGTTATATTTTATGTTGATCACTACAGGTTCATCATGTTATCATGCTGTCAGCAAAAAAATGCTTCAGGATTTATTATAGTTTCAGTCTTTCCCATTTGCCATTGCACTCTGAAAAAGTATTTGAACTAGTTTAAAATTGATTTGTGGTATTATGTTCAATGGCAGTTTCTATTCTTTATTTGCAGAAGCTTCTATCAACCCTCATATTTGTCAGTATTTTTTGAGAATATCTTTTACAATTCCAGTTTAACAGATTATTATTTAAGCATTATTATTAGAAAAAAGATTTAAACTTATTCCAGGTTTGGGGCGCCTTTATTGGTTAGTATAAAGTGTTAGCGCTGCTGTTTACAACTACTCTATACAAAAGAAAACTGTCTACTGCATGTCACTCCTATTACCTTGGTAAATGTTTTTAGAGTATACATACATTTCCTATTTGCACCCCCTATACATAAATCTTATCTGAAAAATCCCTCACAGGTAAGAATGGCTCATTCCAAATGAAATGATGGAATAGTGTTAAGGTTAAATTTCTATATACCACGCCAGTTTGTCTTATAGTTACCCCCCCCCCTCCACGCTTGGTTTTGTCTTGGATCCATCGGTTTATGTATCGTCATGAAAGATCGATCAATAGTTTTAACTCTGTCAGTATTGAAAGACCCTGTGGTAAAAGCTTATAAGCCAGTTAACAGATAGGCTACACGATCAATTGATTTTGTATCATGGTCATGTTACTGGACTCGAACCACAAGGTCCCTGATTCTACCCTCGCTCATACCAATCCGCCACAACCCTTAAATACCTTACCAACAAAACTACGGAGGGTACCCGAAACGCCTGAATATCCTTCTCCTTTTAAGAGAGTAGTCAGATTATCCGATAGGTATCAGCTAATCTGACTACTCTCTTATATTTAAGCACTATAAAAGCCCAGAAAACCATTGCGTTTTGAAGAGGGTAGGGATTTGAGTTATCATTGAAAGTCCGGGGCGTTCGCAGTATTCGCAGGTACCTGAACCCGAACAATGAAGTGCATTGATGGTGTGGTGAAAGCTTATAAGCCAGTTAACAACTACGCTACCCGAGAAACTGCTTTTGTATCGTGGTCATGTTACTGGACTGCGAACCACAAGGTCCCAGGTACTATCCTCGCTCATCTCAATCCGCCAGGTCAGTGACCTCTGATGATGAAGCTTCAACCTTCGTACAGCTGTTGTGGCGCCATCTATCCACAGCAAAACAAAGCCGCCAGACTCACTTGACGCAGCAACTGCATCAGCAACCACTCACCCACACACGCTCGCCATAACACTTGGTGCTATTCAAATGGGTACAGGCACATTAGAATCAACAGCTAAAACATCACCACTCAACAGTCATATCGTTCGTCTCATCTCCGACTCACTGGTGGGAGAAACTGTAGTGAAAGCTTATAAGCCAGTTAACAGCTACGCTACCCGAGCAATTACTTTTGTATTGTGGTCATGCTACAAGGCTGCAAACCACAAGGTCCCAGGTTCTATCCTCGCTCTTCACAAATCCGCTACAATGGCTTTCTATAGAGTAACATTTTATTATGTAATTAAATTAATTTAATAATGTACACTGCCACCCTATATATATCTTAAAGAAAATGCTTTATTTTAAAATCAGCATGGTTTTTAAAAAGAAGAAATAACATTTTTTCAATACATATAATAATGTTTTTCTAAAAACTAAGTTTATTTTTATGCATCTGGATTGAATTTTTCGAATCTCCCTCTTCTCGAAACTTCTATTTTCAGTTTCAACCAAACATACGTTAAATTTCGTTTAAGGAAAAAAAAATGATATATACTTTCACAAATCGTTCTCTTTTCACTATATTTTATTTGAAATAATTCAGTCATAAACAATACCGGGAACATTACGATCAAAATCCTTCTAGACATTATTACAAGCAAATCCGAAATAATGTATTTCTAAAAGTTTGTGGTTAGATAGATTTCATATGAAAATATATCAGAATGGAAAGGAAAAAAAAACTGTAGCAGAAAACCTTTTTTCAGTGGAAGGTCTTATAAATTTTGTACTTGAGGTCACAGCTCAAAAAGGAAATAATGTGAGTTTGCGTTCGATGGAGAAAATATGGAAGTGTGGCCATTTCCAGGAAATGGGCAAAAAACAATTTTATTTTTTGCCGTTGGCAACAGCAACGATTGACGATCACGAGCCTCAAGAGGATTTAAAAGAAATGAAATTTTGGGGTTTTTTTTTATTCCTAAATCGAGGCTATTCAAAAATGGATTTTCTTGCGATTTTTTTTTCTGCAGAAGAAAGAAAGTTTGTTCCTTCTGATTGAAGAATGGCAAAAAATAATGGGAAGTACTTTTTTTATTTTTGATATCTTTAATAATTTTAGAGAATCAAATCAGTATATGTCAAAGGAATATTGTATATTGGTTGATATTCTGATGAAAAAGGAAACTTCATATGAATCTAGTATTAATTTTTATTTTGCAGTTTCTAAGGAATATATTTTTTTTAAAAGTTAGTTATGGATTTTGATAGGAAGTTCTTTATTGTATTTTTTCGTTTTGCATTTCCAGTTCTATTATGAGTTAATACTTTACCGACAATTGTTTTATTTTTTTCCAAAAAAAATGCTACAATCAAAGGGAAAAATATATCTTAAATTAATTTTACACATTTTACATTGTGAAATCTGTGATTTTCATTTTTTTCTTAGCAAAAAATAAATTTTATCAAAATTAAAGGAAATTATTTATCAAAAAACAATTAAGTGTCTGTATTTCGTTCTAATCTAAATCAATAAAAAAAGTTTGAATCCATCTTCTATGACACTATTTCAAAATTATATATATATATATATATATATATTTCTCTTCAGTCCAGAGTGTACCTGCAATTTTTTTCATTTTTCTTATCCGGAAAAGTAAAATTTTGTCGAAATAATGCATGCATTTCAACATTTATGGATTTAGCTTCCATTTTGCATCAATAAATAGCACTACAGTTCGATACATTTTTCATATCCATAGCTATTAATTAGAGACATAACGAAAATGGCGTTGAACAGAAAACACAGCAAATATAAGTACATTTTTTAATATTTATTATTAAAATAAACGCTTGTATATTTTTTTAATAAAATGCTAAGTGTGGTTCAAGTCATTACCAAATTATATCTTGTTATCTATAATAGAATCGTTGAAAATACAAATTTAACTAAGGTACACATATGTGTACCTCGGGCGTTTTCGCGCCTCTTTCCTGATTGCTTGCGATCCATTGCGCTGTTTATCTTTTAAGCGCTTGTTTTCAAATTGTCAATTCTTGTCCTTGAATATATTGTATATCTTTCTTATAATAAATAATTCTTATGTTCTGTAATGTAATAAAATATAAATTTAAAAATACTTATTTTTTAACTTGAGTAAGAAATTTAATTTTATAGCTGTCTTGTAGTCAGTAATTGATATTTCAAACCGACATCATGTATAGAATATACGGAATTTTATAAGCTAATAATAATTTTTTTCACGTCAAGTGACTTTAACTCAAAAGGAGGTTATTGAACTTTTATAAAAAAGTGATTTTAGGGGAAGCCATAGAATTTCTCATGTATCGAAAATTATGAAACCTGGCAAGTGGGATGAATGGGTCACAGACGGTAGTCAAATGTGCCTTGTCAAGTAGAAAGATAATAAATTCGTGACTCTTTAATCCACATGTATAGGTAATGAGTCATTTCGAATTGGCAGAAGACAGACAAAATAATTGAAACAAAATGCTGATATAAAATAATCTGCTATTGTAAAAGCATATAATATGGGAGGTATCGACCATTATTTTGCATATTATCGGTAGCAGTAATTACAAAAAATGACCGATGTGAGCATTCACGCATTTTGCTTGATATACTATAAAATGGTGGCAAAGCGACAAGTTGAGCTGTCAGGAATGAAGCCGAAAATATTACCTTATTGCAATTTCAAAAGCATATAATTCGGTACTTGTTGAAATATGAGAGAATTCTCATCATCAGCAAGAAAGGAAACCAAGCACAAGTAAAAAAATCATCTTTCAATGAAAACAAATTAATAGAAGAAGGGTCATCAAATGATGGAAATGCAACTAATGGTGTTAATGAATTGGAGATTTCATCACCACCATCTGGTGAAAATACCTCTAAAAGAGCAAGAAAAATTGCCCCTTCCCAATTCAAAAGAAATAAGACTAGATATGTCAAGCATGCATGGACTATAAGTATGTATCAAAATGCAGGTATCCAGGATGAAATTCTAGGAGAAGAGTCAAGTGCTCAAAATACATATCTACTTATGTAATATTTAAAAAAATGAAATTTCCTTCAAAATAAGGTTTAATAGATTATTAATATAATAAATTTTGTATTTTTTTCTTTTATAAGGCCTTAGAATAAGAAAAGTATAGCTATTAAGTAACCAGGAAAATTATTATTATTATTATTATTTTTTTTTTTTTGTTGAGGATTTCAAGCCATCTACAACATTGCACGGACGATAAGTATGAATCAAAATGCAGGTATCCAGGATGTAAATCTAGAACAGTCAAGTGCTCAAAATGCAGTATCTACTTATGTAATACTTTTTAAAAAAAATGAAATTTCAATAAAAATAAGGTTTAATAGATTATTAATATAATAAATTTTGTATTTTTTTCTTTTATAAGGCCTTAGAATAAGAAAAGTATAGCTATTAAGTAACCAGGAAAATTA
The DNA here is from genome assembly GCF_947563725.1 of Argiope bruennichi. Classification (NCBI taxonomy): domain Eukaryota; kingdom Metazoa; phylum Arthropoda; class Arachnida; order Araneae; family Araneidae; genus Argiope; species Argiope bruennichi. The sequence goes on along the minus strand of NC_079154.1, from coordinate 123,119,485 downwards.
TTATTATTATTATTATTTTTTTTTTTTTTGTTGAGGATTTCAAGCCATCTACAACATTGCACGGACGATAAGTATGAATCAAAATGCAGGTATCCAGGATGTAAATCTAGAACAGTCAAGTGCTCAAAATGCAGTATCTACTTATGTAATACTTTTTTAAAAAAATGAAATTTCAATAAAAATAAGGTTTAATAGATTATTAATATAATAAATTTTGTATTTTTTTCTTTTATAAGGCCTTAGAATAAGAAAAGTATAGCTATTAAGTAACCAGGAAAATTATTATTATTATTATTATTATTATTATTATTATTTTTTTTGTTGAGGATTTCAAGCCATCTACAACATTGCACGGACGATAAGTATGAATCAAAATGCAGGTATCCAGGATGTAAATCTAGAACAGTCAAGTGCTCAAAATGCAGTATCTACTTATGTAATACTTTTTTTAAAAAATGAAATTTCAATAAAAATAAGGTTTAATAGATTATTAATATAATAAATTTTTTTTTTCATTTATAAGGCCTTAGAATAGGAAAAGTATAGCTATTAATTAACCAGGTAAATTAAATATATATATATTTTTTGTCGAGGATACTTTAACTTGCTTAAGATCCGAGGTACATATATGTGTACCTTAAAATTATGGGACTTAAAATTGTTTGATCAGCAAATACTTTTTTCACAAACTATTGAGATGTAACGAAGGTGAAAGATCTAGAAATCAAATTTTTAAACCAACTTTAAAATAATCAGGACTAAAGGGGTGTTTCTCATTTTGCCATAAATTGTCATCTGTATTCTTATAACTTGAAAAACGTTTAATCAGACATACACAGACAACCAGATAGAATTTAAAATAAACTAACAAACAAAAAAAATTCTTGATGAGTCTGTGAAGTCATTCAATAAAATGTCTATTCTGAATATTTTTAACTAATATCTTAATAATTTGAAAACTATGGTACCTCTTTTATAACGCAGAGAATTGTCATCTAACTTTAAATAAACCATTTAAACGGAAATATAGAGCAAACGACAAACGCTGGATAAAATCTTAGTATTTTAACACAGACCAATAATTACGGATTTATTTTAAATGTAGCAAATGTTAATCTGCATATTTAAGGTTTAATGTCTGGTATCAAGACTTTTGAAATAACTTTTTAATTATATTTTATACAGAATTAAAATCAAATTATAGACGTTTATTTAGAATTTACATTTACTTTTTTTTACAAACTAAGATTAACTCTGTGCGACGCACTGCTCTTTAAAATTTGAATTCAATAAAAAAAATGTAGATAGATTGAATTTTTTTAATATTATAACTTTTGAATTAAATCTTTCTAATTATATAATTTTTCATTCACAATTGATTGCATTGCACAAAAATATCCAAAATACAATTTTGGAATTTATTTATCTTCATTTATATTTCATACATTTAAAAATGTAAAAGTAGATAAAGTATATGAAACTCATTGATTATGATCATTATAGGGTTAAATTTCAATTTAAACAATTACAGTCATATGATAATAAATATTAGTAAAAGCTTTCTTAACGTAAAATATATTTATATCACTGTCATTAATACTTAAAATAAGTATAAAAATAATTTATAACCATTCCAATTTACGTGAGATATTCCACATTATTTTTGGAATGATACTTTGAATTTTTATCTTCAATTTAACAAAAGTACAAAAATGGGTGTGGAAAAAATTAAAGCATATCCGACTGTCATGTTTAACAGTCCAGTAAAAATAAAAGTTACTATTGTAACTCCGCTTTTCCCCCTCGAACACAGAGCGCCCCCTTGTGGCGTTTTACAGAAGACAAGCAGTTGAACGGCAGACCCGAATCCTGAAGTCGACTTTTTCTCTATGCGCAACCTTTGCGCTAACGCCGAATGCTTTCGGCTGGAAACCGTGGAATCCCTACACCATATTGTTTTCTTTAACCTAATTTTCTATGCGTGTCTGTAATAAAAAGTGTTTGTAAATTTTGTAGTGTAGCAGTATTTGGGGAAATTAAAAGTGTATCTAAAACCGGGCAGTTCCTTAGAAAATCACAATACCCCCACACTATACTATTTAATTAGTGTTTCTTGAAACTGAATTCATGGAAATAATAATTTTTCACTTAATTCTTCAAGAAAGGAAAACAAAGAATCCGAAAATTATTTCAGTATTTTTAGATTTATGCCAATTTCTGAGGAAAGTCTTAAGTTTTGAAGATATTTTTTATGTCAGGTCCCCAGTCCGAGAGAAACGTTAGTAAATTCCCCATTTCGACCTTTTTAATGCAATCGCAATTTTAGAAAGGGATTAGAGATTTCGGTTTTGCTTTCATTCGACAAATATTTTTTATTCTCACTTGTGTGGAAATAATTCAAAGCGGATAAGCTTGAAGTAACATAAAATCAAATGTTTCTTTTATAGCTAAATATTATAATCGAGCTAATATAAAAATTATATAAATTTGCAAGAAACCAGTTTTGTAGTCTGAACGATAATTTCAACGCATTTCTAAAAAACGATTGTTGATGTTGTTGTCGTGTCTATGCATACAGTGCTAGTGCAAAAGATTGGAGTCCTCCAAAAGCCTTGGTGACAAGATCTGCAAGTTCTGGAGCCCGATGGCTATGGAGGATTTCTATTGGGGGAAAAACGATTAATAAGAACAAATTATAAACGAAATCATATTTGATAGGATTTCAAAATTCCAACTCTATTATATATTAAGGGCTAAAATAATAAATTCAGTTCGAAAATTTAAATGTTATTTTTATTATAACATGGTAATCATTAAAAATAACGGATTTAAAAATATGAATAACTGTTAATTACTAATGACAGTTTTCGCTGTTATTTTGGAAAATAATCAATTAATTGTGTTAAGCTTACCAAATACTTATAAATGAGATAATGTAATAAAGGTAATAACTAAAAATTAATATTAAAATTATTATAAAGTTTATACTTTTGATTCTCATTGAGTCAATCATCAAAATTTACTTTGACCAACAAATACTAAATTAGAGGTAGAAAAATTAGAAATTGCTAAAGGCTGAATTATAAATGACTTTAAAATTTTCAAACATATTATTTTTGTTAAATTCTAGTACCATGACAATATCGTCCAACCGATTGAAAATTTCACAATTCATCTCGTTGTATTTTTAAGTGTAATACATAGTTAAGAGAATCATGCACGGCATGGCTTCAAAGCTGAAGAATCGACCGTAAATGTTTATCAAAAACATGTTTTCGGATATTAATACATTAGCAGTTTTACAGTATGTAATGAAGATTGGACGTAAACAAATCATTTGCTGGCCAAATACATTAAAATCAAACATTTAATTTTACCTTTCTTTCCTAAACAATATTTATATTAAGACATAATTTTACAGAGTTCGAAGTTTTGAAATATGTGTTATTAGTTATGATATTTAATTTTCGTTGCAGCTTTTTCATTCTATTTAAAAGAATTCTTATTTTCCCCGTTATTAAGCTTATATCGAGAAGAATGAATGAATTATAAATGAGAAGCCGGATCCTTTGTTCTTAAGATTAAATATACCTTAGTACAATGGAAATGCAAATATCGACAAGAATATAAATAGAAATGAGGATATGTTTGTTACCGTCTTTATTTATGAATTTCTAAATTGTTGTTTATTTTTCGTATTGATCAGAGACAAGTACTAGTCGGCATTCGTTCAATTATAATTTTCGATTAAAGCAACATTAATAATTTAGCAGCTAATGAATTCAATATTTCTGAGAGAATGCAAGTTCATTTAATAGGTATTTGTTCGAATGTAGTGCTTACTTTATTGCCGAATAATTCTGAAACATATTTATAGGAATGAATAACCAAGAAAAACTGTATTTATTCAAAATATTTATTTCTATTTCTTCAGTATAGAAAATGTTTGAAAGTGGTGTTATTTGGAAACATATCAAAATAAATGAAAAACCTTTTCCAGGAGTATGCCATTTTTGGAAAACGGATATTGTTAACATTTCTATAATTAATCTTATTTTGCATTAAAAATTAAAATATTTTATTAAGCTCAGCAGAATGAAGTTTTTTTTTTGCAATAACAGTTGGAGAATTACATTTGTCGTTTCAGTTAGATTTGTTATTCAGTGTATAAAATTCAGTATAGAATTTTATACACTATACTGTTATACACTACACTATATTATACTGCATACACTATACTGCTATTTTTATTTCAAAATTAATAATTAAAAATAAAAAAAGGATATTTTTATTTTTTAAATTGTTTCTTTATATTCTTCAGCTCATCAACTAATCGTTACTTATTTCAAATAATTTTGGTTCATGTTTTATTTATCTAAAATTTATAAATATTAATTAATTGAGATATTCTATATAATTAGGTCATGTTTCTTTATTGAATAGAATATAATTATAGAAATTTTTATATATTTTTTGAATCAAATTTAATTTATATAAATATTATGCTGCATCTAATGGCAAGATATATTTTATGATTTTCTTAAAGCCATTTATAAATATTGAAATTTAATGTTCAAGACAATACACTGAAATTTGATAATACTCATACAATAATTTTAATTAACGAATTTGATGATTATAGCAAATGGAAAGAGCAAAGCTAAGAAATTTGATCACTTTCATGAATACATAATTGCTTGTAAATATACTTCACAAATTTAAGAAAAAATCTCGTATTGCACCCCTTTTGTAAATGAAAGAATGAAAAAAAAAAGAATTTAAAATACATTTTTTCTTATAAAATAATTCCTTGCTTGTTTACTAGAGAATTCGTATAAAACATTCAGGCAAAACTGCAACTATATGTACTGTTTTTAAGGAATTAAGGAATTTGAAGTCAAATTTCTTTAACTCATCAGTTAAATATTCGAAAAAAACTTCCCTTTCTGATTAAAACACACTAAATATGTTTAACATCTGCGAAAAACCGACAGAATATTAAAAAAAAAAAAAAACAAATTCTTATTGAGATAACTGATGATTTTCATTTGATAAGTCAGCAGAAATTGCTCGGAATATCAAATTTCATGAAACATGTATATTGTTTTATCACATAACATGTGAGCTGTAGCAGAGTATTCATTAATGTCAAATAGTAAATTAAATATTCTTAATATATTATATTTCGGATTGAATATTGTTGCATATTTAGCACAAACGATGATAATACATTAATCTATTATTAATTATATTTGATAACAGTAATCTCTGTTGACCAGGAAGTTTATGTTTGAATAAGAATTCTTGATATTGTTGAAGGATTCTCATGCTCCCTCAACAAAGAAATTTTAAGTAACAGCTTTACATCTGATTTACTTACTCTGCAGATGAATCCATGTCATAGAGTCAAATTCAAGAACAACATATTGCTATTAAATATGTAATAACAGGTGATTTCATTGCGCGTTGTCTTTCGGGGTTCTGTAACTTGAATGTCTTATTCCTCACGTAAACTCTGTAAATAATAAACATATCTTTCTTCGTCAGTTTCAAATTAGGAAGAGAATCATGCGATTCAATATTAGCTCAAGTATTGGAATAAGATTTAATTTCATTGAAGCAACGGAAATTATTCTTGAAAATTATACAGAAATGTGTTTTAGATTTACAAAATTTAGAAACAAATTGCTTGATGCCTTACATTGGCATCATTAGCAAAAAAAAAAAAAAAGTTTGATTATAAAATTAGAGAAAAATCAGATGAGTGCAAAGATAGCATTTTTCCTGGATAGCTGAAAATGCTATCTTTGCATTCATCTGATTTTTTTCTAATTTTCTATTCAAACATTTTTTGCTGATGATGCCAATGCAAGGTCTCAAGAAATTTGTTTCTAAATTGTGTTAATATAAAAAAAGTTTAATGGGGGTGCACATTTCTGTTGTTCGACAGATATTTGTATCAGATTTGGTTGCTCAAAGTCAAATGGTTTGAAACCATTTCTCAAAATTACTTTATTTAAAATTACTTGATTTTTTTTGCTAATTTTTTTTACAATGGGGTAAATCAATTTACTTCTGGTGGGTTAACATTATTTGAATTTGTTATGATACAGTAAAAAAAATTGCGAAAAAAAATTATGTGCCATGCCTTTGTCCTTTTCTTGCGTTTGTCTAATCTTAAAATATTTTCTATCTGTTTTCTATATATACTGTAAACAACTCGAAAGGGAGAAAATTTGTAGAAATAGTTATTTACACATTATCGAGTATTTGAAGTAAAGAAAGCTAAGAAAACATTTCTAAAACAGCCAGGTTTGAATAATTATGCAATTTAATTTCTCGACAATTTAATTCTTTGCTCTTCGTTGGAAAATAATGACAAAAGAGAGCAGCTCTCTAGTAAGAAGAATCCATTTTATCCATTATCTACGAGGGTTCATTTTCTGGAAGATTGTTTTCTTGTAAAAGGCTGACAAAATGCATTTGTGGACAACATAAGAGTGTTTTTATTTTAATTTAAGTACATTTCCGAATAATTCAAATATTCTTATAAGGGAAAAAAACAGCATTCATATGAATATTTTGATTGAATTTTCGGGTCATGTATTAAAATCTCATGTTTAGTGCTTAATAAATTCGTAACTGCAGTATCTCATTCAAAGAATTCTTATAATTATTGAATAATTGATGACACTATGAAATTTTTTTTTTGCAAATGTCTTTATAGTTTAGTATTAATTTTAGTATCATTTTAATTCCGAATTGGTTTCTCGCTTTAAAATTCAGTTACAGAATACATGTATTATTATAAACAATTACTATTGTAACACAAAAACCTGTCATAAATAAAACGAAAATATGACGTGCAGGTTCATATAATTTTAACAACAAGGAGCTAACAACAACTAATATAAAATAATTTCAATTATCACGAAATTCAATTATTTTAATTGATTGATTGATGTGGTTATTATTTTCACGCAAAGTCTTCTTGCAGGTTAAACTGAACCGAAATTTAACATTCAGTTTATAATTGCAAATTTGTTCCGAATTATTGTATTAAAAACAGCATATGCAAGGATTAAAACTAAAAATGGTTAGAAGCTAAAAAGGAATAAGTGATTAAAAACAAACAACATGTAAATATATGACTCTTAAAAAAGCAAATATGTTACTATATGAATTTTGTCCGATTAAAAATGGTAAAAAGCAAATGTCGAAAAAAAAATGTTTCAGTGGAAAATATTCCCACAGCGATTGCAAGTTTGGGATGTTTTAGGAAAAGTAAATATTTGTGAGTAGACTTTCGATGACCAATAATTAACCGAGTTAAAATGACATATCTGCAGCTTAAAGAACTGCATGGTGTAAAATGTTTTATGTCGCATAATTTATTTTGTTTATTTAAACTCCACTAATTTTCCCATTTTTGAAAAAACTCATTTTAGAATATATGTCCGCATATCAGCATAGGGAAGAGCTGTACATGAAGTTTACTTACAGATTTTGCAGAACTTCAACATTCTCATATCCCGCTTACCAAAGTGGGCAGGAATCTGATTAAATAATATATCAAAGAATGTTGTAGGAATTGAATTTTAAGTATAAATAGATGATCTGATGACATCTTGTAGAGAACTCCAAGAGTCAGAGTAAATAACTTTTATGAAACCCTTGTTTCTCAATACTGAAAAGCAAGATAAATGAATGGCAGTGACTTCAGAAGTAAATAGGAAAGCGTATAAAGATTCAGACTTACAACTTCATTACCACAACTAAAGGTGCAACCAACCTGATTATCACACTTCAAACCATCTGTAAAAACCAGCATGCATCAAATCTTTTTTTTTCCAATAAAATTTCTAGCATTTATAATTACAAATCGAATTGTCACAGAAATGTTGTAATTTAAGCTCAGAAATTGCTTGAACATTATAGGATCATAATTGAGTAAAATGTTCCGTGGTTTCATTTCTGATCATAGCTTATGCAATATAGCATACTTTTACTATATTCAGTTTATATCTCCTATATATCTTTGAATCGAATGTTGGTTGAAAAAAAATAAGAATTGTGGCGATCCTGCTTCCATCAAAAGGACTGTATTCCAAAAACTATTTTCCTAACTGCGCACCGGAAGTACGAAGCAGTTATCTACGATCAAGCGCGCAAGCTGTGCGAATTAAAAAGATAAATTTCCGGTCTTTCACAAAAATCTGTTGTCTGTCGATGTGTTAGCGTTAAAAATTAAAAGATGTTTATTTTTATATATAAAAAGTCGTCGCTCATTCTTTATGTGTGGATGTAACTTAACTATCCCAATTTGCAACCTTCTCCACTAAAACATCCCACATTTGGTGACTCGAAAAGTGAAAGGATAACTTTCCCAGTTTTCTTTATGCATTAAATGGCGCCATAGCGCATTTCTTCCTAATGGCGGTAAGCGTATCGTTGAATATTGTTTCTATTTTCACAGCCTAAATAATTTCCATCGGAACTTCTGTTATATAATTTGGATTAGCATTTTCATATTATTTACTCTGATTATCAGTATATTATTTGTATTTTCGTATTTCAAAGCAGTTTTGTGAAATTATATTTATAACGTGCCTTTGATTTCTTGAATAAAACATGCCAGGAGATACTCCAAATTCCGCCAACAACGACGCAACAGTTTCTCGTGTTGGCGTCAAACTTCCGCCTTTCTGGAAAGCTAACCCTGCATTATGGTTTGTTCAACTTGAGGCGCAATTCGCCTTGGCGGGAATTACTGCTGACGATACAAAATTTAATCATGTTATTTCTGCAGTTGATTCTGATATTTTGAATTGTGTAAGCGATATAATATTGAAACCTCCTGATACTGATAAATATCCAACATTAAAAAAACGTTTAATTGAGTTGCATTCTGAAAGTGAAGCTTCGAAAATACGTACGCTGCTACAAGGCCTAGAACTTGGCGACCAACGACCATCTCAGTTATTAGCTCGTATGAAAACATTGGCGGGCGATACTGTTGGCGAGCCACTCTTAAAATCTCTTTGGCTCGGAAGACTGCCAAACAGCACACAAACTATTTTAACTGCTTTGAATGAAGATTTAGCTGGTTTAGCATCAGTTGCAGATAAAATAAATGATTTGGCTGGCCATTCAAACATTAATTCCGTTACTCCTCAATCTTCGAATAATCAAATAGCCCAACTTGAAAAACAAGTCGCCCATTTGACGACTTTAGTTGGCGAGCTTACTACAACAATGCGCCAATCACGCTCTCAAAGCAGAAATAGAAATCGACCTTTTAAAAACAGTCGTAGTTGCTCTCGTGATCGCTTAAAAAAATATAAAGAACCTGCTGATGGCATTTGCTTTTATCATACAAATTTTGGCACAAAAGCAAAAAAATGTAGTTTGCCTTGCTCTTTCAAGAATTCGGGAAACTAAATCGGTGGTCGTCCACTGGCCTTGGCCACGATCGCAAAATTAATAGAATTATACTGGCCGATAAAGTTAGTAAATGGAAATTTTTAGTGGATACAGGCGCAGACGTATCTGTTTTACCAAACAATTATGCTCCTAAAGCTGATTCCTCTAATGAATTACTCCTCTTAGCTGCTAATGGCACAAAAATAGCTACTTTTGGTAAAAAACGCCTTACGCTAGACTTAAATTTACGGCGAAATTTTACTTTGTCTTTCATAATTGCAAATGTGAACCAACCAATTATAGGTGTTGATTTTTTAAAACACTATAATCTTTTGGTTGATGTTAAAAGTGGTTGTTTGATTGATGGCATAACTAAATTAACCACTCAAGGCAAATATACAAACACAGATTCATTAACTTCTGGTATATCCATTTTGCTTGGTGATTCAGAATTCTATGACATTTTATCGCAATTCCAAGACCTCACTAATCCATCTCAACCAACAAAAAGCAAAGTATCAACTAAAATACATCACTTTATTGAAACAACTGGTCAACCAGTATTTTCGAGACCTCGTCGCTTATCTCCCGAGTTGCTAAAAATTGCACGTCAGAAATTTGAATTTTTAATGTATCAAGGTATTATCCGTCCTTCTAGTAGCCCATGGGCAAGTCCTCTACACATGGTGAAAAGTCTAATGGAGAATGGAGACCGTGTGGTGGCGACTACCGTCGTTTAAATTCAATTACCGTTCCTGATAGATACCCAGTTCCTCATATTCAAGATTGCACTCAAATGTTTTTCAATAAAACCATTTTCTCCACCCTGGATTTGATCCGAGCTTATCATCAAATTCCTATTAACCCAGCGGACATTCCAAAAACAGCAATCACAACCCCATTTGGTCTTTTTGAATATGTTTATATGCCCTTTGGTTTAAGAAACGCGGGACAAACCTTTCAACGTTATATACATCAAGTTTTGTCAAATTTAGATTTCTGCATTCCTTATTTTGATGACATACTGATTGCATCAAATAATGTAGAACAGCACAAACAACATTCAAAAACAGTATTTGAACGATTATCTCAGCACGGATTGAAACTAAACCCTTCAAAATGCGTCCTTGGGAAGTAAGTTTCGGTAAAGTTTCTAGGTTGTCTAATTACATCTGAAGGCGTGAAACCTTTACCGGAAAAAGTTCAAGCCATTTCTGATTTTCCCAAATCTCAAAATATATCTGAGCTAAAGCGTTTCTTGGCCATGCTCAATTTTTACCGTCGATTTTTGCCTCATGCCGCTCAGACTCAAGCTAGCCTACACGAACTTTTAAAAAACTCTAAAAAGAATGATAAGCGACTTGTTCCTTGGACTGACCTCACTACAGAAGCTTTCGAAAAATGCAAATCTGATATTGCAAATGCAGCTACTTTGAACTTCCATTCACCTAACCAGCAATTATTTATCATGGTTGATGCTTCAGACTCAGCCATCGGATCTGTCCTCCATACAACTACGTCTAATGGTCAACAACCTCTAGCATTTTATTCCCGAAAACTTACGCCCTCAGAACGTAAATACAGTACGTATGATAGGGAACTTTTGGCGATATATGCAACTATCAAACATTTTCGACACTTGTTGGAAGGTCAAAATTTCATAATATTTACAGATCATCGACCTCTTACTTTTGCTTTCACCAAAAAATCTGACTCTTCTTCTCCAAGACAACTAAGATACCTTGATTTCATTGCACAATTCAGCACCGACATCAGGCACGTATCGGGCTCAAAAAACGTTGTAGCTGATACCTTATCTCGTATTAATGAAATACAGTTACCAAAAATAGACTTTTCTGCCATGGCGGAAGCACAAGCATCTGATGAAGAACTTCAGACTATTTTGGCAAAGAATGAACTGTCACTTTGTTTAAAACCTCTCTCAACCGACCCCAATTCATCTAAACTTTACTGTGATGTCAAGCAAAACAAAATTAGACATTACGTCCCAGAAATTTTCCGAAAGAAAGTTTTTCTATCTTTGCACAATATTTCCCACCCAGGTATCCGTGCCACTAAACATTTGATTTCAGAGAGATTCTTTTGGCCGTCCATGCAAAAGGACATTTCAAATTTCACCCGTTCATGTCTAGATTGCCAAAAATCTAAAATAGCTAGACACACCAATAGTCCTCTTAAATCTTTTCAATTACCTGCAGCCAGATTCGATCATGTTCATCTAGATCTCGTAGGACCTCTTCCACCTTCAAACAATTGCGGATACCTACTTACCTGCATAGATCGTTTCACACGATGGCCTGAGGCAATTCCCATTCCTGATATTTCTGCTGAAACTGTTGCGCGTGCATTCATAACTCATTGGATCTCACGCTTCGGTATGCCTTCAATAATCACGACAGATCAAGGACGACAATTCCAAAGCAACTTGTTTTCTTTGCTCAGCAAACTCTTGGGTGTCCAAAAGATCCGAACGACCCCATACCACCCAAAAAGCAATGGAATAGTCGAGCGATTCCATCGATCTCTTAAACAAAGCCTCCGATGTCATGCATCTACGAAATGGACCGAATCAATTCCTTTGGTTTTGCTCGGACTCCGAACCGCATTAAAAGAAGATCTACAGTGCACATCGGCCGAACTAGTTTATGGCTCAACCCTTAAACTACCATCAGAATTTTTTGAATCCCCTTCAATTAACGTCGAGCCTCATGAATTCCTAATAAATTTACGGACCTTGATGGATCAACTTAAACCTGTTGCTACTGCACCTCATGACACCAAGAAAGTATTCGTTCATCCAGCTCTGGACACTTGCTCACATGTGTTCGTGCGCCACGATGCTGTTAAAAAACCTTTACAAGCGCCATACGATGGACCATACCTCGTACTCAAACGAACTGATAAAATGTTCACAATTGAAAAGAACGGCAAACAGTCCACGATCAACATTGATCGCTTAAAGCCTGCGTTCTTCGAGAACTCTCACCAGTCCTCTGCACCAGCAATATCACCACCAGTTGCAGTTCCGACTTCACCAAAACCAGTACCTGAACTGTCTCCATCGAGTCCTGTGTCACCTACAAATTCTACTCCAGTACCTTATGTGACCAGATCTGGCCGACGAGTTCGCTTCAACACTCGTTACCTCTAACTTCAGTGCCTGCTGCACTACTAGAGGGGGGAGTACTGTGGCGATCCTGCTTCCATCAAAATGACTGTATTCGAAAAACTATTTTCCTAACTGCGCACCGGAAGTACGAAGCAGTTATCTACGATCAAGCGCGCAAGCTGTGCGAATTAAAAAGATAAATTTCCGGTCTTTCACAAAAATCTGTTGTCTGTCGATGTGTTAGCGTTAAAAATTAAAAGATGTTTATTTTTGTATATAAAAAGTCGTCGCTCATTCTTTATGTGTGGATGTAACTTAACTATCCCAATTTGCAACCTTCTCCACTAAAACATCCCACAGAATTATTTAGCTTTGATAAAGAATAAGTTGTTTTGAAAGATATGATCTGTAATTTGCTTGAAATCATGTTATATAACAATATGTATCATAAGATATCAGATATACTCCAGTTGCTTACACTCATACAACTAACTTGTCATTATTGATGCATGTCGCTTTAAAAAAAAATTGTTATTGTAAAAAGAAAAAAAAACGATAAGCAAAAACTATAAAACTTACGTAGCACAATATAAACTGCATCTATATACAATTACAAAAAGGAATTTAAAGATTCTCCAAGATATGTTAAAATAATGAAATGTTTCTGCCTGAAACCTTAGTTACTCTATTGGGAAAAAATCCTTAGAAATGTGCTTTATAAATAATAATTTTGAAAACAACTTCATGCTATCAAAAATTTTTAATCTTTTAAATGGCTTGCTATTCTTTCATTACCTATCAAATGGTACCTTCCATTTCAGGAATGTACTGTCGTATTTACTGAATTAAGGATGTACACGGAATCTTGATATGTTTGTGAATTATGTGTTATTTTTGCGTCGTGTTATAATTTCTTAAGAATGACTTCATGTGAACTTAGATAGATTAGTTTCGTTATAATAACGTCCCGTTTTAAAGGAACAATAAGCTATTTTGGGACGGACCTCGCAATTTTGAACAGGAGTCAGTGAACTGGCATCCACCTCTTCACACCACACCTGCGGGAGGACATTTGGCTTGGACGTTTACCGTGCACCAGACACGACGGTTCTTCAGTGGAATCTAGTCTCGAACCTGAAGCCCTCCGGTTCCGAAGCCGAGACCTTACTACCAGGCCATCACAGCCGCCATCTTCTGAACTTAGAAATCTGTGACAAGATAATTCGATATGCTTATGATACACATGCATGACGATTAAAGGGTTAAAATAATCTGATTACAATTGGACAAAACACCTAAAATGATGATATGCAATCAAATTTGATATCAATTCAAATTTTTGGGTAGTAGTTATTGAAAAGCGAATTTATGCATTGCAAAAGTAAATTTTGAATTTAAAAATAGTTATATAAGAACAGATTTAGTATGCAACTAATAGATTTATTAAGGAGTAGAATATCCCTAGATTATTTTACAAATATTATACTGTCTTACTTAAAATAAAGACTTGAAGAATAATCACTAATCACTAAAGGACTATTCCGACCCTCTGCTAGGTACACGGATAAAACTGAATGATTAAACCAAAGCAACAGCAACAGTGGCGGGAATTGTGGTTGAGTTCTAAGGGCCATCACCGGCCACGGGACAGCTCTTCCCTTGAGAAGTATGTTTCGTCATCGATGGGAGGTAGTCAACTCCAACTCTTTCTGCATCCACCAGAGCGGCGAGAACCAACCAGCATATTGGAATCTCCTCATACTCAGTTACAGGCCCCTCCCCCTCGGGGAACGGCTTGAAGAATAAAGAATGTTTCAAAATATATTTCGCCAGTCTTTAATCTTTGTACCACACCGAATTTAATTTACAGAACATTATAAAAATAGAGTTTGTAAGAATTAAAATGCGTCATTTTCTCACATTACTCTTTAATGCACGCAAACGTACTTTTGAAACATTTAAGCAACTGACAAAAAGTAAAATAATTGATGATAAAAAAAATCGTTTTTTCCAACATTCACAAAATCACTCTTTATGACCGAACGCAAGGCTGTACATTCATTTATTCAGACGGAAAACAAAGCAATAATGAAAACGATGTACAAGTTTTTCCTCCACACGGAGATCTGGCACCTCGTGTTTCCACGAAAGCGTATCAAATTAAAGAGATCCGAATTTCTGTTTCGGTAAAAGACTTAAAAGTTAAAATGAGGAATGCTACGAGGAAGATTCCTCCGGTTGTGTCTGGACCTTTTTTTTAACCTCATCATTTCGAAGTCCTAATTACGCTCAGTGACATCATTGGTGGGTAATGAGAAACAAAAGGGAAGTTCCTGTCCTGTCGCAGAACTTAATTGGGAAGTCTGGGCTGAAATGCCGTCGGGAAAATTACTGGAATTTAAGTGCCTAGACTTTATCTCAATCTCTTTTCATATTACTAAATATGATAATAAATTGTTTTTGTTAGAATCATTTGAGGGGCACTTGCTTTGGTTGGAGATAGAACTCCAACCAAAGCAATCACCTATAAATGGAAACAAGTACGTAGATATGTAACCAAGTAGGCAGAATATTTTATACTGATTTCAGAGATAGTTACAATTTTAAGCTTATTCTTTTTAGAGCTTGGCAATTTTAAAAACTTAATAAAAGTACAATACTTATGACTTCTCATTAACAATGAGAAGTCATAAGTATATAAAAGAAGATTTTGAACAAAAAAGAAATTATTATTTTTTAATTTTGCTATATATAATTTGTGGAACATCGAGCAGAATTTTAAGTTTTGATGCGGTTATGATAGTTTTTTCTAATATCATTTTAATAAAATAATACAATTAATTGATATGCCATTTTTAGGGTGATGTTTCGAGCAAAAAAAATGTGCATTTAGGAACTGCACACATTTACACGATTGTTTTTAAAGCTGATCATCTCCACCGATTTTCGCACAATTCTGCCCTTAAATTGTCGCAGTGAAACTTTCAACTTCAAGATATTAATAAAAGAAATTAATTTGTTTATTACTAAATCAGTAATTAGTAAGGGCACAATTCTCTTAACCATTTTAAAAGAACTGTTAAGCTTAAGTCTATAAAGCTTTATTAATCCAATGTATTTGTAACAAAACAATGTTACTAGCCTATATTGCTCTCTTTGAAAGGCGTCTCGTCTTTCACACCAATATGTAAAATTTTAGACTTTTATAAAAAATACAGATGTAATTGGCGAAGGAATGAACTATTTTGCCTTTACGACTGCTAACAACAATGACATAGACCGCATTGACGTTACTCGTATTTTCTTTACATTTACATTAAATTTTCTAATGAAAGTATTAGTATGAAAATCAGCCAATTTATTCTGCATATATTTTTATTGATATATAAATATGTTTTAGAAACTTTTCAAAATATATTATTATTGGAAAAAAAGTAATTGCGTTTGAACATACATTTCCTTCTCAAATTACATATTACAACAAATAATATTCTTGAAAGAACATATTTTTTACTTTTTAAATCATATTTATTTTTTCAGTATACAAAGGTATACTAGAAAACAATATAATGGAAAATTCAACAATTATATGAAAAATTTAAAAAAACTGGCAATGGGTAAAATTGACCCTTTTTTTTATCGGTTTGTATGGCTTTCGTAATATGATTTTCGAGGGCACTTTAAAAATACAGATTAAATACTAATATAAAAATCAGCCTATAAATTATGTAGATATTTCTTTTGGTATATTAATGTATTTTTTTTCAAAATACATTATCACTAGAAATATTAATTATATTTGGACATACATATCAGAATCAGTCGCATGCGAACTTCATCCAAAATGTCTTTTGTACAATTATCCTCATTACTAAAATCACTTTCTGCTTCATTTAAAAGTATTTGGAGCTCTGCTTCATAAAAGTACCAGTAGATTGAATGATATTGTTACAAAATTTTTCTACAAATACCGCCAATCAATAGTAATAATGCAGTGCATTTAATCGCTAGTTCAGCAGCTTCCTTGCTGTCTAATCCTCTCCAATCCTTTTACTTGTCGGCGACTCCCACTCCTCTCACACACGACTTCCCTGCAGCTTGAGAGTGCCTGTCTTTTATAGTTCCTGGAGGCGAGGCTAGAATCTTCCAGACCAATCAGGGTGTACCTGGGTGTATCTCGGTTCTTTGTGGATGGATCGTGAAAGTTCTGGAACTTTCCAGCATGATCCATTTTGTCGCCAATGTCGTCAAATTCATCACCAAGTCGTCAAATGATTGCCAATTTTGTCGCCAAGCTCTGAGGTCGCCATGCATTGAGGCCCACTCAGCATGCACAGGACAGATCGTACAACGGTCTTTTCCACGATGAAGCAAAATTGCAAGTTTGTAACAATATTTTGAGGACTAAGTTTTAAAGCTATCTGCTAAGCCTTGTATAATACTGGACCACTAAAAGGGAGGAATGGTCTCACAAACACAAAAAATAGCTAAAATACTTTTTAAAGCATCTGCTGAAACCGGTTGAAAAAGTCTATGTGTAGTGGAGGTCACGAGATTTGAAGATACATGTTCGATCCATTCAATTGAGCTTCAAATATAATGGGCGTGATTGAAAGTCCATCCTTAGCGGTTTAAGGATGGTTAACCCAAGGTTGGTTATCCAGTTAAGTGTTAATAAGTAAAGCTGTTAGTTATAAAATGTCTACAGTATTTAAAAATATTGTTGGATTTCCCTTAAAAGTGCTAGAAACTGCTTAATTTATATTAATTGCATTTTACCAGTGGTATGTGTTTTGCTATTTGGGCACTTCCTATATTTATGTGTAACTGTTATATCATTCGATAAAAATAAATAGGCTAGAGATAAATTCAAACTTGATATACTGATGTTCATCTAAATTTTTCATTTTTCAACCACTCCATTTTTCAAGCCGAGAAATTCTAACTATGTCGAGAGATGTAATCTTTCTAAAATGAATGTGTACATACAGAATGTACAAACATCTCGCATTATTGATTAAGGCCCATTTCCCATGGGGCGGAAACAGGCGAGACATTCAGTGTGTCATAAATCTCTCCATCAGTTAGTTAGGAAGATGGAAACGATGTTCTTGACGATGAGAAATTATCCTAAACCTCAAGTAAGGAAGACATGTTTTCTTTTATTCAAGCGTTCCGAAGATTGGAGATTTTAGTTCACCTTCTTATTTCAAAATTAACTATCTTTTCCAGTAAGGTATGAAGACATTCTTATTTATGAAAGAGATGAATAAAGTTAAACGCTCATACAAAATGACAGATTTGATGGATCACTGATGGAGAAATGATGGTAATTAAAAATATTACACAGAGTGAGCAGTTTTTTGAAAAAAAAATCATAAAAACTAAGGAATCTGACGTACAACGTTTGACTGCGATTTGTGACCGAGCAATTTCAAATGAGCTTAAGCAAAATTTAAATTTTTGAACCTCTAAATTTTTCCATTAAAAAAAAACTGTAAAAATAATATAGATCTTAGCTATTAGCTTATGTATAAAATGCACAGTTGAATAATATCTCTAAAGAAGAGAAAGGATTTGCAGAGTCCGGTTTAAAACTGATCCATCACAGGATCAGAGGATAACTTTCAATCTTTGCCAAAATGCGTTTTTATCTACTGATATTAACGACTCCATTTCAAAATTTTAATTTTTCTTTCTCCATGAGAAGGAAAAGACTTTCGGAATCCAAAGAAGGATTTCTCCTAAGATCATTTCGTTTCCTAATGGGAATAATTCAAATCTCGCCAACCTCACAATGTGGAATTGGAACTTTCTAAGACCACTATTTGGCCTTATTTCTTTAGTTAAAGTTAAGTTGAAGGATTGTTAGAATTCTTACTCGAGAAAATATGCCAGTAGACAAATAACTGGCCTTCTTTTTCTTTCTATGGGGATGATCATTCACACAAAATAGTATTTGCTCCTTCTATACAGGAATAACAATTCAATGTTTTTTCCAGTTTCATCTTTTTCAAAGCTCATCATCTGACAGAGTAAACAGTTCTTTCCTGTTTTTGAAAATTCATTTGCTGCTAAAATTAGACAAGAAATTAACATTCCCTCATAAACATGAATAGGTTTCTATATTGTTACAGTGAGTGTCGGGAAAATATTACCTCTTTATTGTGTGTTTGAGGGAATTAAAAACAGGCCCCTTCCGTTTTCAGAATAGAAATTAATATTACCGAAACTCTACTAAGAATTTCCGTTAGTTTTTTTTTAGTACAGCTAGATATACTAGTTTTTTTCGTCCACTTTGAGCGATGGTTTCATTATAGTATGCGAGAAAAATGACTGATGTTATTATAGGGAAGGAGCGAACAAAAGGTTTCAATTATTAGCCCTTTGGGTACATTTGATATATCAAAACTTCTCATATTTGTTTGAATTTATCTCTATTGTTTCGGTCAGATAATTCTAATTAGCTTAAGTTATCTCAATATCATGTAACAGTATATATTTTGAATAATAAGAAATAAATTAATTCTTACGTAAAAGTTTACTGCCTTCACATGTTCAAAAAATTAAATGCGCTTCAAATACAAAAGTCGTTTCAAATAAATACGTAGTCAAAGGGTTATTGTCTAAGTGTGATACTTTTCTTTAAGAATGATTATTTAAGACTTGTTATATTTTACTTATATTAGTTTAGTACTATAATTACTATTTTGTTTACATAATCTATTATTCCATTAAATGAATGAATAAAATAATGACTTTTTTTATAATCAAAGATTGCATCTTTTGTTTTACTTTCAAATTCAGTTCGATTTTGGTTGGGTTTTGGGTTTGGAGAAGATAAAGTTTCTTCGAAATTATATTGCACCCAATATTCTCTGTGTCTGGCTATCAGGTGCATTTTAAATCTTAAGTTGAGGATCTAACTAATTCCCTCATTTAGTAACGTGGAGTCTCAAGTGTTCTGCTGGCTATTAGAAACTAAGAGGTCTATTATTAGAATGTAATTATTACTTAATTCATTGTATTAATAAACTTTTAATTGGCCTCAGTGTTCAATTAACTGCCAACTAAAAACATTTCATAGTTGTTAATTGATATAAATGAAAAATTAAGAAAAACTAAGAGTGTTCATGATATGTAAATACAATAAGAAATTATTATTAGATTTATTAAGTCTCGTGTTGCTAAAAACAAACAGATATGAATAGATTTTATATTCTCAATATCGGATTAAAATATTATCCGGGTAGTAGTAATTTGCTTTATCGTTTTGTCAAATTGACTTCAATGATTACGATACCTTTAGTGTAAAACATTTTATAGAATCCGTATATATCTAGAAAGTCGGTTTATGTAAAATATCCTTTTCTGGAATTTCTTTATAGTATCTTTTACCAAATTCTAACCCACGCTTACAGTACTAACTCTTCACACAAGACTCCAAAAAATATTCAAATTTCATCTTTAACTTACATTTTGGGATTCCAGTCACGGAGATGAAAGCGCACAAAACTTCAGCTAAGCATTCCATAAAGTTTGTGTGACATTATATATCCAAATAATATTATTTAATAAAGTTCCTCGAAGTATTCAAGTTATAAATTTTAAAGAATTCTTATGATATCCACGTACCGAGCCAGTTTATTCGCTGCAATAAGCAAAAACTTGCTGGCCGACAAATTCTATTTTTAAAAGTATTCTACAGTCCTATACAATGCAGTTCTATTCTAATAAGACTACACTGTTTCAATGTGGCAAAATATGTTAGTAAATTTTCAAAGAGTAAACTTCAGATTCATTGCCTCAAATTTATTAAAATAGTTTTAAGATAATTTTTTGATGAATACAAAAATTACTCACATGGATTTTTAAGGAAATGATCAAAATTCGGATGGTAATTCAATCACATAAACAGATCCATCCATATTCGGAAGTAATGATATCTCGAAATAAAGAAGTAATCTAGAAGACAATTATAATCGCTGGTAATCTTGATAAACGGAAGGAGAATAATTCAATTACTTAATAAGTAAACGAGGTTTCAATACACCAAATGATTGTTAAAAAAAAAAAAAGAAAAAGAATCCAATTCTATGAGGTTTTCTATCTCACGCCACTAAAGAGGAAAAGGAAGACAATAGATACTTTACATGAAACGTCATATTCTCATTTATACATCGCGTATTATATGAATTTGAGAAACAAACATACTTTTGCTGTAATTTTGCTTAAAACTCGGATACAGTTTAAAAAACTAGTTTTTTTTATTTGGACAAATGACACAATTTTAATTTAGTCTTTTTACTGTTATCAATACTTAACAAATAAATACTGCTATAAATATTTAACCAAACTGCTATAGATATTTAAATAAATACTGCTATAGATATTTAAATAAATACTGCTATAGATATTTAAATAAATACTGCTATAGATATTTAAATAAATACTGCTATAGATATTTAACCAAACTGCTATAAATATTTAAATAAATACTGTTATAAATATTTAAATAAATACTGCTATAGATATTTAACCAAACTGCTATAAATATTTAAATAAATACTGTTATAAATATTTAAGCAAACTGCTATAAATATTTAAATAAATACTGTTATAAATATTTAAGCAAACTGCTATAAATACTTAACAAATAAATGCTGCTATAAATATTTTGCAAAACTGCTATAAATACTTAACAAATAATTACAAAATAATGTACTTAACATTTCCCAAAATGTTAAGTATATTATTTTGAACATAGGAAAAAAATATGAAAAAGTCATATTACTTCTTTTTATATAAATAATCTTTAGTCTACATAAAACTACCCTACTCTGTATTTCAGAAGCCATTTTTATTCTGATTTTTTCGAATTAAAATACCTCAAGTGCTTAAATATCTACACCAACAAATGTGATGCAAAGACAATTTCAAACTTAGAATGTCACTAAAGTACAAATAAAATTCTTCCAATTTTAGATTTATTTAATCGTAAAAATGATTCAACGTGGGTTTTTAAGTACAGAATTCTGACGCTTATCATTAACATTTACGTCGTCTTTATCAGCCGATTAAAGTGTTAATTTTTTTTAATAAATGCCAGTGAATTCAAATTATTGGTATTTGAACTAAAATAAATATATGAACAGAGCATGGAACCGGAAAATAAAAAAAGTTTATTTAGTTAGTACGGGTATTAAACTATTCTTATACGGTCTACAAGGAGAAAGCAAGATTCTGAGCTCTATCAACCGTCTCACTACCTATTTTGCTTATTATCCAGCGGAGATTTCCTAATGGAGTCCAATTCTCAGACATGGCAGAGTCAATTCAAACCATTATTTGAATCAAATATCCTCTATGTGCTCGTTGTACTTTAATCTATTCCTTATGTAAATTAGGCAGAAAATAAATAAAATAATAGACGTATAATAGAATAATATTATTATGAATAATAGAATTTTTCATAATAGACGTATATAAATATTTGTAGAAAGAATGAAAATCCTTAATTTTAGTTGCAATATTGAATTATTTTACGAAATTTATTCACAAAAATATGTTTAAAAATGTCAAAATTAGAAGAAAAAAATACATCTAATTAAATTTGTATTCCATTAAAAATATTTTTTTAAATTTTAAGATAGAACAAAAATAATCTTTATATGTTCATATTTCTAGAAATTATCCAAGTGAAAAGAATTGTGATTCATTTTAAATCAATTATATTTAAAAAACAAATTGCTTCGAGATCTGTCTCCCAACTTCAACTATCTTCCACTCAAATCATTATATAAATATTGTTAGTAATTTGGGAACTACTTACAGTACATTAAAAGCAATTGTATATGTCACCTTATGAAAAGATCTTTTAAAATATTTTTTTGAAATTATAAAGATTTATTTTTATGAATGGTGGTTAATTCGATTGATTAAGTAGTTCATATTAGACAAATATAGTTTCCTTTGAATGGTATACCATCAACTCGTGTCATATAAAATTTACCTAATTATATAAAATTTACCTCGGTACCATTATAAAATTTAACTCCCTTTGTTATTTTAACTATTAAGTTATTAATGGTCAATGATTTATATTCAACTAGAATTTAAAATATAAATATTTGAAAGCAGAATTATACATTGCATTATCATCCAATATCACAAATTGAAATTGCTGTTAATAATATTAAAAAACAACTCATTGCATAAAGAAATAAATGAAGAAAAAAAATCCATTCATTGAATACTCAAAATAGAACAGAAGACAATATGCATAATTATTAAAAATTATTAATTACAATGAAATCGTTAAGATTTCAGTGAAATAAACGACGGAAACACTGAAAAAAAAAAGGGGAAACAAATACCCTAAAAATATAGAAGTACGTGGGAATATATATATTTGTCTGCAAAGTATCACTTTTTTTTTTTTTTTATAATTGAATGGTCGTTTGTTTGAGCTAGATTAGTAAAGCATGAGCTTAAATTCATTAATTTAATTCATCGCTACTTATTATTTAATAAAGAATGAACTTCCTTTTTTTTTCTATATTTTTATAACATTCATTCTTTTTTTCAAAGGCGTACCCACGAAACAAAGTATTTAATATTATTTTCCAGAATTTTAAATTTAGAAGTACGAATGAAACAAATTTTCCTCAACAACATCTATCGTGTCCGTTTTTCTACCCTGGACTCCATTTCGCAAATCAACAGCAATAATTCCGATTCTTTTTTCCTTCCTACCTCATCTTATTTCTCCACTGGAACAAATTTTTCTGAAACTCCTGATTCGAGTTGAAAACACATTTTTGAATGGAACAAGAAATAGAAATTCAAGAGAGAAGAAGACATGTTCTAAAAAGAGCCAAGTGAAAAATAAAATAAAAAACATTTTTGAAGTGAAAACCATGTATGTGCACAGTCAAAATCTTCTCATGGGATCTTACATTTTTCTCATCGTTTGCTATTAAGTATGTTAGTCGGAGTGCTTCCTTTCTCTTTCTTAAGATTAATTAAAATCTTTTGTTCGACTACTCTCATGTTTATAAGAATAGGATTTGCTTTTTAACCTGTAGATGCGCCAGATATTTGAATTTTTGCATTATTGTGTGTTTTCGACAAAAGTGGATTGTTTTAAGAATTTAAATATCAGTTAATTATTATTTAAATTCAATTTTAATTTCGTATAGAAGATTACATCAACTATTCACTTTGAAAAAAATTGAATTCCAAATTAAATACCGAACAATAAATCAAAAAGTGAAATTCTGTTTTGAGCAACGATTATTTTATGCAAATATCACGTTTCAAGTTTAGTTTAATCATACTAACGTCCCGTTTTAAAATAACGCTAGAGCTATTTAGGGACGGACTTCTTAATTTTGAACCGCGGTCAGATGACGAGGACGACACCTGAGCTGGCACCTCCCTCTCCACACCACACCAGCGGGAAGATGCTTGGCCCGGACGGAGTAACGTGCATCAGACCCGCTTATATGACGGTTCTTCGGTGGAATCGGGTCACTAATTTGAAACCCTCCGGTTCCGCAACCGAGAACTTACCACCAGGCCACCGGGGCCCCATCACATTTCAAGCGGTCTTCTGGGTGAAAGCTTGGATTGAAGCTTTGTTGTAATTAAATTAGTTCTAAGAAATTTCACTCAGATAGACGACTGAAATAATAATATTCATCGAATAACGTTTAATATTTTATGATGTGTTATTAGCTTCTAGCAGAATTAAAATTTAGAATAAAGTTGATTTAATAAAATTGTGAGATTCCTGATAAAAGCATAAAATAAATCTTAAGATAATATATTAACTTTTTCATTCCTAATATCACTTGAGACAGATTATCCGACATTTCTATAATTCATCAAATTTTTTAAAAATGTTTTATGCAAGATATTCTTATATCCACAAACCTCTCCTTTTAAATAAATCATATCTCTAAAATAGCTTTTACATTAAAGAATGTCAAGCCAATGTATTCTAATTGGTGTTTTAATTTTAAAAAATAAGATGCAGTCATAAGAAAATAGCTTCTCTCTTTTCAGAATGAGGACTTTTTTTTTTGTCCACCACACCGTTCCAAACTCCTAATTAGGCTTAGTGGCATCAATGGTGGCTAATGAGAAACAAAATGGAAGTTTCTGTTCCTTCTCTGAGTTTAATTGGGAGACCATGAAGACTAAGCCTGAGTGGCTTAAGGAAAATTGCTGAAATTTAAGTGCCCCGACTTTCTCGCTGTCTCTCTTAAAACCAGTTGATAGAATAATAAAATGCTTTTATTGGGGTCATTTAGAGGACATTCGCCTGATGTTTGGAAATCGAAATTTGATACAACGATTCCGTAATAGAAAAGAAAGTTTGGATAGACAGTTAAGCGGCGATGTTAGTAATGCATCTTCTAATTTCCTTCTACATTCTTGTAACTCTCATTGAAGCATGAAGGATTCAAATGTTTTTTAACCCTTTCTAGGGCCGTGGGAAGTATGCTTCCCACAAAATTTATCAATCTTTGTATGAATGGTTTGGTTTAGTTATTTTAACGTCCCGTTTGAAGCAACACTAGGGCTATTTTGGGACGGGCCTCGTCATTTTGAACCACGGTCAGATGACGAGGACGACACCGAAGCTGGCATCCCCCTCTCCACACCACACCAGCGGGAGGACGTTTGGTCATGACGGATTTAGCGTGCAACAGACCCCCTTACACGACGGTTCTTCGGTGGAATCGGGTCACAAACCTGAAACCCCCCGATTCCGAAGCCGAGACCTTACCACCAGGCCACCGCTGCCCCTCAATCTTTGTATGAAATTATGTAGGTTGGCATAAATTCTGACAAATTTTTTTAGAAAGACAGAAACTTAGATGCTTCAGGTCTTTATCTCAGACAGAATGATGTGTCTTGATTTGTTACTTAATTATTAATTAACCAAATTAATTAATTGATCAAATTAAATTCATCTAATAAGCTAAATGAATCCCTTTTCTTATTCTAATTTCAAGCCTAAAAATATTTAACATAATATGACTAGAAAAAAATGGCCCTTTAAAGGGTTAAAATAAATGTTATATCCTTCATAATATATACGCATCATTCAAAACTGAATCAATAAATAAATGATAAAACACAAGATAATGCAAGGTAATTTTAAAGAATGAAATAATTTATTCTCAGTAAATCAATTGCTACAGTGTAGAAAATTATGATCATTGAAAATAATAATATTTTTTTCTGGAGGCACAAACGACCTATCCATACCTGGTTTTGTGCAGCTAAAGGTGCATACACCTATTAACACTCAACTGAATACAGGATACCTTTTTAAGAAGACGAGAAGATGCAAACTATTCCTCCTTTCTATTACACCTCGAATTTATGTTTGGAATTTTACTCTCAAAAATGCTCTAATTTGAGACTAATTAGAGCATTATTTCCGACGTTTTCAATGATTTCCTTTTATAGTCTTCCTAACTGGATACTTAACCATTAGTTAGTTAGTTAGTTTGGGATTTTTTGGCGCAAGGGCCAGATTTGCCCATGCTGCGCCAAGGATACTTAACCATGATATCTAATGACTTTTTGAAAAGCTGCTTTAATTGAAATTGTTAATTGAAATTCACATTTGTAAACTGCCAGAAACAAGAGCGAAGTAGAAAAAAAAGAATAAAATACTATAAACAATTTTTAGGCGATAGCATCCATTTAACATTTTTTGAGTTTTTTTTTTAATAAAATTCTAACGTAAACTAAACAAATATAAATTTAGAATTATATTTAGTTTGAAAATCAATATCTCTGGACACATACTTAACCCTTTTAAACTATTAAATTATTTTTCTCGTTCTTTTTAAATCGTTTGCTTCTAACTTTCTGTGTGGTATAAAATAAATATCGTTAAAGTGTCTGCAATTTTAATAAATAAGAAGATATACACTTTCATAAATCGTTCTTCAGGCTTGGGGTTATATGATATAAAACAACCATAAACTTTTACAGAAATACTGCGATTAAACTCCGCTCTTAACACCATCATAAAAAAAGGAACTCGGAAAAATACAATTTTGTAGCTTGTGGTTAGATAGATTTCCTATTGAAATATATCGAATTGGGAAGGGAAAATAAGTGTAGAGCATTTCCTTCCAGTTGAAGGTCATATGAATTTTGTACTTGATGCCCATCTGGAAGGGGAAATTGTGTAAGTTTCAAAATATCGAAGTATGGCCATTCTTAGGAAATGGTTAAAAATATTTTTCTCCTTTTATAGGCAACAGCAACGATTGACCATCACGAATCACAAGAGAACTAAAATACACGAAATTCTATTCCCCCGCTTCTAAATCGACTTCTTTGAAAAATGGTTATTCTTTTTTTCCCCCCATAAGTAGGAGGGAAAGAATTTCATTGTATACAATTGAGAGATTGTAAAATATAATGGGAAGAATTTTTCATTTTATATGTCTCGGATGATCTTGGAAGATTAAATCTAGAAATATCAAAGGATACATTTGAAATGAAATTCCGTGGACTGATAAAATATCGATATACATCGAAATATATTTTTTATTGTTTCGTCATTTCAATAAATGTTTAATATTTATGATGACTTTAACCAGAGATATATTTTAATTATATCAACATTTCTAAATTAGCATCAATGTTTTATTTACAGAAAAGAAATGTAAGGAAAAATAAACTCTTTTTTCTCAGCTAATAGATCATTTGGGAGATTTTTATTAAGGAAATAAAATGTCTTGTTCATGTATCTACCACTAAATAAATTAATATACTAACTGTTAGAATTGACAATAAATTTTATTAAATGGACGACCAAACAAACTGGCCTATAGGCCACATAATACAGGGCCTCACTTTCCATTTACAATGATTTATTTCAATTGAACTGATTTTAAAGATAAAACATCATACCATGAAACCCGCTCACTGAATGAAATAAGAATTCCTCGGTATAGTATAGAACACACGCGAATAATACACGAATTATATATTGCAGAAATATTGTTTTATAGTGAGTGTGTTGCGATTTTCTACTGAACAGCTTTTTAAATACAATATTTTTAATCTGCACAAACACAGCTACACTACAAAATTTACAAAAAACAAAAACACAAAGACAAGTAAGTTATAGTAAACAGTATGATGGAGGGATTCCACCGTTTCCAACTGAAAGTATTCGGTGTTAGAGCAAGGGTTGCGCATAGAAAAAAACCCGACCTCAGGATGCAGGTCTCCCGTTCCACTGCTTGTCAGGAGCCGTCTATAAAATGCCACAAGGGGGCGCTCTCTGCTCAAAAAAGAGGTGCTACAGTTTTGAATAAAATAGAATTCCACAAATCTAATCTAGAAGGTCGAACATTGAATTCTATTCAATGTTCGACCTTTTCCCCCTTCACAAAATAAAAACTGCCAAGTTACGACAAAGTATAAATAGCTAAAACAGTTAGAACAAACCTTTGCTAGATGTTTGGTTGCTTTCCTATTCAAGAACAAAAAAGAAAAGAAAATACAAATAAACATTCATTGTAGATAAATAGCATAAATACTAAAATGTAAATAGCTTGGGAAGAAGAATAAATCGTTGCTAAATGTTTGTTATCCTATTCTAGTACAAAACAAATACAAATTAGAACCAAATAAATGCAGATTGAAAATAAACACTAAAATACAATACAGAAATCTGCATTGTATTTATTCTTTTTCTCAATGATTCGATTACAATACAAAATACTTGCATAATTTCGAATGGCAAAAGAATATTTATTAGTAACTGTTTCCAGTTGGTAAAGTCAATTTTGCAACATTTACTGTATTGTTACACTATTTGTAAACTATATATTTTTTTCTTTCATTTCTAGAAATGTGCATTATAATGTAATTTAAACAAAAAAAAAACAATTTAGAAAAATTATTTCAAGAAAGGTATAAAATATTTCTCTTGTAAGAGCAATAGTAATTTTTTTTTCATATAATTAAGCCACCTTTTTATCCTTTGTCTCCTATATGTGTTCTACAAATTTTGAATAGTTTTTTAGAGTTATTTTTATTTCAAGGTTTGCTCTTTTGAACATTTTGGATATATTTATTATTGCCGTATTATCGAATAAAATGATTTATATTAAGCATTACTGCAATCCCCTTTCGTTTTCATCTGACAAATATGAGCAATATGCCTAAACTAAACAGAAAGGAAATTGGAAATATATTCATCGTAAAAAAATAGCTAAATGTTGAGATTTTAGGATGTAGGTAAGATTTTCAATTTCATTATTTTTATTGCAGAAATTTCTAGTTCATTATAGTTTCGTTATAAAGCAAATAATAAAATAAAAATTAAAAGAAATTTATATTTTGTAAATAATTTTTTTTTCATATCATAACATTCACAGAGGCTGTTCAATCGCCAAAATAACATCATAATAAAAAAATTCTTAAGCCAAAAGAATAAATAAATTAATGATTTTTTTCAATTATATCTATTTGATTTTAAAGCATTTCTTTTTCTTTTAGCTTTCTATTATTTAAAAAAATTCTCTTGGTTATAACATTGAGGGTATGCGCGGCATTCAAAATATGAATTCAATATCTTACGAAAAGGAGTTGTAAATATCCTAAAAAAGGCTTACAGATTATTAATATTTAAATATACGCTTAGAAATGTTATCTTAAAAATAAGCTTTAATATGTTTTATAAAAATATCAAATTAGAGGAAAAAAGCAATTGGCACTTTTTTAAAATTTAAATTTAATCTATTTAGTATGATTGATTTAGAACTATTTAAATTTACTAATAAAAATAATTAAATAAACTAAATCAATATACTGTAATGTAATATAGAAATCTTTTACTGAATCTTCAGCTTTAGTGTGGATTCTTAGAAGACTTATCAGAGAATCTGAAGAAAATTATCATCTGAGTTCATCTTAAATTGAACTTAATCCTCTTGTTTATATCATAACGAACTTGTAATGTTGTTTTATAAAACAGTAGGTCTCCCGGTAAGGAAAGTAGTTCTACAGATAGCATTGGTGGATGCAAAGTAAAGCAAGTTTCATGGGGCGAGTATTCAACTAACATGGCGACTAATTTAGCGACTATGGCGACAAATAAAGAAAATTTCTGAAACTGCTAAAATTTCGGCGATATATAGATTGGGAGAGAATAGACAACATCCTTTTACAAAACACGACTATAAAACCTTTCACTGATAAGCACGAGAAACGAGATATGCAATCAGTAGTGATTTAGGAGTAATCAATCGGCAGTTCAGGTGAGCTCAAGCAAATAGCCGAGTAAGTCTCACTGAATGCTTTGTACTGTTACAAATGTTTATTGCCAATTTACTACTCGTAAGCTTCTGCTTAGTGCAAGTGCTGTTTTGTGTACCTTTCGTCTGTGTTTTGTTGCTGTAGAATAAAGAGTCGTTAACCTTTATCGAGCCAGTTGTACTTTTTTTTGCTGTATGACTCTCGGACGAATCTGGGGTAATTTTTCGTATCTGTATTGGTGTAAAATATATTAAAAAAATTACAACCAAGAGCTTAAATGTAAAGGAAGAAACAAAATAATTATTTATTGAGACAGGAGAACCCCCAAATATGGAATAAGATGGTTTATTCCTTGTTCAAAGCAAGAACTTAATTGAAACAATAAGAAAAGTTTTCTTAATTCTGCCAATATTAGTTTTATTTGTGTTGCTATATCCGACTCTCTAAAACAAAAAGGCATAAACTCCATTGAAGCATTTGTAAGGCAAATTTTCTTTGAACCCAATAGAATAGTGAATCCAAAGTTTATAATGTGAAAAATGGGCTAACACAGAATGTGCTAATAATTTTAGTGGAAATTACAGGCTCGATTTTTAAAAAAAAATATTAGATAGAAGTATGCGATTTTTATCAATTCTTCAAACGTTATTTAGATATAATATCATTTGTATCAAATGCATTTTAATTATACATTTTATATTATAATCCATTATATTTTTATTTATCGAAGATTTTATTATTTTTTCTAATTTCCAATCAATTTTTATTAAAAACGATCGATTATTATAGGGTTATATTACTCTACATTTGATACCTATTTAAATATTCAAAACTTTTTTAAATTTTCTTATTTTGCCTAAGTTATAAGAAAGTATTATATTAGTTAAAATACAGACAATTATTCCTATTGCGCAGAAAAAGAAGAAACAGAAACAATTACCATTTTAAATTTAAAAAAATACATACAGTAAAATATACAAATTTATTTCATACGAAATTGTATATAATATTTTACATACCTGATAGAATCATTAAAATAAGACAATATGTAAATTGTTGAAATAATTTCCATTGCTTAATACAATGAAAGAAAGGCAGCTCTGGTAACAAAATGAAAAGCCAGTCCTATACGTATATTGTGGCTAACCGTCTTTCTGAATCAACGATTTAAAAAAAAGAGAGATGTTGCAGGAAAAAAAAAGTAAAACATATTTAAAAAGAAATTCAAAAGAATACGATTTTTTTTAATAAATTCCATTTCATATTTTTTCCTTTTTTTTTTCCTATATTATGTTTATTTATGTTTCTTGTAAATTTACTTTTTTATATTTTTTTTTAAACCAAAGCAAAAATATATTTTTCCATTTAATAGTTTTTATCTCTATAATTTACTTCTGTTTTTTTATTATTATTTTTCGTTGTGTGTATACATACATATATCGCAATTTCCACATAAAAAGAGCTACTTAAATTTTCAAAGAAACAACATCGAGACGAGAAATAAATAAAGGAAAAAAATTATTGTTTTTTTAACTTGCCTTAAGATTTAAATTAAGACTTGTTAAAATGCATTAAAACATATCCACGAGTTAGCTTTCAATGAATATCAAGCAAATCGACTTTTAGGAAGCACGAAGGAAAGATCTGCTTTAATTTCCAATTAATTTAATGTTCATGAAATACATAAATGTGAAATAAATATATCATTACGTGTATAAGCATAATAAAATTAGCATTAAAAGCAGCTAAAACACTGTTTTTTAAAGATTATTAAAATTAAAAAGACTTTAGTACTCTTAAAAAGTTACTTAAATGGAGTAAAGAGCATGAAGTAAAACGATAGCAAAATAAATATTTCCATTAATAAAAAATATAGGAGTTTGAAGAATCCATACACTCGTAATGAGTATGACTCTAGTTTTACAGCCAATTTGAACCATCCTATTGTTGTCCTAAAACTCACACTTTAAAATTGTTCTATTAAAATGTAACATTTTAGAATATCCAAAAAATAAGTAATTTTCAATCGTAATTATGTAAAAAATAATCTAACTCACTGATGAGCATCTTTGATACAAACAGCTAAGATTGTAAAGTTATCGAATTTATTTCGATAGTTCACGTTTCATTCTTATTTATACGATAATACACGTTTCATTCTTATTTATACGATAATACACGTTTCATTCTTATTCATTCGATAATTCACGTTTCATTCTTATTCATTCGATAATTCACGTTTCATTCTTATTCATTCGATAATTCACGTTTCATTCTTATTCATTCGATAATTCACGTTTCATTCTTATTCATTCGATAATTCACGTTTCATTCTTATTCATTCGATAATTCACGTTTCATTCTTATTCATTCGATAATTCACGTTTCATTCTTATTCATTCGATAATTCACGTTTCATTCTTATTCATTCGATAATTCACGTTTCATTCTTATTCATTCGATAGTTCACGTTTCATTCTTATTCATTCGATAGTTCACGTTTCATTCTTATTCATTCGATAGTTCACGTTTCATTCTTATTCATTCGATAGTTCACGTTTCATTCTTATTCATTCGATAGTTCACGTTTCATTCTTATTCATTCGATAGTTCACGTTTCATTCTTATTCATTCGATAGTTCACGTTTCATTCTTATTCATTCGATAATTCACGTTTCATTCTTATTCATTCGATAATTCACGTTTCATTCTTATTCATTCGATAATTCACGTTTCATTCTTATTCATTCGATAATTCACGTTTCATTCTTATTCATTCGATAATTCACGTTTCATTCTTATTCATTCGATAATTCACGTTTCATTCTTATTCATTCGATAATTCACGTTTCATTCTTATTCATTCGATAATTCACGTTTCATTCTTATTCATTCGATAATTCACGTTTCATTCTTATTTATACGATAATTCACGTTTCATTCTTATTTATACGATAATTCACGTTTCATTCTTATTTATACGATAATTCACGTTTCATTCTTATTTATTCGATAATTCATGTTTTATTCTTATTTATTCGATAATTCAAGTTCGATAGTTATTGTTATATTTCCATGGACAAAAACTCAAACTCAATACCTTTTAAGAAGGGTAACCCGAGAATTTGAAAATAGTAATACTCAGAAATTAAAATTTTGCATTTAAACCATTGCAGTGTCCTTTATTTTAACAGAAGGGCAAAGGTGTTTGGTGAAATTTTAAATTGCAACCAAATCCATCGGAAATCATACATAATAAAAACTGTTGTTTTAAAATATTGAGCTTTTATTATTTATTGGTAATTAGTGTATATTCCGGGTTAAAAATCTTAGAATTTTTTTTGCACAAATATGCGCATCGACATACTTCACAATCTGTCACCTGAAGGAATGTCAAAAGTAAAAAAATGAGTTATAAATGTCTCACTCAGGGTATTAAGGATGATAATTCTCTTTCTCCACAATGTTTTAATATTTCTGATCTTGCATAGAAATTTGCAACGCGTTTCTTTTAATTAAAAGATATAAACAGGAAACGATTAAAATCATGGATTTTATTTCTAGTACAGCATATTTATTGATGACTCAATGTTTATTGATTCTTGAAATTTCAGAAATCATCGTGTAGCTAGATGATTGTTAAAATCTGCAATTTTTTTTTATTTGTCTCGAATAGTACATTGTACTATTTTATGTATTTTTCTTAAATTTTGAAATACTATTGAAGAAACTAATGGAATGTCTTTTTTTTGTCATATATTATCAGTTTTATCATATAAAAGCACATTTTTAAAATCTTAATATTAATGGAAAATATTTCTTTCATTTAATAATTATCGTGCGTTTCATAGCTTTACTTTTCAAACTTTCACTTTATAAATTCAGACATTGAGCTCATATACATTATTGTATCTATTTCAATTTTTTTTTTTATTTTACTATTACCAACAATCAAAGTATCATTTTTCATCTTTACTCTTTAAACGCTAAAATGAGTCGTAATAATTTGAATAATATTTTCTGAAGCGTTGTTCAAAACTCACAATATTAATTTCTTTGTAACAAAAGTAAAAACATATATATTTTTGTAACTTAACTGACAAAATTATTACTTTAATTTTTTTGCAGCTATATAATATTAGAAACAAATGTACAAAATCGTTTTGCAATTTGTATACATTAAAATATAAAGAATCACGTATTTCGCGTTAATTATTCACTTTTTATTACTTCTTCTGTTATTATCTTCATTTTTATTATTCCATTTTAATCTAATAAGTCAGTCAAACTTATATTAAATTATTTAATAAATAAAAGCTAATTTCTATTTTTAATTATTATTAAATAATAAAACTAAAAACTTTAGATATTAAGAGCAGTTTAGCATGAAAGAACATTATAGATATCCGAGTTAAAAAAATCTCCAAAGATATCCCTCATAGAAATAAAGTATTTTAAATTCAAACTATAAATAGGAAACGGCCTCTGTGAAATCATCGTTAAAAGTATAAGAAAATAGTTATAAACACAAATTCATGAAAAATTCTTTGTGACAATCATATGGATATAGGAGTATTATTCCATTTCAGAAAAATAAATTAATGGATACAAAAAATTCTCAAATTATTTCACACATCTAAAGCATTACTGGTCAAGAGGAAACTACAAAATATTAATATTTAGAAAAAAAAGTATATCGTTTCAGTTGATTATGTTTATGCCCGAGAAGATTTTGAGCATAACTTTATTTTTTTGAACAATGGCTTTCCATTTCTTGTGCTGTCAAGATTTCCTATGCATTATGTAATTGAAATATGAAAAAGGTGATACTTCCATCTATTAATGGGCTTACTCTTATTAAGGTTAACGTGAAGTACATGAAGTTACTTTTGATCGTGCTTTTTTCATTGGAAGAAGGAGATAGTTGAGATTTCTTGATGGCAATGCCGAAAGAAATATAATATTGAAGTTGAGAAAAAAGAAGTTGATATATTTTCCCTATGTCTCACAATATATAATTTGAGGGACATAGTAAAAGATTTTGTCGATTTTCGTGTTTTGAAATGCTCGTTACAGATCCTCGGCTTTCTTACAAATGGCTTTCCAGTATAATGGCGTCATTAACAAAAATGTGCCACTTTCAGGTGATAGCCAATGTTAAAAATATCCGTTTCCGAACGACCATTTAAGATATTGTTTTAAAGGCTTATATATACCCATACCATGCCGATTCGAATTATCATGGCGAAACTGTAAAATCTTTTGCGGGTCAACGAGCTTTAAAGGCTTAAGGGTTTTGCCAATAAATTCATTTGTCTTAGCAAGCAGTCCAGGATGTATCCTATTCCGCTCACGAATGCAGAATATTAAGATTTTTGGTTTAGCTATTTATCATATATAACGATAAGAATTTCTAACTTAACACATAACTGAGGTTATAAAAATTTCGATTCAGAGATGAAAAATAACATTATCTGATTCATTAATTTTGTTTTACTTTCTTCTGTTCAGCAAATCAAAAGGAAATTCTGCTAAGTTAATTTCCTTGGAATTCTTATAAATTGCAAAAACTGTTTATCAGCTGCATTCTTTATATAGATATAGAAGTTGTCAAGATTTTTTAAACATAAATTTATAACTTTCTAAGAAAATGATGAGCATTAAATAAAAAAATGCAAAATATAAGAATTAAATTAAGACATTTTTGAA
The DNA here is from genome assembly GCF_947563725.1 of Argiope bruennichi. Taxonomy (NCBI): domain Eukaryota; kingdom Metazoa; phylum Arthropoda; class Arachnida; order Araneae; family Araneidae; genus Argiope; species Argiope bruennichi. The sequence goes on along the minus strand of NC_079154.1, from coordinate 123,083,916 downwards.
TCAAATTGATAAGAAGTATAAAATTATAAAATATCTTTTTCTACTATCCTTTTATCATGTATTCTGATCTTTCACCGAAGTAATAATAAACAAATAAATTTCAAATTATATAAAATAGATTTCGAAATTAATTTCAGAATCCAAAGGAAATCTTGATTTATTGAATTAAAAATCTAATATCAGTGCTATCAATTTATATAGCTTGCACTAGAAGGTTGTACTTTCTATATTTCACTGTTAATAGTTAATATAAAAATATTAATTATTTACTTGTAGATTTATGAACTCCTGGTACACTTATTAATTTCTTACAGAATTTTACGATTTTTCTAAAGAATCAAAATGAAAAAAAAAGAAAAAAAAAACATTTCAAAACTTAGTTAGCATGTATTAATTCGACATATTTTCTAAGCATATTTTTGAACGCATAATACAATAGAGTGATGCCATGTTTAACTATTTCTCTCACAGCCAAATGACTAGGGAAGCCTCCTCGAGCGATTAGATTAGTGGAATTAATTTTTTCCTGGTACAGGTCACCATTCGCTATTAGGAAAGAGGGTCTTTATTTCTTTAATTCTATTCGGTACGAAAACTGATGATCCCCCTTTTTCCCCCTCAATCAATACAATGCAACCATGGAATCACTCCAAAAAATAGGTTCCATTTCAATAATATTAAATGCTTGTGCGCCGAATGTGCCAACCTGATCCCAATACAGTATGCCATAAGCTCTAATCTAGAATTGTCATCTGCTTTAAAGGAGACACTCTTGCTTTTGTTCCGATAAGCGCAATTTTTACACCTTGGGAAGTATCTGATCCTAAGACTATGCAAGTTGCCTCTTTACAGGCATCAACAAAAACATGCCTTTGAGTGGCATCATTAATTTCATATAACGCGGAATTTCTACATCAGCACGTTTATCTACATCACTACACCACTTTAGAAAGTTTCGAAATATCATTAGACAAATATGAATTCAAAAGATAATTTTAATTTCTATATATTCTGCAACAATATTTTAGGTAGTAGAGTAGCAGAACATAAAATTCCAAATGGATCAAACATTTTCTGTGCCGCTGCCAAAATGGATCGCTCCGTTATATTACTCTCAGTTTTTAAATCTTCGACACAAACACTGCACTTCACACCATCTTTATCTAAATTCCATAACATTCCCAGAATTTTAGTTATCCCTGCACTCTTTGATATATATTTGCATCTGATATTACTTTCCCAATTTCGTAAATTTAAACAGTCACGTGACAAAATTTTCCTTGATCTCAAAATAAAGTCTCCTTGTTGACTAATATCTCCCAAGCCTGCCATACAATTGTCAACATAAAACGAAAGTTTTAATTTATCGGCTATTTTAGCATAATCCGCAGCACATTTTCGAGCAAGTCGGAAGATACACCAAAAACTACTCGACAAGGCCGAGTAGTAGGGTGAAAGATTCTGTAGGGTAAAAGAATCTCAAAAAATATCTATGTTCAGATTCAATTCCCAACTGAAGGAATGCCTTTTCAATATCGGCAGAAATAACTTCGAAATCTATCAGTGATGTTTGATAACTGTACATTTAAATTTAGACCTTAGATTACAGTACATCATTTAATCAATTTTTTCCAGTTTCATGAGCTGAAGCATCAAAAACTGACCTTATTCTGGTAGTAATACTATCGGTTTTCACAACCGATCGTTGGGGCAGAAATTGAGACGTTTCGTTTTCACAATCTATCTTTTCAATTATTTTTAATTCTTCCCATTCTTTACACACAGCCTTATAATTCTCTAGAAGCCCATTCCGTCGCGCGTTAGCATATCTTTTTATGTCACCTCCAGGTCAATTATTTAATGGAAAGCAACTGATTAACTGATCTGATTTAAAAGGCAAATTAAGTTCGTATCTATCGTTCAATAGAATTTTCATACTGTAGCACCTCTTTTTACCCTTGAGATGAGAGCGCCTCCTTGTGACGTTTTACAGAAGCCCCTTGTAACGTTTACAGACAAACAGTTGAACGGGAGACCTGCATCCTGAGGTTGACTTTTTTCTATGCGCAACCCTTACGCTTACGCTAACGCCGAATGCTTTCGGTTGGAAACGGTGGAATCCCTCCACCATACTGTTTAATTTACTTCTCTATGTGTTTTTTGTAAATTTTGTAGTGCGGCTGTGTTTGTGTAGATTAAAAATATTATATTTAAAACCGGGCAGTTCAGTAGAAAATCGCAACACGCTTACTATAACATTGTTTTGAAATTCCTCAGATCACTTTTGAATGCTCATTATTTTTATTTAACTTCTGAATTGGATCAAGGATTCCAATGCTTTCGTGACTCCACAACTCATTGATAGACGAATCTTTAAAGTATAAAGAAAGAACATTTAAAACAGTATCACTGTTTGCACAAACTATATTAGCAACTTCCTGTTTTTCCAGTCAAAATATATCCTATTCGCGTCTTTAACAAAAACAAACCCGATTCCAATTTGATAGATTCATGTTAAAAGCACATCAGTGATATCCGCTTCTATCAATAAACCAATTTCGCAACCATCAGATTCTAACTCTGCGGCCCCCAAACTAACATATGTTGCATTTTTATCTTATTATTTGATTTAATGGCCAACATCTAGTTGCATGTTTGGAAATGTAAGAATACTGAGACTCTCTATCAATCAAAGCTCTCAGTGTTACGACTATGTAATTTAAAGACACTATACACAATTAAAGTCATTATAAATACGTTATTTTTACAACAACTGTTAGACAATGAATTAGTTTCAATTACATCAGATTTATTCGGGTTTCTTTAGGATGATCACACATTAAATAATGGTATGAACATGAACATAAATAATGGTAATATGAACATGATCATAGTTGAATAATTCATTTTTCGGTTTTTCTTATAATGGTAGTGGTAAAAGTGGATAAATTATAGATTCTATTCATCGTATTTAATTTTTTTAAAATATTTTTTCATCATTAAGAAACCTTAGAGTAGAAAGCTTTTTTATCATTTATCTAAGCATTCATTTAATCTCTTTCGAAAAAATATTTCTAGTTGTCTTATTATCAGAGATAAGTTTTTCAATCAGCTTCCTCTATCAGTATCGTAATGTATATATTAGCAGTTGAACATATACTGTAGCATTGCTTTAATAAGAAATGATTATAAGTTGAATTATTTAATGATTTGAATTATTGCATTGTATTTAAGTGAGAAAATTCTCTATTTTTTTATCGTTACGTTCTGTCAAATTTCTTAATATGTCATTTTTCTTTTAATACGATATTTCTATCAAAGTTGATGTAAACTAAACAGCAAGCCAGAAAGCGAATGGCGATACTACTAAAGAGAAGATACGACTGTATACAGACGAGGTTTATATTTAAAATTCGAAAATTCAACTTTTTATAAACATAAATTTTATTGTTCTTACATTCTTTTTCCAACCAGAAATTTGCTTTCTAATCAAACCAGACATTCACAGAAGTATTTCTTAGGCGGAAATTCATATTATTGAAATGAAGATTATATGCAAGATAAAAATCGAAGTAACACGAAATAAAATGTTTGAAAAATACATAATTATACAGCTTGTTTTTTTATTAATATATTCCTTTATTTGGATTAAATTCGCAAAATGTAACAAAAGAAAATAAGCAAAGGGAAAAAAATACCCTTTTCTTCTTCACTCTTTTAATCAGCATTTCGAACAAAAACATCTTATTCACGATATTTGATTTATTCGCAAAACAAAGCAATAGCGAAATTAGTGAGCCAGACATTTTACCCCCAGACAAACGCCTCAATTCTTGTCGCATTTCCACGAAAGCGTATCAAATTAAAGACATCCGAATCGTTGTTCCGTTAAAAGACTTTTAAAAAGATAAGATGCAGATCAGGGCCAGAGAGCAGCCTTCTTCCAATCGATCCATTTTTTTTTCAATCCCATCATTCCAGGTTCCTAATTAGACTTAGTGACCATCATGGTGGTTTATGAGAAACAAAACGGAAAGAAGTTTCTGTTCCATCACAGAACTTAATTGGGAAGACGCGACGGCTGGACGGACCTACCTTGGGGTAAATTACTGGAATTTAAGTGCCTCGACTTCTCTTTTCAAAGCATTAAGTAGTATAATAAAACGCTTTTATGAGTCCATCTACGAAACATTCGTCTGATATCTGGGAATTGTATTCGAAACAATAATTCAGAATTGTAAAGCAATAATTTCGATATGGAGTTAAGTGGCAAAGGGAGCAAATCGTTTTTAAAGTACCTTCTAAAGTTTTTACAGTTATTTTTCTCATTAAAACTAGATATTTTAGAAAGTTCTTATTATAAAGAATATTTTCTAGATTTCGAAACCATTATGTTTAGTTGTAAGTCTCCTCCATAGAATTTAAGTTTATCTGATGTTTCCTAAATTTAAAATGTTGAAACCCAAATGGTAATTTTTATACATATTTCAAAATAAGAATATCTTCATTAGCAATTCTATTCTGCATCGTGTATTCATGGAAAAATACTTTTGAGATAATTTTTCTATTATTTTAAATCTCTTTATTACTACTTATTGTCACAAATAATATTGAATGCATTACTGAACTTTTGAAAGAAATACGAAGATTTCTTAAATGCCACTTTGCTCTTGGTTATGCCAAAAATTTCGCAGTTTATTCTCGGTTAAAAACTCATTTGAAATATAAATGAGAAAAATCTTAAACACAAAATTAAAAGCTTAAGTAAAAATGGTGCATGAAAATTTTTATATAATACAATCAGAGAACACGCAAATTAACAATTTATTTTGACAGCTGTAGAACAAACAGATGTCTTCAAACTCAACTTGTGACTCAAAATTTTAACAGGATGAATAATAATTCTGTTTTTGCACATTAATAGAGCATTTACATTAATTATATAAATTATATTTTTATGTTTACCTTAGAATAGCCATGCTATTTATGAAATTCATATCGAAATATTCTGATTTTAAAAGAAGCAAGAAGTAAATTGTTATTGAAACTTGAGACATTAAATGGCATTATAAGTTGTCAGATTGTTTTCTTAGTTTTAATTTCTTTTAATTCAAAGTAAATCGTAATCAATAAGATATATTTCAGCATATAATAATTTAACTTTTTTTTAACTAAAACTGCTTCCAGGATTTTCAATAGAAGTCGGAAATAGGAACTATACATAATATAATTGCAGGGAAGTTATTATTTGATAAAACAAAATTCTTTTCCAGAAAAGAAAAAAAATTTTTTAACATGTACTCATTTTATTGTTTCGTTTTGATTTCTGTCAATATATTATTGTTATAGAATTTTTCACAATTTGAAAACAGTCAAATATTATAGAATGAAATGTCCGAGGAAAATAAATGCATTTTTATATCTTCCCTTTTCCCATATTTGATATTTAAACAAAAATCTATGTATTCTAAATACAATGGATACTTTCTAGATTCAGTTATTAGGGAAATGAAAATGGTTCGCCATGGTAATGTATATAAACTGGATACTATTTATATATTCCAAGATACGGCTTGAATGATGCACAAATTATTCAAACCGCAGTGCAGTATAACTTTCTGAATCCATAATTAATAATTTTAATTGGCTACTTCATAGATCATAGGTGCTCATTAAGAAATAAGGCGTGAAAGGCTTCTGGTAGATTTTGTTAGACCATAACTCTTGGTTAGTCATAATTATTTTCTTCTTTAAATAGTCTTAATGTGGGAAAAAGATGCAAAATTTATTCTATGATAAGTTCATATTTATTCTATGAATTGATAATTTATTCTTGATAAGTATGAAAATGGCTTCCTTGAAAATGTGAATGCGTATTCTGTAAGAAAGTTGCAAACTGAAATGCACTAAAAACAGTTAAGGAAGATGATACGTGCACCGTTAGATATTGCATCTAATTGATATTTAAAAATTTTAAAAAAATCAGCTCTCCAGTGATGACAATTTCACTACCACATGTCGATATTTTTTGTGTTTTAATAAATATTTAAAAATAATTTTCCTTAAATTTAAAATACTATCGTTAATTGTTTTACGGAACAATTGATAATATCTTTAATGTTCCTCATTTTTTTTTCTTGAATTTAAGGAAACTTCCTTTTCTCGACTACTTCTATTCCCAAAGATTTGTTGCCATCCCATAAATTTTATTTCATATTTAATACATCCGAAAAAATACATTCGTTTATGAGTTGCATTTCTCCTTGCATTTCATTTGAAATGATTCATTCTTTCATAAACTATCCTTGAAATATTATCATTCCGTTCTAAATGCTACCATAAATATTGAGGAAAATAATGCATTTCTCTGATTAGGGATTAGATTGATTTGTTATCGAAATGACTCACACTAGAAAATAAAAATTTTTGAAGTTTGTATGAATTTTATTTTTGATGCGACTGTTCAAAATGAAATTTTGTGATAGGGGAAAAATTGAAGTTTGGTCATTCTCAGGAAATGGACAAAGACATTTTCTTTCTCATTGTTGGCAACAGCAATGATTGAGAGGAGCGAATCACAAATCAAAGAAACAAAATTCATTTTTATGATGTATTGGTAAACGGCTTTTACTTCTTCAAAAAGACAGGAAATAAGAGTTTTTTTTTCTCTCCTATTGCGAGATGATATGAAAATAAAGATGATTATTTTTCATTTTAAGTTTGGGATGTCCACACAAAGTTTAACATGCTGGTATCAAAAAATTATGTTTGTATTGAGATTCCAATAATAAAAAATAATGATGATGCAAATCAAGCGATATGTTTGTAACCCAATATTAACTTCCAGAAATATTTGACAAGGCATAGACACTAATTTTGATGTTTGGAAATATTTTGATATAATTTGAAGTTGTAATAAATTAAAAGAATAATTGATAGTAATATATATTTTACAATAACATGGTAATATTTTATCTAAGTTTCAAAAACAGTCATTCTATGAGTTATTTTATTTGGTTGTGAGATTCGTAATGATTTTTTTCTACCATTGTAGTGGATTGAATTTATAGATAGGTTATGTGCATTATATGTGTGTAATAATTAAGAAATAAGATCTGATGAAAATTTGACTATAGGAAGAATTGTGACAATTTAGTGCATCATAGAAGGAATTTTACCTATGAATGGCTTTTTGCCATTGAGAAAAAAAAAACGCGTAATGAAATGCGCAAATTACTTTTTATACAACTATGATGTTGATTTAATTTTTTTTTACTTCAACAGCGAAAGAAGACATCTATTTTGCATGCATATTCAGTTTATATAATAATAAAGTTTCATTATATATAATAATAAAGTTTCATTATATATAGTAATAAAGTTTCATTATATATAGTAATAAAGTTTCATTATATATAATAATCAAGTTTCATTATATATAATAAAGTTTCATTATATATAGTAATAAAGTTTCATTATATATAGTAATAAAGTTTCATTATATATAGTAATAAAGTTTCATTATACTTTGTTACAGTTTCGTATGTTTAATTTTACCAATTTTCATACATTTTGGGTGATTGGAATATATAAAAATAGGATTTCCAATAATATACATTTTTTATAAAACGCACTGCGCATCATCTTTTCAGTTGCGACATCTTTACCATTTCCTTTTTGAGTGTATTTAGCAAATTTCGAAATAGATTTTTAGGCACTTTCATTATTTAGATACATGATGCCATGATGAGTTAAATGATGAGCACTTGTCAATGAACAATTAGATCAAATTCTATTCTAATCATTTTCAATGAATTAGAATAATATTTCATTTATTTTCTCATATATGAAAATAAAAAGAGAAATTATTATAGTCGTTAAATTAATCGATTTTGATATTAACGAATTCTTGAGTACTAGACATCGCTGAATGCGAAAAATATATTACTGAAATTGTAGCATTTTATTTATTTTTCTATATGTCTGGGAGCACAAAACATTTATCATAAATACTGCTTGACAGTAGATCAAATACTATCTGAACTCTGTCGCTAGATTTTCCCCATACAGAATATTTTGTAAGGTATTTTTTTTTTTTTATCGGTGTCGAAAATGGAAGGAATGCAACTCTAGAGGGATATATCTGCAGGCCATGAGATTTCATATGATAACAAAAGTGTGGAAATCGCACTAGTGGTAGTGGTAGGCCGGCTGATTAATTGTATTCCCTTATTATTTTAAATGTATAGATGTTTTTATATGTTAAGAGCATATTAAGTCCGTTCGATTTTAAAGCTAGTCTAAGAATTTAATAAAAATCTAAGATTACTCTAAAAGTCTTATAATAATCCAAGATTTTAAGAAGTTTTTTTTAATCTATTAAAATCACTTCTGATCTTAAAGAGATGATTGAGGATGATACGACAATCGGGAGTGTTTAAAATTAAAATGACTAATCAAGGTATTCAGAATATGCTTTAAATGATAAAATATACAAGATGATTGGAGAAAGTTAAACTCCAATTTATTGATTTCCAGTGTCAAATCAATATTGTTACGGATCACCGGGTTCGCTTGTAGTGGGTGTATGGCGTGAAAACAACAACGACAACGTTCATTTACACGAAGAACACGAATACACAGACAAAACAAATACAAAGACGATAACTATAAACAGCCGAGACGAAAACACAGTAGCCCACTACGACACACAGTAGCCCACAAGTAGTATTCGACCTCACCACTCAAAGAAAGCAGACAAAATTCATCAGGAAAGGGGATCCTCGGAGCTTTGCTCTATGGTTTCTCCAAACGGCTGAACTTCTCCACTGTCTCCACGCTTTAACTATATCCAACTGCCGACTCACTACCACACGACTGGCTACTCCACAAACAACTTGATGCTGCTTCCACAATAAACAACAGGAATTTGCACATAGATCAGTTCAGCAATAGCCTGGGCTCCACACAACGCTGACACTCCGCTGTTGCTTCGCAATCTTCTCGAAGACTCGTTACTTGTCTACGACTCCGACTACAATTCCGATAAAGATTCTTCTCAGCTTGAGACTACCGGTATTTTATAGTTCCCGGGAGGCGAGAAGGTTCTGGGCCTATTGAATGGATCGTTAAAATTATCAAAGTTTTAAGCATTATCTATTTTGTCGTCAAATGGTCGCCAGGTTTGACCCAAGCTCGGCTCGGCACCCGAGTAGCATCCAATACAGATGATTGAAAATCAGTCTTTCGGGTGATAGAACTAATCGTGCTGGGAAACAGCATTACAGGTTTGTAACAATCAACAATAATCAAATATTTTTTAGATAAAACTAAATTTTAAAAGATTAATTTTCTATAATATTTCAAAAGATATTTAAATTTAGTGACAGTTTATGAAAAAAAATCTTAAAAAAAATTCCTAGTAGCATAATTCAATTCGCATGCTTGGCAATTTGAGCTTGTTAAATTATTAAAATTATAAAGCAGCTCACACAGTGTTTCTATACAGTTTTAGGAATTCAGAAATAGTTTGAGTTTTTATTACAAAAGTACAATTAAAAAATAATTTCTCCATCATATTAATCGAATATGTAGTTTGCAATTATATTACATTAGATATGAAATCACGTATAGACAATTGTTATTATTTTAAAAGTATTAATTTTATTGGTAAATGTGCAAACGGTAATATTTGAAACCATTCATTCTAAATACACGATTCTAAAATAAGTGTTTCGGAAAAAAAAAAAGAATGGAAGCTGAACTTAGCCCAGTAAATGTCACCCTCTATAGCAAAAGTCAGAAATGTCTCTCATTAAACTGGCCTCACAATAAAAGTAGTAAAAGTTTTCGGGGAACTCCTTTTTGAAACAAAAGATAACGAGTATGAAACTTATCTCTCAACTTTTGCTTGTATTTTCTATTAGTATCATTAAGCGAGACAAAATTTCTCAACATTCTTCGCTAAACAAAGACCTATTAACCCTACCGTCCAAATTCTGTCCTGTGAGACCAAATTTCTCTTACGAACTAGGGTTTCTGGATGTAAGACGCGTTATCATTCAGGACGTCCTTGCTTTATATTCTATATAATCATTTCTTTTACGTCCTTATTATTCTAACTATCATTTGCAGCCACGGTAGAATTTACAAGTCTTGTTGGACCGGTCAATACTGAAACGGTTAATGCATATCAGTATATGTAATTATGAAAATTCCATGTAGATTTTTTTTAGTACTTTTAAACAATAACTTTTCATTTCCAACACTATTTTTCTTTAACCTACATCAAGAATACTAAGAAAATGTATTGTAATCGTCAAAAAATTTCGAATCTCTAAGACATATGAAACTGTGAATCTGAAGAATAAATTGTTAGAATTATGTCTGTCTGTCGGCTGCTCTGTCTATGACCATGATAAATCAAAAACGCTTTGAGAAAAACGGATGAAATTTGGTACATGAACTTAACACAAACGTTGTAGATTTTAATAAAGTTTTGAACGAAATCCAGCAGAGTAAGTCTGTCCGTCTTATATCCGATTACATGTGAACACGATAACTATAAAAAGAAAAACGTTAGATGGATAAAATGGAATGCATAAATTTAAGACCTAAATCGCAAATTCTGATCAAATTTTAAACTATATATGTTAAAGAATTGATAGTCTGCCGGTCTCTATTTTCACATGAATATAAACGCCATATCTCAAAAATACAATAACGAAAAACAATGGAATTTGGTGAGCAATTTAGTGAATCAATTATGGATGCATGTGAAATGTTGGCTACTATTGTTTTGAAAAAACGCTATATAAATGCATAATCGATTTTCTGGTACTTGTGTCCGCGATAAATTGGTAATGATTTCCCATATTCAGTAAAAACATTAGATTTATGCCAAAAATTGATCTTCCGTAGTTATTATTCACCAATGGCACGAAATTAATATACATGAATTAGTTTATTTTACTCTATTATAAAGCATTTAATTCTTAAATGTGAAAGTAAAAGTACGGGCTTTCTTTGCATTTGCAGTCTTGCCCAAGAAAACACAATTTTATTCAATAAGAGGGCGGTAAAAAATTTTCAGAGTGTATACGAGAGAGTTTCGGAGAAACTGCTACGATATAACTTGCATCTTCTGTTCAGTGATACTTTTTATTCCCTTTGATATGGAGTTTTATTTTCTGGTATACGTTCCATAGAGAAAGTATAGCATCGTCAAAAATTCGAAGAAAGCTAGATAGATAATATTCGGTACAGATATTGTGGTGAAAGCTTATAAGCCAGTAAACAGCTACGCTATCCGAACAATTGCTTTAGTATTGTGGTCATGTTACTGGGCTGAGAACCACAAGGTCCCAGGTTCTATCCTCGCTTACACCAAAAACGCCACAATATTTAAGAATGTGGACACCTATCAAATTTTGATCCAAATACAACAAGGAATTGACCGTCTGTTGTTCTGGTCTTTCATACATGTAAACACGGTGGAAAAAAACGCAATTACTGAAATATTTCCAATTTTTACCCGATTTTGTGGCTATAAGTGCAGTTTTGTGCTACTAAAAACACAAATTCTAAAGACAAATTCGATTTTGGGATATTATTAACGCATTCCAGGAATTAATTGCCAAAATAATTCGCCAAAATGACGCTATAGATTCAGAAAAAATGCCAAAAGTTAATATTTCGTAACTCTAGTAAGCCAGTGCCACGTAAGTCGTCCTCTAACATGACAAGTTTATTAGAGAGTATGCAAAAAAAAAAATTAAGAGGAACACATCCGCTAGTTTCAATACGCCAAGGCAATGCTTATTGGACCTTTTTCAACGAAAGAAAAAAAAACTTCTAAAGAATTCTTGTAGCCAAAGCTGGAAAAGCAGCAGAAATAAAGATTTTTCTCCTATTTAACAGTCTATAATTCGTGGAACAACACGTCTCGATATTAGTGCTTTTATGGGTTATTAAAAGCCCATTGTTTTCTCTTCGAATGCTTAATGCAATGATGTGTATCGATTTCGAGTTTTATATGATATTAGGAATGCCTTTCTCAGAATTGCGAGGGAGGGGGTTTCAAGTTATTTCTTTAAAGGGCTTGCCAGCTATACCAATTAGTTCACCTATCTTCCCCCAATGACTACGGGCGAGGATTCCACTTCTAAGGTAATAAATACTTAAGAAAAATTATACTTCAAAGGATTTTTTTCTACAAGAAAGGAGAATGAAAATTACTCTGAAAATGTTTTATCGATATCTCTTCCGGAAAATTCTTTCACTCCCCCCCCCAAAAAAAAACCTCCATTTTTTTCAATCAGATTCGATTTGTTCCTATTTCGAGCTCCAAATATCTATTAATTCTTAATTTCAACAATAATATCTAAATCTATTTTTATTTTATATTAACTATTATATATATATTTCCATTTTAGAAAAACATGAAATTATTCATGCAGTATAAGGTTACTAAACTAGGTAAAAGATGAAAGTTATAATGCTAATAATTTCCAAAACACAATTAAATTAAGATATTTTGTGCTTCAGAATAATTATAGTCAGCACTTCAGAGAATATAAATTTTGTTACTTCTTTGGCCATTTTTAATTGGAGATATTAGAAAAAGTATAAACACAATAGTTCATTTTCGCTTTTATGTATGCTTTTTCTACCGCAATTGTCTATGAAATGGCTTATCTTGCATATGACCAAGTTAAACATAATTAATTGAATATTTTTAAAAACTTTTTTTTTGCACAGGATGATATTGAATAATTTAATTCACTGGAAAATCACAGAAATCGCTCCATCCATCTTCAATCTCAAAAAGTCTTCAGACAACCCATAAAAGTTGTTTGTACTATTCTCATTCCTTGATTAAAATTGAAAATTGATTCCTGTATTAATTACATGCATCAACAGAACAATCGATTCCATAGCAATTTCCATATGCAATCTCCCAAATCTTTAAAAAGCTTGAATACTTTGAAAACATTTTGAAAAATTAATTGGTCGAATTTTATACCGAAAGCAAATATTTATCAAATAGAGATAATTTTTCTTTGCATGAAAGCAAAGCCAGCTGTATTTTTTTTTTTTTGATTACACGAGCTTTACCCACGCGAGACTATTTACTACTTGGAGTTTAGTAGAGACTACTTTATTTATATTTATTATTTAGTAAATATTTTCACCTAAGTAATAGACTTGTTTATTTATCCCAAACTATCTTTTACTCAATAATTATTTTATAAATGCGTGTAGAGTTAGAACCTCCTCCTTGGTATCAACCTCTACCCTCAGGTAAATGTTTAAATGGAAATTTATCATGCATTATAATTAATAATACCAAAATATGCTTTAAAATGCAAATATCTAGCTGGTTAGTCTTTCTAGCAATAATATAAATTTGTTTATTCTGCATATTTGTATTTCAAGAGCTTTAAATTCAATTTTTAAATTTGAATTATGAATTATACTTTTTCTTGAAGCTAAAACAAAAGAAATTTCTGTAATTGTTACTAAATCTAATGCCATTTTACAGCTTTAATATTATCCTCATGCTAGGGACGATTGTAGCTAAACTTATTTATTACGAAAGAACCTGTTAACCGGTGATATCTGACAATCTATTTTGAAGAATACTCTTTGGCAAGTGGTTAATGCTTAAGTGTCGCTGTTTTTGACAAAGCAATTATGATAAGAAATAATTTATAATTTATTATCCCATGATTTTGCTTACTTTCATAACAGTAATTATATGAGTAGTTGAAAATGCGAATTTAATTTCTTTTAATTGATTAATTAAAGGATATTCTTTTAATTATTTTTCATAAATTTTGCCTGGCATTATTTAAATTTTACCGATTCCTTCCGATAAACATTCAAATCGTTATTTTCAAAATTGTGCATTTTAATATTTTAAGTTAGCTAACACTTTTGGGTCATTGCAATGGGCTATTCCAATATTGCCATTATTTTTGACATTAATTAAAATATGAATTAAGTATTTTTTTAGACTAAGGTGCCTATTTGAGTTTAAATAAAGACTGCCGATACCATTATAATATTGATAAATATAAATAAGTTGTTACCGAAAATGGGGATTTCAGCGTTGGTTAATTTAAAATATTTAAATAAGTATCGATTAAAAATTAAGTAAAAAAGGCAAAATTATTAACGAAAGTCAAAATGTCTTAAAATCTAAAATACTACGGTAATTCATTTTTATTTTATTTCACTGTGTAGAGTTTTTATTTCCATCTATTTGTCAAGCCAACACATACAATTTCAAAAATCGTCATTTCCTAAATGCCAAATAAGAAAAAAAAATCAATTAGATTTAGAATAGTTTGGTCTTTTTTTTGTTTCAATGGAGTAAAATTCAGTATGATGAATTAGATTACATTTTATATTAACCATTATTCTTGCCAACTATTGCTGTCAAACTATCAAAAAAATGCAATACTTTGAATACAAACTTGCATTTCTTTTTATTATACATTTCTAAATTATCCTTCAAATTATGACTTTTAATATTTATCTGCAATAGCTTTTAAAGGTGGGAATAATTTTGTTCAAATTTGATCACATGCTCTATTTTTTTTCTTTGTACTGTTTTTAAAATGTAGCATAAACTATTGAGCCTTTCTTTCCTTATTAGCAATAACTATAATCGCATTTTTAGTTGTACATAATATAATAGTAGCAGAAAACGTGATAAATGGTAATTTTTAGGTTGGTTAGAGGGGAGCAGGATTGATTGCTCCACTTAAGACTTAAATGCCATTGACTTAAAGCTACAAAGATGTATTGTCCAAAAATGCAGTGCTCATATTGCTGTTCGTACTGCATCTATTTGGCTCATAAAGGGTGTTGATTCGACTCTCAATTTCAACAGTTGCTAGTGAAACAACAGATCGATTCCGATGGCCAGTTTTGCAAACGAGGCAAATCTGCTCTCCACCACCAAACAGACTCTCCGTCGAGGGTCCCCTTCAGTCTCCACCCCCCAAACCCCGGCTCAGGTACCACAGGCAATCCACCTACTCAGATGTCTTCAACAAGTACCCTCTCAGCAGCGTAACGACCCCGATAATCGAATCGTTATGGAGGTACCCCGTAGGCAAATATGGGGACTTCTTAGAGGAGACCACTTACGAAAGGGAGTACAGGTGGCCTTCAAAAGTGGAGCTTCAACAAGAATGCAAGCCACCTCCTCTTGTATCGACGATGGGACTGGGAATCATACCCATTTTGGGACGAGGTGATGGGCCTCAAGTTGCTGAGAAGTCTTCAGAAGAGAGAGTTGTTAGGAAAGAATTGATGGGAAATTTCGTAGCTGCCCAGAGGTAAGTACCGGTATTTGAATAATTTATTCTAAAGGCCATAATTACTAGAATAGAAATAATTGAATATTTGAAATTACTTTATGAAATATTCTCAGCCTTAAATCTTTTTCGAGGTACCGAAATTAAGAAAAAAAAAAAAAATGAAAATCATAAGAAAATATTTAAAAATGAGTATTCTCAGATTTCTTTAGCGGAAAATTACCAATAATTAGTTTGTGTCAGAAATTATTTTGTTATGGTACAATTCGGTTTCAACGGCGACATAAAAAGCGCCAAGAAAATTTTTTGCCAAATTATAAAAATATACTCATGTACATTATCATTTATTATGAAAAATTTTGAACGAATCACATGTTATATATTTGGCGATTGAAATCGCCAAATTGGCAACATTTTTTCCTGGCGCTTTTTGGTCGCCTTTACAGTTGATAAGTATCTTTATTATGAAATCATGGGCAGAACAGTTTCATTAAATGTTCAGGTGGGCCTGTTATCATTAATAAAAGCTGAATTTTTCTTTACATGAATTGCATAATTTATATCTTATTTAATTGAGAAAATTTGAGGTTTAAAGAACTAGTGAAAATATTTGAATTTCTTTTAAGCAGAAATAATTTTTTCCCCTAGCATTTTCTACAATACATATACATTGTAAAGATAATCTTCAGATTTCGTAATTTATTGGTTTTAAGATTTCTTCAATTCCACAATTACAAATGTCCATTTATTTCCATAAAAATTTATCTAATCCCTTGGCTCCATTGTAATGAAAAATAATTTGCAATTATTGGCGCAAAACTTCCTTTTGGCGATAATACCAAGTTTGGCGAAAACAGTCGACAGAATAATCCCAAAGCACCAAAAATTCAAATGGAAATTTTTGGAACGGAATTTTTTTTTTAATGAAAAAATAAGCATTTCCCATCTGAAACTTGGTATTTAAAAAAGAAATCCTAAAATTGTGACTTTATCCAGAACAAATCACACATTTGAAATTACGATTCTTGTGAAAATATTTATGCTTTTCTATCTTCCAACAAACAAATTCATTATTAACTTCTTGTACATTACATTACCAGTTACTAAAGAAAATAAAATAAAGGCAACTTCAGTATCATTATGCTCTGTAGTCTATCAGTATGATTCACCCAATTTTTACTTTCTTCAGACAGCAGAATCCTTCTTATTGGGTTCGTAATTGCAAACCCTCTCGACCGACCGAACAGATATGGCAAGGACAAACTTCCCACAGGACGGATTATGTGTTGCATCCAGCAGAACGGATCATTTCAAAGAAAGTGCCCCATAAATCCACGCTTAAATTCGCTGGAAAAATGGAGACAGTGTCTTCGGCAATGAGAGACTATTCAGACCCTTATGTAAGTAGACGTCATGCTTCTTTTGTACAAACTTTGTGGGCAAAAATAGTTTAAAAATATGAAATTCTGTATATTTTACGATTTTCACAAAATTTGAATGAATGATTTATTATAATTACTAATTGAATGTTTTAACATATTGTTACAAACCTGAAATTTTGCTTCCCAGCACGACTAGTGTCATCGTAAGAAAGACCGTTGTATGATCTGTACTGTGTGTGCTGAGCGGGTGCCGCGTCAATGAACCGAGAGCTTAGCGAACACTTTGGCGATAAAATGGATACTACTGGAAAATTCTCGAACTCTCCAGTAATATCCATTTTGTCGTCAAAATCACCAAATCCGTCGCCAAATAGTCGCCAAGCTCTCACTTCATTGACGCGGCATCCGCTCAGCACACACAGTACAGATCGTACAACGGTCTTTCTTACGGTGACACTAGTCGTGCTGGGAAGCAAAATTTCAGGTTTGTAACAATATGTAGCGAATATAATTAAAAGTGTATTTCATCTAATCTATACGTATGAAACTAAATCATTCGCATTGTGAATTATCTACATATCTTATGTAACTTAAAACAGTATGCTGTCATGTATTTTTACTTTCTCGTATACGTAGTATAGAGAAAGTATAGTAATCGTCGAAAAATTCGAACTAAGGATTTTGACATACCTCCACGTTTTAGACTTTCCTGTGTTAAAAAAACATTTTTGGAAAAAAATATGCCATCAAAAACATAACTTGTAAAAAAACCAAGTCTCGCAACTCAGTTCTTCTATCGTAAAAAGTTGTGAGATCCATGTATTACCAAGTCGGTCAATTTATTCAGTCCCTACTTAAGGGTCCTTCTGTCTTAAGTCATTACGTAATTAGCTAACCTAACAACATCTTATAGTGGCCATATCAATATTAAAAATCTTTTATGGTTTAAATAAATAGATTGACTTGGCAATCGCACTAGACAATCTAATTTAATATAATATGTTAATGTAATCTAATTTAATGTAAAGATACAATGTGTTTTCATGCGATGGCCAAGTCAACCTATTTATTTAAACCATAAAAGATTTTTAATATTGATATGGCCACTATAAGATGTTGTTAGGTTAGCTAATTACGTAATGACTTAAGACAGAAGGACCCTTAAGTAGGGACTGAATAAATTGACCGACTTGGTAATACATGGATCTCACAACTTTTTACGATAGAAGAACTGAGTTGCGAGACTTGGTTTTTTTACAAGTTATGTTTTTGATGGCATCTCATTTCTTTTTGTAGATAGTCATTTTTGTATGGATGGAGTAAGCCAATATTTCGACTTAACATGACTTTTACTCCTATTTTTATAATTATGTTCTCTTCCAGGCCTGCAGTCATAGAAGCATCGTCTTCATATTTTTTTATGCATTCACGAGCTCTTTTTGTTAGGTATCTGGGGCAATCTATGCTATCTACAGCTGTAAGTTTTATTTCTGGATGCTGTCGGATGCCAAGCCAGTGATCCCAGAGCTTAGTGACAAACTTGGCGACCATTTGGCGACTCGGCGACGAATTTGCCAACAAAATGGATAATGCTCGAAACTTCGAGAAATGTATCCATCCGTCCATTATTATATGCATATTTTAGTTTCTCCTTGATTTATACACTAAACACTAATTGTATTCTAAATCTGAAGCTTCTATGTCTGCTAGAAGTGCCTTAGAGTTTTGATGATCGGTCAGTCAGTCAGTCAGTCAGTGACAAAATTCACAAAATTTGACTAGTTATAATTCTTAAACTACTGGTTCAAATTTAATGAAATCTGAAATATACCGTGTTTATATAATGTCTGCTTGGCCATTGAAAATTCAGGCTTCTAGTTTTATTCACAACGAAGTTATAGGGGTTGGAAAATGGTCTGAACTGCTTCGAGAAAAGGATGGTACGGCCGTGCCGCTTGTTTTTGCTCGACTTGGCGGGGGCACTGCCGTGCCCCCAGATCTGTCTGTCTTTCTGTGACAAAGATAACTCAAAAACGCTTTGAGCTAGATGATTAAAATTTGGTATACAGTCTTTATATCAAATTTGTAGATTTCTATCAAATTTAGAGCAAAATCCGGTTATCGGAAATTTGTCAGTCTGGCTGTTCAAATATAAAATGAAGAGAGCTAGATGGATAAAATTCGGTACACATATTTAGCATCTGTAATGTAAATACTTATTAAAGTTTAAACTAAACCCAACAAAGGTTTGACCGTCTGTCGGTCTGTATCATCATAAATGTATGAACTCGATAACTCAAAAACACAATGAGTTAAATATATTAAATTTGGTATAGGATTTTGTAACTACAAATGCAGCCTTTTAAGGAATTTTTAAATCCATCAATTAGAAAAAACGGATCTAAAACACAGATTCGATTTTCGGATGCTATTAATCGCATGCCAGGGCTTAATCGCCAAAAAACTCGCCAAGAATGACGACAGTTTCAGTAAAAATGCCAAATTCCCACCAAAGATTAAAGTTTCGTAACAACATACACGAATGCCACGCCAGGAGTTCTCTTTTTTAAGACTTATATAAGAGAGAATGCTAGTGAGTTTTGTGGGCACTACTGCAGCTGGTTTTTACTTGTAAAAATACACAATCGATCGAAGAGAGAATGCTAGTGAGTTTTGTGGGCACTACTGCAGCTGGTTTTTACTTGTAAAAATACACAATCGATCGGATACATATTCAATGTGACGAAATCGATTTATTGGCACTTCTCCCAGTTTCATAAATTGAAAACATTGAAAACAAGATGTTCAGAATTTCAGATAGATTGTTGAATTCTTTTTCCTCCTTTAAAAAGACAAGATTAATTTCATGTGCCTTTTTTATGAGCTTATTTTTATATTAATAGCACGCCACTAAGCATTGTATTGAAAAAGACCAGGAATATTTCTGCGTTGCAAAAGTTTACCACGACAATATTTTCTTATTGCGTTAAATTTTTATTTTAGAAAATGGATATATGAGATCACTTCTTCACAATTTACATCTATTCTCTCTCTCTCACTCACTCTTTAGCTGACTTATAGATATTATTCAAATATGTTAATTCTATATACACTGGTGTTGAAAAATAATGCACATATGCATATTTTGTCGATAATTATTGAATGAATCATTAATGAATGAATTAAAAATTATTGAATGATAGGGATGGGTGGGAAGAACAAATGCTTTCAAACAAAGACGACATTTTTTAAACAGTTTAAAGAAAGATTTTTTGCGTTTAAAAGTCCATTTAAAGAAGTGTAAATGGCAAATAAGACAGTTTACGGGTTTAATGTATTTGAATACCTAAGTGAGTTCCTTGCTTCCTCAAAAAAGTTCACACAATAAAACAAGAATAATCTTATGAATACAATTAGCTTTAAAAGATTGTTATAACAGAAATGGTGCTTTTAAACGATATAAAAAAAATCAGATATGCGGAAGAACCTATTCTTAAGATCAAGATAAGTGAATACTCCAGATTTATACTTTTATTATTAATTTTAAGAATAATTTATCTTGTTATTATTTTTAATTAATTATACGGTAATCGATAAATAGCATGCAATCTCCGGTTAAAAAAAATTTTTTTTTTTAGTCAAAACTACTAGAGCAGTGTAAGCGGAACAGCCCGGCTTTTTAATTCCACGATTCAACCAATAATGAATTTGATTTTCGACAATTATTTGTTCAAAGAGGAGTCAATGGAAACGTTGACTTACTAGAATGTCATCATTTAATAATATGGTCATCAGTGATCAGTGACCTTATTATATATGGCTTATTAGAAGTTACAATATTTTAGATTTCTTGACGAATTAAAATGTGTGAAAGATCAAACGGAGAGGATTCATCTTCCAGAATGTTGGCAATGTTCATTACAAATGCCATTATTGTTATTATTATTACTATTAATCAACGGAATCATCTTTTCCAAAAGGTGCTAATAATTGCTTCAAGGAGAATCATATTATTCCGATTTGGATGGACTTTAGCATGTAAATTAACATTTTGAATCTGTGTGGAATCCTGGAAAAAATCAATTATCTGCACCTGACCTCAGCCAATTCCTGAAAATGTTATCCGTTAGAGTTGCAATGATAACAAACCAAGATTTCGATATGTTGTCTCTTTAATAATGACCGCCAGTGAACCAATATCACAAAGTGCTATTAACTGAATACCAGAAAGTGTAATTTGACCATACGTGGGATTTTGAGAATTTGTCTGAAATTGGATGCACTATTTTATCTGAAGCGGTATTATATACATAATTATTGATGGAGAATTATGGAAATTCTTTCAGCAATTAGCATGAATATGACTAAATTTTTTACATCCGTAACAACCTTTATTATGATTTTTTTTTTGTGCATTGAGTGCTCCTATTTCCCTTAAAACCGCTTGAATATCAAATGGCGAGAAATTGCGACAGTTTCGCGTATAAATTTTGCATAATGAATTTGGTCAAATCTTTCCTCAGTATTTGATTTATAATGTTTCGATGCATTAGAAGTTTCTCTTAAATTTTCAATTTTACTTTAAATTTAGGAATTGATTTCCAACCATAGTGAATTATTTAATTGGTAGATGAACAAGAAGTTTCACTAATGACATAATCGAATTAAGATTAATCATCAAAAAAACCTATGAGATAAATCTTTCATTGCCAAAAAATATTCTTGTAAACGTCTCAGATTATGCAACTGTAAGCCATTAACTCTGTCGGTAAAACTTCTAGCAACTGACCTTTCATTTCATGCCAGTTCGTAATTCCATGAATAGATCGTAAGAGATAAGACATTGGACCTGTTAAACATCTCCTCACATAAGTGACAGGTTGAACAGATTACTTTTATTTAATATACATCCTCAATATCCGAAATGAAACCTTATATACTATAATTATCACAAGACGGAAATGTTTATTAAATCGCCAATATCTTTCAAATTAAAAGCAAAAAAGGTTTTGCTATTTTCTTTTTCAAAACTGTTCTCAATGATTCAAGGAATAGGACAACATCTGCGTAGACCAAACTAAATCAGTCAACGACCTACGGGGTTCAAAGTGCTATACATCGTTTCTTCCAGCATCATGGGATTCGGTTTGGGAGATTTTGTTTTGGTTCTGTTCTATGGTCATCGGAGACTTTTGCCATGAACCATGTGAGATCAAGTTGATTGACAAGGATAATGTCACAACATTTTTTTCACCAAGTACGTGGAAAATTCTAAATTGAGTATATTACAAATCGCAACTCTTTCAAGGAAAAATCATTGAGTGCTTTACGTTTCGTTTGCTCTAAAATAAAATGAGGTGGAAATTTATAAAATTTTTATGAATTTGTCTATCACCGTCTTCGCCAAAAATTAATTGATGTAAGACATTTATGTTAATCGTACTAGTTTTAAATGTACTTGTATTCGTCACTAATTTTTAGAGGTTTAGCAATTTGTGGGAATCATTAAGAGCAGTTGTTATTCTAAATTTTTAGATAATTTTCATAGAAATATTCAAAAATTGATATCAACTGTGATTATCAAACAATCAAAATTCAATCAAAATATGCAATACACATTCAAAAGTAAAAAGTATATTCAGACGCTATACATTAATAAAAAAATTTCTTTCCAATGGCATTCATTCAAGAAATCAAAAGAATTGGATTCAAATGAGCGTCAATACTATTTCAAAATTTTTTCTAATATCAAACATTCCAATTCGGCTTCAAATAGTAATTAAAAAGTTGTCAATTATTTATCAAATTGTTAACTCGTATTAGTTTTCATATATTCGTTAAAGAAAATAGAAGAACTGATTTCAGCATCTAAATAACATTGAAAAGGCAATATCGGGCAATATCGGCTTCAAATAGTAATTAAAAAGTTGTCAATTATTTATCAAATTGTTAACTCGTATTAGTTTTCATATATTCGTTAAAGAAAATAGAAGAACTGATTTCAGCATCTAAATAACATTGAAAAGGCAATATCAACCAATTTATCCACCATTAAATATTAAATTTCATCAAACAATTTCGTGAATGATTCTCCAATTTTCTGTAACTTGTACTATCATCAAATTTAAAAGTTTATGCATTATCAAAATCCTTCGTTAGGCATTGATTTTCCCAACTAATATACAAATATAAATATTAAAGTTCTACTCACCGTTTGCAGGAAAGGAGGTTCTACTTTTGGCTTGGTCATCACTTTCACTTAATCCACAATATGTACACCAGTAACTTTCTTTGATGTCTTGAACTAATTCTTGAACACATTTGGTATCCCTAAAATACTTAATTCGCTGTCTACTGATGAAGTGGCTAAATTTGACCGGCCAGAGCCCTCATATGGGTTTGAGTGTGATACTCAAAGCAGTGTTAACAGCGTCAACGCCTTCCAATTCTATTCTCTTGGGTTGCCGATTGAACGGAAAAATAAAAGCGCCATGACGTCATTCCACGTATTTATTAAATTTAGCCGCCTTTGGTGGTCAGTTTGTTCTATCAGATTGATTTTTTGTGCTGTTAAACTACTAATGTGGAATTATTTTTTAAAAAAATTACAATTTGTTATTTGGTAAGATAAAAAAACAAAAATTGAATAAACACAGAAAAATTACTGCACGTGTTAATTAAAGAGGGTATACATTGCAAAATAAATAGATATGCAGTTTTTTAATTTCATTTTATTATTTTATGCAAGCAATGAACATGAATTTAAGTGAATCAATAAAAAATGAGAGCACATGTGAATTAAAAATAGATTAAAAATTAAAAACCAGATTATTTACTGTCATGTTTCGAAACGACGATGTTATTATTTCGGACGATGTTTAAGTTTTATACCTAATAGAAATTTTAAAAGAATTATTTCGAATAAATAAATCAGAATTTTAATAAATATTTAAAATTTTGTTCTGTATTGCTTATAAATAGGGATTGCAGTACCGGTATACCGGGATACCGAATACCGGTATTTTGAGCCATTTGTACAATTTTGTAATACCGGTATTCAAAAGTTTAAATACCGGTTTTTCGGTATTTACTAGAAATTTTTTAAATTGTCTCCACTATATGTTCAGGTATCGCGAACATAGCAAAATAGTATACGTTTTTGTTATTATGTCTCCATAACGGGAGAAATTAATTAGCTAATTAATGACTTAATTAATTGCTCAAATCTAAATTAGCGAAACATGGATTATCCCTGAGAGAAAATATTGTATCCATAACCACTGATGGAGCAACAATTATGAAAAAAGTTGATTGGTGCAAAGCAGCAGTTGCGCTATGCACATGGAATTCAATTAGGAGTGATAGATGTATTATACGAAAAAAATAAAGAATCCAAATACTGTGGATATAGAAATTTCGGATTCCAACTTTGAAAAGAGTAAGATTGAGAGTGATATTGACAACGAAGATAATGACAATATAATTGTTGAAGAAGATATTGCTAATGAGGATGATATATTAACCTATTAAGAATTGCTTCCTATAATTTATAAAGTTCAAAAAATTCTTAAGATATTTAAACGTTCCCCTATAAAAAGGATATATTACTAAAATATGTACTAACTGAAAATGAAACAGAATATATGTTAATATTAGATTCTAAATCATGATGGAACAGTTTACTCCTAATGATGGAACGATTTTTGAAACTTGGAAATCCAATCCAAAAAGCAATAATCGACTTAAACCTGTAAATTAATTTTTCAGATAGTGAATTCGACTTAATATCCAGAACTATATCAGCTCTACTTCCAATAAAACTGACTATTTAGGCATTATGTCGGAGAGATTTTAATTTATTAACAGCTAATGCAACAATACATCTCATGTAGCAGTCACTGAAAGAACAGCACGCATCACTATCTGAAGAATTATATATTACATTGAAAAATCGCACAAAAAAAAGGCATACCGAAATAGAAAATGTCTTATTGTATTTACGTAATTATAAAGATTTTAAAAATGAAAATGAAAAAGGAAAGAAAATAACCAATTCAAATCTGATTAAGTCTAGAGTAAATTTTCTTAAAATTGTTTACCCACAAACCTATCCACATTCAGAAGAATTCGGTTCAATTATCGAAGATTATGATGTCACTACTGTCTATGGTGAAAAGGAATTGTCTCTTGAACAAAAACTAGAATGAGCGATAAATAAAAAAATTTTTAACGAACCAAAATACAATACAGAAATCAACTATATCCAAAACCATCCGACGAGAAATCGATTTATTTGAAGATGAGGGATTTAGAGGCAAATAAGTAATGCGCGATATACTTTTTCCAGCTGGAAAAAGTATATCGCGCATTGCTAACGGTACCACCAACTAGCGTAGATGCCGAAAGATCGTTTTCGACAGCTGGCAATTTTTACACAAAATTACTTTTCAGGCTTAATGACAGTACAATTGATGCATTATGTTTTTTAAGATCACATTTCAAAAATTTGTAATAATACTACAGACTGAATAAGGATATTTACACTTTTTTTGTCATTTAAATAAATAAGATGTTTCTTTACTTTTTTGTGATTATATACTGTTATAATTTATAAGTTACAATTTTTTTTGTGATATTTACACTCTCTAATAAAACTGGCAAATAAAACAAAGAAACACCTGTGTTTTCTTTCCTTTTCTAAAATTTCTAATACCGGTATTAAAACCGGTATCCCGGTATTAGGATTTAAAAAATACCGAATACCGGTATTGAAATTTTGGTCTGGTATTGCAATCCCTACTTATAAACTTGCATTCACATACAAGATTTATTTTATATAATATTTTAGATCATCAAAATGAAAGTGAAATATTTTAAGTCCAGATATGTTGAATTGTTTTAAAGCCTAATTAATATAATCGCAACAGCTATCCAAAAATTAAATGAATAAATATTCCTTAAAAAGAATCAATTATGAGTTTTACGCTGATGAAAAGTTTAAATGTCACTTAAATAAACACTTATTCCATTTTAATGAGGGTAGCCGAATGCTGAGAAAATTCTCTAAACTAAAGCCAAGATAAATCAATTCACGAAACGGCACTCAAAGGGTAACCAAATATATTTTGACTGATCAGCATCTATTCATTTAAGTTGTGAATTTATACGATGAGCAGAGGTAACAAACTGTTTGCTTTGGAATCTATTCGGATAGAATAACATCTTTAACTTCGCCTCTCAACACGTAATCTTTGCAAAGAGGTTGCTTTCAAATAATTAATTAAAACTGACAAAACCCAAATCTGTTCTCTTAATTGCAAAGCAGTTCGCTGGGAACGTGAGTTAATCTTATTAAAATAGAAGTTTACTCGACCTTTTTCATTATCTCTGATTGGGAAGTGAAAGCAATCAATTGATGTTTCATTTTAAAAGTGTCATTCGCAAACTCTTGCTCAATAATGAAGTGTTTGTAAAATGTAGCATCATTTTCAATTAAATCATTTAAATTAATGAGAGTAGTTTTCGACTCTGAAATTTTAAATATGTGCATCTAAAGATATTAATTCCTCCTAAAAAATGAAAATCAGATAAGAATCTCTATTTATTTACTGTATGTTTTTCAGTGATATTTTTATGAGAAATAGATGGATTTCGCTGATTTATTAGGTTTTGTTCATTATTTGTACCTGTAACCCTTACTTCGTTTTGATAAATTCTATTTATCAAAAATGGTGGGATTTTATCAATGATGCATTCAATTTATTCAATTGTGGAATTTTATCAATGCAGAAAACTTAAACAATTTTTTTACAATTTTAAAGCGGCATAATAATAATAAAAAAAAACATTAGTACACTTGCATATGTATAGTGAAGTAGTATTTAATGATACATTTAAACTCTAGACGATTCAAAAACTATTTAAATTTAAGTAATTATTCCAGGCATGTTTTCGGAATCACATAATTAATAAAGAGTGCTTAAGTCTTGACTTTTATTACATACCTGACAATGGGTTTCCATACGAAAATTGAGAATGCTTATTCATTTCCCGTAACATATCCAATTTTCCTGAAGAAACGACTTTTAAAGTTTAGATTGTCTTTTGCTGCTTCCAAAATGATTGAAATATTCCGTGTTGGAATTATGTCTGACAATCAAGCCAGCCTTTCTTTTCGGTGAGAATTATCTTCTGAAAAAAATCACCTAAAATGAAGGAAGCACTTAGTGGGAGTTTTCTTTCACCTAATTAAACTTTTATCTAACCGGAAATATCAATCGAAAGCTTTAGACGTATTGTGTCTTAGCATTTTGCGTTCAAATGTGTGCATCTCTATGTGACCACTGAACATCCACCTCAGGGATGCAGGCAGCATTAACCGAAGTGACCCTTTATACATTTATTAGTTGAAGAACATATCCTACAGATCAGAATTCCAATATTTTCCCGATGAATCGCTGAAAATATTATTGTATGTTGATTGAAATTCATCCTAAATCCTTTATAATGCAACTTTTAAAAATAACATGATACTAGATGGTTTTATATTTTCTCAGCCGGTGTCCTGGCATAGGGGTAGCGCGTCTTCCCCGTGATCTGGGCGTCCTGTGTTTGAGTCCGGTACGGGCATGGTTGTTCTTTATCTGTTCTATCTGTGAAATGTGTGAATGTGCCCCCCCCCCCTGTAAAAAGGGGCTGTGCAAGCAAATGCGATACGCGAGTAGCTAAGACGTACTTTTGGCCCTAGTGTGCGCTACTAAAAAACAAGAGACGCATCCTCAGCTTAAAATCGCCAATTTCGTCAGCGAGCCTGTCCATGGCAAGTGCCATTAGAAACGACAACAACATTTTTTCAAGAAGGATAAATCATGAATTTCATACAAAATTGTAATAATATGAAAAACGAGCTAAAGCAGTCTGCCCAAAATTTTCTTGCATATTCTTCTAATAAAGATATTATTCCTCTTCCACCCGCATAAAATCGTAGACATTCAGCATGACGTCAGAGTTTTATTATCGGAATTCCGCGAATGTGTGTTGTCTGCTTCGTAGTATAATATAATAAAGCAAATTGTTATTTATGCATTAGTTCATGCCATTGGCGAGCAATCTTTGGCGATTAATCTCTGCATATGATTAATGGACATTTACGAAAGAACCAGAGATGAATTTAGAATATCTTTTGTGACAAATTGAATGTGAAATTTGACACAGAATCAAAGTTGTAATTACATATTAAGTTTAATTTATTTAAGTGATTGCATTTTTAAATTATAGCATTTACATGCCTGCAAAATTAAAAGTTGGCAGAAAGTCAACCCCCTAAAGGGATTTAGTTCTAAATTTGATACATATCTATATTTTAGATGTGGATGAAGAAATTTGACAAGCAACATGCGAAATTTAATTTAATTTGTTACTCATTTCGTTTATGGTAACATGATAGTAGGTTTCATAAAAAGGGCCGCATATATCCGAAATACGCTCAAAAAGTTTGAAACTTTTGTATTTTGGGATAAAACGCAAATTGTTTGCTTTTTGTCACACGTTATTTATTTTTCGTTTTCAATTTTCTACTGAAGAATTTAGACATTCACAGCCTTTTATTGCTCGGCAATTGTAAAGCGTACCGAAATTTAACTTCTTAACTATGAGCCTTTTTTGGACGATATACTTTGATGGTATTTTCTTCTTTGGAAATATGTTGCTTTATTGACTTCAAGTGATGTATGGAACATTTATTATGATTATGTATTTGTCACCATTTTTGTATTAAAATATATTGCCCATGGATGGCTTAATATTGTTTTGTGAGTTTAAGAAAATGATGCTTCGATGCTCAAGCTACATTAATGCTGAGAAGTTAAATTACCTTTAATTGATTTATTTTCATATTTTTCGTGGTTTATGTATTATCTTGTAGCACATCTGAAATTTCTGGAAGACATTCGCGATTCAATTTAAAAATGTAGTTTTGTTTGCCTTTAATGAAAATGATTCCTTCTTTCTTATTGTTAATCTGAATTATATTATAAAATATTTATTTTAATTTTTGTTTCTTCTTTTTTTAGGGTGATAATAACAAGGCTCCCGCATCTTGCGAATGTGTTCCCGATAATGATCAATCAGCAATTGATAAAGATTTCGAAGATATCCATATAACAATTACAATTTCTCCTAATAAATGAAAGGAATAATGCGATTTTATGTACAGTTTTCATAATTTATTTCACAATCCATTTTGAAATTGTGAATATGCGTATGAAAACCAATAATTTAAAATATTTTACAGAATCTAAGTTTAAAAATAATAAAATATTGCACTTACAGAAAACAGTCTTTTTTTGATTACATCATAACATAATTTTCTTTAAAAATAAATATTAAATATAAATGGCAGAATAGTAACACACATATATGTATGCCTTTTATGTTCCTAAAAAATCTTTACATTAATTTTTACATATAAACAATAAAATATACCAGATCGTTTTCTTATATTTTTCTTCTTTTTTATGCATTTATAACATAACTAGGCTGTTTTAGTTGGTTATAAAATAACAATAAAATAATGACAATTCACATGACATCATTCATGTGACAAAATTAACTAAATATAAAATCTAATTAACAATGCAACGTCTTTATTTCAAGATACAAAAAATGATTCAAAAATAAATTTGCGTTGTCAAATTTTATGCGTAATTGCTTGAACAAGAAATGACTTAACAATTTAAAGGTATTCAAACTTTTCAAAAAAATTCATTGCATATAAATCAACAAGACAGCTTAAAATTGATTCCATCCTATTGTATTTGGTACATATTTTAAAATGCTTGTTTTTTTAATATTAATTCGCTTTCTTCCCTGTCTGTTCCCTGTTTGTTCGATGCATATTTTGTAACCAGTTTTAAACTAAATTCTTGATGAAAAAGAGGTGAAGAGATGAAACAGAGCCCGAAATTGGATGTCACTGTAACATTAACTGCTTTTTTCATCTGCCTTTTTGTTTGTCTGTTCAGTACAAATTTTGCAATCCATTAGAAACTTTCATTACCGACAGATGGCACCTTGTTAGATTGTTAGCTGATTAGGAGTTTAGTTTAAAATCTATCTATCTATCTATAATAAAGAATGTCAGTTAGATTCTTGTGCTTTTTATTTTGGGAATTCATAAAAAATTGAAGTTATAATTATACTTAAATAAATGCGTTAAATATTTGAAGTAGTTGATAGAGTAAAGTAGTGACAACACAACATTTTAATGATTTTGTGCAGTTAATGCAGTACTTTTCTTGGACGTGAATGGACACACAGCACAAATTTTTGTCTACAAATTTGAAGGAGAAGTTTGATCCCGGTTGTTTGGAGATAAAAGAAATTGGTATTTCCTTCTAGTGATAAAAATATTAGGAATAAACTAATGTATAAGGATTCCCTATCCTTCTTCTAATTTCTTAGCAATTGAAACTTTCAGAATGAAAAGTGTTAGAGATGAATAGTACTGATGATGGATTATGGGAACTGATGAAAGAAGAACATAAACTCACATTAAAATCAGTTAAGTTAAAAAATTTTCATCTTCATAGTTCTAATTAAATTCGGCCTAAAGAAAACACTTTTGCTCAAAATTTGTTCATCATGACGGGGTGAGAAGTTTATTTAATTTGAATGATTGCTTTTAAATTATTAGGGGCTATTGGAAAAAAATCAGATCTTGTTCCCATGGTAACGATATTTATAGAAAGATTCTATAAGTCACGTAATGAGAACAATTGCAATGAGTAGTATTTCAATAAGTGATGTTTGTAAAATTCTGTAAATGAAAATATAAATATTTATACAATTGTTTGTAATGGGAGCACCTTCTTTTCCTCTTAATATCGTTTAGCAATCCGAAAATATATTTCCTATACTGATTTGAATATAATCTGTATGAATATTTTCTATACGAATTTTCTTGATTAGTTTGGTTCAAAATTAAGGAAATTCGGTACTGCCAAAAATTTTTTCCCAATTTCTAATAAAATTTTCAAGTTTTGGGATTGATAGATAGATGTAAACTGTGTAGAAACGTAAATTTCTAAAAAAAAATTCGCTTTTATAAGTTACAAATTTAAATATTTTATTTTTTTAAATTTTCTAAAAATGCTTCTACATGTACAATTTTCAATATTTTTTCCCAAATTTTTTAAAGAGACTTTACACTGTATTTAACAGAAATAGTATATCCGACTTTTGATATCTACATTGATTTCTTAGAAAAAAAAGTTGGCCAAAATTTTGTACATTTTTTTTTTGGAAAAAATGAGGTTTTTTTCCCCTTTAAATATTTTAAGAAAAACTTCTAATCAAAAGTTTTACAAATCCATCCCTCATTCTATTAAACATGATAAAAAGCTTTAAAGTTTTCAACACACACACACACACACACACACACACACACACACACACACACACACACACACACACACACACACACACACACACACACACACACACACACACACACACACACACACACACACACACACACAATGTAGCAAAACTAGTTCATTTCAAAATGGGTTTTATTTCCCAGAGCAATAATGTGGCATTTGTAAATCCTAAGACATCAATTTTATTAATATATATTATTATCATATTTATTAATGATCCATATGGATTAGTAGAAAAAATGAGAAACTATTCACTTTTTCTCGGATGAAACTTTTTCGTCAAAATATTTACTGAACGCTTTGCAACTTTGCTTATCACATATCTATTAATACACAGCAAAGATTCTAGATCATTTCATTGAAATTCAAATGGAATTAGTAATTTTGAAGATGATTATAACAACCAGGGAGAAAATCAATCGAAAAGAAAAGCGAAAGCGATAAAACTATAAACAAAGATTTAACCGCTACAGTATTAAACAACTCGCTTGCTTTTTATTTCATTGAAAAAATTAAACGGTTTGGCTACTTGCATATGAAACATATTTAATGTAAATAATGGAAGTGGGCATGGCATCTGATATCGAGTTAGACAAAATAATTCCATATCTCACTAAATACTTGCTCAATTGTTTTAAAACTTTCAAATTAATAAGTCAAAGGTTCAAGAATCATTTTTCACTCACAATTAGAAAATCGATATACTCGCCAATTTTCCGAAATTGTCAGGGTAACGAGTCTCCTTAATCACTTATCAACAATTTCTATCTGAATGCTTCCTATCAACATTACACTAAAGGTTTGTATTTGTGGAAATATGTGTACACTCGGACAAAAAGGCAATTCTTTTGTTGATGGCTTTTGTCCAAAATTTAATAAAATCTTTTTATTTTTAAATGAAAATGCCAGACATTAAAATTTACGATACTTAAATGGCTGCATCTTTGAATTATTGCCTTCATAACGTTATCAGAGTGTCATTTAGATAAACTTTGGGATTTTTTTATATCTTTCAGTGAGTAATGTAAGATATGCTGTTTATACAGAATGAAAAATTTTAGCATGGCTGCTCTTATTTATAGAATGATTTAGAATTCTGAAAAAAAAATCACTTTATGAATTCTTTCAATAACTTTGTTTATTTTTTCGAATAAATTTGTTGTGTTATCATTTTGAGCAAACTTTTAATCACTTATTTTTTGTAACTTTTTATGAATTTTTTTTGCTAAATTCATTTTCCTTTCATTCAAAAGAATGAATTATTCACAATTATTATATTATACATAATTTTATTTGTTTAATTAAATTTGATTCAGTAAACTGATAATTCTAAAAACAAAGCTTAAATATTTTGTCGCAGAAATCGCAAAGTAAGTTGAAAATATCCTCAATGCATCTAGACAATAATTTCAATTTCACTCTCTCATTCTCACCTCTTAAAATTCTTAATTTCTGCTCTTCTTCCCTTTTACTGCTCTTAACGGAGTTAATTAAAGATGTCTTAAACATTTGTAAATGAACTAACACTTCATGCTGAAACTATAATTATATTTGCTAATTAAATCAGTCAGAAAAGGTTCGAATTATGTAATATACGAGAGAAGATTGCGAAACATTTAATTAGGAATAGTTTCTCGTGACTACAAATATGCCTTAATATGTTCAAAGAGGATTTTGTTTTTTAAAATAATAAATAAAAAATATTTTTCTAGTTAAGCAGATTTAAGAAGTTCCGTTAATTAAATTTCTCATTTAGAATTCTTTTAACTTGGATTAATGTTATTATGTTACATAATATCAAAGTGTATTCAAAAATTCTACTGAAATACTATGCTTTTCCAAATCCCTGCTATTATTTATACTACAATTAGTCACGTTGATTTAATGTTTCCACGTAATCTGCACAATCAAGTTGTGAATAATTAAATCAGTCTTTTTTTCAACTACACAAAAACCAAAGTGTAATGAGATGAATTGTAATGTTATTTAATTTAATCGCAACTCAGTGGTTTATTTTTTAAAATTTCTGTTTATGTGACATACGTAATATTAAAAAAATATTATTTTATCAAATTTTTCTGATAGAAGCCATATAATGCAATATAGTTTTACAGTAGTAGATGGAAAAACTTCAATCTACAAGTACTTTCTAATCCTAAGTTATAAGTACTTTCTAAGAATGATAATATGATCCTTGTATTTTGATATTCAATTCGTATTATTTTGTCAATATTTGTACGTATCCATAATTTAGTTTTAAAATCGGGTGATCAAAATATATTTCTTCTTGCAACTCATCTCCCAGGAGTTAAAAATTTGGTAAAAATCTTCATCGGCAATTATCTTTCAGACCCACGATAACACCAACCAATTTTCAAAATTTCGGTTCATAAAAAATTTTCATAATATATACATAAATAATACAAAATACGTCATAATGTATACTGATTCATACATAAATACATCTAATATTTTGCAGATGATGAAGTTTTAACAAAACGTCTTGATTTGACTGAGACATCAATAAACGGACTTTTACTGAGTCTTTACAAGGGTACTGATAAAGATATGTTAAGAAATAAAAATAGTTTTGTAGTAATTAATACTTTAAATAATCTTCAATTTATCTTTTTGACTTATTTAGTAATTTGCATCGTAGCGTGTTTCTCTATGTGTTCACTGTTTTTGTGATGCATGCTCTTATTTCTACATTTGCCGTTGTATATACTCAGAGTTGTATGGTTGAACAGTACAAATCCATTTCAATTATTATTCTGGACATAAGACATCACATCACAAACCAGACAGACACCACAAACCCTGTTGACGATCGAAAATATAAAAAGAAAGATAAGGAAATGATACGTAGGATTATTGCACTCTGATGATGATTTAGGTGTGTGCCAAAAGTGGCGTTACACAGGTAAAAGCTAATAAATAAAATTTAAAAAAAAATAGAATTTAATGTAGGATTAGATAGGATTATTTAATATTAGATAGATTTAGATACGATTATTTAATATAGGATTATAATATAGAATTAAAATATGATTATTGTATAGGAGTACATCAGTAAATCCCTTTGAGAGTATAAATATATTATAAATTCTTCGAATATAAGCTAATAAATAAAAAAGATCATAGTAAAACATTACTCTGATTTTTGTTAAAAAAGACTTGACTATAAAGTCATAGTTGTTCCTAAGACTCTTTTAGTTTATTGGTCTATTAAAAATTTGAAAAAAAATATTTTTATTACATTATTAATTGGATTTTTAAATCATCATGACTATAGTGTTGTTATATAGTCATAATAAAAATTAAAAGATCTTTCACCTTTAAAGATCAAATTTATTTAAAAAAATTAAATATAAAAGGAACAATTTTATGGAATCGACATTCATATTACTGGTGGCTTTCGTTCAAATTTTAACTAAGATGAAAGATTAACTAAGATGCCAAAAGTTGATCATCGAATTCATTAAGTTTTTGATTAATCGTGACGGACGGGCATAGGCAAGCAGATACAGTTTTCTGCAAATGGATTTCATAAATAATTTGATCGGAATATATATTTGGTGCGGAGTCAATATATAAGTTTTATCTTCCTAGCTTGAAATGTTTATATTTTTTAAAAATCATTCTGTTCATAAGAAGAGGGATCGACAAACAGAGAAAAATACAAAATTGGTATTTTTATACTTTGGAAGATTTGATGCATGAAAATTCATACAAATCTCGAAATCAAATTAGTTTAACGATTTCAATACTTTCTTTTCATTTTCTTTGTATGCTAAAAAAAGTCTAAAAATATTTTTTCTTTAAAATTTTCATTTTATAAATATTTGAAATTTATTAAAATTATTTGCATAATAATTAGTAATAAAATTCTGACATATACCCTGATCGTAATATGTGGGAAAAGGTACGAAAGCATAAGAAAAAGCCCGTTAAATATTTAAAAAAATCAACAAGCAACCGATAATGTCAATTTTAACAAAAATGGATATATTGTCAATGAAATTTTATCTTGAATTCGATTACATTGAAGCATTTTCTCGATAAAACGTATTCATAGCTTTACTCTTTCCTAAGTGGTACTCCATCGCTTTATACTTTTAACGAATATTTCGATATTATCGGGTTTTCAATTAGCATCGCTCTTTTGCTTTTAATCCATGCAGATGATAAAACTTACACCATCATGATATTAATCATTTATAATTAAAACACTCATTAATTTTTACCTCTTTGATGATTGCTAATGGAAATGCATTATGGGAAGGATTGTATATCTGATGAGTGGCAAGAAACTTAACTTTTCTAAAGAAATATAAGAATGACATTTTAACTTAGAAAGAAAATATTGGACAAATAGCTTTCTTAACGTTTAAAAATGAGTTCAGGATCTTTATATCTGTTTTTACTAATTATTTTTAAAATAAAAGATATCGTAAAACAATGGAAATTACATAAATACAATAATTTATAGAAGTATTTGATGAAAATGTATTAAATAACGCTCTAAATATTTGTACAAAAGCAGGTTAAACGAATTTATGAAACTAATTTTATCTTAAATATTTAGTTCAATAACTTAAACTCTAGAAATGCTTTGATTTAGATATTATTGTCATTTTAATAAGCATTCCCCCCTATGAAAGTTTTATAATTTTTGTGTAAATTACTTTTTGATTTTGACTTTAAAGTGGAAACTCTTATTAATGATATGTGTTTGAAGATAATAACTTGCTTAAATAGATAAACTAATACAAAAATCGAGGTACTGAAATTCAAAATTAAGTAAGAAAACGAGATGATTAATTAAAAAAAAAGTGGATATCTATATAGATATTAAAATGTTAGCAGGTATCTATTACTTGAAATATGAACATTAAATATTTTCAATATAATAACGAACAATTTATACTTTAATATAAAGGTTAAAGAAAAGAAAAAAAAGTCAAAACAGAATTTACCCATTTCAAGTCAATGCAAAAGTGTAGAGCGTTTGAATGCAAGTATTTAAATTTGTCTTCCCTCGAACTTAACATATTTTCGAATTCAAGTTCCAAATTTTGTAAGAAATTTGTTCCAAAATTGTAAGAAAATATTCTGCAGAGGATTTTGCAATCGATTAAATAAATTTTCGAATAAGTAAATGAAAGTTAATAAGTCAAACACAAGTACACTTGGTGGGATTTTGCGATTTAGTGCATTTCCCTTGTAATAAGTATTGGTAACAGTATAATCAAATGAAAAAAATAATTAATTTTTAAATATTTATTTTGAAGAAGAATGGAATACATCCTTTCTATCAGATCTTAACTAATAAATAAAAGTTCTCGTTGAATATTTTTTCAAAATTATTTATTAGTTCTTAATTAATCAAATCATTCATATATAGAAATTTTCTATGACATTTATTTTTCATTTCCTTTTAATCATTCCATAATTTTTTTCTAAAGATAACATTTCTAGAGGAAAACCAGCTGGAGTAGTCTCTTCCAAACAGTCTTGCGCATTCTTTCATAAAAGTGTCATTCCTCAGAACGGCATTCCTTACATACTAATTACCACTATTACATAAATACTAAATTACATTACTAATTATCACTATTACATTAATACTAAATTACATTATTATTTACCACTATTTCGTTACTACTAAATTACATTACTAACTACCAATATTACATTACTAATTACCACTATTACATTATTACCAAATTACATTACTAATTATCACCATTACATTAATACTAAATTACATTACTAATTATCACTATTACATTAATACTAAATTACATTATTAATTACCACTATTTCATTACTACTAAATTACATTACTAACTACCAATATTACATTACTAATTACCACTATTACATTATTACCAAATTACATTACTAATTATCACCATTACATTAATACTAAATTACATTACTAATTATCACTATTACATTAATACTAAATTACATTATTATTTACCACTATTTCATTACTACTAAATTACATTACTAACTACCATTATTAAATTAATACTAAATTAAATTACTAATTACCACTTTTACATTACTACCAAATTACATTACTAATTACCACTATTTCATTACTACTAAATTACATTACTAACTACCAATATTACATTACTAATTACCACTATTACATTATTACCAAATTACATTACTAATTATCACCATTACATTAATACTAAATTACATTACTAATTATCACTATTACATTAATACTAAATTACATTATTATTTACCACTATTTCATTACTACTAAATTACATTACTAACTACCATTATTAAATTAATACTAAATTAAATTACTAATTACCACTTTTACATTACTACCAAATTACATTACTAATTACCACTATTTCATTACTACTAAATTACATTACTAACTACCAATATTACATTACTAATTACCACTATTACATTATTACCAAATTACCTTACTAATTATCACCATTACATTAATACTAAATTACATTACTAATTATCACTATTACATTAATACTAAATTACATTATTATTTACCACTATTTCATTACTACTAAATTACATTACTAACTACCATTATTAAATTAATACTAAATTAAATTACTAATTACCACTTTTACATTACTACCAAATTACATTACTAATTACCACTATTTCATTACTACTAAATTACATTACTAACTACCAATATTACATTACTAATTACCACTATTACATTATTACCAAATTACATTACTAATTATCACCATTACATTAATACTAAATTACATTACTAATTATCACTATTACATTAATACTAAATTACATTATTATTTACCACTATTTCATTACTACTAAATTACATTACTAACTACCATTATTAAATTAATACTAAATTAAATTACTAATTACCACTTTTACATTACTACCAAATTACATTACTAATTACCACTATTTCATTACTACTAAATTACATTACTAACTACCAATATTACATTACTAATTACCACTATTACATTATTACCAAATTACCTTACTAATTATCACCATTACATTAATACTAAATTACATTACTAATTATCACTATTACATTAATACTAAATTACATTATTATTTACCACTATTTCATTACTACTAAATTACATTACTAACTACCATTATTAAATTAATACTAAATTAAATTACTAATTACCACTTTTACATTACTACCAAATTACATTACTAATTACCACTATTTCATTACTACTAAATTACATTACTAACTACCAATATTACATTACTAATTACCACTATTACATTATTACCAAATTACATTACTAATTATCACCATTACATTAATACTAAATTACATTACTAATTATCACTATTACATTAATACTAAATTACATTATTATTTACCACTATTTCATTACTACTAAATTACATTACTAACTACCATTATTAAATTAATACTAAATTAAATTACTAATTACCACTTTTACATTACTACCAAATTACATTACTAATTACCACTATTACATTACTACTAAATTACATTACTAATTACCACTATTAAATTACTACTAAAGTACATTAGCTACAAATATTAACTTTTGGAGTGAATTTAGCATTTTGACTAAATCTCTCGTATTATTTTTGGTGCATCTTTTGGAGATTAACCCCTGGCATGCAGTTATAGTGTCCAAAAACCGAATTTGTGCTTTAGAGACGTTTTTATCAACCAGTGAAAACCAAAATTTGACACAAAACTTCGCCTGTAGTCACAAAATCTCGTACCAAATTAGATACATTTAAATCATTGCGTTTTTAAGTAATCTCTTTTTACACGTTTCTGAAAGTACGGACCAACAGACGGGTAATTCCTTGTTGAATTCAGCCCAAAATTTGATAGATGTCTACACTATAGATGTTAAATCTGTGTATAGAAGTTCATCTATCTAGCTCTCTAGATTTTGTAATTGTTGTATTTATTTTTATTCCAATGGCAGGACAGATGGTCTTTCTTTCACCAGATTTTGCTCAAAATTTAATAAATATCTGCAAATTCGGTCTAAAGACAATATACCGAATTTCAAACATCTAGCTCAAAGCATTTTTGAGTTATTTTTGTTACAGACAGAAAGACAAACGAATAAACAAACAGATGGAAACTTTAAAAAAAAATTGCGTTTTTCGAATCAAGCAGGTCTAAAACGCGGAGAGTAGTCTAAATCTCAAGTTCGAGTGTTTTAACGATTACTATATTTTCTCTATAGTACGAATACGAGTTCGAAAGAAAGAAGAAAGCTCAAGCCATTTTAAAAGCCGTAATCTTAACACAAGAGGAAATGAAATATCCTCAAATATAAGCCCATTACAGCCAAAATCTTCTTCCACTTATGAAATAACCTCTACCCCCTCTTGTAACGACAATGATGGACATAAGAAAGTTCGACTTAAAAGTGCAAACGATATGAAACATCTTCTGGATAAAAGTGAGGCGAAAAATAAAATGCAAAATATCCAGAGTGCTAGAATTTGCCAAAATTGCTGCTTCCCGATAGAAATTTGCTTATGTAATCTAGCTTAAGATGTATTCAAATGAGAGTAGGGTACCCCGTGAAGGAGTATAAAAAAGTTTTATTCGATTTCCATGCAAATTGAATTTGGAAATGATATTACTGAGAAGTTTGGTTATAAAATATCACCTAAGAATAGAAGGACGCTCTGGCAGCATCTATTTATTTTATCAGATGCCTTCAAAGTAAAGAAACTTGTGGTATACGCAATACTCCTTCTAAATAACATCCCCGAAAGATCTTGCACATTTTATTCATTTGATGAGAAATCTTCACCTTTATTCATTTTTCCTATCGATGTGAATTCTTCGGACGAGAACGTTGTTTAGTTTCTAAACTTCCTAACAGTCTAGACCGATTTATATTACTTTCTTGGGATATTGGAGAACTAGGGGATTTATTTTTAATATTTGTGGATAAAAGTTGCTCTGGCGGTTTTCTTAAGTTTTGCCTTTTTGAATGTCGTTTGTAGAAATCCACATTTCTTTATGGTAATTATTAAATGCCGAATTGTTTAGAAACCTTACAGAGAAGACGCATGTGTTTGAAAAATATTATTTACCAGAACGTTCGCCGCAATTGCTTTCATTTGATCTAAGAGAGTGATTTAATGTATTGATTTAAATTTAATTTGAATTAAATGTATGTAAGTAAATGTAAAATACATATTCTTTATTGTAGTATAATTTTTGAATCCATTAACACTTTCAGAAGCATCAGGTCTAATTAATATGTATAAAACAATTATTAGTGTAGGTCGCTGAAGTCGTACTCCTTAAGAAAATTGATGCATTAATCAAAAAAAACAAAAAAACAAATTAGAAGAAAAAAGATTGCTGTCATCAAAATCTTTCTAAAAAACAGTCTTATTTGTTTTAAAATAAGTCGAAAAGTATATGCATTTTTTAAGAAAATTTCAAAGTAATATATATATATATATATATATATATATATATATATATATATATATATATATATATATATATATATATATATATATATATATATATATATATATATAAATCTAAGATATAAATGTAGAGACTTAATTTGTAAGTGACACCTCTCATAGCTTAAAGGGCCGCGGTGGCCTGGTGGTCCGTCCTGGCCAAACGTCCTCCCACTAGTGTAGTGTTTTGTGGAGAGGGGGGTACCAGCTCAGGTATCGTCTTCGTCATCTGACCGCGGTTCAAAATGACGAGGTTCGTCCCTAAATAGCCCAAGTGTTGCTTTACGACGGGATATTAATGTAACTAAACTAAACAAAACTCACATAGCTTAAATCGTATCTAAGAATAAACTGAGGTAAAATTAAATAAGCATTGCTCTACTGATCCAATTATTTAAGTGGGAATGTCACGTACAGATTTTTTTTGTCTATTTTTCGAAATGTCTCATATCACAGCAATTATTTTTGATGGGTTATGAACAGTCAAAGGACCAAAGGACATAGT
This sequence comes from Argiope bruennichi, assembly GCF_947563725.1. Classification (NCBI taxonomy): domain Eukaryota; kingdom Metazoa; phylum Arthropoda; class Arachnida; order Araneae; family Araneidae; genus Argiope; species Argiope bruennichi. The sequence continues at coordinate 123,042,764 of NC_079154.1, read as the reverse complement.
AAATTTGAAGAACAACAAGTTTGTGCTAATTTAATATTGCTTCATACTTATGAAAGAATGCATAACTCGTTCTTTATTAAATGTTCTAACTCTTGTCGTTCAGGTTGACTTAAAGTGAATAAAATCAACGATGGAACGGTCTTTTGTGAACTATTCCCCCCCCCCCCCAAAGGATTTGCTTTCCGAAATTAACACTTTATGGAAGTTTATGTTTTTCAGTTAATTCAAACTCCAGTTTCATTTTTTTTCTATAATTCTAAAAGAAATAAAAAAAGAGATTCTAATGTAAGAGAATCTGAAGAAAAAAGAATATTCTTAACCACTTATTGTTCCTTTTTTTCTGTCAAAACTTTGGACTGTCCAAATTTGACGTGCGAGATTAATCTTGAAGATAGCTTCGGAGAGTCTGTTAAAAGTTATTATAATGCTTATTTGCCCTTTTTATTTGTACGTAATTTGTTTAAAGCCTCAAATATAATTTTCTCTTGAACATTTTACAATAAATAGGAAATACTACAGTAGTTGCCAGATTTCTGCCCAAAACACTTACTGCAAATTAAATTATACCAAATCCTAAATTGCATCAAATGTTGGTACCATTTAAGATGCTACACGATCTGTATTTTAAACAAATACACGCAATCCAGGAATAGCACGTTAAGACGCGTTTTAACTCAAATAGATTTTCATTAACTACAGAATGAGTTATGAAATTTGAGTATTTTTAATACATAAAAAAATTAATGATGAAATTTCAACTGCAAATTTTTACAATTTTAATGGGATATTTATCATATTATGGAGTTATATTTTTAATTTTAAATATTGTTGATATTTCCATACGAATCAATTTTTTACAGATATCCGCTTAAAATTTCAAAAGAATGAATCGTGTTTATTTATTAAATTTAATTGCTACATTATAAATAACTGCTACTAAAAAAATACTCCATTAACCCATTATTTATCGATGATATTTAAAAGTACCATTAAATTCAAATTGATGTTTTTACAATATGATGATTGTTTCTAACGGTATTCAAAGGAATACAAAGAGCGGAGTTTCGATAGCAAGTAGTAGATATTACCTAAAAGCAAAAAATAAAAGAGTACTAATCATTAATTAAAATATTTTAATTAATATATTTTAGATAATTAAAAAGTTTTTTCTTGTTTTCTGAATTTATTCTGCTATTAATGGTGCAAAAATAAAATTGAAAATTGGAATAAAATAATTTGATAAATTATAACTTCATTTATAAAGTTTGAATTCCCTGAATAAAATACTATAGTATGAAAACAAATAAAGGTTTCATTTTTACAACAAATAAATCTTCTTGGTGGAAGCCAGTACATTATATTCTTATTTTCCTTCAAGCATTAACTATTAATTCTAAAATAAAACTACACATATAAAGAACAAGAGGAAACTCTACCACCAGATATAAATTTAACCTACTTATAGCAATCGAAATCTTAGCTCGCTCGAGAGAGCCATTGATATAAACCTATTACTGCTCTCCCATTTCCCCATATTGATACAAGGCACAAAACATCCATGAACATCAGCCAATAAAAGTGAAACATAAAATGTAAATTCATCCGCGTGTTGGTATTTGCTAAAAATTCGCGCATATCGCCTTTTTCATGGCAAAACTTTAACCAAAATAAAGCAGCTTTAAGGTAATTCAAATGAGGCCAGGATGGTTCGGATGCCTAGAAGCAAAGAAAAAAAAGATCTTATTTCTTTCTTATGCAAATTGAATTTGGAATGCTACCATACGATAGTTTGGCCATAAAATCTCACATGGGAATAAAAAGTCGATGTCGTGGCATAAATTTATTTTGCCAAACACCGTAAAAAAAAGATGTGTGTGATATTTCCAGATAGTTTTCCCTAATACTTTTACAGGTGAGATTTGGCAAATTTCACTTCTTCGAAGGGAAGTTTTATTATTGAGTTATATGACTGGATTCTATGGCTTCTTTCTAATCTTGGTTAAATACCGAACTCTTTTAGATTGTAGATTGATTTATGTAGTTTTTACAGAATTTTCGATCGTCATTCGTCGAGGAGGAAGGATATTAAAAAGATATTTTGCATGATTTGTTGTTAGCAAATTTGACTTTCGATAAAAATAACGTCATTTTCCACAGACGTTAAGTGTGTAAATTTTATGTTTAAAATATATGATGAATGTTTCTTTTGATCTCAGTTTTTCCTCCGTTTTATGCTTTTCAATTAATAAATAATTCAAATACTTTGTATTTTGTATGTATAAAATACTTTATTCTTAAGATTTATAAAATTGCATTGATTCCCAAAATAGTTACTCATAGTCAATATAAACGAAAGGGATCTATACTACATTAAGGAAGAAATAATAGATTCAACTGATTATTATTTTGATCAAAATAAAATCTTGTGTTAGGACAATACACCGAAAAATCGCAAGTATAGTTGCTGTAAAAATTTAATCAACACGTATATGGACGTAAATAAACCTTCGGGGTACACGAAACGTATTTTGATTTTAAGAAGTTCAATCGAATGGAATAAAAGTTCAATCAAATGGAATAAAAGTTCAATCAAATGGAATAATAATAATTGCTATTCAATTATACACACAATATGAAACAATAAACATAAGGACTGATGTAAGAAATCTTAAGAAATAATACAGAGCTCCAAACGATTCATTTTTAAATGGGCTAAATCAGGAACTGAAGCATTGCCAATTAGGGAATGGAAACTTCTTTTTTAATTATAAATAGAAAAAAAAGTTAAAGCTCGACATTAGTAAAAAATGAAATTTTTTGTATCCAAACTCAATAGAGAAGGTAACGGTTTTAAATTGGATGATATAATTACAATGAACTATTTTAAAGAAATTCTTTCATTTCAAGAATCTTCACAGTATACAGAAAAAAGTTTTATATTTCAATTTGCTTTTAATATATCAAACTACACCAACATATTTCATTTGATAAATTTAGAGTAAATGTTGGAAATTGATTTTTAATTAACATCTAAAATGTTTCATGGTTCACTGTAATAATTTCAGTAAATATTTATTTCAGTTATATTTAGGTAAAACGTAATTCATTCAATATTTTCTCAAATAACAGATAAAAATACGGATCACCAGAAAACAATGATTCTGAATTTACAAGTTAAGACTTTTTAATAAATTTTTGAATTAATGTGGGTGGGTTCTGTGATTGCAAAAAAGTACAAAAGTTATACTTGGTCAGATTGAACAGCATGTTTTACAGCATATGATCACCTCATATGTAAGATTTAAATATGCAAATTGCGAATATGCGTATTTTGCAAATTTCATAAAGACGAGTGCGAAGCTCCCTTGTCATTTAAATGAATTATTTCCATAAAAGCATCGTTCTGCATCCATCGTGCACCTTCAATTTTTACTAAATTTTATTTTAATTTCTGCTATAATCTGCTTTTCTCATTTTTTTCTATCTATCTTATAATTTACAACGTGCATTTTATAATTTTCTAAATCATTGTTAATATTTCTTATACATTTTCTTATACAAAATTGACTATTTTTATTCAGTTGGCAATATTTAAAACTTAACTATTGTATAATTTGAAGAGATATGAAGGGAAAACCTTAGATCAAGAATCAAATTTCTAATTATTGACTAACAATTATTGTTTGCTTGCTAATATGATTTTGTATGCATTATTAGTTTTATTGAAAACACAATTGCGTAATAAAGTTACTTAAATATTTCCCTAAATTTTCCCATAATAAAATTCGTTTGTAAATTTTGGGAATCAAAACTTTTCAATATCAGGAAAAATAAAAGAACAGATAGATATTTTTATTAATTTTAGTTTTCGATAACTCAATATAATAATCTTAAACATTTCACTTCATTTTCTTTTGTTATTTGAAATGAAATGTTTTCTTTTTGGTTCAGTTAAAATCTTTATTGAATAATTATAAACCACGGTATTTGTAAAAAAAAATATTTTTCAAATTAGAACCTCTTTGTTGTGTAAATTGCAGTTCGAATATTAAATTGTATAAATTATTGTAATGAAAATGTGAAAATTACAATTTTAAATTTATTATCCTATTTTACCTTTTAAAAATTAATCATGTAAAATGAAAGGTAAGCGTACATCATCAAAATTGAAGACTTTAAAATTATTCATTATGGAAACTAAAACAATTTTAATGAATAACTAGCAAAAGAAAAAAAAAGCAATTTCTCCATCTGAGCAGAAATTTGAATTCATATTAAAAATAAATTGCAAAGATGAAGCAATTTATTTTTCACTTTTTTACAGGTTGTTAATGAGACAATTGAATTATAAGTGTGAAATTTGAAAAGAGAGTGACTTCAAGTTCATTCATTAATTAGAAAATGAATTTTAAATGGGATTTTAAAAAATGCTAATATTTTTCTCTAGATTAAAAAGCTGCACTTAATGGGTATTTCGTAGCACCTGCTTTTTTTGTATCTTTAATTTTCAAAATAAAATACCATAATCGATTCACGTTTGCGTCATCATATTTAAAATAAATAATTAAGGAGGGTGAATATATACTGAAAACACTAATTAATTCTGAGGACAATTTTAGACGAACTGCTGGAAAGAATTAAGTTCTAAAAATAAAAAAAAAATAATAGAAAAAGTTAAATCATACTTGTATATTACAATGAAATTCTGTAAGTTTAAAATAATCTTTTTGCAGAAAAATATCAGATAATATAACTTTTAATTTTCTATCATTTAAGGTTTCTTACGAAATAGCTGTTTTTTTGTGTGTGTGTCTTTACATTTCTTGAATTATAGACGTTACATGAATGACTTTTGCGTTTTCATGTTTAAAGTAAATAATTAAGGATAATGATTATTCTAAACTTAAAAATTAGTTTTGGAGAGAAAAGGGAAACAAATAAATTCCAAAAATAAAAATAACAGTTAAATCATCTTTAATATACAAAGAAATTCTTAGGGTTTAAAATAAACTTCTTTCAGAAACACACAAATAATATAACTTGCAGTATTCAATCCTATCAGCATCTGATTCCAAATAATACTTTATTTAGTTTAATATTTATGTTGCTATAGAAATGAATTATTTGTTTCTATCCAGCCGTGACTTTTTAAGTTTAGATAAATTAAAATTGTAAACAAATATTAATGAAGCACTTCATATCAAGGAGGATCATAACATATTTCGTTTATAAATATTTTTTAAAAACATAACTTTTAGAGTATTTTATGAGCCATTCGTGTCATAAGCAAAGATTATGATATTTTATTTTAATAAAAAATATTAAAATTCTTTCCTAAAAAAGTGGACCAAAAAACAGATTTTTCAAAATTCGGTTCAATAAATTGTGAAGAAGCTGCCACTGGCGTCCTTCACGGAATTTGGAACAAGTAAAAAAGCTTCAGCAAGCCTTTTAAATTAGACCGATATAACCAAGAAATACAAAAAGGAAATGATTATATAATTTTAAAAACTGTATTTAAAAATCATACAACGCGCGAAAAATTTTAGAATGAAAATTGTTTTTCTTCATAACGGCAATGATAGCAATTAATTCAAATCCGAATAAAATGAGGGCTACGATATTTTAAGAATTTTTACAATACCCTTGTAAAACAATGTAAATTTAATATGCACATATAGAAAAAATAAACTGATATTGAATGAAAGCATTTTTAAAATCAAAGCGAATGTGGTTGCATGAGTAGCTAAGACGTACTCTTGGCCCTAGATGGCGCTACTGAAACAAGAGACGCTTTCTCGGCTTAAAATCACTGATTTCGTCAGCGGGCTTGTCTATCACAAAGGCCATTAGAAATAACAACAACAGATTGATTTTTCTATATGAGCGCCATTTGCCATTAAGTTCTAAAAATCATTCTTAAAATATAGTCATCAAAAACATTTCTATTACAGGATTCTTAATAAATTTTAAAGAGCCTATTTTATTCGAATTCTCCATTTCTTCTAAGTTAATGGCAGTCATGTTTAAAGAAACTGCGTTCTGAAATTATACCGCAAGTTCTGATATTTTTGCACACTTTTTTTTAAAAAAAATGTTCAACTCATCTGTTCTTGTGAGTCATGTGAGTAATGGGTATTTTGATCCGATTTAGACAGATTTTATAAGCTATTTTAGTTAAACAAATATCCAAAAAAATTTGTTTTATATTTTGCTTGCAATAGCTATTACAAATTCTTATCAATGCGGCTTTAATATTTAATGGATATGAACAGACTTGAAAGAAAATATAATGTCTTAAACCACTCAAGAGCATGGATCAATTACTTTATAACTTTATGCATATTTTTTTCTATAAGACATTTATTGGAAAATAATATTGTTAATATTCAGTACATTGCAAGTCCATTCGAAATAAAAATTTAATCACTAATTACAGAGCTTTAACTATTTGTCCAAAACTCTTCAGTAAGCTATTAGTGCTTAGTGGTATCATTAATCAAATCACTCTAATCGAATTTCGAGAGAAGTGTTTTTTATCACCTACTTTAATTTTTTTTTAAATTTTTCCAGTAAGATATTTTTTTATCTAATAAATAATGTTATGATTTTTTCAATGAAAATTTCCACTCACTTCTAAATTTAAATGAAAACTTTTAAATGGACTCTGTAAAAAATAAATGCCATTTCATGCATCAGTTTAATTTTAATGAATTAATGTAACCTCTTCAGTTTAAAGGATGCATGAAAGTTAATCGAATGAACAAAGAAGATTATATTTAGAAACTTCTTGAAATATCCATATATATATGTAATCTAAATTTTTTAAGCAGAGGCCAAAGAGAGAAAACACTATTGTAATTTTAAACTTCGCTTTTACTTCATCCCGGGAGGCATAATTTATATAAAAGAAGCGTGGAAAAATTTGTCCTTTCACAGCGCGACACAAGAGCGAAAAAGAGAAAAAGCTCACGAAATAATTATCCCCAAGTTTATACACTGTAAAATTTTTGATAAGGATTTCTTTACACGTGCCTATTTAGGAAAGGGAATTATAGGAATCTTTTAAAATAATGTGTTAGAGCGACGAATTTTTATTCCTTCACTCGGAGTGTGGGAACTTGTCGATGTCAGCAATTTTACAGAGCTTCTGGTTGCATTAATTAATTAAAAAAGGTGGAATTGGATCAGGAAATAAGAGAACATTTTAGAATGAAGTTAATATAGGCTAAATTAAGATAAAAATAATTAAAATTAATTAGGATTTACTTTAGAATTAAGAAATATCATTACTTATATACAGGGTGGCTATAATTAAACTTTTCCTATGAACAGCATCCTACAATGCAAACAGGTAAACGGTTGTAACGAAATTTGGTATTCAGACTATACACGAGATGCGCTCAACGAATTTCGAAAAAAAAAAGTTCCGAAATGTCCACCAGAAGGCGTTTGCGTTTCTTAAAGAAAAACATTAAATTTGACAAAATAAACGGCCAAAACGTAAGGCAGAAACAATATTAACATTTATTAACTAGTTTCTGATCACCTTACCATCGAACCACATTGAATAAAGATAAGGAAAAAATAACAATATGCTGTTTGAGAAAACTAGTTCAATTTGCAGAAACAAGAACAGATTAGGACGAAATTGCAAAAAAGGAGCAGTTGGTAATCGTGTCCAGAATGATATAGAGAAATGCGCTCCAAGTGACCACCTTCATTCACCTGCAAAATTTCAAGTCGATGGACAGTGAGTCGATGGAGCAGATCGTAACAGATCAGTGTAAAGCTTCGCACATGAAACGTTATGGAATTTCCAGTTTTTCCCGGTTTTTCATTTTATTACTCATAATTCTTGTTCTGGATTGTTAATATTGTTTATAATATTGTTAATATTGTTCTGTTTACACTTAGGTCGCTCGTTGTGTTAAATTAAATGTGTTTCTAGAAAAGGCGCCCTCTGATGGATATTTTGGAATTAATTTTTTTAATTCAAAATTCCGTGAGCGCATCTCGCATATAGTCTATATACCAAATTTCGCTGCAATCCGTTTGCATTGTAGGATGCTGTTTATACGGGAAGTTTATTTATAACCACCCTGTATATTTATATTCATGTAGAATGGACTGACTGTTTTTAAATTAATGATGGAATTTTATTTTGACTTATTATTTAGTACGTATTGGGAATAAACAAATAAAAAAGTATGATAACAAATAAAAAAGTAATAAACAAATAAAAAGCAGCTATTTAAAAAAAATAGCTGCTTTTTCTCAAATCTATTTTAAAGCTAACACTGCTGCTATCCATCTTGAATTCTTAGTCACATTCCAGTTCAAAGTTTGCGTTACGTTACGTTCAAAGTAAAAGTCTCTAAGCTTGCTTTTAACATATCGAGGTTAAGAGACATTGTCACAACTTTGACGAAGAATGGAAAACATTCATAAAGTAAAGCATTTATCTTTGCAACAAATTATTGACAAATTCAGTGCATTTTTTCTCTTCTATTTAAAAAGATTGATTGTGCCAGCGTTCTGGCCTAGGAGGAACGCATCTCCCCCGTGATCTGGAAGTTCCGGGCTTCAGTCCTGGTTCGAGTGTGGTTGTTCTTTACCTTGTGTTCTATCTGTGAGGTGTGTGAAAGAGCCCCCCCCCCCTCAATAAGGGGTTGTACAAGCGAGTGTGTGAGAGGCATCTTCATATGAGCTAAAGTCAGACTTCTACCCTCGGGTGCTCAGGGGTCTTTACCCTCAAAAGCTACTGCACCCCTCTTTCCCCGATCTCTTGGAATTGGTGTTCAACCCAAGGTAGATAAACAAAAAGCAAACAAGATTGATTTCTTGTAACTGAAACACATCTTTAGATCCGATTCTTTTTTCAGTTTAAGAGTAAGTATCTCCTATCTACTATTGATGTCTATTGGATTTAATTAAAGTTAAAGCGACGAGAAACAATGGTTAAAATACAGGAAGGAAAAGAAACAGTTTTTTTTTTTTTTTTTTTTTTTTTTTAGAATCGTTAAATCGCTTTCTTAAAGTTAAAGCCACAATTTAGAATATAGTTTTGAATGTAAGATATGTATTTATCAAACTTTTGACAAGCCTTAATATTTAATGCTTGTCAATTCACACAAACATGTAATTTTTCCGTGGGTTTGCTTGAACCTACAGCTTCTGTCAACGCCAATTAAAAGTAGATTCAAGAATGAAAATTGAAATTTGCACATTTTTTAAGGTATAAATTAAGAATGTACCATAAAAATAAACACTCTAAATAGCTTGCAATTATCAAGACAAAAAGAATATATAGTATTAAAACAGAAAGATGGAATTAGTAAATATACATAAATAATTTGTGGAAGTTAATCCTATTTTTTTATGATTCGTTTTTTTTCTTTAAAATAGCAAATTGTAAAAAACAGATTTTGGGAGATCAAAAGATCTGTTTGTTTTTTGCAATTTGAATTGCATGGGAGAGACAGAGAAATTCAGTTTTTACTTTGAAAAAATTATTTCAATTTAATTTGAAGTAACAAAGCTGTAGTATTTTGAGTTTATTTGAAATAATCCCTATTACTTTCATAGGATTATTAATTATATAAAATTTGATAAAAATCAATTGATCATATATACCATTTTACCATGATTACATGAATAAAAATCTGATTTAGGATATTTTTTTTTCTACAGATAAAAATAAAATAAATTTGTTAATTCTGAAGAAGAAATAGTAACATTATTTTTAGATTCACTAATTTCAATTTGAGACTAATGTTTAGTTTCGATGTTAATCATTTTGATAGTTTTGCTTAGAGTTTCAGACGGCCAACAAATGCAATTTATAATGAAAATTATTTATTGTGAGGTTTGTTAAATTATTCTCAAAATCGTCAGTTTTCTCATTCTTCTCTCACAGTAAAAATTTTATTGAATAATTTTTATTTTTATCAACAAACTTTTACTTTCCTTCATGGTGAAAAATCGGGAGATGCTTTTCCATTTTATCTCAGATATTCCTTACTTTGACATGTCAATCATGAAATCTCATCGAAAGATATACGTTATTCTAATAATTTCATCTATTAATTATATGATTTGTATATATGTTCTATCTGTGAATTGAAACAATACTTATTAGTGAAACTTGATTTCAAAAAGAAGTCAGCAACTATTCTGCATTCAAATGTTTATTCAATGCATGGTTCAGGTGTTGTTTTCTAACAGAAGCATAAAAACTTTTGCATTAATTTTCAATAAAATATTGAATTTTTTTTAAAAAATTGAGATATGTATATAATTTTCAATGTCACCAGAATATGTATCTTTTAAATGTGTGTGGTTATTTAAAGATATTAAATGATGTCAAATATTTATGGCTTTGAATATTATAGTCCGATGCGATTAACGATTCACATTCAAAATTTTCTACCTCCAACTTTTTTTTAATACCAGTTTTTCATAGCATATTCGATGGAAGACATGGGAACCTCAGGAAATGGAAATCAAAATTGTAAAATCTAAATTCCACTCATTGTGATGAGATTATAAACTATCAAATGGCATCATGTTTCAAGAATTTGGATTATAGGTTTTGAGTAATTTTTAGAGGCAAGATGCATGCAAGTTATCATTTACAACATGTGAAAATCTTCAAGTTGCGAATTACTTGTAACACAACAGCAAAATAGTAATAGTGATGATGATGATGATGATGGTGACGAGACGATAATGATAATGTTAAATTTTAAAATTATAACAAATTATCATAAATGGGATAAAAAAGAAAAATGATCAACCAGATTTAAAGGCAGGCATTTTTTCGCAATGGAATAGTGAAAGCATTTGGGACCCTCTTGGATACAATTCTCTCTCTCTCCATCAATTAAAAACTCGCTAACCGAGGAATAGCAGGAGCATTAGCAGCCGAACCATATAAAACATCTGTCGGATAAAAGGGAAACATAAAATAAGAAATCATCGGTATACTGACATTTGCGTGAAATTGGCGAGTATAGCTGCTCTCTGTTCGAACTTTACATAGAGTAAAACCGATTAAAGTTTATTCAAATGAGATCGGGATATCGACCAAAGTCACATAAAAACTTTTATTCCATTTTCATGCAAATTAATTAGGAAATGGTATTATTGTGTAGCTTGGCTATAAAAGTTCATATGGTACTAAGAAGACGCCACAGTGGTTTCAATTTATTTTACACAGGAAAAAGAATTTTGTGGTGTTTCTAGGTAGTTCTTCTATAATGCCTATATTGGGATCTTCAGACAGATTTTATTCTTTTGATGGTGAGTTTTAATATTGAATATTCTTATATATTTTCTGTATTGGAAAGTTACTCAAAGACAAAAATTATCTAGCATTCTTTATTGATTTATATGGCTTTAATATAATTTCGGAAACAACTTTGCCATTCTTTTAACTCAGGTCGTAATATCCAGTGGATGCATATGCTCGATTAACTTAAAGTTAATCCATTTACTGTTATTCTATGCAATGTTTAATATAAATAAACATTTATTACATTTAGGCCTCTAAACAATATATATATATATATATATATAAATAGATGTAAAAGACTATTTAAGAATGAAAATCCATGAATTGGGTTTAATATTTTCGATATTTTGTAAAATGTGTCACTCATGATAAAAAGTATATTGCCTCAATGTAATTGTGGAAGTGCCCAGTAAATGTATTCTTTTAAAGAAGTATTTGTCTTTAAAAATTCATAGCATCAAAAGTGAAACTAACAACATAGTTTTGATATCTCGGCTTTAAAAACTAAATTCTATTTGATATTTTATTAGGAATAACTTGTGGGTTTTATTTTTAAAATTTCAAGCTATTAATGAGAAAAATATTGAACTATTGGATACATTTAATATTCTAAATTCTTCTAGAATAGATTTGATAAGTTAAAGGAAAACATAATAGTTAAACTGTGTGGACGTTGATAATAGAGTAAAGGGCTTTAAGAGAAATTGTCTAATTAAATTATACGTTATGTTTAATTAGGAAATTTTTCCGTTTAAGCCACGGCAAAAATGCCAAAATTTGTATTATAAAATTTGTTAAAAATATAAATTACTAATATTATTCTAAATGAAATATAATGCACTAAGGTTGAAATGCTATTTTGGACAAAAATACTGCACAATAAGATGCCACCCAGATATCTTCCTCATTATCTGACCGCGGTTAAGAATTATGAGATCTGCCTCAAAATGGCCCTAGTGTTGCTTTGAAACGAGACTTTATTGTTACTAAACTATAATTAATTTGCACAAAATTAATTTTTTTTAAAAATGTATAATTTGCGAGAGTTAAAAGTATGGAAACATTTAGAAATATTTCATTTTACAATTTTTTTAAATCATTAAATAGAGATAAAAAATCAAAAAATGCGAATTGCCTAGAACCAATTTATGCAAAACTATCAATTTAGCGATATCGCCATACAATCGCATTTCAAGCAATCTTCTATTTAAATCAAATTATTTTCCTTCCCTTTCACATTATCCATATAAAACAAAGAACATCCACAAACATCTACCAAATAAAAAGAAAATATCTAACGCAAAATCCTCCGTGAGTCGGAATTAGGCAAGAATTGGCGTTATATGGCTTTTTTCCGACGAAATTTCTTCAATATAAAGCCGTTTAGAAGTGATTCAAATGAAGCCTAGATACATCAAGAAGCCGCAAAGAAAAGCACTGTTTATTTCTTTTCCATGCAAATTGAATTTAGGATGTTACCTTAGGAAAGTTTGCTCATAAGAGCTCACATGAGAATAAAAAGACGTTGTATTGCTATAAATTTATTTTCTCAAAGAGAAAAGTAGCATATAGTATTTCCAATTGCTTTTCTTAATGCTTTTACCGAGAAGATTTGACAAGTTTACTCCGTCACCTGGGTAGTTAGTTCCAGTAAATTCCATGCCTTTCATTTTGAATCTTGGTTTAGAATGAAAACTTTTCCTGGTTGTGTATTGATTTATATAGGTTTTTATGGAAATTTATCGTTATTGTGAGTTATCGTGCGTGAAAGCTTATTAAAATGGGTTTCAGAAAGAGTGCCTTTAAACAGGTTTGGTTATTGAAATGTTGATACCAAAATAATTTAAAGTTTATGTTTAAACTTCCTTTTTTAGTAAAAGCATCTATTTACTTAATTTCATGAATGCGGAGAAAATTGTAATATTATTTACAGAAATTTGTTTTAATGTAAAATTCTGTTACAATTTCAACAATTTATAAATTTTGCATTTTATTCATATAAAAATTATTCTGCTAAAAATGTCAAATAATAATTACATGCAGTAAGTGTGAGATTAAATGGTCAGGTTAATGGTCATAACGGTCGCGCCCACTTGTTTACATTTAGACAGCTTGCAATATGACACAGTTTCCTTTCCCTACAAGTGTTGGAGTTTTAAAATATTTCATGCGCATCATATTTCTAATTACAATTCTGAAACTTATCTGTTAGGCATATAAACATATAATGATAATAGGGGATTTACGAATCTTATAATTTTTTATTGAAAATCTAGAGCAATATTAATACAATGTTTTTTAATTTTTTTTCGAAAAATGTTAGATTATTTCAGATTTGAAGGAAAAATTGTATTTTTTATAAAGTTAAGATAAAGTTTTCTAAAGAGTTAAAATATCTAATTTAAAAAATCTTTTGAAAAACACTGATGTATATTCTATTTTAACGCACAAGATTTAAAATGTTTTATAACATTTTAATACATATTTTTTTATTTTTATCAAAAAAAAAAATCAAAAAGCTACCAATGAATTTTGGATGGTATTTTTTTCTGCTGCATTAGATTGATATAATAAACTTGTCTCAAAGACTTCAAAAAAATATCTCAGATAATGAAAAATGTAACTGCAATTAAATCCATATCTTAATTTAAATAATTAACGTGACTCAGTAATTGATTTTAATAAATTATGAAATGGAATATCATTGTTGAAAATATGAATTACTCTCGATAAGTGAAAGGAATTAATATTTCTTAAAATTACGACAATGACAAAAGTACTTGAATATCTGAAATTCAATCACTCATTTCAAATCTTCCTTGCTATATTCTACAGATGCAAGTTTATTATTTTAATTCGCAATTATTTATTATATATAATACAAAATAATAGCAACATAATTAAAAAACCGATTTTTAAAATGGCCGACCAAAACATTTTTACTGCAGTTTTAAAATAATCTTTGTCACTTATCAAACATTCTAAAATGTAGATAAAATTCTTTAGTAGAGAAACTTAAAACATACGAATTGCAGAATTTTAAATGAATTAAAAGGAAGTGATAATTATCATACACAGGTATTTTGAGATATATGTTGCAAATTTAAAGGCAGGTTGGAGGCAGTCTAAATAAGTAGATTTTTAAGTTAATATGAAATCGGAAATCCTAAGCTGGACTTGTAGCTATGTTTTAAAGCTAGGGTACATTATAAATTGCAAATATCACTCTTTGTATATTATAACTATTAATCACATGCGGGCAATATAAGATTTTATTCTATACTTACCTGATGTGGTAAAGGATTACAAAATAAGTGAGTATATTCTATCAATAACAGTATATATTGCATCTTTTTTTACACAATATCTGAAATATATAAAAATCATTAGTGAGTGACATGCACATATAGTGATGTGTATTTCTCCTAAATAGTATTAATATGAATATTTAAGCTAATGGAATCTTGAAAAAAAACTTTTAAAATGATTTATGAATTATATCCCACTGTGCCATTTATATCTATATATTCAGTATCAGATCTGTCTATTTTGGTTTAGTTTAACTGCTTTAAAATTCATAGCAGACAGTATACGGATAATAGTTGAATAGATATTTTTTGGATAGCATACAAAGATATTGTTTCTGGCTCTAAATATGCAAGAAAGGTCATTATCTTTGTTCGGTTGGATTTTTCTCTAATTTTAAACACTATGAAATTCGAACAGCAGCAAACAAATGTGTCTGGTCTCTAATGTTGACAGGCTAGAAATTTCGCATTTTATAGGTTTCTAATAATTCCAAAGATATAACTTTGTAGCTTAATTAACAGAGAATGCAATTATTGAGAGGAAGACTAAATATAAAAAAATTAAACAAAAATCTTATATTTTCCAATATAAAATTTGAAAACATGATTGAAACAAGATTTTATGTTTCATTGATTTTTCAGAAATGCAAAATTGTCAGTGATCTTGTTAATCAAGGATACAATCAATAAGTTATTGGAAACACAACTTACAAACATAAACATTTAACTTATTCTATCTCTGTTATACAGAATGTTCCAAACGATTATAAGCCAAAAAATTATAAAGCGATGCGTGTTTTTTTTTAGAACTTTGGTAATAGTTTAATGAAATATTGCTTTTGAAAAACATTGTTAAATAAAAATAAATATTATTATTTTATAAAAATGTATAACAATATTATACTTCCATTTAAAATGCAAAATTGTTTTTAAATTTAGGTCTAAGTTGTTTTTTCTCCTGTTTCATTATTCTTTTAAACATTAGAATACAATATGTATCATTCTAAATTCAATCTTTAAAGTTACCTGATGTGTAAAAAAAAAAGATTCCTTCTTCCTTTTAGTTGATCGCCAAATACTTTCTGAACTTTCTGAAATCTTCACCAAGCTGAATCAATTTAATTTTAATTTTCTACACAATAAGACTTTAAGACATATGGTAAAATTTAATTACAGTAAGACTAAAAACTTTCACATTCAAAATGAGGATGACTTCAAACTCATTAATTTAAAAAGCAGTTGAAGAAAGAAGTTGAGACAATTAATAATAATTTGCACTGAATAAGAAAAAATTCTCTTTCGTTTCAGAATGCCTATTCTTTGCCGTCTGTAATTATCTGAGTAACAAATATTCTTTAAATGAGTTATGTGTCACCGTATTTAGAATTAGAAACTTAAAATGATGGATATCCAACACTAATTAATCATTCCAGGGTAAAATTAATAATGAAACGCGAATAACGATAAGAGTTTAAAAATAATATTTGGAGTTAATGAAAAACTTCTTAATATGCATAAAAATCCCAGCATAGATTAGATAGTACAGATAAGATATTTGAACATAAAATGTAACATAAAATAAAACAAAAATGTAATGACACTAAATTAATTGGCATGTTAAATAAAGATGGCATGTTTATGGTATTCTTCTATGGAAAAACAATAATACTCTGCATAAGCACTTGACTATAATTTAACGATTTAACAGTATCATCAACGGAAATGATTTTCAAAGCTATGAATTTTCAGACGCTTGATCCAATATTTGGATTAAATAATTCATCAGTTAGAGGAATAAGTGATTTTGCTTTGCATGTGCTTTCTGATCCACTGTTTGGCGGTTTAAGTTGACCTTTTGATCAACAGCAGTTGTTATTATCACAGAGGAAATATAAACTTGTCTAAATTGCCAGGAGTGATTCTTTCTTCTTGCTTTTTACTTCCACAATAACATAGGTATTAATTTTCATCGATATATTCAGCTATGCATTCTTTTATATAGTTTCTGTTTCTTTTTATAATTTTAGTGATTTGGAATTTTGAAGAATATTTATATACAGGATATTTGTCCGGAATATTGTGTAGGGACAGATTTCCTACAATCCAATGAATCTTAAAAATAATTCATAATTAAAGGCTGTAATTCTTAGATTTCTCTCCAAAAAATTTATTAAAATAATTTGGTCGGAAAAAGATAACCCTGAAGCAAAATATCAATTTTTTTTAGTATACTTCTTATGACAAATTAAGAAACTTTAAAAGTTATAGACAATAAGAAGAGAGAAAAGCAGAATTTTAAGCAGTAAAAGCTGAAAAATATGGTATAAATTATGCAAAGAATATACATTAAAAATTATAATTTGAAATGCTCCGTTTAATAATGTGTTCACACATTAGTTATAAATTTTGTTATGGCTTGGAATAGGGCAAAATGATTATGGATGGATATAACGGGAATAATTAATTAATATTTAATAAATTAATTCATCAATAATAATTAGTTTATCAAAGCAAACATATTAGAAATTTGAAGCCAACTTCGTATTCGAACTCATCCTTCTCGCTGTTGTGGAAATTGAAAGAATTGCACTGAAATTACCCTGATGAAAAAGTGAACTTCACTGATGCATTGAAATGAATTGATGAGAAAATTGGCTTGGAGATTCCGGACCGTCATTATTTGTTTTGCCTTCTTTCGTTTGATAGTCCTATAAAATTGAATAATATTGGCTTTTCGTATTTCAGCGAAAGCATTTCGCTTTCCCAGAGATATATTAATGAGACAAAATAAATAAATTAAAACCTCATTGCTAGAAAATAAAAAAAAATATTTAATAAGCTATAAATGTCACTTCGAAATATGCCCAATATACTTTATTTGGCTAAATATATAAAAATCATGAATGCATCTAACATCTAGAATACTGCGACCGGATAATTCTCTTTGTTTCTTTTGTTTATCACCTCGTTAATAATCTAAGATTTCAAGAAAAAGAAATCCGCTCTGTAACGAAATATAATAATTAAAAATTGTAAACATATTAATGGAAACAGTAAACAAAGTAAAATTATAAAGACTCTTTAACGGTGACAAAATGACTCGTGTCGTGTAGCCATTCGAACAAATGATTTGCTTTGAAAGTCCGAAATTTGTTTTAATTCAAATATGAAAAAAATCTTGTTAATGGCTAGAACATATTCGACATTTGCCATTAGAAGTACATATTGGATGTTGCATTGGAAGTTTGCCATTTGAAGCACTTACTAGATGTTGCATTGGAAGTTTGCCAGTAGAAGTACAAACTGGATGTTGCATTGGAATAATGGAAATTGTAGTTAGAAGTACAGCTACATGATGCTATGAATTATCAAGAATTTAATGCTTAAAAGTATTTGATACTCGAATTATTAGAAAAAAAGAGAGTAATATTCTAATAGTGGGATGAAAATAAAAAAAAAGTTTTGAAATGTAATGGGGATGAAGGAACGCCTCCTAAACCAAAGACTGTTTAAAATCGTTTCCTTACACCTTACCAATCGTTACTTTATATAGCATGAAGATGAGTATCACCGAGAATGAAAAATTACATCATTCAGCCAGTTGTTTTGAATTATATGACGCAGTTTTCATTAAGAGTAAAAAGAAATGTTTCCGATAATGTTAAGCAAGATTCCAGACATTTATTCCATGTATTCAAAACCATTCTATGTAACAATTTCATGAATTCGTAACCATTCAATGTAACAATTTTATATGTTCAAAACCATTCTATGTACCAATTTCATGAATTCGTAACCATTCAATGTAACAATTTTATATATTCAAAACCATTCTATGTACCAATTCCATGAATTCGTAACCATTCAATGTAACAATTTTATATATTCAAAACCATTCTATGTACCAATTTCATGAATTCGTAACCATTCAATGTAACAATTTTATATATTCAAAACCATTCTATGTATAAATTTTATGTATTCATAACCCGTGCGACTGAAAGCACATCTCGAGCGGATGATGCACGCTTACTTACATATTATCTAACCCACCATATTATGTCTTCCTAACAATCTTTTATTGCAGACAGTTTGGATTATAAAAGTATGCCTACACTACAATTCAATTTCAGTGCACATTTATATTGGAACTTATTTTCTGGATAACCCATATAAATCATTATTTTTATTAATTTTAGCAGCCAACATTTAAGGACATATAGTAAGTAATATTTGCAATTAATAAGATTATTTTTTCTACTAAAAATAATTAATTTGTACTTCAATTTTACAAACTTACCCTGGAATTTATGGAGGGGCAGATATTCAGAAATGAATTCTTAGAGTTTGACATAGGCAGCAATTTGAAAGTTCGCAAACAGTTCTTGATGTTCCAAGTCAAAATTTGATATAGCAGACTAACTGAATCAATTCATTATAAAGGAGCTTGGAATTTTATAAACAAAATTTTATGCTCAAAGAAAAAAAATTACTTTATTAATATTATTGCCATATTTGTTTAACACTTATTGTTGCTAAAACAATGAATTTTTCCTTCATTGTAAGTAGCGTTTATGTAATCACAAAATTTTGTTTTGTAAAAAAAAAAAAATGATTCAGTCAAACAATTTTCAAAATTAATGATAAAATACTTTTTCCTCAAGAAAAAAAATAAAACTATAATTTAACCTAATCAATTAATAGGGTGTGAACGCACATTCTTCTAAATATAAGTTTAAAAATTTAAAATATAAGAAACGTTAAAATTGTTTTTACGCTTGTTGGAGTCCATGAATTACTATATACAGTATACAGTATAGAACTATATACAGTATAGAAGACGATTATCTTCAGCCGAGACGTGCAGCACAACAGCAGCATATTACAAGACTCTCCTGCAGACAGTAGAGCACAGCTTAGTTCAGCCCTAGCTTCACTCCGTCGCTGCTCCGCTTATCTCTGGAAGGCCAGAGATAAGCGGAGCGGAGCTTATCTTTCCGTCGATTCCGACTATTATCTTCTCTGTCGCTTCCGACTATTCTCGCACTCCACTGGTTCACAACTGCCCGGCAGCTGCGGCTGCTTCCTTTTATAGGTCTCAGGAGGCGGAGCTAGAAACCTCCCAGCTAATCCCAGCTAAACCCAGCTTCGAGGCGTAACTCGGTTCCTACTGGACGGGTCGGGAAAATTCTCGATTTTTCGGGTATAATCTATTTTGGCGTCAAAGTCGCCAAGCTCTGGGACCTCCTATGGAACCCACTATGCTGGGAAGCCGCATCGCAGATTCGTAACAATATATTTAGTATTAATTTCACTTTCTATTTCATTCTTCGATTTGATGTGCGTCATAATCATGAAATACAAGTTGGCAATTTCATAGGAATAATTATAAAAAAAAATTATATTTCTATGGAATATTTTTTTTTTATAATCCATGTACACAAATTAATTTTATTCCATCGATTGATATCACCCTCATGTTTTTTAATCATAAAAATGAATGATATATTTCTGTAGAAAAACTATTTCTTGGAAATTCCTCACGTTGTGTAGGCTTTACTTAGTTCATCCATCTTTCAAAACAAATTAGATTTCCGCTAAAAGTTCTAACTACAAATCAATGTGTGTCTATTTGATAAATCGAAGCTGCAAAAACAATCCTGTCTTTTAACAAGAAAAGAAAATAATGTCTGATAAAAACCATTGCTTTCTTTAAAAATTAATGACACCTAGAATTTTTTTATCTATTTTCTTTGTCTCAGAAAGATAGATTGTTTCTATTTCGAATTCATCTTCTTATTGGAATTTTTTGCTATCTAAGAAAATAAAGTTTAAATCTGCTTTGACAACTTCGTTTCGCTTTTCATCTCAGTAGATTCATTAAAATAAATGAAAATGGAACATACTATTGAATTTTTAAAGTGGAATAATAAATAAAAATACTTTTACAAATTTACTTTCCTTTAATTAACAATTGTTATTCTTTAAAACTTTTACATGATTACATGAGATTACATGAGATGGTTTCCACCCAATTGTTAGAATCACACAGTTTTTTTTTTCTTTAAAATTGTGACAGATTCATTTTTTGCTATAATTATTATTTGCCTCATAAATGAGTGTACCAATGCGTTTTTTAGATATTCGCTTTACATAATGTAAGCGTAGTCACATCTTAGCAATTTTTCAAGACTATTGCATCGTAATTATAGTGAATGCTTCATTTAAACTTCATATAGGCAACAACTAATATGGGAACTTTCATGAACTATTTTCAATATTTGTTTAGAATTGAGGAGACATTCAGTATATGATTTCATATGATTATTCGAAAGTAAATTTGCTTTTAATGAAGTTAGAGTTTTAAATTTATTGATTTTAGAAAAACATAACTAACAAAAAAAATACGTTGAAATTTCTTTCTACAATGATATTTTTTAAGATAAAAAAAAATCGAAATGTTTAAAAGCAAAATACAAAATAAAAATGTTCATAAAAATCAAAACACAAAGTACAAATGTTTATAAAAAAATTAATTGTATTATGTGTTTAAAGAAAGTATAGTATTTATCATAGACGAAACTTTGGTAACCTATTCGTTTGGTCAAACTATTAGCATGTTGAACATAGAACATTGTTGTGATGTCATAACTTGTGGGTTTTGTAAATGTAAAAGGACCTTCTCTCAGTATTATTATTACTAGTTGGTTTCCAACAAAAAATATTTCACAAATATGGATCCACAATTCTTGTGGTATAGCATTTTGTGAATTTTCTCATTTTTGCAGTTGCAAACACCAGTTCTTGTTCACCATTTTAAGATCACTGATGCATTCAAGAGGAAATTTCACCAAATCCAGATATTTTCTTGAAAATAAAATTTAAGCTTCCTTTGACTTCGAAAAAAATGTTGGCAAAAGTTTATTACAGCAGGAGGTGATTATATTGAAGATTATTTAATAAATACTGACTAATAATTGAAACTTTTGTTTTATGGAAACATTTTTCATATATTTTGAGTATATCTAAATGGTAAATTGTTACATAACAGCAAGTCTTATGGTAAGCTTAAACATCATCACATCTAATTTGCAAGTTTGTTTATGTTTGTGTTCAAGTTGTTCATTTAACGATTTATTTATCAAACAGACAACAAATATTGGAACATTTAAACATTCTCTAAATACTTTTAAGATCTAATTTCAATTTTCCATCTCCATTCTTTTTAATATTTCAGCATTTTCAGCAGTTTATAAAATTATATCTTAAGTGTAAAGAAATTATATCTTAAGTGTTAAGATATAAATTTATAGACATATGTAAAAATAATTAGTGTTTCATTTTTTTTTCAATACACACATGCTTTAGTAATTTGAATGATTCTCTGATATTTTTTTACATTTTGTACATTGACTACATTTGTTCCCTTTTATTTCACTATATAAAATAAAAGGGAATTCTATTCACGAATAAAAAAATACAAATACAAAATACATTACAATAACTCTAATGAAAATTTTTTAATAAAATTTTAATTAAATATCATCTTAATTTTGAGATTATTAAATATCATCCTAATTTCGAAATTTTTTTCGCATATACTTATGATTGAGAAGTCATGTATCATTACTTCTTTTATTTTAAGTTGCAGAAGCAATTAAAAGAAAGATCCTTAAAAATGTGTATGATTGAAAAAAATTATCAATTAAAAGAGCTTCATAACCTCTATCCTGCCACTTTTGATAATAACGGTTGAATCGTACAAATCAAGGAATATGATCTCGTAAGATTTAAGTAAATGCTGTTTTTTTCAAATTAGTAAGCGATTAATAATTTTTAACAAGTGTAGTTAAGTGCCCTTCATGAATTGTATAAAAAGTTAAATTAAAATAACCCAAGAGATCATTGGATTCTTCAAGGTAATTGTTTCTTTCATCAAATGATATGTGTCCTTCAGTTATGCGTTAAGAAAGGCAGTGTGTATTAAATATCGGAAAACATACAAAAATATTAAACTTAAATAATAAATATCAAAATATAAAAAAATTGAAATTCAAATGTTCAATTTATAATAAATTCGTCATTATTCAATTTAGCAAATATATTACGAAATGAAAGTTAAATATAATATTATGATTCACTTATGTGCAATGTTTTAATAGATTTCGATAGGAAATGAAATATTCATTACAAATTAATGTAATAAATCATAAAGAAATAAATGTTAATTTCGAAAACTCTTACATATGCCATAGCGGTATTAAACACAACAATTAACTTTATTATATATTTTCTCAATTCCATTTTTAATTGAAGAAATACAGAACTGCATTCAATTCAATTAAATCTCCTTATTCAAAAAGTAAGTTGTATGATTAAAACTTTTAGAGTAAAAACTATTAAAAGTTCCTCAAACATTTTAACTCTTCCTTCATAAGCATTCTATAACTCCCATTCATGAAATAACATCCACAAGCTTCAGTGATTTAAGAAATCATATTGAAAAGAATTCCGCTTTCAGTTTTACATTTGCACTTTATTTAAGAACGTCAGATTCATTTGCTTTACAATGAATTCTGCTTTCAAAAGATGCACAAAATCAATTAAATCAGACTCCAAATTTTATGAAACTCGATCCTCAAAACCCTTCCGGCGAGCTGATTTCATTTAGAGAATTGTTCTCTTCTGATAGCATGAAATCCGCGGATTTTAATTGTATTTCAAAGGAACTATGTTCTCAAAATCTGATCAATATTAATTCATTTAGTACAGAATCCATCTGTTTTCGAGAAGTGACTCAAGGCTAAGAATGTAAAATGTTGTTTACTTATTTTTATTAAGAATAAATATTTAAAATGGACCACTGGTTTTGCATAGAATACAAAACAATATTTATTTAATCAATTGATAAGCTTATATGTGTTAAAGATTTTGTAAAACAGTGTACAAAAACCATACATGGTACAGGCATATTTCAACAAGTTTTCAATAAATATAAAATGGGTGAGCCAAAGTTCATAAATTTTGATAGATAATTAAATTAATGAATAGTTAAATTTGATAGAAATTTGCAGGACTTTATTAAAATAATATAAGCTGGGTATTTATAAAATTTTCGAATGGAAAAATAAAGTTATATAATGTCCGCATTTTTTATTTATATTGTGAATCATTTTCTAGTTGTATTGTCTTTTGTCATCATCTTTATTGAGTCACCAAATGTAAAATCTAATAATACATCTGAATATTCAATGATTTATTTCAAGTAAAATTGTAAATACTCTCAAAGCTGAAGTCACTCGTTCAATGATACGACGGGGGACTTTAATGACTCCAGGATAATAACACTGTGAAATTTTCCCCTCCTTCGCCGAGTGTGACTGAATGAATACTCGAGGCGCATGCTTTGTTCATTAGAGACGTTGGCTTAGATAGATTTGGGGACATGGGGACTTTCCTACAGCTATCAAAGATTATCAAAACTTACTTTTGTCAAATAGCTATCAGTTAATAGGTGTCCTCTTTTGTTTATCAACTTTTTAAAAATGCGAGATATCTTTACTGTTTCTGAGGGATGAGGTAGGGATTTTTTTTTCTTATCTTTGAAAGAGAAATTCAGGCGGTTCAGTATTCTGAGATATCTGAATTCCAATGATCTAAGAAATGTGCAGATTAAATAATAATATTTTGACTAAGTTATTTCTTTGCCCACGAGAAAATATAAACTTTATCGGCATCACAGTTGCACAGTTTTATCACATGATACCGTTTCTGAACCATGTTCTTATATACTTTAATTGCCTATAGATTTTTAATAAAAGTTAAAAGAAAAACGACTTATAAATTATAAGAACGAATGATAAAGTGAAATAATAATAAGAAAATTGTAAAAATTAATAAATGGTAAATCAATTAATTTCAAACTGGAAAGATTAGTTTTAATATGAAAAGTAATATTCGCAGGAATATTTATTCCATACATCTTCCTTTGTAGTTTTAAATATTAAGGCTCTTGCTATACAAATAATATTGTACAATAAACAATTGTATCACCAACTGTTAAGTGGAATTCTCTTGAAATAAATAATTCATGAAACATTTTTTGATTAGTGCCTTAAGAAATCAGTGCATTACTTGATATCCGATCAATAATTTTAACTTCTGGTATTATGTTACATAATTATTCTAGTTGTTAGCAAACTCGCTTACTAATGAGAGATTCAGAAATTTAAATTTCTTTTATTAGTAAGTTAATACGATGAAAGACTAATAAATTATAATTCTTAAGTTATTCAATTGATTATTCATTTTACTTAGAATAATGAGGATTCAAATATTTAGAAAAAAAAATGAAAAGGGAATGAATATGCAGACAATCTTATTTTGTCTTCTCATATGCCTTGCAATTTTTCAGATGGTTGCTTTGTATTTAGTTTAGTCAAATTGAAAAGACATAGAAATTTTTCCTTAAAAATTATCATCCTGTTAAAATGATATGTAATCCTTTTGAGAAGTTGAACGATTTATTTTGAAAGGATTTACTAATGCTACTATTTACTAAAGTTAACTTTAGTAGTTACTTTACTATTTACTGAAGGTAATTTATCTAAACAAAATATTTTAGCTTTAGGATGTTTGTTCTGAATTGATTATTTCAAATTTTCTTTTCAGAAAGGAATAACAGAGGAAGAATTAATCTTCTTACTATATTTATATAATTTCTTCATAAATGAAAAGCTTGGAAAGAATATGAAATTTTTCCAGATAAATTTTGAATGTATGCGACAATTAATAATAATCGTCAACTGGAATAATCATCTGTTTATAAATCGTCTTGGAATAGACTGTTTTCTTTTGGAATTTTATAATTAAAAAAGTATTAATTTCATAGTCCCTCACAATACCTTTTTAACTTAAATATTACAATAATAATTAATATTTCTCGGTTTACTAAAAATAACCTTATTTTCGTGACAGTATGTTTAAGATTTTCCAAATGGCAGCACATAACTATTCAAATTAAAACTGTTGTACACAATTTTTTTTTCTTATTTTACTGAAAAATAATAAAAAGCAGTTTTCTTCGATTGATTTGTTTTTGTTTGTAAATTAAACATGAAAGAACATTGAGAAATATTTCCCCTTTTTCTGGTGTTTAATATAAAAAAATACTTTAAAAAAATTTGAATTTTCTGATTCTGATTTTTTTTCTGTACACTAATACAAAAGTATTTAAATTCTTTTGTATATACTAGTACAGAAGTATCTTAATAGATTAATATAAGTTCATGAATATAAAGGAGCATTTAATATATTTCGATGTAATATTTGATGTTCATTACTGTACATTTTAACATCTTTTTCGTTATGTTGAACAAAAAAAACAACAACAACAAAAAAAACAACATTGAGCTACTAGAAAGTTTACTTTATTATTAAATAATTCTCGGTAAAAAAAATTGAGAAGAATATTTTAAAAAGTACTTTCATTTATCCTCATAAATAGGCCTTATTCCTTATATGAGAAAAATATTTCTAAGAAAAATCTTTTCCACATAATCTTTATTTCACAAAAAGAATTGTCCATCATAAAAAAATTAATAAATATTTACAATATCTATCAAAATTAATCATATGTTAACACCAAATTATCAATTATGCGAAACTGTTTATTATTCCCATAAATCAAACATTCAAACATTTTCAACTTTTGACCTAAAATATGCTGAAGTTATAATGGACAATATTGCCCAGATGGTTCTTGATAAACTATCGTGTTTGAGACCTGGATTCATTACCAATAGAAGTTTTTTAACCTAACTAAATGAACAAAAAAAAAACTAATCAGTCACAACTAGCTAATAATTAGATCGAAATGACTACTCCTTAATAAATTATGCTCCAAGCCTACATATGAAATATATCGTATTATTTATATATAAAATTATATGTAATTTTATTATTGATATATTTTTATACCTTATATTTTCCACATTATATTTTTACATATAAATTATATGTAATTTTATTATTGACATATTTTTATACCTTATATTTTCCACGAACTGTCAAATTAATTTAATTTGTATCAAAGCGATAAAAAAATAAGTAATCTCAATTCAGAATGTCAATCTTTAATTTATATTTCCTTTTTCGACTATATCAGTTTCTAAAATAATTATATATAGGATCAATTTTAGATATTATACAAATTTTCTAGAAGTTCAATACTGAAGGCTTTAGTGAAATGAAATCAATCGGATGGCTAACTATTTATATCCATTTTCCTGTCAAGAAAGAACTGTTTTCAACTTAAACAACAGTAGTTCCGCTAATGACGAAACAAAATACAAATTCTTTGCTGCAAAAAGTAACAGACGTCTGCTTTAGTCTAAATTATAATAGAAATCTGAAGAATAAAATGAATGAAAATTATTCAAGTTAGTATATCGAATAATATAATTCAAAAATTAATAAGTTCTCGTAAAATAAGAGTGGAAAAGTTCATTAATAACAAAATTGAATTAATTTTTAAATGAGAAAATGATGCAAGTGTTTTCTTAAACATACTTGGGAAAAAAATATAAGCGAACCGTTTTAAGATTAACAATAAAAAATACCTTAAACTCTTCACTTTTTTTAAACTTAGAAACTTGAAAATTTTCTCTGGTTTAAAAGTATTTTATTGTGTTCATGAGAAGAATATTCCTTTTAAAACGTTTTTCTTTCTGGATTATTCATTGCAAACAAGCCGACACCCTATTCACTCAAAAAATACATCTTTTATTCAATTACAGAGTGCTTGAACTAGCCATTATAAAATAAAAAGAGAAAGTAAAGCCATTTTTTTTAAATGCTAAACACTAACATTTGTTTTAATTCCTTTTCTAATTTATGAGTCTGCATCTCTTTCATTTTTTGTTTGAAATAATTAATTCCATAACCACAAGTGAAGAAAATTAAAATTAAATTTATTTTTCTTGGCTTTTATGCTCAGAGATGAAAGTAAAGGAAGAATTTCTTTACTAAAAGAAAATTATTTTTCTCTTTGGGTAACAGATCATTTCAAACCATGCAATTATGATGAAGAATATATCTCATTCTTCTCAACAAAGGGAGATCATTTTGAAAAAGAAAAAATAATAAATACGCTCATTTTCTCACATTTATTATTGCAATTATTGTGAGTTATTTTAGCTCTGTTAAAAATTCTTTTCTTTTAAAAATTACATGAAAAGACACTAAGATTTAATTTAATAATTGAAAATATTCAATTGTTATTTTAATTGACTTCCTATCAAATGTAGTTCATTAAAAATAAATACAAAGATATTAATACTGAAAATGATGATTTTTTTAAATATCTCATTCATTTTTAGAAATATTTTTCGTGAAAGTAAATTGATGCTGGGGAGACCGGAGAAAGTTGGTGAGCAGGATAAGATAAGGAAAGACTAAATAATAATCAATGATCATATTACACTATTCTCATCACCTTACAGATTTTTCTACCACCCCTTATTGAAAGTTACTAAAAATGCGCACAGTGAAGTAACTAAAGGCATTTCGTTTCTTGTTAAATGATACTCTTCTTTTTTAACTGCTGTAATGAAATATTCAAGATCTTCAATGCAAACTCTCATTGACTTACAGAGAATACATTCAATGCAAACTCTCATTGACTAACAAAGAATACATTCAATGCAACCTCTCATTGACTAACAAAGAATACATTCAATGCAAACTCTCATTGACTAACGGAGAATACATTCAGTGCCATCTCTCATTGGCTAACAGAGAATACATTTGATCATTTTTTATTGTACAAGATTTTCTTAGATAATGCTCCTATCATTCCTTGCTATTTATTTAGATAATGCTCCTATCATTATCCTTGTTATTTATTTAGATCTTAATTGTTCATTCTTCCACACAAATAAAAATCTTTTATCGTTCTCAATCAAGAGTTAGTTGGCAATTATCTTAAGGAAATCAAATGTCTAAGTGATTTTATCTAAATCTAAGTCATTTAATCACGAGTGCACGTATCATGCCCAATGATGGACCTTATGACTCAACCTCAATTCCTGCCAGTGTTGTAGAGGTACCCCGGACAGTCAGGTTTATCAGAACGCCTTCCGGTAGGGTGGAGTAATATTTTGTGATCTGCATTGTTCACAAATTATTCTATACTATACTACAAGATGAATGAACCTATACACAATATTTTTTTTAAATATCATAGTTGGAAGATATGTTAAAGATATTTTAGTTTTTAACAATTATTACATACAACAATAAATAATAACAATAAATACAAAAGATAGTATTTGAAAGCTCTTTCACATTGTATTCTGCCGAATAAAAAACGTGTGTAATGATGTTGTTATTAACGATCATATCTCGGGTTTTCTTTTACATTATGTTATATAATAGGTTTCCGGAATAGTTATTAAATGATAATTATGTTAGTGAAAACCTCATTTGTGAAATCATGCCAGATCTGTTGATATTTTTTTAAATGGGAATAATTTTTTGCAGGTCCAAAGGAGGGATGCTCTAACAATTGTGACTTGAAATCGTGCGTAAAGTTTGAAGTACTTGTTGCTGACATAAAATATTATAAGGAATCCCATAAATGCATTTAGTTATCAGATGTCAGATGATATACGTATTTATACTTAATTTTACTTAATATACATGCTTTATGATGTCTAACTGAGTTTATTTATATTAACATTCTAAAAAGGTAAAAATTATAACAATAATCATCTCAGTTTTTCACCGTTCTAAAAATACATTACTATTATAGAATAAAATACAATAAAAATAATATTCAACATAGCTTATATTTTATTTCCAATAATTTTGAAAATGAGTCTTTATCTCTAGCATATATGGAAAAATTCATATATGTCTTAACTAAACAACCCTCCCAATAAAATTATATGCCTAATGAAAAAATTAAAAAAATCATTTTTAAAAATTTTAACGAGCCTGCAGCAATATGATCTCATTTCAAACTCTTGATAAATAATTCCGCTGACAATTTTTTGACATCAGATTATCACTTCCTCTTCAAAAAAGTTTTCCTTTTTAAGATAAGTTTATTAAATATTGAAATTGGTGAAATATTTGCCAAAGCGAATTATTTGGAAAGTTTTCAGACAACTCCCATCAAGAGCGTCTACTCAGGAAAACGAAATTCCAGCTTTTAACGAAAAATAAACAGATGAAACACACATCAAAGAAGAACACACATCCCTGCAAATTCCTGGTAATAAATCAAGTGCTTTACACACCTGATAATATATATATATATATATATATATATATATATATATATATATATATATATATATGTATATATAAACTAAATTTTTTTTCTTTTCATTTTACGTGGCAACAAAATATCTGTTAAGAATCAAAACTTATCGAATAAATGAGTCAAATTGTTAAATAACGATAACCAAACGCATATTCTCTGACCTGATCAATAATTTGATGATTAGATAAATGGATGCGTTTTCAGTGAAGTGATCATCTGTGAACGATTTCCTACATTTTAAAACATTTCATTCCACTCAATCCATCTTACTTTTGATAAACATTTACCTTTAAAAGGTTTTCGTAACAAATCATTTTTTAGCAGGAATTGCTTTGCGCAAGTAAATTTGAATGCATATTTTTTAGATTAAATTAATTAGATTAGAAAATAGACTAAGTTCAAATTTCTACTTCATTAGAAACAAATTCGTTTGCAGACGATAAAATGAAACAAATTATGGACTACTGCCAAATATTTACAGAAATCGTAGAAAAGCTTGATGAAAGTTTGCAAATGCTATCTACATTAGATGTATTTTAAATGAATAGAATTGAAAAATATCATCAGAAATGCTCAGAAGAGATCGTGGGAATAAAGAAGATATCAAAGAAATCAAGATAATAGAACAGTATATTTAATAGAAAGTTTAATCGAGCGCGAAAATGGGCTTGATATGTTAACTACTGCCTGGCATCCGCATCTGCTATCTAGTGATACTAAATATTTCTAATTTAAATCATCTATGTATTTTAGTTCAGAAATCGAAAAGAAGTTCATTAAAATAGTTAATGGTCCAAATAGCAGTGTAAGGTGCGGCAATGCATGTATTTTTAACTGCTACCAATGGAGACTGACTTAACGCAAATATCTTTTCATTTTCGCTTTGTATTATATATTTTGTAGTACATAATTCTTTTAACATGCACATGCAATAGTTTATGGCAGACTGATTCATTGAATTTTACGTTTTACAGTCTTATGAAAAGACAAAAACTATTCATATGGAATGGAAGAATTTTGTTTATAAAATGCATTCGATATATTTATAATTCAGCAGTTGAAAAGGTCAATAACCTGGGTGAAGAAGTTGATCTTTGAAGGAGACTAGTTATTAATAGTAATGACAAAAATATATTATACTGGGATTTCTTTAGACCTGTTTCGGAGATAGTTGTTTAGCATTCGAAAAAAAGACAAAACTTCTACCCTTAAAACGCTTTCTCAATTTAAATTTTCATCGTAAACGACAAAGAGGTGACAAGGTGTCCTTAGTGGCTCAATGCATATTTGTTATAAATAAATATATTCTAATATTGTAAACAATTCTGGTTTCATTTCGTAATATTCTAATCTGTTCCCATGACAACCCATTCTTCTCCCGATTGTTTTCTTTTTAATCAAGAACTTCAACTAATTGAAATTATAAAAATCTTTTTTTTAGAAATTAAAAAAAAGAAATAAAATTGTATTTGAAGCTTTTAAAATACACAGAAAATGCGAAACAGTACTTCTATTTTTTTAAATCTTTTCTTCCCTTTGAAATTTGAATAAAAAATAACTTTTAATGTGTTTAAACACCGTATTTGAGAATATATACCTTATTTAGTAATTAATTTTGTAAATACATTGACTCAAAACTCATTTAAAGAATTCCCTTTTCTTTTGATAATTAAAGATGTCTGCAAACAACTAGCCATTACAAAACAAACAGATAAAGTAAAATTTATTTTGCTCTGTAAGGAATAGGAATTACAGTTTTAATTCATTTTCTAATTTATGAGTTTGCTGTCTTTTTTTATTTCGTGTTTGAAACTTATAATTAAATTAGTTCATTAACTACATGCAAGATAAAATAGTAATTAAATTACATTTTCTTTACTAAACAGTTTGGAAATAAAAAATCAAGACAGAAATTTAAAAAAATAAAGAAGGAATTTTATTACATATGAAACAGAGTAAATATTAAAGCTGTAAGTATAGAAATATAGTTCCTTATTTATGAATATTAAAAAATTATAAAATATTTCAGCAACAAATATTATAAAATTAAAAGTTCGCATTAGCTGCCACAAAAATCTTAAGTATCATCATTAGCAAGTATCAATGTGCTTTCAACAATGAATTGTTTGCTACCGACCAGTTCGAAAATGAAAATTTTCCTTATTTTTTTCGACACACAAATGTTGCCCAATTTCTCCTAAAAATATTTAAGGGAGTTGTCTGCTCCTATATATATATAAAGAAGCTATGTCAGATTTCTACCTCTAGTTTTCTATGTCAATTTCAATAACATAAATTTAGACGCCTCAAAATTCTTCTTTAATTTGCCTTTCAGTTATAGACTTGGCTATCTATATTTGTTTTTAATATTTGAGAGCAGGAACAAAGTTTTAGATTGAAAAATTTCGATCTGTTTTATATATATATGAAATATACCATTCCATTTGAACCATGTAATAGCATACTGGGTGGTTATAATTAAAGTTCCATTTTAAAATAGTCATAAAAGGAAAACTATTGGACTAAATGTTAAAACTCGGAAATAGATTAAAGGAGGTGAATTTCTTTTCTGCCAAGGAAAAAGTTCACAAACTCACCACGAGGGAGAAATGACATTGTATGTAATATTGTTAAGCAAAATACGTCATGAAGACACCGGTTTCACATGTGTTTAATCGTTTCTGAAACGTGTTACAAAGAATGTTCAATGTGTGTTTTCTCAAAAGCACTGTTTATGGTAATAATCTAAACAATTTGGCGGCTCTGAAAGATGCGATACACCGACATGTGCGTAACATTCCTCCTGATATGCTAAGAATACTGTTTAGAATCCAGTAATGCGATTTAATTCAGTAAAAGGTGGCTTTGTAACACGTTTCAGAAACGATTCAACACCTTTTAAATTGTCTTCATGTTATATTTTGCTTAACAATATTTCATACAACGCTATTTCCGCCACTGGTGGTGAGTTTTTGAACTTCTTTTTTTGGCGGAAAAGAAATTTCTATGACCTTTTTTAAAATATTACCAAGTTTGATAACATTTGGTCCAGTAATGTTCCTTTTATGACCATTTCAAAATGGAATGTAAGTGAATTCAAAGTGAAAACAATGTATAAACAATAAATACTTAAAAAAGTCAAATTCAATTATAGTTTTATACTTATGGAGAAAAAATGAATGTTATCATATGTGATTTCAGAAAAAAATATTATTATCAATAGGTATAAAACTATATACTTTCTAGTCATATGAGTTTCGATTTTTTCTATGCATCTCGAAACTAATTTTTTCAAGTGTAAGTGCCTGGCAATCTGTTATTATTTGCAATTAATCTGTTTGCATAAATAGTATTCCAAGAATCCTTAGAAGTATGGATTTAAAAGTTTTCTGTAGTTTCACTTTCCTATAAGAGGAACTTTCGTTTATTTCACATAAAAACTGTAACCGCATTTTTAACTTCTTTGGCCTCTCAGGAGAAAGTACGTCACCTTTATTAATGAGCATGCTTTAAGAAAATTCTTTAAATTTGTTTCTAGGTCATATACTAATGAAAATAAAATGAAAGGCGCATGGTAATTGATAATAGACCACCCAATACACCTAAAAAAAGAAATCGCAGATCTTGTTTATATCTTTTCCCGCCTTTAATCACATATAACTATAGAAGGTGCCGTAATTCTAAATTTTAATCCTTATTAAATTGTAACTAAATAAATTGATTTAATTGACTTATTAAATTTAATGGTCGATTTTGGTTTGAGAAGAAGTTAGTGCGATATTTAGTCACTAGCGTTAAAGACGTCCTACAATTTTTTTTTTTTTTTTTTACTTTTTCGTGCACAGAGAAACTATATTGAAATCGCCCCCCCCCCCAAAAAAAAATCGAACTCGAGATGTTGACGAATTTTCAAGTTTTAAAACTTTCTGAACCCGAACAATAAGAAGATTCTACATAAATATGAATTTAAGAAAATAGCAGTAAAACGTCAATTATAAAAACAGGAAATTCAGCATATATTCCGAAAAACAGAAACTTGGAAAGAAAACACTTTTCATTAAGAAAACTAATCAGAAATTAAGAATATTGCATAAAAGAATATTCGAAATTCACGTCAAATCTATTTTAAATAAAGCAAACTAAACAAATTCCATTTTAGTCACATCTGCAGAAATAAAAGTCATCATCGAAATTTATGCGAGCAACCTTTTGTAACTTAAAAAATGATTAAAATCGATTGGAGAACACCCCAAATCAGTGACCTCAACCATCTAATTACACACTGATTGGATTCTATTTATCAACAGATCCTAGAAACACCAAGTGAAATCACATAGCTATACATTGTGTAAAATAATTACTTCTCAATCAGCTATGTAACTTAAAACATGAGCGAAATCAATTAAATCGGGAAAGACATATGAATGAAAAGAGATCTCGTACCATCCGCGGTTAACTTCATTCATCAAAATACGCTGTCTTTTAAATGGATTGAAATTCGTTGAATTTTAATTGCGTTTACACTTGAAGTACATTTTCAACTGATGCTTAACAAGGATTGAAAAATACTTTGTTTTCGTAAATTAACTTCAGAATGAATATATTAAAGATTCCTTAATAATTTTCATTTGAAAGAAGGGAGAAGAAACGCTTTCGAACCTATTTATTCGAAACAGTTAATTCTAAATGAATGCATAATTATGCCTTTATGAATTATAAAAACATGCACAGCATTTAAATACATTGCAGGATCTGAGAGCTTTTAATCAAGGAATATCTGTACAACATTTATGTAATGTATTTTAATACGATAACAGGAAGATTTTAAAACACTTTGATAACCTCTGAAGAAAATTACTACTCAATCAGAATTTTCCATTGGGTTTCTTATAATTATCAAGTAATTTCTTTTTTCTAAATATTAATTAATTTCAAATAATTTCTAATTATCAAGTAACTTCAAGTTATAATGTAATCTCGTAATCGAAAACTTTATGGTGTAAAGAAACAGAAAAGAACTTTGAAATATAGCCTATGTAATAATACTATATAATTGAATGATGAATTTGAAATAACTTTTATTTTTAATGAAATGAAAGTTATATCAAATCCTATACATAATTGATCAAAAGACAAACATTTTGAATCTTATTCTAAAATGAACCGAAATGTATTTTTCACTAGCTGATCCTTTGTTTGGTATCTGCTATCTCTTAGATAGTTCTCTTACAATTTTCATTCATTCTTAAAATCATTTGCATTATTCCTTTAATTGGCAGGAATTTTTTAATTATTTTTGTAGCTTTGACTATATTTATGAATTTTTTTCACAAATAACACCGGCCTGCAACAATTTCTTGTTTTAAAAGTAATAGTTGTTTTTCATGTATTTTCGCATGCTTATTTCAAAAATAATATCAGTTTTGACGTATCACGTACAGTTTTTTTGAAAAGTAAAATTTTTAAATAAGTAAAAATACACAAATGTTTTGCGATTTGGATAGGATAAATTAATAAATTATGTATGTTTATTTGTTTAAATAAATTCTGAAAACCTCTTACTTCATTGAAATTAAATAATACATTTATATTGAATAAATACTTATAATTGTATTAAAAAAACTTTTATTTTAAAATTCAAAACATTGATGGCAGTTGGATTTCACCGTGAAAAATGAAGTACCTGAAAAATTTAATAAAGCCGAATTAAATGACTTAATTCGTGATTTAGGTTTAACTAAAGAAAATGCAGAATTATTAGGCTCTCGGTTAAAAGAGAAAAATTTATTAACGACATATACGTCGTTTAGTTGGTACAGGAATCGAGAAAAGCAATTTTTACCATTTTTCAAATCTGATAACTTCTTGGTTTATTGTGCTGACATACCTGGTTTGTTACATGAATTAGAAGATAATATTCCTTATAATCCGAATGATTGGCGACTATTTATAGATTCCTCAAAGAGAAGTCTAAAAGCAGTTTTATTGCATAACGAATCTACACTTGCATCAGTTCCAGTTGCACATTCCGTTTTCATGAAAGAAACATATGAAAATATAGAGATGCTTCTCACTAAAATAAAATACACTGAACACAAGTGGGCAATATGTGGTGACATAAAGGTTATAGGTCTGCTTCTCGGGCAACAAAGTGGATTTACTAAATGTCCGTGCTTTATTTGTGAATGGGATAGCAATGACAGAGAAAGTCATTGGATAAAAATTATATAGCCGAAGAGACAAGAATGGATTCCTGGTAAGAAGAATATTTGAAATGAATATTTAATAGATCCACAAAATATTTTATTGCCCCTACTTCCCATAAAATTGGGACTCATAAAGCAGTTTGTAAAAGCTTTGGATAAAGGTGGAAAATGTTTTGAGTATCTTATATCGAAGTTCCCAAAATTGTCTAGCACTAAAATTAAAGAAGGTGTATTTGATGGAACACAAAGAAATGAGTTAAAGATTCCAATTTTGAACAATGTATGACAAATAGAGAGACGCAGGCTTGGGTTGCATTTAAAGATGTTGTAGAAGGTTTTTTGGGAAATGAGAGAAAAGAAAATTACAAAGAACTTGTAACTGAGTTATTACGTACTTATCATCTTTTGGGGTGCAATATGAGCATTAAAATTCACTTCCTTCACTCACATTTGGAATACTTCCCAGACAATTTAGGAAAAATGAGTGACGAGCAAGATGAAAGATTCCACCAGGATATAAAGGAGATGAAACGCAGATATCAAGGACGGTGGGATGTTAACATGATGGCCGATTACTGTTGGTCTTTAAAAAGAGACAGTGCTGTGGACCATAAACGAAAAACCCGAAAAAGAAGCTTCTTGACTTCAAGAAAAACACAAAAGTTATCATAATATTGTAAATGAACAGCATTATTGTGTTTAGTTAACAGTAACTACAGTTACAACTGTATGCATTATACTGCATTTTGTTAATTTTTTCATCGTCATTTGTAAAAAATCCTTACGTATTACATAAAATTTAGTTTGCATTTTGGAATGACATCATCATTGCTGATATAAATCAATTAAAATTTTACAAACAAAAAAAATTCTTTTTTTTTTTGCATGTTGGTGTAATAGTAAACAGCTGATAAACTACATTAGTCATTATATTTATATAAAGATTCTTTTGGATTCTACAATTTCAACTGCATCGTTTCGAAAATAATAATTAAAGCGATCATAAATGTTACACTTTCTGAGGGACATGATTTTAATATTCGCATAATCGTAAGATATATTATTTGCTAAAATGGCTTAGTTTTCAAGAAATCAAGATGAAGTCCAATAAATTTAAAAAGCAAAAGAACTGCATGATTTATACTCTTCTTAGAAAACAAAATCTATAAAAATTTTATTATTTTAGAACCATTATTTTAAAAGATGTTTTGTTTGAAAGCAAAAAGAAAGCATGATTCGCATGCCTATTTGCATACAAAATCTATAAAAATTTTATTGATTTTAGTTACAGTATTAAAAAAAGATATTTCATTAAAATGTTGCAATGATTATAACTTTTTGATTTCTCCTTTGGTTTCCTTCAAAATAAACAAGTAGTTGTTTAATTATCCATGATTCATGAATTATTAAATTTGTATTTAATTTCAAACACTTAGAACAATAATGGAAATTTTCCTAAGATGTACATATCATTAATGATAAAAATACAAAGTCTTGCTTTCATTCGTTACAAAATTAATGATGTGAAGTTAAATAAGAAGAATTTTAGTTGCTTCATTATTTACATTTTCTAAATGACGAAAACACAAATATTAGATATAATGTAAATAGACATTTGTAAATATTTTATTCCATTTCTAGTGATTTTCTCTCCTTTCTCCGAGTTTAAACTGATAAGCATGAAATATTTACTTCCAATTTAGTCGCAATTATTGTTTGCAAAAGTAAATGTTACGAATCTCTTAGCTGTCAATGAATTCATAATTTCGAGAGAAATGTAAATTTAATTAATATTCTTTTGCTTTTCACAATTCTCTAATTCACACTGGTAGCGCAACAATGTTTACTCTGAAATAAGTTTTCAGAAAAATCTGAATAAGCAAGATTCTTCGTAAAACGTTAGATTTTTTTGAAATATTGAAAAGCTTTGAAGTAATAACATTTCTTTTTCATATGTTAAATCTATTATCGCGTGTGTATACTTTAAAGAGTAATATGTTTTACCATATCATTTGCAATTAACATGGAATAGATAGAATTTTAATTATGCATTTCATTGTAATATTTTATCTCAGAAATACCAATTTTTGCTTCATAATTCAGTTTTAACTTTCATTCCTTGAAGCATTTATACTTATAATTATTTTTTATGAATGTTTTAGGGTATGTGAATTCCTATTGTAACGATTCATTAAGAAATTATCAAAAAATGTTTATATTGAGCGAACATTTGAAAAATTCATGATGATTTTTTTCATTTGTATAAAATAAATTTATATTTCATCCAATTCTACGTAATGGATGCAATAGCGTTGACAGAGTATCACAGAATACTTTATTGTTTTAGAACTTGTAAAAATTGTATAATTAATACTAATTGTATAATGTTAGGTAATAATATTATATAGTCTTTTATACTAGGATCTATTTTTCTATTGTAAATTATTTCGAAATGTATTTTTCTTAATTTTTAATAGCAAATCACAAATCATCTATTATTATATAATAAGTAGCATTATCTATTTGCACATTAAATTGCACATGTTACAACTTATCATTTATGAAAACACATCTGAGGAGAATTTTGATTCGCCGAACTTTTATAGGAATTAATGGCAACTTTTATAAAAGGTGTTACTTTGGGGGGAGGGGAATTCGCTAATAAACATAATTGCCAACTTGTTTATTGTAAGCTTAAATATCGTTCTTTTGTTTTTAAGAATGTATTGAATGTCATAGAAAGATAAACACATTTGGTATTCAACAATTAGAAATCAATTGAAAGCTTGAGAAATAATTTTTAATTCACAGTTTGAGTTGTAACATTTTGGAAATTCATTTTCCATCTTTTAAGAATCCATTTCGACTTCCAGCCATCTGGGGCTTATTCTGTATTGTGGAGCTCTAAATAAATTGAGAAATTAGTAAAACAAATTTAGCAAACTGAAAAAGGGCTGGCAAAAACTCAAACCAAGAAAAATTTCACTTTTTCTTCTTATAAAACTGCAAAATTTTTTGTTCATATCATTTCCTGCATTTACAAATAATATCCTTTCATCGGAATTTAAAAGGGTATGATAAATCTAAAATGAATTTATAACATAAAAGAAATCTTATTATGTTAAATTATGTTAAGATTCATATATATATATATATATATATATATATATCTGTGTGTGTTTGTGCGTAATATCTGTTTGAATATTTATATACTTGGAATATGTATACTTGGTATATTAACCAATACATTTCATTCTGTATATCACCGGTTATC
Organism: Argiope bruennichi; assembly: GCF_947563725.1. Classification (NCBI taxonomy): domain Eukaryota; kingdom Metazoa; phylum Arthropoda; class Arachnida; order Araneae; family Araneidae; genus Argiope; species Argiope bruennichi. The sequence goes on along the minus strand of NC_079154.1, from coordinate 123,003,352 downwards.
TCAATAGTTCGGTAAATTATGCATGATATGGTTTATGAGGCGTTTGTATTACAATGAATTCTAATTATTATCAATGAATCAGTATTATTAATCCAAGTTATAGATGTCACTATTACATAGAAAAAAAAGAACTTTCATGCACAAAAATATAATTAAAAAAACTTTATATAGTTTTATTAACAAAAACTTTAAAAAATAAAAATCTTTAAATCTTTTTTTCTCAATGTTACGAAATAGAAAAAAAAAAATGGCAAATAAGAACTCAAAAATTCATTTCAAAGATTTATTTGACCCTTGATATATATATTTCCTCATTTTGGGCTGTGACAAACAACTTTGGAGTCAAACTTTCTTGACATCAGCTAAGTTTCCGAATGAAAAAGAAGACTCCCTTTCGAGATAAATTTATTACATACGCATAGTTACCATGGAAACTGACAAAATATTCCCTCAGCAAGATTGTTCAGAGAAATTTTTTTATAACTCTCATCAAGCAAGTCGACTAAGTCATGCAGATACTCAACTTCTGAATAAAAAATGAATTTCTGAAGCATCCGTCACAGTGCAAAACACGAGCGGAGAAGTGACAAATGACTAACTAAATCAAATATTTTCAGAAGCCCATCTGCGGATGCAAGCATACTCAATTTTAATTATGAAAAATATGTGTGAAGAAATTGCAATTTAATAAGTGATAGTTTAACAAGTTAATTAAGAATATTTTGTATGTGTAACTTTTAAATAGATCTGTATAAACGAAATTAAATTTAATTATATCACAATTATTGAATTAATTTTATGTCTTACTCATAATCAATATTCAGGAAAAATTCTTATAAAATAATGAAATCAAAATTAGAGGACAATAAAACTTATAATGTTTATTAATATTTAGATGAAACAAGGATGAATTTTCATATATGCAAAAGTGTATTCGAAAAAGTATTTATTAATAAACGAAATATTACTTAATTATCTATTTAATTTTTGGCATATTTTTCAGAGTTTCTTCTGTAATGATGAAGTCTAAAATGGATAGCACAAAATATTAGCATTCATTAAATTTACTACTGAAATGCGCTCAGTATTCTTATCTTATAGACTATTAATTAGTCTATAAGATATGGATATATTATGACCTCTCTAGACCTTTGCTGGAAACAATGTTTTCTTTAATTTCATTTATACATGTATTAACATAATTTGTCCCGTATTACTTAAACTATAAATTCTGTGCATGTTTATTTGTGAATATTTTTAATTTCATATTTCTTTTACAAAAAATTTATTTTTATGCATATTTATATTTTTTTTATAATTTTTCATAAATTATTGCACAAAATTTTAAAAATTGCTGAGATAAAGAATTAATTTTTTTTCCAAATATTTATTTATATGTTTAATAGATAGATTTTTATACATGTTGAAATTTATTTATTACTAGCCGCCTTTGGCGATCAGCCGGTTCGCCAAACTTAATGTTCGTTTAAATTTTAATAATTAAATATTTTATGTAATTTCTACTTTAATAGATTCTTCATCAAAATATTTTAAAACTTCAAAATTTGATATTCATATAATTCACTCATAATATTATAAAGGCCTTCAGTCATAACGTAATATGTATCTCTCTAATTTTTTGTTAGCTCCCGTAGAATTTATGCTTTAAATTAAAGCGGAAAGGATTATTCTACAATTAATATAATAATATTTTTTTACTGAAACAAAGTATTTTTTTGTAATATGATTACTGAAAACAGTCACTGGGCGTTTAAACTTTATGGGCACGAAAAAATATCTTTCTTAATTTATGTAATATTTCAAGAATTTGTCAACAAAATTTTTTCATTATGAGCAGATCGATTAATTAACAATGTTTAAATTTAAATGCATCAAACACTAAGAAAATAAAACGAATCGTTTAAAATAAACGGTTGAAAACAGGTTTTAAAAAACTACTTAAAAAACGATGTACTTAAAACTATAAGCATATACAAAAAATATATAACTAGCATAAATACACTTTAATTACAAAAGCATGCAACTAATCTAAAAATAATTTAAATCATCCGTTGATAATGGTTGCCATGTCAACAATCAGAACACAATATGCATGCGTGAATTTTCAACGCCAGTTACGGTAACGCAAATGCGTGAGTTTTTCTACGCCAGTTGGGATAACGCTATGCAGATTAGAAATTTTTAATTTCCTTTATTCTGTTTTATTTTAATTCGAAAGTACTTCAGAATGAATCTGAAAGATCGATCCATTAACAATGTTTAATTTTAAATGCATCAAACATTAAGAAAATAAACAGAATCGTTTGAAATAATCAGCCGAAAAATCTTAAGCCTAGCCTCATTACTGTTGGGCAAAAAAACCTGAACCCTTACTCATTTGGCGGTGGGGAAAATGGAAGATTTTTTTGGTGGGAAAGTTAGTTTTTAATTAATAATTAAAATTCTAATTAAAAATTCAATAAAGGGACCCCAGGTGCACATTCCCGACCTCCAAGGTATACATGTACCAAATTTGGTAGCTGTAGGCCAAACGGTCTTTTCTGTAGAGCGCCAACACACACACACACACACATTGAGCTTTATAAATAAGTATAGATAATATATGCACTATGACATTTGTTGTGTTTCTGACACACAATTGCAGATTTTTTTATGCATTTGATTTATTTTGTTTTTGTTTCCGTAGCTTCCGCAATGGGAACACATTTTTTTATGAGTGTGAGTGATTATCATATTTTGTTTCGTGTATTTTATATGTATTTTCTATATGTGCCTTATCTTTTAGTTTTAAAATTATGTTGTACGTTATAATCGTTGAAGGGATATATATTTGCTCCTGTGAGATTTTTGTCAGAGTTACTGGAAAGTAAGTAATATTTTCTCAAAATTGTGCGTTGTGTGTTCTGACTTATGGTCCTTTACAAGCCCACTGACAGTTATCTGTCATCGATTTAAGCCGAGTGAGCGTCTCTTGTTTTTTCAATAGTGCCAAGTAGGGTGAAGAGTACGACTTAGCAACTTCATGCGTCAGATTCACTTACACAACCTCTTTTTACAGGGAGGGCTTATTCACACACCTCACAGATAGAACATAGAATAAGAACAACCATTCCCGAACTAAGACGCCCAGATCATGGGGAAGACACGCAACCCCTATGAGAGAACTCCGGCTCAAAATTCTAAAAACTAAATTAGATAATTAACATAAATTTACATCTCAATGGCATCTATAAATAGGATTAATAAAGTAAAATAATTAAAATTAAAATAAAAAATAATTATAATTTTTGATAATTGATTGATGATGTGATTTTATTGCCTTAACTTACATTGAAATTTTTGACATATGAAAAATATCTGAGAGTGCGGAAATTGGAAATGCTGTAAGTTAATACAAAATTAGAAATTCACAGAAAAGCGAATTAGGAGTCAAATAATTAGAATTCTTTTCAGATCAGTGATTATAAATAACTTATAAAATGATAATTGTAAGGAGGATAATCATGACTTCTAATTTCACTCTGCAGGTTTCACTGGTAGCCATTACTATGTTTATGTTATTTAATGACATGCGTTGTTTCCGATAATTTATAATGTATTGAATCATAATTTCAGTTAGCAATTGAAATATTGATGTTTGTCTTTCCTTCTCTTGCTGCTTTTCTCGTTTTCTGCAATTAGGACATTAACTGTCTTTTGTTTTAATTCTAAAAAATAAATTTTGATTCAGTATTATGTTTCAAGCATATTCGTAAAGCTATATCAGTTTTTATATTTGATTCAGCAATAAAACGGTATGAGATTTTCTCTGCCATGAAAATGGAGTCCTAGTACAAATACATAACTTCTCATGCAATGTAAGTTAGCAAATGCAAATCAAGAAAAGTTGAAAATTTTCTATATATTTTTTTATAAAAATATATAAAAAATTCGACTGCTGTGAATTTTACGAATTATTCTTAAAATATCTCAATATTTAAATGTACGATTAATGCATTATTGAACTTTCGTAAAAAATATATTAAACATTACAGTATGATAATTAAATAGTAACTGATAGATATGCAAAGTAAAATCCTTAAAATCATTGTCTTGGAAAATAAAATAAAGATACGGATATATATGAGTCCGCTTTTAAAGGCAGTTATAAAATATTTTCAATGAATCTTAAATAAATAAATATCATTTATTAAGGAATCGCATGATATCACCATTATATTATCTGTGTGGAACTCCAAGTTGAAACCTAAAGACACTTATATTGTATTTCCTTATCATAAAAATATTAATATTAAATTCATACTAATACATTTGATACAAAAATATTTTTTTTTTGTTTCACGCAATTGACTTTCTTTAAAATATGTTTCTATTTTTCCCTTGGCAAATAAATTTCTCAATTTCTGGTTAATTTTTCTAAGAAATCTTGATCGTCCCTCCATATTTTCTCTAAAATAATAAGAATAATTTTAGAGGAAGACGGTATCATGCATTATCGAACAACGGACATGTAGCAGAGGCTCTATAAATATATCCACGTCGCTGAATTTGATAAATTATGCAGCTGCGTTTCCCCGACTATTTAATCCTTTACTCTTTGGCGGAATTTCCTGACAGCAGAAAAGACTATCCTCGTCGAAAGACAGAGCTTCTTTTTTAAAAGACTGCTGCCTCGTGAGAGAAAGAAGGAGAATAGTTACTTTCAAAGACTGTAGCTTAATCTTTAAAAAATTCTAACATTCAGTATATTTGTATTTGATCAAATTTTAATATGATTAATAGTTTTGCGTGAGTGTATGCAAGTCCATACAATTCGAAAATTTGGATTGGAATCATTGATTAAAAAATGACAAAAGATCAAATTTTCACAATATTCTTTTAAATATTTTATTATTTAATTCAAGGAAATTCATAAGATTAGTTTATCCATTCCTTTTAGCCATGTAAAATTAAAAATAAGTAAAATAATAATATATTTAAGTTCAATATCATGCAAGTTACAATGATTAAATAGAATTTATAGGATAGAATATAAAAGATTTCAAATCTTGAAATCCATATATAATAAATTTTTTTTGTTGTTTATAGTGGCACTTGCCATGGACAAGCTCGCTGACGAAGTCAGCGATTTTAAGCCAAGAGAGCGTCTCTTGTTTTAAGTAGCGCCAACTAAGGCCAAGAGTACGTCTTAGCTACTCAAGCATCACATTCGCTTGCACAGCCCCTTTTTACAGGGTGGCACATTCACGCTTCTCACAGATAGAACAGTTGAAGAACAACCATGCCCGAACTGGGACTCGAACCTAGGAAGCCCAGATCACGGGGAAGACGCGCTACCCTTATGCCAGGAGGCCGGCATTACTTTTTTAGAATCTGTAAATGCTGGTTAAATATAAATACAAAAGTTAGCAGCTTAAAATATTCTTAACTAGTTATGTTTAAGAGAATAATTAATTTTTATATGTTATTTTAATAATTATTTGAAATTTAAAAAATACTCATTTGTTTATCTTTTTGAATACACTGCAAAAATCGGCAGCTTTTCTAGCCAAGAGCAGTTACTTCTCTTATTATGTTTCTAATAAATAAACTTTTCACCAATAGAAATTTACTCAAACTGACCAACATCTAATACTCCAGAAACGTGCATTTAATTAAAAAAAAGATAAAAATACTAAACGTGTTTGCTATTTTAATACTGAAATGCAGAAATCTATAATTAATATGGAAGCATCCTTTGGTCAAGTATTTTGATAAACCTGAAGATTACTATAACTTACATATAGAAGTAAAGAATATAACTGGATATTTCAGTTTATATATATATATATATATATATATATATATATATCCAAACAATACGATATACATTTGCTGGTAAAAAATTAGCATGGACTCCATCTTCAACCTTCCATTCCACACAAAGCCAATTCTGATCGATAAATTGTAGATGGCGTGGAGTGATTGTGACTCTCTGGTGATAATATGATTTCACGTTAATGTTGGAACTAATCTGAACATCGCCAGTAATCCTTTGTTTCTGAATGTCTCTTCATTGGAAAGTAAATTTAATAACTCAAAGAATTAAATAGATGAAGTGAAATATGCGGTCTTTGCATCAAAGTGGTGAGTGTGTGTCAAATTCCGCAACAGACCAGCTTCAGAAGTGAAAACTGCCATTTCCTCACTCTGATATTATTTTCATAAAGCATTTGAAGTATATTTTTTCTTAAAGCATGCATCAGCGAATTCTCTCCAAGAATGTATTACGTTGGAGTATAAATGTACCATATTTTGCATAATTTTGAAAAAAAAATCAATTTTTTTCATGCTTATATTGATTTAATTTTTTTTAATCTAATTTTTTTCACTTTCTGATCGGCAGTTTAAAAAAATGTCACTCTTCTGTGTTATTGGTGATAAATAATTCATTTTAATATTTTGAGAACTTATCAATCTAAATTTAATAAAAATTTCATTATCGACGAATGGTTATTCTGAGTAAAAACGTTTAGGAAATATTTCTTTATTTATCATTACATAAAAGTTCTTAATATTTATAATAAGGAATTTTAAATTAAAATCTAATAAAAAACATATTTAAAATAAAAAAAAATTTTTTTAAGTGTATTTTAAAATATTTTGATTGCATTTCTTCCGATTTTCCACAATTTGTCTGACCTGTCTGAAATATTATGCATTTGCTGTGATAAGCATTATAATGACAGGTGGTAGGAAAAAAGTGGTCAGAAGTGATCAGTTGCATTAGGAAAGAAAGCAGCTAATTGCTCTTGTGAAAAATGGAATAGGTAGAAGAGGAATCGATGCAAACGATTTTCAAGTATTAAGATTTTTTTTTTTCATATCTTAAAAATACTGTGAATTTTTGTTAAAAATCCATCTGCAGGGTGAAATTTTTGAAAAAATCCATCTGCCTTGTTATGAAATACAATTATCAGAGAGAATAATTAGAAAAGGTACTTCACAGAAAAATTTTAGATTTTCATAAGACTTATGACCAAGAAAAAATATTTGAAGGTATAATATTTGGTACTTTAGACATTTAATTCCATACATTAGTTTTTATTTATTACTGTGGTGAAAGCCTATAAGCCAGTTAAAAGAGCAATTGCTTTTGCATTATGGTCATGTTACTGGACTACGAACCACAACTTCCCAGGTTCTATCCTCGCCCATTCCAATCCGCCACATTGGTGACCTCGGACGATGAACTTTCAACCTTCTTACAGCTGTTGTGGCGCCATCTACCCTCAACCAAAGTCGTCAGACTCACTTGACGCAGCAACAGCAACCAAACACGCTCGCCTGCTTGACGCTACTCAAATGGGTACAGGGACATTAAACTCAACAGCTAATACATCACCACTCAACAGTCATATCGTTCGTCTCACCTCCGACTCACTGGAGGGAGAGTCTGTAGTGAATAGTTTATAAGCTAGTTAACAGCTACACTACCCGAGCAATTTGCTTTTGTATCGTGGTCATGTTACTGGGCTGCTAACCACATGGTCCCAGGTTCTATCCTCGCTCATAACAACCGCCATATTACTTTAGTAAGAATTTATAATTTTTTTTTCTTCAAGCATCAGATACAACAGAAATGCAGATTAATATCACTTAGAGGTCTAAACGAGGTTAAAAATCGAGGAATTGAATTTTTTAAGAATAAAGCACTTTTTTTATCCATTATGATTGTAAATAATATAATCAAAGACAATGACTATCAACAATATTTGCAGTTTAAGCGTAAAATGAAAGTATTTCATTCAATTTTATTACGAGGATTATACTGAATTTTCCTGCATTGTATCATAAAAACGCCATACAGTGTGACTACAACACGTTTTCTACTTTTCTTTCGTTGCCAATTTGTACAATAAAGATATTAATTTGCAACTATATAAACAATTTCATTAGGAGAGTTCATACAACGGACTGAAGTTACTAATGTATTAAATATGCTTACTCTTTATCAAATTAGAATTAAATTTGCAATGTTCCATAATATTTTCTCGTAGAAAATAATATGCAGTTTTATTTATTTCTTTACTCCTCATAGTTTTATCATTGCTTGCTTTCATTTATATTGCATTTTTAATAATTTTGTCATTATAAATGTTTAATAAAAAGAGTATAGAATAAATGATACTGTTACAACACAATTCCTAGTTTATATTCCCTTCTTTTTAAAACTGCAACATAAAAATATCTTCTGTTCAGAAATGAAATTTATAATAAGCAGATAATTTTCGCTAGGTTCCTTTTTATTTGGTAATTAATTATTCTAAATGTGTTTGTAAAGAAGTTAGTGGGAAAAAATATTTTTGCAGATAATCAGAAAGGAAGAATCACTTAACAATATGTGAAAAAAAAACACCATGATACTTTTTAATTATTGCAAAATGGATTCATTTTTCTGCTTCATTCTCTTTTCAATTTAGGGTAATACAATCTCTCTTATTTTGAGCTATAATTAAATTATTTAAATTATTTTATTTACTTTTTTTGAATGGAACCAAATATAAAATGTTTCATTTTGTAAGGTCTGAGAAACAGAAGAGGGAAGAAATCAAATAAAATTTTTAATTACGGAAATGGATATTTGTGAGGCTGTTAATTGAAAAAACCCGAAAAAATAAAACTTGCCTAGACTGACATGATTATTTACACAAATTTTCAATTATAATTTTAATTATTTTTTTAATTTTGAAATTAATTTAATTAATTTAATTTTGAAAGCAAATTGTTATAGTTTATAATCTATATTTACTCAGCTAATTTATACAAAGTATTTCAAAACACGTGGTAGCTAATTTAAAAAAAGCGCAGCTAGACAAGGATAAATAACTATAAAATATGAATTTTGGACTCAATATGTGAAGTTTTAGAAGATAAGTTCAGTAATCATATTCCATTTTACTTTATAAACTTAATAGTGAAAATCACTTTGTTTTATTTCAGCTACTTTTGTAGAGAGGTTAGAAATCTAGAGGACGTTCATAGATGAGTAATCCTGCTCAGAGACATCGGAAACAGAAAAAGATTGAAATATTTATATTCTAATAATCCCTTATTATTTTTGATAAAAAGGCAGTTCGAATTAAAATAAACCATAGCTTCAACATAACTAGCGAATTCGTTATGAAAGATTCTGGATGACTGCAATTGCTTAAAAGTAGAAGTCTAAAAAATAATTTTCAATCCCTATTTTATTTTCTTAATTTCAGTCTTTATCTGTTTCGTATTTTCCAACAATGCGTTTGGCAAATCTTAGCTTGAAAAGTAGTTTAAAATATTCGGTTACAAGCTCAGACAAACGGTTACAAGACACAAGTCAGATTATTGTGTCTATGAGGTAACAGCGTGCTAAATACCAGAAAGCGTTAATAAGCTTCACAGTTCTGAGAATAATATGGTGAATATAAAAAAGAAATGACTTGGAAGATATCAAATCGTTAATGTAATTTTTCCATTACAAACTTTCAAAGTTAATTAGTTAAATGTTCATTTTTTATTTATTTTACTTATAAAATGTTTGATTTTTTTTCGTATTTCAAATTTACCTGAAATTTAAACCCAATTCATTAATACTTTTACTGCTAATAATTCAAGACAACTAAGAGCAGTCTTTATTGAGATGTTAAAGAGCTAAAAAATATAAATATGAAATGTTGTAAACCGAGGGAATTATTTTTGACTTTAATGATTTAATGATTTTTTTCACTAGCAGACGATAAATGATTATTGAATGAAACATCATTTTTGATGCCCAATACAAAGGTTCACAGCTAATTTGAAAAATATATGTTTTTCGGTGATAAACTACCCAAATATCTCTGATTTAAACTTTATAAAAGAAGATAAAAAATGCATGATTATTTGAATTTTATTCTGAATTTCAGATTTCAGTGTTCTATTTCTAATTCATTGTACACGATTTACTTTCAAGAGTATGCGTACATCCATAATCTGTACTTTGTAAATAAGTCTGTATTTCTCCTTTATCAATCTACTTTTGAGCTTAAGTGAACATTTTCAAATGTGAATGTTCTTAAGTGAACATTTTCAAATCAAAAAGAATATTTTGTCCAACAAAATATTTCCATAATAATAATCAATTAACCTCATTATATATGTGACACGAGCAACTCCTGAAAATTTTTGAATATTTCTTAATTAATGATCAGTTGGCCGTTGACCTTTATTTGAATATTTTCTCATTAAGCAGGGAAATATCTTACTTATTGTAAAGAGAAACTCTTACGATTACTATATTGGGGCATAATCGCCCTAAACAATAATTTCTTTTCGCATTTCGAATTGAAAAATTCAAATTTAATTGTTTCTTACGTATGAGAATCTATGATTAGCTAAAACAAAATATAAAACAGAGAAATTTGAAACAAAATTCTCCTGTACACGGGTGTACAAGGAGAATTGTCGGTGTTTTCTGTGTCTGCGACCTTTTACCTAAGGATAGTAATAAGTATATATGTGTGCACATTACATTATTACATGTACACAATAATATTACATATTATTACTATCATCATTTTGCCTAGATATTAGACTTCAATTATTAATTCTTGATTGATATGAAACAAAAATTACAAGTATGCAAGTAATATTTAAAATTATCGTTTTTTGCCCTTTTTTCACTTTTATTATTTTCTAAATTTTTTCTATTATAATTTCAGAATGTATTTAAGTTAAAAATGTTAAGTATGAAAATGTTTTTAAGACATTATTTACTATCCGATGAAAATATTTATTCATTTTCGAAATTTATGAAATCATTTTCTTTATTTTATGAAAATCTAAAGATCCATATTTAATAAAGATGTTTTGATCACATAATATGTTTTCTCTATTATCCATAGTCAAAAGATCTTTAATTATAACCACGATAAACTTAACATAAAATAATGATGCCGGTATTTTTTTTTTTAACGAAAGTATTAAAATTAGCATGAAATTAGAGTAATGACACAAAATGTTTTTAAAAGCTCCCATTTAATGTTAGATTGTAACAATTTTTACAATATAATTTATATATATATATATATATATATATATATATATATATATATATATATATATATATATATATATATATATATATATATATATATATATATATATATTAGTTATCTATGAAAATTAAAATTATGTGAACAAAAGCATAGATTGAAATTATTTCGTAATGCACTCGTAAAAAATCTCTCATTCATAAAATATTAATTTCTTTACAAAATGATTCATTTACTCCCTTTTATTCACATCAAAACGGTAAAAAATTCTCATAATAATCCAAGTGCATTAAAGGAAATAGATGCCTTGTTTTGATATGTAATACTATTATGTTATCCCTAGTACTCCTAAAGCTTTAGCTTCGTTAAAATGAGGAATGCGAATTAGTGAAAATTTTGCGATCATGTATTAAGTTATAGATGCAATCCATTTGATTAGTCTTTTCATTCCCTTCTATTTCATTGCCTGAAAAATAATCGAAAGAACATTCGCTTATAAAGTAGGACTTATGTCACTGTATTTCATGTCTAAAATCAACAAAATATCGTTATGAATTCCTTATCAAATTATTACTAAATTCACTCAATATGATACCAGAAAATACCTCATGCTCTAATTTTCCTTCTTTATCTCTTAACATAATGAAAGAGAAAATAAAAATTATCAAAATAAATAATTTAATATAAAATAATATAAAATTTATCAATTAAAATACGTTAATTAACGTTGATCTAAATTTAGCCTATTTCTCTAATCTATTTTTTCGAAGGTTTTAGTTTATCTACATTTAATTCAAGAATTTTTTCCACATTTCCGCTAGGATAATTTATCATGCAATAGATTTTGTATTTAATAAATGAATAGAAATAAATTTTATCAGAAATCGAATCAGAATGAATTCGATTTCGAAAAAGGCCTCAAAATATCTCTGAACGGAGTAATTTCATTCGTTATACTAATTAGATAAAATAGATAAAATTCGTAAATGTAGAACGTGCTTTCAACAGAAATCGCATTTTCGAAACAGCATGATACAAATTCTTTTAATTCCAAAGTATTTTGTCCTACCAGACAGAATTTCTGACTCAGAATGCGAAATATTTTTGAACTATTTTCATTTTGAATTTTTACAAGTCAGGAATCTATTTTATATGTAATTTATATGTAACCATACTTATTTGTTTAAACAAAACTCTTCATTTAAATTATTTATGACGTATTTTGAGGTTTTTCATAGAAACGAAAGAATGTGCTCGATTCTGTTTTCTGTTTTTTTTCTATTTCTTTATATTTAAAAAGGATACAGAAATTTTCATTTCGTGAAATTTTGAAAATTATTTAAACAATTTATATGCTGTTTACATATCAGAGCGAGGAAAAAAATTAGCCATTATTTTGTTGTTTAGATAGGTTTTTCATTATTTTCATTCCTTGTTATATTTAAATTACCAACATGGAATGTTGGTAATTTAGATACATTTTTGTGTAACTTGTGTACTTCAGTGCCCTTTTGTAAATGCTGACTTTTGGAAATGACTAAAACTCATTTTCGCAAAAGCGTATAAAAATATATGTATATATTGATAAAATACTATCTTTAACTTTTCAAAAATTCTTGTTTTAAAGTAACCAAAATGTTTGAGGAATGTTGGTAAACAAGAAAATGCTTTAGTTTATATTGTAATTAAATCTGAAAGAAATGTATATTCTTATGTATGAAAAAATGAAATGTAATCATCTTACTTAACAGTAATAAAAATCTTACGGTTATTTCAAGCAGCATATTGCATATTTTTAATGGGGATTATATATATTTATTCAGTAAGAAATCTGTTTTATGCATCAAAAATTTTGACCAATAATAGACGATGTACACAAAAACAGCTTGTTTATTAAATTTCATTATATTTCTTCTTGTCTGTTAATCAAAATTTTTGCCTCTTTATAAGAATAATAAAAGATAAATTTATCATGGATCTTAATTTTGCATTTATTTATTCTACGAAATATAGCCAATCTGTTAAGTGAGTTTGAAATGTTCTTAGTTACACTTTATACCAGTAGAAAATGCTGTCTCTTAAAAATATTAATATACTTTTAAATAATATTAATATATTTTTAAAAATATTAATATAGTTTTCAGCCTTGTGGATTTGTAAATGTATGATCCAAGATTGAATCTAGATTTTTTCCACAATAAATACCATCTTTTCTCATTTTTACATTAGAAAATAAAATAAAATCATAAGAAAAAATTATTCGCCTCAAGAGGGTGAAATTCTTTTGTGAACCTGAAACAATAAGTTCTTTTGAATGCGACAAAACATTTTTGAGTTAATATATTATTGTATAGTCTGAATTTTCATATAAAAAATTATATCGTAACATGAAATTTTAAGACAAAATACTGTATCAAACAGATAATCCACAGAAATATTCTATTCCCTTACATGAATCATGATTAAAGTACTGATAAATCAAATCGATTTTCTTAATATAAAAAAAATAAATAAACTGTTGAAATGATTGCACCATAAGGGAATTTCACTAATATAATCCAAAACCGCATAATATTAAGACAAATAATCTTCAGCAAAATATTTTTTGCTATAAATTATTTTGCTTAAGAAAAATAATTACTTCCGTTTGAGTTTTTTAAAAAAAACAGCCGATAAAATAATGTAAATCAGCAGTATAAATATTGATTGTCATTTATCAAAAATTCAATCAATCTTTATTTTTCATACATGTATTAAGATTTTTTATAGTAATATATAGCAAAATAAGGATATTATTATTTTTTCCTTTATTATTTAGTTTGAAGATTATGTGCTTCCATAATCATAGTAAATAGAGTAGTTTAATTTGTTGAAATGCTATAAAATAAAAAAAAAATATGTTGATGAGGCCTACGAAAGATACGATCAGAATAAGTAATTATTGATTGTATAAAAAAAGTATTATTTAATTATATTGATTACATTTCATTCTTATTGTCATTTTTAATAAAATATTTATCCCAAGGGTGCATAAAAATTGTTAATCCCATTACATCAATAAAGCTTTAATTAAAATCTCATAAAATTTGTCGATACGCCATGAATGGTGAATATTTAACAAAATAATCAATGATGCTGAAACTAATTAATTTGTATCAAATGAAAAAATGGTGAGCGGATTAAATAGAAAAAAATTGATGTGGAAAGAATTAAGTAACAATTAGCTGTTTATAATTCTATTGATTTTATTTTAATTAATAACATTTTAGACGAGAAATAATCATGGACATATTTATTTTATCTTAAAGTAACAAACTTTGGGGAACAAAGACATTTCAAATATATATATATATAAAATGAATGCATGAATCTTTGTTTTTAAATTCATTTTTCGCAAAACTGCAAAATATTTGCATTTGCAAATGAGTCTCAAATTTAGAAAAATATTTTCTTTGTGAGTATTTGTCATTTACATAAGAAACCGATGGTATATAATATATATATATATATATATATATATATATATATATATATATATATATATATATATATATTATATATATATATATATAATGCCGTTAACTATTTTAAGAATAAAATGGTCTTCTTTGGTGCCTTTGGTGCTTTCTCATTTTGTTTGAGTCAATAAACTGAAACGTTATTTTTATAAGTTATATAAGAGTTTGTAAGGAGATTTGAAAATTTTGAGTTATTGGAGACTTTTATAAACAATTCAGTGTCTTTGGGCGATTACTTTGTGACATAACAATTTGAATTTTCAGTATTTAATATAGGGAATGACAAAAAAAAAATCTATAAACTAAATTAAAATCTTTTCGCAGAATCATTACTCGCATGGTAAATTAGAATTCAATTACATTATTTTTTTTGGCAAAATCGATAATACCGATTGGATTTACATTCAATACTTCTGTTTCAGTTTCGAATTTTTTCTTTATTTATGCAATATCCCTAAGAATATAAACAATGAGTAATTTTCTCTATTTTATAAAAGAAAAGAATTTAAATGGTAATACCATGCATTACACGATCGTGACATAGAAAGGAGGTTTGTTAAATGCTTTTGTACTGATGAATTTGAAAACTCGTGTAGTTTTAGCTCGTTGACAAATCAAATTTCTTTCTTTTAACTGAAAATTCCTTACAAAATGTATAAATAATTAGAAACGTATTTCGAAAAGAAACATATAAATATATAGAATTTATTTCAAAAAGAAATAAAATAAAAACCTGGTTTTGAACAAAAGAAAGATTATTATTTTCTTTTAAATATAGAAATCTATTATTTCTACAAATTAAAAATATTCTTTACATTTTATGCATTGTGATTTCAAATAGCATTGACAAAATAAATCAGATATAACAGAAATGCGTGAAAACTTCTGGGATCACGGCCCCTTCCAAAGGCTCAACTTGTACCTGGCAATACACAATATGAAGATAACAAGCAATAGTCAATCAACGGAATCTTATTTCCTAACTGCATATATTTCCCAATGATTATTTGCAAAACACTTCTGTATATAGAACAGAACTAGAAACTTTTAGAAGTTTTGGGAATTTATTATTAAACCTCGAGTATCATGCACCGTATTGTGTTCAATAATTTGCTATTTCGTATATATTTCCAAGTGACTCTGATTTCAAATGATAAAGCTTAATAGAAATTTTTCTATCTAATTCTGTTTTAATTGAGTGAATGAGGAATATAATTTGTTTAAAAATTTACAATGAAGTGATTAGAGTAGTTAAATGTGAGATAATAAATGTAATCATATATTTAAAATTCAAATACATTTTCTTCAATTTAGTGAGTGATGAAAGTAGCATGTCGTTTTATATTCAAGGATAGTTTTACTAATGGTTTGAGAAGAATAATATCATAATGTAAAATGTATTTTTCTCATTTCAAAAAGGTTTCATAAAATTATATTAAATGATGCTTATGTCATGCTCAAATAATAATTTATTCGCTCATTCTTAATTTTTAATTGAAAAGGTGTGCATTTGTTATTACCCTAATTTTATACAAACCACATTCATTCCTCAACTAATTTCAAGCAATATTTTGATTCGTATTCAATTTTTCGGAAGTATCTTTTACTACCTGAATTCTTCTTTATTTGTATGAAAACAAAATATTTTTCTAAAGATCGACACATTTTGTAAAATATCCTGTAGTGTCTTCGAAAAAAATGCTGTACATGGGAATTGTATATTTATTATTTGAGGAAATGCAACCTATAAATTTTAACCAATTCTTTAATAACGAAGTAGGAAGCAAATCATATCCACACATGGCTACTATGCTCTGCCCAATTAAAGGCACTCAGACTAAATCTGATTGCCGGACCGACGTGACAGCAAAACGGACGGGAACTATTGTTGAGTCCTAACCTGGTCATGCCATCACCAGTCACGGTATAACCCTTCCAATATGAAGCTCGTCCATCGATAGGAAGTAGCAACCCCCACCATTTTTGTACCCTCCAGGGTGGCGAGAACCAACCACCATACCAGAATCTTCTCATCTTCATTTCTGATGTGCCACCCGGTGGGATAGAAGTAAACCAAAATGTTCCGAACTAATTTAAGTTATTCTTTATAATAATGTACACAGTTTAAAAAGCTAATAAATGGATAAATCATAATTCATTCCAGCAAAAGAAATTGTTTTCTTATTTTTAAAATTATTTTTGTTCGCAAAAGAATTTACAACAACACACAAAATTTTTTACTTTATTAAGAATCACTCTTCCAAAATAATTTCTTTCTTTATTTATTTTGCAACGTAAAATAGAAAATATATGAATGCACTATTAGAAGTTCACACAAGAAGTTCAATTTTACCTGAAGTAAAAGTTTATCTTTCTCTCTCTTTCTTCTTCTCCTTCTTTTTTTTTTTTATCAGACAACAAAATTTGAAGTCAAATATTTTGGCATAAGTTTAATGTTTGTTTCAAGTTAAATGCATCGAATTCTCATGATATCTACGGAAGATAACAAAATATCATCTACAATAGAGTACACGTAGATAAGTACTAATTATCCCTATCAAGTACACAGACCGAAACGTAAAAGTTTATAAAAACGTAGAAAAATCGAATTTTTGTAAAGTTATGATTTTTCTTATTTAATACTTTCAATATTTCAACATTCTCTATAAAACCATTAAAAAGTTGTTTTCAAGTCTATTTTTATGCAGTTTGAATGTTTTTTATATTTGCATTTACATAGTTTTAATGCTATTTTACATCTTTAAATGTCAATTTCTCAAATTCTAATGTTTGATTGAACTTCTTACGAAATACCTCAAATTAAATTCTAATCCATATTTTTCGTTCATATTTTGGTATAATAATTTCTTAATATGTTATGCAGTTCCTGCATTAGAGAATGAGTAATCCATTCATTTAGAAATATTTTGTAGTTTTTTTCAGTGTTCCACAATGTTGCGTTATTTATCAGTCGAAAGCCAATATTTGATAAATTGATAGGAATAAAGCTTATTTTTTAGTTCAGGAACTAGATAATATATGTATATATTTTTAAGATATCTACAAAATTTTAAGCAAATCATTTGGTTTGCTTGGCATCTCTTTTTAGATTAAAAAAAAAACTATTTTTTTCAATTAAAAAAAAAACTTTTGAAACTTAACTGGTCTATTTTAGTTTCATTAACGTTTCTTAAATCTTTTTTTATGCAGATATTAGATAAATATAAATATTTTCGAACGGTTTTCAAAACAATTCTTCCGAAATGTAGTCACACACTTTAAACTACAAAAGAAAAAGAAATAATTAATTTACAAATCAGAAAGCCAAGAAAGAAAGTCCAATACTTCTAAAATGGCTAATATTAAACCATGTGTTTAGCAGCTTAAAATTCCTAGAATGCCTCTAGCTTATATATAACTTGAGAATTAAGGTAAGAGAAATATATGTTCGAGATGTTTTGTCTTATTTAAAATATTAATTAATTCATTCATTTTTTCTCGTCTCATATCCGTATTTCTTTTTCTTTTTATTTCAATGTTATATCAGAAAACTTTCAAGTGGCTGCATCATTGATATTTTAATTAATTCCTCATTATCCGTTAACTCGAGATACGAAGGAAATGCAAGAAGAATATGGATTTATTGATTATAATATTAAGATAATGAATTAAAAAACTGACTTAACGATTTTAAATAAAAAAAGACACATTTTTTTAATTAAAACACTTCGATAATCTGAAAATATATTTCTTTCTCAAAAGGATTGGTTACTTAAATTTTTTTGAGAGTTTCTTCTATTTAAATTTTTTTTCTGTATTCAAAATTTTAGTAAATAAGTATCAGTATTGTTAACGTTTATTTTCTGTATTTAAAATTCTAGTAAATAAATATCAATATTGCTAACATTCATTTAATCTCTAGTTACCTGTAAAAAACTACTAATTTATAAAAAAAAATACTAAAAGCAATCAAATTAAACAGATACTAATACTATCCATTTTGATAAAGACGGAGAGTTAACAATTTTTAATTTTCATTTTTGTGAACATTTTATGAATCCATAAACAGTTTGCTTTTATTTAAAGTATATGTAGTGCTTGATTTTTACTTTCTATATTGATTTTATTAATAAAATGGCTTCTTAGAAGGTCTCATATTGCAATTATCTTGAGTAAATTATTCAATGAAATATTCCCCGAAACTGATTTGTATAGAGCTTCGGAAATTTAATGTTACAAAATAAACTATATGGATATTTTTAGTGTTTATTTGAACTCTAAGAATGAATAAACATGTAAGCATTTTATTTCTTATTCAAATATAGATAACATAAATATACATATGCATATTTCTTAAGATTCCATGTTTAAAATATTCTTAGTATAAATATTCTTTAAGGTATTATTCTTAAATATAGTATTTAAAATATTTTTTAAAAATTCATATTTATTCGGTACGAAAACGAATTTTTTCAGATTTTTTTATCTGGGTGATTGCAAAATTAAAATCGGTCTTTTCCCCACTAAAAAATTTAAAACAAAGAAATTTATCAATATCGCGTAGCCCATTCTTTTGAGAATTTCATTATAAAATGAAAGGGGGAGATATATAGAGAGAAAAAAATATTTTAAGGAATATTCCTTACTTTATTTTCATTTCGCATCTATACCTGCAATACCTGTCAGTAGCATCTGACATAACTACACTTGAATGTACAAAATTCTGTTTGATTATATCTTTGCTTTTCGGGGTACAGTTTACTATTAACTAACTGAAGCAATTCCTAGGCGTCAGAAATTCGAATTTCCTCTCTGGAAAGTCGCATAACCATTCCGATATCAGAGAGCAGAACTTTCCACCCTATTGGTTATCTGCCTCTGTGTCATTTCCAGTAATTTTTCCATTATTTCTTATCGATCCGCGGCATTTCCAAGCGGAAATATTCGATGCTTTATGTCGGGTTCAGTCGACTGGTTTCGGGAGAGTAGTTAATGGGATATCGGAGTAGTTTGTATTTGAATATCACTATATGTGTCTGATGGATGGGAGTGCGTGATGGAGTCTCCGGGAATTACCGAATGCGCACGAGGCTCCTTACAGAGTTTAACTAATCACACAATTGACGTGTCAAACAAAGTTCCACATTGATTAAGGGCTTCAGGACCGGGAGATAGTTCTCCCAATTATTTCAAGAAGTTGTAGTTTAAATAATTAAAAGGAAATTCTTTTGTGACAGGTTGTTGGACTTGCGGCTTAAAATAGCACTAAATTTAGAGTTTGGTTTTAAAGTTATAAATAGGTATATTCCATTACTATGGACTGAAACAGAATAGTTAATTCAATACATTTTTTCATGCCGTTTATTTTTTTAAAAATTAAATTGAATATACTCCATAGTATTTCTTCTTAAATTGCAATTTTTAATTGAAATAGTTCAACTGTAAGAATATGATTCCATATTATTGAAATTCATTGCGCGAAACTATAAATTGAGGGTATAATTTATGGGTATACTCTAAATACTGAAAGCCCCAATTGCTCTTTCAACAAAACTACGTCGGACTCCCAGGACGCTTGGATATCACTGAGAAATTGGTTCTCCTGTTTTGTTAATTTTGATTGATTCAGTACTGTACCGTGCTTTGCTCTATAGAGATATCAGGAAGGCAAGAAAATTTTCCTAGAATTTTCAAAGCATGTCCGAATATACATTTGCTTAATAGTTATTATATAAAAAATTCCTCTTCTGTATATTAATTTCTTAAGAGCAGGGGCTGCCATTCATGTGTTTAAGAAAATAGGAATTTGTATTATCTTTGATAGAAAAACTCAGATGTTCCAATATTTTAAGGTACTTGAAATCGAATGTCCTTAGGAATAAAAGACCACGAGAAAAAGTTATTCAATATTGGCGAATCATAAAAGAAAAAGGCAAAGGACAGTCTCTTTAAAGGCTTCCTTTTTAGCAAGGGACATTCTCTTTAATGGCTTCCTAGATTTTATTCTATTTCTCTTTTCCATCAATAATTTGAGTAAGGAACCCTGATTTCTTTAACAGTTTTTACATAGTAATGGCTTTTCTACTTGTTAAATGATAAATATCTCAACTCTAGAAACTATCGGAAAGGTCATTATAGATTAATGCCGTGCGTAGATTTAATTCATTGATAGTAATGCGACTTACATGACACGTAAAGTGCTACAAAGTTAAAGGAGGTAAAAATTCACTTTCATAAATGAGGAGGTTTCGATGCCAGTCTGTTGAATTAAATCCGAAAAACATAATGGTCAAAACATTTGAAGAATTTTACTGACAAAAAGATAGTAAACAAATCAGAAATTATATATCTTGACTTTATACTTCTTGAGAAGGAAAATAATCCTTTTTATTGCAATATTAAATATTCCTTAATATTTATAGATTTAATAATTGTTTGGGTGAACGCAAAATGATCCATTTCTGAAGATGTAAAACGTGACTCGGCTTTTTAAAGTGATGTCATCTCTGAATCGATAAGTTTGCTTTAGACGGTAGTTATATCTTTAAATGATTAGGTAACAACAATAACTAAAGCCGATCTTTTTAAGGAAGAAGGTATTACTAGGTCCGTTACACTAATTCGTGTGCATGAGATAACTTAACTCAGCACTTAAACGTTGTTGTTGTTGTTTCTAATGGCTCTTGTCTAGACAAGCCCACTGACTTTAAGAAATCATTTTGGGTTTAAGCCAAGAGTATGTTTCCTGTTTTTACAGTGGCGCCATCTAGGGCCAAGAAAACGACTTGGCTACATGCACGTCCCAACCCTTTTTACGGGGCGGACTGCATTCATGCATTTCATTCACAGATCGTAATTTAGACCTCAATTAAAGTACGATCACAGATGATCCAGGAACCCCAACAGTATTACTTTTTACATGGAGGACTTCGTGACCACAACAGAATTATACGCGAGTCAGCCACCACACAAGCGGGGAGTCTTCGGCCGGGGTGGTTCGAACTCGCAACCCAAAGGGCGCGAATCCGACGCTCTACCAACCAGGCTATCCCGACCTTCAACACTTAAATAGATCTCATTCGAAAGGAAGATGTTACTACGCTGGTTGTAATATGAAATTCGTTCAAATGAAACTTCTTAAGAAAACCGTTTTTAGCTAAAATCCGTGAAAGTGGCTTCCACGAAACTTTCCAGATAAGGTCTTATCCTCCCCTCCCCTGCACAAAATTATGGACCTTGAGTGAGGCCCCAAATGTCTCGCTAATCTAATATGAATCTAATATTTTTACTAAATTTACTGTGTGAATATGTATTTTGGACACCTTTTTTCTGACCAAATGAAACCAGAAATTATCACGGGGCTGGTATAGACTGGATGGTAGGGCATTGGATTTGCGTCATTTGGGTTGCGAGTTCGAACCCCTGCGGCCGAAGGCGCCTAAAGTATGTTCTGGCTGGTGCACGTATAAATCTGTCGTGGTCACAGTCCACCATGTTGCGAGTAATACCACTGGGGGTACTGGATCAGGAGTGGTCGTTCTCTGATTCCGATCTAAATTACGACACCTGTAGATGAGTGAATGAAATGCATGAATGAAGTCCGCCCCGTATAAAGGATCGTCACGTATGTGTAGCTAAATCGTACTCATGGCGCTACTGAAAAATAAGAGACGAATCCCTGGCTTAAAATCACTGACTTCTAAAGTCAGCGGGCTTGTTTATGACAAGTACCATTATAATCAACAACAACAGAAACTGACACAGAATTTTAGCAGTAATTAAGAGATAATAAGAACTTCATTGCTTTAAGTTATTCCCTTTATGAGTTATTGTGTTTACAGGCATGCGAAAGGACAGATCGACAGATAACCAACCCTTTGACTGATTTGGTTCAAACTTTGGTAAGAATCAACATTTTAGATGTTAAGGCTGTGTACCAAATTTTATTTACCTAACGTTTGGAGTTGTGGCGCCATTGAGTTAACTTATATTCTAACAGCTAGGCAAAAAGACTCTATGGAATTTGTTTAAAAATTGATAAAAATCTACAAATTTGGTTGTAATTCCATATACCAAAATTCATTCACCAAAGTCAAAGACATTTTTGAGTCATCATGTTTACAAACAAATAGACATAACGCTGAAAATGTTTTAGAACACAGGGCGTTAATGTTACTTTGAAGCTCGTCATTAATTTGGAATTACTATGCTGGCATCTTAACCAGTTATTCAAATTAGAGAATATATTATCACTCGACTCTGAGCCCTATTCTCCATAAAGACGGACAAAGGTGCAAGACTAATGCAAAAAAAAAAGATCATATCCTACGAGTTTATCATTTGAAAGAAATGGTGTATGTCGAAACCTCAGGCAATTAGCTGGCCGAGCTATATGTTAAAAGTGAGAGTTTATTGTGTGAATGTTTAAATTTTCCTATACCAGATTCTTTTCCATAAGAAATCCCCCCTTCCCTCCAAATTAACTTCCAGACTAATCCCCCCAGACTGAATGTTAAAGCCTATCTGACATTACTGGTGGCAAAATATCGAAAAACATTGTCGCCAGTGATTTAAGATGGGCTTTGATGTTCCTTTCAAATTCCTCGTTTATTTGGAATTATTATTTTGGCTACATTAGCCAGTTCTTCAATTTTATCCCGGAATCCCGGGCAATTAGTTGGTCGACCTGCATTTCAGAATTGATAGTTTGTTATGGGAATGTTTAAACTTTCCTGCACCATATTCTTTTCTTAAAAAAAATTCAAAAGACTTCCATACTAATGAACAGCTTTAAAGAAACCTTAAGGATATCTCACATCATTGGTGGCAAAGTGTTTTGAAGAGAGTATTGGAAAACTGGTATATCTATATTAAAATTAGCTAATTTTTATTATAATTATGTTGAAAGGTAATTATGATTCTAATTAACTATTAATAATAAATCCATGCTATTTTCTACATTTGTCATATGATTCATTTGAACCTTTAAAAACTGACATAGTAAAAGAGCTACCCTACACGGGCAATTGCTTTTGTATTGTGGTCATGTAACTCGGCTGCGAACCACAAGGTCCCAGGATCTATCCTCACTCATAACAATTTGCTACATTGGTGAACCTCGGACGATGAACCTTGAACCTTCGTAAAGCTATTTTGGCGCCATCTACCCACAGCAACCCAAAGTTATCAGACTCACTTGACGCAACAGCAACCACTCACCCACACACGCTAGCCATAACGCTTGGCGCTACTCAAATGGGTACAGGTGCATTAGAATCAACAGCTAATACATCACCACTCAACAGCCATATCGTTCGTCTCACCTCCGACTCGCTGGAGGGAGAGTCAGTGGCGAAAGCTTATAAGCCAGTTAACAGCTACGCTACACGGGCAACTGCTTTTGTATTGTGGTCATGTTACTTACCATAAGGTCCCAGGTTCTATCCTCACTCATACCAATCCGCCACACAATCATACAATCTCAAAGTAGAATATAGAATCAAAATTATCAAAGCAAATTATTTTGAAAGTGAATATCGTCATTATCTGATGAAATTTATGACTATGTATTGTTTCTGACATAAAAATTTGACCGTGAAAAATATCTTACAAATAAAGCTTTTAGCATCTGAAATCGTTTTTATTACAATCTAAATATTTTTCGTAAACATATTTTCTTATGATAGAATTAATTCGCTCTGTAAACAATAAAAATACAAGATAAATTGTTTGTTTTGCTATGTTTAACTTGCTTAATGTTACTTCCACCATACCTAACACATCTGTACAAGTTGACTAACAAACAAAAAATGAATAATCTGTAGAATATAATGAATCATGTAAATTCTACCACATTTACGCCTGCCAACTCGCCAGATAACAAAGAATAAAAAGACATCTAATGGAATTCACAATTTTCCAGCCACATTATATATGCATAGCATCGGAATCTTGGCATCATAAATCGTCTCCCGGCTAATCGACGTCACTAATTCCAGAACCCAGACTAATCAATTCTGGTTGAATTAGTTATTGGAATTCGGTTTACCATTTTTATTTCGGCACTACTGATTCCATTTGAAGTGAGGTGATTCGTTACTGGAATGGCAAGGTAAAAGGATAAATATCTTCTTCGATTTATTTACGGTTTTCTAAACGATTAATGAATGTTTTCCCATTATGTATTGAAATATGGGACTTGTTGCAATCAGGCATTTATGTCTGTTATGTGCTTTATTTTAAGATTCTATAAATAATATGTTTTACAGATTATCTAAAAAATTTGAAAGCTCATCTCAAGAATAATATATTAAAAAAAAGCATTCAAATCCACAATGGACACGAGAGAAAATGTTCTTGAAATATTTTATAATATAAAACTTAAGTATTATTATATTTTAAATATATAATTTTATAATATATGAAATATTTTATAATATATAATTTTATTATAATATTAAATTATATAAAATTTAAGCTATATCATTAGCATTTGTGAGTTTATCTGTGCAAAGTTTAGAGTACTAGATAATTCATATTATTTTTAAACGGTATTTTATTTTTCGTAACGATTTAGTCTACTGAACGATTTGTTTTGTGAAACGATTTTCTCACCAATGAATAATACTTCCAAAGAAATGAAACCATTTATATAAAGATTTTTAAAATATACGTATTAAAATAATATGCTTAAATTGATGATCTCTAATTTTCTATATTACTCCTTCATTTATATATATGCTTGAAAATAAAATATTCATATTTGAAATTAAAATTTTATTTTTCGTGTTATTCAATACATTTTCAATCCCTCCTAACCCTTTAAAGGGTCGTTTTTTTAGTCATATTATGTTAAAATATTTTTAGGCTTGAAATTTGAATAAGAAAAGGAATTCATTTAGCTCATTAGATAAATTTAATTTGATTAATTAATTAATTTGGTTAATTAATAATTCAGTGACAAACCAAGACACATCATTTTGTGTGAGATAAAGAACTGAAGCATCTAAGTTTCTGTCTTTCTAAAAAAATGTGTCAGAACTTATGCCAACCTACATAATTTCATACAAAGATTGATAAATTTGGTGGGACGCATACTTCCCACGGCCTTAGAAAGGGTTAAATAAATGATTGAATCGAAAATATTAATTTTGTCCATTTATTAAAATAATTGAAATATGTTTCAACGAACTCTTATATAAAGGAACCATTTATGAAATGAATAATGATATATCAATTTCAAATGAGTAAATTAAGAAAAAAGTTTGAGCAGATTAAATGTTTAAAATATTCTTTTATAGACCTAAACGATTATACATTTAAAGTGAAATACAATAAAAAATTCATTCCGTCAAAGGAACCCATATATCAAGGTCTTCTTTAATTCCAAAATTTTGAGACTTTTTATTGTATAATTTAGGAATAAAGAATTCAATTCCGAAATTCTTTATTCCAAAATTATACAATAAACTGTTTAAGGTCACTATTTTGTTCTGGATAATTTTCATACATTTTGAAAGAAATAAAAAATAAGATTAATTACTCTTGGTTCATAATTAAATGATTACAATCATTAATTAAATAATTAATTAAAAAATTAATATGGATGTTTTCACTCAGAATATAAGTAATATACAAATGAACTAACAAATGAGGAAAAGGTTAAAAGCAATAAGGACTTCTGCTAAAAAATCCTAAATCATTACATTTTTATCACGTTCATGCCCAACAGTAAGCCTAATGACAAGCATTGGAAAAAAAGTATAATGGTTCCCCGCTATTATTATGTATGCATAACTTTGGAATTCTGGGATCATAAATCGTCTCTCAACTAATCGAAACCATTAATCCTGGAGGTGAAACTAATCGATTCTGCTTGCATTAGTTATAAGAAGTCACCTGACATTGTTTTTTACCTGGTAACTATTAATGTTCGCCATTATTGTAGAGGTCCTTTAAGAAGCAGAGGATAAAGGAATAAATATTTTTTGTTACTTACTTTCACGCAGTTTCAAGCTAGATAAATCATATCTTTACTTGTATGTCACAACATGTGATGGGCTAAGGCTGAGCTTAATAATTTTACGCTGTTACTTACTTTCACGCTGTTTCAAGCTAGATTAATCATGTCTTTACTTGTATGTCACAATATGTGATGGGCTATGGCTGGATTTAATAATTTTTCTTTTATTACTAATACTTTATTATATATGATATACAGAGTGTTTCAAAACTCACAGGCAACTATTTAAGGGGTGATAGAAAACATCTCAACAAGCAATTTTCACCAACAATGCGTGGCGGAAATCAAGCGGTTTACCGCTAGATGGTGATGAAATGGAAAGCATAAAGCGCGAGTTTCCTTACACATCGCCATTTCCATCGTGGATTTTAGAAGGCATGGCGACGTACAGCAATCAGGAAAAGGCGGACATGCATTTTATGTATGGTCTGGCGAATGGGAATGCTTTTGAAACCGCAAGACTGTACAGGTAGCGTTTTCTGAGAAGACACGTTTGAAGGATTGGTCCAGGTGGACCCACAACTTGGTCGGCACTCTCACCCTATTTCTCCTGTCTTTTTCCTGCGAGAACATTTGAAAAATCTCGTTTACTAAAGGCCTTTCGTCTCCAACGAGGACCTAGTTGCGAGGATTTCTGTAGTTGCCGGCGCCGTGCGAGAAATTCCGGATGTGTTTGAAAAAGTGCGTCCCTCACTACGTCGCAGGTTTAACGCCAGCATTACAGAAGTCGGTTTCTGCAATTTTGCCATACAATCTATCCTTTTGGTATTTCGTTCTTTCATGTAACAGTAACGGAAACTTCCTAGCGGTTCTCCGCCCATGCATTGTATGGTGAAAATTGCTTGTTTAGATGTTTCCTATCACCCTTTAAATTTTTGCCTATGAGTTTTGAAACACCCTATATAATTTATAAATACATAAAAAATTTTAAAAGTGAAAAATAAAATGTTACCTCTGGAAACAATAAATTTAAAATAGCAGCATATTAATCAGGGAAGAATGTTTTGCAAAGATATTAGACAATTCTTCTAAATTTTTCAAATTAGCTTGTATCAGGTCTTACATATCGCTACGGTATACTATGAACTTTGGAATCAGTTGGCAAATGTTTAGCGTTATTTTGTCATTTTGAAAAAAAAAAAAAACGCCTTAAAGTGGGAATTGATGAGGTACGCCTTTATCTAACACCAGGCGCCACAATTGTAATCATTTAGCGAGTTTTTCTAAGTGTCAAGTTATTTCTTATCATTTTCTTCTTTCTCGTATATCTAGTATACAGAAAATGCAGTAATCGTCGAAAAAATCGAACTCAAAATTTTGCCGAATCTCCGCTTTAGACCAACCTGAGTAGGAAAAACACTTTTTTCGAACATATCCGTCCTTCCCTTTGTGTCTGGGAAAAATACAACCTTAAAACGTAATGCTTTGAGATTGACGGATGAAATTTAGTATACGGTCTTAATACCGAATCTGCAAGTTTCTATCAAATTTTAAACAAAATCCGTTCAGATGAAGTCTGTATGCCCGGCTTTCAGAACACGACTTAAAAAGTTAACTAAAAAGTGAAGAGATCTTGATAGAAAAATGTTCCGTAAGCAGAATTAACATCTATTGTCTGGACACCTATCAAATTTTGAGCCAAATGCTACTTGGGATTAATTGTCTGCCCCTCTGTGGTGTTAAAAACATGTAAACGTGGCAACTCAAAAACAGATTTATTTAAATGCATCAAATTTGATAAGGGATTTTGTGATAACCTATGTGGTTTTTTATCAAATTTTTGTTTCAATCGAATGGGAAAATGTGTCTTAAAACACAATAGTTTATTTATGCAATTTAACCACTTGACTGCTTTTCCTTTGCCAAGTGCATTATATTTCAAAACAGAAAAAATTAACCATTTATTAATATTATAATTTGAATTTAAAAAAAAAAATCTAATAACAGCTCAAGATATTTCAATATATTCGTGATTTCAACTTATTAAGTAATAGAAATAAAATTACAACTAATTGGTTAATTTTATAAAATTTTAATTTTTTTATTTCAAAATCGATATTATATGGAATAAAGTTTCTTTTTAAAATTGTAAATGGTTTTAGTGTAGTGTTATTATTGCTTTTAAAAATACAATCATTATGATGCAACTATTTTATAAATCGCTTTAAAGATAATTTGCAATATTGTGGAAATTATCTATACCAAAATATGTTTTTTTTTGACATTTGAATTTATATTTTTGATAAATGATTTTTCTACCTGAAGAAGATGTTATTTTCAAAATAAATCATTCATCATAATATAAACAAAAGAATGTAATATAAAAGCTGCATGTTTAAAATAAATTAAAATTTCGAATGTTATGTATTTCCTTTACATACCTTACAATCTACTGTTTACAAATTATTGTTTAAAAATGGAAGCTTTTTGAAAATTCCGATACTATTTCAGTAAGACTGGCACATTTTCTATCCCGATAGTGCTAATTCATAATTATGTCTGCCTTTTAAAGGCGTTTATAAAATTACAGAGAGATGAAAATTCCTCATTATGTATTTAACATTTATTTATTTCTTTTGGATTTCAAGTAAATATTCAAGACCGGTAATCCATTTTTAAGTTTGCTTCAAATTAATATTTTTAATCACAACAATTTTAATTTACAAAATTATGAGTGAAGCATTTAAAGATTCTTAAAATTTGTGTAGAACCCTTTAGTATGCCAATTACAGGAAAAATATACTTAAAAAAAGAGGCAAATAAAAAATAATCAATAATCTAAATCATAAATTCAAGGGGAATATATATTTAAAGATGATAAATTCTCTAGTGGCTATTTTAAGGCTATTAAATAAAATTACAACTTTTTCACTGGCAACTATCTAACATATAAAGTCATTAATTTCTTTAAAGCAGATATTGTTAAGATTACAAATTATCAAGTGGCAATATATTATGTTTCCTTTAACATAATATAAAAAAAAATGATAATAATAAGTAAATAGAGATAAATTATTCTCTGTTCATTGTCTTAGATACACTAAAGGTAATTCGAGAATGTTTAAAATATTGAAGGGATACATGTTTGCAAACAGAGGAACGGAAAGAACAAAAAAAAAAAAAAAAAAAAAAAAATTATGTGTTCTGAAGAAAACCATGAATCACTTCAGTTTTACCACATTTAAGCTTGTCAACCCGATAGATAACAAAGGATGAAAAAATAACCTAACGCATTTCACAATTTCCCAACCAAATTATATATGCATAGCTTCGGGATCTTGGGATCATAAATCGTCTCCTGGCTAATCGGCGCCATTAATTCTGGAGCCTAGGCTAATCGATTCTGCTTGAATTAGTTATCTGGAGTTGTCTTACCTTTTTTCTACTTTTTCGCTATTGATTCCAATCAAATTCGGGAGATTGGTTAAACTAAAAGTGACGAAAATGAGCAAATATTTTCTTTGATTTATCTTCAAGTTATTATTTGATAGATGAATTGAAGTTTCCTCTGTTGTTCTGTGTTTAATAAATAATTCATTTTATAGTCTCCCTTCTAAAGGTAGGAGATACGATGGTCAAAATATTTTATGCCTGTTAGACCCGCTCCTCCGCTCCCAAAGACGGAGGTTGCAAACCAGTCAAGAGGGGAAAGGTCGCGTGGTATCCGAGGGGGTGAAACCAGGAGAGAGACGGAACAGGAAGTGTACGAGAGAGATAAGGACGAGGGACGACGAGCGAAGGTGGTGTGGTTCGCCATGAACTAGATAGTGATTCACTTTTATGTTTTATATTTTAATCCGTTACTGTAAATATGTAAATAATATAATAATCTAGAATATGATGGGTTCCTGTATTTATCTCTACGCAAGCCGGCTTCCTGGCATAGGGGTAGCGCTTCTTCCCCGTGATCTGGGAGTCCTGGGTTCGAGTCCCGGTTCGGGTATGGTTGTTCTTCACATGTTCTGTCTGTGAGATGCGTGAATGTGCCCCACTTTAAAAAGGGGTTGTGCAAGCGAATGTGATGCGTGAGTAGCTAATGCGTACTCTTGGCCCTAGTTGGCGCTACTAAAACAAGAGACGCTCCCTCGGCTTAAAATCCCTGACTTCATCAGCGAGCTTGTCCATGGCAAGTGCCATTATAAACAACAACAACAACAATTTCTACGCAATCAACACGATTGAACCGGGCGATTATTAAGATTGAACTGGATAAATGATCACTCAGGCCAAGACGTAGAATAGGGCCAGCCGTTATTGGAATACCCACGAGAAATACACGTTGGATGTATAAGGGAATTTTACTAAGCCTAGAAAAAAAATTTTGTACTTCTAGAGTATCAGAATTTCACTCCTTCATTAGTAATTTACGCGATGTCGGAGGTCCTGGCTTCAGAAAAGAGGATTTCAGGTTCGATACCTGATTCCACTGAAGAATCATCGTGTAAGCGGGTTCGGTGAACGTTAAACCCGTTGGGGCCGAACGTCCTCCTATTGGTGTGGTGTGGAACTTTGGAGAGAGGGAGTACCAGCTCAGGTGTCGTCCTCGTCATCTGACTGCAGTTCAAAATTACGAGGTCTGTCCTAAAATAACCATAGTGTTACTTCAAAACAGGACGTTAATGTAACTAAACTATAATACGGGTTGCCGAAGTAATGACAGCTTTTATTGCCATGCTTAAAAATTGGGTGTATATGTAGTTGCTTTTAATAGTTATAATTCCTATTTTAAGGTATCCGACTACGTTAAAAACACTGGTGTTTGACCACATTGGCGAATTCTTCTTTCATTATTATTTCTTGTAGTTCAGGCTTTCCTCTTTCCAAAATAGTATTTTCTAGGAAAAGGAAGGTCTGTCCTATCATCCAGGAGAATTTTAAACAATTTTTTAGCTAAAATATATTTTTAACTTCTATTTTCTCAAACTTTAATTTTTATAAAAATTATCCACCGTTAACATGATATCTCAAAAGATAATAGAGGCATTTACATAAAAATTTCAGCGTGTGTTTTAAATAATGTGGGCAATGAAATGAACCAAAAGTTTTATTGTTGGTGAAATACTTTCATTTATAGGTGTTTTTAGAAAAATTAAGTTGTAAATTTATGAAAAAAATGTATATATACGTACATTTTTACCCATAATTTCTTTGCATCTCAAAATGTTTCTTAGATTTTGGTTCATTTCATTCATCATTATATTCTATAACTTGTGTACAAAGAAAAATAGGATTGCTGCATTACAATTTTGTGTAAAGTGTTAACCGTTTAGGTTAAATTTCATTAAAATTTACTACAGATTTTCCTATTTCTCAAAATATTATATTTCCAAATAATTTTTTTGTATATATAGTGTTTATAATTGACAATACATCTAAAAACCATAAATAGTTTTTAAAATATCCAATTTTTCAAAAATATTGCTTCGAACGTATTCGGCTACCTTAAGTGAAATATTAATTAAAAAAAATTTTTTTTTAGCTGTAACCTCGAAGTTATTGGCTCTGTAAGGAAAATATTTTATATATGGGTAAAAAAATCTAGAAAATTAAGAGAACGTGGCAATTTAGCAAGAAAACAATGTATATTTCTTCATAATATTAAGCCCGACGCCTTTAAAATAATACACATGCTCATTACCAGATAAAGAAAGCAAAGAAAAAGAAAAATATACATGCAGAAAACAACACATTATTTCAATTTTACCATTTTACCATGCTACAATCTTCCAGAAAATAAAGAATGGAACATATTTTAATCGATTTCACAATTTCCCAGCCAAAATATCTATGCATAACTTAGGAATCATTAATCATTTCTAGCTAATAGGAACCATTAATTCTGAAGCTGAGACTTATCAATTCTACTTGAATAATTATTGGAATCACCTTATAATTTTTCCTCTTAATTATTGATTTCCATGAAGTTGGCGAGATTCATAGAGGAGTTGGCGACGAATAAAGTAAATAATTTCTACTCTTTTTTTTTTTTTTAATTTTCAGAAAAAATTAATGATTATTAGTGTGTAGTGAATTTGATAGTGGAAGATGTTTTGGACTACAATCTGATTACCGTTTTGTATAGAATATTTTTGAATCATAAAACATTTCAATGCTGGGAAATGGTTTGTAACGGGAAACTGAAATAATTATCACAATCTATCATATAGCTGGTAATTATTTAGGGAAGATTATTTGGCGATACCCATGCTGAATTCTTCTTACAGTTGCTCAGATGAATCTGTAGTTAAGTTTTATATATTAATGCAAATTAAATAATTTCAGTAAACATGGAAAAGAATATATTACAGAAAAAAATAAAGATATGCATAAATTTGCAGAATATAAATACAAACTTGCTATCAAATAAAGGAATTTAATTTTCTTTGCTTTATCCATTTTAAACAATAAAAGATCTCGTGTATAATTGGAATAAAATCTCATCCTCTTTATGAGGTTTTTTCGCAGTTAATTTGAAATATATAAATGCTACAACCAAAGTTCAGAGAAAAAAACTTAATGAAATGTAATTATACATGTTATTTTAAGTTTTAGGCATCGAATCTCGTAAGTGTGAGCATACTGCTGACGTGAATATTACATATACTGACTCTTTTTTTTGCATTTCATATGCTGAAAAGAGATGTAACTTTAATTTCTGTCCTTTAACTTTTTTTTTTTTTTTTGCAATGCCTGAGAATAGTCTATTCAAATTAACGTGTTAACCCTTTCTAGGGCCGTGGGAAGTTTGCTTCCCACCAAATTTATCAATCTTTGTATGAAATTATGTAGGTTGGCATAAGTTGTGACCAATTTTTTTAGTAAGTTAGAAACTTAGATGCTTCAGTTCTTTATCTCACACAAAATGATGTGTCTTGATTTGTTAATTAATTATTAATTAACCAAATTAATTAATTAATCAAATTAAATTTTTCTAATAAACGAAATGAATCCCTTTTCTTATTCTAATTTCAAGCCTAAAAATATTTTAACATAATATGACTAGAAAAAAATGGCCCTTTAAAGGGTTAAATCTAATTTATACATACTTTTATTTTACATTGTAGTAAAATATAAATTTTTAATCAAAGACCAGTTATTGTAATAACTTGGGCAAAACAATTAAATTAACTGAAGAACACAGCAAAAATCATGTAAATCTACAATAGTTGAGTTAAAATTTAAAAAAAAGAAACTGAAAAGAAAAATTAATTTTCCCTATAAATATTCATTTTGCCCAACATTTATTAATAACTTTATTTTAAAAAGTACATTAGAAATACACAAATTACGATACTGCATCCTAATTTGCAGTTATATTAGTTCCCCATCTGTATGTACTGGTATTGCTCCGACTTATCTCCTTGTAAATTAGCTTAACTTGTTCTTCTTCACTACTAACATTACGATTTTCGGGAAAACGATCTGAGTGGCTAAAAATTTAACGTACCTTTAATTTAAAATTAACCTCGATGTTCCTGGACCTATTTTGCTGCTACTTATAGTGCTCTCTTCTATTACATTCAATTGCATAATGTTTGTTATTTATTATTTAAAATAAATTATCAGCTTTGTGGAAAATCAAAAAAGTTCCTGAATACAAAATGACTGTCAAAATTAATACTTTAAATTATCTTATATTTGCTATTGTGAATTTGGTTCAGCTGTATTTTTGTGCCATCCCTGTGGTACCTCAAATGCTAGCCTACTTACAGAAAGTAAAGATATTCTATAACATCGTCCATATTCATTCTCTAAATCACACTAAATGCCTTGAAAGCTTTCCAATGACCATTAGGACTCTATGCGCCTAGGGAGTCTAGAGTTGTTTATTGTAGAAATGTGTGTTAATACACACTGGAGGGAGATGTGTAGATATATAACCGAAGGCTGTGATAATATACTAATGCATTATAGGATAATCCATATATAGTCTTCCACATAATGTAATAGGCCTAATAGAAATTTCTGAATTCAATTTACAAATTCAAAAATAATTTAATTAATTTGAAATATCGTGTTATTTATTTTCAGTCTGCTCATTTTAATTTGCTAAAATAATTTTCAGATTATTTCATTCATAATTGAAAATATATCGACGAATCTATTAATAATTTATTTAATTTAATTTTGATGTCTTCGCACGTGAACGAATAAGAACCCAATAACTGAGACAATTAAAATCGCTGATATAAAATACATTTTAAAGAATTTTGAATAAAGTTATTAAAATTAGAAGATAATTAGTGATGATAACGTAAAAAAAAATTACAATACTAAAAAAATATTTACTAAAAACTAAGAAAATTTACAATACTAAAAAAAAAATATATATAAATTTACTAAAAATATGAAAATTTTTACAATGCTAAATACTAAAGATTTTTTCTTTAGTATCTGTTATATTATATCTACCTCTCCATAGGAAATTCAGCTAGAAACACAAGAAGATATAAAATATTTTGGACGATTTTTAAATCGGGCACACAATGTCGCATAGCATTGTTTTTTAATAAAACACCATATATTGTCATGTTAAAATTAAAGTAGGTTAACATGTTTTCACATTTGAGTTTATGTATATGCAATGGCCAAGGTAAAGCACAGACGAAAGGGAAATATATAATTTGACAAACATCATCTCACTCTATTTATAATCTATCTTTAACACCAGATTTAATTTGAGAATCTCGGAATTCTTGTCTTCGAATTTTTCCGTGAGCACACACTCCACTTTATTATAACTGATGAGCAGTAAATCTAAATGAACGAATCAAAGCGGAATTTAATTTTTCCAGCTAATGAAATGAATCCTCAATCAGTGAAAAATGGATGAGCCATATCTATTTTTCTTCGGCAGACATAAATAGAAAATAGCGTCATTAAATTCTAACGAAGTTAATCCATGAAATGCGGTGTTGGGTTATGTCGGCTAATAAAATAACACAACCATCTTCCTCGTAATTAGAATAATTAATCCTACTTTGCCAAAGCGCTTAATCTTTATGATGTGCGGGAGAAAAAAAACTCAGCAATTGCGCTCCTGATTTGGTTTTCTTGTTCTGCAGAATACTTTCGAAACAGAAAATTGTCGATGCGAAAGACCTAATTATTTTCAATCGATGTTGTTAAAAGGGATTAATTAAGATTTATGTTGCGAGGAATGCGGTGTTTTTTCGTTCGATCGTCACCATCCAGGAGCATGCAAATCAAAAATTCATTTCCATCTTGCGATCGATGATTGCGAGAATCTATTCTACTTCACTTTTCTGATATTAATACGTTTTCTGCGTATTGAGATACGGTTAACTCGTATCGAGTGTGTTTTAATCGGTGGTTTGAAAAATACATTATTGGTGCGTTTTGTCAGGTTTAAAGTTTTAGTGAGCACTCTCGAAAAATATTGTTTCTTATCAATTTATGAAATATTCCTATAATATATTATAATCTCCAAATAAATGGACTTGATTGGTATTGTTAATACTTTTCTTTCCCCTTATATCTAATAGCTTCCCCTTCTTATCTAGTAACATAATCGGACTATATACAGATGACTGTTTTGGACTGATAGTTTAACAAATTCTACTAATTAAAATGCTGTTGAGGAATATTTCCATATTCTGTTATTCATTTGTAACATATACAATTATAAGTTGAAATTTCAGAAATTTGTAGACTGATTCCGTTAATTTCATATTTTTCAACAAGAAGGTGAAATTTTAAATAAATGTATGCCATATTAATATTTTAACATACAGAAAATATTATATTTCAGATGAACAAGTTGGTCGCCAAAGGGAATAGTATTTTATATCTTGAAATGAGGGAAAGAGTTCTTTTTATGCAGTATGATTAGCTTTAAACGTGTCCCAAAAGGACGCTGACATTGCCGAAAATAGGAAAATACTTGTAAGTCACTAACTATTGGGATCTTGACGAAGAAATTTCATATTGCTTTCATTTTCCATAGAGAAATTGGGTCGTAAGAGAAAAGATTGTCTCGTTGATCCTTGACTTTTTGTTTCTCTTATTAAAAACCATATTATATGTTGTTATGAATTTGTAAAAAAATTACTCTTAAGTTTCCTGATAAGAAATATAATTTCATAGATGACGTAATGGGTTTTGAATGGATGCAAAGTGAATGATCCATGGCCTTTGGCGAGATTTGGCAATTTGGCGATGAAGTTGTTGATTTTATTTCAAAAATAAAAAACACCGAATATTCGAAAATCTGATCGATATCTTAAATTGAGTTCAACGTTTGGTCTAGAAGTATCTTTGTCCTATCATGGACCTATCATGGAATTGACATAGAATAGAAGTCAATTAATAATAATGGATTCAATTCAGTTGAGTAGTAATAGAAGTCTCTCTCGGCTGTTCGTAGTTCCTCCGTTGTTAAATACAGAATTTTTACTTAAATGCTGTTTACTGCAAGTGTTATTTTTGTGAGTATTTCAGCTGTGTTTTGCTATTGCATACTTGTATTTTAATGCAGAATAAAGCTTCTTTATTCGTTATTGTCTCTGCTTGACCCTTTTGCCGTACAGGTCACTAACTTTTTTTAGATTTCTTTTTTCTATAACAATACATTTATTTTAAATAATAATGAGAGGCGCGAAAAAAATAGAATAAAACAATAATTTGAGAAGTGACATGGC
The DNA here is from genome assembly GCF_947563725.1 of Argiope bruennichi. Taxonomy (NCBI): domain Eukaryota; kingdom Metazoa; phylum Arthropoda; class Arachnida; order Araneae; family Araneidae; genus Argiope; species Argiope bruennichi. Next base: position 122,966,079 of record NC_079154.1, on the reverse strand, counting down.
AGTTTAAGGATCGAATAGAGAAATCTTAAGCATTTAATCATAGAATAGTTGAACCAGATCGAAAAATAAAACTGCCATATACTGTACATCTCATAATAAGATTAACTCTCTTTAAAAACCATTGAAAATTTTATGATCGACTCTATTGATCATCATTTGGTGTATGCGTATGGCTCACCATAATGAAGGTTTTTTTGAACTTGTTTAAAAATAAACAACGCAATAATTTTTAATTGTGTTACATTACATGTTAATTAAGCAAACGAGTTAAAATTTTCGCTAACATTATGTATTTTTATTCACACAAAAGAAATATTTCAGCTAAATTTCTTATTTTGCCATTCCATTACAATTTTATCAGAAAATCAGTTGGTTTGCTTACACCATTCATTTTCCTTTCTTTTGAATTTTGTGCAAAAAAAAGAGAGAGAGAGAGAAAAAAACGTAGAAGACTTTTAAAATGCATCACTAAATAAAGATACACTAAAACTACGACAACTTTAAATATTGTATCAGTTAGGCTTAATGAATCTTTAATTAAAATTTAATTATACTGATAAGAATCAAACATTCTTCCTTTTTGCGGGCTTTAAATATTTGATAAGCACTTATTTCAAAGAAACCAACTGAATGAAAGAATTTTATATTTTTTTTCGATGGACAATAATTAATCTCAAAATTATGTCTTTCAAAAATAGTTTGTATTTGATTTGAACAACATACATCGTTCTACAATCAATTACGTTTCTATTCCCATTTTCGTTCAATTGTTCAAATTGTAAGCATAAATCTTTATAATTCCAAAAGTTTTAACATTTGATATGCATATAAATGTTAATTGTATACTACTAATGCTAAACATTATTATTAACATAAAGGCTATTATATTAAAAATTCATCGCATAATACGTGATAAAGAATTTGAAGTTTTGTATACATATTCATAGGTTATCAGAAAATTGGTAATCAGAATTTTCATGAATATCTAATAATTCATCTTGTGATAGAACTCAATAAAATTCTTGAGAGGCAATTAAAAAATCAAAAAGAAACTATACAAACGATATCAACTGCGTGGTAAGTTCAAGAAATTACTTAAAAGTAAAGTTTTACTTCACACGTACATATCGTCATTTGGTTTACACGGTATTCCGGATACTTCGGCAAAAGCTAATTACTTTCAAAAGTAGAGGGAATGTTATGACACCGAGAGACAAAAATTTATTTTGCATTTAATGAAAAATAATTATTGTTCTGAATTTTTTTAAACCTATGTTATTTAAATACTTATTTACTTAAATTATATAGCACTTATGTCCACGATTACAATGAACATCATATCTAGATATTGATATCAGCTTGTCAGATAGATAGCTGTATTTGGAAATATAAGAATAAGAAATAACATAAAAATTCATAATTAAATATCAATCACATCAATTTTAGTATCCAACAAAAATTACTAATGAATCATAATTATAATTTAACATTTTGTATTTTTTAAAGCTCAAACTAAAAGTTTTCTAAAATTAATGTAATGCGCATGATTTTTCGAAATATTAAATTGATTTATTGTTACCAGATTTCTATCTCTTATTGACTTTTGGATCGATGCTCTCATATTAATGATTTCCATTTCTTTCTTAGACAGAGTAAAAATATTGAAAAGTAATTAATTACAAAACTTAATACTTTATAAAACTTTTGCCATTAATTTTGATGCATTTTTTTTGACGAATGATTTTTTGTAATATTCCTTGGAAGACATTTTAAGGATAAACTTCAAGGATTAAAACATTCAAAAAAGTTATTTTGACAGGCCAAAATGTTGAAACTGTAATCTCTTTTAAACTTAATTTCTAAAAAATTGTGTTTAAAAGTATTCTAGGTTCTCGTAAAGTAAAATGATGAATTGCTATCTATTCTGAACTGTATCACAGGTAAATGAAATTGAATAAAAAATATCACAGATAATCATAGATATTTTTAAAATTTTGTTACATATGTGATAATTTTATTTCATGGATATATTAATATTAAAAATTAGTTAAATGTATTTCTATATTAATCAATTGTTTAAAATATTTGTGAAGTAAAATATTTCTTAAATGAAAATCATTGCTTCATAAAACAATATATTCTGCTACATTTATTTTCATGGTCTATCTCAATACAAAAATTTTTTAGTTGATCAAAATTTTGTTCAAATGCATAGAACCGGATCTGAGAAATTTCGAAAAATAAATGCCAAATTTTATATTAACATTTCTAAAATATTTTATGAAAATAAAATTTAATTGTTGAAAAACTTACATTCTTGATAATATATGCTACACTATACTTTTTACACAATCAAATTTTTCAATTAATCAAAGTAGCCGCAAGGTTTTTTTAAAAAATATTTTCTTACAATCTTATAAATTTTTTTACTATTTCATAAGAGATTAAATCTTCACATACTTTCTGTATTGAATTCCTGCTTTCTAAGCACTTTTAAAATGCTTCCATCAAAATTCTTCAGAAATCTGTTTCTTTCAAATTTTTCCCTTTAGATTCTACATGAATTAAATAGTGAAATTCTATTAGACCCAAATGCTATTGAAATATTTATTAAATTTTTTGATTTATTACAAAGCATTTATCCTTTTATTAAACGCATATTTTGAACTATACTGTTTAAAAAAGAATTAATACTTAAAATATTGATTTTTGAAGAATTTCGATGACTGAATGGAATGAATAAGTATTTATTAACAAATGTTGAAAATAGAAATTGTAAAGTCTTAAAACTTCCAAATAAGATCTAGAAATTAGCTAAATCTTTATAGCATGGCACTAGATTTTTTTAATTACACAAAAAGAAATTTATATATATATATATATATATATATATATATATATATATATATATATAATGATATTTTAAAATCTAAATTAAATCAGAATTTCCTAATATTTATTTTAAATTAGCACGCATTAATTTCATTTTAAAATGTTCTCTTATTTCCTGATTTTGTTATGACTTTTTATTTAATTGTTTTTAACACGCGTTTTTGAAAAACTAATGATTTTAACATTTTCTCACTCTTCGAGGGGAGGTATAAAAACCCCTAACTACAATCATTTAATGATACCTAATATTCCCTTTCTTAAGTATACATACGTCAAAGAAATCCCTAACAAAATGTCTTGCTACAATTATTGAATGAAATTTTTTTTGTCACTTTGCTCTTGTATCGACATGTAAACTGAAGTCAATTTTATCATCGCCCCTTTTTTGCGTACATTATGACTCCTGCAGTGAAAAAAAAATCAAAGTTATAATTTGAAAAGTTTCTTATTTTCGGCTACGCATCTGAAAAATTCCATTTATTATGTTTATATTAATTTTCATTTATTTATGGTTATTATTCAATTAATTAATTTATTTATATTTATTAATTAATTATCAAGTTTATTTATTTTAAAATAAATATTTAAAAATTATTTTAAAATAATCAGTTGACTAATGAATGAACAGTAATATATGCATATTACTGTTCGTTCATTAGTCAACTGACAAAATATGCAAAATTTTCGGTAAATTTTGCAGATTTAAGCTGGAAGGATATTTGTGTTATCCAATGTTAACCCTTATCGTGAAAAGATTGCTTTTTATTGAAGAAAAGCAAAAAAAAAATGTATATAGGTAGCTTATTTTATATTATATATATTTTTTATATTTTATATTTATATATATATATATTTTATATTTTTATATTTTATATATATTTTTATTTTATAGTGGTAGTATATTTTTATAAAGTTGTATGTATGATATACTATACAAAATGAACATAAGGGTTAAGAATGTGATGACAATTAGATTTGATATTTCGTCAACGCTTTGGCCCTTGTAGCCCGACTTAATATCCAGGTATCCTGATGATATTGGGGTCATCTTATAAGCATTCTCTTGCTCTTTCAAAATATGTGCTTATTTTATGTGTAGATTAGTCAAAAATGTTACAAATTAGATTTTTCTGCCGATTAGTAACATATTTATTTTATCCGCTACAATTTATAAGCGATAAGAAATTCGATTGTTAGGAATACTTTTTTATAACTCTTCTTCCTTTTAGCAGAAAACTCACCTTGAAAGCTAAATTTTAAAAAAAAGTATTTTTTATACTATAATTTAATAACCTCATAACTCATGATTATGAGTTTATTTTGTATATTTATATATTCTGTTAATGAAACATTAGAAATGCCATCCTATGTTTAATAATAACATTGTTAGAATTCGTTATTTTCTTGTATCTTACTCTTATTAAGTTATCTATTTTATAGATTTTTATAGTTTATATAGTCTTACTGATAGCATTGCCTTTTTTTATGTAACCAGATTTCAGCAATAACAAATAATGATTCTATTGAAATGTAGTTTTATAATAAAAATTTACCGAGTAGTGTAAATTAACTCTTTTGCTAGAAACCAATTTTAAATCAAACAGCCAGAAAATAGAATTTTTTGCATATTAAATCTCGTTACAAGTGCGTTAAAAATAACGTAATATTTCAAAATACTTCTAGCTTGTTCAGTATTGAAGCGCATAGTAATATTTCAAACAGTGGATATGCCACTTACATACAATGAATATTTATATTATGCATATTTCAGACTTATTTAGAAAATGTGAGTACTTATTTTATCTTAGTAAGTGAAATTGTGTAACATTTTTTTCGAGGAAAGAAATCTAGAAAAAGAAACTGCAAGACAAAAAACATCGAAATTTCATAATTCCATATCGAAATCCATATTTCCTAAATAACAAAAATAGCTCATAATCAAATTTTATTTAATTCTTTAGGTTTCAATAATGTAAGCAATAAATCAAAACATATTTTTCTTATATTAATTATTATAATCATTTGCTACAACGCTCTTGGGAGAATTTTGGAATTGAAAAAGTTTTTTGTCAGTATGCCCATAATCAAAATGTAAATTTCTTTTGCAATGTAATGGAAATTTAAGAATAATTATTCAAAAGTGAAGAAAAACGTAAAAATCAATGAAAAAAAAAGATGATGTAGCCGGAAACTAGCAATGTTATAAAAGAAATTATTATGATTCGTCTCAGTTAAAACGACTTAAAAGCACTTACTTAAGCACAACAAATATAAATTTAAAACCAAAATAAACAAAATATTTCCAAAAGGCGACATATTAAAACATTGATTTTATTTAAAATTCAAGATACACAAATTTTTAATTAATGAAAATCCAATTTAATCACGGTTTTTGGTTCTGCATTATTTATTATAAATAATGATTTCATTTCTTTTGTATGAATCCTTATTAGTTCATTCGGATATATACTGAACCATTTTTGGTAATAGCTAAAATTCAGCAGATTCTGGAAGAGCGAAATAAGGCAACATGGCCATAATATAAGCAGTGCCTTTAGACATCAATAACGGTCTTTGTTTATTCAGCACGGAAATATTTTATGCTCATACTTCGGGAAAATGCATTCGCCCTGCGTAACGGAGATAAGCTCCCTTGCAAATAGTCTTCGATCTGCCGATTTCTCTTGAGCAAACAATTCGCGTCTGAAAAGACAATGGAATAAATGTTATGCCAGCACCATAACCGGTTTATTGACAGAATCGGATGAGGGAATGCAATAATTGGCTCTGATGGCGGAAATATTTTCGGAAGGGAAAGAATTGACTGCAGTTGTGAAAAGATTGTTTTGTAGACTACTGTGAATGGTAAGACGGTATCTGTTCTTATTTGATAGAAATATGGAAACAAAGGATGTTTATGGATAGTAATATGAAATCTTCTACTGACTGACTACATTGGGAATAGCTCCGTATTGCATTACATAAAATTTGATTTGAAATTTGAATAATAAATTCCATATTATTTACATCAAAATTGAATTGGGGGACATAAAAGTGTTTGTTTATACACAAAAACGATTAGTAATAAATTTAGCAACAATAAAGCAAGCTAAAAAGTGCAAAATGATGCAAATAATTGCGAATCAATAATCAATAAAAATAATCAGTTCTTTTTCTCAGATTATTTATTTCCGTGTGAAACACGGTCCATGATAAAGTTATTCTTTGAAGATTTAATTCTATAAAAAGTTTAAAATAAAAAATGATTAATTAATAAAAAGAAATAAAAAAGTTAAAAATTAATTCCCAGCATAGAGGGAGAAGATATTAATAATTAAAAGAATAATAATATTCTAAAAATTAAGACAGTATTTTTTTTTTTTTTGTAACGGAATGGGTATTTTTTGTTACATTATTTACAACAAATGCCACTACTCTTTTCAGCAATATTAGTGAGGAGCATTAAATAATTATATACTTCAGATATATTAATGTTTTATAAAATGTCCAATGTGTCTTTATTCCTCAAGGAAACTGGGCTTTCAGGTTCGTGACCCAATTCCACCGAAGAAGTGTCGTGTAAGCGAATCTGGTGCACGTTAAATCCATCCGTGCCAAACGTACTCCTTTTGGTGTGGTGTGGTGTGGTGTGGTATGGTATGGAGAGGGGGGGGCAGTTCAGGTGTCGTCCTCGTCATCTGACCGCGGTTCAAAATTTCGAGGTCCGTCCCAAAATATCCCTAGTGTTGCTTTAAAACGGGACGTTAATATAACTAAATTAATCTTCAAGGAAACTACATGAAGATTGTGTTAGGAGCATTAATTAATAATTCTGTCAATATGACATTCATGCAATATCATATAATTCAGTTTTGGTTATTTCAATAAAAAATCTGACATGAATAATCTCATTAATTTTTTTTTCTTTAGTTGGATCAAGTTTAATGAAAAATTCTAAATTTTAAATCTCGGAAATAATGTTTTCCATTGTGCGTCCCATAATGCAAATAATATGTTGATTATTAAAATCTTTATTTCACAAAACATACATTATCCTTAGTATATGAAATAAGTTTTTTGTAAAAAATGGTAAACATGCATATGGTTCTATAAATTTTAAATAAATACCTGCCTGCTTTCCATTATATGTGCTTTATATCTAAAAGCTCATTTCTCAAATTTGAATCATTTAATTCAGACCTATGCAATCTGTATTTAAAATTTTATAACCTTATAGAGTTTGATATTTAAATTTAAACACTTTGATTTTAATTTTTAAATACCAAAAAAAAAAAAATTTCGACAGTGTTATTTGAATTCTAAAATCTTCAAAATTCTCTAGGGCCCAGATGAATTATTTTATATTTTGTTTGAAGATAATATAGCTAAATATAAAGATGATAAATAGAGTGATTTATTTTACAGAGGTTTAAATAGGTATACTTCGATGTTTCTGTAGAATATTTTCCTTCAATCATATAAAATTTACAAAGACACTGAAACCATGTCAAATCAGTTTCATTACAATTTTGATCATCAAAAATAGAACTTAATTCTCAGAATGATGTTGGCCATTTTTTATTTTCGAAGAAAGAACATGTTATAAATTCATGGCTGATTGATGACAAATCATCAAGCAACTATCATAAGTGCACATGTTATTTAGAAAGAAATTGGAATAAAATTACTGCTGATTATATAACAAAATTCCGTGGTTATATTATAATCAGAGGGTGTCCAATAAAGTCCTCCTACCTCACATTAACTTGAGAATGACGTCAGTTATTGCTCCAGACTTGGAATTTAGGCATAAAATGGCTATGAGGTTAGTTACATCGCTAGGTGGCGGCAAGTTTTAATATTCTATTCCCGAAAGCGTGGAGATAAGGAAACGTCAATTAAAAAATTGTAGAACTTTTTTCGATTTAGTACGAAAATACAACAACACTTAGAATACAATAATGTTGAGAACAACACTCGTAAAAAACATGTTTGCTTAGACACAATTTTCCATACATCTTGTTCAGAAATTTCTTCGGATTTTCAAAATATATGCAGGTAAAAATTATTTAAATAATGAAATAGGAAGTTCCTACCTTTATTTCCCGGGGAAGAGCCTGCTCAATTCTTTGATATCCAACTGCAAATAAAATCCATTAGTATAATTCACTCGACTACATAGAAAGGCGCTGATGAGTGTTCTTTCGAGAAATATGCAATGGCACACAAAAAATGAATAATAAACACATAAAACCAGCGAGAAGAGAAAAAGAAAACATTGCGCATTAAGACTAAGTACAGTTCACAGTTTTAGTCTCGGTTTCACGCCTTCTGCCGGAGAAATTCTGCTCTGGAAGCAAAAACAGAAAAAAGCACGTGGTAGTTCGCTTTCAACATCTGTGATGTAACAACTCGCAAGCCGGCGTCTTTGCATAGGGGTAGATCATCTTCCCCGTGATCTGGGCGTCCTGGGTTCGAATCTCGGTTCGGGCATGGTTGTTCTTTATCTGTGTTCTATTTGTAAGGTGTGTGAATGTTCCCCCCTGTAAAAAGGGGTTGTGGAAGCGAATGTGTGAGTTTCATCTTCATATGAGCTATAAGTCAGACTTCTGCCCTCGGGTGCTCAGGGGTCTTTACCCTCAGAAGCTATTGCACCCCATTTCCGTGGTAACGCGGACACGACGTCCGCGTAACCACGGAACTCGCTACAGCAGGATTACAGATTATTTTTTGAACAATAAATGTCAATCGGATGGTGTACAGTATTTTGAGCATCGAAAATAAAAGTATCTACTGATAACTAGTTCTGTTTTATTGCTAATGTTTTTTTGTTTGTTACTAAGTGCTGAAAATCGCCACTAAGCAAATGCGCATTTTACACATTTTGTTCTTATCTTTATTGCACTTAAAATGTCTTTAAGTACCAAATTGAGAAAGTTTCTATAAATCTGAAATTTATTATTTTTACTCGTGCTTTGCACTGTTATCGATATTGTAATGCTGATTCTATTGCTTCCTGTCAGGTAGCGCTGTAACTGATCCCATCGTGTATAGTGAGGTCACTTTACTATATTTAGCCGTTTTCAAGTTAATGTCGGGGTCGATGAACTTCATAGTCACCCTGTATATTCCGAACTTATATTAAAATGAACAAGCACTTATACATAAAACATGTGAAGTTATAGAGGTTTATTTCACGTTAAAACACCATATAACAGTCATTTTAAATTGCATATTTTTTACACAAAACTTACTTGTGTCACCTTAAATTATTCTTTTTTTTTCATGAAATCTATGTCAAAATAATTGCTCTTGCTTTTTATATGATGCATATTGTTAAGGAAGATCGGCAACTGGCTCAATAACGAATAAAGACGTTTCATTTTCCAAGAAAACTTGCAATCGCAGAAGCAAAATGGAGACGAAATGTATACAAAACGGCCCTTTCAAAAAACAATAGACCAAAGCAGCAAATCATTACTAAGTTATTGTAAGGAAAAAAAGCATTGAAAAAAAAAACTTCCTCAAGTACTCCCCTGAACTCAACTCAACGACTCCTGTTTAGTTTTGCCTCTCATGTTTTATATTTTCCGTGATAAAGTGAAGAAGCTTCTAGAAAGATGCCGTAACTTCGCTCCTGATCAATATATCACTCAAATTCGAGTTGTTTCGTTTTTGTCGTCAAAAGGTCGTCAGGCCTAGAAGTTAATGACCTGACTTCCATTCAGCATCCATTAAAACCATTTGTGAAATTCTGCTATTTTTCATGAAAGTGACTGCAAAGCTAAGTAAAATCACAAATTCGAAGCATTACTCATTTAAAGGAAACAATGGTAAAAATAATTTGTATTTTAAAGTTAACTAATTAATAATTGAAATACTAATTTTGAGATCCAATATTAACATCTGTGAAAGATTCCAAGCATCTTTAATAATAAAAGATACCGTGAACTGACACATGTTACTAAGTGATGAAATGATGATGAATAAATTTCCTAATTAACACTTACATTAGAGCGTAATTGTTGCCGATCAAAGCGTATGTCTTGATTATGAATAAAATGTATTGATTATAATTAATTTTATTGTATGCATATATATGTAGAATATATTTTAAAACGATTTACTCTCTACTAATCGCATGAAAAGTCTCAGTTAAACTTATAAAAACAAAAGACAGGCACTATCAAAACAGTTTAACAAATTTTATCATAATTTGAAGCATTCTGATAAAAATGTCTGGACAGTGAACGAATAAACGTTCTAAACATGTTTTAAAGCTTTTAATAAATAAAATTTAAGAAATCATATCTGTAAAGATCGTAAATGTAAGGTATATTATGGAAATTTTATATTCTGTGTGAAGAGATATTAAAAGTATATTTGTGAAATTTTGTCTACAGTTATCATGGATCGTTAAAATGACAACTGTAGACAAAATTAAAGTCGTTAAAATCGTTTTCTGCAACTCCAATAAACATACCCTATAAAATCAAACTAAAAACTGTATAAAGTTATTGGCAAAATTAAAGTTTAAATTTTAAATTTAAATATCTGAAATGAAAAATTTATTATAAATATTTTGAATACTTAGCAAAGACCTTTGCTTTCCTATTCACAATTGCGAGCAGATTTTAAAATCTATATTAAATTTCCCTTCTTGAATGGAATGTCTATATTATAGTTATTAGTAACTTACATTTATATTTAAGGCGAAAATACAAACACATGCAATAGAACAACAGTAAAGACATGAAAGATAAACTCATATTTATCATATTAGATGACAGCTATTCGAGATACACATTTTTATCACAGCTCTCCCGATAAATATAAATCGCATATAGATACTTTTTGTTGAATTAAATCTTTTAAATATTGCCTGAAAAAAAGTTTTTTAAAAATTCATTAAATTTTCGAAGCATAGACAACTACAGTTTTCATTTGCAGTAACACAAACTAGATGATTTTATACTCATAATTATTTTACATTCGTTGCGACTTAGAATAATGTTTTTCATTGCTTTCATTTAAATGCTTAGACAATTTTTCATTGCATTTCTAAAAAGCGTTTGTATCTTCATCTTGTAGCTACCCAAGCTGGAGAATTTTTGGCGAGGTTTTGAAAATTTGGCATTATTTTATAATGATTGGTAAAAAACTGACACTAAATCATACAGAGTATCAATCTTATCTCAGATTCATAAGCATTATTTTAATTATAATAAAAAGATTTTATTCTTCACTGAGTATTATTTAAAGTATTCAATGAAGATTTTATTGGGCTGCCATTTTCTATCAACCTGAACTCATATATTATATTGCTCTAAAACCATTTTCCTTTCAGGCACGGATAGAAATCGTTTTGTTCCTTTTTCATCTTTCTGATGTCTTTGCTCGGCGTTTTATTTAGCATTTGCTAGCAGATTAACCTGTCTTCCTTGCATAGTTTTCTGAAAACTTCTATTTGCCTTTGTTTCAAAATCTGTCCGATTTTCTCTGTTCTGCTATTCGGATATTCTTTTTGTAACTGAAAATATATCGAAGTAAGCACGTTTCTTGGAAGATATGATCCAAAACTCTATTTCGCTTGACAGTTGTAAGTGCAGGAAGAGACGGTAGGAGATCAGAAACGCTGCGATATTAGTTTATTTGTTTTGATAAAGATATGAAAAAAAGTATTTAGAACAAATAAAATGTTTTCAAAACTAAATACTGCAACATAATATATTGCTGAACAAGACATCAAAATACAAATAAATAAATTCAAAAACAAATAAACTGAAACTGGGAAACATGATTTATTGACTCTTAGGACAATAATCTGTTTGAAAATAAAATATCATCTACCATGATAAAAATAAGAAAGATAAATAAAATCTCGTTATTATTTCAGGGGAAAAGTATTTCATCGAGCCTTAAAAATTACTTAGGTTAGGTAACTTCAAAAAATTAGTTAGGTTAGTTAACTACAAAATACACTAATTTTAGGAAGTATTGTTTGATTTAAAAAAAATTAAGTTGTAGTTCTCTACTATGAATATTTGTGAAAAACAGATAAAAATGCATTATAAAAGGTAGAATTTTACACTTAGCAGTAAATAACCAAGTAATAATTCGTATTAATTTTAGTATTTTTTTTTTTTTTTGCGCTAGCTCATAACTGGGCCATATTTGGTACCGATAATATTATAGACCCATGTATCGATACTAAAATTATATATCGATATATATTATATATCGATGCACGCGAATGAGATAATTTATATATATACAAGATAATCGGCAAAATAATTTTAAACCCTTTAAAATTAAAATAACTTTTCGTATTGTCGGAGAAGTAACGTGCACCTCTAATAAAATGACTATGTTGAATTTATTGAGATCGGTTGCCATGCACCTAGCGGCAAAATAAGAAACAAAAATAACTAAAAAAAAAAGCCAAAAGTCCAGTAAGAAAAATGTATAATTAAACCATAGTAAAAATACAGAAGAAAAGTTTCATGGTGTTATATGTAAAATTGGCGAAGATATTTGTGATTAAAATACTGAACTTGCCATGACTTGAAAAAGATTTTTCCTAAACTGAAAAAGTACGAAGTGTAATTTCAGCAAAGATAAAAAAAGTAAGCAAAGAAATTAAGTCTAAAAAATGCTCTTAGAATATAATACAGAATAATGTGTTTTTTAATTTTTGAGTGAAACCTTTTTCATGTCACAAATAGTTCAAAATTTTAATCGCAAATATCTCCCTCCCCAAATTTTGCAGAAAACTCTATGAAACTTTCCCAGTGCTTTTATTATGGTATTATGTATATTTTTGTATTTCGACTTTTTGGACAATCTCCAATCTTGTATATTTCGCTACTAGGGGCGTTGTAAAACCTGTTTTAGAAAATTCAGTAGAATCATTTTACTATAGATACACGTTACTTCCTTGGCTATACGAGACATCATTTTGAATCTAAATGATTTAAAAGACTTTACCAGGTTAGTTGTCAAGATTACTTTTACTCAATAGAGTAGTAAGACCTTTACTACTCTCTCAATTTACCCGTACAGTCCCAATCTATGGAAGCTCTATATGGTGTGAGATAGATGCCTCCAATCTATGGACATCCTATAGAGTGTTCTTAGATTGGAAGCATAGGTAGCTAACTAATGAGCGAAATGAAACCAAATATTATATACAGAAAGTAGAATGCATAAGCCGATAAATTCTGTAAAAGAAAAAAATGTCGATGCCAATACACAAAGGTGGGGAAAATGTAATCCTAATCCTTAGTGAAAGAATATTTTCAGCGAGTTTTGCACCACGTATCACTAATTTGCGTATGCGCATTTTTTTATCAAATTGAATCAATTACATCATAAGATGTGAAAATTCATTAATCGAATTTCATTAATGAGATTTCTCATTATTAATTCCATAAATCCCATTTTGATTGCACTGAAATATCCTTACTATTAGAACATATGCATTATTTTCATTCTAGTTATTAGTTTTTGCTGCAGATGCTTCTAAATAGGGACAGCTGTTTTACATTCATCCTATATATAGATTTTACTAGCCGTGCACACCAATTAAATATTGAGATTTTTTAAAAATTGAGTTTTTTTTTTAATAAGTAGACTCTGATCTATATCTGTAAAGATAATATTTGCAGGGATAAAAATGAAGTAATTTGAAAAAAGAAAGAGGCTGTATTGGTGAAGTAAGTTGAAGACAATCAACTATATAAGAAGCGGTATAATTTTACCTTTCAAAATGTTTATAGGAGCCAAACACTTAATTTTATGTCATTGAGAAAAGTGCCTAAATTCTTCGCTGATATGCGCTACTTTAAAACTGAAACTGTAAAAGAAAAATAATCCAAAGGCCTATTTAAAAACACTTAGATAAAAATGGTATTTGATGAAGCTTAAGATGTTCAAAGCTGTATATTTTTTAAAGATTTATTTTAAATTTGAATATTTAAAGAAGAAGTTGGCAATATACTATCGCAGCAAAGATGAAAATATATAATATAGTTATAAAATATACCGTAACATACCTGGGCAAAAATATGGTATTATGAAACAAAAAGTGCAATTAGATCGAAAAAAAAAACACTTGAAAACGAACATTCTCTAATTTCATTTTTTGTGAATCTACTTTAAGTAAAATATTTATACAGAAAAAAAAATTGTTTACTCTTCAGAGTTTCAGTTGGATTTCAGAGAATTGATATAACAGAAAAAATGACAGATTAGTTATATTAACGCCTCATTTAAAGCAACACTAGAGCTATTTTGGGACGAACCTCGTAATTTTGAACCGTGGTCAGATGACGAGGACGACAGTTGAGCTGGCACCCCCTCTGCACATAACACCACACTAACCGGAGGACGTTTGGCCTTGACGGATTTATAGCGAAACAGATACCCTTACACGGCGGTTCTTCAGTGGAATGGGGTCTCGAACCTGAAACCCTAGGAATCACCAGCCGAAACCTTTCCACCAGGCCACCACGGTCCTAAAAAAATCTAACAGAATTAAAAGTATGTGTAAAGAAATAAAAAAAATGCATTTTTGACCTCATTTAAATTTTTTTTTTTTGTTTTAATAAATGAAATTATCCAATCATGTATTGCTGATATGACGTGATTTTCAGATAAAATTTGAATTTATAGTGAGTTATTAAACTGTCATATTATATCGAAAGTGGAAGTGCACACTCTTGAATAGATATGACAAGTACACCTGTCATACAAATACATAAAGTATTTCTTTTGATTTGACATCCGACAACAAAAAGCCATGTATTACAGTCCCCAATTTTAACATTATACAGACATAAACTATGCTAAATTCTATTCAATGCAACAAATAATATTATAATGCTGTGTGATAACTATATCATATGCATAGTTCTCATTCTGTATTGCAATTCCGAATACATTATACTAGCTCATGAAACTCAGTCATTTTCATGAATACTATCTTTCATTAGCTCGAATCTACATGATCTGAAGACTATCTTCTATCTATTCTTGAAAATTAACACATAGATTAGGAAGTTATTCTAGTATCTGGTGGTATACAGTCCTTAGCCACCCATCATTGGAACAGGGTAACATCCTCATCCTGTATATATCCTATCCAAGTTTCAACTGAGCGTTAACCCACTGAACAGCCATCCAGTCTCTTTATATGGAAGAAAGATGATATGTAAGTTCAATATATAATATATATTGATCATGTAATGATCAATATAGTAAATTGACTCAAATTTGAGTTCCCAGAAGTAATTCGTGAAACCACATTGAACTCTTAGTGATATCTATACTTATAATAAAGCTCAATGTGTGTGTGTGTGTGTGTGTGTGTGTGTGTGTGTGTGTGTGTGTGTGTGTGTGTGTTGGCGCTCTACAGGCCAGGTCATTTGACATACAGCTACCAAATTTGGTACATGTATACCTTAGAGGTCGGGAATGTGCACCTGGGGTCCCTTTTTTTGAATTTTTAATTAGAATTTTAATTATTAATTAAAAACTAACTTTCCCGCCAAAAGAATCTTCTATTTTCCCCACCGCCAACTTTCCCGCCAAAAAAATGTTCCATTTTCTCCACCGCCAAATGAGTAAGACTTCAGCTTTTTTTTCTCCCAACAGTAATAAGGCTAGGGTCAACATTTTACGGCGGATTATTTCAAACGATTCTGTTTATTTTCTTAATGTTTTATGCATTTAAAATTAAACATTGTTAATTAATCCATGTTTCAGATTCATTCTGAAGTACTTTTGAATTAAAATAACACAGAATAAAGGAAATTAAAAATGTATAATTTGCATAGCGTTACCCCAACTGGCGTAGAAAAATTCACGCATTTGCGTTACCCAACTGGCGAAGAAAATTCACGCATGCGCATTGTTCTGATTGTTGTCATGACAACCACTATCAACGGATGATTTAAATTATTTTTAGGTTAGTTGCATGCTTTTGTAAGTAAATCGTATTTATGTTAGTTATATATTTTTTGTATATGCTTACAGTTTTAAGTACATCATTTTTTAAGTAGTTTTCTTAAACCTGTTTTCGACCGAATATTTTAAACGATTCATTTTATTGTCTTAGTGTTTGATGTATTTAAAATGAAACATTGTTAATGAATCGATCTGCTCATGAAGAATCTGAGAAAATTTTGTTGACAAATTCTTGAGATATTACATAAATTAAGAAAGATATTCTTTAGTGCCCATAAAGTTTAAACGCTCAGTGACTCTGTTATCAGTAATCATATTATAAAAAAATGCTTTGTTTCAGTAAAAATTATTATTATATTAATTGCAGATTAATTCTTTCCATTTTAATTTAAAGCATAAATTCAAAGAGAGGTAACAGAAAATGAGAGAGATACATATTACGTTATGACTGAAGGCCTTTATAATATTATGAGTGAATTATATGACTATCAAAATTTGAAGTTTTAATATATTTTGATGAAGAATCTATTAAAGTTGGAATTGCGTAAAACATTTAATTATTAAAATTTAAACGAACATTAAGATTGGCGAACCGACTGGTCGCCAAAGGCGGCTAGTATTAAATAAATTAATCTCCGTAGGGAGATATAGGCCATTAAGAATTTCTACTATCTTATGTGGATTCTTGTGATTTCGATTTGATTGTTAGATTGAATCGCATTACAACTGCTTTCAAGCTTGTAGATCCGCAATGCGTATTTTATGATTCTTTAGATCGAGATGGAAAAAGGTTTTTAAAGAATATGCAATATAATCAATTTATTTGGTTGATTTTTTTTTAAGAATTTCTTCTTGTTCTTTTTTCTTCTTTTTTATGTCATTTCACTATGTAAAGTCGATTTTATTGCAAAGAGTTATATAAAGGTCTTATAATGGTTTTTGCGGACGTCCTGGCATAGGGGTAGCGTGTATTCCCAGTGGTCTGGGCGTCCTGGGCTCGAGTCCCGGTTCGGGCATGGTTGTTCTTCATCTGTTCTATCTGTGAGACGTGTGAATATGCCCCCCCTGTAAAAAGGGGTTGTGAAAGCGAATGTGATGCGTGAGTAGCTAAGACGTACTCTTGGCCCTAGTTGGAGCTACTAAAAACAGGAGACGCTCCTTTGGCTTAAAATCGTTGACTTCGTCATCGAACTTGTCCATGGCAAGTGTCATTATAAACAACAACAGCAATAGTGGTTTTTACTCTTAGTATAAACTAAATTGAGTAGCGCGACAGCCCATGTGGGCCAAGGCCTACAGTGCCCATATCTGCTTTCTTGACACTGGTCCCTGGGGAGCAAGGCATGTGACCCGGTTAGGTGATCAACCTAAGGCGAAAAACTTCATATAAATTCCAAAATTTACTTTTATTTAAGATATTAAATCTGCGTTTATTGCAAATAAAGTGCGATTTGATGGAAGATTTTATTTAAATTTTGATTATTGGGGTTATTACGATAGTTAAATATTTCCGATTAGGTGAGAATCTCTACTGATGTTTTTTACTTTCACATTTATGTAATATATCGAAAGTATAGTAATCGTCAAAAAATTCGAATTCGAGATTTTGACGAATTTCCAACGTTTTAGGCCATCATAAGTTCAAAAACCCATTTTTGAAAAATATCCATCTGTCTGTTTGTGACAAAGATAACTCAAAAACGCTTTGATCTAGATATCTGAAATTTGGTGTGCCGTCTTTATACCGAATTTGAAGATTTTTATCAAATTATGAGTAAATTCTGTTCAGAGGAAGTCCGTCTGGCTGGTTGTTCGAATATAAGTTAACACAATAATTTCAAAACGATGAGAGCTCGAAAAATAATATTCGGTATACAGCTTTAACATTTATAGCGCAAACATCTGCCAAATGTGGAGCCAAATCCGACAATGTCTTTCGGTCTATACATGCAGAAATGTATAAACGATATAATTCAAAACCTAATGACGTAAATATATTGTGATTACAAGAACAGTTTTGTGTCAATTTTTTTCAATCGGTTGAGAAAAACCTGTGTAAAAAACCTATGTAAAAACCTGTGTAAACTCAAATTTTGGATAATATTAACCCATTTCAGGGATTAATCGCCAAGAAGTAGTTAGCCAAGATTGATAAGATAGTTTCAGTAAAAATGCTTAATTAAAGTCAAAAGTTAATAATGCGTAGCTATTGTACGCCGTGCCATACAAGGTGGTGACAAGTTTAGTAGAAATACGAGAAAGCTTTAAGGAAAAAACTCCTCTGGTTTACTATGTCGAAAATTATACTTCGAATATATTGACTTGAGTAAATACAATAATAAATGCTATTTTCCGGTAGGTATTGTAGCGGTTTGCGATAAGCGAGGATAGAACTTGGGACTGTATGGTTCGCAGCTGAGTAACATGACCACAATACAAAAGCAATCGCTCATGTTGCGCAGCTGTTAACTGACTTAAAAGCTTTCACCACAGTATTGACATTAAAATTTTAGCGCTGTACATTAAAATCCATAATAGTGTTTGAAAACTGTACAGAAAATGAGATTAAGGCATCAAACTAGTATTTATCAGTGAAAAGTTATTTCAAAGAAAAAATATTTCATACATTTCATTTTTCATCAACTCATTGATATAACATTCAGCTCAGACTTTCTAGGGATAGAATATTAAGATAAGATGTTCTTCGGTTCCTCTCTTCAATTTGCAATACTCCTTGGGGCCTTTTACGAGAAAATTGCTCATTTCCACACTCAGGACACGTATACACGATTTGTTGAAGTGCCTGGCTGAGGATTGGGAAGGCATTCGTATTCCTGGGACCCTTGCGGTAGAGATCACTGACTCTCAGTTGGATACGGAATGAAGAAAATTGCAAGAGCCCGTAACAACCGATTTTGAATGAAAAGTTTTTGCAATACATAAAATTATTCATATGTCTTTCCTGAACTTGGAACGTGGAATACGTATTTTTTAAAATATAGATTTGAAAGTAATTTTTGAAAGAATGTATCTACAAGTCTTTTGAATGCTGAATAGGTATACATGGAATTTTGTTCCTTTAATCTTAATTTTTATCTTATTTTATAATCTTAACTCTTAGTATAATTAAAGATGTTGTTTTTTATATCAATGCAACTGAAAAAAATTCAATGCAGGAAAAGTTAAATAGTAGGAAAAGTCAATGAGAAATGAAATAGCATATTTAACGTGTTTGGAACTGCTAGCACTTTTGATATTTCACCAGTCTTATTGGAGTATGATAAAATGGAACTCAAAAATAAAATAGGTTTGAAGTTTTAAATCAAATGATCTGGAAAAAAATTTCCAGAACTCTGAAGTAAAATAAGTTTAAAGTTTTAAATCAAATGATCTGGAAAAGAAATTTTTAAAAATCATACTATATTTCATTTATTTTGCATACATAAGTTTTAGTGTTATTATAGGAATGTTATCAGAATAGTGATTTCCCCCCAAATCCTATAGATAATTTTCTAATTAAAATATAAATTGATGTCTGAGTTTAAAATATATAGTATATGTTTACAATGTTATGGAAACAAAAAGTAACCAAATACAAATTACAAATTATTCCATTTAAATTCTCAGAATGTACAGCCACTGCTCTATTAAAAAGCATTTTTGTAAAAAAAAATCTAATCTTTTTTTTCTAAGATATTCTTTTAGTATATAAGGGACATTATACATCGATTTGAATGGAAGAGATAAATTTAATTTTTTAAATGAAGATAAAAATAATGAGGGAAAATGTATGAAATGGAAGATACATATATTAAACAAAGAAAGACACAGAAAGAAAATCAATAACATGGGAACAGAATAATAAAATATTTTGTTAAATGCGGAATACTTGTGGAACATCTATCAACGATAAAATTAAATTAAATTCATTATGAAAAAATATATTTACCCTTTATTAAGGGGCCAATTTTAAATGTACCATTGTCATCTTTTAGATATTTCCAATGCACATCATCAACATTTAAAACATACCGTTTATAAAGATTACCATTAAATTAATCCAAGAACATCCAAGAAATTTCGACACACACACACACACACACACACACACACACACACACACACACACACACACACACACACACACACACACACACACGCACACACACACACACACACACACACACACACACACACACACACATGACATCTGAGGTCTTTTTGAATCAGCAATACAAGCGGTGGAAAACTTAACATTCATTGATATTTCATAACAAAGTTCAACATTTCCTCTAAAACATAGAATCTAAGTAAATGGATTGACCCTATATCGGAAAATGAGGTCATTCGGACTTCCTTACCGCAGCTTTGTGGATGCTTAGGATTTAATTGGATTTTATGGCTGACGCATGGTTATGGAGGCTTAACAGCAGCTCAGGATTGTTACTCTCTAAACGCTGGCGCTGGTGTTTAGAATGAGAGGTATTTGAAGAGGAAACTGAAATGGGTTCACTTGGCTGCAGTAATTTTAAATATACCGTAAAAGCTTCATTTTTTAAAGAAAATTATAATTGAATATTAATAGAACCTAGCACTGGAAATAAAATCAGTTATATTTCAATGGTAAAAATTGGAATATATGATAAAATCTTTTTCATTTTTTAGAAGGCCATTTTTAATTGAGGATTATAAAAATGTTATTCCATTTCTTGTAATTTAAATCTATTATTTTATTATTTTTTGTCCTCATTTCTCTTGGTAGATTGAACAACATTACATCCTTTATTGAAAATAGTTTTTTTGTGTAAAACAATTTTTGAATATTCATAAAGGAACAATTTTTATTTTATAAACTTTATATTTTCAACTTAATTAATGTAGTGTATGCTAAATGTTTGTCTTAAAGAGATAAGATTAACGAATAGTTAACATTTGTAAGGAAATTAGACAAATACTACTATGGCTAGTTTCCCCCAAACCTGTCCCACATTCTCTTAAATGAAGACGTTTTCCATGAAAATGCTTTCCATGGAATTGGCGTACAATAGCTATAAAATATTAACTTTTGGCATAAATTTTGAATTTGTGCTCTATCTATCGTGTCATTTTTGGCGATGTTTTTTTGTTATTAATTCTTGGCATGAGGTTAATAGTATCCAGAAACCGAATATGTGTTTTAGACGTGTTTTTCCCAAGCCATTAAATCAAAACTTCAGCCGAAAGCTATAGCTACTTCTAGTTAATGCGTTAAATTATATTCAAATAGCCGAACAGACAAAAAACGTCCTCCAAACGGATTTAATTCAAAATTAGATAGAAATCTACACATTTGTTGTAAAGTCCGTATGCTAAATTTCATTGTTCTAGCTCAAGGCATTTTTTTATTTTCTTTGTCACAGACAGACCAACGGACATTTTTTTAAATGGGTTTTTCGAACTCAGAAAGATTTGTCAAAATTTCGAGCTTTTTGACGATTACAATATTTTCTCTATAATATGTTAGTAGGTGAAAAAAAGGGGTGGTGAGAGAAGGTGAAAAAAATGCAAATAAAGACAAATGCATCTTTCAAAAATTGTAAAAATGTGCAATTAAAATATTTTCTTACCATTGCTCAAAATTTCTCAAATTGTGTTTTTTCTTTAATATTTGAAAAATTCCATTAGATTTTTAATTTTTTTTAAAAAGAAAATCCTTTAATTAAATTTTGTGATAATATAAAATTAGTAGTTTTATTTTTTAAAGATTTTTTTTTAATTTGGAGTTTGATGTTTATATTTTTTAGATATGGTTTTCACAGAATTTATAAAATGATATAAACTGATCAAATTTTAGTTTCTTTTTTCCTTACTAAAGTAGAAATAAAAAGTTTATAGCTACTTTAAGTAGTTTACAACGAAAGTTCAGAAAAATTTTTTGACTAAAATAAATTTAAGATGTTTCTAATGGTTTATTAAACAAACATCTTTTTTTATGTATCATTTTGTTATCAAGGCAAATACTCCACTTCAAGAATTCTTCGCAAGTTTCTTACTGAGTTTTAAATAATATTTGCATGCTTTATAACAATTCCATGGCCACCTGCTATCTAAATTTCCTGTTAAAATCGAAAGCATAAAAATTAAAAAAAAGTTATTAGTTCACTCATGCAGTGGAAATTATCGGAATTAAACAGAAGAGATATAAAGAAGAGAGTATCGAGATATTTTTTATCTTGCGAAAGAAGTTTTTTTTTTTTAATCGTAAATTTGTTATCGTCTGTCAGTGTAATATTGAAAATTTTCAAATTTCCAATTTTCTAAATAGATAGTGTGAGCAACATTGATAATATTGAAAGCAATTATTTAGTCCTGCCAACCGTCTTGGATGAAATGTAATCTCTTGAGAAAAACTTTGTATTTTAAATTATATTCGTACAAAAGCTCTTATAGTTTTTTTAATAGTTAAATGGTTTTGCGAAATGCCAAAATTAATTGATAAATAAATTTTTTTAAAAATTCGCCAAGTTGCTGTGGTTACGGGGCTTTGTGAAGATATTTTTTATGTATGCCTACAAATAAGGCAAGTTTTATTTTTCGATGCTTACAGAAACGGAAAGGGGGTGAAGAATAGGTGACTTCGACGATGTAGCTAATAGGACGGGATTTCCTATAAAGCAAAAAATTGCTAAACTAGTTCACAAATTATGACTGGAGAACTCTATTGAAGTGTTTCTCCATGCTGAAAACAAACAAACAAAAACAATTAATGAAGTATCTACGAGTCAATATCTTTCATATGAATAAAAATTGGTGAAATCAATATAATGGTTGTGGCCGGAGAATTCAACAGATGTTTTTTCTATAGAGAATGCATAGTAAAATAATGTTTTTTTTTTTTTTTTTTTTTTTTTTTTTTTTTTTTTTTTGCATTTTTCTTTAAAATAAAGAGTGAATGGATGTATACGCCCACAGATCAGCAGATATGTAGAAGTCATATTAATTAAAGTTTTAATTAAATCATCATTTTTATTTAATCATTAATTTTTAATTAAAAATGAATATTGACGGAAAGGGACTAATATGGACATGGGGCTCTGGGGAAGATCATTTTTGCAATATCGAAAATTGACATCATTTTGAATCTAACATACTGATTTTTTAGAACAGTGCAGAACATACTTATTATTGAAATATATAGAAAGAAGAACATCACATGGATAGTAAGAACATCAAACTGACGATGAAGTAAAATAAATTTATTTATTTTTTCAGGTCAATTAACCACGAAATAAAATGCTTTTTTTTTATTTAAACAATGCTTTTAGATTTATTGTCTCGAGATTTGCCACTTATATATTATTTATTCTAATTATTAATCTAGATAATATTATTTATTTATATATTTAAACTTAAATTTTATATAATGCGATGTAGCCATCATATTGTAAAGAGTATTAAATGAATGATCAATTAAGTGTTAAATCAATTAATTAGTGTTAAAAGAGTAAATCGTTTGGATCATTGAGGGAGTTAATGTAGTCTCAGTTTAAAAGATGTTGTTATTTTGAATAACAAACGTATTTTGTTCCAATACTTTTGGATGAACCTTACCAATTTTCTTTTGAACAAGTTTATGAATATTTGTATGAAATATTCCAAACATTTCAAAGCATATTTTTAGATACATTTGCAAGAAACCAATTTCATATTTTGAGATTTTATGGATGGAAAAGAATGCATGTTTCCTTTTCAGTATTCTATTGATCTTCTTAATTAGATACTGAGCTCCCAGCTTCCAGGGATAAAATGTTACTAAGGAGCACGTAAGGTTTCCTAGTGTTATTTGTCATTCTCTCGGCTGCGCGAACTTTCATTCAATTTACAATGCTCCTTGAGAACTTTTTACGCTGGATTTGTTCATTTCTTTAGGCGGGGCACGTATCAACAAATCCTTCAAGTGCCTGGCTGAAGTTTCAGAGGCCATCCGTGCATTTGGGTCCTCTGCACTTCAAATTTTTGATACGTTGTCAGATGGAAAAGAAAAAGGGCGAAAAGCCTGGACAGGCCATTTTGAATTGGGAATATTCTTCCCACAAAAAGATCATGAATGTATACTTAAGAAAACTCTCAAATTTGGTTCCATTGGAATGTATGAATCTGAAATTTTGTAGTTCTCTTTATTTGTTTTTGGAAATGTTTCAGCAAATATGGAATCAGCTGCCTCCTTTAAAATTTAATTTTAATATACTTGATTTTTGGATAAAAGGGCAGAAGTTCGTAGTTTTTTACAAATTTTTTTAACTATTCTAGAATAGTTCAAATCTGCAAAAATTGCTAATTTAAATTAAAATTTATTATAAAAGTCATATGTTTTGGTTTTTTTAGAAAGAGGAAACTTTGGTTTTATAAATTGAAAGTCACTATATTCTTCTTTTTCCATTGTTCTTTTAGATTTTATCATGTTTTATGTTCAACTTTTTGGGGCACATGGTAAAACTGCATATATGGCTATGGCATCTAGGTATAATTATGAATAATTTCTAAAAATTCATTTAATATAGAATAAATAACTTTATAGCTGAAATAAGCATGTTTCAGTTGAAATATACAAAAACATGCTTATTGTTAACAAGTTTATTGTATATTAATTATAGTTCTTCCAATACTTTAAATACATTATATAAAATTTAATTCTGAATGAGTTTAAGAAATGCTGGTCTTAATAAAATTTCTTATTTTATATTCATATCAGTTTCTTTGGAACTTTCACATTTAAATATTCTTATTTTCATTTTAAACGCTTCAAAAAATTTAAGAATAAAATAATTTAAAAAACATAAATTTACATATATATATATATATATAGAAAGCGATTGATTATGCATATGGTGGTCATATAATGTTTTTGATTAACTGTATCAATCAATAGTTTTAAATTTTTTTTCAATTAAAAAATATTTTTGTATTTTCCGAAATGAAACTGAAATAAAGTTATCATTGATCAGCTAAAATATATCAAAACTTTCTTATGGTGAATAGATTTTAAAATAAAATCATAAACGTTAATATAATTTTATAGACACAGAAAATGAACAATAATAAATATTTCTCGAACTATAATAGAAAAGAATAAATATTCTATTCACCATTACATTAATTTGATTAATTTCACTTAAAATAAGATTTCTTCGAAAGATGTTTAAAAACAATAAATTGAAGTAAAAGAAATTATCTTAACCGAAAAATAAAACGATCATGTACTTGATTTTTATAACGCCCATGAAAATAAATGAGGGTGGCATCAATTCAAAAGCGATTAATTTTCTCGCGATCTGAATGTATTTTGCAATCATCGTTAGAGAAAATTCTATATTTATCTTTACTTAGGGAAAACTATAAAACAAATGAAATCCTTCGAAACACTCAGCAGTAAAGAAGTATGAAAAGCATTACTTCTAAAGCATTGAATTTTAGAGAGAATAAAACTGAAAAAACTGTCATTAAGTACTTATATTTTACTGCAAGTTTTGATTTTTAATCTACTACATTTCTAACAATTCAATTTCAGATTCATTAATCGTAGAAGTTAATGAGCTTTCAGAATAAAATAAGAATTTTTTTTTAAAAAAATTTGGAATAGTTTTTCCTATAAAAGATTCATTGAAATTTATTGAATATTTAGAAAATGATCTCTATGTGTTGCAGAGGCATACAGTAATGGATAATTGCTTTGCATCAATTTGTATTCCTGAAAAATGAAATTTGAAATTTCATTTGCAATTCTTTTCTTTATTTAAGATTACTAGAAAAATAAACTTTTGTATAAGTCTAATCATAAGGTAATGAAGTAATACATTTCAGTGTGAAGTTACCCTACAGATGGAAATTCTATACATACTTTCCTTCTTTTTTTTCGATACAATGCAATTGCAAAATTAATATGCTGGAATATTAGGTGTATTTATTGATAACCAAGGAGCATCACATATTAAAAAAACAAACAATGTATTTACTGGGTTTCCGCTATTCATTCCTATCCTTAAAATCCACATGATTCTGAATGTTTCGACCAAAGACGGTCAACCCCTTACTGTACTTGGGTCAAAATTTAAAAGATATCTACAATATAAAAGTTAAAACTACATATAATATCTTTCACGTCTAGCTATCCTACTTTTGTAATTATAGTGTTAATTTATATTTGAACAGCCGGATGGACAGAATTCCTCTGAATAAATTTTGTTCAAAGTTTAATAAAATCTACAAATTCAGTGTAAAGTCTGTATTTCAAATTTCATATATCTAACGTGCTACCTTGCTTACATATAGACAAATGCCAAAAAATGTATTTTTCGAATTCGTAAAGATCTAAACCGTGTAGAATCTTCGAATTCTCGAGTTGGAATTTTTGATGATTACAATACTGTCTTTAAACTTCGTAAATGAGAAACTAAAACATTCCATTTTATAATGGCTTTTAACTACAAAAGTCTAGTAAATTCATTTTTTATGCTGAATTTTTTACATATAAATGTTGAATTAAAAAATGAAAAATCCTTGGTACAAATAAATAATTATGTATATATAGCAATTTCAGAATAATTTATTACAGAATATTTTATTAAAGCAATTAAATTTCATTTGCACAGTAAAGCAATTTAGACACTAATTTTTGTTTTTCTTTCTACCAAATAAATAAAATTGATTCATGATATAAAATAGGACATAGGACATGGCTATTCAAGACAGTTTTGCAAATAATCGTACTAATATAAGGTGGGAATACTAAAGAAACCACTTCAAACTACTGATTCCTCACACTTGAAGTAAAGAACAATTGTGAAGACAAATACTTCATTTTAGTAGTAAATAATCTCTTCAGTAAGAATTAGATCATGATTTAGACTAAGGTTTTCCAGTTGGTCTTCAAAATTATTGAAGATTTAATTAATCTTCGTCAGGAAATAGTCAGGACGATCATGTATGGAAGTAACTCATCATGCTTGATGAGTTACTTCCCTACATTCCATTAAACATACCAAATGTCACTGTAGACACCTTACATCTTTTAATTCGCTGAAAACTAAACAAAAAAGTCATCATGTAGCTTCATACCAGTTAAGGAAGGAATAAAATTATACATTATTTCTTATCTAAAGAAGCATAACATGATTTCTAGGTAATAACAGTTGTTCGCTTTCAGAAGCGGGAACTTGGATAGAACCAGTATAGATATATATTAATAGAACCAGTATAGATATATATTGGTTAGAACCAGTATAGAAATGCAAGATAGACGTTTTAGTTTTCTGAATTCAAAGACACTATGCGATATATTTATATTTCAGTTTAATCGAAACCGTTACAATTTGAAAGAATCAAAGCCGTTATAGTTTCAAAGAGGAATAATACATAAATTGTAAATATTAATATAGTAACACATCAACAGTAAAACAAATCAAATGATATATTTTGAATATTCATGGAAAAAAAGTTTAATTTAGTCTTTCCGCCATTTTTGAAAAATTCTTGTAATCGGATTTCGTTTTTTTTTAAAGCGAACACAGTAGCACCTTCCAATTTAATGTAACCAGCATATTTTGACCACGCATCGATCATAAGTTAAGATTCCATCCTCATCATATTATCGGTACATGAGCAGATTTAAACTATGCTTTGTTAGAACATTTTCATTTCCTTAAAATAATTTTAGATTTTGTTGTAAATGTCTGATGAAGGCAGACTGTTTCGATATGAAATTGATGTTCCATTTGTTCTTTAATTCCTAAATTAATTATATATTTTTCTGAAAGAAATTATTCTGCATGCACATGAATTATTATGGCTATAAACTTCATCCTCTTTGTTTGGAATGGTATTTAGATTTTGATCGCTGTATTCAACCATTTCCAGTTAGTATACTTCATTTACGTCTAATTATCTCCCAGTAATCAATATTTTCAGCTATGAGGATCAGATGACGTTTCTCGACTTCAGGGAAAGAAGACGTCTCTATTCTTTTGTGATAAGTTTGAAAGATATTTGCTTTGTGGTTTGCTTGCTAAAAAAAGCTTATCTCAGAAGTTGGCAACTGAATTACAACCATCAGAGCAGGACAAGTTAAATTTACTTTTTTAAAGCAACACTAGGACTATTTTGGGATGGACCTCGTCATTTTGAACTACTGTCAAATGACGAGGACGATACTTGAGCTGGCATCCCCCTCTCACACCGCATCAACGGAAGAACGTTTGGCACGGACGGATTTAACTTGCATCAGACCCGCTTACATGACCATTCTTCAGTGGAATCAGGTCACGAACTTGAAACCCTCCGGTTCCGAAGCTGTGACCTTACCATCAGGCCACCACGGCCTAAATAGAACAGGACAAAGTAATTTGATTAGCACGGACTTTTTTCCCTCTCAATCCAATGACGTTCTTCGATTTGATTGAAAGCAGATGTCTCTATTCTTTTCTTTCAAGTTCGGAAGATACTTGCTTTCAGGCTTGCTTGCTGAAAGGGTGTGTCTCGGAAGATGGTAACTATATTACAACCAACATAGCATAAGAAAATACTTTGATTTATACCGGATTTCTTTCCTCTCGATTCAATGACGTTCTTCGACTTGATGGAAAGCAGATGTGTCTATTCTTTTGTCACAAATTTGAAAGATTCTTGCCTTGAGACGTGCTCGCTGAAAGGGTGTGTTTCAGAAGTTGGTAAGTGGATTACAACCAACAGAGCAGGACAAAAGAATTTGATTAGTACTGGATTGCTTTCCTTTTGACCCAATGACGTTCTTCGACTGGGTGGAAAGCACATTACTTTAATGCATTGTCAAAGAGGTGTAATAAGATAAGGATTCCGTCCTCATAATATTATCGGTTCATGAGCAGATTTAAACTATGTTGTTATCAGATGGTACGCAGATTTCCACACTTTATTAGAGAAGCTTTACTTCCTCCCAAGAATTCTAGATTTGTTTACAAATGGCAGATGAAGGCAGTTTTTTTCAATTTGAAATTGGTGGTAAATTTGAACTTTTGAAAGCTATCTTGAAAGCATGAAATTATTTGTTCTGTCCAAAAGAAATGATCCTGCAAACGAATCCAGAATGAGAATCGCTTTCAAATTCATCATCTTTGTATGATACGATATTGACATTTTGCTAGTTTTGTTCAACAACCTTCAGGTAACATACTTCAGTTATGTTAAGTCTCAGTCAACTGACCGTACTCATCATCTTATTCAACGGAACTAACGGTGATGATGTTTTTCGACTTGACAGAAAGCTCATTTCTCTAGTTGTTTGTCACAACTTTGAAAAATGACTTGACTTAAAACTTGCTCGTTGAAAGTGTGAGTTTCAGAAGTTGATATTTATGTTACAACTAACAGAGCAATGGTATTAGTACTGATTTTCTATCTCTTGCATATAAATATTCAAAGAAGGTCGGTAGAAAAGGTACTATCGCATCAGAATTGGCACTTGTAGAATAAGAATTCCATTTTCTTCCGGCAATCAACTGTATTTTCAACAGAGTTGACAAGAAACCAATGACATTCTTTTGTCTTCATCGACGAGATAGCAATCCTTTCCCTTATCAGTGCTATATCAGACTGGTTTGTTATAACTTTTTAAACAACTATTTCTGCTCTAACATATATGTTGGAGAAGATCTTCTGTAGGAACTATTTAAAAAACTATTGTTTTCGAATATGATAAATGTTGCTTAATTATGATGAAGTGGAACTATTGTCTTCGGGGCAGGTGAAATATTCAGAAGAGGAATTGGAATCTATTTCAAATGGTGTTAGTTCAAGTTCCAAGTCTGAGGGAGCTTTATACAAAGTTATTAATTGGTAAGATGGTTCAATGGGTGGCTGAGGAACTGGGAAATAATAAAGGTCTTCCCCAACGTATATGTTAGAGCAGAAATCGTCCGCCCTGGTGCAACAGATAAAACGGCGGTAAAACCTTCTAAGCCTTTTGAAAAAAAGTCTGCTATTCATCTTTAAAATATCAAGAACTTTTATCTACTAAGAAGCGCAAAAAATCACTCGCCAAGATGCGTCTTTAAAATAATGTCATGTAATTTTTTTTTTACTTCCAACAGTATTGACGCTGTGTTGTGTAAAACAATGTTCAGCTTAGACTTTCTTTGCGGTAACAATGACTGACACAAACATTTTTTTCTATTTAAATTGAAACAAATATGTTACATTGTTATGTTTAATGATATTTTTCATTCTCATTGTTCTATTTTCACGAACAATCGTAGTATTTCTAATAAAAAATAAATTTCCTTTAAAAAAACTTTGAAAATTCTACCAATCAGTTAAATAAGCAAACATGCAGTAGGAAATTCTGAAAATAAATTGAATTTTTTCTTAGACTAATTCAGATTACTGACAAATTAGCTGCGAGATTTTATCATTGATTAATTTGGTATGTGTATATGTGTGTGTCAATGTGTGGTTGCTAATATGTGTATTTTTTCATACGATCTGAAACATTAGTATTATTACTTAAAACAATAGCAAGATGGAATTACATAAAAAAAAACATCATAGTATTTTTAAACTGGTTCAACATCATTTGATAACCAATAAACAGAATTAATTCAAATAAATACTTTTGATTATTTTATTTGTGATTTCGAAAAGTAATCATAAGTGATTTTTTCTGGTATAAATTTGATTTATTATGCAATGACGTTTTCGCTGACTACGAGTTTGTTTCATTGCATTTTGTATATCTAAATATGCAATTATCTTGTCCAGTTAAATAATCAAACATTCTAACATGCCCAGAGTTAAGTTCTTCAAAGGTCTACTAAATTCTCTCATTTAAATTAAGGTTAACGGAATTCAATACCTACTTACAGTTGATTATTTAAAAAATCAGAATTATCAAGCTATGAGACATTATATCACTTTAAACATCTTAAATATAATCAAAATATCTGAAATGCATGAATTAATTGAGGTAGTTGCTCAGGACCTGGAAATAATGTTTAAAAATTTAAATATGTGGTTGCACTGCAATCTTTTGAAGGCTTAAAGAGAAAGCTGAAATGTATCCCATGACTTATAAAGAAACAATTTAACAGTCCTATGAAACACTTCATTGGCATAAAATGTTTCGCTATTCCTATTGAATTCTCATTAATTGGCAAAGAAAATGTGTAATCTAAAATTCTCTTAAGTTGAATTAGTCTTAACTTCAATTATCTTAATTTGAAATACAAAATAATGTTACATAAATTTTGTGAATTGAAAAAAAGCAATCTATTTCTTCACATGTTGCCATTAAAATAATTCTTTAAATTAAAAATTTATACTTCTTATTTCATGGAAATAAAAATGTTTTAAAACATTTTTATATTCTTCTATATCCTGTTAACATTCTAAATTATTTCAGTTTTTTTGAGTTTTTATTATATTGTTGTTTTCTAAATATTCAATATGTGTTCTAAAATACTCTTATCTTTAATTAGAAGTAACATATTTTGAGTTGTTTTAATTTCCAATGTTTAAAACCAATCGCCAAGATAGTTTTTAATTCAATACCTATATTATTAAAACAAAAGTACAAAATGGCAACATTGGGATAATCTCTAACTTTAGGGAATTTTGAATACAATTATATATCCAAATGAATATCCCAAATGGGATTCTTAACGCTTCATTAAGTATGCTAATATTAAAAGAAAATTTTAAGTTTATTTAAAGTAATTGTAATTATATGGTATCATGAAATTCAGATGGAAACAAAACTTTTACCAGCGTAACTATTTCTATTTAAAAAATATTTTAATTCTTACCTGGTATATTACACAAAGGTCATTTCATATTCTGCTTCTATTTTGAAGAAAATAATTTCAACTGCATTCTTTCAAACAAATACTATAAGCTGGATATCTCATAAAATGCATTTTAATTTAATATCTAATGAATTCTTCTCTTACACTCACTCTTAAAAGATTATATTCCAAATACTTTCAAAAAGTATGTATCCCTTCAATCTAAAGTCCCTGGAATTTTTAATATTTAGCAAAGAAGTAAAATAGTGAAAGTTCAATGTTTCATTTTAATGTAAATGTTCGCGAGAAATTCATTAAATTTTTCGATAAGAGCAAGGATTTTATCCCTTTATGGAGAACTTAATTTGGTTTTCTCGATTTAATGAGATTTAAAGTCAAAATTTCGGAGGATTTGATGAAAATGTATTCTTGTCGTTTTTGCCTATTCGTATCATATTTCTATATTTCTGATTACGAAAATTTATCTACTAAATTAAACTCTTAAATATAAAAATCTAAATTTATATTATCTGAAAATAACATGAAAACACGACGAAATATAATATCATAAAATGTTTTAATATAAATAAAGAAAATATTTTCAAACACTAATTTTAATTTGAATGAAAAATTAGTTGTGTTTCATTAAAATATTATCAGGATTCTTCCTTTTTAAACGAATCGTCAGAGAAATTAACGATTAAATAACAATTTATATATTCCTTAATTCATTTTCCTTTACTTTAGTATTAATTGGGCAGATTGATTGATGAATATTGCATATAAAACCTACCACTTCATTTCCTTTATTTCTAGACAAGACAGAAGAAGGAGAACATATATAAAAGCTATTGATGAATAGTAACATCATCAATTATAATATATAACTGTTAGTTTTAAATCAAAATTTTTACATTGATAACATGAAGATGGATATACCGATTTATTCTAAGAAATTTTAATTTTTTTTGTAATCAAAATAATTGTTGGAAAATATCACAACGTTATTTTGTTGTCTGTATTATAAACTATTTATTATATATTTTAAAATTTTTTAAATAGAAAACTATAATTTTTGGATAAAATTAGGTGTTTCATGAGCTGGAGCATAGCGCCGATCATGCTACGTAGCGTGACGCTATGAACGGAAACAGAACACCAGCGTCTTTGTTCTCTCCTTTTCGGAAAAATTAACTAAATTTAATATTTGTAAATTGTTTAAGAAGGTTAGAAGATGATCTTGTAAATGATCGATCTTTACTCTATGTCTCTAATACTTTATGTTTTTTTTATCAGTAGCTTTGGTCTCTATCGCTAAGTTTTTTGCTCTTTATCTTGAGTTTGACTAACGCTCGTTTTGTATAATTGAGTGTATATATATATATATATATATATATATATATATATATATATATATATATATATATATATATATATATATGTGTGTGTGTGTGTGTGTGTGTGTGTGTGTGTGTGTGTGTGTGTGTGTGTGTGTGTGTGTGTGTGTGTGTGTGTGTGTGTTATTTTGGTTGAAGCAGAGTGCAGGTTGTATTTTTAGATGGTTGCATAGACGAGACGTTGTATTTTTAATTCTCTTTAATATCCATCTGGGGAAAGCAATTTATTTACAAGCAGACGCAGCGCGCTACAAAAGCAGAAGTAAAGAAAGAAGCTCGAAACAAATGATCACTAGTTTTATATAACATAGGATTTCTGTCCACGTGCCAATTCAATACACGTGGTGACCTTTGACACCTTTTCAAGGGCACTGAAGGGTTCACTTTCATTTGATACGCTGTACTGATGGCGCATTAGTTTTACAGAGGAATTAATTAAACCGAAAGTGAAATTGGATCACGAAATAAGTGAATAATTTTAGAATGAAGTTACGATGGCTAAATTAAGATAAAGTTTTGGAAATTAATTTTGATTAAATTAAGAGTTTAAGATGTCATTATACACACACACACACACACACACACACACACACACACACACACACACACACACACACACACACACACATACACACACACACACACACACACACACACACACACACACACACACACACACACACACACATATATATATATATAATTGTAAAGCAACTGTATTGAAAAGCTGATCAATTCTTTCTGAAACAGCAAAAATGCTTCAAGCATAGCCCTCGAATAGCGAATCTGAGCATATTTCCTCGTAGTGTACCACCTTGGTGCGTGCTAAAGATATTACACAGTTAAAAAAAAATCATACATTTATATTCAAATGTAAGAGATGTTACTCATTTTCGTGCTTTACTGCAATACTAGCTTATTCTCGTTTTTCAGAACTTCTACGGGGCGATGCTCCAGCTGATGAAATTCTCACAGATTCAAAACGGTGAATGCAATCTTCGCGAAATTTAATCTGTAAAATCCTTTAGGCTTAAATAATATACTTAATAAATGACATACAACCTGTTTTTTTGTTTTATTTTTTTTTTTTAATTTAAAGGGTAGGGCTCCGCAAAGCGATCTAATAGTAAAATTGTATGAAAAAACCAAAGAAAATAAGAAAGCAACTGGAAAAGTATCTCCGAAATTTTCTTATATACTCTCTAACAAACGTTTAAACGCTCTACCTAACCCCTCCCATGGGATCAAATTGAGTGAAAGCTACGAATGCTCATACTTTTAATTTTAGAGTAACTCACATAAGCATCTCATGCTCCATAATAGAGCAAAAAGAAATCTCTATTCTTGCAATAACTGCATATTATTGGCGAAAGAAGAAAAACGCCTATTATCCAGCCATCTTTGATCATTTTATGAAAGGATGCTATTCGCTGGCGTTTAATCAATACATATTTTTTAGAAAATTGAATGTATATTCTGGATATCATTTTTTTCAACTGAATAAAATGGAAGTTTGATACAAAATCACAATAGCACTTACGAGATCTAATACCTCATTCCATTGAATTAAGTCTGTGGTGAAAGCTTATAAGCTAGTTAACAACTACGCTCCCCAGCAATTGCTTTTGCATCGTGGTCATGTTACTGGACTGCGAAACCACAAGGTCCCAGGTTCTTTCCTCGCGCATCACAATCTTCCACAAGTCATTGCCGTTTTGAATTATTGAATTTACATGCATATGAACGTACAGTCCGACAGACTGAGAAATTCTTGATGGATTTTACTCCAAATGTCATACGGATTTTCATTTAATCTGCAATTCCTATATACCATTCTTAATTTATATAGTTATTATCTATTTTTATAGTAGTTATCAAGCTCATTTATACTTGAACAGCAAGATGGACAGACTTCCTTTCAATGGATTTCGAGCAAAGTTCTACGGAAACACTACACATTTGGTCTAAAGTTAATATATTATGTTCCATCCACCTAGTACAAAACCTTTTTGAGTTGTTTTATTCCTAGACATAACTTCAAGTTATCCCTGTTTGTTCAAACTGTATTTTTTTTTTTAACTGGAGGAGACTTAAAATTTGTACATTCGTCAAAATCACAATTTCGAATTACTTATGGATTAATTAATAATTTTATGTACAATACTTTCACTTTGTACAATTCGTATACGAGAAATTTAAAATGATCTGATCATTTGTAAAGGGTTTATTTAATGTACATAATGTACATAAGGGTTTATATAATGTACATGATTAAAAGGGAAATAGACAAAAATGATACTATAAAGCTACTAGGTATATCAATTTCATTATATCATAGTGAATAAATTTTATTCCATTAATGATTAAAATACTTTTCAAAATATTATCCTTCTACTCGAAGCGCTTATTAAACACTGATTCATCAAATTCAAGCTTGTTCAACAAAAGTGTCTCAAAAGGAAAAAGATTTTGCAATAAAAATATTTCGATAATATCGTGCACCATTTGAAAAAGAATATTTAAATTGTCTAGACACAGTTTCAACAAATCTTGTAGATATGTTTTAAAATATTTATCATACAATTCAGAATATTTCTGGTATTTTAGGTTATGCTTTACTCGTAAGTGAATGCTTAGTGTTAAACTAAAAGAAAAGTTATATTTAAAAAGGAATTTGTAGATATATCTTCGTGAACTAAAAGTATCAGGAGCGTTTTGTTTACAGCAGAATGTACATATACAGCAGAAATAATTCACAAATGTTTAACTAGATGTTAACATTTGATAATAAAGACTAGTTTTATATCACTGCCTAAAAATGAATTATTTATAATCACTGAAGAATGTGATTTCAAAAATGGTAAGAGAATGGTGTAATTTCAAGAATGGTGTAATTCAGAAAATAACATACATTAAATTCTGTTTACAAATGCAATTTCTGCTATAAAAACATTTGAAATGCTGAGAACCTTTTAAAGTTATGAGACCGGGAATCAGACTAGACGACTTAAGACTATTACTGTAAAGTTAAATGTTTAAAGGTCGAGAGTTTGTCGTAGATGAATCAGGTTGAAAATTCACATAATAATAAACATATTGATCAGATCATAGAATTGTACTTCGTGATTGTGGTTACATAATAACTGATGTTATTAAAAATATTCCTTCCACTGTTTGTTTATATGAATTAATTTAGAGGTATCATTTATGCTTACTTCATGTCCTAACTTGAGCTATTCTAAAATCTTCAAATTCATTCAGAAACAATGCGTTCAAGCGTCGCGAAAGAATATTTTTAGTTTAATTTTTTTATTTTTCCTATTTAAAATGCTTTGCTGTAGGAGATAAAACTTAGATCTACGTTTTTGGTATAAATACCGCTAAGTGATCAAAAGGATAGAACATAAAATTATGCAAGCTAAAAGACCACGTCATTCTAAAGTCGGAGCAGTTATGACTATTTCTTTTAGAGTCAGGAAGATATACAGTGATTTTTCAATAAACCAATTAAACTACTAGTAAAGAGGCCGGGGTAGCCTGGGTGGTAGAGCGTTGGATTCGCGTCCCTTAGGTTGCGAGTTCGAACCCTGCCGACAAAAGATTCCCCGCGTGCATGGTAGAAGATGCGCGTATAAATCTGCCGTGGTCACAAAGTCCCCCATGCCGAGAGTAATACCACTGAGGGTACTGGATCAGGGTTGATCGTTCTCTGATTCAAGTCTAAATTACGATCGGTGGATGAATGAATGAAGGCCGCCCCGTAACAAGGGTTGTTACGTGTGTGTAGCTATGTCGCTCCTTCGCCCTAGATGGAGCTACTGTAAAAACAAGAGACGCTCCCCCACCGGCTTAAAATCGCTGTCTTCGTAAAAGCGGGCTTGTTCATGGCAAGTGCCGTAAGAAACAACAACTATCAATAAATAAAAAATAATATTTGAATGCTTTGTGGTGTTTGTGTCATTCTTGGATTATAGAGACATAATTCCTAGTATTTGTGCCACGATGATGCAGTGTCTCAATCATTAATTGGTACCATTATTAATAGATATTTATTCACAAAAAATTCAATAAAACTCTTCATAAAAACTCTTTCATTCCCCCCCCTCGCACAACTCTTCACATCATCTGATGTGACTGTTTCTTATTTTTACAGTTAAATTGAATTATCAAGTTCCCAGGCTCTTTAGATACAACAAAAAATTACTAAAATTAACTTAAGACATAAATTGTTTATTATAAAAAACATTCGTAAATCAATTACAGTCAAAAATTACTTCTGACAGAAATGTAATAAATACAGTTCATGAAAATAATATGCTTCCTTTTACATCATTTCTTATGTTTTCTAATCATAGTAAAATAAAAAAATAATAATAATGTCCAGCAATAGAAGGAAATAAACACATAGGACACATACACACACTTTTTAATGTTTGAATGCGTGTCTGCACTTTTTGGTATTACATTTATTCTAACAGCTTTTCCTAATGATAATTGGTGTTTAATGTAAAACAGTCTGAGGAAATTTCCATAAGCATCATTTTCATTTGTTCCTTTGGCATCAATTGGAGATTTTTTGGAAGTCTTCCAACACATTCGTAATTATCAAGCAATATGTTTAGGTCACTTTGCAATCATGGCTTTACTTTTAATTTCCTCATTGTAGCATCTACGAATCTTGTGAATGTTCTTATTATTAAAAGTTGTACAAAATAATATATGTAATGTTGCTACGTGCATTCTTTTGTCATTGTTCTTAGCGTAGTCATACATAAAGATACCTTTCCGATTATCCGTGCTTTATAATCTTTATAATTGCTTCAGCGATTCCCTTGCAGTAAATTTAGACATATTCAACACTACATTATGGATATGTTATGCTTAATAAACTAATTAGTTACGGAAATGTAGTTGTCAGACTTCCCATCTCTAAGCAGAACTGTTATTTTACATTAATTTACGATCAATTTAAATAAATTATCTTTATTTCTTCACAAACCATAACTTTGCATATTTTATTACTATGACTCGATCTGATCCATCCAATATACCTGCATAATAAGTTACTGATTAAAGAGGAAGTCATTCAAATCCTTTGCTTACCGAGCTAACAGTAGTGCTTCGAAACCAGTCAAAAACTGGCGATTCCAGTCAGTTGTTTCAATCCGCTTTTGAGAAGCTGTTTTGACTCACGATCATCTAAATTATTTAAAAGAGAAATCAAACGTTTGCAAGATTTCAGTTGACCAACAGTGCGAATTTAATAGAATTTGGCAATCAGAAGAACCGTCAACTTTTATGGTTGAAATTTAATTGAAGCGGAATGCTTTGCACAAGGAAATTAGAGTTCAGATTTCTGATACTTTGGACACTCTCGGTTAATTCGGTTTTAGGCTGGAAAGCAATTATTGGAACTCACAGGAGACCAGACCTGGGACCGCACTCTGAGCGTTGATCTTTATTGTTGTGAGGATTTTAGAGATGAGATGGCAATGAAGTGAAATCAATTTATTTAACTGGCTGTAAATTAAAATGCCGAACTGCATTGCTATCAGATTTACCTTTAAAACTCATTTGTTCAAAAATTTGTATTAATTATCTACTGGCATTCATTTGAAATATTTCTAAACATTAATTTTAATGAACAAATAATTACCTAATATATATTAACATGGCAATTATTAATTTTTAAAATATAAATTTTTTATATAACGTGTCAAAAATTAGCTATTTTAGAAATTGTCAGAATTAATTTCAGAAATCCTGAAATAAGAAATTAGGGAATATTAATTTTGTTTACGATTTACTTTACTTCAAAGTCTGAATAGAGGTCCCTTTTTAAAACATTTTCTGTAAACTTTTTATCAATGATTCAATCACACTATTCTCTGGGCACTGGTAATCTATCTATAGGATATATTTTTCTTTTATTCTTGAAAAAAAATGAGGATAAGTCTCCAGGAGAAAAAAAATGAATTTGATTATTTTATTGCTTAGATTAATTTTTATACACATTAATTTTTGTATACTTATCATTTCCTCGACTTACAAAGGAAGTCAAATTAAAAAGAAAAAAAATTTATATGTTATGGTTTTGTTCATTATATATATGTGTACATTTTATATTATATATGATATTTTTAAATAAATAGATAGGATTTTTGTCTTGCATACACAATTCTTGAACCTGTTATATTGAAAATAATGCTGAAAAATTTAAATCAAATACACAACTTTTTTTTAAGAATGATTCTATCTTGATAATATTTTGAATATATTTTTTTTTTTGAATTTTAGGATGTTTTGAATATCAAACTAATACAGGATCTTTTAGATTACTGGTAATAATTATATAATTGTTAAATTAAATTGAAAGCATCAAAACCAATTTTAAAACAATTCAGAAGTTGAATTTTATAAAATCATTACGTTGCATCTCTTTTTGAAAATATATTAATATGAAATTCAATATTTTTTAGTTCTTAATCTCTATTTAGTATTAAATACCGTATAATTAAAACCTCTAATTTCTATACATTCTTTTATTTTCTTCCGTTTTATCAGGAAATAAAGGATGTTTTTGGCTATACTTAATTTTATTATTATTTCCTTTTTAGTGCTTTTTAAATACTTGCTTCTGTGAATTTTATTTCTTCATAAATATAAATTTTATTTCTTCATATATTCATAATATTCTTAATAAATATTTATTCATAAATAATAATATAAATTTTCATAAAAAATTTATTTCCTTATGACTTTTTTTATTTTTTTTAGACAAAGACAAACTGATTGATATAGTTTAAGCTATGTAAGTTTAATTAATCCCTTTATGTAATATCGAGAAAATGTGTCCAAATATATGCCATATATTTATATACCATTCTTTAACCTAATGCAAAATAAATTTCTTCATTTGCTCATATAGAGAGATATTAAAATGATAATTACTAGAACTCCGCAAAATACATACCCATTTTGACTAATAATTCATCAACATACATTAAATTACAATAATTTAATCAGTCAGTCCTCAGAAAGTTTGTGACTTAAATCAGTCAACAAAATATGTTATTGAGTTTCAGTTTCCTTATTGATTAAAAGCGGTTTTATAAATGAAATGATTTAATTAATTCTACAAATTGTAATGTCTGGGGAAATGATATTCTTTGAATATGAATTGTGAGTTTTGAGAATTCATTACGCATAATCAGGGCTTAATTTCTGAAGCCTTTGTGCTAAAATGGATTTATTCTCCTTATGGTTATCATGGCAAATAAAATTTATCTAATGAATGTATGTATTATAACACTCACCCAAGAGATATTCCTGATGGAAGAATGGCGCTTTCAGCAGAACATAGAATATATCTATTATGATATTCCCATGAGATGTCTAATATTGGAATCCTGATGAGCAGATAGCTATGGTTCATTGAATTCCCCACTACTGCCAGATGCTTTTTTTCAAGTGGATACTTTCGCATTTCGAATATTTTCATTATCAGATGAGTCTTTCTAGAAAACAAGAAAATATTTTTTTTTAATGGGGAAACATCGTAAATTGGGAAAAGTGCAAAAAATGTCTTCATAAAATTTATTTAACGTATGGCTTATTTTGACATCTTAATTGGTCAGGTAATTTAGAATTCAAATGACAGTAAAATCTAAAGTTTAAAATAATAATAAATAACAAAAACAATATTAGCTATTTTTAGCATTGTATTTTCAGTATTCCATGCATAGAACCGTGCAATAAATAGATAATAAAAATATAAATCAGTTCTTTTATCTTTTTACATAATAAAAAAGATACATGAATTGATTTGAAAACTTCTTTTCACTAAATATCTTTAAGTACATCTGGTTAGTTAACATATTTTGAAAATGTTGGTAATTTTTTTTAATTACAACTAAATTCCCAGGTCTTATTCAATGAACATATAACAAAATTAGAATCGTTGTCTTTTTAAAAAATATAGCATTTTATTCGATCTACTTAATTTGAAAATAAATTTAATTTATTTCCAGTTATTGTCTTTCCATTTCATACAATATTTTCACATTTTTGGCATGCAAAAATATTTCGTACATAATGCATAATTTAATATTTCATATATAAACTGTAAAAATATTATTTATTTATAAATAATAAAAATGTATAATTTAGCTTCTCTATCATTGTAGCAAAATTCGTTCTGAATAATAGTGTTGAGAATCTAAACTGGGACGTTTCAAGACAGAAAGATACCAATTACGGAACAAATACAGGTGTTCCAAAAAATGAACAAGCGTTTATTTCCTTAAAATTACTGTCATTAAGTCAATATTTCGAGTTGGGCAGTTTCATGAAATAAGGTAGCCAAATGCGCGAAAACATTTCGGCTTTTGTAGGGGTTAAGAATAAAAAATTAGAAAAACTAAATTTTTATTTGGTCTCATAGAGGAAAAATATTAGAGGATAAGATGTTTTTCTTGCATACATCTATAAATATACGAAGTTTCATTTTTAAATATACAAATTTGTTCAGATATAAAAAGATACATTTATTGACTTAGAACTTTTTTCTCCCTACATCAGACTATTGATTGGCCGAGTCTTTCAGAATCTTTTCTAGAGATCAAATGCACATCACAAAAGATTATTAAAAAACCAGTATCTTGATACCATTGCAAAATAATGGATTTATTAATTTACATTAAATTTTGAAAAATTACCAAATTAAACATTAATTGAAGTACTTCATTCAAAATATCCGCATTCGACGCTTATATAAAATGGTATTCTTCTAATAATACTTGTGCAATGTAATCCAGTTTATCACTTGTAATCTCAAGATAAAATTTTTAATTCATCGGTTAAGACTTGCTGCGTCTACAGATGATGTGTTATACAAAATATGCGTAAGCAAGGATAAAAAAAAGTGTAAAAAGATTAAAACTATGTGGAATACGAGGAAATCTAAAAAAGTATTTGTAAGTCAATCCACCTATGAAGGAATTTAGCGCCCAACCATTATCAGGTAGGTAAGAAGAAGTAGAATATATTTTCATAACACATCTGTAGAAATATTGTCAAAGAGTTTAAGTGCAGTATCATTCACAATTAATTGGATATATCACTCGTTAGTCAATTGTACATTATGGACCAATTTAAGGAGTTTTTAAATATGCCATATCACATACTTGTAGAAAATTTTTATATACCAAGCCTCTTCTACGAAGAAAATATTTATTTTGTTTGAAAATTGATTGTTTTGGTTCCAATTCGTTCTTTTTTTTCAACTCGTTTAGAAAGACTTTTGTCTTAGTTACATTTCTGGGGGCAGAAAGATTTGATTTCACGAGAAGTGGCA
Organism: Argiope bruennichi; assembly: GCF_947563725.1. Lineage (NCBI taxonomy): Eukaryota > Metazoa > Arthropoda > Arachnida > Araneae > Araneidae > Argiope > Argiope bruennichi. The sequence goes on along the minus strand of NC_079154.1, from coordinate 122,923,681 downwards.
CCTATTGTAAAAGTCTAGATGTTCATCATGATCTGATAGCTTCTGTCTATGGAATCTAGGTATTATATATAGATACTAGTAATTACACCTGAGTATTCTCTGTACTGTCACTTTAGGAATAATGAATTATCACCTCGCAGTTCCTTCACTAGCATGAAAATAACTTGAAAATGAATACGCCGAGAATTTTCTTGTTACTTATATAAAGTCTCGTTCTTCCCGGGAATGTAGGAATACTGTTATTTCATACAGCTAAACTGGTCTGTAAGTACATTTTCTAGAATGATGTTGGGAAATAAGAAATTGCGTTAGATTTTTTTTTCACATTTACAACTGCATGCAATAAAAACCATCAAAATTTCAAACATTCTTCCGTATTGAAATATATCATTAACTTGAAAAAATAATGATAGATAGAAATCCTCAAATTTTCAAAAAATGAATACTTGTATCGAAATCTGAGTATAATAAATATTTCCATTTATATTTATGATGAATTTCTTTTAATTTTCAAATAAGCATATTCTAGCAAATTTCGAAACACAAAGCCTTATGTGTACATAGATGAATGGAAGAGAAATATTTTACTAACTTATGCATATAAAAATTAATCATAATTTCAACCTCCACGAAAGCCAAAAGGTGTTTTATAAAATTACCTACCTTATTTAATGAAATTTTGTTATTGAAGTGTAATATTTAAAAAGGCAGAGACTAGTTTCACTTTCGGAGGATATCCTGCATATTGATTTATTTTTTTGGAAATACTTTACCAAGCTAATTCTCTTAACTTTTCAAATCATTATGTAACGCAAAAATTTTAGCTGATATCCGGAATGAAAGAAAATAAAACTCCAGTTTATTAACATTTAGAGATAAATAGCATAGTAGAAAAGAAAAGAAATGCTCATTTATTTATTCGTATCTTTCAAATCATATTCTCGAGTCAAGTCGGCTGGGGTATAATGTCGCCAGTGTCAAATGAGGGTTAAGTTTTTAAATTATTTGTTACCCTTTTCACTATCGGCTTCTAATTCAGTTTCGCCAAGGGAGCCTTTTACAATGAATTTGCTCATTCTCATACGCAGAACACGTATGAACAGCTCATTGAAATGCTTAGATGAGAATTGGGAGCTCATCAGTATTTCTAATCTTTTTTGTTCTTGAGATCTGTGACGCATCTCCAGATCCGGTGGCGAAAGGAAACTGCAAGAATTCAGGAGAGACAGTTTTATCTGTAGACTATTTGACCCATTAAAATAAAAATGATTAGATCTGAAGATAGAATATGTCAATAGATCTGAGGAGTTTCATTATTCAAAGTTTAGGTTTAACTATAAAAATAAAAATTTTAATAGTTTTGGTAAATTTTAAATGTTAAAGGGAAATAGTATTTAAATAACTATCCAAATTCAAAATTCAGCTAGTTTTTGCTTGTTTGAATTTTTTTTAAATGACATTACATTAGCATTTACATAAATGAATGAGGATTATCCATTTAATGAAAATGATAATTAGTTACAACCGTATTCATTTAATGAACATGTACATAACCGTAAAAGGACATTCAAACATGTTACAGCTCAATCATAAAGGATTGCAGCAACTTTATTATTGTTTGAAAGTTGAACAGAAGAAATTAAAATTTTTCGGAAATGATTATACGTTAATTGAATTTACAGTCATGCAATTATTTTTGAAAAGAAAAGTAGAAAAAAACCCCAGAAAGAATAATATTAATAATGAAATTTGTAAAATGTACATGGAAAATTATTTTTTGAACGATAACTAGACAAATTTTAACATACAGAAAATAATTACTACTTTGAACTTTGAAGAGGAAAAACTGCTATTTTTTTAATATTTTTTCTGCATGAAATAGCTTTTATGTCAGTCAATAAATCAAATCTTACAAATAATACATATTGAATAAAAGCAACTTTCCTTAAGGCATTTTTATATAGAAAATAATAATCCAATTCATAAGAAAAATTATTTTCAAATTATTATATTAATATATTTTGATATTCATGGAATCAAGATATACAAGATGTATTTTATTTGAATCCTCCTATAAATATTCTTGAAAGAAAAGCTTGAAAAATGTTTCAGTACAATATTTCTATAAAGCCTTAGAAGAATGAATATGAGCAATCTAAACAAGATTTTCTTTGACGTTTGGGGCGGTGGGGGCGGGCTTCAAGAAGAAGAAGAAAGGCGTGTAATTTCCTTTCGACAGCTTCTGAATTAGATATTTAGTTTACATTTTCCGTAATATTAATTGCCAGTTGAAATCGGTCTATACCTCATTGTTTTGTATGTTCTATATTGCAATACTGAATTTTATAGTAACGTAGTATATTCTATCTTACATAATTTCAATCAGAAATCTATGTTAGAATATCTTCAGTCAGAATTCTATGGCTGTAGGATTTCAATATACGATTGCGACATATTTATCAGAATTCCATCAAATGTGGCAAATGATATTCATATTTATAGGAAGAAGTTATACCAGAGTTAAAAAGAGGTATCATTCATTTCCGGCTTTCCCCAAACTCTTCTAGACTACTCTAATCACACTATAAGGTGCCTGCAATTTTTTCTCTTTCGTACACTCAGGGCACGTATTCGCAACTCGTTGAAGTGCCTAACTGGGTATTTGGATGTACTCTGCATGCCTAGACTCCTCGCTTTTGAGGCCTGTGACACGTCTCGAAATCCATTATTGAAGAAAAATTGTAAGAATCCTAGACACCCAATTTTGAAGGAAGACTATCTGCGTCCCTGAAATCGTGTTGATATATTGTTCTGAAAAGGGTGTTTAGGAAGATTTTTCTGCCTGTAAAAAGTTGTGTAATATCCTGTTTAAATATGAGATACGTGGGAAAGAATATTTCTTGCAGGCTTCTTTGTAAGTTGAAAATAGTAAAAATGTAATGTAAAAAAAATTGTAATCCATACCTTTCATTATTAAGTATAGAAACATAGGGAAAATTGAAAATAAAGAACAAATACATGATACATCTGTTGATTTTCAAAAATAACTCGTTTCCCTGGATAAGATTTAAAAAATCCACTAAAGGTTTCTTTCATAATAAATGGATATTGGAATTCTCTTTGAAACCAAAAGACATCTTTTCTATTAAAACCAAACTGAAAATGGGGTATCTTTATGCTTGATATATATTGATTATAATTTTATTTGATTATATTATTTTATTAATTTCTGTTTTTCTTAATTTTTTTTCATTATATCAAAAATATTGATACAAAAGTAAAAAGAAGACAAAGTGTAAAGAGGATTTAATGCTGAGTGTATTTTATTCTAAATTCTTTGATATTATGATTCCAAAAGTAATTCGATATAGACACTAAAAAGTTTTATTGCATTTACATTACATTAAATATTTTATTTTAATAATTCAAAACAATTAATTATTCCAATTACCATATTTATTTAATCGAATATAAGTTTGTTCTCTCCATTTTCATTGTGCCTGTATCAAATTACTAATTATACTAACACATTCCTTAATTATTACGTTACTGAAATATTTATCCGACTCCAGTACTTCAATTAATTTCCACCATTTAAGCACTTTTAATGTGGTTACATATCCAAATGAGTAAAACAAATCGAAAGTTTAATACTATTGATATAACAATTTATAAAATCACAGCAGTGTATAACGGTATTTATGTTAAAGCAACATTTTTCAAGTGTAGTAGTTACATTCCGTTGATTTCATTCTTAAAAAACATATCACGATATGGTTGTTTAACATTAGGTTTATAATTAAACAAAATTATTCCATGCATATTATATTCTTTCCAACAAATATCTCAGAAAATTATTCTCGATTTAATATTTCAATAGCTCGTCGCATGCATTCTTCCCTGAATAGCTGATTTTCGATCTTTTTTAAAAGTTCATCCAGGGACTTTATATTAAAACTCTTTTGAAGCTTACTTAATTCTTTAAATTTTTCTCTCAAATAAAGTTTCATACAAGCAGAAATTGATTTCGAGCGGATATTTGAGCAGAATTCATTAAATTTTTCGATCAGAAGAAAGCATTTATCACTTTATTGAGTGCTTAATTTGCATTTCACAGTTTGAAGATAATGATGCCGGGTCGTTTGGAGAGCTACGATGAAATGAATTTTCGTTGTTTTCATTTTTGAGATATTATTATGGCTTAAAGAGATATTTTTTTTTTTTCCATTTCAATTGAAATGAGAAGATTCATTACACTTAAACGGTCAGAGTTCTTATACTTCTGAATACATTGATACATTAATGCAATAGAATTCTTATATTAATAATTGCTACAATAAAATAAAAATTCTATATTCTATAGAATGAATTAACACCCACATAATAATCGATGATTTTTAAAAACATTTGAAATAACTTTAAGAATTATTTTGAAAACATATTAACTAGAGGAAAATTTCTGTTTAAATTTAACATTAAATAAATGAATGGTATTTAAAATTAAATTTTTGTAAGCTGTTTAATATTTTTCTTCAATTTGTAATTTTAAATAATACGGCTAATATAAAATATTTAAATCTTCAGAGGACGAAAATTTAATTCATTTAAAATGGAATAATTTTTAAAGGCAAATTTAAAATAATTTATTCTATTTCCCTTTTGCTCATACTTTTTTTCTGTTATTTAAAGCAAACGTTTATGTATGTTTCAAGTTTGCGTTTTGAGCTTTTTAAAGCTTCGTTTACGAAATAAGAAGATTTTGAATTTTACTTCAACTTTAGATTAAGAGTTATTTTTAGCTACGAGTTTAATAGAAATATCATTAAAAGTGCCAAAGTAAGAGGAAAATTCCTTTTTTCAATTTTGTTGATTTAAAATATCGAATCAATGCATATGTCCAAAAGAAGTCAATGCATTTGATTCTTGATATTTACAAGAATAAAACGGAAAGGGGATGGGAAAATTTGAACGTTGATTTTTTTTACTTTGAATTTAAAATGCTATTTATCTGAGAGACAAATTTAATAGGTATGTTATGACATAAAAAAATATTTAAACAGTATGTCTGCAAATGTGAAGGTGTAGAGTAAATTTAAAAAAAAATCCTGTCATTAAGTTGGATGGCTAAGGTAGATTCCTTTTCATCTAAGTTAATACTTCAGAAATCTAATTTCAGGCAAAATTAGGATTTGAAAATCACTTTATAGCCCTAACTTCGAAGATATTGCAGTTATCGAAAAATGTTGAATACAAAGGTCTAAATGAGGCATTAATTTGGTTAGTTTGATTTGACTTTCTATCTTTGATTTGAGGAAGTGATAGCGAAATAAAAATTCCTACCACCACCCCACCCCACCATTCCCACTCTCCTTTGAGCTAGATGACCCATTTACTAACTCACCCGAAGTTTCTGCACTTTTAAAAACATATTCCAAGCAAGTTAAAATCCAAATAAAATTACTGCAATTATCTTCTTCACAAGAAAACATAGGACAAATATTATACTTTTAATATATAATGTGCTATTCTGGTTGATTTTGTGTTATAAGGACCATGATCAGTGAATATCCGCAGGAATTTTCCTACAGCTGTGTCACGAGAACCACTGCAATAAGGTAATCTTCCTATAGGAATCTACCAAAAAAAAAGAAGAAAAAGAAAAAAAAGGGGGGGGGGAATTCCGGAAAAGAAAACATTTATTTTTTTTTCAATTTAAGCAAAATTTTTATATACTACTTAATAATAAGTTTTATAGGATAAAATTGGTAAAATGTAACGATCGATATAAGCATTATTTTTGAAATGCCCTTGTTATAAAGGCAGCATTGTTGAAAAATAGCTATAAGAACTTTCATATCTATTCTAATTCACACACTAATAGCAATCCTGTTTTAAAATGATTCATGTTCTTAGATGGCATTATAATAGTCAATTAAAAAGTAAACGGAGTAAAAAAAGATGAAAGACATCTTGCTTTGAGGCAACAGTTCTCAAAAAAATATTAAATATTATTCACGAACTAAATGGTAACCGGGGAAAATGTGTTCAGGTTCAATAATTAAGACAAAATGTTAACACCATACTAAACTTTTCTTTTCTGGCAATGGCCCGAATTTGAAATCGTAAGACAGCATTTGTAAAATAGGGTTTTTTGTAGTATTTTGTAATATTTATTGGGTAAAGTACATATACACATTTTTCTATGAGGCTTTTTCTTTCGTCAGAGTTGAACCATAAAAAGATTTTCCTGATCCGATCTATAATTTTTACCGAGTATTTTCATAATGAGCAATATTTGCTTAAATAAAATTACAACAATTTATTGAAATAAACAAATGAAAATATATTTTCAGCTTGAAACTTTATTCTTCAAATTTACTCCTTATTTATTTCAGATTAGTTGAATTTTATTTAAACACGAAACCCGGGGCTGCGTTTTTCCGTAAGTATTCTCCGATATACGGGAGCAAATACAATGGCTTGTTTTGGATGGCCAATTTAAATACATAAATTAATAAAATTTCTATTATTTGTTTCATCACGTCGTGGTAGCCCGATTGTATTTTAGATTAAACATCACACATTTTGCAAGGACGGAGATTTTAACAATGGAACAGGTAAACTAACAACGACTTGTAAGCTACTTCCGAGTCTGTATAATCTTAGAGGAAAGAAACCGATTTTAGATATAAGTTCCGAATTCCAAGTCTTTTTGTTGAATATATTTTTAGGACATAAATATTCTCTCTAAATTCGATTCCGAGTTATGGAATTTATATAAATTGCTTCAAACACTATTTTCTTTCTGCATTTTTATTTAGTTCTCTAAGGCCTTAGCTGCTGAATACTTGTTAGTTGCTAATTTTTCAATACTATCTGAGTTCAGCAATATTTTATACAATACAAAATTGTTGTTCAATTTTGAACGATATAATATTATAGTATTGTATATATTGTAACTCAAATATACTGTAAAATACTGAAGGACTAGACACTTTGGTGAGATGGCGACAGAAACTAAATTTAGTTGGTGCCGAGTTTCAACGTAAAAAAGAAGCGTGGAGCGGAATGAGGAGGTGTGCGTGAAAAAAGGAACACCGGAAGGAATAGCTTATTAAAATTTAAAATGTTTCATGTTTAAATGTTAGTCTTTGTAAAGTTGTGTAATGTAGTGATCGTCCCTATGTGTCAAAAAAGAAACAAACCAATTCGGTTTAAAAATCGGCCTGTTTTTTTGGAATAATCAAACTTTCTTTATTACAATACCAAGCGAAAGGAATTCTTTGATGATTTTGATTTTTCAAAAATTTCTTGAAAGATGCATAGATAGATAGGAAGAACTTATGTGCTATATTTTGAAACTCTTTCTATACTAGATATGAGCTAATGTCTACATTATTAATTTTCATTCATATTATATTGTATTTATAATGCCATCCACCGTTAAATCTGCAGAATAGAGTAGTGCATCGGAAAAAGTAGTGCATCGTCATTGTCTGAATAAAATATTAAGAATTGATGTAAAGAAGAAATGAAAGAAGTAAAATGTATTGATGCTGATTATAATTGAAAGATACTGATTACATTTAATTTCATTTAAATCATTTCGATATAAATGTCCATCGTTCCTTCGAATTCGTCGTTCCGTATATGTTAATTCAGTGGTGTTATTTTAGTAATCTTACATGTATTATGTTCATTGTGAATATTTCAAATGGAAAGCAGTCTCATGACATCATAGCATTGTTAAAAACGAAAATTTACGGTTCATCTATTTTCTAAATTTCAAAGTATTATAATGTTTTTTTTAATGTATCCTGTAAACTGTACAAGTTTTAAACATGATTCTTCTTCTTTAGCTTTCAATAATAAAAAACAAATTAATCGACTAATTTTATGATAACAATTAAAAGTTTTTAAATTCCAAGGCAGCAGTGCTAACTATTGTGGGAAATTAAACATATTTTTAAAAAAAAAATTCGCAATTCTGAAAAAAAAATACGAATGTTATATTAGTATTATTGAAAAATATAATTTCTTTTTAAATTATAAGATGACTTAAAAATAATTTTTGTTCCGTAAAAATATCGGAAGATATAGTGGAAAAAACCCTTAAAATTTCACTGAACTCATAATTCAAAAGAGTCTCACCGAAGTACATTTTTTCACCCTCCGAAATATATATATATATATATAAATCAAGTTTTATAACTCTAGGTTAAATAAGCTGTGAAGTCGTCCCGACGATCACAAGAAAATTTTCCCGCCACCGCATTGGCGCCCAACGAAAAAGAATTTCTGATGAAACGGAAGTGAAGTCGTCTCGACGATCACAAGAAAATTTTTCCACCACGTTGGGCGCCAATGTGGTTGTATGTAGATTATTATGATCCATGCAGGAAGAAACAGGATGAATGTTTTTAGGAACATTTCTTTTAATAATCACATTCACACACTAAACAAGCATAAACACAAAGACAAAACATTCACGCGCGCGGCTTCACAGTTCAGCATAACATCTCATTCTAATTACAATCGCAATGCACTATGGGATGACATATGGGATGGCCTAATCAGGTATCGCCATCTAGTATCCAAAAAAGAAGATAAGAGTAATGCAACTGCTACAGCTGGAATTTAGAGCGCCAAAACTCTTACACATCTTCATCTTTATTATTAATTAAGAAGTATAATTTCAATAATAATGAATATAATATATTAGTTTCTAATTAGTTTCTAAAGTGTCATAAATCGAATATATATCATTGCTTTTATCCATGTAAAATATTTACATTTAACTCCAATGGAAAATGAAGCTTCAATTTTATTTGAAATATTTTGAATATTATCTGTGTACAGAGATGGACTTTCTTCTTCAAATTATTGTATATATATATATATATATATATATTTTAATTTTGATTAAACGAGATATTTTTATTTTAGTAATTGAGAAAGCAAATAATTCTTTCATTCGAAACTGCTCACAACTGTTCGATGTGCATTTTTGAGATTCCACCATGTCTCAACGTAGATTGTAAAACTATGCTTTCTAATACAAACAACGCCTTAAGACATCAATAACCGAGTTATTTATTCAGAAAATATTTTATGTTTAGACTTTGCGAAAACACGTCATCTCTGCATAACGGAGATAAGCTTCATTGCTTGCAGTCTTCGATCCGCTGTTGACCTTCTATCCCCTGGACAAACAATTCTACACTAAAGACAACAGAACAAGCGTTATGCCAGCTCATAACCTCGTTATTGGCAGAAAAGAATGTGATAATTGGCTTTGATGGAGGGAATATATTTCGGAAAGTAAACTGTGTTAAAGTTGAGGAAGGACTTTTCTGCAGATCATTGGTAAGAGTAAAACAACATAAACCTACTGAAAGGAATATCTCTGATTCTGGCAATAAAAATAAATCTTCAATTATGACAGAAATATGAAGGTAACGGAACAAATAAATATAAATATTGATGTTAAATATGAAAATGATATTTGCAAGCAGGCTTAGGATCGGCAAACGACATCATATCGCATGCAAGATGAAAAATAATTGAAAGATCTCTACATGACAAATTAATGAACCTAGAATACCAAAATTGGCACATAGATGTTTTTTTTGGATATTATGTATTGATAAAAAAGGATTTTGTGAAATTTTAATTGTTTTACTAGAAATGGTTATCAATATTTCCCTGAAAGATGTCAAATAAAAATATTGAATTAAAATGACCTTATATTATTTTAAAATTAAAAAAAAAATAGAGTTCAAATTTCTCTGAAATTGTCATAAATTTTTATATGCATTTAAAAATATTTAATAACAATATCATTCATTGCTTTAATCGCTTAATGTGTACTTAAAATCGTTGCGACAGTATTACTTATTTTCTATGCATGTTGTAATTGTTATACATTTAAGATTGAGGTTACAAATATAAAAAAGATAGATAAATAAATATATGTAGATTTGATTCGATATTAATATCTGTTGTTGTTTCTTATGGCACTTGCCATAGGCACGCCCGCTGTTCGAAGGCAGTGGATTGAAGCCTGGGGGGCGCCTCTTGTTTCAATAGTAGCGCCATCTAGGACTTCATTCACTCAACCACAGATCGTAATTCAGACCTGAATCAGAGAACGATCACCCCTGATCCAGTACCCCCAATGGTATTACTCTCGACATGGAGGACTTTGTGACCACGACAGATTTAACGCGCGTCAGCCACCAAGCACGCGGGGTTCGAACTAAGGGACGCGAATCCGACGCTCTACCAACCAGGCTATCCCGTCCTATATATTAAAGACACATATTCAGAATGATTATAAATTATATTTTGAAGGTTATATAATGTTAAGCTGCATTACTTGTAATTAAATTATTTTTAAAGGAACCCGATGTTACGTTTGCTAATGAATTTTGCTATCTTTTCTTTACTTCAAATTCTTTAAACAAATGAATTTTTTTATAAATGGATACTATCTATATTTTTATCTTTCAACAGAGGTTGTTTGGGTAATTATTTCCATTTCTTTCATTTCCGCCTTGAAAGAGCTAATTTTTAATTTATTTATGTAGTTTCATAAAAAATATTTTTCCAAAAATTGCATTTATTTTTATTTATTTATTTATTTTTGTAATTTTCATGAGCTTTCAATTTTTAAATCATCTGATATCCTTAGTAAAACCATATAAGGAATTTAAAATATTTAAATAATATGTTTCTGCAAAATGCAAAAAAATTTTATAAAGAATTAATTATATGTTCATGAAATACTATATTATGTTAAAATTTTAAGTTAAAATATTCTATAGTCTACTCTTAAAACTAAAAATTATGATGCTTGTTTAAATTGCAAGACATGCTGGCGTCCTGGCATAGGAGGTGCGCGTCTTCCCCTTGAACTGGGCTTCCTGGTTCGGGCATGGTTGTTTTTCTGTGTTCTATCTGTGAGGTGTGGGAATGTGCACCCATGTAAAAAAGGTTTCTGCAAGCGAATGTGACGCATGCATTAGCTAAGTCGTACTCTTGGCCCTAGTTGGCGCTACTGAAAAAATAAGAGACCCTCACTCGACTTAAATCGCTGATAGATACTGTCAGCGGGCTTGTAAAGTGCCATAAGTCACAACAACAATAGTAAAACATAAAAAAAAAGATGTTTTAAAACATATTTGCATAAAATATTTAATTTGTATTCGTTTGTTGTTTGTTTGTTTGTTATGGCACTTGCCACGGACAAGCTCGTTGTTCAAACCCAGTCAATTTAAGCCTAAGGGGGAGCGCCTCTTGTTTTTATCGTAGAGCCAACTTAGGCCAAGAGTACGACTATTTGTATTCGTAAATACATGATAGTTTTTCATTAACCTTTACGGATTTATCATTTTTTACCTTAAAAGCAAATGCATAATTTTTTTTACATTATATGGAATTAATTATGCTTAATATTCCCAAATAATGCTTAGCAAAAAATACATTTATTTTAGTAAGCTTATTTAAAATACAAATTTCACAATGTTCCTTTCAATTTTTTTAAAAATCATCGTTAAAAATATTTTGTAAAACTTTATCATTCTCCTGCGGAACATAAAGCTTGAATACTAAAAGTATTGAAAATGTAATCAAAATTTGTTTGCGAAGAATGACGACATTCAAAAAAATAACTTAAAATGTCGAGACATTGTATCATTAATATGTATTAGATATGCTGCTTATGTATTAGAAACATAGTATTATGTATTAGAAACACTGAGAGTTAAAAACTTAATTTAAATATGGGTCTTAAAAGGCAATTTAACTTCAGACCAGAAAGATTGAAGTAAAAGTGTTTTTATTGACATTGTATGAATTGACATTGATACATTGCTTGAATTTTTTTTTTTAAATTTTAGTTAAATAAGCATCTCTAAAAATAATATCTACAAACGCTTATTCAAATAATGAGAATTATTTTAATTAGATTGTATATAAAGAATGATTATTTTAATTTAGGTTTAAGTCTTAGATATAAATATGGTATTAAAATTAAGAGAGAAAACTTATTCCTTAGAGAAAATTCCACCAAATTAAAATATTACTATATTCATGAATATGCAGGTGCAAGATTTAACGTAACAAGAAATAAAAAAAATTAATTCAATTCTTACTTAGGACAACAAAGAAAAATTTTATTTTAGTTACTTTTTATTAAATAATTATCAAAAAAATTATTAAGTATCAAAAAATTATTGATTTCGCAAGAATTGAACTCGCATTTTTCACTTTCACGTGAAAAATACTGAAATCCTTGCATTTTACCGATTGAGCTACTGCCGGCTGATTTCAATTTTCATTACAAACTGCTAAAACTCTGTTTAAAGTATTTTAAATCTAATTACATTTAATAATTAATGAATTAATATTTTAAAAAAACTGTATTAACATCAGGTGCCATCCACTACAAGTTTAAAAAAATGTATTTGAATTTGAGTGGATGAATAAAAAGTATTTTATTAACGATTGAAAATTTGAACAAGATATATAAATAAATATAGGGAAAGTGTGAACTAATAGTAGGAATTGAAAAATAGGCAATTGGATTAAAAGTGATTTATTTCTGCAACACTAACAACTCAGGAAAATTAGGCGAAGTAATGGAATGTACAAATATTAAAATGTGTTACATTTTTTTACTACTCGTGTGTTAGGTATACAAAAAATAGTATATTGCGTCTTAACACTCGATTAAATTATAGAAAAAAATATTCGTTTCCATTCGAATACATTACATAAATCACTATATTCAACTCTGAGTTCTATTGATTCCATGAAAAGAAAATTCGGTTACATAAAAAGAATAGATATCATTAAAGAATAGATATCATATCTTTGACATTTATGTATTGTAGAGATATACGGCATATAAGGCAGTTACAATGCTTTAAATAAATCTATAAAAATATAGAAAAAAGAAAGAATTATTTATTTATCTCACTCTGTTAATTTGATAAATAATTTGACGATTTGTACATAATTTATTTTATGTTATTTAAAATACATATTAGATTTTGAAGCATCAATGAACAAAGATCAATAATTTGCACCGACAGAAAGTTTAAAGTATTGAAAAAAGAGTGGTGTATCTAAAGACAAAGGATCTTCTATAAGATGCCTTGAAAAATGATTTGCAGATTTTAAAGGTAGCTAAGGTATATAGAAAAAGAGTAGGTGGTAGAAACTGAGAGAGGTCGTTATAAAATAGATAATATATCGATGATGTTTATGTATTGTAGAAATGTAAGACACAAAAAGCAGTAATAATACTATATAAAATCTATAAAAAAAATATGCAGAAAAGCAGGAAATATTTAGTCACTTCACCCTGTTGAAAAAAAGAAAAAGGTACGGTTATCTAAAGGCAAAGGAACCTTTTATAGGATGCCTTGAAAGATCATTTGCAGATTTTAAGGGCAGCTAAGATATGCAGAAAGGTGGTAGAAAATGCATAGAGAGAGGCCGAATGAGAAAGGAAACAAAGAGAAAAATTACAATGCAAAGAAACTATTAACGAGTTACACTGGAGCTGCAAAGCACTATTTGTGATAGAATTTCACAGAATAATACTTCAATTCTGAAACAAATTTAGAATCTTTATATCATTTTTCTTGGTTAGATTTAGTTCCTTTTTATTTATTAAGTTGAGACATTGGATAGGAACATAAATAATTATCAGAGTTATCTTTATTTACGCGAAAGAATAAAAAAAATCTTTAAGGAAATGGAAGTTTTAACTCTTTATATTTAAAAATGGATATATAAGTTAACTCGCGTGTTTTAATGCACGTAGGGAAAAAAACATTCCTTATGCAGATTTATTGCTCATCATATTGTCGTTATCAACACAGCGAGTAATAAACTTGGACAAGACGATTTTAGAGCTATGGTTGTCCGTCTCACAGTACAGGAGTCAAGCAATACACAACCTTTTTTTTCAGACGGCCATTAATTAGCCTTATATAATGTATTCCAAAGCATCATAAATCAGTCAGTTTGGGTCACAATAAACTGGGTTTTTAAAAAAATATTATGGTGTCAAAATTGTTTTAATAAATATGGCTGATAGGTCCAAAAAACTATGTAAAAATTAAGGCAGTTTATTTTGATCATATTTTCAGCAGAACACCAATTGACTTAAACAATATAAAATAAAATTCTAGAACATCATATATAGTAATTTGCGAATTAGAAATTTATACCTATCTCGTACTATTTAGAAAGAGGAATTTCTAAATAATATAATTGAATGAATTGCATATAATTAATTGAAATGCTAAGTTTGAAATTTTGAGCAATGATTAGGATTTAAAAATACTAGAAAAAGATTAGAATATTTATTGAATATTTAAGCAAAAGTAATTTTCCAAATAGAAATTTAAAAATCATTAAATTTCTAATCAAAAAGATTTATGATGCATTCAGAAAAGGTTCATAATTTTTCTGAGTTACAATACATTGTATAAGACAGGAATCATTTTAGACGCAATTAATTTATTCACTTTACAGATATACTTTGCAAATCCTTTCTTAAATGACAGATTTCTAAAAGACCATTAAGGGGAAAGGCGTATTTTTTGGTTATAGAACTTAAAAAAAACAATTTCTTTTATCCATTTATAACATTTAATCTCCAGGAAGCAAAGCAGATTAAAATTAATTGAATAAATTTTAGAATCAATTAAGCTTAAAAAAGATTCTATGATTAAATATTTAAAAGTAAATCGTTGGTTTGTTTTTCATAAATTCATAAAACCATGAATTCATTACAGAGCGTTTCACGAGACAAGATGTAATCAGACTATATCGATATTTTCATTTAAAATTTTATTTCTTTCTTCAAAAACTAAAATGATATTTCGAACAACACATCATAAAAATTTGTCTACTAGGATTAGAATTAAAGAAAGAGATTAAAATTGCTTTTAAAAATGCTTGATTTTTTGCTAAGATTTACGAGAACTTTGAGGATCATTTTCTGCAAACGGATTTTGGTAGTTTTTATTTCTAGATAACAGATTGTGGTTCTACTTAAATATTCTAAAACACATTTTTTTTAAATTCATTTTCTTTTATTTTTGTAGACGTAATTTTTTCCATGGTGAAGATATATTACCATAAAATAAATAATTTCAAATTCTATTCCGATTTTCAATGTCAAATGTATTTGGACATTGAAATATTTAACATTCAACGAGCTGTTTAACAAAAATACATGCATTTTATCTTTATGAACATGAAAGTACTCTTATTGCGAATTTATAAATGAGCACAAAATATTATTGGCAGAGTGATATTTTTTATTTTAACAATATGAATTTTCATTTGAATAACATAAAAATAAAAATAATAACACAATTTATCCATTTGAAAAGTAATACAATTTGTGTATACATTTTAACACTCAATGGCATAAAATGAACGATTTTATTACTGTATCCCATTTGTGAAAAGAAACTACTCAATCTCATGCTAACATATAAAATATTATTTATTTCAGAATATATGCCTAGCTATACAAAATGGGAAAAATAAAAAAAAAGACCTCAAAAATAAATTTTTATCTATTTTTCTGCTTCCATGAATTTCTCGAAATACAATCTAAGATAAAAGAAAAAAAGTTCCTCAGAACATTGCGGTATAAATTTTTCCCTTTAATATTCACTATTATCATGAGTATTAAAATTCTTCAAATATAAAATTTCTCATATTTCAAAGTAAAAATGTGAGACAAAAAGAAAAAAAAATCAAGACACCTGCTCTCTTCTCTTTTGATTTCGACTTAGTTACCTTTATTCTAAAGGCGAAGAAGCAGAAGAGCTGGCTTTCTTCCTTTTACAATGATACATTTATTCTTCTAATGATCATCGAAACGCAGTGCAATTTGACTTCTTACTGCTTCTGTTTTCTTTATTCACTGATTTATCCCTCTCAGCTTCTCGTGGATTTTCTTGTTATTTATTCACGGAATAATGCCTTTAAACTGGGGGTAAAATAAGATGAATTGAGAAATTTCTTGTGAGTTCTATTTATGATATATAAATTTCGACTCAATAAATGATTCTCGTGTAGTGATCAAATGAAATATATATTTATATTAACATGGCTATTAATAAATGTAAAGAATTATTGATTCTTGATTTGATTTATTTATTCTTAATAAATTCAAGTATACATTTTATTGTCAATCGAAATGCAGTTATCTTTTTTAAAGGCATGCGATGTGATGAAACATTTTTGTTAACTTATATTACTTTCATAAATGAAAAAAATATATATTCTGGTATCCATTTTTCCCTCGATTGCATAGTTGTGTCTCTCGAATCTGAGCATTTTTCATTGACTCATTAATAAAGATTTTTTTAGCGAAAATAGAATAGGAAACAAGTTTTATGAAGGCAGATTTTTTTCCAAAATTTTCAGGGTCAAGATTTTCAAGAGTAAAGAGCAAAATAAATTTATTACATGAAATGGTTATTACTTATTACATGAAATGTTTATTATTTATTATATGAAATGGTTATTATGAAATGGTTCGGCATGAAATGGTTATTTTCTGCATAATCTCTTGGAAAATTCAGGCATTTGTCATATAAATAGACGAACTTTTCGACCTTCTTTTAGAAAAAGTGTGTCGCTAATTATGAGAAATGGGCAGAAATGAGAAATTAACACTAGAAGCTTTGTCCTCTAACCAGCTCTTCGTTTCAGGGAAGATTAGATATCATTCGGAATTTATGTCCTATTCTCTGTGAAAGGGATAAAAAAATCAACAGAAAGACAATCAAACCAAATGGTTAAAAAAACAGAGGTTGCTGGAATCCAGATAAAAAACTGTCTGACAAGCATGTCAAAATTGGTACTTTGAAAGAAGTTTTATGCATTCATTTTCATTCATGCTTCATATTGTTTCCTTGAAAGAACACTCAAGCAATTTTCAGACGGAGCATTCAGGCCCATCTCACATCACCGACAGCAACATTCTTCGAAGATGGGATCGGAAACCTCATATGATACACCGATATTTCAAATTCCTGAATCTTCACGACGATTTCATGTTTGTTATAAACATGTTTTGTCTTATTATGTTGCGTTAACTTCGCTTTTTGAACCTTTTTTTTCTATAACGAGTTTTATATTTCATGATAGATTGAAATAAATTCAACATTTTAGCTAGATATGAATTGATTCATTCTTACTACGATGAAAAATAATACATGTCGAATGCTACTTGTTGTTTCTTTAAAACTATGAGCGATTTAGCAAAATAATAAACAGAGCATAGAAAAATCAGTAAAAAAGAATCATATTTCAAAATTTTTGAAGATTTTATCAAAATGCTAAAAATATAAAATTTTGCAGACGATTATTTTAGATATAAATTTATCCGAAAATTTTTCAATATTTGATCACTTTAGTAATCTCTTTTATTTCTACCTTCTTACAACTTCATTTTTAATAAAAAATTAAAATGGAATAAAATAATCAGTGTTTATTTCAAACTCATATGGAAATGATATAAAGAAAGTATTGAAATTCATGTTCGATTTCAATTCTACGTTACGGCACTCTTTTACACATGGAAAAAGTGCACGAAGCCTTCTGAGAGGCATTATAAGTATGAAGTGTAAATATAGTTCGTCTTAAAATACAGATCAATAACGAATTATGCACATTGTAAAGATAAATATTGGAGCAAAAATATATTGCTTATAAGTTTTTTACCATTATTTATAAGTAAATAATGACTTATTTCGTATATAATTACTTACAAGTTTTGAAAGATACGCAGACAATGTAATTGGAAAAAATATTCAGAAAAAAAAAAAAGCAAAATTAAATAAATTTAAATGCTCTCTAAATTAATACACTAAAATATACTATATGCGACAAATACTTGTTTTGATCTAGAAAAAAATAGATACCAAATTAGTTATAATGAATCAATAATATAAAATATCGTGCTTATAACAGGTAGACTATATCATTTTAGAATCATTTTTTAAATTCTTATAACAGAAAATTCATTAAATAATCCTATATATAATATATACACATAAATAGATATTAAATAATACTTTTAAATCTTATTAATTCAAACACTTCGATTCTATTTTATTCGTTTTAGTATAAAGATCTCTCTAATTGAAGCTATACCTACACAAATATTTTGGTTCATAATTCTAATATATAGACGCTTCAGTCAAAACTGAACGCACGCGGAATAAAATACCAGCATATGTAGACATACTGTTATTCTGTAAAGTTTCTAATAGAACCTTTAGAGACACAAAAATCATCAAGATTTTATAACATTTGTATTTCAAGATATAAGGCTCTCTTTTTCAGATTTCACCATTTCTAAGCACATAATCAATATTCGTAATTAACACCAATATTTAAGACATAATCATTAAACTTCATGGTTTTATATATATCGCAGAAAAGCAATCCATTTAATCCAGAATAATAAATGATCGATAAAAGATGGAGTTAATCCAATTAGGTGTTTATCGAATCGCTGTGGTACGGGACAACCGACCAACCCCGTTGATCCTAATCAATCGTTCCAATTCGCACTTGAGTGGCAGTCCAACACGTAATCATCCAATCCCTTTACGGAGAAGAGGAACAGTTCCTCGGGATCTCAATTGATCAGGAACGCAAACCAGGGAGAATTTAACATTCGGGAAGCAATCACGGGGGCAAACATTGACTCTTTAGGGATGAAGTCTAATTAAATTGATTGCCACTGTGGAGGGAGATTAAAGTTATTCAGATTTTCATGGAATCCCCCCTCCCCCGTCAGCACTGCGAGCCCTTATGATTATATATGATTTTAAGGCAGGCACCAGTTAGGGGTATTAACAATGGCTCAGAGTAGAGAAAGCTCTTTAAACATTGATACTAGCGGTCAAGAATGTCAGATATTTTAGTGGGAAACGGGGATGCCGCGGAATTGATTTAAAGGTATTTAATTAAATGCATTCCATTCTGTTGCTGTCACATTTTAACATGCCACAGTTCATCAACAATAATTTATATAAAAACGGTAGTCGAACGCCATTAAGAATCATAAAGATATCATCTTTACATTTAGCTCATTTTTAATTGCTTTACAAGACAAGCTGAGTGGTGATGGGTTTGCTAAAAATTCATATTTTATTAAATTTGAATTTTTGATGTAGCTATAATGTATAAAGGTATGCTAAATAAGCCCGTAGATTTATGAATTAAATAAGTTGTAAATTGGAAATCACTAAAAATATGACGTGTAAATCTTGTTAATTTTAGAATACACGTTAATAAAACCTAAATATAAAAAATTAGTGTAAAAGTATATTATTCATAAGTTATTTACAATTATAAGTATATAATGGTGTATTTCGCATATATTTGCTTACATTTTTCGAAAAATACCAGACAATTGAAGAAGATATTGATAAAAAAAAAAGAAAATGAAACAAATAAATAAAATTGTGAATTAAATATTTAGTAAATTTGATATCATAAATAACACAATTTTATTAAGTTCTTGACATTGTTTGCACAAAAGAGAGAAATTTCTTCTTATGTCATGGAATTTCAAACTTCATATCCATTGTTTAATTTAAAGCATCCGGTCACCGTAATGTTTTGTATATCGTGAATATGCGGTATTTAAATACTAATATGAAACACATTTCGTAAAACAGCTATGGGATGAATCGAAAAGTCGATTTTGATCTACACCATGACTACCCATATCATGATCAATTTTTTTTAAACTAGAATTATATGCAAAATTCTTAAGAAGCCCTTTAAAAACTAATGTATAACTTTTCGATGCAGAGTATCAGTTCATATTAGTAACTGACGCCTCTACAGGTTAATGTAGACATAAAATAACTTTAATTTGTTGGACTGAAATAATAAGTCTATTCTTTTTGAGAAAACTGATAATGAAAAGATGTATTTGCCAGAAATTATTGAGAATTGATATTTCTATTTATAAAAAGTTTTTTACGAAAAAAACAACACAAGTTTCACTATCAATATTTTCTTTTGAAACTAAAAAAATAAAAGTAAATGATAATATAATTAAAACATTTCAATAAAACATATTATTATTATAAAAAGTATGTTTGTAATGATTAAACATAAGAACTTCCGCCGGCGTCCTGGCATAGGGGTAGCACGTCTTCCCCGTGTTCTGGGCGTCCTGGGTTCGAGTCCCGGTACGGACATGGTTGTTCTTCCTCCGTTCTATGTGTGAGATGTGTGAATGTGCCCCCTTGTAAAAAGGGGTTGTGCAAGCGAATGAGATGTGTGAGTGGCTAAGTCGTACTCTTGGTCCTAGTTGGCGCTACTAAAACAAGAGACGCTCCCTTGGCTTAAAATCGCTGACTTCGTCAGTGAGCTTGTGCATGACAAGTGCCATTATAAACAACAACGTATCCTTTCATTTTAAGCTAATAATAATGCTTAATATCATGTAAGTAATGTACAAAAATAATATTAAAAATCAAATATTTTACTTCAGCAATAGTTGTATAAAAATAATTCAATTCTAAACTTAAAAAAAAAAAAAAAAAATGAGCAAAAGTAAAATTTAGGTATTTTTTTGAAACTTCATGCAGTTTTCAGTTTAAAATAATACTTCCAATTTTTGAAGATTCGATAAGCATACCCTACAGTGTAAAATGAAATATAAAATTTTAATTCAGAAATAAAGTCAGGTTCTCACAAAAGTCTGATGAATGACTATTATGTAAAGCGAGTTTTTATTTATGCATTATATGCAGTTAGGACATTGTAATATGGGGAGAACTTAGATTGAATTGAAGTTTTATAATTACTAAAAAAGGCAATCTGATAAATGTTACTATCGTATTAAACTCATAAAATAGAATCATACTAAGAAGATTAATACAACATATTAGATGCACGCAACAAACTTTCAACGTTACAACATTCAGATAATTGCAGGAAGATTTTAACTAAATTTTTTATGCATAGATTTTCTTAATTGCATTCATAATATCGAAACCTGAATCTGCCCAACCTTTACATAATTGCAATCATATTTCGCTACTTAACGATTATATTATTTATCAATATATCATTGAGGTATATATGGATTTGGGAATTTGAATTTTTCATTCTGGAGTATATTTTATCATCTATCTATCTATCTATCTATACTTATATAAAGCTCAATGTTTGTGTGTGTGTGTTAGTGTTGGCGCTCTACAGACCAGACCGTTTGTCCTACAGCTACGAAATTTGGTACATGCATACCTTGGAGGTCGGGAATGTGCATCTGGGGTCCTTTTTTGAATTTTTAATTGGAATTTTAATTATTAATTAAAAACTAACTTTTCAGCCAAAAAATTCTTTTTATTTTCCCCACAGCCAAATGAGTAAGGCTTCAGTTTTTTTCCCATGCTAATGAGGCTATGCTTAAGATTTTTCGGACGATTATTTCTAACGATTCTGTTTATTTTCTTAATGTTTGATGCCTTTAAAATTAAACATTGTTAATGAATCGATCTTTCAGATTCACTCTGAAGTACTTTTGAATTAAAATAAAACATAATAAAGGAAATTAAAAATTTCTAATCTGTATAACGTTACCCCAACTGGCGTAGAAAAATTCACACATTTGCATTACCGTAACTGGTGATGAAAATTCACCCATGCGCATTTTGTTGTAATTGTTAACAACTATTATCACCGGACGGGGACTTGTATTATATAAAGACGAATCATCCTCCTTACCAAATTACAAACATTAGACAAAACATTTCAATCTTCTTAAATTAGCATGTTTATTTTACATTACCTTTCAATTAATTGAGCAATTAGGAAGAGAATTAGTCCTGTAAGGTAATCACCAAATCTTCCATAGATAAGGAAAACCGGACGAACACTAGAGATTCTAATTAGCTGATCCAATTCGCACCGCAGTGAGAGACAATATCTGTCTGTGTCTTGTGTGGTTGACCATTCAATCCCATTAAAAGATGGACAAACGATCTGTAAGATCTCAATTGACCAACAGCGCATACCTAGGCGAATTTCGCATTCAGGAAATAATCACAGGGGCATTTCTGAGTTGTAGGTATGGAATTATTAAATGGATTGCCTGCATGCTTGATGACTTACATTTAGATTTTCTTCATTCCACAAGGTTTGAGGATATTTATGAACGAATTGCTTGCATTTAGGAAGCCTTATCTAGAGTTCTTTAGCTGTAATCGTCTATTAAATCCGGATTCTGATTCTATTTTATAAAGTTAGTGAAGAAATATAAAAAAAAATGATAATTAATTGTTTGTTGTTAACCCTTTAAAGGGCCATTTTCTTCTAGTCATATTATGTTAAAATATTTTTAGACTTGAAATTAGAATAAGAAAAAGGATTCTTTTAGCTTATTATATAAATTTAATTTGATTCATTAATTAATTAGATTAATTAATAATTAAGAACAAATCAAAACACATCATTTTGTGTGAGATAAAGAACAGAAGCACCTAAGTTTCTGTCTTTGTAAAAAAAATTGTCAGAACTTATGCCAACCTACATAATTTCATACAAATAATTAATACATTTGGTGAGAAGCATACTTGCCACGGCCCTAGAAAGGGTTAAACCAAAATTTGTATTTATATTATTGTTATCTTACAAAATTTACCTTGCTGAAAATAATTAACTGTCGTGTTTGATGTTTCGAATAAAATGTGAGATTTTAATAACAGTAAAATAGAGGTTTTATTTTAATTACATATTTCAATAAAAAAAAAAAGAACGGGTGTCTCAAAATATTAGTTTCTATATAAAATATTCGTTTATTTTCAAGAGATAGAAAAGTGTTTGTTGTCTTTATATTGCTTATATCATGACTAAAAATCTAAAGCAATTGAAGGAGATTCTTTTCTGATCTTTCTGTATGTTCATAATTAAAGCTTAATTTAACACTAGTTTTACCATGATTTGGCATATTCCTATTTCTACCAAAGGGGTCAAAATGACCTCTTTCAATATTTAATTAGAAAAAATATTAATTGACCTATCTATTATTAAGTTAAAGTAAAAAAATCTCTTTAATTTTTAATATATTTGTTGAAATATGGTGTGATGAAAAGGCAGTCCCTCCGTGTTTATTTACTAAAAAAAGTGCTTATTTTTTAATCTAGGTCTTCAAGACCATCTATTTTTCTACCATCATCTTCTACCAAGACATTGACTCACACGTCTTCGTAATAACAACCTATGATAGCTTCTATCTTACTGATTTTCGATTTCGTCTTCTTGCTTCTTATATGCACACATTTTACTAATACATACTTATTTCTATATTTATACCTATATCTATGTGCGTCCCTAACAAGCCATTACATATTTAAATATAAATGTATGAATTCTCAAGAATACTTATTCGAGTGGTCAAAATGACCACTTCGGTAAAAGTAGGTAAACACCATTCCTCTAAAACTAAAAAAATGAAAAAAAGTTATATTTGCGATTATATGCTTTATAAATGTAAGTAAATATAAATTAAAATATCCTCATAAAATGCGGAAATAATTTTCCTGAAAAAAAATAAACGAAAAATTTTCTGAGAGGGATTAAAATGACCCCTTGGTAACCCTAGTGTTCAATCTTTTTATTTTACCGTATTTTTAAATAGCTAATCAATTAACTTTTAAAATATTCATAAAAATAATTTTTGAAATCCTTTTATTTGCTGTTTATTTTATTTCTTCGCGCTCAATGAATAGTTATCATAACTGTAAGAATAAAGAAATTTGTAGTACATGTATATAAAGATAAGAAAAATGTTTTGAGGAACATTTTGAATTATACAAAACCGAGAACCATTTCAACGTCTAACACTCCTGCTCAAATTTCTTAGTAGCAGTACACTGAAGCCTAGCTTTAAGCGTAGCTCTACAGTTGGAAAGTCAGAAGCAGTTGAAGAAAATATTGACAACATACATTAGGCGATAGAGCATCTTCCGATTCAAAATAAAAATAAATACATAAAAAAAAATAATTAGAACATCCATTCTCATATCTCCATAATCTAAATATTAATTCAATTTTTCACGTTTTGATGACGACTTAGCAGTTTCAAGATCAACTTTTCTTTTCAAAGAGGCAGATTCTCGCTTGGTCTTTCTTAGGATTTTCCCTTCATTTGACATGGCTAGACATCCCATTACTATTTTCAAAAACGAATGCAGAATTAGCACGCGTATTGCTTAGGTATTCTGCTGATTGCTAGCCAAGAGATTAAAAATTCTCCGTTTCGAAAAAGGAAAAAAAAGAAAGGGGAAAAAAAGCTGTTCTTTAGTTTGGTCATAAAAAGTGTTTTTAAAAGTAAAATTTTCAAATAATTGTATTTAAAACTCATTTGAGGTTATTTAAAGTTTTAATTTTCTTTTGTATTCACAATTTCTCCATCAAATGAAATATAAAATAATTTTTTGTAATAATAATTTTCATTATTTAATGAAATTTAATTTGTAATAATAATTTTCATTATTTAATTATTATTTCAAACAATACTGGCAAATCAGACACCAAATGTCATTGTCAGATGACTAGCCATTTATCAAACAGACAGCATATAAAACCCATTGTTTACATTTTAAAAAAAAATATCATAAAGATATATATATATATATATAGTAGAATTCAAGCGTCTGCGCACAAATGCTCAGTGATATCTAAAAGCGTTTGCAGACGCTTGATTTCCATAAAGAAATCACAGACTATCAGCCGCCTTATGGGAAGGCGAGAGGTATCTCAGCGAGAGACGAAAGGGCAGCCGCAAGTTTCGTCATATTGATCTCGATCGCACAATAAGAAGAAACAAGTGCGAATCATAACGTGTTTCCGTGAAATTGCTAGATATAATTTATGACGTTGTTTAAGGATCTGTAAGTACAAATGTCATGGTAGGTACTTTTCCGTAGTATTGTATTGATGTTCCATTTCGTTTGTTCTAACAAGAAAAATTATAATGTTTTCATTTTTTTTTGTTGGAATTAATTCTTTTCTATTTTGCATTTGTATTGCCATAAAATAAACAATTTTTGAGGAATTCTATTTCCTTAGTTAAAATGGCTGTAATTCAGGAAAATATCTAAAAATGTAAGCATTTCATCATTATGAATGCGTAAGTTATATTGTGAATTTTTAAATAAGTAAAAGGTATATCCTGATTTGAAAATTGATTTACAGATAATATAATGATAAGATATTGCTGATAGACAGTTTTTTTTGTCATGTTAAGCTTTATATAAATAACAAAACTAGATTTACATTTTGAAAATATAGAAAAACGCAATTACAGTCAGAAAGAAAAAGGAAACAAAATTCTTTACGAACAATCAATCAATCTAAAAAGTGGCGGGAAAAAAATCACTTCGAATTAATTAAAAAAAAAATTAAATGTTATCACTTCCAAGAAGTCATTTGTAAAAAGATTTTATTCGATCTTACACAAACATACTAAATACTATTTCCTTCTTAATATATATATCTATACGTACAAAGAAAAATGAAAATAAAGATGTTAAAAATTAATTTTTATCTAATTCCCTGATTGCTTGAATTTTCCAAAGAATCTTCTAAGAAAAAATTATCTTACGAATATCCCGAAATGTTTCTTTCTTTTTAATATTCAGTGTGATTCTAACCATTGAAATGTTTCAAATATAATGTTTCTTATTCTTCAAATAAAGGAAGAAAGTGGGAATAAAGAAGAAAAAAATGAAACTATCTGTTCTCTTCCCATTTGATATCGGTTTAGTTGCGCCTTTATTCTCTAGGCGAAGAGGCAGAAAAACTGACTTTCTTCCAGTTTCAATGATACATATTCCCTTCTAATGATCATCGAAAGAGCGGCACAGTCTGTCTGCTTCTTGCTTCTGTTTTCTTTATTCATTTTGCTGCACCCTCCTCATCTTATCGTGAATTTTCTTGTTATTTTATTCATACACGAGCAATAATGTCTTTTCAAATGTGATAAAAAGGAGAATAGCATGGAATTTTCTTGAGATTTTTCAGTGGGGGAATTTTGCCCTTTTGAGCGAATCTCGTAGACACAAGAGTATAGAAAAGAAAAATCCTGAGCGCAGAAAATTATTACTGTAAATTTAAAAAAAAGTTGACATCAGCAATATTTTTTGGAAACTTCATAATCATAATCTATATTGCCTCCATTGAATAGAGTTGGATATTAGAGTTGAGATGCCTAAATCATTATACAAATCGCCTTATAATAAAATATTTAATATAATATATTGATACAGGTAATATGTTTATATTGTTGGAAATCGTCCACAATATTTTATATTATTATACATATCCTATAGAAACAATTGTAATATAGTTTTTCAGGGGCATGAAAACCAAAGATATTTCTTCAATTTTGTCCAACAGAGAAATGTACTTTCTTTATAAAAATTTTTCCTTCTGCAAATAAAAACTATATGATGTAAAGGTTGTCTTTTATTACATAAATATGTAAATTTTTGAAAGGAGGAATGGAACAGTTGAATTCAATTTTGTCTTTCTGTATAATGAATTCGGAATGTTTACATATAACCTTTATTGTATCAAACTTATATGTAAATATAAACTTTGTTGCATATAACACCAGGGACATAAGCTTTGTTGCATATAATGTTTACATCAAAAATATTTTTTAAATGAAAACACACATAGCTATATATGGTATTCCAAATTTTTTTAAGCTTACTTCAAGTCTTTAATATCGAACATATGAAAGCAATGAGAATTTACAAAATTTGTCAAAATAAGATATTAGTATATGATAACTAAATATTTATTCTATTAATCCGCAAAATTTAACACGTTTTAAATTTTTATACATTCTTATAAGACAAAATTTCTCAATAAGAAAAAAAGTAATTTTCTTTATCTGCATCATGAATCTTAAAATTGATTGAGTTATGCTTGATTCAAAATTGTTTGGAATAGATATTAAATTAAAAATAAATATATATATCAACAGGTCATAAGAAAAAATCTTGCTAAGTCTGCCAAGACTCACCGATATCTAATTTTTTTTTTCCTTTTGTATTTTTACTGAGGTATGTCACATTAATTTCTTTTTTAAAACTCGTACTTGTATTTGAGCTGAAAATGATCACCTACTTTCTCAATTTAATTTTTAGAGAATTGATTCATACACTCTTTTTTTTTACTTTCTCGTAGACGAAGTATACAAAAAGAAGGTGCTGTAATAGTAAAAAAAGTTTCTAATCAGATATTTTCATATTTACATTTTAGACTGCTCTGAATCTAAAAAAAAACAATATATATTTGGAATTATTTCCATCTATTTGTGAGACCGATAATTAAAATAATGTTTGGAGTTACACAGAGGAGATTTGATGCATGAACTTCCCATCGAATTTGTCAAATTGTACAAATTTTGAACGAAATTTATTCGGAGGAATTCTGTCTATCTGACTGTTCAAGTAAAACTGAACACGATGAATGCCAAACGTAAAAATAGATAGAAATTTTGAACGAAATTTATTCGGAGGAATTCTGTCTATCTGACTGTTCAAGTAAAACTGAACACGATGACCGAAAAACGTAAAAAATAGATAGAAATATTGGTAAAGGTTTATCATCCATAATGCAAATTCATATCAAAATTAGAACCAAATCTGTCCAGGATTTTAATATCTTCAGTAATTGTACTTTGTCTGTAGTAGTTTATGCAACTTAAGTAAATGAAATTTGATATGTAATCTTAGTGATTACATATAGCGATTTTAATCCTTCTGAAAAAAAGGCACCAAAAACACATATCTAATTTTCATGTATTTGTGTTATATATGTCAAATATTAATCACTAAATAAGTATTACCACAGATCGCACTCTAGATTCACGTTAAACATCCATCTTTGGACGATCTAGTTCCTCAATGGCATATAATTAATACACAAATTCCAGTCCTCTTTACCATTTTACGAAGCACATTGAAAATAAAAATCTGAGCACCTGTAAAATTTGTGACCATGCTCACGTTCCCCAGTTTCATGTCATGGAGGTGGATAACCCCTCCCTCTAGTTATTTGAAATGCAAATTAGACAAATTACGTCCCCATGAGGAGCTTCAAATGAGCAACGACGATTCGAACTTCTAATCTACTTTACATCCTCAAAACTTTTTCTCACGTAAATAGTTTGGAAAATTTTCGGATATTGAATTTATTATATTCACTTTCTCCTTGGAAATTTATTTTCGTTTGCATATAACAAGTTTAATTCAATTTTTGTGAACATTAATTCGTTTTCGAATTCTTTAATTTGATATTTATTAATGTTGGAATCATTTGTTTATTTATTATTAAAGTAATTGTAATTTAAATTGAAAGTGGCATTCGTGTTATTAACTGTATATTTGATTCATTTTACTTAAACGTTTAGCAAACTAATTTATATAATAACTAACATTATTATAATAGACTTAATATTGCATTATTACAACTACCCGGGTTAACATATTATAATTGCATGGAATTTATCCAAATTTACAGTAATCTTACGAATTTAAACTAATGCGAGTCTCAGTGGTAATATTTGTCTTAAGTTCTTTAAGATTACTAATTTCTGATGTAAATACTTCAATTCGGATTTCATCGTATCTGACTAACACTGAAAAGTAACGATAGTTTAGGTAAAATTATTATAAATTCCTTAAATTTATCAATAATCTTTATGACTTTATAATACAATCTTAAATCCATCCATTCCACGTAGGATAATAACTCATCGATTAGAGAGGACGTTATTCCAATTAGGCAGTTATGGAACCCCTCAGGTCAAGGGAAGCGGTGTTGTCTTCCGATTCGCTATAGAATGATTATATAATGGGTGCTCATGTACATCCTTTACAGGGAAGACGAACTACCCACAGATCTCAAGAGACCAAGAGCTCAAATCTGGGCGAATTCAACTTTCGAGAAGCAACCACGATTGCAAACGTTGACTCTTAAGGGATAAGGTATAATTAAATAGACTTGCCCCATACAGATAATTTGAATTATTGTGATCGTTTATAATTAAACATGGTTTTAAGATTGACCTACAATTAGGGGCATTAACAATAGTACCTTATTGTGGAATCTCGGTAAACACTGGTCCTTTTAATTATGAAAGTCGGACTCTTTAAGAGAATTGACAGCAGTAAAGGGAATTCAAATGTTTTGAAGAGGTTTTATAATGTTCAATTCTGTTTCTGTTAAATATAAATCAAATAAAATATATTTGTAACCATATAAATTTGAACAGTATTATATATAATATATATTATAACAATATATATAAAATATATTTGAAATTACTCAAAATATAATAGCATTCTTAATGAATAAAATGCTTTTTATTTTGATTGAAATTTTCATAGAAATATCGTTTGTGATTAATGACATTTTAAAAAAATTCATTTTTCAAGTTCTAAATCGTCAGAAATTATGAAGACTTTTAAAACTAAAGTCTAAGCTTACTTTTGATTCATAATTTTCTACTTAAATGCGTATTTATAGAAATCAACATTTATTTAAAAAATGGGGCCTTAAGAAAAGGATTTTTTTTCTATTAAAACCTTAAGACATCTTAATGGATTAAAGTTAAATAATATATTAAAACGATCTTTTATTCTCTGAGAGCAATTATTACTATTTTCTCTAACATACAAAAAAAATATCCAATATTAATTTTCGGATTCAGAAAAAATTAAATTTAAATCAATAAAAATATGTTTTAAATATTATTTGATGTCTGAAATAAAGAATTTCTTAAATAATCTGTTGAAAAAAATTCAAATTCTTAATGCGTAAAACATTTTCTTAGGGCGTAATATGAGCGAGACATTGATGGAATAATTCATAACTTAACAGTTTTTGAAATCTTATGTGTACCTGTCAAGTGTTTAAGTATTAGGGCATTATATATATTTTAGTTTGGATATTAAGCCTGTAAATTAGTAAATATTCCACTAAAGTATCCCCGTATTTCGTAATCAATAATATAAAATATCAATTACCATATTCAGTTAAGAGAAAATACATAACTATGACGATAAGAAAGTAATTGTGGAGCTTTAAACATTTCACCCAGCTTCTTAATCAGATTCCCATTTAAGAGTTTCCAGGAATATATGGTTGCCAGCAGGGAAGAAGAAACATTTCGTGTTATTTGTCTTGCTCTAGACTGCCGGGCTCTTCTATTCAATTTGCTATGCTCCCCGGAAACCTTTTAAGGCGAATTTGCTCATTTCCACTCGCAGGACACGTATCAGCCATTCATTGAAGTGCCCGACTGAGAATTGGGAGAGTATCTGTTTTCCCGAACCCCTCGCACTTGAGATCTATGACACGTCGTCTTACTCAGAGTGAAGAAAAATGACTCGGTTCCAGCTAGTCCATTTTGAATGAAGAATATCTACATCATTAAAAAAAAGTGAATGTATTTTTATTAGATTTATAGAATTGAAGAGTTTTCTTTATAATATATGTAGACTGTTTGTAATTGCTTGAAGAAAGGTTTAAAGGGTCAGTGGACTTTGAAATAGGCAGAAACAGGCACAGATATGAAATTTTAATTTTATCATTTCATCATCAAATATATGAGACGTTTATTTTGAAAAAAGGGAAAGTCCATTTTTGTAAAAAATGGAGATTATGAAAGTGCAGATAAAACATGTTTTGATCTTTTTTATGCGTAAACAATTTAAAGTAAAAAAAAAAAAAATCAGATTCTAGTATTTTGGAGATGGCAGTTTTAGCTCTTAATAGTATTGACAATCTGTTTATTTTGAAAGTGGTACAAGTCCATCTTAGATTGAAATCATTTTTGACGGAATATATTACGGCAAAATTTAGCTCCAGTTGCAGTATGACAAAGCAAATTTGGCCGTTTGATATCATGTCCGAAATCTAGGGTGTTTCTATCTATCTATCTTTGATAATGAAAATCGATGGTTGTACAGTATTTCATAAATAATAAAAAGTATATCTTAATTTTGTGTTTCGATAATAAAAATATTGATAATGTTATATCGATAATGTTATATTCGATAATAATAATATTATTAATAAAATTATTATAACTATATTATAGTTAAACAATTCACGGTTTCTCCATCGGTATTTGTATTTCTTTTCAAAACCGTTTTCTCCAGAGGTTGGATTGAAAATAAATATCCGCGTTTCATTTCATGTATTAAGCATTTATTATATTTTTGAACAATTTGTATTACTTTACAGTAAACCTGGGGAAAACTGTTTTTCCGAATTTCCAATTCTACAATTCCAAAATCACGATCGTTCGGTAAATTGAATGTCTTCACAACAAAAATTTATGATCAATGATATTTATTTCATTGTCACTGGACTGAACAACGGTGTTGGAAGTAAACATATTATTATCGAAACACAAAATTAAAATATACTTTTTTTATTATTTATGAAACACTGTACAACCTATCACTAACCTAACACTAATACCTATTTTCATTATCAAAGACAGATAGATAGAAACACAATAAATTTCAGACATGATATCAAACGGCCAAATTTGCTTTGTCATACTGCAACCGGAGCAAAATTTTTCCGTAACATGTTCGGTCAAAAATATTTTCAATCTAAGGTGGACTTGCACCACTTTCCAAATAAACAGATTGTCAATATTGTTAACAGCTAAAACTGCCATTTCCAAAATACTAGAATATGATTTTTTTTTTTTTACTTTAAATTGATTACGCATAAAAAAGATCATAACAAGTTTTATTTATACTACCATTATCTCCATTTTTTTCAAAAGTGGACTTGCCCCACTTTCAAAATAAACGGCTCATATGCTGAATCAGATTTACAAGGGATGCACCATACAAAATGTTCTACAAAATTTCGATAGAACGAGAGCTGAATTTAAAATTACAGCTTTGCCACCACAACGAGGAAGACTAAATGATTCAGAAATATAAAATTTTCTTTTATGCATGAAAAAAAAAGGAGATCTATTAAATCTGAAAAATGCAAGAAAAGGATGGATTTATTTCCATATATAACTCCAGTTCATCATGGACATTTTAAAATGTTAAATCCTGAATAAAATTTACTTTAATTATACCTACGCATAAACTGAAAATGCATAATTTCATTGAAATAATAATAATAAAACTTATAAAACTCTTAATGAAACTGGATTGTTTTTTGTTATGTTAAATTTTCTACAAGAACATTATTTGTTTTGTTTCACGTTTTAATAAATGAATAAATAATTGTAAATTTTTGAGTAGTATTTTGTTTTATTATTAATAAAAACAGACTTATGTAATTTACATATTTCCCAATTCCCCAAGCACGTTTACAATAATTCATTAATTTTGAAAGTGAGGCAAGTCCATTTAGTTATAATAAAACTCTTATTTTTTTTAATCAGCACTGTAAACACTATTGGATTATAAACTTACATTATCTGGTGCCACAAAATACAAAAAATATATATCTATTACTTACCAATATTTTTAAATTTATTGAAATGCAAACTTTTAAATATCTCGCAATAATAAATAATGGACATGCCCCATTTTCAAACTAAACGGCTCATATGCTTATCTTAGACTAAAATAGTGTTATAAAATGTTTTATTCAATAAAACAGATATTTGTCTTAGAGAAAATAAAGTTCATATTAAAATGATATTATAATTATATATAAATATGTTTGAACTGCTTCAGATATTTTAATTTTAGAAGAAATTAAATGGAATTGGTAATAAAGATTAACAATAACATCAACAATAAAATAATTTTATGTTAAATAAAAGAAGATAAATCATTCATTTTATATTTCTAGTTTTTAGATAGTTAAAAATCAGTCTTAGCTCCTCAGAAAAACAAAAAATTTATTAAAATCACTGTATTTAAAAATATTTCTGAAAAATTAGTATTTAATTAGAATTACGAAATTATACATACTTTTATTCCAAAGAAATTTATATTAGATAATAAGGAAAAATAAAGATTGTTGCCTAAAATATTTTGAAATTTTAAAAAAAATTACAATTTTTTTTTTTTATTTTTTAAAAATTAATATATTTAGTTTTAAAAAGATTTTAAGAAATTGCTCATATTTATATTTTAATACATTTGCATAAAAAATTCCATAACCCTTAGTGAATAATTCGCTAAAACGCCTAATTAAATCTAACGTCGCCTTAAGTATTATGAATACTTTTAGATTACAAAGAATTTCTGGAATATATATTCTTTTTATTTTCAACATTAAAATGTTCATACAAAATGATGATAATACATCGTCATCTGACAGATAAAATAACATTTTACACAGTATATATCTCAGAACGTTGCTTTGTCCGTGAAAATGAATGTGGAGAATGTAAAGCATATATGTTGACCGATGTTGTTGCATTGATATGAAAAATCATAATATTAAAGAAACAGAGATGACTAAAACTTATTTTTTTAAAAGAAATTGTGGCAAAAAATTATCACATAACAGTGATTTCAAATCATACAATGAAATTGTGTAGCATTTGATTAACCATTGATCCATATTCTCTGTAGCCTTTCATTTGCATATTTATATGTATAAGTGTAAAGTATGTCTAGATATCAACCCTTAGGTGTGCTTGTTGCACTTAAAATTTGGATTGCTATATAACTTGGTAATAATTGTTATAATGTTATAATTCAATATTGTAATAATTCGATATTAACTCCACAGTGAGGCATCTGATATAAATTTTTTTATTATTATTTTTATTTTTTTACTTTTTTATTCGGGTTTATTATTATAATACATAGGAATGCTTTCGTAGGATATCCAAAAAGTTTCTCATTCCTTGGAGGTTTTTAAATTTAAAATAATTTAAACATGATTTTCACCATATAGATATTATATATCTTTTAATTACCATTCAGTCAAGTCAGTCTATTTATCTTGGAAATGAACGTGGCTGTAAAATTCATACTAATGTATCCCTGTCAGTAAAATACGAGCTGATTATAGCAATGATGCTTTGCTAACTATGTTGGAATAAATACAAATAATAGCTGCTAGTAAAATACCTCTGTTTCTTTATTCCAAACAAAAAGCATTACTCATAGAATCGATTGGAAATTTTCCAATTAATGAAAAAGGCGAATGGTTTTTGAACACGATTTGTTTTACTATTGGTATTAATTGTTGATCTGTACGTACGAATGTCGATTGCTCTTAGGAAGATCAAATTATCTTTGTCTTTCTTGTAAAATTCATAAAGGCATTGGATTGCGTTGAATAATTACTTTGGATTTCATTTATTTTGTGTTTTGGAGCAGTATTAATTGTGCTTGTTTACGTCCCGTTTTGGTATATTCGATCCACGTCCAGATCATTAGGAATTCAGTGCAACACTCAATTCCTTTCCAAATTTTCACGTTATAATAGTAGACAGGCCCAATTCGTTTTCATGGTGGTTCTATGATTGAATTAGTTTGCGAGTTCAAATAAAAATTTTAAAATATAACAATTCCATTATATATCAGTTCCATGGATAAAATTATATTATCAGAAATGTTTATAGTTAAATTAAATAATTGGACTTAAGATAAGATAACCTTAATGAAATAAACATTACCCATTATTATAATGAAAATTTGAAGAGAATGAATGATATCTAATGCATTTCTGACTGCAAGATGATGGAGTTAGAAGTATCCAATATATCTATGTATGATTCATAAGCAGGTGGATTTTATTCATTTGTAAATGAACTTAACAAAACATTAATCCTTAAAATAAAAATAATTTACTTCCTCCTAATCAAAAAATGAATACAACATTAGTAAAGTTTTCCCCCCAGTCCAGCTATGACGAGTTCCCGCGTTTTCCAACGGCCCAGGTTGACAGTTCTGTTAATTTGTCATTTCATGTAGATGTGGCCAACTGCCTGTCGGCATAAATAAAAGCCAAGTGCCATATTCTAGGCTATAGGTTTAATTACATAAATTTGCATTATGTATATATGCATTAACTGTTGTGAAATGTGCAGCTTTGGTAGTTTAAGAAATATTTTCTTAACCATCAACAAATACTACTGGACATGGCGTCCTCTGATGCTCTCCTAACTTCTTTACACCCCGTTCCTCTCTTTTCCTACCGGTTAATGCTCTCTGGAGGCGACCTTGGAACTCGGGATGCAAAATTTAGCAGAATATCACCCTGTGGAGCGAGAGAACCATGGCCGATCCTTATTACATTAATCTATAAACTGTAGTCCAAAGGAATTGTATAAATTTTGTAACTTTTCTCAACTTTATTTAAAAAAAATAAAAGATCCGCATCTCGTAACTTTAACCAAATCTCAATTTTCGTACTTATGAATTTTATAAGTGAAGTTTATACGCTGAAAGTATTTTCTGTATATACAGATGGAGGTGTCAAATAGAAGGTTCAAAAATACTCTTTAAATAATTTATTAAATGAAATCATAACAAATATTTTTAAAAACTTAAAGCACACTAGTATTTAAATTTTAGAAATCGTAAACATCAACGAATCATGGATGTCGAAACCCTACATCAAAAGAATCTTCGGATGGGAGCTTTCGTCTCAAGAATTCCCTCTTAAGCCATATATCGAGCCATAAACATCTGCGGCACGAAAGCAGTAATCGAGGAAGGTAATTCCCGATATTGCTTTCTGGTATCTGCGCTATTTGCAGCAGTGAGGACTTCCATTCTGCATCCAAGATACCAGATAACTGTCGACGACTTTTTTTTCTTTTTCTCGCTTTCTGTAAAAGGAATCAGTTTACGACATTTCTGCCGAAGAATTCTAGTTTCTCTCAATGCTGATGATGCAGTGTGTTGTTTTCAGAACACACACCCAAAAAGGTTGCGTAAAGATTCAATCCATCACAATGATGGTGATTAATTTGCGTTACTGAAATGAACAGGGAGTATTCAAATAACTGTCTGCTTTAACTACTCTACTTTCATTGGTAACTTATTGTGATATTAAATTACCGAAAAACTTTAATCTTTGGTTCCATTTTTTATGAAGATAATCGAGAATCTGAAACATTGGCTTGCAAAATTTGTAGATTGGGAATTGAATTATTTGACAGTCCCGCATGTTTCGTGTTATCAGAAAATTACGAAGTAACATGATGATCTCTTAAGAAATTTTCATGAAAAGAAATCGCTAAGGAATTGAGAATTGTATAAAATATTTGATTAAAATTTTGTGCATATAATTGAAGTTTATGAATTATTTATCATTTTTATTAAAATAATGTATTACTTTAGAATATAGTATTAAATAAATTATTGCTTATCGACACAAGCAAAAACGTTCATTCATGCTTTGCACTTTTGAATGTACTGCGTTTTTAAAATGAATGAAACTTTTATAGTAAACTTTTATTTTGACTCACTTGTACTGAATTAAAGTTACTTATTATATTTGGAACAATATTTAAGTAGAGTTAATTACTATTGCAAAGCAGCCTTTTCATTTGCTATTAAAAATTAGTTACCCTGTTTTATTGGTTCTTTGTACTGAAATAAATAGTACTGAATAGTATAAATAAATAGTACTGAAGAATTAAAAGCATATTTAAAGCAACACGATTTTCCTACCGGTAGAGGTAATACCAGCATCACTGCTTTTCGTATAATGCAAAATTTTTAGCAGAAGATGTCTTTCAGCATGCAAACCCCTTTCCAAATATTGCTTATCGTGCATAATTCCTTGGTAATGGGAATATAGTTTCCATCTCTATATATAAAGCTATGCTTAACAGCTATATTGTTAATAATTTCGTTTGAAATGTTTGGGCAATTGAAATGTTGCACATTTTGATATTGGATTAGCTTCCTACAGAGGATAGGTTTAACCTAAACCTTTATTTGCAAACCTTTTTTGCTCTTTTAACTATATTGTAATCATATTAATCTTATATAATAAAGAGCCTTCAATTTGGCGTTTTTTATAAAAATTGAAACAAATGTAACAAAGTCTTTAAAAAATTATCTTATAAGAATTCATTTTAATTTCATTTTGAAATTTCGCTTCTTATAAGATTTGGATAATAAAATATTCTAATAAATAGAAAGTAAGATTTATTATTGTTTTATTTTATATGAAGCTCATATTCTAATTATAATTCAAGTGGCAAATGATGGTAGCGATTGAAATTATAAAAAATTCTGTCCGAGTTCATTAATCTTTGTCTTTTAAACTTCTTGGCACAATTTACATGGTTTCGGAAAACAGCTTTCCTTAAAAATCTTTTAAATGATTAAAATGGCGGCTCTTTCATCTTCCTAAAAATAAGTTTGAAATTGAACTGATTTTAGGTTTGGATAAACAAATTTTATCTCCCATTTTTTTCAAATTTTAATACCAAATTAAACTAAAGTAGAAAAAATTTATAACTAAAGAATTTTATAACTAAAATTTTAAAACAAATTATATATAACCAATTTTTCTATTCTAACTTATCATATCACTCTTCTTTCTCAGAATATAGATTTTTTAGTTTCAACAAGTTTTAAACACAGCATGCTGATGTATCATCTACTCTAGTTAACATTAAAAATTTTATCCATTTAATAAATTTCTTCAAGAAATTTTACTTCAACAAAAAATATAGCAATTAAAGAATAAGTTTCTATGAAAAAACTCCAATATCTCAAATGCTAATACTGCAAATCAAATAGACATCTTAATATTCAATTTACAGTCCAAAAAAGTCTACACCTTCGTAAATTAATTTCATTTAAAATCTTTGACATAAATGTGCGACCTAATAATTATATTAAATAAAAATTAAACATTTTCAGAATAATATTATATAAACTCAAAGAGATTAAAAGAGATATTTTTTAACTAATAAATAATTTAATTGTATTAAATCTATATTATAGTTTTATAGATAAACAGGGTGTGCACTTATATTCGCCATTACACTAAGATGCTTCGAATTTTGGGATTTCAATTTCCATCATTGCAATTATTTCCAATTTACAATTAACCCAACAACCATAATTTATCTCAAAATCAGATTCATTGATTTCTTCTCTCAAATTCAGAGTCGTTTAATATCGCAGCTTTCAGGTGAACATGCATAAAAGTTCCGGAAAAGTTCCAATTTCGCTGAATACGTTAGATTTCATGGGCATCTGGAAACGATCCTCCCAGATTCCAGGCATTAAATATCCTGTAATTATCAAACAATTCCGTGAATCGTTGAGATATGCGTAGAGACCAATCTTTACCGAAATGCGAAACTCTAAAACTAGAGTTTAAGCGTTTTGATCTCTTCGACCAAAGAGCGGAGAAACATGAGAGAAATTATTGCAGAGCGATCCCGCGAGACAGGATGTAATCAGGGCAGATCATTGTTATTCGCAAAAGTTTCTGCATCGCAAGTGAAGGGGCATTCCGAACGAATAGCATTTACAGCAGAATCATCTGTAGGGTTTCGAATTAAAGTGGATGTTCTCGGAATAAGGTTTGCTTCTATAAACGTCATCTGAGAATCTATCTATTCTTGCAAATATCGTTTACCGTTTGGAATTTTGAATTGCTGGCTTAAATAGGAATTCCAAGTATCCGTTTTTGAATTCGTTCATTTACGAGTTTTGAAATGGAGATTTTTGCCAGGCGAAATTATTTATTCTGAATATGTTTGAAGTCTATAGTTTCACATTTCATTTCGAATTTTAGTAAATATAGAGGCATTAAATAATTAATTCAGAATTCTTAGGAATTAGTCAGTAAGGGCGTTTGTATTAAAATAAAAAAATGTGCAAAACCCAGTTTTGTAAATTTTAAAATATGTATTTATTTACTCCATTTACAGTTCTAAATTTCCTGTATCGTCTAAATTTATTCTTCAAGCAAAAATACGTGTATATCGTGTATTAAACTGCTGTCACAATTTCATTTTTTTATTTTGAAGAAGATGTAATATGTATTCTATATCACTAAAATAATTAATAAGAATTATTTAAAAATATTCTGAATTTAACTATTATTTTTATCATAATTTTATATATTTTTCATCAATAAATCATAAAAAATATTTTAATCCATGTTATACTGAAAATTATCATTACATTTCCCCTCCTTTAATATTAGAATATATATGAGACAATCTATGCTAATAAATTAAATATCTTTTAAATTTTTAAATTCTCATTGAAAAATAATTTTTATTTGAGTGATTCATTCACAATTAAACAAATAAAAACATAATTAAATCAATATATACAATTAAGAAAATTTCAACTTCTCTTATATATACCGTTTTCACATGCAAAAACCAAGAAATATGTAGCATTATATATTTTGTAAACCAAGTGTTCTTATTTTTTCCAAGCTCATTTTTTTCTTTATGACTAGCATCCCTATAATTTTATTGCAATCTCTATTTCCTTCAGATTATTTTATTTTAATTTTACGATCTTGTTTTGTAATTCTAAAATTCATTTTCAAGATGAGATTAGGAAATATTTTAAAATGAATTATCGACTAGAATAAAAAACAACAGAATAAGAAACAATATAAATATTGAAATAATTGTAATGGTTGTTCCATAACTGAATATGCCAATAATATTGTTGCATTTATCTCTGGTAGTAATTAATTTGATTAAGATCAGATATATTAATTTTAAAAGAAAATTAGTGTTTTCTTTAATCATAAATGATGCATTATAAAAGGCAGCAATAATATCAATATAAACTATTATCTGATTATATTTTGTTTTCAAACTTATTTTAAAATATATTGATATTAATAAAATAAACCTTAATATTTATTTAATGATTTTAAGCGTATTTCGTTTTATTAAAACATTAAAGTGTACGATTTATGAGCTATTATTTTAGTAGTTTTCCTCCTTTGTACAATGTTAATTCACCCTCCTTTTTATGTTATTTCCCCTTACAATCGTCAGATTAAGAGAATGACCTTACATATTTAACATCAAATAAAAAAAATAAAAAAAAATAAAAGAAGCAAAAGAACAACTTCGTGAGAAAATGAAATCTTCATGAATATATTTCCCAATCCATTAATAATTCACAACTAAGCTCAGTAGAAGTTAGCAGTAAAAAAAAGTAAAATAAAATGAAAACGAAGAAGAATAAAAGCGAAATAGAAAGAAAAAAATAGAATAAAAAAATAAAAGAATGAATGAAAAAGGGAACATCCAAATATAGAGTAAGCTTTCAGAGAAGGCACCGAGAGGCCAATGATTGATTTCCTATTTTCGCGCCCAAACCGGAGACTTTGTTGTTCATCAGTTTTCGCATTGGTTCGTCAGGAAAAAAAATATTGATTTCCACCCAAAAATTCCATTAAAAGAAGATAGAACATTAGCTGTTCATTTCGTTTTAGGGTTTTTTTTCACCTTTTTTCTTTGTTTCATCTTTTTATCGTATGCGTCTCATTTTTCCTCAAATAATGGTTAATGCAACGACACTTTCGGAGAGTAAGAATGGTTTAAACACTGCAGCTTGTTACCATTATTCTTGATTGAACTTTTTCTTCACGCCGTTCTGACGCGATTTCACGGAATCATCAATTTCTTCCGTACTGATCGGTAATTAACAGCTCACTGGATAAAAAAATAGAATGCAAAAAAGAAACTATACAAAAGAAGAAGATTTTCTGTTTTACGCTTGAATTCAGTGATAAACAAGCATTTGATTGGCAACTTACGCTTTAGAAAAAAAGTTTTTTTTCTACTTAGTTTAAGTATTTAAGTAAGTCTTTTATATTCATTAAGCTTAATCTAATCAATTCAAGATTTAAATAAAGGTAGAATTCTGTTTACTAACCTTTCTTCTGCAGCAGAAAATGTTGTGCAAAAACATTGAGACGACAACCAACTACGTGAAACATTAGGTAATTTTTGTATTTATGAGTTAAATAAAATTCCTTAGATTTTTAATACGTATCTCGTGAATAATTTTATAATATCTAATAATCTCTTTTTTGTATTACAATAATATAATTATTAAAAGAAAATAACTACCGTGATTTATAATAATTTGAAATTTACTTTAGAGTTTTAAATTCAGTTTACTTTAAATCAAATCAATCAACCTGTAGGTGGAAACATGAATTTCCCCACGTGGCCAGAGATATTGTGTCAAAATGACTTCATTGTTATTTTTCTTTTTTGTCTTTAGTAAACAGCATTGGAATTTATTTCGGGAACACAATACATTGTGAAAATCGTGCAGTTACCAAAAATATGAAAAAAAATATATATTAATATTAAAAATTTTAAATGCTATAATATTAAATGTTGGAAATATGTTATAAGAAAAACCTAACCAATCTTTTGATGAGCAATTACTTCTTTTAAATATTACGGAATTACATTACTTTTAGTAAAGGTTAGAATTTAACAAACAAAAATCGGAATACAATATTTTAAAATAATGTTTTAAGAATATTACTTTATTCCTTTTGCATTATTCAAAGTGAAAGCAGTTTCAGAGAGGAGGAACGACTGGAGTCAACGACTCCAAGCATAACAACAAAAACTTTGAAAAAGAATAACTTGATTATACGCACGTGTTTCATACTTGGACTTTTTCCAACATTTTGCTGAAAGAACAACTTGAAAATACTGGGATATATCGTGATAATAATTATAATATTAAATATCACGTGATAATAAGAGCTAATGTACAAAGCAGAGTCATTTCGACTTCCGTCTCCAACATTTTTCCTGTGTGCTTATTTTCCATCAATGAAAATGAAATCAACACTCACTAAAATAAATAATCACAAATTAGATTTCTTAATGTTCTGTGTTAAAAATTGGTAGCAATTTATCAGATAAAAATTTGAAGCAATATGAATTCTTAGTAGAAATATTTCGCATTATAACTAACTGTTAAATAAGCATAATTATTTTTTCAGTTAAAAATTATATCATTAATATTATTTAAAACTGTAATGGAATAAATTTATAACAATGTATTTCTTCAAGGAGTTATATTTAACAAGAAACACGAAGTAGAGGCTTGACAATGAAATACATAGATGAGACACTTCTCCATTTTATTAGATGCAATATTTAATAATATCCGGCTTTTTAACACATTTTCAGCTCTTAAAAAATATTTTTTTATTTCCGAAATATTCTGAATATAGTTATCAAAATTCTTTTTTTTTTTATTTTTCAAAATAAACAAGCCTTTGAAATTGATGAAAATGTTTCAATTTCATTGAGAGTGATATGAATATATTCCCGTATTTCAATGAAACTTTTGGTACTCGCTATTTGTAAATTTATGGAAACAACAATTTTAGTTATCAGTTTTTATGCTTTTTCCCATAGAGAATAAATTTTTTCTAATAATCCGAAAAGCGAGAACTCGAAAAATTGTTAAGTGATCAATGTAGTCATCTGAACTTCTTATAAAGCTTTTATACGTTTCACTGCATTGATGTACTAATGTATTTAAAAGTCTTAGTTTTGCAAGGAGAATATAAAATGTGTTTTATAATTATTTGTTACATTTTTTATCTTATAGGAAAGTTGTTTACACATTTTTAGGAGTAATTGTAAGCGATTTAATTAATATTTAAAATGTAAAGAGTATTTTCTTAAACATTCGATAGAATAACAACTTTCTGTTTTCTAGATTTTCATCGTAATGACTATGTTAGAAGGGCGTTTAGTTAGGCGTTGAAATTTTAGTGGTACTTGTCGTGGCTGGTTCGTGAGTGCTTTGAATAAATAGGCAAATAAAAAACTTAACAACAAATTTATTGTAGATTCGTTCGAGCTACTCTGCTCAGTAACTCCTTCTTCTCCAAGAGCAAACACTCGAATGAAATCACTCTTTTAATTACACTCGCGCTAGTTGTCTAGCGCCATCTATGAACTTTTATTTCCTAACGCTTCAAAATCCACTCACTACAGTACTGATTTTCATTTCTTTTCAAATTCTTTTCATAGTCCAGTTTATTCTTAGTAAAAATTCCTTGTACACAATAATCTATAAATGAAAGATTATGGGACTTCACAAGATTATGTTGAAAAGTATATTGTGCTGATTATACTCCATTATTATTGAGATTGTTTTGCAATAACACGGCTTTAATTTTGTTAATGTGATCAAAACCCCTAAACTCGAGTTCTGCATATTTTTTAAATGTTTATTTCCATACATGGGTTCACGATATTCTTTGTGATTATAGGATATTTTGAGCTCGGAATCAGGAAGAATCGAATAAAAACGACCGTGAATTCTAATAGCACCATTTCCAGAAAGCCAATGCACACAAACAAGAAATAGCTATGTTCAATGTTACAGATTTTGAAACAAGAAATCACTGAATTTGAATTCTGTAAAAGAACTAGAACTGCACGTTTAGTGTTCGATTAATTTTTAAAGAATATTATTGTTCATACTGGAATTTTTGAATCAGGAATACTTTAGTTTATTGATTAAATTGAAAATTAATGTTAAATTTAAAATAACACAATGCGAACGAATTAATTTGTAATTGAATTAATTTAGATTTAACATCTTCAGTATCTAATGATATGATATGATGAATAGGATGCTGTGTGTCTGTGTTTAAGCTCTTCTGGAAAGATAGTTTAAATTATAATTACCAATTTAATCGCAAATATACTTGTTAAAATGGAAATGTGCATGCCAGAATTAGATGTGCTAGAATTATATATGTGCACTCCAAAACCAGAAGTATACTAAAAATTTTAAATATAATTTCAATTAACTAAAAATAGGTGAAAGTTTGGTGCTTTTTATTGATAATATCCAAAAATATTATTTTTAAAATATATATATCGTTTTAAACTTTATGAAATTGTATTTTTACTTATATCATTTTAATAATAATTTTAAATTTTTAACAACAAATTGCATAATTCTTTATTCTAGATAGATATTTGAATAAAAAAAACTGTGTAACACATAGGTATATCATAGTAAAATGTGACTTATCGTGTTTTGATTTCCATAAGTATTATATAAGTCAAGTTTTTACATACAAGAAAATTAAATTAAAAAATAAATAAATAAAAGGTTTTAGACTCGATCTCATATAGTTCATGGTAGAAC
The DNA here is from genome assembly GCF_947563725.1 of Argiope bruennichi. Classification (NCBI taxonomy): domain Eukaryota; kingdom Metazoa; phylum Arthropoda; class Arachnida; order Araneae; family Araneidae; genus Argiope; species Argiope bruennichi. Next base: position 122,879,471 of record NC_079154.1, on the reverse strand, counting down.
TTTATCTCATAGCATTTTGAGGAACTGAAGTTTCAGATAACTCTTTCGTCTATTCCAAAAACAAAATTTTTCAACCAACTTTTATAGAGGCTAAAACACTTTGGCAAAGATGTCGTAAAAATTTTATCATTCGTTTCTCAATGCATGAGAAACAACATTCATCTGAAAAGCAACATTTATCAATGAAGAAAAAGCGTTGACATATATCTGGTCTCTTAGATGTGGAAAAGAATATATCATTGCTGGAAAAGGCTAGACATCAGGAAGCCATAACACGGAAAATTTTCATCGAGTACTTCTGTCTGGACACAGATGGTTATATCCAGATAGAATTCTCGGGAGGAATTATTTGAGAACAAAGTTTGCTGTGTGAAGATTCCGATACTTTAGATTAGGTATTTGTTTCTCTAATCAGTCATTGATTACAGTAAGCACTATTGAAGTAATATTTCGTTCTTTATTTATATAAATTTGGAGTACATTTTGAGAAATAATCACAAAGTTTTTATAGCTTACGTAAAAGATTTCTACTTTACTGAAACTCGAAAAAAAAAAAAACACCGAATAAAAGAAACGAGTAATAAAAAAAATTGAAATAAAATAAATATAAGTGATCAGTTTCAGTTATTTTAAAGTGTTTATGAATATTCTAAAGTAATACAATTGATTCATGAATATTCTAAAGTATTCCAAATAATTCATGAATATTCCAAATGAATATATATCTTTACTGGGCATTCATAGCGCGCCTCAATATAAATAGCTCTAAAGAGCAGTTATTTTAAAGTGTTTATGAATATCCTAAAGTATTCCAATTGATTCATGAATATTCTAAAGTATTCCAAATAATTCATGAATATTCCAAATGAATATATATCTTTACTGGGCATTCATAGCGCGCCTCAATATAAATAGCTCTAAAGAGCAGGGCCCATGGTAATATTAGATTTGTTCTAATATAAAAAAATGTGGGTTAAGGCAACGACCAGCATTAATATTTAAAATACTGTATACTTCCGAGCATCCGGTTTAATGTGATGGAAGGGCAGCCCGGATAAAAATAAAAGCCGGATAGGCCGGAGTACTATGAACTCATTTCTTTGCCCACCAATACCAGAAGAAAAGGTTTTTATACCAACATTCACTGCAATAATGCGTATTTTTCACTTCTTATTGTGCATTTATCTCAAGCCACGTAGAATGTGAACGTGGCCGTGGCCCGATGAATCGTATAAGCAGTTGCCGGTAAAGAATCGAGTTAAAATAGTTAAAAAAGTTACGTTTAAGTAAAAGTTTAGTTAAAAAAAGTTACTGCACTGCACGTTTCAAGAATTTATAAAAGTAAGTTAAAGGATATAAACCGTTCACATTTAATATAAATTCTGCAATGGCTAACTTAAATGCAGGAAAGAGTATCCGTGTACCTTGCTATGTTGCCAATGCAGCCCTTTGCCTTCCTCATTTAATTACGATAAAAAATAACTAGGTCGGATAATACGGAAGCCGGACAGTCGCGAACCAAATACTCGGTTGTGAACTGTATATCTATTAAAAATACAGGGACAAAACATGACTGGAATAACATAAAAGCACATAAAAAGGTAAATGAATGTGAGCGGCACACTATCATCTGCCAGTTTAGGCGCGAAACAATCATGACGTAATCAATGACGTAACATGACACAAATATTGACATTGAAAAGCACATCTAGACATTTCGGAGCAATACAGTTCTAATATTATTATTCCAGTCTTCACATTCTTAACTCCCCCATTTCTAAGAAGATGTAATCTATACTAATGTGTTTTAAAGTTTTTCGTTCATGGCTGTAAAATATTCATCTATCATAGCAGAATGTTTTATGAATCTGGAATTTCTTTCCGAAGTACTTCTACCATGTCCAAATTACTGATTTTTGAGAAACTTCACCAAACGAAACAGAACCATCTCATTCCACTTGTCTTTCAAGAGAATTCACCAGAAAATCATTTTTAACACATTTCGATACACCTTATTGCTCACTACGGATAAGTGAAAGAAAAGTTCACGAAAAAGAGCGAGGTGAGTGGAAATCACGAAAAACTGGAACTGTGCACCGCACCATCGGAAATCATTAGAAGAAAAATGATAATACGGTTTCAAAAGAAAAAAAAATAAAGAAGTTCTTTCTTCTTCTTTGAATTTTGTCAAGAAAGTACACGTATAATTTCATCGAAATAAGAAGAATCATAGGCTTGATATTTTCTTTTTTTTCGAAAGAAGAAGAATATCTGAATTTTTTGACACAAAAAAATGGAAGAAGGAATAAAAGATGAAATGTTTGATCCTTCATAAGATTGTCAGGAAACAGAAGCGAAAAGGTTTCTTAAAAATGTTCTTTAAATTATTGTTAAATTAATCATTTCGAAGAATACAGTTTCTACTTCAAGAAAAGGATATCGGTATTGATGACGGATTAACTGTTGTTCAGATGAATACAAAAACTGAATTTTGAATTTTCATAACTTTCCAAATTCACCAGTAACAAGAAAAGGAATCACTTTTATTCCTTTATAATCTTGTCTTCTTCGAGAAGTTAAAGAGTTTTGTAAAAATATCGGAATACCTTTAAAATATATAAATATCTTGATTAACTAATAAAGTAATTAAATTGCAACAATGGGAGCAATCTAAAAGAGCAGAAACCAAGTTTTAACTTCAACATTTCAGACGAAGAATCAGCCAGAGATATAGGTAGTTTCAGCAACATGGAACCGCTGTTCATACGGCCAAAACGATTTGAGATGAAAGACTATGAGGGATGTAAAAATATCAGAATTCTCTCTAATAAAGAATATGAGGAGAGAAAGCTAAAAATATTATTGTAATTTTTAAGCGTTTTATTTTTTTAAAGAGCATAGAAAGGCTTTTCTTTTACCTAGGACTGTAAATTATCTTTTTAAAATCAGACAGTTGATACATTTTTTCCCTTTTATGCTTTTTATATTGAATCTTGCTTTTATAGACCATTTTACGTATCAAATCGTTCTCTCCTGAAGAAAAGATTTGAACATTATCTATTGCAGTATCATGTTTATAAAATGAAAAACATATCTAAATATAGATATAAAAATTTAAATAGGCATCAGATAAATGTAACATCAGTTTTGAAATCAATAAACTTGGCAAAAGTAACATTTTTGTAATCAATTGAAAATTTATTAAAAATAATGTTAGTTTTGAAATCAACAGAAAATTTGGCAACAAAAAAAATAAGCTTTGAAATAGGCAACCTGTAACTGAAGATACTATAAAATCGCAACCTTCCTTGGAAAATAATATTAGTTTTTTTTAAAAAAAAATGTGATATCTAAAAAAAATTGGAAATATACTGACATTTTAAGTCGATATTAATAACTTTATATTCAAATATTTACAATATAAATACTCATTGAGTATATGAAATAGCACAAAAAGACTGAACTTATAGTAATTGAAAACATATACAAATTATTATTTATGGATAATTTTTTGTTGTTCCTTTGAATGTCAGATGGAATAAAATTCAAATAATAGATTTAGAAAAAGAGAAATCAATAAGAAATAAGTAGAAATTGAGCATCATAGTTTCTTATCGAAAATTTTAACTTTGACTATTTGCAGTAATACAGTAGTAAGCAGTTTTACAGAAATCAAAAATTCATTCGATATAGACGACATGCTTAGAAATGTATTAAGAGGCCGGCGTCCTGGCATAGGGGTAGCGCGTCTTCTCCGTGATCTGGGCGTCCTGGGTTCGAGTCCCGGTTTAGGCATGGTTGTTCTTCATCTGTTCTATATGTGAGATGTGCGAATGTGCCCTCCTGTGAAAAGGGGTTGTGCAAGCGAAAGATCGATGCGTGAGTAGCACAGTCGTACTCTTGGACCTAGTACTATAAAAACAAGAGACGCCTCCTCACCGGCTTAAAATCGCTGTCTTCGTAACAACGGGCTTGTCCATGGCAAGTGCCAAAAGAAACAACAGCAACATATATTAAGATTTAGGATTTTTCAGTTACTTATGATCGCTATATGCATATTCTGAGTATCTCAATTTTCAAAATAAGTTATTTATTTATTTATTTTAAGATAATAATTTTCTTAAAGGCAAATATTATTAAGAACAGTTTATGACGAATGCTTAAAAGTGAGAGGTTTGGTTTGTTTATAGAAATTCAGTAGGATATCTCCTTTAAGGGACAATATAATGTTACTAACTTGAATTTATCAAAAAATAAACTGAACTATGTATTCAATTTACTCTCTAATTCCTAAGATGATTTGAGTTTAGGTACATTAGAATATTAGAATGCCAATGTTTCTCTTTCAAAGAGAAAAAAAAACTTTCTCTCTTCCAGCCCGCAAAACTCGCAATAAATCCCGTGTTCTTATGAAATTAGACAATAGAGGATCCCTTTTAGCTGATGGCTACTGAGCAAATTTATGCTCGAACATACTTTGAATATTCTCCAAAAGTCTGTCTGTCCTTCAAACTCATCTGAACGAACGTCTCATGGTGGCAAACAAAGGACATGCTTCTGGTATTCAATTAATCTCATTTATCGAAAAAGTGAGGCGTTTTGCCATGATATCCATGTGTCCCGTTTACAGTAGTAGTGTTGAATTGGCGTTTAGGGTCTTTAAGTATTGATAGTATTAAAAATACGAAGGATATGTATTTCCGTATTCATTATTTTGAAATGAAATTTCAACTCAATATTTTCAATCGTTTCAAGTCACTTATGAGCTGGATTGTTACGAAAAGTTTTCAAAATAGATAATATCGAAAGATAATTAATCTTCCAGTAATATTACAACTGATTCATAAAATATTTTTACCAGTATAGGAAACAAGCCAATTCTGTATAAAATATTAACATTCACGAAGTGAATAATGATCCGAAACTTCTAATATCAAACGCCACTTATAATATCGTATAATAATAAATAAATACAAAAATGATGAATTTGGAAAATGGAAATGATGAATCTTAAATCTGGAAAACTGATGAATCTTAAATCTGGAAATTTCTCTAGATCTTATTAACTGCCCTGATTGCAATCAATCCGGTGATATTACTCGATAATCATATCTTCCTGATTTCATATCAGATAATAAAAGGCTTTAACATGAGTTTTAGATTTTAAATTTTAATAAACATCACTTGACTTCCTTGAACTATTTGGCAATTACTAGTTATTTAACATCTGAATTCGGGAAGCTCTTCTCCAAAAGATTGAAACTTTAATGTCTGCAACAGGAATGAAATATTTTCTGTTAGATCTTAAACAGTCTAGAATTCAATAGAGGAGAGTGGTTAGTCCTATTTATGAGATAAAATTCAGATTGTTTGGTTTATTCTGAAATAAGAGACGGTAAATATCTCCAAGGAAATTGAGAACTCAGAAAGACTGAATTTTGATCCATTGACAATGCTGATCGTTTTGATTTTTCCATGAATTTTCATTACTAATCTGCAATCAGAAAAAAGTATTCATTCGAATAAATAAAAATAATATCCTATAAATTCTTCTCTATTTAATAAAAACCAGGGTTTATTAATAAATAGGTAATTAATTAACTAGACAATTAATAAATGGATTTGAAATTAATTAACAGACTATAATTTTCCGGTTAGAATTCTGAAAATTTCTTCAAGGGGTTGACCTTCTCGAATAAGAATTATCTTATGTTAATATGGGCTATTCACTAAAAGCTTATAATATGTATATATTTTTAAAAAATCGAAATATTGATACATTAATAATTTTACTTTATATGAAACATAATGAATAATCATGCAAATCTAAATATATGTCACAAAATATCAGGATATATATATTAAAGAACTTTTTTGTCTGGTTTCTAAAATCATATTCAAGTATCAGTAATAGAATGACATGCAAACACAAAAATTATGAAAATCCTCATATTTCTATCTCTACTATTAATTAATGAAGTATTCTTTGTTCATAGCCTCAAAGATTATCCCAGCTATACTCAAAATGTTGTCTATTTATTTTGTTTATTTTACAAAATATTAATTTTCATTTTTAGAAGGTTATATTGATAAGATTTTTAGTGGATCAAATATTTTCATTCAATGTGTGTTATTGTCATTTTTCTTTTTATCGATGGATCCGGTAGAACGCCAGAAATTCGCAATGTTGGGTATCAAATAATAAGGATACTGCCCAATCCTCAGCCGGCTACTAGAATGAATTGTTGATACGTGTTCTACTTCTGGGACTGAACAAATACGCCATAAAAGGCTCCCATGGATCATTGCAAATTGAATACAAGAGCTGCATATTGGAAAGAATATTAAGTAACACAAGGATATTAAATTTCTTTCTCCAAAAAAATAAAAAAAATCATTATATCCTGAGAAATGCGATTTGAGTATCTAACAAAGAAATTGACTAGAATATATAAAATTGTTTTTCTTTCATTCAATGTCCTAAGAAATGTTTTTTTTCTGATCTATTAATTCAAAAATATTCGAGAAATTATGAAATACTTTTGAAAAGTATTTTAGAATGCCGACTTAGAAATGAGTGAACGGAACAAAATTTCAAATTTTTAAACTCAAATTTCAGTAGCAATATTATTTGAGTTCCTTCATTAGTTAAAATAAATTTCATCTATAAATATAAGAAACTTTTTGTGTATTTTCTTATCTATATTCACTTATCTAAATTAAATGATGATATTATTTTGGTTATTAATAAATCATGGCATTTTTTTACTATAATTTCATAATACATATTATCTGATTTTAAATATATTTCTAAACATTTTCTTTTATATTAATTTATTGTTCTTTATATACTGATCAGTAGTTCTCACGTTGTATGCATACTAAAGATTGAACATCGATATCTCATGAGCAGTTTCCACTGATTATTTTAAAACTATTTTTCTATTTTAAATTCTCAATCTTAGGAATATTAATATAAATTCTTCAATGGTCATCTGAACAATATTTTAAGCATTTCAAGACATTGTGGATTAATCGATAATTTCATTACGCTGTAAGAGGATATTTTTAAATAGATTCTTAGATTTTATGTTTGGTTTGAAAATGGAGGTGATATATTTTTCTTTTGTAAAAATTGATGTGCTTTTATAAATATATCTTAATTATTATTTTTATATTTATTTTCTAATCTTAAAAACCTATGCTTCTCTCAATTTGTTGAGAACACCTTCCTTTTTTTCAAAGAATATATTTTCTAGATATATTTCAGTGTGTCGGATGAAGTTATTTTGTTCCAATCAGAAGTATTCCAAATTCAATATTTTGGGTTTTCTGACCAGGACATGCGGTCCTCAACATAAATTGAAATATAAAATTATTATGCCAAACATATTCTAATAAAAATAAATAGAATTTAAGTTATGGTTGGCGGTACAGTGCAAAACATCATAGTATTATAAAATTTTTGCCTTCATTGATTACTTTGTATTATATATCATTAATTGCATAATAATGAGCTCCCAATGTTTGATTCCAGGCCCTAAATCAATTAAAGATAACGCTATAAATGCATTTAAAACATTTTGGAAAATGAATTAATAGTGGAAAAATATTTATAAAACAATATAATTAATTGAAAAACTAGTTTCTTTTATTGGTAAAGCCTTGTAAAAATGGTTTACGTGCAATAATATTGAAGGAAAATTTTAATATTTCGAATATTTTTAATTAAAGATTCAATTAAAGCTTTTAAGTAATCTTTATTAATAAGCACAAAATGTTATTCAGTGTCAAATTCTATAGGTTATGTTGAACTATATGCTTTATGCAAAGGTGTGAGAGAATTGTATATCATGTGTGTCTCATGATGCATCGCTTATATGTATATCGCTTATGTTTTAAAACCTATTTCACTATTATTGAAAATTAATCGCCTTTGTTAATTTGCGTTGGCCAATTGGTTCGCAGGAGATCTTGGCTATATTCAGTTCAGTTAGAACCATTTCCCTGACAGCGCTATTAAAATGTAATTAGAATTTTCATCTATCATTAGTTTTCGTAGTAATGTAACTTCACCTTTTTATTCGTTACGGAAATTTGACAATTATCAAATATAACGCATCTTCTTTTCTTGCAACAATGGAAGAATACCAATCGATTATGCATAAGACGAAAAAACGTGTGCTGGATGTATGATACTAATAAAAAAAATAATTTTTCGGTTGTCAGACTGTGATTTTTATTTTCTTTTAACACAATATTTTTTTTTACCTTTTTTTTGTGAAGATTTGTATATTTTTCATTTGGAGAACTTAGGCCAGCATTTTTTATGTAATAGTGCTGAAATTCAATTCTTTAATAAGAATTAAAAAATGATTTTCTATAAAAATTTCCAATTCATTACAACTTTTTCTAAAAAAAAACTGAACTTTTTAAAATCAAGGTTATAAAATTTGCTTGGCATTCGAAGTCAATTAAAGTTGTTAAAGATTTGAAATCAATAGCTTTATATATTAAGGCGATATTTCAATAGTTGTCGAAAACGTAACGAAATATTTCAAAATGCATTAATACTTAAAAGTAATACAAATAATTAAGGTGAATTTTGAAGGAAGAACGGGCGTTTTACTAAGATGGTACCATTTTTACAACGGGAATTATAACTCCAAAATTTTAAACATATTTTTATGACATCTTCTTCAAAATTAGCACTGTAAGTAGCTTCAATTTATCCAAATCGATAAATTATCCTTTATTGCAGTTAATCTGACATTTGACAACAAGGATTGGTGTTTAAGCAGAGTTTGAAATTCGAGACTCTCAATAATACACCCTAACTTCCTGCAAACCTGAAAATCGAATTCATTCATAAGCACCTATAAAGCCGAGCGGATTCTTGAAAGATTAATAGGACACTTGGAGAATCTATTAAGCATCATCCCTCAATGTTTGTTCTCTGATTGCTTCCTGAAAATCACATTCGTAAATGATCGAATTCTCAATGAATTAAGATCATATAAACAGTATTCATCTCAAATAGAGGAAGCGGCTGACTAGTGTACAATTGCGAATGGAAATGACTAGATAGGATCTCCAATATTTGGCAGGTAGGTTTTAATTCATCCCAATGGTTAAATAAGCACCTCTTTAACTCTCCCAAACCGAATAATAATCCTTTCAGGATGTATTTAGGGAACTGGATGTGCTTATGAGATTGAAAAGTGGAATCAAAGTGTTAAAATCAATAATTTATTAACGGCCGTCGTTGAAAAGGGTCCAGATTTTAAATTTCAATAGAAAATTATCACCTAATTATGCTATTATAACTGCAATTGAAACTTTCGTTGAAAGATGTATATTATTAGCACTTGTCTTTCTACTATTTTCATATCGTCCTAAATACGTCGAATTTGAAATTGTACTGAATTCTTATTATCCAATAATAAATAACAGCAGTTGTTTTTCAACTTAAGAAAATCAAATTGGACATTCCTTTAACCCTTTCTAGGGCCGTGGGAAGTATGCTTCCCACCAAATTTATCAATCTTTGTATGAAATTATGTAGGTTGGCATAAGTTCTGACAAATTTTTTTAGTAAGTCATAAATTTATATGCTTCAGTTCTTTATCTCAGACAAAATGATGTGTCTTGATTTGTTACTTAATTATTAATTAACCAAATTAATTAATTAAATTTATTTAATAAGCTAAATGAATCCCTTTTCTTATTCTAATTTCAAGCCTAAAAATACTTTAACATAATATGATTAGAAAAAAATGGCCCTTTAAAGGGTTAAAGCAGATTTAAAATCTTGATATCTCGCATAATTTTGCAAACTAGTTCATTCCATAATCCAACATACTTACAAAGTGCGCATCACAATTAAAAGCCAATGGCTATACCGAGTTACTTAATGGATAATAGATATATATTTTATGAGAAAAAACCATTATTACTGCAGCACAAAGATCCCAGAAATGTAAAATTGTTACTATTTTGAAACTTTAGAGAGTAAATGTTATTAAGAAATGAAAAAAATTTTAAATCATCGGAGGCGAAGATAAAATCAGGGAATAAAACTTTTGACGAAATAAATGAAAATAATATTTTTAAAAAATTACATCTTTTCAATGAGACAGAATTTTTACAAAAGTGGTGAAATCCGTGAAACAGCATTTCAGTGTGGAAATAAATTCTTGTTGAAAGGCAATTAATAGACTCTTTCCAATTCTTTTCCTGAGGACTGAGGAAATAACGATGATGAATTACACAAAGACATAGACAAAATTCTTATCAATAGTATCACAACTAATGATCATCCTTTCATCATCTATCAAACTGATGATATTTTAAGTAAACTCAAACATTATCTCGCCGTCATTCTTTATCCTACTAAGTTTTAAAAATATTACATCACTCCCTAAAAGTTTTCAACATATTTCTTTGCTTCATAAATTTTATGTGCAAGTGGAAAATGCATGATGATGATTGCATGATATTTGTTTTCTTCTTTTCGACAGTCAAAGATATGTTAGTTGCTTATCAAACTTAGATAAATATTTTGAAATACTTATTGCAAACCAAGTGACTAGTCCTCGTGAGTGACTAGCAAAAAAATCGTTTCCTTTTAATAGTACATATCAATAATAAATATATATTTTGAAACGCCGAATAAACTAAGTTGAAAAAATTGTCTTAAATATAATTACGAAGAAGTGCTTTAAGGCTGAATTGATATTTAAAGTACTTACAGATTCGTAACTCCTCGTATTTTACTTTTAATTTGATCAAGGTTATAATATTAACTGCTCACTATTATGGAAACAACAGCTACAAATAAAAAATAATTTCCCCTGTAAATTACATTAAAATGATATAAAATTAAAATGATTTCATTTTTCATTTCGAGCGATTCAAGACCTAAATCAATGACAATGCTCAACTTATAATGAACAGCATCAATATTTTTTGCCTCGTATTTCTATTACATTCGAGAATTATTTCTAATGCTGAGTTCAGACTGCTTTCTTATCAGATAAAACAATGTTTTTGTATTCAGCAGCCGTCTGAAATGTCCTTTCTCAATCTCGCGCAATTTTGCTCTCACCAAAATATTCCCGCCATCAAAGCCAATTATTGCATTTCCTCATCCGAATCAGCCAGTAACCCGGTTATGGTACTGGCATAATGTTTATTCTGTTGTTTTTTCAGATAGAAGTGTTTGCTCAGGATAAATCGGCGGATTGAAGACTATTTGTGCTGAAGCTTATCTCCGTTATGGCATTTTCCCTACGTATAAGCATAATACATTTTTGTATTGAATAAAAGAAAACTATTATTTGTGACTAACCAAATTATTTTTACTAATACACTGCTATATATCAGTTTATAAGCTGTTATGAATTCATGGCTGAATTTTCTAAAATGTTCTGAAGAGTAGTGAAAGTACTTAAATTGAAAATTCAGGATTAGCATGGATAAAATCTAACTAAAAAAATAAGTGTTTCGTGTCTAAACAATAATTCAAATAAAATTCTATTTTGAAATTTTAATGACATTTTTTTTTTTTTTGGTTTTTATAATACTGTATTTTTGCAACTTTGGATTTCTTTTACTCGAAACCGGAAATGTAAAGACACAAAAAGGTGTTAATTTTTTTGATTATTTCTATAGTTGGATCAATAATAAATTGTAAGTGTTTGAGAATCTGGGCCTTAAAAACGCCTTTCCTTCTTTTTGTACCAACATTCACAGACAGAGGATGCCATTAATTTTTTTTAACTGTTTTATTCGTCCCTTATATAGGGTGTCTCAAAAACACTGATCATATTGTCTATGATCAATATTTAAGGAATAAAAGCCGAGGTCTAGGTTTTTGAGACACCCTGTATAGGATTATTAGAATAATTATACGCATTTTTTAATTACCGAAAAATGTACTGTTATAGTTTAATGATTCTAAGCTGAATGATTCGTTTTTATTCTAACTTCATTATGTTTGATAAAAGCAGTTAATTAGATATTATAAATAATCGAAATACTTTTACTTGTTTTAAAAAGATTGAAAGATTCAAATATCAATTTTCTACAGTATACTTCAGAGTTTTTTTTTAATATTTTAGACGAAAAGAAATGTTTTTATGTTGAGATGGGATAATAAGTGTCTTCATCCAAGTATAATATAATTTCAAGAATTAGTTGAAGAGTCCTTTCAATTTTTCACGAATAACTATTTCTAGTATGATATATATCTCTTAATTAAATGTTTTGTTTCCTCATATACGCACATATGCATTTGCTATAAGCAAGGGTTGAAGGAATAAGGACACAAGGACAATCAGCAAATAATGTATGTTAAATTTATAGTATTGTATATTTATGCAGTGATCAAAGACAATAACGATTGAGCATATTATTGAGCATGTATGTGTGAGAGAGTTAGAATTCGCATTTCTCTTTGAAACTAAATTTTATTAACAAGTATAGTAGTTAAACGAAATTCTAGATTTCATATAAAATATATACATTTTGAAGAATAATTGAGTTTATTTATGCGTATATCTCTGCATTTGTAATGCATTTCTTTAAAAATTTCTGAATTCAAAATTTGCTTCAAAAATTCCATTGCTTTTCTGTCATCTTACTTAGAGATAAGAGATTTATACAAGATATGATCTTAGTAATCTCAAAATTCTATTTAGATATCTCGAATTAGATATTTCAATTCTTGAATTTTAAATATATCAAAATTGATGTTATGACTTTATCAGAGAAAAACATTCTACAATATAATTATCATAATCAATAAAAAATAAATGAATAATTTAATCAAAAACATATTGAATGGTATTTTTACATTGCGTTCAAATTGTCTCCCACCATTCTTTGTACAAATATACCATCTTTCTTTCGCTGAGATTGTGTTATTTATCAAAATTCTATTTATGTAAAATAACAAATATTTCAGGAAACAGGACCTAAAGTATAAATACAAATATTATTGAAAATTAAAATAAGATTGGAGCAATTGAAAATAGGTGTTGCACTTTGATCCAACGACGGAAAATGAGAAATTGAATTAAACTAACTTATTAAAACTATTACAAAGGCTTTCACATTCTTAAAAAATATCTATTTGAAATATGTTCTTAAATCTATAAAAACCGACTATAGCAACATTAAGTAAATTTAGATGCCATATTTAAAAATAATGCAGCTGAAGTTGATAGACAATGTTCAACTGAAATGACTTGCCTTCAGTACAATGCCGTATTAAAGACATTCCACCTTAAATATCAGGATTAGAGTATGAACAACGCTTAATACCCGGGACTCTACATAATACCTCATAACTGCTTGCAAGCCTTAAAATCGAATATAATCATAAGCATCCACAAAGATAGAGGGATCCGGGAAAATTCACTTCAGCACCAGATAGATCCATTTAATTAGACTTCATCTTTAAGAGTCAATGTTGATCCCTGTTATTACTTCCTTAATGCCAAATAAGCACAGGTTTGCAGTGTTGAATAATTTAGATTTTACCAACAGCCTTTATCGTCAGTAGAAAATTGGATGGCTGTTATTGTGACTGAAGACGATCTTTTATCTATAAACTATTTATTTTACATTATGTACAGGAACTATATCAAAAACGTAAACATGGATGAAATTCTACACTAATTCCTCTTCCTTTGCCAGTATCGCTAGTTGAATAACAAGTTACATAATTAGAAAAGACAACAGGAAGTGCGAAATATAAAATGAGTGGCAACAGCTGTCACTCAAGGGGAGGATTCATTGATATCTCTGTCAATAAGCCTGTTACTTTGAATGTAACAGATTCGATAAACACCTAATTCTAATATATTTTTTTCGATGTTTACTTATTTTATAACTTATGTGAGATAGTGGTTTGGTTTATAAAAATATATAGCAAAAGTGGGGTGTTAAGTTTCATAATTTAATACGCTCATTGTTAAAACGACTGGATTTTAATGTTAAGATTGTGCATTTGAATTTAATGATTCGTAATAATAATCATAATTCCAAAATATTAAAAAGACAGACATTTTCAAGTTTGATATATAGAATTGTCAGCTTCTAACTCCAGGTTTGAACCTCAGTTATCATATGAAGACCGATACTCATATTTAATGTCTTAAATTTGAATTCGCTTTGATATATTTCATATCACCTTCGATCATTTCTGGAGTGTCCAGATAGTTTTAGAGGATTATTTGAAATTGGAATCTTACCAAATATTCCATTTTCATTTATATTTTACCTATTAACTTGAATGATCAATTTGTAGATATGACAAAGCAATTATATTATTTCCTATATTTTATAAAATAAAATTATTTTTATGACAAATGATGAACTTAGAAAATTATTAATACTTGAGAGTTTTCATTCTTTAATATTGAAAATGTAAAATAAAGATGATTAATTATTTAAATCAAAACATATATTGTGGATTATGTTGTCATAAAAAGATTGAATATGATATATTTCATCACAAAACCATATAATTAATTTTATCTTATTGAAAATAATATTTTCTTCCCTCTTAATTAATTAGAGCAAACAACAGATTAATTATTCACCGACTGTCTTTTCATTTCTGGTATTTATTTTTTCTCAACCGTACGAAGAATTTTTCTGACTCGTAAACAGCTGCTTTTGCTTCCAAAAATGCATTAGGGCCGCGGTGGCCTGATGGAAAGGCCTCGGCTTGTGAGCCGTAGGGTTTCAGGTTTGAGGCCCACAGAACCACCGCGTAAGGGGGTCTGTTGAACGTTAAATCCGTCCTGACCAAACGTCCTCCCGCTGGTGTGGCGTGGAGAGGGGTGTGCCAGCTCAGATGCCGTCCTCCTCATCTGACCGCGGTTCAAAAATTACGAGGTCCGTCACAAAATAGCCCTAGTGTTGCTTTACAAAGGGACGTTAATATAACTAAACTAAACTAATTCCAAAAATACATTCTTCTATTAAATGAATTGACGTTTTATGATCTTTCGAATTTTTCTAAGACCTAATAGTATAATTGCTAATTTGCGTTTCTTTATTTTATTGCAATCTGAAATTACTTTTAATGCATTCTTTCGAATTTATCTTCAATATTTCAAAAAAGATTTTTTGCAACGTAACAAACATTAGAAGCCTTCCTTTTTAACATCTAGAATCTTCCGTCTCTAAAATTATTTCTGACATCACAGCCAAATATTACATTCCTTCTTTACGCTCAATCAATAGTCTATTTATGGAGTTGTCATAACATTAGTTCTATTGTTTTTCTCTCTCTGGAATTGTTTGCTCAGTAGATACCAAGCCAACATCGAATTGGATGTTACGAAATGAACTTAACTCCTGATAATATTTCGGATGAGAATGTAAATAAACATTCAGATATATTGAGCATTTGTGATATCAATAGTATATTTCAACTTTCGAACAATATCTGAAGTTTGAATGAACTATATACTTGATTTGTTTCGCAGAAGACATTTTGAAATGGAAATGTGACATTCTGAAGTTTTTCAGAATTTTAATCTTGATGCATTTCATTATTAGATTTGAATCTATATGTAGTTGATTAATTGTCATTGTGCCTTGCTTTAAAAGATGTTTTCTTCTACCTGTTACAGCAATAAGAAAGAAAAAGAAGACGCTTATTAATCCGTGTAGAGCGACCTTGTCTCATGTTTCTATCTCCTTCTATCAACATAAAATAGTGAATCTCGGTTAAGACAGTGAACATCATTTTTATTAAACCATTTTTTTATTTTTTAGTTTTTGCGCATAAACGCTTTGGGATTCATAGTGTAGTGAAGAAAAATGAAATAGACAATTTCAGTATCTTTTCCCGACAGATTGAATACAAAATAGAACAGAATTTTAGCAAAATGAATATTAATCAAATTTCATTTATCTTAGTTTTTGAGGTTTCAAAATATTGGAATTTACAACCATAGGACTATGAAGACCGGCAGGCAGGTTTCATTCAAATTTTTTTTACGGTTCTGGCCTAAAAAGGCGTAAACTGTATTCGAAATATAATCAATCAAACGTTTTACATTTCGCAGTAATAGTATTCACTGGTACATGGGCAAACAGACAAACGGATGAATATCCCATGTATAGAGTTTGCATAGAATTGATTCAAGTCTATAAGTCTGGTGTAAAGATTAGATCTTAAATTTTATCCTTCTAACACAATGAGTTTCTGAATAAATCACGTTCACAGATAGACATAATATATATATTATGTCTGTATCATATAATATATATGTATATATATATTGTGCAGGGATCAAATTTTCCGAATCCAATCTTTTGAGGATTTCAATACTTTCTGTTTGTAGACATGGAAAATAAGTATAAAATCACTTCTGGAAATTCTCAGACATGAAATCGACTTTATTTTTTGGGAAAATATACATCCGTAAAATATATGTCTTATTTTCTTGAATGTTTTGTATTGAAAATTCAGTTGCTTATTTTTCCTGTAGAGATCAGAGATTTATTCATAGAAAGAAACGATCTGAACAAAATTAAATTCCAACTAGGTACTCGCGATGAAACGTTGCATCTATTTCACGACTGATATATCAAATTTAATGACAAATGAAAGAAACTATCATTTTTCTGGTTAGTAGAATCATCAATACTTATTTTTTTAATGAATTGAAAAAGAAAAAGTACAAAATTATAATGAAAAGCATAAAATCAAATTAATATCCAGAACCGGCTACAGGAGATGAGATGCCCAGTTGGAAATAGTTTTGGATAGCCCTGATGTATTTAAATGTTTTAAAAAATTATGTATATCAAGCTGCCTTTTATGATCAGAAGTTCATTTACTTTAATAGTGATATTATTTCTGTCATGTAAGCAATTTAATGAACTGCATGTTTTATCGATAAATGAAAATACTCGCGACCTTCAAGGTCTTAATCGTCGAGACCAAATGAAAATACTGTTTCACACTGTATTTGGACTATAAATCCAGATTATGTATTGGCTAGCTCCCGAATTAGCGAAATAAATTTACGAAATCTGTCTCATTTATGAGGTTGAAAGCAATGCTTCTGTGCTTCGAAGCGTTATTTTTACTAAAAAGAAATTCTTATACTTTGCCAATTCATTTAGTTATGCCAATTTTTTCAGAGTACGATTAAATAGAATAAAAGATATAGAAATTAACTCAATTAATCGTAAATTATACAATTTATAGTGACATTATTTATTTTTGAGCTATACTAAAATATTAGTATCGAAGCATATGCTTTGAATAACGATATTAATGAGCTATGAGGCAATACAAAGGTGTGATTTCTTCAAGTTATCAATGCGCCATCAATTATTAAGAAGCATTAGATGACAGATTTGTACCCTTACGTTTATTTCTAATAAAGAATTGTTCAAAACTGAATACACTGGAATTGGAATCGAAGAGCTTAATAAAAATCCCCATATTTATGAGTAAAGATAGATCTAAGATGTTCTACAGAAAATCTGTAATATCTTAACCATACATCTTTTCAAATAATTGCAATATTTCATAGTATTTCAATATGATTAGGAATATTGCAAGAAATTTGATTATTTCGACACTTTTAAAAATTCCTTTAAATGTTAAATTGCAATTGATTTAATTATCGTAGAAGCTGAATAGAAGATGCTCCAGTGTATGGAAAAATTAAAAATGATTCAATAGCATATTATTTAATTTCAAATAAACTTATTATTAATTATAAAGAAACTAATAAATTAGGTAGATAAAAATAGATTTGCAAAATCAACGGCTATTGTACAATACAATTTTCTGTAAATATTGTAAATATCTGTAAATTCAATATTTTCGATTTACTTTACTTTAAACAATTCATGTAAGAGCATTAAATTCCATGAGAATACGTACCGATATTTTAAAGTTAAATGTAAAATTTTATTCAAAATTCATTGAAATATGCAGTGTTCTCATTACGCATTTTAATCTCGACTACTTGCAACTGCTTTCTTTTGAAAAATGAATTTAGTTATTCTAACAAACGGTAAATATCATTTGCAATAGAACTATATAAATTTTTAATGATTAATTAAATATCATTATTGGAATGAGTAAATATTGTTTTACTGAATTTTGAATAATGGATTTTAATGAATAATAAAAGCAAAATAAATATACCATTTTCAGTTCCCAAAGAATGGAAACACTCAAATTAAAGTAGATACTTGTTCTTACTCTAGGGACATATGATCTTTAATTAAATATAAATTCTTCAAATATTTCATTTCAGTATTATGGAAATGAGTAAATACCATTGTTTTGGCACAAAGATCTAATTATTTTAAACTGGTATTTATTACATTAATGCCATTTTGCAGGAAGAATTTTCTCTAGTTGAATAAAATTTTGAATTGAATGCAAACAAAATTTTGTATGCTACCATTATTACATTATTAAGAGTCTTGAAATGATATGCTGATACTGCTATGATTTCTGTAATAAATAAAATATGATATAATCAGTTTTAAATAAATTTTGTTGCTTCATATATAAGAATAGTTTATAAGAATAACATCATATTTCAATATTTCATTCTGATATGAAATGTATTATCAAAAATTCTTTTTGTATTTTCATTAAAATTAAAGTTAAATTAAATTAAAATCTTTAGATCTGTTTTATAATTTTTGAATTATTTTTCATCTACTTAATCCCATGAAATAATCGAGCAAACATGCCTTTACTCTTTTTTTTTTCCATAAAATATTTCATTTCTAACTATCGTATTTGTTTACTTATTTTTGATTTATCTTTAACAATTCTTGAGCCGCGGTGGCCTGCTGGTAAGATCTCGGCTTCGGAATCGGAGGATTTCAACCTCGAGACCCGGTTCCACTGAAGAACAGTCGTGTAAGCGGGTCTGATGCACGTTAAACGTCCTCCCGCTGGTGGTATGGAGAGGGGAGTGCCACCCAGGTGTCGTCCTCGTCATCTGACCACGCCGCATTTCAAAATTATGAGGTCCGTCCCAAAATAGCACTAATGTAGCTTTAATACGGGGCGTTAATATAACTAAACTAAGCTAAACTTTAATAATTCCTCAAATAACTCTATTTCATATTCTATCTTATGCAGCTTAAAGATGGGAAAATTTTGTTACTTCAATGGGCGCTATATAAAGAGCATGCAGACATATTTTGAAACCATGAAAACATCTGCAAATTTTTTTACATACATTGTGGAAAAAATTGAAATTTTAAATAGCATTAATATTTTTTTGTATTATTTATATTTTGTATCATTAATATTTAAAAATGAAATTGTTTATCATTAAAAAAGCGCTAAAAACTTAAATTAAGCGATATCTCAAAAACGTTTTTTTTATTTCATAAAATACCTGTATATTTGTAAAATACCCCTAAAATTCACAGTCAGTTAAAGCATATTAAATAAAAATAATTTATAAGTTATAAAAAATATAAATATAATCCCAAACAATATAATCGTCGTTTAAATAATATGTTTAAACAGTATGGATATTGTACAAAGGAAAACAATAAAGCTAATTTGAAATTTTTGGAAAATATCAAAAATAAAATCATTTAGTGTTGGTATCAATTTTTTAATTTAATTTCGAATTTTGGAGGATAGTGTGTAAATGTTTTTAAATATATTTATAAAAAAAAATCATTAGCATTTTTTAATAATAGTTGTATGTTTTTATTTTTTTGCAAGTTAGTTTATTCAAAAATAGGAAATCAGCACCCAAAATCTGGACCTGAATATTTCATAAGTATTAACAGTTTGCCTCCATTGTATGTCTTCATAAATTTAGCTAAAATTTTGAATAAACGCTGGAATAACTACTCACCTATTGGAGAGATTTATCGAACCATCTGTAATGTAGGGTAACCCGACAAACACCGGAAGTCCTAATCAGTCGTCCCAATTCATGCTTGAGCGACAGTCATCCGCTACAGGGGTAGGTAAATTCTATGTAAGATCTCAATTGATCTGCAACGCAAACCTGTACACATTTAACATTCAGGAAGCAATCATGGGGACTAACATTGACTCTTAGGGTTGAAATCTAATTAAATGGACTGGTCGGTGAAGGAGTTAATCCGCCTCGTTCCCTCCAGCTATATGGATACCCATGATTAAATTCGATTTCAAGGACTGCATGCAGTCATGGCACATTATAAAGAGACAGGAATGGTGATCACTGTCTCTGAGCTGACCTTGGAAATGAAGGTAGGTCATTGACTATGGAATGCAGGACCTTCAAACTATATGGATAGTTTCATGCTAATTCCGGTTATATATTTTTTTTTAAACGAGGCAATTAAAATATATTGGAAAACCGGTAGCATTAATATTTATATGGAATAATATACAGGGTGGTCCAAAAAAAACTTCCCCTATATATGAAGCCTTAGCGGCCTTTCCGCTCAACCAATCGAGCAAAAATTTCAGACATGGTTGTTTGAAGGTATGCGCTGGAGATTGTGATGATTCTAAACAACGCAGAGCTCACGGTTACAGTTACAGTGAGAGAATTTTGAAATTTTCGAATGGCAACACCTACTTTTCCTTTGCTCAAATTGATCAGCGTATTGAAAAACCATAAATGGCGTTGGAACGATTAGCGTGTGAGAAAAATTGCCGCCGTAAAGCATTTGCAAAGAAGAGCATTATAAAGGACTAATGACAACACAGAGAGGAAAGAGAAAAAAAGAGGAAAGAGACAATGCAATGCATTGTCGCCTGCGAAGGTGAACACGTTGAAAACCTGTAATTATAACTTTCCATTCCAATAAAAGCTTTTTTTCTCTGGAATAGCCCTGGTGTTGATTCAAACGGGACGTTGTTATAACTAATAGACATTCATTTTGCAAGGTACGATCGAGCGATGGATTAATCAATTTTCGAGGTAAATTTCACTGATTTAAAATATTTTTAAATACTATATTTAACAAAATATCAATGCATTTTTTCTAAATGATAAAGTGGGTCAAATTTAAAACAATTGCATTAATTAATATCACTTTTAATTGGTTTTTCATTTTTTAAAATTTAAACACCCAAGAAATTGTGTTCTGAAAAAATCCTCGCATTTTGTATTCATCAGTTTTCAAATTACATTTGATAGGTAACTTAGTGCAATATATTTAAAAATATAGTATTAATATAATTAATTAAATATTTTACAAATATAGAGCAATATATACAATCATATTGAATGGTAATTTTTCGGTGAAGAAATAAGGACAGCCTTTACACAATAAATAACTAAATAAAACTGATAGAGTTTGATGCGTTTAGAGAAAAAACAATAGAAATTTTGGATGAATTTTTACCGAAACAAATCTAATTCATTTCAGAGCACATTTAAAATACAATTTTTGCGTAAAAAACCTTTCATTATATTCCACATAATTAATTTTTATACAAGAATCCTATCGGCAGGTTACTTCTTATATATAAAACACTCATAGATTTTTTTATTTCTTGACATTTTAAAATATTATTTTTTCGGTACTTTCAATGCCTATTTCAATACATTTTGTTCGATAAAAGTATTGAAGAATATTTAAATAATATATTTTGTGAGTTATATTACCTTATGAGCATTAATCGTAATATCAAAGATTTTTTTTTTAATTAACATTTCTGTGGAATAGGGAAAAATATTTTCTAAAATTTACCAATAAGCAAATCTATTTACTAACTAAAAATTAATCAAAGTGATTAGTCAATTAAATAAAGCTTACAACCCCTAACTGGGGGTAAAACGTTGTCTCAGACCGCTAAGAATAAACTTTCGGTTAACCCTATTCTATTTTTAGTTCCGTCGAAATGATTGAACCTGTAGCTTCTTGTTTCGTGACCTTCACTACTTTTTCAACCAATTTCAGTGGATGCTTTTTTCAAATATTTCAGTCATTTCTTTGCACGACGTCCGTGAGACCGCACTTTCTTTTTAGTGTTCCAGTATTATGCAAGGCTTAGCAGATGACTCTAAAACTTGGTCCTCGAAATATCATCTAAATCACTGATCTCCGTTATGAAGCATAGCTCCAGAGACTTAAATGAAATAGAAAGTGATTTTAGTGATGAAGACAATTGTACAGAAGAGTTTTTCAATGAAAGTCCGCATCCAGCTGATTTTGATATGTACGTTCAAATATAATTAATGTTTCTGGTGATAATGTATTTTGAAATATTTCTAAAATCTATTAATATACGAAGAGAAATATCTACAGAATTTACAGGCTGATTTCTATACTAGTACTTAATCTGCATATTTAAAAGACCCTTGAAACCTGTACTACGAATATTCAGAAGTTTCTGCGTGGAAATAGTGCCGACGGAAAAAAAAAGACCAATTTTACCCATTACTATCAGTTCTACTTTTCATATAATTTTCGAATTATTCATTATACTATTTTCTACATACCTTCGTATATTGGAAAAGTAAATATGATTTAAAAAGTAAAAAGTAATATGTTTTTTCAAGAATACTATTTGTTGTAACAAGTAATTTAAGAAGAAAATGCATGTTCAAACGCAATCACTCTTTTCAATGGTAATATATTTTGAAAAATTTCTGAAACATGTTTATATATCAAGAAAAATACCTGCAGAATATAATGGCTCATTTTCATAATGATACTTTAATTAGAAAATTTAATTTGAGTGTAAAGAAAATGCAGTTTCGTAGACTGCAGCTAGCAAGTTAAGGGTTGACATTTTTTTTTTTATATTATAAAAACAGCAAAAATTTTAGAATTCATTTGTAATGTTTCAAATTATTTATATTATTTTATTTATGATATGTTATAAAATGTTTCAAACAGTAGATAAAAAAGGGAACTGATATTTCCTCTATTCTTTTCTCATACAAGCATATGCAAGTACTTATACATTTATTTGTATGTTTATATATATTTCTTAGAAACTATGTCCTCATAAATCTCCTAGAAAACATTTATTTTGTTAAATATAAGCTACAAAAATAGTAGAAGTCCTTTATTTTAAAGTTTGTGTTTGGAGAAATCTCTCTTTTTATCTACACAGAAATAAAATCACAGGCATTTTTCTTACTTCTATTTCTATAGGCTCTAGATTTGTAACTGCATTTACAGAATATAAATTTTGATTGGAATTATTGAAAAATTTACAAAAGTTTTTTTTTTAATGATTCAAGGATTTTAAATAAAAGGTTATTAAATTTTGAATATTGAAACAAAACGAAGTCAACGCTAAATATTTTTAATCATTATCACACCAAAACAATCAGTTGCTATTATAAGGAATATGTCTGAATCTTTACCTTATTAGCATATCTTAATAATTCATGGAATTATTTCTTGCTTGTCAATTACTATACATCAAGCATGTTTCGATTCTACCAAATTAAATTTCTATACAAATTAAACTATACATTAATATTATACGACTTTTAATACTGATAAAACATTTGTAATTGGATAAAATAATAAATAAAAAAATCATACAACGAAAAAGTAAGATTCACTTTGTTTTAACTTTGACTTACACAAAAAAAGTTTTGTTTACGCACATTCTGAAATTTTCGAGCTTATTTTTAGAATTCAACTATTTTCTATTTACACCAGATAGCGCAACTTGTTGCATAATATTGTGCGATATTATATTATTCAATATTTAATAATTCTATGCAGTAATGCAACCTTTATTTAATATTAATATTGTACTATGCATCTGTATTATTAGGGACAAAAGTGCAAAAATTATTTTATTTGCAAGTTTTGAGCTTGATATAATTATATATATAAATTTTTTTATTGTCTATAAATATTATGTAAAAATTATTTATAAATATTATATATAAATATTGTTTCCATTAATGCAACACTTTCTTCTATCAAAAAACATACAGATGGAATTTTTTGTTTGGTTTTTAAAACATTTCGTGTATTTTTGTATTTAAAAACAAAGTAATGGAAAGATTATTACTTATTTCCACACAAAAGAAAACATGAAATAAGGATTAATAATAAGAAAACATGTAATTTTTTTAAAGAATTTATGTTTTTCCAGCAATTATCAGTAAATGAAGCGCACTTAGATTTGATTACATTTCCTTTATATATTCACTTTCATATTACTGCTTCTGAGTTTTTCTTCCATTTCTATAACCATGCATAAAAATGACGCTTTCGTCATATCACTGAAAATTCGAAACTGAATTTCAGAATTCTATAATACATATTTTTCTTCATTATTCCTTTGTCCAGGAACTCTAAAACTTATTCTGCATGTCATTATTTTTTCTTTGAAAAACTTACTTCAGGGAACAGCAATTTAACGTTCTTCTTCTTTCCTTTTCTGAAATTATTCTGTAGTTGTTTTCTATCTCTCAGTCAATATTCATATAATTACCTTTTATTTGGGTAACTTTCCTACCTTCTCAGGCCACCAGCTGACAAAACAAAATTTCTAAAAAAAATTTTTAAAGGTTGAAATTAAGAAGCATTAATTTTGCGTTCATAAATGTATCAAACTCGAGTCTGTTATTGAGAAACGGAAACTTTTTTTATTTTCAATATTCACGTGAATTTTAAAATTCTGAAAGTATTAAACAAAGTGGAAAGTGATTCTGGATATATGATACTAAGTATATATGCTCCGGTTTAGAGCAATCCCAGTGTATTATGTTTCAAGAAAATCTCAAAAAAACTTGGGATAGATCTTTTTTGTATAGAAACAGAAAATTGCACTCTCCTAATCTCCTTATTGTGGTCTTTTTTGTGATTTATTCATGGATGGGAGCAATAATGCTTCTCAAAATGAGATAAAGTTTATGTGAGTAGCGAATTTTCAAGCGAGTTAAGTGGAATCCGATGACTTCAATTCCGGTAGTGAATCTCCAAGTAATCGAGTTACTCGAGTGCAGTAAAATTTCTCAAAAAAAAAAAAATCAAAAACTTTAAAATGTTTATCCAAGGAGGAGGAAAATTTCAGGAATATTTTGCAGACGATTTTATCGTGATCAACAGGAAATGCATTGTAGAGAAATGGCAAGAGTTTTTGTTCCCTATAGATAAAAGAGGTTCCGGTTTGAAATGTAAGCGCATCTATTTTGCTGCAAATATTAAAATTTCGTTTAAAAATAAATATCTAATATTTGTAAATTTTAATGATAAACTCCATATTTTATATGATTTTATATTTTTATTGATATTATCGTTTTTGTTTAAAATATGCTTGCTCGGAGTTGCTTTTAATTATTTATAAGATGCGTTTTACTTTCATACAAATCTAATTATGATTGAAAGTTATATTTGTTAGTAAAATAATAATAATTGTTTTGTAAAAGATGATCTATGTTCTTTATTTTCTTATTTCAAACAAGTGTTTCGGCTTAAAATATAAGCACGAGGTATAGCAGATATTAAATTTTGATTTAAAAATAGAACTCTACTATTTATAAAATTTTAGGGATAAATTCCAATTTTTTTAGAATTAATAGATTATATTTTTTATGGCAATTTTTTTTTTGTATTGGCTCGCTTTTATTTAATTTATAACTCTGTATTTTACTTGTAAATAACATTTTAATTACATTCATCTGTATTTTTGGTTGAAATTTATATTCTCCAGCAAAATAATAATCATCCTGTTGAAAATGATAATTGCTATTCTTTAAAATCTTGCTTTGCTTTAAATTTTATTTTAAAACGTTATAACGTAATAACGTTTTAACATAATTTCTATACAAAATTGGTTCAATATGGAATATTAAGTAAAAAGTATTGGGAAAATAAGCTCATAAAAATCTACTTTTCAAAACATTCGACAGTTTTCAAGAATCTCTTTCTATATTTGTTCACTAAATAAAAGAGCTATAAATAAATAAATGAGGTTGCTGTTCATTAATTTCTTCATTAATACTAAATATAGAACTAGTCTTTAAAATTTATAACTACTTCCATAGGATATTTTTTATCCCTAAGTTATTTATTAGATTTTAATTTTTCATTTATCAATATATTAATGAGGGAGAATCATATTGTTTCTTTCAGACTCGATTATCTTGCCAAAAAAATGTTTTATAACTATTTGACATTCAAAATTTAATTCACTGGTTTATAATGGATTTGTTTTATTGCAAAAATATTTTATAATAGCCAAGCAACTGTGAAAATATTTTTTAAATAATCAAATTTTATTATGTTTCCTTTATTCAAAATTCAGGATTCAAAAACAAGGTGTATGGCAATAAGTTGTCAAGTTTCTTCATGTCATGTAAAAGACAGATTAAATTAAAAAAATAATAACATCGTAAAAACTACTCTTATATGACCCTGAATGCATTTGATGATTTCTAACCTGCTTTCAACATTTTTTCTTAGATTTAATAACATCATATGGAATTGTTTCGCTCATTAAATAGCACTTACATTTCTCATTTAATAAAGAAAATACAAACAAAATGATTATGGTTTGGTATGTTTCGTCAAAACAGTTCATACATTTTTCCGATTACGCGATCAGGAGGAACGGAAGTAAAATTTTGATAACACATGAAGATATTATTCTGTCTGAATACAAAATAAATTTATTAAGTCTTTTGTGTTTAATATATGAAATTCTTAATGAAAAATACTGATATTTGAAAGATCCAGAAAATATTTATGAATATCATAATGACTGTTTATACACAGAATGAGAAAATATGTATGATGTTTTTTAAATTTATCTGTTATGTATTCGCAAATAAAATAATTAATTCTATTTTCGGTTGAACAACTTTCTTTGAAATATGAAAATGTTCAAATGAAATCATATATTATTTTCTGCTATATATCAACTTTGAATTATAAACTGAAGATTAATTAAATGGATATCTGCTTTTCTTAAGTGTGAAAAATACTCTTAAATCTTTATATTGTTTTTTAATCGATTTCAAAAATTAAAAAAAACAAAAAACATAGAAATAATTGTATTAAAAATCTCTGGAATAATATGAATTTTTGAATTATATAAGTAGTATTTCTAAAGGGTTTTATATGAAATGGAAAACTTGTACAAGACTTTTCTTTACTTTCTTGCATACGAAAGTATTATGATAGGCAAAACATTTGAAAATATTATTTTGACTAATCTGCACGTTTCAGGTATCCCAAATCCGAAATATATATATATTTTTTATGAATATGTATATATCAGAATATGATAACTCAAAAAATTAAATTTGGTATATGGTCGTTTGACCAAATAAGTAGATTTTTTTTCAAACTTTAAATAAAATCCATTTAGAAGAAGTTTGTCTTTGGCTGTGTGATTATGAATGAATACGATAACAATTATATAAATGAATTCGGTATGCAAGTTTATAATTAAGATCCATATTAAATCTGGAACTACATCTGTCAAAGGATTAATTTCCTGCTTTTCTATACTTTTGAATGCATGTAAAGAGTGGAGATAGCGCATCATCCGCGTGATCCGGGAGTCCCGGGCCCGAGTCTGGGTTCGGGCATGGTTCTTCTTCTGTGTTCTATCTGTGAAGTGTGTGATTGCCCCCCCCCCTGTAAAAAGGGGTTGTGCAAGCGAATGTGACGTATAAAGTAGCTAAGTCGTTCTATTGGCCCTAATTGGCGCTACTGAACAAAACAAGAAACGGTCACTCGGTTTAAATAGCTGACAGATTTGTCAACGGGCTTGTAAAGTGCTTTAAGTAACAACAACAGCCCCTTTTTACTTGGGGCCTCTTTCACTCAGCTCACAGATAGAACAAAGGGTAAAGAACAACCATGCCCAAAACAGGCCTCCAGCCCAGGACGCCCAGATTACGGTGAAGATGCGCTATTCTTAGGCCAAGGCGCCGGCACTTTATAAGTCTTTAAATAAAAATGGCTTTCCTTACAAATTATCGTTTCTGCTAATAATATACATTCAATTTAACCAAGTAAAAATGCGATACATTTTAGTTAGCAAGCCGCGAATTTATCAATTGAATTGGCGGAACTTTGTTAGGTCAACGTAGATAGAGTATTTAAATTAATGATAAATAAGCCGAATACACTCATCTGTGAAGACAAGAAGAACTTCGCTTTCATTTTAGAGAGATAAAACATTAATTTAATACTTATTGTTAAAAACTTTTTAATTTTTTTTTTATAAAAAAGAAAACATTTTAAATTTTTTTTTCAAAATAGAAAAAAAAAAATTAATCTAATTGTTCTTTTGTTGTATTTGAGACATCTTGAACTTTATTATTTTTGCAATACTGAAATTCAAAATCGTTATATTCAATATTTTCCAATATTATGTTCAAGATATTGTATAACTTCTGTTGTATAATTGCTCTATGTATGTTGTTATTCCTGCAATCATTTTTAAACATAATATTCATCTTCATAAAGTATTATTGTTCTAGTAGACAATTTGAGAATAAATATTTAAATTTTATAAAATTCCTAGAGAAATTAATATTTTCATAAAAAAAATTACTCTAAAATTTATTTTGAAAAACAATTTATCAAAATTGTTACACATTCTATGATATTTTTATTACGGCATTCTTATGTACGAAAATTATTTTATGATATTTTGAAAATATTATAAAATATTCCCCAGCTGTAGGAAATGGAATTCTCATTGCAATCATCTGAAAATTCCACAAATTAAAACATTGGATTAGAAATATATTGACTAATTGTGATAAAGTCGCAAACACTTTTCTTATGGTATATTATTGCATATTACAAATGACAAATTCATGATGGGTTATTATTTAAGATAAGGGCACATAAACATTAGACGGTATTTTAATTTGGTAATATCTTGTATATCTAAGATAATAGCTAACAAAAGAAACAACATGGCTGAGGAGATTTCGCGCAAGTTATATGATCTATTAGAATTTATTTCATTACTAGGTCCATTAATAATCTGACATATTTTTAACCCTTTCTAGGGCCGTGGGAAGTATGCTTCCCCCCAAATTTATCAATCTTTGTATGAAATTATGTAGGTTGGAATAAGTTCTGACAATTTTTTTAGAAAGACAGAAACTTAGATGCTTCAGTTCTTTCTCACACACAAAAGGATGTGTCTTGATTTGTTACTTAATTATTAATGAACCAAATTAATTAATGAATCAAATTAAATATATCTAATAAGCTAAATGAATTTCTTTTCTTATTCTAATTTCAAGCCAAAAAATATTTTAACATAATATGACTAGAAAAAAAGGGTCCTTTAAAGGGTTAAATGAATACTAGTAAAAGCTTTAGAAATATCTAGTTTCTTGTTTATTTATAATTATGTTCCCTAATAACATCAGCAATTGCCTCATGACTTTTTAAAATTATATAAGACATAGAAAACATTTTTCGATAAAAAGATCATTGGAATTAATAATGAGGAAACGTGTGGTTATATTTTCAAAAATACATAAGAATATGTGATTTTATTACTAGATGTCATTGAAACGATTTGAAGTGATGAGATACTATTACCATTCTTCATCTTAATAAATACCAGTAATAATAAACAGCAATGGATCATGGTTTTTGATATCCTAAAGAGAGCCAAAATAAGCTATCTAAAGAATCTGAGTTTTCATAGGAAAGCTTTGCTCGCGAGTAATCCCTCTTAAATCCTCTATCTGGACATAACCATCTGTGGCGTGAAAGCAGCATTCGGTGACGGTGATTCTCGATATTGCTTCCTGGTCCCTGCGCTATTTGCAGCAATGATACTCCCCTCCCCGCATCGAAGATTCCAGATAACTGTCGACGAATTTTTGTTGCTATTTCCCTTACTACGTTGCAAGAGGCATGATAAAGTTTTACGGCATCTCCGCCGGAGGAGTTTATCCTCTCTAAAGCTTCGTCGTAAAGACGTTTTGTTTCTGGAATCGAAAAAAAGGGATATATATTCGACAGCAAGACTCATGGTGAATTCCTGTTTTTGTTATGGTCTTGAAATGTTCTAGTTCATATAGTCTAAAGTTTATGCGTTGAAAAATATTTAGTTTGGTAAGTCAGAAATAAATCACCGAATCTACGAAAAAAAATCCAAAAATGATCAAATAATATTTGCAATCATTCATACCGTTTTGTTGAATTTTGTTTGAATTTCAATAAATTTTCTTTTTCTTTATTATAATTCAGAGAATTAAAACAAGAGAATGATAACGTTAGTTTTTGATTTTTTTTGTATTTGCTGCTATTTGCTTACAAATAACATTTTGAATATAGAAATTAACTTTGAATTCTTTGGAATTTAATAAGATGCCACCAATATTGCATTTTTAACAACCTTATCAAGCGTTTCCTTTTAAGAAATTTCTATGGGAAGGAATCATAAAGTCTTTATCTGCTTTGAGTTTTTTTTTAAAAATATGATTAACTAATTAATGCAATACAATCCAACTATGACATGGTTAAAAAGGGCATACTTAATCAAGTTTGAAAACTTTAGAATAAAAAATGGCTATAAAAAGAATCGATACAATGTGGTATGTGTATTAAGAACTGTATAATCAGAAATAAGGTGAAAGTGAATTATGTATCTATAATCATATATTTTATAATTATATTTACAAATTTTTGAAAAATATCTGTTATAAACTTTTACAATATGCTTTTAAGGTTGTATGGATGATAGAAAAAATTAAATTAAATAATTATGTAAACACTCATTCAAAATATCCACACATGCTTAAAATGCTTTCATGAGATTTTTTTAAACAATGCGCTCTAGCAATGAGTTATTTTCGAAGTATCATTGAACAAGCCAAAATTTTTAGTATATTAAAGACATTTCAATACTTGATAACCCTATAAATTGATGGAATAAAAGCTAAAAATTTTAGAAATTTAAAATGAAATATATATATATATATATATATATATATACAGAATGCTATCAAGTATTCAAAGATAAATGTTTTTTTTTTGTTAATTCATAATAAATGTTATTTTTTATACAATAAGGTGTTATTCTTTACTTTTTATAGTGATCATTCTCTTGTAAAATAACATAAGAACTACAAATGAGGATCCCAGTTAACATTATTTATTGTTTTGCTTCAGCAACAATCTGAGAAATAATATTAGTTTTTATATAACGCTTTGATTCTTTTCTGTGTATTTAAAATACCGTCAATTCGTTGGCAATAATAGTTCAGCAAATTTCATAAAAAGTAAAAATAATCTTTAAATTTATTACATTTTTTAACATAAAACTACAATCTTTTCTTTTTGGGCTTGGCATATAGTCCACAAAACGTATGTCTTGAAATTTTCCACCCACTATGCTTCTTCATTATAAATACTTTTCAAACCTTTCAGAAATACTTTTTAAATTGAGATTTAAAATTTGGTATTTCTTATCTCATTTTAAATATAAAGTATGAATGTCTCATCAAATATAAATATTTAATTATCATTAATCAAAACACATAAATGAAAATTTTATACCATGTTTTTATTTTTAAAAAAAATATCAAAAGAATTTCAGCATTTTTTCTTAAAATAAACTTAGTGGTTAGTTCAAGAAATATATTATAACTCATTTAGATGTTGTCAATTCTCAAAGAGTGTTATGCAAACACTATGCACAAGTTTATATCATTATGCAACCCTTTAAAAAGATAATAAAGCGAAAGTCCTTTTTGTTTTCAGAAAAATTATGTAATTCTCAATTTGCACACAAATATACATGAATTCTAGATAGAAGAGATTGATTAATCTAGACTAGATTGGTTGGATAGTGTAGATTGGTTAATTCCTTCTTGCAAATTATGCATTCCACAATTTTCGTAATTGCAAGAATGGGCGTCCCAAATTTTGAACTTCCTCTTAATGTATTAGAATTAATGATCATTTGGTGATGCTGTTGCCAGATTTCATTCAATCTGTAATTAGCTATATATTTCTTGAATGTGTATGTTGAAACAACTCCTTACCAAAAAGTTAACTCGAGACTTTAACTCTCTAATTCCATGTTTTGGATGCTTCTCTGAAGCAAGGTCAAAGTTGCTGTTAAGTTGCAACGCGAGATAGCATGTTATTTGCTCATGTTGTAATTATTTGTAAAACAAAGCTTTCGAAATCGAAGTGCTCCGTTAGAATAATAGCATTTCTGGATCACTTTCAAATTAAAGAAAAGAAATAATTGTCTTGGAAGAAGATATACTTATGCAGATAACGTCATCTAAGCACTTCTTCATACAAACTCCTTTGACGTCCGAAAATTTTAGTTATTAACCTTCTTAAGTTTGTATTGCTAACATGCATTTTTGAACAAAATTCGATTGTCTGTACAGGTTTTAAAAGCCAAGAAGAGAAATCTGAACATAAAATCAATTTTTTTTTCATTCATAATAATTTTTTCACATATTACTTCACTTTTAAGAAAATTATACAAATATTTAGAGACATGGAATTTTAAGAATTTGATTTCTCTTGCGTAATTTTTTCAAATATAAAAATATTCTTTTTTTTTTTTTTTTTTGGAATCGTTAACCGATGTAGATTCCAAAGTAAAATATTATTTCACATAAATGTGGCACTTTTATATGATCCACTTTTCGTTTCTCAACAAAATCCTCAGTAAAATATATTTTATTTCAGATTTTACATAAATATTATAGCACATAAATTTAAAATATAATTATAAAAAAAAGCTCAAAGTCTGAAATTTTTTCAAAAAATTGTAATAAGCAATCCCCTTTCCCTTAATTATAATACGAATTTGGCCAGAAAAATTTTAAAAAAATACAGATTTATTTTTGATGAATGCCAATGTTCAGAAACACTTGTCCATTAAAAATAGATTAAGGTTTAGAAATATTTGGTGTCTGATCAATTAGAAATATATCTTTAATTTTATTGCAGTTCTTTTATTTGGCGTTCAGGGATATCTATTGTAAATGCGCTCGTCTATATTTTATAATAACCTCTTTCCAAATAATTCGTTTCTCGATGACCAATTTTTTCCTTTTACTTTAGGCTTGGTAGGAATTTGGTTTGAGTACGCTTAGAATTAAACATAATTCAAATTTTTACATGCGATGCAATTCAAATCTTATTTTAAGTGGCGGAATAATTTTAATATAACAAATTAAATTTTACTATCCCAACTAAAAAAAATAATGCTTAAAATTTCAATTTTGATTGATAGATGGTTCCGGCTCCTCGATACCATATCCTAGGGACACATAATGATAATCTACCCTATAGGAGGAATTGGAGGGGGGGGGGTCTGTTCTTAGTTTATAAAATACAAAATATGTTTGGAATATTTTAACAGATACTATATGTAAATTCATTAATCCTTATATAAAAGTATGGATTTATCTTCTATTAATAATTAGATTTAAATTAATATTTTTTCGCTTCAAAAACAAAACTTTATCTTGTTTTTAACAGCCTTCCTCTATATTTCTTCCCTTGTTACTGTCAGTGCGAATGCAGCATTAAATGAACTCACAGTTTATATGTCTCGTCTTGTGATACAATCCAAGATTATTCAATTTTCCCTATTTAATAATTTACCCCTTGTATTAATTTAATGTGTTCAAATGTTAATAGAATTTGATCATTTCAAGCATTGTTAAAGTTATTATACTATAATTAAATCCAATGAATTAAAATTATATCACATAATTCCTAATAATAATACATCCTTTAATTAGATCATTAATATATATATTTTCTTGATTATTATCTAATTATTTTAAACTAATCCAGTTTTGATTTTTTGTTTCTATGCTTGGTAAAAAATGTATTTTTTAAAAATAGCATTTATTTTTTTATATTTCAACAAAATTCTTTTATTGATAACTGCCCCTTAAAAAGCAGATTTTAAATCTTTCCCTTTTACCATTTCTTAAGCTTTTAGTATTATTTAAAGAAAAGAACTCATATTTTGTTAAAGAATATAATTTCTCGATCTAAAATTTAAAATCTAATGCAAATAACTCTAAGAAAACTATACAGTCAATCTCAGATAGGTAATTTTAAATAAAAGCTGTTTCTAAATTAATTGCATTCTTTCAAAATGAGCTTTTAACCAGTTGCTTTAAATTATTCAAGTGGTATTCCTTTCATCATATGGTACCTACAGACGATATTCGAAACTATTTTTCATTTTAATATCTTATTCAGTCTTTTACATATTTTCTAGCCTGAGCGGTTGTGTTACAAACATATTCAAAAGGTTTCACTGCTATCATTCAGAATATAGATTTTCACTCGATGTTAAATTTCCATGAAGAATTCATTAAAGTTTTGGGGAAATTGCAAAGTATTTATTATTTTATTGAGTACTTAATTTGCATCACGCTATTTAAACAGAACGAAGTTCTAGATTTTTGAGCTTTAATTTAAAATGAATCTTTGATTGCTTTCTTTAGCATATTTATTATAATTTCTGGGTAGAATTTTTTCCTGGCAGGCGAAGAT
Source organism: Argiope bruennichi (assembly GCF_947563725.1). Lineage (NCBI taxonomy): Eukaryota > Metazoa > Arthropoda > Arachnida > Araneae > Araneidae > Argiope > Argiope bruennichi. Next base: position 122,844,986 of record NC_079154.1, on the reverse strand, counting down.
TCGAAATAAGTAACAACTAAAAAAATTAGATGCTTATTTATAAATTCCCAATCAGAATACACATGGCTAGTGAAAATTATACGAATGTAAATTTGTGTAATAAATAACTTACGATAAATAATTATATTCTGATTTAAATTTTAGATTATTGCGATTTGTAGCAAAGATTTTAAATGCTAAATTCCTCAATATTTTTAGTGTGCATTGAATTTCTTGTCGCCCTGAAAAACTGATGTATTTTAAGAAAGACAACATATTAATAAAATTTTTAATGCTAGTATATGGTATTTGAATGCCACTTGTTGTTTATTTTTTGCTGTCAATAATAAAAAAAACACGAAGATTACATTTTCTAAATCTGAATTTGATGATAAAAAAATACATTTTACAATAAAGATTCAAGTAAATTGCTTCAATCATTCTGTAAGTAAACAATATATATTTTGATATTTAAAAATGTATCTTAGTATCCTGTTTAATAAAGTTTTTTTAAAAAAAATTAATATTGTTGAATTCTGATAACGAGATGTTTCCAACTAATTTTTTAAAACATCTTTATCTTTAAATTATTTTTCTCTCTTTTGAGAATGTCACTTCAGATATGGGAGTGAGAAACTTATAGTAAGTTGTTTGTTCTCGCCACCATGGTTGGTACAGAATGGTGTGGGCTGCTCTCTACCGACGACGCGAAGAGCATCCTATAGGAGGGACTGTAAAGTGACCGGTGATGGCTTTTCGAATTCAATTTGAGTGCCAACCTATGCTGTCATGGCTTTAGGGTCTTTCAAAACAGCTGTTTATGGTTCAGTCTTTGGGAAATAAAAGAAACCATGACAAATCTCGGTATCTTATATGTTATATGAGATTATGGAGGATTCACCCCCGAGTGACACCAGACATCTGAATTTATATGGTTCTGATGCCATATAATCGGCATAGAGAGATATATCTTTTTGTTCGGGTGTGTTGTTCAAATGTAGAGAGGATTGTGTTGGTTCAGGTTTGAACTTATTGTCTCGGCATGATTAAAATGTAGGTGGTTCCTCCCAAAATATCTTTCAAATAGCTTCCAAATAAATATAAAATTGTTGGTGCTTGTATTTCTTTATAATAAAATAATTTTTTTTTCCAAGAGTAAAAATTTTTCTAAACCGAACAATCAGAAAATATATGAAAAAATAATGATATCTTGAAAAATCAAAATACATTCGGTATTATAGATATGTTGGTAGACCGTTTAGTTGACAATCACGAATAGAAATGATCTACACAATAAAAAAAAATTAAATTCCGTCAAAAACCTGCATATTAAGTTGATTTTTTTTAAAAAGAAGTACTAAATTTACTTTTTATTATTAGAATTTGGATTCCAGCGTGAATACATTGCCCATCGGTATTTTGCAACGTTCCTGAGCGAATTCTAACAATTAGTTATCAAAGGAACAAAATATCACACAACAGATTTTTATCAATAATTTTATATTCAGTTACTATTTCCTTGATATATATATATATATATATATATATATATATATATATATATATATATATATATATATATATATATATATATATATATATATATATATATATATATACATAACTTTATTATTAACTTTTGACAGATATCGGGACAAATGCCCTTCTGATGCAGAGGTGTTGCAATTTTTATTTAGTACTTACTAATTGGTCTAAGTCGAAAAACATCGAACGGAAAGAAGCAATTAACCTTCTCATTTGTAAATAATTTTGATATATTTCCTATTATAGAAAATTCTGCATAGTTAAGTCCTGGAACCATCACTGCCAATTTGTTTCTAATAAATTGTATTTACAATGAGGCCTTTATTAAATATTCATATTGCGGACCAAATCTAACATTAATATTGTTTGACAAGACCGTTCAGTAGCTTGTGTTGCTTTACTTGACATACTTGGTTCTGCCTCTAGTGAAGAAGCAGTAATATTACTGAACTAAATATTAATTAATTTAAAAAATATTTTGCCCCAGATGGCGAACCCGTTTTACGGCAAGTGAAGAAAATATAAGCACAGAAACAGAACTACGTTACTACTGAACTAAATTTTACAAATATTTAGTAAACATATAAAAATTTGGTCTTAGTAGAATTCATATAACTTTGATGAATAATTAACAAGGATAGCTTAAAACCGAACACTAGAGAATTGGTATCGTAAAATAAAATTAAACAGAACGTGAATTCAACTGAAAAAACATAGCCAAAACGACATTTTTCTCTATAATTACGGCTAATGAAATGTAATTAAAATCTGTCTGCTAGAGATAAGGATCAATGGCAGTAGAATCTATGAACCCGATTCGAGTCCACTCTCCTATACACGAAATCTAATATTACAACTGAATAAACTAAAAATTACCAAATCCCCTTTCCCAAATTAAAAAAATCCAAAATCCCCCAAAAAATAAAAATAAAAAATCCAAAAAATGTAATCCGCTGGAAATCCAAATATTTTGTCATAAACTATATGTGACGTGAAATATATTGACAATAATTTGGAACAAACATCTAATTTGACAGAAATTCACAGTTCTGCATTGCTTAATTCAATAAAGACATAATTTTTAGATATACATCCCTCGTTTTTTGCATATAGTTTAAGCATATTCTTTACCAAATATATATTGTATAAAATGTATGATATAACAATGATTAATATTTATAGTAGTAGTTATTGATGTTTAACTGCAACAGACATCAATAATAGTGCTTTTTATTTAATGCTAGAGCATTTTAAGCCTATACTTAAAGAAAACACATCTTCCTAGCGTAATGGAGATAAGCTCTCTAGCAAATAGTCTTCGATCCACAGATTCTCCTAAATAAACAATTCGGGTCTGAAAAACAACAGAACAAAGGATATGCCATCTCCATAACAGGGTTATTGGCAGAATCGGATGAAGAAAGAAAATAATTGGCTTTGACGGTCAACGACGGAAATAGTTTTGGATAGAGAAGAATTGGGGGAGATTGTGAGAGGACATCCATATATGGCAGCCTGAATACGTAAATATTCCTTTATTTATATAAGTAAAAATTTAAATCTTGCAATAGAAAAAATCCTGATTGTAAAAGGTATATAGAAACAAACATATGAGAGGCAGGCTTTTCGTTTTATATCAAATAATGATCTAAAAAGATAAATTCATATGAGAGAAGTTAATTTTAATATTATAATTAACCGAATAATTTATTACTTAGAAGTAATTGTTTTATAGTAAGAATAATTCTGAATAAGTCTTTGATAAAAAAAAATATCGTAGATGAAATAATATGTAAATAATGAGTGAAATGTGAAATATTTTGAACTTTTTTTGATAATTCATATGATTTTCTATGGAATAAAACAGATTTCAATTAAATAAATAAATTTATGCATATCTGTACCATAGCAATCGTTGATTATATTTTCTTCAATATGTAATTGTAAAGATAATTTGTTTTATTAATTGTAATGAAGTGTGGACGTAATTTTTAATTTCTAAATGGATTGCTTTAAAATCTTTTCCACAATTTGGACAAAGAATAACTAGATTCCATAAAATAAACAAAACATTTCAAAATTAATGACAATGATTTTAAATATTCAAAACATTTTAAAATCATTGTCTGATCTCCAGCTAAGTTATAAAGCTTGATTTTGTAAGTTTTCATCAAAACATAGTAATTAAAATCCTACAATAAAAATCTCAGAAAAGAATTAAAAATAATTAATTTAGCCTGTATAAAAATATCTGAAAGTTTTAAAAAAGTAATGCACAAAATTGATTAAAATATTTGTTTTGGAATTAAATATCAAATTAATAAAATCACTTCCTCAAAAATAATTACAAATGAAATGAAGATAATAATATTTTCAAATTAAAGATATAGTTTCAGATATAGTTCAAAAGATATAGTTCAGACAACATTCCCCTTTACTGATACTTGTGAAGGTATAATAATCAGTATGTGCAAGTAATTTCCGATATAATCTCTCAAAATCAAGGCTATTTCACTGATAAACACCATTAAATTATGAGCTTTAACACCGCGACTCTGCTATCTATCTTCATAATTCTATCCAGTATTCCGAATAAGCATCCGGAATAATTACTCATCAGTAGGAGAGAGAGTTACCAAGGTACTTATCAAGCCATCTGTGGTGCAAGGTACCCGGACAAACATCGGAAATCCTAATCAGTCGTTTCAATTCACACTTGAGCGACAGTCATCCAATTCCTCGACAGGGATAGAAAATTGTAACTGAGATCTCAATTGATCAGGAACGCGAATCTGCACGAATTTAACATCGCAGAAGCAATCACGAACGCTAACACTGGATATTAGGGATGAGGTCTAATTAAACAGATTTGCCTGGTGCAGGATGTAGTCTTCTAGCTATATGGAGGTTAATAGTTATATATGATTTAAATCCTTAACGACATAAGTTTCTCCAGTTTATAAGTAGGCGCACATCGAACCCTTCTTATCTAGATCATATTCTTCATATAAATGCATGATAATTTGTAGTTAATTTAATAAAACGCATTTGTTAAAAAATCACAATTATTATTTAAATATTTAAAAAAAAATCTAATTTTTAAACATCTTTTGTATAAACAATTGAAATTGAAAATAACTACTCTAATATTCGTGAGAACGTATCTTTCCCAACTGAAATTTGATGTTATTAAGTGCAAGTGTTAATACTCTCTCTCTCTCTCTCTCACACACACACACACACAAATATATATATATATATATATATATATATATATATATATATATATATATATATATATATATATATATATCATTCTGCTATAAAATATATATTAATATTAATTTTATTTTAAGCAGCACCATTTTATGATTCTAGTTAACGGCAATTTACAGAAAATCCATTAAAAATTTACATGAATATACTAATATAAATAAATAAGAATATTCGATAAAAACTGAAAACAACTAATCCACAAATTTGCATGCTATCCTCTACTGGTCGATACGCTTTTAAGGGGTTAGGGGACATTAATATAACTAAACTAAACTAAACTGAACTAAACTAACGCTTTTAAGGGGTAGTATGAACAATTTTATCTCTCCTTTTTTAGTCTGAGAAATTAATAAGGAAATTTCATTCTAAATCTATGAATTTGTTTTAAATACATTCCTTGAATAGTAAACATTTCTTTTTCAGAAGACATTTATTTAAAAAGACTGTTTCTTTCATTACGAATAAAAAAGGATTTCATAGCTCAAAGGCATAAAGTTTAAATTATTTTTAAGTCATTCGAAATAATTTTTGTTACTTTTGGGGACACCTTATGTTTATAATTTTATACCTAATAAACATATAAAAAACGACGAAAAAAAATCTTGCACATTTTTCCTTTATTTTAATATTACCAGCCAACAATTATTGCAGAAAATTATGATAATTTGCCTTTCTCTTGTTTTATTTTCAGTCACAATATTGTGAATATTTTGAAATAACAAATAGTACGAGAATCATGTTGCCTGCTTCAAAAAAGAAGAAAACAATTTTTTCTTTAAAAAAATATATTCCTTTTATCTGTCAATTGCAGATGAATTATATATCTATTCTTTCTGCAAGAAAACATTAATTTGATCTCTTTTAAATAACACTATTATTTTTTTCTCATGATCTATAAGAGCATTAATAATTTTAATTATATCTTGCTCAATAATGTTTATTTATTTCTGAAAATTGCGACATCTTTTTCATGGAATGCCTTATTATTCATTCTCGCTCGAATCGTAATACTCACAGAAATGTGACAAAAACTAAAAATATTAATGAATTCTTTCTTCAATAAAACGGAATCAGTGGATTCTGCTCCGAATTGTAATATTTTGCATGATAGACTTAATTGAGTGAACGGAATATATATTTGAGAAAATTACAAAGGGTGAGATCTTGTGCTATTAGTTGAAAATAATGATAGTGAATATTTATAACAAAAATTATTAAACATCGAAATTAACTGATAGAATTTTTTCGTGAGCAGAATATATCGCTTTAGATAATTACATAAAAATATCTTACTTGTAATTTTCAAGATACATATGTACACACACACACACACAGGGTCTACAGAACGTCATCACTCAACAACCAACAAGATACTCTCTGATCGATAAGAAGCTATTTGATTCTCGCCATTAAAACTGTATTCAGTACTGTAATAGCGTTCATCGATGTAAAGCGGCCCAACCGTTCGTCCAGTTCATTAAATTCGTTTATATTAAATTAGTGTCTGATTCTTGCAATATGAGCTATCTCTAAGCATTCATCTCAACCGGGCTTTCTCCTTAGGCCCGTGAGAGATATTTGATTTGATATATAATCCGGTAAGTAGAAGCCTGTTTTTCGAGCCAGAGTTAACATAAATAGTACAACAGCGAAATCTGTGATTTTAGAAACATGGAACTGTTACTGTAAAGCAAGCACACACACACACACACACACACACACACACACACACACACACACACACACACACACACACACACACACACACACACACACACACACACACACACACATACACACACACACACACACATATACATATATATATATATATATATATATATATATATATATATATATTACTTCCTAATAAGAAACACTTTTTTTCTTTATATAAAATGTTTTGATTCGTAACCAAAAAAAAAATATAATTTCCAGAAGATTGACATCAAAAACAATATTGTTTAATATTTTAAAACGAAGTGCAATTTATAATCTTGAAAAATTTGAGAACTCAGATCTGAGTTATCATATACAGCTTTCAATCTTGAATTTTCAAATCCTACTCCAATGCAAAGCACTTCACCCAAAAAAGTTTGGATTTTATACAGAAGCTCTGTTCCAGTTAATCTCACTTTTAATCGTTGTATCTAGCTATGCGCAGAACTGCGGAAGCAGAGTCGGTTTCCGGACATTGCTTCCTGGTCGCCGTTCGCCTTGTGGTTATGATAACATCCGCCTTGCTTCTAGCAGATACATAACGCTTGGGATCTTCCCTTTTCCTTTTCGATTTTCATGTATTGTGAAAGACGTGATAAGGCTTTAGGACTCCTTTTTCCGAGAAGAAACGATAAACGGCTTTCTATTTCTAGCAGTTAGTTTGGAAAATGTTTAGTATTTGGGTGATGGAAAATGCTATATAATGGCACAGATGCAAAGAATGCTTTAGACTTCATTTCTGCTCTTGTAAATTTCATAAATAGGCTGATTTAACTTTGTATTGACGATTCATGTCTCTTAGTCTACTTGAAATAATATGATCACTGAAATGCTTTAAATATCAAAGAATATTTAACCTTTATTCACTTTTGTCTTGCTTGTTCATAATAGCTTTAATGAAACATTTTTCGGAACTATTTTTGATTAATATTGAAACATGCTGTGAACAAGAGAAATATGAGATGATAGAATGACAACAATACTATATTATCACTCAGAATTGTCAGGCCTTATTTTGATTGTAAATATTTACATTTTTGATTAAAAATACTACATTTTGACATTTTTTGCAGTTGAAGTTAAATGCGGTTGAAGTTAAAATAAAAATTCAGTTAGGAAATTGTTGAAAAGTGTAAAATAAATCTATAAAATATCGAGAATAAATTTCATTTAAATCATTAAATAATTAGATTGACATATTGCAGTTTTCTTATGAGCTGTAATTCACTTATCTGTGGTATTATATCGCACCATTATATATATTTCTGTCACGCACAATTCACAATATTTTTGTCAGTTTCTAGTCACAGATAACTTTTGATAAATGTGATATTTATTAATTATTCTAAGCATATTTCTTAAAAATATATAATTAATATATATTTTTAGGTTTCCTTATTTTCTGCCGTAGTTATTCCTTAGATAGTAAAACACTATTTCTTTTGGGCCATCATTTGGATTAAAAGATATTAAATACAATTAAAAAAATTTAAAATACTTCATCAGTTGTTTTCAGCCTCTAAAACCATAGGTGTCAATAAAAGTATAGAATTTTATTAGGGCTTCGATTACCTCTTTAACTTATAGGGTTACTCAGAAGTAATGGATATTTCATTGGATCTCATGATAAATCAATAACTCCAGATGATTTTATTTGACATTTTCAATAAATTAAAAAGCAGCTAGTAAATTTTTCCTTGTTTCGGTTGATTGCCAGTAAGTGAAAACACAATTTGCAAACCTTTAAACATATTTTGACGTCTTCTACATTGTATGTTTTGATTTGCTTATGATTTTTACAGATAAAGTTTTTTTTTTCTGTATTTCTTGATCCAAGGCATTCTGGGCATTCTTTCTCTAAATAAGAGAAAGTTTGTCCGGTTTTTGGAATATAAGTTAGCATGCTAACTACAAAGTGAAGAGCGCTGAATAAATAAATTTTGAAACATAAGTTTAACACCTAAAATACAAAGAATGAAATTTGGAGACATATCCATCAAATGATTGATCATTTGTTACTTTGTACTTTCACAAACATATAAAGGCGGTAACTTAAAAATGTATCACTGATATATATCACTTAAATATATCAGATTCGGTATGTGAGTTTGTGACAACTATTGAAGTTTTGAGTCCAATAATGATTAATATCGTTTGAAAAAAATATTCAAAGTATATATTCGATTTTTTGTTGCTTATTTGTAAACCGTACCCCAGCAATTAATGTCTAAAACAATTTGATGCTCAAACATTTTCACTCATCCTAACGATCTCGTAATGAACCGTGCTTTTTTGGTACTGCATGCCGCACTTTTTTCACCATCTTCATATTCAGAGTGATAAGGAATCCTCAAATACACAAAAAAATCAAGGCATACTTCTAAAATAAAAACTAAAAAACAACTACCCACAAGCTGAACTTTTACTCTCTTATATAAGAAGCAAAAAAACACTACTTCTTTCTTTTCAGTCATATTATCATTTCTCCTTCTAATGATCTTCAAAACCGCGGTACAATTTCATTTCTTTCTTCTCCCAAGTTCTTTCTTTATTTATTTCACTCTCTTCATATCTCCTCTTGGATTTTCTTGTCACTTATTCATGGACGAACAATAATGTCTCTCCAAATGAGATAAAAATGAGGCGAGTGGAGAATTTTTCTTGTGAGTGGAGTGGAATCAACCCACTCTGATTCCGCTGGCGAAATTTCGCATGATGGAGAATCGCAGAAGGTTTGGTGGTTTCAAAGAGAAACTCATGAACGATGAAATCAGCTTCGAGAGGGGAAAATGTCCTTGAATATTTGTATTGATATTTGAAGGTCATCAGTGGAAATAGCTTTCGCCGAAAAGTGACGGGGAATAAAGTGTAAAGGCTTGAATGTATAATCAATTGTATAACAAATCGGTTAGGTTTTAAAATGGTATTATACATTGTTTAATAGCTGACTGTACAACTGTAAATTAGTAGTTTAATGATTGAAAATAAGAATTTATCTTAAAATTCTTAGCATCTTTAAATTTTTATAATGCATTGCGCGATGGGTTTAAAATGGACGGTTGAAAAGTTGTTCCTGCTATATTTTTCTTGCACAAAACTTAACAATGAATATTTAAAAATTAATAAATAAATAATTTCTTTTAAAAATACATTATTATTTTTATATCAAAAATCAATTAAAATCTGTTTGCAATTTCTTTTTTAAAACAAAATAATTTTTAGCTGCAATTTGACTAAAATCCCAGTTGCAATATGTCATCTTTATAAATAATAATTTTTTTAATTCATTCATAAATAATTCCTTAAATTTTATATTTGTTTCCCTACAAAATCCAGAATATTCTCCTTTTTTAATAAAATTCTCTACATATATGCATTATTTAAAACTTACTGAAAATTGAGATTTTTTATAAAACGAAATTTATAAAAAAATAAACTTATATATTTTATTTTTCTAGATGTGGTATACGATGGATCCTTAAGCTTAGAAAGAAATTAGTAAGAACTAAATCTTAGAAAGAAATTAGAATTTTGTAAGAAAATAAATCTTAATAATTTGTCTTGAATTATATTTATTTACTAAGGCAACAATAAAACTTCTTCATTACATACCATTCAAGAAAAAATATTTAACAATGTTTAATTAATAAGTATTGTTTTATATATCCTGAGAATAACTGTATATTAATTTTTTTCAGAATTGCCATTTTTTCCCAGAGCAAGTGCAAAATAATATTGCATTATCCTTTCCAAACAACAACATTCATGCTGATAGTATTTAAATAAAAATTTTACCTACTATTTAAGATACAATAAAATACCACTTTAAAATTATTTACAAAGGAAAACTGTCTACTATAAAAGAAGTCAGTTTCAGTACTTGTCATTCCATTAAGTTAAAATGTAGATACTGCGAAGCAAATTTAAAAATTCCAAGCCACTGTGATGAAAATCTTAAAACAAAAATTGTAAGAACATAAAACATTCACGAATAGAATAATTCATTTTTCTGTCCCCCCATCTAACGAAAAACGTCTTTTGAAGTTAGTAAGTGAATAATTTATAAATTCATATAAACTTTCTGAAAAGGAGAATTTTCAAAGCTAAATGGTATTCATATAGTTAGATCTTCGTATGACATCATATGTAAAATCAAGCTCTTCTGGAAGTATATTTGCTTCTTTCATAAGTTTGGAATATTGTAGAAGATTTGATGGAAACTCCTATAGTTTGGAACATCACTTTTGGAGGAAAAAAAGAATGATACTTTACGAATAACATTGATTTGGGTTTATTGCATGATATAAAAATGTCACTGATGTTTCGTAGAGATGTTATAACATTAAATTGGAATTCTAAATTTCGAAATGTGTTGCAGTTCTTTCAGTTTTCAGATTAACGAAAGTTTTTATACTTACTTAATATATTAAAATTAAAATTAAATTACGATATTGGAAAATTTAGTTCCAAAGGAAGAAATAAATTAAATTATTCCTCTATTGAACTCTTATCATTCGTATTGTATTGAATAAATCTTTATTAAAATTGCATTATGATTTAAAAATGAAAAGTTTGATTTTAATCATTCCATTCACTGATTTTACTCTGCTTCTAACGGATATCAATTTAATGATTATTTACTATTCATACAAAAGTTCGGAATAGAAGTAATTTGATGGAGCTGGCAACCAAGAATAAATGGCATTTTTAGATAATAATACTTTAATTGCATTCTAACACTTTGATATAATTAAGACACTTATTTATTATCATATTTATTAGATTTTCCATAAAACTTGTTTGAGCTATACTACCATTTTATTTTAAACAATTGACGAAGCTATCCTTCGCGTTTTCTTAATTTTTAATATAATTTATATAACATCAGATATTCTAATAAAAGTGGATTTTTAAGTCAAATTTAAGTGCAATGAAAAAAATCCCAGATAATGCTTCAGTTCTTGCTTGCTTCTAAAGTTATCAGAAGATCTTGTGAACAATGTCCTTGTCCTAATATTGAATACTAACTCAAATATTCTAAAAATGAACTTTGATTATTCACTTTATTTTATCCTTCTTATCATTAATTTCATGCCACAAGAAGTATAAATGTATTTTTTTATTGGCGTATCTAACAGATATACCAGTTTAATAATGTGATTAATGAGATAAATATTTACCATTAAACTAGTGTTCGATAATTCAAAATGAAATAATCTTAGACGTGAAATATAAAATTATTTTTCTATAATGTATATCTCAGATGTTATTAATTGCATATACAAATTCCTAAATGAATAATCATAAAACACTTTTGAACTGTTTGAAAATATAAATATCAAGTATTTGCTTTCTTGCTAAAATATTATTAATTTCAAAAAATTATTCCGATAAAATTTTATAAATACTATGAAACATCAGAATGAAAGCTCAGATTGGAATATTTAAATATTTTTATTCAGTATAATTACTAAATATTTCTTGAATAAAATAATATCGGACATTGGATTAATTCTGAAATTTTCACATTCACGGGAATCTTTAGGTATACTTAGTTTATTTTCTTTCTTTATGGAAATATCCACCTTAAACATTCGTTTAAAAATATTTACCCTTTCACGTAATGCTATTTTAAGTTGCGGAACCATTAAATCTCTGAACTTTATGTGACTACCATTTCCTTAATGTTATTGAAATATTCTTAAATACTTCACCTATTAACTGATCTCAAAAGTAAACTTTTTAATAGACTAAAGACCAGTATTTATTAAGCACAGAAAATTTTGATTATTATAGTTTTTAAGCAAAAATTGCTTTTTAATAAATGAAAATAGAAGTTAACGTTTTGTTTCTCGAAATGAGGAATAAATCAATTCAATAAAAGCTTTTTAAAATATTAATAATGATTTCTTAAGATATAAAAATTCTTTGAGATGCATAAAATTTTTAGAAATGCGCTTTGAAAACTAAAATCTTCATATTTCATTGAAATTCTTCACATAATCTTTTATCAAATATAAAATTTAATATTTGATAAATATTCCCAAACATTTTACTCACATTAAATATGACCAATAATATTCTTTGTAATTAAAATACATTATCGAAGTTTAAAATTAATTGTAAATGTTCATGGTATAATATGCTTACTAAAGAATTTTATCGATTCTTCGGTGAAATTTGACGTTTAATTTTAAATGTTGGTCAATAATTTTGCGATGTTAAATGTATCTGCATGATTGTTTTAAAATAAAACATACAGAGAATCGGTAGAATATTACCCACCATGAATTTATAGAAACACTGTATTATTCAGTAGAAAATTAATTTTCTTTATAAATTAATTTTTATTCATAAATTTTTATTAGCTTTACTTTTTAATTTATAGTTATGTATTTTTTGTTAAAATAAGTAATTTGAATTCGAATCTATCTTAATTTATTTTTCCATACTATGCAACTAATGTATTGTCATTTATCATTTTCATAGATACTATTTCATAATATTTGATCTATCTTATAAAGATATTTGTTGAATTAAAGAAGCTACTAATATATAAGGGTTTTTAAAATAATAAGGATCCAATAAGCTTTTCAAGCTAGTGAAATGTTTTGAAGAATTAGTAAACACATTGAAACATAAAAAAAGAGAATATTAAAGTTTAATATAAGTGAAATTTTGGTGCTTTATTTTCCTTTTTTAGCTATATATAAATCTTCATATTAATTCTCTTTACATATCCGTTTTATAAAATGTTTTTTCAGAGATTTTTTAGTATATCTGCTCTTTATTGCAACTGTAAAAGGATATTTAGAATTGTTAAAAATCTTGATTTCAACAGTTAGTAACCATAGTTAAAGGTTAATAATTAGCTATTTTTTATTTTACACATATTTGTATATCTTTTCTTTTTTCTACTTTTGAGAGTTTAAAAGTTTAGTTCTTCTGAATTAGCAATTTTTTTTTTGGTATGTCTAGACATCTATGTCGACAAATTTTGTCTCACAATGACATTTTACTTTGCTATTGTATCATAGTTCAGTAACACTCTTCGTTTAATGTTGAATTTGGAACAGAGTAGCTCACATACTCAGCTATTTTTTTCATAGATAAAGAATTAATATTTAATTAAAAGAGCTTATATTTCTTCCCTGCCTGTTCTAATATGCCCAGTTTTATTATCTGTGATATTATAATAATGTCTCTCAATTAATACTAACTCATTTTAGCAAGTACAAAGAAAAACAATAAAAAAAACTTTTTATGGAATTTTACAACAGCTTTTGGATAGAGTAGGCTTTAATCAAAGTTTGGCAGATATTTTAGCAGATAATAAAGTTAATGCTAAGATAAAAAAAAAATTCTTAGCATTAACTTTAATTTTAAATAATCGAAAATATTTATGTATGCTACAGAATTTTTTTAAATGTGTCATTTTTAGTTCATATAGCGTTTCCATAAACATTATTATCAATGTGCTACTTTTAAATTTAAATTAAATATTGTTATCTTGCTGTTAAGGTTCATTCTGTTTAGTTATAAGAGCTAAATGATACCTTTGTTTAAAATAATGCATGCTTAATTTAAAATACTTTTAAAATACTCATATTACAACTACATATTATTTAATATATGATTACCCGATTAAACCTGCATTATGTGATTAAATAGTTTCATCTCTTCAATTACAAATTTCTTTTTACATTTAATCGTAAAATTGAAAAGAAATTATTCAAAATATTTAATGAAAAAATTTTGATGAAAATAAGACAATGGGAAAACTATTAATGCTATAATAATTTTATAATTTATTGTTTTATTACCTGTATTACCTGTAAACACATAATTATACTGTCAATAAAAAGAGACGTGCTGGTCTGGATTTTGTGCTTAATTTCAAATAATATTTTTATGTATAATTTCAGCTCACTATTTCCTCCACAAAGCATTTTTAAGTTTCAATTTGAGACAATAGAGAATTTTTGATATCAATAATAAAAGCGCGAATGTTAAAGTAATATATTCTCTAGTTGAACATTGTCTTTCACGATACTGGAGGTAAAATTCATCTTTATATAAATAAATTTTGCAGATAATAAGCGAAAATTTATTTTTTAATTGGTGGTAAAAATGGTAATGGTAAAAAACACATGCTGGACAGAATTTCACAAAATGAAAAACATTGCTGAAAATCACACAAAGAATATATACACATATTTTAATTTCATAAAACTTTAAAACTATTTGTGTTATTTTCACATTCATGAATTTTAAAATATTGTAGAAATTACTTTTATACTATAATATTTTCAGAAGTTATTCCAGAAAAACGTCAAATCACACTATTTTTTAAGAATTAAAATGTTTTGTTATAATTAAAAATTAACGACATCGAGGCGCATACTTCCACCTTTTAATTTGTTTCAGCTAAATTAGGCGAAAGTAATTCAAACAATTTGGTCTAAAGAGTATTAGATATATACTAACAACAGAATTCTTTTTTTTTTTTCGTTCTTTTTTTTTGTCAGCAAAAATAAATATTGCTTTATAAAGAAGATAACAAGAGATAGTTTTCTCACCTATGCAAATCGAAGAATGCATTTTTTTCATCCCCAAATATCATTTGGATTTCCTTCGAAGTATCATTTTTCAAACTCATCTCAGATGCATTTATCAAATTTCGATGCATAATTTATCAACTGTGATTCAATGAAATTTAACTATAACAAATAGTATAGCAAAATCTTTTATTCAGATATTTCGAAGGAATTTCATCGTAAAAGAAAGAAAAAAAGAGACTTTTAAATTATTCCCCTTTGGCAGATATTTTTAAAGATTAATTTAATATTTATTACCATTAATCATTTATATGCTTAAAAGTCCAAATATAAAGGCAGGGGTCTTTCAGAAAAAAAATCATAAAATATGTTGTATATGTTAATAGTTTTAAAAATTTCAAAGATTCAAATTACATCATTTCGTTTAGATGCATTTATTATTTCGTTACTTCATTCATTACCATTACTATTAAATGTTATCTTTCAAAACTACCTCAAAGGTTTTAAAAACTCATAGATGAACATACAATTTATATTTAACAGAGATTTACAATATATTGTTCTCATGAAATTTTTATAAGCAAAATAAGGAAAAAAACAGTGCTAGTTAGAAAAAGTTTACATTTTATCTTTTCTAATTAAATTTATTATTCCAATATTTATTCAAAGGGTAAGTTTCATCCACATTTTGGAATATATCAATACATATGAATAGAAAAGGACTAAAAGTTTGTCTCCATAAATAATAAAATTTCCTGAAATTCTTTAGCATTCTCTATGAATCATCAAATATATTGTAAAACTAAGAGATGTTTATTAAATGTATCATGAATTAAGCGTGAAATGTATATTGGAGTATTTTAAGTTAGAATAAATATTTCGCGGCTGTTCTTAGTTCGTATGAAATGTTATGCTTTTGTTGATATTAATCTAATAATGTACTTTCAGCTTCTGTTCATGATTTACCGGAACAATAACTGTTAATGAAATGATGATTTCTAAGCAATGGTGGCATTGAAATGGTTATTCATTTATTCCGATATTAATAAAATCAAAATTTGTGAATAATAATGAATAAATTTATATACCATCAATATTGAAAATAATTTTAAAAAATCCTTTAATAAAAAAAAATAATTCAATTTTTTTGCGCAAAAATGCAGGAACTTAAAGATGAATTATTGCCAAAAAGTTACTAAACTTACAAATATGTAATATCACTTCCCTTTTCAGCCAGTATTATTTTAATGGATGCTGAATGGATTTCAGTTCAATAAGAAAACTGCCTGACGACAAAAATATAGGTTATAGAAAATACAAGAACTATAGATGATATCTGCCCAATCTGCCATCTGTTGATGTACCCAAGATCCAAATATCCTTCTTGAAGCTTCAACACTCTGAACTGCAGACTATTTAAAAAGTAATAACGATTTGCTGCTTATATGTGTGATGTTCATTTCTGCAATTGCTGCCTTGCGTATGTTTCAGCTACGATTAGCTAGCTATCTGTATTTCCTATTTCCGTAATGGAAATACTAAAAACGTCATTATTTGTTATTGAGCTTGTTGGACTTCTTACATCCCAAAGCACTCCCAACGGATGGTTTCTGTAAAGTCGTAAATAGAATATAAATTTTACTTTACGAATATGAAAGAATTTTTAAAGCTATACGAAGGCGATAGCTTGCCAGCTGGGAAAAGGAAAAAGATGTTCTATTGTAGTATTTTATCTCACTGCTATGATTCATAAAGAATGCATCCTTTAAGTGAGAATTCTGAATAAGACTTATTGGTTTGAAAATCTTCTTCATAATTAAGATTCGAAAGTTAATCACATTTTTCAAAATGGTGACAATAAATTAAGCTTTGCTGTATAATTATTCAATTCTTGGAAAAATGCGATTGAAATTGAAAAACTACCATTCCAAGGAATTTATAACGAAACTAAAATGACTGTTGTATTAGACAAATAACATTAATTTTTTTTTATTTCGTAATTTAAAAATGCAATTGTGACATAAATATTACTTTAAAGTGATGAGATATATTATATGAATTTAAGGAGTTTATCAAAATACTAATCGACAAGTTACATCACTTTCAGATATCAAGTTTGCCGATTATTTTCGATTTTCTATACATCTTTATATTTCTGGGTCAAAATTATGAATACAAGAAGAATAATCTTTAAAAAATTAGTGTTAATTTTCTGCAATCGTAATAAATGATTTTAAAAATTTAATTTAAAGTAGTTGTCTTTTATATTTCAATTCGAAAGTAGCATGTAATAGATTATTTCAAATTCATTGATTCTTCATTCTTTTACATTTATAACTATTAATTGCAAATGTAGATACGAATTTAAAAGAAAAATTGGGATAAAGATGCGCATTAAAACTGAAATGGAAAATCTGCTTTCATTGGCAATTTAAAAATACACGTAAGTAAATGAAAAAAAAAATGCCAGTATAGGTGTATTTACATTAAATTACAGTTCCATAGTTATTCTGTAAATATTAATTTAATATAAATTCGTGAAATGAACATTTCTATTTAAGCACCTAAACAGTGAATTAATGCTAATGACGGGCAAATAATTAGCAACGCATTCTACGAGAGTGGGTGTTAGATTTCTGCAACGATTATAGTTGGGAAAATAATTTTTGCCAATTTAATAATCTTACTCTGCTGAACACTAATTAGTACTTTATTTAATGAGTCAATTACTTTACCAGTTAAAATTCAGTTGCCATGAAAGAGGTGATTATAATTTCCTGTGTAAAATTTCTGCTAATTTACATATGTTGAAGAATTTAAACAACAAATAACGTATAGAACTATGCAATTGGAAAACTTAATAGTGATTGTTATAATAAGAAACTAGCTTATTAAATATTAGCGCCTAGCTAATATTTAAGAATTTAGCTTAATAGAAACTAACGAAGCCAGCTTATTAGAAACAGAGATATTACTCAAATTATTTAAAGTAAAATAAATAATAGTTATTATTATTAGACATTTTGTTTGGAATACCAGGAACTCCTTTTTCAGAAGTAATTGTCATTTTTGTTTCTTTTTAACCAGGATTCTTGTAGAAGAAATTATTTTATGGAAGTGGAAGACCCGAAAATCCCTTAATTTTTTGTGTATATTTTGAAGACATAATTAAAAGGAAACAATATTTTCTTTTGAAATTTTTTTAGTTTATTTCTGAACTAGAAGAAAAAAAAAGAATTAAAACAAATAACCTTTAAAATTCTTTCCGATTTAAAATATTTAGTACTCTTATATTTTAGATACACATGTTTTTGTAATTTTGAAATATTTATTCTTAATTATAGTAAAGATAACTTTCACACAATGTTCAAAATCCGTTTATTGTTAATGCAAAGTAATAAACGAAATTGTAAAAAGTGTTGATATAATATATTTATAAAATATATTCAAAAAATATTAAAATTAAATGAAAAGTTAATGGATATAGGATTGATAAAATTGAAAACTTATATCTAAAAAACTTTTATGCTCTGAATTTTTACAAAAAAGACTCTGGGAGTAGTACTGTGATATTTCACATCCATCGAATCGGGGGTTGGATATTTTTGTCCCATTTTAGTAATCAAAAATCATATCTTATACATACTTCGTTTATCTTATTCTCCATTCATGAATATTGTATAAATTAAAGTTTTTTCAGGGAGAAACTGAAATCTGGAAATGCTGGGTTCATATCGTTGTTGTCCAAATACCAGAGAACGAATTCCACACAACGAAGACAATCCTCAAACTATAACTCATTGCAATTTTTTGTAAGTGAATGCGTAATGTGCGTACACACATAATGGAATTCCTTGAATGTTATGTATTTAATGTTTATTTTTATTCAGTTCAGTTTCTTCCAATCACAACATTTATTCTTTAACAGAATGCATTCATTATCGTACTGCTCTTTCCCAATTTCTGCATGACCTTATATATCTCTAAATCATCAACCATTCAGCCAGTCATGACAATTTTACGTTTTTACGAAGTTCAATTCAGTTATTATACTTCTGCTTAAATAATTTCTCAAAAGCTCCTCTTCTTTTCATTCATTTTCGAACCGATAATATACCAAGATTCTAATCTACTAATTGAATCTTGCGATTGTTATCTAAATTAATTACACGTTGCTATTTTTATATTTGAAATTGAACAATAATTTAATTAACATCCATCTTTTTAAATCACTTTTCCCATACAAACATGTTTCATTATTCAATTTAAAAATTTTTTCTAAGAGTCCAATTGTTTAGAAAAACAAAATGAATACAATTTTATTGATTATGCATTATTTTTATTACCCAGGAAGCAAATATGTTGTATATTTTAGAGTTGTAGATTTCAAAAATATTTCAAAGCAAGTAAATAACTTAAGAAAGAAAAGGATTCAAATTTCTAATCCGAAACACACTAGTACAAAGATTCTTTTGTCTTAATTCTTTATTCTACTTTTATTCAGCACTCCAAATACATAGGTTCATACATTCAACACAAATAATGATTTTTCTATAGCTCATCATTATATTAAAAATGATGAGAGTTATGCGATTGCCAAACAAAAGTTCTTGATAATTCAAAATACCCTTATAATCAGAATATTTGCTAGTTGAAGAAAAAACATTAATGTCTGAAATGAAACTCAAAATAAAATTTTATCATTAAAAAAACTCAACCTAGAATTATAATGTATTAGCATATTTAAATCACAATACCTGTAATATAACAATAATTAATAAATACCTGGTAATTACCAACTTTACTTTATTTTAGTTTCGACTTAATTTTGTTAAATGGTGAAATTTATTTCATATTCTTCTTGGATCATTTTTATTCTCATAAAAATAATTTCTTCACACAAACAGAGAAAGAACAATTCAACTCTGCTTTAAAAGTTTGCATTATTTCTAAATGTTGGCTTTTTAATAAAGTTTTTTCACTTAACTAGGAGAAGTCACTTTTTTTTATTTACATTTTTTCCCCAATTTATTCTTTATTGAAAAGGGAAAGAAGAACGAAAACAGAAAAAAAGTTTGAGCTTTTACCAATACTCTACTGCCTTTTATTCAATTTCAACTAAAGTAAAGTAAGATGCTCTAAAGTGAAAACCCTTTTACACAGAGCTGTAGTCGACATTCGCAAGAGTTTTGATTTTTAAGGAAAAAAAATTCTAAGAACACCATTTCTTAAAAGGCATGGGGGTAAATTATTTTTGAACAGCCTCAACGACAGAAAAAGTGTCTGTCAATTTAAGTTTCAATTTGGTGTTTCTCTACAAAGATTTGAAAGTAATTTGGTTCGAAAAGTGCATTTTTCGAAAGTGCAGACAAGTGCAAATTTTCCGGTTGCATAATTGTATTTACGAACTTTGAAATGTGCGTGCTTGCTTCAGTCAAATGGCGTTTCGAAAGTTTTGGCGTAGTTATTTCTCGTTTATAAATTGTTCACGATTTATCTTTTGCGAATTAGAATTGCGCATTTAAGTTAAAAAAAAATATCTTCTGACATAAACACATTAAAAAAAGCTTTTTACTAACCATAATTTAATTATTGATTAATTATTGCATTTATTTCAATAAATACGTATAAATTAAAACGAATAAAATTCTATGTTTTTAAATTTTTATCTAATTTTAAAGCATTATTATTTTTATTTGAACAATGAAAATATTGAAATGATACAAACTGTAGCATCTAATCCTTACTTGAATTTAAAATAGTTTCATATTCGATGATATTGATCCCTTTTGATGATAATTAATAAGAGTATTACGTGCAATTTATAAATATAATTAACTTAAGTTTTCAAGAATAGCTTTTTTAAAAATTACTCAATATAATTAGAAATTATATTTCTTTGTTGCTTTTTTATAAAGCAAAATCACCAAATTATAATCATGAAAATTTACCATTGATTAAAAAAATTCGGAATGAAAAGAAATTAAATTCAAAATTTCAGCTTCAATAAATTATTCTTAGAAACACATTTTTAAATAATTTTTAACTACTTTTATACGTATACAAAGGGAAAGTTCTGTAAAAATACTGAAATTGTCAAGCAATTAGAATTCGAGATTTTGACTAAAATTCCACATTCCATACCTCTATGAATTCGAAGAATACATTTTTAGCATTATGTTTGTCTCTTTGTTCTTAAACAGAGTATTTTAAAAACGATTTAAGATAAAAGTATGACATTTAGTATCGCTATGAGCTTGTAATATAGCTTCCAAGGACAATCTAATAAAAAGACAATTTTGCGATAGCTTTATTGGATGCTATGGATACCGATTTAATGGTCTCTCGTCCTTGTCCACAAATTTACCGAGAAATCAAAAATTCCAGAATCTACAGGAATATTGGCGATAGGTCCGTTAGAACTCGATTTTTAAGATTTTTCTAGAATGTCTTTGTCCTGTCAAGGAAACTATAAAATGCTGAAAGACAGAGCTGCAATCTGACATGTGCTGAATAGGCAATGAATAGTGCAATCAATTCCGAGCTGAACATGCAATCAGTTATGAATCCACCGTCGAATTCATATCAAGCAAGTAGTCGATGGAAAGTACCTGACATTCGAGAGGCGTAAATATTCTCGTGCATTCTCTTTTCTGAAGAATTCTATCAGATCATTTTGGGCTATTACAGTAGTTTACTACCGGTTGGTTGCTATTGTATCGGTATTGTACCGGTTTGTTGCTATTGCACTTTTAAGTTATATTCTTCTGCGCATTTCGGCTATATTTTTGTCCCATTTGTGAGTTTGTGTTTTCTTGTCTGGTCTGGAATTCCTTTACCGTGCATTCATCGGATCCAGTAGGATTTCCAGATTTTGATTTTTCTGAGAGAAGTTTGATATTGTAGTGCATTGTATTGGCAACTTCTCAAGCGAAGATGGTTGAAACTTTGAAATAATTGCTTTGGTACTTCATCTGAAGAAGAAGTTTCGAATGAGAAAATGATAGCTGGAAGATAAAATATGAAGAATCTAATTCAAGTTGGACAAGAAGAATAAAAGGGAACGGTCGAAAGTTCATTTGAAATAATTATGGATTATGCTGACCGATGTGTAGGAAGAATGGAGGAAGATGTCTAAGGATTGAAAGGAGATACTCAAGTTGCAAAAGGTGCGATGGAAAAAATAAGCGGCGAAAGTCAAGTAGAAGAAGTAAATGGAAAGTTCGAAAAGGATTTACAGTCGTTGAACAAGACTCAGTAATTCGGAAGACGAACCATGGTACAATAAGGAGGTGCAGATAAAGAGAGAACCAAAAGATTATAGGACTCACTCTGTGCACAATATGATAAATTACTTTTGGAATTCCACATTCTCCTCGTTGTCTTTGTATCTAGTTACATGATAAAAGTATTTTTATACATTCGTCTGTCCTATTTAATGAAGTTTGTATGTAGAATTAATACATCTAGGTAAAATAATTTTTTAATTAAATACATTTTATAATTATTTGGTACAGCCTTTTTTATTTTATGTTTAATTTGGATATAGCTAAAGTTTATTTTTTTAAGTAGGGATATTGTGTATATGTGTTTCGTTTGACTAATTTATTTTTTATTGCTGGAATGCGAAATATTTTCTAACTATGTATGTCTAGCTGAGAAAGGTTTAGAAGCTAATATAATGTAAATATATTACCTCTTTCAATGGAAGAAACCAAGACATATCTTTAAAACATGATTGTTGAACCTCAGAAGTAACAAAATAATGTTGAGCCCTCATTAATTTGTAGTATGAATTCAAAATTTGAAATTAATAATAAATAAATAAAAAAATTACATTTTAAAACTATTTTTTCTTTTTAAAAATATTTCAATAATATACTTAAAACTTTTGTATTATCTCGTATAAAAATATACTTGCTTTTATTACCTACTATACAATATACACGCAAGTTTCTTTAAACATCCATTTTATTTAAAAACAATGCACTTATGAGAATTTACCTGTATTTCCAACATGAAAGGAAAAATAATTCTTTGTTTAAAAATGGGCAAAACATTTTGCTATCAAAGTATTAGACAAATTAAAATATTCTAAATTTCATGTTCATTAACGTTTATAAACTATCTGACCCCCCCCTCCCAAATAAAAGCCCTATAGCGCCTTTAAAACCAGCGAGCCTTTTATTTTTCCATGGAATATCTAGCAATATAATTCGGCCAAATCTGTTATATATTTGATTCTGTCATTCTGCCTGAAATATTTGATTCCGAATTTGAAGGCGGCATATTTGGAAATGTGAACGCCAGACAGCATTCATATAAACGTATCGTTAGATGACGTCATCTGCAAAGGTGTTCGAATCTTTCTTTATTTTGAAAGTCTGGAGACGACTCTATAGAAAATACTGTTCATTCAGAATGTACAAACAACATTGATCCATAGTGATTTATATCCTGTCTCGCGTATCTGTTTCTGCTATAATTCCCCTTATCTTGATTCAAGTTTTAGAGTTTAGTGTTATAGTAAAAAGTTATTTTTATTCCTGATTTGTAATGTCTAATTGTAATATCCTGATCTAGACTGATCAAATAACGAAGCAGAATTTCCAGACAATTCTTTATTTTACAGCCCTATATATACAAAGAACAACTTGTTATAATTTTGGTTAAATAAACAGTTATTTACACCTGTAGTAGGAGATACAACAGTCAAAATCGAAGGGTTTTCTTGAAACTCAGTTCTTCATCTCGTCAACACGACCATTCCAGGGGTAGTTTCTAAGACTCCGAACTCGTGGGCGTAGTCCAACAGTTCCTGCAATTCGTTTCTTCTCTCCTCTCTAAAAAATCTCCGATTCTTAATTTACATTGGTCATTTGAGCTCTCCTTCGGCCAATCGGGGGTCAGCCATATGCTCCCTCAGTGGCGCCAGTGGGTCGTGGGAAGGTCCTTTCACAAAGAAAAACATCTAGCAT
Source organism: Argiope bruennichi (assembly GCF_947563725.1). Classification (NCBI taxonomy): domain Eukaryota; kingdom Metazoa; phylum Arthropoda; class Arachnida; order Araneae; family Araneidae; genus Argiope; species Argiope bruennichi. The sequence goes on along the minus strand of NC_079154.1, from coordinate 122,820,931 downwards.
CCAGATGTTTGAACACCCCTTTCTCTTTGAAGGTACTATCAATACCTCTCGGACGAGGAATTCCATATGTGGTCTTTCATTGTAGTCGCTAATGGATATATTCGAGACCACCCAGGTGGAAAGATCCACCATCTGGATATCTCGATGAGTTTAGTAAGTAACAGCGACGACACAAAGAATCAGTACTACACAATGTCTTATCAGTACTGGGAAACGGGGAATGTTACAAAATTAAAAGACATGCAAAACTATTTATCAGTTGTAGGATATCTAGTGCTTGGCGCTGGAACAATCTTTGGCATATGTTTGTGTGTTCTTATAGTTTCTGAGGAAGTCAGATTTTGCAGAATGCCTTCAAAGCACTTCTAAGCTCATGATGCTGATCAATAGAGATTTTGAATAAGGAAATGGAAGATTTTTTTTTCAATTGGATAAGCATTCATAACGTTTTAAATACTGAGTTCATTTGAAATAAGAATGATAAGCTGAAAGAGGTAATTTATGCAAAATATACTTAAATTATAAAAAATTGGGACTTCGTTTCTTTATATTTTAAGGAATTTTCCAATTATTCTGATCCATAAAATATAGAAGAATGAATTGTCCAAATAAAGTTCTAGTAATCCTCAGTATTTTATTCACATCAATCAACAAAATTGCACTTCATAAAGGATAATGTTAACCTTTTCACAGTTTCGAAATTTTGCTCAGAAAATTATAAGTAAAACAATTGTTTTTATTTGCAATTATGTAAATTGAAAAAAATGCAAACAAAAGTTTCATATTTCGGAAATATTAAAGACTTGAGCATTTCAGATTTAATTCTTCACGTTTAAATAAACATATGTCTTTACTTATATTAATGTACTAAAAACTTATTTTAGTCTATTTATATTGTATTAAAAAATACATTTTATTTTTATATATATTTCATGAATCCTTATAAAAAATATAAAGAATCTTGAATATAATGTTCTTTTAAAGTAACACTTTATGCGATTTATTTGGTTTTGGTACGTCATTGGATTCTTCGATTAACTCATTATTAAGTTCTAAAAACTCCAAACCTTTTCTTTTTTCGTCTAGAGTTAGAGAGTGATTAAAATTTTAGATCTCTAATGCAATTGGAAATGAAGGGAAATAAACACTTGCATAGTCCCATCTTTACAAACATGTAATAAGTTATGTTAATAAAATATGTGTATTAAATACGTTCCATTTTATTATATTTAAATTGAAGTTATAGTCTAGTTTATCATTTCTCAAAGTGACTGCTTATGATAATGTAGCCGCTGTTACTGCTTTTATAGCCATGGTATATATACAATCCATTTATTTATTTTAGAATATTTTAGAGCAGAAAATAGAGAATCGTATTACATTTATTTATTTTTCTTAATTAAAATAATATGTTTAATACTGTAAGAAACGTTCACGTGCTGCTTGAAAGTACTAATAATTAATTATGATCATGGCATATTTCAATTACGTACGGCTGCATCATGCTGTAAAATATATCCCAAAGGTGATACTATTATATTTTTCTTATATCAATATATATATCTTGTTTGTTTCAAATCTTCATATTGCTGTTGTTTATTGGCTGATTTCTTTTCGAAAAATTTTAAGTGTAATTATAGATTAAAAATACTTATTCTGAATGTATTTTAAATATCAGAATTGCATTTAAATACCCTAGCAACTGACATCAAGCAATTATTTTTTTTATCAACTTTCTTTAACAGAATATAACAACATCAATCGTTTGAAAAGAAGCGCCTGCCAATAACATTAAACATGGATGCAAATAAAATTCGAAACCGGACATTTATTGACACAAATAGAATCACAGATTCCACTACAAGCAGATTAAACTTTTTGGCACATACTCAAATTTCACTCAGTGAACTAATTACTCCTGTATTTGGCACTTGTCATCCGATGAACATTTGTAGAGTGAGTCTAAGATGAAGAAAACTCGTATAAACGGTTTTCTGACTCTTACTCCTAATTTGGCATAATAACCAATGTACAACAATAGGTAAAACTACTGGAAAATTGTTATAAATATTCACGAAAATTAATGGGAAGTGTGATAGAGAAAGAAAAATAGTTCATAAAGCTTAAATTATAAAGAGGCATTAATAATGAATTGGTAATTGGTTTTGATATTCTGTTGCGGTAGTATTGGATCTTTACTGGATCTTTCATTAGAAGAATCTTTACTGATTTTTTAATTAGAAGCTAATTCTTCACAAAAAGTGTTTACCTTGTTCATCATGTTTTCTTCCTTTTCTACTTTCTCAATTAAGCTTTTAATGCTGGATATACAGAATCTTCCAACTTAAATCTCTTATATCCCTCTTAATTATCATGGGGATAAAACTGGTACCATGGTGCAACAAAACGGGTATGGCCTATATGCGATGAGTATTCTTATAGCTCTATTTGGGCTTAGCGTTTCTATATCGAAAATGATATAAAATAAGGGAAAAATGCCAGCTAAAAATCTGTAGAACTTTAACGATATAGTAGAAAAAGGTATTTTCTGCACTTTATATCTAAGAACAGGACACTTAAAATGCACCTATATTTTATTTTCCGAAATGAAGGACCCCCTCCCCCCTTTCTTCCAAAAATGACTCTCTTGTTGGAATATATGATCTTTCTGCCAGCAAGATAGGATTTTTGATAACAAAGCTCATGTCATGTTTTGATAACAAAGCTTATGTTAGCTCACCAACTGATATGCATGAAAAGGGAAATTTAAACAACGTTCTAAATTTGATTGCAAATGATGCAATGAAGCTTAAAGAATTACAAAACAGGCATCAAATTATAACTCATATTTTTTTCTCGTTTTAATGGGTTTTATTACTTGACCGCTTCAAACTCGCGGACAAAAATATGCTCCAAGGGCCTTTTTGTACTCAATCGAGAACGTTCCACAGCTATATAATTGGCATTCCTTCTTTCCTTATCATGTACTTTTTCGAGCTAAGTGTCCTACCTACAGAGGTTCATAAAATACTGCATATCTATTTTATTTCACCCAAATCTTACCATGTACATTTTGAAAACCATGTACATTTAAAAACAGAAACCGTGTACATTTTAAACCATGTACAGTTTATAACCATGTACATTTTGAAAATTATAAATTCTGCATGGTTTCTGAAGTTAAGGACGGGAGTATGAGAGATTTAAATGGGCACTCTGCAATAAAATGTGTTCTGTGTTCTTGTAAAAAATTCATTAGATCAGTAATGTCGACAATCACTTCTTCAATTTCTGAGAAGATACTTTTGGTTTCCAATGGTTGATTTAAAAAAAAATGTGAATTGATTCATAAATTTTGAAACATAATTCATTCAAAGTAGAAAAAAAAATGCATGAAAAAAATCTTGAAGTGTTCTTCCGATCTGTGTTGCCAAACGACACTATCTTCTCGTCAAGATGCAAGACGCCATCAAAACCCTCTTTTGGAGAGAGGTTATATATCTCTCAATTTTCTTCCAGCACTGGTATCGTAAAACTTTACCATGCTTTCCACCACACTGGATGCATTAAGGGAAAAAAGTTGTCGATAGTTGCTTTCAATGTAGGAGGAGAAAAGGAAGCAATATCGGTAATCTCTCTCGACGAAAGCTATTTCTCTGTTAGAGATTTTGGTGACTTGGCGACGAAAGGGAGTATACTGGAAAGTTCGAGAAGTCTCACGATCCATCCAGTAAGAACCGAGATACACACAGATACGCCCTGATTGGTCTGAAGATTCTAGCCCCGCCTCCCGGAACTATAAAAGACGGGCACTCTGAAGCTGCAATAAGGAAGTTGTGTGGATAGTCAGAAATCGTGTGTGTGTGAGAGGAGTCGGAGTCGCCGACACGTAGAGAAACTGAAGGATTAGACAGCAAGAAAGCTGCTGAACTAGCAATTAAATGTGCTGAGTCGTTACAATTTATTGGCGGTATTTGTAGCAGAAAAAATTTTGTAACAATATATATATATATATATATATATATATATATATATATATATATATATATATATATATATATATATATATATCTTAAGTAAGAAAAAGTTTGAAAACGAAACTAAAATGAAAACGAAACAAAACAGTTTCGAAATCGCAACTAAAATTTAGAACCTATTAAAACTAAAACCAAAAAAGAACTTCATAGTATTTAGATAGCGCAGTTGCAGCTACTTCTAAAACACAGAGGAATTGATACAAAAGTATTAGAATCAAGTTAATAGGAAAAACAAAAAAACAAATAAAAATTATACCAAAAAATTAAAAAAATATAAAAAAAGAATCCGGCCTGAAGACTTTTTCAAGGGTCACCCTCAGGCAGGGATTCAAAGGGATTTTTTCTGTGAGGAAATACAGACATTGTCTAATAATGATTCCTCGTGACCCGAAAATCCCCTGAAATTATGCTCAAGAGATATACCATTTTAACAGAAAGGAAATACAAAACAACAAATTAGAAGAAATTAACCACAACAAAGTAAAAATACAATAACAAAATAACAATAAAAACAAAAAAATAGCACTAAAATTAAAAATTAAAAACGAAAAGTCCAGTACATACCATCAATAGACAAGGAAACTTTAAACTATCGATTGTGATTCCCTGTTTTTAAAAAACCAACGGTAAATTATGTAAACAGATGTAGGCTCCCAGCGCCATCTATTGAGTGATCCAATATGCAAGGAAAGTTCTATTTTTATTTAGGCCAAAGGATTAATCCCAAACCATACCTTGTTTAATTAAAAAATTGACATTACAGTAATTTCTAGGAAATTCATTTTTAATTAAATTTTTAAGGAGGTTGTTTGATGCTTCAATATAAGAATTTTTATTATTGCAAACTATTGATCCTGTTAACTTGTGAGAAAATTAGATTTTTGAAAATTTTAGAGTTTAGATTGGAATGGTAGTTACATAGTTTTGTTATTTTAAAGTTGAAATCATCCCTTTTATCGTATATACCAACTATTGTTTTATCATTAGCAATTTAGCGAATTTTTAAACTTTAATTCCCCGAATCTGGAACACAATAGTGAAAACATTCACAAAATTAGGAAATGCATTTTTGGTCTTAGAAATAATAAAATGAAATTTTTTTTAAATAACAAATTCGGAGAATTAGAGTTTTAAAATTCGTACACTAAATGTATTATTCTAGATCTTATTAAATGTAAGCTTAACATTGAAAAAAACGATTTACTTTTTAATAATAAAAATGATGTTTACAAAGAATACTGTGTGATTAAATTCTTGGATATTTACTTCGAATATCTAAAATTACCCAAAATTATACATAATAATAATATATTTTTTCCTCTTGCAGATAAAACAACTGTATCAATAGCGTTTAGTTACACTTCAACTTTAAAGAAAATTTTTTTAATTATAATTACTATAGCAAAAATTTAGATAAAATAAATAAAACAGATTGTTACTGTAACAAAGAAAAATATAAAGATTATATAGATATTGATAAAGGTCATATTATTACAGGTAATTTAAAAATTATTGAATCCAACTCTTTAAGAGATTTGATGGGAAGATCAACAAAATTTAGATTAAGAGAAAAAATAAAACATAACAAAATTTTGATTTCTATTGCTAATGATTTGGATGTTTTTATTGCCAAATTATCTAGAAAATACCATTGGCCTGCGGAAGATTTCGGGGAATGGAAAGTGAGAATTTTAAAGGAAATTAAACTAAAAATGAATACTGATTTTGACAAATCTAAAGAACGTGGGATTTATTTTAGTAAAACATTAAAAAACGAAATAAAAAGTTTAAAAGAAAAATTTGTTATTACAGTAATAAATAAATCAGCAAATAATTTCTGTTTAATTTGTAAATATTATTATAAATATAAATATTATTATATAAAGAATTAATTAATATAACTCTAATGCAACTTATATGTTAAAGAATACCGGGAAAAAGGAATTAGATAAAAGAATGCTAGCTTTCGCAAAAAACACCAAAACTAAGACTTGCTCTCTTAACTATCCTTATTTATTCCCAACAGTTAAATTTCATAAAAATCCATTAAAATTCAGATTCGTAACCTGTAGCACTGGCAGTTATAATTACTATACGGGTAAACATTTCTTTAAATACTTAAAAATTATCCTGGACAAAATAAAAAATGAAGACAACTTTATTATTTCTAGTAACAAAGAAGTATTGGATTTTCTTAAAGATAACAACATTAATAAACTTAATACTTTTGATTTCGAAAATTTATACACTAATCTACCTCATGAAAAATTAATAAAGGTCTGCACTTTTATATATGACGAATATTTAAATGAAAATATCATTCCTAAAAATAACTGGCTTCAGTTATGTAATTTTAATATTACTGAAAATTACGTGTTTAATGGTATTAATTTTTATAAACAAGTCAAGGGCATTCCAATGGGAACAGCTTTCTCAAGTGCTTTAGCTAATATTTTCCTGCATTACTATGAGAAAAAAATAATTAAATATAATTTAATACACGGGTGGAGATATATTGATGACCTACTTTTGATTAACTTCGACAATACTAATATTATTACTAATTGCTATCCAAAAGATTTAATTCTAAAAGATACAAATAAAAATCAACTTGAGGCTACCTTTCTGGATTTAAAAATCGAAATTGCTAATGATAAAACAGTAGTTGGTATATACGATAAAAGGGATGATTTCAAATTTAAAATAACAAAACTATGTAACTACCATTCCAATCTAAACTCTAAAATTTTCAAAAATCTAATTTTCTCACAAGTTAACAGGATTAAAAGGGTTTGCAATAATAAAAATTCTTATATTGAAGCATCAAACAACCTCCTTAAAAATTTAATTAAAAATGAATTTCCTAGAAATTACTGTAATGTCAATTTTTTAATTAAACAAGGTATGGTTTGGGATTAATCCTTTGGCCTAAATAAAAATAGAACTTTCCTTGCATATTGGATCACTCAATAGATGGCGCTGGGAGCCTACATCTGTTTACATAATTTACCGTTGGTTTTTTTAAAAACAGGGAATCACAATCGATAGTTTAAAGTTTCCTTGACTGTTGATGGTATGTACAGGCCTTTTCGTTTATAATTTTTAATTTTAGTGCTATTTTTTGTTTTTATTGTTATTTTGTTATTGTATTTTTACTTTGTTGTGGTTAATTTCTTCTAAATTGTTGTTTTGTATTTCATTTCTGTTAAAATGGTATATCTCTTGAGCATAATTTCAGGGGGTTTTCGGGTCACGAGGAATCATTATTAGACAATGTCTGTATTTCCTCACAGAAAAAATCCCTTTCTTTGAATCCCTGCCTGAGGGTGACCCTTGAAAAAGTCTTCAGGCCGGATTCTCTTTTTATATTTTTTTAGTTTTTTTGGTTTAATTTTTTTTGTTTTTTTTTTGTTTTTCCTATTAACTTGATTCTAATATTTATATATATATATATATATATATATATATATATATATATATATATATATATATTCTTTTTGATAATTCAAAGACATGAAATAAGATTAAACCATTTACAAGAGTTTGGTACATAAAATTAATTCATAAAAAGTAATTAATTAAGAAAGTGACAAATTAATTTTTAAATGCGAAAAACAAAGCATTCTAAAATAAATAAATATAGAAAATCAATCAGAACATAATATTATTATAATATCTTGAATATGGGTCAATTATAATTAAAGATGTTTAACTATTAAGGACAAATGACTCAATTTCTTTCTAATTGAGCTGAAAAAGAAGAAAGTGCTTAATAAAAATTATTTTACTGATTTTACTTATTGGACAATTTTGTTGTGTTTTGAAAGAACACCTCACTAATAGCAGCCCACTATAATTAATTTTTAACCTATTATAAGGTGAGTAAGAATTTTTTAATTGCACATCCAAAGCATGGACACTAATCTGATATTACTTTAAAGTATACGCCCAAATAATTGTTTTCAGTAATTATATAATACGTGTTGTTGTTTCTAATTGCACTTGTCACAGGCGAACCCACTGTCTTTAGAAGTCAGTGATTTTAAGCTAAGTGTGCGTCTCTCGTTTTTCAGTAACGCCATCTAGGGCCAAGTGTACGACTTAGCTACACACACGTCACAACCCTTTTAACGGAGAGAATTTCATTCATACATTTCTTTCACTCATTGATCGTTGATAATTTAGACCTGGATCAAAGAACTATTACCCTTGATCCAATATCCCCAGTGGTACCGCTCTCTTTGCGACCACGACAGATTTATACTGCACCAGCCACCATACACATGAGGAGTCTTCAGCCGGCGGGGTTCGAACTCGCAACCCAAGGGACGCGAATCCAACGCCCTACCAACCAGCCATCCCGGTCCACGCAAGACTTAAGTTAGTAGTGTAAGCTTAGGGGGAGGCTACTTGGCTCGCAGTGTAACTAAAATTTATTTAACTTTAAGAAATACATATTTAAATTTCACTTCATTTACTCTGTGATATATCGCTTAAAGCGAATGGTATTTTAATTATATTCTAATTGTTAATATTAACTGACAATTCAATATTAAATTTATCAAATAAACATTGAAATAAAGCGACCTAAGCATACAAAAATCCTATAAATGAATTCATCGATTCTTCAGAATCACACATGTTTGCAAGAAACATTGCAAAAGTCAACACAATTGTAAAAATATTGTGAAAAGGAGAACGAATGATGATTTTGGCACATTTATTTCTAATATCTTAAAGAAAGTAATAAATTATTATAAAAGCAGAATGTTACCCTTTTCATTTAAGTACTTACAACTTCTAAAATTACACACAAGTGTTAAATAATTAGTAACTCACGCCATGAAAGTGAGTGTTATATTTCGGCAGTGATTATAGTTGGGGAACAACTTTGGCCAATTTAATAGTCTAGCTTTGCTAAACGCTAATTAGTACTTTATTTAATGAGTCAATTAGTTTTCTAGTTAAAAGTCAGTTACGTTTAATATGGTTGTAATTTCCTGCTTTAAATTACCTCTTCAAATTTAGTTTCACGAATTCCGGTATGAGTAAGAAATATGAAATATTCCAAACTCTATTCTTTTTCAAGGAAAACGTTTCAGCAAGATCCCTGTCACTTAATAAGCAGTTAAACTAAAATATTTGAAGCGAAATTGTGGCAGTGAAATGATGTGAACTCTCTCTGGCTCATATTTACTGGAATACTTGTTTGAAATAATTTACTGAAAAATGTTTGCTGAAATTCTAGCTAGTTCACTTAGCTAAATGTTATTTTTATAGACGGAATTAATCATTAATATTTGTTGGTTTCATTTTTCTTTTCTTTAATGTTTAAAACGAAGGGAAAAAAATACATACCCACACTTGCACAAGCATATATTTCTTGAAATGCATCTAAATTCAAGTCTACATTGTAGATTAATAATTTTATTGTACAAAAGAAATGAGATTTTCTAAGAGGAAGCCATTTGTTTTCTTGAGGGAACTATTGCCCTTTATTCCATTGAGGGAACTATTTTGCTTCGCTTATAGGCACATATAGTATATCTATTTCGTCCTATAATATATTCTTAAGTGTTGTAGGTGATGATGATATCGTGTCCGCGTTACCACTGAAAGGGGGTGTAGTAGCTTCTGAGGGTAAAGACCCCTGAGCACCCGAGAGACGAAGTCTGACTTCTAGCTCATATGAAGATGAAACTCACACATTCGCTTACACAGCCCCTTTTTACAGGGGGGGGGCACATTTACTCAACTCACAGATAGAACACTGATGAAGAACAACCATGCCCGAACCGGGATTCGACCTCGAGACGCCCAGATCACGGAGAAGATGCTCTACCCCTATGCAAGGACGCCGGAAAGTGTTGTAGGTAATGACATTGATAGAAAGATAAAAACCAGAATGAGTAATGCTAGTAGTGTACAAAACGGTTCAGTTTAGCTGGGATATTCACTCACTTTTGTTCCATTTTAAGTAAACCGCGTGATTTTTAACCATTACTGAAAGAGCAGGGCAGATTTTGAGCCACCAATTCAATCTCTGAACTTCCTTTTCATTTAAGGGAATGGCATTTTAGATTCAGAGAATTTTACGTATAACAGGTTTTAAGGAAAGTTGGATATCACAGAAATTTGTTTTGAAATACAAGATGCCCCATTCATGAAATCGAATCTTAACATCAAGGTTACTGCGATCATCATCAATTAACTCAAAAGAGAAAGCATGTCCTATCACCCAATGATCTGAATATTTGGTGAAATATTCCAAATTTCACATTTTCAGATGAATTCATACGTTCATGAATTTCATAAGAATTTGACAGCTGTTGATTAAAATACAATGAAATATTGATAAGCCGAAAGAACTACAAACAAATAAATTTCCAAATAATATTAATCGGCTTCAAATTATTGTGTATGAATTCCCCTTCCCCCATTGAATGAAATATTTCAATTTACAAACTTTTATTTATTGAAAATTTTGAAATGTTAAATAAATAGAAATTAAAAGGATTCCGCTAATTCAGGGAAAGAATTTGTCAATGATTCGTAAAATGTGTAATTACGATTCTTAAGGAAATTTTCAAAGAAAATTGTTTTATAAAATATAATAATATTAAAATAATTTAATGAAAATTTCTCGTAATTTTCATAGCAGTTGGCACTTTATTTGGAAATAATATAAATTATTTCTTTCAGTTTTCCGATGCCATGAATGCATTTTCTATTCGCAAATACATATTATTCGCATTTTATAATGCATTTTTCGAATAAAATCAATATATCATATAAAACTTCTTAAATTCTATTTATTTTATGCAATTTATATATAAAATTTATCAATGATTAATGTCTTGTTATAATCGTTTATTATGGAATTTCTATAAATATTGTTTTAAAAATAAAGATTTATCTCCGAAAATCTCATTTGTTTTTTTCAGTTAACCACATTTATCAAATGTTTGTGTGCGGACACAAGAAACTACATCATGCGCATTCTAAAGCTTTAATTTTATCCAATTTATAACCCGAAGAGTGGTTTTTATTGCCAAGCTGGCAATGATTCAATTCTGTTGAAACTCATGTTGCATAAAAAATGTTTTGAAACTCTGTATTTGTAATTAAAAATCAGTTTTTATTTTTACTTCTGTTCCATTTTTGTAGCAATTTGTATCAAATCTCTGTAAATAAATTGTAATTATTATTACTTACATTAATATTATATAGATGATTATTAAAGGTTTTCGTAAAGAATATTTTATTTAAATGAAAATGTTGTCCTCTTTTGCGAACTTATTTATGTACACATATATAAAAATCTAAGTAACTGGTAAAATAACAGATAAGTCAGATTTATTTTCTCATTAATTTCTTTCCAGCTTGTCCTGGATTATAACTCATATATTTTAGTATTTAAGTGTCTTACATCTCATCTATTTTGGTTCAAAAATGGTTAATGAAGCTGTTTGCATTCAGCTCGCGTCAAAGTGGTTTTAATCCGAGTAAGTAATTATGATGCAAAGGAATTAAGCAGGAAAGAGAGGATATGCAGAATAGAAGAATTAACCCTTCTCTATTATGATTTCAAAAATATGATGTCATACTGCCCGTAGACCAGTCAAAAATATAATCATTTGAAACAACCTATTTCGCAACTAAAGTATCACTTCAAGAAGGTAACACAAATCTAACAAGTGCCCCGGAAAATGCAGGGTGGAAGGTCGAATGCAAGGACTGCGCCCAACGACATTAAATTTCAAATCACCACGAATTAATATCTCGCCATTTAGTGCTCAGTATATTGTTTGTTCATCGCATAAGTGTTTATATAAGCACACAGTTAACAAAAATATTAAAAATATTCGGTGTTTAAAAGAACTTTTGAAGGAACAGTCAACTACAATAAACAAATATATTCTAATACCAGAAAATCGTTAGAAAAGATAGTTGGAAAAAGCTGATATCACGTTTATATAAAAATAGGCACGTTGTGGCAACATTAATTCAAACATTCATGGATCAACCATGCAACTCACTAAGCACCAAGATTTAAGACAAATTTATGATCCAATGTATGAGATAATAATGGAATTGAAATCATTGTATGAAGATGCAAATCTATATATTAATGCATCGAAAATATGCCAGTTGTGCACGACAAAAACATCAAATATGGATTTTATATTATATTATTTTATACAATTCCTTGAAGACTAATGCCATTCTTTAGAAATTTGGACAGGTGCGACTGAAATTTGCTAATGTTTATAGATAAGTCAATGGCTCTCGAGTAGAAAATTAAGTAGAAAATGTTTTAATGTTCACTGATTTACGAAATGTGTTATTCTGGAAATGGAAGGAAAAAATGTCACATACAATATTTGGTAATTACAAAACCAGTCTTTGATTTTAAGATTTCAAGAAATTAATATTTACTAATTCATTTTGCTGCTGAAAATGTTTACTAAATATTTGCACCTATAATTCATTTAATTTAAAATATTTCCATTTTTTTTTCTGAGCTTATTCAAAAGTAATGGCTTCGGTTATAGAGAATAGGTACACAGAGATCCACTTCTCCCCACTACTTCAAAACGAAGTAGAATAAAGCATTTGCGAAGAGATGATTCTTTGTGACAAGTTCATTGACGATATGACATTTCTGGAGGCGTTCAGGAGTGTGGGATTTGTCAGTTTTGATTCTTCTGTTGAGAATTCACGGGGATTCTTGTAAGTGTACCCCCGTTATTTATAAATCTAAAAAATCTTAGAGCCGATCGATGTAACTGTCTACTCCATTACCTCAAATATGTTTCATCAAGTGCGTTTGAGGCTGCATTATTGTCTCGTTATTTTTGGATAGATCTCAAAATACTAAACTACTGTAAGACGATAGGCACCATAGGAGAGCCGACCACCTGTTCACTCATCAAATTTCACCTCATCCCAAGGCCATTTGACTCAAGTCAACGACTTTAGTATGTACAGCCTACAGAAAAAGCGGATTTCGGTGAAAATCGGGTTTCGAACCTCTACCATTCGGGCCTACAACTAAAGACTAGGCCATCGACACATATATCCAGTGTAATCAATTTCAATGAAACGATAAACATACCTTGATGAATTTTTGCTACTGTGAATATTGGAGATAATTATAATTTTTCTATTTAAAGTATATCCTTCCTAATCCAGGAATTCTTTATGATAAATGTTGCAAAATACAGCTATATCCCCATATTAACAAATTGAATCTAGAACAAAATATCCAAACTGAATGTGGTTCAAATGCAAAATTTAAATGCCCCTTTGAATAATTCTTCGCGTATAACTAAAGACAAACAATTACTTAAATTTACAGCACTGAATTTATGCTCTATGTTGACTCATTTTACTGGTTATTTCATGGGCATCATAAATGTTCCTAATACCCTACATATAAATGTACATCAAACAAATGTGATTAGTTGCTTTGAGCATTACAACGCTCTTAATTTGTTCTAAGTAATTCCGTATTTTATTCCATGAATTAATTAACTCTTTTGTTTAATTATTTTGGTTTGTGTAAACTAATGCATTACGGTTAATAATAAATCACTTCTAAAATGAAACCATTTTTTCAATGGAAAGATAAATTTAAGAGATCCTAATTATATCAAGTCAAATTTAGTGATCATAGTACTGTATATTCTGTAATTAAAATGAATAGATCTAAAGAAGATACTTGAAACACTTTATGCGTCAAAACCATAATGTATTAAAGGTTACACTGAGAGTTTTCTTGCTTCGTTAGCTTTTGAAAGCCAAAGGCTACATAACATAAGAGTGTTGTATAGTTGTAATAGAAAGAATACGCACTATCTTAAAGAGTCAGTAATTGAAATTCCTAATGGCGAAATCAGGAGTAGAAAATCGTGAAATAATTTAAAGCATTAATTATAGAAACATTCTTAGGCTTCAACACTTAATTAAAATTTTAATATATACATATTTATTAAAAAATCCCATAATTAAAAGCTGGAAGGCGAATATATTATTTACTTCAATAAATAGAAGAATCTCTCAAAATGAAATTCAAGAAAAAGGTCGTAATCACACAATGAAATTGAATATGCACATGACTGAAGTACATGAGATTGAAAAGACCACACATGTATACACACTCACACACATCAAAAGCAAGCAATAAAATTTACGAACTGGAATTTCCTATATGTCAATCGCTAGAGTTCATAGTCCCTTTTACGGTTTTATAAAGAGATGCTAAAGATAATGTTCTTCTTGATTAGGCAGATTATATTCGATTGGGGAACAATAAACAATTGTGTAATAGCTTCAATTTGTTATAAAACGACATATTAGCCTAATAATCCTAAAATTGTGGATATAAGATTTTTTTTTCTCGAATTTCAATTGTTCATCGTGAGGAAAATCATCATTAAAGATGAAATTTAAAGGTTATTTACATATTTTTAGAACGACGTGAGTAAATATTTTGCTTATAGAATGTTTTGGGATAAAAATGTTTTGTAACCATTTATTATTTGAGATAAGATATATCGTGAATTACTTTTTAAATTTATTCGTTCTTTTTTTAATTAGAGCAAAAAAAAAAAATTATGGATTGAAAGTTACGTTTTTCCACTTTCCAAACAGAAGTAATCCTATTCCATAATTCAAAAACTTTAGGAAATCCATAGTATTAAAATTCTTAAATAGAAAAATATAAGCAACATTTACAACTTGGGGAGGCTACAAAACATAATCTGCATCACCTTCTGCCCTTCCACTGGGGATACCTCAGACGTAAGAATGAGAAACTCCCGGCATTGTGGTTGATTCTCACTATCTATGTGGGTATAGAAATGATGTGGATTCGAATATCCACTACCAATAATAGAACGTGTTTTCCACGAGAAGGACCGTCAACGGCCACGATGATGGCCCTTAGGTCTCACAAGGGGAGGGCACGAGGTTGAAAATTCAGTTTGGAATGAGACTTAGTATAAAGGTAGTATATATTTATAATTTTCACTCACGAAATATGAAAAAGAAATGACCAGTCAATTTCGAGAAAATGGCCCTCAAACTTTCTCCCTAGCTTATCTGTACTTATAATAAAGCTCAATGTGTGTGTGTGTGTGTGTGTGTGTGTGTGTATGTGTGTGGGTTGGCGATCTACAGGCTAGGTCATTTGACATACAGCTATCAAATTTGGTACATGTATACCTTAGAGGTCGGGAATGTGCACCTGGGGTACCTTTTTTTGAAATTTTTATTAGAATTTTAATTATTAATTAAAAACTAACTTTCCCGCCAAATAAATCTTCCATTTTCCCCAGCGCCAACTTTTTCGCCAAAAAATCTTACATTTTCCCCACCAATTTTTTTCATTTCAATTTTTTTTCTCCCAACAGTAATGAGGCTAGGGTTAATAATTTTCGGCGGATTATTTCAAACGATTCTGTTTATTTTCTTAATGTTTTATGCATTTAAAATTAAACATTGTTAATTAATCCATGTTTCAGAATCATTCTGAAGTACTTTTGAATTAAAATAACACAGAATAAAGGAAATTAAAAATGTCTAATCTGCATAGCGTTACCCCAACTGACGTAGAAAAATTCACGCATTTGCGTTACCGTAATTGGCGAAGAAAATTCACGCATGCGCATTCTGATTGTTACCATGACAACCGTTATCAACGGATGATTTAAATTATTTTTAGGTTAGTTGCATGGTTTTGTAAGTAAATTATATTTATGTCAGTTATATATTTTTTGTATATGCTTATAGTTTTAAGTACATCGTTTTTTAAGTAGTTTTTTTTAACCTGTTTTCAATGATTTAAATTATTTTTTAGGTTAGTTGCATGCTTTTGTAATTAAATTGTATTTATGTTAGTTATATATTTTTTTGTATATGCTTATAGTTTTAAGTACATCGTTTTTTAAGTAGTTTTTTAAACCTGTTTTCGACCGATTATTTTAAACGCTTCATTTTATTTTCTTAAAGTTTGATGCATTTAAAATGAAACATTGTTAATGAATCGATCTGTTCATGATGAATCTGAGAAAATTTTGTTGACAAATTCTTGCGATATTACATAACTTAAGAAAGATATTCTTTAGTGCCCATAAAGTTTAAACGCTCAGTGACTCTATTATCAGTAATCATATTATTAAAAAAAATGCTTTGTTTCAGTAAAAAATATTATTATATGAATTGCAGTTTAGTCATTTCCATTTTAATTTTAAGCATAAATTCTACCGGAACTAACAGAAAATTAGAGAGATACATATTATGTTATGGCTGAAGGACTTTATATTATTATGAGTGAATTACATGACTATCAAAATTTGAAGCTTTAAAATATTTGATGAAGAAGCTATTAAAGTAGGAATTACATAAAATATTTAATTATTAAAATTTTAACGAGCATTAAGATTGGCGAACCGGCTGGTCACCAAAGGCGGCTAGTATATTAATTATACCGCCCTTTCCGAGCCGCGAGTGGCATAATGGTTAAGACACTGGCGTAGTAAATTGAGAACCCACGTGCAATCCTGGACTAGTGTTTTTTTGTTTTGTTTTTTTAAATTCCTTTAGCAATTTACAAACAGTTTAAATTAATATTTTTTTCTTTTTTTATGCAAAAATAAATATTTATTCTCCTAATACGTGGATTACAATTTAGTTTTTAGAAGAAAAATAATTATAAGTATGAATACCCTTTTTTTGAAATATCCCGAATTACTTAAATTAAATTAACAATTTAAAAATGGTTTCAAGTAATTTGATACTCATTTTTATATGGAAAAATAAATGTGTTTTTTCTTAATTCTTAAGTTATAACATTTTTAAAAGAAAAGTAATTATGTTCTTGTATATTGTTCTTGAATTATAACTGTAATTTAATTTTTATGTGCTAAGATAATTATAAACATAATTTTAACTATAAAATAATTCAAAATAACTATTTTTATAATTAAAAGGTTTAATTTTTTGGATTTTAATAAATTATTTATAATAACTCAAAGAAGCTATATTTATATCGGGAGTTAAAGAGATCAGTTGAAATAAATAAAATTATATCTGCAAACATTCAAAATGTTAATAATTGAAAAGAAAAAGTAGAAAGCAGGTGTTAAGTTATGGAATGCACTGGCAGATGGTTCAAAATTTTTAGTAACTTACGATATGCTTTGCGCGCTACATGATTTTCTGAAGAAAAAGAAACATTTTCTGTAGGTAAATGAAATTTGTTTTTTCATCGATTGTTTTAAATTTTCTTTTGTGGATAATTATTATTTACGAATTTTGCAAGATGTCAAAATATATCTATCTTGTCTGAAATGTTTTTAAGATAATTACCATTCTGCCTCTTGTATGTAAAAAAAAAAATTAATGAAATATTTTTATGATGCAGTAATTTAATTAACATTTATCATCATTTAAGTTATACATGCAATTATTTTTCCTGCTTAAAAATAATTTACTTATTTTTAAGGGATATATATTTTTAAAGCATTCATTTTTGATAGATAAAAATAATTACATTTTAAGTGAAACTGACTGTAATTTTATTTAAATAATTTTTTTAAATCCTTGTCAACCTGAGATTCCACCAAAGTCGCGGCTGTCTAGTCATTCAGATTTACCTGTGTGCTTCAAGGCGTGCAAAGAATAGTCAATGAATGATTACCATCTTTTGAATAGGCATGTGACTCAGAATCGTAAGAGGGTAATAAATTAAAACTGTGTCACAGCAGGTAAACGAAATTTCGTTGTGTCTCTTGATGTAACAAGTTTGTTGTGGTTTTTATTAAGTAACTGCAAACTGACAAAAAGATATTATATTTATTAAGCAAATGGACACTGTACCTGTTCTATCCTAAATGTTAGCAAAATTTATTTCTTAATTAATATGATGATGGTAAGCATATGTATTTTCGAGACTGTTTATATTTTTTAACAGGGACAAATTTTAATAAATGTCGTTTTTCATAATGTCTAAATCATAGGGTTTTTCTTAAACGAAAATGAAATAAAATTTTGGAAAGCTTAACGTTCATGTTATAAGTTGAAATATTAGTGATTCTAGATTCGTTTTTGTATAATATCTGTCGGGTCGATTAGTTCATAATAAATTTTTCGTCGTGAATCAGATAATTTTCACATTTCTCTTATTCAGATGTTATAGGGAAGGCACATGTACTCGGATGCTGACAATATCCCTCCGTAAATCTAAAATTAAGGGAGACCAAAGATTTTTATTCATTTTCAAAATGAGATTATAATCTAGCATAAAGTGAGCAAAACACTGCATGAAACTATTTGAAACAGCAAAAACATGTGAACAAAACACTTCACCTCATAAAATTATTTGAAAAAATAAAATTTAAAAAAACAACAACATATTCATTAGAAAGAAAAATGGCAACTTGGAAATCACGAGTGAGCAGAAATCCACAACTGAAATCAATATTTATGATAGAAATAATTTCATTTAAATCAATAATACTTTGTAAAAATTAATTTTGCATCTTTTATTATTTCTTTTAGGTGAAACCCCTTAAAATTCATTTTACGTCTTTGAAGGATTCTACAATATTTTGAACGTCTAAAGGTTATCTGGAAAAATATTTAAAAATTACTGTTTTACTCATTTTTTATTTACTTTGAAAATCTGGAATATTTTTAACCTGATATGAAAAAAAATGGTTTGCTTTCTTTTTTTTCAATTTATTATTTAAAACAAGCTCAAGTTTTCAGAAGAACGTAAACACGAAAAAAACGTCATTAGTTACCAATATTTAGTGTGGTTTCATTAAATTTGATGAAAGAAAACCAAGATGCACTTAAGAAATGTCACTTTTTAAGCCGCAGCATAAAAAAAATTGTGACTTATTAAATAAAAAAATCTGAAGAAAAGTCTGAAATGCCATTTCTTATAGAAGTTCAAAGGCTCTTATAAAGACGCAAATATTTTTTAACAACCGTAGCACCACAGGAAAGTCCTGTCAATTGAAGTTCCACTTCGGCATTTTGCTGTAAAGATTTTAATGTAATTTATTCGGAAAAGTTAAAAGAACAGCAAAATGCAGATTTTCGGTATGAATAAGGGCATTTTAAAATTTTGAAGGGTATGTACTTGTTTCTGCAAGATTTCTGTTTTGAGTAGTTTTGAAGTAGTTTTTTTTTCCGGACATCAGTTTGTGCTCGTTTATCTTTATATGTTCAGTAAAAATCGGAAAAATTGAATCACTACACTAATGATTTTTTTTTTTCTGATTTTACTGAAATTTAATTTTTAAGTTATATACTGCAAAGCATTTGTATTAAAATAATTAATGAGTTTGAAGTAGTAAATTGTCATTCTAGTTCTACCTATTAGATAAAAACTGCAATTAAACATGTCATGTTAATAATTATTTTCAACTTTCATGAAAGGTAGAATAAAAATCATAAATTAAGAACAGCATTTAAATTAGATAGTTTTCTTAAATATTATACAATATGATATATATCATATAATATAATACATATCATAAATTTTCTATACATTTTTAATATTATGCGTTGTTTAATCATTTTCTCGGAATTTAAAATGGAAAAAAGTATACAAATATATTTTTTCTGCTATTGACAGATCAGACAAATGTTTCCGAACAATATTTACAATTAATTTTAAAAGATTCTGTATTTTTGAATTGAGAAACATTTTTAGTGTTTTGTGTCCATTTGCATCATAAATAAAAATTACTTCATGAATTTTAACGTTGAGAATCTATTAAGAAAAGATTGGAAGCCAGAAGAGATTTGTTTTATATTTAGTAGGGCATATCAATTATGAAATTCATATTAAAGAGTTTCCGTGAAATATTAAGATATAATAAAAGAAAAGTTGATGCATATTTTCTTCTTTGATATTGATGGATTTCACATATAAATATTAAATATTAAATGATATTTTGAAATGTTAATTTATTTTATTTGTTTGAGGCACATTAAATTGCTAATATAATATAATGTTTCCATAAAAATTTATTACGAAGTAACTAATTTTGACTATGGTTTTGCGTATAAATGTAAAAGTAAAGTATCAAGAACGCTAAAAAAACTACAGGAAAAAAATAAATCACATGCAATATAATTTTTTCGCACGCCATTTATAGGTACGTGTTTGTATAAGAAAATTCTGAAATTACAAAAAAAAAAAAAAAAAAAAAAAAAAAACAACATGAAACTACGAAAGAGAGTCTACTTGAATTCTTCCGATGGCTCAGCAATGGTGCATGCGTTGAGTGTGAAAGAAGAAAGAGAAGCAGGAAATCGGGTTGATCGAAATGCAAATCAACATGGGAAGGGAAGGGGGGGGGCTCCTGTTTGAAATATGGTCACAAACGAAACGTGACCACATTCATTCAAGCACGTGCTGCGAATGGACATCGAGCGTCTTTAGGAGATGTTTTGTCACTACAGGACACATTCATCGTATGAGACGAAAAGGAATATATCATCTGGTTTGCGCCGTTGAACTTTTTATCTTTTTCGATTTCAGCACTGCAATCTGATATATCAGAATGTCACTTCGGAAGAAACAGAGAGGGACAACAGGTGGCGATGATGCGAAATAATACTCAATCGTTTATCTATTGCAATGGCAACGCGTTTCCTCACATAGAATTAAAATTTCGAAGGAAATAAAAAAACGAACCTTACCTTCGGAACCTCTTAAATCTCGGCAACTAAACTAACATTTTCATTTTAAAACAATGGTAACATGTGGATTATCACTATTTAAATCCTTTTATACTTTATCATGTATTTTTTAAAAACTTTTTATACTTTATCATATATTTACAAGCAACATTTTAGTTTATATAAAATAGATTATTATTAAACAACCATAATAATATTATGGTTGCAATTTATAAATATTCCTTATTAGCGTAAAAATCTTTAAATAATTTTTTTAAATAGCCATACAATTAAATAAATTTTTTAAATACTTATTCAAATTTTCGTACATTTAATTACGAAATAAAAATATTCAAAAAGTACCCATTAATAATTCTGATTATACTGAAAAAAAAATGCAATGCTTTCTTCTAATTTTTTTATTGTCATCTATCTGCTTTTTAACAGTATATATTTTTAATAATTGTAAATATACTTGGCGTTATATGCACTTCTCCCGATGCCATGATCAAGGAACAATAGAATATAAATACTTCAAAACACATGTTAGGTAAATAAAAACGGAACTCTCGTAGGTGAGGTTACATAAACGCAATTGAGAAATAACAAACAACAATAAACATTTGTTATGTATTATTAATTATTTGGCAAATTAAAATTCTAAAAATTGTATTAGCATGCTATCTATATTGAAAATCATACTCTCTTCTTATGGGTAATATACATGACATATTAGAATCTCGCAGTTTATAAATCCATATATATCCACTTTTGATTAGGCGCTTATTGAGGAAGAAATTAATAAAATGTATATCTTCTGAATAATTTAAGAAAAATTGAATGTGTTCAATACACATGTATCAGCATTCAGTTTTATACTATTGGTTTTTCCAACTGTCAAATAAAATAATATACCAAAAATGGTTGAAACCTTTTATTAAAAAACTTTTTAAAGAACAGAAAGTATTTTTATACAGTTCAAATACTGTCTAAAAATAGAGGATGCATTTTTTTTCGAAATGTTTACAAACAAAAAGGGATTTTATTCAATACATTTCTTCAGACAAAATACAACATTTTCGAGTTTTATTTTTCTTTTTGTGAAAGAGAGAAAAAGCCTCTTCATATATTACATAACTTATTACATGAAAAAATTTAATGGACTAAATAAATAAAAAAAAAATATTTTTCTATTAACGAAACCTTCATACATATTAACTTTAAAGGATGTTAAATTTCAGCTAAAGTTTTCCAACACTGCAATTAAAACAATGATATCAATTAAGAAGAATTGCTTCACAGACGACCTTTTATAATCGGACACTTATTCTGTCTTTAAAAAAAATGTTAAAACATAAGAAAAGAAAATGTGAATTTGAATTAGGGAACAAAATTAATAATTTTTTAATGCAAAATAATAGAAAAATAAAAAAAAAATCAATAAGTAAAAAACATTCGTACAGAAGGAACAATACATTAGAAACCAAGTGAAAAAAATGAATGCAAGATAAAAGTGAATAGAAGGGTAGGGATAGAGATAGAACTAGAGATACACTATAGACACAGTTATTTCCACAGTTAGAAGTTCATAAATTACATTTCTGAGACTAATAGCATCACAGGAATATGATTAGCGCTGCCGATTTCTTTTCCATACACATTTTTTTCTTTTCTACGAAAAAGAATGATACGTTTCTATAAGATTCATAAAAACTATGATCTTTAAAAACTGTCTTTAAGTAGATTAGAATTTCTTAATGTCTATTCATTAAGACGACAGATTTGTCCAATGAAAAAAAAAAAACATTTGAAAATCATGATTAATATTTAGAAATATTTTTTATCTTTTAACAGCTGTTTAATTAAACAGTTATTAAAAGAGAACAAGCAATTTCATTTAATAATGCATTTAATAACATTGATAGGATTTTTGTGTTGCAGAGTGGATTATTTAGTAGTAATTTCTCTAATTTTGATATTACAATTTTTCATTTTTTTATACTGAACAGGTTATTTTTTCAAACTCTATTACTTCTTTTATTCTGCTTCAATAGCATTTCGAAATCAGATTATTAAAACTCTTATTCTGCTTCTGAAAGTATCATTAGTTTGATCTCATTAAAAAGATTAATTTTTATTATTATTCTTCGTAGTTATATTACTGGCACTTGTTCTGTACATATCGCCTATATTGTTTAGAAAATCTGACACTCTCTGTTCTTAAACTTATAAACTTGCATTGAAAAAATTGTCAGCCGCATTAGTACAATGAACTCATTAGCTTTCTGCTATTTCAGAAAAATGTGTGCAAAATATAGGTTTGATATTTCAAAAGGATTACTAAAAGAGAGAAAATATAATCACTGTGAAATTGTGCTGAAAATAGTTTCCTGTTGAACTTCTTCCAAATAGAAAACATTGCGTACTCAAGTGATGATGCTTTTTACTGATGAAGGTTTCATATAAGTATAGTTATATGAAGTATATAAGTTTTATATAAGTATAGTTATATGAAGTATATAAGTTTCATATAAGTATAGTTATATGAAGTATATAAGTTTCATATAAGTATAGTTATATGAAGTATATAAGTTTCATATAAGTATAGTTATATGAAGTATATAAGTTTCATATAAGTATAGTTATATGAAGTATATAAGTTTCATATAAGTATAGTTATATGAAGTATATAAGTTTCATATAAGTATAGTTATATGAAGTATATAAGTTTCATATAAGTATAGTTATATGAAGTATATAAGTTTCATGTAAGTATACTTATATAATATTCGTATAAATCTAAGTGTAGTAGATCAGCAGTCATGCTAGCAACCAAGAACTTTCACATGGTTTTATCAGTCGATAAATATAGTGTCAACCTCTAAGTGGAACTATAAGTATTACAAAGGGCTTGTATATAGCTTCTACTATAGTCGGTAAGTACTTTTTTTTCTACTAACACTAACCAATGAACACTAATTTTATTTTTTCATGCTTTTGATATAACAACAACCGACGCATTTACTGTATTTACATGGCTGAAAACTATAAGGAATGTAAATATTATCGAAGGAAATTCTTTTTTCAATATTTAAGAATAATCATATACAAATATTTTCATAATTTCATATATATTATTTTCAATATATAAAAATAACTACCCTACACTAATAACTACCCAACAAGAAACAGCAAAGTATATGAAAACCCGAATTGTGTTGTTTTAGGAATTTCAAAAGATCATACAGAAAAACGTGATGAAACACAATCCTTTATCAAATATAGTGATTCTGTATCATAGAATACTCGACAAAAAAGTGTATTGGATTTGCTTGAGCCGTATCTGCAGTCGATGCACTAAGTGCAATCGATTTTGTTGCAAAACTCATATCAGTATTACAATAACAATATATACAGATGGAATAATTGAAATAATCAAATAAGGTGAATTCAAAGTTTTATATTCAAATTTTAATTCTAATGTTAATTATTCTTAAACATATGCATATGAAACAAATGCATATTTTTTAAAGGTGGGTTCATTGAATGACCATATATGGTCTTTCAAGTTTCAAATTTCTACCTGGTTACCCTAAGGTTTAGCCCAAATCATCTGATCACAATATAATATATTAAATAATTTATTTTCTACAATTCTCCTCCTTAAAATTAATTAACCCAACTTTTGTCTTAAATTGAAAAGATAAGTTGGATAACTATCTGTTTTGTTTGAAGAGGACAACCTTTATTTTCTTTATTTCATATGGGCCATAAAATTATTGATCTTGAAAATATTCTACTCATTCAATTTTGAAATTCTATGAAATTCTTTCTTAGTAATAAATATTCTTCCTTTGAAAAATTAAAACAGTATTTTTTAAATTTATTTGTTATAATTGAGAAAAGTTGTAATTATTCAGTACAGAAATTACTGTACTGAAAGTATACTTATATAATACATTTCATCATTTTCCCACAAATCAGATTTATTATCGTACGAAAAGCCCACACATAAATCGGACAGTTTTATGTTTCAGTTCATAATTTCTGCAATTTCTCTTTAAAAATTAAATATATGTTTTACCATTTTTTTATTTATCTTCGAAAATTCTTTAATAATTATTCCAAATACTTAAAATTTCAAAATTCACTGAAGATAAATTTATGTTATTTTATTCTGCGTCAATGTTTTATTTTCATTTTGTTGATTATTGAAGAGTCAAATTATTTCACTAACTATCAGAGCTTTCAGAGAAAGAATCAGATTCTTTCGTTTATTTTCATGATATTTCTCTTTATTTCAGTTGTAAAATAAAAGTTGAGAATAGACATCATTTTATTAAATTGATAAACAAAACAACATTTTCCGTTGTATAAAAGGTTATTACACCGTTGGAAATATTTCATTTATAATCTAAATTTTTTATTATTTATTTTATGCATTTAATAAAATGAGAATAGACATCATTTTATTAAATTGATAAACAAAACAACATTTTCCGTTGTATAAAAGGTTATTACACCGTTGGAAATATTTCATTTAAAATCTAAATTTTTTATTATTTATTTTATGCATTTTTCATGTATTTACATGATTTGAAAATAAAATAATTATGCGAACCATAGTTTAAAAGAACAAAACATATCATGCATTAACAGTATTTAATCATTTCTCTAATTTCGCAAAAGCTTCGTAAAAAATATTTTCAGCATTTTTTTTTAAATATTTGGTTTGCTGTCCCAGATAGAATCGTGACGTCATCAAGAAAGAGTGGCTGTCGTATGCGTGTGGAAAATGAAATATTCTATAGTTTTCGAGGAAAAGATTTTGCATGAAATATTCACGGTATAAGCCCGAAGCCCCTGCAGAAAAATAGACGCATTTCTGTACGCGGAATACTGCATTCTCTTAGGTAAATGCGACATCTTAAAATAAATTCAACTGAGATAATAAAAACTGAAAAGAATGCATTTCTTTAAAAAAGACTCCTCATGAAAAGAAAAAAAAAATCGCAGTATTTGGTTGTTTTGGTGGATGAAGTAAAAATGATGGATGTCGTGCAGAATCCCCAAACGTTTCTTTTGCTTTTGTCAGGAGCTTTACTTGCTTTAGAGTGTTGGAAAAAAGATATTTATCCCGATAAAGCGAATAGACGCTCGCTGTTGGAGAACAATGCATACACAAAATGGAAACCCGAGAATTGCTTGAGAGCTTTTCGCTCGCTTTGAAAAGACACTCTTTTGCATAATCTTCATTTTCGAGTTGTGTATTAACTCCGAAATATCTGATTGAAGACACGGATAAAATACCCGTTTCCACTTCCTCGTCTATACTTTGGGAGGAATTTGCATTATTTCTAGAGGTGCAATTATGGCCTTTGAAAACGATGTGAAGTTGGAAGCTTAGACTATTGTGGAATGCAAAGACTCTAACAGCTACTGAGTTTAGCCAGTACAAATTAAATCCTTTATACATCCCTCCTTATGGTATACTTGCTTCAACTCTCATATCAATCAAAAAAGGAAAATGTATAGCAAGTTCTTGAATTAATGCTGACATTCCTTTCATTGTAAAAAAGAAATTCTCTCATTTGTGCTTTTATATAAGAGTTTATGTATTTTTGTAGGAATTCAAAATAATAAATCTTATACTTTTATTCAGTTCTATCCTACACGGAGGCTTTATTCCTTTTCTTTAGACTTTTTTTCTTTAAATTTAAAGTCAAAATATTTTTGCAACATTTCTCATGAGAAAAGAGATTGTTATTATCAAGCATTTCATCCATGCAAAAATTTCATAAAAATAAAGTACAAAGATGTACTAATAAAATAAGCGTTACTAATTAAATATCATTGCGATGATACTTTGACATATATTGTAATAAAGATTGAATGATCGAAATTTTCTTTTCAGCAAACAGGCACTTGAGTATTAAAGTTGCTGGTTGGTTTATCTTATCAATCCATCTCAATGTCTCTTATGTCATAAAACCACTCTTGCACAAACGATGTGGGTACTATTCCGCCGGATCCTTATAGGTACCTTATAAATGCCATTCTGATGGATCATTTTTCAAATTAAAATTAATTTAACATGGTAAGAAACTTTTATAATTTAGATTTACGATATTTACAAATGCTTATAACAAATCTATACATAGTTTATAATGTTGATATGAATATTTCAGAGATTTGATGGATCTTATAGCATGAAATTTTTGTGTGTATACAAATTTATTTCGTGTATACCAGAAATGGCTCGAACGATTTGGATGAAATTTTGGATTTAAGTAAGGTTTGTTTTTCAATTTTATCTATATAAGTGTCTTTCCTGAACAAATGCAATAAAAAAGGCATTTTTTTACATAAATAACTATTTGAGTCTTTTTCTATTTGTTCTTATACTGACAATGTCATATAGCGCCATCTGATAATGTTTTGTGGTATTTGCATTGTTGCCATAGGATAACCTACTGGTACCTCAAAACTTTGTGAGATGACGTGAAATTACATTGTTTGAATATAAATAGATTCGGCTCATATTCAATAGCACCTATGCATTCCTTGTGTTAACTAATACGAATAACATGTTAAACTAAACGCATTCAGGATTTCTTAAAAATTTAAATGACTAGCTCATATGTTGGTAAGGTTGAAAAATATTCACATGTATCAGTATGTGATTCATACGTATTCATATGTATCAGTATGCGATTCATACGTATTCATATGTATCAATATGTGATTCATATGTATCAGTATGTGGTTCATATGTATTCATATGTATCAGTAGGTGGTTCATATATATTCATATGTATCAGTATGTGGTTCATATGTATTCATATGTATCAGTAGGTGGTTCATATATATTCATATGTATCAGTATGTGGTTCATATGTATTCATATGTATCAGTAGGTGGTTCATATGTATTCATATGTATCAGTATGTGGTTCATATGTATTCATATATATCAGTATGTGATTCCTATGTATTCATATATATCAGTAAATATTTTCTCAGAAAAGCAAGATTTTACATACACACATTACAAAAATTTATCAATCCGTCAACAATATACTGGGTGAAACTCAAAGTGTAGACACAATGATACAAATTCTCTAAAAATGAAAGAAAATTCAGAAATTCTCTCATAGAATTTAAAAGCATAGTCGAGTAGTTTAATGCAGTAGTAATTGGCTGGCATTTTTACTTATTACAAAAAACAAGAAAATATATTTCAGTAAAACTCAAAAATAAATTTATTTGTCGAGAAAATAAAAAAATAATAATAATATTCATAACATTTTCCATCAATTTCAATTATTGTTTATTTTGTAAATTTCCTCAAAAGAAATTTAGTACACACTTTAAATAGTTTTGCTTATTAATTTAAATTGAAATATTTTTCTTACTACTTAAAATACTCGCATGAGTATTAAATTTTACATTCCTTATGGCTTTTCACTTAATTGAAATTCCCTTCTTTCTTCCATTATTTTTTTAGTTCATTCTTTGCTGAAGTAAAGTGGAGGAGAGAAAAGCAGATGTGAAAGAGTTTGAGCTTTTACCAATATTTTATTGACTTTCATTCAATTTCGACCGAAGAAAAGCAATATACACGAAAGTAAGAAACCTTTTACATCAAGGCATGGTGAATTAAGGCTTTTGCAAAGGCTCTGATTTTAAAGAATAAAATTCAGAAAAAGCCTGTTCTTAAAAAGCACGGTGGTAGATTATTTTTGAGGAACCGCCGCAAAAAGCGTCTGTCAATTTGAGTTTCAATTTGGAATTTCACAGCATAGATCTGGAAGTAATTTGTCTCGATAAGTGCATTTTTTGGAAGAGCAAATGAGAGCAAGTTTTCTGGTTGCATAATTCTGTTTGCGAAAGTTGGAGAGTGTGTTCTCTCTTCTGTCAAATCGTGTTTTGAATAGTTTTGACATAGAATGTTTGAAATATAAATCATTGCATGCAGGTTAAACTTGTGGAATTTCTTATTCGTCAATTAAGCTATCTATTAATACAAGGCAGTTTGTTTGAAAAAGAAATTGCCTTCGGTTGATTTAAAAAAAAATTAATAAGAAATATTTAGTGCAATATTCAATAATTCAATGATTAAAACTCAAATTTTTAAAGATTCCGTTAAATTCCTATTTTAAACGATATCCTAAACAAAATTTTATGATATTTGGAGGGTTTTCTTTTCAATGCAAAGAACGCGACTTTATTTGTAATAAAAATTATAACATGATATTCTTGAACCAAGGTTATTAAGCTCCCAATTTTTATAGTTGTCGCATTAGTTATTACATGTACAGTACTTGCTTTAATAATCGTAAAATGGCTTTATACACATAGATGTTGGAGTATCTTAAAAATCTAATGCTTAATCCTATTTTTTAAGGTATATGTCTACGTTTAAACCCCATTTTCGGCAAAAAATTATAATATATATTTTTTTAAATATTTTATCCAAAAGTCTCTTATTTCTCATTCTTAAAACAGTTTTTATTTTATGTTTGGAATAATTAGGAATAAAATGAAAAGTCATTTAAAAGGAAACATATTAAAATGGAGCTGTTCTGTGTATTAAATGGAATACATTAATGGAAGTCATATCATTTCCTCACCTTTCACTAAGTTCTTGAATAGCACAATTACTCTTTGAATAAGTTGAAAATACAGCTTTATATTCCTAGTTTATTTATATGTAAACCATTTAGTATTTAAAGAAGCTTTTGTCATGTGATTTTAAGTGAAAATATAGATTTCTGTTAATAACTGGGGAAACGATTTTTTTTTTTTTTTTGTAAAATTGTGTTTTGGAGAAAATATCTAGATGCTAATCACATGCTGATTATAAATGAATATTTTTCAATTTTACTTCCATATGAATTGGTCCTTACAGTATTTATTTTACAATTTATCTATAATTACTTACAATTTTGAAGTTAATTCAGTTTTCTTTTGAGGAAATCGAGATTGAGACAACTCTATATGACATTGTCAGCATGAGAGCCGATAGAAAAAGGCTCTAATAATTATACAAAATGATTTTTTTGTGTGTAAAATCATGGCTTTTCAGGAAAGACACCTATGCTGATAAACTTAAAGAACAAAAATATTAAATATAAATAAATAAGTAAAAAAAAGTAAAAATCACGATTCGGGCCTTTTTTTCAGGAAAGAAGCCTTCAGAGATAAAATTAAAAAGCGAAACTTTATTAACTTTAAAATTTTATCCAAATAGATATACACGAAATAAAATATATATATTTATATGCAAGAATTGATCGTTTAAAGTTCTAAGATTCCAAACATCTGCTTACATATTCCATTTAATGCATTTAAATTAAATTTCAAATTATTTGTCTCCAGCAAAAGAATTAATTTACAAAATTATATATCCAACGATATTTATACTTCGCGTTTCAAAATGTTTTCTTATACAGCAGCTACTATTTTAGAATGCCAATGAGATACAGCGTTACGGAAAAATGCCACTTTCACAGAACCATTATAGGATAAAATTGAAAATAGCTGAGTATTCTGAAAACTGGAACATTTGTTAGTATTTTTTTCTCTTATATTTTCTAAAGACTTTTACAGAAACGCATCTTCGTGGAAGAATCAAAGTCTGAATTTTGTTGCAAGTGTTCAATTTCTGTCATGGAAATTGTTACATTGAAAAAGGAAGAACGACGAGATAGAAAAGTAGAGAAATACTTCATGCAAAGCAACAAATATATGAAATACACATGCATTCTGTATGTATACTTTGTACATGTATTTTCAGGAGAAATATATTTTGGTATATTTCTTCTGAATTTAAGAATTTATTATTTGACAGAGTCATTACAAAATTTAAAACAGCAATTACAAACTTCATACAATGAAACATCAAAATAAAAAGAGCATTCAAATACAAATTTAAGGAAATTATATATTCTATAAATAGTTTTAATATAATTTGCAATTCTTTATTCTACTATAATTTCTATATCTATTGTGATATCTACATTTATCAAAGGAAGTAATTTATTTGGAAATCTCAATTAAAGTGAAAATGTAATTGCACACAGCATTTAACTTTTATATGTGTTCTGCTGAGCCATCACATTATTTCTTCTATTGCAAAATAAATTCCAAAATTAAATATACACTTATGGTTAAAATTAACATGGCTCCATATTTTAAAAAAACTATTGTTAGTAATCATATGTAATTCTCAAAATTTTTTACCAGCATAATAATTTGTGCAGATTAGGATACATTGTGCTAATTAAATCTTGTATGCTATCTGCATGATAGTATTATATATTCTAAATAGTGTCTAATACTGCCGACATCATAATATTATTGGCAAACATTTTATGCTGTTAAGGTGAAAGCAATAATTTTAATTTCAGTTTCTGTACCTAAGTTCCAGCCAGTTCGGGAACTCGATAACCCATATCTTATTATTTCGACTTATTTTAATTTATTAATGAATTATTCTTAGCGTAGCTCAAGAATTTATTCGCCATTTGCGCTTGCAGGATGCAATACAGGATACAGAAACTCTTATAGACACGGCTTCTTTTTGAAATGATATTTTTTTTAATTATTTATTGTGTTCCACCTTCTTTTTTTTTTGCGGCATTCAAAGAAAATATCACATGTTAGTCTAATTTAATTTTAGGGAAGCCTTCCATGCAGATGTACAAAGAATCTGTAATTGAATTTCAACTCTGAGTTAATCGTCAAAAAATAATTTAATAGAAGGCATATCCATGCGAAAGACCGGGATATCCTGGTTGGTAGGGTGTGGAATTCGCATCGTTTGGGTTGCGAGTTCGAACGTCGCCGGCCGAAGACTCTCCGTGTCTGTGGTGGATGGCGCACGTATAAATCTGTCGTGCTCAAGTCCTCCATGTCGATAGTAATACCACGGGAGTATTGGTTCAGAGGTGATTGTTCTTTGATTCAGGTGTAAATTGCGATCTGTGAATGAAATGCATGAATGAAGTCCGGCCCGTATAAAGGTCTGTGACGTGTGAATAGCTAATTCGTACTCTTGGCACTAGTTGGCGCTACTGACGAAACAAGAGACGCTCATTCGGCTTAAATAATTGACAGATTGCCAGCGGACTTCTAAAGTACCATAAGTCACAACAATAAGCAACATATCCATAAGTGCTTGCCTAATTTTTTTTCACTGTTGATTTGCATTTTTAAAATGTTTAAGAAAATTTTAGAGTGCAATTTATAAATTTTTCCAAATTAAAATCTTTTCGCACTTTCTAATCATTATTCAAATGATTTTATGCTTATTAAATTATACCAATTTTAATTAAACGTATTTCAATACCAAGAATGAAAATTAAATTTTTAAAAAGCTTTCGAATTTTATACTTTCTATTCAGAAGTATCATTCAGACTAATTAAATTATTCTTTATTTCGTTTATACATTTTCTTGGAAAATTGATTATTTGCTCTCAATATTAAATATTCTCTGAATGCTAATTCAAAATAACCATTCCAAAAATATTTCATTAAATTAATAACGTCTGTCCATTACTTTATTTTCTGTGATTTAGAAATATACTTATAAAATTCGTAAATAAAAAGACCCTATAAAGAAAAAAAAATATTTATTTGGTAATCATAATTAGAATTTTTTTAAAGCAGTTTCATCAGTTGCAGTATTTAAAAATTTTCGGTATAAAAACTTTTGCGTTCTTCAGTATAAAAGAAATGAATCCTTATTATTCCTCCGAAAATCATAATCAATATTTTCCCTTAAAACATCAAAGAATTAAATTTCAATTCAAAATTATTTCTTTTTTGCTTTCGTTTTTGTCATTATCTCCCCTTTTCCAAATTTTCCTTTTAACTTAATAAGTTAATTTTTCTGTCAAGAAAATTATTTTTCAAGCAAAAAATATAATCATAGATAAAAATGTTTGGAAATTGCATCGCTTAAAAACATTTATCTGGATTTTTTTTTTCAAATTAATAGAAATTGCAATAGCAAAAGAAAAAAAAAAAAAAAAAAAAAAAAACGACCAAATGTTAATTTACATAATTTATTTTTGATACAAAATATTTTTTTATAATTATGTATTGTATTTCTATTAATTTTTTTAAAAATTAAATTATATATAATTATATTTTGATACTTAAAATCTCGTAAAAAGTTCAAAATGTTGAATTAGTTTTTATCTGCAAAGCATTGGAATATGCAAGTTAATTTGTTTTCTTATGATGTATTGAAAATTCTCTATGAAAAACCCTGCACTTTGTTTTATCCCAACATTTTCTCTAAAATTTCAAACATAACTAAATTCAACTATTTGTATATTCAGCTATAACCTGTATGCTTGAAATCTACAATTAACTAATTTTACAACGGAAAAGAAATATTTGACTTTTATAACGTTGTTGTTTCTTATGACACTTGCTAAGAGTAATCCCGCTGTTCGAAGACAGCCGATTTAAGCCTGCGGGGGGGGGTGCGCCTCTTGTATTTATAGTAGCGCCATCTAGGGCGAAGGAGCGACTTAGCTACACACACGTCACAACTCGTTTTACGGGGCGGACTTCATTCACGCATTTCATTCACTTAACCACATATCGTCATTTAGACCTGAATCAGAGAACGATCACCCCTGATCCAGTACCCCCAGTGGTATTACTCTCGACATGGAGAACTTTGTGACCACGACAGATTTAACGCGCGTCAGCCACCAAGCATGCGGGGAATCTTCCGCCGGAGGGGTTCGAACTCGCAACCTAAGTGACGCGAATCCGACGCTCTACCAACCAGGCTATCCCTGGCCTGATTTTTATAATAAAAGCAGATACAATGATTTAAAAGCAATACGATTTGTTATTTCATCGTCACTCTTCTTCACATTATGTCAATAATTTACAAAACATTTTTATGTATCGAATGGATGTCTATATAAACTTATTATCTTTCTTTCTTTTTATAGGAAGTGCCATATTGAATGATTTTTTTTTTATTTTTAATGGACATAATATTTTGTTAGTATTTTTTTATAATCCATACGTTTTTTGTCGTTTTTGAAATTTTTAAAAAGATAAATTAATGTCTCATAAAGTTTGTTAGGTTCTTCTAAACTAAAGCAAAAAAGTAAATCCAAATGCAATAAAACATGTTCACTTTGTTCAATATTTTATCGTTCATCAATAAAGACAGAATCAGAAAGTTCGGAACATTCATTCTGGATTAACTGTGTTCAGCGGATGTTACCCAGTGATTATTTAGTTCCGCAGTCGTTTAATCCACGTCAGTTGTTGAGCGCAACATAATCATTTCCCCATCTTTCCTGTCAACAAATAATTTATTTTCGTCATAAATCGTCTACTTGGAAGAAAGACCAAGAATTATTCTTCGCTGTGGTAAAGATATTTGGTTGATAACGTCGGCCATTTCTTTTCTAATAATCACCTACTCACATCCATTTTTAAAGATAATCTAATATTTTATTAAGTATATTATTTGTTCAAATAATTTTGGCAATCAGCTTGTTTGTTCAAAATAATATTGATAAGCCTAAATGACTCATTTAGAAGATATTTATTTTTAGAAATATTTTTTTTTTTAATTTTCATTAATCTTAAATTGTAAATTTCGTGTTCTTTAGTTTTAAAATAAATATACTGGTGTTGTGAGCAAATTATTTAAATAGACTGCCTAGAATTGCAATACTTGCTTTTTTACTTACAAAATGGGATTAAATTATGAGATTTGTTTATATGTATATATAATTTTAAGGTAAAATATTTGGTTTTGGATATATGTAAAGTAACTAAATTATAACTGACACAATGTCTCATATAAATACTATATAAACTGTTTGAATCGTTGTTTAACATCAGACATCATAGTGATCACATTCGACTACCTATTTTTCAGAATGAATATGTGCTAAAAAATCATCCTATTTTAAGTCTTTCGGAACTGCGTATTTAAAATAAAAGTATATACTCACTTAGCATAATATTTCAAAATTTTAAACTTCTGAAATTTAATAACATGAACGGAATACGATATTATTTCACACATTTTTAATTGGTAGATATCTTAATAATTAATTATGAGTTTCTAAAACATCCATACAACTATTATTATATTGCAATATGATAATAGCTGTACGGATTTATACTTGTTAATGATTAATACATATTAAAAACAGTTATTGATGATATTCTTCTCTGCAGTTTATATTGCATTTTAACGTATGGGAAAATAGTCCTGAAAGTGTTGCTTTTTTTTTTTTTTAACTAGCCATTTTCTACGATTAGAAACGCAGTCATCGTATAAATAGTTTCCAGTTTAGTCAAATCAAATAATTATGGTTAATACAACGAATGAGTATGCCATTTTAAATAATACCCGCATAATAATATAGAATTTTGACTGTTTAACTATGCTTTTAAAAGGGCAAAACCGATCCAGATTTTGATAGTAGGAGTTCTGTTAAAGTTTTATTTTTCAATATCTCTCAAAAATGGAAAACGGAAAAGGAGCATCGATTACTGAAGAGAAATTTAAAAGCTATGACCTTTTCTATGAAAATATACTTGGCAAAATTGTCACAGGTGCGGTTTCGTAGTTTACAAACTGTAACCAGAACAAGATTTCCATATAATCCGGTTCCATTATTTCTTGTCGCCCGTGCCACTAAATTCTTTGCTAAGTTTGTTATTGTAGCCGTGGGTCATTAATATGTCATCTATTCAACGTCCATCTATCTTTCTTACCATGAAAGTCGCGCAACTGAGAAGCATTATTAAAAGTCCATAAAATTATATTATCCTTCTTTTATCCCGAAGCGTCAATTTCTAACTCTAAGCACACTCAATTGTTTCTTTGTATATAAATTTTTTAATATTACATAAATTATGACATAGTTTTGGTATCCACGTTTGTGCCAGATAGTTTTATTTACATTCTTATTATTTTGATAATTCAGCAACAATCATTGGATTAGTTAAACCTTTGCCATTTCCCTATTGAAATTAAATACAAAATTTCATCTGAAACGGCATATAAATAGAGAGAGATATTCTAAACTATCTAAAATATAGTAAGTTAAATATTCAAAGAAACTTGAAATATGAAATTACTTTATTGGCAGGTCTATTAAGAAAAGGTTGCACATTATGGAAATTTTGAATTGAAATTGAAATTTTTCCTAAACAATGTTTGCCCTGATTATTTGTTTTAAAATCAGCGATCAATCATGAGAGCTTTTTTGTATTTAATGACTGAACATTTGATTTTAATATAATGCGTGTGTTAAAGTTAAATTTCTAATAATTTTAAAATTAAAAACATTTATTATCCATTAATGGGAAATAAATATATTGTTTATGATATAAAAATTCAGATGAAATGAGCACAAAGTAAAAATTATAATCATATTTCCTTTCACGAGTAACAAGTTAACTGAATAAAAAATAAACTCAAAAATAACAATGTCTTTCATCTCCTGGAAAAGAATTTTCAAATTTTCATCGTTATTTTTAAACAAAAGAAAATCTATCGTTTAGTAAAGATATAAAACTTTCTTCATGCTTCTTACATTCGATAAAGTTTTGAACTGTGACTTTATTCCCATCCGAAGATAGACGGATAATTCCACGTTTCATTTTAATTCCAAGCCGTCACTTTTTTCTATTATTTTTATGTTTGCAATTACGAAAGGAAATTATTCTTCCTTCTTATTGCTTCAGATTATTCATTTTATTTCTTTTTACTATTTTCTAGAAAGTAATGGATTTAAGATTTCCTAAAGGAAATCGTCTTAGAATCGTAACGGCTAAACTGTCTTTATACATATAGATATA
Organism: Argiope bruennichi; assembly: GCF_947563725.1. Taxonomy (NCBI): domain Eukaryota; kingdom Metazoa; phylum Arthropoda; class Arachnida; order Araneae; family Araneidae; genus Argiope; species Argiope bruennichi. The sequence continues at coordinate 122,784,326 of NC_079154.1, read as the reverse complement.
TCTACATTAAATTACTTTTTTTATTACGGAGCTTTTGTCTAAGATTTTTCCAAAGACTTTGGAATGGAGATGAAACTGTTTTTACAAAGGTCTTTTTAAGAAACTGTTTTTAGGTATTTACTTTTCTTCCAAGTCAGATAACTTCCTTTAAATATAAGAAATTGATATCAAAATAGAGAGTTTTTCAGTTTCCTTATTTTAAAATCACAATTCTTCCTGAAGTAATTTATAACTATATTTTTTGTAAGAAATAGATTTGCAAAATATAATTTTCATTATTATTATTTAAAAAATCTTACTACTGTTTCTGCCTAAAAATTCCAAATCTTTATATTCATTTGTACACAAAATATTCAATCATCTTATAATGTTTTTTAAATAAATAGATCAAATTTTATTTGCGATAGTTTCAATTTTCTTTGTATTTAATTAATATTTTTATCGATAAAGGAATGAATATTTTGCATTATTTTTTTATTTATTACTTGTTATTATCAAGGAATAAATAAAAAAAAAATTGTTTTTGTTTAGTTAAAAATTAGTCTTTAGTTTTTAATTAGTTTTTCAAAATTAAAGTCAGATAATTATTTTATTTTTTGCATTAAAAAGATTAAATTATGAGAATTGAAACCTTCAAAAAAGAAGTAAAAGATAAAACCTGGAACTTACTACTGCTGCTATACAAAAAGAATTCCGCCATTCAAAAAGAATGCATCCTAACGTAAAAAATTAATTTTTCCATCATACTGATATTTTTCTAAAATCTTTCCACTGCATAGTCATTTAAGTATAAAAAAAAATTCTGCAAATATAAATATGCTTAATGAATAAACTTCTAAGAAACTGCAAAAATAATAATTTTGTAAATAAGTTTTTTAGATTCTATAATAAACATTTATTTACCTAAAACGTAAAGATATGATATTGTATTCATATTTTTTTTACTTCTAAACATGTAAAATATGTACTATTCCAGAATATATCTATTTAGGAACAGTACATATTTATAATGTTAACATTAGAAACATTTATGTAATCTGGTCTAGAATATTTTATCAAATTCCATGGTTTATCAAATTATTTCTTGTTTGAAGAAATTTAATTTATTCCTTTGATTTTTATCAAATCTCATCTAGTATAAAATAAGAGAATTGGTAAAAGATAATTTATTAGTTCACCATTTCAAATAATATCTTCCGTGCTTTGATCTTAATTAAAATATAGGGGTTTAAAAATATGTATAATTATACTTTTACATAATGAAAGTAATTAAAACTAACAATAAGTAGCTATTAAAATTAGTACTCAATCAACCAAGTTTTAAAAGGAGAAAGTAATAATTCTACAGTTGTAAGAGTCAATAATGCCATAAATTTGAACGTCAAAATGTCAAGTAAAGAGAATGTGACCGAAACTGTAACTGAAAGATGTATCAATCAGCCTCACTTAACTGCTTAGGCCACTACCTTTAGATAAACAGAAAAAAAAAATAGAAAATCATGTATATTTGATAGTTTAGTTAAAATTTTATTTTAATGGTTTTGAATAAAGGACAGAAAAAACAATTCCATATCATTTTTGAGATATATCTCGTAATGATAGATATAATAAAAAATTGATATCTAGCATATTAAAACTCTTAACTTAATGATTTGCTTTGAGAAAAAGAAAGAAAAAATATATCCTTCATCTTTCTCTTGCATTCAGAATATTTTGAAGTATATGAATTGACCAAAGTTCACTGCCTTAATTATTCAGCCAAATAACTACTAATACTAGCCATTTACTAAAATAATTTCATGTTTTATTAAAATTTCTTTTCTCACGTAATACTGTACTTTAATTAGCAGGAAATGCAATATAGATTAATTGCATTCTACTTTTCAATACTCTAATAAGAGGTAAAATGGATGCTCTTCGAAATAAAATAGCTTTGAATTTGTTTGGAAGAAACTATTTTTGATATATGATTTAATATATAATATTTCATGTGATTACATATAAAGAAATAAAAATAAACATTTTTTTAAATTTTTTGACAGTTTAAAGTATATATATATATATATATATATATATATATATATATATATATATATATATATATATATATATATATATATATATATATATATATATATATATATATATATATATATAGTCATTTTGATCTGATTTCTTAGTGTTCTCCACCTCTTGACAAATTACTCGAAAGGATGTGAAATTACTTTACCAGCAGATTTCTTTATCTGTATTATGATACAAGTATGTATTAACATATACCTAATTTTGAATAGTTAATTTAAATGAGAAAATATAATCGAAAGGTGGTAGGAATGAAGAGGTATTTAATTTTTGAATGACTTGAGATAAAAAAAAAAAATGTATGGCTCCGCCAAACTGCCGTTTTAAGTAGAGCATTTAAGATTTCGCTCATCTTGTAATGTAAAGTCGAATACTTCTTACGCTTTCATAATGTACACCATTCATTCTTTAATTCAACGGACCTCCTCATTTCTAATTGGCTATCCAATGATTGTATTGCATAGCGTCATGGAATTTTATGTATTTAAGACTGTTTCTGTGGAACTGAATACAATACTGATGAAAAGCATTTAATTTGATACTGAAACAACAGCTTCAAACTTAAAGTTATCTTCTAATTTTATATAGTTAGTGTGAATATTAATTATTATTATTAAACTAATCTATATTCCTTTTATTAGTTTGCTAAAAAATTAATGTAATTTTTTTTGTCGTGTGACTATTTTAAGCCAAATTTTGAGCAGTAGCTTCTGAGGGTAAAGACCCCTGAGCACCCGCGGGAGAAGTCTGACTTCTAGCTCAAATGAAGATAGCACACATATACTCGCTTGCACAACCCCTTTTGATAGGGGGGCTCATTCACGCACCTCACAGAGAGAACACAAGGAAGGGGACAACCATGTCCGAACCAGGACTCGAACCCGGGACTCTTAGATCACGGGGAAGACGCGCTACCCCTAAGCCGATTAATGCGATGGAAAAATCTGTTATAAAGAATATTTTTTTTTGATGTTGGTATGTCAGTTAGTGCTTCATACGATTTACAAAGTATTAAAACTGGTAAAATCATTTTAAGTTTATATATCTCTTTAGTTATATTCACATAAATATCTCTCTCTCTACATCTTCACAAGATTTTATGATACCTAGCTATATGAAATGAGTTTATGAGCTTAAAACCTTCTTGATATAAAAAGTAAAAGTAATTGTTTAACGCAAACGTTTGAAAGTGCGAAATGTTTGAAGAATAAGCAGAAGAAAAATTAAAACTTCATTTTAAATTGCGATAAAAATTTAAGGTTTGACGTGGATTTAATTGCTTTCCCTTTACTGCAAATAACTTGAGTTCAATATCATAACAGACAAGATATATCATATAAGCCCTCTATAGTTACTCAACGAAGTAGTATGATAGATTACTGCAGAGCCGGTGGCAACAGGAAATTGAATTCTCTCTACTTTCGAGATTAAATTCTTCTGTCGCGAAATGTTTATTTTTTAACAAAAATACGAGAGACTTAAAAAAAAAAAAACAAGTAAATAAATAGCCCTTAGTGATGGTGTGAAGTTAATCTATAAGTAAAATTTTTCTTCCTTGAACCGTTGACGTATTTCATGTGTGATAACGTCTCTGACAATTTTTATTTATTTATTCTTTTCAACTGTACCTTAGAAAGAAATGGTTGGAAGTTTTTTATTAGAATGTTAGAAAACGTTCTGTCTGTTACATTAAAAACGGTGAAGCGAATTTATTAAATAACAAATTTAATACTAATATTAAATAAATAATGAAATAAAAAAATATTTCCAAAATATTTCGAATTAATTAAAACTTCGTTGCTTTTTATAAGATTAGTCAAATTATGACAAACTGAAAGCAATATACAGAATACGTTTTGACCCTTATATTTAGGAATTAATGCAAAACCAACCAGTAAAAAATTTGAATATTCCTCTAGGATGTACTTGTTAAATCCTGATAAAGAAAGAATAATCAGGTGCATCAGGTTAAAATGTAACTAAAACATTTAGATACCTTCCAGCTCTGTTAAGCACTGTATCTTATAACTTCGATACAGAACATTAACTGAATTTAATTCAGATATAAAAATTTGATAAAGTAATTTATGAATGGATCAGTATTAAGAAATAAACCGTTAACTCAGAACTGATTTATCAAATGTATTCATAAAAAATCAGCGTGCTTTAATTTTCTGATATATCATATGAAAAGCTTTTTATATTCATAAAAATATTGTCACGTATATACTCTAGTATGGAACTCAATGACACACACAAGAAATAGAACTAAACCAATTTATTAACTCATCTCTGAACTCAGAACACAGTGACTGACAGATCTTCTGCTTTTCTACTAACAGGGAAAGTTCCAGAATACTTTTCTGGAGACAGTAAGAAAAGTCCAGAACACTTATCTGGTAAATTAAACAAAGGTCCAGAATCTGCTGGAACACGAAATAAAGGAAAACATAAAATCAAGGAATTAAATATTTACACAAACTGTGTATTGCATTGTCTCTAGCGGGATTCGAACTTAAGATCTATTGATTATGAGACCAGTGCTATAACCATTCGGCCATCGGCAGTCGACTGCCTCGTTTCAACGCGGCAATATGAAGAATGTAATTATTAGATTAATAACAATGCTCCAAAATGCAAATATTTTATTTCAATTTACAATGTCCTGGAAAAAATCTCACAAAAGGGTGAAATAACTTGTGAGTAAATGAAACATGCTATCTGCTTGTAATTTTATGTATCGGGAAATTAATTTATTAATGTTAAAATAAGTAAACTAATAATATATTATATTCTCTATTAAGTTAATAGAATTAATTAATAATTATAGAGAAGTGAATTGTAAAAAAAAATAATTCTTGCAATTTGCGATGATGCTGATTTTTTTTGTTGGTAAGAGAATTATAAAAGTTTTAATTTTAATTTCAATAAAGTGCTATTAAAGTAAAATTCTAGAATTCCATTTCTTTGGTAATTTACAGAAAAAAAAACTTTAATAATTGTAAAGCAGTCATATTTCAATCTTTAATTCTACTGCATCAAATGTATATGTTGCATAAATAAATTTTCATTTTGTCTGTTTACAACACCCATGCATACATAATTTTACATAGTTAAAAATTTCAATTTTTCTAACAAATTGAGTAATATTAGAATCTTAAGTTATCTATTTTATTGCGAACTAGGAATTTATTTATTTTGAACACTACATTTTCAGAAAAGATCATTTAAAAATTAAATGTGATGTTATCTTTAGCAAAAATTATTTTTGAAGTCCCAAAGCATGGTCATAAATGAAATTATGCCTGCATAAATATTATTAGGATTTTATACTTTTGGAGCTGGGATTCTGCTCTTCTTTTCTAATTCAGTACTTTTACTGAGGTTAAAAGATGTGAAGATTTGTGACAATTGCATGTTATATTAGAAATCTTTTTATGTATGAAACTATTGTTTTTCTTTGTCAATTGCATATTTATGCAGCTGTGTTCTTTTTATTTCCGCTTTATTAATATATGATGCAATTTTCTTCTCATGCTTTTATATTTCACAAAGGCATTCTTGCTCGTTTTATTAGCAACAGGCATGTCGCATGTTTCACAATTAAAGCTGTGTTGGCCTTAAGATTCTACAATTTTTTTTCTGCCGCTTTCATGTGTTTTAACATAACATATTCCATGCATTTTTTATTAGATTTACGGGCTCAGTCTCAAATACAATATTAAGCAACACTACAAACCATTTTTTTTCCATCCGGAATATTTCTTAGCAGAACTATCCCAATGCCTTCCGATTTTATGATCCAAAATGAATCGATATATTATATTAAGTGGTGTAGTTAAGAGGAAGAGAGCAAAATAGATAAAAAGAATTGAAAGAACATAGATGGCATTTCTGAAATCTGGATTATTTTATTGCGTAAAGAACTAATATAAATGACAAAAATGATGTCGTTCTCAGAAGGAATAACATGTGTATATGTTTAATTTTACGTAAAGCAAAACATTAATTTGTTTTACATTTATCTTAGTAATGATGTGCAATAGATCCTAGTGGCGGATTGAATGAGGAGAGAACATGGGACCTTGTGGTTTGCAGCTGAATAACATAACCATAATACAATAGCAATTGCTCGTGTAGCGTAGCTGTTTACTGGCTTATAAGCTATTCACTACAGGCTCTCCCTCCAGTGAGTCGGAGGTGAGACGAACGATATGACTGTTGAGTAGTGATATATTTAACTTTTGATTCTAATGCGCCCGTGCCCATTTGAGAAGCGCCAAGCGTTATGGCGAGCGTGTGTGAGTGAATAGTTGCTGATGCTGTTGCTGCGTCAAGTGAGTCTGACGACTTTGGGTTGCTGCTGCCTTTTTGTGCTGCTGCGTCAAGTGAGTCGGACGATTTTGGTTGCAGGTAGATGGCGCCACAACAGCTGTACGAAGGCGATGGTACAACCTGGAACCTGGTGGTTCGTAGCCGAGCAACATGACCACAATACAAAAGCAATTGCTTATGTAGCGTAGCTATTAACTGGCTTATAAGCTATTCACTACATCCTCCTCGGAACGTTAATATTTTTGATTTAAAAATAGATATTCTTGAATTCTTGAATATATATATATATATATATATATATATATATATATATATATATATATATATATATATATATATATATATATATATATATATATATATATATATATATATTTGAAAACTATGGTTACCATTATACTTAGTTATCTTCAGACCGAATTATCTCCAAACAACGTTAAAAAATTTAACTATGAGTCTCATAAATAATTAGAATCAAAGAACATTCCACATTTGATGGAGCTTAGAATTAAATAATGCTCCAAGCTGATTAATTTACATCAATTTTAAAAATAACATAACTAGACGCAAGAAAATACTACACCGAATACCGAAAGTACATTTTGGTTTTAAATGTAAATAAAAAAAAAATCTATAAAATCTGAAGAACTGTAGACGTATTTTATCCGTCTCTAAAATCAGATAGTTGTTAGTGAAAGCACCGATCTGAAATGGAGATTATGAAAAACAATGTCGTTTCCAAACATAAAAAAAAAGGGCTTTCAAGAAATTTCTAAGCTTCTAGTTCCTGCCTGCATTGTTCTCCAACTGCGCGCATGTCTTCGCCATATCTGAATAAATGCCTTCTTTAAGGCTTACAAAAGGAAGTAAAGCTTCCGACAAAAGTAAAAGCAGTATTTGGATACTCTGCACTGCATCCATCATTTTTCTTTCATGCTTCGAAACAACTGAATCTTGCGAAATTTTCTCCCTTCCCCAGGGTTTTAAAAGAAAGACATTTTTCAACTTTTATCATCTTCACTGAATTTATTTTTAGATGTCATATTTACGTAAGCGTAAGCATATCTCAGTGTCTTTTTTTATGCAGAATTTCTGACTTAGGGAGTGAATATTTTATGTGATGTTAAAATTTTTTCAAAGTATTTCTAAATACTTTCAAATGTCTAAAATTCAAGAATTTTTTGAAACACACACACACACACACACACACACACACACACACACACACACACACACACACACACACACACACACACACACACACACACACACACACACACACAAACTAGGAGTCTTTGCTCCCTGCTGGCTTTCACTTGCGAACTCCGATATTGCCCGAGACTCTATGCGATATTCGTTAATTCCAATTAACAAGTTTTTAAACTCCACTGGCCATTTGTTTAGATCTGGGAACTAGGATGAAATGCTTTGCTTCATACTTTTTGGTAACATTTTATATTGCAATGAGAAATATTTCACTAAAAAGTGGAGATCTAAATTTTTTTCCCTAAATTTATTTGTCAATGTTATAAAGCTTAATTCTTTTGGATTTCAAATAAAATATTTCAGTTAAAATATGCAACTTTTGACGAAGAAGAAAAATTGCACTGAAAACTTAATATGAATAAAACTGAATACTTAAGTTCGAATGTATTTAAATTATAATATTTCAGAGAAAATACATTCAAATACTGAAAATTAACTCTTTAATAAACACCTTAAGTTAAAAGCATAAAACTGTAAACATTTCTTTAAACAAAATAAAATACAGTTTGGATATAACTTGTTATCTGTGTATTAATAGAAATTTAATATTTTTACGAAGATTACATTAAAAATTGCGAATTCTTATTTTTTTACTGTATAAAGCATTTAACTATAATCACCTTATTATTTTACTTCCAGTTTGATTTTTATATGCAGTGTGGTAGAAAATGTCCTTAATAATGCATTTTAATATTAGAAAAGATAAGAATATTTTGAAAAGATTCATGTCAAATAAAAATAAAATTGAAATGAATGAAATAACCATATTTTAAATAAAAGAAATATTTCTGAAGACATGATTTTTTATTATTTTTGGCTAATTAAAAATTTAAAATGAACCAAACCATCAATTTTAAGTATCTAGTATTTCTTGGGCCTGATTGTGTATCAAATAAATTTTCTCGTAAACTTAAAATTGTCTTTAAAGTCGCTGAAAAATAAGATTCGATGAACTTTCACAGATAGAAAAGTCTAAGTCAAGGCTTTTTTCTGCACAGAAAGAACATTCTGTCTGGGAAGAACAATGATATAGGTACCAATATGTTGAATATAAAAAAGTATTTTGTCACTAAACGCATGCTATCAAATGACCAGCAGAAAGAAAACGATTTATTACCACGGTAGTTTTGCAAAAAGAATATTAACAACACCAAATTCCATGTATTAAAATATTTTCTATGCATGAGAAGCACGTTGCCATTTCGTTTGTGAATGTTTCTTTACAAGATAGACGTATATTCTTAATAGCTTTTAATTAAAAGAATTACTTTCTTCCTGAAGAACGAAAACCAGGCAGTTCCCTTGAAGGAATGTCTTGTACGAAAACATTTCTTCTATGCGGTTAGAATTAGCAAATGCCTGTAAAGTAGAACTTCATTCGATATCGTCACTTATATACCATGTAAAAAAAGAAAATAATAATTGGAGAAATAAAATTTTATCTAATAAATACTGTAATATTGCTACCGCATTCCTTACAGAGTGCAGAGTGCAGTGTTGGTGCAGAAGCTTAGAGTGCTCATAATTAAAGTTGTCCACAAACCGAATGCAGTTTCTTTCTATGACATCTAATGCTCAATACGTCAAAATTCTAATGTAATCCATAGAAAAAGATCCACAAGATTCAAAAATGATTTTCAGAACTGCTATGTAAATTATCAGATAAAAATCCTCATACCGATATTTGTAAATTTGTACTTTTTGTAGCACTTTTGGTGCTACAAAAGTTAAATGGCCATACTTTTTCTCGAAATGTTGGGCGCTGTGGAGACATGACTACTTGATAAGTTTTTTTAATATAATGAGAAATAATTTTCGATTATAAAGGTTTTTGTTCCTTCCCTGCTATATCCAATATCAGAGATTCAAGTACTAATTCAAATGAATCTGCCTTTTTTTTTTATCTCACGTTGCACAATATATTAAATGCATTTACTTTTTTCTTTAAAAAATGCATTTTTTTTGTATTTATGAGCAGACAATTATTACCGGTAACAACATTAAATGTTTTTTTTTTGAAGACTTTTCATAAGTAATGCATTCGATATTTTAGAATAAATCATTTAAATGTACTTTATTAACAAAGTTCCCTTCAACATCTGGAGGTAATAGTTTTTATTAAGATAGGCATTAAATGTAAAAAGCGGTTATAACAACGAAATCACCTTAAATGCCCAACCATAACACATGAAAGAAAAAAGAAATGGAAAGTATTCGTGCCAACTGGCAAAAATGGGTGTCCTTCCTTTTGCTTGCATTGCGTTCACAGTTAAACTAACTACAACTGCTTTGCAAATGAGAGTTATTCTAATTATTTCCAAAGTAATTTCCTCTAGTTTCTTTCCTGAAAATGGAGAGTAGTAGAGGTTACAGTTGAGAGTAACATAAATTAGCAACTTGACTTATACCATTTAGGATTCAAATAGTTTTACAGAAAGAGATCTTGCTCCACAAATTAATTACAGATGTAGATTTTGATGGTGGCTTATTAAATTGTATGGGTGATTTTTTTTCATGGGATTGAATCAAAGAAAAATTTGTTTTTAGTTCTTTTGGCTATCAACAGGACAAATTTTGAACTGCAATGTAATCGATAGTATTTTTGGGCAATGAATTGGAACTTGCTGCATTTAAAAGTCCAGCTTAATAGTTATATTATGTAAAATATTGCCAATATATAAGGATTTTTCTTTTCTAAACACACATACTTTTTATAATCTTATCTCAACTGATATAAAGATTTTTTTATTTTACATAATATTATGTTAGTATACTGGAAAAATGGTTATTTACAAGATTATCTTTGGTTAAAATGATTAAATATTTTACCAGATAAAATTTGTGATAATATTTAGAAAAATAATCAAAGTTATGAACTTTTTCAGATATGGGACTTTATTTGAATATTTAATTCACCTTAGTAGTATTCTTTTTGTTTCCAATGATTAAAGGTTTTTAAATGAAAGTTATAAAGATTAAAAAAAAAGAAACGTTATAAAGCTTTTTTAAAAAAAAGTTTTTAAAAAATTTAAATAAAGGTCTAGGTTTAAAGAAAATGCTATAAAGCTTTTTTAAAAAGTTAAAAAAATTAAATAAAGGTAAAGGTTTAAAAGAAATGCTATAAAGATTTTTAAAAGAAAAGTTAAATTTCTTCATAAAAAAATATTTTATTAAGAATCGTACATTAACTGAAACTGACTTTTATGAATAATAGTATTTTGACAAAAAATCTAGTATACCTCTCATTCAAAAGTCATCTATTAGTTTCTATTGAAAATTTAATAATCATTTTAGTATTAAATAATTCAGTACGCTGTTTGATAAGTTCACCATTTTGTGAAATACGAAAATATGATGCAGGTTTGTATTTTAATGTTCACTGAAAAGAATGAAGAATTTTGAAAATATAGAAATATACTATTAAACGAAAATAGCAAAGAGGAAATATAAAAATAATATAGATATACATGTGAACTAACATACATATTTCTTTATCTATCATTTAACTTTACTCATGATTTCATTAGAGAAATAATTTGTTGACCTTTCTTTGAAGTAAGCTATTTTTTTTATCCGCAGAGTAATTATAATTAAATTTAATTTACAAAAAGCCATAAAAACCGCCATTGTTCAGAATGACTGTATCTACTTAGTATACGTGAAGCAATGGGAAAACGTTTCGAGAAAGAATAAAAGTCTTTCAAAAATTGAGCAATAGATGGCGAAGAACTTATAATAAATACTCATGGCATACTCTACTCTTTGATCATAATTTATCCACCACGACGAGGTGACAAGGTAAATCTACAGCCAGAAAGTCTAGGAGAAAAAGTTCGCAAGATTTCAGGCAAGATTATTAGTGTCTGCCAGGTTGTTGGTAAATGGCGACCGATATTTCTGCCATTTCTAAAATGCAGATATAAAATCGCTTCACTGGCTTTGAAATTCTCGAAGGAGATCGTATTGAGTTGCATTTGTAGTATGTAGTGGCACAAGAGCCAATTCTGGCTATACTGCGCCAGCCATATGGTAAATAGTTAAAAAATACTTATATAAATAATAATTATTACTAAATATAAAAATTTTATTAAAATGTAATATATTTTTATGTTATCTTATAGTAAAAATAGCAAGAAGTTAAAGTTACGAAGTCAAATGTTTTAGATAAAATGATAAAAGCCAATAGCTGTTAAAAACTTAAAATCGTTTTGATGGGGATGTTCGCCCACTAGCATGCATATGTCCAATGATGAGCAGTTAAAATATCGTTGACGATGAAAGCTAAAATCGGGAAATTCGATCAAAATATGAACAACAGTTAAAGTTATAAGCAACTTGAGCAAATAAGATCTATTTCACCAAGTAAAATATGTCTATGAGTTAGACGGTTGTGAGCAATGAGTATTCTAGTCAATTTGACATCGCACTCAGGTACTGGGAAACCAGACCACAATGAAATTTTGGGTTTTATAAATTAAAGTTTATTCCTGACTTCACAATCCAATGACTCTTGCCACGTTGAGAATAAGCGACTCTCAAAATATTTTTTTTTTTTTGCTCGGTATATCTCACCTGAGAAAAGAAGTATCCCTTTTTGCAGCGTAACTAACACCAGGTTTGGGTGTTTGAGCTAATACTTTTTGTTTTCTTTCAAGATATGAAATAAATTCTTTAAATTTAATGGAAGTTAATTGCTTTTCAACTTTCCAGCGTTCGCAGGTTTGAGAAAACGATGCATGACAACCTCAGCAGTTCACGCATTTTTCGGGGCATTACACTGTTCACTATTGTGGTCTTTTTCTACACAGCTGGTGCATGTAAGTGTCCCGCAGCAATTAATCTTCGAGTGGCCGAAACGCTGGCATTTAAAACATCTAAAAGAATTTGGGATGTACTGCGGGACTGGTAGTTTAATATATCCAGCATATATGAATTCTGGGATTGTCGGTCTTATGATTGTTGGCTTGAAATGTAAGGATATAATGCTTTATGGGAAGAAGTTGTTCATCCCGCTTAATGGTAATTTGGTGTACATCGGTTGCTCCTTGGGCTTTCACTTCCTCAAGAGAAACATTGAACGATTCACCATATGTGATTACTCCCTTGGAAAAATTCAACGATGTATGAGGAACAACGGTTACATGGATATTAATTAAAGCTTTCATTTGCATCATTTGCTGTGCTTGCTTTTCGGTGGAGACTTCCATCAGCAAGTCCTCAGAACGCATGTTACGTGAGGCACCAATTGTTGCAATGATAGCTTTCTGTACAAGAAAAGGTGATACAGAATTGAAGGTTTTGTTTTTATCACATATTCGTTTTATTCCAAAAAAAGGGATTAAAATGTGGAAGATTGGTAATTAGATTAGGTACTTTGCTATGCCCACTGAAGGGTGAATTGGTTTTGGCGTCCATGCGACATTAACAAGGATTCAGGCCCCATGGCACCGCCCACCACGGAGCCAAAAAAGGAAAGGCAACTACCGGCTCTGGGAATTCCCGGCCTCAGTACTTACCATAGTGCTAATCGGTTGTCGATACGTTCGGAGTCACCTCCGGGGACAGTGACCACCCTTAACGCCAGAACAAGAGAGTAACCACTTCGCTTGATCCCTAGCAAACAAACCACTAAGGTTGCCTGCTACCGGCCTATTAATACATCGGGGACCATAGTGCACCGCCTGTCTAATGGGTTGCCACGTACGGCCAACAAGTGGTGTTTTTGGCTCTCCATGATAAGCAAGAAGCAAACAGAGCGGCGACAGCTTTTCAAGACTAGCTAGCTCTCTCACTTGTCGTCGAGGTATGGAAGGATCACGCAGAAAGTAAACGGCGTATAGGAGAGTAAACATGAAGAGAGTAAAGATCCCTGGGTACCTCGAGTTTGGGACGCCCGTACTCACCTATAGAATGTGTACCCCTGAGGGTGGGGGTATAAAGAAAGAATGGCTATGGATGAGGTAATATATTGGCCTGACCGAAGCTTTCCAAATAAGCAAGTATTTCTAATTTCCATAGTTTTTTTTGCGTATTGCCATATTTTTAATGTTAAAAGATTGTTTTTAAGATGAAGACTGTGTCCTCACAGTCAAAACAAACATTTTACTTCGTATCAAATGGGCAAAAATTCTTAGCTAACAATCTCTATCATAACCGTGTTCCTACTAGAAGATACACAATATTTCCGACAAATACCCCAAAAGTAATTCCGATCCTTTGGCAACTGAAGGGGAGGGGATGAAAACCCATTTCTAAAAAAATATCTTGCAAAATTTTTAACTCATCTCATCCTGATTCGTAGGTATAATAATGAATTAAAGAGAACATCGACATTTATGTATGCAGTAATAGCAATAGCATAAGCAATTGTAACAGCATAAGTGTACGGAATAAAAACATTAAGCATTGCCGACTAACTATGGAATAATAGTCAATCAATCACTTTCGTATTCTCAGACAGATATAATACCAATAACCTATTTTTAGGAATCGGGAAGATCTGAAGGGGGAGGGGGTCGTCAAAATATCGAGTTCGAATTTTTAAACGATGACAAAACTTTTTGTTATATTTAGTAGAAAATAAAGAACCAGCCGAAAAGGACTTTACAAAACTTTAAAGTTAAACCTGAGTACTAAATTCTATCCGTCTGGCTTTTTACATTTCATAATTTTTATGCTTACTTGCATTTTGAGAGAAATATAGTAAAAAATGTCGTAAGTGCAATTCTTTCCATTTTTTTTTTTTTGTATAAAGTATAACAAATTTCATTCATCTAGCTCAAAGCGAGTTGCAGTTTTCGTATTTAAAACACACACTGATAACTCAATAATAATTTTTCAGATCTCCGGGGGACCGGAAACATGGAAGTACTTTATACTCTCAGCCTCTAATTTATTTTACAACAATTATATTTCTCTCTCTTTTCGTACTTTGAATTCAGGAAAGAAAAAAAAAATTTCCTCAAATGCATTTTTTTCACATTGCATTGTATTAGTTTACTCTCATTTATATAAAATCCTGTTTTAAACTTATGCAAGAATTAAAAGAGGAAAAATTTATAATTTTCAATCTTGTGCAGATGATGAGGATGGCATGGAAATAACCATCCATCTTTACAAAATTCTAGTCGACATGTCTGTGGGTGGATGCTTGACTTGCCGTACGTTTAACATATGTAATGCTCGGCGGATCTATAATATAACCTAATCTCGAAATAGCGATTGTCCTTAGGAAGGAATTCGAACATTTACAAGGCAAAAATGACCTTCAAGTTATATTAGAAATATATATATATATATATATATATATATATATATATATATATATATATATATATATATATATATATATATATATATATATATATAAAGTTCCTCTAACCACTTGCGAGGTGATATTCATTCATTAGACCGAAAAAAATAAATCCTATCGTGGCGAGTGGTTGCCTGATTGCACGGTGCAAAGAATGTCATAATGCCTATCTTACTAAACTAAATAATTTTCAATGTAATTCTTACATGTTTCAAATTAGTTGATACTTTTAGTCCTAATTGTGCTTTAAATAAGAGTTATCGAAAATCTTTTTAAAGGAATTCTACGACTTTAAAAAATATATATTGTGTGATTTCAGATTACCTTTCTGAGGAGCAGACGACAAAAAGAAGTTTGTATTACATTTTCCATCTCAATTTTATTCTCTCATAGGTTTATTCATAGATTTCACTGGTGAAGCAACTAAAGCGAATCACATATTAATTTCAGGAAATTCATGAAATTATTATTTTGCCATTACATAATCCAATCTTAAGAGCAAACAAGCCAAACCAGCAGAGGACCGAAACGTTATCCCACTGGTTTGATGTGGGGGTGCCAGCTCAGGTATCGTCCTCTTCATCTGACCGCGGTTCAAAATTACGAGGTCCATCCCAAAATAGCCCTAATGTTGCTTTAAAACGCGACGTTAGTATTACTAAACTGAACTAAATTAAACTAACCTGCAATATTAATAATAATGTCATAAACTTATATTTATCCTTCTTAGTATTTCAGTTTCTGTAAAATTCGAGAAAAGTGATTAGAAAAAAAATTAAAACATGAAGATCTAAGGAAATACTTAAACAAAGTTTTTAGTTCATTGCAAAGTTCATTGCAATAATTTGTCATTTTGTACCTTATACGAGAAAAAAAATGCATGTAATATTTGCATTGCCATTAAGAAAAAAGCTATAATAACAGAGAAAGCTGAAAACCATAAGTAATTTTTAAAACTAAATCCCAATTCTTTTTTCTGTAATAGTTTTCGCTCGATTAATTTTTTTCCTAAATATATATAATTCTGTGTAAAGTGCAAGTTAATCAATTGTTTTAAAAACTGCTAAATGTTTGAAAAGTTGCTATTAATTTTTAAAGGATATATATCCAAAATTTCAAAATGTTCCTAATATAAATTTGCTTTCCATTTCAAGTATGCCCCTCCCCCTTTCCCAACACAATCATCGTTGCTAATTGTTGTAACATTTCTTGAAATAATAATAATAAAATTCATTGTAGCGACTCTTATCGTCTATTATTATACGAATAATGCTTCAATAACCAACAATACGAAACAGTGTCAACAAAGAAAACAACGAGGTTATCTCTTAGAGTTTTCTGTTGAAATTCATTTGTGATTTTGCAACTCGAGTTGTTCGTTGATTCTACTTTTCTTACTGCATATTGAAAGCTTTGATATGGATTTGTCAATGATTGTAGCTATTGCTGCGACTGTTTGGGGCACTTTGTTATTTCTTTATAATTTTCTGATGATGTTTCACTCGATCTGTATAATACCAGAACTCGGTGACATTGGACTCACTGCACTGGACATTAATGTCTTGAAACCACCAGAGCGCAAATTTATCCCCACTGTTCAGTCCGTAATGGTGTTTAAGATGTGTCAAGGACTGGGAATACCATTTAAACTGGCTGCTCCTACAGTGGAGAATGCACCGGAGGTTCACTCCGTCATGATTTTTAAAATGTGTGAGGGGCTTGGCTTGCCTGTCAAGCTAGTCTAAAAAAAAAAAAAAAAAAAAAAAAAAAAAATGTCACTCCGCATTGAGTTTTTTTCTGGTTTTGAACTGCTTATTGCATCAAGCGGAGTTCCTTTGGAATTAGTAACAAAATTTTCTAACTGCAAGCAACAATAGCATCCATACATTCAAACTCAAGCTATAGCCTCAATAACTATCTCCACGTCTATCATCTGCCTTCATTTCTTGGATCTGGAGCTTCTCTGCACTAACATCACTGCAGAAGAGGGACTCAAGAAAATGCTCTTTCCCGACATTGACTTTCATATAACGAATGTGACTATTAAAAACTAAATATCGCCTAAATTGAAGTGTTGTTATCTGATAGCGCACCATAACATCAGGTGCCAAAGGCTGCGTCCATCGTAAGATAATGAATGTCCACCATCTTGTCGAAAGATAATTGAAAAGCGGATGGCGCAGCAGTGCTGGGAGGGTTGGCGGGAGGGGAACGAGAGTAGCCCACCTCCACGTGGTGTTCCCCGGGCAACGATGCAATTCTTTTTGATAACTGCATCGGCAAAGAGGCTACTGAACAGTAGAGGGGAAAAAATTTATAAATTCGACACGAAATTAAAGTTTGATCTTATATGAGAAATAATAAACAAGCTTGTACTATGCTCCAAATATTACAGAGAAACAAAATTATCAGTGTGTTAAATTCTTGTTATATCATTTATTAGTTTATAAATAAAATCTTATTTCATTTTAATCAATTGATGAACTTTGCATTATTGAAACAAATATAGAGCTTTTTTATGTAACTCATACCCAAATTAAAACAACCAGCAGAAATAGAAATTTTTGGTTAGTCATTTTCCAACACTCCAGTACGAAGTTTCCTATACTTTAGTTTGTAAATAAAATTTTATTTAATTGTAATTCACTGATGGACGTTTCCATAATTGAAACAAATATACAGTTTGAAAATATAACTCATACCCAAATTAAAACAAACACCAGAAATAGCAATTTTCGGTTAGTCATTTTCCAACACTCCAGTACAAATTTCCTCAATATTGTTACAAAATTTTTCTTCTACAACGAATACCGCTAATCAATTACAATAATGTAACGCATTTAATTGCTATAGTTCAGCAGCTTTCTTGCTGTCTAATCCTCCAAGACCTCTACGTGTAGGCGACTCCGACTCTCACCACACACCGCATCTTTTTACGATCCACACGACGACTTCTTCAGCTTCAGATTGCCCATCTTTTATAGTTCCGGGAGGCGGGGCTAGAATCTTCAGACCAATCAGGGCGTACCTGGCTGTATCTCGGGTCTTAGTGGATGGATCGTGAAAGTTCTCGAACTTTCCAGCAGTATCCATTTAGTCGCCAAACTCGCGAAATGATTGCCAAGTTAATCGCCAACCTCTGAGTTCATTGACACGGCACCCGCTCAGCACACACAGGACAGATCGTACAACGGTCTTTCTTAGGATGACACTAGTCGTCTTGCTGGGAAGCAAAATTATAGGTTTGTAACAATATTGTTTGCATGCTTTAGTCAAATGTGCGTTAATCGTATTTAAATCTGAATTCATTTCAGCCCAGTCAAAAATTTTTGTATTTTTCTATGGAGATCTAAGTTTGGAGAGATACATGCGAACAGAGAAGAATATTCTCTAGAAAAATCACATATATGCAGTAGTCACTCCCAAGTGTATTTCTTCCTTTGTGTTTCATATGCCTGGCACAGTATTGTGAGGTATGGCTCTTGCGCCACTAAACCTCATAATCCAATACAATCCTCTGTGTTTCCAAAATATTTTAATACACTTCTGAGTAGCACTTGATAAAATTCCTAAGCTCGTAAGAAGTTAAGTGTACTTACTTTTTTCTCAGTCCTTTTTGATCCTATCATGTGATGACACTTAGAAGAATGTACTTTTCATGTTTCTATAAATTCTGCCAATATTATTGAAATCAATCCGATCCATCCTTATAAGAATGAAATTAACAAGAGAAAGAAATTTTCAGTAGTCTTCATCTTTGGTTTGTATTTTGTAGCTCACTTTTAATATTGAATTTTGTTCAGCTTGGTTATTCCTCTGAATTTTGCATATTTTATATACTTGTCGCATGCAACTAATCCGGATATTGTTTTGAAGTATATATTTATAATTCTAATCTGTCATTCACTTTCGTACATATCAAACCAGAAAAGTAAATATTTGCTTGTCTTGATATATATGACTTATGTTCGTTGTGTTTTTTGACAAAGCTTATTACAATGCACTAATTTTCATTCAGCAAATCTGAGTTTTGTAGTAAGGCACCTTATTTTTAAAAATCTATGCCCTTCAATATTTCAGATTTGAATTTGTCATTGATGAAAATTAGAGATGTCATTCAACGTATCCATGTTTTATCTAAAATTCAAAATAAAATTTAAATATCCAAATCTGAGCTAGACAACAATTTAAAACGTTGCCAGACTAATAACCGTTATAACGTAATTATATATAAATGCCATGTATATAATAAACGCTATAACATAATTATTAATTTTATTATAGCATGCGTGAAGTAAATAAAATGAAGAAATTATGTAAACAAATATCGTGATAGTTCTCCGCATCAGCCTAAAAACATCAAAACATGAATCATTATTATAAACAAAGTAAAACGTTTTTATTTTGTGTTTGACCAAAGATTGCAAGTATATAGAATCTAACTAATTTACAAACAAAGCTTTAGCAATCTATCTTGCTAAATGATAAGCTCGCAATTCCAGGAAAACATCTTCTGTTGTTAACAAATCGTTTTTCTTTTGAACCATGTAGAAAATCTGGTATTGATTCATTGACTGATTTTAGCTGATGACGATTTTAAATACAAAAAGTTTAGAAAAATAATAAAATAGGGAATGAAATAAAAAATTATTTTAAAAGTTTAGTTAAAATAATTTTTTATTCCACTCAAGTATAATTGCAATAGTAGCTGATTATTCTTCACAGCCTTTATACAACAATTTTTCAAATGTAGTCTCTAATCTTTAAACTCCGATTCTTACTAAGTCACACGAAAATATATGAATGACTGGACCGAAGCAAACATCAATATTAGCGGATCTGTAGTTGAGACTTAATAACCATCATCAGCCACCGTACAACCCTTTTCTTGGGAAGTACGTCCAGTCATCGATGGGAAGCAGCCGACTCCCATCTTTTCCAGTACCTATCAGCATAGTGAGAACCAACCACAATACTGGAAGCTTCTCATCCTCAATCAGGAGGTGCTCCTCATTTGAAGTTTTCAAATGTAACCGTTGATTTACAAATAAGTTATTGATATAGCAAACATACAAAGCATCAGTAATTCATCCTAATTTTTTGCGTTTAAATTTAATTGCAATTCTTAAACTAATTCCCTATTGGAGTCCACACATTTGTAAGATTTAGAATCGTAGATGAACAAAAAATACTAATGATAAGAACAAAATCGTAGATGAACAAATGCTATCTCATATAAAAGTGACGCACACATTCGCTTGCACAACCCTTTTTTACAAAAGGGATCTTTCACACATCTCATAGATAGAACATAAGAAAGAGAACAACCGTGCCCGAACCAGGACTCGGACCCGGGATACCCAGATCACGGGGAAGACGCACTTCCCGTAGGTCAGGTTGCTGGCAGAGTAAATGTCATAATTTTAAGAACTGCATTTAACATCCGAAAAATCGATTTTAAACTAATTTTGTTATTGAATTTTAACATTTTTTTTTAATTAACTAACATTTACTAAAAATAAAATATAAAAAAGTATCTTATTTATTAATTAGCACAAGAAAAAGAGTAAGGGTATTTCGCTTTCGAAATAAGCGAATTATTTAAAAAACGAAACTTAATATTTCATTTACGGAAGAAAAGTCCTCATAATAATTTTTTAAACATAAGAAAACCAAGATATGTCACCTGATGAAAATGTAAAAAAAATCCCTGGTTTTTGTCTTTTACAAAGTTTTTAACTAGGGCTTCATCTCATTCGAAGATAGACATATAATCCCATATTTCATTTCAGCTCGCGACTGCCATTTTTAAAAAATTATTTCTTCTTTTTCCTTCCATGCGTCGCAATTACCAAAGGAAATTATTCTTCCTTTTTGTGTTTCAAATTATCCGAAACTTTTTTCTTTTCTTTCCTATCCGCTGCTATGCAACGGTTTAAAGATTTCCTCAAGGAAATGGCGTTAGTAGCATAAAAGGATAAGCCATCTTTCTACATATATACATATATATAAATCTACATTCAATTACTTTTTTCAATATAAGGTTTCTTTTACAAAGATTGTCCCAGTGCTTTACTCTGGAAGGAAACTAAAACTTTTTTATGAAAATAATTTTTTTTTCTCTCAAGACGGACGCCTTTCTTTAAATTAGTGAAATATGTATTAATGTCTGTGGTTTTCCGTTTTCTCGTTCTGATATCTCAATTTTTCTAGAAATAAATTAGAATTGTATTATATATATATTTTTTATTTGTGTGATAAAAGAAAGTTCATTGTGAACGTATCTTTTAATTTTGTTCATTAAAATAGGAGAAATTTCTAGGCATTTGTAAATTTAGAATTCTAATTTCATTGTAATTTTGGAAGGAATAAAAAGAATCTCTTCGAAATCCATTTTCAGATAAGGTTTCAATTTTCTTTTTAAATAGTTAAATAAAAATATTAATACCAGAAGCTTGTCATTTTTAAGCAAAAACATTATATATATATATATATATATATATATATATATGTTACAGTTAAAGTATATAATGCAGTTATTACATAGAATGCATATAATACCTAGTTATTCTATAAATTAACTAATGAGAGACAGTTAAAGTGTAAAATAAACAATTTATCTAAAATGAAATTAAACTAATGATAGACAATTAAAATGAAAAAGAAGCAATTTATCTAATTTCAGCAGCGTATAAATGGTATTTATGGAAACTTACCATAAAAACATTTGTTACAACAAGGATTACAAAAATGACACTTGGAATTACAAAGAACATTATTTCTAAAACAAAAACATTTTTTGTTGACACACTGGGTTTTGCACGAACATTTTTTAAATCCCTGACCAGTACCTAAACTTTGAGTTGTAGCAATCGACCGGAGCGATATTTCTACATCCGGTACTTCTTTGATTTTAATTAATTTTTGTTCGCAGACACTGAACTGGGATCGGGAATATAATTGTTTCTTGTTATATAGATTATTTTACACTTTAACGGGCTGAAGATCGTTATTCTATGAAATAACTAGTTAAACCATGAAATACACGGACACGATCAGTTATTTCATGGAATAACTAGGTATTCTATAAAATAACGGATTTCATACTTTAACGGTAACATATATATAAATTTAATAGATTATTATAGCGCGCATACACACACACATATACGCATATATAGATTACTAAAAATTTCTAAGTTACCTTACACATTATAATGTCTAATAAATGTGTCCAGAAAGTTTTATTAATGTATTTGTTAAAAATTCTACAAAATGTTTGATCAGATTAAAAAATGAAACTAAAGTACATTGCTATTTTTCAAAAGAATATAAAAAAATAGGTATTTTTGCTTGAATTTTAATAATGAAATTTAAATTATCAGTTCGGTATGTACATAAATAATTAAAGCGTTTTGTATTGCATGTCAATGATAAAACTTTCATTGTAAATTATGCATACAAATATTTTTAAAGATTTATTTTAATTAGAGAAAATATTGAATGATGATATAACTATTATCATTAAAGGTAATAATTTATATTTTAATTTAAATCAATTATTAATTTAACCTGACTACATTTTTGAATTTTTTTGTTGAGGACTCAGAAATGTTTCTAAATTAATAATTGATTCAAGTTTTAATCAAAATTTCTATAAAAAAACTCTTCTCTAATTGCACATTTTGACTATTTAAATTATAATTGAGCTATATAACATAACTTTATGCTCAATATTTAGATTTAGCAGATATCTGCAGTTATTTAGCAGATGCAGTTATTTAGATTGAGCAGATGCAGTTATTAGATTTAGCAGATGCAGTTATTAGATTAGATTAGCAGATGCAGTTATTAGATTAGATTAGCAGATGCAGTTCTTTAGATTTAGTGGTTCTCTGAGAAATACAATGACAGACCCATTTACTTTTATTATTGGCTATGATAAAAGACAACTTCGGCGCAATGCCACAATGAATTTTATTCTTCATTTTATTTTATAAAACTTTTTGTGCCCAATATATGCATTTCTCTAAGATCTTAGATAATGTTAAAGTGGACAGCTTATTCGCCTAGTTTGTTGACTTTTAAAAAATTAATATGAATTTATTATTTTTTTTAGATATCACCTTGTTATATGGTAAGACAAAAAAATTTGAATTTCATTGAAGCAGCCTATCACAGATTATTGTGTATGATAGTTAAATAGTGTATATATTACCAAAATAAAAGGGAAAACGAAAATCCTTTTTTTTCATAAAGTTAATGCTCTAAACAGGCAATTCATTTTTCTTAATTTTAACACGTCAAAAGCATACTATTGAGACTATTGAGTATTTTAATGGATATGTTTGAATTTCCTCATATAAAACATGATTGTAGATTAAGAATCAAATTAAACATTTTTCAAAATAAAGTTGGGAATTGCACAGAAATGAAAGAGTGATATGAATAAAAAGGTAATTTTAGAGCTTCAGGAGATATGAAAATGAAATTGTAGCTTCTAGTGAGAAAAAAAATGCTGTTGTATGTTAGATGTCATGATTATAATGTGATATGACTTGACTTGAATTCTCATGCAAGGTTCATATATAGAGAACAACTAAGACTATTAAAATAAATTTGCTTACATGTTTGTTCTTGAATAGTTCGGATGCAAATTTTGCTCGCTGTGGCTAAAAGTTATTCAGTTTAGATCCAATTTCATTCATTAGAGCTTGATTCCAAAAGAAAAAAAAACTGTTTATGAATATGCTATTGCGCTGTTTCAGAAACAATGGACTACTCACTCCGTTCAACTTATCATCAAAACTGGTATTGTTTCAGATACCTGTTCGATGACAAGTTGTACCACATCCGTACTACTCCAAATAAGTTGCATACACCACATGGTGACTACATCAAAAGACTAAAAGAGTTTCAAGCTAGTATCCCTACTGTGTCAATTGGCATGGTTACCACGATTGCATAACATACATAGCCATAGTCACGATATCTTTCAATCGTTATAGCTCTTTTTTTACAAGAAAATAAACATTCTACAGCTTGCGGTAATTTCAATGATATGCGTGTTATGCAAGCAACAAACTATAAATAGGGAAACTTCTCTAGTACAGACATGTGGTTCTTCGAAACACAATGCACTGAATTTCAACTCTTTCTGAATTCTAATTCACCGAATTCAATCTATTTCGATCAACTTCATGAAAAGTTTAAGATGATTCTGACACATTTATTTTTGTATATTAATTATAAAACCTATCTCACAAGTATATAAATTTACAACATATTCCTAGTTTGTTTGTTTTTTAATTTCCTATCTTTTAAGCTTTATTTTTTAATTTAGTTAGAAAATTATGCCCCAATAGAATACAGTGACAATAGATAGCATTGAATTAAAAAAAAAATTTAACAAAATTCTAATCGAACTAAATTACATAGATTAGAAAACTTTGAACTGTGCTATTGAATTTTCTCCTCGAACTTTAAAATAATTGTAAACAATTGTTTAAAAAAATCAATGAAAACGGAGAACAGTATTTAGTCATTTCTTTCTAGTCTGTTATTCAAAAATAAATAAATAAAAGTGAAGATAAAAACGCTATCGCTCGAGAAATGCGTCAAAAACTCGATGAAGAAATTTTTTTATTTATTGATTGAGTTCACACTATCACTGAGAGCTATTTATTTACTTTTTTGGAGTCCCTCGTTCTTTTGTCAAAAAATAAACATCTCGCGACAGAAGAATTTAATCTCGAAAGTAGAGAGAATTCAATTTCCTGTTGCCACCGGCCCTGTAGTAATCCATCATTCTGCTTCTCTGAATAAGTACAAAAAGAAGATGATATGATACATCTTGTCTGATGTGAAATTGCTCCCAAAGACTTTACAGTATAGGAAAAGCAATTAAATTCACATCAAAGTTTTTTAAGATCTTATTTTAATTCGAAATGAATCTTTAAACCTTTTATTTTTTATCTTCATAAACGTTTGCGTAATATTATTACTATACTCATGTATATATGAAATAGTTTAATCGTCTTAAACAATATCACTCGGAACTTAGAAACGATAGACAAAAGAGTCTTTTAATATTAGTACCGACTTACAAAAACACTTTTCCCAAAATACAAATTATTAATTTATATCAATACAGAATCATTTTATATGTGAGTCACTTAAATTGTAAATGAAATTTAATACATAATTTGGAGTCAGCAATCAAGGGATGCATCATTAGAAAAGGGTACAACTGTTTTGAATGATTCTTAGAATTATTAAAGGAATTTAGTGAGGTTGAGATTTTTTCTTACAATATAGATTTCAAATAAGCAGAATTTTAATTCATAAAATTTTAATCATAAAATTGTAATTAAGATGTACGCACACACTTGAAGATTTTTTTTTTAATTTTAACTTTAAAAATCCATTTTTTTCACAGTAGGTTATTAATATATGTTTAAACTCATTTCAGTGAGAAAAACCCATATTACACTAATTATTAATTAATTAAATAATATTTAATGAGCTAATTAGCATACTTTTTGAAACATGTTATCTTAAATTCTAATTTGTACAGACACACAATTCTAGTTAGAAATGATGCCTAATATTAGTCTTCATGCTGTCTGCCTCAAACAAGTTATAAAAATGTATAGTTTTTTTAAAACAATTTTTTTCATCAACGGTGAATAGAAAAAGCGAGATTTTTTCTGTAATTTTAACTTTTAAACAGCTATTAAAAAATTATTTCTATAAATACAACTTTGATTGAGGCACAAAACATTTGTTATTTCATACAGATTATTCTGATATATAAATATCTGTATTTGCTTAATTTCTTATTGAGTTATGATTGTTTGAATGAAGCAACATAGTGGAAAAATATCACTCTTCATAAAATGAGTTTTAAAAACACCGTAACTAGAGTTTTTAATGAAAGCACCTCAAGAAAAATAATTATAACTCGAGAAATATATCGAATATTGACAACATCTTGGTATCGTTTGAAAGCTAAAGAATCAGAGAACATTATTAAGCAATAAAAAAATATTCAATATTTTGAACGATTTTCGAAGTTTCAAGTGTGTACATACACCTTAAAAATTGAATTTTATTTAAATATGCTATTGTGTTTTAGATATGTTATAATTACATTCAGGATATGTTTCTGAAAAAAATGATATATAATATTTTTTTCAACATTGTTAACATTAACTGTTTCTGATCGTGGTTAAAAATCCTATAAATCTCAAAACAAGGTCTTTCTCAGGATAATCCGATGTTTTTCCAAAGATGAAGGGGAAAACGTCTGTATTATTAACAATCAGAATACGTAAAAATGTTAAGAATTTACGCCCTAGTGGCAGTGAAAGTAAGTTTTCTTTTAAATGTATTCTTTCTTCTAAACTGAGTCAAGAAAATAAAAATTAATTAAAGCACATTTTCAAAGTTGTCTTGAGGTTTTTTCTGCGGTCAGGATTACAATATGTGCATGAAGGGAAAATAATTCAAAATACATTATACTTAAAAAAATGCGAATTAATAAATGATTTGAAATTTGAATTTCAATAAAGGAAACAAGAAGAAACAGAAACTTTAAATAATGTTTTCAGTATTTATAATAATGATGGCTATTTAACTACATGGTATGAATTAAATACCTGTATTTAATGTATAAGTTACAAATGCTAATTTTTTTATGAAAAAATGTAAGATTCTTTCATAAATGTAAAATGTAGTATTCTTTTTTTGACTTTCCATATAGGGTTGTGTGTAAATAAGTTTACTTATAGAATGTAGCCAATGGCGATTTTATTTGTTTGTTATGTATTTGAATGCCCTTTATTGTTATCAATTAATATATTTTAAAAGCTTTTCAATTCCATTTTCTCCTTATAGTTTGATATAATAGTTTCTTAAAAATCAATTGGTACTTCATATCCAATTCACTCATTAAACCAGTGTCTTAGTGTCTTGAAATGTATTTTTAATAAAGACAGTTTAATTGTGAAATTTATACTTCAACTTCATTATCCTTTTTTTAAAAGAGTTTTATATCATATTCATAATGGCAAAATATAAGAATAGTACTTAAAAATTTTAATAGGAAAATTAGGAAAATCATAACGCTCGTTTAAATGAGTAAAAGAAAAACAAAAAATACATATTACATTTTATATGGACTTCTGTGACAACAATTAGATTAAATAAATGCACAATTCAATTAAAAAATATTTCTACATTTGATGTTTTTTTTCTTTTAAAACCAGACGACAACGAAGATTCAGAAAAAGAAAATTGCATTACTAAAATTATTTTTGTCTTAAAGACAAAATATTAGATACATTTTTATATAGTACACATTTTGCTAGATACAAATTTTAGTATATTGTTTCTAGCATTCATAAAATTTAAATATTTTAAATTTTAATTTTAATAAAAGATATACAAGAGAATTCATAGTTCTTCGAATATCAAAGAAATATATTGGAATGCATACATTTCAATATACTAAGCATTCATGTATATCAAAGAAATTGATAGAGTGCCTTTCTCAGCAATTCCCTAAACAACATACTTCGGATTTGAAACAATGTTGGATATTATTATTCGGCACTATTTTTCCTTTCACTTTCAGCCTTTTTCGCCTCATTGAACATAACGATTTCTCACTGATTCTCAGTTCTTTTTCGGCTCTTAACTTCAAATGGATCATTACACAACCTTGCGAAACTTTTTGGCCATTCCAAACGTCATTTGATAAAACTATCACGAGACGTAGCAATTTTATGCCATTATCACTCGACGTCGATATATTATAGGAAGTGCAAGATGTAGATAGACAGCAAAGAACCTTAGTGTCAAAAATTCATCTGTAATATTTCACCATGCGCTGAAAATAAATGTAATTTTTAAATAGCGCATTATTTAAATGTATAACGTATCTTGAGGAACTTTTTAAAATTGATTGCACATGTGTTCGTAATAAAGCAAGCCGTTATCTTTTGTAACTTTGTTCTCCATCAAATACAATACCCAAATACTAAAAAAAGACATCCATTATTTTAAACAGTGTGAAAACGAATAATATTTGCAGTGAAAATGTATGCTTTCTTAAGTTTGTTCTCCACCAAGTACAATACTCAAATATTAAAAAAGACATCCATTATTTTAAATAGTCTGAAGACGAATAATATTTGCATTGAAAATGTATGCTTTTGTAACTTTATTCTCCATCAAGTACAATACACAAATACCAAAAAAGACATTCATTATTTTAAACAGTGTGAAGAAAAATAATATTTGCAGTGAAAATGTATGCTTTTGTAACTTTGTTCTCCATCAAGTACAATACCCAAATACTAAAAAATACACCCATTATATTAAACAGTCTGAAGGCCGAATAATATTTGCAGTAAAAATGTATGCACGTTAATACTTGATATACGGAGGAAAGATGTAATGTTGTTTTAATTGCCTTCAGAAAGTATAAACTGAATGATTATATTATTCTTTAAAAAAATCATGTCTGAATTTTTTTTTTTTTTTTTGACAACAGCACAAATTGATGAATTCTTTGAAAATTACAATTTTAAATTATTTTCTCATTAATACCATTTTTAAAAACTGTTAAGGGCATAGTATTTTAAGAAATTGTTTTAGCCCATTTCTAAAGGACTAGGAAACAAATATCTTCACATAACTATTTACTAGTAATGCATTTGAAATTAATGTCAATCAATATTTTGAAATTAAAAATACATAATTCTGAAGTTAGTACTAGATGAATCGCATATTTAACAAAACAGCATTAAAAGTATTGTTAAAAAATACTGTAGAGCAGGAACTAGAGAAAAAAGAAATATGCATCACGCAAGAAAGTTTTAAATGTTGCACACACAAATTATAATATATTGTGGAAAATGTATTCTCCAGTTTTGAACATTCTTAAGATATTCAGTTGTTCCGCCCGTCAAAAAGTTATGAGTGACAAGATCCTTTTCTGCTCGCAGGGTAGTCTTACGTCAAAGATTTTAAGGTAGTGAATGTAAAGAAGGATATAATAGATTTTCTACTTTGCGGAAACCATTACGACAGATCCATCATTATTTCAGTTTATGCATTTAATAGATATGAGTTTACATAATACATTTAAGCATTGAGGAATACTATGAATGAAATCGATGAAAAATCTTACTATAATAAAAGTTTGGTTTAATTTGGTTTGTTGAGTTTGTCAGTTTTGGTTAGTTACCCCTGCGTTTGAGGTTAAACGGGCTTTCTTAGCACAAATCCTGTAGTTTTAACCATGACCAGATGATGAAGGTAAAACTTAAGCTGATATTGAATGCTTAAATTTCCATCCTACAGGAATTTGAAAACTTTAAGCTTTGACCTCTAATTTAATGATGCCACGCTGCTTCATTGGAATTTTAGTGAGGTGTTAAACCTGGATTTGATGCAGAAGCAGATATTTTGCCCTCTTTACGATTCTTCGTATATTTAAGTAAAATAAAAGAAAAAAACTATTCTATTTTTAAATATCAGAATTTTATAGTCAATCAAATTTTTTAAAATGATCTTCAAAATTCGAAGGTACTCTTTTAGGTATTAACACAGTTGCATAGTTCAATTACTGTTACACAACCGGCGTCTTATTTTCTTCATTTGTAATTTCATATAGCAGTGTTTTTGCTTTTGTTTTACAAAAAAAAAATAATTTAGCAAATATATATAATTTTCAACAGGATCTTCAAATTCTGATATTTCGTTTTTAGATAATTTATATACTTTGTGACATATTTTCTGATAAGTAAGATTAATTTTAGTTAAAATGTCCTTCTGCAGTGCTTTAAAAAATTTTTAAATTTATAATCAATAATTTCTATTATTATAATTCAGCTTTCGAAATTTCGGCTTATTATAAATTTAATTTCGACTAAAGAAAAAAAGCAGTAAGAAAATCAGCTGCAGGCAGTTGAAAATATTTGCTCAGTTAAATTAATGAAAGAAACATTATATATATATATATTATATATATATATATATATATATATATATATATATATATATATATATATATATATATATATATATATATTTGTTGAATTGTAAAAATGTCAATTGTTTTCCTTTTTAGAAAATGCTACAAAAGCAGTGACATTAAAGGGAGCCATACCGCTGCATGTATAAATTTAACCTCACAGATTATAAAATCTTTAAGAAGTATTTTTTTTTTCTCAAGAAATATAAGAAAATAATTAAATAGAAGGGAACATTTCCAGCTAATAGGCAATCCAAGCTTATATTTTTTTTAAAAAAAAAAGAACGGTATTATAGTTTGAAGGATTATTTTAAAATGCGATTTAAAAATGATTTTCGAAATGTTCTATATATTATTTTTATTTTGAATAATATCTTTTAGTAGAAAGAAAAAGATATATAAAAAGACAGGGCGTTCTTGTTATTCATAAACTTCTGTTGCTCTTGTTTATAATCATTTACTCAAATGCAATTGAATAATGTAAGAAGACAATGAAAATATAATAAATCACACGAATATTACTTTTATTGCACAAGAATTATAAGGAAGTACTTTTTCATTTATTTACGACAATAAATATGATACTATATTCTTTATTACAATTTTTCACTAATTATCCTTCAATTTATTTTATATCTTAGCTTTAGAATCGCGAAAGAGACATTTGCTGTTGGAAAATTTGACAATGTCATTGGAAGAGAAGATTGATTGTCATTTGTTACTGCACAAGCGCAATGAAAAAATTGTATGGAATCGCAGTTTCCGTTAGGAATCTACTATTCACCCTGATTTTATCCAGTTAACTTAAAGATCTCAAACGAATGACATTAGAGTACATATAGGCCACTCTTTCATGTTTAAAATAATAGAAAACTTGTAGTATTGATGCCGAAACGTGAACTAAAGAAATTTTCGATGAATAATGATGGAAAGAATTTCTTTTTTAAACATTTGAAAGTCTGCTTAACAAATTGTGAAAAAAATACCAGCGCATGCAAAATAATAAATATATTATTTTTAAATAAGTTTTAAAAAAGTAAATAATTAAGTTGAAATAACACGTGGAAAGAAAAAATTGGGAGCAGTTAGAAATCGTGAATTAGTTTTCTAATGCATCAACATTCTTGTGAAAGTTTGAGAGCCAAATGGAATTACAATCTCATGTGTTATACATATATATATATATCAGTAAGTATCAGTAAATATATATAGACACCAAGGGAGCGTCTCTTGTTTTTGTAGCGCCAGTTAGGGCCAAGAGTACGTCGTAGCTACTCACGCATCACATTCGCTTGCACAACCCCTTTTTACAGGGGGACACATTCACACATCACAAAGCTAAAGAACAACCATGCCCGAACCGAGACTCGAACCCAGGACGCCCAGATCACTTGAAAGAAGCGCTACCCCTATGCCAGGGCGTCGGAAAAAGTTAAATATGATACTACTAATTGATTGAGTGGTGAAAAGTACTATATAGCAAAAAGTACTAATAAGCAAGTCAAGGACAACTATATTAAATTATGAGTATCGTGCTAGCGTTAAAAAGAATTATAAAAATAATGAGAATAAATGGAACCAATATTTATTAAAGCAGTTAAAGCAGACCATTCAAACAAAAATACATCTCAATCACGATTATTATAAAACTCACTGAAGATTTTAACACCACCAGTGTCGAATCACCTCAAACAACAAACAAGTTCTTCATATTTTTGTTCTTAAGAAACTCGATTGGAATGCATAAAATAAAATAAATGATTATTATTAATTTTTTTCACACGAATTTCAGATTTTAAGACATTTTTTAAAGTTACAGAAGCGTATATTTTATGAACTAAACTCAGTAGTACGACAGCCCATGTGGGCTCTGGCCTACAGTGCCCATATCTGCTTTCTTGATCGATGGCCCGGGGTGCAAGGCATATGTCCCGGTTAGGTGATCACCCAAACGGGGTGCCATATATTTTATAAAAAAATAAAATATATATAAAAAAATGAGTTTTATGGTCCTTTTTGTAATTTTTTTTAATTTTTCGCATACTTAAAAAAATGGCGAGGGTAGTCTCCCAAAACCTTTCTCGAATACTAACTAAAAACCTTTTCTTACCAGAGATCGCTTTACATGGCACTAGTGCACGATAATTTTGAAATATTAATTTTTCACGTGAATTTAGCCTTTTTACTGGTCCTATAGCGTCATCTTTGACAACTTAGGACCTCTTTTTTGGAACTTAATTCCTGGCATGCGGTTAATTGTATTCAAAAATCGAATAATTCTTTAGATGCGTTTTTTTTTTCAATCGATTCAAACAAAGATTTCACACAAAACTGCAATTGTTGTGGCAAAATTTTAAATCTAATTTGATATATTTAAGTCATTACGTTTTTGAGCTATCGCATTTACGTTTTTCTGAAAGTATAGATTGACTGTCAGCCAATCCGTGGTCAGTTTTGGCACAAAATTCGACAGACGTCTACACTATTGATGCTAAATCTGCGCACTGAATCTCATCTATTCATCACTCTTCGTTTTGTAGTTAATGTTTTAACTTGTATTTGAACATCTGGAAAAATGGATTTGCTCTTAAGAAATTTTCTCAAAATTTGATAGGCTGCACATTTTGTGTAAAGACCATAAACCAAATTTCAATAGTCTAGATTAAAGCATTGTTGAGTTATCTTTGTCACAGACAGACAGACTAGCATTTTCTAAAATATATATTTTTCTATCTCAGAGAGGTCTAAAACATGAAAATTCGCCAAAATCTCGAGTTGGAATTTTTTGTCGATTACTGTGCTTTCTCTCTACTATATATATGAGAAAGTAAAAAATGTTTCCAATGTTATATAAATGTCTCACTGTTATATTCTCTATAAGAATAGAAAGAACATATCTGCTCTAGAATGCAAAATAGCATTTGGAAAAAAAAAAAGGATGTAACACATGCTGATTTTGATGTATAAAGCTGGAAAAGGAAAAAAAAAATCAGGTACTTTCTTAATTATAGATTTTTCACAACTAAAAGGACTATCTTCCAGTTACATAAACTTCGTATAGAGAATTACTTGAGTAATTAGTACATATTACAAATTACTCTAGTAACTTTTGAAAAATATTCTTTCAGCGGCCATTTCCTAATATTTTTATATTTTCTGTGAATAAGGAAGTGAGAAGAAATTAAAGTCTCATTGTTAAGCTAAAGGTTGATTTAACGAATAAAAGCAGAGAATGCATTTGAATATCAAAGGAATCTTGAAAACTTGTTGAAAAGCGTACTTAACAAACCATTAATAAGAAATGTGTTTGAAAGTATGCCAACAGCATTCCAAATAGCTGTCTTTCTTTTTCTCTCTTTAAGGGATTATAGATTTGGTGCAAAATTATAAGTTCCAAATAAAGTAAACAATGAACTGAAATACAAGAAAATCCCAAATTCAATGGCATTTCAGGAATTTGCATTTTACAGTATTTCAAGTTTCTACATCCGTTTCGAAGAGTATAATTAAAGTCCCGGAAACAATTCATTCCCATTTTCAGCTTCAAACACAAAAGTAGAAATGAGCATTTGATCCATTTCCAAATCACATATTTTGAAGTGAACACGTCTCCAGGAAATAGAGATTATGCAAAAGAGGGTCTTTTCAAATGGAGAAAAGAAGGAAAAAAAAGTTCTCAAGCTATTCTAGGGTCCCCAGTTTGTGCACGCATTGTTCTCCAACAACGTGCATTTCATCGCAGTATCTGAATAAATATCGTTGCTTCAGCATTCAAAGCAAGCACAACTTCTGAGAAAAACAATAGGAGTGTTTAGGGATTCAGCACTACATCCATCATTTTCCCTTCATCCTACGAAAAGCCAAATCCTGCAAATTTTTTCTTCCGAGGTTTTTTTAAAGAAAAGCATTTTTCAGCCTTTATTATCTTTAAATTTGTATTAGGATGTCATATTTGTATAACAGAACATAGATCGCTTCGTACAAAAAAGCGTATATTCTTCTGCAGTATTGAGCTTAAGGAGAGAATATTTCATGCAATTTTTTTTTTTTATGTAACACCTAGAAGGTTTATTTTTGGCCTTCATATCCCATACTATGTATATTTCAGTCTAAATAAATGGATATTTATTGCATTAAGTCACGTTTTACTTTGCTAAATTCAGACAAAAATATCATTAGAATTCGCAAATAAAATGTGACAGGAATTTCATAAATAAGAATTGGACCAATAATGTCTTTTTTTAAAAATAAAATTTTTTTTCTGATTTTTTTAAAAATTTTTACATTATTAAAAAAATTAGAATATTTTTATAATATTATACGTTTACAGAGTTTTCCCCTTTAACGTCAATAGAAAAGTAAAGATGAATTTGTAAAATTCGTCTATGTGCTTTGCAAAACAATTAATTTTATTCACATTTTTACAGTCGATAAGCAAATTTAAATACAATTGGCAAACTTTTATCATTTATTTGCTTCAATATATATGTTATCCCATAAAACAATAAAGACACATTTTTTTTTTTTTAGATTCCTTCATATGCAATCTAATTTTTTGCCCCAAATAAAATGGTATTTGAAAACCCACATAAAATATACTATAAAATGGAGGAAAATCCGACCAGTGAGTGTACGGTGAAAAGTCTGGAAAGCATAATAACTGATAATAATATTATATTCTACAAGAAACACAGGTAACAAACCATAGACAAAACGCGTGCAAACTGTAAATGTTCATTTAACACCCGCAATAGCACAAAGTGCCTAAAAATATATACGATCCACTCTACTATTGATTTCAACTCTGTTTCGCCGATTTTTATAGTCCTGATGATAGAAGCTTCTAGATGGATACCGTATCTTCACTCCAAATGGAAATATCGTCAAATTTCAAGTAGCGTCGGGAGCTTTCATTTTTGTTGGCAATGTCTTCAAATACGTTGATTCGACATATCTTCAGCAGTCGTTTATATCTCTATAAAACGTCTTTAGTATGAAACTAAAATAAGTTCAGATTCGTAACGATACTATTATGGAAACTGTATAAAAGTTTAATCAAGAATAAATGGATTATTAATGGTAACGGAATTTGATTTCTAAGAATTTATGGTACCTTATATTTCTTCATCTTTTTAGGAGATGATTCTGAATGCTAAAAGGTCTAATTCTAGAAGGGTGAAATTCAAAAGAAACTAAGAGAAAACTAAAGCCAGGTTTGTTTTCGGTTTTTACATTCAGTTACATGTAAGTTTTTAAATCTTAAAAAATGACTTTATTGAAATCAATAATGTCTGAATTTTTGAAACAATAATAATGAATAGTGTAATAATGAAGAGTGTTATTACAGAGATAAATAATTAGAATTATTGCCAAAAAAACTCACCATCATTGAACCAATCAAAAGCATGCAAAAATTATTGGTTTTTATATTATGCAAAAGATAAAAACAAAAATTATCACTTCAACGTTTAACAATAATTTTTTCCCCTTCAAAATAATTAAACAGGACTCTTTAAAGTTGGGTATATGCTGAATATTACGGTTCTGTTTAAACATTGCTGCATTTTTTTTTAATACTTGTGAGGAAAATTTTCAAAAAGTCATCAATCCCAACGTTGTGATTTTTTTATCTATAAAAATAAAATCATATAATAAAATAAGAATGCTAGACTGTCCTTTTCCGCCTCTATTATTTTGAAAGAAATTTATACTTTCTGTATAAAATGAATAAGCATTTGACGCTTCGAGATTTTAAAAATCTTTAAACAGAGGAGATTTAGCTCTTCAGTAAAGTGTATTTTGATGAAATTGACGCATAATATTTTTGAAACATGTTCAGTGAGGTTTCGAAAAAAAAAATCTCTTCCAAGATAATACTTTTGAGAAAACATATTTGAAAATGGTAATTTACTATTCTTAGAATTTTTTTTAAAATTTCAGTATTACCAGCAATCGGTATAAACCGCGCAACGAAATGACGGTTCACTCTCAGTTGCTATTCAAGTTGATACTACAGTCAAAGATGAAGCAAGTGTATCAGAATCAATTGATTTTACAAGTTTTAAATTCTAAAAACCAACTAAACGAAGAAAAATGCGATCATTCTCAAATTAGTACTTTCTTTCAAGTTCTTTTGGATTGTGCTGTTCGTTAGTAAATTTTAAAATGTATTAATATACTTGAAACTCATCAGATTCTCAATCAAGAATGTAAGAAAAGACATAATTATGCATTTCATAGTTTTCGACATACTGTAAATTCGTATTATTATTGATAAAAAGCATATTTCTAATAACGAACATACTGTAATTTTCTAAAGCAATAACCAAGCGTTTTAAATTAGTAATTTTTTTTGGAGCTTTTCACCTCAGGTATCTCTAAAAATGGCCGTTGCCTACTTAGCTAAATTTATTTCATTATTTTTTTAATAGTCTTATGCAAATTCTTTTTTCCCAACGTGAATAAGACCTGTATTCTGTGCTTGTTAAGTTCTATTCATTAACTTTTGGCAATTTTTAATCCCTCTGTACAAAATGATTTATTCTTAATCAATGATTGCAAGGGATTTAATGTTGAGATAAATTTGAGTAAAACATATCTCCCCCTTACAAAATTATATCTTTTCAACACAATTCAATCTTTAATTACATTATTATTTAAATAATACTGTTACGAAATTTCCGGGTTCGTTTGGATAGTGGGAGTTATAAGGTATGGAGAACTCTCAATCAGCAGTCGGCAGTAGAAAATAAAACAATGACATTTATTTACACGAAGACACACAGGACAACACAAAGACGACAACTATATACAGCACAAAAGACGATTATCTTCAGCCGAGACGTGCAGCATACAACAAGACTCTACTGCAGAGAGTAGCGCACAGCTTAGTTCAGCACTAGCTTCACTCCGTCGCTGCTCCGCTTTTCTCTGGAAGGCCAGTTCTTTACCGTCGATCCCGACTACGACGACTCTGGCAGCCGCGGCCGCCTCCTTTTATAGATCTCAGGTGGCGGGGCTAGAAGCCTCTCAACCACGCAGGAACGTTCGAGGCGTAACTCGGTTCCTACTTAACGGATCGGGAAAATTCTCGATGTTTCGGGTATAATCTATTTTGGCGCCAAAGTCGCCAAATTCGTCGCCAAAATACCAAAGGTCGCCAAGTTTGTCACCAAGCTCTGGGACCTCCTATGGAACCAACTATGCCGGGAAGCCGCATCACAGGTTCGTAACAATACAAACCATTTTCTATACCAGGTCTTTAAAACTATCTAAAAAGTAAAAATAATTCCTTTTTGCAGAGATTTTCAATCTCTTACAAATTTTTCTGAAAATTTGTGATTGTGAAATTTTAAAATTCAACCTCAATAAAGTTAGGAACTTATAGAGAAGTAAATCTGTAATTGTCTAGGATAAATTATTTTACACTCCT
This sequence comes from Argiope bruennichi, assembly GCF_947563725.1. Classification (NCBI taxonomy): domain Eukaryota; kingdom Metazoa; phylum Arthropoda; class Arachnida; order Araneae; family Araneidae; genus Argiope; species Argiope bruennichi. The sequence goes on along the minus strand of NC_079154.1, from coordinate 122,746,856 downwards.
CAGTTCGTTTTATAAATATGATAAATTAATTATTTATTCAAATAATTATTTTCTAATTTGTAACCTTGCGTGTTTTAAATTTTTCTATCGATTTCAAACTTTTCCCCTATAACGAAATTTGTACCTAAAACACACATTAACCTAGTTAATAGAGCATTGCCATTCAGTTCTGAGTATTGTTTAAAGTTTCATGTTTCTAATTCATCGGTTAGTTGCATATTATTTGAGTAGTTTAAAATCGGTTGCAAAATTTGTACCGAACATACAAACAAATAGACAGATAAGAATATGACTTAGAAAAATGTTTTAATATAAATTATTGAGATTTCTGATTTCTAATTATTGTCTATTACTAAAAAGATCTTGTCTTTTTTTCCCCCCATTTTTGACTTTTTTGAAATTTATACAAATTTAGGAATATCGATAGACGTAATAATTGTAAAAATATCGTTTAATTAAAACAAGAAAAGTTTTATAGCAATAATTTAAATACAAAGTAGTATCCAAACCAATTATAGCAATAGGCGGAAATAGGAACCTTCTATTTTTCTTTGATTGTCTGTACAGTTAACAGTAACAGTTTCTAATTATTTCGAAAGTTATTCCGCTATTTTCTTTTTATTAAAAAAAGTGTGTGTAGTGATTAAAGTTACTTGTAGCGTAAATTAGCTTCTAACTTCAGCCACTTAGGGCCGCAAGTGAATTTATGTAATGAGATTTGGCAACAATCCTTAACTTAAATTAATTATGGATAAGAATTTTTATTCTGATTATTAGATTTTATGAACAAAAGCTTTTTTTCCACATACCCTTCAAATAAGAAGCTAATGAATGTCGTATTTTCAGTGTTAATCAACGAAATAGGCTGAAAATGAAGGGCACATTTTTTTTTTTGCAGTAATTTGCTGTTTAACATCCTCTACTCTATTATATATAAAAATATATATTTTGCTTCCCTGTAAATTAATATTTTTAAGAAAATGATTACAGAATAAAGAAATAAAAGAAGTTAACACAAATTTTATAAGCAGTTTCATAATCTTCTTTTTTTTATTTCTTTTGTACTTCGGACATTTCCTGGAATAATTCCTCACATATCATGCATTTACAGAGTTAATTTTAATATTAAATAACTTCTCAAGTGTCCTATAGATGTTAAAATGAATGCACACGATGAAGAAGGGCTTGAAAGGAAATTATCTTATGCCACTTCCATTTTTTATAGAAGCCTTCATTTTCACGCGAACATCAAATTCATAACTCTCAAAATTGATATTTATGTGGCGAAAATTATTAGTATCGAAATAGTGTCAAATGTTAAATCTTCAAGAGTATTTTTTAAGCATGACTCATGAAAAAATAGGTCTCATAAGAAAACTTTAAAGTTTTTATCAGGATCAAAATTTCAAGGATGTGATTTTTTTTTATTATTATTTTGAGGGGCATATTTAGTCTATTCTAATGGTTCTATCTTAGTTTGTAAACATTAGTTAAATTCGTTAAGCACATTCTTTATAATCTAAAGAAGTTTTTGTAATGTCTCAAAAGTTATATCAATTAAAAGATTTAAATTAAGAAGAACATATAATTTATACTTAAAGCTTCTATATGTGTGCGAAATGTTGGTTTTGAGAAAATGTATTTGTGTATACAATGCATTTTTCACGTATATTTTTAAAGATATATTTTTTAATTACATAAACGATTTTAAGATGACTATAGTTTCAACAAATTTACAAATCTTTTTTACATTTTAATTCAGAAACTTTTAAAAAAGTTCTTTTATTGCAAGAAGATATTCATTTTCATTTAAGAATTAAAACTGCATTTTATTATAGATTCCATGAGCGAAGCCTTTATCCTCTGATTGAAATAAAATTATAGAGTTTAATTATTAACTCTTAAAATATTGGACATAACAATTTTCAGTACCAATTGAAGACATAAAAATAACTAAGAACAAAATTTTTATTTTCGAATCAATTCAATCGTTTTCAGCGTTTGTTAATGTCAAGTTTGTGCAAGTAAAAACTTTAACTTCAAATGTAAGAAGCGGTCATCTTAAATACATACTGCAAAGCAATACGTCTCCATAGCTTGTTTTAAACATTTTGAGGATAATATTAATCTATTAATACATTTTTCTCACGTGCAGCTATTAAACGTCTTTAAAATTTTCAATAGAAAAATATAGTTTTAAACGTATAAATTCATTAAGCATATTCCAAAATTTGTTGTAGCATTTTTTTATGAACATACATGCTAAATTTATGTTGAAGAAATAAATCATAAATAAAACACAAAAATGGTTGATTGGTAAGAGAACAGAGGAAAATTCTGATAATTCTAGGTAGTTTGGTTGATTTGGCTTTTGGCGGGGGGCTAAATGGGTTTTTTTTTTATCCAAACAGGACCACACATATGGTAAAATGAAGCATTGTTAATGTTTAAAATTTTCTCTAAAATCAAAAATGTTTATGTTTAAGCTAATTTAAAACAGATAAGATACAAATGAAAACGGCAGATGAGATCCGTGTTTTAAAAGAATTTAAAAAAATGGAATTTTTTAAGTTAAATATATGGTTAAAGGTATGGTAGGTATGGTATGGTACGGTTAAAGGTTAAATGTATGGTAGGTATGGTATGTTATGGTTAAATATATGGTTAAGTTAAATATATGATATGTGGTATTTAAAAATTTAAAAATATTTGGATGGTAATTCTTTCCCAGCAATTCTAGGAAAGTTACATAAAATGAATGAAAAAAATGGTGGTGATAATTCTAAGAAAAAATTAGGTGGTTAATCATGAAATACCTTAAACTATCAAAGCATATGTCTAGCTTTACAACTTGCTATGTATTCTAATTAAACTAATCCTATAAATAAAGTAATGTTTTTTTAATAATATAATCGCATCAAGTTTTTAAAAAACAAATTCCACTATCACGGCGAGCAAATACCAGTTTTAATACCCGTTACGAATATGTTTTTCATGAAAAAAGATCCAAAGTTCGAATTTCATAAAACAACCATTCCACTTAGAAAATATGTTTTTATTTACGCATTAGAGCCCTATCAAAACTCCTAACCAAGTTATTCCATGATCCTGAAATAATCTTATTTTATGCTAACAGCTTAAAACTGGGAATGCCACTTTTCCTTCCTCGAAACGTCTTTTCATTTCGAATTACTCGTGCCATTAACATCATTTTTATAACCCTGTTTGCCCCTCTAACGGAGATTTATTTGGAGGGTAATAAAAGTTACGCCTTTTAAGCACTGGCACGGGGTGGCCTTAATAGGGACTTTTCGCGAGGCACACTTGGCCATTCCGACCTATCGTGGCATCCAGTCTACTCAATTAGTTGGTTTGCTTTTCATATTTTTTTTTCCTTGTTCGATATCCTAATTCCTAAAGTACTTATTTTGGAACATCGCTTAGGTTGTCAGTATCATTAAAGAAATGGTTTATTTTACTGTTGAGGAAATTGACATAATTTTACATTTTTGTAATGGTAATTTCCAGTTCTTTCAGATCAGCTAAGTATTTAACAAGTTTTTATTATTATGAAATCTTGATGACATAAATAAAGTAAAAATTAAAATTAGATCTTTAACCAATTGTTGATAATTATATAAAGTTAACTGATTATGATTCCATCCTCTCTAATCTTATCTGAAAATTTGCTTCAAATTTATTATGCTTAACGATAAAAAAAGATGATTTTTTTAGTTGTTTCATTTGCTAAGTGGGTTGTGATATCTGAAACTTCATATTGTATCTGCTGTTTCTATTTCGATTCTTGCTTTCACGAAAATATTCAATGTATGGGTCTTGCTCACGCCAAATCTTTTGAACCCTGGTTTAATTTTATTATTAAGTCCTTATTAAAGTTTACTGAATGTCGCAGATGGTCATGTACTTTTAAGAATTCATTAAATTTACCCTCTGACTGCGTAATTCTTTAAAATCACTATTTAGATGCGTTTGCAAATAAGTTCAAATATTTTTCAAAGAAAGTGAACTGATACTATATGTTACACGATAATAATATAATATAATTAAAATCTGTAGTAGTAAAAATAAACACTCTAAACTGCGAAAAACGTTGAAACATATATCTCAGACAATAAACCAATTGAACTGCAAAATGGCATTCCAATAAAATAAAACAATGTTCTTTGTTAATCATATTTTGCACCATATCAAAGAAATATACTTTTATGAGTAAATTTATCGTTTCATACATTATTCTATAAGGAGTCTTATGTAATTGTGGTTCAAATGTTAATTTGTCAACCATTAGAGATAGAAAACTCCCATGAAAAAATGTTCCAAATGACATATTAGTTAAATAAAATTAATACTAAATAGAGATAAAAATTTTCCTCTTTCATAATATTTCAGAAATAGCATGAGTATCATAATAAGGAAAGAAAGCATTATTTGTATTCTGCGCATATGGATTTCTTGGAGCAAGGCTGAAACTATTTCTGGTATAAAATATGTGCCGAAACAAAATCCAAGAAGTACTGCTTGCTATCAAGTACTAAATTGCCTTTTTGGACGCAAAATTTTGATAGTAATGTTCGAAGGACATGGAAAATGTCTGTGGACAGACTTCGAAAAAAGAAAAGCCAACTAGTATATATATATATATATATATATATATATATATATATATATATATATAGATAAATGCAACTTTTTTCCAAAGTAAAGTTTTCGCGGAGTTGAGGATACAGAAAATAATATTTTTCAGATTTTTGCATTCAACATGTGTGTTCTGAACAGACATTCCAAAGTACTTAAAATAGAATTCCAGTCATTTTAAAGAAAGGAGGGCATTTTATCTTTTTCCTACTATTGAGAATTTTCTTTTTGAATGGTAAGAGTGGTTTCTTTTAAAGGAGTAGTTTCCATAAAATATTTTCGCAGGCTACCGAAAAAAAGTCTTATCCCCCACCTCATGTATAAAATTGCGGACCAGAAATGTCTTGAATTGGCGGACACTCAATATTTGAAAAAATACTTAATATTTCTAAAATATTAAGTGTTAAATGCACATAGTTTCGAAATATAGACATTAATCCAGTATTTCCAGCGAATATTTCGTGCGAATATGCGTTTTGGGGACAAGACCTCATACCAAAAGGAAAACAGTGTGACGAATTGTGATGCACGAGGATAGAACCTGGGAACTTGTGGTTCGCAGCCGAGTAACACGACCACAATACAAAAGTAATTGCTCGTGTGCCGTAGCTTTTAACTGGCTTATAAGCTTTCACCACAGACTCTCCCACCAGTGAGTCGAACGATGTGGCTGTTGAGTCTAATGTGCCAGTACCCATTTGAGTAGTGACTGTTGCTGATGCTGTTGCGCCAAGTGACTCTGACGACTTTTTTGTTGCTGCGTCAAGTGAGTCTGACGACTTTGGTTTGCTGTGGTTAGATGGCGCCACAATAGCTGTACGAAGGATCATCGACCGAGGTCATCAATGTTACAGATTGTTAGGAGCGAGGATAGAACCTGGGAACCTCGCAGCCGAGTAACATGACTACAATACAAAAGCAATTGTTCGTGCACCGTAGCTGTTAACTGGCTTATGCGCTTTCACCACAACAGAAGGGTATTATGACGTTTATGAGATATTGCATCGGTACAAGCGCAAATATAGGGCGGCAGATTATCAGACTTTAGTCAGATCTTCTTTAAAATTAGATACTATCTATACTTGTGTACAGAATTTTACTAGCTTTTTGCATTTTGTAGTTAACCAGTTGAATTTACTCGAACAGCCAGACAGATAGACTTAGAGTAAATGTATTTCTTTCAAAATTTAATTAAAAAAACGAGGTTATGAATCCATATACCGAATTTCATCCGTCATACAGAAAGCATATTTCAGTTATCGTGTTCAGAGACAGACAGACAGACATAGTTTCAAGATGTGTTTTTCAAACTCATAGAGATCCGATACGTTGACATTCGTCAAATTCTAGAGTTCGAATTGTTTGGCGGTCTCGATACTTTGTGTGTATTTGCATACGGGAAAGTTAAAGCTCTTTTCCAAACATTTTCTATTTTAAACATTTTTTTTTTGTATGAGAAAATATATTTTTTCGTAAGAATCATAGTGAGAATTTCGAAAAAACAAAAACAAATGAGAGTGATTTAATCCTCAAATATAAATTATATAACGAAAAATTAAATGAAACTTTTTTGCCATTATTGCATGAAAAATACTATAGAAATGTTGCCTCTCTTTTAATTTATCTAATATCTAAGGATTTTATTTAAATCTTTTCTATTGTTTTAATGGAATTGTTAAAAAAAAAGCACAGTTTTAAAGTATAAGATGAAAAATAACTGGATTTCTTTCAAATTTTAATAAAGGTCATCAAAGGTACTTTGAAGTCTTTTAATCCTTACACATATGTATAGGCGTGTGTTTGTGTGCTTGTTTGTGAGATGGGTTTTGCTATCCTTCATTGAGATGGTGGGTGGCATAGATTCCTACACTTTCGCTCCATTTGGCTCACAACAGAAGACTTAACACACCATTAACTTATCTTCCGTGAATTATGTTTCTACTTTTACGGGACTTTCTTCCATGTGATGGAGTTACAAACATGATTTACTAGCTCGAAGGCTACGCGACATCCAGAAGTCACCATGGCTATCTATATATATTATTTCTAAGTTATTTTAAAATTACACTTTAGCAAATTAAATCTTCAAAAATGTATATGCTAATTAAATGCTTTGCTAATTGTATATCTATCATTAGGTAGAAATTATATCTCAAATTCGCATTTTCGGGATCTCAAAAGCAAAACACCAACAAAAGAACATAGCAAAAATTCAACTCATGCCGATTTGAGGGTAGTGTCATGGAGTGCTTGAACTCAAGGTTCGTAACCTCTGGACATAACAGTTTAATAGAGTAATGGCATGGCAGTGAGATTCCTTAGTATGTGGTTATTCAAGGAAAGCTGATGAGTCACTTCAGTCGTTAAGAATACTCTAAATTGAATAATATAGAAGGCATATATATGAAATAAGTCATTAACATTAATATTAGTATTAACTATCAAAATAAGAAATAGATCATAGAAATATTATCTCTTTTAGATGCTGAAGAAGAAGAAATGAGTATCAGAATAAAAACAAAATGCTATCCTTCATTGAGATGGTGGGTGCCATAGCTTCCTACACTTTTGCTCCATTTGGCTCACAACAGAATGAAAACACAAAGCTATCCTTCATTAAGATGGTGGGTGGCATAGCTTCCTACAACTTTATATGGTGGGTGGCATAGCAACTAAATATTTCTAGAAAGGCAAGAGATAACTCTTAGTCCTTTTTCCCAGTGGGAGATTTATGGAGAAAATCAATTATTTGTTGACATGAAAGATGGAAAAATGATTATGTTGTGTTCAACTACTGATGTAGATTAAACGATGGCGGAACTTCATAATATTCCGTTGCATCAGTTAAATCTAGCTGAACTAAAATGAATGTCCTGATTTTTTTAATTCTGTTTTTATGGAAGGAGAAAAAATATTGAACAAACATGTTTCATAATATATGTCTTATTTTATTTTAGTTACTTGAAGTTCGATAAATTTATCAGTTATTAATATACCTGAGTACAAAGAAGAAAACGAATATGGGTTTTACTTTATTTCAGTTTCTAAAAGTCGGAAAAATTTATCAAATATTAATATATTTCTGTCCAGACAAAAATACGAATTACCAGATTGTTAAAACATCATAACAGGAAAAATGTTGCAATTGGATTTGTCTCCAATAACAAAAACTTTAGCGTAAAATAAAGCGTTTACTTTCTATTTCACTATTTTATCTAACCAAACAAACTACTTCCTGGTAAATTTAAAGATCAAAACATTCTACAATTCAATTTTTATATTGAAAAAATTGAACATTACCTCTACAAAAGAATATACCAAAATATGAACGATCTTTATGTCTTTCTTAATTTCTCAGGGAGTTTGAGTACTATTCCTCAAATAATGCTTTGACATTTTTACTAGTACTAAAGGAAACTTTTTTTCAGGTACATTATTTTCTTCATAATATTTTAACTTTTTTCAAAAACATTATATATATAATGTATATAATAATGTATAATATATATATATGTAAAGAATTTCGAATCCTGTCGGCTAAATAATATATATATATATATATATATATATATATATATATATATATATGGGAATTAATGTTAATCTATTTCGTAATTAAAAATATTACATATATTTGATATTTTCTGTAATATGATTTAAAAATATACAAATATCAGTGTTATCCATAAAACAAATTAAAAGCACTTGGAGCTATTAAAAGTTGGAGTTTATCTGGAATTCAATAAAATTAAAACAGTTAATATTTAATTACTTTTATTATGAATTTATAAACCTCTATCAATCGTAAAATAACCTTGAAATTGGGCAACATAAGAAAAGATAAATGTCCTTAAGATTTGGAGCAAATTGGTGAATGTAAAATAGTGAAGACACGCAATGGGTTGCATCAGTGTATGGATTAAAAGACCAATAAATTGATTTTGAAAGTGTGCTTCTAATATACTAATTCTATGTAAGTATATTCCACAGAAAATTGTCAAATCTGGAAAAATTTTAAACAATAAATTTTATAGATAATAGGAACATGTCACGGAACGTATTTAAAATATGTTTAATTACTCGCTTAATAAACACAACATAGTGAGAAGTGAAAAGCTTCATATACTGTGATATGTCCTCATCACCTTAGTGAACATGGGAATGATATGGAGAAGAATTTCTTTGTATGAACAGGGCATACTTCTAACAGGAGGGGCTGTGCCGAGGCCGGTGATAAACATTAGGATTCAATCATAATTCTAGCTTCATTATTGTCGTGACATTCAGTTTATTAAGAATTCCTTATACCTTCATGCAGGACAACTGTTATGGTACCCGAAAAAAAAAATACTTTTCTCGAAACATTATCATAAAGAAAGTGAAAAAAAAAAAAAAAAGAAAAGAAAAATTAATGATGGCTTGGTTCGAAAAACAGTAAGCATTTGCTTCCGTCTTTAAACAATGTTAACATGCCATTTTTATATGTAAGTAAAAATTTCCACTTTAAGGGTTTTCTCTACTTTTTCTTTCTTTATTACTCTCTTATTTCTGCTTGTTGGCACGGAAAAAAGATAATTCAGAAAAATTAAAGAACTATCTGAATAAAATGAGCTATGTGAGTTTTATAAATTATGTTATGGATCTTTATGAAACTTTTTTAAATAAAATTTCTCTAAGAACAATTCGCATCGCTTTTCTGTATGATTTTATATATATTCATGATAAAACAAAAAAAAAGTGTAGATGCTGAAATTCGGTAGGACGTTTTTAAGGAAAAATTGTAAATGTATCTAAATTTTACAATTTTACAATGTCTAGATCAAAAGATCAAACTGCTTTAATGACAACATATAATTTTTGTTTTCGTCATATTGTTTTATTCATTATGATGTGAAAATAAAGATCATAATCATTTAGAATAATTTCCATTTTTTTAACAATTATTGAAGTTTGAGAGAAATATGAAATCTTTTCTTATCTGCTACCTATATTTTGAAAATAAAATTAACTTTAAGATTACCATTGAGATTTCAGGAGCCATCTATAAATTTTATAGAAATTTTGTTGTGAATGCTTCTGAGTTTGTTGATTTTATATATTTGGGATTATACATCTGCAGAATCTTAATGAAAATAAATTGTTCCTGTACTGAAAATTTATTATCTTATCTGTACAAATTTAAACAATTTTATCATATTAAAATTAAAAAGAGATGCATTCGTATACGAAAAAGAAATCATTTATAAGGAATTCTGAATAGAAGGAATTTAAACTCATGTATTTTACTTATTTGGAATGATATATCTAAGAAATCAGAAGAAAAGTTGATTTTTCTTATACTGAAAATTTATATTATTACAGTAAATATTTTAATAATTTTATCATCATTAAAATAAAAAAATGAGCATTCTTATTTGAAAGAAAAAAAATATTTACAATATATTTAAAAGGAATTTCTGAAAATATATCTATTTTAGATAACGAAAAAAAAAATTAAGTATTGTTTGTATTAACAGAAATGGCACCTAATTCAACACAAAATACTTCTTCAGTAAAAATGAAATATCATGAAAGTGAAACATTCTTCTGTAATTATGATGTAAAAGAAACGAAGAGATAGTTTTTGAGAAATACAGATATCAAATCCGTGTTCCGAAATGATTGAACCCTCCAAAGGGATATCATTCTCTTTCCGTTTCACAGAATAAAAGCCTACCAGAGCAACTAACTCAGAAATATAACCCTCGTAATTCACTTTTTTATCGAGACGCCTATGAAGAATAAATATTTCTAATCTCGGATCTCTAGTTTTATTCTCCCTTGTACCTATCTTATTTCAGAATGAAATAAAATAAAACTCATAAATTTCTGTCTCTTCGTCTCCTATCTCTAACTTTGTTTATTACTTTCGAATTTTTTTGAAAGAAATGAAACATGTTTTCGCTGGAAACATAACCAATTGAATCATGTGGGACTTTTCTAGAAAAATTGTCAACTGCAACGAGTTTCTATAATTTTCTTTTTCGAAAAAGAGGCTATCTTGATTCGAAAGTCTTGAGATTTAAAGTAGAAATTTCTAGCTATAAATTCTAAGCTTTTTGTGTTTTAAATATAAGAAACATTGGGATGCGGTGGTCAAGGATATATATACTTTTTTTGCAAAGCAATTTTATAGATTTTTCATAATGTTTTGGCAATGAAAATCATCTGCATTATTTGGATTTTAGACATTAGGTTTATAAGATGTCCTGTTTTTCAGTGAACTTAATTTAGTTTCTTTTCTTTTTTGTTTCTAATACAAAGTAACAGCACTAAAGCATTAATATAAGCAAATAATATAAAATTTGTATATCCCACGCTATCAAGCCATGAATCGACTAGGAGGGTCAGAGAAATTCTAGAAATATTAACTAAACACTTCTACGATTGGAAGATATTAAAAAACGAAATAAAAGTGCACAGAATCAGAAGTCTATACAGCGAACTACTCAGCGTAAAAGCTCCAATCCAATGTTGTTGAACATACTGAACTGTTATGAGTATAGTGAAAACTCATAAGCCAGTTAACAGCTACGCTACTCGAGTAATTGCTTTTGTATCGTGGTCATGTTACTGGACTGCGAACCACAAGGTGCCAGGTTCTATCCTCCCTCATAACAATTCGCTACATTGGTGACTTCGGACGATGAACCTTCAAACTTCGTACAGTTGTTGTGGCGCCGTCTACCCACAGCAACCCAAAGTCGTCAAATTCACTTGATGCAGCAACGCAAAGTCGTCAGGCTCACTTGACGCAGCAATACAAAAAGGCCGCACCAACAGAAAGCCGTCATACTCACTTGGCACAACAGCATCAGCAACCACTCCCCCACACACGCTCACCATAACGCTTGGAGCTACTCAAATAGGAAAAGGCGCAATAGACTCAACAACTAACATCACCACTCAACAGCCATATCGTTCGACTCACTGGAGGGAGAGTCTGTAGTGAAATCTCATAAGCCAGTTAACAGCTACGCTACTCGAGTAAGTACTTTTGTATCATAGTCATGTTACTGGGCTGTGAACCACAAGGTCCCAGGATCTGTCCTCGCTCATACCAATGGGCTACATGATCATAAAACAGGATAAAGATTGGGAAATGTCATTCTTATCAGAGACAGTTATTTTATGAAAACAAAGGAAATGCTCCAACTGCACTTCAAGAGTTTCATAGACTTGAGAATTTACGCAATGGACCAGGAAGTACCAAAATATGCTCGAAAATATGGTTGTACCACAAGTGCAACAGCAGTGATGTCTTGATTTTATTACCTTTATGCAAGATGGAACGCCACATACTGGAGTCTGTGTACAGCAGTTTTATTGGCAACAATTTACTAATAATAGAGTGATTAGCATCGCGTTTCCAGTAACCTAACCATTTAGCTCTGCATACCTCAACCCATTTGATTTATGTCTTTGAGGATACTTGGCAGATTTGAAAGATAGTATCCTTCCGCATGTGAGAAGCATCTCAATCGACCTATTACGATAAACATTAGAACAACGGGTCTACGGAATGCAGATTTTACATCCTGAAGAAGGGAACAATTTTGCGCAGTTTTACCTACATCGATAAGGTCCTTATTATTGAATGTTTGATACGTTCGAATAAAATGTGTGACAAATATGTATTAACATATTCATTGTAGTACAGCTCCATCTGTTGTTGTTTCTTGAACTAATTATTTTTTTCGCGTAATTATTTCCCGCATGTCTTGAATAGTATGTTCAATTATTTTGGAGCCTTTGCACTTAGTAGTTCGCTGTATAGAGGTCTCAAATTAGGGGTGTTTTAATTTTGAATATAGAACGTTTAGATGTTAGAAGTTATTTTAGCTTATATAAATACACACACTTACACTTTCAACTTAAATATACTTACTTTTTTAGTTAAAATTTTTGCAATTCTTACAGTATTGTTGTCAGTTTCCATGATAATAAATTTAGTTGGTTCAATTATTGTAGGTGTTACTTTCAAAATATATTAAATATAGAACTTTCAAGGAGATTTTCCAAATCAGATTTAAATAATCTAAAGTGCTTTCTGCTTTTTAATATAATGTAAATTCATGATTATTATATTTCGGATGGAAATTTCAACGTTTTATTCAGAATTATTTTATAACAAATGGTTATTTTTTACTCAGTTTCGTTAATTATATGTGTAGTTGCATAATGATTTATTAAAACAAACGAATTTCTTGTATTTTTATAAAGTAAAACATTTTGCACAGAATTATGAATCAGAAAACCTATTTAACCCTTTAAAGGGCCATATTTTTCTAGTCATATTATGTTAAAATATTTTAGGTTTGAAATTAGAATAAGAAAAGGGATTCATTTAGCTTATTAGATAAATTTAATTTGATTAATTAATTAATTTGGTTAATTAACAATTAAGTGACAAACCAAGACGCATCATTTTGTGCGAGATAAAGAACTGAAGCATCTAAGTTTCAATCTTTCAAAAAAAAATGTGTCAGAACTTATGCCAACCTACATAATTTCATACAAATATTGATAAATTTGGTGGGAAGCATATTTCCCACGGCCTTAGAAAGGGTTAAATTACATTCTTCATTGCTAATTTTTTTTTACTTTTATTGTTCCATAATTTTTTATATCTATGAATAATATTATCACAGATTCAAAACCTTATTCTCAAACTATTTTGTATTAATCTATGTCAAAAAATATTAAAAATTAAATTATTGCTTGTTTTATGGCGTAATTAACTTTTTACAAACATTTTAAAATCAATTTTGATACAAATTTTCGTGGAATCATACAACAAGATATTTAATGAATGATTATTTTCTTAACGGTTGACAACATTTCGTTTGTGCATGTCGATACCTAGTTATAAGAATTTGCGTGTTATTTTAATTCAAAAACATTATAAGTAATATTAATACTAAAACTATTAGAGCTAACTCGAAGGAAGTATATTAATTTTATATTATTTAAAACATTTCTCTGAATGGCAAGGAATTCTTTAATAACTATAATTTCGTTACTTTCATAAATTAGACAAAAAAAAATTAGAAAAATTTCCATCCGTTGTTTAAAATATATATTCTTAAAGAAGTCGTTTATAAACAGCAACAAAATCTTATGTCTTTTTTATACAAAACTAGTCTTGATTCCCATTCATATTCAGATTAAAGGCAGTTATTGTAAATTGAATCATGGGACGTCGGCATGAGGGGAAAAAATGAAATTTTAATAAAGGCAGCCATGTTTTTAACAAACTATTCTTTTTTCATACTTATCGACCACAATTCACTTATTAAATTACTCAGAACAGCAGCTGAATGTGCAAAATTAATTTAGTTTCGAGAAAAAAATTACCTCTAGTTTTAGTTTAGTTTTTTTAGACTTCTAAAAAATTAATTTAATTTGAATACGATCGACGTTTATATTATTTCTTTTATTTTTCGTAACAAGTGAGTTATAATGACCTTCGTAATTAACTTTTTTCTACAGAATTCTTCGAATGCATTGTTGGCAAACACATTTAGTTAAATATATTTTGAATTCGCCATTTCTTTTAAAATATACTAGACTAGGAATTAAATCAAATGAACTAATAGTGGAGTTTAACGTAAATATTTTAAATATTGGAAATATATCTTGCATTTCTTATTTTTGTGTTTGTTTATGTACTGAAAGACATCATTAACGTATTATAAATAGTATGGAATATCTGCTTTTTTAACTTTTGTAATTGAAATTTTAAATCGATATATATCCGGTTAATTTTTAAATATTGACATTTGGAGCAATATTTCTCCACTTTCAAATCAAATTTTTTTGGAAATTTAATATACCTTACGAAAAATGATAATTACAGATAATTTAATTCTTTAGAAAATGACGATTTTTTTTAATTTGTCTTTTTTAAACCCTCTAGATCAAAAATAAATTTTGAGAATCTTAATTGGTATAAATATTGATGGGAATGCTAAACAATTAACCGAAAATTTAGACATCAATTTCTTGCAAATTATTATTGTCCAAATATTACTTGTATTTCACTATTATACATAAAATGAGTGCCAAACTCTAGGCAGATACTTAAAATAGTATTTTAATGACCATGAAGAAAATTAAAATGGAAATTTATGAAAAATGCACATTTCCCTAAATTCACAAGTCTATGATTTAATTTTATTAATTAGATGAAAAACAACTTTTTTATGGGCTCCCCAGATTTTTATGTTGTTTCTTTAGAGGAAGTTATTCTTCAATTAATTTCCGAATATTTCAATTTTTTTTGTTACTTTTAGTAAGTTTTGAATTTAATGACTGATTTTTTGAACCATTGGCACAAATAGATTTTAATATTTTATTAGTCATTTAATTTGATAATGCATGTTAATTGATATGAAGACAATTATTCAATAAATATAAGTCAATTTAGAATGTAAAGAAATTCATATTGAAAATGCTATTATATAGCGAACGAAACAAAATTTATTTTTTTCTAAACCAACCTAAATAGAAATAAGGAAAAATGCTTTTTTTGTAAAATTGTGTACTGTTAAATTTTCAGTTCTATTAAACTATATGTTAATATTAAGTTCTATTAAATTATATTTTAATTGAACTAATTATTTAATAATTAATTAATGTATTTAATATGATTTATCCCAATTCATTATTGGAAGAAATGTAAATTTAATTAGCATATTAATTACATTTCACATTAAGCGGCAGGATTTGTATTTATTATTCCACTCAAAGTATCCTTTTGACTGCAGTATTAAACAAGTGTATGAAATAGGCCTGAATTATCTAAAATAATATATTGGGAAAAAAATAATTTTTACTTCGAATTATCAGTGAACATATTGAATTTGAATATAAAAATAATTATTTATATTCTTTTTACAAAATATCTTATTGAATCCATCCCATTAATTATTCTTTATCAAGGATTATTTCGAAAAGTTTGAAATCATTGATCTCCTTCAAGAGCTTTCAACAAGGTCCTTCAACTTTAAGTCAAGACGGCTGCACATTTAATCCTCTTAGAGTCAGATCAGCTTCTGAACTTTGACCAACGGATTTACTACTTCTTTTAAAGTAACGTTCAGAAGATATGTTGAAATATGAAACCTTGAAACTATTTGAAGAATTCTGGAATCTGGCTTGTTGGCTTTTTCCACGTATTAAATTATTTTTCGCATATCAGCAAAGTTGTGCTGATTATTTTTTCTGACACTCAGAATAAATTTTTAAAATAAAAAATAAAATGCTGAACATTTTTTTGTAATATATCTTATGCATAATCGCGTCGAATATTAATAATTTGAAATGCACAGTTTTCTAAATAATAAATTAATATTGTTAATTAAATAAACGTAAAATGTTTCGTTATGTTGAAGTAAGCCGATAGATAACTTTCCATGGTAATTAATTGGCTCATTTAAGTATAATTAAAAGCAAACTAATGTTATTTTAATTGAGACAGAAATGAAGGATGATATGTTGTAATAGATATATTGATGCTATGTTATAATGGATATATTGATGCTATGTTGTAATGGATATATTGATGCTATGTTGTAATGGATATATTGATGCTATGTTGTAATGGATATATTGATGCTATGTTGTAATGGATATATTGATGCTATGTTGTAATGGATATATTGATGCTATGTTGTAATGGATATATTGATGCTATGTTGTAATGGATATATTGATACTATGTTGTAATGGATATATTGATGCTATGTTGTAATGGATATATTGATGATATGTTGAAGGATGATATGTTGTAATGGATATATTGATGATATGTTGAAGAATGATATGTTGTAATGGATATATTGATGATATGTTGTAATGGATATATTGACGCTATGTTGTAATGGATATATTGATGCTATGTTGTAATGAATATATTGATGATATGTTGAAGGATGATATGTTGTAATGGATATATTGATGATATGTTGTAATGGATATATTGATGCTATGTTGTAATGGATATATTGATGATATGTTGAAGGATGATATGTTGTAATGGATATATTGATGATATGTTGTAATGGATATATTGATGATATGTTGAAGGATGATATGTTGTAATGGATATATTGATGATATGTTGTGATGGATATATTGATGCTATGTTGTAATGGATATATTGATGCTATGTTGTAATGGATATATTGATGCTATGTTGTAATGGATATATTGATGCTATGTTGTAATGGATATATTGATGCTATGTTGTAATGTATATATTGATGCTATGTTGTAATGGATATATTGATGATATGTTGAAGAATGATATGTTGTAATGGATATATTGATGCTATGTTGTAATGGATATATTGACGCTATGTTGTAATGGATATATTGATGCTATGTTGTAATGGATATATTGACGCTATGTTGTAATTTATATATTGATGCTATGTTGTAATGGATATATTGATGCTATGTTGTAATGGATATATTGATGATATGTTGAAGGATGATATGTTGTAATGGATATATTGATGATATGTTGTAATGGATATATTGATGCTATGTTGTAATGGATATATTGATGCTATGTTGTAATGGATATATTGATGATATGTTGAAGGATATGTTGTAATGGATATATTGATGATATGTTGAAGGATGATATGTTGTAATGGATATATTGATGATATGTTGTAATGGATATATTGATGCTATGTTGTAATGGATATATTGATGCTATGTTGTAATGGATATATTGATGCTATGTTGTAATGGATATGTTGTAATGTATATATTGATGCTATGTTGTAATGGATATATTGATGATATGTTGAAGGATATGTTGTAATGGATATATTGATGATATGTTGAAGGATGATATGTTGTAATGGATATATTGATGATATGTTGAAGGATATGTTGTAATGGATATATTAATGATATGTTGAAGGATGATATGTTGTAATGGATATATTGATGATATGTTGAAGGATGATATGTTGTAATGTATATATTGATGATATGTTGAAGGATATGTTGTAATGGATATATTGATGATATGTTGAAGGATGATATGTTGTAATGGATATATTGATGATATGTTGAAGGATGATATGTTGTAATGTATATATTGATGATATGTTGTAATGGATATATTGATGATATGTTGTAATGGATATATTGATGATATGTTGAAGGATGATATGTTGTAATGGATATATTGATGATATGTTTAAGGATGATATGTTGCAATGGATATATTGATGATATGTTGAAGGATGATATGTTGTAATGGATATATTGATGATATGTTGTAATGGATATATTGATGATATGTTGTAATGGATATATTGATGATATGTTGAAGGATGATATGTTGTAATGGATATATTGATGATATGTTGAAGGATGATATATTGTAATGGATATATTGATGATATGTTGAAGGATGATATGTTGAAGGATGATATGTTGTAATGGATATATTGATGATATGTTGTAATGGATATATTGATGATATGTTGTAATGGATATATTGATGATATGTTGTAATGGATATATTGGTGATATGTTGTAATGGATATATTGATGATATGTTGAAGGATGATATGTTGTAATGAATATATTGATGATATGTTGAAGGATGATATGTTGCAATGGATATATTAATTATATGTTGAAGGATGATATGTTGTAATGGATATATTGATGATATGTTGAAGGGTGATATGTTATAATGGATATATTGATGATATGTTGAAGGATGATATGTTGTAATGAATATATTGATGATATGTTGTAATGGATATATTGATGATATATTGAAGGATGATATGTTGTAATGGATATATTGATGATATGTTGTAATGGATATATTGATGATATGTTGAAGGATGATATGTTGTAATGGATATATTGATGATATGTTGAAGGATGATATGTTGTAATGGATATATTGATGATATGTTGAAGGGTGATATGTTATAATGGATATATTGATGATATGTTGAAGGATGATATGTTGTAATGGATATATTGATGATATGTTGTAATGGATATATTGATGATATGTTGTAATGGATATATTGATGATATATTGAAGGATGATATGTTGTAATGGATATATTGATGATATGTTGAAGGATGATATGTTGTAATTTATATATTGATGATATGTTGAAGGATGATATGTTTTAATGGATATATTGATGATATGTTGTAATGGATATATTGATGATATGTTGAAGGATGATATGTTGTAATGGATATATTGATGATATGTTGAAGGATGATATGTTGTAATGGATATATTGATGATATGTTGCAATGGATATATTAATTATATGTTGAAGGATGATATGTTGTAATGGATATATTGATGATATGTTGTAATGGATATATTGATGATATGTTGTAATGGATATATTGATGATATGTTGTAATGGATATATTGATGATATGTTGTAATAGATATATTGATGATATGTTGTAATGGATATATTGATGATATGTTGAAGGATGATATGTTGTAATGGATATATTGATGATATGTTGAAGGATGATATGTTGTAATGGATATATTGATGATATGTTGAAGGATGATATGTTATAATGGATATATTGATGATATGTTGAAGGATGATATGTTGTAATGGATATATTAATTATATCTTGAAGGATGATATGTTGTAATGGATATATTAATTATATCTTGAAGGATGATATGTTGTAATGGATATATTGATGATATGTTGTAATGGATATATTAATGATATGTTGAAGGATGATATGTTGTAATGGATATATTGATGATATGTTGTAATGGATATATTGATGATATGTTGAAGGATGATATGTTATAATGGATATATTGATGATATGTTGAAGGATGATATGTTGTAATGGATATATTGATGATATGTTGTAATGGATATATTGATGATATGTTGTAATGGATATATTGATGATATGTTGTAATGGATATATTGATGATATGTTGAAGGATGATATGTTGTAATGGATATATTGATGATATGTTGAAGGATGATATGTTGTAATGGATATATTGATGATATGTTGAAGGATGATATGTTATAATGGATATATTGATGATATGTTGAAGGATGATATGTTGTAATGGATATATTAATTATATCTTGAAGGATGATATGTTGTAATGGATATATTGATGATATGTTGAAGGATGATATGTTGTAATGGATATATTGATGATATGTTGAAGGATGATATGTTGTAATGGATATATTGATGATATGTTGTAATGGATATATTGATGATATGTTGTAATGGATATATTGATGATATGTTGAAAGATGATATGTTATAATGGATATATTGATGATATGTTGTAATGGATATATTGATGATATGTTGAAGGATGATATGTTATAATGGATATATTGATGATATGTTGAAGGATGATATGTTGTAATGGATATATTAATTATATGTTGAAGGATGATATGTTGTAATGGATATATTGATGATATGTTGTAATGGATATATTGATGATATGTTGAAGGATGATATGTTGTAATGGATATATTGATGATATGTTGCAATGGATATATTAATTATATGTTGAAGGATGTATGTTGTAATGGATATATTGATGATATGTTGAAGGATGATATGTTGTAATGGATATATTGATGATATGTTGCAATGGATATATTAATTATATGTTGAAGGATGATATGTTGTAATGGATATATTGATGATATGTTGAAGGATGATATGTTATAATGGATATATTGATGATATGTTGAAGGATGATATGTTGTAATGGATATTTTAATTATATGTTGAAGGATGATATGTTGTAATGGATATATTGATGATATGTTGTAATGGATATATTGATGATATGTTGAAGGATGATATGTTGTAATGGATATATTGATGATATGTTGCAATGGATATATTAATTATATGTTGAAGGATGATATGTTGTAATGGATATATTGATGATATGTTGCAATGGATATATTGATGATATGTTGAAGGATGATATGTTGTAATGGATATATTGATGATATGTTGAAGGATGATATGTTGTAATGGATATATTGATGATATGTTGCAATGGATATATTGATGATATGTTGAAGGATGATATGTTGTAATGGATATATTAATTATATGTTGAAGGATGATATGTTGTAATGGATATATTGATGATATGTTGTAATGGATATATTGATGATATGTTGAAGGATGATATGTTGTAATGGATATATTGATGATATGTTGAAGGATGATATGTTGTAATGGATATATTGATGATATGTTGCAATGGATATATTAATTATATGTTGAAGGATGATATGTTGTAATGGATATATTGATGATATGTTGTAATGGATATATTGATGATATGTTGTAATGGATATATTGATGATATGTTGTAATGGATATATTGATGATATGTTGTAATGGATATATTGATGATATGTTGTAATGGATATATTGATGATATGTTGAAGGATGATATGTTGTAATGGATATATTGATGATATGTTGTAATGGATATATTGATGATATGTTGAAGGATGATATGTTATAATGGATATATTGATGATATGTTGAAGGATGATATGTTGTAATGGATATATTAATTATATCTTGAAGGATGATATGTTGTAATGGATATATTGATGATATGTTGTAATGGATATATTAATGATATGTTGAAGGATGATATGTTGTAATGGATATATTGATGATATGTTGAAGGATGATATGTTGCAATGGATATATTGATGATATGTTGTTCGATATGTTTACCAACTGATGAAATATTTCATCATTTGGAAAATCCCATGACATTCGTTTTACAGCATGTTAACTCTGCTAAAACCTTAGCAGGAGAAAACCACGGAAAGGAGAGCAGGAGAAAACCATGAAAAACATTAAGTTTTTCGGAAAATCGTATAGCTATAGACGGAAAAAGAAGGAAACTGATTAAGAGACATGAACAATAAATGCCTTGTCGAAAATGATTCAAAATGCATTCAAAGTATACTAGAAAAACAACAACAACAAAAATGTGTTATAAAGAAGGATGAACATGCATTTGTGGCTAAAAATCTTTAAACATTGTATTAACAAACAGGGATGGTTTGAGCAATTCACATTATTGATGCACATAGGTTTTCATTTTACAATGTTACAAAAATTCAAGTTTGAGTAGAACCATCTTCAAATTTCCATCAGAATAAGAATAAATATTCGAAGTTTGCAGCCAAGTCATTCAAGAAGGCTTTTTGTAAGCAACTTTTAGCACTACTGTGACATTTTTCGATTCCTGTAAAAAGACTAGGTGCATTATATAAGTAATTGTTCGAGCTTTGCAGCGAAGTCACTCAAGAAGGTGGCTTGCAAGTAACATTTTAACACCAATGTAATATTTTTCGATTCTCATATAGAAACTGGGTGCCTCAAATGAGTAAATTTTCGAGTTTTGCACTCAAGTCTTTCAAGAAAGGAAAACGGCTCCATCCTTGGAAATATAATTTGGTGAAAAATTACAATTTGAAAAAAAAAATATAAATTATAAATAATTTATAAAAATTATATTTGACAATGTATTAAAAATATTATTTTTTAATTAAAAAACAGGTGTTAAAACAGATGTTTGTTATTAAAAAGCAAATGCAAAATCAAAAGTAATTTGCAGTGCAGAAAACAATGAAGGAATTAAACTTCCAATGAGTTTCATAGGAAATAAAAAAATTCTTACAAAATAATTACATTCTGAGGGATATTGTTATTGCTTTTTAAATAAAATTTAATAATTCGTTTCTTATTTAATACTCGCCGTAAACCGAGCAATGCAATTTTATATTCTGAATGATTGTCTTCATTTGTTCTTATAATCAAGAATGATGTGTAAAGTATCATTGAGATCTAAATTTAATTAATTAATTATTTTAATGAAAAAAAATATTTATTCAAATACTTATTAAATTAATATCAATGAAAACAGTATTTTCAGTTTTTAAATATTTTTTATAACTCATTTTCATAGCATAAATTTTTATATTAATGATAATGCTTTGAATATGCATCATTATGTAACTGATACGAAATATTTTTTTTCTTCAACAGAATAAAGGATTTAGATATTTTACAAAACAAGGCTTCGCTGCAACAATATAATGCTCGAATATATAAAACTGATGAATTCAATATTAATAAAAAATAAACTAAAATAGCAAATTGAACATTATAATAAATCTAAGATCAACAAAAAAATATATTTAAAAAATGTTCGCATATATTTAGTTTCTATTATCATTTAAAAAGAAACACAAAATATTTTTTTCTGTAGAAAAGTTAGAAACCATTCCTTGAATGAAAAACGAAAATTCGAAAGAGACGATTAACCATAAATAAAAATCATAATTCCCATCTATTTTGAGAATGATCACATACTAACGAAGCTGAGCAGTTCGGTCTCAAAATAAGACCGAAAAGACTTCGGACAAAAAAAAAAAAAGAACTTTAAAAAGACCAAAAACTGTTTAGATTTCCAAGACTTCCATGGTAAAATAGCTGTATCGCTTCGTGGAATAGAGCTCCTAACAATTTATACTATATTACTTTTATTGTAATGCTTAGATATGGTTAGAATTTTCTATCTTACTAGATTTGAATTGGTTACCATGTATTTCACTTTTGCTATTTCAGTCAAAGAACTAAAAGGAAGATTTTGATTGATATTTATTATATCGTTGTACTGTCTTTGATATACATTCTCGCTTGCCTCCTTTGAGAACAGCTCATTCAAATCCAAGTATAATGTGGAATCAATAAATTATTGCTATCTAGCGCTTTATTGTCAACGTATATGAATTCGAAAGAAATTTACTGGGTTGAATTTCTTTCAACAAGTTGTTTTTCTTCTAGTTTTTAAGGAGGTAATACTTCGTTTTATATAAACACCAAATTGCTGTACAATATATTAATATGTTGAAAATTTATGAATAAAGTAATGATTATTATATTTTTTTTCTGAATTTTGAATTAATTAATGACAATCTGTCTTTGACGACCATCTGGTTCGGCGAAATTAATGCTACTTAAAATTTTCTGTTCAATATATGATGTAATTTTGCCTCTTCATGATTTCTCCAGCAATATTTTTAAGCTTCAATTTTTGATACTCTTATAACTTATAGCATTATACAAGTCTTACGCTGATCTGTACATTGCACTATATATCTATGTGATTTTCGGTGAGTTCCAGTAAAATTCAAACTTGTAAATAAAATTAAAATGATTAAATTTCATTTAAAAGGGAAACATTCTTACCAAACCAAACTTGGTTTTTTTTAAATGAACAAAGAAAACAGAAACATTCAACATTGACATTTTACGTTTAGTATAAACTGATTTTTTATGTTAATACCTTAAATAATAATGTTTTATTTAGTTTTCTGTAGAAATAGAGGCCATACTTCCATAGACATTAATGGAAATTCGTTCCAAAAAATCGCGTCGAACCATTTCCATTACCAAAAATATGTGTGTTCCAGATTTGGTAAGAAAAGTCTATATTTACCCAGTAGAAAGATAACACACACACACATGCATCTTCATTATATTATGAAATTGCTTCAATTCAATCATTCTTTTTATATAGCTATTGATGTTTAATAACATTTTTCCTACAATCACAAATAACAACATTTCATTTTACTCTTACCTTTTTCCTATTATATTTGACTACAGATTTGAAGTAAATTTCCAGCGGAAAACAAAATAATAATAATTTTAAAATACATGAAATTTGCGAATTATTGGCATTTAGGCTGTATTTTTTAAAATGTTACGTGCTCTAATTTATTTCTGTTTCCAGGATCATAATTAATTTCCCAAAATAATACATTCACATTTCTTATTCTAATCATAATACATTTTTTTTATCTTCAAATTACTAGCTTTGCAATGAAAGAAGACATCTCATAAAATGAGAGAAAGACATATCAGAAATGAATGTTATTCAAGAGTGTTCTTTCAAAGCAAGAAAAGAGCCCAACTCTTGGTTTTACAATTTGTACATTCATTGTTCTCCAACAGCGTACTTCTTTTCACCGAAACGGAATAAATAACTTTGCTTCAGCTTACCAAAATATGCAGAATATATAACAAAAGCAAAATGCACATTTGGGAATTCTGCTCTACATCCATCATTTTTCCTTCATTCTCCCCAAACAACCAAATTCTGAGATTCTTTCCTTTCTCCCGGGTTTTCAAAAGAAATGCATTTTTCAACTTTTATTATCTCTCTTGAATATATTTCTGGATTTCACATTTACCGAAGGATATGAGGAACTTTGTGTGAATAAGCATATCTATTTTTCTGTAGGTCTTTGACCTTAGGGGAAAATATTTCACGCATTGATGTTCTCTTGAACATGAAACAGTTAACGAATAAGCGTATCCAAGGCCATATATTTGGAGCCGAAGCAAATTTGAGTGGAAAAACATTATAAATCATACGTTAATAAAATCAGTTTTTATTTTTACAATTTTTTGAATATAAAAGCGAAGTTCTCAGAGAAAATCGTTCGACTTTCTGTAAAAACATCAACACAAAAATTTTGACTACTAAAATATTATTCATCATCATGTAGAACCTGAGATCATTTCAGTTGTCGTAATTACTTTTGAATTTTTTTCTTAACAATTATAAAAATTTTATATTGATGAAAGTAAAAAAAATGGATGCATAGTTTTTTTAGGATGCATAGTATCAAGGCAATTATTATCGGTTATATTTTTGATATTTTCATGAACTTTTTTCATACTGAAATTAATATTAAAGAAAAATATTTATAGTCAGGAAAATATATTTTTTTGCTTGTTAAAAGTCTAATATATACAGAAATACACACGTTCCTACAATTCAAAGAATCTGTAAGGTTCGAGACCCATTTCATCCGTTGTATCCGTCTTGTAAGCGGGTCTGGTGGATGTTAAATCCGTTGGGGCCAAACGTCCTCCCGCTGGTGTGGTGTGGAAGTTTGGAGAGGGACTGGGCTACCAGCTCAGGTGTCATTCTCGACATCTGAGCACGGTTCAAAATTACGAGGTATGTCCCAAAATAGCCCTAATGTTGCTTTAAAAACTGGATGTTAATATAACTAAACTAATCTAATCTAAGAGTCTGTATCTTGTTTTTGAAATTTTCCTATCATTATAATCATCATTTTATGGTTATTTCCTTGTTAAAAGTTAAATTTATATTCAAATATACATTCTCCAACAATATTAAGATGTTTATGCTTGTTTTTGGAATTTTTACATCTAATCTCAAGGACTTGATTATGTTTTCCCTTAATATTATTTTGATATTTTTTTTTCTAGATGCTTTTCAAAAGAATAGTATCTTCAAGAATGATTCATGTTTTTAGGCAGACAATAAAAATACATTGCCTAATGTATTTTACGCTTTTTTATTATTTATTATACTTTAAACACAATATCCGCATGAAAACTAGTCAATGCATTTTAGCCACAACTTTTAATCAAGCGTATTTCGAAACATCTATCCAAATCTCATCTATTATGCCTATATTCCTGTGTCTATTTTTCTTTTTCTTAAAATTGCAAATTTTGAATCATACCTTTATTTTCTCTACTTTTATGATTCATCTCAATATTTTTATATATGCAGATATTACAGGTAAGAAACAACCAAACAAATTATTGATTATAAACCTTTGATCCATATGCTGCCAGCATGGAGGATACATTACTCAAAGAAATCATCACTTTGGTATTTTTATAAAAACTCGAATAAGTTGTAAGGCTACATGGTATTTTTATTTGAAACTTTATGATTCTTCAAGTCTCTTACTTTTTTAAAAGCTATTTACGCTTGTGTGAGCATAATGGTTTCTTGTTTTCTGGGAGCGAGTTTTCCTGCTTTTAGCTTTCTACGGATCATTACCCAATGTTACGAAACTTTTTTTTTTACCGCCAACAGCATCATTTGATAAAATAATCACGCTAGACTTACATTATCACTTCACAAGAGTAACTTTGAAATCCTCTTATGTAATACACAGACATCAGAAGTTTTAAGATTTTAGGTCTTTTAAAACATAGTGATGTTCAGCGTTTTCTTTCACTGTATTTTAAAGCCATTTTACGCAAGACTTTTTTGTAGCATTTTCTGTGATATTAAAAATATAAACAGCTCTCAAAAGAGTTTTCTATTCCATATATTTGTCGAAAAGGAATCAATTTGTTTTAAATTCTTCTTTTTTTTTTAAAAAAAAATACATTAACTATGAATGATGATATGGTTAGTATTATGAATTATTTAACCATGAAAATTGTGCTTAATAATTTGATCGAATCCATGCATAGTTTAAAATATAGATATTTCTTGAAGTTCTATAGTTGCTAGTGGGCATTCTATAAGATGTTCTAGTAGTAACGATTACCAAAGTTACGTTTTTGAAAAGTATTAAGTATTAGATGCAATCTAATATGTAGAAATACACTTCATTCCTCAGTTTCCAGGAATTTTTCTTGATTTTTAAATCAACCGGACTTAAAAATATAAAATTGTGGCTGAAAAATGTTCTTTCAAAGCTGAAAAGACATTAAACATTCTAGCCTTCCATGGCACATTTAAAATGTATATTATATGTAAATGCGCGTTCGTACCTTTCTCTATGCACTGGTTCTCTCTAAATAAGGATCACTGAACTAGGGTTTCCAAATTTGACCATTTGAACTTTTGAAAATAAAAAATAATTCCAAAGAGCATTTTTTTTTTCAAATTTTAATTATAAAATAAATTCTGCTCTCTATCTTTCGAAAAAAAAAACTATTTTACAAAAATCAGGTTTACATCATTTTAGAATTAAAGAAAAAAATCTTTCTAACAATGTTTTTTACATGAAATATTACTCCGAATTTCGACCATTTAAAAGCCTTTTCGGATCATCGATTTTTTTAATACGCAGTTTACATCCATCTTTAATATCATCATCTGTATTGTGAAAAAAAAATTAAAGTTTCAGTATCACGAAAGAAAATAAACAACAAAATTACACATTATCCAGACATCTACTTTTTAAATTAGATTATGATATTATGGGTTACGCTTCATCAGGAAGGCTTATTTGCAAGATGAAAAGAACATATGTAAATTTGTTAAAGTAATATTCATTTAATGTTTACAAAAGAGATTAAATTGAAAATAAATTCAAACACTATTTCAGGTGTATCAATTAATTTCTAAAATCAATTAATATTAAAATGATTACAAACATTAACTTTTAATAAATACAAATACAAATATTGCGTAAATTTATTTATATGCAAATTTATGTCATTACTTTGCCAAAATTGTAAGGATATAAGTACACAAAAAGATTAAAATTTTTATATCATCAATTATACACTCCACTGAATTTCTTTGAAAATTGGTGCAAACAGGAAAATATTTACCTTTTGCAAAAAATTTAGCACATATTTCATACTGCTAAATCATAAACAAACATGCTGATATATCTTTATGGTATATACATTTTTGCAAATTAAATTATTTTATAAAATGCAACAAAAAATATAATTTTAAAGGAAATTTTGAAAGATATTAATTTTAAACTTTTTTTCAAATTCTTTTATATCTAATTCAAAAACTTTAAAACGGTTTTTATATCACAATAAATCTGCTAAATCACATTCTGCTTAAATACAAAGAGTAAGTGCAAATTCCACTTTCAGAGTCTTTATGTGTTGGATCAAATTAGATTATAGTATCTAGCAAATATTATTTAATGTAAGTGCTAAACATATTTGAAAAGTAATTGGTGTGATAATTCTAAAATAGAAACTTAGGAAGCAAATATTATATCCGAACCAACATTATGCAATGGTTTATGTTTTGAAACTTTGTTTAGGTCAACAATTCTTTACCAGGTTTCAGATTTATAGCAACGACGGTAA
This sequence comes from Argiope bruennichi, assembly GCF_947563725.1. NCBI lineage: Eukaryota > Metazoa > Arthropoda > Arachnida > Araneae > Araneidae > Argiope > Argiope bruennichi. Next base: position 122,718,176 of record NC_079154.1, on the reverse strand, counting down.
GAAAATAACAGTTTTAATTGCATTCAACAAATAGGTGTTTCTTGGTTAAGAGACAGATATTTCTGAACCATCCCGCTTTGAAAATTTATTTTTATTTACGAATTATAGTTCCATTAAAGCTCTTAACCAAGTTATTCTGAAAGATTAAAATAATCATGTTTTTATGCTAACAATTTAAAACTATAAATGGTTCTTCCCTACTTCTAAAAGTCTTTTCATTTCCAATTACCCTCAACATTAACATCCTTTTTATAACCCTTATTTCTCCTTTAACGGAGATTTATTTGGCGGACAATAAAAGTTGGGCTTTTTAAGTACTGGGGCAAGACGGCTTTAATAGGGCACTTGACGAGCTACACTACGCTTTTCCAACCTTATCTTGGCATCCAGCAGACTCAATTAGTTGGCGGGCTTTTTATATTTTTTTTCTGTCAAGTTTTCCTAATTATTTAGTATTTTTTTAGCACTAGTAGAGTTAATGTTAGTTTATAAGAAATGGTTTACATTACTTTAGTGAAATGGAAAAATATTTGGAAGCTGCTTGCTTATATGATAATTTCTGTTCATTGAAGCTTGGTTGACTTAAATGAGTCATGAAAATGACACGATTGAATTACCAGTTTCGTCCTGGTAAAATATAAGTTAGAAAAATATTAAAGCTTTTATGGTAATTTTTCTTAAAATCAGGAATAGAGAGTGATTGGGAGAGTTGATTCAATATTTCCCATTGCAGCCTTTGCCTTCTTTAAGATACTTTAGAGGAAAACAAACATTTTCCTGCTTTTTATGATGTTAATATTTAGCTTTCTTTAATTTCTTCTTATTAATACTTTGCTTTCTTTAGTATCAAACCGTGTTTAAAAGAATATGAAATCGAAACCTTCCTACCATTATTTATTTCTACCAGGACCACGGTGGCCTGGTGGTAAGGTCTCGGCTTCAGAACTGGAGGATTTCAGGTTCGGAACCTAATTCCACCGAAGAACCGCCGTGTAAGCGAATCTGGTACAATAAAATCCGTTGATGCCAAACGTCATACCGCTGGTGTGGTTTGCAAACTTGGAGTGGGGGTGCCAGCTCAGGTGTCATCCCGTTATCTTACCCGAGTTCAAAATTTGGAGATTCGTACCAAACTAGCACTAGTGTTGCTTTATAAAGAGACGTTAATATGACTAAACTAAAAGTCATTTCCAACATTCAAAGGTTATTTGTAAAATTATATATTTTTTTGGATATGCAGAATATAATGATTACGAGTAAAATTCAATTTTTATTTTTCTATTATCTCCTGAAAAACAGAATATTTTGCTCAATTATCCTTCTCGATTTATATCGCAGATTATCTGCGTTTGCACGTTTTATATTATTTATTTCCTGCATTATGCAAGAACTTAGATTTTTGAAAAGGCATTTTAATTAAAAGTATCAGCAGGCAAATAATTAAATAAAGGAAAATGAAGATGCACTTCAATAAACAATTTGCTTTTTTAAATATTTGTCATTTTAATTTCTTTTCTGATGAAAATTTTCAAAGAGAATGCATTTGGGTTTCAATTAATAAATAAATTTATTTATTAATAAACAGTTATAAAATGCATCGGAACAAATACCATATTTCCTGTTTCACAGTTTTTCCTACATTTTAGCCGATTGTGAGTACCATGGAAAGAAATCCTTTTAAAAATAGCAGCAATGATATATAAGTTACAATGTCCCTGGGTTAAAAAGATTCACAAACAAATCTGCATTGTAATTTGGAGATGAAAATTTAATATGAAAGTTGTGGATAGAATAAAATTTATTTCATAATTTGATTTGATGGTAACAATCAGTTCAATTCCTCAAATAAAAAGCTCTTTAATTATTAATATAAAATTTAAATTATTCTTGGGACAATTTTCTTATGATGCTATTGCTCGCATCGTTTTTGAAAGATATAAGTGTTTAAAACAATATTTTGAAAGTATTCTTCAACGTCGGAAGACATGTAATATATCGTAACTATTTAAGATCTGAAGTTACTTTTTTTGAATTACCAAGAAGTGAAATATCCTCTGCTTCTTTAAGGACAAGAAATCATGAACTTTATATAACACTTCCCAAATTTTTCACTCGAATTGGGATTGTTGGATTATAAATTGATCTATTAAGTAATTATTTTTTAATCTGCTGTAAGTTTTAGAAGAGGTTTTAAAAGTTCTTATTTTAAATTCCAAAACTATTTGTTTATCAGATATAATTTCCCACATAATTACGTCCATCGATTATTCATATTGGAGTATTTACAACTTTCTAATGCTAGCTTTTATGCGGAACCTCAGATTGGAGAACAGTACATATACGATGATTTTTTTTTAAATATGAACTTGTAGAACAGAGACTTGAGGATTATCCTTAACTTACTGCAACGAGAAACGAAAGTTGATGAATTTAATACTTGTTATTGCACCTTGACAATTTATGAGTAAGAGTATCTTTAATGTGTTTGTTAATCGTTAATTTAGCAACTAAAAATGGTCTTAGTTGCTTGTATATATTTATGTAGCAGTCGTGTTGGCGAAAATATTTAGTTTTGAGATATATTTATTAAAACTATTATTTTTTTATTAAAACGAACATTACATTTGTTTTAATTAAAAGTATTTCGTTGGCTTAATTTTGCTATAAGCAAACCAGAATTAAATGTAGTAATATTGTCCGTCTTTTTTTTATTATTATTGTTTTAGGCTTTTTTGTGGCACGAGGATAGCGATATTGTCTGCGAAAATCGCTAAACGACAATTTCCATCTTAGAAATATAATTAACTGAAATGTCGCTCAGTCCAGCATGTACCATAGTTGATATCAATCAGTAAAGAATGGTCTAGAGAAGGGAATTATATACGTTGTCCTTACCTTAAAATAATATAAAGAAAGATACGAGAGCAAAATTTTGATAATTCAAGACGAAATTCCAAGTCGCATATATTTAAAGATTAAATCGTGGTACCAAACTTTAACCAAGTTTATGTTCAGAAAAAGCACACTCGCGATTCCGGGTGTCACAAAGAAATCAAAAATCAAGTCTGAACTCGACTAACTAAATCCCAGTTTTCGAAAATGACAACATCATTAGCGTTGAGGAATGATTTTAGGTATTTGAGAAGCATGGATTCGTCAATTTTACTCAGATTATTAAATAATACGATTGGCGAAGAGTTTTGAAGTAAAATAAAATCACAATTTTATTTTCTGAAATTTATTGCTAGCAGCAGCAATTATTGCAATTTATCAACATTTATCAAGAATATTGAGTAAGGAATATATCTGAAATATACATTTCTTATCTCCTACAAGATAAAGAAGAAACTATCATCCGAATATAAAACACTAAATTCTCAATCTAATGTTTCTATTACAGCCAAATCTTTCTTGATATGATTTCAAAAGATGATTTATGGAGGTGATTACTTATTTAGTGACAGAAATGATGGGGGAATGATTATATCACATTGAAAGGCATGTATCAAACGACAGTGGGTCTCAATAATCGTTCTGTGCATCCTTTGAAAATAAAATCTAATTCTTAGATTAAAATATAATAAATCTAATTCTTAGATTATGTTGGTACTGATTATTAAAGTGAGTACTGAACAAAAAAAATTATTTGTCTAATTTTAAAAATTAAAATATTTATTTTTTCCTTCTGTTTGTGAATGTTAGCCACAGTTTATAGGATATTAATTTATACATTATTAACTGCTCAACCTGCAAACAACCAAGGAATCTATGACTTTTGGATCATGAAACCCTAAAAATCCTTATTTAATTTCTAGTGCAAGTTACTGATGAGGATTATGGAACAAAAAATGCTACTTTTTTAGATAGAGTTTCCCTATATGAACAATGTTAAATTTTCAAGGAATGAACGTTATATTGTTATGCGGCCAAAGAACATCCATATTCCCGTGTAACGTATCAATATGTTACCTTACTTTTTCATCAAGGCTGTCACACCGTTGCGTATCGCTCATATGATAAACATTTAAACTGCTATTATACATCAATTCTCCATTTGATTGTTTATGAATGGTTAATATGAATGTACCTGTGTGCGATTCGGGAATCAAACTTGCCATAAACTAAGATTTAATTATTAAAGACGTTAGTAATTGTATAAAAATATTACACACAATTTCAAAATATCTTAACCATGTGTCTTTTAGATTCTCATATGCATCAATTAAGTAGCGCAATTTCGAAATAGAAAGTATTATGATATTAGATCGATAAGAAAAGAGATCATTTGATAAGATAACAATCATAAAATCTGATTATTGAGAAAGAATGAAGTATGAATGAAGGAGAATGAAAGTGATCATGCTTGATATTCCATTCATGTGGAGAATAATTTCTTTTATACGATATTTCTGGTAAACATTATATTTAACACTTGTAGAAAATTAAAAATATTTTTTAAAAAAGAAATAAATTAAAAATTAAATAAAGATGACAGGAAACACGTAGCAAAACAAGATTAATAACTTCCCTCATTCAGAAAGCAGTTTTTTTTCCTTGATACTGTATATTTTTAACTTGAAGTTTATAATCTTACTTTAAAATAAATATTTAAAAAGTAAAACGAAATAAAAGAATAAAATCATATCATAATTATACGTTAAAAGGAATAGAAAGATAGTGTGCTGTTGGTTTAAAAGCTAATGAATTCGAAATCAAAGTGTTCATTTAATGCAAACGATATTTCTAATGTAATGCATTTTTCTATAGTTTTATTTAGATTTTGTATAACCTGGCTCTTAGAAAGTTTTTTTTTTAGAATTATTACGATGCATATGTGTATCAGATCACCGAAATGAAGATATATCATATGCAGGAAATTCTTTATGGTCATGACAAAAATATTAGTCACGCATTTAGTTTTTTTAAATAAATTTTGACAACAGGAGGCACGTGTTCCAATATAGCTATGTTTGTAAACATGAAGAGAAAAACACAAAAATTAAATACCAGACAAAATATCAATAAATGAAAATCAATGTTAGATAAATGGATTTCAATGTCAGCTCTCCACATCAATCAATACAATCATTACTTTTCTGAAATCTTTAATAAACTTTCAAAAGGAAGAAGTTTTTTTATTACATGTGACAGATACCTTTATGATGTAAAGAAAAAGAAAAAATCAAGGTAAATATACCCATGATTAAAAAGGTTATTTTTGTTTGTTCATTTGTACTAAAATTTATTTAAAGGTTTCTTGGAAAACTACAGATTTTTTATATTGTGCATTAAAATAGGGGATAATAAATCAGTATATTTATAGTAGGCATGATTACGTTTTAGATTATTCGTAAAATAAGTTTCACAAATTGTTACAGAATTTTTCACATGAAATTTTAAAGTCAACAGTATTCTACGTATATAAATATATACATATATTAATCTTCATGACATGTTCAATTGTAATAATTTTTCGAAAACACTGTTTCGCTATAAAAACATATTTTTTTCCAATTGTATATATTAGATTCATAGTAAAAAGAAATTGCGCACGAGTAATAAGCAATAATTTTAAATAAAGATGCAAAAATAATTCAGTAATTTCTTTTTGTCAACCTGGGACAATAGATACTGCGTCTATATCATTGCAGATACTGATTTATCTCCTACTAAAACACTTCTTTCAAAGCATTAAAATTTAATCGAAATAAAGAGAAATTTGATGAAACATAGAAAATCCAGTTGTAATTACGATTTCGAGAAAGAAAGTGAACACATTTTGAGAAACATAGATGTCAACTCCAAAATGATTGAACCCTCCAAAGGGATATAGTACTCTTTCGTCTCACAGAATAAAAGCCCCCAGAACAACAAATACAGAAATATATCCCTCATAACTCACTTTTTATCGAAACACTTCAGAAGAATAAATATTTCTAATCTCGAATCTCTAGTTTTTATTTGTGTTTCTACTTATCTTACTACAGAATAAAATAAAATAAGATCCATAAATTTCTTCTCCATCTTCATCTGTCTCTAATGCTGATAGTTATTTTGCAATTCCTTTGAAAGAAATAAAATTTGTAAGACATGTTTTCGCTTGAAAGCTAACCAATTGAATCATATGGGACTTTTCAAGAAAAATTGTCCACCTCTTAGAGTTTTTATAAGGAAAAGACGCTATCCAGTTTCGAATGTGTTTGCGTTTTGAAAGTGAGGTATTTTTCAGTTCTGGAACCCAAGAGGTTTATATTGTGAATAAAGAAAAGTTTGGAATGGAGGTTGTTTGTAAAAAATATATCATATTGAAGAAATAATTCTATTCAGTAAAGAAAATAAAAAATGTAACAACATTTAGCTGCCGCCATCTAAGTGATAAATAATAATAGTCTTGCACATGTCCATGGTTTTTATAATAAAATTTAACACTTCAAATATTACAAAGTGAAAGAATTTCACTTATAATAATAACACAAAATTTATTTCAGGATTCTTGTTTGGAAAAAACGGTACATTCTGAATAAATTTTCCTTACTGATGACTCCGATATTATGTAATTTTAGACTGATTACTCCGACGCGCCCGAAGGCACTTGGAGAAACTTGAATTACCGGACCGCCGCAACAGCAACTGTGGTTGAGTTCTAAGAACCCTCACTAGCCGCGGTACAACCCTTCCCTAAGGAAGTACTCCCCGTCATCGATGGGAGGTAGCCACCTCCATCCTTTCGTGTACCTTGAAAGGTGACGAGAACCAATTACAATACCGGATGATTCTCATGCTCAATTACGAGGTACCCCCCCCCCCCTGCGAGGGACTCTGATGTTATGTAAGTAAGATTTATTATTCTATGAACAAGTTTGCACAGACGTTAACTAAAAAACTTTGATAAATTAATTCACTGATTGTCCACTTAAGCAACAAACAGAAGCGCAACTTTACTCCTATATCCCTTTCAGCCCATGTATATCTGCTTTGTTTATAGCTACAGAGCAGAGAAAAGATCAATTACTGCCGTGGCTAGTTAGAAGAATCACAAATCTTCTGTTTCAGAGACTTGAAGGATTATATCATATTTCACCCACTAGCTATTTGCATTTCCACTAGCTATTGCAATGTTTAATTAAAACAAGAGCTCCACTGATTTGAAATATTTTATGCATCGTATACGGCAGATGAAAGACATATCTTTGTTGAAAATGAAAACAAACAAACTTTTGTTTCTTAACTTCTTTTAAAAATCAGTCATGAAAGCTATAAAATGGCATTACAAATTATTCTTGAGTTATTCCATATTGTTTAATTTCGATTCTGTTATTACTAAACGAATATGCCGTTAGAGTTAATGTGTCCATTTGATTTACCAGCTTCAAGAACCTATGTTTTCATTGTTTTGAGAAAAATATCATTTTTTCGAAAAATCAATATTGTTTTAATGGAATAAATATGATATACTTGAAACTAAGTATTTAAATGTAAATCTAATGTATCTAAAATGAAAAAGATTTTAAAAAATCTTATACACTTTATATTTTGTATTTGGACCAAAGTAAGCTATATGGAACTCGCAAATATGATTTTACATTTCTTGCATGATTTATTTCATTTATTATCACTATTTGTAGGACACAATCTGAAATAATACAATTATAAATTAATAGTGGAAGCTGACGTTAAATCATTTTGATTTTTAACCTGTAACCTTTCGAGCATGTATTACTTCCTTTCTGAAATAAAATGTTGTCTTTTCTAACTATTCTTATGTTACTAATTCTTTATAAACCAACCTTACTTTGGTTAATTTGTTTTCTATCCACATGACATCTATTGATGTCCAGAAAATAGCTAAGTAGCAAGCATCAATTATTTGTTGACTTTCCTGATTTAGGCAATTGCATTTTTGAATGGTTATATGAGAATCATAGTATGTAATATTTGTCTGTAATTATATGAGTATATGAACGTGTTTCTTCTGCAGTTTTATTCCAGGTATGCAAATACTATCAAAGACATTTTAAAATTAAATTCTTAGCCAAGAATATTCCAGTATTAGAATAGGTAGAATATTCCCAATATTCTATCTGGATATATTCTAATAGTATTCAGGTAAATATTATTAGAATAAATTATTGAAGTATCTTTAATTCGTCATTTTCTTTCAGCTAGTAATCGCAATGTATTCTTTCAAAATATTTATTAAAGCAGGCCATGTGACTGGAGTATTTAAAGGTTGATATGTAATAGACTCTTTTATTCATTTGTTACATAAATGATGCAAATTATGTAAAAATATTCGATGTTTCCTCTTCCTAAACGCTACGAAAATAATAAACAGAAATTCGAAAATTTAAACTTTACATATGCAAAAATTAGTTTCATAGTTAAAAAAATAAATCAGTGTTTTCTCTAAATAATTTTTGTTATATGTTTTATATAATTTGTGTCCTACGTTTTATATAATTTAGATGAACGAACATGATTGTAAGGCACTCACTTTGTGACTGGTGGATAATTTTAACAGATTAAATTACCACTCTGAAAATACTATTACTTAAAATATTAACACTTTTTATGCATAGAATAACTTTACACATAGATACATTATTATTAAAATTTCAATATTAATAATACTATATAAGAATGCATTTAATTTAAGCTAAATAATATTAAATGCATTCTTTAAGGAAGAAAAACAATATATATATATAAAGTTATCATTGCATCTTAAATTCCTTAAAAGTTTAAAATTATTGAGCTTTAAAAGTTACCAATTTTTCATTCTAACTCTTGAAAACTGTTTTATGCCGATAATTATAGAGAGAAGCTGATAAATTATTAAATACCTAAGCAGATGTTCTCGACTTTAATGGATATGTCTTTAATGAATGAATGAAAGGAAATAGTCGTTAAATTATTGAGGTTCAAACTTGCGATTTTTATTTTTATAGATAAGTAAAAAATTTTACTAAACTTATGCAGAATTATTTTTATTTGTTCCAGCATGATCGTGATAAAATTTATAATGAATAATGTATTAAGATACAATCAGTAGCTCATTATCGCTATCGCCATTTTTAAATAAAATGATCGATATACTTCATATTGCTCATCTTTCTTATTAAAGAAAAATATGATTGAAAATAAATGAATTTATAATCCAAAGTTTTTTTTAATTATAATTCTTATTCTTGTATGCAATTAAAATTTATAAATGATTTTTAAAATTAAAAATAAATATTTTTATAATGTGAATAGTTATAGTTAATATTTATCTTAATCGTTTAATATTGTTTAAAAATTAATTATTTTTTATAATTTAAGTTTTATATGCATAAATATTTATTATTTTCTTAAGAATTATGCAACATTATATGAAAAAAATTCAAATTTTTAATCTTATTTAAAATAATACTTTTTAAAAATATTTATAATTTGGATAGATAATTGGATTTTGATTTCGAATTTAGAAATGGAAAATACCACCACTTTGATATATGCTGAACAACAATGATTTCTATGCTCTAATTTTTGATTATATATGTATGGTGATAATATGGTAGTGAATTTCGAAATTTAAAAAATAAGTAACACTTTAAATCTATACTACAAATATGCCGAATTTCAATCCGTTCTTAAATTGTCACCCAGTACTCTTCATGAAATATTTGAAACTGAGTGGTAGAATAAATTTAAAATTGTTTATTATTTAGAAATTATTGTTTTCAAATTAACAGAGAGCCCAAATTTTCTTTTCCATTATGGATGGAATAATATTTGTCAGTACGTTCTAAACGTATAAACGTATATATTTCTAACTTATAAAATGAAAGTTTCTCTTATCCCATTTGTATCAGGAGCACCTTTCTGTATTTCTCTGGTTGATTTAAGTCATAATAACATTGGTGTTCGCTGGATGTTTAAGCTGTGCAGAAACTTTTCTGAATTGCAACTTTATTTCCAAAATCCGTTTTCGTCCCAATGAACCAGACTTCGCGTTCCCCCTGGTGCAATCAGGGGAAGATTATATTGGGAATCCGATACTGAGAGGATTAACTTAAGGATTACACATTCTATACTGAACCGCATTTCTATTATTGATGTAGATATATATATATATATACATAAGCAGTTTTGAGAGCAAGGGAGTAGGGTATGCTGATTCAGTCGATGATTCTTTTTATCTCATCTTCATGCATCTGGAATATTCGAGAAGGAGTAAGTAATTAGGAAAGCCCCTAATCCCGCTAAAATGCGGTGCTCTCAATCCGATTTCGTAACAACTTGAGTGTCCCGAAATTGTATTTTGGCTTGATGGGAATTGGAATCAAAAGGGCGTAAAAGAAACTTTATCGATTGGATTATCAAGTAGTTTTGGTTTCTAATGTCAAAGAGTTATGCCATAATATATAAGCGCCGTTTGAATTATGATGGAATTTATTTGAGATAGGTCTAATTTTGTTTGAATAAAATCAAAACTATCCGAAAGAAAGTTTTATTTCTTGTATTGCATTAAATCATGAAATATTATATCTTCACTATTGTAATTCCTATTAGGATTTTGTTCAAGCGTCATTATTTAAATTGAAGTTCATTTTGAAGCGAAATGATGATTACTTAGGGAAAAACATCCTTTGAATAACAATGTTCAAAGAACGAAAGCTATATCTGAGTCAGCACCAACCCACTCTTTACAAAATTCTACATTAGGCAGTAGCAAACTATTTTTCATGTAACTTTCTCCATATGAAATATTTATGTAATACGGCAGTTACATAGTTACGGCAGTTTTTAGTTGCTAAATGTCATAACATAGGGGTAGCGCGGCTTCCACGTGATCTGGGCATCCCGGGTTCGAATCCCGGTTCGGGCATGGCTCTTCCTCTTCTGTGTTCTATCTGTGAGGTGTGTGAATCTACCCCTCTATAAGAAGGGGTTGTGGAAGCGGATATGACGCATGAAGTAGCTGAGGCTTATTCTTGTCCCTAATTGGCGCTACTGAAAACACAAGAGACGCTCACTCGGCTTAAATCGCTGATCGATAACTGTCAGCGGGTTTATCAAGTGCCATAAGTCACAACAACGGGTGATTTCAATTCTGTCAAATCCATGTCTCAACATCTGGCTAGCCCATTTGGATCTGTTAAACTGAAGAAATGTTTCGTAAGAAAATAATTCAATGAGAAATTTCCTACTTTCTTTGCTTCAAACCACATTTTGTTTACAATCATTTGTTAAGAGTATAATTCAGTAAAAAGTAGTAAAGATAGTATTTAGTTAAAATTTAATAATTTCCCTTTACAATCCTTTAGATTATTTTAAAACATTTTTTTCTTTCTTGAATATAGTTGCTGTAATTTTTAAAAAATGAAGGACAAATGAAAATTAGGCACTAATATTGGTAGATGAAATATATTGATATTGTTGTCTTGAGTAATTTAGTTAAAAAATTATCTAATATTTCTTATGATTATATCTTTGCATTTGATAACATAATAAAATACCAAATGGAGTAAAAGGAATTTTAATGAGTATATTTTTATTTCTTTTCCGCAACAGTGAACTGGTGAAGTTGATGCTCAATTTTACAATAAAACTTACAAGAATATAGCTTTTTTATGGATTACACTTTCCGAGTATAATAAGATCAGTTTAATCTCAGTTTAACCTATCAGTTAAATTAAAAACTAACAGCATTAATTAAAAGCATCAATGCAAAAAGGATATAGTTAGTTTAATATTTTTAAGGGGATAATGTATACTTGTTTGCAAAATTGATGGTAGTGGATTTGTAGTGTTGAATTGTATCCTTCTGCAGGACTCGAAAGAATCTGGAAGAGATAACATTGGAATTTTAATGTATGTCAATCAAGATTTTTAAAAATGACAGAAAAAATGAATGAAATTTTTATAAATTTTAATTTTTATACGATGTATGTCTGGCATACATGCTATGTCGTAGTATTAAGTCTTCGTGCCAACTCTGGATTTTCTATTCCCAATCAAAATCAGCTGTAGAAATTTGAATATGTAACTGAACCATATTGCATTTTTTTATCACTGTAATGCGCTATTCCTTTGACAGGCTAAAGGACAGTACTCCATATTTAGAGGAAAACTAGGGATATTTGATCCAAGATAATATTTTTATATTGTGTGATAGTGGATAATGTATACGTGCCATCTCTGTTTGACCTTAGGTCATATAATCTATGGCATGAGTTTTCTAATCCAAAAAGAAAAAAATATATATTGCAAAACAAACATGATAGTTAATTTTGTTTTAGGAATCTGAAAATGAAGTTTTCCTCTTTTTCACTTCTCTGGGAATTATTCTTACAAGAATAATGAATTAAAATATGTTTAGCATACTTTTAAATATAATTTGGATAATTAACCCAAACAAAATAATTTGACTAATCAAGAATTAATATAATTTGCTATATTTTAATATTTACTGCTACTATATAATCAATGCGTCTTATTTATGAGATTGCTGGTATCGATCAAGAAAGTAAGTCCGAAATGAATTATCAACAAAAGTGCAGGAAAATTAACAGCAACATGCTTATTACTAGACTTTTGAATGTTGAAAGAGTTAAAAAATATTTCTCAAAATATGAAGTTGTGTACAAATTTTCCTTTTTCAGAATAATGATTATATTTTTAAAAAAATGAAACTTTTAAAAATTATAGAATATTGCAAATAACTTGTTCTTATGTAGGGATTCTTAATGAAAAATAATTATTATTGTTTTATATAATTAAACAAAATTTTATTTTTTCGTGTTTGTTTTCATGATAAACCAGGTTTAACGGACATTGAACCTTAGAGATGCAACATTATTAAAACACGTAATAAATGCTAAATTAAATAGAATTAAGATCAGCATTCTCAAGTGAATAGTGAACGTTGTGAATGAAGCCTATAAAAATTTTAAACCAAAAATTGGTCAAATACAACAATTTCACTAAAAATATATTTATATTATAATTAGTGAATTCTTAAACAATCATATTACAGACATAGTCTATATTTACGATATTTTTTTCAGATGTTTCAATTCAAAATTTGCGTGCTCTGATGGTAGTTTTCATTCATATAATTCCTTTATAACACGTGTTCAAAAAGAGCACATTTATTTCTTTAAATCATCTTTCATAATATATTTTACTTATAATTTTGTTTAAACACAAATTCAGAGAAATGTTACGCCATATTATTTATTTCCAATAAAACTATGAAATAAAGCTTTTAAATTTACATCATAAGCGTTTCAAAAACTATGCATTTTTTTTCATTCTGTATGTTAAATGAAGAAATTTTTTAAATGAATCGCATATAAATTAAAAATAAAATTACTTAACACTTTGCGTCCATTCAGAGATGTGATTTGTATCATTGTATTTTATTATCTAAGAATTAAAATTATGCCACAAAAAATTGGAACAACTTTTTCCATCATTAATTCAAGAAAATATCTTCAATTTGGCCTCAAGCAGAAACCAGCTGGAAAGCTTCTGACAGAATATTAATGAAGAATTTTAACTGATAACCATTAGGAATATTTGCCCATGGTAAAAAAGTATTTTCTTGGGAAGGATTGGCATATTTACAATAATAAAAACATGAAGTTGCCTTTCATTATGCGAAAATAAGAAATACTTTAAGCCTTTATTGAGATATCAATTTTTAAGATTACCCCAGGCGGATTCTCACATCAGTTCAACATCCTTTCATCATTCAAATTTTTCTAAAATTTGTCTTTCAAATTTTTCTTCGAAATAAAATAATTTCAAATGCACTATATTTTCTATAAAAAAAATTGGTAAATGATAAAAAAATGTTAATTTTTTCGAAGCATTTAACATCGGCAACACCTTGCTAATACAGCTGAATTTGAAACAAGTTTCTGAATATATATATATAAACGCCTATTTATTTTTCCCAAAATTACAAAATTATACAATATTTATATAAATGTTTTATCTAAGAAAGTCGGTAAAAAATCATTTTGAGTGTCGCAAGAAAAATAATCATTTCTACCATTCGTTTTGCAAAGAAGAGGGAGGCACCATTGTTTTCAAATCATATATTTTTAATATAATGGTATTATCAGATTATTTTCATTTGCATTATTATTCTCAAGATTATTATGATTCATCTAAATAAAGGCTATAAGATACAAAAGGCATGAATAGCTGTTTTTAAATAAACTGTATAGTAAAATTTCAAAAATGTTTTTCTTTGGAATCAAAACTGAAATGTTACTCATGAATGACAGGTCTATTATTTTTTTACATTCCTTTATCGAAATATTTTCGTTTGGATTCATTCAGTAAATAGAATTTTCATTGTACCGGAAATTTTTCATTTTTTTTCAATAACTAACATAGGCTCGTTGAGTATTTCTTTTGCATTCTATTCTTATTCTTTAGTTATTTCAAAGCTCATCATTGTTTTCAGGGTACAAGTCTATGCATCGATTTGAAAGGAATCTGCTTGCGATAGGAGAATTCATGAGGCATAAAATTGCAGTGAATCACAGTAAATGAAAAAAAAAAAAAACGCGCATCATTTTGAGCTTTTCTTCCTTCTTTTTCGACATCAGATTCAGAAAGAAGGCAATTTGTTTAGAAATATTGAATGACGGCCTGAATTTGCACATATTTCCTTTAAGTTGCAGATCATTTCAAACACTTACTCAATTCAAATTCAAACATTTTTTTATGCATTATTATTTAATTTGACTTACTTTGTATTAGTAAAAATGAAAATTTGTAATTGATTTTGCAGTTTTTTTTCTTGTGTATAAGACCTTTGAATTATATGTACAAATAATTACATATACATTTTTGATTAAACTATTATATTTAAAAAAGTGCAGCACATAATTATTGATTAATAATTTGTTAAAATTAAATCCTGATCAATGAAAATGATGGTCATTACATTGAAAATTTGGCGAACAATATTCAATAATCTATAATACTAACAATAATGAATTATAACTTTCAGGGTATGATTTAGAAAATAATTAAAATATAGAGTAACAAGTTTGATTACAGGAAAAAAAAGTATGTTTTGAAAATAATATTACTCCAATTTTTTCATTCAGCGTATTTAAATAAAACGTATTTTCCTCTCAAATTAATTTATTTACTATCATTAATAATACTGATTCTAAATAATTCTAAATCATTAATAGAATACAATTAATGTAAATAATATATTTACTAACGTAATATCTGTGAATATTATTAATTTCTCTTAAAAGGTAAATTATTAAATTAAAAAAAATCAATTAAACTATTGCTTAATTCGATTTTAAATTTTATTCGATTATACTTTGTCTGATATTCTAACAGAAAAAAAAAGGAATATCAGTATTTGAATAACCATAACTTTCTTTCTAAAGTTCTTACACCAAATTATTCAAAAATTAATTTAATTTATTTTTCAACTGAGATGCATCAGTAAGAAGATACAAAAGGTTAACCAAATATCCGCTTTGAGAGACCAAGCATGTGAAAAAATGATTTACTTTTTTAAATCCAAAATGCATTCAAAGTGACACCTTCGAAATGTAGATGAACTAATATTAAAGGTAATACATGAATTGCAGTGTGATTACTATTGCTTTCAGCATTAGACAGTCATATATAATATAATCACCCGATTTTATAGTTGCCTTTTTATACCTACATTTTTTTCCCTTTAGAGAGGTAATTCCTTATTAAATATCCTTCCAGTACACGATTTTGGCCTATATTTATCTAGCTAAATTATATTTAATAATGAGTTATAAAGCATTACTAGATTACATTTTGCGATTGCCATTCGAATTTTAAACAACAGTTTATTGTACCTGAACCAGCTTCCTTTCTCACTAGGCTTTCATTTAGGACTTCATTGAACAACGACGTCTGCATGCATGGGGAATCTTTTTTTTTTTTTTTTTTTTTTTTTTTTTTTTTTGAATTGGGTGTATAATTTGAATGCAATCCTAAGAAGCAAGCGAAGCTTGTACATATTATATACATCAGGAAAATTGCTTCTATGTAAATGGCAAAGAGTAAAACGTTTCAACTTTTTTTATCCGTAGCCTCTACTTGAATCGATATGAAATTGCCCAAATATCTCTATGATACGTAATTAGGCTTTTAGAGTTATGCATTAAAAATAAAGTCCGTTAATTTGCAATAGAGGTTCGATCAACAGTGGAAATGTTAGCCTTTCATATGTTATATCATGTGCTTGGAAAATCGAAGAGATTCAAGAAATGCATTTCAAGAAGGAGAAAAGAAGTAGGCCAATAAATAATTCTGGCATAAAAAGTATGGTTATTATATAAAAAGTTATAAATAAAAGTTTTTTTTAAATACACATAGAATAAGTTTCCCTAATTTCATTGCATTATTAACTATTCCTCGTGCTATTTAGATGCCGTAACAACTTCCTGCAATTTTTATTAGCCAATCATAGTCTAAAAACTTCAGTATGAATAAACCGTAGATATTTAATTGTATCCTTAAATACTTCATCATTTTGTGACAATATTTAACATTGTTTAAAGTATTCACACCATTTCAGAATTTTCTTTTTTTTTTTCATTAGTATCGTTCAGTACTTATTTATTCATCATTTCTTGTACTGAACAAAAAAGGATATATATATATATATATATACCTTTTTTTATTGCTTATATACCTTATATCGCAAAATTAACAGTATGAGATAATATGAGAATAAAAGTATGATTAAAAATATGAGATAAGATCAGTTTTATTCTTCTAATGAGTTTTATTTAGAAGAATAAAGCTGTAAGGAGACAAGACAAAAGGCTGGCTGGATTTCCAAGATTGCCATCGTAAGAAGGAAACATCAGTTCGCGGAACATCTCTCTTAACTCTTTATACAAAACTTATGTTGGTTCATTGTATTGATGGTTGGAATTTTTTTATCTTTTACCAGAAATAAATAAATGTTAACAAGTATTTCTGTGCCATTTCAATCTAAGAATTTGTAGCAAGATTTTAGTGGATATTAATCAAGATTACTGTTAATCTCCTCCGTCCTTGCTGTTCATAGAATGCCTGTTTCACTTCGAAGAAGAAATTGAAATTAATACTTTTCCAGTGATTTAATAGGAATAATGTTTTATGCTATTTTTCACTGAATTAAGAACTAAAGGTAGAAAATGGAGTAAACGAGTCGAAAAATAAAATATTTGGTCTCTCGCAAAACATAAAATTATTCTGCATATCGCACATAATATTTTTTAGAGAGTTATGATGAATTTTGACATTTATCACATAATAAAATCTTTCACATTTTATATTTTAATAATAAAAAAAAGGTATTTAAATTTTCCAAGCTTTTAATCTTTTATTACATCACTTTTATTCTTCAGTTATTTGATTTTGAGAGTAAGAACTCCAGGCAGCATTTTACATTCCCGTCATTTGGTCATATTTTTAGATTAAAAGTATGTGAAATTCAAAAAATGTTAATTAACGAGTATTAGTTAAGGCGTTGATAATTATTATTAATATTTTTAAGTGTAAGCATGTGTCATAATATTTATAAAATAATTTGATCGTAGCATATTATAATATTTGAATCAAAGCTACAAATGGTCATTTGTCTACAATTTAATGATTTGGCTTAATTTCAGTTTTCAATATAAAAATTAATAATAAATAATATGTAAGAAATCTAGAATTTTAAAAAAAAATGGAAATAAAATAATATTAAAGTAACTGTGTTTAGTTCGAAAGTAGAGATTGTAAAATTTTTCAGTTTCCAAAAAGAGTAACAAATAATATTAATATGAACTATTTTCATTTTTCTGAAAAAAAGCGAATTTAAAATTCTACTTCTTTGCAAAGTATATTGGGATTTTGGACAACTGGTGCACAGAATTAGAATAAATTTACACCCCATATTAAATATACTCTGTAACAGGAAAATGAAAACTGAAAGTAAATTAATAAAAAAAAAGAATACTTTTAAAAATCTAGAAATAACACTGCAAAAAACAAAGACGTAAAAATTTTCAATATTCTAAAGTTTGTAATTGCCATAAAATAAAATGCGTGACCAACAAATGTTAATTATTAAAGAAAACAAAAGAATTTTTTTTCTTCTTAAAATTCAAGTTTTAAGCATGTAAGATTAAAACCTGTCACACTGTTTGCACGAAATTTTGGACTCGAACTTAAAAAAATAACACAATGCTAAGAAAGATAATTAAAAATCATATTTTTTAAGATTCTAAGTCCTTATTTGGCTCCAACTTTGAAACTTGACAACACGAAATGTAGCAATTAAGAATGGAGAAAATAATTTGAATTCTTTAGAAAAACTTGTAGCTGCAGTTAATAAAATGCAGTGTTAATCGTATGGCTGCTTTTTTTTATTTCCCGCTGTTTCTAATTAGTTTTGAGAGAGTTTTTTTTTTTTTTTTTTGCTTTGACAGTGAAAACTAAACTGAATTTGTGAATGCGATACTGTTAATTATATACCTATCAAAGAAACGAGTTTTATCTTCACTTCATTTTTGTTTTTGCTTTTTCAGTTAATAAATATTTATAAATAAAGATAGAAGTTTATCGAAGACAAACTTTGGATAACACAGATATCCAAAATAAAATTATACGGAGATGACAGATATAGTATTTATCAATTAGTGAAACTGAAAATAAAATTCAAAAGCAATTTTATTATTTTTAAATCCATTTTAAATAAAGTTAATTTCAGATAGGATTATTGAAATTGATTTCAACCGTAACACTAGCTTTTACATTTTTCTAGCATTTACTAGAAAAGTATTACTCAGCGGTAGAACTATATCAAAATTTTAAGAATGACGTCTGAAATGATATCCAAACATCATTTTTTATATTTTCATGCTATATTGATGTGAAAGATGCTTGGCAATTGAAGAACAAATGAAATTTGGAAAAGTAACACCACAGACCATCTGTGTAATCAAAATACTAATCTAGTGATCTCATGGTCGAAATAATGTCTAATCTTAAAATATCTCTAATTTGAGAAAGAAATAATCTCTACCAATAAAAGTTTTTAGCTTTTGCTATTTTGAAGGAATAAGAATTTTCGTACCATGAAAAAAAAATTATATCTTGAAATATAAAACGTGAAAATGAAAATATTCAGTTTAAAAGTAATATTTAATTGCCTTTTTTCTTTTTAAACCCAATAAGAATGTCAAAATTGATTAGCCTTTTTGTTTTTCAGATACATCCAATGAAAATAAATGGTTTCACAAATGAAAGCAGAGTTTTGCTTCTACTGAAGCAGTTAAATAACTCTTTCGAATAACATTCGCTATATTTTGTCCATACATATATCTGAATGACAAAATCATTAATTATTTCAAGACATTTTTCAATATTTAGATAGTAAGGAATAATAATAATAAATCGAATGAAATTAACATTCGAGTTTCAAAATAAAATTAATGTAGTATTCTTAAAGAAAATGCTGTTTATTCTAAATTAATAAGCGTAAGATTAAATGCTTATTAATGAAACAACTTTTAGAATTACATTGGATCTGCTATGGAGGCATATGATTAAATACATGCTTTTAGACTTAAAAACATTTAAGATTTAAATATTTATTCAAACAATATAGAGAGACCTGTACTTACAGTTTACTAATTCTTTAAATTGAAGTTTTTGCGTAGTATTTTAAGGAATTTAACAGGAGAATGCGACCAACTGAACATTGTAAGATTTAAATTAATTTGGTGAAGGAAAAGGAGCTTTAAAGATCAGTTAACATTTAAGAAAATCAATCGCAAATAATATAATATTTATAAAATATCATAATATAAGTATCTAAAGTCATAAAACAAATACTAGGTGTGAAATACTGAAAAAAAAGTTTTTTTCGAATCCTCATAAAATAATTTTTTGTGTGTGTGTTTGCCTGTGGCATTATTTGTTTGGGGGTAAAGCGAGAAGAGTTCTAAGAACACACGAAGCTCTAAAAAAGAGATTGAGTCAAAACTGTGTTGCAACATGCATAATGACCACTAGTTTACAAGATGACCATAATGCACATGATGACCAAATAAGCACTTTTTAAAACATCAAAATACATTTACTAATCACAAGCATACGCACACAAAATTTAACATCAATATTAATGCATAATAATTATAAATAATTTTGCTTTAGAAACTAGTTTCTATTTACTTCTTGCCAACATAGGTCTAACAAACTTGTAACATTTCTTTATACACAGTCAGTTACACATTACTTAATGCGCTTCTGCATTTATCATAGCCTACGCTACATTGGCTCAGGTTTATGCAGCTACAGCATATTGTGTTACTATGACATTACATGTAGTTATTGCATAATGGAATTACAGAAAGATTCTTAATGTTGCGAATCAAAATATATTATATCAATAACTATAATAAGAATTTTTAGCATTATGTTCCTCTTAAAAAACTATAATGTGCTCCTTGTATTATGAAAATAAATAAATTACTTGGAGCTACTTATTTCTACAGATTCTGTTGATTATATCATATTTATTAAAATAATATTTCAGAAAATCATGAATGAAAATAAATTTAAAAAGAAATTAAAAGAACACTATATTTTAAATAAAAAGATGATGGCGAGTAAAATGCTTGTGCATGAGATAGTATATTTATTCATAACAATATTTATAAATTTTATCAACCTCTTCTCAGTAAAACTCCTTTCAAAAATAACTTTTTCAATAAATATTCAAACACACTAGATATTCTATCATCGGATATTAACACAAAATTCCATACACATGCATCATATACATATTTATAAACATAATTTATACTTAAATGAAAACTCAGAAAAGGGATTTTGAATATATTCTCCAATAAATTTTGAATCAGTAGAATAGGCACTACTTTTATCATATGATAAAACGCTAGATTCGAAAATGTGCAGTTCCTTCAAAATAAAAATAAATAAATAAGTAAACGATGATAAAAAATAAATTTGTGGAACGGTAATTTATATTTAGCCATTTTTTTACATTATTTCGGAAACGGTCTGCGGAGTATCTAAGCAAATAAACACTGAGATAGGGACAATAAATGATTTTTTCATTAAAAAAAGAATGCACACAATTTTAAAAAAATTCTTCTTCGAAATCAAAATACTGAGCATATCTAAAGCATTTCTTCTTTGTGACTAATAGCTACATTATCTTTCTCCTCATTTTTTTGGCAAAAGATATATTTTAATATGGTAATAAAACAGCAAATAAAATTTTTATTATAAAGGATGTCATTTTTGCTCCTTTCTATTCCTTTAAGTACCTGCAAACTATTTTAAAATTTATTTATCTCCATATTTTTCTATTCCTACAAAAAGCATCGTTCTTTTTTTTTTTGTCTTTATATCCGTGTATTCATTTGGAAAATATCTTTATGAACTGGAGGGTATGTGGAACTTGAAAAATAATATTCTAGTGTATCACAATAAAAAATGAAAATAATACTGTGGCCACCTTACATTTTTATTTAAAAATAAAATCCTATTTCAAAATATTTAATCAAATTTTCAATGAAACATGATTAACTCAACTGCATATAATAATGACTGCTTCTAGTATATCAACTTATTAATTTAACTATATGTAACATTGTTATGAAAATATCGTTTAAATTTTATCGAAGTTAATTAAGTTTTAAAAATTCGTCGAGTAAACTGAATGGCATTTGAAACAAACTAAACAAATTATTATAGAGTAAAATCTTTAAAATTTACGCATCAATGTATATTAAAAAACAAACATAAAATCAAACTTGGGTTCAAATTTTGAAAAAATTATATCTATTAGCCATTTTTTTTTCTTGCATTTGAAGAATGCAAGGTATCGAAAAAGCTTTTAAAATCTTCTGTGAGATATCATTGATTTTTCTTCTAATTCGCTACAAAAATACCTTAAATTATATTTAAAATATTTTATTGTAAAGTACCTTAAATTATATTTAAAATATTTTATTGTAATTAACTTTAAATCGATGTTTAATTTGAATAAATTTATGATCTTTTTAAATTT
The DNA here is from genome assembly GCF_947563725.1 of Argiope bruennichi. Taxonomy (NCBI): domain Eukaryota; kingdom Metazoa; phylum Arthropoda; class Arachnida; order Araneae; family Araneidae; genus Argiope; species Argiope bruennichi. Next base: position 122,696,083 of record NC_079154.1, on the reverse strand, counting down.
GAAACCTAAATTGAGATGATAAATATTTGTGAATAGATAAAATGTGAGATAAAATATTTGAAATTAATAATTGGTATATGTTTCCTTATATAACATACCGGATTCAATTATTTAAAATATATTCTATCCATTTTGAAATTTGCTTGACATTGAAAGATTAAAAATAAACTTCAAAATTATATTAACTTTATTTTCAGACATATGTATATTATATATCTGAGAAAAAAAAACATGGCGTTAAGTAACTTGGTTTTGAATATATTGAAGATGTTCTGGTAGAAATAATTTTGATATATAATTTTTTAAAAAGGGATAAAATTCAGCCTGGTAGTCCATAGATTTTTATTCTAGAATGATGGTTCTTCTACTTAATATTTCGCAAATGAATATTTTCCCCTCCAGATCATATCGCAATAACCGGATTTTCAAAAACAGAGTTGCTTAATCTGGTCTTTCATTTGTCACTGTTCAGCTTACCAGATTTATCTGTCATCCGCAGTGATGACGCAATATATTTTTACTTTCTTTCTTTGCTTGTCTTGCTATGAAAATATTTACTATTTTGGTGCTTAAAAATTCTTTCTTATCCTCTTTCAATATTTTTATCATTTTATTGATATTTTATTCAAACTATATTTTTAATGTTCTGATTTGTGTTGGTTGAAAAATGTATGGCTTATTCCATTAAATATTCATTTTTGTTAGAAATGCATTATTTGTTTTAAATTTCGTTTATGAATTATTAACAATTTAATATCATTAAATACGAGGCAATTTAAGTGTTTTTTTTTAAATCTCTGAGTTATACTTCCCTCCTTTGCTTTTCTTGCTATGATAAGATCTACCTTTTTTCTGTTCAAAGATCCTTTCTTCTCCTCTTTTTATATTTTTATCATTTTATTGACATTTTATTCAGTTTGAGTATATTTTTAATGTTTGAATTTCTGTTGGTTGAAAAATGTATGGCTGATACCATTAAATATTCATTTTTGTCGGAAATGCATTATTCATTTCATATTTCGTTTATGAATTATTAGCAATTTAATACCATTGAATACAAAGCAATTTAAGTTTTTTTTTTTTTTTTTTTTTTAAATATTTGAGTTATACTTCCTTCCTTTGCTTTGCTTGCTTATAAGATCTTTCTTTTTTTTTCTGCTCAAAGATCCTTTCTTCTCCTCGTTCTATATTTTTTATCAATTTATTAATATTTTATTCACCCGAGTTATATTTTTAATGTCCTGATTTGTGTTGGCTGAAAAGCGTATGGTCGGTTCCATTAAATATTCATTTTTATTGGAAATGCATTATTTATTGTATATTTCGTTTATGAATTATCAGCAATTTAATACGATTGAATACAAGGGCATTTAAATGTTTTTTTTTTTTATGTCTGAGTTGCACCTCAGTTGCCAACAAGCAGAAATGCCTTTATTCCATTTTGACAACATTCAATTTAAGGGCTCTAGAATTTTGTGATCTACTCGAAATTTTAGAGAAAGCAACAACATTCATATAGCATTGCCCTAAGAAATATTGTACCAAGAAATTTGTGACCATGTGTGTTGATTTCACACTGATAAAAGCACGCACTGATGGATATTGGATTCAGACCGCAAATAGCTGTCGGGTGGTCAGCTGTTCACAAGAAGTAGAAAAGAACTGGTAAAAGTATGCATCACTTCATTTATAATTTTGTTTTAAGAATTGTGAACCTAAAATTTTCTATTAAAATTTTAATTCATATATGAAAGATGCATTTTTTTAAAAGACCTCTAGCTTTGATTTTATAAAATAACATTTTTTTTTTATTTAAATTGATTTCTGTTGTGCCAGAAGTATGTTTACCTAACTCTTATGAATTAATATTTTGAATATTTTAGTATTTTTAAAAGGTAACATATTAGTTAAATTTAGTAGAAAAATGTGTGTTATCATAATATTAATGAAGAAGGAATGGGATATTTTACCTGAAATGCTGTAAATCTGCTATTGAAACATTGCATATGATTCAGCAAATTGTTAAGACCAAAGATGTAACTAGACACTCCTAAATATCGGGACACAAATGATAATGGTGTTATTTTCTTTATTGTTTTTCCCAACAATAAACACTTTAACACGATTTATATTCATTTTCTTAATCATTAAAGCATTTTTATCATATTTATTGATTATAACTTTTTCGCTAAACATCTCTTTGATTTCTGTTTAATGCTATTAATTAAAAATAAATTATAATATCAAAGTTATTTATCATCGTAACAACCCTGATATGAAGAGCATACAAATTAATTAAGTAAAATACTTAAGTAAAAATTATTCAATATAATTTATTTTAATTTAATTACAAAATTCTCTGCTTTAGGATAAAAAAGGCGAAACTCATGGATTACCATTTCAGGTTCAATTTTTTACTCTTGATTATCTTCAAATAAAGGCTTAACTAAACTGACGTTTCCTATTTACTATATCTATTACTACGCAGACAGATTTAATTTGACTTTCAAGAACGATTGTTCAGCCTTTGATATAGTCATATGCGCCCATTAAGAATATATTTTACATAGCAAAAATGATATATGATTTGCCATGATTACATTTGCACGCATCATTTTTATTTAATTCGAAAAAAAAATTTCTAATTGATTAATAATTTCTTGAATTGGGAAAATAAATGTCTCTAACGAAATTTAAATTTTCATTTTTTTAAGGTAAAATCTCTAAAATTAAAATATTTACACATTTTGCTACTCACTCTAATACCCACTACTCTCTGAGATACTGCTTGCATAACCAATGGACGTTGCCAAAAGTAGTTATGGTCATGTTTACGACATTACAGCGTAAGTCGTGGAAATGTTTTTCAAGAGCTGGAAACATTCCGCTTGAAACAAAAGACTTGCCAAGAACATCCGATGCTATTCTCAGGAAGTTCTTTAACTTATAAAAGACCAGCTTTAATCCCTAAATGTACTAAACACTTTTCAATGGTGGATGTAGGTTTATAAAAAAAAAGACTCGGAGATGATTATCGTTATGTTTCGAGAAGTATTCATGTATAATTCATCACCATGGCTTTATTACACTGACTTGAATCTGAACCGAATTTGTTGAAAAATAGTCATGTAAAATGTGTTGTCTTTTAAAATTTTTTCAAATATAACATTAATTAGTTATTCTTCTAAATAATACCTTTAATTATTTAACCCTTTAAAGGGCCATTTTTTTCTAGTCATATTATGTTAAAATATTTTTAGGCTTGAAATTAGAATAAGAAAATGGATTCATTTAGCTTATTAGATAAATTTAATTTGATTGATTAATTAATTTGGTTCATTAATAATTAAGTAACAAATCAAGGCACATCATTTTGTCTGAGATAAAGAACCGAAACATCTAAGTTTCTGACTTACTAAAAAAATTGTCAGAACTTATGCCAACCTACATAATTTCATACAAAGATTGATAAATTTGGCGGGAAACATACTTCTCACGGCCCTAGAAAGGGTTAAGCACAACCACCTGATAAGAAATCTCATCGCCATGCCATTACTTTATTCATATATTATTTCCGGAGGTTAAAAATATTGAGTTGAAGAACTCCATGATACTTTTCCCAAATCGGCAAATGCTTCGAGAAGTAGATATCCAGGAGTGCCAAAAACACGTCGAACCTGTATTACGCTGCAGAGAAACTGGATTGAAGAAAATAATGTATCCACTTAGATAAATAAACAAATAATGGTGATCGTCTCGAAAATTTTGAGAGTCTGTGGTGTATTATTGTATTGCAGACAAAATATTATTTTTTTCTCTTGTCTAATTTTTAGTTTCTCATATATGAAGTATAGAGGAAAGAATTGTAATCGTCATAAAATTAGAACTTGACATTTTGACAACTCCACGTTTAGGCCTCCCTCAGTTCGAAAAACACATTTTTGGAAAATACCCTTCAGTCTGTTTGTATGTACATATGTGACAAAGATAACTCAAAAATGCTTTAAACCAGACGAATGAAAATGGGTTTATGAACGTTACATCAAATGTGTAATTCTATTAAATTTTGAGCAAAATCGGCTCGGAGGAGGTCAGGCGGTCCATTTGTTCGAATATAAGTACAATAATTATAAAATTGCGAAAGATAATTTGATAAAATTCGAAATGCCTATTTAACTTCTCCATTAAAGACACCTCCCAAATTTTGAGGGAAATCCAAAAAGATGTTGACCATGTGTCGGTTTGTTCTTTCAGAAACATTTTAACGCTGTAACTCAAAAACATAAAAAATATACTAAATTTGGTGCATGATTTTTGTATTTTTCACTGTAGTTTTGAGTGTATTTTTTTTTTGTTGTTTTAGTCGGGTAGTTAGAACACGTTTGAAACTACCTAAGGATTACCACGATAGATTCAGTTAAAAAATTAAATTCTCGTCAAAGGTTAATATTTCATAACTACTGTACACCACTGCCATGCCAGGCATTCACTGGGATAACATCTTTATTACAGAGTATGCAAGAAGGTTTTGGGATGACTACATCCCTGGTTTAATGCATTGATTTTTGTTACAAGGAAACAAATTTCATTGTAAAAACTACAAAAAGAGTAATGCTTCCATTTATGATAACAGACATGCATGCTACAATAAAATGAAAAGAAATACGACTTCTTTTTATTAAAATAAGAAAATAAATTATAAAAGGAGAGAAATATATACACATATTTTCCTTGGACGTCTTGCATTATGCTTCATTATCTCTTTTTTTAAATTATTGGCCATCCTTTAACCAGAATAAACAAAAAAGGGAAGAAAAAGTATAGCAGAGTATAAAGGAGAATATATAAACGGAGAATTTACTGCAATTCGGAAGCGACCATATACTACCTTACCTCTGACATTATGTCTGAAAGCGAAGAACACAACAAACGCTTAGAAGTGAAAGTATAAAATTGGAAAGAAACCAGTAGTAAGAAACTTCTAGTTCAAAAACTCTCTCGTAAAATAGAAACGTAACTTATCCGAAAGAGTTAAAATTCTTTATGCGAAAATTTTATTAAATTGTTTATTACTGAAATACATCAAAGGAAAAAATTGTCTTTTTCTAAGAAATATATTATGTTTCTCTGTATTTATACAAATGTTCTTTCTGTGCCAGATTTAGTAGAAAGTTTTTGGGTATAATATTAATATCTCATATTAGTATTTTCTAAAATATTGATCTAGATTGAAGTATTTTCTAAAATATTGATCTAGATTGAAGTATTTTCTAAAATATTGATCTAGATTGAAGTATTTTCTAAAATATTGATCTAGATTGAAGTATTTTCTAAAATATTGATCTAGATTGAAGTATTTTCCGTGCTATTGAATCTATGTTTGTTTTCATTACTCTTAAGAATAAACACGGATCTAATTCCATCTATAATACCGCATAAAAACTTTATATTTTGTAATTTTTAAAACGTAAAATTTACATTTGGAAAGTAATAAAATTGATTTGGAGAAGTGTTTATTTTTCATGATATTTATAGCTTTATTTTATTTCATATACAATCTAAACTTTTGCCAGAAATGTGCATGTTTATAATCTTTCACTAATTTTAAGAACAATGTATTTTGGATTATATCTATAAAAAAGGGAAAATGGAAATTCCACTTAGACATTTCAAAACAATTTACATTTTTTAATATTTCATAATTATAACCTTTCTTAACCTTAGCATTAATTACTAACCTTAACTTTAGAAGTAATACATATAAAAATTGACAATTAATATATATATATATATATATATACACGATTTTTTCGATGACTGTTTTATTCTTGCGAGCTGCATTTAAGCTATTTTGGCCAAACAATATAAATTTAAATTATGGTTGAAAATGGTTGAACGAAAAGTGCAAGAACTTTTTTCAATTAATAATTTATTTTTGTGAATAATTACAGTTAGCACTTTCTAAAATGGTTATACACCAATATGTTATTATATATGATTGTGTACATTCTATGATAATATGAAAACAAAATCATAATTTTAGACATTCATTACGGTTGCAATTATAGAAATTAGAAATTCAGAATTGTACAAGCAGGCATATATATTTATTTTGTTTATAAAATAATTTAATTTAATTAATAAAATAATTTAACAATATCTTTAGTTATTACTTTTGAAATAAAATTTATCTTCCGTTTGTATTGAGCGAAAATACTTAATCTTGTTTTGTTTTTTAACATGCTAAAATTATATTTTTTTTCACATTTGTTAGATTGTTTAAACGCTATTAAATATCTAAACTATCTCATTTAAGCATGATTTTAAACATTCGCTCATCTTTTGCAAATATTCGATATTCAAAGATTTTTCATAAAGCGACATATTTATTATTGTCAAAAAAGAAAATATGCACTATTATGATTAAAGGCCCGATTCTCTTTTCTAGTAAAATTTTCTGAAGCGAAAAGTGATTTGTTGAATCAAACTTCAACTTAACTTATTTACTTATTTAATTTTTTTGTATCCAAATAATATGAATAAGCTATTTTAACTGTGAAAAATTTGAAAATATATATTTAATAATTTCTTTTTAATTAATGTATTTGATGCGAATAACTTATTTCTTTCTTGTATGAATAAGATTTTCTCATTTAAATCAAACATAGATGTTATTAAGAATTTCTCAAAAAAAGTTTTAATTATAATTCCATATGGGTGAATGAAATTAAATTATCTCGAAAGCTTCCAAATATATAGAAATAAGCATCTTTTTTTATTTAAACACTTAAGGAATATAATTTATTTTCATTAAAGCATTCTAATCTGAAATAGTTTTTGTGGTCAAAATTTTTTTACGAAATAGTTTTTCTTTCTTTATGTTGACATGCAATAATTTAATATGAAAGGAAAACAAAACTAATGATTATTATCATTCCTTTTAAAATTTTCTGATGCAGGATTTATATTGATTTACACAATTAATTTATTCACTAATGTTTAAAATAGCATTTACAAATAATATCCAAAATTATTTAATGTTTAGAGGGCAAAATAACCTGTTTTTAACATGCAATATAATTTCTTTAAAACACCGAAATTAAAATTTATAATTTTATACATATTAAATTTATACTTTTATTTTTATTCTAAATGTTTTCAAGGTGAAAGAAATTGAAATAAAAGAACAATTTCATTTTACCACATTTCTTTACTCTTCATTCATATTGATAACTTTTTAATTATTCAGAATAACAGCAAGTTAAACAAGATTAATTAATTTCTAAAAAAGTACACTTTTTAGGTTTTAGTTTTCAATTAATCACCTCTAATATGGTATTTTTTTAATATTAAGGAAATTAAATGAAATGAAGTAAAGATAAACTTGCATACTAGACCCGTTAAGTGATTTTCAGGTAAAAGTGATTAATTATTGATTAATTTTATTTCCTAAAAAACATTACTTGATATTATACTTGATCGATTTTAACGATATTTGCTTTCCATGAAAAATGATAATGTTGGTGAATGTTAAAAGTGTATTTTCTTTGTAGAAAATTATTTTGATATAAGGTTTCTTCATTACATGTCGAATGAAAATTTACGAATTTCATAACATTTTATGCTTGCTTAAATTCTTTGTGAAAAACTTTAATAAGTATGTTCATTTAGAATGGATCAAATTAATTTTAATATTAATTATAATTTAATATAATCAAGTCACATTTTTTAATATATTCTAAAAATAATATGGTACATTTGCTCTTTAGTCATGGAAGTGTTAAGAATTTATATATTTTATTATACTTCAGTTCAAATTACACATTATCTGGGATTAATATTTGTAAAAGTAACGCAAACGAGTTAACAACATTTTAAGTGTATTTCAGTACTTAACCAGTTTGTTAATTAAAAATATATAATGTTTAAAAATGAGATATTTGAATCATCGTGTGAACGGAGATAATAATAAGTTCAAGAAGCTTTCTGATATTTGTATTTATTGGCGCATGTGAAAAAAAAAAATAGGGAATTTATCTGTGCATTTCAAAAAAATATTTCGTTTTAAAATATGCTAAAAATCCATGCATGCATGATGTAAATTTAAAACTTAAACACATATTTTTGATAATAATTGAATGAAATATAAGAAGTATGGAAGTATGAAGAAACTTGTAAAAATTATATTTTATAGATCAAATGCCCATTAATTAGAGCCTGATTTACTTTTTCATTGTGTTATAATCCTAGATACAAGCTATTTTATAATATTAGATTTCATTGAAAAATGTTTTGAATTTTACTTTTATACTTAAATTGGGGCCCAGCAAATAGACTATAAATATAATCACTAAGATAATCAATTATGAAACATTTTTGCCGGATCTTAGAGATATCTTATACTTGTTGCTGAAGTCGAAATTTCAAATCCCAGCTTGATGAAAAATTTAATATTTAATTCTCTATCTGAATCTTCCTTAATGTGTATTAAATATTATTATATCCCATAAAAGTGTATATAACTCAAAAGGAATATGGCATAATATACTGATTGTGTAGTATTATAAATTACTCTAAAATCAGTATATATTGTATAGTACTATATATAGCGTATAATCTTTATATACGGATTACCAGCATATATCCTAATTATAATAATTTCTGTATTATATAAAGTGTGTATTATATAATTACCAAATTCTATTTACTAGCATTTACCTTTCAGTATAAAAATCGCTATGGAATATTTCAGTCCATTTTTTTAAATTTCTTTTTTAGACTTGGTAGATTACAGACAACAAACCTGAATGGACTTTCATTGGATAGATAAAAAATATGCGATTTAATTTGGTTTATCCTTCTCTAAATTATTCACATTACTGAATATGAAAAATGATGGCTTTAAATAGAGAAAAGTTAAGAATTTCTAAGTTTAAGGTTGAACCTGCATCCACTTATTTTTAAAATTGGCGAGAAAAAATGATTATTAATAACTGATATAGAGCTTTTTACTTTTTGTATATACTAATTGTCAAAAAATTAAATGCGTGACCATAAAATATTTCAGAAGAATGAACAAAATTAAAACTTTTCCTTTCAGATTTCAAGTTTTGAAATAGCGAAAACACGGAATTCACATGCAATACATGCAAAAGCAAACATTTAAAAACAATTCACGTACAGAGAAGTACATTTTAAAACTTCCTTCTCACATATTTCGCAGAAAATACCAATTAGACAACACGAAATATAACTAGCGCAGATGCTAGAGATGCAATTCTACAGAAAGAAACGAATTTTTCTAGCTGGAATGAATTTAATTTTTTAAATTAAATACATTGTCTTTTGAGTGAGAAGGAAAATATTATTGCTGTATTTTTTTTTTACTTCTTTTAATTAATTTTCTGTGAGTTATTCTTCTTTGTAAATAGAAAGGACTACAAAAATATTTATTATACCTAATTAATAAGTAACAGATTTTTTAAAATAAATTATTTTTCCCTTTTTTTTATTTTTAAACAGAATCGATAAATTGATGTATTTTGTATTTACAATATTCATATCACAATACTAAAACTTACCTCATAATTATCTTGCTTTAATAACATTCGGAATTCCACCAAAGTAATATATTTTTTTTTCTTATATTTGACTTTCTTCTGCAAATAGCTTACAGCTTCTTAGGATGTTGATAATATTGTGAAAAGTAGCAGTAAAGAGGAAATATTCTTTAATTTTAACTAATTAGTTACCACTCAAAATATATGAAATATAATATCATTTAATAAACCATGTCCAATTTCTTTCGTACTTATGTCCCTTCAGATTCAACGATATATTAAATTGCAAAAAACAAAGTTATTCATACCATAATACATAAATTGTTTTGAAAGACTTTCATAATCTATTTCTTTTAACTGTTCAGGTAATTTTGATTTAATTTTTAAACTTCAAACTCAAAATGTTGCATTTTGAATATATATATATATATGCGTTTCATATTTTAAAAGTCATTTTATATTAAAATTTTGATATATTTATACATTGTTTTCATATTTCCAAAAATTATTTTGTTTTTAAATATTTTTGGAAATTTTTGCTTTATTTTATAAATTTCTTAACAGTTATAATTTTTAAGAATATTTATTTATGTTCAATGTGTATCTTATATAACGTTGACATATTTCGCTTGTTTTCGTGTTGTATTCATGAATTCATATTTCTTGCAGTTTAAATCAGTGTCAAGCACCTTCTGGATAGGTCTGTGTCAGGGTGGACATATAAATGAATAATTCTTAGATGTGAGCAAAAACAGCTTTAATAATTTTCATTGAATATATGTTTTTAAAATAAGCACGACAGATACGATAGACTTCATAAAAACTATTCCATAAATCACTGCAAATGTATTTACTTATCACTAACGTCAGTCATATCCAGTTTGAATATTTCTAATAAAATACTATTTTAATATAGTAAACTATGTTGTTTTGCTTCTTTACAATAAATATAAAAATCAAAATATTGTAAAATTATTCTATTTACTTATTTCTATGTTTATTGCGCAAAGTTTGAATTCTACGCCCCAAAAGCTACTTCACGTTTCAGACAAGGTGACACATATATTTAATCCTCTTAGAATCGGTTCCGTTGCTGAATTCTGACAGGTGTGGTTTCTATTTACTTTGAAATATAGAGATATGACAGCTTTAAAACTACACCTGCTGAAAAGTCAAAAATATTTGAATAACTCTCTACATCTGTAGCTTTCATTTCAATATTATACTTTCAACTATCCAGAAAATATATTTTGTTTCATAAATTTCAATGAAATGAAATATAGAATTAGCAGTATTTTGGAATATATGTACTAGGTTATTGTATATTTTATATTCAATTAGAAAATATAGCGTTTTTTTGGATTGAAATAACCTAAATACAGTTTTGAGGTTTATAAATTACTATATTAACGGTTGAGTATTTTATTTATATGAAATGATATTACAGAAAAGCGTCTTTATGCCTCGGATTGTTTTAAACGTGAAACAAATTATTTTTTAAAAATCTGGAATCGTGATCGTGTTTCATTTATTGAAAAATGATTAATAATTTTTAAAATTGATATACATTTTATTAAAAATTGCAAATGATTACATGAAGGTAAATAAATGTACTACTTTAAAACATTTACAATATTTTCAATGAAATGCAATGGCAATACGAAATATAAAATTAAGAATTTTCTTCATGAAAACAAGGTTTTATTATATAAAAAATTAAAGAAATTTCAATTGCATTTTGATAATTAAAAAATATTAAATTAACTGGTCTGTAATTTTAATTCAGCCAATTTTATCTTTCACACAAGACATGCAGATAAATTCTTTAGTTTGGATTTCTATGATGTACAAAATTTTATGAATTTGGAAATTTTACTTTTACACCCCTTTCATTCCCATAGTAACAAAAAAAAATTCCTTCATATCAGTGTTTATATTGCCATTACTTGAATTACTGTTGTCTTCTTTTTTGTGATACTTAGTCTTGTCTGTAAAACATCGCTTAATGTTGTTTCTTTTCTTACGACATAGTTTTCATTGCTAGAAATTTTGAACTCCCAAACCTTAAATGATCTTTCATGCTGACTAGCATAATTTTGAAATTTGTGAAAATGAAGGAAATATACAAAGTACATAAATTAGCATTTATTGAAAAATAATTCTTTGTACTTTAAGATTGAAAATAAATAATTCAAGTTCGATAATTATTTTAGATTTACTGTCTGTTTCATCTTCGAGACTGTGAAGAATTCGACCAGGAGTAAGTAATTGTCAAACCACTAATCCCTCTATAATGTAGTGCCCCGGATTGCATTTCGTAACAATTTTCCGTTTGCGAAACTTCGTATCTAAGTGACAAAAGTAAATTTTATTAAATGACTTTTCGAATAGAAACTCCTTTTGATTTGAAAGTATATACACATGACATTCCAGTTAAATAGTTATATGATAAATGAGAGTTAATGAAAGGCCATTAATAATCCATGAACTCAAAATAGCGGATAAAGATGTTTATGATTCTCTGTCAAAGAAAAAGATCAGTGATAATGTTTAAGAAGATATTTAATATGGGTCGGGATAGCCTGGTTGGTAGGGCGTTGGATTCGCGTCTTTGGTTTGACTCTCCGTGTGCGGGTGGTGGCTGACACCCTAAGAAATCTGTCGTGGTCACAAAGTTCTCTATATCGAAAATAAAGGGGTATTGAATCAGGAGTGATCGTTCTCTAATTCAGGTCAAAATTACGATATGTGGTTGAGTGAATGAAATGCATATAAAGTCCAGCCCGTAAAATGGCTTGTGACTTGTGTGTAGCTAAGTCGTACTCTTGGCCCTAGATGGCGCTACTGAAAAAACAATAGACGCACTCTTGGTTTAAAATCACTGACTTCTAAAGTCAGCGGGCTTGTCTATAACAAGTGCCATTAGAAACAACAACAGGTATTTAATATAGAAAAGCTTCGATGTTTCCACGTTTTGATGTATAAAACATGAAGTTGAAGTTCTTTTGATTTGTTTAAATTTGTTTGATAATTTAAATGCTAGGTGGTCGGAAATATTTGGAATTAATGGAATTTCAGTCGTCAAAATTATCCCTATAGAGAAAATACCAAAACGAAACAAATATAATGAATACAAATATGTTTAACAGCAGTTAAAAATAGTCTTCTAAAAAGTAGAATCGATTTCTAATAATTTTCTACTTACCATTTGTTATAAATTTCATTTTTATAAATAATATAGAACATTAAAGTCAGCATATTATAAATTTCTTTATTATAAATAATATAGAACATTAAAGTCAGCATATTATAAATTTCTTTATTATAAATAATATAGAACATTAAAATCAGCATTTTTTCAAATTAGATAGAATATTGTGTCTTCAATAAAGATTAAAATGTTAATAAAACTAATTGATTTTTTGAAAATAAAGTACTGAAAATATTAAAATAAAATATACGAAATTATATATTTGTGTAAAATATTTAAAACTTTTGATACAACTAATTATGACTAAAAATCGATCAAAATATTTCACAATATAAATTTAAAGCAATCCAGATAAAATAACTGTTTCAGCTTCTGTAATGATATTTTAAACTCTTAATTTAAACCAAATTAATTTCCAAAGCTTATCTCAATTTAGCCATAGTAATTTCATTCTCTTATTTCTTGAGCCAGTCCCACTTTCGGTTTAATTAATTCAACTGAAGCTGTTTAAAAAATACTGCTCCATCAATCTACGTATCAAGTGAAACTGATACTTCCGTTGCCCTTCTCAAAGATCACCACGTGTATTAAATGTTTAAAAAACTGAAGCTGTTTAAAAAATACTGCTCCATCAATCTACGTATAAAGTGAAAGTGATACTACCGTTGCCCTTCTCAAAGGTCACCATGTGTATTGAATTGGCGCGTAACCGGAATTCCCATGTTATATAAGACTAGTGATCATTTTTTTTTACTTCTTCTCCTGTGCCGCGCTGCGCCTTCTTGTAAAAAAATCATGCATGTATCCCGGAAGAAAATAAAACAAAATTAAAAATACAAAGTCTCTTCACTGCTTGTTAAACCTGCTGCTTCAAACAAAATGTTACACACACACACACACACACACACACACACACACACACACACACACACACACACACACACACACACACACACACACACACACACACACACACACACACACACACACACACACACACACACACACACACACACACACACACACACACACACACACACACACACACACACACACACACACACACACACACACACACACACACACACACACACACACACACACACACACACACACACACACACACACACACACACACACACACACACACACACACACACACACACACACACACACACACACACACACACACACACACACACACACACACACACACACACACACACACACACACACACACACACACACACACACACACACACACACACACACACACACACACACACACACACACACACACACACACACACACACACACACACACACACACACACACACACACACACACACACACACACACACACACACACACACACACACACACACACACACACACACACACACACACACACACACACACACACACACACACACACACACACACACACACACACACACACACACACACACACACACATATATATATATAAACTCATGTTTTGTTGGTCTGATTTTTTTTTTCACTCAGAAAGTGCTGCTCAGATTTTCTGATAAAATTGAGGAAAATAAAGGGATATTTTTTTTTTATCTATTGTAGAATGGAAGAAAAATGTAATCATTTCTTCTCAGTTTTTTTTCCTTCAAGTGTTGCAATGAATTACGGAAGTAACTTAAAGTTCCTATATGAAAGTAAATTTGTGTAGGACAGTCAAGTAATTAAAATCTTGAAAAAAACTCAAGAATTAATTAATTAAGTAACTAAATTAATTAACTCAAAAGATAGTGATTACTTTATTTATTCAATCATGAGTTTGAAGCATTCAGTTTCTACGGATAATTCGAAAAATTCTTTTTCAAACAAAGAGTCAAAAAAATACCATAATCAATTAAAATCTGATAAGGTAGGAATGAATAAATAGGACTGAAAATACATAAAATAAAAGAACGGAAAAACATAATTCTACAAATGTAAAACCGCTCACACACTGAATTTTATTCACAGTTATATTTAGAAAAATTGTTTCCAAGAAAAACGGTATATATAAAAGAATGTAACACGAATTGCAGAATATATTCTCTTTTTGCTACCTAATGTTTTCCTCGTAAAATATTTCTTCGCGGAATAGGGCTCCTATTTCTTGATACGACAATGTTTTTATTGAAAAGTATCAATAGGTACAACTTTGTTTTGGAAGAAATGTATAGATCTTTTTAAACTTCGTATTCACAGAAACACTGTATCGGTTTAAAATTTTTTCGGTAGTTTTGCATTTATACTTTGAAAGTTCTTTCCTTGTTATAAGATTTTTTGCTCTTGTAAGGAAATTGTTTTCTATTTGGGACATTTAATATAATCGGAAATAAATATAATGCATTTTTTTCCTGTTGACATGTCCGATTTAAATAGGAGTATTTTTCTCTACATTTTTCCTTTTTGATTCTTGTTGATATATTGAATTTAAACCCATTTTAATGATATTAAATGAACTAAAATAGCTGTTTAGCTTAAAATAATAAACATCGTATTCATTTCATTGATATAAGCAAAATTATTCGATGTCATAATAATGTGTTTAGAAATTCTACAGAAAGCAAATTATTTATGGATTTCTCTTTTTCAAAATCGTATGTAATCTGTCAATTACGCCACCAAAAATATTTCTATAGGATGTTATGATTCTTATGCTTTGTTTAGAATTATTTATTCTTGAATTTAGCTTAATTTTATTATTGCATAAAGTGGTGGCCAAAATTGTGGGCATTTTTGAAAATCATTGTGTTTTTTTAAAACTTTTTATGCTTATAGAAAATGTTATATTTCACAAAATGCAAAATATTACATATCATTTTAAAGGAAATTTAATGCTGATTTTAGTACCAAAAGTGAAATTCAAATATTTGCAACGTAAAAAAGTTATTCGTACTTTAATCTGAGTAATAAACATAGTGATGAAGTGGATTTTAATTTCTAACTTTCCTGACGAATCATTGTTGTAGTTCTGGGAACCAATCAAATGTTACCAACTGCTAGCAGAAGCTGACATCATGTTTAAAGTTGGAAAAAGTCATTATTGTGCTTTTCCCTGAAGAAGAGAGACCGTTTTTTATGTAATTAAATTGCAAGTTAGAAGTTTTGTTAAACTTTTTAACATATGTATGTAACGCTTCATATGTACATTAACTCTTGTACATATGAAGCGTCAAATAAAAGAGAATTAATTGAGGCCATAATTGTTTCCTGGCATCATGCAATAAGGAAAGAAGACCTTATAACTCTTGTCAGCTCAATTAAACATCAGTGTGAAGTTGTAATAAAAAATAAAGGCTACTCTACTAAGTACTGATAACTGACTGCAGTCATCAGCATCTAATGTATCTCGATAATTATTGCCACTCAACTTTTTTTGTATCGCCAATATTTAAATTTTGCTTTTTGTATTGAAATCAGCATTCAATTCTCTTTAAAATGATAAGTAAGAATTTGAATTTTTGAGAAGCGTTACATTTGCTATAAGCATACAAAGTTAGGAAACAAAAATCTTCAAAAGTGTACACAATTTTTTCACCACTGTATTTTCTTTCGACCTTGAACAAGAGGGTAAGAAGTTTCCGAAATGGTGGTAGGTTCTCGCTGACATGGTGGGTACAGAAATAGTGTAGGGTAACAACTCACTTCAGACTTGCCTTCTACGGGAGGGATTGTTTCGTGAACGGTAATAGATTTTAGGATTCAATCTTAGTTCTCACCAATGCCGTTGTGAAATTCGGTGATTTAGATTTATCCATGTGTTTTCGGGTGAATCGAAATAATCAACTATAAATATTATTGAAGATAATGCATATATTTATTTTCATCATGTATTCATTATATTTTTTATTTTCATATTACATCATATAATTTATTTTCATATTACATTAAATAATTTATTTTCATCATTCATTCATTATAAAGCAATAATTCGATTATAATTGTTTTAGAATGTTGTTTATTACTTTTGTGTTAGTTGCTGCTGAAGAAAAATAAAAATGATTGCCAAATTTTTTGAAGCAAGGGCAGTAGAGCTTCATTTAAAATTTTCGTTTTGCATTTCTGTAGTTAGTTTTCTTCGAAAATGATTATTTACACAGAAGTTTTTATGTATAAATTGATTTGTTATGACTCGCATGTAGAATTAAAATATAATGAAAAATATTAAAATCGTGAATACATTTAGAGTTTTAATGCAATCCAGAGGTTTTAGATTGTTTTTAATATCTCACAATATATCTTTATATAGGAAAAAACACTGATAAAGGCTAATTTTATCAAAATTTACCTTTTTAAAATAATCACATATACACTAAAACAAATAATTTTTCCATTAAAACCTTTATTAATTTTTATACTATTTTAGAATTTTTTTCAAAGTAAATAACTGTTATCAGATATTCTTTAGACTGAAGAAAGGTAATTATTCATAAAGGAAATGTTTTTTTAATCAAATTTCATTCTTTTTGTTTCACATTGGAGATAATTCATTTATTAAATTACTCAGAAGAGCAGCTGATTATTCACGATTAATTTAGTTTCCCGAAAAAAAAATACTTTTGGTTTCAGTTTGCAATTACTGATTTCTGAAACGTTAATTTAATTTGAATGAAATCGACTGAGAGTTTTTTTTTCCTTTTACGATCAATGAGTTATAATGACTTTTTTAATTATCATTGTCTTTTTAAATTCTTAGAAAGTGTTGATAATAAAAACAATTAATCTGGTATTTTGTTAATTTCTTTATTGTTTTAAGGTATTTGTGCTGTGATATTCAATTAAAAAGTAATGGTGAACTTCTAAGGAAATGCATTAAATTCATTGTCAGGAAAGCAACTAGTTTTTTTTTTCCTTCATAACTCACATATTAAAGAATTCGGAAAGAAAGTGTTTTATAAATATTGCTTAGTTTCAATTATATTTAAGACATCTGAATCCGATTATTATACCAAGAACATTTGATTGATATCTTCATTTCA
Organism: Argiope bruennichi; assembly: GCF_947563725.1. Taxonomy (NCBI): domain Eukaryota; kingdom Metazoa; phylum Arthropoda; class Arachnida; order Araneae; family Araneidae; genus Argiope; species Argiope bruennichi. Next base: position 122,678,305 of record NC_079154.1, on the reverse strand, counting down.
AGAAAAAGTTTATTATATTTTTATTTTAAATTTTCTAAGTACTTTTCTTTTTTTTTATTGTTTGAATGTCAATTTTTTTTTCTCATATTTTCTTTCTGCATGACGCACAATTTTATATTTTAATATTTTATTCTTGTACCAGAAAAAATGTTAGATTATCAAGAGAAAATATTTTTTTAAAATTATTTTCTTTCTGAGAATTTATAATTTAATAAATAATAATTCATTTATTATTTATTAAAATATTATTTAGTATTATAAAGAATTTGATTCATACTATATATTAACCTGCATTTAAATTCTTAAAAGAAAGTTAAAGCTATAAATTGTTAGTTTCAAATGTAATTCAATTGATCAGTGTATATAAAAATTGTAATTTAAAATTCAAGTATCTGTATTAATATACCTATTTTGAAAATTTCATAGCCCTTAGTAATTAGCACATGAATATATTGTTGGAAAAAATAAGTTTAAATATAAAGAGAAGAAATTGTTTTCCCTCCTTTTTTCCCTCATTAAACTCGTATCTTTTTTCTGAAAGATATTCTTTGCTAAAATCTATATGCTATTTTTATATCTTATCTTTTACGAAAAGATCTTTCTTATTAACCTCAGTTCGTCTAAACGGTTGTATGGGATTCTTTTCTTCAATTCAGTTATATTTTATTCTCTTTGTTAAAATTTTCTTCAAGATACACACTGCAATATTCATTAATAAACGTATCTTGATTCAGCATTAATGGTGCAAAATTTTTAAATGAGCATTATAATTTAATGTTTAAAAATTAAAATTTACAAGAAACTAATTAATAATTAAGTAAAATGCTCATGTTTATTCTCTATAGAGAGAATCTCTATTTAGGATATTGCATTGTTAATAATAATGAACGTAGAAACGTCCTACAAACAATATTCTAAAATGTTTTAATGAAATATTCAGAGATGAAAATAAAAGTTTAAAGGGCAAACTAAAAGAAAATTCCTTTTGTTTCGCAAAGAAAATTCCTATTTAAAGACTAGATTTCTTCATAAGTGATGCCATAAAGCTTAACAAATTATATAAAAAAATAAACTCATGCCATCTTGTATTTCAAAACTCCTTTGTACCGTTGGTCATGATGTGATCTTCTTATATACTTTTCTTCCAAAAAAAATTTATTCTGTAATAAAATATAATGAAATAAACTATTAAAAAACTATTCTAAAAGTGAAATGTATATGCTTCATTTTCCTAAAAAGTTCGTCTTCCATGAAATGCCAGGTGGAGAAAAAGAGGATGAAAGTGGAAGTTTTTCAGAAAAAAATATAAACCTCTTCAACTTTTGGAAAAGGATAATAGATATAACAAAAAAATATGTATCAAAAATATTTAATTATAAAGAATACGAGGACATTTTTTCTCAGTTTTTGACATTTGCAATTTAAATCGGCCTGTTATAACAAAAGTTTGATTGGCGTTTAATAAAGCAGATATTGAGAATCAATGTTAGAAAGTTTAGCTTTTTTGGATTCTTTTGTATTGGGAAGTCAGGTTTCAAGTTACATGTCATGTAATCTGGCAACAAAGCGCAGAAGCAGGAACTAATTCTTTAGAAAGAATTACGACTGTAATGATAATCAAAGAACAAGTTATAATATTTTGTGCGTTTTTACTTTTTAATAAGCAATTTCTATTCTGCATTTCAAACCGAGATTGTTATGGAAATATTCTCCATTTTTTGGTTTAAAAAAATGAATTGTTATTAAAATCTACTTTTAGATATTTCTTTGAAAATTGTACATATTGTGAAATTTTGCAGCTGTTGCTATATTAAAATGGTGCAACTTAAAATAAACTAAGTATATAAAGAGTGAAAAAATGATTTTAAAATCTTGTTAATATTAGATAATGCTGAATCTAAACCATTGACATTACACACAAGAATATTTGTATTAATCATTAATTTTTCTATTTATGTATTAACTAGAATAGGTAGATGGAAGAAAATAACACCTTTTCTTTGAATATTACATTACAATGATTAAAAACCATCGCTTCTATCTTAAATTTTATACTTATTCATATTCAAAAATCCACGAGTCCTTAATTATATCGTTTTATATATGTATTTAACCATTTTTATATTAGAATATAATTGATATGCTATTCTTACAAATACCTCATATTTTCTCTAAGTCCAATTTATTGATGGAATTTTTAGCGTAAATATGCGCAAGCATTACTCAACTTCCATTTTATATTTTTATTCTAAAGGTCTTAAAAATTTCACATTTCAAATTTAGGATCTCTGTTTGAAATTTGTGAAATTAATTATCGTTTATATTAATTACAATTAATTTCAAAACTTGTGAAATCAGTTATCTTAGTCAAGAAATAATGTGTTACATTAATAAGCTGCTTTTTAATTCACTATATATAAATTATATTATAACAATTATATTTAATATGATAAATTTGTATGGATTATAAATTATATTTTTAATATAATGCCATAAACCGCTTATACAATATCATATTTCAAATTTGGGTTCTTTCTATTTGTTGCTTTGTTTTAAATATTGTTACAAAATATGTGAATATGTAACCCCGTCCATACAAAAGCTTCAGCAAACTACGTTAAGCTTTAGTCAAAATATTCCGGATATTTAATCGGCTTAAATCTGTTTATGTTACTGAACATCTCTCAAAAGGAAAACTATTCTCTTTTACATCAATATAAGTTAAATGTTTATATATATCCTATATATTACCTCAAAAAATATTTCATAAGCTTTCTTGAAATTCCATATGTAATCTTAGCTGTCTTACTAAAAAGCAAAATGCTAGAAATATTTTGTTGAATAAATGCAGGTGAAGTTAGAAATTAAATTTTGATTACTTCCGAAACCTACTGTCTCCATTTGCATGTTTTGTGTCACATGTTATATTTTATATACCCTCAATATGGTTTAAACATTTTAAAATACTTTGTTATCATACAGTAAATCAATGCTTTCAAAAGAGTAAATTTAACATTTTGTGTTTAGTGAACCCTAGATGAATGCTTGCATTATAGAAACATTTGTTAAATATTAACAAATTAATATTTAACAATTAATTTTTCAATGTGTAAAATTAAAATATGTTTAAAGTTTTAATTAAATTTTTCATTTTTAAAAAATTCTGTAAAGTTACCCAGCAATAGAATTCATATATTTCCTTTGATAATCTCCATATCTATGCCATTAAAACCTGAAAGTCAAAATACATTCTTGAAAATCATACATGCACAGAAAAATATCTTTAACCTAAATGTCAGTCAATTCTCATATCTGTTATTAATATTTCAAAAATAGATAATATTATTTATTTTCGTAAGGGAGATATTCCTATTATTCTTTCACATTGCAAACGATGCATAATTTATCTTTACGAAATTGTCAAGATTTTTAACATATTTTTTCTTTATACCTTATAAATTTTGCAATATTTGGAATGCGTAATGAAAATAGCATTGAAAATTAATAAATAAATTAATTCTGAAAAGGAAATAAAATGATAGTTGAAATTAATTTTTTGATAAATAAATTGATTTAAAAATTTATTATCGTTATTTTCTATTGGGATTTCTACATTCTTATATTATTTTCAATGCGATTGTTTTGTAAATTTCATAATAATAATCAATGGTACATGGATATTAAAGTGCAAAATTTTATCCAAGGAAATATAACTTTTACATATTTTTTTTCTTCTGAAATTATTTATAGACTATTTAATTAATTTATGACTGTTAAATTTTTCATTTTGATACATTTCCCAGTTATTTGCATCAGTCCTTTCAATTACTGTTAAGATTTCAATTTTTAAGCTCAACAGTCATCCATACCACGGGTTTAAATACATTTAGCAAGATTTTATGTTGATCGAGCGATTTTCAAGTGAACTCAAAGTTGAATACTTTTCGAGAATCAATTTTATACAATTTTCAAGTCTTGGGTGTATCAAATAACAAACTAATGTTGATATATGTATGACAAGTACAACTACATAAATAAAAGTTATTATAATTATTTTTCCAAATGAACTTATCTATAAAATATTCCGAATAATCTTAAACTATAGATGTATTATGTATCGACACCTATAACAAGGCTAGAAATTAAAATTTCATAAAATCCAGCTTTACTTTAAAAATCTGTCAAAATAATGCAGAATTTTCTAAAATAAAGGCGATAATGAAAGAAATTCTATTTTAATTCTTTGTTTTCTCTAAATAATATGCTCAAAATAAATATTTCCAAAACTGTCCACACGTGCTATTAAACATTTTCTTGAGAATTCAGATTGAGTTGAAAACTTTTACTCAGTCACTTGATATTAAATATTTATTATTTAAGTACCTAAGGACTCCCAGGAAGTTCCTTTAAAATACACAAATAAGTTAAATTCTTCAACCTTCTGACTTTGGACGACATTCTGTTTAAAAATGCATTCTAAATGAAAAGTTATCTTTATCCTTGAAAATCAAGAGCTGTCCTTTAGAATTCAACTTTACGAGTTGAATTATGAAGCACGCTGGCGTTTGCACAGTTAAGCTACGCAAACAAATTCTGAAATTTTAATCCTATTTCCAAAATAGCTTTTCATCCCTACAGACTTGCTTTTACAGTCTTGCTAGCACAATTAGAAGAGTATTTTATTGAGAATCTAAAACTAAAAGGCTTAACTTAGGAATTATACACAAAACAACATTTATTTTCGTTGTTTATTGTTTGTAAAAGAGTTAAATATATGAATAAATGCAATTATTATTTTTATTTTATTTAGTAACTGATGAGAAATTTAATTATAGGTTTGTAATTACTTCGACCACTAATCCTTGTTTAATGTAGCACCCACAATCTGATTTTGGGCGAACTCTTGTTTTATGGTGAATCGAGTATAGCTGACTTCCAATGCTACTCTTCAAATAGCTTCTAGCTGCCGTTTTAATTTCAAATAGTCAAGCATAGAAATGCTAGTATAGTCTCAAACACTAGTGGAAACTCATGTGGAAAGGAATTAAATTATATTTTATTTAAAACAGACATGCATAATGGAAACTTTGATTTTCTTGTAGAATTTTCATGTATAAATACGTTAAACCATACTTAGACCTGGCAGATAGACCTAGATAGACAGAAGTGTGCTAATGTATTCAAATAATTTTCTTGAATATTATCTACATATATTTGTACATGCAATTTGCCAAAATAATTTTACATTTAAACGAGTTTGATTCAAAGTCATTTTCTACATATAAGTAATATCTTAACATTAAATAAATTAAGAATGGGGTTAAATTTATTATTTTACAAAACTGTTGAACACAAAATATTTTCTGCAATGTAAAGCTTGCAATCTTTGCTACGGAAATTCGCAAATTTCAATCGTAGTGAATATTACTAATTAAGTTGTATAATTACTTTGAATAATTTAAATGTCAATGATGTGTAAGCTCGTCTGTTACCTGTTTCAATATCACAGTGCTTTTGAAATAGCATCTTCCTTAAACAGCGTTACAAAGAATTAATGTAGAAGTAAGAAGTTTGTGGGGAAAGTTAAGATTGCATTAAAAGGACAATATTTTTATACCGAAAAAGAAGGTGTTTCAGCTTAATACTAAAAGAATATAAATTTCAAAAACGACAAAATGAAGAATATTTTCAAGGATCTTTTAAATATGTTTTTACAATGATGTAATTAAAATTTGAGTAATAATTCCATATTGAATATCAGGTAAAATAATTATGCATTCAACATGCATAAAGATTTGTTTTATCGTGAACTAGTTAAGAAATTCTAAAATAATCTATTTTAATATTATGTTTTACATTTATAAAAATGAATTCAAAGATTAAGTATGGAAACATTTATTCTACGGCAATTTATTTTTAGATTTTTAATAAAAAAAATTATGTTTATTGAATATTTTTGTAACATTCATTGATAAGAAAAATTATCTTAATAAAACTAAATACAAATTAAGAATTTGAATTTAAGATAATTTAAACACTAACCCAATGAAAATAAAACTGAAATTTTACGTCAAAGTACAATCTGAAATCTGAAGACAATTCAGGAATAGTATTACAGAAAAAAAGAATATAATTTTAGAAAAACATAATTTAATATGTTCACAAAACGACTGTTTCAGTTTGACATTTTTATTTTAAGGAATTTTGTCACACAATTTGTATTAAATACATTTTGCAAATAAAGATAGAAGTACAAATAGAATTTTATGACATAATGTGGTGGTTTTATTGAAATATGTAATTTTCACAATTTGAACTTAATTGTATCATTTTAAATTTGGTACAGAATTGTGCATTAAAACAAGTTACAGAGAATAAATATTTTCAGTTTTTGGTCAACCATATTCTGAATGTAAAATATATTATGCATTGTTTTCATGTCCCTTTCTTTAGAAAGAAAATGAAGGAAACCCTTTAAACTATCAAGTACTCGTTATTTATTTGAAAAGAAAGCAAAGGTCTCGGCACAAAATCCTAGCTCCAGAATCTGTTAAAACACAATCTTCCAGCTTCACAAATTCTTCGGTGTTTTGGAAGTTTAACCGCAGACAAGTGCTGGATTGTTCGAGAACACAATTGCTCTATCTTGCCTTTTATTCGTAACTGATCCATTTATCGGGTTTAGTTGTCAGCGGCGGTGAGGAAGTAATTTATTTTTTCTTTCTTCCTTTGCTGTTCTACCTATGATAAGATCTTTCTTTTTCCTTCCTAAAGATCCCGTTCCCTGGATTATTATCCTTCTATCGATGTATGTTACAGGAAGGTTATTGGTTTCGATTATCTGATCTGAAAAGGCAAAGAAAAATGAAAAGTAACCGCAAAAATTTACTTTTACCGATCTTGTACAGCTTGCAACCATTTAAGTTATTTATAATGTTCGCTTCTTTCTGCTCGAATGAACTCTGCTTCGGAACACGAATTCGTATTTGAATTTAGTCTTATGGCTTTAAATATTCAGAGATTATGATTTTGAGTCATAATTTATACTTACTTCGCTTCCCCTTGGGGGTGCACCTCGGCTGCCGCCATGGTGGTTTGTTCTCGCCACTCTGGAAGGGTTCATGAAAAAGTCGGGGTCTTGCTCTTCCCATCGATAAATGGGCGTAATTCATTAGGGAAGGATTGTAGACTCAATTAGTCATGCGTAACTTATAATTCACTGATTGCATCCCCCCCCCTCAATTTTCTTTTTTCTGAAAACAGCAGAGTCAGATTTTTAATATTTAATTTCTAATTTAATTGACACTTACAAATGAAATTTATTATAATAAATAGCTGCATCTTGATATTTTAAACATTATTTAAAAGAACCCTCTTTCAAACTTCAGATTAATTTAACTATTGATAATTCAAGGAAATTCACATTTAAATTTCTGATATTACAAGTATATCTACTCCTTATCGCCTTTATTTGGATTTAAAATAAATAAAATCTTAAAAACTTTTTCCTAAATGAGGACATAGAGCAGTTGAAAACCTTTTTAACAGCTTTTCAAATCATGAAGTGTATATCTCTTCCAATAGTTTATAATCTTACTTAATCTTTTCTGTACATATTAATAACATTTTTAATCATCTTACTGAAGACAGGAATAAGTAGGCTTAGAAGCGGATAGATAAAATAGGGTAACTTATTAAATCCATTATTAGACAAAGGAAAATGTATTGTTATCATAATATAACATTTATGTTTTTGTTAGAGGAAAATGATTCTTCTTCTAGGCAAAAGATAAAAATGCGTATTGTCTACCAATAAAGCAAGTTTGATCATAGAAAACCCTTAAGACTATATTATAGCTAATCTTAAGACAAAAGGAACTAATTATTCATTCAGATTTTTTTTGATGAAAACTCCTTTCCTTCATTTATACTAGCAATGATTCAATACATAAATAAAATTGCATTATACATGATTCATTATTTTACAGAAAAAATAAAGTCTTTCACTTATGATCTTCAATTACTTTCGTTTGAAAAGCTACTGTAATCTGATCTGCACTGGTGGCAATTTTTCTTCAATCAGTTCTTTATAATGTCTTTTTGTTTTAAATTAATTTATATTTATTTTGAATTCCTTAAGAACTAAGGAAATGCTTTAGCGGATTGTTTTCACTTCTTTCATTCTTTTTAATCCTTTTTACCGCAAATTACAATCAAAGAATATAATGTTACACTTCAAGGCAAATACTATATGCATCATGGCAAATGCGCCCGGCAATGTTTATTTCTATGTTTTAAATCTTCGTGAATAGGAGATATTTAAAATTTAAAGTTTAAATTCAGCGTGTAAGAAATATTTTCAATTTTATGCAGTTGTAATTTTAGTGATACTAGCAATTAGGTTAATTAGGAAAGAAACTTACTGATTTGGTATTTCCTTAGATTTGAAATGATTGCATGAAGATAAAAAAATATATTTCGTTTATGTAATGAATAATCATGTTTTTCATGATTGAGAAAATAATGTTTTTTTTCAAATGTATTAATTATTCCACTTTAGTCACAGAGGCGTTCATAATTACCCTTTTACGTTTCCATTTATTCCAGGGTAATTGAAAATGAGTGTTTGGCTTCCGATCACTACAATGAACATTTGCGAAGTGAAAATATTTAAAATCAGAAAATATTGTATATCTTCTCAAAGTTAATTCCATTGGTTGTTTAAGATTACTACATTGCTATTTTTTTACAAAAATATTTTTTATTCAAAAATATATTTATTTCTCAGAATATTATCCCTAATCTGCCTATGTCTATTCAATTATTTCAATTTGGAGTAAATTATAAGAAGTCAGGATTTAAACTTTCATAAAAACAGAATTGATTGAGTGGTTTGACGCATGAAAACAGAATGCCACTTTTTTAAGCAAATTTTTGCCTGTGTATTTTATTTATTTATTTATTGATGAAATTCATTTAGAATTTTGAAATTGTTTAAATCCCTAATTAGTTTTGCTGTAAATGATACACTTAACTTATATTGTTCAATAAAATGTATACATAAGAATTTTAATTAGCAATATTTAAAAAAAAAATATTTGTGGATTACTATGTTTAGATTTTATTACATTATTTTACTTAAGAGAATCAATTCAATACATTAGTTGTAGATTCTTTTGAATATTTAAAGAGAAAGATTTCTATGTTTGGATTCAGAAGTAGACATTCAGAGGCTGGTTAAAAACCGTCAAATGGCTATTTAACATTGGCAATTTCAAACAAAAGATTAGCATGCTTAAGTTCAAAGTGAATTCAAGAATATATCTAGAATCCTTTTGAAAATCAAAAGCATTCTCCATATCAATGATCCTATAATCTTCTTTCTCAAAGTAGAGGATGTTTCTCAAAAATTAAATCCTTAAATATTTTTTGAATGACTGTGAAGAAATCCAAAAATTAAATGAGAATTTGCAAATACACAATGTTATACAATATTTGAAGTTGAATTACCTTATAAATTAAATGTGCCTTTGCAACTAATAACCTTTTATAATATTTGGATTTGAATGGCCATATAAATTAAATGAGCATTTTCAAATACATAATATTATATAATATTTGGATTTGAATGACCATATAAATTCAATGTGCATTTGCAACTATCATAATATTTGGATTTGAAAGGCCATGTTAATTAAATGAGCATTTGTAAATACATAATATTATACATTATTTTGAGTTGAATGACCATATAAACATAAATAATTTCAGAAGTTTAACCCTTTCATGACTTTTCATGACCCAGGGGTGTGGATTCTTTATAGCATAATGCATATATTTAATAAAGCTTTTTCATATTTATTCAATCCAAAATTTAATTTAGTAATGTAAAATCAGTTGAAAGCCCAATGTTTTTAATATATAAATTTATGAACATATTTGAATATTTATATACGATTAAAACAGAACTTTTTGGTATTGCTTTATCAAGTTTAGGAAATATTTGGTTAGATCGTTGATTTAAAATCCCTATATATCATAAATTTACATTAACAAGTCTGAAATACAGAAATTGTACATATTTTTATTTAATTGAATAATATATTTAAAGTATTTTCATTTGATTTTAAAAGTATATTTCACCTTGATACAAAATGAAATAATTTCTCTGTTATATATACGTTTCAATTAAGTTAAAAAATATATTTAAAAAGCATGGTAGATTAGAAGACTAGATATTGCTCTTAGAAGTAACACATATATTTAATAATTCTTCCAAAACTAAACCCGAGAAGTTACAGAATCGTCCTCAGGAGAATTTAATCCAATTTCCACAGCAACAAAAGTTCTGAGTAGCCACTTAAAAGAAAAGGGTTGAAGGACAATGTATTTATTTTTTAAGGCAGCACTTTCTTTATATTGGAGGACGAAAAGCTGCGATAATTGACTCTCTTATCGAAACGTTTATTCTCTTTCGTAAAAGATAGTTGATATCATTTTTTTCAGTTGGCAAAATTGATACTATTAAGTTACATCGTTTCTACGATAATGGTTTGGAAAATAATCGGGTAAACGAAAACAAAATTTGAATTGTCTTAATGAAGCTATTTTTAAAATGAGCCATTTAACAGGATCAGTGCAGATTTCGTCATGATTTATTGATTGTTGAAGGTAAATGATTTTGGGAAAACATCTAAAAGGAAAAAAACTCAACTTAAATCCATTTTGTTTGTTTTGTTAGCTTTATCAGTAAATATTTATCCTTAGACTTTAGATATATAGATATCTATGATGGCATATTTTATAACAATTTATAATTCTACATAAGACCAACTATATAGCAGCTCAAGTTCAGTTTCTTAAAAAAAAATTCAAGCTACAGAGTACTAGGCAAGATTCGAAACTGAAAAAAAAAATCATATAGTGGAAAGAACGAAAAATGGTCTGCAAGAATAACAAATTTGGATTTTCATATGTTTCAATTAATGAGAGCTTAAAAGATATATCTGAAGAATATCTATGGATGTGGATAACGCAAATATGTGTGTTATTAGTTTTGTTTGTATAAAAATTGTACTTTTCAATATCTTGTTAACTTATTCACCATTCAAATAAAAAGATATGAAAAATCGTATTTGGCTGAGTGCATCAGATTGTGATATGTTAATAAAATTATTGTTTATATTGCAGGCAGCTGTATTTTGAAAACGGCATTAATACGCTATGCCATGTGTACCAGCCACTTTTAAAGTACATGTGCTATTTATTGAAAGCGAAAAGAGAGAGAGAGAGAGTCTACATTTCATACTGTTTAGTCTATGAATATTTTAATAATGCATTTACTAAATTAATATTTATAGCAAAATAATTTAAAAACTTTACTAACATCGTAGTTATATTATATGTGCATTAAAGTTTTTCGTCTATGTTACTTGTGATCAGTACTTTCAAATCCAGAATAATATGAATAACGGCTCTGATTCAACTATTATTCCACGATGGTTATATTAATTTGAGCAAAATGCTTATCGGTTACTTCAATCCAATAGATTTTAAAATTTCCTGATCTAAAAAAATATCAGTTTTCGTCTGCAATATTATAAATACAAATACTTTTATTTTTATACCTAAATATTCATAAAAAGTGACTGTTGCAATAATCCGTAGTTTCTGAAGAGCAGTGAATAAGCGGTTTCTTTCAGTTCATCGTATTGTTTCATTAAAATAAGAAACAAGAATAAAGTAGCTTTCTAATTGCAGTTGTGACAGAAAAAGGTTTTCTTTTTCTTTGTAGGATGTAATATTTTTAAATCAATGCATTTATTTTTAAAAAAAAAATGCTGCGATATTCTAAAATATTACTATAAATAAACATCAACACAACAAGAAACAGGCAAACGCATTCCTATAAGTCTTTCATGTCTCACTATATATGAATTCTTAGCTCATTAAACTTGGAAATCAGATTAATAAGTAAGACTTATGTGATTTTCTAAGGGATCAGAGGTAGTACTTTTTATTATGAAAATAACTCAAAATACTGAATTACAATAGTAAAGAAGAAACACCCAGGAATGAGAATAACTTTGAACAAAAGAAAACTTAATATAATTAAACCCTGTTGTACATTAAAATAATTTTTTTAATATTTTAATATATAAAAAAATATATTCTTCTATTATTTTCGACAAAAACTGGAATGCGGTTATAATTATTGTAAATCAAAGCTACAAAGATTAATTCAACTATGTAAATAAATATCTAAAAAATGATGAATTCGATTTTATAAAATTATGATGATGAATTTGATGCTCAAATGTATAAGGAATACCAACAAAATGATAAATAATTTTCAGATTTATTCAAATACCATGGATACTTTATATTATGATAAATTCAATATTATAGATGAAAACAGAAAAAAAAAATATCTGCAGAATTTTCCACCTAACTAACATCTGCATAAATATTTAGTAAATGATATATTACCAACCAAAAGATATTCTAACAATTTATTTATTTAAATAATGTCCCGCACTGAAAGTTTGGAGAACATTGTCACGTAGTGGTCTTGTTACTTTTACGAGAGAGATCTCGGAATCGAAAATCATCCATGCTTTAGGATTTTTTTTCCAGTTTAATCTTTTATAAAAAAAAACCTTTTTTATGTTCCTCATTTTAAGATATAACGCCATAGATAAGGTAGTATATGGCCAGTTTCACAGCGATGGAAAATTCTGGTTCTTTATTTATTGTTATTCTTCCCCCATACCAATTTATTTATTCCTGTCAAGGGATAGCATATGAATTTTGAACAAACAACAAAGAGAAATGCTATGGTTCCTAGGAAAGAAAAAAGGGAATATATGTCCTTTTTTTCTATGTTAAAGATATGGGTTTGATAATTCCTTCAAATATTTTATTCTTTCTGAAATATTTATTCTGTTGTATAGGTTTGGAGTATTGAGAGCGTAAATTTTGGATTTTGTTATTTTTTCTGGAAACATTTTGCTTTAGGAAAGTGGCAAAGCATTTAAAAATAAGATAAATGGCAGGGATTCGTATATACGAAATGCATAATATAATTACTTTTTGTATTAAGTTGATACAGTACATATAAACCCTATTTAAGTAAAAAAAAACCAGTTAAATATTTAGATTTTTTTTTAAAAGTGGTACATTTTTAAATACTTATCTAAATCCTGAACATAGCTTTAAATTTCTGAAATTGATAAGCGGTGTTGAAAATGTACTCATATAAATTATTTTTGACTAGTCGCCTTTGGCAATCAACTGGCATTTTTGATATTAGTTGAATATTCTAGCTGTAATAGAATATTTTATATATCCAAGATACCGCCAGATTGCTATATATTTCGTTGTATAACATCAATTTTATTTCTTAAGACAAAATACTCAGATATTACACAATATCCTTCTTCTAAAACTTTAAATAGTGGTAGAAAATCATGCAATTATATACTTTATGAAAAAATTGTTTATATTTCAGGGCAACAATGTAATCTATTGTTGGAAATTAGAAAAACAATATTTCAAAAAAATGGCGTAATTCAGGGAGAATGTGTTGTTCTATTATGAGTTTGGTATCAATAGAGCGACAATTATTTTAAATTTTGAAAAATGTGTAAAATTCATTTTTGTGCAAGAATTTTCAGGAAATTATCACAGTAAAATGCCAAACTTCATTTTAATTCTTAATTAGTTCAAATTCTAATTATAGTTACAAAAATATCGTACCGAGTTATATATTCTCATCCTCTCAGGTGTATATGTGCTAAATTTAGTAGTTCTAAGCGGAACATTCTTGATTTTAGACTGCCAAAACACAGATATTTACCTTTAATATTAGTAGAGATAGAGATAGAATTAAAAATTTATGAGTTATGTCATTTATGAATCAAATATATGTTTTATAAGTTAATTATTTTTTACAACATTATAGTCTTTTAAATAGAATGTATTTTTGAGAGTTTTGTTTGCAATTTCGTTCACAATAATTGATATTTGATCCAGCACACAGTAGATAACGTAAAATATTTTTAATAAATTTTTATGACACTTCTATAATTTATATATAGATTTGAGCTCCAAAATTTTGGGAAACTAACATGATAAACTATGAATAAGATGAGTCAATGCATTAACAAATCCAAGTGCTCTCACCCTAAACACTGCACTTTGCACGTGCACTCCAAGCAAGAGGTTAATTGATGTTCATTTTTTTAATAACATTTCAACTTCAATTCTATTTATTCTCAATATCAGATGATAATAATTATCAATTTTTTTGAACAATAGTTTTTCACACTAATTATGTTTAAACACATGGTGTGATATCTAATTATTCTACTTCAAAGGAGTAAAAGTATTTCACAAGCCATATAATTTTAGAATATTCAAATCAACGCAATACCCATCAATAAGATTTCTGAATCAATTTCATAAATAGAAACAAATTTAACGAGCAATAGAGTAGGTAAATGAGTGAAATCAGTAACAATCAATATTCCATATCCACAAATAAATTTTCACAGATATCTCCATTACCAAGGCTGATCAAATAATCCAAGGCAATCCTACAAGAAGTATCAATAGGATAATGAAAAAAAAAAGAAAAAAAAGGACATGGAAGATCTTGAGGGAGAAGAAAGGCCGATCTGATCTGAGGAGGGACAGCGAAGAACGCAGGCAAAATAAATTACTTCCTCACTGCTACTGACAACTAATCCCAATAAATTGATCTGTTGCAAATGTAAGAGCAGATTAAGTAATTGTATTCATGAAACCTCCAGAACTTGAATTGAAGCACTCCAAAAATATATATTATCAAAAAGACATTTATATATATTATTTTTATTTATATTATAATAATATATAAATTTGAATAATAAATAATGCATATTATAAATTTTATATAATGTAAAAATATATCTGTAGTCTCATTAAGCGTCTAACCATGATTGAAAAGAATAAATTAAATTTATATAATTTAATGTAAGGAATTCACTATGTTTTAGAGTAAATATAACTTAATTCATATTCAAATATAAATTTAAAATATGATACAGAAATAATTTATTGAATATAAAAGAAATATAGAAATTTAGAAAAAAGCCAAAAACGCTCGTTTCAAATTTATTCTACCAGAGATATTGAAATAAAACGTAAATTAAATAAAATTCAAATTCAAATGAATTACTTTCTCTTATTAATCGAATAAAATATATTAAACATTAATTTAATTATCTTTGTAGAATTTATTTGGAATAAGAAAGTCTGTCTAAAGCTATTTCTTAAAATACTTCTGCTCATACATTTTCTTCATCTACTTCGATTACCAGAAGTTACCAAATGTATCTTTTCATAAAACGAAATAACAGTAACATAAATAACAGTAAACGAAATAGCAGTAATAAGAAAATAATACAAGCCAGCTTTTAATAATTTATGCTACTTTGTAACCAAGTTAAAGACTCTTAACTTATTCAAAATTGCATAAGATGTTCAGACAAAAGTTCTTCGCAATAAAAAAAACACAATGCAATTTTTAAATAGTTGTAGTCGCTAACAAGAGTATGCTTTTCAACAGCGAACACGTTTTGTTCTTTGAAGTAGGAAAAATAAAATTAAAAAAAATATTCGAGGTTGCAAGAGCGATTATAAAACATTCTATGTCTGTTGTAAACCATCCATTTTTTAAAGATGCGAATTATCTTGTATAATTTTTTGTCCAGAGAGAGAGAGAGTGAAAGCCTTTTTCTCAAAATTGTGTCTGGCGTAAGATTGTTTTGTGAACTCATTCGAAAAGAAATACATTACATCTTTTTTCTCTCTAATATCATTTAGTTCGAATTATTTTAATTCTTACAAGATAAATGATAACATTTTAGCATTGTTCATTATTTTATTGTTATATTTTTAATGCTACCTTACTCTAATTTATTCTGAATCTTTAAAGAAAAATACAAAAATATGATAGTTCAAAATTACATAAACTTAAGTTTTCAAAGTTGGTATCTCTGCCAACAAGTTGGTGTCTATCTAAATGTGTAAACAAGTGTCAAATTTCGAACGCAATTGAACATTGGAAAAACATACTTGGTATTTCCGTTATATTGATGGTTACAAATTATTTTAATATGCCATATGCTCTGTTGAAAAGTATGCTTTAGTATGCTTATGCATTGTTAAATTGTGTATAGTATGCTATATGCTCTGTTAAATTGCTTTTAATATACTATATGCTCTGTTACCTTGTTCTGGGGCTTACATTCAACTTTGGTTTTTTCACAATGATTGGTTGAGAAGATAAACATTTTAGACAAGAAGAGACAAAATAAAGCTAATAGTTAACTGATAAAGTTAAAGTAAATAAGCTAATAAAATTAGTAGTAAATAAGCTAGCTAATAACTGATAAAGCTAATAGTTAGTAGGCTTTGACAATAAGCTGGTTCATCAAGGATAATAGCCACATTTAAATTCAATTAAATATCTTAGACATAATTTTATATTTTAATTTCATTTCGTGTATAAACTATTCTAAGGTATAAGATTGGTAGATATTAATGTCGCATTATTAGTCTAATATATATTGCATTCATTGTGTGCATGAATCTTTTTAATGGATACCAAACTTCATAAGAGGTAGATCTATTAAAAACGTAATTTTTTGGTTCATTGATCTTCTAATTTTCAGTATAAGATATTATAATTTAATTTTTTTATTCTTCTTAGAAACGGTAAAGGTATTAAATAGAATACTTCTTTTGTTGCTTTGAACAAAGAAAGAAAATCAATCTATTAAATATTTGACATGACAATGAAATCTATTTGAATTTTAGGGTAATGATGCAATCTTTCAATAGAATATTAATAATTTTTTTTTCTTTTGAAACTGGCCAAAAGCATGAACAATTTGCAGAATAAAATTGGCATCATTAAAAAACAATTGTAAAGTAAATTAAAATTATGCAGTAATATTGTTGGAAGACATGGTGAAAAATCTCAATATTTCGAATATTTAATTAATTAAAATTCTAATAAAATTTAACAGAATCAAAGCACATTTTAATTTTTTAAAGTGTATTTGAACTCAATTCAGTATATCCAGGTCTACCAGTCTGACCTACCTTATTAACACAAAATGCTCAATAACATTGCTACAATATCGATATACTGGCCGGTATACAAAATATCAAACAACATTATGGAAATGTCTTACAGTATATTGTGCTAATAGGATACATAGAGTCAGTACACACACACGCATTCCACCTTATTATTAGCAAAGATTCAGTTATTTTTACATTTAGAAAGGTGACAATATTCTTCCACATATAACAATATACAAGAATTTTTGTAAATCAAAAAATATCTTATCAATATTGTACTTAACAGCGTTACATGGGGTATTATTTGAGATAATTTCCAATCGCAAATTCCAATATTGTTCTAATTTTATCTTCAAATCTTGATTTAGGTCTCTTGAAAATTAAAGTAGACCACTGTAAAAAATGTTTTCCGTTTTCTGCTATATTTCATAAAGAAAGGTGGTCCTATACAAAGTAACAATAGGATGCTGAAGTAAAAGAAAAGGAAGAAAAAATCTATCTGCAGGAGGCAGAAAGTGATATCTTAGCGGAAGACGAACAAAGAAAGAAGGAAGATAAAATGAATTACGTCCTCACTGCTGTTGACAAGAAATCCCGATGAATTGATCAGTTGCAAATGAAAGTCCAGATTAACCAATTGTGTTCGCGAACAATCCGGCTTTTCGATTTGGTCGAGCATCGACAATGTGCATTGAGCGAACAAGTGTGGTCGTTGGAATGGAGATGCAGAGACTTCTACGGGAATTCTGAAGCAAGAGCACATTAAGCAAAAGAAATATTGGAAAAATATTATTATAAAGAGTTTATTCATGTTTTACACGATTGAAATCATAACATTATATTTAGAGGAGTGTTGTTTCCTATCCGCTTCGTAAAATGTATTTATTAATTGGAAAATATGTAGTTAGACTTTGATGCAAAATTTTAGATTATTAAAAGCATTGGGTTTTTTTTTCTTATGTGGGAAAGAGATTGTATTTCTAATGGCCAATATTCTTAGAGAATGAAACAATAAATATACATAAATCCTGCCCCCTCTAACGGTGGTCAGTAGCTAAATTCTAAGCCATTAGAGATTTATATATGCTTCCATTTAGCAAAAATACCACAAACAACATAAAAAAGAGTATATTTTATGTTGAGTGTATAAATGTAATTTTGAAATAATTCCATTGCACCCTGAAAGAAAAAAAAATCTGCAGTTTTTTTAAACATTATTATTTTAGCAATATTGATGAGAAAAAGGAAAAATTAAGACTTCATTGTTTTCATGAAATTAATCTGGTAATGTTACAATTAATGAAAGCTTCATTATTCCCTCACTCTACAGGAGAATGGAGCTTTGAAAATGTTTGTTTGTCAAAAGTATCTTACTGATTATGAATGACAAAACTAAGGACTTAATGCCAATTGTAGTTTTGTAATCTTTTCATCAACTGCGTCATTAACCAATTTTTAATTAATAATAATAAATAGAATATTAGATATATAATAATATCAACTTATTTATTTCGTATGATCATAACTCAATTTATTGTTATATTTATCGAATATTTTAAATACCAAAATTTTAATTTATTAATAATTTTTCGATAAATTTTATACAGTGGTCTATGACACTACGTAGTTTTGGATTGTCGCTTGGATTATGTACTTTTTTTCCTAGTATTATTATGAAAACAAGCATTTTATTAATTATTTTTTATTGATAGTTATATCTAGGCACTTCGGGTACGCTTCTTAGTTTCGTTGGACATACGCTAGGGGTCTTTCAATATTGATAGAATTAATTATATCAAACTTTCTATATTCTTTTGCGTGCTTTTGCAACTTAATCTAGTTTCCTCACATTACGTTCTGGTGATAATGCCGAGATAACAGAAGAGAAAAATTTCAAAATCTACAGTTTAAGCGGAAATTTAGCCTTAAAAAGAATAATTTTCTAATGTTTCAAAGTCTCGAGATATGCGAATTACTTACCTGAGGGATTTCTCTGACTGATATTTCTTGTTCTATTTATTTTTATTAGAAAAAATGTTTACAGTTGCTCATGAGTGATATTATTTTGCACTCAAAGCTATTTGCAGAGGAGTTGAAAGATGACCCAATAATTTCACTGAAACCAGATAAACCTAATTTTTACAACTCCTAACTGCTATTTCAAATCTTGCTAAAAAGAATATATATATATATGTTAGGGCCAAAGCCCGAAATCGGCCAATTCGCGATCTGGCCAACGTTCCTGTAAACTTACCGGCCAATGTCCGATCTTTTCTTGATTTCGGGCTTTGGCCGGCCAATTCGCGAAATGGCTTGGGACAATCGGCCAAAGTAGGAAGAAAGGAATCAAGAGCAGATTGTTTTACACCCTGTTAAAAATGAAGTATTTAAAAATGAGTACTTCTGTATACTGTTTTTTTTTAAGTACAATTGTTTCAGAAACGAGTTTAAATATAAGTGACACCTCTGACTTAAAAATGAGCTTGTAGTATATAAAAATATGATCTCATGTTATTCTGTTCTCATATTAAAGCCATAATAGAAATTATTCAGTGAACGTATATACTGTAACAACGTGATAGCGTGAAGATTAGATTTGCGCCCTTCAAAATGAACGAATTATATCTTGAGTAAAGGCGTTGCGTATCGTGTATGAATACAAAGGCAAATTGAGTATTCAGTTTTCAATTACCTTTAAGGGTGATCCTTAGTCTTTTTCTTCACCATGGACCTAATGTTAAAGATCCCAAATCACATTGTCTCCCGAAATATCGCTTCAAAAAATATGAAATTTTTTGCAAAGGCAAATATCAAAAATAAGGGCTAATTAAAACAAATATGAAGGACAAATAGTTTTGTTATTAATGTCATTTAAAGACATTTCTTTCTTGGCGACATCTGTCGAATTTCACCTACAACATGTCCTTATTTATATTTTATACATGAATGTCATTATATTTATTTACCACTAATCGCCTTTGACGACTAGCCGGTTCACCACTATTAATGATCGCTAAAATTTTCAATTAATGTAACTTGTTCTCTTTGTAGCTTTTTCTGCAAAATATTTTTGAGCATCATATTTTGGTAGTTATTTGATTCAGTCGTACTTTTATGTAGGCCTTAAACAGTTCTGTTTCATTGTACTACTTTCTCTAATGTTCTGTCAGTATCCATAAAATTTCTACTTTAAATTAAAGTGAAAATGTTAAACTGCAATCAATATAAAAGCTTTTTATATTTCAGCTAACCATATCTTTTTTTTAAATATGAAAATTGAAATCAGAGTCGTTCGGCAGTGAAATTATATGTGCACTGCAGAATAATTTATATAATATCTTAAAGAATTATTCAAAAAAATTTTATCTGATGCATCATAAAATTAATTTTTTACTTTCAAAAGGACGATGCAAATAAAAATATTTTATTTTATTTCAGCCAATAAATGAACTTATAAAAAAAATTACGAATTTTAAATTTTATACAATCCTTTGGTCCCAAGGAATCATATTCTGCGAAATACTCTTGACACCAACTTTTAAATAAATAAATAAACGTCCTTATCTTCTACGATGAATGTGGCCGATTTATAAAGTTTTTATGCATCAGTTTTAGAACAATCAGCATTTTTATAACCACAGGCCAATGAATGTCGAGAAACCCTGAAGAGGATTAGCGTATCTTCATTAAGACAGTCAGTGAAGTAGTCTAAAATCACCAGTTTTTATAGAAGAGTGATATTGAAATTTCATAAATCGGTCAGATTTAGTGATTGATTTAATTGGTTGGAGTTCAACAATTTTTATTAAAAATATTGGTGTCTCGATAGCATTTTGTTAAATATGATTCAAAGGGCAGAGGACCTATGTAAAAATTTAAAATTCCTGATTCATTGGAGCATTTATTGACTAAAGTTATATTAAATATAATTATTTAGTTACTTTAGACTAGTTTTGTTAGCAAATGTATGCCCCAAATTAGTTGATGGTCGCTGATTGGAATGATTATCCTAAGTATATTAAACTATGTTTGCCTTAAATTAAATTGTTTTATTGAATTAATAATATAGGTATTGTCAAAGCTCATCGAAAACTTTTTCTCCTTTTACTTTTCAGAAAATATCTTATTTCATTTTTTTTTTTCATTTTATACAGACACTTGCCGAAAATTACAATTTTGTTTATTAAATTTGCAATAAGAGTGGATTTATTTTTTAATTTAAATTTCTATCAATGTGATGGTAACACGTTGATAAAAACTATTTTTTTAAATTTTAGCATAATTTAATCTAAGCATAATTTATAAATTAAATCTTAAGCTTTCATTAAAAAAAAGCTTTAATTTGATGCAAAAATCGATTTTGTGCTTTAATATTTTCTGGTTATAGCGACAAAACGCCAAAATTAGGCTTAATTTTTAATTAAAATTCTAATTAAAATTTTTAAAAAATCTCTCCACGTTGCACATTTCAGACCTCCAAGGTATATATATGCCAAATTTGATAACTGTATGTCAAACGGTTCGGACTGTAGAGCGCCAACACACACGCACGCACAAACATACCTTGAGTTTTATTTATAAGTATAGATTATCACATCGGGCTATGGCCAAGGATTCCCGGCCACTTCGCGAAATGGCCAGCCAAAGTAGAAAACACAATATTAATTGCATTTCGAACTTTGGCCAAACCTCTTGAATTGTTCGAGAATTGTTCGAATTGGCCAGCCAATTCGCGAACTGGCCGTACATCGGCTTTGGCCGTAACATATATAAATATTTTATGGTATATAGTTAATTTTTGTATTTTTGAAGAAGGGAATGGGAAAATTTAATGTACTAAAGTATGCAACCAATTTAGTAGTTACTAAACATTTATTCGTAATTTTTTTACAATTAATCTTATTGAAATTTAAAATTCTTCTGAGAGTTTCAATATGTCTCTAATATTCCACTGTTCAGAATTTTTATTCTAAACAAAAACGTGAAGAAATCGAGTTGATCTATCTTTTATTTTGCTATTATTTTTCACTACATATTTTGCTTCATCAATTGTCATATCTTTAGTAATTACCATTCGTTACTTTTTACAATTAATTTTAATTTAAACTTCTTTTGAAAGTTCCAGTATATGTCTAATGTGTTTATTTCCACTATTCAGAATTTTTTATTCTAAACCAAAATGTGGAGAAATCTGTTTGATTTATCTTTTAATTTGTATCATCAATTGTAATCATCATTCGTAACTTTTCACTTAATGATATTTTAATTTTAGTTTCTTCTGAAAGTTCCAATATGTCTCTAATATGTTACATTCCACTATTCACAATTTTAATTCTAATCCAAAATGTGAAGAAATCGAGTTGATCCATCTTTAATTTTGCTATTAATATTCACTACATATTTTGCTTCATCAATTATAATCTTTCGTTACATTTTACAATTAATTTAAATTTAAATTTCTTCTGAAAGTTCCAGTATATATCTAATGTGTTTATTTCCACTATTCAGAATTTTTTATTCTAAACCAAAATGTGGAGAAATCTGTTTGATCCATCTTTTATTTTGCATTATGAATTGTAATCATCATTCGTAACTTTTTCAATTAATGATATTTTAATTTTAGTTTATTCTGAAAGTTCCAATATGTCTCTAATATGTTACATTCCACTATTCACAATTTTTATTCTAATCTAAAATGTGAAGAAATCGAGTTGATCCATCTTTAATTTTGCTATTAATATTCACTACATATTTTGCTTCATCAATTATCATATCTTTCGTTACATTTTACAATTAATTTAAATTTAAATTTCTTCTGAAAGTTCCAGTATATGTCTAATGTGTTTATTTCCACTATTCAGAATTTTTTATTCTAAACCAAAATGTGGAGAAATCTGTTTGATCCATCTTTTATTTTGCATTATGAATTGTAATCATCATTCGTAACTTTTTCAATTAATGATATTTTAATTTTAGTTTATTCTGAAAGTTCCAATATGTCTCTAATATGTTACATTCCACTATTCACAATTTTTATTCTAATCCAAAATGTGAAGAAATCGAGTTGATCCATCTTTAATTTTGCTATTAATATTCACTACATATTTTGCTTCATCAATTATCATATCTTTCGTTACATTTTACAATTAATTTAAATTTAAATTTCTTCTGAAAGTTCCAGTATATGTCTAATGTGTTTATTTTCACTATTCAGAATTTTTTATTCTAAACCAAAATGTGGAGAAATCTGTTTGATCCATCTTTTATTTTGCATTATGAATTGTAATCATCATTCGTAACTTTTTCAATTAATGATTTTTAATTTTAGTTTATTCTGAAAGTTCCAATATGTCTCTAATATGTTACATTCCACTATTCACAATTTTTATTCTAATCCAAAATGTGAAGAAATCGAGTTGATCCATCTTTAATTTTGCTATTAATATTCACTACATATTTTGCTTCATCAATTATCATATCTTTCGTTACATTTTACAATTAATTTAAATTTAAATTTCTTCTGAAAGTTCCAGTATATGTCTAATGTGTTTATTTCCACTATTCAGAATTTTTTATTCTAAACCAAAATGTGGAGAAATCTGTTTGATCCATCTTTTATTTTGCATTATGAATTGTAATCATCATTCGTAACTTTTTCAATTAATGATATTTTAATTTTAGTTTATTCTGAAAGTTCCAATATGTCTCTAATATGTTACATTCCACTATTCACAATTTTTATTCTAATCTAAAATGTGAAGAAATCGAGTTGATCCATCTTTAATTTTGCTATTAATATTCACTACATATTTTGCTTCATCAATTATCATATCTTTCGTTACATTTTACAATTAATTTAAATTTAAATTTCTTCTGAAAGTTCCAGTATATGTCTAATGTGTTTATTTCCACTATTCAGAATTTTTTATTCTAAACCAAAATGTGGAGAAATCTGTTTAATTTATCTTTTAATTTGTATCATCAATTGTAATCATCATTCGTAACTTTTTCAATTAATGATATTTTAATTTTAGTTTATTCTGAAAGTTCCAATATGTCTCTAATATGTTACATTCCACTATTCACAATTTTTATTCTAATCCAAAATGTGAAGAAATCGAGTTGATCCATCTTTAATTTTGCTATTAATATTCACTACATATTTTGCTTCATCAATTATCATATCTTTCGTTACATTTTACAATTAATTTAAATTTAAATTTCTTCTGAAAGTTCCAGTATATGTCTAATGTGTTTATTTTCACTATTCAGAATTTTTTATTCTAAACCAAAATGTGGAGAAATCTGTTTGATCCATCTTTTATTTTGCATTATGAATTGTAATCATCATTCGTAACTTTTTCAATTAATGATTTTTAATTTTAGTTTATTCTGAAAGTTCCAATATGTCTCTAATATGTTACATTCCACTATTCACAATTTTTATTCTAATCCAAAATGTGAAGAAATCGAGTTGATCCATCTTTAATTTTGCTATTAATATTCACTACATATTTTGCTTCATCAATTATCATATCTTTCGTTACATTTTACAATTAATTTAAATTTAAATTTCTTCTGAAAGTTCCAGTATATGTCTAATGTGTTTATTTCCACTATTCAGAATTTTTTATTCTAAACCAAAATGTGGAGAAATCTGTTTGATCCATCTTTTATTTTGCATTATGAATTGTAATCATCATTCGTAACTTTTTCAATTAATGATATTTTAATTTTAGTTTATTCTGAAAGTTCCAATATGTCTCTAATATGTTACATTCCACTATTCACAATTTTTATTCTAATCTAAAATGTGAAGAAATCGAATTGATCCATCTTTAATTTTGCTATTAATATTCACTACATATTTTGCTTCATCAATTATCATATCTTTCGTTACATTTTACAATTAATTTAAATTTAAATTTCTTCTGAAAGTTCCAGTATATGTCTAATGTGTTTATTTCCACTATTCAGAATTTTTTATTCTAAACCAAAATGTGGAGAAATCTGTTTAATTTATCTTTTAATTTGTATCATCAATTGTAATCATCGTTCGTAACTTTTTCAATTAATGATATTTTAATTTTAGTTTATTCTGAAAGTTCCAATATGTCTCTAATATGTTACATTCCACCATTCACAATTTTTATTCTAACACAAAATGTGAAGAAATCGAGTTGATATATCTTTTATTTTTCCCGACATATTTTGCTTTATCATTTACTTTACCTTATAAATGAATTTTTCTGTTTAAATACATCCGCACACTATAAGTCGATAAAAAGGCATTTTAAAAGAAAAAAAATATATGAAGAGTGCACACAGAAAATACTCAAATGACTTGTAGTTAGTTATTGAAAGAAAAAAAAAAGAAAAGGAAAGATGAATTTCAAAGACGATAAAAATTATATTTGCTGGAAGAATCCAGGAAAAAAGAGAATTGGAAAGAAAGATAACACAGCCATTAGTCACGAACAGCATTTGCTATAAATATTCGAAGAAAGAATTCGGCTTTTATATTGTTTGGTCGGAGACTTTTAAAGTTGAAATGCATTCATTTTGCGAACTGGGGGTCATATTTGCTATCTATTTTGCTCATTTATTTGAACTTACGTTTCAAAAACAATAAAGAAAAAGTTGAATAAAAAAACTAGATAGGAAGGGTTTTTTTTTTCTTAAAGAAAGTTAGTATTCTTCAATATTTATTGTTTGTTTGCAGATTGATAAAACTAGTATTTATTTAAATGAGTTGAAAAATATCTAAACATTACTATGCGCATTCAGAGTTACTTTATTTACGTAAATAATACATGCTGGTATTTATATAAAATATAGGTATGAGAGTTTATTTAATAGCTAAAATAAAATATTTTTTTGAAAATTTAAATTGATCGCAAACAGTTAAGTGGAATTTAATTGCAATAATTGGCAAAAGTTTCAAGATTGTTTCTTATTTCAGAACTATTCTCTAAATTGAATTTATGTTTCGTCTTAAAAAAGTGGATTTTAATTTCCGTTTTACGTTCCATCTGTTCAAGGTTAAAATTAACTATCCAAAACGAAATTGAGTTATTAAATTCTTTTTAATTAAAATTTCACCTCACTAACCCGAAAAATATGATCATGATAATTTGTATAATGTGTGCATATCATAATGTCGTCATCTTGAATATGTATTGTAAATCTCTTTGAATATGCATTTTTATCGTCATAGCAATGCTATTTTAATACAATATTCAGAAATATGTATTGGGTTGATCTTTTCTAGATATATACGAACGATTTATATTGTGTTGCCAGTAATTTGACAATTCATTTCTGTAAATATCGTAGTAAATAGTGATAAATAAGTTGTTATTGAAATGGAAATGATGCATGTTTCCGCCATTTTTTTTATAATTTGTTTTTCTATTAAATAATTTTTGCTACAAACGGAGGATAAAAAAAAATATCGGCTCGTGAAATGTAAAGCTGATTTCACGAGCCTAATGGCACAATGCTAAATTCATATCACTAATCACAATCGTCGATTAATTCGTGTAGAAATTATTTGAAGTAAAAATAAAGATAACTGGTAAAATTGATGTTTATGATTATATATAATATTGCGTGCGCTTTGATTAAAAGTTAAGTAGATTCGAATCTAACCCAAGTTCAAAACATCACAACATGTTAATAATGTGAAGCCAAAATTAAATTCACGATACTTAGAGATTCGTAATCGAAGATACTGAGTAATATTGTGTAGGTCCGTTTCTGAGATTGAATTTGAATGAAACCTCATATATTACATAGATAATAGGACCTAGGCTTTCTTATTGGTAGCCTTTAACTACATAAACGCGATTTATACAGTTTCTACAGTGATATAATAAAAAAGTAGTTGAAAATTTTGCCAATTTATGGAGCCGTACTGCTCAAAGCCATGTTTTTCTTTATAAAAGTGATACGCATGGTTCGAAGATAGATTCACCCGTAGTGAACATCCATCTAGAAAGTACGTGTACTGATAATAAAATTCTTTTATCTGAATGATAACAATATTTCAATCCGAGAGACTCTCTGTTTCTACTGGCGGATAAAAAACTTAAGGAAAGGTCCCATGTCAGTAAATGCAGTTAAAGACACGCAGCTTAAGTTTCAAGAAACCGATTCTCTGGATGTTGCACTTGGATCAAGGTAATATCTGCAGGAGCCGACAATTGCGGAGGAATTTGTAATTGCAGCTGTTAAAGCATTTGAAGGTTCTTTAAATGTGGCTGTAAGAGACCCCTCAATAGTACAAGCATGGAAATTGAGTGGGCAATTGTGGATATCATTTTAAGCAAATTCTGAAGTTGTATACTTATATGAGAATTTTTGAACAATTGAAACAAGATAGGTGAGAAAAACGAACAAATAAAAAATTAAAATTGCTAGCTTAAAATTATGAATTCTATTCTTGTTGAAAATTAATAACATCAGCTGAAATTTCTAAAGTCTGGTATAATTTCTGAATGGTGTGAAATCTATTTTTATCTTCCATCAGAAAACTAGGACAGAATATTGCAAATATTAAATCTAATACCTCGATAAATATTCAAATTCAGAAGAAAGTATTTTATTTTTGATATTCGAAATACACATAAATTATATTAATTTACTATGAGCTCAAGTTTAAGCGCACTAATCCATCCATAAAATAATATTCAAGGAAAAGTACATAAAAATGTTTAATTAATTATTGTGTGGCCTTATATCTTCTAAGAATAAATATTCAACTTTAATTAAAATTATCATCTCTTTAATTATATACATCTAAATGCTTTCTGAATAGCAAATTATGAATAAAAGTTAAAGAAAGGAATGAAGTCATATTCCATACATAGACTGAGGAATAATGAATAGATATATTAAACTCGAAATATAATTTGTTTGTGCTTATAGTATAATTTAATAAGGACGTTCATGTTATAGGCATAGTAAGTTGGTAAGTGTACGATTTTATTAACATTATAAAATTTTTGTGCGCGTTGCCATCTTATATTGAAATTGAAGCTTTTACTGTTCATAAAAATGTCAAAAATGCATTATTTGAATGCATTTCTTACATACTAAAAACTCTGTCTGAATACTCTTTCTAATATTTTTGCCACTTATATTAACTACAGGTAACACTCAGTATTGATTTCATGTTATCTTTTCAAAAATAAATTTTATTATTTGCATTTTAACTTTATTAATTTTTGAAACTATAGTTGAACAAAGAATATGCATTGAAATCTTTTCTTCACATAGCAATGTCTCAATAAAAGCTTTTGAAACTTGTTTCAAAGTGTTTTAAAGTCATTAATTTGTCAAGACAAAGAGCAAGAAGTGATCAAAATTATTCCTTTCAGCATTTGAGTGATTGTCAATATTACAGATGAATATTAAGGAATTAAATCAGCGCATGAATGCACTATTCATCGTGAATTCGGTCAGATTTTTTTTTTTCATTTTATTGCCAGAGATGATTTTTGAAACAGAAGATGCTGCGATTGTCATAGCAGGAAAAAAATACAAACTTGTTATTTCTGAAAAAATAATGACATCGGATTTAATTTGCCCTAATAATGTCAAATTATATAATCCAAAGCGACGATAAATAGTTCCAAAAAATCAATTAAAGCTATTCTGGCAATAAAAATAATAGCTATTAAAATAGCTATTCTGGTATGTTTTTAAAACAAATTCAAATCATACAGTAAATAAATACGGATAATTTACATAAATCTACAGCATTTAAAAATTAATCGTAGATGCACTACATATGTTGAATGCTGTAACATTCTCGGAAATTGTTGTGAAAAACTTTTGAAAATCTGTTAAATAATTAAAATACTATTTCTAAAATATGCTCCCAGAAGCATATTTCCACTTTCAAAGAAAAAATTTGGTAATTGGACCTAACGAATTTACATACACATTCATCTTTAATGTTACTAGAGATAACACCTAGTGACTGACATTTATTTCATCGAAATTGTGCATTAATAATTTTTCTTTTGTGCCTGTTAATGAAAATAATAAGAATTTGCAAGAAATCTGCAAAAGCTTTATGAAAAGGAATTTTCCGAAGTTTAAGAAAGCCTTGAGAGATCTGCATTGAAATCAGTGAATGTTGGAAATGTTATCAGTATTGGCTAATGAATTAGACCTTCATTTTATAACATTAATTCTTATGTTTTACGTTCAAAAGCCGCTAAAAAAACGACCCCATAGATTAAAATTAATATTTACAGAAAATCATCATTAGAATAAATTTACTTTTCAAAACGAGAATTGCTTCGTGATGTAAAGCTATGAACTCTTCTTATTGAAATGGGTCAATGAATGGTGTTTTCTTTCTCAAAGATATGTATTGGTTACACAATACATGCACAGATGATGTTTCAGAGAAATATTTAACGGGGAGCCTTTGATCTATATTTATCCTGGCTGTTGCACTTTCCTTGATATTGAATCTTGGTTGACCTTCTTTACTCTTAAAAGAATGCCGATACCAATCTCAAACATAATGCCGGATCGATAAATTGACATTTCCTACGGCTTTATTGCTAATATATAGGATTCAGAAAATAATAAATTTAGATTTCTTTCTAAGAGACGTTGTGCCTCTGATCGTTGATTCACTGATCTGAAATCAGTGAATTTTACTTTGTTGGAGATGTTCGTTGTACCTATGATTTCTTCTATACTGATTTGTACAAATTTATTAGAACTATATTGGTTATCATTATAATGTTTGTGTGTGTATATATATATATACACACACACACATTAATGTATGCATGTATATATATATATATTGCAAGTTGTGCATAGGTTCGTACTTTATGTTGATGATTGGAAGCATTTCGATGGAAAATAACGACTTCTTTAAGTAATTTGTTTTTTTACTGAAATTGAATTGGTTTCTTTATTTTCTTCTAATTATTAAGTAAGAAAAGAGTATTATATGATGAATCAATTCTTTTATGTCTTTTCTTTATTTTGAGACTAAATGTTCACATTCAAATGATATTTTAGAATTCTTTGTCAAGTCCTGGTTAGGAAACAGAGTCGCATTATCTCAGCATCGCTGAAAATACAGAAAGAGTTCCTGGAAAATTATAGTTTAAAAATGTTCGTGATAGACAGTTAAAAGAAATATAGTTAAATAATAATATTTCCATAACTCTTTTTATTTTCATATAATACTACAGATTATTATTAAACAATTATATTTTTAGAGATTAGAATATGAAAATTGAGGAACAATAAGAAATCAAAAAGTGTGGAACAATTAGAAATTAATCTGATAATAGTTTTTAAGTTTGTATTCAAGTAAGAAACAATTAATTGCACACTCATTATATTTAATTTCACGT
This sequence comes from Argiope bruennichi, assembly GCF_947563725.1. Lineage (NCBI taxonomy): Eukaryota > Metazoa > Arthropoda > Arachnida > Araneae > Araneidae > Argiope > Argiope bruennichi. Next base: position 122,647,778 of record NC_079154.1, on the reverse strand, counting down.
GATATTGATTAACATTTAAAATGATAGAATAGAAATTTCTAATAAAATTAGAATATAATAAATTAGAATTTATATATATATATATTCGTATCAATATCGTACTCTTAAAAATTTAGTCACATAGCAGAATTTTTAGTTTTTATTTCTTTATAGAATGTTATAATTCATATACATTTTCATATACAAATTCATAATTCCAGGCAAACCCCTAAAATTAAAATTAACTATGTTTTCAAAATAAACAATAAGGCTGAGCAATTTATAAACTAAATAATTTTTTTTCTAATTTATTTCGTTTTGTGTTTTATTGATCACGATTCAATTATTAAATTACTCAAGGCAATAGCTGATTATACACGATTAATTTAACTTTTAGAAAGAAATCTATTATCCTTTATTTTGAATTATTGATTTCTGGAAATTTAATGTAATTTAACAGAATCGACATTTTTTTTTCTTATGATCATTGAGTTATAATTCCATTTTTAATTAATTTTTTTATAATTTAAAATTCGTTGAGAATTCTACTCATTAAAAGTTTACTCATTGTCATTCTTTCATTGTTTCTGAATTTAATTAAATAAAACAGTTTCAAACTCCTACAAAAACAAGTTAAATTCATTACTAGAAATGCATCAGGAAAATTTGCTAATTTATATGTTAGAAACTTGTGGAAAAAAGTATTTTATCAATTATATTTGAAAGAAATATTTCATTTTATTATTCCAAGGGAAGTTGAATGGTAACGGTGTTTTCAAAGTGCATTATTTTTGTAGCGAATATTTATTTTATCATTATCTTTCTTACTTTTTCTATTGAAACTCATTTTTCGTTAGATATATATTTAATTTTCATTTATAATAATAAGCAATTTCTTTTTTCGTTTAATATGCATGTCTTCTTTCTATACTAGCAATAATTATGTTTAAGTACTTTTATTTTAAAAAAAGGAGACTTTCATGGCTTTTTAGAAAAAAATTGATAAATGAACGTTTTTAGAAAATATTACTATTTATTAATAAATGCAGAACAAAACGTTTCCATCTGTTTATATTTGTTCTTGGTTCGTTAAAAAGGTTGGACCGGTGTCAGAAGTGAAATACTAATGATGGAACAGAAATGATGTCAATGTATGATTTGTAGCAATTGTTTTCTAACACGATACTTATCTATAACATTGCTTACGTGAAAAGGTATTTTTCTTATCTACAACCTCACAATACATGATTGCTATTTCGTTCACAAAATACATTCTTCGATGAGGACCGAAGTGATTAAAAATCAGAATGGAATCAAATAGTTTGGAGCATGTCTTGGAATATCATAATGTTTCCTGTAATGTAATGTAATCATAATGTTTAATGTTAATATCATAGGGCTCTGTATGCCTTCTTGGCTTGTACCCTGATACATGCTGTAGGCAATCAGAAATATAAGTATGCTAATAATATTCTGTTACACAACTTTCGATATATTTGTTTAAACACAAGTGCTTGTTACTTGCTTTGTCTCAATGCTAGCCACAAAATTTGAAATTAAAATACTGTTCCCAAGATTTTAAGGGCTTATAAACAAACAGAATATGCAATATCATGATTCCAACAACCTGGTAATCTTTCATAAGATTGGCGTATGTTAAATTTGGTCCATAATAAAATGTAAAATGATTCCGTGTCAGATCGATTGAAAGACAAATTTTCTGACAATTTGAACAAAAATTTATTTTAATAAAATGGGTCTTTAACTGAAGTAGATGCAAGATACAAAAAAAAAAAACTTTAAAGATATGAGTAGAATCAGCAGAATGTCAGAGAGCATGTAAACGGGAGGAGATTACCTTTTTATTCTATGAACATAACTCTTCTTTAGGCTGAATCATTCTGTGAGTTAAATAACATTCATTGACAACTTTCATCTTCATTGATGAAGACTGTCTCGATTTTTATATTTGCGAACCAATTGTGCATAGCAGTTTATTGTATTTGAAGTTTTTCAATGGCTGAAAGTAAAGCCATATAAAACAAAGATAGTTTACATTTTTTATATTATTTTACAACTGTATGAAACAATCATTTCACTTTATAAATCTCTAAAATTTCCATTAATTTCCTAAAATAAATAAGGTTAGTTTGAAAAAAGAACTACAGAAAGAGTTAAAATGCCGTAAATGTGGAAATTTTCTACAATAGCTGTTAATAGTTTTGTTGCAGCTATATCCTCTATTTACAGTAAATTTTTCTGTCAGCGGACTCGTAAAGTGCCATGAGTCACAACAACAACAATAACAGTAAATTTGTCTTTTTTACAGTGTTTGGTGAATCTTATTTTTCCTGAAATTGTAAGTAGTAGTCAATTTACTTTCTTAAACTTTGGTAATCCATTGATTCATATGAAAAAAAAATCTTTAATTATTTTTCAAGATGTTCGGCATGTTAAAATAGTTTTTTGATACACTTAAATAACTTAATAGAAATAAATAATTAAAATAAATAGATAAATTTAAGAAAAGTGATTCCTTTAACTTATTAGATATATTTAATTTAATTTGTTAATTATGTTGGTTGATTAATTACTAAGTAACAATTCAAAACCCATCATTTTATATGAAATAATAAACGAAACAGCTAGGATTTGGGTTTTTTTTTTCAAAAAAATAATGACAAATTATGCCAACATACTTAATTGCATATAAAGATTGATGAATTTTAATACAAGTATACATTCCATGTCCCTAAATAGGATTAGATCCTGAAATTGCCATTGCATAAAATTTTGATTAAGAACTTGTGAGATTCGACTAGCAGATCATAGATCACAAGATTTATAGATAAGTCTCAAGTTTTGTCCTAAATTCATCAAGTTATCAATTGTCTGTTGGTCTTTTCATTTGTACACATATAAAAACAGAAAAAAATAATAATCTCCAGAGATAAAATCGTATTATAGTTATGTACCAAATTATGGATGTAAAGGATCATTAGTTAGAGATATAAAATGCACATTTTTTTCTTCTTCAAAATGCTACGAAGCAATAAACAAATTCATTGGGCTTTTTTAAATTCCTTTTTCAAACAAATCTAGGAGAGATAAAAACACTGCTTTTTAATTTTAATACAAAGTTAAAATATTTTAATTTTAATACAAAGATAAATAAAAAAAAGTTCAATTTTTTTTCAATGCACTGCAGTTGTAGATATACCTGCCATTAAAATAAAAGCATGGACGATAAACATGTTCATGTAAAGATAACAAAGGCTATTTTTTCGATTTTTTAAAAAAATTAACGTTTTAAAGAGCCGAGAAGCAATGGCTATTCAAAACTTTTGTCAGAAAAAAACAGACTGTACATTAAGAAGCATAATTAAAAACAATTTTTAATATTCCACGCTCGTAATTGGCAACGAATTTCAAATTAGATGGCACGAAATCCGGCAATTAAGTGCAGATGTCAAAAGTTGAATTCTTTAGAAAAAATTAATAGCGTGAGTTAATGAAATGCAGTGTTTATTGGATGGGAAAGAAACTACTATTTTTGGAACTTTTCAGTTTTTTTTTTTTTTTTTGTAAAATTAGTCTAGGGGATGATTTTCGGTTAAAAACCTCAAGTGAATATTGTTTTGTTGTTATTCGTTTACTGTTTAAAAAGAGATAGGTAGCTCCAGAAAAGTTTGAATTGCTCTAGTATAGTATTTAAAACATATTAAATGATTGCATTTAAACACCTGATCTATAAGAAAGATCGCAGACATTTGGGGGAACAATCAAACTATTATACATTCTTCTTGTATTAGTGATTATAATATATATTTTATTATTTTTGTATGTATAAATGATTTTATTACATTTATTTTTCTTTCATTTCATTAATCGAGATCATACATTTGTGAAAAATTCTTTGTAACAAGATAAAATCTAGAGCACATTAACTATATGTGTACTGTAGAGAAGACATTGATATATCATATTACGAATATTTCAAAGGAAAAAAAAAACGGAATGTCCTTTAAAAAATGGATAAGATAATCTGCAGTTTCTCATAAATGGAAAGGAAAAAGAGAGTAAGACAAACAGTAATTCACCAAAGAAGTGACTTGTTTGTTGACAGGTAAGAGTTCAATACTTTGTCAGGACGTTTTCTGCATCAGTCTCAAAACAGGGGAAAATTCTGCAGATACAGCCTCTATACAGTTTGTAACGAAAAAGGTTAGAGGTAAAACCTAGTTCTTTTCATATTCTTACATCCTTTGCAATTCATGTTGTGGTTGACATTACAAAGTAATTACGCTGTTAATATTCAATAAACTGTGTTATGCAAATGGCTTTCGACGCATTCTACAGTTTAGAATGTTGAATCTAAAATTACTTTAGTAGCAAGTAGTTACTGTTAAGTAGTAGGGCCTCATTATGGATGAAAGGTTCTGAATTTTAATAATATTTAAAATTAAATAAAAATTGAAGCCAAATTTTAATGATTTTTATCAATATTTTTGTAAAAAAATTGTTTTTCACTAATTTAAAATTCAAAGAATATTTTGTTCTTTATTTTATTTTATTATTATTATTTCATTATTTTATTATTCATTATTTTAAAACTAAAAAATATTTGATTAATTAAAATTTATTTTATTTCTCCTTAATTTTGATATATAATAACATATTTATTACAAATCAGCTCAGGCAGTAAATTCTTTTCATATCCAATCACTATTAAAATAATCATTAATATGCAGTTGCCTTTCTCAAAAATGATCTTTATGTAAACAAGTCTTTATTTAAATTATTTTAATTTTAATTTTCAAGACTTTTTTATTACTTTTGCTTCAAATTTAATGAAAATATCTTGTGTCATAATATTTTCATGATTTTTTTAAAAATCTTTTAATTTTATAAATAAATGACAGTGAAGAAAAAAGGGAGTAGAAAATAAATATAGATTTTTAAGATGATATGGATATTCCCGAATAGAAATCAACCTTTTTTGCTTATGTAATCTTTCAAATTATTTTTGTTTATCAATATTTATTATGAATTACTTCTTCTGGCTTTGTTGGAGGTTAAACGAATTATATGATATCAAATATACTGATAAAATAATAACAAGAAGAGGTAAGTTTTTTGCTTGAATTACCATAATTGGAAATACAATTTAAAAAATTTCCAAGAGTCGCTCGAGAAAGTTACGTGCTCAATATATAAAATATATCTTCTATATCAAATTTGTGACATTTTGCTTTGTCACTGATAAATATAAAAATGATGGTCTGCATACTTCTGTTATTCTTGATGGTAGAATTGGTTTGGTTATATTAACGTCCCGTTTGAAGAAACACTAGGGCTATTTTGGGACGGACCTCGTCATTTTGAACCGCGGACAGATGACGAGGACGACACCTGAGCTGGCACCCCCCTCTCCACACCACACCACACCAGCGGGAGGACGTTTGATCATGACGGATTTAATGTGCAACTGACCCCCTTACACGACGGTTCTTCGGTGGAATCGGGTCATGAACCTGAAACCCTCCGGTTCCGAAGCCGTGACCTTACCAACAGGCCACCGCGGCCTCCTTGATGGTAGAAATATCATCATCAGATTTCCTACCTACGTGCTTATAAATATGCTAGTTGAAAATTATTATTCTTAAATAAGTTTTAAGGTAAATCAGTTTATCCTTAAGAGTTGTAGGAATAACATCTCATTCTTTGGTAACATTATAGTGATCTCCTTATCGAAGAAATAATTTTATATATCACCTAACGCTTATAAATTTCATGTGATCTAGAAAAAAGTTTGAGAATCTCCAGAGTCAAAAGCGTTGATTTGCTGCTGTTTGTTGCCAACTGCTCAAGTTCTGGATGAGTCTTCAGCTTTCAATCCAAATTGGTTTTCGTATTCAAATTTAGTTTTAAAATGTTAACATTTCAACAATAGAAGATTTCTTTTTAATATAAATATTTCTAGTAAAATTTATTTTTAACATAAATTTTATTTTTTAAAAAATTTAAAAATAGCTTTTATCTCTTCAGCTCGATACAACGATTCGCAATGTTAATATTACCTTTTTCGTCATGTTAAACATGTTTGCATAATATATCGACTTTGTTATATGGAATTTAAAAAAAAGTAGTATAGTCACATTAAAAGATTCAAAATTTATAGAGAGCATTAATATGTGTTTTGATATTAATCAGTTTTTTACTTTCCAATTCATTTTGTACTTCTTTCAATATCTATAGGCTCCACGAAGCAAATCTTAGATGTTTTGAATAACGAAAAATTATTGAATTTTTTTAATGAATTTAGTGGATTTAAACAAATTTAAGCATATGATATGTTTCTTATTTATCATAAATCGTGCTCAATGCAAAACAATCATTATATCATAAATTTCCCATTCATCTCTCAATTCATAATAATCTTTTTTACCAGAAAATGAAAATACCTGAACTACAATGAGTTAAGTAATTTTTTGTTTAATGTTTTGAAAAATGATCGAAATATACAACCCACTTAAGAGAAAAGTTTCAACAAATTGCTTTCAGACATCTATGCCTATTAGCTCTGCTGCACTTTGATCAGGTTTTTACTATTCGTTTTAAAAGCCAAAAATGGAATTATGTAAGATATATTATTTGAAAAGTCGAAAATGTTAGAAATCTTTTATGTAGCTTTTGTTGTCGAATTAAGTAGACAATGATGCATAAAATATATTTTAAACTGAATAAATTCAAATGAAAGAGGCAAAATTCAAAATATTTTATGGGATCGATGTTATAACATTACATTTTTCCAAAAAATTATATAACTTCATTTTTATCTTATTTTTCCTATGTTCGCAGAACAATAAGCTGAAATATTTTAATACATAACCTCATTGTTTTGTCAAGAACGGATAACAATTATTACAATATTATTTTGATTCAAATTTCTCTTAAAAGTTCATGTTTTTACTTTTAAAACATCGCATAGTTTTGTATGGAAATATACACAATAACTATGGATAATTTTCTTTTATCTATTAATGCAAATACCGTCCTATTATTCGTACAAAATTTTTCGGCAAATAAAATTTAATATATTGCAGTATAAGATTTACTTCTGTTACTATCAAATTTTTAATCTCTTATAAGTTTAAAACATTCCATTTCAATTTAAAATATTAAAATTGCAATTAAATAAATATATAAATTTATATTCAAAAAATAAAACAATATTCGAAGTAAATTTATTATAGCAATTTAAATTTAAAATTTCTATGTTCGCTTTTGAAGAAACATAGCTCATATTTTTTGGTTTTTAAAACATTATGCATTCGCCATTTAAATCATCCCAAAGTTAAAAAGATTTGTAATTGTGACATTCATACATGTTGCATTAATAATAATTAATGTTTGTTACATTGCTAATAATTAATATATATTATACATTACTAATAATTAATTAATTCATACTTTTTATACTGGCCAAGTAACATCTACAGATTTTATTCACATATGTAGCAGCTACATTATACGATTTATAGAATCGAAAAGAAATAAGCGAGCGCATCAGTTGGATAAACTACAAGATATTAATTCCCTTGCCATTTCTGAATCTTAAGTGCATTTCATTAAATGTAAAACAATTATGATTTTCACTTTCTAAATTTTCTCTTTCCTGAGGACAATATATTTAAATAACTATAAATTAATTTTTACATTTGAGGGAATGATCCGTTTCAAAGAGTTTCATATATTATATAAAAAATACAAAGTGCACTAAACAATATGACTTATTCCAATAATAAGTGAGAGAATAGCTTTCAATTTCAAGAGCTTGAAATTTCATAATCAATCCGTGATGTTGTAAAATCGATGCAAATCAGTCACCTACCTTATTATTTGGTTTATCTTTTTTTGAAACAAGAACTTAATTTCTTAATACGTAACAAGCTCAATACAACGAAGCAGTTACGTTGCAGCTGTATATAATGATTTGTCCAAGCTATATTCTCAAATACCTTTTCATACACACAGGAAAAATACATAACATGCTGAAAGCAAAAATTTTAAAATTTTCTGCATTTTAATATTATTTGTGCTTGACGATAATTCGAATCTCTAAAACAGAAGTACTGTTAAAACTATTTAATAATTTGAGGACATTATATTAAAATGCATGTATCAAAATACGAAATAATAGCGATAATAATTCTTGTCATTATAACTTCATTTTTAAAGTTTTTTCATATAATAAAATTAAAAGGCTTTAACTACTAATCTGGATAACAGAAAAAGCATGAAGAAGCTGTATTAATAGGAATAAAAATCCTTCTTAAACGAGTCAAACATTTCATAAATTGTCTTTCATTCTAACAAACTATCTTTTGAATTTTTCTTAGTTGAATGACATTATTGAGAATCTACAACTATAAGAGGATTTATAGAGATATTGCGTATAATAATGAATAGTATTTCAGCCATTCTTCTCGAAATCTTGCTTCAAGTGGGGAAAGTTTAACCTATGCATATACACAATGCAAAGAATCTTTTTATCTCGTCTTTGAGATAGCGATAATTGGATTAGGGTTTGACAATTAATGTAACCACTAATTCCTCAAGAATTTCCCCATTTATAATTGGATTTAATGATAATTCTTCTGATTTAGAACTTTGATTTAATCTGATACAATGTATAACTTTTTAAGATAGATTGTATGTAGTTTATCTTTATGATTTGAGAGATTCAATGACCTTTTCTCATTTGATATTGAAATGTTTCATTGAGATAAATTGTTACATCTCATTTGATATCAATTGTTACACAAAGTTTAAATTTATATATATATATATATATATATATATATACGTTAGCTTTTTGTTTTTAAAAAGCGGGAATAACAATCGATAGCTTAAAATTTCCTTGCCTGCTGATGGTATCGGCTTTCCTTTTAGTTTAGTGTTTTAAGTGTTTATTGTTATTTTGTTATTGTATTTTTACTTATTAGTGGTTTTTTCTTCTAATTTGTTGTTTTGTATTGTCTTTTCTGTTAAAATGGTATATCTCTTAGGCCTAATTTCAGGGGATTTTCGGGTCATGAGGAATCATTATTAGACTTTCTTGTCTCCATTCCCTCACAGAAAAGATCCGTTTTTTTTTAATCCCTGCCTGAGGGTGACCCTTGAAAAAGTCTTCAGGCTGGATTTTTTTTATTTGGTTTATTTGATTTTCATATTAGATTGATTTTAATACTTTTGTCTCAATTCATCCGTATTTTAGAAGTAGCTGCATTTGCGCTCTCGAAATACTATGAAGTTTTTCCTGTTCCTTTTTTGGTTTTAGTTTGAATAAGAAATAATTTTTAGTTGCGATTCCGAAACTATTTCGTTTCGTTTTCATTTTGGTTTCGTTTTCAAAATATTTCTTACTTTTGATTGGTTTATATATATATATATATATATATATATATATATATATATATATATATATATATATATATATATATATATATATATATATATATATATATATAAAATTTGGATTCAATTTAAATTTTATATACGTTACATATAAAGTTTAAAAAATGACGAATACAGTTTTTCACGTTTTTATCAGAGATGTAAATAATACATGTAGAATAAAAAACATCATAATTCAGAAGTTTATGAAGCGAGATCAACAAACAAAATATTCATATTTTATTGTGATTAATTATAAGTGCTAATATATAAATGTAGACAATGTTTACAAGCAAATAACGGTAAAAGAAAATAAAAGTATATTTGTACAAAAATTTTGACTGCAGATATATTTTTACTTTTACAATTCCCTACATATATTTTTTAAAAAAGCTGCTTCTTGAAGTTTAGTTAAAAAGTAATTCTTAGAAGCCATTTGACGAGAGTTCTGTTGTTTCCATCAGTATTAGTCATAATTTTGTTTTACGACAAAAATTTTCTTTCTTTTGGTAATTATTGTTTATACACAACATAATTCGGACGATATTACATTATTTTATTTTGTATATTACTCTACCTATACAATCAGATATAATTTTTTAAAAATAATGTAAACAAAAGAAACAAATCTGAAAAATTCGGTAAAAAATTACCATTTATCACATTAGTTCATCTTTAATGAAGCACATATTTTCAGAAACTTCTGAAGAGTAATATTCAGCTAATGAAAACAGAATACTTTTCATTGTCATCTTTCAATTATTCTGTAAAAAGCAAACATAACAGTAAAAAGCGATAGCAGAGGAAAAGGAAGCTATAATTGATGAGAGTTAAATTTGAATTTTGAGTAGAAAAAATTGAGTAGTTATAAATTTGAGTAGAGAGTTAAATTTAGAGTAACAATATTTTTATAGTTCTTGATGGTATAGATATTCACAATAGAGTCACTTCCAATGAAATGGAATCTGTATTATCGAAATTGTGAACAGATATCACACATGTGAAATTAGATCTTAATTGAAATATTCAAATATCCTATAAATTTTTCCTGGAAATAGTAATGTACTTTATTTTTATTTAAAGTGTCTAACCTTGCCAAATTTCAGTACAATGACGCCTCAACATGTGTAATAAGTTATTCCATAATTTCATATTTAAGAATATGAAATAATTAAAGCTACAAATATTTTTTTTAATATTTAGTAATAGATGCCAGTCGAAAGAAGACAGATATAATATTTTAAAGTACACCAAAATTGATGAAAATAAAATGAAAATTTCATCATAATGAATTTTGTAAATCGCTTGACCGTTTTATTGTCATTTTATATAAAATTTTACATGCTAAATTTGTCATAGCGTTTATTGATACAAATTACTTCTACAAGTAAATACTTGTATCTTCTCTCAGATTGCGTCATTTATTATGAGATGGCTATGCACTGTCGCCAAATACCACTTGGCAGCAGCAATTTATTTCCACTGTTGCATTAAAATTTTGAATGTTCTTCTGACAGTCGATTTTGAATTGCGCAATTTTCATTCAAGCATTCAAGATATAATGTAGAACAATTGTAAGTATTTCTCTACAAAACGTAATTTCATATAATATTAAGACATTAAGCAAAATGTCACTATCTTCAAAAAGTTCTCATGAATCAAATATTGAACAAATTATCTTCATATCCAAAATAATTCATTCAAATCTGCTTCGAGATATCTTATATAATGTATAGTAGATCTCCTTCAGCGCTCATATTTCTCCCTTCCCGTTTACTGCGCATGGAGAGCCACCCCCCGCCCCTCCAATCTAATCACAATTATTATCCGCAATTCAGTTGGAAGATTTCGATTTGAGTATTTCGTAGATGGGGGGGAAGAGCAAAGCTCATCTTTTCTGGATAAGGTGAAACCGCACTTTTTTTTTCCCAGCGATGATTAATTCGTGTTTTGCCTCTCACCATCCCTCCTCAGTCCCAGAGCCTCATTGTGTTCTGTTCCCACGCGAATCGATGCACCTTCAGAAGCAAATGTTCAGAATTACCGGGATGTGCGGAAGTGTGGCAGATTTATATCCATATGTAAAGGTAACACTGAGATAAAATACATAAAAATGATTATTTTTGTATTACAAATAAATATGTTTTTTTTCCTGCGTTAGTTTCTTTAAATGATTATGAATATAAAAAACTTCTATAAAGAGTTTTATTTCATTTAAAAACAAATAAACTTTGGAACAAAAAAGACAAAGGAATATTTTCCCATTAAATCAGTTTACAATTCGAAAATAGTTTTAATCTATTCTCTGCTATGTAATCAATTCATGCTTATTAGAAAAATAGAAAAGTGGGCCATGCAAATTTGAATTTTGAATCTTATGGACATTTTATTATCTATCATATAATTCAATCATATCAATCAATATCAGTATTTTTTTAATTTTAAAAATTATTAAACAGTTTTCTTTCACATTCTCATTGACCAAATACTTTTAAATTTTGATTAGGATTTATATTGATTATTTTTTTATTCTAAAACCTTAAGTAATAACTTTAATATTGTTTACTCTTTATGTCTTTATCTTAATAGTTCAAAGAAGTTCTAATATTTAGGAGCATTATATACTGTACTATAAAAATAATCCAAACCAACAATAAAAGCAGAGTTGTTTCAGAAATATTGAATTTCATTAAACAAAAATTATAAAACATAGAATCAAGGCTCTAAATAGACTGTCTACATTTTCATAATCATACGTGCACTGATTTTTAAGCACTTTGTGTTCGGAAAACTTCAGGTTGGAAAACTTTTTCTCTAAGGATCTGCCGTATAAGGTACACATTCAGTCTGAAATCATGAGCTGAATGATCTCCCATTGATGTGTTTTAAAATCTTGGAAAGAGAATTCCAAATCTGGTTCTATCCTTGTCATTTGACCAAAGTTCATAAATCGGTTCCAAAAAATTGCCTATTGCTTCACAATGGGATGTTAATACAACAAAACGAAGTTTTAAACCATTATTTTGTTAATATAAAATAAATATAGGAACGCCAATAAAAAAGAGCTTCCTTAGTAGAAGTGAAAATATCTAATCTCTATAAGAAAATATTTAGAAAACGATTCTGTCTTTTTAGATATTATTGATAAAAGGTGTCATTCCGTATGTTAAAAAAAATAAATAAATTTCATACGGGGAATGAATTGATAAGGTAATTTGAAATTTATTATAATTCAGACAAAAATGCATATTTATTATTTAACTCCAAGAGCTTACGATCGCCGTTCTCCAATAATAAATTTTATCAGACTTTGGATAATAATGCTCTATCGAAGCGATCCACTACAATATTTATGAATACTCATAACTTATTCCATATTTAAAGCTATGCAATTTCAGAATATATATTTAAATCTGCATATGCATTATTTATATTACCATATATCTCGTAAATCTTTTTTGAAATTTTCAAAAAAAAAATAATAAGTACATTTACTATTATTAGACTAGCAAAGAAAAGATTAGAAAAATCATAGTATATCAGGGGAAATAAAGCTATTTCCTACCCCATTGAAAATTAATTTAAACATTATTGATTGTTTTCATTTTTATAATATAGTACCATAGCATGGAAATAATCAGAAATAGATAGGAAGCATAACTTGAAGTTTGCCAAAATAATACATAAAAATTTATAAAGAATTCTTCTAAAAATCAATTCTTTCAACTTACTCCCTATCTATGAACAAATAACATCTTCCGTTCATGCTTAATAACTCTATTTTTTATTTGCATTTTTCCACAAAAGAAAAAGGAATGTTTTTACATGCATCCAACAAATAGAATTTTTATCGTTATAAGAAAACATTATTTTTATTTCTCATTATTTTTATAAGAAAACAATATCTTTATTTCTCTTCCACAACTAAAGGCAAACTGTTTAGTACTTTCTGTGTTCCGTTTTCATCGATTTTAGTTGTTTCACGACGAATTTTCTTTAACGTTTTCCTCTTAGAGGATTCATTTGAGAAGAAGCATGAAGTAAGAGAATTCTGGACACATAACGATGTGCTGAATTCCTGTAAAATATAAAAAAATATATGTTGATTAACATTTCTTAATTTTTGTTTCATATTAATGCACCATTTTTTTTTTACTCATTTCACAACAAATATGAATCATTTGAAATTTCTTCTAAGCAAAGGTGTGTATCTAAGTTTTGAAATATTTTATAATGTCTTGCAATATGTTAAGACTTGTAGAAGAGAGTGAAATAAGTTAAATTAATTGAAGAAGAAAGGAATATAAAAGTGAAGAAAGAGGAGAATGGGTCAGTATGAAATGATAAAAAAGAATGTTGCGTTTGAGAAAATACATCCTTACATTTATGTAGTTACAATCTCACGTCATCTTTTGCATTATGAAATTATGCATATATTCTTAGAAATCAGAATGGAAACTGAGAAAGGTCTCCATAATCATTTGAATTTCCGTTTTATCCTATGCCGCATTTACACTCGGCTGGTTATAAGACGGCATGTAGGCAGCACATGCGCAGAAAGGGAATGGTTTATGTTTGCCCCAATTTCATAAGACAAATTGAGGCATTCCATGCTTGGCTATAAATTACCATTTTGGAGTCCCTGAATTTTTCTTTTTCACTGTGTATCGTATTAAAATTATGGATATTTATACAAATAAACATAGTAGTATAAAAAAGTTCACATATCTAAATTTGGATAACTATAGAATATAAATGGCAATTAAATTAAAAAAGAACACAACCTCGCATCAAAAAGAACAAAAAATGTCGGAATTTTTTTCACTCCAAAAAACCCGCCAAATTCTACAAACGCAGTAAGAAAAAATACAATACAGCGTCTTGTAGTTGTCCCGTTGATACAATTACTTACTATCGACCGAACAGCATTTTTCAGCCTTTTTACGCATGCGCCGTCTACTTGCCGTCTTATAATTGGCCGAGTGTAAACCCGGCATTAATATAAACAAATCATTGTGGTTATATAAGTATGTTTCATATCTCCTCTTAAGCGTCTGGGAAAAGTTCAACGAAACTTTGCGCTCTTATTTTTCAAGTTAAACGAAAGAATAAAGACAAGTCATCTTCAAGATAAGAGACATTGCCATCTTTACAAAGAGCATAAGCTAATTAAACATTTCATTAATTAGCTAACATTTTGTCCTTTTTTTTAAACAATAAAAGGATTTTATTAGATAAGTACTGCAAATAGGCATATATAATACTACAAGAAGACATGACTACAAACATAAAATGTTTATAATACTTTATAGAAAAGTGCTTTTTATACTAAGTAATTACATATAGAACAAAAAGCAAAATTACATGTCCCAGACAGTACTGGACATATCATCTAGTAAACTGTTAAGGTATTTTGAAGAAAAAAAATTATGCTATGATTTGTTAGAATTAGCCCTAAATGATACAGTTGCAGTACTAGACTTCAAAAAAACTAAATCTAAACTATATATTACATAGGGTTTTTATTTAAGGAAATAATTTAAACATTGGGGAAACAAAGAGTATAATTTATGAAATATAATTTAACATTCATATAGTTGAATCTAGCATGTACATTTTGAAATGCTTGTTTACAATGCATGAAAACAGTGCACCTAATTGTGGCGATATAAACGTTTTAATGTTAACGAAACTGAAAATTCTTAACTGAATTACATGAAGAACAGTAAAGAGCTGAATGGGTAAATATCTACAAAAAAAATGTATGTTTTAATTAAATTCAGCTTTATTAAAATTCTGTTTGTTTCAAAGATTAATAGCTGAAATATTCTCCATTAGTACCAATGGATTTTTGACAAATAAAGAGTAAATGGTAAATGGTGATTTTGAAACAAAATAGTCATCGAGTTATTTTCGCGCATCTTAAGCTTTTGTAAATACCTGGTCTTGCAAATATGGTGACGTCGACCTGAATAAGTAGAAAACAGAAAGAGCCAAGTCTTTGGAATATGCTGCATGCTTAAAAAATTGTCAGCATAAGGACAAAATGAGTTCTTCAGTTCGTTTTATTCTATGTCGAAGAGCATTCTCATGCCACAATATTATTTCCCGAACTTTTTAGCTCGTAAATGGTAGATATTAAACTAGTAATTGTTCGATATAAAATATTTATTACTTTAAAATAATAAGAAAAATTCTAATGTTCAGTTCAATATACAGAAATATTAAATAAATTATTGCGATAAATTACATTAGCTAAAATAGAATATGAATAGCGTAATTATTCTAAATATATGAGCTGTTGTTGAAGTCAATTCGTTTTGCACAAAAGTCATTTAGCCACGAAGCATACTTATATTTGATGGCGTAAAAAACAGAGTTTAAAATAGTTTTGCTGAATGCTTTAATTAATCAGTAAGTTAATAGTCAGATAGAAGAAACCTCAGAAATTTTAAATCTTTTACTTATTTTAGGTACAATTTACGTACAAAGAATGAGTGGAAAGAAATAAGTCAATCTACATCGTGACACTAGAGCAGAAGAGTCCAAAATTTTTTCCTTCAGTGTTTTTTACCATGATATTTTGATAGAGATTTCTTTGATACTTGTAGTCTTAGGAAAGGGAGATTTAGGTATCTTTTAAAGACCTTTGCAAGCATAAGGGACTTTTAACCCTTCAGTCGGAGCGTGAAAATGCAAAGACCATCAGTTTTCTAGAGCGAGTGTCAATTAATTGAATTAAAAGTGAGAAATTTGATCAGGAAATATTATAGAATGGATTTTATATGGGCTAATTACATATATATATATATATAATATAGTTAGATAGATAGATAATTTACTTCATAATCATTTAAAAATTAAAATTATACGGGGAATTATATCACAATTATATATTAGTTTACAATTAAATATTTAATACATTGTTTGTTTTTCGTAATAATAAAGCAGCTAAATAAAAATAAGTGCAAACTGATATGCCATAAAATGTTAAAAAAATTAAAACCTCAAAACTGTTAATTTTTTTTTACGAGGAAAGATATCTATGAAACATTTTAGTCCCATTTTTGCATGTATTTTACTTTCTATTTTCTATTTAAAATCATACACCATCGCTAACAGAAAAAAAATATATATATAACGAATGACAGCGTGTAGCTATAAATAAGAAAAGAAAAAATTTCTCTGCCATTTGGAAACGGGCCATATACTACCTTATCTCAGCCTTTATATCTTGGAATGTGAAAACAAGAAAACTCCGTGTATGAAATTAAAAAAAATAAAAAATAAAAAAACCTTGAGAAAATAACCAAAAGCTTGGTAGATTTCTCGTCTAAAAATTCAGTCATAAAACAGGAACGTCGAATAGCGGAATAAGGTACCTTACTCTTTATGCGAAAATATTTTTATTGAAATGTATCAATCGATGGATTTTTCTTGGTATGAAATGTGTTGGTTAAACCAGTATAACCACATATGCCGTTTCGATGAAAGATTTAGAAGGAGAAGTTTCATATATGTTATTCTAGAATTTGTTATTTCTCCTGAAGTCGAAACTCAACTGATTTTCTTTACTTTTAAGAGAATGTCAATTTAGATTCCTATTCCAAGGATAATGTCAAATCGATAAATTCATATATCTTGCATTTCATATCTAACATAACGGGCTTGAATATTGAATTTTTTTACGATTTTCTTTCTTAGTAGTGCAAATAGTAGTAGATACAGATCTCTTAGTAGAGGCTGATTTAATTTCAATGCGCA
This sequence comes from Argiope bruennichi, assembly GCF_947563725.1. Classification (NCBI taxonomy): domain Eukaryota; kingdom Metazoa; phylum Arthropoda; class Arachnida; order Araneae; family Araneidae; genus Argiope; species Argiope bruennichi. The sequence continues at coordinate 122,630,576 of NC_079154.1, read as the reverse complement.
CTTCAAAAATTCCAATGCAGCAAATACTTCTAACTTATTATGATGTTTGAAACTGATTCATTAAATATAATTTTTCAAATTAAAACGATTGGATTTTAAGAGAAAAAAATGTCCTTTTCAGTAAATTGCAAGTTAGCATTTCATTTGAAAAAGATGTAGTTTAAAATTCGATAAAAAAAAGAAATATAATTTTTGGATATGGCTATATCTCAATTCAGCTTATAAATGTTTATTGAAAATAGTTTGAAAATGCACAGTTTATTATTCAATTAAAATGCATAAAAATGTTGCACTGATAATTATTTACTTTTTAATATTTAATTTAAAATACATTATTGAAAGTATCAAAGAATCTTATAATCTGTTTATCTGAAATTCAATAATAGATACCATCGCATTTATCATCATTTCAAATTTAATTCCCTTAATTAATCCACTGACAATTGCACTTTCGATATATTTAAAAAAGGTATTTTATTATATTGATCTTGTACAAATTTGCGAAATTTGAAATGATCTAGGGACCCATGAAGTGAGGGCAAATACATTTTCAAAATCCCATAAACATAAACATCATCAGTAAGTGAAACTAAATAAAAATAATAAAAATGTTATGAGTGTATTAGTAATTAATGTGTTAACTATGCATTAAACTTTTATCGTAATTTAAATATGTTTATTTTTCTAAATATATATAATTTCGTAAACTTTTTTCGGAATTATTAATTAATTCATTTTCAATTATGAAATTAAAATGATTTAAAATTGCTTTTAAATTGATAGATATTCAACTTTTTAAATGAAACATATGCAATTTAATATTGCACATTTTTAACATTAGCGCATTTAGCTTTGAATATTTAATTTCAAATATTGTTCTTTGAGGCACACTTTATTTAAAGTCACATAGCAATAACTATTTTATACCTGCAGATTTTTTTCTGTCTTTAGATTTCTGGCAGGAAGGTGGAGCGAAGTATGCTTCACCATCCTTCGAGGGATTTTCGAAACATTTCTGAGAATGGAGCTTCCACTTGTTAGATCACTTTTACATTGGTAATGTAAAATTTGTTCCTTAGTCATTATTTTAAAATAGCTGTTAAGACTGCAATTGTTATAATAATTGAAAAATGTTTTCCACATTTCTCAAATATCATATTTTTCAGAAATTATTAAAAAAAAATTTTCACAGAAATTCATTGTCAATGCACTTGTTTATAATTTATAATTATTCTTATTGAATTATTAAATATTTTCAAAAAAATTTAAGAAATAGAAATTTATTGCCAATGCACGTGTTTATAACTATTCAATTCAAACAAAGACTCACTAGTGAATTATAAGTTCTACCCTCAGATGCAAAGATGGAAAGCAACATTCACTATTCATTCTAAAACCTATGCATACTATATACAATAAAAAACTCATTGGGAATGCAGGAAAATTTTTAAAATAACCAAAAACTTGATAAATTAATAGTAATACTCTGACGTACCACGAAAAAGAAATGCATTTTGTTCTAAAAGAAAAGCAAAATAACTATGTGATTTTGCATAAGTTATGAGATTGCAAGAAATAGGACAATTTTTATTTTAGAAATATTAAAATATTTATTCCACTGTTTTTAATTTTTTTTATGAAATGAAAGTGCATACTATTACTCAAAATGTATTTTTACACCACATTAAAATTCTAAAAATAAGCTTTTTGGTTATATAAACTTTATTTCCATACATCTCTGCATAATTCTAATCATTTTTTTTAAATTTCGGAAGCATATTTAATCTGTAGCTCTCCATTGGTACACCTACAGTGAAATTGTTGTATATATTTGTATACTTATAATATAGTTGTCAACTTAAAACACATAATTCCATAATTCCAGCACATACCAAACTTAATAATATTATTTAAATAATACTTGCAGAACTTTGCCGACTTCGTAATTATTAAATTTGGTTGCTGATTATAGTAATTGTAAAGTTTTTAAAGGAATTTAACCAGCGAATGCGAGCAGTAATTTATTCTATGCATCTAATTAGATTTTGGGTTAGCAAAGGAGTATTAAATGTTAACAGTAATACTTTTCATAAGTTTACTTATCTGAGTTTCATTCATGGGCATTGTGCTAATATTAAATAATTTTTTTCGGTACAATACAATTATTTGCTATGTTATTAAGAGCACATTTTTGTAGATATATCTTTTTTCTTGTCACTCATTAAAAATTTTTGATAGAAATTTATTAAATACTAACTTTGTTGCAATAGTATTCATTTAATAAAGCAAATATAAAACTGATGAAGCAAAATTTTGCATACATGAAATATATGAATAATGCGAGCAGTAATTTAGTCTATGCATCTAATTAGATTTTGGGTTAGCAAAGGAGTATTAAATGTTAACAGTAATACTTTTCATAAGTTTACTTATTTGAGTTTCATTCATAAGAATTGTGCTAATATAAAATAATTTTTTTCGGTAGAATGCAATTATTTGCTATGTTATTAAGAGCACGTTTTTGTAGATATATCTTTTTTCTTGTCACTCATTAAAAATTTTTGATAGAAATTTATTAAATACTAACTTTGTTGCAATAGTATTCATTTAATAAAGCATATATAAAACTGATGAAACAAACTTTTGCATACATGAAATATATGAATAAAAAATGATATCTCAAAATCTCAATATCTCATAGAAAAGTGTTCCATAAAAAGTTTTTCTCATTCGCAAATCAGAATCGTGTTGCCTTAGAAAGTTAGATTTTTTTGCCTTCATAGACTTTTAAAGCACATTGATTATAATAAAAATTTGATTGTTCATAAATACGGTTATTACTCTATTTTTACAATAAGAAGGTTTAAGAATTGTCCTGATTACTTAATTTAAATTTACCCTTTCTAAGGCCGTGGGAAGTATGCTTCCCACCAAATTTATCAATCTTTGTATGAAATTATGTAGGTTGGTATAAGTTCTAGCAAATTATTTTAGAAAGACAGAAACTTAGACGCTTCAGTTCTTTATCTCGCACAAAATGATGTGTCTTGGTTTGTAACTTAATTATTAATTAACCAAATTAATTAATTACTCAATTTAAATTTATATAATAAGTTAAATGAATCCCTCTTCTTATTCTAATTTCAAGCCTAAAAATATTTTAACATAATATGACTAAAAAAATTTGACCCTTTAAATGGTTAATAATACCACTATTTGATAATAAACCGATTATAAACTGAATTATGTGTAAACGAGTTGTCTTTCCTATCTCTTTACCGAAGATACTCTTTAAGCTCCTCTTAATAATTTTCAATTCCTCTATTCATAAAATATCTCCAAAATGCTCGTAATAACTATAAAAGTTTTAGAAAATATTTTTTTATATTACAATTGAACTGAAACTAATGTATTGGATTTTTTTATTGGCATTTTAAGGGAAAATTTTACATTAAAATTAATCTAATAAGATTTAGACAAATGCCGCATTTTTATCTTTGGGAAATATTGTTACTTCAAAGTTGATTAAATACAATTTATTATACATCGATATAGTTAGAAAATCTGTGTCACTTTTCATTACCATGATAAAATGCAGATGAAATAAATGTAAACAGAAAGGGAATTTCAAAATAAATTTTAGTTGTTGGTCATTCGTTGTGAAAAATTGTACATTCTTTTTTATTGACAGTCTTTTGCATAAACATTTCCATGGATTCATTGTAAAGAATATATAATTATGTACTTTTTTTTTCTTTGGCTTCTTGTATCCCTGTATCTCGCCTAGAAATTGCATTTTTGGTTGAAATAACTGCATCGTACACCAATTCAGATATGAACGAAATTTTCCATATTTTAGAGAGAAAAAAACACGATTTAAGTTTAGTTACTATGACTGACGTAGTACTTTTCAAAATATTATTTTCGCCTTTGGACCATAATATTCTATGTAAATCCAACTATTCGTATGAATATGAAAATAATAACTATTCCATAGCCAGACACTAAACAAAATTTCCACACATATGTATCAAAGAAATACTTATGTCTATAATTTATACTGAAATAATTACTCAGAAAAATACCATTAGAAAATCTCTTAGATATATTTCAAGCAAGCAAAATATTTACCATTTACAAGAAATGATACAAAATTGATAGTTTCAAAACTCGGTAGCTTCTTTAACACAAAGAACATCCTAAAATATGCAAATTTATTTTATCCATATTTTGTGGTAGTATTTTTAAAATGTTAGAAGCATAACAAAACAAACTGGAAGAATAGATCGTAAATATGACTTGAAATGTGAAAGAAAAATATCCCTTCAGTTTTGAAAGAATTATTTTTCGCAATCAAATGAATAGTTGAATTTACTCTTTGTATATCTACTGCATATATTGTTCTTCAATAATAGTTATATTTTATTCATATGTATGTTTGTTAAAGTAAGAGAGAATTTTCTTTCTTGCAATTTTGTAGCAAATGAGATTTTTATTCCTTCTGAAAATTCGCTGCACGTATTCACTATTAAAGTAATCTGTATTATTATTATTCTCATTTAAATTATTTTTTTCAATATAATTATTTATTTTTCGTTTCCCTGTTGTTATTTTTTTTTCTGCTTGCACAATCGTTTAAACTTCCATGTATAAGGAGACGTGATCCAGTATAAAATTGTAAAGTATTGTCGACCCCTATTTGGTTATTAAAAGTTTGGATTTTATTTGTAATAAGACGAATAAATTCAGATTATGAACACAAATTTTCTTAATGTTAAAAAAAGCAGGTTTGTTTTTTTATTATTTGAATAATACATGCATCTAATTTATAATTAATAGCTATAATCAATATTACTTTAACAATAATTATATTGCAAATATTACGGATTTATTATAAATGTTGCAGTTATTAATAATATTATGAATTTATAAATATTACGGAAATATTTTTAATCAGTTTCTTGGTATTGCTACTTTTATGCAGTTAATTAATTTAACTTAATTCATCTTTTAACTGATAGTTCTATTCTCAAAACTTCAAAAAATGCATATAGTAAATATAAGAGTCTTGTAGCGGATGGTTATGAGCGAGGATAGAACCTGGGACTTTGTGGTTCGCAGCCGAGTAACAAGACCACAAGAAAAAAACAATTACTCACGTTCGGTAGCTGTTATCTGGCTTATAAGCTTTGCACCACAGTCTTATCGAGAACGAAAAAAATCATTAGGGAAGTGAAAAATCGATGAAGGAGTAACAATTTTGCAATCATGAAACAATTATAGTTAAATGAAAGTGTATAGTTTAAACAACACACTTCAAAACATTTTGTATTTATAATTTCTCTCGTGTTCAGTAGCGTCTTATTAGCTTCGAAATGATCAGATTTGCAAATAAATTTTAAAAGAAGCTTTTTCAGACTCCAAAATATCAAAATTCTTATTTTTGTTGAACATTTCTGCTTCTCAATAATATAGAATATGTGAATATTGTACAATTTGTTATCATTTGATAAAGTAGACATTAATTGTTTTATATAAAACAAATTTGTTTTCTGTCTGATCTGCAGCGCTCTTACGTAACTCGAAAATAAACAAGGATAGATAAAAATTTAGCAAAAAATATTCTAAAAATTTATATATTTATATTTTTGAAATGAATTATTTTTATCTGAACAATCCATGTGTTACACAAGAAATAATTTATTAAAATAGTAGTAATAGCTGTAATTTATTGAAATTTAAAGTGAAAAAAAAGTTAAACAAAAAAAATACCTTTATGCCATTCTGATGCAAGAAAAAGTGGTGCAGGAATATGAAAATTTAAGATTTTATCTCTGGCTAAAAAATAAATATTACGAGAATAAGAATTCTTTTTTCATATAATTTTATCTAGTTTCTGAAATGGTTTTCAGCGAAGAATCGAGTTTTGCTAATTTGAATCAAGGTATCTGAGGCATTTTTGAGTTCGGATTTATTGGAAAGAAAGTTGAATTTCTTTTTTTAAAAATGTGGATATAATAAGTTGTAAATATGACGTTTTTTTAAATTATTATTTAAAGCATCAGGATTAAAGTTTTGAAACGATGATAATGCGAATGAAAATATTAAAAATGTCTTTAGACAACTGATGAAGAGCAGGGTTTTAGCCTTGCAGCCTTAATGAACGAATTGCAACAATTTAAATGAAAGAGGTTGCATACAAAAATTACATTCTTCACATCTAAAAAATTATCATTGCTTAAAGAATATGATATTTTTGAAATTACTTGATGGACATATATTTGACGAGATTCGGCTGATACTTTGAAAAAATATCTTCCTATTCCAATTCAATAACTTCAAAACATAACAATAATTTTTAATATATTTTATCTAAACCGTTTTCATTCAGTATTTAAAAAAGTGTTATTTTTCAAAGTAAATTTAAATATCTTTTCTAAATACAATTCGATCATATTCACTAAGTCCATGTTTCTGTTTTCCTCAAATATTTCATCGGTAGATGAGTGTAATATTTTGATTCAAGGATTATGTAACTACAAAAATTTCCAAATTTTATTCGGTACTAAATGAAACGAAAAGATTCTATATTATTTTTTGAAGAAGAGTAATACCTTCCCCCTCAATTATCATTTATTTTGAATGTTAAATTCTTTTCAAAGCAATAGATGCCAATATTTAAAATATTAAAAGCTTAAAAAATTACAAATTTTATTTAAATAAAAAAATGAGTTATTAAAAAATAAATTTTCTGATGTTGCAATCTGAAAACTAAATATATGGACATTCAAAGGTAATAAGAAAGAAAAACGAAATAATAATTAAAAAAAACCCTTGAAAAATGAAATATACATACACTGATCCCGACGAATGCGTATCACCCAAATTAACAAAAGATGGAAATTGCCAATTCTAAGCACCTCCATCCTCGGAGATTTCTTAGTGCTAATACTGACATTCTCCCAGAGCCTCCTCCAAAATCGTTAACGAGCGTAATGCTAAGTCCAAGAAAGGGACCTTTTCTCGCAATTCCTAGAAGACTAATCTCCAATGCAATTAGCTTCCAAACGATTGATGCAAATAGGATCACTTCCTTTCAAAGATTCATCTGGCATTCCCAGCATGTGTAGATTTTGTTGTCTCAGATAAGTTAGAAACAAATAATGAACCAACAAGTTATCATGACTTCCCTGACGATGGAAGTAAAAAGAAGAAAAAAAGTAAAAAAAAAAAAAAAAAAGAAGGGAAGGAGAAGCTGAAAAAGGCATTGCATGACTTTGGGTTTATTCTCTTCTTTATAAGAAAAAATACCAGATGACTTCAAATAGAATTTGTTAAGTTTAGTTTCTAAGCAAACTTTATTTTTTTTTAATCTCTCTCCCCATTTATTTGAAAACAAATCAAATGTTTTGCAAACAGACATCCAAATTAGTATTCAAATAGGTAAAATGTCACCTCTTATCTTCTCTATAAATATATTTCACGGATCTTAAAATTGAAATAGAACTTTCATAGGATGAAAATTTCTTTAAAACATGACTGTCAACCAATTAAATGTATGATTATCAAGGGCATAAAGAGTAGGAAAACGAAGGGTTTTGTTTTTACAGTTCACAAAGCAATCACTTTGAAGAACATATATCCAGTATTTTACACGAAATCTTCAATCCCGTTGAAGAAACAGCAGATATTTAGAGAGCTATAATTAAAAATTTAACTTTTGACAATCCCATATAGAATAGAATTTTGAATTAGACAACACAAAATTCAACAATTAAGTACATACGGAAAAGGTGAATTCATCGGAAGATTTTGTTGCAGTTAATGAAATGCGGTGTAAATTGAATGTTAAAGTAAAATATTAAAGTTATAAAAATTTCTGTAAATATTAAAGTTAAAGTTATAATTATTTCTGTACTTTTCATTTTTTTTAAAATTCTTTCTGAAGTTAAATGCTTCGAGTAAATGATATTCTAAAGTAATTTCATCTTAAAGTGCTGGATTTTGTAGAAAGTTTGATTTACGAATAAAAGTTTCTTGACATTTTAATTGGATGTCGATATCTGATTTTTTTTTATTATTTTCTTAATTGTGCATTTTGAGAAGGAAAATTTTCTAAGGCAAAATAAATAAATATATATATTATCAACGATTATAGAGCAAACATAAAACTTCCTGATATAAACTTTCATTAACACAATGCATGCCACAATCAATTTCTCAAACATCATATTTATGCTTTAATCTTTTAAATACATTTATATAATCAATGAATAAAATATTTGAGTATGATATTACTTAGGCTATCGATTCGATACGAGCTTTGAACTTGAAATTTATAGAATAAAGAATTTTAAAATAAAATAAATAAAATTCTACAAAAGTGAATTCCAAGAATTTCTTAAAGTGAAATGCAGCATATCTCTGAAACACTAATCAAATTCAGTTCTTCTTCAAAAGTTCCCCTTTTTTTCTTTGGTTATTTAAAAGAGACAATAATAGTGAGCAATTTATTACAAATTTTCAAGGAAAATAAGTCCTTATTTTGAATCCAAACCCAAAAACAAAGAAGGAAAAAGTTTCCTAAAGCAAAATTAAAAATACTTGCAGTATATTATTACGATTTTCGCTTGATAGTGGGGTATGGCGTGTGGGGGGGACACAATCAGCAGGCCTCAGTAGAAAACAACGACGTTTATTTATACGAAGACACTAATGCAAAGACTACGCGTACACAGACGACAATCATTTACAGCCGAGACGAACACAGGACAGCACACAGTAGCCCACAAGTAATAATCGTCCACAGCACACGAAGCGGCTAGGCATAATTTAGCAGGAGAGAGAATCTCGGAGCTTCTCCTTACGGTCTCTCCAAAACGGCTAAACTTCTCACTGTCTCCTTATCTTTAGCTGCCAACTCACTACTTCTCATAACTGACAATTACACAACTACACAAAAGATACGATGCTGCTTCCACAGTAGACAAAATAATTCGGCTTTACGCAACGCTGGCACTCTGCCGTTTCTTCGCTATTCTCACGAAAACTCGTTACTTGAAGACACAACTTCAGAGTGCCAGCCTTTTATATTTCCCGCGAGGCAGGCCTAGAGTTTCTAGACCAACCAGGCGTATCTAGGTTCCTAATGGACGGATCGACAAAATTACCGAAGTTTCGGGCATTATTCATTCTGTTGCCGATGTCGCCAAATGATCTCCAAGTTTGTTGCCAAACTTTGGGATCACTGGCTCGGCATCCGACAGCAATACAGATGAATGTAAAACGGTCCTTCTTATGATGACATTCTTCGTGCTGGGAAGCAAAATTTCGGGTTTGTAGCAATATATTTATAATTTGATTGAAAGCATATTTTATTTGTTCGTTTATGCATGTAATAAATGCGATTTTATTCATTCATATAATATATCTTCATAAGCAAAAAGGTTTTTTCTATATACAGCATAATCTATCAATGTAATTAATATTATAATAAATACTGTAATGGTATTTTGTACTGGAAAAACAACTGGAAATAAAACCATTTAGACTTTTTTTAAAAATTCAAAAAGCGAATTCAAAAAACATCAATTTAATATGAATTTCGCAGCTGCATATTAAATTGATACATTGTGTACGGACTTTTAAATGAAATTCAAACTCAAAAATTAAAAGAAAAAAATAAGACATAATTTTATACGTTTCAAAAAATAATGAAATTTTAAAACATTAAAAACATTTCTAAATACATCAGTTAAAAAGAAAACATTTAAGATCATATATTTTATGTTTGCAAATAACATCAAGGTTGTATTAAAATACAAGAAATAATAAAAGTCAGAAATTTATCTTGAAATTTCCTATATGTCAGAAATAAAATGCAGGAAGTACCGATTTATTGATTCAATACTATTCTTGATATCGAAATAGACATTCAATAAAAGTAAAGAAGGTCAAATCAGATTCCATGTGAAAGGAAGTATTACACCCAAGATCAATACAGATGAAAACTTTCATACTAAATCTTTCATCGGAACGGCATTTGAACAAATACTAGATAGCATATCCATATCTTGGAAAGGAAAAATTCCATTCCTTCATATATCGTGGAAAAAATACTTTCCCATGAAGTATTAGAACTCTATTACACGAAGCGCTGCTCCCATTTTACGAGACAGTTCTTGATAGGGTAGACTAGATAGGTTTGCCACTATCTATTTTTATTTTTTCATAGACGTTGTTTATATTTTTGAGATGTAACCCTACAATAATTTTGTTTTCATTGTAGCTCATTTTTGTCTTTATCATTTGTTCCGATTAACCGTAATTTATATATATATATATATATATATATATATATATATATATATATATATATATATATATATATATATATATATATATATATATATATATATATATAAACTAAGTTTCTATGCACTATGAATATATATCCAAATACATGCTGCATTCATTTCGTATTTTAAGATATCATTGTAAATACTCACTGGTTGTCTTGCTTAGTTTTATGCGGGCCGCAATGGCCAGTTCTCGGTTTCGGAACTAAAGGGTTTTAGGTTTGGACCCTAGCCGGCGTCCTGGCATAGGGGTAGCGCGTCTTCCCCGTGATCTGGGCGTCCCGGGTTCGAGTCCCGGTTTGGGCATGGTTGTTCTTCTGTTGTTCTATCTGTGAGATGTGTGAATGTGCCCTCCTGTAAAAAGGGTTTGTGCAAGCGAATGAGTGATGCGTGAGTAGCAAAGTCGTACTCTTGGCCCTAGTTGGCGCTGCTATAAAAAATAAGAAACGTCCCCCTCAGGCTTAAATCGCTGTCTTCGTAACAGCGAGCTTGTCAGTGGCAAGTGCCATAAGAAACAAACAAACAGGTTTGGACCCGATTCCACGGATGAATCGACGTGTCAATCTGGTGCACGATAAATCCGTCGGGGCCAAACGTCCTCCCGCTGGTCTGGTGTGGAACTTTGGAGAAAGTGCAGCCAATCAGGTGTCGATCTCGTCATCTGAACGCGGTTCAAAATTGCGAGGTCCATCCTAAAACAGCTCTAATGTTTCTTTAAGAACATGTAGTTAATATAACTAAACTAAAGCTTTGTTTTATGCTTTGAAAATATTTTTTACATAAAATTTTCCATTAGTAAAATCTATTTATACTTACATATAATAACCCATTTTTACAAATTTAAAATTAAGAATGAAAGAATGTTAAATAATATTATATTCTCTACAAGACATTTCTCATTTCATGCTATATGTGTAAAACTATGATAGTTGCGTACTCAAAAGACATTTCCATTATTAATCAGAAAAACGGAATTTTTAAATTAAAACCACACTTCATGTATGCTAATCTGTTACATATATCACAACAATGCATTAAAAAGCTTTTTCCACATATAATTCTTTTTTCTACTCCTAAATTCAACTTTACAGCTTAAGAGAAAAATATTTTTCGCATCTATTTTTATGTACTTTACATCTTATAAAAATCTAGATAAGGATAATAAATCTAAGAAGCAAAATCCAGGATTCGTCAAAATGACGCCAGATACAATATCCAATGGCATTTTCAGCTAATAATTTGCAAAAATAACCTCATAAATTATGAATCCATAACCCAAATCCTGCTGGTGCAGATTTTGCGTTCCCTCTGGTACAATTATAGAGAGGTTTTATTGAGATCCAGAATTGAGAGGATTAACTTAGGGATTATGCATACAGTACTGAACCGCATTTCTGTCATTCCTCTCGATGTCCATGCAGATTGGAAAGGAGTGAGTTCGACGCGAGTATAAATTGATTCTTTTTATTCATCTGCATTCTGTTAGAGAGCTCCATCAGTGTAGGTAATTAGTCCAATCATTAATCCCACTATAATGTGGTCCTCCATAATCCGATTTCGTGACAACTCCTGGGATTTAGAAACTCGAGTCAAGGTGATACAAAAGAAGCTTTATCGGATGGCTTATCAATTTCCCCGTATTTTGGTTTTGAAAGATCTTTTTTTTAATTAAATTTTCTTCAATAAAATTTCAGCGTTGATTCAACATAGAATAGAGTGTATCATTTTTCTTTTTAAACGTAATGCATTTTTATGGTGTGGCATTGTTTGATGATGCAATTTAAATGCTTAAGATTCGTATTTACTTTCTTTACTGTATTGTCAGATTGATATAGAATTGCGAATAAAAATAACTTTCAAATTTGTCTTTCTTAGAAGATTTATGTTAAGGAAAAAATAAAATCATAAACTTCCCTTCAAATTATTACGGACACTTAGGTTAGGGCTTCTTTTTCACTTTGTTGGTAGATGAAATAAACAGTTCTTCAGTAACAAACGGCGACCTTTATTGAACACGAAGACACTAATACAAGGGCAGCAAACGTACAGCCGAGACGAACATAGGCAGCACACAGCAGAACACTTCAACAAACAGTAGCTCACAAGTAGTAATCGGTAGTAATAACAAACACAGTACACAAAAGCGGCAGAATTCAGCAGAAGGAGGAAATCTATGTAGCCTCAATCTACGATCTCTCCAAACGTCTGCAATTGGCCACTGTTTCCTAACTTTAGCTGTATTCAGCCGCCGACTCACTACTACACGACTGGCTACTCCACACACAACTCGATGCTGCTTCCACAATAAATACCAGGACTTAGCACACAGCTCATTTCAGCAATCGCTTGAGCTCTACACAGCGCTTGCTCTACGCCGGACTGATCCAACTATTCGCCGTTGCTTCGCTACTCACTGTAGCTTTAAACTGCCGGACTTTTATAGTTCCCGGGAGGCAGACAGAGGAGATTCTGAACCATTTCAGACGTATCTTGGTTCCTATTGGCTTGATTGTTAGATTTTAAACATAAGTACTGAATTTTATTTAGTAATTTTGCTTCCTTTTGCAGTTATTATATTCGGGCAATCGGGCAAACTTTATATGAATAAATGTCAGTCAAAATCTGAAATTATATACAAATTTGGTATCAAAACCATGTGTTAAATTTCATCAATTTTTCTCAAACCAATTTTGAGTTTTTGGAATATGTTAGATACATGCAGACATAATTCCAAAAATGTGTTTTTTGGATCCAGGGAGTTTTGAAACGTGGAGATTCTGATGATTACAACGCTTTTCCTTTATATGCTTCCTCTTTCATCATGAAAAAGAAAAATATAACCAATTGAAACATAAAATGTATTCTATGTTTTAAATATCAAATTCCTACTTATTTTTTACTTCCCTAGTTAATTTTCAATTGAAATGTTCATATATTCTAAATTTCAGGTATCATTTTTTTAGTTTAGCTCAGTGACATTATTAAAAAAAATAAAAATAATAATAATGTCTTAATTTTTATTAAGCAGTTTTTAACACACTCATCTGTTTAAACTGCACAGTTACTATTCAAGTTTTTCTCATTTTCTATAAATATAAATATTCGAAGATTCGAAACTATCTTGTTTAATTTGAATTATATATATATGATTCTTTTTGTAATTCGCTTCAAATGAATTTCTTTTTTTTTTTTTCTTCTTATTTTTCAACATGAAGGTTAATTAATTTCAACATTAATTAATAAATAATTATTTTATTCCTTTTCTGAAATTAAAAACGATCTTTCTTCCATTTCTTTACGAGATCCATGATATATAACACACACTATAGAATGATTATTATAAAATGAGAAAGGTTTCATTAAAAGTAATATACGAAATATATTATTGCCAATTATAATTATATTATGCTATCGGAATGAAATTATGATTAACATAGTTTAGGTAATAATAGAGGCCGGGATAGCCTGGTTCGTAGAGCGTCGGATTCGCGTCCGTTAGGTTGCGAGTTCGAACCCCGCCGGCCGAAGATTCCCCACGTGCTTTAGTGGCTGACGCGCGTTAAATCTGTCGTGGTCACAAAGTCCTCGATGTCGAGAGTAATACCACTGTGGGTACTAGATCAGAGGTGATCGTTCTCTGATTCAGGTCTGAATGACGATCTGTGAATGAAATGCGTTAATGAAGTCCGCTCCGTAAAAAGGGTTGTGACGTGTGTGTAGCTAAGTCGTTTTCTTGGTTCTAGATGTTGCTACTATTGAAACAAGAGGCTCCCCCCCCTCAGGCTTAAATCTGCTGTCTTCGAACATCCAGCTTGCCTATGGCAAGTGCCATGAGAAACAACAACAACAGGTAATAATAATGATAAATAATTTCATGATAATGAAAGCCACTTCTTTTTCGCTAAATAACGTTCATGCAACATTTGCCAAATTAAATTCGGTGAATTTTTGCATTTAAAAAATGAATAAAATCTACTATCAGATAAATTTCTAGTAAAAAACACACACACTTCCTTTGTTTTTCAGTATTACTTATTTTAATTAAATTTCGCGGCAAAAAAAAAATCTTGCCTAGGACAGCGACATTATGCAATAAATTCATTTTTACAATTTTAATCAGTATTCTACAGAATATTGAATAAAAAATGTAAGTTAGTCTCTACAACTAATTTAATTTAAGGAAGAGAAAGAAAGCATTGCTATTGGCTTCGTTTAAATTAAATTGTCATTTAAAAAATTATTATTGAGAACAAAACATAAAAGTTTTTTTTCCATGAAACTAAAGCAGTCGTGCCTACTCAGTTTTTATTCTATGTAATTTAAAAACTGAATCGACATCAATATGAATTAAAAAAAATAAGTCCTGATTGCTAAATACAAATTCACAAATAGTTACTAAATTTCATCAAAATAATATGCCGAATTCAAATTCCAGGTACTTTGTTTCAAAGTGAATGAAACTATGCATTAAAGTTAAGAATATTTTAATATATAAATGGAATAAGATATCAATGACGTAAATGCAATGACGTAATTCATTTATTAGTTAAGTTTGGAAGTACTAGTTAAAAATAATTAGATTTATACAGAAAATATAAAAAAACAGTATTAATTTTGTAATTTAAGTTAATTTAATCTAGAAATAAATTATGAAAAATAAAATATATTCACAAAATTAATTATCTTCCTATGGAATGATTTACTATGATTATATATGAAAATAAAAGTCATGCTTCAGTAGCACAAAAACATTGTGCAATATAAAAAAATCTTTTATAATATTGAATATTATAACATAGTATCTCAAAATACTGTTGAATATTGAATAATATAACATCACACAAAATTTTCATAATATATTGAATTACTTCAATAATGAGAGTTTAAACTCATTTATTCATGCAATCATAATGAAAATCCCCATATATGCTATCATTTTTGTAGAAAAATGCATTTTTATCATTTCAATAGTTTCCATTTCAATAGTTTCTCTAAAACAATGTTACTTAAAATATTTAATTGAAGATTTTAGAGACTATTAATCTGATTAAACCATCTGGAAAAATTCCTAAATTGTAAAACATATTTTTCTTTTAGACAACATGGTGGCAGTTTTTCTCAATATTTGTCGCAGTTAAGACACATCAGAAACACCGAAATTCATAATGAACTCAATAAAGAGAAAGAAAGCAATAGACAATAATGACAAGCGATTGTTATGGCCGGGATACCCTGGTTGGTAGGGCTTTGGATTCGCATCTTTTGGGCTGTGAGTTCGAACCCCGTCGGCACGTACAAATATGCCGTACCCTCAAAGTCCTCCAAGTGGAGACAATACTACTGGGAGTCATAGATCAGAGGTGATCGTTCTCTAATTCAGATCTAAACAATGATCTGTGAATGTCTGAATGAACAATGTCTGAATGAAGGTCGCCCCTTGAAAAGGGCCCTGACGCATGAGAAGCTAAGATGTATTCTTGGCGCTACTCAAACAAGAGACGCTAAAACTCGACTAAACTCGATGGGTTTGTCTATGACACGTGTCATAAGCAACAATAATTTTTTGAAAAGTACAATTGTTGCAGATGTCAACAACTGCATGTCATACATTTTACCATAGTTTTAATAGACCTGGAATATAATTCATATGATATAGTGGAAATTGTTTATTATGAAGCTTAGGACCACTTGAGAGTTGAAGAGAGTGTATTTAGATTTTCTGTGATCAAACAAAAGTTGAAAAAGCATAAATGAATTTTAAAGATATTAAAAGGAATTATATTCGACTTCAGCATTTTAAATGTGGATAAATTATATTTCTGCTAAACAAATAAGCTTAAAGTGATGTTTCATTTAATGCAACTGAAAAGATTCAGTACCTATAAAAATTATGCTAATTTTAAAATATAACTCTGAAGTGAATAGATTCGAATATACTTTTGCAATTAAAATTAAAATTTAACTTGCAATTAGTTTAAAAATATATTTTCATTCCACGAAATCTTAGTTCATTATAAAATATGCTTTTAATTTTAATTTTGATAAGATAAAAATAATATCGAAAATTGCTACCTGCGTTTGGCTCAATGACATAAAAAAAAATTATATCCCCTTTGGGACAGACAGAGCAGAAGGCAAATCAATGATCCACGGCCTAGGCAACGAATTTGGAAAAAAGATTGATTCTTGCAGGAATTTCTAAGATATCTCCATTATGTGTCGAAAGTCACAGACTTTACTAGAAGCTCAGCGCATGGATAGCATAAAGGTCCGAGAGAAAAAGGGAAAGCTAATGAGTCTATTAAGTAAATTCTATAGATGAAGTGTTGCTCGGGAGATGGTTCAATCTTTGTGATATATTGATGTGCTTTTTTTATGCAATTTCTGATTCGATTATGTTTGTTGTCGATGATTTGTTCGTCTCGACTGTATTTTGCTGCCTACGTAATCCTTTCAACAAACCTTCATTCATCCGTTATTTGCCTTGTTAGACTTAAAGGACACTTACGTTTTTCAGAATAATAGGCTTTAAGAAAAATGTTATGTATGTTCTTGTATACATATCAAAAGTTTATGCTCAGTTCAGATAATATTTGGCATACATCAAAAATTAGACAAATCAAGGTCACAATATAGTTTCTAAGATCAAAAATTGATGAAGTTATAAGTGATTATAAAATTAAACAAGTTTCGATTGTTTTTATCAATATTTAACATATTTATTTCTGTATATTTTGTCTATAATTTAAACTGCAATATTGTTTTTATTGTCAGGAAGAAATTCAAATATCATTATTTCATCAAACCATTAAATCTCTCTACTTTATTACTGGGAAAATTATAAAAAAAATCATTTTATCAATAACTCAAGAAAGAATTTCTTTTAACTTCGCTCTTTTAGTTAGAAAGATATATTTTTTTTTAGTTTACATGCCCAATAATTTGAAGTAGATTTCATTAAATTCATGCAATTTAGTCTTAACAAACAATAGGAAAAATTTTAAATAATTGTTTTTTCTATTAATATATTAACAAATATAATATACCCAACAAATATTTAGCTGTCAAGGGCAGCTAATTCTTAGAAATGGAAGAAAATTATAAATCAGGTATTTTCTTTTCTCTGCCCTTTTTTTTTTTTTTTTGTTTTGCTCTTTTCAAATAGTTTTCTTCGACATTATTTTTTTTATGAAATGACAGTAGCTTAAACTTTTAACACTAAATATGTATTATTAAATTCATTATTTATTACCGCTGAGACAAATAATTCTATAAGATAAAAATAAATCAAGATGAAAAGGTAATAAAAAGTTGTTTTTCAAAGTGAGGATTCGATTCTTCTTATTTAATCCGAGAACGATTAACAATGGGAAATAAGAATTTTTTAATAAATGTTAACAAAAAGGCAATTTTAAAACTAAATTTGCAACTCAATCCATTTTAATATAGACGAGCTGCTTATGGAAAAGAAAGAAGTTGTTGTGCATTTCCACAAAAAGAGAGAGATATTTGTCGGAAATTTTCTTACATTATTTTTTATTTTAGAATAAAAACGTAAAAAAAAATCATAGCAGTATGTTTTTCAGTCCTTAGTGATGCACTATAATTTTATGCTCCATGAATCGCCTTACTTTTTGTAAATAACTTTTATTTCAAATGAATGCACTTTCTGGAAAACGAAATTGAAGTATTCGTTCGTTTTGAAAGCATGCAAATTAAATGAGAAACGAGAAAAACTTCTCTGATAACTTGCACTGAATTTCCAGGACGATAAAAATTCTTTTTCCTGAAAGAATGAAAAAAAAAACACACTTCTTTTGTTTTATTTCAGAATAGGGGATTGGAATAAAATAAAGTTATTAATTAAGAAGAGAATATGTCAAAGACATGCGACCGTAGTTAAATTATATTTTTTTATTGCGAATATAATTTTGTAGAATTTTGAGCCCACTTCTTTTTTGCGAATATACATCAATTATGATTTGTTCTAATTCTTTTTAACAATACAAAAAAATATTTTAAGAATAGCAACGTAATACATGGATAAAAATGAAGCTGCTTATAATTAGAAGATCATTATTCTAAAGGAATATTTCATCCTTAAAATCAACCATTGTTTGCTTTTAAATAAAATAATAAATATCTTGTTAAAAATTATATTGACTAAAAGGACACAGTGACAATATATTAAAGATATTTTTCATGGGTACTGATTTGCTATAATTATTAATGCAAATATTTATGAGATGTAGATATCTGGAATTCTGTTCAGTCTCTAAAAGTGCAGTTATCTTCTTCAGTATAATTATGAAAAAAATAGTGAAATATGAGGCACAAATGAGCATACTATCGGCATTTCGGTATAACATTATTATCGATTGCGCTCCAAAATGATGTAAAGAACAACATATGAGTTTTTACAGCAAATAAAAAAATGTGTTTACAAGAATCGCCACTTATTTCATTTTACACTAAAACGTGCTTTTCACAGGTAAAAAAGGATATTAAAATAATAGTGAAACAGCAATTTTAGTGAGAAAAAACGGCGATGATAGACAGAAGCAGAGAAGGTGAGAATAGTAATCTTCCCTTTCAGCAGAAGATGAATTTATTTTCAATTGACTTCATATATATTGTTATGAATTCGGGGTTCTTTCGAATTGTTAGTCGATGAAGAAACACAATCAATAGTCCTCAGTAACAAACGACGACTTTTATTAACACGAAGACAAGAATACGCTGACATCAAATGCACAGCCGAGACGTACACAAGCAACACACAGCAGTACACTACATCAAACAGTAGCCCACAAGTAGTAATAGCAATAACAACCATAGTGACCAGAAAGAATTCAGCAGCAGCACGAAATCTACGTAATTTCACTGCAAGGTCTTTTCAAACGCCTGCAAATCTCTATTGTCTCTCCGTTTTAGCTGTATCCAATTGCCAACTCAATACTACACGACAGGTTACACCACACACGACTCCACGATGCTTCTATAATAAACACTAGGATTCGGCGCACAGCTCAATGCAGCAATCTCTTGAGCTCCATACAACGTTTGCACTTCGCTGGACTGATACAACTATTCGCCATTGACTCGCTATGCGACTCTCCACGACTCTCTCCACGACTCGATGCATGACTATATTAATATTAGACTGCCAGCCTTTTATAGTTCTTGGAACCGGGTGGAGAAAGTTCTAGATTAATCAGGCATATCATGGTTCCTATTTTCTCTATCGCCAAAATTCTGGAAGATTCCTGTATTATCTATTTTATCACTAAGGTCGCCAAGCTCTGGGATTACTGATTCGGCACCCGATGAGCATCCAATAGAGCTGATAGTAAAACGAAATTTCCAGTGATTGAACTAAATGTGATGGGAAGCAATATTACAGATTTGTAACAATATGTACTACAGCGTGTGGTCTACTGTGAACCTAGTTTTCTTTCTCGCAACCAGAAACTGAGGCAAAGATATGCATATTTTCAACTTTGATACAGGGATCAGAATTCACAGGATATTCGAAATAAAAACTTATCTTATTAATGATATTACTTTTTTTTTTAATTTTATACTTCATTAAACAAATTAACTGCTTCGACCTCTTCGGAAAATGCGTATCTAAATTGTCATAAACAGATATATATTATATAAATATAATAATAATTGATTATAACTATAATAATTAAACAATTATTATATAAATATAAAAATTGCCATTGAATAAACTCACCATAACGCAAAATGTTGTGATTTTTCCCATTAAGAGTAATACACGTCAAACACAGTTAATTGGTTAAAAAATGTATACATTCTTAAAATACTTTCCTTTGATGTAATTAAAATCATTTTCATCATTTCTGCTCCTGATATTCTTCCATCATTGGAAATTAATGAAGAATCTGTTTATTATCAGAATTCTACACGTGAGAAACACGAAACTGAAATTAATACCATAAAGAATGGGTAATTTTCTGACATATTATTTGGACATCTACTATTTTAATAGTTTTATTGACTCTCTCAGGGAAATTAATGAATATAAGAAACAAAACGCGTGTAAGACTTTTAAAATAGTGCAACTTTAACATCCACTACTTTTTTAAATTAGGATGTTGAAGTAATCTTGAACATAAAGCTAAACACTGGGTAATTAAATATCGTAATATGCATAAGACCAATTTCACAGCGAAATAGCTGTTCGTCAGAAGCGACAAATAGTAAACATTAAGCAGGATTTTAAGTAAGATTTTCCAGATATCGACGAAGAATTTTTTATGAAAATATAAAAATGATTTAAAAGGTATGAATTATTATCCGAAAACTTCAATTGGCTTCAGATATTAAGCTTTTTCCGCAAAATTCCCAAAAGTATGTCACGTATAACATGTGGTGAAAAGCATGATTAAGCAAACTTATTGGATGCCAAAAGCCTTCTAAGGCTCTGAATAAAGTTAATCAGATTCATATGACTCCTACCAGAGAAGCTTCTTTTTTGTTAGTTTTTACTTCAGATGTTTCTATACTCTACATTTAAGTTCGGAACATGCCATTCATGAATAAATCTTTTTTTCTTCTTATTCCTTTGAATTTCAAACTTTTTCCTGTTAAATAATACAGAACTGAAAACTGTTGGTTTTCTTCTCTACTACTAAAAAAATCCAAGTTTTCACCTGGTTTCCATGAACATATGACAGTAAATTATAATTTCAGTGATGTAAGTAAGACAGTAATTGGTAGTAAATTATAATTTCAGTAATGTAAGTAAAACATTAAACGGCAGTAAACCAATAAATGATAATTAATTATAATTTCAGTATTGTAAGTAAGATAATAAAATATTATTTCAGTGATGTAAATAAGATTGTAAATGGCAGTAAATTATAATTTCAGTAATGTAAGTAAAACAGTAAATGATAATAAATTATAATTTCAGTAACTTAAGTAAGACTGTAAATTATTATTTCAGTAATGTAAGTAAGACAGTAAATTATAATTTCCTTGAATACATTAAAAAGATAGATGCAAATGATAGGATAATTCATTTGTTTTTATGAGTAAACAATGTAAAATACTTTTACTCAATACCAAATGCTATTTTGATCACATTAGATTGACGCATCGAAAACACCAAATTGTATGTGAATTGCAACATTAATTAATAATTAATGTATTTTTTTTCTTTTGAGAAAAAGTTTTAGGGAATATGCTAAATTGTATCATAAATAATGGCTCTTTTGTTGCGTTTTATATAATTTAAATTTTATCTTTATGCGTTTTTCCTCAAAAATATGTTTTTAAAAAGTCCATGTTTTTCAATCTATTAATCATTTGCTACACATTGACAACTTCAAGTAAGACAAAAGTTGCAAAACTCAAATCGTATATATTTCTTTACGATTGATTGTATTGAAATGCACATGGAAATAATAGATTGAAAGAATGCATTTCTAAGAAAAAAATTTTCTGTTCTAAAAACGAGGAAAAAATTAGAAAACCTAATAATCACTAATAAGAAAAATACGAACAATGTGCAAAAGTTTATTGCCCATATAATAGGTTATCAATTCTTTAGAATTACAAGAAGAAATATTTTCAAACAAAAGTAGAAAGAAAATAACGTTGTTAAAATTGAATACAACAAAAATGCAAAATATCAAGAAATATTTCCTTATCGATTCGATATTATGTTTGGAATTCGTATCGACATTCTTTCTAAAGAAAAGAAGGTCAACCGAGTTTCAATATCAGGAGTAGTACTACAAGTTAGATCGATATATATGAAAAGTTCCGTTAAATGTTCCTTGGGAGGGGAGTTTGCGGACATACTGGCTTAACCAATCCATTTCCGGCAGAAGAAAAGAAAGAAAATTTCATTCATAATACATTTCAATGAAAATATTTTCGCATAAAGAGTTTGGAACCTTGTTCCACTATCCAGTGCTCCTATTTTATGAGGGAGTATTTGAAAGGAAAAACCAGCCAGTTTTGGGTTATTTTCCAGTTTTATTCTTTCGGATATGTCGTTTTTCTTGATCCTTATTTGGAGATGTAGCGACAAGGATAAGGTATATATAACCAGCTTCTAAATGGTGAAACATTCCAGGGTTCTTTTTTCTTTTTATTTATCATTTTACTTTCTTGTATTTTTTTTTTATTTTCTTTTATGCTGACGGATTTTGTATGAATTTTGAGCAAATAAGGAATTAAACTTTCTATATATCCGCGGATATATATTTATATGAATATTGTCCTTTTTTTCTATTCTGCAGAGCGAAATTTTTCATTTTTTTTGTCATTTTTCTAATTTATTTGTTTTAATCTGCCAATTTGAACCTAAATGAAAAAAACATTACTTAGAATAAAATGTATGCTTTATCTTAAAATTTGAACCATTTAGAAACGGGATAGATCATAAAAAAGGTCAATAAATTATTCCTAACAGCAATATATAAGCAGGGATTCAAAAATGCATTATTAAAATTTATTCATATATTATACGTTTATTTCATTTAAAATAATTTAGTAAAATTTCATTCAGAATCAATAAAGTTTAAAGATTTAAAACTGGGAAAGATTCTTGTGTAATATGAATGATATGATATTCTGATAATTCGCAGTCCGTATGTCCGACCCTTTCAGACCTTTATACTTAACGTCTTAGTTACAATAAAATAAATTTGTCAGCTGATCCTTTATTGTTCACGCATGTCCTGTCAAATATTTTGAAATGAGTGTTTTGTGGTCTGGATATGATGAAAGAAAGTTTTACCTTTTCCTGCATAAAGTGAAATATTTCTTAATTTCATCGGACTAAAATTAATGCTAAATTTACTTCTCTTCATTCCTTTTCTTGCATATCACCACTCTGTTTCAACAAGTAAATTATGACATTTAAAAAAGTAATTACGTTATATTTCTGAAAATTGAAGAAATATGATAGATTTCTTTCCATTATAAGAAGTAAACGTTGATAAAAAATGGCCTTTGCTTTCGCAAATTATCTTATTTGAAGATTTTTTCAGATTGGCCTTGCCTCACGCCTGTATTTAGAAGTTTCAGGAAATTGACAAGATATAGAAAAGAATATCATAAATATTTCAATGTAACATTGCTGTATAGCAGAAGCACTGTGCCAAATACATGCATATATCAGCCATTCTTTTAGAAAATGCACATGATGTGATCATATTCAGAGACTTATTTCATGAATGTATCATTCCTAAGGATGTTGATACTTTTGAACAACGAGTAAGTACGACCTAAAGATAAAAATCAGGAAAAAAATTTCGAAGATTCAATAATGCAGTGCCAACAATAATGCAAAATTCATAAGCATGCTACATTCATTGGCGAACTTTAAAAGAAATTTTATTCTTTTCTCCATCATCTGACAGTTTAACCGCTTAAGATTTATTAAACTAATTCTGATTTCTTTTTAGTAATATAAAATTTTAAATGTTACCCTTCGAATAATCATGAATGCTCTAATGTGTTTTTCTCATACTTTTTTACTCAAACTTTTTATATATCTTCAATTTGATTTGACATTGTTGCAATAATTTGAAATTAATTATAAATTTGTCATTAGATACTTCTTTGCTATTGCTACTAAGTTTGCTTTAGTATTTTTGTATTCTATGATATTGCCTTTTTTCATGGTGTTAATCGAAAATAATGCACCATAATGCTCAGATTTATGATGTGATTATATTTCTGTATTCGCATTTTTCTTGTGCCCAACCATTGTCTCATATTCTTCATTCTCGGACTCGGAAGAACTCCGCGATTTTGCGCATGCGTCAGAAGTCATTTATTCCGCCGAAAAGATGTGACAGGTAAGACAAAAGGAGGCGATGTTTATAATTATCAAGAAGAAGAATTCTGCTTATTCTCGGAATTAGGAAGCATTGGTATTGTACATACTCCTGCTTACCGCGAATTAGCGAAGTATAATAATCGAGAAATGTTGTCTCGAACTTTAATACTGTTGTAAGATGTGTAATGTAGATAATAAATAAATAGAATTTATTGGTACATTCGCACACTCCTTAAAGAAAAAAAAATGTCTAAGAATGTTAGATTTGTTGATAAATATTGGTAAGGTATGAAACAAGCCCATTCTTTCCAAAAGAGACCATAAGCCGCTTCGTGGTAACTTCTAATTTTTTTTTTCTGAATTGAACAAGCACTTCATATTTTTCTGGTAAAAATTCTTTAAGAAATTGGAAGAAAATCTGAAAGAAAGAGGAATTTGGTGTCTTACAAAGAAATGCTACATATACTTCCTCTGAATAGGTGCAAGATCCTACCAAGATACATTTTTGTAAGATCAAGGCTTCCAACGATAAAATTTATTTTGCAACGAAGCTTTTTAAATATATCCAACCTATACCATTTACATCTCAAATATCATACATTTTAAACAGATTATACTAAAATATCTACTTATTAAAACTGCTAACTTGTTTTATATTTCATCCAGATTTATTAGAATATTTGTATAAAAGCATTGATTTAAAAATTATCAAAAAATCTGAGCACGTTTCATAATAATTCTTATGTTTTTCAAATTACTTTCAAAGAATAAAAATACGTTGCTTATGTCTGAAAACCAAAAATGAGAAAAAACTTATTGAAATCTATTTTTTGATTTTATCTGCTTTTTTATATGTAAACATTTGCACGTATTTTCTTCTCAAATAGGTGCATGCATACTGTTACGAATCTGTAATGTTGCTTCCCATTGGCTACTTGGCTACGAATTTGGCGACTTTGGCGCCAAAATAGACCCGAAACATCGAGAATTTTCCCGAACCGTCCAGTAGGAACCGAGATAAGCCTCGAACGTTCCTGATTGGTTGAGAGGCTTCTAGCCCCGCCTCCTCAGACCTATAAAAGGAGGCGGCTGCAGCTGCTAGGGCAGAGTAGTCGGAATCGACGCTAAAGAACTGGCCTTCCAAAGAAAAGCGGAGCAGCGACGAATTGAAGCTAGTGCTGAACTAAGTTGTGCGCTACTGTCTGTCTGTCTTGTTATATGCTGCTGTCTCGCCTGTAGATAATCGTCTTCAGTGCTGTATATAGTTGTCGTTTTTGTGCTGTCCTGTGTGTCTTCGTGTAAATAAACGTCGTTGTTTTATTTTCTACTGCCGCATGCTGATTGAGCGTTCTTCACACCGTAAAACATCCATTATCCAAACGAACCCCGGAAATTTCGCAACAATACAATTTTATAAGAAATATCAGTTTGTTTTCGAGCAAAAACAACCATAAAGAAAAAACAAAGAACATGAAACAAAGAAAGGTCAAATAGGTTGCAGTTAATTATAAAAGAGAAACAAATGATGAGTTTCCATTACGATATAAATTCTCTTTTCTCAAACCTAATCATATTTTCTTTTTGAACAAAATTATAAAGAAAAAAAAATACAGCTATTAGTTACGATCAAAACATACCTTACGAATACAAAAGAATGAATTCAAATATATGATTTTCGAAATATTCCATTCGAAAATAACGAAAACTATTTTGGTAAAGTTTAAGCTGCGCTTTCTATATGTTCACCTCATTTGTTTAGATATAGTTCTAGTATTATTAAGGTAAAAGCACAAGAAATATTAAAAGGAAAAATTTCATGAGATCGAAAATATTTTTTCTCTCTAACAATATACTTTCGAAACTATCCTTTATAAGTCTCATAATAAAAATAATTCTTTTTCTACCGTTTTGAAAAGCCTTTTTTGGAAATATTTCCGGATAAATAAAGTTTAAAGGTACTTCTATGATATTTATGAATAGATTTTATTCGAATTCTGTATACAGATCATATTTACATAAAATCCTCGTTTATCATTGGATATTATTCCCTAATATTTGATAAAATCTTCAAAATCCATGGAAGGTCACGATCACTTCCACTGGCATTTAGATTGTAAATCTATGTTTTTGTCTAAAATTTACTGGCTTTCAAATCAATTTATGATTTTCTTACATATATAAGGTGATTTTAGGATGCATTCCAAACTTTTAACATTCATTATGTTTATTTATTTCTTAGATAATTCATATTATATCTATTCTGACAACTAGCATACATAAAATCTGATATTTTATGTAGTTAATGTTTTTGCTATAATAAATCTGTTTTTTAACTGAACAAAATGTCACACTTAGCTATTAAAGTACAATGAGTCATTTCTGAATTTTTTATGAATTTAGATATTGTCAGAAATAAATTTTGTCATATTGAAGAAAAGAGAAATAATTAATAAAACTTTCACGCTTGCTTTTTTATTTCGAAAGAGTTAAAAAGCATTTCTTTCAAAGAACATTGAACAAAAATAGTCAAATAAAAAAAGAGGCTAACAACATTTATTAACGGCATTCTGTAAAAAATTTTCAAAAAACTCCAGAAGTTTCACTTACTTCGTATTGCATATTTAATCTCATTTGATAAGTGAAATTGCGAGTGTTTCTATTGGTTAAGACTTTATGTTACCTTTCAAAAATGAATCACATTTTCTAAAATTATACTTTATTCATGACAATATTTTATCCACTCATTTTTTTCTCAATAGAGATTACATTAAATATATAATTATAATTTCACTTACTTCGTATTGCATATTTAATCTTATCTGATAAGTGAAATTGCGAGTGTTTCTATTGGTTAAGACTTCATGTTACCTTTCAAAAATGAATCACATTTTCTAAAATTATACTTTCTTCATGACAATATTTTATCCACTCATTTTTTCTCAATAGAGATTACATTAAAAATATAATTATAAAATTTCATTTCACTACATTACCAAATTTGGATACAATGTTTCTTTTTTCTGCATTAAATTTCAACAGGTATTTATAAT
Organism: Argiope bruennichi; assembly: GCF_947563725.1. Lineage (NCBI taxonomy): Eukaryota > Metazoa > Arthropoda > Arachnida > Araneae > Araneidae > Argiope > Argiope bruennichi. The sequence goes on along the minus strand of NC_079154.1, from coordinate 122,603,340 downwards.
CTTATTTTTAAAATTTAGTAATCTAGAAAATGCGTTTCATTTAAAAATATCTTAACTGTTAATTTCACTGCCTTTTTATACTAGATATATATTTTATTATATACTATGTTGATTGACATTTTACTTCCAGATCTGTTAGTAATTCTAAAATTTCTTTCTTGATTCTTTGCAATAGCATGTGGGCAAGTAGTAAAATTAAACAGTTGGCTCGTGGTTGGAACTAAATACAGTTCCAAAAAATATATTTAAAAAAATTATTATGATTCTAAATTAATTTATTTAAAACACCTTATATTTAGAAACAACTGCTAAAAGCAAACAGTTTTCCTTACACAAGAAAAATATAATTTTTATCACAGGGTTTCCTTTAAGAATGGCAACTATCTGAATGGGTTTTCCCTATTTCCTCATATCTCGGATTCATACATTTTCTTTTAATGGTGCATCGATTCGTGTGGGAAAAAGGCGCGATGAAGTGCAAGGGGAAGAATGGAAGGAGGCAAAATATGAAATAATCATCACTGTAAAAAAGGGGATGAATCCCCCCCTTTTTTTTAAGAAAAGGAGACTTTCTTTCTCCATTCTAATCCACTTAAAAGTCATTTCGAAAGTCTTCCGACCGTATTGTGGGTAACAGTTGAGATTAATGGGGAAATTCTCCCACTATGGGGTATGGACGAGAAGAGGCCGTTGAAAGGGGCTGAGTATACAGTTACTGAGGAATCTCTAAATACGTTTGCTTGTGGAAAATTTTATCTTTATTTATTTTATGAGATTTCAAAGAGCAGAATGAAATATAATTTAATATCTTTATATTACATAATGAGGGTATTCTATAAAAAATATCTCAGAAAAAAACCCAGTTTTCTTATTTTTCAGATTAAATAACAAGGTATTTCTGATCTTCACTCCTCCTATTTTTCTTTTTAAATTTTGTTCTTCCCATTTCCATGAACACTGACCCAAGAATAAAATATATGAATATGAATTTTCACACTGATATTATTATTTCTTTTTTATTTTTACACCTTATTTTATTATTAGCATGATTTTTTAAACCATTCATTCTTATCAAAATACTTGTCCTATAGTGGGTGTGTTGTGGTTTTTCAAGGAACTGCCCGGTTTTAAATATACTATTTTTAATGTACACAAACACAACTACAAAATTCACAAATCTTTATTACTACACAAACATAGAAAATTGGGTGCCGGCGTCATGGCATAGGGGTAGCGAGACTTCCCCGTGATCTGGGCGTCCCGGGTTCGATTCCCGGTTTGGGCATGGTTGTTCTATCTGTGAGATGTGTGAATGTGCCCTCCTGTAAAAAGGGGTTGTGCAAGCGAATGAGTGATGCGTGAAGTGGCAAAGTCGTGCTCTTGGCCCTAGTTGGCGCTGCTATAAAAAATAAGAGACGTTCCCCCTCAGGCTTAAATCGCTGTCTTCGTAACAGTGGGCTTGTCAGTGGCAAGTGCCATAAGAAACAAACAAACAAACAAGAAAATTAGGTAAAAAACAGTATGGTGAAGGGATTCCATGGTTTCCAGCCGAAAGCATTCGATGTTAGCGCAAGAGTGGCGCATTGGGAAAAATGTCGACCTCAGATGCAAGTCTACAGTTCAACTGCGTGTCGTCTGTAAAACGCCACAAGGGGGCGATCTCTGCTCAAAGGGAAAAAGAGGTGCTACAGTCCTTTATTAAATGCCTTCGTGAGCTATAGTTTACCAATGCTTTGTTACTCCGGTCGTTGTTTTCAGTCTGTCAGCTACGCTGTGAATCCATTCAATCTAGAAATACTTAGACAACAAGAATGCAACTATTTCTCTCAGCTGAATTATTTAAATTTCCCAGTAGTATTGTTCTCAGCTGACACTTTTCAGAAAAAACATTAACTATTTTATATATATACATGTTCATAAAGAATAATTAATGAAGTGAAAGGGGTGCAATGATTTTCAAATTTCAACTTTCTTACTTGCGGGTATCTGAACTATGTACACTTTCTTTACTATGTATATTCATACAATGTGTTAAATACCTGGCGAATTCTTTCACTCTAAAAATATTTCAGACAATAGAAGTGCACTTCTCTGGGCTAAACAATCTTTATCTTCTTGTTGTATCCTCCTTGTATGATTTTAGAAGTATATTAACCGCTCTGTATGTTCACATTCATGAAGACTAATCAATTAAGCGGAAAAGGAGCATATTCACACTATCAACAATTATCTAATTTCAGCCTTTTTGACTTCATTCCATTTATATTGCATATACTCGTCTTTTAAAAAGATTTTATTGAAATAAAAATTCAATTTCGGTGTTGTCAGTCTATAAGTAATCTTATTCACCACATTTTTACTTCCTTTTTAAGTAAGATCATTTAGCTGTCAATTGGAAATTACATTTTTCATGTTTTAACCACTTAACTGTTTTATTTTCTTTACTATATAATAAGATGACACCTGCTATTTTGGGAATATTTTCTTATTTTGATTCAAATGGAAATCCATTGAATACTTGACTTATCTATGTATTCAAAGTGATTTTAATATTGAATTATAATCGTTATGAATGATTTATTTTTCGCTTACAACCATAAAAATTCGATAAATTGATACAAGTATGACTTTCGGCCAAAACTGTTAAGTGGTTAAAGTGCAAATTGCTCCTTTTAATGTACAAAAAAAAAGGGATTTGTTTAGACATAAAATAAAAATGTAACACGCATCAGTCACAATGAATTAGGAGCAAAATAGATTATGTAAGCAGCATTATTTGCTGGCAAAATTACATACTGATTTCATAAGGTAATTCAAACATGAAAAATTACAACTGCAATGACTGTATCAAAAGCATTAATTGCTTGTAAACAATCTCCTAAATTGTCGTTTTTCTTTTGTTTCAGAATCTCTTTGGGTTAGCTTAATTAGATATTCCACAATCCATGAATTGTCAAAATATTGGATTATGTATGACTCACGTTACAAATGCATTAAAGATCTGACTAATTATTCACCCATGGTGAAATGCTATACTAATTCGATGTCCCAAAATGAAATAAAAAGAATAATCGAATTAAGCACAAGTCCTCTCCTTTCTTCCGCAAACTACACACTCGTCTAGAAGATTGTAAGAAATGCGACTCATTATTATATTCTTAATCCCTATGTAAATCCTTTTAGTCTTAAATCCTCAGTTAAACCTAACTCCATGTGTACGAGTGATTATATAAGAGCGGGTTAGTAGGAGAGAAGCGAAACTTTATAAATGCACTCGTAGTTAAGGAGTAGTTATCTGAGCAGCTTAACTGCTGCGAATGCTGCTCATAATTATTATTCTAGCTATCCAGACGAAAATTGTTGGAATTTTATGGACTGAAAATAATTTTATCTTCTGAAAGGTGTGCAATCTTGGCCTTTTATTTTCATTCAAATATTCCTTTATTTCAAAAAAGAATGAAGAGTTTAACTTATATGTTAATTTTAATGAATGTTCATAAGTATACTAAGCAATATAACAATAACTTTGTCACTTGGTTTCTAATGTCCAATTGTCAATCACAGATAATATTAGATTTAAAGCCAACAACAGTTTGTATGAATTCTTTTGTTTTTGAGATTAACAATGTATTTTGTGAGGAAAACATTGAGGCATATTAGTAAGGAATTGCTATAGATTTTCAAGTGTAATTTAGACTGAACTATCGCACTAAGCTTAAAGTATCTGACAGGTTCGGAGACGAATTTTTTTAAAGATGGCGCATAAAAAAAATTTACTGTATCAACTGACTTAAATCATTGTACAAGGCCACAATTAGAAGAGAAAAAGTATATATTATCATATATAATCAATTTTTGAAAAGAAATTAGTTCATTTCATTTTAGCAAAATTTACAATATTAGAAAAACAGCTTAAAGTAAAAATATTGAAAATGCATTTTATTTCATATATGTATTTCTCAAACTATACTGAATGTAATGGACCAAAAATTAAAATTTGTTTTCAAAATAAATATTCTATGATCATTTCATTTTGTCATTAATGAATTTCTTTACTAATATTTCCCCATGTTGTGAAACGAAAGTGACTGTAAAATTTGACTAAAAAATAATCTGAAAATCCGCGGTAAAATTAAGTGACGACTGACCTTGTAAGTGCCAAAAGCGTAAATGTTTGGAAAATTGCTCATAATAAAACTTGTCCTTGCAAAATACATTGACACTATAGACCTCATTATGGGCTATTTTGAAGTTTTTAGTCTATTCGAAAATTTTCCCGTTAACCATTTTATAAACTTTGACCTTGACTGGTTACGCTAATATATCCGCAATCTCATCTTCCGAGAACCATTTAATGAACTTTTATATAATCTTATATTTAATCAATTTATGAAAAGAAATTAGTTAATTTAATTTTAGCAAAATTAAATTTATATGATTTTTTTTATATAAATTGATCCGTAATACTATACCCGATATTGAAACACATTTGGTCTTCTTTACTTTGGAAAGAATATCGATTCCGGTTTCAAACATGATATCGAATCGGTAAAAAAATATTTCTTGCAGCTGTCTGAAAAATAATTCTTCTTAGAAGAAATTTCGAAACACTTAATAGCATAAAATATTGGCAATAATAACGGCTTGACAATTTAACTTTAAAAAAATCTTGTATGCATTTGTATAGCAATTATATATTTTCTAACTTGCAATCTTTAAATGTTTATAATTTTTTAGCAATAAAATTTATTCTAATCTCCCAAAATACAAACATATTTGGTGTATCTTTCTATAAAAATATTGAAATATTGTTCATATAGACACAAAAATTAAAACTGCTCGTATTAATTGATGGTCAAACATTCAAAACTGTGTAGTGTGTAAGGTACATATATGTAAAGACAAATTCTTGTGATACTGAACTATAGATAATTTTCAACAATCATGCTTGTACCTGATAGATTAAAGAAGAATGAACAAAAATTGCATTTTTTTAAAAATTAAAGCCACATACAAAACATTTGCAGACCGAAAATCTTTATTACTTTGTAAATATTAATTTACTATTTTGTGAACTGTGCATTTAAAAACATGAACGACATATTTGATTCTACATCAAATATATTAATAACTGTAATTCGAAATTAATATTTTCTGAGATTTCACTTGAATTTATCGAACTTAACATATTTCATACCTCATTAAAAATTTAATTCGGTAACAAAAGCCACTGGCAAGATTTCAGATAATCTCTAAAACAGTTTTGACGTTTCAGAGACATGTAGACTTAAGGATTTCCTATATATTTATTTTAAAACCAGCAGTAAACATCCTGCAGAAGTTAAGCAACTAGATTACTCTAAGAGGATTAGATGGCTGAAAGTAGCTTACTGAAAGTTAGAGCAGAGCAGAGTCCTATATTTCAAACTTTTAGCAATAATCTTAAATATGGAATGTTGGTTCGAAATAATCCATGGTATTTTGAAATTTGATTTTGGTATTTTATAATAATGATAGCAGAACAGGATTATGCTTCATATTATACGTTTGGAACTAAATACAAATTTCGATAAGTAAAATACGGATATCATGAAATGAAGAAAATCTTGATCATGGAATGAAACTGCTCGAATATAGAAGTAATGATTTTAGATTTTACGACTATGTTTTAACTTTATGTCTGAAACCATAAAAAACCAATAATATCATTTGAAAAGCGAATGATTTCAATATGGAAAAACAGAAATAAATATAATTAGTGTATTTGAACAAATTTAACGAAATATAAATCTATAAGAGAGTAATCAGATAGATTTTATCAAATATAATCGGATAAATATTCCTGAAATGATATAGAAATATGACAGAGACCCAATATTAAAACAATATAAATTAAGAATCGAAAGGATTCTAAAGGCCATGAAATAGAATAATAATGGAACATATTTTTAAAAGCTTAGGAGATGATAGCCCTTAATAATTTAAATTACTTTTTTTCAAAGCTTTATATAGCAGAAATTCTTCGTCAAATAAGATCGGCTTCTTGAATGAATTAACAAAGACAGTACAAAAATATCAACAAATAAAAAAAACACAATATGACGCTTCGAATTTAAATAAAATTCGTCGTACTCAGACACATTTTTACTTTCTGGTGTAAGAAGAATACAAACAGAAAGTGTTGTAAGATTTCATTCAAAATTCAATCTCGAGAATCTGACGAATCCATGTTTCAGACCAACTTGAAGCAATAAATAATTTTGGAAAATGTTCCTATCTGAGAACATCTTAACTCAAAAATGTAGTAATGTAGACAAATGGAATTTAAGATTATATCTTTTGTTTGAAGATATCGATCAAATTTTGAATGCAATCCATACAGGGAAATTTTGTCTGCCTGACCTAGCACATGTGTAAATGATAACAAGAGAACGCAGAGTCTAATAGATCATATTTGGTATACAGTTTTAGCATCTGAAGGGTGCATCTGCATAAAATTTAAAGCAAAGGGTGAATTGTCAGTTGGCCTACTCATTCTCATGAATGTGAATACAATAATTTCATAACGTAATAATTTAAATGAAATTTCGTATGAGATCTAGTAACGAATGTTGCTGTGCAATATCAAATTTAAGTTTCAATTAATCAAAAAAAGACATGAAAAAGACTTATTTAATTTTCTTTACCACGAAGCACAAAATGCTCATGTGCGATGTTCTGAAATTAAAAATGTGATCACTCGATTTTACTGATTTGACCAAGATAGAGAATTTTTATTGGGGGAGAAAGAGGAGAAAGACCATCACCTTTATTAATGAAATAAGAGGAAAGAGGATTGTTTTTTGAAAGAATCACAAAATGAATCCCGTTTCCATAGAGACTGTTGTTTATAAATATACTTTCACAAACTTTCAAGAAAAATCTAATATCCAAATTTTTTTTGGGTATTTTAGAAAATAAAATGGGCGATTTAATATTATTCAAATAACGGGATTACTTACTTTAAGAGGAACTGCACTGGACCAATGATCACAAATGAAATTTAACCTTAGTGCTTGCATCCATGCTGTCACAAAAACAATAGTTTTAATTTACCCGGATGCTTACGTAGAGAGAGGTTAATTCCTTTTTGATTATAAAAGGTCTGAAGAAGTCGAAAGTATTTAACTTATAAATCGCGAATATTTCAATAAATACGATTTCCGTTAAACCTACTTGGAACAAACATTTTATCGCCCACCTTTTTATTGCGACAACGACAATAATAAAACGTTTTCTAATCAAAAGTTTGAAAGAAACTCTGAATAGGGCAGCATTAATTATGAAATCTCTATATTTCAAGGCTTGACCTATTCTTTCTAAACAAATTAAAAAAAAACTTGAATGAATGGTTATTAAAAAAAATTTTAACTAGAAAAGTAAAAATTTAAATTAATATCTCATATTTAAAAAAGTAATCAAAATGTATCTTCTTATTTTTTTAAATCTTTAATATTAGATCAAAATATTTCAACCTGAAAATTTAAAATTCTATTTAATATATCTTAATAGCTTCTAAAAGTAAATGCCTCTTTAGTAAGTAATTAACCTTCTCCAAATTCAAATACTTGAGAATATCATTTACAAAAGTTTAAAAGTCGGTTTAAAAATTCAGATGTGAAAATCATCATCCTTATAGCTAATTAAGAAGGGGAAAAAGTACCTAAAATAACATTTAATCTGCTACCCACATAAGTACTGAAATTCATTAGTACTATTCATTGAGTTTTTCTGAAGAACTCAGCTCTGGAAATTGTACGTAAATGCCGGATTACAAGTCGTCTAATTTAAAATTCAATGACAATGTACGATTATGGAGACTTAAAGAAATTTTTTTTCAGTTGTGCTTTTTAATATCCATGTTGATTTTTCGTTTCAAGCAACTTAACGAGTTTGCTGTATGAGAACATTATCTTTAAACCCCAAGTAATAATAATAAAAAAATATTTTTATTTTCACTTAAATAATTGTTGGTCACCTCATTAGTTAATGACAGCCAAATCTTATAAAAAGAGGACAGACTTTGCAACCTTTTTTAGTCAGCATATTAAATTACTGCTTTAATAGTAATTGGATGGCGCATTCTGAAAGAAACAGAGGAAGTATCTTTTTTTGTTTGATTTGAAATTGAAGTTAAATTTCTAAATAATAATTTGGCGTTCAAAATGCTGTTATCTATTTTTTATGTCTTGAAAAGTTCTTACATTTTGAAGGTGACGGGAAAAATCTTTAGAAATGAAAGCGTCCAATCAATGTCGGTGTAATTTGTTCTCTCACAGTAAGCGTTTTAATGCACTGCAAAATACTGCAGATGATTTCTTTTAAAATTGAATTATTTAAAAAATAAATAATATAGCATTCGTATCATTTTATATCCTAATGAAAAGGAATTATATAGCATGGATATCTGAGAATTTATCGATTCTACATTTTAGGAATGATGTCGAACTTTTGAAAAGGATTTGATTACTAGGCGATAACATTGGAGTTGAAAGGGATATTTGTGAAAATAAGCTTCCACAAGAGAAGAACATAATCAATTGTTTTAAACTGTTTAAGTAGTTATATAGGGCTGTAAATTAACTGTTAAACAATGAAGCATCTTTACTCGGGTTAAATGATAATTGTATAGACGGCAGAGAGAATGTTATTAGAATAAAGATATTCTTGAAGTAAATTGAACAAAAATTTTAAATATTTTTGCAAAAGTTTTAGATATGATAGAAAAAGCTAAAATACTATGTTTTCCATTATAATTCCCATTTCCATATTTCAGATCTTGTTAGGCCTTTATTTGGTTATATGAGCCTTCAAATAAGTGAAAATTTCTATAAAGTTTCATCCAACTGTTTCTGAATGTTGAAATCTAAGACATATATAAAGTAAAACATAATTTTGAAATTTCAATCCACAATCACTACAACGAATTGAAATCAGCAACAAATTAGGCAGAAATGTTAATTCTCGATCTGAATTTTTAAAGAACACACTTAGGAATTTTTAACTGTAAAATATAAAATTTTTTTCAAAATTATTCAAATTTGCGTCAGTATCTTGTGAAACATTTGGGAAAATTATTTATGCAAATGAATTCAGAAAGTTCCATGCAAATAGGCGCAGTTTCATAGAAGTTTTGAAATCAACCTATTGCTTCTGAATGTTTATTTCTTACTTAGTTTATGTTTAAGAATATTTCTTCTTTAGTTATATATAAAAAAATAATTTTGATTCTTTTTCTTATTTATAATTATTATTTTTCTTATTTTTGATAATGAAAGATAATCCATGGATTTTTGTCTGCTCAATAACATATAAGTCGAAATATCTTTTAGTTAATTATGATGTGATTTTAAAATTGTCGTGACATTTATTGCAGAGTTTTCTAAAAAGGAGAAAAACTAAGCCTGATGAAAAAAGAAAATTAAAAACATTATTTTAAAATGAATTGAATGTATAAAATTAATTGAAAGTTATTTTCCTTAGAAGGAACTTAAAGAAAAATATGAGAATTTTTATTGTGAAGAGGAAAACATTTTCAAATAACGATATCACATAATTTTCCTAGTCATAATAAAAGAAAATATTTCTTTGAAACATAATTGAATTTATTCAATGTTTTATAAAAAAATATTTCCTCAATTTTTTTAACTTATAAATTTGTCAGATACATTTCTAATAATGAGCTTAATGTGTTTGCCTAGAAGTTTCCAGTTATTTCTTTTGATTAAATTCGCCTACACAATAAGGTTTAAAACAATGAAGAATCCACAGTAAACTCGATAGCACATTTTAATTAGTAAAATACTGAGCGAATATCAAAGAAAAAGTTTAATAAAAAAAGGCCATTATACCTTATTGATAACAAAGTCTCAAAAAAAGTTTTCATCCGATTCTGTTAAAATTAAATTAACGTTTCAGAGATCAGTAATTCGAAACTAAAACTAAAGGGTACTTTTTTTGCTAGAAACTAAATTAATCGAAAATAATCAGCTTTGCCCTGAGTAATTTAATAACTGAATCGTAATCAATATAAAGAAAGAAATTAGATAAAAAAATAATTTCATTTATGAATAACTCAGTTTTTTCACCTTAAGAATTTCCGTAATTCAAATTGAAAAGGTTTGTTTTAATGATGAAAATGGATAAGCAGTAGCTAAAAATGAAAATAAAATAATTCGGCTTATACATACTTAATTTATTTATGAATATGGTTAGGAAAAACGAGATTAGAATATTAGTTTCATCTAGCAAATGGATAAAGCATTATTGAGCTCGTAAATAATACGAATAAATTCAGGTACACATTGCGAATAGAGGAAAATTAATATGGGTATACTTTTTCTTTATCTTGGATATCTTTTATTATCTTGACATCATCTATACGAATAGAAATTCACTTTACGCACTTGATTTCAACAATTAAAATATTTGAATTTAATTTTTTATCATTAAGAAATTTATAATTTTGTAAGAATAAAAAAAAATGATGGAATTTCAGTAAAAAGGCCGTTAAATTGGATATTTCTTTTCTTGAAATGTTTAAAAATTTCAGTTAGATCATCGTTAATCAACTTTCTTCCAAACAATAAAAATTTAACTTATAAAATATTATACATTCATCGTAAAAACCAAAATATCTGAAAAATAATTTAAATCAGAAAAAAACAATATTTAATAAGAAATGAAACTATTTAATAATTTTATTCATTTATTTTTCGTGTAACTTTAAAAGAAGTTCCATTTGTACTCAATTAATATTCATCCAAGAAACGTTAACACTTTATTGTAAAATTTATTTCCTTGTAAGTTATTGTTCCTTGGAAGTAAATTAAATATAAATTCAATACAGCTAATTTAAATATTTCTTTTGATTTTAAATCAATGTAATCAAAACATATCCGAATATTGACATAAGATGATACAATAGGTACTTCAAATATTTATATAGATTTTAGCTTAATCCAACTATTTTATAAAAACAATGAATAAAGAAGTCACAAATACATATTTCAGTGATCATTTCAAAATATGAGCAGGCATTCTCAATCAATTAGCTGTCATTTGAAGCATTGAAATTGAGTAAAAATTTGAATAAAATTGTTCGCTGCTTTGAAACCAAATTTTAAAAGTAAATTTAATTTACACAAATCCTTCAATGAAAAATAATCTATATTTTCTGTATTTTTTTATAATTTAAATCCGTATTTTTTTATGATAATTTTAACTATTGTAAAATATAGTGGGAGGTTACAAAGTTTGAAATTTGAAGTAAAATTTTTGAAATATACATTTTAAATTATTCAGTGCCTCTCAGAAAATTTTATGAGAAGAAATTAATTTTTTTCTAAAGATGCTTGAAATTGTTACTTCCAAAATCCATGATGGCAGCATGAAATGTAGGAAATATTAAATTATGGATTGGGCATCATATTTGAGATTGGAATCAACATTCTCTTGAGAATAAAGAAGGTCAACTGAGATTTCATATCGAAGGAAATACTACAGCCTGGATCAATTTAAATCAAGAAATCCCACTAAATATTTCTCCAAAATATCATTTCTGATAATAAAATCTGTCCGTTGACCCATTTCAGTGTACACATGCCCTCAAAGAAAATTCATAGTCCTATAGCACTAAGTGATATTCCTAATTTAGAAGCGAGTTATTCATGGATTTACTCTTAATCTATGTTACTCAACTTATTCCTTCATCCTAGTTGTAATATCATATATAAGGTAGCATGTACACAGTTCATGATTGCATTTTCTTTGAATGTTGTTATTCTTGTCTATCTTTCTTTTATCTTTATTGTGGCCAGACATGAAACATGAAAAATATCAAAATGACAGGGTATCCTATATCTGCAAATATATAAATGATTCTGTTTTGATCTTCATGGTACTTCGAATCATTTCCGATAATATAGTTAGTTTCCTCTGTTATCGAATTATTTCGTAAGTTTTATGATTTTCGAAATTCCTTTTCCATGTTAATACTTTCATTTTCAATAAAAATATTTTTGTTTTTTTTTATATCAATTTGGTTTGAAACAATTTCACTTATATGCGAGTGGTACGTTTATTAAGTACGTCATATTCACGACTTTGTTTATACAAATTTATAAAAATTCAATTATTCAAATTTTAATTGCAGGTACATCTTTGGATATAGGATGTACACACAGAAGCACAGAACACAGAAACAGTGGTACATAAAAACTTGCCTTTCCATTGCCAACACAATGTGTTGTGATGAAATTAAATAAGAAATATATATTAAAAAGAAAAGTACGCCAATCATTAAAAACAATTAATTAAAATTAGCGAAGTAGAAAGCTGAAATTTATGTAGTATCTACAATTAAAACTGCCCTTTTTTTAATTTTAAGAGGAATTAATGAAATTAAGATAGAATCTTAGCAAAAGGGACAAGAATAATAACATTAAAATTAATTTATAAAGATGTAGAATTATTAAAATTGAACCAATTAAAAATTATGATGTATTGCAAATTGTATGTAAAGTTTTAAAACAAGATATAATAAAAAAAATAAGTTAACTCATTTTGAACACTTTAAATATTGCCACATATAATATAAATATTCAACATTAATATAATAACATTATAGAGCTACAAAATAAATATACATTAATAAGTTACATTCTTATGATCAAAATGCATATTATTCGCTGAAGAATTCAAATTCAACGATGTTACTTTTCAAGAAAAATTAGATTTAATAATGCTCTGAACGGTCATTATCATAATTCACATTGTATATATTGAATTAAAAATTCATGATCGTATGTCGATATTTCATATGCAACATTTCAGAGAAATATTATTAAAACAAGACTTCTCTACAACTTATATCAAAATATTTTGGTTCCATAAAAGGCAGCAACTAGAAATCGAATAATGTTTTAGAAACATTAATTACATTGCATGTTATAATTCTTACAGTTATAAAACTACAGTCATAACTTCTGGCAAGATATAATTTGTAGAATGATCAATTACGTGCAATTTAATTTTTAAATTTAATGGTAAAAATGTCTCCATAATAAAGTAATAGTGTATGCTTATATTACTGCAAGGGAACGATATAAAATTATTCTTTTCTAAATATAATCTATACTTATAATAAAGCTCATTGTGTGTGTGTGTGTGTGTGTGTGTGTGTATGTGTGTGTGTGTGTGTGTGTGTGTGTGTGTGTGTGTGTGTGTGTGTGTGTGTGTATGTGTGTTGGCGGTTGGCGCTCTACAGGCCAGGTCATTTGACATACAGCTATCAAATTTGGTACACGTATACCTTAGAGGTCGGGAATGTGTACCTGGGGTCCCTTTTTTTGAAATTTTAATTATTAATTAAAAACTAACTTTCCCGTCAAAAAAAATCTTCCATTTCCCCTACCGCCAACTTTTCCGCCAAAAAAAATTTTCCATTTTCCCCACCGCCAAATGAGTAAGGCTTCAGTATTTTTTTTCTCCCAACAGTAATGAGGCTAGGGTTAATATTTGTCGGCGATTCTGTTTATTTTCTTAATGTTTTATGCATTTAAAATTAAACATTGTTAATTAATCCATATTTCAGATTCATTCTGAAGTACTTTTGAATTAAAATAACACAGAATAAAGGAAATTAAAAATGTATAATCTGCATAGCGTTACCCCAACTGGCGTAGAAAAATTCATTCCGTAATTCGATGGAAGAAAATTCACGCATGCGCATTGTTGCCATGGCAACCATTATCAACGGACGATTTAAATTATTTTTAGGTTAGTTGCATAGTTTTGTAAGTAAATTATATTTATGTTAGTTATATATATTTTTGTATATGCTTATAGTTTTTAGTACATCGTTTTTAAGTAGTTTTTTTTTAACCTGTTTTCAATGATTTAAATTATTTTTAGGTTAGTTGCATGCTTTTGTAATTAAATTGTATTTATGTTAGTTATATATTTTTTGTATATGCTTATAGTTTTAAGTACATCGTTTTTTAAGTAGTTTTTTGAAACCTGTTTTCGACCGATTATTTTAAACGATTCATTTTATTTTCTTAGTGTTTGATGCATTTAAAATGAAACATTGTTAATGAATCGATCTGTTCATATGAATCTGAGAAAATTTTGTTGACAAATTCTTGAGATATTACAGAAATTAAGAAAGATATTCTTTATTGCCCATAAAGTTTAAACGCTCAGTGACTCTATTATCAGTAATCATATTATTAAAAAAAAATGCTTTGTTTCAGTAAAAAATATTATTATATTAATTGCAAATTAATCATTTACACTTTAATTTAAAGTATAAATTCTACGAGGGGTAACAGAAAATTAGAGAGATACATATCACGTTATGACTGAAGGCCTTTATAATATTATGAGTGAATTATATGACTATCAAAATTTAAAGTTTTAAAATATTTTGCTGAAGAATCTATTAAAGTTGGAATTGCGTAAAATATTTAATGGTACGACCGGAGTTTAACCCCCTGCTTGCGCAATTTTTAGAAAATCGCCAACAACGGTCTAGCGAAATGTTCAAAAGCAAAGGAGCAGATATTCAATTATAGAGCATAATAAAGATTGCCAGATTTGGCGCGTTATCGCAACTTGGCGAAGAAGGGGGTTAAACTCCGGTTCAGCCTATTTAATTATTAAAATTTAAACGAACATTAAGATTGGCGAACCGGCTGGTCGCCAAAGGCGGCTAGTATTACATATATGAAAATTAAAGGATTTCTGTTTACATATTCTGCAAATTTACCGACACAAATTTACAGTAACAATCGATTCCGTTTAGTTCGTTTCCCATACATTTCGGAATGACTACTATTTTAATTTGCACACTTTTAATGAAACACTTATAAATTACACATGAAAAAACATGTTCAAAAATCGTCAATTAGTCAACAGATTTGGAAATATGTCCAGGATTCTAAAACTAGAAACAACTATTAGTAATTGCATGATAACATTAATTTTCTCCTTTTGGATACATTTTATGTTTGGATATATTTTTGGTGAATGTAATAAATTTCAACTACGTACAAAAGTACAAACTGATGTCATAAACTAGTTTAAAAAAATCTGTACAAATAATATTTCGAGTTTGTTAAAAAAAAATTATTTATTCTTTATAATCTTATTTCTTTTTGATTATAATAACAAATTACCTACAGAAAAAGTCACATATAAGGCAGAATGATTACTGTCCTACATAGAACGATATATAATAATAAGAAAAGAAATTTCTGGCTCAAAAAAATAATATCATAATAAATTATTAAGCCTATTTAAAAAATCCGATAGTGAAAGAAGAAGAATAAAAATATTCAAGTAAGAGAAATGTTAAGCAATATAAATAGGTACTAGACAATAAATTCCTCTTATAATTAAATCTTTATTTGCTCTCCACTATAATTTATCATGGCTAATGCCTAACAGATAATCGAAACAATGACTTGTCAATAGGAAGTACCAATTGATTGATAAAACAAAAAAAAGGAAGGAGAAGAAGATATCGTGCATGGAGTACAAAAGGAAGATCTTTTCAGGAACACGATAGTGAAAGAAGGGAGACAAAATGAATTGCCTCCTCACTGCTGCTGACAAGTAATCTCGATAAATTGATCAGTTGCAAATGAAAGGACAGATTAGGCAATTGTGATCGCAGACAATCCGATGCTTCGATTTGTGCTGCACAGAGAATATTCACCAGTGAACAACTGATGAACATCATATAGACTTTCTAGATAAAATGCTTCTGGAAATCTTCAGCAGAATCTGCAATTCCTTCATAAAATTAAAAAAAAAATGCTTATTATTACTAATACAATAGTCTTTTAGTGAGACCAATCCTGATTCTGCATTTCTTGCATTATTTTTCTTGTACTGTGGTTTGCTCTTAATGCAAAGTATAAAATGTAAAATGTAATTTTAGAAATGATTTTTTTAATAGTTTACTTTGTCTTTTTGGATTGAACCAGTGGGAATTTATTTGGAATGATAAATTTAAGAGCACACTTTGAAGAACTACATTTCCACAATAAAAAAAAAAGCACACAAACATTTCAGATCCCATCATATTCACTTCAATTTTGATCTATAAACAATCTTAACATTTCTATTTTCCTTTTAATTTGCAGTATGTACAAAAGCAAAGTAAGCTCCATTCAAATGGTTAACTAATTAGATTAATCTAATTACTTTGTGTAAATGTGTAGGAAATATATAAAAGAAGTTAAAAATCGCATTTGAGGTTTAACATTTTGCTTCTTTCATTCATTTGTTTAAAAGTTATTTGCAATTGTCCTCTCTGTTGGCTATAAATGATCCAGATGTATCGTCAAGTTATTTTTTACGTTGATACTGAAGTTCATGACACTGCATCATAGTGGAATAATATTTTTGGAGGGAGGGGGAGATACAGGAGGAATTGTTCAAACTTACAATAGGAATTATCACCAATATAATAGGAACCCTTTATTAAATCTGTTTAAGCAACATCTTTTATAATGCACTTGTCATTAAAAAAATCTATATAATTCAGAAAATTACATCTACTTATATATTTGCATATTATGTATTTGTCATTTATTTAGCTCAGCTATTAGTCTCAAGAAATAAATAAAATTGCTTAAAATTAAATATAGCAGCATATTCTGCCATTTAGTTTAAAACTTTCTTTAAATGGTTTCATAAAGATTATTTTTAGAAGAAATTCAATCATTCAAAGTTGATAGCACATCATTTTTTTATTTGATAACAGTGTTTTATAATTTTATATTTCCTAAATCTATTTACTGCAAGCGCATAGCTTCATTGCTTTACAAGAGTATGCATACAAAAGAAGATTGAAAATCCATCATGAAAATTGAATAATTCTAAAAATGATAGTTGGAAACAGTGAATACCAAAATGTCTTAAATATTGAAAGGATTTCCGACATAATAAAAATTCTATCTGTTAGAGAAATGCACAAATAGAATTCCTTATTTATTGTAAAATACGATAAAGCTATTAGCCATTAATAACATTCGTCTTAGATATACGAAAGAGAGCCTTAACATTTCGAATTTCATAGAGTGAGTCAGATTCTCTCTTGCAGTATTACAGTAATATTTGTTATTTATTCACCTTATTTGCTTGGATTTGCTATGAAAGTTTTTTTATATAATGTTGACTACGAATAAAAATAAAATTTCAGAAGATACGAAGTTTACAAGAAGCTACTATGCAATCTTGAAACTATTATTTATTTGTCGTAATATAAAAAATAGCTATTATGCTTTTGACTGAAAATATGTTGAAAAAGAAATTCCAAGTTTATTTCTTTATTTGAATTGGTAATATAAATCATGCATATCTATTTATGGGATACAAATATAGGAGATTCAATTTATTATAAAAGGATGGAATACATTTTAAATGTATTCATTTATATATAAAAGATTGAAGAGGGCAGAAATTCAGAAAAATGTTAATAATTTTTAATGCATTAATTGCACATACAAGAATCTAAAGCATTGCGAAATATTTCTTTCATATTAAAGGAATTTCAAATTTTCTATTGAATTTGCTATGTACTGGAAAAATCGTTTCAATTTAATATGATAATGTAACTAACGAAATTTAAATGGTTGTAAAATTTTAAGTACTTAAATTATTTTATAAAAGCAATGAGATCATTTTTAACTAAATAAGAGTTAAAAGAGTAAATAAAAAAATTGGCATTACAATCAGCAATGCTTTATTATACTATCTAAATTTGTAGAATGCTATGTAAAATAATTAATTATATTAATAATCCTATGTAAAACAATAATTTCTGTTAATAATTCTATGTAATATAATCATTTCTAGTACTAATGCTATGCAAAATAATC
The DNA here is from genome assembly GCF_947563725.1 of Argiope bruennichi. Classification (NCBI taxonomy): domain Eukaryota; kingdom Metazoa; phylum Arthropoda; class Arachnida; order Araneae; family Araneidae; genus Argiope; species Argiope bruennichi. The sequence goes on along the minus strand of NC_079154.1, from coordinate 122,585,410 downwards.
TTTTCTAGTAGTAATGATATGTAAAATAATCTTTATATTGACTTTGCAGTCAACAGATACTTTATTATCATAGCTAAAGTTGTATTAATGCTATGTAATATAATTATTTCTAGTACTAATGTTATGTAAAATAATCATTTCTAGTAGTGATGTTGTATAAAATAATCAATTCTAATTTTGAAATTGAAAAAGGCAATGCAAATTTGGCTAAATAAACTTTTTCCGAATCCTGTGCCTCTCATTTCTGTAATAACAGTCCCCAAAACGTGAGCATAATTTCATATTTCATATTAATGTAATTAAAATGCTGGTATTTACAATGACTGATATTAAAATCTGTAATTATATGACGATTTTTTCACTTTTTATTGATGAATAATAATCCGAGGAAGAGAAAACAAACATGCTCCTCGTATGGTATGCTATAACAACCTCCTACTATAGATTTATTTGATTCAAAATTCGAAACATTCATCTAGTTTCGGCACTTAAAATTCCATTATACATTTTGTCTTGAAAAGTCTTTCCGTTCTCTCTCTCATGCAAAAAAGCAGACATAATTACTAAAAAAAAAATTTTCTAGATTTAATTAAATTAAGAAATATCCAGATTTCTCTATTTAGAAATACCGGCGCATTATAATGCTTTAGATTCTATTCATTTGCGTTTGTATTAATTTTAAAATTTGATTTTAAATATAATATTGATAACACTAACACAAAAATACATTTTAATACTACTCTACCTCGCATATCTATAAATCCAGTAACAGAAACAGTAAAAGTATTGTTAAAAATATTTTTTTTAAAATTATTTTTAAAAAATTGTTTGAAATAATGTTTCACTATTACTAATTTTTTATTTTAATCTTAAAAAGACGAAGAATTGGTATTTAGCTTATTAAAATGCTGCAAATTCATTAAGAACGTCGGTATTTCCAGTATTTTAAACTGAAAATTCTTATTAAATTTAAAAAAAAAAAAAACTTCATTTGCAAGGATCTACAGTCTAAGAAGACATTATGTGCCAAATTTTGAAGCTGCATTTCAGCATTTTGAATGATTTTTGATTATATATATGTGGTATAGATGTTTGGGGAAATATAAAAAGCTAATACACATTATCACGATAAAATAATATTAATTGAGGTTATTATTCTTTAAGAACTTTGCCACTTTATAGATATATACTTCCTATAAAATATTTACTAGCAAGTGCGCTGGAATTAACGTTGAAAATAAAACAATTTGAGTCATACCAGAACTGATTCTAATCCAACTAATGCGAATTCTATGAATTTTAGAGTGCATATTTATCACTAACTATCCATTTAATTTAGCTGTTCAATTTGTATTTACTTTGTACTGCAATGTATAACTGAAAAATAATGCAGTGAAGATTTAAATATAAAATACAATTAAAATTAAATTAAATTAAACACATCACTTTTTAAAATCAGCATTTAAAAAATTTTTTATCTTTATGTTTTTTGTTTAGAAAAAAAATGTTACATGGAACTTGCTTTTTGCTTGCATGCTTTAGGAACTTGCTTGCATGCTTTTTTAAAGTAGGGATCAATAAATATCATTTATTATTACCATTATTCATTTATTTATTACCATTATTTGTTTGACACAACCTGAATCACGTACTTTATTATATTAAAAAAAATAATGGTTAAGTTGATGAAAAATATTTTTTTTTCTTTTGCCCTATAATATTTTGGCAATATTACAAGACGTCTTCTTTCTTGTCTTGTGATGCCTGAAAAAGAATTAATAAATTACCTAATTCTTCTAAAAATGAATTCCTTTTGTCATTTTGTTTTCAATTCACTTGATATTTATAATACATCGATATTAAATTCGTTTCGAACAAAACTGTTAGAAGAACTATTATAAAATATAATTTTAAGATAACGATTTGTTTTTGTTTTATAAGTGTACGAATTCAAAACTTCGTCAAGAGTATCCATAGATCTGGTTTTTGTATTTAGTTTAATCTAATTTTGTATGTATTCATGATAAATCCATTAGTCGTGATTCATAGAATAAATAGGAATGACATTCTTGTATTTTTTGATAACGCAATTAATAGTACTTGTATCATCTATATAGTAAAAGTTTGAATTACTTATTTCTTTATTTGATAAATAATTTCTGGTTAAATATCCTTGTATCATCTAAATTTAAAATAAGTATAAGATCATTTATAGCTCATATGCCTTGTTTTCGATGCGGTTCTTTTTTAACATAAATACTAGTCTTAAAAACAGATGAAATCTCACTATCATACCATTTCAATTCCATATTTGGGAGGTTTATTTGACATATAAAATTCAATGGTTCTGAAAAACCTTTTTTCTTCTGCATCATTCTCATATAAATAAAATTGTTTTGATAATTTATAACCATTTTTTATAAATTTCCCGAATAAAATAAAAAATACATGCTTGGTTTTTTTTCTTGATGAATTGATCAATAATTCAAGAGAATACTTTACATTAACTTATTTTCATCTTTTCTAATTAAATTAGTAATATACAAAGAAGTTAATTCAAGAAAAGGCCTTCTCGCATTGCATTGATCCAAACCATATATTAAAACAATTTGAAAAAAATATATGTAAAATATATATTAAAAAAGACTCTTTTTAGAGAAATAACCTAATATTTTCATTAAGTCGCGAGATATCCAAAATATATCATGATACTTTAACTTTTCACAAGCAACTGAAAAGCATCTTGGATTAACTAGACGAGAAAATATTAACTAACTTAACAATCTTTATAGCTGGATGTTACCATATAAAGCCACAACACGCACACTTACATTAACAATTTTTTTATATGCTTACGTATTAAAATAGAAGAAAAGTCTAACATATTCCTTCATATCTTAGTGATTCCGTGCTTTCACTTCTGATGAGGTATCGATTCGTGTGGGAAGAATGCAGCGACGCGCAGGAACGAAAATGAAAAGAAACAAAATATGAATTAATCACGACCAGGGAAAAACATGTGAAGGAATCTACCCTTTTGCAGAAACGATGAGTTATTTCTCTCTTCTTCTCCAATCCTCCAAATACTCATCTCGTAATCTATCGCCCGAATTGCGGATAACAATTGTGATTTGGGTTGGGGGAGGGGGTTCTCTCGCCATGTGCTGCAGATGAGAGAACAGAAACATGAATGGTAGAAGGGATCGGCTGCATATTGAGAGATATCTTCAAGTGGCTTTTTCATCTGGAAGTTTGGAACATTTCGATATTTGTATTTTCCGACATATAGCCTAGTAAGTACATTGAGCCAACTCAGCATCTTAAGAATATAAGATTTACTTATAGAAGCATCTTACTCAGCATATAGAGTTCAGCTTATAGATGCATATACTCAGCATCTTAAGGATATTATTTATTTATAGAAGCATCTTACTCAGCATCTTAAGGATGTACGATTTACTTATAGAAGATATTACTTAGCATCTTAAGGATATATGATTACCTTATAGAAACATCTTTCTCAGCCTATAGAGCTCAGCTTATAGAAGCGTATACTCAGCATTTTAAGGATATATGATTTACTTATAGAAGCATCTTGCTCAGCATATAGAGCTGAGCTTATAGATGTATATACTAAGCATCTTAAGGATATTATTTATTTATAGAAGCATCTTACTCAGCATGTAGATCTCAGTTTACAGAAGCATCTTACTCAGCATATCGATCTCAGCTTATAGAAGCATATACTCAGAACATTAAGAATATATCATTCACTGAATTTTCTTTTATTCGCAGAATTATTAATCTGTTTTATTTAACACAACACACAGTCTATTAAACACAATTTAAAATAGTTTGAACCGAATTTATTAAATTGTGTCCTATTTTACTGTTTTGAACTGATATGGTTTTAACTTTTGCTTGCGTAGCATGGTCAGCAACTTTGCTACTGCGGATGAAAAAATCCAAATAAAACAAAGCCAAATTTTTTCGCTATCATTTTTTATTTTTAATTCGTTATTAACTAATTGGTTAATTAACTAATTATCCCGGATAAAAATATATTTTGTTATTTTAATCTATTTTTGATGACTATTCATTTATCACCACAATAATTAGTCGTAATGAAAAAAAAAAACTATGTAAAAATTATAATGCGATAAAACCAGAATAAAAATACTGGAAGTTAATCTGGCTTGTGTATCTAGTAAATATTATAACTAATAGAGTTTTAAACTCTTAATCGTAACTGTTGTCTGAATTATTGCACAAACAAGCAATGCACATAAAGAGCTAATCATAATAAAGTCATGAGCACATTAAGAAAAAGAAATTTCAAATGAATCTTACTCATCTGCATAATTACTCAACTACATTACTTACTCACATCTTACATCATGATTACATCATACATTACTTACTCACATCATACATCATACATTACTTACTCACATCATACATAATACATTACTTACTCACATCATACATCATACATTATTTACTCACATCATACATCATACTTACATCATGCATTACTTACTCAGCTACATAATTTAATAATCACTAATTATTAAACTATGTAGCTTACATTTTTAAGTAATTATGTAGCGTTGCGTAATTATCAATCATGCGTTTGTTAATTTCAAGCAGATTATTTAGTTAGAAATATCAGATAAATTAATACTTCTTAAGTAAATCTCTGGAATTTCAGATTGGTGAATATTTCATTTCTTCCTGCTTTATAACAAATATATTATATTTATTATATTATAAAATAATTTATTTTTTACTTTTGATTACTTGAATTTTATCAACTCTTTCGAACAAAAATTTAATATTTGCATCGTAGGTGGAAATAATTGCTGAATCAACGGCCTCTTTTAGATATAAATATTCAATAAATATGAAGTATTTTTTAATATCAAACATGAATATACACCTACATAAAAATTGATGATAAGTGTCTGTGACTATAATGTACAATTTTAATTGTTACAGAATTGTTTTATCTGCTCGAAGACTGATATTGAATGTTTAATTCAGAAACGAAATCATGTTTCTAGGTTTATGCTTCATTTAAGCCACAACCAATGTTAGAATAATTTACTCAAAATAAAATCCAAACAATACTAGTCCATGCATAAACTGTGAAGTTAAACAAAAAAGACATTTACTTTTTTTTACGTAAAGGAAAAGTGTTCTATACTTATTAAAAAAATAAGTATTTCTCTTAAATTAATTCTTAATTAATTTACAAAGATTGAAAAAACTTTACTCAGTTTGATAAGTTTAAACTAAGCAATCTACCCTCCATATGAATTGTGGTCATATAGACAGAAAAAAATGCATTTCCCTATACTTAAGTAGAAATTAATTATACATTACTCTGTTTTATAGCAATTATCGATCTGCCATTTTTGAGTCTTCCTATAATATTAACATTTCTTTTTATTTCCTCCATCTTATAAAGCGAGAAAAGTTTTTAATGTTTCATTTTACCCTGTATAATAACTTAATCATGAAGAATTAAAAATCTTCAACCACTGTAAATTTCCCCCATAAATAGCTTTCATTTCATGCTTTAACTTTCATGCAACTTTTTAATTAATTTCTAATCTCACGAGCGTCGACAGGTATTTAAAGCAATAACAGAAATTCGTGACTTAACTCTTTCACTTCCAAAGTACACATCACTTGACAAACCAACCGAAAAAGATTTTTTTGTGTGTGTGTGTCGCCTTAACCCGAGCTTCTATAATTCTCGAGTTGTCACGAAATCGGATTGTGGGTGCCCGCATTGTACAGGAATTAGTCGTCTGACTAATTACTTACCCCTGGTTAAACCCTCCACCAGCGCGATGCTCGAAGATGAAGTAAAAAGAATCATAGAGTTTATACGCAGAGCTAACCCTCTCCTCTCCAAGCTGCACCGAAGAATGATAGCAATGTGGCCCAGCATTGTAAGCATAATCCCTGAGTTAATCCTCTTAGACTTGGATTCTCAATAAAACTTTCCTCTAATTGTGCCAGTGGGAACGCAAAAGCTGGTTTGTAAGGGCGAAAGGGGATTTTTGGAAATGGATACGTAGTTTAGGAGGGCGTCTGTGCGGCTTAACTACTTCGAACGTCACTGGTTATTATTATTCGAATCGTCAAAAGAAATTCTGTAGGACGCGTCTTGATTTTTATGAGACGAAGGGAACATTTCAGTGAAAAGGAAGGCTGTACTAACTCCGTTATTATGGGAAAGGCCTGACGAATTTAATTTCTATGTGAAATACAAAAGATATTTAAGAAAGTTTTGAAGAGCTTCACAGTATGGCTGTGACATCTTTTTGATAATTTTATGTGATCTAAAGATTTGTTCAGAATACAAGATATTTTATTTTATTGCTTATGATTTTGTGTTACTTATTTACAACACATTTGGTGGGAATAATATAGAGATTTCTTGCATTGACAAGTGTGGCTTTTAACATGTACGCAGTCAACTATCACTCATCATACTCGAACAATCTAAATAAGAAATGAAATATCCTTTGATATAGCATAGAAAAAGTCAACTAAATAAATTGATGGTTGTTTACAATTAGATTGTATGTGAGGTGAATCATGCATCAGTCAAGTGTTAAAAACGCCATATATATTTTATCAGTCATTAGAAGTGAATAGAGACATATAGCAAAATTGCCGATACAATATCAATATATTTATTTTAATTTGTTGAAAAAATTAAAATTAAAATATCAAATCAAGGAAATTTTTTTAGAAAGTTAAATTAAATCACATAGAAGGAGATATATTTTTAAATCATATTTGTATTGATCATGGGATATTTAGGACTTGCCAGCATTTATTCTTTGGCAGGGAATTGCTTTGTCAGAGTGGAGCTTCAGAAAGAACTATGGGCCATATAATTAAAGAATGCTATACATAAGATAATTTGAGAGGTGACTGGCCATTTGGCTGGCAATGACAGAATTTAAAAAAGAACCTGATTTGGTATCTCATGGTAAAAAAATCGTGTATCGATATTATTGCTCAACTTTTACCAATTGGAACTGGGTGACTTTACTGCATAGTAATTTTCCTTTTGTATAACTTCATTGTCTTACTATTATTGTGAATTTTATAACTTTACTGTATACCTATTATTGTACTGTAACAATTATTGTTGTATTATTAGGATTTCGTTACGATTGTTGTTATATTTGTTCAATAATTTATAGCAGAAGCAATAAAACTTTTATATTCAATATGTTGATATTGTTAAGTGGATGTTCCTCTGCTAGAGACATTTCTTGTGATCTCTTAGAAAGATTTGGAGTGAGTTTTGGTTCTCGATTTTCGGTATCGGTAAGTTTCGCTTGTGTCTTTTAGTTAGGTAGTTTTCGTAGCGGCATCTTTTAATATCCCCGATTAACCTTTGGTTTGGTCGGAGTTTGTTTATTCTTATCCTTACATTTCTTCTTTCTTAAAATGATTTCATAACACTAATGGAGGCAAGATATGTTTATAATTACATGAATTCATTTTTCTTAAAAAATCTGATTATAATGATACTATATTTAACAGATTTAGATCACGCAAAGCTTTGAATCAAAATCTAGTTTACAATGCAGCACTATATATTTTGTATTAATATAAATATATTTTATTTGTAGAACTAAATACTTTATTTTTTTTTAAATTAGTTTCTACTGATTAAGGTACAGAAAAATAAGTCATTTCATAACAAATTATTTTATTTAAAACACTTATTTAATTACTTCAATTAATTTTCGAAATGAAGTTAATTTTTTCAATGACAAAATCTTTTTATGTAATATTTCATAATATTAATTTAAATTTTTAAAAATGATAATGGCAATTTTATAAAATTTAAAATAAATCGAAATTCTAAAAATTTATAGCCATTTGATAAATTTCTTATTAAAACGATTCGTATGCAAGTAGAAATATAACAGAAAATACAAATTTATTTGCTGAAAGATTAAAATTCTTAAATGGGAATAAACAGATGATAAAAATAAGATAGCTTCCAATGAGAAATTAAAATAATGAGAAAAATAAGAAAGTTCTGATTATATAAAAGCTTAAATGTCTTTTCTTATTTTAGCATTAAAATACCTATATTTAGAATATGTAGTGGGATTTCTTAAATCAGAATCTAATGATTCTTGCATATTAAAAGACAAATTATTATACTGACCACTTTTGGAGATCAGATGATTTGCTAGGAAATAAAATTATAATAAAATATTAGACAAAACCAAAATTGCACGTTACTTTCTATTGTACTTTAACTTCATCTCTTTATTCAGCACATAAACTACGTATGAAATAAATTGTAACTTTCTTACTTAACTTTCGACATTATGAGAAGATAATTTAATATTTGACGACAGCGTGAAAATGTTTTCGAATTAATTTCAAAAACGAAGAAAAAATTTTTTTTTGCAAATATTCCTTATATATGATTTTTAAAAATTGTCTCAGAGAAGTGAATACTGAATAAATTGATATCATAAAGAATTTATTTTTAATTTTAAAAAGTGTCAAAATCAATATTGCATTATAGCATTTCCGGTAGTATTCCAAAAAATGCATTACATAATTTTTAGTTAATCAAAATTATATCTAAAATTTTAAAAGAAATTACTCAAAAGTGTACTTTCTACTCAACAAAGATATGTGTAAGTAATTTGACAACATTAAGATGATAATATCGTGATTTGTAGACAGATAAAATGCACCAATTATCTTCTATTAATAGAAGAGATTGAAAACTCTTTCTGTATAAATGATAAAACAACTGTTTTAAAGTGTATGTGTTTGGCTACTATCTTAACTTTAATAAGATTTCTAATATAATAAAATTCAGATTTAAGATTTTTTTGGAAATCTTCCTTTTTTTTGAGAGATGTACATATCGAAACATTAAGATGATATTTTAATCCATTTCACTTTTAAATATATTTCATTTTTCTACCACTATTAAATGTATAAAAGATGCCTAACAACACTACATCTGCTTTGTAAAATAAATTTTAGTCGAATTTATAGAACAAATCATATCTGACAAGCCACTGACTATTTAATAGGACAAGAAGCTAATACTACAAGAAACAGAAAAGATATTTTTGACATTTCGGAAACACAAAGATTTAGACATTCCGCATCTATCTATTTTAAAATGAATAGTAATCCTCTTGGCTGTCGAAATTCAGAAAACACCAGCGGGTATAAGAGGATTAGATGTCTGAATCGTCTACACTGAAACCTGAAATATCTTGTTGGAAGTTCTCGAAGGGTTGGTCAAAGAAATTTTCGAAATAGAATAAAGAACTCTGAATTGTATAAATTCGAATTCGTGATCTTTTGAAATTCAGTTCACTTACTTTATGGTATGAGAACAATGCCAAGAACAATGCCCAATATCAGTGCTGCAAAACATGATATTTTATGTGTTAACCCTAATGATGTTCAGATAGCTAATTTATAAGTTGTTTGAATGAAGAATGAACTCCCATTAAAAAATGAGTTGATATTTCCAAAAGTTTAACATTTTATGTTGCTTGAATTCATAAATGCATTGCAAAAAAATTATAAAACCCCAGATTCTACACTGACAAACCATAAGTCACATTAAATTTAATATTTTTCCATACTATCTTTTTAAACAAGAAAAATCTATTTTCTACTATTAAAACAGAAAGCGTTTAAGTTTATTATTATAGTTTGAATTTTCAATTTAAGTTTTCAAGTTTCGAATGTTCTAATTTTAAGTCAATCAACGGCCTTCTCGAGAAATATTGATTAACGAAGCTTCCATGAGGGTAACCATTTAAACAAGTTAAAATTGTCTAAAACTGAAACACTGAATTACATACAGTTCTATACATACAGAAAACAAAATCTAAGAATCCTAAAATAAAAATTAATTTTTTTTCCATCATGTCAAGGAAGATATATTAAATGATAAAATTAAGAAGAAATCTGAAAACTCTAAACCAAATTTCTGATTCAAAATCAATTCATAATTTACAAGTTCATTAAATACGTGAAAAATGTACTTATAAAAATGAAAATGTATCGTCCACTTCAAACTTTAAACTGCTAAACTTATGTATTGTTATTTCAAGCTATTTAATGACGAATAATTTCACATTTTATGAATATACAATTTTTTTGAAAGACATATAATTTTTCATTTTAAGAATAGTAATACATTTTTCACACTGTCATCAATACCTATACTCTCATGAAACATTCGATAACATATAGGTAGAATGAAATATCCAAATCGGAAGATTGATATAGCATTCAATAACTATCAGTGATTCTTAATACTTCATTCAAATATGATTATTTATCTATATTTTTGGAAAATGTTCTAAATGTCTAAATTTTATTCAAGCGTAACTTTGAATTTGTCTGCTTATTATATAGAAAATATATTAAGGGGACTCTATTAGACACTATTGGGAATAATACAGTTAAGGTTATGAAATTGTTTATATATTTGTATTAATATATAAATACGTCAAATTACTTAAAAAACATTTTAAAACAAAATATATTATTTTTAAATAAATTAAAAAACACATATCGTTTTAAAAAATTCAAAATATTCCAAGAAATTAAATTCTTATTTTTTTTTCTTGTTACCTAATGTACATTTATTTGGAACTAAACTAAATACAATTTTTCAATTACAATTAAATGCTAATTTTTTTAGAAGTATTTTTTATGCACACTTACTGAATTTTAATAGATTTTTCTTAATTAAACTAAAATTGACTTCAAACTAGCTATAAAAACACGAAACATAAAATGTATACTATATTTTTCTTTTAATGCTCTGCCCGAAATATTTATTATCACTTTCATTCATTTTCGTCAAAATTTAAGATACCAGTATCATTTTAAAGATATTTAAATTTACAGCATCATTTTGAAAAAAGTCATTAAGATGTGCATTGTTCCCTCTTAACTCTTCAAATATTTATTATATTTAACAATACATTTTATTACATTATTCTAGTTGAATATAAACCTATAGTATGGTGATGAAACCATAAAAATAAAATTGCACATTTTCGTCCATTTTTGCTTAATTTGAATTCCATTGTCCCCTTAAAAACGATGGTTTAAAATAAATCAGAAGTAAATTTACCATGAAAAAATATACATTAGAGTGCACATGGATTTTAAAATCGATTTTTTTTTCTCTCTGTTTGCAAAGCGCTTTAATAAACTTAGTGTCTAACATCTACATCGAATGATAAATAATGATGACTACTTTCTGTCTGTTAATGGCACACAGTAAATATTTTGAATCTTCCTAGTTGACAGGCAAATATTTATTTATAATTAGTTAGTGCTAGTTAAAATAATCAGCACTTGAGTTTTCAGCGCGTCGGTGAAAACGAGATTAACTGAAATATAGTTAAAGTTTGTTTAAGTGAATTTCATCAAGTGTTGTTTGATTAAGTTTAAATTTTAAATTGGCTTTAGAGGTGTTTATTAAATTTTAGTAAAAGAATTAATTCGTGTTTGTATTAACAAAGCTTTAGACTCTCTGGGCTAATAATTCGTTGGCTCTAATTATACAATTATATATTAATTCTTTAAAGCCGTTAAAGAATTAAAATAATGATACCTTCTATTATATGATCGTTCGAAAACTGTATGCAAACACTGCGGTACTTCCCACATATAAGGAATAAAACGGAAATGCATCATGTAAGCGCAGTCTTAAAATTGCCCTGTAAATATGTATTGCATAAATGGATATGTGTCTGCACAAATATAGTAGCGGCCAAAGAAAATTTATACTTAGATTTTTCCATATTTATATATCAGATTGATGCAATCACTTAAAACAGCAGAAATAATAACAGAAATAAATAATATAATCATTCGTTTCTTTTCCTAACTAATTAAAATTTCTTTCTTTGCAATATGAAATTTTATCAATATAAAATTAGTAAAAACATATAAAGGGTGTACTTTTATTGCCTGATAACGTATATAAAGTCAACAATTCTCTGCAGATATAATGGGTCTGATACTAAATGCTTCCGAGGGCTGTAAAATATCTGAATTCTTCATTAACTTTTCTATGTAGTATGAGACATAACAAATTTACGTTTTTAAAGTTCGATTCTGTACCTTTTAACTTTTTATATCCTGATGCTAAGAGTGACATTTAAACCATGCAATATGTTCGTAATATAATTATTTTTATGTCATTCAAAAGAATGCTAAGAACATAGTTCCAACAGCAAATAATAAATAATAACTAAAAGTATAAATAAAAAAATCTTTAATAACAATAATTAAATCATTCTAATTAATTTAAAACGTGTTTCCTCTCTTTTAAGTTATTTCTGAAATGTATTTAATGATATAAAAATAAAATTAAAACATTGATGATAAAAATAATTCTGCAAATAAGGAATTAAATATTAAATATTTATTTAAGCGGAATAACAAGAAAATCATAAATTTTGTCTGACTAAAAATTTTTTAGTTAAAATCCACCCCACCCCAAAAAAAATAGAGAGGAAAATGGTGATATGACTAGATGCATGTCTATTCTCATTAGATTGTCTTTTATTTTAGGGTTGTTGAATTATATTGGACACTGGGCTCATAAAAATTTTCAAACTATGTTTTTATAAGGAGCATTTACCTTTATATATCGTATTGCAGATTATAAAATAAAGAAAATTCAAGAAAGATTCTACCCCATTTAATACAACTATGAACCATATGCAATACGCATTTTTTGTGGGGTTCTGCAAATTGAAAAATCGATTATGCATCCCCTTCTATATCGCCTTTATTTTTTAGTCTGTATCTATTACGATAGCTTTGCAAAGAAAGTATTTCATACAGAATAATTTCTTAAAGTACTTTAAATAAATCTTTCATGTCCTATTTAAAGTTAGAAATGCACCCTTAATGGAGTTTATTGGAATTTTAAATATGCGCGATTTGCATTATGGTAGTATTCCATCATGTACAAACTTTATGAAAGACAAAGTATGCATGCCTAGTAAATAAAAAGAAATATTTGTTTTATGCAAGTAGTTGTTATTTTTTTCTTAACAAAATTATATGAAAAATTAGAATAAAGTTAATAAAAAAAGAATAATGCCATATAAATTAAAACGACAGTTGATTCATATTAATTTATATGATTCATATTATCTTCAAATTCTAATAGAAATAATTGTTAAATATAATTTTATTTTATTATTAATTATATGATATGCCCTCTTCTAGTATAATAATATACCTATGTAAGGTCTATGGTAGTTAATTACTATACTAAAAGACACATATAATTCTAATTGAAAAAATCCTTAAATGATCTAAAAAATTATATTTTGTGTTATTTCGGTCAATAAATTCAACCATAAAAAATACAGATTCAGTATCTTTATATAATCCCTAATCCTGTCAGTAATGTCAGCCATATTGATGCAATAAATGGATTTTGGTTGTTTGATCTAAATAATAAAATTCATTCAAAACTCGATTAATTATGGTTAGAGAAAAGATAAACTTTCTAGTTTAAAATATGTCTGTCAATACCCTTTTACTACATATATATGTGTATGTATGTAATGATATTTAAAAATATAATTTAAACTTAATTAATTTCCTAACTTTCAGTTTAATTTAGCTCTATTAACTTCATTCTAAAATATTCCGTTATTTCCTGATCCCATTCCACTTTTTCTATTTCATTAATGCAACAAAAACTTTGTAAAAATGCTTTAGTCAGCGGTTCCTACACTCCGAGTGAAGGAATAAAATACTTTCCAGCTAAGTACATTTTTTTAAAAGATACCTATGATTCTCTACTAAATTTTCACCAGCTTGTCCTATATATATATATATATATATATAATTCACTGTTTTAAGCTTAAGAAGACAGACCCCTTTCATTATTTGTTTATTTAACATACAAAATTAAGAAACGAAGTATCTGTGCTGCCACAGACAAATTGGAATCAGAAGCTGAATTACCTTCCCCGATTTATTTAATTACATTATAAAGCCATTGAGCATTGATGCCTTAAGATAAGTTGATATTTATACAATAAACAAAACAAATATTAGATTGTGAAATAATATTGCATTAAAGTATCATAATTTGATTTTTAGATATCTTTAATGAAGTTATTATTTTCAAGAAATTATAAAAAAAGAGCTTAATTTAAATTAATTTTAACTAGAATTCTCAGTTAACCAACTGGTCACCAAAGAAAAAATGAGTGCTGTTTACAGTGCAGTTAAGGGTTTTTGAAGCATAGAAATATTCCTTAAGTCCTAAAAAATAGCTTTTGTGATAATTAATCGGACAAATTAATCATTTTTATTGTTTAGAAATTAGCTTATTTCGGGTAAGATGCATATGCATATAATGAGTAGTTTTTAAATAAAAAAAAAAATACTATAAAATAATTATATGCATAATGGCCATACTATGATTTTTGTACTGTTGTAAATTGTTCATCTTTACCATCAAAATCATCGCTGGCACTTTATCCCTGCTCCTGACATCAACTATTCTCCTGTTCTCCGTTGCTATTATATCGCCATCTGGCAGTGGCTTGCCATAAAAGTATTGAACCACAATTTTTTTTTTTTTTTTAGTGGAACCACGAATTATTTAAAAAAAAACGGTTTTGTTTAAAGGCAATTGTCTACTGCATCAGTTGCAAAAGAATCGATACGAAAAAATTCTGGAATTAGAGCAATATAATTTCATTATCCACAAAATCAAAGATTGTGATAGCAATATAATTGGATATTCAAATTTTGATAATATTTTTTCTGCTTAATTAAAATATTTATTTGCCAGTTAGTATGTCATTCAACTGGCAAATGTGTCTGTTTAATCTAATCCTTTATTCAATAAATATACATTTCGCGATCATAAGATTTATGATAACTTCTGTGGAATCTTATGATAAATCATGAATTTCCATGTGCATGCCATTTTGTTTTTAACAGATAAGAATGTAAAATATATTTTCTTTTAGTTCAAGTGTTCAAGTGTTTAGTTTAGTTTATGCAAATTCAAGTGTTTTATTATTTGAAAGAGATTAAAGAAGGAACAGTTTGTTTATGTACAATCTTAAAGGAAACAAACTAAACACGCAACTAAAGGGAAATGATGTGAAAATAAAGCATTCCAAATTACTGAACTAATTTCAGCTTTTAACACAGCGATTCAAGAGGCTATGCATTCAGTAGAATATATGATGCAAAAAAGGTCTGTATATCTGTATTGAAATATGTTGATGCAGATAATATCTGTGATGTATTCAAGTTGATACTTCGTTCTCAAAAAGTATGGTTGATTTTTTTTTCTTTTCTAGCTTTTCACAACTGTTGAAGTTTCTTGTATTGGCTTTCATACACTGGAGATTTTCTGTGAAATATGAAATACAATGAATCAAAGTCTAACACGATTTTTTACTGCAAATTATATGTTTGAACTACTCAAGATAACATTTTATTTTAACAAATTTGTGGAATCTCTTGATAAGCCATGATCTTCCGCGTGTATTAAATATTAAAGTCATACCATTTTATTTTTAACAAATTAGTATGTAAAATATATTTCCTGTTAAATATCATGCAAATACTTTTGTTTTATTGTTCGAAAGAGATTAAGCAAAAAGCAAATTTGGCTATGTACAATCTTAAAGAAAACTAAACTAAATATGCAGTTAAAAGGAAATGCGTGTGAAAATATATCATTGAAAGAAGTCGATATATCTATACTGGAATATGTTGATATAATCGATATATCTGTGAAGTATTCAAGTTGATATTTTGCCAAAAAGTGCGATAGATTTTTTTTTCTTTTCTGAATTTTCAAAACTGCTGAAGTTTCTTGCATTGGCTTACATACATTGGGGATTTTCTGTGAAATATGAAATATGATGAATCAAAGTCTAACGTGAATTTTTACTGTTTATGGGGCAATAAATTCATATGTTTGAACTACTTAAGGGTTTGAAGTAAAATTTTAGTTAACAAGTTGACTGTTTCAACTTCTTCGGAAAATGCCTTTCTAAATTGTCATAAACATATAAATATAACGAATATTTGGTTATAAATATAACAATTAAACAATTATAGTATAAATATAATAATTGTCATTGAATAAACTTGGAATAACGCAAAATATTGTATTTTGTCAATGACGAGAATACTCGTCAAAAAAGTTAACTGGTTAATAAATTTGTTTATATTCTATTAATTTAGAAGTTTATTTGCAAAAAGATCCATTATCAAATTTCTATTAAATATTCTACATTCATATCATTATTTTTAAATATTCAAGAAAGATCACAAGCAGAATTTGATCTGAAATCAGTGATACCCACGAAACCAGAAAATGATTCAACAGTACTACCACATCACAGATTACTTTGAAAGCATTAAGAAAACATTCTACATCATACCATTATTTTAAAATATTCTAGGAAGAACACGAGCAGAATTTGATCTGAAATCAATGATGCCCATAAAGACAAAAAAGGATTCAATAGTACTGCCACATTACAGACCACTTTGGGAATATCAAGAAAACATTCTACATTCATACGATTACTTTTAAATATTCAAGAGAGATCACAAGTAGAAATCGATCTCAAATCAATGATGCCCATTAAAACAAAAAACGATTCAATAGTACTGCCACATTACAGGCCACTTTGGGAATATCAAGAAAACATTACTCATTCATATTATTTTTTAAAAAATATTCAAGAACAATCATAAGCCGAATTCGATCTGAATTCAAAGATACAAACGAAACCAAAAGATGATTCAACAATACTGCCATGCCGCAGACTACTTTTATAAGATCAAGAAAATGACAGGGAATTAAATTTGTGGACGCCCCCCCCCTTTCACCAATGGATACTAGCGGTGGATAGCTACAGGAGAATGTTTTCAAAGAAAAGATTTAGAACAAAGGCTGTTCCTTGGAGTGGGAGAGTGATTTGAGTCCTGCGCCACAGTCGTCTGTTAACAAAAACCTCGAACCCAGGCTAATTTATTTCTAACCGAAGCGATACCCGATTAGAAAATTTTCTAAAGGTATTTATTATTTTACATCAAAGGAGGATGCGAAGAAGAAAAGGAGAAATAAATCTCTCTCCTTCAATGGAAAGCGCTTTCCTTCTTTGTTTGAATTGAAGGAATATTTTAGAGGGAGTAGCAGAATGGATTCTCCATTGTCCTGATATGAAAAGAATCAGGATGTAATTGTGGTCAGGGAGGAGGAAGTGCATTATGCGTGTGCGCTTGTCATCCATTTTGTTCCGGCTTTTGTAATGGAAAAGACACGAAGAAAATTGTTTTATTTTGTCAGGAACTGCAGTTTTATTGCTGGGCCAGACATGAAAGCTCATTGAAT
This sequence comes from Argiope bruennichi, assembly GCF_947563725.1. NCBI lineage: Eukaryota > Metazoa > Arthropoda > Arachnida > Araneae > Araneidae > Argiope > Argiope bruennichi. The sequence goes on along the minus strand of NC_079154.1, from coordinate 122,567,952 downwards.
AAAACATTTTTTTTTCAGTGAGAATGTTGCAGAAGAATACGCTAAGAGAGTGTAATCTAGTTAGGATGAAAACATTTCATTTAAAACTTTTTAAGCAAACATTTGCGTCGATTGATTTGGAAAAGCTTACATTAGAATATATTAGACTGATCCGTGAATGCAATTTTAGCTAAGAGAGAGAGATAAAGATAAGGAAGGAAACGCAGACAGGAATCTTTAAAAAACTTTGGACGAACAAGACATAACTGAAAGGTTTAACTTCTCAATTTTGACTTCGTTTACAAAATTTTGATTAATGTTGTTGAAGCTATCTTGTTAAACTATTGAAATAGTTTTCTGATGACAAAATTGTACAATTTCTGCTGCTAGAATTATATCTTTTACAGTATTTATAGCTATTTGTTTGACTTTCAAAAACATTATTTAATGTTTTATAGCAATTTCCTTCTTTTTTTCCACTGTAGATCATATAGACCTATTTTTTTAAAAAGACATCAAATGAAATAAATTCAAACAATGAATGAATTAGTGAACGCCCCCCCCAAAAAAAAGAGTATAGTTAAATTTATTGATGAGTAGTCAAATTTATTAACCAAATTAATCGCAAATGTTGTTGGCATTTCATTTTTTAATTAAATTTTACAAGAATGATACTTTAAAGTGCGAATATTTGAAAAAATGTATAGGAATAACATATTTCCTTTGTCATTCCATTTACTAATAAAAGGAAATAAGTCAAATTTCACTTTCAATGAAGGATAAAGGATACAACGCAAAATTTAAAATAAACGTTTAAAATATATTTAATTTTTATGATGATGATTAATTATACCAGATTGTACGATAGCACCAAGTATTAAAATAAAATAAATTTGCTTGGAATCAGATCTGAAAGGATAAAGCAAAACTGATTTTCCTAATTGCGGAAATTTGACAAAATTGTTATCAAGAAACATCTATTTAAAACTAAAGAGAAACTTGAGATTTAAATAATAAGAAGAAATACTTTTTAAAATTAAATTGGAAATCATCTAAAGTAAATATCAAATCTTATCTGAAGATGAAAAAATAGTACAACGTCTTTTATCTTTATGAAAAGAAATTATTAACATAAAAGATGAAACGTTTTATTTTCTTATATTATTTGTTGAGTAAATTTAATCCACAATAGCTTGTTTTTCACTTTATGTTTGCTTCTCCCTTTTTATTTTTCTCATCATAGGCATTTCTGTTAAAAATCTAATATATATATATATGAATTTTCATGAGACAAATATCACAAATAATCGAAAATATTTGCAACAAAATTTTGTATTTAAGAAATACAGTAAATGGAAATGAAAATAATAAAAAAATAAATGTATGTTTTGAAAAGGAAATATTAGAACCAAATTGCACTATGTTTCTGGATTTAATTTCAAGCTATTCCAGTACATTTGGAAGATAAACACAATATAAATAAGATTGGAGTTTATTTTTTGTAGTTCAAGAACTTAATCACATCCAAAAAAATATTAAATTTACCTTTTCTTTTGAGAATAGATTTTATTTCATAGTTTCTTAATTGTCTTCAAAATTAATTTCAATTTAAAATAGTATTTATTTAGTAATTTTAATAAACAGATTTCATTTGTAACAAAATAATCCGTTAAAATATTTATAAAATCTTTTTCTTTCAGTTTCATAAACGAAAAAAATATTTTTAAACAGCTTCTCAAGGCGTCTTGCTTGAGTGTAAAAACTATTTATTTAGATTTTGCAGTTTTGTTTCTTCTGATTAGTTGTTCATTTTATTACATAAATTACAGAATCATATAAAGAACGTGAAAATACATACAGAAATGTCAAAATCTTTTTTTATGTATATAAATTATATTTACAACGAATGCAGATTCCTCAAAATAAATAAATAAGCAGTATTCATTAAATTTTCCTTTTTATTTAAATACACGCATTTTAAAATATTTAGTTTTCCTTCCACAAAACCGTTTTTATCTTTGTAGAAACATCAGAAAACGCTGGCGTTTTTAGAAAATACCAGACCAAATATCCATTTCTATTGCACTTCGTCCTTACATATATCTCCTGTAAACACTCCCCTCGAAGGAGGTAAAAGCAAATCCATCAGCAAACTCATTGGAATTCTCTTGGGGTTGGAGGGTTGCTCTTCCATTAGGTGTTACAGAAAAGAGAAACCACTGGAACATGACTATCAAACTGTTATTAAGGTTTTTTTTTCTTTCTTTCTTTCCATTTTCTTTGTAATTATCGATTTATTTATTTTGGCAAAACTATTAATTGCCCCCACTTCAAACAACTAGTTTATAGGATGGGGTAGATAAATAGAATGTTTTAAAATAATCACAATTTTTAAAAAATTTTCGTCAAGAAAAAGAATTATTGCCTGATAGACATTCTTAAATATATTATATTTCATGAATTTCTAGTTCGGAAATTCATCTCTTGCAAATTATCTCACTTTCATTTATGTATTGAATTCTATGGTACGTCTGTATTAAGTTATTACTTTAACCCTCTCCCTTTTTATAACGCTTCTCATGTGGATTACAAGTGAGATACGTCATCCATATCCCCTTAAAGTTTCTTCATTTATGAATATCATGAATGAAATTTAACTGAGCGTACGATTGCATTAGAGAAAGAAACACCAGCATTTCGATCGGTTTGGAGTTGACCAAATGCATGCTGATTTGATAGTGTAATGTATAATTACAAATAGATGTTCTAAAGACCACAAATGCATGACAATAACTGAAATGGTAATGCTACAAATAATGAAACGGATTGTTCCCAATTGAACCCCTGTCATTTTCTACAAAATCAGAATAAGGAATTTCAAAAGAATTCGATTAAACTATGTCATAATATACTTAATACAATTTTATTTGTTTTTAAATTGATTTACAAATGAAAGTATATCAAATTAATTTATCAAGAAAAGTATTTTTTTCTCATTTTATTTTGAATTATATCAATATAATAGATATTATCAACATCAATTTTTTATTAGAATCATTTTAATGAGAAACTATATTAAATCGAATTAAATAAATAGAATGAAAAATTACTGAAATAGTCAAATTTCATTGTATTTGGCACTTTTATAATATAACTAGCCTTTTTGGAAATCAATTTCTACGTTGAAAAAATGATTGTATCTCACTTACATGAAATATTTTGATCTTTTACTGTTTATGAAACAGAATATTTTTGAACTTTAGATTTTGAAAGAGGTTTCATACTGTTTGCTTCAGAAGTTTTGTGCCATTTTTTTTCATTGCAACTTCCTAGTTGCAGATCTACGACTTCACTGAATTGTTGAGTTTTACTATGAAAGCGAAGTAGATGAAGATTAAAGATGTAAAATGAACCTAAGAATTTAATAATACTACTAATAAAATCTTTCAACATCAAAACTTTGGGGTTTAGTTTCATAACATTTTAACGAATTTTGCTCATCGGTCTAGTTACAGAAATCGCTACTCAAATAAATGAAAATTGAATTTCAAGTTATTATAGATACATTTTAATGTTTTAAATTATTTTTCAGAAAAGAATATTACATGGGAATATATTTTTTTATAATGTGAAAGAACAATATGTTATTAATGAATGCCAATATTAAAGTAACTGAAACTATAAAATATCGATTTTTTCAATTCAAAACATACAAAACTCCCTTCAGTAAATTCATTCCTCATATAAGCATGAAAATAAGCATTTTTTTTTCCTTTCTGAGGGAAAAAGATATTTCCAAGTAAAACAAATATGAAAAAGAGAAAAAAAATCTATTTTATGTGAATCAATCTAGTGTGTGTTAATATTCAGAATAAAACTTTTATTATAAGGTTAAAATAAAAGAAATTTAAAATTATTGCTAAGGAGTAATTATTCTTTTTTTGATAAACAAATATTTTTGCACGAAATAAAATATCCTTCCAAATTTGTACAATTTATTGCAATAGGTAAGCTAATGTCCTTATAAGGAATGAATTGCGTTTTTTGTAATGTTAAAAAAAAAAAAACGCAATTCCGTGATTAATTTTTTTCCCTTTCTGAAAATAAAATGTTTTCACGAAAACAAATCTGAAATGGAATTAATTAATAAAAAAGACTTTTCAAAACTCGATTTTGAAACTAAATACTTCACTACCTTTATGTAAAACTCTAAAGTTTGTAAATAATCATCTCAGTCGATAATTAAGGAAAGCGTAATACGAAATTTATTTCAGAAAATAAACCATTTTTCTATACATGATTAAAATATGTTTAGGTTTAAAAAAATACTTTTTTCTGCAATGAAAAATAATCCATATTTTTTTTTTAAAAGTCAAAAACAAAATAATTAGAAAAAGGACTCGGGGTTTTTTTTGTCTAAATTTTATTTAAATCAAAAATTTCTCATGTTTATATTTTTCATCACAACTAGAAAATTTCAATTATTTGTTTAAAAGAAAAAGATTAGAAATGTATTATTTCCCCAACAGCTAAAATTAATCTAAATAAATATTTTAGTTTTTGAATCTCTTATTAAAAATCGTGTTTTTAATTGTAAGTTTCAAGAAAAATAAAGATAAAATTCTAGTAATTAATAAGTTTTCTTTGAATATTAATGTATGCAGATTGAAAGAAATTGTCTAAACACAAAAGGGGGGTTCGAAATCACAGCAACGATATTATTTTAATAACATGAACAGGTAATAGAAAACAAAGATGAAATATCAAATAGATTTTGAACGGAAATATAACAAGTCTCACAATAGGAGTTTTATTTGTGCTATTTTAAATCATTGAAATCCTTCTATTATTTTGCTTTTGGTGGTTCAGATAAATTTGTACAAAAAAATTGATGTTTAGAAAGGGAAATCTTTAATGATGCTCTTTATAGTTTTCTTCAACAAATTATGCAATGCTTTTAAAATCTTTGTTGTCGTATATTTCCATCATTTTCCATCATTTTCAGTCGTTTAACTTCTGTCTGTAATTGAAATCTGTAATTAAATGGAATTTTTCGAGGTCATTTTCGGCCTTTCTTTTACGAAATCTATTTTATGTTAAACTAAGAAAATATTTAATTCAGAACATAAATTCTGCCTGTTATACAAACCATCTTTAATTAGTAGATATCAAATGCAATTTACAAGATACTATCTTGTTATGATGTATAGCACATTTTTAAAACCTTCTAAATCACTTTGAACAGTGTTTTAAAATTTGGAATAACATATACCTAAAGAGAATTTTGAATCAATTCAAATCAAGTGATAAGAAAAAATTTCTATTAGTTTACCCATTTTGAAATAATTTTTTTTGAATATTATTTATAAACTGAGGAAAAATAATAATTGACAATCTGATAAATCTCTATATATAACTAATATAAAATAAAATATACATTTCAATTCTGAAAAACTTCCTTGCGGAAGTATTTTGACATAATATCATTTCACATCTGTAGGCTATTTTAAATACTTTTTTAAGCATATCAAGAGACTTAAAATAGCTTACAATTTTCCGAGGAGAGAGTAAGACATATTTCAAGGTTAAGGGCATATTTCAAGGTTAATTATTGTACTTCATTTATCCGAAATCTATTTACTTGAATTGGCTAATTTTCCAGTTATTAATTCTCGCTTAAAAGAAAATAAGATTATAATTATTGGCTCACTTAAAAGAAAATACTAAAACACAAATCAAATGGCAATCATGAAATTCTGTAAAAGAGGATATTCCAAAAGCATTTTTTTCTCATCTCTTTCCTTTTCTGTCCTAGATTATAAAAAAAATACTACAACTCATTTGTAAAATTTCGCTCTTGATCGAATATTATCAAAAATATTGTATAAAAATGTTTGCTTGTTTGGCTTGAATGTTGCCAAAAATTATTGTATTATGTGTTATTATTTGTACCATTTGAATTATAATAATTTGGCTAAAGGTAAGAGATTTGGCTCTTTCTTAGAACTTTATCTGAAGATAGATTTCTTCAGACAAAGATGATGATGATTTAAGAGTATTCATCACGTTATGAATATTATATATCCTTATTCTCTCTCTCAGTCTTTTCATTCATGCTATAGACAAAATGTTTTGGATTCGATACCTATTATGAACGATCATGAATGGTTTCATGAACGATTACCTCTGAATTTTATTTCATGTACATGGGAAATTTCAAATAAATTTTTGTAAAAATATTTTTTTTTAAATTTTTTATCAAGAAGCACTTTAAATGTTGTAAAAAAATATCATAGTTATCAGAAAATATTGCCCATTGAAAATCGCCACTCGCCTCTCCATGGCCGAATGGTCATGGCACTGATCTCATAATCAAGAGATTGTGAGTTCGAATCCCGCTAGAGACAATGCCATTCACAGTTTGTGTAAATATTTAATTCCTTGATTTTATGTTTCCCTTTATTTCATGTTCCAGAAGATTCTGGACATTTCTTTAGTTTACCACACAAGTGTTCTGAACTTTTCTTACTGTCTCCAGAAAAGTATTCTGGGACTTTCCCTGCTAGTTTAAAAGTAGAAGATTTGTCAGTCACTGTGTTCTCAGTTCAGAGTTGAGTTAATAAATTGGTTTAGCTCTACTTCTTGTGTGTGTCATGCGTTCCACACTAAAGTATCTACGTGACAATATTATTATTTTTATCTTAATTCTTGTCTTGCTTCCTTGACAATTTAACGTCTATCTTTTGCTATTTGTAGGAATTGTGGAACAGTCGCATATTTCTCCGTTATTTATAGATATCTGTCTTGGCTCTTCTTTGTGTCCTTTTTTTGTACTGTTTCAATTCCAAGGATCGTCAAATATTATTAGCCATGCACACCTTCATCCTTTATTTACAGCATTGTCTTCTTTGAGTAATTGCAATTAGAAGCTTTTACTACTATTTTAATGCTAGTCCTTCTTATAGAGCCATTTAAAATCCGCTCAAATATGAAAGGCATGAAAATCCGATTCTCAATCAAATTTGCAAGAGATTTGGCAATCCTCAATGACCAGTAGAAGCCAGCCATGATTATAATTTCGATTAGTTTAGTTTATTATATTAAGAATAAGAAAAACTGTTTTATTTCTGTCTGAGTGATTACAAAATTACAGGAAACATAGTCATTTTAATTACCTTTAAAATGCTCATAAGTATTAAAATATGTGGCTGTGTAAAATGCGAGTATGATCAACCCGCATCTAAAATAAGAAAAATATGTTTCTAGCTTCCTCATTATTATAATTTTTTTTCCCATTCTTCTAAATAGACTTTAATTTTATTTTAAATTCATTACCTATTTGATGTTAAAAATGAATTAGGATATTTGATATAATTATTTTTTCCGTTGAATTATTAGTATCGGAATCAATCCATATCCGAATGTTTTCATTCAAATCAAACGATGAATAACGTAATTTCTTCTAATCTGTAAAAAAAGACGTCGAATGAACATCATATTTTCCAGGGGAAATAAAATCACTATCAGGATCCGAATACTCGAATCCGAATTCTTTTGTTCACTTTGTGATTCCGCATCAGTGAAGACATTCGTGATTAACTATATGCCACTATTTGTAGCTTTGATTTCTTTACTGTTATGCTCCTTTTCCCTCTATTTGATGTTCATTATGGTTTTTAAAAAGTTTGAAATATTATGTATGGATTATGTTCAGTATGGATTAAATGAAAATTATTTAACCTTTAGACAAAGTAATGACAGGGAGCTAATATATTGAAACGAATAGCGTTGATTAGAAAGATAATTAGTTGCAATAGATTTAGGAGATTGCAAAAGCAGTTTTTTAGAATTGAAAGCCTATTTTTGTAATGTCCGAAATCAATGATTTTTATTAAACTTACCATATTAATATTACCCCCGGGGGCATCTCGAAATGAAGTGAGAGGCTTCCTTCATGGTGGTTGGATCTCGCCACCCTGGAGGGTGCGCAAATAGGTGGGAGATCTTACTCCTCCCATCGACGTCAGAATGTACTTCCTTCGGGGAGGGTTGTACCGTGGCCGGTGATGGCCCTTGTGACTCAACCACAGTTCCCACCAGTGTTGCTGTTGAATTCAGTTGCATTCAGTTTTATAGTTTAAATCCGTGTGCCTTCGTGGCGGCTCGGAGAGTCAGATGGTTAACTTACCATATTAATATACGTATTTGCTATATTTTTTTTCATACAGTGATGTTCATTCAAGAAGGACATGAAAGTAGTAGATACCCCCCCCGCCCCCACAAAAAATTAAAAGTCGTATTCATTTTTTTAAATGAGACCATAGCTTAGAGCCGAATAATTTTCATTTCTTCTCTGAATTAAAGAATTACCTCGAAGGCTAACTCTTCCAGACTACTCGGAAGCTGTGAAAAGATATTTAGGCGCATCTAACATCACTGATAGCAACATTCTTCAAATCAGGAATCAGAAATCTGGTCTACCAATGTGACGTATTCCTGAATCTTCACAGATGATTAGGTCAAGGAGCAACCATGTTTTTACACAACATTTGGGAATAAATTCCATTTCTTCTCTACTTTTATTTCTTCATGGTCCAACAGGAAAAAAAATGTTCTTTCACAAAACGATTCATCATATATCAAAGAATTTCGCTATCGCACTTTCATCACATATTTTATAAGATACTTGGTAGTTACTTGATATAAGAAAATATCAAGATACTTGATATAAGGTAACATTATGTCTTGGTTAATGAAATATAACACTATTTAAGTTCATCTCTCGTAAATTGTGTAACATCACATGGATACTTAATCGATTGCTCTAGCGGCAAAATTTTTTTGGGCAACATTAAAATAATCTAAATGTTCTTGTTTATATATATCATGCATATAAAAATCAGTGTCAAAAGAAGACAAGAAAATAAGACTTAAGAGTAGACTTTTGTTAAAGATGTTAAAAATCAAAATATTTAAATTATGAGAAAAATCAATATTTCTATGAAATAATTTGTTACTCATATTAATTCGTAGACCTTGTGAATAATGTTCCCTAGGGAGTTTTAAGTGAAGATTTAATTCAAAGAATTTCTCGATCTTAAAAAGAAATGTAAATTTCCCAAAGAAGTCTTCTTTGTGATTTCTCAATAAAATCCCTCCATTTTTTTACGCATCGAATTTGAATTTCAGTTTTTCTTTCTCATTTGAGGATAAGCAAGTTAGAGAAAAAATCTTGTTATAAAAAAAAAAGTCGAATAAGAAACATCCCCCTGTTTGGATACTTTTTTAGAATATCAAACTGTTTGAATCCTTCGATCTACTTTTTCGCTTCTTACTTTTTTAAACATCTTCTAAAGCTTTACAACATTAGCATATAAAATGGTTTGCATTTATTTTAAACAGTTTTCATCCTACTTTTCCGGTTTTGGTCCTTTTTCACTTCGTATTTGTGAAAAACATGCAAAAACATTCGAAACTACACCAAACATGCCAAAAGTCCATTTCTTGATTTAAAAAATTTGTTTTTTTTCTATTTCTTGATTTTTCATCCATGCTGTTTTTTCGGACAAAAGACTATAGTTAACTTGGGAAATCGAAATTCAACATTGCACTGTGTGTGTATATATATATATATATATATATATATATATATATATAACCAATCTAAAGTAAGAAAAAGTTTGAAAACGAAACTAAAATGAAAACGAAACAAAACAGTTTCGAAATCGCAACTAAAATTTATTACCTATTTAAACTAAAACCAAAAAGGAACTTCATAGTATTTAGAGAGCGCAATTGCAGCTACTTCTAAAACACAGATGAATTGATACAAAAGTATTAGAATCAAGTTAATAGGAAAAACAAAAACCAAATAAAAATTAAACCAAAAAAATTATTAAAAAATATTAAAAAAGAATCCGGCCTGAAGACTTTTTCAAGGGTCACCCTCAGGCAGGGATTCAAATAAAGGGATTTTTTCTGTGAGGACATACAGACATTAAGTCTAATAATGATTCCTCGTGACCCGAAAATCCCCCGAAATTATGCTCAAGAGATATACCATTTTAACAGAAAGGAAATACAAAATAACAAATTAGAAAAAAAACCACAAAGTAAAAATACAATAAAAACAATATGCTGTTTTTGTTTTTATTGTTATTGTTTTTATTGTATTTTTACTTTGTGGTTTTTTTCTAATTTGTTATTTTGTATTTCCTTTCTGTTAAAATGGTATATCTCTTGAGCATAATTTCGGGGGATTTTCGGGTCACGAGGAATCATTATTAGACTTAATGTCTGTATGTCCTCACAGAAAAAATCCCTTTATTTGAATCCCTGCCTGAGGGTGACCCTTGAAAAAGTCTTCAGGCCGGATTCTTTTTTAATATTTTTTAATAATTTTTTTGGTTTAATTTTTATTTGGTTTTTGTTTTTCCTATTAACTTGATTCTAATACTTTTGTATATATATATATATATATGTGTGTGTGTGTGTGTGTGTGTGTGTGTGTGTGTGTGTGTGTGTGTGTGTGTGTGTGTGCATCGATTCATATGATACCCCATTTTTGCTACAAACATATATATTTTTAAAAAAATAGGCAAATGAAGACTGCAATAATGAGCCAATGCATTAACAGCAGACAAATAATATGCTTTTTTGTCGTTCTCTTAAGAAGCCATAATTATACTGTTTATGTTTTGTAAAAAAAATTCCATATAAAAAAAAACGTTATTTACATTTAAAAAAGAATTGTTCAAACAACAAATAAACGTTGTAATAACAGCTGCACGTTTTGCAATGGATTTCAAATTTGTAAATCACTGATCATCTCACATTTTTCGTGTGATCATGAGTTGACGAAATTTTATTTATTATTACATTGAAATTATAATGTACCAGGTAACCATTCTAATCATGGCTCAATTATAAGCTATTTTACAATAGGCATATAGTTCCAGTTAAAACAAAGGTTTACTTTAAATTATAATAAAATCATTGCGTTTGGATTAAATAAATACACTGGTGAAACAAATTGAGATCTAAATTTTTAAACAGTCGTTCAGATTTATTTGTAATATTCAGTTAAATATTCTAAATATACAAAAATTTCAAACTATTCAATTCTAAATATATAATTCAATTTCTAAATATACAAAAAGACTGTCGACTTTCAGACAACAAAACCATTGTGAGTTCCAATGTTTTGAATATCATAGTGTTTTAGACAATTTTTTTTTACAATTTCAGTAATTATTTCAAAAATGATCTGCAAAACAAAGGATGGTCGATGCGGATTGATAATTGATCAGTAATATTGATAAGCGCTTCAAAGAAATATACGAATTTAAGAAACTTGGTTTGTTTGGTGTAATATTTTATGATAAATAGAAAGATCACATTTCACTTCAATATCTATCATCTAATAAGTATTTCATTATATAGACAAATCGTAACATAATTTTTATTTCTTTGTACTTTAAGCATTTACGGTCAATCCATGAAGAATTTTCTGCCTTCCTAAAATATGGCAAGTCTTTCAAGTTGAAAGACTTGGAAAAAAAGACTTAGAAAAGAAAGAGAAAATTTTCTTGGCATAAATTTGTTAGTATTATACATCTTTCTTTCAAATTTTTTAAGAGTTTTTTTTTAATTTTTTTTTTTGAATCTCGTATTACATATTTATGATCATTTTTGATACAGTCTAAAAGATCTTCATTTTTTTCCTCTTTGACAATTTTTTCTCATTTCGAGGGAATTTTATCAATATATAATTCCGTTGATGGCAAATTCATTCAAAGCATAAAACGCTTAATCCATGTTGTGAACTGTATAATAGCATTCCTGGCCACCGAGCAGCATTTTTAGATATTTTAATTTAAATATCTAAAACCTTCTAAATAAAATTCCATTATGTTACATGTGTGATGTTTACACAAAATTTTAGAATTTAAGTGTATCATAATATTTAAATTATAATATATATTATAATATTTCGATCAATTCAATAATAAATATTTTATTAATGTGATTTCTTTTGTGACGAAAGGTTTCGTCATACTTCTTTTTAACTTTTAATACTTACTTGCAGAATTGTGAGCTTCTTTGATATTTGAGTAACTTGAATATGTAATATCTGTATGATCTTGGTATTTGAATACCTAGCAGTTGTTCTCGAATAACGCATTAAGAATTAAGAAAACACAAACACATGAATCGATGCAGAAAGAATTGCTCTCTAAAAAAAGAAATTATATTTAAAAAAAACTTCTACCAAAACTTGATCGGTTGAAGCAGTTGGACAAATGAAATAAAATTTATAAAGTCATATGAATACCCAAAATAGAAAGCTAACACATTCCCATTCAATAACAAGCCCAGTCGAAATAAAATTAACCTCTCATACATTCTTTATTCAATTTTACTTCATTATGTAAGTAAGGGTGGAATTTTATAATCGCTTTCTTTGCTTTCTAAATTCTAATTGTGCTAAGGATACAAAATTTCGTACACGTTGAATATCGGTGATAATTTACTATTCTTATATTTTTATAATTAAATTATCCATTCATAGACCAATACATTTAAATTTTGTTACGTACAAGTGGCTCCACTTGAATGTTAATTTCAGAAATCACTAATAAAAGATTGTATTAATAAAGTTAAATGATCTACCAAATACAAAGTTTTATTTAACGCAAATACATACAAGTGTTGTAGGGAAATTTCACTGGTACCGATTGTAATTCATTATATTGAACTATAAAGAAGCATGATTCTCTCACTAAATATAACAGAAATACCATAATTTTTTTTATGATAAAAGAAAATGAAATCCTTCTGTTTTAAAATATTATTTTCCCCTGCTTTATTCCATACTGATATCCAATTAATCAAATTATGCGATCTAATTAATTATAATTTAATTGAAAACTCCATGTAATTTCCATGTTCTTGCTTTTAATTCATTTATGAAATAAATAAAATGTCCATGCATTTTTTTTCAAGTGTACGTGAAATATTTAGGATTATATTAATAAAAACCTCTTACAATAAATAGTAACATATAAAACTGTACAAATGTTCACTTTGTATCTAATTTGCTATTGTTGGCATTCTAGTATAAAAGATGAAGTCAATTTATATGCAATCCTAAGACTTAAAAGTTTGAGGAAAATCTTTTAATTTTATGTCTTCGTTTGTAAAAAAATCGGAAATATCTTGTCAAAATTTTATTTTGGAAATTTAACCACATGGCAGTTTATACGTAAAATAAACCTTGCCTTTTTATTCATATTCTTAAAGAGGCTTACAAAATCTTTCAAGTTTGTATCAAAATTATTCCATTTGAAACATTTTATTTTAAACAGATATTCTTGGCTCCAAAACTCAAAAAATTAATCTAGGGGAACATTGTTTAATTTTGGGGGAACATTATTTAGAAAAATCTTTTCTTCGGGTGGTGGTGGTGGTGGTGTGTGTGTGTGTGTGGGGGGGGGTTAATAACCTTTGTTATTCTTAAAATTTGAAATTTTCTTAATATGCTTCTAAATCATAGCTTAAATTTTGAATTTATCGTATTTCCATTTGCTGTAACTTAATTAACGTATATATGATAAAATTGTAAACCCAAAAACACGTAATACAATCCTTGATGACATATTACTATCATAATATGTATTAATCTTTGGCATTCACATATTTTATTATTAGCTGATTACTGTCAATGCAATTGTAAATCAATTTTTTCTCTTCTATTTTTGTAGCTTTTTATTGCTCTTAAATGGATTCAAATATTTTATCCTGGATATGGGTAATTCTAAATTTTTTATGAAATATTGTTTGAGTCATCTATTTCAAAAACGTTCCATCTTCACACATATCATTTCAAACACTTTCCTCAGAGCAGGGCAAAGAATTAGTCAATTTCTACACTTATTGGAACCCTCTTGAGGATTCGAGAGTTGCACTTCCATTAGGCTTAGCAGAAAAGAAAAATTGCTGAAACGTGACCATCAAGCTGTTACGTATTAATGCCTTTTTTTCTGCTTATTTTATTAGCAACCACTTGACAAAACCAATAGATATTACACAATAAAGATATATTATTTTAATTTATACATGGATGAAAATTCATTTATCTCAAATAAGAACGAATCAATCATGAAAATTAACTGGTAAAAATCATTAGGCATAAAATTTAGTCTTTTTGCCCTTCAGAAGGTATATTTATGGCAGATATATCATCAAAATCTAGATTCATTATTTAAATTTTAATACAATTACTATATGCAATTTGTAAACGAACATTTTGTCTTAAAATAAATGAGCTAAAATAATACAAAATTTTTTATAAGTAAATAATATATATATATATATATATATGAAAAATTAGTAAAAATATTAAGTTAATATAGCAAAAAGAATAAAAAAAAAGGGAAAGAAATGATGAATCCGGCCTGAAGACTTTCTCAAGGGTCAAGCTCAGGATTTTTTTATTCTTTTTATTATATTAACTTAATATATTTTACTAATTTGGTTGAGTTCATCTGTGTTTTAGTAGTAGTAGCAGTATTAGCGCTCTCTAAATACATATACATCTTTTTTAATTTTTTTCAGTAATGTAAATATTTAAATTAATTATGAATGGAATAAATGTTTACTTTTTAATTTATTCTTAAAGAATCATAACTATTCTCTTGGGCATCAATTTGAAAATTAACAGTTAGGTATAAATGCAGAAATAATGAATAATAAAGAAACTTTTAAACTTTTAATCAATTTAATTTTACGAATGAATAAATAAGAAAACATTGTAAAGCTTTCCTCATTTCAAAAAATATGTACACCAAATGAAGTGCAGATTAACAACGTTTTCCATTTCAGATCTCTCCATTATTTTTCTCAAGTCAATTAATTTTAGATTTCATTGACAGAGACATATACACATTTTAAATGATTTTGAATACTTATTATCAATAAACTTGATCTTTTTTTTTTCCTTCGAAATAAGAAATTATTGCATAGTCTGACATTTCTCGATTTCAGTTCTAATATTTTCTTAATAACTTCATGTATTCTTTTCCTTTATTTTTTGGTGTTTTATTTTTATTTGAATATTTCTAACTTTATAATTTAATGAATCTTTAACAATATTTTTAATTTAATTTTCAGCTAACAATAAACTGAAAATAATTATTAGATATCTAGATAAATATTGGATATGAAATAAAAACCAGAAAGCAGAAACCTCAAATTTCTTTTAATTGGAATAGTCGATAAAATAAATAATAGTGAGTCGATAGTAAAAAAAAAAAATATATTATATTTTGAGATAAAATATTGAAATGACGATGAATTAAAAAAAAAACTTATTTAGTGTAAGATGTTTGAGATAAAGTTGATTTACTCCGTTTTAAAAGAAGTAAACAAGAGTAGAGAGTAGAGCTACATTTGCTGTTTTTAAAAATATATATTTTGCTTACTAATTACTGTATAGTTTGCTTACTTATTTGCTATTATAATACTTTGTAACTTAATTGTTCTATTTTTTTTATTTCAGGAAGCTAATTTAACAAGGATAGTTATAACACACATGTTACATAATTTATTTTTTTTTAATTTAAGACAAAATTTAATTTTAAATATTATTTTTATGGTGGGCAAAGTCAAAACTGGCAGTGAAAAGTTCTGAAGACGTGTTCAGTTTCAGCTATTAAATGTAAAAAGAAGGAAAAGCATGTTTCGTATGTTGTGACTAAAATTTCAAAAATACCTTCGAATCAAATTTCGAACATGTGTTAAGTAATGTTGAGAATTTATTACTAATGCACTGATGGGCGAAGAACTTGATTGACTAAAGATTATTGTTTACTACTGATATGCTTTTAAGAAACATGTTTCGTACTTTTATATAATATTTCCTGCAAATATCTATCAAAGCTATTTTAAATTTTAATAAGTTTCTCAAAACCAAATTTATCAGAAGAGAATTAGATTATAGTTCTTTTATGAAATGAAAATAAAATGAAAGATTACAACTATTATGTATACATTTACTTATAACCTTTATATGAAGCCAAATACATCTGGCCTTGATATAATCCTTTATCTCATTATTTTCAACTCTATAGAAAGAGTATATCATTTAAAAATGGATAGCAATTTATCATCCTTAAATATTCCGGGGAATTCCCTCATTGCGTTTCATGCATTTCTTAAATAAATTGAAATTGATGAAGTTCAATAAATAACAGTATGTTAGTATTTTCACTGCAGAAATAATTATTAATGCATATTTAGTTTCATCAATAAAAATATTCTCAAAAATAATTCTTTTAGTTATGCATTTTTTAAAGATTATGGATTGACTTAATAATGTTATAAATATGTATTTGACTTCATTTAATTATTCGAGATTGCATTGTAAACATTTTACATTCAAAAAGCTTCATCAGATATAATTTAAAAAAAAAATGATTAAGAAAAATTTGAAATCTGTATGCCATATTATTTTTATATATTGAATACTGACATTATAAAATTTTGAATCGTTTAAATATGTTTTATATTCATCAGTATTCACAAAGAAAAGAGACACCTAGTATTAATTTGAATGAATTCAGCTTTTTATTCTTTTCTCCAGTTTGATATTTTATGCCCAAAAGAAGCTGTTCAGAAAAGAGGATGAAAAATTCTGTGATTGTATAACTTTATGTATTTCAAATATTAAATTGAAAAGCAGTACTAAAATAAAATTCCTGTAATGCATGTTTTTTCAATTACAGGTATGAAAGGAAGAATAAACATATGATTAAAATAGCTGAAAAAGATTCGATAAATTTTGTTTGACTATTCTAAGTTTTGAAACTATTTCTTTAATTGTTGTAAAATCTTCAATTATTTTTTCAATCGAAGTTTAAAAAATAAAATATATCCAAATATATGAAAGAATGCTACAAATTTAACAAAAGTGTTCGTAGCATTCTGAACTGAAATTTAAATAGTGTGTTTAAATATTGCATGTATTATTTATTATTATATTATTAATTTATTTATTAATGTATTGTCGTAAATAAATTATAATTTTTCAAATACCGAAATATACAGTAGAAATCAAGATCTTAGTTTAATTTAAGAAATTACGTTTCTTAAATTTCTGAAATTACGTTTTCGACCTGAACCATGCTGTTGTGTTCGCTACACGAATGAAACTTGTGGGTTAATGCGACCCGAATATGAAATACTAACTTCAGGAACTGGCATTCTCACTATTTTCAAATAAATATTAGATTCGGAGAAAATAAGTCTTTTTTTTTACTTGTTTTCAATAGATATTGTCCTTAACAATGTGGTGTAATTGAAAAATAATATAATAAAAATCTAAAATGTAATTTAATGCATATAATATTTAAATGCAAATAACACAGATATTTTTTTAAAATTTTTATCCCTTTATATTTTCGATTTGAGTACGATTTTTAAAAGGTCTTAAAAGAGATATATTTCTGTAATTTTAAAACAACGTGTGTAATCCATTACCATTTTTTGATTGATGCAATCAGGAAAACAAACGTTTATTATTCAGTTGTTACTTAATAATGGAAATTGATAAATCATTTTGTTTCTCGCTTTGTAACTTTTTCAATATATTAAGAGACGCTCCACATCTGGGGAATTATTCTCCTTAAATTCTTTATTTGCAAATTCGATCTTCTTTTATTCAGTTTATGTTCAGTCTATTTGGTATTTACTAAAGTTTAGAGATTAAATGCATGACAAGCAAACCTCTTAGAAGAACTATTATAAAATGAAATTTTAATTCAGCGCTTTCATTTCCTTTTGCAAAAGGATTTTAGTTCATTCTCCCTTCGATAAATTTCTTTAACACACACAAGAAAGCAGATATAATACAAACATGCCAAATGATATATAATACTGGCATAGACCTTGTTCTTTAAATATTTTAAACTATTGAAAACTATGTCGACAAAGCCGGTAAATAGTCTTAAAACATTGAAAAAAGTCTAGTCATGTTAGTCTTAAAACCATTTTTTAGTAATAGTTTTCTTAATCATTGCTCAAAAAATATTTTTTAATGTTCTTCAACGTCATAAATTTGACTTCGTTTAAGTTTTCTTTTTCTTTTTTTTAAAATTTCGTTCCAAATAAAGATAAGCGATTCTGATATAAAAATAAACTGCAAGAACTTAAAAAAGATTAGAAGAATTTTCAAAAGCTTTACCAATAGCAGGCCATAAAAGGATTCGAACATTTAATTTTTTTTAAATTTTAATTTGACTTCCTTCATGATTTATGCTTCATGATTGTAAAGATTGAAAATTGTTATCATCTTTTGGCACACTGCCTGACGTGCTACAGTTTCGAAACATTGTAAATTTTGTATCCTCAATCAAAATACTTTTTATAACATTTTAAAAATTAATTTTCAGTTAACTGACTGAATTAATTAACTTTTAACTTTAAAACATTGATTTCATCTGCTAGTGAATTTCAGATGATTTTTTTTCAAAATTCTTTAATATTTGTATAATTGTTATAAATTGAAAATTAAAAGCCAAATAGTAATTAAAATAAATAAATATATATATATATACATTTTAGTTTGTCTATCAAAAAATGTTTTAAAATATCAGTTATTATAAAAAAAAAAATTTAAAAAGTTTTGCTGCCTAATTTTCCTTTTCCTAATTTTAATTTTCTTTCTACAATATTTTCTGTGTCTGTGGGAGGTATTCCAATACATTCTAAACTGTATGAAGTAATACTGCTTATTCTTTGTTTTTTTTAATTCATAATATATTGTTTAAATATTTGATTTGGATAATCCTCGGAAAGATCGTTTTGGTACTAATTCTTCTAAAACATTGAAGGCTTTTGTGAATGAAGATGTATATGGTACAACAAAAGTAACGAAATGTACTTTTAGATGGCAATGTTTGACGGAGTACCCGCCCGAGATGGGCTACCTCCAAACTTTGCTATTGATTAGACATGACTAAACATAAACTAGCATGAACTGTTAGCATCAGCTGGTGTTGGTGGTAGGAGAAGCATTGAACTTAATCATCTGGAGAAATTTCGCTTGGTAGGTGAGGGAGAGTGGGAGTGATGTCGGAGCCAATAGGATAGCAGTATGTCCGGGGAGTAGGATAGGGTGATACATGAAGGTTTCCAGGAGAAGGTGAAGGATATACTATTGTTCGTAAGCAACCAACCAGGAAGCAGGGTTATTGCAGTGAGATGTCTTTAGTTTTGAGGGGATTTAGTCCATCAGAGCATTGAGAATTATGAGCTTTTTCTCTTCCTTGTTGACCGTTTTCTTTGCAAATTTTGCAGCTTCAATTAATTTTGGGAAGTCTTTGAGTATTTCTTTGATTTCTTTTAGTATTTCCAAGGTTTCCAGAATGGAGGGGAAGTCTTCTATAGCAGTCAAAATGTACTTTTATTGTAGAATCAACCCTTATGAAATGTCGAAATCCAAAGTTATAATTTTATGGTGTGAACACAGCAAACTGTTACTTTGAATCAATGCAAATCTAAAATCTATGTAATTCCTTTGATCTGATTAGCTCTGAAAATGTGGATAATCATTTGAAGAAAATTTCTGCAATTCAAAGTCAAACGGGATACATAAGAAGTAATCATTACAAGCAATACATAAGTTTGCAATTTACTCAATAAACATGTTCAATAGTTAATAAAATAATATTAATAGTAAATTCGTCAATAGGGCCATAAAAAGTTAAAATTTGTCTGAAGTATATTTTGTCATCAAACATAAATTAAGCTGAAAGATTGCAAAAGAAAATTTGTAGATTATATTTTCAACTTGAAAGCAAACAAGAAAGAAGTTATAGTAGTTGCTGAATGAAATAAATAACCGTTGCATAAAACTAATATAAACACTACTCAGACTTATTTTTTTCTCTGCATTAAAACTTTTAGAAAAGAAATTTGCAATAAAAACAAAGACATTAAAAATAATACTTTAATCATTCTTATCACCCTTTTGTTGACAGAATTAGACACATTACTTAATAGTTACATTAAAATAACAAGCAATGAAAAAGTAAAAATGGATTTAAGGACTAAAATCTGTTTAAATGTTAGAAATCCAATAAACATATATTGCTCTGTTATCGTACTTATGTACATTTCCATAATTTTTTTTACAAAATGAAGCAAGTTAAATTATTTCCTCCGCTTGTAATTGGTTGCTTGTGTTTAAGGGAAGAATTTCTTTCTGAATTAGAATGGCAAAAATAAAAATAAATGTGAGCATGCAGTCATTCACGATGCATAACATCAATGAAAATGATGCAAAAAGTAATGAAAAGGATTCCATTTTATGCCCTAGAAAATATTTAAGTAACGCCTTCCGCAAGATGGTGCACGCATTATATCGGTCTGTTGCAAATTGGGTGAAAGAATGGTCCATAATGGCTTAGTCGAAAATTTGTATGTTCGAGTGCCAATTAGTCTTTTAGTGTACAAAAACCCTTAATGAGCAGTTGAACTCCTTTTTTTTATGTCTAATCGCCAAATGATAAGCACATATTCATAAGAAGACAAAGAAATGACTTTCTTTTCCTTCAGGGTATTTAGTGAAAAAAATGTGAAAAAAAATTATATCTGAAATCTTTGTTTTAATGATGTGATACTCTGAGAGTAGAGTAAAATAGAAATAAATGAAAAAATGAGTAGGTTGATGTCTATATTTTTTCCTGTGGATTTGGATTATACCAGATGGATGTAATAATCCATATAGATATTGTAGGATTTCATTTGCAACTATGCATTTGCTGTTTTTAAAAGCAATTAAGTTGCCAAGGAATGATTGCTAGGAATATAATTATTCATTTTAGTTTCAAAATAAGGCATAAACTTTAACAAACATTAAAGAAATTCGAGTGCTCACCATTCATCATTTAAGTATCTCACTATCATCAAAGTTTTATATAAGAACCGTCTGGATATGTTCATAACACTCTTTTACTGTCTAGACATCTTTCGTTTTGACAACTTCTTTATGAATACGAAAAATGAATGCTAGAGTGGACAATAATTATTTGTCATGAACGCTAAGTATTTATGAATGCAGCATGGATAGCGTTGAGTCATTTCTTTCTTTGCTTCGATTCAGCATTTTTTTTTAACTTTTGCATTTGGTAATATATTTTTTCTGTTAGTAGATCTTTTTTTGTTTCTATCCGATTTTAATTATTACTTTTAATTTGAGTTGTCGTGAACATTATGAAGCTATAGAATAGCAAACTATACATTTTATTTGCATTTTTATACTATGTTGTAGTAAAGATTAATAACCTGAGATCTTCAATTTTCTGTATTTTAAAATTTTTCAACGATTTGAGAATTTATAGATATTTTACATAAACATCCCACTGTGAAGTAATAAAGTTTTTAATGTTGATATTTATTTATATCTAAAATGTAAAGCAAATAATAATTTTTGACTTTCAGATTACTTACATAAAATTACATATTATTTCACATATTATTTTAAAATAAAGATATTTGAGAGAAAACATTTTTGCTCTTTCTGCTCAATCTTTTTGAAACTGGATACCTTTTGAATCTGAAATACATTTCGATCATTCGCGATCTTACAATTTATTTCGCACTGTATTCATAGCGTATCCTTCACTTTAGATAGAATATAACCAAGGGGAGAATATATTCGGAGTATTTCTAGGATAGACGTTATTATATAGGGAAGTCAAGACATTACAGAGTCGTTGCGGTTTGATATGCTACAACCATACAAGACAATAATGAATTGCGCATTTGATGGGTAAATAATGAAGTGACCCATGAAAATTGTATCTTTCTAGAATTCATAGGTTACCAACTAATTGCTATGATATAAAAAAAAAATTAAATTGTTGAATAGATTTCTAATTGATAAATGGGACTACCTTTGTTTTGTATCATTATTTTTTTAATATTCTATCCCCAAGTAGCATATATTGTTTCACAATATAAAGCGATATTATATTGTCGAATATTCAGGGATATCATAAATATTGTAAAATGTAATTGTACTGCTAGAATCGGCCAGAAATACACTTGATGGGAGGCTTTCAGAATTGCCGAATTAGGACCATCGACCAAGCATGAGAGACACTATAACCTTAATCGTATTAAATAATTTAATGAAATAAATTAATTTTAATAATTAAATTAATTAACGTTGATTTTAAATTAAACAATATTTATTGCAATGAAAAAGGTGCACATGGAATATTTTTTCAATGATAGCGCAACACGTTGCAATTAGAGAACATTTGTTGACATTTAGGCGTAATTAATTAAAAGTTTTAGCAGAAAACTGATAACTTGTAAAGCAACTTTAATATTGGTGGCAACAAAGTTATTACATTCACAGAAAATATGTTAGAATAACTATAGCTTTATTAAAATATTTTTTGGCCGAAAATTTTTAATTTGTTTTGGTCGAGAAGTTATTCAGACAGACTATTTAAATAACTAGGGTTTTTATCCTAAAATTGCAAGAAAAACCCTGAAATCAACTATAATTGTTTATCTTCTAAGATGAAAATGAGCGAAAACAAATAAATAAATAAATAATGAAAAAAAACCGTTAACGTTAACAAACGTTAAAAAACATTAACGTTATTGGACCAAAAAAAACGTAATCTCAGGCTACATTTCTTTGTATCAAAATAAGACAAAATAAAGAAAAAGAAGGAAAAAAAAGGACCACACTGCATGCATTGCAATGTATGAAAATTTGAATTTTTGAAAAAAAAAATGTTTTATTTTAATTTTGCTGGAAGGGAACAGTTATTTCATATTATATCAATTTCTTTATTTAAAGTGACGATGCAATCTCACTATACCATTAGTTTTCACTTTAAAGTGCATTTTTTAATAAAGTTAATTGCATTCGTGTTAAAGATAAATAACTTACTAAAGAGGTTTTCTACATTTTTATCAAAACTAATTTTGCATCACAATGCATGAAAAATTGTTGAGATGACCTAAATTCGAGAAACTTGCTCTCTATACTCTTTCTTTTATTTTTTTTCTTTTTTCCAAATTCCTGTCTTAACAATTCGACCTATGAATTTGAATTCACATACAATATCTCACGATTCTTAATGGGATTTAAATTTCACGTAAAATAAAAATAGATTCACCAAATTTCATTTGAAATACGCTTTTACAATATGTTGAAATCTTAGGGAGCTCCACAATGAGATTTTGACATCGCTGTAGAACACTGTCTGAATCATGAGTCAGGAGTAAGAAGGCTTAGGCGTAGCAATTCCTTTCTAAATAATTGCCTCTTAATGGTTCCAGCTGGCGATTTCAATCTCATTCTGTATGTGTAACTGGAAATGCGAGGAAATTTTTTTTTCTTACCATTTCCTAGAAGTGAGAGAACTGGGAGGATATCGGAATATTTGCGCGATAACGCATCTAGTTTCATTTGCGAAATTAAAATGGGGAAGACTTATATAATCATTTGAAAAATCTGAGATTCAGAAAAAGTTAAAGATTATTCTTTCTTCAATGATGCCATTTTGCTCATGTCAAAAAGTCAATTTAGAATAGATATTTTTAGTGAAAAAAAGAAGGTCCTGAAAATTCGAGAAATCCAAGCGAAAGATGATATATCAAATAAAAAAATCGACATTTAAGATATATATCCATTCTACAAATTAGAACACATCAACAAAATGTGAAAAATAAAATTAAAGTTCAGTGTACTAGAAAAATAGAAGATGGAAGCTGACAAGATGGAAGACGAAAATAAATTTGGAATATCTAGAAATATAATGGAAAAAAATATCTGCCTTCCAACTATTTCTACTGATAATTCTTAAAAAGCATGAAATAAATGTAGAGAAAAGAATGCAACGGATGGCAGAATTTCTACATACATGCATTAATGGCAAATACATAGGATAAAAAGCAATAGAAGTCAGTTGTTAAAAATCACTTTTTTTTTTCTTTTAATGAATTGTAGCTATTTAGAAAAGTTAAAAACAACACTATTTGCTTTAATGTGGCTACAATTTAACTAGTCTGAATTATTTCTCTATATTCTATATTAAGTGGTTATTGAGAAACGAAATTAACACAGCACTACCTTATTTTTACTGATCTTGAGCTTATTCCACATGATATTCCTATATATATATATATATATATATATATATAAGCGATGAAAAAGAACGATTACTCTACCATAAAGCGATTACTCTTACATAGAATAATTTTGTCGGCATTATCTGTTGCAATTGTATGCTTTATGGATGGAATGGAATTAATACTGATAATTGAAATGGATTCAATACATATTACTTTGACTTACAAGAATATCTATTCTATATATTTCAATGTTTAAAAATTTTCCCACAATTTATATTGCCTAATTTATTAGCAAAATTTTAAATGTATAAAATATGAAAGATACCATTTCTTTTTTCAATCCTTTCAAATTTCATTTTTTTTATCTATGTAATTCATTTTTGAATGTTGTCGAAGTCATTAATCTATCTAAAGAATACTTGATATTTTGAGCACTATATTTAAGAAAGATTCTTAATTAAGTAGTTGTATTTAAATGATGAATACAGATAGTTTCCCAACTACAAATGAGAGTTCCTCGAGAAGTACAGAAGTACTCCAGAAGTGATACAGAAATTTGATTAAAACTGTTCAGATTTACTAAGCAGTATAAATTACCTTCTGGTCTTTCAGATCCAAATACTTAAGTAACTTTTCTAAAGCTCAAAGGATAGCTATTTGTTTGTTGCCAGTTTTGTCAGGCGTTGTGAGTATCAATATGCTGAACATGACTGATTTGTTTTATTCCTGTTTTACAAATTTACATGAACAAATTTAAACCCTGTTTTTTACACATTTCAAATAATATTACACTGTATAGGTTCACATTTATCAACTGCAAGTATTTGGAATCATAATCTCCAGATTACCTAGATTAGGTTTAGTTATAAAAAATACATTACTCTAATAAATATTAATTTTTGATAAAATTTGTATTTAAAAATAATAATATAGTATTTTTTTCTAAATTATTAAGATAATGAGTAATGAATTACTCTCATATGTATAATAACTAGATGACGACTATTTTCCATTTATAATATATGCATTTTTTAAGCAAATAATCTTTATATGCATATTCATTATTTTTTTTTGCAAACCGATTTTGAAACAAAACCCTGGTGTTCTATATTAGAACTAAAGTGCCTTTAAAGAAAGAGAGTACTGAATATCTATAAAGCGCAAATGTTCTTAATAATTGCAAAAATAACAGGGAATAGTACACTGTAATTTAGTAGTTAGCACTAATACAGATTGTATGGCCAGTATGTGTTTCTTTGCATACAGATTCAGGTATTCAGTGGTATCACTTTGGGAGAGCACTCAGGAGAAAAATGATCGATTGCCATTAATGGACAAGATGATTCATCTGTGCGATGACAGGCATAGAAGAAAAAGCAATGACAAACCTTCCAGTCACCGGAAGGAAGAGCATCTGTTGTACCTATGGGGTTGCGAATTGCCCCTACTCTATTGCAATAGTTGCTGAAAAACGGTCAGTTATGGAGTCATGATAGTGATTGTAGTGCATATGGCTAGATGTCTTATAGGGCTAGATGTACGACAGACAGGGTTTCGAATATAAATAAAGAAAACATGTCATTCTGAACACCAGAAGACTCTTAGGCTCGGAAAGCGATAGAGCTGTAAATTTCATTTTTCCTCAATTTGAAACTAGACGCGATCTATTAAAACCAGCTGCTCGGCCCGGCCTTGCAATTTCTTTACTAGATCTTGCGAAATTTGCAGTTACTGAATGGTTCTAATTTGATTTTTAGGTCCCTTTCTTCGTAATTATATAAAAACTTTATGTGCATTTTGTGAATAAATAATTTGCTTTAGGTTAACTAGCTCTGTTTACTTATGTAAATGATATTTTTCTTTCAATGCATTACTATTACTAAAAATTGTTACTGTAAATAATTGTAGAAAATGCTGATTTATTGATATTAAAATCTGAAAATATGTTGAAATAAATTAGTTAAAAATTAAAAAAAAATATTAAGAAAATATAGAAGACATGTGAAAATATTTAACACATGAATTTTATGATGAATCGACATGCATCCTGGCATTTAATTACTCTGTAGTATCAGGTCAAAGTCTAAAGTCTTGATTGCGGTAAAAAAAAAGAAAAAGCATACTAATAAAAATAACTTACGAATTGCTTTAAAATGAAACTTACTCTAAAAATTCTAAATGAAACTTTGATTTATTTGTGTATTTCCCTATACACTTTATTTACCTGGATGCATAAGACCAAAAAAATTGAAAAATACTGAGTAAATAGTGCTTATGTTATTTCTTTTGCGAGTGTGTTCTTTTTCTCAATCTTTTACTAATCCTAGTTGATGAAATATATTGATTGTAGTATACGAAAGATACGTTTGTCAACTCTCAATTTTCTACTAGAAATTAGTTCTACCCAAGAACACAAAAGATGACGGATATAAAAGATTAACAACTTAACAGTTTATAAGATTTCTAGCAATGCAATGTAGAAATCTATGATACATTGTTGTACACCCAGATTCAAAGATTGGTTTCTTCAGAATTCAGGTACTGACTGCACCAGTGTCATGTAATTGCACTTAAAGTAAAAACATAACATGTTTATACTCTTCGCCTTTTCACAGTCTGCAGAAGATATTTCACATTCAATTCAGCATTCTGATTGCACCGCTTATCCACTATAACAAACAATCTATGTTTTGGTCTTGGAAGAATGATAAGATAATCGATATCAGTGTGTAGCTAATAAATGACTTAATCTAAGAGTGCAATTTCTTGTAAATTACTTAAACATCAGAATCAAAGCTCGTTAGAATATTAAAAAAAACTATTATTGCATTTATAACGAAACAAATTATGTGATTATCTTAGAAGAAATTAATAACGTAAAAGAATTTCTGAAACTTCAACTTGAACAAAAAATAAAACATATTGAAAAAGACGTTTGAAAAAACTACATTCACTTGAAAGTTTTTATTAAAATTTTCCTGTAAATATACAGTCACTTGAAGTTAATAGGGCGATCTATCATGAGGATAAGTAATGAGAGGAATTTTGTATAAAAACGTTACATTTCTCGATTTCCTACTCTTTTTTTAATAATCATATTAGTACTTTGTAAAAAACAGCAAAGAATTTAATGAACAACGATATGTATAAATCCTATAAAAAAACATGAGTAGCTTTACAAGCTAAAATATTTTTAAAATTGATAGAGATAACCCGCAAGCTATGAGAAACTCAGCTGTTTTCGATTGGATGCAGGAATTCAAAGACAATACGAAGTCAGTGCTAAAAGGGCAATAGAGGTGATATCATCACTGCCGAAAGATTAAAAAAGTATACGCAGTTTACTTTTGGATATCCACTATTACTAGATTTAATCCACGATATTTTTAAAAATAGTATCAATAAAAAAATTTTTGTTTAAACTCTAGGAGGTCCTCTGAAGAGTTTTAATGCAGAATAATGGAAAATAAAGGATAAACAAGGATACTAAAATTTCAATTCTAGTTTCATGCTTACGATAGTTATGCTGATAACAGAAAATTATGATTACATGTACACTGCCTGCAGTTAAATCCCAGCTCTGGTGCTGATAAATAAAAGTAAATTCTTTTCGATTTTATTTCCTTAATTTTTTACTTCAATGTTTTTGTCCATCCTCTAATAAGGCCATGTACAAAATTTCAGAATTTTATCATGAAAATTCTCAAAAATATGTTAAAACAAAGTGGGAAAAGGATCAATCACAAATTAAAATGCAAATGTTTATAGCTTCAGTACAGATGACGCGAAGCAGGGATACATCATAAGAAAATTAAAACATGCTTCATATCTTCAGTTTTAAATACAAATTTTAAAATCTATGCTTCCTGAATAATAAATACTTTAAAATTTGATATCATGAATTACAGAATATAACTTAAAAATATCACAGTCAGTGAACTTGTATAAAATCTTATGTAATCTTTCATTAAAGTAATCTTTCCTTTAAGTTATGTAATCTTTCCTTTAAGTTATTATTTCTACACATTTTAATACTTTTGAACCAATAAATAATAAAATTATTATTTATTTATTCACTCATTACTTTCTTTGTTATTTTCTGCGCGACCCCTAAAACACGAGCATCCGACATGATTTTTTCTTTTTGCGAACTCATATCCGGGCATTGAAAAATGGTTTAAGTCAGCATTTATATAGTTTTATATCTTTAAGTTCTTTTTGTGATAAAATGCTGAAATTCCGTACATGATCTTATTAGAGGATGCGGCACATTTTACTTACAGGGAATTTTTTTTTGTATGAGATTCGTATAGAAATTTAAATTTTGTATTTTTTAAAGTTTAACCCCCTGAAAACTTTAATTGATTTCATAGCAATTTGCACCTTTTTTTACGCAACTTTGTAATTTACAGTATATGTCTACGATCAATATTTTAGGAATAAAAGCCACGGTCAAGGTTTTTGAGACACCCTATATATAATTCATGTATCAACAGAGACAAAATATGGGAGGATATTTCACACACAACTTATTAATTTTTATTCTAAATAGTAATCTCTTATGCTAAAATTGTCCGTACGATGAGACTACTTGTTGATTCTGCTTATAACTGATGAATAATTTAATCGTATTTTGAGTCAATTAACATTTAAGGGCATTTCACATTAATTTATCCAATCAATTATCTAGCTTAATTAAATAATTTTAATATCATATCAAATCATTTCTCTTCTAATTCGACGAACAAATGTATGCATACTTTTGCAGATAGAAAGTCATGCAGGAAAGAAGTTCCCCTTATTAACTGGATTCCTCTTATTAGCGCGTGATGCGTAATACAGCATCTAATTGGACGCCAGCAAGTGAAACTTGTTCAACAGAAATCGCGTAATTAGTACAGTTAATTAGAACTGAAATCGTTCATTCATCAAAGGGTGGGGGGACATTATTTGGCGTATAGACTAGTTGCCTGGATTGATGTGCTAACTCGAATTGTGCACATATCCTATTTCGGCGAACTCTAAGTCAGGAAACACGACTCATTCAATGGAAAGTGGAAATAGGAATCCAGAATGTTAAATCATATTTCATTCATCGAGACAGATTGATAGTTCCTTTTGTAAGGACATTATACAAAGCTTCCTAAAGCGCCATAGAATTCAGTTGTCGAATTAGGGAATTCTAGAATTTTAAGTGGATGTGCTTTTAAAAGGCATTTTGTCAGACCTTTAGAGACTCATAAACTTATGTGAATACTAGTTTGAAAACATATAAGATGCAAATCATTTTTTTTATATTTTAATAATAAAACCATATTTTCAGCTTGAAATATGTTTCTGGGATTCTCAGGTAAATATCTCCACTTATTGTACAACCGAAATTTTCTAAAAGCAGTAGTTAATTCTTATATTCTGAGAAATGGTGTTGCTTTTTACTATTATATGACACTTTTGTTTTCAACAATTAATAAATTAATAAATGTAATTATTTTTAAATTTATTAAACAACATTCTCATATCGATATTTAATGAATGCGTATGTGCCAACAATTTTCATGCACATTTCATTATTTGGAAAGCAAGACCAAAATCCCTCCATTCATTTATATGCGTGGATCCAAATTGCTTCTTTCTTCTATAGTTTTAAAGATAATTCTTTTGAATAAGTAAAATGTTTCAATGAATTATCAAGCAAAATTTGTAGAAGGTAATTGTAGAAGCTATAAAAATATAGTTTTGCAATAAATGTTCTTTTTACTTTTACAAAAATATATCATATACTTTCACACAATACATAGTTGAAATAAAATATATTTTCAACATAAATTTGGAAATCTCTTTATCATCTATTAGATCTAAAAAATCAATAAACTAAACTCTGTTTTTTTAAATTACATTATGCATTCACAGAATAATTGTTTTTTGAGTATATAAAATATATATGAGGCATCTTTTTCTAATGCATTTCATTCTTACACATAAGTTTTCTACAGAATTTCTTGAAATAAGCAAAAGTAAAAGTTGACAGCCTAAAGACTTATTGGTTCACTCTTGAAGATTGTACATTCAATAGACGTTATGCTCAAAGAGAAAGAGAAATTCTGTATTGTGTCTACAATGTCGTGTCTTTGATGTTTTATATTAGCACTCACTGGGTTTGGTTTGGTTGTTTGTTTTATTGGCACAAGAGCCAATGTAGGCTATACTGCGCCAGACGTATGGAGCACTCACTGGGAAAAAGTATCCTTTATTACGGTTAGTGTGATTGCTTTTTAATTAATTTACTGAGGAAATTTCAATTAAGCTTATATCAATCTTATGTGATATTTAAATAATCTTATTTAGGATATGGAACATTTAAAGAAGATGTTCAATTATAATATAGCAATTATGATTTATATTATTTGATTTTTGAAATCGTAATTGCAATTTGAAGATATCTTAAAATATGCTTAATTTAGTGTTAGGAATATGAAAGTCTCTCAGGCGTTATTTATTCAAAACTTAGACAGTCTAGTCTCTTGATTGAACACGTTAATTCTTCCTTATAAGACTTTCTTCATTTGAGCGTAATTAAAAACGTGTCATTTATAAACTTTATCACTGACATATTACAATTACATTGCAGTATAATTCAATTATTAAATTTGTAATTTTCAATTAGGTAACTATAATAGTTCATATTCTAAAATATTTTATATCAAATTGACAATGAATATAAAGACGTCATAGTATTTATGAGAAAAATTTGGAAAAAGTTATTTCGTGATTTAGATATTCATAGGGTAAATAAGTGACGTTTCAGTTTTCTTCATATATATTCTGTTTTGTGTCTCTTTGAATAAATAAATGAATATCGTGATTGATTTAAATGTGTTCAATCATGTACCCATGATCAAAACTCTTGTTAAATTGGAAAAATTCAATTTTTTAAATAAAAAATGATTTATTTTCGTTTTATTATTTTTTATTTCGAATGAACTCATATATCGAATTCTTTAGAAAATGTAATGCAACAAATAACATATTTTACTATCTACAATAGAATGCAGAATAAATATGTGTCTGCCTGTCTATCACAAGAATTCTGATGCCAGGATGAACAGTAATGACTTGAATTTGCATGTACCAGCCTGGGATCCATTTCTACGTCAAGTTTGAAATTTCTAATTTTCTAAATTAACCATTTGTTAAAATATTCCATCAGTTAATAAATATTAAACCAGATTTCAACGCAGGTTTTTCAGAAATAATTTATGAAATGAATTATAGTTATAAAATTATTTATATTTTATTTTATGAAAGCAAAAACTGATGTTTTTGACGATCCTATATGATTCTAATTCTTCTAGGTGCACCCCTGGAGGTTTATAAACTTTTAACGGGACATCCTTTAGATTTTCTTGTGCATAAGAAACTTAGAAAAATTCGTGCACTTAGAAAATTTTGTTTTAAATATCTAAAAGAAATATTATTAAATATCTAAAAGAATATTATTATTAATCATTACGCTTGGAAAACTGGTTGAAATAAGAATTTGCTGCATTGTACTCAGCCATATCACAAAATTTCTTTGAACGCACAAAATAATATTTTATTTGAACGAAAAATTTAAAGTAAATCAGAATCAAGCAACCATTCAAGTCTGAAACACTACTGACTTACATAAAAGCAAAATACTGATGTAAAATTGAAATTTTAATGAACATTTCAAATATTAAGAGAAATTTTTGAATACATTTAGGAATTAAACATTATTTAAAATCATTTCCGAAAATATATTATTGAATATGATTTTATGCTAATTTAGTCTCTTAACCCGCAACTTCCCGGAGTCTGTGTGAAGAGTCTTTATTGTTGATAAAAATCAATCAGGACGGCAATCAACAAGAAGGTATGGTAAAAATTTAAAAAAAATGCTAACATACTCTCTTTATCATCAACTTCTTGACATATATGTAAATAATCTTTCTTGTTGATAAAAATCAACCACGACTGCAATCAACAAGAAAATATGGTTAAAATTAGAAGAAAAAAAATGCTAACATACTCTGTTGTCAGCAACTTCTTTACGTTTATGTAAATAGCCTTCTTTGTTGATAAAAATCAACCATGACTGCAATCAACAAAAACATATAGTTAAAATCAGAAATGATTTCAACCAAAGACAAACGACAAAATATGCATTTCTAAAAATATCATTATCATTCTCAGTTTTCCTGTATTGCTACATTGTTTCATTAGAAATATGAATTAACTACTAGAAATTACATACTAATTATTTTAATGATGGAGATAAGGCATTTAATTACTAGGATTATTTAGCGAATTTCCTTTCTCTTCCAACTATGATACTGCGCCTCTATTTTTCCTTATATTTCGGCTGGCGAACTGTTACATTGCATATACACAATATTATCTATTTGTGTGAAATTATTTAGATGCATTGTTATGAGTTTTTGAAAGTAGTGATTAAAACTTACTTGGATTATAAAGGAAAAATATCGTTTGAGTTGAAAGATTAATTGAAGAGTTAATTGTTTCAGAATCCAGGAGAAGTCTCTGAAATTAAAAAAAAAATTATTAATTCCGATAATTTTTTGAAATAACTACATTTGTTCTGTATGCATTTTACTTTAAAAATTAAAAAATAATAGAGTAACAAATATAATTAAAAATTTGGATTTATCATTATCATTATTATTATTATATGACACTTATTATTATTCTTGTAACAGTTTGTTCAGTATTACCAAATTCAGTTGATATCTAGGGAAATGTGTAAAGTACAAATTCCATTGAACATTTATTCTGAAATCTTTTTTGCCGGGTTTTAAAAGATCTGAAAAAAAATGAAAAGCTGTGTTTATAAACATAAAAATGCTTCTATCATCCACAAAAAAATAATTTATTCTTCGTAAATCGGTTTATATTTCAAATATGATCAGATATGATTGTAAAGTGAATACATTTCACATACAAAAAAATCAATATAGCGTGAAAACAGACTGAAAATTGTAAAGAAATCAATGTGAACTATGTCGACAAAGGATCTCTAAGGATACTTAAGAGAATGTAAACTTTAAAGAAGAATATCTTAATCTTAAAATAGAATGTAAATTTTCTTAAAAACATCTTTACTATGTAACAAAGAAGTTCCCTCGTTTTTTACAATTTAAATTCCGTTACATTTTATTTGTCCTTTTTACTTTTGATGCAAAGCATGTACAAAAATTCTTTTATGAAAAAATAAAGTATAAGAAACATTTTTCCATCTTGGATTATTTTCAAATATCAAAAGGTTTGAATCCTTCTAGTTGAATCTTTTTGCTATAGCGTTTCACTTTTTTAACATCTTCAGAAGCTTCACAGCATTAGCATATAAAATGGTTTGCATTTATCTGAAACAGTTTTCATTCTTCTTTGCCAATTTTTTTACTTTGCTTCTTTGAAAAATTCCAAAACATTCGAAATAACGCCAAGCATTCCTAATGTTCTATACTTTATTTTACATTTCTTCCATTATTTAGATATCTGATATCTGGATCAAGGCGATGCCAATAAGGCAGTGACTGCATTTCTAGGGGGAAAACTACAGAACAAGTAGACAAATGTGTTTCAGTTTCTTTTCCTCGACAAATAAGATTTGGGATCTGCCATGCAGTTAAAAACATGGATAAAAATTTCTAAGTTTCGAATGTTGATTTACGAAAGAAAATTGCTTCTTGAAAGATTGTACACTCAAATGAATCCTTTCAATTTCTTCTTTTTATAGTTGCCGTGTTTTGTTTATGGAAATTTAGATTTTTCATATTTTAAATGTAAATATCTACTTGAGAATCCAGTCATTATTCATTGAATATCTTCATCGTTCTAATCATGACTGCAACTTTAAATATTTTAAATAAATATTTTATTTATTTTATCGATTACATGATGTATGCTAAAAGCGGTGTTATAGTGTAATAGGTTCCATGAACAATGATTACAAATTTAGAATTTAGGGTTGAATGTGCATTCCTTCATTAAAAGACATAAAGACATGTGACGATATAATAAATATAAAAATGGCAAAAAAGAACATTGTAAAGGCATACAAAAAGAACCAGAATTCCAAATGAAATAAAATGAAAATAATGCTATCAGAAAGAGTGAAATAAATAAATAAGTAGATAAAATAAAAGTAAATAAACTACATTAGAAAATAAGTAAAAATTGGAAAAAGGAAAAGAAAACCCAGGAATATTTGTAAACTGATACATCTGGTAACGAGCGTTCAATTCTAAATTTAAAGGTGTTAATTTGATTGATATTCGCTCACTTCAGCATGCAGTCTCTGGACCACGTTTTATCTGTTCTTTTTGCCTATAATGTCTGAGAAAGACATCCCCATCAATATGGAAAGAAAGACATCCCCATCAATATGGAAAGAAAGACATCCCCATCAATATGGAAAGAAAGATATCCCCATCTTTCTTGTGTTTTCGAGTATTGAACAAAAATATATGCATTTAATGTTGTCATTGATTTCATTACAAGGGCAATAGCAAGCGTTAATATTGACCCGGCATAGACATTAGGGGCAAAGACGATTATTTATACTTACTTGAAGAATGAATTTTTTTTATCTATGCATCTGGAGATTTTAACTTCATTAAATTTTTCCTATGTGAATCTGCCGTTTCCTTCAGGATCCGAACGCCTTTACCATAGATTTTTATTATTTTTTCATTTAGTTTTGAATATTCGTTCTCGAATTTTTTCATGGGGTATTTATATTATACACAATAGAAGCAATGTTTTCAACTTTATCTGCTGTCTTATCACTTGCTACACCGTTGAGGGTTTAACCCAATGCAGGAAGATGGAGCCATCCAGCAATTCACGAGTTTTTATACCTAGATTATTTTGTATTTTTCAAAAACTTTTAAAACATTGAAAGTATTGGTAAATATATGGGGCTGTTTATTTTTTCGATTCTCTATTTTCAGTTTTATTGCTTGCATTGCTTTAAAGCAAAGAGCTCTGCCTGAAAAACCAAACACTGATTGACTAAACGATAAAAATACTCTTCTAATTTATTTTGCTCAAAACGTAGAAAATCGCTCTAACCTGATCGCTTAGTTTGGAATTATCCCTAAAAATGACCAAATCAAAATTCTAAATATCGCTGTCCAATCTCACTGTTTTAATAAATGGTCATTTAATATATCTAACATTTTACTTCTGAAGTTTTAAATAGTTCGACATTTTTATATCTATTTGTCGACATTTTTATATCTATCTATATATATATATCAAGGTTTTATTTGAATCACATTCTCCCGAATGAAATCGTAAATTTTCGAGTAGGTCATGAGATAGAGAATGATCAGATTCCTTCTTTCGTTTTGAGTTAATGCGTCGTATGTTTCAAAGACTTGTCTTACAAGATTTGTGCGATTTTTTTTCTGAAAAAGGTATTGTTTGAATTATCTTCCCCCGAATGAAATCATAAACTTTCATAAGATCATGAATTATCAGATATTTATTACCGTAGCTCCACCCATGAGAACTGAGTGCTTCGTAGTATAGTAAAGTAAACTAATATATGTGTATTATCTGCATGATATTATAGAGTAATATTTACGATGATTTGTTGACATGGATACAGAGTCTTTTATCTGAAAATAGCATGCGATATGTGCCGATATTTTTTGGTGATTAATTGTTGCTCTGCATTTAAGTCAAAAGTGCTAAAAAATCGAATATGTATTTTGGATGCCATTCTTTCAACGGATTGAAGACACAATTTCACACATGATTACAGAGCATTTATAATATTTCACATTAAATTTTATTTATTTAATATATTGCGGTTTTGAATTTGAGTCTATTACCTGCATCAGATAGACAGCCAGTCCTTTCTATAATTTAGTTGCGAAATTTGATAAAAATGAAACAAATTTCATTAACATAAGTAGTATGTTTCTGAATTATGATGATCACATCCATGTGAAAGTGCAGACAAATATAACCTCGAAACATTGACGTACTTTGTTCAGATTTCATATGGATCTATATTTCAGACGATAAAAGTTTGTCCAAAATGTCCTCGATCTCTTTCCAATGAAATTTTTGTTTTACATTCACGATTGCACTCGGAGAGTCGAATAAACAGAATTCCTTTAAATGGAGGTTATTGAAAGTTTGATAAAAAGCTACAAATTCGGTGCAAAGACCATAAATATATGAACCGGGATAACCTGGTTGGTAGAGCATTGGATTCGTGTCTCTTTGGTTGCGAGTTCAAACCCCGCCGGCTGAAGATTCCCCGCGTGCTTTGGTGGCTGACGCGCGTGTAAATCTGTCGTGGCCACAAAGTTCTCCATGCTGAGATCAATACCACCTGTGGTACTGGATCAGGGGCGATCGTTCTCTGATTCAGGTCTAAACTACGATCTGTGGATGAGTGAATGAAATGCGAGAATGAAGCCTGCCCCGTAAAAAGGGTTGTGACGTGTGTGCAGTCAAATCGTACTCTTGGCGCTAGTTTTTTTTTTTTCTTTCTTAAAACAAGAGGCGCTCCCCCTCAGACTTAAATCGACTGTTTTAAAACAGCGGGCTTGTCTGCGGCAAGTGCTATTAGAAGAAAAAAAAAAACCTATATATGTCATCCATTTAGCTCAATTAGTTTTTAAATTATAATATCAACAGAGCTACAGAACGACTAATAGACATATGAATTTCTAAAAATAAGTTTTGCTTATTCAAGCAAGTCTGAAGAAGAGAGATTCTTCAAAATATCGATTACATATCATTTTTGATATATATCTTGCATATATTAAACAAGAAAAAGACAGGAAACACAACTAGATAATTGATAATTATATTAACAAAAGCAATTCGAAATTTCAGATATCTTGATACATGCATGCATCATCTAAATAAGTATTTCTATTTACTCAGTTGTCTTAGTAACCATTGGGAGAGACAAAAAAAATGTCTGAAAGCTTATTCCACGTTGGAAATAAAAAGCTTCTATAATAAAGAAGATTTCAGATGTAGCCATAAAGAGAAAGAGATGTTCTTATCAATTGGCACATCGCATTAATAGAAAAACATTCAATGTGTAATTGGTAAATTATATACTCCAACAATCTTAATCAAAACTCGTTGCAGAATTATTATAATATACCGATCGATCTATTCAAAGTTATTTATAGTCATGAATACTGATTTAAATGAATATGAAAAAATGACCCGAACATCTTGCGTGTAACCGATAGATTACCGATCATGTTTTACTTGATGAAAAGTTTTTCTTTATATTTGCGATCATGTTTTACTTAATGAAAACTTTTTCTTTAGATTTATTCTTTGACATTTGAAAGTATGTTGCGTTAGTTTTGTAGCAACAAAGCTTAGTTTGCAGAAATGTTTATTATAGGTTTAACAGTCGAATATAATTTTAAAAATCTGATTACAATAGACTACGGATTAATGATGTTCATAACTATTGGCTGATATCAGCCAAAACATATTGCATTAGTTATAACTGGAAAAATTCGAATATGGAAATTATTTATTTTGAAAAAAGTTTAAATGAATAATTTATTGAAAACGTTCTTTACAAAAATATAACTAATTTGTCGTTTTAGTTACATTTTTAGCAAACTTTCAAGATATAAACAAATAATTGTTAATATAAATAACTCAAAATATTTATTTAGACATGGGCAACAGATATATAACAAACTATTCATCCAACAGTTAGTTTTCTGATACCGAAATTGCAAATATGATGATTTACTTGCTGGGTTAAAGGGCCATTTAACCGTCTGGCGGAGAATATGTTTATAATAAATCATAATGGAATGGTAGAAGCGTAGAAATGTTTCCAGGTGATTTATTTTGCTTCTTTCGTCTAGGTACATCATTGCAAGACATATTTCGGGTAAAATGTAATCAACTGAATTAACTCTCTGGATAATGTTATTTTAACCGTTGCTTATAATAAAAAGTGCTTTAAATAAAGAATATTGCATTTTTATTAATAAAGATTTATATTATTAAAATCTATTATTTTATAATTTGTATATAAACTTCTTCACTTTTTCATTATTTAAATTTTACTAAGATTTGCTTAGCTTCATAATTCTTGATTTTCTTAAATTTTATTACGAATTTTAAATACACTCGCGGTTATTGAAACTCAGCAAGGAAAAGGTTTGATTTGGATCGGATCTACAGTTTAGGTCAGGTTATTCCTTGTTTCAGTAAGATTTATAGACGCAGTTTCCAAAAATACTGCTGATGAATTTGTATCCATTTACAATTAATTACTTATAATCTAGAAATTTGTTTATTACATAAGTTTTTAGTGATTGTTTTATTCATTTTTTCCCTTGATCATTAGTTATTCGAAGATTTTATGGGGAAAAATGCTTACAAATTTGAGTCAAGTTCAGATAATGAGGACACATTCTGAGCTAGCAAATCTCTTTGTTTTTCACATACTTCTACTTAAACTGATGACATATTTAGGATATTAAATAAGGAAAGTTGATAAATATTAAATAGATCCCCACTTTCCAATTTCATTGCTAGTATTTTTGCTTAGTTCTATTGAATCAGATGAAATCCATTAACAGCGGTCAAATCAGACAATGAAGATATATTATGCCATGTTAATTAATTTCGGTAGGATTTTTCAGACATATAGGGACATTGCAGGGAAAAGAATTCTGATGATTTTGTTAGATGCAGAATCTCGGCTTTGGAAATGGTGAGACAAAATAATGAGATCCGGTTCCAGCCGATATCAGCTAATATATGGACGTGAAAGATTACGTTAAATCCATTCTTTGAATGGAATGACAAGATGAGTTTAGGGCTGTTTAAATTTTAAACATGCCATACAACAACGCTTTAGGACTAGGAAGTCTGTTTCAAAATAACTTTCGTGTATAAAATGACAGATTTTTTTATATAAGAAATCATAACACTGAATAAATTTTGAACTTAAAAGAAGAAATTCAATGAATTGCAATTAAGATTTTTTTTCTTTATACTTGCTATTCTAATACATGTCTTAGTGTTATCGAAGACTAAATATTTTTGAAGTAGCTTCAATAAGATTTTGATATAGATTCCCATCAGTCGTTTCAGTAACTTCTACAAAAAGCATAAAAGTAATCGTTTGAATTTTAAATTCAAAGAATCTGGAAAACTAAAAATTCATGCTAGAGGATGACATCAAATATG
This sequence comes from Argiope bruennichi, assembly GCF_947563725.1. Classification (NCBI taxonomy): domain Eukaryota; kingdom Metazoa; phylum Arthropoda; class Arachnida; order Araneae; family Araneidae; genus Argiope; species Argiope bruennichi. The sequence goes on along the minus strand of NC_079154.1, from coordinate 122,528,568 downwards.
TAATGTAAAATAAAGGGTTGTCTCTTAAAATGATTTATCTTTATGTTTAAGATCATATATTCAATTTAGTTTTAGACACTTTTATATAACTTGATCGTTTTCAAGACTGAAAATTTAGTAAGATATTTTAAACTCACATTCTGAGAAATATATTTATAACTTAAATAAACTTCTGTGTTTTCGACGAGTAAAATACTATTTTAATATTTTCGTAATGCAATTGTATATTAAAAGCAATTATTTTTTTAATGGCATACGTAGTGACAGAAGTTGAGAATAAATATAAAATAAATTCCAGGATAGTTAAAATAATAAATTATAAATTCCAGGATAGTTAAAATAATAAATTATAAATTAAATCTTAATAATAATTAAAATTAAAATAAAAATACATGCTTTTTAGCACATTAATTAAAAAAAGGATTAAAAACAGATCTTATTAAATTTATTGTAAATCACAGATTTTATAAATACTTCGTATCTGAACCTCTTTTTATAAATAATATTTATTAGGATCAAATAGATTCAACAAAGCTTTAAAAGTTTATTATATAAAATCTTAATTAATAATTTTAAAGCGTACTCGTATTTTTCCGAAAGATTTAGTTAAAAGAGGTAATATAAATATGATTTAAAAATATTCATTTATTTATACATAATTACAGAATTTAAAAATAAATTTGAGGTAAAAGAAGTTGAGTATTTAGGATTATTCAAAGAAACTTCACTTAGCTGTTGAAACATTATTTTACATCTATTTAAGAAGTATCAGTAATTAGATACAAAGTAATTGAAATTAAAGTTTCAATCCAAATAAAAAGTGGAAATCTAATAAATGTTTTTTTATCTTTATTTCAAATAGTATTATTTAGCTACATATTTGGGACAATTTAGAGAAAGAAAAAAATTAGTTAACCTTAATGTGACTATTCTAATTGGCTCTTTGAGCTTTAGGCAAAGGTTTTTCCTAAATTAGAATAATAAAATAAAATAAAAGGCATCTGTATTGTGCTTACGCTACCCTCAAGCATTCAGGTTATGCAGCAAAAGTAAAAAAAAAAACATCCAAATGGCATGAAAAATATTCCAATTTATGCTTCAGAAAATGTTCAAGAGGCATGTTTCGCAAGATGGCGCGCACATTATATCGGTCTGTTGCAAATTGGGTGGAAGGATGGTCCATAATGACTGGATTGAACATTTGTATGTTCGAGTGCCAATTAGTCTTCTAGTGTACAAAAACCTTTAACGAGCAATTGCTTTGTTGTTTTTTTTTCGTCTCTAATCACTGACGATAAGCACATTTTCATAAAAAAAAAAGTTAAAGGAGCATCCCTTTTCTCCCTCGGGGTTTTCAGTAAAGGAAATGATGAAAAAAAAATTATTGCATTTGAAATCTTTGTTTTAATGATGTGATTTTCTGAGAGTAAAATAAAACTGAAATGAATAGAGAATTTTATTGAGCAGATATTTATTTTTATTTACAAAGAAGATAGATTTCTTTGAAAAATTTGAATTATGAATTGAAACTGATGTAATTGTTTGTACGAATGAAATTGATATTTCAAAAATTATTCCTTTGTCTTTTCCAACAATGGTAACATGGTTGGGGACTAATTTGAATAAATGTAATTAAAATGCTTTACTTTCAAATGCTTATAATACTGAAAAGAGTATGAAAGTATGAAGTGCATTCGAGTTGTTTCTACTCAGTTTTGTAATTCATTCAAATTAATAAAAAAAGTATAATATATACAATACAAATAAAATGGAAATAAACTATTGCGTTATAAAAGGATGGTTAATATACAATGCAGTTATTAATGTACGATGCAACTCCTTATTTATTAAAGCATGCTTTTATTCATATTAAACGAGAATTATTCTTTTTATATGAATATGAGTAATAAATAATTTATAATATTTGGAACAAAAAAAATTCCTTTTTATAACTTCTGCCCTTTATACTTTTCAAAAAGACATATAATGAATTATAGGTTATTATATTTTAAAGCTGCAGTATTCGATTCATTTTTATAAACATTTAGCGGAAAAATAAATTTCCTATATGCTTTCAATTCCATAACCAATTCTTATAATTCATAAAAGGATTTAATGAACTGCGTCCTCAAAGGAAAACTAAATTCAAATTCACACTAAAAAGCTATTGAAATGAATACATCAGAAAATTAAGATACTTTGATTTTTCGCAGTTTTGTTGAAAAATTATATTAAAATAGAATTATACATTTTTCATGATATATTAAATTTTAATTTTAAGGGTCGGTTCAGTTTTTTGAGAAATCGTGTGAACAACTGAAATATATAATATTTACAACACAATGTCATAAAAAGCAAAGTCAGATAAATACAAATAAGTTGTTCAGATTTTATTTTAATAGGTAAAATTATGATTGCAAATTTAGTGTTGGATTTATAGATATTTCTTTTTTTGTCATTCTTAGTAGCAATTTGTGAATCAAATATATCAACAACCATGTATGAATAACTCAGATTTGAAATAATAACTAAATATTTATTTTTTTTTTAATTTTTCATATATGAAACATTTAAAGAGGATTAATTGCAATCGAAAAAAATCGATCTCCATATTTTGAATAATTTCCATTTCCAGACCTCCTTGATTTAAATAAGAAAACAGCACAATTTTGGAATTGTGTAGGTCTGTGAACACTGATGCTCAAAAACTGCTTTAATCTAGGTGTATGTAATTTAGTACATGCATATTTGGTGTACATAATTGAGTATGCAATATTTATATTTGGTATGGAATAAAGCAATATTTGATATGGAATAAAGTAGTATGTGATATGGAATAAAGTAATATTTGATATGGAATTTAGTTTATGTTTATTTGATGTACGCAATACCAAACATGTAAACACCTGTCAAATTTTAATCTAAACCCATTCATTCTGTCCTTCTGTCCGAATTTAAGTTAACAAAATAACTACAAAACGAAAATAGTTTCATAAATAAAATTTGATATTCGTGTTTAAATCTAAAGTGCAGATCTGTACAGAAATTTGAACCAAATCCTTCAAAGGACTGTCGTATGTCAGTCTGTAATTCTGTATTACGCAAACAAGCGCAAAATGCCATTATTAAATTGAAATTTAATATTATTAAATGCCATTATTAAATTGAAATTTAATATTATTAAATGCCATTATTAAATTGAAATTTAATATTATTAAATGCCATTATTAAATTGACTTTTGACTACAATTATAGTTTTGTGTCAGTTTTTTTTTTCAATTGTATGGTACAAAGGTGTTCAAAACATATCTTCGATTTCACATTGGAGTATTAACCGTGTGACAGCGATTAAAGGCCAAAAAGAAATTTTAAAAAAGTCACACTCTAGATTCAGTAAAAATACTAGATTTGCATCACATGTTGTTCTCTCGTATTATTTTTCACCAATTCTCGTATTCATGGTATGGCAATACTCCAGAAGTACAGGTTTGTTCAATTCTATTCCAAAGAATTCTTCTTCTCAATTTTCATAAGTGGTAATCTGAAAAGAAAAAAATATTGACATTTGTGACACTCAACACTGCTTAAGGTTTTCAATTTTATGCAAAGAGAGAGATAACAGCTTTATTAGAGAATATGCGAAACATTTTGAGGTGGTCAATCCCACTGTTTTAAATTTTTAAACTCGTAAATTATAGCCATTATCACCAAGTATATATTGGATTTTTTTTTAAAGATTCGTAAATAATAGCTAGTTTGACAATGAAACACTTCTGGAAATCGAATTTAAATATTTCGTCTCTGTTTATAAAAATTTCATGTACTAACAAAACAAAGAAAAAATTTGTAGTTAAGTAAAATATCTTATTAGCATTGATGCCATTTTAAACTCAACGTGGATATTAAAACAACATGTCAATGGAAAGATACTTTTGCAGCTTTTTCCAATTACTAGCCAGCTTAGTAAACAGAATTTCGACATGTCTCCGAGTCTGAAAGATGAGAATCGTGATATACGGAGCGGGTCATGCAGCCGTTCCATTCTCTTTCTAAATAATTGTCTCTTAATGGTCTCGGTTGGCTATTTTAATCTCATTCCGCATGTGTAACTGGAAAATCCGAGGAAGAGATTTTTCCTTTTCCTGGAAGAGCGAGAGAGATGGGAGTATATCGAAATGTTTGCGCAGGAGCTCATCTAGTTTCATTTGCAAGATTAAAATGAGGGAGAAATGTAGAGTTAGGGGAAACTCAGAGATACGGAAAAGCTAAAGCCTATTGTTTCTCCGTTTACTGCATTTTTAAAGCAGATATTGCAGAAATATATACGGCGCCAAACTGAAAAATATATACATTTGAAAAATATGTGAGAGATGGGAATTAACAAAGGTCATCAGATGCAAATGCAGGATTAATGTGTATTCACAGCATTTGATAATGGATTTCTAAAAATAGTGTGCTCGCAAGATGGCTCGTTTAATATGATAGATTTTTGCCTGAATTATGATTCCAAAGAATGCTTTCTTCTCATTTAGTGTAACATCACATTCATTCAACTCTGTATTTTGCAAATGCATAGTTTTCTTCTTCTTTTTTTATTTTCCAAATTAATAAGGTAAGTGCTGATTGGATGAGGAAATAAAATAAATACTGATGTAAGAGCAAAAATTTATTGGATAAAGCTTCAAATATTGTTTTTTTTTTTTTTAATGATTCAATTCGCTGCTTACAAATCTAAGACACCATTTACTAATTACGATTACATACGTAAATTTTAATGGTAATAAGCACTCAAAATAAAAATGAGACAAAATATTTCATTTTTAAACGTGTAGATGTCTTCTAATTTTTTTAATTGAAATAAGCTTCAATATTTTAGGTATCGGTAATTCTTAATTTTACAATAGCCTGCAAATAATTTTGAAAGGAATATGAACTGCCATACGGTAGAACTAGAAATATGCACAGTTTTGTTATATTTCTTCTATTTATATTTTGAATCATATTATTTTATATCGAATTATTTTTGCGTTCCAGAAAATATACAATAACCATTATCCAGAAATGAATAATCTGTTACAAAATACCTAATACTCTATACATAAGGTAATAATATTCATTCTTGATGGAAGCTACTTTATAAACGAAAATAGATCCTTAAACATCATTTTGTAAAAATATGCATATATATTTTCGTAATAAAAAAACTTTTATCTTCATTGTAAAGTATAATTCACTTAAACGTTACAGACCAGAATTTCTCCAAGAAACAGGAAATATATATGTTTTAAAATTTTTCCTATGGTTTGAAGCATATTATATAAATGTGTTTCAATTTGTGTTTTATTTGCTGCACTTTATTAATTGCACGAATTTAGTTTCCAAGCATGATGTCTGTATTTTATTTTGCTTCAAAACATTTGTCTTAACTGATAAGTGAAACGATTTTCCATTGTCTTTCCAAAAGTTAGAATGGGGAAATTGAAATTTAAAATTATATTAAAATTTCTCACAAAAGATTCCTAATTAAAATATAAACGTTTTTCCACGTTGCAGAAATCTTTAAATTAAAAACTCATTCAATATATGAAAAACTGAATATTTTTTACAGAATAATTTCATATATTTTAATAATAATCTAAACCCTAAATACATTTATGTTAAAAAATACCTAATGAAGCTATAAAATTAAACAGATATTTGTTTAATATGTTATTATCACGAGTCTCTCCAATTAATACGGCATCAGCAGAAAATTATATATTGAATTTTAAAAAATCTATTTGAATTATTCATTTTTCAATCGATTTAATGCATGAATAAATATAGTTAAAAATGTATTAATAAACAAAAAGCTATTTAAATATTACAGATTCGATTATTAATCTAAATTCGATTAAATATCTAAATTCGATTAAATATCTAAATTCGATTTGTGCATTTTATTAGCTATCATCATGGAAAAAACATTGCCTTTTGAAACCGGTGTTAAAAGCATCAACTGTTTCTTCCATAAATGGTTGATTAGAAAAATAATAGGACTTAATAACAGGACTTTCTTAAATGAAAAAAATATGTTGATGTCTATTCGTATTACAGATAATTTTGATTGAAATAATAAGACCGAAAAAATGTATGTTCCAGAGAAAATACAGTTCAAATTGTTTCACCAAATGCTAAAATTTGGCATGTTACTTAAAGACATCAAGGAATAAATGACAAAAAAATACTATTCAATAGTATTATCCATTTGATAACAAATGCATTATTAAATATATGATGTAATTTTTGATACATGATTAAAAATAAAAAAACAATATTTTATAATAATTTTATAAATGAGTCTAATTTTAATCTTTTAACAAATTATTATTATGATCTATAATAACTTAATAAATAAACTGCATATGATAATTTTTTAATCCAAAACTTATTTACTTAAGCACATTTCAGCATATTTTGCTCAAGTAGAATGTAGAAAATGAAAGATTTATTGCCATCTTTTCCGCCCGAAATATGAAAAAAGGAATGTGACCAAAAATGATTCCGTTTTATTTCAATAACGCAATTTCGACACTGATATACATTTTAAACACGAGAAATATACTTCAAATTTCTATCTAATAATCATGTACTGTTTTTAAGTATCAGGCTTATGTACAAACAGTTTCTTCGAATTGTTGCAAAATTGATGGTGATTTACAAATTTACTGATATTCATTCACGGCAATGAAGTTAAGAACTTTTACAAACATAAGAGATATTTAGAGGACACAGAAGTTTCTTTGTCATGAGTAGGAAGTGAAAATTGGTGGTCTGGTTGAAACCACACGTGTTCTAATTAATCTACTGGTAAAAGACTACTAGTACTGCCTCTATACTGTGCATTTAATAAGTTAAAAAGCATTGCCTTAAAATGCATATCATATCTTAGATATAAAAATAAATGGTAAGAATTCTTAATATAAGTTTTTCATTTTGATATTATTCTATGAGAAGAATAATACTTCTCTGACAAAGAAATAATAATCTAACCAGATTCAATCTCTTTTTATGCTAAAAATTTACCAGTTAATCATCAATATGTGATCAGATTTTGATGGCCTAGTCCAATTCAAATACTTCCAATTTCAAAATAGTACAGACAATATGCTTTATTATTCATCATTAGTAGCTACAATATTATGTACATTATAAATGTTGCTGTTAATAGAATTTAAGAATAATAAGTGAATTTGGATTTCTCATTCAAGTATATTTAAATCTAAGTTTAATTTAGTTGTATTAAAGTCCCATTTCAAAGCATCATTAGGGCTCTTTTGTGACGAACCTCGTAATTCTGAACCTCTATCAGATGACGAGTACGACAGCTTAATCACCCCTCCCCCTCTCCAAACTTTCGTGCACCACATCAGCAGGAGTCTATTTGGCACTGACGGATTTAACTTGCCCCATAAACGCTTTCATGAGGACTCTTCATTGGAATCGAATCTCAAACCTAGAACTCTCTGTTACTGAAACCGAGATATTACCCCTGGGGTTTTTTGAGAGTGGTATTATTAACTAAACTTTAAAATACTGGAATGCAGAGTACATGAAAGATCATATTAGAAGAAAAAAAAGATAATGATAAAAAGGACCTAAACAAGCTTTTATTTTTATTCAAGTGATTTATTTCTGGATAACATTTCTCTTTTTCATAATTCCCCAATGAATTAACCTTCTCTTACCTTCTTTCTTTACGAATAATTTTGCTCATCCGCATTCGATGGAAAATGGAATAGAAGAGTAAAACACTATTTACATCCAACAACAGTTTCCCATACTTTATTAGTTCCTTGATATTCTGTCTAATAATTGAGCTATTTTCAAAATTTTTAGTAACTGCAAACTTGCTTACTGACACACCTAACTTGCTGCGAATGTCTTTCTACATAACCCTTAATTAAATTCAGTATGTGTGCATATATATTTGACTCAGATATATTTTGCATTTTTGGTATCAGATTTATATCAGCCATTTCATGGAACAGCTTGCATATATTGTAAATGATGATATTTGATAGCTTTCCGATTTCAAGTGAGAGTACACTAGAAATTATAAGAGATGCAGAAGTTTAATTAAAGCTTTACGAATATATCAAAGAATGTAAATCACCATCTGGTCTTTGAAGTTCGAATAATTATGTAACACTTTAATGCCGCAATTGTTGGTAATTTATTATGAATTGCTATGCAATTTTAAGAGATATTTCATGCGCATACTAAATATGTGCATCAGTTTTTGATCAATAATTTTGAAGTAATGCATGGTAATTAAAAATCATTTGTAAATCAAAATCATTCAAAAATATGAAATCATTTAAATAAATACTTAGTCTCTGAGTTGTAAATTTCTGACAAAAGAAGCATTGTTAGGAGTTTTGAAATTTTCATATAGCTTTCGGAGTAAGCTAATGACTTTTCCGCTCTGAATTTAACTTGGCTTGTTTCACTTTGTAAAGATTAACTTTTGAAACCGATTTACTGTCTTCTTAATGAGTTAGTGTTTTGAAATAGTGTGTAGTTCTGCGGCCTAATAGTAGAAGATATTTCAATATTTTTAGACAAAAAAATATCACGCAATTCATTAATTATTAGCTATTAATTTTGATTCAATATCATGGGCACCTTTAAGTGGGTGATTTAAGATAATATAAACATATAAATTCATAATATTTATTTTAAAGAACAATAAAGTACGTTGATGAATAAAAAGAAAAAAGAAGAAAAAGTAACACGCTTTTATTAATATTTTAAAAAGTATATTACATTTTTTTTTATCAGAAGCAATGTGGTCAAAAAACCAAGAAAGCCGGAGAGGGTTAATGCAATTATTTTAATTTTTTCTTAAGTAATGAAAACATTTTTATGGCTTTTAATTCCTTATCAAAGTATTTATTCTTTCACAACTTAGCCATAGTTAACAATAAATTTCCAAAACATTTGAGGCATTTTTTTCAGTGTTCAATGGTATTCTCATGCCCATGTCCTGGCCCTGGGGTAGCCCTGGCCTTCGCGATCTAGGCATCGCGGGTTCGAGTCCTGGTTCGGGCATGGTTGTTGTCTTCCTTGTGTTCTTTCAGTGAGGTGCTTGAATGAACCCCCGTGTAAAAAGGGGTTGTGCAAGCGAGTGTGTCTGTGCTATCTATATTTGAGCTAGAAGTCAGACTTCTGCTCTCGGGTGCTCAGGGGTCTTTACCCTCAGAAGCTACTGCGCAATATTTGGCTTAAAAAGTCACACGATAAAAGAAAATGGCATTGTCATTGTGTTTTGAATACCATACTTTTAATCTATTAATTTCTTATCCTTATCCATAGATAAAACATCATTTTTTTTTTTTTTTGCTTTATGAAATATTTTTAAAGAAAAACACTATGATAGGTATTTATAGAAAATTCTAAAAAAATCCTTTAATAAAATAATTGCGATTAAAAATACATATAATTAATGTATAGCAATAGTTGTGAACACTCTTAGGTATGCTACCTGAAGATGGCGCTCGTGTCAGAGAAATACAATCATTGCCTATTCTAAAACACCGCTGATGTGATACGGGAGCAAAAGAGAGAAACGAATTCCAAGGAACTAATAATCGTTATCATAGATGTTCCTTTTGTATTATATAATAACATATTGCACAGAAATTTGAAAATTCCGTGCAACATGAATTGTTTAGTTTCCGTAATTATGTGAAAACAGTTATGCTTACTTTTGATTTTATGATTTCGAAATTACTTCTTTTTTTTATGATTCTCGACATCGGAAAATTCACATTTGTTTGCAGTATTATCTAGCTAAATGTTTGATGTTTATAGATATTGAGATAAATAATAAATAATAACCCCAATAAGATATAAGATAAATAATTATAGATATAAGATAAATAATAAATAATAACCCCAATAAGATATAAGATAAATAATTATAGATATAAGATAAATAATGACAGTAATAAAATGAATAGGAATCTCGTTAATCAAATTTGGCAAAATACTGTTTTTACATGTTTTATAATTAATACTATTTGTAAAGTTTACAATTTATTTGGAAACTAAGTTTATAGCATTTTTTTAATCTAACTTCCTGTGGTCTCTCCTCAGACATTTCCCTAGACTCCTTCCCTAGACATTTACCTAGACTGCTTAATCGAAAATCTGCCACTGCGGAGTCTCGGAGTCTGTGAATCACGATTCCTTTTATAATAACGTAGGCAATAAAGTAGCCTTGAAGATATCATTTAAATTTCTTCTAAATAGAGTAATTGGATTTTCTACTTTGTTCACTGACTTATTCCCATGTTGATATTTACCAAAAAAATCAACTTATTGTACCAATAAATCTCTGATCTCCAAATTAAATTAGAAATTCAGGTTCACTCTTGAGAAGTCACTCATTTTTATACGATAATAGAAATTTTATAATACCATAAATGAAAATTATAAATATGAGGTTGAACTAAAAGTAAACCCAGGAAGATTATTCATCTTTTGGATAAATTTAAAACAAATCATATGAAATATTTAAAATAATAGTGCAAAACAGTTAATAAGTTATATGACTTCTGAAACCAATTTTTAAGAAGCTGAAAGTTTAAGCATGCTAAAAACTTCAGCTTAAACTAATAGTGATCGATTTATTTCAAGAAAATAAATACTTAACTTTGAGATCTAAAGTAAATTTTATTTTTTAACAAAGACACTGAATATTTACAATCATTATTAAATACGATATTTTATAAAAATATCATACAATTTTTTGAGTCGAATCATTGTTTAACGCTAAAACAGCGTTTAATATTAGTAAACAAAAAACGATAAAATAGCATCATACTTTATGAAACAATTGAGATATGATTCCTGTATGGCCTCAAATAAGATAATTGACTCAGATATTTATTTGAAGTTTTTCTTCTTTATTAAATTATCTTGTAATAAATAATTTGCACTATACTATTTATACATGATTTAGCACTACAATTTAATACAAATCAATTGTTATTTGCAGATTTCTCATGCACGATTACTTGATTCATTATCTAGTTTACACAAATATTTTCTAATAGTATGCATAAATCATTACTCGTTAACTCAGTGAAGAAATAAATGCACGCATACAATTGTACATTAGTAATGGAAAGAATTTTATCGAATTAAACGGAATCGCCTTATTAGCGGGTAATGCGCAACACGGTAGCTAATTGGACGCTAGCAAATGTAACTGGTTTAACAGAAATCACGTAATTAGCACAGTTAATTAGAACTGAAATCGTTCATTTATCAAATGTAGGGAAGCATTATTTGGCGTATAGAGTAGTAGCTCGGAGTGATGTACTAACTGGCATTGTGTACACTTCCTAGTTTGGAAAACTCTAAATCGGGAAACATGACTCAGTGAGTGGAGGATGGAATTTGGAACGCACAATGCTAAATCATATTTCATTCATCACATGAAATTAAAGATTCCGTTTACATGGAATACTCACAAAATGAACTCTACTCGTACACACTAGAATCAATTGTCAAATTTCAAGTGGATTAATATATGAAATGCTATTTTAAGTCCATTTTAAACTTTTTTCATTCTGTGAAATTATTTGCTTCATAAATTCATTGAAGGGATCTTATTCGGTTTATTTGAGAAATCGTTTTTTCGTATTTATAGAAATTTCAGAGATTTGTATTTTTAAAAATGTGCATTTCTAATGCAGAAAACAATGAAATGAAATAGAGGAAATGACTTAAAGATTTGCTAGAGTATATTTTGGCTAATCTTCGATATATCAGATAAGTTTAACTGCGTTTCGTCTGTCGTCTCAAAATATTCATTTTATAGCAAAAATCCTCCTTAAATATAGTCATCTTGAATTAATAGCTTTCAACTGTAGTTTAGTAGTTGCTTCGAATGCGGTATAATTTGTTGAGCAATTTTTTTTAAAAAAATTTCTTATCTGATCTACTTTTAGTTTTATATCTTACATGCATGTGGAAATTACTTATAAATATCAAAATAACGAGCATTTTTAGATGAAATTAAATAATTTGAATTGGGGCAAAACTTGAATATAAGTAAATAGTATATGTATTTTAGTACTGTGTCAACATTTAAAAATAAATTTTATTCATTATTATCATGAATATACACAAAGATTATTATGCGGATATTGTTAAAGATATTCAAAGTAGAAGAGTAAAATTTCTAAAAAAATGTAAGTATATCTGCAACTTATTTATTTGTCGAGATTATTTCCCTTTCTTAACCCCAGGTGGCAGCGCATTCCCATTGTCTTGAGAGTTATGCAGAAAATATTTTTTTAGACGTTCACGTGGAGTGTGAGCGATGAGTAGCTCGCGTGGAAAAGCAGAGCGAATTTATTTTAACGATCAAGCGGAAACCCAGCTAGTTTCTTGTGAAATTAATAGTTTATGAAGAAAATGATTTTTATTGTCTTTAAGAAATATTGTCTTAAGAATATTGTCTTTAAGAATAGAAAGTGGATCGATGTGAATAAATGGATCACTAGTCAAGAAAACGTTTTCTTCATTTTTTTTTTTGCATAGACTCTTTTTTTTTTTTTTTTGCAAACAAAAGCACAGGATATGTGTTCACGAACAGTACAAGAATACTTCGTTAGGGAAATGTCTCCTATATTCAACAATATTTAAGAAGTTTTTGTGTATTAGTTATTCATATTGTTTAAGTTATATCCCTCCCGATAATTAATATACACTAATATGTCTAGTTCAGTTTAAAATACAATTCCCTTCTACGTTTTGCAAATATAATGACTTAACTTTCTCTCCCCAGAAGAAGAAATGTTTTCTTTCTAGTAACTTATTATCTTAATAAAAAGTTCGTTTGATGCTCTGATACAACTACTAAGTGATTATTTTTTAGCTTTCTATTTTTAAAACTAATAGCTGTTTCTCTAGCTCAAATCTCCTAATGATATAAAACATGTCTTTGAACGAAAATTCCAAACTAGTTAACGATGTACTTTAGAGGGTATCCAGTTCCTTTCTTAGTTGTGATTTAATTCAACCGTAATATAATATATAAATAATGTTACCAACCATATGTTACCATAATATAATATATAATTAATGTTACCAACCATATGTTACCATAATATAATATATAAATAATGTTATCCAACCATAATATAATATATAAACAATCATATTTTTAAATATCATACAAATTTGGTTTTGTAACGGTTGATCCATGATAATAGTATTTTCTTTTACTATAGCTAAATTACAACCAAATAATGAATTTGGGTAAAAAGGAAACTTAATGTATTTTTGATTTATACGCGGTAGGTAGAAGCAAAAAAAAATCCACTAAAACTAAAGGACATAGAAATATTGACTTGTTTCTGACAGAAATCCAATTTTATTTGAACATTCCTTCATTTTAAATAAATTAAACGTGAACGAGTTTTGGAACTAATTTTATACAAGAATGTAAATCTCCTTCCTTATTAAATATAGAAATCATAATACTTGATCCTTAACATGATAATCATTGGATTTTTGAAACATTAAATTATATTGAATTTGAAAAGGGAGATTTAATCACACGGCTGTGATTAAATATTGTTAAGTGAATATAATAATAATTGAGTCAGGTGAAATCAGAAATTATCCGAATTAATTATCCGAAAAAAAAATTAGGACAAACATTTTAAAGTTATTTCAAATCTTTTAAATTTGAGATCTATGAACTTAAATTCTCAGAATTTACCTAGCCTTGATATAAATAAATTTTCACACTATCAATTAGGGTTATACAATGGTATGAGAGATTAAAGCTGTCCACAGTTTGTTAAGAGAACAAATAGATTCATTTTATCAGAGAAAATAAATCCTGAAGATTTAGGAATATAATATCTGTTATAAGGCCATATAAATCGCACGGATAAGTGTAATCACATTTTCAGTTAATCATGATTAATAGCTAGGTTTTCATTTACCTTTTCAGCAAAGTTATTGTTATCTGCAGAGTCTTTTTAATGGACGCTTAGACAAGTTTATGGTATATACAAAATATTTAATAGGAAATGCATAGTTATTTGCAAAATTCTTAAAATACATTTTCTATTGAAATAAACAAATACTCACTTATAAATTTTGTTTTATAAGTGATAGGCTGCTTTTAATCCGTAGAGATAAGTTTCTTTATTACAGGAGCTCGTAACTGAGACATGAGAAATGAGTCCACTTCCATTCATTCTATTTCTAAAAAGAATACTATTAATGTATCTACTTTCATGTCTTTCATACTAGTAGACACATTCATTTGCTATTCCTTCGAATTTCTGGAATAAATTTTACTTCCTATGAGGATAATTTATCATGCATTTTGATTTGTATTCATAACATTCATGAACCCTAAATTTTATTGATTTCTTTTGCATTCATAGAACAAAAAAAAATTTAATTATGTGAGAGGATATTGAGTTCAGATTTTAAGTTTTAATTTAGGAAAATTAAAAAAATCAAATTGTTATCACGAAGCAAAATGTGAGTGTGATATCCTTTTCATTAAAAATGTTGTTTTGTGTTAGCAAACAAAAATATTTTTGAAGTTTTTTAAACGTTATGATATTAATAAATTACAGATTACTTTCAAAATTATTTTTAATTGAAAAATTAAATATATGTGGTTATAAAAAAACTTAGTTACAAAATACTAAGAAACTGGAGTAAAAATTTTTTTTAAATGGCTATATGGCATTTTTATCGTTATAATTAATAAAAAATGTATTTTCAAATAAAATTACATTTTAAATTGTGATATAATTAGCAATTCACTTTTACTTCAAGCACTTTAATGCCGGCGTCCTTGCATAGGGGTAGCGCATCTTCTCCGTGATCTGGGCGTCCCGGGTTTGAATCCCGGTTCGGGTATGCTTGTTCTGCATCTGTGTTCTATCTGTGAGGTGTGTGAATGTGCCACCCCCCATGTAAAAAAGGGATTGTGCAAGCGAATGTGCGAGTTTCATCTTCATATGAGCTAGAAGCTAGACTTCTACCCTCGGGTGCTCAGGGGGTCTTTACCCTTTGAAACTACTGCACCCCCTTTCCATGGCAACGCGGACACGTTATCGTCATCAAGTATTTTAATGCTTAACTCTATGCTTGTTCTTTTATTTACCTATAAACATTTATAAATGCAAATATAGTGCAAAAGTTTGTTTAATTTTGAAGAGATAAGCAACATAATTAAATTACATGCTTACTTACTTTTAATGAAAATAGAGTGCTTGCACTTTATTGTAATTGTGTAGGATATTTCACTTCTTAGATTTTAAGTGAAATTTGTTTTTCTTTTTCACTTTAAAAATGATGTACTTGCAAAAAACAAAATTATTCGAAGTAAGTGAAACATATTATTTGATATTTCCAAACTAAAACCGATTGTATGACAAATAATAATAATAATAATAATAATAAAAAATCGGATAGTTATTTCTTAAATTCGATTCTGTCATTCTGAATCTAAAATTATTTTTAGTGAAGGAAATAAATTGATTAAAATTGATTTCAAATTCAATTTTCAATGATTCATTCAATTGATTATGAAAGCAGCCATTGAACATATTGTTAAAAATAGTAAATACAGTTATTTTAACATTTACCATTGATATTGAAAAAAAATATTGTCAAAAATTTCGGAGGCTTAGTTTGAAAGTGACACTGTATATTCAGCGATTACAAAAAATAATTTTAACAAAATAAATGCATTATTTTAATTTATATATTAAAATAATTTAGATATTAATATAAATTTATATATTAAATTATTTCGTACTTACGAATTTTACGATGTGACTAGACTATAATTTTGCATCATATTTGCTTCAATAAACTGAAGAGTATAATTAAGGTCAAAGAAATAAAAAATTAATTCTTAGATAATCCTAAACATATTTAAAAATATATTGTTTGGCAAAGAATTATATGAATTCACCGTAGAGGAAACTGAAAGAAATTCTTAGCCATTTTTGCAATAAAAAAAAAAGAAAAACATTGAAAAAAAGAGAAAAATATATGTTATGATAATTTTTATTTAAAAATACCAGCATTCATGATTTAACCTCTAAACTGAAGGTCATATTAGGCTCTTTCAATACACATTATTAATGTGGTCTAGAAGAATTTAATATGCTTCAAACCATATTATGATAAGAAATGACTAATGGTTTGAGTTTAACCATCACTTCACATTGAAGTGACAGGTCATTGCTGCTCTCTAATGCTTATTTGATAGCTTTATGTTCATATGCATTACAGAAGATGATAATGAAAAGATAAATAAATTATGACTATCCTATTTAGCCAGAAAGATCTGACTGCAAATTCATGGAATCAACAGATCACGAGAGAGCTCAGAAGTAGGTACGAATTTTTAGTTTAAAAAGTGCGAATAGAAATTAATTCTAATCAATTGGACATGACACACGTGAAATGCGCAGTGCCCTTCTTATCTAGAATACACTGCACATCTTACAAGGAAATAAAGGACGGCTTGCCAGTGCGCATCATAATATGCTATTTACAGCAAAGTTCATGATGTGATTAGTGATTTCACATCACTTGAGCTTATAAAAGTAAGCTGCAGAGCTAAAGACAAAGCCAGGTGAACAGTTATTCTTGTTCTGAAGAATCATGGCAACCAGAATGGAGATGAGATGTAAGTTACTTTTGCTTTTAAATTAACGGGAGGAATTATTAAACTAACGAGTTCATTGGAAAATTTTAAAATGTCTTCTTTGCCGTATGACTATTACATAATTAAATGTTTGATGGGTAAGCACCTTTCAAAAGAATGTTTGGATAGTGTATCAACAGATTACTGTCTATTATTATTTTTTTTTAAATATTTGCAATCTGAATTTAAGAAATTAGGGAAAAAAAGTATATATCTATCTAAGATATTTTAAAGAGATATCAGTGTTTTAAATAATATGCCGAATATTTTATGGTCATTTCTATGTCATTTAATTTATCTTTGTATCATAAATATAAATACATATAATGAATCAATGTAAAACATTTCAACAATCCAAGATTTTGTAGTGTACATCAGGACATAATCTCAAAAAGAATTTCATTAAAAAAAGTTATGAATTTCAAAAGAATAATGTTAAATATTATATTAAAAATTTAACCATATTAATATTTGCATTATCGCATGCAATTCATTATTACAAAATCGTTTTATTTGGATCCGAATCTTAAAAAGAAAATTCTGACATTGATTATATAAATTAACAAGATTGTAAAAAAATTTGAAATTTACGTACAATAGCTGCAGCTGTGATTATTAGACCGCATATAAACATTTTCAATTTGTTTACAATTGTGTTTTTGATTTGGCTCATAGTATTATTGTCTGCATAGAAGGAACATTTGTTAAAAATGGAAAAAAATCATCGTGGAAATTTACATTTTTTGTCGAAACTAATCTCAGTAATTATAATTCTATATTTCGTCCAAAATATAATTTTGCTTTCTGAATATGTTGAAAATTTAACATTAATGTTATACTGATTTTTTAGATAACATTAGCAAGAATTTTGTACAATATTCTTTTGTTTATTTATTTATTATGGTACTGTTTTATAGTAAGACAACTCATTATTATTAAATTACTTGAGTACTATAATAAAAACACAATGTTCATGAAAAAAAAAAAAAAAAAAACAAGAAGGATTTATATGTTTATTTGAAGGTAGTATTAAGGTAATGTTATTAAGGTTATTTTATAATATATGTCATAATTATAAAGTATAGAGTTATATTTACGATTTGCACTTGATTTCATTTCAAGGAACACTATTTTGCATATACTAATAATGTTTATTCGGGTCTATACTTCTAAAATGCAGTAATGCCATGAAGCGAATATATTTAAACTTGGCATTTGGCAATTATATATAATAATGTATTGAAAATGAAGCACTTTTTTTGCTTTTTAATGTCTTAAAGTAAATCATAATCTGCATCATCATATTATACATCATTTCATTAATCCTTCCAACTCTCCCACCAAGGGGTAGGCCAGATATGAGAATGAGAAGCTTTTGGCATGGTGATTGGTTCTCCCGCTCATTGGACTCGATTCCAGTTCTTGCTATCGCAGGTCATTCAGATTTTACATCCTGCCTCAAGGCAGATGGGGAAGTCAATTTACTATTAAGATAACTCCTTCCATTTATTTAGAAAATTTAAGAAAACATTTATATTGATTTTACAAATGTAATACTATATTCTGACGTCACACATGCATATATACGTGCAATATCATGCATATGATATGCATTGTTATACTGTGGTGAACCTTATGAGCCAGCTACGAGACAAAAGTATTACTTTCGTCTTGTTTCTCGACTACGAACCACAAGGTCCCAGGTTCTATCATCACTCATAACACTTCGTCACATTGGTTACCTCGGACTATAAACCTTCAACCTTCGTACAGCTGTTGTGGCGCCATCTACCCACTGCAAATCAAAGTCGTCAGATTCACTTGACGCAGCAACAGCCACCACTCATCCACACACCCGCCATTACACTTGGCGATACTCAAAATGCTGCAATGGGCACGGGAGCATTAGAATCAACAGCTACTACATCACCACTCAACAGCCATATCATTCGTTTCACTGGAGGGAGAGTCTGTGGTGAAAGCTCATCAGCCATTTAACAGCTACGCTACATGTGCAATTGCTTTTGTATTGTGGTCATGTTACTCGGCTGCGAACCACAAGGTACCAGGTTCTATTCTCACGCATCTCAGTCCGCAATAATACTAAATAAAAATCCTTCCTATTTGAATATTTCGTCATAATTGGCTTTTAATATCTCAAACCTTCTTAATTAGATAGTTTACATGTAGCAATTTCTTTGAATTACTTTATACGTGACAGCATAGTTACATTAATGATCATTTTTATTATTTTACATTAATTAGCTTCTCATTACTTCACACTGAATGTTATTTTTCATTAATTAGCGTCTCATTACTTTACAGTAAGCGTTACTTCACATTTTATCGTCCGATTACTTCACATTTAGCATTACTTTACATCACATAGCGTCTCATTACTTTACATTTGAGCGTCCCATTATTTTACACTAAGCATTTCTTTACTTTTGAGCTGATTTTGTTAATGTAGATCTAAATTTAGCAGCAAAAATTTACATTTCGAGTTTTACACTTGAATCATTTTATATTATTTTTAATCGAATCCTGGATGGCTACATGAAATACTACCACTTATATTTTGATATTCATATTTCACTTGGTTACCTATCTTTATCAAGTAAACATTTTCTAATAGAAATAGACGCATGGGTGTATTTGAATTGCACTGAGAAGTTTTAACCAAAAAAGTAAAATAAATAACCTTCTTGGAATAATGTCAAACTAAGTCATGGAAATAACAGACACACAGAAATAAATTTGAAATTGCCAACAAAATTTTCATTTCCGAATTGGAAACGTTTCAAGTATATAAAAGCATGCTTGTTCTGATAGTTAAATATAATATAAATATTCATCTTGAGATGCAAAACTTTCAAAATTTTTAGACTTAAAGAAAAAATTCCTTCCATTAAAAAACGTGAAAAAATTAAATATGCTAACAAAGGTAGGACACTCCAATTTTTAAATCCGTTTATGGATATCTGAGCTTATTTTATCGTACCATATTTTTAAAGCATTATTTATGCTACATTAAGATATGCATGCATGTTATTATTTTAAAATTGATACAAACTATAATTTTTGCTTCATACGTCTGATTTTCCTAAAATTTAAACAATTATATCCGAAACATTCTAATATCCATACTGAATCTTTGAGCTTTGAAGAATAAGTATTTTTGAAAATAAAAATACGGTAAAAATAAACGATAAAAAATCTTTAAAAATGTGTTAAATGTTAACAAAAATATCGTACAACGAAATAGTTAGCTTATTGCAAATTAACAAATGTAATTATTAATAAATTTTATTTGTGAAATTTTTAAATGTAATGTAAAAAATGTAAAATTTTTTTCCGTATTTAAGTATTAATATATATTTTTACATTCAAAGAAATGTTGTATTTAGTAATAAACTGTAATTGAAACTGGGTAATCAAAATTTTTGTTATAAACGTGCACAACTATAAAGTTGTATATTTAAATCAAGACACATTTTGATGCTTTAAAAGCAGAAGATAATGTAGAAGTTTTTAGATTCATAAAATAACAATGAGAATTGCAGAGGTAACATTGCTCAGTTAGTTGAAAATGTTTGCAAATATAAAAATGATAAGATGGAAGATTATTACTCTTTGTTAAAAGTAGCTTGGAATTATTTTTGTTGTTTTAAGGGAAAATTCTAAATGATGCCTTTGTAGATAATTATGTTCATAATGGAAAATTTCATGCAAAGCATACCTTTTCTTAAAAAGATTTTCATAGTATAATAGAGAGTATTTGTTTATTTTAGAATAAAAGAGATTTGATTTGTTGCAATTAACAAGCATTCATGCTATGCAATTTCATCCTGCAAAGTCTAGCATCAAAGATTAACAATGTAATTAACTTATTGTGAACATATTTATCGTGAAAATTAATGAGAAAATATCTCATTTTGTTATCAAATTGAATTTTTTTATTAAAGACCATGAATCTATTTTTTCCTTAAATGGTATTTCCACTTATTTGTATAAGTGTATTTTATTCACAGAATATTACAATCAGTAAATCTTTTCTATCATTAAAAAATTTTTATTTGTTTTTTTATGGAACTTTAATAAGGCAGAAAAATTCCTTCTTGGAATCTTGTTTAATTTTTTCTTGAAGGTTTTTTGGTTCCCTTAAGAAAAAAATACTCTTCTGAAAAAGGAGGGTGTGCTAAAATTGAAAATGTGATACAAGAAATTAAATTCAATGAAATAACTTGTATTTAAATGTAAGCAAAAGCTTTAAAAAGAAAATAACTCTTTAGGAATTCTTTAGTTAGAATTATATAGGTGATCATACTTATGATCAAATTAGTTTACGTATATTAAACATTCTTAGCATAGTTACTTTTAAATACCTACATATTAACTTGTTCAAAATACATATTTTTAATAATTAATGTCAATACAAACATTTTTCTGTAATTGATAATTGTATTTGATGAAGGTGGTATGAATTCGCATTGTGAGATTAAGCTATCATTTTTTCAATTGAAATACTATGAATTCAATTGGGGGGCTAACAAAAAAAAATATTGTATCATATTATATTATGTTTTCAATAATCTACAATCATTTTTTTATACATTGATCACCGTTTAAAAAAAATCACTAATTTTTGTTATGTTTCCTATACGTTGATTACCTTTCGTTCTACATTACTCAAAATATATTTTTTCAGTCATTATAATTTATTTCATAAAAACTTATACCTCATATAATAATAGTAAATTAAATTATATTGCCTTTTAATGTAGGAAAAACTTTTTGACATATTTGACTTTGATTTTTAATTCTTAACAACAATAACACTAGAAAGAAAATTTTATTATATCTAATACTACCTAAAATATATCTGCACAAATTAAAGCATTATCAAATCATTTTCATATCATATTCCCCATACATTAAACAAGAACTTCATTTACTTATTTTGCTTTGCAAAAGACTACTCGAATTTGAAATATTGTAATCTAATACTACCTGAAATTCTTATTTACGTACTCCCTGATCATCTTCATATCATACTCTTCATACTTCAGACAAGAACTTCTCAACTTATTTTACTTCATGGAAACATTTTCGTATTTAAAACATCGTAATTCATTATCTATAGCGAAATATAATTGTTTATATTGTGTTCAATGAACATGAGCATAATTTTTTTTAAAACATGTAATAAATATTTTGGAAAATCCGCTATTGAAATGTAAAATTATCGACAAAAAATATAAATAAGAAAAATAAATTTATATATTTAATTAATTTATATAAATTTAATTAAATTTAACTTATATAATTAATTAATTTTAATTTATATAACTTTATTAATCAGCATTAATCAACTAAGATTAACAATAAATCTCAACAATGTCCCAACTTATTTATAATTTTAAAATAATTAATATCCATGTCCATTGAGCATGATATATAAACTTTTATATTTCATTATAGATAGTAAATCACAATGCTTTAAATGCTAGAATGTTTTCATGAAGTGAAATAAGTAAAAAAGTCCTTGTTTGAAATATGGACAGTATTAAATGAAGATGGTAATAATATGTAGGTAATAATTTCATATAGCATTAGGTCTAAGCAAAGAGGATAATTTAAACTACTTATTTATATGAAATCAAATGCAGTATTACTCATTTATATCTCAGAAACATAACTGAGGAACTCTCTATAGATGTTTCCGGTATCAATAGTATAAGCATGCAATTTTTTACATTCCATCACCAGCTCCAGTACAGCAGCAACACTTATTTATTTCTTTCCACGGCGCCAGAAAAACCGGGCCGCTATCAAAACACTCCCCTCCGATCTCTAACCTTTTCCACCCTCCTCCCGATGCTCCCTTCTCCGCATCACATTGGACTCATCCACGGATGCGAGCCGATCCAGCTCGCCAGCATCCCCACACCACAGGCGATCCGGGTACGAAAGGACGTGGATCGTTCTGCTCCTAGAGCTGTGTTCAGTGTGGATCTCCTTTTACTGGTGTAGCGAATACTTCATTCCTCTGAGAGCAACTGATGCTATCACCGACGCATGGATCTTGCCAAGTACAGTTATCGAAGCACCTTGGATTTTTAGAGAAGATATATTGAGGTGAGTTGCTTTTATGTATTTCTGTGTATGTATTATGAATGTTCTATTCGCCATGTGTTAGGATGCTTTAGCTTAGATTATGGTCGTAGTTTATTGGTGATTTTGGCCGGGCTTTGCTGTTACGAACTGTTGGAAACAAAGCAGAAAATGTACAATAAATTGAAGATATAGAGAGTATATTTGAAAATATTTATAAAATATTGCGTTTTCAGCGATTATTGATTAAAAAGAAAACGGTGTAAAAATTAATGGTTTTCGCTAAAGAAATTATTACAGTAAAGTAATATTTTCTTTATTTTTAATTTAACATTAAGATTCTAATTTAATTGGGATTTAAGATTGATTTGCAACTCCATATGACATATTGTAAATATAGAGGACATCAAGGACTGTTTGGAAGATATAGATAGATCTATCAGTAAAAGAATAAGTTATGAGTGTCAAGGCATCTTGATTAAAGCTCTCGTTTTATTGATGATTTATATTGATTGCGGCTCAAGTGTAAGGGGCTGAATATAAAGTAGAAAGAAAATGTTCGAAATATGTCTGATGTAGATGAAGGGATGTAAACGTTCTATCAAAATAAAAAAGCGTTTGAAATAGCAAAAAAAAATTATTTCATCTGATTTTAAGGCTCTTTTTTTCTTGGTGATATAAAAATAGGTTCTACTTTATTGTAAGAAGTATCAAAAATAAAGTAGAAAATGATCAATAAATAGTGGATATAGAGATATGGACTAACTGATTTCTTATCAGTAAATGAATTTTCAATTTTTAGGGAATATTTTGAAGATTATTATGGTTTTAGGTTATGAGAGCGATACTTTAATTACGGATTTTAAAATTTTCTTTATCGCTTGATGTGGTAGAAATATACAAAACAAAGCAGAAAATGTGGAACAGAATAAGGGTTTGAAAATTCTGGCAATAAAAAAACGGGTTTCTTGGTTGTTCGTTATATTAAAAACATTTTGTTACTTTACAGTAATATAGTTAGCTATACAATAATCATACATTTTTATAAAATGTTAACATTAAGAAAAGAGTATGAAATGGGTACTTATTTTTTTCACAATACAAATTAGTAGATATAACATTTATTTGTGGCTGTACAGTGTTTTATATATTAAACTGACGATCGAAACTATTAAATATTTCATTATAAATAATTAATATTAAAAAAAATGTAGGATAAAAGCAATAAGTTTTCACCATATAAATTTCCTCAAAATATTTTTCAAAAATTCCGTGTTAAAAAATTCATGGGTTTTATTCAGGGGGTTTTACCTGCTAAGATTATCTTTTTAAAATTAGGAAATATTTCATAGTATCTGGAGCATGAATTCATAAACCGTAACTCTAAAATTGTGATTTTAATGTAAATCCTTATTTAATAAATTAGAAGAGAATGCGAATATAATCATTTTGCTCAACTTTAAATGGTTTTTTTTTTTTTTTTTTTTTTTGGAGCGAAGAGTTAAACTTGAACATCGTACAGTTAAAAACACATACTCAGATCTCAAATTTAAGAATAAAAATAAATGAATCTATTTTAAAATTACAATTGTCGTATATGAAATTATGTTGATAATATAAATATCCAGATTATAGATTTATACATATTTAAATTAATGTATTTTGTAAAGACATTAATTCTATTTTGTAAAGTTTCCTTTAAGTTTTCTATTATTATATTTTAGAAAGTATTAGAGACTTGACAGTCAAGAAAGATGAGTTTCATAAGCAAAGCGATATACATCTAGATTCTTTAGACATAGAATATTGTTCAGAATACAAAAGACTTCTTTGCGTTAAATGATTTGTTTTTTTACTTTAAATATGCATGGCCATTAGAAACATCTTTAAAGGAAATAACAAGTCTTTATAAATATATTCTAATTCAATCTTGGATGGACAGACAAATACTTCAAAATGTATTAAATTTTATTTTATTATTTTTGCAGCCACGTTCAATATTTCATTTCTCAGAATTCTTTAATGATATATAAAACCAGTAGTGGTGTTAATTCTAAATACGGCAAATAATTTAAATCGTTCTTTAAGTAAAATTCTTACCAAATATAGTAATGAAGAGCTCCTGGACAATTTATTTTAATAATAAAATCTAAAAACTGTTTCCTTTTCACAGAGCACTTAAATAGAATCTGTTAATACGAAAAGAAGACGTATTTTAGATCTATCATTATTAACCATAACGCAGAATATATAGAATTAAACAAATTTGCTTGTTTTATTTTAGTTTTACAATTAAAAAGAAAATTATATTGGAGTTCTTATATTTACATAATAAATATGATTCACTTTGAAACATGTACAGAAGACTAATTTAAATTTTCTAAATGAACCACCTGTAATTATTAAATTTAACCTACAACCATAATTAGGTTTCATTATTATCTAATTATTTCCATATATTTTAGGCATAAACGCAATTCTAAAATACTATTCAGTTATGCACTATTTTGTGAATATAACGAGGGAATTAATTCTTATATTTTGTAAAGACTTTCTGGTATGAAATACTCATTGGAAATTTAAAATATCTTTCACCTATGCGTTTGCATGTATGTGTGTATGCTTGAACGTTGTATTCGTCTGAGAAAGGTTTCTAATAAAAAGTAAAAGACTATTGTTTAATACTAAAAATGTTTGTTAGAAAAATGTTTGTTATGGTAAATAAAAAAACATCTAATACAAAAATGTGCATATTTCCAATCACTAGCTTGTAATTAAATTAACTGACATTTTCTTATTGTTATTATTTTCAGCTTAAACATATTTTATTTCTAAATGCCCTAAGCTATTTAGCAGCCATTAACATCGAATAAATATGCTGATTAATGGAAATTCTTCTCAAAAACAAATCAAATCTGCATCCATTTATCGAAATATAATGAAATGAATTTATTTTAAAGGTGAGTTTTATTAAGATTCGAATTGGGATAATTAATTAATTCGTCATACATTTTCTGTGCATTGGTTATTTTAATGGCAGAACGTTCTTTATCTAGACAAGTAATTATAATTAAATATCGAATCATTCACTTGAATTGAAATTCCTAAAACATGTATTTTATGTCCTTTAATTTCATTAGAAGTTAATGTGATTACATTTGACACATATTATTTAGTTTGTTGAAGCTCAATTGAATATGAATTATTATAAATGGGTCGCTTTTAAATTCGCTTTTCTAGATCTCCGCAGTTTCAGACAATTGCGATCCATTTTATACACAATTTAACATTTGAGTTGCATTTTATATTGCTTTTTTAATATTTGGTGGTCATTTTAAAAGAGTATTTTTTTTTAATTTATTTTTATTTTGAATATATTCAGTCTGAAAAATTATTTTGCAGAATTTGTTGATAGTTACAACTATAATTTTTAACCATTTTATAAGACGGTTATTTATTTAATATATATTATATTACGAGTAACGCGCAAAGATGATATACTAATTATAATCAAAGAGGGAATTTCTATATTTTGATGGATTATTTCGGCTCTACAAGAAATAACCACTTAAGGATTATATACTAATTATAATCAATGAGGGAATTTCCAGATTTTGATGGATTATTTCAGCTTTACAAGAAATAACCAATTAAAGATGATATACTAATTATAATAAAAGAGAAATTTTTTTTGATTTTGAGGGATTATTTCGGCTCTACAAGAAATAACTTTTTTAACTCGTGCTGATTCAACCATATTGTGGAAAAACATAGTTTTAAATTAAAAACGATTCTTCGAAATGCTGGAAGATTGATTGTACATTAAATCTTCTTATATTATGAAATATCTTTTTACATTATATTGAAACTGTATATGCAATTTTTCTAGCTTTTGATTACAAAAATATTGTCAAAATTCAGTGCTCTAAGAAAACACTTTGAATTCTGGAGCTGTTATCTAAGAGAGCCATATAATTCTTCTTGTGGTTGATGTGATGCGTATTCTATTTATTTTCAATATAGTAAATTTATTCCATTTTATATATTGATCCTGCAGAGTTAGAAGACTGAAAATATTTTTGCATCGCTTTATGTGATGCCATATTATTTACAAGCACTCTTGCAGGAGGAGAGTTACGATTATTGTACAGTGTTTTGTGAAATACATGGTTTTAAAATGTCGTCTTCTAGAAAGGTTTGCAACTATCAAACAACACGATGTATTAGTCTGATGTTGTATCGAAATATTGATATAGAATGTCTAATTCTAGAGATGTATTTTTTTTATCTTATCTGATTAAAAAAATTAATTTTGTAGGAAGGCTATCTAACTTTTTGCGTCGTATTTAATATCAAATCACAATTAATCAAAATTTCTAATTGACGCAAGTGTGTTTGCACATTCAATCTATCTAATCTAAAGACGTATTATGCTATATTAGAATTTTAACGTCAGGGATATAGCTCTATTTGTAATCTTTAGATGAAATTCGTGTTGTCACAATTTATTTCCTGAGAAGGGATGTCACTTTATTTGCAATATAAAGTATGGATGTCGGGATGTAAAAGAATGTATTGTATAATTATTACAAAAATAATCACTGAAAGTAAATAATTAGCTATAACTTTTTTAAAAATAAGATTCTTTCAATCGAAGCGTTTTATTCAAATATTAGATAAATCTGCGATATTCGAGGGAAGATGATAGAACAAATTTCATCCTCTGCGAATTTGAGAAACCGTGCTTAAATAACTAGTCAATAGCTTTGATGGAAATGTTCTACAATATTGTTATGATAATGATAATATCTTTAAAATAAAATAGATTATTTTTGTATAACATCGAATCTTTAACAGAGATTTTTTGTAAGCACTAACCAAATCATTTTATATTGGAATTTTTTTATTGCATTCCATCTACAATGTTAGAATAACAAGTGCAATAATCATAGAGCTAATGTGTTTTTTAATTCATAATATTCTTCTGCATATTATTACTCCAGATAATTTTTCTATCCCATTTCAATGTAAAAAAGCAGTTGTAAACGGTTTCATATTATAATCTTTTTTTATATATTTATAAAATTCTCTAAATATTTACTTCTGTTTTATTTAAAATTTCTGATATACCCAACAAACCGTACAATAACTTATTAGTTACGGGGATGGGGGTATAAGACGAAACGATGTTCTATATTACGAAGAGTTACTTCTAAAAATAAATTAATCATAATCAAAGTCTATCCTGATAATTAATCATAATCAAAATCTATCCTGATAATTAATCATAATCAAAGTCTATCCTGATAATTAATCATAATCAAAGTCTATCCTGATAATTAATCATAATCAAAGTCTATCCTGATAATTAATCATAATCAAAGAATATCCTGATAAACGTCAATAGAAGCTGCTTTTTTTCTCTATGTACGTCTCTTTCTTTCTCTTTTTCTCTATAATTCTTTTTTCTGAGAAACAAAATAAAATTTAATAACAACATAAGAAAATATGTAATTATATTGCCTAAGTAATATCTTAAAAATATATTATATATAGACTTTTTTTTTATTTTATCATTAAAATTTAATGTATATTTTTACTGGTATGTAATCTCAGAGAACTGCAGTGGAAGCATCAGTGGCAATATCTCACATTTTTCATAGATTATAGATAACTTCCATCATTTGGGTGTCGTTCGTATACACGAAAGCGCCAAATCTTTGATGTTCTAGCTTAAAATGTTCCACAAACTGAGGCAGTAAGCTAAGCCTGCATGAAAATATAATAAAAAGGAACGTGCATTGTTAATGTTACACAATTACTGTGTCTTTCATATCAGATTCATTCAAAACTTTCGATAAATCATTTATTCATTATTCCACGCGCAGCGCCTTGAAAACGATTCATTTTTAAAGGCGATTCTTGCGAGTGGTGAAAAATGAATCGTTCACAATGACGTGAAGGGGAAAGGCATCGAAGGAAGAAAGATGGCAAAGCTCCACCAACGATTTTAAAGGCACGTTTATGTGTTATAAAAGCTTTTCTTTTTTTTTTTTACCTCTAGAAGTGCAGGAATTTGTCTTTTACTTTTCTGTCCACTGTGTTAGTTAGTGAAGTAATACAATTAATTATTGTTTCCTCAATATTAGATTATATATTCAGTAAACTAGATTACTCTGTTAGCATGTTTGTAAAATATTAAATAGATTGCATCAAATATATAGGGTTGCTTAGTATAAGTAAGTTAATTAGGATAAAATTCCGGTTTTGCCTATTATTCCACCTAATAATATTTACTACATAATGCATAATTTTCGAAATTATATATATATATATAGATAGATATGCTTGCTTATGCATACATGCCTATATATATATATATATATATATATATATATTCACTTTAAAAAATAATGGTCGTGCGCCATTTTTGCGCAATGATGAGTATATATTGGTATAATATCGTCAATATTTCTTCTTTATTACGAATGAATTATTATTTATTATCATTTTGATGAAAAATGTTTAATAAATATTATGAGCCAAAAAATTTATTTTGGGAAACAAAATCTTTTTCCAAAACAAAGAGCAGGGAAAAAATGCGAAATGTAGAAGATGGGAGAAACAATCAATGAATAGAACATAACTTGTAGATATTTGGAATACCGAACCAACATACTTTAACTAGAAAAAAAAAATATTAGCTGAGTATTTTCGAATTAGTGTGGTTACATATGCAATATATATATATAGGATATTATAAGTATGACTTTCAAACCATGTTATTATTGCTTCTTGCAGCCTAATAATTCACTTTTATTGGATTAGCAAGGATTTTTAGTTGTCTAATTTTGTATATTAGCAAAAAAGCAAATCCACACTTTTAACAGAAATAATATACCGTATTTACCCAATTCTGGTTTTATGGTTCAGATGAAAATAGTAATGAACTGAAGAAATTTAACAAAATACTTTGATTCTGTTGATTTGAAAGTCTAAAAATAAATGATGATATTATTTTCTTATAACTTTCGAATAGTATTTAATGATTAACATGATATATGGTGGTTATAATAAAAG
The DNA here is from genome assembly GCF_947563725.1 of Argiope bruennichi. Classification (NCBI taxonomy): domain Eukaryota; kingdom Metazoa; phylum Arthropoda; class Arachnida; order Araneae; family Araneidae; genus Argiope; species Argiope bruennichi. The sequence continues at coordinate 122,498,621 of NC_079154.1, read as the reverse complement.
TTACTCTATACAGACCCTTCTAGAATCCATTCTACCCATCGGATTTTGAGGGTACTTTAAGGCACTTTCTGAAAATTCCTTATACAAATTAATGAAACCTATAAAGGGACTTGCAGTAAGAGCCCGAAAACCATTCTGCGTGCCTTAATCGTTAATCATGGAAAAAAGATGGAGATTTACTGGTAAAATTGGGAAACGCAGTTATACGCAAAATGCATTGCATGAATTTCGTCGTTTAAAGGGATTGTGAAAAGGGCTCGTGTCGAAGAATGGTTTAATGAAGATGATTATGAAGTTGGAAGAGACTGGAGACTTGTGTGTACTGTGAAAAATGGTTGCAAAAAAAATGTCGAAGAAATCGCATTGCTGTGATTAAAATAGCCACCAGTTTCACCTATTCTTCAGCAAGTGCTAGATCAATGTCAATGAGTTGGCGAATCCGTGGCCGACAATATGAAAAATTATTTGATTCATTTTAAAATGATATTCATATAAGAGCCACGTATTGCAAATGCTGCCACTAAACATCCTATTAATTTTCTTGCCGATTTTTGGCGAGGATGAAAGTTGATGACGCTTGGTCTTGACAACTTCTATAGTCAGATGAGTCTTTTATTTATATGGAGTTGTGAATAACTAACTCCTAATTCCTGTGCTTGACCTCCTAATGACCTGCCAACTACCGTGGAACCAGCAACTGATTCCGTGACTGAATGGTGTGTATTTACAGCTATTTTATCCTCCGGCCGTTTTTGTTTAGAAACTCTCATTCCTCAAGGTCCTAAAACATGTTCTATAACGAGTGTATGGTACAGCAAACTCCTTCGTTAGCAAGCCATTTCTGCTTTACAGGAATAGCAATGTTTGCAGATTATTATCTTGAGATGAAGCAACTCTCCACATTGGACGCAAAGTCAAAAATCTGCTTCGTGCTAACTTTGACGAAAATGGTGTGGTATCCACAGCTTTTAAAGATGCCTAGTCTCCTCGTTCACTCGACATAAACCCCTGTAATTTCTGATTGCGGGGACCCTGTTTATGGAGGAAGAATTAGGGCTTTACCTGAGTTGAAAACCAACATTACACACCATGTTGTTGCAATCCCTGTAGGATTACTTTGAATTACCACTGAAAATACCAAAATGCACTTTCAACACGTAATTCATGTTATTAAAGCACACGCTGAGTACATTCTATAATTGAATAAATTTTAATGATTCTGACAGAATTTCTGTCCTTCTTTAGGCATCACAATTCATCTGGTGGTTAAAATGTGAACTATTTTTTTATTGCAAAAGTCAAAGCTCGCTGACGAAGTCAGTGATTTTAAGCCAAGGGAGCGTCTCTTGTTTTAGTAGCGCCAACTAGGGCCAAGAGTACGTCTTAGCTACTAACACATCTCATTCGCTTGCACAACCCCTTTTTACAGGGGGGCACATTCACACATCTCACAGATAGAACAGAGGAAGAACAACCAGGCCCGTACCGGGACTCGAAACCAGGACGCCCAGAACACGGGGAAGACGCGCTACCCCTATGCCAGGACGAAAAACGAAATTTACACGAAAAAAAAAATGTTGGTGGAAAGATTTGTACTAAAGCTTTGCAAGATGTGAACATAAATTTTTGAGTTAGCTTATTTTCCAGAAGAGAACCTTTCAAATACATTTGCTAACCGTTAATATATTTATTAGCTTATGCGAATTCTAGTTTACCTCATTCAGCATCGTGGCAGTTTGAAATGAACCGAATGCTAGGATGAATCTCATATTTTGAAACTGTACTGGAAGACAAAATATGAAAGTTGACCCCTTAATATCCAAATTTCTACGCCACTGCAGAAGAAGAGCATTAGACTCGGTTTAATTTAGTTTAGTTATATTTATGTCCCATTTTTTAAAGCTATACCAAGGCTATTTCGGGATGGACTCGTAATCTTGAACCGCGTACAGATGAAGAGGGCATACAGACACGTACAGAGGGCACCAGAGATGGAACCCCCTCTTCAAACTTCCACACCACACCAGCGGGATGGTGTTTGGCCGCTGTGATTTAGCGTGCACCAGATTTGCTTATATTACGGTCCTTCGGTAGAATTGGGTCTCGAATCTGGAACCCTCCAGTTCCAAAGCCGAGACCTTACCCCCCGGCCACCGCGACCCAATTGGATAGAAATAAAAAGTGCTAAACTTCTAAAATCAGAATTTTGGAGCCTCTGGTCAAAAAGTCCAAACTCTAAAACAAAGTCAGTCAACACAAAGTTCAAAAAGATCTTAAAACATACAATACGATAATATTGTGCAAGGCGAAATTTTGTCATTTTGTATTGATATTGATCAATGGATGGATATTTTTGAAATCAAAATCTTATTTTATGATTTTATTGGTATTATCTACGCAGAGATTCCTCTAATAAGAGTGTTTTGAAATTTCAATATTGTTTTTCTCGAGGAAAGTAAAATTTAATAATGCTTTTAAAAGTCAGATTTCTTAAATATAAAATCCTATTGCGACATAATACCAAAAATATACCTTTATTAGTGTCATTTTAATTAGCCCTCTCCATTTAGTTAATAAAGTACAATCTATGAGTAGGGAAATGTTTAAATATAAAATGAACTAATGGTATATATCTTTGCGTCGGATTACTAGCAGTAGCACCAGTAATAATTTCAATTTTCTTCCCTCAATTCTCCCCCCGCCCATCCAGTGCTCTCATCCGCAGCAGAAATCGAAAGCTCATAACCTGAGAAACATTGCGAATTCCCTTTGTGATGTTTTGGGATCTGCCTACATGAAATATTTGTACTCTGTGCCTCATGCATTTTAATTACGGGTTGCATCATACGTACAGCACTACTATCAATGATGCTTCGACGAATTCCCATGCTGTAGTAATAATAATGTTATTTCCATCCGATGGCTCTATGATATTTATGCGTAGCCGAATGTGTATTCATAAAATTAGTATGTAGGGATCCAGTAATTTTCTCATAAATAGGCATTTTGAGTTATTCCGCGGATAATAAGCAGGTAGGGAGATCTTTACTTGAAATGTTATGAAAGGAAATGCAGATGTAAATGACTTGTTCTCTGTACAGAGAAGAAAATTCCGAAAGAGTAAATTTATTGCATTAGCTATAATAAGAAAGATATTTGGCTAGATTTTTTTCAGTTAATGTTTACTAATTAAAAACACAAGAAAACTTTTTGTTGTAAGATAAATGTATCATTTTAAATTCTAATAAACGATGGTTCAGCATATTATAAGAATACCATACACGCTATATGATTTGCTTGTTTTATAGAAATTAAGCGTGTTTTCTGTATTTTATTACAGATATAGGATTGGATTATATATTTAGTTTCCATTAAATGGTGATAAATGTAATTTTAATATGTCAAAAAGTAATTTAATATTTAAATAAATTTCAGGCATTTACAGAGTATAATTAATATTATGTTTAATAAAATTAAAAATAAAGAAGTTTTTATTTTTATTAAATCATGTCTAAAACCGCAACGCATTTTACATCATTCCTTGATAAGGCGATCAATCGCAACATTAATTGCTTTGTTAATTACATATTTTAGTTTTCCGTGGTTAGATTTCTCTTTTCAGAAATTTATCAAGAATTAGAAAGTTTTAAAGTGATGGTATTATCAAAATATTTCCAATATAACAATTGATTGAATTAATAACAATGCATATTTGTTCCCTAATTTCAATAATTTTTACGTTTTTTTTTTAAATTTTTAATTATATATACTCATATATAATATATATAATGCCTTACATTTCAAAGATGAACTCTTTTTTACATAATTAAAATCCAGTTAATAAGTTTGGACTTGATTTATTCTTTTCGAGACAGATTCGTGTTATTTCAAGATAAAATAAAAAGGGAATACATTTCTTTTAGAATGAAATTTAGGAATAATAGATGCAAGAATAAACGAAATCATCTTTACAGAGTTCAGAAATTTAATATTGAGTAAATTTACACTTCATCAGAAATTTTCCAAGAACATTTTCGAGTAAACATTATTAGCTCATTTTCTTGAAATTAAGAAATTAATTTCATTCATTTGTATTATTCACTTTTACAAAATTTCTGAGTGAGATATATTATGGAACGTAAGGATATATTCCTTATATCCTTTTCTTTTGCTTCCTCTGAATACCTGATTATCAGATTAAATTATATTGTATCAACATTGAAAACGGTGATTCAAAATTGCATTTCTTTACTTGATTATCATGATAATAGAAAAAAACAATATTGAAATATATGTTCCTGGTTTACATCCTTTTATATCCATATTCTAGTTGAAAACAATATTTGAAATATTTTTTTTACACTTTTGCATACTCATTTGATTTATGAATAACATTTTAAACAAATATTTTGCTGTTTCATGTTTTTGAAAAAAATAATTTGTATTTTAAGAATTCTTTTTATACGTATAATTATGTGCGCCTCTTTATATGTTATACGCAATAATCCCAAAACCTTAGCAATTGACAAATATCATAAATTAATTCTTGTGTAAACAATTTGGGAAAATTATTCAAGGTACAGAAATATTTTTCAAATGAAATATAAATAATTTACTGCAAAAAGTCGACAAATTGAAAAAAAATCATTTTTGCTTAAAGAAAGTTATTGTCACATTCTTCGGCAGAATGCTTACATTTTTCAGAAGCATAAGAAATAGTAGACCACAGTATCTAAAACAAAAGAAGTGCATTTAGTTTTATTTACAATTCAAATTTTTTTCAATTTATGTTATTTACATTTTATGTATTATTTAATTAAAAGAAATATATTACGACATAGTGCAATATGGATAAATACACTTTTAAAATAAACAAAAAGTACAGTATATACTTAATTCTTTCAAAAATTATTTACATTTATTTTATTATTTATTGATAAACGTTATAATATGGAAAAAAGATAAAAAATCCAAAAATTAATATTTTTTAGATTTTTAAATGTCTTTGAAGTTGGCAAAATAAATTATTCTTCATTTTATTATTATTTTTAAATAGATTGGTTAGTCGAATGTCTTTATTCTGCGATTATTACTATTATATGCACTTATATTATACATTATACCATAGCATTATTTCAAGTGGTTTATTAGTATACAATTTCAAAAGAAATCGACAGCAGGTAAACAAATTCCACTACTTTATGAAAGTGGCATATTGGAATACTTCTTCTTTGGAGATTAAAATAAAGAAAATATAAGATTTATTTATTTAATTCGGCATTTGAATGCAACACATAATAAATGATTTGTAAAAATATGAGTAATAGAATGAATAAAAATCTGTCTGTTGAAAAATGGAATTTAAAATTTGCTTGGTTATCTTTCGCCAAATCTGATTATCAAATTCATGAAAATAACTGTACATTTGAAATTCAAAGCTAGAAAATTATCTAATTGTTATATTATATCATAAATGATATTTCCAGAGAAAAATCAAATTTTAAGTTTAAATTCTAACTGATTCAGTTACTTCAACTTTATAAAAGCTCTATTTTTAATGAAATAAATCTATTACATTACTAGATATTTTGAATTTTAAACAGAAAACTCTTCAGTTCAGTACTCTTTGCTGGGGAATAATATTTAAAAACTCGATGTTAGATTTAAAATGGCACAGACCTTCAGAAAGTGAAGAAGATAATGTAGCGCTGTAATCAGGTCTCGAATCTAAAACTTCATAATGTTAAATTCGAAATCTTACCTCTATATCGCAATGACTTTTTGACAAATTGCTTAAATAATTAAATGGATCTTATATATATCAACTATTGGATCTTATTATATGTTTTATATCGTAATTATCAACTCAACATTTTTAAGTATACATAAAAATTCATGCCTGTATATGTCTAAAATGTTTTAAGACAAATTTCAAATTCTTTCTCATTTAAATTGAATTTTTGTATTTCAACAAATTATTCATAAAGCAAGTTTATTTTAGTATTTCTTTATTAATTTTGAAAATTTAAATTTGTTTCATTATTTATTTATTCTTAATTATCTCTTTTATTTAAGTACTTAATTAATGCTAAGGATTTTGCCATTATAGTATGTTAATTATCAAGCTTATGTCCAACTAAATATTCTTTCAGAATAATTAGCTTGCATACATGCAAAGTATTAGACTTTATACTTTTTATTGTGCGAAACGTTTCGGTTAATTAAACATTTGCCAATTATTTGATATCAGTTCAGAATGTTTCGCATGTTAAATAATATAAATCCAGCTTAAATTTGAATTTTCATGTTTTCGTGTTTTATATAACGCATGTATCAAGTGCTTTAATGGTTTTTCCAGAGTAGCAATAAGTGGGATAGATAAATTTAGAGATATGTCAAATTCTTGTCTTTTAATGCCATTAAATCTGCAGATAACATGGAAAAACTAATAATAAAAATAAACATTTGAAAAAAAAATTTGTCCATATGTTGTTATACCGTTTCCTTATATTAATTCATCACCTTATCTGAACTTAATTTAGAAAAGGTTATTTAACACACACAGATTTTAAGAGCTTTATGCAACCAAAGAACAATGAGGATTTTTCAAACTTGGTGATCTTTATTTTTCTGGTGTAATTATTTAAAATGCTTGCAAAATCACAAATGATAAAATATCTGAAAAATATTATACTTGTTTTGCATTTAATAAATTCATGACCATAAAAAAGGGAGTTTGTTCTTCAGCATATAAATAATATTTAATAATAAAAACCTACTGTCATTTAGCATATCTGGCTCTCACAATCATCCATCAACCCGGCACTTTGCTTGGCAGTTATTTGTGTTTTCCCTGACCTACACAAAGGCAAGATTGATTCCTTAGTTAATTTAATGAATGCTTAACAATTAAATCTGTAATATAATTAATCAAACTGATAGTTTAAAAGATAAAATTTATTTAAATTCCCTCCGATATATCAATTGTCCTTTACTTTCTTTTTGTGACTGAAACAATTTTAATTTCTTTACTAAGATAAATTGTCTAGTCAGGTGAACTTTAAAAGAACGTTGGTCAAAGTGTTTACAGCTTAAACAGAGTTTTATCTTGAAAACGATTTTACTTGAATCGCAACCATATAAAAATGTTAAACTATGGCATTGGCCCTTATTTAAATCAAGATCTGTTATATCATTTATTAGATATTAAAACTTTTCTGCCATTTCGTTAAATATGACATTATGGACTCGAATGTCCTCAAATTAGAGTGGAATTGTAAATGAGAAAATGAAAGATGCCGATTCGGAAAAATCTTATTATTCAAAATTAACTGAACAATTCGGTACTTCAAACTAGGCAGACATTTGTAACTTCACACTAGAGCATTGTTATATCAATAATAAACTTATATTCAATATAAATTTTTCCTATTATAGTTGATTTTTATTCGATCAAGTCGTCAATTTCCAATCGACATGCTTATAAAATTCCCCTACTTTTTAATTATATTCAAATGACTGCAATTCTTGAAAAATCATGCAGAGTTATTGATTATTCGTAATTTTGATTAATTAGCTATATATATCTCTTAAATTAAAATATTCCAAAAATATCTTACCATAATCTTTTTACACATTTTTGAATATAGTATAGCTAACTGGTATAAAATTTATTTTCACGCTATAAATATCTGACATTTACTTTCAGGCAATAAATGTCTGGCATTTTTCCAAGCGATCAATGCAAGCTTGACATATTAGGTTTCAGTTCCTTCAAAGGAAAAGTGTTTTTACAAACTTCCGAAATACCCTTTTTTTACTTTTTATTCCCTTTATATATTTCCTTAACGTGACTGTGCTGAGACATTTCATTGAATATTTTACAACGAAAAACAGAAATACAAATTCCCTGTAACATTCCATACATCAAGCAGATTCTAGTAAATTCTTGTTTATATTTTACTGAGCCATATACAAGATTATATGACTTATTCTAAAAGTTTTCGCACTAAAAACTTTCAAGTGCTTCAAAGCAGGATTATTTGTAGGAATTTATTGACATTATTGTGATTTTTGCTGTCATAAAAATAAAACATTGAATTTATTGTGAAAATTTTGTATATCCTTGATACCGATAATTCATTTGTATAGTTATTTTTATTTTCAAATCTAGGATTTTCATATCAAGCACAGAAGAAGTTGCCTTGATGAATTAGTAAAATTTTAAACAAAGATAATAATGTAACAGCGTGTTACATTTTCCATTTGATTTACATTACGCTTTAAATTTGTTTACATTTGGTGTTGGTGCCAGCGATTAAGTTTTACTAAATATCACATAACATTATATTAATAGTAAAATTCACCAGCCTATCCAAAGATAACTCTCAAAACATTGATTATTATCACTATTTTCCCTTCCTCGATAACCAAATGATTACAAAGGTCCACATTCATCGATTCTCATATGTATCGAATATAAATATTTTATATTCGATATATAAATATATAAATATTTATATATAAGTAAATATATAATATTTATATATTTACTCGAATATAAATATTTTACAGAATTTTACGAAATATTAAATAATGATTATTTCAAATTGTTTATTATATACAACATAATTGCTACCAGTATTAAATAAAAAGGTATTGCTACAAGTATTAAATATGTTTAATTCAATTTATTCTTTATCCATATAGTTGGCCATTGAGATGTGCAAGGAAGTGGCATCATGAAATTATGCACATGCATCTAAAAATAATTCATTCAGAATTTCAGTGTTTTTCCATGAGCAGATCAATTTTAATTCATCTACAATGGATGGTAAATATTTTTAACTGCATAATCTTCTTCCCACAGAAAGAAATAATGTAATGTTAGGCCATTCCAATATTTTCAACATCACTTCTTTCGCGATTGCTACTCGATAATTTTGGTTTTCCGAAACGTCATCACCATTCTTTCCTCCATTCACCTCATACGTATATTAGTCGCATTTCAATATCTTTTTAATAAAATTTTCCTTCTTAGTGAATTCGTTCGCCATTTTTCAACCGTCAAATCTACAACAAAAACAAAATTCAACATTTAACTGTTTAATAAAAAAAAAAAATGTTATCAGATTTTTGCTACAACTTGGAAGAATCTAGTAAAACTTCAAAATGTTATGAAAGAGCAGCCATTCACTTCATATTATTACTTTGAAGCTATATTGTGAACTGCAGATTTACGCCATGCTGTGATTATGAATGAGAATTACCAGGGACCCACTGCAACTCCATTTGTAGTCATTTGTCATTTTGTGATTGGATCTATCCAATGAACTAGAAAATGAAACTTTTCTGTATCTTATATGTAACCTGTATGGTAAGATATTGTGACAGTATGCATGCATCTGAGAAGCGAAATAGTGGGTCATTGCATCATATTCTTGCTGGCATTGATTACAAGGATAGATAGTAAAATGACATTCATTCTTCGAAATCCTTCAAGAAATATTTCCAGGGTATTTTTCGAAACTTTGCTGTTGTTTATGGAATTATCAAACCGAAAGAGAAAATATTATATTCAAATGGATCAAATAGCTCAGTAAGGACTGTAGAATAAGAATAATACAAGCTGAAGACAAGAGTAAATCTTATGAAATCTTTAAATGTATTCGTGGGTTTTTTTTTGTTTTTTTTATCCTTTCCTATCTTCTGTTCATTCTTGATATGATAGATTATGCAATTAATCTGGGAAAATAATCTATTTATGGGAATAGAAGGGAAAAATACCTTTGCTTTAAGAAAATTATATAAAAGAAAATCAACCCTAAATCTTGTTAGATTAGGCTTAATGTTTCTGACCTTTTTGTTGTTTGTTGTCTGAATGTTTTTCATTCCTTCATTTTGGTGAATTATATTTTTTATTCAAGAAATTAACCTTTTGTGATATTTTTGAACTTTAAATACAAATTGGACTCATAGGAGAGAGACTTCAATAAAATATGAAGATTATGAAACTGATATGGAGGCGAGTCAGCGAAAGAAGCTGATTTCCGAACCTTCCAGGAATATTTTAAAGAATGGAAGAGGACAAGAGTATCAAAATAAATTAATAATAGCTTGAGCTGAAAAAGATGCAAGCATCTAAATTGTTGAAAATGAACAATTCTATGACTTCACTTTGCATGTTTATTAGACATAATACGTATATAAACTCAATGTATGCTAAATTAATCATCATATATCAATCGTTCTCAAATATTCATGAATAAAGTATATAAATCTATTCAATATTTCTATGGATTTAATACTGATTATAATAAGGAATTTACATTTAAAATTTCATAAATAACTTTGCATAGTATATATAATATTATATAGTATAGTGAAATATACTGTAAAATTTAGATGTTGTATGTTTGTAAATAAGTCGTGAATGATAACGAATTTTCAAAAAACACTTTTTTTTCTTAGTAATTTGTAAAATAACTCTCAATTTTTTTCTCTTTATTTAAAACAATTAATGCAATTGATAATTCTTTAATAGGATTAATCGATTCATTTAAACAATTGTTACTTATCAACAATGGACGTTTACTTCCTTTTATCGATATAAAAACGATATAACAAATAAAATTATCCTAAGAATTTTTTTAAATTTAATATTCAATCTCATATACTGGCTCATATATTCAGGTTCCTGGTTTTCGAAGTTTCAATTTTATAAGTTTTCATTTATCTTTTGTCAGGTGTTTATGGTTCAAGCTGAAATTTTCTACTATGCAAAAAGGGAATACTTGTATTGAAATACATTAAAAAAATTGTTTCATATTAATTATGTCATGTCATCACAAAAACAATTTTGTGAGAGATCATTTTATACACGTAATTACAAAAAAAATACGATGTAATTATTATGCAAAATATATTTATATTCAAGTACATTTTGCCAGAATATTTTGATTTTGTCTTATTTATATACGAAATTTAAGCAAAAAAAGTTACGTCTTTTATTTGCAACATATACTTCATTTATCTTTCAAGATTAATGGAATATTTTGTCTTGATAAATGAAAACTGATACACTTTCTTGAAAATTCAATTAAAAGAAAGAAAATTTTGATAAAGTGCTTTCTAACTTAAAATGACTTCTAAATCATTTTTTCCCTTTTTTGAAAAGAAATCAATTTGCTGTTTTTCTTAATATGATCGTCAAATCTTTCTTTTAGCACAGAAAATCTTTTGTCTAAGAAGTATGCTACAAGAATCACTTTAAATAAAAAAAATTGTATGTGTTTAAATAGATAGATTTCTAGATTGATCATTAAGAAATAATAATTAAATTGATTAAATAATTCCCGTGCTGACAATTGATTTGAACTCACTTTGTAATAACCCTCTTTGTACACATTTCCTGCGATTAGAGCCAAAATTCCTTGTTTTATTCATTTTCACGTACTGTAATCTATTTCTTCATTAAATGTATTAACTGCAAATCATAAGGAAATGCCTAATGAATAGTGCATTAATTACCGTGTTAAATTCTTCCTCGAATAATTTTATTGCAATTTGAAAATGAATTAAAATTGTAAAAATGTCCAGTAAAATTACAAATTATTTAAAAAATGTATACATAAAATTTCAAAAGCATCGCCGAAAATTAACCACTTGAATTACAGATTCGCAAAATACAAATACAAAATATTATTAGTCATTGAAAATTCTTGTATTTTGGGCATTTATTAACCAGGTACTCCACATTGTTGAAATCAATAGGAGTGAAAAATTCTTTCAACACCATAATTTAAGTTTGGACACATTTTTAACTATGGCTGTTTTCATTTTGTTATTGTAACAACTCTTAGACTAAAAATATTCCTTTCAGGTACACCAATAAAATACCTTTTAATTCCCGTATTTGTAATCATGTCGACTATTCAACAGTTTGGTAAATATATGGAAATCGGGACGTCCTTAGCCACTTAATATAATAATATAATAAATAATATAATATATAATAATAATAATATATATAATATAATAAAATATATAATAATATAATAAATAATCAAAAAAATGAAGTATCAATCAGTTAATGAAAATAACTGATTGCTACATTTTCATATTAATAAAAATCGTATGTTTCGATGTTTATTAATTCCCTAATTAAGTTTTGAAATATTCATAAGTTCTGAGAATATTTTCTTCTTTCTAATCTTTTGACTTCGATGACATAACTTTTGAAAATAGTATGCAAATACATACAATAATTATTAGAGTGTATGGAGTTTTAGCAAAATGCATTAAATTTACTTTTATTCAATGCATTCAAATCTAAGTTAATTTCTTTAAGATAAGCTATAAAATATTTTTTTCTGTTACACTGATGTCATACGAACAAGTTAGTTTCAGCGATAAATTTTCCAAGGAGAAAATTTTTTGGTGAAGCAAATATTAATATAATCATTTCTCTTTGAGAGGCAGATACGAGATGTACTTATTATTATACGGGATTTTATCTGAGCATATATCTACTCATTTCTTCCTTTGAAAATTTAAGACTGAAAGCAATTGCTGATCCTGATTGTTCTTGTGTTTATGCAGGTCTTATGTCATCGCCGGGGCGGTGGAATGTGTTGGCGCCATATAGCTTAGTATAGCTTAGTTGAGCTGGCTTCCGGTTTCGAAGCTATTTGATGGATTTCATGGCGCATTCTTTTAATTATGAACCATTTTCAAACAGAGAAAATGAAATCTGAACAGGCATATTCCTCTACAAACTTTTGCACCTATTCAACATAAGATCGCATTAGACGGATTTTACATGAGACGGGTCCACATAAAAGGGGATGTGTAATGAAATCGGAATTCCAAATCATTTCCCTTCGATCACATATCGAGATTCCATTTATTCTCGGACCTTGCACTAGAAATAAAAGAGAAAAAACATTCACTTTGAAGATCAATTTCATTTATATCCGAAAGCTATATAATATCTGCCAATCGCCAAAATCCCTTATTTAATTTTCTAATGACCCAGAAGAATATATTTTATTCAGTATGAATTTAATTAAGAGAAAAGTAAAAGAAATGGGGCATTTTTTTTTCCTTCAGTTGACTGTCAACTAATTAATTCCATCCTTACAGAAAAGAGAATAATCGATTAAGGTTATCGTTAAGGTATTGCTGTTAATCGAAAAACGTTTGAAGACTTCATCTGAAATACCTTTCTTAACGAGTTAATTGAATAATCGTTAAACGAATTTCAATTCCGAAGGAAGACTTTCGATTTATTTAGTAATAATGAAAGTACTTATTCTTCAGTAAATTTCTTTTGTGCATGAATTATTCCAGTATAAGTAATTAATTAAAATAATAAAAATTGCAAATCTGCCTTTGATTGTATAATAATATAATAAGTGGTTTCCTATTTTTAAAACTTCGCAGAAAAATTGTTACATTTCAGTATGGAAATATTTGTGAATCGTTAACATCTTGGAAATTCATCATATCTTCATTCGTATAGCTCTCACGATTCTCTTCCATTTTTTGTCTTGATAGCTCAGTTCTGTTAGAAGATGACGAAAATGGTGTAAAAACCGAATTTGCCTGAATACCGTTAAACGTTTATTGTAGCTGTGTTGAGTCTAGACTAGATGGACTTCACATATTAAAAATTTGCTTTTTTAAAGTATGAAATAAAAATGGCACTAAAAAGCAAAATTTTATATATCTAAACAGAGAATGATTCCTAAAATGCAAATTGTAAATTAATTAGCTTAACATGAAAGATTTTGAAAAAAAAATAGCGAACTTGATTTATTTTTATATTAAAATTAGCAAAAATTCTGCTATTAATATTTGTGATGCATATTTGATCAAAAACGGAGGCAGCGGTGCCCTGCTGGTAAGACGTCGGAACCGGATTGTTTCAGTCTCGAGACTCAATTCCACCGAAGAATCGCGTAAGCGGGTGTAGTGCATACTAAATCGTTCGAAGTCAAACGTTCTCCCGCTGGTGCGATGCGGAAGTTTGGAGAGGGGAGTGGGTGCAAGCTCAGGTGTCATCTTCGTTATCTGACCACGGCTCAAAATTACGAGATTCCTCCCAAAATAGCCTTAGTGTTGCTTTAAAACGAAGTTTAATATAGCTAAACTAAACTGATCAGAAACGGCAGTAGGTCAATCATGATTCTACTGAGAGCTATTTGATTTGATGCTATTTATATACAAAATTAAAACTTGACAATGTATCAAAATGTAATTTTTATCTTAATGTTTTAATAAAATATTACAGTCAGTGTGACAAAGACATTAGAATGCAGAAAAAGAAAAAGAAATAATCGTTTCAAAACTGCTTTTCGAACAAAATCCTTCGATTTATCTTTTCTATAATTTATGCCCTTTTAAAATATGTGAAGAATCACATTTTATCGAAAAATGACGATGTAAACTTTTTGCTTTTGTTAGATGTTCTTTGCTCTATGTTTATTATTAACATATATTTTGACCGCACTATATATTTTAACTAATATATTTTTATCTTTGCTTCAACAATTAAACATTACTGCTATCTTTTATATCCTACCGTCCTTATCTATTATAAAATTACTTTTTTATTTATAAATCTGCAGCTGAAATTATTACATTATTTTTCTTCTCATTCTTGAATGAATGGTCATTTACTTATATGTTAAATTGCCTGCTTTTGCAAACTAGTTTTTGTGAGTATTTCTTGGTGATATACTTAAGCAAGAGTGTATGTTTTGACGAATGATACAAAATACTTTTCTTTTTAAAGTAGTAATACTTTTTAAAGTAGTGTGAAGATTATTCATTTCAATGTCCATGACTTTTTAAAGCGCATAAATAAGATAGTTTCGTGAATTTAAATACGGGCATTTAGTTTCGAAATTTTCTTGAAGTTAAATGAAATTCAAGTGTAACATAAATTATTGTTAAATGTTTTCAGAAATTTCACGGCCAGCAGCAAAAACTGTTATCTGAAGGTCTGAAAATTTCTTAAGGAGATAATATCCTGATGAATATAAAATGGCATTTTTAAACGCATTAAAGGGTAAGCATGACGTCTGAATGAAATGGGATCAAGTTGTACTAATATTGCATATCTTAGAGAATAAATTTCATTAAGTGTCATCAAACTATTATCCACATTCAAATATCTAGTAACTCTGCAGTTATCTTCTAAGTCATAAAATAATCTACGAAAACATTGCGGGACTCCTCGACAGAGTTCACAGGAATTATATTTTTTTACTCTCAATTTAACACATGCAAGTTAAAATTACGTAGATGAACTTTTTTAAAAATAAGCTTGTTGTTGTTGATTATACTCAAAAGATCTGACATATGTCAGATCAGCTCCAGTAAGTAGCTGACCGCCAAGAAATCTATAACAATAAGGGAATCGGATGTTAAGTCTCCTTTAGAAAGTTCGATGTAATCCAGAATGTTATCCTGGAAAGCTGGATGGTCACAGTAATTTTTACAAGTGGGGCGGATTTTTCTACCTCTTTCAACGGAAAGACACTTAAGGTGGGCAATTTTTAGTCTAGCCTGAACAGTCTGAGAGTCATGGTCACATTTGATTTCCAGCAGAGCGCCAGGGGATGTTCCCGTGTACCATTGATGCTCAGGTGGTATGGGCCATATCAAATTGAGTATGGATCGTCCATTTAAGAGCAATTCTTGATAAGTAAACAAAGAGTCAGTTCCCGTTTCATTCTCACTACCCTCTTTTGCCAATCTATCAGCGACCTCATTTCCACTAATGTTTACATGTGTTTTGATCCATTGGAGGAGGACGTCGTGGTTCTGAGAGATATTCCTCACTTTGAGCAGAATAGATATGCTGATTTCATCGTTTGCAGAGTACCAGCCGATAAAATCCATAGTTCCCCAAAATCAGAATCATAATATATGATAGCATCAAATCCTACATTAATCGCAATGGACTCCCTCCTGAAGACAGAGCAAATGTCAGGGCTGGGGGGGGGGGGTCCTAGTAAAAATATTACCTGCCAGTACGACTACCATCAGCATAGACATGCAAGGGCAAACTATTAGAATAAACTGGTCTAAAAATTTAGATGGCTGAATGCGGTAAATATTTCACAGGTATATTTATATTTATGATATATTTGTTGACATAATGGAACGAAATTACAAAATATATTTACCATACAAACATTAATACAAGAAAAAAAATTACTTTTACTTTCTCTAGAAATACTTTTAGTATTTTTAGCTGATTGCCCTATTAATGGCTTAATATAATATTTGTATCGCACATGTTACAATAACACGATTTTTTTTAGCTTTATTTATATTAATATCCTGTTTTTAAAGCAAGACTAGGGATATTTTGGAACGGACCTCGTAATTTTGAACCGTTCTCAGAGGAAGAAGACGACACCTGAGCTGGCATCCCTTTACCAAACTTCCACACCATACCAGCTGATGAAAACTTGGCAGGAGGTATTTAACGTGCAGCAAACCTACTTATACAGAGGTTCTTTGATGGAATTGGGCCTTGAACCTGCAACCCACGGGTTCGAAGTCGAGAACTTACCACCAGACCATCGCCAGCCTTAAAAACGATTCGAAGTAGTATGATATGGTATGGTTTGGTTACATCAACGTCAAAATAGCATTTTGATGCCATCTGAGGATAAGTAAAGAACAGAATTCGTAATTGTGAACCAATCAGATGGTGTAGATGATACTTGCATCAACATCAACACTTTCTGTTATTTGACTCCTTCTGAAATTAGTGCATATTAAAATCATATACATGGTCGACTTTTTTTAGAACAAAATCTTAATCCTCTGAAATTTTTGTCACGACTTCGAAACTTGGCTCAACGCCACCGAAGACATTTATAATAGGAAAGAAAAATATAAAAACAAATGAAGCAGAAAATCCATTTTTGGATAAGTACTTTGAATTAAAAAAATAAACTTCGAAAATTAATATCTTTTTTTCGATTTTATTTATAATTATTCGCTTTTCCATTCTGCAGAATATAAACCTTATTTCGACTCCAAGAAATAAAAATCTAAATATTAAAAAAACATTTGGTTATTAAAAATACTCAAGAAAATGCTTCGCCAATACATTCTATCTTTTGATTAAAAAAAATACACCGCAGTTTGTTTCTTACTATCTTAATTTTACGATCCAAATAAAAACGACATTATCGTACCAGGGGAATAACATGCATGTTACATTATCGTGTTTAAAAGTATCGTTCAGAATAGCGTTTTTAAAATAGCGACGGATGACTTTATTGCAGACGGACCGTAAAAAAACACGTCGTCAGTCGTGTTATAAACCGATATACGATGCCAAACCAGCAATAAACACACCGATAAATCAAGAAGTATATCGTCCGCTGTAAGTCGATGGCCAGAATGCCCCGAGAATATAAAGCGACCTGCTTCTGTCCATGATGCAGTTAAATCATCGGATGGCTAATGCACTTTTCTTATTTTTGATTTGTTTTAGATTTGGAAGCCCTGGTGATTACTTTTAGCCAACCGTGTTGAGTCCTCGTAAAATATAATAATGGAACTTTCGGGGGGTGTTTTTTTCTTTTTTGGTGGAAACAACAAAATGTGGAAATTGAGTGAAAATGGTCATTTTTTTATTTAGCGCAAATCGTTGATGCACAATGGTATGATAGATTTAGTTCTAAAATTGAAGATAATTTTGGTATATATATATATATATATATATATATATATATATATATATATATATATATATTCAGGTTTTTACATTGTGCAACAAATAATGTCCTTTTAATTATGTCCAGTTGTGAAAATATATTTTTCGATACATCTAATAATTCTACGAAAAATTTGAATTTTGTATTTCAGGTATCATTATTTAAAAAATATATTAATTCACTATTTAAAAACAAAAAAGCATTTTTATTTAATATAGGAAACAAATATTCTTCATTTTCCTCCACATACGTTTAGCACATTGAATTTTTTTATTAAAAATGTTGATGTGTTTATGTTAATATAAATGTAATTCTTCTAAACAGCATTTAAAGTTGCTTTTTACACATACATTTTACTCTGTCATTCTTTTTAATTAAAAAAAAATTAATGACGTAATTTAGATGACTTGTGATAAGCAGAAATTTATCTATTTTTACTGTGCACAATACATCGACCGATTACGTCTTATTTATTATCGTGCTTTTATTTTTTATTGACTCAACAATTGTTAATTACTGTCTCAACAATTTGTATTTAAATAAATGTATCTGAGATTTTCACCCTAAAGTACACAAGCCATTAATTGCAATAAAATATAAAAAGCATATTCCATATTAGCACAAGATATTTTCCTATATTTTCACGATACTTTGCGATATTTTAAATACATGCCAATATTGTGAGGATATCGTAACAAAGTTATTGGTCATTTCACCCAAAAAGGGTTGCTTTCATTCATCTTGATTTGGTCGTAATGGAAACATGCATGATCTGATGATTTTTTTTTGTTGCATGTATTTTATGGTTTATTTCCTTAATAGATATTATTAAGCTCAAGAGTAGAGTCGAAAAATTACCAGATTCTACGAAAGGAAATGGCCCAAAATTCGGTAAACACTTAAAATTTTGCTGAATGAATCACATGAAAATCTAATTTTGCTTTTCTGAGTTTTTGTGCATAATAAACAAGGTAAAATATTCATACACGACAAAAATTGATTTTTTTTTTTTTCAATTTCACAAAAAGCAAAATTTGTTATATCTTGCAATTCTGAATATCAAATTCGTTTATTATTATATTTCTAACTTTTATACAGAAAAAAAATCTGTCTCTATTCTGAAAAATATTTGATTACTTGAGATACAGTTTATATTTAATTTTGTAATGTAATAATATCTAATATATGAATTATTTGGATGATATCGATGCAATTAAATCAGAAGCATCAATAAATTAATAAATTATCATGAATTATAAACTTACCCGATACATTATTGATGAAAAATTGCTTTAGAAGCGTTACAGATGGATGCACTTAAATACCCCTCTATCTCAGTGATAAATCGATACTCTGCTGCTCATTTTCAAAAATCGACTCATTCTTGCAATTTCCATTTTCTCCCAATGACACCGCGTCAATCATACCCATAAATTTCGAGTTTAAATTAAAGCATCCATCACTGAAAACACTTATGTTGTCAATTCATTAACGAAATGCTGAATCCACTCCGCTCCAAATCACGATGAGTATCCACACCTAAAATTGCTCCCTCCTTCCTTCGGATGACATGGGAAAACATCGCTGTTGCTGTCCAGCGTGATTGATTGATTGATTTAAATGACCCGGGGGAGGGGTTGACACGGTGTTCCTGCACACGCTCCTCTATTGATTAGTGGAAAGTGTATCCGGGAAGAATCATTAGTTCCGGCCATGAACGATGCTGGGTTATTATCGTTGATATTTGTGTTGTTCTTGATGATTCGCCGTTGGATGCCTCTTCAAATGATATTCAACATCAATTCTGTGATATTTCTATTTAGAAACATTTGCTGTATTTTCCATGCACATTGTTTTGGGTATTTTCATCCTAAATATATATAACTGTTTTAAGCAAAATGCGCTCGAGAAAAGTTATTTTTTTTTATTTCACATATAAATAATGTTAGATTGTATTTTTTGTATAAACGTATTTTTGACAGAAATTCTAATTTTAAGGATTTTTAATGAAGATGAAATGGTATACTTACGTTATTCATCATTCAGAATTAATGACTGATGAATATAACAAAATTATAATATAATTTTGTAATATAATAACCAGATACTGCAAATTTGAATCAAATTGGTGATTATATATATAAATCTGTTTCTATAATTTGAAGTAATTGGTTTTTATCTTTCTTTAGACAAAATACAGAATGTTAATTCTTACTGAAGTGTAAAGATATTAACCAGTAAGGTTAATATATCAAGAAATGTCTTGGCTTAAGAAATCAAAATGCATAATTTCTTAAGAAATCGAAATGATTCAATCCTTATTGAAAAGAATCCTTCCGGGAAGAAAAGGATGTAGGATAACATGTGAATCTCATACACGATAATTTTCTTTCGAACTAATAGAAATCTATAAATTCTCGAACATATTCAATTATCAATTGCAAAAAAAAAGTATAATAAAAATTTTAATTCTTGGCTCATAATTCAATTTTTAAAAAATATTTGTATAATGGAGATAAAATTAGTTTGAAAGCTGTTTTCTTCACATTTCAGTGGTAATTGAAATGTGTATATAATCAAGTATATATTGACCTGATAAAGAAAAATGATCAATTATACAAAAGAAACATATAGAATATTATGCATAGAGAATATATAAATATATAGAAAATAAATACAGACTATAGGAAATAAATAAATAAGCAGAATATATATATTAAGCAAAAAGAATATATAGAATATATAAAGAATAGAGAAAGAAAAAGGGAAGTACGATAATGTGACAAAAGAGTAAGAATTATGAAAGACTTTATAACACCCCAAAGGTATAAAATTTTCGACTACAGGATTTTATATAAGCGATCATACCATAAAAACAGTATTTTTGATTTTGAAAGATGCTGTTATTATATTAATAAACTATTATTAAATAATTTCGGCAAATCTGTGTGACATTTTTAAATTGCTTTTACAGATACAACTGCTGTAAATATTACAGTTGTAGCATTTCCTTTTTCGTAGTTGAAAAAAAAGTATATGTATAGTTCGTCAACGATTTCTGAGACGACCACATTTCGATGACTCCATCTCATTAAGGGGTGAGACGCGGAACGATGAGTGCATTTCCGGTATTTCCTTTGATCTTGGATTTTCCATATTTTATACTAGTAAATGTAAACATCTCCTTCTTTCATCTTTCCTTTCCCCCCCTATTTTGCAGAATTAAACCCATCCTAACGCATAATATAAGGATATCTATTTTCCTTTCAAAAAATCCATCATTGTCTTATTACTTTTTGCATTTTACAATAGGAAGATGTAAAAGAAGAAAAGATCTCGTAGAATTTGCTTACATGATTTATGGATGAAGTTTGTGTGCATTTTTCAATGAAAAATCTATGATTTTTTCTCAAATTATTCGCAGAAATAGGGAAGTGACCCGTAGAAAATATACGGAGAATTTCTTGCTAAACATTATTAAAAATAAAGTTTTAAAAAAATCCAATTTCACACAAAAAAATAATATTGTTATTAAAAGTAAATTGAATACATCTATTAAAAATATCTGTTGAAGTGACAAGATTCAATTACAAAGTAAAAAACGGTATATCAGTAGAGATATGATGAAGTATTAATTTCTAAAATCCTAAACAGAACAGGATAGAGTTTTGAAACTTTCACTGTCTGAAAAAAAAAAGCGATATCAAAATATCACGTATTGCATGAAGCGTCTTCACGTATTGCATGAAGATTCCATCTCCCCTTCAGAAAAATAACATTTGTCTGTAATTCTATACATTTAGAATGAATGATGGAGTCGTTCAAGTCACATGACCAACCAAGTCACGAAATTAAGTCTTTGTCGACACGATTTCAAAGTTAGTTGTTGAAAATTCTTTTTTATACTCTTAACTACTCAGTATCGGTAACCATCAAAAAGACTTCAGCTGACAGTTTGCTAGTCGTGATGAGGTTATAATTTCCTAATTTGTGATAAATTTCTATTTTTAGTCATTAGGAAGCAGACTGAAAATAATGAAATCTCAACATCACATCCTTATCCTACCCTCGAAAGCGTATTTTCCGCAAAGATTTGGAATTACAGAAATCAAACGCCCTACGATAACTTTACAGACACACAGTATATTGTAGCAAACTGGAATCCAGTAAAGAGAAAAGTGAGATAGAACCCCTTTTGCTAGCTTAAAATTAATGTTAACTATTTTATTTTTCACCTCAAAACTATTATGATAATGAAACTGAAACTGTGATATTTCTTATAAAATCTAACACAAAGTAAATTTTTTTAAACGATTTTCCTTTTCTTGCCAGTACTGAAATTTTTTTGAATATTTAAATATTAATATATCCTTTTTTCTTGCAGAATTATTTACAATATGCTCTATTTAATGTTCTCTAAGAAAATGACTAGTTATTCTGAGAATCTTTATTTAATTGCCTCTGGTTGTAGGAGTTTAATAATTCTCACTATATAAACATTATTTATTATACAAAAGTCATTACATTTAGAAGCCAAGAAAATGTATATTAAGATTTCGCCAGTTTCAGTTAATTTCATCTCCAATTCAAATAAAATTCAAGCAACACTTGTTAATTTTCTTCAGTTTTGTACAAAAGATTTGTTTTATTTCTTAAATTTGGATTAAAATTAATGAGTAAATTAAAGATGGTATTCTTAATTTCTCACAAATTATAAATTATCTGAATACTTAAATACGAAAGAGAAAATAAACAGTTATACTACTTCAATGTATTTAATAGAATGTGCAAAATACTTCACTTTCTGCCTATAGAAGTATAAATTTTACTTAGGAGAATAGTACTTTCTTGCGATAAGTTATTATGCTATGAGTTATACTTCCATTTTTGAAATAAAATATAAAGAAATTTTTAATGTGTTCCTACTTAGAAAAGTATATTTTCATCAGAAAGAAACAAAACAGTTACTTTTCAAAGAAATTTATTGAATTTTAAATAAAGCTGCTTGGAGCAGACACAAAATATAGTTGGCACTTAATGGATAATTTCAGGCCGTAAATTGATTTTAAAATGCATTATTATTACACTTTTATTAAAGATTTTAATGTACGGAAACTTTAGGATTATTAATTTTACTATGCACTTTTATATTCTCGTATTATTGTATTACTTTTATTTGCAAATTGAAAGTATAAAGCTATAATCACTCATGCAAAATAAAGTAAAATCTTTTGGAGAAAAATATTTCATTTTTATTTTTGAAGAAAAAGCTTGCTTAGTAATTAAATTAATTTTGAAGTCGTTTGCCTTATCGTGCACAGCAAACCTAAAAATTAATAACAGAAACTTGAACTTGGTATAAAGCGATAAAGCGTGAGGAATAAAGCGATAAAGTCTTTCATCTCCCGAATGTTTAAAGGTTGCAGTTATTAGATATCAAAATAATTTAGGGCTTGAATGAGATGTTTAGATAATGTTTGCTTGCGAGAACTGGAGACAAAAGAAATGTTCAGTAGTTCGATGTTAAGTTTTTCCCCGAGTGCAACTCTGCAGACTGTATAGTTCGAAAACATTTTAACAGGATGCGGGAAACGTCGCTGTCTCCGTTACACTTGATGCACAAAGAGTTGTTTGAGAGATTAAATTTGTGAAGACTGGACGTAAAGATCATTTTACAAATCACACGAGCAATAACTTTATCTTGAAACCTATTTCCATTCCATTTAGGGCTGTTACTGATATATGAATAATTCCTGATCAAAGCTAGAAATTTGCTCCTGTGATCATTATTTGAGTTTATTTGGGTAGAGTTCTTTCTCAGGTTGGAGATTATATCCTTAGAAGAAATCCACGAGAAAACCGTTGATTGTTTGAGATTATTCCAGATCAGATGCCATGAAAGGTCTTTCGTACAGATAAGCATGATACTCATAATCGTAAGGGTTCAAGGGTTTTACAGAAAGAAATAGAATTAACCCCTTCTCTCAATGCAATTAAAACTAAAAATGCTATAATCAGTATGAAAATCGTAAATTATGATGTGATTTGGAATAGTTTACAGTTGTCTCATGCATAAAGCCAAAACGAGTGATGTGTGATCCACAATCGAATATTCGGACAGTTGATTATTTCCATTATTTTATTGAAAAGAAACACTAGAGCTTGTTTAATTATAATTTCTTTTTAAATTTTTTTTGAAGTCACTCCTCAACTTTCTAATTGTGAATATTTAATCATATTCTAGAGCAGTACTTTTCTCTTAAAACTCAAGAAAAAATGACAAATTATATGAAAAATTTGGACTTTATAAATTATCCCAGTATTGTTTTTTTTCTTCCTATTAAAGATTATTTTTTATTATATATTATTTTCTTTCTATTGTATGATTGATAAATAAGATATGATATAAATGTTATAGCTTATAATTTGTAATTCTTATTATTTCTCAATGGTTCAGAATTAGTAGATTCGTTTCAAGATAATTATTCATTTTGTTTTAATCTAGAATATTATATTAATCTAATCTTCTATGCATCAATCTAGATTTGAGGTCCAAGCAGAACGTCTTGAAATAGTGTTAATTCTTTACCTCATAAAATTACTTTATTGTAAACATGCTAATAAATATCTTAAGTTAATTCATAACAGATTTCTAACATTAAATATTAATTATCCCTTGCTCAATAATAAAATCCGAAATATTATATGTCAATGATAAACTTCAACGAAATTTATCTAATATTTCACAAAATCTTCCAACGTCCCAAACAGAAACTTATTTATTTCACAAATAGGTGCATCAGTTTTCCCAAACTTTGTTAAAACTTACTAAACACCAATGCTCCTAAAAATAGCCCTAACACACTCTTTACAAATCTTCAAAGTTCTCGAACTGAATTCATCCCGAACTTGAAGAGACAGACAGATAGACAGGAAAGGAAGAGAAATTACTCCCCCAAGTCGGCTTCCTTCTGGTACTTCTTCGACATCAAAACCTTTCTAAAATCCATCCTCAAACCATTTTACCTCGGTTAGATAGATTGAATGCCTAACAGATCCGCCCCTGAAAGTCGGCATCTGTATCATAACGCACCCCTTTCCTGCCCTAACTCCTGGAGTGGGATTGAATTTTAAGTTATGGAAATTTCTGGAATTCGCTTGAATATTTATTCTCGGTAGCCTTCAGGGTATCCTTGAAATTGGACGGCCACGAAGCGGTGGGAGTTGCTGAATAACAATAGACTGGGAGACGTCTTCGAATTTCTTATATATACAAATAATGTTCTTCCTGCTTAGAATCTTCTTTTCCGAGTACTTATTTTTTCCTTCGAAAGAATCGTACAAAAAGAATTTTATTAAGAAACTCCCATGGAAAATGGGAATACGAAAAAAAAATAATAATTTTCGTATGATATGATATACAGATTCCAGATGCTATATTCTTGAATATTTGATCCGGAATAGGATCTGGTAAGGGGTATTGTGCGCATGACGAGACATAAGTGCAGAGGAGAAAAAAGTTTTAGGCAGTTGAAATTTTTTTTTTCTTGGTAGATTAATCAAAAATTAGGTTAAATTTCCAAATTTACAAATGCTAACGAATATTCTTAGAAAACTAAATTATATATCATAGTTATAATTAAAAATTTTCATACCAGTTGTAAGTAAAACTTATCACTTATTAATCAGAAAATATGCTAACATATCATTTCATACTAAAACGATAGGGAACATCAAAAGCTTTTTCTTTCTATTTTGTTTGAAATAAACCAGCAGGACTGGTCACGTCGAAACCTCTTCACATACTCTCCAAGAAATGTGTTATCCATGCAACAATAAATGTAATGTAACGTCATGGAAATAAAATTATGGATCTTCAACATGACTAGGGACACCACAAATGCTCATATTTTGATTTTATTTGCAGACTTCTACACATGACAAATATGTACTTGGAAATATAGTAAAGAAAATCAGTATTACATGGCGTTGGTGAACAATAGTTACGATATATCGATAAATCTGGATTTCGATCTTTGCTTTTTGGTTTTGACAATTGATCACTGTTATGAAATTTGTAATTTAAAATGCGATATGTATTTTAGACTTTACTTTTCGACCAATCGGAACCAAAATTTTATGTAGTACTATCATTGTAATAACAAGATCATACAAAAAATTTATTTATTGAAATTAATGCGTGTACAGGAATGCGAAAGAGCTGACAAATAGACGGGTAACCTTTAGTCAGATTTGGCATAAAATCTGATAAAAATCAATAATTTTAATGATAAAATAGTGAAGCAAATTTCACCTTTGAAAGTTGTAACAATTTTAATTACATTATTTACATGCAAGTAAAAGTACAGACCAACAGAGGGTAAATCAATAGACGACTCTGTTTGAAGTTGGATGTGAATCTCCATTTTAAATGCGAAATATGAGTACCAAATTTTATACATATAGTTCAAACATTTTTTTTATATATATTTTCGTGTTCATTTGCATTCAACTTATCTGTCAGGGATTATTCCTGTGCATCGAATTCTTTCAAAATTTGATAGAAATTTAGAAATTTGGTTAGGCCCATGTATCAAATATAATCCGTCCAATTATCGTGTTCACAGACAGGTATAATTGTAATCAGTGGTTGTGGTCACCCCCAAACAGTGAAGTTCATCGATTTTTTTGGCTTAACTTTTGAAATTTAATACAGTGACTTCACACTAAATTTGTAGACTTTTATCAGATTTTGAACGAAATCTCTTCACAGTGAGTTTGACTGTCCGGATATATCAGTAGAAGTGAACATGATAATTAAAAACGTAAAGAGATGGGCAGATAAAATTTTCCACATAGCCTTAACATCTAAAAATCCAGATCAAATCAAATTTGGAACAAATGGCCTGAAATGAATCCTCGTCTGGCGGTATGTGCTATTGCTTGCATGCAAACGCAATAAATAAAAATAAGAGCAATAGTTTAGAAAAATAACATTTGATGCACAGCTCCAATTTATTTTAAGTAAACGAATATATATAAATGGAAAGCGATAGTAATAAAACAAATCTGCATGCAATTCTACATGATTGACATCTACAGGTAATCTCCATGTAAAAATCTACATGATTAATGTACACAATAGAACGCATTTTAAATGATCAAGAATTTATAGCATTTAAAAATTTAGTATTTTGCTTAAAATTGGTGTATGGAACTTTAAAAAGAAACACTTCAGCCATATTTCCTCTTACCCATAAGAATATGATTTAAAGAAATATTTCGAATATAAATCATTTATAATAAATGAGCAAAGCATATGTTTCAAATAAATAAAAGCAATTTGAAAAATTATGAAAGAGCAGGATATATTTTACAACTGATAGTATTCATAGAAAAATATGAACTATTTAAGTGATGGAAATGTTTGAATATATTATAAATAAAAAAATAAAATTAAAAAATTAGTGTATGAACAAAATAAATGCATTACTAAAACATTAATCATATATTTTTCTTTCTATAATCTGAAATTCAGAATTACTTTAGATGATGGTGCAGAATCGATATATATATATATATATATATATATATATATATATATCAAGTAGTATTTCTGTTAGTTAGAAGAGGTAATTTACTTTTAATTTATGACTTTAAGGAATGATGTATTTTGCATGTGTTAGCTTTGGAAAAAATATTCGCACATACATCATTAATCACAAATTTTTGAAATTCTATATAGCAATGATTCATGAAGAGTGTCTGATTTTTAGTCTGCAGTTTGCGATATGATTCTTCAAATATTTCCTTATCTTACTTTATTTGACTTAGATTCTTTTTTAAAAGCTACTCGTTCTTCAGTGAGAACACAGTAAAAACACTCTAAATAATTTTTCAACTTAGCCTTTCATAATTTCGCGTCAAAATACATTCTGAATAATAATTTTTTTTTTATTTAAAATGAAAAATGACGAAAATATACAATTATTACAAATCTAAGTTGGATGCATAGATATTATTTTTTAAGTGAACAAGCATAAAATTTAAATATTTTTCTTTCTGTTTTCTACTGAAAATATATCAATATTCCCATAAAGGAAAAATATTTTTTTTCAGTTGTTTTGTTAAATTCAGTTGTTTTGTTAAATTTTTGTTCAGTTGTGTTTTTTTTTTATTTTGTTGTTTTTGTTATTTTGTTTTCAGTTGTTTTGTTTGTTGTTCAGTTGCTTTGTTTTTTGTTGTTTTCCCAACTAGTTATTTTTGTTGTTAGTTGTTCAGAATTCTAAGATTTTTGTTGTTTATATCTATAGTTCAAAACCTATTTGTAATGTAAATTTAACCTAAATATTAAATATGTATTTTAGAGCTTTTTCCCCTCTCATTGATGATGTGTGGAAGTTTAAAGAATAAGGAAAGACGGTGAATAAACTTTCAATTTGTATTCGATATTAAAAAAATAAATAATATTTCCTTATGTTGAAATTAAGAAAATAAGGAATGTTAAAAAAATAAAATCAAATTTGTACTAGAGGGTATTGCATATTGGTGTTCGTGTTGAAATTGAGATAGTGGAAAACATTAGTATTTGAATGTTAAATAAGTATTTAACTTTATTCCTTCAATCATTTCGGGTCGAAATTTAGAAAACAAGGCTCAAATATTACAGCCATCTTAACATGCTTCAAAGTCTCTCATTTCACATGTTGTCTCCACAATTGTGGACGATCTTCAGCAATGCTGTGAATGCTACGCTACTCCGATTTTTATTTTCAGATCCTCTCACTGATATTAACTTCAAAATACAGCAAATAAAATCGGTATTGTAAAGTGTTGCCGAATAATAATTATGAAATATCAATAGCTGATGAAAATCTAGAATGTGATGATTAATCGCTGGTATTTAATGAGTATACAAATACCAAAAAATTGAATATGTATGAAGCGCGCCAGTTTTTTCCCTAGCGATTAAAACCAATGTTTTATTTGGAACTAAAAAACTGAAGCTATAGTCACAAGATCACATACTAATTCTCATTGATTTTAATTATTATATTTAATTGTGTTACGAAATTTCCCGGGTTCGTTTGGATAGTGGGAGTTATATGGTGTGGAGAACGCTCAATCACCAGGCGGAAGTAGAAAATAAAACAACGACGTTTATTTACACGAAGACACACAGGACTGCACAAAGACGACAACTATATACAGCACAGAAGACGATTATTTTCAGCCGAGACGTGCAGCATACAAAACAGCATAAACAGCAGCATACAACAGACTCTACTGCAGACAGTAGAACACAGCTTAGTTCAGCACTAGCTTCACTTCGTCGCTGCTCTGCTTACCTCTGGAAGGCCAGTTCTTTACTGTCGTTTCCGACTACTCTCCGACTCCACTGGTCTACGACTACTCTCTTTTGTCGCTTCCGACTACCACTCTTCGACTACTGGTTCACCACTCGACTCACCACCGCCCGGCAGCTGCGGCCGCTTCCTTTTATAGGTCTCAGGAGGAGGGGCTAGACGCCTCTCAACCAATCAGGAATGTTCGAGGCGTATCTCCGTTCCTACTGGACGAATCGGGAAAATTCTTGATGTTTCGGGTATAACCTATTTTGGCGCCAAAGTCGCCAAATGGTCCCCAAGTTTGTCGCCAAGCTCCAGGACCCTCCGACGCGACACCAACTATGCTGGGAAGCAGCATCGCAGGTTAGCAACAATAGTTATTGCGCTTACATGCGTACAAAAATATAGACCAATAGAAGGATAAATCCTTGAACAGAGGTATTTGAAAATTTGATGAAAATCATACTTTGGAGGCGATAATTATGTATCATTTTTGTCTGTTTATTTTTTTATGTTTTATAATTGTGATGTTCACTTGTTTTCGTAAAACAGGAACAGACTTTTTCTGATGGAATTTTTTCAGGCTTTTTTAGAAATTTACAATGTGATATTCAATCTAAAAACAAAATATAATTTGATTAGCTTAACCCTTTCTAAGGCCGTGGGAAGTATGCTTCCCACCAAATTTATCAATCTTTGTATGAAATTGTGTAGCTTGGCATAAGTTCTGACATTTTTTTTAGAAACTTAGATGTTTCAGTTCTTTATCTCACACAAAATGACGTGTCTTGATTTGTTAATTAATTATTAATTAACCAAATTAATTAATGAATTAAATTTATCTAATAAGCTAAATGAATCCCTTTTCTTATTCTAATTTTAAGTCTAAAAATATTTTAACATAATATGACTAGAAAAAAAATGACCCTTTAAAGGGTTAAAGAATTTTGGAACTTGGATTTCATAGACAGACAAACAGATAGTTATTATTATTAAACATATTTTTTTCGGACTTAGGGAGATTTAAAACATGCAGATTAAATTCGTCAAAATCTCGCATTCGAATTATTTGACGATTTTAATAATATTCTTTGTATAAAAGAAAGTAGTAAAATGCATAATGATACCACTAAAAATTGTGATTATAAAGTAATCTATTACTTAATTCTAAAAATAATATCATTAATTGTTTATAGACTTGAAATCCATGAAATGTTTGCACTTCTTATACGAAAAATAAACCAATTAAATAAATAATATCGTTACTACAAGAAATTGATGTTTCTCTTAAGAAAATCAATGTTCTTGTTAATCTAAATAGAGTTTCATGGCTCACTTCTTTACATAATATATAAACTAATGAAAATCTCATGCTTTAAATATATATCTAAATTTCAATTACCAATTTTTAGTATAAAGAATGTAACTTATTTTGTTTTATAAAGATATATAGAAATTTGTCTGCTGTGTCATAGTGTAACTGAAAACCAATTTAGAAAATATTAGTTTACATAACACTTTATTTTTTATATCGGAATAGAAAAGAAAACTTAGGTTATATGGGGTAAATAACCTAAAAAAAATATGCATAAAAAATGTATGGACTTCTAATAGTTTGTATAAAGTTAAATACGTCTTTCAACTCATTTATTTAGTGCTTGCGAATCCCATGAACTAACGTAGTTTTCTTTCAAAGGCAATAACGAGCATTATCCTCTGTATATATTTGTAAAGAAACTTTTAAATCAACTGAGGAAGAGGAAGCAAAAATGGTTTGCATCGTATATACTATTAAGAATGTAATAGTTATAGAGTATTTACGTTTAACTATTACTGACATGATATTCCTCAGGAAAGTAAGTTAGTTAAGTAATCCCAGCGAATCATATACCATTTTAAGTTAAGTCGCTGAAATCTTTTATTATGCGGAAGATTAGAAGTAAATTTAAAATTACTCTAAAACTTTCAAAAGTTTCAATAAAAATTTCTTGCATTTCTAAAACATTTCTTTATATATGTAATTTATGCTTTCAGCTTTAATCCGATAAACCTGCTTTCCATTACTCTGTACATATTAAGCGTAGAAAAGCTATAACACGAAATAAGATTTTAAGGGCTATTGAATGGTTTAGAATGGAAGGAGTATTTATACAATACTGATAATTTATGATATCCTGTAGTTTATTTCATGATGCGGCTCCTTTAGAAAAGTCCCCTTCAAAAATGATGAGGAAATTTTTAAAATTAAAGAAGGGTGAATTAATACATCATTTTTTAACTAAGAAAAATGCACTTTAAGATTATTTTACAGATAAATTTTATTTAATACCCTCCTACCCAAAATAGTATCTAGTTCTTCTGTAAACCAGATTTTAGGAATTCAAATTATTCCAAAGCTTTTAACTAATACTTGGAAACAAGTCGCTCATTTCAGAGCTAACACATTTTAACTGCGATTAGTTAATAAAATTATAACTTCTACTGCTAATATAACTGATTAATATGGCACAGCTGATTGCATAAAGAGTGTTATTTTCATTATTCTACTAGCCACTTTTGGAGACCAGTTAGTTCATTAGGAATATTTTTGTGTTAACTATCAATTAAATTTCTGATGCATACATTAATGTTCATTATTCTCTCAAGAAGATGCCTTTAAAAATCAAACTATGAATCAAATCATTAAAGCCATGTTAATTTAAAGGTCTTCAAACTATTTTTTACATTGCATATATGGCCTAATAATATTACTTCATATTATTAGGCCTGAAGTGAAAAAAGTATTATTTGTAGCGGTTCCTATTTATAGGAGATATAGTATTGAGTGCCAAAATAAGCATAATTATTAGCTTTGACCTTATATATTATACAAAATTGAAAAATTTATTTTTTACTGTTAATATCCGCCTTATTTGCGCTTTCACGGATACCGAATTGTTTAAGAATAGAAACATTTCACTGTCACATTTCCAATTCGTGCGACAATTCAATTCTTGCACCGGGTAAATCCAACACCCCGATACGCTCCAGTTCAGACGTTTCCATTCCGAGGCATAATCCAGCCAACCGGGCACACAAAGGACGCCAATGATCATTCGGAAATAGCCAAGATCCGACCACACAAAGGGCACCGGATACCGAATTTGATCTCCACCTGTCCAGTTGTCCACACTGTACCCCTCTCGGCTTATTAATTATAGTGAGCGCATTGGCTGAAATTTCTGCGGCCCAGTTCCAAAGGCTATATGGGTGGGGAAAGCTTTCAGTGTCGCCTTTAACAGGGAATAAATGGAATACTCGGAATCAGATTGTTATGTGGAATCGTAATAGGGTTCCTGAGTTTATCCTTTGTGATGATAACAGGTTGGCGAGGGCGATATCATTGTGTGCAATCATTGAATTTATTCTAGTTACAGGACGCATTTATGTAATAACAAAATTTTGTTGCATTACTAGTTAAAACACGCGTAGTAGCTTTGTAACTAGAATCACACAATTGTCGAGAGACTGTGTTTCTTAGAATAGAGCACAAAATCAAAATATGGAAATAACATTGCGTTTTAAAATCATTTAATGAAAGTAAATCTATTATAATTTTACTTGATGATGTAGATTTTTGAGAAATTTTGGCTTGTGTCATTTCAAAAAATATTTTAATACTTTGTCTAACCTTGTCTACCTGGTACAAAATAAGCATATTTATATTTTTTTTTAAAGAAACTGCTGTATTTACAAAATTGTTAGTTCTTTTTTAATTGTAACTAAATTTTAAGTGAATTTATTTATTTATTCAAAAATGAATAAATAAATAAAATTTATTTAAATAAAAATAAATATAAAAAATTTGCATTCGGTTAAAAATAGTTCTTTTGTAAAATTTTTTAAGTCGATATGATTTTTTTCCATTACACCCGTTTGGAGATATTCAAGAATCTGAAACAAAGTGAGTTTATGAATTTTTTTCATGACTCGGATATATTTTTAAGTTTCCGAAAACGTGGTTACGTGTGATATTTTGTATAATTATGTCCTAATGAATATGTGACAAGAATTATAAACTTTGCTACTTCATCAACATTCTTATATAGTTAATATATTATAACAATTGACTATTATGTACTGATAATTCATTCTAAGTATCTCTAATTAAAATCATTGATGAATTCACCTAATTATTTAAGAACTATTTTATTACATCAATTTTATTTAGCTCTGGAATTTTTAATTTCAAAGGAGCAATATTTATTCTAAGCTATTTTAATTCATTTCTCCAGTTTTTTTTTTTTTTTTTTTTTTTTTTTTTTTTTTTTCAAATGACGCAGCGAAAATTTTTGTAACAGTAATATCTTACTAATCACAGAAGATAAGGATAAATTATAACTCGTATGCTTGGCCAATTCAATCGGCATGGTCAACATAAAGGTACAAAAGCTTTTAACAGCTTAACTTCTAGTAAACATCTATCTTTCTATTGTTAACTTCTATATTAATAATTCGTCTGACTGAATAAATAAGTGACTATAAATTCAGCATTAAAAATTAAGTTAAAAGAGCGATAATTACTTCAATAAATAATCACAGTTAATCGCATATTATTTTTAGTGTGCTTGTGAAGCATAATTGTAATAAAGCGTTAATATACTCTGCTTAATTGATTAATCCGGATTTGGATTAATCCGTTAAAATTTGTACTAGTAATTCCAAATTTGATAAATAGGGAAGACTTACTGCTTCTTTTTGTTAAATGATTATAATTAATGATTTCATGCTAAAGATTAATTGATTATTTTGTATTTCGATGCAATATCAAAATTACAGGAAAATGACAGAAGTTTCTAAATAATCAAACAATAATCTTGAAAATGCATTTTACGCCTGGAAGCATTATCAATATTGCCAGCTAAAAAAAAAATGATTTCTTTAATATGTAACTATATTTTCTGAATCATTTGCTTTGGGATAAATATACATACTGTTTCATTTCCTCCTTTATTTAAACAACATTGTCCAAGAAAAAAAATTCTTTTTTAAGGCTAATAATGGAACTTAACTTTTTTCTTTTCGAGATTCATTTAAACAATATAATCTGTGGAAAAAAATTCTTTTTTAAGAATTTTAAAAGGCTAGGAATAAAGCTTAACTTTTTGTTATATCAAAAAAGTTTTATAGATAATGAAAACTGAGTCATATGAACGGAATTTTTAATATTTATAATAAATTATTTGTTGTTTGATTTCATTTATATATTTATGAAATTACTCATAAATTTAAATATTAAAAAAATTCGAAAAAAATGTTTTTAAAAATTGGTAAAACAATGCCTATAATTAAAAGAAAATAAAGAAGAGATTAATCATATTTTTATTACATCTAGTATCGATACTATCTGTTACAAAATTCATTTGATACAAGAATTCATGAGATGTGAGGTTTATGAAAAGTGATTTAACATAAATCGATCGGATATTCCTTCCTAAGTACAAAAATGCATGATTAGAAATTTCTAAGGAGAACCTTTACCCTTCCATCATATCTACTTCATGTAGCTTTATTCATATGCCCAGTGCTATGAATTGAACTAATTCAACGCCCCTTCATGAAAAGGTCGAGGCAGAACAAAGAGCTTGGCGGATCGAACCAGCCCTCACGAGGACAGCAATTGAGACACGAAGATTGGCTCTATTGTGTACTCAGCTCTTGGGTTGGAATCTTCTTGGCCGTGCCTTAATCTATTGTCTCTCAGAGCCTAGTTAAATGGATCAGATTGGCCGCCTGGATTAAGTCCTTGGTGACCAACGTTAATTAAGTTTTCTCATACAGTTTATCGTTCACATGTTCTTGTTGCTGTCCGCGCATATGCTGATGGAATTTGGGCACGCTACAGTTAAGAGATTGACTATAAAAGCGGAGTTTTAATTGCGCCGAAGCTTTCTAGATAGCTTCGGGAAAGGCTTGTTTGAGTAGACAATGTTTGAAGAGGGAAAGCTAACAGAGATAGCGAATTTTCGTTTGTTGGTTTGTGGGAGGACTTCATATACACTGGGTGGATACAAGTTCAATAGGTTATGTTGTGATTTTAAAAGTTTATTGTTTGAGTGAAATATGTTCGTAGAGATTTATTAATCTAAAAATACTGGAAAAAAATCTCAAGAGCCTCAGTAAAATATGTACAAGGAAATGATGATTTTATCAGTAAAGAAATTGAAAAAAAGAAATTGAATTTACATTTCTGTTATGATTTCTTATTTGGAACTTGATAGCTATTGTACGTGATATTTTCATGAGATAATAATGCTTAATAGTGGATTTGTGTATGATAAATCTCATAAAATTAATGGAATTAAATAAATCTCTAATATTTTTACATATCGTGGTAACGTGCGGAAAAAGGAATGGTGGTTGTTCTAGAAATTTTTTATCACCTTCATCAAAAGGGATTGTATGAATTTTTCTTTTTTTATTATAAAAAAGTTTTTCTTCGCATTATTGCCGTGAGATATCAAAAATATCACATTGCTAATTACAAATATAGTATTTGCTTATTCATCTAATTTTTTAAAAATATTTTCCTTAAAATCATTTACAATGTTCTTCAAATTAAAGCAAGAAGTTCAAATAAAGATGATAAAAAATTACTTACTTAATACTTTCACACTAATTCAGAAATAGGAAATCAAATCAGGTTCATGAAAATTTATATGGTTTATTCAATTATGTTCCCTAAAATATATAATAGTTCATTGGGACCAAGTGAAACAGCTTATTAAGAATCAGTTTTCTTACTTTGAATTGATCAAAGTTAAAAATTCGTTTACATAAATTTAATTTTTTAAACATTAAGGTATTTAGTTACAAACTCAGAGCTTTATTTCAACAGTAAATATAAACTCTAGAGATAAATTTAAAATGAATAGTTCTAAAATTGCAGTCTTGAACAAACAGACTTAAAATGAATTTTTATACACATTTATCTAAAGGAAAGGAATTTCTTTGAATTAATTATCACGATATAAAAGTTAAAATTCACACTTTACCCCTTCTGAACTCACGGAGTACTTAAGATAAAAATAGTATGGTAGCATAATTTACTTATTACGGATTACTCATAATCTACATAATTATCTACTAATGTTTTGAATAAGCTAACATATCCAATTACTACTGTCTTAGCAAAGTTTAGGTTAATTTTATTCTACATGCTTCATATAATTTTCATTTTTTTTCAGCTTACATATTAAAAGAATACTACTCTTCTTAAAAGTTTCATATAATTTAAACATGCGGAGTGTCTTAATAGACACTTTTGATGCACAAATTATACTTAATTAGGAACGCTTAATCTTTTGGTTCTTAACTATAATAAAGAAGGAGGTCTTCTGATAACTAGTAGGTATGCGGCTGCAAACTATTAAAAAATAAGAAACAGGAATCTTGAAATCTGAATTTAAAGTTCAAGCAAGACACTGGAAAAATTGTTTTCCTTTTACTCAATGGAGGCATTCGCTTGGAAAATTATTTCGAATTAATTTGGAAAGAATTTTCTTTTTGCTAAGCAAGAATTTTTGAGAAGTATGTGTTGTTGTGATTTATGGCACTTAAAAAACCCGCTGACAGTTATCTGTCATAGATTTAAGCCTAGTGAGCGTCTCTTGTTTTTTCGGTTGCATCTACTAGGGCCAAGAGCACGATTTAGCTACTTCATGCGTCACATTTGCTTGCACAACCCCTTTTTACAAGGAGGCACATTCACTCACTTCACAGACAGAACACATAAAACAACCATGCTCGAACCGGTACTCGAACCCGAGACGTCCAGATTGCGAGAAGCACGCGCTACATCTATGCCAGAACGCTGGTCTGAGTCCTTTTACTTAAACATCAGGATTTTGCAATGTATTCCATTGAATGTGTATTCAATTTTGTTTAATAAGTAGTGATCCAGTAACTTTACTTGACGTAATTTTTGTCACTTTTACAAAGAAAAATAATTAAACAAGAATAATATTTGATATAGGCTATATCCTGTGAAATCGTTTCAAAAGAATATTCACTCTTTATTGGTGCTGTAAACTTCTTTTGATAAGTCAAATTCAAAAACATTTTTTTTGTTGTTGTTTAATTGTTGCTTTCAATCATTTAATACCTGTTTACCGAAATTAATTTTTTGTAACATGAGTAATTTGTCATGCGTGGATGACACCAATTTTTTCCAGAATAAATTCCACTGATTAAAATAGTTTTAAGAGAAGAAAAAGGTTATTTTTTTCTCTCTACGCCTCAGCTATGCCAAAATGTAAAAGTTAGCTGGGTTCCATTACTTTAAAAATATCATTTGTGGCTTTGATATATTCTCAACCGAATATTTAGACAAAGAAAATGTATCGCACAAAATCATTCATTTTCAATATTATGTTAATTTATTGCTTCTCGGAATTAGAAATACTTAGAAACCTATAATATCGTCTTAAATCATACTGAGGGTAAAATCTGAGCCAATATTCTATGGTGAAACTTCCATACCCACCTTATGGCATACGGCGCAAGTTGACATTTGACATATACGTATATAATGTAATCATAAATATGTTATTGAATATTAGTCATCTTGATCCTGACATTATAGTAGATGTATCGATATTTTTTACTCATGAAAAGTGTTATGGAAAATTAAGAGTCCGTTAAAACTGTTTTATTTAAAAGATACATATGATTTCTGGCAAGGTCATTTACATTATAACTTTATTTTTAATGGAATAATTTCCATTTAACGATGATAAGGGACTCTTTCAATTTTTTGAAAAATGCTGACATACAATGTGATATTATCAATGGAACAGTTGGAATATCTATATAATAAAGAAAAAACTGGATTGGCGAAAATATTTCCTTTTTTTTAAAAAAAATTAATATGGTTTAAAGAAAATATCAAACCTGAATTAAATTATATATGTTTCGAATGCCTTAGTGAAGTTTTCAAATGCATAGGAGCCACTTTCGGTCCTTCCAATTCTCTAGTCAATACCTAATATCAAATTCTCACAGACCAGAATGGAGCATGTCTAATTTAATTTGGTGGTAAAAAAATGGTTAAGGGTTGGGAGAAAACTTGGATAGGAAAGAAATCTTTAAATGATAGAAATAGTTTTAATAACTCCTCTATAAAGTAAACATTTAATAAGAATTAAAAAATACTGTAACAATCCTTTCAATCTTCAAGTAGAAACACTAATATCAAATGCTCAGAGCCCAGAATGGAGATTGTCTAATTTAATTTGGCGGTAGAAAATGGTTAAGGCTTGGGAGAAATCTTTGATAGGAAAGAAATAAATTCTTGTATGGTATAAATAGTTCTTACTGACTCCTCTGTAAAGTAAACATTCAATAAGAATTTAAAAAAAAACGCTGTAACAATCCTTTCAATCTTCAAGTCGACACACAAACATCAAATGCTCAGAGCCCAGAATGGAGCATGTCTAGTTTAATTTGGTGATAGAAAATGGTTAAGGCTTGGGAGAAATCTTTGATTTTAAGGAAATCCTCGTACGGTAGAAATAGATTTATTGACTCCTCTGTGAAGTGAACATTTAATACGAATTAAAAAACACTGTAACAATTAATGAAATATGATTGTAATAATTATTTAAATAGTATTTTTCTTTTTTATTTGTTAATAAATAATATTAATGGAGATGATTCTCATTTTAGACGCTGTTGTTGTTATTGTCTCTACCAATTCTGAAAAGTTCTGTACATAGTAAAGCGAACTGACGCTGCAAAACTGAATGCTCCAAAAACATAAAATCCTTCAGCAACAAAATCCTTGCAACCTTTTAATCTGTCAGTTCCTGCTTAGCGCAACAGAAAAATTCTTTCAAATGCTTTGAAATCATGGTGGCGTATTTCAGAAGAATATTATTGACTTTTAAACACTCTTAAGCCGAATACTTTATTTTTTTTTCTTTTCTTCCTGCGTCTCACCTATCCCAAGCAATGAACGTCAACCTTGATTCATGGCCTCTAACAGGTTTAAAGCCGCGTGCAGCTTTGACATGTTACACAAGAGGCTCGGACGGATTTTTATACCGAACTAGTCAGAAAAATCTATCTTAAAAAGAGAAGATACACAAAGGAACCGAAAAGGGGATACATTTTTCTTTCTCTTTCAAATCGAGCATGGTTCGATGGAAAGCCAAAATCCTCCAAAAGCTGTCCAAGAAAGCAAAATCTTCGAGGGATAGACCCGAGCGTGGATTCTGCTTATATTTATCTTTAAGACTTGGGCTTACTTTCTTGGGACCACCTTTCTTTCCCTTTTTCTTTGCTCCTATTTCTCTGCCTTTTCTTCTCTGAAAGAACTTTTATTTTATAGCCTGGAGGGTGTGGGAGACATAAAGTTTTGATTATCTTTACAATATTTCAGTTTAAAACTTTGTTTTGAAGTTTGCTGTTCGATTTCAGATTGTTTGATAGTGTTGATATAGCATTATAAAAATGTAGTAGTATCTCAGAAATGCTATATTCTTTCAAAGTTAAGGTATACAGTTCGAATATATTGATTGCATGTTCACTCAGGTTTAATAATGACATGAAAAATTGTAGATGAAGCTGAGGAATTAATTATCAAAAATTGAGATTAAACATGTATATTTATGTTAAGTATTGAATTATAAAAGAAGTGCAATAATTAAAGTTAAATCACGTTAAAGCTACAAGAATATGGAATAAGACCAATATTTTTAATATTAGCTACTTAAGCAGTTAAATAGTTAAGTACTTTAATCGAATGCCCTAATATGAATACGGAGACCTAATTACTCTAATGACGGTTATTTGTTCCCAAGCTTAGAAATTCGTTGAAAGTTAAAGAAATTATAATCTGTGGTTTAGAATTTTTTGAGAATGGAGTATCGGTTCAGGTGTTATCCTTTTGGTTTAAACTTTTTCAAATCAAGTGGTCTGTAAAAGACAAAACGTTCATGTAATCCCAAAACGAGATATTAATGCAATTCAAAAAACTAATTTAAAAGCATTAAAATAAATAAATGAGAATATTGAATTTTCTTAGATAATTTCGGGATTTGATTAGATATTATGAAGAATTGATTCAGTACATTAAATTTTAAAAGGAAAATTATTTCATGCTCAATATAAATTATCCTTAGAATCAAGTTTGATTGGATTATTAAAATGTAAAAACAACATAGTGATGATTTCTAACTCTATTTATCTTATGTATTTTGAAACTTTTTTTTGTAGGAAATATGGCCAGTATTATTGAACTTTCTTTTACAAAGAATAGCTGTGTACAAAAGAATTACGTTCATACAACGATTTTTTTTTCAATTTTTAATATTTTCCAAGAATTCTAATTGCGGAGATCTAATTCCTTACGACCACAAAAAGCAATTAATAAATTTCTTTCATTCGTTAATTTTGATTTGTAAGTATATTGCACATAAGAAGATTTCCTGGGATTTTACAGTTCAAATAAAGCATCGAAAGATTTATCACCTTATTATTCTAGTCTTTAGATTAAAACAGTATGCTAATACATAATTTAATTCATTAAAAATGTGATATGTACATAAATTTTTGATTGCCAGATTAGAGAAATGAACGACAAATGTAATATAAAAAAATCTTTAAATAAAAATATTTGAATAAGAAAGGTGTAGTTTAAATCTGATTCTTGGGAATATGTTTCTTTTGTTTGATTCAGTATTTGGAGAATTAAATGACTCAGATTCTGAAACTTGAATTAATGAATTTTATGATAAAGACTTTTCAGTACAGTTTTAAAATGAAAGTTTAATAAAAAAATACTATTAGCTTTAAAAGAATTCGTTTTTCAGTGGCAGAAAATCAATCAATCTCTGATTAGAAGCTTTATCAAGGTTAACAAAGGCATATCATCGAACTTAATGTACCAATTAAAGATAAAGAAACACGGTCGCAATCTTCCTGTACTAAAACTACGCCATCAATTGTGACAATCAACTGTTAAATACGTATAAAAATATATTTTGCTTGTATTATGATAATATAACAAGAATGATGGAAATTTTTAGCAACGCCTGAATTTCATTATTTTGGAGAAGAAAGGTTTCAACTAATTTCGAAATATGAGACCTATGTCATAAATATTATAACATCCAAAAAGTGATAAATAATATTGTTGTTCCAATTTTTTTTCCTCTTGCTACTATTTTAAGCCAAATTTCTGCGCAGTAGCTTCTGAGGGTAAAGACCCCTGAGCACCCGAGGGCGGAAGTCTGATTTCTACCTCAAATGAAGATAGCACACATTCGCTTGCACAACCCCTTTTTACAGGGGGGCTCATTCACGCACCTCACAGAGAGAACAACCATGCCCGAACCAGGACTCGAACACGGAACGCCTAGATCAAGGGGAAAATGTGCTACCCCTAGGCCAGGACGCCGGCTGTTGTTCCAATTAGTTTGTTAAACGCACAATTTTACAATTTTAGCAGTGTGCGACTGATATTACTCGCGATTCAAAAGGATTTTCGATCTGACAATGCAATAAATAAGACTTCAAAGAATCAAAAGTAACAAAGGTCATCTGCTGTAATGGTTTATATATACGAATACAATACTTTGATGTTAAACAGAATAGATGAAGATTCGGAGGAATACCGGACGATCCTGTATAAATTGCAAAAGGTAGAGCTGCTCATTAATGAAGAATTTCAACTTCAATAGCTTGATGAGTTTCTCAAACTACATAAATAATTTTTAATTAATATTGTTCTGGATAAAAAAAAATCAAAATTAGCAAAAACCATCAGCTTAAACAACAAAAGTGTAATGGTTTAAATCTACGAATACAATATTTCTATATTAAGCAGAATATGTAAAGATTCAGAGAAATACAAGATGAGCCTTTACAGATTACAAAGGTAGAGCCGCTCGTTAACGAAAAGTTTCTACTGCAAATTACCTTATTTATTTTTAATGAATAATGCTCTCGATAAAAAAAAGTTCAAAATTAGTAAGAATCATCTATTAAAACAACAAAATTGTACTGGTTTAAGCCTTCGAATACAATACTTTGATCCTAAACAGAATAGGTAAAATTTCCAAAGAATACCAGATGATCCCTGATAAATTACAAAAGGTAGAGCTAGCTGCTCGTTAACGAAAAGTTTCTACTGCAATAGGCTAATGAGTTGCGCGAGCTACGTTATTAAATTTGTTGGAAGCAGACGAAACCTAACTCCAACATTTCAGTGCATTATATGGATGATGAGGGTTTCAGGAATTCCTCCTGCAGTTTGCGAAACACTTTTAGAAGTATATTTAATTTTCAAACGCTCGGAGTGAATGACTCAAGTTAAGTGGTGTTAACAGTGGACGGGCTTTAAATAAAATGAATTTTTAATGCTTTCCTCCTTTTGATCTTTGAAGTAGAAAAATAAGCACATTACCTGCATTAAGTAAACTACATTACACTTACATATTTAAACATTTAAATAGGGGAGTACACTAAAATAAAGATCAAAATTGTTCTCTTGAAATCTTATATAATTCTTTTAATATCTTGAAAAGAGAAAACATAAGTGGAACTGAGATTCATTTATATAAATATTACTATGCATATGCATTTGATGTCATACGCATAAAAAATTATAAAATTCCTTCTCGCAACATATGAAAAATTGCTTTTTATTTGTTTCTTTATTTTGTTCTGGTTTCTTTATGACATTTTCGAATAAATTATTTTTTTTTATATAGAAAATATAAGCAAAACTTAAAAAAATCCTTAAAAATGCATATGTCATGTGTTATAATTTCACATCTAGAAAAGAAATATGCCAATTTTAAAGTATGCATATGTTTTACACTTTTAAATAGGACATTTATAT
This sequence comes from Argiope bruennichi, assembly GCF_947563725.1. Classification (NCBI taxonomy): domain Eukaryota; kingdom Metazoa; phylum Arthropoda; class Arachnida; order Araneae; family Araneidae; genus Argiope; species Argiope bruennichi. The sequence continues at coordinate 122,455,641 of NC_079154.1, read as the reverse complement.
TATTGTAACATGACCAAACAGTGTTAATATTACCGAAAATATCAAATTATTATGGATTATTAATTTTAAATTATTAATAAATTCTTTAAATGCTCTGAAGGACTGTTTTTCAGATTCATCAAAATGATACCAAATTAATTTCCAAATTAAAATTTGTTTTCATTGGGAAAAAATAATGTTGAAATGGCTTTAACATTCAAACGCCATATATATTTTTTAAATTTGTATTTATTTATTTTGCATCTGCATCACTGCTTAGTACAATTTTTTGTAGGTAAAATTGTGATTCTAGTATTATTGTATATATATATATATCTGTATTGTATAATTGTAGTGTATCAGGGTTATTCATTTATCTTTATCTCAAGTACTGTAAGAATTCAAAATATTTTTATAAATATGATATCATAGCTTCTAATTAGTAAATGCTAATTAGTTTTTTTGTTTTTTGCCTTTTTTCGTCCCGGGAATGTGAAATATGTTCTCTCTTTATATAGTCGCTTTCCGCTCTGGTCTCCTCCACCAGTTAGTAAAAGAATCAATAGCAGAAAATTCTATACAATCGGCATATGAGAAAAACTACTTATAAGGTAATTAAAAGATAGATTGATTACTTCTGGATTAGAAGAATAACATATTCTTAGTAATTTTGTAGAACAACTTCAGGACAAAATGAACAAATTCTACTAATATAGCATCTATGTTATTAGTTATGTAAAGATTATAAAAGATTAGACATCATTTTTGCCATTTGCAGTAGTTGCAAAGAGTCAGTTTTATTTTTTTTCTTTTATTTTATTCATATTGATTTCTCTCAGACTAAAAAAGCAAAAATATATTTCTGGCTAATGCATGATTTTTGAAATTTTCCTTTTAAAGTGAAATACTTTTAGATCGAAAAAGCGAAAAGATCTCCTGGAAGACTTGCCATAAAACACCATTCCATCCGGCGGTGAAAATGACATCTAAATAATCTCAGCTTTTAAAACATTTCTTTCTTCCTCTTGATGTTTTAAATCCCCGCGGTTGCGTTAAAACTAAGTGAAATATCTCAGCTATCGATTATACTTTGGCGCCAGTCACAAAATAATCAAAACAAAATGGAAAAGGAAACAAAGAAGGGTAAAAAAAAAGTGATTTAAAGCGATAGATTCAGGAACGAAATAGAAAGCCGTTTTATTGGAAACCTCCCTTAAAAAAAAGAAATATATATATATATATATATTGAAAGGTTTTTACCTTTTAGAGCCAGTGGCCATAACTTTTTGCCCTACTCCCTTTCAAGGCTGTAAAGATCGATAGTAAAACTGTGACTTGCCATTGGTCGCGACGAAAGGAAACAAAAGAAGGTGATTGGAGGATGTTTAAAGTGTCGTAAATCATGTAGGCTCTGCACCTATAAATGCAGACTGCCAGTTCCGGTTTGAACCGAAAGCTAAATTTTGAGTGCAGGTACAATGGGAATATATCGATGCCTCCCAATTTTATCTTCCATTGGAGAATTTCTATCATATCATATATGGAGGGCAGGTCACTTTTAGTCCATATATATATATGATAGAGTTGATGGATTGGTATGCAAAAATAAATGTTAACAAAACATTCAAATGAATTATTGCTAATTTTTAGTTTCTCCAATACATATAAAATCAATCAAAATATTCAACTTAATCCATATATAATTTATATAAAATCAGGGGGACAGAAATGGAATGTAAAAATCAACTATACCATTTCATAATGTCTTTATTTTTCAAATTTCAAATTTGATTTTAGTGAATTGAATTGATTAATCCACAAAGACTTTCAATTATAATTTATCAACTTTATTAGCAGAAGATATTGTACGATATTCTTTGATGTTGTTCGATATTCTGAATGCTGGATAATGTCCCGAAGATATCGAAACAATGATTTGGTACCTTTTATTCTATTAGGGAATGTTCCAAACTAAATTTACCATGCATGTGGTAATACGAGGTAGATTTAAGTTGCATGTAGTAATTTGGCCATGCATATGGTACCATGTGGTAATTAAAATTCATGTGGTAATACCATGACTGTAGTAATTTAAACCGGCCAACAAGGATTCAAGATCATAACTTTAGTGAGGCATGAAAAACTGGGCAAATAGCTATCAGTCTCGATTTTATCTTGTCACCTCATCTTAAATCAAATTTACAAAATGTAAAACAAGATAGCTGAGATTCTTTATCAAAATTTATTGTTAATTTGGGAAAGAAAGTAAAATCAAATCTTAAATAATTTATTAAACAAAAATATGGTAGAGTAAAAGTGTATAAAAAACGTGATATATTTATAGAATTATATCTCATAATTTTTTAATTATGTTCTTTTTTGTTTTTTGCAAAATCTGCCTAATTTTACACGTATCTCAGAACACCATCGTTGTAAAACGTATGTAAAAAGATATTGAAAAATAAATAATGATAGAATGTAACAAGAATGCTAAGAATTAATCAGAAAATATATTCAGAAAATTATTTATGTTTTATTAATATCTAAAATGCCTTAAAGGAACAAAATTCCTTTTTAATGGCTTTTTTTGTCTATATTTAATAATTTAAAAAACAAGAGAATCAAGATTAAAGTTTTATTATAACCTAAATATTTGAAAGCAAATAGATTTTTTTGTACAAAATATGATGATAAAAAAATCTAACTATTCCTAATTTATGTTTTTTTTTCTTTTGTTCATTATTCAAGGAAACTACTTACGGCTTCTACCTTCAGTTTTTCTGCTTTTGAATTATTTATAAACAAATATATACTTACGAAAATATATATTTGATGAGAATTCTGCTGAAAAGTTAATGTAGCAAACGAGTTCTGCGAGTGAGTTGCATAATTATGATACTACAACGAGAAGGATAATATTTATCGCTTTTTCTCTTACTCTAAAATCTAAACATAATTATTCTTTTATTCTAATGAAGAGTGCTTAAAATTCAGTAATTTGCATTTCAGAATCAGAGTCATTTTATTCTTATTGGTTTATTGAAGCATTTTGATTAATGGAACCGGGAAAAAAGTAGAGATAGGGAAAACATAGATTTAAAAATAAAGAAACGCAATGCTTTGAAAGAACTAATTCAGCCTCTCATTACGGATCTAAATTTAATGATCTTTTCATAATTTTTGGAGCAATCGAAAGACTCGGATGTTAGGAAGAGCTTGAAACAACTTGCATTGAGGCATGAGATGACAGGCGAAAATACATTTTCACATGAGAGTGATTCCATATACTAGCAATCACTTGTTGACTTAATAATAGTTTTTTTTCCTTTAGAAAGAAACAGAATATTATTATAATATTTTTTATTTATAAAAATCATGAAGAATTCAATATGAATGTATGATTTATGCAAACAAACTCCGATTTATTTCTTTGTAAAAATTTTGACTCATTGCACTGAAAAAATTATTTAAATGATCAAAGGATTCATAGTTTGTTACTACTTTTCGTTTCATAGTTTTCATAGCTACTCATAGTTTTACAATTTCTTATTATTTTTAGAATTTTAACGCATAACGTTCTCAAATTGATATATTGTTGTAATAATAAAATCTGTGAATTGTTATGAAAATAGTCCAATATGTTATGCAGTCCAATAAACTTGATAATGGAAAACTACACCTTATCCCATCAAAAAATACAAAGTACAAGTAACAAAAATCTAGCAGAAATGTTTGCAAAGGACAGTAATTGTATGAATTATCAAGACAATAAATCGCTCATTGAATAGCAGCAACTGCACAATCTAAAAAGCTCAATGCCATCACATCGCAATACAATCAACAAGTCTAAAACGTATATTTATCTTCGAGCTAAAAAAATAGTATCTTTATTTTACGATATTTCAATGCCTCTATGAATAAAAAATAATAAAAACTGGCCCAGAAATTAGCTATTTATGTTATTTAACAAAATGCATGGTAAGTTCACAAAAGATGAGGCCGATCCACAAATATTTCTTAACGAAATTTCACAATATTTTTAATGGATTCTAGTTCCTTATTTAATTTCGCTTTCACAGGCTTTAAAAAAACATCAACAAAAAATTCAGATATATTTAATTTTCACTAATAAAGAAAATTACAGATTAAATCTTTATTCTGTATCGGTTTTTGGCAAATTTATTTTTCAAATCTTGTTGTATAAGTGCTGAAAAATATCTTACTTGAGAGAGAATAAGCTACATTAGCACATAATAGCCTATTTCTTTCATCAATTTAAATTTCGAAATATGTACTTTTCAAGCATTCCCATGCATTTGTGGTAGCTAAAACATTTGTGGTACCCATGCATTTGTGGTAGATTTCTTTAAATAAAAATGACTATGACAGCTTTTCCTTCCAAAAACTAGTCATTTTCACCGGATTGAATGAGAAATGCCAACTACAGAGTGATAAAACTGCAACATTTGTTTGGTATGCCTTAAAGTAATGATTTGAATTTGACATTCCCAAGCATAAGCAAATTGATTTGATAGATGTTCTTCATTTTTCAGCCCTTGATATCTTCGCCTTCTCATTTGAACTCGATAATAGAATTTTTTGTTATTCATCGCATGAAATAAATAGGCCAATTTAAATATGGTTTGAATATTGGAGAATTTGCATGATCAATAATATATCTGAACTTACAAGGAAAGGAACTTACAAGGCTTTCTGGAAAAGAAATGGAAAATTTCTTGTTTACAGAATTATTTAGATTTATCACATTCAAAATTCTATTATCTTAAGCACTTAAATACTTATTTTCCTATTTTTTAGTAATGCAGAAAGGAATTGCATATCTAGATTTAATAGGATAAAACAAATTATTACAAAAAATTCAGTTTAATTTATATAGATAAATATTTAAAAATCTTTTTATTTAGGTAAAATTGTTGAATAATTTTATATATTTTCTGAAAACGTCTTTGTGATAGCTTTCCAAAGACATCCTAATTTTGCAATATATTATGTTATGTATATTGGTTTGGTTTAGTTTAGTTATATTAACGTCCCGCTGTAAAGCGACACTAGGGCTATTTTGGGATGGACCTCGCAATTTTGAACCGTGGTCAGATGACGAGGACGACACCTGAGCTGGCACCCTCCTCTCCACACCAGCGAGAGGCGTTTGGCACGACGGATTTAACGTGCAACAGACCGCCTTATACGAAGGTTCTTCGGTGGAATCGGGTCTCGAACCTGAAACCCTACAGCTCACAAGCCGAGACCTTACCACCAGGCCACCGCTGCCGTGTTATGCATATTGGAATTAGAATTAATTTACCACAGTTTAGAACAACGCAGAAATTCATTAATTCATTATATTTTATCAATTCTGAAAGGCCCAATATACCCATCGAACGAAACTACGGGGGGGGGCTGATATTTAGATAATAATGCAAAATTCTTCCCTCTCCCGTTAAGTGTCATTGATTTCATTGAATATAAATGGCACTTACTTTGTTCATTCTAGATGCTCTCCCAGATGGTTTCAAAGGATAAATAGTTTCAGAGAACTCTCAAATGATATTTGGGCATGTGTAGGCATAGTAACCATCAACAAAGAAGAGTCCTCTTTTGCATATCAATTTATGAGGGACCTGGGCTGTCATTATGAGGGAGGGAGGAAGAGAATGGAATTTATTTTATCTTCAACTTTGTGAACCTAAATGCAATTCGGCATTTAACTAGCTTTGGCATCGCATTTTATAATCTGTTCAACTTATATACCAAATCATTCTTTCATTAATTGAATAAGAAGAATACAAACAGAAAAGAACAAGAAACATAAAATTAAGAAATGATTTAAATGATAGTTCAAAGGAGATAAACATTTCATTTCATAAGCATTCGGAAAATTTATGAAATTTTCCGAATGCAGATGATTATATTTTAAATGCTCTCAAAAATCAATTCCAATTACAAAATTTATCGCATTTTTCATTAAAGATTATATTTCTTTTTATATCTTTATACCATTTTTAATTGAAATTAAAGTGCATTTCAAATTGTTATAGATTTTAAATCAAAAATGTCAAACTGTAAAAAGCTTTAAATCAGTATTTGCCAAATGTAAGTGTATAACTGCATTTATTAATAGCCCTTTTAAGATCAAATTTGACTTACCTACACAATTTCAAATTGAATTGATGCGCCTTTGAAGATTAACCATTTTTGAGTCTCAATGCATCTGAAATTCATTTATTTTGGAATTTATGGTTTTATCAAAACATCATCTACAGATTCATGCTTTCAGAAGCATTTTATTTAATTTATATTTGTCATTTATTTGAAATGCATTTAATCATTATGTATAAAAGACAAACAAAAAAAATCAATCAAAAATTATTTCGCCGAATATAGGTTACGGAAATAATTTTTTAAATATATCTTCAGCTCAAAAAGCAATAGTATTTTTTTATTCAAGGAATGTATCTTAAATTATAACACCTTCTGAAATTATTTATTTATCATAATATAAAGTTTAACGAAACTTCTGTCATAAATTTTCAACCCAATACACAGCCGAAAATCTGGCAGGCAATACAGAAATCATGTTAGGGATTCGAGTATTGCATGATTATTTATATTCAAATAAGGTTAACGTCAGTTCAAAATAAAAGTGCTTAATAATTCTCGATAGAAACAAGTCTCATCTGTTAATTTAAGAGACCGATTTTACTGCCACAAAATAAACAGTCGCTTTTCGAGGTTTGCTACATACTAAACACATCACCAAGAAACGGCAACAACTCTCATAACCAAGGACACCCCAATCTTTCGAATTAAATGTATTCCAAAATGTGATTAGAAAATTCCATTGAATGAACTAGCAAGCGAATGACCGAGCAGAAGGGGGAGGGATGGGGTTGCAGTACCATTCAGCAGTACCCGCCCACCCCAGAAATCCACCGACTGCTTGGTACACAATACTCCTAATTAACTCTTTCTCGAACGCCAAGCGGAAAATGCAAACGAATCACGGCAACTGGCAGACGGTAGAAATGGGATTTTATACCTGCACTTTGTAAAGAAGAGGAAGTCCAAATGTCGTTCGCTACAGAGACGGAGCCTTCAGAAGGAATTACTTGCTGGTTTCGTCCCCGGAACGTCGTAGCTGGTTACACAACAAAGAGATCATGAATTTTCCATAACTAGCATTTCGCAAAAGGATTTCGAGAGGGACAGGGAAAATTATATTTATTCTGGCTTTGATGCTGAGAGCAGACTCAGCGCAGTTCAAACGCCATTATTTAACTATTGATGATGGCAACGTCGCGTTGCTGAATATTCTATTAGGACATAACGAACCACGAATGCGAATGGTTACCAAATGAGAACCCCATAACTTTTCTCCTCATACATATAGTAAGCCGAGATTAAACGAAATATTCATTGATATAGTACTGCTATTTCTTTTAGACTTCTATATATTTTGATTTATTTTGAACATATGCATGTTTCATTTTATTTTCAAAGTTAACAAAATGATTTTATAATTGTAAAAGCGACATACTAAAATCGATATAACTTGTCTGTACACTATCTGTGCATTAAAGACAAATTATTGTAAATGCAGGTTTATTGATTTTGATATCTTGAACGTATTTCTATTATTCGGACCTCTAAGGACGAAATAAGTATGGATAATGCATTTTCCATAGCTATTTGCTGGAAACTGCTCTACTCTCAAATCAATGAAAAAAATACAGCGGCGATACATTGGGTTCTGATTCTTCTTTTGCTCTATTATAAAGTATTAAACATGTTACTTATGATAATTTATCTCTGAAATACATGCATATATACAAACACACACACACACACACACACACACACACACACACACACACACACACACACACACACACACACACACACACACACACACACACACACACACACACACATATATATATATATATATATATATATATATATTAAGAAGAATTCTTCATGGTGTTTTTGTTATTAAGATTTACTTTTCATTTTCCGAACGATCTAATACCGTCAAATTAAATTATTTTTCTTAATGTCAGCAATATAATTTGGTGGCGGCTTGTTTGTATTTCACCATGTGTTTGAACAAAGTTCAATAGTGTTCACATGGCATATGAATAAAACACCACGTCAATGGTGCTTTTTGTATAACACTACTCAAACAGCACTACAAATAACGAAAAATAAAATCTGGTTTTTGAAATAATAAATCAACATATTCAAGGATAATTTGTTTAATTATAAATTAGAAAGATTACAAGAGATTGATATTTGTGTTGAAGATCTGTTTTTAAGGAGTGGATAGAAAGTTTATGATTTTTTTCCGTTTTAAGAATTTAGGACAATAAAAAGAAATGCATAACATTAACAAAATTAGTATTATTACCATTATTAAAAATTAAAACAATTTTTATTAACATTAACTATTTTCGTAAAGTACTTCATTTCTCAAATAAAAAAAAATGTAAAAATTCCTTTTGTTCTTATTTTTTAGTATATGCAATTTATTATCATTTTTGATAACAAAAAATTCTTTCTATCAGAAATACTTAATCCATTTGAAAATAGAAAATCAGAACGTTTCTTAAGCAAACAGCACAAAATGTGTTTGAACATTACTTTTTTACGTACAAGAATTTAACTTTTTTTTTTCTTTTTCTTGCGTAATGGTTTTTGAAATTAATTACGATGTTCACATTCGAATTGCAATAGAAAATAAATTACGATGACTTCTTAATTCAAATTTGTTATTCCTGACATATTTGCTAGTTTTATTACTTTTTCATTGATTCGGCGAAAAGTAAGACTTTGAATAAATAAGATCGATACTTACAAACATCTCATCGTAATCGAAGTATTAGATAACTGGAAAGAATAATATCTGGAAAAAAGTCAATTAAGATATGCATTATTTTTAATGAATATATTGACTCTTCTAACAATTCTATTATACTATACATAAAATAATGATTTACAAGATGAAATAAACAGAAGTGACCTTTTAGCTAAAAGCTTTAAGACTTATAAGATCATTATGTTATAAAATATATTTTTACCGTCTTCCATTTTCTTATTTCTCGCACTCTACATTATTAGTTATAACTCTGTGTTATCTCTCGTTTTTTCCATCTTATCTTTCTCCGTCTTTACTTTTGTTTTATTACTTACCAAAGAAGAGTCTCAGATAAGGGCTGCAATTTTTTTGCTTCATTCTGAAGTTTATTTAATGAAGTGATTATCAAATGCAATTCTGTTGGCTGATGAATATCCCTAATAACTACTTATAGTTAATGCAGAAGATCTTGATATAAATAATATCCTTCTTGAAAAGATTATGAATTCTACTTAGTTTATCGATTAAAGAGAAGCCATTATTCTTTCTGAAAAAGAATAAAAAGAATTCTAAACACAGAAGCAATAACGATCGAAAAATTGGAGTTTGTTTGTGTAAGTTTTACTTTTGACGGTGAAATCTTAAATGTATTGGTGGACTAATATCCTCTCCATTGACTCGGTAAAATAGTTCGAAACAAAAACCAGCGTTTTCAAGAATAGCGATTTGCTCAAATAATGTGTGTACTGCAAAAATGAATGCATCAATATAAAAATCTCAAAATGATAGAACTATCAGAAAAGAAATTATAAGGTCACAAAGTACCAGCAGATAAGCAGTGTGATGGCGAAACTCTTCATAGAATGACGACGATTTATTTCGTATTTTTATTAACTGAATGATGTTATATGCTCGCGTTCGTAGATCTCATCTTTTTTTTTTCCTTTCAAATCGTAAAATAAGATCCAAAATTAAATCAGTTTATGAGTATTATGGCGATGTTTATGAAATTTATTTTTTAGCCTTTCAGAATTTTTTAAAAAAAATGATACCTATCAAATGATATTAGGACATTTAAACGTAAATCATAATAATGATCGAATTAATACTCATTAAGATGGAATTATAGAAAAATTTTGAAACTTAATTTTTTAATTTTATGCCTATTCCATGTATTTTGTTACAGAGATATTAGTACTTTATTTTTGTGTTTTTAAATTCATATTAACAATTGAAATTCCGACTATTATGATTTATTTTCTTCTGATTTCTTAAAATTCTTTTCATATTTGTCAAATAACTGCGATCGGCTACTGATATGAAAAATTATCAATAATCTCTGAATGCGTATATTCTATATTTTTCAATAAAATGATGCTTTATCTTTTATAAGAGTGAATTATTTTCAAAAATTAGCAGAGTTTTTTTTATGTCAAAGTCATTACTACTGTATTTTCCATAACTGTGAATAATTATTTTCAATAAATTCCAATCTATGTTGAAAAAAATAGCATTTCCTTGATATAATATTCATTTAACTAAAAAGAATTATAAAGTTTTAAAGGGATGTCAATTTTGGTGTTCAATGAAAGTTATCTTTTAGAATAATAGCATTTGTCCTAGCACAAAAATCTTTAGAAATACCATAAATTGAATCTCATTTTTATGTTACCAAAAATAGTGTTTCCCCTTCTGGTGGGAACAATTAAATTCTTAGAGAATCGCTTCATGTGTCTACTAAATCGTCAATAAATTAGATTCTATTGAGCCATGTGCATCCCTCCATTCTATGCATAGTCTTCTCTTACACTCCCATAACCTCGTTAAGTACTTGATAGGGTGTCACATCAAAGTCAAGCAATCATCCCAAACTCTTCGGGCCATAATACCTCTTCCCCATTTAATGACCACATTTTCTCCTGAAACCCCTCTCTGCAGAGTCACGTGATAACAGGATCAGTTAGTTATCCCCCTCTGATATTACTCAGCAGTGGCAGGATGCAACCAACCTGTTTCCAGATAAGGACAGGAACATGATGTGATCACGCACCATGATGCTGCCCATTGAGGAAGTGGGAGTGTTGGCGCGCACTGCTGCCTACAACTGTATCAGCAGCGACATCAAATGCTGTGGAAGCATCTAGGATATTGGAAATGTTTCGGTATGTAGTGGTGTCGGAAGTCTTTGTAGTAATGATGTGTGTGCTCTTTTAGGTAGAGAAGGGAAATGCATAATGATAGTGCGAGTGGGAATGGGAGGGGGTTGTTTGCAGATGACGGCTGTTACTGAATGGATTTTAGATGGAGTCCAATACAGAGAAATTTCATTCCATTGTTGTGAAGCGTATTTGGCAATACAGCTCTTACAAAATGAGCAGTAAAAAGCATCGAGCCGTTGAGATTGGCTGTTTCCAAGGCTTTCCATCAAAAACGAATCTTACGACTAGTTTGAGCCTTCTGAGCATTTAATGAGAAAAAAAATTAAAGGAAGTGCAATTAATTTGATGCATTCTAGAGATGTAATGAGTCTTTGTGGAATTGCTGAAGATTCTAGAGTTGGAAATACTGAAAGATCTCGAATTAGGAATGTTTAAATCGAGCTTCCCTGAATCTGAAGGACGTCGAGTGGGTTATATGTGTCCACATTATGCAAAATTGTACAAAGCAGTATTTCAGATCATGCGTTTAAAATTTTTTTACTTAAAAAACGAAATTTAAATTTAAATAAATAATCAGAAATTAAAAAAAAATATAATAAAAAAAGAAATTTTTATGATAAATTCAGCGTTTTAAAAGGCTAATATATGTTTCATGGAGTAGTTTCGGTTAGCAAAAATTTAAGTTTAGATTTTGTCGTAACAAATGACGAACTATTGATAATATTTGGAGAGACAATATATATAGATATATATACAGTACACTCCCGATTATCCGCGGAATAGGGTGGAGCGGCCGCCGTGGATAACAAAAATCGCGGATAATCCGAAAAAAGCTAAAAACAAGTATAGCAAAAGAGAAAACAGTCATTCCAACTTTGAAAAATCGTTTTATGTACAATAAAACGTAAAATAAACAGCAAGAAATGTTTAACTAACACTTGATATTTTAGTATATCACTCAAAACTACCCTAAAATGCATTTTGTTAATGAAAACAGGAAAGTGCTTTGGACTTACGAGAGGCGTCAAGGATGGACAGAAAAATTAATACATATGTATTGTTTTAATGTAATGTATTATGTAAATACAAAAGCATAACTGTAAAATTACACCTTTTTGAAGAAATCAGTCATTTGTGTTTGCTTCTTGCTTTGGAAGCATTTTCTCTTTGCTTGGAAGCCAAAAAAAAAAAAAAAACTTAGTGCGGCAAGTGCGGATAATCGGGAGTCTACTGTATATTTTCCTATTAACTTGATTCTAATACTTTTGTATCAATTCATCTGTGTTTTAGAAGTAGCTGCAATTGCGCTCTCTAAATACTATGAAGTTCCTTTTTGGTTTTAGTTTAAATAGGTAATAAATTTTAGTTGCGATTGCGAAACTGTTTTGTTTCGTTTTCATTTTAGTTTCATTTTCAAATATATATATATATATATATATATATATATATATATATATATATATATATATCAAATATATATATATATATATATATATATATATCAAATATATATATATATATATATATATATATATATATATATATATATATATATATATATATATATATATATATATATATATATATATATATATATATATATATATATATATATATATAACGTTGTTGAAGTATTGTGATACATTAATCTGCCAATATGTTATGATATATCGTTACCCAAAGTGACAAAATGAGATTCCATACAGTAAATCTACGACTTAAAAAAAAAAATCTTGATAATTTGTAGATGCTTTCGCAGACTCTCAAACATCTATTATATCTGGTGTCCTTTAAATCTTTTCTATCATTAAAAATATTTTATTTACATTCTAGAAAATCATGATCGGCAAATTCCTATTTACCACCAAATTTTGAGTCACCTTTTTAATATATGACTAGTGTATCATCTGCAGAATTGCTCGCTTTAATATCATTTTGAATAAGAACACGTACACTAAAGTTATCTGAGTTGGTGAAATATAATTTAACAACCCTGCAGATTTGTGATAAGTTTTTAATTAAAGGTATGACTTTTGAAGGATTTCTGAAATTCGAGTTTTGATCATTCAAAACAAGTAAGAAAACTTTTAATACAAAGAAAAAAAAATGCTTTATATTAACACTTTCATCACGGCAATTCGTCAACAAGCTATTCTTTCGATAAATCAAGAAGCTATAGTGCCTCATCAATCGAAAGAAATTTTCGTTTACTCATTTTAATTTTGGTCAAAAAGCGTAACGAATATGCATAACTACGAGAAACATAATAAAAGTGAAAGCACTACAAATTAAGCTTCTGGCGCCACCTTGTAGAAATGTTGTAAAGACAAAATATTAGGGTCTGCTGTACGCTAAAATGTTGATAAAATAAGTCCCGGGACAAGCTGCAATAATATAGAAAAACCTTAAGTAGAGGACGACTTTTCTCATCTCTCGCTCATAGCAAATATTTTTAGAAGACGAGTTATCTCGTCTCTCGCGATGAAAGTGTTAATGTATTTCGCTCTTTTTATAAGAAATACGTAATTTATATTTGAATGATTATCGATTTTAGACTTTTAGATTTTTAGGGATACGATTTAAAAATTTTGGTATTAATTTTGGATCACAGATACATTATTGCCATCGACACATGATACTTGCACCAATTAGCTGAAATTATTTAAATGTATATGTTATTTGAATGCCAAGATATGTGTTCTATAACCTCAAATTTAATTTGTGTCAAGTACTCTTGGCAAGAGATAAGTGTTATAGGACATAAATTTGGAATCATATGAGATTTTGAAATTCATTGACCGAGACTAAGCATTTAAAAATATTATACAGATAGAAACATGTTGTATTAAAACAGACTAATCCAGAGTGAATTTCAATAGTTAAGAGAAAAATATAATTATATTAATGTTTAATATTATGTTCCAAATGTTGATTAATAAATCAATAAAATGGGAAAATTTAAACCAGTTGTGAAGTAAAAAACTAGTTGTTAAGTTAGAAACTACGTGGATGGAGTTCAAAATGTCGAACACTTGCTTTTTGATTGCTCCAAACTTACAGAAGGGAGAAAGGATTTTATTGTGGATCTCGATGCCTGTAATATTAAGTTTCCACCTCCGCTTCATGTTTTGGTCGAAAACAAAATGGCTTTTTTCTCCTTCTGTAAATTTATTGCCTTTGCTACTTCAATTTTTAATTAGTTTTGTTGTTTATTTTTTCCTGTTGTTTTTATCCTTATTTTTATATTTACATATTTTTATCTAAGCATGTAGTTGTTTCTACTTACTTCTGTAAGCCTTGTGCTGTACTTTGTGGTGCACAAGGATTGACTTATTATTAATAAAAAAAAATTAGAAACCAGTCATCAAGTAAATACCACTCTTTTTCAATTAATCAAAATATTGCTGGTAAAATTGTTAAACTGATAACTGCAAGCCAATTGGGTTTTATATAGTTATTATTATTTTTGTGACATAGAAGTTTATAATAGTACATAGAATAGAATAGAAGCATAAAGATATACTAATGTGTTTTAGTTTAACAGGAGTGACATTCAATTCATGAATTAAATGAGTTTTTTTTTCCTTGAGACGGATGTCGTAACTGCATATCAGATGATGGAAACATCTTCTTCCTTTTCTACACCAAAGGAGGATTTTTGACCTATAATTTAACATAATATTAACTATATGAAAGGAGTATTTTGTCATTTAAATGAGCTCTAGAACTCTTAGCCCTTAAGCCATAAAACCAAGAGTGTGCCACTAAATCACCACAATATTACAATTGCTTATGAAATGGGATTTTTAATCAGCGACATCATACGAAAACTACATCAATTTTTAAAAGGTAAATCTTAATGAACTGAGAGATATGATCTTTTAAACACGCTGCAATCAGTTCATTAAAAGACATCCAAAATTAAATTATATCAAACCTCCGATTTTCTCGTTTATAAGTCTTCATTCAACTAATTCTAGAATCCTCGATTATTTATGTTTATCTAATTTACTTGGAAGAAATACAAAATGGGACTCCGTTAATCATGAATTAATCTGAAATCGTTTCACCTAATCAAAAATTAATGTTTTCCAATCATTATTCAATTGAAAAGACTTCGTTCAAAGTAAATACTTTTCCCAGAGCATCATAGATTCATATACTTATTGCAGCACTTCAGAGGAGTGGGGAGCGACCATCAATATTCTATCACAGTTTTAATCACATTCGGCTCACAAAATTTCAATCACCGGCCCTTGAAAGGTTTTTAATTAATTTTATCACAATGAGGCATTCAATTTCAAGAATTCTGCCGAGGATTATGACTTAAGGATAAGAAAGGAAAAATAAGATAAATTTGAAAAAAGATTTCATTAAGGGTTTCGAAGGGATGAAAGATACATTGCGAAAAAAAAAATGACTTCTTAGCCAAATGAATATTCAGACATTCATTTGGGTCTCTTAGATATTTAAAAAGGAAGTTAAGATTTCTCTTTTAAAATTTTATATTATCTCTTCAAATATTCAGCAAACGTATTTCTGAAGAAAAGAGATTTGAACTAGTATGAGTTAATGAATTTGTCAAAAATGAAGTTTTCTTTAAATAAGAGATTTATACATTGTTGCTTTGTTTTACATGCATTTGAGTTAATTAATTCTGAACCATCTTTTCATAACTCAGTTTTCATTATTTCAATAAAGATAAAAGCTTCAAATTTCTTATATTTTTCTTTTCCTTTGCTATTTGAACTTTATTTCTAAAACTCAATTTATTTGATATGTGCTTAATCAGTAACTCATTTAACTGCTTTTTACTTTCTCGACACAAAATATGCAAGTAACTTCATTGTCAAATATTTAAAATTGAATATTATATTAATCTTTATCTTTATATTTTCCCGATTCTGAAGTTTTTAATTTTAAAGTAATGCACTTGTATTTTAATGTATTGATGTGACGTGTTATTAAAAAATAAATGACAGAGATTAATAAAATTTGTCATGAAATCAGAACATCAAATTCATCCATATACTTCATATTTCAATAGCAGATCAACAAAGTGAATGGTTATTCTTATAAGGATGAAGACTGTGAATAAAAACTACTTCAATCTAATCGAAGAAAATTTGATATTTGGACTCAACGCTGACGTTTTAAATGTATCCGGATTTCGATCTAAATTGTTCACAGTGTAATTACTTTTCCACGGTTTAATATATCTACACTAAGAACATCGAAGGACATCAGCCTTTGTTTATTCAATTATTATTATTTTTATTCAAGATTAATATTAAGTATTCAAGACTTTTAATCTTTGAGTTTTTATTAAAATTAAAACTGAATTAATTTGGAAGAAAGAAAATTAAATAGATATTCTTAAGTTCCTTAAATGTTCTCTTTCTCATATAAATACAGAATAAGTAAGTACATAATGTTAGATTCCGAAATAGAGTTGACACTTAATTTTAACTAAAATTAAGTTCAAGGAATTGAATAGAAAGACTCCATACTATGGAAATATAACACATTTGAGATTATCTAATTTATTCCTTTCTTGAAGATTTATATTCTTGCTATTATATATGAAAATATAATAGCAAATACAATTACAAAATTCAATTTTTAACCTCAGATGTTTAGTTCAAGATTTGCTTTATTATCGATTTAATGTTTTCATTGTGGGAGACCTCATCATAAATGTTTATGTTCGAATGTTTATTAAGAATATATATCATAAATGTTGCGATATTTGTTGCGAACTTTAACGAAGATATTTTCTGTTCTTGTCCTATTGTTCAAAAGTGGTAACTCGTTGTAAAACAATCAAAATATTGCCTCTAAAGAAGAAATAAATTGACAAATACAAATTCCAAAAATAATTGACAAATAAAATACAAATTCCTGTTTCCTATCATTAGGAATGCAACTAACTATTATGCAGGATGTGATATTATAGAACAGATAAAGGCAAAAAAAAAATGGTCTACAGGGTTTATTTCAGAGATAGATTAGCTCTGCAGAGAGAATAAAACTGCAATGGATTTATTAATGTCACTTTGAGTATGATTTGAAGGGAAAATTAATGTTCGTTTGATTTAGTTATATTAATTGTGATATCTTTTTTAAAATTACAGTAGTGTATTTTAAAAGCTATCAATATCAGGACATTTCGCCCATGATGGCATACATTTAATCATGGATAATCGTGTATATTTGGGAAAATGATGTTTGGTTTCTGATCTTCCGATACCGAAACCAGAAACACAGCTCTAAATCCCGCACAATCTCTTTGGAAAATAGCAACGTCCCGTATGTAAGCAAACTAAACTCCACTGATTATTTGATATATTTGTCAGATAAATATGATAAGTAATAAAAACAATTTATTAGACAATTATAATTCTAAACTTCGTTGCCAAACAGATTCTTTAAAGTTCATAGAAGCTTCCTTTGCAATAAAAAGATAAATGCTATAATATCACGCTTTCGCTTTAAATTCTTTCATGGTATCTATGGTAACTTCTTTATGGTATCTAAAGTATAAGCTTCTGAAACCTAATTCATTCCAAAAGCATAAACACAAAATCTTTGAAAGTAATACATAATGAAAACTCTAGAAATTGTTTCTGCGATGAAATTTTCATCTAAATAAGGTTTCTCTGAATTACCATGGCATTATTTTGCTACCTTTCACAAAATATCATGCAAGTGCCAGAAACCTCGTTCAGTACAAGAGCATAAAGAAGGAAAACATTAAAAATAATAAATAGTGCAAATGTAATTTTTACCATCTCTTGCGATTAATTCCTAGTAACATTAATTACCGCCGACCAAAATATTTCCACTTGGATCCAAAATAATCACGAAAAACTCTGGAGGTAATTGCTGCAGGGCAAGGGAAGCGAAAAAGCACACACTGTTAACGCATAAATAAGTTCCCTCTATCCCAAGGAATTCGCTTTCGCATCACTTCCCTATTACTTGGCGCTAATATAAAATGCTTTTATTTCGTCGAAGGAGGGCATTAGAATAGTTCTAAGAAAGCAAATAAACTTACCTCACTCACTCTCCTCAACATCTCAGAATTTAAGAGCGGAAATTAGCGGCGGAATGAAAGTTAAAAACAAACCCAAAAAATAAAGAAAGGCAAACATTACAATTTTAAATTAGATTCTCTGCAACAATTTGACAAGTTCGTACTGAACTTTTCACGTAAAAGGTTAAACATCAAGTTAAACAGTTTAAAGGAGAGAGAGAGCGAGGGCAAAATTTCCTAGAACTTCTTGTAAGGAAGTGAAATAGGGTGGGATGGTGTGCATTGAGGATTTTAAATGGACAAAGTTAAGGTGATTAGGGAACCGAAAATCGATGAACTATAAATAATTCTGTGCCCCAGGGTAATTTACTTAATGGTAGCCATGCAAAAGGCGTAAAGAATTTCCCCCAGGGGGGTTTTGTATAAATTACACTGGGCGCCAACGATAGTTTTTACATTTAAACTTCGAACACTACCGCAAATAGTTGCGCATTTTGCCAGAGAGGAAAATTGAATCGTTCACTTCTATATTTACCATAGCATCGTAATAGATGCGTTATTGCCGATTGCCTGTACAAAGTAGTAATTTGCTGTATAATTTGTTGAAGTTGAAATAGGTTGCAATCTCCAGTTCTTGAACGAAGTCATAATTGAATAATATAATTTAAAATTCGCTTTAAAGGAAAACTAGAAAGGGTTATAAAACTCAAAGAAAATGATAATACTTGTATGTTATTGTATTTTAGTTGAATCTGGGCGGATAATAATGATCATTAGGAGTCGAAAGACAATTAACTTTGGGAATTTTAAGTTCCTCCGTAGCATTTTGCAAGCAATTAAACCACTAGTTTCATTGCTTTAAATGATCTAAATGGCATTTTTATCCACTTTAGCTGAAGAAAGCGATAAATACTGAAGAAGAATTAGTGGAAGAAGACGAATATATAAACACTCAGTATTGTGTAGGAACAATTAAGAATGAACAATAGGCGGAAATTAAATTTTCTTTAACCCTAAGATATATGGCTGGGTTAATATAGGGTCTTTTTTGCACATTTGTTTCTTTAATTTTAATGAATAACAGTTTTTGATACCTACAATCTCATTTTTATTCATGTTAAGATAACTACATTTTTTCACAAGTAAAGCATTTACAAATCATTTTCCAGAACATTCATTATTAAAGAAAATCCTTTTATATTGATTGATTTGCATTTATAATTATTGATATCGAATCGTATATTGTACATGAAATTTTGCAATTTTTAAATATTATTCATTTTTTATTTTAAATATGAACAACATAAATTTTAAAATACAAATGCATTTTTTCCCCTATTTTTTTCATTTTTATAACCAATCTTTTGATTTGATGCCTAATTTATTTTATAAATTCTGACTAGGTAACTGTAGGTAGTTTTTGATTATTCCAAAATGTTAAAATATATCTGTCAGCAATTCAGCTTGTATATACAAAGCCTAACTATTAAGAAGGGTTTGAAAGGACACTACTTTGTGACAATAAATAATAATAATTTAAAATATTTATCTGCAAAATCTTAAGGAAATCCTTTAAAACGATTGAGAAAACTAGCAGTGCCCTTATTCCTTACTATTTGTTCTTTGAAATGTCTCTGAATCTTGCATTTAGGCTTAAGTTCATCCTAATATTATAAAATATAAAAATTTACGGCTTGGAATAGTAACTTTTCCTTTGAAGATAGTGAATCTAGATATTGAGAAATATTTGAAATTGCTATCTCAAGGCCTCGCACCAAATTTCATCTTTTCATCTACCCTTTTGTGTTTCTGATTGATTACACTCACAAACATACAGATAGTTAAATAGATAATTAAACTTTTGATGCTGAATGTTTTAAGACAAATTTAAGAATTGGATCTTAAAGCAGTGATCCGTCGATGTTTTGCAATTTTTCGAATTATCATTTTCGTATACACATGAACAGGCAGGTCGAAGAAGTGTATAATTTCAAAGCAGTTTTATAGGATTCATACAATTCTAAGACATTAGGATTTAACCCTTAACTGGGGACGTGCGGTCTGTGAGACCGCTAGCGATGAATTTTCTGTTACCCCTATTCTATTTTTAGCATAATTGAATGGATTGACCCTGTAGCTTCCTGTTTAATGACCTTGGATACACGTGCACTTTTTCAACTGATTTCAGCAGATGCTTTTTTAAATAATTCAGTTATTTCTTCGAGTGCGGTCTCTAAGACCGCATCTCCCTGTTAGTGCCCCAGTGATAAACAAGGCTTAGCAGATGGCGCTAAAACTTGGGCCCCGAATTATCATCCAATTTGCTGATCCTATTATGAAGCAGTGCTCCAGACACTTTTAAATGAAGAATAAAGTGATTTTAGTGATAAGGATAATTGTACAGAAGAGTTTTTCGATGAATGTTCGCATCCAAATGATTTTGATATGTATGTTCAAACATAATTAATTTTTCAAGTGATAATGTATTTTGAAAAATTTATAAAATATATTAATATACCAAGATATATATATATACAGAATTTATAGGTTGATTTTTATACTAGTTCTTAACCTGTATATTTAAAATGCCCAAGAAAACCTTGCTATAAAAGTCACACAAGCTGATAAAAAAAAGGCCAATTTTACCCTTTGTCATTTTTTTTATTTTTCATATAATTGTTGAATTTTATATTATATTGTCTTCTATATACCTTCACATACTGTAAAAATAAATATGATTTAAAAAGTAAAAATAATATGCTTTTTCAATAATATTATTTATTGTAACATGTAATTTGAGAAGAAAATGTATGTTCCAATGCATTTACTTTATTCAATGATAATATATTTTGGAAAATTTATGAAACATATCTATATATCAAGAAAAATATCTGCAAAATTTATTGGCTGATTTTCATACTAATGCTTTCATTAGAAAATTTAATTTTAGTGTAAATGAAATGCGGTCTCGTAGACCACACCTCCCCAGTTAAGTCCTAAAATTTCACCTCCCAGTTAAGGGTTAAATCAATTGGCCACGTTTTTTCGAAACTGCAATCCTTTCCTTTAACATATTTATGGGATGAGAAAATTACCGTTTATTTGGATAAGAGTGCTCTTAGCGATATTTGATTTTAACGGTAATTTCTACCTTTTTATTAAATTCGTTTCCCATAACAAGTTCTAAAGCAATTACGCATTTTAAATAAATGAGTGGCTTCTTGAAAATAGCCAGATTCCTCTAATTATTATCAAAAACACACTTCTGTAAATCTCCTGTCTCAATTAATTAGAAAGGTATTGCCAATCTCTTAAACCCCAGAAGATGAAATGGTTTATATATAAGCAAACTTTCCCGAAACTGTTGATGCAGGCAGAAATCCGTGTATTCTGCGTAGATAGCCTCGCGAACAACCTCTTAATTGGTATAAAGCTGGGATCAATCATGATTAGTAGGCGCAGGCATCATAGCGGTGCGGAAATTTGATACAAGATCCTGGTCATGCATTAAAGCACTGCGGAACATGCGTAGCAGTTTATTATAATGGCGCGATGATATCGTAAACCCACGACGGTTGTCTAAAATCGACTTAGGAGTGTATTACTCGGTTTCATAGCGAGCGAAACTAATGAATAATTTCTGGTTTAATGGGATACTACGGTTTTAAGTCATTAAAAAACTGGGAAGAGCATACTAGAAATAAATTGCACTATTTATTTGAAATAGCGATTTTGACTTGTATATTTTTGAAATATTTATTATCTTTCTCCATCTATGGCATGCTAGCTTAATATACAAGTTTAGCAAGAAATAAGTTTCCAATTTCAGATAGCTCTAGAATGTGTTCTATTGCTCCAAATGATAGAAATTTGAAATGCGGATAATTCAAATGATATATCCGACATTTATTAAATAAATATTTTAGCAATTCCAAAATTCCAAAATATATGACTTATATTTTGTGCTACTTAAAGTTTCAATACCTTTCTCTTTCCTAAGATCATTTGAGTCCAGGTGTCTCAAAATACTGGAAAGCCCAATTTCTTCTGCCAAAGCAAAATATATGTATAAAAAATCTTTAAAAGAACCAACAAAAACGGCCTTTTCTTAAGAATAGGACTGCTTTTAACTCATATTAAATTAATTATCCTTTGATGAAACTGAGAAAAATTTAGTGTCCCTCAAACTCATCTGGGCGAATATCTCTAATGAATAAAGTACGAACCGTCGATATTCAATCAATCAATAAATGAAAGTGGGTGAACATTTCAAGGTGATATCGGGGCCATTCGTATTACAGGCGTTTAAAGCATTTCAGAATTTATAAATTTCTTATCAAATCAACATAAACATTTTGAAATTCTAGGCAATGCATTTTCATAAGTAAACTAAATGCTAATTGCTTTCTTCAGAATAGTGTTAAAATTTAAAAAAAAATATTTTTAAAAGGTAATTTTTTTAAACATTCTGCTTACCAGGTGGAAATTTTCACAACTAGTTGGATTAATTGAATTCCATATTCATTATTTTTACCATATCTAGTTATCATTGCTAATTAATTAAAAGAAATTCTTGTTTTTGCTTTAAAAATTCACATGAATATATAAATATTAGACGCCTTAAAAGATATTAACAGTTTATGTTAGAATAGAAAAAAAAAATTTAAACGCGCAAAATTGTGTTCAAAGAATTTTCTATATTTCAATATTTTCTATAAAAAAGCTTTTTAAATAATAAATATTCTTTTAATACAGATTTAATGAAACTTTTGCTCTTATTTGTACAGTATTATATTTAAACAACGATATTAATTATGTTTCTATATTTTGATTCCTTCAATATCAACATAAAAATACTTTATTAAATTACTATCTTTGTCGTCATATTAAATGATGATTAAATTTATTCGGATCCAAACCTTCTGAGCAGAGTTTTTTTTAAAAAGTTGCTTACTAAAATTTTGACATAATAATATAGATCATTTATTTTATAAATTTAATTTAGGAAGTTTTTGCTCAATATTTTATGGTCCATTTATTCCATATAAAAACTTTTGTAATTATTAGCACCTTTCCAAACTAAAAACTATTTCCAATTTAATACAACTACATTTCTAATATTAAATTGGACAAGCAAATTATTAAAAAAAAATAAAGTTCGGGTTTTTTATTTTCATTTTTTACCTGTAAGTTTTTTTTTGCCACTGAAGATAATAAATCAATCAACTAGATTGCCTTCATTTGATTAAAGTCTTAACCTTTGTGTGTTTTAGAATGTCATTTAATTTAAGTGCAGGAGCACTTACAACATTTTTTACATAACACTTTTTTTTTCGAATTTTGAGCTCAGTTAAGCAAGTAAGTTTGCGCCATCGAAACAATTACAAGAAAAGCAGGTTAAACAATGTTAGAAAAAGTATACACATAAAAAAAGGCAATAAATAGAAAAGAAACGGATTTTTTGAAGCTGCCATCTAATTTTTTACTGACAATTTTTTTTCAAACTGTACACTTTCTGCATGATAAAAGTAATTAAAACTATCATAATAAAATTTGAAACTAATTGCTTTCTGGAAAACGCTAGTTGGAATGCGAAATTTATATTTTTGTACCATTATTATTTTAATTAGAAAATTAGATTTTTTAATATGGTATCCCATTAGTAATTACTAATTGCTTTTGGTTACAATTTCACTTTTTGGTAAGATTAATTTACATTTTTTAGTTATAGGACGAGTATTATACTTTTGAGAATCCGAAATTCTTATTTCACCAGATTAATCCTTTTGAATGTTGAAAACCTCTTAAGTGATGTAAAAACATGAGATACAATGTATTAGAGGGAAGAAGCAGCAAAAAATTGTATTGAAATTCATTAAATGTTTCTTTTCTGTTCGAAATAATTATGTTAAAAGATCCTTTCTTCTGGTTTAAGCACTTATGTTTCAATATAAATGCTTGCCTTGACTAGAGGTTCTTCAATTGTAACTCATGTGAGGTTATTTAAAATAATTTTTTTGATCTAGAAAGTTTGACGGAGTATTGTTATCTAGGATTTCCAGCATATATGTATAAAAAATGGTTAAGAAAATAATTTAAATTCTTTTATCAATTTCAATCTGTCAAAATAATTACTTCTATTTGTCATTAATCTGCTTATTTTATTTTCTGGGGGTATCCCGATTTTCGAAATCTCAATGTTAATTTTTCTAGCAAAATGAGAGGGAGGAATATTTTTCTACTTTCTTAAAAAGCATTCTAAGATAAATTTAGGCTTACTGAAAAGAGATAACAATTTCATTCTAACTGTACCTGTAACTCAAAAATCTAATAGCTGCTCTTATATAACTTTGATATTAACCTTTCTAGATATTTATATCCTTAATTTTATTCTATACGCACTATTATAAGATCATCTAAGCATAACACATAAACGTTTTCCAAACTTCTTCGCTGCATTCAACTTTACAAATTGAATCACTCAATTACTTTATCTTTTAGACAACAATATCAGGGAGAGTTCTTGTTGAATCCCTTATAAAACTTAATTTTCTTAAGACTGAAAGTGTCTTTAAATTTATTTTACGATCTAGCAGCTACTTCTGCATTTAAAAATCCTTTTAAGCTTCCCAGGAGACCAATACCATATTAATTAAAATCTCAGTGATTTAATAGTTTCTTAAAATGTTTCAATATTTTAAGTTTCAAGCAAAACATTAAGAATACGGAACCGTAAGAAACTATAAACATGTAAACGCACGTATAATATTAGTCCCCATAAAAACACAGGTTACAAACAGTACAGAAAAATTTCAACTATTATCGTATGAATTTCGAATAAAATTTTGAAATTCTTACGAAAAATATAGTTATTTTTTTTCTTCTTTTAGTGCCCATTTACATCTACATTAGTTTTCTAATTATGTTAAGAGCTTCTAAGCTTTTGAATATTCCTTAGTTAAATGTGTTTTATTGAAGATCATTGGATTCATCACATAGTATGCCAATTGTGCTTTTTACACAAAACAGCAAATTTTTGAAGACAATTACTTCTTTAAAAGAAAAACATTTTCTAACTACGGAACTTCTGTACTTTATTTTCTAATTGTTACAAAAATAACCCATTGAAATTTACACTTAAATGGTTCCGTTCTAATTGTTTTGAAAACAAATATCATTAAAGAAAAGTTTTTCGAAACAATTTAGGCAAATAACATTAAAAGGCTTCTTTCAACATACCAAATCTGTTACTACAAAATCCTCAAATGCACACATAAAATAAATAAATGATACAACTCGTGAGAATTATCTCTAGAATTTCCTCAAAGAAATTCTTTTCCCTTTGAAGTTTCTTGGTGGGGGAGGTAGTTTTGCAAATCCTTTAGCGATGTTTATCTCAGTGGAACACATAATGTTGTTTTGAGTGTGAAGAAGATTAATGTTTCTTTCTCACTTCGTTTCTCATTCTGTTTCTCAAGGCGACCAAAGTCTTGAAAAAATAAGCAACACTTAATGTGACTGAGATGCTATGCGAAATTTCTTGAGAACTTTAACATTTGTGCTAGTTTCTAGCATGAGAAATAATAGAATTTACTCCTTTTCCATATTCTCCATATGCATTTTAGTTTATTAAATTCTTACGAATATTTTCTTCAACCTATACTCATGCCAGATATGTTGGAGAAAATTTAAGAACTTCAGATAAAAATTAGGCTTTAATTATTAAAACTGTTATAAAAATTATTAGAAATAAATTACCATAGATTATACGTGGTTTCACTTGTTGAATCCTCGGATTAAAAGAGCATGAAATTCCAAATTATTCTATCAAAATGATTACAAATTTAAATTAATTTATAAATTAAAATATAATTACCGATTCATTGTGATAAAAGTTCCACGTTTAAGATTATACAGTATATCTCAAACGAGTGTTTATAAATTTTATGGAAACTGAAACAAATCTTTTGTGATATAGAACGAGATCATAAATACAATTTTTGTATGCGAGTTAATTAAAAAATACACTGAAGAAGATTTAATGCTGAAATAGCAGGATACGACAGATAAATTGTACTGAAACAGAATTAATAGAATATTCTCAGAGATAAGCAACACCTATTTATAAATATTTATCGTGCATGAGGTTTATTGTATATTTTTATATACGTTTTGGAGTTCACAAGATACTATCAAAGTTATCAAACTATCTTTCTATTGGCAGGCTTCCTTCCTGCCTTTGAATCTTTCATGCTACATTCATTTGCAATTATATTATTAATGATACTGCATTGTTCAAGTATTTTGAATTTTCATTTCATTAAATAAGTGTTATCTCTTTAATAGATGTATTATTTCTTTTTAGTTGCTTCACTGACAAAGAGCTGTCCAGGTGTGTGGGGAGGGTAGGCTGTACTTTGAATTTGTGATGCCACATTGTATTGTAAAAATAAATTGTTTCTGACTGTTCAAAATAACTTTAAAAATTTCAAACGATCTTTTTGCGATTCTTTGTCTGATCGACAGTGACAACAATGATCTTGAAATAGTCCCAACTTCTAAACGAAAAGACTGTGAATAGAATATCATATTTATTTTATGATCTCATTTGGCTCTGGATCTCATTTTCTCTCATGATCATTTGATCTCATTTTTTTATTTTCTTGAAATCTTTTTGAAATTATCTCGAGGGCCAATCGAGATTATTTCAAAGTAGATTTTTGTCTCACATCCGACAAGTGATCCTTTCTAGCTCTCAAAAGAATCACATTGACAAATACTGACAATCATGTTTATTTCATTCCCTTTATTTGCCACGACTTTCACATTTTCACACCTATGTATCAAGCAGACAACTGGCAGAGAAATTCCTATTATTATTCCTTGATTCCTAATGACTTCCTAATCAGTTTAAAGATAACTCTGATTGATTATTTTCTAATTTTGCATTTTTTGAAAGTTTATCCAATTAGGAAACTTGACCGTACATGACTCTTAGACTTCTAAAAATATAGTATCATAAATATTTGATAATTAATTAAAGCTCTTCAGAGCAGAATCTCAGATGCAATTGTCCGTACAGTAGAGACTTATAGACCTACAGCCAAAATTTTATAGCCAGGATATCCTAAATTATAGGCATTTAAGAAATTTACAAAAAGGATTTCTAAAAATTTAATGCCAAAATCTGAACTACTTCATTAGTTTATTGAAATGCTTAAAGGGTATTCTTATTTGATTTTAATCGGCCCATACCCAATCAAAAAATTATCCATCATAAACAATTCTTCAATTAATTTTATAAACCATTATAAACTGTTGTTTTTTTCTTACTAGCCCAGAAAGAAGAAAAATCATTGCTATCTTTACTAACCAGAACTTTATTCTCAGAATATCATAAATTTAAACACAACATATCTCTTCCTTGTTTAGTTTCTGTAATGCGTTTCACATTAGATAAAAAGAAGCCGGACCTCTTTCTAAAATAGAACTCATTAAGCATCCATTAGAGAAACCGGACACATGATGAATACGAGCACCCCCTGCCTGTCCTCCTCCCTCAAAAATTGGAGTGGAGGAGTGTCTCAGAGGAAGCCTTCTCCTCCCCTGGGGTAATCCCTGATAATTCGCGGGTGCCTACGCCGAGAATGATTACATTTTAATTACCCTGCTACTCCAAGTAACGGCGTTTATTAATAACTTAATCTAGTGGGTAGGCAGGGCTGCTACAAATCAAGTAAACTCTCCTTTTAATATATGTTTGGGGACCAGGGGGCGAAATAAATCAGATTCTGGAAAAATAAAATTGCTCGCCCGGTCGCTGAAAAGTATAAGCTTTGGCATCTTTTTGCTGTTGAAATGGCTACTTCATGTTTGAAGGATGATTTTCATGGATAATGAGTTTATTACACAGAAGTGATGGAATTAAGTCAAGCTGTTTGGGATTGATATTTTATGTTTTAAACTGTTTGTATGACACCTTTTCTTCAACATTGTGGAAAATATGACAATTTTTTATGTGTTAAAATGTGAATAGATGTTCAAAATTTGAAGTCGTATTCAATTTTAAGCAATCGCTATTAGTTGTTAGACATTTAAAGAAAAACCATGCGAAAGTTATTTTCGGATCCGAATTTTACGGCCCTAGTGTTGTTTTTTCCAATCCCGTTCCATGATCCCAATGAAAGTAAACAAACCGATGATTCGAACCCGACCTTTTTTGCGAGTTTTGTGGTTGGCAACAATCGCAATGCAAATCGAGCGACTATTTTAATTTCGGCTCGTGTCGTAGTTTTTGGGGAGGAGAAGGATATGGAATATGAGAAAATGTGTTTTAGCTCCAAGAGAGAGAGCGTCGACGGTTTGGCTATGCAACTGTATGTCGCTGCAACATTTTAACTATGCCGATTAGTTATTTTCGACGGTTCGAATCTGAGGTCTGGTAATGTTGATTTAAGTTTTTATTATTCAACTTATTATTTTGATTGCTCCAGTGACGAGCACATTGACTTTATTCTTGATTTTTAATAAAAGTCATTTTTTAAGAAACTGCTTTCATCTTTATGACACAAAAATTTCACTGCTTGCTTTACTAAAGTTTGGGTTAGTTTACCCTAAAGTATAACAGAGTTGATTATGAGACTGAAGGATAACAGTTGGTTATAGGCCCAGATGTTTAACATTAGTGAATGTCAAGGTACAGGGTAGTTATAGTTACAGGTTCACTTTGAAATGGTCATAAAACGAAAACTATTGGACAAAATATTATCAAACTTGGTAATAGTATAAAGAAGGTAAAGGGAATTTCTTCCCCCTCCCCCCCAAAAAAAACTCCCTCACCACCCGGGAGGAAAAGGCTCTATATGCAATACTGTTAAGCAAAATAGGGCATGAAGACCCCGGTTTAAAATGTGTTTAATAGTTTCTTAAACTTGTTACAAAGCATATTTGATGTCTATTATCTCAAAAACACTGTTTATAGTGATAATCTAAACAATTTGGAGGAATTGAAAGATGCGATATATCGACATGTGCGTAACATTCCTCCTGATATGCGAAGAGCTACTGTTGAAAATGCAGCAATGCGAATTAACTTGCTTTCAGAGAATGGTGAACGCCAGATTGAATATGCTTATTCTGTTTTCACGTTTATTAAATATAGCGTTAAAGTTATAACATATGTTTCAGAAACGATTAAACACATTTTAAACCGATGTCTTCAAGTCCTATTTTGCTTAACAATATTCCATACAGAGCCATTTCCCCCCTGGTGGTGAGTTTTTGATCATTTTTTGGTGTAAAAGAAATTGCTATGACCCCCCTTTAAACTATAACCCAGTTTGATAACATTTGGTCGAGTAATTTTCGTTTTATGACCATTTCAATGTGGAACTTTAATTATAACCAGCCTGTACTTTAACATACTCTAAATCCATAGCTAATTTCAAACATGAAGGTATTTAGGATTCTAACTTACTTTTATTTAAAATGCATACATTTATTTAAAGCATGATATGGATTACAATTTATTTTAATCCATATTATGCTTTAGATAATAAATGCGAGATTTTTATCCCTTTCAGATGCATAAAATTTTGGAATGAAGAGACTTCTTATTTTCGTTAAAAGACTCTTAGTATTTTTCAACACTAAATTCAATTTTTCAACACAAAGTGATTTTTTTAATTCACAATTGAGAAAATTCGATTTCATATTTTTTTTATTTGATTCTTTTTATTTCAAATCTGTCTTACTTATTTTTAAATTCAAGAAATTAATTTTATTGGAAATTCTAGCATCGTCTTAAACATGAAATTCAGTTTTTTTACAATAAAAACTTATACTTTTAAAACCCGTCAAAAATGCAAAATGTTGCAATTAAAAAAAAAAAGAATGTTAGATATAAAACGCAATAGTTAATAATAAAAAGTCACTCTACTTTCCATATCAAGTAAAACTCTATCAGATATCATTAAATGAAAATTCTTCTAACCTGGTCTTTATCATTTTGATCAAGTTCAATATTTAATGACTATTCTAATGATCGTCTGATGAAGAAATTAATCGATTTGATGAGAAAGCTCAATTATGAGAAGGTTAATCGATTCAATGAGAAGGTATGTTCTTATTCATAAAGTCTTAAAAAAATCAAAGAAGAAATAACAATTCATTTGTTAGTTTTGCGTTAAAAATTTCAAAAAAAAAATTATCAAAAGCTTGTAAAATTTAAATAATTTTGTAGAAATATGCTCTATACAAACATATACATATTTTTTTAATTTAATTTTATAATCTCTTAATATATCAGAACTAAATTAAGATTTGTTTTTTTTTTAAAGAACATTTTTCTTGACCTTTAAGTCTTTTAAATGCGTGACTTAATTTAGATTCGTTTTCTTATCTTTAAAGAAGATTTGTCCGCGCTTCTTTCCTTCTACAAATATTTGTTAGCGAACAAATGCACTCTTTCAAAAGTATACAAACTCAAAAGAATATATTAATTTGATTATCTTAATGGACGACATCCTTGAAAAACAGATAATTTCGTTATCATTTCTCTGCATTGTTTACGAAAAGAAAATTCTCCAGCGACTTTTCACAGTATAACAAGTTTAGTAATCCCATTCAACTACGGCATTTTTAAAAGTGGAACTCTTCGGTGAAAATATTTTTCAGATATGAACTATGGTTCGTTGTGAATAAATTATATTTTTATTTATTTTACATTAAAGCGATTCTTGTTTGAAATACAAATATTTTTGATTAATCTAAACATTTTTAATGAAAATTAGAATTAATTATGAATACATATGTTAGTGGTACGTTATTATCAGGATTTAAGCTCAATTACTGACTGAAAAAAAATCAATTTTATTTTGATAAGAAATAAAAAGCTAGGAAATGTTATTTTTGTTATCATTTCTTGAAAACAAAAATGCTGAATTCAAGGATATGAAAAAGGTTTGAAAATAGCTCTGTCATAAAATAACTAGTTTGCCTATTTAGGCACACTAGTATTAATTACACTGTATTAAAATGTTCCCAAGTTCGCATTATTGTTGCCACTTTTGAATATGCCTTGGGCTATTCCTCTCACACTAGATTAAATACCAAACACAATTACAGTACAATACAAACACAATAAATTTTGTGGATATTGTTTATTTCAGTAGTGGTGGGGTGATCGGCTATATGCAAGAAGAAAAAAATGGATTAAATATTTTCTGTGTTTCCCAATAGATCTCTCAGCATCTTTCTGGGATATTCGTTCACGCTTGAAATTCGCGTACCTTTCGTAAGACGTATCCCTATTTACAGTGGCAAAGGATTTACAGCACTAGAATTATCACTATTGGGCAAAATGCACTCAGGCATTCAATCTGTATCAGCTATAAAATAAATCATAGCACCATTTCTTCTAAATTAAGAAAGAAAGCAAGAATGAACCTAAAACAATATTGTTATTTTAATTGTAAGTATTTTTTCTATCCTGACCAATATCACTCTAGTAGATATTCTATGTTATATTCAAAAAATTTTATTCATATTTTGTCTATGTTAGAACTGCAAATAATAGCATGCATGATGTATATTTTTTTCTAAGCTGGCTGATTCATTAATATTTATGTTTCTTATACTTTATGTTGGTTTATGCCGATACTTAATTGAAATGTTACAAAAAAGTTCTTGAAAATTTTAGAACTTTTTGTATATTTTTAGGATTTTTGATTTTTTGTACCTCTGTGGTTCTATCCAATGTACCAAATTCTACTGAATATTAATTTATATATATTCAATATTATGACTAAGATTTTATATGATTTATGTTAATTCCATATATAAAAACTAAGCAGAGAAAATTTTGAGGCTCGAAAAATCTACAAATATTAAATGTTTTTTTGAGATTTTTCAAACTTTTGATATTTCTGTTATTTTGATTAACATAAATAAAAAAAAATCTTTTTGCCATAATATCAAAAATTTACCAAAATCGTTCTTATTTCGGGTTGAAAGCGGGATTTGCTGATTTTAGGTGAGTGTCACGGAGTACATGACATTGAGATTACTTACTATGTGGTTGGTTAAAGCGAAAATCACCAATTTTTTAAATATTTGTCAGCGTGAAAAGTAGATGCAGCAATGACAGATTTTCTAATCTAAGTTTCTTTATAACATGAAACTAAGCAAATAATTTAGTTGAATACTAGTCTCTGAATAATGAAGTTTTAAAATGAAAGTGCTGTTAAAAAATAAAGCAGTTTAGAAAATTATATACATTATAATTACAATTATATTTTACATCATTAGAACTAACAATACCGCACAAATCACTCAGGCTTTCAATCTGTGTCAGCTTTAAAATTAGTCATATGCAGGGTTTCTTCTGAATGAAGAAAGAGAATAAGAATGGACATTATAAAATATAGATTTTATTTTTAATTATGAATATTTTTTTCCCTCTAATATACATTTCAACATTGTACTTTTAAGTGAAGTTATTTTCTTTGTTACTTATCCACTTTGCATAAAATTAAATCTCGTACTCAGCAATGACTTAGCAATTGAATTGAAGAAAATTAAATTGACTTTTTGAAAAGAATTCAGCAGGAAAAGCACTATCTATGTATTGAAAAATTCATAAATTCCCTTTTTATTCTGAAGCCCTTGTAATCAGACATGAAATAGTTTATGTTATATATAATGAACTGATTAATAATTTAAAGATATGTAATAAAGTGTGTCTAAAATAAATATATAATATTTTGCAATAAATCATTATGGAAGTTAATTAATTTTTTTTATTACATTTTTTTTAATTCATCGAATAGAGGCTGTACAATTAGTTCAGAATTCATTAAACTATTAAAATTATAAGCAGTATTATAAAGAGTGTCATCTATATAAATTATTATCTTCTATCATCTTTAAGAGAAATTTAATACATTAAAATACTTCAAATAATGAAATGTATTTTTTTACTAACTATATTTAACTGAATACAAGAAGTGATTAGCACTTCATAGTTTCACAAAGTTATTTAACGTGCTCAATAAATTTTGTAACTAATTTTTTTAATATAATGATTGAATAACTAAAATATGCTAGATGTGTGTAAAACAAAGGCAGCTGAAAAATAATTTTAGTGGAACGCTGATTATTATCTAACAGTGGAAAATACTTAGTTAATAAATAAAAACGTGGCACACTTTTACTACAATAAACATCAACACAACTGTGTTATTTGGAATATGATATTAAAGAATAAAAAGAACTTTCAGCAATATTAATTTTGATAATGATCTAAGAAAGAAAAAAATCATTTTCTTTTTAATTTCAGAATTACTTCTAAAAACGAGATAAAAATTCTAACAGCTTTCTCAACATTCTTTTTTAGAGCTGTAAAATTATTATTTTTATATCAGGGTAAATACACTGTTTCTTGTCTTTATATGTATTTTATACTTTCTTTATAATATATAATACTTTATTTCTTTTTCTTATATTTAACTCACTACATTTAATATTTTCTTTTTTCACAGTTTTTTTTTACTTTCAAGTTGTTATTCCGCTTTAAGGAATATAGTTAATTTCATTAAATTTTAGATTTATTACATATATATAAAAAGGAATTTTCTCTTAAATTTGGTAAGCCTTATTAGTTATTTTTGTAGAAAATATATTTTAGAAAATTTTAATTATAATTACATGAACATATCGAATGAGATATAAAAAAAAAGACTTTTTTAGAATATATTTTCTGAATAGATTATTAAATGATACTTTATTGTTAATATATAATTTACAAATTTTCTAACTATTTTAGGATTTAATTCCAACTATAATATAGTTAAAAATATAAACGTTATGGCTGTTGCTGTTAATCTGATAATTTGCTTTCCTAAATAATATTAAATAAAATTTATTATGTTTTGATTTCCTGCTTTTTTTTTCTTTCAAACGAATTACCGCGTCAATTATTTAATTTTCTTACGTTCTTAAGTAATATATTTTATTTAATACTGACAACTTTATCAGTTAAAATCTTTGTTGAGTTTTACTCGAACAAATCACTCGCATCAGCAAGCTTACACAAAAAAGGAGTAATAAACCATCACAAACCTTCACAAATAAGAAATTGAAATAAGGAAGAATCAATAAATGCAGTTCTAAGAAGGAAACTTTGCCTTCCTTAATATGGCTCCTACTATCAATACACCATTGAAGACGTGGATGTTCGCCATAGAATTTTCTAATTTTACCCTTTTGCTACCTTGTCCTATATGCGGAATTTTCTTTTTTTCTCTGTTTTACGCCGTAATTAAAAACTCAAACGCGGGCCGGGATAGCCTGGTTAGTAGGGGGTTGGACTCGCGTCCCTTAGGTTGTGAATTTGATCCCCGCCAACCGAAGACTCTCCGTGTGCGTGGTGACTGGCGCACGTATAAATTTGTCGTGGTCACGAAGTCCTCCATGTCGAGAGTAATACCACCAGAGGTACTGGTTCAGAGGTGATGGTTCTCCGATTCAGGTCTAAATTACGATCTGTGGATGAATGAATGGAATGCATGAAAGAAGTACGTCCCCTAAAAAGGGTTGTGACGCGTGAGTTGTTAGGTCGTATTATTGGCCCTAGTCGGCGCTACTGTAAAAACAAGCGACGTTCTCTCGACTTAAATCGCTGACAGATAACTGTCAGCGGGCTTGTAAAGTGCCATCAGTCACAACAAAAACTCAAACAAGTAAACATTTACAAAGAGTTTTAAAAGTTTCAAAATTTATAAATGTATAATAACGCTTGAAGCGCGTTACGGCCGTCATGCAGAAGTTTCACTTGAACGTTCTAGACACATTACGGACGACGTAGAATTTAATATGGATAGATTCTATCAGATGTTGAGAAAATATTAATTGCCCTATTGATACTGACGTTGAAATGTACATGTAGCACGATGTGTTACTTAATTTTTTTTTAAAAAAAATTCCTGTGGTTGGTATAGCACGAGTTTTTCTTCTTTCTTATTTAATGATACGAAATATGCTCTATAAATTTGCAGCAGTTTATTTCCAGAAAGATATAATATGTCATTCATATGATAACACTGTTGATTATTTTATTCTTCATATTAACAGATATTCTTAATAAAGATAGGAAAACGTTGAAAACTATCCTTGATTTTGCCTATCTAACTCTTAAAAGTAGAGAAGGTATTTCCTAATTTCCACAAATATCTTAAAAATATTTTGCTAAACATTTATTTTTGAGTTCCGATCTTCTGTCATCAAAAACCAGCTGAAAAAGTCATTTCGCCATAACTTTAGCAGCAAAAAAGGAAGATATCTTTCAGCAATATTTTTTTTCTTTTGAGCTCTACGATTCATCAGACCGAAAGAGCTCTCCGATTATCAACATGCTGACGAGATATTAGCGCGAATTCTTTCCCAGTTAATGACACGCTTTTATCCGTCTGTTGACGCAATCACAGGAAAGAGGAAATACAAGTGGTTCGTAGTTCTGTTGGTAAATGTATCGATTCATCGTGCCGCTCCAATCGATTCGCAGTTTCGCAGCTGAATTCTGCGAAAAACGGTGGCAATTGCTCCGGTTTGTTCGTGTACCTTTGATTGCTTCTCTGCATGCTTGGAATACTTGATTGGGCCGGATGCGTGGGATTTCGAAGGTTGATTTTAGCATAAATTTGGATGCTGTTAAAAGAACGAAACGCGGGAGTTTCCTTTGAAGGGGAGCTTGTTTTCCAGAAATCTTTGACGTTACTTTATGCATCTTGTTTGTATTTTGATTGCCTTCTTCCCAAAACAACAACAAAAATAAAACATCAGAGATGTCAAAAAAAATATATTTCCCCCTCTAACTTCTAAGGCATTCTAGAAAGAATGAAATGAAAAATAAATAAATAAATAAATAAAATAAACCAACATTGAACGAGTTTCATTAACAGTTGCTGAGAAATTTATAAAATTTTTTAACGACTATGTTTCAAATGCTTTCTATAAAAATCTACAATTTTGAAACCATTTTTTTTCAAAAAAAAGTTGAAATATGTTTCATTTAATAAAAATGGCTAAATTTTTTGCGCATTTCTATTGTAATTTTGCATTTTATTTGTGCCCATATTTCTCACAATCTGTTACATTTTGTTTTTACATTAATATATTTTTAATGATGGACGACAAAGAAAAAATATATATAAATTCAACGTGAAATGAAATAAATTATTGCCCATTAATGTGACATGCATCCAGTGGATATTATGCTTCTATTGATAAATTCCATAATTGCTTTTCCCATTTATGTGACATGTGATTTTTCATTTAATAGTTTTAATTTCCTTATGACGAAATTCTTTATATTATAAAACATGAACTCGTATGAAATATTATTTTTTTATTTCAAAATAATGTTTGATATGCATTTAAATACCCATCTTATCAGAAAATGTTTACAACTAATAAAGACATTTTGCATTAAATCCAATTTTCGAAAGTAATTATTGAGAAAGTAAAAATTAAAACTCGAGTATTTTATTATTCAGAAAGTTAAAAATCATGATACGAAGAGATTCGCTTAGTCTAGACTAACTACTTTCATCTCATACGCATTTTAAGCATTGTAAGAGATGACATGTTTGCAACAAATTTACTTTCAGCTGCTTTATTAGCTAACAAAGAACAAAAATGATACAAGACCTTCAGTAACTATTATTAACGCTCCCTAGTTTTATATTCTTTGGGAATATGAAATTTTAAGTAAAGACTTTTATTTAATTTTTTTTTAAAAAAAGCGTGAAATTACTCTGAAAAATTGGCAAGGTTGTTAATTATATTAAGCTAGCTCAAAAACAAAAAAAGGCATAAGAAAAATACATTTTTTTAATTATGAAACCACTTATCTAATTTGTATAAAATTGTACATTGTAAAATTATTCAGAACATAAAAATTGGAAGATATTTTTTAACATATTTATAATAAAATGTAATTTTTATTATAAGAAACTCTGAGTATGTGTATAGTCTATCTATACTGTAGTCTCTGAGTATAGTGTGAGTATACTTCACTCTGAATGTTTGTAAATTAAAAAAAAAAGAATTATTTCCTTTATTCAAACAGAGACATGATATCTGAATTTTCCTTGGCATAAAATTTAGTAAATTTGCCAACAAAATGATTGATATTCTTATATCTCAAGACTTTCACAACAAATATTCTAAGCTTTAGTTCTTGAAGAATTGCGTCGTTATCTACTGGGTCGTATTGATGCTCCTCATTGCACCATGTTATCAGCAAAGAAAATTCACTTGATTCATTTGTCCTGTGATAATTGCTTAGCTAGTTATTTTTAATTTTACAATCCTCCTCCCACCAATTTGATTTGTTGCAGAATTATTTGTCAGTATTATTTCTTATTTATCAAATACAGTTTGCCAATGGCCTCTGGTGCAGCATCCATTTTGCATCTTCTTCTATTCGTTAAACGATGGATACGATTTTACAACAGATGATAATTTAGCAGTAAGAAGTGAGAGGATATTATTCAATCTCCTTGATTCAGGGGATATTATTCAGTCTCATTGATTTAGGAGATATTCTTCAGTCTCATTCAGTTCGAAGATCTAATATACCTCATTACCGCTCAATAAGATCTGACATCCCGATTTATTGTTTTCAGTTGGAGATACTTGACCTCTATTCTTTGAAAAAATATAATATCTTTAAAATACTGTTATAGAGTTTCGTTCCTTTATAGCCACATCAAACTCGACAGGCCAAGAGGTAGAAGAATCACTTTTGATGCATGCGGACACTTCACATGGCTCTAAGGCATTTTAACATTTCATGTATCTAATGAAGACACATAATATACATGAATTTAAAAAATGTAAAAATAAGAAAGAACAAATAAATTTCAGATTGGCATAATTGCTAATTTTCATCTAGATTTCTGGTGCAATAAAGGGGCCGCGGTGGCCTGGTGGTAAGGTCTCAGCTTCGGAACCGGAGGGTTTCGTGATCCGATTCCACTGAAGAATCGTCGTGTAAGGGGTTCTGTTGCACGTTAAAATCCGTCATGACCAAACGTCCTCCCACTGCGGTGGTGTGATTACGGAGAGGGGGTGCCAGCTCAGGTGTCGTCCTCGTCATCTGACCGCTGTTCGAAATTACGAGGTCCGTCCCAAAATAGCCCTAGTGTTGCTTTAAAACGGGACGTTAATATAACTAAACCAAACATGGTGCAATAAAGCCACCTTACTTTATTAAAAGGAAATTGAAAATAAAATTTACATGTAAAAATGATTCTGAAATGGAATGATATAATATGGGAAGCAAGAATTTTTATATAATTTCAATAAATGAACTGTTCGAATTATTTAACCTAACTACTAAAATCATCAATGTTGAACATTGATTGAAAGTTAGAAATTATTAACGAATAGAATGCTCAAAAAAATTTAATTTGTCTATTCGTACTAAGATGTCATTAGTGTTTTATTGCTTGTTCATGAGCTGGGTAGGGCGCCAAACATACCTTTACTTGAAACGTTGAAAACGTTTTCTCTTTTTATTGCACCTGCAATATATGATAAAATGCATTAGCTTTAATATTTTCTTAAAAGGCTTGCAGATGAATTCTGGAAAGATGCATTGGAAATATTCAATTCTTTCTTAATTTTATCTCTAAAAATTTGTTTTTATAATGAGGTTTATTTTTTTCTATCATAAGTTATGAAGGACGTATTATATAACTGGACGTAAGAAAGGACGTAAGACGGACGTAAGAAATATAACTGGAACAGAAAATAATTTGCAAAAATGTAGCGAAATCTTTTAATAAAGTAAGGTGGCTTTAATAAATATAAAACCGTAAATTAATTTTAGAGTTGTCTTTATTTAAAAGAACTTCTGAAAGCTTCAAACAATATTTTATAATATCTTTATAGTATAAATATTTTAGTTATATAAAACGCGTTTATTAATTTTTAAAAGACAGGTATAAAAAGGAAATATAGTGGATAACTAAATTGATTTCAAGTGTGGTGAATTTCTTGCATTAAAACAAAGAAGTAAATTTTACGCTTTGACTTTCTATAACTTATTTCTTCAACAGAAAAGTATTTTACAAAGTATATAAAGATTTACAAACTTTTTTACCAAGTTATAAATTTTAAATGTTTTTCAGTATTTATTTTTTCAGTATTTATGAAAAAATAAATACTAAATTTTGAATGTGTTGAAAAAAATTTTGAAATATGGGAGAAAATTGAGATTTTTCTTTGAAATTTAGACTTAATGATAACCTAAGAAATATTCGTTTTAATACTTGGGATTTCTTTACTTTATTTAAATAAGTTAATTTTTTAAGGCTTAAAGGAGTGTTAACGAAGTTGCTCTACTGGGTATTAGGTAAAAAAATTTTATTTCACAAATTACTAAATTAATTACATTTTGATAATAAATAGTGTGATATAGACTAGTGTGATTAGACTGAAATCTAAATTGTTTATTTCTATATATACAAACTAAGAATTTATTTTTCAAGATTATAAAGTTTCTATTAATTTTTTAGATTAATAATTTACTCTATTAAGAACAAAATTCAAAGCAAAAAAATTGTAATTACAGAATAACTATTTCGTGTGTTAAAATGAATTAGATGACGCATTTATATATTGCACATTTAGATTGTATTGTTCAAATAAGGAAGAAATTTTTAGAATTCTCTGTGCAGCAAAATGTTATATTAGTCAACATTTTTAAATTTGATTTGATAGCTGAAATTTAAAAATTAATTCATTGATTTCCATAATAAACTCGAATTTTAAAATGTATTCATTGAAGGCAATTAATTTGATTTAAATAAATATCTGAAATGCTGAGAGGAATTTTTTAGAAGTCATAAAATAATTTAAAGATATTGACAAACCAATACAAATAATTTCCATCAAATTAAAATCCTATCTTTTTAAAATGGATTATAAAATGATTTGGGATGAAATAATTGAATTTGAAGATAGAAATGTACACAGAGGAAATAAAGGAAGGGTTACCTCTTTTTTTTCTAAAGTCAACAAAGAACTTAATTTCTTAAAAAATATAAAATGCATGGAAACAAATGTAATCGCTAGATTACATTTGTTGGTGGCGCTACTATCATATAGTTAATATTTAATTGGATAATAATCAGACTAATTTGCAGTGGTTGCATTATTTTATATTTGTTAAGAAAAGGAACATTTTGATCACAAATTGTTATTAGTTAGATTTTTTCGTATGTTAGATATTCTGATCAATTTCAGTGAAAAGGAACTTTACATTTTAATTTTGTTTCAGTTAGTTGTAAACTAAAACGAGATAATTTTGCAATGTGATTGATATCTGAAAGAAGAAAAAGGTTTTATAAATATTTGCAAGACCTATTGATGTGCTTTAATATTTTAATTTCTTTTTCATCTTAAATATAGCTCTACCAATTCAATTATAAACCGTGATATATTTAGGAAACAACTATCAAATTTTTGAAATAATATTTTAAAAAGTCTTTTTTACTTATCTTTCTATTTTAATTGTACTTCGTTTACATGCTTACTTCACATCGTAAATAATATAGACTTTAATTGGTTCATGAAACGAAACGCATGACTTCAATTTTAAATAATAATTGAAACAGCCATTGTTGGTTCCTTTCTCTATATTTATTCGAATTTAATGGATTTGAAATGAATAAAAACGATTTAAATTTATTTCATGGATTAAAATGAATTGTTAATTAATTAATTAATAGAAAATACTTCTGGATTTCAACCAGCTCAGAAACTGAATTATAAAGAATATCCTGTTTCCATTGTGTCTCTTTTTTTGTTGTCCTTAGTTTACCCTATTAAAGAGCAATTTATTACACTGAGAGCTAATTTTAATTAATTAAAACAAATCGCTTTTGTTTTAACAAGGAAATTGTAAAATAAGTAAAAGGAAATAATAACAGATTCAAACTCAGACTACTGTAAGATAATTTCCCGAAATTAAAAAAAAATGAAACATTAAAAACGAGGAAGAAAATAGTGAACATTGAAAATCTATTATTTACTTCTCTCTAGTGACAGGATGAATAGAACAATATCTACATTTACGTTTCGCACTTTTGCTTTTTATTTTATTCTTAAGATTATCATATATTTGATTATAATAGATTAAAATTATTTTACTATATTCATAAAAAGAGTCGATTTCAATTTTTTTTTCTTTTTAGAGGACTACTGTTATCATTTGTAAATAATGACTTGTTTAAGTAGAAATAATTTTAATAATTTCTAAATATTTTTTTCTGTAAAATCTGGCTTATATAAGGTTGAAAAGACCTGAATTAAATATTTTTGATCACCAAAATTAGAAATAAGAAGAATTTGGCATAAAAACAAATTTTAAGTTTATAATAATAATTTTTAGGCTATAAATGAGAAAAAATTTATTCTATGCAATTTTATGTGTTTATGTGTTACTTGTAATTAATAACAAAAAACAACGATACAATAATTAATTTTCATGGACAAAATAATGGTTGTTCAGTAACAAATATCTTATTTGTTGTAAAGCCATAAGAAAAGAAAGAGCAATAAGAAATCATCAACCACTATTCTATCAGTCATTAGAAACAACTCGTTATTAACTACATTTCACTTTCCTTCAAAATTCTTAGATGACTACTATGCCATTTTTACGTGTACGAACTTTTGATAAAACGTAAATTTACATTTTGGCAATAATATTTTTCACTGTTTTTTCTTCTATTATTTATAAAAAATAATTGATTAGCAATTAATTGTTTTTATAATCATTATTTTTATAACGAAATTTGAATTTAGTAATGTACACTAAAATTGAATATAAAGATAATAATTTGCATTTTGTTTAGAGCGTTTTAAAAATGTGATAGTATTTGACTTAATGCTCTTTAAAGTAGGAAACACCTTGTCGGCCTTACAAAATTTTCAGTTACGGATATTGAAGACATAAAACATGACGTAATATCTACAAGAAAAATAATCAAAAATGTTAACAGATTGAAGCAAAAATGAAGATAAGAAGTTCAGAACTTTTTATTATTTTACAATTATATCTATCTTTTAGAATCATCCAACATAAATTTATATTATATATTATATTTCTGCGTATTTCTAATAGAGGAATCCAAAGAAACAGATTAAAATTCAAACTGCAAAGAAGTCGAATGATCTAAATTTCCCTCTGTCATGAAAATTATTGTATAAAAATAATTATCATATAATTGTAAATGAACAATCGTCTACTTCGAATTCCAAATGCAGTAAATTTCAAGCATTAAAGTAATGTATAATTAAACCTTTACCATTTAGTAATCTGTTTACCGAAACGACTGTGTCCCTAAGTGCCAAATGTTCGAATAAACGCTGCAACAATTACGCAAGTGAGATCCCAAATGAAACTTCTGTGACTATCCTAATGGCAACAGATTTCAAACGATTCTTTCTCTAAAAGGGCAATTTTGATATTTTGAAATGGTTCCATTCCCTGTAGGCTCCTAATGAGAGTTTTATTATGCCATGATCACGTTGAGATAGGGCTAAATGCACCATATTTAGCGAAATCGCGTATAGTTTAGCCCGATTTTTCTATTCTTTATGCCTAATTGCATCGCAGATTCTTTATTGCATTCGCAAAATTGTTAATGATGGTGTGATTAAATTTCCAGAATAATTTTCTTCGCATTCCAACTTGAATGAGAAATTTCAATAAAAGCAAGGTAATAACTCGCCTAAGCGCAAAGACGGATTGGTCTTAGTATCCAAAAGCCGTTGAGTTCCATAAGATATTGTATGAGATATTCACAAGAATTAATATGAACTGAAATGGTATTCTATGAAAGGGCTACAAAATATAGAAAAAAAATATTTTAATTGATTTAAAATTCTTGAAAAATAAAGAAATCCTGTGAAATATATTTATCATGTTTATTTCAACACAGAAATAGCGATTAGAATAATTATATTTGCATACTCATACAAGTTGTTTTTGCTCGAAAACTAACGTTAATAAGATAAATGTATTTCCCAACAAGATATGAATCTTGTTTACATTTAAAATCAGAAAATTAAAAGCCATAAATTATTATATTTTGGCCATAAAATAAGAATAAAAAAACAATAAATCCAACATTCTGTTGCAAAATAT
This sequence comes from Argiope bruennichi, assembly GCF_947563725.1. Taxonomy (NCBI): domain Eukaryota; kingdom Metazoa; phylum Arthropoda; class Arachnida; order Araneae; family Araneidae; genus Argiope; species Argiope bruennichi. The sequence continues at coordinate 122,412,373 of NC_079154.1, read as the reverse complement.
TTCTCTGCTACTGTGATTCTTACTCAATGAAGAGTAAACAGAAGTAAGGTACAAAAGCATGTGAAAAATTCAAAAGTGCTGTAAAATAGAATTTTCAAAATTGTACCATATAAATGAGGAAAATTAATTCAAAAATTAATAGTCATTGTATTAATTTATACAGTTGTCATTCAGTAAGGCGAAGAAAATTTCCTTCAACTTGCATGTATTATTTATTTACAATAGCGCCAATCTTTCTATCTATGATTTGTTTTATTCATCTTTGCTATTCATTTATTATTTATGATGGAGCATTTGATGGGTAGTAAAATATGATAAGAAAAGAACTTGATAGATTGATAAGGAGAAGATAGACTGTGTTTTCCAATGAACATAAGAAATAATTCATGTTTATTGAAAACTTTAGCATCCATTTCTCTTATCATCAAGTTCAATTTTTAAAGAAGGTTTGATCTCTTAGTTAATGTAACATAATTGTCAAAACATGCAATTATATGTAAATAATAACATTAAGATTTCATAAATAATAAGTGTTTACTATTTAAAATCACTATATTCTTTGGGAGAGAGAGCCTAATTTCCGAACTATCACAGGGAGAAGGTGAATTCATAGGTGTTCAGGATTTATTATCTATGACTGAAAACATCTTCTCTAGGGGGAGGTTTATATTCAGTGTTTCTAATTAAAGTAATGGAAAGGCCAACAAAGCTAAATTCCAGAAACAAGAGAAAACTGTTGTATATAACTTCACAAACTTCCCTGATAAACTTTCGCGTTCTAACAGTAAATGCATTTTGCGATCACTTTAAGTTTATTTAATCTTTTTACTCTGAAATTTCTACCACTCCCTAAAAAAATACATTTCTAAACATTCCATACTATCCATAAAGAAAATTGGAATTCGAGTGCATCGAATGGTTTCTCCAGCAATAAACAAAAAAAGCATATATATAAATAAATCTGTTTAATCGGATGCAGGAAATAATGCTCAGCCAAGCAATTTCCTGAATGCAGAAAATATAAAACCTGCAACAAATAACAACCTACCTCTTACTGCACGCATAACCGATACGCTATCCCTAAGCCTTTCATCTCAAACACAAAAATAACTGGTCTCTGGAGTTTTACACGCAACAAATATATTACTGTGCTTTTAGAAGTTAAAATATCGAATCCACTTTTTCCGAAGGCTTTTTAGAAACACTTTCGGCGATAAGCGACCTAGATAATTTTACCACTAAACAATGGTGTTATGGAAAGTTCGAGGAAATATTTTGGGGATCGCTAGGGTTTTTTTTTACAGCTCCGCGAATAAGAAAAGCACAAATATCGTAAAGAACGAGGAGAAAAAGGCCAATGAATAATAAAGAGTATTTATTGACCGGAAGAATGATTTTTTTCTCTTAAATTTTAGTAGAATTATATGATAATTAATGATGATAACTCGAGATTTCCTGTGTTAGTTTAAGAGAAGTGAGTTTTATAATTGTAAATATCCAAGTATTTATAATTTTTCGTTGTAGTTACAAAAGTGTTTTGTAGGGCCCCGGTGGCCTTGTGGTAAGGTCTCGGCAAAATTCTATAAATTATCTAATTTTGGTAAATTTTCTATAGCATATACTTAACCGAAAAGCATTTGGTAACAAATATAAACTATCTCTTCAAATTGTACTATCTAAAATAACCACTAGGGCTGCTATGGAATGGTAGAATAAAATTTCAAACTGTTCCAAATTGAAAAAAAACTTTTTAAAAAATAATCTCCAGTTAAAGAAAATATTATTTCTAATGTAGAAAAAATTACAAAATTTTCCACCATCTCTCCTATTTCAGTACCCAATTCAGTGCTAATAAAAAATAAAGTTTCAATCATGAAGGCTGCTACTAATGTTAACCCTTTTAAAACTCCTTCACTTGATACTTCTCCTAGTTTTACATCTGATTTCCCTTCAAAAGAAACAAAGAATTTGCAATTACAAGAATCCCTTGTCGATGCTGATATGAGCTCCACCTCTGTGTCTGAAGAGGGTATAATTGAATATAATATGTCAGAAGATTTGGAAGGATCGCCTCCCCCACTCTCTTAAAAAACATGAACAGAGGAAATACATTATTCCTACAAAATACAAAAATATTTCACTTTTTTCCTGACAGATTTTGTTTTTTTACTGTAAACCTTAATTGAAGATATGCATATTGAAAATTCAAATTTGTTTAGTTATAATTATGTCTTATCTTTATTTCATCTGTATGGCTTGCATATTTGCATCATTTATTATTTATTATTCACACTTGAGATTTTAGACATTATTGTGTATCATAAGATTTTGAAACTTGCTCTTATTTTTAATAGGTTTTTAATTAGCTTTAACAAGCTATATTTTGACTTTTAGAATTCAGTATGAGAAATTGCAAAGTGATTTTAGTTTTTAATCCCTTCGAATAGTATTCCACCATACGTTATAGCGTCTTGATCTTGTTCATCTACCATATGTTTGGCTCAATATAGCCAAACATGGCTCTTGCGCCAGTAAAATCCAATTAACCAACCAACCAGTGGTAAAGTCTCGGCTTCGAAGTCGGAGGATTCATTGTTTAAGACCCTATTCGAAGTATCGTCATGTAAGCAGGTCTGGTGCATGTTAACTTCGTCGGGGTCAAACGTCCTCGCGCTGGTGTGGTGTGGAAGTTTGGAGAGAGAGTGCCAGCTCAGGTGTTGACTTTATCGTCTGACCGCGGTTCAAAATTATAATTTCCTTCCCCAAATAGCCCTAGTATTGCTTTCAAATGGGACGTTAATTAAACTAGTTAAACTATTTAGAGAACCATCAAATCGGTGGATCATAATTCCAATCCCCTTTGTTGCCTCAGATGATGTGATATATACCTTAACTTTCTTTTGAATTGCCTCAATGTTATTTATATTTTCTTTTAAATAAATAATATGATGCAGGAATACCTAATCATTCACTCTCCAATGTTAAATTATTGTGTGCTGACAGTCAGCTCGTTGTCTAAAATTTCAGCAGAATCCGTTTCTTCTGAGAGATTTGGTCTACTCTTTCGTTAAGATTTGTTACTATAATATTGAACTCTTCCTTGATTTAAAGAGCTATTATGGATACTAATTTAATAACTATAGATAACAAGATGCTTCAAAAGAACGTTAAGACCCATTTCACATCACTGGTTTCAGCAATTTTCAAAGTAGGGATCAAAAACCTGAACTACCAACATGACAAATACCTGAAACTTCACAGCGATAATGTTGAAAAGTAAATAAAATTTGTACATAACTTTTGGAATAAATTTATTTTGCTCTTTAATCCTGTTTTTGTATAACCCATAGGTGCTTGAAAGGAAGATCTTCGTTTTAATTTACTGAAACGAATTAAATTCCCTCAATTCATATAAAGTTATTATGATAACAACATAGTAAAATATTCACACTTTTCTCTACTATCAGAAACAGGGGTAAAAAGATATACTTTGATTCAGGCATCAGATTTTGAATGATCGCCATCTTTTCTTTGATTTAAAGAACTGGTTTGAATACCAATATAATATTTGTAGACCACTGAGATGCTTCAAAGAGCGATAAGATCTATTTCACATCACTGGTTTCAGCATTTTTCGAAATATCGATCAGAAACATGAACCATAGTTATGACAAATGTCTGAATTTTCAAGGCAATGGTGTTGAAAAGTAAATAAATTTTGCACATAACTTTTGACAGCAAATTTATTTTGTTCTTTTATTTTTTATTTTGCTATAGTTCAATGATTCTTGAAAAAAAGCTCCCTGTAATAATATAAAAAGGCCGTCACTTGCCATGCAGTTATAAAGATAATAACATAGTAAGATATACACGGTTTTTCCTATTTCTGTTAGAAACAGTGGGAAAAAGATGTACTTTGCTTCAAGCATCAGATTTTGAATGGTTTAAACCTTGAAATGATGAAATTGAAAATGAAATTCATAATCTTTCAAGTCATTTACTGTAACCGAACAACAAAAAATTATTTGCTATAATTCAATGTTTTTTAATAAATTTTTTAGCACATGTCACATTTTGTATATGTATATTAATTAATATTTTTTTAAAATTCTAAAGCAACATTCAGCCGGAAACTAATTTTGTTGAATATTGCAACATTGCTTACAAATAATCTATACAAAAATTGAGAAAGCTTTACAATCTATGAAATATCACAATGCTACCGCTTAACAGTAAGATTTTATACATTCTTTTGATCCCATTTGAAAGCACAATCAAACTCGAATCCTTCTTCCAACAAATCAAAATAGTAATTCTCAAATTCCCATCACAGGAAATATCCTCTTAATCGTTGCTTAAAGGCTCAGCTATAGTGCAAAGCCATGTAAGAATCCTTTTCCCTTGTGGCGAAGACACATTATCAGCTTCAATATCTGGAAACATGACTGACTGAAGTTACACAACTGAACACTCTCCCCCAAATTCCATCTCCTAAGTCTTGCCGGACTCCATAACCTGAGGTAGCAAATTGTAAATTACTTTCACCAAAGACTCGCAAAGACATCGGAGTTTCGGAGATACTTCGACTCCCCGGAGAGTGGTGGCCATTTTTCATCATCAGCTATGACATCTTCCAAGCTTCATAACTCAATCAGGATGCAATCCTTTCCAAACTTCCGAGAGGGGTTCCGTAGCTTATTGGCTGAAGAATAAGATGTGGATGGAAGAGTATAACTTAAGAATGGCGTTGATCGTAAAGTCTTACCGTTTATTAAAAGCTGTGGATGATAGTAGTGGGAACAAAGTGTGGCGCAGGGTTGGAATGTTAGTTAGGATATGGGTGTAGGGAAATGGTTTCTTACTCTATTGAAAAAGGAGTAATAAATGTTTTAGTTTCATATTTATCAAAGGATTTTTTTTAACTTTTTCATGCACGATGTGTAGAGAAAGCATTGCAACTGCCAACAATTTCGAATTCGAGTTTTGACGAATCTTCACTTTGCAGACCTCTGTGAAATTAGAAATACAAATATTTAGCATCATGTCTGTATGTCTGTGAACACGATATATCAAAAACATTTTGATCTACAAATTTATTATATAGATTTCAGATCAAATGTATGAATTTTTTTATAATTTTTGAAATGAAATGCATTCATAGTAAGTCTGTTTGACTCTTCGAATATAAACGAGCGTTTAGTTTTTGGTTTAGTTTAGTTATATTAACGTCCCGTTTTAAATCATCAGTAGGGATTTTTTTGGGGACGGACCTCGTCATTTTGAACCACGGTCAGATGACGAGGACGACACTTGAGCTGGCACCCCCTCTCCACACCACACCACACCAGCGGGAGGACGTTTTGTCATGACGGATTTAACGTGCAACAGACCCCCTTACACGATGGTTCTTCGGTGGTTCCCTCCGGTTCCGAAGCCGAGACCTTACCACCAGGCCATCATATAAACGAGCGAAATAATTACAAAATATAAAGAGCTAGTTAGTTAATATTTTATGCACAAGTAACGATGCTATTTTGAACTGTCTTTGGTTTACGTTCTGTCAGTTTGCACTTTTGCATGCAAGTAAGTTGTTACTACAATAATAATATTGTGCCACATTTTGACTTCATTCGGTTGGAAAAAATGTCGGCCAAAATATATATTCTCATGATAGATTCGGTAAAAATGCTATAGTCTCGAATGAAATTTTATCATAACTATTATTTGCCAGTGACATTCGTGGGCTTATGCAAGGGACCTCAAATTTATGTGACGGGAGGATGATAAGACTTTTAGACAGTACGAGAGAAAATTTCGTGAAGACCATATCCGCTGGTTGTTTTATAGTTTATATCTATGTCAATGTATAATGTAAATTTATAAAATCAAAATACTTTAAACGTATATTTTTATATCTTAAATTATGAATACAAACGATGTGGTATCATTATTATATCATATGTCTCGGCGGTTGCCTAGGATTGCATATTGTCATTTTCAAACTGCAAGGCTTCCGGGGTCAAATTTTATATGATAACTAAAAAAAAATCACTTAGTAAAAATTATTGTTATATTTTTGACCTCTCTATTATGCATTATAAGTTGTTTTTTTTTCAATTCAAAGTACAGAATTTTTTAAAAATCTTTTATTGAACTTTCTTTTGATTCCTAATACAAAAATATAATATAAAACTGCAGGTTTCTAATTTATATTTTATTAACTGTTCTATTTAGATATTAACTTCTCATATCTTTAGATATCTCAGGATGGAGGATCAAATATATATTCTTTTCTGCAGAAGCAAAATGGAATGTGATGAAATTATGCATTATTTTTTATGATATTATGAGAACGATATTATCTACAAAAGAACTCTTTAAAGACATTAGTATGTATATTCAACTTCAATATATTGCCAGTTTGAACCGCCAAATCTAATGAGGATGTACGTTTAAAAGAAAGTAATTATTCCGCAACTATGAAGATATTTTTCAAATTTGACAAATTATAAAAAAAAAAAAAAATTCATAATTTTTAGTGTCGAAATTAAAAGATACCTGGCAATATAGAATACTTTATTTTATTAATGAGCTGTATTTTTGTTTCCTCAAGTAAACATATGGAACTTTTCCTTTTCTGAGGGTCGTTGACGAGAATTAAATTATCTGTGCCAAATCGCGAAAAAAAATAAAAAAACGTAAAAAAATCGCCAACAGTTTGGAGATATTTTACGGTCCTCCGAAACTGAAAAGTACCATTATATTCCGAGGGTCGTTGGCAACAGTTAAAAAATTTTTGCCAAATCGCCAGCAAGAAAAAAAAAAAAATCGTAAAAAAAAATCGTAAAAAAAATTCACCAACAGTTTGGTGATTTTTACGGCTCTCGGAAACAAAAAAGTGCCAAAAATGTCAATATTCTTTAAAAAAAATCAGGTGGAAATATTATTATAAAAATATATATTTCAAACTTAATTCTTTTCAGATATTACGTTTTCATATTTATGCCTCAAATTGTATCATGCATTTATAAAAAAAATAATAGATATTGATGGATTAACATTATTTAGCACAGAGAACCCTCATAAGCAGAAGAACCACTAGAGTGAAACTAAACTTAAAAAATAACGAAGCATTTCTTCAAGCATATCGAGTTTGCTAAAATATTCCTCAGAGGAACCTGATCTGAAACGGTGGGTAGAAAAAAAAAGAAGTCTTTACTCTTCCTCCTGTAGCAAAAGCAAATACGTCTTAACTGAATTCCGGACCATTATTCGAATGGCTTTGCCTGTTGAAACAATCATTCCTCCTTCCAATCTCCCTTCTGCTAACTCATTTTTCTTCATCTGCCTAATGGAACAGAGTAAACCTACCCTAAGACTCGAGGGAATTAATTCTCGCCAATCAAAAGGGAAAGGAGGAAAGACGGGTAATTTTCAGTTGCTGCAACTTCTTTTGTGCCGTTCTCTTGCAAAAATAAATAAATTTTGGGAGGGAATGCCTAATGTAGAGTTTATACTCATCGAAGACAAGGACTTTGAAGAAGTTCTAATGAGTTAAAATTTTGGTGGGGTTGTATACAGTAACTAAAAAAAAAATTCAATTTAGACAGGAAATTGAAGCAAATTTTACAAGAAGCTAAGAAGTAAATTTTCTATCCTTGAAGTTGAATTAGATGCTTGTTTGATACAGCACTTGTGGAAACTGAATTAAATCATTTTCTTTTCAAAGACAATATATTGCAGAAGATTTGAGAATGTAAATGTTGTAAAATTTTCTTAGTATTGTTTCCAGAATTTAAGAAATAAATTTTCCATTCCTTGAAGTTGAGTTAGATGCTTGTTTTATACAGCACCTGAGGAAACTGAATTAAATGTCTTTCTTTTCAAAAACTATAATTTATAGAAGACTTGAGAAATTAAATCTTGTAAAATTTTCTCACTATTTTTTCTATAATCGAAAAATTCAATTTCAACAGGAAATCAAAATAAAATTTCAGATAAAGAAATATATTCTCTGATTACTTTATTTCCTTGAATCTTTCATAAATGTCTTATAGGACACTTGTTTTTGAATATTGCATTGACATTCTTGTTTTAGGAAGAGGATTTATGTGTAAAAGCTATAATGAGACTTATTTTCGTAAAGTCTTAGCGTTTTTTCATTCAAAACTTTAAAATTAGATTTTTCAACAGAACTGAAGTATATTTCCAGAGAAGTGTACTTTTTTGCTTAAAATGCATTAATAAATCTTATTCTATAAACACATCGATAAAAGATTTTTGTACATCAAAAGAAAAACTTCTTTTAATAGGATAGTTTCAATTTTGTAAATACTTGAATAAGATTTCTAAATCTAATTTTAACATTCAATTTTTTTGTACTTTTTCAATTTCTTGGTAGTTTAATATAATAAAGTATTTAAAATATAGTATTTTCATTTAATGTAAAATATACTTTTTTATATAATTTCGTTTGTACATGGAAAAATGAAAGATTAATTTGTAATATATTTTATGGGGAAATGAACTATCTTTCAAATGAGCAAGAATAAGAATTCTTTGTTTTGTATTCATATTTAAATAAGTCTTTATTTAAAAAAATAAAATTATTCGTCAATTTACCAAAATAAATAAAATTGTAACAGTAAGCATCTTGAGAGGAAAATTAAAGGAAAGTTTAATAGTTTAGTTTCTTCAATGAATTTTGATTATTTATTTTTAATTTATTTAATTCAAGTCACAGATTTAAATATTTAGCATATTTATTTTATGAATTTTAAAGAATAATTATATAATTTTAATAATTATAGCATTTTTATAGAGATTCGAACACACTGAGTAATGGGTTTTAAAAAGGACAAGAATGTACAGGCATTTCTTCTTGGAAAAAATATATAAATGCCAGAACCAAACATTAAATGAGTTTTCTGTTTTCTTAAGTTGTTCTATTGAGTTCGGAAACGGTAGACATCGGTAGTTTTTCCACTTATCTATATACTCCTCCTGATGGATATTGAAGATGTATTTCTTTTTTTTTTATTTTTATATATCATCAAGGGCATTCTTACTGATAAAATGATTCTTTCTTGCTACGATATGAACAGAAAGTAGTTTTGTTTCTGTTATGGTTATTAGATTAAATGTTATTTTTTGGTAGAAGAAAGCAACATTTATCTTAATGCATCATGGTTAATCTAGTGATGCATGCTGCTTTCAAATGTCATTCCAAAGTAGAAAGGTTTTAGGAAGTTATATTTTCTGTCATTAAATATCATCACATAATAGAGTTTCATAAACTATGGTGTGTCATTAGGCTCTATAGCGGTACAAAAGAGAATGCATTTCGGATCTGCAATTTTGTTTATTATTCCATTAAATTTGCAGAAAATGTCGTTCTTTATGCATTGTATTTTAAAGTGCTTTATTAAATGTGAAGTTTTATAAAAGGAATCGTTTGGCTATTTCTAAACAGAGTAAGAAAACAAAACACGGAGAATATATTGTACTGCATTATTCAATCACTTCCAATTATCGACAAATTACAATACTCTTTCTTAAAGTTAAATTTTAACATTAAATGTGATTTGATAACACCTCATACAAAGAAACATAAACATATTTACACACATGTTTGCATCTAATCAATTTGTAGAATTTTGAATAAAATTAAAATATCCATTTAATTCGAGAATTTTGAAACACAAATATTACAATTACTGATTACTTTTTAAATCATTGGAAGACGAGTTATAGTTATCACTATTCAGACATTAACCCCTTACTTACCACTCTAGCGATCAAAAATTATGTACTTGATTAGGACACGGGAATCACACTGTTCACAGAATTGTTAGTGATCGCATGTAATTGTTCCATAAGAGAAACGAAGCTAAGCTAATTCACTGAATTAGGTTTAACGACACCCGCACAAAGAAAATAATATGATAATATCGACACCATAGTATGGTTATACTCGAAAAAAGTAAATAATAATTATATGAATAGAAATATTTAGATTCTTGTGAATTTAAATATTGTGGAAAATTGTAATAAAGTATTTAGAGTTCAAATAAAAACGAATTGGGCTAAACAAATCGCCATAAACTTTACATACTATTTTGTGGCATTACAGCAAAAATCATCACATATTCGTCAATAGAAGCAACATTAGTGCTTCTATTGAAAGTGCTTGTAATAAGTTAGAGTTGTGTACAAGTAAGAGAGATACAAACGTTTTTAAAATATTTAATTGCAACTGAATATAAATCGTTTGTCTTTTCAGTTTATGCCTTTATTTTTTTATCCAGAATAAGAAATATACTTTTTTTAAAAATAGAAAAATATATCTTCTAAAATTTTTTTATTCTTTTCGAAATGTATAGAAACATATAATTTTAAATTTATTCATATTATAATGCATACCATTTTGAATCATTAAATACATTAGTAGTAAGCTGTTTTTTTTATGTCTAACTGTGAAGGCAGATGGCCATATTTTACAAACTGATTTTTGAGTTTCTAATTTTGATTTTTAGTTCCGATTATTAGTTTTTTTCTAATTTTTGAGTCAATTTTCTTTCACCTTTATTTGTTTGTGTTTAAGTTCATCAAAGCATCAACTTAGCAGAAATGAATTCTTTCATTGGAATATATCCAAGAAACGTAAAAGAATGATTTTCGTGCTCGAAAATGGCTCTTTCCAATCCTCGGATGAAATGAGGAAACAAAGATATCAAGCAGATTTCAGTTCACAGTTCAGAAAAGATAAACCTGCTTATGTTAAAGATGAATGGGAAATTATTTAAATTTAATTATTCCAAATTTTATCTTTCTAAAGACATAAAAAATTCCATAGCTAAAGTTATGCGATAGGAATCGTCTCTTCTAACAAAATGATAAATAGAATTTGTTGTTAATTATGCAGAAAATAAGAGCAAAGTTATAAGCTGCAAACCTCAAAATGTATATGCCCATTATTTCAAATTCACATTTTCATTTAGTAACCAGAACATTAGGAGTTCAATATATAAGTAATATTTTATTTAATATGTGTAAATGGCTAGAAATATATTTTTAAATAGATTCAGTCGTTTACTTCAGCCAAATTCATCTTTCAATCAAATAGGCAAAGTAATAAGAATGCAAACATCAGAAATGTTTGATTAAATATGTATATACTTATCAAATTCTAATATAGTTGTAATTTATACAATATTTTATTTACCAATTTTTCAAACAATCTTTATGATAACTGAATAAGAGTTATTTTTTAAGCATTTTCAAGGAACAGTAAACAAAACATTTGTTTTTTTTTCAAAAACTCATTTAATGCACTCAGCAAATGTTTTTCGGATCTAATGTTTTTTATATACTTAAACTAGAACATGAAAACAGTCTGAATTTAAAGAAACATTTCATCCCAGTGAAAGATTCTCAGAGTAAATAAAATAATTCTTGTTTTATCATCAAAAACATTGAAAATAAAAAATTTTAAAAAATCAAGTTTCACTAAATCTAATTGATCGAGAGAGAAAAAAAAAACCAAGCCTATATAAAACTGCATCCTCCGAATTCTAATCCTTCGAGCAAACATTTGAAATAAAATGTTATTCCGTCTCAACTACACTTTAATGTAAAACAATATTTCATCGTAAAATAATCCTCTGGAGTTTGAAATATTACTTGCTTTCAGAACTACACAAAGCAGAGTACATACATCCTCGCTCCAACTACCTCCACTATTCTTGGAACATAAAAAAAAACAGGCCAAAAAAAGAATAAACATCGAAGTAAACTCTCCATGCAGCACAACGAAAAAGAATCCTGGCTCCAAGGGATTTGAATTTCTGCGGATCGATACGTCTAGGTCGGATCTTAGCCAAGGATAACTTTGGTAGTGCAAAGTGGTTTGTGACCGAAGACATTGAAGAAAAACGAATGTCCCTATGAAAAATTAATCCCTTGACAGCATGGTGGAATTTGTGCTTACAGAGCGAACGCTACGACGTTGAATCGTAAAAGAGATTGCAAGAGCATGTATTGTGAAGCGAGATATTAGAATGTATGTATTTTCAGCACGCATGGATGTTTCAAAAATGGGGAAAATGGTTTTCAATTCGAGAAGATGCGAGACCGTGTGAAACTATCCCCATCATATCTGTTCCGTGAAGCAAATTTTCGCAGATGGAAATGTCATTGAGGGACGTGGTTTATGGTGATGGGCTGATGGCGTTAGTGAAAAAGATTGGATTTGGTAAAAATATAGTTTTAGTTTGAAATTTTTACTGCTGTGACAAAAATCTACTCATAAAGTAAATTTATTGAATCGATAAAGATATAAAATATTTGTGTATACTCGCCAGTTCTGTTGAACTGTTTTATCTGAAAATATCTGTAGTAAATTGTATATGTTACGAACAAAAAAAAACACTAATCTCTATTAGTAAGATAGTGTGCGATACTCTGGAAGCTGTACTGTATCTCCAAGATACCGTACAACATTGTAGGGCCTTTTATGCCAGTAAGGATGGATCCATCGTAATTCCTTGAAATATGTTTGGCTTCTTTCACAGGCGAAATATTTGTTTAATTAAAAGCACATTTAATTTTCTAACGAAAAAGAAATAATGTAAATGTTTCCGAAATTTATTCATTATTATTTAGAAAATATTTGTGTGTACTAGTCAGTTCACTAATAGCTCAATATAGCGTCACTAATAGATAATATCAATTATTCATCATTATTTAGAAAATATTTGTGTACCCTAGTCAGTTCACTCATAGCTCAATATCGCGTTACTAATAGCTAATATCAATTATCCATTATTATTTAGAAAATATTTGTGTGCCTTAATCAGTTCACTAATAGCTCAATATTGCGTCACTAATAGCTAATATCAATTATTCATTATTATTTAGAAAATATTTGTGTGCACTAGTCAGTTCACTAATAGCTCAGTATCGCGTCACTAATAGCTGATATTAATTATTCATTATTATTTAGAAAATATTTGTGTGCACTAGTCAGTTCACTAATAGCTCAATATCGTATCACTAATAGCTCAATATCGTATCACTAATAGCTCAATATCGTATCACTAATAGGTCAATATCAATTATTCATCATTATTTAGAAAATATTTGCGTGCCCTAGTTAGTTCACTCATAGCTCAATATCGCGCCACTAATAGCTAACATCAATTATTCATCATTATTTAGAAAATATTTGTGTGCACTAGTCAGTTCACTCATAGCTCAATATCGCGCCACTAATAGCTAACATCAATTATTCATTATTATTTAGAAAATATTTGTGTGCACTAGTCAGTTCACTAATAGCTCAATATCGTATCACTAATAGCTCAATATCGTATCACTAATAGCTCAATATCAATTATTCATCATTATTTAGAAAATATTTGCGTGCCCTAGTTAGTTCACTCATAGCTCAATATCGCGCCACTAATAGCTAACATCAATTATTCATTATTATTTAGAAAATATTTGTGTGCACTAATCAGTTCACTAATAGCTCAATATCGTATCACTAGTAGCTCAATATCACACTAATTACTAATAGTTCAATATCGTGTATTGTTCTGAATGCCGTATAATATCTCCAACAACATTGTTGGGTATTTTCTGCTAGTAAAAATGCATGAGTCGTAATTGCTTTAAATATATTTTTTTCATTCGCAGGTGAAATTATTCTTCTTTTTCATTTTAATTGAAAAGAATATTTACATTTCTAAAGAAAAAAAAATAATTTAGAAACTTATTCAATGAATTCAATTTGAATCCCCATATTGAAGATTTTTCAAACGTTGATTATAAATCCATTTTTTTTAAAATCCAGTAACATGCGTATGTTATATTGGCTCCTTCCCATTCTTAAAAGATCATACGATGTAGCCTGAGGAGTCTAAAAAAGTCAAAAGAAAAAGATTTAATTAATTTTAGAGTGAATGTAAAAAGTAATGAATTTGCAAAGAATAGATTTCAAAAGATTTCACAAATTCAGTAGGTTTGCTACATCGATTTACAAGAATTGAATTATTTAAAAACACAAATGTTTTTTTTTCTTATCATGAAAAGAAAATCGAAAAGGTATTCTGCAGGCATTAAATGTATAATAAATTAATAAAGAAAAAAAATGATTACAATTCTCTTATAGCTCATTTTTAAATAAAGAGCTTGGTAAAGGATTTATATGGATGGAAATATTCATCTACATTCAATATTCAAAATCGAATATCAATTTTTCCCTTACTGTTGTATCAGTTTAGAAAAATCCTTTCAACACATTTACATCATGTTTGTTATAATACAGATGTAAAAATACTTTACAGACTTTGTAATCAAATCAACATTTTTTTTTAATTGTGAATTTAAATGAATTAAATGCGAGTTAAAAAGTGATCTAGTTTTTTACTCTAAACAGGTAATTTGAATTAGAATTTCTAACGGAAATTAAATATATACAAAAGACATAAATCAAGTCTAAACCTATACCATGATCGAAAATTATGGACCGGCAGCTCAAATCCCTTTTAAATAATATATATTTTTTCTAAACCAGTCAAAATAATATGTTACATAATCAAAATGGTGCAGGCATCAGAATAAGATAACTGGGAAATACTTATTTTTCATATACACTTTGCCATAAATAAGACTATCTGTACACTTTAGATAAAGCTAAGTGATTTTAAGTTGTTCAAAATCTGCAATTTTTATTCATTTTGTTTTTATTTTTACATTAATTTTTATCTTACAGAAATTATTTTCAGAATCTTAAAATGAATTCGTATTACTTAACAAAATCGCATCTTATCACAAAGCATAATTAAACTTATAAAAAGAACTTAGTCACTTTTTTTTTTAAATTCTTGTATTTGTAGTGAGAGCTGAATCTCAATTTAAAAAGCCTTCTATCTACTTTTTAGCTTGATATCTTAGAATAATACCGTTTTGTATATCGTATCTCCATATAAATCTCATGCACTGATTTATATTATATTTATTATTATTTATATTTTAGTAGGACATTTGCTGATTTTTAGATGATGAACTAAAATATTCGATAAGTACGAAGAAAAATATTTGATTCTTTCAAATTATCGTTTTTGAGTTTATCATAACTTAAATATATTTTTTCAGATTTGAATTTGGCCAAAGCACATGAGAAAAAAATTATTTTATCAGCGTTTCAAAAAAGTGTAGCAATTCGTTAAGCTTTATAAAAATTCTGTTAAGCGGATTTATTTCTGAAAGACTTAATAAGATCAATAAGACTTAGAAAGCGACGGTTTTTTTTAACAATAGGCTAAGGCCCCAAAATAAATACAATATGCTTTAGATTACCGGAAACTTATTGACTTATTACCAAAAGGAAATCTTAACAAATATTTTCTTAGAACTGGATTATTAAATGAAAAAGAAAAACATTATTATTCAGATACAAGATTTTTTTTTTCTTTTTTTGCAATTTTTTTTTATCTAAGTTTAATTGTGTTTTAGACGTTCATTGAATTTGATAATCAATTCAAATTAGAATTCATATTTTTATTTTGATTTAAAAGATTCGTTAATTCTCTGCAAATATATCAGTTGTCAAAATGTGTGTTGTTGTTGTTACTTATGGCACTTTACAAGCCCGCTGACGAACTGTCAGCAGTACAAAAATTTATAAAATTCTCTTTCGGTACATTAAAATACCTGACTTTTTAGACATTTTTACGAATTAAAAGAATGTAATCGGCAGCGATAAACTAGTAGCAGATTTTGTTAAAAGAACGGTATTCTAGTTGAGTATAAAATTCCAATTCGACGAAGAAAATTTGTCTTCCAGAAACTGGCATCTATCTTCCTTTCAATTACTAATTGATACGGAAGATTAAATTACGTGCTACAATCCTTCCACAAACAGAAAAGACGACTATTAGGTTCATTTTTAAGTGAAATTCTTGATATAAATACTGAGTATTATATAATATAAAAAATGAATACCTGAAGAATAAAATATAAAACTGTATTTTTAATTCTGATGTAACTAGAAAGAATTTTCAATGCGAAACAGTATTGTCAATGAAATCTAGTAAAGTTAAGCCTAACCGTAGCGTTTGCATTCAAGCCTGTTTATCTGCACTGTGCTTTATTTTTCCGGTAATTTTCTTTACGCTAAATCATTAGCATCAAAGGCGATTACCTTTTAATATTTGCATTATGTGAAGGCACAAAAATTGAATGAATGTATCAATATTTTTGACACAATACATCTTGTGCTAAAAATAAGAATTATAAGTATATAATTATAAGAGAAGATGCTTAGAAAGAAGATAACAATATAATAAAAAACTACGAAATGGATTTTAACCTTCTCATTCCTAACAACATTCGTGTTCAGGTATCTCAGAATACAGGAACATGCGAATTTCTCTTTCAAAGGATTAAAAAAAAATAACTATCTACCTCTCTCAAAACCCGTAATGACAGCCCATTTTCTTGAGGGCTTGATATACAAACGAGGACTCTGGTGAGCTCAAGGTTCTGGAGTGAATGTATACTCAAGAATCCATTAAAATTTCTCAGAAAACTTAGCTATATCTCCAATCAAACTGGATGAACGTCTCTAAAAAATAAAGCACGCACCGCGGTAATTCAATCAACTGCACTTAATGAAAGGAGAATGAATTGCGCAGTGATATTCAAACATATCGGGTATCCACCGAAGTTTCATTGAAAGGGCGTTTGAGCTCTTTTAATAATAGTAAAACAAAGATGAAAATATTTTTAAAATATACATGATAGAAAAATAGAATGACATTCCTGGTGTTGAGTTATTCGTTTGCTTCGTAATTGGTTTTGTGCTGGCTTTTGAAGGAAGATTTTTTTTAAAAAATTAGTTTAGTTATATTAACGTCCCGTTTTAAAACAACATTAAGGTTGACTTCGGACAGGCAACGTAAACTTGAGCCGCAGCTAGATGACGTGGAAGACGCCTCAGCTAAGATGCTCTCCTTTTCAAGCGTCCTTACCACACCAACGGGAAGACGTTGGCTTCAACAAATTTAACGTATACCAAACCCGCTTATACGACCGTTTTTCAGTGAAATCGGGTCTCGAACCTGAAACTTTCCAGTTTCGAAGCTGGCATCTTACCAATTGGCCACCGCGGCCGTATGAAAGGAAGAATCTACCTGCATAGTTTCAATTAAAAAAAAACCTACAGTGTAACAAAGGAAAATCACATTTATAATATAGAAGTTGCCTTTAATGACTTCAAATACGATGAATAAAATACAACGTGTTTGAATTGTTAGGCACTCGAAATAAAAGAAAGAGCTTTAATCATATAAACCTTCATATTTAGTTCTAAACTTTACAACACTTTCAGATATTAGTTTCAAAACCAAACATTGGTTAAATGCAAATATTTTCCCAAGCATTAAATTAAAATTGAGAACTATTTCACTTAGTGTAATTATGAATATCGAAGTTTCTTACTTTTTATTAAAATAAATTGTCACTCACTGGTGTATTATTTCCGGGCAATAACTTACCATAACGGAAAAATAATAGTATTGCCTCGTGCAATATAAATTCCAAATAAAAAAGTAAGATACAACTAAAGCTATTCTTCAAGCAGATAAATATTCAGGCTAATATGTATCTTATTACATTGAAAACATCTCATGCGTAAGAAAGCTAATACAAACAGCAGAAATAATATCCTCAAACCACAAACTCAGTTCCTCATTTCCATTCGATGTGGCACATCAAATTCCCATAAGCTATTTAATGTTTCTAGAAGCCTAGATAGCTTCCTCTCCGCCAGCTCGTGGCAAGACATCTCTCATGAATCCCAAACAAGATGATAAATTCCTAACCGGCAATCTTTCTAACTTTAACCGCACATACTGGATACGAAATTTTATTTATTTATTTTTCTAGCGCATTCTATTGGCTCCATCTCATGCTATGTGCCTTTTTCCCAAGAAGTGGCACTGCCGTAAAAGTGTCATAAAACTTAGAAGGCATCGTAAATACTTTCAAAACTGCCATTCGCGACTTTCTGGAAGATTTCGAGAAGCACGCAAGACACTTTTTGAAGATCACCAAAGTCTCCATTGCTCTTCATTCTGTGTAAAGATATCGTATATCACAGAGACGAAAAATGTACCACATCGTTTCATGTATGCCCAACATCCGATCAGTATCTTTTACGTTCCGAATTTCCCATTTGTAATTAAAGTCTTCCAAAATAATGATGAATAAATTGATATGTTCGTTAACCTACTACTTAAGTTTAAGTGCATAATTTATTTTCCTTAAAGGACATGAATGCATGTTTATATTATTATTTTTTTTAAATCTTAAATGCCTTAAACAGAGAGGACGATATAAATCCTTTATGCAATTAGTTTAATCTAACCCGAATTTTTTTTTATTAATGAGCTGGAGGATTAAAAATTCTGCACAAAACGGAAAGAAAAGACAAGTACTTTTTCGATTTTTTTTTGTAAGATTTCGTTTTAATGAGACATTTGGATACCTAAATGTAACAATATTCAGAGGTACCTACGTATGATATTATGTCTTCGACATTACGATATTTAAAGTGTGCCATCGTTGCAACCCTTAGAACTAAAGTGAATATGATTGATCCCCCAATATTTAAAAGTAACAGAAATATTTTATAGAATGTAATATCTTATGCTTGCAATTTTGTGTTTATAATGAAAGATTTAATTTTATTGCGAATTTTTTATTGTTATAAAAAAACGTGTGTCTAATATCATTCAGTTTCCTTAAAACTCGCAAATCTTCGAAGACTTTACATTAATTTTTATTGACTTCTTTATTTAATGTTTGTATATAATGAGAGAGAAAAATCTTAAAACATATTTTACTATGAAATCTTAAGTTTTAAAGCATTTTATTAAAAGATTTCCAATATTGAAAACTTTCCAAATACCATAAACATTTTTACTCCTCATTTAATATGACAATTGTATCAACTTATTGGACAAGCAAATATTAAACAATATGTTTGAACAGTTTTTTACAGCTATTTAACTATGTGTTTTATCAATAGAATCACCTTAAAACAACTTTTAAAAATCTAAATATTGTCTAAACTCCCCTGAGAGAAATCCTACTCTGAACACACTTTTAATGGATGATAATAGGTTTTACTTTGTTCAAATTTATCTAAAAATGAATTTATATTCATTTACTAACATTAAGGTTGAACTAATTATTCAAATAATGAGTAGAAATATATTTATTAATGAATATATTCTTTTCAAAATAATAAAAGTATACTATGGTTTCATGGATTGTTTCTGCTTCTTCTAATGCTGATATTGGCAAAACAATCTGCTCTGCATATAAATGTGAAAATGTTGCTGCACTGTTTTGTATTTCTAGTAAGAGATTGAATAGTGATGGTGGCATTGGAATTCCTTTTTTTTAATTCTTCGAATTTTAAACCTACTTTTAAATTTGCTGATTGGGATTGCATCAAAAAGTAAAAAATAGTGACACTGAATAATTAGCTATTGCTGTCAATGGAAAGTCTTTATTTGTTGATTTACAGATAATTTCGAACTTTCAAAATGTGATAAGAATGCTCACAATACACTATGGAAAGAAAAATTATGAAATGCATTTTTTCCATTATTTTTCTAAAGGGCTTACCAAAATACTAATTACTGCTGAATACCGTAAATAACAAAACCAGGAAAATATTAACACTGAATGAATAATCATTGTTTTCCTTAGAAAGTATTTATTTGTTTATCTCTCTTAATTTGAAACTATTCAATATGTGATAAGACTGATTATATTATGTTATAAAAAAACATATTTAAAATCAAAATCAGAATCTTTCATTTTAGTCTTTCTGCGTATTTACAAAAAAAAATCCTAGAGACTGCTACGATTAGCTATTATAAGTACTGCTTGCAATGCCTAATCAAATTTAGAAAACAAAATTATATTCCCACTCTAAGCTATTCCAAATAAATGGAACTACTACTCGAGAAAAAGAATTAAATAAATTTTAGTTATAAGTAGTATTTCCCGCAAAATTTGAAAGACTCATTATCAGGTAAATAATAAATTAAAAATGTGATATGGCAGCTCAAGATATGTTATGAGAAAAAACAGCTTTAAAATCAAAATAGAAAATGTTTTGTTTTAGCCTTTCCTCCTATCTTCAATTGAAAGAAGCAATGAATATCCCAAAGATTGCTAAGAATAACTATTTCAAGTACTTGTAATGCCTTATCAAACTGAGAAAAAACGTTCCGCTTCCACTCAATTCAGCTATTGCAAATAAACTGGAAATACTGTTCATAGAAAAAAGATTTTAAATAAATTTTAGTTAAAAGTAGTCTTTCGCGCAAACTTTGAACGGCTCACCATGAGACAAATAATAAATTTAAATCAGCCAACAAGCACCAAACATGGTTACTCGAAGTTATTTTATATCTTGTCATTTGAATACCATTAGAGAAAGGAAACTCAACGCAAGTGCCCAATGAACATTCCCTCAACTGCAGTTGTTACTTTAATGGGACTGTTATGTATCCCATAATTCCTCGAAGCTTCGCAAAATGAAGATTTATATTTTCTTATAAGCGAGGTGTAGAAACAACCTCTGGTAACTGCGTGGCGTCCTAAAAGCAGAAATCTTTTAAGTCACCTCTCTCAGGAACTTCACAGGAAATGATCGCCATCCATCGTCCACTTTCTGGGAAAAGCAGGGGTGGGAAAAAAACCATCAAATCGAACGTTCATCACCAATTACTGCTGAGGCCCAATAACTTGATTCACCCGCTGACTGCTGTAAACCCGACATTCGCTAGTGTCGTAAGAATCTGTGACCAAATGTCTCCAGAAAAAAAAAAGTAAATAAAAGAATGGGGGAAAAAAACTGAATGAAAAAAAAAAACCGCTTTTGTTTTTTCCAATTTTTGTCTCTTACATTTTATCTTACTTTTATTTTAACTTAAAAAAAGAAATGAAATTGAGTTAAAGTTTAAATTAATGATGATGTTTTAAATAATTTCTTTTATGTCAGCAAATATGGAATTTAAAAAATGATATTTCTCTAACCTTCTAAGAGGGTTTGATTTTGGCACTTTCTACAGGCTTGTATTTCCGATTTCAACACATCATTACGATATTTCTAGAAATTTATTTTGATTCAATTAAATTAAATTTTGAATTCAAATGAGCAATCATTGTCCAGTATTATATTTAAAAATAAATAAAAAAGCAATGCATTTTGAAAAATAAAGAGCAGAAAATTTAGATAATAGTCCTTAATTTAAAAAAAAATGAAAAAAAAAAAAACTGAAAAAAACCCCTGAAGGTCTGGTATATTAAAATATGACTGATGAATTTTTCATTACAAATTTCAAATTAAAACCAAAAATTGCCCCAGTTTAAAACTCTGAAACGCTATGATTTACAAACAATCCATAACAAAATTATAATAATGGACACTATTAAATCTTCATTAAAAATCTAAATAGACTGCGCAGTTAAAATTTCAAATGGAAGAGAACTTTCTTTCCAATGTTTGTCCTTTTTATCACCCTGGCTTTAATAATAAAAGTCATTTTCAAGTTTTTGATACATTTATAAAAAAACATATTTTTATTTTTTAATATTTTAGTAGTCCTTTTCTCACTTTTTTTATAATATATATATATATATATATATATATATATATATATATATATATTGATAATCAGTGGAAAGTTTGAACAATATTTGAAATTGAATCCTTTTTTTTACTTGAAATGTAAATTTTGAATATTTATTAGATATTGATTATAGTATTGATTAGATAATCGATTTAATTTAAAAATATGATGCCAAAAATATTCTGATATATCTGCAGTAAAAATATCAAATTGATAAAAAAAATATAGTCAATTCCATTAAATCATATTATTATTAGAATTTATGGTCTCGAATTTCGATAGCATTTTAAAGTTGGTTTTCGGTCAAATTCTGAGTTTTTTTTTTTAATTCTCAAATTACAAAAGTGCAGTAGTTATTCATTGTTCAGTGGATTCAATTATTCAGTGGATGGCCAATATAATCTACAGCCGAAATGTTTATGAAATATTAATATTTAAACAAGAAATTATATTTCAAGCTTCTAAAAAGAATGAAAAATACATATGGTCTCAAATGCATAAATCTACAAATAAACAAAAACGAGAGTTGCTTCAGAATGGTGTTTCATGCAAAGCTGGGATAGTTGGAATCTGTGATCAAATTGGATTTATTTAAATTCATTCATTTAATTAAAGATTCATAGCATTTTAATTTGTAGCTTGTTATTTGAATTTCTTAGAAGCAAACTAACTGTATTCATGTGTCCAATAAGCATCCTTTGAACTTCAATTAGTTCTTTAATATATCTGATAGATAGTACTTCATGGCAATATCGCCAAATGAAGGTTTATATTTTGCATAATATCACCCTGGTATCTTAATAATATCCTAAAAATAAGTTATCTCTGGTTTGAAATTTACATAAAATGATGATCTTAAATCCACTTTCAGCCAAAGGACGAATGGGGTAAAAAAATTAAATTGGTTTTTCATCACTATATGCCTCTAAGGGTTAATAATTTGATTCATTAACAGCATAATATAAGCCAAAGATCCGAAAATGTCCTAAATAGCATCGGTCAAATACCACAACGTAAAAAAAAGTTAAATCAAATAGCATGGTGAATGAACATAACACCAAAAAAATGTCTACCTTTTCTTTTTATCTTTCCTTTACCTTATTTCTATCCAATCCAGACTGAGATTGTATTTTCTTTCTTTTCAGACTTTCCGTTAAGGAAGAATGGTCTTTATGATTAAACTTCCACCTGGTAAGTCTATATTTTTCTCATTTTACTCACTACATGAGGGAGACATCAGCAGAATATATAATAACCTTTTTCGTGTTAACCTAATGCACTTGTTCTTTTATTTATTTATTCTTTCTTTTTATTTCGATTTTATACAATGCGTGTTCAAAGTGTATTTTGGAAAAAGCTACGCGTGCGTTAGATCGATTAGAGAACTAAAAGTTCTGCTAACTCTTAGTGAAGAAAACAAGTCTTTGATGGAGCAAATATTTCTGGAAGAAGTGTTTTCTTAAACTCATTTCATCACTTTTAAAGGGGGCGAACGTGTGATCGATCAAGTATAATTAATGGACTTCTTGAATTATGAGTGTATCCGCAAAAATAGTCGGTCTAGACGAGAGTTTTATTTTTATTCCACTTTTACGTAAATTTGAAAAAAAATTCGTGTTGCAATTGTTTTTGTCCTGGGACAAAAATAATCGATGGAATCCTTTATAAATGTTGGTTTAAATTCGCATTTGTGTGAAGAAGAAAATTTGAAATTAATTGAATTATCACATGTAGGTTTTTTAGGGAGTTCTTAGAATTTAATCAAATGATTATCGCAAGTTATTTTTTTAAATAAAGAAAGAAAGAATTTAGTAAATGAGATTTCATTGATCTCTGTAGTTGTATAATTACGCTCAGTATTAGCACGTT
Source organism: Argiope bruennichi (assembly GCF_947563725.1). NCBI lineage: Eukaryota > Metazoa > Arthropoda > Arachnida > Araneae > Araneidae > Argiope > Argiope bruennichi. The sequence goes on along the minus strand of NC_079154.1, from coordinate 122,388,785 downwards.
GGTAGTTGCTTCAAAAGTTATGAATAGTAATTAATTTACTTTAATTACTATGAATGCATTAATTAAAACTAAAAATAGCAAAAACGTAAATCAATGACTTTTAATAGCTTTTCTTTATTAGAAAAGAATTCAATTTCAGATGCAGTTTCAATTAATCATTTGTAGAGTTTGATGAAAATTCTTGGTTAAAATTAGAAAAATATAAAATAAATGGAGTGTAAAGAAGACAATTTATTCTTCAAAAAGAACGCTTCCATTCATTAGTGCCGAAATTCAACAGTGTTTTCTGAAAACAAAATTTGGAATACTTTTACTGAAGAAATAAGTTGAAACAATGCTTCTTTATTCCATCCGACTTTTAGAAAATGTAATAAATGCAAGTAATTTGAGATGCAATTTACAATATATAACATAAGAAATCTAATTATTTAGAACTATTTTAAGATAACAATGAGTAAATGCAGAAGATGGAATTGAAAAGAATTGATATTTTGTATGAAGGCTTCTATTTCAAATCTTTTTTAATGTGAAGGCTTTATATTAGGTATATCTTAGCGCTATTGTGGTACTGGTGTAAATAGTATAAAAAATAAATTCGCAATAATAGAGTCGCATTCTTTGATTCTGGATATTAAAGAATTTATTGAATTTTCTATTGCATTAATTAAATTTTTATAGTAAATATTTTAATCATAATAGAAGTAAAAGCCGTGCATGTTTGAAATAATAAGATCATAACCTTTATTTCATGATTTAGATGTTAAACTAAGTGGACAATTCAACAAACTAATTGAGAAATCAATCAAATAGAATCTTCCACGCTTATTATTTCATATTCATATGATTATTTTGTTTACCATAAGAATGGAAAGTGTTAAACCTCGAGCTTCTTTAACCCTTTCTAGGGCCGTGGGAAGTATGCTTCCCATCAAATTTATCAATCTTTGTATGAAATTATGTAGGTTGGCATAACTTCAGAGAAATTGTTTAGAAAGACATAAACTTAGATGCTTCGGTTCTTTATCTCACACAAAATGATGTGTCTTGATTTGTTATTTAATTATTAATTAGCCAAATTAAATTTATCTAATAAGCTAAATGAATCCCTTTTCTTATTCTAATTTCAAGCCTAAAAATATTTTAACATAATAGGAATAGAAAAAAATGGTCCTTTAAAGGGTTAACATGCGTTTATGGCTACTAATATAATGCGTTGATGGCTTTTGATATATTAAAATAAAATTAGATCCTAACTTTAATAATCATAATTAATCATAATAATCATAATTAAACAATCATTAATTAATTTTAGTACTGCTAAGACAATATCATACCTTATTCAAACATTTATCAAAAAAAAAAAAAAAAAAAGTCGCTAGAAAAGCTTTGAAATAAAAGTCCTAACCACAGGATCTGGCATATCTTTAAAAAAATAATTTCAGTGTTATTACAGTGAGGCTGCCAACCATTTAATTCTTACTTTTCTATAGTAATAATACGAAAACTTCCAAAGAGTCTCATTAGCCAACGTAATTTTATAGTTAGAAATCCGACATTATCCTCTAATCGAAACATGCTTAAAATATCTTTCCTACGCAGATCAGTATAGAAAAATATAAGTAAATTAACGGTTTTTATTACTAAAAAAGACTATTTTGAGGCAAATATAATAATTTTGATATAACATAATGAATCGTTTATTTTTTAACCAATTATCTTTGTTTTAATTTCTGAACAAATGATATGATCATATGAAATACGAATTGCAATGATGGTATTAAATATAGTAACTTCTTGTTACTAAAGTTTTCAATCAATTTTGCTGTAAGACTGCTTAATAAGTCTTGATTTAATATAACTAACTGAGTCTTCAGGTGAACATGTGTCTTGTATTCTGAATTTACCAACAAACAATACGAAACAAGTAATTTATGAAAAAATCAAGTTTACTCTCCCACAAATGTTTAAATTCTTAACCTAAACACAAATATTTCAGAATCTGTTTAAATTGTGCAAGGGAAGCCCAACTGTATGTCACTTCAATGATTCTTATCCAACAGCACGTAAATTCTGCATGTTTCTCACTGTCAAATACTCATGTAACAACATAAGGCTACTCCGCCTTGCCTAATTAAAGGCATTCGGAGTAAATTTGATTTACCCGACCCCCGCGACAACATAGGAGGGAGAAATGTTATGTTCTATGAGCCATCACCGGTCACATTTCAATCCTCCCAGTGGGAAGTACGTCCCGTCATCGGATGGAGGTAGTCAAAACCTACCATTTATGTACCCACTCGGGTGACGACCGACCACCATGCTCATCCTTATACCTGAGGTCTGCCCCCACCCAATGAGAGTGAATACTCAAGTAATCCTACATTAAAAATTCTATTAAAGAATTCTTTTCATATGCTGTTGTATGAACGCGTAGGGACAGTCGATCTTCCAATTTATTTCACATGATACGTACCTGCTCCACATTTTCTTTTGATGCATTCTAATCTACAATTTTTTGCCTCGAAAATACTCCACATGAAATAGTCTAAATACTGTAAAATAGTGGGGCTCAAAAATACTGTACATAAAATCCTCCAAGTGCGACCACCATGCAGGGGTTAAGCCGACCACAAGTCCGACCACATGCAATCACGTTTTGGGCCAGAATTTCCTCCACGAACATATTTCATTCAGATCTGTGAATCCTACAATAAATACCTGTACTTACACTCTATTTTGAATTATTGAACACAATGATTTTTTATTATTATAAATTTTGTACACAGATAGTTAATATATTAAGGATTTCTGATTCGAGACGGAATTCGAGTAATGAAATGGAAAAAAGTACATAATTTGATATGAAAGCTTAAAGATGTGAGAAATCGTTGAATAAAGATCTCAAATTATGTTAACGTTAAAATTTTATTTTCTTGTTTATTACTAAATTTTGGAATTGTGGTAAAATTTTTCTACATGGAAATGTGATTATGTAATTAGTCATGATCAAACGGAGCAAGTAATGACTCGTTTTAATGAATAAGCATTACTTTTAGGTATAAAAATTAAATGCTTAAATTATAATTAGTTAAATTAAAAACAAGACATTTAAAAGTAATAATAAAGAATTAATATATCTTTAATAGTATACATTTAGAGAAAACCTATTAGAATCCAAAATGTTGCAATACCTTTTGTTTAAAAAATAAAAATATTTAGATTGGAATTCGAACCATATTATTTTTTAAAAAGTTAATTTACGAACAGAGACTTAGTTGTACTCTATTCTTTTTAAAACTCATTTTTAGTTGAAACGAGAATAAAACTCACATACATTTGTTTTCATAGTTATTTATTATACATAAGATTCAAATTTTATGACAAAAAATAATTTAAAATAAGCTTAAAATTTAACGATTTAGAGAATTAAAAACAGAAACAAAACGTATTGAAATTTTTTGACAAAAAATAATTTAAAATAAGCTTAAAATTTAACGATTTAGAGAATTAAAAACAGAAACAAAACGTATTGAAATTTTTTTTGTAAAATATTTTTGTGCCTATTTTAATTTAAAAATCGAAAAGTATAAATGATATATGGCTAATATATCAATTAGCATTAGTTTATTAAACGTAAAAATAAGATAATTATAGTTAAATGTTATAAAAATATTGAGCATATTGTTATTTCTAAAATCAATAAAATTTAAAATTACAAAAAAAAAAAATGATATTTCTTATCAGTACGAATTTTATTCGAAAGCGCGTTTTCGATTTTAAGCAAAAATTTGAATAAATTGAATTTCAAATTATTAGAACTTTTTAAGATGTTCTAATATAAATATCTAAAAAAAGTTATATTTTATTTACGATTTTCATAAAATGCAGAAGATGAGAAATGAATTTATTAGAAATAAATTATCATAAACGAATAAGAATTTCGAGAAATTAACGAGAAATACTTTATGCACAAAAATAAAATTTCTTCTGCAATTAAAGCAAACATTATTTAAAAACATTTTTAATGCTTTATTAAAATAAAATTAAAGAAATATTTTTTATGATATGCTACATATTTAGTAAGAATAAAAATTTCTAGAATAATCTATTACAATAAAATTCTACGAATGAAAAACAGATTTTACTTCCCTTATTAAATAAATATTTGCTATTATTTTATAAATGTATCAAAATAACCTAGCCATTTGCGATTTATAAAAAAATTCAGTTATAAAAGTATAATGAAAATAATTATTTTAATAAAGACTTCACTTCGTTGTGCTGTATAATGACTCACTATTTAAGGCATTTACTTATAATTCCTTTCTCGTTTAAAATTATTGAAGATTTATTATATTTATTTAAACATTGAAAAATATATTTCTAAAATTTTAAGAATGTATCTTGGCAATATAAAATTGTATTATTTTGTCCAAATATCAGTATGGCTTTGAAAGCTATTTCAACAATTTTAAATAAACTGATATGTATTTGTTTGTTAATTTCATTTTATGACAAATTAATGACAATTATTTTACAAAGTTTTCTTTAAAATAATTTAATAGAAAAAATATTTTAACTGGAATTTAGCTGCAGTAAAGTAAAAGGCATTTAATCACTGACTTTAAAAAAGGAATTACGATATAAGCACTTTATATACATCAGTTAAACGGTTGTTGTTTAAATGAGAAAGAGTGATTACATTTATATTTTTAAAAATTGTAAAAAAAATAATAAAAAAAAATGTGATACATTTAGAAATTAGAAAAACAAAAAGACTATGTATTTCTTTAGAAGGAAAAAGAAAATCATCCTAAATCGGTTTTTGTTAAATGCACTTTTCTTTCATTTTTATTTTTATACTGTTCCTTTTCAAATGAGTATCATACACATTCTCAAATTGCTTACCAAAAAATATTGAAAAAGAATGTAAAAGCAAACCAAATTATACCATATATCTAATCGTATTAATTCATATGCATTATTATTATTCATGTGTATTTTCCGTAAAAAAGTGTAGATAATTGTATTTTACTTTTATTTTTTACTAATGGATTAGAATTATATTCATATATAAATCTAATTCTCTTTTAAACGCTGATTTATCTAACAAATTATAACACGTTTGAATTTTAATATATTCAATTTATAAATGATAAATTAATATATTATATTTCATAAATATGTTATTCATATATTCTTCTATTTCCTTGGAAGCACAAAATACTGAATTCAATATAGTGTGTAATGGATGTCACGCACAAAAGTATAATACAATATTTACATAACAAACATAAATATTTCAGATAGCATGTATATTATTACATTATATAGTCATTTAAAATATTATATACAATATAACATTGTGTATAATTATCATATCATATCTAACAAGGCAAGTTTTTATACTTATGTTAAAGAGAATTTATTTTTATTTTTAAAATATTTTTAAAAATATTTTTTTAAAATTTATTTTATATTAATTTTGTGATTTTTTAATGATTTATATTAAAATATTTGTTTTCTTTATTTGATTCTTTAAAGATATTTTATGATTGACTATAAGAGATATTAACATAATTTGTATTCTAAATGAATTTTGCAAAGCATTTTCCATCACTGCATGAACTATTTTAAGTAGATTTCATATGTGTTTTTTGTCTTGTATAATTGTTATATTTTGATTCATAAGTCTAACAATGCTAATAATTTAACTTCAACGGTATTGCATTCTGTGACCCTGTTCTCCCTTTCGTGTAAAATCAAATAAGCAACTAACCAAAAAGTCCAAACAGCTAAGAAAAAGATCAAAGAGCTCGAATCGTCGTTCAAAATTACAGCCATAACACACGACAAGCCATTCCGAAGCAAAAAGACCATCACTACCTTTTGCTCCCTTTCAAATGGGTCCGATATACCAGGACAAAAGGAGGCTCCCTCACTTGCTATGCCACAGCCTTTCCACCAACGTCCGAACTTAACGACAAGAACTTTCCCGCGTAATGACCCTTCCCCTTCAAAATCCTTTCCTACGAAAAGACAAAAGAGTTTTAAAACAGCAATCCTTTTTTCTTCTTCACCTTACCCCACCCCCACCCCATCCCTCTTTCGTTCCTTCATTTCCTTCAGAACCTTTCTTTCCTGAGAAGGAAAAATTCCTTCACAGCAGGAAAACGAATTCGCTGGTACTATAATTTTTCGTCTGGAATCGATTGTCAAAAGGGCTGCGGTTTAAAGTCGTCTCCATAAATCAAAGGGGTACCGCTTATTTTGGCAAAAGCAATGGCTCATGCATCAGGGCCAGTGGATTCGGCTGGGAACTCTGTCGTTTTAAATGGCTTGGAGATGTATGCGGATAAATATACTGGAGGCATGTCCTTCTACTTTGCGTGCAAAGGAACTCCTGGTTCGGCTGCATCCACCACTGATCATTTGTTTGTTTGCTGTTCTCTTCTCTGATGGTAGATAATGGTGTTTTGTCATTGGGTGAAAGTGCTCATTATGTGATTTGTGGTCTTGTCTGATATCCAAGAATATTACCGGGTAAAGTTTCTTGTATAGGGAGACGAAGCGGAATATCGATGAAGCACATTTGGATGGGTGAAGGGTCGTGACTGAAGAGGTAAATCGTTCAGGTATGGACTGCTTTGTGGCGTGTTTAATGTCTTTTCTTTCTGTCTGGGACATGGGTATTTGTTATAATGTCATGGAAATCAATAGTTACTGAATTATTTATGTGTTTTTAAAATGGGCGTTAGAATGCTCCTTGTTATTAGAATCTCATTAACTGGGATTTAAAATAATAACTAATAGATTTCAACATAAATATAGTATATGAAAAATTTAATGGGTTTCAGAATGTCTTATTTTTGGCATGTAATAAATGTTTTTGTATTAATTAATAATTCTAAAAATGTATTACAGTAATGATTTAAATGTCAATGCAATGAATTAATATTTTGTATTCGTATACCGTAGCTAGAAATTAACCAACAATATTTTCGTGGTACTTGATTGCAGATTTTGAGACCCCATTTCATGACATAAATGAAATTTACTATTATCAATCCCAAGATGTCATGCTTGTAGCTTTATTAGCGAAAAGTTTATATTTATGATTTTATTTATTTCAGTAGTTGTTGATTTATGGATTTTAATCGAGCACCCATCAAGACGTATAAGTATTGTTACTAATCCTAAAATTAATGGGATTACCAAAATAATTCTTGTTTCGCTGAACGAATTGGAGATATATTCTTTTATAAACTGAAGTATAATTTCCCTTCTTATTTACTCACATAGAATATTTGTTGCTTCTATGAATTATATTATTTTTACATATTTGATACTTCAATTAGAGTGCATAACTTTCTTCGTTTCTCAATTAATATCTAATTATCTGATATGTGCTTTTCTCTTATTGAAAAAATGATAACATTGAATTTTTTTGGTTGAAGGAAACAATGGATATCGATATTACACTGTTATATGAATATTATTGTTAATACCATAAATCCTACTATAAAGGCCATTTTATTTTTTAGTTAGAGTAATTGAGCACGTTTTGAATTTAGGGTATTAAAATCCCAACCGCTTTGATACAGAGCTTAGAGGGATGGTTTAATTTAGTGTGTTTTGTACTATATAATATGTCTGAAAATTGCCATTATAGATGAATGGAAAGTTTGAAAAAGGTTGTATACAATAATTCTTCCGAAATAACACTTTTCCTGTTATTTAATTGTAATATTAAAATTGTGATTGTAATTGTAATATAATTATTAATTGTAATATAATTGGTGTAATCTTGAAATGTTGTGTACGGGTCACGAGATTTCTCGTTTTTAGTACGCCCAACCTTGTGACCGAGTCACGAGATATCTCGTTTTCATGGTTTCCCCTTCCTTCTGCTAAATCGATGCATAGTTACCAGAATAAAATATTTAACTCATTAAGGACCGCAAAGAAATCTGTAAGACATACGCCTGATACAGCACGTTTTGCGCAAACTCTTACGTTCTAACATCATCATAACTTTGTTATTTATGAAGCAATAACTGACGGGACACGCATCACGAGAAAATTCGTGTGCGGTCTGTAACAAATGGGACGCGAAACACGAGAAAACTCGTGAGCAGTCCTTAACAGATGGGACGCGATATACGAGAGATTTCGTGAGCAGTGTCATGAAAACAAGACACTGCTGCAAACCATGCAGAACACCACTGCACATGGAAATATGCTTTACTAAATATCACACTCTAAAGCATTATTCAAATCTATGAAATAAATAATAATTAAACTATAAAAAAATCTTATATAATAAATACATGTATAAAATATATAATAATATTTAATTATACTTTATGTAAGAATAATACCAAATAAAAATGTACAAATATGCATCCAATTGCTTGTCAAGCATGCATCTAGAGCGTTCAAAAAAGTGCGGATCCTGAGAGCGCGTAGAGCGCCGTAAGCAATGTATTAAGTGACTTCTCCAGCTTGCTTGAAGGTACACTGAAAAATCTGAAAGACCAAACGCCACGACAGCAATTGTGGAAATTAAGGCTGAGCACCAAGGGCCATCAACAGCCATGGTACAACCCATTTTGTAGGAAGTATGTCCCGTCATCGGTGGGGGGGGGAGTAATAATCTGAAATAATTTTTGCTCTCATCAGGACAGCGAGAACCAACTACCATTCAGGAAGTTTCTTATCCACATATTTGATGTGTCCATGGATATCTATATTTATATTTATCTATATTTATATATATCTATATTTATATATCTATATAATCGATATCTATATTTTCTGAAAGCAGAGATACTGATTAAAGATACTAGCTGAAAAAATGCATATCACTAGTCCTATTGGGAATTTACACTTAACAACATAGTTACTTTTCATTCCTACAATTAGTTCACAATACTAATATGACATATTTAGGAATTTAAAAAAATTATGATCCCTTGTGTTTTTTCCTTGTATGTGTTTGTTTATGTGTTTCGTTTGAGATGGAATGGAGAAGAATAGGATGTTTTTTCTATTCATTTTAATGGGACAAGTTTCATAATAAGCGTTATAATAATTGCTGGAATAAATACATTTATGCATATGCATTGCATTTCAATAATTACAAATTAATCCAATTAAAAATAAACAAGTCATTTTGTAAATCGCACTTCAGATTTCTGCTTGACAGACAATGGTTTAACAAAACTGCCATAATCAAATTTACTTTTATATTTATGCTTGCATCGTCTTTTAAATCAAATGCAATTCTACTCTTTTCAAAACGAGTGTCACTTCGATGTCACTAGCCATCACACTTGAAAAATACGTTTTTTTCCTTAAGGACTGCACCATTTGGCCACTCGATTAAAGTAAAAAACTTGATTTTAAGATTGTAAAAAAAAAAAAAAAACTAATTAGGAAGAAAAAAAACCCATCTCTACTTAAGATTCCACTAAGTACGGGCATCCCAGCATTTTCAAACACCTTTTTTTTTCTCCCTACCCTTTACAGTTTCGGTTTTTTTTTCTCCCTTTTTCGCCTTGTATTCTTGCCTTGATACGGAGAAGGTCCATGAATAATTTATAATATCGTGCCCTTTTACATTAAGTAGGAAGAGGGAAAGGTTGTACATCTGTTTTGGAAGGATAAGAAACAAAATCGTTAGTTTTTGATGGTTCACAAGACTGTTTAAACGTATTTTTTCTGAAAAAGTAACTACTTTTTTATTCGTTCTATTTTTTTTATTTCTTTTTAATCATTCTAAGGACATCTTGTCATTTTTGTCATTTTAATCATAATGTTCTCTCATTACAATCTTTTCTCCTCTTTTGGAGTTTACGATTTTCACTAATGTTTTGTGTGTTGTATCAAACTAATAGTAATATTAAAAATGATTTCAAAAACTACTTATTTTATAAATGTAACTTATTATAAATTAATCTCATTAATAAATATTTATGACAAATATATAGATGTTTTTGGATTCCTTATTAATGTTCTGAAGTGATTTAATTCATAAATTACAAACTCAATACTTTTTTTTAAATCAAAAAGTTTAAATGTGGACGCAGTAAATAATTTTGCAAATGTAAAACAAGTATCGAACAAGTATTTTTTTTTCGAAAAATACTAAGAAAAAATTATTTTCTAATAAACAAGTTTAATAAAATAAACATTCAATTTGAACTAGAACTTAATAAATGGCAGTTGTGTTGAGTATTGCTGCTTTTGAAAGGTTTAATAATGATCTTAGGATTTATTTTGTATTAATAAATTTTATTTTAATTCAACATCATAAGAAAGCAATAACATAATGATAATTTTTGTTCAATATTACACCTCAATAAAAATTAACTAAACTAACTAAGAATGGAATTAAAAAATAATAATTTCTCTTGATTACCGTTACTTTCATAAACATATTAAATAATATATGTTTTTTAGTATTTTATCTTTATTTCTTACACATTTTTTATATTTATTTCTTATTTTTCAATTTTTTCACTTTGAATAACATTTTTAAGTAAGAGGTAACGAATATTGTTTCTTATTTGTCTTTTCGTTATATATTTTATTTTCCATAAATTGTAATTTTTCTTAGTTCGCATAATTTTAAACAGTAATATTAAGCGTTTTCTTACCGAGATGTGGTCAGAGCTATTTATCCTTCTTGAGCAGTTTTTAATAGCATGATTTTTTTCATGGAAATTTGCACATATTATAATATAATGTAAATATGCTGAAGAGATATATTTATATAAGAGTATCAAATGCATTGGAAACAAACAGAGCAAGAGAGATGCACTTTGTAAAAAATAAACCTGAACTTTCTATTACCTGATTCGTATGAGTTTTAACTCTCTGTATTTTGAATATAATTATAAATTTGTCAAAACACACACACACACACACACACGCACGCACGCACGCACATACACACATGCACGCACTCACACACGCACGCACGCGCGCACATACACACATGCACGCACACACACGCACGCACGCACGCACGCACACACACACACACACACACACACTTGTGTTATTGCTAAGCTTTTCTTCAACAAAATTTTCTTCCTAAATCTGAATTAGAATGAATGTCACTATAGTATAACAATCACCTAGAAATAAATTTTATATAAATAATCATTATTTTTACGTAAAGAGCAAAACTATTAGTAATGTTATTAAATAAATTATGAATTAATATAATAAAAAATTAAGTAGGCAGAAAAAGTTGTATGCCTATTGAAACAAAACTAGTATCCTGAAATAAACTGTTTACTTTATGCTTTATCTAATTAAAAAGAGCAAATAGCTCTGAAAGTTTTAATGATTTTGAAAGGTGACTTACATAAATTATTTTATCATTAAAATGAAATAAAAAGAAAAACATTTGTAAAATATTTAGTCCAAATTATTTTATTTATCTTACTGAAATTAGTTTATTTACTTTTTGTACAGTATTAGTTATTTGAAATGCATATCTTTCTATAAAGACAGTTTTATTATAATACAAACATTATCTTTTCAAAATCCTGCATTTATTCTTAGCATTTAACCCTATGAGCCTTGACTCAGGCGCTTTGGATGGTTAAATGAGTTTAAATGTTGAAGGGTATTATTCCATGAGCACTCATTCAAACTCATTTAAACTCAGTTAACCGCCCTAAATCGTCTGCGTCAGGCTTCTGTCGAACGGGACGATATCGGGTGGTCAGGGCTCATAGGGTTAAATTTCCCTCAATTACAACTGAACTGCATTTTTATTCGAAAAATATTGATGCTCGATTGAATCAAATATCGATCATCAAACCACCAAAAATGACATTCTATAAGCAGGATATAATATTAAAATTTATTCAGATCTCGGCATTTATAACTTACTTTTTTTCACTTTTCAAACACATTTTTTAAATATGCTCTAAAAAATATCTCGGAAGTTTTAATTTTCTTTTAATTTGAGTACTGCCTATTAATCATGAATTAGGACTACAGGTCATTGGTTCAACATTCCATTTATTTATTTCGAAATAATGTAATACAGCTTATATAATTAAATTATTAAGAACGCAATTTCTATTAAAAAATTATATTTTCAATTTTTTTTTCTATAAAATAGTGACTTTCACAAGGTAGCGAGATTTTGTAACACAATTTGGAATTGTTATAAACTGTACTTCATTTTTTTAAAATCTGCGATATTAAACATAGTTAAATATTTTTTAGTCACAATATAAAATAGAGAAAACGCGGTATTGGATCTATATATATATTCGACAAATAATAGAAAAATTTTGAATGGAAAAAGAATTAATTAAGGAAAAAAAAGTCTACCCATCTGCGCTTAAGATTGCAGAAAGCACAAGCCTCCTAGCACTTTTCAGCAGTTTTTTTTTCTTACCCTTCGCAGTTTTTTTCCCATCCTTGCTTAACTTAAGCAACTTTAAAAAAAAAATGTATTTGTATTGATACAGAATAAGCCCATGAATAATTCATAATACCATGTCCCTTACATTAAATAAAAGACGGAAAAGTTTGTACTTCTGTATTTATTAGAAGGGTGGGGGATAAAAAAAAGTCATTAGCATAGGGTGGTTCAATGAAAGCTTAAAAAGCTTTTTTTCTCCTAAAAACAAGTTTTTCACACCTCCTTATTTTTATTATTTTTTCTTATGCAAAATCATTCTACGATAGTCCTTATTTTTGTTTCTGTCACGATAAAGTTGGTTCACTGCATTGTTTCTTCCATTTTTTTTTATGCAGTTTGTTGTTTAACCTTTAAAACCATGCATTGTTTATTATAATATTAATTTTTTTTTATTGATACGGCATGCTTTTAACTGCATATTTATAACTGAATTTAGCAGACATATTTTTAAGCATGCTACTAAAAATATGTCTGCATTGATTTTTAATGTAAGTCAATTTTATAAGAAATTATTTTTCTGTATTTCCTGTATCTTTGATAACAATAGTTAGTGATTAAACTACTAAGTGAATCTTTTTTAATAAAAGCATTTTCTTACTTTTCATTTAAGCAAAAAAAGGATTTATTGTAATTTTTTTAAAAATTATTATACATACATTTTGTGGACTTTTTTTTTAATAAAAGAGGAAATAAATCATTGTGTAGTAAAATTAATATTTTAAAAAATATGTATCAATTTAATCTGAAGGGCTCTTACAGAATTATGGCTTAATTATCCAGAAAAACATTGACGAAGATAATTTTTTTTCTTTTTTAAAAAATTGGAAAATGTGATAAAGTTACGATTTTTAAAGTCATGATATAAGTAAAAATACCTGTAAGTAAATAATTTTTAAAGGAACTATCGCTATGAATAATGTTTTATTGGTTAAGAGAGTTTGCAAATTTTTGTTCAGATATTACATTTTGCTGATAATTGAAAAAATATATTCGTTACAAATTATTGAGTTTGAAGTTATTAAGATTTATTATTAAGTTTTGCCATGCAAAATATTATTTGAATACTCTAGAAATGTCTTAGTCACGAAAATCCTCCTATGTAATTACTATGATTTAAAAAATGTCGACTAAAATGATTTTTAAGATTTATTATTAAGTTTTGCCATGAAGCATACGTCTGTTTTCTTTTATGCTTGTAAACATGAGTTTCAATATTTAATTTATTTTATTTTTGATTTGATAATCTAAATAAGCAAAAGCATTCACAATGAAATAAAGGGAGCTTCTATTTAGAGCTTTATATTCTGAAATTCAATTAAATGTTGATATGCCTTGTATGCAAAATATTATTAGAATACTCTAGAAATGTCTTAGTCACGAAAATCCACCTATGTAATTACTTAATGTAATGTACCACCTATGTAATTAAAATGACTTAAAAAACGTTACAAGGCTTTTCTATAAATATTATTAAATATTTTTTTGTACCGAAATCAAAATTTAATTCATATTTATAGACAAATATGTAGAAAGATGTAGATTTGTATCGACATGGCATGATGCCTAGCATTAGTTAAATGATAACACGCTATGATTTTTCAAACAAGTCATAAAATATGTTTGAAGGTTTTAGAAAATTTTATTGATGTTTATTAATTTTATTTCAGTCACTATATATATTGAATGTATATCCATGTCTCAAAGGGTTAAATAATATGACATTTTCAAATACTTTGATATATTATAAAAATTATTCTGTTGCATTAATTTTTGTAATTAAATTTAAAATTCATTTTCTAAACTATTTGAAATTTTTTTATATATATTACAGTGAAAATCCAAAATCAGTCAAAACCCGAATTAACTTGGGAAAGCGCGCTTTAATTAACATTGCTAGGGAAAACCCGTTTCATTCACATTTTGACTGCTTTGTTAAACAATATTATCTGTATCTATCCAAAATTATTGTATTAATCTATACGTAGTAAAACAGTGTTTGAAGAAAGAATCTATCATCGAAGAAAAAAAAATACTTTACTATTTACTTTTTAATTTTACTTTTTTTTATTTATACTTTATTATACTTATTTAATTTTATTATTTTACAAGTAAAAAATTTAGATTCATACGGTTTTAACTGGCCAAAACCGGAAATAGCTAGAGAAAACCGGTTTTCCCTAGCGCTGTCAGTTAGAACGAGTTTTCCCTAGTTAATTCAGGTTTTGACTGATTTCGAGTTTTCACTGTAACATATACATGTGAATTATGAGCAATATAACGTGAAATTATATTGAATTATTGGTATGTAAATCTTAGCCATATTCTGGTTTCATCAAAAAATAATTACCAGACAAACAGTGATTTGACATATCCGGGCAGAGATTCTAAAAGAAAAGAAAAAGGATTTAGAACCTGGTTTGGCCAGAACCTAGAGAGGCGCATTTTCATAAAGAAAAAAAAAAAAAAAACCGTAAAAAATGGAATTTATGATCACGGCGACAAATTCCTTTACAAATTATATTTACTTTACCATTAAACATTGAATTTTCTGAAAGAATATTCTCAAGGTTATAAAATCCCAGAGACCAATCATTAATTAAGAAAAACTTTATCTATAAAATCTGAAACAACCAAAAAAAAAAACTAAATTACTATGATATTATCAACGAAATTGTTATAAAAAATTAAACAACAATTTCATTATTGTAGTAATTTGCATATAAAATTGCATTTCATTTGTTTGTGGAAATATTATTTTTGTTATTTTATTTACTGATTACTATTTGTAGTATTGGGATGTTAACATTTTGAAACATTTTAATTATTTATCAATTTAAGAATTCCCTTATTTCATATAGTTTAAATTTGATTAATGTAGTAATTATCGCAATGAAATAAAGTTTTATTGTTTCGCTCAAAATTTGTTTCAAGGCTCTAAATATCAACATTGTACAAAGTCCGGCTTTTATTTTAATTTTTAATACAAAGCTTGATTTTTGCCCCTGATTTACATTTAAAAAAATGGTTAGTTAATAGCTATACTATTAATTGTATATTCAGACTTGAATATACAATTTTTATTAAACACAACCTGTTTCATATTTGAAAAGATAAAAATTTCTTATTGACATGTCAATTATTTCCTTTTGATAGAGCCTTTTACCACTTATTTATTCTCGATTACAGTACATTATTTTGATGTTTCCTAAATTGAATACTCTGTTTAGCATTAATTTTTCTTTGTCACTGGCATCACATTAAGTAATTAAAAAAAACTGATTCTATTTTTCATAAAATGTGAAATAATGAATTATAAATAAAATTTTAAACAATACTGCGATTTAATTAAAACTTTACATTTTTATCACATTAGTAATGCATATTTTAAAAAAATATTTTTATTAAATTTATTTTTCTAAATTATTTTTTGGGGAATAGTTCCTAAAATTTTATACTCCATATTATTTCCACATTAGTATGCAGGATAGTTTTCCATAATTTCGAGGAAAAAGTAAATTGCAACATAATATAATTAATATATTAAAGGAACATTTTCTACTAAAAAAGTGGACTTTTTATAATGAAATTGGAATTTTCTGCAAAGTACGCACGTCTATGTTGAAATTTAAAAATGCTTGTAGATCTATTTTCTTTCTTTCTCTGAAACTTCAAAACTAAACTGAATAAACAATTTTTTTAAACGAAATACCAGACCAAAAATCTAATGTTCAACGCTGAACCGATATATACACCAGCCAAAGGAATAAAAAATTAATTGAAAAAACTAATTAGGTAGAAAAAATACCTTTCTCCTCTTAACATTCCACTAAGTACGTGCATCCTAATATTCTTTAGCACTTTTTTTCTAAACCTTTGGAGTTTCATTTAATTTTTTTTCCTTGTTCATTTTTGCCCTTTTTTTGACTTGATACAGAGAAGGCCCATGAATAATTTATAATATTGTGCCCTTTTACATTAAGTAAGAGACGTGAAAGGATGTACATCTGTTTTTTTTCTTGGGGAAGGGGTGGGAGTAAAAAAAAAAAAACATACATAAAATCGTCAGCATTTGATTGCTGGTGAATGCTTAAAAAAATATTTTTCACCAAAAAAGAATTACTACTTTTCTTCCATCCATTTTTTTTCTATATGTGTTAAATCACTGCAAGAGCATCTCGACGTTTTTGTTACTCTAATCGTAAAGTATGTTCATTACTTGCTTTTCTCCCTTTCCTCCTACTGTTTATTATTTGCACTTTAGGATTGTCTGTTATGTCTAGCTGACAATAAAAAAAATGTTCTCCTGAAGCTATTTGTTTTTTGTTGCGCATGTGTTTCATTATAAGTTAATTTTGTTAACACATGTTTTACGTCAATGCATGGCAGGGTTTTTTTCTCTTCTTTTCGTTATTACAGTTGTTAAATGATTTTATTATCTAACTCGATTGTGGATTTTTACTAAATTAGTTATTTTATTTATTGTTTTATAGGATTTAAAGTGGAATTATTTATGTTGGTATTTTTCATAACATGTATTGCGTACTTTTTTGAAAGCAGACGGTAATAATGCATTGATATTTTTGAAAGATAATTTCTTTATTTACTAATTTATGATGTAAATTTAATTAATACCATATGTGTAGACAATAAATGATAGCAAAATGGAATTCTCTTGAGATGTTTAATAGTTTAATGAACATATAAGTTTATAAATGCAATTAGAAGATTTTTTTTAAAAAATAAAAGTCTGAGATCTAATTATTTTTGCTTAGAAAAAACATTAAGAGAAATGCTTTCATTATATACAGGGTGTCCCAAAAAATGTATACACATTTTAGCAGCTGATAACTAAGTTATTTCTTCTTTCTTTACTGACTGAACCCATTGAACCGAGTAATGGCAGACAGACTTGAATTTGAAGAAAGGAAATTTATTCTAAAATGCTACTGGAAGTATGAAAATGCAGTAAAAGTGCAAATACAATTTAAGAGGGAGTTTAACAAAGAACTACCTACACGAGTTACAATCACTCGAATTAGAGATAAGTTTGAAGCTGATGGAACTGTTCAGGAAGTCCATAAACCTGCAACAGTTGTTCAATTGAGGGCAACCCTTGAACTTGAATGTACGAATATCCCAAGGGAATTGTTCCATCATGTGTGTTATTCCATCGCTTCGTGTTGTCAGCAGTGTCTGGAGCAGAACGGACATCAGTTTGAGAACATGCGATAACAAGACAATAGAATGATATTTGTAGAATCTTTTACATGTTGAAAATTATTCGAATTATAATAACCCCCAAAATTACAATTATTTCAAGTGTGTATACATTTTTTGGGACACCCTGTAATATAAGAAATAATGCTTTCATTATATATATTCATTATATAATGCTATACATTTATAATGCAATAAAACAAGACTGATTTGTAGTTCTTTGATTTTTTTTCTTTCCTTCATGATATAATTTGATCAACCGTTCTCGTCCCAGGTTATATAGATTTTGAGGAATATAGAAAGATCATAGAAAGGAAGTAAATGTACTATAAAAACAGTGTACATCAATTCTGAAAGAAAAACAAGATACGTTGTTATAAAACTTATTTTTTTTTACTTGGGCTATAATTCTTTATAGTAACTATTAATTAAAATATATCAGTGTATAAATTATCGAAATTTTTTGACTGATCTTTTTTTGCGATATTTAAATGTACTTTTAGGTGAATATCAAAAGAGGGTAGTTGTGATTACAGTAAAACAGTCGATGATATAGAAATCTTATATCAAATATAAATTATATTAAATTTTGCATTCTTTTATTTTAGTCTTGAATCTTTATTGAAGTTCATCACAATATTTTAAATTAGTTCTATGGAGATAGGATAGGTGCTATAACTTAAACTAATGTTGTATGTTACATTGCCATCCCCAAATGAAATATCGCTTCCATATTTGTATATAAACAATGAAGGTATTTAATCTTTTTGAAATAGTATTTGTTACAGAAGAGGAATGGAACTGACTATTTTCTTATTTTATAAATTGTTTTGCTCATTCTAATTCTTAGGACAAATTGTACTATTTATTGTCAAAAATAACTTGGTTTTTTTTCTCTCTATGTATTATGCTTAGTATATATATATAATAGAAAATATTCTCTAAATGAAATTTAAGAATGATAGTGATAGTGTGTATTCAGCACCATCACTTACAAAATTTTTTATTTAAATTTCTAAACTTAGTAATAGTATGATTTTTTACCCATATTTAATTTTTATTGTAGGATATATCTTTTATATCATTTTAATTAGCGTAATTAAATATTTGTAGCAAATATCTGATTCATATATTATGTTTTTTGTAATCAAATATTTTTAGAAGGTATTAAAATAAATCTCAATAATTTTTATGGTGAAATTAAAAAAAAATGACAATATTTTTTCTTACCCGCCTTTTATCTTATATTCTTAGAAGTATTTTTAATTTAAAATTAGTTTCACAATAGCAGAGCGTAGATCGTGGGCCTCACTAAAAATAAATAAAACTGTTAATGTAAATATATATATATGAAAGAAAAAAAATCATACTTAAATATTATTTGCCTGATGCGCGATGTTTCGGATTTTTGAAGCGCCACTCGCCATCGTTCTACCATTAAATGTCCAATGTAAAGTTTTATAACATGAACATCACATTTTTAAAAGAAATGCTAGCTGAGGTATCTGTTCTCTCTTCAATTAATTCTTTAAAATGTTATATTTTCTTATACATAATATATAATGTTTTTGATCTCATGCTACTTAAATTCCTATCCTTAATGATCATAGCATAATTTTAAATATCTTTTCTAAAATACATATAAGTCGAATGAAGTAGTATCCCAATCTTTCATGCACGTAAATAATGTTTGTCAAAAATATTTTCCGATGATAAATTTTTATTTCGTTTTTAACTATTATAAAAATATGACGTTGGAGAATCCAATATTATCTGAAAATCTTCTGTTAGTATTGGGAATAGCGCTTCTTTCCTTGTTACATTCTAAAAACTGCTATTTAACAACTAAAGCAAGTGCTGAACAGATTGTCTTACAGATGAATATTATGCTACAGATAAAAAGTCGAAGGGGAAATGGAGGAGGATAAAGATTTTCTAAAATTTAGAAAAAAAAAGGACATATTATTATTCTTTAAACATAAATATTATTCTTTAAACATAATTTTACATAAAATTGGACAAGAAATATTCGCATAGCAAAACGAACAAGTATTAGTGCATTTCACCAAAGTCAGAACAAATAGCAATGGGTTTTATTTTTGCACTACTTTTAGGATAAACTACCACAATCAAACCAATAAAAATTTGGTAATTTACAGATTCCATTTCCTGGCATAGATTTGATGAAATACAAATTTAAGATTAGATATTTTTTTTTAAAGAGATCTATTTTTTTCAATTAGGGTATAATGGGATTTAAAACACCCATTTCATAAACTTGAAATCTCAATGAATTGCAGAAATTTTCGTTTTCAAATAAATTATAAGAAATCGCTTTTTTACATAAATTGATAGACATTTTATATTTTCATATGTAATGATTTATATCATATGTATCGATTGTTTTTAAATATAAAAATATTTGAAATAATATCACAATTTCCTGTCAGAATATAATTAGAGAGTCATGAGTTTTTTTAAACTAAATTATGTGTACTGTGTTATCTAAAATAATTTCATAATGGGAATAATAAATTTAAATGTTCTTATAAATAATTTTATATTAATATGCATTTAGACATTAATTTGTTGATAAATAGCATTTAAGTATATTTTGCACCAATTAATTGAAAAATAATTCATTCATAACTCATTCTAGAAAATAATCTTTGATCATTTTTTAAAATAGTTTATTTTTTTTTCTAACCTGCATATGAGTAATTGAAACTTTTCGTTTTTAATTATTTACGGTTTCTAATATCTTGTTAATCTTGTAGTTTTCTATGAAATAATTAAATTATTATTATTTTTAACTTTAAAATTTTTCTTTTTTTTAAAGATGAATGCGTTTAATTGAATTTCTTGACAATATTTTTTTCCCTTTCTAGCATGAAATTAGATCATAATAAATTTAATTTATTATTCTTTAATTACAATTTCTAATGATTTTTAAATTGATTATTCTTTTTTTACAAAGATTAAATAAAAATTAGGACTTTGCCAGTACTTGCCCACATTCTAAATGTTTTTTTCATTATTTTTACATACTATTTCATCATGTTTGGCACATGCAATTACGTTATCTTTGACGTTATTTCTGATCAGTTCTGTTTTAATTTTATTATAAAGTTCTTTATTTTTACTATAATTTATTTCTTGATTTTTAGGCATCGAAAGGCAAAATTACTGCATATGAGAAAATAAATATTGTATATTTGTTCCTAAAATAATAAATGATTTTCAATGCAGATGGATTTTAAACTAACTTTTTTCAATATTCATTATCGAAATTAAATTTCTTTTTAGTAATAATAATATTTTTTAATAATTATCTTCTTTTGAGTATCAGTATTAAGAATCAATATATATAGTGTTCATTAATTATTGTCGGGGTTTCCGTACCTCATAACTTTCGAATAAAAAATATTACGCAAAAACCGATTACGTATTCGTAAATTACAATTCAAACAATTTTATTAATGATATTAAAGTGTAAAGCTTGCACAATTTGCACTTTGTAGGTATTCAGCTGAAGGTGATTATGTATTCGTAAATTCGCTGAACAAATTTTGACTTTTGATAATCGTGCGGGTTCTCCGTGCCCCATATTCTACAGTTATGTTTATTCACTTTTTCTGACACATGAAAAGTGGATTCGTCATTGAAGAACCATTTTCGAAGGTAATTTTCATCATCCGCAATTCGAGAAAAAAAAATTTGTTCAGAGAATTTACGAATACATAATCGCCTTCAGCTCAATGCCTTAAAAGTGCAAATTGCGCAAGCTTTACACTTTAATATCATTAATAAAATTCTTTGAGTTGTAATTTACGAATACGTAATCGGTTTTTGCGTAATATTTTTTATTCGAAAGTTATGAGGTACGGAAACCCCGACAATAATTAATGAACACCCTATATATTGCATCATAATATACATTATTATAGAAAGCATTTTGTATTTTCTCTGTTAAAATATGTTTATTAATTTTGTTTATAAGCCAAATATCTGATTATTAATATTTTACTCATTCTTATAAATAATTGGTAATATCCAAGACATCCATAATATAATCTATAATTATGAAAAAAAGACATAGAAAATTCTTATATGAAAATATTTTAACTATTGTTTTCATAAAAATGCTTGAATCTTACGTAATTAACTCAATGAAATATGAAAAAATTAGAGACTCCATAATTAAATTTTATCTCCCCTCAGAACATTGGAATTTTTGTTCAAAGCAACAATTTCATAGAAAACTGCATTTTTTTTTTTGTTTGGATTCCGCAAATGAAATTAAGTATATATTTTCTTGGAAATACCAACACAAAACTCAATGCATGAAACACGAACAGTATATATATATCTACGTCAAAAATATAAAAATGCCAAAAAATATAAATGTTATTTAATTGAAAAAACTAATTAGATTGGAAAAACCCATATGTACTTGAAATTCCACTAAGTACGGGCATCTTAACATTCTAGGGCATCATTTTTTTCCCCTACACTTTACAGTTTTTTTACCCTTGTTTTCCCCCCTTTTTTTTTCGCCCTTTTTTTGCCGTGGTGCAGAAAATGTCCATGAATAATTCATAATATCGTGCCCTTTTACATTAAGTAAGAGACTAGAAAGGTTGTACATCTGTTTTGGGGAAGAGGAGGGTAAGAAACAAAATCGTCAGCATTTGATGGTTCACAAGACTGCTTAAAAGAAACGTTTCTTTAAAGAAAATTAACTGCTTATTTTCCCCTCCACAGTTTTTTCCCCGTATGTGCTTAATCATTGTAAGGGCGTCTCGACATTTTTGTCATTTTAATCGTAAAGTTCGTTTATTACATGACTTTTTTCTATTTTCTTCGGCGGTTTATTATTTCTACTTTTGTGTTAGATACTGTGTCAAGTTAACAATAAAAAAGGCATTCTCGATAGAAGTTTTTGGTTTATTTGTTTTGACTTATTTCTGTTAACATTTTTTTTTCTTGTCAATGCGTAATGTTTTTGCCATTCTTTCTTTAATAAAGTTTATTAAGTGACTTAATTAGCTAACTCAATCTGTATTAACAAATGACATTTTTTTTCGAAATACAGTGTGAGTTTTTCTGGTTTTGTTTTGGACATGCGTTTCGCGCCTTATCAAATAAGGCACGGCGTAAGACGCAACTGTTTAAGACGTCTGTTTTTATCTCCTAGATTTATTTATTTATTTTTTTTTTTTGTAATTTTAAGTGTTCGTATGTTGTAATATAGTAATTAACGTTTTTAAACCTGCGTAATTCGTTAAAATCACTATTTAGCGGCGATGCTTGCAAATAAGTTCAAATATTTTTCAAAGAAAGTGAACTGATACTGTATGTTACACGATAATAATATAAAATAATAAAAATCTATAATCGTAAAAATAAACACCTCTAAACTGTGAAAAACACAGGATGCAATAGAAAATGAACTGACTGCGAACTGCTTCAACCAAAAATTATTTCATATTTTTGGTTGAAGCAGAATGCAGGTTCGAAGACGTTGAAGAGACATGTTATATTTTTAAATTAATTTTAATATCCATTTCGTGAAAGCAATTTATTTACAAGCAGACACATCGAGGCAAAAAAGCAGAAGTAAATAATGGACGAAAGAAATGATCACTAGTCTTATATAACATAGGATTTCCGACCACGCACCGATGGAATACATATGCTGACCTTTGACAAGGGCAACGGAAGTATCACTTTCATTTGAAACGTAGTTCTGATGGCTCAATAGTTTTACAGAGGAATTAATTAAACCGAAAGGGGAATTGGATCTCTAAATAAGAGAATATTTTTCGAATGAAGTTACTATGGGCTAAATTAAGATAGAATCTTGGAAATTAATTAGATTGAAATTAGAATTAAAATATCATTACACACACACACACACACACACACATATATATATATATATATATATATAGGTTGGTGGATGGGTGTGTACAAGTTCTGAAAGAAAAATAATCAAACCATATGTCAACATGTCACGTTTATTACATTGCTCATTTACCACTTAAATGAGAAAAAAAAAATTGTTGTGTTTGTACATTTTTGGCATTTAAATGTTTATTACTTTATTCATTTATTTATTTTGAATGAACAATTACAGATTGTTAGAGAATAAATAAATAAGCTAAGCATTAGACGATCATTAGTTTTAATTTTTGATAGGAATGAATTAAAAAAAAAACATTACATTTCAAATGCAGATGCCTACATACTGACAACGAAAAAATAACATATTAAATTTCTTCAATGCTTATAAAAATACAATGCTACTTTGTTATTCAAATAATATATACGAAAATTTATTGCGTAATCTTTTAGACAAAATTCTGTTAAACATTCCATTATTATTTTTAACAAATATTCAACCTTAATAAGTAAATATTTTCCACTTTAAACGAATTTTTGGAGTGTAACATATTTTTGAATTTCTTAAAAAAAGAATACCATCGCCTTTAGTTCATAAGAATAATTATATTTTATTGGAATGTCATTTTTAAATAAATAAGAATGGTGCATTGTGTATATAAATATATTCTAATCATTTCGCTTTGTATGAATCGATTTAATTTTTTTCTTGAAAAGGAATGTAAATCTTATTTCATCTGAATGTATACATTCTGCATTGCATTTTACATTTTATATCATAAGTTTATTTTCACAATTTTTTGGTGAATTTTGAGATTTGAAATTCGCCGTTTTCATTCTATCAGTCTTTCTTCTCAAACCTGTTTAAATTTCAGATAAAATCATTATTCTACTTTTGGTTTTAAGATCGATCCTAATAACTAATCAGATTCGATTTAGGCACATTATTTATCTTAATGAAAGATGTGAAGTCGGATGAATTTTGGAAAAAAGTAAGAAATTTCTGGAAAAATAAATAAGCTATTTTTCTTTTGCCGTAAAAGACATTTTATTGAATTTTGTGATAGATAAAGAAATTACGTTATCTGTAACATAATTTTTGTACTTTTGTAGAACATAAGTTTGCTTATAAAATTTTTTTGAGGCATCCTGAGTTTGCGTATAAAATTAAGTAATTTGTTTAAATGTATTGTTTCTATTCAAAATACCGATATAATTAATTAAATAATAACATATTAAATGATATCTCATTGATATAGTTTTAAAAGAATCATTTAAAAAATTTTACTCTTGAAGCATCTTTGTAATATTTGTCTGTTAAAGAATTATAGAAATTTATTGTTTTATTTTCATAGAACCTATACTTACTGAGTGAAAAGTTGAAAACTATATATAATAAACGTATTAAATTTTGTTCTATGTAAAACATAGAGGCAAAATTTCTTATAAATTATATAAATTCTCACTAAATATTTTAATTTTGTCCTTTTAAACTCAATTAAAATTGCTTCCGTGAATTAAATTTATTAAAATTCAATCACTTAGATTTATCAAGTACAGATTGGCACTTGGACTGTGGAATCATTTATTAGATAAAAATTTTTTTGTCTGTTAATGTAAATACGTCTTGCTTTAATACCTTTATATGCATATTTTAACGTTACACCTAAATTTGATTGATGAACAAATTATGAAACTTATATATATATATATATATATATATATATATATATATATATATATATATATATATATATGTGTGTGTGTGTGTGTGTGTGTGTGTGTATTAATCTAAGACTAAAAAATCACAATTTCATTTCTTTTACGATGAGCAAAAATATTAAAAAAAACATATATCTGGTTTCGCCGAATCTACAGAAAATGAAGCATTTTTTTGCTTATTATTTGTTAACTTAAAAAAAAAGAAATGAATCAGCAACCATTGCATTTTTTTTCGTCTCCCACTTGTTTTTTTTAAATCTTCCATCTCAAAAGAGAATATTTTTTTTTATCACCATAAACAAAAATTTAAATAAAGAAGTAATCGGAAGCACCATGATTACAAAACAAAAAATTTAGATATCCAGTTTATCATGTTGTCCAACAATGTATTGAAAAATTAACAAATCTTTTTGCCAATGTTTCAGGTCTGTACATATTATCATTTCGAAGAATATATGATGACACTCAACCAACTATCTAGATTGCTTGCCGTATAATTTAATAAATTTTGGGAGAAAAAAACATTGAAGAATGTGTACCTTTAACAACTTTTTTTCCATATTTTTTTTAAATGTGGAGTTTTTTTTAGTATTTTATTTCAAAATTTATACATTAGGGAAAAAAATTATACATTTCTTAGAGCAATAAAAGAAATCTACATAGAGCACATATCAGAGCTCATCTAAACAAAAAAGACAATAAAAATCTCAAGATATCGATCTTAAGAACATTTCCCCTCCCTTTACACTATCATTTCCGGAGCTTTTTTTAAAACACCATCCTTCCCACCCTAGATGATTGCACCGACATTCTACATCGTCCAGCAACCCTATTTTCGTCATGTTTTCTTTTTTTCCATTTTTTCCTCCCTTCTTCGTTGGATATCCAATTTTTCTTCAGCAGGGAGCCCCTCCTTGTGCGGCACCTTTCCTGAGAAATGTACAGATGTCGGGACGGCGAAGACCTGCTTTCATCAATACACGTCCTTTAAGGAAAGAAGGGTCTTTGGCGAGTATCAAGGGCTTCTTCTATGGCTGTTAATTGAGACTCGCACTGAAGTGGGGCTTCGCTTTCTTTGCTTTTTTTGTGTGTCTCACTATCCTTATGCTTGTCGTTGACTCTTGTATGTTTAGTTTCGTTTCTGTCAAGCTGTGAAAGGGAGAGTTTTTCGATAGTTTTTCAAGTGCCCTTGTCACTGGGTGTGAGATATGTTTGAGGGCGTTTGTCCAGCCTGTAAGATGGTGGAGGCAAGAGATAGCAACGAAAGGAGGTCAGGTTTTTGTTTAGTTATTAATAAAATTAAATGTTCACTTAGATAATAATGCTGAATTTATTGTTCTTTCATTTAGATTCTTATAACTAATTTACAATAATTCGGGGGGAAAATATATTTCTATATTTATGGTTGAGGGCTTTTGTACAACCTGTAAGACGGTAGATAAAAGAGATATCAACAAATGGTCCTGTTTGTTGTTATATCTATCTTTGTTGTATCGTTGTTTATTTAATGATGAGAAATAACTGTTCGCTTACATATTATTGCTGAGTTTATTTGTTCTTTCATTTAAAATGTTATATCTAATTTACAATATTTGTGTGGGGGATATTTATATCATATGTTTGAGGGCTTTTGTCCAACATGTAAAACGGTGGAGGCAAGAGATAGCAACGAAAGGAAGTCATGTTTGTGTTTAGTTAATAATAAAATTAACTGTTAACTTACATAATAATGCTGAATTTATTTGTTCTTTCACTTAGTATATTATAAATACTTTACAATAATTTGGGGGAGGGGGAGGAATACTTCTATGCAAATGTTTGAGGACTTTTGTCCAAAATGTAAGACGGTAGAGACAAGAGATAGCAACAAAAGAAGTAAATGTTTTTGTTTAGTTAATAATAAAATTAACTGTTCAATTATATAACAATTCTTTCATTTGGAACATTAGAACTAATTTAATTTGGGGGGGGGGATATTTTTATCTTTCTTTTCCTATCATTTTGTTATACATTTGATAGCATTTAGCTTCTAGCTAATTTATATCATCAGGAAAACGTATTAGCTAAAATTGACTTCTATGTCATTTTTAAACTTACTTTTTATGATATTTCGAAGAATCATAAGTGTATATAAATAATGTGAAAGAAGTATGAAATATAGTTTGAATTTCTTAATTTTGAGATTAATTACATTTTATTATTTAAAATGGCAATAATTTAAGGACTAATATTATTTAATATTATTTATTTAATAATATTTTTCCTCCTTCAAACCGTTCTCTTGAATAGATCTATATACATATATATATATTGTCATTGACATTAATATGCTAAATTTTATTCCTCCTTGGGGGTAAAAAATAATTTTCTTAGACGGAATTTAAAAGTATCATTGTCTCTTTTTATAAGATAAATGATAACTGTTTCACCCTCTTATAATGGGAGAAATAAAATGTGCTTTTAAGAATAGCTATCCCAAATGCCTGCCTTTTGTGTAGTTATGATTAATTTTTCATATGAGGAAATGTATATAAATCTATTTGTTCCATTTAGGTATTTCAAAATTATTTTATATTAACGATATTCTTGTTACTTGCTTTTTAATTTTTCTAGATTTTCTAAAATTACAAAAATTGAATAAAAAGTTCAGTTTATCAGTTATTATGTGGTATTTGACTGCCAAATGCCACAATCACAGATTTTTATTCTTTGCATTATACATAAATAAGATTATTTAATTTTAATGAACTCTTATAAATTATATCATACAACTTCATTTAAAAAAATCAATTTCATTAAAAACCGACCTACTATTTACGTCTTTTACAAAGTCTTTGGGTGAAATCCCAGCTCTAAAAATCCTGAAATCCTGAAGAATGGAGCCTCTTAAATATTAAGCTTATCATTTGCTCATAAACGACGTTTATTCATAATACGTCTCATGTAAATTCACACCGAATTAAAATAATATAAATTCTGAAAAACGAGACAGACATTAAAAATTTCCTATCTATATTATTATTTGAGAATAAATGTTTCATGCATTTTTCAGTTATAAATTTGCCTAGATATTGTAATATTAGAAAGCATTCATCATTAAAACGTCAATATTCATTGATTTTCAATTCAAGTATCAGATATTTCAACAATGTATTCCATTTCCATTTCGATGAATGATTTGAATTTTCTGCAAACGGGCAATCATTCATTTATTCTAGAATGAATTTGACAGGGCGTTTCATTTCCCCACGTACATGCTGGGTAATAGTTACAGTTATGGATAATCTTTAAACGGAATGAGCTGAAAGTATGATCGATTTACGTATAGTTCATTGAAATACATCGTATAATGTGATAGGAAGTGTCTCGTATCATAAGAATATTTAAGCAGATCTCGTATAATAAATGAATTAACTGTATAATGCTACAATAATTTTATCGCAAAGTGTGGATATTTAAATGCATTTATAATGCGGTTGTAATTTTCTCGTATGTGAAGGGAACTAAAAGACATAACTGTAACTATCCAAAATGCAATTCTTTCTAGTATAACCATGCATATGTGAATACAATTTTTAAATATTTAAATTAGTTAAAAGAATGAAATTTTGCATATATGCATTTCATTAAAATTCAAGTTAAATTTAAATTTAAATTACTTAACCGATTCATATTTGTGTAGCATTTTTAGCAAGAATGTAGTAATGGAAATAATGTAACATTTCAAAGTTTTTAATATTGAAAAAAATGGATGTTTGAATTTTAAGATGTCGTATAAATCCGTTTCTGGAGCTGTATATATTACTGGAATATATGAAACTTTTGAGATAAAATGCCAACAGAGATAAAACGATGATAAAAAAAGTGTTGGAAGTTTATTATTAACTGGATGAGGTAATTTGGTTGCATAATATTTAGAATTTTTGTTAAGATGTTTGAAATTACGCTTCCATCAAAAGTACATTAAGATCTGCCGAATCTTGAAGGCCATGACTTTTATAATCTTTACTGTGTTTCTTAAGATGAGTCATATCATTGATTCTCCGACCCGTCCGAAGGCACAAGGATAAAGGAAACTGAATGATAGAACTGCCGCAACAGCAACACTGGCGGGAATTGTGGTTGAATCCGAAGTCCGGCCACGGTACAACCCTTCCCGAAGGAAGTACGTCCCGTCATCTATGGGAAGAGCAAGATCTCCCACCTTTTTTTGTAATCACCAGGGTGGCGAGATCCAACCACCATATCGGAAGCATCTCACCCCCTGAGTTTCCTTTCGGAAGGTATAAATCTTTCTAGTTTCCTCCATGGTGATGGAAACATAGCGATCACTGAAGATCTTACAGAGCACGGTCATTGAAAACAATATAGTGAGTGACGCAAA
Organism: Argiope bruennichi; assembly: GCF_947563725.1. Taxonomy (NCBI): domain Eukaryota; kingdom Metazoa; phylum Arthropoda; class Arachnida; order Araneae; family Araneidae; genus Argiope; species Argiope bruennichi. Next base: position 122,359,104 of record NC_079154.1, on the reverse strand, counting down.
TGATCACGATGAGGTTATTAAAAACTTCATAAGAAAAGATGCCAGCAGCATTTGATTAAACTCGGAGCGATGGTTTAAAAAACTTTTTTATAGATGTAGTGTTCCAGTCTTTAAAAAAATGTAAAGGTATGCTTTAAAAATATTTCTGTATTAAAGAGGATAGAAAGGATTTGATGGTTTAGGATATAATTTAAAGTCCATGAAGTGAATAAGAATGATTCACTCATAATTGTTATTCGCTTATTTTTAACTTGATTTTAATGCTTTTCTTTAACGAATTTACTTTATGACTAAGATTTAAGCTCGATAGATGATACTTCATGAAATATCTTTATTATATATATAAAAGATCAGATATGAGGTTCAAATAAATGCATTTATATGGGTATTGTTAATAAAGCATGCAGTGAAATGAAATATGAAGAACAGGAATAATTCCAATTTAAGCAATAGAAATTGAAAACAATAAAGTATTTTTAAATATATTTTTATAATTTAAATTTAAGAAATGACTTAGCAGCAATTAATTTTCATGATTTTTCAGCTAATTAAATCATGTATTGTATAGTCTTTATTTTTATTTTTTATTTTATTTTTACTATGTCATTTTGAATTATTTATTGATAACAAATGGAATAAGTCTTCACATATAATTTTAATTTTTCTATCTCTCTTTTTATAATTTGATATGAAAAAAAATCATCTAAAATTGGAAATCTTTTGCCTCTAATATGAGGCAGATGGTAATTTTACATGTAATTTGGAAATTTGAAATTTATTGTTTTTAAATACGATGAAAAGTTGCTTAAATTTAATAAATTTAAAAAGTTAATAAGTTTAAATGGGAGTTATTTTTATTTCTCATTTTCGTTATTAACCTATCGTGACAAATCAATTTGGTAATTTTAAAATAATACAAAGCTACCACCTGATAGATTTTAAATAGATTGCAGGCGGAATTTAAAGGTGACTGAGAATTTTAACTAAACTAAAAAAATGTCAAGACATTTCAGCTGTGGTTTTTCAGTCTTATTTGAATTAATGCATCAATACGTTTCTCGAAGGGAAGTTATGCATTTAAATGAAAGAAATAGAATTAGTTAAGAATTAAACAACAAAAGTCGGCTGCGCTGCTTGACTTCACATTTTGTTCCCTTTTTTTGAAAATGAAGTTTTATGATTAATAATAAAGAATTTTGTACAGAAACATACTTAACTAAATTCTCTAAACTTTCTCCTCCTTCTTTACTTTAACATTTCGAATATATTACCGTAAGGTATAGAAAAGAGAACGTCATAAAAACTATTATAATATCTCCTACATGCTAAAAGCCTCAAAAATAACACACGCAAAAACAGCAGATATGGGCACCTATTTTTAAAAAGAAAACAACATTTAAAACATATCGAACGACAGAAAAAAAAAGATACACCAATAAAAAATAGTTCTGCTATGCTGTTCTTTCAACCAGTTGCGTCCAGAGTTCATCGAATATCTATAAAACGCATCTAGGAAATACTTCCGGACGAGGATCGATACAAAGACAGGAAGATGCAAGCGCAAAATCCCGAGGTATAAATACATAACCAGCAGCGAAATATGCTCGCAAGAGGCAGAAAAGTATCTAAGTAACCGAAACGGTGCTCTGCGTATCGATTTTGAATTTAAAAAGGAGTGCTATATCGATATGTCCCGAGGTTACAGTTCGTGATAAACATTTTCACGAGTACTAAATTCTAGATTCTGCGCATTTTTTCGGAGGGTAGTGTAAGCAGTTTCTTGGATAGAAACTTTAACATGGTATATCGGTAAAATGTTTCTAAACTTGTCTAGAAACTTTCAATCAAACTTTTTGTGATATCCGATCTAAACACGAAATATCAAATAATATCGATATTGATTGGTTTAAAACTAAAAATATCATGTCTATTATTTTAGGATGCGCTTTAAAATTTGAGAAATAAATATGGATATTTGCTAAGAAACGATCATGCAGTTTATATTTAGTAGAAGATTCTCATATAAAAATAATAAACTTTTATATGAAGGTGATATGATAATTTGCAAGAAGTTCTGATTTAAAACTTCTCGTTTATTTTATTACCAAATGTTTAATTTTCCAGTGTTTCTAGATGTTTTTGGTCAACATATTTTAGTGAATGTATTCAGAAATGAAACAGGCATTTTCAATATATATATATAACTATATATATATATAAAAGTTTAATATACACTTAAAGATTTATAGAGAAAGCTATGAAATTCTGTACATTAAGTCTGCGCTTTAATATCCTCGTCACTTTTAGAAGAAACAACAGTTTGTGTACAGTCATTCTGTTCTACTCTGTCAGGAACAAATATCTCGAAATAGATAAAATCTTAAGATTTACTGTGGAAAGTATTCTCTTAACAAAGCTTTAATTTGTACAAATAGATTGTGCCAAAATTTCCGACAATATATTTCCAAAGGAAATATACATTCGGACTTCTTTACAAATTGTGATTCTCAAATATTCTAAAAAGTATGATTCTCAAAAAAATTTTAAAATCAAATAGTTAAATGTCTAAAATAGATGAGCACGTGTTAAAAACATTTTTAATATTTTCAAAAAATAAATACAAGTATGTAGAGTTTTTAAAAAATCAAAAAAATAATAAAAAAATAAAAAATAAAACGGAAAAAAAAGCTCTGAGGCAAAAAACGAAAAAATCCCCCATTGCGCTTTTTCAGCTACTCGTATCTGCAGTGCTTCTATTATGCATTAAATAAATCTAAAAATACTTTTAAAAAGATAATACAAACACTAAAAGATGTGAATGTAAAGTCTCAAATAATAAATAGTACTTATCTGGTGATAAAATATACTGAGCGGAAGCTACCAAAATAAATTAAAACAGTTTTCTGTAGAATCATTAACATAAAAAAGCAACAATGTATCGGTAAATTTTGAGATTATGGTTGGTAATAAATATGTTCTCGAGTACTAAATTTACATTTTATCTTTTTTGAATTTTTGTACAGTATGATAAAAGTTTTATAGATCATTACTTATCAATAAAATATTTTCAAACCGCATGTTAAATTTGAATATGAAACTTTCTATATTTCTTATAACTGTAAAAAATGTAATTGATTTTATTTTATTAACAATTTCTCGAAAACCATTGTACAAAAATGGCTCCAACTTTGGGAATAAACAATATTAGCACCCAAATTTAGAATATATACTTTTTTTTTCAGTAATTGGAACAAATTTCTGTAGAATCATTAATATAAAAAGCAACAATGTATCGATAAATTTTGAGATTTTGGTTGGTTATAAATATATATGCTCTCGAGTATTAAATTTACATTTCATCTTTTTTGAATTTTTGTGCAGTGTTACAAAAGTTTTATAGATCATTACTTATCAATAAAATATTTCAAACTGCATTTTAAATTTGAACATGAAACTTCTATATTTCTTAAAACTGTTTGTTTGTTTGTTTGTTTCTTATGGCACTTGCCACTGACAAGCCCGCTGTTACGAAGACAGCGATTTAAGCCTGAGGGGGACGTCTCTTATTTTTTATAGCAGCGCCAACTAGGGCCAAGAGTACGACTTGCCACTCACGCATCATTCATTCGCTTGCACAACCCCTTTTTACAGGAGGGCACATTCACAAATCTCACAGATAGAACAACAGAAGAACAACCATGCCCAAACCGGGACTCGAACTCGGGACGCCCAGATCATGGGGAAGACGCGCTACCCCTATGCCAGGACGCCGGCTCTTAAAACTGTAAAAAATGTAATTGATTTTATTCTATTAAACATTTCTCGAAAACCAGTGAACAAAAATGGCTCCAACTTTGGGAATAAACAATATTAACACTCAAATTTATAATATGTACCTTTTTTTCAGTAATTGGATTAAAATATATTTATTCACCCGGTTTTTTTTTGTCAATGCATTGTACTGTTTGGTCACTTTTTCTGGTCACCCGGTATATAGTCACTCTCAAGAAAATACTATCTCTCTTTTTTCAAATATAAATCTGTTCATATTGCTAATATCTAATATAAAATAAGCTTATATGCGTGAAAACTATATTTAATGTATCTACGATGTTATTAATGTCACATATCTTATGAATTTTTCTGAAATACAAAAATAAATTTTATATTTTCTTAAATATAAAAAAATATAATTGGAAACATAGACTTATATATTATGCCTTCCTACTGATTAATTATTTATAAAGTTTTTTTTTCCTCTTTTGAAAGAATAGTATGTCTCTTTTTGATAACCAGTGAAAGAAAACAAGACGAATTTTGAAATTTATGTCTTTTTGAAGAATAACCTAATATATAAGAAAGCATTGGTAGAGGAGTTTAAGTTTTATTTCGTGTAGATTTTGTCCAAAATCTTATATCAAAATAATGTTGTGACACATAATACAATATTAAAATTTTAATTCGCAAACATGCATCGCCTTATTATTCTCCCTCATCAAACACACTCCTCAAATAACATCTTCTTTTATACACACTCAAACGGTCTAATTTCGTTCATTAACTCAAGACGGCAGTGCAAGTTTCTCAGCAAATGAATGAATAACTAGATCTTGCAACAATCTTCTCGCTTGTATCTCTCACCTCTCTTAGCAGGGAATAAACAACATTCCTACAACGCATCTCATTTAACGGTCTCCGGAGCTTCACGTTCAACATCTGAAAGACAAACATGACAAGGAATAGGTGAATGCAAATCGGAGTGTTCGCTATGGAGGTTATTTAAGACATCAGGTTTATGCCGCTGACATTTGTCTGATTGAAATGAGGAACTGGTTTCGAATCAAAAGGTTACAACAATGGGTTTGTTGAACAGGTTGCATAATGGATGTGTTCAAAAGCTACTCAGGCTTGGATTTTGAAGGTTTCAAATAGTAGCTTGTGTCAATCTTTGGTTATTTATGCTCATCTAATATTCGAAGTTGAACTTTACCATGCTTGTTTAAATTTTAATGAACCAATCATATAGAATGACAGTCGAGATATGTTAAATTTTTCATGTTTTGATACGGCGTGGATGCTAGGTCTCATTATCACGAAACGTTAGAACAAAGCATGAGAATTCATGTATATATCATAAATATTACTCCAGGAAATTGATCTTGAACTATTGTGGAAAATAAACATTTCAAAATATGCTTACTTATGAATAAAATAGTGTGCTCCTCTTGTTGTGTTTGCTTTTATATAATTGATCCTTTAAATTATTTAGGAAATTGGAACTTCTCAACATTTAAAATGGCATTGAGTATTGCTATTAGTAGGAAGTATTTCAAGAAAACAAATCTTAATTTTATGAACTCCAAATTTTCAGAAATTATTTAAAATTTGAAATCCGAAATTTCTTTCCTTTTGAATTTCTTCATGGTGAATGGTGATCATGAATTTCTTTATGGTGAAAATATCACTTCTTTTATCAATATATTGTATGCTAATAGCTCAGGAGGATCTCAAAACAGAAAACAAAAATTGATAATAGTATCTTTTCCATCACAAATTTAAAAAAAACTGATTTCATCTCCAGACATATTTTTTTTATAAATGTCGAACATTTTATATCTCATTTTTTAGGAATTAATCACATTTTCAGCTCAAATTGTATTATTTTGCTGTTTTTTCTCATGAAAAGCTATTTTAACGTTCATGCTTATTAGCCATTTGTTTAAAAATTATTTTTTGAGTGTAAATATATTCTAAAGTCCATTCTTGCTAAAAATTAGTATAGAAATTTATTATTTCTAATCTGTTTAGACAAAACGTATCACAAATTAAATTGTATAAACATTTACATGCGTATTTGCTCAGAATTTCGTTACTAAAATTAACCTTATTACTGTAAAATTATCTCTTCATTGATTTTCTTCCAATAAATAGTTATTAATAGTATCCCTAACTTAAATCGCAAATAACTAATTTCATTTTGTTACTCAGACGGTATTTCAAGGTTCTCAAAGGTAAAAGAATGGTTAATTAGATTTTGTAAAAAAAAAAGCTATTCACCTGTCTCTCTCAATTTAGTTAACAGCAGATATTCATATCAATTATTTCTATTCATATCAGTTCATTGTTTCCAAAAGTTTAAGTTCAGCATTTGAAAGACAAAAATGACAAGAAATGAAAAGTATAAAAAAATTGGAATATTCGTTATGCAGGTTATTTATAATATACAGTTTCGGCCAGAGAAATTTGATTGTAATGGGAAGATAGTATCGAAATGAAAAATTGCAATAGATTTCTGCAATTGTTCAAATTCTGATTTGACATGTTAATCAAATCAAACAAATTTAAGCAAATGTTTGTTTAAATTGTTTGCAAATGTTTACGTTTATACTAAAAATACATAATATTACGGAGTCCCTATGAACATACAAATATATTTCCCACAAAAATACTTTTCAACCCAATTCCATAATGCAAGCTAATAGTCATATCATAAGGATGAAATGTAACATTTTGAATTTGACAAATAATTTGAAATTACGGCATAAATGTTTTTCAAATATTCAGAATTTGAAGATAATTTGTAATCGAGATATTTTTTTTTTGTTGTTATTATTACCTGCTTCTCTTGCTAAAACCAAAACTGATAGGAAATTTCATAATAGTTAAAAGCCTTTTACTTTTTTAAAGGCAAATATGATATATTTTATGGACGAGCATGATTTTGAACTTTTTATATTATAAATGAATATTCAAAGAGTTTTTAATTTATTGAAATGAAATTGTATTTGATTGCTACCGAATGTGATAGAATTTGGCATTGAAATCAATGAAGGATTATTTATGTCAAATTAAAGGGGCAAGCAATGAGAGGACCAATTGAATGGCAAGTGGCAAAGAATGATAATTTAAAATTGATTTGATACTCCAATTGTATTTTTGAGACAATAAATTTTAAATTTATTAAATATTTATATACATTTGTCATCTGTCAGTATAGGAGTTTTGAAAATAAAAAAGACACATTTTTCAATTGTATTCCTATCATCTTTTGCTACTAGCGATTTTTTTTATTTCTTATTTTTAATATATATATATATATATATTAAAAATAAGAAATAAAAAAAGTCGAATAAAATAATATATATATATATATATATATATATATATATATATATATATATATATATATATATATATATATATATATATATATATATATATATATATATATATATATATATATATCCCAATAAATTCTCAAAACCACAAGGGACTTGCTAAATATTCTTGCCGAAGGCATTTCACAGTAAACAATTTGGTTCTCATGCACTTTAAATTTGTTACTGTCAAATAGTTTCTCACTTGTGCGTTCAGGTTTAGTGATTGTTAAATTCGTGTTTCAATGAACTAGAATTTTGTGCATTATAAACCCGTTCTAGTCAAATAGTTTTTCAATAGTATTTACAGAATTTATGCTCATTATAGACTGCTATTTGTGCAGGATTTTGCATTATATTCGTCAACTGAAATCGATTCAAAATTCAGATCTATTTCATAAATAATTTTCATGCAGTTCAACTTTATGAGTAATACATCTAAATTAAAATAAACTAATTTCTTTATATTTAAGCAAAAATCTTTTCATTTTTAGATTTTTGTGCCAATTATTTTATTTATTTATTTATTGATTCAGACACACAAGAAACTGCATTAAATTTAAGATGGAACTGGTATATTTTTAAATCAAATCAATGCTTTTAATATTTAATATTATAAGAAAAATCACACACACACATATCGAATACTAAAGAAAACTTTCGTTTGTTTTAAAATATGCAATGGAAACTTTAAAATATCTTTTATCCGTTCTTAAATTTTGGCCTTTATGAAATTCTTTTCAAAAATATCTTATTATTTTTCTATTTATCTTTCTTTAAATGGCAAAAAAACATATTTATAAGATACAACTCAGATTGTTTTATGTTATTATTTAATTTTCACATAATTATTAACGACATTATCTTTAGTACACAGTTATCAAAAACGAGTTATTTTTCTGAAATAAATGACAAAGAATTATTATTGTTCTAATAGTTGGTTAGATTAAACCATTGATAATTGCTTATTAGTCTTTACAAGCGTTCATAATAAATTATATTTTACAGAACGAATTTACAGAAATGACTCATCAAAAATTAAAAATTTACTTTGCAATGATGAGACATTATTTCGCAATAATGAGCTGAAATTAATTGGTGAAATTATTCAAATAAGCCAGGTAATCAAGCATCTGAAAAGGATACTATTTCGAAGATAAACGATTTTGAAAACACTTTTTGGTCTTGGATTCCAAGAATTCATTGCATCTCATGGTTGGATTACTAGAATAAAGAAGAAGCATAATTTGTCTTGGAAGCTGTTCGTGGAAAGGCGGAAGACATCAATTCTTCTGCCGCTCAAAAGCGGAGAGAGATAAATTGTTTTCTTCTATAAATAATTACGAAGCAAGACATGTTTAAGTCTCGTGGAATTCTGGATATTCTGCAAGTAAAGGTTTCTCTATTTTCAGTGTACTGAATGTTCTGAAATATTAAGTATTATTAATAAATCGGAGAAATGATAAAATAAGAACATTCTGTTAAAAAGTAGACTACTAAAACTGGGCATTACCATTTTTCAATAACACAGTCGAAAAATTTTAATATCAACTCTCAAGTAATTGACTGCACTTTCAATCAACCTAGATAGATGAATATGCTATATTTGTCAAAAATAACATAGTATATTGATATTATATTAGCAAAACAATAACCCAATATATAGATAAATTGAGATAATTTTAATAAATCACAAATTAAAGTGAAATATTGAAACATCATTTATCATTATACATAATAATAAGTTTCTTTCAATTTTAAAAAACATTTAGCTCAACTCGTTTGCTGAATATATCAAATTTAATAAATTTTTAAAAAATGTTTTCTTAATTAAAATAGCTGCGAAATAATATTTATCATCAATAAAATAGAAACATTCATTTAATTTTTATTATGGATAAATATTTCATTTGAAAGAATTTCTACTAGAATTCAAATTATTTAAAAAGCAATCTCCATTAAAAGTACAGCAATTAATGATAAATAATGTAAATTAAATGTTAACGGTCTAAAAAAAATAAGTAAAATATTTTACTCCATCACTTTATTTTATTAAATATTTAGGAAATTTCCCAACATATATTAATTGAAGATTGAAACGCAAACAGGAGTTGTTTAACAGTGTCAGATTATTAGCCTGAAGATAATAATTCGAAGCGACATCATTAAATTTATTTGAAGGAGTGAATTATTTATGAAAATTCTATCACCAGATTTATGGCGACATATTCAGCCCATATACAGCTTACGACCTAGCACTGAGATAGTATTTAATTTAAACCAAAATTGCAGTTTTGACATTATTTAAAATCATATTTTCACATGAAATGTAGTAATTAAAATCCTCATTTTTAAACCTGTTTATAAGAAAACTTATTTAAATTAAATTAATTGTAATATATTATCGCCAGTTTTGTGCCGTTTTATGCTTTTAAATATATAAATGCATATGGCTGATCACAGTTAAAGTAACAAGAATCTACTTTGTGAGTATTTCACATATTAAAAATTAAAATATATAATTGTTTAAATGAAACTGTAAGTAGGAAAAGAGTGTCAATGTAAAATTATATAATCTAAATTAAAATTCAAAGTGTTATTATAATTCTGAATGACCATTGAAAAATAATGGAAATTGTATTCCCTTTAACGAGTTTTGTTTAGAATATTGAAATATCTACTAAAAATGTATACGAAACACAGAATCCATTTATCTTTATGTCTCGAGATAAAAAAAAAAATAATAATGTGAACTAAATTTCACATAAAGAAAAAAAAACATCGTTGTTAAAGAAGTATTGGTATTCTACATTTCTCGTGAAATAGAGATGGGAAAACGAAATTTTCCATCATGGGAAAAATACTCAATTTATCATCTTTTTTTCGGAAGTAATTTCATTTTCTGAGAAAGACGCTACTCATAAAAGAACGCAAATGGAATTTTCCAAGAAATGAATTTAAATGCACAATATAACATCCTCTTCCATGCGAACATTTCCGTTGCCATTCATCAAACTTTAATCTAAAACTCTCCACAGTTTCTTACGTTATGAAATACGTCGTTTCATAAAATAATCAGAAAGGAATAACAGCACAATAACACGGGCCATCTTTGGAGTAGATTATTATTTTTTTTTTACAGAGAGTCCCAAATACGATGTCAAATTCATATCTTTTTCATCGAAAGAGACAACAAAAGGAAGAAAGAGTAACTTTATAAGTATGAAGGAAGATGCGACAGCTCAGAAAGGAAAGAAAAAGCATCCCATGGGTGTTTGACAAATCGAACTGTCAGAGTTGATGCATGGCTGGCGTACATGGCATGCGGCACCATTAATATCGTCTAAACACGCCATGTTACACTATATCCTTCACCTTTGAAAAATCATTCTCACTTGAGTTAGTGATTTTCTGCAGTGCCTCGCGTATGGTTCAAATTACTTCCAGGCTTTTTGCTAGATGGAGATTCAGAATTTTGTAAACGTTTACTTTGAAGCATATTATTTCTCGAAGCCTAAATCGTTGGTTAGGCCAAGGAAACCTTAAAAGACTAAAACCTTTATGCACGCAATTTCTTTTTCTTTCGTCTTATTTTTTTATTTATATAAATGAATACACAAAATGCAAACATTATATTTGATAAACAAAAACCGATCAAAAATTTTATGACTCTCTATATAGTTTGAATTACTTAAATCTTAATCATCCTAGAAGGTTCTTACTCAACCTATATGTTCTTACTTATCTGCGTGATATCCACGCCGTTATTCTGTCACCGCCTCGACAAGGTCCAAACGTTTATTCGATAATAAAAAGGGGACATTACCTTTTTTAGATAACATGCGAGAGATTTTTGGGACGGTTCTTAATCATCGTACATTATTCTTACCCATTTACGTGATGATTGAGTCTCAGGTTCACTATTAATAAGTTGCTAATTTAATATTCTATTTGTTCAAATAATCGAGTTGTTTATCGCTGGTGCAATTTAAGTGCAGGAGGAAATTGTGCTTATACTTATGAGGTACGGAAAACTTGATATTAGCATCGGAGCAGGTAAAACATTATTCTTTAATTAAGATACATTTGAACATTGCTCGTTTCCTATCACTATCACTGCAATGTTAAGATATATTAAAATTATGTTTAGACAATAATTTTTAGAGTAACGAAATGAAATAATTAATTTCATTTAAGAAAATAAATAATCAATCTGTTCTTTTAATGAAACCTAAGATATGTACTACTTAGATGTAGCTTATATAAGATGCATAAGATATGTAATACTTAGATGTTCAATTATCCATATAGTATTGTCTGTATGGATAATTGAAAAAATTTGTCATTTCCTCTGGAATATCCGTTTTCCTAGAAGAGATGCAGAGCTTCTTCATTAAAACAAATTTCATTCCATATCTTTGTGAATTTACAGATAATATATAATTTACTTGTAAATGGATTACATCGTTAAAGAAATTTATTAGATAGCATTTACAATGGTAGCTTTCTACTTAGTTGACAGGTATCTGCCTAAGGCCAATTTATCACTTGACTAATGGAGATCATTATTAAAAATTTGATATCAGTCCAATTGCCAACTATATTTATTAAAAAATACAAATTCTATGACTCGTAAAGTGTAATATGTGCTAGTACTAGTATTATTACTAAGTACTCGTATAACTAGTATTACTGAAATGTAGTATGTACTAGTATTAGTATTAGACAATGGTTTAGGTTCTTACTGTTTTATTGCGATCAGTTTATCGTTACAGTACTTAATCGTACAATTAAATGTCATTCAGTTATGAATATCATAGTTATAACTCTGATTTATTTAAAATTATGTAGAATTGTGAAACTAAATTTAATAACAAAACGAAATAATAATTAGCATTGTCCAAGATCGTGAAGTGCCTAAATCCGCCCTATTTACGGAATTTATTGCAACTCTTTATTATAACTAACTAACTAAAAATAAATGAAAATCGTATAAATTTAAGAAAGCTTTAATATTTTTGTTAAAATACAACTATTAGTCGGAAAGATTCAACTACTTTTATTTTTAGGGAAGTTTGAGGAAGGAAATGTTGGATCAAGTGAATCATCTCAATTGGAAATTAACCCTCTAGTTTCGAAACGAAATTTTGATCATATTAAATTTAATCAAACACTCATTAAATTTAATCCTTATTTAAAGAATTATTGCAACTATGTTTATTAAACCCATTAGAAAACTATAAATTAAAATTACCCAAATTTAAAAACGTTTTCATATTTTTGTTAAAATTCAACTATTAATTGGAAAAAATCAAATACCTTTATTTTTAGCCCTTGATAAGTTTGTTGGTCCAAAATGTTGGACCAAGTGAATCATCTCAGTTAGAAATTAGCTCTCAAGTTTCGAAACGGAATTTTTATATTATTAAATTTAACCAAAAACACGTTAAATTCTCTGGTAATTTTTACTCTTACCTGATGTTTTTTTAAATCTCTGATCATATGAATTTCTCATGAATATTTTCACCTTTTTTAGCATTAAATCATTTGTTAATTTTAAGTCCCGAAATCCTATAACAAATACATGATATGTGGAATTCAGTCAAAGAATCCCATAAAACATACAGCATTGCTTCAAGGGCAAAGCGTGTGAAAACACTAAAATACACTTAACGAGAAATGGTAAATTACATTAAGGAATTAATCAGAGCGTGCAAAAGAAGCCATAACTATACAAACAAGCTTATGTGTAACTCCATGGTAAGTTCTAACTACCAGCAGAGATACAGCTTCACTTCATACATTGATCCAATTGCAAGCGTCTAGACATCCAGGAGTATTTACTACACCATTTGGAACTCCGATTCCAAGTTGAATTCACTAACATAGTACGTCGTTAGCAATTTAGACACATACTAAAACACTGTACATCATTCTCCAGGCATCAATGGGGTTAACTATCAAAGTTTTGGAATTCACGTGGAAATTCCACTCCGGGGTTCGCATAATATAAACTTCCAAACAAGCCGGGATTAGATTGCATTGTGAGGTCGCGCAGTATTCCGTAGGGTATCTTATCATTGTGTTCTAGCTTTAAGCTCTTAGTAAGTTAATCATTAAGAAATTTTTAAATGTATTAAATATTGTGGGACCTTCTCCGTGTAAGGCTCAACTTGAAGTGCATAGTGACATTTTGCATTAATTTTTGTTTCCATAATTAATAATAAATAATAAGTTATTAATTATAGTTTAATAATTTCTATTTTACAGAAACAAAATTTTAAAGAATAATTAATTAATATTCAATAATATTAAATTTAATATTATTAGTTAAGAAATTAATAATAGTATAAATAATATTATTAATTAAGAAATTAGTAATATTATTAATAATATTATTGATTAATTTAAATTCTACATTTTTAATAATATTAAATTTAATATATAGCACACTATTTTTGTTACTCCATAGCAGCTATTTACTTCCATATAAATAAGAATACTGGATGAATGTTTAAAAAAATACATTTTAAGTTAAAGACTTCAATGAATTACTTTAATCTTAGTTTTTAAGTTATTAATTTAATTTAAGTCTTAATTTAAGCTTAGATTAAATTAATAACTTTTGAATTAATATTTAAAAGAAAAAATATTCCTAATTCCAATCAAATATATCGTGATCGAAAAATGTTACTCAATTAATTACATATTTGAATGTTTGAATTAATTCCAAAGGATAAAGATAAGCGTAATAGAGATATGAACCATTTCTGCAGTGCAAAGTTAAAACTATTGCACTTTCTTATTTAAATAATTAAGATTAATTAATTTGGGAAGACAAGTTCAGTAAATTTATCAGCACATAAAACTGGAGATATTAAATAATAAAAAAAATAATTAATATATTAAGATTAAACAAATGTCTTTATGTTTTAAAGTAACCAACCAAATACAATTTTAATCAATGTAGTTAAGAAACTAAATTTCTGTTATTTAATTTTTTAATTAATTTCTTTTGCAAATAATGAAGATGATTTCATTTCATTTAAAAAGATTATTTATAATCATTTATTACAGAATAAGAAATTCTTTATGTATATTTTATCTTTTATAAGAAATTCTTTATGAATATTTTATCTTCCATAAACATAAACTTTAAATACCTTATTAAGATTTATCTCATTAAATTTCTTATAACTGTATGTAAAAAAATTGAGAGTTTATTTAAATACTTAATAAGATTAAATTTATATAAATTATGCTACTTTTCTAATTATCAGTGATTACATGTGTACTGTTTTAGAGTTTAAAGCGAAAATTAATATAACACATGGGCTTCTGAAGCTTAAATATAAAGGTCAGTCTAAAGCTGAAATTTTGAAATTAAAAAAGTAATAATCAGTACAAAACTATCAAGTTTTTATTTCATTTTAATTTTATATGCGCTACTATCTAAATTTTTTTCCTTCGAAAATATTGTTTAAGTGATAGAGAGAAAGGCAAGAAGTATAGATTTTTTTCTACTCTAGCATGAACATAAAGGTACTCTACAGTTATTAAAATTCTTAAAATATGCTCGCATTAATTTAGTAGATTGTTTATTCTTTTTTAGAATAATATTTCAGATCATATTTAAATAATTGTCCTAGATTATTAAAATCCATACATACCGAGACATAATCATTTATTTGGAATTCTGGCCTTAGCTTTCTGTTAAGTGTGGATATTACACATGCTATAATTAGGTGCGATTAGCTCTCATATATCGCATGTTTTCCTACTTAAATGTAACTTTTTTATCTCTTGATTTGTTTTGCTAGATGCCTAAAATATATTTATTTTTACATATTGTTTTTCTTCCACAATATTATTATAGATCTTTTGCAAATTGATTTACTATTAATATTGTACTTTTTAGGAACCAACGCGAAACGAGACAATATAATTAAGGCATTAATTAGGCAGATTTTAGGCAATCAATTAAAATTTCCAAAGAAAAATCCGTTCGAAACGTTAAATAAATTTTTAACAAACTATCGTAATTAAAAAAATATATATATTTATTACTTGGAAGTTTAAAAAATATATTGTGTTTTTAGGCACTTCAATATAAAAAAATAGGAATTGAGATCTCTGGTTTTTCAAGATTGAAATCAAAACTATGCTTATCTTCATACATCAAATGCTTTGGAAGACTGATCAATTGGCGGGAAACTGTAGCAAGTAGCAAGCACATTTCAAGAACGGAGGCAAAATAATACAAAACTATTTACTCACATCGGATGGAAATAAATGAGGCTAATGTTTTTAATATACTTTATTCAAATAATTTTATTCATGAATTGCTCACCAATTTCTTCTTTTGGAACAATGAATAAAAATTGTATTTAGTTTTGAATATAAATTGTAAATACAGGTGTACATATTGAATTATCATTTAATTGAAGCAAGAGATTATGCATTTAAATTTATAACATGCAAAAACAATACTCATGTAAAACAATTTATATATTCATATAATATATAGAAGGCTATGTAACAGAATTTCATACAAAACAGGTCTAAGTAATTTTGAAAATAAAATACAAATATATCTCAAATGGAATTTAATATTAATTTAAACTATTTTAAAATCATGAAAAAAAGCGTATATATATATATATATATATATATATATATATATATATATATAATCGCTAAATAATTATTATATATATAATATAATAATATATAATATTATTATATATAATAATTATATATATATATAATATAATTGTCAAATCGCCAAATATATATATATATTTGGCGATTTGACAATTAATAAAATTATTGTCATTAATATGTTCAAGTTAATATACAAATGTTTTATTTTTATTTTTAAAACAACTTTTTAATCAGTAAAGTTATTTTTTAATAGTTCTTGGATTATAATATTCGACATCATTATTGGTTCATTGAATTAGACTGTCCTGCTGTCTCCAACTAATTATTATATGTATAATGACAAATATTCATTATTAATGATTGAAAATAAAATATGTAACTCCAGTTGTGAGAAGAAAGAGACAAATCTTATCTTTATATGACTTAGGAGATGGTTAAGTAGAAATAAGTAAAGTATAAGTAAACTAAAATTGGTTCAATAATCAACAATTATAAGATAATATTGCTTGTAATTCTTTTATTTTTTGTTTATAAAATTCCAGTTAGATATTCATCCTAAGTTAAAAGAACGAAATAGTATTTTATTTATTTATCCCGACAGGCGTTCTAACAGACATAAATAGATTTGTTATGACATTTCTGAAAGACAGCACAATCTTGTAGAAGAAGTAATAGACACCACGGTCCAATGAATTGGTTATCTCCAGGAAATGAGTTCTATGATATACTTCCTTTCTAGCTACATCTAGTTGCTATAGCAATTCATCACGGCGACAACAAGAAATAGTATATTCTTCAGATATAAATGGAAGAAATGCTTACGTGATCATATAATCTTTATCTTCTCATTAAGTTCGTAAAACGAAATTTCCTCAAGTGTGAAATTTTCTATCAACAAGGTTTCATTTCAGTAAGAAGAATAAAGGAGCTCGATTTTTGAAGAATAACGAGTTTTTTTTAAAGCAATATTCTTTTCCGTGCTAAAAGGAAATCTTTGTCTATTAGAAGAATGGTTTAAATCTGTATAAAATAAATCTAAACAAGTGCAGTTGAATATTTGATTATAGAAACTACTGAATTAAGAAATGCGATTTTGATGCATATGTCTTTAGATTTCGCACAACAATGCACATAACTAAACGTTTTTCTGTGGATATGTTAAGACGAACTTATTTTCAATTAATTCAACATTGTCATTAAAAACTTGGTTAGTATGGTGGGAAAGTTTAGTTTTGAAGCAACTTGAGACTAAATTTGATTTCCATCAAATGCATCCATCCAATGTCCAACTTGTAGATACTAGGCGGAATATGTGAAATGTAAGTAAACCGTTCATTTCTTGAATTCCTAGACATTTTCAGCATTCTTTTAGATCAATTATTTGCAATAAAGATGTCTGAAAAGTGAATGAATACGTGATGTATTTTAGATATTTTTTTTAAGTGATATTGAATTTTTGTATAATCAATTATTAATTTAAAAATTATATAATTTTTCGAAAAATTGCTATCCTAGTTGATTACAAAAATAATTTTAATAACTTCAAATTCAGCAAAAATACTATTCTTTTAGAAATTTTTAAAAAAATATATTATATTTTATTCAAAACTATCAACATCTGATATCAATCCACAATATCACAATGATATTATTTATATCATATGTTTTATATGATATAAATCGTTATCGTTGTATATATCTATATCCTTATCGTATCTATACCATTGTTCAATTCATGTTTTTAGTCATAAGTATACTCAAAATTTGAAATGACGTCTTTTAGTAAAAATTTCACATTTAATAATTGAATTTTAAATATGATATTTAATGCTGGAATCAAAAAATGTTTACGCAATGTATTTATGATGCATATGCGTAGTACACATATAGAAATGATTTACACCGTTGTGATCTTATTCATATACAGCCAATAGCAGATGTTGCACATTATCTTCATCTTTATATATCCGAAACTTTTTCAACTTTCCCTCTCTGATATGAATCGATATTTGTAAAAGAAACTATAACTTTTCTACAATACAAATACGCTTCATCATAAAAGCATAAGAATAGTGTATGTGTATTCTTTTTAGCCTTTGATCGAAATGATCAGAAGTATCATATATAGATGAGATCAGGTTGGATTGGATTATCCATGAAATGATATTAACTTTAAGATTTCTTCTGAAATCGCTCTTGTCGGATCATTCATTGTCGATAAATCTAACAGAAATCGGATTCTGTGAGCAATGCTTGAAATAACTCTTTTTGTCCAGAATAAAAAAAATTGTATTGGTTAACCATTAATTAGAAGCTTTTAAATATTTAACATATAGCAATTATAACCATACATGTTGCGCCACTTATTCAACATTATTATTTTACCTATCACATTTAAGCCCCGGGGAGCACCTCGAAATGAGGATGAGATGCTTCCGGCATGGTGATTGGATCTCGCCACCCTGGAGGGTACACATAAAGGTGGGGGATCTGACGCCTCCCATCGATGACGGGACGTACTTCCTTCGGGGAGGGTTGTGCCGTGGCCAGTGATGGCCCTTAGGACTCAACCACAGTTCCCACCAGTGTTGCTATTGCGGCGATCTGATCATTTAGCTTTACGGTTTAAATCCGTGTGCCTTCGTGGCGGGTCTGAAAGTCAGATGGTTGACTTACCTATCAAATTTACAGTTGGAAATAATTTAGCATAACGCTTCTGTGTTATTCAGATTAATTTATCTGTTTCTAAATATTTTGTTTAACCTCAATCGTTTCATTTTCTAAAGGTGGAATTTTGAAAATCAATTAATTTTCCATTAATTGTTACCGAGAATTTCTTGTATATACTTGATTATATTGCACTATTTTAATATTTCAGAAATTGGTTTTAGCTAATTAAATTATATTTTTCTTCCTCACCTTTGACGTCAATGCATTATTAACCTGGAAAAATAAATGAAATTAAAAATATATATATCTTGGAGGGGGTAATTTTAAATTATTCTATTGTTAATAGATTAATTTATATGTACATTTATAAAAGTTTTACAATTAAATTTGCATAAAAACATTTTCATTGAATTATTAATCTCATGAAATGTTGCTGTTAAAAATATTTGATTTCATTAAAATCATTGACTTTTAATTTCCATAAATCGTTCAACCCTAATGCTAAATCTATCATTAATCGGGTGTGTTTTATAATATCAGAGTTATTGTACAATTTCCTTGAAAATAATGTAGACTGAATGGCACTAAGCCAATCCTTAATATTACTATGAATCTTACATATGAAACATGCACAGCTTGTTTAAATTATTGCATTTAATGAAATTGTACTTTAATTTAATTTTAATCTTTTTGAAATTATAATCATTTGTTTAATGCTTTGATAACCAGGTTATACTTAACCAGGTTATACTTATCAGTTATTCATATATTTTTGTCGATTTATTTGATATTCAAATTTAGCCATTATTTCTTTTGAGCAAGCAGTCCTACCTTTTTATACTAATCAAAAAATTAATATAATTAAAAAAAGAACAATTTTTTAACGTCAGAAATTTATTGAAATATTTGAATTCTTGATTAAAGATCCAATTACTAAAACTGTGAAATTAAAGTAGTGAATAAAGCTATCATATATAACGATATATTTTATATATGTACTTATATAACTTATACTTATATAGACCAATAAACACTGAGGATCATCAACAGATATCAAAAACAAAATTGCAATGACATATGGTGCTGCAAAGCATATAGATGGAATGGAAATGACGAATAACACATGCAAGTTTCGATGTCAAGTTAGAAAATAAAAAAAGCAATGAAAACAATAATAAGAATTTTATATTATAAATTATTACTAGAGTTGTTAGTATTGGTAGTCGCTGACGTCATTGTACTGTCTACAACGATTTAAAAAGATTTGCGGCTATCAGGTATTCATATTATGCCTGAAAAACGATAACCGTCCGCGTTGTGCAATCCTCAATTCTGTTCCATGGGTATTGCATAAATAAGTGATTTAAGTTACCCCATAGGGAAAAAGTCATACGAAAAATCTGAAAATGGTTCTCGCTACAAAAGGAATAAAGAAGACAATCGATCAGCATATATTTTAATGAACTCAATACTTCTCTAATTTGAATTTGCTGAATAGTTCAAAAATATTAAATGTCGCACATGGAATAACCATGAATTTTATCTTTCCTAATGATGCTTCAGACAACCTTCAAAGGCTCTATTTAAAGGCAATTTTTTTTAAATGTTGAAAATTCTCCAGTGGCTAATAACCATTTTTGCCGTATTATATATTCCTGATACATTGGCATTTCATGACTTACTATTTTTTTAATATAGTATAGATATCTAAATATTTTTAGAAATTTCGTAAATTCTTTAAACAAGAAAACCTTTTCGGCAACTATTATTTTCTTTTAAAAATTTAACAGGTTTTTTTCCACTAAATGAAGCTTCAAAAATGGCAGCAATTATTTGAATTCTTCTAAGTCTTTTCCAACAAGTGAAAGCGTATTCTTCCCCTTTTAATTATTTTATAAAGTCACTAAAAATTGTTTATTTGCAGTATAGTACTAAGTAGAAAAACTGGAAATATTTATCACGCAAATACATAAAAACGTGTAATATATAAATAGAACAAAATTTCAACTATCGGCCAAGTTCAAAGTAGAATTGCATTTTGAATATAAATTTTGAGCAATTTTAGATTCTGAAGGCAAACAAACAAGTTCAACAAAAGCTAGCAAATGAATTTTCTAAAAATTAACTTTTTTTATTATTTAAATTATAATGTGTAATTAAAGGTTTGCTAATTGCCTTGTTATATTAAGCAATTAAACGTTTTTAAATTCTTACAATTAAAATGCAGATTATTATTAGCTCCTAAATTGCCGAATGAAATGCAAAAATTCTTTTTAATAATATATATAGATTACAAAACAATCGATTTAATTTTCAAAAATGGTTATGCAAGAGATTTTTCAACAATTATAATATAAACAGTTGTTTTATGTTAAAGAGAAAGTTTCTTTTAAAAAATTATAAATCGCTCTTTTTTTGGAGTGTTTTTCTTTATAGAATCATTAACTACGAAACGAGAATCTATTCCCTGGAGATTTTGGCTAATCTTTTGATGCTATTTTGGTTGATACACGTGATATTCTTTTCATTCTATCGACACCAAAGGAACATTTCCGTGGCTTCTTCATTTTCCCCTGATTACTTCTGGGTGATAATTTAATTTATAGTTAACTGCAAAAGACAATGACATCAATTTGTTTGGATTTTGAGAAGTTAGTGTCTGATTTATAAGTTATTTAAATTATTATAAATATAAAAACGAAATTTTATGAAAATAATGTAATTTGGAAATGGGAATTGCAAATTATAAGGCTTAGAGTTATATATTAAAAAGATAATATTATCAACCTCCAAGAATATTCCAAATATAAAATAATAATTAATAACTATAAATATACGAAATAAATCGGAATATATATTAAGAAATCATTATATTATTTGAAAAAAGACAGATTGAATGGTTTCTAATAAAAAAATGATATTTAAATATTGGTTCAATAATGGAAAATCTTTATTTTTTTGTAATAATTTCAAAATTATGACACTTATCATTGATATTCTTCATTATATATTCTGATATATTAATTTGAATAATTTCTGATATACTAACTTGCTAGTTGGTATATTTGTGTGTGAAATAATCAGAACCTCATTAACAATTTTCTGACAATCTATTAATTGTGTGATATATCCATTGTTTCCATTTGCAAAAGGGTATCTTTTGTAGAAAAGATGGTGGTTGTTGATATCCAAACAACAGTAGTTACAGCAACTTTCTGGTTTACTCTGCAAGTAAATATTGAAAATCTTGTATTGTATAACATTACCGAAATTTTCTGTAACAGCAAAGTGTAGAACATTTTTGATGAATCTACCGGAATTTTGGACTCATAATTATAATTAATACATTATCTACTGAAAATTCTAATTTAAATTTTCTGCATTCTTCTTTGTTAATATTTGCTTGCATAAATATATATATGTGTGTAGCTAATAATTGATATAAAAACGTAAGTCAAGAATGAAATTTTGTAAACGCGATGCAGTTACGTGGCCGTTGGGGACACTGAAAATAAGTCTCATTATGGCACAGACTCCAGTCTCGGGCATGCAACTGTGAAATATTATGCATCACTTAGCATGCCTACAAGAAAATCGGCGCCCCATGAGAAATTTGCCTGTTGAAAACACCTAAGAATGAGTTCTATTTCTCTATGTCTCTTGCTCTCTGTTCATATGTAAATATTCATAGATCACAAATTAGATGACAAAGACTAGTGATAATAGGGATACTGATGTGTTTGAAGGATTTTCCCTCCCTAAAAGCGTGAGGATTCGTATGAGTCATAGTCAATACAATGGGACATATGCGCTTATTCCGATAACAGTATATACGATTCCACAGAAAATGATACATACGAATTTTGTCAAGAAAAACATTTTTTCTAATGACCATAAAAGTGCAATCTGTTCATGAAAAATGTAATCTATTCTTTGTCATGCTTAGAAAATCTGCAACACATTTAGTTTCATGTTTTATATATCAAAACAATATCACCATAAAATAATGCAGATTTAATTGATAACTATTACTTTCAATTTAACCTATAGCATAATGTCACGAGCTTGAGAAGTTCTGGTTAAGGTGTAATTTCACCACTATATCAAATGTTCAAAAGTTCCTTTAAATATACTATTCAAAATATTTTTGATCTTTGCTAATGTATTCATTTAATGTATAAGAAACTGCAAAACTAAATTTCTCCTTTATTTAATATCTTATACAATATCTAAGAAGATAAATTTTCCATGAGGAGGTCTACCCCCGGGGGGGGGAGGCATCTCGAAATGAGGATGAGATGCTTCCGGCATGGTGGTTGGATCTCGCCACCCTGGAGAGTACACAAATAGGTGGGGGATCTGACTCCTCCCATCGATGACGGGACGTACTTCCTTCGGAGAGGGTTGTACCGTGGCCGGGATGGCCCTTAGGACTCAACCACAGTTCCCACCAGTGTTGCTGTTGAATTCAGTTGCAGTCAGTTTTATGGTTTAAATCCGTGTGCCTTCGTGGCGGGTCGGATTGTCAGATGGCTGACTTTCCATGAGGAGGTGTCATTTCATCTTGTCTAATCTTTATCTGTCTTGAACGAATTTTTTATTCTAGTGAATTTATGAATTTTCATATATTGACGTTTCTGCCTTTAGTCTCCGATGTAAATTTAATATGTTTCAGTATGCACTACGTTTAAAATTACTTGAAAACATTTTGAGTCGCATTTCAGACATGTGCTTACATCGTCAAATCATCATTCAGAATATGAACCCTCAGTAATGATAGGTTTGATTAAATATTACTCATTGTTTTTTATAGTTAATATATTCTTATTTAAAAATGGTATCCATGTGATAATATATATATTAATAAGCATAAAACATCATTAAAAATCATCATTTTACACTGCTTTATAATAAGATTATAAAAGTATTTAAATATGTTTTTCCAAAAATTAATATTTTCATTCCAGCTTCAAATCAGAAAATATCACGTTAATGTTTTCTTAGTTTAGTAAATGGTAAACTTTAATAATAATTGCAAATATGGTTATATTTATATTAAAAACAGCACTAAGCAAAAACTCATAATACTGAAGACATAACATGAAACCCACCCATTTTCCTGGAAGATCTTCAAGTGGTTAAAAATCATTAATAAAACACCACCGTACCATTAATCAGTTTACCCGCACGCGAAGTGCAGTTTATTTGCAAATAAACTCGAAACAGCGCACAAACAAATTCATTTCTGCTGCATGAGTTGCTTTCAAGACCCGCTGATCATTAATCAACATTCATTCTTTGTTGCCATTCACGGATATGAAAAAGAATATTCCGTGCAAAAGATCAAAGCTTTGTGCAGCTATTAATACTTTAAGAGAGGGGATATGATTTTTTTTCTCTCCTATGGTAATGCTTAACAATTGCCACAAACATGTGGCGTAGCATCCTATTTTCTTAAAATGAGCCTCTTAACGTTGTAGTTTTGATCGTAAATTCTGAATCTAATTTTCTTTTCGCTTCATAAAATTGCCTGCTTTTTATGCTTTAAAATAGTGCGGCAGATGTTGTTATGTTCCGGGCTGTTTTTTCACGCCAACTTTTTTCGCGGTAATTTAATTTTTTTTTTTTTTTTTTTTTTGTAATAAATTAGATGATGAGGAATATAGCATCATTTTTTGGAGAAATTTAAGGCCTTCGTGAGTTCGTTGTTCCTTATGAAAATTACAGAGTATCAGGGAACATAAATGACTTCTGAGCCCTTTTGTAGTAATATTTTTATTTCATTTGACCATGCCAAAAATGTCTCATTTATGTTCTAATAATATTTGAATTAAAATAAATAAATACTAGCGTGGAGTAGATTTTTCGTAGTTACTATAAAAGAATTATTTTAGAGACATAAGACATTCGTTCAAAAATTTCACTATTTCGATCTTTTTTAAAGTTTCACTTATCGAAGGTAAAATTAAGAATAGTAAATTTAAAAAAAAAAAAAAAGAAAGAAAGATTAAAAAATCATTTTAGTTTATTATTTAATTTTAATTGAGAATTTATAAGAATGGCGTAATTAATTACAGAAGGTAATAATTTAGCTCATTTTTCTTGCAATTTCTATTTGTTTTAGAATTTTGTTTTCTGTAAATTTCAACTATTTTAGTAAATATGTTGGAAAAACAGCTTAATATAATTTCAAATATTTTTAAAAATTGATTAGATATAATCAATCAGATTTTTAATCAATCCAATCAGATTTTCAGCTAATCGATTTAATTTCAAACTATTGGTAAAACTCTACTATCTAGCCAGACAGCAAATGCTTTTCAACTTACTTTTTAGTAATGTTTTCAATATGCCGGTCGAATTTTTAAGACATGCTTATAAAACTGATAAAAAAAAAGTCAAATAGCTATTGAAAACATGAAATAGTTAAAATAGGTGAGTGGAATTTCCTGGATTTTGGATTATCTATTTTAACCTTACTTTGCACAGTATTTTTCTTTTAATTTACATATTATTAACTTATGTAAATATGTATTACTAAATCTGAATTCAATTTGAATTAAAATAATTGATTAAAAAAAGGTATTAACGCTTGACAATAAATACATAAATATTTATTTCTTCAAATAGAAAATAAAAGGGTGAAAATATTAACCATTGTATTGCAATTTATTTTCAGACAGCACTTCTCAGACGAATAATTTAATTTTCCTTTTTCTAAAAAAGGAAGGATTGATATAGAAAGTTAAAGGTATATTTTTTTCATAAAATAAACATTTTCAGAGATAAAACTTCTTATAGAAAGCATCAACTCCCGATAATTTCTGCTGAGAGTAACTCATCTTTGCCAGTTTGAGCAAACAAGTTGATGACTAGCTGAATTCGTCATTTCTGTTTAAGGGGTTAATAGAGTTATTGATAGAGACATAAACGAATATAAAATATACTATTGGTGCAAACATAAACATAACAAACGTATGGTTAATTTTATCAAATGTTTTTAGTATACATATGCTTTTCTTCATGTGTTCTGAGGCATATTTTTGACTTTGTTATAATTAGAACGTGTCATGCATAATTAAGTCTGAATTTCGTTTTTTGTGTTACAGTTTTAGCCTTGCTGAAGCCTATGAACTCAATATGTATAAAATTTTATTTCCAACATTTAATTTTAAAAGAAAAAAGAAAAGAAAAATAGAAAAAAAAGAAAAGAAAAAAGAAGTTTGGGCGGGAGGGGGGAGGAAAGAAAATTCCTCTCATTTTCTTTCTCATCTTTCATCCTCTCTGCAAATATGATTTTTAAAAATTTTTCCTCTTTACGGGACGAATTTCAAAAGTCTACATTAAAAAAAGGGGGAAAAAGCAATTCAACATCGCTGTAGCTTTTTTCCATTTTATTTTCCCTTTGAAATGATATTGAACTCCAGCTTTGAGCTCTGACATTTTTTTTTCTTTTTTCTTTTTATGGAAATAGGTGTCATCTCATATCTTTTCGAAAAAGTAGCATTCAGGAATAAGGAAGATTTAAAAGCCATTCCCTCTACTCGTGAACTATTTCTTTTGCAAAATGTATAAGGGTGTATGTTCATCCTCCACCCCACCCCACCCTTTGTAGATATATGAAGGTCCCCAAGGGTGTTCTTGACATCGTGTATAACATGAATTATTTAAAACTTGGCTGCAGCAACAGCCATGACTGCGAACTTTTTTTTTTCTCCAACTGCAATGTAGGCATCCATTCATTGCATTTGATAATTTTTTTTTCTAATATTCTCTAATCTTGAATCGAAACATAGAGGGCATTTCCTCTTTCATATTTTCATTCATATTAATGTGATTTAATATAAATTTAATTTTTGTTTGAAAGACATTTTTGGTAATTTAAAAAGAGATTGCTGTTGTGTGGGCTAGTATTCCTAAATGATATTATAATATTTCTTTTAGCATGAAATCATTAATTCTCATGAGAAATGGAAAAAAATCAAGAAGAAATGGAATAAAAATCTATAAGAAAATAATAAATAATTTAACATAACAGGAGTTCGATAGTTTTATGCTTAGAAAGATATCCCATTTCGAAGAATATTTCCTCTAATTTTTCTTTATATCGGAATTTTTGTTGTATTTATGTATAAGAATAAAAAATATATAATATCATAACATAAAATTTTAAAACGGCTGGACTTTAATCAATAAAATTGATAATTTCCTAATTCAGCTTATGATTTTTCGTCTAATTATCTTCCACGAGTTTTAGAATGCCCCGGTTGCTATTATCGGTTCACGCACCGCTGTGACGTGACCGAACTACAGCCGATATATTTATGATTCCCATTAAATTCTTTTCTTTTTTTATGTATGAATATATCTTGAAAGACCCTATTATCTTTCTTCTGTCAGAAAGCTTTTTTTTACTGACTAGAGACCATCCATATCTTATCTTAAAGCCTATGTAAAATTTTACGTAAATTTGTAAAAAAAAAGCTTTCACGTTCTAAAATTTTTGCCTAAATACAAAAACAGTAAATAAGGGAAAAAATTCTTTGAAATATTTTTTTCAATTGATATTGCGACAGTTTGAATTTCATTAGAAGCGAAACTCCTTACTCTAAAAAATTTAGCATAAAAGTAAATTTAGTCTTTTTGGTCATTCTGTACAAAATATAGCTCTTTTTTAAGAACAGAATATTCAAAGTATAATTTTTTCTGTATTTGAATTTTAAATGGCATGCAGAATCGAACATTAACAGAATTTTTCCCCGTTCATCCTAATATCCTAATAATTAAACACACACACGCACACACGCACGCACGCACGCACACACACACACACACACGCACACGCACGTGTGTGTGTGCAAAAAAAAAACTTTGTGTGTGTGTGTGTTGTAAATTGAAAAATCAGTAAAAAGTATGATTAAATCCGTCAATCAGTCTGATGTTTTCGTTACTCGAAGCAAAAGAAACTATGGCATAACATAACACCTTCATCCTTCGCCCTAGCTTGAAATTATTACTGCCTAATAATTGATAATGAACCTTCAATGAGCAACAATTTTGACGACCCATTTGCAGCAGCCTATTGTTTTATCTTGGGGTGCTACGCCACATGCAATATTTTGTCAAATTTTCCTTACTGAAACAAGTTGGATATAGAATTATAATCAGCTGCACCATGTTCCCATACTTCAATATAATCCTGGATGAGAGGATAGAATACTGTAAATTCAATAGAATATTATGAATTTAAAGAATACTATAAAATCAATATAATACTAGAAATTCAAAGCGCAAGAAGCAATTTCCTTGATTGAAAAATGTTATTTAATTTGATAAACTGTATATATTCAAATTCATAGAGTATGTGAAGCAGTAATATAAAGGATTCTCAAACTGCCGTTGAAAATGTCATCGTACATGATTTGGGTGGGAATGAATTGGAAGTTTGTGAAGTAAATTTGCATGATGGTGTGGACTAAAATATTTGTTTCACTAGTTTTTAATGTCTTGTACCGGATGTTTTTATTTTAAATTAAATAAATAAATTAATTTCAAATTAAATAAATAAATCTTGCCGCTTGAAAAAAGCTTGAATTTGTCTTTAATTGATAGATCAGAAGAATATTACACTTCTTGAAATTAGGGAGGTTTATATATGTTTCATTTATTTATTTTGCTTTCCAATTTTGATTTGGAATACCAAATGAAAACGTTTGACCAATAAAGAATATCGTATGGTCGACATGAAAAAAAAGTATTCAAATTAGATGAAAATGAATTAATGAGTTGTTTTTGGTTTAAAGTGGCATCTCTGATACAGTAAAAATCACTCACACTTATATATTACCAGTATACGATATATTTTTCACAATTATTGATATCGCAGATAATATTTTTAAACATTAAGAATGTAATAACTAGTTTATCTTTGATTACTTTTTAGCTATGTACTGACTATAAATGAATAAATAACATAATATTTTAATCATTATGTTTAGCTTAAAAGTAATTACCCTATATGTAAAGCAAAATTCAGGTAAGATAGAATTTAGTTGTTTTCCATTGATGATTTAAATATTTTTGATTCCATTAATTGACATTTGATTTGTCTGATATAAAAAGCATACCTCCCGAATTTTCAACTGATTGCTTTCATTTATAATTACTTTTTTTCCAAAACTGTATTATAAATAATGAATATTTTACAAATTATATATTTTTACTGGTAATTCAAAAGTATGTTGACATTTAAAAATTTAATAATGCATGAAATAATGAAGGTAGAGACGTAAAACTTGACATAAAACACGTTTGATGGTATGAGGTTTTATTTAAACAATCCAAAATGCTACAGAATCGTATCATCCCTAGCCTGGCTCATAAACACATGCTGGGCGGTACCATTTTTATGCAGGAATGGCGCTCCTGTTAAGAATTCAGTTAACCCTGTGATCTTCCTGGGCGGAGCTAGCTGCCAATCATGTAAATATCACGTGGTCTCCCTGTTGATGTTAGCATATTTTTTTCCCAGTAGAAGTGAACTTGACTCCTTGAATACTAAGGGGAGTGTGATCCCGGCTTTCTCTCTCACCCGAGAAGTTTTATGTGTAGTTACCTAGGCCTACAACACTAGGGCGTATTCATGTGCCTTTTGTTGTTGATGTTATCAATAAACCCCATAAAAGACAACATGTGTCTTCAAATCATTTCACCCAGACCGCAATCTTCACTATCAAATAAATTATTGTGTAATCAAGAAATGCAATAATAATTTACAGCTACACCCCGTATTGCAACACGTATGAACGATGTCTCTCGCACATCGTTTGGTGTGCATTTGGTTCACATGAGGAGCCGCCACTTCCGTCATGCTTCTTCTTCCAGGTCCCCAGATCAATCCGTGAGATTATTGGTTGTGGAGTTATCAGAAGTCACAAGTTTACCGCGATCGTTCTACTTTTTTACTAAAAGACAACATCCGATAACAATTTCTCTTCACACCTTACAGATGTGCTGTACAGTGCTGTTCACAGTATTATCTCTTGACTAATGACATTAATAGTGAATGACGGCTGCCACATCGAACATTCATTATAAAGAACAGAATTTTTGCAAGAAATGAATCATTCTAATTATTGCTTTTGCTATCATATGAAGCTCCATCTAATGGCCATTTTCTCACCCTTTTTATTTTCATTTCAATAAAACACCAAGCGATTACAAACTTGTCCGTTTACCTCTCTGCCTACATTATTCTGCAAACTATCGAATATTCAAATGTTAATGGACTTTTGTATCGTCTGGTATATTATGTTCAAAGACAACATTTGCTTGAATGATATAAAATCAAATGTTGTTAAAAACTCTTATTATTTCTATAGCCAACTCAATATTCTCTGATGTTAATATAATACTTGAGCCATATTTTAGTAATTTGTATAATTAGAAATCATATATTTGCGTATCTATCCGATTTTCAATCATAGCGACAATTATATCAATAGAAAATGTACAAAAAATATACAGAACATGTTTTGATTTGTAGATATTCCCTTTAATAAAAGATAAATCCTGCAGGAGATTTGCCACGACTGTTTTATATATTACTGAAATTTCCTTTAAATTTGCAGATGTTATAAATGGAATCCATTAGTGAAGGATTCCAGGGTATAATAAATGTGTCTGGAGCTCAGAAAATGTAAGGTTTTTCTTTTGAAGGGTCTTAGATCAACTTTATCCTATGCAATTTTTATTCCAGTGACTTTAGAGAGAATATGAGAATATAAAAAAAGTAAATATGTAATGGTATTTATATCAAGAATCGATTTTATAAAACAAATATGGATTCATTAAAAATTTGTAAACGATAGAATTTACAAGGCTTACAAATCACAAGACATTTTCGCGCTTACAATGGTAATGATTCATAATTTCGATCAAGTAGATAATATAAATATTCAATCCATCAACACATATCATTTCGACAATGGGATTTACGTGATTGCAAATTGTATAAAGGAATCATTGCAAATTTTACGCTATAATAATATTATCCAGATGTTTTCGTTGCAGTATCATTCACCGCATTGCATCATCCAGATTGAAGGTCATTATCGAAATAATCGTAAAGCTGTGCTCAGCTTGTTAGTATCCTTGTTAGTACTTGTATAATCGTAAAGCTTATGCTTGTTAGTATCCAAAAATTTTAATAAAACTATGTATTTCAACCATGTAAGAATTAATGTCATATAAGAAATATTGTTTATAACAAAACAATATATGCCCCTAAAGAGGAATAGGAATCTATCTAAGCACATAAATAGTACTAATAGAAAATGAAAAAGAATTCAAACCAAATTCTAATGTTATATTACAAATAAAAGATATTATAAGGTTGAATTTACTCCATATTGATTTTAACAATTTTTCTGTATGTATTTTACTGTTAACACAAATATAAAAAAAGAAACGTATCTCTCAACTCATTTTGCTGAATAATTTTTACTGGGGTATTTTAAATTTATATATGCTACATCCATACGTTAAAGCACACAAAAAAAAGTGCAAATATAACTTTAATGGAAATTTTGAGAAAAATCTAATTTTTGCTCTTATTACACCCAAAAAAAGAACTAATTTATTGAAAAAATTGAAAAGCCTTGATAATGAATGAAGTGCTAACAAAAACTATTCATTATTTTTGCTTTAATGATGAGTTTAAAAAAAGAATTTTATTGCCTTTTACATTTCGTTTTTAAATTATAAAATATCGCGATATTAACTCTGCATTTTGCAGTTAGTATTTTTACCTTTTAAAAAACGTATGGAAGATTTAATATTTAATGGAATTAATTAATTTGATGGAATATTTTTAAATTTCGAAATAATGGTATTATCAGAAATGAAATCAAATGCAATTTTTATTTTTACTTCCTTTTAAGATTAAATTGAAAATATTTTTCTACTGTTTTTTTCTGGATTCTAAACTCTATTTTTTGTAAAACTCTTTGGAATTATCAAAAAAAAAACTCTTCTTGATATATAAAATCCATATCGTTGCTGGTAAATGGTATTAAAAAAGTTTTTGAAACCTTTTGTAATCCAGACATTTTTTATGATAATAATTTAAAGAGTAGACTGTTCCAGACATTACATTAGCGAGTAGACTAATTTAGTTGTTACTTTTTTATTTTATTTTTTTAGAGTTGTCTGCTTTCTTTATCAGATTGGATCATCGTTTGAAAGAAATCTTTATATGATTATAGCTCTAGGCTGGGTATTATTTGTAAAATTTGTGATGAATGATGTAAAAATAATTCAAAATATTCCACAACGATCTAGATTCACCAAATTTGAAGCATAAGCACATCTTAGAGAATAAGTGGTCACTACGAAACGGTTGTCTACAGTTTTAATTAACTGCTTTATAAGTTTAATGAAAATGTTAATTTTCTTCTAGATAATTTCAAGATGAATTATATCGCAAAAACTTTACATATCGTTTTTGCAAAATGTTAATTTTTTCTTGCACAATAATTTTATTATTATTTTTTTTTTTAAATTTAAGAATATTTTACTGTAGTGCCATTAATCTTTGAAGCATTTTTTTTTCATTGTTTTTCTGTTTTCAAAGTTTAAAATGGATATTTTTGATAAATTTTATTATTTACTACCTATTTTTTAATGATACTGTTACTGTGGAATATTATGTAGGCTCTCCCGCTTGAGCCATTTAGATCTTCTCCCTTTTTTCTTTTTATGCCTGATCGTTTATTTTTTGTTCCATTTTTTTTCTTTGGTTGTCTTTTGCTTCTTTTGCATTTAGTACGCACGTATGAAAGATATTTTTGAATAGCTAGTTCTCTGATAGCTATTTAATTTTTTTTTAAATTTTAATTATGAGCTTTTTACTGGTGTAATGCCACTTTTGGTACACACTCAATAATCATTAGAATAAATCAGAATATATACCTATGCTACAATTAAATTCAATACATGAATTTGATTAATACAACATATTTCAGATCACAAATTCTAAAATAAGATAGCCTTTATTATATGACCATTGCCATAAATCAAAAATTTACCATCTTCCAAACTAAATGGCGGAATCATGTTTAAAATTTTTTTCTTTCTTTCTTACAGCACTCGCCATGTCCCCTCCAGTTGAGCAGCACCGCAAGGACGACCGCCTATCCCTCCTGACCAACCTGCATCGATCATACGGCCAGTCGGATAATGGGATTCAGCCGTACGGACAAGAGGCGGCATCTGTGCAGCAGCAATTCAGCCAGCAGCATCATCGACGGAATACCAATTTAGAGCCAGAAAAGATCTTTTGCCTCAGACAACAGTTTCTCATGGCCGCCGCCATCATCGTCGTTGCGAGTTTAGTTGTTTTCGTGCTTTTCGTAACGACATTCAGGTGAGGACCTCGCTCCCTTATTTCGAGCATGGCTAGCATGTATTAAAATGATGCTACAAGCTAAGGGGTCATTTCATAGTGAATATACGAAAAACATTTTGGAAAATATTTTTCCTCGACTTCCTATTAAAATATGATTTCTTACTTGGTTAAGATGTTTTAAATAAAAACTAAAAAATTGCAATTCTTCCAACCATATGTTAAACTAAATAGTTTATCAGCAAGTTAACTTATTAGTGATATTCGACAGTTATTGTTATTTAGAAGTGGTAAATAATTTTCACATCAAAAATATTTTTAAATTTTACTCAATAATGCTTCAAAGTACATACCCTTCTTAGATGATATTAAAAAGACAAACAGACAGAATATGCAATAAGGCATTAAAAAGTTTTTAAAAAATTGTAATAGGAAAATCTAAGCGTCCACATTAAACTAAGATATTAGAGGGTAATATCATGTCTATATTTCAAACTGAAATTCTGAAAATTAAGGCAATATTGAAAGAAATTATCTATACACTTTGGGTTTCTTCTTTTTAATTACATTCTTTTTTATTTTCATTTTCACAAAATTTCTTTTACTGAAAGTGATGTGTCCCACATCTTTTTTTTCTGAATAAATTAATTTTCCTTGTTCTATCTGCATTGCTTATTCGAAATATCTTCTATCTTATTCTTATATCTTCGCAACACAGCAATGAAATAGAGCCACATATTTGTTGTTTTTATCTCATAAATACTTACCTTCAATTGAAAAATGGAATAGAGAGCGAATAAAAAAAATCTAAAAAATGCTAAATGTTACCAAAAATTGAAAGTGTCGAAAATATTTGAAACCATTTCCAAAGAAACATGAAGAAATTGTGCAAATTAAAAAGAAAATTATTGTGTTTTGATTGAATAATAGAATGCTGATATTATAACCACTAATTGCATTGTTTCTTCAAAATTATATTCATAAATTTATTTATGATAATGTAAGGACCATAATTATATTGTTAAAATTCATTATTTTAGAAAATTAAAGTTTCTATTACATTTAATAATACATTGTATTTCTTCACTTGAATAACTATACGAAAAATAAAACAGTCGATTTGTGGAATCAAAAAACGATTGCTAAAAGACAAATAAACGTACATATTTTTTTTTATCCAAAGGAAAGATTATTGTATTAATTAAGCTTAACATGTTTCTGCAATTTTTTATAGTTTTTCTTTATAATGCAACAGCAATTTTTTGATAAAAAGTTTTTACCAAATTTTATTACCACTTATTGATTATCTTTGCAGTGCTGGTCGTTTAATTCTCAGATACTTTAAGAGAAAATGCCGTAAATTCGTAAAAAAAATGAAACGTCAGATTTAAATACAGGGTCCTATGTATATATATGATATATCTAAAAAGTACTGAATATTCCATAATAAATCATTGTTATTGAAAATTTAGTAAAAGATATTGTCAATAACAATTATTCATTGTGGAAGATTCACTACTAGTACGAGGGAAGTATTTTGAGGGATGCCAATGTTTAGTAAGACTTGATATTCCTCAAACTATTTCCCTCGTATATTTGTACACCATTTTGAATCACTAGAATGGCCCATAAAAATAATTTTTTATGAGACGTTAAATTTTCCAGAGTATTTCCTTCTCTCTCTTTTATTTCAAAATTTTGACTTCTCAAATGGCTTTCAAATTTGGGAATAAATAAAGGAATGCATCTGGAGAGTTATGAGATATTTCAATCCACTTTTGTATCACCCTGCAACGTATGATTATCAGTAAGGCGATATTATTTATAAGATTACTCATCACCCACGACCTGAAGTAAAAGAAATCAAGGAATTAGATGATTATGCAGACTGCTCTGAAAAAAACTTTAAATGAAACGTTGCTTTTAATTAAAATTTCACTAATTTCTTTAAAATTTATATGCATAAAACGAAGTATGTATTTTCGGGATTTGATATTCGCTTCCTGATGTGAAATGTTGTCCGTTTCTGGATCGTCTTTGTACTTGCTTCCAAATTTGAAATACCAGATACATTCATCACACAGGGATTTACATTTCTTTCATATGTATCTTGTGCTATAATATTTGGGAAATGCTTTTAATTAGGCATTTTCACATGAACTTTCTAATTTTTGAAATATTAAAATAAATACTAAACAAAAATGGACAAAGAAAATCTGAAATATATACTATAGTGTTTACTTCTCTTGAAAAGTAGCATGATGTTTAGAAGAAAATTGCAGATACTAATGTGAGGTCCAAACAATTCATCGTCATACGTTGGGACTGATAGATATTAAATCCCTGCGATGGAAAGAAATTCACAGATGTGTTTGCCAAAACAATCCACTTTAACTCGCAGCGAGGCCAAGTAAGATATCCGATATCTTATAAAAATAAGGAAAAGACTTATACCTTCTAAATGAATTAATTATCCGCCAAAGACCTGTTCCTGTAAATTGTGTCACGACAAACACCCTCAGTCGACGGTTCACGAGAATCATTTTACTTTGTGACAATTGCCTGCTGACGCCATTGATGATCTCCCCATCTTCCTCCGTAAGTTGCAAAAGTAACATTTGAAATTTCAGTTTCGTTTTTTCTAGGGTATTTTGTATGTAAATTCAAAAAAAAAATTTATTTTGGTGTTTTAAATTATAAATTTTTCTGGGCAATTATAGCATTTGGCGATATTGTGGGATGAAATACAACTGAACGTGATTAGATGTTATACAATCCTGTATGGATATTATAGAATTTTTTTGGTTGAAATATGATTCTTTTAGCATCTGATTTATGATAATGTCATTGTTCAATTTATATATTTAATTCGAGGCGTTCGCATATAATCTAGCACCGACATATAATCAAGCCGAAACTAGCAACAAATCATAAACAATAAAGTAAAATGAAAAGACAATTTTCTTACTTCCATTCAGCATTTTTTAATATATATAAAGTCATCCTATATCAGAAGAGTTAAATGGGTTTGTAAGGTATATTAAAATGCATGTCGAAAAAATTCAATGTCACTAGAAAGAAACACGTTTCAAAGCAAGTGGCACAATGATTAAAAATAAGTAAACATTTCTTACTACAACCATCACTCAATTTTAATTAAAAATTATTTTAGAAGTCCAAAATGAGATCACTTATCAGAGACAATGTCACATTTGTCAAATAAACGTCACTACTTGTGTCGCCGGTAATATATATACATATATGTGTGCGTGTGTATGTTGTCCTTCTCCGTTTCATACCACTACATGTTTTAAGGTGCACTGGAGTTTGAAAGAAATTAGGTGTGGCAAACTTAATTATATCTCTTCAGTCTAATTTCAAAACAGTCAGATTCATTTTAGAAAGACCAATTAAAAAATAGCATGATCTTCAGAAAAAAAAATTAGCCATTTCTTGCATTTGTTTAGATACAGCAGGTCTCACAAATTAATCAAAGAAAAAATATTGAAAAGAAATTTGAATCTAATCCAAAACTTTCTTGAAAAATTATGTTTTCAACTCAATATTCAAAGTAGTATCATAATAGTTTGGTTCGTTTTTTTTATATTTTTGCCATAAAATATATAAAAACGTGTTATAATCTACAAAAATAAATAAATGGAACCCAAGATTATGAGAAGCTCCATTATTTCATACCTTCATAAATTCGAAAAACGTATTTTTGACACTATGTCTGTCTATCTGTTTGTGAAAAAGATGCTTTAAGCTAGATAAATAAAATTCAATATATAGCTTCGAATCCAAACTTGTATATTACAAAAAATGTTGAATGAAATCCATTTACAAAAAGTCTGTCTGTCCAGCTATAAGTTAATACGATAACTACCAAAAATGTAACTAGATTGATATAATTGATACAGAGATTTATCGGCTTAATTGTAGACATGCCTTCACATTGGAATCAAATCCATCAAAAGATTGATAGTCTGTAGATCTGTATTTTCATAAGCTTGTCTAAAAAATGCAGTTGGTTTATCGAATGTAGACTTCTAAAAGAGCTCAAAGGTTGTGCATTTGAATGGTGATCAATGAAAAATGTTGATAAAAGCCATAACTTGAATCTTCAATTCGAACAAAGGACCCACGTAGGAAGAATCAATTTAAATAATACAAAAAAAAAAATGAGAAAAACATCACAATTTATCATTGCATTGAAATAATTCAAATTACGGTTTGTGGTTTCTAATAATGTCTAAGTATTAAATTTTATTGACAATTAAAAAACCTATTACAGTTTATGTGCTAAATTTTTCATTTATGTAAAAATTTTAAGACATAAATATTGATAATAAGATATAATATAGATAAAAAGATAATATAGATAATAAGATAGATAATATGGATAAGGTAATAAATATAGATATTATAGATAAGAAAAGACATAAACGTTTATTCGTTTAAAAAGTTTTGCTTTCATAATTTTAGATTTTTTGATTTTGCACTTTTAAAAATTTAAGGAACTGCGGCTCATTAAATTATATCAGTTTTCACGATAATTACCAATAATAACGATAATAATTAGTTATTTTACATGTTTATTTTGAGGAAAATATTACGATTGATTTTAAAATTACTTGCTAACTTTTCAATTGTTTTTATTCACTGAATCAGTAACCACTACATGGAAGTGACTACGACTCCATCACATTCGACTCCCTATCCAAATTGTTTTGTTGGATTGTGGGTAGTTTATTTAATCTGGGACATTGTTTTAAATTCATATTTTTTCCCTCGCAATATTTATTTAAGAGTATAGTGTCTCAAATGTAGCCATATACTTTATCAATACGATATTTTAACAAACTCTTTGACTGGTTTAACAGCTGGGTATGGCATAGAAAAACTTTAAAATCAAAAGAGAGTGGCGAAATATCTTCTTTTGTTATGGTATCTATTATTGAAGACCGCGACAGCTTTCATTTTGTCTTATTTATCTGTACAGACAGATCTTTTAAATTTTTGATTTCTAGTTCTTGCCTTCTCTTTATTTTTCGGTAACTCAGCGCCGGTATGTGTTATTTCTCATCCACTGTATTGAATGAGGTATTCTTCCGATGGCAGAACTTATTTTTCTTAATAACAAGTTTAATATTTCCTTAAATTTTAATGTCATCTGTCTAACGCCTTGGACATATTTTCAGAATATATTTAGACCAATTTTTGCAGATATATTTCTTAATTTCAAACCAAATACGATCATTATCATCATAACATAGTTTACAAGTATCACAATCATTTGAACAAATTATCTGTGAAATAAAACAACGTTCAGAGACATGTTGCACATGTTCATCAGAATACCGTCAGAAAAGACAAAATCTCTTACAATCAGATCTATAGAGCATTTATTAGTTTGGATTGCACAGAAATATCGAGATATTAATTTTCACTATGACTAGCTTCATTTACACGGTTTTCATTTAACTCAGTTGCTTTAAAATTTATAACGAGCAATTGACAATTTTTGTAAAATTTCTGAGAGACTTATTCTCGTAGAGTCATATTTCCAACTTAATATGCAAATATACGTTTGAATTGTAAATAGATGAATCTAAATTATCGTGCTGGTGTTGATGTTAATTTCAAACGCTTCTTGGCCTTTTAGATAAACAGCATTAATCTCTTTGTTGCGGATAACAACGTTTTCCCATCCTGTGTTTGTTGCCCTGCCTTTTACAGTTTTATATAGATGTAAATGGATTTTATTAAAAATAATTTTAAAAAATACAATTCAATAAATTGGGAAAAAAACAAATAACAAAACACGAATACATTTAACACAACAGTAGTAAAAACTAGAGTGAAAAATATCTAGCGTACAATAAAACTGAATGAATGGACATGGTAATGTGCAGTATGAGTGACATAATAAAGCAATTATAAAAATTAGATACTTGAGAAGTCCTAAGTATATTTTATTCATAAAATGCGAGGAGTATTAAAATATAACTCGGAAATAATTGATATGATTAATGTAATTGGAATAAATCTCTATAATCAATTAGGAATCTAATTATGCTTATGATTTTTTTGAAAGATGAATTATTAAGGAGTCTTTTGTATCAAAGATTTTCTAGTGAAAATGAGGGATTCTGAAGTGTCATGAAACAAAAATAATTTATCGTCCCTTAATAAAAACAATTTATCTTCCACGGGCTATTTGCCGGTTCATCCACTGTTGTGACGTGACCAACCTAATGCCGATAGGCTTATGATTCACGCGAATTTATAACATTTCAGTATTCTAAAATATTTTTTTTACTAAACTGATATAACCGTAAAACATATAATTAAACACAAAATAAAGGAAACGTCAAAAATTCGATTGATTTATTGAGGAATAAACTAGATGGCTAGGTTGAATAGAGCAGCAAAGTGGTATAACTTTATTACCTGATTGCAAAAAATACCTCTCTCAAAATGCTGTTTCTTTTTGACTGGTAGCATTATTTTGAAGAACAATGCACAGACTTATGCGCAGTGAATAGACTTCAATCCGAATGAAGTCGTTACTCAAAGTGAATGAATCGTCGTTACTCGAAGCAAAAAAGACTATGGTATAGCATAACGCTTTCATCTTTTGTCGTAATTTGGACATTCATTGGTCAACAATTTTCTTGACCAATTTGCAACACCAAATAGATTTATCTTACGTCGTGTAGTCGTGTCAAAATTTTATAAAAACAATCTTCGAAAATAATTGTAATTAAAACATTTATTTTATTCATTGCAATTTAACCCTCCAACTTATAGATTTCAAATGTTATTGTCAGCATTTCTACATGTTGAATGGAATTCCTCGTTTTTGTATTTTTGTGCTGATATCTTTTAGCCGCCCATGCAACTTTATTTTGCCTCAAATCTTCAAATAACGTTTAAAAAGCTCTTAACTCCTTTCTTTTTTCATTAAATCGAAATAAGTCGATTTTTCCCCTTTTTCCTCCTCATTCGACGACAAAATAACAATTTAGATAGAATCTGCACTTTATTTATTTCAAACTACACTTAAACAGTAAATAGTATAAATAACATGATTAAAAAATTTGTTTGTTAATGAAATTACGCCGACTCTTAAGACGGCTACGGAAATTTTACCGCCGTGTGTGTAACCTTCGACTTCTGTGAGCGGTAACGGTAAAATATCCGCAGCGGGGAAAAACGCTATATGTGTAACTAGCCTGATACATTTTGCGTACTTCTGTTTTTATTATGGAAAGCTTTGGTTTCGGTTCATTACGGCAAGAAAACGCGATTTGTGCAGGAAGAATGTGCTTAAATTATGAATGAACTAATAATTTAAAAAGGTAGAAAACTAGCAGAATTTAAACTTTATTTTTTTGTTATTTTTTTTCAAAGTTAGGTTTAGCAATGCACCCTCCCCTCCCCGTCCTGCGGGATGATTCCTATCGCGTACGCTCTGTCCTGTTCGTGCATCTAGGATAGAGGCGTCCTGCCCTGAAAGGGTTAAAAAAAGTAACATAATGAGCAATTTTAAGTTGAACTTTTGATGAAACGTAGCATTAAAGATGCTGAAAATTAAAATCTAAGTATTGTTTTTAAATTTCTCCATGGCTAACAATTTTCATACTTTTAAAATTCCGTCTCTTTAATAAATCAAGTTCACAAAATAATTACTTGTATCTGAAAAAAAGTATTTTTCCTTCTGCCAGACAATACAATTAAGGGTAATAAAATAACTGCTGTTCATGTATTTGAAATGAATTTATCCATAAATAATCAGAAGACATTTTTGAGACAAGAATTAATTTTACAATTTCTAAACAGATTCCAGATAATACGTTGTTGAACTCTTCCAAAAATTCACATTTTTTTTCCCTAACTGAATCAAAATGCAGTATTTGTCATCTTACATAAATTATGACCTGTATGAAGCCGACTTTGAAGCTTTCTTAACTGCAAGCATAAATTTGTCTGGTAACTGTCTGGAAATTCTATTTATGTAGTCGCTTATATCACTAATCAAATTTATAATTTAAAACAGATAATTCTGATCTATAGCAATGTGGTATTTCAATTGTTGATTCTTGGCTGATGGGTTTTCGTAAATTTCCAGTTTTGAAGAAATTTTAAATAGACGATGATTAATCAGTTAAAAATTATTAACAAGCTGTGTGCCTGTATCGTGTTTTGTTTGGTACATCATGTAATATTTTTCTGATGTCATATGTGCTTTCATTTGTAATTGAAATATAGTATTTAATACTGCATCCATATTTTTGAAGCCTCTTTTTGCTTTTCATGTGTTAGAATACTTTTGCTGAAAATAAGAAGATTTATTTATTTGAAGGAGATATTTAACATCCTCTTGTTTTAATCATAGCGTTGAAGAAACATTTTCAATATAATATTATAAATTATATATTGAATGTAATTCATTGTTAGGTATTTCCTAAAAATAGTCTTTGAATTGTTTCACATAAAAATAAGTATTGTAGTATAAGTCCTGCACTCAAAAAATGAATTCAAATCAATAATATCTTTAAAGAGCACCATTTTACCAGAGATTTTAAATTCTAATTTAATTTGCGTGTTGTGATTTGTTTCTTTTCAAAAGAAATTTCCTTAGAATAATAATATAAACAAAGGTGTTGCCGCAATGCATTATAGTAGATGAAATTGCATGATTGGATATAGTTCTTTTTCGTTTTGTCAGATCTACGAAAATTGCGCTCAAAAGAAAATAGTTACATTTATACAATATGCTTCTTAATATAAAATCATATTACATTTCTTGATTGCTTTTTTATTAGAAATAATTGCTTGCTGTTATTACTGTTTCGTAAAAATAAAGCATTCATTTTATGATAGTTTTGCAGTTTAATAAGTGTTTTTTTTTAAATAAGAGAAAATAAAATGTTTAGACAATTGTTTTAGGTGTCCATTTCTTCTCTTTTATATCAATACAAATTTCATTTTATATCGTAAAATATTGTTACAATTAAAGAATGTTATATTTTTTTCCATGTCAATACTGAATGCCTTATAACAATACTCTCCAAAAAAACCCATTCCCATCTTTCTGAGAATTGATTTTGCACTATATCAGACCGGCAATTCTTTCTTTCAGAAGAGTGCCAAATGACGATTCCTTCCTAAATATCGACCCTCTGTCCGGGACACAAGGGTTCTCCAACATGCACAGGCAGGTTGCAGTCAAAACCAGCTGTGGTCATGTCATCGGGAAGACAGAGGACGGCGCCTACGTTTTTAAGGTGAGTTGTGTCCTGCATTCATCTTCATGAATAAAAATATGCTTGAGTCTATTCATAGATTCTGCAATGCTTTATGTACCAATACATAAACGTTAAGGCAGTAACATTAAAAAATATTGTACTGCATTAACACTCAGTGTGGCAGAAAATAAGCTTAAATGAAATGCATTTTTGATGTTACAAAATAATATTTTTCACACTAAATATATTTTAAATGCATTATTTTGTTAAAGGAAAGCAAAAGAAGTACGTCAGACATTTTATTAAAAATTCCTTTTATATACTGATCCTGATAGTAATACCCCTACGTAGAGTTCAACAAAATGATATATAAGAATTTTGGAGGTATAAAAATACAAAGCTTTCTTAGAATAGACAACAAAATTACAGGATACTGTTATCCCATGAATTCCTTATAAAAAATTAATTTTGCACTCATAATAATTAGCTAAATGTAGGCCTGGAATCCACACATGATTTTGTAATCATTATATTAAAAATAGCATATTTGTAAATCTTTTCTTTTGATTCGGTATAAAGATTTTAAATAGTTTCGTGAAATTTAAGACAAATGAAGCAAAATACGTAAATTAAAAAATATATATATATATTAATGAAAATAATGTGCATACATGGTAGAAAGCACAATTTCTCAAAAGTGAATTGAGCAATCCTTAGAGTTATTCTAATAAGACATAATCTAAGTAAGATAGATTTACACAATTATCCTGCGAGAAAATGATGGGAAAAGATATGTCTCTAAAGTTAAATATTGCCGAACAAATGAGCAGTTCGTAAATACTTGTTACTGTTTCAAGACCATAAGTTTTGGGAAAGTGGTTTTGGCTTCAAACACCATTTATTACGTTCGTTAATTCTAATAGGTGCCGGGTTCTGTGGTGCTTCAAAGATATGTATGGAATAGATGGAAAACTTAATGCTAACTTCGAAATATTTGACAAATTTTCAATATAAAACATAAAGAATAAACTTATTTAATTTTTTAATGACTTTGCATTAAAAATATTTTAAAATTTCATTTAATAACTTTATTAACTTTGTCTATATACGCTATGATAAAAAAAAACTATTATTATTATTTTTTGCCAAAACGTAACTAGTAATTTTTTATGAATAATGACTTTTTTATTATTGCTATTCTCATTATTGCTTGAATGAATATCTTTCCAAATATCAAGATCAGCCACATAAAGAAATATATAAATATTTTTTCTTAAATCTTATATAAGATTCTTTTATTATTGACAATCTGATAACAACTTGAGATATATATAAGCCAGGTGTTTAAAAATGCAAATAAAACAAAAAATACCTTTTCCAGTTCGATTTATTTTTCAAATTTCGGATAAATATTTAAATGAAAATCTTTCACTAAACAAATATCATATTACTTCAAAATGAAGTTAGTTTTGAAAACCTTTGGCAGATTTCAACTGCCTTCTTTTTGAAATCTGTTTCATTTTCACCAAACTAACTCTAAACACTAAAATAAATAAATAAATAATTTCGTTAAGTGCTTGTTTCATGAAATATTTTGATTAAATGTTTATAATATGAGTGATTATCATACATCCACAAATACATAAGCAAAACCTTCACATGGTTTTTTTATTGCAAAATAAAAACAAATCCTCAAAATGTAGCTAAATATTTGATTTAAGAAATGAGTATCAAAACTAATGCATAACTCTAAAATATCTAGCAAAAAAATTATATAAACTAATGGCCCATATAAATACAATCTGCCTAAAATTTCTTCGCGTTCAATTGAAGACAATTCAGATAAGTTAATAAATGAAATATTAAATAATAGCAAACCGAAAATATTGAACACAAGAGCGAATTTTAAAAGCAACGCCTTTAAAAATCGAATGTTATTTTTCAAACTAAAATTTACATAATAAAACTATAGAACCCTTTTACCAGCAGTAAGAATATAAATCACTTAAAAAAATCGTGGGAAAAATTTTGGTATAATTGAATGTTGGTATATTATTATGATGGTCTGGATTTTCTATGAAAATACAGCTTTTTACACTTTTAGGAATTCCATATACTGATAAATATTTAAATACAATACCTTATGCAAATATAAAAAGCTGAATAAATCAAATTGTGTATTTAATCGACTAATCAAACTGATGTTAAATATATATTTGATTGCTTTTACTTGAACTTTCTGCTTTGGAATTACAAATCGAAGGCATAAATTTAACAATCTCATTTAATTTTGTAAACCTATTTTGCTTATAAAAAATGCTATTCAAATGTATCCCATTTATTCAAGACAATA
Source organism: Argiope bruennichi (assembly GCF_947563725.1). Taxonomy (NCBI): domain Eukaryota; kingdom Metazoa; phylum Arthropoda; class Arachnida; order Araneae; family Araneidae; genus Argiope; species Argiope bruennichi. The sequence goes on along the minus strand of NC_079154.1, from coordinate 122,314,602 downwards.
TTTTCATTCTAAAAGATATTGCTTCTTACGAATCATTTCTTAGAAATAAAGTTGGGCTTTATATCAAAGATTTTTGTATTTGTATTTGTTGGTTCTTTTTCTCTCACATTTTTCCATCGGTGTGAGAAAAAAGTAAGTAACCAAACAAAGCATCGCCGATGAAACTCATTCCATCGAGAATTTCCCAGAATCCTCCTGCAATATCTAAAGTATTACTACACACTCTCCTGGGGCTCTACGTAAGCGAGGATGTTAAATTTAGTGGCAAATTGGGAACGCCAGAAGCTACGCTTTAGCCCTAAAGTATGAAATATTTAATGGCGAGAACTTGTTCCCTTTTTATCAGAGTATCATTCTTCCGTGATGTGAAACAGATATCTCCTCTAATATTACCACAAATAAAATTCTTTGTTCGTAAATATATGCGCTTGACTCTCGATGGTTTTCAATTTGGGACATGGTGTTTGCATTAAAGCCTTCCATAAGATGTTGGAGATGTAAAGCTCTTCGTAAATATGATGTTGGCGGGTTAAATTGCGTTCGTAAGCTTCTTTCCATTACCTCATTTGAATACCATAACGAGGCTTATGTGTACAAAAAAGGAGTGGTTGGGCTTTGAAGTGCGGAACTGGAAATATGATAAGCTGGAGTGTATTTTTTGTTTTTTAGCGGTAGACAGTATGCAAAATAGTTTAGGTAATTCAATAATTCAATAATTTGAATAATTCAAAATTTTATTTTTTTAGAGAATAATAGATAAAAAATACTTTATGTTAAACTTAAAGAAAGAATAAATTATAGTTGAGAAAATAATTGAAAAATTTTCATTTCACCTTTGAGGTCAATCTTATTTTCAACTACATTGATAAATATTTGATTTTTTCCGAAAATATGTTGATTAAAATTATTTTTGTGTCTGAGTATGTATCTGAGTGTCTGAGAGTATGTGTCTGAATCTTTATAAAGTATGATAACGCTGCAAACTTAAAATAAGGAATCAACCAAAAAGTTATTGTTTACGAATTATATTTTTTTCACTTGATTCCCATTTGAGATATGCATAATATATTAAATCAAGCCTATTTTTGTATGTAACAAGCATCTGCGGTTTTCTGTGAACAGAAAATAATTAAGAAAATCTAGGATTTCAAAATATTGCTATGAAGAAAATGAAATTGAATTACTTACTTCATTTTCGTAAGCTCTGAAAATGAATATTAGATTTAAAAATAGAAATTAATATTTGCTTTTCACAAGTTTTGTTGAAACTTTTATTCTGGGTCATAAATATTTATTAATTTTATATTTTATTAATTAATTACTATGTTCAATTAAAGTTGTTAAAGCATTTTATGAAATTTTGAAAATAAAAATGAGACTTCAAACGGAAATTAATATTTGTTTTTCACTAATTTTGTTGAAGCTTTTATTCTTGAACATAAATCCTTATGTTTTATTGATTTTATATTTAATTAATTAATATCTTCAATTAAAGTTGCTGAAACATTTTATGATTAATTATATTAAAATGACTTCTAGAAACTTTACATCAGATAAGGATAAAATGAATATTTTCCGAAATTGCACTTCTAGTCAAAAGTTTATTTTTAAAACCTTCAGAAATAAATAACAGATTTCATGTTGTTTTGTTTTTTATTGCAGGGTATCGCGTACGCCACACCACCTGTTGGAACGAGAAGATGGAGAAAGCCCGTGCCTTTGTGGGTGGATAGCGCCTGGTGCGATGAGCACCAGACGCAGGAAGCATTCACATTTGGTTCCAAATGCTTTCAGCTGAACCCTTACACAAAGATGTACGAGGGAAGCGAAGACTGTCTCTTTCTTAACGTGTGGACACCATCATTGGATTCATCGGTAAGATATAAAGGTTATATAATTTTACTTTTAATCCACTTGGAGCCTATGTTCACAAAGCCAATGAAAATTCAGCCAATGAAGTTTCAATCACATTATGAACTTAATTCTAAATTTAACACTAGCTCATGCCTTGCCACAGAAACCAGAATAAAAGGAAATTAAGGAACGGAGAAAATTTACAAGAAATTCCAATTCTGAATAAACATTAACATTCTTAAAAACCTTTATTTTTAGAATTTTGGGCGTGCATGGAAGAAAAAACAAATAAATTCTTTTGCTTAAAAAAAATCGGAAACCACTTAAATGTCTTCAATGCAGTTTTTGAATGAATATATATGTATGTACAAATCTATATACTTGTTTATATATTCATTTAAAACTTCATTCAGATGGTAACATTATTCTTTGTTTCTTTTCTATTTTTTTTTCCTAATTCTTTATATGCAAGTGAATTGAAGGAGCTTCAAATAATAACTGCAAGAATAATAGCAAAATAAAAATAATTATAATAAAATGGATCACAAGTAAGCCAATATAGTGTTTCTAAATAAGGTCTGAGTAAGAAGTTTAGAAGTCTAGAAGTTACGTTTAAGGAACCAGATTCCAAAAAATCGGAAAACGATAAAGATTCCAAGAGGAAAACTATTCGTGGAAAGAATTTATTCTTTATTTTTTTTTCTAAAGGAATACTTTTATGGGGAGTTTCATTATATTTTCAGTAAGAAAGTCAAGTGAGTTAAAATGTCCATTTTTAAGAACGTAACGTAAGCATGTTATTTAAAAATATTTAACTGGATTTTGATACTTAATGAATTTAAATATTTGATTTATAAATAATATTTGATGAGTATCACAGTAATACAAATTTATATTTTTATTCAAAATTACCTCTAGTCTTATAAATCAACAAACTTTATAAACTTGATACTTGATGTCTATCAATCACCCAACTCACTGTAAAGATCGCTGCATTGTTAAATAAATAAAAAAAAAAATTAAAAAATCAGTCCAAAATCCATCTAAAAGTATGATTTTATTAAATTTATAAAAGTTTGATATATTTAAACAATAGTTAAGAATTCCGAAGACTAGTGAGGATTATTCGTAATGAAACCCTGTATTTCATGCTTAATGTTACTAAATAACTGAGAACACTTTTATTATATTAAGATGTCTTCTTCAGTTCCCCATTGTTAAGAGATTATATCTCTCTTTTTACAGATGTAATCAATTTATGTTATTATTCTTTAAGATTACTTAAAGTTATTACACAATCAAGAAGTAATAGTGCATTAATGACGGATTAATTCTAAATGCATTATTAATAAAAACGATTCTAATAGCTGTCGCTTTTTCTAATTAGTATGAAATGTTCTGATATGATTTTCTTCAATTTCTGTTTTCAGTTAAATAAATCGTTACTAAAAATAGAAGCAGACTAATTTTATGAAGGTACCCATGAAATTCGAGCTTTTTTCCAACGTGAACGATGTTTAATTGGGAGTTTGATTTTATATATATACAACACTTAATTGAAATATAAGATAGGCTGGTTAATCCCCAGCCTTTTCCTGTTCAATTTCAGTTAATTTAATATTATTCTCAGCAGATTCTGACAGATATTTCTTTTCCTTTCTATAAATAAGCATCGTCAAGGGAATGGAGTTGACACTTTAATGGGTCAGCGAAAGCAGTGGGAGCTTTCTTAAAGAATAAGGCTATATATATTCCTTTAGATACTAAAAAACATCAAAGGATTTTTTTTTGTTTTAATTCAAATTTAAATGTGTCAGTATGTATTTCCTTATTAAGTTAGTGTTAATTTATATCAATCTATTTTAATGAATTCGAATGCGTGGCTTATTTGTTAATTCTCTAAAATCAGAATGATTATAATTGTTAAGAAAAAACTCCAAGCCATAAGAATTATGATTCTGAATGAATTATCTTAATTTGATACAATTTTCGCATTTGTTTAGAATATACGAAAGCAAAATGTATTAAAATTATTGTCAACTGTTGTATTATACATCGGAAGCTTAAAAAATCATTATTGATCTATTAATGTTAGCGAATATGCAAATCTTTTCCTTTGTCTGTAATATTTGCAAAATTATTTGTATTTAATAATTCTTACTTTCTTATATTATTCGGGAATATGGATCTTTGAATCGATATGAAATTTAAAACGTACTAAAACATGCATATAAATAAATGCTGATTATAATTAATGTGTGCTACTATTACACTTTACTTTACACTTTACTAGTACACTTTAATGGGCCATTTTTTTCTAGTCATATTATGTTTAAATATTTTTAGGTTTGAAATTAGAATAAGAAAAGGGATTCATTTAGCTTATTAGATAAATTTAATTTCATTAATTAATTAATCTGGTTAATTAATAATTAAGTAGCAAATCAAGACACATCATTTTGTCTCAGATAAATAACTGAAGCATCTAAGTTTCTGACTTACTAAAAAGATGTGTCAGAACTTATGTCAACCTACATAAATTCATACAAAGATTGATAAATTTGGTGGGAAGCATACTTCCCACGGCCCTAGAAAGGGTTAAATTAAAAAGTAGTAGAAAAATAAATCAAATAAAACGAGTAGAATGTACCAAATTCAGACTACGGCTTTTAAATAGCTACCATACATCTCTTAATAGATAAGTTTTAAAAAAAAATTTAAAAAAAAAACAATAACTTACAGAATTATTTTAAAGGATCGATAACTTTTAATGTTTGAGAGATTATTAATATTCTAAAGAAAAAAAAATTAATAACTATATAAATTTCAAATATATAAATAACAATATATAATAAATATATAAATTTAAAACTTCTAAGATAATTAATTTAACAAAAAATATTTTCAAGCATAAATCTATAGAAATGGATATGTTTTTAATGTTATTTATCATTTGTTTGACATGGATCGGAATATAATGACGTAATTATAATGTTAATACTTAAAATAGATATTCATAATAATAATAATAATAATAATATATATATATATATATATATATATATATACATATCGTCCAATATTTATCAGTTATCTATTATATTAACTTGTTGAATACATATGAAATCCCATTCATCGATATCATTCTGTTTTTAGTCGGCGTCCTGGCATAGGGGTAGCGTGTCTTACATGTGATCTGGATGTCCCGGGTTCGAGTTTCGGTCGGGCGTGGTTGTTCTGTCTGTGAGGTGTATGAATGTACCGCCCTGTAAAAAGGACTTTTGCAAGCGAATGAGACGCTTGAAGTAGTTAAGTCGTACTGTTAGCCCTATTTAGCGCTCTTGTAAAATCAAAAGACGCTCCCTCGGCTTAAATCGCTGACAAAACTATCAGCGGGCTTGTCAAGTGCCATGAGTAACAACAACATTCTGTTTTAATGTTATTGCAGTCAGAGAAAAATTAAATGGATGGAGAAGTAGAATTTTAACGAATTTCTGTGCATTATCGTTATTCACTCAAATTATGCAACAAAATCTCTCGAATGTAATTTAAATGTCCATGTGTAAACTCATTTTGCGCAAATTGTAACGAAATAAATAGATAGAATATTATAAATATTGACATTTTCGAAGGTGTATTTGCACAGGTATGTAATTATCAAAGCATTAACATAATATAAATGATTAGTTTTGAATTTTTCCCATCTCCCGTAGGAGTATAAAAATTTAGTAAACTCTTCTAACAGTTTTTCAGTGAAAACGATTTTAAAACTAGTAACGTACGATAAACTTCCATATCGCGTGCGTAGTAGCAATTTCGAAACACCTTCCAGACACTTTGCAAACTGACGGAGAAAAATTTAAATTTTAAGCAACTTATAATATATTCTCTTCCGCTTCACGAAGATCGATTGGTATAAAATTCCTATTATTCTCTTGGAAATCTGCCAATAACATTTAAAATAGTGTTTTATAAAACTTAGGAAAGTTTTCTACATTAAATCGAGAAATAATACTTGTTTCTTTATGATTTTGAGATAATTTAAAGTGATAGATGATCATGTTTTGATAGTTTATATACATATATCTCTAAGTAATGTTTCCTTCATGTATCCAGGGAAGACAAATGAATTCATAATCGTATCGCAGATCTGAAAATGAAGGGCTTCAAAATATAGAGGGAAATGTGATTATTTATGTGTTAGTACGTGATTTGTATTTAATTAAATAAAATAATTAATATTTTAGTGAGCTCTTATCTGATATTTAAGTACAAACAAATTAAAACGATGTTCTAATTGAAATAAGCTGATAAAACTGCCAAAACGATTAATTCCCTTATACACAATAATTCAAGTTTTAACAGACTACAATAATAAGATTAAAGACAAAAAGATGTGTCAAAATTTCTAAATTATTATTAATATTATTAATCAAATAATTAATTACATATAGAAATATTTCGAAACTGAAGAATAAAAATGCAGAATCTTGTCAGATTAAATATTCCATTGCTGGGATTAATTTATAAGATGCCTTTTTAATTATATTTTATATTTTTGCATTAAAATTAATACTTATTATCGGATTATGAATGATTATTCAGTCTATTCTTATAATTTGAGCTACAGGTAACTTGATAATTATCCTTTATTTGAAAGTCACAATGCCAGATTATCAGTTGCCAATTGCATATGATAGCTGACCAGATACGAATATTGTAATTGGCAAAAATTATCTGAATATATAAGATGAATACAGTGTGAAACTTATTAAAGAGATATCAGGAAATGAAATGTGATATTTCAGGCAAGAAAATGTGCAACAATGATAATACATTACAACTTTATCTAGATGAATTGTTGTCAACCATTATAATGGAGAGTTAATTTTAAAACTCACTACTCATTTTATCTCATTACAATAGATTCTTTCGCTGTATTTGTAACATGATATGTAAGCTATAACGAATGAGTTATAAATATCTATTGATAAATTATAGATTAAATTATAGTGAATATGCTAAACAACATTTTCAATTCCTTAGTTAAATTTATTAGCAGAGCCTGGTTTAATTTTATTAGTTTATTAGTTAAATTTATTAGCAGAGCCTAGACAATAGCGTCAAACAATCTGAATACTTCAATCATCTAGGAAAAGTTTTGAAATTCAATAATTTGATCTAACAAACTTTGTCATATTCCAAGAATATTTTATGTAATTGTTATTAATATCCATATATACTATCTTTTCTTTAAAAAAAACAATAAAACTCTCGAGCAATATCAAGAACAGCATATAACGAAACAAGCTGGTTGTTGTTTTTTATCGTAAATAATTTTTAAAAAATCAAGTATTGCTTAAAATGCAATTATATTTTAAGAATGTGCAATAATTCGATGAGGAATTTATCCTTGAATCAGACGATCATTTACCAAAGTTATATTAGAATTACATGCTTACGTTTTCTGGTTTTGTTGACAAAACTTTTATTTGTAAACAAATATCTGAATGATTTCAGATCTATTCTTTTTTTTTGGTAGTCAAACAAAGAATAAGTATTGTAGTGGAGAGCTTAATTTTAAATTTCAAGGTCCATTCAAGGTTAAAAGGTCTAAATCTGTATTTTTTTTTAAGTGGACCTATAGTGAACTTTTTTAAATATAGCTTGTTCGGTATCAGGGACACAAACATCATCTTGAAGGTTATCAACAATGATGACAAATTTAATTGCCAATAATCTATCCAAGACATTCGATACCTCTCCAAGACAGTCTTGTGGTTCTTGAAACTTTAATATTACAAACGAGTCAAATGAATTGGTATATGAAACATTAAAAGTCGAAATTAATTGTAACATATCAAATTTTATACTCATAATTCTAATATTGACATTGATTGTTATTTTCAAATTATTTTGAATTTATGGTGAATAGCATATAAGCCAGTTAACAACTCTTCTACGCGAATGATCGTATTGGTATAATGGTTTAGTTACTGGACTGCTAACCACAAGGTCCCAGGGTCTGTCCTTGCGCATCGCCTATCGCTAAATTGGTGACCTCGGACGATGAACCTTCAACGTTCTGATCAGCTGTTGTGACGCCATCTACCTGCAATTAAAGTCGTCAGACTCACTTGGCGCAGCAAAGTCGCCAGACACACTTGGCGCATCAGCACCCACACATGCTCGCCATAACGCTTGGCGCTATTCAACTGGTCACCGGCCCATTTAGATAAAAGCTACTCAATACATCACTACTCAACAGCCGTATCGTTCGTCCCACCTCCGACTCACGGGAGGGAGAGTACTGTGGTCAATAGCATATAAGTCAGTTAACAACTCGTCTACCCGAACGATCGTTTTAGTATAATGGTTTAGTTACTGGACGGCTAACCACAAGGTCCCAGGTTCTATCCTTCGCGCATTCTCATATCGCTTCAAATTCCATTTGTTTTTATTTGATCCGAGCTGAAATCGAAGAAGCATACCAAATTTTGAAACTAATTCATGACATAAAAAGCTTAATCAGTAATTATTATATTCTTCTAACTTTCTAAATGCATCAAACTGTAGTCCCAATATAAGAGTGGAAAAATTTCAACAAGCAGATGAACTGCTTTATTCCAATAAAATTTATCATTTTGCTGTATGCAGGAAATTTTGAGATGATTCTACAATGATAATAAGCATTGAATAATAGTATTTGAATTGAATAAGAAATAACTAATCGACTCGTTAAAATTATTAAGAATACTAGTAGAACACATATTGTATAATATTCTATGATATTAAACAGTATTTTCTATATTGTGTAATATTGTTGAATACTGAATAGGCTTTACTTTCATGGAACTGAAAATGCGCTTTGAGTTATGATCAGATAATAAAAGTCAGTACCTTCATCTTTTTCACCAATCTCCCAAAATTTTCTCATCACACTTTCGAAGGAATTTTTGACTTTAAAGATATTTCGCACGAGCCCTGCCAGAATTAAAGTGAGCTAACAGTGAAAACATATATATAACCGTCAGCCACCTATCCTGAATTTTATTCAGTTAATCTAGATAAAACATGATTTTTTTATCCAAATCCTACATGGAATTTACATGTTACACTAACATAGAGGAGTTCTCTAAAGATCAACGGATCTCTAATCGCCAACAGTCGATCGTGATTTCCAGATTATGGGTGTAGACGGACCAATACGGAGTCCTTAGTTCTAGGAGTTTACAGATTGCAGGAGATAAATAATTTCTAATGAAATTGTTTCTGATATTTTATAACTAAAGTGATTACGCATTGAATAAAATGCTTTTTCTCACATTATTTTATGTTAAACTATATTTATATTGACGCATTGAAAACAGGCAGTTAACTCTCCATGGCCGAATGGTCATAACACTGCTCTCATAATCAAGAGATTGTGAGTTCGAATCCCGCTAGAGACAATGCCATTCACAGTCTATGTAAATATTTAATTCCTTGATTTTATGTTTCCCTTTATTTCCTGATCCAGAAGATTCTGGACATTTCTTTAGTTTACCAGACAAGTGTTCTGGACTTTTCTTACTGTCTCCAGAAAAGTATTCTGGAACTTTCTCTGCTAGTATAAAAGCAAAAGATTTATCAGTCACTGTGTTCTGAGTTCAGTTAATAAATTGGTTTAGCTCTACTTCTTGTGTGTGTGTCATTGAGCTCTGTACTAAAGTATCTACGTGACAATATAATAATAAAAATATGAAAACCTTTCACTCATTGATTAATATTTATGCCAATTGGAATAAAGTTTACTGAGATTGATTATATTTAATAATCAATAGTTTTAAAAATCTGTTTTTAGGATACTTCTTTTGTAAAACAGCTACAAACGTGTTTTGAAAATATGAGTAAAAACTTCGCTAAATGCATAGGAATTTTATTAAAAGCGGTTATTAGTTTAAGACCCGCTTGACACAAGCTGCATAAAAATACCGTTTATCAGTTCCTAATTTCTGCTTTGGATTCTTACATTTTTCGTGGGTTTTTTTCCTCTCTCATGGGACATAAAAAATGCTAATGACGCGTAAAAGGTTAATGACACGGAAATTCTATCGCACCGGTGCTGAATATAACGGATGACACATATCATTGAGCAATTTTTAAAGTGATTTGTTTCTTTATTTTTCTTTTCTATTTATCGATGGCCTGCATTAGATTATGTAATGTGGCTGTGGAAATAGTGAGTCGTTAATTATCGTTAAAGAGTTTAAGTAGTTATCAAAACTCAATCAGTGTCAACAAAATTTATTTTCAAACTCTTTCTCATTTAATTTTTAAATATTTATTCTCTTAGAAAAATTCTGTGAAAGATTGCTAATGGCTCATAGTATTTTAAACCAATTACCCATCAGTTAAGAAATTATTTTTCAATAAATTTAATTGATTGAAAAGGAACTATTACAATTTAAAGATATATGAGTCAGTCTGCTTTGCGATGAAAGAACAAAAGCAGCAGAAATGTTTCCCTTCAGTGATTTTAATAAAAAAAATTGATAGTGTCAAATTTTGATTTTAATGTCAAATTACCAAAGAGAATCTTCGGTATCTTTAGGTATATGTTGAAAGTATTAGGGATTTTTGTCCCATCACTCGGAGCGTGAGGAAATGCTGAAGTCATCCGTTTTCCAGAGCGAGTGCAGAATTAATTCAATAAAAAAGTGGGCATTGAATCAGGAAATAAGAGAACCTTTTAGAACAATGTCAATATGCACTAAATTATGAAATTAACTAGGATTAAGATTTAGAGATAACATTACACTCAAACATTGCAATAAAAATTGAATGGCGACTCGGTCTTTTAGATCACCTCGTTTCTTAAAATAAGGCATTAATCACTCTTTTGTTGTCGATCTTTTCCAAACGTTTGCAGTAGTATAATTGCATTATTTTTTTGTCCTTGAAGAAATTAAATACAGCCTTCAAAGACAATTGTGAGATCTTTCCTTGCAGATAATTTAGAAGTTTGGTTTTAGTTAAGTTACTTTTTAACGTCTTTACATCTTCACTTTATCCGTTTACATACTTCATCTTTAGATGTTGTAACAGTACCGATCTGTTCATTCAATCTATCCAAAATTTTGAAAGTATCATTATAACTTTCACTAGAAATTTAAAGATAATTCGCTTTTCAATTTTACTAGATACAATGTGTCCATTAATCTTTCCAGCAAACATTTAAAAGAACGCATAAATAATTGAAGATGGTCAAATGGTTTTAAAATTTTGATTTGAGCAATTTATCATGGTCACCATATCAGTATATATCAAAACCTTCTGCCACTATTAAAATATTTTTAGGTTATAATTTATTTATTCTTGTAGGATATAATTCAGAATGCAATGGAAGATGTTGATCACGAGAAATGTATGATTAGAACAAAGATATATGAAAAATGCCAATAAAAGAAGAGTGTAATATCTAAGTTAACAAAACGTTTTTAAAAGAATTCTAACAACACACTATTATTACTATACTTTCATCAGCGATAGAAAAAAGAATCCCCACTTGAATCGGTTGCGAAATGTTATGAAAAATAATTTGAGGTTAAAAATGATATTCTTTGAGTTAAAATTTTTCTATAACACTTTTTATAATTCATATGCATATGTTTTTCTTTCGATCCCCATATTTTAATCAAAAATAATTTTCTTGCTTTTTAGTGTAATTATAATATTTATAAAAAGTGTTAATAGTTTAATAACAAGTGTTAATATAATAAATATAACAAGTGTTAAATAGTTTCTTAAATCAATATTAGACATCTAAGAAATAAAACAATCAATATATTTTTTCTTTTTAAAATTCACTATTAGAATAGTATCAAAGTAGATACTATTTTTCTCATAAAGTTAAAATTAATGAATTAACTATTAATTTTTTTTTCTTTCAACGAAAGTACAAGAATGTAAAAAAAAAAAAAAAATCAAATCTGTCTCAAAAACTGAAATATAGATTATAATTTTTTACCTTTGTCAACATGTACTATATTTTTATAAAAATTAGTCATTTTAAATAAATGCACTATAAATTAATTTTTGTAAAATTGTTATTAAAATACAATACTTAACCTTTCTCAACTATGAATACTCATTCGAACTTCGGCATTGAATATAAAGTTGTGATAATAGTACCGGCTACAAAATAACAAGATAGCAACAAAAAATGCTTTAGTTTGACCTATGATTGGTCAATTTTTGTTGCTCGTATTTGTTTAAACTAGCAATTTCATTGGATATATATATCAGAAAAATGAAAATCATCAAAGCTATATTTTCTCTCGCTTAAATTAAAGTAGTCAGTGGGTGCAATTTCTAAGACATGAATTTAAAACTCATTATTGTCATTTGAAATAGTTACAAACTACTGATCTTCACAGATGCGTTAATACTTTGCTAATGAGTTTGTTTCTTTATTTCCAGAGGACAGGTTTGGAAGTCATGGTTTGGATACATGGCGGGTTCCTGCAGTTCGGCAATGGAAATGAGCCTGGCTTAAGTCCAACTGCCAAATTGGCACGTAAAATGAACATGGTGTTCGTGTCCATGAACTATAGATTATACACTCTTGGATTCATGGCGTTGGATTTGCTATCAGATGACATATTAACCGATTCGAAAGGAAATTATGGCCTGTGGGATCAATTATGTGCTCTTCAGTGGGTCAAAGAAAATATCCGAAATTTTGGAGGCGATCCTAGAAAGGTAAGTTTCTTACTGACATTGGAATCTATATGTTTCATTGAAAATTATCAACAAAAGTTAAAACATCAACGAATTATTAACAAAGGTTAATTCGTATATGCAATTTAAATGATATTTTAAACGTTGTTGTTGCTTATGTATTTGTCATAGACAAGCCAGCTGAAGAGGTCAGCGATCTTAAGCCAAGTTTTAGCGTCTCTCGTTTCAATAGCGCCATCTAGGGCCAAGAATACGTCTTAGATACTCATGCACCACAGCACTTTTCACGGTGCGGACTTCATTCATACATTTAAAACACTTTTTAAAAGCATCAGGTCGTAATTTAGACCTGAATCAGAGAACGATCACCTCTGTTCTAGTACCCCCAGTGGTATTGTCACGATTTGAGGCTAAGATAGATTTATACATGTACCTGCCGCCTTTTACATGTAGAATGGTTGGCCAGTAGGGTTCGAACTCACAATCCAAGGGATGCGAATCCAACGCTCTACCAACCAGACTATCTTGGTCTATATTTTAAATTATTATACTAAATACTAATACAGGACGTATCCTAAATGCAACTTTATAACTAAATCGGTGAGTAAGTTCGCACATAAGTTGTAGATACATCAGTTTCTTTCAGACAATCTACATTTTCATTCTTTTATAATAAGGGATACTCCTGTTCTATTCTCTTTAGTCCCTTCTGATATCTTTTCTCTTATAAATCTTTTACATTATCATAAATTTGATAACTTATTTTTCCAAAGACTGTATCTTCTCGCCATTGTTTTAATATATATTTTACCAGAAGAGGATGCCGAAATAATAACTCACATGCATCAAATATTTGGTTTGGTAATCTTACAAAAAAAAAAAAAAAGAATGTTCCGAATCGAAAAGATTCAGTAAAGAAGACAATAATGAATCGAAATACCTTATTTTGTTTATTTACTTCTTCTCAATACCAACGTATCACCATATCCAGTATTAAGTTTTCCATTCAATCAAATTCTATTTCCTTTCAGATAAAAATATTATTTACTTAAAACTTAATAAAGCCATGATATCCATATTCAGTATTCACTTTATTTCTTCTTTTCTTCGCACATGATTCTCTTACTTAGAATATAATATTACATCAACGACTACAAATTTCTCATATATTTTGTTATATAAGAAAAAGAAATTACACATAATTATAAAAATTGGTAAATTTGTGTCTTTTCCATTTGTTATTGGAAAATTTTCAAATATTTTCATGCTCGAAGTCAAATTTATGTGAGTGTTTTGCTAGATCATAAGCACATGGAACTGAAGAAAAGCGCAAAACACTCAAGCGAAAGCGCGTTACGAAATTAGATTCAGAAAAAAATAGCTAGCATTTGGGATAAATTACTGTTCAATAAAATAGTTCTGTGCTTGACAATTTTACTTTTAAATTTGATGATAAATTGGATCATATTTCAGTTATCTGGTTATTCAAAGTGAAAGAACATGATCTTAAAATAAATGTTTAATTCCATTATAATTGTTTAGCAAAAATTGTAACATGTAAGGAGTCATAAATATCTATGAATGGCGTATAGATTTCTATGTCAAATTAGGTCTATTATTTCCTAATTATTTTAACTCAAACATATAAAAACAATCGATAATTAATTATTCAAATACAGGTTATGAAATAGAAGTTACAAATGCATACTTCAAGTGATTTTTTTAGATAACAGAATTAACTGTAGTTAGATGCAATAAATGAAATACTTTTCTCAAGAATAGGAACGAATACCGAAACCAATGACCTTCAAAAAAGTTTCTTTAGTGCTCAGCACTTTCTTTTTTTTATCTCAGCTAGAAGCTCTTCCGAAGCCAACATATTTCTAATCGGTACAGATAAAGGTTAGAGGACGCTGCTATTCTCCGAGATCGATGCAGGAGATGCTCTGTGTAAGAATACATATTAGATTACGCCATAAAATTGACTAAATGATTTAAGAAATTTGTCGAATTTATCTTCAAATTAAGAGAATTAATAAATAATTTTATTTGTTGAAATTTATCTTCAAATTAAGAGAATTAAAAAAGTAATTTTATTTGTGGAAATTTATCTTCAAATTAAGAGAGTTAATAAATAATTTTAACTGTCGAAATTTATCTGCAAATTAAGTGAATTAAAAAAGTAATTTTATTTGTGGAAATTTATCTTCAAATTAAGAGAGTTAATAAATAATTTTCTGTCGAAATTTATCTGCAAATTAAGTGAATTTAATAAATATTTCTCTATTAATTTATACATCAATTCTTTTGATCCAAATTAAAATAAATATTACTAGATCTTCATCAATTAAAGCTAGTTTTTATTATTTACTATCATCACAAAGAGGATATTATTCTAATAAACGATAGTAAAACATGGAATACTTTTCAAAAACAAAAATGAAAAATCCCATTTATTTTTAGTAGAGCAATAGAATAACTGAATTCTGCTCTATAAGGATCCTAAAATCCTCTAATATGCAATTTAATGATTATATAAATTGAATTAAACATATAGTAAGCAATTTTCTAAAAACAAAAGCAACAAAATATAATATTAAATCTCATTTTCCTAATATGTATAAATTTAAATATAAAAAAATATTCAGTTTTTTTTTTTTTTTTAACGTAAATTATACAGTTGGCATTCGAATTAAAGAGAATTATATAATATTAAAAATGTATGTTTCATGCTAATTAATATATTAATTCATTTCTAAAATTTAAATACGTTGGAAGTATCAGATATTTTCAGTACAATTAAAATATAAATATCAGTAAGTGTATTTAGAAAATGTTCTCTTAAATGCCGTTATATTTAAAACCTTCGAATGAGAAAGTGCTATAAAATTCTGGAACAAACAAATCAAAAAATATGTGAAATTCATGAAAGCAAACATATTCTATTTGACATCAAACATATTTTATTCGAAGTCAAACACATTCAAACAAAACTTCTGAACACAAAAGCGAAAGTAATTTTATTTCTTACTCAGAATTGGCATTATTTATTTTCCACAGAACAAGAACTTCCCAAACAAGACAGTTCTCCAATTAGAACAAGACTTCTCGGAAACAACCAATAAAACTCGCAGTATACTTTCACAACAATCCATGTTTCCTAGGACTTCCAGCTATTCACCGGCCTAAGCAACTAAAAGGCTTCTCAAGCAGTTTCATTTGATCAAAACTAGAAAGCTAAGTCTCATCTGGCATTACTAAACGCCGGATGACAAGAACTCCTAGAGAAAAAAATGTTCGGAAATAAAAGAGTCCCAAATCTTGAGTATCGTCGGAAGCTTTGATAAAGATGTCTTGGTTAGCAAAACATGGGATTAAATACAGGTTTATAAGTCGGAACTGTATGGACCGGAACAAAGCAATAAAAGCTTTGAGAAAAAAGAGTGAAGTAAATACTTTCGGAGGAAAGAAGGAGCATAATATTTGTTTGTGTGACTTGTATTTTGAAATAAGTAGATTTAAGAGTAAGAAAAGAAGGGGGAGGGAGGTCTTCTTATGCAGCTTAAAAGATAAGTTCTTTAAAACATTTTTTTCATAAAATATGAATTCTTTTTACTTGGAATCATTCTTCCTAAAAATAGGAATTGTGCTTATTATGTTTGCATTCTAAACTCCATAAAGAAAGATTTCTATATCATAGAAACAAGAAACAAGAATTGAAACGAATTCTCCCGAGAGTACAATGATGTTTGATAAAAATTGTTTTAAAAAGTTAAAATACTAAATGAAAATGAAATGTTGTCTGAAAAATTATTTAAAGTTTCATGTCGAAACATACTTTAAAAAAAAATCATAATAATTTTGAATGCTTTAATGAAACTAACAACTAATATTAACCAATCCTGAGATTTCCATGCTATGCAATGACAGAAATATTCGTATGTGTCAATGAATGATTACACCACGAAAGAAATTTTCATAAAAATGTACATTATTTTCTAAAATTATTGAGCAATTTAAATTACTACGGAATGTAATTTTTTGAACTGCATTGTGCAACTTAAATTTTAGGACAATAAACTGTGGCTTGTGATTTAAAGTAAGTTAAGCAGTAAATAAACATCGAAATCATTTTGCCTCCTTTGAAATAAAGTTAAAAATCTTTTAAAGTCAAAGCTATTGGAATAATCTGACAATAGACAATGCATTTCCTAAATAAAGGTTTATAAAAACAGAATTCCTTTGCATTCTTGCCATAAAAGAATAATAAATGCGGTTTGAATTCTACAAATTGAATGTAGGCTTTCAGAGGATTTTCAGAATTCACTCCTCTCCCATTGAAAAGCCAAAATTTTGCAATGTATAATTCCATTCATATAAAAAAAATACTTGACTAATATTAATTTATGAATGGATTTCGTAAGATTGCTCATTAATTTTCATATAGATGAAAATTAATGAGCATATTTTTATGCATAATGAAATGAGCATAATGAAAATATTTTTTGCAATCATTTTATCTTGGACATGAATAATGTTGCAAAATCCATATCAGGAGCATAATCATACTCTAGAATCGTAAACAAATTAAAACAACATAGGAGCTATAATTAAAAGGGTTACAATCAGCATCAGGAACAGAATTAACTGACTCAATTAAATGCATAGCAAGCACAACAACATAAGTATTACTCACTTCTATAAGCTTTAAATTAAAAACATTTTTTATTCTAACTAAAGGCTGTTTGGGAAAAGAAAAGAAAAAGCATTTCTTATTTTCAAAAGACTCACTAAACAAGGGCTTTTCTTCTTCTCTATGCAAACCCATAAATCGTTTCTTCTACTTCATAAAATAAAAAGCAAGAATTGTTGGCTATCCTTACAATTTCCACCCTTCCATTTCTCTAGCAAATAAAAGAAACGCATTAGGCCTAAATGATTATTTATCTGTTTACATAAAAAAGAGCTCACATTTGTTATTCTTTTTTCATAAAAGCGTTATGGCTCCCCGTAGTCCAAAAGTCACCGTCTTTGAAAACGGAACCATGAACTCTTAGGATATGGACACTGCATTGTTTTCCGGGGCAAGTTTAAACGCCTTTCAATCTAGGAAGACAGAAAAACAATTTTACTGTCAAATATTTAATGGAAAATATGTTTCTTCTTAAAAATTTTGTAAAATGTGGACATGCTGGAAAATAACGAAATAATTAATCAACAAATCAACATAAAAATTCAGACCTAATTTAAATTGCCTTTTTTTGTTGTTATCGTATTTAATACACACAATTTATTATTTAATTAGATTGATGTCTTATCTTTAAAATTAAATGTAACAGATTTTTTAGGCATTAATGTACAAAAATGCAGAAATGCAAAAGCTTTCTCAAAACAGATTCAGAATTAGTAGTTCTTCGTGTTGAATTCAGACATAACATAAAAATAACATGAACATATATTTAAGTTACCTTATTTAAATATTCATAACATGAACATAAAATTTTTTAACCTAGTGTTTTCATATATTTAAATTATTTTAGCAACTGTAACGTAAATATAAATTCTAACTACAGATGATTAATATATATTGCATTCTATTAACGAATAATTCTACCATATCTCAAAGAAAAAAAATATTTTCATTATTGAGATTGCAAAAGGTATAAAAAAGTTCCAAGTGTCCAACTAATATTGAATAATTAATATAAGAAACGATATATTAATAGAATTCATTTAAATAAGGTAATTCAACTACAAAATTAAAATATAAAAACTAATTTTAAAA
The DNA here is from genome assembly GCF_947563725.1 of Argiope bruennichi. NCBI lineage: Eukaryota > Metazoa > Arthropoda > Arachnida > Araneae > Araneidae > Argiope > Argiope bruennichi. Next base: position 122,296,241 of record NC_079154.1, on the reverse strand, counting down.
GAATATATTTTTTCTAATAGATTCACGAATAAATTAATATTTTTGAAAGTTTAGCTGTTGAAAATTTGGTTGTTTATCAAGTTATCGAATGAAGTAAACTGAAGTCCATGCTACATTTCAACTTTCTGAAATAAAATCTGATTTCAAATTCATTTATTTGATTAAACTCTCATATGTTATTACGCAAAGCTCATCAATAATCAATTTTTATTTTCCATAGTCCATCTGCTGTTTGTTTTCACTTTGATGCTAAGCACAAAAAGACCTAAATGATTATTTATCTTTAAAAAAAATAACCTTTCATCCGTTATGCAACCTTCAGAAGAGCGTTCGTTATAGCTCCCTGTTGTTTGATAGTCACAATCTAACAGGAAAGGTCATAAACCCTAGAAGGAGAACTTCGTATCGTTTTTCTAACCAAATGTTTAGATGCGCTTCAGTCTGGGAGAAATAAAAAAAGTGTTTTACTGTCGCAAATGTGGAAGGAAAAAGGTTATTCCTTTTTTTTTTTTTTTTTGTATTTTGAAACATGCATATAAAAGAATGTATTTCTCATCCTGAAGCGTCCGTAGCTATTTTTATCTAAGTTTTATTGGATTGAAAGCAACATAATAATACAATAACAAATCTTGTTTTTAATTTGAAAGCAGAATAACGCATGACCTTTTTGGTCTTTTCGCTTTGAAAGTCAATAGTTTTCAAAATTATCTTAATTCGCTAAATGTCTGCCTTATCTTTAAAACAAGTGTTTCCATTATTTTAACAGATAAGGTTAACAGAGAGATTATAAAAAGCGATAAATGAATAAGCAGAGAAAGTATTTCCTTATATTATATTCGGTCAGCTTATAAATTATAAGTTAAATAATGTACCTTGCAACATTTTTACTTTTAAAATAATATTTTATTTTAACAATTTATCTATTAAAAGCATTTTTTTTGTCTGTGACATATTGTTACAAAATATAATATAAAAATATGTATATGCAATTATTATGTATTTATTAAGCATATAAAATATATTTGCATTTGGATCAAAAAATGTTTTTAAAAAAAGATTATAACATTTCATTTTGTGTTATTACATATCACATAAATTGAAATATGAATTCAATCTTTATACAGTTTTACTTCAGGAAATAATATCTAACTATGGAAATGGCGCAAAAATGTTAGAGTTTCGATGTATACATTTTACTTTCATCTTTTGACCTAACTAAAGATTTACTATTCGTTAAAAATTTTAAAATATTTTTAAAAATATTTATAAAAAGATAAAGTCTGTTAAATTTTAAAATTCTCAAAGGAGCCTATTCCTTATTTGGTTTTCAAAGTCAAATAGTTGGAAACATCTCCCTATTGTAATATTATTATATTAAAAAAATTTGCTATTAAACATAGTATAAAAATATGAAGTTTTGCATTTTTTATTTCACTTTAGCCAATGTCAGAGTAAGGATAGTCACTGAGCCGGTATCGCTCCTTATCATATCAAACTCCAATTAATCACTAGTGGAATGCCATTTAAAAAGAAAGAATTGTATGCAAGAAATTGGTCGATATTTGAAGTGGAAACATGATCCTAAGTTACAGACAAGGAATATGCAATTAAATTCCATCATTCATACTATGATAAAAGATAAAAGACAAGATAAACAATTAAAATTTATTCTTTAATAAACACAAGTCCTTTTTTTACAGCCATTGACATGAAATATCATTTTGGATAATTTTATTGACATAATATTCATTTCTGACATATTTGCTTATTGCAATTCGAGTTCAGTGAATTTGGGCAAAATTTATGCAAATTTGAAGCTATTAGAATAATGTCAACAAGAAAATTAATTTAGCCAATTAAATTCCAATTTATATGTATGCGGAAAAAAATCCAAAGCATTATTCACTAGAAGACATATTTAAAATGTTTAACGGCTTTTTATTCTTTAAAAGCTGTTTCGAGATTGGAAAGAAAAATGTCTCTTATTCAGAAAAGGTCGCTAAATTCAGACTCTCCATTTATACTAAGCAAAGGCATAACTTTTCTTTCACAGCATAAAATAAAAACCAAACACTGCTGGTGAACTATTCATTCTTTTCTTTTCATTCCTCTGTGAAGTACAAAAGGGAACGCATTTGACCTAAATGATTATTTATTTGTTTACATAAAAAAAAAGCTCGCATCTATTAATGCGTTTTTCATAAGAGACATTATGGCTCCCTGTAGTCCAATAGTAACCGTCTATAAGAAAAGGGCCATAAACTCGAAAAGGTGAACACTGTATTGTTTTCCGGGCCAAGCGTTTAAGAAATTCTCCTGTCTAGCAAAATAGAAAAGAATGGAGTATTTTTTTTCTTCAGATTCAAAGTAGAAAATATTTGTTCCTACTTAGTATTTTCAAACATACGTTTAAAAGAATGTTTCTATTTTGTTAGAACAGCTATCATGACTTTCCGCTGAAATAATTGGACTCGGTTAGAAAAAAAAACCTGAATAACTTTGCAATGAATCTTGTTTTTAAATCATAAAAAAGATAAAAAGTGTTTCTGCTTTCTTTATGACTTTTGTGGTTAGGATTTTCAATGTTTGTATCAATATATTACGTATCAACAATAGGGAAGACTTTAATAAGGAGGCAGATGCTAGATATCAATTCTAAATATTCTGATTCTAAATTATTTCGGCAAGCAATTTTGAAAATAAAATTTATTTCTTCTTTATTATTACATTTCAGAAATTTTACTCAAAGTTATTAAAAATTTAATTATCTTCCAAAAAGGAATCATAAACATGATTAGATTTCTAATTGATCATGGAGAACTGTTCCAATTAGATTAACCCTAATCAATCTTTTTAGGGCGACGCATACTACACCTCTCATTTTATTCATGACATATCCTTAAGCCCCCTCAAATAACTGGTTTTTATTATTCCTTTATATTTTCACTCATACTGTACATTATCATGTTCATTACTGTACTCCAGATATTTTTCATTCTAAATTTTATCATTTCTTATTATGTTAAAAGTATTCGTATTTTGTCATGATTTTATTTCTTTCAAATTGATTATTATTATGTTTTTATTAATAATAAGTCAATTCTTGTGCACCACAAAGTACGGCACAAGGCTTACAGAAGCAAGTAGAAACAACTACATACATAGATAAAAATATGTGCATATAAAAATAAGGATAAAAACAACAAGAAAAAATAAACAACAAAACTAATTAACAACAACACAACAAATTTAATCATTACTAAAAATATTCAGAAGTTTAAAATAGGATTTGAAATCCAATAATAATAAGAAATTTTATCGAAGCATAAAATAAACATATCCAGGTAATATGAAAAATATCTATTATAAGAAGGCTTTATATAAAATATCAATAAACCTACTTCAATAAGGAACTCCAATAATATCTTCCATAAATTGTCTGCTTCTTTCCCGTAAAAATTCTTAAATCACTCGATATGCAGATGAGGCTTTAATTAAAATAATAAAAATATTTCATTTGCATTTTTGAAATTATGTCGGAAATGGGATGTGTTTTGTAATGCTATATCTAATATTTTTAAATCTTAAGAATGTATATTGCGTATGCATGATCGCAAAGAGAGTAGAAACGCAAATCACTGATTAAATAAAATTTGAGTGATTTGAAAATTTGAATGATTGATGAGGATAAGTATATGTATTGATGAACCTAAGTATATGTATTGATGAGCATAAGTATATGTATTGATGAGCATAAGTATATGTATTGATGAGCATAAGTATATGTATTGATGAGCATAAGTATGAGTATAATTACATCGTTAAAGATTTAAAATAAAGAGTTAATATTAATGATCATTTACAATATATCGAATGATCATTTACAATATATCGAATGATCATTTACAATATATTTACATGAAGCTGATTCTACACAATTATATTTTTTTCTTGATAAAAAAAAATCACCTAAGTAAAAGAATTTAAGAACAGATCAAACAAATACATACGTTTTAACTCATTTTATTACCAACATAAGCGATATTATGACTCATAAAAATCAGATCATTATTGTTTGTAGTTATCCATGATAAATTATTTTTCTTAGTTTTTAATCTTGAAGTATTAAAATAAAAAAAAAAATATTAAGAATTTATAGATAAAATTACCTTTCGCAGTTTTTTTAAAAAAAATTCTGATTTGATCGATATTCTAACTTAAAAGCAGATAATAATGACAATAAGGATTTTAGACTATAAAATGATTTTTGTATGTTATGATATTTTATAGAAAATATTTTTTACCTGAAATATATTATACGTGAAAGAATTTTAAGTCTGAATTACCCGGGTACATTAACTAGTACCTTTTTCAAATTTCTTATGCCCTTTAAATTTGATGTTAATTTACTATTTAAAAATTTCATGAATATTGAAAAATAAATTCAAAATATGAGACAGTTTAAAAGTTTTACAGTTTTTGCTTTTTAATGATCATTTAACTATTTTATTTTTTATTCGATTTATCTATACATTTCTTAAACTATTCATTCATAATCCTTCTGGGGAGAATCGTTTCGATAGGGTTTCTTTTTGATATACACTCAACACTTTTCACAGCTGATTTAGTTTTCACCGTTCAATCCACAGTCACAATAAAAAAATAATGATATCTATACACGAAATTCTCCATGAGCTGAAAGCGCTCCAAAAGTTTTATGTGTTATCCGAATATTTCAGTTTGTGCCAGCTTTTCAGGTCTTCTATAACTCCCGAATGGCCATAAGCGAATTTCAGATACTTCATGCGTTCAGAGTCCCCATTCGATATTTTCCTTCCCTTTTCGAATCTAAGCGATGGGATCTCATTTTCCCTTTAAGACTCGAAGGAATTCCTGACATTTGATTGCTGCATTTCTGTCTGGGAAATGCAGCATTATAGGGGCATCAAAAACTATGCCGATGAATAGGTGAAGATATTTGTATATGCATGCATGCAGTGCAAATGTTATGTGATTATCTGATGCAAATAATCTAAATTAATTTATGTTAGAGATTATGTAATATAATTTGAAGTTGTTTGTATCGTTCATTTGCATCAAAGATAAGAAAGTTAAGAAGTTAAATAAATTAACTACCGTGTATTTGCGATAATTTAATATAAATAAGGTAAAGTTAATTGGAGTTTGAATGTCTAAGCATATAAACAATGAAGGGATCTATCCAAAAATAAATCTATCACTTAGATTAAGATAATCTAATAAATTGAAATATTTAATGCCTAGTAACATAAATTTAATTCCTTTGGAGTGTTTGAAGCATTATTAATGTCTTATAGGGAAAATTGTATAAGTTTATTACGGATAGGCGACACATATTGGCTATTTGATTATTAATCTATAGTTCTTTTAGCGCATTATATTAACTTCAACAGAAAAACTATGCAGGCATTAATAAAACTGATATAGCATTCTGTATGTATATGCGCGCATTCACAAATGCATGTATTGCTATTATATCAATACTTTTAATTTAGATCTAACGTATTTCCTTAGAGCCACTTTCGTAAATCAAACAACTATTTTCTCTTTTCAAAAAAAAAAAAAAAAAAGAACCCTATCAATTACTATTAGAAATCTTATAAGTTTTCAGTAAAAATAAATAGTTTTTATTTATAAATATGTATAATCTAGCATTAAACCCAAATCAAATAAAAGCTAGTGGTATTGGTATCCCTGAAACTTTCACGCATATTATTTAATAAAGGTGTTAGATCCTTCTCGTGTATACAATTATGGACCTTGGATCAGCCGTAAATGCTTTGCACAACATTGGTGAACAATAGTTATGAAATATTGATATTTGACATGAATTTAACATTTTTTCTGAATGCATTATATGATCTTTGGCATTATTAATCCCTGGCCGGCTGTTGAAAGTACCCCAAAATCGAATTCAGACGCTTTTTCTTCAACCAATATAAAACCAAGCTAGACATAAAACTACTATTGTAATCACAAAATCACATATCAAAATTCATATGCTAAGATCGTTGCGTGTTTTATTTATTATGTTTACATGCTTGTAAAAGTACAGACGGACAGGAAATCAACTCCTGGATGGATTTATTCCAAATGTAATAGTTATCTACACTTTAAATGTTAAATCTGTGTGCGGAATTTTGTCCTTCTAGTTTATTTCGATTTGAATTTAGCGTGTTAAATTACTTTATGTATAGTAAGATTGCCAGACAGACTTCCGCTGAATGCATTTCGCTCATAATTGACAGAAATCCACAAATTTGGCATAAAAATCATGTACCAAGTTTATTCTTCTAGCTGAAAGTATTTTTGTATTATGTTTGTCACGGACATAATGTGAAAATGCATTTATCTAATGTGCTTCAAAATGTGTTTTAACCCTTTCTAGGGCCGTGGGAAGTATGCTTCCCACCAAATTTATCAATATTTGTATGAAATTTTGTAGGTTGGCATAAGTTCTGACAATTTTTTTTTTTTTTAGTAAAACAGAAACTTAGATGTTTCAGTTCTTTATCTCACACAAAATGATGTGTCTTGATTTGTTACTTAATTATTAATTAACCAAATTAATTAATTAATCAAATTAAATTTATCTAATAAGCTAAATGAATCCTTTTTCTTATTCTAATTTCAAGCCTAATTTAACTAATTTAACATAACAAGCCTAATTTATTCCAATTTAACATAATATGACTAGAAAAAAATGGCCCTTTAAAGGGTTAAAGGAGGTTTGAAACATGGACATTTGTTAAAGTCTTGAGCTCGAATTTTTCGACAATTGCAATACTTTGCCTATACCTCCCATGCGAGAAAACAAAAAGAAATTAGGTTACCATCACGAGTTTGAATATTTCTGTAAAAAAATTCCAAATGCCACGCTTATATATAGTCCCATATCTTTAAATATGACAGTTAAAAATCTCAAAATGTACGTAATATTTTTGAAAAAGTCAAACTTACCACTTATATGAAATTTAGTATATTATTGTCTTTCAAACAACCTTTATTTCTATGCATTAAAAAATATCTGTAGAATAAAATATCTGTAAAAATACATCTGTTTTAATCGGACTTTCAATCAAAATAATCAAATATTGTATCAAGTTATTTTAAATGTATTGACTACTAACAGAAAGTACAAATAATAGTTATTATTTCCTCAGTAGTTTTAATTTACACTTGAAAATATTTGATACATGAAAAGATACAATTTCAAATCTTTAACTCCTATCGCTCTATATTTGCCACATTCTTCAAACAAATAAATTATAAATATGTCTGAAAATAATCAAGATTCTATTATTTTTCTTCTCCTGTTTGCGAAATAAAATCCAGCACACCTTTGTACATAAAACCGAAAACAACTTCTCCTCAAACAACTCTTTTACACCTCAAACCGTGGTTGTAACTATTAAAATTCCGTCGAAAGCGAAAGGTATTTATCCAACGTCGAATCTTTCTGTTTACTTGAACTAAACAAAAGGATGTTTGATTTCACGTTCAAGCATGACATGTCAGGTAAAATAAAAGAAGCGATGTACATCGGAGGAAAGAAGTTTATCGTACTTTAACAACCACAAACCAAAACTTCAAGTTTCGTTTGACAAGTGAAAAGCAGTATAAGTAGTGCAAGAATATTAAAGAACATTGTTCTTGGCTTTATTCATTAGCGGGAAGAAAATAGAAAAAAGAGTTACGGAATAAAACAACGGCTTAACTTTACATCCCTTTATTAGAACTGAAATGTTTGAGGAGATGGTTCGTTATTTCGTTGATGAATAGGCTTGTCATTTAATATATAAAGTTTAGATTATATCGATTATATTCTGTTTCAATATGTTCCCATTTTACAAAATTCTAAGTGTGCAAAGATGGGATTCATGAATAATATTTTTTTGCTCTTACTTCTAATACGGGTAAAAAATTTTAGAATCTGAACTTAAAGGAATTGGGGATACTATTATCATAAATCAGAATTTAATTATATTCAAATTTTTTAATTATAATCTTATTAAATATTTTTTTAATTATTTTAAAAGTGTATATTTTAATAGATAATAATTTACAGGGATATAAAATTTTAATCTGAGATGACATGGAAAAGGCCAAGATGGTGCCAAAGGCTTCATTCAGATAGAGCTGCAATTTACAAAGTTCGTCTCCAGATAAACTTGGAGTAAATTTTAAATAGAATATCAATCTAGAAAATCAATTCGTTCAAAATTTCAATTGAATTTCGTGCTCAATTAATATAAAACTTTCTTCTAAGGATCAAGAGTCATGTTTTATCTAATACTAGTCAAAGTTAGAAAACAATAATTAATTTTGCTTTTTTACTTAAAATCTAAATAAATGAGTAAGTTTGCAAAAATTAATCACATTTAATACATCTTGTTAACGCATTTGATGATAAATAACATCTAGATAATCTTGGTGTAAAATGTAAATGGGATGTCAGTCTAGAAAAAAGGAATTTGTTGAAAATTTAAGTTTCGTAGTCGAAAATTATAAAGAATTTTTCTAAGAATCTTAAATTCTGTGAGATAACACTAGATACATTATTTATCTAACGCTAGTAAAAGCTAGAACACAATAATTAATTTTGCCTCTTTTTAGATAAAATATTTAAAAAATGAATAAATTTGCAATTAATATAAAACTTTCTTCTAATAATCTCAAGATATGTAAAATAAGTTTTAATACATTATTTATCTAATATTAGTTAAACACAAAGTTACCATTACAAGTTAAAAAGTAACAAATACAAGTTACAAGTAACATTACAAAGTTAAAAAAATAATAATTAATTTTGCTTTTTTATATGAAATCTTAAAAATGAGTAAGTTTGCAAAAATTAATCACTGTTAATGCATCTTGTTTATATATTTGATATTAGGTAACCTTGGTATAAATTGTAAATAGAATATCAGTTTAGAAAAATCAATTTTTTAAAGCTACGTTTCGTACTCAATATAAAGATTTAATCTAAAAATCTTAAGCCCTGTGAGATAACTCTTTTGTAAGTTATTTATATAATGCTAGAAAAAGTTAGAAACCAATAATTAATTTTGTTAAATATTAAATATCATTTTAGATAAAATATTAAAAATCTTTTATATTAGATAAATATTAAATAATTTTAGATAAAATATTTAAAAAATGAAAAAAGTTTGCATAAAATAAATCACTCAAAATGTATCTTGATGCCAAATTTGATAATTATGCAAGGAATTTGTTTTGTTTTTCTACATTTGAAAGGTTCTATCATTGAAAGGTAACATTTTAAAAATTCAATACTTGTCCGAAGCATATAATTTATTTTTATAAATTTACAATTTCTTAAAATTTCTAGGATAAATTTTAGACAATTGAAGAAGATTCTGCTTAGAACTTCGTAGCCGTACACCGTATTATTTCAACATTTTTTTTTAAATATATTCTGTCATGTAATCCATATGAATTTGTCTTATCTAAATTGCCATGCCTTATCCAGTTTATTTTATGATAAGTACATTTTTTTTAATTAGGCAAGGCATGGGTAAAAAATTAAACACGATTTTTTTTTTTTTTTTAAAGTTTGCTTTTGAAAACCACGTGTTTTAACATTTTTTTTAATGGAAATAATGTTTTCTGTACTAACAGCGTTAACATAAGGCCAAAATCAGAACCCTTATCATTTATTCAAGAACCCGTATGACAAATCCATTTTATTTTGTTATGATGTGATGATATCTTCAAAATTTAATCATATCTGCATTCTTGCATATGTTATATAGTATGAGTTGATCATATTTATTTATTATTTATCGCATTCAGTGTATTCGTAAAATATCAATTTTCATTCCATGCAATTTTGAAAGAATGCAATGTGATTTTCTAAAACTTCTTTCCTTGATCTTTCTTAGGTAACGCTTTTTGGTCCAGATGCCGGAGCTGCAAGCATCATGGCTCTGATGTCTTCACCCAAGGCTCAAGGACTCTTTCACTCGGCGTGGCTGATTGGGCCCACTATGGTCTTCAATCGGAGTTTTGAAGAAGTCACAACACATAACAAGGGGCTGTTCTTGCAACGCTCGGGATGTAAAGATGCCCAGTGCTTGAGAAAAGGAGTTGCGCAGGATATCATAGCTGCGCACTTGGGGAAGGATGACGCTTCTTTTAGAATTAGGGATCAGAATGATCTACCCATACAAGGGATATTTCCGGAGCAACTCATTGTTATGGACGGTAAGATAACATTTTATCACCAATTGAACTTAATTTTGTTCCACACGTTCCATAAAAAATGCATATGTTTGATCCTCATAGGGCATCTGAGTTAAATTTGTCCTTTTAGGTGGGAGCAGATGTTGTCCCAGGACCATTTTTTCTTCTGAATATAATGTGTGGGATATTCTATTAATCTAATTTTTACTCTAACATTTTATTCTTAAGAATACTGCAGATGCTGCTAGTAAGAATAGTTTCTTCGTCGAAGTGAAGTGTAATGAAGTTGCTGTTCATATTTCTCTCTTGAAAAGAGATTTTTCATTTTCTTATGATTGGTATAAGTGCTGAATTCTATCATAATTTTCTGTCTTTTCTTTTATTGCTGTAATAGTTAATGAGGAATATAGATGATATACTGACAAAATTCTATCAATAACTTTGCGCCTTTTCTCCTTATTTGCAGTACTAGTTAAAGATTGGAGACTGCACTCTTATTTATGAACTAATCTACATCATCGTAATCTCAAAAAAAACTGTCCAAATATCTTTTTCTTTTCAATAACTTTATATTGAGAAATTGGATCATTGTTTAAGCGAAATAAAAGTAGTATTACTAGAGCGGTAAAATAAAACATCTGAACTTTTTCTCAGCTTACTTTTAAAAAAAATGAAGAAGCGCTCTTCTATTTTTGCATTAAAATCTCAGTAATAAAATAATTCACATTCTTATATATCCATAAAGCTAAGAGTTAAATAACATTTAGAGCACTTTAATTCCATATTGTGTTGGATCATTTCTTGTCTGATGATAATCTTCATTGCTAGAGACTATACAAAAATATAAAACACCATAAATTATGGAAATGAGCCGGTGAATAGACATGCTAAAGAAATATATGAAGAAACGATGTTTTCCTTCGCTGCAGTCCGAACCTCAGTTCTTAAGATTTCATAAAAGTCCAGATTGCATCTAATTACATCCTGATGATGATTACATTACAGATGAACAGAATATCAAAAAGATAGTTAACTGTGAAAATTTAAAATACTTCATAGCTATTATTCTTTCACTATTTTTCATTTTTTTTAGTTTCTTAGTAAAATTTAGCTAGCACATTCTTCATTTAATTTTGATTATAAATTATTAAAGTCTGATTTATATTAAGTATTAATTTAATTTTGAATTAATGAACTTTTAATTTAATATGCCTATCAATATGTATATTTTTAACTTATTTAGTAAAATTATATCATTATTATTATTTATTAATTATTTTATTAATTAAATGTTAATATTTTAATATATAATAATTATATTAATATTAAATCCATTTATTAAATCTATGTGATTGAAATAGTTTTAATTTAATCCAATATATGGGGAGAGTAAATTTTAATTTTCTTTAATTTGCATTGTATTAGAAAAGAGATTTACATTAAATGGCGTATTTCTATGGTATGCTTTATATAAGATGGTAAAATAAGACAAGTAATATTTTCTCTTCATTTTTACTTTTTCATACACGAAGTATAAAGGAAAATTATAATCGTCAAAATATACGAACTCAAAGATTTTGACTATTATTATTAATAGATTTTGACTATTATATATCCATGTTCAGACTATTCCCCTGGTTCCGTAATGTTCTTTTATTCAAAAGGTATTCATAAAAATTCACTTTGCTTCATTGAACGTATATAGAAGTTCGTAAACAAATATTTTTAGTTCAAAGAGTATCTACTAAAATAACATTTATTTACTATCTATTTCCATCTTACTTAAATACAAAATAATATATAAATAGAGAATATTTAAAAATACATTTGATGCAATTTATTTAATTTCATATAGTTTCTTTTTTATTGAAAGATAATTTTATATTCAAAATTCTAAATTCAGCGAATAGTTTTCATTTATTTTTGATACTGGGATATCCAATGTTTAATTTTTTTTTTATTAGAATTGCACATTAGAAATTGCAAAAAATATCACTTGCTCATATGATTTACCTAAAAAGCAACTTTCTTTTCAATTCTTCAGATTGATCACATATTTTGGTGACGGATTTATCTGTCTTCCATAGTTTCAAATTCAAATTAGATAGGTTCTTTATTTTATCAGCCAGGAATGAAATATATAGATTTCTGAAAAATGAATTAGTGTACAGATTTTTTTTAATTAAAATTGTCATATTTCATCTCTCGAATTTTAGAATATTGATGTCTGTGTTAATGCACAAAGGTATTCACCGTGAGTGGCGATTTTAACAGCCTTAATTGCTCGAAGTTATAACCATGCAAACAGTGGGATAATTTTCTCTCTTTTATTGTCACAGTTCCTTAAGTTTGACATTTCACTGATAATCTGTTGTAAAATTTATTTTGGAACTTGCATCACATTAAAATTTCATAGAAAACATATAAGAGCTATGGGAATAAACATGAGCAATATTAAGTGCTTAATTAGAAATTTCCCGCAAAGATGGACGAAAAATGTTATTGGTTATTTCTTTCATACAACGAATTGTGTACCAGACAATGAATTGTATAAGAAACAGGCTTCAGTAGTTTGAGCGATCCATCTCCGATTAGAAGATTCTTTTTCCAAAATCTCAAATCAGGCAATTAATAAGCAGCGATTTCTAAACTGAAATATTGATTTTAATAACGTTTGAAATTTCCTAGGCAAAATTTAATGAATATGAATGTGGAAAACTCTTCATTTATAATACGTGTCTTTCCAATTGTTTACGTTTTAAAATATAAAGAAATTATTGCTCATACTATGATAAAAATAAGATAGTATGTACATTTTTTTTATTCAGACAAGTATTTCTGAAAAATATATGTGCATTATTTCTGGTACTAAATTTGAAAAATTAAACTTTCTTGCTATTTCATAATTAAAATCTGTCTCGAATTTGTATCTCATTTTGTAATTAATGAAGTTTAATATCGATAGAGTTCTAACTGTATTTGTATGAATAAGACGACCTTTAAATGAGCAATCCACTTCCCTGCTCTCAATATGGCACTATTTATTTTTAAAAAAAAAACAAAAAAAATGACACATTTATAGTGCATTTAGTGCATTTCATTGAAGTTATGACCGCTGCCACTAATTTATTCATGAATCAAAAATTTCTCAACTTCAACTTGTCTGATATTAAACTATCAAACGTAGGTTTTTTCTTTAATTTTTTCAATATATTGGCAGCATTTTAAACATTATATCAGCTAACATAATAAATAAACAATATCTGTATATAACTATATGTGAATGCGAAAAATAGTAAAAGATGAATAATATTAATAACAGTTGAGAAAATATTGTTTCCTTTATTTCAATTTTGTGAGTAAATATGTTTTGATTATTACCCATCATTTTAAAAACTTTAATAAAACGAAATAGTTTTCGTGAATTCTAACAGTTTGGTTTGTTATTTTCAAGAATTCTCATTTCTAATGTTTGCGAAGTCTAATAAACAGAGTGACAGAAAAAATTTCTAAATAAATATAAAAATAATGTTTGAATATCAGTTGTTATTCTACACAAATTACGAAAATCTCGCATCTAAATGATCCGATGTATAGTAATACAGTCTTTAATATTAAAATCAATCACCTTCCCAAATGACAATTAAATTCACCTTGACATTATTTCAATTAGATAAACATTTGTTATAAACTCATCTCTGACAGCTTGATATTTTCCCGCCGGAGCAGTTACAGTTAATCAGGGATTAACATAATTTACTTAGTTTGCCAAACAGAAGTGACATTGAGCTTTACGTCTGTCACAAAGTATTGGGGATTCATAAATTAAAGTAAAACACATCTTTTATCAGTTTAGATCTTTAGTTATAAAGTCCCAATATACATGAAAAATATACATATTTCTCTAGAAATGATACTACAAATATGCAGGAGATGAAAGATAATAGATTTATCTCTATAAGTAATGTATTAAGCAGTCAGAGCAGGAATTTACTGCTCTCAAATCTCTAATATGTGCCTCTCTTTGTAATTGTTGATAGATGGAAGTAGTACCAAATAGTAACTTTTCGGAGAATATATTACTGACCTCAGTGAAGAATTTGGGAGCCTTTCAAGATAGTTACAGATTCTACTTCCTTTAAAAAAGTAAAATATGTATACATTGAAATATAGGGGTGGCTGTTGTACCTTGAATTACTTTTACTGTTGCATAAATAAAGAAATCATAGTTTACATTTCAATTTCAGTTATGAATAGCACATTTTATGTAACACCTAGTACGTACTCAACTTCAATTTTCACCATCTATAACAGTCAGAAAAAGCAGGCTAATTTCAAAACGAAAAATTATAATTTAAAGGTAAAGTGATTGATGATATAAAATGATTTCCTCTGAAATACTTGCTATTTCATCTTTAATTACATTATTTTTATTGCACTTTTTCAATCCCTTCCTGATGCGAAGAGGAGGTGAAAGAACTCACATTCAGCTGTGCTTTGATGTGTATAAAGAAAGTTACAATGAAAATGCGGCCTCTGACAAACAAGCCTTTTTACTTTTTCATGTAATTCGAACTCAAGGTTTTGAAGAATCTCAAACTTAAGTCTTCCCTAAGTTTGAAAAACACATTTTTGGTCATATATCTATGGCAAAAATAATTCAGAAACGCTTTGAGGTAGAGATGAAACTTGGTATATGGTCTTACTCATGTTCGTAGATTTATATCAATTTTTGTGCAAAATACGCTCAGAAGAAATCTGTCTGTCCAGCTTTCCGAACGTACGTTAGCATGATAACTACAAAACGAAGAAAGCTAAATAGATGAAATTTATATAACATTAATAATATATTTATTTAACAACAAAAATGAAAATACCTATCAAATATTGAGCTAAATTCAATACGGATTGACCATCAACCGGTTTGTACTTTTAAAACCATGTAATAATGAAAACTGAAAAACGTAATGACTTAAATATATGAAATTTAATATGGAATTTTTTGACTAGAAATGTACTCCATGTAATAATGTTAAATATATGAAATGCATGTATCAAAGATTTGTTTGAATCAAGCAGGAAAAACGCGTCAAAAATAAAAATTCGATTTTCAGCTACTATTGACTGCATGCCTGGGATTCATTGCTAAAAGCACAACTAGGGATCCACGGTAAATCAGTAAAAATACTGAATTCGTAATTAGTGTACTCCAAAGCCATGTAGAGTGTTCTACGGGAAAATACCTTTATTGGATAGCATGCGAGAAGATTTCGAGAGACAACTCCCACTGGTTTGGCTCCATGGTGTATAATATTCAAGTGCATTGCCAGAAAAAAATCTGAATTACTCTTCTACAGCCATTTCTCTTCATTACACATGAAAGATCAAAATGTATTTTTAGCCACCGTAAACTTAGAACCCAGATTCCAAACTCTTATTTCGCCAATCCCTATTCATAGTTGCATCTTTGTTTGTATATCTTACAAAACACGGCTCATCTTTTTCATAACACCTTATTTGAATTTTCCTCATCCAAGATTTCTTAAAAGATGTCAGATGCGGAATTAATATTTGAAATGCCATGTTGAAAACTGTGCATTGCATTCTAATTGAAATTTTCTTTCATATTTTAGCACATACATTTGTAACAGTTTTTCTTATGACTTCGGGATCAATATTTTCAAGTTTGTTTTTTACCATCTTTTTCCATATCGTGTATATTATAATCTTAAAAAGAACATAATGCTCGTATCATTGATTCACGGTACACAAAATAAAAATTTACAATTCTAACAATTCCGTGTGTGTGTGTGTGTGTGTGTGTGTGTCTAAGACATTGAAGAGACTTTCGATTTTTTCACGTCGTTTTAATTCATCCCGGAGAAGCACGCATTATGCACAAGCAGGAGCGACGAACACACACGCAAGACAAAACGACACAGAGCGAAAAGAAGAAAAATGAAGGCAAATTGAACATTTTATCAATGATCTTATATAACATGAGATTTCTGACACGTGTCGACCTTGACAAGGGAAACAGAAGTATCCTTTAAAAGCATCTGTTTACATCAGCGATTCTTTATCCCTTCCTCGGAACCGCTGACGCAATCATTTTTACAAAGCTTCAGTTGAATTAATAGAAAGAAAAAGTGGAATAGGATCAGGAAATAAGAGAATATTTTAGAATGACTTTGACATGGAATGAATTAGGCTAAAAAAATTTGGAATTTCACTAGGATTAAATTAAATTTTAAAATATCATTATATATATATATATATATATATATATATATATATATATATATATATATATATATATATATATTCTTTTTTCCGTATTTCATTTCCGGTTTCTTTTTTAATATTTTTTTAATAATTTTTTTGGTTTAATTTTTATTTGATTTTTGTTTTTCCTATTAACTTGATTCTAATACTTTAAAATCAATTCATCTGTGTTTTAGAAGTAGCTGCAATTGCGCTCTCTAAATACTATGAAGTTCCTTTTTGGTTTTAGTTTAAATAGGTAATAAATTTTAGTTGCGATTTCGAAACTGTTTTGTTTCGTTTTCATTTTAGTTTCGTTTTCAAACTTTTTCTTACTTTAGATTGGCTACTCGTTCTTGCATTTGGTTGGAATTTAGCTGCAGGTGCGCTGTTCCACGAACTGCAAAAAAATTTTTAAATAAAATATTTTTAATAGTTTTTTTTGGTGGTGGTGGGGGGTTCAATAGGTTTTTTGGTGTATTGCCTAAAAAATTTAAGAATTTTCAGATCATTTTTCCTGATTTTACTTTTTCGAGAATTCCTTGTTTTTGGCGTTTAGGAGATATATTTTCATTTTAATAAATAAATTAAACTATGCAAAAAGTTAATAACGAATTTATCATAGCGCATGGCCCGTCGCGCGCTCTACCAAGGGGCACTGTGGATAGCTTTGTGTCAGGAGCATTCACGGAGAAAAAATTACTGACACAATTGTTTTGTTTAAAAAATCTTAAAAATACAAAAAAATATAAAATTTGTGGAAACGGAAAGTGTAGGACATGTCCTTTGGCAGATAAGGAACAGATCAAAAATGAAAACTCAAAATTACAAACATTCTGTAAAAACAAAAATTTGATTTATCTCCTTAATTGTTCAGAATGTAATTTAAAATATATTGGCCAAACTAGCACCGAGCTTAATTTAAGAATTAACAATCACAGATCCGATATAAAAAACTTCATAAAAAATAGGACCACTGACTTCGAACTGGAGCATTTTCAAAACCATAACTTTAACAATATTAATATCTACATTCTAGAAGACAATATTAACGAATTAAACAAAAGATTAGATCTGGAAAACATTTATATTTGCAACCTGAAAACTTTATTTCCTTATGGTCTCAATAGTAAATTAAATGGGGAAGGTTATGCAGATTTAAACAATAATTGCATTTATAACAAATTTAACATTTTTAAAAATTTTCTAAATAAAGATAACTTTTCTAAAAGATTTAAAAGAGGTAAAGGGAAAGGAGGCAATTTTCAAATTATATTTGAGGAATTTCAAAATTACTGTAATCTGGAACACAATAGTGAAAACATTAACAGAATTAGGAAATACATTTTTGGTCTTAGAAATAATAAAATGAAATGGTTTTTAAATAATAAATTCGGGGAATTAGAGTTTAAAAATTCGTACACTAAATGTATTATTCTAGATCTTATTAAATGTAAACTTAACATTGGAAAAAACGATTTACTTTTTAATAATAAAAATAATGTTTACAAAGAATACTGTGTGATTAAATTCTTGGATATTTACTTCGAATATCTAAAATTACCCAAAATTATACATAATAATAAAATATTTTTTCCTCTTGCAGATAAAACTACTGTATCAATAGCGTTTAGTTACACTTCAACTTTAAAGAAAAAAATTTGTAATTATAATTACTATAGCAAAAATTTAGATAAAATAAATAAAACAGATTGTTACTGTAACAAGGAAAAATATAAAGATTTTATAGATATTGATAAAGGTCATATTATTACAGGTAATTTAAAAATTATTGAATCCAACTCTTTAAGAGATTTGATGGGAAGAGGAACAAAATTTAGATTAAGAGAAAAAATAAACCATAACAAAATTTTGATTTCTATTGGTAATGATTTGGATGTTTTTATTGCCAAATTATCTAGAAAATACCACTGGCCTGCGGAAGGTTTCGGGGAATGGAAAGTGAGAATTTTAAAGGAAATTAAAATAAAATTGAATACTGATTTTGACAGATCTAAAGAACGTGGGATTTATTTTAGTAAAACATTAAAAAATGAAATAAAAAATTTAAAAGAAAAATTTGTTATTACAGTAATAGATAAATCAGCAAATAATTTCTGTTTAATTTGTAAATATTATTATAAAGAACTTTTAATTAATGAATATAACTCTAATGCAACTTATATGTTAAAGAACACCGGGAAAAAGGAATTAGATAAAAGAATGCTAGATTTCGCAAAAAAAACCAAAACTAAGACTTGCTCTTTTAACTATCCTTATTTATTCCCAACAGTTAAATTTCATAAAAATCCATTAAAATTCAGATTCGTAACCTGTAGCACTGGTAGTTATAATTACTATACGGCTAAACATTTCTTTAAATACTTAAAAATTATCCTGGACAAAATAAAAAATGAAGACAACTTTATTATTTCTAGTAACAAAGAAGTATTGGATTTTCTTAAAGATAACAACATTAATAAACTTAATACTTTTGATTTCGAAAATTTATACACTAATCTACCTCATGAAAAATTAATAAAGGTCTGCACTTTTATATATGACGAATATTTAAATGAAAATATCATTCCTAAAAATAACTGGCTTGAGTTATGTAATTTTAATATTACTGAAAATTACGTGTTTAATGGTATTAATTTTTATAAACAAGTCAAGGGCATTCCAATGGGGACAGCTTTCTCAAGTGCTTTAGCTAATATTTTCCTGCATTACTATGAGAAAAAAATAATTAAATATAATTTAATAAACGGGTGGAGATATATTGATGACCTACTTTTGATTAACTTCGACAATACTAATATTATTACTAATTGCTATCCAAAAGATTTAATTCTAAAAGATACAAATAAAAATCAACTTGAGGCTACCTTTCTGGATTTAAAAATCGAAATTGCTAATGATAAAACAATGGTTGGTATATACGATAAAAGGGATGATTTCAACTTTAAAATAACAAAACTATGTAACTACCATTCCAATCTAAACTCTAAAATTTTCAAAAATCTAATTTTCTCATAAGTTAACAGGATCAAAAGGGTTTGCAATAATAAAAATTCTTATATTGAAGCATCAAATATCCTCCTTAAAAATTTAATTAAAAATGATTTTCCTAGAAATTACTGTAATGTCAATTTTTTAATTAAACAAGGTATGGTTTGGGATTAATCTTTTGGCTTAAATAAAAATAGAACTTTACTTGCATATTGGATCACTCAATAGATGGCGCTGGGTGCCTACCTCTGTTTACATAATTTACCGTTAACTTTTTTTAAAACAGAAAATCACAAACGATTGTTTAAAGTTTCCTTCACTGTTGGATGGTATGTACTGGCCTTTTCGTTTTTAATTTTAATTTTAATGCTGTTTTTGTTTTTATTGTTATTGTTTTTATTGTATTTTTACTTTGTGGTTATTTTTTTCTAATTTGTTATTTTGTATTTCCTTTCTGTTAAAATGGTATATCTCTTGAGCATAATTTCAGGGGATTTTCGGGTCACGAGGAATCATTATTAGACTTATGTCTGTATGTCCTCACAGAAAAAATCCCTTTATTTGAATCCCTGCCTGAGGGTGACCCTTGAAAAAGTCTTCAGGCCGGATTCTTTTTTAATATTTTTTTAATAATTTTTTTGGTTTAATTTTTATTTGATTTTTGTTTTTCCTATTAACTTGATTCTAATACTTTAGTATCAATTCATCTGTGTTTTAGAAGTAGCTGCAATTGCGCTCTCTAAATACTATGAAGTTCCTTTTTGGTTTTAGTTTAAATAGGTAATAAATTTTAGTTGCGATTTCGAAACTGTTTTGTTTCGTTTTCATTTTAGTTTCGTTTTCAAACTTTTTCTTACTTTAGATTGGTTATATATATATATATATATATATATACAAAGTCTATCTTCTTTTTTTTCTTCCTTTTGATATAAGGCGAATCAGTATATTGATAGCTGCACAACTTAATACATTGAATATATTCGGGTTATTTTATTTACGGCTTTTTATAAATTATGTTTCTTTTATGACATTATTTAGTTAATACTACAGACATTTTGTTTTATTTCTCTATTTTTATTTCATCAAGATTCATTTCTAAAATATTAAGTAAGTTTCATAGTAATAAAAGTTCTAAGAGAATAATTTGACTTCTCTCAGCGTCTGCATTTTCAAGATCTAAATGAGATAAACATTAATTACTAAATCTTCCTCGATAAACATATTCTCTCTTTCCCTCTCTTGCTAACTGGCAAGCACAATTAGCGAACATTAATATGATTTACTCTATTTTCCCAAAAGCAGTGACATCGAGCTTGACTTCTGTCGTTAAGAATGCTGGACATATAAATTAAAGTTCAGCTACCGTCCTTCATCAATTTAAAGTCTTCGTACTTGAAAATGTCAATAAACATGAGTAATATCTTGGCTTCCTTAGAAATTTCCTGCAACGATACTGCAGCAGATGAATGATTGGTATATTTCTCTTAACTATAATCCCGAGTAAGGAAATAATTAAGTAACTGGGGCAAGAATTCATCGCCCTCGCATCCCCAATTAGAACGTTCCCTCTGCGTGAATCTTCCAAGAGGGAGGAACCGAGAAGACAGTGATTCTGGTGAATAAATTATGGTTGGAATAAATCATTGATTTCGCCAAAAGGTTAGGCTATTTTTCTGAATTATATGTTGGCGAGTTTTACGAAATCTTTGCGATTATTTAAAAATGAAATGTGTTTGTTGGCAATTGTAAAATAATACATGTAGATAGTGAAAGAAATTAAATGTATTTCAATATTATAGCCAATTTTACTCTAAAATGTTGACCTTATTGTTTATTTAAAAGTTTTCAACGTATTTCTTAAATTTATGTCAGTTTTTAAATAAAAATATTTTTTATTTTCTCAAATAATTGTCTTTTTTTATGGCTTCATTTAAAAGCTATACAGTTCAAGTTAAGAAAAAAAAATCTAAACAAAGGGTGAGTGCGCTTATATGAGGATGATTTTATATTTATTGGATAAATAAAATCTTTCCTTATTAATTTGTTATCATAATTGCACAATTAAAGTATATTGTAATCATCTATCCCGATACTAATTGGCAGATTCGTACCTTATTTATACAGGTTTGTTCTGTTGTAACTGGATGCCGACTGTAACTTGTTGGCAATTTATACCTCTATGTCAAAGTAAACTCTTTTTGGAATAACATTTTATCTTATTGTCTGTATCCCTAAAATAACCCTATATCACGATTTCAAAGTGTATCCAATTTCTCTTGCATCTAACATTTTCTAAAAAATATGAGAAACAATACTAAATGCTATAACATGGCATTTTTCTTTCCTTATCTTTATTTCTTATCATTTTCTAATTCTTAATAGATAAGTGAGAACGTTTAACTATAGGTAATTTGTTGCTCAAAAATGTTCTTTTAATACAATTTTTTAAAAAAATACAGCATTAGACAATTTTTCTCTTAGTTTTCTGAATAATCAACAGTATTTGAAAGTGTGTAACCCAATTAATCAATTAAACCCAATCAAGTGTGAACTCCTTTGAAAAGTTACGCTCAATTAACTCCTATAATTCTTGAAGGGATACGGAAGAAAATAGTTGTATAAAAAGTTAAGGATTTCTATGACGAATTTAATTATTGCCACTACTACGCGTTTAAACAAAAATTTTAACGAAACATAAATTATTGTTATCATCTTAAGATGTTTAATTTTTTCTTAAAACCAGTAAATAAGAATACTTAGCTAGATTCGATCAAATCAGAAGGATGGCTAGCGGTTTAGAAGGTTAAATTTCCTACCTTTATTATCTCACATACATATTATATCGTTTTAAGTTCTAAACTGAAGGAATTCAGCAAAGCTGTCGGTCAACTCCTTTGAGAATTATGATACGTTCAAAATAATTCAACTGACATTAAATAAAAATTACATATTTATATTCAAACCTTATGCAAAAAAAAAAAAAAAAAAAAAAAAAAAATTGTCTTTCGTTGTAATAATTCCAATATATAGTTTCCTATTGTCACTTGGGCAATGTTCCTGCTGAAATCTGTCTCATACCAGGCAGTCTGAGATGCGTGCGTAATCATTAATAAGCTTTCGATAGACGAATGTATGCTCAGTGTGTTGCTATCTAAAGTTTTCAAAATTAGTTCTTCTTTGAGATATAACATAGAATTTTCCTTATAGCCTTCTTTGTATGAAACAGTGAACTAATTGAAGGTTCCAGAAGATAATATTGGATAATGAGCTCCTGACTGGATGTTGTCTACATAGCTAAGAATAGTCCCAATTATTTTGCCATGTAAACTAGCAGAACTTTAAAATTAATTCTTTTCTATGTTAAATTGTTTCATATCAATTGTTGTTTAAAAGCAAATCATATCCATTTATGATCAAAGCATGGTTTTGGTTATCTTGTAATTTCTTTGTAAATAGTTTACTTGAAAGGAAAAATAAATATTCGAATGGATAAATAAAAAATGCAATAAAAACAAAGAGATATACTTAGATGTTTTCAAATCTAAATCAACCGAGATTATTAGTAATGCATTGCTGTTTAACGATTCACATTCAATTATAATGTAAAAGATATACTCAGTAAAGAAAATAAGGAGATATAACTTTAAAAAAAATTTTTTTTTCATAAATATTTCCTTCTTAATTTGTTCCTATAATATAAATTTCAATGTATTTATCGTTGTTGATCCCAGTTTAGCTCTGTGCAAAACTCTTTCATAAAGAAACAATATTATCAAAACTAGAATAAATTTCCAATTACATTAAGTCCCAAGTGGAAATATTTAATGCTCTAATTTATATACCTAGATACTGTATCTTAAAATTTAGATAGTCAACAAGATCTAAAAACAATTATACAAGCATTCCTTTAAATAAAATACTATCTCCTGAGAAATCATAATTTGCTAATCATGTTATGATAACAAGTTTATTATTCGCTTGACTTATTCATTTATTATTCGTTTGAATTATTTATTCAATTCATTCAGTCTTTTGAGAAAATCAAATTATTAAACATCATCATCAGCCTTAGAAAATGCATAATTTCTATTTTGTGAATTATTTAAATTATACCCATATTAAAGATAATTTAAGATCAAAGACATCGATGTGTGATGTGATTTTAGAAGCTTTATAAGTATGACCACATCAAACAGAATAAATGCATTCATTTTATGTATTAAACCACTCGTAATTCTAAAGAATTTCCTCGGATTTTTCTCTTATAAATATTCTCTGCTTTCTCTGTTTGGGATTTGGTTTCTATTTAGGAGTTGTTTCCTTTCCTTCAAGCCCACTATTAAACGAAAATATGCAAAATATGGAAACGGATCATCTTAAAATAAGGATACGTGCAAAACACGCTAAATGTGAATTTTTCTGGAAAGTAAAAAAGAGAGCAAATTGCACAACTTGAAATTCTCTTGAATCTAATAAACCCCTTCATACATATTTATTTAACCCATAAAAGTTTGTGTTTTAATGGCTGAATTTTATATTCTGAACTCGATAGTTACGTTTTCATTTTCAAAAACAAAAGAACATTTTTTTCTGAATTGGAAAATATGAAAAAAAAATGGCCCATGCATTTATCGCATCTTCGCCAGATGTGAATTTTTTTCAATAATTCCTCGAGCTGAAATCGATATTTTGCTTCAAACCCTATTATAAAAACAATTCACTGAAGTATAAAAATGTCATTCTCTTATTTTCTATTTATTTATCATTTGTATTTTTTTTTTCAAAATTTCATAACTTCCGATAAAGTTGAAACTGAAAAATGTTTTTTTTCTGAAGTTATTTAATAGTTTGAAAAAGCATTTCATTTTTTTTTTCTTTAATGGGCGATCGTCTGTGTTTCAGAACCAGGTGCGCTTTACCAAGTGTAAAGGATAAAAATTAGTCTTACGTAAATAATTTTAAACTTTTCTTTTTTGAATTTTTATATGGAATAGTTATTTATTTAATTTCTAATGAAACGTTCCAGCCTTGGTAGAAAACATAACAAACGATTACAAATAAATATAAAAGCCTCTAGTTAAAAAAAAAATCTTTCACACGAATAAATAAGATGGTAATAAGTACAAAAGAAAATAGTAGATAGTAATTGGAAAAGACAAACTAAAAACAACTTTTAGAAATTTAATATTTTAGCCAAGACAGTGTGATTTTCTAAATTTTTTTTACACATTTTATTATAAGTTTATCATATGACATGCTTATAAAAAATTTTAGGATTGCGATTGCATACTTATGTTCATTTCAATAAATTGTTTTGAAATTTATAACTTACTTATTCTTCTCTTATTAGTTTATGTTCTTCTGTTACAATAGATTATTTTCCTATTGTGTTACGGAAGGATACGACTATATTTTGATAACTCAATGAAAATACTTTACCTTGTGAAAATCTGTAATGTCACACTACTATTCTATTGGATGTCAGGTATGGGACAGATAAAAACATTCCTAATAAAAGAAAAGAGAATTTCGAAAAGAAACCATATTTTGTCATTGCATCACTACTTGAAATCATTCCTTATTTTCAAAATGATTAATAAACACTGGATGAATGGAATTTGATAAAAAATTTCACATTAAGTCCGCTTTTTTTTTTCTTGTCGTGCTTCAAAAGAAATCCTTCTTGTAGAAGTAAATTTGTCCGGATGTCCAGGTACAAATGAAGACAATAACTACAAAATTTGTATAGCTATATAGATAAAATTCTGTACACATATTTAGCATTTAAAGTGTAAATTTGTAGGACATTTAGAACCAAATTTGTCAAGAAATTGGCCGTCTTTCGATCCCTTCACTCGCATGGATGAAAAACACAATAATTCAAAAACAAGATAATTTAAATACGTGAAATTTAGCTTGCGATCTTTTAAATACAAATGCAGTTTTATGTCAAATTTTGATTTCAATCGATATATAAGAAGGCATTCAAAATATATATTCGAATTTTTCGCAATTGTGTACGCAATTGGCCAAGTGCTAGCAGTGAATCACCAAAAGGTTGCCAAAAAACACCTAGGTTCAATAAAAACGCTTGATTCGAATCAAAAGATCAGTATGCAAAGATTAGCTGCAAAAGATCAATTTTGCTGCTAATATACAAATAAGGTTATCATTACTACCCTACGAAGCAGACATCTTTCTTTAGTGGGATACTAAAAATAAAAAGCTGAGCACGACCTTGCTTAAAATCCACGATTTTAGATGATAGAAAAAGTGGACAACATCTTTCATAAGCAGTGTGCAAGTAAGTTTTGGAAACGGTTTCTGCTGATTTAAAGAAGCTATTGCCATTTTGTGAAAAGAAAAAGAATAATTTATACATTAACACTTTTTCCATTAAAATAAATGGAATATAATGTTTAACTCATTTATTAAGTTCTTATATTGCATTATGCTTTAATATTAAGTATCTTAGAATATAGTTAAAAAATTAATGATTCCTAACCATTGCAAATGATGAATACTAATAGAAAGGAATAAAACACAATTCTATTAATTTACTAAAACCCCTAAGCGTTGAAAAAGTTTAAATTATAAAGACGATATTATCTCACTAATATCTTCTTGATCTATTATTTCTCATTTAGAAATGATCATTATAATAACACCATTTTCTTCTAATGTTCTGACGCATATCCATTAGTTTCATTATTTGAAAGAATTTAATTTGATTTCAAAAGCTTTTAAAACTATTACATTTCATTATTCTTTTAGATAATATGAATTCATTTAATTTCTGCGTAGTTAATGCATATTTTAGTACCATTACTCTGAATATAATAATCGCGCAAAAAATGTATAATTTAATTCACACTATGTACATAATTTTAAATCGTCTGCTAGTTACTGTATAATCAAATATTACAAAATAGCAATTCATTATAAAGCTTAAAGATTGAATTTAGTTAAGTAGTTTGTTTTTTATCCCATTAAAATTGGAGGAGATTTTACGAATTTGCATGAAAGTTGAAATTTATTTGATTTAATATGATCTTAATGATCATTAAAATATCTAATAATTATTCTCCTTTCATTCTTGCCTGCAAAAATGTTTTTTTTTGCTTTATCCTTATTTTGAAAGATTTCTTATTTCGATGAATTGTTGCCTATCGATGCCATTCAGTTTCTAATCTTATGCCGGTTGATCTAGTCTTTGGCATCTGCGGATTATCGATTTGAACACCGATTCCACAAAATATCCCCACATGGGGAAATTAAATTTATTTTCCTGATTTAAATAATCTAATTTTGCTGTGATGTCAAAGTCTAAAATATGAGTTAATGGTTCAGGGTCTTTTGATACTAGAAAATGGTTTAATTATGTCATGAGGTAGCCAAATGGCGGGTAGCGGCTGATCTGCCCAAACTTTCATGCATAATCTTTAATTGTGGTATCTCTCTTTTCATGCATAAAATTGTAAACCTTGGGCAAGGTTTACAATTCTTAGGTCGTGCTTAGATTTTTATTTTTGAATTCCTAAGTATAAAAAATAGTAAAGAATACCAGTAAATATGGACCAATTGCATGGCATTAGCTAACAATAGTGACAAAATATAGATCCTTTGCAAGAGTTTAGTATTTTCACTGAATCTGGTGTACGATTATTGGTCATTAAGCGCATCCTTGCTGTTAATACACAAATACCAGAAAGTCAAATATGCACTTAAGATGATTTTATTCAAATGATTGAAACAAATGTTTTTTAAAATGTTTTTTACAAATGTTTTTTACTAAAAATATTTAAAAAATAAATTTATTTAAGTTTCCGTTCGTATTTAAAACTTTCTGTGATGAATATTTTGCTACTGTTAGAGAAATTTAATTGGTCGATTTTATTGCAACTAATATTTTGAAACTTTCCGAGATCTTTTAATTAACGTTTCGAACTTTTTTTTAGCGATTTTTCAACAACAATGGTATAGCAAATATGAATATCAAAATAAGATTTTGTCCAATTTTATCGACATATTTTTTAATATATTATAAAAGAATGTAATACAATTAACAATTACATTGAATTATGCCACTGATCAAAGATATCAGATAAAATATTATAACTTCTTTGAAAAAGTCTGATTTTATTTACCAAGAAAATAATTTGAAGTTATTAATTATCGACTTAAAATCCAGGACAATTTACCTACAACATTGAATAGAAATTACTTCTTGAAGTCTTGTTAGATCTCGCTGCGAATGCTTGCATTGAAAAGAAGAATGAAAGGGAAATGTTTAACGAGTTTCTTCCTTTATCAATTTGTCTTGTAAACCTCATATTCAATTGAAAATAATTGTTTGCTATAAGTAATTTATAATTAGGAGATAAAATTTTAATACTTTTCTTGAATGATTTCTTGAAAAATGAATGATCTAACAAATTTGAAAATTATGGTAATAATAAAGATGACTTTAAAGTTGGTTAATAAGTTTTATTTTTTTACTAGGCTAGGAATAATCTTTTAAAACTCTCACCTGCAATAAAAGCTAAATATTTGATATTTAAAATTCATTTCTGTAGTTTATCCTAATAACTGACCATTTGCGACTATTACGATATAATTTAGAGAAAAATTAAAGCTCTACAGCTGAATATAATGGATCACATCAGTCTCTTTTATTAACACATCTCTATTGTAATATACCAATTTCTAAATTTTCTTCATTTTAATGTTGTTAAATAAGAAGCATATAGCTAACCATTTTATTTAAGGTAGTTATCTTTCTTTCACTTTGAAGTCCACAATAATAATTATCTATTTTCTGAAAAAAAAACTTATATTTAACGAAAGAAATAGTTGTTCTGATAAAAAGGAAACGACGAAAGTTTTTGTATAATATATACTAGACAAAGGTAATCTTTTCTTTGGTCGAATATTAAAATGAAAGAATTAAGAAATAAATCTAGGTTAAATAGTTTGATTTAAGGAAATTCGAAAAATTGGTGAGATTTTGGTAAATTCTGCAATAGTATTGGCTAATTATTTTTATGTTGAGGTCTATAGCACTGATAGAAACGTAAAGTAGCCTTCGTTTATATAACATTTTATACTAACTATACACACTAAACTAATAAAATCACCACGTTTAGCAGTTTCAAGATTTAGCGAGAAGTCTAGATAGTTTCCCATCAAAATTTAATAAATTGGTTCCCATTTTAATGGCATAATACAATAGAAACATCATTGAAGAAAAGTGAGCTATTGTAAAAATAAACAATAAAAATAAAACAATGTATTTCGAGTGATTTCCTTGATGTTATTAATCCGTGGCTCTGTTATTATTTGTATTTTTTTCAAAGTTGTTTGCTCTTTACATTTTAAACAAGGTTCAGTGCCCAAGTATTAATCATTGCGATCTGGATAAAGGAAATTTATAACAAAAATAATGACTACTTACATTAAAAACCAACTGTTCCTCTCGTTGCTTATGAATAATTTATATCGAAGAATGATTACTTCAGCTGATGAATTTCACCAAACAAAAATGCTGAGACACGTTATGTCAAAATCAGCTTTATTTTGTTTTTGATTGATGGATAAGACAGTTTCTTGTTGCATTAATTGAACAAAAAATAAAATATTCGTAATACAGAAAGCAATGTCACTTCAAAATATTTTCTATTTTGAAGCAGAATCAACTACGTTTATTTTGCATGCGAGAACATGCAGGGTTTGCATGTCAGATTTTTTTTTTTTTTTGCATTTTATTTTGAATCTTTTATAAGTTTTCTTTGAGGTATTTTGATTAAAAATTATTTATCACATTTCCTAATATTACAAACTGCAAATACTGTTAAACAGCGTAAAGATGATTTTTTCACTTATATTTTTGAATAATTTAATACAGAATTTTGAGTAGTAAATTGAGTAGTATATATAGAATTTCATATAAAAATTTTATTTCTTACGCTGATTTTACTTAATTTTACAAAATTTACTTTTGCATGTTTCAAAAGTTATTACATTCTAAAAATGCAAATATGAACACTAAAAGTGTTTTTAAAAAAAAAAAATCTGTTCAAAAAGATTTTTTCTTATTTACATATTTAATTATTTTAAACTGATTTTCAATAAAGTGCTATTCTGAATGTAAGAATATTAAAGAAACAATTAATATTGTTCATTTAATAGTTACAAATAGTTTCGTCTAATATTTTCTTGGACAATTTATTTTTATGGTAGTCCAGTAATAAAGCAATCAAATGACAATGGTCAAACATTACAAACTTATATCTCCAACAGTAATGGCACTTTAATCCTTTTCCGAAAGTTTGATGTTACAAACTATCTCCATGCAATGTATGCAACAACTTTTATTTCGCAATGTTTATAGAACTAAAACTGATATAGATAGAACAGTTTCCAGGTAATCCCTGGTGTCCAATCCATTTGCCACTTATCTACGCTAGGATTCATGTTTGTAGAAGACTAAAACCTATCTTAAGTTTCACGCGTGGGGTTAAAGTACAAAATAATCTCTGGTGTTTCGCGCCCATCTGCACTGTCAGCGTAAAGTTTGAGCCCAGGGGATTTGAAAAAGGTCGGCAGGGTTTAAGGACAAAGGATATATGAGATTGCGTTGGCTTGCTTAAGATAGCCCACGCAAGACGAGGGGGAATCCTGGGAAATGTGGTGCAGGTCGAAAAGAGTTTTTGTTAGTACTTTACCAGAAAGGCATTTGTTTCATCTTATCTCTATATACTTTGAAAATTGGGAAAACAAACATATTGTTTGCATGGACAAAAGATATGTGATTCATTCTGCGTAGATCACTTATTTTCTCGGATAAGTGTTTGAGGAATTGTTTACTTTTGGAGAGCTCAATGTTTGAGTGAGTTTAAAAAAACACTTACGAATTCTATTTTTGAAATCGAAAGACGGTGAAACCTTTTCTTCTCATTCACAGAGACTATTTTGTGTTTTTTTACTCGAAATTCAGTACCAATTATATTGCCAAAATTCATTTTTAACAAACTTTATTTCTAGGGTATAGTGAATCCATAATGAGCAGGTATTCAAGATGAAAGATTTTATTATAAAATCTGCCTACATTTCTTCATACTCAGTCTGAATTTACATGAAATTTTCTTTTCTTTTATTTTGAATTTATAAATGATATTCACACTATTGGATTATTGGATATTGTTCAAAGGGCAGGACAAAATTTATCATTTTAACTCCTCTTGTAACATAAATAGATATTTCTTGATATATCATGAGTTTATTTTTCATTTATTGTGATTCTAAAGTAAAAGTAAACTTTCTTAACATACTAACTGATCTGAAAGGAATTTAAGTCTATTTTGCTCTGTTTTCTCTTTCATCTTCTGGAACAGAAAACAATTCATTCCAAAATGACAAGGTTAAGGTAATTTTATGTATGAAAATATGACAGACTTTAGAAAAAATTTAATACAGCTTAAAAAAGATAAAAACAAAAACACATATCTCAAGAATAGTTAAGCCTTTCTCATGCAAACATTCAATAACTATTTATATCCTCCTTTTTTTTAAGTTATAAATCGGTAATCTCGCAAAAATGCAATAACAAACTAAGCATTCAAATTTTTATCAAATTCCATCCCCTTTTTGTTTTTACAAAGAGGAATTAATATTAATTGTATTTATCTATTCATTCATCTTGGGGCATGATTTTTCGACATAATATCGAAAATCTTTTTTCTTCAAAATTTGCTATTAAAAGAATCGATTCTTCTGAAATATAATTATTTTCCCCATAAAACGGAAATGTTATTACTATAGGGACTGCGGAAATCTTCATACTGTAATCTATCCTTTTAGAAATTTGAAGAACATTTGATATGATTTTTCTTTCTTTCCATATAATTATTTTCTCGACAAATCTGGAAATCTTCCTAAATAATTAATATCATTCTAATTTATTAAAAAGGCCGATTCAATATCCTAGTGATACTAACAGATATAATCTATATTGGAGAGCATGATATTAAAACAAATTCAGTTTGTACTCAGCTTAAAAATAACATTTTTCTCTAAATAGTGTCTACTTAGTAATATAGGTATTTATTTTTTAAAGATTTTTATTTAGCTTTGAAATTTACTATTACTAAGTAAAAAAGAAAGTTCAAATCGAAATCGAAAACACTAGAAAAATTGGAATTAGTGAACAATCCTATTTGTATGCATTATAAAATGATTTATATCATCATATATTTTGCACGATTTTGAAAACTTATTCGAAGATTTCTGTTTCATATAATTCACTAAAAACACATCTCTTAAAATTTCGAATCTTTCACTTGCAATATAAAAATATAATTACATAAAAACCTCATAAATAAAAATTTCCATGCAGTCATTTAATTTTAGAATATTTTATTTCTAAACTTGAAGTGACGAAACACAGTTAATTTTTTTTCCTCCCAAATCTGGGTTTTTTTTTCCTATTTTCTAATAAATTACCATAAGCAATTTTATTTGATTAACTTATCCCATTAGAATTTGAATGTTAGCCAAATTCCTAAATGATTCGCTGAGGCTTAATCTCCATGGCATCTCAAAATGTGCCAATACTTTAACTTAATTATTTTTTCTAGCTGCTTTTTCTGAGACGCACATTTCCGTAAGGATTTGGCAATCAATATTACAAATTATGAAGGTACATTAGATTATTAAAATATGTAAATTCATTTTTAATGATTGATTGATAATGAATCATGATTTTAAAGAATGATAAAAAGGAATCCTTTTTAGAATACGGTATATATTGATGGATTTCTGGAAGACAATAAATAATTCCACCTATATGGAAAATAGTAGGCAAGAGATGATGTTTTGACTTCGCAGTTTTAGGTTTATAGGATAGCTGTTAAGTTAAGTGCTACTTTTTAAAATCTTGCTACTATGAGTTTGCTTTTGATCTACTTGCTGTATGTCACAAAAATTAATGTGAAAGGTGATATGTTGATTTAAATGCGAATAATGTAAACATTAATTAATTAATAGCTTTATTGATATCTTGGCCGGCGTCCTGGCATAGGTTTAGCTTGTCTTCCCCGCGATCT
The DNA here is from genome assembly GCF_947563725.1 of Argiope bruennichi. NCBI lineage: Eukaryota > Metazoa > Arthropoda > Arachnida > Araneae > Araneidae > Argiope > Argiope bruennichi. The sequence continues at coordinate 122,263,617 of NC_079154.1, read as the reverse complement.
GGGCGCCCTGGGTTCGAGTCCCGGTTCGGGCATGGTTGTTCTTCATCTGTTCTATCTGTGAGATGTGTGAATGTGCTCCCCTGTAAAAAGGGGTTGTGCAAGCGAATGTGATGCGTGAGTAGCTAAGACGTACTCTTGGCCCTAGTTGGCGCTACTAAAAAAAATCAAGAGACTCTCCCTTGGCTTAAAATCGCTGACTTCGTCAGCGAGCTTGTCCATGGCAAGTGCCATTAAAAACAACAACAACAACAATTGATATCTTGTCTTCGTAATAAAATGAAGAAGATTAAATTGTTGCCAATTTTTTTTTCCGTAGAGGATAATTCAACAATAGTTGTGAAACGACATGCCGCGGAACTCTCTTTCAAAAACTTTTCGAACCATAATTTTGTTTTTGAGGAATCAACAGAAATGGAAGAGGGAAGAGAAATGGCTTCAAAAGTATGAAATCGCTCTTACAGCCTGAGCTTCCCTCAGTTTTGAAAGAGTTTTCATTCATCTCATAATATCACACTTGTGTATCGCTTCTTCAACATTAGATATTTAAATGCCTTCTTTTTTTACTGCAGGGTCTACATGAAATTTTTCACATTTAATTAAGGCGTATTGAAAAAAATAAATCGAAGGAACATTGGGAAATATAAATAACATTATAAAGAACATTTCCAACTGCGTCATCGTGACATTGACCATCATATGAATAGCATTATTCCTTGTAATAAAGTGATTCCTATTTACGCCGATTAACTTTGAAACAAAAATAAATATATACTATGGAAAAATACTTGCGAAAAAGTGCTCTTTTAGAAATAGGCAATTTTCTATAGAAAATTATGTGTCAGTAATCAGTACGAGTAGATTACTTCATCTTTGTTTTAATGTATTTATGTTATCTTTATATTACATCATTTTTATATTAATTAAAACAATTAAAATACCATATTTGTATGTCAGAAAAAAATGTTGCCTCATATTAATGTTGGATGCGAGTAGGCCGAAAAATTATTATTTTAATTTGAATAGGTGGCGTTTCGTAAATGTCTATCATCATATTATCAAAAATTTGCACTATGTGAAAACTTATGAATATGGTATAAAAATTTTAAAAAATATATTTGGCAAGAATAATCAAAATAATTATTATTCGAAATGAAATAAGACTCGTCAGCTTCTTATACCTAATAAGTAGTTATTCATTTCATTTGGTTCTACAAATTATTGAACCTGTACAATTTTTAAAATTTAATGGATTTAAAATTCATGTTTCTTTTTTCTAAGAATCAATTTTACACTCAGAGGATATCATACCATAGGAACCATAAAAATTGCATCAAGTATCTCATCATTACATCAAGGTCTCAATTTCGCAAAAATTAATAAGAATTGTAAACATTTTAAGAAAGTGAATCTTCCATTCATCAAACATCACATGCAACTGTATAAGAATTGTAAACATTTTAAGAAATTGAATCTTCCATTCATCAAACATCACATGCAACTGTATAAGAATTGTAAACATTTTAAGAAAGTGAATCTTCCATTCATCAAACATCACATGCAACTGTATAAGAATTGTAAACATTTTAAGAAAGTGAATCTTCCATTCATCAAACATCACATGCAACTGTATAAGAATTGTAAACATTTTAAGAAATTGAATCTTCCATTCATCAAACATCACATGCAACTGTATAAGAATTGTAAACATTTTAAGAAAGTGAATCTTCCATTCATCAAACATCACATGCAACTGTATAAGAATTGTAAACATTTTAAGAAATTGAATCTTCCATTCATCACACATCATATGCAACTGTATACGTAATTCTCTCAATCTTAAATGTTAAAAATGTTTTACTGCACTCCATCATCTATAACCAAACGATAAATTACATCTAGTGTTAATTAAGATAAATTAATTCCTTGTTTAAGATTTTATCGGTCTCATTTTCAAGTATTATTATTTTACAACATCTAGGCCAGTATTCCCATTCCAAACTTCGCATTCGAACCCTTGGCTAATTCGAAATTCGAACATAATTCATTTCAATTCTGATTCTAAAACTTAACCACTGTTACTTTACAAATAAATATTATATATGATGAAAAAAGACTTAAAAATTTGGATTCAAAATGACAAAGTATTGGATTTTAGATTAATCGATTTTTCGATATTGTTCTGCAATATATGTTTTCTATAAGGCTCTAAAAATTATTAATTTGCAAGCAAAAGAACACGGAAATATTTAAGGACCACTCTTAGAGTAACATTTAATCATAGAAAGAAAAGCATATTTTTATAATTGGTATTTGAACTTCGTTTTGAATCTTGAATTATTATTATTTCGTTTATATTGTATCGTGAAATGTCTTAAATTTTAATCTTAATAACGATCAAAAGTCTCACCCATATTGTTTGAAACACATTGTTATATAAAACAGTTCCATCTTTCCAAAAAAAGGTAACTTTAATCTAAACTAAAAAAATACATTAAACTTCGCTTTGTTGCAATACTATTCTAGAAAAGTTTCGCCTACACCACCATTTGCACCAGTTGTCCTGCAAACAGAATTGCGTAGCAGGTGTCAAATGCTCAAAGCCGGAAACAATTTTGTCAGAATGGGGTAAAAAAAAAAAAAACGAAGAAAGTCTGAAGGGAGGGGTAAAATAAAAATCCTTATAAATATATATATAAAAAAAACAAGCCTTCTTCTGCAGAGTTGTTATGGTTTTTTTTGTTCGTTTTATTAATTTATTTTCTGTGAACTGCAGAAAGTTGTCTGAGGAGAATGACAGAGAGAAGAAAGCAATTTCCTCTCCCCGGATATCTCCTTACTGGTATCCATGCGTAGAATGTGAAGAGAAGGAAGGGGAGGAGTTGAGGGACAAAATTGCTGATCCCCCAAAAGTCTGGATGCTTAAAAATATTTTCCAGGGCACATAGAGTCTCTTGTTGCTCTTTTCCTGAAGTTAGTTTTAACTTACTTATCGTAAACGGTGTCAGAGGAAGAGATGGCCTTGCTGTCCCAAAATGAAATAATGAAAGAAATTCTATATCCATAGTTCTTATACGGTCTGTCTCTTGTTTTGACATGTTTCAGCAGCAAAGATTATTATTTCATTTTTTTTCCTGTTTTCTCTCCTTTGTATTAAGCTGCGAATTGTGTTTTCTGGATGAATGGTTGGAGCGAAGAAATAAACTGTTGAGAAAGTGATGGTATTTGGAAGAGTTAAGGAAAGTAATAAAGAATCAGTTACATTGTAATTTGATTTCTGTAGCAATTTGTAGCAAGTTTATGATTTAAAAACATCTCTTTTTATTGGTCTGAATTTCTGCCTCGGCTATTCTGGCGACTATAATATTTTATTATAACTTTCAGATGCAGATTTGCTTAATTTGTTAGCTTATTTTGTCAATATAAATCTATAATAATTAATTATAAATTTAAACATTATGGAACTGTAGAATATAAATAAAAAAAATATTCTGACTACTTGACTAAATGCAACACTCATACATTATTATACTGAACTATTATATTTTATAATTTATTATTCCTTTTTACTTTTTATATTTTATTACACTTTATATTATTGATTCATCTATAATTTTCCTTAAATCGAGCATAGTATTATATTTTATAACAGTTTCAAATGATTATTTTTTTAAGTGTAAAAGAAACCGATTGAATACAACATTGATGCATCAGAAATGAATTGATTTACTTATAAAACTCTAATAAATATTTTAATATAATAAAACAAATTATATAACTTGCCTTGGCCGGGATAGCCTGGTTGGTAGGGCGTTGGATTCGTGTCCCTTGGGTTGCGAGTTCGAACCCTGCCGGCCGAAGACTCACCGCGTATGTGGTGACTGATGCGCGCATGAATCTGTCGTGATCACAAAATCCTCCATGTCGATAGTAATATCATTGGGGGTACTGGATCAGAGGTGATCGTTCTCTGACTAAGGTCTAAATTACGATATGTGGTTGAATGAAGTTTGGTTTAGTTTAGTTATATTAACGTACCGTTGTAAAGCAACACTAGGGCTATTTTGGGACGAACCTCGAAATTTTGAACCGCGGTCAGATGACGAGGACAACACTTAAGCTGGCACTCCCTCTGCACACCAGCGGGAGGACATGGTTGAGTGAATGAAATGCATGAATGAAGTCCACCGCATAAAAAGAGTTGTGACGTGTGTGTAGCTAAGTCGTTCTCTTGGCCCTTGATAGCGCTACTGAAAAAAACAAGAGACGTGTACTTGGCTTAATCCACAAATGACTTCTTAAAGTCAGTGAGCTTGTCAAGGACAAGTGCCATTAGAAACAACAACATATAATTTGTAATTCATGTTTTCAATCATCATGTATTTCTTTCCCTTCCACAATACTTATATAGCCAAAAATATATTTTATACCATCAAATCTCTAGAAGTTTCTTATAACTTGTCATAAAAAATAGGTATGTAGGTGTAGTATCAATCATAATTTATAATTTTGTATTTTAATCACACACAAAAAACAAAGCTTATATACAATTCATATGAAATGTTGAGCTACGCAGATGCTATGCACAAGACAAAAATCAAAAGGAACAAATTGTTTCAACAGATCGAACTGATCAAGAGAACATACTGATATAACAATACATACTGATTTCCCATCTGAATACTTAATAATCTCTGAGAGTAAGGGATAATTAGTACGAATACTCTGAATAACACTCAGTATTTTTAGATTTTCAAAAAAACTGTACAACAATTTTATTTATATACAATAAAATATATGACCTGGATTTTCTGTTTACAAAACAGCGTTAAATATGATTGTTCCAATTGTCAATATCATATTTTATAAAAATCTAAAGTGATTATATACATTGAGTGTAAGTGAAATCGATCAGGAGCTGTCTGGTATTCTGCAGAAGATATTTTTTGCGATTCAATTTTTTTTTGGGTGCACAGATTATTCCCTCTTCTATAAGATGTTTAGATTTGTTTTATAATATTACTGAATTGGCCTATTTGACTCTAATGCATCGTATTTCCATTTGGCAAATAAAAAGAATTATTTTTATAAATAATAAATATGGATTGTCATTTTCACTATTATAAACGGAATTGGATTTTAAATCAAAGCAACAAAATCAAATAATTGTAAAAAAAAAACTAAAATTTGCAATTCAGCAACCATATGAATTTATTGAAATTATCATGAAACGAAAACAACATTTGATTTATATTCAAATTACACTTCAGGAATGCTTCAACAGTGAAATATATATCGCGGCTTTATTATTATTAGTTATTCGATTATATTTATTTTCGAAAGAATCTTTTTGAACCAGGATAGAAATGCATCTGAGTATTTCCCAATTTCGTGTCATGATCTTAAAAGAGCTCAACCTGGATTAAAGAAAATATTAGTTATTTTTGAGTGACAAAATTTGTTCAGTGTTTATAAATATAGAGTTTATAAATCTTACCATAATAAAATCATGCGCAGAATTTGAATATGATATTAAATGCTACGCTAAATGTTTCATGCTAATGAACATATTAATGGATCAATTTCGCTTGAGGTGGTATACTTACAGTGGTGGTTTTAGTTATTAATTAATATTGTTAATAATAAATGATTTCAAATTCAGCATCTCTTATTAATGCTTCTATCTGATCATCTTCCATTGCGAATGGACGCACCGGAATTTCAGTTTTCATGCATGTCAATAATTCAATGTAGCCCTATATCCGAGCCCCACTCTAAGAATACTAATGCAGGAAACAAAAGATTTATTCAGTAGCAAATTATATTGCGTTGATCGAAGCATGTTTTTCCACAGTTATTCACAACAAACAATTTTTTTTAAGTTTCTGCTGAATGTTTATTGTTTATTAAGCTAAAACAGAATAAAGTGTCAAGAGGAATACGTGTGATAGCGTGAACTTTTTCCCAAGTGCCCAGGAATTTTCCCAACATCACGTAACGGCATCCGCGTTAGTTTCATCTACAGGTCCTGAGTAATTAATGCATTCGTAGGTTCACTTAATCTGTGTAAATGAGTTCCCCTTTGAACAACTCTTAGGCACGTACGATGAGGATGGAGTCTATTTCGATGCGCATTTACTTAATGTGTTCCTTGCCGGTAAGTTTCAGACTCTTTTACCCGAAGGTAAAAGTTCGTACTATTCCAATTCATGCAATTCACTATAAAAGTGATATCTTCTTTGCATTCGTTAATTGAGTCTGTTAATGGGCAATCAAAAGGTGTGAATAGGAAGCAGCTAGCTTAATTTTGGCTGAAAATCTATAGCAAAGTCTAATTGTATGCCATTTAGTGAAGACGTTGGCAAAAACATTTATGTTTAAAGTTAGAATGTTACGAAATTCTTCGATATTTCCAAATATGTTTGATATTTTCTACAAATTTAAGTTACTAGAACAAATTTGATTAAAATAAATGTAACAATTACCTTCAATTTGTTTTATAATTCTTGAAAGAAGAGTAACCATAACATTTAGAATAATAACAAATTAATTGAATTAAAACTTTCGAAGAAAAAATCTAAATATTAGTCTAAATGATTAATTTTTACTTCAGTAAAATAATAAATGTTTTGGGTTTTACCATAACACAAACTTTCAAGTAAATTCGCGATTCATAATTTTTTATGAAATTTAAGAAAATACAGATTAAGAATCAGATATCTTTGTACCTTAATTTAATTCTTCTTTATAAATTGAAATTAACAATCATTAAACATTATTTGTTGCATTTGAAAATGGCAAACTCTTTTCAAAATCTTATTTTTACACATAAAGTTAATTTCAGTGAAAAAATAGACATTTAATGAATAATTAAAAACTCAGACAAACATTATGATTTCATTTAAGCCATTGGTGTATCAATAGTCCTTAGATAATTATCTTTTGCTTTCCTTAATTTTATCACTTATCCGTGATACTACTGAATTAAATTTCAGCGTCTTATAGAATTTTTGAACTAATTCATGGTAGATGGTGATTCTTGTGAAATGTTTTCATTTGAAAACTATATCTGATGTCTATGAAAACATTATGTAATATTATGAATAATCGTGTAAATTAAAATATGACATTCAGCGGATAAAAGTATTTTCTTTGATATCATGCATAAGCCCACGACATTTTAGAATAAAAAGTCTTCCAAGCCATCAATTATAAGCTTAATGTCTAATTATAACAATTCTTCAATTGACTTCTTAAAAGCAAGCCATTTTCAGAAGCCTATGATTACACAAAAGACGAGCTGCTGTAAGACAAGTAAACAGCTTAAAGCCAAATTATACACTCAATTAAACGTCATGACTCCAACTAAGGCAAACTTCTTCATGAAGTGCCTCCCATTCTCGACGGCATTGTTTAACAACTTCAAGATTAACTCCAGGGATTCTCCCACACGGGCAGCTTCACACGTCTGCAAAAGGGGAGTGAATTGCATGCACATACCGAATGCACCCCACTTTAACAACCACATTCGGCGTCGGTTAGAGGAAGACAGGACTTTAAAAGGCCGTTTGCAGAGTCCACAGATTTGACAAGCTACAATTAAAGAGGATTTGGAAAGCTAACGAAGCTAATTACGCAGAGGGTCTCGCAAGACCCGGTACCCTGTTTGAGCCTATAAAATGAAAAGGAAATGTTAAGGGGGAAGGAGAATTTAATTGCTTACTTTCCAATTTCCAAAAGGAAAATTACTAGACTCAGGAAAATTCGGAAAGCAATTTAAGTTTTACGACCATTACAAGTTTTTATTTGAGAGCAAGTTCGTTTATATCATTATTCTTTTAATGGATTCTTTTGAAATATTAATTTAAAGTTAATGATTATATTGCATTTTTAGCGCACGGTAGCTTTTTTAGGATACCAATTTGGATAAATTCAAGTCTTCATAGCAAAAAAGATCAGCATTTTAGAAAATGTTATTCACTTTTGCAATGCTTTAAAAATGTAAACATATTTTTATAGGTATTATTTCATTGCATTTCAGTTTAATTCAATATAGAAAATATTATGAGAGACTATTATGCATAAAGTTAAAATGTTATTTGAAATGCACATTACCTAGAAATAAAATGGCATTTGTCACAATTTTAATCAGTATTAAAATATTATATTCAAATACTATCAAATTAAAAATTCCTTCTATAAAACATTTTCTTATTGAATTGCTTTGCTTTTTTATTGTATTCACAATATTTTTCGGACAAAATATTGTGAAATATTAAGTTTTTTACTTACCTTTTTTTATAATTTTGATTAAGATTTAGATGCATTTTGATTTCATTATTTTTTTTTAAATGCTGGTTTCCGAATTTTTTTAGTATTCACCGTAAAGTTCAGTAATGAAATTGCGATGAAAATTTCTGTCCTGGAGGAATCTCATAATTTAAAAGATTCAGAGATAATTTGAAAGAGCTCCAACAACTTCAGAATTTCCTCATAAAGGAAATTAAAGCAAATTTAAACAGCTCCTTGCTACTGCCAGAGATTCAAATTTAATAATATGGAAATTTAAATTTTCTAACAATCCGTCGTGAAAATTATAAACTTTTAATGAAAAAGCGTTGAATGTATTAAACTTTGATTTCAATAAAAGAAAAAAAAATTACAGAGAAAAAGAATCAATGTTTAATTTTCATTACCACATTAAAGCAAGCCCAATGGGTTATTACATAAAGCATTTATATTTTACTCTGCAGGCCACTTCTCTACCCCTAAAATATTTAAGAAAAATAGTAGATAATCTGAATTTGGAATATTCTTTTTTTAAGAATTATATCTGCAAGATTGAATGTTTATTTTGTTGTTCTAATATTCGGAAGTTTGATAGATTAAAAGATTAATTAAAACTAACTTTTAAATACCCTCTATGAATACTTGAAATTATTTCAAAGTTTTAAATATATATATATATATATATATATATATATATATATATATATATATATATATATATATATATATATATATATATATATATATTTAAATATATATATATATATATATATATATATATATATATATATATATATATATATATATATATATTCTGCAAATAATACTTTAGCCTTAGATACGGTATATGCAAAGACGTAGCAATTACAATGCCTATAAATGACGTTTTTCCCGCATACAACGTATCTAAGAATAATATTTTGTAATAAATATGTCTTCCTAACATGAAATGATTTTAGTATACATGCATAAAAAGCATTCACAAATTAATTAAAGGGCAATAATATTAGTTCTGTGTAATGTCGGTAATTGAGTTAGTGATGAATTATAATATCTAATACTTGTTTTCGCATTTTAAAATATACGTAGTGATTAATTACCACAAAAGTAATTAAATTCTCATTGTGATAATTCGCAAATCTGCTACTTTATTAAATAAGGTAACAAAAATATATATATTTTTTTATAAATTTAAATGTATTTATTTATTTATTTTTGCAAAAACAATTTCGTATCACTTTAAAACTAATGCAAAGAAAAGGTTTCGAAGCATTAATATATTCTGGATTTATTAAAAAAATACTTCGAAATATTTTCTACATTTTAGATTAAATAAAAAAATCAAAGTACTACTTTGAAAGCCCTGTCTTAATAAGTGTTTCGTAACTAAAATTTGATTAACTATCAAATTTATCAAAATTACCTACTGTGAGTTTAATGCTCATCACGGTATAGAGTTTTATGTGTGATTTTTGCAACATGATGTTTATTGATAATGAGCCAGACTCTAATCATTATCATGTTAAAATGCAATAAGGGATGTCTGGACAACTGAAATAACCATAGCAACCACACTTCACGAGTCATGTATTATAAAAATCATAATTATAACGTGCATGCAGTTTGGATTTATTAAGTTTATTTCTATGCATATAAAATAGCCGAGGCAGGCAAGAGACATAAATATGAAATTGTTTACATATTCTCTCTTTACGACGAAATGAAAATGCATTTTTATCATCTTTAAGTATTATTTAGGACTCGTTAGTATTAATACTTATGGATTCAACTGATGTGAATTCACAGAATAAATAGAATTGCTTGTGTCATCTGACGTTTACAATAACTATAATTACTTGACCGAATATAAATTTGCATTGTGGTCAATGGTGCACTTTCCTAACATGTCATGTTTTTGCCTAGCAATACATTACTTATTTTGCTAATTTGTATTTTTTCATTTTCCAATATACCAAACTGAAAAACAAACATTTTCTTTTAATGTTTTCCAGCACAAATGTTTGTCTGCACAAGTTTATTCAATTAATGTTTGTCTGCAGAAAATTTATCAGGATAAAAAGCTTAAATTAGGATTTTTCTTTCATGAAATCATGGCTGAGAGGTTTTAATCAGGATTGTTGATAGCTGCGCAAGGGTTGATATTTCGAATTTTTTAGGATTTGTTTATCCGAGCGCGAATTATTATTATATTTGTCTTCTTCGATGCTTAAATTTTCCTTTGCCATTTCTTAATTCGGAAAAACTTTAGGAAAATATTGAATAATACATTTTTTTTTTTAAATTTTACCCTTTTCAAACCTAATCCTTTTCAAAAACACAGGACATTAATAATTTTAATCGCAAATATCTCCGCTAATTTTACAGATAGCTCCATGAATCTTTATTTTATTATGGTATAGCGTTCATTTTTCTAACTGGATCTTATGGCCGAACTGCTTCATTTTTTGTTTTGTTTTTGTAACTTCCTTTACTTAGGCGGTGTAACCAGTCTCAATACATTTAGCATAGTCACTTTGCTATACGCACACATTACTTCCCTTGCTATTTGGGACGTTTGTGTAGCATTTTAAAGATAAGAAATGTTAACTGTTTTTTGAGAAAATTAAATATTAAAACTACAAAAGACATTTCTTCTTCTGCAGGTGAGCTACTTGAACAGCCTCCAGCATCTGCATGGAAAAATCAAGAGTTGAAGAGTATTCCTCTGCTTATAGGTAAGATGTTTTTATGTTCTATTATTTCATCGATCATTTAATCAGACAAACTCAGAATGATGAATATCTATATTTCATCATCTGGAAAAAATATCGCTTCGAATGTCATGTTTTCCTCTTGGCATAAATTGCCATCTAGATCCAGATCATGAAACATTTTTTTCTTCAAATAAAAAATAGCTAATTTAGGCTTCATTTTTTTTTGTCTTAATATGAAATTCAATTCATTGGAGATTCTCTACTATGTCTAATACTAAACAGAACTGTGACTGAAACACCGGAAATTACAAATACACATTTGATATGAGAAATCATTGCAAAATCTAGTCTGAATTTTTATTCTAAATATGCATACATGTACGATACATTCTTTGTATTATTTTTCATTACTCAAATTATAATTATAATTAATTATAATTGAACAAATTTTTAGAATTTATATGAAATTCTAAAGAGGTATAGATAAAATATGAACACATTAAAATAAAATCTTTCATAATGTTTTTTTAGTTACAAAATTATTTTCAGTAAATATTCAAAGCATTTAACAATAAAAAAAAGAAAACTTAACTTTTCAACTTAATGCATTTCTTTCAGGTTCAGCAGCTCAAGCAGTTGACTTTTGGCCCGGGCCAGATGATCTTCCCACCTGGACATGGAATCAGTACAAGAAATATGTTACTACGAGCCTGGACAGTTTTGGTCTGCAAGTCAGTCAAATGGCTCTCCGAATTTACAATGGAACTGCACTGCAGTCGAACAGTAAGTATGCTTACAAGAAATCGAAAAAATATAAAGGCTTGTCAATCTCATTATTTTTTTTAAATATTTATATCTTGTAAAATGGCAAGAAGGTAATATATTGAATCACAATATTTGGGTGTTTAAAATAACAAAGAAAATGAATGATCCAATCGACCAGCCACAACCGCTGGTCAATTTTAGTTTTATATGAAAGTTCAGGATTCCTATATGTGTCGTAAAGGTAGACTAGCTTCCACCATCCTCCAGTTTTGGAAGGAATCGAGAAAACAAAACTTCACTGTGCGTTTCTTATGGTGAAATCCTGAAGCAATGAGTAGGAAAGAAGGAATTGTTCAAAGGAGAAGGATTTTTGCCATCATAGGAATTTTCTTTTGAAGGGAATCTTACCTAGGAATTTTGCTAGCACTTTTTAAGCGCATTCAAATCGTCCATTAATATTCATAAATTCAATCTTCTTCGCGATCAAAATTTCATTATATGCTTCTTTTATTTGTAGAGATTTATAGACATATACGCTACTGTGTGCATCATACATTTAATTAAATAACTAAAGCTATTTCAAGATGGAATTGATAACTTACTAATTTTTTTCGAATGTTTGATAAATGTTGAAAGAAAAGATTCGTGCCAATAGGAAAAATTAAACCTTTTAGAAAGTTGCGTGTTATTTTGTCCTTTTAAATTAAAAATGCATATATGTTAATAAATCATAAATGAAACTAAAACATGTAAACACATGTTTAATGATTTATTAGATTAACTGAAACAATAGGAGAATCTTATTAAAGGATTAATTTTATTTAATATCTATCTTGTTATTTTAAGTGAAATAATCCCATTTGATCCCCGAGCCCATACTGTTTGGTAAACAAGATAAATTATGTTCCATATTTTAGCTAAAGGCTTCCCATGAAATTTATCTGGCAATATTGTGATGAAAATTTTAGCTTAAGCCACATAATTATTAATTTAATCTAAATATTTATGAACTAAAACTTAAGCAATATCATAACATGGGAACTTAAATAAATGAGTCTTTATGCAAATAAATTATTCATTTTTTTATAATTTAGCAAGTATAGCGTCTCTAGAATATTATAATGTGTCTCAGATTATTAATAACCTAGTCACGTATGTAATTCTTCATTTTGACGCAATGTAATGTATGAAGCAATTAGTACAAAAATACGAATTACCTTAATTTCTTAAGTCTGGCTTGATGCTCATTAATATTCTAACATTAAAGCACTAAAAGGTCTCTAATGAGAAAGTTTTTCCAACATTAATTTGGCTCTTTATTATTTTTTTTCCTTCTAGATATTATGTTGCAGGTAAGTTAACAAGAGCAAAACTACGGTGGGGATTTTTTTTTTCTTTTAAGAATTAGTGATGATCTTAATATGACTTCAAAGAACATAAAAATAATACTTAATGATATAGCGAAGAGTAAGAAATTAAAATCTATGAAAAGTGTGGAAAAAATGAACTTCTTATATATCCTTGAAGTACATAGATTTTACTTAATTTTAGTCATAAATTGAACAATTTATGAAGGCATGATTAAAATTAATTTTATTTATTTCTAGCATACAATTTCTTTCGTGTGTTTTTTAAAATTTTTATTATTTATTTCCTATAAAAAAATCTATTTCTTATTGAATATTTTATTACAAATTACTAGAAATTTTACTTACTTTCGGTACATTAAAATATTAAAATATACACAGTTTTTCAATAAATGGAAATTAGTATATAAAAAGACGGCATTTTTTGCTGTCCTTTTTTATGGCAGAAAAGGCTTCCCGAAATTTTTTATTTGAATGCATTTTGCTATATTTTATATGAATTTGGGAAGTTTTTAATTCAATTTTATTCTTTACTCATTTGCATTGCAAAGAAACTTAATTTCAACACTCATTCGTGCATTCGTAGTTAACAACATTTGCAAATTTAGAATATTCATAGGAATTAGAAAAAAAAAAGAGCACTTTAACAACAACTGGAAGCTTCAGCATATTAACGAAAGTAATGGGAATTTTAATGTAATTTTTTGTAGTACTCAAAATTTATTTGCGAAAACATTGGAAGTTCTAAATTTTTCTCTGTAAATTATTTTTTCTTGTTTTAAAGGATTATTTTTTCGTGATACGAGGTGTTTTTTTCACGTAGGTTCGAACTTCACCGCCGAATATCTTTACACAACCATGGTATCAGATATTCGACAATCCTGTCCTGTTAACACTTTAGCGAACCAACTCTCGAAGGTGTCTCACTCACCGATTTATCGATATATATTAACAGAAAGACCTTCCAATTCAGTAAGTATAGCAGTACTGATTTCATTATAATCATTAAAATAAAAGTTTTTTTTTCTTTTGAATTTCCTAAATAAATATGAAGAGCAAAGTATTTGTTCTAAAAAACATATTCTATTCAGCTATACTAAGTTTCGAGCAACACATTTCTTCTTTCTTGTAAATTTAATATTCAAGTGATTTGAGTAAGCGTTTTGGGAAAGAAATAGTATCATATATAGAATGTAACATATTCGCAATTAAAATAAACCACTTAACCTTTTAAAGGTCATTTTTTTCTAATCATTGTGTATTAAAATGTTTTAAAAATTGAGATCAGCTTTTGAAATGTGATTCATTTGGCTTAATCAATAAATTTAATTTGATTAATTAATTTGGTTAAATCATAATTAAATGGCAAATCAAGTCATACCATTTTATTTGAGATAAAGAACTAAAGCATCTAAATGTTTGTCTTATTTAAAAATTTGTCAGAATATATGTCGATACAAATATAAATGAATTTGGTAAGAAGCATATTTCCCATGACCCTAGAAAGGGTAAATATATGCATGTAGTATTGCATATGAAGTATGCATATAATATTTAACCCTTTCTAGGGCCGTGAGAAGTATGCTTCTTACCAAATTTATCAATCTTTGTATGAAATTATGTAGGTTTGCATAAGTTCTGACAAATTTTTTTAGCAAGTCAGAAACTTAGATGCTTCAGTTCTTTATCTCACACAAAATGGTGTCTCTTGATTTGTTACTTAATTATTAATTAACCAAATTAATTAATGAATCAAATTAAATTTATCTAATAAGCTAAATGAATCCCTTTTCTTATTCTAATGTCAAGCCTAAAAATATTTTAACATAATATGACTAGAAAAAAATGACCCTTTAAAGGGTTAAATCATAATTACATGGCAAATCAAGTCATACCATTTTATATGAGATAAAGAACTAAAACATCTAAATTTTTGTCTTATTTAAAAAATTGTCAAAATTTATACAATCTGCATAACTCTATACAAATATTAATGAATTTGGTAAGAAGCATATTTCTCATGGCCCTAGAAAGGGTAAATATATGCATCTAGTACATGCATATGAAGTATGCATATAATATTTTATATATGCATAATATCGAAAGTATGAGCCATCTTCAAATATTTTGTTTGAAAACGAAGAAAGGGTGATAAATAAAACAATGTCGTTTGTTCAGTAGCATCTTCAGCTAAAAGTAATGAAAAGAAAGAAACCAAATATCGTTTGCATATTGTAGATGTCATGGAGCAATAAATTCAGCAAAATGTAATTATACAAAGGGAAAGGTTTCCGTAAACATCCTTGCTTACTCAGTAGTAAAGATGTATTCCCCCTTTCTAATTCTAAATTTTTAACCCTTCATAAGCCTGCTAGTTTCTTGCAAACAATAATTACGAAACATAGATCTTTGACGTGAATCTAGCATTTTTACTGAACATATCGTGAGAATATATATTTTGGATGCCTTTCTTCCGATCAATTGAAATCAAGATTTCACCCAGAACTACGGTTTAACTTACAAGATCACATACTGCATTTCATTGTCTTTATAAGTTATTGCGCTTTCGTATCATAGCTTTTATAAGTTATTGCGCTTACATGTTTGCTAAATTACCGATAGAGGGCTTTCAACGTTTTGACAGATTTGATACAAAATCCGATAAAAATTTTCATTTTAGGTATTAAATCTGTGCACAAATTATATTTATCCACTTCTTTTAGTTTTGTAGTTATTGTGCTATTTTGTAGTTATAATTCGAACAGTATGGCGTTTAGATGTATCCAATGTCATCATCTACATCAAAGCTGGTTTTGAGTTATCTTATTCAAAAAGAGACAGACATAATGACAAAGTTAACTTTCACACTAAGTTAACTTTCACACTCAGTGAAATCTGACACCTGGAGAGTCTTCAAAATGTTAAATTTGAGGTTTTTTACATGACTACAATATCTCCTTTACATTTCATATACGAGAAAGGGAAAATATACTAGAAGTTATTAATGCTAAAATACATAATGAAAATATTACACAAGTCAAGAATCCTGATTTTTAGAAGTCAAAACGATTATTTTCTGAAGAATTTCATATTGACTGTTAAACATTTCTGCATGTAAATTTTTTTCATTCAAAGATTAATGAATTGTAGCTTTTTTTTCTTTTTGTACTTGCACCCATTAGAATTATTGATCTATTTTATGCCTCAGCAATTAAAGTCTCTCCTATCGGTGACTCTCTTATCTGGTATTATATAAGAGAATCGACGATGGTTTTTATAATCTGTATGTGAAATCACAGAAAGTTATTTTAAACTCTCTTCTCCCTCTTTCTTGTATATAGTTTGATACCTCATTTCACAAGAGAAATTATATATTGCAGACAATCCATGAAAGAGTTGGGCAATTTTAAATGAGCAAATTATTTATGATACTGGTTCTGAATATCTGTGATGGAGAGATCAGCATTTCTTCAAAGTCTTCGAAATCGCCGTTTATTATCTGAAAGATTCATAGAACCGCAACTAGGAACAAATGGCCTGTTGTCCTCGGCAACACTTCAGCATCATATCCTTATATGTGCAAAGTTTTATTAAAAGCGCAGTTTCAGAAACCATAAAGTCACGAAGATCCGTAATGTATTAGACTAAACACTTCAGTTTAATTCCTCCCTTCGCAAAGTTTTTGAGAAATTTCCGAAATCCTCATCGTTAAAATAACCCACAAGATTTCAACAAACCTGTGACTGCCATTAAAGATAGCAGATCTCCAGCCCAGTATCCATTAAAGAGACCCTCCACCATCCAGTCTGCAATACACTTTCACTCTGAACATCTGCTCCAGTTCACACATGGGGTCCTTCGAAGCTGGTGATTAACTCTTTCAAATCAGCACCTCGGATACTCCTTTCCAACCCCGAGTGGCTATCCCTCAAATAAAGCCACTTTATCGATTGTACAGGCCTTGCACTTGAAGATGCTCCTTTCCTCGAATTAAATTTACTCTCATAGAAAGGATGGAATAAAAAGTTTGGAGAGTAAACATATATTTGAAGTTTAATTAGTCTAAAAACTTGACAGAAATTGAAGTAGGATAATTACTAATAAGGGTTCAAATATTTTATTAACCATTTGCAAGAATTTTCATTCTGATCTTGGAACACAAGAATTAGTGGTTACTGATGGATTATTTATTTCAAAGCATATCACGATTATTGTTTAATAAAGAAATTCTTGTAAATTTGCAGTGACTATTATTCCTTATTTGACTGAAAATAATCTCTTTCCTTGAATTTAATCCTATTAATGAAATAAGAAATGTATTTACTTAAATCACAGAAAAGAATTTTGGAATATAATTTAGTCAGGTTATAATACAATATAGAGCATTATATATTAAATGCTTTTAGTTTTTAATATATTCAAACTTTCTCTGCATCACTCATAATTAAAAATTATTATATAAAGCCAACCTAGCTATATAATAAGATGTTGTAACTTTAGAATTAATGTAACTATCTTACGAGTTTATAAAGAATTCAATTAAAGGGAAAAATTACTATAGAGCATTTTCAATCTTGAAATAATATTTTTACTGATAAATGATTGTATTCTAGAATATCATAGCATTTTTTTAAATATATATTTTTAACAGTGATAATTCGCACGCAATGCAGTTAACATAAATATAAAAAAAAGAATGTGAATTCAAAGCCAAATTAGTGATACGCATTTGGTCCTTACATAGTTAGCATTAGCTCTGAAGTTAGAAATATTTTTAAAAAATTGTATTGTTGTGAAATTTAATAGTTAATTATTTAGTACTACTACATAGCATAAATTATCTATAGAGATGTAAATATTGTAGTTCACTATTCATAAACTTTTAGATTTCTTCAGTATTTCAAAGAATATAAATGCAAATCAGATATATTAAAAGTTTGCCCTAGAGACGCTAAGATTGCAATTCTTTCACTGTCGCAATAAAGTTCTTAAAATTTATGTAGTCGTGGTTGAAAGTTATCGCTTAGAAGAATAGCACTCTTGTCGACAGTTCCATTCAAACAGAATTTAAACCACAGACACTAGCTAATTAAAAATGAATAAGATAAGAATAAAATTAATGTGATTTTTACATAAAATATTGTCTAAGAAGATTATAAATATGCAGAAGAATCATATTTCCAAAATGTGTAAAGAAAATGTTTAATAATTTATCTTAAAAATGTGTAGAATGTCTTGAGTTTTGAATTAATTTATTTTAATGCAAAATTCTGATTTGAACTTATTTTATGTATTATGTGCGTAGCTTATATAGCTACATTTATAGTTAATACAAATTTAGGTAGTATGAAAAAAATTTGTTGAAAAGCTAGCTATACATAAATGAATGCAAGAGAGAGAGTCGAAGAATTTCAGTAAAGGAAGTGACAAGAAAAATGCGTAAATGTATATCTGAATTCTTCATTGCTGTTAGTATTATTTCTAGTATTTGCATTTTCTGGATTAAGAAAAGGAAGGTTTCATTTTAATTAGGTCTTTTACTTAGAAAATGAGATATTTTCAACAATATTTCTTATAGCTCCAATGTATATATTTTCATTCTCATTACAAGTTATATAAGGCAACTGGTTTATCTTCCACGCAAATTCTTTGTTCATTTTGTTTCTTAAAAAGTAATTTTACCTTATTATTAATCTCCTTTAATATGCATAATTTTTTATAACCTAACAAGCTGGCAAAGAATAATCGAATATATTTTTCAATCCGTCTCTCCATCCATAGAGACTTCATTGGATTTATTACAGAAGTAATAAATATTTCAGTATTTTTAAGGATTTGTTAGCTTCGCTCATCATCAAATTGAAATATATATATATATATATATATATGAAAATATTGGCTTAATCGATGAAAATTTTAAACATGCATAACCTAAACTCTGGGGTCCCTGAAGTGATAGAAGGTGAAGGTAAATTCATTATGAATGTTTTCGTGGGTTTTCTCACTATGTCTTTCCGGCATGAGCTTTAAATCAGCTTTAAATCCACATTAGATCAGGGAAAATCGCTTTGATTTCTTCATCTGAAGCCACTACTTGCTAAACATTTTAGAAGTTTTTATTGAGTGTATCCATATAGGTGAAGCTCACAAAAATCATATTGTCCGTGTCTTCGAATACATTTAATAATTAGTTTTAAAGCGTTTTAGAATATGAAAGGATGGCTTTGGTCATAAATCTGAATGATACCTGTAATGATTTATCTTCAAATCATTCTCAATGTATAGGTTCCAATATTGCAATATGCATCATTTTTTGGCAACATGCCGTCAAGTAAGTAAATGGCTTTCTATGAAAATCTGAAAAAATAAGAAGAATTAAATAATTTATCTCGAGGAGACAATTTATCCATCTCAACAAACCTGTCCTCTTGAGTTATTTCCATCAACACCAATGAAGAAACGACAATAAATAAAAAATTAAAGAGGTATCAATTTTTTTTGTTGACAACTGTGCATAATAATATAGCTAAAATACCAATAAAAATAAGAATTTTCTAGAGAAAATAAATTAAGAAATTTTAATAATTTAAACGAAATAAAACATTTTACTTTATTTTTTTGCCGGCGTCCTGGTATAGGGGTAGCGCGTCTTCCCCGTGATCTGGGCGTCCCGGGTTCGAGTCCCGGTTTGGGCATGGTTGTTCTTCTGTTGTTCTATCTGTGAGATGTGTGAATGTGCCCTCCTGTAAAAAGGGGTTGTGCAAGCGAATGAGTGATGCATGATGATGATAATTTGATGTTTTTGATGATGATTTTGGATATTCTTATTTTTTGATGTTAATTAATTCTTTATAATATTTTAATTTTCTTCATCCTATTTTAATTTATCATATATATCCTGTTCTTAACCCCTAACAATACATTTCCTTTTTGTTTTTCTTTTACCTGTACTATGTTTATGGCAATAGTTTGTTCAAAATAGACGAAGTCTTTGCCGCACAAAATTGCAGAATTAATTTCATTCTTAATTTTTTTTTGTGGTTTTTTTTTTTTTTTTTTTTTTTTTTTGCCGAAATTAAATTATATTTTTGCAAGAAAGGGCCTCTTTTAGTCCAAGTCAACCATATATATTACATTTGCATTGAACTTTTATGGGTGAAATACTAAATTTAATTGAATCTTCTAGGAAATCGTATTTAATTTTGAATTCAATATGAAATATTTTTTTTTATCATAGAGGCATTTTTTGCTATTCAATTAAAATGCAAACAAAATCCTACTAAAAAAAGTTCTGTTTTGAAAAACCACCAAACTTTCCCACATTTTTTTTTTTTTTTATCAATTCAAATTTCTTTGAGTAATTAAATTTTCATTTCTTTCTTTGAAACGTCAAATTTGGAAATACACTAAATCAATTATTTTTGTTGCTTGTTTTGTTTTTGTATTGAGTAACATATTCAATCAAGCATTATTTGGATATAGAACTCCTCTCGTATTGATTTGAAGGCTCGCTGTGAATATCAGATCCCCTTTTCATTCCAAAAAAGTTCCGATGAACAAATTTGATTGAATTGATTCACTTTACCAGCAGCAGTGCAGGAAACTTTGTTTATTTATTTGTACAGTAACGGAGCTACTCCAGCTTTGTTCTGCCAGATTCGTGTGCATATAGCTGAAACAGAAGTAGAATTATTTGATTTCTTGTTTTAGTTTTGACGAAAGAGGCAAAGAGCCAGAAAGTATTTCTTGCTTCCCAAATTAGTCAGAGTTTGGAATGTAGATGTTGTTGGTTTCAAGATCTTCCAAGATGTTAAAAATCATATTTCTGCAGAATTTTCAATATTTGGATCGAAATGAAGTTAGCTTTCTTGTACTCGTATATCAGTCCTTGAATAGCATAGCACTCAAAAAACATTTTTGAATACTTTTTTTAATGCACCTTTAAAAATAAACAAAATGAGCGTGCAATCAGAGCATAATGCATGCTACTAATATTTTTTAAACATATATTGTGCTCAGCATGAGTACTTTTCATCGCACATTATTATCACCTATAAATCGCCTTAGAAAGCAATAAATTTCATTAACTAAAATATTATTAAACCAGTAATAATATGTGTACAGTTCATAATTAATTATTTCGTTTCTCAAATTTAGTTCGATGAATCAGCTCAGTTGATCGTTCTTTAGATAAAAAGAAACAGTTTACAAAGGACAAACTCAAATCTCCCCCAGCTTTACCACGAATTTACTGAATTTTATTTAAAAAATATTTTCACCAACATTTTCTAATTCTACATTTTCTAAAAATATATTTGTTTCTATTTCTACTCTAATAGAAACAAATATATTTCTAATGTTGTCTCCAATGTTAGTGGAGCTTTCTGAGAGGTTTATTTTCTCCCTCCAGACAACAACAGTGCATGAAAAATAAAGTGTTTTAAAAATGTCAGGAACGAGATAGCTCAATTCAATTTTTTTTTTAAAAAAAAAGAGATATATATTAGCATAAGCTAAATTTCAGAAGAAATCTCATCGTAAATTAAACTTTTACGCTGCGAATGAAGAATTAAACTATGGAATTAAAAAAAATAACAAATTCAATCAAGTCTTTCTTAAAATCATTAAAAGATACTTATCAGTATAATATTTCATGTTGCATACATTTTGATAACGAAGAGCACCAGAAAGTTTTTCTTTTATCTTTCCACAAACGGTGATTCTTAAAGTAGAATTAACAAACAATATTGTTATAATTAAAGCTTTATTTTTACTTCTTTGTCACCATTTTAACTCCAAGTGCAATATAAATATTATAGTGTAATAAGGATTTTCATTAAATATTTCAGGCAATACTGGCAAAACAAATCTTGAATGTCATTGATCAAATGACTCGCTATCTACCAATCACAAAACGAATAAAACACATATATTTTACATAAAGTTTATATATATATATATACATACATACATACATAGGTAAGCATTATTTTATGTGATGCACAATGCAGTTTGTAGACAATGAAGATACTTTTAATTTTTGTGACGTCGTTTTATTTCATTTTGAAGAAGCAAGCATATGTACAAGCGATGAGCACACAGAGCGACACAGAAAAGGAATGAGGGAAGAGCTCTTGGACATTTTATCCCTGGTCTTACATAACCTATGATTTTGATAGGGAAAATATTTCTTTACAGTGCTAATGTATTATGAGATTTCAATAGGGATTTTCGTTACACACGCGGAGAAGGTAGGGGAAACACAGGGATATTTTAAAAAAAGAATTTGCCTGATCAGCGGTATTTTATCTAGTCACGCGCAGTGTGGGAAAGTTAGATTTTAGCTGATTCAACAATTTAACAAAGCTTCTCTTGAATTAATTAAGTAGAGACAGTGGAATTGGATCACGAAATAAGAGAATATTTTAGAATGAAGTTAATATGGGCTAAATTAAGATAAAATCTTGAAAATTAATTAAATTGAAATTAGAGTTAAAATATAATTGCATATATATATATAAAGTAGAAATAAAAGAAAACGTGATATGCTGTCAATCAGACAAATCTGCCAACATAAATTATTTATACAAATTTGAACTTAATGTTTAACTTTTATTTATATTTTCTGTGATATATATATTTTGGGAAATATGCTTATTTTTTTAATTGATTGGAAATTGAATAAAAATATTACTAAGCAAAATAAGAGGTGTCATTCATAATATAATTTGTTGAAGTTATTATGATGCACAAATCATCTCCGATCTGCGATATCTCCGAAACCTATTGCAGAAAAACAGTAAAATTTTGTGAAAGCGATTGATGTTTTAATTTCATTTTCTTCAAAAATTGGGAGTAATTACTATACTTGCATCAAAAATTCCTTTGTTTTTATATGAAATTTCACTTTGCATTATTTGAATAAAAAATTTAAATATCTCTCACTATATTATAAAAGAAATTTATTTTTTATCGAATAAATTTTCAAGAATCATCTAAATTTGTTCGCAATCTCAAAATATATTTTTTTCTCTCGCATGCCTGGATAGATTCATGAGACTTAAAAATCTGTATTTTAAAATATACTTATGAATTAGAATATTTAAGAACTTTTTAGTTGAATTGCCTATACCCATGTAGCATAGCTTGTTGCCTAATATTCTAAAATATTGTGTGATATCATGTGATATTAATCAATATTCCACAATATTATACAATATGAAAATTATGAATATGAAAATTTTATAACTAAGATGAATATTTTTTTCCTAATAAATAGATAATTTTTTTTTTTAAACTGGTGAAGAAATTTTTGTCTAATTTTGCATTTGTAGCTAATTGATCTACAAATGCAATACAATTTTAATTATTCAATATAAGGGTAGTTTAAGCTTAATGCTTCCTTTAATACCTGATGAAACATTTTTGATATGCCATTATATTGTTAGAATTGTCAATTTAAGATTAAGTTTTAAATTATAACTTTCTTTTTTAGGTGCGGTTGTTCAATTATTCGGCAAAATACAGTTTCCATATGTGGGATTTAATCGCTTTTTTTGGAGACATGGAAACATTTCTAGCTAACCCAGACCAAGACGATGAAGCTTTTGCAGAAGTTGTACAGAATATGGTGTCTAACTTTGTGAAATCGAGCGGCGACAGTGTTGGCGATAGCGATTGGCTGCGTTTCCCGAAGAAGATTGCCAATTTGGCTAGAAATATCACTTTCGGAAGCATCAATAAAACAGAATGCAAGTTCTGGTCTGAAAGTAAACTCGATGTTTACGCCTGGGTCAGTTAAAATAAGAACTTCGGGTCGTTATTATTTTATTATTCGATTAAAAATCTTGGTAAATCCGCGGATTGGATGAAAAAGGATAAAAAAAATCTGATGACAATTGATATTTTCATTTTATCTCGTATAGGAAGAATTTACACCTCTTCATAGGGCTTTATCTTTTTTCAAATTCCAACGTCTTTTTCATATTCTACTCATCATTCAGTAGTTTTAAGCATTTTTTGAAAAAAATTGAACTAAAATACTATGAAATGAGGTATGATTATGATAAAGTGGAACAAGAAATTTCCTGATAATGAAAAGACTTTCTAAGGATCGTCTTGTAATTTTTAAGAAAAACTGTTGTTACAGTATATAAATTTTCTTGGTATGCATTCTAAACCATGATCCAAAGTGAGCATGTTAACAATCATGTAAATATTTCAAACATGAAATTATATTTTAAAGAACATGTTGAATGCAGCATCAAACGAAACAATCATTCATCTTCAATCAGATTTATCTTTACAAGTCGTTGAGGCCCCTACAATGTTATCAGGAAATTACAAGAACCTTTAAATATAAAAGGAAAATACTAATCATTTATTTCAAAATATCTGTGCTAAATAGACAGTGTATTATAGATATTGGTGTGCCAAAAACGAGCTATTAATATTTTCATGAGCTTTCCATTACTCATTCCTTCATAAAGACTCAGTTCTTAATTTTTCTCAATGATGGTGTGATGACTTTTCCAATCCGCGGAGAATGGTGGAGCTCTCAAATCAAATCATGATGAGAAACACAGCATTTATTTCAATCATCGTTTTATAATCGTCCAGCGTGAAACGCCAGGATGTGACAGCGTCACAAACTTTCTATGACTGAGATGCGAACTTTACTGTACATATAGGTGTGGATTATTTCTTTTACGCAAGCTCGTGTTTATACGCTATTTTTTACTTAATTTGTGAACACATATGATCCTTGTTTTATCGCCATGGCCATTACTCTTATGAGTTGTACCTTATAAAATTATCTGATAATAATTTGAAAATGAATATGCTGAAAATAAGACTTCTAAATAGAGGATGCACATGCTAGTAATAAAACTGATAATAAGTTTTTAAATTCTCTAAATGATTTCGAAGATATCTGTTATAATTTCTTAAACCAACAGACTGAATGAAAAGATTGAGTACATTTAATTTATAACACTTATATTGTTTTTTTTAATTTATAAAATTTTAATAAGTTTTGCTTTATGATATTACCGATGATATTTTTATGATATTTTTGTTTTATGATACTACCGAAGTATAAGAGTCTAATTCAGAAATCATCCTAATAGAAACATTTCAGCCTTTATAATGGGTAAAAAATAACAAACATCTTTATAAAAATATATAGACTTAATGAAATCTAAATCAAATAATATCAATAAATAAATTAATTAAATCCTTTTCTGCCTAAATTATGCAAAGGAGCATTTATTTATTTTTTATAAATATACTTAATTCATGCAAAATTATTGTAAAAATGATAAGATATTGTGAAGTGAAGATTTTGTGAAAAAAAGTCATAATAAAATGTAACAATTACATTCTGTTAAACACTTTGTTTTCTTAATTTATAAAATTTTAACAATTTTTGCTTTATTGTATATAACTACCGAGGTATAAGAGTCTAATTCAGAAATTATCCCAATAGAAATATTTCAGCATTTATAATGGATTTAAAATAACAAACGTGTTTATAAAAATATATAGACTTATTGAAATCTAAATAAAATAATATCAACAAATAAATAAATTAAATCTTTTTCTGCCTAAATTATGCAAAAGAGCATTTAATTCTTTTATAAATATTCTTAATTCATGCAAATTATTGTACGAATGATAAGATATTGCGAAGTGAAGATTTTGTAGAAAGAAGTCATTAGAAAATGATTTAAGTCTATAAAGAATATAAGTACATTCAGTTAATCTCACATTGACTTTCTTGAAATGCATTATTCAAGATACGACTATAAAACTATTTGTTGTTTTTTCTTAAATTTTTACCAATCTATAATTCTAAGAATTTCTAGTAAATATATCCGATTAATAAATGTTACTTTTCTCTATGAGCATTTCAAATTTATAAAGATTACAAATTAAGAAAATGCTCATGTATGTATTATTCGCGAAATTTTTTTTTCTAAATGGTAATATGATTTAATAAAAAGATAATTAAATAACGGAATACAACTTCTGGGAAATTTCATCATTTTATGTATTAAATTATTTATTTATTTCCTTTCTTTTTGAATAATTTATTATTTTAAGTCATGGTAAATCAACTATCTTTTCGATTTCTTTTCTTTCAAAAATGCATTTGCCCGATTAAACTTCATTTTCCACAAGATCATTCATGTTTCATTTTCAAATGTATACTTTTGTTCGGTAATCATTTATGAGGAATTTCAAGATAAAAAGACATTCGAGAGTACTTTACGTCCAAGAATAATTAAACAGATTGCTATTGCCTTCTTTCTGATCGCTCCATTTTAAGATTAGTATCGACGGTCCATTGAAATATGATACACTTCTTTACAATCATCTCGAAAAACAGCGAATAAAAATCGTAAATGATTTTAAATGGAAAACTTCAGCCCTTAAACACTTAAAATATGGAATCTATGAATATGAACAAAAAGCGATAAAGCTAGTGGCCTTCTAGGGTGATGATATACCGTTGATGAATAGTTTAAATACAATGCTTGCAAAAGCACTTCAAATGTAGATCAAGCTCCATAAAATAAAAACAATTTAAATTACACATCTTTGTAATACAAAATATCTAATAATTATTTTAAAAATTAAATTCATAAATTCGAAAATGGCTATCAAAGCGTTTCAATTACTTTTAATTATTTTAGGATTATAATTTTACATAATGATCACCATACACAACATATGTTTCCTCAATACTCATGAGACTGACTTGAGTTTTGTGTTAGAAGTGAATGTGGTAATGTAGGTAACTATAACAATGAAAATTATTCCATAGAGTGGATAACTCACAAATTCAACGAGAATTATAAAACAAAATTCAAATATAAATAAAATTTCTTAATTTAGATAAGTAAGTTTTATAATCTTAGTTTCTCTAGTTGTTTTCATTGCGAAAGAAAACTTATTCATTAAAACGGTGAGGAAAAAACCCTCTGAATGAATAAGTTGATAAAATTGTAAGCGTTTAATAATAAAGTCCTAAATTTCACGTCAATGCTTTTTTGAATGTAATATTCTGAATTTATAGCTAATATATCCCACCACATCTTTAGATGCTGAATTCGATTCGATAAGCCTTTCAATAAATGTTAAAAGAAAACAATTAAATTAGTAATGTTATAGGCAAATATTAATTACTTTTCTCAAAAATGAAATTTAGTTTTATTTCAAAAATGTGTATTCAGTAAAATGAAACATAAATAATTAAAAAAAAACTGTGTTTTCTACATCGCTTTTACGGATGCACGGATGATTTTCAAAATTTCTCTGATAATAAAGGTGTTATCAACTATATAAAAGTCTGCGCTCATAATAATCCCAATTAACATTTAAGAGACTTTTCCTTATCATTTAAAATAATTGTCTAAAGGAAATACACATATACCGAAGCTATCTAAAAGTTTACATTAGTAATAATGTCAATTACTTTTTCAGAAACTTTTCTTTCTTATTTTTTTTCTAAAAATATGTTTATAAAACATTATGTCTCATAAAGAAAATGAAAAGTCTTTACAAATCAAAATTCTGGCTTCCATTACTAAAACGTATACGTGCTTAATTTTATTTGAACCACTGATTCCAAATATTTTAGAAGATGCATTGAAAATCCACAGAGGTAATTTCATGCATGAAGTAATTTTCACATAAAATGTTAGAAGGAATATGCGATTTATATGACTGAAATATACTTGTACAGCGAAATATGAAACCTTTACTTTATCTAAAATTCCTTCAACTATTCCAAACTTATGAAATGTAAACATCAAATTTCATTAGCAGAAAATATTAAATTTTAGTGAACGTACTATAAATGTGTGTCTGTCGGAAACAATACACTGTGTGCGATTCGTTATTCTCTCCGTCCTACAGCTGTGTATAATTACACATATTTGCTGTAAGCCGGTTTGTAAATCAGTTCAGGAAAAGTTGACGAATATGATATTTACTCTCAGTGTTTTAGTAAAAGAAAATTTAGTGTGTAATGTAATATGAAGAAAAGTTTTCTATTGAAATATTGCATTGTGAAATACATTACCATCCAGTTTGTTGAAGGAGGAAAAATAACCGCATTCTCATATAACAAATGCAAAAAAAAAAAAATGCTATCAGCGAACAAGTTAGTTGCTGAAAAATATTCATTCAGAATTTTAAATCCAGTTTACATACTCTAGTAAGCGAGTAGTATATATTTTATTCAATTAAACGATTAAACATCAAATTCAATTTTAAAAAAATAATCGAAATTATTAATTTTAGTGTATTTAGCTAAATAAGAAACGTATTTATTTGAAATTAAATTATTTAAAAACCCTGAAAATCGTTTTCAAATAAATTATTCAGGACTATTTAAATGTTATTTTATTTTTGCACTTGGGGTTGAATTATATGTGTTGTTCATATTTCTTTTCCTATTTTTATCATAGTTTTATATTTATATCAGCATATTCAATACTCAATTCTTATCTTGAACTGAAAACTCTTTCGTTAGCTTTTATTTATTTGGAAACGACTAAAAAAGTTTTAAAGTATACGTATACCGCAGTACTGATAAAATAATGAGATCGACGAAGACATTGAAATAAGACATAAGCTCTTCATTCTCATAATATACAGATGTGAACTATTTCAGTGACAAAAAAATGCACAAACCTTTATATGTGTATTTATCGTCTTAACCTTTCATGACACGAAGGACTTGTACCATCCTCTTGGCTCTCCAGAGAGAGAACACATGTCTTTGTTATACTATTTTATGTGATTATTATGATGCACATTGCGCCGAATTTCCTCTGGAAAACTGCGCAAGGGCATGAAACTGCTTCTTACAACCAAACTCTGTTTAATATGCTCAAATTTGGTCGTTACAAGTTTGAGCTGAATGCAAGCCAAATGCTACAAAATTCAGTGTTGTAAATACGTATAATCTGTTTATTATTTGCATGTTAATCGCTGCATGTTATGTATTTCAAAGCGATGAAAAATATGTATACATAATGTGCTACTTAATAAAGAAATTTCTTTTCTATTTAATAAAATTTACAGATGTCTCAAAATTTCCTTTATTTCCTACTGGTACTCATACACTAAGAAATAGAAACTGCGAGCCTCATAGTTAAGTTTCTGCGGATACAAAGGTGAACTTCAGTATTTTGTAGTAGTTTATCCTAAGACATATACTTTTCTTTTCCAAGTCCAGATAGTATTGCGCTAAAATATTAATGAAAAATAAAGATTCCTGACACTAATTACTTACTGTACATTGTACATTAATCATTTTAGCTTTCAGTATTTAAACTTTTTCAGTATTCTTTGAGTATTAATATTTCTTTTGCAAATATTATCTAATCGGATTCTTCTCGATGAATTAGTAATATTATTAAAAATTCCTACTTATGTAGTTTGGAAAAAGAATACATAAATATAGATGTCAAAATTTTTATATTAATGCATAGAAATATTTTCCTTTTGAAATATTCTTTTAATTGCATTTTAAAATTTCCTGATTGTTATTTGAAAATTGTTTATACACCATTCACTCTTACTGCAACACTAATAAGAGAGATTCTCATGCATGCAATCCGTATATAAAGTGTAGAAATTTGAAACATTTCATCTTGTACTGAGTCAATCTAATAATATAATACCCAAAAATAGCTTCTATATTATATGGTGAATAATTAGCAACATTTTTTTGAAGAATTGTTGCCCCCTTTCCTACAGCAGATTTAAATACAGAATAGAAGAAATAAACAAGTTTCTAAGAAGATTAAATCTTATTCAATTGCAGAAAACATTTCAAACTTCATTTAACTTCTAATTTTTCTTTAGGTAAGGTATAGTAGATACAAATTTTACGACAACACAAATTAATTTTGAATTTAAAAAGTTTTGCTCATTGCGCTTTTCTTATTTCCTTATGATATAGAAAAATGTTTGATAGAGTTAAAACTTTAATTCTGTGTGCAAAACTTCTTGAAATTGATCACCTTATTTCACTCGTTATATTTATAAATGCCGGCGTCTTGGTATAAGGGTAGCGCGTCTTCCCCGTGATCTGGGCTTCCTGGGTTCGAGTCCTGGTTCGAACTTGGTTGTTTTCTTCTTTGTGTTCTTTCTGTAAGGTACGTGATTGAGCCTTCCCCCCCCCGTAAAAAGGGGTAGTGCAAGCGAGTGTGTGTGTGCTATCTTCATTTGAGTTAGAAGTCAGATTTCTGCCCTCTGGTACTCAGGGGTCTTTACCCTCAGAAGCTGCTGCACAATATTTGACTTAAATAGTCACACGACTATATATATATATATATATATATATATATATATATATATATATTAATAAATACGTATTCAGAGGTCTGCAAATTTATAGAAATTAGTGGATATATAAAAATTTATTTGTTATAGCATCTAAAAAAATTATTCAAAATTCTAAAGTGTTGCATGCATTTGGATTGCTTTAATCTGTAAAATTCAAAAACTTATTTGAGATTGGATGTTGCTATATGAAAAATAAGGAGTTCGAGTACATTTAAGTATGATGATTATCCCTTGCATGAAAAACATATTCCATACTCTTTTAGAGAATATATATCTACAGCAACGGTGTCTAAATAACGAGGTGTATTGACGGAATATATCTCACCAAAACTCCATTGATGCATTCTACAGAACGGTCCGACCTAGCGAGATTCTCAGTTTCATTGATGTGTAAATATACTCTAATGTATAGATCTATGATTGTGATTCAGAATTTTCAAGGTTTCAGTAAATATCGAATCTATACAATCGCATTTCTACAACAACATGCACTTAGGATAAGGAGGTCCAAATAAAAATCTCAATAAATGCGAATTTCTAACAATATTTTTAATATAAATATGAAACATATTAATAATATTATGTGCTTAATAAACGACAACTTTAGAATATAAATCATTTTTCTGGAAGAATTTAATCAAAATTAATCAATTTTTGTCTTATATATTATTGTTTAAAATTCTGCATTTGCAAATTTAATCAAGCAGCAGTATCTGATTTATTAAACGTCTCTTTGAACATTAATAATTTTTTTTCATTAATGTTCAAACATTAATAAGTTTGATGGGAAATATATAATTTTTTCTTCACTGTCACTTCATAAAAAGGAATGTATAAATTTTCATATTTTTTTCTTAAGTGAAGAAGTATTTCTTTCTTCAGAAATTTAATAGTTTTTCTGAATAAAAATATATTAAATATTTTGTATATTATTTGGAAGCTTCATTTAACAATGTCGTGGAATAAAAACTAGAATTAACAAATAAGATTTCTATGAAAATTCTGAGAATAATAATTTACAAATATCCGCAAGAAATTAAATTCTTGAAATATTTACAAATATATTTTATTCCACAAAGTATGAAATGAAAAAAACATATATTCAAGTATTTAGAGATAGGATTTCTATCTCATTTTTTAAAAATTCAATTTCATATAATAATACAAAAACTATCTTTTAAAAGAGATGCTTCAATGAAGTGATTTCTCCTCAAATTAATCTTGGGGAGGTAAAAATGCATTTGTGAAAGATTTTTTTAACTTTATTCATATGCATCATTAAAGAAACTGTTTTAGCAACCGTGCAATATATCGGATGATGGCAACAAATTAATTAATACAAAATAATAAATTTTGCATATTTCAAATACATTAAAGAATGACATTTTCTGAAAAAATTAGAATATATTTATGGAAATAATTTTAATAGTTATCATTCCTTAAACGTTCTCTATGATTAAAATTGCAATCATACTGCACTGCAAGCAAGAAAACAACGGTAAATTTTTTGTATAGCAAAAGGTATCAATATCATTCTTTATAGTACAATAATCATCACATTAATTTAAAATGATATCCTCCGACTGCAATGACTTCTAGGTAATACATGCATACATCAAATTAATCATCTTCTAATCGTTGAATCATGTCTTTAAAAATACATGCATACATGCATTATTTTTATGAGACTCTTCAAACTTCATAACCAATTTTTTTATATGAATCACATCATTAGACTCCAAACGAACATAAAGAATCAGTTCAACAAAGGAAATAAAAAAAAATATCACACTTGTCTATATGAGGTAAATATGAATTTTGTGAAAAAAAAATTTATTATTATTTTTTTTTGTTAAAAATGCAATAATAATAATAATGCGGTAGAAAAGTACATTTTTATGATATTAGCTATCCACAATTGAAACATTGTAGACAAATTTCTTCATGCAAATACCCGAAAAACTCTTACATAATATTCTTTTTTGACACCCTATCCAATAGGTAGTAATACAACCACAATAAAAGCATATATTCTATATAAATTTGATTTTTTAATGACTTAGGTGCACTTTTGTTTAGTCTTTCTTCACTGTTCAGACGCCATCCACTTGATTATTATTTTTTTTCTAGTAAAATTGTGAATTTAAGTTTCATCACCAAGTTTCACAACATATTCTTTTCAATGGAACTTTTATGAAAAATCATATCTTAAAGCATATGAATACGTTGTTGCTTTTGAAACAACTCAAAAGTGTTCGTTTATATCTCTAATTCTCTAATTCCCGAACTGGGAAATAATTCTGAGCACCAGATGGCGAAATAGCTCTAATTTTTTAATCCGTTCTACATGTTGATGATTAGTTAAATTGCACAATCTATAAAATTGTAATTTATTTACAGTATGTATTTTCCATAAATACAATTTTTACTTTCTATAAACACTTTAGACTCGTACTCTTATTTTTCAATAAGCAGTTACTTTTAAAATCTTCTCGCAACATTTAAGCTGTTTTTGAATCTGAAATTTAATGCTTAAACAAAACCTAATAAATCTACTCTAATCCATTACATTCATTATTTTGTAAAAATAGGAAAAAAAAATTAAATTCTTATTTTATTAACAAAAAAAATTACTTTTAGACAATAATAGAAAAATCAAACACTGTATATAGTCAGATGTTTATGTTTGTCAGATAAATCTTTTGTGAATGTTTATAAAGAATATCTGTAATATAATTAAATTGAAATTATGATACTTTTAGATGACAATGCGTGAGAAAATTAATTGAACCTTAAAAAATAAGAATAAACTAGCAAATTATTGTTCGAAAGTGAGAACTTTACCAAAATCTGATGATAATTCCATACCGATATTAGGGAAGATCAATTCTCAGTTTACTTAAGAATTACAGGATTCTGTTTTGTGTAGTGGTTTTCAACAAAATCTTAGCCTTTATTATATAATGGCACAATATTAACATTTTAGCATGCTGGGGAAATTTTATGAAAAGAGGCAAACAATGCTACAAATTCCAAAATCAAATAAAACTGAAAACTTAAATTTGATAAAATGATATATATTACAAAAATTCGAATTAAATTCTGGGGAAAAGGTAAAAATGAAATGTTACATTCAAGTTATGTATTCTAAAAGTTTAAAAAAATACAAATATACATATATATAGGGTGATCGGTGAGGCACTTTTAAGGTTTTAAAGTTGAAAATGGCGTCTTGTACAGCAGAGATCCAAATATTCCCCTTCTCCCAATGCGTTTATCAGATTTTTTAATGTTATTATTTTTTTTACTTTTTTCTTTTACTTCCAATTTCACTTTTGGGTTGCTTAACTCTGAAAAACAGAATAATAATTAAGGAGAATCCTTTTTTTTTCTATTTTAGAGGAATCCTTTTTCAAATCACAGAAAATTTATAATTTTAAGCACAAACAACTCCGCTAGTTTTATAGACAATACAAATTTGTCCCGTGTGTTTATCATGGTATAACTTACAGTTTTCTAACTTTTCTTTCTGGCTAATGTTCTTTACTTTTTGAGTTTTATTCTTTGTACCTTCTTTATCTTGCCGCTAAGAGCGTTCTAACTTGTCTCAATAAATCCATAATAATCATTTTACTATGTATTCTACCCTGGCTATTCTATACGAAATTTGAAATTGAAACCTCTTAAAAGGTCTTCACAGATTACCTTGTATATATATATATATATATATATATATATATATATATATATACAAAAATAATGTTTTTTAAGATTCTTTTTTATATTCCTCATTTGATAATCAGATTTATGTGCATGATAGCATGCATGTATATTTACAAAAACAATTACGAGTATAGATTCGCGCTAACTTCGGAATTAAGCATTTCGATTTTCATATTTGCTGAAAGACATTTACTATCAAGACGATTGTTTTTTGCATTTCTGAACATTATGCAACAGTCCTCAGTGCTGTCAGCATTAAATAGTTAGGAATTTTAGCTTTAAGAAACATTTTTAAAGGGATTGCGCTGTTATAGTTTCAAAATCTTAGCTTCAAATTAAGAAAGAATTAAGTCCGATAATTCGAAGTAAGTCAGTCCATTGAAAATTTATTGTTCAAGTACGCTTTTTTTTAGATATTAGATCTGCCAAACATCTACCTCTGGTATGATATCGAAATTAAATAAGTAAATGTTTGTTCAGTAAAATTTCCAAAATATTAATATTTAATATTTTGGAATAATATTAATATTTAATAATTCTAATATTACTTTATTAAAATTTCTTTGGAACGGAAGGTTTTACTTTAAAATAAGTATTATTAAGCATTTTTCCAGCTTGTTCTTTGTCTTTATAAACTTGATTTCAATAAACATTAATTGGTGTTGCTTTATGATTTTCGATTTTGTATAAATATATTCTACAAAACAACCATTTTTATTCATATTAAAAGTTGCCTAGTCAATAGAGTTATAATTTCACTAACATTTCAAAACATATATATATATATATATATATATATATATATATATATATATATATATATATATATATATATATATATATATATATATATATATATATATATATATATATATATATATATCCTAAATTTTTATAGATTAAAAGGGAAGTCCTTAACGTTCATACAAAGCAAATACTGTAAAGAAACATAAAACTGGATCAATATTCAAATACCACACAAATTATTTGATTGAAATCACTAGCGTAAACGAAAATGAAGCAGGAAAATACGTATTTAATGTTCAGGGAGTTTGCATTATATGAATATTTGTAAAATGTGTGGTCCCTGAATGAACCGTATCATAATGACTGTCGTTAAAAGCTCATTACGACTGCCATTAATTTCCTATTTATGATTATAAATAGCACTTCATATATGTGTACGAAGCTTTTTCCACATTCGCAGCTCCAGTCTTGGGTCCTAAGCATCCGATATAAACTGAACCGGAGATCTTTAAATGTAGTTAAAGTAAACCCTTTCATCGATTAGCAAAGCCATTAGCTAAGTATTCATCAGTCAAATAACTCTGATAATTGAGAGCATGTGGCATTTTCTCAGTATATTAGTAATGCTATCTGGAAGAATGATAGCAACAGAACCTCAATATATCCCTCATTTGGAAAAGTTTGGAAAGCATTTGTTTCAGAAATATTGCAGTTCTTTTATTAGGATAAAAATTTTAAATATAAATATTTATTAATATTATAGTAATGGCTTCAGAAAAAAAAACCTATTGCCGAAGATATAATCGAAAAAAAAAGGATTTTAATTGAAATAGTATTTTATTTGGAATTAAACCATAAAATTTTCTGTTTCGGTCTCTAAATTTGGAACATTGCTATGTATGCTCCAATATATATATATATATATATATATATATATATAAATGTGTGAGAAATATTAAAGAGACACTTTGGAAGAAAACTTAATTTTAAATTCCGTATTGTTCAAAAGGTTGTACCATAAGAAGGATTTTAGCTGGAAAAAAATAAATTTTAAGTAGAATAAGAATTTTAGATAGAATTAAAACATAAAAATTCTTGCTTCGTATGTCTGAATTCGAAACATTGTTGTGTATGGTTAAGCACTATTAAACAATAGAATATACTGCATTTCGGTTGCAAACTTATTTTTTTAAATTTCGTATTCCTTCTTATGGTACAATGCTCAACAGGTTGTACTATAAGAAGGAATTAAGCCGAAAAAAAAATTTCAAGTGCAACAGTTATTTAGATAAAATTAAACTACAGAATTTCAAGTTTCGGATCTCGGAACATTTCCGTGTATGCTCAAACACAAAAATAATTGTATGAGAATTGTTAAGCGCTAGAACATACCGAATTTCGGCTGAAAACTTATTTTTAAATTTTGCATTGCTCTAAAAAGACTGAAGCGCAAAATAAGAATGAATAAGCTCAAAAAAAAAATGTTAAATACAAAATTTACTTAGATGGGATTAAATGGAATCTCAAAACCACAAAAATTCGAAGATAAAGGGAAATTAAACGTTCGATGATATTAACTCTAAATGCTCATTCGTAACAAAAACAACCATGGGAACACAATAATTTTTAAACAACCGTAGACACTTATCGATAAGCAAATTATCCTATTTGATAATTATAGAGATCATAATAGGAGTAATATATTATAAATGATTTGGTGCAAACGCGCACTTTCAGAGAGCAATTTGTTTATACCAATAAATCTATCAAATCCAGAAACGCAGAAAAATAACCAATGTCTGCCCACATATGAAGTTCAGACGTCATACAATTAGACTGTTAAATATCTCACTCTTTTCATACTGGGAAGGCAAAGTAGAACTGATCGAAAGCATACAAAACACTATTTAGCGATCTCAATATTGCGAACAGTAAATCTATTCCCTCTGCATAAACCAATAAGCATTCCATTTTTTCCCCACTCAGTCAAAATATAAATAAAAACCCAGAGCAAAATAAATCATGGTCCTTCAAATGATCAACCCTCGCAAAAGAGCCGAACACGTGCAATTGTTTAAATGTTTAAATACCCTGATCAGATAAAAAACAAAAGCTCAGAACCGAAAGCGTGTATTGAAGGACAACACTGTGTGAGATATAGATCAAAGTTATAACGAACTTTTACCGCCATCTACTGTTGTTTGAAAATGATCGTTGACGTGATCGTGGGCCCATAGAGACGGAAAGTTTGTCGCATATATGGTACCGTGGGCTGTGAAGTGAGACTCGCATGATCAAGTATACGTGTCCAGGTCCTGAACGGGTTTTTATAGATTGTAGTTATAGTGACAATAGATCCCCAAACTCGATAAGTCAGTGTGATGCGTTACCAGTTTCATGAATTAATATTAAGAATTATTGCCTAATTATTAACTTTAATCTATTATAACATTGATGTTACTTCATGCGGTCAATAGCAAATTACATTACACTGATGAATCCAGAAATGTATAACATTAATATAAAAGCAACATAACAGCATAATACAAATTGCCGTACCTAAACTTCTCAAATGTAAGTTCATTATACTGCAGAATAACATCTGGAGCCTCTTTATACATTTTTTTTATAATCCTTAAAAATGATTAATAAAAATTAATCTTAACGAAAACACATATTTAAAATACTTTTCTGTTTTCACTATTAATTTGTATGCATGGATTGAAGATATTCTAAATTTTTCAACTGGAAGTAAAAGTGCCCCATTAAAATTGTTTGTGTTTCGAATAAAACATTTGGTTTTCTGCATTTGGAAAAAAATAAATCACAGAAATTTTTTTAACAGTTTAAAAATTTCTACTCGTTTAATTACATAAATTTGTTTCTAGTCATGTATATTTAAAACAAATATTTAAGACATTAAAATCAAAATTGGATGAATATTCTAACTCAGAATGAGATACATTTGATGCAGATAATTTTAACGCATTTATTTTGCATTTATTGACCCATTAATTATATATATATATATATATATATATATATATATATATATATATATATATATATATATATATATATATATTAGTACCCAAAAATAATGAAATAAATCTATTTTTTCTTTAATAATTTAATAGATAAAGACTATAATTACAATGGAAGTAGCATATTTAATATTATGGCGGTCCACGCGATTCTTTTGAAAAAATGTACTGTTATAAAAGGAAAAACATTCTTTGGATAATTGATTCTTGTAGAAGACTGCAAGTAGATATTTCATGAAACGTAAGAAATTACCTCTAAACATTTTTTGAAATGTCTATGAAATGTTTTTTTTTTTTCTTCCGAAACGTATATGGTGTTACAAAAAAAATATTCAGTCTCAACAAAACCTCAATAATTGCTACGTTTAAATTCATTTTTTAAAGGAAAAGTTGAAAATCCAATTGCTTTTACTTTCCAAAGAAAATACAGTCTCTCGGGCGAAACAAGACTATTCTGTTTTTGCTCTGGCACGCCTAAAAATTCCGCCATGTTTTTCAGAAAAAGAGTAAATATTTCGCAAAAAAGTTAATCAATTCGTATTTACCTTGAGTGGCGCATTATTACATCCCCTTGGGACATTTAATTGCCAGAGTGAGAAATGTCACTGAATAAATACGAAGGCAGTTGTTTGAATAGAATACACAGCACGAGAAAACGAAATGGAACAGCATTTTTTTTTTTTTTTTTTGTCTATTTTCATTAAACCTCGTCAAGAAATAATGTTAGATAAATAGAAGCTTCCTAGAAAATCTGCCTTAAAGTTCATTTTCATTCTAGAAATTTTTCATGTGCTTGTAAAATGAAATTTTCAACTTCATTTTAGGTTTTTTTCTTTATCTTTTGATTCTTTTTTATCTCGACAAATGACCTCATATGGAAGGTTTTATTTTTAATTTTAATTCCTTTTTTTATTTTATTTTTTTTAAAATTGTTCTTTTCCTCGTTTTTACTTAGTGTTATTTTCTCTCATAAAATGTACTTCTTCAGAAAGTATGAAGAATCAAGAAAAAAAAAATAATTTAACACATTTAATATTTATACTTTTATAAGAAAGCTTAAAAAATTGTTTCAAAACTTTTGATATTTATGAAATTGGTAAAAGATGAGTAAATAACTTTTCTAGAGCAAAAACATAAATAAATAAAAACATATATTGATACTGCATTTTTAAAAAAATCTTTAACCCATTTTACATTTCTTTTCAACAAGATGTGACATTTTTATCAATTCATAAAAATATATTTTATCAATAGGAAGGTTTTTAAAAAGAAGACATAATTTTTTATGCAAGCTATTAGTAATGCTCTATAAAATTGTTATTGCTAAGAATTCGGCTTGTTAATTATGAATATTATCACAAATAAACACTGAGTGGCTAAGTTATTCTGACTAGTCCTCAATACAATGTCTCATTGCCCTTAATACCTAA
The DNA here is from genome assembly GCF_947563725.1 of Argiope bruennichi. NCBI lineage: Eukaryota > Metazoa > Arthropoda > Arachnida > Araneae > Araneidae > Argiope > Argiope bruennichi. The sequence goes on along the minus strand of NC_079154.1, from coordinate 122,224,177 downwards.
TTATACATATTCGTCTTGGCATGAACTTTATGAGATGATGGTAGATGGTATAAAGAATTTAAGACCATATCCGATGAACTGCTCTTTCCAATTCCTTCAGATTTGAGGGTTCTAGATTCAGCTGCCTGATGCCCGTGTGATCTCATCCTACAGATTCTCAATTCGATAGAAATTTGTGATCTAAGCTAGTTAAAACGTCTATCATGTTCTTCGAACCATCTGCTGTCAACGCCAGCCTTGTGACAAGGCACATTGGCCTGCTGAAAATTCAACCCAGTAGGATACACCTTGATACAATGCACCTAATCTGAGATAGCGGTTAAATACCATTGGAAATAGAATACAATACCAAGAAAACATTTACCAAACATAAATATTGCCTATACCAATTTGAAACGTTGTGGCAAAGCAGTTGGTGTTATGCTTCCTTGCAGTTTTCTCCATATTCGCACCGTACCATTTACATGAAGTAATTGGAAACGCGATTTATCTGACCGCGTAACCCTATTCTAGCCAATTACTGTCCAATCCTTGTGTTTGTTTGTGAACTGGAGACGTGTGCTCTTGTTCAAGGCTGACAATAGTGTCTTCCGAAACAGGTCGTCAACTTCCATCGCCTAGACAGCATAAATTTGCGGTGAGCAGTTCTTTCAGAAATCTTTGCAGCTTTTCCTTGATTAAGATTTTACATAATTTGACATATTGTCGCTCTTCTGTAGGACTTACAAGTCTTCTTTAAGATCGAGCATTTCATTAAGTAGTCTATGATGAAAACAAGCCTAAAGATGTGATCGGGTTTTCTATTTTGTAGTCCAATCTCTGTAAACATTAATAACTGTTACTTATGAACATTTTACAGGCGCAACGATTTTGCTGATACTGGTTCCGACACTTCGAAATTATACAATCATTCAGCACTCAACTCTGATAATTTACGTGTTTTGCCTATTTCCTCGCAATTAACGCAGTACTATTTATGATTCAATTGCTCTACGTTCCCTTTTTATAGCTATTTCGACCTCTAGCGGTAATATCATTATGTCAGATATTGCTTATAAGTGTCAAATGATCATAATAATTTGACCAGTCAGTGTATACACTAATTCAAGAGCTGTATCTTGGTTTCGCCTTCATTTTTTGTTCTATATGTATGTAAGAAAAAGCAAAATACTTATAATTTAACATTCTAAATTTTCGAATTAATTATTCAGTTGTAAAATAAATTCTAATTATTCAGTTCTTGTAGAAATTTCAGAAACATTAACTCGAATTAATGCTTATTAATTACTATCTTGAAATTTTCTGTATAAACAACACTGTTTGTCTCAATATTTGGTAGATATGTGTAAAAAGTGTTTGAAATTTCAAATCTAGAACTTGAAAGCATAGTATTTGGCTGAAGGATTGATATGAAGCTTCTAGGTTGATGCTGGTGATCTTAGAAGATTAAAGTATGAATGTTAATTAAGTGATTAACACTGAAAAAGTGCGCAGATGATAAAAATCGTTAAGTTGCTAATTAAGTCAAATATTTCTACAAGAAACAGAAGGAAATGTTACAAATTGTATTTAAATAAACATTAAAAAATTAATAATAATGTAAAAATAATTCTACAGAAATAAAATTCAAGTTTTATCGAAATTCATTTTTAGAAATTAAAATACTGTAAAATAGCTTTTATGCAATTATACGTTCCGAAGTTATGGAAGAAAAATTTAAAATATTTTTATCCAAATTTTAACCCTTAACTACAATATAGTAACTTCGCCATACTGTAGTTTATCTTACCAGATGATATGGTGCAAATGCGCCAAATTTCATTTTGAATATATCCAGGAAAGTGAAATTGTGCAAACAAGTATTATATTTTTTTTGTGCATAGATTATGCATTTATCTTACAAATTAGTCTCTTTAATCTCGGATTAGTCTCTTTAATCTCTTTTTATTTCATTTTAAAAGAATCAACTGAGCATTCAAACCCATTGTAATTTATTTCAATCCAAGCTCATTTTCATAAACAAGAGATTTAATAATTCCCCAAACTAAGAAACTAAAGCGTACATCTTTCTTTGCTATAAAATAAAACAATTTCTCATATTAATCTGTTCTTTATATGCAACCTTTATCTTATACCTTTATATACAACTCCGAAATTTAAATTAATTCTCATCCTCTTTATTTAAATTGTTAATTGGGAAAATGACAATATAAATTTTGAGAAATATTAATCATTTTAAAGCATTTTGATCTATAAACATAAAATATGGCAATGATTAATTCAAATCTATTCAACAAAAATTTCCAATCAAGTTTTTTTAACATATAGTTAGTAACTTATTTCATTCAGTCATGTCTTCTTACAAATGGAAATAAAAAAAATGAATTAAAAAAAATTATGGGTATTAAATTGTCGTGTCTATTGAATTTATCTTTATTGAAATGGAAAAATGACGAATTAGATACAAAACATCTATTATAGCAATGACTTCAACCAAATTAGAGAGAATCAAATTTATCATGCTTTTAAATAAGAATAAACATCGATTTAAACATGGGGTTTTCTTTCAAATGAATTAACATCTATGTAAGGCAGACACGTTATGCCTTGAGAAAGCATATGAATGACAATAGATTTTGTCACATAAAATACAACCCACTTGTAATGCGAAAACATTTCAAACAAAACGATCGTAAAACTGTAAGAAGAAACAAAACGGAAAAAAAACGTATTTCGCAAGTTCTCGAGAGAAACAAGCGAAAAATGAAGACGAAGAAACAAAAAGCAACGAAGAAGCGACATCAAAAGTGGAAAAGAAGAAAGGTTACGATCTTGTGGCTCAGTCGCTAGCACTGCGAAGAAGCAAACGACTTTTTTTATGACTTTGTGTCGCTCTAGAACAGGCAACTCTCACTAAGGGCGTTGCTAGTTTCTTGTTTTTGAAGAAAACTTCTACTTCGTCAGCATTTCTGGTTAACGGTTTCTAAATCAAAGAATAAAAAAAAGAAATTGCGTTCCGAGACAAAACTCGAAGTGTCGTTCAGATCTAGTCAACATAAGGTAGCCACTTTTTATCTAAGTCTTTGTTCTTATGTTTTAAGGGTCTTTCGAAGAATAAGACTTCAGAATTACCAACAAGTTGCAATAAAAAGCAAGAATAATTAGAAAATATATATTGCCTGTAGATGTTTAAAAAATTAAATTGTCATTTTTATGAACATCAATTATTAAAAATTTGCATTTTCAGATTGAAACTAATATTTATTTATTATTTCTTTTCAGAGGTATCTCATTATTGAAGAGGCAATTGAATTACATATGGCAATATGAAGTATTTTTTTTTATCATATTTTTCCAAAAGTGCTAATATTTATCTCAAACTATCAAGTACATACTTTTTTTCCCACTTAAACCATATCATTCAAAAGCTGTGTTGATTAAATTCACAGAAAAGTAAAAAGATGTAAATTGGGGGGAGGGGGTGTTAATTATTCTCTACACAATTTTATCATGAAGAATTATAATGGAATGTACTTTTGAAAGAAATAAAACTATTTCTCTTAAAATAAAACCGTCGGAAAATCTAGCATTAAATCAAGCACCTTCTGATTATTTTTTTAAAGTTTTAACAAATATTAACACAACTTAGAAAAATCTTCAAAACAAAATAAAAATGCCATTCTCATCGAAGGTCTCTTGGGCACTTCCTGATGAAAGATTAGTAATATTAAAAACTTTTGTAACATGGGCAATACAGCGAATGCCAAGGATGCATAGATTCCTATTTTCTACGTTCTATAGATGAACATTTTGTGTGCTAGTGTAACAAATTGTTTCAAGATATATATATATGCCATTCTTATTACCCGGGCTTTCTATGGTTTCTTACTTGATTGATTTATTTGCTAGTAATTTTTGTTACTTTATTGATTGATTTTCTAGTAGTCCTTGTTACATGATTGATTTGATTTGCAAGCTTTCGAATTTTTAAATGCTATTTGCAACAATAAAGTATTTTTTTATGAATCCATAAACGGTAGTATATATCCTACATCTCTGAATTATTTCAATTTTTAATTCCACCCAAACTAAGCCCTTTACTCCTTAATCAGCTTGTTGCTAATTTTACTTGTCTCCTTTTCTTTGCTTAATTACTCGTTTGATGGTTATAATCATTATTATTGTGAAAAGATAAAATTCGAGAACAATAGTGGCCCTCTAATAGGAATGAAAGGGGAAAAAATCTTCCTCTTTCCCGTGGGATTCTTAGCTTAAAAGTTCATTTAGAGATTATTTTCTTTTGGAATCTAAATTCGAATTTGTGAAATATAGTGATCAAAGATATTTTAATAGTAGAGAGATTATTTAATAATCCTTCCCAATCCTCCAACGAGGTAATTGGAGTTAATGACAAAAAATAAATTTTTTTAATTGCCTTTAAGCTGTATAAATTGACTTCAATTTTAATTTAAAAATTTCTCGACCCCTTTAATTCTTTATTTTTAATGAAAATAGTTTGAATTTTTTTATTATTTTCTTCTTTTTGTTCTTCTAAATAATCCTTTTCAAATATTTTTTGGAGATTATAAGCTTTTTAATTTTATAATTCTGAAGTCTTATCATTTAACAAAGATGTCTAACCAGTTTCATATTTTTTTTATTTGACATGTTTTTGGAAATGCACTTTATAAATGAGGCCATGTCAACAAAAAATTAATCGAACAAGAATTAATTTAGAAAAAACTGGTGTTGATTTTCCCAGTTAAACCATAAATTATATTTTTATATTTTGTTAAAAGTGTTAATCAATTAGTATTCTATGAACAACATTTTTAGTAGGTTAATTGTTTAGAAAATTTACATTAAAAAATTATTAACTAGAAATAATTAATGGATACTCTCCGAACTATTTATTTCATACCAATATTTTTCTGGAAAATCTCAGCTATTTGTGTAAACCTGCCAGAAAATAATTTAATAAAGTAATTTGATATTAAATTAATTAATAATTTAAATATTAAAATTATTTTAAAATTCATCAAGCAAAGGTTTCAACCTCTTATGTTTTTCTATTGTGAATAAGGGAATTTTAAAAATGACAAGGACTTAGTTTTTGACTAAAAGCAAGAAAGTATTTTCAAAATCTGATGCGCCAATAAGCTATGGCGCTTTCACTATCCTCGGTAGCGTGAAAAAAGTATTATATATTATGTTTGCAGTTAAAGAACTGGAGAGATAAACATAAAACTGATTACACACACTACATATTTGGGTGAGTTTTTTGGAAAATTCTTCATTTTGGGAGATTTGGTGCTTTTTTATGAATAGTACTATTATTTGCTATAACATATGCACTTTAACAAAGAAAAACCTATAGCATATTTAAATTCATATTATCTTCTTTTAATTTAGGAATTTCTATTTTTTATTAATTTCTAAACTGTCTCTCACTAAAAGTAAAGCTTCAGTTGCAGAACTAGAAGAAGTACCATCCAATTGGGATCGCTGAATGATAAAATCGAGTTAACCCTTTAATAGGCCATTTTTTTTCTAGTCATATTATGTTAAAATATTTTTAGGCTTGAAATTTGAATAAGAAAAGGGGTTCATTTAGCTTATTAGATTAATTAAATTTGATTAATTAATTAATTTGGTTAATTAATAATTAAGTAACAAATCAAGACACATTATTTTGTCTTAGATTAGACCTGAAACATCTAAGTTTCTGACTTACTAAAAAAATTAGTCCGAACTTATGCCAACCTACATAATTTCATACAAAAATTTATAAATTTGGTGAGAAGCATACTTCCCATGGCACTAGAAATGGTTAACGCCAAATATTCAAATTATATTTCGACAATCTCATAGTAATATGATATGAAATAACGATAATTTATTCATCATATAGAATAACATTTAAATTTCCAATCTAATAATAAAATGTTTGATAAAAACATCATTTAATTTAATTTAATATGCGTATAATTTAAATAAAATACTTGTGAGATACCTTAAAAGTGTTTTCATTTATTATTTAAGAAATTTCTATTATTCTAAAGATTATAACAGATTTATCCCAAGCAGATAATTTTAATTTGCTGATTATACAACATAAAATATGGGTGTGAATTTATTTTAAATAATTGGAATATATGTTCAATAATTCTGGGCATTCTTAAATTATTGTGCAGTACCACTTTGCTCTCTCCCATACAGAAAATTATTCTAATTAACCATAGTAAATTTTTGATTTATGAAGTTCTAAGACGCATTTTGGAAAAATATTTTAAGTGGATATGAAGCTGATAACAATCCAGAGTTTTCCATCTGATAATTTTTATAGAACCATTCTAAAATTAATTCTGTGATTGTGTAATTCCTATAGATATGAAATAAAATTAAATATGTTTCTGTAAGCTATCATCCACCAATATATGCAGATATAATGTTTTTCTAGTTGTTAATTTTTATTGTTTCAGAAATATATCTGAATGAAAAAAATAAATCAATTCTTTTAGTTAGATAACATTAAATAGGTCTATTTTTGTACTGGCATTTCGTAATGTGCAATTTATATTAATGCTATTTATTATAGTATTGTTAAATCACCCCCATTTTATCTAATATATTTTTAATAATCAAATTAAATACACAGGATAGCACAAAAGTGTTTTTTGTTTAAAGTTTGAAATTCTGTAGCTAATTTTTAATATGGTGTGCTGATTTCAAATATTAAAATATATATATTTATATCATTGATGCATGTGTATTTTTAGAATTAGCGAAACACTGAAATATTTAAGAAAAACTTATTCCTAAAAATGATTTATTTAGTTTAGTTATATTAACGTCCCTTTTTTTAAAGCAGCACTGGGGTTATTTTGGGACGTACCTCGTAATTTTGAACCAAGGTCAAATGGAGAGGTCGACACACGAGCTGACACCCCTTCACCACACCACGCCAGAGGGAGAGTGGTTGGCCCGAATGGTTTAACGTGCACCAGTTTACATGACGGTTTTTCGGTGTAATCGGGTCTTGAACCTGCAGCCCTTCGGACCTTACCACCAGGCCACCACGGCCTCATTATTTGAAATGAAGAATCATGAAAAGAAAAGAAGAATGGCTATTTTTCACTGAAAGTTACGTGCTATATGAGAGAAGAGTTTGGTACCACAGCTTTAATCTGACCGAGATAAATTTTGACAAACGTCAATGGATTGCTTGCGCATGAAACGGATCTTTTTCTTTCATTTACAAAGGAAGAAACCGATATACCTTTTGTTCTCATAGCTATGTTATTCCAGAATTAACTATCACCACTGGATAAGAAATGGATGACTACAAGAAAGAGGATGGTTAAAGGAGAAATAAATACAAATCATATATATTTAATAGGACGAGACAGAACAAGCCTGCTTACACCTTGTATAAAAGCAAACGGAACATTTAATAGCATTTATCAGAAATGCCCCTGCTTTGCATTCATAGGAATAAGAAATAAGAATTATTAAGAAAAATATGATTCACGATTTTTTGAAAAAAATGAGATAATTGATTTAATATAAATCAGATAACTCAGAAATTATTCTCATTTTGTGGATTTTATGAATGAAATAGTGACAAAAGTGTGAGGTTATTTAGACTCAGCAGCATGTAACTTGCAAAGATATTTTGATTTATTCTTTGAAACTTTTTTACAAGTTCGACGATTGTACAGGAAATAAGAGCAGAATTTATACTTAAGCTGTGGAGAAAAGTCCTCAAATTTGATTCAAGAATATCCAACAAAGCAAATTTCGGAAAAAATAGAAAGTATTTTTTCCTCTTTTCTGCTTTAATATTACGTAGATTTACAAGAATGAAGAATTGATTTTTTGTATTTTTTTAATTAATTAAACAGTTTTAATAAATCTATTAAGGAAAAAGGGTTTTAATTTCACGCATATATCCTACAATAATTGAAAGCGTAAACCTAAAGCTGTTATCAGATCTAATAATCAAGATTTAATGGTCAAATCTAAATTCATTGTTGTTTTCAGCTGGAGAAAATTAATTAAAAATTCCCATCACCAGAAACGTGAGATGATATATGTTAAAAAACTGATCTCCATTTTCTTCCATGCATCCATTTGAATAGTCCCTCTGATGTTCCATAAGTTGAAAGATTTAAAATTCTTTAATCTTTGCCGCTGAAAATACCATGTTAGCATAAGACAGAAAAAATTCTTTCTAGAATATACGTGATTTCGAGTTCAAATAACGAGTATTATAATCCCACTTTATGTATCTCATACTTTATTAAATCTAGTTTAAAATTTTCATTTTCAACCATATGTAAATTAAAATACCATGTCTACTTATAAAATATGAGCATTTGGTGAATCTTTTGTAGGAAATTTTTATTTATCCTCTAGTATGCATAAAAAAAATCAGCTTCCAGAAAAAAAAAAGGAATAAATTTAGCTAGATTCCGGCGGTTTTGTTTTTTTATGCATTTATGCATTATTAATAAGTATAAAGAGATGGAAGCATGTTACAAAAAATAAAACATTTTATGAATTTTTTTTCTTTGCTATAAAAGAGAAAAAAATATATAAAAGAGGATATTTTATTTAAATTTTTAAGACCATACTATTCATTGCAATATTCCAGTATTGTGAGTACTTTAGGGTTTTATAGAAAAAAAAATCATTAAAAAAAAGTAAATCAAGCAAGAAAATTAAAATAGAAACAAATTCACTGTTTACCAGAATATATACATTCTTTTTAAAATGGAACCACATGGTAATTTATTCGGAACGTTGAAGTAATAAACATAGTTTGTCGAGGATGTAAATCTTACGTCAGCATAAAGTTACATTTCGAAAATATATGTACTTATATAGATACTTAATTATATAAATACGTATATAGATACTTAATTAAAGTATATAAATACTTTACGTATATAGATACTTAATTAAAGTATATAAATACTTTACGTATATAGATACTTAATTAAAGTATATAAATACTTAACGTATACAGATACTAAATTATTTTTCTACTTTGAAGAAATATGATGGCATTTCTCTATTTGTTTTCAGAAAATAAAATGTGTTCTCACCTTTAATTTCTTATTTTTGATGAAATGTTGTTAGGTTAACTTATTCTTTTGATTCCATAAATATTTTCACTTCTTACAGTGGTAAATGTCTTAATATAATAGCATAAATAATAAAAAAATATAATATTACCATAACATAAATAAATCTTTATCGTTACGTCATCTATGACACCATTTCTGTAAACAAAGAAGCTTTTCTAAATATGGGTGGTCATAGGTATTTTTATTTATCCTAGAGATGCACAAACGAAAATAATAAAATGATAATTTTATGACATACAAGAAAAAATTAGGGCAGTTATTTAAAACAAATGATAACATATAAACTAGTTTATGTAACAATATAGAGACTAATTTTATAAAATTTTTACAGATATTTTTACAAATGATTTCACTGTAAAGGCACACTAAATATCAAAACGTACGAGTGCATAAAATTCAAATTATCATACTTTAATATTTACAACAAGCTATTGGATTGATAACTGTACAGAATAGAGACAATCTATTAAAAGATTAAATTGAAATCATCAAATACTTACTCATATAATTATTTTGAATTATTTTCATGTGCAAGACAAGATGAAATTTTTAAAAGGATTACGAAGTACATGGATAAATCAATACTACTTTCAAAACGGTTATTTGAAGAAACTATATTCTCAATAATTATTAATGTTTTAGTGTTTTCATGATATATGTTGTGCTAAGTTCATAATTTAATCTTGAACTTAAGTTCGAAATGACAAAATTGTTTTGCCTTAACATTTTGGTTTTCTTTCTCTATGATACCATGATCAATTCTTTTTCGTATCATTTAAAATAATTGCTGCAAGATTTTATGCTATATTTTTTTCTCCTAGTGTCCCTATGTATTTTAAAAGACATTTTCAAAGTACAAATGGGCCATGAATCTGTTCCTTCAGCTCTTAAAAGCTTATATTTAAAAAAAAATGAGATATTTACGAAAAAAAAAATGAAAGCAGATATACATTTAAATAGAAAATCTAAGAAAGCTTCTACTCTAATTTTTTAATTGCAAAATATGAGAAAATACGATAATAAATATATCAAAGAAGCTAAAAATCTTTTCCCCATATGATTTAAATTTTACTTCAGTGTGTTTGCCTACATATATTTGCATATATACTTTTGTATTTGTATTTTATATATTTTATTTGATCATGCTTATTCAATTGTTTTATATCATTTACTGTATGTTTCTGTTACTATGTGAGCAATTTTGTTTCATTTTTGCTTTTGTTTGTGTATCTACTTGTTTTCCCCTTTTTTTCTTCCTTCTTTTTTTACATTTGTGCCTGCGACCTTATATTTGAAATTTACTTTACTGTCAATTGCGTACTGACTTACATCTGTAAGCCTTGTGGTATACTTGTTGGCACACAAGGAGTTTATACATAGAGAACAAAAAAAAATATAGCAAACCTGCTTAATATGCCAAGTATTCTGTGTGCATATATTTAGTCTAGTAAAGCATTATGTGAAGTTAAATTTGGTCGTTTCATGAAATTCATAAGGCCTGCTTATTCTATCATATTCATCAAAAACTCTATAGAGAAATTTAGTTTTGTCAATAAAAAGGCCTTAGAAAATGAGAAGAATCAGATGTGCGAGATTAAAAGTTAATTTATCAAATACCCAGCATTTAAAGGCATTTTGCTTATGTTACTTTTTGTTAACTCTATTATAAATAATATGCACCAAATCTAGAAAAGTCCTTCATTTAAAATGAAATATTTTTCATCTCCTGCAAATAAAAATTTTACACTTTTTGTATTCTTAATTTATATAATTTTTTCCAATTTTTTGTTTGATTTATACTGTTTCAAATTCTCATTTTGTATGTGGTAATCATACACACTTATTTATGTACATTTTTTTTTCATTCTACGTCATTCTTGAAGCATTTAAAATATGATATTTTTCTATTCTTTGCTAAACATATTATAAATTGAAATCGTTATGTTTTTTTTTAATTACATGTCCTAAAATATATTTGTATAATATCAAAGAAATATTTAATAATCTGCGCTTCTCAGTTAAATGTATAAATACTATTTTTATTTCATTTCGATTGCCATAAAATTACTCTTAACAGCTAAATTATATTTTTCCACCAAAACTTGATTAACACATACAAATAAGAGGAAAACTGGCTTTTAAAAAAATTATACTGTTCTTTTAATAAAATAAATAAGCTCTATCAGTGTCACAGCTACTATGACAGAATAAAAGGGCGAATTTCTTATTCGCCAACAATTAAGTAATTTCAATGTTTATCCATTCTTTTGATTGGGAAAGTCAATATTGCCGCTCTTTGTTTCACCATTCAATAAAGGATGAAATTTTTTTAGTATTTTTTATCTTAATGTTGGTCTTGTAAACACTTCACTGTCTCTATGTTAATCGAGAGCTTCCTTTATAATACATTTTATGTCATCACCATCGGTAGCTTGTAATAAATATTCATCAACCACAGTTTTGTCTTTCAGCCAAGATCTATGTGGCAGCTTGTAATTTCTCTTTCCATTTATTATAACAAAACCAAAGAAAAATAATGGAACAAAAGCTCAGAAAAGAGCAATGTCTTCCTTTTTTGGTTTTGTTATCAAAATTATGTTATCGATCGCGAAAAATGTCCCATGCCTTGATATTTAATATAAGCAGTAATTTTGAAAAAACTGTAAAAGAAAATATGACAATCGTTGAAAATAATGTTTTTTTCCCTGTAAGAAATGGTAAGTATTTCCACTAATATGCAATTTCTGAATAAGTTTTATACTAAAAATTATCTAAAAAAATTGCTTACTTTCAGAAAAAGTTCAATAAAAGAATGTTCAAATTTTTAGTTAATCATTAAAGCTGTAATGAATCATGCTTATAAATAAAATGAAAGAACGTTAAGTGTAATCATTCAAACTGGAAGCGGAATTTTGGGATGAATTTAATATCTTATTGGATGTTATTTAAATATTAAAAACATGTTTTAGTGAAAAAATAATAATGACGAAATTTTAAAACAATAAAAATCTATAAATGCGATTTTCACGTGATCAAATATTTGTTGAAATATTTAAAGCAGTTTCATTATCATTGCAATAATGAAAATTATTATTGTCCATAAATAATGCATATTTTTTTTTAAAAAATGCCAAAACTAATGAAATCATTGAATTAGCATTTATATAAGTGTCATAATTTGCATCTAAATATGTAAAAAAAATAATTTTTTGAAATTTTATTTCGATTGCAAATCGATTATTTGAATAATATTTTCGAATCTCATTAAAAAAAAATTAAAAGCAAATTATTTTTAAGCAATAAAAAATATAATTAGAATTTTGGAAAAACGTTCTCATTAGCTCATTTCTATTACTTAAAACATTTTTGTGCCAAATTTGGTAGTTTTAAGTTCAACATAAAGTAATAATATCAAAAGAAAAAAAAAAAAAAGCTTGCGTTTAGTTACTTTTTTTATAATACTTCACATTCATTACTTGTTCCATGCCTTTAATTTATGCAGCAGATTATTTTATATAAGTTTTTTTTATAAACTTTTGAAATAGGTTATAGTCGCTATAACGCCACTTTTACTCGTAAGCGAAAGAAAGCAAGAATCATTTTTCTCAAAGATATGATAAAAATTGTATAAAATTACAAAATTCCAAAACTTACGAATGCATGCAAGATAGATATCATTTATTCAAAATATACGTATTTAGATAGGCTGTAGTATAAAGCAATTTGTAGTATGAAAATAAAATGATGTAGAAAAAAAAATGTATGAAAAAAATTCATATTTAATATTTCTCTATATTAAATGTTTCTAAAAATAAATTCATATTTAAGTTTTATCTATATTAAATTTTTCTAAAAATAAATTCATGCAAATATAGATCGAAGGAAAAAAATAGATTTTTTTACTTATAAAGTCAGTCATTTTTTTTAAAATTTGATTTCGTGTAAAGAAAAAAGAATAGCATACATTAAATATCAGAATTAAGCATTTCAATAAAATTGGGATCAGAAAATATCGAGAAAATATTTTCTCTTAAGCCTATTCTCTTGGAAACTATTTAAGGAATTCTAACAGATTATATTAACATCTGTATTTTCTTGCCAAGAAAAGTATAAATCTTCTTGGATTGCATGTATCTCCAATTCTTTATATCAAACTGAAAGTCTGATAGTTTAATGAAAAAACTCGAAAAAAGATCCGTTTTGCTTTCCTTGTGTTTTGCAGTTAGTGAAAATAACCGCGGTTCAACTTTTCTTTCTTCACATTTACTCGCTTTCTATTATACGGTTCGATAGCTTCCTGTTTAAGCTTTCTATCTCGTTCCGAGACGTTTTTGCACTAAACGCAGAAAAAAATGCATTTTCACCTTTTTTTTTTTATTTTCTATGGCAGTTTTAGAATCACTGCTGTATTCGCATATAAGTGTTCCTTTTCTGCAGCGCAGAACATTTAGGGTAAACAAAGTTGACGCAGATTAAGTTTAAAATGAAGCAGGGAATAAGGGATTTGTCAGTGTGCCTTAAATGTCAGCAAAGCTGAAATTCTTCTTCTCTTTTCTTCTCTCAGAATTAGAAAAGCGAGTTGGCATCGCTCGACGGTTGACTGATACTGGGTTTAATTAAATGAAAGAAAAGACTCAGACGGTTTTCAATTTTTTTTTTTTTTCAGAAACACAGCAGCTTTTATTCTAGGCCTATTTGCATTTGCACTTTTACCGTGTGGATTCGCTTGGTTTGATGTAAAAAAAAAAATAAAGAAGGGCTTATTTTACGTCTGGAATTTGATGTTCTGGCGCTTGTTGTACAAATTTGCATTTCCGAATTTAGGAAATAGTATTCAGCTTCTTTTGAATAAATCAGAGCTTGAGCTACCCTTTAAAATGGCTAAGAAAAAAGTTTGTTTTTTTTAGAACATTCAAATTTATCTTTCACCAAATGCGTTAGGTGACAATGAGGAAAGAAGATAAACATATTTTCAAATATTTTTTATATAGATTTATTAGTACATCAAAACCAATTGATTCAATTTTAAGAAAAAATAAACTTTAAAATATTTCCTAAATTCAAGTCAGTTAGTGAAAGTATATGCATTTTCAAGACTCTCACAAAAATCTCACCAAACTTATACATGTATAATCAAATTGATGCACATTAAATGCAAATTGAGGAAATTAACTTTCTATTACTGGCGCTATTGACGCTGAAGCAATTTTTCTTCATACGGACTGCCTCAAATATGATTCACCACGTTTCAAGAACTTTAGTTTATTCTTTTATTATTTGATACGAATTTTTAAAGCATCCCATTTTTTTTTTCATTACACCGGAGGGCATTTCAGATTTGAAAATGAGAAGTTTCCATCTTGGCGGTTAGTTCTCGCCACCTTGTGGGTACAGAAATAGTGTGGAGTCGACTACCCTCTATGGATGATGAGACGTGCCTACCACGGGAAAGATTATACCGTGGCCAGTGATAGTCCTAATGACTTAACCTTAGTTCCTGCTCATGCTGTCGCTGCGGTCCGATCATTCGTATGTCTCTGGACGGGTTGGTGTAGTCATTGCGTGATCATTCTTTTTGTCTCACTATATTTCAACATATATGTGTAACAATTAAAAGAATAGTGGAAACAAGAATATGAAATTAATAAAACAAAATAAAGAATTGAAATGAAGTATCTGTGCGTTGTAGATATTACAATATTTATAGAATTGAATTATCTATAACACAAAAGTCTTATTTTCTTACGATTTAAGAAAAGCAATATTAAATTTATTTTCAAAATAGATCTTCCAAAACGTATCTGTATGAAAAGAAAAGTTAAAATGGATTTCGCTCTAAGAAAATATCATATATTCTACTGATTTCTAACCAACCTCGATTTGAAGCAACTAGTAATTAGTTAAATCCTTCTTGAGGATCATGTAAAGATTACTTTTTTTTGAATAAACTAAAGTAGTATAGGAAATAAAACCATTTAAAAATGAGAAACCCTGTGATATACATACATTGTTATATACATACAATTTGTGATATACATTCTGAAAAATGAAAATAAGCATAATCAATGTTTAAAGAAAACAACGGAAGGATAATTTTCCATCCTATGTTTATGAAAACAATGAGGAATCATACAATTGTTACAACCATCAAGAGGAATTGTATGCAAAAATATGTGTAATTTATTTCATACAACTTGAAATATTATGAGCTTCTCTTTGCAAAGAAAGAATTCTTTGCGCTTTAGTGTCTCTTGTATAAACTTTATTTTAAATTATTATTATCTATTTAATAGTAGTTTAAATCATAATTTTGAATCACAGTTGAAAATAATCAGTCATCCATATACTTCAAGTGTGATATTATATAACCTCTCATCAAAGAAGAACTTAAATTAAGTTCCTATTATAGTTTTTAAAATTTTTTAATTTAATTTTTAATATATATTTTTAAATAAATGCTTTTTTCAAATCTCAGTGATTTGGACATTTTCAAAAATATTGTTGAAATAATTTGATGGTACTGGATTGATGAAAATTTAGCATGATTGAGATCGTTTGTATGAATTTAATGGCGGATTTGAAAGTGGCTAAATCTAAACGATACCAAGTTCCCACACAGATTGAAAGATTGAAGTCTAGGCACTTCAACATAATTAAAGACAAGCACTTTAATACTCTTGTGTGGTGCGAAAATTTCTACGTATAGATTCTGGATTATACTCATTACTCCATTGCCTGATGTCCTTACTTTGTGCGTGTTAGATATATCCTTTCAACAAATGTAAAATTGGATATTATTCTTTATCAAAAGTTTTTAATATTTTTGCCTTTAACATAATGATGTTTATTCCTCAACTTAACTTTCATCAGTAAAGATTTGCTTCAACACCAATTATGGAGTATATTAATTAAAAGGAATACTATGGAAAAGCTATACAGAGCGTCCCATAAATATTTGGACAAACTTTAAGGGCAGGTAAGGGACATCACAAGGATTCAGATTTGCATAGTAACCCGTAGTCCGAAACGCCTTCATTCGGCACTAGGTGGCGTTGTTCACAGTAGCATGTAAGGAAGCGGACCTGCAATCCCTCAGCCATTTGAGCTGCAATCGCTCGCAGAGTAGTATGGTAGATATGCAGCTGATTTATGGATTGGCAGAAGGGACTGCAAGACCAGCTGAAAGGTTGTATCGGGAAAGGTACCCACAGAGAGATGCACCGGACCGTCGGATGTTCAGTAATTTGTGTGAATATGGGTCGTTACGAGGTAATAGAAATAGTGAGGGCAGGCCACGAGTGACTTTAACTCCCAGGATGGAAGAAAATGTATTGGATACCGTTAGAAGGAATCTAAGTGCCGGCGTACGAGCCGTCGCTACTGCCGTTGGAGGATCTCGGAATAGTGTTCATTGTGTTTTGCAGCTTGAAGGCTTACACCCATACCATCTGCAAAGCATACAGTTATTGCTCCCCGCAGATTACCCACCTCGTGAACGTTCTGCACGGTGGTATCTCGATCAATGTTGCCAAGATGCGAATTTCCCATCCTAAGTTTAAATGATGGATGAAGCGCATTATGTTAAGCATATTTAAATGATGGGATGTTCAACTAACAGAATGCGCATTTATGGGCTGGCGAGAATCCCCATGGCACCCCATCTGCCGGCGATCGCAGCTCAAATGACTGAGGGATTGCAGGTCTGCTTCCTTATATGATACTGTGAACAACGCCACCTAGCTCCGAATAAAGGCGTCTCCGACCACGGGTTGCTATGCAAATCTGAATCCTTGTGATGTCCCCAACCTTCCCTTAAAGTTTGTCCCAATATTTATGGGACACCCTATATAGTGGATTCAATGAAATCATTGGAAACACAATATATTTTTAATCACTTTTTTTGGTAGCAAATGTTGAAAAATAGGAAATAACATTTAATGAGAATATATGTAGCCCATTTTTTTCTCCAGTATGAATTTCCAAAACGTTACATAATTACTTTACAATTATCTGTGCGTTCTGATCGAAAAAAAAAAAATATGAAAACAGAGAATAATTGTGCAAATGTGTTTAGGTGCATATATGCATGTAAGTGATATCTGAATAATTGATTATGAATCAACTTCAGTGTTCTTTCCATTACGAAAGCCGTTAACTTTCTTTCTGAAAAAATTATCAAAAAGGAATTTTTTTCCAGTAGTGAAATTTGATTTCATCGTAGAGTCATGGAATGAGACGTACAAATATATCTCGATTTACTTCCGAAATTACCACAATCTATTCGTTGAGCTATCTAGAAGAAAGATGACTTCGATATCAGAAAGAAAGTTTTATCTTCCTCAAATAAAATGGTTGAAAAGATGTGAAGGAGATAATGATGTAAGAGAAACTTTTATTCTATAGCAGAAATCCAGCGATAATTTTCCAGAAATGGGTTATTTTCTTTCTTTTCATAAAAGAAGATGGATTCTCACGCATTGCTCTTTTCCTGTTAGGAGCAATAACTAAAGATGTCAGAATAAAGCATCTAGAACAAGCTCATGATTGAAATACTCAACAGAGTGCTAACACCTTTTTTCTCTCATTAATTAAGCAGAATATTACTTTAAATATAGCATATCACTAATGAGAGCGTGACATTCATCCGACATCTGTTATTCGTCGTGGAAGTTGGCGACAAGACTTGTCGCCAACTTTGTCGGATGTCGCTTGGATGACGTATAGATAAATGCATGCAATTTTTTGTACATGTAATGTGAAAATTATGATCACCTAATTTTTATGTAATAATTGTTTAAAGTTATTAAATAATGTTTTAAACAATATTATTAGTTTGATATCATGACTACTGTATTTTTGATTTATGCTGAACATTTTTATCAAAATCAGAGACTAAGAATCATTTAAATTGCAATTAATTTCTGAATTCTTGACAAATTTCTCCATTTCTATATGCATTGCAACCAAAAATGTATTTTTTATAATGAATTATGACTTATATGAGCCTATTTCCCAGTACAACGAATTTTAAGGTAGGTTCAATTAATAATAATAATAAAAAAAAATAAGAAAAAAATTAAAAAATCGTTACATTTGCATAGGTCAGCAAGTAGAATCTGACTGATCTATAAAGACTACTTCGATGAAATGAATGTTTCAGCCAAATGAAATTATATAAACCAATAATAAAATTATGACAGCTGTTATAGCTCTTTTACTTAAAAAATGCCTGTAAATGTTAGGTATCATCAATGTAAAATACTCTTGTTTGTAGAAAGCAGCATTTTTAGTAGACTTAATTATATAAAAATCGCCAACTTCACCTAGATATGCAAGTAAAATCTGAATGATCAATAAAGAATACTTTGGTAAAATGAATGTTTCAGTCAATTTAAATTACTTAGACCAATAATCAAACAATGACAAAAATTATAACTCTCTTACTTAAATAATCTCTATAAATGTTAGCATCATCAATGTAAAATCCTCTTTTTTGTAGAAAAAAAAGTAGTATTTTAGGTAGACTTGACAGTACTGAGTTTATACGTGATAATGTTTATATTAAAATCTTGAAATATTAATAAATACCTATTTTTCATTTCTAAAGTAACAAAATACCCTACATGAAAACACAAGCGTTTATTTATTAGTATTGTAGCACCTCTTTTTCCCCTTGAGCAGAGAGCGCCCCCTTGTGGCGATTTACAGAAGACAAGCAGTTGAACGGGAGACCTGCATCGTGAGGTCGTCTTTTTCCCATGCGCAACCCTTGCGCCAATGCCTACTGCTTTCGGCTGGAAACTGTGGAATCCCTCCACCATAATGTTCTTTAACCTAATATTCTATGTCTGTCTATAGTAATGTGTTTATGAATTTTGTAGTGTAGTTGTGTTTGTGAAGATTAAAAATAGTGTATTTAAAACTGGGCAGTTCCTTAGAAAATCAGAACATACACGTTATAGTATATCATTTTTTTTTCAGTTATGAGCATTTAGATACTAAGATAAATATCATATGTAGATCTTTATTTTCACTTTCATGCTAAAACCTAATTTAAAATGAAGTTTCGTATCGATTTCGTTGCAAAAGTATCGCACATGTTGTAGAAAGTGTAAATGTATTACGATTCTTGTGAAATGGAATAATTTAAAATTCTCTTACTTTAATAAAAATTATTTCGTGGAAATAATGTTTAATAATCTTATCTCAGCTTTTCTGGAAATTCGATTCAATTATTATCTTTATACTTTATTGATAAACAAGTGAATGTTCACATGAAAAATTTGTAATTATGTAAAAAAAATTATTTTGCATTTGCAGATATTTTAAACATTTTTAAAATATTAGTGCATGAATGTAAAGCATTTTGTAACTGTTTTGCCCTTCTAACTTAAAAAAAGCGACATTTTTCTGTTTGCAATTAAAAACTTTTATTTTAACACGAGCTTAAATATTGTATATATTCAGTATAATGTGAACAATGCTTTGGAGATAAAAAATATGTGGAGACAAGTAATTAGAATTATCTACGTACGGAAACAGATGATAATTTTTTTTAAATGCTGTTCTTGAAAATTTAAACTAATGCAATACTTTATCTGTTTGCTACAAGGTTTTAGTATGAACTAATAAACTGGTTATGCACGTTGCATATTATCTGTAAGCCATATGAATTTTAATTTGAAAATTTCATGAATTATCAGATTTTGAAATATTATTTGCTCTGCTGTTACCATTAAATATTCTAACAGTTTTAGAACGATTAATTTAGAATTAATGTATGATTTTCGTAAAAAAAATCACTGAAGTAGCATCATGGTGAAATTAACAAATTATGATCGAATCGCAAAGCGAATACAACGCAAGGTATACATAATAATTTTTTGCATAGCAGAAGAGATATATGAATTTTTCTTATAGCCTGCATTAATGTAGGTACAGTCTGAAGATATGCTTAGGCAGTAAAGAATCTATAGTAAGCTATCTAAAGTAAAGAACAAATTGTTGTAGAATTAGTATTAGGAACCCATTAACGAACTTCTACAATTGTCGAAACATAATTTGAATTACAAGTAAAAAATAAGAGTCAAATACTCCATCGGCCATTTGAAAAGAAAACGTAAAGTATAAGCATTCAATACTGACCACTGCATTCAACGTACATCAAAAATGGAATCTGCACATGACAAAAAGAAAGTACGAGAGATTTTTATTTCTTCTTTGAAAAAGAAAATGCCCACTTTTGGAAAATTATCGCTGTCTTTCTGCTGTAATATAAAAGTTCCTTTTAGGTCATTATCCCCCTCACATCTTCCATCCATTTTAGCAGAAAAAGATAACACATTCTTTTTGATATCAAAGCCGTCTTTCTTCAAGATAGTTATAGGAAAAGACGCTGAGTAATTCCTGAAGTAAATCGATGGGAATTTGTTCCATGAAAGAATGTTCGATTTGATAGAAGATTATTACTATGAAAGTAGATGTGTTTGAGAAAAGGCAAGTGTAATTTTTTTTCCAAAACCTTAAAATTACAATTCATGTGAATAGAGAAGGGTTCCAAAATTCTATCAAAATAGAACGAAGATTTAAAATATTCGAACTGTACAATAACCTTTTCCTTCAATTGCTTGATCATTTGACCACTGAAATTGCTTCATTTATATATGACAATTCGTCATCATCTTAGATAAATGAGAAATCTTGATATTCAAATAATGACAATAATTTTTTAAATCCTTTTTGATAAATATTTCAGTTTTAAAAAGAAAATATTTAGCTTGGTCCTAAAATATTTTTTTAAAATATTTCGCTAAAATAGAAAATGGATGTTAACGA
Source organism: Argiope bruennichi (assembly GCF_947563725.1). NCBI lineage: Eukaryota > Metazoa > Arthropoda > Arachnida > Araneae > Araneidae > Argiope > Argiope bruennichi. Next base: position 122,203,190 of record NC_079154.1, on the reverse strand, counting down.
TGTTAACACTATCCTTATTAAATATCAATTAGACAAACAGCAATGAAGTATATGCTATGTAAAATTGACATTGTTTAAAAAAATGAGACCAGGTTTGGAAATGACTATAAAAATCCTTTTCATAAATCATAATAACTTAAAAAGTAAATAAATCATTCATAAAAATGTTTAGTGAGCAGAAATTATTTCGTGCAACTTAAAGCTCTGTTGTTTCTGCTGTAAAATATCAAATATTTAATAATTCAGTTTTTATGACATTTTTGAGAGGAGTGATGTTCTTCTAACGCACTGCACATTGCACCTTTTGAGATTCACTAGAAACTAGAGACAAAAGTTACAAAGTGACATTTGCACTAAACATACAAAAAGAATTTTGTAAAGTTCTAATACAAACTCCCTTAACAGAAAAAAATGTCCCTTACTGATTCAATTGTAAAAGAAGAATACGTCGAACTAATTAATAAGAAATGAAAATATGCTTAAAAAGATGAGAGAGAAAATAGAATAGAATAATAATATTAATATATAATAATTATTATTATTATTAATAAAATAATAATAATAAATAAAAAATAATAAAATAATAATAATAAATAAAAAATAATAAAATAATAATAATAAATAAAAAATAATAAAATAATGGTAAAATTTATTATATTATATCATGGCATCAAAAAATAGAAAGTAGTACCTGGACTGAAAAATCTTAGTGAAAGTCCTTTAAATGAAAACTTTTTTTTATATCTATATATTTAAAATAAACAGAAATATCAAGGGAACCAACTATTCAATTCAAATACAGTTAAATGCCGCTATTTCAACAGACTCCCACCACATTCCATTTTCAAGGAAACAAATAGAATCCTCACTTCATTGCACAATTTTCTAAAGGAAAATTCCCAACAATTCTCCCCAGCTATAACTGCTGTACAAATTTCGCCAATTTTTCATTCTATTTGAAAGGTAATGATTTTTGGATGCATCATTAATGGTAGCCTCCTTTTCTTCATGATCCATTGTTTGATGAAAAAATGAATGACATAGTCTTCATCCTGAAAAACTGAACTGATTTCAACTGTTAGTTTCACCAATTTGAGTAGTACTTTACTAACCAATCAGAATGGTCGGTATTTATTTTACAAATAGTATTTAAAATCATTTTTCCATTTGAGTTGGTATGGTTCACTTAATCGAAGTTGGTTGACACAACTAAATTACTAATACTTAATGATGGACGAATAGTTGTTAGTTGAAGAGGGCTAATAAATTATTATAAAAAGGAATTCTTTATTTCATATGCCCCTTTAAAATTGTTTTTTAATAATATTTTAGAAAATCATGCAATTTTTTATTGCCCATAATAAGCAGACATTTCAAAATGCTTAATTTGTAGAAAAATTTTCTTCTATGTCTTTATTCTATCAAGACCAACGAAGAGTAGGCTAGCTCTTATATATTGTTATTGTTGCTCTTATATAAATAAATCAGTGCTAAAATAAATAATAATAAATATCTAAATAAATAATAAAAAATCAGATCGAAATTATACATCAATCTAAATTTTATTTGTATTCAATTAATAAAAAAAAACGCTTTTTCTTAAATGCGCATTAAGAAAACGGATTATAGTTAGCAACATTTGAATTGTGCCAATTATGAATGTTCTTCTATACAAACATTGTTCCAGAATTAAGTGTTCAAATATTCAAAGCATCGGATATTCCATAAAAGAAAAAGAGATAGGAAGCATTTTTATCAAAATATTACATTTTCACAAATATTGTTACTACAAGAGGGCATATTATAAAAAAATACCCTAATTGTTTTTGAAATAATTTTAATTTTCAAGTTTCGCAGAAAAACATGTATTTATATTTCAAAGTACTTTTTTTTTATTTTCTTTATATCATATATATTCTGTTATTTAGTCTCAAGATATATAAAGATGATAATGAGATGGATACATTTAACTAGATTTGAAATATTCAACCATCAAATATTGCACTTTATCAAACATTGAAGAGTAAAGTCGTGATCTTTCTTCATTTTTTCTCATTAAATATTGAGGATTTCGATACCATGCACATGGTTCTAGAATAAAATATTTTAATATGTATTTAATTTACTTGATATATGAATCATCAATTTTGATTAATGTTGAAACATGAATAATATTGTACAAGGTAGAATATCGAACAATTTTTTAACAATCTTTATCTGTTATGCTTAATCTTTTTCTCAAGAGTCGTGGCAGCCTGGTGGTAAAGTTTCAAGTTCGAGACCCAGTTCCACAAAAGAACTGTCATCTAAGCGAACTCAATCCGTCGAGGCCAAACGTCCTCCCGCAGGTGTGGTGTGGAAATTTGGAGAGAAGGATGTCAGCTCAAGTGTCCTCCTCGTCATCTGACCACGTTCAAAATTACGAGATCCATCCCAAGATTGCCCTAGTGTTGCTTTAAAATGGGACATTCATATATTAAGCTATTAAATTAACAGTTTAAATTATGTTGTGTCTAATTTCATATAAAAAAGTTAATTTCATCCATTTTAGAGGCAAAAGAAGCCTGAATATCCCATTGGTTACATTTAAAAAATTAAATTTGATTTACTCAGCAGAAGTCGAATGTCATTATGTTCTGAGTTTGGAAATGCAAATTTGTACATCAAGAGCCAGAAAATCAAAATCCAGATGTGAAAAAAAATCTGCTTTTATTTTACATTACGCCAAACTGATCTACACTGTAAAAACGCAAATGCAAATAGTTCTAGAAGAAAAGCTGTAATGTCTCTTAAAAAGAATTCACAAAATTGCCTGAAACTTTTCTTTCATTTAATTAAATCCGATATCAGCCAGCCGTCAACTGATGCCAACTTTCATTCTTAGTACCGAGAGAAGAATATTGAAGCGGAATTTCAGCTTTGTTGACATTTTAGGCACACTGACAAATCCCTTATTCCCAGCTTCATTTTAAACTTAATCTCCGTCGACGTTGTTTACTCCTAAATATTCTGTGCTGCAGAAAAGCAACACTTCTACGCGAATATAGCAGTGACTCTAAAGCTGCAAATAAGTAAAAAAAAAAAAAAAAAAAAAGATCCAAATACAATTGAGTTTTTCCTACATTTAATACAAAAACGTCTTGGTTTGAGACGCAAGGCTTAAACAGGCAGCAATCGAACCGTATAATAGAAGTTGAGTAAATGCGAAGACAGAAAAGTTGCACGGCGATTATTTTCACTATCTGTAAAAGGAGAAAAAGTGGAAGAAACGCAAAATGGGGACTTTTTCAAAGAATTTTGTTTTTCCACCAAGCCATTACAATCTTCCTACTCTAAAGGAAAGAACCGTTATCGCTTTCTTTGAAAGAAAATACAGATGTTTATATAAATTTAATCATTTAGAATTTCTTAAATGGTTTTTCAAGAAAATAGGCTTTAGATTAAATATTTTCTCGTCGCTTTCTTTTCCTTTTTCGTTCTGAGCGATCCTAATTCTTTTATCTATTCTCTTTTTGAATATTATTATTTTTCACTTTCATTGTAACCTTATTTGTCAGAAATATCAAAGGAAGATTTCATATAAACAGGGAATTGAATTTTTCTCTTAATATTATCTTGAAAATTTCTCCTTCTTTCATGCGTAATCATGAAATATGTTGGATCCAAATGTATTTATTTGGAATTTTTAGTTTTCTCGTGAAATTACTTCTTTATAAAAGTGGAATATGTATATACAAATCTTCCCAAATCGTAGAAAATATAAAACTAATAAATTTGAATAAGTAACTGAACAGTAACTAATTTGCAATTCTAAATATATTTTTCTCCCCAAAATTTATATTTCTTATTATTTAATTTAAATTTATATTTAACCAAAGCAATAAATTAGTGTGATATTTGTGGAAATATAACATTTCTAAGTTCCTAATATTAAATTAAACATTTTTTTTTCTATTTGAAATGTTGTTTGGCTATAAGCGGAAAGCGTTTTAAATGCTACAAAACTTGCATTAGTTAAAATGGAAGAAGAAATTTACTTTTATTTCTGTTTGAAGCATTAATTAACTTTTATGTAACGTGAAAGTATGTCATTTCTTCAAGTCCTCAATTTAATAATTTTATTCAAGTAATCGAAATTATTTGTTATGCTTGAAGTCATGTATTTGGTTTCGTAAAAGTAGGTTTTGTCGTTCGATTTGCAAAATGCATTGAGATATTTAGTTAAATCCAAATTGAACAGCTTTTACCGAATAAAAAAATAAAACTTGGAAATTATTTATTTACTTATTTTTTTCTGGCGTTCAGGTTCCAGTTTGATAGTTCCATTTTTATATCAATATCATTTGTGAGATTTATTTTATTTCATTTATGTATGATACATAACCAACTTTTCTTTAAAACTAGTTTTTTTATATATATAATTATAATAAACACCTCAAATGCACAGTTCTCTCTGCCATTTTTCAAATAAGTCTATCTCAACAAGTAATAAAGGTGAACACGTGAATATGTAGATTTATGGATGAGTTGAAGTTGCAATTGCCAAACCGTTTGATCTAGAGTTATCAATCACATATTTATAATTCAGGAATAAATGTACACTTTCAAATGATCGTGACGAAATTTTTTTGAAATTTTAATGAATTAAAAACAAGGCAAAATTTTGGCTTTTCGCCACTTTAACTTCAACAATGTTATGGTGCAAACATCATTTTAACGTCGTTTTGAAATTTTAAAAAATATTTTCTTATTGATATGAATTCAAATGCATGCTTTTTTATCGTAATTTTAGCACTTTTTTTAAAAATTACTTTTATCTAATTTCTAAACTTGCGATTCAAATAGTTTTTATTTTTTAATCAAATGTCAATTGCGGGATTTTCTTCTATTATTAAAAAAAAAGAAAAAGAACACAAGTTATAATATCGCGAGAGTTAGAAGATACATGAATCGGAATTTTTCATTTTGAGTAGTGGTAAATGGTGAATTAGTGTGGCAAATGGGAAAGTTTCACAAAATTCACCTTACGTACATGTGTGTGCGTGTGTGGCAAATGGGAAAGTTTCACAAAATGCACCTTACGTACATGTGTGTGCGTGTCTGGCAAATGAAATAACTAGTCTTTAATATCTGACAATTTTGGCAGAAGAAATATTTAAACGATTTAACTGACATCAAATATAGCCAATATTTCTAGCAAACTAGTTGATCTTTAAGGGTCATCAGACTTTTAAAATTTATTATATACATTACTTATTAGGGATCTTAGATCAACCCTCTATCTATTTAAAGGGATTCCTTATTTTTTTTAAAATAAACTTTTATTTTCAAAGATGGGTTAAAAAAATATGTTTATTTTAGAGTTGCATTAGTTCTACTGTCCTCCATTAGAAAAATATCTCTATTAAACAAGATATTTTGCCATGTTTCCACAATATTGCCGCATTGAAGAAAGACAGTCGAATCTCAATGGCCGAATGGTCATGGCACTGGTCTCATGATCAAGAGACCTGGGTTCGAATCCCGCTAGAGACAATGCGATTGATAGTATCTGTAAATACTCAATTCCTCTATTTTATGTTTTCCTTTATTTCATGTTCCAGAAGATACTGGACATTTCTTTAATTTACCAGACAAGTGTTCTGGACTTTTCTTACTGTCTCCAGAAGAGTATTCTGGAACTTTCTCTGCTTGTATAAAATCAGAAGATTTGTCAGTTACTGTGTTCTCAGTTCAGTTAATAAATTGGTTTAGCTTTACCTCTTGTGCCATTGAGTTCTATACTATGGTTCTACGTGACAATATTGTACAATGTTTTGAATGCCGGCCAATGCCAGGAAGATATCTAACAGTGTTGTTCTGCATTTTGTGCTAATACGAAAACTAAATTTGTGTAAACAATATTATATTCTGTGATACGTTGATTGAATTCTTAAATTAAATTACACTCGGTTGAAACAGATTTCTGTCAGAAATCAGAAAGCTCAATTGGTATTTTCAAATTAATTCAATTTATATTGCCGGTGGTCAAAGGAACACATTTTAAGAGATTTCTGCAAACTTGATTTAGGGAAAAGGAATCCTATAGCGGTATTATAATTAGACTGTCTGAATAATTAATAAACCGTCTCCTTCACCACTACAGCAAATATATTTTAATCTTGGGGATGTGAGCTGCCGGAAGATGTTAAGAGATTTCAATTATGTAAAATTCCTTGTGAGAATAAATATCAGCTGTATAACTGAACAATCCTGTAGAGATAATTGACTATTCGTATAATAAAAGTCCCATCTCAAATACAAAAGAACAAATATATATAAAAAGCCACATCGGAAAGACAATAAATATTGTTATCCCAATAAATATGTAATAACGAGCTACGTCTGACTAACGATTAAATTAATTTAGTATTCTGTAATTAGAATTTAAATAAAATTAATTTTAAAGCTTAGAATGAAATTAAAATCCTTTAAACACAATAAAAATAAAATTAGTTAAATTAAATTTAATTTAAGTTTTCATAATTTAGTTTTTTTCTCTTTCAATAAATTACTTGTTTTTTCCTTTCAGTTGCTGAAATGAGATAAATTTAATATTAAATAACCTCCATAATTATTTTTGTCACATAACAATAAAATTTTAAAAAAAAGAAAAAGAAAAGAAAGAATCAGCAAGTGTGGAAATATTTCTTATTTTTTTTTCCTGGATTTATAATGGATGAAGTTATTAGAATTACATAGAATTGTTACATACTATGTTCTACCAACTGCAAAACAGGAATAACAATATTGAAAACTAAGGATTTTGTTAGCATATATTTATCCTTAACAAATTTCTTGTTTAACTTTTAAAAGAAGAAATAATTTGCTAAGGCTATACCTAAAAAATGTATGAACATTTTTATTTTCAATTTGTTTATTCAGCTACAAAACAAAGAATGTTAAAATTAATTTTTATGATTAATGGATGAATTGAAAAAAATATAACGTTTTAAATGGCTGTAAAAGAAAAATAATGGTATTTTAGTATTCGTTCAAAACAGCTCTGAAACTTGAGTCTTATGCATAACTTGTGTTTAGAGTAGTCTAGGTACTTTTTCAATTGAAATATTTGAACTAGTAATTTCAAGTACTAGGTATAAGGCGAAAAATAAAATTTATACATTTGACTGTGTTATATAATTTAACGATTTGTTTACTTTTGAATTATTATCTCTAATCGTTACCATTAACTGACTACTCCGACCCACCTGTAGGCACATGAAACAAACTGTATAACCGGGCCACCGCAACAGCAACACTGGTGGGAATTGTGAGCCCTTAGGGCCACCACCGGTCGCGGCGCAACCCTTCCGTGGGAAAATTAACTAGTATCTATAAGTGAAATTTAAAAACAGAGAAAAAGCAGCTATCAATATATAGTTAATGATTCCAATTTTATTAATCTTAGTACTGTGAAAATTCACAATCTGCCGTTTTGCATTGAAATGAGCTCTTTAATAAAATTAGAAAACAGCAATATGAAGTTGAATTCTATGATTTAAAAATAAAACCTTTCTAATAAATCCACAGTATGAATATTTTAAATTTTGAAAATATTTGCTACCAAATTTTGGTAAGCGTACGATCAATCTATGTACAAGACATTTTTTGCAAACACATGAGAGTTAATTGACAATAAACTTAGGTAGTAAACTATTAAAATGTAGATCAGCAATGAACTTTTTTTTTATTCCTGATTAGAATTTCGTGTATGTAAACCCAAATTTAAGATTCTTCTTTCAAAAATCAAATGTTATTGAATACTTTTAAAAAAATTAAGCACGCTTAATATTTGCTTAACATGAATGAAAAATTACAAGCGATAATCTTACCTTTAAAGGTAGATAATAAGCTTCTGCCAAAGTAAAAAGGTAATTTTCTCATGCATCTGTTTAGCAAGTTATTCATCAAGCAATTATTAAAAGTGCTAAAAATTGTAAGTGTTCATCCCGAGACTTAAAGATGATCCATCATCCTTTTAAGTATCTTTGGTCTGGAACAATAAATCACTAGGATTTCTTCTTTCAGATTTTCACTTCCTTTGGCAGAAACAAAACTTCCATCATAAATCAGAAAATATCGCTCAGCCATTATTTTCAATTGCGTCACTATTCTGCGGAAACTCATACATAATGTTAAAGAGAAACTAAAGAAATGGTCCACTCGGCCGAGTTTTTTCAGCAGTATCTTCATTGATATTTAAGAAGAGGTGAATAAATATCAAAGGCCACAATGAACATAAGAGTCAACAAGCATTATTGAGTATGCACTGTCATCATTTAATAAGTTACAGTTTAAGAACTACTTTTCTTAATCCATAACAGATGGATAGAAATCAACAAATGCTTGTTTATTAAAAAATGTTAATTTCTATCAAATAATATAAAACAATTTAGCTACATCATATTTCTCGATCATGAAACATACTGTTAGTTCATTGTAATCTCAAGACTTATAATGCATATTTTTTTTGTGTGTATTCACAGTATAATAAAAATGGATATTATATTTAATCAATAATTTCATCGTCTGCACCATTTTTTATAAGCACAGATTCAAATCACAATATTTCCAATTGCACATTGCATTAACGCACCTTAAACAGTTTAAGCATCTTACAATATCTAAAATTTAATAATGAACATCTAATTCTAATTATTACAGTTTTAAATTTAAACCATTCATTTATTAACTATCTATTTTCTATTTTCTCAATACAGGAAAATTTAATGTCGGTTTTTCAGCGATGTTTTCTTTTCAGTTTTTTTTTTCTTTTAAAAAAACGTGAAGTCTGCTTTCAAGACTTGTAATTTAAAACTTAAGCCTAATGCAAAGGACGATACATGTCCTTATATATCTTAAGGAACCAAAGCGAAAGAACTTCTCCCCTGCGGATATACATGCAAGCATATATGGTAGATCTTTGATAGATGCTACCATATATGGTAACTTCCATATATGGTAGATCTTTGATAGAATCTGATAGGCGAGTCTTTACCTTTCAATCTAATAGGCGTGAGGATAACATCATACCAATGTGACCAAAGTAGGAATATAAATAATTTGTTCGATGCTCAGAGTTATTTCGATAGATAAAACTTGAAAAATACCAGACCTTATATCTTCCGATGAACCGAAGCGAGAGGTCTTCTACCCATGTGGTCAGATATGCAAGCATCAAACTTCCATACATGGTAGATTTTGATAGAATCGGGCTCTAAATCTATAACTTTCAGCCTGTTACTCGAGATGATAACGCCATACCAATATGACCAGTATGGGTATATAAGTCATTGGATAGAAGGTCAAATTTGCCTAGATGGCAGATACATTCAATGAATCTTCACTACCTTTCAGTCTAATAATCAAGATGATGACACCATACCAACATGACCAGTATCGGTATATAAGTCATTGGATCGAAGGTCAAAGTTGCCTAGATGGCCGATACAATCAATGAATCTTCACTACCTTTCAGTCTGATAGTCGAGATGATAACACCATACCAACATGACCAGTATCGGTATATAAGTCATTGGATCGAAGGTCAAAGTTACCTAGATGGCCGATACTTCAATGAAACTTCACTACCTTTCAGTATGATATTTGAGATGATAACAACATACCAACATGGTCAGTATGGGTATATAAGTAATTGGATCGGAGGTCAAAGTTGTCTAAATGACCGATACATTCAATCAAACTTCACTACCTTTTAGTATTTACAATTTATTTATTACAAATGCCCAGAAGATTAGCTATGATGCCATTATATCTCTAGCCTTGTATTATTGAGAAACAATGTCCCTATTTACAAGGCCCGGGGCTGTGCAACGCTGAACATATTAAAATTGAAATTGATCCCCAGATTGATACGATGTTAGAGAATGTACCACTTTCTAATAAATATTTAGTTTAACGCCTTCACTGTGGTGGTGGGCACCGGTGCTCGACGTGCCCCTATAAATTGCATTGTAAGAAATTCATCGTCGCAGTTAACGTGTTAGGATTTCTCCCATTTTTGCTTTTAAAATGCATGAACAATCCTTGATGTGAAAATAACAACAAAAAAAAAACAATTCAAATAAAACATTTTTTTTCGATATTTGGAGCCTTCCCGCAAATTAAAATAACTTAAGGTATTTTGTTGTATAAGAAATAAAATAAATGTTCATGTGGATAAGAGGGATAGTAACAGGAAAACGACAGCACACAACACGAATTAAATTGCATGAATTAATTCAAATTTCATTTTTGTAATTAGAAGAAAGACCGACTTTTTTCTGAAAATTCAATTATTTTTTCTGTGACACTAGTTCAGTGATCAAAAATTTTTCTCTAATTGTAATATATTTTTAAATATATTTTAAGTGTATTATATAGCATAATTATCAATATTAACAAAATTCAAATTATTTCTGTAGTTTTTAGTCTTTTATTCGTGTTTTTTCACTTGTCATAGTTAGCCAAGGAAATAATTTTGATTTCATTTTTTTTATGATTTAGTAAAAAAGATTTGAAAACATTTATAATTTAGAAAATTGTTTTAAAAACTTATTTAAGTCTTTTAAATTTGAAATTTTATATTGATATAATATTATATTTTAGCATATCATTGCATCAATAAATAAAATGTTCTATGACATTACAAAAATTACCAAATAGTTCCGTTATTATTCCCGAAGAGGGCCACCGATGCAGAACGGTTTCATTAATTATCTTATATATTTTAGTAACATGTTCAATTCATCAAGAAATAGAAATAGGCTTTTGTCAAAATTTAATCATTTCACTTTTTAAATCAAATATCAACTTTATAATGAAATAGCAAATAGAGATAATTTAATAGGTAAATATCATTACAAACGGAGCGTGTTTAAGTATACCACAATAATGCGTGATTATGTCTATAAAATTCAAGAATGATACACTATTAAATTCTAATTAAGTAAAACAAATGTTTAAGATGCAACAATGATAAAATATTAGTTGGTTACCCAAATCAATTAGTTTTTACTTAAAAAAAATAAGACCTTTCTAACTGTTGCCATATATTTTAAAACTCAAAATTATAATTTTTATCAAATCAGGATCTGAAATGTAGCAATATAATAAAGGACAACACTGTTTAAAATTTACGTCTCTTAAAACATATTAGATAAATGTAAAAATGTTTTATATAATATGGTGCTAATTATATTTATGGCATTGATATCTTTTTTTTTACCATTAGTAATAAATTGCAAATTTATAAGTTACAGAAAATATATTAGGAAGTAAAAAATCGTTTCATCCAACAATATTGAAACTTTCCTTATTGACATCCTTACTTCCTTATTGCAAAATTAGTAAAAATTTCTTAAATCACATTGAAATTCTTAAATCATTGTGAAATAAAGTAAGCAGTCATTCACTTAACAATACTAAGCAATATTTTCTGTTTTAACAGCTTCGGCGGATTAAATATTTCGTTTTTACTTCAATTTCCCCCCCCCCGGGTGGTAACTCGAAATGAGGATGAGAAGCTTCTGGTATGGTGGTTGGTTCTCGTAACCCTGAAGAGTACACGGAACGGTGTGGGTCTGGCTCCTCCCATGGATGATAGGATGTACTTCCTTAAGGAAGGGTTGTATCGTGTCCGGTGATGACCCTTAGGACATAAGCACAGTTCCCGCGAGTTTTTCTGTTGAGGCGGTCTGGTTATTCAATATTATTCATCTGTGTACCTTCGGTGGGAGTCACTGATATAACTTTACCTAAATGATTTAGCAACCAGCCTAAAACATTTATGAAAAAAAAAAACATTTCAATATTAATTGAATTTTTAAGCCATTTCTCTTTAAAATTGTTACCCTCATTTTTTTTATTTGTCCAATTCCTATGAAATTAAAAAAAATAAAAATAGAGAGAACAATTATATATGTATTTTCACACAATATCTTTTAAAAATCTTCAGTTTGTAAAGCGGCATTAATTCGTTCGTTAAAATAAAAGTAATGGAAACTGAACAAACCTTTTATTTGGTGAAATGAAAACATTGCAATCAAAAGAATTCATGAGCAACAAATATGCATAGAAAGTGAATACAATTATTTAAAAAGTTTTCAAGTATTTTTTATAGAAATTATTATGTAAAATAGTTTAGTCCTAATAATCAGTTATTTTCCAAAACAATATGAAATATAAAGAAATACCATTGAATTTATATTATTCTGAAGAAAAACTGAGAACATATTTTATGTAAATGTTCTACATAATAAATAATATTTTTAAGAAATCCTAAACTTCAGAACTTTTAATTAAAATATATTGTTGTTTAAATGTTTTAGCCTACAGATTGCTCTGTTCTTTTGAAGAAAGCAAACAAATAAATTAATTGAATTGCTATTTCTTCACTTCATATTCCCTACTTTTATTCAGTATTATAAATACATATACACAAATTTATGCTTTTCTTTTGAAAATTTTTTCTTTCTGCTTTGAATTTCAAAAAACAAATTCATTTAACTTAGTCATAAATTTTATTGATTCTGAAAAGCAATTTATATTTGAAATGGAAAAGAAGAGACTGTTCATTTTTTATTTTTTTTGAAAAACTCCGAAGAGGAGACTAAAATTAATTCATTAGATTCATTTTGATAACAGCATAAAGATATTTCTCTAAGTCTCTACATGCATTAAATTTCTTTAATTAAGAAATCAATTATACAAAATGTAATATGAAGCCTCTGCTTCCTCAATTTCATACAAATAAAAATAATTTAATATGCTAACCAATTAATGGAGATATGTTGAAAAATAATATTCTACTTCTGAAAATCACCAAGGATTAATTTACAGTTTTAATTAATAAAACACTTAAAAGTATTATGTTTTAAATGAAGGATTACTGTAAATATAATTATCCTTTTTCATAAAAAAATATGCATTATTAATATTATAGTTTTTAAATATTTTATATAATTTTATATAGCTAATTCATTAAATATTCAAAGATAAAAAATTTTATTTTTTCCATGCATTAAAGATGGAAATATATTCGAAATCAATTTAGATATAACTAAATCATAAGTAATTTATTTTTACTGTTATGTGAAAATGGAAGCGCGTTATTCTTCTTTTTGTTCTTATTTACAGCATTAAAACTAAAATATAATATTTAAAAATCCATAAATTTGCAAAGATATTGTTAAAAAGCTCTGTTTTTATCTAATGTTCCTATATGTATTCTTCAAAGTTTTCCCCGAAGTATAGAAACCCATAAGGAAATAGTTGAAAAGCCTTTATAATTATTTCAGATTTTTAAATTAATAAAATATAATATAATTTTTAATTCTGATTTTTGGTTGCATAAAAATATCTAGAGAAAGTTAGTATCCCATAAATCAATTAAAAACATATATTGAGTCAAATATAAATATCACTATAATTATTCTTATATAAAAATTTAAAAAAATTATTGCTTGAAATTATTAATGAAATAGAGATAAAATAAACTGCAGTTGACTAATGCGTCTTTAGTTTCTTCTAGGAAAAGCATCTACAGCTTTTATATTATTTTCCCATTCAGTAGTACATCAAATACCAATTAAATGTCATTAGTTATCATAAATATCGGTTATGGTTTTTTTTATAAGTTAGGTAAGAAAAGATTAGATAAGAGAAATAACAGAACCAATAAAGTGTAAAACGAATTATCCAAGAGTTCCTAAGATACATAATGAATGATACGATGTCAGGTTAGCTAATATTTCGAGTACCAGATAAAACAAAGTAGTATAGATAGCTGAAAATGGTATACATCTATTTTACGCCTCATGTGTTTATTGAATTTGACTTCTTTCTTTTATGTTTGAATCGATATATTTTCGATCTTTTCTTGATGTGATCTATTTTCTAAAATCTTTAGATATATGTATTTCAGATTTAAAAAAAATAAAATTTTAATATTTTCAGAACTTTATTATCAATTGATTGAATTATTTTATCCATTGTTTTTCTAAATCAGTAGTTTTCTAAAACAATGAATATGAGAAAAAAAATCATCTTGTAGGATCAAATTTTGTAACATTAATAAAAGGAAATTATAAAATATATTAAAAACAAAAATTAAAAGTAATAAAAATATATACGCTTATAAAAACATCTTTTATTATTATACTAGCCGATGCTTTCAGCGATCATCTCTTTTACTTCACATTCTTGTTCCCCAGTGAAAATTAGATCAATAAAGTAAATTTTTCCACTATCTTTAAACAATGGCAAAAATTACGAGATTAATTATCTGATGAATGATTTAAAATGATTAGAATTTCATCGCGACTTCGGAAACTATTGTAGTAAATCATACAAAAAATAAAAAGCAGTTTATTAAATTCAGGAAACATTGCAATGCATCTTAATTGATAACATTAAATCAGGAGTTTAAAAAAAGTCTTAAAATTCTGCAAAATTCATTATTTTAATTAGTTAACGATGCTTTATTCATTCAAGTTATCACAAAAGAATTGCAAAATCTCATTTAAATATCACTTTAATTGAAATTTAAAAGAAAATCTCTTGATAAATTTCACAAATCTAAGTCAAAAAAATTTGCATCAACTGACTGATATACATTCTTATGTTATATTAATAAAAATTAATAATAAAATTTAACGTTTCATCAAAAATATGCCAAAGCAAAACAATGAATCGTGAACGGCTGAAAACAATAAAAAATATCTTCAATAAATATCAGAAATTTTCTGAAAATTATAAATTTTCTGGAAATTTGATAAAATATATGCTTAATGTGAATTAAATTTCTATTTGCATTAATAGTATTACATGCTGCTACAATTCGAGTATTTTATATATTATAAGAAACATTTATCACATTTTAGTGCGCTAGTAAAAACATTATAAAAATATTTTGTCATTTGCAATTCTCATGTGAAAATTAATTGTGAAAATCCAGGTGAATTAAGTACTTTATAAATATTCTTTAATTACTTCTTAATGCATAATAGGTAAAGAGAAAAATATTAGTTATTTTATAATGCTTGAATTTTTGTTTCAATTAGGAGGAATTATTCATTTAAAAATCGTGTGTATACTTCTAGAATGCTTAGTATCCCTGGCTTTCATTTTAAAAATGAAATATCTTAGAGTTTTTACTTTTGAATAAAATTATAATCCAGAAATAAATGTTCATAATATACGAATGGCTGTGGCTGAATTCCATTCATATATAAGCTGTGGAGAATCAAAAAGCGTTATATATTCGAATTATGAAGCATAAAATTTATGTGTGCAAAATGCAAGTAAGGTGAATGATCTAAGTCAAAGCCTTAAATCATATCCAGATAATGTTTTGTTTCTGAGAAGATACTTCTTGAAATACTCTATATACGAGATAAAAGGAAACTTTCAGAGTATGTGACCCAGCATTTAACTGATACGAAAATATCCATATTTTACGCATGAGCCACGAAACATTGATTTTTACCATAAAGAGGATATATTTACATTTTATTTAGTAATAAAATTAATTTCTAATATTAGCTGATTTAGATAGCAAACCATCTTTTGATAATTCACTAAATTCAATTAGATATATGAAAATAAATTCGCAGATCTCGAATTAAAAAAAATTGGTATGTTTCGGAATGACAAGTAAAAAAAAAAATATTTGAAAGAGGATGCATCCAAATGGTTGAAGATCAAAGCAGAAGAAAAAAAATTCTAGATATGTCACCTTACTAATGGGTATCAATGCTTCAGTGGTGCAAAATTATTGTCTCGAAATGATTACACCAATCAGTTAACACTTCGCATAAGCAAATGTATAAAATCTTAACATATTGTTCATCAAAAAGATATAAAATATCAAATTTATATCCACTTCACAGCATTATTTCGCATTCACACCAGGTAAAATATTAATTTCATATCATTAAAATTTGTTATTCTGCTTTGAACTTTTTCATTTGAAGTAAAACTATGTTTACTTCAAAAATGCAATGAAGTATGTAAGAACGCAAATATTTATTGATAAAAATCTTTTAAAATGCCATGAATTTTCGATTCTTAAATTAAATTTTCAAATTGATTGAAAGGTTTAAGTAATAAAAATGAAGTAAATGCAATTATCGCATAATAAAATGAATACAGCGAAAACCACAGAAAAACAATCGACGCAAAAATAAAAACTGATTAAACCTATGTTTCTATAACTGACCATATGCAAACATCGTACTGATTTTGTAGTTATTTCCTCCTGATTCCAACGATAAAATCGAAATAGAAAGCCAAATCTGCCTTTTTTTTAGAAAAAATTCGCAGTTTTAATCGATTGAACAGAAAAAGATTGAAAAAAAAAATATGGAAAGAGATAGCCAACGAAGCAAGACGAAAAGTGCAATTATTCAGCCATTTAAATTGCAAAAATCTACTTTTTGAAAATAAGACCACCTTGCCCAGCACAGGTGACGTACCCAAAAAGGCTGACTTACATCGGATGAAGAAAATAATCGAAAGAAAATGCATAGAAACATTGTCTGAAATAAATTTTAGAGTTTACCAATTTTATTCGATAGAAAATAAACCTAATTACTGATAAGAAAACTTTAAGAATAAATTGAAGATTCTTATTTGTAATCATTTTTTATTGGCATTACCTAATCGTGGATTTTTTGCCTCAAGCTTGGAACTTTCATAGTGTCTCGCGTAAAAGTAAACTTATTAATTTTATCTTTTATTTGTTTTCAATTAATGAACGATAATATTGTTACGTGCCTAAAAGAATATCTTCACGAGGTCTCACTTAAAGATTTTGCAAAAAGTGATGTTCATTAAGTGCTTTACTAAAAGCATTCTAAAAAAATTCATAAACCATTTCTTCTTAAATAAGTAGAAACAATTTTAACATGGTTATTGCATGCTTATACACAAATATATAACGACTGGCCAAATTATTATGACCATCTGACACTTATACGGAGATCGGGCATAATTTCATGCCATTAGAGAGAAAAATAGCTATAAAAACGGAATACATAACAAGTGAAGTATTAATTGCTTTGTATTAATTGTTGTAGAAATTAGCAAAAAATGTAATTTAATGGAGTTTGAATGTGCGATGATGGGACAGAATCTTTCAAATGGCTGCACTTATAAAGTGTTCGGTAGCATCATATGTTAATAGATAATGAAGTATTAACTAAAACATAAGTCCCAAAGTTAGTCTTGTGGTTGTCACAAAGTACTGAACGCTCGATCAGAAAGGAGATTTGCCAGAATTGTCCAGTCCAGCAGAAACACTACAGTACATCAAGTTTCGAGAAACCTCAAGTAGTGACTGCAGAGATCTCTGAATGAATTATTCGTTGCCTATTGCTTCGTACATGCAATGGAAGCAGACGACCTGCTACGGAACTTGTATTGTTTCCCTTGAACAATAGAAGCCGTCTCCAGTTCGCAAAGGAGCATAAAAATTGGGTCGTAGATGACGAGAAAAGGTCATATGCCCAATGAATCACATTTTTATCTACACTATAGGGATTG
This sequence comes from Argiope bruennichi, assembly GCF_947563725.1. Taxonomy (NCBI): domain Eukaryota; kingdom Metazoa; phylum Arthropoda; class Arachnida; order Araneae; family Araneidae; genus Argiope; species Argiope bruennichi. The sequence continues at coordinate 122,185,604 of NC_079154.1, read as the reverse complement.
CAGCGTGCGAACATGGACAAAACAGCCCGAAAGCATGGTTCCCAATTGCATTATCACAACATTTCATGCTTCCTGCAGGACAGTGTATTGTTGGATCGTATGGGTCCTTTAATTACTATGGAACAATGTCTGAATGTCCAAGGGTGTATAAGTTTTATCGCAAATCAAGTACATCCTGTTATAATAAAAGTACACTCTGCAACAGAGGGATGCTTCCTGCAGGACAGTGCATCCTGACATAAAGCTATGAAAATGCCAGCATACCTTTAGAATAGCATGTCAAAGACCTTCACTGGCTAGTCGACCTCTGCATTATCAGATTGCGATCGAATTGAGAATTAGGCAGCTGAAACTAGAAACATCAAATCTTAAGGAATTGGAAAATGTAGTTTTTCAGAGATCCTCATACCAATCCTCATACCTCATCCAAACTCCTTATACCATCTACTAACATGTCTAAGAATCCACATCAAGAAGAATCTATAGAGTATGAAGGGAATAAGAAAGAATCCAATAATGTATTGAAGAGGTGGTCATAATAATTTGGTCACTTAGTGTATATATTCAAAGTGCAATATGATTATATCCGTAAATTAAAGGTAGAATAAACATATTGATGGATATTATAAAAATGATATGACTTTTAATATATTTACAGAAGATAATTTTCATATGTTTTATGAATCTAACTGGCAGAAAAAACGAATAAACCCTAACGCAGCTAAGGCAGGGTGAAAAGAAAAAAAAAGGAAGGGATTCGTACAAAAGTAAACGAAGCGAGAATAAAAGATGATTATTCTTTCCACGTTTCCATCACTTGGCCACTTATTAAAAACACCAACAATGCTTCTTGAGGCAGCATTCTGCTAATTTCAATAATAAGTAAAAGAAATAAAATCCAAACCTGTCTCGTCTTTCCAAGAGACATTTATAACTTTAATCGATTGAACAAATCCTAAAATAAAAAAAATAAAAAATAAATAAAAAAAGAAGGAAGAAACGAAACGGAAATAAAGAAGTTTCGAGAAAGGTAACCAAAGAATCAAAATAAAAAAATGGAGCTATTCAACCGTCTTTATAGCAAAAAATTTATTTTTTTAAAAAAATAAGATCAACATTCCTAAAACAGGTGTCTGATCCAAAATGGCTGACTTTCTTAGAACAAGAAAAATAACCGGGAAAAAAGGTCTAGACACAAGTTTGACAGAGAAAAAAGCAGCGATTGCAAATTTTATCGAATAGAGGATAAACTTAATTACTATAAAGAAAACGTTAAAACGTTTAGGATAAATTGAATATTCTTATTTTATATTCATCTCTCTTTAGTATAACCTAGTTATGTGGGCTTTTTTTTATAGTAGTCTTTTTCTTGTAGATTCAAAAATGTCTATAGTAAGTGTAAGTTCATTCGTATTTCAAACTTTAAGTTTGGTTTGTTTTGAATTACAAAGTTATATCTTTGCTGCTTACAAAAAATAATCATTGATTAGTTTGAATTAAAATTGCGATATCCCAACAATGAATATTAAGTAGAACGTAAACTGGTTACATAAAAATGTCAACATCCTTTTTTGATACAACTAGAAATACTCTGAATTACTGTACTTATTACCAATGGCTATAATTCGGTGTCTTCGCTGATAAGCATAATAAATGTGTTCACAATATTGACATTTTAATTCATTGCAAAACTGATAAGGCTGGTAAATTTAAAACGCAACTTCAACAGAACAATCAAATGTTTTAATCATAAGCAACATTTTTTAAATATTCAATTTTAATATTTTCTGTATAATTAAAGCAATATTTTTGGTTATATATATATATATATATATATATATATATATATATATATATATATATATATATATATATATATATATATGTATGTATGTATGTATAAACTTTATAAAACTTTAACAGTGAACTTTATTGATTAATTATCAATTTTGATTTGTTTCGCAAATATTCAACATAATTTACGAATAATTCATCAAATGGAGAATTAATTTTTGGGTATAATATCTTTTTCTGGTGTTGAAAATAACGAGAATTTATTTCAAGCACTTGGATACAAATTCCTTTAGGTCGATTCACTGAATGACAAAAAAAGATGAGACCGATTCACGAAATAGCTACAGTAAACTTCTATTAACTTTTTTATTTTCTTTCTCTTTTTTATCAGGGAGATCAATTGCAAAAAACGATTTGTTAAGTTACTTTCGCATGTCATTAAGTTATTAAATTACTTTTTTAGCGAAGTAAGACTACATTAATTAGCAGCACGGATGTTTAAGGTAAAAAATCCCTTTGACACAAAACATTTTTGAAACGCATGACTATAATTGAAAAACGCGTGCATGATCTCCATCAGGCTAGTAAATGGTGCAAGGAAATCCAACGACATGTAGAAAAGAAAAAAAAAATGAAGGGGTCACCGCCGAGAATGAGAACATACACCGAAAATGTTTACGCTTAATTTGGCTAATACTTTTTATATTGCGAAATTGTGAAATGCGCATTATTTTCCCCTTGGTGAGTCATTTTTCTATTTTAAATTTGCATGCCACAACATTTACCGATCCATTAAAAGGGAATGTAAATTCTGTAGAAGGTCGCATCAATTTGTTTCCCTTAAAGTTTAGTATTTTAACTTTTTACCCTTTTCGAACTTCTGAATAAGAAAGAAGACACATATTCTTGCACCGAATGTATTTGTGTCTGATTTTGGTTGTAGTTTCTTATTGTTTTTCAAAGGAACTGAGTAATTTTCTTTAAAGTAATGATGAATTTTTGTCCTGTTTATTTTAAACCTGGTGTTTTAATATTTATTTGAAATGAACCAAATCAGAGGAAAGAAATGATAATATTATATATGTTACAATGTTAAAGAAAATCTTAATTTTAGAATTTACTTAGATGAATAGATTTTGCAGTCAAAACGCCGAAAATTGTCAACTTGCGAAATGACCGGCGAACAAGAAGAATTATTTCTAATTACCACACTTTAACCAAACCTCTGGTATATTACACGAAATGGCCAATCAGTTTGGAAAAAGACTTTTAACTTGATCTTATATATACTTACATTGGGTGTTTAAATCTTTTAATTTTAAATACCAGTTCATTCTATTTAAATAAAAATTTTATATTTTGTATAGATGTCGCTAAAATAGTTTACAAGTTTGAGCACTCCAAATGTTATTAGAGTTATATGTCTTGTTTTGCAACCATTACGATATTAAGTATGTAAAAAAAAAAATTATATTTTTTGGGAAAAGTCTCTAAAACCTGAAACGTTCTATATATAATTAAATTTTCGGATGACAGCATTAATTAAGATTTTTAATAGAATAGTTTTTTTGAAAGACTATAGACATTTTCACCTCTAGAGCTTTTTTCTAGTTAGAGAGCTACCCCATATTGATTTGTTGCTTGCTTTAAATTTGAATGCTTTTATTAATTAAGTTTTGAGATTAACATCATTGCCCAATGTGTGAAAAAATGATATGAGAGGTATATATCTTTTTCACTACTCATTTATTTTCACAAAGAATTCACAATGAAAAATATGAAAGATGAGATTTTTAAATTTAACTTTTATATTATTAAAATAATTCGAATTTGAGATATAATCAAACTTTACTTCCTCTTTATTTTGATTAAATAGCGAGATTAAACTCCATTATATTATTATTAAATCAATAATCTCATGATTAATTAAGTTTCATAATTAATGCAACAGCTAAAAGAAATATGGCTTATTCATATTTGAAGAACAGGAAATATAAATAACAGTAGAGGTCAAATTAATAAAATATACATTATAAATACAAAACACATTAGAGTACATTAATAATACAAAAAATGAGGGAGTATTCATTAATCTTAAAAGTCATGAAATAATCATTTTACATAGAAAATTTATTAATTCCTTCAAAATAAGCACACATCAAAAGAGTAATTTTTGATAATCCCAGTAGGTGTTAACGTCCATTATAATAACATCTTCAAACTTAAAAATAATACTTGAGTTAGCTCTGTGAGATTAAATTGATTTACTTTATCTCAATGAGTTTTGCATAAATCACTTCTTACTTATCAAGTTTCATTATTGCAGCGGTATTTATGATTATATTCTTGATGCGTGATCGTTATTCTATTACCTCAAACATGTCTTGAAACGAGTTTATTTAAAAAAGAATTTCGTCGTTGCCTAGGCAACGTTCCGAAACGTCAAAATTCCTGATATAATTTCTTTTCGGATATTTCCTTAAACAATTCAACCATAAATTTCATAAAGTTTTATCTCAAAAGTACGCATTTTAATTAGAAAGTTTTCCTAGTTTAGTTTCTGGCCTTCCAGGCAAAGTTACTCATTATAAACTTTCTAACTTTAACTTAATCTATCTTACAGTCACATCGTAACTCGGAATCCAATATCCCCCTTCGGAAACTGAAGTTCTTCAGTGATGAAATCAAATATTCGTTATTTATTTTATCCCCCCTTCGATGGAATATTTAAAGTGAAATATGACCTAAAGAAGATGATTAAAATTTGAAAATGCCTTCTGAATGTTAGGTTCTGATAGAATTAAATTGATTAAATAGAGTTTGTCAGAAGGATTGTTTGAACTCTGAAGGCTTGTCAGAGACACAAGTGTAGTATTGTTTGAACGGTAGAACAGGCAATATTTTAAATTAATAAGGTTATGATTGGTCTTAGAATCGAATATATATAATCAAACAGGAAAGACACGTATAAAATTGCGCAATTCATTGAAACGATTGCAATTTTCGCTGGTGTTCCTTCATACTCTTAGTGTGTATATATTTGCTAAAATTTGAAAATTAACTATTTGTAATCTTTTAAACACATTAGTTTCATATCAAATGAAAATTGCCTTAAAACATTTTTGAAGAACCACATATTTATTTTTAAAACAATTCATGGTAAAAATTTGACAGAATATTTTGTGACTTTTATTTTCATTTATATTTTTTCTCTGATGCCTTTCAGACATATTATTATTATTATTATTATATCTATAGTGTCATATACTGAATGATAAATAAACCTCATATTAGTTGCCAAAATAGACTTTAAATGTTATGAAGTTTCAATCTTACTTGAGAAATATAGAAAGAAGTGCTGTAAAGAAGTTGAGTGAAACGCAAACAAATATTTTTAAAATCTAATGTTACAATCTATCTAATCCAGCGTTTCTCAACCTTTCAGTATTCGCGGCCCAGTTTCCAGTCATAATTTTCATCGCGCCCCCCACACCCGCTTACAATAAAATGTATACAACAATAAAGTATATTGAGTATTTTGCATTCTGTTTTTAAATTATTTTTAACTAACTGCCAAAACAAGAGTAAAAGTGAGCCAACGTTGGCAGAAACCACATTTGCATTTTGCCATGCGGGCGGTTAACAGATGAAACGAATGAAATCGGGCAAAATTTAAATATTATATTTGAAATGAAAGCCAAACAGGGGAATAACGTTAAAAGAATATGAAAGAAGAAAAATTCGTCAAATGAAAGTTAACTTAGACGGGGTGAGCTAAATTTAGAAACTGGGAATACATTTTTTTTGAATAATAAATAATAAAAGAAATAAAACAGAAGCATCACTAAACAAAAGAGAAAAAAAATAAGTAATGTTTTTGTAAGGGAATCCCCACGACCGATGCTGCCTTGAGCATTCGCAGTGCAAATATTTTCTCATATGAATAAAGAAAATGTTCGATAACGCAAGTTTCAATTCCAGCCAGTCTCATTCGAGTCGATCCTTCTATCGCTATCGAATCTATCGTGATTGTGTATGTTATATATGTTTTCGTGTTAATTGCAATTCTCAATATTAAATATTCAAGGCAGCAGATTTATGCAGACTCATGGATAAATTTTTAAGCGGAAGTAAACGAACATTAGACGACAATCAAGCATCAACAAGTACACTTAATACTTAAATTTTGGATATACCAGCACTGAAGTAAATGAAGAAGAAAGGCCCCTGGCTCCTGTGTATCAATGCTCAAAAATGTTGGCTGCAGACAGCATGAAACCTAATAAACTTAAACGACATTTGGAAACGCTTCATAGTGAGTACGTCAACAAACCCAGAGAATTCTTCGAATTAAAATTAAAATCATATAAAAAGCAAAAATCATTTTTTAAAGAAACTTTGTCTGTGAATAAAAATGCTTTAATTGCATCTTACAAAGTTTCATATAAAATAGCCAGATGTAAAAACAACCTCACAGCATTGGTGAAGAGCTTATTTTGCTGGCAGCAACTGAGATTGTAGAAACTATGTTTGGAGATCATTTTTCAAAACTATTGCAGCCCATACCTCTTTCAAATGATACGGTTGCTCGTCGAATTGGTGATATAGCTGAGGATGTACAGTGTCAGCTTTTACCGAAGTTTCGTGACAAATTGTTTTCATTACAGCTTGATGAAGCATTAGATAGTAATAAAGATACTCATTTAATTTCCTATGTTAGATTTTGTGATAATATGTCAGTAGTAGAACTACATTTCTGCAAACCAATAGTAAAATAATGATTTAAATAATGATAATAAATAATTTCTGCAAACCAATAGTAAACGAAACTACATTTCTTCAACTCAAAACAACAACGCTTGCATCATTTGTTATTTTAAATGATTTCATGAACGAGGCAAACATAGAATGGAAAAATTGCGTCGGAATATGTAACGATGGTGCTCGTTCAATGTCCGGAAGATTCCAGCTATACAAGCACTTGTATAACAAAAATCGCCTCAGTGCGTCTGGACAAATTGCATGATCCACAGAGAAGCTTTGACTTCGAAAGAAATGAGTCCTGGTCTGAATATTGTCTTAACTACGGTTGTAACATTAGCAAATTATATAAAAATGAGACCACTGAAATCGAGAATCTTTTCCGCACTTTGTAAAGACATGGATTCAGTACATTCAGAGTTATTATTTTATAGCGAGGCAAGATGGTTATCATGTGGGAAATTTTTACAACGCGTTTATGAATTAAGAGAAGAAATCGCCATTTTCCTAGAAGAAGAAAACATACAGGAGGCCGAGAATTTTCGCGATGGTTTATTTGTGATGAAATTGAGCTATTTGGCCGACATATTCGAGAAATTAAATAACTTGAATCTTGAACTCCAAGGAGCAAATACATATATGATGGATACGAGTGGTAAAGTTAATGCTTTTTGTAGAAAATTGGAATTGTGGAGCAGAAATTTAAAGCAAAAAAAAAAACCTAACAATGTTTGCAAATGTGAATGATTCTACCGAAACTTACAAGGCTGAAGGATATGTAAAAGTTGTTTTTGTAACCATTGAAAATCATTTAGCCATGCTGACAAAGAATTTTAAAAAGTATTTTCTTGCTGACGACAAACTGATAACAAGTTACGAGTGGGTTAGGGATCCATTTCATAAAACTCCCGAAAGACTCTCAATTAATGAGGAAGAAAAATTCATAGACTTCACGACAAGTGACGGAATTAAAATGCAATTTAGTAATAAATCACTATTTGAATTTTGGACAGGAGTAGATTATGATATTTCTGCAGTAAACACAAGGGCATTTCGCATTCTATTACCATTTTCAACATCCTACCTTTGTGTAACTGGATTTTCTGCTGTGGTTTCTTTGAAGACAAAACATAGATGTAAAATATATAAACTAACTGAGCTAAATATATAAACAGAACTGAGAGTGGATATTTCTAATATTAAGCCTTCCTTCGAAAAACTTTGCTCTGCAAGACAGGCCGGCCCAAGGAAGTCACCAATAATTATTAAATTTGTTTTTAATTTAGTATGTTTCAAGTAAGTCAGTTTTGATTTACTAAGTTGTTTTACTTTAATAAGTTATTAAATGTATCAAAATGTATTTTGCTTTCTATGTGTATGTGTGCTTTCCTTTCAATCAGTTAATCAATTATTTTTTAAATAATATTTTATCTTGGATATTCTCGCCCCCCCCCCTCTAGTGTGCTCGCGCCCCACAGGTTGAGAATCGCTGATATAATCGAATTATTGTTTCATAATTTTAGGATAATGTATGGTAAAAGTATTATTAATTGAATATTTTCAAATGCGAAAATGTACTTTTTTGCTCAATCAATAACTGTTGATTTTCGATTTTTTTAGAATTATACTGTTTCTCTAGATAGATTTAATTATTACTCTTTTCATCCAAAATTTATTAAATAATATTTTAAATATGCATACTATTAAATTTATTATTGGGAAGAAATAGTCCTCTAAACTAGAAAGATTAAAATATATTGCTTCTTTCAGATTCCATGATTTCAATATTTCTACTATAGAATCTAACCATTCTGTAATATACTTCTAAAATCTCCATATATTTCTCTATTTTCCTAAACGTTGAATAGCACACAACAAAATTCATGATTAAAGGTAAGAGAAATAGCTTTTGAAGTCATTTAATAACTCTTCGCAACATGATTAAATCATTTAAATCGCTCTATCTCAATACACTTTTCCAGTGAGCCAGCATCTTTCGTTCTACCAGATGATTGAAATATCTGATTTTTAACACCCACCAGTGCACAATTTTATCCCTTTCAACATTTCCTGTACAGTCTTCCGAGACATGTAGGTAATTACACTATCTATTTTCAAGAAGTGTAAATAGTATATGCAAACAAGCCTGACGCACCTAGCTTCTTCATGATCACTTGCAGCTTCGAGGGCTTCGGAAGACTTTTAGGTGGAAAAAAGAGAAAACAAACTCCAGGTTTTACAAAATATTTTATCTCCTCTTTCTAAAATTCCCAATAAATGCACTTTTAATGTGATAGTTTATTGGGAAGTTTTTAAAATGTAGAATAGCTATGATTGGACGGATTTATAAAAGATAACTATGAAATGTTAAGATGAAACGTATAAATGAATTTTTTTTTTTTTTTTTTTTTGTAATTTGTCCTACGGTTTTTTCAAAATAATATACGGTAAGAGTACTTTAAATTTTGTGTAATAGTCTTTTCTTCTTATGTTAAATTGTTATAATTTGCAGTTTATCGAATTACATAAACGTATTCTTACCTAAAACGTGATGAATGCTTAAAAATCTGACATTAAAATTCTATATGAAAATTTGAGTAATTTATATTTTGTCTTATGTAAGATCATTTTTATATTGTTGTATATGATTAAAATTTAAATATCAATGTGGAAAATATATTATTAACTGAAGACTTCATTCTCTTTGTAAACAATATAACAACAATATTTAGTAATTCATAAAATTAAATATAGGCATGTCATAAAATAAGTTAATTTTATGACATGCCTATATTTAATTTAAAATTGTACATTCTAAAAAAGTCTTTCACAAATAATTAATTGTTTGTTTGTTTCTTATGGCACTTGCCACTGACAAGCCCACTGTTACGAAGACAGCGATTTAAGCCTGAGGGGGACGTCTCTTATTTTTTATAGCAGCGCCAACTAGGGCCAAGAGTACGACTTTGCCACTCACGCATCACTCATTCGCTTGCACAACCCCTTTTTACAGGAGGGCACATTCACACATCTCACAGATAGAACGACAGAAGAACAACCATGCCCAAACCGGGACTCGAACCCGGGACGCCCAGATCACGGGGAAGACGCGCTACCCTTATGCCAAGGACGCCGGCACAAATAATTAATAGAACACTGGAAATGAATCTAAATCTTTCAAACCATGATCTTTCCAACAGAAAGTTGACTTTTCAACATGCAAGATTTTGCATTAAACCGCCTGCAATAGACAGTGGCGAAAATGAAAAATCAATTTATAAAAGTTTAAAATAATTAACTTGCATTCTGTTGAAATGATTGAAAATCAGTATAGTCGAAATTTAATCTACATGCTATGATTAATTCAAATTAAGCCTTATTTTAACTCAGCCATTATTTCCTAAGTTAATTTTTTACTGATCGAATCCAATTCGTCTTTTTTAATGAAACTCAACATGACTAATTTAACTTATGTACAGAAGCCAAAGCCTGTACAGAAGCCTTTAAACTGATGATTAAAGGACAAATGTGACATTTTTAATGGTAGAGACCCGGAGTAAATAGAAAATGTCTAATGCAAAAATTTTTACGGGTAAATTGCATTCTTGGAGGATATTTAAAAAATAAAATTCGTATTTGCGGTTTTTTAAAAGTTTCCAAACAGCTATCTTTGTTGCAATCAACAATTTTATACCTGGCAGTAAGTTTCTCTATCAGCAATTCATTAGTGTTTTTAAAAATGGCACCCAGAATCGATATATTCGATTCAAATTCCTCAAACTGCTCGTTTGGCCTGTTATACTAGTTATGTTCTAATGAATATGTCAGTCGCCATTCGTTGTCGGATTAAAAACGATGTGAAATTACTACTTTATAATACCAATGCATGGTAAACCAAGATAAATTTAATTATTCTGACAGTCGAATAAAATATCCATTATTACTAACTCATCTTCATAAAAAGATGAAAAAACTAGAAATAACTGAAATTTAGAAAAGAAAAAAGACGGATATTCCATTAACACAATCAGTTCTTCTGATGGGGCAAACGAGTCTGTATGGCAACATCCAATAATAGTCAACACGGCCTATTACTTTGATTTAGTTTGCCAATGCTTTGTTTGGATATATCATGTAATAATGTATAAACATTTATATAAAATAGTTTCCACTTTTCAACTATAAAATCAAGAATATTCACAAACGACATGGTAAATGCTAAAATACCATGCAATTTATAAAGATGTGGGCTCGATTCTTCTCCAAGAAAAAAATTCAGATAAATCTTAATGTGTGTACTAGCTACAGTTTGATGGTTTTAGAGCCATATTCCTAATTAGGCCAGACTTTTTAAGAGATTGTCTATGCAAAGATAAATGACTACTGCACTATTCACCAAAAAACGACATCATCACATTAGTCATAAAAAGTTCTTTGAAAGTCGACGAGTTTCAATAACTACGATTTCAGTATATTCCTTTCATGAAAAAATGGAGTTAGTCTGCATTTTACTCGTTTGAAACTATAATTATAAAAATCCATTCCTTGATCCATGGATTCTTATCGAGCCCTTATAACAAAAATGTAAGTAAGTAAATGGCCTTTATATTCGCCTGATTGCATTCTATTCACAGTAAAAGACAGCAACCATTCTTCATTTGGATCTTTGTTAGTTTTGATGAGTAAACAATCTTCATCATGGCTTGAATATTCGGAAAGATTCGTTGTACTTGGATATCTATATATAGTTTTACAATGAATGCACATTGTTCTTTCTGAATATAACATGTGTAGAAATTATAAAATATATTTATCGTCAAACATATTAGGCATGATAATTTCTAAACATATTAGATAGGTATTATTATATAATTATGCCAGCTTTCCATAAATTATTGTTGAAATATATTTTTTTCAAAAAAAAACATTGGTGTCATTTGAATGATTCTTAGTTTAATTTTTGAATCATCAAGAGCTTTTGAACGTACAAATTTAACATTCATACTCACACGTTTATTCATCTTATAGAATCAGAAAATATCAAAGTAGTTCAAGATACTCAAAATTTATGAGAACTGTGATATTTAAAAAATTTCCTGGTATTTCTAATTTTGCAGCCATGAGTGAATTCTTAAACAAATTAGAAATACAAAACATCCGAATAAAAAAAAATACTCGAGTGTTAATTTTAATCAACTTATTTGTTTACAAACACAGATTTTTCCTAGGATAGATATGTTAATTATTTTCAAATATTTTGGTAGAAAACGATTTTTTAAACGCATGTGTGAATAAATATTATAGTGGTGAACTGTTATAATGTTTGACATTTCACCAATTCCACAAAATAAAAAAAGAAAGAAGTTTAACGGCAAAAGAAGAATCTGACAATAAAAAATGATATTATGTATAACGACAATATGTTTTATGCCTAGGAGATTACGCAACCAAGTATTTAATACTACCTTTTATAAAAATCAGTAGTATTTGGTTGCTTTTAAGATATGTCCCTACGTTCAAGATGAATTTTTGGGAAAACATCCGAAAATAGTGTTATATTTTTAGCTTATTTAAATAAAAAAAATTGATAAAATATCAATGAGACCAAAATATACTAGTTAACTGGCAAACGGTTTTTTTTCATTGGAATAAAGGAATTTTTTGCTAAAAAGAGATATAAAGCAACAATGGTATAAAGAAAAAGAAAAAATAAATTTATGAGTTAGAGGTTTATCAAACGATTTGCTTGAAATCTTGCAAATAGCTTAACAAAATTTTAACTATAAAAGCTTAACAAATGCTACAGATAGTTTAACAAAATGTTAACAAATATTGCTTAGCGAATGCCGCAGATAGCTTAACAAAATGTTAGCGGATATAGCTTACAAATGCTGCAGATAGCATAACAAAATGTTAACAAATATACTTAACAAATGCTGCAGATAACTTAACAAAATGTTGACACATATAGCTTAACAAAATGTTAACAAACATATTTCAACAAATGATGCAGATAGCTTAACAAAATGTTAAAAAATATGGCTTAACAAATGCTGCAGATAGCATAACAAAATGTTAACAAATGCTGCAGATAGCTTAACAAATGTTTCTGAAGTTTAAAATAAACTGTATTTCTGTCCATTCTTTAATATTGGGTTCAAATGATAAATAACGCGAAATTTCAATTTTTTTTCGCATTGTGAATTAGTTAAACAACTATAAAATCTTTCTAAATAAACAGATTATTTATTCTCTAGTTCAAGAACTGCAGAACATATTGAGAAATTATTAAACCGAGTATGAACCAAAGTATTAATTTGATTTTAATTTATGAAGTTTTTAGTAAGAAAAGTCTGTAAAAGATTAGAAATTGAGGAATTGGCGTCTAAACATAGAAAATAGCATTGAACTGTATGTAAATGGAAATATAAGAATCATTGTAAATTCCCAAAAAGTAGACTTAGAAACAAACTTGCAACGGTTTTACAAAGAAGTCTGTTCAAGCGTTAAAAAGATTAAATTTTAAAAAAATCAAATTTCAGAAAAAAAAATTCGATTTTCAATGTAATTATCTACCTTAATATATTAACGCACATGATCACTATTTAGGCCTTTATCAATATATAATACGCATTACATTGTTGTGATTGGGAATATATATCAATATTAGAGAACTATAAATTAGAGAACATAAAGAACTATAAATTAGAGAACATAAAGAACTATAAATCATTTAATTTCACTAGCCTTATTTGGACTCAATATTAAATCTGCTTTAATTTTCTGGGCATTAGGGAAATGAGTTTAGGCTATTAAATTAGGAAAATAACTATGTGGTATTTCAGAAGAATTCCAAAGTATATATAGCAATAACACTTATCATTCAAACAAGACTTTAAGCTGAGAACGAAATTTCAATAATTCAATATGGCAATTCTTAAATAACAATATTATAATAAATACATTTTTTCACTCGAACATAATGAATTTTAATGGCCCTATTGTGCATCTCGTCCGTTTAGTGAGATTTACAATTATTGCTCTTAAAACAGAAGTCCTCAGATGACATCTCTGTTTCCCAATGAAAGGAAATTAATAAATCCTGCCTATTCACAAATGTAAATTCTATTTAAAGCATTATCTGAATGCTTTAATTGTTTGTCTAGTTAACTCATAAGCAGGGAATACCGAATACTAAACCTCTCACATTAAGTGAAACGATAATCAATAATTTTTGTCCATTTCTGGGTCAAAATTCTCCCTTAACGAGCATCTCGAGACCTAACTATCTTACCTCGAAAACTTCCAGAAAACAGCACTTAAACGCTCATGACTTTCTAATCATCGCTAGATTCGATTTTCCAATCACAGCCCCGGCCTTCGGTTTCCGTAATTAGTTAAACGTCTCTTAAGGATAATGTCTTCGGAATTTCAAACCCATCACTTTTAATGAACTGTTATAAGTATGATATGCATACAGTCTTTAAAAAGTTGTTTCAGTTCTTAAGATTTTTGCCCTACGATCTTCAAAATAAGTGATATCATAGATCCTTGTTTTCGGAAAATATGTGCCTTTTTTTTAAATAAATATTTTATTTGAGTCGACATTTTTGGACTAAGATATTATAAAGACTTATAAATATTAAAATTTGTTTTATCACTTTAAAATCGAATTTTTAGTAAAAAAAAGTGTTGTCACGCCTGCCATAAAAAATAAATCGATGACATCGTAAAGAATATATTTCCTGAATAATGTTCAAGTAATATAGCTGAATATTAGGTGATATTTAATACGAAAAGGAATTTGTTCACGAAATTGAAAAACAGGAAAAAATTGAATTCAAATAGCTTATAATGACATATGTCCAAATGTGCAGTTTCGCAATTTATTTTTGTTTGTGAAAACCTTTTAGAAATGCTTAATACCAGTTTAGGTTTTGTATTCAATTTCCAAATTCATATACTATCTGTAAATCATTTTCCATTTTAAAATAAAATTTATCATACTATTTTGAATAGTGAATAATTAAAAATAAAGTTGCATTCAGCGTTTAATATATTTCAATGCGAAAAATATTAAAATTTGTATGAAACAAAAGCTGATTACAGCTGATGTTATCTTTAATAACTTCTTTCAATTTTTTGAATAAAAGAAACATCAAATGCATGCTAAAAATATGATTGGGCCTGGATTTCCATAAATTTACTTTTATTTACTAAAAAATAGGCAATAGAGTTTTAGTCACAAAAATGTTTTAAACTCAAATGCGTCACCAATAATACTAAAAATTGTATACAATAGTTGTAATAACACTAAACTTATCTTCACAATTCAATTTTCTATTGAAATAAAATGTGTTTTATACTTTTTATTTCAAATGGTTGTAATCTCGTAAAAAACAAGTCCAAGTTCTCGTCCAAGAAATCAATCAGAAATCACGAGAAATGCAAAACTGTTACTAGAATATATTTATCAAATGCGATGCCCCGCACACTTCCTATTTATTGTTCAGTCAGAAATATTTCATAATTTAATAAAAACAACACATCAAAATATTACTTGTTTAAATCAGGTTTGATTTTAAATTTTAGAATTTTAAAAAAATAAAGATTTTTTTAAAATTATTAAATATTTTGTAATTAGACTTTTATATTTCCGTACACTAATTGAAAAAACACACCTTAGTGCTACGTGTGTTTTCATTTTTCATTGCTCTATGTTAATAGATATATATTGTATTATTTTCTGTCGTTATGTGTCCATGCAATTGTAAGTTTGTATTGTAAATTGTAATCAGTGTGCAGTAAATCTATCGTAATGACTCAATTCAATTGTGAGTCTTGTATTGCAAATTGTAATCATTTTATTGTATGTCGTAATGAGTCCATGTAATTTAGAAAGCTTGCAATTTTTCATTTAAATAATCTGGCAGGATTCAATCCTAGTAAAAATATTTTCCACACACTTGCACTTTGCACTGATAGTTGTAGTTTTAAAGAGATTATATTACCATTTGAACCATCTCCAAACGACAAAGACTGAATTGCTTCATTTTCGAACTATGAAGACATTTCAATCTTCCTCACTTGCAGAAAGTTCAAAATTGCAAAGACAGTTACGAAATAGTGGCCAATAACTTCAAAATTATTCTCTAATTAAAAAATTAAAAACCAAAACATTTATATCTTGATCTTTGCGGATTTTTATTTACCATTTATTTCTGCATTGGAGTAGATTTAAAACTAATTAAATGAAATGACTGTGAAATATCCTTTGAAATTACATCGACTGTCTTATTGATTGAACAGTGATGTGTTTATTATTTTTAACTTTATGTAGAAATGTAATTCTAATTTCAGAATTTTTATCACAATACGGAGAATTGCAATATAATGTTTTTCGTTCCAGTTGTAGTTTTTTAAAGTATTATGCAACCAATTTTCTTTACACATTTTAAATAAAAATATAAATTATACATGCATTCAGAAAGTTTGCTTTTTAGTTATGTTAATAATTTTTAATTGATATTATAAATTATAACACATTCTCCCATATTTCTAAGAAGAAATTCAACTATTCAATATCTTGGAAAATATCATTATAAGTATGAAAATTCTTTGAATGCCGACTTCTTTCAAAACACTTCAATTAATAGCAACTTTGTGGAATTCGCTAAAGTTAAACACATTTCTAATTCAGAAGAATTCAACAGACTATTTTTTAATTAAAAAGTTTTAAAAAAAGATGAATAATAGAAATAATTAGTAAAATATGTGATTGCATCATAATTATCTTGTCAAAGACATGCGATATGCAAGGAAATTTCTTTTATGAAAAGGTATGTTACATCTCAGACACTTGAAAAATTAATACAACGAGAGGGAGAAAGCGTTTTTTTCCCAGATAATTTAAAGCTTACAAAAGCTGATTTGACTCAATTATGGAATAGTTAATATAACTCATAATATATTTATTTCATTTCTTTAATTCATTTAAATTAGTAAGCATGATGAGAGTATGAGTCTAATGGAATTTTTTAAGAAATACTTTCCAAGCAAATAAATTTCTTGTTTGGAAATGTCAATTTTAATAAGTTAAGTTTAATTAGAAATAATGAAGCTTTTTTATGCATTATAAACATTTACTTGGAGAATTCATATATTTAGAAGATAAAAATGCTTAACATTTTAATTATTCGGGCTATAAAAGATATTAACAAGTAAAAATAATTGTAAATAATGTAAATGTCAAACAATATTTTCTTTCTGTTTCTTAGAAATTAATACCATTTTTTTAATAAAAAATTTAAAAGCTATCGAAATATCTTTCTAATATTTTTACTAAATACTTTCTCAGTTTGATTTTTAATCTATTCTGATTTCAAGAAGGAAGTTGTTAAGTTTTTCATTTATATTAATATTCTTTTGAGCATTATTATTCAAAAGACTGAAAAATTTAAAAATCGAATGATAAAAGCAGAAATACTTGAGAAAGAGCCAAAAGTATTTTGTGAAAAGCAATGCATTCTTTACACATTTTTTTTGTGTATTCTTACAAACTTCAAAGAAACGTAAAGAAAATTGAAATTCATTTTGTATACTAAGTTTTTTTGTTTGTTTAATACTATTTCATATTAAATCCATGCTTTATCTCTTATATAGACAAGCATTTTCTCGAAAGAATCATTTTCAAATTACGTGACAAGCATTTGCAAAGATATATTAACGTTTTCTACTTACCTAATAAGATATATATATATATATATATATATATATATATATATATATATATATATATATATATATATATATATATATATATATATATATATATATATATATTAAAAAGTATATTCGATTAAAAAGTACATTTTACGTAAATATATTTTTTTTCTTATTGTACGAGTTCGATTTCATATTTGTACAATTTTAAAATTTTGTCTTCTGACACAACTGAATATACAGAACCAAAATTGTGAGAATCAAATATTCTTCAGCAAAATATAATTAATGATACTCATTTTTGAATTTTTCAGATAAAAAAGAATATTTTTTGCTTTGCTTAAAATGAAATAATAAAATATTAATTGTATTTGTAAGTGTAACTGTTAAACACACGAATAGAATTACTTCTTCTACCGAACACTTCAAATGCCCAGTAGATTTTAAAAAAATTCAACCCCGGGATTTCACAACTTATACAAATCCAACTCCAATCTGATTGCAGCAGATCCTTAAAAAAAGAACTTGTTTCCAAGCCCATTCCCCAGGGTGAGATGGCAGGAAAAAGTTCTCAACTTCGAGTAATCACTTCAAATGCTACAAAAAGGACAGAAAAAAAAACTGCCGAGGAGGAAAAGGGAGAATAATAAACGGAAACAGACAAGTTTCAGTCCCGCAAAAAGTAAAAGATATGCCCTCCGGTTTTCCAGTCACCTCTCGAAGGTTCCATTTCCCAATCCAGTTATTCAAAATCCCACGGATCTGGCGAGAATTTCTTTCTTCAGATATTCTATTCAATGATCCCGGTGTCCGCAGTTGTAGAATGCTTGAATACAATTGAGACATCTACCAAAGATATTTCTGACTTGGAACTAGATTCTAGAGGGATTATTGCTCGGTAAAAAATGAATGCAGATGTCATTTATTTGCAAATTTATGAAAAACAGAGGGAAAGATTTGATCTATTTGAGTTGGATTAGCTACATCTGAAATTCCTCTAAAATTTATTCAAAATTACTTCAAACTTTTATTTCAGTTGTTGCAGTTTTTCCTTTTTACCGTTTGAAATTCGGAAAAAATAAACTCATAAAGATAATGGATATAATAAGGGTTATCCAATCATTTAATTATTTTTTCTTTTCTTTTTTTCAAAAGGATTAGGCTTTTTATTTTAACATCACTCTATTTGATCCTACAATGGAAAAAAACAATTTTTTAATATTATGGGATATTTTACTTCCCAACGAGCATTATTCCATGATATTTTTTATTGAATAGATTAAATACTTTTTGAATCTTTATTATAATATATACTCTTGAACCACAAACATTTTAAAGAAAAAGATATTTCGCTATTTTTTGCCAAAAATGATTTAACCTAAGAAGCTGCAAATACTGCTATTGTAGATTATTTCAATTGCTGTCCGGAGGAGATCCATCAATCAACAGGCGGCGTTTTCTCCAGGTGATCACTCAGTTGCCTCAAATGATGAAATTCAGAACTAAATAACTAACTAAATAAATAGGTTTTTGATTATAATAGAATGATTTTTTTTTTGTTTTAAATGTTAGTGTTTCAAAAATATTCAGCAAAATATGACAAATAAAATCAGGAAATAGAATATTACTTTACTGTAATAATTTTATTGACTCTGACAACATAAAATATAAATGTTTAGTAATGTTGTGCTGAATAAAATATAAATGTTAACTAATGTTGTGTTGAAGAGTTCTGAAAGAAATTATGTCTTTCTTTAAAACCCTTCATTCATTTGCAAACTCAAATAAATCTTGAATCAAAATCTAATCACGAATCATAAATGTAGTTTCCAGATATTATTGTCACAAATTCCTAGCCATGACCATTGGGATGAAACATGAGGTATCTTTGCCTCTAAGAGTTAGAAAGTAAACTATCAGAAAGTCTCCTTCCGAAAGTATATTTAGAACTTAAACTAATGAATTCTTTGGACAGGAGATAAAGTCACAGCTTCTAGGTCCTGAGATGCGTGGAGAGCCCATGCAAATCAAAAGCTAAAATGCACTTTAAGGTTAAATTT
This sequence comes from Argiope bruennichi, assembly GCF_947563725.1. Lineage (NCBI taxonomy): Eukaryota > Metazoa > Arthropoda > Arachnida > Araneae > Araneidae > Argiope > Argiope bruennichi. The sequence continues at coordinate 122,166,267 of NC_079154.1, read as the reverse complement.
AAGTGGGTGGAAAATTATTTTAATAGCACAGATGAGTTGGAATCATTACAGCTTATAAATGTTAATGTTAATGTGATTGTCGTCTACTATTAATAATATTACAATATTATTAATTATATTTAATTAATAATATTATAATATTTTATTAATTTATAATTATTAATTTTATTTAATATTAGTAATATTTAAATTACAAATAATTACCGAGTATAATTAATAACATAAGCAGTTGATTAATCACATGTAGCTATAATTACAAATGTAGTCGATTATACACATGTTGCTATAATTAAAAAACATTTTAATGGATTTTGTACTTTTAATTTCTCGGTTTATGAAGTATACAAGGAAAAAATTCTTGCTACAGTCCGAAAATTCGAACTGAATCTTCTCTTTCAGACCAATCTGAGTCTGAAAAATATATTTTTGGAATTTCCTTTGCCTGCCTGTGAATGCGATAGTTCAAAAACTGTCATCCTTCTAACTTTGTACTAGTCTTTTAAATTTGATATAAGGTCTTTACACCAAATTTGTGGATTTCTATCAAATTTTGAATGAAATCCATTCAGAGGAAGTATGCCTACCAGGTTGTTTGAATTTAAGCTAACATGATAGCTTCGAAATAAAGAGAGCTAAATGGATGAAATCTGTTAAGGTGTTCCACCAAGAAGTTGACCGTCTGTAGGTGTTTGCTTTAACAAGGATGTAATGAAATGACAATTTGAAAACGAAATGACTTAAATGTATGAAATCTAGTATTAAATTTAGTAACTGAAATTTTAATAATGTGATAAATTTTGGTTTAAATTAATTGTAAAACAAAATGTCCAAAATGAAAATTCAGTTTTCTGACATTTGTGTTTTAACTGAATTTTCATCGACTAATCTTCAAAGACCGAACGCTAATAAGTTATTTTCTAACTATCGTTCACCAATAGCATCAATTTAATAATGTACATTGCGAGAATATTGGGGGGGGGATCACTCCCGGTCGATACTCAAAATAAACGTCGTAAAAGACCGACTTTTTTGGTGAAGTCTTTTTGTCCGAAATTTCTTAAATGCTGTCTTAAACCTTAGAAAAATTATTCGATTGTACGAAATAAATTCAAAACTTTTATCTCCATAATAATTTCAACTGTTATTATTAGCATACAGACAAACAGCAGAAGAACGAAAGTGAAGTTTCTTGCTTCAACACTTAGAAATATTATGAAGTTAGTGTCATTAAAGGCATTTTAATGTTCATGGAACACTTATATTTGTATTTTGACCACTTTTGTTATGAAAAAACAAAAGCTTAAAGTATATTCAATTAAGAATTTATGTTTGTATATATATATCAAGGTAAAAAAGTTTCAACACAGAAATCTTTTAAATTCTTCAACTATAAAACTTTAAAGAAATATAGCGGATTTGATTAACAAATGGCTCAAGAATATTTGCAACTGATAAAATGAAAAAAAAGGGTTAAGCGTACAAAAATTACAAAATATTCACCCAATCTTGATTTAACTGATACTTTTCTTTATATATGCCAATCCAGAATTATTAACTCTGAATTATTTACAATTTGGTCAGGCATTGTTTTATTTTAAATCTCCATACTAGTGTGATATTACAATATGTTCAAGTAAAAGCAAAATGTTGTAGAATACTGAGTCTATTTAACTACACTTATAAGTACATTGCGAGAATTGTGTCATAAAAGACATTTTAATGCTCATGGAATATTTATATTTATATTTTGGCCATTCTTGATATGAAAAAGCAATCGTTTCAAGTATATTCTCTTATTAAATTCTGTTTGTATATTTTTTTACCAGGAAACGTAAGTAAAAAAGAGAATTTGAATCCATATATCTTTTAAATTCTTCAGCTATGAAACATTAAATAAAAATAATAGGTTTGGTCAACAAATGACGCAAGAAATGTTGCGATCAATGGAATGAAAAAAAAATCACAAAATATTCAGATACTCTTAATTTGACTAACACTTTTCTAATCCAGAATTATTAACTCTTAATTCTTTACAACGTGATGAGGTATTGTTTTATTTCAAATCTTCATGCTAATGTAAAATTACAATTCTTAAGAGTGAACACAAAATTTTGTAGAATCCTGCGTATATTTGTTTGCTTTCAACTTTTGCATTTTAATACTTCTCAGTTTTCTCAGGAATAAATGAAAAACTTCCACATTTGTTGCAAGGAATATGCATTTTTTCCTGGCATTTCTTTACTACAATGCAAATATTTCAAGGCTTTATTTGTTTAAAATTCTTAAAATGCTTTCTTACTTAAATTTTAGCTTTGGTTTGATTTAGAGTTTTAGAAAAAATTGAAAATCAATCACTTAAAAAAAATATGAACATTTTATATGGTAAAATTATCAGTATTTCCGATTTAGATTACCAAACACGAGCTATTTGTAACATACAGAGATTAGAAACCTACTTTTTTTAAAGGAAAAACCATGCATTAATTAATTTCGTTTTCCATAGTAATATTAAGTTTGAAGAATAAACTCATTTAATAAATATTTGTGACGGACCTTACAAATATTTCTTAATTGGATTAATGGTTTCTTAATTAGATTTTCGAAGACGATTTCAACTGTTCCTGTACGAAGTCAGACAAAAGAACACTTATTTATATATACTGGAGAAACAAATTCCGATATTCAATGTCTCAGGAAATATTTAATTAATTTAACAACAAACTACAATAGCTTTGTAATATTTAAAGAGTAATTTGTTTTAAAAAGGGAATAAATATTTAAATTTTACAATATAAACATAGCTTAGTTATGTTACCAATAAGTACAAATATTGCAGTAATAGAACATCCATAAATGCTCTAGCTGAAGAAAACAACGTAATTTTCCGATTTAAATTAACAACTAAAGCCAAAACTATAACCTATTTGCAAATGCATTAACTGTTTCCAATCATGTACAGTTTATTAGAATGTATTAGTGATTAATTGAAACTTTATAATTGGGGAGAAAGTTCAAATTTTTCTAATTATATGAATAATTTTATGAGACAATTATTTGAATTAAGTTTATTAAATCAAATAACTCATTTTACTAATGACATTGATAATAGTCTTCCGAGATAATATTAATTCTTAAGAATATTAATAATGTATAAAAATTATATTCTTTCATTGCTAATAATTCCTATATAGTTATAAATTATTATAATTTCTTATTTTCGAATTATACGTTCATTTTCATGCAAAATGCGTTCTTTAAACACGGAGTGCTGTGTTAAAATTAATCAATCCAGGCTATAAAATGACTCTTTTATTGAGTAAATCAATGTTTTAAATTTTTATATAAATTAATGTCTAACTAACAAATTATATTCTTGGAGCGTTATAAATTATTTTATTTGCTTGCTAAATCCTCGTTCGATCAACAAATCAAATACAGACTTAGAATTCAAATTCTCTAGCTATTTTTAAAAATAAATTGAATATATCCTAAATGATATTTTCATTCATATATATTTCTTATATTTACTAAGAACAACTGAACCATCAATTTGGTAAAATGCATCAAAAATTTTGTATTCTAATTGAAAAGTTTTCTCCGTTTACTTTTACGCCTTCAGGGCGAATTTATTCATTATAATCTTTCGAATTTAACTTTATTTTTATTATCGTCACATCGAAGCTTCCAAATATAATATTTTCATTTAAAGACTAAAATTCTCCAGTGATAAAATCAAATCTTCATTATTTGTATTGTTCCATCAACGTAGTTTAATGCGAAATATTGAAAAATAAAGATGGTTAAAGATTTGTGTTATAACTTCTGGAATTCCTTTTTTTAAAATAAAACTCAGCAAATATATTATTCTTCATATCATACTTCTACCTGTTGTTCAAATAAGCTAAAAGAAATATTCTACTGAAGATTATCAGAGAAGTAGAATATTCCTTTTAGCTTATTTGAATAACAGGTAGAAGTATGATATGAAGTATAATATACGTCTGAATTAAATTGCAATGATTTTGATAACTGCAGCATTTTAATATCTTCTAAAAATTAAAATCCGCATATGCAAGTTCTTTAGAAATTAATAATCTGCGCTAAATAATTGAAAACCAATACCTTAAAACTTCTGAATGGACAATTTATTAAAAATTCTTAATTATTCATTATTTGGCATTGCTCACAGTCGTTATTATGTAATAAAATAATGGGAAAAAATGATCAAAATTGTTAATATATTTTTTTATTTTGGGAAATTTTGTTTTCCGTGAGCTAAGCAGTATTGAAAAACATATTGTACGGGTGGCTTTGAAAAATTATAACTTTCAGATGGGGAGTCAAAATAATCACTTTCTGTAATGAGTTAATCTTTAATAGAATTAGGTTATGGAACTTCCAAGGTATTTTTAGTATCTTGATAATTACTAATATCTGCAACAGTATCTATGTGTATATTATACACAAATCCGGAATTTGTAGGTATACATTAGATGAATATGGCTCCAAAGAAAAGCAGAAGAGTTACTCAGTGTTTTACATTGAAACGAATCAAACAACTGCCAAATCGATGTTTTATTTAATGGTAAAATTTTAAGGCTAAAGAGTCAAAAACAAACATTATAATGAATATAAAAAAACTAATAAAAAGACTTATTGATAAAATAGTGTATGGATTGAAAGATATTAGGTGGATTTAAAAAAAAATGGAAATTTTAAGACTATTGCAGCTAATAAGCTGAGTGATTCATAATCGGCCATATAATACTCAATACATAACATTCTAGACGGCATTTTGAATCTAACAAAAGTAACATATACCTTTATAATTTATAAGTTACAAATTATTTTTTGTGATATTTACACTCTCTAATAAAATTGACAAATAAAACAAAGAAACACCTGTGTTTTCTTTCCTTTTCTAAAATTTCTAATACCGTTATTAAAACCGGTATCCCGGTAATAAAATCTAAAAAATACCGAATATCGGTATTGAACTTTTGGTTCGATATTGCAATCCCTAATTATAGTCAACTTCTAATAATTTCTGAATCAGGTAACACACCAACCACCGATAATCCACTAAATTGAAAGGAACCTTTTGTTATATGTAATAAATATAAAATATAATATAATGTAAAATAAACTTTCAAGTATCAAACTAAACTAAACTGTTATGGTTGAATTAGCAAGTGAAGAAAAAAATATTAATAAGTTAATCCTTGGGCACCACAAAGTACAGCACAAGGCTTACAGAAATAAGTAGAAACAACTACATACATAGATAAAAACAGATAAAAAATAAAGATAAAAACAACAGGAAAAAAACAAAGCTAAAGAACAAACAAAATTAATTAAAAACTGAAGCAGAAACTTGATTCAAAGTCAAATAAAAGATTCTCTAAATGTCCCCATCTTTCTAAATGGGTATCAACACATCAATTGGGTATAATGATTGTCTTGGTTGGACAACACCAATTAGTTATCTCTTCACATAAGTAAATGCATAGTCTTTACAAATTGTTTATCAAAAAGGTACAATGTATGAATTTAATATCTTCTTCATAGCCCGATTTCGTGTTCATACCACATATAGAAATTTAATTTCATCTCGTTAAAACTTGTTAATCTGTTTTGATCTTACTTGTTTGAAATAAAACTATGTTTAAACATGAAACAAGCAATGAATCCTGTGAGTATGAAAATATGTATTTATGAAATTTTGAGACATGCCATTAGATTCTTGAATTGAATTTTCAAGTTGATTAAAATATTTCAGCTGTAGTGATAAATAAACTGATTACAATGCAATTATTGCTGAATGAAAATAGCAGAGAAAACAACAGAAAATTAATCGGGGTAAAAATAAAAGCTGGTTAAACCTTTTAAGCTCTATAACTTGACCTCATGTACATACACCGTACCGAATTTGTAGCTATTTCCTCCTAATTTCAATGATAAACACGAAATAGAAAGCCAAATCTATCTTTTCTTTCTAAAAGAAATTCGCAGTTTTAATCGATTGGACAATTCTAGAGAAAAAGAACGAAAAAAATATTGAAAGAGGTAGCCAACGAAGCAAGACGAAAATGCAACTATTCAACCATTCAAATTGCGGAAATCTACTTTTTGAAAATAAGATCACCTTGCGTAGCACAGGTGTCGTGCCCAAAAAGGCTGACTGTAATTGGATGAACAAAATAGTGGAAAGAAAATGCATAGAAATAATGTCAAAAATAAATTTCAGAGTTTACTAATTCTATTCAATAGAAAATAAACCTAATTACTGAAAAGAAGACTTTTAGAATAAATTGAAGATTCTTATTTGTAATCAATTTTTTACTGGCATTACTTTATCGTGAATGTTTTTGTCTTATGCTTGAAATGTGCTTGGAGTGTCTTACGCAAGCTTAAACTGATTAATTTTATCTTTCAAATAATATCGTTCGTTTGTTTCAAATTAATGAATAATAATATTGTTACATGTGTAAAAGAAAATCTCCGTGAGGTTTCACTTCAAGGTAAAGATATTGAACAAAGTAATCTTCATTAAGTGTTCTCCTAAATGCATTCTAAAAAAAATCATAAATCTTTTCTTCTTAAATAAATAGAAACAATTTTAGCCTGATTGCTTGATTATATATGCAAATATACACTAAGTGGCCCAATTGTTATGATCATCTGGAACTTATATTCAGATATAACGTAACTTCATGTTGCTGCCGCTAGAGGAAGAACTAACTGGTAGAAAACAAACAAATAAAAGCCAACGCAACTAATGCAGGATTAAAAGAACAAAAAAGGGATTCACGCAAAAGTAATCGAAGCGAGAATAAAAGATGATTATTGTTTCCACTTTTCCATACCTTGGTCACTTATTAAAAACACCAACAATGCTTCCTTCTTGCTTCTGCATTCTGCTAATTTCAATAATAAGTGAAAGAAATAAAATCCAAGCCTATCTCGTCTTTCCAAGAGACATTTATAGCTTTAATCGATTGAACAAATCCTCAAAAAAAGAAAAAAAAAATCGAAACGTGAATAAAGAAGTTTCGAAAAATGTAACCAAACAATAAAGTTAAAAAAAAGGAACTATTCAATCGTCTTCGTAGCATTTTTTTTTTAATAAGATCAATTTTTATAGAACAAGTGTTTAATCCAAAATGGTTGACTTCCTTAGAACAAACAAAATAATCGGAAGGAAAGGCATAGACACAAATTTGACAGAAAAAAAAGCGGTGATTGCAAATTCTATCGAATAGAGAATAAATGTAATTACTATAAAGAAAACTTTTAGAATAAATAGAATATTCTTATTTGAAATTCATCTCTCTTCAGTATAACCTAGTTTTGAGGGTTTTTTATAGTATGACTTTTTCTTGTAGATTCAAAAGTGTCTAAGGCAAGTTTAAATTGATTCGTTATTTCAAACATTATGTTTGGTTTGTTTCGAATTGCAAAGTGATATCTTTGCTACTTAAATAAAATAATCCTTGTGTAGTTTGAATTTAAATTGCGATTTCGTAACAATGAATATTAATCAGGACATAAACTGATTATGTAAAAAATAAACATACTTTTTTTTTGACAGAACTGGTAATACATTGAATCAATGTACTTATTCCCAATGGCTAAGCTTTGTTTTTTTTGGCTGAAAAGCATAAAAAACATGTTCATTATATTGATATTTTAATCCATTGCAAGTTTATAAAGCTAATAAATTTATAACGCAATTTCAACGGAACAACATTTTTTTTTTTTTAAATTCAATTTTATATTTTCTACAACAAAATTATAGAATACTTTTTTATTTCTGTCTATTATTTAAATTATTTTGTAAATTAAAGTTTAGAAGGAATAAAGATACTCGGAAATGTGAAGCAAGTCCTAAATATTTTCTTTAGATATATTCTTCGAATTTTTCACTAAACAAGCGCGATAACCGCATGAACTGTATTTGATTTCTGTGCAAGTTGATAGTAAACAGTCTTAATACTTAATCACTTAATTTTTATTCGGCTTCCATAAAATTGTCCGTAGGTAAAATGTTTCTTCTACATTTGTCTATTCACATTTAAAGTTTCAGGAATCTGGCAATAAAAATTCCACAGATATTTCAAAATTTATAGGCACTTATCACTAATTTAGTAACACTAATTTTAACTAACTCATTTATTATATTCATGCTCCAGTATAATCATTCATTTTATGGAATTTGAGTAATTGAACATTTACGTTATTAAAGAGAAGTAGTGGAATACAGAAAAAGAAAATTCATAGCTTGCAGTTGTGTCTATGATTTTAAGCTTCCGAAAAAAAAAAATGAATATTTTAATAACGTTGAATGTTTTCATGATTTATATATTATATTATGATAATGCAGGAAAATGCTAGTTTCGATTTTCCTTGCATTATTCTAATCAAAGGGTGTTTACTGAATGGTTTTGTTATTATAAAATACAGGATGCTTCCTCCGGAAGGACGAGGCTTTATATAGAAATTTGCATTTCGACTTATTTTCTTTTCAACTTTCTTTCGTATACGAACAGTATGTTAAAAATTTATTATTCCAAAATCAAAAATGCAGAGCATATTTCAGTAAAATTACTGACACTCATGGCTCATTACTGGTTTTCAGGGATTCCAAGAAGAGTTATAACCAGATCATGATTAGAGCTTAAAGTTTTGCAATAGGTGTTATTTCAAATGGCATTAAATCTTTATTTTGTAAGAAAAAAAAATAATTTCAGCGTATTAACATTCCTCAACCGAGAAGAAAGCATTAATTACCAAGGCGATGATTTTAAAATGAAAAAAAAAAATCCATTCTTCATACAAGAGGATCATCCATTTCAACTTTTTTATAAATGTTCTGTGTGCTATTTTTAGGAAACCTGTTTGGTTCCATTTTGTATAAAAATATGATAAAAAGAGAGCGATATATTCAATATAAATATATTCAGTTTTATAACTTTTATTATTGTCTTTTACTGAAAATAAAAGAGTTTCTTACACGTTACATTCTATATTTAATGAAACTATTCATTTAAATGTATATGTCTAATTGTAATAATCAAGAAAATAAATGTCTATGCTCCCACTTTCTCTCTTTGTACACACACACACACACACACACACACATATATATATATATATATATATATATATATATATATATATACTTATAATAAAGCTCAATGTGTGTGTGTGTGTGTGTGTGTGTGTGTGTTGGCGCTCTACAGGCCAGGTCATTTGACATACAGCTACCAAATTTGGTACATGTATACCTTAGAGGTCCGGAATGTGCACCTGGGGTCCCTTTTTTTGAAATTTTAATTAGAATTTTAATTATTAATTAAAAACTAACTTTCCCGCCAAAAAAATCTTTCATTTTCCCCACCGCCAACTTTTCCGCCAAAATAATCTTCCATTTTCCCCAACGCCAAATGATTTAGGTTTTAGTTCTTTTTTTCTCCTAGCAGTAATGAGGCTAGGGTTAAGATTTTTCGGCGGATTATTTCAAACGATTCTGTTTATTTTCTTAACGTTTTATGCATTTAAAATTAAACATTGTTAATTAATCCATGTTTCAGATTCATTCTGAAGTACTTTTGAATTAAAATAACACAGAATAAAGGAAATTAAAAATGTATAATCTGCATAGCGTTACCCCAACTGGCGTAGAAAAATTCACGCATTTGCGTTACCGTAAAAGGCGAAGAAAATTCACGCATGCGCACTGTGTTCTGATTGTTGGCATGGCAACCATTATCAACGGACGATTTAAATTATCTTTAGGTTAGTTTTATGCTTTTGTAAGTAAATTGTATTTATGTTAGTAATATATTTTTTGTATATGCTTATCGTTTTAAGTACATCGTTTTTTAAGTAGTTTTTTTTAACCTGTTTCCAATGATTTAAATAATTTTTATGTTAGTTGCATGCTTTTGTAATTAAATTGTATTTATGTTAATTATATATTTTTTGATATATGCTTATAGTTTTAAGTACATCGTTTTTTAAGTAGTTTTTTTTAACCTGTTTTCAATGATTTAAATTATTTTTAGGTTAGTTGCATGCTTTTGTAATTAAATTGTATTTATGTTAATTATATATTATTTGATATATGCTTATAGTTTTAAGTACATCGTTTTTTAAGTAGTTTTTTTAAATCTGTTTTCGACCGATTATTTTAAACGATTCATTTTATTTTCTTAGTGTTTGATGCATTTAAAATGAAACATTGTTAATGAATCGATCCATTCATGATGAATCTGAGAAAATTTTGTTGACAAATTCTTGAGATATTATACAAATTAAGAAAGATATTCTTTAGTGCCCATAAAGTTTAAACGCTGAGTGACTCTATTATCAGTAATCATATTATTAAAAAAAATGCTTTGTTTCAGTAAAAAATATTATTATATTAATTGCAGAGTAATCCTTTACACTTTAATTTAAAACATAAATTATACGGGTGTTAACAGAAAATGAGAGAGATACATATTACGTTATGACTGAAGGCCTTTATAATATTATGAGTGAATTATATGACTATTAAAATTTGAAGTTTTAAAATATTTTGCTGAAGAATCTATTAAAGTAGGAATTGCATAAAATATTTAATTATTAAAATTTTAACGAACATTAAGATTGGCGAACCGGCTGGTCGCCAAAGGCGGCTAGTATATATATATAAGAAAATAACCTGATAATTCACCTGAAACCGAAACCGACTGAAAGTGTTCCAGGAGGAATGATAAAATATTCAAATATCTAGTGATCATTTATTAATTAGAATAATAATATAGAACACCATGAGCGAAAGGGTACTAAGCTGATTCCACAGCTACAGTTATTAATCCCGTAAAAAAAATTGAAGAATTAAAAAAGATTATAATTATATATATAAAAAAACATTTAATTTGTTTCACGAAAAAGCGGCAGTCTTTATGAATATTTCGTCAAATGGAAAATTAATTTTTGAGTGTAGTATCTTTTTCTGGTGTGAAAACTAACGAAAATTTATTTCATGGACTTGGATACAAAATAATTTAGGAACGATTCACTGAATGAGAAAAAAGGATGAGACCGATTTACGTAATAGCGACAGTAAACTTCTATTAACGTCTTTATTTTCTTTGTCTTTTTTTAGGGGGATGGATTACAAAAAACGATTTGCTAAGTTACTTTCGCATGCCATTAAGTTATTAAATTACTTTTTTAGCGAAGTCAGACTACATTAATTTGCAGCACGGACGTTTAAGGTTAAAAATCACTTTGACACAAAACATTTTTGAAATGCATGCCTATAATGCAAAAACGCGTACAGGATTTCCCTCAGGCTACTAAATGGTGCGAGGAAATCCAACGACATGTAGAAAAGAAAAAAAAATAGGGGGGTCACCAGACAAGAATGAGAACGTACACCGAAAATGTTTACGCTTAATTTGACTAATACTTTTTATACTGCGAAATTGTGAATTGCGCATTCTCTTCCCCTTGATGAGTCATTTTTCTATTTTAAATTTGCATGCCACGACGATTTAGCGATCCATTGAAAGGAAATGTAAATTCTGTAGAATGCCGCATCAATTTGTTTCCCTTAAACTTCAGTATTTTAACTTTTTTCTTCTTACCGAACTTCGAAATAGGGGGAAAAACACTTTTATTATTGCACCCAATGTATTTGTTTCTGATTTTGGTTGTAGTTTCTTATTGCATTTCGGGGGAGCTTTGTAATTTTTTTTAAAGTAATGATGCTTTTTGTTTCCTGTTAGTTTTAAATTAAATTATTTAAAATTGGTTTGAATCGAAGCAGATCAGATAAAACAAATACTTACATTGTAACAGTTACAATGTTAAATAATATCTTCATCAAAGAATTTACTTTAGGTAAATGGTTACATTGCCAATGAAGGCAGAAATTGGTTAACTTGTGGAATGATCGGTATGAATGAAATGAAAATAAGCAAGAATAGTTATTTCTAACTGTCCGTCTTTAAACAATCCTCCGACGAATTACATTACATGAAATGGCCAATCAGTTTAGAAACATAATTTTAACTTGATGTGACACATTCATACAGTATGTGTTTAAATATATTAATTTTAAATCCCTGTATATCTATTTCAATAAAAAAAAAATTTATTTTGCATAGATGTCGATAAAATGGTTTACTGATTTGAGCACCTCAAATGTTTTTAGATTCGCATGTCTTGTTTTTCAACCATTACGATATTAAATATATAAAAAATAATGTTTTTTTGTGAAAAGTCGATAGAACCTTAAATGTTCTATGTATAATTAAATATTCTAATTGCAGTAATAATTAATTTTTTAATAGAAAAGTTTTTTTGAAAGATAACTATAGACATTTCTACTCTGGAGCTTTTTTTTTCTAGTTAGAGAGTTTCCCCATATATGATATTGCTTAATTGCTAGCTTTAAATTTGAATGCTAATATTTAATAATTTTTGCGATTAATTGTCCAATGTGTAAAAAATTGATGTAATAGGTTCATAACTTTTTTACTTCACATTTCTTTTATAAAGACAAAAAATAAATGAAAGATAATTTTAAAATTTTCCTTTTCTCTTTATGATTATGATTATATTGCCAAAATTATATTCGATTGTATTATAAATAAACTTATAGTATTCTAGTGAGTAATTATTTTTTTATAATTACTGAAAATGTTAAATTTACGACAGATTTATTTTTTTAAGCAACGATATATAAATATTTGTAGAGGTTAAATTATTAAAAAGTACTATCAGAGACATGTTGGATAATTATATATTATGCAATAACACTAATTACACAATATTAGATTCTCTAAGGTAAATGTAAGATAAATATGGATAAATTTATCTGATAATAAAGTAATAAACTGCTTTATCCTAGGCGATCTAATGTGTCTTTATTTCCAGAATAATATTCAATGTGTTTTCAATATATTTGTAACATACTTATGTGTTACAAAGGGATTTTTTTTTCGATATATGTGTGAAATATCGTTTATATGATTAAATTCACTAAATTTCGTTTTGTATATATATAATTTATTCGATGAACATTGCATCCACAAAAGCGCATGCACAGTGCACTTTGAAATCAAACTATTTGGCAATTGGCTGTTTTTAAAAGAAGTGCAAATAAACCGAAAAATTCATTGGTGTATTATCACCAGTTTCGTTTGCAATTTCAGAAGTCATAAATAGAGAGTATGAAATTCTTAAAACCAGAAAGTGAATAATTTTAAAAATTTTATTATTTTCATATTGCATTTTATACCCAACGAATAACTTTATAAAATACAATGTATATTTAATTAAAAATATTTTTAAATCATAAATCTTTGATTCAATTTGACTTCTTTAAAGGCGTAGTTGATTGTTTATTTAGTCACTTCATTAAAAACTTGTTTCAAAAAATTTATGAGTTAATATATTTTCAGAAAATGAATAAAATATGTGTAGGCTGTTATTGCTGAATCAAATTACCTGGAAAAAACTCTGTATTACTCATTTATCAATTTACATTGATAAACAATTAAAAATTACTTTTGTTATAATTATAATCTAGACGAATGAAGAAAAAAATATTTATTGCAAACAAAACATATTTAATGTATTTTAATTGTTAATATTGTAACAATAGATACTTCTTTTCCTTAGAAATAAAAGCTTATGGAAATATTATCTTAAAATATAATTATTCATCTAGTAATTCTTATTATATTCATCTTTGTTAATTCATAAAATATAAGACATTTGCCTAGACATTTGCATACATATAAATATTCCAAATGTACAAGACGTAAATTCCATATCATATTTTATGTATATGAATTTTACTACAATTTCAAACAATTGTAATTAATAATTATTTTCCGAATCAAATTGCTCTGATATTTGTCTGCCACTTTTTGTTATATAATATTAGATTTCAAAGTTTAATTATTTTCTTTTTCTATTAAGATATTCGTGAACTTAGAAACTTATTTCTCAACTAATAATAATGTAATAGCAGCTATATAGATGTTTTCTTTAAAGTGGTATATTAAATTTCATTTTAGATCTTCAATATTTGAGAATTATGCTGATTGAATACACATTCTGAAAAATATTTTAGACAACTATGTTCCGTGAATATCATTTCTAAAAGTAAGACAATGGCAAATAATTATTATTCACGGATTTTACAATTAAAGAATGAAAATAATTCTTTTAACTGATTGAAAAAATAAGTTCATCATTGTCTACAAGGTCTTGATGATATTTTCATGTATTCTAAATAATAAATATTTTTTGAGAATTTTTTAGATTAAATATAATGTCTAATATTAAAACGCAAGAAACAATGGAGCCATTAGTAGTTAATAGTATTTCATTTGAAATTACTTTAGATGAAAAACTATTTAAATATTTTTAAAGAAATTATTTACAATGACATAATTTATCTCAGCTTCAAAATATAAAGAATCTTTCATTAATCCCAAAAATCATGAATAATCATTTTAGATAAAAAAAAAATATTAACTCTTTGAAAATCAACAAAAACAAAATAATTGTTAACCCTTAACTGGGGAGGTGAAATTTTAGGACTTAACTGGAGAAGTGCGGTCTACGAGACCATATTTAATTTACACTCAAATTAAATTTTCTAATAAATGTATTAATATGAAAAACTGCCAAAATATTTTGCATATATTTTTCTTGATATATAGATATGTTTTAAAAAAATTTCGAAATATATTATCATTGAAAAATGTAAATGCGTTGGAACATACATTTTCTTCTCAAATTACATGTCAAAATAAATAATATTCTTGAAAAAATATTACTTTTTACTTTTTTAAATCATATTTATTTTTACAGTACATGAAGGTATATAGAAGTCAATATAATATAAAATTCCAAAATTATATATATAAAAAAATTGACAATGGGTAAAATTGACCCCCTTTTTTATCGAATTGTGTGACTTTCATAGCAGGATTTATAGGGCATTTTAAACATACAGGTTAAGAACTAGTATAAAAATCAACCTATAAATTCTGTATATATATCTCTTGGTATATCAATACATTTTATAAATTTTTCAAAATACATTATCATTAGAAAAATTAATTATGTTTGAACATACATATCAGGATTAGCTGAATGCGAACTTTCATCGAAAGTCTGGTCTGTACAATTATCCTTATCACTAAAATCACTTTCTGCTTCATTTAAAGGTGTCTGGAGCACTGCTTCATAATAGGATCAGTAAATTGGATGATATTTCGGGGTCCAAGTTTTAGCGATATCTGCTAAGCCTTGTTTATCACTGCGACACTAACAGGGAGGTGCGGTCTTAGAGACCGCGCTCAAAGAAATAACTGAATTATTTTTAAAAGCATCCGCTGAAATCGGTTGAAAAATTGCACGTGTATTGAAGGTCACAAAACAGGAAGCTATAGTGTCAATCCATTCAATTGAAGCTAAAAATAGAATAGGGACAACCGAAAATCCATCGGTAGCGGTCTCACAGCCCGCACGTCCCCAGTTAAGGGTTAACAATCCCACTAAGTATTAATATCCATTAAAATGGCATCTTCAAACAAAAAAAATATTTAAATCAGATCTATGAGATTAAATTGATTTACTTTATATCAATGAATTTTGCATAAATCACTCTTCATTTATCAAGTTACATTATTGCAGCGGTATTTATGATTATATTCTTGATGCGTGCTCGTTATTCTGTTACCTCAAATATGTCTTGAAACGAGTTTAGTTAAAAAAGAATTTCGTCGTTGCCTAGGCAACTTTTCAAAACGTCAAAATTCCTGATATAATTTATTTTTGGATATTTCCTTAAACAATTCAACCATAAATTTCATAAAGTTTTATCTCAAAAGTATGCATTTTAATTAGAAAGTTTTCAGAGTTTAGTTTCTGGCCTTCCACGCAGAGTTACTCATTATAAACTTTCTAACTTTGACTTAATCTATCTTACAGTCACATCGTAACTCGGAATCCAATGTCCCCCTTCGGAAACTGAAGTTCTTCAGTGATGAAATCAAATATCGTTATTTATTTTATCCCCCCTTCGATGGAATATTTAAAGCGGAATATGACCTAAAGAAGATGATTAAAATTTGAAAATGCCTTCTGAACGTTAGGTTCTGATAGAATTAAATTGATTAAATACAGTTTGTCAGAAGGTTTGTTTGAACTCTGAAGGCTTTTCAGAGACACAAGTGTAGTATTGTTTGAATGGTAGAACAGGCAATATTTTAAATTAACCAGGTTATGATTGGTATTAGAATCGAATGTATAGATTGAAACAAGAAAGTATTGAATAAAATTGCACAATTCATTAAAACGAATGTACTTTTCATTGGTATTTCATCATATTATTTGCGTGTATATATATGTAATGATATTTTAAACTCTTAATTTAATCCAAATTTATTTCCAAAACTTAATCTTAATTTATAGCCCATCGTAACTTTATTCTAAAATACTCTCTTATTTCTTGATCCAATTCCACTTTCTGTCTAATTAATCCATTTGTAAAAATTATGCGTCATCGGTACTATGTATGAAATGAAAGCGATATCTTCTGTACCCTTCAAAAGGTGTCAAAGGTCACACGTGTATTGAATTGGCGCCTAGCCAGAAATCCTATGTTATATAAGACTAGTAATCATTTGTTCGTCCCTTTTTGCCTTCTGTTTTTGTGCTGCGCTGTGCCTTTTTGTAAATAATCATGTTTGCCTCTCGAGAGACAATAAAACGGAATTAAAAATACCAAGTCTCTTTACTGCTTCGAACCTGCATTCCACTCAAACCAAATATATATATATATATATATATATATATATATATATATAAGAAAACATTTTCAATGTCTAGCATCACAATATTTCCAATCAAACTATAGTTTCTTATTTCAGGGATAATGCATAGCATAAATATTATTAACTAAATATTTTCAAATATGGAAATTTGTTTGTTTGTTTTTTTCACTCAATAAATAACTGTTCATACACGATTTTTTAGAATTATACCTTTTTTTCTAGATTTAATTAATACAATTTCTCCTAAAAAATTATCAAATGAAATTTGATATTAATGAATACAAATGAATGAAATAAAATGAATTAACAAATGAATCAATACAAATGAATGAATTTCTGGATTATTAAATATTTTATTCGGAAGTAGCAGATTTCACGTCTAAAAAGATTGAATATGAATACTTCTTTCAAATTCCATGATATCAATATTTCTTTCGAATTTAACCATTATGCTATATATTTCTAAAATCTCCCTGTATTGCTTCATTATTCTAAATGCTGAACAACTCGCAACAAAATTCATGATTCAAGTTACTGAAATAAGCTTTGAAATCATTTAATAAGTCTGCAAGAGGATTAGATCATTTAAATCGCTCTATCTCAATACACTTTTCCAGTGAGTCTGCAATTTCATTCTACCAGAAGACTGAAATATCTGATTTTTAACACCCGACAGTGCACAGTTTATCACTTTCAGCATTTCCTGTACAGTCCTCCGAGACTTGCAGGTAATTACACCATATATCTCCAAGAAGAGTAAATAGTATATGCAAACAAGCCTGACGCACCTAGCTTCTTCATGATCACTTGCAGCTTCGACGGCCTCGGAAGATATTCGAAAGGAAAAAAGCGAAAACATGATCTTACAAAATATTTTAACTCCTCTTTCTAAGATTCCTAATAAAAGTACTTTTGATTTGATGATTTATTGGGAAGCTTTTAGGATGGAAAATATCCATGATTCAACGAATTTATAGATGATAATTCTAAAATAGCAAGTCTTAACTCGTATAAATCAGATCGATAGATTTTATTTTGTAATTTGTCCAATTTTTTTTCAATATAATGTGTGGTAAGTGTTCCTTAAATTTGATGTAATATTCTTAATTCTTGCATTAATTTGTTATAATTTGCAGTTTATCGAATTATGGAAATGTATGTGGAAATTTATCTTAGTTTCCTACTCAAAACGTGATGGATGTTTCAGAAAACTGACATTAAAATAATGTAGTAAAAATAGACACATTTATATTTCATTTTATACTAAATCATTTTTCATTGGTTTGTGGCGGATTGTTAGGAGCGAGGATATAACCTGGGGCCTTGTGGTTCGCAGCCCAGTAACATGACCACAATACAAAAGCAATTGATAGTGCAGCGTAGCTGTTAACTGGCTTATAAGCTTTCGCCACAGACTCTCCCTCCAGTGAGTCGGAGGTAAGACGAACGATAAGGCTGTTGAGTCTAATGCGCCTGTACCCATCTGAGTAGCGCCAGGAGTTATAGCGAGCAAGCGTGTATGCGTATGAGTGGTTGATGTTGCTGCGTCAAGTGAGTCTGACTACTTTGGTTTGCTATAGGTAGATGGCGCCACAACAGCTGAACGAAGGTTGAAGGTTCATCGTCCGAGGTCACCAATGTTGCGAATTAATATGAGTGAGGATAGAACCTGGGACCTTGTGGTTCACAGCCCAGTAACATGGCCACAATACAAAAGCAATTGCTCGGGTAGCGTAGCTGTTAACTGGCTTATAAGCTTTCACCACAGGTGTATTTGATTAATATTTAAAATAGTAATGTGGAAAATGTATTATTAATTTAAGAGTCCAATGATCATGTTAATAAAGAATATAACCATAATAATATTTGGAAATTCATAAAATTAAACTAATTTTATTATCGGTTTATTAGGTAAATATCTTTAGGCTATTAAATTAAGAACATAAATAAGAGGTATATATTAGAAGAATTCCAAAGTATCTATAACAATCTCGTTAAAATTCAAACAAACTTTAAGCTGAGAACGAAATTTCAATAATTCAATATGGCAATTCTTAAATAGCAATATTATGTTAAATACACTTTCACCGGAATAGAATCAATTTTAATTGTCTTTCTGTATATCATGTCAATTTAGTTAAATTTACAATTATTGCTCTTAAAACAGAAGTCCTCAGATGACATCTCTGTTTTCCAATAAACGGAAATTAATAAATCCTGCCTATTCACAAATGTAAATTCTATTTAAAGCATTATCTGAATGCTTTAATTGTTTGTCTAGTTAACTCATAAGCAGGGGAATATCGAACACTAAACCTCTCACATTAAGTGAAATGATAATCGATCATTTTTGCCCATTTCTGGGACAAAATTTTCCCTTAACGAGCATCTCGAGGCCTAACTATCTTATCTCGAAAACTTCCAGAAAACAGCACTTAAACACTCATGACTTTCAAATCATCGCGAGATTCGATTTTCCAATCACAGCCCGGGCCTTCGGTTTCCGTAATTAACTGAACGTCTCTTAAGGATAATGTCTTCGGAATTTTAAACCTATCACTTTTAATGAACAGTTCTAAATATGGTATGCACACAATCATTTAAGAAGCCGTTTCAGTTTTTAGATTTTTTTCCCTCCAATCCTGATAGCACAGCGATTTACCCAATATTGTATACAATATTATCCGATATTATATTTTTCAATATTTATCAATATTATGCAATTTTGCGAATATTCTTTAATATAAAATAATATTTTACAATATTTGTGTGCTACAAAGATTTCATCTAAATAAATGATATCTTAGATATTAATCGTAGATAGTTGTTTTCTGGAAAATATGTGTCGTTTTATAACTAAATATTTTATGCGAGTCGGTATTTTTGGACGGAGATATTACGATGACTTATAAATATTAAAATTTGTTTTATCGATCTAAATTTCGATTTTTAATAAAAAATACTGTCACACCTGCTGTAAAAATATATCAATGACATCATAAAGAATATACTTCATGAATAATGCTCGAGTCATTCAGATATTAGGTGACATTTATTACAAAAATGATTTTTTTCACAAAATTGCAAAACAGGTTAAAAATTAAATTCAAATTGTATATAATTACAGATGCTCAAAAGATTTTAATCGAAGTAGAATTTCTTAATTTATTTTTTCTTTGAAAACATTTTTGGAAATCTTAATACCTATTTTCACATAAAGTATCATATGTTCTGTTTTCAACGTCATATACCATCCGCAAATCAATTCCATTTGAAGTTATTTCTCATATTATTATGAAGACTGAATAATTAAGAATAAAGTTGCATTCGATATCGAAAAATTATGACATGCAATGTAATTCCAATGCGAGAAATATTAAAATCGATATGAAATAAAAATGGGGTATAATTTAAAATTTATTTATTGATATAGGTCCCTTCTCAAACTGTTTTACTCTTGCTTTATTCATATTGTGTTGAATAAAGAAATCTGAATATTTTAATTATGTTTTTTCCTTATTTATTCTTATATTTTAAGGATTCAATGTACAACAAAAATTAGCTAATGTCATCTTTAATAACTTCTTTCAATATTTAGAAAAAATTATCAAAAATAGGTTAAAAGTATGATCGTAACTGTATATATATGAGTTTAACTTAAATAATAAGTAATATAGTATTTACCATTAAAATTTTTTAAACTCAAATGCATCATTAACACTATTTAATATTGGATAGAATGGTTGTAATGACGCAAAATAGAGCTTCTCAATGCAATTCATTATTGGAAAAATGTTTTCCGTGTTTTTTATTTTATTTTAAATGGTAGTAACCTTTTAAAAACAATATATGTTTGATTGCTTACTCATTCCCTGTAACCAATCAAAAATCACGGCAAGTGCAAAATTGTTCCTAAAGTATATTTATCAAATGTTATAGCAACCATATTTCTTATTTATTATCCAGTCAGAAATGCTATTTTTCTTTAATATAAAACATCATAATAATATTTACTTGAATCAAGCTTGATTTTGAATTTTAGAAATAATTAAAAAGAAATTTGAAGTACTTTTAAGCTATCAAATTAATTTAAAATCATCTTTTATATTTACACTTTTACATTTCCCTATGCTAATTGAAAAACCCAATTTAGTGCAATGGGTACTTTCATTTTTCATAGCTCTAAGTTAATATAAATATATCATATTTCTATAAATCTGTCGTAATGAGTTAATGTAATTGTAAGTCTTATAAGGAAAGTCTTGTATTGTAAATCTGTCCGAATAGGTTCATGCAATTATAAGTCATGTTTTATAAATCTGTTGTAACGAATCCATGTAACTGAAAGTCTTATATCTGTCGTAGTGAGTCTATGCAATTGTAAGTCTTATATTGAAATTCTTGTATTATGAGTCTATCGTAACGAGTCCGTTCAATTTACGGAGCTTGCAATTGTCATTTAAATAATTTGACATCATTTAAGCCTTAACAAAGATAGTTGTACTGTGCACACATATTTGTAGTTTCAAAGACATTATGTTTCCACTTCAATCATCTTCAAATGACGTATGTGTATTCATCATTTTCATATTATGAAGCATTTCAATCTTCCTCATTTGCAGAGAGCTCAACATTTCAGAGCCAGTTACGAAACAAATTCCATTTAACTTCAAAATTAATCTCTAATTAAAAGCATAAAAAAGAAAAAAATAATTCATGACTTGTTCTTTGCGATTCTTTATATACTATTAATTACTACAGATGATGAAGAGTTAAAATTAATCAAATGAGTTCGGCTGAAAAATATTCTTTAAACCACATCATAAATCTTATAGATTTCACAACAATTTGTTTACTGTTTTTAACCTTACGTAGAAATATAATTCTTCTTTTAATATGTTTATCAAAATATGGCGAATTACAACAAGATAAAGTTCATTCCAGTAAAGTAGCTTCAACGAATATACAAAAAATTTTCTTTACTAATTTTATAGAAGATTAAAAATGGTGGCTTCATTCAGAAAGTTTATTTTTTAATAATTTTTATTTTGCATTATAAAATATAACGAACTTTCCTGCGTTTCTAATAACGCATTCAATTGCTCAATATCATGAAATGTATGATTAAAAGTATCGGAATTCTTTGAATATTGACTTCTTTCAAAACACTTAAATTAATTAAATTAACAGACTTTTGCTAATTAAAAAGTTTTTTTAGACGAAGAAGAATGATTGAACTAATTGGTAAAATATGTGATTAAATCACAATTATCTTGTCAAAGACATGTGATGTGCAAGTAAATTTCTTTTATGAGAAGATACGTTACATCTCAGACACTTGAAAAATTAATATAACAAGAGTAAAGAAAACGTTCTTTTAGGAGATAATTTAGAGCTCACAAAAACTGATTTGATTCAATTATGGAATAGTTAGTTTTGAATAACTTTTTAATCATTTAAATTAGTAAGCATGTTGAGATTATGAGTCTAATGGAATTTTCTAAACAATACTTTCTAAGCAAATAAATTTCTTGTTTGGAAATGACAATATTAATAAGTCAAGATTAATTAAAAATAATGAAACTTTTTTGTGCATTATAAACATTTACTTGGAGTACTCACTTTTTTAGAAGATAAAAATGCTTAAAATTTTAATTATTTGTCCGATAAAGGATATTAAAAAGTAAAAATTGTAAATAATTTAAATGACAAAGAATATTTTCTTTCTGTTTCTTAGAAATTAATACCATTTTTTTATATAGAAAAATTTTAAAGCTATCGAAATATGTTTCTAATATGTTTACTAATTATTTTCTCAGTTTGATCTATTTATCTATTCTGAATTCAAGAAAGGAGTTATCAAGTTCTTCGTTTATATTAATATTCTTTTGAACATTATTATTCAAAAGATTGAAAAAATTAAAAATCGAATGATAAAATACAGGAATATTTGGAAAAACGCCAAAAGTATTTTGTGCAAAGCAATGCATTAGTTACACATTTTTTTTGTGTGTATTCTTACAAACTTCTAGGAAAAGTAAAGAAAATTGAAACTCATTTTGCATACCAAGTTTTCACTTTTTTTTTATTCTATCGTTGATACTCTTTTATATTCAAGCCATTCTCTAACTCTTATATAGACGAGTATTTTCCGAAAGAATAATTTTCAAAATACGTGATAAGCATTTGGAAAGAGGTATCAACGTTTTCTGTTTATCTAATAAGATATATATATATATATATATATATATATATATTAAATATATATATATATATATATATATATATATATATATATATATATATATATATTAAATATATATATATATATATATATATATATATATATATATTTTCTTGTTGTACGAGTTCGATTTCATATTTGTACAATTTTAAAATTTTGTCTTCTGACACAACTGAATATAATATATATTGAATATAATATATAAAAAGTACATTCCGCATGCTTTTCTTATGACTTCGATTTCATATTACTACGACTTTAATATGTTATCTTCTGACAAATTGAATATACAGAACCAAAATTGTGAGAATCAGATATTCTTCGGCAAAATATAATTAATAATAATTGTTTTTAAATTTTTTTAAAATAAAAAATATTTTTTCTTCTCTAAAAATGCAATAATATTAAATGTATATATATTAAATATTAAATATATTATGTATATATGTAATATTAAATATTAAATGTATTTTAAAGTGTAACATTTAAACAAACGAATAGAATCGCTACTTTTCCAGAACATTTCAAATGAAGCTTGCTTTTCGCAGGGAATGCCAAGTAGGTAAAAAAAAAAAAAAGAATTTCAACCCAGGGATTTCACAATTTATACAAATCCAACTCCAATCTGATTGCAGGAGATCTTTAAAAAAAGAACTTGTTTCCAATCCCACTCCCGAGGGTGAGATGGCAGGAAAAAGATCTCAACTTCGAGTAATCACTTCAAACGCTACAAAAAGGACAGAAAAAAAACTGGCGAGGAGGAAAAGGGAGAATAATAAACGGAAACAGACAAGTTTCAGTCCCGCAAAAAGTAAAAGATATGCCCTCCGGTTTTCCAGTCACCTCTCGAAGGTTCCATTTGCCAATCCAGTTATTCAAAATCCCGCGGATCTGGCGAGAATTTCTTTCTTCAGATATTCTATTCAATGATCCCGGTGTCCGCAGTTGTAGAATGCTGGAATACAATTGAGACATCTACCAAAGATATTTCTGACTTGGAACTAGATTCTAGAGGGATTATTGTTCCATAATAAATGAATGCAGATGCCATTTATTTGCAAATTTATGAAAAACGGAGAGGTAGATTTGATTTTGGTTCATATTTTATGTTATTTTAACTAAAATAAATAACAGTTTTATGAGATTATTTGAAGCTGTATTAACTATTTCTTAAATTCCTTTAATATTTAATCAAAATTATTTATTCAAGGACAAGAAAGAAAAACGCGTGTTAATTAGAGCCAATGAATAATGTGGAGTCATTTTGACTCCCGTATCTAGTTGCGGACTAATATTATGGAATATTTTTCTTCACAACTTGCAATATTACATGATACTTTTTTCTCTGTATTTTATTTTATGGATTTTATACTTTTTGAATCTTTATTCTTGAGCCACCAACAATTTAAAAAAAATCATCTCTTTTGCCTCCAAAAATAATTGAACTTAAGAAGCTGCAAATATTACTATTTTAGATCATTTGAATATCTGTAAAGAGAAAAATCCACCAATCAACAGATGGCGTTTTCTCTAGTCGATTGTTCTGTTGCATCAAGTAATAAAATTCAGAACTACATAATTCAACGGTTTTTCTTAATTTAAATGAATAAGAATCCTTTTTTTCTTTAAAATGTTATATTTTAAAAACATTTATTAAAAATATTACAAATAGAACGAGGGAATTGAATCAAACTTTAGTAGTTTTATCTGAACTTTATTGACTCTGAGAACATGAAATACAAATCTAGGTTATCTGTAGCATTTCTTCGGTTGTATATCTAACGGTAAAAATTACGGTTGGGCCATGATGTAATATCCGATTAACTAATGCTGTGCTGAAGGGAATCTCAAAGATATTATGTATTTCATTAAACTCCTTAATTCATTTGCAAACCCAACTAAATCTTAAATGCAGATCTTAATCACGAATCTTAAATGTAGTTTCCAGCTATTATTGTCAACAATTCCGAGCCATGACCATTGGGTTGAAATATGAGATACCTTTGCCTCTAACATAGTAAACTATCAGAAAGTGAGTTTCCCTTTCCGAAGCATATTTAGAACTTAAACTAATAAATTCTTTGGACAGGAGATAAAGTTACAGTTACTAGATCTTGAAACGCTTGGATAGCCCACGCAACTTAGAAGTTAAAATATCTTTCAAGGTTGAACTTATAAGGGTGCAAAATAACTTTAATAGCACGGATGAGTTTAAATTATTACTGATTATAAATGTTAAGGTTAAGGTGATTTATCAATTTTTATTATTGATATTCTATTCAAATTATAAATAAGTACCGGTAATTATTAATATCATAGGCAATCGATTAATGCCAAATTGGCCAAAATATACGCAATTTGCTATAATTATAAAACATTTTAATGGATTCTGTACTTTTACTTTCTCGTTTATAAAGTAGACAAGGAAAATGTCTTGCTACTGACCAAAAATTCGAACTCGAGATTTCGACGTATCTCCTCTTTCAGACCAATCTGAGTCTGTAAAATATATTTTTGGAATTTCCTTTATCTGCCTGTGAATGCGATAATTCAAAAACTGTCATCTCTCTAACTTTGGGAGGAAAAACGGGATGACTTAAATGTATGAAATTTGATATTCAATTTTCTGACTACAATTGTAATAATGTGCCATATTTTAATTTCAATCAATTGCAAAACAAAGTGTCCAACAATAAAAATTTAATGTTCTGACACTTGTCTCTTAACCGAATTCCCATCGTCTAATCTTCAAAGTCCATACACCAATAAGTTGTTTGTAACTATTGTTCACCAATAGCATCAAGTTATTAATACATAGGTACACTTATAATATATTGCGAGAATTGTGTCATTAAAGACATTTTAATGCTCATGGAATATTTCTATTTCTATTTTGACCATTCTTGGTCGAAATAGAAATAGTATTCAAGTATATAAGTGGATATACTTGAAAAACTAAACGTTTCAAGTATATCCACTTATTAAATTCTGTTTGTATATTTTTTACCAGGAAACGTAAGTAAAAAAGAGAGTTTGAGTCCAGAAATCTTTTAAATTCTTCGGCTATAAAACATTAAATAAATATAATAGATTTGATCAACAAATGACGCAAGAAAATTTGCAACAAATGGAAAGAAAAAAGAAAGGTTAAGCATACAAAAATTACAAAATATTCACCTACTCTTAATTTGACTAACACTTTTCTAATCCAGAAGTATTAACTATTAATTCTTTACAACTTGGTGAGGCATTGTTTTATTTCAAATCTCCATGCTAATGCGATATTACAATTCTTAAAAGTGAATACAAAATTTTGTAGTACTGCGTAAATTTGTTTTCCTTCAGCTTCTGTATTTTAATACTTCTCAGTTTTCTTAGGAATAAATGAAAAACTTTCACAGATGTTGCAAGGAATGTGCATTTTTCTTTGCATTTCCTTACTACAATGCAAATATTTCAAAGCTTTATTTATTTGAAATTCTTAAAATGTTTGGTTACTTAAATTTCAGCTTTGGTTTGATTTACAGTTCTATAGAATATTTAGAAATCATTTATTTTAAAAAATATTATGAACATTATATATGCTACAATGATTAATTATTTCCGATTTAATTTACCAAATAAGAATAATTTATAATATACAGGGCTAATAAATGTACATTTTTTAAGGAA
Source organism: Argiope bruennichi (assembly GCF_947563725.1). Lineage (NCBI taxonomy): Eukaryota > Metazoa > Arthropoda > Arachnida > Araneae > Araneidae > Argiope > Argiope bruennichi. Next base: position 122,139,498 of record NC_079154.1, on the reverse strand, counting down.
AAAATGCACTTTAATTAATTTCCTTTCCCATAGTAACTTTAAGTTTGAGAAATCAACTCATTTAATAAATATTTGTGACGTACCTTACAAATATTTCTTAATTGGATTATTGGTTTCTTAATTAGATTTTCGAGGATGATTTTAATTGTTCTTGTATCAAACCAGAACATCCATAAAGGTAAAGAAAACAACATAACTTACCGATTTAATTTAACAACTAAAGCCAAAACTATAACTTATTTGCAAATGCATTTATTATTTCCAATTATGTACAGTTTATTAAAATGTAATAGTGATTAACTGAAACATTATAAATGAGGAGAAAGTTAGAAATTAAAATTAAATTTTAGCTAAAAGAGATTTGATTTCAAATTAGTCTAATTATATTTATTGTTTCATGCAGCAATTATTTGGATTAAGTTTATGAAATTAAATAACTCATTCTACTAATGACATTAACTATTGTTAATAATATCCGTATATAATGTTAATTATTAAGAATATTAATAATGTATGAAAATTGTATTCTTTCATTGCTAATAATTCATATATAGTTATAAATTATTATAATTTCTTATTTTCAAATTACACGTTCATTTTCATGCAAGATGCGCTCTTTAAACATGGCGTGCTCTGTAAAAATTAATTAGTTTTAGCTTTAAAAGGACTTATTTATTGAGTGAATCAATGCTTCAAATTTTTATATAAATCAATGTTTAACTACCAAATAATATTCTTTCAATGTTATAAATGATTTTATTTGTTTGCTAAATCTTTATTCGATCAACAGATCAAATAAAGATATTGTATTCAAATTCTCTAGCTAACAATTTTTCAAAATAATTTGAATATATCCTAAGATATATAATAAGTATAATGATATATAATAATATCATTTATAATGAATAATGTATAAATGATATATTTTGATACATAAATATTTCTTATATTTTCTAAGAACAAACTGAACAGTAAGTTTGGAAATATGTATCAAAAATTATGAATTTTAATTGAAAAGATTTACGAATTTATTTTCACGTCTTCAGGGTGCATTTATTCATTATTATCTTTGCGAATTTAATTCAATCTGTCTTATTATCATATTGTAATTTCGAATTCTAATATTTTCATTTAGAAACTAAAATTCTTTAGTGATAAAATGAAAGCTGCTTCATTAATTGTTTGGCTCCATCTACGTAGTTTCATGCGAAATATTGAAAAATAAAGTTTATTAATGATTTGCGTTACCTTCTGGAATTTTTGTTTTTAAAATAATAAACTCAGCAAATGTTGTTGTCTCGTATGGTACTTGTCATAGACAAGCCCTCTGACGGGGTCAGAGATTTTAAGTCGAAAGAGCGTCCCTTTTTTGTAGTAGCGCCCTCTAGTCCCAAGAGTACGTCTTAGCTACTGAAGCGTCACATTCGCTTGCACAACCTCTTTTTACAGGGGGGCACATTCACACAACGCACAGATAGAATAAAAAGTGTTTCATGTGCTATTTCATGCCAATAAATTCCATTTTTCTCTTAAAATTAGAGAAAAATTCTATTTAAAATCAAAATGCTAGAACTCATAATAATAATTTCAAAATGAATGATTTTTAATTCATAGACAATGAGTCCGCCCCCCGGCATCAAAATAATTAAAATCATTTGAGAATATTAAAATAACTCTCTGAACCAATTTTTATTACTATAATGACAAGAAATATTTGTTTATAATTTGAAATAATCGAAATTATTTTCGAAATTTCCATCGTTTAGAGAAATTTTTTCTCTCAAACTGACTTGCATTTATACATTAAATTATTATTACGAATACAAGCTAATTTTTTGAATAATAATGTTCAGAATTATTGTTGCGGTCATGTTTTATTCTACTGAAAAATAAAATTTATAAACATGTGCCTAATTTCAATACAATTAAGCATTTTCTATCATTTTCCAGTTATTAGCTTACGGCCTATTTTACTACTTCAAATATATATATATATATATATATATATATATATATATATATATATATATATATATATATATATATATATATATATATATATATATATATATATATATATATATATATATATATATATATATATTTATTTCTAGGATGTCTTGTTTGTAATATAGGTAAGAAAAATTGTTCTAAATGTATATATTGTGCAATTCTTTGATTATTATATAAGGAGTATGATGAGATATGATTCTGTTATATGAGATTTTAATTTTATTATCTCATTTTTTTAAATAGTACCAAAATATTTTGAAAATTGATTTGGGAAATGACGATTAACATTCTGCATGTACTTGCTACTTATTAAGAACACTTACCATTATTTGAAAATACAAATACAGGAATATTTTAAAGCATATTTTAAAAACTAGATTCGAACACATATGAATTGATTTCATTGTTTCAAATAGCAGATCTGTCTTATTACCTTATAATTGTTTCACATCCCTTATTCAAGTACTGACCAATGCTGAAGAAAAGTGCTCGAGTCCAACAATTAAATATCTGATTTTAAACAAAATCTCTCCTCACGGAACATCAGGGCTCTAAATCATTTCATGGTTTCTAGTGGACCACCATCTTTCATTTTGCCGCGTGACTGAAATATCCGATTTACAACACCTGACAGTTTTCAATTTTATAACTTTCAACATGTCCCGTGGAATCTTCCGCTACATTAAGTGATGTCTGTAGGTAATTACGCCATCCAACCCCTACAAGAATAAACAGCTTGGATATACAGGCCTGACGTATCTGGTCTCAGACACTTAAACAGGTCTGGAGAACTTAGGAAGGTAGTGATATGGGGAGGAGGGATCTTGCATAATACACTCCAATTCACTCAACATGTTCTTTACCGTTTTTGACATTCCTTGTAAATGCGACTTTAATTAGTAGTTTATTAGGAAGCCTTTAGAATGTGTGAGGGCTGTGAATCAAATAATGTATAGAAGAGGGTCTGTTGGAAGCAAAGGAGGAGGGTATATAACAAAATTCCAGATTAATGGGTTCTTTTTTTCTCTTTGTTATTTGGGATATGTATATTTACAATATAAAAAATTTCTGGACACAAACCAATGTATATTAAGAGTTGAGGCAATTTCGTTTTTCCTATTAATAAATCGTTCTCAATAGCTCTCTACAGAGTGAGATATCTATATGAAGAAAAATATTACGATTTCCAAACATTTAAGATGCTTAGTAAATGTGAAAAAAATTGAAATATATTGTTGCAAATGAAGTATTTTAAATTAATTTGTATTGATACATTGCTGTAAGATGTAAGTTTAAAAAAAGTGCTATATAGGGTGCGACAGAAAAATCCGGACAAACAATATTTAATACAACTTTATTAAAAATAAATAAATTAACAGAATATAACAAATAATAATAAGAGTAGACACTTACTGACAAATAAATTTAATTGTTTCCAAACCGATCGCCTTTTGCAGCGATGCAGAGGCGCAAGTGCTCATTGAAATTTTCAGCAATGAGCCGCAAGTCTTCTACCTTTAATCTATCCCATTATTTCAGAAACTATTGCTTTAGAGAGTCCAAAATTTTGTGTGGTGTACAAGACCTAGACTACAAAATGGGCCATACACTATAATCACTCATCAGATAATATCACATCCAGAAAATGAGTCTTGCACCTCTCTTGTGACATTTTGGGCTTGTGAGCTGATATGGAGTCTTGTTGAAAAGTCCACTTTGCATTGCCAAAGTGCGTTTTCGCTCACGGAAATACAACAGCCTCTAGAATGTTCCGCTGGTACACGTTTTCATTTATTGCGCAAATTCCGCCCTTTGCGCAAATTCCGCCCCGGATCATAACCAACTTCAACTCGCTTTTGAATGGCCTTACGGCTATTGAAAGTGTTCACTGCATGTTTTCTTTCACTTCTTGGAAGCCCACCATCATTGCCAGGCATAAGTATACGAACGATTTCCCACTAGCATTTTCCTTGCTCTAAAATAGCAGATATTTTGCTTGACATTGTAAAACAGCTAAAAAAACAATACGTAAATTAAAAAAAATGCACAAAATATCTTATAATTTAAGTGGTAGACAAAAAGAAATGACACGGATTAAAAAGAAATTAGTTAACTTCTATTATATGATGCAATAACTTTGTCCGAGGTTTTCTGTCCCACCCTATATAAAAAGCCATCCTAGAGCTAAATAACTTAAACGGCCTTAAAAGATTACAATTAGAAAATAATATATTTATATGTAAGCATAATTTTTGAAGCAGAGTCATGGCCGAAGACAGAAAAGAGTCTTTCAATTTTTGGCTTTACTTTAGTTTCATCCCGGGAGGCACAAGCTGCATGGACAAGGCACGTCCTTTTCACAGCGTGATAGAAGAACAGATTAGCTTAAAAGAGAGGGAAAATAATTTTGTCAGTGTTTATATACAAAGAAATTTCGATAGAGATTTCTCTACACGCGTCGATTTTAATAAGGAAAAAACAGGGATATTTTAAGAAGAATTTGTTTAGATCAGCAATTCACTCGGACCGTGGGATTCGCTAACTAAAACGTTTTACAAAGGTTCTCTTGAATTTATTAAATAGAAAAAGCGGAATGGGATCGTCAAATAAGAGAATATTTTAGAATGAAGTTGATATGGGCTAAATTAAACTGAAAGTTAGGAAATTAATTAAGTTTAAATTAATTTTTAAAATACCATTACATACACACACACACACACACATATATCATAATCTGTATAAAATATTAACATTAATACTTATTTAACCCATAATTTTGTATTCCTTAATATTTTTCTTTGTCAATTTTAGAACTGAATATGCATTTTTTAAACAATTTAGAAAAAAGTGAAGAAATGCTCCTTTTTTTCCCCACCCAGTAGCCAAAACTCGATTCTCAGTTGGGAGAAAAATAGGAACAATAAAACTGAAACCTTACTGAAATGATTAAAGCAATAAAATATTATCTAACATTTTTCTCAATTTAAACATGAGCCAAAAAAATAGAGAAGCGTTCTATTGAATCTTAGATAATTTTGAGATATCTCTTAAAATGGCATAAATATGGTATCTGCGAATAAAGCCCTTGGCTTAAAAGTCTTCCGATGAAAAAGTCTACTGAACCATAAAAACAAACATCTCTTTCAAAATGTTTTAACTGTATTGCCTGAAATAAACAAAATATGGCTGTGCAGACATAGAATCAATTTAAGCACTTCGAATATTATTTCAGGAAATTTTCACGAAAAAAATAAAATAAGACACCACTTTTAGTTTCAAAAATCACTATTTACAGTTTCGTTTTAATCTGTCTGTGTGTTATTGGAGCTGAAGTATACTTAATTCTGTCTTATATAAATTTAAAATAAAGTGTACCTTAGAATCTATATGATTTATGCTATATTTTTGGATCATAAAATAAAATTCGGATATATTTTAGAGAACGCAACTTTACAACTCAATTACATACTGTAAAATATTGTGCTCTGGTGCATTTATTAAAGATAAGCATCATTGCCATTTAGAATTTTAACTTTATATCCTAATATCAGATTTCAGAGCTTTACTAGATAAAAGAAAATCTATGGTAATATGGTTATATTTAAGGGATTAGACGCGACCGAGGCAAAGTGTTAAGATGATTCTATAACAGAATTCATTACTGCATGTGTTTCATGGTAAATATATTAAGAATCTTAAGCATTTTCCTTTAACTTGATTTGTTTCATAATTGTAAAGATAAAATTTAGTATTTATTTACATTTATTTTCTGTTTTATCAAAGTTTGTATATTTGTATATTTTTAATTATAATTATTTTAAAATTTGAATAAGAATCACAATCACCAGTTAATTGATTAATTTAGTTAAATTTCCTTTCCATCAAAATAGCAACACTGGATTGTGAATTTGAAAAAAAAATATTCTAAGATTCTATAATAACAATATCAAAGTAATTGATCGTAGAAAAATATAATTATTTCACGATTATTGACTACTTCTTTCCATTAATAATGCATGATTACGTTACATTAAGGATGTTTTACATTATTATTACAATATTATTTGAAAAGGAAGTTAACAAAACGTCTGTTGAAAATAAACGGATTATAAATCATATAATCTTTCTCAAGTCCTTTTGTTATACGAATAACAATAATTAACATTAAAGCGTCAAAGTTTTTTAAATCTAATATAGCAAAAGTTGCTATGTTATATTTATAAAATTTATGCTTTCAAAATCGCTTAATCATAATAAATTCTGCTTTGTCTGAGCAGAAAGAATTTTAAAGATGCTTCAATTCATCAAAGTAGTTTGGAAAGACATAAATATCATCGTGAAAATAGAAGTCTCATGCGGATGCACCGTTTCCCAATAAATTGAAATTCAAAGAATTATATGGATTCACAGCTGTAAACGGTATTTAAAGCATTATCCGAATATTTTAATTGTTTATCTACTTAACTTGTAAGCAGAAGAATACCGAACACTAAACCTCTCACATTAAGCGAAACGATAATCGATAATTTTTGTCCATTTCTGGGACGAAATCCTCCCTTAACGAGCATCTCGAGACCTAACTATCTTACCTCCAAAACTTCCAGAAAACAGCACTTAAACGCTCATGACTTTCAAATCATCGCGAGATTCGATTTTCCAATCACAACCCGGGCCTTCGGTTTCTCTAATTAGTCGAACGTCTCTTAAGAGTAACATCTTAAGAGTAACGGAATTCCAAACCCGATCTCTTTTAATGAGCAGCTATAAATAAGATCTGCTGAGAAGTCTCGTTTAGAAACCTTTAATTTTTAATGCTCATTTTGGCATTTTTAAGTTATAATGTCTTAATTTGAAATCATTTCAGTTTATCATGGAAGAGAAAAATTTTCTAGTAATTCGTTAGTATTTTTTTAATCTATTAAATATTTAAATAATTCCAAACAGAAATCAAGCTTCACTGTGAATATAAAAAAGATTATTTCTATTATTATTATTTCTAACTGCAAACATAGTATAATGATTCCAGTTAATTTATCTGGTTAGAAATGTAAGAGATAATATCTATCCAATGAAATTAAAGTTTTCTTAGAGCAGAGGAAAAATCATAGTTCTCCAAAGATTATCATGGTGCTGTAAACATTAGTAACACAATTATTTATTCACCAAATGAAATTCGAACGTAATTCATATCCTCTCAGTAAATCTTTCATTTAAAAGTGGATTACAATATAGACATTAAAGAAGGCACTATTTACAAGCAACACTGGCTACCCGACAATGATGTAGGTAAACAGTTTAAGTCATTAGCTACGGACAAAGAACGAAGTAATTTGGATAAAGAGAAAAATAAAGGAGAAAATATTCAAGCCATTTAATGTTTATAAGATACTTTAGGGTAATTGGGTGGTGGTTTATATAAATCACTTCATATCCAAATTTTTAATTTTTAAGCTACGATAAATAATATTTGGAAATTTAGTACTATCAACAACATATTTATAACGTATAGTAGAAGAATCATTCCACGTTAGTATTTTGATCATTTGTCAATATATCAAAACCAAACAGCAGAAAATTTTCATATTCTTGTTCAAATTATTCAGTTTTATATGGCGATACTGTAACATTGCATACTGTTCTCTTGGTTTATCAATTTTTAATTGAAACCTGGACTTTATGTCAGACGTAATTGCTTTTAACCCGACATAAGTTGCTAGAGAGTTGATTTTTTTTCTTCCTTTCTTCAAAGTAATTTTCTAAGGTATTGCCGTTTCCTTTTTTTATTCCATACTAACTAATAACACATACGTCGAAACTGTTATTTGTCAATAAAGACACAAATATGTTTCAGAGAGGGCGACTTAATCATGGTAAATTAAGGCAAGTCAAAATAAAATTCGATTATTATGTGCATTGACTACTAGTAAATAGGAATTGCAATACCGGTATACCGGGATACCGAATACCGGTATTTTGAGACATTTGTACAATTTTGTAATACCGGTATTCACAAGTTTAAATACCGGTTTTTCGGTATTTACTAGAAATTTTCAAAATCGTCTCCACTATATGTTCAAGTATCGCGAACATAACAAAATAGTATACGTTTTGGTTTTTATGTCTCTCTAAGGGCGAAATTAATTAGATAATTAATGGCTTAATTAATTGCTTAAATCTGAATTAGCAAAACATGGATTATCCCTGAAAGAAAATATTGTATCCATACGACTGATGGAGCAACAATTATGAAAAAAGTTGGAAAGTTGATTGGTGCAAATCAGCAGTTGTGCTATGCACGTGGAATTCAATTAGGAGTAATAGATGTATTATACCAAAAAAATAAAGAACAGGAGAATCCAAATACTGTGGATATAGAAACTTCGGATTCCAGCTTAGAAAAGAGTAAGAGTGAGAGTGATATTGACAATGAAGATAAGGACAATGTAATTGTTGAAGAAGATATTGCTAATGAGGATGAAATATTTACCTATCAAGAATTGCTTCCTATAATTTATAAAGTTCGAAAAATTGTTAAGATATTTAAACGTTCCCCTATAAAAAGGATACATTACTAAAATATATATTAACTGAAAATAAAACCGAATATATGTTAATATTAGATTCTAAAACACGTTGGAACAGTTTACTCCTAATGATGGAACGATTTTTGAAACTGAGAAATCCAATCCAAAAAGCAATAATCGACTTAAACCTGTAAATTAATTTTTCAGATAGTGAATTCGACTTAATATCCAGAACTATATCAACTCTAATTTCAATAAAACTGACTATGGAGGCATTATGTTGGAGAGAATTTAATTTATTAACAGCTAATGCAAGAATAAATTTCATGTTGCAGTCATGAAAGAACAGCACACATCACTATCCGAAGAATTATATATTACATTGAAAAATCGCACAGAAGAAAGTCATACCGAAAAATTAAATGTCTTATGATATTTATATAATTATAATGATTTTAAAAATGAAAATGAAAAAGAAAAAAAGAAAAGAATCAATTCAAATCTGATTACGTTTATAGTAAATTTCCTTAAAATTTTTTACCCACAAACCTATCCACATTCAGAAGATTTCGGTTTAGTTATCGAAGATTATGATGATACTAATGTCGATAGTGAAAGGGAATTGTCTTTTGAACAAAAATTAGAATTAGCGATAAAAAAAAATTCAACAAACCAAAATACAATACAGAAATCAGCTATATCCTAAACCATCTGACGAGAAATCGATTTATTTGAAGATGAGGGATTTAGAGGTAAATACTTGGAAAAAGTATATCGCGCATTGCTAACAGTACCACCAACTAGCGTAGATGCCAAAAGATCGTTTTCGACAGATGATAATTTTTACACAAAATTAATTTCAGGCTTAATAACAGTACCATTGATGCATTATGCGTTTTAAGATCACATTTCAAAAATTTGTAATAGTATCACAGACTGAATAGTGATATTTGTACTTTTTTGTGATTTAAATAAGTAAGATGTTTCTATACTTTTTTGTGATTATATACTGTTATAATTTATAAATTACAAATTATTTTTCGTGATATTTACAGTCTCTAACAAAACTGGCAAATAAAACAAAGAAACACTTATGTTTTCTTTCTTTTTCTAAAATTTCTAATACCGGTATCCCGGTATTAAGATTTAAAAAATACCGAATACCGGTATTGAAATTTTGGTCCGGTATTGCAATCCCTAAATATGATCAATGAGATTTAATAAAATATTAATATTATCTTAATATTTTATAATAAATAGAATATTGACAAATTTATTTATTTTGGTAACTAGAAAAAACAGAGTCGTTTAATTGATCCGTTGCGGGCTTTTCTCATCCTGTTCACCCTCTGCTGTAAATTGGAAATATGTCATTTATTACAAAAGTGGAAGTACAGCCGAAAGTTATAGGGTCTAGTTGAAAGATTCAGTGCCATTCGTGCAATTTATTTTTCATATCTAACATATTCTAATTTCATACATAATAATGTTTAGAGATTGGCATTATATCTGTAATTTATAACATGCTGGATTTAAAATTTTGCAAAACACTTTTCAAGACAGATTGTTAAAGCAACCAGGCATCACAGATAGTTAGCACTTGGACGTTAGATGCTCATTAAGAAAAGAATTTTCAAACCATTAATTCAATTTTTAATTAGAAATTAATCGAAGAGAACTTACAACAATGACATTAAAATTATTCCATGTCATCCAAGTGCCATCTATTCAATTGCTGCTGATTTAAAACCAGAGAATAGAAGATCTAACCTCATCCAAAAGCAGTTATGTTCGCAGGCATAGTACGCTATAAACTCATCTCGCTGACTTGCGCATTGAAAGATATAGAGAAATCAGTAGGAGTAGTCTCCCTGAAACGTTCTTGTATATCACAAGTAAAGTTCTTATTCCCTCCCCTCCATATAAAATCGGGGATGATGAGTAAAGTCTCAATTTATATCTCATTGCCAAGCAATAGTTAAGAAATAGAGATCTTTATCGAAAATTCGGCAGTTTCGCTTAATTTAGCGTGTTGGTGTGTATTTTGAAGATTTTTTATCCTCCAATTGAAACCGAAATTTCACACACAACTATAATTGAAGTCACAAGAATTTTGCTAATATCGCAAGCCATTGCACTTATGAATTATTGCGTTAGCATGCCTGCGTCAAACTGTTAACCATTTGACAGATTTGATTCAAACTTGATGTATCTACATTTTACATCTTTAAGTACCAAATTTTTTCTAATAAATGCTTTGCGTTTTTTGTTACGGAGACTTGAAGTCAAACAATTAGACAGACGGTTTGTTATTATCTGAATGTATTTCATTCTAAATTTGATAGATATACAAATCTGGTTTTAAATCACTATGCCGAATTTCATCCGCTTAGTTCAAAGCATTTTCCAAAGTCTTGTTCACAGATAGAATGCCTAAACGGAACTTAATAATCACCTTTTATTCATTCAAGGTAATATGTATGTACATCACATGACAGATATTTTAAAAGTGCTAGTTTTTAATTTGACATAATATAATGAACATAATTCGCTGACACGAATGCTGCCGAGTTCCTAAGAGTGAATATGGCGTCCAATCATATAATAAATAATACCAAATATATGAAAAATATAGGAATTTATTACATTAAAGGCAAGTTCCTAATTACTTCAAGATACATATTGTACGGAGTAACTGAAAATCCTTTCCTATCTCTCAGCAGAAAATCGAAAAATGGAAATTCATTTTTTTTCTTTAACCTTTATATCCTAGTATACAAGAAATATAAATATATATGGTATCTACGGCGACAAAATAGTAATAGATCTGGACCTCGAGGCGGGAGGGGGGGGGGGAGAGATGGATTTCCTACATGCAACTATTATCTAAATTGGGGCTAGCTAAATCCTTCTGTTTTAAATAATTGGAACCCATCAATGCTGAAAGGGATGTTACCGACTTACTGTCCCCACGGTTCAAAATTACCCTAGCATTGTTCAATAAGGATGTTAATATAACTGAACTATATGAAATCTTCTTGAGTGAATTTCCATATTAACATTTTATATACTTTACCATTGTAAACTATGGATTTGATTTCTCCATATAAATTTCTATAAGCATATTTCGGAACATTTTTATTTTAAAAAAATTATCATAAATAGCATCTAGAAATCTAGCTCAAAGACTTAGAAATGTCTCACAGAATTAGAATGAATAACTATAGAGAAAAAGGAATTTAATCAAGCCTATGAAGCTTAAAATCATTAATATCTCTGCAATTATTTCCTAACTTCTTACACATATAGCTCAACGCAGATACTTTTCTCCCAACACATAAAACAAAATGGCGCATAGTATTGTTCCCGTAACATGAAATTTTATTATGTTTTTAAAGCTTTTGAACTCAGAAAAAAACTATTTATAAATGATCTGATAAATATTCAACCTTTCAAAATTAAGATGTTCCTTTTTGGTTAAAATTAACTCCCCCTTTCTTTTTTCTGCCATTTCCCGCCTAACTCCTATCCATCCCTAATTTTCTTTGTCCATAGTCAGGAAAAAAAAATAAATTCTTATTGTCCCATTTGAAACGTTTTATTGAAATATAATTTTTATATTTTGCTTGCATTTTCATTAAGCTATATTAAATTTACCTCCCATAAAAAGTCATATTTTTATAATACTTACATTAAGTAATTCTACAAAAATTAAAAAATTCTTTTTGATATTAATTTTTTCCTTTCTCCCTCCCCTTACATCCCTAATTTGTATTATTGATAGTCTTACATTTGTTGGCTTGATAATAATTATTGATCATATTTTAGTTGTTAATTTCAACATTCACTTTTGCTATTGTCAACAACAATATAACAGTTTAAATGTTTAACAAAGTTATAGATTCTAAACAATCTCATGGAATAAACAATGGATTCCAGTTCTGTTGTTTTCTGCTAAAATTCATTCACTGTTTTACAACCGAACGTTGTGCGACTTTTTCTGCTGAGTTATAATGCTTAGTGCGCTTTTCGGGAATTTCAATGAGGCTTCGGCCATCATTGTGTTCCTCGTCTTAATGACGATTTGGGAAATACTAGAATATTTCCTTACCCCCAATTTGCCATCTATTGGGGATGTAGATTCAAATCCAGTTTTGGATCTTGATACAGATGTATCATCTGACCCGCCTGTACCCCGAGTTGCTGTAGTGCGCTCGTTTGTCGTTTATAAGATCTGCCGAGCTCTGGAGCTACCTGTTGAATTGGCTCCCATTCAAGTCCAAAAGGCTGAGACTCCGATCGTAAAATCTGTCATGGTTTACGAAATGTGCTGTGCGTTAAAGTTGCCAGCACGACTGGCTCCTATTGGAGTGCCAGTTGTGGAGTCATTTGCAGTTTACCAACTTTGCATGGCCTTGGACTTGCCGGCTGAATACCGGCAGCGGCAGAATGCAGTTTAAGATCAGAACTGTAGTATCGATGCTGTCTTAAAATCAGGACTGTCATCGGATGTTGAAGGGAGGGTTGGCGGGCGGGGAACGAGAGTAGCACACCTCCACGTGGTGTTCCCTGGGCAACGGGGCAGTTCATTGGAACTGCAACGGCTAAGATGCTACTCAAATTTGAAAACATAAATAAAGAATTTATTGAAACATAAATAAAGATTTTTTATTTAGTCTGACAAAGTGTACACTCTTATTTTTATTACTATAGTTTTCATTAGTCATTTCATTACTATTAAATCGTTTGGTGTAAAAATTCATATTTATTTGGCACACCCTTATATTGTCAATAGATGCCAAGATTACCAAGCATATTAGTGTTGTTGTGTTGTGACTTATGGCATTTTATAAACCCGCTAAAGCGAATTATGCCAAGTGAGCGTCTCTTGGTTTTTCAGTAGTGCCAACTAGGGCCATGAGTAAAACTTAGGTACTTCATGCATCACATTCGCTTGCGCAGTCCCTTTTTACAGGGGTGCGCATTCACACACTTCACAGATAGAACACAGAAGAACAACCATACCCGAATCGGAAACTGAACCCGGGAAGCCCAGATCACGGGGAAACGCGCTACCCCTATGTCAGGATGCCTGCATGCATATCAGTAAGAAATGTCATTAAAATTCAGTGCCTTTTAATTGAAAAAAAAAACATATTTTTCCTTGGCATGAAATCTGTAGACCAACGCTTTCTACTTCAAAAATTCTTATGTTTGATTTTTAAAAAAATCAGAATAGGCAAATTATTTATGAAAATTATTGTTTCTTTTGAAAAAATGAACTATAAGGGATTTTCAAACACTCAGAAAAAACCAGAAAAGGTCTGAAACAAAACTTTAGGAAAACATTAGGAAAGGTTAATAGATTTTTGAATAAGCTTAATAGCATTTATAATACTACATGAATATTGAACTTCAAAGTTAATACTTTGAAACATCAAAATAAATTTTCATTTTTCAAAAGTAAAATTACAATGAAGACATTACCTTTGACTAAACAGTTCGGTAACCTATAAATCAAAAATCCGTTTCAAATATTTGCAATTAGCAAAAAAGCGATATAGACTTTCTTAATTCTAAGGAATTTTAATTTATCTTACATTTAAAGATATTCTTACTAATTAGAGAACGAAGAAATATTGTTTGGATATGAATGAAAATGGAAATTGGAAATCCGAATTGTAAGATTTTATGCATCAGTTTCTAGAGCGACATATCTATCAATATTACATACTAAACGTCTTTGACAGTTGGTTGGTTGGCTGAGATAAATGGCAGCTAAAAATTTCAGTTGAATTCTTTCTGCAACGTGATTTTAATAACTTCCTCATCAAAATATTTCCACTTTCAAATTTTCATAGTCTTAAATAGACGTTTTAGACTTTTCATATATTCCCCTAATTTTCTATTTGTATCTTTATACTCCTAATTTATCCCCCTTCCGAGGACTTCAGATGTGAAAATGAGTAGCGTACAGAAACGGTTTGGGGTTTGATATCCTTACCGATGATGGAAGATACCTTCTACGAGAAGTGCCAGTGATGGCCCTTAGGACTCTATCATAATTCCAGCCTGTACTGTCGATTCATTCATTTAATCCGTGAGCTTTCGTGCAGATCGGACTAACTACTTACGGTTATACATCTAATTAAAACACTGGGATGAATAGTAATGCTTAAAAATGGATCTATTAAAGAAAATTACCGCTACTTGATTCTGAAGTGAATCTTTAATATTTATATCATTATGATATAATTATTTAAAATTCAGATTCATTTAGACTAATTTTAGTAATATCGTAGAAGGTGATTGAAAATGTTCTGATGAGAAGTAAAATAAGTCTATAATTTACATCACGCACAAGAAGGTTCTGTAAACAATCCCTTTGTATTCAAATTCATTTATTAACTATCCACTCTCAGAAGGAGTAACGTTCATTAATACTCCATATATTCATAATTAAATAGAAAACCTCGGATAATTGGGATAAAGGGGTATACATATTCTGATCATAGAAACGAATTGATTGAAGGGAATAGATTTGTAATTTATTATTTTACATTTATTTATTATTACTAGGGATTGCAATACCGGTATACCGGGATACCGAATACCGGTATTTTGAGCCATTTGTACAATTTTGTAATACCGGTATTCACAAGTTTAAATACCGGTTTTTCGGTATTTACTAGAAATTTTTAAAATGGTCTCCACTATATGTTCAGGGATCGCGAACATAGCAAAATAGTATACATTTTTGTTGTTATGTCTCCGTAACAGGCGAAATTAATTAGTTGATTAATTGCTTAAATCTAAATTAGCGAAACATGGATTATCCCTGAAAGAAAATATTTTCTCCATAACGACTGATGGAGCAACAATTATGAAAAAAGTTAGAAAGTTGATTGGTGCAAATCAGCAGTTGTGCTATGCACATGGATTCAATTAGGAGTAATAGATGTATTATACCAAAAAAATAAAGAACAGAAGAATCCAAATACTGTGGATATTGAAACTTGCGATTCCAACTTTGAAGAGAGTAAAAGTGAGAGTGATATTGACAATGAAGATAATGACAATGTAATTGCTGAATAAGATATTGCTAATGACGATGAAATATTAATCTATCAAGAATTGCTTCCTATAATTTATAAAGTTCGAAAAATTGTTAAGATATTTAAACGTTCCCCTATAAAAAAGGATATATTACTAAAATATATATTAACTGAAAATAAAACAGAATATATGTTAATATTAGATTCTAAAACACGTTGGAACAGTTTACTCCTAATAATGGAACGATTTTTGAAACTGAGAAATCCAATCCAAAAAGCAATAATCGACTTAAACCCGTAAATTATTTTTCAGATAGTGAATTCGACTTAATATCCAGAACTATATCAGCTCTACTTCCAATAAAACTGACTATTGAGGCATTATGTCGGAGAGATTCTAATAACAGCTAATGCAACAATAAATTTCATGTTGTAGTCACTGAAAGAACAGCACACATCACTATCTAAAGAATTATATATTACATTGAAAAATCGCACAGAAGAAAGTCATACCGAAATAGAAAATGTCTTTTGGTATTTACATAATTATAATGATTTTAAAAATGAAAATGAAAAAGAAGAAAAGAAAATAAGCAGTTCAAATCTGATTAAGTTTAGAGTAAATTTTCTTAAAATTTTTTACCCACAAACCTATCCACATTCAGAAGAATTCGGTTCAATTATCCAAGATTATGATGTCACTACTGTCGATAGTGAAATGGAATTGTCTCTTGAACAAAAATTAAAATTAGCGATAAATAAAAAAAAAAAATCAACGAACCAAAATACAATAGAGAAATCAGCTATATCCAAAACCATCCGACGAGAAATCGATTTATTTGAAGATGAGGGATTTAGAGGTAAATTCTTTAAAAAAATATATCGCGCATTGCTAACAGTACCACCAGCTAGCGTAGATGCCGGAAGAGGGTTTTCGACAGCTGGCAATTTTTACACAAAATTACTTTTCAGGCTTAATGACAGTACAATTGATACATTATGTTTTTTTAAGATCCCATTTCAAAAATTTGTTATAGTACCAGAGACTAAATAGTTATATTTACACTTTTTTTGTGATTTAAATAAATAAGATGTTCCTTTACTTTTTTGTGATTATATACTGTTATAATTTATAAGTTACAAATTATTTTTTGGGATATTTACACTCTCTAACAAAATTGGCACATAAAACAATGAAACACCTGTGTTTTCTTTCTTTTTCTAAAATTTCTAATACCGGTATCCCGGTATTAAGATTTAAAAAATACCAAATACCGGTATTGAAATTTTGGTCCGGTATTGCAATCCCTACTAGTAAAGAATGCTGCTTCAGCAGTGCAAAATAGGTTTTGGAAATTTATGATAAATAAGCACATGGAAAAAATTTGAAAATCCCTAAGCATGTTCAGAGGGGGTAGGATTTGGAATAAAATTCTTAATAAATCTTTATTAAGAACACAAAATTGATTTGCACCGTCTGGTATTGATAGATTTTCTGTATAAAAACTGGAAATATTGCCATGATTTTGACTCCTTCAAATTTGTCGTCGAGGTTAATACAAATCTTTAGTTTTATTGTAAAAAGAAACAATTAGCTTTTGTATGTTAACTTTTAATCCATTATTATCTTAGTTAAAAAAATGCATTTTTGGAGGTAAAGGATACATTTTTTTAAAGAATTTGTTATGTTGCTCTGTTATAGTTTAGCACGATTTTTCTTTCCTTAAATGATATAATGAATAATAGTTTTACATCTAGCAACTCCTTTCTTCTAAAACAAATATATCTTTAATCATTATTATATAGTTCGTTTCCTTGACTTTGGATGCAGAAGAGTTTCAAGCTAATTATAGATATTTTTTTAGAAATTTAAATCATTTTCTGCTTTGATTTGGTGAATACCGCAATTGAGCATTGCAGGATGCCATTGAAAAGTTTAGCTCCTTAACCCTTTCTAGGGCCGTGGGAAGTATGCTTCCCCCAAATTTATTAATCTTTGTATGAAATTAAGTAGATTGGCATAAGTTCTCACACATTTTTTTAGTAGGTCAGAAACTTCAGTTCTTTATCTCAGATGCTTCAGTTCTTTATCTCAGACAAAATGATGTGTCTTGATTTGTTACTTAATTATTAATAAACCAAATTAATTAATGAATCAAATTAATTTTATCTAATACGCTAAATGAATCTCTTTTCTTCTTCTAATTTCAAGCCTAAAAATATTTTAACATAATATGACTAGAAAAAAATGGCCCTTTAAAGGGTTAACAAAGTAGCAAGTTAAACTGTCAAATATATCTGTCCTGTTGAAGACGCGCAATAGGAATGGTTAATGAACAATCTAGTGATATTATACCATCAAAATGTAAATAAAAAAATTCTTGACTATGAAGAAAGAAGAAACGTAAATTAAAGCAGATTATAAAAGCTGATTTAATAAGGTTTATAAAGATTTTGACTTAATTTGCTCCCTTTATATATTTCCATTCGACAAATTGCATCCCATATGATGTATTTCGGAAATACAATATTCAATTTTGAAGTTATATATAATTTTTGTTTAAATTGTTGATATAATCAAGCTTGGCTCAGTCCCTTCTTGTAATAATAAACTGTACCTTATTTGAAATAATGTAACATGATATATGTTGTGGTGAATAAATAAAGGTAATAATAAAGACTTTTCATAGGATATTTACGGAAAGAAAGACAAAATTATGTTTGCAGAATAGAAGATAGTTATGTCAGGTTTTAAAATATATTTACAAATTAAAACTTGATAAGAATTTCAAACTACAAATTAATCGAATACTTTAAAAATGTTTTAATACACACGATTAATACAAATCGATTTTAATTATATTAATCATCAAAAATATAGTTACGATAATCTTACGGGTTTCACAAATAATATTTCCGCGCCAACCTCAATGTCTCCAACGAAGAACTAAAAAGAAATCTAAGAATTATACTTACATTCTTACAATCGTTATTTACTTATTTCATAACATCAGAAAGACATCCAGAAGGCATTGTTAAACTTTAATCAGCTTCGTTATGTAATATTTCATATTAAATTGCATAGGTTGAGCACAGAAAATAATGAACATGTGATTTTATCATTGAAAAACTTCATTTTTTAAAAAGAAATATTGGATTTCTTTTTACGGTTTTTCAATAGGAATGTTTGAGTTAAAGTTGGGAATTTTATAATGAGTAACTTACTCAGTCTCATACGTAATGCCTGTAGGAAATCGGGAAAACTTTCCAATTAAAATAGATAATTTGAGATGATTTTTTTCAAACTTCTGGCTGAATCCTTTTAAAGAAAGCTCAAAACATTTGATATTTCCTATCGTCGTTCGAGAAATAGTTGATTTTTGTTTTTATTAATGTATCGAAAAATGTAAAGGTCACCTTTAACCTGAAATATCAAAA
This sequence comes from Argiope bruennichi, assembly GCF_947563725.1. NCBI lineage: Eukaryota > Metazoa > Arthropoda > Arachnida > Araneae > Araneidae > Argiope > Argiope bruennichi. The sequence goes on along the minus strand of NC_079154.1, from coordinate 122,120,468 downwards.
CTAGAAATTGTTTTAAGTTGATTCATCTGTCTTTGTGATAATTTGAAAATTTTATTAATAATGAGAGCTATGATTGCATTCATGAACAAAAAAAAAAAAAACGTAATTAATCTTGTCACAATATGCATAAAATCAGTTATTAAAAGAATTAAAATTATTATTATGAAACTCGTTTAAAACTTTTTTTATAATTAGAAGAAAAAAACGAATAAGAAGAAAAAAAGCTGATATCACTGAAAAGAGATTTTTTTTTTGAATTTTAAGATGCTTAAAAATAATTTAATCTGCATAAGCTTTAGTTGAATTTATTACATACGAAAAGTTATTTAAAATTTATGATTTAAAATCTAATAGAAATTTTCAAAAATTATTATTTAAAGTAGAATCACTACCCAAAAGTTTCCTAATGCCAAATCTGATAGCTTTATGGCCAATGGCCACTCTTCTAGAAAAGCTGGAGCGAACTTTTGCATCATGTCTGTCGTAAAACGATTAAATAATTTACGGAAAGTATACACTTGTAAACTTTTTCATAAATTATTTTGGTGAAATTATTGTAAACTTGTCAATTCTTTGTAAGAAAGTTGTCATTGAACTAATTTATTTTTCCTATAATTACTTCAATATATGGAAAAGTTGAAGAGGTTTAAATGATTTTAAAATAATAATAGTAAATTTAAAATTGTACTCAATAAGCCGAATCAACAATGTTAAATATGGGTTCATTAGACTTTTAATGCGATCACATTACAATAGATTTCTACACGAATAATAAATACATTACTATCTAAGATACGTTCATTTCTTGAAAAGAAAGATGTACGTGACTTTACAACAGTAACTTTTTACGGAAAGCATATTTCTATAGATCATTACTTTAAATAGAAATACAACATGCAAATGCAATATGCCATTGCATTCTGTGAAAATAATCAAAAGACTTTTCTTTAAATAAAAAATCATTCTTTTGCTATTCTATTCTAATGTATCATAAAAACTATTAACTGAATTTTTGTTATATAATAACAAATATATTTAATATATAACAAATATTTAAGTTAAACAAATATATAAATATTTAATGAGATGGATGCGATTTAGTACTTACTCCGTATTCATTTTTCAAAATATAAATATAATTGGAAATATAATAATCCTCATAAATATATCATTTTGAAAACTCTAAAACCTTAGAAGGAAAAAATATATACATTTCCTCAAAAATCACGAATCTCCAATTTCAACGAATCCTCAAACAGTATATATATATATATATATATATATATATATATATATATATATATATATATATATATATATATATATATATATATATATATATATATATATATATATATATATATATATATTTGTTTATTCCTCATGAAAATGTATGAATATCTATTTGATAACAATGTACTTAATAAATTCCTTACTAGATAGATACTATTACGACATATAAATTCCGTCTCTCTATAATATAAATAATACAGTTAATTTTCATTTAAACTTTTTCTGCAGTTTCTAACAGAATGTAAAAGGACAAGATATATTCAAATTTAAAAAAAACAAAGCATCTTCATGAAAATGAAAGATATTTTTTAAAAAATGTCTACATCGCCTTTAATAAAAATGCACGGTTGAAGCACGTATCTCGCATGCATCATCAAAGAAACATCTCCTTTTTTATTTCCGCGTTTGAACTGAGAAGAATTAAAATACAGAAGTTGAAAGGAAATAAATTGATGCAGCATTTTATAGAATTTGCATACATTTTTAACGCATCGCTAAATCGCCGTGATATAGAAATTTAAAATTTAAAAAAAATCCACTCCAAAGGGAAAGAGAATGTGCAGCTCAGGAACACAAAAAGTATTAGCCAAATTAAGCGTAAGCCTGTTTGGTTGATATTTCCTCATTCTCGGGTGTTAGGATACTTTTTTCTTTTCTTTTTTCTTTTTTTTCTGCATGTCGTTGATTCGCCTCGCGCCATTTGGTAACCAGATACAGATCTTTTGCACGTTTTTCTTTTATAGCCCAGGATTTCAAAGGATTTCTGGGTCGAAACGTTTATGTTCCTAAGAACCATGGTGGAAGTAGCGTATGAAGGTTTTTTTTTTCCTGATGAATCTGCATAAAACCACGGCACTCTTATTGAAATGAAAGATAAAAGACAAATAAAATTATTGAATGAGGGTTTAAATTTTCTTTAAATTCTCATAAGGATTAGCTTGATTCAATTAAAAGAATTTAGAGGAATTTATATTAAATTAAAGAAGTGGTCATTCCTTTATTTTTTTTATATTTATCCTTGCATTTTTGCTCCTAAAATTATAATAAGTAGGTATTGAAAGAGTAAGTTTAGTAATTCTACAATTGTAAATACAAATTTTGAAATTCTTTATATGGCTCTTAAATTTCTATTACTTTCGTTTATTAATTCAGAATGATGAGTGAATAGTAAATAATGACGGGTATGATGAGTGAATAACGAATGATGAGGGAATAATGATGAATGAATATTTTTTATTATTAAGTGATATATTACAAACAAATGTAATAAATAAATATAGTACTAACATTCTACTTTTAATTCTATCGTTCAATGAAAATAAAATTATTGAACAAGAGTTTTACAAGTTTTTAATATTCTCATAAAAATTAACTTGGTTCGATTAAAATAGTTTAGAGTCATTTATATTAAATAAAAGAAGTAATCCCTTTTTTTTTATTTTCTTTATACTTAACCTTGCGCTTTTGCTTGTTAAATGAAAATAAGTAGATACTGATTGTATAAATCTAGTAATATTGCAATTATAAGTAAAGTTTTTGAAATTTTTTATATGGTATTTAAATTTCCATAAATTTTCTTTATTAATTGAGGATGATGAGAGTAATAAATGCTGATGCGAAGGAAAAGTGAAAAATTTCTTTATTAATTTAGTTTAATAATTTACTGATAAACATAATAAATAAATATAGTACTAATATCCTGCTTTTAACTATATCGTTCAATGAAAATAAAATTATTTAACTAGGGTTTAATTTTTTAAAATTTTCTTAAAGATTAACTTGATTCAATTAAAATAGTTTAGAGTCATTTATATTAAATAAAAGAAGTAATCCCTTTTTTTTAAATTTTTCTTGTACTGAACTTTGCACTTTTGCTTGTAAAATTAAAGTAAGAAGATGTTGATAATGTAAATCTAGTAATTTTGTAATTGTTAGGAAATTGTTTGAAATACTTTATATGACATTTAAATTTTCCTAATTCTCATTTTTAACTAGAATATTATCTTAATTATTTACTCATAAATATAATAAATAAATCTAATACTAATATTCTAATTTTAACTTTTACAACCAACTCTTACTTCTTTAAATTCCCATAAAGTTTAATTTGATTAAATTGGAGTACATTTGGAGAAATTTATATTAAATAAAAAAATAATCTTTTTTTTTCTTACATTTTTGCTTAAAATTAAAATAAGAAGATGCCGATAGTGAAATCTAGTAATTTTGCATTCGTTAGGAAACTGTGTGAAATAAATTATATGACTTACAAATTTCCATTTTTTTTTTTTTTTTTTGTATTTAACTGAGAATATTAGCTTGATTTTTTACTCATAAATATAATGAATAAATCTAATACTAATATTCTAGTTTTAACTTTAAATTCTTATAAAGTTTAATTTGATTAAATTGAAGAACATTTGAGAAATTTATATTAAATAAAAGGAATAATCTTTTCATTTTTCTTGTTTTTAACCTTGCATTTTTGCTTAAAATTCAAATAAGAAATTGCTGATAGTTGAAATCTAATAATTTTGCATTCGTTAGGGAAGTGTTTGAAATAATTTATATGACTTATAAATTTCAATATTTTTTCGTTTTTAAATGAGAATATTATCTTAATTATTTACTCGCAAATATATTAAATAAATCAAGTACTAATATTCTAGTTTTAATTGTATTGGTCAGTGAAATTAAAAAAAAAAATATTTAATATGCAACATTTTTTTTATTTGTATAAATCAAGGTAAAAAATAAATTCTTATTCATACTTAAAATAGAATAAATTTTTAATATTCAAATTTTGCTTTCTATTTATTAAAGTGATGTACCCAACTTTAAACATAAAAAAACATCACAATCCTGCATTATAATTCTCCAAATAAATTAACTATAGCCGCAGCCCGTGGAAAAAAATGCAACCAATCCAGCTATATTCTAAGTAACCGATAGAATTCCCAATCGCATTTCAACAGGCAGTGACCCCAGGCATTAGAAAGGCAGGCTGAATCTATCAGAAAAAAGTCTCGTCCCTAGATACATGAGATTTTGAATAACTGGATTGGCAAACGGAACTTCCGAAAGGTGACTGGAAAGCAAGAGGACAAATCATTTACTTTGTGTTGAGAGAAGAACTTTCTTGTTTCCTTTCTTTATTCTTTCCTTTCTCTCTATAGTAAATCCTTTCTTTGTGCATTTTTAGGTGATTACTTGGAGTTCAAAGCCTTTTCTTGCCACCTCACTGGCGGGAATGGGATTGGGGGACTATTACGTGAGTGGCTGTAGTAAATAGAATTGTGTTGGATTTGTATGATTTGTGAAATTCGTGACCGAAACTTTTACATGGACATATCCCTCCAGAGTTTCATTTCACCTGAAGAAGTTGATATAAATTACAATTTTGTTCGTGTGCTTTAACAACCTTATTTTTAACAATTGTTGATTTATATTTCGTCATCCATTTTATGAAATAAAAAAATCTTTTATTGAAAATCAAATCCAAAAATATATTTATCAAATAATATTTTTTTTTCATTTACTTGTACAAATTCATTATAATTCTAAACTTTTATACTCAGTAAAAATAATGTAAGAAAAATGATGAATATAAGATGATGCCGTAAACTCAATCTAAGGTATTGGAAGCTGGGGATACTGAGATTACTAGAAAAAAATTAAGACAACAAGAAGTTTAAAATTTACAAGTTTTTGATTGAGTTCATATTTTCTCTTCGACTTTAATTAGAATTAATGTCGTAGAAAAAATAAAATAATTTTGTTTTGAACTAGATTTTACAGATAACTTTCCAACATGCACGTCTACATACATTTTAGGACAAATATTCGATTCTGGCATGAAGCGCCGAGATATCGGAAGATCATTGTTAATTTTCTTTGTGATCTCTTCCATCATAATGGAAAAGGCTAAATTCAATGCATTATTTGATTTAATAATGTCTTGTTCATTTATCTTAAAATTTACACCACTCTCTCGCTTGTACATGTTGGTAATTGTACATTGAGAATGCGTTATGGTGAGTTATTGCATTAGTTTACATTCCAAATATTATTTAGTAGAATTTTAACAATTGTGGCCTGCAAACTGAAAAATATTTAAAAGTTTCAAAACATTTTTCAGGAATTATTTGATGTTGAATTTAAAAGTTAGGGAGGATTATTGGACAATGATATGAATGAAAATATATTCATAAGTTTTGTCAGCAGTATGTCTAAGTAATCTATACCCAAAGGCAATGCAGAATAATTGATTGAAGAAGGAGCATTTTTTTTTATATTAGTAAAGATATAATGGAATTTTGCCATGAAACCCCCCCCCCAAATGAAACATAAACATCGTGAAAGCCCTCCTTTGAATAAAATATTGCGTGAAAATTTGGAGGATTAAATCTCTCTCTGTTGAAGATGAAAGATCAAAATATGATTCATGAACTTTTGAAATGCACAAATTAATATATAAGTTAAAGGAATGGAAATCAGAAATACTCAAGAGAAAATATTAAGGGATATAATAAAATGTAATTTGGTGAATGAATCAACATAATGAATAAACTCATGATGAATCAATGTTTTTCTTCATCTTAATACTATTATGAAATATATTATAAATGTAAAAACTATTATATAGTTAAAAGTACGAAAAACACTCACCCTGCATCATGATAAGTTAAGAAATTGAATATGCAAACATTTATCATGTCGAAAAGAGCTTTAAATATGGGGGAAACATTTATTTTGTTTCATTTTCTGATGATTTTGTATTCGCGCCTTGAAATTATTGCAAAGTAAATGAAATTCAAGGAATTTCATTTAAATCCATATCTTCTGCAAGTTTTTTGGTAGTTAAGTTTCTGATTTTGAAACATAAATATGTATCTTCTATTTTCTCAATGAATGATATCCAAAAAAAATACCTGTGGATTTGGACAGTTGTTCGTGATCAGAAATATAAATTAGTTAATCATAATATAAGAAGTAAATTTGAGATTGGCATGGGAAAGATGACAGCATCGGTGACCCAAACATTACTGCTAACTGCGTACTTTCATAAAAACGTTTTCTGGTACCTATATTCAATAATATTTCTACAGTTTTAGTTTTTATTTGTTATTTTGTCTGATAATATTTTTTATAATTTGCTATTTGTTACTTTAAAGTTAATTAATATTATTTATATATTATTTTAGAAATCTTATATGGAAAATGAATTAACAACAATTATGTATGTTCTAACAAAATGAATATTTTTTCTGTTAGTCTTTTTTTTAAGAGACGATATTCTGAAAAGAGAAAATATTATTAAAAATTTTATAATTTTGCTAAAAAAAAGTATAGTAGAGTTACCATCGATGCAATGAAATGATGATATTATACTGCTTTAACCTGTCACTGCGCTAAAGTCACGTCAGTTTGTAAATCCACATTGAAAGCAGTAAATATCTTTTCCTTATCTTTCCTTTTGTTCAAATACAAAAATTTTAAAATAATTTGCTCAATGAAAAATTAAACTGTATTTTTAACGTAAGGCATTTTTAATGTATATCAACCAAATTAAATATTGGGAATAAAGAATGTTACATAAAAGAAAAATCATAAAGTTCGTTATCAAAATTCTTTCTACAATATGAAAGTGAAAAATAGAGCGTCTGCTTAACAAAAATCAGAATAAGGTTCGCATTTAAAATTAATAATATAATATTGTTTATTTGGCAGATTATATTAATTTATTTATAAATGTCGAAGAAACGAAATGTTTCTTAACTTTTGTATCATTATATTTATTTTATCTTAAGTTTTTGTTATGATATTCAATTAAAGTCTTAACGAGATTTCTCCAAAATCATATATTCTGTTCAGTCAAAAGTTCTAAAAAAAGTTTAAATCAACATTTTCCGTTTTCAATTATTTTCCATGTTCTAAGTCATTCTGTTATTATAACTGGCAGTTCTTAGTGAAATTCTAATTCGTTTAAAAAGTGTCTTTTTGAATATCTTATTATATTCTCGCTCTCATTATACAAATAAATTTTAAAACATCGAAAATTTCCATTTTCTAAAAAAATTATGGTTTAGTAATTGAATGGTATCGGATTTTGAAGCCTTTAAGTGCACGGCTAAAAAATTGTTCTTTTTCCTCTGAAATTAGATTTATATTACATTTTGAAAGTCAAACGTAAGTTTTACCCCCTGAAACTAGTTTGTAATCATAAACCGTTGACAAGATAATTATAATAGCATCACTCATATTCGCCCAATTAGTCGTTTAATGCATTTTCTACTTAAAAGCTTTTTAATTACAGGGGGAAATCTGTTAAGTTCTTATATAGGAGTTTAAAAGTTGAGCAAATTAAATGAAAGCGTTATTTAGCAGAATAATTTAAAATAAATGGAAGATTTATATTACCACCCATTATAGTTCTCTGAGTATTGTGGATGTTAGATTGCTTTTAATATAAGAGGTAATAGTAATTAAAATTCAAAAAAATGATGCCGTAATTATGTGTTTTTTCTAAATATGTAACTGACATAATTTCTTTTCGAAAACTTATGATTGCAATATTTTGATGATTTTACACATACCTGTTTTTTTTAATAAATATATAATGACATAAATAACATTATTTTAAACAGAATAGAATTTTTTTTCGTTTAGCCAAATCGTTTGACTTAGAACAACCAAACTTGGGACATATATACATCTAAGGATGGGAATGTGAAATTTAGAGCGTTTTTTTTTCAAATTTTTAATCAGAATTTTTAATTTAAAATTAAGTGAAATTTCAATGTTTTTTCCTTATAATTTTCGAAAATATTTTAGTATAAAATTTATTTTTACATTTTCTTCATTTAAAAAAAAATACAAATTTGATAATCGTTCAATTTTTTTTCTATAAGTATTTAAATGTATGATTTAGAGTTTAAGTCTTGGTAAAACCAAAACCCAGTACGCTCAGAAAAAATTTATTATAATTAAAATCATACCAACATAAGCATAATATGTGAATAAAATAATACATTTTCACTTCAGTGAAAGTAAACTTATTTTCACTTTAATATACTTTAAATAATAAAAAAATGTAAAAAATATTGACTGTCGTGTAACTTGAAATCTAAAAATTAATGTATAATATTTTCCACTGTTAACAGCAAATTAAAATTAATATAAACTTAAAATGCGCAGAAAAAAAAACTAAAAATATATTTTCCAGGGGCGTGATGTTTGTGAAAATTATAGAATAAGATTTCCAGATAGAATTAATTCAGATAGAAATGAACATACATGATCACGGTACCATTAAAATTGTGTTAGATATTAAAAGAACAGTTACACTCAAAGCAAAGTTGTATTAAGATTGAAGTTCGTTTTATCGCAAGGATAATCATACACCGATCTGTTGGCTACTTAGAGAATTCCGTCTGAAAATTCTTCATTTATCTAAGCTAACGTAAGTGAAATCCACATATATTTTTCAATAAATAATTCTCCAAATTAAATTATCATTGTATTTTTCAATAATTTGTTTTAATAATATTTAAATTTTGCTTTCATGTTTGTGTCCATGAAATGTTAGTAATTTTTTTGTTATAAATATACATTAATACAAAACATTTGAAGCTTGATGAACGAAATGTTAGCTAAACTATCGCTTACAATGTGTAAAGTTATTGAATTTTTTTATTTGTTAATTTCATACAATTTCCAAGTAGTATCTTGAAATTCAATGTGACGCACATTTTCGAGCGCATAACTTGTGTTCTAAATGATGTTTGTATGCATTCTTGTATGAACATGTGTACTATTATGAAGTCTGATTGAAGGTGATTTAAACAAATGACCATATACAATTTGTAAAGTTAATAAAATATTTTTTATTTGTTAATTATATATAATTTTAAAATAACAACTTGAAATTCCAGAACGCAAATTATTGAGCACTTTATTTTGTTTTCAAAGCGAAACAGATTATTTTTTCAAAAATAGTCGTCTTATTATTCGGGTTGGAAAACTGTTTTTAGTGACAATACTACTGCTAAAATAGTTTGTGCATGAAAAATATTTATCCGAAATAATTAAATGAGTTTTTGACTCTGAATTAAGGAAATTTACAGAGACACAGAATTACATTCTTTTACTTTCAAGGAAATAATTCAAAATGATGGATGTTTAATTAATATTTATAGTCCAATTATATTTAAAATCACTTGTGTTATGCCTTGCATGGTATTGTCATAATACTGAAGAACTGTGAGCATCTGTGTATTACTCCAAGACCCGAAATCAATAGATCCAGTTATAATCCCGGCACAGCTCAATTCTACGAAAATAAATATATTTAGTAAAAAATATATTTCTTTATGCTGCACAGAAGTGTAATCATTGCAGCATGAAATTAAAAAAAAATAATCTTTTATTTTTTTATCAAAAATACTTTTAATTGGCTGTTTACAAACGAAGTAGTTTAAGCATCAGGAAAATTTGAGGAATTCACTTTTAAATCTATAAATTTTAAGCGAATTTAATCATTCACATCACTTCCAGATTTTCTGTTTCGTGGAACACAACATGTAAAAATATCTAATAAAACTGTAATTAACTCAATATTTGACATAAAAATTAAGTACTGAAAAAACAATTTCGTAACACGACATAACATTGGAGTCATGACTAGTTAGATTATTTCTTATCGCTATCGTAATTTCTTCAATTAGATCTTTGATTACATCATTTGAAATAAAAAAAAATAAATAAAAAATATTAGAACATCATACTATTATAAAATATAAAATTCTTATTTGTAGTAATAATTTTAAGAAAAAAAAAATCAACTTTTTCATACTGAGACAATTTTTTTGTATTTTTATAATGAAACAGGTTTGATAAATAATTTGTTATTTTAAACCTAAGTTAAGATTAGAAATAAGCTTTTTGTAAACATTAAAGTATTTTAAAATATTACATTAAACTTTTGATGACATCTTTGAAATTACATTCGCGTATTAAATCTCCCTGGATAAACTTTAATTCAAACATAACAAGAAAAATACTTTGTTCCATTCTGAGGATTCAAGGTATTCACATATTTTTTGAAAATTTATTCAGTTAGTAACATTTTTTTTTTCTTTTGAAGGTCTTTATAGACTAAACACCAAAACTGAAAATAGTCATCGGTTTTATATAAGTTATATCCATTTATTATGCCATATAATTTCATTTCATTTATTTAGAATGCGCATCACACAAATAAAATAAATTATCAATTCTTTTAGAAAAACTGTAGGTTTGACGCAGCATTTTACAACTTAATATATCTTAAACCGTCAAAATGCAAAAGATATTTATAAAATTTTAAATTGAAACATTAGTATTTGATAAATTTAATAAAGAGAAGAAGTGAAAGATCGGATCCTTGCAGATCCGAGGTATTCCCAAATTTTTGGAAATTTATTCAACTAATAGCACTTTTTTTTTTCTTCCGAAAGTATTTATAGATCAAACCACAAAATTGAAAATAATCATATCTTTTACACAAGTTATATCCATTCATTTCAGCCATATTATTGCTTCTATAAATTCCTTGACTTATAACCACCATCTATCGTAACAGGTCCCCAATAAAATACTAAATTAAAAGCGTATTTATCCCGACGTGGGAAAGTCAGAAAAAATATGTTGATAGACTCTGAGTGTGGGATCGTAAGGACTTTTTTTTTATATGAGCAACTTCCAAAGTGCCCCAAAGCTGTTAGCGATCAGTGAGAAACAAGGTGTGTCAGGTCTGTTTACCCCGGCTATTTATTCTTCTTGGAGATGGATAGTGTAATTACCTACAGGCGCCGCTTAATGTCGCGGAAGAGTCCACGGGACATGCTGAAAGCGATAAAATTGCGAATTGCCAGGTGTTGTAAGTCAGACATTTCAGTCATCTGGCGAAATGAAAGATGCTGCCCCACTAGAAATCGTGTAGATAGATGGAGGGGTTGAGCTTCCGCTATCTCCCTTGTGAGGAATTATTGATTGACTTCGGCGACTTCGCTTTTGGGAATGAACAGTCTTCTTAGGTCTTCGCTCAGATTTTAAGGTAATGGGAACATATAAGATGATTTTAAAGACGTAACATTGAAGTGAAAAATAGGCTCTTAGGAATAGTAAATTTAATTATTATGGATATGGTTTCTAATTAAAGTATGGTACTATATTTGACATTAGTTTGAAATCTGCGAAATGAACGATTTCATGATCAAATGCAAATCAGTTTTCAAACGATTTTAAGGCTATTTAAAAGAAATTATAATAAACATTCTATTGCAATGGAAGATATATATGAATTTCTTCTTAAAGGTTTTTAGATGAAATATTTTAAGCTTTTGTTTACAAATTTATATTTATGATATTAATCTAATACATTATTTTAACAACAATGTTCTTAATCCCTGCTCTAAACTATCTCAAATAAAACTGTTTCTATAAAAAATGACGAGATCTCGAATTTAAAAATTAAGTATAATCTTAATACTGAGCTATGCTTTGAAAATCAAGCTAATGCATCTTTTGAATCAAATTAAGAATTATTCTCATGAGGTCTTTAAGAAGTTGGTTACATATTAAATTTTATACTATCAATCATTTGCCTTAAGATAAGAATGTCTCATCTCCTAATTATACGATTTCCTAAAGATCTCATGAGATCATTAAGAAGCTGTTACACAGTAAATTTCATATTATCAGTTAATTTCTTAATTTTTTTAATCTACTTCAAGGTTGCCTTAAAGATGAGAATGTCTCATCTTCCTTAACAATTTAAAAATCAACATCGTAAAATTCCAGCTTCTTTGAATATTGCTTCCTTTTATAGCACTTAAGTTAATAACATCATCGTGGATTCTATTCAAGGAAAGGAAGTCTTTAAAACACAAGAACTCAATAAGCTTTTTCTTTAATTAAAAAGCTTTTAGGATGAAAACATGCAGAACAACTGATTGGTTCAATGTGAGTGATTCTATCATAATTTTAATGTCGCAGTCTTGTGATTAAAAACAGTGTCCAGCTTTAGTAATATAAAATTAAAAAAAATCACTTAAAAGATGATGAAAGAAAGGTGCTTTTTAGTTATGACTTTAAAGTTTTTAAAAGTGTATGCAATTCAATTATCAGTTATTATTACCTCAGAAAATTAAATGTTTCTAACATTTTTAAGTTTTGCAATGAAAATTTTCTGTAATGAAATGTTTTAGTAAATATATTTAAGGAAATGGAAGATTAAGAGTCAATTTCATTCAGTCGGATGTAAGGGAAAAACACTCAGAGATTTTTTTTCGTTCTTGGTTTTAAGTTTCTTAGTAACGAGGAGATTGATGTATATGTACGCAGAAAGCAAATAATTGTTAAAATTGTAACTACTTCAGTTCCAAAAAAAATAACGAAATTAAAAAAGTTAATTTTATGAAAGTTAATGTAAGATTAATTTCTTTTGTCATTTCTTTAGAAATCTGTTGGAGATATCAACATTACTTCATCTTATTGTACAAAAAAACATCTACAGAAATCAACTATTATTATATTTTTAGATACATTTTAATGTTTATGTACTTTTCATCTAGTTTGATTTGTTCGTATTTCTAAATATCAATTTTGAATACTGATTTTCCCGTCACTTCTAGGTATGGCATATATTTCAAATTTAGGTAGGCATATATTTCAAATTTTGTATAGAGATGTATTATCGTCAAAAATGCACTTTTTTGAAGATTTAGATATTTGTTACTAATTAATCGATTGATTTAATTTATTTTTTCAATGCAATAATTTGAAATCTACTTAAATTTACGTGGTTGGGAATTAAAAAAATCTGTTTAAGGATTATTAAGACCTGTTTAATCATGTTTACATTTCTCTTTTTTCGCTCGCACAAAAATTTTAATATGTGAAATCAGTCATTAAACAGTCTTTTGAAATTGCTGCAATTGCTTTAACAGTTAAAAAAACCTATTTCATGTTTTGGACTATTTAAAACTTTGATGCTCCCAGTTGATATATCATGCGTCTTCTTTTAAATGTTTTTTTTTAGCTTTGCATAGGGTAAGACTATATTTTTATGAATATAATAGCTTGCATCACTTTATTATACATTTTATTGCGCCGACTTCAAAGTCCTGCTTTTAAAAATACCTTAATGAGAGCATTTTCTGTCTATATATTTTTGACCTCTTCTTATTTTCGTAATACCTAAAATTTAACAATTTTTCCTATTAACCATTGTAACCACAATATTCAAGATTTTCTCAGGTTCAAGTGTCCGGTTTTAAATATATGATTAAACATTATAGAAATCTTGAATATCATGACTCCAAAAAAGAAATGAATGTGAATGCGGAATTTAAAATTTTGCATTAAATCAAAAATATTTTTACAAAAAATAAGTAAATACAGCTAAAAATATTTTCTGTATAAATATTTATTCATAATCACGTTGACATCAATTAAGACGCAAATGGCATTAGCTGTCTTCATGTCAGTAGAAACAGGAAGTACCTCCGTCATGAGTGAAGGACACCTCACTGACTTCACTTAAACATATCAAATGTCACTTTAGATACCTTGAATATTTTAATTTGGTGAAAGCCAACCCCAAAAGTCATCTGGTAATTTCATATCACTTCATATGGTATAAAGTTCATACTTTATTTCTCACCTAAAGATGCATAACTGTATTTCCGAGTACTACTGTTGTTCGCTTTCAGAAGCTAGAATTTGGATAGAATCAGAATATATATTGGATAAAAATGCATGATAGACGTTTAAGTTTCATGAAGAGTTCAAATTCACGATACAGTGTATTTATAGATCAATTTAATCGAAGCCGTTTTCGTTTGAAAAAAATGCTGATCTAAATGAACACTGTACCACCTTCTAGTTTAATGTAACCAGCATCTGTCTCTCACGTATGGTGTCATAATCGAAGATTCCATCTTCATAATATTATCGGTACATGAGAAGCAGGTTTCCTTACTTTATTAGAGCAACTTTACTTCCTCCCAGGAATTCTAGACTTGGTTGGAAATGGCAGATGAAGGCAGATTTTTTTCAATTTGAAACTGGTAGTAAATTTGTACTTTTGAAAGCAATCTTGAAAACATGAAATCATTTGCTCTGTCCAAAGAAATAATCCTGTAAACGAATCAAGAATGAGAATCGCTTTCAAATTCATCATCTTTGTACGATAAGATATTGACATTTTGCTAGTTTTGTACAACAACATACTTCAGGCAACATAGTTCAGTTATGTTAAGTCACAGTCAACTGTCTGTACTCAACATCTTCTTCAGCGGAGCTAACGGTGATCTGATGATATTTTTCTACTTGATTGAAAGCTGATTTCTCTAGTTCTTTGTCACAACTTTGAAAAATGACTTGACTCAATGTTTGCTCGCTAAAAGTTTGCGTTTCAAAAGTTAATATTTCTGTTACAACTAACAGATCAATGGTATTAGCACTGGTTTTCTATCTCTTGCATATAAATATTCAGAGAAGGTCGGTAGATAAGGCACTATCGCATCAGAATTGGCACTTGTAGTAGAAGGATTCCATTATCCTCTGGCAAACAACATGATTTTCAGCATAGCTGACAAGAAACAGACAATGTCCGTTTGCCTTTTTGGAAACATAGCTATTCATCCCCTTGTCAGTGCTGAATCAGATTGGCTTGTTGTAACATTCTAAACAGTCATTTCTGCTCTAACATATATGTTGGAGAAGATCTGCTGTAGGGACTATTTGAAGAACTGTTATATAAGAGGGTACAGTTATTTCATGATGAAGTTGAACTATTGTCTTCGGGGCAGGTAAAGTATTCTGAGGAGGAAGTGGAATCTATTTCAAATGGTGTTGGTTCAAGTACTAAGTCTGAGGGTGCCTTATATAAAGTTATTAGTTCATACCAGGGTTGAATGGGTGGCTGAGGAACTGGAAAGTAATAAAGATCCTCCCCAACATAAATGTTAGAGCAGAAGTCATCAGCAATGGTGCAGCAGATATATCTGCGGAAAAACCTTCTCAATCTTTTCAGAAATAGTCTGCGATTCATTTTTTAAAATATCAAGAGATTTTTTCAACGAAGAACTACAAGAGATCACTCACCAAGATACGTCTTTAAAATAATGACATGTGATGTTTTTTGTTACCTTTAACAGTTAATGCTGTGTTATATGAAACAATGTTCATCTCGGACGTTTGTTGCGGAAATCAATGACCAACAGAAATATTTTCTACAATTCAAATTAAAACAAAATTGCAACATTGTTATGCATAGAGATAGTTTTCATTCTCTTTGTTATATTGCTACCAACAATCGTAATTAATTACCGTAATATTTCTAAGTAAAAAAAAGGTCAATTAAAAAGTTTTTGAAAAATTTTACAAATTTGTTAAATAAGTAAATATGCAGTAGGAAATTCTTAAAATAAATTCATTTTTTTCTTAGACTTGTTCAGATTTCTAACAGATTGCTTGTTCAAAATTTAATTACTGAGTAATTCGATGTGCGTGTGTGTGAATATGTGGCTGTTTGTGTGTGCGTGGGTGTGTGTCAATGTGTGTGTGTGGCACGCTGCCCATGTTATATACCTAATATCCATTCAGTGACAGAAGGATCACCTTATTTAAGGGAATAAAATGATAGCAGATAAATAACTGGCACAGTGATAAGTCTTATCTGAAGGGTATATCAATTTAAGTTGGGGGTGGGGTCTTGACCATATTGTTGATACTGGAATAAACATTTTAAGGGAGTTTCTGTGCATGGGCTGAATATTACTATTTTATTAGTTAACACATCACTAGTGCTATTTCAAATCATATGCGTGTTGAGCCTCCAATGTGCCCAATTGATTACTAGACGTAGTAACTCAATCATTTGGGCAAAATGGAGGACTTCGTGTAAGACCCAAATAGATTTTTTTAAAGAAATATCTTGACAGCACGATACACATAGACATAGTCCGATAACTGGAGTAACTTTCATTGAATTTGAAACGAATGGTTCATTGTATAATCACCTATGGCGACCAGTTTGTTTGTGAGTTTAATATGTCCTCCAATTTAAATTTTGCTTCACTTTCCATTAGTTCTATTAATGTACTTGGTTCAGTAAACTTTAAATTTCCAGATATAATAAATTTTTAATGAACATCGATAAAATCTTTATAATTTTTAATATTACAATTATTTTCTGCTTTATTTATTTTACCTAACATGCATTCTAGTAATTATAAATACAAATTTGTTTTCTTCAAATTGCTGGATAACTAAAAGTTATTGAATAAACTCTATAAAAAATATTTATTCTTGTGTTATCTGAATTGGTAACTGCTGAAATTCTGTTTCCAGCTGTTGATGTTAAGACGCCAATGCGTGTTACTGTATCAAGTATTGAAACAACGGACAATAATTTGAAACCAAAGAGGCTTTGAATTTCGTATCTTGACATCTTAAATCTCATAAAAAAACAGTTTAGACTTAAAAACAATGTTTTCCAATTATAAAATCTTAAATATGTTTTCAAATTCTACAGTGGAAAGTCCAAATGGTCTTTGTATGTATGCACTAGATTTCAGTATAAACGTTGTTTATTGCAAATATTTATATTAAAGATTATTTATACCTGAGAATCTGAAACCTTCTTAACCAATTGATTATAAATAAAAAAATGCATGTCGTAAAAGTAGCACAAGCATTTTCCCCCTTTATATACATAGAATAGATATTTACAAGTGAAGTCGTGGGTACAGCGGCTAGATAATATTTTATACATACATAAACATGATGAAATGTGTTATTTTCATTTGGTCTTTATTTTCGCAGCCGCTGGTCATAGAATGTAATTCTAGTTTTAAAAATATCAAAAAAAGTAAATAATATGTTATGGTATTTTTAAAACTTAAAATATACATAGATAAAAGTTAAGAATTCTAATTTTTAAAAGTCCTCTTATTCCTGTATTTATATTTAGCAAAAGTTTACAACAAGGTAACGCATATATCATACTTCTGAAGGAGGAAAATTGGCAAAGATAATTCATTTTATAATTTGGACTGACTCAGTTGAAGTGTATTCCAATGTTGGAATGCATGCATAAAATTAATTTGTTAATCAATAAACTAAAATGGAAAAAAATAGTAAATTAGTAAAAGTTACAATGCATTAACAAGTGTATAGTAAAAAATTTGACTTCCGAAGGAAGAAAATTTGAAGAAATACTTCTTCTTATAATTTAAACTGACTCAGCTAAAATGTGCTTCATTGTTCAAATGCATGCATAAAATTTATTGGTTAATCGACACTCTGGAAAGGAAAAATGTTAAGGAAACATTATATAAATGTCAGCGAAATACAAAAGGACAAAAGCTTTATAAAGTACATATAAATCGGAATTGGGGCTATTAGGATGCAGTGCAGTCACGCATTTGTAGCTACAGGCTAACAAATTGGTTCAAATTTTAAGATGAAAACTCTCTCCCAGTTTTTTTTTCAACATCAGTTAAACTTTCTGTATTTTATGCAAATTTTTTCTAAATATAGTTGTAGAAAATGGAGACCTAACAGAAAGATTTCGAAATTTTTTATAAAACATTTTTTTTTTTATGTTCAGAATTACTGTAGCATGAATGTATACCTTATTTACAGGGTTTTTGCAATGGCTGCATATGTCTATGACAAATGAGTATGAAAAGAAAGGCAGTAGATAGGTAACACGTAGTCTGTATGATACTCTGTATACATGCATACATATATGTATATATATAGATATATGCGTATGTAGGTATGTGTGAAACAGAGAGATTGTATGTGCCAATTCTTTTGTTAAAATTTCTTTAGCAAATTATATTACCCTATTAAAATCAACCATCACATCCCTCATTAAATGAAATTTTAATCATTTAATCACTATTAATTTATCACGTGAAAAAAATAATACATAAAATATTTTTTTTTGAAATTGCAGTCTCTCATTAATTATAATACTTTATATTGGTTTCCAAAGTATAGCATCAGAAACATTTTGCACCAATGCAGGTATTTGTGTCAGAAAAGTAGTTCTTTGTTGCCTGAAATGATATTGAATTCGATGAAACTTTCGATTCTGAATTGTAGATTCAAGATTATATTACATAAATTCCATTTACGAAATATATAAAAGCGTGGAAGATTTCGCTTGCTATGTTAGATTCCCTAACATTAATCTATGCAAAATTATAATCAGTAGATTTGCTTATATTTGTTGGGTTCGACCCCTTGCTAACATGTTAGATTCCAACAGACTTTTTAAAATACAAAAAATAATGATATAAAATTTTAGTCAGATAATGTATCTACTCATTTTAGTAAATGGAGTTAAATTTACAATGTGTATAATTTCATAGATTTTACATTAACCATAAAGTTTCTGCGACCTATTGAAAAGAATTGCTTAACAAACGATAAGGAATTTAACTTCCCTGTAAAATGAAATTCTATTTAAAAATTAAATTTAAATACAAAAGGAGTCAAGTAGAAGCAAATATTAACCCGTAACTGAATTCATGAATTTCCTCACGTGGCAAGAGAAATGGAGTCAAAATGACTCTGTTGTTTTTCTTCTTTTGTAAACAGCCTTGGAATATATTTTGGAAACATGATGCATTCTAGAAATCATGTAGTTGGTTATCAAAAATATTAAAAATGCCAAATGTTAGAATATTGCATGTTGGAAAGATTTTAAAAGAAAAATATAAACAATCTTTTAGTGACTGTTTATTTCATTTAGATATTATGGAATTACACATATGTTTAACTGTTAAAATTTATCAAACAAAAATAAAAAATACAATATTTAAAAATAGTTTTGTAAGAATATTTCTTTATTCTTTTTACATTATTCAAATTAAAAGTAGTTTCAGAAATATAAAAAAAATGAGTCCATAAACAATAACAAAAATTTTGAAAACGAATGATTTTATTCCACGCACATGTTCATACTTAGACTTTTGCCAATATATTGCTGAAAGAACAAAATGAAGGTATTGGGGACATCATTGTGCTCAAGGACAAAGTACCACTTGATAATCAGAGCTAATAAACAACGCAGAGTCATTTAGGGTCCAATTTCCAGTTCAGGGTTAAGTAAAGAGATCAATGAATTTGATATGAGTGCTTATATATTTAAATATATATTTATAAATTTAGACTTTAGATATTTTTAATTTTTTTCTTTTTAATCAGAGCATTTTGTATACTTGAAGGAAAGAGTTAAATGTCAAGAATACCTAAAGAATTTAAACAATACTTTCCTTCATTAAAGCAAGCCGAACCATTCTTTTTATTGAACTCTTTAAATGAATTGAGATTCGAGAAGGGAAATACCCAGTAGGAGGCTCAAAAAAATGTTTCGGTCACGAAATTCACAAATCATAGGAATTCAACTCCAATTCTATTTACTGCAGCCACTCACGCAATTTTCCTTCCAATCCCCTTCTCACTAGTAATCTAGTAGGAAAAGGTTCTCGGTTCCGAGTAATCACCTAAAAACGCAGCAAGAAGGGGTGAGAAAGGAAAGAATAAAGAACGGAAAGAGACAGGTTCATCCTTTTCCCCCTATTACACAAAAAGTAAAAGATATGCCCTCTGGCTTTATGCCACCTCTTGGAGGTTCCATTTGCCAATCCAGTTACTCAAAATTCAATGGATACGGAGACAAGTTCTATCTTCAGATATGCCCTGGCATTTTTTTCTGATACCTAAGGTCTCAGCCAGTTGAAATACAATTGGGGATTCTGTCAGAGATTGAGTTGCAGAAGGAACACTCAGTAACAATTGCTTGTGAATTGAATTGACTTGACTTAAACAAAGGAATGTGAAACAAGATCGGACTTTTAAGCATATAGGTTGAGATTTTACCATCTTTAAAAGCATAAATTAGCAACCATGAGTTGAATGCAAGTATGCAATTAAAAACCAATCGAAACAACCATTTTTTTCAATAACAAAAAAAAAAATCGAATGCTGCTTTTTGATGAAAATTGTAATTGTATTTTGATGCTATACAACTTGTGATCAATTATGTTTTTACACAGCAAATTACTGTTTGAAATGTACAAATTGAAACATTTAAAGATTGATGTTGAAATGCGATTGAAAATCTATCATAGATTCAGATGTGAAAAACAGGAGAAGAGAAGCTTAGCAACTGTGAATTGCATTGATATAAATAGAGTACTGAGAAACATGATGAAACAATGAGAGAAATAGTGTTGAATACGATTGAAAATTCTCTCAAAAATATGGATGCAAAATACATGAGATGTGATACCGGTTCAAACAGTGAATTTTAAATCCATCACACATCAGATGAATGATGTGTGAAAATGGATTTAAATCCACATTTTAAGTCCATCAGTTGATTTCTAATTGAATCGACACGTAAAATTGTACACTATTCATGATCTGAAAGTAAAAAAAAAAAATGCTTTATGATATTTTATTTGATAAAAATCAATCTATTATATATTCCAAATTTAATAAAATTAGCAAAAAAAAAAAAAATCCATAGTATATCTTTAATTTTGCACTTACTTCAAAATATACCTATTTTGATATAAAGAAGTAAATAAAGGTTTTTATCTCGGTTTTGCGTCGTTTGAAACATTTCAATTTCACTGTTCAGTATTTGTGTAATATACAGTCATAAATTAGCATTGTTAGGTATTTTAGTATTACGAATTGAATGCATGTGCATTACAACATATCAGCATTAATACCGCTTATGGATGTCGTAGCATGTCAATACATTTTATCACATAAAAATGCACATGATAAGAAGGTCTTTAATTTCAGTTTCTGAAAAGAGCGCAGAATTGGCTTAACAATATTAAATATTTTTGAATTACGTTATCAATCTTTAAAACATAAATTCCAGAAAATATTTTCGCCTGTATTGCGATATTGCTTTAACTAGAATATTTTCATTTTGAAAATTCGTAAATCGGTTATAAGTTAGTATTTCTTTATTATAACATGATCGCATCATTAAAATTTAACAACATTCGCCCAGAGAGTCAATAATAAAAATAACAAAATTATCTTTTAACATTTCGAAATTTATTTATGATTGAATACGCAATTTGATTTATAGCACAAACTTATTCTTCTTGCTTATTTCTTCACCACTTCTCTATTCCTTTTCAACATGAGTTAATTGATTTTACACAATGAGCAGCATTCTTTAACCAACACGTCCAATTTTAAAGTAAACGAATTTTTCAGGATCAGAAAACCTTTTTTTATGGCTAAAATGTTAACAATGACGTATATCATAAATTGATTAAATTAATGACATGTGTGATCATTACATTGATCATCAATGTTAAATTAACATGCGATTAAATATACAGTAATGATGATGATGATGTCGTGTCCGCGTTACCACAGAAAGAGGGTGCAGTAGCTTCGGAGGGTAAAGACTCCTGAGCACCCTAGCACAGAAGTCTGACGTCTAGCTCATATGAAAATGCACTCACAAACTCGCTTGCACAATCCTTTTTTATAGAGGGACTCTTTCAGACTCCTCACACCCTATTTTTACAGGGGGCACATTCACACACCTCACGGATAGAACACAGATGAACAACCATGCCGAACCGGGATTCGAACTCGGGAAGCCAAGATCATGGAGAGGGTGCACTGCCCCTATGCCAGGACGGCGGCAAACATATACTTATGATTGATGAAATTAAAAAAAAAAAAGTAAAACAGATGATACAGATTTTTTTTTTACTAACAAAAAGCAAATATGATCTAAAATCTGCATAGATGACTGAAAGGGGGCACTGAATGCAATAACACATACTGTGAATGTGTTTCTAACGAAATCTAGAAATCATCGCTGTTCTTCAATTTGTATCGTAATGTCTAACGTGTGTTATATTTTTATATAAAAATATTGCATTATCTTAAAACAATAATTTT
The DNA here is from genome assembly GCF_947563725.1 of Argiope bruennichi. Lineage (NCBI taxonomy): Eukaryota > Metazoa > Arthropoda > Arachnida > Araneae > Araneidae > Argiope > Argiope bruennichi. Next base: position 122,098,163 of record NC_079154.1, on the reverse strand, counting down.
TATAGATATGATTAATATACTTCTAATATATCAGATTTGGATATTGATTCACGATTCCCGTATTCTTTTGCTTTTTATACACTTCAAGTACAGATATAAAAACATTTAATTCTATTTTTTTTCAATTTTTATAAAAATGAAAAACCTGAAAAGAGAGAAAATTGATGTGTATTCTCTAATGAACCAAATAACGAATCCTATTCAGAATCTTTCTAAGCAATACTTTCTTTTTACACATTTGTTCACAAATCACAATTTTGCATCAGATGAGAACTAATGAAAGCCCACCGTTCCCGGCCCTCTTTCAAGACACCTTTAATTGCATTCGTAAAATATACCTTCCAATTTCTTCCTCAAAACAATGAGCGAACGTCTTCGTACGGACTTTTCGCATTTCTGGAGGGACATTACAGGAAATCGTTAACGGTATTTAGAAGGTCGTTAAAATTCTCGGCACCCTTTTGGACTACTTCCTTCCGCGATTTTGCTTCGCCATTCAGGACGAACGTGGTGGGGAAGGGCGTGAGGAGGTTGACCCAGCATTGTTCTGAAGAGAGATCAATGCGCGTTTCCGAATGCCCTCTCTGGTACAATGGCGAAATAAGTGCCATTTAGGGGCGAATGAGAGTGTTTAAAGAGTGTTGCAGTAAGTCTTCGAAATGCTTGCTATTTGCATAATCAGATGAAAGAGGCTCTCTCTAGATCTAAAAGGGGAAAATAAATATTACAGAGCATTTCGGAAACTCGCTCCCAAACAATTCGAAATTATTTTCAATGGCATGGCATACATCGGTTGGATCGTTTGATTCTCTTGTTGCACAGAGAAAACCCTAGGGGATTTAAGTAGCTGCGAATGGAGCCGTTAGCTGAATTGGGGCTAAATCTTTTCTCGCTTATTGCCAATCAGAGTTTTATATAAAGGGGAGAAATAGGAAAAGCTGCTTGCATTCATTCGTTGAATGCATTCGCATAAGGTATCTGTCTACGTGCGAAGACAAATTTTTGAAAAAACTGTTTAATTTTCATTTTTAGTTTATTTTTTAGGTTATTGCAATTCAAAACAATGAATAATACCATTTAAAAAGTTTTATGTAATTTGCAACTCAGTCAAATGGGGAAATTTGGGTAAAAAACTGTGAAAATTGGTGTAAAACGCAAAACATCCTAACAAGAATTCTAATCAAAATTTTCAAATTCTTTTTCTACAAAATATAGTTAGAGCTTTAGTGAAGGCAATGAACTAGGATCTAAGAAATATTTGCATTTATAAGAAAGTTATAGCAGTTCGAGTATTTCCTAACTGAAAATTTATCAAAATTCTTATGCATAAACAACATTAATGAGCTCTAAATAAAAAACTATTCATCTCAAAACTATAATCCTAGTTCATTGCCTTTAAGATAGTATAAATAACATACATACAAAATTTCATTAAAAAATATTCATAATATTTTGAGATATCATGTTTTGCGTATCAAAATTTTTACAAAATTAAAGTTCTTCAAAAAATGCATTTAAAGTTTTTAATTGTGTTTTATGAAAAATATCTCTCTTTATTTTTATTAATATTCACCACATTTATATGATACACCTTCTTTGTTAACAATTTTATCTGTTTTCTTCTTTCTAACAGCTCTTAATTTTTTCCTGGCAACTTTTGTTGTACCCAATGACTGCCTTTTTGACGTGATGATTCTTTCTTTATCGATCGAAGTGTCTCAGGGTATAATCCCCAGGAGTTATTCCCAGTTCAAAAAAAATTGCCAAGAGACCATAAAATCCATCATTGAAAATTATTGCAGTTATTGATGCTCCCAAACGTAAAGTCTGTAGCTCCACAAATGTGTTTTTGGGAATTATTGTCCACAAAAGATTATTGAAGCTTTCATTGGCATTTTGAGTCTTACCGTGTAAGCATTTTTTCAATAAGTTTTGATCGCATAGCTGCATATATGTTGGCTTAATGATTTTAATAATGTTCTTTGGAAGACCTGCATTTGTTTCTTTGAATTTTTTTCCACAGGAAATTGCACGTTGATATTTACACCAACTGTCCTTTCCTGTTGGGCACTGTCCATGCATGGGATGTTTATTATTAGAACAAGTGTGAGCAAATGAAGCAATGGTTGCACTCTGCATTTGCAATAAATTCCCTGCATTAGCTCTAATTGCTATCCCATAGTAATTCTGCAACTTATTTATGAAGGAGTCTGTTAATTTCCCTTTGCCACCAAGAGATTTATTCGATGACTTTAATTTTCTCAAACGAGTGCCTACTCGCTTCTGAATATGGCCAATGCATTCCAGTTTTGAAACGGAATCTTTCCCATAAATGTCTTTAACTGTATCATAGCCCTTAGAGTCACCATCTCCATAGTATTGTGAATAAATGAGTTTACGACAACTCTTGGAACGCTCAAATATTCTGTAAGCACCAAGCACTTCCATACTTCCAGATGAACCCTTATGATTTGCACACTGATGTTTTGATGCACATGATAAATTCAGCTTTTTCGTGTGACACCATTGGCAAAACTGAGACATCACTTCAATATCCAGCACCTTACCACATGTCACAGAGATTGCACTCACTACTCCATTCAGTGATGAAAACCCTCTCCGTTGCCATGTTCCATCAACAGATACACCACATTCAGTAATAGCAGCAGGGTTTTTATTGTCTTTTAACTCAGTAGCAGCAATATTCATTGAATTTTCTGCAACAGAACGAGCAGCACGAAGAAGCTTCAGTTCCTGCATTCTGAATGCTTGTTTGGAAAGAAAAGATGGAAAATTGAGGGTAGCAAAAAATTTCTTTCCAGCCGTATAACCCTTTCCAATGATTCTAAGTGCACACACAAGTCGAGTGTTTATTTCATTGGATGTGTTTTTCTTTTTAGATGAAGAAAAACCTTTGTAAAAGGAGCAATTCTTGCATTTGAGGCAGAAATTCGAACACAATCCAAAGGTAGAATCCTCTATCAAATACAAGTTGCTTTTGAAGCATAAAGGACAACATAAAAGAGTAAAAACACTTATTAATATCTCGATATCCATAATTCGAAATCCAGAAAGGTTATTTGTTTTCAAATCAGGAACATTATCTTCACATAACTGCGAATTCAGCAGTTTCTTTTCGCTGCAAGTCTTTTGTTTTGAATCTGATACACCAACAGAGCCTGCAGCTTGCATGGAAGAAGAATGCCTATTTCCATGAAACTTTCGTTTCTTACTTCTGTTAATGCTTTTTCCACCCATTTAAAACACTTTTAAACAAAAAGCAATAAATATTCAAATCAAACTAAGCTGTATTCACTCGAAAAAGCAAAGTAAATAAACATATAACACGAGACGAGCAGATGTTTTCAAACGTAAACAATGTTCGAGAAGCAGCTGTTGCCAATCTTTTCTGTATATAAAGAGCTGAAAATTAATTCAAATTTAGGTGGCTTGCATATAGTTTTGTATAAATTTAAAAAAATAATTAATTTATGATTTTAGGAGCGTATGTTTGATGAAACGACGAAAAACATTCAACTTCCGGTAAGCACTTCCGGTTTCGTTTTCGACTCTTTCGAATTACATAAATCTTCATATCTCCATTTCTATCAATCGTAGGAGAAAAATAAATACAGATTTAGAAAGCTAAATAAATGCACTTTAAAATAAAAAAATAAAAAAAAATTGTGAATTTTGACCAAAAGTGGCCTTTTAGACGTAGACAGATAGTAAGGAGAATGTGAATAAATAGAAAATGTGATTCTCTTATTGTATAAAATACAAATACAGAATCTGGAATAATTTTATTTGTCTTAAATAATAGCAAAAAAAAAAAAAAGATATATTGTTTCGCTTCTGGTAAATAGAACTTATTATGAATGTACTCATTTACAATGAGTGAGCCTCAGTTCTTTTCAATAATTAATTGTGACAGAAAGGTAAAAAATAATACAGCGGAACCTCGCTTTACGAGTGTAATTCTTTCCTGAAACATTCATTAGATTAAACCATTTTTTTTCCATAAAAATGTATGTAAAATAGAAATATGCATTCCATTTAGAATAGCTTAAAAAATATAATAATGTATTTTATTATTTGTACTTCATGCTTTTTTTACAAGAAAATTCCCTAAAGGTATTTATTTTTAACTATTCTTCAAAATTTGGGCACAGGACAATATTACCTTGAACACAATACATCATTATCTTTGGACACAGGACAATATTATCTTTGAACACAATACATCATTATCTTTGGACACAGTACAGCATCATCATTTGACATGGCATTATCTTTAAATGAGTTTATAACACTCACAGTTACTGCCTTATCATTATACTGCCTTGGTGCTTCTCAATATATGATGCAATAAATCTCCCTGCTTTCAGCAACTTCCTTATTTCACTAGAAATATTACTCCTCAATTTCAACTATTAGTTCAGCATGTTTGGTCACGTTATGTCCTCACTATTCGTTCTTCAAACATCACTCAATTGTGACTCACTATTTTTACATTTTGTTTTGTTTGTTCTGTGAATCACTCGTAATGCTAGGTGCTCGTTAAGCAAGGTTTGATTATAATATGATTTATGAAGAAATAAGTATATAAATTAACAAAGTAAATATTCATTTTGACGCCCATGCAAAAATTCAAATTTTGATTTATTTCAATATATTAATCGCTTGACCCACTTATAGAATTGCCGAAACCTCACGGAACTTCTAGGATGTAGAAACTTTAAATCAAAAATGAATTATTCTGAAAAGTAAGAAATTAGCGTACAATTAAAAGAAAGCTTCTAAGCATATTGCCTTATAGAAGGATATGCATTATCACTTTGCACTCAACATTCCCTTTTATAATTCCGTTTTAAGTGTTAATTATCATATACATTGAGTGCTTAGTAGTTTTTATAGAATAATATCCTTTGAATGCCCCTTATAGCTTCCTTATATAGCTTCTTGAAATAAAACGACATTTTAGATTTACCCATCGAAAGACCTATCTTTCTGTATTTTCTTTCTGTATATAGTATTTTCTTATGCCTCAATTTGATTATGAAAATCGTCTATAAATGTGTCATAGAAATTGAATATTTTATTTCTCTGATATCAGCCTAATGGCCAAATTCGCACAGAAGGTTTTTTTTTTTTTTTTTTTTTTTTAAAAAAAATAAAAGCAGCTATTAAACTCAACAGAGTATTATATTTACTTCCTAAATTTAGAACCGGCATATAGTTCAATAATTGTATTATGTTGCTCGAATTTATGTGGTGTAAGTAAAAGGAAATATAAAAGAAAATCAACAACAATGTCTGGTATAAATATATTATATGTGTGTTCATTTAGTTGATTAAATTGAAACTCCCTCCCTACTATTACTTGTGTATCATATCTGTCAAATTTCCATTGAATAAATTATCCTGGTAGGCACAATTTATTCTGCTTCAAAGAATCAGAGTCAAGGCATATAAACGGATGAAAATCAGTGATAACATTCATGTGCTATTTCACGCGCATTTTCTAAACAATAATTATAAATCTTTAATTGCTGAATAAATGCACGCCCATTTTTTAGAAAGCATTTATTTCTTTCATAATTACAAAATAGAAAAATGTACTTCAAAGTTACAACCACCCACCCGAAGGTTTGTGGATTTGATTGATGATCTTGATAGCAGTGAGGAAGGGACTATGAGTCCTAATGTCCATCATCGGCAACAAATCATTCCTCTCATTCGAAGTGCATCCCATAATTGATGAAGTGCTGTTTGACACTCACATGCTGTTATTATGCACGCACATCAGGGACACGAGAATAAATAACGATGCCAAAAGCTTTGTATACACACACCTATATTCCATTTTTAGAAAATAAATAATTTTGATACAATATAATCTAGAATTTCAATCAATGATCTATTATTCTTAAAATTAATCAATTCTCCCAATTTCTAAATGCTGTTCTTAAAGCTCACTCTACCAAGGTCTAATTTCAAAAAGAAGTTTTTTTTTTTTTTTTTTTTTTTTTTTTCAAATATTTCATATCGATTAAAAGCACACCCGAACAAATTCTCACTAACTTTTAAACTACAAACATTTATCAAAAGAACTGCATTTTTCAACAGCATTTATTGATTTTTTTTTCCTTTTTTATTTTATATATCAACAGATTAGTTAAAAGGTAAAGAAAAAAAAATCAATAGATTATGTCTAAACAACCCAAAGTGTCATAAATAACTGCTGTCTTTTTTTCTTTCTTTTTTTTCGCCCAAAAGAGCCCATCCGCAAACAAAAGAAGGATAATCAATGGTATCGACTGCGCCAGAGAGAGAGAAAAAAACGCGAAAATTGCGGGCGTACGACTCCCCGCCGAGCTTACATAAACATTTTCGTTGTAGTCCGACTCATAACGGCGTAAAAGGGAATGTCGGCCCGAAATTCCATGTCGCCCATTCATCATCTTATTGTGGAAGTTGTGAAGAAAACAAAAGATGTGATGTATGTCTTCCGAAGGACGCAGTGCCGTTAACTTAATGCTGGACTCGTATGTCATTGCCTGTTTTGTGGATGAGTGGTGTTTTGTCTCTGTTAAAGAGGGGATGTTACAAAATTGCACTTTGTTGCCCAGGGCTTGAAAATTAATTATTGAGCAACACGTAAAAGGCGGATCAGAAAGAAGATTATTAGTTGGAACGGCACAAAGGGTTATTGGAAAGGCTCGAATTAATCGTTTTTTAAAATTGTTCTGCGTTATGAAAAATAGATTTGGCCTTATTATAAAGGATGTTTCTTAGAAAAAATTGAGTAATTTATATTCATATCTGCTTTTTGAAAGGAGAAATGCAATATCCTTGACATTTCTTCTTTTATTGATTTCAATTGTGTGAATTTCAATTGTCAGAATTATTTATTTCGGAAATACTTTTATCTGTCTGAATTATTTTACAACGGCATATTTCGAATTGGAATTGCGAGGAGTTTCGTTTACTGAAGTAAGTTCGAAATATCATGGTCTTTTTTTATCTGTTAAATATTATTATTAGATATTATCATAAATTTGCAAAGTGGAAAATAAATGTAAATTTGTGATTGAAAAATTGGTTTCAATCGGGAATATATGTTGGAAGTAATTAAATAATAATTAGTAGGGTGTATCCTAACAAACTAAATTTACAAGTAGTTGCATAAAAAGAATTTTAAAATCATTTTTATTAAAAAAAATGAAATATAATATTCCCTTAAATTAAAGAAAAAACAACAGATATATAAAAAAAGAAATTAAAGACAAAGAGCATAAAGTAGTATGTCCGGTAATTATATTAATATAATATTTTTTTACACCCCCTCTCCTAAAGCTGTTTCTCAACCATCTCAAGTTGTTATGGTATTTGGAAATGCCATTACTGGAGATCAAGCAATACCTTAGACAAATAGTTCTACTTATAGATTGCAAATATAATGATGTTCATAGTTGTGTAGAGGAAAAGTGGAAAAAAAGGACATATTTAAAACTATTTATTTTCTACTTCATAATCTTTAGATTAAAATTTATTATTCTGAGCAATATAATCTGGCGTCTCTATTTTCATCATTCTGTATAGAGTTTTGCACAATTTTTGTTGTTGTTGTTTCTAATGGCACTTGCCATGGACAAGCCCGCTGTCAAAGACAGCCGATTTAAGCCTCAAGGGGAACGCCTCTTGTTTCAATAGTAGCGCCATCTAGGGCCAAGAGTACGACTTAGCTACACACACGTCACAACCCTTTTTACGGGATGGACTTCATTCACGCATTTCATTCACTCAACCACAGATCGTAATTTAGACCTGAACCAGGGAACGATCACCCCTGATCCAGTACCCCCAGTGGTATTACTCTCGACATGGAGGACTTTGTGACCACGACACATTTAACGCGCGCCATCCACCAAGCACGCGGGGAATCTTCGGTCGGCGGGGTTCGAACTCGCAACCTGAGAGACGCGAATCCGACGCTCTACCAACCAGGCTATCCCGGCCTTGCACAATTTTTAATTACGTATATTGATATGATTGGTAATAGAAGGCCTATAATCATTATTATGATAAAAAGTAATGTTAGAATCATAATATTTTCCATAATTCTTAACAAAAGAATATATTTATTGCTAAATTTCATTAGAATTGATTTATTGAAATCAAAATATTCGTGCTTCGTTTGTAAAAGAATGCAGTAGTTAAAAATAACGTTCCTATGGTCTATAATCAAAAACAGTAACATCATTAAATTACCATCATCATTTAAGCACAAAAGTGCTTCTTGTACAGAAAGCTATTTCGGTTGGTGCATTGGTACAGAAATAACCTACTTTTGAATCTAATTTATCATTTTTCTCAAAAGTCATATTCTCGTCCACTCTCTAAGCACTGTAACACTATCTCAGAGGCAATTTAGTTAAGATGTAGAAAGCCTTATTCCTTGGCGTATTTATACATCAAGGAGTAAACAAAATAGAAGCAAGAAAAGGTCTGAAATCTAAGTTGCTTTGCTGAAATAAAGTTACGTTTACTTCTTGTTTTCATTCAATTACAGTCCACCAAGAAAAAAATAAACCCGAGTTGTTTAATTAAATCTGAACTGTTTACTCCGGTTTACTAGTGGGGCTAATTGGTTAGAATCACGATTATTGATTGTTTCGACGAAGAAGAAAATAAACTAGTTTGTTTTGATTTATCGGTTTTCCGATAAATATACTAAATGTTTTGATAATAAAAATATTGTAACTGCAAAAAAATAAAAAATGTATGTAATTAGCTTTGTATGTGAAATGGGTTAAGATTTTTTTGACCATAATAATTAGTAACTCATTTGAAATGAAAAATATATGCTGGTGCTTAATATGTTTACTTTCAGTAACAAAAATAAAATTATTTGCGAATTGCAACGTTTTGTAGATTGAGCTTAAAAATCACCAAAAAAGATAGATTGGTCTAGTAAAAATTGACGACTTTAAAACTGGCTTGTAACGGGCTCGAAACGAAGTTCCTCCTAAACACCTCTGTAGGTTTGAACGTAGTACTCGTTAATTTGTCAGTTCAGTTAAATTAACGTCCCTTTGTAAAGCAACACACGGGCTATTTTGGGACGGACCTCGTCATTTTGAACCGCGGTCAGATGACGAGGACGACACCTGAGTTGGCACCCGCCTCTTCACGCCACAGCAGCGGGAGGACATTTGGTATGAGAGATCTAACGTGCAACAGACCCCCTTACACGACGGTTCTTCGGTGAAATCGGGTCTCGAACCTGAAACCCTACGGCTCACAAGCCGTGACCTTACCACCAGGCCACCTCGGCCCTTAATTCGTATGTCGTAGTTTAGTTTTATAGCAAGAGAAAAATTATAGCACCGAAAATAAAACAGACAGGTTTTGATATTTGCATAATTTATTGTTGTTAATTGTTTACTCAGAAATTTAATAACATTTGGTAGTATGGTTTTTTGATTTGTAATAATTTCTTAATTCCTGTCAATTGTTTTAGATAGTTAACATTTATTATTTAACATTAACTATTATTTATAATTTGATACAAGTGATTTAAATTTTACTTCTTCAGAAAATATTAATTATTTCCGAATGTTTTTCTTTGCTCTTAAGTTCTGCGTGTTTTTCCAAAAGGTCTGAATTTATTGTAGATTGAATTTTTTATTGCTTCAAATATTAAAATAAAATTAATCTACCATCCAATAAGTTTCTTCGACTCAGATATTTATTTTTGGTTCCTTGAAAGAAATATCTAAATTCATCACTGACAAAGATGATTGAAAAACTAAAATTATGTAGTGTTTAGGGATTTATTTTCAAACTACTCTTTGAAACACGCTTTTTAATTAATGTTAAAGTAAAATGCACAAACTAATTAAATTTATTTTAAATTTTGAAATAGGAAAAAAAAGGTTTAAAAAATTTAGTACAATAATAAATTATCCTTTGAAAAAATATTATCATTTGCCTGACCATCCGATTTATTTAGTATGCACACTTCCATATTTGCCAATTAAAGTTTTAAATTTTAACATAGGCAATTTTCTCTTCATATATTACCACTTGTATGTATATGATGAACAATAAATGTTATTGTTCATCATATACATACAAGTGGATAATAATGAGAGGTACTGCATGCTACACACATTGCAAAAAAATATATATATATACAATTAGTTTTATCATTTAAAGACATTTTTATAAAATTTCACAGCATCAAAAAATAAATTTTTGCATGCTACACTCATTGCAAAAAAAAAAAAAAAAAAAAAAAAAAATGCAATTAGTATTAGCATTTAAAGGCAATTTTATATATATTATTTACATTTATATATATATATATATATATATATATATATATATACAGTAGACTCCCGATTATCCCCGGAGCGGATTATCTGCGCCTGCCGCACTAAGTTTTTTTTTTTGTTTTTTGTTTTTTTTGCTTCCAAGCAAAGAGAAAATGCTTCCAAAGCAAGAAGCAAACACAAATGACCGATTTCTTCAAAAAGGTGCAGTTTTACAGTTATGCTTTTGTAATTACATAATACATTACAGAATTAAAACAGTACATATGTATTAATTTTTCTGATCCTTACTGTGTATCCTTGACGCCTCTCGTAAGTACAAAGCACTTTTCTGCTTTCATTAACAAAATGCATTTTAGGTTAGTTTTGAGTGATATACTAAAATATTAAGCGTTAGTTAAACATTTCCTGCTGTTTATTTCACGTTTTATTGTACATAAAACGATTTTTCAAAGTTGGAATGACTTTTTTCTTTTTTGCTATACCCGTTTTTAGCTTTTTTCGGATTATCCGCGATTTTTGTTATCCGCGGCGGCCGCGCCACCCAATTCCGCGGATAATCGGGAGTGTACTGTATATATAAAGATACATATACATATGTCATATAAAGATACATATGTCAACGAAGAATGAATAATGATTTCGCTTCTGTCTTAATTATCTTAATTAAATTACAATTAATACAAAAGCAATTAATAGCTGAAGACTTAAATGTAGCAAAATAATCTAAAAGTTGCTCATATGTGGCTTTTATCACTTACTTTTCAATCAGCTATGAAATTTTAGATTATGAAAGTAAAAAGTGTCATTTTAAAATGGCAATTGTGGGGTGGTAGATAAAAAGTGGTTTCATCCATTAAATAGCTGAAAAAAATTGAATTACTTTAAAACAGCAATTAATTCTTGTATTTTTGAACTTTTCTAAACAGTAATAAATTCTCCCTTCCGTATAACAAGTTTTAAATGAAACTATGGAACCAAGATTCAAGAAATTAAAACTATCTGCAAGCTGATTGCAGAAGATAAATATCAGTTCTGTGAAAAGTAAAAGAAATGATACGCCGACAGGTAAGGATTTATTGCTCATTGAGAGAAGCATGAACATGAATATGTAAACGAAATATGATTAACTACGTTTATAAAATTTATAATTAGCAAAGAAAAGAGTATGTTAATGATAACTGTTTATCCATGAACATGATATAGAATGAACAAACTTAGAGAAGTAAATCCATCCATCCTTTTTAAGAGTTGAAAATGCGGAAAAAATCTTGAAATGAATAATATCTTATTGCCATGTTCATTCATATGTTCAAATAATAAATTATTAACTTCTTATAGGTTTTTAGATAACTTATAATCTAAAAAGTAATTTATTAGAAATATTAGTTCTTGCATTCTAACGGAAACATAATTTCTTCTTTTTTTTTCTTTTCGAAAGAAAATCAAGGATTGGTTAATAAGAAGAGCAAATGTATTGAATAAATAAACTTGACTTCAAAGACAAACTTTAAACGGTGCATTTTTTTCTGGAGAAAATTCTTTTATAATTGGTTTAATCTTATTCTAAAAACATCTAAATATGTAACTACTGAAATCAAAAAGTATGTGCAGAAAATAACATGGATTTAAAATACATTGTGAAATATTTCTCTTCAAATATTCATAATATTTCCAAATTTTTTAACTCCAGATTTAATATTTTACAAAGCAAAGAATATAACGACATATACGTGTATAAATTTTATCATGTTTATGAATTCAATCTCATTTAATCTCTTTTTTCCCTAGAACTAAACTGCTAAATTTAATGCCTTTAAAATATTTTCTAATGAATTGAAAACCCGTTTGGCTTTTATTCAATTTCCAAAGTATTATCCTTAATATATTTGTTCAAAATGTCTTCTTAATTTCAAACACAAGAAATCCTATATTAAGAGCAATATTTACTCATTTTCAAAGCACTAGATTTCTCCGATTTCAAATAACGTCGTAAAAAAATATTCTTTTTCTTTCAGCTTACATTTCAAAGGATTTAATCTCCCTCTCAGAGGCACAAAAAATTATTTATTATAGCTTATCAAATACTCTTATCACTCGCGTCTCTTCAAAGCTGCTTTTTCATCAGAAGAGCTTCTTTTGCTGTTTCTTTGAAAGTCAACAAGATTTTCCTCCTTTCATCACATTTCTTAACGGATCTTTTTATAGATGATCTTTCTCGCCCCGTAGCTCTGCAGAAATTGATCGGGTTTCGCTATTTCTTCTGCTTAACGAGATTTAGCGATTGCCAAAATAAGACTACTATCATCTCTGCCCTGGAGGACTCGCAGTTGAATGTAATTTCTGGAGAACTAACGAAAAGACATTTCGTGCGTTCTACTCGGAGTAAAGAATGAACATAAGTTGTGTGTGACATATGTGTATGATATGCTATTTCAGAATTGAAAGGGTTTAACATTTTTTGTGTGTGCATTCATATAAAGTAATAAAATCTCTATTTAAAAGCAATACAAGTACAATGTCTGTATTTTGTATTTATTTTCGACACGGCAGTTTGTCTACATAAACAACTATGGTCAATTCAAGTCGACCGTAACCGTTTTTGATTTTCTAAATTTTTCACTTGAAAAATGCAATGTTACGTTACGTTAGTTTTGATTTATTTTGAAATAAATTGTCTCATGGGATTCTTCATTTTGTGTGATTACGTCATTTTTAAAAATTAATCCTATAGAAAGCTGCATGTTTTGGAAAGGGGAAAAATTGGTTTCAGAGAAATACGCGTGTTTCTTATAAAAACGCCATACACTGCAGTAGAATTTTTTTTAAAAATATACCAGATTGAAGCTATCTATAAAAGAAATTTGAATTCTTCTTTAAGATGACTTCTTTCTCGAAATAAAACAAATAATATAAAATATTTTTATAAAAATAATATATATATATATATATATATATATATATATATATATATATATATATATATATATATATATATATATATATATATATATATATATATATATATATATATATATATATATATATATATATATATATATATATAAGAAGAAATTTTACTATCATTTCTGATGAATGATTCGTGCTCTCTCTCTATTTTGGTGAGGTGAAAGAGTTGGCTTGATAGTTTATATGTTTTATCTGTCATAAATCATATTGTTATGAATTCGGGGTTCTTTCAATTTGTTAGCCGACGACGAAACAGTCCTTTAGAAGTCTAAAATATTTATTCCAGAAAATTCGATCAAATTCAGAACTCTAAATGAAGAAACAAATACAAAGGCGAACAGAAGCAACACACAGCAGCGCACTACAACAAACAGTAGCCCAGAAGTAGTAATTGGTATTAATAACAACCACAGCACACAACCGGCCAGTCAGAATTCAGCAGGATCAGGGAATCCATATTTCTACACTCTACGGTCTCTCCAAACGTCTGCAATTCTCCACTGCGTTCTCGCTTTAGCTTTATCCAATTGTCGACTCACTACTACACGACTGGCTACTCCACACACGACTCCACGCTGCTTATATAACAAACACTAGGATTCGGCACACAGATCAATTCAGCAAACGCTTGAGCTCCACACAGCACTTGCGCTTTGTTGGACTGATGCAACTATTTCGCCATTGACACGCTATATGACTCTAAATCTTCCAGCGACTCTTTCCACAATACCACGATTGTCTTCAGCTTATACTACCGACCTTTTATAGTTCCCGAAGCCGGGTGAAGAAGGTTTTGGAGCAATCACGCATATATCGGGTCCTATTGGCTCTGTCGCCAAAATTTTTGATGATTCCAGTATCGTCTATTTTGTAGCCAAATTCGTTCCCAAGTGGCCAAATTTATCGCTAAGCTCTAGGATCATTGATTCGGCACCCGATCAACATCTAACAGAGTTGATAATTAAAAGGTATTTCCAGTGATTGAACTATTTGTTTTGGAAAGCAACATTATAAATTTGCAACAATATTCATGATAATGAGGTATTTAAGAGCAACACATTTTTACTTTCAAAATTATACACTAATCTAAAAAGTCTAATTTTAATATTTTTAAATTAATTTGTTATTTCTTATTAAACGTGAAATGAATCACATTCCTTAAAAGATATGGCTCCGAATCTCTAAAATCTTCTAAGAGCAGCTGGTTTGATATTTATAGTTTAGGATAGCTACTTTTTTTAGCCTCGTTTACTCTCTCCCACACTACTTAAAGCTTTTACTAAGCATTATGAAATACTTCCTCTTGCGTGACAATAACATTCTTATTCAAAAGTATCCATATTGATGTCAAAAGTAAGTGTTATGTCAAGAAAAACCTTCAGTAAACCCTCTTTGAAGCTCCTGCTTTCCATATGCCTTTGAGCATTATTCTTTATAAAGTTTACTTTTTCTCAAAGAAAGAAGGTTTGTTTGCTAGTTTGCTGAGGATACAAATGGTCGCGGTAAAGAACAAGAATACTAATGCATTCACATTTTCAAGCGTTTTTTTCCTGCCGTTTTTCTTCTTTTTTTTTGCCTTTAGGCTATTTTCTTGGAACTCTTTTACAAAAATATGCATTCTCGTAGCTTTCAAGGGAAACACAGTCCCTTCAGAGGCATATATTTTAAAGGAAACAAACAATTTTCGTTTTTAGAGAAGAAAGTTTACCCCAAAATCCATAAAAATATTTTGTATTTGTAAATCTTTTCTTCTATTTTTAGACTTAGTGATAAATCATTGTTTAGGTTGAATTATATTTATTTAAATTTAAATTTCATATTGAGAAGAACTTCACTAAAATAATAAATTATGTATCTGCTTTCAATATATGTTCGCATTCTTTTTATTAATGATAGAAATTGGAAACGTTAATATTCAATTCAAAAGATCTAAATTTAAGCTAGTGTTGTTCTTCAATGCGTTTGGATGCTTTACTAAATGGATAGGTAACTTTTTATGACTTATTTCGTATTGTTACTGTATCTTTGAAGAATTACAGTTGGGATTTTGATTTTTGAATCATATATATATATATATATATATATATATATATATATATATATATATATACTTATATATATATATATATATATATATATATATATATATATATATATATATATATATATATATATATATATAAGTATTAGTATCAAGTTAATAGGAAAAACAAAAATCAAATAAAAATTAAACCAAAAAAATTATTAAAAAAATATAAAAAAAAGAATCCGGCCTGAAGACTTTTTCAAGGGTCACCCTCAGGCAGGGATTCAAAGAAAGGGATTTTTTCTGTGAGGACATACAGACATTGTCTAATAATGATTCCTCGTGACCCGAAAATGTCTATATGTCCTCACAGAAAAAATCCCTTTCTTTGAATCCCTGCCTGAGGGTGACCCTTGAAAAAGTCTTCAGGCCGGATTCTTTTTTTTATATTTTTTTAATAATTTTTTTGGTTTAATTTTTATTTGATTTTTGTTTTTCCTATTAACTTGATTCTAATACTTTTGTATCAATTCATCTGTGTTTTAGAAGTAGCTGCAATTGCGCTCTCTAAATACTATGAAGTTCTTTTTTGGTTTTAGTTTAAATAGGTTATAAATTTTAGTTGCGATTTCGAAACTGTTTTGTTTCGTTTTCATTTTAGTTTCGTTTTCAAACTTTTTCTTACTTTAGATTGGTTATATATATATATATATATATATATATTCATAATCGTGAATGATGTGGCGAGTATATATATCGCTACGATAATGATCGTGAATATATATGTATACATATATGCATAATAATATCACGTTTCTTGTGATTCTTTGATATATCCTGCGTGAGAGATCTTGAATTTTGAACGTTCAAGATCTTTTGTCTAGATACACAAAAAAATCACGTGTTATGATCATATCAAATTTTTTGAAATAATCATGTTGATTGATGTATATGGCACCAGAACTTTCATCAAATAAATCTAAATGTAATCGCGCCATTCTAACTCTATAAGTGGTTCAGTTATTTAATAATCTACATCTAAAATCTATTTCTAGCTTTCAATGAATCGAAGATATCATAAAACACAGAATAACATTTAATGACGAACACGAACACAAAGATACATCGTTCTACGTTACATCTCTAATTAGGCTTTACAAATTCTGAATCACAAAGTAATAAAAAGAAGCGTTTCAAAGTTCAGCAGAAACTGCGCATGCGCCGGTTTCCTGATCACTACAGCTGGAATAGGGGAAAGGCGTCTCTAGGACGGAACACATGTGGTAAAATAATGTTTTATTGTGAGTGGTACCATAAACTCGTTTCATTTTTAAAGCTAAAGTTTCAGAGTGTGTAAGCAAGTTGGTAATAAAGCCAAATGTGTACCTGCCTGTGAAAAGATTGAAATTAAAAAAGGAAGGAAAAAAATTACAGCACTCGATTACATTTATTTCTATAAAGAAAATGCCAACGAAATAAATTTAAAACGATAAAGGAAGAGCTTGTAACAATCAAAATAAAATGTAGTCCTTGATATCACTTATAATAGTAAGCTATGGCACTTCCTGAATCCAAGACAACATTGAGTTCATGATTAGTTTGGAACGGATGCAAATGAAGTTATAAGCCCAAGTTTATAAATGTGAAAGCGTGTAGTGTATGTTTTCGAATTAAGATTCTGTCCAACTTAACTAGCCACGATTCATTGTCCAAATCAAACTGAGAATAGTTCCTAGTGGCTTCTAAACGAGGCATTAATCTAATTATAATAAACCAGTACCGGACGCCTTGTGCATCATTATTGCTATATTTTTCGACTTGAATCAAAAGAAAAGGAAGTGATGAAAATGTATACAAGTTTGTTTGTGTTTTATGGAAAGAGAAAAAATTATGAATTTTTCTTTTGCGAAATATTTATAAAAATAACTGAGAAAATACTTAACATAATACAGCTTGTGTGTAGGATAAAGAATTTAGCCTGCATAGCCTAATTCGCTAAGATGGAATTTTTGCCACTCTCCACTTCTGAAAAACACAAAGAACGCAAACCAAACGTTGACGATTGTCTAAAAATCTCTTATTGTGACTGAAAAAAAGTTGCTATAAAATTAATTCTAAATAATATCTGTTTTTTAAAAAAACTTATTTGATTATATATCCAATGAGAATTATTCTCCAATTTGCAAAAGTATATTTGAACAACGACAAAATAGAAATATCAGATGATGACCCATGGATTGGTGAAAATAATATAAGGATATCTTAAAAGTATAAACTCTGTATGAACCAAACAATGTAAATTGGAATACATAAAACAGTACCGTTTTTATTCACTGATATAATTCAAATAAAAGGAAATCAAATTCAAAAAAACTGATGTAAATTAATGGAATGAATAGTTACTTTTAAAGTTAGAAAAGTTATGCAACTTAGAAATCTTGTAAATTAGGTATGCAATATCCAATACAAAATCACACTTTAGATAACAAAGAAAAAAGCTGCATTCAATTAACATGAAAAAGGATTGGTCCAAGAATGGTGGATATTATGCACTTTATAAACACCAAGGGATAGAGTAAGAAGAAGGTACAATATCCAAAAATTGGTCAAATATAATTTTTTTATTTTATTAGAGCATTTTATTGCTCAGAGGTTTCCACACATCGTATGAAAATTTTAAAACTTCTGACTTATACAATTTAGAAATAATTTCCTAATTTTTATTCATGGTAACAATTGAATCACATTCAAAATTTAAAATTGTATCGATCTTTTTTCTCCATGTAGGTTTTTTCCTTATTATCATCATGTTTTAAAATGTTATTTTTTAGTTTAAGATAGAACTTTCAACTTTTTAAAATGTATTTATCACTATATGACAAAACTGTGTATATAATAAACTTTCAACTGCACATTATTTTGTGTACAAAATATGAAATTTGGTTGTTCTAATCGTTTTCAGTTTTCATTATATACAATAATAAAAATGTTATATAAAATTATTTGATATATTTTTTAATCGAAGTTCAGCGTTGTTTTATATATTTTAGTGAATGTACAAATACAGTTTGAAGCAAGAGTATTCACAATCGAAAGAATGCTAGGAAAATTTTAAAACAGAATTTAAAACAGTATAAATCCTATTTAAAAAAAACAACAGATGGAAATATTTTTTTCTTTCCAAGATAAATTCATTACATTCTTTCTATGTCTTGATTCTGCAATCCTTAAAACAATCACAATACTTAAAAAATGCTAGGAATGAAATGTGTCCTATTATTTAAAATTATGAAATCGTTACTCCTTAATTTTCTATGTTGCGATATCTGAATAGGAATCTGTTTAAGCTCATATGATTCAGAGCTGCAGATGCACATAGAATACTCATAAAAAAACTCTTTATTTATTGAAGCAATTCGAAGAGGAAAAAAACGAAGCATCGCAGATTAACAAAAGAAAATCTGAAGCTAGATATTATATGATTCTATCCGTTGCTTCTATCATGTAACTGCGATGCTATGTGAAGTGATTATACATCTTTTCAGACATTTTTATTGCACCTAAAATAAGAAATAGAAAAAAAACTGAGATTAGAACTTTAAAAAATAAAATGCAAGTTCTGTTTCCTTCTTCAATTTAAACTAAAACGCCAGTTTTTATAAAACAAGAAAGAAAAACATCAAAGCGATGCTATGATGCATCAGAGAAAAACAAAATTCTTTTTACCAGCCATCTTTAAAAAAAACCCAGTAAAACACGAAAGTGGAAAAAAAAAACTTTCACCGTAACCGATAACATCCTTCTTTGCACATCAAATTCGTGTTCTTTATCGCTTTTTACCTTTTTACAGCAAACTTCTTTCAAATTAAGTGCAAAAGCGAGCTAGCTCCAGTGTTGTAATAAATTACCGGTTTCAGACCATCACAAGCATTTAAGTCCTTAAGAAGAATCGCCCGTAATTTGTTTGCACCCTAGCAGCATTTTAAATCTTTTATGGTGCACTTTTCTTCCTCTAACTTATCTTCGAGGTTTCTTTTTTTTTTCTCCTTTTAATTTTTCTTTTTTCATTTTTTTTTAAATGTGCGTCTTCTTCATTATGTATTTATTGGCAATTTTATGCTTTCAGGTTGCAGAAAATGTGTGATTAAGTTAAGCTGGATTACCTGAAGTATTTTTCCAGTGTTTGAAATTTGTCTTCAGGGTCATTATTAATGATTATTTTTCTATGTTTATTAAGTAACTAAGTTTAAATTATAAATGATCTGGCATTCATTAATAAAAAATTAATGAAATTATGGAAAAATGTATTGAAAATTGATGGTCATTTTAGTGATAATTAAAAAAAATGTAGTGCCAATGAAGAATTTTTCAAAGGGTTCTGATACGTAACTTCTAATGTAAAAAATTAATCTATTCAATGTCTACTATAAATACACAATATCGTATTTTATTATGATCTTTTGTTAATATTTATGGGAAGTTTTTTCAAATATTGACGAACCATTATTTTCTTATTTTTTATATCAAATAAATCTCAAACAAGATCATGTAATAATTTTATTTTAAGGAACGTCCACATGTATAAACAGCTACATTTTTTTTATTCGTAGAAAAGATATTAGAAATTATTTATGTTTTAGAAAAACATCAAATTTTTTTATTGCATTTTATAATAATTTTCTTGCAAAATTCTTGTTTTATATAATTTTTATCATCATTTTTAATCCGCTCTGAAAATGGATTTTTCAAATATTAAATCTAATTCAATATAAATTATTGATGCAAAATAGTATTAATAGAACTTTTATCATCTCATGAAGTATTTTCTAATCATAAGTAAATAAAAATAATAGTCCTCGACAAAAATAAATATCTGTAATATATTCGAACAGCAGTTGAGAGTGAAGAATTCGACCCTTAAATGCATTGCATTTTCTAATCTGTAAAACTTTTTAAACTTATTGAACACATTTTTAAAAATTTTTGTTTCGAAATGTTTATATTATATTATATTCATATTGTTAATATTATTAAAGAGTAACTGTAAAAGATTTTTAAAAAACATGATTAGAAATTATAATTTTACAATAACATGAGAACATGAAATAATATTTCAAGTTCTTCAGAAAAGATATTTTAGCAATAACAGATATAATAACACTGTAATTTCATAAAAATTCAAAAATGAAAAGAACACCAATATTACTCTTAAAGGTTATATTGTAAAGTTTGGTTTTTTGCTTTTTTGCAATGTCTTTGACATTTGTCATTTTTCTTTAATTGTATGCATAGGCTCTTTTAACGAAGCAAATTATATATTGAAGAATACTGAATTTGTTATAATTCGTTACAATTTTGGTGAGAATAAGATTACAAAATTTAATGTTCCAATGAATAAAATAATGGAACTAGATTCAGAATAAATAAATAAATAAAATATATTGAAACTAAAATTAAAATTTTTATAGTTTTTCACATTATTGGTTTAGCCAGTAGCATCTCATATTGACAGTACATGGTTCCAATATTTCCTGTGATATATATTAAAATGTATTTTGTGTCTCTGATATAACAGCGTTCTCTGAACATATTCCGGAGAAAGATGCTTAGAATTATCCTTGGCCCTGTAATAGAGAGAGGATGTAGGCGAACTAGATTCAATTTTAAATTACACAAACTCTATAGGCAACCACAGATAACATTGGTTATCCGGAGAAATAGGTTAAGATGGCTCCGCCATATCTGAAGAAGCCTTGATAACAGAGAACTGAAAATATGTACTTTTAAAAATCCTATGGGATCCTGAGTGAAAGAAAGACTTCCATTTATATGGCTGGATGATGTGGAAAGAGACACGAGTGTTCTGAGGATAAAGAACTGGAAGAGAGGTGCGGGGGATAGAAAGCGTTGGAAAGTGCGCATGGTTGAGGTAGCCGAGGCCTGCCAGGGGCTGTTGTGCTCATGAAAAAGATGTTTCTGAAATAAAAAAAAATATTTAAAATAATCAAATAGAATTTATTTTTGAATTCATAAAATAAAATTGTATTTGTTGATTTATAGCACTAGAATTTTTCAAATACATTAATTTATTTAGACTTAAGATTTCTAGACTCATAATTTTATCTATTTATAGAAAAAATTATGAGTCTAGAAATCTATGAATATTATGTTGAATGTACTTTTTATACTTCCTTATTTATAAGGAAGTATAAATTTTATCTATTTATAGATAAAATTATGAGTCTAGAAATCTATGAATATTATGTTGAATGTACTTTTTATACTTCCTTATTTATAAGGAAGCATAAAAAGTACATTCAACATAATATTCAATAGAGAATGTTCATTTACTAATTATTCACTAATACCTAAAATGATGTTGAAAATCAATTGAAGGGAAATGCAAATTTTATGTTTTTTTGCATAGAAAATAAATTTATTTATCTATATCTCAAATATAAAAATTATATTATTAAAATCAGATTCATTTAAAAATTCTACAAATAATTAAAACCTCATCACCTTCGGAATAGGAAAAAGCTTTAGATACGTCTAAATTTGATATTATTCAAAATTATTGTATCAATTAAAAACTTGCAACAGAAACGAAACTAAAATTGTTTTTATCAAATAAAAGGATTTTAATGTTTAGTTGGAACTATCTTGATTTAAATCATAGCTTTCAATTTTGATACAAGCTATTGAGCAGTTTCTTGTTGATGTGGGGCCACTTATTTCTGAAAGTATAAAAAAAATATTCTTTTTGATCCGTTTTGGAAAGTTTGTTTTTGCTGCAAAATTTGATCTGAAATTTTCAGCCGTATTTGATTGCTATCTTTGAGACCGAAATCGATAAATAATCGATTAGATATGCGTTTTGTGTCATCATTCTTCTGAAATAAATGTTCATATATTTCTTATTTTTTTCCATAATTTTTATTGGCGAACAGATTTCTAGACACTTTCTCATCTATCATCTCAATATCTCCAATATTTCTAGAACCTATCTATAAAACTAAACAAAACTTTCCTTTTAATACAGTGTTTCCTTTTCTATATTTTATGGAAATATTTTACTGTATTCATTTCTTTTCATTTTTAAGTTGTAATGTATTTATTTTTTCACGTACCTCACTTGATCGTCACCTTCTTCTTCTGTAATACTTTTTTCATTTTACTTACATATATCACATTTGCCTTCGTTTGATAATGCAGCTCAGTTTAGAATCATTCGTAAGATCTTTTAAATAATACTCAAATATATGACAATGTTTGAGTTCTTTCTTCCACGGATAACTTTCAAAGTCACATTTACCGTAATAACTGGTATATTACTTAAATGTGACTAATTCCGTAATTATTCATAATCACCACCTAACGGGGTAAATGTGATAAAATATTGAATATTTATTATTTCTTAGATTTATTAGATTTTCTTGTTAGCTTATAAAATTTATCATTATTGGAGAATGTAATAAAGTCAGATTATTTTGAAATGTATCGAAGTCTTACTGCAAAAAAAAAAAAAAAAAAAAAAATTGAATATGTAATGAAGTTTTCAAACAAACTAAAAATTCGTTGTTCAGAATTAGTAGAACACGATTGCTATTAAAACTTATTATAAAAGCTCAGTTTAAAAAAATAAATTCATTTGGCACTTTTGTACTTTATTTTCATTAGATATCTTAGAACAGGTATATTAGATAATGGCATGTTATATAATAAATGCCGTAAAATGTATTAAATAATACAAAAGGATCAAAACTACTGAAAATAAAATAAATTTATGAATTTTTATTGCTTTTCATCATGAGGTACGGATTTTATGAAACTTACTTATAAATATTTAACTTATATACTAACTTATAACTTATAAATCACATTTATCAAATTTAGAAGTGATTCTAGATAATTCCCTGTAATTATATATAATTTCCAATTTATTACCGTAACCGATACATTCAATTTTATGTCTCAAACTCTTAACGGTAGATCGTTCTTTTTCGTGTTAATCTTGGAATCACAGAATCTTGTCATTTGTCTCCAAATTTTTGTCGTCTCTTCTTTTGCTGCCGGTTGTTTTGTCCCTCATAATTCTTATACTATTAATAAATACTTGAAACTGACAATTCACTCATTTATGCTGATTTTACCAACCTTAATAAAAATGCCAATTTAGGTTTTCAATGATGTGGTGGTCCACATTATAGAAATATCTAAATTCATTGAGCTAATACGAATTCTAGTAGATTAACTATTTCATATTTATCAAAATAAAAGGCTATTTTAAATGTGTGATAATTTGATAAATTTTTCGAAAATAAATATCAACATACTTAAGTATAACCTTTAAGTACATTCGTTCACACTTGAATATAAGGTTTGACTCGACTGTTCGAATATTGTAAACAGGGAAACTACGATATTTGGATGTAATAATTCTGCAATATTTTACAGAGTAGTAATATTTAAGGAAATAATCAAAATATGTATTGATTTAAATAAGGAGAAATTAAATACAGATGAATCTGAAAAGAAAAACAAATTTTCGACGGAAAAAGTTTATGAGCAAAATATGTAGTTGTAATAACCCATTCTGATAGTTATAAATAGTATTTAAAGTTGAACAGAAAGAACTGCTCGGGAAATGTGTTCCTCTGCAGAAATCGGGAATATTGCTACAGTCAAAATGAAATTTCTAATGGAAGAATGTTAATTAAAGGCAAACTCAAAAAATATCTTTTTTTAAAGAAAATAATGTAATTTATTTACTACAATGCATGGCATACATTATTTTGAAGATATATTTCAAGCGAACAATACTTAGAAAGCTTATTAAATTTTATAAGCTTAACATTTATTTAGAACTCTTTTTGTCTAGCAGAAACTGGTAATAAAATCTTATTCCAATTATTTAAATTTTAAAAATGATTCTTTCAAAAAGTTAATTAAAAACTTTTTTTTAAAAATAAGTTCTTAAAAACGAACTTATTTATTGGTTAGTTTAGAAAAACAATTTCACCTAAATTAAAATTTCATAAAAGCATATATTTTTTGTTACAAAATATATATGCTTACAATAGTAAAGAGACCAACAATTGATAATTACATTTGACTATTTGACAGTAAAAAATTAATAATTCTTGCGTGATTCCCACAATTTGTGTTAGTATAGGCTTATTTATTAATTCCAGCAAAGCAATATCTACAGATTTGTGGGAATGTGTGCACGAATTTCTTTTGTAAAAAGAAGTATATACATTCTTTAAATATGATATTGAAACAGCATTCAAATTAATAATACAAGATTAAGAATCCCTGTAGAATTCTCTGAATGTTATTCTTTTATATGATGTTCCATCAAACGTCATTTAATTCTGGACATTATAAACGATATTAATTTAACATGATCCAAAATTCCTTAATGTTTACATGAGAAATTTATCAAATATAATGTGATTTAAGATTGAATTGTAAATCTTAGTGAAAGTTATACTTATTTTAGCTACAATATTAAACATGTTTAAAGTTTTTGACTTTCCAAAAAGCCGGCAATGTTGTTACTCTAAAAGTCTTTATACGTATGCTTGTGTCATCACAACGAAAACAAAATATAATTTTCGATTTTTCAATGCTTTTATTAATTACCAGAATGTTTAAACAATATATTTACTTGATATTTACGAATTTTTTAGAATTTTAAATTGAAAATTTGCAAAATAATATCAAATCACATATATGATTTATAATGTTTCTTTCCAAATAATTTCCTCTTTTACCAATATTTTTTATTGAAATAGAAAGAATGTACAGATAATAAAAGTAAATTTGCTTCAATACTTTACTGCCATTTTAATTTTTTTTTTTTCGCTTCGTTCACAACTTTAAATATTTCCCAAAAAAGTTAATAGTTCAACATTTGTACATAAAAAAAATGACTTGATTTATTGAATCGTAAATTAAAATAGGGAATGATGCATTATAAAATTCTCACAAAAACTTGAATTCCAGAAATTACAATACTACAAAAATATTATTTTTTCGAAAAAAGCTATTACGTTCTAGGTGACTCTTAGACTAGATGGTGTTACATTTTCTAGAAACGAATTTTCAGCATAAGAAATAAATTTCCAAATCAGACTGTCAGAGATTAGATACATTTCCAAATCTGACTGTCGAGATCAGACAGTCCTTAGTGACTGTTTACTTTCTAGAGTTTCCCCGTCTTCTTTAGTCTCCAATAACTGCAGACATTTTACGAAACTGAATTTGTTGCAATATCAAGTACCACATCAAATACTTCCTTCTAAGAGGGCAGAGGAATAAATCTCCGTTCTTTCTTCAGAATCTTATAGATTCCATGACTGTGGTATAAATTATAAGGGAATGGCAACTTGTAAATGCAATCAACCAAAATTGTAATTATGGATCAAATTTTGGATATAAAATTGCTGCAAAAAGGCCTTTTTCTCCTAAACTAGCACTTCATATTATACATTTTATGAGTAAAACCGTTATGTATATATATAGGTGCATGTGTGTATGTATGTATAAATTTATTTATTTACTAGAAAATTATTGTGAATCTATTCAACAAACTATATACTCAAAAAATTATTTAAAATGTTGCTGCAAATTCAATAATTCCAGAATTGCTTTGGATTTTGAAATGTTTTAAAATTAATTTAGACAATATTTCTTCAGGTGGCATCGAAATTACATAATCAAAAAACAACAAATGAAGAACAAGCAATTTCGGATTATTTTTAGGAGTATTCCGTGGTGTAAATCTAAACATTCAGTCGTTTTAAGATTGCTTTTAGTTTTAGTTATATTACCGTCCCGTTTTAAAGCAACACGAGGGCTATTTTGAGACGGACCTCGGAATTTTGAACCCCGGTCATTTAACGAAGACGATACCTGAGCTGTCACCCCCATCTCCACACCACACCAGTGGGGGGATATTTGGTCCGGATGGTTTTAACGTGAACCAGACCCGCTTACACGATGGCTTTTCGGCAGAATCGGGTCATGAACCTGAAGCCCTTCGGTTAAGAGGCAGAGACCTTACCACCAGGCCACTGCGGCCCAGCTATTCGAAATTACTAATAACCTATTTATAACACATAAATAACAGGCTTATGTTATTAGTTTTGCGATAAGAGTGAACGGCGATTTTAAAAGCTTATCTTAATTCTTGAAAGATCCTAAAATCTTTGTCAAGGCAAACTGTCACCTGTAAATTAAGCTTGAAAGTTTTACAGATTATAGTTGTAAAATTACTCATTATGACAGATTAACTATAGAATTTAAATTTTACATGGCTGGATGTATTATTGTCATAATGTTGGACAAACTTCCAATTGCTGTTTTTCAATATAAAAATATATATATATATTACTTATTTTTTGAAAAATTACCAAAATATCTCAAGGGAATATCTTTATTATATATCCAATTAGAATGGATTAAAAATAATATATATATATATCAATAATGATGGAAATCAAACCACTCCTCTAGAGTCATTAGTGTATAGTACTGTAGTGTATTTAACATTACTTAAAAATAATGTTAAAAAAACTTTCATTAAAAACATAGCATTTCGAAAAGTTATTCATTAGAAAATTACTAAAAAGAAAGTAAAAAAAAGTAGAAAAGTTAAAGTAAAGAAAAGTTAAAAGTTAGAAAGTTACATAAAAATTTTATTTGCTGCTATTTCTTATTAAAAATGAAATATATTTTATTCCTTAGAAAATTATTAACAATTTAAGTGGATTCAATAAACATGCATAATGAATAGTAAGCATAGGCATTGTGTAACTACATCCTGCCTGCTTTTTCAGTTTATAATTGAAATGATAAATTCATTAAATGTAGCATATTATATTTAAAGCTGAAAGTAATCTTAAAGTTTATTAGAGTTTCATATTTTCAGGATATACCAGAAAAAAATCGCATCACTTTGTAAAAGAAGGAAGGAAGCTTCTCTTTTTGTCCTCGAAATGAGTGCTGATTTCCGGCTGCTGAATATGCTCAGTAACAAGTAATTCACTTTCACAATAAAATATAAAGTACTGTGAAAAAAGTTTAAATACTGCTTCAAATAACTTTTGTTTGGTATTATCGACGGCATATTATTTGCTTTTTATAAAGTGAATCATATGCGGTCGATACTACCAAACAAAAACTATTTGGAGCAGTATTTAAATGTTTCTCCACAGTAGGACATTTTTTTTCGAAACTGTAACCTTGAAAATAAGGGGGGGGGGATGACTCTATAGTAATTAACGATAAATAAAATATTATTCAATCAATTTTCTATAATTTTTTTTTTCCTCTTAAATGAAAACGGAAATACTATTCCACATGCATATACATTTCAAATTTAAGCTCACATATACTAGCCACCAATAACTGCTCCTATATTTATAAAAAAGAAATCTACGTATATGAAAAAGTAATAAAATTAAGAATATTTTTGTTGTTCCAATTTTTAATTTAGTTCAAATAAAAACTAGAAATATCTTGGTTATGATTTCATTGTTCAAACTTATTTGCCTGAAGTTTGCATAAGTGATATTTTTATTAAATAAGCAAGGTTATGCAAACTTAATTATAAAAGGAAAACTTTATCATGCCGAAATAACCCCCGGGAGGGCACTCCGGTATGGTGGTTGGATACATAAAATGGTGGGGGATCTGGCTCCTCCCATCGATGACAGGACGTACTTTCTTTGGGGAGGGTTGTACCGTGGTCGGTGATGGCTCTTAGAATTCAACCACAGTTTCCGCCATTGTTGCTGTAGCAGTGGTCCGCCCATTCATTTTTTTTCTGTATGCTCTCGGGCTGGTCAGAGAGTCAGTAATATGACTTATCATGCCGAAATGCATTCTTGAACAAAAACAATTCAATTTATAGCACGCCAACGGTTTCAATATCACTACATGAACCACTGCATGCTCATTGAACTTAAATTTGTATTAGAAAGACATGAAGCATAATATCTGGACATAAATCTTTCAAAAAGGGTTGCAATTAGGTTATATAAACAATTTGAAAAAATAAACACTGAACTTACAAATGGTTATTTGGTAAGATATATCCATATTGTAGAGGTCGAAAGTATCAGCAAGTAATCAACACATTCCAATCTTCCATGAACGTATACGTTTGGTAAACGTATGCGTGGTTAACCAAATGTAATCGTAATGGTTTCTGTCAGTTTTATATAAATAAAAAAAATCTTCTTATAAAAGAAGGTATAAATAAAACTTACTGAAGCTATTGGTAACTGTGTACTAACGATATCGTGTATGCTATTTTTTAGTCCAAGAATAAAGAACAGCTTATAAAAAGTAATCACCCTTTTATTAATAAAAATTATCATTCCTGAGATTCTTTTCTTACTATATTGAAAATAATTTGAATGAAACAATAGTCAATTTTAATAGTGAACAATTAATCAGAATTTATGAAAAAATCAAAAACAAGTTAACAAGCTATATTAAGTTATTATGCGTAAGCTAAGTTAAAAGTGGAAAACGCTTTGAAAATATATTTTTTATTTGAAGTTTCTGTGAGAATTCTGGTAAAATATTGAATCTGAAAAACTAATGTTTTTAAGTTCTAAAATATTTAAAACAAAGTAAAAATTCTAAATGTTTACAATGTTTATATATATATTTTTTTAAATGCATTTAGAACAACTAGGTATTTTTTTTAAATATTACATTAAAAATTTTAGTTAAAACGATGCTACATTTTTTCCTCTAAATTTTTAGCAAATTAATCTTGCTTTGATTTTTAAATACTTTTAAATAGGTATGAATGTATTTTAACCTGTCTCCGATGATAATTAAATTCAAAATGTTGTTTAAAAATTCAGTAAGGTTTAAATTTTAAGTAAGAGTCTATTATTTTTGAAAAGACCATTAATTTTTTATAGGAAAATAAGCGTGCCTTAAGTCATAACACAAAATACAAGATTTCTTTTTTTACGTGAATAAAAGTATATTTTAAAGATCCAAAAATAATTTTTTAAAGCCAAAACCATGTTAAGATGATCTTTTATTCTTTCATTTTTATCATAAATGACCTCATTCGCTTCTTTATTTTAAACACACTGTAATAAACCAGCCGTCTATAATATAAGAATTGCTACAAAACAGCCATTTAATCTATAATTTTTTCTTCTAAAATCCTCTTAATTCTTTATAAAAAAACAAACAAAATTCAGCGTTGAAAATTATTTTTCTTGCTTCATCTTCTGTATAATTTAGAAGTTTTTGCAGAAAAGTTTTCCTTTATTTAATCGAAATATATCGTGCTATTTTTAATCTATACTTGTTTTTTAAAGAGCAACCTAATGCCTGCATTTAATTTAATCTCAATTCATCATTTATTTTTACGTCATCTGGTATTCATCATTTCCCCGTAATCGTTGCTTTTCACCCATAAAATACGCACTGGAGATTCACGCTCAAAGAAGTTTATGAATTATTAAAATACTTTGGAAGAATTTCGAATTTTGACTGGGTTCCTTGAGATATTCTCTCAGGAAGGAATCTCAATTTAGATGGGGGTGGCTTTCATGAAAAATTTGGGAATGCCTCAATATTCTGAAATGATGAAATATTTATCACATATTACGAAAATTTATCAGCCCTTATTTCATATATTCAGTTAATGCAAACCTGGAATTCATTATGTTGGTTATTAGTAATATATACTGTCGCTTATTGTTGTTATTTTCCATTTGTCTGTTATAAATCGAATATTGATCATAGAGATTTACTAAATTATATTTACTATTTACTGAAATATATGAAACATTTCCCTTAATTATTGTGATATTAATACTTAATTAATTGAGAATCTAAAAGTTAAGAATTATGCTTCCTTTTAAAGAAAATTTCTTTCTATAAAATTATATCATTGTTATTTTTATGATAGGCTTTAGCTCTATAACCAATAAAAGTAACGCTCTATAAAGCAGACCACACATATCTACTAAATTATCTACCAACTTTCTATTATGCAAGTACAAAATCAACTAATTTATCTAGGTACAATCTATTAACTTATGCAGGCACAAAATCTAGCACAAACACAATTTTTGGAGGAGAATGTACACTAAGAAGTTCTTTATATTCCAATAATAATTTTATCAATAAAGTTTTAAAAAATGTTGATATTTCTAATTCCTAATATCTCATTGAAGTATGCGCACACAAAAATAACTTTTACATCATCTAAAAACGGAAAAACTATTTAAAGAAAGCACTCCCTAGAATAATAATATAAACTGTTTTAAAACAAAACTGATGATCGCATTTATATACAGAAATATATCTTTCCAAATATAATTTGTTAAAAAAATATGAAAAGTTAAAAAAAAAGTCAACTTATACTCAAAGATAAAAATTATAGAAAATATATTGTTATATTTTTAAAGATGTTTTTAATGTTAATTTACTTTTAAATTATAGCATTCAAATTAAATTAAATTAAATCTTGAAAGTCACACTATTAAAATGAATATCAAAATAAAACCATATAAAGTGCAACAAATAAATATACATATATTTTTTACCGTTAGCGTAATATCAAATAGTCGTGAAATTATTCTGTGAAACATAATTTTTCGTAAAGACATATTTTTGATCCTTGCATTTATAGGAGCAAAATTAAATTCTTTACATTTTGTAAAAATAAATCATTTAGTATCTAATTAGTTTAATAATTTGTCTTATGTTTGCAAATCAATTATGTTTTTTTGGCTAATTTAAGTTTAAGACATGAAACTATAATTCATGATTCGGAACTGAATTTCACCTACTGCTAATGTATTTCAAAATTGTGATCAGGCAAGGCAAATTTATTTTAAATATTTTTGTACCTTCTTCAATTTCTATTCCATGTTCATATCCATTCATGATCCATAATGCGAAATTTTGAAATAACAGAAAATTAAACAATGAAAAAATAATCAAAATTTGATTTCTACACAAAATTAAGATAATTTGGCTTTAAATTTTACTGTCAGTTTCTTCCAATATAATACATAATTTATTTTTTATTATTGCTCCTACACATTAGAAACCATGTATATTGTGCATTTTTAGCATTTACAATGTCACTTTTAAAATTTTTTTATATGAAATAGGAAGTAGGTTATTAAATAAATAAATTTCGAGCTTGAACTCGTTCACTCGAACATATTTTACACAGATCAGTAAAGTCCTATAATTTTAAATAAAATAGAGGTCGAATCTTTAGGGTTTTTTTTTATGTTAAAATTGCTGGTAGTTTTGGTTTTCACTCTTTGTGTGTTATATTTTTAATTATAAATGGTGCTTATCCATTGAATTAATATTAATAATAAAATATTATTTAAGTGTTCGGATTGAATGAAACGTTATAGCTGGAATATGGAAAAAGAATGCTGACGCCTATATTGTCTTCGTCGTTTAATGACCTCTCAAAATTACTTCATACGACCTCTCAAAAATACTTCAAAATTATCTCGTTTCATTAAGAGATATTACGTAAATACATATATTTTTTTCAAATTTCCAACGGTATTATAAATACATAAAATAACAAGATTTTAAGCATGAAAATTCGAAATAATTTTATTCTTTTTTTTTATCAATTTTACAAGAATTTTGGCAATTATATGTGCAGCATCTCAACTATATGTTTGTTAAAGCCAAAAGATTTCCATATAAAATATTTATGAACTAAAATTATTTAAAAAATAAAATTTACTTATCAATTATTAGAGTAAATTTATTGATTAGATTTAGAATTATTCCTCATCTTTCTATTGAACCAATAAAAATGTATTTTATTGGTTGAATGAACACATGAATGAATTCAAAATGAATTATAAATAATTTTTGTATAGTGCGTTACATATCTTTCAAAACTGAGAAGTACAAATGCTTTTTTATTTTTGTTAAAATACTTTTTAAAGAAAAAAAATGTTATCTTGATTATTTTGAAGAATTATCACCCATCCATCATCAATGTAATATGAATTGTTGAAGGATGAATTTCCTCATCAAATAAATATTTGCAGTAAATATTTTAAAGCAAACTGAGACAGCAAAAGTTCCAAAACTTTCTGCACTATCATTACAATAAGTTTGGAATCTGTTTTGACACATTTCAGCTTCAAATTGAAGTTAAGTAATGAAAATGATTATTGCTTTTTCGAAGATAGAGTCGATTCGTTATCATTATTCTTATATTTTTTGCGATCGTAGCTAAGCTGTTTTATCTTTGAAGATTTTTTTTCTTCTGAAGGCTGCAATCGAAGTAATCTTTGAAAAGTAAGAAGACAAAAAAAAAATCTCGAATAGCTGTGATCTTTTTCCGACGGTTTTTTTTGAAACCTCGAACCCAATGTGTCATTCTGTCAGATTTATTTTTGGAAGAAGTACAAGAAAGAGAAACCTACCAAACGATTTCTTGCTGTGAGGAACCCAGATGTTGCCAATTCAAAGTGCCAAAATAATGGAACTGAGCGAAACAAAGAAAATGAACTTCAATTCTTCCATATGAGTTTTGACTTTTTCTTCTCATTTCTCTGTCAGAGGTTTGTTGAAAAACTTAGGTAATATGATGGCTGAAATCTCTGTCTGAGGTGGAAATAATTACTTCACGAGACAGACAGATTCGATTATTTCACAAAAAAGATAGCTAAATGAAGTTGCATAAACCATGGAAAATCTATTTACCAACAGAAATCGTTATTAATTCTTTCGTTAAGTAATGGTAATGCGATAAACAAACATCTTTTTACTTAATATTTAAGTATATAGTGTAACCATGAAAAAATAAAATAATGCGTTCATTACATATTTAATATTTCATGTTTTCTATTTGATATATTTAAATATCATAGAGAATAATTGAAAAAGAAAAGGATATTTTTTTTCTAATTTTATCTAAATTTAGGTAATTCTAGCAAAAATACATAAACGCATTAAGATTCAAAACCTAATATCGAAATATTAGAGGAACGATGACAATAAAATTACAAATTACTACAATGAAGTGGAATTGTTAAAATCTGCAACTGATTTAATGTTCATGGTATCTGCTTAAATTCCTTATATGTCACCATAACTCCTGGCGACGACAGGAATTCGATGGGACTGGAGTCAGGGTTTCGGTGCAATACAAGAGGAAAACGTCAGTTATATAGTAAAGCGTTATCGATCTATTAGAAAAAGGCCCCTTGTGGACTTCAAAGCTAAAGCAAGATATTCAAATTGCTTATTTACTTATTCGCAATTTCTAAATATATTATGAAATGAAACAAACTTACCTTATCACTTTAAAAATAAAAATAAAAATACAACTATTTATCATAAAATAGTTTTTTTTTTCTTCTTTTTTTCAAATTGCTCTCCATCTTCTACAAAATGCATTTGGACTCTTGTTTGAATTTCACGTTACATTAAAAAAAAATATCAGTATCATATTGGAACAATACGTGATCGAAGCTTTTAGAATGTTGGTGGTGGTGGCGGTGTATGTGTGTGTATGAGGGGGGGGGTAACATGCACCTGTTATTTCACGTAATTCCTACAGAAAAATGCCCTTTTGGGGTGAGGATACTACTTTTCTAAAATAATATATCTGAATGTTTTTTACTGGAAAGTCTTCATCAGAAATTCTTAACGTTTCTTGTTTGGGGAAGTTTTGTCATGATGGAACTATACGTTTTTTAGCTGGAACAATAGAATTTTCTTCAATGAATCTAGTATCACATTTTGCAAAAGCTTTGAATACAGTGCATTTTATAAAAAGCTCGAGTAAAATACAAAACCGATTTCTTAGTTACTGTGAAATTCATTCTCCATCGGCTACAAAATGCATTTGGTACCTGGTTTGAATTTCGCATTGCATTAAAAAAAATATATCAGCATCACATTGGCACAATTTTCAGTAATACGTGTCATAATGGAACTATACGTTCGTAGCTGGAAAATAGAATTCTCTCAAATAAATCTACCATCACATTTTGTAAAAGCTTTGAATACATTGCATTTGATAAAAAGCTCGAGGAAAATACAAAACAGATTTTTTAGTTACTGTAAAATTCACAAAAGACATTACTCGAAATCTGTATTTGATTTCGAATAATTGAAGAATATATTGGATTTGCTGTCGCTCATTAATATATGTTCCAAATATTGTTCATTTTATTCCTCGAAGCAAATGCTCTATCGGTTTACATAGTATCTGAGAGCGAGGAAATATGGATGGATTGATTTATAATGGACTTGTGTGAATGTCTATCAGGATCTCTGTCCAATAAGGTTTTAAACAGCTTCTTAGTGGGAATGATATTTGAAATAGTTTGTTTTATAGTGTTTGATATTATAATGTCATGAAGTTAAATCTCATTTCTTCTATACATGACGTGTGCAAATAGCTACTATCATATGCAAATATAATTTAGTATTCTAAACCCGTAATTTTAAATTACTCCTGATAGTGTCTACTTTTCATTATTTACGCTAAACTTTAGCCCTATTTATTTTGAGGAATTCGCCGATTTTTAAATAAATCAAATGCGTTTTACATTTTATCTTTCTTTAAAAACAATATTAATATGAAATATTGAAATTATTAATGGATAAAATATAATATAACATTTAGTATATTTTAAATGTGGCGAATAATAAGGTCTTTGTATATCATTCTTATCTACATTTCATCCATATCATCTGACATTTCAATACACATCTATGCTCTTCTAGGCGAAAGTACATGCTGTTTATTAATATTTATGTAATAATAATATTTATGTTATTATTGCATAAATTTTATTATGTTAATTAATATTTATGTATTAACTGTACATTTATGAAAATTGATGGGTAAAAAATATGAAAGTTTATTATTTATCAGCGAATATTAAAATTTACATTCTTTTGTTAAAAAGGATTTATTAATAATGAAAAATAACAGAAATTTTTAATTAACTTCTAAAATATTTCATTTTTGATCTACTATCAAATTAATCTATTGACACAAATAATTGATTAAAATTAGGATATTAGGGTTTTCATATAATTCCTTTCAAACAATTCTTGCCATGTTTCACTATTCCCCCATTCGTCATTCCTTATTGCCAATTAACTATCTATGTTGCTTCTGGAATTTAACTCCAAATGTAAAACTTCAAAAATGTTTCGAGTTTTCATTCTTCAGCACAAAATTTTATTACACTAGAAGCATTTCTAATATATCTACATATTTCGTGATCTGATAAATTGTGAGATGCTTGCTTATTTTGCCTATTTGATAATTTGCGTGCCAAGAATTGATAAGGATTAATGGCATTGATTAATATTAAAGTGACTATGTTTTTTATTTTATTTTTTATTAGGAATGTAAGGATATTTTTAGTAACAAAATACAAAAACGATCAAATACGAGCAGTTTAATATAAAGCTATTTAAGCTTTTCTTAATATTTCACGCACATTACTTCATATTATTTAAACTTTTAAGTACATTGTAGAACAAATAGTTTTAATATTCTACGAAATTTTGACATTCGATGGAAGTTAGAGTTTTGTACTGAAATAAGAACGAATGGCTTTGCTGAAGATTGTATTTGAAAGTGTATTAAAAATAGAAAAACAAATACAAATAGCAAAATAAGTATTAATATGCTTTATTTTTCATTTTAATCAATGAAAAATAAATATAGATTATTGTATTCTTAAGAATTGAGTGAGGCATTAGGAGAACAGAAAAAAATGAGTAAATAACATTTGATAACACAATACTAATTATTATAAAATATTGAATACACTACTGGCATTTTTACCAGTAAATAATTCAATGTTTTATAATCATTAGCATTCTATTTTTATTTTATATAATTAGTACTATTTTATTCTATTTTTATTTTATATAATTAGAACTATTTTATTCCATTTTTATTTTATAAAATTAGTATTCTATTTTTTATTTTATTGATAAAGTAGCATTTACACTGGTAGAAAAAAAATTCTTAAGACAACTTATTTTCTCAGATACAATGCTTCTCAAGGCCTAATTTTTATTTTAAAGGCAAATCTCAGTTTCTAAGTCAATTGTAATTTAGATTCCTTATTCTCCAGAGATTTACTTACAGAAAAGAATTATAGATTTTAATATCTGAAGATAATTGCTTCTGTGTATTTTTGTTTGTGAAAAGACAGATGCATTTTTCTAAAACAATATGAATTATGACTCGAATTTCAATTTACAAAGAAATTTTTTTTAAACCCTTGGGTAAATAACTCTGAATCCGCTTAAAGTTTGGTCTAATAAGTGTTTACAAATAAGTTTTTATTGTATTATTTTTCTTCTGATTAAGTAAAAAAGAATACATTTGACAAAAAAATAGATACTCTATTCCTCATGGAATTGCAAAATTGAAAAATAATGTTAGCATTATGAATAAATAATACTAATAATAATTAGAGAAAACAAATGAAAAACATTACATTTTAAGCATATATTTAAAAAAGATGATAATAAAGATAACAGTTTCGGAGCAAACATATTAAAGAATAAATTTTTAATTCAATAGGTTTTCGAAAAATTTGATAAATAATTCCATGTAGCTTCTATGATAGAATTTCAAACACATTTTTTTATAAAATGTTTATAACAAAATTTTTGAATCTTTGTTTCCTTTTGAAAAAAATAATGCATATCCTAAATTTCTTAAATTAAAATAAAACATAATGACACTTTTTAAACAAACAAAAAACATCTTTTCAGCTTACAGAATTGTCATATTACTCTGAAATCTTATTTTCGTATATGTAGAGAAGCAATTTAATGCACTGTTCAATATAAT
The DNA here is from genome assembly GCF_947563725.1 of Argiope bruennichi. Taxonomy (NCBI): domain Eukaryota; kingdom Metazoa; phylum Arthropoda; class Arachnida; order Araneae; family Araneidae; genus Argiope; species Argiope bruennichi. Next base: position 122,060,944 of record NC_079154.1, on the reverse strand, counting down.
TTCAAGAATTTGAAATTATTCAGAAGCTTGTGTATGCATGCGTTATATAAAAAGTAATAGACTCTTTTTACCCTAACACCGTAATATATAGAGAGCAGAATTAAGTTTAAAACTGATTATCACTCATATTGCTGAATCATTAACACCACGTTTGTTGACACCATTGCATAAATGGAAAATTTAATCATAAAAGCAGGGGTATTAACCAGTATTTTCCCTTTATCTCTAAAAGAGAACTCTAGTTATTTCTGTTTGATGGGTCACTAAGACAAATTGTGGTTTAAAGATGTTTTCATAGTTAGATGGATATATTTATAGGCCTTTCCCTATTATTATAAAGTAATTGTAAAAGGTGATTAAAAATAGGTCAGAACGGAAGAGGTAGTAATACATGTTAAACTAATAAATTTATACAATATTTTGAAAACAACAACCAATAAGCAGCATTTAAAAAAATAATGGTATGATACAACTTCCATGCACGACTCATATTAACATCGAACAGATGGTCCGGCTTGGGCTATGCTTTTCTCGCACATTTTGAGAAGTGACCAAAGTTCTGAAAAGAATGACCTCTTTAATTTCTACTTACAGCAGATGCATAGGGTACATCTGGCAATCCTCGCAAAACCAAAACATATGTAAATTTATTACATCTTTGTAATACCTCTTTTTCCACTCAACTCTCTTTTTCGAGGAAATTATCAGTTCCAAAAAGTTTTTCACGTTTATTTTTATTTATCACAGCTCTCCAACAATTTTTATCCCAATCAAATAAGTGATATCGAAAATCGTACATATCAGCCCCGATTAATAATCCAGTGATACACGTGGAGAAATATCCCATGTGAAAGTTCTGATAATTTTAAATTTTGTTAGTATTGGATCAGCTCTATAATTTTAGATTTGGTCTAAAGTATCCCGTCACTTAACATCGAGACATCATTGTACCGTGGCCGTTGATGGCCCTTAGGACTCTACCACAGTTCCCGTCAGTGTTGTTGTTGCGACGATGCGGTCATTCAGTAATTTTTCCGTGCGCTTTCGTGGCGGGTCGGAGGTCAGATGTATGACTCTGTCATCCTTTTAACCTTTTTCAGTGAATACGCAAGTATTTTGCCTTCATCAAAAATATAGCAAAGGAACAGAATTTTCTATTTGCTATTAAGTTTGCTGTTCTCCTTTGCTAACACTAACATTTTCTGCACATGTGCAATAACTAAATCAAATATTATATATCTTATATATCTAAATTTATATATTTATCTTCCCTCGATATAAATTCTTGATACAAAACTTTGCGAAATAACGTTATTATCTATTGGCAGTCATTGGGTGCTGGTTATGAGTGATTTTAAGAGAAGAAATAAGAGAATTGTAATGTTATTCAAAGCTTCGTAAGTAATTAATGTTTGGCAATTTACTGATATATTCATACTTATTCTTGAATAATATATATATATATATATATATATATATATATATATATATATATATATATATATATATATATATATATATATATATATATATATATAAAAGACTTTTAAAGTCTTCAGGCCGGATTCTTTTCTTATATTTTTTATAATTTTTTGGTTTAATTTTTTTTTTGGTTTTTTCCTATTAACTTGATTCTAATACTTTTGTATCAATTCATCTGTGTTTTAGAAGTAGCTGCAATTGCGCTCTCTAAATACTATGAATTTCTTTTTTTGGTTTTGTTTAAATAGGTTATAAATTTTAGTTGCGATTTCGAAATTGTTTTTGTTTCGTTTTCATTTTAGTTTCGTTTTAAAACTTTTTCTTACTTAAGATTGGTTATATATGTATATATATATATATATATATATATATATATATATATATATATATATATATATATATATATATTGACTACAAAATACTATGATGGCGTGAATAACACGATCAGCAAAAAAACAACTATCATGTCTTATTTTTTCATTAAAATTTTATAAATATAATTTGCTGTAAATTATATTATTAAAAACTTATAATAACAAAATATCATCAATGGCTCTTTGAATTTTTTGAAACATTTTCTTATTGTTTTGCTGAAAATTATGTACCTTGAAAGTGAAGTCAATGTTTAATATTTTTGGTTTGTTTGATTTGATTTCAGAATCCCTGTACGTAAAACAACCGAATTCTTAACAATAAATTTAGATTGATGTAGTTTGTATATTTATTTGAATCATTCCAATATATCATAAATTCAATTACATCTTAGGAAATTTATCTTTCATTCATTATATTGCTTTTATCACTAAAACAATTATTTAACCTAAATTATCGAATAGAATATTCTTTTTTTTATCTTAAAAATAATATCACTGCAATTAATCCCGTAAAGAAGACTGGCAAAAGCAAACTTTTACCCAGAGCAAATGTATGATATACTCAATATGCCACCTTAATAATAAAAAATATTGGTAAAAAAGTTTGATTAATCATAAAAAAATTAAAAAAAGAAACCAATGCCAAAAATAAAAACTGCGCGAATACACACTAATAAAAACAACATAATAGAGCATGTCGTTTCTTTTTCTTTTTCTAAAATAGCTATTCGATAAATCGATTAAAAGAACATTATTGAATTTTACGTCACTTTCTTGTTCATTTTTTCTTTCGAATGAGAGTGACTTTTCTTGGACCTTCGTCGCTGAAGTGGCTGTTATACCTTTGGTAATTATTGCGAAGCTTAGAGCCATCTGACCAAATTTACCCAGCATGTAATCGCAAATGCAAAACATATTTTTTTCTAATATTACCCGATTCTCTTCTTTTTATATGCAAGTTCTTTCTTCTTTTAAGAGCCCGTTTACAATAAACAATTCGATCGTATTAAGCGCAATAAAAAGATAGTGGGGAATTGCGCTTTCGTGAAGGTGCCTTGAAACTAGAGCCAATTTCTAAAGCGATCTTCGATGCAACACAATCAAAGTCATGTATTTTTTATATTCTTTTATGCTGTTGGGAAAAACAATAAAACTTTACACTTAGAAGAAGATGTTTTATGCTGTCTCTGTTGCATAGAAAAGTAGATAAAAACAAAGATTAGGTTTTATCTACTGAAAAATTTACTTCAATCTCTTAAAAGTATTGTATGGTAAAAAATATATGGTATCAGGTGGTATTAGAAGGTAAAAAGAGTTTAAAACCTTAGAGTTGAAGAATTAAAAATAATATACCGCATTGATTCATCGATGAGTCTTATTTGAATTAAATTTGAAACATTTCTTCAACAGCATTTAAACGAATTCCTGAATACATTTCAAACATATTACGTGAGGAAAATTTTGTAAATTTTGTTACAGTTGTTTACTTGATTTGATGAAATATGTAATTCTAAAAACTTATAACTTAAAAAATTCTTCTAAAATTTTATAACTTAGTCTCCGCTTACTTTCTGTTACTATGGGTATAGAAATTACGTACATTTGTGTTTTCTAGATGACAATTCACTATTTTAATATTTTCTAAACATAATTAATATTAAATACATTGATTTTGTTAAATTCTTATACCATAAGAAGGATGTCACCTGGCTGTGAATATCAAAGTAAATATATTTTAAATTGTGGTGAATAGCATATAAGCCAGTTAACAGCTATGCTACCCGAACAATTGCTTTTGTATCATGGTCATGTTACTGGGATGCGAACCACAAGGTCCCATATTCTATCTTCGCTCATTACAATCCGCTTCAAAGTTTTCATTATAAGCATTGTTACGGAATTCATCCTATAAGCGTTAGGCAAAGGGAATCCAACACACCGTATAATGAATGCCTATACTTTATTTCACAAATATTTTTCATAACAAGAAGTACTGAAAAAACACGGCCAAAATATTGACATAAAACAGCGCATCAGACATATAAGCAGATAACAAATGGAAATCACAACACAATCAACATTGCTCAGCTCTATCAGTTCACTGTGCAATCAACTCTGTGAGGGTAAAATTATTAATTTTACGTAGGATTTTAATAACGTTTTACGTAAAATTGAAGCTTTTTGAAGATATTCGGATTCGTATTGGTAATAGAAAAAAACCCGTTATTTTTGTATTTTTCAGAGACTTCAATGTCGCCAAATTTACTGCTCCTTTTGTCAAAGGTATATTGACCAGGAATCCATTAATCTCTGAAAAGCTATCTTTCTAGTGCTGAAAATAACGTTGCTTGGAAGCAATATTATAGATTCGTAACAATACAATAAAGAACTATAAATCAAAGACTCAAAATAAAAAAGTAAGTAAATTAAGATTTTCTATCTTTTCAAGATATTTGAGAGCAATAATAAAAGTTTTGTTTTTAAAATCACCATTTGCCCAATTTATTTATTTAAGTATTTCACATTATTCTGTCAAAAATAGCTAGAAAATAAACAAAGTAAAGCTTTAATTCATTTTTACAATTTCGTTATCCTCATATTTTATGCTTTCCTATTCAGGTTACTAATACATGAATTTTTTACAATTTAACTTAGATTCTGACCATTTTCTGAAAACCGTTTATCATTTTTAACACATTTATCTTTATTTTATACACAAGCAAATTTTGAATTGTAATCATGGGAAATAATCATATGGGGCGAGATTTGGAGAATAAAGAGAACATTCTACGAATAGTCACATGATTGGATGAAAGCATCTTCATACATTAAACTATAAATTGTCACACTGTTTCGGCGAAGAGTAACTGATTTTTCTAAACAGGAGGTTAATTTCTCTATACCTTTTCAAGCAGAATATGTGAGTCAGTTATGTATTATTGTTGTCATACTATTTGTTTTTCAGACACTCTAACAATGCACAAATGAACAAACGCACTAAACTAAAAAAAAATCAATCTATCTCTTTTCTTACATCTTTTAAGCTTTTCAAATCAGTCAATGTCAAAGGCATGCAATTAGCAATCTATTCTATTTTTGTAAGAGCGAATAAGTTTTCATTCTAAAATCTCAAATTTTTAAATCATATTTAACATTTATTTATACAAGTTTTTTTTCAATACCAATGCTCATCAGCTTGACGTACACGAATACATCATCTCTAATTATAGATACATCTCTTATGGCTGAAACTTCAGAAGATGGCACTGAACAGGAGATATGATTCGTTTATTTGCCAATTGTTTGATCTAACATAAAAAGCCATGATATTTTAAAGTCACTTTTTAAAATGGGTGATCAGGTAGGTTATATAGTTATGCATGCAACCTTTTCTGCTGAGTAATTGTAAAAATATATGATAGGGAAAGTTCAATAGGAATCAATAGCATCGATGGATATAAAGAAATGTTGAACTCCACGAGTCTATGTACTTCTTTTTTCAATTTTAAAGGAATAGTATTTCCTAAAGTAATAATACATATGAAGGAAAAAACCGAACTAAAAATATGTGACAAAAGAGATTTCCTCAAAAGTGATAAAATTGAATAATCGTACACATTATGCTTTAATAATACAATTATCTTTTAGAAAAATTTACATCCAGATGCATGGTAAAAGTGTGCTTCATTGTATGACATGTAAAATGCCGAAATTAATATAGAATATCCAAGTGAAAGCTTAAACAGGCATTTAGGAATTTATTTTTTCAGTATCCTCATATGATAGAAATGATAGATTCTATGAATTTTCATTTTCAAATGCCTCTTTCCAATAAATCAGATGTTTAAATCACAATAACATAATTAGAAACAAACAATGCATAAAAAAGATTAGCTTTTCCAATTCCCATTGCGAAATATAGATAAGGTCTATCGAAATAAAAGAATAGAAATCGGTAACAAATATCTTCGTGCACCCTACATCCATTAAACATTCACCTAACCTTGTTTATCATCCCAAAACCTTAAGTGGATTAAAATCCCCCTACTAGTAAATTAATGTCAAAACATCTTAGCAAAATCGATCTTAAACAAAGCATTGTTTCTTTTCTTTATGGTAAATTGACCGGACAAAATTTTCGAACCACAAACTCCCTGCTTTTATCTTTTAATTCCAGCACCTTATTACCTTGCAAAACAATCCACAAAACAGCATTCCCTGCTCTTGTCAAAATTTAGAAGATGCGCGGAGCACTTTAATTAATGACCTAGAAAACAAGCCAGGCTAAAACAAGACGAAAAAAAAGCACTCGAAGAACATGGTACAGAGCAGCCATCAAGAGATGCTTGACATATAGGACGGCTGCTCGAGATAGTACAGCGACAAATTTTCGAGTCAGCTGTCTCACTAATTATGGTCTTCGCACTTCATGAAGAACGTTTTTAAGGAGTTTATTGCAGCCTCTATGTTTTTAAGTTCAACCTGGACTGAAAGAAAAATTCAAACGAAAGCCGAAAAAGAGTAATATCTACATTCGATTTCTTCTCTTCTATACAGCGCCAGCCAACTGGGAGGTGCGGTGGATGATATGCACCAGGGACCCGAGACTGAGGGGCCCCAAGATGATCAAGAACTAAAATAAAGTTCTGAGCGGTAATAGCGGGATGGAAAGCAGAGAGGAATTAATTTAACTTAAACAATCGATGGGTTTTGAAATATGCGAAATTTACAGATATATTACAGTTTAGTGCAAGTGTGCAACATATAAGCATAAAGTACGGTTATTTACCTCACCTACTAAATTAAATTGCATATATTACTTTGGTGATTCATATTATAAAATGTTTAATATTGTTAGATCTAACTATGCCCATTCCAAGGAAATATCCCTCTGGGTGTCAAAAAAGAAAATTATCAGAAAAGAAAAAAGAAGAAAAGCTAAATTTCAAAAAGTTACAAGTAGATCTGTTTTCTTGTCAACGAAGTAATTATGGCAATGAAATTGCTTCGTTTTCAGAAGTTACAATTCCATCTTCAACTGACAAAGAAAGTTCCGTACAAACTACGCAATCTTGCAATGAAATTGCAGTAAGTGTGAAAAATCTTTGAAAAACCTTATGTTTATACAAATATGATTGAATCAGAAAATAATAACAATAACAAATGTGGTCAAATGCATGTAAGTGATTCAGGTTTATGACCAAGCATTATGATTGATAATTTTAAAATGTTTTGCGTTAAAAACATACCTTTCAACACGAAGGAGTTTTTGATAAGAGTGCTGAAGCGTCCACCAATTACTGCTTTTTTTAATTTTAAAAGTGCCAATTGGTGAAATGCAATTTCGCAGCTGACTGATTTATTCAACAGAAGATGAAATTATAAAAAACCAGATACGGAATTTAGATGTAACTTTTTTTTATATCTGTAATGTTATTATACATAAAGAAGATAAATGTAAAGGTATTTCAAATGTGTCACTGATATAAATTTTTTAAAAGAACATGAATCAGAAGAAATTTCCAAATACTTTGTAACGTTTTACAATAACGATGTAGATGAAAGCCCAATCCCAATAATTGTTTTGCTACGGGATTTGATTTTGAATGAAAGGGATGTAAATAACGCTCAGCACATATTGCAATATATACTAATTAATAATTATATTGATTTTATTTCTAAATGTATTAACCGTGTTAAAACGTTTCTTTGCATTGCCAGTTACTATAATAAATGCTGAGCGCTCTTTCAGCAAATTAAAATTAATAAAGAATTGTCTTCGGTCAAGTATGTGCGCATAACGCTTAAATGCACTCGTTATACTAAGCATCGAAAAAAAAATGCAAAATATTGTAATTTTCCTAAAGTAATTAATAGATAAAAAATAATATAATGCATTAAATAACACATGCAATAGTAATTTGGGTTTCTACTTGTATTTTTTCGACTTTTCAAAAAAATGTAGGGCCCCAATTGATTTCTTGCACCTGGGCCCCATAATAAAGAAGGCCGGCTCTGCTCCTATACATTTATGTTTCCTTTTGTTATATGGCATAGTATAGTGTTTAGACTTACATAATTGATTTAATTCTTCAGATTGTAATTAATTTGATCACAATATTAATCCTTTGCAATAGGATGGTGCCTCTCACCATTTGATACCTGACTTTTTTTTGTTATACAATATTTTTTTTCTAATTCAGAAAGTTATCAGTAATCCAATCAATGCAAGTCGGAGCCTTGGTCAAATGTCTCGTTCATCATTATGTCACCACCCTCTTACAACTTCAATAATGCCAATATTTTATTCTATAAAACACGTACAGACCCTTCTAAGAAAATAACAAAACATTAAATCTAGATGGCGCAATTTTCAGAAGAAATGTCATATTTATTCTGCAGAAAAAATTGATTTCTTAAAGATATAACACGAACCCTTCCGCCCTTATTGGTTGAAGTGGAATATGAAACTGAGCAGAAAATATTTTCATTTTTTTTCTACACAATATACTGCTGTTAATCTTATCCATTTTAGCTTTTCCATCTCCAGTAGTCAGCTTGACTTGACTGAAGCATTGGCACAGAGAAGTTAAGGCTCTGGAATAGAAAACAAACTCTGAGAAAATTCTTCACAAAGTATCCTTATTTTCTTACATCGCCAGAAAAGTATAAGTGGGACGTACCTCCTACATAAAGATGATGGTTTTTTTGAAGCTTCATTTTTCTCTTTGTGACATTTCAAGAATTGGTATGGAGACAAATGATTTGATCCTAGATAAATTTCCACGGTGGCTAATGAAATTAAAATCAGCTATTATTTTCAACTGTTTTTGACACTTAATTAATTATTACAGAATCTATTACATCCATATATGAATTTGGAGATAATATAATCATATATACATTTTGAAATACATTTAACCACTTAAAATGATTTTTTTTAAATTTATAATGCAAGGAAAGCGTTTAAAAACAGATTTACTGGTATTTTCGCTTGAAAAGAGAAGTAATTTTTTTGACATTGGTAAAACTGAATTCAAAATGACATGAAATGAAGACATATATCATTTTTCAAACAAAATGCGATTTATAACACTCTACTTAGTATAAAATTTTGAATAGACAAATAGTAAGAGAGAAAAGTAAACAGTAAGAAAAATCTGCTTTCAAAAGAGGAAATATGTCTTGTGATAAATGAGAGAATCGCGTCTTATTGGAAAGTGTTATGTATATAATATCTCACTTTATATCAAATTGTTGAAATCATCGGTTATCCGCGGTTTTTTGCGGATTTTTTTAGAAATATAATATACAAAATTATTTTTTTTATTTATGTATATATCAAAAATAACTCCGAGCCGCAAATCATATGAAATATCTATGCATAGTATAAACTAGTACGATTATAATAAGAAGAAATTATTTTGAATTTTAAAATGGTTTTGGAAATTAATAAAAAATATTTTTTGATATTATTTGGAAATATTTTGGAAACGACATAGACATAAATCTATGGCAATGTAAAACTTCTGATATCTTAATTGAGCAAATTAATTTATCAACATGATTCTGTTAAGTACATGAAGAGGCAATTTACTTTTAATAGGAATATGATAATAAATGTATATTTTATAAAATAATATTCATTTCAAATTTACATAATTTATTTTACTTGAAATGGTGAATCAACCAAATTGAACAAATAAAGCAATTTCAATACAGTGAGCATATGCATGCGCCACAGGGAGTATTAGATTTTAAATAAACGGTGCAAAAGGTAGATGTCAATAAAATTATAATGATACAACAAGCCATTTAATCTTTTCAAGGGTATTTTACTTGAAATGGTGAATCAACCAAATTGAACAAATAAAGCAATTTCAATACAGTGAGCATATGCATGCGCCACAGGGAGTATTAGATTTTAAATAAACGGTGCAAAAGGTAGATGTCAATAAAATTATAATGATACAACAAGCCATTTAATCTTTTCAAGGGTATTATATTACACAAAACAAAAATCATCACACTAAACAAATGTATGTAAAGTTGTAAACCTTGACAATAAAATATTTTAAACACGGTTCAATACAATACGGTTCATGAGCCGAACCTTACCAACAGGCCTCCGCGGTCTCTCGCAGCCAGTTAACAATACCAATACAGAGAAAAATAATACGATCTTTCTCTTGAATATATTCAGCAACTCACATATGTTATACGCAATAGGATACGTCATGCTAAGCTGTTGTAAGTTTTCAAAAGCAGCAGAAAATGGCAGACATAAAGATACATTCCGATATTTCAAGAAAACGAAATAATTTTTGTTCAAAAAGAAGGGAATGGAAAATTAATAAAATATTTTGAATTTATTGAAAAGTTACAAAAAAAGCATGAGTATCTTTTATAACACATCTACTATTTTGGAGAATGCATTTTTTGAATATATATATATATATATATATATATATATATATATCGTTTTGGACTACTAGTTAATGGCAATGTATAGAAAATCTATTAAAACGTTTTATGAATAAGATTATCAAAATTAATAATAACATTCATTAAAAATTAAAAGCAGCTGTCCTCGACTGGCTTGCAAATATTTAAGGGACAAAGGACAAATTTTTCTCACATTCTTTAATTTCTATAATTAATAAGGAAATTTCATTTTTGATGAATGGATTTCTTTTGAATATATTTATTAAATCTTAACAATTTCTGTTGGAGAATTTATTCTTTTAAAAAGTCACTTTCTTTCATTTCAAGTAAAAAAAAAAATCATGTTTTGAAAAGACATGATTTTAACAATAGTAATAAAACATTCCAATTAATTTTAAATGTTACTGAATATTTAAATCACATAAAAAACATTCGGATATTTATTAATAATTTTTATGTTGGAAAATAATTAAAAAAAAATTTTTTTTGAAAAAGTGAGATAGAAGCCGACTATCGACCCCTCAAAAGGCTAAGGGTTAATGCAGGAAGTATTTAAGAATATCTGTCGCATATTTGATGATTATTTTCTTAAATAGCAAAAGAAAATAAGGAGCTAAAGAATGAGTTACATTTTACTGGAATTAACATTTCAAAGCATTATAATGTGATCATTAATTTGAAAAAAAAAATGGTTTGATTTAATAACTAGGATTTTACAGAAAAGATATGTTACTGTTTCAGCATTGTTCTTGTTAAATTTATTTGCTTTAATTGTAAATAATAATTTGCTAATAATTTTCGAAACCTCGAAAAATATTTTTTTAGTTCTTCAAAGTATCTTTTCATTTGAAAATCCTTAAGCATAATCCCCCAGTAAAGAATACGCATAGTATTTTTTGCCATTGTCTTTTTTGTCAAAATTTTAACACCCTATTTAAATGTAAGATTTCATAAATAGAAAGCCTAAGTTATTATTACGATTATATTTGTGGGGACAGATACGTATTTAATATCAGATATTCTTACTACAAAAAATTGAAAAAAAAAATCTTTATTGTCTTGAATTATGTATACAAAAAAAAACATATATGTATGTCTTGATATGAAATTCTTTATTTATCATTTGTACTAATTCCATTTATCATCGCTTGGTTCATTCACGTGAGGCATAATTAGGTGATCAAGAATAAGAAAATTCTGTGTAAGTAGATAAGTTCTCTATTCCGTTAATGATACAGGATTAGTGCTGTTCACTTATTCTCTGTCCCATGCAGATGACGGGACCTTCATTCTTTTACAGTTCATAATGGAACACATTTTAACACCGTATGCATTGTTGTTAACAACAGATTTGTAATTCAGATAAATAAATGTGAACTTACTATATAAGTTCTTTTATTTTTATTACTTCCAAGTTGCTCAAAACCTAATCTATAAAAGATGAAAACTTTTAAACACGCAATTGAAATAGAATTTTTAAAGAATATATTTATATTTTCTTAATTCAAAAGCATAGAAATATCTTTAAAAAATGATAAAAGAAACATTAGAATATTTCAGAAGAAATTCACGATCTTGAATTCACTTAAATAAAAGCAAATAACAGGAAATCAAAGGAAGTTGTCTCCTCTATACTTTCTCGCATATGTTCCAATGTAGGTCATATATCTTTCGCATAAATATTTGGACCTTTGGTAAGGCAGTGAATATCTTGCACGGCGTTGGTGAAAGGTAAATATGAAATATAAATGTCTGGTTTAATGCTAGCATTTTTACTGAATCTATCGAAATATTATGTACTTTGGTGGACTTTCAGCCACCGATTGATGCCAAATTTGGCACGCCATTACAATTTTAGTAACATGATAATATATCGATGTTCATCGATTTAAATTATAGTGTTTATGAGTGAGTGTGTGTTGCATGGATGCGAAAACACAGAAAAAAAGATGGTCAACCATTTTAAGTATCTGATAAGTATCTATATTTTAGATACTAAACCATTCCAAATTTTATCTATCTAGCTTTTGTATTTATAGTTAACTAGTTCATTTGTACTCGAACAGCCAACAAACAGATTACCTGTAAATGGAATTTGTCCAATATTTATTTGAATTCTAAGAATTTGGTCATAATTCCATATACTAATTTTCAACTATTTAACTTAAAATCTTTTAGGTAACCGACGACGTTAGAAGGAATATTTTTGAAAAATTGGATTTTTTAAAAAAATATTTATGATTTTTAGATGTATTTTCAACTATAAACACTATAAATACAAAAAATTATTTGGAAATATAATATATTTTGAGAAATGGGAAAATTTGTAGTAAATTTTAATGAAATTTAACCAAAACGGCTAACACTCTACACAAAATTGTAATGCAGCATTCCTATTTTTCTTTGTACACAAGTTATAGAATATAATGATGAATGAAATGAACCAAAATCTAAGAAACATTTTGTGATTCAAAGAAATTATGGGTAAAAATATATGTATATATGCATTTTTTCCATAAATTTACAACTTAATTTTTCTAAAAACGACTATAAATGAAAAAGTATCTCACCAACAATAAAACTTTTGGTTCATTTCATTGCCCACAGTATTTAAAACACACGCTGAAATTTTTATGTAAATACCTATATTAGTTTTTGTGATACCATGTTAACTGTGGATAATTTTAATAAAAATTAAAGTTTGAGAAAATTGAAGTTAAAGAAAAATTTTACCTAAAAATTGTTTAAAATTCTCCTGGATTATAGGCCAGACCTTCCTTTTCCTAGAAAATACTATTTTGGAAAGAGGAAAGTCTGAACTACAAGAAAAAATAATGAAAAAAGAATTCGAAAGTGTAGTTGAAAACCAGTGTTTTTAACGTAGTAGGATACCTTAATCATGTTCACAGACAGACAGGCATATTGCCAATCATTAATTTTTCGGACTCAGAGAGGTTTGAAATGAGTAGATTCGTCAAAATCCAGAGTTTTATTTGTTTTAAAATGCAATATTCCCTCTATAATCCATATACGAGAACATAAAATTAAAGTAAAAGTAAAGCGGCAAATATTTCCCAAATTTAAAATTTCCCTACTGTTTTAATAAGGAATTTTTATAGAAAATATGGAAAATTTAAAGATAGAATAATATTTATTTGAGACATATACATATTTACTTAGTTCTAAAAGTTTTACTTCCATAAATCAAACGTGCTACAGATAAAAATAAAAATATATGTTAAAAAACAACATAAGGTAAAAATAGTTTCACCCCTTACACATATCCCATATCTGTGAAATCAGAGTTAAAAATTCTGCACTGTCGGTGGTGATTGTAAATATGAACTAAAAATTTCACGCCTAGTTGAAATTAAAGTTTACTTTGCACAAACCCCTATTCATACCTTCATATGCATTCAAATTGTGTCTATATAATTTCGTTTTAAATAAATACTACAATACATGAAATAATTCAGTTTCTACTTTACTCATAAAATTCAAATATTCTATGAAAACAATTCACGCATCGGAGACTAATTATGGAAATCGACAACGAGAAATGTTAAGCTTTTAAAACAGAAAGAAATTTATTATTACAAGTTTTAAACAACCAATAAAAATTTACTACATTTGCATGGTTCCATGCTCAGTTTTTCTAATTCAGAATGACGATGGTTTTTGAAATGTATGTAAATGGAAAATAGGAATGCACTTCTTGGCATAAAAGAATGTGCTAGAAAATTTTCATCTATGAATATTTCAACGCAAAGATTAGAGACCGATGCAGTTGTTTTCAAAAGAAATGTCTTTTAATCTTAAACCTAGAGCTATGCAAGATAATGCATTTTCTGAAATGAAATGATCTAAATATTAATACTTCAGGACAGCTAATTTTGGGAATTTGCATGCATCAGTAAATGTTACATAATTTAAAAAAAGATAAAAAAACTATTGTTTTTATACTTATTTCAAAAATATATTTTCCATGAAAATTTTTCAGATGCTTCAGTACGTTTGGCAAACGAGCCTTTTGTTTAACATATATTAAAGAGGAGGGTGCTTCGAAATTTTAGAAAAAAAAAAGAAAATATTTCAAATTCCTATTAGGTCCAAAATGTTTGTATTTCTCTTTACTTTTGTCTTTATATCGGTGAGAAGAATAAAGAATTATTTTTACAATATAAATTTATTAATTTGATCTGTCATTTATTAGTTCTTTTACTTTAGGTATTCTTTTATTTTAAATGCAATAATAACACGCTTCCTTCATTTAAATTTCTGTTTCGATACAAGTAAAATCTATAGTCTTTCAAATAAAATTCAGCTTGAAAATATTTATGTACTTTTTAAAGAATCATAAGACTGCGAAAGATAATTATTCAACTGAAAATTACCTTTTATATTTAAATGCAGCTCACATATAAGAAGTGATTGCAAATTATCTCATCTCATCATTAAAAAATAGAATATTTTACATTTGTTTTATTTTAAATTTGCATTTTTTATTAATATATTCAAAATATTAATATCTTAAAATGCAAATGTAATTTTTAAATATTATTTAATACATTGATATTTGTCTCTGTTTATTACTACTTTCCTCGTGAGAACTATATTTATGTTTGTTTTTTTTTCAATGAGGAAAAAATCGTAGCAGAACTAAAGAAAAAGAAAGATTCTAGGAATAACAGATAAAATGTTCTTTTTTCGAAACGAGTTGTTATCAAAGCGAAATTTCAAAAATCTTTCCAATGATATCTCGTGAAAGGAGCAATTCATACCAAATGTTGCGTATTTGTTGAGCATTTTGTAGCGGATTCGTTTAATAGAGGGATATCTTCACGAGTAATAAAAATTTTCCACTTACTTCGAGCAAAAAAAAAGAACATTTTTTTCCCACGAGAAAAAGATAACTTGACTGTCATTACCATTTATCGCCTGTGCCAGCCATCATTTTGGCCATTTATGAAGAAAAGTGGCAATAAGAGTAATTCTCGGTCATTGCCTTTCCAACTTTAAAAATTAGCACATCAGAAATCTAATTAGTAATAAAAAGGATCGAAATAGGATTTTCCGGGTTGTTAATGAATAAAATTAGTTAAAATTCTTTTTTTCACTGTCTTTGCTTTCATTTTATTTTATAATCGAAAAAAAGGAATATTGTTTTTTTCCCCTTTGATTGCATGTCTTCATAAAGGCATTTTTATAATAATTGCGAATGCTGTATTAATGTTTAATTATATTTTTGTATCTATTGATCTATATTTTTGTGAATATTCTAATAGAATTTTATTTTTAATTCTTTAATGAATTTTTCTTACAATCGATTCTTTTTACTAATTTCGAAGAAATATAATTATTTGGAAGTTTTGTAAAGCAAGTGAAACTATAAATTCATGATTTCTCTGTTTCTTTTTTTCAAAGAAAGCGGCATTTTAAATTTTGTTAAATACTGCATGATAGATCATTTCCCTTTTGTAAAAGATAAATTTGGCTGAACAATTTCATTTCTTTAGTGCTCGTTGCACCGCGCAAATTATTTTCTAAATAGAAAAAGACAGCATTTCAATGTTTCTGAGCAATAAAGTATTATGTAATACTACTGCTCTGATCGAAAAAAGTACGGCCAAAATTTGTTAAAAAATTCTCGTGAGAAACGGCAATATCATTTATTATATAGAAATTTCATGATTTTGTTAATGTTAATTTATGCTATTTCTTTCGATTTACTTGTTTTGCATATTTTTTTTTTCAAAATGTTTTAATTTTTGGGACACTATGATTCTACACTGTTTTTCCTTAAATGCACTTAAAATCGCCCGCTATTAATTACTAATTCAACTAGTAATGTAAATAAATCTGGAAAACGTATATAGCTTTGATAATAAAGCCATTATTTGAGAAAGAAGACTCATAGATAAACTTTCTGCAATTCGGGTGATTTTGGAATAATGACTAGAAAGTCATCCAAAATTATTTTATCTATATGGAAAAGTTATAAGAAAATAACAATTATTTTGCTTCGAGACCGATCAAGTAAGTCATATTTGTATATATGGAAGTATATAATATGGATATTTACGTTATGTATTAGGAAAATTTCATTTTTTCTAACTTACAGATATTATATTGGAAAAGAGTCAAAGTCACCAAAATGTCAAGGCATACGAGTTGTAAATGATCTAATGCATAACTTCCCATTCAAGCAAATTGGTACATATTTTAATGTCACTTCCTACCACATTGTCAATTTCATAATGAAACATTATTTTAATTCGCACTATGATAAAAATAAATCTCGATTTCCTGATTAAATAACAAGTAAAGATATTCATTGTTCATTTTTCCAATCTAGAGGTTATATAAATACTGTGTATTATATTCTAAAAAAGTACAAAAACTGATGAGTACAATACATCACTATAAATTAATTATTAATTGACCATGCCAAATTCCAGAAATTATATTAAATTACAACACCAGTAAAAACCCATGAGTATTTTTGATTAGCTTTTAAGTACATAGATTTCTAAAAGAGAAACATCGTTTTTTTCTTTATGTTCTAAGCAATAATAACCAGTTCCCATGGGTTGTAGTCTTAAATTAGTATTACGATAGTAGAAATATGCTTAAAAATGTATACCATTATTGTTCTTAAGCTCCTATGCTTGGTTTTAAGTATTTATTAAACTATAAACGCGATTAATTGTCTTCAGTGATGTAAAGCAAGCTTCAGAACAAGAAATGTAATCGGTTACAGAAGAACATTTTTGAAAAAAAAAATTACATATTCTCCCCATAAGAAATGAACAAAGAATTTGAGTTAGAGTATATTTATTATATTACATTTTCTTATACATGATGATATACGACTACACGATGAGCGCAAAAATAATCGATGATTTCAGAATGTCATAGAAAACAGTTGCTTGAATTTTTAGACAAAATTTCATGAACTGCAATTATTTCTATTGCTTTCATTCCAAAAATAAATATTTAATCTCAAGATATCTGGTTGATATCTAAAGACGGTAACATCAAAAATGATTTTATCCAACAGCAAAGAATTCAGTGCATGGCGGAATATATACACCAAACTATTCAATGCCATAATGCATTTAAACTGAAACTTGATGTCAATCCATCTGAACGCAAATCCATTTAGAAGTAGTACTAAACCTTTGACACGTCGCCTTAGTAATTAGAGGAAATGAAATTGGGTGAAGCCTCCGTCTCTGGAAATATTGTAGAATTTGTAAGACGAGATGGATTTGACCTTTTGTGACTTTGAACTTTTTTTTTTCTTAAAATGCCAGATTTCACCTTTCATTTGGTCTCACCTTGTGCTTTTACTTAGTCTAAAATGTCCGTGCTTTCAAAATTCTATAAATTAAGAATATTTATTGCTTAATTTATAAATTAAGAATATTTATTGCTTAATTTATAAATTAAGAATATTTATTGCTTAATTTATAAATTAAGAATATTTATTGCTTAATTTATAAATTAAGAATATTTATTGCTTAATTTATAAATTTCAGAAAGTTATTTAATTTCTCTCATCAGTCAATGACGTCTCAGAATATCGATGATATCTCAAATGATTCATTAAATGATAAAATCAACAGCCTTGAAAACTTCGAATTAAGTATACTTAGACTGTATCAAAAATTTTGTAAATTTTATATCGCTTATATACCATCACATAAAATGCTAAATGACACTTTAAATTTATTGTTGTAATCGAGGCATTAAAGTAATGTAATTCAGAATTATACTTTTTTTTTAATTTCAGCTTTTCCTAATATTTTTTTTAGTTTAAAACTCTTTGTATAAGGATTATATGAAATATATATATATATATATATATATATATATATATATATATATATATTATTTTGTTATATATATATATACATGTGTGTGTGTGTGTGTGTGCTTTTAGAAATTAGAAAAGGGAGACATAGCTTATACTTACTTAGATATTTATTTATATGACTTATTTTGGATTAGTTTAACTTACATTCCTGAGAACCTTCAGGAAAGTAGCAATATAGTACTCAAACCCTCTGAATTCTCATATGGTGGGGCTGGAGCAACATTGCCATATAAATATTATCCATATAAAAGGTTGCGCACACTTCAAATGCTTGAAATTTCAATCAAAACCACCAGAAATTTTATGAGATTACCGGATTAGTATAAAGCTTTTGATCAGAGTAATGATTTCAGTAGTAAATTGTAACCTTTATAAATGTAAGAGATTACTTTGGGTTCAATTGTAAAAAATAATTTCTTCTGATATATTTATCTATCTTTTGTTAAGAGATAATGCTAAAATACTCTTTATTCTTTACCAGATTTAATAAGGATTTAATAGCAATAAGAGGAATGCTTTTCTGAGAAATAAATATAAATTCTTAGTATTACTTCGCAAGCATCATTTATCTTTCCTAATTCTAATTTAAAATTCTCAAATATTTAGTATCCTTTGAACATCAATTTTTTGAAACATCTTTAATCTGCTTACTCTTAAATACAGTGATCAATCTCTACTATAAATGTATTGTATGTACTTCCCGGTGAGGAATTCTTCTAAATGTTGTAGTATATGATAAAGCATCGCCGATGAAAGGAATAGGCGAAGTTTTATAAATGTTTAAAATGATAATACAAATTAAAAAAAAGATTTAAGCAAACTATTTTCAGGAAAACAAATAATTAAATAAAATATGTAATTAAACTGGAAGCATTATTATAAATTCTTCATAATTAATTTTTATTCACTATACAAACATTTTAGAAAGACATTTTATTGAAAAAAAGCTAATTTAGCTTAAGCTAATGTACAAAAGTACAATTAGCAGATTCAAAAGATTGAATTAATAAAATAGTTAGCTTTCGGCGGAACTACAAACAATTTCCTTAGTTCTTTTCCTTAAAATGATAATTATATTTTTCCTCGTTTAAAATAACATGCGAAAAGTGTTTTAAAAAGCAATCAGAAAAGTAATTTTATTTTAAATTATTCTTACAAATGATCATTCAACGTTTTTTTTACTTTGTACAAATGAAGTAGTACTGTACACCAAAGCTTTCAGTGGCATTAAATCTGTATCATTATTTTTATTGAGACAATTAATAGCATTTGATAGATTTTGTCACCATTTGATTTATGAGCATGCAACTTTGAATAATTAAAAAATAAATGGATTTGCTTCAGAATAATTTCCATATAAATGTGAATTTTTATGTGGAAATACATTAAAGAATGCATCAAGAAAAATGATGTTATGTAATGAAAAATGTTCATAAAATATTTCATCAAATTGCGATATATGAAATACCTTTCATTCGATATTTATAAATTCATGATTTTCTTATAATAAATATTGATAGTTTATATTGATTAGTTTTGCGTATTCAATATATATTTTTCTTTTGCTAAAATGTATTCTGTTTTACTTTTTTAAAAAAAGAAGTGTCTATTAGATTACTCAATTTTTTTTTACGATTCGGTGTTTGTGTTCACCTTGTGCTTTGGCTTTTGCATTTGTTTCCATTTCATTTTTATTTATTCTTATTATTGGTTATTTTTCAGCATGAGCATCCTCTCATTTAAGAATATTATACAGTCTAAATGATGAAAGCCAAATCATCTTATTCATATAAGCTTATTATCAACAACTACAACTTTTGAATGTATCGCAATTTCAAATGTTTTCTGTTTGTAATGCATTCCATTCTATAAAACCACTATTGTCAAAAAAATTAAGTGAAATGTAACTAGAATTATATGAGTTCTAGTTACGAAAATTGTCAAGTTAGCAAACAATATTCACTTTTCAATACAAGATGTTTTGATAAATAATAAAATACTTAAAAAGAATTAATAATTATCTGAATCTATTGAATACCAAAGTGCAATATAAAACAGTTATACGGTATAAAAAAGCAGCTATCTCGCCTGCAAAAAAAAAAAAAGTGAAAATGTTTAACTATAAAAAAAAAAAAGTTCACGAAGACGGGTTTTATTATTCCTAAACATTTTATATTCTGGAAAAATTTGAAATTCATACTCATAAAAAATATTTATGTATCTTGATATTAGTATAGTTTTTTTATTACTTTTCAAACAGACTTTGAAATATAGACTTTTATGGAACTTTTAAAATTTAGAATGTTAAATTTAATCTTAAAAAGTTTGCTCTATTATATAACTTTCAAATTTTTCCGTATATTTTTTTTATCTGAAGTTAAATGAGGCCAAAGAATTTGTATGTACATTTTCTCGTTAACTGATTTCATATTCAACTATATATATAAATTTCTTAATTGCATTGAATTTGATATTTTAAATTTTCTCTTAAATAATTGCAAATAAATAATGTAAGTTTAGAATCTAAATATTCGACCTCAATATTTTAGAAAGATTCTATGAAAATAATTTTAGAATCATATTTATGTAACTGTCTCTATGAGATTTAAAAAAGGATTATCTAAAATTTTCTTTGTTAATTGATTAAAAGTTAGGCTTTGCTTTTTATTCATGACTTGAAGATTTTTTTTCAAGATTTGTCTTTATAGACGGAATCCACCGATTAAAAGATAACGCTTCCCTTAATGTAAATATTTGACTTTCTTTGTAATTATATGAGGCTAATGAGAAAAATGGTATATTTTTAAGGATTATTTTTTAAATATATTTATAATGAATAAAAATATATATACATTTTTAGTACTTGCTTGTTTTCCCTAGGCATTGCTATAATTTTAAATCAATAAATTTAAATTACAACAAAATTTGCTGACATTAGGGGGAAACAATTATATAAAATTTCAGAATTTGCTTTCTAACTTTGAAGTTAAACTCGTTTCCTTCGAAATGAATATTATAAATATTCGCCAGAAAACCTCAAAATTAAAGAATCAAAAATAAATAGTATCTAACCATAATTGAAAGATAAGTTTTTGATTCTATAGCATACATGAATTGTAGAGAGTCTTTAATCTTATTAGAAATAAGCACAGCCAATTTTAATAGCAAATTATGATATTCTAATTTCAAAATGCATCAAAGGATATGGTCCTCAAGATATTTCTGCAGTGCATTCAAACAATATTGCCCAAATATTTCTTTTCTGAATCAGAGCTTTTGCTTTTGCGTTTTAGAAAATAACATTCTTATACAATGAAACAAATATAATACGTAGGCTTGCATATATTTCATAAAATTTATATGCCTGTTGTTTGAGTCAAATAATTGCATCTAATGAAAACTTTCGAAACTAGTAATATTTCCCTTATAAGTAACATCATATTATATATACAACTTTTCTATAAGTTTTGTTGTAATATCATGTATATTTCGACATGAGTATCAATTACATATACAACTTTTCTATAAGTTTTGTTGTAATATCATGTATATTTCGACATGAGTATCAATTACATATACAACTTTTCTATAAGTTTTGTTGTAATATCATGTATATTTCGACATGAGTATCAATTACATATACAACTTTTCTATAAGTTTTGTTGTAATATCATGTATATTTCGGCATGCGTATCAATTACGTATAGTATATTTTCTCAAATTCAAATTCTCAAAAAAAATCTTGTTATTCTACTTGAAAATTAAGTAAACTATCAATACATCTTTGGGAAATTTTATTTGCATGTTTTACAGTTTAATGCCAGTCTTTTCTTTATTTATTCGGATAGAGATTTAAAATAACTTAAAATGCAATTCTCATTTAGAATTCTTTTTGCGAAAGTGAACGTAGAATAATATTAAAGTAAATGAAATATTTTTTTTCCTTTTATTTCGGCATTCTCTGTTTTCCTTAATGACCCTCTTTTACTCAATTGCATCAGTTTATTGCCTTTTAAAATTCTTTCAACCACATTAACAATTACTTACTGAGTAAATGATCATTCTTTTATCTATCGAAAAACTACATCTTAAACAACATATAAATGTTTGAAAAAATGGTATTTAATTGAAATTTAAATGAAAAAAAAATGAATAATATGGAATTTTATTTTTAATTTGAGTTTTAAAAATTACCATCCATAAAAATATTTCATAAATGGGAATGAGAAAGAAATAAGAATGTTTAGAATATTAACTATATAAATTGAAATATATATATATTATTATTATTATTAAAATTACCTTCCATAAAATCATGTCATAAATGGGAATGAGAAAGAAATAAAAATAAAGATCTAATTACTTTGATAAAAAAATATTATGGATTTTATCTACATTTTATGTATTAAAAATAAAAACAAAATTTAATATATTTTATACACTTTTCATATTGGTCTTTTAAATTTTACATTTAAGATTTTGGTGGTTTTGCAAACTTCTAAATTTTGTTGAGTCAATCAGTATTAAAATTGATTGTTTTATAATATAAAAAAAGCTCTAAAATATGCATTTTCACGCTTATTTTCACAAACATTGATATTCCGACAGATAAAAATTTTAAGTGCAATTATATTTGTTCGAGGTTATAGTTGCAATTATAACATAATTGCAGTAGTGAACAAATGGTATTTTGAATTTCAAAAATGATCTGAAAAGGTTTAAATTATAGTTTCTGAAATTTTAGCCAGACAGCAATAGCATTATCTAATGTAAAATCATTTTTATGGCTCCATGTAATAAAGAAATAAGGGCAAGGAAATAAGATAGAGTGTTAATAGTCTGAATATGGAAAATAGGCCAGAATCGGCAAGGAATTTATGGAGTGAACTGTACACATTTTGTACAGTTCAGTTTGTACAGTTTGTAGTAATTTTGAAATTTTCGAAAGTGTATTTCCCTTTAAAACTATAAAATGGAGATACTGAGAAGACAAACTTTGAAAGTTACTTATGTGGGTTTTCCCTCTGAGTTGCAGGTTCTATCATGGATTTTTATACAATAGAAACAATAAAAACTTGTCATCTAGATTTTGTCATTTTTTTAAACAAAAGACCGAGAAAAATCAACTAAAGATCAATCACTCAGTGGTAAAAATTATGAAGTAATCATGCATTCAAACGGTAAATAGTCCAAAAATATCTCTACCAAAATTACTATTGCCCAATTTAAATTTATTATATCAGTTTCGTTGACTATTAGTGTATTTTCAAACATACGAAGTTTTTCTTTATATTTACAAAATATAAGATTTTATTTTCTACTGAACTATTTTTTTCATATCAATGACAAGCCCTTTCATTTTTCTTTGATGCCTTTATATTTCCCTCATTTCCTATTCCGTCCAAAAAGAACAGCCTAAAATCAAGCCTGACTACCATAATAACATGTTCAAAATAATTACTGCTGGTTTAATTATTATAATGAATGCTGAACTGCATTTTATAGAGCTATGTAATTAATTAAATATTTAGAAAGTTACAAAGTTAATTATAACATAGATTTTTAAGTGGATTACTTGGACCATATCTGTGATAATCTTGTTCAAAATAATGTGCTTCCGTATTTGATTTCAGAAGTGTCAACTTTAATTAAATTCTCTGCCATGAACACAACACATGGGAACTGAATATAGTTATTTGAATTTTATCTATAAGAGAATGTAATTCTTTTGCACCAGTAAATGCTTTAAATAGAATAATGTATTTATTTTTCTATATAATTATAGAATAATAAGTACATTATTATTAAAACCTTGTTATCTTGGTGGCAAAATTCATATTAATAATAAATATTCTTCAGCATCCTGTTTATCACATTTATAACATTTTTATATTTTGTTCGCGCGTTTCTATAAAATGTAATCGAAATTTGATAAATATACTAAACGAAGTGTATGTTTTCAAATGTTTATCTAAACATTTTATTGAAGACTATTTTACATTTTTAATCAATATGTGCTTTGTTGGTTTAATTCTTTGCTACTGTTTAAAGTGCAGTCTGTTATGTTAATAATCTTATGTTCAGTATGAGAAAAAATTATTGCAATTACTTTTATTTAAAAAAGAGTAATTAATTTTACAAATACAAATGTGATGCACAGACGATGCATAAATGTGGAATTTTTAATTAAATGAGAAGATAAAAAAAAAGGAAATGTCTAACAATTTCTACAATACTCTTAACTTTAGCTCAGAAATTCGTTGCTAGATTTGCTTTCAATAATAAAATAAATCTATTGATTGAAAAAAATGTTTGGCATGAATTTAGTTTAAATTTTCTTCACGCCTGAAAATTATGAATAAAATGATATTATGAATGTGAATGATATTATGTATTAGATTATGTATTAAGTTAGGTTTTTTTCAGAAATTGATAGATATTTCTTTCTCTATTGAAAAATTAGTTAACTAATTAAACAAAAGGCAAATACATTTTAATCAAATATTTATTTACAAAAATAAATCCAATAAATAATTAGATTTTTTCTACATGTGGAATTCTATTCATATAGATGAGACTGAGATTGAAACATATGTTGAAATCATTTTCCATTCCAATTAAATTCATTGAAAATCCCAAGTTAAAGGGAAATACTTTTAAATAGAAAATTAGACTATTTCACTCAATTCTAGCAATGTTATACTTAATTCATAAACGAATTTTTACTTTTAATGAAAAAAAAAAAATTGTATGATTTTTTTTTTATTTTTCTTGTGTAACATGGCATATTTCGATTTCAATTTTTATTTTCAAATGGAAACATATTCACTATTTTGTGATCGCTTTCAGAATTGAAATTATTTATTTTTACAAAAAAATATTTATACTGAAATTTTGGGGAAAATAAACATCATTCAATTTTGCAACCCGTGTCACTACTCCATTTTACAATTCTGCATTGTTTACTTAGCACAATTTTGATTCTTATTAGTTAAAAAGTCCTTAGCGGTGTGCAGGTGTATAATTTGTAGATGCATGGAAGACTTTTAATTTCATGTAATGATTTCTATGTATAATTACTTGAATAGTAACAAAAATGAACAGCATGATCTTATGTTATTTTTCAGGCAAAAAATAGCAACCAATAAATCAACAATCATCTTCTGAATCTTCCTATAAGGCAGCCTCGTTCAGTTCATGGAATTTAAATATGCCATAAATATTCAGTATGATGTAATTAATATTTTAATAACATATAAAAAATTATATAGAGTGAGGAGATATGTTTCGTGTTGAAAGTTAGCTATAATTCTGCGGAAACTTGAATGATATGGGGAAAAAGTACAAATTTAAAAATAATCCAATTTCATTTAAGGAAGACCCGATTTCAAAGTAAATTCAGAATGAGATGGAAATTTAATTTAGCGTTGCATGTTCGTCTATCAAAACATGACACATAGATTTGAGTACGGATTTACAATCAGAAATAAAACTTAGTAGTATTACAAAAATCTAACTTTTGTGAGGAAGTCGATAGCATTGTTAAGACACTCTTATTAGTTAAAATAAATTTAAAAATATATTTTGGAAATGAATTCATAGGAGCAAGCATTTTAAATACTAAAAAATCCTTACATTCACCACATGTTTCGGCGACGTGGAATTTTAAAACTGTGCAGCTATGTCAGGAAGCACGTGTCACAACATTACTGTTTTGAGAATAGAGTTAGTATTTGTTATTAGTAGTTTATGAAGTAGTTGTTATGAATGAAACCATGAACCTGAGAATGACTGTGACCATGTGAATATTCCACCTTTTCTGTTCCAGTGACTTAGAATCTTGTATGGAAAGCTTCTTCATTGCAATTAAAATGGAACAAACGGATAACGAAGGGAACATCCAGATAAAGGATGATATTGCAAACACGTGGTTAGAAAGCTTTCTCTGTACATGAATATGACAACTCATATAATTATATTTTCTAGCACCATAAGCCTAATGTATATGCCAATTAATCCATCATACCTTTCAAATGCCTTTCTTTATTGATCCAACTTTCTTTCTGGTGGTTGTTGCAAGTCGAATTTCCATAGCGAACATCCCATGTAAAATCTGTTCATTAGTTAAATATATGAAATTTTGAAATAGCTTTTTAAACAATCTTCATATATAAAAAATTAGATATTGTATCGTGATTTAGACAAAATAATATTATCCAAAAACGACTGTGCTTTTTTTTTTTACAGTGTTCTCAAAAATGTAACTAGAATATTTTCTCTTGAAGTATTATCTGATTTCACAATCAGCGACATAATTAATACCGAAATTAAAACTGTTTCTGTACAGTTGTTTTCATTTTTTTTTCTTTACATAATGAATGTAAACTTAACTTTAATAATTAATGAATTGCTAGCTTAATCCTTGATATTCAATTCTTATAAATTTCATAACAAATGATGACATTATTATAATTTTAATCCACAAGACGGAGAGATGGAGAAATAAATATTGCAAAGAAAAAAAGTTAGTGAAAATTAGAAAATAAAATACGAAAGTCATCTCGGTAGATTCGTAGAAATTTTCTTATCTGTTCATAAATAACTAGATATAATATACGATGAAGAAATTCCACTATCATAATGTTTCACATATGATGACTAACCAATAGCAAGACAAACATTTTTATTCAATGCGTAAAGAAAAAACATATACCTGAAGCCTTGCAAAAAATAATAATAATAAATAATAAAAAAATAATAATAACTTCAATCCAAAGACTTGAAAGTCCAAATGACTGCAATACGAACTTGAGCTAATAATTGGATTGTTTCCTCTTTTTAGTAAATGCCTGAAAATCTTATTATGCCAATGAAAAAAAGCATTAAAATACGGATTTTTTTTTGTGCATTAATAATACTATTATTTTGAAACAAACGATATATAATAAGTAAACTAATGCATTAATGAAAAAAAGGTTTCGAAAAATTAAATACAATTCTAAACAAAAATATATAATATAATGGATAAATTTTAATGTACAAATATTTATTTCGTGAGAAATTGAAAGATTTATGTTAAGTTAAATTTTAAGCAAGAGCTTGAATTCAATTTCAAGTCTTTTATCTTTAAAAGTTTGAATCGATGTTCTATATTGAATATTTCAATTAAGTATCAAGTATTTATTATGCTTTTCAAGTATTTTATCTTTTATGCATTTTATTTAATGCATTTTGTTATTTTTTTGCATTTTTAAATGAACAAATTAAATTATTAATATAATTAAATCAATATTAATTAAATCATTCATTACAATTAGCAATCAGGTCATTCTTCAAATACTCAGAAAAAATATTTTAAATCAATTTAAATCAATTTAAGGATAAAAATATATCCTGCTTCCAAGTGGCTCATAATCTAATATTCTAAGTTAATTTCAGTTTTACGTTCGTAAGAATTTCAAAAAATTAGTTAAAATGCGAAAACCATTAATACTTCTGCAAAAATTCCAGAAATTCAACTAATTTTGTGGCATTAAAATATTCAGTAAAGCTTGAAGTCTATTTCTTAGCAACTATTATTATATTGTATTAAAACTATTGTATTATATTGTAACTATTGTATTAAAATGACATAACAGTAACCAATTTTAAAGAATTTCATTTAAGAATAATTCACAGATTTCATTTAGCTAATTTTTACTATTATTTAAATATTGGGGATCTTTAAGACCATTTGAGTAAATCTCCTAAGTGTCATAAAATTGCTAATAGCTTCAAAATGTTTTCTACATTATCGAGAGACTCTTTCACAAGTATATTCGACAGCCCATTGCGAACAACACCGCTGAGCTTCTTACTGAATTAGGATATCTCGTAAATTACCAATTTCTTCAAATAAATTTGTCACGGAATGTGTTATAAAAGTAGTTTCCTCATAATGAGTTAATCTTGCTTGTAAATGGAACTTTGATTATTATCAAAATACAGTTTGACATATATGATAAAATCTTAGAATCTTAGATCTTAGAATCACTCATTAAGGACTAGACCCTGCCAAATATCCGCCATAAGTAAGTGCTTGATACCAATGAATTAGCGACTAGGGGATGCTCATTTGTTGTGTTCTAAATAGCTGGAAGCAGAAGCTAATAGAATGTCTGCTTTCATCAGTTAACTGAAAATTACGAGTCTTATATTTCCTATCACGGATTCCTACTATTGAATCATTTTTTTCCTTTTCCTAAATCAGAGAGCGATAAATTAAGATTGCTGACAACATGGAAAAACATTTATTATAAAGACAGTGCCTAATTCGAAGAAATATTTCTAATTTGTCATCATCGAAAAGAATTATAAAATATATTAATGAAATTTTGCTTTCTATTTACAGCATTTAAATCCCAAAATATTGCATATTAAAATTATGTCAGCACTTCAATTAAAAAACTGATTCCCTAAATTAAATCATCTCTTTTTCTTTAACCAAAACTGAAACAAAAACATTTTTTTTTTTTGTTTAAAATATTTGCATTTTCGATGCAATTTATAATGTTTTCTTGCAATGACTGGTTCCAATTCCAATTTCTAAGAGTTGCTACTTATGACTGCTTTCTCAGCTAGTCTCAATTTTGAGAAACTTTTATTAAACGTCAGTAAAACTCCACATAATTTTATTTTCTTTTAGTTTATTTAACACATTTTAATAAATTGTAGTCAAACAATTTTCTTCTTCGAAGTTTTAACAACGCAATTTGCTACTTTAAAGCAGCAAAAAGGCTCTTATTATTTTTCTAAATATATTTTACCAATAATATCTAAAGGCTTCCACTTTTCCACTAGCTGGAACCAAAAAACAGATTTTCATAAAAATCACCTAAAATCTGCATTTTTATGATTCAATATATGTATCCAATTTTTCTATATTTCTCTTCTATTATATATTTAATCTATTATTTCGATATTACAAATTTAACAAAATTTTAAGTTGTGGCTGTGGTTGTGGTCCAATCTTAGTTTCGGTCTAAATAAACCAGTCTCTCCTAATTCGCTAAAAAGGATAAATTATTGAAAGTAAAAATGAGAAAAGACTAAAGAATAAATATAAAAAAGAAATTTTGACCTAACACTTATAATATAAGCAGCCGGATAAGTATTTTTATATTAATAATTTCGATTGTCAAATATCTAATATAAAAGGAACCGAATTTTTGGAGGAGTGGAACAATTGAAACTGATATCAAAAGTTCGTTTCCGAAAGTTAAAATAGAGTCTGAAAATGCTTTGAAATACCTCGGAATAATTTTATAGTCTACTCTACAGGTTTAGCCAGAATGAAAATACTGAAAATGACATTTGAAACATACCATAGTATAGTCATTTAAATCATAGTTCTATGAAAAGGCAAAATAATAAAAAAATGGCTGATATCGCAAATAGCTTTTGGGCTGTTTTCACTGAAATTCTTAAAGGGCTCAGGAAACATATTTTAAAATATCAGGAAAACAGTTATTTTATATGCATACAGAGTGCGTCGTTAAAACTCCGCTGAATATCTGCGTTCATATCGGTATCCGTAATTAGTCTTTGTATAATGAACTTTTATTTAAAATATGTCAGTCACAGAATAAAAATAGTATTTTCAGGACTATTGTGGAAATCTTTTGTAAGGATTCTGAATTATATGAGAACTAAAACTTTGATTTCTGCAGTTCTGAGTCAAATTCTATAGAAAACTCCCTAGAAAGTTCGTTCATTCTATTTGATATCCGAAATCATTCTATTTCCCCCCTCCTGTTCGATTGCCAACTTCTTTTTTACTAAATCCCAAAGTCACCAGAGAGATCAATGCAAGTCACACACGGGTCACGTGGACTCGTTCATCATTGTGACGCAACCCTCTCACAACTTCGATAATGCCAATACTTTATTCTATAAAACACACACAGAGCCAGGTAGAAAAAAAATAATATAACCTTCAGTCTCGAAGAAACAGTTCTCAGAAGAAGTGTCATATTTATTCCACGGAAGATTGATTTCTTGATGATATATCCTGACCCCACTATTGGTTGGAACGGAATATCAAACTGGGTGGAAAATCTTTCGTCCTCTTGAACGTGGCATGTAGCTGCTAATCTTATAGATTTTATTTTTTCAATCTGATGGCCAGTTTGACGTGGTTGAAGAATTGTTGCTAAGAAGCTGTGCCTGAAGAATAAAAATATATTCTGTCAAAAAAGGCTTGGAACATGCATTTGTTATTTAGTATCATTAAAAAATTTGAATATTAAAAAAGGACTATTTTGAAAAGTCTTCATAATTTTACGATATTTAATCGCAATCGTATATCATATGACTTGATGTTCATGCGATGCATTTCAAATACTTATTGCCAATTTAATATTGGAATATTCTGTGCTGGTGGTGAATGACCATGCATCACAACACAGTGTATAACAATAAGCAGTTAATTATTACTTATGCACAAATAGACTTGTCTTGTGAGTGCGACATTAAATAAATTAACTAAATAAAGAATTATAAATTGTGCCATAAAAATACTACTAATTTCAATTCATTGCTGGTAACAGAATAATTCCAAGATATGCGTTTTGGTTATTTTATGTTTCCCACTAAATAGGCTGTCATTTAAGGGATAAAAAATTGTATAAAAGAACGCTTTTAAAATACAGCTACTGAATTAATATTATAAAGTGCAAATTTGGCATAACTTTTTTAATAAATGAAGCAATAGAATATGAATTACTTTTCTTATTGTATGAAATAATAGAATTGGAATTACTTCTTTAATGCATGAAATGATAGAAATGGAATTACTTTTTAATATATGAAAAAGCAGAATTCCACTCGAGTATTAAAATTGTAAATATTTGCCAAATATATCACATCAAAACATTAGGCTAACATTGGTCAAATTAAGTAAATTTAATAATTAATAAATTTTTAAAAAATATTTTCCTAATGCAATTCACTAATTTTTGGAATTCCTGAAAGTTTCATTCATTCCTGATAAAATTTGGACCGACGAATGACTTTAAATTTTGTTTATTAAAGAAATTACTGCTGACATATTGAATTCCCAAATATGGAAGAGATTATTATATCCGTATAAGATATGTATTAAGAAAAAAGACTAATTATTGTATATAATTGATTTTTAATGTAAAAAATCGTATTAAAAAGTTTGCCTTTTAATAATTGATTGATAAATTAAAAACGTGATTTGCATTAGGTTTCCTTAAATTCTTATTATTTCTGGTCAATATTCTTAAAGAAAGCAGAATATGTGTCTCTTATCAACTATTTAAATGCAATAGCTCAATTCAATCCATAAAATCATTATAATTTTAACTCGCATAAATAAGTTTAGGATAGAGGTGTAAGAATTTTGAAATTTAAAAAGATTCATTTAAGTAACCATATTATGAAGCATCTATTAAAAGCTATCATGTTTTCGAGAAATAAATAAAAAAATTCAAAGCAGCGAAAATAAAATAAATATATGGTTCCCAAATTTGGAAAAATATATAAGGCTCATAGGATATTTTAAAAATTAGTGAAACGCTAATACTAACTAACTAGGAACATTTTAATTTACCTAACAAATTTTTTTCAAAAGAAAATTAAAAAACTTTCGAGTCATTGCAGATATTGCTGCAGTTGTTTTATGGTGTATAATGCTAGCAAGATAGTATACTATTATAAACGAATCTATTCAGGATTTTCTACTGACCAAATTATAAGATTTAGATAGACCAATATTTTTTCAGCTTTTAATGTTCAGTAAGATTTTTTTTTTTGAATTGCCATCAGTTTTATATTAAAATTTTAATAAAAAATTTTGTAACAAAATATTGTGAAAAAAACCTTTTAAGTTTTTAGAAATTAAAAATATGCTTTTCTGTAATGCAAATTTTAATGTCATACATCTTGTTTTGCTCTGTGCTTGCTAATTTTCAGATAACATTATAAAACCTGATTACATTGTTTCCGTTATTGGATTTAAACCCAGGCTTATTTTGATGATATTATAAATAGTTTTTGTGTCTTCATTTCGATGTAATGCAATTAAAAGTAACCATTAATGAATAATTAGTGAAATTGTACCTTCTTACGATGATTCAGAACACAGTTTAGATACTACTTTAAATTTTTATTTAAAAAATAATGTATTAGTGGAATTTTATCAATGCTTCTTTTCTGATTAAAAGCTTTTAAATGTGCAAAAATAAAAATTAGTTTTATAAAAATGTTTCCTGTAGAATAATACTAGGACGCATTCGAAAATATCTGGAAAAATTTTTTCCAGATATTTTAACATTAGTTCATAATGTTAAGATCAATTTTTTAATGTGAACCCAGTTTCCATTGAAATGATGCAACATCTCCACACCATAAAGGTTTATTTTTAACTATAAAAATATGGTTTTCGGTAAAATAAGATCATTATTAAATCATATTAATAATAGTGCATAAATGACATTAAACTACTTCCTTTTATGCTCTCTTTTGTTGCCTGCATTCTGGGTTTTATAAAGCTAATACAGTTCAAATTTGTAGGTTATGTACTCTGAACATTATTTTCAAGTAAAATTGTGATTATGATTAATAAATTAATTATACTGAATTATCCAGATTTTAAATGCAGGCGTTGTGATTTTTTATCGTTATGAGTCATTATGAGTTACCCTTATCATGAGTTAAGTTTATTAAACAATTAAAATACAGGCTACAAATAAGCAAAAATATTCCGAAATCTTTTAGTTATCAAAGAATTTTATTCCTTATACTAATGAATATATAAGAAAATGTTGAATCAATAGATATGTAATTATTTAAAACTAGATATTTCATGTTTATTTGCAGCAAAATTAAAACTATAAAAATTCGCTAATAGCAACAAGGATTTTTTTTTTATTTGTGCTGAACTTTTTTTGCTAATTTCACACTTAAATAAATATTTTAATTTAATTTGCAATAATAATTACAATAATTTAGTTTAATTTTTCAGTAAAATTGGGGTTATGATTAT
Organism: Argiope bruennichi; assembly: GCF_947563725.1. Classification (NCBI taxonomy): domain Eukaryota; kingdom Metazoa; phylum Arthropoda; class Arachnida; order Araneae; family Araneidae; genus Argiope; species Argiope bruennichi. Next base: position 122,027,715 of record NC_079154.1, on the reverse strand, counting down.
AATTTTTTCAAGCAATAATGGGAAAGTCAATACTAATGAATTACCCAGTTTTAAGAGTCATGCATTGTATATTTTATGTTAGTCGTTATGCGGTATCCCAATCATTAGTTAAATTTATTAAACAATTAAAATTCAGGCTACAAATAAACAAAAAAATGTCAAAATTTTTCGTTATAAAAGAAATTTTATTCCTTATACTAATGAATATATTAGAATATGTGGAATAATCAGGTAAATAATTATTTGATTATATATTTCAGGTTTATTCGGAACTAAATTACAATTATAAAAATTTACGAATAGAATCATGATTTTTTTTACCTGTGCAAAACCTTCTGCCGAGTTTAACTCTTAAATAAATATTATAACTTGTGAGATATTTATGGCCCTTTTTAGGCAAAAGAATGCAAATACAAATGCTTTTTTAAAATAAATTCTCACATCAGAGACTAATTATGTAAATTGGCAGCGTAAAAGCGAAAAGCCTTTGAAAACTGAAATAAATGCACTATCATATGGCAGTGTGAAATAGCAAATACGAGTTTACTTTATTTGCATATTTCTCAGAATTTTTTTCACGTAATGAATGATTTCGATCGCTCTAGGGTACAGAAGTGAAAAGCAGGAAATAAATTTCTTCGTATTAAACACAGTGTTGAAGAATTCGTCCATGAATATTTTAGAACGCAGGATTACAGTCTGATGCATTTGTTTTCAACGGAAAAGACCGTTAATCTTCAAACCAGTATTCGACAAAAAGATTCTTTCTGTGAAATAGGATATTGGAAAGCGAAATGTTAAAAGATAGTAATTTGGGCTTTCGCATGCATCAATAAATCACACATGGTTTTAAGGGAAAAGAACTATAATTTTTTTCTCTCAGTAGACAGAATTCTTGAAAACATTCGAATGTTTTTGATAGAAGCATTTTACCTTTGTATGTATTTTAAATAGGATTTATTTGTAATTGGATTTTTTTAAGTGAAAATATTTGGAATTCAAGTGAGAAAGCTTATATTTTCATTTTACATCATTTATTTAAGTTGTGGGTAAGAGAGAATTTTTTATAGATATTTAAGTTGATATAAATTTTTATCTTTAATCTCGAGAAGTTACTGTAAAGAATGATGATAGTTAATCTCGAGAAGTTACTAAAACAACTAAATGGTAGTTACTGTAAAGAATGATGATAGTTAATCTCGAGAAGTTACTAAAACAACTAAATGGTAGTTACTGTAAAGAATGATGATAGTTAATCTCGAGAAGTTACTAAAACAACTAAATGGTAGTTACTGTAAAGAATGATGATAGTTAATCTCGAGAAGTTACTAAAACAACTAAATGGTAGTTACTGTAAAGAATGATGATAGTTAATCTCGAGAAGTTACTAAAACAACTAAATGGTAGTTACTGTAAAGAATGATGATAGTTAATCTCGAGAAGTTACTAAAACAACTAAATGGTAGTTACTGTAAAGAATGATGATAGTTAATCTCGAGAAGTTACTAAAACAACTAAATGGTAGTTACTGTAAAGAATGATGATAGTTAATCTCGAGAAGTTACTAAAACAACTAAATGGTAGTTACTGTAAAGAATGATGATAGTTAATCTCGAGAAGTTACTAAAACAACTAAATGGTAGTTACTGTAAAGAATGATGATAGTTAATCTCGAGAAGTTACTAAAACAACTAAATGGTAGTTACTGTAAAGAATGATGATAGTTAATCTCGAGAAGTTACTAAAACAACTAAATGGTAGTTACTGTAAAGAATGATGATAGTTAATCTCGAGAAGTTACTAAAACAACTAAATGGTAGTTACTGTAAAGAATGTTAATACTTTCAATAGCAAATAGAAATTGCCATCTTTGTGACATAAATAAGAAACCAGTTTTGTTTTTAATGAAATAGAGATTAATATAAAAATTTGGAGGGACTTAACCTAAATTAAGAAAATAAGAGATAATTATACAAAGAAAATATGTATTCTTTTTTTCTTATTTATCCGCACATATATAAAAAAAACATACTGTTACGAATCTGTGATGCTGCTTCCCAGCATAGTTGGTTCCATCATCAGAAAGACTGTTTTACAGTCATCTGTATTGGACGGTATCCGGGTGTCGCGTCGGAGGTCCCAGAGCTTGGCGACTTTGGCGCCAAAATGGATTATACCTGAAACATCGAGAATTTTCCCGATCTGTCCATTAGGAACCGAGATACGCCTCGAAAGTTCCTGATTGGCTGAGAGGCTTCTAGCCCCGCCTCGTGAGACCTAGAAAAGGAGGCAGTGTGCAGCTGCCGGTAGTAGTAGAAATCTACATTAAACAACGGGTCTTCCAGAGATTAGCACAGCAGCGACAGGACACAAGCTAGTGCTGAACTAAGCTGTGCGCTACTGTCTGCAGTAGAGTCTTGTTGTGTGCTGCTATGTGCACGTCACGGCTGAAGATAATTGTCTTCTCTATGCTGTATATAGTTGTCGTCTTTGTGCTGTCCTGTGTGTCGTAGTGTCAATAAACGTGTTGTGTGTTCGTCTACTGAAAGGACTGATCATTGTGCTGTGTTATCTCCATACCATACACAACCACTAAATACACACAAGTAAACGAACCCGACGGATTGATAGTGATAGAGGGAAATCCGTAACAATACTTTTTTTCCAAATATAATAATTTATTACCTAATAAATACCAATCTTAATATTGTTTTTTTTTTCTGCTTCCCATTTTTATTAAATAATTGGGGATTGGATTATTGAAATCCTAAATAAATTTCATTTCTTTAGTAATTTAGAACAATGTTTAGTAAAATAATTAGATTTTAACGCAAAAATCAATACTGAACATTTAATGCAAAACAGAAAAAAATTAGATATCAAAGGAGCAACGAAAACATTTTTCTTGTTTAACGATAAAGACGAAAAGCATTTTTCTAGTGAAAAAATATTTTCCAGGATTTTTCTAATGAAAAACCGTTCCTACAAATCACTTCAAATATATATACAAACGGATGTTCATGCCGTACAAACGGAAACAAAATTATACACACAAACGGATGCTATTCATGCTAAATGTTTCCCATTTATTGAACTTATGAAAAAGTAATATCCTCACAAAAAATGTAATTTTTCATATACTATTAGCCAATTGGCGGTGAAAAAATGTTCCACTTTTCTAGCTGAAAAAGATAAACTGTTGTTATTATCAGCTATAATATATATGTGCCATAAGATTAAACATTTATGTTGAAGAAGCAATAAACATAATTCGTGACCATTACCTTATTAAATTTCGAAATTATCACTTCTAAAACTAGATTAGTTCAAAAAAGATCGTAATGAATTTTTCTACGAATTTAATGAGGAACATTTTTTTTATAATCTGTTTCAGCGCTTTCACTTCAACCAGTTTTTTTTATCCTTTTTTTACTTCTTTTTTTCTCTTCCTCAAAATTACCTTTTTTATGATGGGAATCCATTAGAGCATAGAATAACTGAAACGAATGCTGTGTTTTAAGGAAATTTAATTGTTTAAATGTTTCAAATAATCATATACGTTCTCACGTATTTTTAGTGCAATTAAAAATTTACACCTTCACTCAAATATCTTTATTTCACAATGCTCATGATAACTTCAGATAATTTCAGATAAATATGTTCACGATAACTTCAGATAATTTCAGATAAATTTCAGATAAATATGTTCACGATAACTTCAGATAATTTCAGATAAATTTCAGATAAATATGTTCACGATAATCTATGGAATAATGAATGTTCCAAGTAATTCTTTTTTTTTAAATCATGTTTTTAAACTCAAATTAAAAGTGCTATGTTACCTAAGTTTATAATTATTATATTGTAAAAGGAATAAAATCTATTTGAATAAATATTAAGGTATTATTTAGATGATTGCCTGATTAGTGCTAAGATATAAATTGTGAAAATTTGAATTGCAGTAATGTGTGACAAAAAAGATGTTATAAAAGAAACATTAAGATAAAATATCTAGTTTCAGTTAAGACAAGTTAAGTAATTAAGGACCCTGAAACGGGTTTTATACAAAAAAGATTATTTTAAAAAGTTACATACAAAGGTTAATTTTTTAGAATCCAATTATTATTTATAAGTATGAAATATTATCATTGAAGATGCATTCTTTGCTCATACATCCCTAAAAGTTTTGTAACATTTCTTTTTATGAAATTTTTCAAACTCAGAAGAAATGTTTAAATTTTTACTACTATTTTAAATATAAAAAATAATAGTTAGACAAGGGGGGATAGTGAAGTAATTTTCTCGAAATAGAGAAATATGTCGACCTATTCGTAAATTAAGTTGTAAACATAAAATAAATTGCAAATAAAAGAATTGTAAAATATAAATATAAAATAATTGCAATAAATATAAACAAAAATGTTGTAAACTACAAGCAACAGCAGCTTCAATGCATGGTATTATAACATTTTCCAACACTGATTGTATGGCTAATGATTATCCATTCATTTAAAATTAATTTACTGAGTCTATTCTGAATTCGATCATATTTTACAATATTTTCAATAGTTTTTAATATAAAATAACTATTAAATTTCAGATTAATATGATCTTAATCCTCAAATATATAAAAAATAAATCAATGTAGTGTAACAATTTCATCCTAAACATTAAACTATGCATGTGCATATGTCAAATGTATGTCAAATAATAAATATAAATCAATATTAATGAATGAAATAAATAAATAATTTTCAAAAAGGTAAAATTATTCAATAACTATGGTTTAATAAAATGTTAATAATATGCAAGAAATGACAAAGATGCTCTAAATTCTGTAAAATGAAGAGTAGGTAACTTTTCTTTAACTAGTTTTCTAAGAGCATTTCATCTGTGATTTCCTTTTAATGCTTGTAGGAAATTATATGATGGAGATTCCAGCAGTGGTTTGTCATCATATGCGTATCTACCCTGCCTTGATATTTTCGTTACATTCATTTGATTGCTTAGAAGAAATTTTCTCTTTATTCCTCATTGAAATTACCCAGAAATTTTTTTTCTAAATATCTAAGAAAAAAATTATATCTTTTGGGGTTTTTTATTCTTTAAATCTTTCTTCTTTTATTCTTTTAAATCTTTAATTCTTTTAATCTTTAATTCTTTTAATCTTTTTATTCTTTCTTATTCATTTATTCTTTTAAAACACCGAACCGGAAACGGAGGGTTCAGGTTCGAGATCCGATTCAACCAAGAACAGGTCTGGTGCACGTTAAATTCGTAGTTTCCAAACGTCCTCTCGCTGGTGTGGTGTGTAAGCTCAAGTGCCTTCCTCGTCATCTCACCGTGGTTCAAAATTATGAGGTCTGCCCCAAAAAGCCCTAGCGATGCTTTAAAACAGAACGTTTATATAATTAAAGCTTAAAAAAACTGAACTGTTGGAAGGTCTATTTAATTCAATTATAAATTTACTAGAAAACAGTAGACGACTTTCTTACGATTTATCAATGGACACACCAATTCGCTAATTTTCCAGAAGTGATAGAAGCTCCTTTAGGAATTAAAAACTAAACAGTCATCCTCCTCCCATATTCTTGATTGTATTCTGATGTCGTCCGGGAGTATCCAATTTTATTCTTTGATTTTTTTTATTTTAGGATTTTTGATTCATGTAGATGCTTTAGCAAATCTGGACCATCTGGTATTAATAACAATAACAATTATTTCCATTAACTACTAAGACGCCCAACATGAATAAAAATAATTCCTTTTTTGTCAGGGAGGCTAGATCGGTATCTTGCCTCTTAATTTTTTAAAACTAGATTAATTAATGCACTTACTTTCTTTTTGTAGGTCTGCTAACTTCAGCTTGAACGGATGAAATGTTGTTTAGACTCATGAAGATTACAAGTGCAAAGATAGAACAATTAACAATGATGAAGTGTTAAATTCCTGTACTTATTCAATTTGGCCAGGAAGCTTGGTTGGTAGGGCGTTGGATTCATGTCCCTTGGATTGCGAGTTTGAACCCCGTCGGCCAAAGACTCTCCACGTGTGTGGTGGCTGGCGCACGTATTAATCTGTCGTGGTCACAAATTCCTCCATGCCGAGAGTAATATCCCTGGGGGTACTAGATCAGGGGTGATCGTTTTCTGATTCAGGTCTAAATTACGATCTGTGGATGAGTGAATGAAATGCATAAAAATTGCATGTAAATATAAGTGTACGTAAAATAATGTATAGAAAAGGAAAAGTTCTATTCAGCTAATTCTCTATTCTTTCTTCTCATATTATTTTGGTTTTGCCTTTGCAGTTTCCTTCATACATAATTTTTTTTCTATATTTCTTTTGATTCAGCTAATATTTCTTGCGTCATTGAATTGAAATTTGTCATCATTAAAAAATAAAGTTTGTTTGTTTCTTATGGCACTTGCCACTGACAAGCCCGCTGTTACGAAGACAGCGATTTAAGCCTGAGGGGGACGTCTCTTATTTTTTTATAGCAGCGCCAACTAGGGCCAAGAGTACGACTTTGTCACTCACGCATCATTCATTCGCTTGCACAACCCCTTTTTACAGGAGGGCCCATTCACACATCTCACAGATAGAAAAACAGAAGAACAACCATGCCCAAACCGGGACTCGAACCCGGGACGCCCAGATCACGGGGAAGACGCGCTACCCCTATGCCAGGACGCCGGCATATGAATTATAACTGATAGGTATTTGAATTACGTTGTGCAAATTTATCACCACTTTACGCAATGTTAATCGACCCAATCGAATAAGGATTTCGAGTAGAAATTCCCTCCAATTAATAGATATCTGATTACGGTACAGAAACTAACCACATGTTTAACTCACGGTTTAAACGGAGTATTTAGTTAATAAATTGAATCTAACTGCACTTATTATTCTGGTATATATACCATATATATTTGATACACAATTAGCACATTCACCTCATCATTTTAATATTTAGAAATAATTTGTAATTTAATCACAATACACATTGCATTTGATTTTTTATTAGAAGATTTAATATATTTTATGAGTTATCTAAAATAATATAAATATATATGCATTATATTTTGAGATATTGTTTCTCAGTAAAATGTTAACATCGATGCAAAAGTTTACTTAAATTCTTGCCATTTCTTCCTTATATATTTCCTTATATCCTTCCTTATATATGCTAGCACGTTTTTCTGAAACTACTTAATTAAACACAACAGAAGAAACGATACCTTAATAGTAATACAATAAAAGTTACAACACCGTAATAGTTATATAATAAAATTATATAATATACTAGCCGCCTATGGCGACCAGCCGGTTCGCCAATCTTAATGTTCGTTAAAATTTTAATAATTAAATATTTTATGCAATTCCTACTTTAATAGCTTCTTCATCAAAATATTTTAAAACTTCAAATTTTGATATATAATTCACTTATAATATTCCTAATATTATAAACGCCTTCAGACATAACGTACTATGTATCTCTGTAATTTTCTGTTAGTTCCCGTAGAGTTTATACTATAAATTAAAGTGGAAAGGATTAATCTGCAATTAATATAATAATATTTTTTACTGAAACAAAGTATTTTTTTGTCACTGAGCGTTTAAACTTTATGGGCACTAAAGAATATCTTTCCTAATTTATGTAATATTTCAAGAATTTGTCAACAAAATATTCTCAGATTCATCATGACCAGAACGATTAATTAACAATGTTTAGTTTTAAATGCATCAAACACTAAGAAAATAAAACGAATCGTTTAAAATAATCGGTTGAAAACAGGTTAAAAAAACTACTTAAAAAACGATGTACTTAAAACTATAAGCGTATACAAAAAATATATAACTAACATAAATACAATTTAATTACAAAAACATGCAACTAACCTAAAAATAATTTAAATCATCCATTGATAATGGTTGTCATGACAACAATCAGAACACAATGCGCATGCGTGAATTTTCAACGCCAGTTACGGTAACGCAAATGCGTGAGTTTTTCTACGCCAGGTGGGGTAACGCTATGCAGATTAGAAATTTTTAATTTCCTTTATTCTGTTTTATTTTAATTCAAAAGTACTTAAGAATGAATCTGAAAGATCGAGTAATTAACAATGTTTAATTTTAAATGCATCAAACATTAAGAAAATAAATAGAATCGTTTCAAATAATCAGCCGAAAAATCTTAAGCCTAGTGTCATGACTGTTGGGAAAAAAATCTGAAGCCGTACTCATTTGACGGTGGGGAAAATGAAAAGATTTTTTTGACGGGAAAGTTAGTTTTTAATTAATAATTAAAACTATAATTAAAAATTCAAAAAAAGGGCTATCCTATCTTTTAAGTTAGATCAAACTGCACACGGTGTGCAAATTTGATTAAAATCGGTTCAGTAGTTTAGGAGTCCATCGCGGACAAACAACATGACACGTAATTTATATATATTAAGATTGTATAGAGCACATTATAAAGAAAGAAAATGGAATTTGAGAAATAGAATATTTAAGATATTCCAGAGAAGTATTAATTTTGATATTAAGTATTAATTAAAATAATTTTGAAGTATAAATTTATTACTCTATTAAGTACTTTACAGAATTACTTTATTAAATACTTTTGAAACATTAAATTATTTGAAGTATTTATGTGATTCTGTAGTTTTTTATTATCACCTTCCACAGAAAACAAAGCATTTTGATATATGATGGACATATACCTCCTTAATGGAAGTGCATTAAGGAAGAAAACGTTTGTTGCGCTTTTTTTGGGACAAACTGTATGTGGAACTTTTTATTGCTAACTAATGTGAATTTTTATTTCGTTTTGGCAACAAAAATTTTAATAGAATAATTTTCATCAGCACAAAAGCATTCGTAATTTTTCGTAAGCACAAAATAATGTAATGTTATTAAAATTGCAAAGAATTTATACATATTTGTGATTAGTTTGTTATATGGATTGAATTACGAATCAGGAACTGGTTGCTTTATAAAATTAAAGAGCTTTGTTTGATGAAATTATTATTATCATTCAGAATGGCTATTTCAATACTACATTATCTTTGCTGTTTTCACAACTCTTGATAATTGAAAAAGTTAAAACTCATATGAAAGAATTAAATTTCATTTTCTTTGTTTCGACCAATTCCATTATTTTGGCAGTCTGAATTGGCAATATCTGGCTTCTTTTCGGCAAGAAATCCTTTGGTGGCTCTATTTATATTTCTTTTTTTTATACTTCTTCAAAAGATAAATCTGACAGATTGACACATTGGGTTCGAGGTTTCAAAAAAACGTTCCGAGAAAGATCACAGTTATTTGAGGCATTTTTTTTTCATTACTTTCAAAGATTACTTCTATTCCAGTCTTCAAAAGAAACCGTCATCTTTTTGAAAAAGAAAAGGAAATGTATAAACTAAAACCCAACGAATAAAAAATAACGAATAACTCCATTTCCGTGAAAGCAATAATCATTTTCATTACTTAACTTCCAGTGGAAATGGAGATGTGTCAAAACAGATATCAAACCTATTTTAATGTTACACAGAAAGATGGAAAAACTGTCAGTTTATTTGGTTTTGATAAAAAGTAATCAGATTTGTGAAATAAAAGCGCAATTTGAATTTGCAGAATTGAAATAGCACTCAGTGTTGTTGGAAATCTGCATACAAAAATTTTTGAATGCTGATTTCCAGCAACGCTGACAAATCTTAAAACCAACCAGATGATATTTTAAATTTTTTCATTCCGATTTACTAAATCGAATTTTGAAAAAATGCGTTTACTGATATTATTCATTCATTTTAAAAATGAATTTTTTTAATATTGACTACATTTTTTTTCGGGAGATAGGGGTTCGTAAATTCTTTTCTTTTTTTAATTACTTTCCAGGTAACGGTTGGCATGATTCTTTATAGCTTCATTTAGCTTAGGCAGATCCATTTTGTATTTTTATGTAACACGATGTTAAATTGGGTATTGAAGAACCTTTACAAATGTTCGCAGTACACTAGAAAGAATATTTCAAATTCTCGACTTGAAATACGTATCCACCCTCTTACTCGGTTATTTGATGATAGAATCGTATTATGAACCTTTCAATCTCAAAACCAAATACATATCAAATTGTCATTGTTGGCATCGTTATACGAATGAATTATATATATATGAATACAATGAATATGCCTATACCATATATGAATATAATGAACGGAACTAAATAATTATCTAAATCATAAAATCAATGATTATATATAACATACATCTGGATTGTTTGTTGTTAATTAATATAATATATTTATTAACATTAGATAAAAAGTGAATATGAATGAAGTATATATGAATACAATGAATATGTCTATACCTATATATGAATATAATGAATGGGACTAAATAATTTCTCAAAATCATAAAATCATTGATTATATATATATGTTAATTAATATAATATATTTATTAACATTAGATAAGAAGTGAGAGTTATTTGAGAAAAAAAATATTATAAATTTGATATCTTTTGTCGACTGGAAACGTGCTTAAAGTTGAAATTTAAATCTGAAATCAAGCACCATTCAATGGAGTGAAATGAGCTATTATAAAATTCAAATTTTAAATATGGTTCCATTATTTGTAAATAATTGTGACTGAAATTTGAAACATTTATATACGGGCGCCTCGTTTACTGAAAAAAATTCTTTCCTGAAATTTAATCGCAATGTGAAACACTCATTAAGTGAAGGAATTTTTTTTCCTTAGTTATCCACGTAAAATAGGATAACGTAGATCATTCCAAAAAACACTCCAAAAATCTATAATAATGCAATTTATTATTTAAAATGCATGCATTTTTCTATACAAAATTTATAGAAATAGATTGTTTTGATTAATTTTTTACATTTGGTGATAATGATACAGCATTTTTAATGGACTTGTAATGCTCATAGCTACTGTCTTATTACGGTAATATTTGTCAGAGTATGATGCAATAATTTCCCTTGCTTTCAGCCCCTCCCATATTTCACTGGAAGTTTGTTGCTCGATTGAATCTATTACTTTCTTTTCCCTTGACCAAATCTCCTCCGAAGCGTTTTGCTGTGACATATAATTCAGATTCATAAGTTTTAAGGTAGTCCTGCTATGTACTTCCACTTCTTCTAGACTTTGCTCATATCCCTCGGAGTCGTGTTCGATAATGCTATCCGTCTAAAGGTTCTTCCATGTAGATACAAATGTTCTCTGAAAACAAGCGCTCACTGCAGACTAATACAAGCCAATCCAGCATCTGACGTGATGGAGTCTTCTCGATACTCGCTCGTTAAATAAGTCAATTTTCTTTTGCCCTTTATGCGAATCACTCGTTCTGCAAGATGTTTGTTAAATTAGATTTACAAATTCCTAACTGTAATTCTAAAAATCTAATATTATAACATGTATTTAACTATAATGTATATGCTACTAATGCAATTTATAAACATGAATGATATTTAAACATTAAATAGTTTTGATAAATTTTAATGAAGGCAAGAATATTCCTTTCACAATCACTTATTTAACCATTTAACTATTATTAACCATTATTATTAACTTATTAACCATTAACATCTTGCCCGATCTCTGTATATATTTCACATTATCATCATCTAAAATTTTTTATTTGATTTAATCTATGCATATGCATTGTTATTCTATACAAATATACACTAAATCCACAAATATCTGAAATATTCACTGGAAACTTAGTTATATCAAAATGGCAATATATTTTAAAAATCTGAAGTGCCATCGTATTAGATAGTAATGTAAAGATTGAATTAAGGGGTTAATTCGGAAAAAGAAATTTTAATTTATTGAATTATAGTCCATTTCTTTTTTTATGTGGGAAATGGTATTAAAAAAATCCTTTATTCCATAAAAACAATTATTTGAATAAAATGGATTAAATTCTTTTAATGTGCATTTGACGTATGTAAGTAATCAACAAAATTTATCAACGGCGGCACTGTGGAATAAGTATTTATCTACAATATATTTGCAGGTCAATCAGTCATATATTCCCCATCAAAATATATTTAGCGATCAAATACAAAACATCTTAAGCCTGCGTGCCTTTTGAACACACTCTGAATAGAGTCATTATGTAGAATCAATCTGCCGATTCCATGGTCGGCAGATTGATCCATGGTCGGCAGTATCCAGTTTTAGTTTCAAAATAAGCAGAACTGTTCCAGATATCCATTACACATTTCTAACCAAATCCGATCATTTGACTACTGATGTCCATCGTCAGTAGTGAGAGCGTTTAGGAAAGCAATTAAAATGTTGTTTCCATCTGTGAGTGAACCGCAGTCGGTCATATAAATCTGAACTGTCACAACATTGCCCAATTAACCTTTAACAGAAAATGGCATAGAAAAGTTATTTTAAGAACTCTGAAAATAAATATGAAATACAATAATTTTATTTGAAGACAAAAAGTAATGATTTCCCTGATAAAGTATAGATAATTAAAAATTTTAACAAGATATATCTCAAAGATAAAGGCTTCGATTTTTATAATTGATAGAAATTCATGCATTACTAAAATTAGAAATTCAAGCGATTTATTAGAAAATTGTTAACAGAAGTTTAAATTTTATACATTTAAATTAAATAATGCCACGAGAAAGAAATATTTTTGATACATTGAAAACAATTAATTATTGGAAAACGACAATTAAATGCTCATGAAACACAATTAATTTTTCACTTCCTAATGCATTTAAATAAGTGTCAGAGAATTTTCAAGTTTCGTATAAATAAAGAACAAAATTTTGATAATATCCAACTGCTAAATCACTTGTTTTCAAAGACATGAAGCAATAATGAAACAATCGTATTTAGAATTCGCACTAATTACGGATTTAAGAGAAGTGTTCTGTTTGGTTTCGAAACTGTTATCTGTTTCTCATCTTTCGATTAATTATTTACGCAAAATTACACATTAAATAAGTAGAGAGAGAGAAATAATTTTGGATTAAAGCGTGTTGACATTATTGATTTTCTCTTAGGCAATTCTGTACAGATATAGTGGGTTCCAAAATTGAGTATATATCTGAATATATAAACTCTGTTTTTTCTTAACAGGCTAAATTTTGCTTTATGTAAATTGTGTTTATTATTAATGTTACTCTGGTTCATCCTCTTTCAACATGTGAAGAAAAAAGTATAAAACAAACCCTACTTTTATATAGAAATAAAAAAAACATATTACACTTAGACGAAAAAGAATATCACAAAAATGAGTATGCAATTTAATTTTGTTGCAATAAGAAAATTAAAATTTAGTTGCAGAAACTTTTGCCTGGACCACAGTTTGAAATCGTTTCTACCAATGTTTTGGTTGTTTCAACTGAAATTTTGTTTCACTCTTCTCTTCTTTTCCTCTCTTCAGGAAAGAATTTCTTGAGATTCTCTTTACTTGCTACGTTATGTTCATAGATGGATTTCTTGAATTGAGAACCATAAATTTTCTATACCATTTAAGTACAGATATTGGGATGGCGTAATTTATTAAATATTGGTACAAATAAATTGTTATTTATTCAGCATTTTGAATGATGCACGAATCAATTTTAATATATGTTTTAATAAGCCCCGTGTCATTGCTTAAATAATATGACATTTTATTTACACCTAGTTAACAACCCCAGGGGGGGCACCTCGAAATGAGGATGAGATGCATCGATGGTGGTTGGATCTCGCCACCCTGGAAGGAACACAAATAGGTGAGGAATCTGGCTGCTCCTCCCATCGATGACGGGACGTATTTCCTTTGGGGAGGGTTGTACCGTGACCGGTGATAACACTTAGGACTCAACAATAGTTCCCGCCAGTGTTGCTGTTGCGGCGGTCCGGTCATTCAGCCTTATGGTTTAAATCCGTCTGCCTTCGTGGAGGATCGGAGAATCGGTTGATTTACACCTAGTTAACATTAGTTTTTTCTTTAATTAAGGCATTCGAAATTTTCTTTCAAGACACTTGATTTTCTCTGATCATATTAATGCAGCAATGTGACCAGTAATATAATAGATCTGAGCAATAATTATTCAGATATTAACTGTAAAACAGTAATCACGTTAATTTCATCTTATCACGTCACTGAAATACGCATTCAAATAATAACTAAGAAACACGATATTTTGCTATAATCTAGTCCATATTTTCAATTTAAAACAAAGTTTCTAGAATCTGAACACTGTTGGATTTTGGCGCTTTCCTGGATGCAGAAATGTCCCATTTAATCCAGGTTATCTGATTACTTTGTGATGAAAGTTTATTTCATATTTACATCTATATTATCACAATTTAAGAAAGCTTATTTTATTCATATTAATTCCTTTGAGCACTTCAAATAACCATTTGGCATTCATTTAAATAAAAAAAAACTCTTAAATATAATTTTCAAATAAAGAATTATTTATAGAGACTCTATTTATATGTTTACGGCACTTAAAAATATTGCTAGAATACTTAAAATATTATTTACTTCTATGTAGTAATATTTTTATGGAATTTAAATCAACGTAAGATTCCCAATTAAAAAATAATCATTTCAGAAAAGATATATTTCGAATTTACAATTAGTACAAGGAACTGAAGGAAGTTCACATTTGAATATCCAGTTATTAAATGCCTTAATTGATTGCATAATGTTGTTTACAGAATAATATGAAAGACATTTTGGTATAAAATAAGTTTTCTATAAAATACTTTAAAATTTGAAAACAAAGCTTAAGCATTATCACAAATTTGAAATTAAACTACTTCTAAATTCTCTTCTGTACCTGACGAAACAAAACCTTTTTTAATTGATCTAGTCAATACGTGTGTTTAAATCATTAAATCGTTAACTACGTATTTCAAAATTCAAGATGCATGTTTCATTTTTCAGCTTTTCCTAAAAAAACCTAATTTTAATTTAGTTTCCCTTCTAGAGAAGTACTCATTGAATCAAATCGAAAATTCTGAAGCCCAACTAAAGTAATTTAATAATTCATAAACTTTTTTTGAGCTTGAGCCTCTTCTACGTCTTCTACAGGAAAAAACAACGAGAGATAAGAAAAACACTGAACGCCAAATGACGTAAAAAATAAATGATGTGCGCCGGCTAAATTAAATACAGGTATTTGGTTGCAACTTTAAAAAATGGTGCAGATTAAAAGATAACACGATAGATTTCGATTAGCTAAAGAACTTCTTCTAATAAAAGCTTTTAAATTATATGTATAAAAAATTTCAATTGAACTTCTTATTTTCTTTGCAAAGTAATCGTATTTTAGAAACAATGATTTTTGCGAATTAAATGGTATCTTACGCTTTTGATGGGTTTTTTTTTGTCTACAAATTTTGCAGACTAATTGCTGTAAAAGTGAAATAAGATTATTCGTGGAAAAGACAGTAAAATAATTTTACAGTCCCATCATTCACGTTAAAAATAACTGCTCTTTTAATGCCTTAAAACTCATTTCTCAAATATAAGATGATTGAAAAAGAAAATTATTTTACATATTTGTTTTTGCCCATTATATGTCACTTATTTTACTAAATATAAGTAATTTTCTTGTTTTTGGAAGACATTTTTATAATGGAATCAAAACTAAATATTAATATTCAAAATAGTAGTTCTAAATTTTAAAACAGTTTAGGAACTTTAAACAACTGCTCCAGTAAAGTTTAAAATGTCAAGTCGAAGAACTAAATCAGAAAATAAAATTACAGCAAAAGAATGAATGATAAATTATTTTAAATTACTTACAAAGAAAACAGATTTTTTAAAATTCAAGAATGTTATTACAAATAAATAAATTCAAAAGCGTTTTTCAATGGATTGCGTATATAAATACTTTAAAAAACAAAGTCTCATTATTGGTATCTCATGATTGGTGAAGAACAATTCACTTTTTATTTTAAGTATTCTAAACATTAAAATATATAATATGCATGTACTATTACGTTTAGATACTTATTTATCTTATACTCATTTGTAATATTTAATTTTGCATAAAAGATAATTTCCACCTTTTATGTGAAATATAGATTCTGTAATAATAGAACATATTATATAATTAATCATAGTAGATATTTTTCAGAGATTCATGTTATCAAGTGGTTTGTTATTTCTAATTCATTCCAATAAGAAAACAAGAAAAATTCAATTCAGCAGTTAATTAATTAAATTGAAATGCCTAAATTTTCTGTACGCTAGAAAAATTGAAACCACTGAATAAAAAGAAGCTTACTAATTCTATGAAACATAAAGAACGATATACTGAAGATATCGTAACGATTAATTAAATAAATATTTTAATTAGTTAAAAAAACCATAATTCCATTACATATTGTAGAGCAGTTCAAGTAAATAACCTGAATGTTTACAAAAATTGTTTACTAAGCTGACTTTAAAATAAACAAACCATGGTAAAGAAATATATTTACATAATATTTCATTCTGACCTTCAGCTTTCAATTCTTAATGAATTGGACTTCTTAATGAAGCATTTCCCCATTGATTTTTTTTGTATTAAAATCTCAAAAATACTGAATTATTAAGGTAAACGAATGAAAAATTTCGGCCATCATTATTGTTGAATAATGTATAATATTGTTGATATGGGATAGTAATCGTCATTGGGAAATATTGAAAAACCGCAGTGTTATGCAATGTCGTCATACTATGTGTATATGACGTATATATCATGCAGCTACCGACATTTGATTTGATAAATAATAAATTTAAACAGAAAAAAAACATTTTTTTTTATTTTAATAATGTTTATAGTTTAGCTCAGAAATATTGCAGTGTAAGAAAGATTTAATGATAGTTCAGTGACAATTAAGTAAATTATGTATTACCATAAACCGAAATCATAAGAATAATTTAATAACCAAGGTTAACAGAAAATGGGGACATATTAGATGGTCTTTACATGAACTGATAGTATTCTGATAAATGATATATTTCCCAAAAAAATTATTTGTAAATCTAAGAAACGTGCTGGTGATGAAATAATGAACAAGGTTTGAAAAAAAAATATTTATTTAGTGAATTTTAGTGATTCAGTATGATTCATATTAATATTTTTTTTCAATATTTCATAAATTTTGTATGTTTTGTTAAAATAAAACAGTGACATTAAATACACAGTTCGACAATAGAACTTCAGAAATAAACCGCATACATTTGTTTCCAAATTAACAAAAAAAGATATGTGTCTATAAAAATACAAAAGTAAGTTTATTTAAATAAGGACATAGAATTTATATTTAAAAAAGCATGAATGTTCTTATTTTATATTTTAAATTTAAAAAAAACAATATTATGAAGTTAAAAAATTTGACGCTTTAACTCTTATACTTTCTTATTTGTTCATTGCAAAAAGTATCTATTCATACACTAACTATCCAAAAGCTTCAATATAAATTTTAAAGGTATGTTTGGTATAAAGAGATGACTCAATCTAAAGATATAAAATAGATATAAGTCAAAATAATATAAAAATATAAGTCAGAATTCGAATGGATGACGAAAGAACATGAAATGAAAGATAAGTAGGATCACTTTCGCTTCCCTGATAGTTGTGGTAATGGCAAGGGATTCTGATAGTGAAACCCTGCTAATGGATTTCTTGTGGGAGCGACTATCTTGTAGGCGGAGGAGTACACATTGTTTCCGATTACTGTTAGTAACAACGGTTATTCAAGTTCCTCGATGCAAAAAAAAGTAGGAGGATGTAGATGGTTATAAAGAATTACCAACTATGCATTTATCTGTACTTTGTTAGTGAATTATGTAAAGGAAATTATAGATCAGAAAAAAATGTACAACACAATCTTAAAGATACTAGAATAACATATAAACATAGTTTTATGAATAAAATCTTAAGAAACGTGTAGAGTTGTCGAAGACAAGTTTCTTAAATATTTATTTCAAGCATTCAGATAGTGAGTTCTTATAGTAAAAGTTATTCGTAAGTCATGATGCGTGGAACTTTAGTATCGACATTTCATGGAATTGTGCTCTTATGATATTGTAAATTTGTATTCGATTAAATATATGCTGAGCAATTAATTTGAAGAAGCATTTTTTTTGCGTAATATGTTAACATACAGCCCCTCCTACTCCTCGAATTTTCGAGTTGCAAAATAGATTTGTTTGTGTATGTATACTTATACATAAAGTTTGTAAAATATCTTTTAGGGCGCCTGCAGTAGTGAGATATGAACGGAAGGAAAAAAAATTGTCGGAAACACAAAACAGAAATTTGAATCCTAGATGTAATTTGTATAAATTTCTTTAAAATTCTAAATCATAATTTTTTTCTATAATTCAGAACTTCCATTAACAAATCACAGAACTAAGAGAATAAAAATTGAATAGCTATGGAATTTGAGCACTGTAAAAGAATTACAATTGCAGTCGCTCATTAAATTTCCAGAAAAAAAACAGGTATTCCATTTTTTTCTAAACTTATTTCATTTCTGAAGCGCTAATTTTAAAATCTCTAAAGGCAATGGTCACGAATTACATTTATAATTCTTTTCCACATAAATGATCTAAATTAAGGCCGGCGCTGGTGGTAAATGGTAATGACATCAGGGTTAATTTTTTAACGCGTGCGTGTACAGTGGAAAATATTTGTACGCATTTTTAATGGAAATAATGGAAATGCTTTATTGCCGGCAAGAGTGTGTCCTTTCTCAAATGTATTTGGAATGAAACTTTCACCAAACAACCATCATTTGACGAGAATTACATTTGTGCCTGCTTTGAGATATGACTTAAATAATATTTGGAAAGGTGTTTTAGATAACAGCTGGAAGTTTTGATGTTAAATTTCAGCAAACAAACAAAATCGGTAAAACTTTTTGGCTCCTCAAAAGTTTAATATTATTATTATTTTTACTCTTAACATTTGTATAAAATGGGTTTTCTTTGGAAAAAGGCAAAATTGAATCAATAGCTTTGGTATAAAACATAAAATAATCATATATTCATATATTTAAATAAGTTCTGAATTTCAATATAAAGTCATTTATAAATTTCCACATTTGATTTGGAAATTTATCAACCCAACATTTTAATTAGATTAATTAATAAATATTAAACGTTAGTTTCTAAATGAATGAGTTAGGAAACCTAATAATAAATTGTTTTAATGTAATAATTAATTTATCGATAAAACATTAATATATTTTAATTTACCTTAAACAAATTAATCGATTAATAATTGAAAAATTCATCTTCTCAAAGAGAATAATTTCCATTTAATTACTGTTCATGTGATTACATAACAATGGATTCAACAAAAAATTATATATATATATATATATATATATATATATATATTCCCATTTTCGAAATAGTTGATACATTTGATATTTTAGAAAATTACAAGAAAAAATTACTTAGGGTAATAGATGCTACCATTTTGATATATAGTTTTTCATCTCTCTAATATCATCTTTGCTTTAAAGTAAAGATGATATTAGATGAAAGTAAAGTAATAGTAGAGGTAAAATGTAATTTAATGTAAAGATGAAATTTTTGGAAGTCGTAAACTGCCATTAAAAGTCGATGTCTGCTTTGAGATTAAATCTTTAAAGTGAATTCATTCTTTTTATGTATACAAATTCCTCCCACTCCAATAAGTTTCAAATATGATTCTTGTAAATATATATAGATATATTTTTAATTCTGAATATATTTTAATTTTTTTAAAGACGTAGGAAAGTCAACATTATTTAATCTTCCTTCTCTTGGAATCCATTCGCAATATTGAATACTTCTTTTTCATATATTTATAAAAGTCGATGATGACACAGAAAACAAATTCCTCAATACTTAGAAAATACAATATTTGCTGAATTTTAATCTTGAATTTTGATGTATTTTCCAAGTAATCTTCTTCAAAGTAGAGCGTATCTGGGAGCAAATTAAAATAATAATTTCATCTTAGAAATGAAATGTTTTATATACTATTTTATTTGAATCGTATTATATCTACTATCAATTAATATCTTCAGTTTTTCCATTAATTTGTACTTTCCTCATTTTGAAATCGAACATATAAAATTACAATGCTTTCAGTGAAATTTGACAATGTATATGAAATATCTATTAAAAGAAGATTCATTTTAAAACCGTTTGACCTGGTAAAGTCCTTTAAGTTTATTTCAATTAAATTCAAGTGATTTAAAACGAAATTTAAGTCAATGAATCAATTTTTGTACCTGCTTTTTATTGAATTTTAATTTTTTAGAAATTCAAGATAAAATATACTCAAACATCGGTTCTATTTTACTTTACTATATTTTTTAGTTTAATTATTTGACCTGCTTGAATCTACCTGTTAAAGTTGAAATTACAATTACTTTTTAGTATCAACTTATATATTAAACAGCCTGTAAGGCTTCTTTGTATACTAATAATTTCTATCTTCTTTAAAGTGAAATTTTACTTTACAATTCTACATTACATGAAAGCTTGATAAGATTAAATCTTTTCAAGTATAGCACTTTTAATACATATTTTATGATATAAAAATTCTTTTTTTTTAAACATATGTATTTAAATAAAAAAGAATTTAAAAAAACACTGATAGAAGAGTTCAAAGTATTAACATTGCCCATCAAAGTAGTAAATATGAATTTCCTTATTTCAAAATGATCTGCGTCTCTTTTTTTTTAAAGAATCAATAACAATTGAAAGAAAAAATTTCCCTCAAAACTGGTACCGTTAAAAAGGTAAATTTTTTAATTTAATGATGCAATCAATTTTTTTCTGGATAATTTCCACCTTCTAGATTTGTTTATGTGAGGGAAAAATGCAAATTTGGGTTAATTTTCTGGTTATCAATATATAATTATCCACTATGCAATCTGGCCGGCAAGAACTTAATATTTCTTTTTCAACTCCAGAGTAAGATACTTCAAATTATTCTGTTATTCATTTTATTTTTGTTTTTGTTTTTGTTGTATAAATAAACATACACTTGTTCCTAGTTAAAAAGGCCGTTACGTCGTTTTTTGAAGTTCTGAACATTTTTAGTGAAGGAATCATTCCCTATCCCCACAAGTGGTGAACTTGACATCAATACTGTTCAGCTTCGTCAGCGGAAATCAATCAATTTCAAAATAGGGGTATGTTTCTTTCCGAATCATTTTTGACTTTCGCACTTGATCCTGCTCTCTAGTATTCAAATCGGATGCAAAAACTAAAGTGGACGCATCTGCTAAGTTGGCTCGCGTTGCATTTAGAGCTCCTTTGTTTTGGAAAAATAGTCCTGAATTGTGGTTTTTGTAATTAGAATCGCAATTTATGACATCGGGAATTGTTTCGGAAGTCACTAAATTTCATTGTGTGATTTCTGTCTTGGATTGCGACGTTTTAGCATACGTAGGTAATCTAATTCGTTCCTCACCTCCTGACTCTCCATACACAATTCTGAAAGATAAAATTATTAAACAATATGCTGACTCCGAAAATGTAAAACTTGAAGTTCTCTTACAAGATCTTCAACTAGAAGATAAAACTCCTTCACAACTCTTAATGCAAATGAAGGATTAAATAACGGTCGTGTTAATGATGATGTTTTAAAAACACTTTTCTTGCAACCTTTACCTGTTACTATGCAACAAATATTATCAGTTTGTAATGATGATTTAGAAAAAATGGTACAAACTGGTGATAAAATTAATGAAATAACTGGTAATACTGCAGTGGTTAGTGCATTGACAAGAAATACTTCTTTAAAGTCACTAGAAACAAAAACTAAGGAGTTATCAAAACAAATTCAACGAATATCTACACATTTACTGCACGGTAATAACAGAAACAGAACCTCAAAATCTCGTTCCCGATCGCGTTTTGTCACAAAAAATAATACTAGGAAATGTTGGTATTATACACGTTATGGCGATAAAGCTACAAAATGTGTGGAACCATGTTCATATTCGGGAAACTTAAAAAATCGTCAGATGTAGCGGCTGCTGACGATTGCAATGAATTAAACCGCTTATTTGTTTGCGACCGCAAATCTAAACTTAAATTTTTAATAGATAGCGGTGCGGCTTGTTCTGTTTTTCCAGTTTCTCATGCGAATTTAACTAAATGTGTCCCAGACACGAACTTTGTTCTGCATGCTGCAAATTATTCTAACTTACGGCAGTAAACATTTTATGTTAGACCTTGGTTTAAGACGATTATTTTCCTGGAATTTTGTAATTGCAGATGTGTCTCGGTCAATACTGGGTGCCGATTTTTTGGAAAGATTTAAATTACTAATCGATATCAAAAATTGTAGATGATTAATTGACAGGTTAACTTCCCTTAAAGTGAAATGGTAAAGCTTGTAACGGTCCATCAATTGGCTTAACAACAATTTTGGATAATTAGTCTTGCCATCAATTACTTTCTGAATTTCCTGACATAATAAAACCTGCTCTCAATTTCATATCAGTAAATCATTCAAGAATCATTGTATATTCACTAAAGGACCTCCGGTGTTCAATAAACCGAGGCGACTCACATCAGAGAAATTAAAAGCACTCAAAGTTGAATTCCAGTCTTTATTAGAACAAGGTATGATACGTCTTTCTAAAAGCCCATGGACTAGTCCGATACATCTTATTAAGAAAAAGGACGGCACTTGGCGCATCTGTGAAGATTTCCGCAGATAAAATGCTGTTAAAATATCTGATAAATATCCACTACCTCATATCCAAGATTTTTTTATGGAATTAAATGGCAAAACAATTTTTTCTAAACTAGATTTGGTTAAATCTTATAATCAGTTAACAGTTAACCAATCGGAATATTTGAATTCGGTCGCATGCCTTTCGGTCTTAAGAATGCAGGTCAAACATTTCAACGGTTTACGGATGAAGTATTGCGTGGCTTAAATTGCTATATTTACCTAGACGATATTCTTGTTGCCTCTAAACATTTTCCCACACATTTGTGTGATTTGCGATAAGTTTTCCAACGACTTGATCAATATCGTGTTATTTTAAATATTTAAAAATGCATTTTTGATCAAACAGAATTATACTTTCTTGGATATTTAGTTAACAAGGTATCTCTCCTTTGCCAGAAAAAGTTAAAGCTGTTTCCGAATTCCCATTGCCTAAGACTGTTTATGATTTACGTCGTTTCCTAGCAATGATTAATTTTTATCATCGCTTTCTCGCTTGAGATGCACATTTACAAGCTCCACTTTATAACTTAGTTAAAAGTAATAAAAAATGAGATAAAACCACAATTCATTGAACACCAGATGCACTTTATTCATTTGAAGCATGTAAAAAAATGCTAGCTAATGCTGCTTTACTTGCACACCCAAAAGACGATGCGAAAATGTCTCTTATGACAGATGCATCGGATTTTGCTGTAGGTGCTGTACTGAACCAACATGTCGATAACAAGTCACAACCACTTGCATTTTTTTTCGTAGGTTGACTGAAAAATATTATAGTCTCTATGATCGAGAATTACTTGCAGTCTATTGTGCCGTTCGTTATTTTCGACATTTTCTGGAAGGTAGAGAGTTCACAATTTACTGTGATCACAAACCACTAACGTTTGCCTTCTGCCAAAAAAACAGACAAATTTTCTCCCCGTGAAACTAGACAAATAGAATTTTTGGCTCAGTTTTCGACTGATATTCAATATGTTTCATGTGATTTCAATGCAGTAGCTGACGCGTTTTCTCGTGTAGCTGAAATTATTTTGCGAAATAAAATCGATTATGAAACTATGGCTAGGGAACAGGAGGTTGAAAATAGTATTAAGTCTGTAATAGAAAGTGGTCCAGGATTGAAAATTGAAACCTATAGAACTTGCCTGCGGATCAAAGTTAATGCGCGAGGTTTCAAGAGGCACTATACGCCCTTACGTTCCAGAAACTTTCAGAAAAGTTGTTTTCGATATCATCCATTGGCTATCTCATCCTGGAGGTAAAACCACGGCTAAATTAATAAAATACAGATTTATCTGGCCTTCTTTGCAGAATGATTGCATCCGATTTTCTAAAAACTGTATCGAATGCCATAAAAGCAAAATATCGACACATTCCAAGCCTCCAATCGGACAATTTCCTCTCGTTTCAGCACGATTCAGCCATATTCATCTCGACATTGTGAGGCCGTTATCACCATCTGATGGTCATGTTTACTGCCTCACATGTGTCGATAGGTTTTCAAGATGGACGGAAGTTTTTCCGATGTCCGATATGAAATCCGAAACATGTGTTGAAACATTTCTTCAAGGCTGGATTGTACGTTTTGATGTACCTGATATCATAACTACAGATCGTGACTCACAGTTCGAATCTGAACTATTTCAGGCATTTACTCAATATTTAGGATCACAGCGGATCCGAAAGACAAGTTATCATCCAGCTTCAAACGGCATGGTGGAAAGATTTCATTGACAGTTGAAAGATGCTGTGAGATGCTACTGCCTTTCCACACCACGTTGGACGAGTATCCTGCCAGTGGTTATGCTAAGTGTCCGAGCTAGCCTCAAAGAAGACAAGTGTTTTTCCTGCAGAACTACTCTACGGTGAACCCTTGCGTCTTCCTGTTGAATGTTTTCGTTCATATAAAACTAGTCTTGCAATTCCAGAATTCATACGTCAATTAAAGACTAAGATCCAGAGTTTGCAGCTAATTCCTGCTTCAAATCACGTGAAACACAAGGTATTTTTGGACAATGATTTGGCTGTAACGATTCACGTTTTCGTCCGACGAGACTCAATTCGTCGCCCCTTGAACGGCCCTATGATGGACCATACAAGGTCTTGTCAAGAACAGACAAAATCTTCACACTGGATATACATGGACAAAAACGAACTGTCACTTTAGACAGACTCAAGCCTGCTTATATTTTGAATGAACATCTGGACCCGGCTGATGTCCTTCCACATCCTCATTCTGAGTATAAAACCAGATATGGACGAGTAGTCAGATTTCGCATTACTTCTCTGGTCGAATAATAACCGATCTTCGGTTTCGAGGGGCTGTGGTGGCCTGATCGTAAGGTCTCGGTTTCGGAACCGGAGGGTTTCAGGTTCGGGACCCGATTCCACCGAAGAACCGTCGTGTAAGGGGGTTTGTTGCACGTTAAATCCGTCATGACCAAAACTCCTCCTGCTGGTGTGACGTGGTGTGGAAGGGGGGTGCCAGCTCAGGTGTCGTCCTGGTCATCTGACCGCGGTTCAAAATGACGAGATCCGTCCCAAAGCAGCCCTAGTGTTGCTTTAAAAAAACGTGACGTTAATGTAACCATACCAAACCAAATCGGTTTCGAGGGGGAGTACTGTGGGTATCGATGTATCATTACCCACTATGCAATGTGACCGGCAAGAACTTAATATTTCTTTCTCAACTCGAGAGTAAGATACTTCAATTTCTTCTTTTAATCATTTAACTTTTTTTGTTTTTGTTGTATAAGTAAATATATTATTGTTCCTTGTTAAAAATGCCACTGCGTCGTTTCTTGAAACTCTAAACATTTTAAGTGGAGGAATCATTCCCTATCCCCACAATTTCTTTGAGCTTAAATATAAATTCAATCAATCAATGATAATGTAGATATCAATCTGGAATTGTCTCATTTCATTTACAAGGTCTTTAATGGTCTTGATTCCATTTAAGCGATTGATTTATACCCGAATTGGTATGCACTCAAAAAATGGAAGCGATATCATAAAAATTGCAAACTTTTGAATTTTAATGTGAAATTAAAAATTTTTTAAAGAGTATTTGTTCCAAAGTTACTGCAAAAAGCAACTAAATGTCGGTTAAATTCCAATTTGGTTAATTTGGGATATTTAATTAATTTTTGTACTTTGAAAATTTGATTGTATTCATTCTGTCTTATTAAAGAATAAATGTGCAAATTTTGGTAGAAATCATTTTAGTCGCTTAGGATTAGATGTAGAAAACACAAATATACATACACAAATTACCACATTAACTTTTATTTGTATTTATACATATGATAATTGTCTTACAAAAGCAATTTATCATTAAGAGAGTACGTATAATTTAGAAATAATGGTAGGCATATTAGTGGAAATCGAATATATAATTTTACTAGTTGACATTTTTTGGGACATCACAAATGTGTGTTTGAATATCAATTTGAATTTATAAAATTCTATCTTCGCTTAGTGCTGCAATTACAGTCTCCATAGTCTAATGAAAACAATTTGGAGAAGTTATAAATCTCAAACATATTTGAAAGTCATATGTCACATAGTTCTAAATATAGAGAATGAAGGTAATATTTTAACTATATAGAAAAACTATTTAAATCCTATATTAATCTATGTAGAAAAATATTTTATCTGATTATTAAATATCAGCATCAACAACACTTACATACATAATCAATTAAGTTTCATAAAACCTAATACACCATACAACATAGAAAAATTATATATAATTAAATATTTCATATGATATTCTCTTATCGTAGAACATCCTGCTCATATCTGTATCTTCATATAAGTGCTATAAATTATAATGATGTAATTTATAACACTTCATAATTTATAGCACTTCATGAAGTGCTATAAATTATGATGATATTTGCTATATTAGACTATTCATTAATTTCGTACGGGTAGTTTTTAATAATTATTGCAAAGCTTTCCCTTCTTTTTACAATATAGAAACCATCATAGTCATTTGCTACTGTATTTCAGGCCGATATGATAACATTTTGTCAAAAGGTACTTCACAAAAATGCAATTTTAAAATTTAGTATTCGCAGGAGAATTCCAAATATTCCTTATATATTAGAAAAAAATAATCATATTCAGTTTTTTGCTTGTTTTTTCAGTTGTTATACTTCATATATTTTTATAACAATTGGAAACATTAAGAATATATGAAATTTTAGTTAATATGTACCAAATATAATTTTTCTAAAATTTTTAGTTTGATCTTCTATAATTTTAATAACGAAAATTTTCAAAAGGGCTTTTGATGAATTTTGACAACATTCATCAAAAGCTTTTGGAAAAAATTCTTAATTTTATCAGAAATTTTTAAAAAAAATAATTTTTTAATATATAACTATACGTAATCTTATATGCAAATAAATACGTAATAAAATTATTTCACTCCGACATGTCTTAACATGTAGCTATTATTGTGTAATTACTTAATACACCATGTATTATAATTGCTGCGTCTTCAAAAAATATATATTAACCCTTTAAAGGGTCATTTTTTCTAGTCATATTATGTTAAAATATTTTGATGCTTGAAATTAGAATAAGAAAAGGGATTCATTTAGCTTATTTGATAAATTTAATTAGAACTATTAATTAATTTGGTTAATTAATAACTAAGTAACAAACCAAGACACATCATTTTGTGTGAGATAAAAAACTGAGGCATCTAAGTTTCTGTCTTTCTCAAAAAAATTTGTCAGAACTTATGCCAACCAACATAATTTCATACAAATATTGATAAATTTGGTAGGAAGCATACTTCCCTAGAAAGGTTTAAACCACTCTATTTAAAAATATGATATTCGATATTGTTACAAAGCTAATTATAATGTAAAAGTTTGTTTATATTATTCGTTTATAATCAATTATACATTTATTATCAATTATATGTTTATTATAAGTTATTATGAATACATAATAAGATGATTATTACTTCAAAAATTATAAAACAGACTATGAGTTTGTTTTGAATTAAAATATGTGGCTTATATTATTTACGCTATTACAGTATTGCATTTCAGTTCAGTAAGCAAATAGGTTCGGGAAATTTAAATATCAATTTTTACATTAAGTTTTAGCAGTTAATATGTATTAAATGAATAGAACTCTCAAACTTCGGTTTAACAAATGATATTTATTTAAAAGAATAACTATACTACACTTCATAAACACGCTTTTCGAACCTATTCAGAAATGCAAGATTTAAATTATAATGATAATAAAATTTTTATTAACTGAAATTTAAACCATATATGGTTAGAAATGTATTATTTGGTAAAAATTAGTTTATATGTCAATAAATATATAGAGAATATCATTTTCTATATTTAAGGTGACTGTAATGATAATGCATTGAAGTGGTAATTGCCAAAGAAAATTTTAGGAAGATAATATTGTGAAACGAAGCTTGAATAGTTAGAGCATTGTATTCAAGTACATTAAATTGGAATCATTATCTGTAAAGGGTCTTTATTAAAACGTCATTTGAATTTTTTCTTTCAAAAACTAAATTCAAAATATCGACACTTTTGAAAAGATAAATGTAAGCATTCATTATCTCTTGAATTGTAACACAAAATATAAAGCTATGAAATATTTCATTTCGAGCTTCATTTATTTGTTTGAAATAAATTAGTTGATAATATATAAAAAATTCATTAAAAAAATATTACGAAAAGATAAAAATTTTAATCAGGAACACTTACTTTGAAACATTATTACTTGACATAATTATTTTAAACATGGAATTTCGGAATCAATTCACTTGTGTATTCTAAATGAATGTAGACTATATAATAATTTATAAAATTGATTATTAATTCACAGTTTAATTTATTCTAATTTTTACTACATATGCGTGATATTATGAAATGGGCACATAG
The DNA here is from genome assembly GCF_947563725.1 of Argiope bruennichi. Lineage (NCBI taxonomy): Eukaryota > Metazoa > Arthropoda > Arachnida > Araneae > Araneidae > Argiope > Argiope bruennichi. The sequence goes on along the minus strand of NC_079154.1, from coordinate 121,999,037 downwards.
TCACATATTGAAAAAATCAGATTTTATAATTTTTATAATAATTAATTACAAAAAAATGTAAGAACCTAAAGCAATTTTAATATGATTGCAAGTTGTTAAATTTTTATTTATAAATCAGTGCTAAGGATGCAATAAAGGTAAAGGAATTTTAAAAAAAAGACAAATAATTTAAAAGACATAAAAACAACACTGGATATATATTCTTTCCAAAATAATTAGAATAATGTAAAGAAATTAATTGGTTTCTTATGGAGGTTTATGAAAGCAGAGACAGATTTCTAGGTTTTAAAAATCAAACACTAATAAAAATTGAATTTCGAGATTAAAATAAATTGTATGCTAAAGTACGCAGATATATTTTATACTGTATATATTAAATTTTGAAATATTTTGTAACTTAGTAAGTATTTTCTCTTTTTTGTATATGATTAACATTTCATAGCCTCTCTAAAATCTTCCGCATTTTGCTAAAATGATAATAAAACAGTTTACATTAATATAAAATTTTGCTGATTATTTTTTTTTCTACTTAACAATAAGATTACTCTTTTGTTTCTTATTGTTCAACAAGCTAAAAAATTATTTATCATTGATAAAAATGAAAATGGACCCTTTTAAATAAAATAATCCTTTAGTTATCAATAGATAAAATTATCGAATGGATTTATTAAAATAGGTTTATTTAATTTAAATCAAAATTGATGAAATGTCTGCATCATTTCAATGCATTGATAAATAAATAGATTTTTTTAATTGCCGAGCCATTATTATCTTAATAGTCAATGAGAGATTTATTGATCAACATTTGAACATAATTTCAACCTCAAAATCAAATTCCAACTAAAGAAATGTTTTTCTCTACGATGATATTGGTTTTTGTTATGCACCGTAATTGATTGTTTCAGGAAAGTTTTAAACTATAATGCGTTATGCAAATATGGATAAAATTGTATTAGAATTATTTTAGAAACAAATTATTAATTTTAATAAGTATTTATGAATTAACTTAATAATTTAAAATCCTTTTGCCTTTAGAATAAAATTTTCTCATAGTAAAAGAAATAAAAATGGGCTTTAAATACATTTTTTGATAAGAATGGTATCTGAGAATGCATTTGGCAGTAAAAATGTAAATTGCATACTCTCTTATGTTTTTCATATTTTAATAAAATTATGATACCAAAGATATAGATAGTTGTAATGAAATGAGATAACTGAAACTAAGTAACATGAAAACTATTTGCTTATCAAGATTCGATGCAAATTAGCCACATAAAGTAAGAGGAAAATAATGGAATTAATTACAAAGAATCTTCTAAATTTAACGATATCAGCGCAATCCGTGTGAATTAGATTAAATGAGAAGAAAATAACATCAAATATTTTTATGGTATATGGCTCAAATTACTGAACTTCATTAAAGCACGAATTGTTGAAGAAGTTGTAAAACCATGATATTTTGAGCAAGGCTATCTTAATTATCTATCTTAATCTATATGATAAGCGTATTAAAAAATTATGCTGTGTTGGTTTAAATTTCCTCTAAACATTGGACGAAAACGCAACTCTATTAAATGCAATTTTATGTGCTTAATGCTAACTAAATGTGGCGCTTAAACAATGAATATATTTTACGATAAAATCAGATTAAGAAAAAAATATGTTTTATATTCGTTAGAATTTTCAAAATAAAAACGGAAAATGAATATAAATTTATTTTTCTCACCTATTTTCTAAATTGTAAATTTATATTTTATTATCACATTCATTATAATTAATACTATTGAGGAATGTTCCAAACAACTTCTCTCAATTTCAGTGCTATTTCACGGAATAAATTTTTTAAATGTTTAGTTAATTGATAATTAAGGTAAGAAAATATAATAATAAAATGTTATCTTCGAAAATAAAGAAATAAGGTGCAAATCTCTTACAAATAAAAAAATGATTGAAAAATCTATTATAAAATTCGATATTATAAACATGAAAAAAGTCAAATTAACTAAAAGCTATTATTTATACATATAAAAAATGTAGACTGAAAATCGGGAGATTTTATGAAATGTATAAAAATTTATTTGGCACTTTTTTTTATTTAAAGAAGAATTTTATATCGTATTGAAGAGTAATTTGAAGAATTAATTTAAAAATATTTTTTTTGAAAAAAAGCACTGTATTATTCGAGATTAATACAAAATCAATAAAATGTAATCAAATCTATCTAATGTTTTAATGGCTTTATACAGAAGACTTTATACTATAAGAAAATCAGAAAATCTAACATTTCAAACTATTTTTAAGTTCATTATACAGAAATTTAGGAGGTAGTAGTTCATGAAAGTTAATTGCCAAGAGTTGAAAGTTAATGTTAATATTAATATTACGTATTTCTTAAATTTTTTCTATGAGTAAGTCCTTTTTGAATGTATGCTCTTCATCATATCGATTTTGTACTTGAACTCAGAGGGGCTGAAATGAATTCTTAAAAACGTTCTTCACAAAGTGTGAGGTCCATAATTAGTGGGACACCTGACTCGAAATTTGTCACTGCACTGTCTCGAGCAGCCGTCCTAAATGTCAAGCATGTCTTGACAGCAGCTTTGTTCCTTTCTCTAAAGATGCCTTATTTTTTTTTCATTTTGGTTTCGCCTCGTGTGGTTTCGAGGTCATTAATTAAAGTGCTCCATGCATCTTCGAAATTTTGACGAGATGCGGAGAATTGTGTTTTATGGATTGTTTGCGAGGTAAAAGAGTGCTGCAGGTAAAAGATAAAAGCGGGAAGATTGTGGTTGGAAAAGTTTTGTATGGACCATCGAAGATAAATAAAAGGAACAGGGCCTTGTTTAATGTCGGTTTGAGGGAATTTGTTTTGACATTAATTCACTGGTTGGGGGATTTCAATCCAATTAAAGGTTTCGGTTGATGAACGAAGTTTCCTTATTTGTTTAAGGGCCAAAACGATTTATGGAGACTGTTTATTGATTTCGATGCTTTTGTTTTCGATAATTTTAAGTTTACAGCTCTGAGTAAACATAGAAACATTGATTAGTAATTCTTCCACAGTTTGAAGTTTTGTATTTTAATGACATCCTGTGACGTTAATTTCTTGGCTTGTAGTTTACTAGCATACCAATGTAATTTTGAGATGTTACAAAACATTTCGATACTAATAAAAGTAAGTTTTGATAGGAAACATTATAGGAAGTTTAGCATGCCGTATTTAAAAATATAAAACATGATGTAGGAAAATAATTAAATATTAATGAAAAAATATTTATGATGATAATACAAATTTCCACGCTTTCTTTTTAAATATATTAGCCGAAAAAAACACATCATGAACATAATTTTAATTAATAAAAAAATGTAAGATAATATGTTTTTAAAATATTTTATGACATAATATCACTATTTAGGCTTACATAAAATACTTTTCTTTATCTTTTTGAGTTTAAATTTCAATAGTATTGCATTTGCGCATACTTATTTTTGACATTCTTATGAAAACCAAAAATGAGTCATCTTCTTCCATTTTTGCTATTTCTGGTTGAGATTTGTAAAACTTTCAATAAAAATATTGTGGATTTAAAGTAAATGTTCACTGTTTTGCAATTAACAGTAATTCAACGTATGAGCTGCCTGGACGCTTGCAAAGTATAAGAGATACTTTATCAATATTATTTAATTATATAGTTTTTTATGTATACGGGGCATTAGGACATTCACTAAGTACATTAATTGTAGAAGAAACTGATATTTAAAAGTGTTTTCATCAAGAAGTTTTGCATAGTTATATTTAAACATATGTCTAAAAAAAAAAGGAACCTAAACATTTAGAATAATTCCTAATGTAGCTATTAAAGCTTATTCATTGATGGTAATCGGTAAAAAAATCGTTTTAATTGCCAAATTACATTGTGGATTTTACTGTAGATAGAGAAAACTATGTTTGAAATATAAGATTTGGTTTTTTTTTATCCATATTAATATTCCAATTCTCTCATAGTAATGGCATATTTGCTTTTACTAATATAATTCATATAATATTTTCAGAAGATATACATATCTTCGAAACGAATCAATATTGGAAAATATTATTGAGATGCCAAAATGCATATAGTTTATTGCCTGTTTTTAAATATTGATATTGATGAATATTGATGTGATCATATTCTTTGTTTCATTTTATTTAATCGAAATTGAAATAAATTCATTTCATTTAAACGAAAATGGAATTTGAATTTAGTTTTGTTATATTAACGTACTGTTTACAAGCTACCTCGTAAATATGAACATCGGTCAGATAATAAGGACTACTCCTCAGGTGGCATCTCCTTCTCCAAACTTCATTCCCACACCAAAGTTAGAATGTTTGGTCTCGAAGGATTTATCAAAGCCGCTTATACGACGGTTCTTCGGTGGAATCCTATCTCGAATCTGGATGCCACAAGCTTGAAGTCGGGACCTTCCAACTTGCATTGCGGCCGAAATGATTTTAGAACAAAGCATTTAAATTTTAATTGCACCTCTTTATGTTCTACTTAGGTGTGAGCTTAAGAAAGGTGTGAGCTTAAAAATTGGAAATGGAGATAGATAAAGTTGACTTCTATAAACGGTATCGATTTGGAACAAATAAAGTATAATAATCCAAAGAACCTAGAGTAAATACGTAAACAAATTGTGGAATATCAAATATTAGCTGGTTTTAAATTTTGAAACAAAAATGCATGGTACTGAGTGTTTTAATGAATTAAACTTTATTGCTTGAATTTTTTATATCATATAATATCCTAGTATTCTTTTTATTTATATCAATATACCTTTAAGAGACTGAAATAAATTTTATTGATGATAAAACAGAAAATTTATCTTTTATCTGCTATTTTTTGAAACCGAGAAAACATAAAACATCTTGCAATCTGCTTCAGCTAAATGTAGTGTTTTATCGTTTTTTACCCAAAAAAATACACAGAAGTATAAAAATACATAACTTTGATTACATTGAATTTAAGGTCCCTCCGATTTTTTATTTCCTTAGCCGTGGCTTTCACTGCCAGGCAACTTTGCGCAATTCTTGCGTGGAAGCGCAATTCCGCACTAAAAACTTCCTTCACTGCACTTAATACGATCGAACTGTTTTCAGTAGCCGAGCACTTAAAACAGGAAACAACTTTCATGAAAAAGGAAACAAATAGGAAACCAAGAAATAAAGCTACCTTACATTTCCGACTGCATGACGGGTAAACCGGGCCAGGCGGCTATAAGCGTCTCAATTACTGGACGTATAAAAGCCAGTTCAACGTCAGAAGTTCAAGAAAAGTCACTCTCATTGAAAAGAAAAACCGAAGAAAAAAGTGACGTAAAATTCAATAATGTTCTTTTAATCGATTTATCGAAAAGCTATTTTAGAAAGAACACCCGGTGTTTATTATGTCGCTCCCGCCGGTTTGCTGTCTTTTATTTTGCCCCTTGTTGAGGGAATTTTTTTATGGTTAGGCTGGTGGCTTTACCATTACTTTTTTTGCTCTGAAAATGATATATCAATTACATCCGATATTTGCCCTAGAAAAAGGTTAATTCTTTAATATCTTTATCCATGGGCGCATATCTTGTATGGTGGAAAGGCTTCAGTGACAAAAAAGATATTGTGTTACATTTTAAAGAATATCTTAAGCAAAGAAATTTATCTTGTTAAAGGAAAGACCTTTTCTGCAAAAGATGGTTAGAAAATACTTTTTGATTTTTGAAAATTTTGACTGGTTTGAATTAAAAATATGATCATATTCATAGATTTGGCATAAATTGTATACAATTCTAAAATGCTCAATTAATAGAGTCTGTAAACCCAAAACATTATAAAGGAAATGTGAGGTTATATTATGGATAAAGGTAAAATAACAAGAAACGTCTGGAAACCAGATCTGAGTAATATATAAGAGTATGTAATGATACCAAATTTAGTCGATATTTGATTTTGAATAATAAATCATTGAGAATCAAATTTTGTCAAAAATTATACTTTGTATATACCACAACGAAGTATATATTTTTCTATTTTCATAAAGGATCAGAACATCTAAAAAAGTTTTTTTTTTCCGATTCTTTAAATAATAAAGCTAATAATAATACGCAAATTCACAAATAAATAATTAAAATCGAAGTACAAAGTTTTTGAAAAAAACTTAAATCGATTCTATTATTTTAACATTTTATAATAAAGATATTTTGCTTAAATCCATCTGATTCAAATCTAAAATAGCTGTTAACATTACACTTATGTATTTTCAGATATTAACGTTATTTCTTCCAGTCAATAATTTTCTGAATACTTTTTTTTTTCCTTCTTAAATTAATATTAGATCCCATTTTTTTATTTTTTTTTCACAAACTCTCAACAAGTTGAAAATAAATTATATAATACTTTAATTTTAGTACTTCCTTTCTTAGTTGTATGTGAAATTCAGATAATAATAAACTAAACACGGACAGAATGATTATAAAACTTGAAGTTAACTTAGAGATATTTCATAATATGGAAAAGCAAATTTTTTGGTTCACAAATTTCAATAAAACATAATTTGAATAGAAAAACTAATAATATAAATAATTGTATTTAATAGCTTTAAAAAATCCCAAAATTTAACGATTTCTTAAACGAACGTCTTACGAAAAATTATCTTCGTGTTAAGAATTCTTTTTCCTAATTTCCTATTCTTTTTCCGAACTGTTTACAACAACTTCAGAAAAAGGGTTGTAATATTACCTTTTGTTGGGTGCCGAGTCATGTAGGCATTTCTGGCAACGAAGCGGCAGACTCTGCTGCGAAATCTGTTTCTTCTTTTTTGACACAAGAACTTCCCTACTGTGATATCAAGAAAACTCTTGTTAGCTGTCTTGATACCACGTGGCAGGAAAAATGGAATAAACAAATTCATAATAAATTGCATACAATTAAACCTTCCGTTGATGTCTGGCCTGTTATTCCTGTACGAGAGTTCGATGTGAAACTGACTCGTCTCCGTATAGGGCATACTCGTTTTACACACCGTCATCTTCTTTTTGGCGAAAGACCACCAGTCTGTCCTCGATGTCATGTTGATTTTATCATTGCGCATTTTGGTTCAATGTAGTTCATTTAATAATCATCGTTATCATTATTTTAATTCGCTCTCTGTCAATATGCGAGACTTGGTGGGCGAAAATCACCACCCGAATATTTTTAACTTTTTAAAATCCATTTCTTTTTATAATCGGATTTAGTAGATTTCACTTTCTTCCCTTGTTTTTGAATGTTTTTATGATTTTGCATTTTGTATCGTGGCATTTAAGACGTCATTTTTATATCTGTACATTTGTTTTGTATATTTTAATAAAATATGTATCTTTTAGTTTTATACTTTACCATTTGTGTGGCGCAGCATAGCCAAATATGGCTCTTGCGCCAATAAACAACAACAACAACAACAAAAATCTTTTTCCGAAAGAGGGTGCTGTGTCGCCTCTCAGATAATCCCGATTTTTAGAAATGTATCATTCGAGTATGTGTGTGTGTATATCAGTGATGACTAAAATAAAAACCGTTAGCGGAAATGGTGCTTCCTATTCTTCCCTCGGTAGTTGTTGAGGTGAGGTTTGGTTTGGTTTCTTATAATTTAATCGCAAATACATTTTTCGGTGTCAGAAGTGCGATGTAGTGTTTTTTCGGTTGTTTGCATTTGAGTCTTGAGCTTGTCGTGGTATAATTTGTTGTTTTGGTTTGTGAATTTTAATTGTGTTTTTTAGAGGTTACTAGTCAAATTTATATGGTGATATTATGAGCGTCTGTTTGTCGGGTATATTTTAGCGATTTTATTAATGATATTTTTGTGTAATAAGTGCAGAAAATGTGGTTTGGTATTTTGAGGAAAGGACGAGTTGAGGTTAGTTGCGGAGGAGATTGGTTTGGATGTTATGGAGGACCTAAAATTAATTGATTTGAAAAAAAGTAATCGAAAAGAGCTAGATATTTAAGAAAGAACCAGATTTTGTACAGGGTGCAACTGATAATATAATCGATGATAAAAAATTAAAGAAGGAAAAGGAAAATGAGATAAAAGAAAATGAGGCAAGAAGGTTGTAAATGGAACGGGTAAAATTGGCGCAATTAGAAAGACAGCAGGAGTTGCAAAATGGGTTGAATGGTTCAGGCCAAGGTGATTTGGATGCATCAAATCAAAGTGTTGAGAATTTGACTAACAGAATCAAAACTTCGACCATTCCCCTACCTACTAGAACAGAGTCCTTTAATTTGTTCTTCCAGTCGTTGGAAAAAGTGTTTAAAACTAAAAACGTGCCAGACTGTTTGAAAGCTGAGATCTTGTTGAATATGTTAGGAGAAAGGATTTAAAATTTGTAGATTTATATAACTGAGGAAGACATTGCGAATTACGATAAACTTAAAGCTAACGTTTTGAAAGAATTTCAGCCCACCCCCCCAGGAATGTTTGAATTAGTTTCGCAACTCGAAAAAATTTCCAACAGAGAATTATGTGCAATACTCATCTCGATCTAGTGCTAATTTCGAACATTACTGCAGCTTGAGAGCAGTTGAGGATTTTAAATCGTTATGTCAATTGATAGTTTCTGATAAACTGTATAGTGAACTTGATCACGAGTTAAGAACTCATGTGGTGGTAAAGGAGGGAGAGTCATGGGTTAGACCTCAGGTTTTAGGCAGGGAATGTGATATTTACTTGGCTTCAAAGGATAAACAAAAAGTAGAGTCTACATCTACGAGACCATATTCAGATGTTGGAGGTGGGAGAAGTGATGTGTCTTTAGCTAACAAACACCGTAATTATAGCAATAAAATTGTCTCTAATGTGTATCTATCTGGTGCAAGGAATGTGAAGTATAGATTTTGTACCACTGGGACCCATCTGTTATCTAATTGTAACGGGTTTAAAAGACTTCCACTGAACGATAAAGTAAGGTTTGTAAAAGGTAATAATTTGTACTTCAAGTGTTTTTCTTCGGAATGTTGTGCGAGAACTTGCAAATCAAGAAATTGTTTCTGTGGCGGTCCGCATCACACGCTTATTCATTATAAAAGAGATGGTAATGAGGGTAAAAGCATGCAGCCTGATACTGTAACTAATACAGGTGTACCTACAGTTCTTTTGCTTACATGCAGTGCTTATGCTAGTAAGTCGAAATAAAATTTGGGTAAAATGATAACAATTTTGTGTGATAATGGTAGCGAAAGAAGTTTGTGTACAAGATCATTGGCTAATTGCTTAAAATTGAAATGTATTCGGAAAGAAAGGTTGTCTGTTTTTTCTTTTGGTTCTGTCGAGCCTGTGGAGAGAACATATGTCGTCGGAGTAATAATCCTGATCAGCCGATATGACCCTGATTAGCTAATTACTATAGAAGTACTAATAGCCGATACAATAACTACAGCTTCTGTGGCTATTCCCAACGCAGATGTCCGGAAAGGTATGCAGTTGCGAGACTTAAATCTTGCCGACACGTGTGAAAACAAGTCAAAAATTGAGACTTTGATTGGAGGGGAAGTATTTTGACGGAAAATAGATGCATCTCGCGTTGAGCAATTAAACAACACGATTACCTACTATTTTTGGGTTCGCAGTACAGGGTACTCAAAGCGGAAGTAGTGGTCCTTGTTCAGCAAATTTTTTAGTGTCTGCATCAGATGTTCAGGTGTAATGGGACTTGGAAAGGTTGGGCATCAGAGATGAAACTGAAATGAGTGTAACGGACAGGGAATTGTTAGACCAATTTAATAGGGACCTAGAATTTAAAGATGGAAGATATGAGGCCAAGTTGTTGTGGAGGACTGATCCCAGAGAATTGGAGTGCAACTTTAATCTGGCCAAGAGGCGATTCGACGAATTGAAAAAGGGGTTCAATAAAAATGAATGGATAGCTAGTGCTTATCGCGGAATAAATAGGGATCAGGAAACTAATGGAATAATTGAGGAAAGTGGTAGGGATAGGAATGAATATTTCATGCCTCATAGAGCAGTGGTCAGAGCGGATAAGGAAACAACTAAAGTTCGCGTGGTTTTCAATGTGGCTTTAAATCTGGAGAAAACTTGTCACTTAACGATTGTTTAGAGACTGGTCCAAATTTGAATCCTAGCATTCTTGAGGTAATAATGAAATTTAAGAGATTTAAGGTTGCATTTCATGGGGACATAGAAAAGACATTTTTAATGATAGAAATGGCTCCTGAAGATCGTAAATTTTTGAAATTTCTTTGGAATGGAGGTAGCGATCATGAGGACTATATGATTATGCAGATGACTAGATTACCCTTCGGATGCAAAACTTCTCCGTTTATTTTGAGTGCAGTAATTAAACATTACATTGCAAAATTCGAAGCCAAAAGACCCGATTCAGTGTCAATGCTAAACTCTGCTTTATATGTAGATGTTTTTTATTTTGGTGCGGGTATTGTAATGCAAGCGTTTGCGTTATCATCAGATGCTGTGATAATTTTGAGAAGTGGTGAGTTTAAGTTGAGAACATTAAGGTCCAACAATAGTGACTGGAGAGCTTTGTGGGTCGAAAACGGATTTTGTGAGAGTGAAGAAGAAGTTGAGTTGAAAGTGCTGGGGCTAAATTGGAACCCCGACAAAGATGTTTTGTCGTTGGAAGTAAAAGGGTTGGTGGATAGTTTGGGAGGTTTGGACAATACAAAGTGTTGGGTTTTACAGACTGCAGCAAAAATTTTCGATCCTGTGGGATTGATTGCAGCCTCTGTAGTAAGAATTAAGTGTTTATTACAAGAGATCTGGGAAAGGGGTATGGACTGGGATGATGATTTACCATAGGATTTACGACTTAAGTGGATTACATGGTGTAACGAAATTAGGACGTTGAAGGAAATAGTTATTCCTAGGAATTGTTTACAGGATTGTGGGAAAGGATTAACAGAAATCCATATATTTTGCGATGCATCGCTCAGAGCCTACGGGGCAACATCCTATACAAGGTATGTCGATAACACTGGAAAACGTAGTGTCCTTTTTGATGTCAAAAAATAGAGTAGCTCCACTTAAAGCATTAACGTTACCTAGGTTGGAATTGATGGCTTCTGTGAAAGTGGTTAGAATTGCGAAATTTCTAGAAGGTGTTTATTATAAAATTGTTGGGAAATTCATGTTTTGGACGGATTTTCAGATAGTGTTGTATTGGATTAGAGGAAATTCAAAGTGGTGGAAGCAGTTTGTGGCGAATCGTGTTGCAGAGGTGCAGGAATAGTCGAATCCGAATGATTGGTTTTATTATCCATCGGCAGATAACCCAGCAGATTTGCTCGCTAGAGGAGTTTCTGTTGAAAATTTGATATCCAGTCAAAAAGGGTGGTATGGGCCCAACTGGTTCTTGCAGAACTGTAATTATTGGCAGAAAAATCAGTAAAGCAATTGCAGGATGTGCGTAATTCAGAAATATTTAGAGAGCAAAAGGCAGATTCGGTTGTTTGTTTTGTGGTTAATGTAGAGGTTATCAAGGAGCTTCGGAATAAAATTTCAGTTTGGAGTAGAATGCAAAGTGTGGTTGCTTGGTGTTTGAGATTCGTGGGAAATAGTAGAGGAAATAGGGTTTCGACACCGTATTTGGAATGTTTGAAGTTGAGAGAGTCACATGATAGGATTATACATTTGGTCCAGAAGGTTGCATTTTCAACCGAGAGAACGGAAATGTGTTGAGTGCAAGTAAATTGATTCAGCTTAATTCATCTTTGGATAGTAAATGACTTCTCAGGGTTGGGGGAAGAATTGAAAACTCTAGTTTGTCAGAGAGTGTAAAGCATCTTTTGATATTACTAAAACAGCATTCAGTAACAACTATGATTATAAGACTGTACCATATAAATTATCTTCATGCAGGAGTCCAATTAGTTCATTCTGCAATTAGACAGGTCTACTGGATTTTGGGAGACAGATCATCCATAAGAAAAATCATGAGAAGCTGTCATCTGTGCGCGGTTTCGTGCAGAATTCTCGAGGCAAATAATGGCCGACTTGCCTGCATCCCGTGTCATACCAGGTAGAGCGTTCCTGAGAGCCGGTACAGACTCTTGTGGACCATTTCTGATTACTCCTCGTCGTGGAAGAGGTGTGAGACCCGTGAAGATGTACGTCTGCTTTTTCGTTCTTTCATCACGAAAGCGGTTCAACTGGAGCTCGTCAGCGACCTGAGTACTGATGCGTTTCTTTTGTAATCTGTTTAATTATAAGTGTTTGACCTTTTGATGACATTCGTCATCGGGGACCAGTGTTAAGAATTCTTTTACCGAAAGAGGGCGCTGCGTTGCCTCCCAAATAATCCCGATATTGAGAAATGTATCATTCGAGTATGTGTGTGTGTATCAATGATTAAAATAAAAACCGTTAGCGGAAATGGTGTTTCCTGTTCTTCCCTCGGTAGTTGTTGGGGTGAGTTTTGGTTTCTTATAACTTAATTGCAAATTCACTTCGAAATATGTAGTGCGTATTCGAACGTTAATATTCGAAATAATAGTGTGTTTTTCGAATATTTTGGTAAAATTGAAATATTTAATTGGACATTTTTTTTTCATTCTTATTTTCATAATAAATGAGCATTTAGCAAAGATTACTTTTCCTTCGTTATTTAAATATATCTAAATTTCTCAAAATTCTCCCTTTTATTTTCTTGGAAATTGTATATTTTGTTTCGTTTTCGCATTTCAGTATTTCGTCTTTACGTATAGTGTTGAATTTCTAATTGTTTTCTCTGCAAATTTTTGAAGCTAATGAACCTTTGAGCTTTAAACTGAAAAGAAGAATTGAAACGCGTACTAAACCATAATCTAAACTGAGTAAAAAACAATGGAGATTTTATTCCTTATTAAACTGATATGCAATCTGAAATTCACTGTTTTATTTGTTTTGAAAAAGTAACAGCTTTGTACTTTAAAAAGACTATGCACTGTAATAATTATCTTTAAATCATAAAATCTTTAGTTGGTTTGAATATGTTTGTATTTTGAGAGGAAAGAATTTATAAATAATGTAGGAACTAAAAGTTGCTTTTAAAAATAAGAATAGAAAATTAGATTCTGTATTTTTAAATCTTTATATGTGAGAAATAAAATAAGTTCAAACTTAAAGGCTTATTTGTTTCAATAATATTTTTTTATACTTCGATAAGATCTTAGAAACAAACGTTGTTAATTTGAATAACATTTTTTTTCGCAAATTACAATTTTACAAAAACAAGCATGATTTGTTTATCCCTCTGAACAGGTTAAAGTAATTTCTTTATAATTCAATACTTTCTCTCAGGTTTGGATACCTATGCAAATAAAGGCAGTTGTTAGAAACATGACTCCAATATTTATTAATATTGGCTAATATTTATTGTTTACCCACTAATTTAATTAGTTTGACATAAAACGATAATTCTTATTAATTAAAAAAATGATTTGCTTAATGTAAAAAACGATGTTCAAATTTTTGTGAGTTTTGTTGGTAATTAACATGTAAATGACCTTTCAGAACATTTTTATTAATATAAATTTTAGTAGATTTTGTTCCATTTTCAAAGATATTGCTTTTTTAACTGAGTGATCCAGGTTTTAAATGTTTTTCAACCTTTCGTAAATTTTTATACATGTAATATTATTCATAACATTCTTTGATTCAATTTTAAGCAATTGAATATTTATATATAATTGAATATCCACTTCTTTTTTACATTTAGAATACTCTTTTAATAAATATCTTATATTAAGTGCATCAAATAACCTTTATTCCATAGCGTTTGCAGTAGTCACCAATTTTTGTAGTTAAATTTTATTAGCCATTCTATAAAGAGGCAATTTTCTTTAAATATTTATTTGCATTGTTTCGTAAAATTTATTATTCTTTATTTCCGATGGTAACAATGATAATTCTTTCTGCTAAACTAATATGCCAACTTTTTAATTCCTACGAGGGATTCTGCTTTCTTGTTGTATAATAAATCCAATAATTTATGATGTTTCTCTTAATGGAAAGTAAGCATAGATTGCATCATATAAAGTGAAAAGAAATAGAATTTATTTTCTCAAAATTTGAAATAAAATACATTATTTTCTCGATTAAATGTCAATTTTACCCAAGAAGTAGAATTTATTTCCCCATTGAATGATCTTCGAGACACATCAGTTTTAATTAAAATTTTGGATATTTCACATCAATCATGCATAGCACAAGATGAATTGAAGCACTTACCCAGCCGAATCGTCAGTGTTTCCGAAATAATACAACTCTACTCAATATGACATTTTGGCCTATTTTGATCAATAACATTTCTATCTTAATGGTTATCAACATTTTAACATGTGGAAAGAGAGATTCTGATAAACCTCATAATCTTTACATACATTTCCATTGTTTAAATAGTTTATTGATATGGAGGAACATTAATTTCAAATGGGTGTATGCTGATATATTCTTTACCTCAAAGAGTTTGCAATTCGTTAATGAGTTCCTCATTGTTATCAGGTCCTGTTTCTTCGTTGTCATCAACAAGCATCGTATTCGAATGCCTTTCAAAGAGATAAAAGATGCTAAAAGCAACTGCTTTCATATCTTGTTTTCTTGAAATAGTCTAGACAGAAAGTTGCCTAATAAACTATATCCCATTCATAAGTTTCATAATAAGCTGTAATCTTAGTAAGAAGTTCCATAAAAAGCTATACATATTCTATCAAAAAGTTTTCTCATTTCCCTAAGAGCATAGAGGGAGAACGGATAAATATTTCTTTGGCCGATTGTACTTCTATCTGTGCAAAACTTATTTTAATGAATAAATTTTTTATCCAATTTCTCTTCTAAATAATATGTATGACAAATATAATATTTTACTTCATAGTATTTTTTTATAGTTAAGAAATAATATTAATAAATGATTAGTATAGATAGAAAATACTCTAATGTGAAGAATTACATACTTCGAAAAATAATTATTTTGGATTGAAATATTCTGATAAGTTTCGGAGCAATTTTTCTCCAGTTTTATGAATTAATTATGTCGGTAGTTTCTTTTTTTCCTACGGAATTCTTATGTGAAAATTGTGTGTGTTTTTTGACGAAAAGGGGGAAAAAAGTCCTAATCATTAACTTCAGTTTCATTTGTATATTTGTAGTTCTCGTTAATAAGTCCCATAATGATTTCCCAAGTATTAAATGCATCATTACGATAATGAGAAATTTAATACCTGCATTAAAAGTATGAAATATTTTTAAATTCAAGGTATTAAGGCAATTTAATGATTTTTAACATCTAATTATTTCAGTTAAAAATAAAATTCGTTCGAAACATTTTCAAGTATTTTTAGTAACATCGTAAAAAGAAATTATATTCCCTTTATCTCCGAAGTATTTCTACATTATAAGAAATTGAACATTAAATTTCCAAAATAATTCTTGTTGTACTGTTTAATCTTAATATAATTACAGGGTTCCACCATTATTTGTGAAATTTGTTTTATATATTTTCTTTATTATTAATTTTTTAATGTATTAAATCATATAGTATTGACCAATAATAATGCTTTAACGTCTTACAAGCATTATATTATTGGCTGCTTATAGAATTGAAACATAAATATTTCTATTTGTTAGACCATTTTAAGACGCAAACGTTCAGTAAAGATTTATAATTACTGTCGTTTCCATCGTTTCTATCTTGTTCATTTGTTTGATGAACATATCTGTCTCATAGGAATCGCATACTAATGTATTTCGGATTCTATATAAGCAGACTGCCGAAATGCGATTTTTTATTTTAAAATTTTAACAAAAAATTTTGAGATTGGCTACATTTCCTTTTATCTCTAAAAATGGATATTAAGGGTAAGTCAAAAATGTGACCCTTAAGAACTGGTGATTTAAATTCTTAAGGAATTGTCTGTGAAAATGTTTTCCCTACTTTGTTAGAGATTATTTGTAATAATGTGAAGGGTGTCTAAAGCATACTAAAGAATGTCTAACACATGCAAGTGTGAAAATTATACCTTTGTTGAATCTATGTGTTCAATAATAGACAGAAATTCCTTTCCTTAATTTATCTATCAAAGAACCTTTGAATTATTTATTTAATTGTATAAAGTTTTGCCATTGTTTTTACTTATATAAAAACTATGATTCAATGTATTTTATGTTCTAGTCCATAAACTGACCTCAAAAAAAGGCAGAGAAAGATAATTAATTAATGATGATTGTTGTTAATTTTAAATATTTAATCTATTTAATTGATAAAGGTCATCATAAAGGTCAAATGATATCAAAATTAACCTCAAAACTTTGTAGAAGGAAAAAAAAATCATGTTGCAAGCATAGCATTAGAAATCATTTACTTGGATTTTCATGGAATGATCAATTATGTTCCTCATGCAATCTAAGACTTGACGACAAGAGATAGTATAGATATAAATTCTGTATATGTTCATATGTCTCATCATTTGAAATGTTTCAGCATAAAGAAACACACAAGTAATACAAGTCCTAAGATTGGACATCCAGTTGTTTGAAAAATGCTAAAGGAATTTTTAATATGATGTTAATAGATATTTAGACAAAAATTACATACTAATGCACGTCATTAAAAAAAAACTGATATTAAAGTTTAATTAAAAACAATTACTAAAAATGAGTGAATTCATTTTATGCAAAGATAAGTTTATCCCCTTAATCTAAAAAATTAGTTCTATGAACTACGAGTTCTACTACTAGCTTTGAAAAAGTAACATATAAAATTTTGGTCAATCACATAATAAGTCAGTTCTATATTTCAAAACATAATTAAATATTAAATATATTTTTTTGCTTCCATATACAGCTATCTGTATTAAGTAATTTTTACTTAAAAAATTAGTAAAAATAAATCATGATACTTACGATAAGCCATTAAGAAAATAAAGGACGATAAATACAAAAACTTGCCAGATTTATTATACTTGCCCTAAGTCATTTTTATTTCATAAAATAAAAATGACCGAGAGCTTTATTATCAAAGGCTAAGGAAGTTTTGACAGAATTTCAAAATCAAAAGGTGATCTGATTTCGAAATTTTTTTTCGCCAGTTTGCTTAGTTACTTGGCAGGTTTCGTTTATAAATCAAAGTGTTCCATATTTATTGTACTAATATAATTCAGGATAATACTTTATATGATAAAAGGCTTTTCTTCATATCTGGTTGTTAAAATATTATTAATATTATGAAATAAAAGCTTATCTTCAAGACAGCTAGTTAGAGGGTAAATTCAGGAAGGTCAAAACAGTATAAATTCTACAAATGGAATTCGTAATGCTTTACTCTTTTTCTATAAAAGTGACATTTAGATAAATTGTAATCGTAACATGGTATATTGACAAGATAATTATATCGATATACCAAGGATATCTCACTTTCCTCAAGGTATTAAGAAATGAATAAATGAATTCAAACCAAAAGGTATTTTGTAGCCTTTAACATTTCATTGATTGATTCAAGTTGGAAACAATTATATCTTTAAAGGTAATATGATTTTTTTTTCCTCTTCCCTTTGCTCAATGAAAATTGTTCTTATTTATCTTTATAAACACGTTCAAAATTTTTAGTACATCTTCAAAAATTTACTAAAAAGTTGTACTTTTAAAAATAAAAATTTATCAGTAGCTTACTTATTTGTAAAATTACTTATCTTGACATGAACTTTATTTTGCTAACAAAGCAAATTTAGTAATTTATAGTAGAATTTTGTTATTAAAGGAAACACTTTATTTTTTTATAGATTATAGATTTAACGATATGGCGTTTTTTAAGAAACAAAAAAACTTCAGTAATTTTTTTTATACTAGGACACGATATATGAAGATAAATTTATCCATAACGATCTATAAATAAGAATACAAAAGATTCCATTAAAATGTTTTGTGAATATTTATATCTTTCAAGGTCAGGGACTAAAACATAGCTTAGTAATGTTTAAAAAATTGCAAAAAAGTATCTATTTTAATCATTAATAATTATTTTTATGTGACAAAATTTATCTTGAAATAACATGACCATAATTTTAATTCATTAAATCAAATTTCTTGTAGTCTTAATAACTGGAAAAATATGCATTAACTTGTTGTTATTGAAACAACATTTCTTATATGCAATGGCAATGTTTTGTCCTTTATACAGAAACAAAGCCCTGCTATCATTCTTTAAATTGCAGCAAATCCATTAAATCGAATAATCCTGGAATATCTAATGCCGCATTCTTTTATGAAAGGGAATATTTAATCGCAAATTAAAATAACGCCTCACAAAATTTTGAATAAAACAGAACTCCACCAATTAGGGCCTTTCAAATTCCTTGGGGCACTCCAATTTTAACATTCCAACACATTCTCTAATTTTTCAATTTATTTTAGCAGCAATTTATTCGGCCCTTTGAAGAATAAATATAATGCGGCATAATCGAATTTCGGCAATTATCGTTGTTGGTAATTATGCTTCAAGTAGTTTTTCGCTTCAATTCATGGTATCCACACACATGATTCTAAATAATTTTTTTGAAGAAAATGAATTTATTCCAATTATTTAGGATTGAATTCCCGGATATTTTTGAAATTACTAATTGAAATGCAACACTAAATTACTATTTTGAAATAATGTTTCATGACCTGATATTTTCACAAAATTATTTTACTTTTTCATTATATCTTTTTCATGGATTCATAACTTTTTCACACTGCAACATTACATTTGATTGAATATTATTTCAGTTGATGTGCACTGAATTATATTCAAAATATTTAGTATAGATTAAATTAGTATAGAAAATACTCTAATTTTCTACATGTCTTGATTTTTTTAAATTTCTATGCGAAAATGCGTAGAAAAGATTTAAGTATGAAACTGTACCATGTTATATCATTGCTAACTATAATGTTCCTTTGACCATGTCAGAAGTACGATATTTCCTAATTCATGTAAACTAAGAATACTTAAACCAATATCTGTTTCTCAGACTATGGGGTGGTTGGTAATTTGCGTATGCAGGGAATTTCCATTCTTATCTTTAAAAAAAATCCATCATAATGGTCTGCTTTTAATGTTACGGAAATTTGAAGTAATTTTTTTTCTGTTCATTTCTCAAGAAACAGGAAATGTGCTTTTGAAAGAAAGATTAATTAAGCATTTCCGTATTCTAAATATATTTCTATCTATAATTTTATAAACGATAATACAGAAATCTTAATTCTAAGTGGTTTAATTCTTTGAAACCTTTTCATCTACCATTCCTTACTCATGGGATTATTTGACAATTTTTAGATTAGATTAGACAAAAAAATTTATTAGCCAAGACTCTTCTTCTATTATTTAAACATACTATCGATGATATGCACTTAAGAATTGAAAAACTTGCATTATTTTTCCTTACCATGAACTTCAGGTAATTACTCTTGTTATTGAGATGGCAAAAATATGATGTGAATTCTATCCCAATGATCCTATTTCTATTCCTTTCGCGACGGGCGTGTCATATATGCATCACCAGCGAACATCTCTCTAAGCCGGGTGTCCCACCTGTGCATTTCTAGAAATCGAACTCATGGGACGTTGATGCATATATACATTCTAAACTGGAACAATTTTTAAACGCCACCAGATGGCTCCCTGTGCCCATTACTTTTTAAATTAATATAGTTTTAGTATCCTGACCTTCAGTTTCCTCATATCTGGCCTTTGGTACTTTTCTTATCAGCTCATCAGGGGGAGGTAAAAATAATGTAAATAAACAGAGCTATCTTGGGTAAGGTTCCACTTGATAGAATCATTTACGTTTCTGATCTCGTTCCAAATTCCTTTCTTTTTTTTTGTTATTGTTGTGTAATCTTAACTAGTCTTTTTGAGTTTAACTCAGTACTGTTTATTTTGGGTAGATTTCGAATACATTTTGATTAATTCTCTTTTTATTAAGCAAAGTCTGGTTTCGGTTTATTATGGCGATTTGCGCAGGAAGAATGTGCTCAAATTATGAATGAACTAATAATCAAAGAAGGCAGAAGACGTTAGGACATAGTTTATTTTTTGTTATTTTTTTATCGCCAAAGTTAGGCTTAGTGACGCAAAACCCAAGTCCTGCGGGATGATTCCTTTCGCGTACGCTCCGTTCTGTGCGTACGTCTAGGATAAAGGCCTCCCTTCCCGAAAGGGATAAACCTCTCACAGGGGTAATTGTTTAATTTCGCTCATTCAAAACTTATTCAAACAAATGGATGTTGGCAACAAATAATGGTAAACCTGCTACTATATATGATTTCGCTAAATTGGCTTAGTAAATCTCTGACTATAAAAATGTCACGGTGTCATTTAATGTTATCGGATTTGTTCCTTTTAATATTTTTATTGATGATGAATTTCTGCCTTCATCTGTTGCTGACAGGCGGAGATTCATTTAAATCCGATGTCAGTGTTTGAGCCATTGCAGGTTCGTCAACATAGATTTTGATCTAATATCTTGTCAGTCTAAATAAATCATTGATTTCCTGAATTATATTCTCTGAATGTGTTATGTCCTTTATACCTAAGACCCAATGGAGAATAGGAATATGTAAAAAAAGACCAAAAATTCGCACAAATGATACTAAAAATTTACCCCTGCAAGCATTGAAATGAAATATCGCCTTCAAAACTTAAAACGAACAATAGAAAGGAAATAAAAAGGAACTCTGCTCTTAAAAATAAAGATTCAGAGGAAGATGAATTTTGGTAATAATCTTTTTCAAATTATTGAATCAAATTAATAAAATTATTTAAAATTATAAAAAAAAGTCTCATAGTTCTTCAGAAGAAACTTAAATGATTATATTTTAAAAGGGACGGAGCTTTTTAAAACAACGGAACTCTTTTAAATAACTTGTTTCTATGAATAATTTTTTTTTCAATCAAAAATAGCAGTCTTGCCATTTTATCTAAATAAAATGCATTTGATTTTTCATGTTGGTTTTTATTCTGAGCGAAGATCACATATGCAAAACCAGTTGTTAAAGTTGTAGCACTGTGTTATCTAACTTTAAAAAAAATTTAAATATTAAAATTGTTAAAATAAAATTTTTTTATCTTTTTAAAATTTGAAATTGAATTTGAATAATAATTTGAATTTGAAATGAAAGCAAATCTAGGCTTAGTTAAGATGTAACACAATATAATTATAAGCTTACATATGAGGCCAGTAAAAATAATTAACGTTGAATTTTGAGGACACATATAGAACTCTTTTTTCATAAATTTAGATTATGTTTCGCAAAGTAATTGTATTTAATGATTCTAGGACTAAATTTCTTTCTAGGGGAAATTTATTTGCACAGTTTAGACAAAAAACAATAGCCTGTTAAGTAGCTTTTGCACGAATGAAATTTATATACGTATTTGAATCTGTTTTGATGATTTGGAAATGTTAATATTTATTATTAAAACATTTTTTAAACTTTTTTAACTGCAATTTCTTTGTCTTCGTTCGATGCAATAATAGTTTGCAAAAATGGCAATGCATGAAATTATGTAAAACTTATATTGCATGTAGAGAATTCAAATAATATACGAATGATTTTTTTATTGGATGCTTGAAAATTTGGAAAACAATTTGTTTTGATACACTTGAAAACTGTTAAGTCAATAAAAAAAAATCTGAAAGAATGATTGCCATGCAAGTTATTGTTAAGTGATATTTTTATAAACGTCAATTTAACACATATACAAACTCTTTTTTTTAATGCTAGCTTATTATTATGTGGGGATATGATTCAATTTCGAATAAATGGCTATATCAGTAAAAATTTGCATAGAATAAAAAATAAATTTTAATTTAAGTAAACATAAATCAAAATCAAATATATTCAAAGCACATGCTTTATCTTATGCATGACAAAACGCTTTCTTGTAAAGAAAAAGTAAAGCCTTTTTTTTAATTTTATTTTAAAATCATTAGTTTTGCATAATTGCAATAAACTACTGGAAAGTCACTCTTCCAAAATTATTTTTCTTATTTAGTGTGTTATCTTCCAAGTTTAGTTGTATAATATTTATCTCAACAGACATTTTAGACATCCTTATTTCAACAATTCCAATTTTAAGAAACATCTAGCAAGTTAATAAAATAACAAAATAAAAGTTTATGATTAAAATGTTTTCAATAAAAGGATGGTAAAAGATTTTCGGAGATGATCAGACATTTGCATCAGCGTTGTTCGCAACAATCTTTATTTTTCTGAGAAAGTATTTAATGAAACATTTCGATAATTTTTCCAGAAAAAAAAAATGCTTTAATGTAGAGACCTTGCTTGTACCATTAAATGCTTGCAAAAATTATTCTGACAATATGCTTTATCTTCTTCTTGTCTCTCGCATAATAAATCAAATTTTATTGTAAAATGCCAGTTAATGCTCATGAAAAATCCATGAAGATTGAAGATCTTCTTCTCTTCTTTTACAAAAAAGAAAATACTCATATTTTGTCAACTAAGTAATTGAAGATGTTAATTGCAAATTATAAACATATGTACACAGTACAGATAACATGAAAGTAAATTTATTGGGGGGGGGAGGTTTTGCACCAGTATAAAATTTGGTGGATATAAATTTTGGATAATGGTTTTGATTTCCCTAATAACTCTTTTTATTAAATCATTCATATTCTTGTATAAAATATGTGAAAAAAAAGCTATTCTAAATATTTTATTAGTAGTTGACTTATTTGGAACAAAATAGATTCTTGATTTATAAAAATATTAATAAGAGTTCACAAAATACCTAATTTCCACCTTGGAGTGATTTGAAGTATATCTTGACTTCAGAAATTATTCTTCTCGTAAAAATTGGTATTTTCCTTTTACATGTTGTATATTCTCTGAAAAATTCTATACATATCTAATTCGGAATGTATCACCGTGATTTAAGTATTATTCAGCAATGTTTGATTTCTCTTAACTGCGCTATTGGCCTCGGCATGGAAAGATGAATTTTCAATTATTTCTTTTAAGTGAAAACAAAGCATCATTCTCCAGAGGTCAGCAAGTGAATTCAAGAGAGTGCACGCAATACTTAGTAAATTTCTTTATATCAGATTTTTTATAATTTTTAGTAGGAGAATAATTTTAAGTTTAAAAGTTATCAGTCTGCAATAGAATTGAAAAAAAATATTCATTCATTGTTTATTTAGAAAAAAAAAGCATTTTTTTTTTCTTATTCTTGCTCCTTTATGAAAATGTTAATTTCTTCCAATAACAATATACCTAGTTAGAGAGGGCTTCAATAAATAAAAACTCTTTCGCTTTGCTTTATATTTTATTTTAAAACTGCTCAGTAAAAATTCTAAATAAATCGCTTATAAGAATGATTATCAAAAGTATCTTTTACCGAAGAAAATCGACAAAAATATTAAATTAAATAATTAAATATTTCATTTAATATGTTAATTGATAAATGACAAATACATTCATTATTTGGCGTTACGAATTGATGGAAGTGAGATCATAAATGTTTCAAAGCATACGCTTGGCTTACAGTTCAACGGAGGCATTATGTTAGCAACGTTAAATGTTTTGATTGTTGGACAAGAAATTTTAAAGCCAATATTAAACTTTTGACTGAACCAATCCAGAGTCAACCTCAATCTTTTGATCTATTATTATATTCAGACATATCTGCATTTTACAGAGAATCAAATATTGATCTGTTTCAAATCAATTTTGTTATCATATGAGAACATGATGTTGTTTTGGTTAGGAAGCTCGAAATCGCGTAGGCAATGACTATTGAAGGTCAAAATCGCATAGGCAATGACTATTGAAGCTCGAAATCGCATAGACAAGGAATAAAGCATAAATGGAAATTTTCATCATCTTTTAATCGCGTATATTTTTTTTACCTGCTTTTACCAGCATTGCGTTATTATTATGCTTTCTTTATTTACGATTCATTAATGAACTGTCTACAAGCCGAATTATAAAATGCTATAAAAAAGCTAAGAAGTCAATAATATTTCAATTATTTATGATCATAAAGAAAAATTCGTATTTCTTGAAAAGAAAATATTGAATAAGCATTTATACAAAAG
This sequence comes from Argiope bruennichi, assembly GCF_947563725.1. Classification (NCBI taxonomy): domain Eukaryota; kingdom Metazoa; phylum Arthropoda; class Arachnida; order Araneae; family Araneidae; genus Argiope; species Argiope bruennichi. Next base: position 121,974,925 of record NC_079154.1, on the reverse strand, counting down.
GTAAAGCAAACGTTGCTAATAAGTATGCTAATGTATTTTAGAAATTTGGTAGAAATTTAAAATTTCTAGAAATGAAATAAAAATTATTAAATTTGTAAATAAGAAGAGAAAGAGAGATTAGAAAAATTTTACAAAACATTTTAATCAATAGAAATTATGCTATTTTTGTTCCTAAGTTGTTTCTATTTAAAAGAAATTCAATCATACAAGATAGGAACTAACTTTTATCCTGTTTCAGTTCACTTTTGCAAACTTTACAAAAGAGTGATTTTTTTCTATGCAAAACTCATTCAAATTGATTTTATTAAAAATCAGTCTTCTTTTAATTGAAAGATTTGCTTTTTAAAAATGCAGCAGAATATATTTTATGCGCTTTTTTCAGTGAATCATTATTAAAATCGCCGCTTCTAAAAGAGATTCAATGAGATTCTATCAGAATTGAAGGTTTTCAATTCTCAGAAATTTAATGTTATTATAAAAGATCCTAAGACCACATTAAAGGAATATCTATAGTTTTGAAATTAGAATTCTGTGAATCTTATTGCATTCTGTCTTTGATAGTATTTGAAGCAAATAGCAAAATTTTATCAAATAATCAAAATCTGAATTAGTCGCAATCAGATATGATAAACATAAAGAATAAAATTCCTATTGCTCTCACATCAAATGTTTTATTGCTAATTTATTAAATGTGCCTCTTATAGAAGTTTCCAAATATATAAAGAATAGACAAAATGAAATGATAATGCTTAAGAAGGTATTATATATATTCTTTTAAATTGTGTAGTAATTTCAAAAACATAAGGTTGTATAGAATGGAAAGCATAAACATATGCAATAAATTCAAATGTTTTACAGATCATGTGAATTTTTATTATAATGAAAATAAATATTATATTATTTATGTCCATTTACCTGAAAGTAAAATAAAATGCAAATTCTCTGTTAGACAGGAAAACATTTGAATGAAATGAAACTGCTTCTAAAATCTCCTTTCAAGATAAACAATTTAAGAAAAAAAAAAATTCAATTTTGAATAATTTTTTTTCTTATTCCTGAAAGTGCTGTGCTGTGCTATTCTAGACAGTAATTAATTGCTTGCTGAGAGAAAGAGCTGTTAAGCACAGTGACAGATTAAGGCAGGAATTTCCGGACAGATTCTTTAAATTCCCAAGAAAACAATGGGGTCTTCCGGCCTGTAGATTAAATAGTCTCTTAATTGGAGCACTTTAAAATTTTCGTCCAAGAAGATGAATGGCCAACCAGAAAAAGCATTAACAAGCAAACATGCTTACTCAAGAATGTACCTGACAATATATTTTAACTGACACAAGATTTTTTTAAAATCTTGTGATTAAATGTAGAGTTTCTTTGAAAATGATAAAAGTTTCTTCATTGTATTCCATCTGGGTCTTCATGGTCTAGTGTTATATGAAGTGGAGAAGACATATTAGCTCCGGATGAAATAACTCCTGGAATGGATATTTACCGAGTTCTTAATTTATGCGCAAAAGAGTCGTAGATTTAACTGGCGCTGCAATCTATTAAGGACTTAGAGTTCTTTAAGTACATTTCTTTTTAAATCTTAAATAAGTGGAGTTGCAACATTTTCCTTCTTTTAAGTAATGAAAGTACTCAGTTTATCATTTTTCAGCTCAAAAATAAAATATTTAAACAAGTTAACTTCCATTTTATGCTCTATAAATTACATGTGTCTTAATAATAATATAAATCGCTATGAGAAGAATTATCTACTACTATATCTTCCAGTTTCCCTTTTAAAACAGTCAGGCATATATTTCAAAGAGTAATTGAATGAATTATTATAATAGTGAATTGTTTTGGTAATTTTTTGGCTAAAAATAAGATTTCAAAGGGAAAAAAAGTATTTCAAGATTTTCTTATGATTAAGGGTTTCTTGCGAAAACATTTACATAATGAAACACGGACACACACTTCTAAATTTTTAATTGCATCTCTCGTATTTATTGCAAAAATTTAGAAATTAATTTCCACATTATTAGGAAATAAAAATTGTAATTTCCTGCTTTAAAATTTAAATAAGGGAGATTTTATCATATTTGCAGTATATTCATAATTTCAGTTCAAATTGATTTTTTAAGTAAATTTAGTGTGTGATAATATTTTTTAGATAGGATGCTTAAAGTGTTTAGAATTGAATTATTCAGAAAATTTAATAATTGGTAAAAAAAAAGGGCATTTTATATGGTCATGAAAATTTTCAGTAATTTTTGACATACTACTGATGTCGCTTAGTCTGAATCAACGTCTCAGAGAAAAGTTCCCACCTCACAATTTAAAATGCGTAATTATATGCTCGATGTTGTGACACTGTTTTTCATTCTCCTGTAAATAGACACAGCATCACTGATTTGAATTATATCATTTGGTAGAATAAGTGAGATCTGCGCATTATCTTGTCTTTGAAACAGAATATAAGATCAATTTAACACGAAGAGACAGACTGGACAGAAATTCATTTAATGGGCATTTTTTATCAGAATTGTTAAAATACAAATACAAAATAATTAATATCAATGGCAAGCAAACCGATTTTTATCCGAAGGTGCATGTACATATGTATGTCCATAAACTTTTTGAATCATGGAAATAAAGCTTTAGAATAAAAATCATCATCGTATTTAAAAATATTTATTTTCTGAAAAACAAAACTTGAATTTCAAATTATGTATGCCAACAGATTAAAAAAAAACCTTTTTAAGAAACAAAGCAATTGTGGAGGGCTAAATGAACTGTTCACTGTCATGTAGTGTAGTTAAAAATCAACATGTACAGTACAGAATTCCATAGATGGTTAGCTTTGTGTCAGAATACTCACATGGAGATTTTATACGAAGCAGAATAGTTTGATGGTTGGAATATAGCTGGAAGCGAATTGAAGTACCCCTGAAACTAAGAATACATAGAGAATAATATCTAAGATATAAAAGCTGTTCTGAGATCAGATAGAAATTTCAAGAAAATATGCTGTTGCATTAGTCCTGGTTTTTAAACAAATCATCATATCCAACATAGAACTATTTCACGTGAGATATTTATAATGCCAAATTGATCAAATTACTGCACGAAACACTAGATTACTTTATGCTCTAGAATTAGGAACTCTTACTGTCTCTCTAGTAGTACAATTCACGCAACTTTTAATCTTCAGGGTTTAAGTTTATGTAACTTATTTGTCCTTCCTGAACTTATATATGAATAAATTGATATAGTTTTTTTTTTTTTTATTTATGGACGTGAGTGTAATATTTCTAAAATGTTGAGCTTTAATTATTTATTACACATAAAATATATTTGCTTATAAAGGTTTTATAAATTTTGAGCCATTTCCAACTATGAGAGTATTTTTCTATAATTTCATGTTAGTATATCAAAACTCTTTCCCAGTATTCTTAGAATGATAACTTTAATTTACTACATATTGTTTTTCAGTAATAACAGTACGATTTAATCATTAAATGTATATGTCTGCTTATTGGTTGCATATGGATTTGAATTTCTTCTACTACCATGTGAGAATCTTCGAGTCTTTATTTTTAGAAAACTGAAAGATATCATTATTAACCACATTACTTACTTAAAATGACTTCTTTAATAATAAATTTTAGCAATACATATAATTACATTATTTATTTGATATATATTATTGCCATACAAATTAATACCAAGAATTTGATTTTCTTTTTTATTAATTTGATACACTCCAAATTTCATTTAAAAATGAGAAATATTCGTTTACTGCATATTTAAAAAGATAATTTTCGTTATGAGAAATTCATTTGCTATTGATAATATTTCAAATGTAATCATTTTTCAGCATATTAACTATTATAATTATTCAGCTGATATTTATTCGTCTTATTATTCGCTTATTTAAAGAAAAAATTATTAAATTGAATGCGTAGTTTTGCCACTATATTTTTCAAGAATTCACGAAGATTGTATTCTATTTTGTAATTATATCTTTCAAAAGTTATATCTTTATGAATCCAAGGTAATGAAGATAAACTATATTTTAGGTTTTATGGAATTCAAAGATGGTCTTATTTTTCTTTAAATATTCTTTTTTTTCTACAGTGGTTCATATTTTAAGTATACGAATGATATATTTTCAGATTCCTTCCTTTCTGAGTGCTTTTTTGTGATTTTTTTTGTCCTTTTTGTTACTTTCATCGATGTTACGACCTTACTAAAATCGGAAAAAAAACTGTGCAATAATATCGGAAAAAATATTCTTCTGCTTAGGATTAACTCTTTTTGAAATCGTAGAAGGTTTAAAATTTTATTCGTAAAAATTCCTTTCAAATTTTATAGATAACTGCATGAAACCTTTCCCTGTGTTTTTATTATGATATAGCATACATATTTCTAAGTACACTTTTTGGAAGATACCCTTTATTTTTTAGTTGTTTTTATAGCTTCCTCATTTTGCCACTAGAGACCCAGTAACCAGTCTCAATAAATTCACCATAGTCACTTTTCTACAAGTACATTTTAATTCCCTGGCTATACTAGACGTCGTTTTGAATTTAAAAGGCTTAAAATAACTTTATATCATCCTGTATATACCTATGTGTGTGTTCAATAATACATTATAATGCAATTAATCCATGATTAATGAAAGAAAAGAAAATTTATTGAATTTACAACATTAAAATTTCCCTTTAATGTTATTGAACATTACATCTGCGCGACCGAAATAAATAATAAGGTTTATTATTAAATCAGTCTTGCTACAAATATACTAAACAGTTCAATAACTCACTTGAGATTTACTATTCTCTAAAGAAAACAAAGCATAGCAAAAGGGAAGTGTCTTGTTAAAATATAAAAGAATCTGATCTTCGTGAGCTTCGAAAACAAGACCGGATTAAGGAATTAATCAACTAATTGATACAGTTTGTCAATTGCATCAAAGATATTCAGATGAGATGTCTGAAGGCAGGTAAAATCTAACTGGATTGTATCTTCTTAGCAATCCTTAGGTAATGAGGAAATATTCTTCCGATAGAACTAGAAGACTGGAAGACGAGGATTAGAAGTAGAAGAAAGGAAAGATTATGGTTGTATCTAAAGAGATTTCTCTTAATAATGTAGAACGGTGGAGAACTTTGTTGAGGACGAAATCCTGATGAAATTCAGTAATTCTGTTAAAATTCTTAGGAAGGAAAACAGAACAGCAAAAGTTAACGCTCTTGATTGAAATGAATTCTGTGCCTTCCTAAGTGAATTCCTGTGAAATTTATAATCGGTAATTGTATTTACTCAATTATATAGAAGCAGTAATCCCTCACAACATGTTTGTTCACTATAATTGTAGATAAAATGTTAATGCTTGATGAATTTTGTGCATTGTTATTTTATAAAAGGCACCATAATTCATTTCTTTTTAACGAAAGGAAACTTTAAAAATTTGACTCAAAATGAGATTTAATGAATTTCACGTAATAAATGCACATGCAAAAATTTTTAATAAACAAAGATTCTTTCTATAACACATACAAATTAATATGCAGTAAAAATTCAACAAGTTAATAAATTTTTGTCGTCATTTAATAAAATTTAGATTTCTGCATTATTACTGAGAAATTTAAATAATTTATTAAAATATTTTGAAATGGTTTTTAAAAATTAAAATTAAAATTTTCTTATAACTACATTATAAAACAATATGCTATAATGATGTCAAAATAAATTAAAATTCCAAAACATTCATACTAAACACAAACTCCAGTTTTCCAACACAATGCGGTTTATAATAAAATTTAAATTTTGTTTGCACTGAGTTAAATGTAATTTTTTTATAATTGTTTCTTTAAAATATTTTTAAAAATAAAATTCTTAACTATTTGTAAATTCAGAAGATAATTCATTTTCGGTTCACTCATAGCATTGTAAATACGCAAATGCATTCCTCCAAAATAGCTGAAATCGAAAAATGGGAATTACATATGCATAGCGAGTATTATAATTCTTCGTTAACTATATGTGAAAGTTAAATAATACATAAATTATTTCCTTTCTAATATCAATAGATTCAAGTTATAAAAAAGCTTTCATAGATAGGTAGGTATTGTTAACGACGCAATACTTTCGAAAGGCATTTACTACTTCCTCCTCATCATTTTCATTATAATTTAGGAAATAAACAATTGTTATTAAAATCTTTCAGATAGGAAATATTTCCTAACTATTGCATTTCACTTAACGATTATGCAAATTTAAAAATGATTGCATTGTATTCTCTGAGAAACTCAAAATTAATTTCAAGAATTCTAAAGAGGGAGTCACTTTGTTAAATAAATCATTAAAAACAAAAACACAAAAAAATGAATTTTTATTCTATATTTTACTGCTGGAAATCAATTAAGAACAAATTTGTGCATTTCAATAATGAACATTTATTTATTTGCCTTAATAAGTAATTCATATTTTTACAAAAATTGAAAACCGAATACTTCTAAAATTCATAATTGTTAACCTGAATAAAAGATGTTATCAGTAATAGCTTTTAGACTATATCTTTATCTTTATAGAGCAAAATTACGCTTAATTAAGGAAACCAAAAATTATATAAGAATTATCTAGATTTATTATAGTATATTTCTGTTTATAATATCGTCTGAGACCGTGTTTCTAAAGTTGATTGTCGGAATATCGTGTTTTTATTACATAGGTATGTAATAAAATGAGATTCATCAAAATCCCTCTATGATATTCAGAATTTTTGACGATTACAATACTTTTTTCCAGATATATATTGCATAAAATAAAATAAAGGACAGATCATAGTTACTGGAGAAAGAAATGCCATACACGAACCTGTTATAATTGGGCTGAACAAAATCATCTTGAAACCGCTGCATATAAAAATAATATGGTTAATGAAACAATTTCATGAAATCTCTTTTTAGAATAGCTTTCATTTTATGCATATAAAAAGTAACTGATTTATGTGCAGAAAAACTTAAAATCGGAAATCTTTACGGTACCCAAATTAGACATTTAGATCCTCATTCCCAGGTCCCATTAATGAGCACCATTCAAAACACATGGGTCACTCTAGAAGTTTTGGGGTATTTTAAAAACTAAGTTGTTATTTTAAAAGACTAGAACTAAGAATACAGTTTCAGAAATCTACTTGTAGTATGAACTTAATATCCATTATTTGCAAAATCATTTAGAGCGTTCTCCTAAAATTCTTGCTAACTCCGTCATGCCAAACGTCCCTCCGTTGGTGTGGTGTGGAGAGGGGGTGCCAGCTCAGGTGTCATCCTCTGCATCTAACCGCGGTTCAAAATTAAGAGGTCCGTCCCAAAATAGTCCTAGTGTTGCTATATAACTGGACGTTAATATAACTAAACTAAACTAAACTAAACTAAACCTAAAATTCTTAGCAATGCTAATCAAGAACTGTTTCACCAGATTAAAGTTTCAAGGCAGGACTAATTCAAAGGGTATATAAGAAGCTCATAATTTTAAGGGATAGTATAGGAATCTGGAAAAAGACTGTGAAAACCAAATTCATTAGGAATGGCAAGCCAAAGAAGGTTTTGGAAAGCAACAAAATATATTTCCTTTCAGCTTTTGTTTGATTCTTGGGAATTTTTAGGCTTAATTTGTCTATTGAAGAATTACAAAAATGCCCTTGTGTATTTTTGTCTTTCAATTCAAGTCCTTAAAAATTTATTAAATAAAAGGTTTCTAATTTTGCGTTTATACTTTAAGCTTGATTTAATGTGTGTGCAAATAAGGTGCCTGTCGAGCCTTACAAACAGAAGCTGGTGAGCCAAATGGAATGTCATATTTATTATCAGTATTTCAAATATAAATAAAAACAATCTAAGAATTTTCGATACCAAAGAATACATTGTCCTACGTTATTATGACGAAACAAAATTTAGAGACGGGTAAAAAAAAAGAACATTGACTTTTTTTTTTTTTTTTACATGTATATAAAAAAGACTCGTTTAAAATTCAACCATACCCTAACTCGCGAATGGCTGTTCAAAAGCAGTTAGTGTTTCATTTGATTCAAAATACAGTACCAAATGGTGTTAATGAAATTAGATTTGTAATTGAAAATCATTAAAACTATAATTTTATAAATATTTTAACTTTTATCTTAAACCCAATAATTTAAAGGAATACTTAATGAATTTTTGCATGAATTATATTCCAAAAATAATAAAAGAATTATTATAGTTCTTTACATTGGGAGACTCTACAACCTAAGAATTATGCAGAAATGTACTTAATCGTATATGTGATTATGTGAAGTCTTTTTAATGTAAATAAAATCAAACGTTTTCTAAGCTGTCGAAATCTGGCTAAAACAGAAATTAGAAAAATGATAAATTTCTTAAACCCATTAACGTATCTTTTATATCATTCATTTTAAATGCCATTCATTTAAATTTAATGTATAGAAAATTCTAACAACTTCTTTTATCACTAAAAATTGACACTGTAATTACAAATCATTTTTGAAAGAGACTTTTCATAAACAATAGCAATAAAATATAATGAAAAATATTTATCATTTCACATCATTCATGAAATTAATCTTGTTTTTTTTAGTTCGTCGTTAGTTATAAAAAATATTGTGATCAATATTATTTCAATTCAGCCAACATTTATCCAACTTCTACAACTAAAAGATGTCATGATAGTTGAAGATAATTCCTCACCTTGTCTATCGCTCCGAGGCTTAAAGCATTTATCTGAAAGTATATCTGGGAGAAAGTATTGCCCCAAGTTTTTAGTTTTCATCGTAAGAATTATTGAATTCCAATATCAGAAAGTTTTTAGAAAGTTTTCCCTTTCATATCAAAAGATTAAGTACAAATGATTGAAGTTCTAGTATCGAATACCTTCATAAGCATAATCTAGACTTTTTTTTAAAAAATATTTTTGAGAAATAAGCATTCTTAATACCTCTCGATATTCTTGACGTCGGGTATTAAAATAAATGGATAAAGCTTCTGGATAGCGTTCCAAATTTTAACGATTCCTTGATGAGAAATTGAGTCCTTAAAATAAACGTAGTCGATAAAATAAATTCTTCTATTATTTTTTTCTTCTTCTTGCTTTTCAAACAAAGAGGTTATATGATTAATATCAAAGGAAATATTTTTTGAAATTGATTTAACTTTTCAATTTAATCTATTTCCATCTAATGCCAAGTAAACCTTCTGAACATTAATAATATGTTTATTAATCTGACAATGATTTTGCTTTGAAATTATATTTAATGCTTTTGATTTATTTATACCAAAATCAAAATATTTTAATATTTTATAGCAAAAACTGTTAAATTTATTTCGGATGTGTTATGTCCGCAGTGAAATTGCAATCAATTTATTATAATGGGCAAAAAAACTTACTAAAAAAATGTTTAAACAAAGTTTAAAAGTAGACTAAACAAAGAAAAAACTTTTTTTATAAACCTTTGCTGATTTCGGCTTTTTTTCTGACAGAAAACATGAAAGATCATATTAAATTTCTAAATTTCTCTCTCTAATGAGATATTTTTTTTAATATTATGCATATGCTGTCTCGATAATAATATTCTATTTTAATATTTTTAGAAATTAATTGTCAGTCGAGTCAGTCCGTAATTATTTGTCAGTCGATTGCTTTAATGAAATCTTGATTTCGAAATATCAATTATATGAATAATAATTTCAATTAAGACTTAATTTCAACATTTCATAATATTTAGGATAATATATTAGAAATAAAACTGCATATAATTAAGAGAAAAATTTCAGTTTTTAGTGAACTAATAGAAATAAAACTGTTTTATTGAAATTCTCGATTAAAACAGTTGGTGAAAATTCCAAAGCGAGAAATCATACATTCGGCTTGCTAAAATGTTTCATACTACATCCAGCTCGGCATTATTTGCGTAATATTGCATTTTTGTTGCCATATTGTATGTTATACTGCATTTAGATTGCCACAATATCTGTCGTATTGCCTTAAGACTATATATACAGTTTATCCTATAACTTTGTTGTTGTTGTTGTTGTTATAACTACTTTAGCGAATTTACATTAAATGGGATCTGTGTTTGTGTTATTATTATTTTATTTTTTTTGCATACCATTTTTTTATCCTGAATTTAATATCAAAGAATTCTATGCAGTTTGACTTTTAGCATTTGCAAAAATTTTATCTAGTATAAAAATGACTTGCTCTTATATGTCTTATCAACCCTAAAAATTAAAGGCCTACAACCCTAAAAATAAAATTTTATCTACTTCGATATTAACTTTATTTTTTTTATTATTAAATATCTTATCATATAGCATTATTTGGATACTTTGCGTAGCGTATTCAATAAAAAAAAATCTATCTGGTTTCATTCGTTCATTCAATGTTCGCTTTGTTAAATTAATATCTGAATATAGTTCCTGATTAAGTAAATCGCAAAATTTTCTGATTGAAATTTAAAAAGTCATTATTTTCTTTCGTAAGAATTACATACTTCGAAAAATAATTATTTTGGATTGAAATATTCTAATAAGTTTCGGAGCAATTTTTCTCCAGTATTATAAATTAATTATGTCGGTAGTTTCTTTTTTTCCTACGGAATTCTTATGTAAAAATTGTGTGTTTTTTTGACGAAAAGGGGAAAAAAAGTCCTAATCATTAACTTCAGTTTCATTTGTATATTTGTAGTTCTCGTTAATAAGTCCCATAATGATTTCCCAAGTATTAAATGCCTCATTACGATAATGAGAAATTTAATACCTGCATTAAAAGTATGAAATATTTTTAAATTCAAGGTATTAAGGCAATTTAATGATTTTTAACATCTAATTATTTCAGCTAAAAATAAAATTCGTTCGAAACATTTTCAAGTATTTAGTAACATCGTAAAAAGAAATTATATTCCCTTTATCTCAGAAGTATTTCTACATTATAAGGAATTTAACATTACATTTCCAAAATAATTCTTGTTGTACTGTTTAATCTTAATACAATTACAGGGCTCCACCATTATTTGTGAAATTTGTTTTATATATTTTCTTTATTATTAATTTTTGAATGCATTAAATAATATAGTATTGACCAATAATAATGCTTTAACGTCTTACAAGCATTATATTATTGGCTGCTTATAGAATTGAAACATAAATATTTCTATTTGTTAGACCATTTTAAGACGCAAACGTTCAGTAAAGATTTATAATTACTGTCGTTTCCATCGTTTCTATCTTGTTCATTTGTTTGATGAACATATCTGTCTCATAGGAATCGCATACTAATGTATTTCGGATTCTATATAAGCAGACTGCCGAAATGCGATTTTTTATTTTAAAATTTTAACAAAAAATTTTGAGATTGGCTACATTTCCTTTTATCTCTAAAAATGGATATTAAGGGTAAGTCAAAAATGTGACCCTTAAGAACTGGTGATTTAAATTCTTAAGGAATTGTCTGTGAAAATGTTTTCCCTACTTTGTTAGAGATTATTTGTAATAATGTGAAGGGTGTCTAAAGCATACTAAAGAATGTCTAACACATGCAAGTGTGAAAATTATACCTTTGTTGAATCTATGTGTTCAATAATAGACAGAAATTCCTTTCCTTAATTTATCTATCAAAGAACCTTTGAATTATTTATTTAATTGTATAAAGTTTTGCCATTGTTTTTACTTATATAAAAACTATGATTCAATGTATTTTATGTTCTAGTCCATAAACTGACCTCAAAAAAAGGCAGAGAAAGATAATTAATTAATGATGATTGTTGTTAATTTTAAATATTTAATCTATTTAATTGATAAAGGTCTTCATAAAGGTCAAATGATATCAAAATTAACCTCAAAACTTTGTAGAAGGAAAAAAAAAATCATGTTGCAAGCATAGCATTAGAAATCATTTACTTGGATTTTCATGGAATGATCAATTATGTTCCTCATGCAATCTAAGACTTGACGACAAGAGATAGTATAGATATAAATTCTGTATATGTTCATATGTCTCATCATTTGAAGTGTTTCAGCATAAAGAAACACCCACGTAATACAAGTCCTAAGATTGGACATCCAGTTGTTTGAAAAATGATAAAGGAATTTTTAATATGATGTTAATAGATATTTAGACAAAAATTACATACTAATGCACGTCATTAAAAAGAACTGATATTAAAGTTTCATTAAAAACAATTACTAAAAATGAGTGAATTCATTTTATGCAAAGATAAGTTTATCCCCTTAATCTAAAAAATTAGTTCTATGAACTACGAGTTCTACTATTAGCTTTGAAAAAGTAACATATAAAATTTTGGTCAATCACTTAATAAGTCAGTTCTACATTTCAAAACATAATTAAATATTAAATATATTTTTTTTGCTTCCATATACAGCTATCTGTATTAAGTAATTTTTACTTAAAAAATTAGTAAAAATAAAGCATGATACTTACGATAAGCCATTAAGAAAATGAAGGACGATAAATACAAAAACTTGCCAGATTTATACATTTTTATTTCATAAAATAAAAATGACCGAGAGCTTTATTATCAAAGGCTGAGGAAGTTTTGACAGAATTTCAAAATCGAAAGGTGATCTGATTTCGAAATTTTTTTTCGCCAGTTTGCTTAGTTACTTGGCAGGTTTCGTTTATAAATCAAAGTGTTCCATATTTATTGTACTAATATAATTCAGGATAATACTTTATATGATAAAAGGTCTTTTCTTCATATCTGGTTGTTGTTATTATTAAAATATTATTAATATTATGAAATAAAAGCTTATCTTCAAGACAGCTAGTTAGAGGGTAAATTCAGGAAGTTCAAAACTGTATAAATTCTACAAAGGTAATTCGTAATGCTTTACTCTTTTTCTATAAAAGTGACATTTAGATAAATTGTAATCGTAACGTGGTATATTGACAAGATAATTATATCGATATACCAAGGATATCTCACTTTCCTCAAGGTATTAATTAAGAAATGAATTCAAACCAAAAGGTACATTATCATACCGAAAAGATATTCATAGAAATTTAAAAGATGAAATTTCAGAGATTTCATTTTATATTTAAAACTTTTGTCTATGCCAAATGTAATATTTAAAATTATAATTAAATAAATAATAATGATTTTTTGATATATTAAATAAATAATAATATATTTAAACATAAATTAAATAAAAAATAATAAATTTATACATAAATTAAATAAATAATAATGAATTTAAACATAAATTAAATAAATAATGAATTTAAACATAAATTAATAAATTTGCAATATTTTGTAGCCTTTAACATTTAATTGATTGATTAAAGTTGGAAACAATTATATCTTGAAAGGTAATATGATTTTTTTTTCCTCTTCCCTTTGCTCAATGAAACTTGTTCTTATTTATCTTTATAAACACGTTCAAAATTTTTAATACATCTTCAAAAATTTACTAAAAAGTTGTACTTTTAAAAATTAAAATTTATCAGTAGCTTACTTATTTGTAAAATTACTTATCTTGACATGAACTTTATTTTGCTAACAAAGCAAATTTAGTAATTTATAGTAGAATTTTGTTATTAAAGGAAACACTTTATTTTTGATAGATTATAGATTTAAAGATATGGCGTTTTTTAAGAAACAAAAAACTTCAGTAATTTTTTTTTTATACTAGGACACGATATATGAAGATAAATTTATCCATAACGATCTATAAATAAGAATACAAAAGATTCCATTAAAATGTTTTGTGAATATTTATATCTTTCAAGGTCAGGGACTCTTACATACCTTAGTAATGTTTAAAAAATTTGCAAAAAAGTATCTATTTTTATCATTAATAATTATTTTTATTTGACAAAATTTATCTTGAAATAACATCACCATAATTTTAATTCATTAAATCAAATTTCTTGTGGTCTTAAGAACTGGAAAAATATGCATTAACTTGTTGTTATCGAAACAACATTTCTTATATGCAATGACAATGTTTTATCCTTTATACAGAAACAAAACCCTGCTATCATTCTTTAAATTGCAGCAAATCCATTAAATCGAATAATCCTGGAATATCTAATGCAGCATTCTTTTATGAAAGGGAATATTTAATCGCAAATTAAAATAACGCCTCACAAAATTTTGAATAAAACAGAACTCCACCAATTAGGGCCTTTCAAATTCCTTGGGGCACTCCAATTTTAACATTCAAACACATTCTTTAATTTTTCAATTTATTTTAGCAGCAATTTATTCGGCCCTTTGAAGAATAAATATAATGCGCCATAATTGAATTTCGGCAATTATCGTTGTTGGTAACTATGCTTCAAGTAGTTTTTCGTTTCAATTCATGGTATCCACACACATGATTCTAAATAATTTTTTTGAAAAAATGAATTTATTCCAATTATTTAGGATTGAATTCCCGGATATTTTTGAAATTACTAATTGAAATGCAACACTAAATTACTATTTTGAAATAATGTTTCATGACCTGATATTTTCACAAAATTATTTTTCTTTTTCATTATATCTTTTTCATGGATTCATAACTTTTTCACACTGCAACATTACATTTGATTGAATATTATTTCAGTTGATGTGCACATGAAATTCATGTAAACCTTTTAGAATAGCATCTTTCATACATTTTAAAAATATATCTATAGTAATTATGAGATTGTATGATTAATGTGTGTATTAAAGAATATATTATTTAAATAAGAAATAGAGGGGTTATTGTGGGTACATCTTTATTGTTACTGTCAGTCTTTAATAGTCAGTTTATTATGAGATATTAAAGATTTCTGTCATAGTTAGATTGACTTAATTGGCAATAATTCTTTAAGCTAATACAGCTTAAATTTGCTGGTGCTAATCACTGCAAATAAAATAATTACTTACGAGTTGATATCACTTTATATATGTTATTTTAAAATATTTTGATATTTTTTACAAATATAAATCCTTCAGTGTTTTAGTTAATAAATCTTGCATGCGAATTTCAAGTTTATGTCTGCAAATGCTTTCATATATTGCTGTGTTTCGTCATAGATAGTTTTTCTGATTCTGCAAATATATAATTTTTATATGGAATGGTTAGTTAAGCAAAAAATCCATTTTATTATTGCAAGTTAGCTATTAGGTACAAGTACCGATATTCCACGATAATGAAGAGAATACTGGAGCAACTAACTAGGACTATTGCCATAAGATAATTTAAAATACAGTAGATTTACATGCGCAGACGATTTTCAATTAAATTCCTAACAAATGATCATCCAATATCAAAATATTTTGTCGGTCTCTAGAACAAATACGTTGTCATCAGCTCCTTTCGTCTTTCAACATGCTTTTCAAGACTACTTGAAAAGTATTTATTCTATTTTCATCACCGCTTTGAAAGCACTGCTTTTCATTCTATAGCAAAAAATTTTATATCACTTATTTGACTGTTCTTCAAGCTGTCCACAAAAAGCCAGTTATTGTATTTTAAGACACTGCAATCATATATGAGTGTAGAAAGACAAAATAAACTTTTAAATGATCAAGCTTATAAAAAAATGTGCAAAAAGTTAACGAAATATTAACAAAGAATTCAAGCTTCTGATTGTCTAAACAGTTAAGACATTAAGGCTTAATGTAACGTGCTGATACCCTCAAATCACTCGATTTTTATAATAAAGCAAAAAATACTATTAGTAATTAAGTGTTTTAGGTAAAACAAGCGAATATTTTTAAATTTCGCATTTTATTTTAATATATTTTAATAAAAACCTAATTCGAGTCAGCTAAAGAGAAATGCTAAATTTTGCAATGAATAATATGACTCTATTGTATTTTACTGCAAGATAATGAAATAAATTCAGCCCTAGATTTTTTTCTACACTTTTCTAGTCATGGAATATCCAAGATAATGATATCAGTTTCAAAGCAGCGATTCATTTTAAACTGACTTAAAACACAGTTTCAACAAATACGGCGCATTTAGAGAAAGAACCTGAGAAAAACAATTTAGACTTTTGCTGATAAGCGGAAGCTTAGTTGAAAGAAATACTCGCCTCATTTTGTAGGCTCCAACGCCTCATTGTTGAAGATTGCCCGAGGAGTTAAATTTGAAGAAAAGAGGAAATTAAAGTGTATTTCATTTTCTTTCCTCTTCCGTCTCACTTCATTTCAAACCTATTCCTTCAATCTTAGCCAACAAAAGAATCAAGAGTCGTTAACCAGTCTGCACTTCCAAGGTTAACTTTAGATTGAATTTTACTCAACGGAATAGATACTATTTGGCGAACACTGTTTTCTGTTTTTACAAGCGAAAGAGACTAAAAAAGTATTTTTTTTGCTGGATTTAATTCTTTTATTTAGTTTTGAAGCCCTTTGAAACAATTGAAATTTTTCTGCTTATTTTCATTTCAATATCTGCAATGCTTTTGCCGAACTTATACTCCCTATTATGTCAAATAATTCAGTATATTTACCGAATTGATTGTAATATTTATTGGATGTCACATATGACATATTTGTTGGCTTATTACTCGAAACTACCTCTAAAATGATGGACATGCCTATGCATAGAATACATGATTGGAATCCACTTAATTAACATGCTGAGCATGCATCTAACAGCTTGAATGAGGCCTGTGTACCTGCCTTTGAATCATTTAACTCTCACGTCGACAAATATTCGTATATTACATTCATTTACAGAGTTAAGCAACGCTTTACATGATGTTTACATTTACAAATGTGGAGAATAGAAATTCTATAATTACTTTTATTTGAACATGTTTCGAGTAACACTTTAACGTGAGTGAATCAAGAAATATTCAAAATATATTGAATATTTTGGTTCAGCTGTAAAAACAGAAAACCGTATGATGTTTTCTGAATTTTCGAATATTTTTTATTGAATTTCAAATCTTTATAGAAACTAAAAGATATCAGGGGGGGAAAAAACTATCTTATCGTTTTTTTAAAATTTATCATCTTTCCTTAAAATTAATGTTGCCGGCTCCTGGCATAGGGGTAGCGCATCTTCCTCGAGATCTGGGCGTCCCGGGTACAAGTCTCTGTTTGGACATGGTTGTACTTCCTGTTCTCTCTGTGAGATGTGTGAATGTGCCCTCCTGTAAAAAGGGGTTGTGCAAGCGAATGCGTGATGCGTGAGTAGCAAAGTCGTACTCTTGGCCCAAGTTGGCTCTACTATTAAAACAAGAGGCGCTCCCCCTTAGGCTTAAATCGGCTACCTTTTAACAGCGGGCTTGTCCGTGGCAAGTGCCATAAGAAACAACAACAACAAAATTAATGTTTCTTACATTATCTCTTTAGTACTCTCAAGATTTTTATATATATATATATGAGATAAATAATTTTTTATATCACAAAAAAATAATACCGTTTTCCATGGAACTGAGATTACTCCAGTTTTAAAGATCCCAGTAGAATTGTTATAAAAAAACTGAGCTCAATTTATCTAAAATTTTTATATTTTCTTAGCTGTAAGTTAATTGCTTCTCGTTCTTTTCACACATTTTGTTCAATTTCTTGTGAATATTCAAATCGATGTTTGAAACTAATATTCTGTAAATGTCGGATTTTATCTAAAAGTATTTAAATCTCAGAGTTTATGTCATTATAAATCATTAACCTAATCTCCCATCAAATGTAGGAAACAATTTCTGGCTCATCTGTTTCATTGCGTTTTCTTGTCCGATCTATTAACATAATAGCAAACGATGGCCAAAATGCAAGACGTTTTTAAAATTTAAAAATAAAACCAATTTCAAGAGAGAAATTTTAAATTAAATTATAAATAACAAATGTGGGAGTTTAGAAAACTTTAAAGGCAGCTTAAATTATTGATATTCAAATGTGAAATATATTGTTAAAATACAAGGTATAGTTTGGATAATATTGAAACAAAATTGTCCAAATGTTGTTATTATTACTAATCTCAGACGTTCTAGGAGATAGACAATCCCCATGAATCCAAAAACTTCGAAAAATGGAACGGGATCCATTAAGGTATCATGTTTGGTAAAACCTAAGCAATCAAGAAGGTGGGAGTATATATTTGGTCTGTTTTGTACCAATGGTATTTAGAAAGATCTACGAGCCTCTTGGCAGGAAAGTATATTGGTGTTTTCATTCCCCTAAATTCTTATTTCACAACCTCATTGTGTGGGAAGAGTATTTCTGGGCGAAATTAGACAAATACATCAAGAGTTAAATTTCGTATAGGATCATCAAAGTCATGAAAGCCATTCCACTGCGGCGAACTGAAAGCGAGGTAAACATTTGGGGTTAAGGGTACGTTTTCACGCAAAGGTTTTTGCTGGTATCAAGTCATGCGTTAGTAGTTGGTAGTGCTCACACAGGGCATTTAGTTAAACGGCGTTGCATATTCGAATGCCTCTGTTCTGTTTAACTTATTTTTCTGAAAAAATGGATGTTGTAAGAAAAATGCCACTGAAATGATAGAATTGTCTTGCACTATTGACATTAAAAATAAATCAAGAGCTCACCAATCCTTTACATTTCTGAATAAAACAGATATATTTGCAAAATGTTTTATTCAAAACCAATTAGAATGGAACAAAATGTAAAAAAAAATCTAAAAATTCATTAGCCCTGAAAATATATTTGATGATAAAAGTGATAATTTTTTTATTAAAAGTGTATCTAGTGTTTTCTGTCAAGTTTCATTTTATCAGTCAGTTAATAAACATAAAAATTGCAGTTTAATTTATATCTATCAAGAACTCAAAAACATTAATTTGTTGTTTGAAATGCACATATTAATAAATGTAATGACTCTAATTTTCAAAATACGGCTTTCTTTCTCCCATTTTCATTTACAGAATGATAAGCTTTATAATAAATATTTCTTTACTAGTTTACTATTATATGCTTATTGTAAGCTAAATATTTGCATATAATCTAAAAATGCTTTCAAGAAATACATAATTTGTATATTATGCTCTTTTAAAAGAGTATTCTCATTTAAAAAGGTTAATCACATCTTTAAAATGTTATTCACAATTTTTGTATGCAGATATTTCAAGATTTATTAAGATTATTTTTTAAATGTTCCAGTAAGTAAAAACTACACGAAATTCCATGTAACTGTCTGAGAATTAATTAAATGCTTAGAATGAGTTATGTACAGACATTCATTCCACAAACTCATTGAATCGGCACCTTCTAAAATACAAAGCCTCCAGACGTCTGGAATGAGTCATCCAAAGCAGTCTGCCGGTTTCAACATCCCAATGTGGAAAGCTATGTAGTTTCATTCCCCCACTATAGTAAACACGTCGTTTGGCTGTTATAAAATACTGGTTCAATTAAATATAAAGCATTTTTATCTTTATAGTACTTCTGAAAATTTAATCATATTTTTAAATTTTATTTTATCATTTATACTATGAATTATCTATAAAATGCACCATTTTAAAGTAGTTATAAGACTCTAATTTAAGAATAATCCGGAGAATCAATTTCTATAATATTTCCCCTTTCTTTTTAAAAAAAAAATGAGCATGCATAAGATAATTTAACAATTTTATTTAAAAACATTTTTGCATGAGATATGTAAGATCTCACAAGAAGAAAATCTCAAAATTAAAGGATGTACTTGAGTGCAGTATCTATATAACTTTGATAAATCTTATTCGAATAATTGTCTTGATATGACTTCTCTGATAAATTTTAAAAGAAATTGTGATGAATAGGAAAGTTTAAACCATTTTATGTAAAAACATTTTTACATTAAGCATGCAAATTCTCACAGGAAGAAAAATTTCAAATTAAAAGATATTCTGGAGTGCAATATCTATATATTTTTTTTTCATAAATAAATAAAACAATTTAAACCATTTTATTTAAAGAGATTTTGCATATAAAATATGCAAGTTCTGACAAGAGGCAAACCTAATTAAAAGATATTCTGGAATACAGTTATTACAATTTCTAAAAAAAATTATAAAAAAGATCATGATTGAGACAATTTATTTAAAAATATTTTTACATGGGAAAAGCAAGACAAGGATTTCTAAATTTTTGAATGAACTTCAACTGCATCAATAAAATTATTTTATGCAAAGTAAGTTAGAAATGTATACACAGAAATGACATAGCAAACGCACATGTTATATTACAAGATGTACACAATATCACTTATTAACAATATTTTATATATTTTACAATAAACTGCGTAAAAATACATTATCAGAATACAGCCACTTTCTTCATGAAAGTATTCCATATTTCTTATAACATCTTCCAGTCTAAACTGCAGTTCACAGACCAGGACAAGTGTAGAATTTAAATTAGGATTGACTAACAATGAAATTGTGTATATAATTATTTTAAGGATGTGGGTAGATGTCCACAAATTAAAAAATTACTGCATTATAATTTTTTCTTTAATGTATGTTTTCGAAATTTATAAATTGAGAGGTTGCCTTTATCATGTTTGTGCATATATTTACTTTTTGGTTATAAAGTTTATTGCATAATAACTGCATTAAAATTACAGGATATTGAGTTAAAGATTAAAGTTTAAATTCTTATAATAACAGATAGAAATTTTTCAGTGTTAAACATATAAAATTATCTTGTAACAAGAAAAAATATTAAATTATACTTTAGAAATGCATTATGCTGTTGCTAAACATGTTTATCTATAGTTATGTGACAATATTAAGTTTATTATTGAACCAATCTTTCAATTTATTAATTAATTTAAAAGAAATTCTGCAACTTTAAGCTGAAACAAAGTGAAAATAAATGAAGCAATTCAAACTGTTACTAATAACATTATTCACTGTTGAAAGCACATTTATACATTCAAATATAAATTCAGATTGAAAATCATATGAATATTTATCTTTTAAGAAAACTATTGAATAACTGTACTTACTCTTGAGCTTTTGCTTGGCTTGAAATCTTTACGAAGGAGCCGGTGAGTCCATAGTGCTTTTAAATTTTCAATCATCCAGAAATTTAAAAATAGGCACTTTTGCAACATTATCATAATTTCCTTTGCAGTTGAAGACTGAACAGTGGAAAGACATTATCTTATTGGCAAAAATATCTATTTATGTTAAAACAAATGCGATATCTGTCTAATACGTATTTTTCTGAAAGAAATACAGAAGACGGGAAGCTACAGCCAACGGTTTGAAGGCAATCTACGCACCTGCTAGGTCGCACTCAGCTACAACTTGTTAGACTTCTTTCTATCACTCATCCGCTCACATTTCAGCCAGAGATGAGGCTTTTTACTTTAGGAGGTGTTGATTGAATTCTATAATGTATAGTTATTATGACATGCGAATAAAGATTTATATTTATTGCTATAACAAATTTGTACCATACCAATTTAGATAAATAACGTTTCATGACTGTTAATTACTACATATATCAAATGAAAAGCCTTTGCATGCTACTTTGTTAAACATTTAAATTCATTTAATATAAATTCTTTTCAACAGCTCATTATTAACTGCTTAAAAATGATTAAAAGTGTTGTGAAGTATTCATACAGGAAGATACAAATTCTGTTGATTTCTATAAAATAATGCATGTTTGTTGTTTTGGCTTTGCACTGTAAGTAATTTTAAGAATTAAAACTAAAGAGTATAAATGATATTATTTAAGACAGTAAATTCAATATTCAAACTTTTATTTCATAAGTTTTCGATAAATTTTTATTCATTAATAACTTACTTTCTCTTCAAAATGTAAAGACCTACAATGACGATGAATGCCGTAAGTGAAAGAATTTCCTCTGCAGATGCTATGCACTTTTTATTATATTAAAAAATAAATTCATGTTATGTGTAAGTCTGTACAAAAATTCTAAAAAATTGCATGTATATGATAATAACTATAAATAATTCCACAAGAAAAATTGCATGTATATAATAATAATAATTGACTCACTAGCTCCTGTCATTTATTTACTGTGTACTTTTTTTCTCCTATTTAGAATCCAAAGAGTTTCTATTTTCTAAATGGTAATATTTCAATCCAAAATAAATCGATTTCAAAGCATATCAAAAATTATCTGAAACTCTATCTATTCGCTAAAAAAATTCCTGTTTCAGCTTTCAGTTTTTTTTAATACTTTGAATGAACCTGAATTGCAATTAACTATTCTATTTGATGTTAATTAAAATATTTTCTTGTATCTAAGGATTTACTTATGTATAGAGACAAGAATAAAATTAAAGTTAAAGGCAACTGTGATATCAAATAATTAGAAAATTACCGCTAAAACCCATGTTTTCCTGAATATTTCACTTTGTATGAATAATTTATTAACTTAATTTCATAATGTATATTTTTCTCTTCGTATTCTTTATAAGCATTAATAAATATAACCAACTCTCTGATAGAAACTTTCAAAATTGTTTCAATTTACATTGTAATTAAAAAAAAGTATATTCGGTCTTTTCCGATTCCCGGAGGGCACCTCGAAAAAAGAATGAGATGCTTCCGGTATGGTGGTTGGATCTCGCCACCCTGATGGATACATAAATAGGTGGGGGATCTGGCCCTTCCCATCGATGACGGCATATACTTCCTTCAGGAACGGTTGTATCGTGGCCAGAGATGGTCCTTAGGACTCAGTTCCTGCCAATGTTGTTGTTGCGGCTGTCTGGTCATACAGTATTATTTATCTGTGTACCTTCGGGCGCGTCGGAGGGTCGGTGATATGATATGCTGTCCTTTCCGAAGATTGAGACGCAATGGAAAAATATATTAATGTCAATAAATATACATCCAAATACTTGTGAAAAATTTTAATTTACATTTATTATTATGTATGTAAAAATTATAGCGATGTCTATGTGATTCAGATTCCACAACTCAATTATGAGTAACTTTTTGCTTGACTCTGTTAGTGAAGAAACAATTATAAGCATCAAAAAGGAACTTCACATTATCGGTGGAGAAGTAAAATGTATTCTAACTTCTTTAATTCCAGAGTAATGACATGAATCCAAAACCACAGAGTATGACCAAAACCACATTATAATATTGACTTTCGATTTATAAAACTTTAGTAGATAGTAAAAAAAAATTCTAATGAAATTCAAATTTTTAAAATGTTAATGGAATATTTTTCTGAATATTTAATCATGATAAAATTACTAATCTTTATGCAACTTTGTCATTTTAATTTCTATAATAACAATCAAAACATTCATGAAAAACCTTCTTTTATTCGTACTTATATTTTATAAAATTAGGTAACAAGAAACATAAAAACATCTTATGGATCAGAAAATGATTCTTATAAATCATGCCACAAGCAATTCAAATATACGCGACTCATCAGCAGTGAATTCTTACAATAAAGCTATATGAAATGCTTGTATTTTGTTAGAAAATTTGCCGAGGACGTTTCAGATTCTAAGATTCTTTTCAAAAGAAAAACTAGTACTTCAAAGAAATGGAATGTTCCTATACCCATGAGAACGTAGTGAAAGCAGCTTTCTCCAAGACAGAACAAATTGAACCACTTTCTTCCAATCAGAGTAGCACTGGTTTCTTTCGCATTTAAGGTAAAACGAAACGTCTTGCTCCAATCTTTTCGAGTTCTATATCGAAAATTTCATTTGAAGATCAATAAGAGCCTAGTCCGCAAATAAAACGAGGGTAAATATACAATTTCCCATCATCTGAGTAAAAAAGACAAAATCCAAAAGCGAATGAAAACAGAATTCCTGTACATAAAATGCAAGCAACCGAACAGAATGCATTTCAGATTTTTTCGTTGAATTTAGATTGAAAATTATGAATAGTTTTTTTGTGTGACTGTATCAAAATGAGAAGAGAATATTTCTACGTAATAACACTTTTCAAATAAACGAATAATGCACTTGCTACGAATTGTTTTCATTTTGTTGTGGTTATTTACAAAATAAACCAGATTCTTCTAAGTTCCAATAATCAAATCATAGAAAATTAAAATTCAGAATTACATGGCTTAATAAAGTTTTTAAAATCATACAAGGAAGATTTTAACCAAACTTAAAAAAATGTATATATTTGTTTTAATAATTTATTTAATTATTATCCAGCAAATTTTATTTACAAAATTATATGTTGATATGTATATTAAATTTTAGCTGAAAAGCATAATGAAAAGAAAATTCATTGATTGACTCCTATGTAGAATTGTCAAATTCTTTTAAAATTAACGTTATCTTTTTTTTTCTTAGCAACTTATTTGCTGGAAAAAACAAACAGTATTGCAAAAATTCCATTCAATTTAAAAGAATAGCAAAATTATCTCTCTGAGTGTCAGATCTTAGTGTGTGTGTGTGTGTGTGTGTGTGTAAGGTTATTTCAAATCCTGTCTGCTAAATAATAAGCAACATTATTTTGTTTACAGCAGAAGGCAGGTTTGAAGACATAGACGAGACATTGTATTTTTAATTTCGTTTTATTCTCTCTTTAATATCCATCTCGGGAAAGCAATTTATTTACAAGCAGACGCATAAAAGCAGAAATAAGTAAGAAAAAGGGCGAACCAAATGATCACTAGTCTTATATAACATAGGATTTCCGGCTACGTGCCGATGGAATACATATGCTGACCTTTGACAAGGGCAACGGAAGTATCACTTTCATTTGATACGTAGTACTGATGGCGCATTATTTTTTGCAAATGAATTAATTAAACCGAAAGTGGAATTAGATCACAAAATAAGACAATATTTTTAGAATGAAGTTACAACGGGCTAAATTAAGATAAAATCTTGGAAATTAATTAAATTGAAATTTGAATTAATATATATATAATGTAATTTTGCAATCTTAATTGTTCCGTATATTCATTATCTGTGTAACGTTCCTATTTCAAGCTGTATGCAGGAATACTGATTTATTTGAATCGAATATTTGTTCGGCATGAATGTAAATTTTTCTAAAAAAATATTACGTAGAAATAGAAATTTAAATTTAAAAAAAGGGAATATATAGTATGTTAGACACATCTGGCACTGTTTTCAAGTGAATATTAAAGCTGAATTATTAAGACGAATAAAAAAAAATGAAAAGAGTTTGATACAGGAAAAAAAAAACAAAGAAAAAGGACTTGAGAAATAAGAACACTGATATTTCTCATTTTTCTTAAAGAGAAGGGAGAGACCAATAGGCTGGAAGTATCACTAGATTAAAAAAATGCGTTTTCAATGAATTGGCATGTTATTTTCTGGCATTCTAAGAAATGTTATATTTTTTAGAGCGATTTATATTAATAGCTATAAGCACTATTTTAATGTTTTAAAATTACGTAGAACGAAAGCAAGTTTTCACTGGAATTAAAAATGTATTACTAAATGATTTAATTCTTTATTTGCAGAAGACTATCTAATTCTCACAGAGAAACGGATGGTAAAGCCGTCAAAATTGTCTACTATTCCCACAAATTGTGTAATAGTATTATGGCTATAGGCTCCATGAGCTATTTTTAAATACTGCAAACTGAATTTGCATACCACTACAACACCCGAGACATAGCTTCAAAAATTCTTTTTTTTTATCTTTTGAAAATTCTTTTTCTTATTATTCAGAAATTATTTTGTTCCAAATCAACTTCTATAGCAAAAGCCATACCTTTACATTATAAACCACATTATTTTATATAATAATTATCCTGCAGTTGTGTCGACAGAATATTATTTCTTCTTGGATGAATTTAGATTTACACATTTGATTTTGCAAATTTTAAATACATTTTTTATGTATCAATGAAAAAAAATCTGTGCAAAGGAAATTATTATAATTATGATTTATTATTATAGTTATCATGTTTTAAACTTGATAAAAATAGATTTTTATTTTCTAAATTAAAAATATATTCTTAGAAAACAGTATTTCAAATATAAATAGGAAAACTTAGTGAATTTATTATAATTAAAGAAAAATACAAAATTTTAATAAAGCTGCTAAAGAATATTAATTTCTTATTTTGAAACTTAAAAAATAATCAAATCATAAACTTGTATCTTGTTTTATATTAATTATCATATATTTAAAGCTGTATCTTTTGTCACGTTGAAGACAGTCGCATTTTATCATTTTTAGGATTATTTTTGAAATATTCGATAGCATTAGATATTTTTTTGCATTATATTTTACCAGAACTTATTTCATTATATTTTCCTAATATATAAAATAATGACTTCGAAAAAATATTTTAGAAATTTTTATCAAATTCCAATTACTGTTTCTTGCTTTAAGCTATTTTTTTTTTAAATAAAACAGAAAAGATTCTAGAAACTTGATGCAATTTAAAGTTTTTTTTTCCGTCACGTAGCATTCAAATTAATTTTAAATTGAAGAATAATTAAAAATTCGGCAAAAACGTAAATATAATAAAAATGTGTCTTACCTTTGTATCAATCAGTTCTGTTATTTATCCTTAATATCATATAAAATATTTGTCACAATTTTTTGAAATCACAGTTTAAATAAAAATAGTTTTGCAAAGGAAGTTGCAAGGATCTAACAAGTTTCATAAGACGCTAAACTAGTGTTTTATAAATTTGTGATTAGTGGTATTTTTATCATTCGAATTTCATAGTCATTACTACTAATAAAAAAACATTTTTTATGAAAAATATTGTTGTCAATTTATTTGGAGTATTTTTGGAAAATATGATTAATAACGATTTACTGTAGAGATATTAAAAAATACTAACTATTTCAGAATTTTTTTTGAAATATACCAATGAAAACAAAATTCTGAATGATTTCTTATTATAGTATATAAACAAAAGCAAATTTATTCAATAATGAATAATTTTGCAATTGCTAATTTGTGGTTCTAGAATTAGTGGAAACGTTAAAAAATGTATGGAACTTGTGCTATTTACAAATGTCTTTTAAAAGTAAATAAAAGTCATGACGTGGAAACTTGAGAAGAGAATTTTGCTAAAGTTCTTACTGACTTTCCTGTTATTTAAAAATAACAACATACAGCCTAAAATATACCTGATGCTGCTATAAAAAAAGCTGTCTCTCTCTATATAAATGTTTATCTCTTTCTGTATATATATAAAGTGTCTAAAATTTCTGATTAAAAGTAAAGAAAAGGTGATGAGACAAAAATAAGGATATTTTTTAATGTAAAGTATGTACAGAAATTTCTCACATAAATGCCAGAAAATTAGGGAAAAGACATTATATAGAAGTTTTCATTGCAATCCCTATATAAGGTCTTTTTAATTAATGTGATTAAAAAATCAAAGTAAAACTTGCAAACCGGAGACGAAAATATTATCCAATGAATGATTATAACATTATCCATAATGTTTTCATTACAAACATTATGGATAATTAATAAATAATATATTTATAAATTAGCCACTTTTCTCTTAAAAGCTGTTTATATAAATCCTGCATGTATTTGAAGTTTAACGTAAGACACAATTTTTTGGGCAGAAGGTAAAAAAAAAAAAATCTTTAGATTTATGAATCTTTAGATTTACACAATCTAAAGATTTTATTAAAATCTTTAGATTTACACACACACACACACACACACGTGTGTGTGGTAATGTATTTTTAAATCTGAATTTAAATTTAAATTCGTTTCCTACTTTTTATATTAAATTCACAGATGTTAAAGTCATCCTAAAATGTTTGCTTATTCTCTGATCCAATTCCCACATTTTTATTTAATTATTTATAACATGAACTATAAGAAACTGATGACTATTTATTTTCTCACTTTCCGTTTGAGGTGAAAAAATCCCTAACACTTGCACATACCTTTCAAAGATACCTACGATTCTCTTGCCTAAGTGGGAACGTTTAAAATAAATTATTGTGAAATTCTCGTAGTAAAATCATGGAAGTTAAAAATTTCTGTCCCTCTGCTCTTAGATCGCGATATCAGCAGATGTCTATTTGATTATCTTTCTTCCTTGTAAATTATATGAATTTAAGATTTAGGAATTTAAATAATTAATTTATATAATAATATAAAAATGTAAAATGATAATTTGAAAATTAATTGGCACATAATATGTATCGTAAGTTTTCCCTCCTTGTTTTAATAACAGGTTATTTAAAGATTGATAACTTGCAATGAATCTCTGAAGACACTCTTTATAAGCTGTGAAATCCATAATCTGCTGGACGGTTGATTCGAATTTTGTCACTGCACTGACTCAGTGATTCTACGTTTCAAACCTCTCTTGATGTTGACTTCATTCATGCTTTTTAGAACAACTTTTTCTTCATTCGTATTTTCCTGATCATTAATTAAAGTGCTCTGTACATCTTAGAAATTTGGATAACGTGGGATTGTGAATCATTTTTATAAGCGAAAAGAGTGCCTGGTGTAAGAGATAAGAGCTGGAAGGTGTTGTTATGAAGAGTAGAAGGAAACAATAAGAAGTAATTCTTTTTTTTTCATGGCGGCTTTATAGAACTTGTTTTAATATTGATTTAATGTTTATAAAATTTCAATATAAATAAATATTTTGGATATGAATTGGAATTTCGTAGTTAATGGATTAGATGATGCACCCAGTAATTATTTTGACATTCTTTTTATTAATTTAGCATTTACCTGATACTTAAGGACCAGTTATGAAAAATTTCCGATTAAGTTCACTATTTTCATTCTCTGTTTTGACAAGAATATTTTATATAACTATGTAACTGTAATTACAAAAAATATATTTTCAGTTATTTTACGGATTGCTAAAATTTTTTGCTTAAGGAATAAATATAGCGTATTACAGATTTAAAAAAAATGTAAATTGCTTCTCAAGCTGAACTACCCTTTGACCTTTTTCTATTTGAAAAAAATCCTCGCTTTTCAGAGTTTTCAAAATAATCAAAGCATCTTCAAAAAACATTTGTAATAAAATGTTTTCTTAGAACAACAATAATTCTTTCATCATAAAAGTTTAATTGAAATACTTTTAAATAAATTTTAAAGCGAATTCGAGACATCAAGCATTCGAAAGAAACGAATTGCATTTTATAGTGTGAAGTGCAAGTCAAAGAAATGGAAAGTGTACCTTTCACCCAATTCAAATTTTAAAATATTACATTTTAAGATGAAAACTAATTTTTTTCTTCCAATTAGTATAAAGTAATCATTATTCAACTATTCAAAAATGAATACTGATGTAATATGAAATATAATTAGGATTCATGCAATTCAGATAAAATTGAAAAAAGGGAATTAATTTATATCTGGAAGTTTTAGAATCCCTTGGAAACAGTTATAAATGTATGAGTTTAAATTATTCTAGAATAAATTTATAATATTTAAGAGCAAACACGATTCTAATCATAATAATTTGTTCATATCAAAAATAATTTTTTTGAAGTTTTAAAGGGAATTTTACAATTGGAATTCATAGTGTACTTAATGTGTTTTACAGCTGCTTTAATTTACGTGCCATTAAAATTCTAGATAACGTATATAAACTTAAATATACTTTCGAAATGGGGATTTCCAAATTGATGAGGATAATATCTTTTCAATATGAATTTTAAATACTAAATAATTAAGAAGTATTATCAGTCTTTACATATCACAAAGCTCAATGTGTGCATGTATGTTGGCTCTCTACAGGCCAAATCATTTGAACTAGAGCCACTAAATTTAACATATTATATCATGGAAATTAGGAATGTGTACCTTAAAGAGAGGGTTTAAAATTTTTAATTAGAATTTTAATTGAAAATTAAGCAAAGTTTCGACGTTTTTCCGCTATAACATCGGAAAATATTCAAGTACAAAATTTGATTTTACATTATATTGAAGTTCTTAAAATAATATTTTTAATAATACTAATGTTTTGACCTATACATTAAATTTCGATTTTTAATGAGTATTTAAAAATATAATTTAATCATTTTTTAACAGTTTATTTGGCACAAAATAAAAATAAAGTTTAATCTGCACGGGCATGACAAAAAATTATATTTTATTAACCTGTTGTCATCATATTTACAGAAGCTCTGATTAAAAAATAAGTTAATTACTTCTGCAAATTAATCTGAATTCTGACATTTTTTAGCAATAATTTCCGAAAATATTACAGCACAAAACTGTTTTTTGAAACGTTCTTAAAGTTCAAAAAGTGATTTTTTTTCATTGATACCAATGTTTTAACCTATAAATTAAGTTTCCATTTTTAATGAATTATTTTTTAAAAAATAAACTAATCATATGTTCCAACAAATTATTTCGCACAAAATGAAAGTAAAATTTAACCTGCAAGTCATGTCAGTATCAGTGCTTTACCGTCAACTTCACAAAAGCTCAAACTGAATGATTAAATTTACTCTTACTGTTTACTAAACCGAGGAAAGTGTTCTGTTCAGCACGTATTTCAATTGTAGCGCAATGTTATGAAATAAATATAAAATATGATATTTTCCACATAAATCCACGGTACCTGATAAAAAATTATATATATATCACAAGAAATAAGTTTAAATAAATTTTGCTGAAGAAGTTGTTAAGAATCAAGGTATACAAGTATTGTTACGAATCTGTGATGCGACTTTCCAGCATAGTTGGTTCCAGAGCTTGGCGACAAACTTGGCCACCATTTGACGATTTGGAGACGAATTTGGCGACTTTGGTGCCAAAATAGATTATACCCGAAACATCGAGAATTTTCCCGATCCGTCCAATAGGAATGGAGATACGCCTCGAACGTTCCTGATTGGTTGAGAGGCTTCTAGCCCCGCCTCCTGAGACATATAAAACGAAGCACCCGCAGCTGCCAGGGAGTCGTGAATTGGAGTCGTGGACCAGTGCAGTCGAAGAGTAGTCGGGATCGACGGGAAAGAACTGGCCTTCCAGAGCTAAGCGGAGCAGCGACGAAGTGAAGCTAATGCTGAACTAAGCTGTGTTCTACTGTCTGCAGTAGAGTCTGTTGCTGTTTATGCCGTTTTGTATGCTGAACGTCTCGGCTGAAGATAATCGTCTTCTGTGCTGTATATAGTTGTCGTCTTTGTTCTGTCCTGTGTGTCTTCGTGTAAATAAACGCCGTTGTTTTATTTTCTACTGCCGCCTGGTGATTGAGCGTTCTTCACACCATATAACGCCCACTATCCAAACGAACCCCGGAAATTTCGTAACAGTATTTAATTAAAAATTTTGGAAAGTATTTCTTCTAACAAACCAGCCGGTAGCCAAAGGTGGATAGTATTTTAATACATATTAGTTTTTTTTCTTTTTCAAAACCAATTTTCTTTCAACACCAATCGATCGATAACACTCTGCAAAAAAGACTACAAATCATAATTTACTACTAACAAACTCTAAAGATTATTTGCAGGAAAGTAGAACTAGAAGTCCTGAAGGGTAAGATATCATTAATAACCCTTTAACGTTAGTAGTAAATGTACTGTGCTACACTTTTTCTCTCTTTAAAGGTAAGGTTAATTTAGTAACCTTAGCCAAAAATGTGTTTCAGCTTTCTGTATTATAACATTTATATTTCATCTTAAATGTAAATATAATTTCACAAGTGAAATCGCTAAGATTAATTCATTATAATGAGTAGTTTAGAAGGCATTACTTGCATAAATATATCATAAAAACAAGCGGAAGTATTCAAATGAACAGATCTCAGGAAAACGATGATACAATCATGCAGCATGTTGGTACTTTTAATGTTTATTAAGACATTATTTACCATATTACAGAGGGTATTTACACATTTATAAAACGATTACGCTTAAAAATTTAAAATGAGTAAATGTCTGAGAATAAAAAAACAATCCCCTACAGCTTCTTATATGAAACGGGAAATATCAATTGATAATTTTAATATTCGTCTTCTTTCAAAATGACTCATTTAAACAAGATATAGATTGAAGGATAAGTTTTTGCACTTTCAAAAGCGATATTCATATTCTACAATTCAAAAACTTTGTAAAATGCATGAGTTTGAAATTTTTAAGCATATAATATGCAATGTTATTAATCGCGAAGTGAAAAATCATCAATCAATACTTTTACATGAAAAGTAGTGTTCAAATATATATGCAGTGTTTTAATTATTTATAAAGTGAAAGTGCTGGTAAGATAAGAAAATTTGAAGCCACAAAGTCTTTAAATATATATCTCGTAACAAATGAAATAATAAATTCACTCATAAATGAAATAATAAAGCAAGATTTACCATTTAAAAGAGCTAAAAATAATATAATGCCATCCAGCTTTTCCTGGAGCAGCGTGTAGAACCCTGTGCGAAAACTATTTAAAAGATGATAAATGGAAATGTAAAACTTTAAAAAGCATAGGTTTATCTAAATGGTTGCAACAAAAAGGTATATCTTCTACCAGAAACGAAGAAAAATAAGGGGCAAAACTTGTTCTGATCATATGCAAAGAAATTTCCAGTATGAAGTTTATGATTGTTGCAGTGATCTCCGATGGGGGAAATTAAAAACAAAAAGATTGAGAAAAAATGTTAAAACAAAATCACCTTACTATCAAATTAAAATTTTACGTCCGATAATTAGGGAGGAAATTTAATTTCGTTAGCTCGGTAATTTTTGTAGAGTAAAAAAGGCAAAGCTAAAAATAATACTTCGAAAAATATAACTGTATTCATTAAACAAAATGAAGAACTGGCACAAAAATTGTATCTACGCTTTTTTTCAACATATTCCTGCAAATTACATCCCTGACGTTTCACCTATGAAACATTATGTCTTTGGTCTCTTGAAAAGAGCTTCTTCCGAGTGGAAGTCCCATAAGATTGATGAACTCGAGAAAGAAGCAGATGAGTAATGGAAGTCACTTACCTTGAAATTTTTACGAAAAGCACTTTTATCATGTAAATAGCGATGCAGAATTATAGTCCAAAATAAAGTCTATCAGACAGAATATCTTAAAAAATAATTCTTACAATTTAAGCATTAGTTAAATGGCCCCGAAATCATTCTAAAAATGTGAAAACACCCTCTGTAATCCAGTCATGCTCAGGGTAGCGGAAAACATTTATTTAAAACTAGAACCATATTAAACAATAATAAATGAGAAATAATTTTTAAAAATTAATTTTTTTATATTATTATCTGATTATCTATTACCATTGACAATAAAACTTTGGAATTCTATAAAATATTAAATCACAATTATATGTAAATTAAAATGCTTCTATTATATATAAAAGGCTTATATTATAAATATTGCTTATGAGATAATTTTAAATCGTAAAAAATAAGAGGCAAGATGTTTTCTGACAAAACAAAACAAAAGAAAATTCAAAATATTCTAACTACACCAAAATGGTTCTTGATTTCTAACAATACAAATTAAAAATATATTATTTATTTCATAGTACTTGCAGTAGGTGATACAAATTTCAAGAGTATTTTAAGTGTAAATATTAATTAGATCAACTCATTATAAACGAAAGGATTGATTGAATTTTTCTTTTCTTATTGTATGCCTTTTAAGAGCCTTATAAGTTTTCTTTACTTGATATTTTATTACTTTGCAAAACATTTATAAAATTGAAATAAATTTCACAGAGGTTGAAAGGAAACTGTGCCTTTCTCGGAAACAGATAAAAGCTTTTATTCTCTACGAGATTTGAATGTTGGAATTTTATTGTTTTTTTCCCCAACATAAAATGGAAATATAAGAAATACAAAAATTTGATTGCATTTGATCTCAGTTTGCCTTAAGTTTAGTCTAATTAGCATTAATTTTAGTTTTTACAAAACTTTGTGCAATGTTTGCATGATAGCATAGTTTTCCATTTAAACTTCCTCAGTTGCAATTAATATGATCTAATTATTCCCTGTAATCAAGCACTTAAAATAAAAAAAAAACCTTCGATGAAAGAAAAGGAACACTGTGCATTTAGAAAGAAAAAAAAATCCTACAGCTTTACATTCAGAACTGGCAGACCGGTAAATTAGGTCGTGAAACTATAAACATAACAATTACGATGCTTATGAAAGCCAACTAAAATCAAACCAAACTAATCCAAAAGTTAAAGAAAAGTCAATTTCCTTGAAAATAAAATGCTATGAAAATATTTGAACCAAAAGTCAATAATATTCTTTAAATAGATGTTTTGAAAAGTCATTTAAATTAATGATCATTTTCATACTGATTTCCTTGTTATTTATTACGTTATCAGTACTGATTGATGTTTGCTTCTTGATGATAGAAAATTTTAATGGTTTGAGTATAGATCTTCAATATCTCTTTTCTCTTTCGTCAAAGATGCATCAATGTCCTCAGATATTTGTTTTGATAGAAAGTGAAATTTGGAACCTCTTTTTCGGGGATATTGCTGTTTGATTGATTATATCTTGAATGATGGTATCTTTAAGAATGGAATTTTTTTCTAGAAACACAAAGGTTATTACCCTCAATAATTTATGTCGAAGAGATATTTGAATCGAACATTAAATCATACGATGAATAGCTATTTACTAAAAAAAATAGACAATTATTCAATTTTTGAAAATTTCCGAGGAATTATAGAAAGTATATATCGAAATGCTAATTCAACAGAAGAAAAATTTGTACATAATCTAATGCTTCGTGCAAGAAAATTATAATTTTTTTTTTAATTAAAAATCATTTAAATTAGCTGAAAAAATAAATAAAAAACCTAGGAAAAATAATATTTTTCTTAAATGGCCTTAATTTGAAAGTGACATATGATGCATATATCCACTTAAATCCAAAGTTATCTTTAACAATTTCTGCACGCTTTTATATAGATATTATGCACGCTTTATTTATAGATATTATTTCTTTTTTTTTGTGCATTTATTTTACAATACTTTCAAATAAGTAAATTTTTCCGCATCTAATCTTCCAAACAAATTCTAAAGGATATTAAATGATTAGGAAATACCCTTCTTACAGTAAAATGGCAAAATGACTCACTATGGAAAATATATGTGTATTCTAAATACAAGGTGGTTAAAACGAATTCTCTGATTTGATGTAAAAGTTTTGGATTTTATTTTGTTTCAAAAATGCATTTAATATGAATTTGATGCACCTGAAATTGTTGCCTTTGGCCAAAAGCTATTAAATTTGTTTCGCCATTATATTTATTTTATGCTTGTGGGGCATGGAAAGTGCAAATATACAAATTTATATTTTTTCATTAAAAAGAAAGAAGAAAAAGTGAACTGTGTTTAACCTTTGTGCCATCTTAAAAGTAAAAATTGTATTAGAAATTTTTACAAAATTTTAATCTCCAGAATTTAAGTTTTTCTTTATTGTAGCTATTATGTGCAATATTAAATTATTTTCTGATAATAAAAATATATTTATATTTAAAATTTAGCTGCAGAAAAGTTTATTTTTGCTCCTTTTATTTAAAAATACATTTTGCAACAATTACTAATAAACTGTTTACTAGAAATTTTGCTTAGAATTTAATCCCAAAAGAAAAAGTAGTTTTTATTTTCCGTAACCATAAATACTTAAAAAAATAGTATTGAGTATTTATTATTTAATACGGAGGATGCTACAGTTAGAAAAATTAATTTTTTCACGCATTTGTTCCAGTATCTGATAAAAGTGTTTTCGTTTTCTTATATAAATTATTCCCTCACTTTCTCAGACTTTGTTTATAGTTTTACTGTTTTCTAATCCCGTGGGTTACTGCATTTTTTATTATTTATTTATTTCATTGGAAGTGTTTTTCGTAAGAAAATTCCAGTATCAAATAAAAAAAAAAGAATCTCTTGAAAATCATTTTTAAACATTTACTGAACCAAATCGTAAAACAATTGAAAAATATATACTCAAGGGCTTTACGAATAAATTCCTTAGAAAATTGAAATTCGAGTCCTAAATCCAACGGCACCATTTGTTTCATAAAAATGCATTTTCTTTTCAAAAAAGTTACTGGGATAATTATTTTTAAATAAGAAAATCTTCTTTTGTTTCGCAACAAGTTTATCCTTTGGGAATGGAGGATCTAAATTATAATTGACTTAACAGCTAAAACTTGCATCTAAAAATTAGAACAAGGAATTAGTTTCTATATGTGAAGGACTGCATGTGGGAACGAAGTGAACAAAAGAATAATTATTTATTTGTTTATTTTTTATTTCAATAGTATTTTTGTTTTATTCTGTGAAAATTATATATTTTCCCATAAAAGTACTTCGTTGTATAATCATTATAATATTGCATACTAAATGGATTTTTCACTTCTAAATGCTATTTGTTTATTGTAATTTTTCCTTTCCCTGAAAATTCCTTTTTTATAGAATAGTACTTGTTCTTATTCTCTGGTACTTTCTCTTCTCCAAAAATCGGAATATATTAAAATCTAAAAGAATTGAACTGAATGATAAATTAAAAATCCACAAATCATTATTATTTCATTATATTTATTGAATATATATATTTATCAGTTCAGGACACATAAGCGAACATTAGTATTAAAGCATTTTATTAATCCAGTAACTAATAAAGACGTGATGATATTAACAGGTGTAGTTTAGCACGTAATTAGAGAATATGCTCTTAAACGTTTAATGGCATTTATCCATTAAGAATTGAGATAAAAAAAATAGAATAATCTATCATTTATGTTTTTTTGGCATTTCCATTTTTCATATATATATATATATATATATATTGCTAAAAATTATCATTCCAAAAAGAAATACTGATAGCAACTTAAACCAAACTATGAACAATATCTGGTAATACACTGCACAGTGTAAATGAGTGAGTTATATCGATAATATTCCCCAAATATTTTTAGAAACGTTGGGAACTTTGATTAAAATTATTCCAAAGTTGCCTCTGACAATCTAATTTATCTTCCTGTACTCTCTCACACAGTAAATCGAATCTTTATTGGTGAAGTGCCAGTTGAGGTCATGAAGCCTTTTGTGTAGCATACATATCATCTTCTCTATCATTCTACTGCAGTTGGTATTCTCACAATCATGTATCAAATTTCCTGAAAACGTATACCAGAATCCATTTATTACATAAACTCTTACAAAAAGCCAAATGAATGTATTTATTACATAACTTATCATTTTTAAAGACTTCATCGATTTTTTTTATTTAATTACGAGATTTCTACAGCATTTGAGAAAATAAATTTTTGTAGCATAGAACAATTAATAGCTAAAAAATTTAAAGTATTATATGTGATCACAAATATTTATTAAAAGAAATCAAATTTGTTAATTTATAAAATTAATTAAAAGCTGTGTGAGGGAAATTGAAAATGAACTCAGACGTTAAATATATCTTACGATTAAATTTTCAAAATTTAATTAGATAATTTTGAGTATAAAAATTACATTTTGAGTCAATTTGAAAAGGTTTAGAAATAATTTTGCCTTCTATATTATCTTGAATAATATTTAAAAAGTTTTTTTTTTCAAAAAATGAATCATGTAAGAGAGTTTACATTGTTTCTAAATTAATATAGATTTCAGTGATATCGAAAGTGAGCATTAAGTATAACTTTAACAAAATATAATAATGTTCAATTCGCAGTTAATTCGATTTTTTAACCACAAAGGAACTGTTAAGCAGATGCAATAATATATATTTTTTTATCCTTAGATTGCAGCTTTATTTTGTAAATATATCTAATGTTTGCAGATTGCTTGGAAAAAAACAACAATTTTAAATAAAAAGAAAATAAATATTAATTTCATAAACTATGAATGCTCTTATTAACTTACAAATTATATAATAAAAAGTGAATAAATTTATTAGCTATATCGACTGCATATGAAATACTAATGAACTATATTATTTTCAGCATTATATAAATGGTAATCATTTTTGTTTTTTGTTGTTAATTACTTGGACTTGTTTCCTGTTTGTAAAAATGAAATTTTGGGAAAAAATTAAAATAGATTTTACATTGATATCTTTACGTGTAGAATTTTGAAATCTGTGCATTTATGTATTTCAGATGATTATTCACTAGTAATATATTTTGATCAAGATTATGATGATTAATTAAAAGAATTAAATTTTGATTTCTTATGTTTGTCAACAATTGTTGAAGAATTGGAGAAAAATTGTTATCGAGACTTCATAATAATTGGATATATGAATTTAAATTCAAGAATATAAAGCAACAAGTAATTACAGTTTCTAGTGTTGTGACTTTTGGCACTTTACAAGCCCCCTGACAATTATCTTGCAGCGACTTAAGCCGAGTGAACGTCTCTTGGTGTTTTCAGTAGCGCAACTAGGACCAAGAGTACGACTTAGCTACTTCATGCGTCCCATTCGCTTACACAACTCCTTTTTACAGGGGGGAGGGGGGGCACATACACACACCTCAGAGATATAACACAGAAGAACAATCATGCCCGAACCGGGACGCCCAGATCACATGGACGACGCGCTATCCCTATGCCAGGACGCTGGCAGTTTCTAGTATTTGAATATTTACAAAAATGAATTATTACAAGAATTTTCTAAATGTATTCATTTTAAAACGATGGAAGCGTGTTTTCTCTTTTATCTATACGTACAAGAATAAATCAGAAAAAGAAAATAAGTTAAAAAATGCAATCATTGATGCTTCTCTGGGTTTAAAGGAAAAATAATTTGAATAGTAAGAAAGTGCATCCAAAAAGTACCTTCAACCTAGGAATTTGAACGATAAAAAAGTAGCTTTTATTTTAAATCTTTTTTTTATTATTATTATTTCTGAAGATGCGGTGGCTTTTTGGACAGTAATTAATTGTTGGCTAATGGGAAGGAGAGGAGGTGTTCAACGCAGTGACAAATTAAGGAGAGAATTTCCGGAAGCATTCTTTAAATTCCCAAGAAAACAATGGAGCTTTTCGGTCTGTAGATTAAATAGTGTCTTAATTGAAGTACTTTAAAATTTTCTTCCTACAAGATAAATGGACGACCAGGAGAAACATTAATAAGCAAATCTACTTACTCAAGAACGTACCTGACAATATATTTTATGTGACAAAAGTTTTTTTTTTTTTTTCTTTTTTACTTTGTGATTAAATGCAGACTTTCTTTAAGCTAGATAAAAATTACTACAACGTATTCCGCCGGCACTTTGACAGT
This sequence comes from Argiope bruennichi, assembly GCF_947563725.1. Lineage (NCBI taxonomy): Eukaryota > Metazoa > Arthropoda > Arachnida > Araneae > Araneidae > Argiope > Argiope bruennichi. The sequence continues at coordinate 121,935,830 of NC_079154.1, read as the reverse complement.
CTGGTGTTATATGGAGTGGAGAAGATATATTAGTTATGGTTGAAGTGACTCCAACAGACAATATTTTTTAGCTCTTAATTTATGGGGAAAAGTAAGAGTTAGCTAGAGTTGTAATCTGTTATCTTAATTGTTTTATGTATATTTCTTAAACCCCAAGGGAACGAATTTAAACATTTTCTTTTAATTCGCAATCAGAATATGAACTCACTTTAAAATTTAAGAACTAGAAAATAACTTATTTTTAAAAAGAAAACTATTGATAGCCAACTGATAAAAAAGAATAATTTAATGAGACAGATAACGATTCCTCTATTTTGATATCATGTTTTGCTTTGTTATAGTAATTATAAAACATCATTAATATAACGCAAAACAATTATCCGGAAGAATAAAATGTTAGTAAATATTAGCAAGCTTTATAGTGTGGTAACAAAATGATAATAATTCATTAGGTTTTGCAGTCGTCAGCATATATTTAATTCTATATGCCTTACATAGTTTTATGAATTATAAAATAGCTGAATTTATGTTATACTTCTCTCTCTCTCTCTCTCTCTCTCTCTCTCATAAAAAAAATATGCCCTAGAATCTTAAATATCTGTTTCACATATCCTTTGCAAACTGTCGTATTTGTAATTGTTGTTTCTTATGGCACTTGCCATGGACAAGCCCGCTGTTCGAAGACAACCGATTTAAGCCTGAGGGTGAGCGCCTCTTGTTTCTATAGTAGCGCCATCTAAGGCCAAGAGAACGACTTAGCTACTCCCACGTCACAACCCTTTTTACGGGGCGGACTTCATTCACGCATTTCATTCACTCAACCACAGATCGTAATTTAGACCTGAATCAGAGAAAGATCACCCCTGATCCAGTACCCCCAGTGGTATTACTCTCGACATGGAGGACTTTGGGACCACGACAGATTTAACGCGCGTTAGCCACCAAGCACGCGGGGAATCTTCGGTCGGCGGGGTTCAAACTCGCAATCTAAGGGACGGGAATCCGACACTCTACCAACCAGGCTATCCCGACCTCTAATTTGCAATAAAATATTTGAACATGTAATTTAGAAATTTCATGAAAGGACTTTTTTTATTATTTTTATTGAATTAATAAAATTTATTTATCTATAAAGTTTCTCACTTACACATATTAATTTACCTATATATTTTATTATAAGTAATCTGTAGCATTATATCCTTAATCCTCCCTCCCAATTAATTTCAAAATTAAGTAGCCCTTATTTATTGATATTGTAGGCAACATGAACTGTATTCCTTATGTACGCTTTTTATATTATTTATTATAATATTATATATGGATAAAAAAAGAAAGCAATTGTATATAAATTTATTTTTCTTATTATGTAAATAAATGAGGAGATTTTTAAAGGATTTACTCTTTCTGATTAAAATTGAAAAATTTGGTAATTAAGGAATGCAAATTTTGTGAAAAATATAGAATTATTTGTTACTAGTCAAATAGTTCAGAAGATGGAATTTAGCTTCTAATAATGTCAAAAAATATTATCTGCATAGGAATTATTTCGTAATAGCGGTTGTCATTAAAACAACATAACTTTTTTCATTCAAATCTAATTATTAGAAGCATTCAAAGATATTTCAGTTTTTTATAGATAATAATAATAATAATAACAATAACAATAACAAGCATTTTCCAACTTCATAGCAATAATAAAAAGTATCGAATATTCAACTTGTCTTGTTATTTCTTTAAGGATCGCTTTTCATCAGTATTATTACATTTAAGAAAACTCCAACATTTGCCTTACCTTAACCATGGAAGGTATAATTTCCTGTTATTATATCGAAATTTTAAGGGACTTGGAAATGTAAAATTTCCATTAATTTAAAGAATTATTTTAACAGCGGTGACTTATATCAAATAATCCTGGATGTTCTGTAACTTAAGCATCATCAAATTAGTGTTAATTCTGCATAACTTAATTTTTGAATCTTTTTTAATTCTTTTGAATATTTAAATAATAATTAATGAACAATTAATACTTGATTTTTTTATTTAATATTAATTTTATTATTATTTTCTTTTAACATTGCTATTATTATTTAATAATACCCAACGAATTTAATATAACATCTTAATAACATTATTAGGAATACATAAAATAATGTTGTTACATTAAAAGCCTATTCACAATCATAATGCAATGGAAATTCTTAAGTGCAATTTAGAACACTCCCATGTTTTTCCGGAGAATACTTGATATAAAACTTCCACATAACTATTATTACATTAGAATTTACTGTAGATATCCTATGAGTAGAGAAAGAATAATGATTCTCATAAAAAGATAGATCTCCTTCTTTTCTGAACACAATTATACTGAATTGCTTAGACATCGAAAAACAAAAATTGCAAATAGAGGATTCCCCCCCCTTCTTATACTAATCTGTATGGAAAAGATGTATGAACCAAATACATATTTTGCATTTTACTAAGTCATCACTAGTGAAAGCCTGTAGTCGTTCTTCCCAATTACTTTTCGTTCCCAAATATTCCACTAGTCCTACTGATTTTGTTCCAAAATATCCTACAAGAGATATACTGACTTAGTCATTCTCATATATCATAAATTCCTAGTAATCAAAAATTCTATAAATTAATGAATTACAATTTATAAAACATTAATTGTTTTTAGCTAATTAAGGCACATGTTGGTTATATATAGTGTTCATTTTGTTGATCAATAACAAATGTTAATATATTAATTGTTTTGATTATTTAAAGTAAATTTTTACTCATGTGATTATATCTCTAGACCTCATTTTGTTTCCTTACTTAACAATATAACCATCCACTTGTCATTTCTTATTTTGAAAGGTAAAACAAGAAAGGTTCTTTGTGCAAATTACAAAAGAATCTCTTCTTCAAATGTATCTCACAGCAACCAGCTAGATTAAAGCCTTAACCGAGTAGTTAATACATTCTGCCATTAGCATCAAATATATTCAAAAAAGATGCCTGATATAGAGAGATAAAATCTCTTTACTACTAAGAATGTATTTCCTTCTTACATAATGAGAGAATGTTCGACCGACGGAACTGGAGGGATGGATCGGGAGGATTAGGAGCAGAAGAAAGGAAAGATTATGTTGGTTGATAAGAAGATTTCTCTTAATAATGTAGAAAGCTGCAGAATTTTTCCCGAAAAGAAAACCCCAATGCCATTCGGTAATTCTGTTAAAACTCTTAGGGATGGAAAAGCAAATGCTAATTCTCTGGATTAAAATTGATTTTGTGTCTTCCCAAATGAATTTCTTTGAAATTAATAATCTTTGAATGTATTTTCTGTCTAAATACTATTTCTTCACAACATTTTTGTTCAATGTAATTGATAATACTTAATTAGTTCAAAAAAATTATAAAAGGAAGAATTTTTCATGGTATTATAAAATTTCATTATTTTGTCTGAGACAAATATTATTTAAATATGGACATAAAAATTAAATTGAAATTACGAGTATATAAACTTTAAAAGGGGTTCTCTTCTTTTTATATATAGAGCTTACATGTTAGATTGAATTCAAAATATATATTAAGATTCTTTGAAAGGAAGTGAATAAAAACTAATTTGATTACCTCTGCAACAGATTATTGAAATATCCAAAAATAATTTTAAATTTTTAAAAATTAAAAAACCAAATCTTCAATTTGATATTAGATAAATAATGACTGAAGAAAGCAACATAAAATAAAGTTTCAAGTAAATATTCTGAGAATATTTTACTTGGTTTGCTTTTGCATATAATAAAAAAAATCATAGTTAAAATCTGACATCAATTCTAATAATTAATATATAAATTTCTAAGTCTTTTTATCAAACAGTTTTAGAATTATAACCATATTGTGAGTTCAACAAATAAATTAGATTCTTCAGATGATTTTAAATTAAATTTGCAAAAAAAATATAATAAGACATTTTTACAAACTGTTGGAATTGTACCATTATTACAATTCTTATTTACAATAATTAAAAATAAGAAGCTTATTTCGCAATTTATTTAAAGAATAGAATTATTCCTATCATTAATAAATTATAATTATTCAATAGTCTTACGGGATGGATTGTTAAATTTTCCAATGTCTAAAGGGATTCCAACTCCTTTGTGAAAAAAACTCCCAGACAGGAATTAATTAAAAATTATTTTTACTGTATTTTACTCGGTTTCAAAATGTATAGAATGTTGTAATTTATTCATTTCTGGAAAAACGAATAAATTTCGAAAACCTTGAAATATATGCTAAATAATTGAATCCAGATTAATTTTTGTGTGTTTTTGAAAATAAATTAATGCTAAATTTTAATAATTATTAGTATTTGTATAAGGTTGGAGCTTTATATTAAGTATTCTTTAAATTTTTGAAATTCATACTGAATAATATTATGAATTATTATGGTTATTTTCCATAAAAAATTATGATAAGTATTACGGATTAGAATATTATATCCTGGTGTGTGTGTATATATATATAAACTGAAAACTAATCTTTAAGAGAAGTAGGAAGAAATAAGTATTCAATGTTTCTTATCATTTTAAATGAATACTGAAAAAATCAAACCAAAATATTGTTTGATTATCTATATATTTTTCTTCCACTTATTATGTTTTCTGTACAACAACAAAAATTGACAATACATTAACAAATAATAAGACTGTCACATTAGATATACTTAATAATAAAAATACTTAAAATAACTTTACCATAATTAGACAATAATCCGTTAAACGAACTGACTAATGTGTGCACTTGTGCGATGTCTACTCTATAGATTTAACATTACTGTACTCTATAGATTAATATTAATGACTTTCTATACGTCTTTAAAAGCATAAAATGCGATAAATCAAAAATATATAACATAAATAAATATATGAAATTCAATATGTGATTTTGCGACTACAGTTGTACTTCTTAGTACAATTTTGCATTCAATCGGTTAGAAGCATGGTGTCTAAAAGACAAATTCGATTTTAAAGTATCCATTTCTCTCCATATGAATGAATATCCTTTAATTAACCTTTCCTTTACTTTTAACCGTTGCTTTTAATCTTTTCATTCCAGGTATTAATTGGCAAAACAACTCGCAAAGAATCACACGATAGATTCAGTAATAATGTTGAATTCTGCTTAATATCAAATAATTTAATTATTTTTGTTACTATTTTAACACAATTTATATGATAATAGATCAATGTTGTAGCAAATAATTTTCTAAAACTTTTGGACAGTAGGAAATGAAGGAAAATTTCGTTGTTTAAAGGATTTGAGAATTTAATAGTCACATCAATCAATCCTGGAAAATAATATATTTTTTTTCTGATTTCTGTTTGCAAAAAAACTTTACCTTTTTTTTTCGATCTATTTTTAGAACAAAAAAATCATGATCAATATAATTTCAACCCCAGCTAGCATTTATCCGACGAATTTCTTTCACAACTAAAAGATGCTCTGATAACAAGAGATAATTCCTCACCTTGGCTATAGCTCCGAGGCTTAAAACATTTATCTGAACGTATATCTGGGAGAAAGTATTGCTCCCATTTTTCAGTTTCTGCCGTGAAGAATTATTGAATTCCAATAGCAAAACTTTGAAAAGTCCTCCTTTTCATATCAAAAGATTAAATACAAATGATTGAAGTTCTGGCATAGAATACCTATATAAGCATAATCAAGATAAAAAAAAACAAGTTTTATGAAATCTATGTTCTTAATACCTCTCGATACACTTGACGCACGGATATTAAAATAAATGGATGAAGCGTCGAGATTATATTCGAAAATTTAACGATTCTTTAATGGGAAAGTGAGTCCTTGAAGGAGAAGTTGTCGATAAAATAAATTCTTTAACTTTTTTTTGTCTTAAATAGTTTCATCAAGCAAATTAAATGAATAATATTTTAAGAAGTGATTTTGAAATATCTTTAGCCTTTCAATTAAAAACTTGTCCATTAACTGTCAACTAAATTCATCTCAAAATTATTTATGTGCTTATTATAAGAAAACATTTGCTTTCCTCCTGATGTTATATTATAATAAAAATATCATAAGAATTTAATATTGAAAAATTATATGAATTATAACTGTATGTATTCATTAGATAGATGCTATTTCAATTTTTATTTTCACGTGAGCGAAATATCAAAAAACTATTGTAACCGTGAAAAAATTCGAATTCGAAATTTTGATGAATCTCCACTATTTTTGACCTCTTTGAGATCGAAAAACACTTTTTGCCATTATGTCTGCCTGTGACAAAAATAACTCAAAAACGTATAACATAATGCCATTCTGTGCCCCCGATGCCTATAATAATGAGTTATCTAATCATTTGATTGAACAAAAGAGTACAAAAGAAATAAATAAATGGCAAACCATCCAGGAATCTCCAGAGCAAATTTCATTGGTGTCAAACCCTACACGACTGTATTTAATGTTTTAGGGAAGTAATAACTAAATGGAGGGAACAAGAATATCTAAAACAAATGGTGATAATGGATTGAACTTACAGAGAAATGAGATTACTAAATAAAAGTGAAAAAAAAAAGGAAAAAAATTGATAAATGACATTGTACCTAGTATATGATATATATAAATATATAACAAACATTATAGAATCAGAAGACTGTAGCATTCGTCTGGGTCATGTGGCTTTGATTTCTTTCGTGAGAACGTGGTTCGTTGGTTCTGTAAAGTATTGCACTTATGAAGGAATAATTTCGGCTGTCTTTGACGAGTGACATTTTGGTCTTAGCAATTGTGTGATGTTGAAGAGATCTTGGCATTTATGAATATGTTTTACTATAAAGTTAATCTTCCGCTTGAAAGAGTATTAGATGCAACTCTTCTGTACCATGCACCTTGATTTACACAAAGGAATTTTATAATATGATCTTTACACGAAATTAGTAAATTCCCTTCGAATGTTGAGCGAAATTTATTCAGAGGAAATTTACCTATCCATTTTTCTGAATACGAGATAACACGATAAATACAAACCGTGGAGAGTAAGATGTATAAAATTTGGTTCATAGATGTAACATCCCAAGTATGAACTTTGGAAATTCCCCAAATTCGCCAAGGGATGACAACAGAAGCGTGTAAGCTCAATAACTCAAAAAACAGCAGCTTAACTAAATATATGAAATTTAATATTTGAGTTTGTGACTTGTGGTCCTGTGTAAAATTTTGTTTAAATCGTTTAGAAACATAGTGTTTGAAAGACAAATTCCATTTGCGAGTTTCTATTGCAAAATACCAGCGATTGATCTCCAAAAAATCACCAAGAATCACACGAGAGATTCAGTAATTAGGCTGAATCCCTGCCAAATCACAATTTTTCTTAACTATTGTTCGCCAATGGCATGCAAGACATCCGTGGCATTACCCCCCCCCCCAATCCAGAATTTAATGCGGGGAAAGAGGAATATAACACTTTTATTAAAAAGTATTCTTGAAAGATTTGAGGATGTCATATCTTCTGATTTCCATCGAGTTCGAAGAAAATTTCTTAGCATTATGTGTGTCTTTTTATGAGCACTATAATCAAAAACGCTTTGAGCTAGACGGATGGAATTCGGTAAAAGCTCTTTAGATCAAATTTTAAACAAAATCCATTCAAAGGAATTCTGTTTATCGGTCCTTTCAAACAATACAGAACTTGATAACTTCAACTAAATAAATGATACTTGGTGCTCGCATTTATTATCTTAAATTTCAGATTCTTTTCTAATTCTGAGTACAATCGGTCAAAGGATTGATTGACTATCGATCTGTATTTTAGCATACATGTGTATGCAATAATTCAAAATTACAATGATATAAATCACTCAAATTCGATATGCCATCTTGTGAATATAACTGCAAATTTTGTTGCAATCTGTATGAAAAAGGACTCTAAAATGCCTATTTTCTCAATAGATTCCATAAAGAGCTCTAATTTGAGACAAAAATCTGTATTTTTGAAGCTAATGTTCGCCAATACAGTACAATACAATGCAAGATATATGAGAGCTCTTTATGGAATCTATTGAGAAAATAGGCATTTTAGAGTCCTTTTTCATACAGATTGCAACAAAATTTGCAGTTATATTCACAAGATGGTATATCGAATTTGAGTGATTTATATCATTGTAATTTTGAATTATTGCATACACATGTATGCTAAAATACAGATCGATAGTCTATATCGATGCATACAATGCAATGCAAGATATATGAGGCCCTAAACAAGGTCCACAATTTTATACAGGGGGAGAAGAATAAAAACTTTATCGGAAAGTATGTCAGAAAAGGTTAGGAAGACACCCCCCTCTACTGGTTTTTAAAGTAAAAATGTAAAACTGATTAAGAGATTGCATTAATGCTTAGCTATTGAAGCATTTCTTGTGAGCATGATTCGACTGTATCGCTTAGATGTGAATTCACCCTATAAATTATTATTTAACTATTGAGCTCAAAACTAAAGTATATTATTTTAAGCCAACGCTTTATTTACGGAAGAAACGAGAGATTTCGTTTTGAATTAAATTATGACGTATTTAAATTATTTTAATATTACAAAATTAATAAGACTTCCTAAAACTTATTAATTTTTGTATATGTTAGATTAGTATTACCGAAGAATAATTATATGAATTAAGTAATCCGAACAAGCATGATGACCCCGGTGGCCTGGCGGTAAGGTTTGGTGGTCGATTCCACCAAAGAATCGTCGTGTAAGAAGGTCCGGTGTTCGTTAAATCCGTCGAGGCAGAACTTCCTCCAGCTGGTGTGGTGTGGAAGTTTGGAGATGGGATGCCAGTTCAGCTGTCGTCCCTGTCATCTGAATGGGGTTCAAAATTGCGAGGTCCCTGCATTAAGGTGTATCTTTATTTTATAAAAGATAAAATAAAGATATATCTTAGTGTGGGGGTGGATGTGAGTGTAGGCGTTCTAAAGATCAGACCTCTTCACCTACAGCTGCCAAATATGGCACATATATATCTTGGAGAATGGCTATGTGCGTTTCGCAGTGATTTAAAAAACAATTAAAACTTCAATTTATAAAAAAATAGGCTGAAATTTTTCCGCGATAACTTTTTCAAAATTTTACTGCAGAAAAATAATTTTACTTTTTTTTTTCCCACAAAAATATCTTTTGAAAGATATCGGTTTAAAAGCCATTAAAATTTGTGTAATTAAAATTTTAGCAATTTATATATATATATATTAATAATTTCAACAATATATTGCATTGTTGTCCTGAGATTAAAAAGCGTTTATCAATCTTTCATCAAATAATTCAATGCTTGAAATTTTCTCTGTTGCTGAAAACTAGAGAATTGGGAATTAGGATTCTTTTTAAAATCTGGGAAGTTTAAAAGATAAATAAATTAGTATAATTACAATAAAATGAAATCTGGAAACCATACGATTTTTATGTTTGTGATAGACCTATCATTTCATAGGATTGGTCTCTTTTAGTAAGGTTCCACTATACGCTCAACATAGTATATGTGGCAATAAAATAATATAACTTTAATATTCGACAATTTGGAATCATGATCACGAATTTTTTTCTAAATGCTTTAACTGAAATTAAATCTATCTAATATCTCTGGCTGACTAGCTGGTCGTCAAAGAAGACTAATTTATATTTATATTGAACAAGCTTTCTCTAATGATTTTCTTAGACTTACCAAAAACGCAGAAAATAATTTCAGATTACTTTGACCTTATTATCTGGAATTCTATTGCAATTTAATATTTCTAGTTGTTTTTTTTTTCAATATTTTTACCTAATAATGTCTTGAAATAAAATTTCTTACAGAAAGATTTTTATTAATTCAAATCACAATATAAATCAGCGATCGAATTTCTTGATAAAAATAGTTATATTAAACTCGGAGCCACGATATAGCTTTCAGAAAATCATTCATATGTAAACATATTTCTCTTCTAAGAAATAAGTATCAAATTTCCTAAAAAGCCCATATGAAAAACAAGGCAAATGTATATGAACTTTAATATTCATATTCAACATTTTTAATTTGCTTTTCTCGATAATGTTGACTTGTTCTGGGGTTTAATGGAAAATTTGAAATAATATCCCTCATATCATAGTTAAATATTCCATTACGGATATGGATAAGAGATTTGAAGAACAACTAAGATGAGAAAATTGGAAATCCTTAACAAAGAAATTTATCCGGGAATTCATATTTCTCTGTTAAAGATTAAAGCTGACAGTTTTAAATAATAAAAATTCAAGGAAAATTTCATTAAAATCGATTCTACATTTCATGCTTTTATAATATCATACTGAATCATTTATTTTTTGCTCTACTTTATATACGAGTTTTTAGATTTTTAGTATATACTCTTTTCTAATGCTGTATTAAATATTTTAATATTAGAATCAAACTATTTAAATGATATTTGACACTTATTAAGATTTCACTTTGGTAATTGCAAATTCAAAAGCATGATTAAAGAATTTTTATCATATTAGAAATATAAAAAACGCTAAAACGTTTTCTGGGATTTAATTACTTTTTTCAAAATTATTCTAAAATCAAGACTATATGAATCGTAATTTATGCATAGATATAACGAATGTGTTAATGTAATTTTCTTGGATTATTTTGATTTAAGTGTAGCTGTTATTCAATAATTAGCATTATGTTTTATGTATTTCCATCAAAAGAAATTCATTGAAATGTAATTTGATGAATACGGGGGAAATTCAATGATACCTCTTCTCCTAAATTGAATGTCTGCAAGATGTCTATCTGGTCAGGATAACAATATGGATGTTCTATATTCTATTGGACAAACTTGCCAGTATAGAATAATGAAGTCAGATGATGTTTATATAAACATTATCTGTTGAAGTATTGTAAAAAAAATATCAATTTATTAAAATACAAAAAAAAAAAAACTTTCTTTCATGTTAAGAATTCATAGCTTCTTATTGCGTTTCATGATATACGAGGGTAACAGCTAAGCCAATATTTATTAATTTAACTTATTTACATTATAAAATAATGAAACTGAAAAATACGATAATTCTGAAGAACAGGAATATATATTTAGTAATTGATATTTAAAAGTTTGATGAATGTTATTAATAGTCTTTGAATAATTTATAAAATTTTCAATACATTTATGCTATACGTTATACAGGGTAGTTATAATTAAACTTCCCCTATCAACAGCATGCTGCAACGCAAACGGTGGCAGCGTTTTTGAATTTCAGCGAAATTTGTTATATAAGCTATACACGAGATGCGCTCACGGAATTTCGAAAAAAAAAAGTTCCAAAATGTCCACCAGAAGGCATCTTTTCCAAAAAAACATTAAATTTAACAGAATAAACACCCAAAAACGGAATACAGAAACATTCTTAACAATCCAGAACAAGAATTATGAGTAATAAAATGTAAAACCGAAAAAAGCTGTCAGTTCTAGGAAAAAAATATCGAGATTTGCATGCTTGCGGAGAAGTTTTTAGTTTAGTTATATTAACGTCCCGTTATAAAGCAACACTAGGGCTATTTCGGGACAGACCTCGTAATTTTGAACCGCGGTCGGATGAATTGGACGGCACCTCAGCTGGCACCCCCCTCTCCACGTCACACCACACCAGTGGGAGGACTTTTGGCCTGACGGATTTAACGTGCAACAGACCCCCTTACACGACGGTTCTTAGGTGGAACCGGGTCTCGAACCTGAAACCCTACGGCTCACAAGCCGAGACCTTACCACCAGGCCATCACAACCCCATTGCTTGCGGAAAAGAGGAAGTTTTGTGAATAACAAGTTAGGGTAAGAAACATTGTGAGTCGTTGTCATGTTTTATGTTGATGTTTCTAGCTGTAATGATGACGGTATCTTGTTATAACGGTGTTGCAACGTTGAAAGGCTTAAAGAACTCCATAAATGCTTCATGTGCGAAGCATCGCAACTGATCAGTTACGATCTGCTGTTAAACCACTGTCCCTCGACTTGAAATTTTGCAAGTGAATGAGGATGGTCATATGGAGCACCTTTCCCTACATCATCCTGGACATGATTAGCAACTGCACCTCTTGAGTGATTTCCTCCTAATCTGTTCTTGTTTCTGTAAACTGAACTGGTTTTCTCAAACAGTGTACTCTTTTTTTTTTCCTTACCTTTACTTAATATGGTTCGATGGCAAAGTGATCAAAAATTAGTCAATAAATGTTTATATTGTTTCTATATTCTGTTTTGGTTGTTAATTGTATTACAATTAATGCTTTTCAAGAAAAGGCTCCCTCTAGTGAACATTTTGTAACTATTTTTTTTTTCAAAATTCCGTGAGCGCATCTCGTGTATATATATACAAAATTTCGCTAAAATCCGTCCATCCATATAGGGGAAGTTTAATTATAACCACCCGATATATTAGTAACTATTAGAAATTAATACGTTTCTGAAAGAAAATTCATTTCAAAAAGCATATATGTTTTAAAAATCATGTTCTAATTCCTTCACTGACTGTATTTTTTTATATATATTTACTTATTTTTTTTTTATTTTTTTTTTGCATAAAATCACTTTACGATTATCATTTGGATAAAACCAGAAATAACTTATAAAAATCAAAATTTTTAAATAATCATAATTATTAGTTATGAAAAATATTTATGCAATGACAAAACAGGTCTCATTACCTGAAACAATTTTAAAAACTGAAATTTATCATTTAAAAGAATGGAGAAGTGCATTCGAATATTCTGAACTAAAAAAACTCAAAATGTCTATCTGCTAACATTTTATTTACGAAAAAGTATTTGTAAAGCAATAAGACAGAAACTGATTGCTGATACAAAATTGAATATCTATAATTATTCAGTAAATTACAGAAAATCTGCTTATCTTGAATGTGAATGAACAATTATGCATTATAGCTTTCTTTCATCAAAAGGAATGTTTAATCATATATCAAATAACGAGGGTCGAAATTTCGAACAATGCAGAATTCAACTAATTAAAGTCTTTTCGTTTCTCTAAGGTACTCAGATTTTCGTATTCTTATGGATTCACTAATTTTTCAATTTGTCTCATTATTAATTTATTCGGATCTTCGAAGAATGAATATGATTCTCCTTAATTAAATTTCGGAAACAATTCTGCATGGTAATTATGCTTAAGCAGTTTTTCACTTCTATTCTCGAAAACTCTATTGGTAATTCAAAATAATTCTTCTGATGAAGGAATTGAATATCACTCTGGAAAAATGAATAATGGAATGTTTCAGGATTTTTCTTAAGAAACAATTTTAAATCTATGATTTTTCATTTATTGTACAGAATGAATTAATTGTTCAGCATAGATATACCAACTTTGCTTTGCAATTCTTTGTTTAAAAAATTGATTATTCATTACTTCAATGTGTGAGTTTGTAAAAATACAAACCTGTTAAAGCAACATTTCTTATATCTCATAAATGGATTTCTTGTAATCACATTATCTATGTTTGTTTGCTTAGAAGAATTGAATCATTTAATATATTAAAATAAAACAATTCTTCAAAATACCAACAAAAAATTATCATAACAACGATAATAATTTGATATTTTGGCAAAAAGATTTTCCAAGATTTTTATTATTATGTTTGTCTTATTAAAAGTTATGTTAACTAAAATTAATGACTTTTACTGATTGTATGTATTTTCAAATCGGTGTTAAAATAAATATAGCAAAAATTTCAGTATTATTTCATTAAACATCAAAAAATAGCAGTCAGGACTTATACTTGCGCTGATAGTGACCTATACTATATATTAAGAAGAGGACAAAGTGGCATCAATGCATTACTTATGGAATTATTCGATTCATCATCATAAGCCCCGAATATATGTGTAATAAAAAATTACCTCGCACATGCTATCGTCAAGTCCTTATAATGAAAATTCCTCTCATTAATAAAGTCATGCCTTTTGATCGCTACTCTATCTAGACTGTTTGTTATTTTCTATGAATGAATTCATTCTACTAAGATTCGGCAATTCTCTATAGAGATAGTTCATTTACAGTATATTTTTGATATATAATATTTGATGAAAATAATTCTTCTCTGGAGGATATATATATATATACTTTTCAGATGCAAGACTTACCAAGACTTTATTTCGATCAAATATCTTTCTGCGTTCCTATTAAGAAGTAATGCAAATTATTATTGTTATGTAAATTCTCTCAAAAACGATGCGAAGAGGCAGATAAAATGCAGACTTTATTGTCTACGAAACGTGTATTAAACACACACAACACAAACTACAAATACAGCACTATTCAATCCACCAATTACGGGTAACAGCAAAGCTCTTCTTAGAACGTACGCCAAAAAGAAAAGACTTTCTTTCAAGCCAACGCAACTATCTCAGCTCTCTCTCTGAAGTCCCCTTCTCGCTCTTCGACTTCGACTTCGATGGAACTCTTGTCGGGGCACCCCCCTTCTCGCTCCTCCCACACCGCGCTTTATATAGCGTCCCTCTAAACTGTATGGGGCAAACGCAGAAACAGCGCGGACGTTCCAGGCAAGTGTGAAAATTTCTCCAACATTGCTTAGGATCAAATCTTTGTTTCTCAGCTTCCCCTGAACATTTTAGCGTGTAGTAAAACCTGTTGGCGAGCTCATTATGTCGCCAACACTCCTACATAGGCAAGTTAATCAAATATGGCGATCTTCTGTTGGAAATATCCTTAGAACAGTCTTTTCTCGCTGGCGCACAATTCCATTACAAATAATTTTTATACAATCAAACCATTTACAAATATTTACAAAATGTACATTTAATTACACAAAATTCATAACAATATGTTAAATAAAATTTCCTTATTTAATGTTTTAAAGAATATGTTGTTATTCTGAATGAAGACAGCTGGCAATTTGAAGACATATCATAATCACATGATTATCACTTGAAGTGTCCACTATCTTCTAGAGATTTTAGATCATACCAAAGTTAGGGTTTTTGACTGATTTAAATAAAATTGGATATTTTAAATCTTTTGGATCCACATATTTATGTGTATCTTATCTCAAATCTTATGTGTAAGATCGGGCTAGCCTGTTTGGTAGAACGTTGGATTCGCGTCCCTTTTGTTTCGAATTCGAAGCCCACCTGACGAAGACTCCTCGTGTGTGTGGTGGCTGGCGCATGCCTAAATCTGCCGTGGTCACAAAGTCTTCCATCTCGAGAGTAATACCACTGGGTGTACTAGATCAGGGGTGATCGTTTTCTGATTCAGTTCTAGATTATGATGTGTGGATGAGTGAATGAAATACATGAATGAAATCCGCCCCGTAAAAAGGGTTGTAACGTGTGTGTAGCTAAGTCTACTCTTGGTCCTAGATGGTGCTACTGCAAAACAAGACACGCACACTTGGCTTGAAATCATACTAATTTCAGTGGGCTTGACAACGACAAGTGCCATTAGAAACAACAAATCCTATGTGTATTTGAATCTCTAGGTCTTTTAACATGGTATTTTCATTTCAAAGTTTGAATTTTTGACTGATGATAAATATATTTGGATATTTTAATTCTTTTGGATTCACACAGTTTTGAAATCTTATGTGTATTTGAATCTCTAAATCTTTTAACATAGTATTTTAGAGCAGATACTTGTACGCAAAAACTCGTTTTTGATTCCTGCACATGATTGGCTGCAAGCGGTAGCTATGATTCGATCTCGATGCTAGAAAGATCTAAAAAAAATTAGAATCTGAATTAGTGTATCTATGGTACCCTTTTTCTTCTGCAACATATAATTGCCTAATAGGGAGGCATGTTGGTGTTGAGTCAGGACGAAATTCCGTGAGAGGTAAGTTTCTCTGTCCGGGAGTGGCAACAGATGAAACAGAGAAAAACTGAAACGTGTTTTTTTTTGTTGTTGTTGTTTGTTTTTGAAAATATGGCGAAAAAAAATGTTTAATGTCTGTGATGTGCTCTTTAGATTTTATATATGTTGTTGGTGTTTCCTTCAGATGTGTCATCTATAAACAAAACTACCTACATTCATTTTCACAGTCAATCGTAATAGGAACTACAGATGAAACAGGCGAAGAGAAACATGAAATTGAAAGGCTCGCTTCGGCGAACTTCCAAAAATGCGTTCGAAGTACACATGAACAAATTCAATTGCAATAATTTTGTAATTTTTGAAAATAAAACTATTTAAACATCTTACTTTTATAAAAAAAAATGGTTTATGATCATGAAATTATTGTAGAAAATGTATATATATCCTTTTCTGTTCAAATGTACCAAAATCCCTCACATCTGTTTATTTGGGGGTAATGCTGCACCTTACAGATTTTCTTATCGAATCTCATTACTTCTGTTGTTGTTTCTTATGACACTTGCCACGGACAAGCCCGCTGTTACAAAGACAGCGATTTTAAGCCGGAGGGGGAGCGTCTCTTGTTTTTATAGTAGCGCCAATTAGGTCCAAGAGTACGACTTTGCTACTCACGCATCCCTCACCCGCTTGCACAACCCCTTTTTACAGGAGGGCACATTCACACTTCTCACAGATATAACAACGGAAGAACAACCATGCCCAAACCGGGACTTGAACCCGGGACGCCCAGATCACGGGAAAGATGCACTACCCCTATGCCAGGCCACCGGCTCATTATTTCTTCATAACACCAAGAATGAACCATACATTTTATATCTTGGAAGTGTTTTTCGCTTTAAATGTACTTACCCGTTTTGTTAATTTTATTACAGATAGAAAAATGAAATTATGTACTTTTATAGATGATTATAAGAAATCCATTTTACTCATTGACCTAATTCAACTAAATATTGAAAAAAAATCAGAAAATTTGTAAAAATTTAATTTGTTGAAATTTTGTATTGTCAACCTCTATAGAAACTAAAATATTTTCAGACATTTAGACATATCATTTTATGAAATTTTCAATTTAATGTATACGCTTAGTTGCATTTATATATACATACATACAGAGTATGGGTGTGTAGTTTTTTATGTGCAGTTTCTACCATGCATTTTTCTTATTTAAATTTTTCTTTATTTCTACGATGCATTTTCTTCATTAATTAGTTTCTGTTTGAAATATTTATCTTGCATTTTTTATGTCTTCACGTCCACAATTTAAACAGACATATCCCTCAGGCTTGGCGTCATCGTCTATTGCAAATAATAAAAACAACGAATGATTTTTTTTGTACTCTGTCTAAGCTTTGTTTTCATTATTTGTTCTTTATCTTTGTCCAATTTATCGTGCCTGTCCAATTCACAACAAAAGACAATGGACGGTATACAAAAAAACGCTATAAAAGTTAAAAACAAAAGCAGTTTTAATTTAATGAATTTCTGTGTTATTCATCTCAGTTTAAAATTCAGAGAGACAACTTACTTTTTCATGACACAAATTATTATCTCACTCTTTTAGTGGGCCTAATTATATTTGTAAAGTCCAAATCTTTATTCCATTCATCAAAGGGGAAAAACGAAAACCTCTACATGTTTATTTTCCACAGATACTCAGTCAAAAATATAGAAATGAATTAATCTGAATTATTTGTTATTATTTTCTGCTTAATGTTGTATTTAACTTCCTTTTTAAGGAAGACAAATTACTTTTTTTATCAGTAAGATACTAATTATTATTATATATGTGTTTCAGAAAGCTCTATTAAAAGTGGAAGAAAATTTCTGTGCTTGTATATGTGAGTGCGAATTCCACTTAATGCGGTTAGGAGTTGGATATAAAACTATCAAATGTGACACAGATATATTTTATAGATTAAAAAATTAAATCTCTAACATTAAGTAGAATAAAAATTATTTTATATCTTTTTTTTTTTTTTTTTTTTTTTTTTACTTCGGAGTTTCTGCCATTAAATTGGGAAAACATTCACACTTAAAATTACTTTTTACTAATAAAAAAAATTAACATATTTCATACCTTATATAGAAATTTTAACTGTGAGATATTTAATTACTAAAATTTTGAAGGTTTCTTTATAGCGTTGAAATAATGATATATTTATTATTTTCGATATATTTAAAGGAAAGTAAAAATTTTAAATTTTTATAATATTTCCACTTTATAGCATTGCGTTTAATTTCTGGATTAACATTTTAAGATATTTAATTTATATTATTTTAGTTTTAAATTAAATACTTTATAACATTTTTTAACAATTTTTTATTTTATTATTTTATAACATTTTAATTTCTGGATTAACATTTATTGTACAAAGACATATCATTCTTTACCTTTAGTTTATTCCTAATAATGACAAAATGCAATTTTATATAAACAGTAAACAAAATTAGTCTAAATTATTCAGAAGAAATTAAGCTGAAATTAAAGAAACACTTTTACAGTAGAGAGCCATTTGTTGCTAGCGTTTAATATAAAAAGGTTTACAAATTTTTATACATTATACACTAACACCTCTGATTCTTATAAAATCCTTTTGCCATAAAAAACGTTTCTTTTAGATTTAAGTGAACTGTTTGACCAGTTTAAACTTTCTGTATTAAGTTCGTATTTTATACAGTTTATTCAGATGCAAGTTCGTAGAAAATAATCGTAGTAATTATTGAAGATATTTTCAGTTTTAATAATTATAATATTTGCTATCAAGTATTCAACAGTTTTATGTTTGGACAGAAAACTAAAAGGCAAATCTAGAAATACAAAACTAAAATCTATTATCAGAGAAATTCATTAGCATTTGATTTTTTAAATGAAAATAAGCTTATAAACTTTTTTTGTGTCATGTAGAATAATTTCATACTTTCTTTGTTATCATACACTATCAAGGCAGAGAAAAAAAATACTTCTGAAAGAATGAATAAGTCACAAATGAAGAAGTATTACTTCTTTAAACTAGTGGTTCATCATAATGGGTGCAAAAAAGAAATTTTAAGAAGAGCTTAGGGACAATTTTTTTAAATATATATATTTGTATTGAAAATAAATGTCCGCCATTTTCATTCGTGATTTTGTTTCAATGTGCGTGACGAGTAAAAATTTATTGAAAACAAAATATGCAAAAGTTTTTTTTTTTTAGGAAGTTTGTTAGTAGCTGCATGACTTGATTAAAAAACTACAATTCCAAGCCTTTCATAACTTTGATTTGATAAAAATTTTGATTTTAAAAAAAATATTTTTAATTTTTTGAATAAAATATGCCTAGCTTATATTTGTAAGCTCTGAGATTCATGCTGAAGCATAATAAATTAATATTTAGAACATTGATTTCTATTTTTATTTATTTATTTTGTAGCGTGGCTTGAGATTTTGTGAAATCTTAAGCATCTCAATAATCTGCTTATGAAATCACATCTGTTTCACTATTGGTATTTGAGTGTCCTTATGATATTAAAGAAAATTACTTATCACATCTAGAAAGATAATCTAAGGTTAAATTAACATTAACATTTTCAGATGGAGCTAAATGCCAAATAAAATGTTGCCGCAGTATAACTATATTGTTTATATAACACTTGTTGTATAACTAACTATAAGTTAGGAGTTATGATGATTTTAAGTAATTGAAACATTTTCTAATTGTTGATAGGATATTCAAAGATATATACAAATATTTCACCACATCATTCAAGTTAGATAGCAATAAAAAAAATAGAAAATCATTTCAAAATAAAAAGAAAATTAAGAAGTGACATTCAGTTTGAAATTCGCAATTTTAATTCTCCTTTTTCATTAAATTCGTGCACAATGGCTCGTATAGAGGAAAATAATGAATTTTCATATTCCTTTCCAAATCGTTTCAAATTATTTCTATAAAAAATGCAACACAAATTCTATGAATGTTTAAAGAATTAGAAAAAACAAAAAATTCAGTGAAAGGGAAAATCGGTCGTTCTATAAATACTCTAACTGCAACCACAATTTATAGAGTTTTTCGTAAAAAGGAAAAAACAAAATATAAGATTTAGAATGATAATTCTTTCGAACATGAAATTATAAACTGATATTCTTAAACTCTGAGTTTTCACAAATTTTATCTTTGATTTTTCCTGTCTCCATAGATTTGCAGCAGAATCTAAGGATCATTGTCGAAATACTAAGTATCAGTTTCTCAGAAAATGTTTTATTTATTTATTTAAATCTGCAGTTTTATGGCAAAAGTTACTCGTCGTTGTAAGAAAAGGAGGCTCTAAGGATCCGGAAATCTTTCTTTTCTTAAATTACCTTCATATTTAAAACCCTAAAATTGTATTAATTATATTATCTAATTGTTTCTATGTTTAGTTATAATAGAAATCTTTTACAGATTTTAATGAATTTTAAGACTAATGCTTGTCTCTATATGTCACAATATTCTAGAAATCTAGATCTCCTGACAACGAAATAGAATCCTGTTATAATAAATAACAATATTTTTCTGAATCTTTAGAATTTCCACAAATTCCCTGTTCCTAAATAACTCGAAAATAAAGCTAAATAAAAAAATGAATATATTTATATTCAGAAGTATAGCACTTTTATCCGTGTATAACGAAATAAATATGGTCTTGGAAATATATCTCATATACATGCTTAAAAGTGGAAAAGTAAGCAATACAAAAATATACTTTAAGGCATGAAATCATTTAAACCGACTCAAAAAATAGTTTGAGAACGATACAAGATATTTAATTTAAAAACCTGAGAAATAAATTGGCCTGTTATCTTTGAATTATATCTCATATACAAATTTAAAAGTGAAGAAATATGTCATATACTTTAAGACACGGAATGATTTCAAACTGACTCAAAAAATAATTTGAAGATGATACAATGCATTGTATTCCAAAATTTGAGGAAAATAATTTGACCTGTTACTTATAAACAAAAAATATTTCAAATAGGTGGGATAGATACTTGCACCAGTGTTTCAAAGTTGAAAACTGCCTGAGGAGTTTGATTTGAAGAAAAGAGGAAATTAAAGTGTACTCCAATCTCCCCCCCCCTCCTCGTTTCACTTCATTCCGAATCTATTCTTTCAATCTTACCCTACAGAAGAAACAAGAGTCGTTAACCCGTCTGCAGTTCCAAGGCTAACTTCAGATTGAGTTTAACTCGAAGGAGTAGACACTATTTGACGAGCACTGTTTTCTGCTTTCGTTCGAGAAAGAGATAAAAAAAGCCGCTCTTTTTTTTTGCCGTGATTTTTTTTATTTCTTTTTATAGCACCTGTTACTTAAGTCACTGAAATTTTATGGTATTTTTAAGCCAAATTTCTGATAATGTAAATTTATAGTTTTAATTTTATCTTTATTTTTTATTTCACTGTTGCAACAAATATTTTATAAGAAAATAGTTTAAAATCTATTTTTAGAAAACGATATGTCCTTATTTGGCTGAAAATTGCAAAATTTCTATGAAAATATATCATTGATATGTATTCTGTGCATACAAATTGAAACTATAAAAATTAGGATGTCAGTGCAAGTCGCATTAAAGGAAACTAAAGATTTATGCAATAGCATCGACTAATAAATCGAAAATATAATGTTAAAACTACTCTAAAATTCTAATGAACTAAAGTTTTCTGCAATAGCACCGACCAATAAATCGAAAATATAATGTTAAAACTACTCTAAAATTCGAATGAACCAGAAAGGATGGAGATTAAAAGATTTAAACTAAAACTATGCATACCTGAAATGAAAGAAAGGAAATAAACCCAATTTAAAGGACGTCCTAAAATATTTGAATTTGCCACCATTTGTGCAGTACAGTGTTGGCTCCCTATTAAAAAAAAAATCTGATAGATATAGTTTATGTTTAGTAAAAGTGGAGCGTTATCTAAAAGAACAATGTGTTTTCAAAGGTGAATAATATATCACAAACACACAGTTCGAATATTTGAGAATTTGTCCCTTTGGAATTGATTTCGAGAAAGGAATGCTAACTCCGTTGTTGGCCGCAAATGTTGTGTTATAATTGATCTCACCTTATTGGATGTCACTACAGCTGGACACCATATTTGTGGCAATAGTTTTCAGCTTTCTAAAGTTAATATAGAGTAGAACTTCAGTGGATATTCTGAATATCTACTGAATGGAATAGCAATGAACATAAGAGAGCTAACCCTCCCTGCTTTAGCATCCAGAATAATTTAAATTAGAGTAACTTAACGAAAATTAAAGCGGAGACTGCATTGAAAGCATTTTAGCTATTATGGAGTTATTCATTCTTCTCGTAACTGAGGTGCCATAGTCGTACCAAAGAACAATAATGAAATCATACATAATATAGACTATTAGAAATTCAATATTATCATTGCACATTATTGGTATTGAAGTATACACCCAGTATATTAAAAAAATGAATTTGAATGTTTATTTTCCGATTCTTTATATAACTATTGTAAGCCCATATCAATATTGTAAGCACAATTCAAAATCCCATAAAAGTCAAACATTTTCCGAACAAATGTCCATGAAGAAAAAAATGTATTCGAAACATGAAGTAATAAAATTTATTATTTTTAAAGTAAAATGCATCGATGTTCTTTACTTCAGAACCAATAATAGCAGCGAGGCATTTTTTTTTAATTTTTTCTAATATTGTTAAATTATTAAAAAGTAAACAAAATGTTTTCTCATTTTCTCCTTGAATTTTTGTACTTAAAGCAAAAAACAATTAATACGATATATTTCAGACTTTTTTAATAATTCATGTAGTAAATAAATGTGTACTTCTTATTTGTAAGAATGAATAAACATTTTGAAGAATTTATATAACATCTAAAATAATTTAAATGATAAAATGTGAGTAATAAATTAAAAGTTCACTTATACAGCATTTATTTTCATAATTTTATTTCAAAAGTTGGTTGTTTTTTTTATATTTTGAGAGTAATTTGAATGAATACTACAAGAGGAATCATATTTATTAGAGACACATTGAATATACTAACTTTGCTTTGTTGTACCAAGTACACATTAAAAAAATTCTTATATTAATTTTTTTTATAATTGTACGCATATCTTACATAAAACATTACTTGTTTAATACAAAGCCGTTATTTATTCATTGCAAAATGTTTAATTTAGTATTAACTGTAAAACAAGACCCTATTTCTAACAGATTGCTTAACTGTATTTATAAATCTGATGATATTTAAAATGATTAATTGCATTAACTTATGGAAAAATATTGAAAAAAAAATTCAGAATTTTTATTTGAAGTAAGTTATTTATATTATAGCTTGATATTAGTTTAAGTAAAGGAAAAAAAAATAATGAATTTACATTAAAAAAATGTAAAAATTTTATATCTTTTTTTTTATTATGGATGAACAGTTTTTGCAATAAAATTCGCAAACGAATTTTAAATGACATATCCGTGGTATGTTAATTTAATTATATCCAAGGAATATTTTTTGAACATTAATTATCAATTTTCCAATAATAAAACTACCTTATGTCAGTTTAATGTATAATTTTGCTGTGCCAAAGAAGAATTTTTGTGAACATAATTTATTAATTTTCCAGAAATGAAACAATTTAATGTTTAATTTTGCTGTGCCAAAGAAGAATTTTTGTGAACATAATTTATTAATTTTCCAGAAATAAAACAATCTTATGTCAATTTAATGTGTAATTTTGATATGCCAAAGTAGAATTTTTGTGAACATAATTTATTAGTTTTCCAGAAATAAAACAATCTTATGTCAATTTAATTTGCAGCATAATATATATTAATAAGCAAATTTAGAATATATCTTCCATTGTGATAAATCTTCTTGAATGAAAGTTTTTTAATTTTTAGAAAATTGTAATGTTGTATAAACATTTAAAATTTAAGATAAACTTTATTCTGAACACTTCATGGATTTAGAAACAAAAACTTGGATTCACATAGAGTTAAAATAATCATAACATAAAGTTTTAATAAAAAATATATAAAGTATTTTGTATGTTTGATTTCATGAAATACGTTTTTACATAAGTGTATTTGTAAAATAGATTTTATAACACTATAAAAATCTGTTTAATTAATATAATATTTATAACTGAATAAGGAATTTTCTAATAGATGTTTATAATAAATGAACTGAATATTGGTAGATGTTTCTTTAAGAAAGTAATATTCGAATTCGTTAAGGAAAACGCCAAACATTATACATTTTAGAATTGTTTGTAAAAGCAATACGACTTCTCCAATGAAATGGAATATCTCTATACCCATGAGAAGACAGGGACAAATTGAACCTCTTTCTTCCAATCATAGTTGCAGCAGTTTCCTTCATATTTAATCTAAAATGAAACGACCTGCTCGAAATTTTCTGAGTTCTATACTGAAAATTTCATTTTGGAGATCAATAAGATTCGAGTCTGCAAATAAATCGAGAGTAAATATACAATCTTCTATCATCTGAGTAAAATGGCAGTTGAGAAAAAAAAATTGCCGGTTGGCGAAATACTGGCAATGGAACAAATCCACTCCATAGTTTTGTTGGAATATAGATTGGGAATTGCAGGCATTTTTTCTTATTTTGGAGAAGGAAACATAATGCACAAAATGTAGCATGGAAAGGTAAAAAAATGCTGCATTTCATACAATTCCATGCGGTTACTTTAATGCAGTTAATTGGGCAAGGACCTTATTTAGCTGAGCTTTGTAACATAATTTGTGAAGGACAAAAGCTCATATTTTCTGTACAATTGTTCCCCTCATAAATAAGGAAAAAAAGGAATTAGCTCTAAACAATTTCCTGTAGGCTTAAAAATATGGGTTTGTAAGAACTGATAGCATTAAATATTTTAAAAGCAAGATTTACTTATTACTTGTTTACTTACTTATTTACTTATTACTTACAAGATTTAGCTGTTTACGATCAACAGGTCCTCTGAGAATATTGGTTATATTTAATTTCGATGTAACTTCTTGTCCATGATTCCGTCAGATTCTCAGACATTAAAGCAGTGTTATTTTAATTGTCTTACATACATATTGTGCATTTTGCATATAAATCTTTCAAATGAAAAACAATCCTTTCACATCATAGCATTATTGAAAACTGAAGTGTTCGATCCATCCATCTTGTAATCTTTTCGTCATTATGCATTTTAACCTTAAATTATTAGCTTTCATTTTTAATTTATTTTATTACTTTAAATTTAAAAAGAAATATATATTTTGAAGAAGCAATTATTAAAATATATTCATTCCGCAAGATTGTTATTATGTGCTGTCATCTATCATTGTACGATGCCAATATTAAATTTCTAACTCTTGAAATGATACATTGTAAAATTATTTTAAAAAATGCATATTTTATCTATGACATGTAGCATAAAAAAAAGAATGTGTTTAAATACAGTTTTGAACAAGTAGGAAATAAAATTCCATATTTATCAGAATTTCTTAAATAATCTCGAAATGAAGAATAAATCAATTTATTGGATTTACTTAAATGTAAAATTATCTTTGGAAACTGATAAAGCTACATATTTTCTAAAAGAAAATAAAAAAATAAATATAAGAAACAAGAAATACATTTTTTAAAAAGAAGTATTCAATTTAGTTTATTTTTAGTTGCCTTTTCACTGTTTGTGTTACAAAGTTTGACTATAAGATTTTAGATTCAATTAAAATCTGGAATTTAATATTTGAAAACAATGCAAACTTAATTTTATTTTCCGCTTTGAAACAACTGAGTTCTTCTTATTCTGGCAATTTTAACTTCGAAGAATTCTGAGCTTAAAAAATTCTACCTAAATTCATTTTATAAACGGGATTAAGATCGAATTAATTTAAGCATTGAAGTGTCACATACTTTTTTTATAGAATTACGTTAATATTTAAAAGTTTGGAACGCTCGATATGGAATTCAATATAAATTTCTTACTTCCTTGAGATATGTCAAATACAGTACCTAATTAAATTTCAAAATAGCTTGGATGGGAAAAGAATAAATCAATACTCAGTCTGTAACATTCATCGTTATTTTTTTATACATTAAAAATCACCTTTGAATCTTATCTTATATTAAATATCTCGTAATCTAAATACCAAAATTTAGTTTACAATGCGCAATGCACAGCAATAAATAATTGCAAAATATCTCATTAATTAAACTATTAAATAAATTTCATTATGGATTTTGATTTTTAAAAATCTACCTTTTCTTTTCTTGCTTCTTTTATCTCCTTACATTTCTTATTATTTCTTTTGAAATGGAAAGAAATAGCATTTCTTACTGTAAGTACATAAAATTAATTTTTAATCTTAATTTTCTTTCTCATCTATTTTTATTATTCTAAAAAGGCTCCGAGAGAATCTTATTCTACAAGAACATACCCCTATTTTTGCATTCCAAGGTTCTTCAAGACTCTTATCCATTCGATATTGATCTGCGGAACATGGATTGACAAAAAGAGGACTCGGATAACGATGATTTGGGGGAGTAGGTGAGATTGAGTTGTTCACCTTCCAGACTTCACCCCCAATCCAATTTCCTTTTTTTTTTTTTTTTTTTTTTTTGTACCTAGGACACGGTGATGAGAAATAAACGAACCTGGATGTCCCCAGGGCATTTTCTTGACATCCAGGCGAGGGAAGCCAAAGGACTTAAGCCTCTCGCAATGTAGTGAGTGACAGAAAAGAAAAAAGGGAAAAAGTCACTTTTTTCCCCTATTCACCCCCACCTTGTTGCTACCTCTCAGTTTAGAGCGCGTCTTCTCTGCCTGCACTAGCTTATGCACTCAGGTTTTAATTAAATTTAACGGAGGATTTCGTCGTGGAGGATTAGATTAAAACACATTCCGTCAACTATTCCCATGGTGACGTGCATTGGCTCTACATAAAACAGAATCATATTATTCCAGTCTGGTTTTAATATGGTGTGGGTAAATGAAAATTTTCCAGCAATATAAACTAAACAATAAGGGAAGTTGCCAAATTTAAACCATCTAAATACTTTTTTTTAATGTAGAGAGATAGAATAAGAAATAATTATTTTATAAATTAATCATTTTTGATTTTAATAAAATAAAATATAGGATATTGTGGAACTATGTAATTAATTATTTTGGAAATCGTTGATGGAATCGTTTATAATCGTTTGATGGAATTCGATTTACAGGAGGAATCGTTAATTTCTTTAGGGCAATAAAATAAAGAAAACCAATCAAAAACTCATATGTGTAATGTATAAACCCGTGTAAAATCTTATGAATTTCTACTTCATTTTTTTTTGTTACCTCACACGTGAAAAAAGAAGGGAAAAAAAACATTTCGTGCTTTTATTTGTTCTTGCCTCATTTTTAATTAATACGGTTATAATTATTTTCTGAAATATTTTCCTTGTTCAAGATAGTAGTTCCATTGATTTACGTAATCCAATTTAGACAAGTATTTCGTCCAGCTTTCCAACTTTGTGGTGCAACTTTTGAACAATAACAAAAAAGTTAACTAACATTATTTTCAATGTATTTTAATGAAATTAATATTATAAATTGTTGTTGCGCAAATATCTTTTCCGAGATATAACAATATATTCTATCTTTTAAGACTGATTAGCATTTTGTTAAAATATTTATTTGATGATAATTAAGTGAAGACACTTGCTCTCTTACTGAGATTTTCTCTAAAATGATTCCACAAATCACACATATATCGTTGTAAAATATATTATCTATTTTGTTACTGAAATATTATAAAGAACTAAGGTTACGAAATCAGTTCAGTCTAAATGATAGATCAAACTTCATTTCTATTAGCAAAGAATTTATTAATATACGTGTAATAAAGAAGTTAATACTCCAGTATAAACTTCTTTCTTTTAGTTTGAAATGCTCTATATTTTAAATCAAAATTTAGTTTTAATATCCTAAATCGATTTAAATTTATTGATTTCCTTTCCAGTAAATTAAATGTGTATAATAAATTTGAATTTAAATTTCTATAATCATTTTAATTAGATGATTGGCCTATAATTAAATGTTGGCATAAAATTCAATTAAATAAAAAAAATGAAACGATATGCTTCTGTTGTGAAAAAAAAAAGAATAACAACAAGTAACATTCTTAAAAAAAATCTAAATACAAAAAAAAAACCTTAAAATTGTCATCCTTTAAAAATGAATTAAAGCAAATAATAAATTGAAATTTGGTATTAAGTGTTTCCAAAATGATTCGCAAATGTCCGAAATCTCGTATTTATAACTTTGTTGTTACCGATATAAAATTTTCTTCCATCACATTCCAAATCACAAAAACAACTGTGCAAGATATATGAAAAAAAAAAAAAAAACACTACTCAAAAACTGCTTATATTTACATTCTGTATTCAAATAAAATGACCAGAACATGTTGTTGTCGAATTATTTTTAAGTATCTTGGCCATATTCACCCATTTCAATATTACGATTCTGATATTCTTGATTTAAATGTAAAAATTTCAATTTTTGCAAAATTTTTATCTTATTGTAATTTGAAAGACATTTTTCTGAACAAACCGAAAAAATTGATTTTTATATTTTATATATAATTATTTTGCTTAATTTTTATATTTTATAAAGGAATCCATATATATATATATATATATATATATATATATATATATATATAAATCGCATATAATTTATAATATAATATATATATATAGATGCGATTAAAAGATGATAATGAAAATTGCCATTCATTCTTTATTCATTGTCTATGCGATTTTGAGCTTCACAACCCCCTAACCAAAACAACATCATTTTCCCACATTATAATAAATAGAGAAAAAAATTATTTCTCAAATGATTTGCTTTGTATTTTGTGCTTTTATATTAATTCATTTAGAAATAATATAAAATAACATTTCTATAACAAGAATATTTCTATAACTTCAAAAATGTCTAAACAAATCCTTAAAATAGTTAAAACTTCATAATTCAAGTAACAATGTTTTTTATTTATTACAAATAAGAAAAAAAAGGGAATGTATAATTCATTTTATAAAAGGAAATATTATACACAATGTAAAATAGTTATTAAACGAAACAACATATCTGCTTCAAACTGTATGAGCATCAGTGTGTAAAACAAAGAACGCGAAAACAAAACCAACCTTTTCATCATTGAAATAACTTTACAACTAGATGTATTATTATCTAGATAAGATAGTGACATTTTTTTTCTTTAGACATATGTGACCATGAATTTTAAATTCAAACACCACTTTCGACAGAAAAAGAAATAAACAAATTTGAAATAACTTCTAGATATATATAGATATAAAACTCAATAACTCCAGACAACCATACATAATACTGTCATGTCATTTGTGTTCTCGCATTCCGCTTTGTTTCCCAATCCGGATGGCGACAAGAATATGTTTGTTTTTCCATCGCCATCATCATTTTTCACTCTCCCAGCTGGAACCAAGAGTGATCGAAAACAGAAGAGAACGGCTGTGTATTTTTTTGACATAGTATAACCACCCACAAACACATTCGTCCTTGAGCTTACTAGAAGATGGATACACAAGAATCTTCTAAGAAGGCGAAGGCTATATTGGATGCATTGTTTATATATCAGTTTTCATGTTAAAATAAAATATGGTAAAGGGATTCATAAACTTTTTGACAGTGAAATTTATTATTTAGAAATATACGATAACAATGATAAGAAACAGAAGATAATAGCTTGTCATTTTTATTTATTTAGTTGGGCATAGAATAACAAGTTACAAATACATTCGTCCTAGGAGATGGTTACACAGGAATCTTCTAAGAAGAAGAAGGCTATATTGGATTCATAGTTTATATGTGATTATTAATTTTTAAACAAAATATTGTGAATAGATTAATAAACTTTTTGGAAGTGAAATTTCTTGCTTAGAAATATATGATAACAATCATAAAACACAGAAGAAAACCGTTATATATTTTTGTTTATTTGTTTTGACATAGAATAACCAGAAACAAACTAATTCGTCCTTGAGATTACTAGGAGATGGATGCACAAACATTTTCTCAGAAGACAAAATCAATATTGGATGTGTAGTTTATTTATTAGTTTTATTATTTAAATTAAATATAGTAAAGGGATTAATAAATTTTTTGACAGTGAAATTTCTTGCTTAGAAATATACGGTAACTATTATAAGAAAAAGAAGGTTAGATATTTTTATTTATTTATTTGGACAAAGAATAATAAATCAGAAACACATTGGTCCTCAAGAGTACGAGGAGATGGGTACACAAGAATTTTCTTAGAAGCCATGCATAGTTTATATATCAGTTATGGTAAGTTATATATCAAAATATGGTAAATTTATAGTTATATATCAAAATATGGTAAAATTATAGTTATATATCAAAATATGGTAAATTTATAGTTATATATCAAAATATGGTAACATTATAGTTATATATCAAAATATGGTAAATTTATAGTTATATATCAAAATATGGTAACATTATAGTTATATATCAAAATATGGTAAATAGATTAATAAACTTCTTGCTTCGAAATATGTCGTAACATTTATAAGAAGCAGAAGAGATAAGCTAAATGTTTTTATTTATTTTTGGCATAGAATAAAACGTTACCAACACATTCATCCTCGAGATTATGAGGAGATGGGTAAATAAGTATATTCATAGAAAATGAAGGCTATGATGGATGCATAGTTTAATTTTAATATTAAAATAAAATATTGTTAATAAATTAATAAACTTCTCGCTTAGAAATATGCCGTAACAATAATAATAATAAGAGAAAAGCTAGAGGTTTTTATTTACTTATTTTGACATAGAATAAAATATAACAAACACATTCATTCTCGAGTGTACGAGAGGATGGATATACAGGATTATTTTTAAAAAGACGAACATTATATTGGATGTATAATTTATACATCAGTTAAACATCAAAATAAAATATGAGATATAAATATATACAATTCTTTATTATGTTAACGGAAATATATGAAAAATAATTAAGAAAAATGCAAAATATAGATAAGCTTAAAACATATAAAAATACTTAATAAATACTTAATTATTTTTAAACAATACTAAGTAAAAGCCAGAACAATATATTTTTCTAGGAAGAATTGTGGATCTACGAAGAAATGAAAAAATATTAAAGTGCATAATTATTGTTACCTTATAAATTATGAACTATATTAATCACATGAAATATGCAAACTTGTGACCTTAAGTTTAAATTACATTAAAATAGAATACAATTGAAGGTAACAATCGAACGCAATGAATAACGCATCTTCCTCTTACATTTCGTTTTCGGTTCAGAAAATAATTCCCTAATAACTTTCATAAAAAATTGCATTTATCTTTATGATTTGCATATAATTTTCACATGAAATATCATTACTCATTTGTAACAAACCGATTATAATCATTAAATTTTTGCAAATATATAATATGATATTATCATCAGAATACAATCTCTTCACTCTAACCGTAGCACAACAGTTAATTTTCTAAACGGATAGAAAGAGGCAGACATTTCCAAACGGAAAAAAATCTAAAACATGAGAAAATTATAGTTTCTCTTATTTAAGTGAATATATGTCCTAAAAAACCATAAAACTTAAATTTTTATGATATTCTATTAGTCATGTTTAGTAAAATATTGCTCATGATCAAGACTGACTGATCTTGTTAATTGTTGCGGACAAGAAGGAAACAACTGATGTCACAAAGTGTGTGTTTAACAAATCCATGATTTCTACATCATTCACCTTTTAATACGACAGATGAATTATGATCTCATTTTCGAAAGAAAAAAAAATAATATCCTATGAATTGACTCCAAATCTTAATTAGTCACCTTTATACTGTCTATTCATAAATAAAATATCTCAATTAGGAACCAGATAAGGTTTGTCCAAAACGTTTATTTTGAGTTGAACTGTTATTGTGTTTTATTATAAAAAACTCAAATACTGAATTTCTCCCAAACTATTAATTACATTTTAACCCTTCTATTGATGACAATCCATCATCTGCATCTTCCTAGAACGATTGTGCTTTGATATAGGAAGAAAAGTTTGAATTCATGGGCAATGAAGATTTAGGTCAAATTAGTTAAAATTGGATGCCTTTGTCACCATAAATAGAAAATTTAGAATATGAAATTGCGAATTCTATGTTTTTAAAATTATTGATTTTTTCTAATAGTTTTAGTAAAACTAATCCTTCATTGTTGTAAAATTCTTATTTCATATTACTTTATCTTAATAATAATAGTTGTTGATTATATCTACATACAAGAAAACTTCAGATTCCATTATTCCTCAGAAAATTGGATTTTCTATTGCATATATTTTATTCCTCTCTTGTACAATGAAACGTCGTATATATTCCATAGAGAATTGGGATATTCTCAAAAGAATGTATCGTGTAATACAATTTCTTGGACCTCGCCATTGTAATATCCACATAAAATGGCTTCCATTACCATCGCGTGGTACGAAAACTAATAGGAAAGCTCTGTATTTCACAGGACTGGAGAAACATAAAAGGATGCTAATATAAAACAACACACGAAACGACACAAGGCGAAAGAAACAACACCTTTATTCGAATAATACAAAGCACGTTAATAGAAGGCAGCGGCGTCGAAGGTGTGGTTGCGTGGATAAGACAGTCAACAAAGAAAGACGTTCAATGCATCCCTTGCCTCACCCCCTCTGCTGTTACCTACATCATTCTGGAAAGAAAAAAAAACTGGAACAAAAATAAAATATCCTTGTGTAAATGAACTAGATGTCTCCAGAGAAAACACCCGACATCGCCCGAAAAAGTCCAAAGGCCGCTAAATAAAGGACGGGGGAATCTTTGTTTACTTTTGCAATTATGGTTTGCAGGAGATAAGGTTACAGTTCACAGAAACGCAGATGCAAGTTTGTTGGAGATGAATTTTTTTTCGTGAAGACATGTACCAACCAACTATTCTTGTTACGGCTTAATTGAATAAAAGAGTACAGCGCCTGGTTAAGGTTCGTGGTATATTAATCTCTAAATTAAATCGGTATACAAGGCAGCACACTTTCTAGTAAGAGGGTAATTACTCAAAGTAGTAAGGCATGTGTCTATTTTAAAAGGAAATTAGATTTGATGCCATGTGCGGTCCCTTGTCGTCGTGATGTAATTGAGATAAAAGATATAATGTGTTTTTAATCAGATGAAAATGTAGATATCTACTTTAATACTAGAGTTATCACTAAACAATTTTTTTCTTTTGTTGTTATATGGGTATAATCGGGGAGAAAATGTTTTTCAACATACTGTAAGATAAAAACAAAAGGCTTAATTCCACTAAGCATAATTTTAATACCTTTATTAAATGAGCTAAAATATATACAACACTTGCTTTCTTTTACATGCGATTCAATAATACAATAATAAAAATCAAATAAAATCCCTTCATACTTAATTTCATTCATTTTTCAAGTGTAGAAATATCTTATAAACACCTAATTCACAAAGAATTAACTTATTTTGTTATTTTATTTATTTATGGAGTTCTATAATATCAAGAACAATTATTTTAGTGGTAAAATATGGTGATTTTTTATCTTGTTTATAATCCTTGTTAGATAATATTAGTTTTCCTTTTGGCAATTAATAACTAATTATTTTATGTCTTTCCTTACCAATAATAAATAGTGGCATTACATATTTTCTGATGCCATGGAACAGAAAAAAACAACAAATTATAAATAAAGATAGATTTCCTAAATAATAAACAATTTATTCATAAAATATATCCTAACTGTTTAATATTTGTAACAGCACGCAAGCTAAATAAATGAATTGTACAGTTCATAATATTCTCACTTTAAATGAAAAAGTCAAATTACCAACAGTAATAATTATTCAGTTAAATGCTAAAAATGTATTGGTACAAAATAGTAATATCTAATGAAAAGTGGGATTCAAAAATAATAATTCGTCTAAAATTTTTAAATTCTTAATGAATGTTAACATATACGTTTGCATTTTATTCAAGTAAATATCTGTGGATTAAATGGCGGAAAAAATTAAAATCTGTTGGATAAAACTTCAGAGAAATAAGCACCTTTTTTCTGTTGATTTTCCACTACTGATATAAAACAAAATATAATTAAATCAATAAAAATTATTACCATTTAAAAAATACAGCTCTGGAAATTTAAAATTGAATGAGATTGTAATTCTGATAATAAGTCATTTTATCTTATATTAGTGGCCCATAGCTAACTAACTGGTTTTTTAGGATTAATGGTTGCATAATATTTCAGTTAAATATTTTGTATAACTTGATCTTAATGAAATCCCCTACAAAATAGTTTTACATTCAAACATTGATAGACATATACATAATTAAGAATATTTAAAAAGTCTCATCATTAAATTCAAATGGCCCATTCTAATTTCTTTTCAGTATGGTTATACATCCAATTGTATCACAGGAAAGTACAAAAGTGCTTAAAAATGGATGCACCTTAAAACCAATGCTTAAGTCTGAAATTAAACCTTAATTGTAAGTACAACAATATTCAATTTTAAAAAAGCATGACTAATACTGAACTTTACTCAGAATCGAGAAATGAACCAAATCTTCATATCTTGAACATTAACAATCTAAAAATACA
This sequence comes from Argiope bruennichi, assembly GCF_947563725.1. Taxonomy (NCBI): domain Eukaryota; kingdom Metazoa; phylum Arthropoda; class Arachnida; order Araneae; family Araneidae; genus Argiope; species Argiope bruennichi. Next base: position 121,901,169 of record NC_079154.1, on the reverse strand, counting down.
GAATGAAATATCAGTAGCAATAACGAAAACATTTTATGATTCACTTCAAAAATTAAACATAATATTTTAAAATATATCTTTAATTTAAAAAATAAAAATAAAAGATACACAAGAAAAAAAATAGATTTCATTCAAAAAGTATTGTTTTTTTTTTTCAATTTTTAAGACGATTTACATCTTTTAGCCGAAAATTTATCTTTGAAAAATGCCTAATCTTATGTTTAACTAATTAAAATTTGAAAAAAAGAAATACAAGGAACATTTTCTCACTCTTCAAAATATATTTGTATCAAGATTGATAACAATAAATGAAAGGTCTAATTTCTAGAATATTAACAAAGACATACATACATTTTTATTAGTAATAGAGGTATACTTTTTATGTAAGAGTGATAATGGTTTTATTACGTGATTGTTTCATGAAATAGGCATGCTGAGGAGAGGTATAAGTTCTTTGTTCCTCCTGTCAGGATTCTAAAACAGATTTTGCAATTGTTGTTCTATGACTTAAGTAGAAAGTTAATGATAAATTTAAATTATATTCCTTTTAATAGCAGAATACTACGTATGATTTGTAAATTTATCTGATTATTGAAATGTATGCTTTAATTCACATGGATATTAATCAAAATTACAGGGCATATATATATATATATATATATATATATATATATATATATATATAACCAAAAGGATTCTTAATGGTGTACTCTTAGAATTCAAAAAGTTATATTTGCAGTTATACTAATTTTTTGTCGTATTTTTAATTTTTAGTTTTAATGAAATTAAAAATATATTTTAGGTTTATTTTTTGCAATATTTGTTAGAGTGATACTAGTGCAGTTAATGAACAGTGTAAGGTTTCAGTAAAATATGAGTTATTTAAATCGAAATTTGAAGATTAAAAATACTTTGCTGAAGAAACTCTTAAAAGGCCAAAATACATAAACTATTTAATTGTAAATTTTAATGAATATTAATCCAAACGAATCAATTGATCTCCAAAGGTGGCTAGTAGGCAATAAAAATTAAATCTAAGAGAAATTGAAAAACATTTCAATGGTTTAACGAGCTCTTAGTTATAAAGTACAAAGTCAAATTGTGTTCTCAAAATCTCTTCAGTAGATATGACCAAATTATTATCATAACTTAAACTTCTTAACCAAATAAATTATTTTGATCTTAAATATATATATATATATATATATATATATATATATATATATATATATATATATACAAACTGTTGTCAGCATATCTCCTAATCATGCATATTTTGTTTTAAATGGGTTTTTTTCTATAAAAATCTATATATGTATCCATGTAATATGCTATATTTACAAGAATTTTTCTTTTAGTGTTTAATATTATAAAAGCTTTAAATCTCTTTGGAAAAGAATTATTAAAAACCGTAAATTCAAATTTAGTTTTTAAGAATCAATAATATGTTTCGCTAACAAAATTTTGTTTCTTAATAACTATCATAATTTTTTTGGAAAAGCTTTTTTTGTCTAGGTTTTTCATGCTACATAATAACTGGCAAGCATGTTTTTTTATTAATTAAAAGAGATTAAAAATTAATAATTTAAACGACAAAGAAGAAAATAATTTTCTATTAACTCTCTTCTAAGCAGATTTAAGGAAAATTTCAATCATTGTTTTTTTTTTCTATCAACATAATGAAAGAAAGGAATAAATCTAATGAAAATTTCAATAACCTAATTAGATAATATTTGTATTGTCAGAAATTTTTATTGTTTGTAAATTTTGGGGGAATTTCAGAATTTTAATCTAACATTTTAATGAATTTTTGATTTATATAAAGAGACAATGTGTTTAACAAAAGATTAAATCCTTATAATTTAAGTTCTTCGTAATGAAGAATGCAGAAATTTTTACAAAAGCGAAATTCTAACTTTGAGCGCATGTTAAAAATCATTTCAATTTCAAAAAATTCAACAATACAAAACCTAGAAATAATTTTAATCCTTCATTTTAAAATAAATAGCAATATCTTCATTATCATTAAAATTAATATTTTGATTTTAAAAATTAAAAAACACTGCAATTATGTTTCATGAATTAGAATTTTCAGAACAGCCTTTTGTTAAAATTTGCAGCAAAATTTCAGATTTAAAAAATCTCTCTTTCACAAAGCTTTTTTTCGAAATAATCGAATTTTGATTATGCTAAAAGAAGGAAAATTTAACCATTTTTCAGTAAAAAAAGGTAGTCAAAGAAAATTTTTATCTTAAATGCTTATATAAAAAGTTTGGTTAGGTTGTTCAATTTAAATAGCCTCATTCTGAAAAGTAAAAATTTTAATCAAGAAACCTTTTATTTTAAAATAGTAATTTCTTTCATTGCATTTGTCAATTATTTTGGAAACAAATAAATATGAAAGTATTTTTCGATATTTTTCAAGATACAAAATAATACATGATTGTAAATATGTCGAAGCAATATTTTAGAGTATCTTGTATTTCGCAGAAATGTCTAAATTAATTATTTGTTTAAATTTTGCAGAATTTGTGTAAACAAAAATGTTAATAAAATAAGTAATATCATTTACCTAAATTAGAATGTTTGTTATTTTCTCATTTTAAACTGATTTTTTAAACTACCTCTCATTTTTTAATTCATTTTAAAGCAGTTTTTTTTATTATAAAAATATTTATGGAAAACACGTTTGAAATTATTGTTTTGACATCAACAACAAATGAAATGAATCGGTCTCAACTTCTTATTATACTTAAAGATGTGCATTTATTAAAAGTCAAAATCAATTTCTAATTTTCATATTATAGTTAGTGTGTTGTGATTTTCTAATGAACTGCCCGGTTATTAAATATACTATTTTTAATTTCCACAAACACAGCTACACTAGACAATTAGGTTAAACAAAACAGTATGGAGGAGGGTTTTCACCGTTTCCAGCCGAAAGCATTCGGCGTCAGCGCAAGGGTTGCGCATAGGGAAAAAGTCGACCTCAGGATGCAGGTCTGCCATCATACTGCTTGTCTTCTGTAAAACGCCACAAGGGGGTGTTCTCTGCTCAAGGGGAAAAAGAGGTGTTACAATTTATTAATAGTTAGAAAGTTATTGTTAACCAAATGTAAAATAACCAGAAATTTACATATTCTATTTTCTTAATAAGAACATTTAAAATCTATGCATACATGACTTTTTTCAACGAATTTTACATTAAGAATGCATATTGTAGAACTTTTTCTTAAACCCTAATTTTAAAAATTGCCCTTTCAATTACATAAGAATGTCGGATTCAAGAAATTATCGTTTATAAAATCATATTATATTGAATAAATAAGAAGAATATACGCTTCAGTTCTAAATAATTTACTTTTTGATGATCTCTAAGAAAGAAATTAAGAATAAAAAATTATTATCCACATAAAAGATATAATTTTATTAGATAGATGCATAATTGTGATAAGTGAAAAGCTTTTAGCTGAAAAGAATACTTAAAATAAATTAAAAATGGCTCCAAATTATCTTCTTGTGGAAAAATAAATTGTTGTTCTAGAATTCACACTTTATAGAAATATATAACATGTAGCTGAAATGATCGATGAATATTTTTGAAAATATGAATCTGTACCTTACATTTTATTGTCATGCAATTTAGACGCTTCTGTATTTTCATTCAAGTGAGACCGGGGCGAAAAGAAAAGAAATTAAAGAAACATAATTTCCTATTTCACATTCTTTTCGTTTGAATTTCGTTGAAGCTGTGAAATAAAACTCAGGTTCTTCAGTAAACAAAACAATTCGTCTGTGAAATACATCCATCTACCGAATCCATTCTATTTGAACTCCGAATAAATTAGACAGAAGACACAGGTTGAAAGCATTTCGAAAACAGCTTCGTTGATTCGAAACGAAATAAGATAAATCTAACATTTTTCGCTATTTTCTTTCCTGTTGACGAAACTAAAAGAATCTTTTAGCTCAAGGGAAGATCTGGAAACCAGACACAAAGAAAATAACTGTCACGCCTTTGTAACGAAACAAATTAACTGCATACTGAATGGAAGACTTCGCAAATAGAAGCAGTTCTCCCTCGTTTCTGGCTCTTTTCTTGAACTGTCTTGCACTTTTGATATCTTTTGTAAGATATTCTCCCTCTTTTTCTCATTTCTTTCCTTTTTATGTACTTTTTTTATTTTCTCGTATACATAGTATAAAAAAAGTATAGCAATCGTCAAAAATTAAAATTCGAGATTTTGACGAATCTCCATGTTTTAAACCTCCCTGAGTTTGAGAAACACACATGAAAAATGTCCGTCTGTCTGAATGTGACAGAGATAACTCAAAAACGCTTTGTGCTAGAAGGTGTACATTTGGTATACAGTCTTTTCACCAAAATTGCATATTTCTATCAAATTTTGAGTAAATTCCGGAAGGAGGTTCGTCTGTTCGAATATAATTTAAAATATCAACAAAACGAATTGACAGATGAGATTTAGTACACATATTTAAAATCTATGTCTAGACACCTGGCGAATTTTGAGAAAAATCCATCAAAGATTTTATTGTACTATCAGAAACACATGAATACGATAATTCAAAAAACGCAATATATACGTGTGTGTGTGTGTGTGTGTGTGTGTGTGCTTGCGTGCGTGTGCTTGCGTGCGTGCGTGCGTGTCTGTGTGTGTTTGCGTGCGTGCGTGTGTCGTGTCCTTTATATTCCCAAGAATATTATGTTAAATAATCGTGCAGACTCAAATCCTTTTTTTTTCTAACCATCTTTTGCTATTATATAAGATGGAGGGAAGTGTAAAGAAATTGAAGTGTCTAATAGCAGCTTATAAATTTTAAGAAACATTTTCAACAGAAATATTTACACGTCACTTTATAATCTTTTCTTCAAATAAAAGCGTAAAATTTCTTTTAAGATTCTGAAATTAAATGGTATTTTAAGAATCAAATTCATAGATGAACATTCTTTTTATAAATGTCTGCAGATGTATTGCTAATGCAAACACCCCCAGTCAAAATATGTTTCATTTCAATAAATGTTATCCTTTTGATAATTTTATTTCATATGACTATGTTTTTCGACGTGACAGGAGTATTGTGTAACAATTTAAAATCCAATATAATATATCCGCGATATCTGATGTAAATAGTCTTCAACAATTCATATTTATATATATGTTGTCTCTGTCAGTTAAAAGTTCAACCATTTTAATTCAGATTGTGTTATACAAAATAAAAGAAAAGGAATGAAGTAATAATAAGAAAAGAATAATAAATGCAAATGTATTAAATTATTGCAGATGCTTTTGAAAACAGAAATGATTTTCTGGGAAAATTTGCTTTGCCTTCATATTTTCATAGGTGGTTGCAAAAAAATTCGAAATCTGTATTTTCAGTGATTGTTTAGTAATTTTTCTACATCATTGGACTGTAAAATTAAGAAATGTTTAAACAAATGAATCGAAATTTAATATTTGTGCTTTGTTTTTTAATAAATTAAGATCTTACAATTAAAAAAAATACAAATATTTAATTTAAATTATCTAAATATTTTTAAATTGGAGATTAAATAGCTCTATTTTAATTAGAAATACACATATCAATGCGAAATTAAGTGGCAGAATTATTTATATAATTGTTAATCTTTGTAAGGTATTTTAACTTAAATATTTTTTTTTCCAATTTTCTGTTAATTGATCTTTGAACTTTCTTTGAAAATATTAAGAAAAGATTGAATATTTTCATTCAAATAATTTGAAACTGCTTTATTGTCTAATGTTGATTCTCATATAGATAGAATCATATTATTAAAACTTTTGTATTAAGCAATATTTTCTATTATTTCTACTGAGCAAAATTTCGTTTTGATAAAAATGTTTATTTTGTCAGAGATCTATGCTCTGTACATATCATAAAATGTATTAGTATTCTTTGTCAGTTTCAAGGAATTAAATTTGGGCTAAAAAGTGGATGTTTTTATTAATTATTATTAATAACTTAGTTATATTCTATAATTATATTTATGAAATTGATGTGAAGTAAGTTTCTCTTCGATGTGTTATAATAATAATAAAGGAAATATTAATAATTATAAAATAAAGGAATTTTTTAGAGTATTCAGAATATTATAAAGGGAAAAATATCTTCAAAGAAATTTTAGGTTTTATTGAAATATTTCTTCCGATTTTGTTAAATATCTTAAGTTTATTCAATACATCAAGTTACTAAAAGTAAAAACAAGATTAATGGTAAAAGATTTTTAAAAATTAAAAAAAATCAATTGAACTAACCGTTTTCAACAGTAATTCGCTTTGTTTTTCTCATCGATTCAGTTAAAATCAGATTAACGTTAAAAATGTTGGTTAGATAATAGATTATTGTTACGGTAAATCTTTTAGACTAAAACAATATTTTATATTTACCTAAAAAAATAACAAGACAGTCAAAAATATCAAGATTTGTTTGCGACATAGAAAAGGTATTCTAATACAGTTCTGAAGCAACTCAAGAAACTGATAGAGACAATCTTATTTCTTCTAAATTCATTCAAATATCCAAGCATTTTGAAATTTCTTACTTTGGGGTGAAACATAACAAATGAAGCATTTTAAATTCAAAAATGTCGGAAGCAACTGCAAAACTCCTAGGTGTTTTATAACTGGCTCTATGAAAAGAATATTACAATGAAACCAAATACTGAACTTCATTTTCAAATTGTTTAATTTGATATAAATTCATGGTGGCAATAATTAGTCAATTGAATTAAAAATGATATATTGAGAAGGGTATTGGATTTACTTGATTTTAGACATGAAAAAAAAACCGTCACTAAGAATGTGGGATAAGAAGCATTAAACAGTGTACATAGAATGAACTTATTTTCTAAGCTGCATGAATTTTTTTTTTAATTCGCAAAAAATTTTAAACAAGAAGAAAAAAAAATAAGATCAGTTAAGTATGTTTATAATAAGGAAGAATAAAGAAATTTTTATGAAACATATTATATATCTCTTTTACAATTACGTTATATATCTCTGTTACAATTACTTTATATATATCTTTTTCAATTACTTTATATATGTGTTTTACAATTATTTTATATATCTCTTTTACATGTTATTTGTCTCTTTTATAATTAATTGCATCATGATAATGACTGCTTATATGCTACACCAAGGGCGTACCAACTAAATTATCCAGAGGGCCAAGACTTTTCTTATATATATGACTTTGCTAATATAAGAAATGTATTATTTAGAATTATATTATATATATATTAGAATAGAATAGCATCTATATATATAAAAGAATTATATTATTACAACCATTAATAAAAGTTTACATAATTTAAAATAATTTACAAATATTCATAGAATTTCAAGAGGTTTATATGGAGGTATAATCAATACATGACATCAAAGAAATTTTTTTTACAGAAACCAAATTTCAATTCCCCTAAGCTAAAGAAAAGATTTTTAAGAACAATTTCAAATTCACAGCAGGCAACTGTCCGTTATTGGTCTAGACCCATTTGGAGCGAGAAAAATGCGCAAAGCTCTTTTCGCTACACGACATTTTCCTCTTGCTTTCTTTCTTTTTTTTTATTTTTGTTTTCACTTCAAGTTGGTAGGTAAAGAACTAAAAGCAACAAAAGAACTCGATCCCTACATTCCGAAAAAAACCTTTACTGCATTCCAAAACAGAATTCTCAAAAAAGTGGACCAGCTGAAAGGTTTTTACTCGCGACTGGATTTCTTGATTGTGCTTGTAAAAATGTATGACGAAAGCGTAATGAAAACAGATAGGAAAGTTGGAGTCAAACATTAGAGAATAAAATATCTGTAATCCTCTTGCAACTTTACTTAGAGAGCGCGATTGAGTTCATTGAAGCTGTTCTTTATTTCTGTTTTCGAAATTTTAAAAGATGATTTTAGTTTCTGCTTCTCGAAACACTTCTAAAATTTCTTTGGACTTTAGAAAGGTTAAAAAAAGGTCATATTTTTGTTATATTTCTTTCTTCTTTCCTTAATTGTTTATATTAGAATATTAGAAGTTCTATCATAGAAAGAAAGTAAAAGTTCAGGAGTTAATGCTTTATATCTATAATATTTATTATTATAGATATAAATTTTTAAACAAGGACTTTAGTTTCTTCTCTGAGAAACAATTCTAAAATTTCTTTGAACCTTTTGTCAGGATAAAAAAGATCAGTTGCGTGTTATATTATTTACTTCTTTCTTCAATCATTTAAATTAGAAGTTCTGTGATAGAAGAAAAAGGCAAAATGACAGAAAGTGATCATTAATATATATATATTATTTAATATTGATTGTAATTTGAATTAATTAATTTTTAAAAAATGATTTTAGTTTCTTTGAGAAACAATTTCTAAAATTTCTTTGAATTTCTAAAAGGTTAAAAAATGTCAGATATGTGTTATATTTTTTCTTCTTTCTTTAATCGTGTTAATTAGAAGTTATGTGATAGAAAAAATTAAAAGGACAGAAATTGATCTTCTAAATACATATTATTTAAAATAATCATTATTCTTATTAATTAAACTTATTGAGAAATTCTTCATTATCCTTATCCCAATTATAGTCAAGCGCGTGCATCATAAATGCATCTGGTAATCGATTAATCGATTTTAAAGCTTATGAACTGATCAATCTAAGAAAATATTATTCATTATAAAAATTACAGCTAATCCACGAGCACCTGAAATAATAAGTTCTTTGTTAAATCAGTATGTTACATTCGAGGTGGCATCTGAATGAATAGGAGAACAAGAAATTTTTTAGGTCCAATCTTTTAAAAGAATGCCCATTTCACGTTTTTTTTTTTTTTTTTTTTTTTTTTGAAGATAGATTGTCATCAATTTTCCTTTGGATTATTAAAGCTTTTCTTTGTTCATTATCAACAAATGAATTAAAGCATATTAAGTTGCAAAAGCGGATTAATGAATTAAACAATTTTCAAGGGAATTAGAACATCTCATGGATTATCGATGTGTAACGAAGGAAACTTGAAATACCTACAGATAATTTACAGTTACAGTTAAATTTCTAATATATTATTTTCGTACTAAAGATAATCACCTGCTTTTCCAACATGTAAACTCTCAAAAAGAGAAACGTTGATAAACAGCGTAACCTAGTACATCTGTGACTACAAAAAACTCATCTAAACCCCATGAATTGAAAAATTGTGATATTTGTTAAAATTAATAAGAAAGATAGAATCCAAACAAAGTCAGTTTTATCAAAGTTAATACTATTAAATAATCAATTATCCTAAATGTATTCATTTCCCTGGTAAAATCTGAGCTTTAATTTTATTTAACATAATGATTTGGTGTAAGTTATTCTAAATGATCTAATAAATTCCAATCGTCTAATACTTGATGCAACTTTTAGATTTATCGTAATTCATTTTCTTGTTATCATTCATTTGTTAATAATATTTGTCAGTAACAATTGTTAATAACATTTCAAGCAGAAATTAGATTTCGTTTAACAGATTTTCTTCATAAGATATTAAAATTTATTTTTGGTGAATAAATTGTAATGCTGTATTGTAGAGTTATCAATGAAATTATAAGCTTCATCTCTTCAGCCGTTTTTGATGAATACATTTTTAATTCAATTAAATTTGTGTAAATTTAATTAAGTTTGCTTTTTTAGATTTTTTTTTTAATTTTTACAAAATCCTTTAGGGTTATTAGAATTGGGATTTCTCATCGGAGGATGGATTTTGTTTCAGTTTCTTTCAGGACAAGTTTTTCGCATTTACAAACTAATTTAATTATTGAAAAGGACAAATAAAAATTTATCAGCTAATTGTATTAATCCATTTAGACAGCGAAATTCTGTTTACAGTTAATGAAATTTAAATCTCGAAATTTTCAAATAATTTCTTTAGTACCATTTATGTCTCTTACCTTTTTAATTTATGGATTATAAGATTCCAAATTTCCATATTAAATATAATCTTCGGAATAATAACATGCAAAATCTCGGAATAACTTCTTAAAACGGGCTTTCTTAAGAAAGAAATTATCTCCTTACAATTCCAATGTAATAAAATACCAAGTAGGCTTTTCGGCTATTCTTTCTGCTATTTATCTTCTTCTGATAATTAATAATAACTGAAGCTTATTGGTAAAAATATATGATGGATTAATAATCTGACAATGGATTAATTATCTTTCTTCACATCCTTATATTCTATAGGATTTGAATCTTGATTAGCTAAAAGTTTTAATGGTATTGGCCAGAGAAGACAGGATAAATATTTTTCAACCCAATGACTCATTATTTCCAAAAAACTGTCTTATCCTGTATCTCAATAAAATTTAAAATTTCATATAATAAATATTAAAAAAATATTGCATGTCTTACTTTTAATTAATTATGCATCTGAATTTTATTTATAAGTCTTAGTGTTATATCTTATGTTCATGTTCCAAAATGATATATGCATTTTTATTAGTCATTCCGAATAAACAAATTGCATTGAAGTTATTATAATTAATATTACCTAAATTGTATAAAAATTATTACATATTCCGCAATGAATATTTTTTTTATTAAAAACATTAAAGTAAAAGTTCGAATGAAATTCGAAATAAATTCAGCAATACATTTAAAGAGTCGTTCATTATGAAAAAATATATTAAGAAAATTATTATACATTGAAAAGTGGAAAAACATTTAAATAAATTTTAAATCATAAAAATATTATCTTTTTAAAGTTTATTTTTTGAAAACGCCTTTGAAAGTTTTGCATTTATTCATAATTTAATCTCAAAGCAGATTTTGAATTAGTAAAAATAAAATTGTTTCGTTAAAATAATCTTTCGTCCATTCCAGGCATATCTTTTTCCGAAGGACGGCAAGAAGAAACCTAGGCAGACTGCTATGCAATTTATTTAAATTTAATTTTATCAACTTTATTAAAAGTAAATAGATTTATTAAACGCAGTTGTTCCTTTTGCTTTCTACGAGAATTAAAATAATTATTATATCTTGTAATCAATAAAATTATCAAAAAACGGGATTATTTACAATTCTTAAAAAATAAATACTATTAATATTTATAAATCTAAATTATATATATTATTTAAAATTGCTTAATATGAATCTTTCATAAGTTATAATTAATGAAACAAGATATATATAATTCCTTGATACAAATATTCAGAATCAATGTTGCTTATTTTAGAGCATATTTAATATTTCTGATTAGTTAGAAAATTACTACAAATGTAAGAATAGTGTTGTTATGCAATGTATATTAGATTTCATTTTATTATAATTAATGCTTCAATTGCTTATTAAAGAAATAGTAAATTATAAATATTATTAACTATTCATCTAAATGCCAATCAGGCGTACCGTTTACTGATTCGTTTAATACAAAATATTAATAATATTGCTTTAAACGCTTTGTGTTCATTCTCCTCTCGTTCTGACGCTTTAATATATTTCAAAATATCAGCAGTGAAATTTACTAATAATATTAATTTTCATTAAATTACTATTAGTATTAATTATACATATTATTAATTTGACTAATTTCATATAGTACTTGTTAATTGTTCTTGAAATAGCAAAGTCTTATTATATCTTAAAATCAAAATTAATTATTTAGAATTATACAAGATTTTTGTTTGAATGTATTAAATTAACAAATTATATTCGTGAGTTGTACCGAAAAGGCATTTTATTTACTATCCTTTTTTCCTCTTTATTGCGAATAATTTTACTTCAGAAAGATATGGATGTGGTATGGACGATGAAACTATTAAATTCAACTATGTGTAAAGAATTTTAATTTTTTAAAAGTAACCAAAATTGCCAACAATGAAAATAAAAACTAAATCTAGTTTGTTCAGTATTAATACAGCAATGAAGTCTTAAAATTTGCTTTTCAGTTTTATTAACAATATGATGAATTATTATTTTTCATATTTCACACTATTTTAAGATGCAATTAAGTATGTAATTGAGCAAATTTAATATTTCTTGGATTATTATTTTTAAAAAACTTAAATAACAAAATTTCATACAAAATTTAATTTTTTAAGCAATCGTTTAAAAAAATGCCCAGCTGTGAAAAAGAAATACTTACTAAAAATACATATACATTTTATTTTCTTAGTTCTAAATTTTTGCCAAGATCACCATTCGATTAAATATGAAGGTTCGTTTGCATTTATATGCAAGAGAATCTTCACAATGCTTTCATTTAATGAGACAACTATTCACACACAGTAAATCATATTTGAATATCCTTTTTTCATTTCACATCATTCTCTCTTGAAACATTACAAGAATTGCGAAATAAATCTCAGACTCTTGAGTAAATAAAACAATCCGTCAGCGAAACAAACACATCCGTCTGTTAAAATCTTTCTATTTTGAATTTCAAATAAATTACGTGAAGGCGAGACACAAAGCATTCAGAAAACAACTTCGTTTATTCAGAATGAAGTAAGATAAATCTGAGCGTTCTGCACGATTTTCTCTTTTGCTGACGACAAAAAACAAAACTAAACGAATCTGTAGCCCTCTGGAAGGGCCGAGAAATACCAGACACAAAGAAAATAACTATCACAGCTATGAAGCAAAATAAATTAACTGCATACTAAATGGAAGTACTCTAAGCAGTAGCAGTAGAAGTTTTCTCTCGTTCTTGGCGCTTTTCTTGGAGATGTCTTGCAGTTTTGGCATCTACTTCTGGATTTTATTCCTTTCTTCTTAGTTTCATCTTATGTTCTTTTATCTCTATAACATGGATCTAAAAAGGATACAGAAAGTCTATCTTTTTCTTAAATTGTTTTCGAAGTCATTTATTCGGGATAGGACCTTTAGTTTAGCCTGTTTCTTTCTATGATATATTTCTTCACTCTATAGGGCAACAGTTACTGCAGATTGTAAATACCAATTAATAAAATGTTTGCTCTTTGAAGAAGGAGGAGAAAGATAGATAATTTATGTAACAATCACTTATATGCAAATGCAGGTGGACAGAATGAATAAAATGTATCGCATAACATTTCAAATATTTTTACATATTTTATACAAAGTTTTCTTTTGATACCACTTTTGCTGTTCTTTAAGCATCCAAATTTCTAAAATGAGTCTATTCTTCAAGCATATAATGCATAAAATGCATGTATTTCATTCTTTCTATGTTGAAAATTTAGTAATATATGATTGTAGAAATTGTGCCAGAAATCCTTGTTGTTTTAATTACAGAAGATTATAATAAGGATTCCTATTTTCTATAAACTAGTTTCAATACTGAGTATAAGACAGTTTTGTTAGATATTATAATTGTGTTTCCTATTTCTAATAGTGGAAAATTTTGAATGCTGTTAAATTCACCACCATTTTGAAGAGATCATTTTAAAGGTTTTCATTCGGAATTTACCTAAGCCTAAATAGCATATGATTCTTATAATTTGCCTAGAATTCCACATATAATACTATTTATGAAATCTTCGATGAGGTAAAAAATTTCGGCGATTATATTAGATTAGAGTTATGAAAACACCTTAAGTTTTTTCTAAGCTGAAAAATTAAAATCTTAATGCACAATCAGACAAGAAAAAATTGTCCCAACCATTTTAATAAGATCCCTTAAGGTTTATTATAATCCATTGTTTAACAAAATTTGATTGGATTATATTATTTGAATTATTGGCTTAAAACATTTCCATACCAACACTTCACAATTGAAGGATTTTTTGCTTAAACAATAAATTGAAAAATCGCCTATACAAAAACAAATTAACAAACTCTGTGTTTATTTTGCAGTGAATTCGATAAATTATATTTGTGGCAATGAAAGTTCAATATTATCAGAAGCAAGATGAGTGAAATTAAATTAATTAATTCATTTTGTTAATTAATTTTGTTATTAATTTTGTTATGTTTTATGAATAGTTGTAAACATCATGCCGGTTACCAGTGTATAATACCATGATATTGTATTTAAATTTATGTCTCAGTCATAGAAATTTTTCTAGATACTGGATTTTGTTTTAATAGCAATCAGCACATTAGTGATAACAAATATTTAAGAAATTTTCTTTATATAAATTTATGTAATCCTGATATTTTATTTTATCGCTTCCGTTTATTTGAAATTCTATATTTGTAAAAATGATCTTACGACTATAAAAAGCAGTTCTATAACAATAAAATCATTATACGGATTGCAGGTGAGGATGATTCGTTTAACATAAATTTCGCAACTAATTATCTAATGTAAAATATCCGGAGACAATTGTGATTTCTAGAATTTAAACATTGTGTTTTTTTATAAAATAATTTAGTTTTATGGCATTTTCTTAATCCAGAGTATAATATAAAAGTCTAATAAAACTGTAACATATCTTACACAAATAAATATTCATAGATTTTTCAATCACTTTCTTATTTCGAGACCGATTGCATTGCGCAGGAAAGTATGTCTGCGGGTTTGCCAATTGATAAGAGATGTTACCATCTTCTTTTCCTGGAGCCACGAGGAAAGGTAGCCGAAATCCCCTTGTCAAGAAACAAGCTAATAAATGACTTCGGATTCGGGAACTGCTATTAACCGTCCCTTTCTGTCTGACAAGGACTATCTGTAAACTTATGGTCGAGCTTCTCAAGAATGACGGCTTATGATGGACGGTCTTTTTGTTGTTGCAATTATTTCTCCAGGATGCATCTCTATCTCCTGCGGTTGCACAATAAGTGCAGATGTTCTCATTAGAAATTCATCTCCTTATTTTATTCAAAGGATTTCAAATTAGTAGAGAATATATCGTTTTTTTTTAAAATAAAAAATTAACTGATAGCGCAATAAAATATAATTTAGATCGTGAATGAATAAAGTAACATTACTTTTTTTATTATTCTTGTGGCTATATTTAACTTAAAAAACCAATTTCTTTTCGAATTTGCTGTAACTTGCTATTTATACCAATTTTTCAATGAGTCAGTGAGTCAAATGAGAACTTCAAATGAATAAAATTAACTTTCTAAAATTTTATTGTAATTTGAATGTGAAGTAATGTAAAAAGTGATTTAATCTGTTTTAAATTAAAGCTCTATTATTTTTTTATGAAAGTATTATTTTTTATAAATTATGGAACAGTTATCAAATTTTACTTTGAACAACTTATTTTATAATCAAAGTGAATTAACTATAAATAATTTAAAAATTCCTATAATTTTAAAGTAAAAGCTGCTCTATAGTCTCCGGTAATCCTTTATTTCATACAAAATAAATCGCTTTAAATATCTTTTTTTCTTATTTTTAGTTAACAGATAGATGATGGAATATTATACTTTTATAAGAAATATTTATAATTTTTTTTTAATTTCATGATATTTAAAAAAGGCGAATTCATATTTTATTGTCTCTCCCTCTTAGGTCGATAAGTAAATTCGCAAGTAAGCTGGGTTATTTTACTGATCAAAAACAACAATTTCTTAGCATCTGTGTCTACAGTTAATGTTTTTTATTTTATATAAAAATGAAGGATAAATGCTCTTTGATATTTTGATGAATGAACATCCTAAAAGTTGCCAATTATTGTATTTTGCGAAATTTCCAATGGCATTTTCAAAGTATATTAAACATAATTTATAATATATATTTATAATAATTTATAATATATTGTATGAAATAATTTGCACAATGTTATGCACAGCTGAATTCGAAAATATTTAAGAATAAAAGTAAAGTATGATGTGATTGCAGCAAAAATAACCAATTCACATTTTCCCATTTAAGTTTGTGTGATGCGTATTTATAGTATGACAGTCATTGAAGGAATATTCTAACTCATTTCTAAAAAAGAAACATATTTTTAATATAAGAATATTAAAAATACTATTAAAATGTATTTAATAAAAAAATATTAAAAATATTAATACCAAAATATAAATTTTAGCCTAAAAATACAACTTAATTCTTTATGAAGCGAGAATTATAACAAATTCATTAAAAGGATTTATTATGCATTTTGTTATTTTAAAAGTAACAAAAGATATTTCATATGTATACTAAAAATTCCATTATGATAAAAATTACATTTTTCCAATGTTTGTATCTATTAGATTAAAGCAATGCTGAATTAATATGCAATTAAAATTCAAAGTACTATGGAAATAGCATTAGAAATAACATTTATTTGATACTTAGTTCTTCAATTATTAAAAATTCATTTGCATAAATATACAATTAATAATGAATATATATTGCATATATATATATGCTATAAAGTTTTTTATTAAAAGCTTTATAGCATGAATTATTAAATTAATTTACCGCATTAAGCGTTATTTACTACTGTATTATTAAATACTACTGTAGCATGTTTATTTAATTTATTTAAGAAAATCCAATATTGCTCTCAACTTATTATGATGTCGATGATGTCTCATGTGCCATAGCTAAGTCGAGACAGACCTTTGAAGTCACTGACTTCTTGTTGTTGTTTCTAATGGCACTTGTTCTAGACAAGCCCACAGACTTTAGAAGTCAGTTATTTTAAGCCAAGTGTACGTCTCTTGTTTTACAGTAGTGCCATTTAGGCCCAAGAGTATGATTTAGCTACACACATGTCACGTCACATCCCTTTTTACGGGGCAAACTTCATTTATGTATTTCATTCACTCATTCACAGATCGTAATTTAGACCTGAATTAGAGAACGAACACCCCTGATCCAGAACGCCCAGTGGTGTTACTCTCGACAGAGAGGAAGGCCACCATACACACGGAGAGTTTTCGACTGGCTGGATTCGAATTCACAACCCAAGGAACACTAATCCAACGCCCTATCAACCAGGTTATCCCGTCCAGTCATTGACTTAAATTATATCTCAGTGAGAAATATTCTCTCTCTTAGTCAGAATCAATACAGCAATCCATAATAGGCTTATACAGGATAATAAATCCTTGATAGAAAATGTACAAGATGAAATAAAACGTTACTTATTCTTCTCTGATGTAAGAACATTAAAAAGAATTCTGATTGTCATTTTAAAGGAGGGATGTAATTAAAAAAAATAAAGAAAAACTCTTTCATATGTGGATCACCATTATTCAGTTATGCATGCCAAAATCATATTTCCAAGTAGACTATATTTATAACGATCTTAAATTCCTTAGCGCTAGTTCATTACCATATTTTTATAATGAAACTTTTTTTAAATATACAATTTATTTTTCTAAAGAATTTTTAAACCGAACAGTATTATTAAACAGTATCAGCATTATTACCGATCAGTATTTTTCTATTCTGTATATAATATTTGATCTAAATGCCATACACATCTAAAGCGCTAGAATCTTTTTTTCGAAAAAACGTTTCCAGTTTCTAGAGATAATTTTCTCTTTATATGTACTTCTATATATATATATACACGATAACGACCTTTTTTGTTGAAACTTGATCGTCCTTTGTAAAATAGAATCTCAGATATCGCTTTCTTACCAGAAAAGAACCCACACATCTATTTTTTTCCCCAGCAAAATAGTAAATATTCTAAGATAAACGAGACTTTGATTGTCAAGAAGTGAGTGATGACCAAAGTAAGTGTTCAGCCAGTCCTCTTGGGTTGAAACAATCAGAAATTCTTTGTTTCTCTATTTTTATTCTTGAACTCCAATTTTTCTTAGTCTTATATCTGGTTCACTATTCTCTGAAAGCCCCTTAAATGTTGATGCAATGTAAGGCTTATCGGAATTTTTTCTAGTGTCTTGGTCAGTACTTTCTTATGTTTTTTTTTCTTTGTTTTAATTCGTCGGCAGTGAAAAAGTTACATAAATAATGAGTCATCTTTAAAAATTTTAAAGAATATAATTATTGAAAGTTTTATCAGAACCGATACTAATTGAAGAAAGAGTTTAAAATTCTGGATTTTGAGGTAAAAGTTATATTCCATTGAATTGATATATTCGAGGGAAAAAAATTCTGAAATACCCAAAAAAATTACATTTTTTTTTCTAATTATAATGTAGATAAGATAAGAGATATTTAAGTTTCTTAATGGTGCATTTATGCTTTTTTTCTTCTATCAAGAATTTCTACAGGATATATATTGAAATGCGCTTGTTTTCTACAGATGCATCATTTGCTTTGTTAGATAATGAATGGTATTTTCTTTCAAGCGAAACTATTGAATATGTTCAATTTAGCTTAACTCGGAAGCATTTATATTTATTCATTATTTATACACTATTTTTTTATTTTTTTTAAATCAATCGAAGGAATATAAGATTTGTAATATAAATAAAAAATTAAATTTCATCATGACATTTTCAGATATTAAATTTCATAACTGTTTGTATAAAAAATTTCATCCTATTGGATCAAAGTACTTGTGCAAATTGTATTTTCTTAAATTCAAATCCATGCATCAGGTGGATATTTCTTTAAAAATATCCAACCTCTTTACAAAAAGAAAAAAAAAACTTCAAATATAACTATGTCATCTTTAGCAACTGTTTAAATCTATAATTCTATTTTTTCATTGAAATACATTCATATTCTAAATAATAATTTTAACTTTAATAATATTTAGAGGAAAAAATTAAAGTAAGTGAATTCTATCAAATTTAGGAATAGTTCCCAGTGTTATGAAAAGATAAATAAAATGTATTTAGAAAAATCAAGTAGGTAAATATTATAAATAAAAACAAGAAATGTAATTTTGTTGGAGCCCAAAATTGTTAATGATAAGATGTTAGATTACATGAGTCACTTTTGATAGTCTCTTTCATCCAAAGAAACCACAGACAGTCACATGTTAGAGCAAACAGCAATACTTTGACTCAAAAATTCATACAATACCTTCTATTGGTTCAATCTTACTACCAGAAAAAGCAACTCATACATGTGCTCACAAATTCCTTCAGAAAACTGAGTTTGTAAAAACCTTTAGCTACGCCGCTGTATCAGAACAATTAAATCGGAAATACTAATAATATCCTTGAGGCTAATAAAAGGTTAAATTTCAAATTATTCGAATTTGAATTTAACATTTTTTCTAAGATTTATTTTTTTTCTAATAATGATATCTGAAAATATCTTTTTCAGAGAACTAGGCATTTGTAAAATACTCAGGATTCCTCTTCTTATCAACTAAATCCATCTGATCTCAGTCTCTTAGAGATGTAATTAACAGCAACTGGAGTGAATCGAAGCCTTCTGTTAACTAAGTTCTCGCCCACGAAATCCCTTTTCACTCATTAGCAGTTATTTCGGTATTCGGATCAGGAATTTCGAGAAAGAGGATTTGCTGAAAAGGGTTAAAACTGTTTTTTTAAGGAAAATAAAAAGAAGGGCTAATTATACAATGTAGAAAACTTTCTAAGCAGTTAAAAAAGTAGCAAACTTTAAATAATTTTAAAAATTTGCTAAGGTCTGACATTTTATAATATAAAGCAATTAAAAATGAAACGAATGAAAATAAAATAGAATAGAATAGAAACAAATAATTAAAAAAATGAAGCAAATGAAAATAAAATAGAATAGAATAGAAAATAAAATAAATTATTAAAAAAAAGCAAATGGAAATAAAATAGAATAGAATAGAAACTAAAACAAATAATTAAAAAAATGAAGCAAATGAAAATAAAATACAATAGAATAGAAACTAAAATAAATAATTAAAAAATGAAGCAAATGAAAATGAAATAGAATAGAATAGAAACTAAAATAAATAATTAAAAAAATGAATCGAAAGAAAATAAAATAAATTATAAAAAAAGCAAATGGAAATAAAATAGAATAGAATATAAACTAAAATAAATAATTTAAAAATGAAGCAAATGAAAATGAAATAGAATAGAATAGAAACTAAAATAAATAATTTAAAAAAATGAATCGAAAGAAAATAAAATAGAATAGAATAGAAAATAAAATAAATTATAAAAAAAAGCAAATGGAAATAAAATAGAATAGAATAGAAACTAAAACAAATAATTAAAAAATATGAAGCAAATGAAAATAAAATACAATAGAATAGAAACTAAAATAAATAATTAAAAAATGAAGCAAATGAAAATGAAATAGAATAGAATAGAAACTAAAATAAATAATTAAAAAAAATGAATCGAAAGAAAATAAAATAGAATAGGATAGAAACTAAGATAAATTATTAAAAATGAATCAAAATAAAATAAAATAGAACAGAATAGAAACTAAAATAAATTATTAAAAAGATGAAGCAAATGAAAATAAAATAGAATAGAATAAAAAATAAAATAAATTATTAAAAAATGAAGAAAATGAAAATAAAATGGAATAGAATAGAAAATAAAATAAATTATTAAAAAAAAATGAAGCAAATGAAAATGAAATATGGTGAATAAGTATGTAATCACATGCGTTTAGGTTCTTACAATAGTACGTACGCATTTTGAGAAAAAATAGCATTTAATTTTCAACTTTATTGATAAGATAAATATCTTTTACACTCAATATTACAGAAATGTTGTTTCATTTTTAGGATCAATCAAAATTTAATTGAAAATACATCTTTCTCGCCTAATTTTTAAAGAGTCAACATTTCATTAAATAATTATTTAATATCTGGTGATTGGGCTTTAAAAATTTATCATTTACTTAGATTCTTTTAATTCTGTAAATCAATTTTATGTTTCAATTATGTGCGTTCTTTTCACAATTCATATTCAGCTAGCCGTCCTTGGAGACTAGCTGTTCGTTCAAAATTTATATAAAAATAGATGGAAATAACTAGCAAACAAAAGAATCATCATCCCTTTCATAAACACTGTACAATTTTACCAATTTTTCTGTTTTAATAAATTAATTCCTTCACTGATTATATGAAGTTCATATAAATTTCATATCAAATCAATGATCCACTTCTCTCAATCAATATCTGTTTGTAAGAGAAATTTCAAAAGAATAACTTTATTGCACATTTTCTATTTGGAAA
The DNA here is from genome assembly GCF_947563725.1 of Argiope bruennichi. Taxonomy (NCBI): domain Eukaryota; kingdom Metazoa; phylum Arthropoda; class Arachnida; order Araneae; family Araneidae; genus Argiope; species Argiope bruennichi. Next base: position 121,880,192 of record NC_079154.1, on the reverse strand, counting down.
ATTCTTGATCGATTTTATTCAAACTAATACACTGACTTTGCCAATTTCTACTTCTCATGCAACTAATGACTCTCGGATACCAAATTTCCATTTCCGTTGAATGTACAATGCTGATGCATATGAAATATTATATTTTCATAGTATTTTATCACAATGGAAATTATATCAAATAATACAAATTTGAATTTTCGTGTGTCCTTAACATACTAAATTCCCTGCGTAAATCAAGCATGTGAGATGATATTAAAATGCATCACAATACCTCAATTTCCTCCTTCTGATTACAGAACAGATTGATAGATTTCGATAAAAAAGAGCGCAACAATCATTCCACTGACTCATAAATATTATGCATCAATATCTTTCAAAATATATAATTTTTGACATATGAGACCAACTATATGCCAAAAAATTGTGGCGATTCATTCAATTATTCAATTCAATGAATTACTAATGAAGATCTTTTTTACAACCGTAAGCCTGTAAAGGATTTTTTTTTCATTGTATTCCCATATCACATATTGTGCTATTCATTTCATATATTAAGTAGCTAAATAATCCTGCGTGAACGTCAGATTACAAATTCATTCACAATAAAAATAAAAGTTGGATTCGCATTAATTGGGGTGTGAGTTCGAACCCGCCAGCCGAAGACTCTCCATGTGTGGTGGTGGCTGGTGCACATATAAATCTGTCGTGGTCACAAAATCCTCCATGTCGAGAGTAATAACACTGGTATTACTGGATCAGGTGTGATCTTCTCTGATTCAGGTCTAAATTACGATCTGTGGTTCAATGAATGAATTGGATGAGTGAAATCTGTCCCGTAAAAATTGTTGTTACGCGTGAGTAGCTAAGTCGTACTCTTGGCCCTAGATGGCGCTACTGAAAAGCAAGAAACACAAAAATCTCGGCTTAAATTAGCTAACTTAGTCAGCGGGCTTATCTATGACAAGTGTCATCAGAAACAGCAATAAAAAAATAAAATTTTCTTAGTATGTAATTTCAAGAATATTCGCAATTTCAAAAATAAATATTCATCTTTTATATAAAAAAAGTTAACGATATATTAGAAAGAAAAGTACTTTTACATTTTATTTGCCTTTTTTTCCCCTAATTTTTACTGTTATCTAAAATAATCACTGATGTTAAGGGGAAAAAAAAGGACTGTAACATCGCTAACTGCTCAACTGCTATTAAATTTAGTAACACAAAATGTGATATTTTTTAACTATTTAACGAATATTTCAATTTTTTGCTTGCTTGGGGCACTATCTGATAAACGTAAATTGAATTCACTAAAATTAATTTGTTTTCCATCCCGCTCATCGACTAAAATATAACCTCAAAACTGAAAGAAGCTGGGACAGATAAAGAAAGAAAATATTTTATGATGGCCTGTGATAAAGAAAAAAAAAGCATTTTTAATTCAGATGATATTATTTCAAATATTAGAAACGTTTCCGATGGAATTTATTTAATATCTCTAGATTTCAATCTAGAATAAAATGAGAAAACTGTTTGAAGAAATGAATAATATTTTTATCGACGGGGCGAAGAATTTATGATGAATTTTGATGAAAAGCAATGAAGAGCTTATGAAAGAATTTAAAATGAACTATACGATTTTAATTTTCCTTCTAATACAAGTTTCAATGTGATAGGACAATTTTAATAATATATACTGTGTTAAATAGAAATATATTTAATTTATTAATTAATATTAATTCATTATAGTGTCAAATAAGAATAGATTCTGAACTGTAATCCAAAACATTAAAGCAATAGGCATTGTAACTGCGTTTGGTTTGATCTATACGTTTTTCTTTTCTTCCAGTTTGATTGCATCACTCGTTGCATTCTATGCTTGCGTATAGAATGAATTTGCATAATTTATACTGCAAAATGAGTAAATATTCATGTAAAACATGCAAATCCGCATTTGAGGCGTCCATCATCTCAATAATTTCATACACATTCTGATTTTTAGCAGCCTTAATAGTTTTTCGTTTCAGGAAATAATATTTATTCGTTATTTAAATTCTCTAAATTCTGATTCGTCCATCGTTCAGAAATCATGATCAATCAGAATCGTCTCAAATAAGCTAATATTTAATTTCCTGAACAGTATTCAGTTTTAGAAAATAATATTTATTCTTGATTTGAATTCTTGGAATTCTCATTCGTCCATCTTTCAGAAATCACAATATTTAATCGTCTCTTATAAGCGGCAAACACAGTCTAATAAAATACATGTTTGAATCCTTCTGTGATGTCTTTTAAGAATTAGCAACGACAAAAAATAACACTGGCAATATTAAGTGGTGCCAAACTTTTAACTTTGCAGAACTGCTCAAACAATCCTCATAAATGTTCTGTTTAAGATAGGCTTAATGTTTTATTGAAATAATGGAAGCAAACTGATTATACATTTTAAAACAGCTAAGACTGAAACACTTTTCATAGTATAAATGCGATGTAAAGTGGGATTTTCATTTTGCAATATGTTTTCAAATTATTCAAAAAACGATTAGATTTTAATTAATTTTAGTTAAAATTTTGAAAATCATTTCATAACGTATAGTTACTACCGAAATTATAATGTCATAGCACAATATCCAAAACTCTGTTGTGTAGAAGAATTTGTTTTTTTATCACGTATACAGCGCGACAAAGTTTACGTGCTTTATGACATACTTCAAACATTATAATTTTGACTAGTCATAGCATTACGATTTTATTGCACACTTTTTCATAACGTAAAAAAATGTTAAAAAAATTATTAGGTTACAAATTTAGTAGGGTCTATTATATTCGGAGTGATTTGCTTACATATTTTAAATTAATCATACGGAGTGAAAGTTCAGGAACCAGATTTCATTAATGTGTTATAGCTACAAAATTTGGAAAACCAAGCACAAAATAAAAGAAATAAAAAGATTGCTAATTACAACTTTGTTAAACAATTTTAGCGCAATTGTATGCTTCAAAGTATCTTATTTAATTCACTTTACCTTAAATAAAAGAAATTATGTTTTGACGAAATTGTGTTGAAAGCTTCAGGTGATGTATTAGTTACTTTTAATTAATTCAATTGCCAAGAGAGCTCTTTCTAGGTACTTCTTTATACTTTATACTTTGTACTCTATTCTAAAAATGAGTTTTCTTTGTGCGCCTTACTTATCCACGAAGTTTTAACCATGATTTTGAAGTCAGTCTTGAAATGTCTAAGCATAAAAGATCTTAGAGATTTGACTTTTTGCAATAGCAAATATTAAAGAAGAAAAGCTAATTTGATCACTTATTCTCAAACGATATCCTTTAGAATTATATTGCCGCATTGAAGAAAGGCAGTCGAATCTCAATGGCCGAGTGGTCATGGTATTGGTCTCATAATCAAGAGACCTGGGTTCGAATCCCACTATAGGTAATGGGATTAATAGTATATGTAAATACTTAATTGTTTGATTTTATGTTTTCCTTTATTTCATGTTCCAGAAGATACTGGACATTTCTTTAGTTTACCAGACAAGTATTCTGGATTTTTCTTACTGTCTCCAGAAGAGTATTCTGGAACTTTCTCTGCTTGTATAAAAGCAGAAGATTTGTCAGTTACTGTATTCTCAGTTCAGAGTTCAGTTAATAAATTGGTTTAGCTCTACCTCTTGTGTGTGTGTGTCATTAAGTTCTATACTATAGTTCTACGTGAAAATATTTCTGTGGCTATATCTTCATATACCTGCAAAAAAAAAGTTTTGCATTCTATTAAAAAATAGATCCTCTCTAATTTCATATGAAGTTTAATTTATACTTTAAAAGTGCATATTGCACTTTTAGGCTACTCTTACTATTAGTTTTAATGTTCCATCATATATGCGAAATTTATGAATTTATTATTTCCTCTTCTTTATATTACTCTGTTGAATTTATTATTTTCTACTCTCTTGACCAAACCTCCTCAGTAAATTTTTGTTTAGACACATAATGTTTGCTCCGTAAATTTTTAGATAGTTGTATCTATGTTTTCCCACTATGTTCATCAGTGTTGTTGCTATCCATCTTTAGCCCCATCTCTCTATCTTGGATAGAAACAGAATCTCATGAATTAAGGTTCCACATGCCCAAATCTCTCGGAGTCCCATCGACAAAACTATCCGGCCAAAATTTCTCCGTATAAATATAAGAAATCTCTTCAAACAAATATAAACTTATACAAACCACTACAGCATGTGACGCCATGATGTTGTCTCGCCAGTCATCATACAAAACATTGCTAGGTAAGCGAATCATTTTTTTTTCCATTTTAATTTGCTCATTAAGTGAGGTTTGATCATATTTGTTATTTTCGACGAACAAGTCTGTGAAACGCCTTTATAACAGTCCCGCAAAATGAGATCTTCATTTATAAACACACTGTATAAAAATTGGTCAAACTAATATTTTTTCTTTACAATATATCGTTATCCTCCACAGGGGTACCTCGAAATGAGGATGAGAAGCTTCTGGCATGGTGTTTGGTTCTCGCCACTCTAGAGGGTACATGAAAAGAGGGGTGTCTGGCTTCTCCCATCTATGGCGGGACGTACGTCCTTAGGGAAGTGCTGTATCGTGGCCGGTGATGGTCCTTAAGACTCAACCACAGTTCCCGCCAGTGTTGCTGAAGGGACAGTCAGGTCATTCAGTTTTTTATCCGTAGGCCTTCGGGCGGGTCGGAGAGTCAGCGGTATGATAAAAAATCTTTTGTAATAGCATATATTTTTATAACAATTTACAAATGTGCATGACTCTTTAAAAAATTGTGTGATATACTTATTAAACTGTTTTTAAAAATTATCTTCAGAATCATCAATTAACAGAATAATATTTAAGTTGTGTTTCATAAAAGATAATGTAGTATTCTTAAAAATAAATTTGTTACGTTAGCTCCCATTTCCCTTATGTGATCTAAAGAATTTCGAAATAGAGATCCCATCTGAAAAAAATGCACTTTCTTACGAACACTTCTTTTGGGACATTTTTCTTCATAAATTTAGAACGATAGCAGCAATTTCCGTGGTAACTATCTCGTAAACTGAACCATCCTTTTAAATAAAATTTCTGACAGAATATTTTAATGGCGGGAAGAGAAAAATTCAGGCAGTTTTCTTGAACCAGAATTTTTTTTTTCTTCTTTTTCAACTTCGAAGCCAATCTTACTTTTTCTTATCGGGCTTTCTATTAGCTGAGAGTGCTATTGTTGATTGTTCGATTTTTCGGATTTCTTTTGCAGTGGTTTGGTCGACTTTTCGTCTTTTCAGTTTTTTTTTAATCGATCACGGGGAAAAGATTTAGAATACCTTGATTTCTTTTCAAATTTTTTATGAAGGGAGGAAAAGCTCTTAAATTTTACAAAATCTTGATGGTTTTTAAAAAATATTTATCTAATTTTCAAACATTTAGATTTAACTATTTAGTTTAGAAAAGAGTTTTCATGAAAATATATGTTTATAACATGTGTTTACAACTTTTCAATCCTTAAACTGAGATCAAAATTTTTAAATTTTAGATATCTTTGAAAATTGCTTTTAGTTTCAAAATATCTCAGGTATACATAACTAATCAAGATTTTTATATATTTGGTAACTGTTGAATCAAAAGAACTATTTCGAAATTCAGTTTTCTGATAAATTCACATACTGTTCGAATTCTGTTTATAGACTTAAGAATTATACTTTTTAACGTTTCGCTTTGAAATTCAACTTTAAAACAACTAATAGGATTTATATTTTCATAGTTTTGTAATATATTTTTAATAGAGCGTTTAAAAGATTTGTAAAAAGTTTTCAAGATTTACAGAAAAAAATTATTTAAAATTTATTTTTTTCAATGATGTATTTTAAATTTATTTTAGAATTAGTTTAAAAATTGGTACAAAAATTTAGTTCAAATAAAAATAACTCATATGTTTAGTGAGAAATAACTAAACTTAGAGATGAAAATGATTAACTATTTTTGATGTATTTTAATATTTTTTATTATTTAAAAATATCAGTAATAGTAAATGATCATTAGAAATTTATCTATTCCTCAAAAATTAATATTTTCAAGTGAAGACATCTTAGTGTATCTGAACTTAATCCACTAGCATAAAAATCTTACATTCAAACTCAAAACAAATGATTTTGAGAAAAACCAGTTGGGAAAAGGGTTAAATTTAAGCACTCAGGAAAAAAAATTAAGTAATTTTCTTCTTACAATTTGAAGTGAGACTAAAAGAAACAGTACACATTATTATATAATTCCATAAATATAAAGATTCATATTTCGATATTCTATTTTCAGAGTTGAAATGATTGCACTTGTATTTCGAAGAAAGGTATTTAGAAATTTAAGTAGCATAGTAAATTAATGTCAAACTCTGAAATGTCTTATGATGCGATTTTGATAATAAAATTGTGAAAATAGTAATTTCTTACAGAAGTTAATAAGTTTACATTAACTACTTATTATCATTATCAGCTTTAATAGGCATTTGTTTGTGGAAGTAACTATCATCAGAGAAAAAGAATGTAAAAATTTATATTTCTGATTAGCGAGGAAAAAGACATGTTTGCGTTTTTATGCTATATTTTTGATTATTTCTCTCAATGTACAGAAATATAATTGGTGATTCTTCTTACGTCACATGTTGTCTTTACTATATAAATTTTAATTATAAAATAAAATAAAATAAATTATCACATATAAATAAAATATTCAATGACTAAGGCTATTTCAGCGGCATTTTTCACTTTTAACTCTATCCATTACTACACCGAAAAAGTTTATTATATCTGTAATTCCCAAGATAATCATTCAAGTATAATCATGCCGAAAAAAGTCACATTTAAAATCGATGAACGTGTTTTCTCTCCTCAAAGAACACGATCATTAAAGTTTATAAAGACCTTAGAGTAGCATAAAATTTCTCAGGAATATACATTAGAATGATACAATAATGCATCATTATCATCAAAATCTTCGCTGGTAAAAGCCTTTCAGCAAGTCTTCGCGTTCATGAAGGGAACATCAAAGGCAGTAATGTTAATGCCTTACGTCATTGTGATAAGTATTTTTATAGCATAAATCCAAATCTACGCGTGAGTCGTTCTTAAGTTTGAAACCTTGATAACCTTACTGATCCTTACTGATGGAATCATGAACTGTCTTTTGCAGCGTATAGTTAAAGAGATTGGTTCTAAACTTAATTTAAAAGAAGTATCCAGCAAAATTTTAAATTTCTTTTACTATTTGGGTGTTCATTTATTTTGTGGAAGTACGCATTAAGGTAATAATATTGAATTATCTTAAGTTAGAATTATATTTTTAAAACGTATGATGAAAAGTTAGAGTTTTTAAAATGATATGTAAAATGAATGCTTTAAGGAAAGAAATTTATTTAAAATGCCTTTATAGTTTTCAGAAAATGACTATAAATTCTTCTATTTTAATTTTGATTCATTTAAGGAAACTTTTTGATTAAATAAATTAATATTAATTGATTAAAAATAAATTAATTGATTGATTGAAAAATATTAATTGATTAAAAATAATTTATTATTAAAGAAAACAATTATTGCTTCCTATTATAATTTTTATAGGAAGCAAACGATGAAAATTTATTATGTGTAGTTTCTGCATAGAATATTTACAACGTTTCTTTCTATGCTATATAAAGAATTATTGAGAGGCTTTCATTTTCACCTTGATTTTGGCATTACACAGATATAGTTAATCTTTGCTTAGTTAAGAAACGAGTGGACGTCCAAACAAGCAAAAATGAACGAAAGCATGAAATTTTATTTTTAAAGTTTCATCACAGTAATATATTTTTATCAAATTAAAATAGTGTCATAAAATATATTATCCAATAAAATGAGTATTCGAAAAGCCTACAGAAAAAAAAAGGAAGAGAGATACCGTTTGTAAAGTAATTTTCAATTACTTTCCCAAAACGGTATTATATCTTGATCTAAATATCTTTGAAATGTTCCAGGTGTCTTAAATTTTGTGTAAATTAAACAGAACTATTTATAAAGATTTCGGTTAAATATTAAAAGAAAATAGGATAATTCTATACATTTTTATATTTCGAGGTCTTTTAGATAGTTAAAAGTCCATTACAATTCAGAATTTTTTTATTTTTTTTAATGAAAATTCAATAAATGTGCATAAAAATATTTCTTAAAAAGAAACATTAAATTGAAATTACAAAATCATGCATAGTTTTTTTTTAAATATATTTATAATGGTGGATAAGAATTATATAACAGAAAAAAATTAAGTTGTATGGTTTATTGTGAAAGTTTTAAAAAATAAATAACTTTTAATTTTTTTTTTTAAATTTCTTTTTTTTTTATTTTTAAAAAGAAATATGACATATTTATATTTTAATATATATGCAGAAAACATTTTATAACTCTTAAGTTAACAATTCTCAAAAGCGACTCATTGAGTCCACTGTCCTCTTAAATTATATTTATAAATAAACTTTTTAGATAAGTTCATTGGTGGAATCTAAGAAAGATTATATTTTTATGCTTGCAGTTTAAAAATACTTTTGAATATTTTCTGTGATTTCATTGCAGTAACAGTTTTCTTGAATTCTCCTTATATCACTTTAATCACCTGTGACTGCATTGATAAGATTTAGCACAGCATACTTATATCTAGTGCTTGTCTAATGAATCAGATTTCATAGAAATGAGACAGTGATTGCGGTAAAGGTCATTTACGATTCCTTCAATGTTTATGATTCATTCACACACATTGTTCACATTCATTGATATTTTCGTACTTTAATCAAAAGTCCAAGATTGATAAATAAATGAGTTTCAGGTATGATTAAATAAATTTAAATATTGATTCGGAAGTTATTTTATATCTTTATATTTTATAAAAATTAATACACATTTTGAATATATTTTAAATATATTTCGTTGCTGTTTGCGCATTAATACCAAAAATAGTGCTAAGTTACGCCATCATAAGTTTAAAAAATAATAAATAAATAAAGAAGATTCAAGACTTAATTATAGAAAGTAAAAAAGTGAATTTCAATTTCCTGCGTAGTATTCTCAATTGTAAAGTATTCAATAAAGGATAGGTAGTGAATTATAAATAATATCATTAAAGACTCGTGTTCAATATACTGAAGTTATTTACACAAAATTAAATTTCGAATTAGGAGGAAAGAACTTTTTAAAGGTAAACAGTTTTAATATAGACTAACTTCACTTTGTTTATCGAATTATGGGCGATTGCTGGTTGGGAAAATGTTGTTATAATTGTTCGTGGAAATAAAAGAAGATAAGAAGAAGTTCAGAAATTTGAACTTAATTTATGATTCTGCAAATCTAAAGAAATCTAAAAACTGGCTGAAAATGAATAAACGTAAAGTAAACAAATTGTAAACTTTTTTGCAAGGGAAATTAAATGAAGGAATCCTAGCAGTTTTTAGAGCAAGTAATTTTTATTGATGGATTAAAATAGACTTCTATAAGTTATTCCTTAAATAACTCCCAAAATATCTAGTTTCATAAAATTTAGCTTTTATTTTAGATATAAATATTTTAAAAACAATTTTTAGATTTTCAATGATGATTTGAAAGAATATAAATATAAAAAATACAACATAAGGTAAATTAAAAACATTATTTTTAACAAGAGTTTCAGTGAAGTTTTTCAGTTAGGTCTTTCGTTTTACACTTTTATATGCTCTGGACAATTTTCAATCAGTCACATTTCTGTGAAATAAATTTCTAATATTTTTTTTATTTTTGAAAAGTAGTTAGCTATATATATTAAAAAACAAAATATTATACTCTTTTATAAAAAGCATGCATTTGAATTTAATCTGAATATAAAAGAATGTATTTAAAAAAAGTGCAACTTCATTTATTAAGTAAGAAAATATTCAAAATTCAGATAAAAGGATTTATTAGCTTTTTTTTTTAATTTAAATTATTAATATGGGGGATTTCAGAATTATATTATGCAATCCTCTTCTTTGATAAAATCTCAACTGATTTTTTGTGGTACTTAAGCTAAAGATCTAAGGAATTATTGTGCAATTAAATTCAGCAAAATACTTTAAAAACTTTCATTGATATAAAAAATTTAATTAACAAAGACTAATTGCATAAAGCATTTATATGATGAGATGGAAACTTATTATTTAAATTTATTCTTTATTAAATAGGAAGGATATTTTTTATTAATATGAATGATATAAATTTCATAAGATTTTTTTAAGTATTCATATCATTTTTAATAAAATTAGGAATGTAATTTTCTGAAATTTCTAAATTAAATGTTATTCTTTTCTTCAATTGAATTATTTTCTTTTAAAAAAATCATTTCCCCTGAATTTTAAATGTGAGGAAAATAATAAATATCTTATTCAGGATTTATATGACTTTAAAATGATGTATCTTAATGACAACATTATTTTTTTATATGGTTCGTTATCAGAAAATATTTTATCCCATTATCCATTCCAATTTTATTTAGCTTTCAATTTATTTTTATCCATATTATTTTATTTGCTATAAGAACTTATAATAGAGCCAATGTGCGTTCGTGTGTGTGTGCGTGCGTTCGTGTGTGTGTGTGTGTGTGTGTGTGTGTGTGTGTGTGTGTGTGTGTGTGTGTTTTGGCACTCTACAAGCCAGACCGTTTGATCTGCAGCTAAAAGATTTGGCACACGTATACCTTGAATGTCGGGAACGTGCATCTTAGAGCTATTTTTTCAAACTCTCCCTATTTATATATCTTGTTCAAATTTTCAGTCGTTAATAAAATATTTTTATTCATCCGCTCAAGTTCAAATACATTTTTTAAACTTGTAGTGGATGACACTTGCTGTTAATACAGTTTTTGAAATATTAATTCATTAATTATTAAATTTAATTAACTTTTAATACTTTAAATAGAGTTTTAGCAGTTTGTAATGAAAACTGAAATCAACAGGCAGTAGCTCAATCGGTGAAATGCAAGGATTTTAGTATTTTTTACGTTAATTTGAAGAATGCGAGTTCAATTCTTGCAAAAGTAGGAATTGGCTTTAAAAAAATGTTTTATATTACTTGCTTAAATTTTTAATTAGAATGTTAATTAGTTAAAAATTAAGCAAAATTCTGGTGTGTGTATTTTTTTCGGAATAGCTTTTGAAAATACTATCACACAAACACGAATTTTACATCTAATTAAAGTTTTAAAAACTATATTTTTAATGATACCTATGTTTTAACCTACAAATTAAATTTCTATTTTAAAAAAAAAATATTTAATTACGTTTTTCTATAGTTTATTTCACCAAAAATAAAAATAAAATTATACTTGCACGAGCACGTTTCATGTGAATGGGGAGAAATTAATTTTTATCAACGTATTGCCATCAAATTCATAAAAGATCACCTATTATTAAAATTACCTATTAGTCGAAATTAAATCTAGAAAAGTGTAATTTTCAGTACGTTTCTGTATTAAATGAAATATGCTTCATTCTAAAAAATAAAGACAAGTAAACTTTTACTATGACTCTTTACAATATTTATATTATTAATTTAATAAATGAATTTTATTTGACCAATGTGGTTTAATATATACAGGATCTCCACTCTAAACAGAGGCACAGCTATTTTGTAACCTTTAATAATAACCATAATCTGCTAATAAAATGATCTAAATGAAATAAATAATTATTTTTAAGTAACCTCAATCAATAAATGTTCTAATGAATTACAAATTTTAAATTTTTGTACAGGTCCTATTCTCTGAGTCATATTTAATAAAATATATTTGAAACTAAATATAAAATATTTTAATTGAAAAGAAGTTTCGCTCGGTTGCATTTGAAACTGATTGAGTTACAAAAATTTGAATGTCTCTTTTTTATAAAAACACGCGATTTTAGACATTTTTAGCGCCGTTTTGAAAAAAAAATAGGGCAATCAGTGTTTGGACTTTCCACAAGATTAATTGTCAAAAATAATGAAATTGTTGATTGTCCTAAAATAATGGTATTCAAAGCTTTATAATTCAGTCAGGCTTGATCGAAAAAGTTAATTTTACTGATTATGATTTATAGGATCGAACGACTGCATAAAATTTCGACTTCATAATTGTTTTTAGAAATGCATTTATTGATTGAGATAATATATATATATATATATATATATATATATATATATATATATATATATATATATATATATATATATATATATATTATTCGCTGCATTTAAAACTTTTTGAAAGGTAAAAATTGATGAATCAGAAATTTTATTGAATAACATTGTAAACATTGCATAAATTTTATAAAATATTCTGTGGTACACATGTGATTGAAATGCTAAGGAATTCGATTTTCTGTAGTCATAGTTTTAAAAAATATGTTTGGTTTCAGCAAAAAAAAAGTTTTCATGCTCATTAAAATTTTATCTTATCCATTTAGAATTCAAATTTGAATCTGATGGCAGCTGACATCAAATAAGAGAAATATTCAATGGTCAAAATATGGTAAAGCTTGTATAGTAATATGAATTACGCAACCATATAAAGCTAAAAATATCGAAATCCGTATCGATTTCAAGCTAAATGTATTTTGCTGAAGAAGCTATTAAGAGGCCAAGGTACATAAATATTTAATTGAAAATTTTAGAGAGCATTACTCCTGGTAAATCAGCTGGTTGTCAAAGGCAGCTAGTATTTCATAAAATTTTCTTTCAGTTTGTATGATAAATTTTTCAGTAATGAACAAGTGAGAGACATCAAATTATTAACAAAAATAATTGAAATAAAATATTGCATTCTCTGAAAATATTTCCTGCGATCTATTAAATTATCATGTTCTTTCTTTTGTAAATTATGAAAATTCGAAGAAATTAAAAAAATTAGAATTAAATGAATTAATAATTCTATGTTATATCTTTTAACGAGTAGTATTTATTACTAACAACTATCTACCCATAATTAAAGGCCTTATTACTCGTTCAAGGCTAACCAATTCACCTGAATATCATTGCACCCTACATGTTTGCATACTACATGTTAGCTAAATACCTACCTTACTTCTCAGCAAAAAGACTCGCTCGTCCTTAATACATCAAGCGCATGCGGAGTGACGCGAAGAACTGATCCTTGCATTAGCTTGCGGTCTGAAGCAGGTGTTGTCAGGATGTTTACAAAACAAGAACACCGAAGTTGGATAAAAAATTGAATGTTCCAGAGGCCGTACAGCACGACATCTAGGGCTTCGAGAGGCTTGCGGGGAAACTGCTTTGCCTTAAAGAACTGTTGCAAGATGGGTAAAAGCCTTCAATGAAGGACGTCAAAATGTGGCAGACATGCATCGGCCAGGTCGTCCTAGTGTCAGTGAAACAGAAGTGCATGCTGTTGCCGCACTAATGGACAGTGATCGATGCCAAACCATTCGTGAGCTGGTCCGACAGACAGTACTATATGACTGTGTAGAATATTCTGAAGGAACGTCTGGGCATGAGAAAAATTACTTCACGATTAGTTCCACATAATTTGACGGAAATTCAGAAATGGCTGCTATACGATGCTGCTCGAACCCACCTGGAGCAGCATCCCACCGTTTTTACGCCGTATCGTTACTCTGGATGAGGCTTGAGCCAGATCGTACCAGCCAAAACTGAAATGCCAATCAAACGAATGGTGGCATTACGGGTCACCACGAAGTTCGAAATTTCTTTAGCACCCAAACAATGTGAAAGTTATGCTGATTCTCGTGTGCGACTGTGATAGTGTCATCCTAACGCATACCGTTCGCCCACAACAGATCGTCAATGCGCGCATTTTTGGAGCACCATTTTGGACCAGCTTTGAGAAAAACGGTGATGATTTCTGCAGAACGTCCCTATCATTTTCCCTGACAATGCTCGGCCGCTTGCAGCGCAAGCTGTGGCCTGATTTGCTCGATCGATGGGGCTGGGAATTACTTTACCGTCCGCCATACTCCCCAGATCCAAGCCCTTGTGATTTTGACTTAATTTCTAAGATGAAGGAACTACTTCGTTGCATTCGCTTCAAAACTGTTCCAGAGATTATTGCGCCAATAGACCGGTCCATTCGAACTATCAACAGAACAGCCGCTGCTACAGGTGTTCTGTGACTTCCACATCGTTGGAAACGGGTTTTACACAATGCTGGCGACTATATTGAAGGACTGTAAAACATGGTGACATGAATCACTTTTGTATTGAATATAAATAAATAGTTGCCACTATTAAAGTTTCAACCCTCGTATTACACTAATGTTCGAAAAGCGGGTTTAAAAAGCACCATGAATATATATGAATATTTTAAGATTTTTGAAATTGTTTCTATTTTAAAAAGAGATTTAAAGACATTTTTTTCATTTTAAAAGGACCCTTATATTATTATCAATAATTTGCTTTATTTATAAATAAATTATTGATTATATACAAACAACTAAATTTCGCCTTATCTTCAAATTTGACACAACTCATTGATATCAAAATGTGCCTTGTTTACTTTCATCGTGAAGTGACAAATTATATTTTAGAGTAATTCTCAGTTTAAATAATTGTTGATGAACTACGTGAATATTATATTTCAAGTAAGCACATAGTTTATCGATTCTGTCATAATTTCAACATTCCAAAAGAGGTTTTCTGTTATTGTGCAGGTAAATGATACTTTGAATTTATATATTTAAATCTACTGTCTTGGAATGTAGCATTCATGTTCTGTTTATTATTTTTTATCTCAAATATATAGTTATATTAATTGTATTCTTCATTCAGAAATTTCCAAATCACAAACAATCATGAGTGCTGAAAATGAAAATCAGAAACATAGTATTTCAAGAAAAAATTTTAAAAAAATATTTCTTGCAATAATATTTTCTTAAAGTTTTATATTTTTGTTGATTAATATAAGTTTATTGGGGCTTATGCTTAAAAATGTCATTATTCAAATACGATTATTTTTAATTTACAGATAATGTTTAATTAGCAGTTTCATCAAATGTAATCATAAATAAAATTTTCCAATAGTAATTCCAAAGAATGCTAGTATTGTCAATATTTGAAGTGCAGTTAATTTGAGTTAAAGCCAAATTGAATAGGCAAGTAATTATTAAGTGGTGAGCAGGAGTTTTTATTTATCGAATTCGGTATAATGGAAAGCAAATAGATGATGCCATAAATCAGTTATAATTCAAAAAATTGAAATAGCTTATTTTAAATAAACATTTCTTCTTATTAAAATTTATTCTAAAATCAATCAATGATGATCATTTATTTTGAAATGATGATCAAAAATATCGAAATAAACAGAGCTGTATTTATAAACCAAACATGATGCTAAGAAATAAAGACCGTACAGTTGAACAAAGTAATAAATTGTGCAAAGACTGCTGCAGCTAGAATACAGAAATGAGATATATTGTTACAAATGAACAAATATTATTATCAGTAAATGTCATAAAAAAGCTATAATTATTCTTTCAAACTTTAGTAACTAAATCCAAATAATCATTTCTAAATGAGTATTTCTATTTTGATAAATTATTTACTGAAGAAAGCTGATGTTAGCACTTAGTATTAAAGGAAAATAATATTATACAAAATTTAATGGTAACACATTAAATATTTGAACTATTTTAACATTTCTGAAGACCATTCAATTGATACAAACTACATACGAAAACCCTACGTTTTCCTTTTTCGTGGCAACAATGTCGATACCACAATTCGAATATAATACGGTATCCTTATATTTAATGATTTGTTCGTAGATAAGTTTATTGATCGCTGTCTTCAGCTAATAATATAATAATAAACACCGTTTTTTGTACTATCGAAATAATAAAACATTGTGTTACGTCTATAAAATTATTCAATATTTTATTATACTTGAAAAAAAAGTTTTTTTTTAACTGTATTGACAATTTGCTAACAATTTTTTGTAACTATACAACATTTGTATTCAATAATAAATCCTAAATAATAGCATAAATCATGTACTTTTTTTACAAAATCCTTTTTATGTGTATATATTTTTGCACCTATGATCCAGCTGACATTTTCCCTTGAAACATATCTTTATTTTATCCTTCAAAATAGAGCATTTCTTCCGTCGAAGCAAGTTTACGACATTCCATATCTCAAAGTTTCTGCAACATTGTATCTATAATGTAAAATCTCAGCTATCAAGATCCCATTCGAAGCGTCTGCACATCTACCAAGGAGAAAATTTCTCTTGGGGCGCTTTTCTCCATAAATACAGACGATAACAACCCCTTTCGTTGAACTAGATCGCCCTTTGTAAAATAAAACCTCAGACAAAAGATCCTTAAGGGGAAAAGAGGCTACAGAAACATTCATTTCATACAAAATGGGGAAAAATCTAAGATAAAAGAGGTCCAGAAAGGAAAGATTGTTAAAGAAAGTACTCAGTTAAACTTCTTGGGTTGCAACAGTTAGGAATTCTTTCTTTTACTCTAGCACTGTCCCATGCAAATTTTTATGCCTTTTTCCTGGTTGCAGTTCATTTGAGAGGGTCGATCATACTGGGACAATGTTCCATGAAATCTTTGTATTCTTTTATTTTTATGTCCCTTTATTTGACAAAAGTTTTATTTTTTAGAATTTCCAGATTTCTTTTTAACTTTTGCAGGATTTGCAGGATATATATATATATATATATATATATATATATATAAACAAACCAAGAAATTTATCAGTTCAGCCATACTTTTTGATAAAATTGGATACATTTCAATTCATTAAATATGCCTTTTATCTTTAAATCTAAATCACCTAATACACCATTTGCTAATCATGAACACTATGTTTCCTGTTTATTTCAAACTTCTTGAACCTCTTCTGGCAGTTTTCGGTAGGGTTTTCTGTAAAGTATTTCCGCTCAAGCATTTATTGTTTTATATTTATATTATTGTTAACATAAATACTTTTATTAAATTTTTTCGACCATCGCTATAAATAATAACTTCCAAAATGGACCTAAAACTTTTCCTTTCTCAAAAATTATTTTATTTAAAGTATGTGAATATTGTTCAAACACCTACATTATGCAATCCCTTTAAAATAATAAATTAAACATAGAATTAATAATTTTTACCTGTAAAGAATGTCAAAATCCATAAAGAAATTAGGGAGAACAACAATGGGATTCTAAAAAAATTTCAGCTGAAAATAACAGTTTTAAATATGATGCTGGCTTCAGGCTAGCATACTTTTTGTAAATTACTTCATACGAATATTTTACAGAGCGTAACCGTATGTATATCGGAAAGAATGCAGACAGGATAGATTCCGATGAGTACTTTTTGGATCGCATGTGCTAACAAAAAAGATACTTTTTAAAACTTTAATTACGTATTAATTAAAAGAATATTACTCGGAATTTTTTTATTATTTCATTAATATATGATTGCATTTTAGCACAATCAATTTTGTATCAATTTGAAATTTGAAATATTAGCTCTCAGTGGCACAGATTTTGTTTCTATTTTCAATGTTTCTAGTTTTAATATTTTTTTTTAATTTGTTCTAAAAGTAGAATGAAACGTTTCTTTTTATAAGTATAATGAAATTTAAACTTATTTTTTGGGTTCATGCTCCTCTCCGAGAATTTAGGCAATTACAAAGTATTGTCAAACAAATGTGTTTTCTAAGGACATCTTTTCAAAAGCAAATTTTCTGCTTTTATTAATATGACACTGTATTTTGAGGCTGGTATTTTTTTTTATGTAAATACACTGTTCTGTATTTTGATAGAATGGTACTCAAAAAAGCAATTTTCTGCTTTTATTAATATGACACTGTATTTTGAGACTGGTATTTTTTTCTGTAAATACACTGTTCTGTATTTTGATAGAATGGTACTCAACAAAGCAAGTGATAAGCTTTATCACGCTGTGATATTTCGAACTAAAATACCAAATGTTAAGGAGATACTGTGGTTGTTTTAATATGAATACAATTCTTCAATAGGTCTTTTAATGACATTAAACTTTTTTGGGAAAAATATCTAAAATATTTTAGAAAACTTTCACGTCATCTAATATTGAAATACGAATACGTGTGGACTCTAGAGTTGAAACACTTGTTCCTTTCAGGCCGTAGACAATGTTCAAAATTACTTCTTATAAGGTAAAATACATGGTATTAACAGCAAAATAAAAAATTTCACTTCTTCCAAACATCTGTTTCTGGATTTAAAGTTAATTATCCCAACCGTCGATTGAGTGCCACAATAGCGACTTCACCTTGGTCATAGATATAATCCGACAAACTCATAATTATCTGGATTCAACTCAAACATGCTCAAAATGTGATATTTTTCTCTTTGTTAGACATATTTTAAGTGAATGGCTTATCATTTCTTAAGAATAAAATATTTTGCGAGGATACTTCCTAATTTGTGAGAAGTTATTGGGGAATATTATTATACTAAAATTTATTCTCTCTTAAATATATAAAATAGGAGTTTAAGTTTGTATCTTATGACACAAACATCGTCTTTGCCCAAGTTATAATTATATAAATAATTTAGCATTAAATTATTTATATCATTTTATAATAAATTAAAACATGCAAAATGTTTTTAAATGTAGAACCTGTGTCATGAAAGAAAGACACAATGACGATGCAAAATGTGAAGCAAACAAGGCCTAGCTATTTTTTTAATATTATTGCAAAGATCTATTTAAAAAAACTATTAAATTTAACATAAAACGCTTCGGAAAGCAAACAACCCAAATTAGGGTGAGGTATCTGAAAAAAAATATCACTTATTGTAAAGTAAAGTTTGGTTACTCTACACGAGAATGTTAAATAGATTTTAGGAATGCTGCAAATTGCTCAAAATATCCCCATTAGCAAATGCTGATTGGTGAACCGATTATAGCCAATTCTAAACCTTGATAAAAAAAAATAATGTGCCAAAATTTCTAAGATACGGGAGAAGGAAATAGAGAAATAGAGCGTGAAAATATCTTTTCGTTATTCCTCTGGCTAAAGGAATCTTCCTCCTCTTCCTGCTGTCAATATATATGAAGAGGCGGTTGAATTTCAAATATTAAGAGAATTATTTACGGCATTAAAACTGAAGTTTTTAATATGATATACAATAATTTTAATTAATTTAATAATTTATGATTTTTTTTTTACTTTAAATAAATTTATTTTTATGCATTAATGTAGCTTTATTTATATAGATTATAGAATAGGGTTGGTTACCTTGAAAAATTTATAAAAAATAAACAAAAAATTTGTAAGTATCAACGTATAAGCTTGCTCAGAATGTATCAAAGTTAAAATGCATATTTTATAATAAAATAAATAAACGATTTAAAAAAAAATTAGGAATAGTCCATAGTTTGTTTAATAAATTTATTTGAATATGTGATGATTTTTTTAACGTGAATCCTTACATCCGAAAAACTGTTGATTCAACATACATATTAAGCATATCACATTATTAATGCAAAGCATTTGCTTTTACTATAATCAAGCAAGGCATAAGTGATCACAAAAAATCGCCAATCTTTTGTCCTTTTTTCAAATAATTGAAGTAGCTCTATTTAAAAACCTTGATTACAAAAATCTTGAATTATCACTGTAATTCACAATGGTTAGTATTTACAACAGAAATAAAATTAAAAAATATCAAATAAGAAAAAAAGTTAATTTTATAGAATCCAACCATATTTTAATGTCGCTACTTAGAAGCAGATTATTTTCGATATTTTCTGGGAGCTATACTATTACCATTCAGAATACATAAAATAAAAACATATATAAAATTGATAAAAGAAATATAAAAAAACATAAAATTAAACTACTACTTACTTTACAATTATGCATTTTCTCATATATTGGATTTCTACTCATTAAAACGGAATTATTCATATATCGTAATAGGCTGAAATGATGCTAAATTTTAATCCATCCTACACACCTCGTTGGTGCCTCACGAATGAAATTGTACGATCAAAATTCCAACTAAAGATTTTTGAAAATTTTCTTCAGGTATTCGTAATCATAAACAAAGATGAAAATATCCATTTTCGTCACAGCATGTTAAGTTTTGTTTTGAAATAATAGGAACATATATTATGAAATTTTTTACCAAAATGTCCAAGGATAATAATGCATTCGGTTTGATAAGTATGTTTTGTTTTTTTATCTAGCCTTCTTGTTGGAACCGTTCCAATTTGTGTGAAATGGTTTCTAAAACACTCAGTTTAGAGAAAAAAAACGGCAGTCTTAAATAATCATCATATAAATGAAATGAAATTAAAAATTTTATTTCCAAAATGTTTACAAAAAATATTTGTCTTTACTATAAATTTAACTTTAGATGAAGTAATGAAATTGGTTTTAATGACATTAAAATAATAAGAATCATTAATATAAATTCTGTTAAAAATAAGTTTGAAAAATTTAGCAAAATTAAACAATGCACAGAAATAAAATTAACAACAGTTTAAAATTAATTTTGCTCATTTTAATGCGGTTAAAAATGCCTTAATTGGAATGTGCACCGAAGATACTGAGTAAATTATTTAAAATTTTGATTAATTATTGTTTAATTAAAAAATGATAAAAAATCATTTAAACATTTCTTGGTGACTGCCCGCACCAATAAATTAATTTTTTATTTAGTAGCTTTAATTCCAGAAATGAAGGCATTCTATTCAGAAAGAATTTAGCATTTCGCAATTTACATGTAGCTTGCCAGAACTAAAAGTATAACCATTTTAAAAGGTAAAATAGACCATTCTTTTCAGAACATTTTATAACAATAAGACTTTGGTAGGCCCAGAAGAAAGTGAAGGTTAAAATGGAGGAGTGTGCAGTCAGACTTATTGAGTTATAACAAGCAGATCCTTTCTTGCAACCAATTTTACTCTTTCATCCCTTGTAAGGCTTCTCATTCGCTCAGAATACCATTGTTGATTGTTCGACTGTACGAAATTCTTTTGCATAGGTCTGATCTACCGTTTTTCCTTCTTTTTTTCGTTCAAAAGTAGAGAATCATGTTTTAGTAAATCGGGTTTATTTTCTCCACCTTTTTTAAGTAAAATCCATTTGGAAATTTGGCAAGCACTCAGTTATTTGGTAGAAAAGGGGAGAAAGATGTTTTCTCTTGTAAAAATGGAGAAGAAATATTTAAATTAATTCTAACGTTTAATAAAAAGTAAGTGTTTATCCCAACTTAAAACTAGGGCATATGTAATCTTTATATGTACATATAATAAAGACATGCATATGCAGAAAATGCAGACATAATTTAGTTAATTCAATTTTTAAAAAATCAGATTTGACAGTTTCTTATACTTTCTAACTATATTTACTCTCAAAATACCTCTCATATAATAAAAATATGCATATGTGTCTCTGTCATATCTATCTATCTTTTATTTAGTATTAATTTTATTAACCGTAACCTAATAACTGTTCTTAACTGTAACTAATAACTGTTGAAATGTGTTTTGAATCCATCCAAAGTCTAGTAATACTTTTGTATTTTATTAAATGTTTTCACATTCATACATTTAACACTTAGTAAATTCATAATGCAAGGGGAAAACAAAGGGTATAATCTGTTGTGAAATTTAGAAAAGATTATATTTACATTTGACATTTACTTCCTTTTGAGTTTTTTGTTCTTTTTCATTTGCAGACTATATATTTGAATTTGAAAGCATTTTCAAGGATCTCAATGAGCCTGATGCGACTGACATTGAAAGCGAATACGAAATTTTAACTGACTCGCGACCTTAACTGATCTTGACAAATTTTTTATCGATTTGTGACTAGACACGATTATGACACAAAATTTTCCCCAATTATAATTAAAAACCGTTGATTTATTATGACAAACCTTTCCCTAAAAGGCGTCTATAAAATGCATTTTATGATGAAAATGGCTTTAATTTTTGATTAAAAAAATTATGTGGTGTGGAATACATTGTGGAAGAAGCAAGATTTTAAGAAAAATTATCGCCAACTTTCAAATGCTAAACACAACTTCCGGAAAACAAGAGAAAAAAAAATCTAGATTTTCAATGGGCGCATAAGGCGAAGGTGAAATATACCAACGACGACTAATGAAATAGAGTAGAAAATAAATTTCAAGCATGCTGAAATTACACAATTTTAGTCAATTAATTTTAATGAAAAGCATACTGTGCTGGTTTCGGAACAGATTTTACATCTTTCAGTACGAAAATAATATTACTGTAAATAATTAGAACTCAGTAATCGTTTGCAGTTATATCGCAAGAACAAAATGCAAGTTTGAAACCAAAAAACACAAACAACCTAAACTTTATTCAAAACTAGCCGCCTTTGGCGACCAGCTGGTTGTAAAATTTTCAATTAAATATTTATATGCCTTAGTCGCTAAATTGCTAAATATTTTTAAACATTACATTTCGAGAGTCACATAACTCGTATTATTATAGAAATCTTGAGAAATTTTGTTCATTGTGTTATATATTTGCTGTCAACTGCGTAAGATTTAAATTTGAATTTGAAATGGAAGAGAAAAAACTTCAATAAATGAGAATTTTTTTACTGAAACCGAATATATTGTTTTAAAAATATGACTATAGAAATCGACGTCTTCAGCATTGTAATGTGAACCACAGACAATTATTGTTATGTGAACCACAGACAATTATTTAAAAATAATTTATACAATATTTCAAAGAATTATTCAATGAAAATTTCACCGATTCATCATAAAATTCAATTTTATTTTCAAAAAGGTTTAAATGCGGTAAAAATATCTTATTTTATTTAAATCAATAAATGTATTTCTGAAAACAATTATGAAGTCTAAATTTTATACAGTCCTATGATCCTAAAAATCATTTTCGGTAAGATTAACTAGGCAAACTAACGTGTCAATCTTCTGCGATCAAGTCTGCCCGATTTTTAAAAATTTTTGAATATTATTGCTACTGTACAATCAACAGTTCATTATATTAGACAATCAGTCTTAGGGAAAGTCCAAGCCCTGATTGGTGTATTTCTTTCAAGATGATCATTGGAGACGTCTAAAATCTAGCGTTTTTATAGAATAAAGACGTTTAAAATTTCATTTATATCTATATTTCACAGTTTCATTATATTGTTATCTCAATGTCCGAGTAAGCTACAGCTTATTTCAGTTACAAATATTCATTTCTTTTTTCATCCTATGATGTTGTTCAGACATTTTCTTTAAAATAAAAAAATTGTGATGCATCGATTTCAGTGAATTAACGATGATATAGGCTGAAAAATAGACGTTTCTACTTTTTTGCGATCTATCGGTGCGAAAAGGCTAAACATTGTTTTATGAATCTGCGTCTGCCATTAAATCACATTAAACTGTCCTGAGGTTTTCATTTATCTGGAATAATAATAAAGATGAAATGCTGTCAACTATCCCTGATATTTCTCCGAGATGCACCCAAAAATAGGTGTGTACATTTCTATCTGTCTGATAACAGGAAAATACCGGTTGTAAAATTTTGTTCCTGTTAGCGGTCTTGTAAAATACCATAAGTCACAACACAACAACAATAAAATTTTGTTCTGGACGAGTTGCCTTATAATAATAGTATATCCTTAGGATGTTCATTAATTAAAATATTAAGGCGCAATAGCCAGCCAATTCTGAGAAAATAACCTTCAAATTTTTGGAATAGCAGATATACTTGAGATTTGTCGCCACGTTCAGCACTACAGCAGCATGTTTGTCAAAGCAATTACTTCCTTACATGGGAAATCATATTTTAATCCTAGATGTGTATTTTTATTTCCAACTTTAATATTTTTTCAAAATTATTTAGATTAAATTAATTGCTTACAAATAGTTTGAATTAATGTGCCTCATTTTTTATGCAAAAATAAATATTTATCTCCTAATATTTGATTTATAATTTAAACAAAAAGAATTATAAATGTAACCATAATAGCTATAAATAATTTAAATTACTATTATCATCTTAAAACAATTGAAAATCTTTGGATTTTAATGGCGATAAATTATTTATTCTAACTCGACGAATCGAATTTATATTGTATATTAAAGAGCAGCTGCCAATAATGTATTAAATGTATAAGCAAACATTTTCCTTATTAGTAATAAAAAAAGAAATAGCAACGAGCAGGTGTTATTCAATGCATAGGCAGATGGTCCAACATTTCAATGATCGCTCCATTTCAAACAAAGGAAAGAGTAGTAAAGCATTTTGGTGCATCTTATTAATAAGTTAAAAATAATATAGATAAAATATTCTGAAATTCATTACTGCTGTTCAATTCTAATTTATAATTTGTTTTAAAAATGAAAATATAATTCAAGTATTTGAAGAAAAAATATTTATTCATAAAAAATGTGCAACATATTAATTAAGATTATCTATGAATTATTGATTTTATTTAAATAATTTCGAAATTTTAAAAAAACACACATCCTTATTTACAACAATTTGTCTTTTAAAAATTAAATTATAATTCAAGTATTAGAGAATAAATTTGTACTTTTGTGTAAAAAAAGGAAAAAGCGCTTTTGAGTTGTCTTTGTCACAGATAAAGAGAAGGAAATTTTCCACAACTTTGGTTTTCGTGCTCGGAGAAATCTGAAACGTGGAGATTAGTCAAAATCTCGGTTTCGAATTTTTTGACGATTTCTCTAAATTACGTAAGCGAGGAAGTAAAAAGCATTTTAGGCAGTTAGTAATACTTTAACAGAATACTTAACAAGTATCTGAAAGAAGTGGAAATATAGCATTGTTTTTATTTTAATCACATCGATTCTTTCGTGCTACTGTTAACTTCTATATCCAGTGCAAATGAGTGAAAAAGTAACGCCAATACAGTTTTTAATATCGTAAACAATTTCACCAAAATGTCTTCAACAAAAACAGATAAGAAAATGTTTACACGATCAACGAGTTTTGTGTATTTAAATGTCATCATATTTTAACACGTGTCGTGTAAGCAATTGATTAAAAAATAATGAGAAAAAAAGATTCGGAAAGACCGTGAAAGTTCCTGATTGGTGGGAATTCGCCAATACAGTTTACATCTGCTCTGCATTTTTTTCTCGAGTAGGAAATCTGGAAGTAGCATGAAAAATTATTACAAGTAATCAGACTTTCAAAATATATGGAATGAGCGCCCTTTTCCTCCTTACATACACAAAGGAAGTTGTACTGGATTCAGTGCAGAAGCATTTAATTCTTCTGTTCAGTACAAGTATTTCATTTCTACCGAAGATGGTAAGCTGAACGACTTCTGCTGATTACGGTAAGTAGATCTTGTTTGTTTCATATTTCGATGTGCGATTTCATTGAAAAATGATGTAACACTGGGCATTGTATTTATTACTAATCATCTCGTTATACTGTGTTCTACCATCTTTCAAGTTTTGATACGAATTTTATAAGCTTACATTATCTCGCAACCAAAATTTCAAATTTAGAAATGCTTTTTATGTAAAATCATGAGTGGTGATATTTAAACAATGAACTACAAACATCAAATCAAAACTACTATATATTTCAATTCATTTCGCATGCATATTTTTAAACAGAAAAAGAAATGTTGTTTACTTTCAAAATTCCAGAATTTAGGAAGAAGTTTGCAATTTCTCTTAACCGTGTGCTTTGTTTATATTGACTGCAAAACCGCTATATGTAAATAAGTGAATATTTACTGTTGTCTTGCTTGCGATTTGCGTATATATATTTCTTAATTATGAGATATTATTTTGTTACACTTGTGAAATAATTTTGTGAATCATGTTTTCCAATGAAAAATGTGAGCCCTACTTGTTTCACTTTAATTTTTGAAATAAAATCTTGTATGAAACTTTCCTAAAACAATTTATACCTTTTCTAGCTGAAAATATAGAAAGAGATTTGGACGATCCGAAATTGATATGCAGTTGTAAAACTAATTAAAAAAATTAGTTATACTTGTATTTAATTCTTGCATTTGAGTTGCATTCAGTTATGGCCAGAGCCGAGGAAAATCGGAATCATTTATACGATGTCATATGAACCTCAGTTGGTATTTGAAGATTCATTTAAATCCATCACAGTTTGTCATAGATTTTTCATAGAAGGGAACAATGCGAATTTATGCATTAAAAGCAAAATATTATAAGAGTTTTAAAAAATGCAATTTCCTGTATGAATTTCGTGCTCTTGTTTCAAAATGTATAATTTAAATTGCCCACTCATTTTTATATTTCACCCATATCAGAGACGTATTTAAGTATTTTGTTGTCGTAGACAGTGTACTTTATGATGCCCCTCTATTTAAAAACTGTAAAATTTAATTTTAAATGTTACGACTTTCAACATACTAAGGATTTTTTTAACTAATTCTTTTTTATTTTATGATAGTAGAAATGTATTTTTTTTTTTTTTTCATTTTAAGTCATTCCATTTTTATGTTATCATGTTTGCATACATGTGAAAGTACAGACGGACAACCAATCAACTTCCTGACGATTTCGTTCCATATTTCAAAAGTATTTGTATTTTAGATGTTATATATCTGTGCCAAATTTCATTCTTCTAGATTTTTTTCTGTAGTTTTCGTACTGGATTCAGACAGTCGAAAAGATATATTTCTTCTGTGTGGATTTCATTGGCCCAAATCGAACATTGTTCTTGAGTGTATTGCCAGAATATGTATTTTGAATGCTTTTTTACCTGCCAATTGACATCAAAATCTGAGTACTACAGTTGTAGTCACAATGTTGTGTACCGAATTTTATTTATTTCATTGCGTTTTTGAGTTATCTCGTTTATATGAATACAGTAGTGCAGACCGACCTTTGGATGCATTTGGTTCCGAATTTGATATGAACTTATACTTTAGACACTAAATCTAAAAATTTTTTCCTTCTTGCTCTCAACGTTTTGCAGATAATGTGTTCGCTTCTAAACTGACATCCCGCCATTCGAAATTCAGACAGACGCTTTCTGACTGGATTTCGTCTGAAATTTGAAAGGTATCTAAAAAATTCGATATAAACTTATATCGAATAAACTATCCAATCTCATTCTTTTAGCTCAAAGCTTTTTTTTGGGTTATTGCGAACTCAGATATAATTCCAACAATGCGGTTTCCGGATTCAAAAGGTTTCAAATGTGAAAATTCGTCGATATTGCGGGTTCGAATATATTTTTTTTGGGGGGGGCAATTAAAATATTTTCTCTTTATATACTTCAAATATAAGAAAGAAAAAAATATCATTGAAAGCAGCAGTAAATCGAGTTCAAATAGGCTTCTTTCTGACTACAACGAACTATCGCATTCTTTAAACATTTTACACATTTAAGATCCGTCATATAATAATAACAGTGGATTTTCTATGGAATCTTATCTTGAAACCGATCCGCATTCTTTCAGTATCGAAGATGAAACTGCTACATAACGTCTTACCATTACTATGATTTGAAAAAATTTAAAAAGCATGTTTCCCACGCATCATTCTTGATCACAAATTGTCATACAAATTTAAGGACCTCGGTAGGCTAGAGATAAAATCACGCCAATCTCATCACAGTAGTGGAAACAAGATTCCACTAAAGATCTGCCTGGAAAATCTGACGTCGTTAGTCTAACGCCCTCTAGTGGTTATCACTTGTAAGTTTAGAGAGAGGGTCATATCAGGTGCTACTTTTGTCATTTGAAGGGGTTCAAATATATGAGGTCCTTTCTTAAATAACCCTCGTGTTAATTCCGAATGGAAAGTTAATATAACTAAACAAACCAAAATAAAACTGGATTCAGATGGATCAAATGTTCTTTTTTTAAAATTTCCTCAAGGCTAAAACACAATGATCTCAAAAATAAATCATACTAATAAGTGTAATCACCATTTATGCTGTATTTATGCAGTATTTGAATCAATAAATGAGATATCTTGGAGACATGGTTTATCTGGTGTTATGGTACAACTATAGACATTATTTGATCTAATTATTCAAATATGAAATTTTAATAAATAGTTTTGCATTGGTGGAGTGATGATAACCGAGAAATTAAAATAATCCACTCTTTCAAATGAATATGAAATACTAAAACTTCATGTCATCGCATTCCATATCTTGTATCAAATGCCAGAGCAAACACTCTTCAATTACG
Source organism: Argiope bruennichi (assembly GCF_947563725.1). Classification (NCBI taxonomy): domain Eukaryota; kingdom Metazoa; phylum Arthropoda; class Arachnida; order Araneae; family Araneidae; genus Argiope; species Argiope bruennichi. The sequence goes on along the minus strand of NC_079154.1, from coordinate 121,851,987 downwards.
AATTCCTTTATTCAACCCTTTATGTAAAAACTCCATATTATAATCATATCTTTTCTTTTTTTCCCCAGAATTAAGAATCTGTATTAACGAACATTTTAATAATGATTATATCGCTTTAAACATATGTCTTAAATGTCATGAACTTAACAAAAATTTCTCATAAAATGTAAAAACCACTGATTTTCTGTGGCGAAAACATTTTCTTTAAACACCAATAATCTCTGCCAAATCGACGAAATTTTCCTTATTGAGATCTTTCAAATTCAAATAGGCGATAAATATGCAGATTAAAAAACAAATAATAAATGTGAAACGCGGCTGAAAGTAATTTAAAATCATTCTCGGAAAACGCCAACTGTGCCTGATTGGACTGTAAATGATAAACGTGCACTACGTTTTCTAATCCTACAATGTCATTTGCTAATATGAAAATATTATGTTAATCAGTGTGTTGATGTCATGTATACTCGCGCATTCCACTTCTACTTCTCTGCGCATAATTTTGCACTTTGTTTCGTCATTGAGCGGGAGATGTGTTGGTGGTGTTCGGCTTGTTTGTGTGGGTGTGATGCTTTTTTTTTAATTCGTATCAGACTTATCCATTTGACGAATTTATAAGAACAATTGCTGCCTTTTGCTTATATTTTTGATCACGTAAAAGATGAAAAAAGAATTTTATTTTTAAATACGAACTTATTCATTTGAAATATATCTTTCGAACTAATGCCTTCTATATGAGTCGTCAAAAGTTTAAAAAGAGAAATGAAAAATTATCGAGACTTTATGAAAGACTGTGAAATCGAGACAATATAGATATCAAATGCGCATCTATGATCGAGCTTCAACTAACTACTTTGTATACGAAGATTGTTTCTTTTCTGTTGCATATTTCTGGTAAGTTCTGATTTTACTTTTAAAAATGACATTTTATGAAGTTCTGTGATGACTTCAGGAATATGCTTTATTTTATGACTGACATTATGAGACGCAAAATTGAGTATTATGGTTATGTATTTATTAGTTAACATTTTTTAGTAAGGAAATTCCATTATAAGGCGAAATTTTTAACTAATCGGCGTTGGAGATAAGTAATTTTTTTAAATAAAGTACTGATTATTCCTCTTTCAAAGAGACTGAAGTCAAACGATTTATATTTTTTATATCAACGTTTTTATTGTATATTGTGTATTACAAATTACAATTGTGTACAAAAAAATAAGTTATAATGTATATTCATATAATAGTAACATGTTTAAAGCATTCTAGGACAGTTCTATTAAATCACTATTTAATAGTGATACTGAATATTTTAAAATAAACAGCATAATAAAAATATATTAAATATTAAAATGCTTTATTCCTTCATTGCCAATTCTTCATTTCTTATTTTATATGATTTATGTGCATGCATGTAGGCATTTAACTGAAAAAATATTTAATTCTGGTCTAATGTGCCTACTGTTGGCGATTATTAAATATAGCTTGAAGAATCGATTTAAATTCATTGAATAATATTTCGCGTGTGTTTTTAATTAGTAAATTAATTATTTCGAAGTTTCTCTTCAGAGTCCGTTGCATCTTGAAAAGAAAGTGAAATATCTTGCATTATTCTCCATCGATCAAAGTGCACCCAGACAATTTTCGTATATGAATTTATCATCTATGAATAATTTTTTTTCCTGTTAATTCTATTGCAGATCACTTTATAATTTCGTATTTACTTAAAAAAATATTTGATGTCTAAAAATAGCCCTAATTTTTAATTGCAATGATGTGTCGCGTGTTCGCTAAAATGTTTAATTTCTACAGCATTGTAATTTAATGCGCCTTGGCTTTAAATTTTAAAGCAAGAAACTATCATTAATATACATAGGCATAAATTTTCATTTTTTAATGTATTGCGAATGAAATTTAAAAATAGAATATTTTATCACCGTCATAGTATTTTTATAATTAAATTATTTTGAAATGGCTTTTTTTTTTTTTTTTTTTACTTAAGATTAATTGTCGTTTCTGTCACAATTTTTACTCTTATACGAATTATAGTTGAAATATTTTAATCGTTAAAATATTCAAATTCTTGATTCGGGGGAATCTTAATATTTCAGACCTTAGAGTTCGGTAAAAACACATGTTTGGTGATGTTAATGACATTGTGAGTGTCACCAAAAGGCTGAACTAGACGGTTAAAATTTAGCATATGAACTTTTGTATATTCTATCAAATTTTAAACGAAATCCATTCAGAGATAGAACAATACAATTCAATACGATAACTGCAATTGAAATTCTTTAAATACAATTTGGGCCTAAGTGAAGATTAGTGTGCACCAGCCGATTGTCGCCAATATTGCAACCCATCGGATCCCTCTTATAGCAACCGTACTGCTGTTTTGTTTACTACTTTTTGCAATGGTTGAGTTGTACTTAAACTACAATTAAATTATGAAAAATGTTAAATTAAAAATATTAAAAAAATATCGATTAAAGATTTTACTTTTGTTCTTTATTATAAAGAAATTTAAGCTTATAATTAAAAGTTATTTTCTTCTTTCTTTTTTTAATGTGAATACGAACAGAAAATATTTATTCTTTTGCAATTTTTAATTGTCAGTATTCGCTTTAAAAAAATCGTCTGCATTCTCACTTTCAAAGACAGCTGCAAATGGAATTCTTCGCAGTTCTCGTAATTCTTTTGGTGTTATAACGATTGGTTCCCTTCATAATTTGTTATGTCGGGATTATTTCGAACCTGTAGAATGGATGAAGAGCGAGTTAAATATGCATACATATATATTTTACGTGTTAATGAAATTAGGAAAGGATGCTTGTTTGAAATTTTGTATTGAGAATGGTTTGATATCGAACCGGCAGAATGGATGGAAGGTGAGTGGAATATATTCTTTTACAAGTTGATGAAGGTGGGGAAAGTATGTTTGTTTGAAATTTTGTATGGAGAATGTTCCGATTGCTTATTTCTCTGTTTTTTCTTTTCTCTTGGTTATGTACTGTTTCTGTTTTCCACACAGTCTTTATGTTCAATGTGCTAGCGAAGCTACTAGGTTCCCGCTCCCGCTGCTAGCGAAGCCGTAGGATGTTTTTTTAAGTTAAAAAATCCTGCCCGGTGCCTTCTACAGATGCCGAAGGCATCTGTAGAAGGCACCGGGCAGCATTCCCTCTGAAATCCGTTCGTACAACATCCTTCATTCTTTCTTTTCAATTGATTATGTACAGTTCATGTTATCCACACAGTCCTTATGTTCAATGTGCTAGCGAAGCTACTAGGTTCCCGCTCCCGCTGCTAGCGAAGCCGTAGGATGTTTTTTTTAAGTTAAAAAATTCTGCCCGGTGCCTTCTACAGATGCCTTCGGCATCTGTAGAAGGCACCGGGCAGTATGGAAAAAAAAAATACTTATCAGTAAAAAGTTCTAATTAGATGGCGGGAAATAGTAACCGTAACTTTTCCGCGGAAGTATTTGTTTATTTTGTCCGCCATCTTTATTGGCGACTTGGCATTGTTGGCGCAGCTGGGTGCACACTAAAATTCACTTTTACCACAATTTGAATCGGATAACTATAAAAAATAAAGCTATATAGATTCAATTTAATACGAAGGTTTAGAATCTAAAATGTAGATCTATCAAGGAGTTGATTGTCTGTACTTTCGCATACATGTAACGCAATAATTTATGAACGCAATGGCTTAGATTGATGGAATTCGTTATACAAACCTGTAGTTACAACTCTAGTTCAATGTCAAATTTCAATTTCGATCAATCGAATAAAGAGTTCAATATATGTTTTGTCATTATGGATTCAGTCAGTGCTAAACTTACACCAAAATCTATATTTTGCAACTACTGCTCGCCAATGCGTTGCAAGCCATTCGCTGTTTGCGTCAGCAAAGTTATGCGTGGTGGAAGGGAAAGATCTTTACCGCAGAGTAGAGTATGATTAACTCGAGACTGTTTTCTGCTGGGTTGATAATGTATTCGATTTCGTATAATTTGTTTGATTTCTTACTTAGAAACATTTTTATCGGGATTTGCATCAGTAACTGGAATAATAAACTTTCAATAAAGTTTTAAAACTGTGATTATAATAGTAATACGATCGACCGATTGCAATACAATAATCTTGAACTAATAAGAGAATACAATAATCTTGAACTAATAAGAGAATTGTTTTTTGATTTTTTTTTCTCTTGAAAAAAATTATAAATCTGCATTGGAGTTGTTCCTAATTGCTTAAATAACCATGGAGGTGATTTTATTGCTAAATTATGTCTAACGATTTTGTTCGATATCGATGCCAATCGATATATCATTATATAGATATCAATAAGAGGTAAACTTATTGCTTCATGAGAAATCCGAATTTAAAAAGTGCTTTTCATTAAAAGTTGCATTAAAACTTGTGAAAAACATTCGTAGACATACTCGATTACGAGAAAAAGAAATGAAATAATTAAATGCCTTATGTTAGAAATTATTTGAAGTAAAGGGAATTTAACGATTAGAATTTTAATTTTACCTTCAGTATGCCAAAAATAAGTATTCTAATTTAATTCTAATTAAATTAATTTCTTAATTAAGAAAGAACCTTTCACTTTAAATTTACGATTTCATTCTTATAACGAATTACATGCCTTATTCTGGTTAAATTCAATTGATGAAATTTGTCATCAATATATAACATGTCCAATGATTGCTTTCTAAACCGTTAAAAAAAGCATGTACTTCCAAATGGGAAAAATGATTTATGTGTCATCGAGTATTATTGGTAAAATAGGAAAATATGGTTACCAGGATTTTGGCAAGACGAAAATAAATTCGCCATCCTTCGCCAAGTACGAATTATCTGTATGACCGATTAATTTTGTTTGCAAATGTTTTATCAATCTACAAAATTCACAAAAACTAAATTTTAATGTAATGAGATTTACCGTTTGACATACGCATATATTTCCAGCTGATAAAAGGATCTAAATGGCGTAAAAATTTGTCTGAGTCAATAAAAGATTGTAGAAAATACACCGATGTATACATTTTTTTATTCGAATTCTTCTAATGGTCATAATCTAATAAAAATACTGTTAAATGAAGGAAGACAATATAATCGTCACATTTAAATATTTAAAAGTAATAAGTTAACTATTTAACAACTTTATTGTTTGGTTAATACGCTACAATTTTTCTATTTGGCACGATTTGGCAAAGAATGGCGAAACTCTATACGATGCTCTTTTATCATAAATTCTTGGTACAATAATATTGGAAAAAAAAACTTCCAGGCATCTTTTACTGAAATAAGTTATGAAGATTTGGATTTTATAATTTTAAACTTAGACACCGGTGGTCTGGACCAAGATTATTCAGGTAACTATTAAATCAATTCAGTTTCTAATATTGTGATGCTATTTTTATAGTATATTACGCTAAACATACCTGACAGAATCTGGATATTGTATAAAAATATACATTTCTTAATTTTTTTCAAAAGTGCAATTATTGATTTAAAACCAAAAATAATTCTTTTCTGTTTGAAACATTTTGTCCAACTGGAAGTATATGCATATGCTTATCTATAGCGGTTGATAAATTAGATATCTTACCACGATTAGAATTGGAAATCATTTATATTTGATGTTTTATATAAATTTGTTGATCTGCAAAAGTATGCAATGAGAAAATAACTTAAATAATCAACAGATTAAAAAAATGAAAATATTAACTTATTTCAAATCTGAACGAATCATTATTCATTGAATTTTCTCAAGTTTAATTTTATTGTAAATGAAATTATTTTCATTAACAAACATATAAGAAAATTTTAACTAATTATTAAAAATATATGGGTAAAGCTGAATTTCTTCCCCCCACTGAATATTAAACTTAATTAAATGGTTAAAGAACTGAGTGTTGTGTGTATTCAATTAAAATTCAATGCAAGGCTGTAAAAACTTCATTGCTTTAATAAGAAAAATTCTTTTATGTTGTGAATTCAAAAGCGAATGCATGAATTTATTTGGTTATTTCTTGCATGAAATGACGTGTAAGATTCATCGATACCGAATGCATAGAAATTATTTCGAATTAGAAGCTTTGGCATTTAAATTTTTATTTAAAATTAAAATAACGTGTTAGTTATTTTTGGCTGAAGTATTTGGCGTATCCTTTCCTTTTTTTATATGGATTGAAATTACTTGTGGGAAAATTCTTAGGAATTTTTTAAAACTTGCAATTTCAGGTTTAACTTCAAATGGGTTTCAAAACAATTTTCCTGTTATACGAGTTTAATTGGAAACTTATTCGTATTAAGTAAGTTGTGCACATACTGCATCGAACAAGTACATACATTGTAAGAACATATTTTAGCTTCTATCCTTTCCTTTTTTTATATGGATTGAAATTACTTGTGGGAAAATTCTTAGGAATTTTTTAAAACTTGCAATTTCAGGTTTAACTTCAAATGGGTTTCAAAACAATTTTCCTGTTATACGAGTTTAATTGGAAACTTATTCGTATTAAGTAAGTTGTGCACATACTGCATCGAACAAGTACATACATTGTAAGAACATATTTTAATTTTTTTAAATGCAGTTGTCTATTTTACAACTTAAGATGATATGCCATTTTGGTAATTTTATTTCAGCTTAATTTTTTAATTACAAAAATTTTAGTAGCTTCAAGTATCAAATTCTGCAATTAAATACTTTAGTTTGACTTCAGTTCGTATTCAGTGAATAAGTAACTGAATTTTCTAAACAATTCGTAACGGATCAGTGACGGTTATAATCAAGGGATATGCAGTCACTTGACATGATGCTGAATATTTGAGAATCTTTTCCTAATTTCTTGGCAAACCGATGTTTCCTGAAAAACAATCCTTCGGGCAATTTTGTTTATTTGAATAATAATGTGATGGTATTTGTGAATTTTAAATAACTTACTGAATTTTTACTTCCATTTTATTTTCGCCATACATCGAGATATTTGGCACACTAATGGATAGCAAGAGATGTAAAAAAAAAAAAAAACACCATTTGAGAAGTTGGATGCGATTAAAAAAACTTAATTGAATTCGTTAAATACAGGATTAATAAGGTGCCTTATTTATCCAGAAATGAAGAAAATATACTGAATTTCCTGATTAATGATTTTAATTTTTAATTATAATTTGACTAACCTGATATAATTTATTATTTTACAGCTTTTTGTTCTAAGATTTGAATTAATTACTCCTTTTTACATACACGTTAATAGTAAACATAAATTTTTCACCAAGATTAAATTTAAAAAAAAAAAAAACATTCTGAAGAATTCTGTACTCGACTTCTTTTTTTTTCAAGATAAGCAGCAATTCTCCCATTGTCACAATGATTGTCCTTTTATCCATATGTTAAATTGCTGATTGAGATTTAAACTCAATTAACTGTTCCAAAAAGAACTTTGCTGTGTTTCAGGCTAGAATAATTTTGATCTACATTAAAAGCGTCTTTCCTAAGAGACTTTTGAATTATACGTTATACGATTCAAATTACCCTAAGAGTCAAATGTAAATTTATACCGCCCTTGCATTTCATTTTTTAAAGATAAAACCATCTCAAATATTGTTTTATTTAGTCTCTACTGTAAATTTTCATAAACTTTGATGCAGCTGCATCACTCCGTAGTAGGAAGAAACAATAAAGCATTCATTGGAGGAAAATCTAGCTTTACTAATTAGTCTGCCTCTACTTATTTAGTCTTCCCCGTTTCCAATAAAAAAAACTTGAAGTAGCACTCTTGAAAATCATGTCGTAACATTCCATCTGCGCCTGTCAAATTATTGTTGCAAAGCAGCTATGTCAGCCCCAACCTCCCATAAAAAAAATAACCTTGACCTGAAGTTCAGATCGAATTAACAAATCTTTTCGGATTTGATGATTCACATATTCATAAAATTCTGTTTAATTTAGATAAGTGACTGTTAGATGAAAATCAACAATTTGCTTATTTTGGAAAAATGTAATATTTTAAATTATATTTGTTGAAATTCCTTAATGATATGTGAAAGGAAGAATACTTTATCCTTAATATCTGGAATAAGAGCGTAGGAATAAAAAAAAATGGTGTCTGACGCATTAAACCCTAATATACTCAAACGCAATAACGTCCCCATATTTTCTTGATTCTATCTGGGAAGGTTTAGAATGGAATCTTGTTATTTGAAGATAAGGTTATTGGAAAAAAATTAAAAAATGTCTAAATAATGGGAACATAGAATCAATAAAATATAATCTTCAAGAAAATAAAAGGAGCAAGCTTTGGAAAAACATTTATTTACTATCATAAATTTTGCGTTGCCACAAATTTAATCTGAATTTACAGTTATGAAATTTTAATACAATATAGACTCATTAAATCGAGTATAAAATTAAAATAAACTTTTCAAATTAATCTTAAAAAATTATTTGAGATTTTAATGTTTTTTTTTCTTGTAACTCATGATTACCAAAATTAAATGCAGAAAAAGATAATCTTTCATTTTATGCTTTGAAGAACAGAACTATTGAGTTGCGTAACTGTTGGAACGTGCAAAAATCTTTTTAAATATTTGATTTCCTTTTTATAAGGTTGGTGATGCTATTTACGAAAGACGTTGCATGAAATATTTACTACAAAGTACTGCGCAGTGCTAAAATGATGCATTGAATGAAATCTTCTTTTAATTATACGTAAATATAAAAAAAGACTATGAAGATTGGATTTTTCCCAATTTCGGTGTCAGTTCCCAATCGATTCTCCTTTTGGGAGTAATCTTGTTTTACGCTGATTACCTATCGAACTGACATATGATGAATATCATTAATTTTATATCTGACCTTTTAATGGACATATAAATAACTAATATATAATTTCAACTATAATAATAATTTATATTAAAAAGTTTTGAGTGTTTTTCACTTAAATGTGAAAATTGATTTCTCCATCACCAAATTTTGTCTTCAACTCCGAATCACAGTATATTACTTGAACTAGAGAATAAAAACGCCATCAATAATGCATTATAAAAACTAATATTTTCCTTTGAAAGGTTTATGAACCTCAACTCTGATATCTAATTTAGTTTTAACGTCGTTTTTTGCAGCTTTTTGAAATACGTCCAGACAAAACTAGATAAGTTTTCGTAAAAAGTTTTGAAATTGAAGAAATTTTTTAATTTCTCTAACAGTTTGTATATCATGTTAGAAATGGAATGTAACACAATGTGCAAGCTGTATTAATTTTAAATACTGCAAATGCGCTATGTTAATACAAATAATAGCTACTCTTATGATCTTGTCCTGTGTTTATTCTTTCTTAAACTCATGATTTCAAATGAACTACAAAGCGCAGCTGCAATGTTTCTGTTTTGAATTTGGAAAGACAAAACGTGATCGTGATCGTTATGCTTATATTGATTCTTGTAGACCCTTTCTTATGTACTTCGAGCGTTAACCAATGAACCATTGAAGGTGAAGCACCTATGACTGACCTGATAGAATGAAGTGATATCATTCTGATTTCGACTTTCGAAATGTTCAATCTCGGGAGAGATTTATTGCATTGATACTGTTGTAGTAATAATAATAATAATAAAAGGTAAATGTTGCCTGCTCAATAAATATCTCCCTCAGTACTATCGCCTGCTACGTCCCTTGAAAGTGGCTTTAAAGTCATCAGTCATCTAGTTGCTATTACAAAATAACTTTCATCAAAATGTTTCATTGTGCAGATCCATCCATCCATTCCATTTGGTAAGCAGCTCTCCTTAAATGCTTCAATTACCTTTTCTTTTTGAGCTACCATGTTGCCAAGTAACTGACAGAAGAGACTGAAATGTGATCAAAAGATATAAAACTATTTAATTTGAAAAAATTCGAATTGTGAACGTATGACTTTTATGTATTCTTGATTGGAAAAATGCTTTTTATGGTGATGCAGCTTTCAAAAAATGGTTCTATTTTCCGTTTAAAAAAAGCATAAATATATTGAATATAACGTATAGAAGCTTATAATGTTGTAAAAGAATAATAAAATTATTCGTCATTAAAGTGGAAATCTTTCAAAATGAAATTTTAAAATTTTATCATGTATTTTCCAATAAATGAATATTAATATAATACCTATACATTGGCACAAAAAGTAGTATATATATTAATATTTATATTTATAAAATAACTCGGTATATTTCTTGATAAAAGAAATTTTGTGGGTATTTTTAAATGATAATATTGATTTTTCTTTATTAAAAATTAAGTTTATTGCAATTTATTTAGCGAAAACGCGTAAGATGACAAAAAATTTTATTAAAAATTTCTCGTGTTAGCTTCAAAAGTAAACATGTCCAACTGTGAGAAAAATTGAATCTTGGTGTCTCAGTCTAATCATATTTTTATACTAAAAAAGTGTAAAAATAATTGTGTAAAATCTTAATCTAATTACGTTGAGGCTCATTGCATGGGCCGAGATGCTCGGAATCATTCCTGGATTAATTTATGGACAAGCTCTATCACTTCTATAGAATCAAGAGAATTTGGCGCGTCTTTAAATTCCAAAATACTTCCGCTTTTTAAAAAATTCTTTAATTTTAAATGGAATAGAATGTGTTCCTGCAGCTAATTTTAAAATACAGGAATTCTTAATCAAGAATGTCAAATAAAAAAAAAAACTTATGTTCATGCAATTCTGACATTTTGAATATTTGGTTTATATATAATAACTTCCAACAATAACTATTTGATGATGTTTGATATACAAGTTCCATTGTACCTTTTGAAATTGAAAAATATTAAGTGTTTGTAATCAATTAAATTGTCATTAATTATACTTTTTTAAATGTATTTTTTATGTATAATTTTTGTTGTAAATCTGTATATTAATATTTTGACTGCTAAATGGGAGTAAAAAAGAAATGAAAAAAATGAAAAAAAAAAATGAAAGAAAGAAAATGAAGAAAAAAAAAGAGGAAAAAAATCATAAAAAACATCTCAAAAAAATATTTTTAAAAAAGTGAAAAAAGAAAGAGAAAAAAAATTTATAAATAAAAAGAAAATTTTAAAAAAAGTATTGAAAAAATATATAAATGAAATAAAAAAAAATCTAAATATAATTACAAAAACTCCCTTTAGTGTGTATATAAACTTCGTTAAAAAAATGTTGAATATGTTATTAATTGATTGTACAATTTTTGTATTCAGAAACTATGTTTAAAATATGTTGTATATTAAGAAAGAATGTATATGCATTTTGCATATCGATGTTAAAATTTTATAACGCTTAAAAAAATTGACTACCTTAAAATTTTTCAAAATATCTCAAAAGGCAACGTATAAATTAAAATAATGCTTATAGAAAAACATTAAAAAATGTAAAAGAAAAGAAATTGAATTCCTTACCCTAGCTAGAAGTTACGAGTTCGAGATAATTAAAATCTAAAGATTAAACAAAGTATAGAAATATTAATTCAAATTATATGCATACTTTTGATGTTAGTAAAATTATTTTCCTATTCTAATTTGCTGGTGTTTTCACCAAATCAAAGAAAGCAAAAGATTTTTCCAAATATGTTGTCGATGTAGATGATGGTAGTCAATTTTTTTTAATTGAAAGAATTTCGGAATCATAATTACTTTTTTAAGTAACTTTAAATATATATTTAAAAAAGTAACGACAAATGTCACAAATCTCAATTTTTACCATATTTGAATGATTTAAAAGCTTTCTGTAGTTATTAAATTCCATTTTTAATGTAATGAAAATAAAAGTAGGATGTAAGTAATGATAACAGAGGTGTTACCATTAATTTCCAAAGTAACGATATAGAAATTTTAACCTGTTAACTGGGTAATTGACCCCTATTCAATTCCTTTTAAATTGAAATATTTTGTCATACCCAGTTAACAGGTTAAAGAAAACTATGACATTACAAAAAAATTAATTCTTTTTCATTAGGAATTTATTTAAATGGATTACTTTTGTAACAATAACTTAGCAACTTTAAAATGTAAATTTGTTCGTAATTAATCGGAATATTTAATTTTTAGGTGTAGCTATTTGAGCAACTTAACTAAGTCAGTAATATAATTTGTGTGTATTTATATATAATAAATGAAATAATTCTAAATGGGGTATTTTATTGAGGACTTATTTTTGATAATGGAAACAGTGCTTCTACTTCTTTCATACTTGTAGGACCGCGGTGACCTGCTGGTAAAGTGTCGGCTTCGGAACCGGGGGGTTCCAAGTTACAGACCCATTTTCACCGAAGAACCGTCGTGTAAACGGGTCTTGTGTACATTAATTCCATGGGGCCAAACGTCCTCCCATTGATGTGGTGTAGTAGTTTGGAGAGGGGGGTTCCAGCTCAAGTATCGCCTTCGTCGTGTGACTGCGGTTCAAAATTTCGAGGTCTGTCCCAAAATAGCCCTCATGTTGCTTTAAAACGGAATGTTAATGTAACTAAACTAAATCTATCGTTCTTAAATTAATACATTTTATTTGAAGGAGCGTCAAATGTCTTGTGAATGCAAGCATTTTAAATATCGCTGAATCCACGAAAAAGAAATTCTTTTTTATTAAATTCAGTACACTGCAAAATTGGTCAGATTCAATTGACTCAAATTTGTCAAAGCTGAACTGCAATCTTGCAGAGTAAAGAAATTTTTTTGGGAAAAAAACCTGATTCGGTGTAGATAAGTTTTAAACCATTTGAGTTCTGAAACATTTAGAATGATTATAAATCACTCGCCTTTCTAAATATTTCACATTATGTTTATGAGTATATTGAATCAGCATTGAAAACTAATTTGTGAGGAATTTGCTTTATTTTTTTAAAGGAATGAATTTTGTTTGTCCTATAATAAACTGCATTGAAATAAGGATTAGTCTCCATGGAGGATGACAGAAAAATAAGAATGCATTGATTATACAAGCAAATTATCTTGAATTACCGATTAAATATACATGCTTATCAAGGATCTGGTTAATATTCCATATCAATAGTTTGATGAGATGAAATGTTGAATTTTCGTTTGATAGGTTGATTTATCTTAAAATTTAAATATTCTTGCATTAATATATCTTTTAGAACGCAAAATGAACTGTTTTGTTACCGTTGCATATTTTTAAAGTAGGTTATTAATGGAATGGATATAAAGAATCGATAGAATACACCAAATAAAATTTTACGACTGAGAATATTTTCATTCTGGAATTTTAAATTTGGAATATGCTAATGATTTTTGAATTCGTCTTTTACTCAGATATCTGTAGTGTATAATAATATTTGAACATTTTTTTCTGATATTTTAATAAAAAATCTTGTACAAACTAGTTGCGCGAAATGACGAGATGGCTTTCCTTTTTTTGTGTGAAATATCGATTGTCATTTAAAATATTATAGCTTAGGGAAAACGCAATGCGGAACAGTTTAATGATTCATTGGCAGATGATTATAACTTTTAACAAGCTTGAAGCCGCACTGCATTATGTGCAAGACTATTTTAACCTGTATAAGTTTTTCAATCTACTTTTGCATTATGTATTACTTTACGAAGCCCAAAATCTAATGTTGAAAGTTTCCTTTAACTGAGATATTGAAAATTTGAAGGGAAAAAAAAAACCAATGAAAGACGTGTGTTTTCTGAAATATTAAGTATTTTTTAAAGGCAGATAATTGGTAATTTTTAAAATGACTGGAATCAATTTTATTCTTTTTTTATAAAGATCAATTGCATATAACTTAGATGTTATCATTAAGTTTAACAAAAAATCTCGTATTTTGTTATTCTTTAAATATATCTGAAATTCTTACAAAGGAATTTGAAACGACTAAACATTTTTTCAAACTGGGTGAAATATTAAAAAATATTCTTGGCTAATAATTCGGCAATTCGTGCTGAGAAAATAAATTTAAATCAAATGAAAAATAAAAAATCAGAATACTTTTCTATGCTTTTAGAATAAAGTTGACCTAATAATTTCGGAATAATTTTAAACGAATTTAATTTTTTTTACTTATTATTCGAACTGCACTCATGGTTAAGCAGTTAAGGCAAAAATATTTGCTTATCTTTCTTTATACCATGCACATTGTAAAAGGATGATATTTTTCGACTCTTTCGTTCGTCGACAAGTTGGTGCTGTGTCCTGTGAAAACTACCTGATCTAAAATGATCTGAACAGATCCTACCGGCGTCTAGCAAAAGAATTTCGATTAGATATGCGGATAGCATAGTATTAAGTGTACAAATCCAGAAAATTTTCGGATTTTTGCTTTCAGATAATAGTGTTTGGACAAAATAATGTGTTTGCAGATTTGCGATCAAGTTTTTAAGGTGTACGTACACACTTGAAGTTTTTTTTTAAATTTTAAATATCCAATTTTTTCACAGCAGGTCATTAATATATGTTTAAACTCATTTCAGTGGGAAAAAACCATATTATACTAATTATTAATTTATTTAATAATATTTAATGAGCTAATTAGCATATTTTTTGAAACATGATATCTTAAATTCTAATTTGTACAGACACACAATTCTAGTCGGAAATGATGCCTAATATTAGTCTTCATGTTGTCTCCCTCAATCAAGTTATAAAAATGTATAGTTTTTTTTTTTTTTTTACAATCGTTTGATCAACGATGAATAGAAAAAGCAAGATTTTTTCAGTCATTTTAACTTTTAAATAGCTATTAAAAATTTATTTCTATAAATATAACTTTGATTGAAGCTCAAAACATCCACTGTTTCATACTGATTATTTTGATATATAAATAATTGTATTTGGTTCATTTCTTGCTGAGTTATCATTGTTTGAATGAAGCAACATTGTGCAAAAATATCATTCTTCATAAAATGAGTTTAAAAAACACCGAAACTAGAGTTTTAAATGAAAGTACCTCAAGAAAAATAATTATAATTCTAGAAATATTCCAAATATTGACAACATCTTGGTATTGCTAGAAAGATAAAGATTAAGAGAACATTTTGAAGCCAATATATTCGATAAAAATATTCGATATTTTGAGCAATTTTCGAAATTTTATGTGTGTACGTACACTTTAAGATAGATTTTTTTTAATTCTACACAACAAATACTGAAAAAAAACCCCGAAGAATACCTACGTTTATAATGACAGCTAAAAGGAAGAGATAGCGCAATTATAAGCTCGATTAAGCATTTCTTTTTTTTTCTTTTTTTTGCTCAGTTCTGATTATATATGATTGAGGCTCTGCGCATTTATTTCGTATAAATAATAAAAACATAAAATATTATTAGTTATTATAATAACAAAATATAGCTTCCATACGTTTTTGAAAGAATTGCAGTCCATTTGAGTTAGAAATCTAGATTTTTATTTTTTGCTTTACAAAAGCAGAAATTATTTTTTTAAATTAAAAAAATGAACATTTTAAGACTATTTTAGCATACATCTGTTTCTTAAGACAATAAAGTAAGCATTTGTTAGATTATATACATCCAGCAGCACTTGTCGCCATTTAACTTATTTTAAAAGCTTAAAATGAAAAATTAATTATTTTATTTAGTTTGAATATGCATTATCTTTACGTTGTATAGATAAAAAATATCGAAATTTAATGGAAATATTTAAAAATTTATGAATTGGTAAATTATTTATCAATTAGTATTTTTTGAAATCGCATTTTGTTATGCTATACGTTCATAATGAAATTCGACACTTGACATTTTCATTCGTAAAAGCAGTTGTAGATAAGTTGTTATACTTTCTTTTCTTTTTTTGTGTTAGAACATAAAAAGATAAAAGCCAAAATGATCGTTTTCCAGTTTTATCAGTCTCGGTCCTTCAAAGCAAACTGAATTTCCATAAAGAGGCAGAAATCTTCCTTAATAGAAAAAGCCCCTAAAAGATAAATTGCGAATTTTTTTTTATTAAATTGAAATTTTATTTCAGCACCCGTAGAAATATAGAAGCTTTTTCTAGAAATGTATAAATTATGTTGACAGAACTTGCAATATTTTGTGTTAAAAGGTTTACGAGAAACCTTTAAAATAATTCTAATGCTCGAAAAAATAAAACCGCACCCTTTCATTCCAATCCTAAGAACAAAGGACGGCTCCGTTGAAACATATTTTGACTTGGGTGCTTGATTTTATTCAACCGTTACAATCATAGCAATAATACTTTCTTATGCAATAAATTGTTTATCCCTGACCAATAAATTATAGCCTCTAAAAAAGGAGTAGTTGTGAGGGCTTGACTCGTGGGTCTAAAAAGTTTTTTTTGAATACGAGTTGACTTATTTGATTTCAGTTTTCGACGTGTTTTCTATTGAACATTTAAAAATTTTTCCCTATATTCATTCCCTTTCATTCTTGGTGACTTATAAATTTAACATAAAATGTGGCCAAGAAAATTATTGTATGAAAATATGTGTAATTCACATTTTGAAACTTTAAATTTCTGATGATACGAAGACATACATAAAATCATGAACCAGACTGAATTTGATAATACATCCCTTTTCAAAAGAATTTCCTTTTTAAAAATAACTCGCATTTATCAAGCCGAGAAGTTCTGATTTTTCCTAATTTTCTTAACAGTTAAAACGTTATGTGTAGATGCATTTAATGAAAGATTTCTAGAATCTCTTTTTTTTATTGATAAAACCTTACAGTTTGACTCTTTCTAGCGTGACTGGCAGACTAGCAGATTTATAAACTTTTCATATAAGACAAAATTAAACTTTTGTGATCAGATGACAATAGTGAATTTGTTTGTTAATATGGGTGCTTAGGAAATTCTACGCACAGAAACCCCTGTTGCAGTATATCTTGGCCAAAACCAAGGAATTAAAAAATGTGAATATTTAGTCATATTAGCACATATTAAAAATATAAATATTTTAAGAATATAAGAATTTTCTATTGGCCCTGACATTTTAAATTTGATTTTATAAAATTCATGTGATGAGATGTTATCAATGAAATTTAACACATTTGCTGACAGGCTGTTTTTCTGTCGGTTTCTCATTGCAGCAAAGGAAAAATATTTAGGCCGTTATAAACAACTCCCTTTATACAAATTTGAAATTCAGCGATTATGGTTATTAAGGATTTCTTTTTTGCGTTGCTTTAAGAAAAATTTGCATTTTTTTTCACATATTGCAAAGTTATTTGATTGGATAAGATCTGAGTAGAATTTTAGCAGAAAAAGTATAGGTGTTTATGTACGTAGAAATTGCCATTTGCATTGAAGGGAATATCTTTCACTCTGCTATATTCACTATATAAATCATCTCTATATTTAAAGAAGTTTGTTTATCCCTTTTAAGACTTCAGTATAAAGAAAATTCGTTAAAAAGAAATTGTAAATTTTTATAAAAATGGTAGGGGAGGGAAAACTGAAAATATATTGAATTTAACACATATTCCACACTATAAAAATAGTCTGCAATCCTGCTTTGTACGATTTATTAGAAATAACATTTTATTAATTTCGCAATTTGTGAAAATTGAATATTTCTTGACATTTTCATGAAACTGATTCTTCTCGTATTCTATTAAATTCTTTTGATTTTTTTTCTTGCAAAGGTTTAATAACTTCATTTTTAATTTGACTCAGTTGTGCCTTAATTATATTTCAATGATATTTTAAATATGACATGCTGTGTAGGACATTCGGCAGTCATAATGTCTTCACCAACACGGTGAAACCTAAAACTGCACTCAACTTCCAAAAATGCCGAAGTTTTTTGGTGCCGATATTTTTGTTAGAAGATTTAGATGATTTTGCTTTATTTTCAAATGAGAAGTCGCGAAAAGTTGGAGGGGAAAATAAATGAGAATATTTCATAGAAATTCTTTAGTAGTATGGAAAGTAAAAAAATATGAGAATACATTTCATATTTAAGATATTATAAGAAATTTCGTTTAATTGGAAGACTCGGCTGTAACAGGAAACAAACATCACATTTTTGAGTTCAAGATTTATGGTTTCTACTTTCTCTGCAATAATTTTTTTATTGAAAAAAAAATTCATGTCAGCTAAGATTTTCTTTAGATTTTTAAATTATTAGTTTAAAAAATGCTGGAGACGTGTCGGTTTTAATTTTTGATTGCTTGTCGGCTGTCAACGCAGTTTTTCGAGGAAAAAAATGACTTATTTCACAATTTAGCTAATTTCCTTCGATGTATCTCTATAATATAATATTCAAACAGGCTAAACTATATATATATAAAGCAAATGCAAGAAATATTCTAAGAAATAACGATGTAAGCAAATCTTTATTTCACCATTCATATATTAGAAGAAATGCAACATTACATTTTTTCAAAAAAGATTACATTTTTTCGCTTGAAGCATAACATTTGCAACTACATATTTTTTGTGGAAACATGAATGCTTAACTCATTTATTAAACTGATAAAAAACAGATTAGATAAAAATTCAAATTAAAAATCGTAAAATTCATAGTTTTCCAAATAAAATAAGCTTCTTCGGCCATGAAATTAGATTAAATATTATAATTTCAGCAAATTTTTCAATCTTTGTATTTTACTTTCTAATAAAGTAATTTGATAGGTTCTGGCTATCTGTAAGCTTACTGCTGCTGTAAAGAATATACTGATGCAAACAGAACTTTGATCTTTACTGCTTTCAGTTATGTTATGTAAAGGATTATCTCGCAATAGAACTCTTAACTCGTAGATATGTATAACATACAGAGAGCAAATTTGGATATATATTAGTAATCATAACTAGAATATAGAGGAAATCAATTTATGTGTATTATGCGCATGAAATATTTTGTACAGCTCCCGATGCAGGAAGCATGCTACTTAGAAAAGTTTAAACGCAAACACAAACTTGAACAATAGTTTTGTATCCATTACAATAAAAATTCTAAGACAGCGGTAGGAACCAGCCTTCTCTGCTATCGTTCTATTCGAAACTCTCAATAAAATTCGATTAAACTATTCTCTCAAAGGCGGTTTCGTTTCACATTCCGAAATCCCCCAAATCTTTAACGAAGCCATTTGGTTTTATTTTGAGAGAAGAAATATATCTCCTAGGAGTGTCGCGTTCGCAGCAAAATCTGCAGTTTCTTTAAAATAATAGAAACGCATTCAAAGTATTGTTTGCAGGATCAAATCATGGACCAACCTTTTGGCGCGTATGCAATGAAATTAAATCTTCACTTTCCTTCTACCGTTTAAAAATGCCGTTTTCGTATTTGCAAGGGGATGACTAAAATTGTTTCTTGAATTTCGCACCGTCTTTATAAAGATATTTCAGCTGACAGAAGCAAAACGGTTAAAATCACGATTATACCAAATATGAAGATATCAACATGAGATCCGAACCATTTACTAAGGTAGCATTGACAAATTTCTAAAGCTGATTTAATTAGCATAAGTGGAAGTAATAATTATATAAACAGTCAACGAATCGCACTGAAAAAAACTACAAAGTCTGTCCGCAAAATTGATGCGATATTGCTTAGAACTTATTCGGTCATCAAGTGATGTCCACAAAACTAACATGAGTAACGTGGAAATATTTCACGTTGAAATCCAAGAGACTGGATTTCAAGAATAATGCAGGGATTATTCAAACAAGAAAAAATCCTTCAGAACAGAAATTTTAGATTAAGAACTTGGGCACATCAGAAATTTTAATTGATTATTTGAGTGCTTTCATATCTAACTTTCGGTACAAAAAGTAATGGATTTCTTTTGGTTTTCAGAAGTTTATATATACACTTTAAAAAAATGCTATAAAATTATTTTCGAATTTTTCGTCCAAGTTTTGCTTTATTGAGGAATAAATTCTTTTAAAAGTGAAAATACCATGTAGAAAAATCTGTTTATAAGCTTTTTACCGTCAGTTTAGGATTTTAGTCTTTACAAAAGGAATGATAAGCTTTACGAAACAGATATGAAGAACATGGTCGACATTGCAAATTAGAAGTTTGAGATTTCTTAATTTTTTTTTATTTAGCTACAGCGTATTTATAACTCAGTTTATTCTGCTCAAAGTAATAATTTTGCTTATTTATTCAATGTTTTTTTGTAGAAAAATACCAAAGTAAAGCAAGACTTTTTAATAGAATGGGAAGATTTCCGTAAGAGAAGATTTCCGTAACTTTTTTATTACCTTTTTATTCGAGATAATACCAAAATGTTTTCAAATGAACTGCCTTTAGCGTATTAAATTTTAATAAATACCATTTTATTGAGAATTTCAAATGTAGGAGGGAGGGAATGGAACGGAAAGAAAAGGATTCTGGATATGTTTCCAGTCTCGTTTGGTCGTTTATCATCACATGTTGTACGGGAGAAATGGCCTGTTACACTAAAAGCGACTTTCAAGAAGCTTTTTGAAGGCAAAATTTGTGCCTATATCCAATCAGTTTCACTATTTTTTAAAAATAAATGTGGGTATGGTGGAGCGAATGTGAGAATAGGTAAATTGGATAAGTGAATTTTAAATGAGAAGGAAATAAAGAAAAAAAATTAAGCTGTCTACATATAGTACTTTAGCAAAGATGGACTCGGTCTTCGTCCAGAACTCTTAACTACTGGATAAATAAGATTTCAAAAATAGACCTATTTATTACTCGTCTCCGCTAACCTTCATGGGGGTGGACTTTACTACAGATCTGAAAAAAAATAAAGCATAAAATAATTTCTTTAAAAAAAATGACCCCTCGCCCCTCCCAACAAATTTTAAATTTTGGAAGGAGGATTATGTCACTTTTCCCAGCCCTTTCCAATGTTAATATATAGGAAGATGACATATTCCATAATTCGTCAGAATAAATGCTATTCAATAATTTGGCTTTTAGTCCTACTTGGAAATCTGTATAGCTTCTGCGTCTGGCCTTGAACTTACTGCTATTGTCTACGTCGCTGATAGGTTGACAATATTTTTACATGAATGCAATCACTAAAGCAAGCTGCTATATAACGAAGCATAACAAAGATTTCGTTACACCAAAAAAAAACCCTCAAAATTTTCATCTTTGCGTGATATCTAATCTTCACCCCTTCCCACCTGTTAAACCGTGTTACAAAAGTAGAAATGCTTGCTTGGCCAACACTGCGCGATCGGTGCTTCCCTTTCCGACGAAAGTTGCTTCGAATGAATCCCTCCAACGACACGAGAAGAACAAAGGAGAGACGCAGGTAAGATCGGGGGATTGATTAGTGGGAGCATTCCTTATGTTTACACATGTGCAGTTTGGCAACTGTGTTAAAAATTTGTGTTTGATTTTGTATATTTGGAAATGAGATTCCATTATTAATTCTTTGTTTTATAATTGTGAAATTTAGTTGTTTCAATAATAAGAATTTCCTTTTGTACGATGAGTAATATTTTTATATATATGTTTTAATAAGGCCTTAGTTTTAATTTTTAAAATGTTCCAATCAGCAGATGAGAATGAAAGTCTATGCCTTTCCGAATATAATAACATTCTTTGAAAATAATTGTTTAAAGAATTTTATTTAAATTATTGGCAGCATTTTAACAAGTTATTTAAAAAGAAAATGATGAATAGTTTTTAAAAAAATAATTAACATTTAATATATTGAATAAACATTCGGAAAAGAAATGCATAATTTACCTAATTACAAGAACTTGTTTTTTCGAAAAATAAATTTAATTGTTTAAGTTGTAGATTAATTTTTAGAGGAAATTCAAATTCTTAATATTGTAGCTATTTTTAACAATCAAAATTTAAGAAATAAAGCTTCAAAAATGATGAATCATTTTAAATGGTGCCTGAGAAAATCCATTTGAGTGCAAATTATTAAAAGTTTTCCAATATAATCGAAAAAATATCCTAAACATATAAATTAATACATGTTAGTTTTAAAAGATATTTTAGATTTCTTCAGTGATGGCGGTGTTTATCTTCACTTATAATAAAGGATGTTTGTGTATGTTCTCACTGGAAATTTAAAAAAAAACAAGAGCTTAAACTACCAAAGAGTACTTTAGAGACAAGAAATGTGCCCTTCGGAGCACTTTTTTGGAATTTTGATTAAAAAGTAATTATATTATGACGTTTTTACGCCATAACAACCGAATCGTCTAAAAATCAAGGTAATCTTAAGTCATGATCTTAATTATAAAATTCTTATCTTAAAATTCAAAGAATTATATTTTCAATGATACCAGTATTTTAACATTAATCAGTACATCAATCATGTACAGTAAATAATGTTAATCTACGAAGGACATTCATCTGTCACCGTATCTAAATTAATGAGAAAAAATTATCAGTCATCTCTAACTTCATTAGTAGTTCCCATGTTTTCATATGCTATCATTTTTTACGACGGCAATTTTTTTCTACGACAGCAATTTTTTTTCATTGAAATTGCTGGGAATTCGACAGATCAGAAGCGAAATATAACAAATAAAACAATTGGGAATATATAAAAATAATTGTTACTAAGAAAGTAAATAATTTGTCTTTTCAAATATCAAGATCCGGCAAAAAGTTTCATTAATCGAAAGTTATTTAAAAGACGACTATTGAAGTCGAACATTTCGTAACACCTTAATTATATTCACCTTTTCAAAATTCTTATTTAATATTTCCATTATCCAAATCCCAAATAATAATAATTTAAAGCCAATATTAAGTATCTAAATTTAATTTTGAGTACACCCTTTCATTTTAATAGAAAGTGCTCACTGAAAATTCTCTGAAAATTTTCTTATTCTTTCAGTATGGCTCATTTTCTAATTCAGCTTCGAAGTATAATATAATAATATGTAGATTTGTATTCCATTGTGAGATTGAATCTAAATTTTCATAATGGTTTACAGTTTCAGTGGCAAGACATTTTACCAAATTTATTCAATTTCTTCATTCTGAATTATAGCATTCTCATACATACGAATGGAATAATAGAAAAAGTCGCCCGTAAATGGATTTACCCAAAATATTCAGTACTTATGTAAAATTTTAATTACAAGATTTTATGGAGAATTTCGTTTTTATCTAGCTATTATCGCCTTTCTACATTTGGATTGCTGTATTGAGACGTTAATTCCAAAAATGAATTTTTCGGATTCGGCCAGATCTATAACATGGGAATAAATCGGAATATCGTATGCAATTCTGCGATTACAATTCTTTTATTTCTTTTTCTTTAATGCGAAACTATTATAATCGTCTGCTCATATCAAATAGATTTTCTTTGAGCATAGTGACATTGAAAATTTGAAAATATAGTTAGTGATCTCGTATTACGAATTGTGCAATTTATATTTTAAAATGTTTCTAATGGCACATTCCATGGACAAGCTTGCTGACGAAGTCGGCGATTTTAAGCCAAGGGAGCGTCTCTTGTTTTAGTAGTGCCAACTAGGTCCAGGAGTATGTTTTAATTACTCATGCATCATATTCGCTTGCACAACCCCTTTTTACGGGGGAGGGCACATACACACATCTCGCAGATAGAACAGATGAAGAACAACCATGCCTGAACCGGGTGTCGAACCCAGGAAGCCCCAGATCACGGGGAAGACGCTCTACCCCTATGTCAGGGCGCTGGCTTAAAATAATATAAATAGTATTGTATTTTCATAAAATTGGTTTTGACGGAAATGGTTCAAGGGGTAAAGTTTGTTCAGACAGACAGATTAACTAGTCTAATTAATATAGTTGATTAATATCTCTCCATTTTTCCAATTATGCTTCACAATTTTTTCTCTCAATCGATTACCCGCTATTAAATGATATATTTTTTTGTAAGTTTATTACTTGTAAGTTTATTACTTGAAAGTTTATTACTTGAAAGTTTATTACTTGAAAGTTTATTACTTGAAAGTTTATTACTTGAAAGTTTATTACTTGAAAGTTTATTACTTGAAAGTTTATTACTTGAAAGTTTATTACTTGAAAGTTTATTACTTGAAAGTTTATTACTTGAAAGTTTATTACTTGAAAGTTTATTACTTGAAAGTTTATTACTTGAAAGTTTATTACTTGAAAGTTTATTACTTGAAGGTTTATTTTTTTTTTTGAAAGTTTATTTTTTTTTTTTTTGAAAGTTTATTTTTTTTTTTTTTGAAAGTTTATTTTTTTTTTTGAAAGTTTTTGATGACAATTTCAAACGTTAAAGTTTTGAAAAAGTCGCTTCCAAAGTTAAGTAAATAACAAAATAAAATAAAAACTTTTGGCGATATCTTGGAAACGAAAATTTTTCTCAATTGTTTTGGCCTCATTAGTGGAACATAATTTTATTTCAGAAATCATTAAGATAAATTGAGAAATTTTTTTACAAATTTTAAACAAAACTAGGAGAAAAAGTAAATTGTAACATGTTAAACTTTTTAAAGAGATCAAAACTTCAATACTAAATCCTCGGAATCTTAAAAATTAAGTGAATATCATTAATAGTTTTTGATATACTGGCAAAAATACTGCAACTATACTGTTCTAAGCTTCCAACTTTAGAGAGGTGTCATGCCTACCTATCTTTTATTTAGTATTAGTTTTATTAATTGAAACCTAATAACTCTCATTAACTGTAACTGATAACTGTTGAAAAGTATTTTGAATTCAGTTTCGGTTTGTGTTAAGAAAAATAAACGCAATGGATGCAAAATAACGCCTGCTTATTTCCTCTTGAACTTTCCGCTATATTTTAGTCTTCGATTTTTTTAGAGCTTATTCTCTGCTCAGTAAGCACAGTCATAGATGCGCTGGTAGCGCAATAGAGTATTACCTTGAAGTAATACATCTTTATTTTGTATTTATTGATTATATTAAATGCAATTTAATTGCACTCTTTGTTTTTTCGGAATTCATTTTGATACCTTTCTATCAAATTCATTTATATGTATATAACATATATGTCGACTAGTATTTCGTTCAAACGGAATGGACATGATGCTTTCTGAAAGATTAATATATGCATTACAAGTAAGGACAGTAATAAATGTGAATTAGTATATTCTTTGCATACTTTTAAACGAAGTTGCTTGATTCCAGTATGATACCAGTTATAAATTAGTTTGAAAAAATCAATTCACATTTTCTATAAAAATTAATAATTGTCTTGAATTTCCTCCCATTACAAATCGATTGACATCCTAAGTGAAGGTAAGAAACTCAAAGTAAATTAGAATTTGATCTATGATATTTTCTAAAAATTTGTATTAATTTAGTAATGTTCGTTATTGCTCAAAATAAAGCAAATCAAAAAATGAATATGACATAAGTATTATCGATTTGTTAAGACTGCCATAATTACACTAATTCTATAAAATGAAAGATTATCTTTTAGGCAGCATTAAATAAAGGATATGGTAATTTTTCAGCTGGTTATTATAGAGTTAAATGCGTCATTATTTATTAATTTATTTCTCGGTAAAAAAAACAAAAAACATTACGTTTAAATTTCAACTTTTCAAAATATTTCGCTTCTACCAATAAGAGATCTGCAGTTCAGATGATCAACTTCTCAAAGTAATGTAATAGCGCAGAAATCAATTCAAATACTATTAGTCTTCTTAGAATTAAAATTAGAACAAGCAAAGGCAAAATAAATGCCAGAATAGATCATTAAAAACATCGAAGGTTAGTTAAAAAAGAACAAAGGCTTTGTGATTTCGTTTCATAAGTGAGAGAATGAAGGAGGAAAAAAAAAAGAAATGGCACGATAGCACCAATTAATTATAATTATGGACTAATTTTGCTACACTATCTTTTTAAAGTATATTTCAAATTTCAGTAAATATCCATATTTAAAGTTTCCTGTCTTTAAAAATAATTATTTTTAATTCGATGTTTTAAGATACCGCGTGAAGTGTAATATTAGGATGTATACATTGTTCAGTGGCATTTATAAAATAAAATTTTCTGTTCTGCTTTAAAGCTGGTGACCGAGGTTGGAACATCTGAATCTTTCATTGAATGAATGACGCAATTATAATATGCTATTCAATTAATCATTTAAAATGTATTTTTTAAAGTTTGATCACCTTGATTTTTTTTTATTAGTATAACCTGTTTACAATTTTTTTCATATTAAGCTTGCATCTCTATCATTTTGCATTACAGCTTGATTTAGTTAATCTAAATAAAAAAATACATCATATTTTTTTTCGAGAGAAATTTTATGCTGTATATGCTGCAGGGAATTTCGGAAACAGTGATTAGGAAACGCTGTTTTTCAGGTTGATTGATGTCATGATTAAATTTCAGAATGTATAAGTATACAAATAATGATCTCTTAGAATGTTTGAAAAACTTTTGCAATTGAAATCTACACTTCTAAACATAAATGCTTTGAAAAAATGAATAATTTAAAAATATATTTGTAAAGATAGAAGAAATACTTTACTATATTCAATGATTCACACATAATGAGGAATTAATAGTAATGAATTCTTGAATTCAATGCAGTCATGTAATAAATTTACCACATAATGCTTTGTTTAAGAATTTAAAAAGTGTTTAATCTACATTCTTTATTCATCGGAAACGAATATTTGTATACATTTTAAAATATCCTTGATATTACACAATTTCGGAATGATAAATATGAAAATATTTGCTATGGTGTGTGTGTGTGTGTGTGTGGAGAGAGAGAGAGATAAAGTTATAAATTGCTGTCTTTGTAATTTATGTAAATTCACAATTTGGCGTTAATTTTTTTTTGAATTATACTTACAAATATATTTTGCCTTTTTAAAAAATATTTACAATTTGCACTTTTTTTAAACCTTTTTTTTGCGTATAGTGAAATGTTCTTAAAATTTATTACATTCCAAAAAAATGCGAATAATTATTTAAGTTATGCCTACTTCGATAACTTCCTCTATGTGAAATTTCCCATTTATCTGTAGTTGCATATTTTTGAAATTTTCACTCATGAAGAGAAAGAAATTAGTTAGCTATCTCTTTATCGCTAAAAAATGGAAATTACTCAAAGTATTTCGCCACGTGATTTCTTTATTTTCTTCTATACATTACAGTGCTTCGAAAAAGCAAAAATGTATATTAAATTATAATTACTAAGACTTTATCAAGAAATATGTAACGCCTTAGTTATTTTCTATTTATTTTGGCGCATTAATATTTTTTCTGATTTAGTTTATGGGAAAAACTTTATCTAGTCTACTGATATGCATTTTTAAAAATAAATTTATTCCGTTTATTGAAATTGTAAAATATTGACAGAATATTCATTTGCAGAAATTTGACCGAAATCAACAAACTAAACTTCAATACTTTATTTGAGGATATATCAAGAGCTATATATTGAAGACTTCCTTTTATCAATTTAAATGCATATCTCAGTATATTGCATACGAGAAAAGGGAAACTTTGACCTTTCCGAAGTAGCAAAATAAATATATCTAAAAACTTTAATTCAATAAAAAAAATTATTCTATTAGATATAATTTGTTCAAATCAGTGAAAGTAACCTATTCAATAACGTCCCATGACACTACGATAAACACACACATGTTTATTCTAACCACTTTCTTTTATAAGTTACTCAAAATATCAAATATTTTTGCTATGCCAGTATTTTCCAAATTTATTTTGGGTTATTTTATATTTTGGCTCATTTATCTCAATCATATATCTTCCGTTAATCGCTTAAAATGAGGCAATTCGGCGAAAACAAGCAGAATCATTTGACTTGAAGCTCTAAAATATCCCAGAAATTATGTTCCTGTCATATTAAATTCCTGCGATCGAGATCCAATTCAAATCATTTATCCATCTTCAAAAGCGAGAATTTCATTTCGGATCCTCTTTTCGTCAAATATTAACGATAACAACATTTTCCGCCGAAACAAGATCGTTCTCCGTAAAATGGAATCTAAGATGGAGGAGATCTACTGTGGAAAAGAGGTTACAGATCCATTCTTTTTTCAAGGATCTAGGAAAAATTCTAAGATAAACGACACTTCAATAGGCAAGAAAAGAGAGATGGCCCTAGTTTTCTTGGGGTTGAACAGGCTGAATTTTTTTCCATTCCCTTCCACACCAATTTTGCTCTGTACCTTATCTGGCCTTCTATTAACTGAGACCGCCACTACCGAAATGCGTTCGACTTTTTCGGTAGTGGCGGTTTTTGCAGAGGTTTAGTCGATTTTTTTCTATTTGAAAAAATAGATATGATATTCGATATGAAAAAAAGTTTCCAAGTTTCGAGAATTGCTTTTCAACTTTTTTTATGATATAAGAATTTGTAAATCTTGAGGACATGGAAGAAAAGTGGAAAATGATGACTTGTACGAGTAAATTGAAGAAATAATTCCGGATATTGAAGTATAAGATATCTACGAATGGTATAATGTAGGTATTATTTGTATCAATATAATTTATAAATAAGATTATACTTCGCTTACTATGGCTTCTGCCAAGATTTTTAGACTTCTCTATAGTTATTAGATATCTGAAACATTTAGTTTAAAATTAAATTTTTTTTTAACTAAATGTAATTTTTGTGGTTAAAATTCCTTATGTCGACGTCCTGGCATAAGGGTAGCGCCTCTTCCCAGCGAGTGGCCGTCCTGGGTTCGGGTATGGTTGTTCTTCATCTGTTCTATCTGTGAGATGTGTGAATGTGTCCCCCTGTAAAAAGAGGCTGTGCAAGCGAATGTGATACGTGGTAGCTAAGACGTACTCTTGGCTCTAGTTGAGCTACTAAAAACAAGAGGCACACCCACGCCTTAAAATCGCTGACTTCGTCAGCGAGCTTGTTCTTGGCGAGTGCCATTAGAAACAACAACAAAACTTCTTATCCTCAGAATGAAGACAGACGACTTAATCAGAAAATAATACGATACAATTTGTCAAATTAGTGGTTCTAATCTCTTTATAATGTGCCATTTAGAATTACCATTTACAAAGAGGCTAATCAGTCGAATCTTGACTTCTTCAAAAATTAAGCATATGAAAATTTGAAGGAAATAACAATAATCAACGAACATTTCAAATTTTAGTTTCTTTAAAAATACTTTGAAGTTACGCACAATTGTGTTCATTTTGATTAGAAGTTATGATTTTTCTAATAATTACTTAAACGTTTTCTTGGGATGTTTTAAAAAAATTTAATTTTTCAGTTTTCTAGAATTTACTGAATATCCAAAGTCAATAAATTTTAATGATGCAAATTTGAACCTGAATTTATAAGCTTGGCTTTAAAAAAATTGTCAATATTTCAGAAACTTTTTAACTATGTTTTTCTCAATTGTATAAAAAGTCAAAGAATCGAAGATTCAGTTAAATTTTCATCAATAAAATCTGTATTTAAAACAGAATCCAATTTCTGTTTAAGAGATTATGAAAATACAGTAGAGCGAAGCATCAGTTTTGAGAGTAATAACGATTATCTGAGTTTATTTTGGGAAATATCTCTTTTCAACCTTTGCTGTAAAAAAACTCATTTCTTTCTTCAAATTACTCTCTAAATTTCATAGCCATTAAAGATATTAATAAAGTTAAGGAATATATAATCAACAAATTTATTTAAACACATTATTTACTATA
The DNA here is from genome assembly GCF_947563725.1 of Argiope bruennichi. Taxonomy (NCBI): domain Eukaryota; kingdom Metazoa; phylum Arthropoda; class Arachnida; order Araneae; family Araneidae; genus Argiope; species Argiope bruennichi. Next base: position 121,822,440 of record NC_079154.1, on the reverse strand, counting down.
AAGTTCCAAACATTGCCTCAGTCTCTGATTATTCCCATAATTTCTAAAGAATATATATACATAAATCTATGAGCGAAAACATGCCAGTTTCGTATAGATTTAATTTAATCACAATTAAATTATGATTGAATCCAACGCATGTAATAAACATGATGGCATAATTAAACTTAAAAGCTTGTCTCTGTCAATAAAGTTCAATTTGAAGAGTAAATATATGTTTGTATAAAGAGTAGAATGAGTAGATTGACGCAAATTTTTTTAAGGTTTTTATCTTGTTAATTTGAAAAGAAGTAAAACATTTTAAAAGCTTTCGAATCAAGAGAATTTATGAAATTGAAATAGCAGACCTTTTTGAATAAACGATTCAATTTATTTAAAAAATATTTAAATACGGAATTATAATTAGAAGTTTTAAGAAAATTGTATTTAGATGCTTTCAATTTTCTCAATTTTAATAAAAAAAAACATAATAATTTTTTCAGTTTACAAATTATAATAAATCAGATTAGTATATTATGCATTTAGAAAAAGAATGTGAACCTAAAAATTGTATGTTTATAAATGAGAAAGCATGTATTTTCTTTTATAATTTATGTCCCAATAAAGCACAGTTTCTTTTCATCATAACTTAAACTTTTAAAAAAAATCGGACAAAAAGTGTGATGAAACAATTAAATTCATTTGATAAAAAAATTTGTTATAAATTGCTTACAAAAGTATATTTAAGAATATATTTAATTAAAAAAATATAAAAAGGTTATCTTCATGAGCTAATTATTCAGTTTTAATTTGGAGCAATATATATATATATATATATATATATATATATATATATATATATATACGTCAATGTTCCATAGTTATTAGAGAAAAACATTAAAATTCCTATTATTTTTATTAAATAAAAGTATTTAAAAATATTGGAGACTTCATCTATAGAGAAAACCTCTCATTTAAGGGGTAACTGAGGGCCATTTTCCTATTTCTATTGTAATCCTATTCGCATTTTAATTATATGCATCATGGCTTTTATACAACTCAGCTTACGTAAATCATATGCATAACCTCATTAAGAAACCTGATTCAAAACCCTTCAAAATCCAACGTCTATGAACAATCATAATATATCAAGTAATCTAAATCAAATGATAATTTAATAATGCAAGTAAGATTATGTTTCGATTTCCCATCCTCTATCTTCCAAAATATTGCTCTGAGAAAATTCTATATGAAGATATCAACTAGTACATACTAATATACTATTACCAAATGCAGTTTTCCCTATAATTTCCAAATAAATATCTTATGGTTAATGTAATTTACTCATTAAAGCATTAATAGAAGATCCCAACATGCCACGGTGCAAATGGAGCTTAAATAATAGATTTATGGATCTGCCACTGTTAAATTATTTCCTAAGATTTGATCTTGCGATAACTGACTTCCTATCACAAAGATATCGTCCTGGAACGAGAGATTTATTGTTTCTTTGATAGAGATAATATAAAAACATATATTCAGGGTAATTTAAAACATTACTCCTGATTATAATAACTTTCTTGTAAATGAAGATAATAAAACAAGATTTGTGCGCATGATAGAAGGAAGCATGAAGCATGTGTAGATAGTAACTGCTTAGTGTTTGTTTTTAGTCAAACTGACAACATCCTAATAGTAATTCTTTTTTACTACCAAATGAAGAGAAGTCCGTTCATTGTTGCACATGAAGAAAACGATTAAACGAAATGTTCAACATATCTCATTGAACCGATGTGGCAGGAAATAATTTTAGAAGACTTTGATAGTCTTGTGCAGAAAATGGGAGCTGCTATAAACCAACAAACAATGACTGCAAACATTGTCTGATATGAAATGAATGCATCATCGCATAGATGCTTCTCTTAGGAGCAAAAGAAATCACATAGGTCAGTAATTAAAACAGAATTTAAATTATCTCAGCATTATGTTCAAATTTCTGCAATTGCATGTATTATGTTCACATTTCTGCAATTGCATGCATTATGTTCCAAATTTCTGCAATTGCATGCATTATGTTCCAAATTTCTGCAATGCAATTCCAATTTAAATAAATTGGAATTGCATTTTATTGATGCAACCCGTGAAATAATCTTGCAAGACGAATCCGTTTAAAACTTTATCTTGCTATGATATTTCGGACTTAATGTTTGAATGTTTTTTTCCTTCCTCTAACTGTGGTAATTTTTCCAACTGAAAAAGAACTGAAAATTTCAACTTTTTCACATTTAGCAATAAATTTTCAAGGAAGTGCACTTTTCTTTTAAATTCTTATTTTTATTACCCTTTCTATAACGCAATTCATCGACAAGAGGGGGAAATTAAATGGTTTTGAGAATCATCACTTACACTTTATCGAGAAATGCAAAATACGATAGCTTTTTTCAATTCACTTTGACAGCATTTGTTTTTTTATATCTTTCTGCTTTTTCAAACCTTCATTTGGTAAACTGAATTCGCGAAAACAAATTTATTTCACTAGTCGAAATTGCAGACTGTCGATTAAAAAGAAGCATGAAACTGTGAAAGAAAGTATACGGAAAAACTGGAAGATAATATTTTATGGGAACACGAAACGAAAATAAGAGTTATTGCTTTAAAGCGTTAGAAATTTCTCAGACGAAATTTGTTTAATGTCTCACGATTTTGAATCAAAAAAAGAAATAATGAATGGATGTTAGAAGAAATATATTGCATTTTTTCATTTGGCAGACAAAATTGTTTGGCTTTTCATTAATATTTCTAAACATTTATTTTCGAGATGTTTTTAAAACTATATTGTAATAATATTTACTTAAATGATTACATTTCATTTTATATGCAAACAATTATAATTTATTGTATTTCTAATTCTTTATATATTTTTCATCATTGGTTCTAGATAATATTTTTTGCAGTTCTTCAGAAGTTGCGTTTCAAAAGATGCATTTAGTGTTCGAAAATTGAGCGATATCAAAATTAATTTTCGTTGTATTCATACTTAACAGGTGAATGCAGTCAGAAGAAACATAAATACAAAATATTCTGAAGTTTCTATTCAAATAGCTTCCAATTATTAATTTTTGATAGTTAAAAGGTAATATAAACTAATCCATAAGCGAGATTTTGTGAACACCAAATATTCTAAACATGAGTGTAAAATTTAACATGACAGATCTGGTCTTTCTTTCAGTTTCACCCTCTTTTTCAGCTTCTCGTTTTGGGTTTTTTGTTTTGAAAACAAGTGAAAGAGCTCTCCCTGCGCAGCTGCTTCTGTGTTTGCTTCTTGCTTTTCTGGGACAAACGAAAATCCCACTTGATGACTGTGCCTTTAGCCTTAGAGATATGAAATACATCTTCTTCCTTCTTGTATCTCGTAAGTCACAGTTACGCATAGTAAACTATTATTTGACTGGTAGTGAACTGTGACGTTCAGATGGTAGTTACCCATCTTTGTGTATAATTTTCTAAGGACCAAGCGATAAGGTCACCACCTCCTTTCATCTTACTTTTAATGGGCCAATTCCCAAGGATATATGCTAAGCATGCAGTTTTTGGGCCTTTGATTCTGGCTAGTATCAAAATTAGAATCGAGATCGAAATTGTCCAGAGTTTTTGTTGGACTCTTTGTACTATCGTCATGTGTGAATTAGTCCGAATCTCAAATGGCAAAACAAAGATCTTATTCCTTCGTTGTACACCATAACCAAAAAATAATAATCCAAACAAATTTCTTTTTGACGCTTTATCAGCAATAAACGAAATATTTTGAACTGTTGTTGGTTAAACACAGCACAATTAATTTTGTTATCCATATTACTTCATTGAAAAACTGTTTTGTAAATATAGTACATTCTCTCAGATCACGAAAAGATCCAGAGAAATCCTGTTGTTTAAAAAATTTGAATCAATACCAAACTAGCTATCAGCATTTATCGTGAAGTCAATTCCTCGAGAGGTATAATTTTTTTTCGATGATTTAGTAAATATTTCAATGAAAGAAGCAAACGAAAATTTTTAAAAATTAAAGTATAACGCATGCTCGCCATACTTTCAAAGGAAATAATAAGCAACTTCTTAAGACAAAGCTAATTTAAGACAAAGCATGAAGTAGACATTGGATAAAGCGAAACCATATATACATTCTACAATTATAAATCTTGGGTTAAAATAATTTTCTTCTGCACAAAAAAATCTATAATTTATAACAGATATTTCTTCAAATTTTGATACTGTGTCATGGGATACTGTAAAACTTGTATGATCTCTTTTTTTCAAAATAATCTAATCGCTTCTTACCTCAAATATTAAACTATGATACAGAGTTGATTTGTAAGATATCCTTCACCATTTCCAAAATAATCTACCTAAGTCGGAAATAGATACCATTAATGAAAAAATATTTAAAGCATACTAAATTTTGAATGAAATTATCTTATTAAGTTCCTCAAATAGTCTCATTACAAGCTGTTAATGTTTCTGTTTATGTACAGAAAAAACAAATGTAAAAAATTTTAAATCCCCTTCTAGACATTCCGACTATAATCCGAAGACAATAGAATGTCACCCACAATACAAAGGACCGGAAATGTAAAAAACAATTGATTCAAATGAGGCTATTAAAGAAATACCACCTGCTATTGAAAAGAAAGAAAAACCATTTCCGATCTTCTAACAAAATTACTCCTTCCGATGGGTGGATTTTAAAACAATACTATATTAAGTATTTCCTACTTGACTTAGTACTTAATAAACTGAGTACTTAAAAATCCGAAGTAGTGAAATTTTATAACTTTTCTCTTTAAAATTATATGCAAACTGCTTTTATTTCTTGACTTTTTAAAATATTCCGCTTTCTTATTGGATTGTCTATGATTTTCTCTAAACTTCTGCCACTTGAATACATTTACAATTTTGACAGTTTTTGCAACGTATCTTACTATTTGGCATTTAACGGCATTTACTTTATTTTTTTTAAAATATGTGACAGTCATTTCGTAATAGATTTTTGTATTGCATAATGCAGTTTTCGTAATAGATTTTTGTATTGTATAATGCAGTTTTCGTAATAGATTTTTGTATTGTATAATGCAGTTTTCGTAATAGATTTTTGTATTGTATAATGCAGTTTTCGTAATAGATTTTTGTATTGTATAATGCAGTTTTTTCCTTATCAAAAGGATATTTTCCCATCATGTAGAATCAAACATGATTTTCTGTGACGAAGAATATCATATCACTAAGGATAGATTTTTCAGACCCAGATCTAGAATATATTATCAGATGTCTGTGAGAAAAGTACATCCTACAGAACTTTCCTAATTTTGTAGTGCCAAAGGAAAACCGCTGAATTTCATATCTTCCTAATTTTCAGCTTTAAAAATTATCCCTTAATTTTTCATTCTGAGTGTCAATAAAATAATGAGTTTCTCAGTGTCTTCTGTTGACTCCAAATGAGTTTACAAATCACCAAAATCCAACAAGTTGGTCAAAAATGTTGATAAATAATTTATTTAAAGGAAATTCATATAAATGGTTAAATTTATGAAGCTTATCAAGATAGCATCTTCTTTGTTGTTAATTTAATAAATAATGCTTGCAATTAACAAACAGTGCTATTTTCAAATGAAAAATATTTTAAATTTCTTTCCTGTGTGAGGTGAAATAATCCTTTTTGACCTAAATATTTTTTATTCCTGAATAACAGAAAAAAATTAATAGTGATAAAATAATGTGCATTAGACATGTGCTTAAAAGCATTTGAATCATTAATATGTTTTCATTATTTTGTGACATAAGGAGGATCTGTCATCACTTGTTTTGTATATTTGCGAATTTGAGCCGTTCATTTTGAAAATTTAATGTTATTTATTGTTATTGCGAGATATTTAAGGGTTTGCATTTCAATAAATTTTAAAATATTGGTAAGTATATATATATATATATATATATATATATAGTATTTTGTGGTACCAGATAATGTAGGTTTTATAATTCAATATTTTTTACAGTGCTGACTATAAAAATAAGAGTTCTATTATAACTAAATGAATTTGCCTCACTTTCAAAATTAAAGAATTATTGCAATCATTCATTTCATTGGGAAATAATATTTCAGTTGCATCAGCCTTTTTTGAATAAAAACAAAATACTATTCAAATTTTTATAAATATTCATTTGATAAAAAGAGAAACAAAACCAAGTATATTCTAGTAGAAAATATAACATAATAAACAATTCAGTTTTATTAAGAATTTCAATGAAATTATATATTTCAGTTTATACGTATGTATAATCAATTTGAATTTTATTCAAGATTTAACATTTAAAAAAATTATGATGAACGGGAGGCATATATGGTAATAACGCCATCATGTTCTTGTATTTTTCAGATGTAATAATCTCTTTTTTCATACATAAAAGATAATTCTATATTTCCGAAATTATTTTATCTTTCTCGTTTGGTTACAAATCAATAATTTTAAATTCAGCATCTCGTCTTATCGAAGTTTTGTAGAACATTTTGTATGGTGCATCCCTTTTAAATCTGATCCAGCATTTCTTTTTAAAACTGCTTTCTCTAAAGGTTCGGTTGAAAAATAATTCGCATTTCATTTCATGTACTAAAAATTTATTATGTTTTCGACAATTACGAATTATTTTATAGAAATCCTGAGGAATATACAAGGAATTGGTTTTCTGTATTGTCATTTCTACCACTCCAAAATCACGATCATTCGGCAAAAATGAATGTCCTGAAAATAAAAATTTGTGATCAATGATATTTATTTCATTGTCATTGGACTTAACAATTTTCATCCGCATTAAGTCCAAATTTATGTTTCTATTTTGGCCAGTGCACATGTCACTATAAGCTATAACGTTTTGGGGTTGTCACAGTCTGTAAGTGTTTCAAACAGCAAGATGCTACTTCTTGTGCTCTTCGGGATGCCATAGTTTCATCCCAAACATACATTTTAACTTCATCATTATGAAAATTGTGGAAGCCTTGATTCAGTACATACATATTCCGCTAATAATATGCAATTGATACTGTTAGCTTAGGATAAGGTAGTGCCTTTTGTAAATCAAAGGAGAATGCAAAATAATTTTCCGAATTATTTACAGTCATATTTCTATCTTCATGCAAGCAAAGATTTCCTTGCCATTTCGGCATTTATCAAGTGCATTTCATGTTGTTCTTTCAGATTATGTTGCTCTTGAATTTTACAAGAAATTTTAATTTTCATATTAAGCATATCGCATTTTTTGCAGGTGTCTGAGTGGATGGGGAACTACAAATTGAATTGTGTTTTTAAAAATATTTCTATAAATCCACTCATCTATGTAAGATCTCTGATTGAATGTACATTGATCCATATAAAAATTATACATTTTTCTTACATTTAGATCTGGGTTTAAATATTTTCTCCCTGGATTGTTATTCCTTGTATAATGGCTTTCAAACCGAAGAAAACGTTCAATGTGTTGCTTTACATCATTTACCAAATTTTCAATAGTTTTCCGGGAAGATCCATCTGCCTGGCCACGTAAATCTTTTCCAACAACTTCTTCTTTCAGAACACGGCCCAGTCGTCCTTTAGAGATATTAAAAAAGTGTGTAGAAAATGTTTTACATGCTAAAATATCTCAACGACTTGTGTTCAAATAATATTTAAAACTTAAATTCCTTGCCGCTCCTTTGAAAATCCTTGGTTGCTTTCTTTTCGTACCCAGTTTGTGAGTAAATCCATGTAGAAATAAATTTTGAGTATTGAAATCTGCATGCTTCCAAGATTCATTTAACCCTTTCTAAGGCCATGAGAAGTATGCTTCCCACCAAATTTATCAATCTTCGTATGAAATTGTGTAGGTTCGCATAAGTTCTAATAATTTCTTTTTAGAAAGACAAACTTAGATGCTTCAGTTCTTTATCTCACATAAAATGATGTGTATTGGTTTATCACTTAATTACTAATTAACCAAATTAAATTAAATTAAATTTATGTAATAAGCTAAATGAATCACTTTTATTCTAATTTCAAGCCTAAAAATATTTTAACATAATATGACTCGAAAAAAATGGCCCTTTAAAGGGTTAATAAAATGTTCCGTTCTTCCTCGCTAATTAGTTTTGTATATGCACTTAAGCATTGGCAGTCTTTATTCACGAATTTTTTCTCGGGAATAATTTTACATATTTCTGTGTAGTATTTTTTCCCACTAATTCAATTGACTTTTCTTATTTTTGGGATATGAGTAACCTTGTTCTCTTCGTAACTTTCCTCTGTAGCATCATCCTCGTCTGATGACGAAGTCAATAGTTTAACTATTCTTCTTTTTTGGAATAATTTTGGTTCGAATTGCCTTTGCTTTCAGATTCTGATTCCAAGAGTCTTCTTTTATTACCGATTTCCATGGATCTTATTTCTACAAACAAAATAAAAATAACAAAATTACTTGCAAATGAGGATTTTATTGAAGTGGCGTTATTACTCAGAAAATTTTTATTTTATTTTGATACTTACCAAATTCACTTTCAGATGCATCAGACTTATAATTTCCATTGTAATCGTTTTGAGCCATTAAAAAAAAAAAAACGTTATTTTTCAAATAAGAATGAAACTCTTCAGGGTTTTGTACGCTGAACACAAAGAAACAAATTGTCTACTAGTCTAGTATTTATTAAAAACTGAAGTGGAACTTTCTTTCAAGCTGATAAAAGTGTTGCCAATATTACTAACATTTCTCGGTGTCGGAAGTAAACATATTATTGTCGAAACACAAAATTAAGAAATATTTCACAAAGTTATGAAATATTGTACAACCACCGATTTTCAATATCAAAGATCTAGATAGAAATGAAATGGATATTTTTATGTTAATCTTTTTTTTCCTAATAAACTTTTATCTCCTTCAAATGAACAAAAATTAAATGACACGAGTGTTCTTCTTGCGAGTTTCAAATTTTCTGTGTCGTGCAGAGTTTGAAACTCTTTCACCTCATTCGTGCTTTTGCATGGGGTTGCATTGGATTGGATAATAACAATGTCTTCTGGCATTTCTTCTGTCGTCCCATAATTCCACTGTTTACTCCAAGAAATTAAAAATAAGATGAAGAGGAATTACAGATGACGGTATAGAAACGACCTAGATTTCAGACATGATGTCAAACGGCCATGTTTGCTTCACTATACAGCAACAGGAGCTAAATTTTGCCATAATATAATCGGTCAAAAATATGTTCAATCTAAGATGGACTTGCACCACTTTCAAAATAAACAGATTTTCAATACTGTTAAGAGCTAAATTTTCCATCTCCCAAATATTAGAATCTATTTTTTTTTGTACTTTTTTTAGATTTTACTTTTTTTAGATTTTTTACACATAAAAATATTATAATAGGTTTTTATCTATAATTACCATTATCAATTTTTTCAAAAATGGACTTGCCCCATTTTAACTCATTTTAAAGATGTCCATTTAACATTTTTAAAAGATAAACGGCTCATTTATCAAGTTCATTTAAAACTCTCATTTTGCCTAAGCCAAAGCACAATCCATGAACAAATTTCAATTTATGCTATAAAAATGCTTATCACAATACTTGAAGGTATTAACTTTTCTACCTAGAAAGTTTCTTCCATGAATGTGAAAATTTTTGATAGTCTTTGTGTCTGCGAAGTTTGAAAAAATAATGACGAATTATTAGATCATTAATGTGCCTTACCGGTATATTTTATGATCCTCACTTTAAATATTGATGAGCGCTACTTTTCAAATGAAATGGTGCAGTTTTCGAGTTTTATATTCGATATTTTTTCTAGTGGATGTAATAAATGAAAAGAATTATCTAAAAAATACAAATGCCGTCAATTTTTTTCCGTCTATGGTTGTGTTGTGATATCATCCTTCTATAGTTGCGATATATTAGTAAATCCTGTTGCAGTATTATCGCTATTGATGGATTATTGAAAACATTGCGTATAATTTATTCCAGTAAATCCTGTATTTGTAATAAGAGAAAAATCATTTAAATTTAACTGTTATTCTCTACTTGCAAGGAGTCTGTTCCATTTACAACCCCCCTAACTCCAGTCGTATTCGTAAATCCAATTTATATCATTCAAAGTTAATTACATTCGATAAGGGTAAAAAAAATTAGTCATGAAGTGTAATCTAAATAAGTAACTATACAATAGTGTAAAACTTAATCTATGTAAGTAATGCAAAAAAATACATTATAAATACTCTAATGAACCTATTGTAAGTAGAAAGATAAATGGAATTTAAGTTGAATGTCGAAATTTTTAATATTTTAAAGACGTAAATACAGATCGCCGTAAATCGAAATATATGAAACATTATTTTGTTTGCAGCAGAATGCAGTTTTTGAAGACAATGTAGAGACTTTTTACATTTTTAAATTAATTTTAATCCATCGGGAAAGCATAATTATTTTCAAGCAGAGACGCGGACACTGGCACGTCCGCAACAGCACGGCGCAAAAGCAGAAGTCGAAAAGGAACGAAATAGATTATCCCTCGCCTCATATAACACGAGATTTTGACAGAGAAAATATTTCTTTACAGTATTAATATATTAATAATATTCTGATAGGGATTTCTGATACATGTCAATCACAAGCAAATGAAACACAGGGATCTTTTAAAAAGAATGTGCTTACTAGACAGTTTTTCTATCGCTTCAAGCTAAGCGTGTGAATGTGTTGGCGTTTAGCCGATTCAGAAATTTTATAAAGCTTCTCTTGAATTAATTAAAGAGAGAAAGTGGAATTGGATCAAGAAATACTAGAATGAACTTACTATGGGCTAAATTAAGATAAAACTTTGGAAATTAATTAAATTGAAATTAGAGAAAATATCATTACATATATATATTCATGTATTATGCATCAAGAATATCTAATGCATTTTGATAAAATTAATTTAAAAATCTCCTTTTAATTCTCAGTGTTTATTTCTGTTTGATTAAAGTTTGACGTCATAATAATGAAACGATGAAAAAATGTTTATTATATAAAAATTCCTTATGCAGTATTACGCATATGATTTTTTTGTCATTACCCCAGGAAATATCTTTCAAGAAATAAAACTTTTCATCATGCTCTATATTTATAAAAAGAACGCAAAGAAACATGATTATTTACCCTCATATGACTTGAATCTTCACTGAAATATCTTTCAGATTATGTTATAGTATTTTATTATATTAGAAAGTTTCAAAACGTTAAAAAAACTATGATTTTTTTTAAAAATAAGCTGTATTAATAGTATTAGTAGTTGTATTAATAAATCGCTACGAATGAACTCACTTAAAGCTCTTAGTCCATTTTCTTGTAATCAAAGTTGAAATTGGAAAAAAAAAAAAAAAAATGCTTTCTGATTGATTTCATGGTAATCACTTCCCCCGGAGCTATTGTATTCATATGCTGAAAGCCCCAACACTATTTCTCACATACTTTATCAGATCATTTGAAATGAATTAATGTTTCATTCAACGGGAACTGAAACGATGCAATAACAAAATGATTCAATTAATGTTGTGTCTAACAGGCGAAATTTCACACTCAGAGCATCATACGAAACCTCTTTCCATGAAAAGCGAAAACCCATTTCGATACATTGTTTTCTTTTTCTTTTTGCACAAATGTAACTGATATTATCTACCTTCATTAAAAATACATTTCCTGAAAATAAAAACTTTTAATCGAGGATAATTTTTTTCTGTTTTTGAAGAAAATAGGATACACTTACATTTTTTTTTCAAAATAGATAAAATTTAAAAATAAACGACACTTCGATAAGGTCGGAAAGAAATGATGAGCTATGGAAGTAAGTGAATAGCTTGATTTTAGTCATAGCTCTCAAATCTTTTCTCCGTTCTATTCCAGGTCAGTTTTTCTCTAACCTTGATCTTGCTATCCATAGGTCAAGGCGCCAATAGGAGGGTTGTTGTATGAACATATCGAAATTCTTTTGAAGTCGTCTGGTGTGCTTTTCCATCCATTGCTTCGATCGTTTTTTCTTTTTTATTTGAAGGCAGAGAAAAAGTTTTCGTGTTTCAGATTTTCGTCCAAACTTTTTTTTGGGGAATAAGCATCTAGGATTTTTCAAAATCTCGCAGGTATTTCAGTAATGTAAAAAACGTTGTCACATGTGCAAGTATTGCAAAAAACCTTTTTCTTGCAATTGAACTTTCAATCAAAGTAATATCTAAGTTGAAATGCATGAAGAGACATTATCTATTCATGTATCTATTTAAAATTGGATACAATCCACATTTTAATATTTTGTTGAAAACGTTTAGTTTTTGTTTATGTTGACAGTGTAGATGATTCGTGATAAAAATTGTTTATTATTTTGGATATCTGTTGAGGGGAAATTAAGTGAATAGTTAAGCTGTAGTTACAGTATATAAATGACAACTTTAACTTTCTACCATGCCAGTTTCTTTCTTTATCGTGACATGTGATTTACAACTGAGAAGTTGCTATGCATCATGCGATAGGTACAAATACTTTTTAAGTTCTTCATTCAATTTTTCAATTTATTTTTTATTCTTATGTTTTTTTTAAAATGTAGAACAGTTTTAAAGTTCCAGAATATTTTCAATTCGAAGTTCAGAAGTTTTATACAGAGAGAGAGTTTAAAATTTTTTTTAAAATGAGATAGTATTTAACAAATGAGGAAAATGGTGAATGGAATAACTGAGCTATTCTAGAAAAATATCTAAAAGACTAAAATAGAAAAACAGACTTTCTGTAATACACTTAGCGAGTCTTTTATACTATCAAATATTTTAGATTTCAAAGCAATTTGGCTTTTAAACAATTTTCAGACTTAACTATTTTCTTGTTTTCAAATATGAAATTATAAAAAAAATTTCTCATTTTTCTTAATGTACTAAAGGTTTCAATTATTGAGTGCTCAAATAATGCAATTAGTACCTTTTTACTATTAGTGCCAAAACAGTAGATAATTTAATGAAATTTCAGTTTTAAATCAAACAAGTAACATGAATGAGTCATTTATAAAAATAACATTTATAATATCAATTGCAAATTTATTTTTAGGAATTATCAATGAAATACTAAGAAGTAAGCAATAATTACATTTTTAAAAATATTCACGTTTTTATATAATAGGAAAATAGTTTTTTTAGAAAATATATATTTGAATTTAGATATTTTATATTAAACGCAATTCCGAGGATAAAGGTTATGATTATCTTCACTGTCAAAATAAACTACAGAAAAATTTCCAAAATGTATTGACATTTATACTTAAGTGAACTATAGTGATATTTATACCCAAATACATATTGGAAAGTTACTCATTTTCACGAATTATTAGGACTAACTGATAATCTTCAGTCTTATATCATACTAGCCGCCTTTGGCGACCAGCTGGTTCGCCAATCTTAATGTGCGTTTAAATTTTAATAATTAAATATTTTACGCAATTCCTACTTTAATAGATTCTTCATCAAAATATTTTAAAACTTCAAATTTTGATAGTCATATATTATAATATTATAAAGGCCTTCAATCATAACCTAATATGTATCTCTCTAATTTTCTGTTAGCTCCCGTAGAATTTATGCTTTAAATTAAAGTGTAAAGAGTTAATATACAATTAATATAATATATTTTTACTGAAACAAAGCATTTTTTTATAATATGATTACTGATAACAGAGTCACTGAGCGTTTAAACTTTCTGGGCACTATAATAAGAATATCTTTCTTAATTTATGTAATATCTCAAGAATTTGTCAACAAAATTTTCTCAGATTCATCAGGAACAGATCGATTCATTAACAATGTTCAATTTTGAATGCATCAAACACTCAAAAAATAAAATGAATCGTTTAAAATAATCGGTCGAAAACAGGTTTAAAAAAACTACTTAAAAAACGATGTACTTAAAACTGTAAGCATATACAAAAAATATATATAAAAAACATAAATACAATTTACTTACAAAAGCATGCAACTAACCTAAAAATAATTTAAATCGTCCGTTGATAATGGTTGTCATGGCAACAATCGGAACACAATGCGCAGGCGTGAATTTTCTTCGCCAATTACGGTAATGCAAATGCGTGAATTTTTCTACGCCAGTGGGGGTAACGCTATGCAGATTATACATTTTTTAATTCCTTTATTCTGTGTTATTTTAATTCAAAAGTACTTCAGAATGAATCTGAAACATGGATTAATTAACAATGTTTAATTTTAAATGCATAAAACATTAAGAAAATAAACAGAATCGTTTGAAATAATCCGCCGAAAAACATTTAACCCTAGCCTCATTACTGTTGGAAGAAAAAAAAATTCTGAAGCCTTACTCATTTGGCGGTGGGGAAAAAGGAAGATTTTTTTGGCGGAAAAGTTGGCGGTGGGGAAAATGGAAGATTTTTTGGCGGGAAAGTTATTTTTTAATTAATAATTAAAATTCTAATTAAAATTTCAAAAAAAGGGACCCCAGGTGCACATTCCCGACCTCTAAGGTATACATGTACCAAATTTGATAGCTGTAGGTCAAATGACCTTGCCTGTAGAGCGCCAACACACACACACATTGAGCTTTATTATAAGTATAGATGTTAAAAATTCGAAAATATAACTTTTATGTATAGATTTTGCTAAAGATCTTGTACCATTTTTAATGATAATTTTAATGTTCAAATAATATATTTTACAAGACAGGGAATTATCTAGATGTAATGATGTTGCCACATTAACAAAATAAACATTTTTGTTCCTTTTTTTTTTTTTTGTTTATGATAAAGTAACAATTGCATAAACTACCTTAAGCTTCACCTTTTGAAAAAAAAATTTACTAGGAATAAATGATAATGATAAATAATAAATCATAAATTGCATGAGCCTGTAGTAAAATTTTCATAAGATTTTAGAACAATTTTTATCTAAAAATTTAGAAGAATCTAAACTTACCCCATAAAAAGATTTATAAAAAATTTTATGCATTTTTTTTAAATTTTTAAACTGTTTTAAACGATAATAAGATATATTATTTTGTATTTAATCATTTAGATTTTAAAGAAAAGTTTATTGAAATCGATTAATTAATGGACAGAGTACAACTCTTTTTGTTTTTGAAAAACAAAATATATTTAATCTATAATTTGTTATATTATTCTTAATAATCGTTTGTTTTCATTTACTTTCTTTTACCCAAACAGAAGAAAATTATGAAATTCTCACAGTACTCAATTTAGAGATTTCGCAGAATTTCCAATTTTTATAACTTTATAAGCCTGAATGTTATTTTTTTAATTACGTTTGTACTCCCGATTGCCAAATAAAAGAATAAAAAAAAATAAAAATTGGGCTTTTTTTCCATATGTTGGTGATATAATTTTATGCATCACATTACTTTTATGTATCAAATATCGGATATCAAATTTTGTTAGGTATCAAATTTCAAAATTTGATTCACCAAAGGAATGAATTTCTATTTTTCTGCATCTCTGCCCATATACGTAAACCGATATCAATTAAGTGAATGATATTTGATATTTCTTCTTTGTATCAAAATTATAAAACTGCACAATTTTAAAATTCGCTGAAACGCTTCCATTCGATTCCTATTTTTCTATCTGCTGGTATGCAAAAAGAATAATACAGTTGATCTACTTATGGAATTTCTAGAAACACTTACTTAAGAGATTTTTATTTCCGCGAGATTTATCTTTTGCCAATCGTCTGTGTAACTTCTTACTGTGAAACAAGTTGAATCCACATTGTGCTTTAAGTTGTACTATAAAATCATAGTATCTGTCACAAGAAGATTCCTCAATTCTGTTCAAAGAGCTTCATCATTCGCATATGCAAAACGTTACTCCTAGGACATTTTTTTCTTGAAATATAGACGATAAATCCTTTCTCGTTGAAACAAAACGATTCTATAAAACAAATGTTAGGCAAAGAATTCTTCCGTGGGAAGGTGGCAAGATATCCATTCTTACCCAAAAAAATAGAAACAATTCTAAGAAACGGCAGACTTTAATAGAGCTAGAAGAGGATGATGGCCAGATTAAATCATAATAACAATTATTTTATTACTTTTATTTTCTTCAGTCTCTAGTCTGACTTTCTATTAGCAATTTCAATTGCAAGATTGTTTGATTTCTTTTTGTATTGCTTTGCAGTAGTTAGGGTAAATATCCCATTTCCAACCATATTTTTCTTTTTCTTGAAATAAGTCAGAAAAGTTTAAGTATCAATTTTCTTTTCGGTATTTTTTTGAAGATGATTAAGGAAATAATTATCGAAATAATTGTTAGATGAAAAGTTGCTATTATAAATTCAGAACAATTGAACAGTTTTTTGAAAAAGAATTGCTTGACTTATAAATGTCAGATAGAGTTTTCTAATAAGATATCCATATAATATCATGTCTGCTTTGACATCTTGTACTTCTCTTGAAAATTTAAATGCATTCCTGATCTTCAGACATAGGTCCTGTTAATGCTTATATTAGGCACACGAATTTCGTTAACTTCGTGTTTGTTTTCTTATCTAATATTTTTTTAACTTTTCAAATACACTCCCAAGTCACATACTTTTGAATTAAATATTTATGACAATATGAAGCTTGAAATATATAAATAAAAAAAGTAAGAAAAAGGAGAAAATTTTGCATTTTTTGGCTCTTAAAGTTCTATGATGGGCTAAAAACAGTTGACGGATAAGAGGACAAAACAGTTGATAGATCGTGCACAAAATATACTCGAGTAATTTGAGATATCCCCTCCCTTAAGAGAGATAAATTTATACTTTTTCGTAAAATGCTATCAGGTGAGAACAATAACAATTTAGGAATTTATTTTGGTTATTTTAATCAAGCTATTTATATATAAAAAAATATTTTTAAAATGTTTCTCCCTCTGATTTGCTTATCTCACTGGGAAGGGGGGGGGGCGGCACCTCAAAAATGAGGAGGAGAAACTTTAGTTTTGGTTGTTCTCGCCACTGTGGTAGGTACAGAAAGATGGGAAGGGTTGGCTTCCTCCCATCGACGACGGGATGTACTTACAAAGGGAAGGGTTATACCGTGGCCGGTGATAGCCCTTTGGACTCGACCACTGTTCCAGCCAGTGTTGCTACCAGTCAGTTTTATATCGGGTGGTTCGGAGTAATCACTTCGTGATAGATTATGATTTGCTTAGGAAATACTGAGAGTTTCGTTTTTTTATGTGGTGATTTTAATGGAGTTTACATGCAATAAATTTATTTAACAATTTTCATATTTTGCTGTGACAATCATTAGGCACTCACAGTATAATTCATTGCAATAAATGGGGGGGGGGTCCACAGAAAATGTATTTTTATTTCGCTATTCTTTCTGTTAAATTGATTAAATCAGTGTATCCAAATTTTATTTACGTATTAATAGATACATTAATGCAAAAACAAGTAAATATTTCTGCTATTCAAAAAAAACAAGTAATCTTCTAAACAAGTAATCTTATAAAGAAGTTAACTGTTATAAAAGAACATAAGTTGGTTTCTCACTTGGTTCTCAGTTTGTTTCTAAGTTTTTTTTTCCCCTATTGTTTCTCACTTGTTTTATTGAGTGCACTGTATACGGTTTGCAGTTTAGAAAGTGGAATAATGATGGATAAGGAGGTCAAACATATAATTTAAAGTACTAAAAATTTCGCCTAAACTCCTAATTTGAAATATCTAATATAATTAAGGATTATCATTATTAATAAATGTTCAATAAATATAATGCTTATTTAAATTTAAAAACATCATTTTAATGGATTTCTGTGAAAGATTTTACTAACTAATAATGCTCATTTAAAATCCATTCAATCAGATTTGAACATAAAATAAAATTTTATAAAATATTGGGAAAAAAATACTAATAAATTTTAAATGATGATGGATTTCTTTTGAAAGGTATTCTTAAATTCTTAAAAATACACACATTTGATTACTATACAAACACTTTTTGGGCAACAATAGAATTTCTAATAAGTTATTTTAATAAGAACATTTTGGATGTGATTTTAAAGATATTTGCTTTTGTATATAAACTTTACTAAAGGTATATTGATATAATCCTTGTTAAGATTTTATTTTATTCCCATTGAAACAATTTTATTTATAAAATTACATTTTTATCTGCATTTTTTAAAGCTGCTGATATGTTGAGTGTGAATAAATAAAAACTTAAACTAAAAAACGCCGTCTATCACTAAATTTATTTAAGGTTGTGATGCAACCTATAGTTTTTTTATAAAAATTTTTATCCCTTAGAATACAACATCGTCTGAACTTTAATAGTAATGCTCCTCAACATGGAACTTAAAATTACAGAATGAAAAAATAAGAAATGAAATGAAAATAGACCAATTTAAACAAGTTCGTAGTTTCATATTATAGATTTTTTCTTGTACTGCAAAATACATATACAATTTTTTTCTTAAATTCTGTTTTGCTTAATTCTGTTTCATTTGATAGCTTATACTTTTCCGTAGTTTTATATCTATCACTTAATATGTATCTGGTATTTATGTATTTCTATACAAATGACCGTTTAAATAGAAGAATAGAAATAATTAGGGTTGTTTAGCATTCACCATTTGATGTTAGTCCTATGAATAAGGAATAAAGACTAAAGAAACGAAAGTAAAAAATTATTTTCTTTGAATATCAACTCCAAAATGAAATTCTCACTTCCGCTTAGATTTCGTACTATATATGCTTTTAATTAGCACACGTATTAATTCTAAAATATTTATTGCATTACATAATATTTCCAAAAGCAATTAATACATTTTTAATTAATAAAATTAGATTCAAGAAGTCCTAAATTGCGTATGAACAAGTTGGTGGGGAAAAACGGTTAATATTTTTATATTTTGAAAATGGAACTTCTAAAGTATTTGCTGCTTAAAATATATTTTTTGAATCTCATTTTTCTACTGTTAAAGAAAAAACGTTAATTTAAATTTTCCTTTATTTTACTGTTTATTTTCTTCAAGTTATTGCTTAACTTGAATATAATCAATAAAATGTAAAAACAAAGAGAACGATAATGTGAATAATAGCTAACACTTTACCCAGAATTCCCATTTATTTGAATGACATTTAGGATTTTTTTTTTATCCTTTTCATTTGCTTAAACATTTATCTGATAAAATTAAATTAGAATCGTGAGAATAAATGCATTTCACTTCCCGAAATTGCAGTTATTGATTTAAAAGAAACCACGAAACTGGGAAAATGGAAATGTGGAAGGAAAGAAAATATTTTATGACAGTCTTAATAGAAAAAGAAGGCGAGTGTTTTTTAATTCAGATGATATCGCTTTGAAACACTCGAAATGCATTAGATGGAATTCATTTAATATCTCATGATTTATAGAACAGATAGAGCAAGAAAATCCTATCAGAAATGAAGAATTTGGGGTTATGAAAAGAAATTCTAAAATGAAATGTAACGGATTTCCTTCAGAACGTTACGAGTGAAAAAATTAAACATATATTTGAGTATCTATATTTAAGGCAGTATAAAATAGCTTTAATTATTATTTTTAAATTATGTAAATTAGTAAAACTATAATACAATTGTTATAAAATATGTAATGATTAAAGAACTTAATTTAAAAAATGCTTTCAAAATTAATTGAAAATTTTCAGATACAAAAATTTAAATTTTAATTACAGTTCAATTGAATCTTTTAAAACCTATGTATTAAAATCAATTGTTATAAGAAGGAAAGTTTTCCCATTTGTTTTTCCATCCCATTGCTTTTTCTAACCATATGAAGATGAAGATATCATCTTTTCTTAAATTCTTTTGAATACTTGTTTTAAGTGAATGTTTGAGAATTTGCTTAGGACGTAAGCTAAAGAATTAATCAAATATTTGTTCAGATATTTAAGTAAGCTAAAATGTTATATTTTAAAAACATAATTCTTATGCAAAACCATGTAATATTCAACTGATACATTTTATTTTGTCATTACATTTGATTAATTTCAATGCAAGCATTTCATACAGAAATAAAGACTAATATAAAAGAATGTTTACCAAATATTTTTCAATGACAAGAAATTTAGAGGGAAACTTTAAAGCTTTTTAAAAAGCAAAAATTCAAATTATTTTTGAAAAATGAAAAAAAAAGAAGGAAAAAAAGACATTAGAGAAAAAAAATCAGGCTATCTTAGCAAAGGTTCTAAGGGGTTGAAAAATATTTTTCTCCAATCTTTGACTTTGCTTTAACATTTTTAATGCCTCATTATGATTTCATCATATAGTTTTCTAAAGACTCTTAAGAAATCAAATACGAAATAAAAACCTTTCAGCTGGCCCACTTTACGAGAATTCAGTTTCGGATTACGACAGTTACGATTTTTTTTTGTTACAGTTGTTTGCTTGTTTTTTACTTAATATATTAACTTAAAGTAGAAGTTAGAAAAAAAAGTAAAAGTAAGGAAAAAAAATATTAATGGTGTGTCTTGAAGACAGCTTCGTATATTTTTTCTTTTTCCAAATGGACCTCGTCCATACCAAATCGATTGCCGCTGTGAATTTGAAATTGCTGTCTGGTATTTATTTCCCAATATTCTTTCTTTATCTTCAGGAAATTGGAATTTGTCTTCTGTAAAAGATTTTTTTTCAGTGCTATGTATTGTTGCATCTTTGACGCTAGGGTCCTGAACTTTGGCGAATATTTGTTTTTTATTAGAAGATCGGTAACCTCCAAATGATAAAAAGTACTTTAATCAAAATGTTTGGTTTACTTTATCATAGCCAAAATGAATAAATGTTTCTTTTAGAATGTGAAATGACTCCTACAGAAGTTTTATAACATATTTTCCATATATTAAAATAAGAGCAGAATCAGTTAAGAGAAATAGGATTGGTTCTTGAAAAATCTGATTTTTTTTTTTTCAATTTAAAGTGCTCAGATGGGATGGAGAAAATATCTATTATTTGAGAGCAATAATTATACTCTAAAAAGTTTATTAAACAATGCTTTTCCTCCAAATTTATCTTTATGATACATTCTAATTAACCAGCTTCATTTATAAGAACGTTCCTAATTACTCGGAACCAATTACTGTGTGTTTCCAATTAACCAAGAGGCTACGGAGTAATTGGGAGCACGGAGTTTGGTGTCTAAATCACAATAATGAAACGATTTCAAAAGAACATGTTTGAACTGATGAGAAACATATTATTGCCACAGAATACATTTAACAGTTTGATCAATGGCTTTAATGTATTCTTTTCACCAAAATTTATTTCTGTTCCAAAAGATATCGCATTATAAATATTTAGAATAAATTAAAGTCGGTAAATATGTTAAAATTTCAATTTTTTGCGAAATTATTAAATAAATAAAAATATTATAATCTCATTGTTTGACCAGATTTTTTAAATAAAATTGTTAAAATGTTTCTTTTGGGTAGATATTGACTTTTATTTTTGCATTTACATACAGTTTAATGCTATTTTAAACTATAGATGTTATTTTCTAAAAACTACTTAATTGCTTTATTTCCACAATGACGTTGATTTCTTATCCATTTATGGTCTTTTTTAATTTATAATAAATTAAATAAAATGACAATGAAAATTGTTTCACATAATATCCTACATATAATGTGAATTAAAATACTTAAAAACTTTAATCTAACTTATGAAAATCCTGAAAAATTTGTTTAAAACAAGATAGAATAAAATAATAAATAATCTGTTTAATAACATTCAAAAAAGTTTAATATGGAATTAATAAATTAATGCTAAACGCAGCTTACACTTATACAATTACCAAGATCAGATATATCCGTTGTAAATAAAATGTTCCCAAGACCAGATATATAAAATGTTTGCAAATTTTTAAATCTTAAATGATATATATATTTTGGATTTTAAGAAAGATTCATTTTTATATTCACCGAAACATATATTCATTATAGAAAGAATGAGAAGAATGCAAAATACCATCTCAGATTGCCGAACTATATTGGTAAAATTGAAGTTGAATTATATGATTTCCTTCTAATGAATTTAAATTTTTCTGCGATTATGCCATGCCATTCCGTTTTTCCCACTAGTGGTGTTAAAAAAAATAAAAACGGGTAAACAAACAGGACGTAGTATACCTGGTAACAGATATACCGTCATTTCGCCAGTCTTTTAACTTTAAAACTTTTTCTATTTTGAAAGCCCTCTTCGGTTAGCTTATATGAAAATCCCGCTATGACTATGGTTTGGAAGGTTTCGTGTTCTATCAACTCATTTCTCAATATCAATTAAAGCAGAAGGAGAATTAATATTTCTGTTTTTGTGTAAGGGTTAATTTTATTCAAAGAATATTCCGAATTTTCATAAATGATATTAATTATAATTTATTTATTGGCTCTTCAAAAATCAAAACCCATATATAAACAGAACGTATTCTTCGGCAATAATAAAATGATGAGATATAAGGTGACGCTTGACTTATCCTTGATCAGTAACATGTTTCACTTTTGCATTAAATATCATTGTTCAGCGATGACATCAGAACTACATTACAATTTAGTTGATGAATCTGCTTCAAGTAATGATGTCTCTTTTCTATTAATTCTTAAATTTGTAAATTCTTCATTTTGCCATCTCATTCTGACAGCATATAATGTAGCAAATCGCACTTCCTTTTTGCTTGAAAATACCAAACCGTACAATGTTTGTAAATATTGTCCATAGATCCCAAGAGTTTTCTGAACTTCGGTACGACCTGAAATTGACCGACAAGAGGCATGTTTCATTTGCTGGCATCGGTTTTAAATTGCCGGTCTGAAGATTTCGCATGATATATTTATTCATCGTCTGGAAATTGATCATCCATATTTTATAAGAATAAATATTTTGTGGCAAGCATATTTAATTTGGTTTTTTTTTTTCGTTTGATTTCTTTAATCTTGAAAACGAATGACTCCCTCACATATTTTTCTACGATATTAGATGATAATAAAGTTTGTAGACAATGTTTTTTTTTTATGTCAAAAAGTAAGCGAAGACAAAATTTTCATCCTTAGGTTTAAAACAGAAGTATTCATCTGACATGGCTAGCTGACATAAAAATCAAATGTTTGAACTACATGGCAAATAATATCTAACGATTATGAAAATCAAGTACCAAAAGTCAATAATGGATTTAAAGAGTGGTGGAAATACAGCCCTTCAGACATTTTATTAATATTTATTCATATAAATAAACACAGGAAACAGCATTTTCTACAAAAAAAGAAAACCCTGCATATATCTCGAACGCATTTATATTATCTATCTAAATATAAAAATAGGAATTTACCATTATATGAGTTTATGCTCAAAGGATGTATTCTTTCTCAATTGTATATTCTCTTCCATTCAATTCATTTGCATAAAAAATATGAATTTCTATTAAGAGCAGCTTTATTATTGAACGGCAAAAATAAGTTGCAAAAAAACGGTCTTCCATTATGTCTTAAGACTGGAAGATCTCAACCATTTGGTAACAGATTATATTGTTAGAATAAAAAACACGTACAATAGCGACTCTTGGCTCCCATTTCATTTATAAGCTTGTTTCCTGAGAAGTAGAATACAGATCCCTTTTACGTCACTTCTAGAACGTTCTAAAAATCATGTCACAGCTGACAGATCTCGTAGATATCTTTCTCTTTTAAATGAATGTAAAGAAACGGAGATAATATTGAATGTCTATATACATTTATGTAAAGAATATACGACTACGTAACTTCTATAATATATGAAAGTAGTTTTTTACAGCAGAAGTTAAATTTCATAGATTTAAATTGCGAATTCAGAAAACTGAGAAAGGACATGTTAATATGGAACTTAATATAGAAATAAATAAAAAGCAAATCAATTTGTTTGGTGCAATTATTAATAAACATAGAAGCTGCAGATTTAAAATCTATGACGAAATTAAGCTTAATAGCGAAAATAGGAACTGTGGAAAAATATCACTGAAATAGTCAGATACAATCACAAGAAACTGATAGCATGAAATTTTGTGAATAAAAAGTGTTGTTTCCACAACCATAAAAAAAATATTAACCTTAGTTGCAAAGATGTGGAATATTTGCGTTTTAGTTTTAAAAAATGATGTTCCTTTTACTCAAAGTGCTTTCTTTATCCAATCGCGTTCTTATCTCTATCTCGAGACTAATAACTAACAATTATATTTTTAAATTTTGAATAACGAATTTTTTTTATTCAAAAATTTCATTACAGTATTAAGCAGAAAAATATGTAATAAAATTCTTTAATTATTTAAAATTAATTTCAATTTTTTGTATTAAAGTTTTCCTGCCTGTTTGTTTTAAAGATTCTTAACCGTCATTGATTTATGAGGAAAATAAACTAAATGAAGTATAAGATTGGAAATTAAATGAAAATAACTCAGGACAGTAGACTAAGTTATTAAATAATAATAGAATATACGAGAGATAATGTGGGATTGAAGTGTTTGTAAAGACCATTGCACATTATTACAATTAACAAAATAGGAGCATTCTTTCATTCAATAACAAGAGACTTGAATGTTGTAAAATAGAGACGTTGGTTATGTAACTATTAACGTTTCCACAGATATTATAAACCTTCACCCAAGACTTGTTTTCCTAGCCTAATGTTTGCTTGAATATGTATGCTGTCAATGGAGCCATTACATCACTGCAATGACTCATTATGCTGTTTTTTTTATTTCCTGTCTTAGAATGATTTAAAAGATTTTCGTTTCATTTGTAATATTTACTTAAGAATAACCAAAAACATGCAGTTAAATTAATGTTTTTCTAATACTTTAAACATAATTAAACATCAGAAAGAATTAGATCTAGAATACATCTGTTTGCCTTGTTTTTTTCTCTCGGAGGTGATATTTATAATTCCTACTCGCTTATTAAATATTAATTAGCTTTTGTGATAAAAATGTTTCTCTATGGAAAAAAACTTCGATACGAATGGGATGAAAATAAGATTTTTTTCTTGCAACTAAACGACGGGAGATAATTTATCGTATAGTGCCATTAGAAATTAATTTTATGCTGCTTTTGCTAATTTATTTCGATGGTTGCTAAGTCGTTATTACAAAACCCGACTATGTAATTACTATATAAATATATGCTACTATATATATACTACTATATTAAATATATACTTTATATATATACTACTATATTAAATTATGTAATAAAACTTAATGACTATCTATATTATGTCCAGAAACCTTTCCAAATATTTTTTTTTTGTTTCCTTTTATTGATTTATGAAAAAATGTATTCTTTACATAACTTTTTTGAGAAAAAAATTATCATTTCACAATATTCAAAATTGTACCAACCTAAAGATATTGATGTTTCAATAACCTAGCATATATTATAAAATGAATTTATATAGACAATTTCCAAGAAAAAATACAATAAAAAATTCATTTTATCTTTATAATAAATTATTTCTTCCTCGTACTTTTGTAAAATTCCAACGTTACAAAGTTACGTTTCATGTGCTTACTAGACAAGCATATTTAAAACATCTATTCTTTCAAATTCTACGAATAACCTACTACTAGATTTGAATTTGTTTTCTCATTCTTTTTATCAGATTAATACAAGACATTAATTTTATTGCATAATTAGTTTCGTTCATAAATATAAAAATTGCAGAGAGATATTTAAACCGATACAATTTTGACAATAATGACTCACAACTGCCTCTCAGCAATTTATATTACAGAAAGATTTTAGATTCGTGTAATTATTTGAGAAAGATTGATGATTGTTACTCTAATAGAGAGAAGGTGCAACTTTTCGATTTTAAATTTAACTTTTTCAAAAAGATCACTGCTGGATGACTGTCTCGGAAACTGCAAAAAAAGTTATTTTGTGAACTTTTTAAAGGCTAATGAATGATAGAAGCGTAAAACAGTATCTTGCACCCAATGAGGGTGATGATTCATTGGGATTTTATGAGTCAAACAATCACATTTAGAGATTTTTTCAGTACAATAAATTTAAGAATCTTCGAATTCAAGGAGTTTTCGGTCAACATTAATTATATGGAATAAATTATTAGTGTGAAGATATGCTAAACCAAATAACCGAAAAAAATATTTACAATTAAAGGAATGATTAAGGAAATTTTGAATATAATTTATTTGTTTATTTTTGTATTTCCCATTGCACTTGATAATTTTATTAAAAAATAATTTGTTTCGCCATGTGTTGATAATATTAACTAAATAATGAACGAAAGAAAAATCATGATGCATCATTCATCAACTGATATGAATCTTTCTATCCATCTCTTTCTTGAAAAAAGATTGATTAATTTGTTATGGGGAAGAATTATTATTTAATGTATTGCCAATAATACATTAGTAACTTAATTAGAATAATAAATGCTGAAAAGCATTTATTATCCCTTACCGATTTTAAGTGCAAGTAATATAGGTTAGTATCGGATTCAAAATCAAGCCAAATTTTAACTCAGAATGGTAATAAAAAATTATGCATGTTTATTTTAATTGGAATCTTTCCACTTATCGCTTCTTATGGTAGAAATTTATTTTTATATTTATTTGATTTTGCAGCCATTTTTCATTCGATATTTCTTTATTCATCCTTTGAAAGGGAACACTACTCCACTTAGAAAATGCAGGTGACGCTTTAAAGCAAAATTGTACAATCTTGGTGACTATCAGAGGTAATTCTGTTCTAACACAATTGCATTATCACAAGCTTGTACATCTGATATAGCAAAAATACTTTCAGATATATTTTTCTGCACAAATAAAGATGGTGTAAATTTATCATCGTCGAACTTAGATCCTTCTTTGTATATTCAAATTTCAGATAGAGAATTCTTGTGGGAAAATCAAGCTACAAAAACATTCTTTTCCAGAAAAGCTGGAACAATTCAAAGATAGACGACACTTTGATAGGTCCAGATGAGAGTGATGGGAATCGGGAAGTGAATAGTCAGGTTTCGGTTACAGCAACCAAGCGACTTTTTTTTATTTTGTACTCTTCACGCCATTTTTTCTCTATTCCTGATTTGGCCTTCTACAGTCCTACGTTCCAATGGTAGGGTACTGTTCGACATATCGGAATTCTTTTGTAGTCGTTTGGTCTATTTTTTTTTTCTTTTTTATTTGAAGACAGAAAAAAAAAAGTTTAGGACTTAAGATTTTATTCTAAACTTTCTTGGTGAAGAATTTGGATTTTTTCAAAAACTTGATACTTGAGTGTTGTGAGAATTTTTCATGGGCGCAAGTAATGGAAGAAAACGATTCGACGTGATGAATTATTTAATTAAGATTATATGCATAAGCCGTATTCGATATATAAAAAAATGTCTCCAATCAAATTTCTTGTTCCATTTATATACAGAAGATGACATTATATTTGATCAAGTATTTTAAAATATGACATCAGTTTATGCTGAAAAATAAATTTTACCCATTAAATTATTCACTCTAATCAGGATTATTTATTATTTCCTTTCTTACATATTTGTAAATATCAACAATATTACTTTCGCATACATTTTTTTGCCTAATTTTTCATAACATCTAAATACAAAAAAATTTTAAGCATTTAAATGATTAGAGGAAAAATATTCAGTTTAATCATTTAAGTGATAAAACTTTCACTCATATCGTTTTGAGAATAACAATTGAAATAGTTTTTTTTTATCTTACGTCTGTCCAATGAGAGCATGGACTAAGCCGGTCATGGATTTTGACGCAATGTTTCTCTAAGTGTATTGTAATCCTTGTCTGCTTAAGACAATTGGAGCGTCAATAATCGTCAAACCAGTGATGCACTTATATGGATATAAGGAGGGATTATTAGCGGGGTGCAGTGTTTCATTCTTGTCGTTCATGGATATTCATATGCAGATGAAAAAATACATTTGTGATGACATTTCGAAAAAAATTACCAGGAATTTTTCCTAAGAAATTTCATAGAACACATATTTCTGGGTTGAATAAAAATGTATTTTCTTACAACAGTGAAATTGAAATACTTGAAAATAACACATCTAATTTTCTTATTTGGAATTTCGTGAAAATTGATTTAGTACGCTGCTGCTTCATGAATATTAAAAGAAATATAAAATTTACTTCATGCGATTGTGTTTTTAATTCAATCATACTTGCTTTTTAGATCATATTTTCGATTCTCTCGATTTTAAAATAAAACCGTTTTGAATATTGAAATATTGAATCTATTTAAATATATAACCATGGAAGGAATAAGCATTTTTATTTAAAAATAAAATAATTTTGATAAACTTTTTATCAAGCTGATAATTAAAGCATTTAATCATGAAAAAAATATCCTCAGTAATTAAAGAATAAATATCCATTAACAATAATAATTCTCTACAGTTTAAAATTATTATGAAATAAACATCTTGCTTACTTTTTCTAACTGTCCAAATACAATATTACCCTTATGTTATCTGTAGAGCATACTGATATAAACCAGGTGATGTGCAAATATTGAGAAAGCACTTACTTAGATAAAAAGTATTTTAGAAGAAAGAGGAGCATTTTGAAGCAAATTGTTTGCGTTATAGAGTATTTCATTCTCTTCCCTAGAATATATCTCATATAAATATCTGATGTAATTCAATTATTGAAACTACTCTTTCTGTTGTTACGTTATTTTAGAAGAGAAAAGAAAGGCAGATAAAAATAATATTTTCTATATTCCTTTAATTTCATTATTTTTCACATTATAGAAATAGAATAGCCGAAGATTCAGTAAAAGTTCTGTATCAACAATTACATTTCAGAGCCGATATTGGAATTATATTATTAATAGATTATTATTAACTAGATTTAAAACGCAATATTGCTTCCTAACCTAACAGGTTACTCAAAATGAATTTATCTCTTATTTTGTCCCCTTATTTGTCTTCCAAATTAGTACTGACTAGCTGGCACCAGGCGCTTTGCTGCTTCAGAAGAAATAATTTTAGAAATATCGTTTGAAATATGAAATAGCTATTTTGTTTAATTAGGAATTATAGATATAATGATATTTATTTTCTTATCGGCAGTGAGTACATTTATTGAAATTTAAAGATATATAAAGGAGAAATACAAATAATATTTATTCTATTTTTTGACTTTAATGTGTTTTATGGTATACAATATTTTTTTTTAATTTGTTTTTCCGTCTTCAGAGGAAACAAATTTCTTGGCTATCCTACTCGTAAGCATCCAGCATACAACTAGCCATGTGAAAAACATGAAATTTCTAGGTTCAATCCGCACACTTGAAGTTATTGACCTTGCGCCTTGTTGATGGTCATCGAGAATGCAAATTGAATGAGGAACTGCAATCGTTTCAAATCAAAAGCGTATCTGTGGGAATAATGGGAACGCATGGAAGGAGCACATCTTCTCCATTCAATGTTATGTTAAGAATAGTTACCTGGATTCTTGCCTCGTGTTGGTTTTCTGATTTGGATGTGCGTGATTGGTTAGCAAATAAGTAACTATTGTTTATATTTCGCATCTGCTTTCTAATTATATTTGGATTTCCTAATTTCGTTCGAGCCTTTAACCTAATCTCCTTTACTATCTTATACCTTTTCAAAATAAACTTGATTTTACTCACAAAGGCATGAGTAATGAAAAAGATTTTATTATTAACTAACTAGTGCCCAGCGCGTTGCTGCTTCAGAATAAATAATTTTCGAAATATCGTTTGAATTTTAAAATAGCTGTCTTGTTTAATTAGGAAAGAGAGCAAGAATGATATTTATTTTCTTGTAGACATTGACTACATTCATTGAAATTCATTGATATATAAAGGAGATGTACAAATAATAATTATTCTACTTTTTTTTTTACTTTATTATTCAAGTGCTTTAGAGTAGCCAATATTTTTTGATTATCTGTCTTCAAAAAAAAACAAATCAATTTCTTGGTTGTCTGACTCTTGAGCATCCAACATACAACTGGCCATGTGAAAAACATGGATTTTTAGGTTCAATTCGCCCACTTGAAGTGATTGACCTTGCGATGCTTGTTGATGGTCATCGAGAATGCAAGTCCAATGAGGAACTGCAGTCGTATGAAATCAAAAGATATGTAGGTGGGACTAATGAGAATGCTTAGAATGAGCACATCTTCTCCAGTCGGCTTTCCCTTAAGAATAATTGACTCGCTTCTTGCCGCACATTGGTCTTCTGATTCTGATGCGCGTGGTAGCATATAAGTGTTGTCTTTCGAGTCTTGCCGTATGTTGATCTTCAGATTCTGAAACATGTGACTTTGCAATTCGTAAACGGTCTGCTTTAATGCTCGCTTGTCGTTCCTCGTTTGTTTGAAAAGCTCGAATTAGCTTATTTCTACGTGCTGCGCTGGTAGATCTATTAAGTGACAAATGTTTGGGAACATATTTTTTGTCGAAGCAATCATAACATGTGCGGTTTGCCGCAGAAAAAATATTGTGTACGTTGAATGACAACATCCTGTTTAGATGACTATTCCTTAATAATAAGAAAAAAAATAGCATTTGTACTAAATATTTTCGATTTTATATCATTCGCATTGATTAGCTTCTATCATAATTATCGTATTTTATTTGATATATCTACGATTAACTCTGAATGACATGTGCCATTTGCCGTTTACAGTTTGTCTTTTGTCAGTTTTAAAATATAAACTTCGTGCAGGTACAAGCAATCAGTTAACAGGAACAAACAAAAATTCATTTTTATATATTTCATTATTGAATTTTTCCTGTTCTATCTCACTGGCGTGTGATAAATACCAGGAAAATATAAAATTTCCACGACATTGTGAAATTTAAGGAGCGTAAAAACGTTGAAGATCGGAATATAAATGATAAAATGATAATGATGAGATTATTTTTTAAGTTGATGAAATATAGAATAATTCATTGTTTTATATTATATATTATTTGTTTGCTGGAAATATGCTGTTGTGATAAAATTGTAAAGAGCCTAAATAGAAACATAATTACTTAATTTTCCGAATATGCCTAGTAACTTTACATATTAGCGGCGTATTACCCAAATTTTGTATATCATATAAAAGATAAATCTAATATTATAAATAAAAAAAATCATGCTAATATGCTAAAAACTAGAAGTAAATAACCAAAAAAAACTATTTGCATGTTAAAGCTGATGCCTTATATGCTTGTTCTTGTAATCTTTGAAGAATGTAACTATGCATTTAAATAATAGTAATCTTGAAAAGCTAAGAATTTAAATCAAATTAATAATCTACTTTGACGGCACTTCATTACGAATTGACCATTCATTTCCGTCTTTAAAACCCTTATATTTTGACCAAATGAATAGAATCAATCAGGCTAATTGAAAATGAATTCTTCGGACTTTGTTCTTTTCTGAAATTCGAAATGACCTTATGAGATGGAAACTTGTGTCATTTTTTATATGAGTGCGTAATCATATTCTGGGAGACTCATTAAACGATGCTTTTTTCAAATTAATTTATTAATTAATCAGTCTCAGAATGAGCACATCTGAGACTGATATCATTGCTCATGCATGTTATATATGTTCGATATTAATCATTGCTCATGCATGTTAAAAATTACGCAGGAGACTATGGGATAATTGGAATACCAATTTTGACTTCAGATAGCTTGAAATTAATATAATTTATATGTAAATTATAATCATGTAATTTATACTAATGAGAGACTATAGGATGAAAGGAATATTTGCTTTGATTTCAGACAGCTTGAAATGAATGTAATTTATACCTATTCTAACCATTATTCTACATTATCAGAACAAATCGAAAAATGAAATTTAAAAATCAGAAGTAGGTGCATTTTATGAAACATAAGAAAAAATTATTAAGAATTTATAAACGCAGTTTAAAATGAATATTTAGCTGTAAGGAAAATTTAAAAGTAGATAGTAGAATGTTCAATTATTTCATTTTAGTAATAAGTCAAATAAAATGATGTTCTAATGCATATTCAACTCATTTTTCTCTGCCACTTAAGTTACATGAAAACTAAGAACAATTCTGTTTAAGTGATAGAATAATGTAAAAAGACATTTATCGAACTTTCGGAAGTCACAAACTATCATTTTCAATTGATAATTTAGTTTGTTTGGTGATCTTCAAACCTGTCACAATCAGCTGTCTACCATAAACCCCATCAATCCTTTCAGACTTGCGAAAAACGGGTCTTCATCTTATCTTCAGAATAATCAATCAAAAATGCATATTTGTTAGAAAAAAATCGACAAAAATGATTCGAGATTACTTTTTCTATTTCCTCTACTTCCATTTCTTATTGAAAAGAAACAATTTCAGATTCCATTTCTTTAAGTTTTCTTCTATACTTGAGATTAAACCGCATCAAATTGTTACTTATATAACAAATTTTTGTTCATGATATGCAATATGTGTAGTTAACATTAATATTCTTTAAAAATATCAGCTGTTTAAATCAATTGGTGGGATGGATAGCTATTGCTTTCTTAAATTTGATATCACTTCCTATCGTAAATTATTTAAAATTCATGAAAAATATTGTTTTTATTGATATAAAAGTTTTGTATCTAATTATCCTACGTGGAAAATTGTCGAGGAGAATTCATAATCCTATCCGGAATTTCTGGGCTACAAGGATGATGTAGTCTTCACATTAAATTTATAGAATTCTATTAAAAGTTGAAAGAGATCCTTTCAGAGAAAGTCCGTCTTACACCAGCTATCCAAGTACAAGTGAACACAACTATTACAAAAAGCAAAGAGCTTTAAATAAAATTCCATGCTTATATTTCGCACCTATAACAAAGATCCCTATCCAATTCAAATGATATTCATCAAGAAGATGATCATCCGTCGATCTGAACTTTAGAATGCATACAAACACGATATTTAAAAAAAATACAATGATTTAAAACGATCCAGTGTGCATTCTTGGGACAACAATTGTAGTTCTGTATCAAATTTTGATTTCAATTGGGCGTCGAAAAGAAAGCATCTAAAATATATATCCGACTGCATGGTACTTGTGTATTAACTGGATATATGTCGGCTATTAATCGTCGAAAATTACATGTTTTTGATTCAATGAAACGTTAGATTCACGTCAAAAATCAATATTTCGTAATTGTTTGCTAATGGCATGCAATTAATGCATAAATAATTTTTTTATTGTAATACAAAACGCACAACTCTTTAGTTAAAATAAATTGCAGAATATTTATGGATTTCACGCCTTTTTCCAAGGTCTACAATTGCATACAGAATAAAAAGAACAGAGAATTAGAGAGTATAAAACAAAGTTTCTAGAATCCCATTTCCACTGGTTTCAAAACTTAATCAGCTGTGGTTTTCCGAAAAAGGAAAGCTCAATCAGCTATCAAATTACTAACATTTTATATTTTGTCTTTTATTATGGAATGAATTTTTGACCTTCAGCACTACTTATCATTCTAAGAGAAAACTGAAATTTTTAATAAGAATATATCTTGAATTAGATTACCTTACAAACTCACTCTGATAAACAGGAAATAATTTGACGAAAATAGATATACCTTACATCCTATTAATTTTAATGAAATTTTAAAATTGATCACGCATTTATTCAGTATATTTTCATGGTTAAATATTCAGCATATGGAATGCCTAAAAATTTTTCTTGTGTTTGAAACGATTTCAACATTAATATGAAATATTTTTCAGTCAAGCTAACTTCTATAGAGGATACTCTAACTGTCCTAGATGAATGTGAGGAAACCTCGAATGCACCTGGGGCAATAATTAATGCAAAATAAAGAAACCGGAAGCTTTCAATTGCAAAGTCATGCGTGTGAAATTTATTCTCTTGCATTAGCACTACTTAGCGAATCAAAACAGGAACTTTAAGGCAGTTCATTTTCCACTCAAGACTACAATCATAATCTCAGTAAAATTAAAAATATAGGGAAAACTGTGTTATTTTCTGCATTTTAAGTACGCATGAAAGATTAGGAAATTGTTGATAGTGTATATCTATCTGAGACCTCCATTAAAAATCATTCGTGTTAATTTTTTATGCTTCTAATCTCCTATTAATTTATTTGGTTAAATTATTAGAAACATTTTACAACTCGTAATATCAAATTAAAGGGTAATTACAATTCCCTGATTTTCTTATTCCAGAGGAAGCTGTTTCTCATGAAATATTTTAAATCTTGACACAGTTAATTTTAATGTTTAATAACATTTTAAAGTAATTACCGCTTTAGATAAAATTTCTTTTTCATCCATAATATGCAACAAAAAGCTGACTTTCACTTTCATGTAAAACTATTAAGAAAAAATGCGAGATGTCATTGAACATTTAAAAAATCTGTCAACTGCAGTTTGAAGAACAAAGTTTCTATGATGAAAGCATATAAACACATGGTGATCTCTGTTCTGGATTAAAGCAGTGAAATTTATTAAGCTGCAAAGCAAAGTCTTTTACAAAAACTGAATTCGATTCATCACACAGCATTTCGTCTTTGAAGCGGAACTTTAAAGACATATATAAAAGTCTTTATGTTGACTATTGTGACGTAAGAAAACAAATAATTAAATAAAAAAATTAACAAATAAAATAATTGGTCTTAATCAATAGAGATTCTTAACTAATCAGTATAAGGTGGGAAGGTTAGGACAAATTATTTTATACCTTATAACCGTTTTAAAAAATGGTATATTAATTTTATTTAAATAATTTGTCTTTTCAGTTTCTATGCAGAAAAAATGCAATCGATTTTAAACTAACATTAAGATGAGCTAATTATTTGGTATGGTGGTATCTGTTGATAACAGTAGCTTTTAATCGATTGCAAAATTTGTAATAAATGTACAGAAAAGAACGTGAGTTTAAGTTGCATTTTATCTGTTTCAAGCTTTGTTAAATTGTCCGCGTATTTCCAGCACGTCATTCAAGGATTTTCCGCGTGTTTCGAGCTAGTATCAAACTCACCAGAAATTAATTTAAAACCGATTGTAAATTTTCCACCGAATTGACAAACAGAGAAGAAAGAAAATTAATAAAGGTTAAAATGGAAATTAGTTGCAAGATAATATTTTCTGTTGTTTAATATCATTAATTGCTATAGAATTTAGAATATTTGCCTAGCAATATTCTTTTCTCTCTAGAACTGAGCATGTTTCGATTATTTACAAATCATCTTATTAATTTGCCTCTTTTTGTGTAAAGTAGAATTATTTTAAATGATCAAACTTAAAGAATCATTGTTATTGAAAAATTATCAAATTGTTCAATTTTATTAGTAAACTAGCCGCCTTTGGCGACCAGCCGGTTCGCCAATCTCAATGTTCGTTTAAATTTTAATAATTCAAATTTTGATAGTCATATAATTCACTCATAATATTATAAAGGCCTTCAATCATAGCGTGATATGCATCTCTCTAATTTTCTGTTACCCCTCGTAGAAATTATGCTTTAAATTAAAGTGTAAATGATTAATCTGCAATTAATATAATAATATTTTTTACTGAAACAAAGCATTTTTTTAATAATAAGGTTACTGATAATAGAGTCACTGAGCGTTTAAACTTTATGGGCACTAAAGAATATTTTTCTTAATTTATGTAATGTCTCAAGAATTTGTCAACAAAAATTTCTCAGATTCATCATGAACAGATCGATTCATTAACAATGTTTCATTTTAAATGCATCAAACACTAAGAAAATAAAATGAATCGTTTAAAATAATCGGTCGAAAACAGGTTTAAAAAACTACTTAAAAAACGATGTACTTAAAACTATAAGCATATAGAAAAAATATATAACTAACATAAATACAATTTAATTACAAAAGCATGCAACTAACCTAAAAATAATTTAAATCAAGAATCATCCGTTGATAATATTGTCAACAATCAGAACACAATGCGCATGCGTGAATTTTCTTCGCCAGTTACGGTAACGCAAATGCGTGAATTTTTCTACGCCAGTTGGGGTAACGCTATGCAGATTATACATTTTTAATTTCCTTTATTCTGTGTTATTTTAATTCAAAAGTACTTCAGAATGAATCTGAAACATGGATTAATTAACAATGTTTAATTTTAAATGCATAAAACATTAAGAAAATAAACAGAATCGTTTGAAATCCGTCGAAAAATGTTAACCCTAGCCTCATTACTGTTGGGAGAAAAAAAAACTGAAGCCTTACTCATTTGGCAGTGGGGAAAATGGAAGATTTTTTTGGCGGAAAAGTTGGCGGTGGGGAAAATGGAAGTTTTTTTGGCGGGAAAGTTAGTTTTGAATTAATAATTAAAATTTCAAAAAAAGGGACCCCAGGTGCACATTCCCGACCTCTAAGGTATACATGTACCAAATTTGATAGCTGTATGTCAAATGACCTGGCCTGTAGAGCGCCAACACACACACACACACACACACATTGAGCTTTATTATAAGTATATAGATATCTGTAAAAGGATTTTTTGTGTGTTTATTTTCTTCTAAACTTAGCTTTAAGGGACCCACTCTTTCAAAAGAAAAAAATTATGTTATAGAGATCACTTTATCAAGAAATAAAAAAATGAACAGCTTTTTTAACGTTTATGTGTACAGCTTTCTCTTGCCTTCTTCTTCCTTAAATATTTATCAGAAAAATGGAATTGGAGGAAATACGATATTTCTGTTGCCAAAATTGCGGTTTATTGATTTTAAAAGAAAAAAATACCAATAGAAACACAAACGAGTAATCAAAGAAAATATTTTATGACGATCAATCACAACAAAAAAAAAAGGAAAGTAATTTTAATTCAAATAATATCGTTTGAAACACCAAAATAAGCTAAACGGAATTAATTTAAATTTTTAAGACTTCGAAAATATATGAAATAAGGAAAAGTTTTTTTTAAAAATAAAATAAGTTATTTCAAATATTAAGAAAAATTCATCAATAATTTTAAAATAGAGTTTAATCATTTTTTAAAGATTGGTTCTTTGCGAAAGCATTGTAAACATATATTAATTATTTATTACTAATTAATAAGTTATGGTTGATAAATAGTTACATATGTGCATATTTTTAATTATTAGATTTCCCCGTTTGTAATATTTTAATGTCGCTATGAATGTACTATAAATAAAATATTTATTATGTTATTTAATATCTTTTTAATTGATGCATCATCAATATTGGAAGTAATTGTATTTTATAAAAATAATTTCCCTTTGTAATTTTTGCCTTCATTTAGGCTTTACTTTGATTTATTTTAAATATCAAATTAAGAATAGATCGCTAATTGAAGCTGAATATAGACTGATTTTCTACTCATTTAAGCACAAAATAAATATCTTTCACAAAAATATTCAAGAACACTCACGAACTGTCACATTCCTCGACATTTGGAAGAAAATTATATAAACTTTAAAGAGAATAAATTAATAATTTATGTAATATATATTTTTTAGAACATTGTCAATTATTGTTTCTTTAAATTAAAGACATTTTATATCAAATCAATCAAGTCAAAGTAAACTTACAACTGCTCCAAAAATAAAACAAAAATCAATTTGAGGAATTAGAACAAAGAAAAGTAGAAGCGGAACAGAAATAAAGAATTTCTACATAGAATCTTATATCACACTCAGAGTAAAGCTGCAAGAGCATTGCAAAATTATTATTCTCCAGTGTTTCAATTTCTTCAAATTTCCTTTCTGTTTTCATTATGATTAATTCATGCATTTTTAAAACCACAATCAAGAAATCCAGACGTGAGTAAAACCTTTCAGCTAGTCTATTTTTTGCGAATTCTTTTTCAGAATATAGAAGTGCATGTTTTCAAGGAACTGAAGCTCTTCATCTTTTCTTATTTATTCTTTTACTACTACCTTGACATGAAAAGCAAAATTAGGAAAGAAAAAAAAAGTAAGAAAACTGGCCTGCCCCCAAAAGAGTTTCCCAATATTTCTTATTCTGAATGCATTCTGACCAATAATGGATGAGAGATTCTTATAAATATGAGGTTATTTTCTGGTATTTATCTTTTTTAAATCTGTTTTTTTAAATTTTATTTAAAAAATCAATTTCTACAAACTTTTATTTACAATGATATTTCCTTTGTGTCATTGATGAAATAATTTTGAGCTTCATCCATTTGTTATAAATTATTAAGGAATTTTGCTACAGCATCACTCATTGCTAACTGAGACATAATTCGATATAATTAAAAAGAATGTTTTTCCAGTACTTGATATAGTTCATTCAGAGTTATTGACAAATCAGTTGTTAAATATCTTAAAAATTGCAGTAAAATTTTGACAAGTGATTTTAGGAAATCAGACGTAAAACATCCCAATAAAATAAACAGTATCTGCACGTTTTAAAATAAAAACGGAAAGCATTTGAAACAATTGCCCAGCCCCAAATCCTGTTTGAATTCATTAAATTTGGTTTCCCACGACAGTTTCTCCCTATGCAGGACATCAATGGTTTTTCTACCTATTTTCTATTCTATTTTTCTACCTATCGAGAGATACTGCAAAAGGATTTTGACAGAGCAACAACTAGACAGATTTCGCTAATTTTCTGACGTCAGTTTGAATTTAAAGTGTAATTATTAATATAAAGTATAATTAATTATTCCAATTTAAATTATAATTAACTTATTAAATGCAAATCAATGTGCAAATTTAATTTAAAGTAAGAAATGTGTTTACTTATATTATAGTATCTTTTTATTATACTTTTGTTGTAATAAGTAATGCATCAAAGTTGATTGAGATGACCAAATGAATCCTATTAATGCTAGCTAACTCCAGTGTACATAATGTTGGTAATTGGTAGCATTTATAATAGTCAATTAATAAACTAAATAATATAGTCAAATTTCAAAAAATATATTGTTTCAAAACAAAAAGAAAATGCTACGTTAAATTATGATTGCATAATAATGAAGAAAAAAAATTCTGACTGTTTAGTTATACTTGCAGAATTAATTGGCGTTGAAAATTGCTTAAATCTATCCAACTGTCAAATTCTAGTATTCTTTCTGAGCCTTATTTTACCTCATATCTTAAATATGGAGGCGGACAGGTCGATGATGTTCGATGAATGTATTCAACTGTCATAATCTTAATATAAAATAAAATGTCATAATATAAAATAAAAATTGATGGGATCAACGCATCAGATATTTTATTCAGTGGATGAGACTGGAAACTCGGTCAAGCTTTTTTCTCTCAGTTGAGATTGTATGGTGTTGTTTTCTTTAAAATAAACAAATGAGAGCAAGGACAGCGATGGCCGATAAATTTGCTCATTGTTTTCATATAAATTAAAATTGATGTAATCAGCACAATGGTTGCGCCTTGAGGGATGGTCCTTTTGGTTTTTTAAAATTATTTTAAACAATTTCGAGTGAACAACATGCCGTCGTAGGTGACTTGTAAAATGTTAATATTTATGAACATTTTTCGCTTAGTAATTACAATTTTGAAGGCCCAAACATTCTAATTATTTTAGATTATATGGGGTATCAATATACTCTCTGTCCTATCCAAGTTTAAGATTTCTTATTCTTCTGAGATAGCCAATTCGTAACAAAACTACCAGGCATCATTTAGCCGAAGCATTACGATGGAGACGTATTTGGATACTAGAGGCACTACAGTGTCAGACAGAAATGCTCAGATGACTAAACGTAAATCCTTCTATTGTTCAATGACTTTGGCAATAATTTCGAAGGACAGATTCAGCATCCAGGAGGTTTAGCCAAGGATGGCCAAACTCTATGGCGAGTGCCGAAAGCAGATATTTGTTATTAAATGAATGAATGAATGAATGAAAGAACAAAACCAGAACTTCGACTCAATTCAGATCTTTCCTTTCTGCAGCCACAACTATAGTGTCATTTTCAACAGTGCATGGAAGGCTTCACGAAAGTGGTCTATAAATGAGAAGAATAGCCATTTCCTTAACTCACTTTAAAAAATTATTGTTGCTTTTCATGATTACACAATAATTAATTAGATAGTGAAGATTGTGGTCTAGGTGAAATGACTTGAAGACGCATATTGTCTTTTATGTGGTTTATTGGTAACATCAACAACAAAAGACACATGAATACGCCATAGTGTAGCAGGCCTAGAAAATTCCCCATAAAATTTCTCGAGAGAAAGAGAACCGAGATCACACTTCTCCTAGTACACGAGTCAAGTTCTATGATTCAAGTTTACATGATTGGCAGCTAGCTCCACCCAGGAAGACCACGTGGTTAACTGAATTCTTAACACTGACGTCACATCATGGAACGTTGGTGTGGGTATTTGGTGGGTGAGGTGGGTATTTTAGCATGTCCACTGAATGACTGATGAATAAAAGGCTGTTCTCTTTACAAATGAGTCCAAGTTTAACCTCTACTGAGATAGTGGATTATTTGATTTGGAGAGCACTTTTAACCCCTTATCATCCTTCAAACATCCTTGAAAGAGATGAATACGGAGGAGGCAGTGCCTGTGTTTGGAGTGGTGTCTTTTGGGGTGGACACACAGATCTTCATATCTTTTCACATGAAACCGTGAATTCTCAAAGGCACAGAAATATCATCATTGATACTTATGTGCAACCTTATTCTGGGGGATTTTATACTATAGCTCTACTACTACAACTCTAGATCGCGCAAGGTTGTCGCATCGTGGAGTATTATCTTCTATAGGAAACAATTCAGTGATTGGAGTGGTCAACTCGATCTCTGGAACCTATAAGCATATCTGGGATGCTTTAGGAATAGGTATAACTGTTCTCAGTCCTCATCTTCAGATCCTTGCAACTGCTTTGCAAGAGTAGTAGCTCTCTCTTCCTACAGAATTGGTAGATTTCATTTGATAGCATCACACATCGCTTTATGTGCTGTATTGTTTCTAGAGAAGGAACCATACTCCATATTGAAGGTATTTTTCCTATACCAAGATAACACATCCGATTCATCCATTTTATGTTCGTCTTTTTTTTTTATTGTTTTCTTAATTCTTGGAAATCAGTATATTCCCAGATGATAAAATCTCTCGGATTTATTCCTCTTATTTGTGTCTCAAGTATTTTCTATTTTATGTAAATTCTAACATTTGATGTTAAAAATGTGTCAGAGGAAATAATACCTAAAGGGAAAACATTCTTCCTTTAACAAGTTCTGGAATTTTGAGGAAAGATTCTTTTTTTCTTCAGTGAAATCAGATAAATATTTCTATTCACCAGTATAAACATTTCTTCAGGCATTTTTTGCAGGCAATTAACAGGAAAAATGCCTGCACAGATAGATCTTAGCAAATGTACAAAACTCTTCGTTATAGACAAAATTATTTTTATAAAATTATTCCGGTGAAAATTCAGTGTTACCTAGAACTCTGTTGCCTTACGATGAATATTCTCTTAAAGACTGAGATCAGAATTCCTTGCTGACTAGTTACTTTTACAAATATATCTTCATCAACTATATTTTTAATAAGAAGTGGATAATTGTATAAGTATGGCAGAATGTTATTTCTTAATTTGAAATAATATTCAAATATCATTTAATATTATGTATTCATTTAAATTTTACAAAATTTCAGATAATTTACAAAAAAAAAAAATAGAGAGAAAAATTTTTATATTATTTTATTTTAATTTTAAATAGTATATGGTTTGGAATATAGCGCAAAATAACAAAAATTTAATTTCTTATTTTCGAAAAAGTTAATAAATACCATATATCCTTTGCTAAGGAGGGCCGTGGTGGCCTGGTGGTAAGGTCTCGGCTTGTGAGCCGTAGGGTTTCAAGTTCGAGACCCCATTCCACCGAAGAACCGCGTGTAAGGGGGTCTGATGCACGATAAATCCGTCATAGCCAAGCGTTCCCCTGTTGGTGTGGTGTGGAGTGGAGAGGAGGGTGCCAGCTCAGGTGTTGTCATCGTCATCTAACTGTGTTTCGAAGTTACGAGGTCCGTCCCAAAATAGCCCTAGTGTTGCTTTAAACGGGACGTTAATATAACTAAACTAAACTAAACCTTTGCTGAGGATCATTAATATTTTAAAAAATTCCCATCAATAAAATGATTGGAAGAATACTCTTTCATAGCTCCTTCATACTTTTTCATACTCCTCAATGCGAAGCCTTCCAGAACAAAGTAAATGAGATATCCTTTCGCCTTCTTTGAAGAGAAACTATTCATCTTGATATCATTTGGTAATGTTAACTAGAACAACAAATTTTTTGATCGTTTCGGCACGATTATTTCAACAAATTTCATTTTTCATTCCATAAAAATTGAAGAAAATAAACAAAAAGTATACAGCTAAATCCATGATAAGAAAATGAATTATTAAAAATTTTTTAAATATCATTTCTTGAATTAAATCGAAATAATCTCACTGTTATGTGCTTTATTTACAATGCATATCCCGTTTGTTGTAAATGAATTTTCATTTGAACACAGCTCAAAAATTTTCTGGAAAATATTTGAAATATATTTTGGTGGTTCTCAATTCATTTTTTTTTCTTATTTTTTAAATGCCATAACCATAAGTTAACTTAAAATTAATGTTGTTATAAAATTTCATTTTGCATGAAATTAAATATTATTATAAAATGTCACTGCACAAGATTTAAAATAATGTGCATCTTTGCTTGAATTTAAATCGAAGCAATACACGTAAGAATGAAAATCACTTCTGATGAACTAAATTAACCCTTTAAAGGGCCATTTTTTTCTAGTCATATTATGTTAAAATATTTTAAGTTTGAAATTAGAATAAGAAAAGGGATTCATTTAGCTTATTAGATCAATTTAATTTTAATTAATTAATTTGGTTAATTTAATAATTAACAAACCAAGACGCATCATTTTGTGTGAGATAAAGAACTGAAGCATCTAAGTTTCTGTCTTTCTAAAAAAATTTTCAGAACTTATGCCAACATACATAATTTCATACCAAGAATGATAAATTTGGTGGGAAGCATACTTCCCATGTCCCTAGAAAAGGTTAAATAAAATAGTAAAAAAATATTTTTTCTGCAAAATCAGTGCCTTATTCTGAATTCTGGCTTATGCGAATTTGAAACCTATTCATATATTTTTAGATACCTTTCAAACCATGCAAAAAATTCAAATAATAATTGCAGAATAGAATAGAATAACAGTTGGAAATATCGATTCTCTACAATTCCTTTTTAAACATGTTTATTTAAGAGCAGCGATTTGACTACGTATATATATGAAAACCAAATAATTCTCCACACTGCAATTTGCTTTCTTTTTATGTTTAAAGAACAAATATATGTTCTCTCTTAACTTGAACTCCTTCATGCAAAACATGAATATTTAATAAGAACTGTCCTTATTGTGTAATCACCAGAGACCGTCGCTACTTGGAAAAATAATTGCAGAAACAAAAAGAGCTTCCATTATGCCGCAGTCAAACTCTGGGAGGCCGACCATATGGTAACAGATTGTCCCTGTCAGGGTAGAAAGAGCGGTCAATAGCATTTCCCGACTCCCGCCTCATTTATTAGCCTGTTTCCTGACAAGGAGAGTTTAGTTGCATTTGCTCGTAGCTCCTGGAAGAGCCGGGGGTAACATTTCCTGCCGATTGACAGCGCTCATGGATATACCTTCCCTTACAGCGCAGTCTGTTGAGAAATAGAGATATTATTGAGTGACGAATGGTATTGGCATACGATACATTGTAGCAGCAGTAGTAGGAACATTTTCATAATAAATGATGAACATATTATATTACAGGATTTGACTCTGACATATTTAAATATTTAATC
This sequence comes from Argiope bruennichi, assembly GCF_947563725.1. Lineage (NCBI taxonomy): Eukaryota > Metazoa > Arthropoda > Arachnida > Araneae > Araneidae > Argiope > Argiope bruennichi. The sequence goes on along the minus strand of NC_079154.1, from coordinate 121,778,546 downwards.
CGGAAGAATGAATGCTGGATAAGTTATTATTGAAATTTATGTCGAATGTGCATAACAGCAAAGTTTAATGCTTATTTGTGTTAGTATTATATATAATATGTGTGTGTATGGGTAAGCTTATTTTGGTTGAAGCAGAATGCAGTTTGAAGACAGTGAAGAGACTTTTTACATTTTAAAATTAATTTTAATATCCATTTCGGGAAAGCATAATTATTTAAAAGCAGAGACGCGAACAAGGCATATCCGCCACAAAAGCAGAAGTGGGGAAGAAGAAAGAAAGAAGTTATCCCTCGTCTTATATAACCCGAGATTTTAATAGGGAAAATATTTCTTTATAGTGCTAATACACTATTAAGATTTCGATAGGGATTTTTGCTACAAGCGTCGTCGAGGTAAGGGAAACAAAGGGATCTTTTAAAAAAAGAATTTGTCTCGTCAGTTGTATTTTGTCCCTTCACTCGGAGTGTGGGAAAGTTAGGCTTTTAGCCAATTCAGCAATTTTACAAATCTCTCTTGAATTAATTAAGTATAGATAGTGGAAATGGATCACGAAATAAGAGAATATTTTAGAACACATTTGCAACTAAGACATATCAAATAGTGAAACACTAAACATGCTTATTTTATACCAATTCAATGAACACCATAAATAAAAACAATCAACAGGGAGTTGCTATTCTCACTCAGTTTTATACTCTTATTATTTTATCAGTTTTATTTTCTTTATTCTTCAGTTTCTCACTCGGCTATTCTCTCAAATTTTATAACTCACTCAGTTTTAATCTCCGTACTCATAAGTAAAATCTTTTTTACTTATGATAGATAAGTATAGATATTTATCAAAATATCTCTACTAATAATAAAAGTGTGTGTGTGTGTGCATATTTAAAAAATTTAATGATCAAAATTTGAAGAAGTGCTCAAAGCTACGGATTGAATCAAATGCACAAAAGTTATTTAGGCTTCTTAATGTCAGATATTCCAATAAATCGAAAATGCTTTTAACCCTTTGACTATAACTGAAATCTTTTTAAGAGATAGATTTTGGCAAAGAAATGATATGGTGCTTAAAATTATTATGAAAAAAATACGTACAGATTTTGAATACCGATAAAAATCCAATTTTTTACTTTTTTCAGAAGCCGAGTTTCTAGCCATCTTACATGGAGTGGTATAATTATATGGATTAGAAAGATTATGCATAAGGTTAGAGATCAAATAAACGAAACTAATCTTGTTACTGGTACAACAGTTGAGAAACAAGTATATAAATTCAAAATACTTTTCTTATGATACTGAGCCAAGATTAAAGAATAGGTTATACAAATCACAAGATTTAACTCAATAGTTCTATTTTCAGAAAACCGCGGTGGCCTGGTGGTAAGGTCTCGGAATCGGAGAGTTTCAGGTTCGTGACCCGATTCCACCGAAGAGCCATCGAGTAAGGGGGTATGTTGCACGTTAAATCCGTTATGACCAAACGTCCTCCACTGGTGTGGTTTGGAGAGGGGTGTGCCAGCTCAGATGTCACCCTCGTTATCTGACCGCGGTTCAAAATGACGAGGTCCGTCCCATAATAGCCCTAGTGTTGCTTCAAACTGGACGTTAATATAACTAAACTAAACTAATCTATTTTTAGAAATCATTTTTTAAAGTAATTTATTTATCCAATATCATGAGTGATAGCAGAGATATCAGCTGATCTTATTTGAATTATCCGACATTAAGTAGATGTCTTATCTAATGGCTAAAATAATCGTAATACGGAAAGCAACGGAACAAACTAGATTTCTCTTCCCAAGTAAATGACTGTGAATACAATTGAAGACGAAGACAGGCGCTTCCTATCCCTTTTAGATTCATGCTGTTGGAATAAAAGAGGAATGTGAGTAAGAATCAGTAAAAGAAGAGAGAAAAACCCCAAAAAAGAAGCCAAATAGGCAAGACGTCTTCAAGAAAAACGCCAAAAACGGGAGAGTCTACTGTTGCTATCTCTTAGGAAGCCTTCCATTTAGTATGCAGTTAATTTGTTCCGTTACATAGACGTGGCAGTTATTTTCTTCGTGTCTATGTTTTGCAGTCCTTTTGTTTTCCAAAAGGCTAGAAGATCTATTAGTTTTATTTTTGTTGCCAACAGGAAATAGAGCAAAGAGCTCGGATATATCTTATTTCATTCCGAATAAACAAAGTTTCTCGAAACACTTTCACGCTGTGTTTTCACTTTAAATTATTCAATATCCGAAATGGAATCAATAGACGGATGGGTATCACAACAGACAAAAACTATTTACTGGAATTTCTGAATTTTATTTGCCAGCCTTTGCGATATTGAAAGAAATAAAGTATAAAATGAATAACATTCTTTTTTTAAAAAAATGTATATTCATAGATATCTGCTCCATTTAGGTGAACGAAATACTGTGGAGTATTACTATTATTTAGGATCATGAAATAATAATAAAAAAATGACGAAAATATGAAATTTTTATTTGATTTATTGCCAAGATATGCGTTTATGTTCGACTAAAATAGTATTATAAAATGAATATTTGAAGAGCTTAGTTTGGTTTAGTTATATTAACGCGCCGTTGTAAAGCAACGTTAGGGATATTTTGGATGGACCTCGTCATTTTGACCCACGGTCAGATGACGAGGACGACATCTGAGCTGGCGTCCCCCTTTCCACACCACACCAGCAGGAGGGCGTTTGGCCTTGACAGATTTAACGTGCAACAGGCTCCGTACACGAACGGTTTTTCGGAACTCGAACCTGAATCCCTACGGCTCAAGAGCCGAGACCTTACCACCAGGCCACCGCGGCCCCATTTGAAGAGCTTTGAGAAATACGTTTTAATGAGTATAACAAAGAGTAAGTAACAGTTATCTATTAAATTACGGTTACTCTCACCTTTTATATTTTTATTTCATCTAGTATTTCACATATGTATCAATGTTTTAATTATTCTTTTTTGTAATTTATACGCAGATTTTTTTTATTCTTTTATATACGAAGTATAGAAAGAAATAATATCGAAATTTTGACGACTCCAAATGTTTCAAACTTTCCTGAAAACTGTCCAACTCTGAATTTTATTCTGACTCTGAATATTATTGATTCAAAACAATTTGAGTTATGAGAATGAAATATCGTATAAGGCCTTAACAACAAATATGCAATTTTCTATAAATTCTAGAAATAAATTTAGAATCGCCTGCTTAAAAAAATTGAACATCATAACAACTATACGAAGAAAACTAGACAGATGAAGTTTCATACAGGGATTTATTATCCAAAGTGTAGATATCTTTAGAATTCGAAACCATAACCGAAAATAAATTGTCCGTCTGTCGATGTGTAGTGTTGCATATAAATAAAGCAATCCTAACAAACTTAGTGACATAAATGAATAAAATTTCCCAGGCAATATTATTAATACATTATTAGTTGTATGGCAAAATTTAGTTTTTTTAGCATCGTAAAACAAGCATCTAAAATCCATACTCCATTTTTTTCGTATTTTTCTATTTACTGCACCGCAATGAATAATCGACAAAGTCAGCATTCTAATAGGTTCTTTCGAAATCCTTATTTGCCAATGATATGTAGTTAATAATACTCGAGTGTTTTTATTAGAGCTTATGCGAGAAAGTTTCGAGGTTCCGTCCTGTTGGTTCAAAGAAAAATCATATACATATTCGAGTAACCAGATAGGAGCAATAATGCGGTGCATTGTTAAGATTCCAAAAGAATGCAAGCTGCATTAATATATCATTTTTTTCCAAGATATTCTGATTTATAATAGTGTGCAATATATTCCGGCTTACAATTCGTACAGAGAAATCTCTTTTGAATAAAAAAAAATCCGGAATGAACAGAAAGAAGAATTGTGTATGTGAAATATAAATACAAATTAGATATAGGTGATTCACTTTGTCAACACTATTTAAGGTTTCCTATTCTTTATATGCACATGTGATGATATGTGTATGTTATTAGAGTGTCTGTTTTTTGTCACTTGAATGAAATATTTTTTATATTGAAATTAAGAAATGAAAAACGTATAAAAATAGATACAATTAAAAATATTATTGATTTTTTTCTTGTATAAGTACTACAATTCCCTTAAAGAATTGAAACTAAATACATTCAAATGTACACTATTTATTTTAAGCTACACTATTTACTAATTTAAAATTTATTTTATTATTTGCATTTTTAGAGAAAAATGATTCTAAAAAATTCATAATTTTTTAAATGCATTATTTAAATGTTAAATTAATCCCTTTAGTTCTAATGTATTAAAAAAGGAATAAATAATTTGCTTTAATAATTAAATTAACACTTCATCTTAATAGTTAGTATTATATAGCAATGGTACTCTCAAATCCGCTTAAGCTCGTAAAATTTTTATAATATGCTTTTAATCATAGCACAAACAGAATATCATGATACAATGATAATAATTTCCAATATTTAAAAAACTATACTTTAAACTGTCTTGAATGAAATTATACTATGCCTATGTCTTGTTTTTTATTCATAATAAATAGTATTATTTTTTACGAATTATTATTTACTTTATATGTGAATTAAAATTTTAATTACAAATGTTAAAATTATTGATAGCTAACTAAACAACAAAACTATTCTAAAATTCCTATAAAATTATCAAATGAATCAGATGGATTAAATGCTCTATAAAAACATTAATTGAATTTGAAAATTAAAAGTCGAGAGATTAAAGCAGAAAACATAATTATTTTAAAATCGTTTTCATATCATTTCCATAGTAAATAAAACAAAATTAATCCTTAATACTCGGACAGAATTTTTTTGACAATCCTATTGCTGTGTTTATAGTTTAATTAATCTAATATTTATTAATAGTTAGAGAAATAATTAAATTTAAAGATTAATCCACATTCATTAAATAAAATGAATCAAATTAAATTTAATTAAGCAACATAAAAAATGAGTCTTGTATTTGTACCTTTGCAGCAAAACATGAACGAATGCTGGTAATCTATAATACTTCAAACAGAATAATGAGATTAGAGAGTTCAAATCTATGTTGAGAGATTTTAATTAAAATGAGAACAAATGAAAAAATTTTCAATTAAGTAGTTTTGCATGACTAATTATTTGTGACATTTAAAATTTAATTAAATATATTTTCAAAGTTCAATTTTTATATTTTATTTCATTATCTGACATTTCATTTTGCGACATAGACATATTTATTCCTATTTTTTTACTTATAATTTTTTTCTGAGGGTTTGTATTTTTTAAAATTATTTTCAAATGCAGTTTCATTGTATCCTAATAAAATAAATTAAGCTATGTAATACATTTTTCTAAAATCTTCTGAAATATATGTAATACTGTATTTCCTTATGCTTACAATTAATATATGCACTATTTTTTTCCTTCTTATCAGAATAATATATGTATGAAAAACATATTTATAATAATTTACAGGTATTAAATATCTACCAATAAAAGTATTTCAGAACTTTTTAAAATCTTTGCTTTTTAAACAGCTTAATTTAGCACGATAGGAACTCATCTCCTTGAATATTTGAAAGGAATTTGTTTAATCAACATTAGGATATATCACTACAAAGAATTAAAAGAAATGATATTTATGTTCATAATGCAATGTAACAAATCATAAAATGACGATAGATATATTTTTTGAAAAAAAAATTTACTATTTAGTACTGCATTAATTTGAATTTGAATTTGAATTTGGTCTTTTGTAAGTAAATATAATTAAAGTTTAAACTATGGATTATAAACGAGTTCATAAATAATAAGTAAAACTGAAATAAATTTATTTATGACAACTTTAACTTTTTCCTTATACATAATTTGTCCTTTTGTAAGTAAATATAATTAACGTTCAAACTATGGATTATGCAATATATAATTATATATTGCATAACAATGCACCAATATATAATTATCCTATATATTAAAGATAGTACAAATTTGGTAAAAGATATCAATATAATTTCCTTATACTGGTTAATTTTTTTCAAATTTCTACGATTTTTAAAAATCTGAAAAAATTTTTGTTATATTTTATAAAATTTTATATTTTCCATTTCTTTTCTTATTTTTTTTATTGAAAATAAGCAAAATAGGATGTAAGTAACACAAAACAAAAATACAAAAATTTTTTTTTTCCGAAAAATTTACAAAGAAGTTATTTGCTTCATCTTTTTTTTTTTCATCATCAACTTAACTATTTCTTGAAAAAACGAAAACTATAACTTAAAGAAATGGTTTCGATTTTTTTTTTGTAAATTTTAGTTTTGCTAAAATTCTATTCTTACAGCTGTGAGTATTATTTTGTCACTCAATCCAATTTTCCTAGTTCCATATCAATGTTACAGATTAAAACAATGTGATGTTCTATCATTTTGATAATTAGAGAAGTATTATTCGTTTATTTATTTATTTAGACGATACTAAATGTTGAGGCAACACATCAAATGAGAATATATTTGATTTCCGAAAGCAGTAATCTGTAAGTAAATAGTAACACTCCATTTTTTATTAATAATAAATAAATAAACTATATATAAAATGCTTCCCGTATTCCCATTCAAATATATACATTTATTTAAAAATATTTAAAGCATTCTATAAAGAAAAAAATATGTACACATGCATAAAATATATCTAATATTTTCGGATTTTTGGCAGATCAAAGTAACATTAAAACTATTTCAAAAGCAGAAACTAAAATCATTTTTGAGAGTTCCCAACAGAGAACGAAATAAAGTACAGTCTCAGCGAAGCAAATCACGCTTCGTTCTCTAAGTAAAGGTACAAGAGGATTGCAGAATTTTTATTCTTCAGTGTTTGACTTTGCTCCAACTTTCCTTTCTGTTTTCATTATGATTTCATCATGCATTTTTACAAGTACAATCAAGAAGTCCAGTCGCGGGTGAAAGCATTTCAGTTGGCCCAGTTTCTAAGAGTTTCTGTTTCGGAATGCAGTGAATGTTTTTTCCGGAATGCAGGGATCGAGTCCTTTTACTAATTTTTTTTTCTTTATTTACTATCTCGAAATGTAAAAAAATAAGAAAAAAAGAAAATGTTGTGTAGCGAAAACATTTTTGCGCATTTTTCTTGTCCCAAATGGACCTCGACCAATAACGGGTAGCATGCTGCCCTGAATTTGAAATCGTTTTCTAGTATTTATTCTCAAAAATTTCTCTTTTTCGTGTTCGGGATTCTAACTTCATTTCCTTGAAAAGTTTCTATTTGATAAAATACTTTCGTTTTTCTTGATTTAAAAGTCCTGAAATTCTGTGAATCTTTTTTTAAAAGTTATCGTTATTTCATGACTGAAGAAATGTTTGATATTATATTACTTTTTAATGATAAATTTAATTAAAGTTATTGTTTTTTCATATGTTCTATGCTTTTCTAAGAAATAAAAAATGTTGTTTAAAAGCTCACTACCATGATTTAATTAACCCCTTACCTGCCGAGGATAACTTGCAAAATCTGGTACCCAGTGCCACGTATTTAAATACGTATATAGTTGCGAGACTTATATGTACGCCAGGGACAGTTAACACATTGACTTAGGGAGACGTATATATACGCCCGTGGCAGGCAAGGGGTTAAAGAATGAGTCATTTTCATGATCATGATTCTTAGCTTGATTTTAAGAGGCAACATGAATGCCACTTTTTGAAACCCTGTTGAATTCTTTTTTTATCTCTGTAAAATGTAATATAAATTTAATAGTACTTCCCTGTGAATTCATAGGTTTTTATTTAAAACATAAATAATATTTTTCTTATGAAATTCGTATTTCTACGAAAAAGCAGTAATTTATTTTATTCTTAGTTTTATAGATATATATAAATGTCATTGGCATCCCTTTGTTTTTATTCTTAACTTCTTCGTTTTTATTATTTTTTAACAGGTTTGAACTTAATATCAAGCTGTTATCATATTCTTCTCAAAAATTCATAATTAATTTAACTGACGATTGTTGTGAACTGTTATTCACTAAAAATCTCAATTAATTATAAACGCCAGTACAATCTGGTTTATTTTTTCAATTCACTATAAGGCTTTTAACTAAACATTTCCCACATTTTTGATGTCCATTTGTATTTGTTTGCAGATAGTATTCCTTTTAATAAAGATAGATTTCCTCTAATTAACAAAGAAAAAACTTTTTTATTTAGGAAACTTCCCAAATCAATTTTGAGTTTGTTTTTTTTTACATAAAAGGGGCTGTTATCTTTATCTACTGAAATGGAGATTTGTATTTGCGCTACAAAATGCATATCACGATTCATTAAATTTACAGTCATTGATGCTACATTTATGAACGCGAGTCATCATCGAAAGTTTCATTTTTATGTTGCCGAAATTTCCAATATCATATAATGACATTCTTATTGTGACGCTATAATGTGTTTTATGTGAACTTTTTACACTCTTTCCAAGACAGAGTATAAATTTTAATGATCGTTTTCTTGAAGATACGAGAAACAGTAATTTATTTTAACTGATGACTTTCTTCAGGATGGTTGTATTTGAATATTCATCTTGGGTATTGGATATGAAAATAACAATTTTTTTCTATTATGGGTTATGAAAAAGAAGAAAAATGTTACCTGAAATTTATTTGGTATTTATTTTATGAATATTATTTTTTATATTTATAAATTCATCTCATATAAAATTTATTTGGTATTTATTTTATGAGTTTAAATTTTTAAACTCATTGTTCAAATAATGCTGTATTTTAACTTAAATTTATGTAAAAATAGTTTATAATATTTATATCACAACAATTACAATTTATACTACACCAATTACAACAGTAACAATTGTTTAATCATATATTTTAATAGTTTAATCATATTAATCTTTTCCATTAGTGGGAACCAGTTACCTTTGTTCCTTGCGGATTCGCAGCTATGTTATTTTCTGCACATATTTATAATAATTTAAATATTTACAGTAATCTGTATTCTTTTATCAGAAAATATAATAAAATATCGTAGAGAAAACCTAATAAAAATAATATATATTACTCATAAACTGGCTAAAATTAGGTTTTGATCTGGAAATTGAATTTAACTAACTCCAAATAAAACTTCTAATTTTCCTAATTCTGGAGTTAGTTTCTAGAATTCTATAAAATCGTTAGGAAAAAGGTTTTTACCACAATCGATTCACGAATTTGTTCACAGCAGCAAAAGATTTTATGAACAAATTTTCTGTTATTCTTCCTTTAACATAGAACGTTTTTTTTATTAGAAATTAGTTGAAGAGACACAATTACAAATTAACGTTTCGAAAGAATATAAGCATCGCTAAAAATTTCTTCAATCTTGATTCGATTTGGAATGTTTGCTCATCTTCTAATGCCAAAATATCTATCGGAGCAATTTTCCAAACAACTGCGGAAGATAAGAGCTATTTGCTTTGACAGAGGATTGGAGTTCGTAAGATAAAATCTCATGTAGAGGATTCTTCTGTAAAAAAAACCCCACAGATCAATTCTTTTCTAGCAATATAGGAAATATTCTAACCAGAACGAGGCTCAGCCAAGGACGGGGAAGCACGATAACCTAAGTACTCCGCTAATCTTCTTAGGTTAAACATCCAACATTTATATTCCTTTTTTCCGTGTTCTCTTCTTCAATTTCACTCTGTCCTTTATCTAGTCTTCTAAAGGATGAGATCGTCTGTGCTAGAGCATTGTCAGACTTTCTTAAAATTCTTTTACTGTGGAATATTCTCTCGCTTCTTCTTTTATATTTAGATTCAATGATATAAAAAAAAGTTTAGAGATTCTAAATATATTTTGAACCTTTATGTTGGACAAGAATTTCAAAAATTGTCAAGTAACTACCAGAATTTGCGAAATTGGAGAATGATTCTTGGTATTCAAAAACAGAAATGGAGCGATTCAGAATAATTGAGGAAATTGAACTAAAAAAGTGTGTAGAGTACAAAGAATAGAGAAGTCTTTTCCAACCAAACATGCAAATAAAATTGGGCATATTTCAGCTCTTTAGACCTTTCTAAACTATTTCAGATTTCAGAATCGCAGATTTCTTCACGCTACAAAAATTTATTTATTCGATAGATGTCTAGGATTTCAGAAGAAGTGGTAAACTACGTATTTGATATTTGTTGGAGTCCTAAATTTGTTACTCTTTATCCATTTGACAATTTAAACTTTTTAGGAAGATTTTCGGAGGAAATATATAGAGGTTAAGCAAATAAAAAGTGAAATTTCTTTGAATTTCACTTTTCATTGTTCAAACTTTGTAATTTAATAGATCCAACTATCGTTTGAATCGAACCAACTTCTATTATTAAAACTTGAATCCAGGTAGGATATGTTTAATAATATAAAATTTATCAATGCTATCATCTTTTAATTTTTTAATTAAACCATTGCCAAGAAGTTTTTTAAGTATAAGATACATAAATAATTGATGTTTAAATAATTACTAATGAAATTCTCATTAAGTTTATGGATCTAAACATCTGCAGCTATTGACTAAAATTCTAATTGTTAATAAATAGACAGAGGATAAATCACCAATATATTATTTTATTTACTTCAATTTGTGATTTAATAGAATTTTAATGCACTAATTTCTTTCCCTCAATTGCAAGATTCCGATCAAAATATTTCAAAATTATTACAAATATAACTTTTTTTCCCCAAAAATCGTATTCGGATTTTAAGTGTTAAATTAATTTAATTTTTTGTTCGGTTTAAAGGCCTCTTATCCAGTCTAGTTTGGCATATATGTATTCCGTTTCAAATCACAATGTTCGTTTATCTTTCTACTTAAATGTAGCATAAATTAAATAGCAATCCATGAAAAATCAATTAGAACGTTTTGAAGATATTTGTGATAAGATACGTTGACTATTCCATAGTCAGAAATAAAAAATGTTTCATGCGTATATATCTTGTAAATCATAACTAAAAAATATTGTGCTTTCTTTTGTATTTGAACATATCGGATCACATGTTCTTCTTAATAACAAAGCCCATTTTTTGAATTAACCAAAAAAGGTTAATCTGGTTTGATAATCTAATATTAAAACATCGTATGTTGTCTATAGTCTCATAGAGGTAAAATTCCAGTTTTAATCTGGCTAAAAGTAATAAATAGAACAAGTTTTGTACTTCGCAAATTATTTAAAGATCCTATTAAAAATAATCTACGCAGATTAAATTCATTTCTCTCTTCAAACTAACACGTCTATTTAAAATTTGAAAAAGAAATTTAGGGACATAATTTTTCTTTATAGATTTTTTAAAAAAATATTTTTTGTAATTCTCTGAAGTTTTCTAAAATAAATATGTTGAATCTTCTTTTAAAAATTACTCAGCTTTATTTTGTATTAGTATATATTCATAACCAAAAATAAAGGCATAAAGTATCAGAAGTTTTAAAAAAGGAACTGTGTTGGATTTATTATCTCTTATATTAACATTTTAATTGCTTACTATTATTGAAGATCCTACTAAATTGACCCTTATAATTGAATTTATTTCTCTATTCAAATTATGCATATCTATTCAAAATTTGAAAAAGAAAATTAGAGATATAATCTATATTTATAGATTATCAAAATATTTTCGTAATACTTTGAAGCTTTCTAAAGTAAATAAATTCGATCTTTTTTTTAAGAAACAACAAAATTTAGCTTTATTTTATATTAGTATATATTCCGTACCAAAAACTATGATATAAAGTATCAGAAATTAAAAAAAATAACTATGTTGAACTTATAATCACTTGCATTATCACTTTAATTGATTACTTTTCTATTTTTATTCTGCTTTGTTTATCAAATACTTTTTTTACCTCATAATTTCATAACTGGAAAATAATTAATGTAGAGTTATGCTTATACAAAAACATATTAAAAAATTATTTGTGTACATATAATCTTTTCAAAGCTTCGAATCTCTTAAATTTATAATGAAATTCGTTATGTATTATATTCACTTATATTAGCTCTTCATTTATTTATTTTTTATTTCAATTCTATTATATTTATCAATTGCATTTTGCTATATATGTTTATAGCAAGAAAATAATTATTATAAAGCGTTTATTTAAAACCAAATCTAAACTTCTCTTCATGGTTATATAACTTTTTTTCAAATCTTTGATGAAGCTTTAGAAGCTACCCTATCTTTTCCAAACATATTCTGTAGTTGCTTTAATTTTTTAATTACACAATTTCCTGATACTAATTTTAATGCGTAATCGGAAATGATTTGCATTTCAAAGCGATTATTTTAAAAATGTATATAAAATTACAATGACATAATTCATTCCAATGAAATTATTTTACAATAATTTCATTAAGATTATTGAGATACTAGAAACTATTTCACCAGTGTATGTAGTATAATCCTACTTAAAACACTTCATTGACAGCCATAACTGGCGTGTTTTCCTTCTGAAATATTAATTATTTCGGGTAATCAAATTTTATTGGATATTTCATCATGACATAGTTTATCGTTAAGGACAATAACCTTTTCAGCTCGATAATGGTAATTCAAATTTCTCAAGATGAATAAACTAAATACTTTCCTATGAAGTTCAATTAATTATATTTTAATGAACTTCATAGGAAAGATAGGTTGCCTCATAGAATGAAGGCAACTAAATCGTAAGACATATTATTAAAGTGAAAGCAGCCTTCTCCATGTTTCCTTGTTCGATATTTGAAGTCTTTATAATATTTTCTATAGTCCCAATCTATTCCATGAATTTTGAATGATTTGCTTGGTGTTTATGGATATTCTTAAAGATGCTCCGTGCTTTCATAGAGGAACAAATTATTATGGACTCCCTTATTGTCCAATTTATTACTCCAGATTACAGTCGAACTGGACTATTCTGTGTTATAATACAGTTCAGTTTTTCGAAGGAAATATAATATTTGATATAGAATGCAATATATATGTTATAAAAAATAAGCATTTGTCATTAGAACACAGAATAAAAAGATACATCTGCTAAAATACTGGGGTTTTTTTAAGGGTAGATAAAAAATGTGTAGTAATATAAAAATATTGAAGATCAAAACATAATTTTTTTGGCATTCAAATTATGTCGAAATTCATATTAAAATTCACCTAAATATGTAGTATATCCTCAATAATAAGAGAATTTACTTCATTTTTGATGTACTTAAAATATATATATATATATATTAAAATGCTATTGAATGTGATGCAATTTAAAAGTATAAGAATTGCCTAACTTTATTGACTTTAAACAACATTTGAACATTATATTACTGACAAGAAATAAATAAAAATCTGTTTAATAACTACATGATGCGAATATTATATTATAAAAATATTTGTGCGTGTATTGAAAAAATTGTGTATACATAAAGAAATTTGAAAAAAACGAATTGTTTTCAGAAAAATACACAAAATTATATCTTTTTATGAAAAGGTTCTATTTAATGACATTTTAAAAGTTTAATTTATGAGTTTTAGGCTTTTCAAATCAATACACATGATACATTTTCGTTATTTGTAAAATAGCTCCTAGTTTATGCGAGTTAAATAAAGAAACATATATTTTGAGGACACAAAGCATCGTAGTTCTTTAAAAGATATTGTAATATTTTGAAACAGTTTTTCAATACTTTCTCACATATAAATATAAAAGCCTGGAATGCTGCAAAATTGAACTTAATTCATATTGCTGAAACCCTTAAACATGTTTTTATTTTGAGAAGAAAGAAAGAGAAAGATTGAAAAAATTTTTACTGAAATCTTTTATTAGCAGTAACTTTCCTTCTAATGATAAAGCTTTTAAATGATAATTAAACAAAAATAAAACTTCAAACGAGCTATGAATGCGACACAAGATCTCAAATATAATCCTATTTAAAAATATGCCTCTGAATTTAAACCTAAATATAAGGGATGAAGTATATATATGTAAGGAAGGGATTGAATTATTTGGCATACGATTTTTCAAGCTTTTATTCCAGTTAATGGGGAAACAAATAAAACACTTTAAAAGCATTTGAATTTAGTGCATTCCAGAAATTAGAGTAATGGGCTTTTTCATGAAGCAAAGCAATCAAAGTTTAGAAAGAAGCTGCTTAAGTTTTATGTTTAGGAAGAAGCGAAGTAAAAGGCTTATTGTTAGAGATATGAAGACTTATGAAGATATTGTTAGAATTATGAATTAACGACTGAAAAAGCCCCTGAAATATTTTTAAGCTTTAGAGTAAACTTTATAATAATATCTTTTAAATGCTATGTCTAAGATTAGGGAAAACGTGGAATTTCTTTTAATAATTGAACACATATTTGAACGCTGGGAGCTTTATTTCGATTTTAGAAAATATTTTCACATTGACATTCCTATATCTTTTTTGTTATCTTTAAATGTAAAGGTTTTATAAAACTTCTATAATTAGAAATTTAAGCAGATAAATAGAAATGTTCAGTAAATTCAAATTCTTTATAATTTAAACACATATTTATCAAATGTGTCGATGAATTTATCTTTTCTGTTCACATACTAAATGGTTTTGAATTAACTAATCCAAACTGGAACGCAACAAATAAATAACAAACAACAATTCACTTGATGTGATCATTAATCAGATTCATGCGTTGCATTGTGATGTCACATCCTTTTGCACATTATAAAGTTTATCTGTTGGATATTATCTGTAAATATTGAGATGCCGCATTCGAAGTGCTCCACAGGACGTACCGTTGAATTTAGAGCTACCAAATCTCGCAGATAGTTAATTCATTCATTATATATTTGCAAAGAAAACATTTTTCATATATTTCGTTAATACCTAAATAAAACTAATCGAAACCTTCAGTTTTCTGACAATAATAATTATTTTTGGACAATAACGATTTCTATACTATTCTAAAATTCAAAAAAATTCAAACGTTTTTTTACATATATATATTGAGACATTTCCCTAATTTTAATAAATTCAAAATGCATTTCTAATTATCTTTTATAATTATTTTATTGTTTTAATTAAAATATTTATAATCATCATGACTAATTTGGTTAAAGTAATATTATCACCATTTCGAAATAATAAGTTTCTAATTGGTATTATTTACAGTTATTTTCAGCTGCCTTATTTTGATACCATAATCTGCTTAACAGAATAAATATTGTAACAAATATAATTATTAATATTTTTTATTATTTTGTATCCAGATTGCTTGATTTAAATGAAGAACTAGTACAGATAGTTAAATATAAATGAAGAACTAGTACAGATAGTTAAATATAAATGAAGAACTAGTACAGATAGTTAATTACATTGCTTGACAATTGTAGATTGAAAGGAAAGGAAGTAGAATATGAATTGCACTTTCATGACGTAAATTTATGTAAAATGTATGTTAATGTAAAAGCTGCATTTCATAAATTTCATAAAAAATTATATTTCATTGAAAATGGTATTGAAAAACATGTAATCTGACATCTTATGGACTTGTTTTCTGTTGTTCTGTCGTGACTTATGGCACTTTACAAAACAGCTGACAGTTATCTGTCAGCGATTTAAGCTCAGTGAGCGTCTCTTGTTTCTTTAGTAGCGCCAAGTAGAGTCAAGACTACGATTTAGCTGCTTCAGGCGTAACATTCGCTTGCACAACCCCTTTTTACATTCACACACCTCACAGATATAACACAGAAGAACAACCATGCCCGAAGCGGGACTCGATTCCGGGACTCCCAGATCACGAGGAAGGCGTGCTACCCCCAATGTCAGGACGCTGGCACTGGTTTTCAAAACATCAGAGATAATAATTAGATATTGAAACATTTATGCGAACTGTCTTTTCCTTTTAGTCAACTGATGAGAATATTTCATGGTACCACAAGTGGAATGCAAAAAAATAATTCTCAAATCCAGTGTACTTGAAGCAGTAGAAAAATAATAAAGCAGAATGAAATTTCTAAGCGGAAACATATTAGACAGAAAAATTTAAAGCTTTATTGGATTTGTCAACCTTCATACTATTGTTAACCCTTTTCTCTGAATTTTACCAACAACACCGTGCCCACATACACGCAGAAAATATATTTCAAAATCGTCACAAACCAATATCAATGAAATAGTGACACTATTTCATTCCAGTTTTTCTGCCATTCATTTACGCTGGTCATTAGTATTTATTTCCATCTGGGTTCTTCCAATCTTAGCGATTCAATCTTCCAGTACGCGCCATGCCAATTATGAATGGTTTTTCTGATTTTCTGATTATTCATTCTAAGAACTTTCTAAACATGTAATATTCTGGAAAACAAATATAGTATGTAGGAACTCTTTCAAACAAACCAAAAACGAACGCAGAAAGAAATAACTGATTTAAAGATAACTTCCTTCAGTAGGACTTGATCTGGGTATCTTGTAATTTGTTGTAAACTACATTTTTTCTAATAAGTTTCGGAAAAATAATTAGCTACAGACTTTGCTTGTGCCAATATATTTGCAATCAGAAAAATGATCAGAAGAAAGAAGTTGCTAACTGAGAAAAGTCAGCATTAACAATAAAAAGAAAATTAACATTCGGATGTCGCTGTATTAGAAAAAAAAATTAAAAAAAGAAAGCAGTAATTTTAAAAAAAATATGTGGATTGCTTTCTCATATCTGAAGATGAATTTAATAGTTAAGTGCAGTTAATAAATAGTTAATTATTAAAAAATGAGTAGCTCTATATTAAAACTTTAAATGAATGTTGAACTATTTTCTTATGGATTTTTAAGTTTTTTCTATCACACTCTGTCAAATAATTAACTATGTTTTTGGGAAATAAAGTCAATTTTAACATATTTGCATTTTATTTTTAAAATATTAGTGTTCATAAACAAATATGTGTTTGCATTTTTCAGAGTATGACTAAGACGTATATTTGTAGAAAGTTATGTTTAACACCTGATGTGCAAATTTTAAAAACATCATTCATAAACAAGGTTTTAAACATTCCTCCTTCTAAAAACTATAAAATGAATTATTCATATTTCCTAAAGTGTTCAAAATTTCTTTTTTGAAGTATTCTTAGTTACACTAGCAGGAACAATGATGTTATCTGGTATATTATACATTTTTCCTGAAAAATGCGTTATTGCATAAGAATTGACAGCCTTATTTATTGCAGCTATATTAGGCCTCTTACTGAAGCTATAACCCAATCGATTTACTAACTAATCTAATATTTCTTCTAAGTAATAGACTCAAGGAGCTTCAAAAGTTAAGCTACTTCCTAAAAATTGCTTTTATGATGCATACTCCCTTATCACGAAGATGTCCCAGTAGAATTTATTTCGCAAGTTAACTGAATTTTCTTTGGTAAAGGCATTATGGGAAATGATAAATAATGATTAAAATCAAATAATGTAAGTCCTGAGAATTCATCTTAAGCAATAAAGTGAGCTTAATATTTTTTCATACTTTTCTGAATTATTGTTGCAACTTGTTTTGATGTTATTTTATTGCCATACTTATGCGACAAATGATGTAAAATATCTGAGTAGATGGTATGCTGCAATAAAAGAAATATGCAATATGCAAAGCTCAACATTTATGGTTAAAAGTAAGTTTCAGATGAAATTCAAGAAGAAATAAAGCTAGAAAAAATAAGAATATTCAATTTTATTTTGTTTGATAACATCTTAGTATTTCGAAATAACTGAAATACAAATATTTGGTTGAAGTATTAGAAATTATATATATGTTTTCAATGAAATACCATAATTCCACGACAATGTTTCAGTTTGATTTTTTTCATATCGCATTTTCTATTTTTTCTCGAGTTTCATCTGGCTCTTGAGAAGAGCTTCCAAAGCCAAAGCTGAAAAGAAATCAAGAAATAACAGTTCGTTTCTTTTTGCATGTATTTCAAGAAAAAAAAGATTGAAATGCGGTAAATTTCTAGAAAAGCACTACAGAAGTTTAAAAAAAATAACATTATCCTAGAGCCAGCATTCTAAGCTAATAAATTTAATGATTGAAGAACGGTAACATAGGACATAACAAATGAACTAAGAAAGAGTTATGTTTATTTTTGTGCATGAAGATTGGTTCAATACTTATTTTATACATTAATCTGTTTTGCCTCAATCGAAGTGTCGTTTATTTTTTAATTGACTATATTATTCTGCAGAAAGAAAATGTCTGCAATATATTTTCCACAAAAGAATTCTGAATCAGAAAGGTTTTAGGTATGATAATCTAGTTCAAAGAAAAAGATAAAGTCTTTCACATTTAAAAGGCAAAACATTTCACCCTTAATCCCCAAAAAAAATTTTAGCATTTGGGGATGCTTATTTGGGTGAATAAAGAAATATATATATTTTTTATTATAATCACATATTCCCTCCTCCATCCCCCAAATAAGTTTTAAAATATTTAGGCCTCTTTGAATGATTTTGCACTTAGAATTTCTTTATTTTGTCAAAAAAAAATGTGCATGTCGTTTTCATTATTTAAAAAAAATAACATTAACGGAAGGCAAATTTTTGTTATCTAGTACAAAAATGTAAAGCTTAGATTGTTAACTAACAATAATTTTTTTAAAATTTGTGCCATGCAAAATTTAGATATCTAGGATTAGCATTACAATTTCATAGATTGAAGACCGCATGTTGATGGTTTCATTTGCAATTAAAGAATTTCTCGTATCCATACAAATAAAAATTATTTCAAAATTAAAATGCGTCTACTAGATCCTTTTTTTTATTTATTTATTTTATGAAGTTAAGACTATGTTTGGAGTAAGAGAAATGAAATTAGATAAATAATAAATATGAATTATATTTATTAAAATGGATTATACATATACGAATTATTCATAATGAAATAACAGGAACAGGCATAATGAAGATTACATATTGAAAAAGAAACACATATAATGAATTTCCGAATATGTAAAGTTTAGGATGTTAATTGACAATAAAAATATACCTACCATAAAAAACTGAATTTCCCCAGCATATATACCCTCCATTCTTATATATTGTTATCAATTCTTTTATTTCTTGTTTGTATTTCAGTACAGCCTGAAATAGTAAAATATGAATCCTTAAGACGACAAATAATTACACTTAAGTATAAGTTACCGCCTCCTTCCAATTTGGAAATGTTACCAGAAAATCTACCCTCTTTTTCAATTCCTACTATTAGTTCACACTCTCCGTATATATATTTATATATCGTGTTCAAATTTTCAATCGTTAATAAAATACTTTTTATTTATCCACTCAAGTTCAATTACATTTTTTTTAAACTTGTAGTGGATGACACTTGATGTTAATGCATTTTCAAATATTTATTCATTAATTATTAAACTTAATTATTTTCTAATACTTTAAATAGAGTTTTAGCAGTTTGTAATGAAAATTTTCACGTGAAGGTCAAGAATGTGAATTCAATTCTTGCGAAAATTAATATTTATTTATACTTATTTTTTGATACTTAATATTTCTATAATAATTACTTTTCTTTGTTTTTGTAAATTTTTCTTTGTTGATCTAAGTAGGAATTGAATTATTTTTTTTTTACATTACTTGTTCTTGAACATGCAACATAAGAACAATTTCCGATATAGCAGAAGCTCATGAAGGAAATGCTCTTTTGCAGGATTTAAAAGATATAATGCAAAAAAATCAGTAAGATATAAATCGAATGCATCAGTATAGATAAGCAATAAGAACATATATCTTAGTTTCAAGAACAAGATAAAGTATATTTTGCACACGGAGCACCAGGAATTATAAATAAATTATTATTATAAATTATATTCTTATGGTTTATTTTGTACATTATTTATAAGAATATAGTCTAGAAGCGAATGAAGTCGCCAATAATGAACATGTATTTTGTGAAAAATTGATAATTTCACTGATAATCGAGTATATATATGAATTTTACACTTTACAGATAAATTTTTACTTGTTAATCACCATTCTAAACTTTGTGCTTGAAAACCAAATATTTTTTTCTATGTTAGGAATCTTCTTAAAAATATTCTTTCTATTTCAAAAAAATAAAACCTACGCTTTTGATGAAAAAATCAGGTCCATTCCTAAATATTGTACAATTTCAATAAGAAAAAAATTTGGTAAATTTGTGATCATAGTGACTTATTTCATAGAATCGTTTCAGGAGGAAAGCTTTTAGTGATGAATCCTGGTGTATATTACCAGTGAATTATTCTACGTATACAAAAATTTGCCAAGTTTTGCCTAAATAAATTGATTAATTTTGCAATTCTTATTATTCATCAGAATTTTTTTATATTTTTATAGTATAACGATTACTAAGAATCGCTTTCATGCAAGTACAAAGCAGTTGTTTTCCTATTTTCTCAGATATCAATAGATTCTTGTAAATTTACAAATTATTTATATTTCAAAACTGTTTAGATAAAATCCAGAAATTCTAAAAAAAATGTATTCTCTTTCAAACGAAAATGAAAGAAATCAAATTAAATCCGGCACAGAGCACAAAAAAAAATGTTGAGAATTCATACAATTTTCTGTCACCAACTCTCTTACTTAATAAAAGGTTAGTTCAAGAATAGATTAAAAATAATGTGAATGAGATCTAAAAGTATTTGTTGTAATTCAACCCTGGCAACAGCATTTTCTTTGAATATCATTCTCGTCACGTTCTATTAAATTGTCGTTTATTTTTAAAATGTTACGATTTTAAAAGGAAAAGAGGGTATTTGTATTCTTTTTTTTCTATGTAAAAAGTTCTTATCGGAGATTTATTTTACATGAGAAGATCTAGTTTTTTTCAAAAAATTCTGTTATCACCAACGGCAGTGGAAAAATGTGTACCAGGAGAAACTTTCACATTAGTGATGTTCAACTTTTCGTATTATGCCTTGATGTTAGAAATTTTGTAATATATTCTCAAGACTTTCATGTGATTTAAAGATTGCCTCAATCATCAATTGAATGTCACTCTACTTTGAAAAAAATTCTTGGAATTATAATGTATGAAAAAAATGAGAATTTGATCGCTATATTATCTGCACAGACTGAGAAAATAGTCGTTAAGAAACTGATTATGTAAAAATACTGTAAAAAGCAAATATTGTTATATTTCTTTAGTTTTTATAAAGAAATTCTTGTAAAATAAAAAAATGGATAAAAATTTTTACATTATATATCTAAACGCTGGGTTTTTAAAAACATATTTGAATCAAAAATCCTTACACCAGATAAATTCATTACTTAAGACTTTTGTTTAAATCACATCAGAAAAATTGTCATTTTCGAAATGATATTCTGCAATTTTCATCTGAAAAGATTCAAGCGATGAAAATGTTCAATATTTATTTTGCTAGTTATTATTAGATTTAATTTTCTAATACGTGGAAACAACTATTGTATACTTTCAGCTCTAAATGAAACGTTTCTAATCGACTTCGTCGACCAGTTGTCCTCTCATCATTTTAATAACATTAATTTTGTACGCAATTTTGACTAATTAATTAAGTCAAGCAACTTGGTTGAACTAAATTTTATTATATCGAATGAAAGCATTGCTTTAAATAATAATTTCATTAAAAAACAAGGAATATTATGATTGCTATCTATGCTCAAAAGTGGCGAATGACGAACTGGCTTTGATTGCTGAGATTGGGGCACAGTTAGAGTTTTTATTTTCTCTCGATAAGTTAGAGCGGGAAATCATTATCTAATTTAATCTTAATAAAATTTCTAATAAAACAAAAATAAGCGAGATCGAATCAAGATTAAGTCAGGGGTCTTTGTCGTATTTCTTCTCTTCTTATTAAGAATATGTAACGAAATAATATTTTTGAGATTTTATTTTCAAAAATAGAAGGGGGCGAAGGAGATTGGCTGCATTGATGACGTATATAAGGATTATAAGCTTCATAGGATTTGTGGCAGGATTGAGGATTATTTTAAATCTATATATTAATCTCTGTCTTCAAGAAAAGTTTGACATTGATAATGCTTTTTTGAAAATTATATTCAGTGGCTCTCCGATTTTATTTCTTATAATGGAGAAGTATTTTTATAAGATTTTCCATTGAAACTTCCACCTTTCAGCAAATGATGCAAATGTTTTAATTCTTACTTCTTCTTTTTGATAAAATGTAGTTTTATGCATAAGAACTCTTGATTTAAAAAGAAACTGTAGTATATTTAGGTAAAAATATCCCATTAATTAATATACTGTAAACTTAAAGCATTCGGTGTATTTCATTTATATTAGCATTAAAAATTTGGACAATAACGTTGAATTTCTTATATAAAACACATTGCTATTCAAGCAATAATTTTTGTTTGTTTTATCCGCCATCTTTCCTTTGCTCTTAAAAAGCTAATATGCTTTTCTAATTTACAAATTTCTAGAAAATTATTCTTGCATAATAGTCCTAAAAAATCTAAGAATTTATTTTTTTCAAATCAAAAAAAGCAATCATGAAATTTTATGCCAGGTATTTGAGGAACGTAAAATTTTCTTATAATACATATCACAATGATAAAATAAAAGCCATTATCGTTGTCAAATTCTCTAAATAAAAGTTAAGAGACCTTTCAATTAGTTTTCAAGTTCACTAGAGAAACGTGAAAAAGAGCAATTTATTAAAGATAGAATAATGCATTAATTCAATGTAAATAAGATTTATTACAGCAACAAATCAATACTACAAGGATGTTGCTCTTAAAATTAAAGACATTTACTCATTTTCAAGTTGATTCAGGAAATTTCAGTCTTTTTCCCGAACTTGAGGTAAAATCATTTTTATATTTACTTTGAAAAGATTTTCGAACTGTTTTTAAAATTTGTGTTCACACTTGCCGCTTCACTTATTCCATTAGAAAGGATTCTTTGAGAAGAAATCGCATTAACTTAGATTAATGCATTATAGAATTCTGTGATGCTAATCAGCTTGTTTTTTTAATGGATTGTTTTAAAAAAATGGATGTTTTAAAAATTATGTTGGAATGAAAGATATCTGAAAACTTTTTACATTACTAACATTTAAAAATTCCAAAGAACATTTTGATTACCAACAGTGGAAGGATGATATGGTAAAGATGTCTGGGAAAATTTATAAAGATTTCATGACTTTGCAGAGTAAGATTATTCTTTGTAAGAGACCTTTCTATGCATGCATTCGAATAATAGAAATGAAAAAATTAGGATTTTATTTAGATTCTAATTTGATTACAAATTTAAATCCTCCGAAAGGTCATCTCCTATTTGGTAAACAAACTAAATGAAAAAAAAGAAACTTAAAAATAATAATATTGTATTTCTTTTTAAACTTTTAATGAATTGAATAGCATTTTTATGAGCATATTTCTTAATTTGAAAGAGTAAAAAAAAAAAAAACTAAGCATTAAAGAACTCAATGAAAATTGTTTTCAACAATTCTACCATTTTTTTTATTCCTATGTTTTTATAATGTTCTCATTGATTATTCTTAGTATTTATTTTTCGTATAAATCAAGGATAGAATATTAAATCATTCAAGATTTATTCTTTTCAAAAAATATTTTTTTTATTGAAAACTCATTGAATGAAATATTTAATTGGATTTTATTTAAAAAGTAATTTCAAATTCATTTATCGTCTGTTTATTCTAAAAATTAACAAATCAAATGAGAAAGGAGAATGAGATTCTTTAGTCTTCATCAGATATTACATTGAATGCCTTATTCGTTGTTTATTCCTACAAAAAAGAAAAAGGAAAAGTAACGGAATTTTTGTTAGATATCCTCTTACAGACTATAGCGTATTTTTATTATTATTATTATTTTTATGATACAATAAATGAATTCAAATGTGCACTTCGGATCTTTTCATTTTGATTGACTCAATGCAATACTTGATTTAAAATTGAGTTGTTCTGATCCAATGCTAAATTTATTTTTTCATTTCATTATGTCTTAAGTCATCGCATTCATATAAGTGCAAATAAATATATCTATTAACAATCAACTAAAAGACCTCATGTCATCTGTCAAATATAATGATAAAACCATAATACTAAATGTCATTTATATAAGAATTTCATTCTTTATTCTGATACTCTTATGCAGATTGATGGAGAGAAAAATAAAAATTTAGCTGGCAGATTTTATCCAAAAGTGAATGAAAACCCAAAATTTGGATGAGGAAAATGAATGCTAAATTTCACCTTTTTATTTTGTTGTACTTATTGTGTTCACAGACGGATCATAAATGATTACAAAAATATATTTCTGGGTTATTGAGATCTTCCAAACTTCGTGTTTCTTTAAAATGTGGAGAAAGATTTTTTGTATTATTATTATAGTATATTACCAATCTATATTTCGTATGCAATAAAGCAAAAGGATGCAAAGGACCTTTTAACTATCGACTGTATCATAGTCATATATTTAATTCAAAAAAATTACTCAAAAAGAAACACTTAAAGTAAATACTGAATATAATCTCTTTTAGCTCTAATTATGACAAGAAATTAAATAATTCGTTTATTATAATATTTTTTTTAATTCAGTATCATAATTAATCTAATCTCTAATATTAATTTCAAAGTAATAAATGAATCGTATATTACAATTTGTTTCATAAGTTAAAAATCATTGCAGGATATATGAGAATTCAGGAAATTTCCTCAGAAGAATAAAATCGCAAAAGCTTGGAATAAAAATAAAATAAGGTTATACTTAAATCACGCAGTTCCATTTTAATTAATTTCGATGTTTCTTTCCCTTTGAATAGTTTATGTCATTCTTGACATCATTTTATTTTAATTGGATCTCAAGTGAACAGAATCCCAATGTTATTTTCAGAAGAGGAAAAAGAATTTTAATATATAGTTTCGGCCTAGTTAAAAAGTTTAAAGTAGAATCCCTACGAGTTCAAAAGTTTTTAACTATGTTCAAACTTTCAAAATGATTGCCTTCTTTTCAGGGTTGTCTACAATTACGCATGTTATCATACATAGAATACAAAAAGCTAAAACTTATGCTAGTAATTTAACATCAGATTTAGTGCTCCAAATTACCATTTATTACCTTTTAAGCAGTAGAGATGGAAAGAGTATATGTATTATTGAAAAATTAGAAACGTTAATGAATCATCGTATTTTAAACCTCAGTGATACTGAAAAAAAAACATTTCCAAAAATTTATTTTTACTGTGAACAAGATGATCAAAAACTTAACAAGCTTGAAGAATGAAGTCAATTAATTCGTATTTACTGCAAATGGTAGATTTTTATAAAATTTCTTTTTAAAAAATTTCAATAAGAAGCTCTCTGAATATCTATTCGTGTGAATGAAAAGCATACAATCGCATAGAGTTATATGAATAAAATTCGGTTTATTGTTATTGAAGAAGAAGCCATTAAACGCTTCTTATTGTTTATGCGTACAAACGAAAATTTCTTGCATAATCTCTATTAAAGATCTTCCTTCTTCCACATAAAATTATGATTCTTAAGCAAGCCATGATTTCCAAGATTGCTCAGATTTTTTGTTTCATGCATGAGAATTGTGTACTTCTTAACCTACATTTTTGTATAAGTGCTGTCATTGGCGAACAGTAATTATGAAAGCTTTGATCTTTGGAATAAATCTGGCATTGTTACTGAATCTAACTTGCGATAACTGGCGTTTAATCGCTGCTGGAAATACTGGAATTATTATGTTTAGATGCATACTGTAATACAGACTAATTGACTGGCATGCCCTTGCCTGATGTGATACTAAATTTGATATATATCTATTTTAGGTACAAATTCTATAAATCAAATTTTATCTATAGCTTTTTCGTTTTTTAGAAATTATTTGGACTTGGGCATCTGCGGAGACAGACTTCCTCAGTCAGTAGTTTGTTCAAAATTTGATAGAAATATAAAAGTTTTGCCTTATGCTCCATGTATTAAGATTTATCTCTAGATCTCAATACGTTTTTGAACAATCGCATTCACAGACAAAATTCCAAAACTGAGTTTTTCGAATTAAAACAGTCTGAAACGTAGAGATTCGACAAAATCTCGGGTTCGAATTTTTTGGCGGTCACAGAATTATTTCTATGCATACATGCTTCATATATTCGAAAATAAAAAGGTAAAATGCACAATACTATAGAACTCTCTGAATAAAATGATAAAAAATGTTTTCAAAAAGCATTCTTTAAAGTAGATCTAAAATGTCTTATGTTTTACTTAAAAGCACCGCTTTCCTTTTGAGCACCATTTATACCCAAGAAGTAGATTTATGCAAATCGCATCATCTAATTTACAAACAGTATTCAAGCTGCAATGATCATGTTTATTTAATATTTTGGGATGAAATTGGATATTATCTGAAACATTCAAAGTTTACTAGATTAAGAATTAAGGAGAGAAACAAGTATATATATGATGAATTCTAATAAAAAATTTTAACTGAAACTTAAGTAATTCTTTCAGTAATGTTACTGTAAAAAAAAATTTCTAACATGTCGGACGAAAAATAAAAACGGAAATTGCGACCATTTTTGTTATCCTGTTACAAAATTTACTGTAACCCATATTCACGCTTCCCTCTTTAATGATTTCCCATTACTGCAAACAGTTTTTATTGACACTTTTTTAAATATTAATGTAAAATAATGAGATTTCTGGTAATTTTCATTTTCTCTCCGTTAACAAAAAATAACTTAAGATCACTGAAAAGTACAAAAGTAAAGTAAGAATATATTTTTATTGAAAATCTTGTTTCGTCATAAAATGTTTTATTTTATATTTTTTTCTACAGTTATAATTTTGAAGCTTGGTAAAATTTTTGTTTGTTAATGGCTGAAATACATGAAAATAGGTTGTATCAAGTAAAATAAATTAATCATGTTTATATTTTAAAAATACTTATGGATAATTTCTGTAAAAAACATTTGAAACAAAAAGGAAATTTTCATTTGGAACAATTTTTCCTAAAAATTTGAAATAGATACATTTTATCTTGCATGAATTTGTAGACTTATTAGAGAAAACGTTATGCATGTAAAAATAAAATCGCTCATTTATATGTAAGATTTTTTGTGATATGCATACAAAACGCTGAAAAGACTTGTTAAAGCTTCATGAATTTAGAAGTATTTCTCTAATAATATAATCTAGCACTTTTTTATGCTTATATTTTGAAGAGACGGAATTTTGATTACCATAATTTTCTTTCTTCAGATAAGTAGTGAAATGGTTTATTTATTAGATAAAAGTTTTAATTTAAATGAATTGTTAACTAAATTTCTAAATCTCCCTTAGTGTTTGCCGTTTAGATTATTTTCTTATTATATATCTTATTTCTAATTATAATAATAAAACGGATTTGTCATATATTAATGCATTTAAACTGATATAAGAATTTGCAGTTTTCAAAATGATTTATTTAAAAAATTGCTTTTAGAAAATAATTTATTTCAAAATGTTTTTTAAGAGCTTTTGAAGTTTTCTAGAAAAACTCTAGAACGCAGTATTTTATTTTATTCTTGTTTAATTTAAATTAAAAAAATTCTACTAATTCAAAGGAACCTAAAGAATGAAATCTGAAAATCAAAAATCGGTGCATAGGAAATAGAATTTTTAAAAAAATATGAATTGTCTATATAGATATGAACAGTATTCTTTAAATCATTCTTAATTAATTTAAAAAACGATTAAATATATACAAATATTATACAAAATATTATAAAAATTTTACATTTATTACAGATGACTTTAGAACTAAACAATTTTTGAGAATTAAAATAATTTCTGATATCTCGACGTATTTAAATTGTATTTTTATAATTTGTCGTTTGAGTGTTGTTATCAACAGTGAGAATTAGCAGTAGTCATTGACTGTTGCTAATTTTTACTGAGAGTTTTGGAAAACAAACTGTTATAATTATTTATAAAAACTCATCTATCAAGGTCATCAATCAATCAAGATAACAATTAAACTTTTCCTAGCTATTTGTTAAACGTTCAAAAGTTTTAAATTTGTGAATTTAATAATTTAAGATTAATTTTTTTTATTTTACAATTATCAAGACAGTTAAAAGTACATTACAGTTATGGGATTTTTTGTAATGCCATTAATCAAAATAAGCTATATACAAAGGTCTTTTAGTCTGTTCACATTACACAGAATAATCTGTTTTATAATCGATTATACGTTTGCATGCGTATGATACACTTCTAAAAATAATACATATGTACTTCCATTTCTAAAAATAATATATATGTACTTCCATTTCTAAAAATAATATATATGTACTTACATTTTTAAAAATAATATATATACTTCTAAGAATAATATATATACTTAAATTGTCCATGCCTTCTATTTGTCTTTTTTTTTAGTATTGATATACTTAAAAAAATATCTCATTCATAGTCACTTAAATTATCAAAAAAAACTGGGGACAAAAATATCAAATTTAATTTAAATAACTTTGTATTTTCTGATAAAAGGAGTATTAATATCTCTTGCAATATATATTACAAGGTTACATAACTACACCAGTATTGTCAAAGCTGGTATAAAAGTTTAATTGTGATTGTTAGTACAAAATTTAATATTCTAAACATTTTGGAATAAACATTATTGGAACATGTGT
This sequence comes from Argiope bruennichi, assembly GCF_947563725.1. Lineage (NCBI taxonomy): Eukaryota > Metazoa > Arthropoda > Arachnida > Araneae > Araneidae > Argiope > Argiope bruennichi. Next base: position 121,749,873 of record NC_079154.1, on the reverse strand, counting down.
TCATATGTTTGTAATAATATTCCAGAAGAGCTCGCTTATAAATTCTGAGATTTTTTTTTACATTTAACCATAAAAGACGATACATCTGCAACTTATTTTGACATCCAGGTCATCGTAATGAAAATAGAGCAGAGTACCTAATGTAGTTAGTAACCAAGTGATCATCATTTCATTATGCAACATCTCCTCTCGAGAAATGCTCACGTCATCAGAAACGTCACCATAGCAACACATTTCATATTGTACCATGTTGTGAAGAGAAAACCTTTTTTTTTTTTTTTTGTCATTTCTTGTATCATAAATCCCGGTGGGATTATTTTATGGATAACTAAATGTTATGTTTCTTAATTGCTTGAAATTTCTTGCTCGCTGCCATTGAAATAACCATTGGACAGCAGGAAAGTTTAGTTAATTTGAACTAAAGTCCTGTTGCGAAGCAACACGAAGATTCTTTCGGGTTGAAATTAATTGTTTCGATCCCAATCAGATCTCCGACACTCTAACCAACTTTTCAACCTACATAAAAGGGAGTTCACACCTGTATAAGTATGCAGAGTATATTTCTTAGTGGTGATAAAGTGTTTGGAAGCAACAGGAAGATCATTTCTGAGTGAAAAATTGTTCTCCTTATTTGATATATTGATAGAGAAGTTTGTTTTTCTTTTCACTGAGCTCTATTTAGTTTCCTATAGAATCTGAATCCTTATATGAATCTTTAGATTATATTAGGTGGATAAAATAATAATTTAGATATTTTCTTTACTAACTCTTTTTCGTGCTTCCGTGCATTCCTTCTATAAGAAAAAAAACCCAAAAATATATCAGAATTCAATTTTATTTGAACTACTAGTATATGTGAAAAACTAGAAAAATTTCTGAAATAAAATATCTAATTTCAAAAATTTTTATAACTCCTAGTTTTTTTACAATAATGTTACCAAAACTTTTAGCTGATTCCTCATATTATTTATAGTCAAAAAAAATTATTATATCTGTAATCCACTTTACTACTTCTCTTCGCAGAAAAAAATATCCTATTTATCTTTGCTTCTACGTAATTGAATTAAATTGACTGATATATTTTTTTATAAAATATAATAATGCAATTAATCATTACCAAAATGTAAACTTATTTTTGATTAGCAATTTCTTAAGGAATTTTATTTACAAAATATACGGAAATTGGGATCTTCTATATTAGATCTGTCCATACCGTAAATTAAGTATATATAGTCAAAGAGGAGTTTATTTATCTTTAAAGTAATGAAAAAATTATTATTCATTCATTAAAATATTGGTAAAAAATATGACCGTCTTTCAATTTGTTTTGTCAGGAATTTTGTAACTGTATTCTTATGTTTCCATTCTGTAAAATAATAAAAAAAAATATAGAATATGGAAGTACCTAAAAACAAGTAACCATAAACTATGAAGTAATGTTACTTTTACGATCCAGAAAAGTGTATTCCATAAAAAATTCATTCTTAATTCTACGATTGAATATTTTTGTGTCAACATTTGCCCTCCATTGCTTCCATGTTATATATTCTTCAAATGCACTAGTGTTCAGATCGGCTTAGATTCGAAATATCAAAATGAATGCTTTATGTCAAGAAAATATTAAAAATATTTGAATAAACGAAATATTTTATGTTTATCTAAGCAAAATTGTGACAGCTATATACTAGATCATAAGCTGCTTTTTCGAATCTTTTTAGTGTTCCGTTTTCTCATGCGTAATATTGAATCTGATATTGAAATAGTACATATACGAACAAATTTCGTATCTAAACCTTAGAAGAAAAATATAAGAATGCATTGTTATTTTGAAGTTGAATTCTGAAGTATTATTTTAATTTTTTACCTGTTTCCAAGCATATCAAAAGTATTTTATAATTCGAAAACACTGAACAGAAAAATACGCTGTAATAAAAGTTTATCATTTTTTATCGGTGAAATTTATAAATAAAATATTAAAAAGTAAATTTTTAAACTCACAAAATTTAATTCAATAGTTAGGCAAGAAAAAATAAACAAAATAGAATCATTAATGGGTAATTTAAAATGTTTTGAGATGAAAAAAACATTATTATTAAAATGTTCTAAAATGAGGTTTTTATTTTTTTAATATACATTTTAAGACGAATATTTTTATAGAAAAAATATTGATTAAATGTTATTTATATGGTGATAATTTTAATTATAAATTGTTCAGAAGTTTTTATTTTATTTTATTAAGGCTGTTTTCGATATAAATGTTTAATTGCAAAAAAAGAAGTACTTATAATCATATTGAAATCGCATACATTCATAAACTCATTTTTGTATTTAAAAATTAAGAAACGACGAATTTACAATTTGTTTCTGCATTTAATTACAATTTATGCATTTGTATGTCAACGTAAATAAAGCAAAACAAACATACGCTTCTCAGACATGTTCAAGATACCATATCTCATGTCATAAAAACTATAATTAAAAGTGATTCTGCTGTTGAAACTGAAAGGCCAACTATTGAGACAAATGAGATAAACTTCTGTTATGGTTGCAAGATTCTTGAAGTCTTCGATTACTGTATTCATAAATAATGTTTTCATCTCATATATTTTAAGTTATTTATATGAAGAAGAATAGAACACACAATATGTATTTGTAGAATTTGAATACAACTACATTATGAAAGTACATTCACAATCCATTATATAGGGACAATAAAATTATAAAGAAAATTGTGTTCCATGTTTCATAAAACCTTTCAATATTAAAATTTTGCTTGTTACCAATTTATTTGATAATGCAATAAAACACAAAACTCAACATAGAAAGAAACATACTTTTGTCCTGATAAAGGAAATTTTAAAAATAATGTATATCCATGGCAGATCTGGAAATCATCAATTTTAAATGAGAAAAATGTATAGTTAAAAGTATATAAAAGGCATAAAACGATTCAATTGCTTGGAAATGTTTTGTAATTCAGTAAAAACAGAAATGAGTACGACTTGGAAAATTATATAAAATTTCTTTTCTTCAACATTTATAATTTTCTATCAAATGAGTAAAATTTTTATGTGTTTTCATCAATTACGCATCAAGATTATATAAGGTGTTCATTAATTATTGTCGGGGTTTCCGTACCTCATAACTTTTGAATAAAAAATATTACGCAAAAACCGATTACGTATTCGTAAATTACAACTCAAAGAATTTATTAATGATATTAAAGTGTAAAGCTTGCACAATTTGCACTTTGTATGCATTCAGCTGAATGCGATTATGTATTCGTAAATTTGCTGAATAAATTTTGACTCGAATTGAGGATGATGAAAATTACCTTCGGAAATGGTTCTTCAGTGACGAATCCACTTTTCATGTGTCAGAAAAAGTGAATAAACATAACTGTAGAATATGGGGCTCGGAGAACCCGCACGATAATCAAGTCAAAATTTGTTCAGCGAATTTACGAATACATAATCGCCTTCAGCTGAATGCCTACATAGTGCAAATTGTGCAAGCTTTACACTTTAATATCATTAATAAATTCTTTGAGTTGTAATTTACGAATACGTAATCGGTCTTTGCGTAATATTTTTTATTCGAAAGTTATGAGGTACGGAAACACCGACAATAATTAATGAACACCGTATATTTATATCTTACTAAATAAATTAGGATTAATGCTTACTTGAATACTGAATGCTATTTTGTTTGTGTAAACAAAGACGAATACATTATATAGTATAATTTTGTATTTGCATAAAATAATACAGCATTCAAAAATAAATTTATTCAATTTAATTTTACATTAGAGACTTTCGAAAAGGTTATTTCTTAGAGAAAATATTTTTATAACATAAAAGCATTTTATTAGAAGATATTCATTATTCTGAAATACTTTTAAAAAATCTATATTTGAAATAGTTTGAATTTGCAATTCACTCCAAATCAGCAACTTAAGTGTAGCTTGGTTCCTTTTCAAAAAGCTAACAATAAAAATGAAAATTATGTTTATTTTTATTTAGATTTTTTATTTAATTTCCTTTTATTTACTTTATTTTCCTGATATTTTCCTCTTATTTATTTTTTTTTTTGATATTTTCCTTTTATTTATTTTACTTCCCTAATATTTTCCTTTTATTTATTTTATTTTCTTGATATTTTCCTTTTAAAAAATCACAAATAACCGTAATATTTCCCTAGAAACGATTTTCATATTCATTTCATTTACCTCACTCAATCTTTTTTTTTCTGCAAAGAATGTTACTTGCGATGTCAATTCTCTAACATAAAGACGCTCTTTCCCAATCGAATCAAACTGCAAATCCTAAAACAACTAAGATAAGCATCAGACGTATATAATTTATTACGTAAGTATGATGCCTATCTTTAAGAAACATCTCAGATCGACATACCATCCAAAGAGTCAGTAAAACTACTAATGTCGAAATTTCTCCCGGGACACTTTCTCCACAAATATAGACGATAACAGTCTTCTTCGCTGAAACTAGATCATCCACTGTAAAATAAAATCTCAGATAGAGGACTCGTATGGAAGAAAGAGACTTCAGATCCATTGCTTTTGAAGAAAAACAGGAAAAAAAATTCTAAAATAAACGACACTTTCATCGGACCAGGAGAGAGTGATGACTAAATTTTCTTGAGTTACAACCGACAGAATTCTTTTTTCGTTTTTTCAACACCAATTTTATTCTGCTTTTTATCTTGACCTTCTATTAGCTGAGATCACAACTACCGAGATGGTGTTCATTTATTACTTTTTTAAATTCTTCTACACTGGTTTCATCGATTATTTTTTAATTTCTTCTTCCTTCTGTTTAAATTGTGACAGTACATTTTTTTTTCAATTTCAGTGTTTTCAGTATGAAACAATTTAATTTAATTTCTACAAAAATCTGATGATAAACAGTGAAGAGTAATTTTTAAGAGGCAAAAATCAAAATATGTGAATTTTTTGAGAAAAAATACTATAAGACGGATATATCGAAATCTCCAACTAAACATGCCAAAGATATTGCATGTATTTCAATTACATGAACTTTCGTAATAAGCTTTCGGTACCTTAGTTTCTTATATTAACAAATTTCCTTTAATCACAAAAAAGTCTGATAAAATATATTTGTGTAATCTGCATATTTTCTAAGTGTTGATTTTCCCGTTTTAATGCAATTTTCTTTGTTTACAGTGTTATAAAAGACAAACCTTGTTTACAGTGTTATAAAAGACAATAATATCTCAAAAAAATTACTTCTAAAAAGTAAGCCTACCTGCATTCAAAGAATATGAATAAATAATACAAAGTGTTAAAATATTCTTGCAAACTTTAGATAAAATATTTGCAAAAATTATACCTTAATTTGTAATTCACACAGAAAATTTGCAACTTTTCTAAACTAGCTTTAAAATATATTTAGATGATTATAAAAATTAAAAATGCTGTCTTTTGAGTGCCTTGGTTAAATGCAATAACATTTACTTTGAGTAATATTGAGAGGCGGACATCATTAAATAGAACGTGTTTTACAATAAGGACATTCTGTACAATTGGCTCAGTTTAAATGAAGTTTTCCACTTCGATAAAATGCACTTTGAGTAAAAGCTTTTAAATTATAGTTGAACCGAACTAACAGCTCAAGCGAGCCATAAATACGAGGAGACCTCAAACATAAGTCCATTTAAAAGCTCATCTCTAAATTTAAACTCACACAAAAGAGGCGAAGTGTATGTAAGATATTCCGAATGGGGTGAATTATTTGGCATGTAATTTGGCTAAACCTTTATCTGATTAATGCAGATGCGATTAAACAATAAAAAATATTTGAATTTGGTGGATTCTTAAAATTAGAATAATGGATCTTTTCAAAAGTTTCTGAAACAAAGTAATGAAACTTTGCGAAAGCTTTATTGCATTTCTGCACTTTCAAAGAGAGAAAGCGCTTGTATTAAGGAAATTTAAGTGTTTATTTCTTATGAATATATAATTTTCAAGCTTTTAGTAAGACTTTTTATCAGTATAATTAAAATAATTATTGTAGCATTAACATAAAAGGTAAATTTCTATAAAATTGGGGGAAAAAGGGAAGATTAAAAGCTTAGGCTCATTATTTAGATTTTCTTTTTATAAAATATATCATTTCATAAATTTTAATCATAAATTGAAGCATTACTATGATTTTTTTATAATTCTTATGGGGTTTGATATAAGAAAATCCATGCTATCCAAGGCAATATTTCAACAACAAAAAAACTATTCTTCACAACTTCCTTTATAAATGGAGTATATTTGTTGTGATAAATTACCGTAAGCAAACAATGTTTTCTTCTACATATTTAATTCAATTAGATGCTTAATTCAATGCTTTCTACAAATGGAATTTTTGAGGCTATAAACAACACATCTATTTTAAATTAACTATCGAATAGTTTATTTATATTTAAAGAACATTCTTTAGTAAATTTTAATACCTGTATATATCATTAATATTGTAAATAGTAAGAATTATACTTTTTTTATTATTTAAATATAGAAAATATTTTGTAACGACGCACTGATATAATTGAAATGATTTGGAAAATTTTAGGTTAAACTGATGGACACGTGGTTTATAATTTTATTTATACAATTTTATTTAAATTTCAACTTAATTAGAAATAAACATAGCATAATTTGAAAAAAAGAAAGTTATTAATGTTACTTTCGGAAAATTAACATTAATAACTATCTTAATGTAGAAAAAATTGAAATTGTTATTTTTGAAGAAAGTTATTAAAGTTATTTAATGAAGAAGGTTATAATGATTTTTTTGAAAAATTCATTATAACTTTGAAGAAAGTTATTGATGCTATATAATGGAAATCATTTGCTTTCAGAGTTGAGCATTTCAAACAAAATTCTATAAAATAAGCCATTTTCTATTATTATTCATCCAGTGATCTAAAAAATGAGTATTTAATATTATTGGCTCTTTTAATATATTTCTTCCAGTAAATTCAGACATATGCTCATTGATTTGATTTTGTCTCGCACACAAGACTTTTTTCTCTATTCTTCTAATTTTATTATTTACATTTCAATTATTAAATTCATCGATACAATGAATTTATTTATTCGTTGTCTTTATAACTTTATTAAAATATGTTGAATATTTTCAATTTTTTTCTTCATTAATCAAAAACCTAAAAATAAATTTTGTGACTAAAAGTATCATTTTAGGTATATGGAGGAAAAGGATACATTTTTAAAAAGCATAATGCAATTAAAAAATAATATGAATTAATTTATGTATATTTAAAAAAAATTCTTTGCTTTATTTAAGCTGTATTAAATTTCTGCAGCTCATAGTATAGATCTTTTAAAATTTCCGTTAATCTCAGATTAATAAACTTTTTTAAATGCAAAAATTCGATATTACAACCACCCCACACTTTCATTCCCTTTATCTGTTTCGATATCCAGGAACAAATGTAGTGATTCGTCTGTTTACGACGGCCAACTCAACACTTTAAATTAATAAAATTTATTTTCGTATTTTTCGTGACAATTCAACAGGTCTGTTTTTCATGCCAATCCGCATAATTTTATGAAGGATCATATTGTTCTTTAATATATATAATGACGTATATAACACTTTCTTGCCTGTAAACGATTTGTAGTTGATTTTTTTCAGGCAGAAAATTCGATTCAATGTTAAAATTCTTGATTTCGAAATAGTTATAGGAAAAGTTTTTAATATTTTGAACCAATTTCAGTTTTTCAGAAACTCTATATTTTTTCAGTTTTTGCATACAGCAAATAGGGAATCATTAAGGTGACGTGTTTGTAGTAATAATATAATAGAAATGAAATATTCTTTTTGACTAATTAATAGTATCTAACTATTTCGCTCTGTTTATACCTTCAGAACTAACGAACGAATAAGTGCGTCATCAAAATTGAATTTTGTTGTAAATATGTAACAAAATTGTCCCCAATTTATACGTCTCGTATTTCAAATAAACATCCAAAATAGGGAAGTTTCGCTACTTTATCATCATTAATATCTTGCCAATGGATAAATAATAAACCACATACACCCAGAAACAACCAGCCTACGAAAAAATAGACAAGTATCCAAAAGAAAAAAAATGATACGATCAATGTCACAATCTTATAGGCTTATGGCATAAATATGAAAAAATATGCAACTTTTGTTTCTTTCTTGTTAGTCAAAGCTGAAGCGGAAAAAATTCAACTATAATCAATCGTGGTTATTCGACGGAATGTTTTTCAGCCGGTCATGTTGCCACACTGAGGTGAAAGAAAAGATGCAAAAAGACGAACGACATTTTGATAGATGCATCCGCTGCAAAAAATAACGCCACGAAAGATGGCTGACAGCTTCTTTTTTGCATTGTTGGAATTCAGGTGGATATATGAGAACTCGGAGACGTATTATTTTTTCTTTTTTACGTTTCTTTTACGTTGCTGGCATGAGGTCTTCCGTTGTTGTCTGACTTGAGTCTTTGTTATATATTCAAAAGATTTTTATGTAAAGAGATATTCTAGGATGAAAAAATAGAGAGCGGGAAAATGTGATATGTTTTCTTTTGTGTGGTATATAAATGAAATATATGTGAAACAAAAGTAATCAGAGATTTCAATAAATTGCTTTTTCGTTCAGGGACAATATATTTCGATTCTCTGTGCAACTATAATTGACTTTGAAACACCTAGATGAAATGAAGCAATTTTAACTATAAAATGTAAGGCTTTTGTTTAATATTTATTATTGCACGCTGTAAATTAACATTCTCCTCAATTGATCAAGCCTCAGAATGAATTATCTTTCTTCTAAAATATTATGGTTAATAGCTAAATATCAAAATATTACAATGTACCTTATGTAAGAAAATTGCATTTCACTTTGTTTCTTAAGTAATCATTTCAAATTCTACACAAATATGTTTAATATTATACTTTTTTGAATATTTCAAAATTTTACTGACTTTTAAAATATAAATAAAAAATACCATTTAAGTTATAGTTATCGTAAGGTTATTTTCTTTTTTTTTAATCACACTGCTTTTTTGATTTACCTTGTAGATGAGGGATTCCAGTTGCCATGATAAATGATAGAGTGATTCATGGTCCGATTCATTTAAGATTGCATAAAAACTAAATATTCTTTGTAATTGTGAGATTAGGGAATATCATAAATTATCGATATGATTTAGCAAAGATGCATTCTGAATATATTGAAAGATACTTGGTAAAAATGAATCACTACTCCAATTCTATTTGTAGAACAAATTTTTAAAATATAAATAAGTCAATAATACATTTGGGACAATGAAAGCAATTTCAGCAAAATTTTTCTGCGTTTTAACTACTATGAATGAACAAAACCTAAAACGGCAGTTGTTGTCTCCCCGAAACTTTCTCGCATACTCCTCATTAAATTTTTTTTTTACCTTGCAAAGCATTGATGAATGATAGTTTCGAAATATAGAACTTTTTATAGAATATACTTTTCGAAATGTAGAACTGTTGATAGATATGTGACTTGAATCTAGATATGCGACTTGAATCTAGATATGCGACTTGAATCTAGATATGCGACTTGAATCTAGATATGCGACTTGAATCTAGATATGCGACTTCATCTATAGATATGTGACTTCATATATAGATATGTGACTTGAATCTAGCATTTTTATTGAATATATCATGATAATATGTATTTTGGGAGCATTTTTGTCAACCGATTGACACCAAAATTTAACATGGAATTATGTGTGTAGTCATAAGATATCATAAGAATATCTTTGATTTAAATTATTCCGCTTACAAATTATTGTGTTTGCATTCATGCGAATGTGTAGATCGACAGATGGTCAACAGTTTGACCTATTTCCTTGGAATTTGGTAAAAATTTATGCAGGGTGGATGTTAATATTGTGTACCGATTTTTACCGACTTAATTCTTGTCGTTTTGTAGTTGTCGAATTCATTTGCAATGGTAGAGCCAAACAAAGATTTTCAATGAATGAATTTCATTCAAAATTAGATAAAAAAATCTATAAATTTTGTCGTAAGTCCACACATCAAATTTCATCCATTTTACCCAAATCGTTTTTGAGCCATACCATTCACAGACGCATGGACTGGCATTAGTACTAAAGATCGGTTTTTCGGATGTCTGAAACGTAGAGATTCGTCAAAATCTTGAGTTTAAATTTTCAAAATTTCCTTTATACTTGCGCATACGAGGAAGTAAAAGACTGAGAAAAATAATTCTCTATTACCCAGTTTATATATATATATATATATATATAATATACCGTTACATTATGAACTTTTATATATCACTCATTAATATCATGTTTAAAACAGTAAGAGTGGTCTCCTTAAAACTTTCTTTCACTTTTTAATGAAGATTTTATCCGTCTTTCCCCTCCCGCCCCCTTTCTCCGCATATAAATGTGGATCTTCAATAAGGCTCTAAAAGGGATAATTTTTCATATTTTTAATTTCAGAATCCTGCACCTGGCTCTTAAAATATATTAATTCAAAATGTCTTGTATATTTTTTTAATCCAATCAGAAACGCCTTTTGGAATTGTCCACTGCCATCTTTCACAGGGATTCAAACAAATCAAGGATGACGTAAAAATGTCATGAGCAAATCCTGTTTCCATAAAGAGCATGGCATGCTTTTCCTTCCATATTCATCCGTTATACATATACATATACAGTTCATACGTTATATATATTCATATACAGTCACTCAAAAAATGTATTGGAATACTTGGCATAAATATCTACAAGGCTATTTATAAAACTATTTCTCACCTTAAAATAAAAACGAAATGAATCAAGAAGTATTTTAACATTTGTTGTACAATTTGTAAGGAAAATTTTATCGGTATATTAAAATTATAATTTGATATAGCTTTTCAAATATAATTCATAGGCAAAAAAGAGTAAAAAAATATTGGGACACTTTTAAAATGAGAAATTCAATAAACATATCAATAGAATTAAATTGATTACCACTTTTTTAGACTATAACTTTAAACATAAAAATTTCAACAGATAAGATTTCTTATAGAAAAAATAGCGAGAAACGAAGATATATCGGTTGATGAGAGAATCTTGTAATAAGTCATTGAAAAAATGGAAAATCAGTTCACTCTATAGGACATATCTTGAAATTCAGTAAGTGTACTGTTTTAAACATTATTCACAGGTTCAAAAGAAACAAATAGTACTGAAAACAAGCAAAGATCAGGGCGTCCAATAACATTCAATGAATGTGAAGAAAGGTGGGTTGTGAAACAAGTTTATTTTAATTCAAAAACTAGTGCATTAAAATTGACTCTGCAATGTAAAATTAAGTTCAAAAAAACTGTAATTGTTAGATCCTGAAATTGTTAGAATTGTTTTAAGAAAACATAAATATCATGGCAGAGTACCTCAAAGAAAGCCCTACATCAGTAAACCTAATCGACAAGCTAGGCTGGCATTTGCTAAAATGTATGTAAGGCAGCCAAAAGAATTTCAGAAAAATGTAAATTTTGTTGATAAAAGCAAATATAACATTTTCGGATTGGTTGGTAAGGAAGAGGTTTGGCGGAAACCAATAGCAATGAATGTCAAAAATGTGCGGCCTACTATCAAAAATGGAGGTGGCAATCAAATAGTCTGGAGTTATATGGTACATACTGATGTCGGGAATTTGCGTTTTTCTTGACATTTTCAATTTAATCCAAAGTGCGAGAAAGGTGAGAATCTCAAGACATCTTAAACTGTACCAAGATAATGATCCGAAATCTGAGGCTGATATTTGTAAGTTATGGGTCCTCTACCACTGTCTTAGTGTTATAAGACTCCTGCACAAACTTTAATCCCATTGAGCATGAGTGGGATTATTGATGCAAAACCTGTATGAATATCAAATTTCTAACAAGCAGGATCTAAGAAAACATTTGGTAAAGAGGGAGCAAAATTCAATGGATCATTTTGCTAAAATTGGTACAGTTTGTACCAAATAGTCTATGAGAAGTCATTATATGCAAGGTCGGCCCAACAAGATATTAACTTTTAAGTTTGCATTGTTTTTCTTATTTTATTGGGGAGTGTCCCAATATTTTTGAACACTTTTTTTTTGTTACTTGATATATTCTATTTCCAAATATAACCATAATTACATTAATATGAGAGTTTTGTTTGAATTATTATGCTTAGTATATAACAAAATAAAATTCATTTCTTTGTTTTGGTTTCAAATGTACATTTAAGTAAAATATTATGATAAAAATCTCTGAACTTGTTGTGTAAACCCAATACTTTTTTGAAAGACTGTATAGTGGTTTATTGTTATTATGTGATACAATATTTTTGTACACAGCATGTAATTTCATACCAGGTGAGAACAAGATAGATGAATTGAAAGTTAAGATGGTTTCTTTTGTCTTCTGTGACATATCTCAGGTTTAAAATAACCATTAACTTTTTTATGATATTGCAAATTTAAATTAAACTTAGTACATACAAAGTATAATTTTTGATGCAATCAAGCTAGACGAGAACAAGATTGATTAATCTAGAATTCCGAGATGTGAATCAATCAATCGAATTTTGAGACGATGCAGCCTTTTGTGACAAATCTCAGGTTTAAAAAAAATTACTAAACACAATCCTTGCAGTAAGTTTTTTCTCTTGTAATTTGAAAGCGTAAATCAATAAGAATTTATTAAATCAGTACAATGCCATCAACCGATAAGATGCTGAAACTGTTCTGAAGAAAAATGTTAATTTGATTGGCAATGATTTTTTTCTTTTGTTGCGGTATGAGTTATTTTTGATGTTATTTATTTTTTAAATGAAAGTATCTATCATACAAAAAATAAAACAATACCTTAAATATAAAAAAATGGAATTACGAATTTTTTTTTTATTCTTATTATATAAATGTATATTTGCCATGTATATGGTGGTTTAATATTTTATGTACAAAACGCCCATTTCCAAATAAAACCATGGTTATTTTTGAATTGCATCGTAATTTTGAGCAGCGGCCAGATAATGAGCATGACAACCCTCCGTCTTAAGGTTTGCAGCCACTCTGGCGTAATGACATTAGTCCAACAACTTGAGCTTTAGTATGCGAAAAGCCCATACATTATAGCATATCGTGCGTATGGATTATGAGCTTAAAACCTCCGGTCCAAATCTAACCTCTTGCATCTAATTCCAACCAAAGAGAACATAACAAACATCTTATTTTAGGTATAATTATTTTCATTCGAGCGATATAATTCCATAGAAGCAAACTTTTTTTAATGAGCCAAAATGTACATTTCATTGGCTGTACAAAACTTAGTCTTATATCGGGCACTGTGAATTAATTAAAGGTTAAACGCGCAGCTGTTTAAGAGTTTGAAATAGCATCACTTGCAAATAAACAAAATTACCACCACAATATTTCAGAAACTCTATTCAATATAATATCTATATCAATCAATCAATCTTAAATCGATTGTTATTCAAATAATATTAAAATTATGCATCTAATAGGCTTTATAATTCTGTTGAAAAGATTCTAAATTGACCATTAATTTAGAATTTTAACAATAAGAAAGATTCTAAATGTTGCAGGAGCTATGAACATTATTAAAACTGCGATGCATTCTAAGCAAAAGAAAAATAATATTTTCTAAACTTTAAATTTTAAATTATTCCTGGGATTGCAATGTCATTAGTTGAATTGAAGTAAGTTTATTTTTTCTCAAAATCTACTAACCTCTAAATAATGAGAAATTAGAATTTTTATTACCAATTTATCTCTCGTTTACTTTGCTCTATTTTTTTAAAATTATATTAATCCATGAGTTTTAATTCTTTACCAGTACTTTTTCAATTTAAAATATGACCTTCAAAATAAATTTATCCTTTACAACAACCTCAGAATTTCGCAGTTTGATTGCTGCGATATTTTTTAAAGATTATGCAAATCTCATTTAATTTCAAGATCTATTTATTTAAAACTTATATGCATTTCTTAAGTTACTTCATTTTTTGAATATAATTCACTTTTATCCATCTAAGGAAATTGTAATACTTCCACTAAATAGAAGAATATTAAATTAAAAAAGAATTTAATCTTCCCAATCTCTCCCTTAAAACAAAAATGGAGTAAGAATATCATGAGTTTAGATTAATCTTTAAATTGAAGATATTATTAGGAAAAAAAAAACCTGCATTCATTAACTCTATTCAATGAATTATAATAAAATAAATTTCTAATTATGATAGACGGAAATGTAAGGTAATTTTTAATTAGCATCTGTACTCATATATGGATAAAAAATTAATATGTTAAATGTCAGGAAGTCTACGTCTAATTTTAATATTTTGTCTCCAGCAAATTTAAATTTTTCTGTGAGTGAAAATTATGAAATTTCTTTGCTTTCAGGTAATTTCTTTTAAAGAAATCCTGTATATCCTTTTGAATTCCAGTGGTGCTTTTAATTAGTCCTAAAAGTCCTTATTTATATTTTTGAAAACAAAAAGTAAACACTTATTAGATATTGTTTTCATTCGCAATTTTTCTTTCCTCCAATGTTATTTGTGGTGGAGTTGCTATATGAATCGTTTTATTCTAAGAAGTGAACTGAAATGAACTGATTTTGACTATATAAAGATCATGGCGTCAATTTCGAATTACATTTACTTTGTTACTCACTTATAACAACAGCTGGTTGCGTATAAAATAATGTTTTATTGATAGAGATTTTTTTTTATAAGCGGAGTTTATTCTTGCTATTACTACTTCTATTCAAACTACGCGCTAAGTAAAGGATTAAACCCCATTATTTTATTTTAATTTTTAAGACAATAATTATTTCTATTATTAAAAAGCCGTAATCTTAATATCTTGAGAAATCTCGTTATGTAGTTCAGATATTATAAAAATCTTTTGTGTCGAGGTATCCATGATTCTGCAATTATTTTAGAATTTTTTTGAAGCAAGCTTTATTAGTGATGCATTCGGATTCATCCACATAAATACTGCTTTAATCTGTTTACTCCAAGCTTAATTTTTTTTTCTTTACTTTATTCCCACAAAATTATATCTAAGCGAACAGTTTTTCTACAAACAATTTTTATATTCACAATTCAACCAACCATTCTCCTTTAAACGATGTCTTTTGACTATATTTTAAAATGGAGTCTTATTCAATCAAATCAAATTGCAGGGTCTCAATACATTTAGATAACGTATACGACTGAAACCTATCATAGGAATTTTCTACAGAATAGATCCTAACCGAAGAGTTTGTACATTCGTTAATACGAAAATGTCTCTAGGGACAATTTCTTCCCACAAATATAAAAGAAAATAGCTCTGTTCGTTGGAACTCGATCGTCCTTTGTAAAATAAAATTAACCAATAGAGGATTCTTAAGGGAAAAAGAAGCTGTATGTTCATTCTTTTTCCAGAAAAATAGTAAAAACTCTTAAGATAAACGAGACTTTTATAAGTTCAGAAGAGAGTGATAGCCAGAATCTTCTTGGGTTACAACTACTAGAATTTTTTTTCTTCTATTTTTTTCATTCTTATTCGCACCAATTTTGCTCTGTCTCTTATCTGGTCTTCTATTAGCTGAGACCGCCAGTGCCGAGACATTGTTCACTTTTCGGAATTCTTCTACAGTGGTTTTGTCGAATATTTCTTCTTTTTTTTCCGATTTCTTTTTTTCTTTTTCTTTTCAATGCATTGGTAAAGAAGTTTTATAGAGTTTCGAGATTTCTTTTCAGCTCTTTTGAAGGAAGTTGGATTTTGAATCATAAAATTCGAGAAAAGGGGAAAATGATACCCGGCATGCAAAAATTGTGATGCACCGATTCAGAATAAATTAGGTATTCAGAGTGAAAAGGCATCCCTAAAGCTGGGATCGATAATACCACCCAGTTCAAAAAATTGATAAAATTAAACATATTTTATTCTCTAAAACTTTTATCTTAAGCTTTCAAATTTAAAGTGCTGTGATTGATAGCTTTCATTCTTGAAATTTCTCTAAACTAAGGAAAAGATTTAGCAATAATGAATCAGTTTAATGTAACTGATTCATGAAATATTAAATACATGTATGTTCGATTAAACATTAATCATGGGTTTTTTTTTCTTTGAAAGGATCTTACATTGTTAAAACGAAAGAATAGTTTAAAACTGATGATAAATTAAGCAATTTGTTATTGCAAACTATTACAGAGGTAAAGATAAAGAAATTATAATATTTAACGTTATCTCCAACGTACATTTACATATTTTTAATCACTTGCAAATTTTAAATGGATGAATAGGGATTAAACATATACAAAAATTCGATGAGGATTTTATTTCAAATATTTTTATTTAGAATCATTTAAGTTGTAATATCACAATTCTTTTTGAAATAAATAGAAATGTATATGATTAGGAAAAATTTATTTATAGCTTGAAAACGTTTTGCAATTTGATATCCCCTTAATATGAAGCGTGAGAAACAAAACATGTCGTTGGTAGACGTATTTAAATTCCCAAATATGCTAATCTTTATACATTTTATCTATAAACAGTTGAGATAGCAACAATTTTGAAAACTTTTAACAATTCTATGCGGTTTTCATCTTGTTGATGATATGATTCAGATTATTAATAACTTCACACTCTTCTATTTTGAAAGTAAAGTTTTTCAATATTCAAAAATGTACTAGAATATGGAAAATTTTATAGGATTCAAGCTAGAATAATATTCTTCATTATTTGCTGTATTTAAAATTTTTATTGATATGAACTGTTTTAAACTTTCATGAAAGTCAACAATCGTTTAATGAATGATTCAACATTCCTGGATAGAATGAATCAAAATCATTAAAACTAATTTTAATTTATGCAATCAATTTTTTTCCAACTAGCAGATGTTATTTTACTGGGAAAAAATGTTATTGAATGCCTGTTTCATTTTTGCTTAATATTGCTCCGACATTAAAATATGTTTCACTTTAACACATTATTCGCAAATTAAGTTTCTGATACTTACATAAAAGGAACCGGCTAATCTAAGTTTTATTTATTGTCTAAGATCAAATGAAGTTTCAAAACATTTTCGAAATTACCTGGAATTTTGAAATAAAACTTCAAAATATAATTTGGGTGCAAAAAGAAAAATCGTGTGACACATTGAAAAGAATGAAACAATATCCGTATATTATTTTAATTTATAAGTCTAAAAATTGACATTTAATGCATTTTAGATCATTATCAGTTTTTAGTAGGATAACGAAATTAATGTTACCCATACATTGAAGAATATTCCTCAACAAAATATGATTCAATATTTATTGAAGAGTGAAGTGCCGAATATTGCAAAATACTATTTTCTAAGCATCGTAATGTCATTCTGATTGTTTTAAGCTAATAAACAGTTAATTATCTCTGATAAAAATTTAAAGCCTCTTATTTCTCTTTGGAATCTGCTTTCCTTATATTTAGATCAAAACGAATATGAATATTATCTAAATGAACTGAATTTTTAAAATTAAAACGAAATTGAATAATTAATAAATGAAGCAACTGAGGTCATTAACGGAACTGTAGGAAAATCTTCAATGTTTATATTGTGTCGTGATTCTCTTAATTTTCTTCATGGATAAATGATTTCCATTGTACTGAACGAGCACTCACTATCAAAATAAGGATATATGTCATTCGGATCAATTGATATATGTCACTCGGTTAACCGTTAATGACATATATCAATCTTCATGGGAAAGATGAAGATCTTCTGACAGCTGACAGTACTGTCCTTCTCATCTTCTTTACAGTAGGTGAACTTATAATTAAGGTAGGTTAACTTATTAAATTTTATTCCACATATAATTAATCATTTTAAAAATAATAACCGCAAATGTGTCATTATTTTTTGATGCTGCAATATTTATTGAATTAATTATCAACAAAAAAAAATGGGAGACTTAAGCCATTAAGTGAATCTTTAGGTGATCAAAACAAATTTCGTCTTTCTTCTTCTTTAGGCAAATTCTTTGGTAATCAAAACAAATTTCGGTAATTTTAGATAAATTCAATGATTAAACTATTAAACTATTATTTTACGATCTGTAGTCATACGATTATATTCTATGAGATCCCTTTTTCGAATAGTACTTTAAAAAAACTTATTTGAACATATTGAAATCTCATAGCTCACTTTAAATTAGTCTAAATATATAGCTATAATTGTTTTTTCAGAAAGATTGAGATAATGTTTAGAAAATTCATTAATCTTACCTCACTTTCACAAAATTAAATTATCAGAATTTTTTAAAATTATTTTTGTACTCAATATTTACCAAATAAAGTTCAATTACGCATCCTTTAAACGGAACCCATTTTCAATCTATCGAATTATAGATAAACCGTATCATTTTATAATCTATACGCATGAAACCTTTCATAAGAACTTCCAGCGATCGAGATACTAATCGAGATTTGTTCATCCACTTACACGAAAAATTCTCTAGAGAGACATTTCTCAGCAGCTATAAACGATAACTGCCTTTTTGAAACTAGAACGTTATTTCTAAAATAAAATCTCAGTCAGAGGATCTTGTGAGGATAAAGGCTATAGATTCTGTTATTTTTCCCTCAAAAATAAAAACCTAACCACATTTTGATAGGACTAGAAGAGAATGATGGGCGAAATCTCGATGGGTTGTAATAGTTAATATTTTTTTCCCCTCTTCGTCCTTTTTCACTCCAGTTTTGCTCAGTTTCTTTCTTAACTGAACCTTCTATTTGCCTAAACCATCAGCTGTTCAATCAGACATTGCTGAACTTCTCATAATTCTTCTGAAATGGTTTGTTCTATTATTTCTTTCCAGTTTTTTTTACAAAGCATCGACAAAAAAGTCCGTTTAGGGTTTAAGATTTTTTTTTCACTTTTTTGAGAAGAAGTAAGTTTTGAAATGTTATATGAATTCCAAAAATTATAGAGAAATGTTTGAAATGATATTTAATAGGCAAACATTGATATGAAGTAATTCAAAAGAAATTAATTAAGTCATTCAACAAAAATGAAATATTTAGAAAAAAAGAGATTGAAGTCTACAACTAAACATGCTATTAAATCCGTTTGGATTTCAACTACTCTGCTTTTATCATATTCATTCAAATTTTTATTCTTTTTTGTTGATGAAGTATTTTTGCCGTACATTTTCCTGTATTCAATTTCATGTATGTTACTTTCGAAGTTATCTTTAAAATGATAAAAATAAATAAGTTAGACACTTTTACCTCCCAAATTATTATTTTTTTTAAATATCCAGCATCTTGTATTTAAGTATAATTATTTGGATTTTTTTTTTACGGTTTTGTATTTATTTTGCCTTTTTGTTCTGAAACAACTTATTATGTCCTTCAGCTTTAAAAATGTCAAAAAAAATTGTAATATCAAAGATAAACTGAAAATTAAGGCGAATTCTGAGATGTTATGATTAATTATAACTGAATTTACATTATTAAAGCCCTTAATAGATGTAAATTTCAGTTATAATTAATCATAAATCAATCTTTTAATCTAATATATATGGCTATCTTTAGTTTAATGGCCCGGAAAACATAAATTTAATGTGAACAAATGGAATAATATACTGAAAGAAAGGAGAAGTTTTCACATTAAATATATCTGAAAACTTTCATGTCATCATTAAAATATCTGCAGTCTTAAAACTAATAAATAGTATTAAAATAAATTATATTCAGTACAAAAAATGACGTATTTTTCAAGTAAAATCTTTTAATGTATGGTCTTCTTTTTTTCCGACTTAATACTAGTCTGCCATTTTTTTTTGTTTGTTTGTTACATGATTAAATAAATTTTTGTGAGGATTAACTTTAAGTAAAGTAGAAAAAAATTTGAAGTGTTAAAAAAACCCATAAATAATTTAATAAATTTTTTTGAATAATTCTAATTTGACCTTTAGCTACAATCTACAGTCATTGTACTTAAACAATGAAATCTGATTTGCAATTAAATAGTAATTCCACAATAAGAAAAAAAACTCCCAAGATTTTAATTAGAATTTTAGTAAAAACTTAATTTTCAAATAATTATATTTCTTTCTTTATTGCTTCAGAATCATTACTTTAAAATCATTTACCTCATCATATCACTTCAAAATTCAAATAATTAGCTTTTCAGTAATATCAGTCTTATTTCCATGAATATGAAATATTTTAACCTTAA
The DNA here is from genome assembly GCF_947563725.1 of Argiope bruennichi. Lineage (NCBI taxonomy): Eukaryota > Metazoa > Arthropoda > Arachnida > Araneae > Araneidae > Argiope > Argiope bruennichi. Next base: position 121,729,585 of record NC_079154.1, on the reverse strand, counting down.
TTTTTTAAATAAATTAAATCATACTTTACATCCAGACTTTAATTGTTACAGTTATATTTTTCCAATAATATTAAACACTTTATTATATGGGTTTAAAAAGGACTAGAAGTTCAATTTTCAATCATACGCAGGAATTTATAAAAAAAATGTATTACTTTTTTTTAAAAAACCTCAATATCTATATTCTTTATTGAAAGAAATTCAATAAACAACATTTTTCAGATCGGAGTTTTATAACTATAAAACCTATTGAAACCAGGATTTAAAAAAAAAACAATAATGGACAATAAACAATTTGATTGTATATTATAATAACAAGTATAAAAATCCTTAAAAAAATTCTAAATGGCCCTCATAAACCTTATTAAAAGCTCATATTTTTCATAAGAAAATTGTGCCCTTAATTTGATGGAATTACAAAAGATTATGTATTTTTATTTGCTTTCAATCTGTACTGCAAAAAAATAATAAAATTATACATAGTAATGGATAAAAAACGTCCAGAATTTTTTTAAAACATTATCAGGAATGACATTTATTTTGGTTAATGGAGCTTAAGTCAACAAATTATAACTTATTCGTGTTTTTAGAAAGCGTTTTGAATAATAAAATTGGAACTGACAGTTACTTAAACAGCTTTTCATTCAGATTCTTTGTTGTTATTGAGAGGATGTTATTATTAGATGAGGATGAGAAAGAGCCCATAAATGCAACTAAATGAAATTGATAAAAGATGGTAAGATAAATATTAGTCTTCAGGTATATGTTTTAATCGTTGGATGTTTCCTTAATGTGACAATGTTATTAGGCTAAATTTCTTTCTATGAAGTAGATAAGGTATTAAGCGGCATTCAAAGAATACAATCACTGATGTAATCAAATCAGATTGGGGAAAAGACAGGCAACACATTACCAAGTTACAACATATCGAATTAGATGATCTAACCCTTTTATTTCCGAAGAACAACCGCACACTTCCATATTTTAAACATTTCTTCTTTTTTTTCTATTACTAAACCTGTCACACGACAATCGAATAGCTGGCAATGTATGCTGCAGTAATTAGAACACTACAGTCAATCGAAACATTCTAATAGCCAAACCGGCGCCAAAGGTATATTTTCCCTCATTAGCAACTGTTTCGCGATTAGGATTAGGAATTTGTGAATGACAAAGTTTGTCTCAAACGTAGAGTCTTATTCTTAAATTACGAAAGAGAAGGATTATTAGTTTGACGCTAAGTGATTCAGTTTGAAAGTCAGGGAATTTGAGTTGAATCAATGAATTTTCAAATGAAGGAATAGTGAATATATGAGAAACTGTTCGACATAATTGCTGTCGTCTTTAAACTAGTAAAGGAAGAGTTTAAAGCGATTTCACAACTGATACAGGTTTTTATTTTATATTTCAATTAACCAATTTTTGGGTATGCGATACTGATTAATAATATTACCCTTCACGGATTATATTAATGTTACAGCTAATATTCTCTTTGGACATTTTTTATTTAATATTTTGTATTGCATTTTTTTTTCTGCTAATGTGTCACAATCCAACTTTAGTGATTGAATGAACTGATTAAATGTTGTAAATGGACTTTAGTACTTATTTAACTGTTCGTGAACATTATAAATAGCAAACATTACATTATGGGAAAACAAAACTTCTAATGTTATTATATATGTATATACACCAAAAGTGTACTAAAAATAAGAATTTTTGTTATTTCTTAAGCATTTTGCCAAAGTGCTAGAGATTTTCTACCGCAATTTTCATTATTGAACAAATCTGAAATATATGTACTAATCAAATGTGACAATAAAATGATATCAAATTTGAGATATTGTTAAAAGGATCCGTCCTGATAGGCAAATATTCTAGTTTCAAAATAATTAGGTATTAGTCTATAATTAAAAATTATAAAGCTATCGTGCAATTATTTTAATAGTTGTATTTCAAATACTCATCTCATATATCTTTATTCTCATACTAGCCGCCTTTGGCGACCAGCCGTTTCGCCAATCTTAATGTTCGTTAAAATTTTAATAATTAAATATTTTATGCAATTCCAACTTTAATAGATTCTTCAGCAAAATATTTTAAAACTTCAAATTTTGATAGTCATATAATTCACTCATAATATTATAAAGGCCTTCAGTCATAACGTGATATGTATCTCTCTAATTTTCTGTTACCCCTCGTAGAATTTATGCTTTAAATTAAAGTGTAAGTGATTCATCTGCAATTAATATAATAATATTTTTTACTGAAACAAAGCATTTTTTTTAATAATATGATTACTGATAATAGAGTCACTGAGCGTTTAAACTTTATGGGCACTAAAGAATATCTTTCTTAATTTATGTAATATCTCAAGAATTTGTCAACAAAATTTTCGCAGATTCATCATGAACAGATCGATTAATGAACAATGTTTACTTTTAAATGCATCAAACACTAAGAAAATAAAATGAATTGTTTAAAATAATCGGTCTAAAACAGGTTTAAAAAAACTACTTAAAAAACGATGTAATTAAAACTATAAGCATATACAAAAAAATATATAACTAACATAAATACAATTTAATTACAAAAGCATGCAACTAACCTAAAAATAATTTAAATCATTGAAAACAGGTTTAAAAAAAACTACTTAAAAAACGATGTACTTAAAACTATAAGCATATACAAAAAATATATAACTAACATAAATACAATTTACTTACAAAAGCATGTAACTCACCTAAAAATAATTTAAATCGTCTGTTGCAAGTGGTTGTCATGACAACAATCAGAACAATGCGCATGCGTGAATTTTCTTCGGAAACTTCTTTTCCTTTTCCAGCTGTGTTGCCATAGAAACCGGCGCACAGCTGTTTACACGTTTATGTTTATCTATTCAGATTTTATAATATCTAATCAGAGTAACGGTGAATATCAGTGTTTTCGTGTTCGTCAATAAATGTTAATTTTTTTAATAACATGATTAACGAAAACAGAGTCACTGAGCATTTAAACCTTATGGGAACTAAAAAATATCTTTCTTAATTTATGTAATATCTCAAGAATTTGTCGACCAACCGGTTCGCCAATCTTAATGCTCGTTAAAATTTTATATTTAAATATTTTATGCAATTCCTACTTTAATAGCTTCTTCATCAAAATATTTTAAAACTTCAAATTTTGATAGTCATATAATTCACTCATAATATTATAAAGGCCTTCAGTCATAACGTAATATGTATCTCTCTAATTTTCTGTTAACACCCGTAGAATTTATGTTTTAAATTAAAGTGGAAAGAATTAATCTGCAATTAATATAATAATATTTTTTACTGAAACAAAGAATTTTTTTATAATCTGATTAATGAAAATAGAGTCACTCAGCGTTTAAACTTTATGGGCACTAAAGAATATCCTTTTCAATTTACGTATTATCTCAAGAATTTGTCAACAAAATTTTCTTAGATTCATCATGAGCAGATCGATTCATTAACAATGTTTACTTTTAAATGCATCAAACACTAAGAAAATGAAACGAATCGTTTAAAATAGACGGTTTAAAACAGGTTTTAAAAAAACTACTTAAAAAACGATGCACTTAAAACTATAAGCATATACAAAAAATATATAACTAACATAAATACATTTTAATTACAAAAACATGCAACGAACCTAAAAAAAATTTAAATCCAGTCCGCATCGGTTGATAATAATTCGTCAACACAATGCGAAATTCAGAACACAAAGCGCATGCGTGAATTTTCAACGCCAGTTACGTAACGCAAATACGTGATTTTTTTTCTACGCCAGTTGGGGTAACGCTATGCGGATTAGAAATTTTTAATTTCCTTTATTCTGTTTTATTTTTATTCAAAAGTTCTTCAGAATGAATCTGAAGGATCGATTAATTAACAATGTTTAATTTTAAATGCATCAAACATTAAAAAAATAAACAGAATCGTTTGAAATAATCCGCCGAAAAATACTAACCCTAGCCTCATTACTGTTGGGAGAAAAAAACCCCGGAAGCCTTACTCGTTTGGCGATGGCGAAAATGGAAGATTTTTTTGGCGGAAAAGTTGGCGGTGGGGAAAATGAAAGATTTTTTTGGCGGGAAAGTTAGTTTTTAATTAATAATTAAAATTCTAATTAAAATTTCAAAAAAAGGGACCCCAGGTGCACATTCCCGACCTCTAAGGTATATATGTACCAAATTTGATAGCTGTATGTCAAACGGTCTGGCCTGTAGAGCGCCAACACACACACACACACACACACACACACACATTGAGCTTTATTATAAGTATAGATTACTCATTTACTTTATTATTTTTGGATTCATTATTCGTTTTATTCGTTAACTTAATAATTTTTGTTGATTCTGCAAATCTACAATTCTTGTATCTTCTTTTTTTAAATATTTTTTTTATGATGCAAAAGAATAAATCTGAAGCCAGAATACTACATTATGAAAATAGTTAAGAACAATGAAAAAGTTATGTATTAGTTCTGCTGATGATGATGTCGTGTCCTCGTCACCACGGAAAGCGGGTGCAGTAGCTTCTGAGGATAAAGACCCCTTAGCACCCGAGGGCAGACGTCTGACTTCTAGCTCATATGAAGATGAAACTCACACATTCGCTTGCACAACCCATTTTTACAGGGGGGGGGGAGAGGGCATATTTACACACGTCACAGATAGAACACTGATAAAGAACAACCATGCCTGAACCGGGATCCGAACCCGGGACTCCCAGATCAAGGGGAAGATGCGCTACCCCTATGCAAGGACACCGGCATTAGTTTTGCTTTCATAAGTATAAAAGTATCATGTGTCTTTTTGAAAACAGAATAATTATTATTGCATCCGAAAATATCAAAATCCAATGTGCATTCAAAAAATAAAAATACATTACTTAAATCATTTTTATAATGCTTGAAACTGAAGACGTTCAGTTTTAATTTCTAATTGTACAAAAACATTCAAAATGATTTTTGACTTATCAAATAAATTTGTGGTTTTTTTCGTTGCATGTTTATTGGTATTAAGAAAGGAAAACTTAGAGTACTCACTTCGATCTGCTTTCTAAAGTCTTTCATTTCGAGTTATGGCAAAAAATGCTTTAGATAAACATCAGTAGTAAAAACTATCATTCTGTATAATGAGCTCAGTAAAATAAAGTTTTCAACCTAAAATAAATCCACTATGGATAAAAGCTATTAAATTGCCTTTGAAGCCGAATGAAGTTCAGGTGAGAGTCTTAATTGAGAAGAGATCTTAGACATAATTCCGTTTAAAAGGTGGCCTGTACATTTAAATCTACTTTGTAAAGGACAAAGTGCGTGCGTTTAAAGGATGTGAGTTACTTAGCATGTGATTTGTTGGAAGTTTGGTTAATTGAGAAATAAATAAAAGCCTTTAAAAGCATCTGAATTTAGTGCATTCCTGATATTAGGGTAATGGAGTTTTTCAAGTGCTCTCGAAATAGAGCAATCAAGATTTAAACAGAAGTTGCTTAAATTTTACGATTTCAGAGAAATAAAATGCTTAGTTTAATAGATGTACAGTGCTTATAAATTATAAATCCAGAAGCGGACAGTGATTGCTTTTAATTTTTAGTAAGTTTAATGTGTACTATATTTAAATATTTTCGAGTAATTTCGATAGAAAGAAGTTTCTGCAACATTTTCAAAAAAAGAAAGATTTAGGTAATAAGAGCAATAAGTGGATGAATTTACTAGCATATTGTCATTAAAGTTCTTTGGTAAAATGTCATATATATACTTCTAATAAGAAAAATGCGTTACTATCATATATATATTGTTTTATGCGCAGAACATTCGTGGTGTTTTTCATACGTAATGTTGACAAATTGAAGAATGAATTTTGAGTCATAATATTTGTAACAATAAAAGTACTCATTATTAAGGGATAGAAATTTGAACAAATTTTAAAATGATCAATTTTTATTAATAGACTTTTAAAATTAATTTAAATTATTAATTGCTCTCTTAGTTGTTTTGTGAAAGTAAAAAGAATAAATAAGCTTAAACGCAGTTGCACACTAACATTTTACGATTATGTATGGCATTTACCAATATTCGCAATATTATATAATATTGCGAAATATTGATTAATATTGTTACGAAATTTCCGGGGTTCGTTTGGATAGGGGAAGTTATATGGTGTGGAGAACGCTCAATCAGCAGGCGGCAGTAGAAAAAAAAACGACGTTTATTTACACGAAGACACACAGGACAGCACAAAGACGACAACTATATATATCACAGAGAAGACAATTATCTTCAGCCGCGAGACGTCCACACAGCAGCACACAACAAGCCTCTACTTCAGACAGTAGCGCACAGCTTAGTTTAGCACTAGCTTGACTCCGTCGCTGCTCTGCTAATCTCTGGAAGACCAGTTGTTTACCGTCGCTTTCGACTACTCTCTCTGGAAGCTGCAGACTGCATCCTTTTATAGGTCTCAGGAGGCAGGACTAGAAGCCTCTCAACCAATCAGGAACTTTCGAGGCGTATCTCGGTTCCCAATGGACGGATCGGGAAAATTCTCGATGTTTCGGGTATAATCTATTTTAGTGCCAAATTCGCAAATGGTCACCAAGTTTGTCGCCAAGCTATGGGACCTTCGACGCGACACCCAGACTCCGTCCAGTACAGATGACTGTAAAACGGTCTTTCTGAAAATGGCACCAACTATGCTGGGAAGCAGCATTACAGATTCGTAACAATATCATATAATATCACACACTATTGTACAATACTGTTGAACAGGCTGTGCTACCTGGGAACCGCATGGAAAGGCTCACCTAACAATTACAGAAATCTTGGCAAAAAAATGCAAGTCTCGATTGCTCTATTTTAAAACCCTTCAGCCAGGTTTAACGCTTGCCTAATTTTTAAAGCTTAAGCTTAATTTTAAAACTTACCAGGTATACTTCCTTGCAAAATAAATTAAACTCCATCACTTCTCATCCTTTTATTTATCTTGCGTCATTTTCGAGACAACAATACAAATTTCGAATTTGCAAAATAACCATTAAATAACTCATTTTTTTGCGATTTTTAATTCGCTGTTCATAGCAGTTTTATTATTCCTAGACCCCCACTTTTATGAGTTTAATTGTTCTAGTTGTGAAGTTAAGGTGAAACTGGATTTCAGTCAGAACTCTATATGACGTAAAACTGTCATTTGTCTATCCTTAAGACAAGATTGGAAATTAAGTTCAAGTATATCATTATTTTATCCTATAGAAGAAATCTATTTTGTAACATATTGAAGTGCCGTAATTTAAGCAAATTGTCTTATTATTTAATTATTTGAACTTATTCAAATCTTAAAAACTAGCAAGAAAATAATTAACAAACCTATCCTGGTGTTTTTAGGTTACAAAATCAGATTCCAGTTAAAGATTGTAGCTTATTGCTATAATGTTTCAAAATAATAGAAATCTTTTGGTACTTCATCATCATAAGTACCTTAAAGAAAGACCAATAAACAGCATGACATATTCTTGGAATGAAGTAGTGAATAAAAAATAGATGCCGAAACTAATGAACAAAAAGTGTACGATCAATCTCATGGTCTTATAACCTTGTGGCATAAATATGAACAATATGCACCTTTTTCTTGTTAACCGAAGTAAAAGGGGAAACTATACAACTCCAATCAATCCAGGTTATTTGGTGGAATGCCTTTCTCCCGGTCACTGAGGTAAAAAAAAAATACAAAAAAGCAAAAGATATTTTTATAGATGCTTCAGCTGCAAAAAATAGCCCTAAGGAAGACGGCTGACAGCTTCTGTATTGCATTATTGGAATTCATATGGTTATATGAGAATTCGATGCTGCATTATTTCTTCTAACACTTCTTTTAGGTTGCTGGTATGAGGTATTTCGTTGTTCTTTAGCTTGCGTTATAGTAATATATTCAATAGACCCTTATGTCAGAAAACATTATTTATTTATGAGAATGCAAAACAGTTTATATGTCTTATCAAGGATGTCCTATAAATGAAATATGTGCATATGAAATATAAAGTACTTAATTTATTTAATGTGGTATTTATTAATTAATAGCTATTTGCTTCTATTATATTATCTACATGTGTGAAAAATATCATACATATAAAATGGATATATGGTGAATATATATGAAATATTTTATGTAAAATAACGTTTTAATAACCTGGATAGTTGAAGTTTTGAACTCAAATGAAATATTCATTAAAAATTATAAAGTTTACATTTGAAAAACAAAAATATACAATTTATATAATATATCCATATTTTAAAATATTACATATAATTTTTTTCCTACTAATGTAAATAAAACTGAAATGCGTAACCATATGAGAAACATGTGATATTTTCTGTATATGGAATAAAAAAAATTCTTTCCATACGATTGTTATTTCCTTTCTTTATTTATTTCTTTTGCATGTGTCTGTTAAAAAAGTGAAGCTTCATTTTTTTTTCTTTTTTAAACAAAATATTAAAAGTTTTGCAAACAGGCAAATATTTTTTGAATGAATCTGAGTACGAATTTATATGGCTTCTTAAAATTTCTACGAAAAAGTGATGTTGTCTGAATTGGAGTCTATAAAAGTATAGAGTCTATAAAAGGATGAATTGGAATTGGAGTCTATAAAAGTATAGTATAGAGTCTATAAAAGCTAATCAAAGAATATAAGATTCTACGAAAAGAGGTCACAAAAACTTTTAATTTCATTGCTGCCGATTAAGTCGAATTGTGTTAAAAAATAAAAGAAATTCAAAATGCATAATTTAAATGTAAAAATTATTCTGATGCAAATTATTTATACATATAATTTTAGAATTACATTGCTGAACTCATAATTCGATTTTATTACTTAGGGGGAAATCATTGCCTTCTCCTAAGTGAAAGAAATGATAATACATGTTTGTATGTATATTATGGAAATCAGAAATATGGATACAAATCTCTAATACTATGTCCTATCAAGTGAGTTTCATTTTTCGAAAGAGATATTTGTAGAAATTCATAATTAATACAAAATATATGAAAAATTATTGATCCAGACTTTGGTAATCATTTGAAGATTTAAGTGGCCAGAAAAATAGTTCTAAAAATACTAGAATTATACTCTTATCTCTAATAAGAAGTGAGACATAGATTTCTCTCTGGAGAATTCTATTTGAAGTCATACTGTATCGGGAGAGTAGGAAAGCCGTAAACCTCAAACGAATTATTTTTCTTTTTTTAGAATTGAATTCCCAAAGTGATTTAAAGAGCTTGTTATCGCTAAGCGCTATTGTAGAAATTTAATAATAAACTACCATCAGTTTATGTGCGTTTCTACAAGTGATGTTCGTTGTAATCACCATGGATTCATTTTTATTAACTGTCATTTTTATTAACTGGAAAAAATGAAACAGCATTAAGATGTGCTCTATGCCTATCAAAATGCAAGAAAAAGAATCTGTGAAACTTCTATGAAGCCAATACATTACATCTCTGTTTTACTTCAAAGTAGACTAAAAATATTTTTGTCTTTTCTGAATTTGCTTAGCATTTATGTCGAATTTTCGGATTTTCATTTTGTTTTATTTTAAAAACTATATGTTAAAGAAAGCTTTAAATTTTTAAACATTTAAATTATAAATGCTTGTTCCTTATGCAGATTTTTAATTTTGTAGGTGACTTTCTTCTATGAATGAAATTGCTACTTCTCTTCATTTGAACTTAGTAACATCAGTCGCATGTAAAATTAAAAATCTACATAAAGAGCAAACATTTATAATTGTATTGTTTACAAATTTATTGGTCATGAAGTTCAAATGATGAGAAGTAGCAATTGCATTCACAGAAAAAAGACATCCTAAAACTTGAAAATCAGACAATAGAACGCATTAAGTAAAAATGTATCTATATTTATACATCAAATGTATTAACTTATTCATTCGTTTTAATCTTTTGAAGAGTAATTATAAAGGATTTTCTTACCCAGATGACAGTCATTGCATGATTTATTAATAAAATCCCTTTTAATAATTAATAATAAAGCAAATGGCAACCCCATTCTAAGTTTTTGTTTTCCTTTCGAATGTATTTGTTATCGTTAAAGTGAATTATTCATTTATTTCAAGCAATTTTCAGTTATTTTATAAAATTGATCATATTTTATACAATATCACATTTTTTTATATTTTAAGGATGATCTATTAAAACATAATCGTCATTTTTAAGAAGAAAAAATAATTCGTTTATGCTCCAAGAGTGTTAAATACTCAGACCTATACCATGCATGTGTCTCCATGAACATGATTTTTTTTTAACTTAAAAGGAATTGAATGAAGCTGTTCTAATTTTAATAAAGGAGTAAATTTAATAAAACAAAGAAAAAAAATCCAATTCATATTTCATACTCTTCAATTTAATATGGAGTACAGCGATATTCTCTTATTCTCCAAGAAGGTTATTAATAAAGTATAGATAGCATATATTTCCAATTCTTTCCATTTAATCTTCGAAGAATTCTCTATCTCGTATCGCACCTTCAGCACTGCAAAATAATATTTGCGGGAGCATATGACCTTCCTCCCTCAGGTGCCGTCAATATATTGGCAGAATTCTCCTGGAAGATTAAATCAATAGTTAGGAAATATTCCAATTTTCCGTCCGTGGAGCTTGACTAAAATAAATTCTCCCAAGTAATAAAAACGTTAGATAATATCAAGACGCTTTATCAGCTTAGGAGAACGCTTTGGCTTTTCTTTTACTATTTTGGGAATTCTGCAATAGTTATTTTATTGCAGCCATAACTTTATTTTTATTATTTTCTTGTATTATTTTATGTATTATTTCATTTTTTCCTGAGATCTTATCAGTGTAATATAAATTGCTTTTTTTGTCACAATGTTGAAAGTGTAATATTTTGAATTGGTTCTCAGTTTAATTTATTATTCAATTGTAATATAGTTATTTATTAACCAACAGATTATTTTCGAATAAAAATATTTTTTCAAATATATTTACAATTGCTGTAAAACCATTTTAATTCGTTTTTAACCGTTTTAATTCGTTTTATTTCAAACCCTATTGATTCTTTTTTATTTTTGCATTTTAAATGCTTTTCTATATGCCAATATAGGCTCCATACTTCTAAAACCCTGCCATGATACCAGAAGGTCAGCAATTCGTTTAATTTTGCGTAAATATTTTCCAACTATTAGTTATTTTTATATAACATTTTATAAGGGGAAAAATTGATCAAAAAATAGATATTAAAATATAAAATGCATTACATTCACAAATAAATATGGAAATTTATTTGATTTGAAGTAAATTGCATCACCTTAAGATATGACTTTTTTTTTTTTTTTCGAAATTTAATTTTTCATCTTTTTTGTCATGTGAATTATATTTTGAATTATATATATGTAACACATAATTTTTGAAACAGAATCGTAGCCGATGACAGGGAATACACTTTAAATTTTTAACTTCGTTTTATTTCATCCCCGGAGGCATGATTTATGTACAAGCATAAGCGACAAGCATATCAACACAGAACGACACAGAGCGAAAATGAGAAAAAGCTAATGAAAATTTTATCCCTGTGAATATATACTGTGAGATTTTGGTAGGGATTTCCTACATGTGTCGAATTTAGGTAAGGAATTATAGGGATCTTTTAAAAGAATTTCTTTATGTCAGCAATATTTTATCCCTTCACTCGAAGCGTGGTAACCGCAGACGAACAGCTTTCTGTTGCATTAATTAAATAGAAAAAGTGGAATGGAATCAGTAAATAAGAGAATATTTTAGAATAAATTTAATATGTGCTGAATTGAGCTAAAAATTAGGAAATTAATTTTGAATTAGATTTTAAAGTATCCTTATATATATATATACATATATAATCCGTTTCATAAAATAGTTGATACTTTTTAATTTCAATAAACGATAACATTTGGAATGAATTTCAAATATGATAAAGTATACCACACATACATGGGGGAAATATACAGGAAAAAAATCTGAATGTCAATTGATTTCTAAAGTTAATAAATAACCAATAACTCTAAATGGTAATTAGAGTTTCAAGGTGACATGTAAATAATATTGCACAAAAAAGTCAATATTAGATCATTTAATAAAGAGAAACTAGTCTGAGGACATGCGAATTAGGCTATTTTTTTGTAGATTTCTAAGATCCCCTCAACTCCATTGTATGATTTCCTTTAAAGGATGTCACGTTCTTACACTGAAAAAATTTACATAGAACAAAATTCTGTTAATGAAATATTTTTGTGGAAGACAATAATCCTTTCTTCGGTGGGATTTGTTTTAGAAAACAGACAGCAGACGAATATGAAAATTGGTAAAAGTCTTTTAATATTCATACAAATAATAAACTTCATGAATCGATTCAAAAGAACTAGAATCGCAGAGATTTTTTTTACTCTCTCATAGCATATTCATAGTCGAATCTCATTTACTTGGTACATATATAGTAGGTATGATTCTTCTACATTATGCCACACTTCGTAGTGGAGAACAAAATGAAAACTTTCTGTTAAAAATGTTTAAAAAAATAATCATTTATTTTTTATATCTACTCCTTCTTTTAAATCCATACCGCTACCGGTAATTTTATATAATATTTTTTTTTCACGCCAAAACATTTGACTCCCTTTTATTCGTTCCACAACAATCCATTTTGACAAAATAATTTAATTTGTCATTGATTTTTTTAAATATTTGTGAAGTTTTTGTTCATCTAATGCTTTAAAATTGATCAGATTAATAGTTCAGAAAGTTGCAAGCTACATGATGGTATCCTATAATTTTACCATTGTAGTACTGATTATATCATACCTATGATGGATGAGAGATGGAGATTTCTGGTCTAATTGATCAATTCCAATATCTTCGTATATTGCTATTTGCATTAGAGTCATTGGCCGTAAATAGCAATCAAAGTTCATTATTTGAAGAAACTATATAGCCTCATTACTGAACTGATGTATAATATTGTTAATATGTAATAAATCAGTAGCAAATATTTACTTTCCAATCATTTCTGTGGCTTTTCTATTTTTGTTATATTTAAGCATAACAATTGTCTTATCAATATATAGTCAAATTTCGTTAGAAAATATTAATTCATTGATGAAAACATATAATTTCTAAAAGGAGAATTTCAACGTCTTTTGAGAAAAATTTATACGTTATACAATTATTTTAATTAGAGATAAGGAATTTTATGTTTTAAAAGAATGTATAGAAAAAAAAAGATTCTATTGGTATTAGGAAATACCATGCAATTTTCAAATTGGCTTGTACTCTAGTTAGTGAATACGCCGTGGAGTAAAAATTATTAGCCAATTTATAACTTTCCAATTTTTGTCCAGAAGAGCTAGTTTACTATCTTGTCTTAAATATATGCTTAATTATAAATTAATTGCGCTTTATCTATAATTGATATATACTATAATCTTAAACATATGCTTATCCTGTCTTAAATATATTTCTAACTCTCTTGTCGTAAATATATGCTTAAATATTTTTTTTAATATTTAACTCATGTCTTTGATATTTAAAATTAAAGGATTTTTCCCTTTGGATCGTTTACCTCTATTCACTTGCCCACCTAAGAGGGTTCCAGACATATGCTCTGGTATTTGAATCCAAATATTTAGCGTCTAATCCATTTGCCGAATATCCTGGCCTTCTTGAAATTTGTGTACCAGAAAAGACTTAAGTGGACGAGTCTGAGTGGTATTCCTAAAAAGCTCACCTGCATTGTTGAGAAGACAAACAGGTAGTTATACGATCTCATCCCTGTATCCATCAGAAATTACAGATAATCCCATTTATTCAGATAATATATATATATATACATATCCCATACATATAGATAATCCCACAAGAAATCCTGTCTAGCGCCGTGCAGAGAACATAGCAAGAGAGCAGTAATAAAAAAAATGACAATCCCATCACTGCTGAGGAGATTCAGATTTACCATTGATCAACTAGTTTGTTCACCTGGAGAGAACCAGAAATCCTTTATCTATTCCGCCTCCCCTCCCCCTCTCAAATCGAAAAGTACTTCAGTATGACAGCAGATGTTAGATAATTCGGGAAACCACATGATGGATCGGAAAATTAATTTTCATGTTTTTGACAGGGGCTATAAGAATACCTTCAAATAAAGAAGTGAGGTCTTAAAGCATTTATTGATTTATCAAAGGTGTGTTTAGCAGTAATTTCATTCTTATGGACAGAAATACTCGTTTTCATAAGTCTCGTCTGATCAGTGAATCTATTTGGGAGATTATTCGATGTATAAATTCTTATTTCCGGGTATTAAACTAATAGAACATGCCTGGGAGGCTCTAATGAGAGAAATTATAATTAATATTTCTCATTTTATACCCAAATAGAACCTGAAACTTAAGCATTCCAATATTCTGAGGTGTCTGAATTCGAATATTCGAATCTTAGGAATGTGGGATTAAATTAGGATTAAATTTTCTTGTGCTGTTTAGCCTTGAATACGATAATACTTGTGGACCAAGGCTACTAAAGAGTGTAGGGTATATCAGCATGCGTACATAACTAATTTCGCCAAAACCTCATTACTAGGGGAAATAAAAGACAAAAAAATGAGAATTATTTTAATTTTAAATGTATGCGTAATCAAAATTTTTCATGAAGCAAATATATATCTGTAAATGAGTAAAATTCCACTCAAGTGTCTGAATCGTTTTTAAATGCATCCACATGATATTCCAAGTTAAAATAGGCTTAATACTACGCTCTAGCCTTTATTCGTTATTTTGAACTTAGTTGCAACATTCTGTAGTAGATATTACACGAACATTTTCTGAAAGAAATCGTGTCTGAATTTCAGATACGCTTAACGAACTTTATAAGTTTCGTATTATTATTGATGTTGAAATTAAATTAAAAGACTTTTCCAGATGGTAAAGTTCTCTAGAAAGGTGCATATTGGCAAAATCTAGTCACAAAGAAAGCATTTATTTCAATAGACTCAAATACCATAGATTAAGCTTTAACGTAATCATTACTTAATTCCTGTGACATTTTTGATGGCATTTTATTATTTTACTTACTAAACGCCATAGAATCCTGCGATTGGAAATGGTACTAATATATGATCAGTTTGTGTCTGAAACATACTGACACACGTTTACTGGAACAACTTTTAGGAACTGAAATGAGTTGAATAATTTGTTTCCAATTGCGTCGTTGCCTAGGGACTTGTTACTGCTTCCATGTATATATATGTTGTTTTTTTTACAATAAATCTCTAATGTACTGTTCGGTTTTTAGCAAGAGTTGCGTCTTTTAATTGAAACGACAGCCGTAAAGTCATAGGGTAGATGCAAGAGTCCCATTAAAGATGAGAAGATTTATTTAGATATATTTGTTTTGAATATTTTCACTTAAAAACAACATTTGCTTTGAGAAAATTTAGGGTTTCCAAGATTGGATATTTGTGTAGAATTAAGGAATCCTTCAGAATATTTTTCCCAAATCTGATTCCATATCGGCTTCGTATAAGCATCATTAAAATTGAAAGGTGCATTTTATGCTCATATTTTGAGGACTACATAAAAATAAGCCGGCGTCCCGGCATAGGGGTAGCGCGTCTTCCCCGTGACCTGGGCGTCCTGGGTTCGAGTCCAGGTTCGGGCATGGTTGTTCTTCCTGTTCTATCTGTGAGAGGTGTGAATGTGCCCCCCTGTAAAAAGGGGTTGTGCAAGCGAATGTGATGCGTGAGTAGCTAAGACGTACTCTTGGCCCTAGTTGGCGCTACTAAAACAAGAGACGATCCCTTGGCTTAAAATCACTGACTTCGTCAGCGAGCTTGCCCATGGCAAGTGCCATTATAAACAACAACATAAAAATAAACTATTCCTTTTTCTGTTGGTTCAAAAATTACATCAAAGATCTATCCCTGCTGAAAAAAGATTTTCATGTGCTACACCTACAATAATTCAAGAGAATTAAAAGCGGTTCAAGGCGTAATATTGCTTACAGCATTCACAACTTGAAACATTCATGGATCTATGCATAAGGACTCAACAACAGATGATCATCAACCTATTGGAAATGCAAGAAAATTTTCTTAAAGCCTTTCAAAAACTTCTTAAAATGGATGAAAATTTTAGAATTAATTATTTATTTAAATATCTTCATATATATATTGTCATAAATGCATATTTATTTTATAAGAGAAAATCCATGTTCTGATATATACATGCAAAAAAAATATCCTTAGAAAACCTAATCTGTTTCAAATATAATGAAAATAAAGTATTCAAATTAAATGATTTTAAGGGGTATTTATACTTCAAAATGAAAAAAATTATCATTATAAGTGGCCGATATATATAAGATTTATTTCTATCTTTTAAAGCTATTTTTTTTCTTTTCGATGTTACAATTGCGAAATCTTTTGATTTAAATTATGTCTTAAATTTATCAAAGCTATGAATAAATATTTTATCTCCCTATGGGGTATATATTATTCATTTCTGAAAATCATTATCCTGTTTCGCACAAAATAAGACTATTTATTTTATGAAATAACTTTTCATTCGCTATTTTTCTTCTTTTATAAAGGTATGTTTAATATAAGATATAAATTAAAATTAGGTTTAAAAATATAATATTGCTTTCAAATGTCATAAAAATTTAACTGTTTCTACTTTGTATATGGAACATTATACCAATTTCCCTCCTTTGTTATTTACATTGTAATTTACTTACATTTATTTTAAAGTATAAATGGATATAAAATGTCGAGTTCCTAATTTTAATAATTTTCTACTGATCGCTTTCTGAATATTATAAAGTTACCACCCCCTTATTTCCTTATAGCTGCTGATTATCAAATAATATACAAGAAAGTTTTTATATGAAAAATTACGATTCTTCTGAAACCAGTTTTGAGTTGTAGTCATGTTTTATCCCATGGGAATATTTGCTAATGTTCTAGTTAATCTTTTTGCATCTTAAGTAATACATGTGCAACATTTATCCGAATCCATAACGTCGAACATAGATAGATTGAACTGTATATATATAGAATGATTCATATTAAAGTACCCTGTTTGGGACACCCTGGCGAGAGAATTAATCGACGTATCGCCTTCATATTTGGAGGATATGTATATTTCAGGCAATGGGAAATGGATTGAGAGCAATAAAAAAAAATAGTTAAAAAAGAGGGGCTGCTAAGTGAAATGTCGCGCTGTGATCGGTTTAAGATAATGAATATGAAAAAGGCCACCAACAATGAAGGATAGAATACAAGGTAAAGATGTAATAAACTTAGGACAAATTTTCATTATTACATAAATTCCAATGATAGTAACAAACGAAAGGCAGCAAAAAGAGCAAGCAAAAGTTTCATAGATTGTTTTCAATGTGTCCACCTTGCTTTAGGGCAAACATGTTACACAGTTCTATTACATGATTCAAAGAAGCATGTGACAGATCGGGTTCGATGTTGCGTACGTGCCAGAGGACCTGGTCTCTTCAAATCTCCCAATTTTCCTATGTTTCCTATATAAACTTTATCTTTGAGGTAACCCCAAAGTCAAAAATTCCAAGGAATTAGGATATGTGAACATGGAGGGCATCTTGTAGGAAATGCACAACTGATAATCTAATTCTCAATAAAATGACATGGCAGCAAATTTTGAACCACATGTACCATGTGAGGAGGAGTACCATCTTGTTGGATAATTATTGTAGTGAGGCATACACGTTGCTGGAGTTCTGGAATAACAAAAGTTTGCAGCAAATCCTGATAACGTGTTGCGATTGCGAAGCAGGTTGCGAAGTGATTTCCTCAAAGTAAAATGGTTCAATCAAAAAGGTGAAGCCGATCCAAACAGTAAAATGTGATGAATACAAGTTTATTTATTGAACCTGGTGATGATTCGAAGTAGACTAGATACGGCAGTTGTGGGTTTTTACTTTTCCGCACATGTGAAAATGAAACTCATCGGTCCGTAAGAGGTTCCACAACCAATTCTGTTCCACCTCCATCCGTGCCAAGAAAGTTAAAGCGAACGTTTCACGCGCATCGTTATCGGCTGGTTTTAACTCTGGTAAGCGATGGCTCTTATACGGATAGGTATAGGTATACCGCATGTACCTCCAAACTGTAGTGTAGGGCAACTCCATTTGCTTTGGTACGACGCGAACACTAGATGTCCCTGCTGTGTTCGAATTGGCTTGCTCAACGATAGAGGTTGCGAAGTCTTCAATTACCTGTGGTATCCGTGTTTTACGTCCATGGAATGTTTAAAACTGTTTGTTTCCACGAAACGTTTGACCATTCCCAGCCGGGCGCAAGGTATTATTGAACCCATTTGCAACGATTTCTGCCCTCGGTATAAGCGAAGCGTTTTGGCAACGTTATTGCTGTTTTGGTAAAATAACTTTAGTAGTTCCAGCAAAGATAGAACCATCGTCGTGGCCTAAGAACATTCGGAACCTGTATGTCCAGCGTTTTATATGTTACGAACGACCTTTTATTCGTCTATTATGCAATTTTTGCTCTCCAGTGCAGCTCGCAGTGTCGAATATTCTAATTTTCATCTAGCTAGAGAAATTGGTGCGTTAATAATGTAATAATTGAATATTCTTTACAGTTACTTCGTATTCTGTTCGTTATTGTTGATGTCACGTTTCATATTCATTATATTAAACCAATCGCAGCGGCACATTTTACCTACAGGCCTTTTTTGAACTACTTTCTTTATCGCACCATCAATTTTTCATATCCTGAAATGTATATCCTCCAAATATGAAGGCGTTGAACCAACTCGTTCTCTCGCCAGGATTTCCCAAACAGGAACACTTTTATTTTGAATCACCCTGTATATCGAACAATAGTTAAAAACTATTTTATTTTGTTCAGCAGTTTATAACTTATTAAATTTTAATTAATCCTAGAATTCTAATTTATTCATTATAATCCACAACGGTGATAACGATCCATCATTCTCATTCTTTCTTAATGCAGTAATGAATACTCTTTTAAAACTTCATTGATAGCTATTTTCTCGGTTTCTTAACCCTCAATTTACTTCACTGATTCTAAATCGTATAAAATAAAGAATGCATTCACGCTTCCGTTGCCAAACCAGTAAATTTCTGATTTTAATCAACCTTTGAGCATACCAAATTTCATCCTTTACGCCAAGCACTAAATTTTCCAGATTTAATGCCACTCTTTTTTTTTTAACTGAGAAAATTCTAGTTTAATTTAAAGAGCTCGTTATTTCTGACTTATCTGCATCTCAATCTAGGTTACTTCATCTTTAAAAGCAATTAATTTCTTTCTCCTCCACAAATCTTGTAACATTTTCTCGGGTTGTCGAGATAAAGTAAAAGGAATGACTTAATCTTCCTATTCTGTGCTTTTCTGTGTTAAATTATGAGTGATGGGGAATTTATAATAATCTTTTAAAGAAAGCTGTTTGCTACAAGATAAAAGTTTGCTTTAATTAATTTCCATCAATATGTCGTAAATTCTGAAAACGTACATTTACGATTGTCAGAATTATTTTAACTGAAATGAAAGGTAAATGGATTTTTTTATGGATAAGGTTTTCCTTGATTGACGAATTAATCTCAAAAATATTTATCTATACGAGTTTTTTGTTCAAATTTATATCAAACTTCTGAAAAAAATAAATACAAAAATGTTTATATTTACTATAAAAAGATAAAACCTCTATCATATTATCTCCAAAGTGTCCTTTTACCCATCATCTTGGAACAGGATTGACATTATCTTTACAATTGGCCATGGCCCTTTCCCTTCATATTTCAAGAGATTCAATATTAAAGGGTTGGATCAATGTGGTTGCGGCGAAGTAGGCGATCCCCTTCATTATGCCACTAGCTGCCCTCTCACCACATCTTTTCATCTCAAAAAACTCACCCACGAGCTAGAAAATATCTGGTGGACCAACATTATGAGAAACAAGAAGTCCAAGGTCAAAATTAGAAATCTTGTGCACTTCCTTCAAGAGAACGAGGAATTGTTTCTCCAGACCCAAGCCTAGTAAAAATTTTCGTTTCATTCCTCAACCAAGGTCTTCTCCAGAATATATTAACTTCAATAGATTCAATCTACTCATACTCCCCACCGAACACCTCCTTCATCATTATAATATTCTATATAGTTACTTTTTATGTGTATTGTATATGTAAGTTAATTTTTTTTTCTCCCACGTATATCCTTTCAACCGATAGGGAATCCTAGAGATTCCAAGTTCGGGGATATTCTGTGGCGAAAGAAGAAGTCTGTAAAGTTCTTCATAAGAATACTGTTTTTTAAAAATGTAAATTTAATACTCATTTACTGTCTTTTATTCCCAATTTCGTACTTTTTCCGTAAATTGTAATTGAATTATAATTTTTCAACAAAAAAAAAATAGCTAAGAAGGTAAAATAAATAAAATAAGCAATAAATAAAGGCAGCAATAATTCGAATAATGCATTAATAAACTCATACGATCCGCAATAAATACATAACACTTAGTGATAAGGAATGTTGTAAATATTAATTCCATCTTTTAAAAGTATTTGTTAATTAGGGTTCAATTCCCATATATTTACTAGGCGTAACCCCCATTGAATACTTTATCTCATCAGTACAATTTGACTTTATCACATTTCTACCATATTATTTAAATTTATGTAACATAACGAATGTACTTACAACTTGCCAGAAAAAAAAATTGCTAAAATAAATTCAAAAGCAGTAATTTCATCTTTTACAAGACAAAATTTCCAAGTTTTACTGCATTCCTCTTCTTTTAAAATCTCTCCATTTTCCATCTAATGTAAAGACCTTATAACCTCAAATTTATCTACACTTTACATGTTATGTATTCAAAGTTGGTAACTATTTTTATTTAAGGCATTGGAAGGATGTTCGCAATTTCTCAAAGATTACGTCAAAAAGCGGACAAAATCGAACCATTCCCCACGTGAGAGAAGCTATTAGAAGATATAAGCCCTTTAATGCATTCCATTAACCGTTATGTCTATTTTGTATAGTATACCGTACATACAACTTTATAAAAATATACTACCACTATAAAATAATTTTTAACTTAGTTTTATTAAACGATTTTTATTACACGATTTTATTTATTTATTTTTCGATTTTTTTTTTTAGCGTAAAGAAACTACCTATATAATTTTTTTTTTGCTTTTCTTCAAAAAAGCAATCTTGCCACGATAAGGGTTAAATAAAGAGTGTCTTAAGGAAATGCATAATTAAGGTTGATAGAATAATAGTAATGAAATGTATTAGCTACATACTAAAGCTACACACCTTAAATTATATTAAATAGATCTGCAGACCTAATTAGATGCATATCCAATTAGAAGTAGATTTGATTCAGGTCTAATTGAATTCAGTTCTGACGCAAATCTAATTAGATGCAGATTTAATTAGACGCAAAACTGATTCAGATATGATGAGATGCAAACGTCTTGCAGACGTAATTAGATGCAGATCCAATTAGACGCAGATCTGCCGCAGATATAAGTAGACGCAGATTTGATGTACATGTAAATAGAGGCAGGTCTAATTAGATACAGATCTTGCGCAGATATAAATAGATTCAGATCAAATTAAAAGCTGATCTGATTCATATCTAATCAGATGCACTGCAGATCTAATTGGATGGAAATCTGATTCAGATCTGATTAGATGTAGAACTAGTTAGGTGCAGATGTAATTCTGCAGATGTAAGAACTGATTATACGCATATCTAATTAGATACAGATGTATTTGGATGTAGCTCTAACTAGATGCAGAGCTAAGAAAATTCAGAAATAACTAGATGCAGATCTAAGAAAATTCTGGTGTAATTAGATGCAGATCTAATTGGGTGCAAACCCAATTAGATGCATGTAAAAATAAACATGCAGATAAAAAAAGATGCAGATTTGATTAGATGCATATCTCGTTAAATGCAGATCTAAAAAGATACAGATGTAATTAGAAGTAGATGTGATACAGATCTAAATAGCAGATGTAGTTAAATGCAGATCAAAATTGATGCCTATGTAATTAGATGCAGACGTAGAAAGACGCAGATCTGTTCTTGTTTCTAATGGCAATTGCCAAGGACAAGTTCGATGACGAAGTCAGCGATTTTAAGCAGAGGGTGCATCTCTTGTTTTTTAGTTGCGCCAACTAGGGCCAAGAATACCTTTTAGTTGCTCACGCATCAAATTCGCTTGCACAGCTTCTTTTTACAGGGGGGGGGGCACATTCACACATCTCACAGATAGAACAGATGAAGAACAACCATGCCCAAACCGGCACTCGAACCCAGGACGCTCAGATCACGGAGAAGACGCGGTACTCTTATGCCAGGACGCCGTCCTGACACAGATATAAATAGATTCAGTTCTAATCAGATACAAATCTGATTAGATGTAGATATAGTTAGATGCCGATGTAATTAGATGCAGATCTAATTACATGCATATCTAATTAGATACAGATCTATTTGGATGTAGCTCTAATTAGGTGCTTAAGTAAATTCAGAAATAATTAGATAAGATCTAAATAAATTTAGATGTAATTAAATGCAGATCTAATTGGATACGTTTTTAATTAGGTGCCGATTTAATTCAGATCTAAATAAATGCAGATCCAATAAGATGCAACTGTAATTTGATGCAGATCTAATTGGGTGCAGATCAGATTAGATGCAAATCTGATTTGAAGCACATCTGGTGTAGATATAATTAGATGCAGATCTGATTAAATTCAGATTAGCACCCAATATAATATACGCAGATATAAGTAGACGCAGATTTGTATATGTAAATAGATGCAGATCTAATTAGATACTGATCTAATCAGTTGCAGATCTAATTAAATCTGATTATAAACAGATCAAAATAGATGTAGATCTAAGTAGATGTAGATCTAATTACATGCAGATAAAAAAATGCACATTAAATTAGATGCAATTAGATAAAGATAAAAAAAAGATGCAAATGTAATTAGATGCAGCTTTCATCAGATGCAGATGTAATTACTTGCATACTTAATTAATTGCAGATCTAAATGTATGCAGATGTAATTAAAAGCAGATCTAAAAAGCGGATGTACTTAGATGCAGATCAAAATAGATATAGATGTAATTATATTCAGATCCACTTAGATACAGATATAAAAAGATGCACATCTGAAGCAGATATAAATAGACTGATATCTAATCAGATGCAATTATATCTAGATCTGAATAGATGGAAATCTGATTAGATGTAGATCTAGTTAGATGCAAAATGTAATTAGATTCAAATCTAAATAGGTGCAGATGTAATTAGATACTGATCTGATTATATGCGTATCCAAATAGATGCAGGTGCAATTGGATGCAGACCTGCACATATGCTCCTGTAATTAGATGCAGATCTAAGAAAATTCAGAAGTAATTCGATGCAGAACTAATTGGATGCAGATCCAATTATATGCAGGTGTTATTGGATGCAGACCTGCCCAGATGATTTTGTGATTATATGCAGGTCTATTTAGTTGTAGATGTATATCTGATTAGATGCAGATTTAATGAGATTCAGATGTAATTTCATGCACATCTAATTCGATGCAGATCTGAATAGCAGATTTAATTAAATACTGATCAAAATAGATGCATATGTAATTTGATGCAATTCTAATTAGATGCAGCCATAAAAAGACGCACATCTGATATAGATTGAGGTCAGATGTAATTAGATGCAGACGTAATTAGTTGCAGATCCAATTAGGTGCATATGTAATTAGATGTAGATCTATTTAGATGTATATCTGAATAATTACAGATGTTATGAGATTCATATTTAATTAGAGGCAGATCTAATGCACAGATCTTTCAAATGGCATTTTCCTTTTCATCACAATTTCAGAGAGGAGTGTACAGTTTTGAGTCCGTAATTGACACCTCTTTTAAACATGCAAAATATAATGTATGATTATGTATTAATTTACGTTAACTGTGTCATTAATTCCTTTTCCATCTAAAATACAAAAGAGTATATTTCATCTTTTCAAAATCAATTATAATTATCACTTTTTAATAGAGAGTTGATATAAAAAGGCTTTTGTTACATATTTCAACCTCAAATTATTACAATATTTTAAATTTATCCGACAAGGTTCAGACAGGATATTTAAAAAAAAAAACAAATATTTTAATATTTATATATTTTTTATTATTTTTAAGATAAAAGGCATGAATAAAAATGAAATTATGTCAATATATAATTTAGGTTTTGCAGAAAAAGCATATTTTGATACAAATTTTAGCAATTATTTATAAAAATTAGTATCGTTCCATAGAAAAAAAAAATCTTTCCATAGAGAAAAAAAATGTTACAATTTTTCATTTTTCTTTGTAACATTACATGTTTAATATGTCTTAGAGTGTTACTATTTCAGAATAAGAATTTTAAAAAATTAAGAATTATGTTAGAAAACATTTTTGTGTATAACATATGAAATTGTCAATGATATTTTGGATTTTTTTTCGCCAATATTAATATTAAATTTTCATAAATCCACTTATAGAGCATTTAGCATCAAATCCATTTTCATTACATCATTACATTTTGCATAACATTGCGAGCACTAAATATGAATTTCATTAAGATAACTTGATTTCTTTTTGAAATATGAACAAAACTCGTACAATAGAATTTTGAAAAAACTAGTTCTTCAGAAAATTTAAGTTTTTAAATGCTTATAAATAAGCATTACTTACATGTCAATAGTTTGCTATAACTTTGCTTCTAATTAACATAAAGACAAAATGAAGATATCTCTGGAAATAGAAATGTACCTATTTTTTAAGACTGCAAAAAATAAGTATACGAATTTTCGAGCAAATCCCTATTTTCAACCTAGTCGGATACCTTAAGATAATATGTTAGTACAAGAGAGCAGATTTTTCAATTTCAAAATTATATTCTTTAGGATAATTTTGTTTCAAACGTCTAGTATTTATTTACTCCTTTAATTTCTTCTCTTTCTCTTTATATATCATAATTCATTTTTAATTAAAAATTATTCTCCCCAAAGGTACTGTCATTATAGAGAATAAAACTATAAAAATAATTAATTGATCATTTTTAAAGAATAACAAAATATATGAGTAGTAAAGTGTCTCATGAGGTCTTATAAACTATAGGCTTTCAATTCTCTTCAAATTATGACTGTTAAATTAGATATACTTCATGCTACTTTTACATTCTTCTAAGAACATTCATGAGAAGAAAAATATTCTGGAAAAGTACACATGAACTTTAGTATCATAAAATACTGCTTGCAAGGGCTTACATAAACACATAAAAACCACACTTTATTTACAACATTCCTTAACCATAAAATATAAGCAGCTCGAATGCATTGTCTCCGCGCATTACTTTTTCTTATAAGGATGGAAATAAAGTAAAATTTTCATTTTGTATGATTGAATTAAAAAATATATAAAAAGATAGTTCTGAGTGAAGACCAAATATTTTATCTTTTGTAGCCATCGTGGGTTTCATATTATAGTTTAGTTTTATGGCCAGGCATAAAATTTCTAGTATTGCTTAGCTAGAAAATTTATTATCAGGAAGTTATTGTTAAATGTAATATCATATGGCAATTTGTACCTATTATAAGAAGCAAACATTTGTTAATTTGTGTAAAATGTTCACATTTTCATATTAATTAAAGAATTGCATCTCTTTTTAGATTTAAATTACATAAGTTTCAGGAACTTAGAAATTTAGTATCAGGATTAAATGATAAAAAGGGCACTAAGGAAACTACACCACTTGCTTTGACATTACACCATTTCAAATAACGATTTTTTTCCTAATATTATTCATATTCACCACATGCATGTTATGAATTCTAATAATTTTATAAAATGAAAAACATGGTTTGGAGGAAACATAGTTAAATAATAAATTATTTTTTTCTTACAAAGCCATACAATAGCGGAATATAAATTGCCAGTATCTGGAGAAAAAAAATCAATTCAATGAAAATAAGACAACATACGCAATTACTCCAATGAAGTATGAAAGTGATTAAAGTTTCAAAATAATTGGGTAAAAAATATACATACGATGAAATTGCTTTGCTACGTTATTTGCACTACATTATTAGATGCATATGAAAAAACTCGTATACATCCGATTGTACAAGTATTCGATGTCGTTCTGCTGGACAAAAATTCAGATACGGGTATAAATCAGTCAGATTTTGCTTGTGACACGTATTAACCCCTTGCCTGCCGCGGACGTATATATACGTCTCCGTAAGTCAACGTGTTAACTGCCCCTGGCGTATATATACGTCTCGCAATTAACTATATACGTATATATACGTGGCACTGGGGATCGAATCTCGCAAGTTATCCTCGGCAGGTAAGGGGTTAAGTGAGAACATCAATGGTAATTTCAAGAGATTGAGATCATTCCAATCATGATTCATACATACTCTTATTGGCAACAGATCTAGTAATTAAAAATGGTCTTGATAAAGTGATGCCATCTCTGAGTTATAACAGGGTATAGGTTTTAGAATTATTATCAAACTAGAGAATGCAACAATAACGTTCATGCATAAACATTCTAAATATGTTGTTTACTAACCTGATGTATTCCATCAGAGTCATCAGGATGCAAACGAGAGTAACTCTGTTATCTAAGGAAATCCATCTGAAAATCTTCATCTCTGGGAATGGCCTGCTATATCTTCAATAGAAAATACACATAAAATGTATTTCCAAAGCATCTGTATTGTCAGAGCTTAAGGTGTACGTATACACTAGAGTACGTACACACTAATTATTTTTTTTAACTTTAAAAATCCAGTTTTTTCACAGTAGGTCATTAATATGTGTTTAAACTTATTTCGGTGAGAAAAAACCCTACTTCAATAATTATTAATTAATTAATTAATATTTAATGAGCTAATTAGCATATTTCTTGAAATGTGATATCTTATATTCTAATTTGTACATACACACAGTTCTAGTTAGAAATTATGCCCCATATTAGTCTTCATGTTGTCTGCCTCAATCAAGTTATAAAAATATATAGTTATTTTTAACAATTTTTTTCATCAACGATGAATGGAAAAAGCGATATTTTCTCTGCAATTTTAAATAGCTATTAAAAACTTATTTCTATAAATATAACTTTGATTGCAGCGCAAAACATCCACTGTTTCATGCAGATTATTTTGTTAGATATAAATAACTGTATTTGGTCACTTTCTTGTTGAGTTATGATTGTTTGAATGAAGCAACATAGTGGAAAAATATCATTCTTCATAAAATTAGTTTTTAAAAAACCATAACTAGAGTTTTTCATGAAAGCACCTCAAGAAAAATAATTATAACTCAAGAAATATTTCGAATATTGCCAACATCT
Source organism: Argiope bruennichi (assembly GCF_947563725.1). Classification (NCBI taxonomy): domain Eukaryota; kingdom Metazoa; phylum Arthropoda; class Arachnida; order Araneae; family Araneidae; genus Argiope; species Argiope bruennichi. The sequence continues at coordinate 121,702,056 of NC_079154.1, read as the reverse complement.
CGGTATCGTTTGAAAGCTAAAGGATCAGAGAACATTATTAAGCAATAAAAAAATATTCAATATTTTGAACGATTTTCGAAGTTTGAAGTGTGTACATACACCTTTTAACCAGTATTAGATTTGATAAGATAAGTGAAAGAATATTGTATTGTAAACGTTATTTCTGCATCAAGAGATTGCAACTTACACAATCTGAAAGTATCATACATGTCATCACAAAAATTATGCCATAATAATAATGACCACTTATAGGCAGTGAGCACTTTTTAAAGCTGGAATGACAAATAAAAAAATTTCTATCAAATATCGCTAAAAAAAGGCAAATAAAAAACCTTTAACAAAAATAACAAATATAAAATGAAAAAAAATCATTATGATTAACATTAACAATAAATTTCTTTTGATATTAATCAGATCCATCTGGAGCATTTCGTAAAAACAATTCTCACGATTAAGGATTTTCTTTTAAAAATTGCAAGAAGATTTTAAAACTGTATCTTATTCACTAAAATATTCATCAATTCTTTAACAGCAAAGGCAAAAAAATGTGACATCCATCTTTAAACAAACGAAACTGTTTTAACGATAATGGTACCCAAATTCTAATTCTATAATCAAGAAAGAAATTCCTTTAGTTAAGACTCACAACTTCATAAATTTTCACGCCTTTCTTCCAAAGTTGGCAAAAAACATTTGCAATAAAAATAAAACAAAAATTTACAGTTCCCGGAACACGTAACCCCGGAATCAGCAAAAATTAATAAAGATGAAGGTTAGCCGTAAATTTAAAGAAGATTTCAGTATTATTATCCTAAATTCTGTTACTAAGTCAGTATAGGTCATCAGAATTGCGCTTCTGGTATTCATTATGATCCCGAAAGTGCAGCTATTTTTTAAAGGATTTTTGAGATGCATACTTTATGGGTGAGATATATTCAGCAGTTTTATGAGGGTGGTACTTTGAATTTAATATGAAATAAATTGTGTTTTTAACGATAATTTATGCTTTTCCGCTTGGTTGCGAATAATTTTTCTTCCTTGAAGCTTTTCGAAGAAAATATTTCTAATAAATGAAAGAGGCAAAATTTTAGTGAATGATTATAAAGTAACATATTCACTGCAAAGAACATGCCGGTGCACATTTTGTTCCTTTCTTGCTGACAGAGAATATCCAAATGCTCTCTCCTTTCCTTAACCCTTTAAAGGGCCATTTTTTTCTAGTCATATTATGTTAAAATATTTTTAGGCTTGAAATTAGAATAAGAAAAGGAATTCATTTAGCTTATTAGATAAATTTAATTTGATTAATTAATAATTAAGTGACAAACCAAGACACATCATTTTGTGTAAGATAAAGTACTGAAGCATCTAAGTTTCTGTCTTTCTAAAAAAAAAAAATTCAGAAATGCCAACCTACATAATTTCATACAAAGATTGATAAATTTGGTGGGAAGCATACTTCCCACGGCCTTAGAAAGGGTTAAAGGAACTACAACTAACGTGACAAGATATTTTCTATAAGTTAAACGGATTTCGTTACAAATGTATTATAAACCAGTGGAAGTAGTCTTCCAAAACTTTCTGCATACTCTCTAACGAACATGCCTTACCAGAGAACGCCTTACATGACATTGGCGAATAATAGTTACGAAATATTAGTTTTTGGCTTGAATTTAACATTTTCACTGAATTTATAATGTCATTCTTGGCGAGTGTTTTGGCGAATAATCCCTGACACGCTTTGATAGTATCCAAAAATCGAATTTATGTTTTAGATACGTTTTTCTTAACCGATTAGAACGAAAATGTGTCACAAAACTGCACTTGTAGTCACAAAATCGATAAATTTTAATCATTGCATCTTTGAATCGTCGCATTTACTTTTTTTCTGAAAGTACAAACCATCAGACAATCAATGATTTGACTCAGAATTTGACATGCATCTACACAATAAATCCATGTGCCGAATTCTATTTATCTAGCTATCTTCGTTTTGTAATTATCGTATGTTAAATTGTATTTGAACAATCGGACAGACGGACTTTCTCTAAACAGATTTTACTCAAACTTTCATAGAAATCTGCAAATTTGGTGTAAGGAGCGTACACTAAATTTCAACATCCTAGATCAAAGCGGTTTTGAATTATCTTTGTCACAGACAGACAGACGGACATTTTCCAAAGAAATGTGTTTTTCGACCTTAGGGAGGTCTTAGGATTCGTCAAAATATAGAATTCGAATTTTTTTTAATGATTACTGTACTTTCTCTATACTACGTATACGAGAAAGTAAAAAGGAGTTAATTCAAAAGAAAAGTCACAAGAAAAAAAGTTAGATATTGAGTATTATTGCTAATATGACAGCCGACGTAGAATTGGATTTCTGCATGAAGCTTTTCATTGCATTCTTCACATAATAAAAAATAATATTAATACTGCATTTATCTTGATAATTAAGCCAATTTTAGGAATAAATAATAAATAAATTTCAGTATGTAGCAGAATTCATATAATGATATTACCACAAATTTAGTTGATTGGTTGTATTTCCATAGTATTATTCTAGTCAATTCAGAATAAGTATACATCAAAGTAAAAGCAATCAAAACAGTTTTCATATATTTCTATAAATAGAGTTTTAAATATGAGTTTTCTTGTGTATCTTAAACATTAGCAAACAGTAAAAAGTTATGCCGGCGTCCTGGCATAGGGGTAGCGCGTCTTCCCCGTGATCTGGGCGTTCCGGGTTCGAGTCCCGGTTTGGGCATGGTTGTTCTTCTGTTGTTCTATCTGTGAGATGTGTGAATGTGCCCTCCTGTAAAAAGGGGTTGTGCAAGCGAATGAGTGATGCGTGAGTTGCAAAGTCGTACTCTTGGCCCTAGTTGGCGCTGCTATAAAAAATAAGAGACGTCCCCCTCAGGCTTAAATCGCTGTCTTCGTAACAGCGGGCTTGTCAGTGGCAAGTGCCATAAGAAACAAACAAACAAACAAACAATAAAAAGTTATTCATCAGTACTATTTTTTACAAAAACAATATAGAAATAAAACATAAAGATATTCTAAATTCACTATAAATTCACCAAATAAATAGAATTCACCAAAATCTCGCCGCCAAATTTTTGTTACTACAAAACAGTTTATGAATATGCATTAATTTGTTCATCGACATTTTCTTACCTATAAAAGAATGAGTCAAAGGAAGCAAACAAGGAATAATATTACCCATTATAGAAGATAAAAATGGAGATTTTGTTTATTATGATAACTTTGAAGACCAAAATGTAATAACTATATTTATAGAGATAAAAAAATTAAGAATATGATTTAAAAAAATGTGTACTTTCTTTTGGTCAGAGTTTATCAACAAAAAATGCGAATATGAAAATTTATGTAGTGTTTCAGAAGAAATCTAACATCATAAATATAAGCATAACCGAAAAAAAGGTAGAAAAGGATAAAAATAAAAAGTAATATAATAACCCTATAAATATATTTATATTATTTAATTATCTCCTTTTTTATTCGCAAGTTTCGCAACATTTCTTTTAATTTTAAATTATTTGAGATCATTTTTATCTGTCAATAAGAGTTAAGTAATTTCCAAGGATTTTATTGTGATCCGGAGAATTAATAATCATATTAAGATACTCTAAAATAAATTATGTATTTTTTGTTACAAATATATTTTAATGAAATAATTCATTAACTTTTTTTTGTTTTTTCTGATGACAAAAGGAATAAATATAAAACGATGAATTAACAGAAATAACCTTGTTTTATTTTTCCAATAACAAAATAAAAAAAAATAAAACGAAAAATCATAAGAAGCTAAGAAAATATTTATAATCCATCTTTCTCAAAATATAATACTTTCTATCAAATAAATTTTCATTTTTCGATGTAAAAACTTTTTTCATAATGATGAAAAATGAAATTAAACTGAAAAACAGATTTGGAAATTCTTATGCAAAGCGCTTATGAAATTTTAGATATTTTCTGTATTTTAGATTATTATGTATAGGAGATCCGGTGTAGATAATTAATCAAAAATTTTCCTTCATGTCAAGATTTTTTTTTATTTATAGAGCTTTTTTATTTAGCCATATTTCATATGACAGTGAAATTTTTCCCATCTTGAAAGGGAACTTAGATTTTTTTTTTATTGTTTTCTTTTTTTTATATAATATATATGTATGTGTGTGTGTGTCTCTCTGCCTGTGTCTATGTGTGTTTGTGCTTTTTCTTTTACAACATTTAGTAATATAAGTACCTTATAAAATGCAAATAAAAGTACTGAGATATGAAATCTAAATTGAATATAAGAAATCATCTCTAAAAACTCCAAAATTAATATGAAGAACAATCAAATTTCACAACAAATTTTGCAAAATAAGACAAAATAATTGCATCTTAAATATAGTTAATGCTCAAATTAGATATTCAGAATTCGCTGGACCTTAGTGGTGATATTCTAAAAAGCAAATTGAAACAAATATTGGAAAAGTTTTGTAAGTTGTGGGACCCAAAATTTAATTATTATGCGTCAGGAAAGATTTTGTCGTTTGAGTTTATTCCTTTCATGCATCTTTTTTTTAAAAAATTGTTGAATAAATATTGAAATATTTAATTATTCTAAACATAATATGGTATGTGATATTTGTCTGCATTTTTATTGATTAATATTTAATGTAATTGGCTATTTGTTTTAATTTTTTTTCTCTTCTTAAATTTGGTAATGTTGTTCCAAAAAAAAGCATCATCTGCCATATTTTCCTGCCTTAATTTATTTTTAAAACTCTACAAATATTTTCATGTCAATGTTTCATTTAATCATAGTAGAAGAAAAAAAGCAATTGATCGATAGACTTTTGTATAAAAATTCTTTGAAGCATTATCTCTTTAACTCACCAAAAACATTCAAATAAATATAGAATAGATTATGAGCAGATGATGATTATGAGCGATTTAAGTATTTATAAAAAACATTAAAATCAATGAATATATGAATGGATGATGGCAAATAATTCTTATTTTATAAATCCATGTAATTATATTATAATTTTTATGATTTATCTTATCATCCGTGTAGTTGAGAAAGGGGGAAAGGATGACCGAAATAGCGATTTAAATTAGACACACTAGTTATCTAGTGATAAGTGGAAACCACTGATTGGAAAAATGAAGTGCAAGATTCATCTTATTTTGAAAAAAAAAATGGAAGATTCATTTCTTTAAAATATAGAATGAAAATTCATTCTAGCAGTTATCAGTTACTGGGAAAATGAAGCGAAAACCCATCTTGCGATTTAACCAATATCCAAAATAACACTTTTTATTTTCAAATTAATGGATATTTTTACACTTAACAAGAAAAGAGGGGGTCCAATGTGACTAGAATAGTCTGATGATTCAACTATTTATAAAATCAAATCCCATTGCTAAGAATCAATAAATTAATGTGAATGAAGATTTCTTATGTGCCTCACAACATGAAAAATTTGTTCTTTTCCATAAGAATGCGTGATCATTCGTATTATATTCGACACAATTGATTAAAATGCGTTTTTTTTATGTTGCTGCAATCATAAAACATTGAAACAATATTTCAACCCACCATTCCGCTTCTGTAAAGTCTAATTTCGATTATCAAAAGTAAATATAAAAGAAATTTTAGTTAAATAAATCGGCTGAAGATTGCTTTTTATTTTCATGCTTCTAATTTATGTATTAATTCTTTAAATGTATTTAATTATTCATGACATTCTATAAAATTCAAAGAGTTAATTTTACTAAAAAAGTTACAGAAATTGCGAGTCAGATCTTTTCAGTGACTAAATAATACGCGCAAGAGCAATTTTAGGAAGCCATTAAAAATTAGTTTTTTGAAATTAAGAGCAATAAATGACAATGAACAGCCTTTTAATCAAATAAAAACATGATGATAAAAATTAATTATGTTTGGTGGAAAGAGGCTTATTGCGTTAAAGAAGAAAATTGCAATATCTGAAGAGTAAAAAAAAATCTTTTAATGACAAAAGCAATTTGTGCTCTAAACTTTTTATAATTTTACATTATTATAAAAAGAAAATTTAATTCAATATTAAGGAAATAGAAAATAGCCTAGTTCCAAAAATCTTTTTTATGAGTTCTGAAATTCAATTTAGATTTACTTTATTTATTATATGCATTTTCACATTCATCTCATCATTTAAAATAAGTAAATGATATTTAATAGCAAATAAACAATTCCAAAAGAAAATTAAAATAACAATTACATTCTTTTATTAATAATGATTTTTATTTCTTAAAAATGTCATATTCTTGTTTCAAATATGTTGCATTATTTTAGACATTCAAAATAAAAAATCATTTCCAAAGGTGTTTTTTTTCCCTCATAATATTATAATTTCAAACAAACAGAAAATGCTTCAGCAAAAAAAAAAAATTAAAGGCTATTATTAACATAATTAGATGAAAGTAAAGGAAATTTAGTGATCCTTTTCTTACAGAAATTATAGAGATTCCTAGAGAAACTTAAGATTAAATGTATCCATTATTCAAGGACTATTATAGTCTTCCTCTTTTCAGGTTAATAGTAATTTCTTTTCTAAAGCATTATTCTTTCTTGGAAAATTATTCCTTTAATTAATCGACCAGTAATCATTGCACGATTTCTTACCAAAAATTTGTTCAGAAATCTAGAATATATTATATACGACAAATTAGTGTTTATTAGCATTAAAGCTCCCTTAACCAACTACTTACTTAAACCAACTATTCGGACCCCTCTAAAATCCATTCCACTTATCGGATTTTGAAGAAAATTGGCATACAATTTATGTGGAACATTGGGAAAAAATTTCTCCAATAAAAAATAGTTCAGATTTTGAACACCAGAGGGAACTTTTTAAAAACTCCTTATACAAATTAATGAAATCTATAAACAGACTTGCAGTCAGCCCAAAAATCAGTCTGCGTGTCTTTGTCATTGTTAATCATGCCCTTATAGAAGAAAGATCGAGCTTTATTGGTTAAACTGAGTTACCAAAAGGACAGCAATAGCTTAGTGAATATCGTCATTAAAAGGAATTACAAAAAAAGGCCTATATTGAAGAATAACTTGATGAAGAAGATTTGGAAATTTGAAGAGACTGGAGACTTGAGTATGTTGGCAGGAAGAGGACAGAAACCGGTTGCAAATGAAATTGTCGAAGAAGTCACGCTGCTTTGATTAAAAGAGCCTCCAGTTTCAGCTGTTGTTAAGCAATTGCTCAATCGGTATTATGTGAGGTAGCAAATCCGTGGTCGACAATAAGAAAAATTTTTTGATCTATTTTAAAATGATATTCATGTAAGATTCATTTGGTTCAAATGCTGACGCTATGAATTTGCTTACAGATTTGTGGCAAAAATGCAAGTTGATGGCGCGTGGTCTTGACAAATTCTACAGTCAGATGAAATGTACTTATCTTTAGATGGAGCTTTAAATTATCACAATTGTCGTATACGGGGTACTTCTTTTCCTAATGTCCAGCATCAAAAACCGCTGCATTCTGATTACGTTTCTGCATAGTGCGGATTTACTGCTGATATTATCCTTGAATCGTTTTTCTTTGAAACTCTCACTCCTCAAGGTCTTGAAACGTGCTCTCTCATGACTACACGGTATAATGAATAGCAATTTTTGCTGATTACTGGCTTCACGCAAGATGCTCCCACATTGGGCGCCAAGTCAAAGAGCTGCTTCTTGCTAACTTTGGCGAAAATCGTATAATATCCAGAGCTTTTACCGGATGACTGGTCTCTTCGTTCACCTGACTTAAATCCCTGTGATTTCTACTTGTGGCGATTACTAAAAGGTCGTTTTTATGGTGGTGGAATTAGAGCTTTGCCTAAGTTGAAATCCAGTATTACACGCCATGTTGCTGCAATCCCTCGAGAGTTTCTTCGTGCTACCATTGAAAACACTATAATGAGTTTTCAACACTTAATTCATGGCGATGGATCACACGCTTAGTACATTCTGTAATTGAATAAATTTTATTGATTCTGTCAGATTTTTTGTCCTTCTTTAGGTGTCACAATCCCCCTGGGGATCAAAAGATGAACTATTTTCATTGCAGGTCCCATGGTCGATATAACGTATAAACCAAGTTTCAACAAACTCTGATAAGCAGAACGGATTTTAGAGAAGTTTGAATAGGGTCACTTTAATTATAACCTCCCTGTATAAATCATGTCATGATAATTTTTTTCACATTTTTACCATTAATTTTTATCCACTCATTTAAATCTTTCTTAAGGTTTTTCAGTAACCTTGATATTTCCTATTTGATTCTTTTACATTGATAATATTTTACTCTTGTTTGACACAGCATGGTCAGCATCATTACTCTGGCGCCAGAAAAAAATCCAAACCAATCTAATAGAAGGCATGATAAGTATTGTTTATTCTGCTCTATATTACGACACATTATTTTTCTTCCAAAAACTTCCAAAAATGTTCAAAAAATTCTCATTCAAATATCTCAGATAATTTGTAATGTACTATATATTTTTTTATACAATGGTTTGAGCAAAGAAATGATTAATGCTCCAGGACTACAAAACGAGACAAATTTAACCTTGTCATCACAAGCTTTCTAATTATATCCCAGTTCTTTTTTTATTAGAAATATAAAAAATGAGTTATAAGCACTTTTTATTATAAGTGCTTTTCTACTTTTTACTGATGTTATGAAAAACGCTTCTTTCAATATTTTTAACTCCATCTTAGTCATAGGCTTAATACATTGCATTTCTTTAAGAATTCAGATTAAATTTTTCTTAAAAACGATAGCATATCGCTGCAATTTGTTAGCCTTTTCACTGGTTATGGATTTGCAAAATACGGAATGCTGTAAAAAAGGTTTTTTTTCTCTCTAAATAGAGCTTTTCAAGACATAGGAATAATCCAGAAAAAAGTTCGAAAATGTTTTTCTATGCATGCTCTGATGCTTTTATACAAAAATTAATTTATAAAGAATTCCACGATGTTGAAAATAATATTTTCTAATCTTAATATTGTTGCAACGATTTTTTATTCTAAATGAAAAATGATGTTACAATTTTATCCAAAATGCGGAATAAATAGAAAGTTAATATTTCAAATATATCTTAAATAGTTTTGAAATTGAATGAATACCTAAAAATACAGCAATGTTTTTCGCTCTTATTATTTTCGTAGGTGTAATTTGAAATTCTTAGAATATTACAATGAATACTAAAATAAATAAAAGTATAAAAAGACTTTGAAATTCTAAATGAAGTAAAAAATTGAAGACGCTTCACAAAATTCTTTTAAATATCGAAAGCATTGTTTTAATTTTAAAGCAATTGAATGGATGAAACACATAAACTAATCATTAAACAACAAAGATTTTAATGGCCATGTCAAGAAAAAAACTATAAACAAAACTGATGTTAAAATTAAACAAAAAAAATTTTAAAAAAATTTCCTCATCTTAATTCAAATATTTATTTTAAATCCTCTTCATCATTTTTTAACTAAGCCAATAGTTAATTCCTTATTTCTTAACTATCCTGCCTCGAGGTTTTATGGAATTTTGTTAAATATGATTTGATTCGTTCTTTCATTTTCCTTCAGTGAAAAATAATCTCGTTATTTTAGATAATAGTAAGTAATTTATTTACCACCACGCTTTCAAATAAATATATTTATAAGTTTCTTTCCTTATTAATTCCGATTCTTGACTCTGTCTAATTGCTTTATAATTGGATTTTGATTTCAATAATGGAAAATAATTTTCTTTACGATACGTAAATAAAATAATGAATTATATAAAAATAAAAATTGTTAGTGAGCTTTCATTATTTTATTTTGTTTTAACTATATCAAAATAGTTTTTAAAAGTATTTTACTTATTGGATTTTAAGTCATCATAAAATTGGATTTTGATTTCAATAATGAAAAATAATTTTCTTTGCGATGCATAAATAAAATAATGAATTATATAAAAACAGAAATTGCTTGGAAGTTTTCACTAGTTATTTTATTTAATTGCATTTCAAATAATTAAAAAATATATTTTATCTGAAATTTTGAATAGATATATTTCATCTGTTTTAAGTGGATGTTTTTATCAACTTGCATCTGATGATTATAATGGATCAATTATTATTATGCACTAATGATCACAATTTATGAATTTTTTAACATAAAAATGTAATATATTAAATATAATTATATTTTATGTTTATACATTACAAAAATATGTTATTATAAATAAATCTCAGTGAATAAAAGAAGTATATTTGTTTAAAAGATTTACAAGTTCTGCAAAGCCTTTATTAAATGCAGGCATCCAGTAGAAATATTGAACCGATTGGTTGTTGATTGGAATACAAAACTTACCCGGTTGATTATTAAGAATGATTTATCAACACAAGGCGATTGATCTTTACAACATCCTGTAACTGAATCCAAAGTTAACAATGACAATAGAAAATAAGCAGAATATAGAAAAGATTTAAAATAAGATTAAATGTACAAAATTTACCAAACTGCCTAAGTTTTCGTACTGTGTATGAAATACCCAGTACAAATAAGTTTTGAATGTGTAATTTTTATTATGAGGGGATATTTTGGTAAATTGTCTGATGACTCTCTTATCGTGAATGGAATATTCAGTTCAAATAAACAATGAATGTGTAATTTAAATGAAATTTATTTAAAAATTAAACACTGTATAAGAACTCCTGGTCTTAAGGCCGAATCATGTAATTTCAAACATTTAATGCTTTCTCGCAACTAATTTGAAACTTGGCTTTTTGTATGAATAAGTTTTTTTTCTTCATTTATTTAAATTAGGCAGCTTTTATATATATATATATATATATATATATATATATATATATATATATATATATATATATATATATATAATATATATATATATATATATATATATATATATAATATCTTCTAACTTTTGTTGTATAAGAATTCACAGCAACACAATTAGCCTTTAAATAATTCCTTCATCGTTTGAATATATTAGGCATCTTTTATATATAAACAATGTCAATAAACTTTTATTGAAGTCGAATTCACATAACACAATTACCCTTTCAAAAATCCATTTTCCGATTGACAATATTAGGTATCTTTTATATATAAACAATATCATCTAACTTTTGTTGTAGTTGAATTCATTGTACCACAATTAACATTTCAATAATTCATTTATGAATACGATATTTCATAGCTTAGCATTTATATTATGGCTTTTTTTCTTAAAGAAAAATCTTATTACTTGCAATATTTTGTGAGAGAAAAATATCTCATATTAACATACATTTTCAGAAATCCTAGAAATAGCTATAAAAAAAGAAATTTGGAAACAGCAAAATGTGTTTTCCCAATAGTCCAATGCTTTTAAATGCTTAAAAGAAAAGAAATAAACATACAAGAAAAATTCGATTTGTTTAAATGCTTCTTTCGAAAGCACTCGACTAGAGAGAGCATTCAATCACTCAGTAAGTAGTGAATGGTTTAATCAAATTGGGAGAGATTTGAAGAAACATTTAAGAAATTGAAACGTTAAAAGAAAATAACAAAGACAGAAAATCGGAAACTAAACATTTCAAGAATTTCGAAAAGTACTGCAATTTATTCTGATCTTGCTATCTGCATCAAATGTTTATAGTTTTTAAACTGCAGTTTTTTAATGTTACTATTTTAGTATTAGAAACGTAATATTTTTAAAACCTTTAATTTTATAATTTGTAGTAATTGTAAATATCTACCACAAATGATTAAGGAAAAAGTTGTTATTCTATTTTCCTTACTAAAAATAGATATACAAACAGCTTCTAAACGATTATATCATTTTTTTAAGAAAAAAGGAAACGTTTGCTAAAGATTTTGAGGATTTCAAAAAATAATTTACAAATATTACAAATATTTCCTTAGTAATTTTAATTGTTCTAACTATAAGGAACTCTAAAAAATAAGGTACACTTTTTTTACCGAAGGCATTTTTAAAAATTTATTTGTAATTATCTATCTCCAAATTCCCATTGTATGTAAATAGTTTTTATTTTATTTTTTCGTTTGAAAACAATAATTGAAAAATGAAAAGAAATTTAATTTTTATTTCCAAATAATTAGTAACTTTTATAATATAAGAAGCAGGCAGAATCTACTTTATATATATATATATATATATATATATATATATATATATATACATAAAATTCTTAATTTAATCCAAATTAATTTCCAAAACTTTACCTTAATTTAGCCTTCCTAACTTCATTCTAAAATATTCTCTTATTTCGTGATCCTAATTCCACTTTCAGTTTAATTAATCTCTTTGTAAAAATAATGCGCCATCAAGAACTACGTTTCAAATGAGAGTGATACTTCGGTACCCTTGAGCAGGTGTCAAAAGTCATTCCCTCGGCACGTGGCCGGAAATCCTATGTTATATAAGGCAAGTCATCATCTGTTCGTCCTTTTTTTTTCCCCTTTTCTTACTTCTGTGAGTGCCGCGCTGCGTTTTCTTGTATATAATCATGCCTACCACTCGGAATAGAATAAAACGTAATTAAAAATACCAAGTCTCTCCACTGTTTCGAACCTGCATTCTACTTCAATCAAAATATGTTACATATTATTTAGTCGACAGGATTCAAAGCTGAGCGGGGAAACTCCAATGGATTCGAAATCCATTGGGGTTTCATTGCTGTTTGAAAGAACAAAGGAAAAGATAATTATCCTTGTTGTAACCACGAGAAGAATCTTTTTTTTTTTTTTTTTGGCGTAGAAATCCGCTAAAACTATCTGACCTGAATGTCTCAAATTTAAAAAAATAAGGATGTTGAAAGTCTTGTAAAATAGACCTAATTCCAAACATTTCATTTTTAGAATCTTCATAACGTAGTACGCCATTAATAGGTGATGATATTTTTGTCAGCTATAAAACGATTATTTCATTTCCATGGGAATTGATGAATGCGTACTTTTATAATCTTCATTTAAGTTTCTAATCCTTATACTTGAGACTCATTATTATTTAACTAGAATATAATCCAATCGAAAGAAAATATAATAAAACTGAAATGAAATCATTCCATCACAAATTTAAAACTATAAATGACAAATGAAGATTTACAAAGAAGAGAGTTATATTTATTCTTTGTTGTACACGCAATTTTGTTACCAAGACCATCTACCTAAAATGCATTTCATCATACTGCCGTAGGATGAGATGCTTATTTACAAACTATGGTTTAGTTATATCAAAAAATAGTGCAATTATGGAAAATCAGCAGATTACATTAGAATATCTTTCCAACCTACGAAAAAACATAAAATAATCATCCTGAAATAAATTTAAAGTAACTCGGTGTAGTTCAGTATCTTTGCATCTGTTTTCTTATCAAATAAGTTCAGCGAATTCTGGTTAATTATTTCCCAAACTTCATATTTTAATTACATCTAGTTCTGTATATAAAATAAATACGAGATTTTGGTAACCACATTCACGATGGATTTAATCAAGACTACATGAATAATTTCTCAAAGTGGAATTGTAATCAGAAAACTTTATTTTCTGTTATCCACAAATTGAATTTATTGTAAAACTCAGAGTAATGAAGAGATAACTTCCAAGCTCTATTTCAATTACGTGCTTCCATTGTAATGAAAAACTCAACCCATTAAAGTTTTTTTTTTGAGATTTTCTATAATATAATGAATTTTATATGTTTTCAAAATTTCGAAAATTGAATTCGCAGTGTTTAAAATAATCGATTTAAAGGGATTATAAATTATTACTTTTATTTGAGTTTGAAGAAAACGTTTAATGAATTTTTAAAGAAATCCATTTTGTTTATGAAAAGGAAAATTCAAAATTGAAAAAATAAAAAATAATTAAATAATTTAATAGAATAAACTGAAATTTAATAATATAATTTGTTTACAATAATTTGAAAATAAATTGAATGATTTAATAAGAGAATAATTGAAAAATTTGAATAAAATCAATAAACCCAAACATAAAAACTATCCACTAATTTATTATGATTTTTTTATTTCGTTACAATTATTGAGTATCTCCAATTTATAATATTGTCCCGAGATTTTAATTTCATTTTGAAAACAGTTTATGATCGAATAATAAGCGGTGTTTTTTACTGGAAGCTTTAAAATATCAATTAAAAAGGATGAAGTAACAAATTTACTTACAAAATATTCTTCAAAATACAATGGAAAATTTTGAAAATCTTTGAACTAAGAAGGAAAATAAGAACTTGCATGAGAAGAATAAACACACACACAAAAAAAAACCCTCCTAGAATAAGTATCATTGCTAGGCGCAAGCTTCATACCGGTTTTATTTTTCAAATATTGTTGCAAATATATGTTGATATATTTTATACAGGGGTTTAACAGCAAGAAAAAAAGAAAATGGCAAGAAATCAAGTTTTCAAGAAAAAAAATTAAATTTCCCTACCAATTTTTTTCCTAATATTGAATCGTCATGCGCTTATCAACTTGGAATTTCCAGGACTACAGTCAATATCAAGAAATCATTTTTTAGCATTATACAAATAAAGTCACAGATTTAAAAGCCATATATTTAATTAATTTGTCACAGTTAAGTAACCAAACAATATTAAGACATTGTTGAGGATTGTGATGTGCGAGGATAGAACCTGAGACCTTGTGGTTGGCAGCCCAGTAACATGACCACGATACAAAAGCAATTGTTCAGGTAGCGTAACTGTTAACTGACTTATAAGCTATTCATCACAACATTGACATTAATGTTATTATTCTCAAATTTCATAATAATATGTTTTATCTTAAAACCATGTTAGAAAAGATAAGAAAAGACTTTAAAAATTAATTTCCATGGTTATTTTTGTGAATTCTATTACTTAAAATTTTAGCCATTTGAAAAATGAACAGCAATTCTCAGAATAATGCTTAGTATTCACATGGAGCATTCTGTCGAAATAGATTCTCAATTCCACTTTGATACCTATCTCTCTCCAATATCAATTCACACCCACTCGAAATAAAATTAGCACTGGATTCCGTGCGTTGGAACTTAAGTTTCCATTTTTACTTCAGTTGCAAATGCTATCAATTGATTAAATTAATCTATTCCATTGAAAAGCACGACCACTTACAAATCTGCAAATTAGCAGTTGCTTTATGTCAATTGAGGGTAGAGTATTTGTGTATAATCAAACGACCTCCACTGAAAGCATCTGCATAATTAATGAAGTGTTAAAGTGAACGAGGTTGTAGGATAAGTTTACTTCGTATTCGGATTCGAGTATTTATACAAAGAAAATTTTATTCTATTCCATTCTTTATTTAATGTTAAGCGACTTTTTTCTAGAATTATTTTCTTTTCTGAATAACAAGCAATGAAATATAGGAGCTGGTGGAGTGGAGGTGTGGATAACGAGAGAATTCTTTTGTTAATGTGTTTAACAAAATCAAGATATATTCTAAAGTACTGATGATGATGATGTGTCCGCGTTACCACGGTAAGGGGGTGCAGTAACTTCTGAGGGTAAAGGCCCCTGAGCACCAGAGGGTAGAAGTTTGACTTCTAGCTCATATGAAGATGAAACTCACACATTCGCTTGCACAACCCCTTTTTAGAGGGGGGCACATTCACACACCTCACAGATAGAACACAGATGAAGAATAGCCATGCCCGAACCAGTATTCGTACCCGGGACGCCCAGATCACGGGGAAGATGCGCTACCCTTATGCAAGGACGCCGACTTCTAAGGTATTATGAACAGAAAAAGAAACAGAACTTTCTATATTTTAAAATATTTTTAATTTCACCCATTCTAAGTTTCTTTGTTTTACTTCAGGCCAAGTGAATGCCATTTGGGATGAAAATATTAAATATTGTGAACTTGCATAGATTCTGATAGTCGGTGTGTCACTGTCTATCTATCTATATTTTCCTTTTATCGTAATTAAATAAGGGAATGAGGGGGTTGCATTTGCAACATTGCCCAGGCCTTGGAATAGTGGCCATTGCATTTTAGCCCAATACTTGCGCTAAAATGCAGAAGAGATTATCTATTAAGGACTTTTTCAAAAGCTAAAAACTGTAAGTTTTGATTCTTAACTTAGGGATATATCTTTATATCTGTGTAATCATTTGTCAGTGAAAAATAAAATCAGTTTGAATCAATTTTCTTAAAATTTAGACCTGCGATTTACATTAATGTTTTGTTTACTTCCTGCATTTAAGTTAGGCATTATGGAATTTATGTTAAAATGTGAATAGTTTATATCTTTTAACTTTCTTTTTCTCAAAAAAAAATTCTTTAACCATATATAAACGCAGTATATAAACATATATAAACTACCAGTACAGAGCCTTTTATTTTAACTCGACGCGTTACTGACAACTGCTTCTATGATTCACCCGCCCCCGGCCGCATTAACATCCCACGTGGCTTGAGATAAATGGAGGGATTAGTATTCAATAAGAAGTGTCAAAATACGTATTTTAACAGTGAATTTTTGTGTAAAGAAACAATTCCTCTTGGTATTGGTGGGAAAAGAATAGAAATGAGTTCATACAATTCCGTACTATTTAGCTTGAAAAAAAAGTAAATTTTTCTTGGAATTTTTTTAATTAGATTAAAACATTGAATCCTCGAAATATTTCGTGGTTACTTATTAACTTAATTTCATATTATTATTTATGATCTCATCATGCCCAAACCTCTTTCCCAAAAACCTCTTAATGAAAGAGGTGTGGTTCTCTTTAACCACCCGAAAATAATCAAAAACCACCTAATTCCTTCATCATACGCCAAAACTGATCGTTATATTCAAATGCGCTTTTGATGAGATTTTTGAGCATAAAATTGAGCGTTTATAAATTACAGTACCAAGCTTTTGTCGAAAATTAAGTCAGCCAACAAAGTTGAAGTTAATGTTTAAAATAAAATATTAAGTCGTTATCTCTTTATTCATGTAATTAAGAATGAATAATTTATATGCAAAAGATGATTAAGAAATAATCTCTTATGATAAGTCATAAAAATTTTAAATAAAGGATCTGAAAACAGGAAACTTAATTAACAACTGCTAATGACGTATTTCAACAAAAAATTATTTAAATTAATATGAAAAATTATTTTTACGATAATTTTTTTGTAATTAAAAGTTCTTTTGTCATTTTTGAATCAACACAAGCTCTAAAATTAATATTACAAATATACGAAAATAAATAGCATTATATTTTCTTAGTTGATCTTTAATGTTGCTCATTTCATTAATAAATTTTGTAAATATAATTATTTTTCTGTATTATATACATAGAAAAGTGTTTTTAAAACTACAAAATTTTTAGAATTTCTTATAATGAATTAATTATTTCATACCAAAACTGCATGTGGAAACCCAAACTGCATGTGGAAATAAAACAATATAGAATTTCAAATATATAAATTCTAGAATTATAGAATTTCAAAAACCATTTCTATAACTCTTACGGTTATTCCGTTTATTTAAACATTATTAACATTTGTTATGTTGTTAAACATTTATTATGTTTCATGAATACATTTTTTCATACATTTTCACTGTGAATGCATTGTTATAAGCTTCTTCCATAGCAATTAAATTTGAAGATGAAATTAAAATTTCAACCATAAAATTTTCATGTATTAATAGACTCAAACCATAAAATTTTAATGAATTATTTGATAGATCTTTCATTAATTATTTAAATTTTCATATAAAAACAGTTTAGAAAGTCTTTAATTGTAACTATTTTCAGTAAATTGTTTTAAAAGCTTATTTAAAACAATTTTTAATAATGAAAACTTCAAGTCTAAACTAAATTTACTCAATTTTTTTATTTTTTATATCCAAAAAACTGGCTCCAGAAAACTATGTCTTCTCAAAAATGCAACTTTTATAATGCAGTCGTAAAAGGATATCAATAATATCGTACAATCAAACAATTTTGGGAATAGATAGATGTCATTCTGTGTCAAAAAAAATATATCGAGATTCAAAATAACAGGCATTCGTCTTTTGTTCTGCTCTAAAGTAATCATTTCAAGTATGGTTAGTTCCCATATTTGAAAGATAGTAGGATGGAAGGAGTAACAAAGACAAGAAAGAAAACGGTTACATTGCAGTAATAACATATTGTTACAAATCTGTCATTTTGCTATCCGGCACGACGTGCTGAGCTTGGCGACCATTTGGCGACTTGGCGTTGAATTTGGCGAGTTTGGCGACTAAATGGATAACACCAGAAAGTTCGAGAAGTTTCATGATCCATCCAGTAATAACAAAGATACACCCAGGTACGCCCTGATTGGTCTGAAGTTTCTAGTCCCGCCTCCCGGAGCTATAAAAGACAGACCTCTGAAGCTGGAGACGGAGTGTGTGTATCGGCGGAAATTGTGTGTGTGAGAGTGGTCGTAGTCGCCGACGAGTAAAAAGACTAGAGGATTAGCAAGCAAGCAAGTTGCTGAACTATTAGAGATTAAATGCATTACGATTGATCGACGGTATTTTGCTGTATAGAAAAATTTTGTAACAATATTTTATTTTTTGAAATATGTATATTACAACTGCAATTATATTTTCGAATACAATATATTACTGCGATATATTTTCAATTTCGTATTATTTTCTGCCCACATAAACTTAGTTATTGTTTATTTAGCTCGGGATAGTGAATTGATTTGATATGCTTGCTTTAGAATATCCAGCGTTAAATATGTAAATTTCAGTTTCTTTTTATATTTAAATTAATTGATTATAAATTATTAAAATATTTGTCATCATTCATCGACAATGATCCTTATTTATGATATTTTATAACTCTTATTTATCATAAACTTCACAAAATGAATATTAGAATTAATCCAAAATAATGACTTTGATAGCTCACAAGCTTCATAATACATATCAGCTAATTGTATTGGATTCAAACAAGCTATAGTGAAGGAAATATACAGCTTTTCCTTCATGAAATATTGATGAATAACTTAGTGGGTTAAATCATTGGGATAAACTGGCTTACTAATGAGTTTGTGCATTTAATATAAATTACTGAATTATTAGAATTTATAATTGTATTCCGGTATAATCTAGTTCCCTTATAGGCATTGCTTTTCAAAGTAATTTAAACGAATATAATTAGTTTCAGTTTAAATTATGCTGAGAAATAAAATATGTTATCTAAACCAAGAAACAGTTTTTTTTTGTTTTTTTTTTGTAAATGCAAAAATAATGATGAATTTTTATATAATAGTCTAAATAAGCTACTTTATGTGCGAAAACTTTCTAATCTTTAAAGATAAATAAATAATTTCTTTCAAGAAATCTAATACATTTTGGGGCAATCGAAATCAATGCCATATTGTTTTCAATTATTCTTTTTATAAATAAACATTTGATTCTTGCTTAATAAAATTGAACACCAAAGAATTTATAAAGGAAATCATTTATATTTTTCAAGATAGAGAAGAAAATCCAGAAAATAATTCATAATTAGAATAAAAACAAAAAGTACAAAATTCCTCGCTTCTATTTATGAACAATGATAAATTCATATTGATAATTTCATATTCAAAATTCTTCACAAAATGCAATTTTGATAAAATACATTAAAAAAATAATAAAAGAATTTGAAACATAAAGCGGAAACATTATTCTGTTTGAAAATATTTTAGAGTCTCAGAAAAAGCTACATCTAAATAAATTTATTCTTTATTAAATATCTAAAATATAAAATTATTCATAAGATATAAAGTGGCTTATTTTACCTTATTATTCCATTTTCTTCAAGCAAGTAAAAGAGAAACATTTTTCTTCCAGATATTTATGAATTATCTTAAGAGAAATATATTAGCATTCAAACGCACATTTTTAGATAGAAACATCTCTCTGATATTAGAGTAACAGATTCTTTCAATTTTAAAAGCTCATATAAATAAAGTGCTTTGATCCATTAAAGGAACTCAGTATTTAATCTTTTACATATGCTAGAAATCAAAGAGTTGCATAATCCAGATATAATGAATAAGATTTAGAATATATTTTTATCTTTTCCTAGCAAAGTTCAGATTTTTTTTTTTTTTTTTTCGTTTTAACTTTTATAATTTTCTTGTAGGATTACCTGCTGTAATCAGTAGACAATTAATTACTAATGTCAATAGTTGGAATTAAATATTATTTTCGGAGCTTTTTATTGCTTCCGAGCTATTAAGTATATGACTGAATGACATTCATTCTCATATTTACATAAAGTTAGTTCCTTTTTTTTTTTTTTTTTTTTTTTTTGCAACATGAGTGAAAAAATTATTTTTACACATCTAATTTATAATTTTGATTCATTCAGGGATCTAAAAAAGCATATATAATTTAATTGCTGGACATGGTAAGTAGATTATATTGATTCGTTGACAAAAATACAAATATTTTGTACGACATATTAAGTCACACTAGACGATATAAAGTGAAGTAGATCTTTCTCTCTTTCTCTCTCTCTCTCTCTCTCTCTATATATATATATATATATATATATATATATAATGATAACTCTTAATTTAATCCAAATTAATTTCCAAAGCTTTATCTTAATTTAGGCCATAGTAAAATATTCTCTTATTTCCTGATCTAATTCCACTTTCGGTTTAATTAATTCCTTTGTAAAAATAATGCGCCATCAGTACTACGTATCAAATGAAAGTGATACTTCCGTTGCCCTTGTCAAATGTCAACACATGTTTTCCATCGGCACGTGGCCGGAAATCCTATGTTATATAAGACCAGTGATCATTTGTTTCGCGCTCTTTCTTATTTCTGCTTTTGTGCCGCCCTGCGCCTTCTTGTAAATAATCATGCTTCCCTCCCGAGAAAGAATAAAACGAAATTAAAAATACAATGTCTCGTCTATGTCTTCAAACCTGCCTTCTGCTTCAACCAAAAATAAGCAGATGATTTAATTCCTTTTTTTTCTGTAGACAGTAAAGGATACGAATCGAAGCATTCAAGTAGACGATACTGTTTTAGGAAGACTTACCAGCAAACTGGTTATTAAGAGAGTCTGTCGGTCCAAATGGTTGTCAATGAATTCGAAATCGCCCAAAGAGCTATTAGAGGACCGTGAAGAAGATTTTATAACAATTGAAACATCGAGTAGGAATTAAATTTCTGGTTGACAAGCCAGAGCTGTTTCAAATGAGGATTGTTATAAGGAAATAATGACCAAAAGTGTCATCAGATAATTGATGATAATTTTGTACCAAGGAAAATGACACGTACAGACATAAAATGGATTACATTTTACTAAATAATTTAAAGTGTCTAAATAAACATTTTAATTTATTTCTTGAACACTCTTAATCTTATGTGTCCCAAAAGCATTAATATAAATAACCAAGCAATAAACTGGAATTTATAAAAAGAGATACAGTGCAAAATAATATGTATATCTAAGTAAAAATGTTGATTTACGACCTTATTGTCTATATAAATAAATATCTACTGCTGTCTATGTATAACGCTGGAGACGATAATAATCGATATCCACGCCGATACAAAATCCGAACTATTATCCGAAAAAATATTACTTTCTAACAAAATAAATTGTTTCAAATATCTATAATTTAAAAATGTAGCGTTTGTTAGCGATAAATTCACTTCTGCGTGCTAATTTAAGAGGAAAACAAATTTCCTGATATAAAAACTTATCCTAAATTTTTCGAAAAAATTTCTAACAATTAAATTTATATCAAGATTGAAAAAACATCAAAGAAAAATTTTTTGTAATTTTGAAAACTATTTTTGTGTGATATTATTATTATCTATCACCAAAAATTTAAAATTTTGCATACTTTATAGTTAATTTTTAAAAAAACATCATTTTAAGTTTTACATCTCTATTCCATAAAATATATATTCCAGAAGGTCTGTCCTGCCCCAAACGAAAGATACATTTTAATACAAACCAACAATGCATTTTTAAATACAAAGAAAGCTTTTGTTGCTTAAAAAGCTTTGGAGGTAAGTTGTTTTGAAAAATATAAAATAAAAATGCTGCAGTAACAAAACTTGCATTTAAAATGCTTGTTCACTTTCTTAATGAGGAAAATACAACATATAATTTTAAAGCAAAGAATGACTTCCTACAAAACGTGTCCTAATGTTTCCAAAATGTCGAAGAATAAAAGGTACATAAAAAATTTTATAACAAAGAACAATTCTCAAAAAGAGAAACAAATGGGTCATGTCCATAGATAAATTCGTTATCCTCGATTCTCATTTTATTAACAGTGATTTGATGCATTTCTTTTACTTTTCAGAGTGTAGAATGGAATGTTTTCGTGAAAAAGGAATGTTTTCAAAATTTGGAGTTCATTTGAATAAAGAGATTGTTATTCATGAATAAATCTCCTTAATGCCTTCTCTCCTTTTGATAAATATTTTATCGTTTTCTTTGAAATAACAAATACATACATATATAAATATGGAATTACATAATAAAGCATTTCTGTGATGTTATTTCATGTTAAATTAGAAAATCTCAATTAATAATCGTGATTAAAGACTCAGAAAATTCATTTAAAAATTTATTTGTGTAAAATTCTTAACTCTCTTCTTTATCTAGGTAATAAATAATAATGATGGCGAAGTTTAGTAATACTTTTAAACGATTTGCATTTTAAACAAAAGAAGAAAAAAAAACAGTAAAAATATCTGATTCGTACTTCATATTTCAGTCAGAATATTTGATTCGTAATTCTCAGATGTGGAAAAAGTTGGAATGCAGTATGTTTCATAAAAAAAAATTAAGTTCTCATAATCCAAAATACTTACATTAATCAAATATTTTTTTTGAAAGCATTAAGTGCAATAGTATTATTTTGCCCAATTCATATTCGGAAATATGATTTAAAATGTGAAACAAATTCAAAGATCTAAGAATTATGTTCATGTTGAATTTGGATATTTTAAATTGAATATCTTTAAATAAACGAACAACCAATAAAAAATTAATTATTGATTGTATTTATGTTTTATTTAATAACTCAATAATTATATATCAAAATATCATAATGTTATTTTTATATATAGCAACTCATTTCTACATATTCATTTATTTATCATCAAACATTTTGAGAGACGATTGTAATTAAGAAATTTGTTATTATCTAAAGTTGACTTTCATGTAGCATTCTTTGATCTATTTTTAATTTTATTTCTAACTAAGAATGTTTTGTTTTATTTCATGAAATACTTTTCTTAATATAGTACATTTTTATACATAATTTTAAAGTTTGAAAAGGAGGAGTACCTAAATAATACCAATATTATCACTCTCACTAATATTTTAGTTCGTTAAAGAACAATTTGGTTAACTTTTAAATTTTTCCTAAACGCAGTATAGAGAACTTAAAAAGAATCTTTAAAATATTCAAAATCGAGATTTTGACGAAGTTCTTAATCTCAACCATGTTTAAAAAGGGCCCTGAGAAATCCGATGAACAAATCAGGTTCAGGTATTATGACATTCCGATCCAAAATTGTAATATGATAATATAAGCACATTGAACTCGAAAATAATGCCCTCCTTTTGTAAATAATAATGAATGTGAAAGTGAATTCCTGTAAAAAAGTGAATTCTTGTGATAAAAGTGAATTTATATGAGGCGAGTGAAATATTCTGAATTCTGTTCATAAAGCATGGTGATCAGACTCGTATTATCTGTAAGATAAATTTCATAATTTCATAAAAGAAAAGCTTTGTATTTCATTGTTATTAATACATGAAAAGGGAAACTAACAGTTTCAAAATCATGACATGTTCCTAATAATATGCGCAGTTGTAATTTAAAATATGTTTGCACTTCCAATGATAATATAAACCCCGAATACCTGATTTTATATTAATGAAAATTTCTCTTCTTCTTTACGAAAGTCAATTAGACGTAATAAAATTACACATATGATTGAATTAATATTTAATCTTACATAAATTTCGATAAAGCTGAAGATATGCAAATTTTAAAAAAAAACAATATTTCACAACCAATTCGATTTTACCTGGGAATCAACATAATATTTATACAAATACATAACGGGTGTGTTTCATTTTCTTTGTATTTTAATCATAAGTTAATCAATAATTCATTAAAAATTTTGTGACATTTATTTTAAACACTTTGTATATAAGCCAATTTATTTTATATTAGTGAATCCATGTCTTAACTCCCAACCAGCAGATTTTTCGATTTAAAATCAACCCTCCAGGAAAAATCTCCTCATTTATATCAAGTGCTATATTTCCCAGTTTGAGTGCTTCTGTCATTAAAAAAATGAAAAAAATCGTGTTTAATTTAAAGACCTCGTTATCTCAGACTTATCTGCATTTCGCACGTTACGTCATTCGTTGAAAGCAATTAACTTTTTTCCTCCAAGGAATTTGTAACGCTTTCTCGGGCTCTCAAAGATTAAGCCAAAGGATGGACTTAATCTACCCAATCTGCCTTTCTGCAGCAGTGAAATATGAGTGACACGGAATTTATAATAATTTTCTAGTGAAAGAAGTTTTTCTGGGAAATAAGAGCTTGATTTAATTAATTCCATTCAATAAATCATAATCTAAGAGAATGTTTAATTACTACCGTCAAAATTATTGTAACGGAAATGAAATAATTTAGTGATTTTCAAATATTTCTTTTTGACTCTTGTGAGTGGAAAAATAATTGTTAAACACCAATGTTTCCAAAATAACTTTCGTTTAGGGGAAATGTCTTGTTTGTAGAAATTTTTCTTTATTTTTTTAAGATAAATAAATATGACACTTATTTATTTACGGACGATTTCTGTAAAAATGTTATTTAAAGACTTTTTTCATTTAGTGCTTGGTATCGAAGTATAATTTTTCAATTTAATTGCCATTTTTATGCATTGCTTTTCGATTGTTGATTACTTCATTTAAGAGAATATAAATTGTAATAGATATTTTATCAAAAAATATGCAGAAGAAAATTTTTACGGTTGTTACCTAAAACAGAGCATATATCAGCAAAAATAAAATGCAGTAGATTTGTTGAAAAAAAATGTGGAATGACCACGGTAATACTTTAACACATAAATGGTTTACTTGAACAGCTGGTAAATATTTAAAAGCGCTTACCTTGGCCAGAAAAGTTTCAGAGCTAGTTTATATTTTTGAGTTTGCATGTGCTAGGTTGTCAACAAAAATCAATAATTTGTAAGCGCATAGCAAATCAACTATTTCCAAAATCAGCAGAGAGCTACTGAAGGTTTGTCCCAAATTGCAATAGATATATTATATGTCATGTAACAAAATGAGCACCTATTGAATTCCATTTTTTTTTCATTCAAAACATGAATATATCTTGTTTTAAAAGGTTTTTGTTAAAAAAAATGCAATATCTATCTATTACTCAATAAAGTTTTAAAATCTAGCCATTTATTTTAGCTCACTCTGTTGTTTAATAAATTTACAACAAAAGAGTAATACATTAAATCATATATTTTTCATAGATTTATGATTTAATATATTAAGGAAAATAATAGAAAAATATATCACATGGTCACTACATTTTATATATTTTTTAAATTTATAGATGATAAATTAGCTGCATAAACACTTATTAGTGTAATACTCGTTTGTATATTTCGAAAAAATTATGCAGCGAGCATTTTTCTGAAAAAGCAAACGTGAGAAACTCTTACAAAACATGCCTGCAAACGTTTTACAAAAATGCATAAAACATTTTTCATTAACACCAGTTCTTGATCACAAAATAAAAGTTATTGCAGCGTAGATTTCGGATACATTACTTTTTCTTTTAAAAATGATCGTACACCTAGTTTCTTTTCGTACGATTAAATTAAAATAAAAAGAAAAGATAGATAAAAAAATATTAAAATTAAATATTAAATATATAAACTTTTGTAGTTTTTGGGGGGTTTCTATAATGGCTTATTCTCTAGTTATAGCCATATTAATAAAATTTACAAAAATGATGCAACTATAAAGCTATAAGAAAGGATAATTTATGGTTGCGAGGGAATTTTTTAGCTGATATTCATAATAACTTTTAAATGTAATATAAGATAAGCAATAATGCAAAAAAAATTTAAACCCTCAATAATTAAACTGAATTCTAAGTAACAGTCTTCTTTACATGAAACATATTTTTATGTATAATTATATGTAGTATTTTATGTATAATTAAACACATTTTTATGTATATTATAATTAGCACCTGAAAAAAATTCAACAACTGACATATCTGCTCGAGAAGAATAAAATCTTTTCGAATAATGCGCAAATATATAAGATAAGCAATAATGCAAAAAAAAAAAATTTAAACCCTCGATAATTAAACTAAATTCTAAGTAACAGTCTTCTTTATATGAAACATATTTTTATGTATAATTATATGTAGTATTTTATGTATAATTAAACATATTTTTATATATATTATAATTAGCACTTGAAAAAATTCAACAGCTGACATATCTGCTCGAGAAGAATAAAATCTTTTCGAATAATGCGCAAATATATAAGATAAGCAATAATGCAAAAAAAAAAAAATTAAACCCTCAATAATTAAACTGAATTCTAAGTAACAGTCTTCTTTATATGAAACATATTTTTATGTATAATTATATGTAGTATTTTATGTATAATTAAACATATTTTTATGTATATTATAATTAGCACCTGAAAAAAATTCAACAACTGACATATCTGCTCGAGAGGAATAAAATCTTTTCGAATAATGCGCAAATATATAAGATAAGCAATAATGCAAAAAAAATTTAAACCCTCAATAATTAAACTGAATTCTAAGTAACAGTCTTCTTTATATGAAACATATTTTTATGTATAATTATATGTAGTATTTTATGTATAATTAAACATATTTTTATGTATATTATAATTAGCACCTGAAAAAAATTCAACAACTGACATATCTGCTCGAGAGGAATAAAATCTTTTCGAATAATGCGCAAATATATAAGTTAAGCAATAATGCAAAAAAAAAAAATTTAAACCCTCAATAATTAAACTGAATTCTAAGTAACAGTCTTCTTTATATGAAACATATTTTTATGTATAATTATATGTAGTATTTTATGTATAATTAAACATATTTTTATGTATATTATAATTAGCACCTGAAAAAAATTCAACAACTGACATATCTGCTCGAGAAGAATAAAATCTTTTCGAATAATGCGCAAATATATAAGATAAGCAATAATGCAAAAAAAAAAAAATTTAAACCCTCGATAATTAAACTAAATTCTAAGTAACAGTCTTCTTTATATGAAACATATTTTTATGTATAATTATATGTAGTATTTTATGTATAATTAAACATATTTTTATGTATATTATAATTAGCACCTGAAAAAAATTCAACAACTTACATATCTGCTCGAGAAGAATAAAATCTTTTCGAATAATGCGCAAATATATAAGATAAGCAATAATGCAAAAAAAAAATTAAACCCTCGATAATTAAACTAAATTCTAAGTAACAGTCTTCTTTATATGAAACATATTTTTATGTATAATTATATGTAGTATTTTATGTATAATTAAACATATTTTTATGTATATTATAATTAGCACTTGAAAAAAATTCAACAACTGACATATCTGCTCGAGAAGAATAAAATCTTTTCGAATAATGCGCAAATATATAAGATAAGCAATAATGCAAAAAAAAAAAATTTTAACCCTCAATAATTAAACTGAATTCTAAGTAACAGTCTTCTTTATATGAAACATATTTTTATGTATAATTATATATAGTATTTTATGTATAATTAAACATATTTTTATGTATATTATAATTAGCACCTGAAAAAAATTCAACAACTGACATATCTGCTCGAGAGGAATAAAATCTTTTCGAATAATGCGCAAATATCTCCATTCGCTGCAAGTATATTAGTTCTCAACCTGTTTTTCTGTGCTCATTTTATTTTTATTTATTTATTTATTTTTATTTATTTATTTATTTTTATTTATTTATTAATTTTTATTGCATGTAAAATACTAATGCTCACAATATTGTAAATGCCATTTAATAAGATGAAAAAAGAATTCTTCAAATAAAACTTCGATAACTCGTCAATACAACTATAAATGAAATAATTTGATTTCAATTTCTGGGTGTAATGTTTAATATTAACAATAATCCTCTATCCTATTTTGATGATATTACAGAAATATTAGAATATTTTGTCATAATTCATATCACTCTGCTTTTAATTTATGAAGATATTCAGAGCTATTAATATGCATTGAATAAATGAAATAAATGTTTGCTTAGTTAGATTTGGAAACATAGAGATACCAGTGATTCGCATATATACAATGCACAATTCACCATTTCGTCCTTTTCAGTATGATTTCAAATGTATCGACAATATTTTATATTTTTAAGGGCATCATATTATCTTATTTTCTGAATATTACTAAACATTTACAACAACATCTAATTGTATCTTCGAGTACAATGAGAGTGATTGATCAAAAAGATATCAAATTAAAATGCGATAATATACTGATAATTTTATCTGACTCTAAATTTATAAAGCTAAATATTGTTTAATAAGTTTCTCTGAAAGAATTTTAACGTAAAAATATAAGAGTCAAGATATTACATCAAAACACCGAGATTTTCCTATTTCGTCTAAAACCAAAGTTGATTCTATTTTATTATAAACTAGCCGCTTTTGGCGACAAGCCAGTTCGCCAATCTTAATGAACGTTAAAATTTTAATAATGAAATATTTTATGGAACTCACTTTTATTTGCTTCTTCATAAAAATATTTTTAAACTTCAAATTTTAATAGTCATATAATTCACTCACAATATTATAAAGGCCTTCAGCCATAACGTGATATGTATCTCCCTAATTTTCTGTTAGCTCCCGTAGAATTTATGTTTTAAATTAAAGTGGAAATGATTAAACTGCAATAAATATAATATTTTTTTTACTGAAACGAAGCATTTTTTTTTAAATATGAGTACCGAAAACAGAGTCGCTGAGTATTTAAACCTTATGGGCACTAAAGAATATTTTTCTTAATTTATATAATATTTCAAGAAGTTTTCAACAAAATTTTCTCAGATTCATCATGAATAGATCGATTCATTAACAGTGTTTAGTTTTAAATGCATCAAGCACTAAAAAAATAAACAGAATCGTTTGAAATAATCTGTCGAAAACATATTCAGCCTTCAAAACCAAGTCCGTATCCGTTGAAAATACTTGTCAACAATCAGAACACAATGCGCATGCGTGCATTTTCAACGCCAATTATGGTAACGCAAATGCGTGAATTTTCTACTCCAGTTGGGGTAACGCTATGCAGTTTAGACATTTTTAATTTCCTTTATTCTGTGTTATTTTAATTCAAAAGTACTTCAGAAGGAATCTTAAAGATCGATTCATTAACAATGTTTGATTTTAAATGCATCAAACATTAAGAAAATAAACAGAATCGTTTGAAATAATCTGCCGAAAATTTCTTAAGCCTATCCTCTTTAGCATGAGAAAAAAACTGAAGCCTTACTCATTTGGCGGTGGGGAAATGAAAATATTTTTTTTTGGCTGGAAAGTTAGTTTTTAATTAATAATTAAAATTCTAATTAAAAATTCAAAAAGGAACCCCAGGTGCACATTCTCTTTCCAAAGCATGCATGTGCCAAATTTGGTAGCTGTAGTTCGAACGGTCCAGCCTGTAGAGCGCCAACACACACACACATTGAGCTTGATA
Source organism: Argiope bruennichi (assembly GCF_947563725.1). Taxonomy (NCBI): domain Eukaryota; kingdom Metazoa; phylum Arthropoda; class Arachnida; order Araneae; family Araneidae; genus Argiope; species Argiope bruennichi. The sequence goes on along the minus strand of NC_079154.1, from coordinate 121,672,189 downwards.
TAAGTATAGATTATATCAAGTACGTATTTTCAAAATTTCAAAAAAAAATTCAACACAGTGCTATATTTTTAAAGATAGCGAAAAATCATTTTATTAGGCTGTGTTTCTAATGGCATTCTAGTTTACGAACTTTATGGAATGTGGTAATCACACTCTCTTGATGAACAGCTGATTTTATAATAGCAATTTTATGTGGAACACGGCCTTATTTAGATCGGAAACCTACATCGAAGCTGGCGTATTGCTATTTGCTATTATCTTGCAAACCGGAACATATAGATGAATCTACTCGTCACTACAGCTGACATTAGCACCAAATCACAAAATCTTGGTCTAACGATTCCAGATGTTAGATAGCAACATCCCGTGACAGACTGTCTTACCATTTTCGATAACTAATGATGTAAAATCTATAATGTATTCCAATTTGTTGGAATTCCATTGAAATTTTTTAACACATACACGTATATGCATTACTTTTCTTCCTTTTCATTGGTAATAATTTTTAAGGAAACTTATGTAACAATAAGTTAATATTCTCAGTATTAATGCAATTAAATCTCTTGGCATATTTGATTCTGACTGTAAGTAGTATAAATGTTTTTCTCGATCTATATTACCTAAGATTGAAGATTTTACGAAAGGCCGAACTTAAGAATTCCTCATCAGCACGAACAAATGAACAATGAATGTCAAATGAATATAATTTATGTAGGACTGGGTGGGACAAAATGTCCATTCATTCCCATTTGGATCAGTGTCTAGGGTACTGAATGATTAAGAAACTTTTTAAAACTTTTAAACAAATAATTTATTTACAGTAAACACGATTAAAAGGACATTAATACTTAGGACGGGAAAGATTATTTACATTAAAGCCAGAAGTACAATATCTAGATGGCACAGAGGGCGAAGCCTAACAAGATGTCTGCTCCTAGCTAAACTATGCAACGCCTATCTGCTCTCGAGCGATGGTAATGATATGTTTGACGGAGCGCCTAGCCCCTAGGGTTGGGGCTTAATCTCCGGTAGATGGAAAACTTTTAAAAGACCTGGCTTTCAGTAGTTGACGTGATCATCTTCGCAAAAAAGTCCGATGAACTGGGTTACAGGAACAGACAGGAGATGAGGAGTGAAGTATATGACGAAGCTAAGGTAACAAATGTCTGACAGGATGTGATAAGAAGTGCAACATGGATTGGGAAAACGCTGCCGAGCAATTTATTAAGTTTATGAAAAATAAAGTAAAGTAAAAATAAGAAGTAATTAAAATGGAAAAAACAAAAGATTAGGGAGGGCTAAATCAAAATATTACGAGGTCTTTTAATACGGAGATTAGGATTATATTTAGGAATATCAAGAACTGCTTTGTTATCATGATTGTCAATATTTTTGAAGAATTTTTCAGCAAGTTTTTTAATAAATTTTTTAAGTGGAGGGTAATCAAGTGCTTTATACATGTTGGTGTTTGGCATATACCAGTAGCAGTTACAAAATCTTCTGATAAGGTTGTTTTGTTGAATTTCTATTATTCTTAGATTAGATTTAGCAGCGTATCCCCAAACCGGACATGCATATGTTAAAACTGGACGCAGATAGGCAGTGTAAATAAGTATTTTGTTGGCCCTGCTCATTTTGGAGTTTCGAGAAATTAAGGGAAAGAATTTACGAGTTAGGTCTCGAAACTTCTTTTTAACATAAATAAAATGGGGTTTCCATGTTAGTTTATTGTCAAGAATGACACCTAAATATTTGCATTCCTTAGACCACGGGATGTTTTGATTTTTAATTTTAATTGGGCGGAATTCTTTAAATACATGATTGTTTGCCTCTCTGCTCTCGAGCGAATGCCAACAGCTCGTTTTATATAAAATTTATGGTCACGTGACTTAACACTTTCGATTAGTAGAACCCATGGTGCCATCTATTATAATACAATAAAACTAAATTGAATTGGATGCGTTCAGTATAACAGTGGAATGGCAATGGCCACTAATTAAAACTCTACATTTATTGAAAGTTCTCCTAGTGACATTATAATAATGTTATTTTATATATAAAAAATATACTAATATAATGACTAACTAACAATTAAGATGTTTTAAATGTGAAAATATTCCTCAAATAGATTCCATAAACTTTTAAAATTACTGGAATCGTATCAAGCAAGAAAAGATTTTTTAAAAACGCTAAAATAAAATGGCGAATATTTTTGTTTCTATTCAATTTCTCATCAACAAAATCTTTTCTTTCTTTTCAAACAAACCCTATTTGAGTTTATCATAACAATAATCCCCAAGAATAAGGAACACTTTCAAATAAAGATTCAAGATGACTAGAAAATATATATACAGTGGATAAGATTTTGGGCACTGATTTTCAAGTTATGGCGCAAAATGTCAATGTATGTACGTGCTGTCATAATACTATCAATAAAATACTGGTTACCAACTCCATTAGCTGCCATACAGCCCCAAACTAAGACACTGCCTCCACCATGTTTTACAGTAGCAGTTAAATGTTGCTCTTCCAATTCAGTATTTGGCCTCCTCCACACATATCGTCGTCCATCACTGCCAAAAATGTTAAACTTTGATTTGTCGGAAAAAATAACTGTGTTCCAAAACTCTTCGGATAAATCAACGTGGGATTTTGCGAAATCTAACCTCTTTCTCCTATTTATTTGCGAGTTGAATGGTTTCTTTCTAACTGCCCTTCCATAATAACGTCCCTCGTGTAAAACATTCCATACAGTCTGTACGCTGAAAGTCTTTTGCGAAGTGAAAGCAACATCTCTAGTTATCTGGGGTGGACTTATTTTAGGGTTTTTCTTAACCTTGTTAATAATGGCACGTTTTTCTCTTGTAGAAAATATTCGAGGTCGTCCACTTCTAGTCTTATTTTCCGTTGATCCTGTTTCCTTGAACTTTTTTACAACACTTCTGACAGTAAATAAACTTATATTCAACTGCACTCCTATAGCACGATAAGTTAAACCTTCATTTCTGAGCCTAAAAATCATGTTTTTAACACTAACGTCCAACTCCTTCGATTTCGAAGTCATTTTACTGCAGTAATCGCAAAATAATGCATAGACACTTTTGGAGTAGTTTTGCAGACTTTATACTGCTAGAGTTTTTTATCAGTCGAAACACGTGACTTCAATGTAACAAAATTTGCATAGCAATTAAAACTTTGCCAATATTTTTTTGACGTGCAAATTTTCGAGTTTGAAAGAAAAAATCGTAGAAAATGCAAATTAAAATAAAAGTTTTACTATTTTTATATATCTAAGATGTCTTGTATTTAATTACGACAGTTAAAATTGCATAACATTTTATTTATTTGTCAATATCAATAAATTAAGGCAATTGCCAATACTTTTTTTTACCCACTGTATATTATTTTATAAAATACGCATCAATTCTTCATCAGTAGAAGGCCAAAGAATTGCCAAGTGCATCTTTAAACCAGCGAAACGCTTTTAACGGTAATGGCACTCAATTCTACGCCTATGGCCAACTAGGGAATTCCTTTAGTTAAGACTTACAGCTTCGTAAATTTTCACGCCCTTTCTTTGAAACTCTGAAAAAAAAAATACTTGCAATAAAACTAAAATCAAAATTTACAGCTATCGGAACAAGAAACCCCGGAATTAGTGAAAGTTAATAAAGGCGGTGTTTAGTCATAAATTTAAAGAAGATTTCTACATTATTAGCTTAAACTTTGCTGCTAATAAACTCAGCCCAGATGATCAGAACTACACTTCTTGTACTCATTATAATCCCAAAGGTGTAGCTCCTTTTTTTAAGGATTTTTGAGGTTTGCATTTTATGGGGGAAATAGAGTTAAGATATTTCTCAGTTTTATGAGGTTGGTACTTCGAGTTTAATACGTAATAAATTGTGTTGTTAACGATAATTTATGTCTTCCGCTTTGTAGCCAATCACCTTTGTTTTTTAGTCAAAAATCTTAAATACACATTAGAAAAGGCACTTATTTTTGGGAAGAGGTGCTACTTTTATTCAATGCCTGCAGCTTAAAGCAGTTTTAATAGATTTACATATATTTTCTTTATTTTTTAAATCATTCGTGTATACTCTATGTAAATTAAATGAATTTAATAATAACATATCTTATTTCAGCTCCTATTTCTTATTGATAATTATGGAGAATTAATTATAGCATAAATATTTCAAATAAATTCATGCATCTTTTATTTTATAACATCCTGCTGTATGAAACTCTGTACTATACAATATGAAATTTATAATCCATTTAAATGAGTACTTTCCTGGGATCGCAAAACAAACATTTATAAGAGAGATTATAGAGGAAGTTATTTTGTTAATTATGAAAGGAACAGTTCGTAAAAATTCTTTTATATTAAAATGTAATTATATACATACATAATTTTACTTATTTATGAGCTTCCATAATTAACTTAAGTAAAACGAAACGTAAATACATATATGAGTTTGAAAATGCTCGAAACAATGTAAATGCTTATGTAGCGTAATAATTATTACAATTTATACTAATTTGTAGAAAATAAATATGAATAAAAATTAAAATAATCGATTTTAACAATCAGTTTTAACTTTTAGTTTTCGATTATAAGTTTTTGATTAATTAAAAAAATTTTTCTCGGAATATACATTCGTCAATAGTAGTAACTTGTGAAATAATTCCTCATTAAATCATTCCGCAGAAAAGATAATATGAAATCATGTTTAGATAACCAAAAATTAAATTAAATGCTCGCAATGAAATAGTACTCGGAATTGATTATAGTTGATATTATGAAAATTAGTTTCAATTTTATAAGAGATGAATCTCAACAACTGAGAAGTATAATCAAATATCAGATTTCAAAATTTCAAGAAGCCCTCTGAATAAAATAAGAAAATTAGGGTCACAAAAAGATTTGTAAGAATTCTCCTCTTATAAATTTGAAAATTCATTCTAAAATTTTGAAATGTATGTGAAGCTAATGTAGTAATTGTAAGTCTTTATTTATTTATTTGATAAATTCGAAATTGGCATGATTCAGATGCAAAGAGCTGAAAAGATGTGCTCCTCTTCTTCCTATGAAGCAAACTTATAAAATAAATCTGATGAAAAAGTTTCAACATGAGAGATTTCTTTATTTGTCTCATCTCAGTTTTTCTAATTTATATACAATTATATTCTACATTGGTGTCGCTATTTTTCGAAATACTACTAAGGATTCAGATAAGGGATAAATCAAATCCATCTGTTATTTTTTAGTATTACATTTCAGTTAATTTGCTGAAGATTTGTAAATAGTTATAATTGATTATCACAAAAAAAATTATTGTTTACAGAAAATATATTTAAAATATATTTTGTGTAGATATATATCCTTTCAGAAGAAATATGTCTATCTAGCGGTTCGAATATAAATTAACATGATTCTTATTAAATACTACTTTCTGAAATAACAATAGCATTGGTCATATCCACGAATAGTAGGTTCCTTACAAATGATTAAGTTCTCACTTTCTTGAGGGATAAACTACGTAGAGGAATCGCGTTAACTCCATTCCAATGATGGTACATACTTTCCATGCAAGAATTGAATCATGATGATCGACAGGTCTTCAGGTATCGTATTACAAAGTATAAAGAATATATCGTAATCGTCAAAAAATTCAAATTCGAAATCTCTGTCAGTCCCTCTGTGATAATATGATACTTTGAGCTAAGTAAATGGAATTTAGTATATGGTCTTTACATCAAATTCGTAGAATTCTATCAAATTTCGTGCAAAATCCTTTCAGAAGAAATCTGTCTGTCCAGCAGTTCGAATATAAATTAACATGATAACTATTAACTGAAGAGAACTAGATGGATAAAATTCTATACATAGAGTTAGCATCTATAATATACATATCTATCACGTTTAAACCATGTCCAGCTGAGGTTGATCATCTGTTGGTCTAAGCATGTAAAAGCAATAACTCAAAAACCCAATAACTTAAATATATCAAATTTGGTATATGATTCTGAGACTACAATTGACACCTCCGACATGGTGGTTGCTTCTCGCTGCCCCAGTGAGTTGGTGTTCTCTATGGATTGGCGTGGGATGAACTGCGTCAAATCCTATTTTTAATCGATAGATAAAACGCCTCTAAAATATAAATTCGACTATTAACCGTAAGCCAGGATTTAATCACCACAACATTCACCAAGGATCACACGATTGATCCAATAAAAATGTTAAATTCTAACCAAAGTTAATTACTTCATAACTATTGTATGCCAATGTCAAGCAAGGTATTCTGCCTTACCTAAATAGTTAGTCATATAACTTTTTACCATTATTCTTCGTCACATTTCTCTGCCTTACCCTAGGCCCACAATATTTTGAGTGGGGAAGATTACACTTTTATTAGAGAGTATGCAAGAAAGATTTCTGGGCACAGCTCTCTGGTTTAATTAAGAATGATAAAACTTTATAAGAGTACAATAATTAGAGATTATGTAATATTTTGATGTTCCACATTTGCAGAAAAAATATTAAACATCTTTGTATTTCAAATTAAGTTTTTTGAAACAATATCATGTTTTTAAGATTAACCTTTAAGTAAATAAATATTTTTTGCAAATTCATTTATTGCATTACCCTGAAAATAATACAGTTATGCAATGAAAAAAGCAGTTTTTCTTGTATTGAATTCAAACATAGAGATTGCATTTTCAAAATTAATTTTAGAAAGAGAAATGTGATGAAGAATAATGGTAAAAAGTTATATGATTAATTATTTTAATTTCTTTCTTCATTAGAATATTATTAAAAACCGAATTCAAGCAAAAACTATTATTTATATCTAAAGAATACAAAAGCAAGGTGTAAGACAATGATAAAAAGAAAGTAATATAACCCTAAAACACTACTGCACGTTAATACGTGTAATGCTTTTATTTGTTTTCTTTCTTAATGAAGTTTTTTCTTCCAAATCCCTTTTTTTATAAAGTAATATGAGAGAGTTTAGAGTAAATAATATCAAACTAAAAACTTTTTCATATCAAAAATTTAAAAAATGCTAATTCATTTCTAATTTATATAAAAGTGAATTTACACTCTTTTATTTTAAAATTTCTAAAATTTAACCAGAGATAGTTTTTTACAGCTTTTGAAACATTTTTTGTTAAAATATAATTTCTGTTTTCTCAAATGTAATGCTACAGAGAATCTAGTTAAATGTACGTAACAAAGAATCATATTTTTGAACTTTTTGAATATTTTTTGAATGTCAAAAATTTTGATAAAAATAAAACAAACCAAAGGCCGTATTTTAATATGAAGAAAAATAAGATAAATATAAGTAAAGAAAAAATTGCATTCATATCTCGAAAACTTCTTGTCTTCCTCTATTGTTATACAAATATATTTTGTTTTCGGCATAATTTAATTATTATCAAGAAAGCCCTGACTTTATTACATTTTAAAATCGTTGAAAAGTAGTTTCAATGAATTAAACTAAATATTTAATATATCATTATTATATGCTAAAAATTGGAACACTTATGTTATTTACTTTCTAATTTTTAGTAATGAATTTAGAATTTATTATTATAAATATTATGACTCTTTGATATAAACTTGTTCTCCAATTCATTACAAAAATGAACTACTTTTGTAAAATAAAACTCTATTAAATTGACATATTAATTAATAATTAAATCTCAGATTATGAAAGGATATTTGTATTAAGAAAGTAAAAGTATATAAAATTATAAAACATTAGAAAATTAAGAAATAAATAAAAATTAACTACAAAATTCTATTTTGATAAACAGAAAATAAATCAAGATGAAAAAAATTTTAAAAATTCGTTTATATCAAAACCTTTTTTTTTTCGCATAATTTCATGAAGTATCGTTTGAAAAGAAATATATTGTCAGTCAAGAAATATATTAAGTCAAACTAAATAAAGTCAAAATATAAAGAGAGATAATTAAATTCTCTGAAAATCATAACATCGATTCGAGAAAAAATACAAGTATCTAAATCCGCAACAAATTTATTTTAAAAGAACGAAATAATTATATTCTGCATTTATAATAAATAAATTATGCTCTCCCAGCCAATTAAATAAAATAAACTTCTGTAATTCAGTATTTCAGATAATTAGCATTCGTACGAAACTTTACAATATAAATAAAATGAGACCATTTCGATAACAACACTGTTCTACAAAAACATAAGTTTATACATATATATATATATTAAAGTATTGAAAATGAGAGAAAATGGAACAAAAATAAACCATATTTTTTTAAAAAGAACTCAAGTAAATTTCTAATTAAATTCTTGATTAAATTTCGAATGTTTTATATTTATTTTTTACTACTTATCATTAATTAATTTTGCAGCATTTTTTAATTCTGTTTTAAGCTGCTTATCAAGATTTGCAGGAATTTTGCTTTTATTCAAAGGAAAGAATAATAAGAAGAAATCTATCAGCCTATGTCAATTAATTAATTAGGATTACTTGATGAATTCTAAACAAGTTTTGATAGTTTCATTTTTTATAATTAATTTTATTATAATAAATTTCATTAAGATTGATAAATTTCCAAATAACATGGTGATACGAATGTGTTTCAAAGCTAATACTTGCAATAAAAATATATCAAGAATGTTTTTGCTTTCTTATCTAGAAGGTTAAAAATCATTTGTTTAGAAGGAAAATACATCACGCTTATCAAATGAAATATATATATATATATATATATATATATATATATATATATATATATATATATATATATATATATATATATATATATATATATATATATATATATAATTTAGAGTATTCAAAATGAAAATAAGATACTACTCATAAAACCTTGTCTTTACAAGTATAACTAAAGAGAAAATAATATACGCAATTTATAAAAAACAAAAGAATAGCAAACGAAAATCTGTACAATCAATTTTTTTTAAAATTAATAATACTGTTCTATCTAATTTCTATCTGTTCTAAGCAAATTATTGAAAACAATGAATATATTTAATAAAAGAAGCGAAAACAACGCGATATGTAACAGCCTAACATATTACATCAAAAATAACTACATTGATCAGAAAACTGCATCCAATGCTGAGTGGATCCAAAAATCCAAGATTTAAATCTTCTGGGAAAGTCTACAAGAATTTTATCTCTAACCATTAGGATAAGTTTTTGCTAAGAATAATTGTAAAGCATTTTATCGCGCCTCGCTCTATATTTTAATATAATAATATTCATAGAATGGATCATATTTTTTAAATTATGCCATATGCAACATTTTACGGGGTCCACAAATTTATACCTGAAAAATGGGGATATGAAACTTCCAACATGGTGGGTGGTTCCCGCTACCCCAGTCAGTTGGTGCTCTCTATGGGTTGGCGTGGGGTGAACTGCATCCTACTGCTGTGGGATGTGGGACGGGTTGTGCCTCCTGAAGAGATTGTACGTGGCCGATGATAAACCCTAAAGACTCAACTGTAGTTCTTGCCAAAGCAGTCGCAATGTCCGGTCATTCAGATTTTTTCATGTGCCAACAAGCGGATCGGACTAGTTGTCTATACAAACGTTACGTCATGTGGAATGCAAAAATGAAAAATCTTTCCAAACTTTCTTTATTCTTTTTCAAAGGAGAGACCATTGAACATAGAGTAATCGTATTTAATTACGCTTGGAAAATAGATACAATTATTATTGTTATATGCAATTAGATATGCAATTATTATTATTATTATAAACAATAGATGCTATTATTATTATTATTATAAACAATAGATGCTATTATTATTATATGCAATTATTTTTATTTCATTTATCTTTATAGCAAAAAAAATTAACTGGAAGGCTAAAAAAAATTTATTTTTAATTTCAGAAGTATTCTCTCAATAATCCGGAGTATTGTAAGTATTCTTTCCAATCCACTGCCGAATTTAAGAAGATGGATTACAGGTGGTTCATTGAAAAAAAAGCACATTTAAAAGGTAAAATCTTTGTTTATCGCACAAAATATCTAAAATCATACAGAAAATTAATTGTGCTATATATAATAATTATTATAAATTATAGTTCATAGTAAAAATAGTAGTCTATCGTTTACGGCGCTCCAAGAATTAAATAGTATTGGAATGTTGAGACTCGTATTTTCCTTGAAAATATCCAATCTCAATTTTGAAAGAATAGAAATCTGAAGGAGTCGGATTGTACAATTTTGACTTTAACAGAAAAGGAAATTAAATATGTTTACAGGTAATTAGAAACCCTCCAAATTTGTGTGATAAATGAAAACTTAATGTTAAAGCTTATCATATCGGTATTGACAATTTTGAATTTTTAAATGTTCATTCTTCTTTTTTTAGGCATAAAGATGCTTGAAGCCGTGTCTTTTTAATCGCGCGATTATTCACTCTGTAGAGGACAATCACGCAATAGGGCTCGTCGTTGTGTTGAGCAGAACTATCCTTTAAAATTTTGCATTTGCATTATTTTGGCAGGGTGCCAATCTCAGTGTTGTTTCAAAATATTAACGGGTTATCCTATCAATTTCGTATTACTACTATTCATTCTTTTAAATAAAAATATGTACAGACCTCCTTAGGAAGTACTGTTTTTCTGAGATATATATATCCAACAAAAAATTAATCCTAATTGATGATATAAATTTACAATCATTTTCAATTAGTCCAAAAAAGGATTACTGAAATATTTCCCTTTTTTTCCAATCCTTATTTTTTTTCAGAATTTTGACCGAAAAAAATTTACAAAATCGATGATAATCTAAAACTAAGTATGCAGACAAAAAAAGATATATTTTTTAAAAGTGGAACCTCATTTTCATGAGAATAACAATGCCATAATTATACATAGCATTACGTTGAAAATATGTTTTTTTTATTCTATAAAAAAAATTTGCTTAATACCATTATAATAAAGAGTTTTTCTGATTTTAAATGGAGCTATAAATCAAGCTTTGTTTAATTCAGGGTACTTAAACTTAGCATTAGTAATTATGATTTATATTTTTTTCTGTCTTAATTTTTTTCTAACACCGTTGCATACCATTCAAATTATTTCTTTTTACGCCATATGGACTAGCAAAGCGCAGATTATCCAAAAAAACAGAGTAAAAAAATCGTAATATTTCACTCTCGGAATTTTCGTTTTGCATCAGAAAACAATAATTACCAGAATTTTTATATTTTTTTTCTAGTTTACCAAAATGTTTTGATGTTATGCGAGAAATTAATACATAAAGTTTTTTTTTTTCTTGTTGTATAAATATTCGTTTTAAATGTTTAATACTAATATTCTTTTTCAGATTTTTGTATATGAATAAAGCGTGTCAATACAAAATTAGAAATTTAAAATATTGAATAAATATATAATTATTATTTCCTTGATGTGTTACAATAAGAAAGAACAAACTTACTTTATAATAGAATTGGGCCTAAAAAAAACTGAATCGCGTTTTTCGGCTTGCAAATTTGTGATAAAAATTGAAACTTTGCCATTTCAAACAATTTGCATATAATTTTTCTACCTTTTGGAAGTATGTAAGCTCTATTTCAAAAATGATACATTTCTTTTTAATTCACTATAATTATTTTAATAATTATTTAAAAATGCTAAAATGTTTCTGGGTTTTTTCAAAGGAAAGATTAGGTAATTTATCAAAGTATCAAAGGTAATTATTGTGTAATAAAATACAGGGTGTTCTAAAATATTTATTCTAATTTTATAATTTTTTTTCTCTTACTGATAGTACTGATCCTGGTTTTCGATAGACCACTCAAGTTATGCACATGCAGATTTGACTCTAGGTGTACTGTTTTATCGAAAATGTTGCTACTATTTTGTAATTATTGTAATTTTGTACTTTTTGTACTAAAAATGTATTACAAGAAAAATTCAACATACTGTGTGATTTGATTGAGAAGAAACTTCATACACATTGGAACAGTGCAAAATTCGTGATGGATAGTAACTCCCATGAGGGAAGATAAAATTGTTGATGCAAAAAATTTTAGAAACAGATAAAATTTAAAATGTTAAATGCGCTAACAAACCACGAATGAGGAAACTACACATTCAACTATTAATGCAGTATCAAAATTAATATGTTAAACTGAAATTCAGTTTCATATAGTGTCTAAGGTATACGTAATAATAATTTCATATTAACTGTTAGATCGTTCAAAGGGTTAGTTTTATACATTTTGAACAACCCTTTTCATTTTTTTCTACGCCTTTCGCAAACCTGAGTTTATCGGAAATAAAGTTGGAAATTCATACCAAGATAATCCAGTAAGAGAAACCGATAGGTATTTCTTGTATGTTTCCATAAATTCTTTAAAAAGATATTTAAGTGATATCAATACAAACCACATTTTAGATTGATTCCGAAAATAAATAACAATTTCATTTAAAGCCAAATATTATTAGAAATTAAATTATTCTGCTTATTGCTTATATTGCATAACTATTATTCGATTAAACATAACATCTAAATATTTCTTTTCTGATTTATTGATATCTAATGAGTAAATCACCCTTTACTACGAATTGCTGCCACAATACAAAAATATACATTTTATAATATGAAAAAATAATTAATCTATTGTACATTCACAAATAAATAACCTTGTAAATTGTCTACTTTCGCTTTCGTCCTAAATTGGTCTTGAACATTTTATTATTTTCATGAATTCAAAATAAAAAATAATTGTATTTATGATGAATAGAATTTATTATGAATTTATTGTATTTATTATGAATTTATTGTATTTATTATGAATTTATTGTATTTATTATGAATTTATTGTATTTATTATGAATAGATTGACATTAATATATGATAAAATTTTCAAAGAATTATGAACTAGATTTAATTTTTAAAAGAAGTTTCTGAAGAATCCACTTACATACTTCCTGTTTTACAAAGCATATAGTGATCCTAAAAAATGTGTTTTTGCACATGAAATTATGTAAGCATAAACAATGATAATTAATAAATGGTTGACTAGATGTAATTTTTTAACTTTTGATGTATATACTCTAGAAAATGATATATTGTTCTGGTACATAGTTCTCATTAGTTATTGATAAATTCAAGTTCAAGTAAATAATTTATATAAACTAAAGATTGTGTAGAAAAATTAATAAAAAATAATTTTTTAATATTTATTTATGTATATGATGCATATTTTTTTTATTTCAGATATATATTTTGCGGGTTCAAGAATGCAATTATTAAATTATTGCTATAAATATGAAATGTTTATTCAATCATTTTCACGATCAGATGGTACCCCTCGAAGTAAAAAGAATTTAATTGAATTAATAGATTAACTGATAAAAAGCTCTAAAATGAAACTGTGTATTGACATGGAGAACATGTAAAATATCTAGTCCACCAAAGACGAATGAAAAAAGCAATTACATCATTACCAACTTGAAACAAACAATGTTAAATAAAAGTAAAAAGGACCTACTTTTTATCTTATATTAAAGCAGAAAATTTCGCTTTCTACTCTTTATCTTGATATAAATCTATTTAATTTCATATATCGGAATCCTTAATATCTGGATGTCAGGTATTCGAATTCGGAAATGTTATTCATTTCAGTTATATTGAATGGATAAAATGTTTCTTTTTTTTATTATTATTATTCTTTTACATAATTCATACTTTTATTTATGATTCAATTTTCTGACGTAATATGGGTTATCAACAAAGCGGCATGGAGATTACCATAAATAAATGATATCACTGCAGCAAAGCTCTGGAAATACAATAATTTAAATGCATTAAATTTTTTGCCTTCAGCGCAGTTTTCTGGAAATTTACTTTTTAAATGTTCATTGTAATAAAAATGTTCACGTTTGAAAAATATTTCTTTGTCTTCAGTTGCATAATACGTATAGGAAAAACTGAATAAAACACCAGTAAATAACTTCTTGAGAGATGAATCTTTATGCGTTTGGTGAATATTTCAATTTTAATATGATAATATTCAGTTGAGTCGGCGTTTTTTATATATGAAATAGGATTAAAAATATGTTATAACGCAAAAAAAATCTTCAAAGTTAGAAAATGTTTTTGGACACTAGAAAATAATTTCGTTAAGAAAGTAAACACAACTTTATAAAATAATTTCTTCATTATGAAAGTGTTTGGCATAAAAGTAAAGGGATTATTTTAGCATGCAATATGCTCCGGAAGTTGTTTTTTTTTCGATATAATACAGACAAAACTTACATTTTGTTTATAAAAACAGCATATGTTACCTTTTACAGATAATGAATGTTTTATAAATATTTATAATGCCATTCATCCCCATACAACTTGTAAACGGAATGAAGAATCTAATTCCAATTACATCAAAGCAAGAATCTCAACGAATTTCGCATAATTGTTTGAATCTGACATTTCCTAACCCATTATGATACTCTTTTAAGTTTATTGCCTGCTTTGATTTTGATATATTATCTTTCCATTTCAAAATTGTATGATATAAAGGAAATATTTGAATGGATTTCGCAACTCAGATTCTTGACATAGTAACATGTTTGATATCAGACCCCCAAATGATAAATTTAGAATGTTCCAGATTCACACTGTAGAAAAGAATCTTTAAATCACAATTTTCAAACCAAGTATACCGACATACATCAATATTGCTTTTTCGCTAAACCAAATTATTTACAATATTCTGAAAAGCAATCCTGAAATATAAAATGCCGCAAAAAGATTTTTAATGTATAAAAGCTGCCATTCTTCATCCTATAATATAAAGATATAGAATAAAAAAATGATTCTTAAAGCTTAATTTTTAAATATTCCCTTTAAAACCGAACTATGGAAAATAAGATTCATTATCAAAGAATACTAGTTTTAATTCAAAAATTCCTTGGCATTATCATTTGAATTAAAGGAAAAAATCCAATATAGATTTGTGTTTCTATGCTCAAATATTAGAATTTCATTTCATAAATTATTATTTAATTAACCGTTTTATTTAGTTTTCTTTTTTCATCTGTCTAGGGATTTTGTTACGGAAATTGATTGTGCAGACCAAAGAACAGAACTGCAATCGCATGATACAAATGAGTTTTTCTTAATGTATTACTATAATTGAGACAGGACTTATCCTTATTTTCTGCTTAATCTCGTAAATAAGAGCAAAAGAGGCTACAGTTTTAATTACTTGTTACAGTTAAAATTTAATTACTTATAATTTACTGCCATCCTCAGTAAAAAGGGCAATCCTTTGCCGCTATTCGATACTAATACTCATATCGGATTATCGAAACTGAAAAGTTCTTTTTAAAATTGACCACATTTTTCCTATTTATTTAAATCTATGTTGTTATTTTCAAGTGTATTCAATATTCCAAAAAATTTTATAAAAATATATATTTTTTTTTAATTTCTTGGGCAATACACAAATTTGAATAAAATGCATAGTTATGCAAAAAAATTATATTCATTATTTATTATGGAAAGAAATTACTGAAAATTTTTAAAAAACGAGTTATTTTGCTGCTCTTCTGTGCCTCATTATAATATGCTTCATCTTTTATTGCGGAATTTATATTTATTATTCATGGGCAAAGCGCAGACATAATTTTTCCAATTTTAATATGAAGAATTGTTTTTTCAGTTTATATCATTTTATAATAATTAAATTAAAATAAATTTTGTCACTAGAGTATATAACATTTAAAAGTAAACTGCATGATCAATCTTCAAGTAAATAACTTCTAATTAACTGCTTTACGTAAATAACTTCTAATTAAGAAAATTCTAGATCCCCAAAAGTATTTTTCAAATTTCAGAGTTAGATGAGGAAGATATAAGCGAGTTATTTTCACGAAAGACTATAATGTTGCAAAGGCAAAAATCAACATCGTCAGAAGACTCTTTGAAAGTGAATAAAAATTATAAACCAGGTAAAATATATGTTGCGCAGAGATTTATTGGAATATAAATTCATAGTAGCACAAAATCAAAATTATAGAGCGACAGCATTAAAGCCCTTAACGGTGTGAGAGTAAGCAAGACGCAGTATCAACTGAAAACATATATATTTCTTCAAAAACGTCTTGGAAAAAATAGTCATCTGTAGGTACATACATTCCCATAAAGTAATTTTTGAAAAAGTGTGGATTTCTTTCCTTCCTTTCTTTTTTTTTTAAATCATAATTTGTACTCCCTTGAAATGTGATATTTTATATCACGTATTAGTTTATTTTACTTAATTAACCGTCAAAGACCTCTCTCCTTTGCATTTGTGAATCCATTTTATATCATGAAAATGACTTTATGAAATGATTGTTTCTGCACGCCTGATTTAGTCTGAAAGTTTGTAATCTAAGGAAAGTTTTATTAATAGTATTTAGTCTAGTTTAGGTTGTAGGAAATCCTGTTTTTGAGCAATACAGAGGGAACAGAGCTTGTAATTTTGAACCATGATCAGATGACGAGGAGAGTACGCGAGTTGAACCCCTTCCTCAAAACTTCCCGATTATACTTGTAGAAGTACATTTGATTTCGATAGATTTATCATGCACCAGGCACACTTACATGCCAGTTTTTCGCGGCATTATCTTATCTTTAAGCGGATACCAGGGCACCATACTCAAATATAATAATATCTTTTTGTGTGAAAACTACCTGGAAGAGAATAACAATTCGATCGCATTACATAAAAATTTCAATTCCGTTCTCAAAATGCCGTTTTCCTCTTAAAATTCTAATTTTGTATTCTTTCGAAATGTTTTTCAAATCCTTTAATGGTTTTCTCTGAAATAACATGCAAATTTACTTCTGTATCATTTTGGAAACTGATCGTATTTCTTCGAAATATTTTCAAATGAAATGGAAAATATTATATGTAAAGTAATCTTGTTTGGTACGAATTCAGAACTCCTGATGAGACATATTTCCAAGCAAGTAAAAATAAAATTTTATTACTCTATTGTTATATGTAAAAGAATATGGTGAAGGAAATAATAAAAATAATTTGGATATTTTGCATTGAAAAATAACTAAACGTTTGCAGAAGATTGCCTGAAAGATAAGATTGCCTGAAATAAGACTAGAAAATGCTATTTCTATATGCGTATTGTATTTACAATATCATTATATATTGTAAAAGCTATGAAAACATGTTTTTCTCTGCATATTAGAGTACATTTATATCTACTTATTTGCATATAAGAAACAAATAATCTTTTGGAAAATATTACATTCTTCGAATGCAAGAATTGAATCTTTTTTGGGACATTTTGCCATTTATAATTCATTTTTATATTATTTAGAAATTTTACATCTAATCAATATTTATATTCAGGTTATGTATAAAAATATATCTTATAATAGAAGAAGAAATTCTTGTATTTATTTTCATAAAAAAATTGTATTTTTTTTAGATAACGCTTTTGATTTTATTAATGACATTCATGATATAGAATCGCTTGAGCGTTATTCAAAAGAAGCAGTATTTGAATTATTTTTAGAATTTCTGCGATTGTGCATCTGTTTTTTCTTCATATTTGTATATTATATATAAGTATAAAATTATACAATTTCAATTAAATAATCGATATAGCTATATGTTTTCTTTAGACAATTGTGTTCCGAAAGAAATTGTGAAATCGCGTGTTCAACAATACTATTATCATGATTATTAATGGCTGCCAGATCAACGAACTTATTTTTATTTTTATTCTCTACACCCTTTACGAAGTAATTGCTTCTACTATTTACAGTTTCATTTAGTACTTATTTTAAAGATAAACCCATAGAGGCACTGCTAAATCGAACACCTTATCTGTTATTGGCTTCTTTCTCTGGTAACAGATAAAGCTAACAATAAATTCGCTAAATATTTATCTTCACTTAATGATGATGTCATGTCCGCGTTACCACGGAAAGGGGGTGCAGTATCTTCTGAGGGTAAAGACCCCTGAACACCCGAGGGCAGAAGTCTGACTTCTAGCTATGAAGGTGAAACTCGCACATTCGCTTACACAATCCCTTTTTACGGGGGGGGGTGCAAGCGAATGATTCACACACCTCACGGATAGAACACAGATGAAGAACAACGATGCCCGAACCGGGATGCGAACCGGGACGCCCAGATCACTTGAAAGATGCAAGGACGTCGGCATCTTCATTTAATAATACTACAATAACAAGAAATTTTAACATATGTTTGCTTCTAATATTATCTAACGAAAAACAAAATATAACATTAAATTGAAATGAAAAATGAAAATAGAAGCCGCATGGAGAGAATTTTTCAAAATTAAATCGATTAAAGTCATTCCGTGTATGATTTTTAGTAAGCTTGTAATTTGTTTATAAAATAGTTTTGCTGATTTGTAAGCAATTTGACAAACTATTTTCCTTAACAATTATAATTGAAACCAAGAAAAATTCATAACCATCGAAAGGAATTTGTCTCTGCAAGTAACATTTTAAAAAATCATTGAAGGTAAAATGGCAACATAAGTGCAAAAAAAAAAAAAAAATGTGGATATATAAAAAAAATAGAAATTTTTTAACTCGCCCTCCATAATTTCCTTCTTTGATTGTATCTAAAAGGATTGGAATTTTGAAAATGAAAAAAAAAGAAAGAAGAGAATTTAATTCTTAGGTAAGCTTTCCGACAAGATGTCACAAGTTTAGGGTAAAAAGCAGTCGAAGTTAAGTGTTGAAAATAACTTTTCATCCTTAACTTCTAATTGAAAGATACAGAAAAATTTCAGTGCAGAAATTGTTCGTTATGATGAGATTTTTAGATTTTTATCGTTCTATCAAAATATTTTATCTTTCAGTCCTCATTTGCAAGGAAATCATGAGAGTTACATACTTATCATCCCTTTGTGCTTGATGACCCATCAACCAAATATATCTAAAATTTTCATACTGCCGACAACATGTTATTTTCTGGTATTCCCAAAGGATTTGTGTACAAAGAGAAATAATTCTCTTTTGAAAAATGAAGTTAAAGAATAGCTAAATAAAGCTGCTTATTGGATGATAATTCAAAATCAATCTGAGAGGGTTGCGATAGTTATGTAAATTTTCAGAATTAAAGAAATTGGAAACAGATCTTAATTGTCCTATTGCATTCTCTAGAAGGAATAGTATAATATAGATTTTCTGCGTCATTTACTCTGAGCTTTTCTTCAGTGATTAACTCCTACAAATATAGGAATATCTCTGACCACAAGATAGAGAAACGCATCTGTATTCGGAAATCAGTATCATTCCATTTACCTTTCGTAATTGTCCTATTGCATTCTCTAGAAGGAATAGTATAATATAGATTTTCTGCCTCATTTACTCTGAGCTCTTCTTCAGTGATTAACTCCAACAAATGTAGGAATATCTCTGACCACAAAATAGAGAAACGTATCTGTATTCGGAAATCACTATCATTCCATTTACCTTTCATATCTGCTGCGGACTGTTATTATGCAGGGCGTCATCTTGCATGTCAAAATTCATTACTTGAAAAGTGTCAGTTGAAGAACTTATATTTTTATGTTCTTGTCATTGTGTTTCCTCTGTGTCTGTGTTTACAAATAAAAACGACTTAAACTCACCTTAATGTTTTTATCAACTGACTCTGAACATAATGTTCCTCAACTAATAATTAATATACACAATCTTTATTTAATCTGAATGTCAACACAAAGGTAGCCGCTGGTATCCTGGTAGTTCAGGCTTTCCGAATCAAGACATCTTTTTAATAGAAAATGGAACCTAAATGCAAGGAGTAACCTCTGTATTCCTTTAAACATATATTGAGCAATTTATTTGCTGAATCCTTCTCTTTTTCTTTATTTACTAACAGATATTTATAGTGCCACTTTTAGAATTTGAGACTCCACAAATTTGAAATGACTTGAATTGATATTACATACTTGAACTTGATAAAAATTATTTGCTTCTATATGCTTTTCATACCCTTGTCTAAATAATTTCTTATTTAGATCTTTTAAATCATTCCTGCAGAGTTGTCTTTAATTTAATTAATTGTAGAATTACCAAAAATTAGTATCGCCAAATTTCCTATGAATAATTTTCCAGATGTACAATTTATCTTTCCAACAAAAAACGTCACTGCAAAATTCAAACAGTTAAGATAAAAAAAATCATAGAGATTTTATTAAATGAAAGATTAATAGTAATTTGAAACCAAAGCAAATAGCATTAAGGAATTTATTAAATAAGCTAAATCAACAACAGTGAATTTCATAATAATGAGATACAAAATACTGTATGACAAGTTTTAGAAGCAGAATGCTTTAATTAATTATATACCATAGATACTTTCTATTTCATAATGGCCCTTTCTTAAAAAATTAAAAGATAAATATTAATTCTTAGAAGAATGTTCAGTATTCAAGTCTCGCATCAGACTTAATCCTGAAACTAATTCACATCTCCACGTTAATATTTATCTTTAGTCTGCATCAATTCACACCGACTCCAAACAAAACCAATATGCGAGTCCGTGATTCGAAGCTTAAGCTCCCGTTTTCTTTCATTTGCAAATGCTATCAACTGATTAAAGAAGCCTATTCCATTGCACAAGCACCACTTCGTCCAAGTTTCCAAATTAGCAGTTGCTTTATGTCAATTGAGGGCAGTGGATCTATGTGTAATCATGACCTCCACCGAATGCATCTGCATAATTAATGAAGTGGTAGAATGAACGAAGATGTGGAGAAGATATTTCTTTGTTTTCTGTTCTTAGTATTAAGTTAGGCAGATTTTTTTTTCTTTGTTTGATGCTTAGTTTCTTGCTTTTGAGTTGTCCGTGAGAAAAGAAAAAAGACTTATAAGAGCAATATTGAGGATAAACTATAAATAGCAGGAAGTTATGCATCTTACAGTTTAAAAAAATTTTAAAAAAATTACCTGCTATATTTATATAAGCCAAATTATTATCTTCTGTTGTTTCGAATCAGAAAAGAAACACATATGACTTACACATATGAATGGCTCTCTTCTATCCAGTACCTGTGTCTAAATCGCCACCCTCTTGCTTTTTATTACCACCACCACCACCCACAAAATATCACATAAAACATACATACATAAATATATAACATGTGTTGAAATGCTTATAATAATGATATGCGTGTATGCATATATTGATATGTGCTGATATGCGTGTATGCATATAATAATGATATGTGTTGATATGCGTGTATGCATATAATAATGATATGTGTTGATATGCGTGTATGCATATAATAATGATATGTGTTGATATGCGTGTATGCATATAATAATGATATGTGTTGATATGCGGGTATTGCGTAAATATATATATGTATATTTGCGATATATTCACATATGTAAGATATGTGTGCCATTTAGCATTCTGTTGCTAAAAATGTCCTATATCCGAAAGACATCTGTTTTTGGCACATCTGTTAAGTTAATTGTGACGTTGCTTCCAGGTGGAGCTGATAGTTTTTCCAATCCAACTTTAGGTTTGGCTGTGCTCAACTATTGTCTCAGTCACTATATTTATTCCTATGGGACGGATGAATCCATAGAAATTATTTGAAAAAAAATTACTTACACATTCTTCAAATCTAGATGCTTAATTCAGATCTGAAGCAAATTTTCCATCATGATATAAAATGCTATGAGTGAATAGTATAGTAAGTGTCTAGTTAAATAATTTTTATTAGAATTACTATACTAAATGATTTTAAATTTCACCAGGGCTGACAAAGAAAAATCGCATGATTTTAATTCTCTGCTTGGACCAACAAAAAATAATTTTAATGAGTATGATAAAAAAAATGAACCTGATCGAGTGATTTCAAGTGTATTATTTTCAAGTATACTGCAAATGTCATTTCGAATAAGGGCTTGTACAGTCGTCTAATTTCTAAATCAAAAGCCGAAAAATCATGTTATCAATCATCATTTCTAACCACCAAGGCCTTCCATCATATTTGTTTTAGAAAATTATTACACGTAAAAATGTTTTTCGTCATTTTTGTTTGCTTTTCCGCAAATATTATTGATGGGAAAATCTTTTCTATGTTATTTCACAAAATAAAATACAATATATTTCACGATAATATATTTTTTTTAAAAATTAAATTTACTTATGATTTCGATATCATTATATCACATTACGACTGGATTCAACCGATTAATTTGTCCAAACCATGATATTCTGAAAATCTATCGGATATTTTTCAACTCTCAATTGCAGTTTATGTTTAAAGCTATTGCATTCAATGCCACAAAGCAAGATAAATAATCATAAAATATAATACAAATATAATATTCCTACACAGATATAATATGTGCAAACATCCTCAAGTGCTTAAATTCTTCTGTTCTGGTGGTAAGTTAAAATCTGGTGAGTCACAAGAATTAAATATCAGAAAAGTTATTTAATAAAATAATTCTGTTCAATTGTTATTAGCTGAATTTTTTTTTCTTCAAATAACCATAAATGAACTGATGAATAAGTTTGTAAAGCGAAAATATTTTTAATAAACTTTTAGTTACATCATATTTTATGTATGATTAATTTATTGCAAAAAATTTCATCCATCAATAAAATATGAAATGTTGAAATATGGTTTTATTTGATGTATTACAAATATTCATCATGATTTTATAGATAATTTATTATGACTTTATACAGTCTAATAAAACGGTATATGTTTTATTCGTCTAGAAGAGGGTATTGAAAGCAGTAACACAAATTTATTTCAACAACTCCAGAAATTGAGTAGTGCATAATAAATCTATTGGAGCTTTAACTCAGTCAATGGTCAGATCTTTAAATATTCATAAATATATTGCAATATAATACAATAGATACTTTGTTATCAAACAGTAATTCTAAATTGCATTAAAGTAATAAATTTCAAAATAAGCTAAACAAAACCCATGTAAGCAAACTGTTTCTCAATTAAGAAATAAGTTTCTATATCATAAAACACTTCAACATATAAAAATTTTTATTAGACAGTTATGATATGAATACTAATGTTTATATTTTGATCAATCAGTTCCATTTAAGTTATAAATTAAGCAGGGAGAGAAAGAATGTTCTGAATTGTTCCTCTGAGCAGTTATAACATTGCGATAGCAAATTATGACTGTTCAGGAGAACAACTAAAAGTGTTTCTTTGCAAATAACACTTAAAAAAATTTTTTTTTCTCTATTTATGTAAATGTTTTTTTAATAAAGATGAATTACGTTATTAGTTTTCAGCTATATGTATTCTTCTACTCATAAAATATGTAACTTAAATTTAACATGTTATTTAATTTATTTCATTAAAGATAAAGATTCCACACCATATTAAAGATATGAATTTTTGTTAGTTTTAATTACAGGCTTGCAACTTAAAGAAATTTGAAATACATTTACTTGAAATTACAAAGCACAAGATAAATATAGACCAAATGAAAATCAATAAATATGAAATGAATAAAATTTTGTTTTATTTTCATACAGAATATTATGGAACTTAAATATCGATATCACATTACCTCTTCATTCTCAATGTAATTTAAACATATTGTGGCGAATTGAATTGAGCGAGGAGAGAACCTGGAACCTGGTGGTTCGCAGCCGAGTAACATGACCACGATACAAAAGCAGTTGTTCTTGTAGCGTAGCTGTTAACGGGCTTATAAGCTTTCACTACAATATCGAACACTGTTATATAAGTTTTTTTATTACTGAATCACAAGACCAAATGCGGTAACTGCGAAACAACGATGTTTATGAAAATAAGGAGTGATGATTTAAAACGTAATAATAGAAAGAAATTTAAAATTTATTTTTTCTCTCTCGCTAAAGTAACAGCATTGTTTCAAACAAAAAGAAACAAGATTCACATACAAAAGCAGTGACAACATTTTCCTGCATTCAGTGATGGACAATTCAATTGAGCCATGAAAAGTGTGCTACAAATCAGAACATATATTACAACATTTATCCAGGGTACCCCTCTGTCTCAAAAATTTCTACTTCGGAAAAATACAGCTTTAGAGGGATTCGCTTTTATCATACAGATAAAGGTAACGATTGAGACGCTAGTTGAGTATAGCCAAATCCAAATCGAAACAACTAGTAGCGCCACCTGGAAGCGACGTCACAAATGACTCAACAAAAGTGCAAGACAATGGTCTTTCGTATGTGGGAGATTTTTCGCAAGAGAATGCTAAATATTTAAGATACACGTATCATTATCTGTTATATTTGTATCAACACATCCCATATTTTATAAATGGACGTTTTATGTGACATTTTTGGAGGAAGAAATAAAAAGATCTTCGCTTGTTAAAGCAACTTGTTTTCAATTCAAACATGCTCGCACATCCCATAGGGATACAGGGCTATTTAGATGCTAGTATTGGATACCAAAGAGCCATTCATATCAAAAATTATTGGTTCATTGTTTGAGGAATAAAGGCTTATACGGGAATCCTCTGGCTCGCATGACGATTCTGTTCTATTTCGGCTGCCCAAGCCCAGTTATGATGAGCAAAAACTCTTGTCCTTCCGTACTTCTTCAATGGAAACAGTTTCTTTAAAATCGAATATTAGATTCAATGAATCTTAGAAATAGCGATTTAAAAGGTGTATTGTATTGTACTCTTATGAAGAAGCTTAACAGAAGCATATTTTGGTAGTATACAGAAAAAAATTTCTTGTCTAAAATGTGCATTTTAAACTGTATATATTTCTGTTAATGAAAGTGGCCTTATGTTTTTTTTCTATTTATCAATGACATCATAAATATGCGATCTTTTGAAAAATGTATAGTATTTTCTAAACCAGGGGTTGTGGTCTCCCAAAACTTTCTCGTATAGTCTCTAATAAAGATGAATTTGTGTTTTAGATGCGTTTTTCCCAACCGCCTGAAACCAAAATTTACAGAATGCAATAATTGCAGTCACAGAATCAGGTACCAAATTCGATATATGTAAGTCATTGCGTTTTTCAGCTATCGCGTTTACATGCTTCTGAAAGCATATACCAAAAAACATTCAAACCTTTTACTGGATTTGGCTCAAATTTGGGAGATATTTACAATATAGATGTTAAAACTGTGAACCGAGTTTTATCCATCTTGTTCTCTTATTTCTGTATTTATTGTGTTAACTTACATTCAAATAGTCGGACAGGCGCACTTCCTCAGAATAGATTTTGCTCAAAATTTGATAAAAATCTGTAAATTTGCTGTAAAGACCTTACATCCGTCTAACTCGAGGATTTTTTTAGTTATCTTTGTCACAGATAGACAATAGACATTTTTAAAAAATGTTTTTCGAATTAGGGAGGTCTAAAATAGAATTGCTTCAAAATCTATTCGAATATTTTGGCAATTACAATAAATTCTATATACTCCGTATAAGAGAAAGTAAAGCGATTTAAAATAATATTTGATTACAGAAAAATTATTTTAATAGTTGAGATGGCAGAGAAATTCAAGTTACTGGAAGTGGCCGCTTTACCTAGTCAAATGTAATTTGTGTGTGTGTGTGTGTGTGTGTGTGTGTGTGTGTGTGTGTGTGTGTGTGTGTGTGTGTGTGTGTGTGTGTGTGTGTGTGTGTGTGTGTGTTTAATCAAGTCAGATAATGGAGCATTTGATACGACGAATGTAAAATCATCAACCAATAGAGGACGAAGTTAGATGAGATTTAGAAAACAATGTAGGGAAAATAACAATGGAATTTGTACTAAGGTAATTTAATTTAGGCTCGTGAATTCCGTGTAATAGCAATGTGCTATTCTTTCAAGCAGAGTTGAATGAAACAAGATTTTTTTCCCGATAGAATAAAGATTGTTGATCCTTAGGGAGAAAGATGATGATTTTTTTACAAAAAACTTGAGCAAATACAGATTTTGCAAAGAGAATGCCAGAATAAGAAGAGAGAATGCCAGAACTTGAATTTTTACAAAGAGAATGCCAGAACTTGAATTTTCAATTCAAAACGGAAGCTAATCATATTACAATAATGTTGAAGGCTTTGAGCTGTAGCATGGTTTCTAAAAGATATATTTCAATAAAATAGATTATTTGAAAAATTATGATTGGGTTTTCTGCTTTATTAAATTCTTGCATATTCAACATATTCATATCGTATGATCAAATAAAACCAGTGTGTGGGGAGACTATTTTAGAAGATATGAGTTGATTTCTCAATATTACAGAAAGACTGGCCTTTTATATATCAGAATTTGACTGTCGCCGAACCAAAAAGACCATCGTAACTTTTAATGTCTTTTAAATATGAAGGAAATACTACTGATTTAAACCACGCAAATCAAAGATATATTTAAAATTATGTTAATTGGAAATGTCAACTGTAATTGAAAATGGAGCGTTCTCTTCCTCTGATTAATTTGTGTTCTTTAATTAAGAGCCATCCAGACTCTTTATTAGCTCACTGATAACAAATTATTTATTCAATTGCCATTTAATAAATTATCGACGATTATTAATATCTAGATTCAACTACCCAACATTATTTAAGTAAATATTATTAATATTCAGATGTGAGGGTTTTGCCCACTTTTAGAATTATGGATAAGTATTTAAATTGGTGAGTTCAAATATATAGCCCCAAAAAATGTTTCTTATTCTTTGTTTGGCTCATTTATTTGATTTTTTCATCTGTAAAAGATAAATTTTTAATTGGTTTCTTAATAACTTCCTAATATATCAGTTTTGAAGTCTTGCAACTTTTTGTACTCTTGTACCAGTTTTTGTAATGCTCTTTTTTTTAATACTTTCGCTATTTATTATCAATTAACCTACTAATTTAATTAAATTTTTATTTCATATAGAAGGCAACTTAATAGTGGATTTGAAGAAAAAAAGAGATTTCAGGGTTTCCCATCAACAATAATGTACAATTATAGATTAAAGACTGAATGTTGAATAGAATAAAGACTTGTTATATTTATTTTGATTCAGCACATTTTAAGAATAACTTAGTCTGCAACTTCACGGTCTCAGTCATTAAGGAACTTAATTCTCATTTAATAAAAATTCACTATATAATTATAATTGTTCAAATCGAATAGCAATATTCCTTACTAATGAGTCATTTTACTGCAAGGTAGCTTAAAATTGTAGATTTAATTATATGAATCAAAAGTTTAAGTAAAATGCGATGTTTAAATTTTACATACGTTTGCATAAAAAGCGAAAATAAATATGAATGCTCTCATACGAATTCATATTTCGGTTTCAAAACATTCATTATTCAAAAAAAAATGTTTACTTGAATGCAATGAAATGAAACGAATCTTTAACCGAATCAATCTTTTGCGGATTCACTTTCTATGTCCTTAAAAGCAATCAGAGGGAGATTTATTCTCTCATATAAAAAATGAAAATAAGTATCAAAACAAAGGAAATAAATGTAACGAAATCTTTTTATTTATCATTTTTATATAAAAAAATTTTAATGAACTTAAGTTTCTATATCAGTTTTATCTAATTTTTATTGAATAATTCGAAACGAAATTAGATTTTATAAAAGTTATCAAGTATTATGATTTCCATTTAAATGATTTACTATGATTTCAACAAAAATGATTTACTATGATTTCTACAAAAATGATTTTACTAGGATTATAAAAATGATTATAAATTATCATAAAAAATTATTAAAAATGATTTTAATATGATTAGAGAAATGATCACATAAAATGGTTAAAAGGATTTTGCTATGATTAAAAATGATTATTAAAGATAATTAAAAATGATTATTAAAGATAATTAAAAATGATTATTAAAGGTAATTAAAAATGATTATAAATGATAATTAAAATTAATTATAAAAAAATTGAAATAATTATAAAAATGATTAAAAATTTTATTATGGATATTATTATTATTTTACTATTAGTAAGATGATTTTTTTTTACTACGATTTCCATAAGAATCATTTTTCTTTATTCAAATTATCTTTTTTTTTTTTTCGTATTCTTAGAATTATATTTATTTTGCCAAATATAGCATGTGATTCTTTTACTAATGTTATTTTAGAGTTTAGCGCCACATAAATATAACTCATATAGCTATATATTTTAAAAGAGTTTTAATGAATAACTTAATTCATTATCTACTCATAATTCAAAAGGATTTCATATATCTACGTGGCCGCGCACATGAAATTTAAGGGACGTGTTTGTCCAGCTGAACAGTTAGCTGAAATAGATAACGCACGAAATATCTGACTTTCGCTTAATGAAATAATTATGAATGTCAAATGGGTTAAATCTCTGGAACAAATTAGGTTATAGATTAGTTTGTCCATTTAATATAAACTACTTAATTGTTTGGAGTACATGATTGTTTCCTTGTACAATTTATTATTCTTAACGACGTTGCTTTCTGAAGCAAATGAAATTACTTTAATTATATGTCATATGAAATTAAATTCTGGAATGTATCATCCAAAACATGAAATGCTTACTACTTGAAGAATCTTAATTTAATAGAGAAATGAGTTTGTATTTTTATTAATGATAATTATAATGAATTACTTCCTTCATATTTCTTATCTAGTCTTAAAATGGAAACAGATGAGATTTGTTTGTAATTTTTATGAAAGGAATATAAGTTTATATTAAGGAGATAGTATACTCTATTAGACACTTTTGGAAATTATTCAGTCAGAGTTAGGAAATTTTTTATGCGTAAATATAAATACATCAAATTTCTTTAAAAACATTTTAAAACAATTATATATATATATATATATATATATTATATATATATATATATATATATATATATATATATATATATATATATATATATATATATATATATATATATATATATATATATATATTTAAAAATTTAAAAGATATATCATTTTTAAAAATTTCAAAATATTCCAAGCACCTTAATTTTTTCTATTATTTTTTTCCTTATTACCCCATGTAAATTTATTTGGAAAAATACGTCTGTTTTTGTAATTCCAATTAAAAGCTAATTTTTTTAGAAATATTTTTATGCACACTTGTGGAATTTTCATAGGAATTTTATGTTTTTCTGAATTAAAATTGACTTTTAATGAGATAAAAAATATTCGAAAATAAAATGCATACCGCTTTTTCTTTTAATGTTTGACCGAAATCTTTATTATCAATTTCATTTAATTTTTTCAAAAATTAAGACACCTGGAACGTTTTAAAGATATTTATATCTAATTACAATATCATTTTGAGAAAAGTCATTAAGATGAACTTTTTTTCCTCTGAACTCCTCAAATATTTATTTTATTCAACAATACATTTTATAACACTATTTTAGTTGAATATAAATATATATTTTGGTGATGAAATAATAAAAATAAAATTACGTTGATACGTTTGCGTTACAATAAAAATAAAATGGATGTTTTCGTCCATATTTTTCGTCCACTTTAAGTAATATGTGTTCTATATTTTCGTGAAAAATTTAAAGTGTATAACCTTCGTTCGTATTATCAATAGACATAGATTCAAAACAATCCTTCAAATAAGATGCATTAATACTTAAATTGTAGGAATTCTAATAAATTAGCAAAATAATTTCGAGAGGAAGTAATCAGCAACTTAAAAATTTATTTAGGCTACGTAAATAAAACAATAAATAAATTTATTTATTTTTTATCAAATGTCTTTAAAATATAGATTAAAAAGTATAATGAAATAAAAATTATCAATAATTTTATCCTTATAAATTCCCCTTTTTTTCCTAGCAAGTAGAAGAACAAATACTTGCTTTGTTAAAAGTATAACATAATCGTTTTTTTAAAAAGAGCATTCTCTAATTGAAACATATTTTCAAACAAATAAATCTCTCTAGAAAGAGTAAATACGCAAATCATTTTTAATTGAGTATATAAAATGAAATACTTCTTCGAACTTCGTGTTTCTTTAATCCTTAAAGTATTTGAAAATGAGAAATATATCAGAATCTGGGAATAACATTTCATATTCTTTCAATGCTGGAATTTTATATTTATCATTTTAAGACCTTGAAAATTATTTGTACAGAATGTATTCAATTCAATAAAGAATTAGCAGTCACTGCCAATTGTTGAAGTTAAACGTCGTTTAGGAAATGTTTGACAAATTTTAGCATATAATGTGTATCGCCTGAAATCCTTAAAATATCTGCACATCACTATTCGTGTATAATAATGTTGCATTAGGCTTACTAAACATTTCTCTTCTGTCAAATTCATTTCAGTACAATGAGTATATTATAAAGAGAAAACTCTTTTATTCATTTCTCATTTATATTAACTCTGCCTACATAAAGAATGGAGGGTAAAAAAAAAAATAAGGGCCGACTAGCTGAGTATTAGAAACGGAAGCGATTTTTTTTTCTATCTTCGTGCAGTAGCAATGGCAGTAATAAATTTTGTTCTTTTAAATTGCTATTGAATTGTTACATGGAACACACTTATGTGGTTATGTAGAAACACAGGGACAAGTTAATTAACTACGGGATAACTCAACACAATACAGTTTGAGTTATCACGTAGAAATTATTTATGAAAGCCCCTGAAATTTACTGAAGATAGTGGATAGATCAATTTACACAGAGGTGTCAATTATGTCTGGAAATAACAAGTAATAAAAATTCAGCCGAAAATACAAGATGGTCAAAATTACAATACCCCTACTCTGAGCTCTTTATACAGCGAAATACACAGTACAAAGGCACCCAAATAGTTGGGCGTACTATTCAATATACGGGGAAAAGGATTACCTGGAAAATAATTAGTGCCAGAAACATGACAAATATGCTGAAAAGACTCAAGAGAAAATATGATGAAAAGACATCAGAAAATATGCTGAAAAGGCACAAAATACACATTTGTAATACATTTTATTCAAACGTATCAAACATTCAATCACAAGCACCTTATCGATGTAGGGGAAACTCCTTTCTTCGAGTTGTAAAATATGCATTCTGTAAGAAACAGCTTGTTCTACTACGGGTCCTAATGGGTCGATTGAGATGTTTCTTACAAGTAGAGTGATACTGTCTTTCAAATCTCCCAAGTACGCCAGACATCCTTGATAAAAAAAACTTTTAGGTATCCCCAAAATCAAAAATCAGAGGGATAAAGATGTATAGAATGAGATGGTTAGGTTTGCTGGAACGCGCGACTAATTACTTTTTCTTTAGTAAAATGTTGCCGAAGAAACTGCTATACACAGAGTCCAATGTGTGGAGGCACTCCATCTTGCATAAAAGTAATTGAATTAAGACATTGGCAATGTTGCACTGGGGTAGAACAAATTTTTCCAGCATCTTTTGGTATCTCCTGGTCCTTTGCGTTCATTCTGAAGTCGACGAAACTATTGAAGTGCAGCTGCAGCATTTCCTTTGTTTTCATCAAACAACTTCACAAGCAAAGCGCGAGCTATCGCTTATAAGAATGACATTTTCAAAGCTTTATCCAGTTTTATGCTCAGAACATTAGCAGCAAAACAAGTGTTAATGCAAATTTTTGTGCTTACAGTGCGAAATTATAGTTACAATGACAGTTTCAATTTATTCACTTTCTAACTTTTTTTTTTCATATATGTGTCTTTTCGGCATATTTTCTGTTGTACAGCGCCATCTATCAGGGTTTCTGGGAAACTGTTTTTTTTTCCGAGTTATCCGTTTTCCCATGTCTTCAATAGTACGCTCAACTATTTGTAGCCTTTACAGTGAACAGTTCGTTATATAGAGAGTTTAAAGTAAAGGGATTTTAATATTAACTATCTGGTATTAATGAAATAGGCACTCAAACCTTCGGACGTCTAGAGGTGAGTGAAAGCCATATTAAGATTTTTCTTTTGTATATTTGTTTAACTGCCAGAGCCAGTGCACATTTTCCCCTTCATCATGAAAATTGGATTGTGAGAATGATTTCGTCAAAATTGTCTTTATATCTCTCTAGTAAAAGTGATATCAATAAGAAAAATTTGCTTAACATTGGCATGCAATAGTTATAAAATATTAACCTTTTATGTAAATTTAAATTTTTTTTCTAAATCTATCGTGTGGTATTTGGCGAGGATTCTGGAGATTAATATTTGACATGAGTTTAATAATAGTCAAAAAGAGAATTTGTGTTTTAGACGCATTTTGCCTAATCGATTGAAATAAAATTTTGACATGTAAAACATGTCTGATATATGTTTAAATCATTGTGTTTTTTAATTATCGAGTTTACATGTTTTTAAAGATACAAAAAAAAACAGACGTTAACCCTTTCGTGAATTTAGCCCAAAATATTATAGGTATCTATACTGTATCTGTTAAATCTGTGTACCGAATATTGTCCGTCTAGTTCTCTTCATTTTGTAGTTATCGTGTTAACATACATTCAAACAGACGGATAGACATACTTCCTTTGAGTATATTTTGTTCGAAATTCGATAGAATTTCTACTAATCTGGTGTAATGACCATATACCAAATTTCATTCATCTTACTCAAAACGTTTATGAGTTGTCTTTATCACAGACGGACAGAGAGATAAAATGCCAAAAATATGTTTCTGGAATTCAAGGAGGTTGAAATCTCTTACTCGAATTTTTTAATGACTACAATTTTGTTTATACTTCTTATAAGAGAATGTAATAAAAGTACTTTGTGGATATCTTCGAAATTTCATTAAAGATAGTTTTCAATTTGGATATAAAAGCTTCGTAGAACTAAATGAGGAGTGCTTTGCTAAGGACTTTGACTAAATTTGAGTTGATACACACACGAACACATTATATACATATATATTGGTTGAAACAGAATGAGGTGTGACAAGCAGTGAAGAAACTTTGTATTTTTAATTTCCTTTTATTCTCTTTCGTGAAACAGGCATTATTTATTTACAAGAAGGTGCGGCGCGACACAAAAACAGAAGTAAAGAAGGAACGAAACAAATGATCACTAGTCTTATATAGCATGGGATTTCCGGCCACGCGCCAATTCAATACACGTTTTTACCTTTGACACCTTGGCAAGGGCACCGAAGGGATCACTTTTATTTGATACATAGATTGATTGCGCAGAAATTTTTACACAGCTTCATTCGTGAAATGATATCAATAAATAAGAGAATATTTTACTATGGACTAAATTAAGATAAAGTTTTGGAAATTATATATATGTATATATATATAAAACTCACATTTACCACTGAACCTTCAATACAAAGAATATTCGACATCTCAAATTGAGTTTCTTAATTTTTTTTATGTATTTTAAATAATTTTCTATGAGTCTACTTTTAAGACATTTCACTTGTAAATACCATCTTAAAAATGACTTATTCAACAATTCTTTGAGAAAGGTTTAATCTGAAATTGGAATATTCGTACTCCAGAATCTGTTTCGTATATTTTCTCTACTTTTCTATAATATTTTTAGTTTTATGCATTTTGCATTATGCATCAATGGAAATTTTATAGTCTTCTTATCCAGAATCTAGCAAATCTTTTGATTTGAAAAATTCTACAAAATCTTGAAAAAAGAATTGCTTATCTCTTCACTGAAACATTCTTAAAGGAAATTCACCAAAAATTTTATGTTTTTCTCCGAAATGAAACACTCGCTTTAATACATTATAGCATATTCAACAGTATAAAATATCTAGTAACCATACGAAATCCGGAAAATTTAAAATATTTTATATTACTTTCACAAAGTAACCCATTTTCAAAATCTATCCATTCTAAGTAAAGATAAATTTAAATCTTATCTTTTTTAGATCATATTCACTAATTCTTAAAAATGTAATGGATTGGAATTCTTCGTTTAGATATTGAAATATGACTGACTTAAATAAATTACGTATTGATTCCGGTTCATTCGAGATAGAATAAAAGGAATCATGAATCAAAATACTCTTTATTTAGAATTTACTAGGGGTAGAATTGATTTTTATTCTTTTTATTCATTACTGGAAATCGTGTTTCGATGTCCAGTAATAAAGGACTCGAACGGATTGCTATAACTTTTTTTTATATCAGCTACGGTTTTCGCAAAAAATATACACTTTAAATATCTTGTGTAAGTAAAATTCTGCGGATCCAAATGATTATTGATTAATTTTTAAAAAATTCAAAAAGGCAATTTGGAATTATTGATTTGAAATTAATTTATTGTATTCTTAACTAAATTTGTAAACAATCATTAAGAATTATTATTTCAATATATATATTAAATGTTCAAACGTTTAATGTTAAATGAAGTATTCATTTAAATTTTATGGTATACAAAGTATAGAACAAATACTGTAAGCCTCAAATAATACGAACTCGTGATTTTGATAAAGCTATCTCCAAGCTATTTCAGACTTCTCTGAGTCCGAAAAACGCGATTTTGTCATCATGACTGTCTGTCCGTAAATACAATAATTCAAAAACACTTTGAGCTAGTCATTTGAAATTCGATTCATTGAATTACAATAAACATAGTAGTTCTTTTTCTTTTTATAAAATTTTAAGGGAATTCTATTCGGAGGAAGTCAGTCAGTCAGGTTATCTGATTATAAATTAATATGAAACTACAAAATGGAGAGAACGAGATTGATAAATTTGGCACAGTGGTTTAACATCTAAAGTGAACACAGATCTTGATATCTTAACATCTAACATCTAAAATCTAGATATTTATCAGATTTGAGGCTAAATCTGTCAATAATTTATCGTCTGTCGATTTGTAAATTGCCAAGCATGTAAACGCTACAACTCAAAAACACAATGATTTAAATATATGAAATTTGATATGTGAGCTAGTGACTACAACTTTAGTTCTTTAGCAAATTTTGATTTTAATCGTTTGAAAAAGCGCTTTTAACATCCAAAGTGAACATAGATCTTAATATCTTAACATTTAACTTCTAAACTGTAGATACTAATCAGATTTAAGGCTAAATCCGTCAGTTGTTTATTATCTATCGGTTTGTTTATTCACAAACATATAAACGTGTTAACCCAAAAAACAAAGACTTAAATACATAATATTTGATATGTGACTTTGTTATTACAATTGTAGTTCTTTTGCAAGTTTTGGGTTTAATAGGCTAAAAATGTGCTTCTTAAGCTTATTTAATGTTTGAGTATTATTAATCGTATGCCAGGTATAAATAAGATATAGATCGCACAACGGATTCTACAAAGATGCTGAATTCAAGCCAAAAATCTACATTTCGTAACTTTAGAGAATATGCGAAAAATATTTGAGGAAAGCCATTCCGCTGGTTAATGAGAAGCCTGTTTATTTTTTGGCAAGTAATTAAAATTTTAAATTTAAAAAATCAATAGCTAATATTAAGAAACCTTTAGTAAAAAGGGAATAAATAAATAAATATGAGATAATAAATTATATAAAAAATATGACTAAGATAAAGTTTCTTTCCTAGGATCATGAATTTTTCCTCTTAAATTACTTTTGTGAAATCAATAAATAGTTTCAGGGAAAAATGC
The DNA here is from genome assembly GCF_947563725.1 of Argiope bruennichi. Classification (NCBI taxonomy): domain Eukaryota; kingdom Metazoa; phylum Arthropoda; class Arachnida; order Araneae; family Araneidae; genus Argiope; species Argiope bruennichi. Next base: position 121,636,624 of record NC_079154.1, on the reverse strand, counting down.
AATAAGGATATAATTCTCCTTGCTTTTTGCATAATCTATAAAATTTTTGAGCCTAACTGGTATCATGTATTAGCGACACTTCTGGTTGGATAATATATTTCTTGGGAAACAAATCAGTTATAAACACTTTTGGTGAAAAAACATTCTTAGAATAATTAGTTGAATATTAAATATATAGATAGATTTAATAATGATAAAAACAGCAATGAGAATTCGATGAAAAAAAATGAAAATCGAAAATAAAAAATATGCATACATTTCGTTGGTAAATAAAAGAAATTGAAGGAATACAAGAAATTTAGAAAAGAAATTTATTGATAAATCATTATAAATATAGAACATATATATATATTTATAATTTAGTTTTACGATATCATTTTTCATGACGATTAATAAAAGCCGTTGCTCATTCCCAAATTCATTAAAATTTTAAGTTTTTTTTTTTTTTTTTAAGAAGTTATTTTTTAAAATTCACTTTTTTTCACTTATCCTCTAGCATGAGACAAAAAAAATTTCTTCCATTTAATAGAAGTGGACATTTATTTTAAAGAAAAGGTATTCAGAATAATGGCACCGTGAATTTAAAATATGTGCCGAACTGCCCAGTAAAGAAAATATCATGAATCATTTAAACATAAAACAGAAACCACTTTAAAAGAGCATTTTATAACTTCAGAAATGCTGAGGAACCAAAATGGCATATCATACTCCGCATTTTGTGCCAATGTGCAGTTTTTAATATGAAAGGAAATAAAGAAATGATTCATACCTTTAGGCAAACTCATTATTTTCAATTCTTTGCGTTTTATTAGCAGTGATGGATTGTATTCCTTTCACTTATACAAATGATAAAAGAAATAATTTTATGGACAAAGCCTCGTGTTTTCGATTAACTGAGTTCATTTGTATAAAGAATTTTCTACTCAGGAATGGATTTTAATGTACACGAATTTCTTTTGATGAAAATAATTTTGTGTTTTTTTTTTTAATAAATCATTCAGAATAAACGGGTTCTTAAAAATTGAATTTATATCAATGAAGGTATATCTCTTTTATTATTCTTTTTTCAACAAGAATAAAGATAAAAGAAAATTTTGATAAATAATTGTGATCCATAAATGAGAGGATGTAATTTAATTTGTTAAGGCTTTTAATGAGCAATCGGAAATATTTATTCAAATTGTAATGATAAAATATAATAAAAATAATATTTACTCCTTGGGAATTTCTGAATCAATGGCAATTTTCGATACATGTTTGCAAATCAAATAAATAAAGTCATTACCTAATTTATTTATATTACATATTATTCAAAAATGAGTTATTATTCCAAAATGAGAATTGAAATTTTGAGAATGCAAAGTTCATAAATAAGAAATCTGTAGCATAAAAAATAATAAAATGTTCGCTTTAAAATTACACTGTAGAAGTTGTAGCTTCATTACTATTTTATTTTACTGGATATAATTTTTTGAATTAAAATAAACTAATCTAGATATTACTGCAAAGAATTCAATGAAATAATTAAACAATTGCAAATGACCAGAAAAAACTGAAACTTGTAGAAATAAGAAAACAACAAAAAAACTTCCCTTCTAATATATAAAAGGCATTTTTTCCATACACTCTTAGCAAAATAGTTCATATTTCAAAATTATAACCACTTACAATTCAGACGCGATGTCTTATTTTGTGTTTGCGTTCAGGTTTCGGAGCAAATCTTTTCAATTAAAAAGCAAACCCAGGATTTTTTCCAATAATTTTTTATGCATAATTGCAACAGATCATATAATTATTCGCAGAAAATTGGTATAAGTAAAATGGTGTAAATAAATTGAACCGTGTAAACCGAAGACATAATTTGCGTTTGCCATTGGTATAATGCTACATTTATTGAATGTCTTTCAACATTAAAAAAGAGCACAAACAAACGTTTTAGATGTTTATTTTGCAAATGCCTATTGATTATTAAAATATTAAATTATTGATAGTTAAAATATTAAGTTTTTCTCTAATATCATGTACTGAAATTTGACGAGAGAATAAAATATATAGATTATCAACAGCTTAAATTTGACAACAAGTCTTTTCTCAACTTTTTTGGAAATTTAGTAGAGAGAAATTAGGTAAAGAAATTCGACCATTATTCATCATTGCTTTTAATCCCCATGTTTTCCTTTGTGTAATTCAATAACTCCTTTCGCTTATAAAGGAAAGGATGAAGTTATAAAATTGAATTCGAGATGAGATTTAATATAATGGTAGTAATTCTTTAGGATTTTCATTCGTCAAAATTTTAAAACTCAATAACTCGTTAATTCGGAGAGAAATAACTCTAAATCGTACAGCATAGACCAGACAGCATAAATGATTGATTAATAGTTAGGAAAACCAGAATCCTGTAAAACATTTTTTTTTATTTTCCTTTCAAAATCAAAGTAAGAAATTGCAAATAATTTCAATTAATATTTTTTTTTTCATTTTTTGTACAAAATAAAAATTTTATTGTTATAATTTAATTTTTTTTAAAAAAAAATTGGAATAGAAATGAGTTTTTTAAAAAGTATGGAACTTCAATTAACAATTTACGAAGAATTTCAATTAATATATTAATCCCATTTTTATACAAAAATAAAATATTTATTCTCTTAGGATTTCAATTACAATTTTATTTTTGAATAAAAAATATAAGTATAAAGAATTTTTTATTATTATTATAATTATTTAAACTGAATAACAATTTACAGATTATTAATATGCTATTCTATTTCTATACAAAAAAAATAGTCATTCCCCAAAAAATTGAATTATAATTAAATTTTAATTAAAATAATAATTATAGATATTATTTTAAAAAGGTAATAACTATTAATTACAGGCATTAAAAATATTTATTCAATATTTCTAGAAATTATTTCACAATAATAATAATCGCCAAAACATTGAAAACAAAACACATATTTAAATTTTCCAAAACCGATAATGATAGTTCATAAAAGTAGCATTTCCTTAAGAGATCTATTGGAAAGTAAATTTCATTTACATTCAAAAATATTGTCTTCGTCAGAATTTTGGATAGCGTACAATGCATACTGCATTATGCTATTAAAAATTTCGGACCATCGGTCAATTATCAATCAATCAATTATCTCAGTATACTATTATTTCATTTCAATTATTAATATTGGGAACGTTTGCTAACATATTATGGCCTCTTTAATTTATGATATAAATATGATTCTATTGAATTAAATTATTATTATGTCACTTTTAAAAACCAAAAATTCAAAACTTTTGATGATAATTCTAATTTAAACTGTTTATCATTGTTGAAGTTATATTTATAATTATTTTCACGTTTAAAGATTAAATTATAATTCAAGCACCATTTGGAAGTATATATTTTTTATATAATAAATTAGTAACATAGGAATAGCAACTAATTATGAATCGTTAATTTGGAAAATTTTGAAAGAAAATTTTAACGAAAACTTCCCGAGAACAGAGTTTTATATCGCAGGCACGAAGCTAATGCTCTACCGAATGTGCATTCTGGGCACATAGTGACGATAACAGATCATTAGTATATAAGCTATGCTATAAGAGTCATTTTCTTGGAATTTGTTAACTATAGCGCTTTTATAAATATTCTAAATATGTACTACCATTATATAAGTCGCAGCCCAAACTCCGTTTTCCAATAAGAGTCCTTCCCTGCTCTAGTCCCTGCTAAATCAAAATGGAAATAAAATTGAAAATCATGAATTATATTTTCTCAGTTCATGTTAAAATCTATACCATACCAACAGATCAAAATAAAATATCATAAGTAAAGTAATTTTTGCTTTCAAATCAAAAGTAATTTTCCCTGGAAAGCACGACTATTTCTTCACAGAAAGTTACAAATTAGTTCTAATTTGTAATAATACCTCAATATTTCCCTAAAATTATTTTTTTTTATTTTCCCAAAAAAAGAAATATTTTATAATAAAAAATTTAGCCATATTGTATCGAAATCTACAGTAATTCCGTTATTATAAAGAATGATAATGAATATATTTCTTTTAATTTTTTAAGTTAAGAAGGAAGTAGCTAGTTTCGTAAACTTTGTATTTGGATTTCCATTATAAATTTAAAACTTTTACATTTTCATACAGCTTGTTGTGTCACCTACAGAGTTTTCACCATGAATCGTTTCCTTTGAAGACCGAAGTTATCTTTTCCACATAACTTAATTTAAGTTTTAATGGAACTCATCTCACCGCGAATATAAATTACCTACCAACATAAAAGGAAGTTTTTATGCTTCTTTCTGGAGTTATGGGCACTTAAAATTTCATTATATGGAGCATTATCGAAAGGCCTCTTCCACATCAACTTCCAGACTTGAAGAATTATGATATAAATAGCCAAGACTATTCGTTAAAGAAACCCGCAACGTCCCAAAGCTACTGTAGCTTGAAGAGAGTCATTAAATGTCACAGAAAACTTCATTGCTTTGCGATATATACTACATAGATAATTTCTCGGCCCCGAAGTGAGTTATCTCTCAATAACGCTTCAAAGAATTTCATTTTCGTGGCATATAGTGAAAGATGGTCTAGCTGAGTAATTCCTAGCATAAATCCAACGATTGGATCTAAATTAAACTTGTAATTAAATAATTCAATTTTGGAAGAAGATATTTTGAGGGAAAAGTTGATGCATGCTTTTCATTGATTGTACTCTGCAAAAATGCATATATGATATATATATATGAGTATGATTTTTTTTCTGCAATTTCAATTGATTTTATCTCTTTCCTAAATTATTTCCTAAAATATCATCACAACAAAAATAATTTTATTTTACTCAAAATTCAATTAATCCAATTCTGTGAGTTGCATTTTTTGTAAAAATTTAATAGTTACATAATTTCTTATTAACTTTATTACATTTTAAATGCACTACGTACGTTTCTTTGGTATAATGAAATTCAAATCATTTTTGTTTTGTCCAAATATCTATTTTATGCTTTCATTCCATTGTTAATTATAGGTGCAAGCAGATTCGACTTATATTTTTGTATTTTGTAGGTCCATGGGCATGATGACCGGAATAAGTGTAAGTCTTCAAAATGAATTGAACGTCTATCAAAATTTGAACTTGAAAAATAATTTTCTGCTTGTATCATTAAAACCAAACTATGTATCAAAGATTGAATCTAAATTATTGGAAAAAAAAGAAAATATCCTGGCAAACATGCGTATCAATCAACAATGTACTGGTAAAAAAGTATCTTTGCTTGACTTGGATTTGAAAGCATTTTTAATATTATACTCCATGTTATAAGTGTATGTACACTATTAACTAAACTATTTTCAAAATATTATTTATTTCTCATTATTTCGCGTCAATGAAAGGAAATACAAGACTTGTTTAGCTTTTCTCCAAACTATTCTTATGAAAATCGATAGTCAAATTCAGTAGCAGCGACTGGGCATGAGAAATCCTTGAATTAAGGGATTATTTTCGCTGGAACCAAACCTTGGAAAATAAGCTCGAATAAACTCATCAAAGTGATGCAGGATTGTTGGTTGACTGAGTTTGAATCCGTGTGACGCAAACAAAGAGGATTTCCATCTTTTCCATTGAAATATGTTTCTCTCAAAGTTAGGAAGGAATTAAATCAAATCTCTTCCGTGGATACTGAATAGATTTAGAGAAATCAATCAAATTCATTTTTCGAATTTTATCCTGCGTTTAAATAACGATGCATTTCTGCATATGGTTATGAAAGTTGTTTTCAAACAAAATGAATTCTTTAAGTAAAAGCATCAAGAAACTTAAAATGAAACTTCATAGCGTTATAATAATCTAATATATAATAACTGTATTATGCACCATAAGAACTCTGAATAACGACTGGATATCTAATTCCAGTCGTTATTCAGTCGTTATTCCAGTCGTTAAAAAATTTGGAATTCCGAATTTTTTTTTTCTGTTCTTATATTTAAAATATCTGAATCGATATACTTTTCTCTGTTCTGTTCAACAGGTTGAGCAAATCCCTTACCACTGGGCATGTACATATTCCAAATTCTATATAAACACTCAAGATCTGATTGTTAAATAAGGTAAAGTAGACAATAAACAAATTGTATTTCATAAAAATACCAGGTCAGGAGATATTTCTGAATAAAAATTGATGTGTGAATTTTTTTTTCAAACTATTATTCCTTTCACATACACTTTTTGAGACGAACTATGAAAGCTGGGGCTTCTCCGTTTCCAGTTATTAAAATTTTTAAAAATTCCTTTCCAAGAATTGCAAAGATTTGGATGCTATTCTGTAAGAATTGCAATAATTACCATTACTTTATCAAGATCACATTTTAAAGTACAGCGTAAGTATCATTACTGAAATATTTAAACATTGTTTCAGTAAAGTAATCCATTTCCAAACAAGCAACAGAATAAAATTATATTACTTCAAATATTTACAAGCAAGTATCTCATGTTATATTACAGAAAAAAAAATTACTAGAATTTAAAAAATTCAACAATTAAAGGCTTCTAAGTAAGAACTGTTCGTTTGAAGACAAATGATCAAAAATATATACTCTAAAACTTTACTTTCAAATTTATAACTCTTGAAGAGTATTTGAAACTATTTTAAATTACGAAAGAAAAGTTAGGAGATGGATTTATAATGAATTAATGGAACTGAAACAACTGAATGTGGAAAGAATGCAACTCAGAATATTAATGAATCTTGAAATTTTCTTAAAAATATTTTGGTTGAGAATCTTTATTTAGTTTGGTTTCAAATGGGAAACCAAGCGCATTCGAAACATAAATCATTCAAAAAATGAGTCTTAATTAGAGAATTGAAGTGCAGTTGTGATGAAAGGCTTTTATGGCTTCTCTTTGAAATGCTGCAATTCAGTCACGAATAATGATGTTTGATAAAGAAGTATTAATGCCATGCATTTTGAAAATAAAACTTTAGCGAAAGTTTTCAAATTCCTTTCTTTCTTCAGTATACTGTTTTGAATCTAAAGAGAGTTTCATATAGTTTTCTGCTAAATTTACTAAACCAAATATTGAAATAAATATTTGGAAAAAAAAAACTTTTTTCAATTAGCAACCGCATATTTTGGCACGATTCCAAGCAGTTACATGCATCACATTGATTAGCAAAAAACTCAATAATTCAGGAAATATTCTGCATTCGAAATAAAGACTCGTTTTTTGACTTGCTTAATTATGCCCAACAAAAATAAAATATATACAGACTGAACTGTTTAAAAGAGTAACCAATAAAAAAACAAAAAAAACATGAAGATTTCAACAATTTGAACGGAAGTTAGAAGTGAGACTGCCAATTTTCTAGTAATTCCTTAAAATTATGAATTTTACCTCTAAAGAAATTTTTATTGTACGATTTAAGCCTAATTTAAAAATATTATCCTTTTCATACTGAATACTTTCTATTTAATAATTGACAAAAATATTTTGTCTTCTGAAGCTCCTTATTGATTACATTCTATAGATACATAAATGATTTTACAGATCATATCCATACAACACTTTCTAGTTTCCACTAATAATAAAAGACGATGTGTGAGTGTCTATTGAAATCCTGAAAGCCATATCATTTCACCTAGAACTAACAAATATGAAACAAAAATGTTTTGGAGCATGAAAATGTGCGCATTGGACCATTTATTTTATTTATTATTTGAACTTTTAATCAATCAAAACTTTGACTATCTTGGTTCGTTATATTTGAGATTTTATGATTTGCAATCTCAAAAAGAATTTTGCATTCATTACTATCAATGGAATAAAATCAATTCTCACTTCAAAATAGAATCTTGTGATACAAAATCATTTTTCTCTTCAATGTTTAAAATTTTTGAAAATTCGATTATGCTTTGCAGTTTTGTATATATTGTTCACCGTCGTAAACTTTGAGTTTCATTTCGTTTTATTGTCCTATGATAATTCATGTGGTGTATTCTGTTTTGAATGCATTATTATATTAATATTTTAGAATGCTCTAGTTCACCTGTACTTTAATTTCTAATAATTGCATTATGTTTCCCTTTTTAAGCTATCCTATTTGTTAGAGACAAATGCTGCTTTAAAGAATTCGATGTGTTCTCCTTTGTTTATTCAGGAGGATCAGCAATGGAATATGTTTACTTATTGTTAGAATTTCGAATAGACGTCAATGTCTCACGATTATTTTCTATTTTTTGTTCCATTGTTCTATTTCAATTACCATAAAGATTACAATCAGAAAGAAAAGGAATAACATCATTTTATATAATGTAAACAACTACGTCTTCCATGCAGTTTTCATATACATCTTGATACTATTAATGTCCAAGTTCGCAATAAGCAGGACACATGCAAATTAATTAAAACAAATCTTCTTTAACTTCTTAAATAATTTGCTAAAGGATCCATGATTATCAAGTTTTCCTAAAGAATTCATCCCCGGGAAGGACATCTCGGAATGAGGATGAGATGCTTCCGGCATGGTGGTTGGATCTCGCCACCCTGGAGGGTATACAAATAGGTGGGGGATCTGACTCCTCTCATCGATGACGGGACGTACTTCCTTCGGGGAGGGTTGTATCGTGGCCGGTGATGGTCCTTAGAACTCAACCACAGTTCCCACCAGTGTTGCTGTTACGGCGGTAAGGTCTTTCAGTTGTATGGTTTAAATCCGTGTGCTTTCGTGGCGTGTCAGAGAGTTAGATGGCTGACTTTCCTAAAGAATTCAAGCATCACTAACATTCTAGATCATCCAGCTGGTCACCAAAGATTCTAATAAATTAACTAAAAGACGTATAGGGTGAAAGATAAAACAGAAGAAAATTAGGATGAATATAGCTGAATAATGCTTACTTGCAATTGGCAGAAACACATTAAACACTGTCTAAATTTTTATTTTATTTTAAGAATCTACCAATATAATTTCGGTTTCTTAACATTTTTGTCAAAGATTTTTTTAATTGATATTATAAATAGTGCGTAATTTTCCTGATATAACACATTTCTCGAAATTATATTAAAAACATTTTCTCAGCCACATTCATTAAAACAGAATTGCGTTTATCCCTTTACCAAAACAATGATTAAAAGAAGATATTCAAAAACTATTGTTGTTTAATGTTTATTTATAATAAGTTTTTTTTCTTAAATATGCACTAACTTCAAAAATTATTTATTGAGGAAAAATTGGTTTGTCAGTAAAATTCTTTTAATTTCAATGAAGTAATTTTGATTAAATTTAATTAATTTAATTGATTAAATGTTATCTGAAGCATATTTAAATAATAGACTAGCTACTTAAGCGAAATACAAACTGCTTTAATTCTTTCGTTAATTTACACACTTCAACTTCGTTGTGTTAAGTGGGGGTGATCTATTCTTTTTTCATACATAAGACGATTGATTGATTGTAAAAGAAAATATTTTATATCCTGAAAAAATGCTTGAAAATATTGTATAAATAAGTATTCAAATCCACATTTCTTAGATTCCGTCTCACTCAAAAAATATATATCCATAAATAAGAAAAAATAGAATTCACATTAAAAATCTTCTCTATGAAATGAAGATTTTTTAAGTGTATTAAATACAAAAAATCCATTTAAAAAAAAACTTCTCTATGTTATTTAAATTATTATTTATATATAATCATGATCTCATTAAACTCTCTGTTTGAGCATCAAAATACTTAACTGGAATTTGTTTCACAAATAAAAATAAATTATTAGTATTTTTTTTTTTTTTTACAAATCCCTAGAATTACCAGAAATAAACAACAATCTAAGACCGCCATGAAAAGTTGCAGAATTTTGAACTTCAATTAATACAAGATAAAATTGCCTACGAAGAAAGAAAACCAAATTCTTCCTATCTTATCTTCAACAAATAGTTACTCGATCTTCACAAAATGTTAGAGTTAACATTTATTTATTGCATTAAAAAGAATGAATCAACCTTTAGCACGAAGCTCTAACTTCCCACAGGCAGCTGAAATACGTCTGGAATTTCCCTCTGAAATTTTTCATCAAGCTTAGGTTTGCAAAGAATACCGAAGCGGGCCGTCATTTTATAGCCCATAAGATTTAAGGATTTCCGTGAAGGTATTTGAGGTATTCAGCATCTGAAAGAAATTAGATACAGCCTTAGTTTAAAGATAGCATCGAAATATTCACTCTTGATTCCTCTGAACTTTTATCGAAACTAAAATTATCTGAGATAATATCAGAAAACTTTCCTTAAATTTCGAAAGTATACTTCAGTGCCATGATAATATCATGATAATTCAATTCACTATGATAATATTTTAATTTCAGTTCATTTTGTCTTCGCCTGAATTGATTGCATCAGCCTTTCCATTTCGTACGTAAATGTTTTTGAATCAAATTACAAGCAGAAATAATTCCAACCTACAAGTATAGACATTCAGAGAGAAAGGGGAAATTCTATTTCAAATTAATTAATGTCCAAACAAAGCTCTTTTTTGTTATAATGTCAACAGTAATAAAAATTTGTAAGAACAGTGATGAAATGGTGATATTAATTTCAATGACATTATATCAATAAGAATCGCTATTACTAATTGTATCTAAATTTAATTATTAAAAGTCCATTAAATTAGGGAAAATTGTAAGAAACTACCAGAAGTTCTTTTGAATTTTAACTTTCTTATTTATGAAAAAAATGTGACAAATTTTCTATTGCTATGTTTTTTTTTTCTTGGTATATACGAGAAACTCCCGGGTGGGGCACCTCGAAATGAGGATGAGATGCTTCCGCTATGGTGGTTGGAATTCACCACCCTGGTGGGTACATAAATAGGTGGGGGATCTGGCTCCTCCCATCGATGACGGAATGTACTTCCTTCGGGAAAGGTTGTACCGTGGCCGGTGATGGCCCTTAGGACTCAACCACAGTTTTCGCCAATGTTGCTGTTGTGGCGGTCCGATCATTTGGTATTCTTTATTCGTATGCCTTCGGGCGGGTCGGAAAATCAGTGATATGACTTTGTATGTACGAGAAGTTACATACAAAGAGAAAGAATTGTAATCGTCAAAACAAATGAGGATGAAATTTTCACGAATACCCACATTTCAAATCTGTATGGGCTCGAAAAACATATTTCTGGGATTCGATCTGTCTGTGAACTCTGGGTGAATGATAACTCAAAAACATTTTTGACCTTAGAGGGATGAAATTCGGTAAATGGTCACTATTCCAAATTTGTAGATTTGTATCCAATTTTAAAAGAAATCCATAGGAAGATCATACGTCCAGCTGTCTGAATATAATACGATAACTATAAAATCAAGAGAGTTAGTTGTATAAAATTTGGTACACAGATTTAATAATTAGCACCTATCTATTGTTTGCCAACGGATTCTAAAACCCTCGGCGCTTTTTCGCATGTGTTAGAATGGGTTTAATTCGTCAAAATAGGGGTGAGAAGAAAGATGAAAGGAAGAGATGTTTACATTTGAAAATAAAATAAATTCCGGAAATTCGCACTTCTTTCAGCGTCTCACCCCTTAGTAAGATGGAATAGTCGAAAAGTGGTCGTCTCAGGATACTGAAACGAACAGTTGATTCACATCAAACTTGAAATCAAATCCTATAAGGCAGTTCGTCTGTCTGTTTGTACTTTCACAAACATGCAAACGTGATAACTCAAACATAACATGATTGAAATATATGGAAATTGGTATGTAATTTTGTAGTTACAAATGTAGTTCTACATCAAATTTTGGTTCCCCTTCAGTCAGAAAAATTACATCTAAAATATAATTCGATTGTTTGGTACATATGCGGTACATTGATCGCCAAAGAAATCTTAAAGGATCACATTTTATCAAGTTCTTTTGTAATTATTCTTCGTTTATGGCATACAGTTAATAATACACTAAAGCACTTATTAGAGATAGCATTTCTGGGTGATCACTTTATGTAGCTTGAATTTTAACGTGGTATAACTATGTTCCTCCTGTTTTAATATGGTTCAAAAAGTTTGAAACTTTGTTTAATATTTAATTTATTAAAATTATAAATAAAATATTAAGTCATTTACGTTCAAAGTCGTTTATAGACCAAATTTGGAAATTTTATTTCTCATAAGTTGTCTTGTAGAGTCCCTGTAATTTTTAAATTTATATCGCTGTGTTCTAAACATAAATAATCATTGTAGAAATAGCAAATAAACTTTCACCGCCTTTTTTTTTTCAATCTTTGACATTCATGGTAGACCTTTCTGAAAGGTATTATACTATGAAAACAAGAAGTGTCACTTTCAGGTAATAGTCTTATCGGGCTCAAATTTATGAAAAATCGAAAGCCAGTTTTCTTGTGTAGACAGCTTACCTAGTATTTTACCAACAATGGTTTCCCCAACTCGTGAAGAAAAGTTCGACGGCGTTTTATTTTGTTTTAATTCCCAGTAAATATAATTTTGCTATTTATTCTGGTAGTCTTCAGCATTGCGTAAAAACTCAACTCTGGCTATTTTTCTGGATCTTTTATAACAGAACATCTCCAAAGGATGCGCACAATTATCAGTACAATATTTCTTTATGATATATCATTTTGCATTTTCTTCTACTATATCATTTGCTACGATTTTTCTATTTCTATAAAAAATATATACTTCCAAGTAAAAAAAAAATTGATTTAAATGATTACTGCCATCTACAATAAAAACTATGGAAGTAAAAAAAATAAAATAAGCAAAAAAATAGTTTCGACTTCTTTTTTCTCCGGTAATTGCAATCTAACAGATCGCAATGGTGAAAAAATTAAGTAATCAGCCACTCCTTTAAGATCTTGAAGATAGTAAAAAAGGACTCAAAACAATAGGCAATTGATTTTAATAATAATCAGAAACACCTCATCAAAAAAATGACTGATAATTTGCTCCGGTGCATACACAGGCGTTGATAAAATCGGCAATATTCAATCATAAAATATTTTCAGTCCAAAAAATAACTAATTTTAAAATTGTAATTAAAATTTTAAAAATAATAATAATTTTAAAAGCAAATTCAAAAACAAATTGCAAAAAAAAAAAGATATACTTACAATACGAACAATATTTTCCTGAATATTTTACATTCTGAATAAAATACCAAATAAAATTAAGTTATTGAATGAAAAAAATGATATGATATTGCTTAAAAATGTTTTTTATAGTCAATAATTAAATGGAAGATGTTTTTCCCAGTTCGAGTTCTCTAATAGGATATAAAACAGATGTTGCTATTTATATTACTAGATATTGCTTAGATATGCAGATACTTAGACGTTACTTATATATACAAATATTTTGGCTAATAAATATATGTGGACATAATAGAGGTGATATTTTCCGTTAAACACCTATGAGAAATAAAATTTCTCATCTGAAATTTAAAATTTCAAATGAGAATTTTTAACTACTGCATACAAATACCATATACACTTAACTACGCTGATTGAAAATAACATAATGCTGCCATTAAAATAAAATAAAATTTTTGAGGTTCATAAAAATTTTTACTTAGGACTGTAAGCAGCGATAAAATATGTTTTTATTTATCCTTTTCCTTTCATCAGTATGGATATTTAGTTTTAGGACTACAAGTAAAGTTCAGTTCCAGGTTGTTTATCAGAAAATTTTACCTAAAGTAGTGATCAAAAAGTTCGATATAATGATAGTAGCTTTAGGCATATAAATCAAACTAAAAAAAAGTGCATAAATTGTATCGTATAAAAGTACATATATTGTATAACCGCGATCTTGGAAACGATTAAGCAATTGGACATTCGATTAAGCAAAATCTTATCTTTATAAACTGTAAGATATTAAGAAAAGTACTTAAATAAATATATTCATCATAAATTTATATATATAGTAGCTGACCCGGCAAACATTGTTCTGCCATATAAATTATTTCTAGTGAATATTTTGGTTGTTAATTAAAAAATAACGAAAATAAGTGCGTGGGGATGGGATCTATGACAAAAAGAAGAATGGAGCCTGTAGACGATGATTGCCGATAAAAACAAAAAAACGCAAACCATTCATTTTTTCAATACAATGTATTTCATTAACGTAACGAACATATGCATTGTTTGATCTCTTAAAAGTTAAACATAAAGTGAAAAAAGTAATATATTTTTTTATCCTAAAGTATAAAAATGAAATAAAGAAAATCAATATTCATTTCGAAGAGCAATTGAGTGTACGATATATTTTGTCAGTCCGTCTTTAGCTAACACAAATAAGCTCGATGGTTTGCCCATGCTAGAACATGCCACATATAATTGTCCGTGAGAAAAACGTGGTGTGCCCAAATCTAAGCCGCAAACAGACGTCGTTTGGTCTTGCGACTTATTGATTGTCATTGCGAATGCCAATCTAATAGGAAATTGAACGCGTTTGAATTCAATTAGAACATCTGTGAGAATCCTTGGAATTCGTGACAGTAAAACATTTTCGGCTCGGAATTTGCTATTCAAAATAGTGGTTTCGATAACGTTTTTTCATCGATTTTTTAATGACCAATCACGTACCGTCTGCACAATCGTGGTGGGTTCAAATTCCGCAGTAAAATAACCGGTGATCCAACTTTCAGTCGTAGAAGGTGTTGTGACATGTCTGGCAAATCCAGTGAGATCAAAAACTCTGTTGGATAATTTACAGCTTCGTTAGCATTGCAAACTGTATCGATCGATTTGTATGATACCAAGCCGCTTAGCAACGACTGCTGTATCTTGAAGTTTAAATCGTCGACGTCCACATTTTTTGCTGCCAAAATGGCTCTTTCTGCCAGCCACGCATGATTTATGTATTGTGTGTATTATGTGTCAGCAGATGGATCTTGTAGCATTTGGATGCGCATGTTTATTTTTATCTGGACTTTTTCAATATTTTGCCACAGTGTCGATGATTTCAAGCAAGCGTTGATCTCAGCGTCCGTTGAACGTGGAATGACGGGAATGGTTTGTCTGAAATCATCTGAAATCAGTAACAGAGTGCCGCCGAATAGTTTGGTGTTGTTTTTTATATCTTTGAGTGTTCTGTTCAACGTCCCAAGAGAATGTTTGTGTGCCATAGTGCATTCATCTCAGATGTTAATTTTGCATTTTTTCAGTACCTTGGCCATAGTCGATTGTTTTTTTATGTTGTACACTTCGTCTGGGTTATTTTGAATATTCAGTGGCAGCTTAAATGCTAAATGAGCTATTCTGTCTCCATCCAATAAAGTTGCTGCAGTGCCAGATGATACAATGGCCATTGCGATGCCATTATTAGACCGTATTTCGGCGAGAATTAGCGAAATGAGAAATGTTTTGTCAGTTCCACCGATGCATAAAAAAAAAGAATCCAACTTGTCCCACCAAAATTGTCAGCATAATGCTGTCAGCAATGATTTTTTGTTCATGCGTCAGTAGTGGGATATTACGAGTAACAATCGCTGCTATTTCTGCAGTATTGTACTGCAGTTCAGGATTCATTTTGGTGTCCATTAAATCAGATGCACTTCAATTTGGCGAACTCATACCGAAATGACCGAGTGGTAAATTGGCAATAACAACCCAAAGATCCTCGATAGCAATCAATGCTTCATTGTACTTAGCGTCGCTGAATGTAACCGTTAGATCGTTGCACCGTGTACGAATTCGATGCAAAATATCGTCAGTCATTGAATCTTTGTGCTTATCCCACAACGTATCTGCTCGTCCCGGGAAGCATGTAGTCAACACTATAGCGAATAGTAAACGAATTTGTGTTGCTGTACAGCCCAGTGCTGCTTCAGCAAGCATATCGTCCCAGTGATTGTCGTCTTCGAGCAAGCCGAGTGCAAGGCATGCATCTTTTTATGTTGGATACTGCTGTCTATTCACTTTGCGTATGTCTTAGAATGACAATGGGTCGGTGACATTAAACAACAACAGTCGCAGATAGAAGCATTCAATCTGCCTTGGATTGACTGCATATACTCGGCCCAAAGGGTTTGATTTAAATAGGTCAAGGTCGGGGCAAGCATCTATTGGTGTGCCTTTCTTGCGGGTCATCCATTTTTTTTTTTTTTTTTTTTTGTTTCATTCCATGTGAAATAGCGGGTACTTCGGAATAGAGTAATGTTCGTGAAAAGGCCCCGAAATTATCCGCACGATTACAGAATTCGAAAAATTCGGTGAGTGTAGTTTTTGATGGATTTATGGCACGTTCAATTGATGTCTCGTTGGTGACAGCAATTGGTGCGCTGGCCGTTTTCAAGATGAACGACTAAATGTATAACTGCTGGGTCCCGTTCATGAATTGGGAAACCAAAGATACTTCAGACAGCTTCATTGGAGCTGATGTACATTTAGCCAATTTAGGGACACCCTAATTACCTAGCGTTATAAAATATACTTTACGACCTATTCTCATACCAACCAAATACACATAAAAAATTTCATAAAAATCGGTCGTGCCGTTTCGGAGGAGTACGAACACAAACACCATGACACGAGATTTTTATATATTAGATATATATAATAAATGATACGAAAGCATGTCTTCTTAGTTATATAAATGCTACAATTTAATTGTAGTTTTAAAAAACTTATTTTTTTTATAAAAAATAAGATGACGAAATTTGCTCTACCCCAGCCGAATTAATTTAACTCATCCGTTTAATGTATTCATGAGACGAGGGCACTCCCAAGTTAGAAAAGGCCCAAGACTGATTTGCATATATTAGATTGGAAAATGAATGTTTTATTTTTAATTTTATCTCTTCTTTGTAGTAACAGTTACGGAAAAAGCGCTGGAAATCGAAATAATTCCCTAAAGGGATTAGAAAACTTCGAAAAGTATCTGTTCTCCAAAGAGAAAGGGAAAAAATCATCTATTTTCGCTGTCTTCGTGTTAATATTAAATAAGAAGTATTCGAAACACCCGAGAAAAGGATCTTTTCATAAAAGTATTTTAATATACTTATTCAACATTTGCGTCTCAAATGCAGAAGTAGGTCCTGAAGTATTTTAATACCATTATGAACCACCGGGAATGGGCTGGACCATTAGCCCATTACAGAGTGGTAATTATATCTACGCGAAATTTGCCACAGAAGAAGTTTAAAGATTGTATATGCAAATTCGCACGCATTAAGGGCATCTGTTGTTTAGCGAAGTTTTTTACTGCAGTTTAATAAGGAGCACACAGTAATAACTTTTTAGATTAAAGTTTGAAGAATAAGTTAAATTGTGGCGAGTCAAACAATGTGAATGTGTTCATAGCTTTAAATATTTCAGTTTGAAGCAGAGGAGAGTAATTTTGATAGTGAATTTATATATATTTTAGAGAAATTCTTGCCCTTTTTATACCAGAAAGAAAAAAAAATTAGAAGGTAATTAGGTTGACCTCTTCTTAAAATTTGTTCTGAAATATGGTATTTAATACCATCGTTTTTTTTTTTTTTTTCATCTTTATAAGCCACTTATTTAAATAACCGATTTGTCAATTCATATTTGTGGAATAGGAAGTTTTTTAACACATAAGGTAATACTTTACTTCACATTAACAGAATATTCCATTTTAATTAAACTGTACTTTACAACCTGCAATATTACATATATATATATATATATTAAAATTTCCCGTCCGAATCTTATCAAGTAACTTAAATAAAAGTTTTTATGCTTCAAAAAATATAAATGGAAGTTTTAAATTGTTAAATACCAAAGTAAAAGTGCCATGCATAAAGTTTTATGAATTAAATAAGTAGGATGAATAAAACTATTAAGGATATTATGAATTAAACTTTAGATTGAAAGTATTTAATATACAAAACATTTATTTATGACTAGACATGTTTCATCTTTCAAATAAAACTTTAATCTATCCAGATAAAATTAAAATAAAAATTTTTGTTTAAAAAAATTATTTATCAGTTGAAAATTTTCATTTTTCCTTATAAAAATGTCATAATTATCCTAAAAATTTATCTCTGAAATTGTATGTCATTTAATTACTGATCACTTGAATTTGTATTTATTCTTCAAGCATATTAGCACATTTTAAATTATATATATATATATATGGAAACACTATCTACAAGCCCACGCTTTGAAAATTAAATTCTTTGAAGCATGTTTGAGAGATAACTCACTTCATAGCCAAGAAATTATCTATACCACATATATGCGAAGCAATTCTGTGACATTTAATGGCTCTTTTCAAGGCTACAACAGCTTCATAACGCTGCGGGTTTTCTTTAACGAGTAAGTCTCGGGTATTTGTGTCATAATTCTTCAACCTTGGAAGCTGATGTGGAAGAGGCTTTTCGATAATGCATTCACCGTAATGAAATTTTAAGTGTTCATAGCTTAAGAAGTTCACATAAAAACTTCATTTCACGATGTTAGAAAATTCATATTCGTCGTGAAGGTCTGTTCCATTAAAACTTAAACTAAGTTATGTAGAAGAGATACCGCTGCTCTTGCAAGAAAGAGATAAATGAAGTTAGAATGATGCATCAAAATGCATTAAAATTTCAAAGCGTGACGCTTTCGTCAGTTTAATGAAGGTGAAAGTAGTAGTCTGTTATCATGCTGTTTAAGGTAAACTCTTAGAAGCTAATTCGGGTTTACTGTTCTTTGTTTATCTGATATATGATATTATTTATCGGTTTCATGCTACTTTCTTAAATCATAAGAAAAAAAAAAGTTAAGTCGCATTCATCTTGAAATATATTTATTTATATAAATTTAACATGCTATTTTATCTGTTGATATAGTCTCGTTTTAAATAAATGCAGTTTTGAATAAAATTGTATTCATAGTCAACTTCAGATATTCTGGCAATTATAGATTAATCAGGCACTTTAATATCGTTTATCGTTATACTTCAATTATTCTAAAATTAACTATATTAAAACGTTTACTTTGTATACAAGTTTTATATAACTTAGACTTTGCATAAATTAAACTTTCATCATGATTTCTGAGAAATTTGACATAATTCCAACCGTTTTTAACGCGACTTGTTCTCAACTTATATCTTCTTGATCTTATTACTTTTTTTATTGACTTTATTATTTTTTTAAATTCTTGACTACGCATTATTTTTTATATATATCATGATATTTTTATATACTCACACTTCTGTTTTGGTAATGTGCTTGTGCGTATGTTTTACTTTTTGATACTTGCAATCTGTTTGTATTTTTATTTAAAAATGGTTTGGAACTTAGTAATTCTTTATTCTTTGCAGTTCCATTTTTATTTATGTTTTAATTTGCTTTGTAGCTTGTGTTCCTTGAGTGTTTTGATTAATGCACTCTGTAAATGGTGTCAATCTCTGTAGAGTGCTTATTTCAAATAAATAAATTATCAAGCATTCTGACAGAACATATCGAAAACATAGAAAAAAAGGATGGTTCAATCAATAAAAGAAACATTTAAAGAAAGGACTGAATATTCATTTTTTAAAAATAAAAACATGTAATAATTTTATTGAACTAGAATCATTTTGAACAAGCACAAGACCAATCAAATCAGGAACAGAATAAGCCAAATTTATTCTTCAGTTCAGTCTAAAATAACAATTATTCCGATTAATTCATTGTTTTACAATGTTGTCTTTCCTTTTTCTTATATATAATATATTTTAATGCATATAGTGATTTTAAAGTTAGGGCAAAATTCTATTCTTGCAATGCGTTTTTTGAATACTCATTTGATCTTGAATATATTTAGTTTTATGAATTTTGATTCCTTTCCCTACCCAGTTCTAAATTGCAAGTTAATATGGAAACTAAACATTCGGCTAGCTCTTATTTGTTAGGTATTAAAAATTTTCCCAAGATTTTCATATTTAATTATGGTGGCAAAGCAAAAAATGGTGTCATTTTATGATATAATTTTAGAGTGTTAATGTAAATATTTTATATCAAAAGATTACAGTAAGATAATAAACAAAAATTAATCTAATATATAAAAATGTTCGTACCTTATGCGCTGCCGAAGCGTTCAACCGATTGCGATGAAACTTGGTCTATTGCTTTCACCTACGCGAAGGTTGTAGGCATAGTACAGATATCATATCTAATATATAAAAATGAATTTTTGTTTGTTCGTACCTTATGCGCTGCCGTCCCGCTCAGCCAATTGTGATGAAAGATGGTCAACTTATAGCTTGCACCTGCGCGTAAGTTACATTTTAAAATTGACAAAATACAAACAGTAAACGGCAAACGACGCATGTCATTCGGAGTTAATTGCACATATATCACACAAAATAAAATTATTATTATTAATGTAATTCAAGCGTTAATTTTTCTTCTCATTAATGAATAGTCATCTACACAGGATGTTGTCATTCAGCGTATACAATATTTTTTTCTGCGATAAACCGCCCATATTATTCAGAGTTTATCTCAGACATACGAAATAAAATTATTATTATCAATACCGATGAAGGTAAGTTATATTTAATGGAAATTTGCCAGTCCACACAGTAATTTTTCAATTTTTTCAGTGAATCGGCAAACGATATTTCAGTTATACGAGCGTATATCAAGTTGACTGCTTCTTCAAAAACTTAGTAGATCCAGCAGCGCATCACGTAGAAACAAGCCAATTCGAGTTTCTCAAACAAACAAGGAACAAGAAGCGAGCAATAAGAAGATCGTTTACAAATTGCAAATTCACGTGCTTTAGAATTTCAAGATCAACATGCGACAAGAATCGAAAGACAACGTTTATTTGCTAACCGATCACGCGCATCCAAATCAGAAGACCAACATGAGGCAAGAATCCAGGTAACTATTCTTAATGGAAGATTGAATGGAGAAGATGTGCTCCTTCCATGCATTCCCATTATTCCCACCGACATGCATTTGATTTCAAACGATTGCAGTTCCTCGTTCAACTTGCATTCTCGATGACCATCAACAAGGCGCAAGGTCAATCACTTCAAGTGTGCGGATTGGACCTAGAAAACACATGTTTTTCACGTGGCTAGTTGTATGCTGGATGCTTGCGATTCGGCCAGCCAAGAAATTTATTTGTTTTTGTTGAAAACGGAAAAACAAAAAATATTGTCCACACTAAAGAACTTCAATAATAAAGTTTAAAAAATAGAATAATTATTATTTGTACTTCTCCTTTATATATCATAAAATGAATGTATGCACTGACGATAAGAATATAAATATCATTATTTCTATCATTCCTACTTAAACAAGACAGCTATTTTAAATTTGAAACGATATTTCCCAAATTATTTTTTCTGCGGCAGCAAAGTGCTGGCTACCAGCTAGTCAGTTATAATAAGCATTTAGGGTACATAATTCTTAATTCAAAGCCAGCAAACTAAAAGTTCAGAAAATGTTTCTTTAAAAACAGTTCATTTGTCTTTAAAGAGAAAGAAATCCATTGCCATGATCTTAATGAAAGCTGAAGAATTAAAAATAATGAGTTTGTTCGCAGGCATAGATCATCTCCTTTTGTTTCTAATTACTGAAGATATGAATCAACTGGTTTTGTTTCTAAGAATTGCTATCTTTAGCAAAAATAATAAAAATTCTTTAGTTATTCTAAAGGAACAGGATAATTCTTAACTGGAGATGTTATATTTTCTTAATATTCAACAGACCAAGGTTATTTTCCTCATCACCAAATTCTGAAAATATTTTAAATACTGCATTATTAGGGCATTATTTTGCGTTTTACATGTTCCCTTCAAATTGCTGCTTAGTTTTTAATAGCTTAAAAAGATTGCGTTTATGCATAGTTTAAAAAAATATAAAATGTTTCTTCATCGACTTTCTCATTACCAATATCTTTTTTTTTTCATGTGATAAAAATAATAGCCACTACCATACATTGCATATGGCAGAGGCAATATGCCATATGTTTTATGATTAGAATGTTTGGCAATAGCCAAACATTCTAGCTGCCAGCAATGAGATATCTCTATAAGTATTAAAAATTGCCTTTTCCACGGCAATTCATTCTACATTTTGATTCTTTCTTACTACAATTCCATAAACATAGAAGCAATAATACAGAAATTTAAAAAATTATTCAAAGAAATATGACACTTTGAAAGTAAAGCTTGTTTCTTTTTCTACTTCCAAACTTATTTATTACCATAATAATCTGAAAACAATATAATTCTATTAAATAATTTCATTGCATAGTAGAACATGCATTGTATAGATACGGTAATTGCTAATTTATATTATATTTCATTATTTCTTTAAGAGTGAGTGACAAATCTCATATTCAAAATATTTTTGTTAATACATTGATATCAATGATTTCAATTTCGACTTCATAATTGAATAAAAACCTTATCTATACATACATATATATATATATATATATATATATATATATATAATGATATTTTAAACTCTTAATTCAATCCAAATTAATTTCCAAAGTTTTATCTTAATTTAGCCCATAGTAATTTCATTCTCTTTTTTCCTGATCCTGTTCCACTTTCTGTTTAATTAATTCAACTGAAGCTGTGTAAAAATAATGTGCCTTCAGTTCCACGTGGAGAGTGAAAGTGATCCCTCCGTTGTCCTTGTCCAAGATCAACACGAGTATTAAATTGACACGTCGTCGGAAATCCCATGTTATATAAGACTAGTGATCATTTGTTTCGTCCCTACTTACTTCTGCTTTTGTTCCGCGCTGTTGTTGACGTGTTCTGTCCGCGCCTGCCTGTAAATAAATTGGCTTCCCGAGATGGATTAAAATGAATTTAAAAATGTAAAATGTCTCTTCAATGTCTTCCAACCTGCCCTCTGCTTCAAGCAAAATAAGCTTACATATATATATGCTTTTAATATTTATTTTTCACTTATACTAGTTTTATTTAATACACAGAATAAAGTATGTTTTTCCCCCAGAAACTTTGGAATAAACGCAGCCTGAAAACTTTCTATTCGTAAAAAAGGTAAAAGGAAAAGGTTCATTATTTGCAAAATTGTCAAGGAATTAACCATGATTAACAAAAATCAAATATGTTCATAACCATTAACTAAACACTGCTGGAGAAATTCTTTTGTGATTCTTTATTGAGTAGCAGACAAAATAATTTAATAAAGTGAAGAAGAAAAGCGAAAGAAGAGAAGTGATTGAATTAGAGCGTAGTAAAAATAAATTTCATTTATTAACCATATAAGAGGCCAATTGTTTTTGTACACTTCAGAAAAAAGGTAAAATAAAAGTAAAAAAGTAAGAGTTTGTGTTCGATCATCTTGCCCATACATATAAAAAAATAAATTATCAATCTTCAATTAAAATAAATTATCTAGCCAGAATATGCTATAATTTTTTTATTATTACTCAGTAATTTTAAAGTCTTTTTAATAGTAATTCAACGCAACTGCTGGTAAACATATAAACATATAAAATGTATTTGGAACTTAATAAAAAGTTGTACTTGTTACACATAATGCAAAAATGTGCACTTTTAGTTTTGTATTTAATTGTTTTAAGGAATACCTTTTCATTTTTTTCAATTAATCTATATAATATTATATAGTAAGGAAAAAATTTGTATTCAATGATCATAAAAATGTCTGATAATCTGTTACATTATTATTTTAAAAAATACTTATAAGTAACTTTTATAAATTTTGAAGCTTTAATTTTTCTCCTTATAACTTAATATCAATCCATATTTATTGAATAATAATATTTCGGAGCGATTTCTAATCGCTTATTAAGTAACACTAATAACACTACAAGTTTTGCCAAAAATAAAAACAAAATATATTATAGATTTCATTCTGGCTTCTGAATCCCTATCCCTCTACGAATATTCAGAGGATTAAAGAAATACCGAATTCATAAAAAGATGAGAAAAATTTTCATTTATATGAGATTTAAAAAGAAAAATTCATTTTTGAATATAGATTGATTTTTTCTCCAAAACTAGGTCTTGGATAAGCAAAACATTTGCTCGAAAGAATTAATCTGCATTAAGAAAAAAAGAATTATTTCTTTTTCCCTTCTTCAATTGAAAATTTCTGAATGATAAGGATTACAAAAAGTGTATACTATTTATTTCATAAAACTGTTTTCATGTTCCTAATGTTTAGAAGAAATGAATCATATTTATGTATCGTTTGACTCTAATATAGCAAAGCAAAATTCAATCACTAACTATAATTAATCAGTTTTATGATAATTATAATTTTAATGGAAATATATTTAACGAAAGTTCTTGAAAATCACGGTTCTAAATTTTTGCCTTGATTTTTCCATTTTTAAAATAAAAAGGACAAGTGTTATATGGATCTTTTCTTTCTTTTTTAAGACTGACAATGTTTATCTTTATCAAATAAATCAACATTTTGCAAAATTTATCTCTTGTGAACTTTTCTTATAGTTCGTTAGGCTAAACAATTGTTAGATTACATTACTATTAGGTTACAAAACTTCATGTGTTATATTTCAAAATAACATCGTTTAATACAACAATGAGATAGATTATCATAAGGAAGCCATTATCTATATATATATATATATATATATATATTATCTATATATATATAATACCAAAGTGAAATTTATTTATTCTAAGAGCAAATTTAATTCAAAGCAACAGATACTTCGAAGTTTCGGTAGAATCTTGTATTGATCGTTGAGATCCTATGAGTTTTCCTACGGAACAGACTTCTAACAGACTATTGAACAGACAGAAAACAGACATAACTCCTTAATATGATTCCATATGTTATATAAATGGATGATTTAAAATTGGTTCCTAAAGCAACACTAATTACAAAATGTGCTAGAAAACAATAGTATGCAATAAACAATTATGTAAATTGTTTTAAATCTGCAAACTAATCAACAATAAATGTGTACTAGTGAGTTCATCAATTTATCTCTCATAAATATTCTATTAAATGATAACTGGTTATACTCCTAACTGGACTTCACTTGAATCAATATCAAATACCCGATACAGAAATTTCATAAATTATTAATGCAATGCATATAAATTATCAATTCAACCCAACATACTTATTTTTTTAATTTTGTGTGAGAACTAGAGAAGTGAAATCTTTATAAATCGAGATTGTAATTGGCTCATGGACATATTTTTTTAACCTATTACACTCTGAATTCTATTATTTAATGCTCGTCACACTTCATATTAACGCTTACATTTATTTAATAAGCGTAATATTCAATACTTTCATTTGAAACCGTCTTAATTCCTTTTAATAAAGTTCATTAAAATGCACTACGTTTAAAGTTTGTTATAAATCTCCATGTGATTAGTGCTCTAATCAAAACCTATGACGTCATGGTAAACGCATTATAACAGTATGAAGCATAATGTTTAATGTAAACTATTATAATGTATAGAAAATATATTAATGATGCACGTCGTACTTAATAATAAAGAATTCTTTGTCATTCTTTTATCAGATTATATTCAACACATATTTTTAAAAAAATTTCAGCAATAAGCTCTAAATTTCTCTAAGCTCTAAAATTTTTAAGCAATAAGCTCTATAGCTCTATATTGTATTTTTTTTCTTTTATTTATTTTCAAATAGGCTTTTTAAAGCTACCTAATTTTAAAATTATAGTTTAAATGAAGCTTTAATTTATAAAATGAAAAAGAATCTTATAATTCTTTATAAATAAATGTTTCTATTAGATTAGCTGTTGTTAAAATTTATAGATTGCGAGTTTAGCTATTACATTGTTATACTTAAAATTTAAATTTGTAAGTTTTGGCTCAATTGCAGGATACTCACACCGTACTCACTCAGATTGAACTTAAATTAATCTCATATGGAATATAGTTCTTCAGCAAAGCCATTCAGCTTAGACAAAGCAAAGTACTTTGAAATAAGGCCGTGAGAATCTTTGTAGCATCTACTTCAATTTTTGCTAAAATGTAGCTAAAGTGCCTTCCCCAAGATCGCCCCATTTATATTCATTTATGCTCCTTTCTAAATATGTGACAAGCTAATTAATCCATACGAAAAATACCAATAAGTTGATTTATGTGGATTATGAATGTTATTGTGGATTATATTGAATTATTTAAAGATTTAAGGGTATGAATTAAATATTTGTAAATTGCATCGTGTTACACACGTGTTATAAAAAGCATTCAGAAATGAGACGATACCTATCTTTATTGCTCTCCTAAGAGAGACCAATTTATAGTTAAATATGGCAGGCTAATTAAATCTTGGGAAAAATATCAAAATTAACAAGGTAATCATTAATTGGTTGGTTTATGTGGATAATTTTGGTGATTTATATGCATTTATTAATTGTCTACAAATGAGTGTAATGCATGAAATAATTGTCTGCAAATGTGATGATTCATGCAATGCATATGCCACAAAAAACATTCAGAACACTTTACAATGCACACAATTTCACCTAGAAGTACCAAATTTAGCCGGTACTTACTTCTTACGTAATAAATGCTCCTTAACAAGATTATTTCAAAATTCTAAATATAATATTAAATTAAGCAGATTTTAATATATTTTTCCTCAATTGCTTCGGAGTAGGTAATCATAAAAAAAAACCCTCTTTAAATTATTTTAAAATTTAAAGCTTTAGCTTTCAATGATATGAATTCGATATAAGAGCAACTTTTTATTTTTGTTAAATTTTTGCAGAGTAATTTATAAAATAATTTTTCTTTTATATAGCAAACTAAAATAAAGCAACGTTATTTGAAACATAATATAATACTTTGAGAGTTTGGTTGGTACTAATTAAAAATAAATATGGATTTTCAAATAAATAAGAAAAAACTTTAATCTACTTCAAAGCAATGGATTAGTTTTATTATGTTAAAGATAAAGTCTAAGTTTCATAAAGGTATGTTTGACAAAGTTTTAAGGCTTTCATTCCATACAAGAAAGAGGAATCATGCTTAACAAAGAGGTCTCTGGACAATATTTTGAATATACTTTATTTATTTATTTTACTTCATTCATTTACTAGTTACAGATCCTTTTTTACAAGGAAGTTTCAAATATGTAATAACCACAACAGTGACTAATAACCCCAAAAAAAAGTGGATAACAAGTTTCAAATAGGAATCTAAGGCAAAAAGTTATTGAATCGATTATGGAAGGCAGCTATATACACATTTTTCCAAAACACGTCAAAATAAATTTCTTGGGAAAAAATAAGCAAAATATATATTGCAAAAGTTTGCTAATAATTTATAAAATTCCTTAAGGTCTCGTAGCATAACAAGCAATATGAAAGCATGACTTTCTCTCATTTATTTATAAACAGCTATTTATAAATTGCTCAGTAACAAACTCTTTGATCCAGATAAAAACAAGCTGCTGAAATTGGCGGAAAACTAAGCAATTAATTGGCTCATCTATTTAATATATTCATGAGGATAGGGCACTCACTTAGTTACAAAAGAGCCCAAGACTTATTTGCATTTATTTAAGTAGGAAATTGCAGCTCTACTTTTCATCTCGTTTTTACTCTCCATAGCAGTTTCGTCAAAGCACTTGAAATAGAAATAATTCCCTTAAGTGATTAGTAAACTTCGAAAACTATCTTTTCTAGAAAGAGGAAGGGAAACGGTAACTTTTTTTATGTCTTTACATTAATATTAAATAAGGAGTATTCAAAATAGTCTTGAAAAAAACTTTCGGCATAGTTTGTTTATTATACTACGTTTATGTCTCAAACGTTATATGAGTCTAGGAACATTTTAATACCATTATATATTATCGGAAATAAACTCGACAGCCATCCTATGGTAGAGTTCTAATTGCATACTGGAAATGTTGTTGCAAAAAAAAAAAATCTTAAAGATTTTATAAACAAATTCTCAAGAATTATGTGTATTTCTTTTTTCTAAAGCACTACAACTATATTTTATTAGCGCACGTGGAATAAAATAAGAAATTTGGTTTATTTTTTAAAAAATGATTTAAAATATGAAAGGTGCATATGAGCATATTAAAAAGTTTAGATTTTTTATTAAATATTAATTAATGATGATTCAAGTGATTATATTAAATAATGATATCAGAGAACACCTTTAAAAGTAGATTTTTAATTAAATAAATAAATGATATGAAAATTTAGTATATTTTTTGATAAATATACATTCAAATGCAATATGTTCATTTAAAAAATGAATAAAATCAAAAGATTTCTGTATCTTCCTGATTTACATTCCATTACCAAAATTTGAAAAAATAACTAACAGTGGAAATTTCATAAAAAATGCGCTTTAGGGTTTTTTTGTAATTTTTAATTCTGAAACTACCCTCTATAGTTTTGAATTCGATAATGAGAACTTTGTGAACCAAAAAATTTAATTTAGCGAATCATTAATTTTCAATAAGTTAATGATATATTTATGGTAAAAAAAAAGTATTAAAACTTTTGCATAATTTTGCCTTTTTTTTTTTAATTTCTTTCTCGGCTACCACATTTTAATCTATCTCTGTATTATCTTTTTTTTTCATCTAAATATTTATTAAGATTTTTAATACAAAGTTTAATAGGTTTGTAATACATCATAATCAGATTGTGCTGTTTAAAGGGCAACCAATTTTCAACAAATTTAAAAAGTTATATTCAGCTTCTGACTAATTACTTAAAAATAAAACTAAATCAGTTAAGATGAAAACAGTTTTTGAAAAAAAGATATTATTATACAAAAAAGTAGAATTTTGTAATTTTATTATTTCCTACGTTTAATTTTCAATTTATTACTCTATTATAAACATATTACGGAATATTTTTTAAAAAAATTAACTCATGTGGAAAGTGTTGTCAGCTATAAAGTTAAAGTTACATGTATATGTAATGATATTTTAATTATAATTTCAATTTAATTAATTTCCAAGATTTTATCTTAATTTAGCCTATTGTAACTTTATTCTAAAAATATTCTCTTATTTCGTGATCTAATTCCACTTTCGGTTTAATTAATCCCTTTGTAAAAATAATGTGCCATTAGTACTACGTATCAAATGAAAGTGATACTTCTGTTGCCTTAGTCAAAGGTCAACATATGTATTCCATCGGCATCAGAAATCCCATGTTATATAAGACTAGTAATCATTTGTTTCGCCCTTCTTTCTTACTTTTGCTTTTGTGCCACACTGCGTCTGCTTGTAAATAAATTCTTTTCCCGACATGGATATTAAAGAAAGAATAAAACGAAATTAAAAATACAACGTCTCGTCTATTCGTCTATGTTTTCAAATCTGCACTCTGCTTCAACCAAAATAATGTTACATATAATATTATATATATTAGTATACTAGGAGAGCTATCACATTCCATTTGGAGAAATAGAAAAAGGCTCTGCAATTTATATTTCTCAGTTTTAAAAACTTCATTGTCGGGACAGACTTGAAAACCTTTCAATTGTTTTATAAAAATTACAAATAAATAAAAATAATGATTCAAACATGTTTCACATAAGAACTAGCAGCTTTAGCATGTTATTTCAGTACATAAAGAAATTAATTTATATGTGAAGACAGTTTACAGAACCTTTTATTTAAAAGATTATGTTAGCGATTTAATATTTTTAATTTAAACTGCCATCTAATGCCCTTTTTTTTTAACAATGTTCAAATCTGCACGCGTTAGGCATGAGAATTATATTATCACTCGTAATTTCGATATTGATAGTAATTCCTTCTCATTACCTAGCATGGCATCTGAATCCATGTTGCTGTTAATAAATTCAATTCATTATTAATGTACAACCTCTTATGCGAATACGATTGCTTCTGCAATATTATCTTTGAAGGAGGTACTCATCCTGCAAATGATGATTCTGTGTTCAAGCTAAATCATTGTATGGTGCAGCTATGTTTACTGTTTCCATTTAATTGAATATTTGCCAATCTCAGAATTATGAATGCACAGTTTTGTGTATTTCCCAATTCAATAGAACCACACACTAAAGCGAATTATATTTGGAAATGCTTGCGTTTCCATATTCAAATCAATAAAAATCAGTATGCGATTATGTAGTTTATTTATTAATTGCAAGAGGAAAAATTATAACATGTAAATAAAGCTAGTAAAATTATAATTCTTAACACTGCATTCAGAAGGAATTAATAAAAACTAATAGTGATTCATTTGCAGTGTGTGTGTGAGTTCTGCTATATTTGGACTTTTTTATACTTTTTTTTGCAAATGTTAAGTGATCTGGTAACATAATATTCATAAAATGATTCTGAATAAATCCTATTCTTGCATTATTAGCAAGAAGAAGTATTTCGAAATCGCAACGAAAATAGAAAATCAAAAATTTGTCTGTGTTGCATTTGGTTGCAAATATGAAATATATATGGAAATACTGTAGATAATAAGAAAAATTTATATATTTGCTCTGCTGAAAAAAAGCACGTTAAATTTAGTATCCTTACTATTTAATTTAAACTTCAATATTTTGTTTATTTTATCAGTTAGTATATATAAATTGCAATACTAACTGATAAAATAAACATTTTACATACATTTTAAAACATACATTTATATTCATGTATTTATAGAAATAAAATAAAATACTTAAACATACAAAGAAACATCTCTAAAATGTAGTTATAGAATAACTACTTCATCAGTTTCTTCCATTTTATTTTTATATTCCATTCTCCCATTTCGATAACAATTTTTTTCATTAACTTGCTTATAAAAACGGGTAATGCTTAGAAATTCTTCAGATATTCACTTTTAATATCGTTGTTTTGTATTATTCAAATAGAAGCATATCCTTTTTACTCAATCTTAAATATTTTTTTTTAATTTAAAATACAGATATTTTAAATTTTAAAGCATAAAGTATAAAGCAGACAATATAAAAAATATGATGGAAGATATTTCCAAACGTTAACGTAAAAAGGAAAAAACATATGATCTCAAAAACTGGAATGGCAAACTCAAAGGAATGTATTTTTATTGTAACATAAAATGGATTTTAAATAATGATATAAAATATTAAAAATTCTACATACTAAGAATTTTGAATATATTTCGAATTGATTATATTTAGCTTTACCATATATTTCATCAATATGCGAGAACTCTTTCTTTTGGAATGTGAAGAAGACAATCTCAAGTTCCAAATTCAGTGTAACTGAAAAGTAGTTTCGGTAAATGAAAAAAAATTAATTGAAACTAAAATAACTTTTGTATAAGGGATTATTAGATCATCGTATCTTGCAGATGTCTAAACAACATTCAATAAATAAAAATTGATCTGAAATATACGATATAATATAATATTGTAAAATGT
Source organism: Argiope bruennichi (assembly GCF_947563725.1). NCBI lineage: Eukaryota > Metazoa > Arthropoda > Arachnida > Araneae > Araneidae > Argiope > Argiope bruennichi. Next base: position 121,605,303 of record NC_079154.1, on the reverse strand, counting down.
TGCATAATTTGTGTAATATTTATATACTGTATAATACAACTATATACTATATTAGACAGCATTCGTATAATATTAAATATATAGCAGAAAATTTTTAATTATTGATATTTTGGGCAGTTGTTTCTTTGTTATAGTTTAAAAATCATAAAAAGCACTCTTGCTTACCTGGTCCAAATAAATAACTACAAAGACTTGTGGCGGATTAGGATGAGTGAAGATAGAACCTGGGACCTTGGGGTTTGCAGCCCAGTAACATAACCACGATATAAAAGCAATTGCTCGCGCAGCGTAGTTGTTAACTGGCTTATATGCTATTCACTACAGACTCTTTTTATGTCATCTTGAGAAGTGAATAAAGCTGGGTCACAGAGAATTTAAAATTGTTTTTATTAAATTAAAATTTGGAAAGCAGATTATTAGAATTAACATACAATTTCTAAAGAGACAACAACTAATTTTGGAAAAATAATAAAATTTACGTCTTTAATATTAAAAAAGCAGCACAATATTATTTCTTGCACAATTGTTCTGAAAAACTTTACATAATATTTATAAAGTTTATTTTAGCAATATTTAGCGCAACATATGGCTGCAAAAATAAAATTAATAGATTTAATCGTTGAAAGGAATGTTATTTTGTAATTATTAATTACAAAATAACAAATAATACTAAATTTTAATTATTCCCGAAAGTAAATTCATCAAAAACATAATTTCTCAATAAAAAAAATTGTTTTGTGAGTATATATAACAATAATCCGCTTATTACAAAATCAGTATATCAAAAATAAATTATGTATATAATGCTGTAAGTTTACATTTTTAGTTAATATATATCTCATATTACATTAAAAACAATATCAAACATTTATACATTAAATCAGCCCACTTCATTAATAAATGGACTTTCCAGTTGGAATTGATAATGAAGATTCTCTGGATTTCACAGTACTACATTTGTAGCGGTGCATTGTTTTGCAATATCAATGATGCATTTCCTATTTATGCGATCGTGATTGCTTCTATAAAACAATCAAGGTAGAAGTTATCACTCTGTAAATGGTTCTTCAGAGTCGGAGTTAAACCACTATTTGATTCAACACTATTTCCGTGCTACTGAATATTCACTAATGTCTCTTCATTATGAATACATAATTGTGTTTCCATTCACATGAAACGGAATCACACTTTAGGGCAAATTATATTTGGGCACACAAATATATATTCTCACTTTACACATAGCAATAAAAATTATGCTGTATATTTCATTAAAATTATCAGAAGCGATGTTAGTGCAATAAAATCGGCAATAATTTATCTTTAACAAATGAAAATATAATAGCAATATAAAGCATCTCCCCAAATGAACGCAATATTTGAATTTGCCACCATTCGTACTTTAAAGTGTTGGCAACCCTAATATAAAAAAACCATTTGGCAGCTGATAGTTTAGAGTTAGTAAAAATGGAGCGTTAAACGATAGAAAAACTTGTTAATGTAAGACTTGAAAGAAATAAAAAAAAATAAAGTTTTTTTCTTCATTTAAATTGTTATTTTTTATTGAATCGTTAAATACACAGGATAGCGTTATGTATGGAATAACACATAGAGCAAATGGCTTCCACTGCTTTGCTGGCACATGCGCCTTCTTTTGTAGAAATTTTCCATGAAATGGCCATTTCGCATAAATTGAATTTCATTGATTCAGCGCTACGTTTCTTCCTTCAATGCACGTGTAGTTGCGGGCTTCTTGATATAGACATTTGACTTCAAATAACCCCATGTAAAGAATCCAATAGTGTTAAATCACACGATCTAAGTGGCCAGTTCTCAAATATTCGAACTATGGCCGCCAGACTTTCATTATTGTTGAAATTATGTTCAACAATGGAAAAACGTTATTCTATCGTATAACGCTCTATTTTTATTAATCCTAAACTATTAGTTGTCAAATGGCTTTTTAATAGAGTTGCTGAAACTTTACTGCACGAATGAAGGAAAATTCAAATCTTGCATTGATTTTGGTACTTCCTTTTTTTTAAAAATGCATATTTTATAATATATTCCTGCTACATTTTGACAAATGCAAGCATTCTTTTACATGTCACAAATATACATAATTTCTTAAGGATTTTGTCAATCACCCAATACGCTTGGAGTGTGAATTTTAAATTCTTCCGAGGAACTTTAATGCAAATAGCAAATCGCATCTCGTTATTTCTTTAGCCCATTAAATCTTTTCATTATGAGAAAAATTGTTATTTCACCTTCTGAAAACTGATGAATATGCAACAAGAAGAAACTGGAGATCATCATAGAGAGGATAAAAAATTCTCATTCAATAAATTTGATCCTTTCCATTGCTCTTTCTATTCATATCTCACTTAAACATTCCTTCTGGTTTATTTCATTCAATATAATTTCACTTCAGCTTCCGATTGATAAAGTGACTTTTTCATATTTTATCCTCTTTAGGAACCGATTTCTGAAGGAAGAAAAGTGATTATAATTTTTATTTTATGACTTTCGATTTGTTTCACATCAAAAATAGTTCTGGGCATCAAGTGAAATTTATCTCATTTTTCTAAAATATAATACAATGCATCTCATTTACTCTTTTTGTTTTAAGTAATTTTAATCTAAAAAAATGCAAATATATTCAGAATTTTTTTAAAAATAATATGATATTTGTTAAAACTTATCAAAGTCAAATAATTCTTATTAGATTAAGATCTTTGTTTATTTGTTTATTAAATTATAACTCCACCGTTCAAGAATTTTCGAGATTAAAAAGAGTGAAATCTAGAATTATTTTTGAGGCCATATCATTTTTGCTATTTTATATATTATTTTTTCTCCTGTTGAGAACACAGTAGGGAATGGAACAGTGTGTCCTGAAACAATATGTACTTCCTTCCTGAGAGTGGACAACCAAGAATTTAAGAGTAAGTGCTTCAAAATATCTGAGATATTCTTTCTCTCTGTTTTCAACTTATTGAAAAATCCAGATTTATATATGAAAGGTAAATAATGCTGAATTAAATCGATTAATACCAACTTGCAAATTTCTCTTATAATATTTTGATTGAATTAGTGATATGTATTTTCAACTAATATTGATATGATTTCCTTATTAATAAAGTAATTTTGATATTAATATCAAATTTTCGTTACTTTTATCCTGAAAATTGTCTTTTTTTTTTTTCCTTTGTCAAACTGTCCTTTTAGAGACTCTAAAGAGTGCTTAGTGCTAAACAGTGCTTAGAAACATTATAAATTGTTTAGAAGTATCTTGGATACTTTACTTACAAATATTTTATAATCTTTTTAAACATGAAAATTTATTTGTTTAAAAATATAAATGAGTCCCTTAGATACTCAATCATAAGTAAAAAAAAAAACTCTTAAATAAAAAAAAAAATATAACTAGACGAAAGTCAATAAACGGAGTTCTTATTTATTTTTTTAAATATTTGTATGAAAACCTCGATGAGTAAAAAATAAGCCATTTGATTAAATGGAAAATTTTTAAAAAGTGTAAATTCATCAGATTCAAACAGTAAATTCAAAACAAATTTTTTGATATTTAATTAATTTTTATAATACAGATTTATTATATTTATATATTTTACTTATACTCTTGCTTTTTATTTTATAAAAATTTGCGTATGGTATTACTTACACTTTATAAAAAATTGTGTATAGCTTATTTTAAAAAATTAAATAAAAATTCATGGTTAAAAGATCAAGCTTTCAGAGCGTAACATTGGAAAAACTACTATTTAATCAATTAAAAGGTTTCGCATTTTTAAGATTAATCACTCTCGAGAATTTTCTGTATCCCAAATCTGTCGAAATTTTCAAATAATGTGCGGAATGAATGAATGCTTGGATTGGAATATTTGTTTTTCAGACCCGGAAATTTTGTAAATTTACAATCATTTAAAATTTTAAGCATATTACATCCTAGATATATAGTTTTTTTAATAACCTTATATATGTGAGAATTTTCGAATTCTAATTTAATGTACTTTAAGACTAAAGGATATAAACTCATATTTGTTGAAAATGAAAATTTGTCAATTTCTTTTTTATTCATGCTAGGAAAACAGCAAGAGCGTTAGTGAAATTTTTCTTCATTATTTCAGTTTCTTTGATAACTTTTAATTGAAATGCTTTATTTGAATAAAAACATTGAAATTTCAAAAAAAAAATTCAAATGAAGTTCATTTGTGTTCAAAATGCTTCATTCAAATAAAACAATCCACTGGAAATGTAAAATAATTGTGGGCAAAACTGCTTCTTTCAGCATTTAAAAAATTGCAAGAAATTCAGAGCGTCGATTCTAATGAAAGGAAAATGAGAATAAATAGTTTGCCTGCAGGTACCAATAATTTCTTCTCCTTCTGAAAAGCAACGCTTTGTTGGAAGATGGGAAGAATGCTGTTTTATTTCTTCTTTGGTACTTCTAAATCAATATGGTTGTGTTTTTTTTTCTATAGAAGTCATTACTTTTTTATGTTTTATTTATTTCCAATATTTTTCTCATCAGGCAAATACAGCAATGTTTTTAAATACAAAATTGTTGCTGTTGAATCATTTTATTTTATCTCTTTTTCCAATAAATAACTACTCAATGTTTGTTACATGAAAAAAATATCGTTGTATTTGCAATCATTATTTCACAAATCATTATCTTTATTTCACCAAAATGAAAATTTTTTAAATAATATTTCATTGAAGTCATTCCATCATATGTTTCAATGAGAGAATTAATATTATTTAAGAACTAAGCTGTTTCATAAGGAAAAATTTCAATTGTATTTAAAAGTGTTATTTTTTTAATAAATTCAATTTCATCAATTAGGAATCTTTTTGATACAATAATTAATCAATATTAAAAAATATATTCACATCTCAAAGTTATAAATTTCAAACCAAATACCAGAAAATATTTAGAAATTCAAAATGGTAAATCCGTTTGTAAGGCAAAATTTCTTTATTAAAAATAAAGTAACCTTGTAAAAAATCTTTTATGTATTTCTTAAAATACTTAAAAGTTTGGACAATCTGGAAAGTATTTTGATCGCAAGTAAATTCATTTTTGATTGGATGAGAAAGGATTTATGCATGTTATTCTAGATTGAAGATTATGTTCATAAAACTATTTGTTACTTAAACACAAACTTGGATTAAAAGGAAATGATTTTGCCACATTCTCAATAAAGACATGCCTAATATTGCAATATTATTAAATCAAAAAATAATTTTAACGAATGCCAATGAAACGATGCAAAATATATTTTTATTTATACCATCTTAATTGAAAGTAGATTTATTTCAAAAGAAACGTTTAAAAATAAACTTTTAAATATTTTCAAACATTTATTTTTTACACACATATTATTATTATTGACATAATCTAATGCCGATTTACATTTAGAATTACTCCATTTGTATGCACAATTTTCGATATGTTTTGTCAGCAATAAAAAAATATTTTATGTTGAAAATATTCTAAATATTTCATACTTCTTACATTGTATTCTTCTAATTAATGCATTTGAAATAACGTAACTAAAGATAAAATTTATTTATTCATTTAATATTTGGTAAGTACAGAGTATGGGGCAAAATCTTGGTAAAAATTTATTTTGGGGACAAAATACACAAAAACTTTAGAAAAAATTTTTTATAGAAGTCTTGGCAAATATCTTTTTTAGATATAGATACTAAAATCTGGTTCAGAGAAAGTGACAACTCGTTTGCTCATTGAAATATTGTACAAATATTTCTTAAATTCATAAATCATGATGGCTTGCAAAAGTAAAACCTATGAAAACCAGAAGTTAAAATAAAAATAAATGATCTTGTTTGAATATTTCCTGAATAAAGACAAAAAAAAACAGTTTTGTTACCAAGTTCTAAATAAACAGAAATATGTTTTGCTGATTTTCTATTCTTTCTCGCACTAACCAGCAACAATAAGTAATTTATTTAAATGAATTAATCTTCATAAACTAACGAGAAAAATCCCGACTTCTTTAAAACTCAGTTAATATATTCTGAAAAAAAAACAAATATATATGCTTATCTTTTTCTTAATATGAATTCATTCTACTCATGTTTTTTTACCGAATTTACTTATAATATCATTTATTTTATTAATAATTATTTGTCTTTCGATAGTTGTTATGTGCGTTTTAATGTAGAATTATGTTATGCTGAATGTCTTTATTTTAAGGGTCAAAGAACTTGATTACAGTACGTAGTGTTCCGCTCTAATCAAGTTACAGTAGTTTATTTCTAAACTGTTAGAATGAAGCATACGACCAATTGGATAAATGCTTTAAATGACATGGAAGAATTATAAATCGCGGCACAATATTTATATACTTTTAGAGTGAGGCATACTACCAGTAGCAGAAATGCTTTAAAAACCATAAAGAATCATATTTATGATGTTTGAATGAATAATTGTCCTGCTGAAATTATAACCTTGAATGGTTGTAAGATTGTTGAGGATAAATATTGTGCCATTAGATATATTACACCAGGGACAAACCCTATTAACTAAGAATTTTAAAAGGTCATAGGAAACTAAACTTATACAAGGAAAAAAGTTCAAACATACATAAATGGTTACAAAGAGCGCTGGGGATAGCCAAACATCGATCATTTAAAAAACCAAATAAAAAAGGCAGGTACTTCGTGTAGACTGCCTGTATGATGTCGGCTGCAGGGTCTAGGCAGCCCGATACTGCTAAATAAACTCATTCTAATTATAACTTGGATCCATCAGCAAGGCCCTTTTTTCCCTTCAAACATGCTATATATTATTTATATAAAATCTTTCTTACTGAAGATATCCTTTAACCTTTTCCAATATCTGAAACGAAAAAGTCGCCTAAATTGTGCCTTAAATCTCATAAATTTTATACTATCCTATAGAAAATTATAATAGAATTTCAACAATAGAAATAAAAAAAATGTTACTGGAATTTACTATGTAAAATTATAAAAAAAAATTTAAAATTTAACTAATTTTTAATCAAAATTTCTCTTTACCTATTGTCTATTGGTGTTCCTCACTTGAATGAAATGAATATCCTGGTTTCGGAAAATTTTTCCCAAAAGTGAATTTATTTTTATTGGGAATTTGTCCATAATTCTTGGCTTTTAGACCTCTTATTAAATAGCTATTTCTTAAGACTGGAGATGTAACAATTTTTGAAAGGAGAATTCAAATTTGAAGATTTCTACACTAAACTAAAGATATTTTTTGTTCCAATAGGCGGAATTTTGTATATTTTTGAAATCCTTGAAACGAAGCTATAATAACACATTGTTAGCAATCAATAATAACATAATTACCTTGTCTTATAAATCTTATTAAGAAAAAATATTCTGGCTATACATTTTAAGAATAAGAATGTTTCCTCCTTCTGTTTCGAAACGTCTTCATTGACAACCACGAATTAAATCCGCCAACCTACAACCAACGTTTGGTTTAGGTTTAAAATAGTTTGGTTTAAAATCTGCATAGATAAAACTCTCTAAAATGGTTTATAAATTTGCTATCGAACCAGGATTAGAGTTATCATTCTATGAAAATTAGATTAATGCAGTGAAATTTCTTTTCATCAAATTTACTGAATTGGAAATAGGTAGTTTTGCAAAGAATTCGAATATGGGTGTTATAAACTTGCATGAGAAAGTCCGTTATTGAGTTTCTTTAAAATAACAAACAGAGTTACAATATCATAAGAAGATACTATAAAAAATAATACAGGAAAACCAGATCAAATATAAAAACTAAACAGGAAATCTAGAAGGATACAAAAAAGAAAAGTTGGATTAAGAAGGCCTCATTTCAGATTTAAAATTTTGCAAAGCATTCGAGCAAGCGAAAAATAATTAATGAATATTTAGAAATAAAGATTGACAAAAACGGTCATGAAAACCAGATTAGAAATGTAAAGAAAGTTGTAAATTATAATTGCAAAAAACACATTGTAAATATAAACTATTGTAATGCATTTTTGAGATCAGATATTTGATAAAACAGATACTTGATATGAACGATTCTTTTCTTTTCAAGCATCAATCCCAAGAAATTATTTTTGTTATAGATACAGAAAAGCAATTAAATAAATCACATAGAATATATGAGAGGAAGTAATGTTTTTAACCTTCTATTCTTATTGCAATATCCATATAATATCGAAAATATATTTAGTGCCATTTTTGTACATTAAATTCGATACCGTTCATTCAGCAAAAACGGCTGTAATGTATTTTTGAGAGACAATGTCAGGTATTTGACAAAACAGATACTTGATGTTGATAGTTGATGCGAATTATTCTTTTCTTTTCAAGCATCAATCCCAAGAAATTATTTTTGTTATAGATACAGAAAAGCAATTAAATAAATCACATAGAATATATGAGAGGAAGTAATGTTTTTAACCTTCTATTCTTATTGCAATATCCATATAATATCGAAAATATATTTAGTGCCATTTTTGTACATTAAATTCGATGCCGTTCATTCAGCAAAAACGGCTGTAATGTATTTTTGAGAGACAATGTCAGGTATTTGACAAAACAGATACTTGATGTTGATAGTTGATGCGAATTATTCTTTTCTTTTCAAGCATCAATCACAAGAAATTATTTTTGTTATAGATACAGAAAAGCAATTAAACAAATCACATAGAATATATGAGAGGAAGTAATGTTTTTAACCTTCTATTCTTATTGCAATATCCATATAATATCGAAAATATATTTAGTGCCTTATTGTACATTAAATTCAAAGCTATTCATTGACGAATGTGAATTATGTGTCTTATAAAAAGAATCAACTGTACACTCAATGAAGATATTACGGAAACGATATTTTTCTGTATCATTTGGCAACGGCAACTCATCATCTACAGAATTATGCGCATGACCTTAAAAAATATTTTTAAAGAGTTTCAAAGGTACAAAAAAAATTCTGACTTTTAGAAAATAAAGTTAAGAAAATATTTACTAATGTTCTGATATGCTTCGTATATTTCAAGAAAGGATTAAAGAAATACAATCTCTCATAAGCCAGCCAAAAGTTTTACTCGTATCAGTTTTCAAAAGCAAAAATGAATTTTATCTCTGATTTTGGTAATTTTTTTTCTAAAATTAAGTGTGCTGTTAATATTATAATCGCTTTTAACGGATTTAAAATATTTTTGAAAGGCAAAAACTCATTCTTCCCTTTCAAAATGATATGATTAAAAACATCTATTCTTTTTATTTTATATGTTTATTTGCTTCTGATATTTGATTTAAAAAAATTAATGAATTAAAGGTGTATTTTTTTCGGGACTGCAAATATTATTTAATCCTTTGACAATTCAATAACAGATTTTTTTTAATTAATATATTTTTAACACATTTGTATTGCTTGTAAATATTTGAGTATCAAACTACTAATTTGATTTCATCATTTTTTATAAGAGGCAACATATATTTTCTTAAACTTCTTATTCATTAAAAAGGTTACTACTTTTCCATATTTTTAATATCCAAAACAAATATATATATATAAGTGCCTTTAATTTTTATAAAATATTTTTGAACAATTGATTAAATATTTCTAATAATTACATAGAACATTTCTATTAATATTTCTTATAATTTCAAGTATTTTTCATGGTATAAATCAAAAGTTATTTTTCCGGCATAAATTTTCCTAAAAATGTGTGAAAGATTTACGCTCCTTGTCTTTAAAGATTATATAAATTCTCTACATGAAGAAATTGATTTCGATTATAATTAACAAACATTGAAACTCAATTTTACTAATAAAATTTTACAAGCAAATAAGCTACATATTTTACATTATTAATTCCATAATTTGACTTCATATAGTTAAAAAATAATATAAATTTGCATTACCTTGGAAACTAGTCTCTTAGAGAAATAAATAATGCTAGAAAACAATCATGTACTAGAAGCAATTAAGTAATTAGCTCTAAATATATAAACTAATCAATAAACCAATTTGTTCCACTGATTTAACTAATTTGTCATTCATAAATATTTCATTAAGCGAAAGCTGGATATTTCCCTAATTGAACTTCGCTTAAATAAGTGACAAATAACCAATGATACAGAATTCTCGCGAATTATCTATCCTGTTGTTTATCAGCTCAGCTTCATAGCTTCATACCGATTGCTTAAAGTTTATCAAATTATCCAGGGTGATTACATGAATTTTTAAATAATTAGTAATTTATAACCTCTACATTCCCTGTCATTATTTTAAAAGGAAATAATTGATGAATTTTATTGAAAGTAACGGTAAGTAAATGATTCATAAAATTTTTAATTGGATATTCTGGTTTCAAAATTAATATTCTCTGTTAGCATTTTTAACCCACAGTACTAGCCCACAGAACTTCGCATGGTTGAAAGTATATTTTGAGAATAATTATTTTTAAATGCTGTGGTTTAGAAGTGTTTATTTCTTTCAAATTAAAACTGTTGCCGAAATAATTAAATGCTCTATGTTTCGCTACAGTCTTATTCCTATTTATAAAATTTAAATTAATATTGAATCTTAAATTTTATAAATAAGGTTTAAAAGTGCCTTAGATGTATAGGTCTAAAGTAAGAAACATAGAAAATATTTTTAAACTATTTTTTCAAGAGTTACTGTACTAATAAATATTTTTCTTTTGTATATTAGCTGTAACTTTGCAATCCCTTACGGTTCTTCAAATAGTCGTAATAATTAAGTATCAGAATTAATTAATAAATAAAGTTTGTCCTTTCTGGGTTGAAACACATTCTGAAACGCCGCTGTTAACCAGTTTAAAAGACAGATTAGTCTTGCTTTTTCTATTAACTTCAGATTTATCTCTGTATGTTTCCTCAAAAAATCAAAAAGTTTTTTCTAGAAATTTAGCCACATAGATGAAACTTTTCTGAAAAGTTAAGGCGAATTTCCCTATTCGTGCCACAGTTTAACATAAAAGAAGTTATAGCTAATTTATAAAACAGTTCCTTGTAGCTTATCATTATAGGTGTGGATTATGTTCATACAACCAGTATACCACTGTGTAACATATTGTTCTGTGACAAAAAACAAATTTCCACCGGCGTCCTGGCATAGGGGTAGCTCGTCTTCCCCGTGATCTGGTCGTGAATCCCGGTTCGGGCATCGTTATTTAGGCCGACTTTTAGGCCGGGAGAGCCTGGTTGGTAGAGCATTGGATTCGCGTACCTTAGGTTGCGAGTTTGAACCCCACTGGCCGAAGATTCTCCGCGTGCTTGGTGGCTGACACGCGTATAAATCTGTCGTGGTCACAAAGTCCTCCATGTCGAGAGTAATGCCACTGGGGATTCTGGATCAGGGGTGATCGATCGTTCCCTGATTCAGGTCTGAATTACGATATGTGGATGAGTGAATGAAATGCGTGAATGAAGTAAAAAGGGTTGTGACGTGTGTGCAGCTAAGTAGTTCTCTTGGTCCTAGATGGCGCTACTATAAAAACAAGAGACGCTCCCCCACCGGCTTAAAATCGCTGTCTTCGTAACAGCAGGCTTGTCCATGGCAAGTGCCATAAGAAACAACAACAAATTTCCATTCCACCAAGTAGGATTGGAGAGGTTTCGACATGATACGAAAATATTGTTCAAAATAAAAGATCACTGACACAAATTTATAATCATAAAGAATATTCTATATGAGCGAAAGTATTATTTATTACAGATCACTGCCATTCATAATTACGATATTCATCTCACATTTTTAATATACTTTGTATGTAACTTTTGTTTTTATTTTTTTTTTCTCTATTCACGGTGATATTTCTTTATGCGGAGAATGTTGTTTTACTATAAGCCTTATCAGAGCGGTTCTCTTTGTAAGACACTACATAATACATTAATCGTACGAACAAACCATTCAAGATTTATCCTCATGTCTATCTAATCTGTGTTCTTTATCGCCTGTTAAGTCGCATTCATTTCAAGTCTTATCATAACACTAAATGTGTGTTATTGGCTTTATCACAAATTAAGAAAGACGACGATGGCAATTCTATTTATAACCGACGAAGAAGATTCAAAAAGTGGAAATGTTCTTGCTTTCCGATAAATTCATGTTTTAAAAATATTTAAGAATACAGGTTGGACGTTTTTAAATTGGCGTTCTATTTCTTTATGCATTTGGAATTTGCATTAATTTATTGTACAGCAAAAATATGCTATTTTTCAAAAATAATCGGATTATCCTATCTTCTTGAAACAATTTTTGCTCAATTAAAATTAATTAATCATAATTAGAAACATTAATTTGAAAATTAGTAAATATCAAATATTTATTCTATATGCACCATTGCTCGACTGTTTTTGCGAAAGTGTTTTAGAAAGAACAAGTCACTTACATTTATATATTAGTATCCTAATTTCTATTTTAAATAAAAGATTTTAAAATGGTAAAAGAACTTTTAAAATTTATTTTTTAGATGGCTTACTTTTCATAGATTATTTTTTTTTACCAATGAAAAACTTACTAACAGTTGTTAGTTAATTTGCATGCTCTGAAACACATTTTGAAATATTTTTTATCAAAAGTTATTAGAAAGTTCTTTCCTAATAATCTATCTCTCATTAATCATTCATTCACTAATCATAAAAATGGAAAATAATTGCTTCATGCCATCATTTAAACAATAACTATTACTTTGATAACTTAGTTCATTTTCCCCAACACTTTAATACTTAAACAGTATGAAAGTTCCCTTCTAGTCATGAAACCTCATCAAAGGTAAATTTAAATATAATAATCAGCTCTGGGTATTCTTGATAAAGAAATTAACCAACTTTTGATAACTTTCGGATTCTTAAGAGAACCACACCCATTTCTTTCAGATTTCCTCTGAGAAAAAACTAAAGTATCAGCAAAGCTTTTATCATGATATTTAGTACTATGCTGGAAAATATTTCATAGCTTCTATAATAAAATTGCATACAACAAAAACTTTGTTTAGTTTTACAAAATCAAAGTAAACAAAAGATATAAGATTGTACATAAAATTTAATTACTGAAGATCTATCTTAAAATTTAGTGAATATAAACTGCTTCCAATTTCAGTTATAATTCAACAATTTAAACATTTAATACATAGAAAAAAAACTAATAACTGCACAATAATAAGTCTCCTTTCGATAAATTAATTATACTTATTAAACTGTAACTAATTATTATACATATTAAAAATATTATTTTTTTTATTTAACTCGCAAGGACGGTGGAATAGAAATCGAACTTCTATTAGTATGCTTTTAAGGTCTCATATTATTATGCCCATTACGGAACTTTGTGCGGTTAATAGTAACATATTTAATATATTTCATTACACAACTTAAAGAAGTACGAAAAATGTGACTACTATTTTATTTATAAAGAAAATAATATTGATATATATTACAATTATTCCAATTAATCAGTTACTTTTAATGATAATAGCGATTGATGTTGATAAAAAACAATCATTATTCATGTTGAACCCTCTTTCAAATAGTTATTACGAATACATTGTTGAAAAATTGAATTATAATCAGTGTCGGCATTTACACTAGTCGATTTTATTGTTTCAGTCATAACATATTTATTGTATGAATTATCGTTTATACCCTTTCTAACCTACTCCAAAAGAAATGTAATAAATTTATGTACTAATATTATTATTTATCAAGCTAATCAGGTTTTCAAACGCGGTAGATGCAAGGCCAGTTGGGGTCAAATTTTTGGTGATTCTGTCATTTATTCTTACATGATGGGAAAAAACGCCTGTAATATATAAGAACATATAATCATGTTCGGAAAGGCTCATTATCCGAGGCATTTTTTCAAATTAATTTATTAATTAACTGGTCTTAATTACGACGACGTTCATGATTAGCAGGCACGTTCCCAAGCATCCCCAAGACTTTGGGGCAATTTGGAACACGTATTTTGGTTTTTAATCACAACAACGAATTGATATGAAGGAAATATATTTGAAATAATAAAAAATTGCTTTACTTTACCACTTTTTCTCAGCTACCAAAAAATACTTTTTTATATAAGACAGAGCACTGATTACTACTAAGTTTAGTGTCCATTTCGAAATGATTTTCTTAGCATGGCTGCTGTAATTTTCAATCAAGGTTTGACGACAAAGATGTATTTGAATCAGTTGTTTTTCACCACTTTCTCATAAAACGAATTAATCTGAGTGAAGTCAAGCTTCGGCGAATTGTATTGAGATCGTCAAGACTAAATACATAACTTTCTCCCTTAGTAAATCTTAGAATTCTGAAACATGAGGTGAAGAACTAGTAATTGCTTTTGCAGTAATACTTCATTTTTAATACTTCATTAAGGGATCCTTTCCTCTCAGTTGTCATGTTGTTTCCAACTATTAATGAATGCATTAGGACATCAAATTTCGTTGGAAGACGGTGGGTCTCAGAATGCAGTACTCGGGATCTATACAGATGGATCAAAATCCTCAGCAGGAGTTGGGGCTGCATTTTGTGCCATGCAGGATGCAGTGACTATACACCAATGGTCAACCAGCCTATTGAAAGAAAACACGGTCTTCCAAGCTGAATTACTACCACTCAATAGAGCAGTCAAATTTGCAACCTCTCTTCCTACATCAGATCCAGTTACTATTTAAGTCGACAATAAAGCAAGTATACAAGCCTCAAGTTCTCCAAAATCCAATAGCCAATTAGCAAGAGATACATTTACCCTTCTTCTTGCAAACCCTCACATTAAAATCTCATGGATCAAGGCACATGTAGGCTATGAAGGGAATGAAGCGGCGGACAAACTAGCCAAAACAGCGGCTAATGCTAATCAAGATCGGAATATAATGAAGCTCCCAAGATGTCATCTGAAGAACATCCTCCAAACCGATATGATGACAATATGCCAAAAGGAATGGGAAGAAGGCGAAACAGGCCGCTCCACATTCAATATAATACCGAAAGTTTCTCTATACGCGGCCAACTGGAACAGAACGGATATCCTTTTCTTCACTGGACACGGCCCATTCCCGACATACCTACACAGATTCCATCTGGCCAACTCTCCTTACTGTAGCTGTGGGGAGATAGGATCCCCAATTCACTATGCTACCGAATGCCTACTGACTCTCTCATGGCACATGAGAAAGCCACAAACCAGTCTCGAAGAATAATGGTACAGGAGAGTTGCATCGAATACCCTTTCACGTGGCAAGATCCACTCCATAGTAAACCATATTCACAAATACCAAGACCTCTTCGAGACTACACAATAGCTGAGACCAAAATTTCACTTGTCAAAATCAGCCGAAATTATAACTTCAAAAGTCCCTCAAAAGTGCAGTTCTCACGAAGGAAATCAAAACCACAGGATTCAGACGGACGCCACAGATTTCTAACTCTTTAGTGATTACTTATATGCTTATACATGTCATACAGATATTCTCAATGCAATTTATCAATTTTAGTAATCTCATTTCCCTGTAAGTTCAACTCAAAGTCAACATTTGTTTAAGTATTCTTGTACCCTCTATCCACTTATTACATCACCAAAAAATTGAATATAGTCATGTAGGATTTGACACCAATGTGATTCTCTCTGGACAACCCTGGATGGTCTGTCGTCTCTTTCTTTCTATCAACAATTTTCTTTCTTTCTTTCTTTCTTTCTTTTTCCCTTCCATCTTGTGCTCATCCAACTGGTTAGATAACTTAGTGTTATAGACACCGGGGGCACAGGATGGCGTTATGTTATTAATGAATACATTAATGGAGCAGACACAGGCTCCATTGTCATTTTAAAATTAGCTCGTTGTATATAATTTTATATGTATATATACAAATGGTTTTAGTAAATCTAAATGCAGAAGATAAATTTAATTGCCACATTTTTTTATAACATCAATAAAATACTTTTTTTTTATTTTCCTTTCTTCTTTCTTCGTTGTTCTTTTGTCTTTTTGCAAAAGAATTTAGTGACAAGTCACTAAACATCGAGTAAAAAAATACAAAGCAAAATCTTCCTAACTTAATATTTTGGACAGAAAACGGGGTAGCCTTTTTCCCTTTCGTTTTACTACTTCATTAATTATGCAAATGTATTCAGTGGAGGTCATGATTACACACAGACCCTCTGCCCTCGATTGACACAAAGCAACTGCTAATTTGCAAAATTGGAAGAGGCAGTGCTTGCACAATAGAATAGATTCCTTTAATCAATTGATAGAGATTGCAAATTAAAGTAAAAACGGGAGCTTAAGTTTCGAATCACGGAATCGAGCGCTAATTTTGTTTCGAGTCGGTGTGAATTGATACAGAGAAAAGATAAATATTAAAGTGAAGATGTGAATTAATTTCAGAACGAAACCAGAAGCGAGACGTGAATACTAAACATTGTTCTGAGTGGTGCTGTTTATCTTTCAAGTAGTTTAAATTCTGGAGAGCAGAAAATAATAAAAAGTATCTATGGCAGCTAATTAATTCAAAAACTTTTCTTAAAAGAATCTCTATTTATTATTGGACACCATATAATTATATATAAGATGCATGTCTGATTTAATGAATCCATTCGTGTTATTTGTCTGTTTATAATAACAATTTCTTTTTGATTAGTTAAAAGTTGAATTACCGTTATTAAAAATATCTGAAATGTTATCCCGTTATTTTCAACTTCAAGGTAAACATAATTTTAAAGAGATTTTAAACATATGCGAAATTATTTTAATTAAGTATTTTAAGATGCGAAACAATTAAAGAAATCTAGAATTGTAAAGTTAGTTTTGTGAGTGAAGGAAATCATCGTTAATTCTAAAAGGATAATTCCAACATATTTATTTTAAAAAAATTTCGAAAATGAGAAAATTTAATATTAATACAAATATGTATTTTATTTTATGTGTTATTTAAAATTTTGAATAATTTGTCTTGATATTTACAAAATTTATTTGATTGGAATTTCTTTATTTAATACCTAAAATGTGTTCTAAATAAGTTCTAAAATGAGTTTATTTATACCTAAAATTTATATCTAAATCTTTATTTATTTGTATATAAAAAAATTGAGAGAAAATTTCTGATAGCACTTAATTCAAAACCTATTCAACTGAAATTTCAGAAGAATGTGAACTTTGAGTTTAATTTTATCTAAAGAAATATGCGAATTTTTCTGATTGAATTTTCTTAGAAATAAAATTGGTTTCCAGGTTTTCTTTATCTCAAAAATTAATCACAACAATAACATTAATTAATCGCAAAAAAATAATAATTTTTGTCAGAAATTAATCGCCATATTTTTAATGATAATTATAAGAATTGTGAACAAAAAGTAGGTTAGAATATATCTATTTGTAAAATATATTCAATTGTTTTAATTATTCTAACTAATTTATTCAAACGATAAAATTTCTAAAAGAAAGTAGTTTCTTCTTTTCGAATATGTTTTGACAGAAATAACTAGCGAGAGATATCTCCCTCAAACTTTACATACTTCCTAATAAAAGTGCTTTCCCAGAGAATGTCTTGCGTGGCAGTGGCGTGCAATAGTTATGAAATACGAATTTTTGAAGTGAATTTAGCATTCTTACTGAATTTATCTTGTAATCCTTGGCGAGTTTTTTGGCGATTAATTCCCGACATGCAGTTAATAATATATAATTCGAATTTATGTTTTAGCCACGTTTTTCCCAACTTATTGACGCAAAAATCTGATATAAAACTCTTTTCCTCAAAAAATTACATACCAAAATTGATACATTAAAGTCATTCCATTTTTGAGTTATCGAACTTGCATGTTTCTGAAAATACAGAGCCACCGATGATCAATCTCTTGTTGGCTCTGGTTCAAAATTTGATAGTTATCAATAACATTGATGTTAATTTTGTGTACCAAATTTCATTTATCTAGCTCTCTCCATTTTGTAGTTATCATGTCAACTTATATTTTATCAAAGTTTTTACATAGTTAATTATCTCACTCTCATCAAATTTCCTCTCAATTATTTTATTAAATTTTGTTTGTATTGCTTTTTGATGTTTCTAAATTAATATAACCACCAGAGATTCTGAACTTTTCATTAAAAGAAATAAGAATTACTAATATAATTTTATATGATAGCTTTTTATTCATTATTTTATAGCCCCCAAAAAATTTGAAATCTAGCAATTTATACTGATTTTCCGGAATACGCAGTCACGTTAGAGTTGTTTTCAGTTTAAATTAAAAAAGAAGAAAATAAATATGATTCAAGTAAAACTTTTCACATTAAAAGCAGAACTGAAAGGAATACCCATTTGCAGTGTTTAAATAATTCTGTCTTCAAAGGGTTTTTTATTTATTTATTTATTTATTCCATTTCCATTTATGTTGCTGCAATCATAATTTTTTTTTCTTCCTGACAAGAAGTCCATTAATATAAACTTTTGAAACAGATAATTTTTAGATATTTTTCCTACATGAAACCTTTCATGCATTTAAATTACAATATTTTTCCAGGTTTGAAACGAAACAATATTTATTTACTGTAATTTGATACGAAAATAATATGTTTTCGCTAGAAAACTGCATCATGTTTATATGTCTGTCTCAAAACAAGTCTACTTTTCAAATGCCTGAAAGGAAACCGGCACATAAGTAACAACAATAAAGATAATGTAGAAAACATTTGATAAAATCAATATCATGAGTTTCCATAAAGCGGCAATTTAAAGTGGCCAGACGCCACACATCTGTCTCAGCAATCCCGGATTTTAACTTTATGTCCTGAAATATGAAAATATTCCAAAAACTTTAAAAAAAATAATCTTTTGAATAATGGAACTTTCAAATTTTTGCGCGTCATATTGTCATCTTAGTTCAGTTCATGACATCCAGATAAAATAAATAAAAATGTATATAATATTAAAAGATGTGCCTTTCTACGTGAATTTTTATATTTAGTTAGCAATATCTCGGGTATGATTGTCATAGATTAGATAACGATATTTGTCGTAGATAATATTTTGAACATACATGATGAACAGAAACAAACACCCAAATAAGAAACTGTAATATCTCGAAAACCACTATACATAAGTCGTTCAAACTTTGTGAATAAACAATGCTAATAACCAAATTTGCTTTGCGCATGCTGTATTCGTTTCTGTCTTTTTTCTGTAATTGGAATAAAAAATACATATTCACCCATTTTCATTTTTCTTTTAGGGCTTTTTTTTCTGGTCACCTTGCTTATATAGTATTTAAGAAATAAAAAAATTGCTATTTGCTGGGCACTTTAAATGTATATATATTGCAATGTTAAATCTTTTGTTTCCTTACAATGGGGTCATCTCAGTGAACAATGTTCATGAAGACTCCAACCAAAATAAATCACGAAAATTGATTTCAAACAATTGATGATCCATGAAACTGGGTGGGTGTGTTTAATCCAAGGAAAGAGGCTTTCTTGTCTTTTTTTTTTATTTATTTTCGCACACACACATATATAAGGAAACACATAATCTATACATTTAAAAGTAGAAATTGCCGCTAACAAAGAGCGAACGAATAATTTTTTTGCCGCTAACAAAAGAGCGAGCGGTGCCTGCTTGCACCAATCGCACCAACTCTCAGGTTGAAGTCTTTACAACGAAAAGCTCTAGTGTACTTCCCTCACATTCCATATATACAAATGTTCCAGAACACACTGCGCCATTTATGTTCAGTATTAATTTTACGGTATGAATAAATATGCAAAAAATAAACAATACAAATTAAATAATTAAATAAAAACAAAAATTACAAATAATGAAATTTCATAAACATACTCCCACCCATCAAGAAGTCATTCTTGATGCATAGGTAATATGCAAAGTTTAACGATATGCCTTTTACAAAGCTCTTTCAAAGTTTTTAATGTAACTGCTCTAATCTAGTCAAGGAGGCCTTAACGTTGCCTCTTGCGACTTTAATTTGCGTTATGTATTCCTTATTTTTTTTTTTCGGATCGTCCATGTTGTAAAGAATTTATAGAACAAATCGTTTGAGAAACAAAACCGAAACTAAAGAAAAATTACGTTCTCTCGCAATTCGAGAACTACTTATTAAACTCATCAGATGTTCTTCTCTTTAAAAATATTAAAACTAATAATCAATAATAAGAAAGAAATGAAGAAACTTACCAGTTTCTCATGCTGATATCTCGCCGGTGCCTCCAATATGTAGTTGTGGATGTGTTTAATCCAAGGAAAGATGCTTTCTTGTCTTTTTTCTTATTTATTTTCGAACACACACACATATAATAACACATATGGACGATGATCACACATATATAAGGAAACACATAATATAATATATACATTTAAAAGTAGAAACTTCCGCTAAGAAAGAGTGAACAAATAATTCTTTTGCCGCTAACAAAAGAGCGAACGGTGCCTGCTTGCACCAGTCACACCAACTCTCAGGTTGAAGTCTTTACAACAAAAAGCTCTAGTGCGCTTCCCTCACATTCCATATATACAAATGGTCCAGAGCACATTGCGCCATCTATGCTCAGTATTAATTTTACTGTATGAATAAGTATGCAAAGAATAAACAATACAAATAGAAAACAAAAATTACAATCCATTAATAGATAAAAATGCTATGCTAGATACAAAATAAATATAATGCTGGAAGAAAATGTTACTAAAACCTCCAAATGAAAGTATAACAGTATTATGAATCAGAATAAATACGAAATAAGGAAAATTTCAAATTTCCAGCTCATTAATCTCTGCTACAATCTACCATAAATAAGGTAAATGAAACGTGAAGTTTACGATATTATAACTAATTCTTATTAAGGCTTAGTTTTATTCGCACGCCTGTAAATCAGAAAATTTAAACATACTAAATCTGTTTCAGTTACTAAACATCAAAAGAGTAGTTGAGACTTCGATTCGACAATGATATGTACCAAAAGGACGAACATAATTCCAGAAATACAGACTCAGCAACTCAGTCCAGCAATACAGACTGTGATTATATATACAGTTATATACTAACTACCAATAAGTATTTGGACACTCAAGCAAATGAAGATATTTGCTGTCCTGGTCTATGTCATGCCTTAAATATCGTATACAAACATTAATCGCAGACAGGATACCACGAAATTTAGAGCTGCCTGACTTCTAGAAAGGCGTAATTATCGGATATCATAGAAATGGACGATCCTTAAGGGACATATCTAGTAAGTTAAATATTCCAAAATCGACAGTGGCTTTTGTGATTAAAAAAGTGAAAAGGTGAATGGTGATTGTCTGAATGTGTTTGACCCAGCAGATCCACGAAACTAAGAGATAGACACCGATGAGTGTTATCGAAAGAAATTCGAAAACACCACTGCACATACTCTAGGAGTTCCAAAAAGCACCCGACTGTTATTTCGCATTTGTGGAGGAATCGGCACTGTTTACCACTATTTAAAGGAATGTATTGAAATTTCGGAGTTAAGAAAAAAATCTGAAAATTATAAATAATGACTTAAGTACAGTACCGATGGTACCAGGTAATCTTAAAACTCTGAAGGACATGATGTCAAAAATTGTCAGTTTTTACCAACTATTTGAGAGTTTGTAGATAAGGAAGAAGGACATTAATTAACCACTTTGTGGCCAATTACCTCGAGGAGAATGTCAGTTTGACAAATCGGTCAACGCAAAGATGGACAATGCTCAAGATAGCAGTCGGTCACAACAAATCCTGTCGATACTGCTACGTTCAGTGGTGGCGGGGTGGTTGGCTGTACGCAAGAAGAAGAAGACTGTTATTTCGATAAATACTATCAGCAAGGAAAAACATTTTCTTGGTTTCTTGATTTTCTTGGTCGTGCTGTAGCTCATAAGCCTTTGATTACAAAATCCAACCACGTTGCTCGGTTGAGGTGGTGCAAAGTGCATCGAATTTGGACCGTAGATAAGTGAAAACAGGTTCTCTGGAGTGATGAATCAAAGTTCTATTTCTACCAGTCAGATGGCAGAGTCTGGGTATGGCATACGCATGAAGAATGTTTTTTGCCAGAATACATTATGCCTGCAATAAAGTTTGGTGGAGGTGGAATTATGGTCTCTGGATGTTTCTCGTGGTATGGACTGGAACCCTTGATCCCCATTCATAGTAAGCTCAACGCCGACTCCTACTCCACTATTCTAGACAACGATGTGGTTCCTGCGCCGTGGTAATTTTACGTGTTGGATCATTTTTGCTTCCGGATGAAAACGCTGTGGTAGTTTGATATGAGCGAGGATAGAACCTGGGACCTTGTGGTTCACAGTAGAGTAACATGTCCATGATACAAAAGCAATTGCTCGGGTAGCAGAGCTGTTAACTGACTTATAAGCTATTAACCACAACGCCATTTGTCACGTTGCGAGATCCACTTTGTATTAATATGATGACAATGGGTTGTACCGACTTAACTGGCCTACCAGAATCCAGACTTGAATACTATAGAAAACCTCTAGGAAGAGATGGATCGCCGTATTAAGGGATGTAATTTCAGTCTACTACTTGTTAGAAAACAAAGTACATTAAAAAGAGAAACTCTTTGCTTATTTCAAACCCCTTTGCCTGAAACATTGTGCCAAATATTTATGCATCACTCTTTATATTAACAATCAATGTCTCTTAACTGTGGCGGCTTAAAACTAATTACAAAATAAATTTCAGTAGTATTGTATTTTATCGAAATTAAAAGATTTATATCTTTGTTTATTTCAATTTTCCTTTGAGTCTTGTATATTCTTTCTTTTCTATGATATGTACATATTTAAAATGTTTTTGCTCACAGAAATTCTACTTTTACAGTTTCAACTCGCCATGCGTAGTCGTTTTCATATTGAATGCTTTAATAAAAGTTTCTAATTCTATTTAATCAAACCGAAATAAATGATGATGATTCTATGATGATGATGAATGATGATTCTATGAACATATTTTTATTATTGTTTTCAAAAAATACTTAAGCCTTTTTTTTAAACGAATAGAAATTTATTGAGCAAAAGCGTGCATTTATTAAATCTCCCTACACATATTTCAGATTAATTCAAAATAAAATAATAACTTTTATTGTCTTTCGCACTTCCATATTTATCAATATATTTTATTCCTTAATAATTTTAGTTTGCAAATGTGTTATATTGTAGACGAACTTTTAAAAGAATAAGATTCTGATTTACTCTAAAAGGATTTCTCTCATTTTTGAGTTTTTCGCTCTTTTGGGCTTTTAGTAATGCGACTAATAAATTCTAAAGAGACAAAACATTTCTTTTTGTTTGATTTAAAATAATGAAAATATGCATTTTAAAAATACATCTAAATTAACGAAAAAAACAATTTTGAATTTAAAGGAAAAATAAACAATTACTTATTTGTTATATCTTTGTTCCAATATATTTCGTTTGTTATTCGCTGTTTCAGTATATTCATTAATTTTATCTGGTGCTCTTATTATTACTTTAAAGTAATAATTTTCTATTTATTCAACAATTTATCTTTAATTCTTTTTAATCAAAATCATTTCATTTAAACGCATGTTAAGATTTAAAAGTATCGTTAATAATCTTTAAAAAATTTAATTCCTTGCGTATTAATTTTTGGTTGAGAAATGCTGATTGCAGTATACTCTCGGTAAAACTGATAATGTATTTTTGCAGATTAATATAAGCTAAAAGTGTAGCTAAGAAAAATAGTTTTTAAAGTTTTTTTTTAAATCTAAACTTTGAAAATCTGTACATTGTCAAGATGGGAAAGGCATTCCTTTAAAAAATATAATCAGAAAGGAATTAATTTATTGCTACTAAAATTAATTTAAGAAGTCTGTATTAAACAAAGCATTGTTCATACTTGCAAAAAAATTTTAATTTAACAAAATAGTATTAAACATTTCTTATTCAAATTAAAAAAGCTTTGAATAAATCTTTGTGATGTATAATTACGACACATTTTCTTGGCATAATAAGATTTCATTTTTCACAACTTTCAATTTTTTTTCTTTTCTTAGTATATTAAAAACGTTATGAATTTTTCCTGCATTAATTTTAAATTATTACAACTTTTTACGTGATTTCTTTAATAGGAATCAATAAATATTTAAACTTTCTTGCTTTTCTGTGTATTACAGGGTGCCGCACAAAAACTCAGATGAAGTTGAACAAAAGTACAGTCCACTGCTCACTTCGATTCAACATATCCATAGGCTGCTGGTACGACTCCGGCTCGACGGACCCTAAATATGTTGAATCGAGTGAGCAGTGGACTGTACTTTTGCTTAACTTCTTTATTTACAACTATATACAATCCTTTTGCGGTGAGTAGTTCATATAATACATGGATGATTTCGGTATAGCATTGCGGTTGGCTTTCTTAAGCCTGACAAATGAAGTTGTTTACAGCTTCTGCGGTGGCTGGAGAGCCGATGCGGGTCAACGTTCTAATGAACCCCTGAAAGACTCGACCGGTCGGGCGGTATGTTCACGCGAATGTCACCTAAAGCCAAACCTGGCAATCTTAAAATGGAACTCAAGTTTCAAAAAATTAGAACATCATAGAATAGAAGTTAATTAATTTCTTTTTAATTTTTGTTCATTTCTTTTTGTCTACCACTTCAATTATAACATATTTTATAATGTATCTTTTAGTTTATGTACTGATTTTTGATCTTTTTACAATGCCAAGCAAAAGATATGCTATTTTAAAGTTGGAAAACGAACAGTATGAAGTCGTCCGTTTGCTTAATGTGCCTCGGTAAACAGTGTTTGATGCAATTTATCATTTCATAGATCTTGGAAATGATGGTCAAAGTCCAGTAAATGAACTAAAACATATAGTGCACACTTTCAGTAGCCATAGGTTATCAAAAAGCGAGCTCAATGAGGTTCCCATGAGAAAGATCGCTCGTGAACTGAAATAAGGGACCGATCAGAGCAACGAGTAGCAAAATTAGAGCTTAGACTGAAGCCTTACAAGATCCAGAAATTTCAGCTTCTTACTGAAGAAAACAAACTCGTGTGGCTCCAAAGACGCCAAAAACTTTTGAAACGGGCCGCTGCTCAGAACTGAGAGAGATTCCTTTTTACTAATGAGAAGCTCTTTACCGTCCAAAGTTTCGCATCATCTCCTAGAACTACAGGATCTGGTCTGTAGACGCAGCAAGCACTTCAGCAATCTTTGAACATCGCAAAAATCCAAAGTCGGTCATGGTCTAATGCGGAATGTGCGAAAGCTGAAAAACATCTCTGGTTTTTGTGGATGAGGGAGCCAAAATAATTAAAAAAAGTGTGCCAGTGGGGCATTCTAGAAGCTGTTATATTTCCGTTAGCCAAAACGCACTTCGGCAGTGTAAAGTGGGAGTCTCAACAAGACTCTGTATCTGCTCACAAGGCTAAAAAGACAGAAGAGTGGTGGAAGGAACATTTTCTGGACGTGATATCATTTGGAGAATGGGCGTAATACTCGCAGAATCTCTATCCCATGATTAAAGTGTGTAGTCCAGTTTGGAGTCTAGGGCTTGCATTAAACGACATAAAAGTTTGGACTCTCTGAAACAATTGCTTCGGCTGGAATCGGATAGATTAAAGCGAGAAGACTTGCGGCCCATAGCTGAAAATTTCAATAAGCGTTTGCGTGTCTGCATCACTGCAAAAGCCGGCCACTTTGAAACCAATTAAATTTATTTATCAGTAAAAGTCTACTCTTACTATTATTTGTTATTTTTTTTTTAATTTATCAATTTCTAATCAAGTTATGTTAAAATTTGTTTGTCCGGGTTTTTCTGCCTCACCCTGTATTTCAAAGATCATCTTATAAATTTCACGTGTGTGTTGGGGAAGGGAGAGATTAAAACAATTTACAACCGTGGTAATCCGACCATAACACTACAACGGCTATCATAAATAAATTGCTACAAGGTGTCATGAAATTGTCATTTTAGCAAATGTCTTATATTTAAATTTCACATATGCGGAGAATTGAAATTTGATACCGAATAAATAAACAAATTTAGGTTCAAACAAAGAAAGATAACCTATTTACATCATAGCACCTCAAAATATGCGTTGATTCAGATTAGCTGCTTCACAAATATTTCGGATTAAATGCTTCAGAGCGTGTCATTTTTATATAAAATGTTCAATAAAGAATAATAAAATATTACTTTGATAATTTAACTAAATACAAAGGTTTATATAGAAATCATAACAACAAATATTTAAATAGAAATAGTACTAATCTCTATGAAAATATTCATATATTTTGAAAACTAAATAAATTAATTGATGCTTCTTCCAAAACGAAGAATTCAAAAAAGTTATTCAAATTTCATTTCTGGCATATCGGACCTGAATCTGTATGCGCAATACTTCATCCAAAATCATTGAGGTTCTCCCTAATGAGTGGGTGTGGAAATACGATGAAATGTTACCTACTCAGATTACAGCCTTGTCATCTGGTTACTACTTTAATCTGAATAGTCGGTTCTCGAGTAACTTCGAATCAACGCATTAACATATATTAATTATCCATGTATAAGATTTTGCAATTGTTGGAATTATAATACAAAGCATCTTTCCACATCCCTGTGTTTCAAATAAATCAGATAAAATCATTGAATTCCGATGCGGATGAAGAATGTAAAAGAATTTGAAATAAAATAAATATGGGCAAAATATTAAAGAACATTTATACAAAAATGATAATTAGCAAAACATGACCATGAAGTTGAAGAATAAGACAAAAATTTACGCATAAACGAATATATACAAAAAAGAATAACTGAGAAAAATATACATTTCATTTTAAATTGTACGAAACAAATAATAAATATTTCTATAAGATGATATGAACTTTTAAAAGCTAAAATAGTATGAAATTAATTAGCCTTCACTTCGGTTCGAAAACTGTCTTGATGCTGCATGTAGTAAATCGCATAACATCCTTGGAAGTAAGATTCCTGTCATTCTCTTAAACCAAATTAATTAGAATTTACTATCAGGGTTCCTCATGCACCATAAGGATATATGAACATGTTCTGCACAACGAATATTGAAGCCTACTCTTTCCCAAATACCGTTCAGTGTATCATCAAAATGAAGAAAATAGGGAAATCTAGGGAGTATTCGAAAATGTCATCATGAAAGAGGATACTGCCTGTCTTTTGGTATGACTTTAGTGGAAAATCACATTGCAATGAGTCATCTTGTATTATTGATGTATTATAATAGAAACGTCTATTATTTTCTTCACAGTATATTTCAGAAATCATTACGATATTTCTATTAAAGATATGTCTTCCAGCTTACATATCCTACCAATCATCCTACATTATTTTCTTCATGGTTTATTTTAGAAATGATTATGGTATCTCTATTTAAGTCTTCTAGCTTCCATATCCTACCAATTGTTCCGAAATTATTTTCTTCATAGTTAATTATAGAAATGGTTATGGTATCTCTATTAAAGATGTCTTTGAGATTCCATATCCTCCTTTTGCTTTTCTGTCTGTTTTTTCATTGTTTTCATGGTAGATATATATCATTTGTTCAAGTGGCTTGGATATTAGTCTGTGGGAAGAACGTTACATTAATATGTCTTTCTGTTCTATTTGCTTTAAAGATTGGTAGATTGTTAATGTAAGATTTATTACTTACACGAATTTCAGATGAATTTATTACAAATTGTTTGGTGTCATAGTGCCAGACTCTCGTGAATACGACAAGCTTAACTCGGAATATTCTGTTATTTACATTAAGTTCTGAAAGTAATTTATGCTTTAAAATATTATTTTTCAAATTGCTGAAATATGGCGTCACTCCTTATTACTTCCTCGCATATGATGTACCAAAATAGAAAATACTCTTGATTTCAAAATATTCAATTTTGATATTTGTAGAATCTTTACATTTCAGGCTTCTCCGAGTCCAGAAAATATATTTTCCGGACCATGTCCGTCTATTTGTTTGTTATTCTATGAGGTTGGTAACTCAAAAACGGAACAAATTACTGGTAAACAGTTTGGCATGTTACCTTTTTACCAAATTCACAGGTCTCCATCAATATTTGGATGAACTCCATTCATGGGATGTCTTTTCGCCAACCTATTTGAGTGCAATGTCTTAAAAATGGAAACAGCCCTACGGATTAGGTAAAGCATCAGAATATAGATTGGCATCAAATTTTGGAGAATTTGCATTAAAAAAAGATGCCAAAATCAATATATAATTTTTTTTCTTCCCGCCTTTGAAATACAAATGTTGCATTCTTTTTAATAAACAAGAATGTAGAAAAAAGAATATTCTCATTGTTTATGCCTTCAAGTTATCCTTATTAATGTTAGAACTATTTTTCCATCTCCTCTGAACAATTGAGATCTTTGGAGAATTGTGGTGAATAGGTAAATCATTCTTTTATTTTAATTCATTCTTTATTTGCTGATTGAATTTCATTGAAATTCGGTGGAAGAGATTATTTGAGCCTTTATACTGTTTAGTTTAGTTTAGTTATATTAACGTCCCGTTGTAAAGCAACACTAGGACTATTTTGGGATGGACCTCGTAATTTTGAACCGCGGTCAGATGACGAGGACACCCCCCCCCCTCTCCACGCCACACCACACCAGTGGGAGGACGTTTGGCATGACGGATTTAACGTGCAACAGACCCCCTTACACGACGGTGCTTCGGTGGAATCGGGTCTCGAACCTGAAACCCTACAGCTCACAAGCCGAGACCTTACCACCAGGCCACCGCGGCCGAGCCTTTATATTGTAGTAAAATGATTGTTTTAAAGTTGAATATGATGACAGAAGTAATCATACCCTGAAAATATCTAAAAAATGAAGAAAAAAATACAAAACAGATATTTAAAAAATGCTACCTTATGTCATATTGTTGAACTAAGAGTCTTAAAATGACCATGAAAATCTCATTGAGTAGAAACTAATTTTCTCGGTTAAGTTTAGTACACTGAGGAACCAAACTGGTGTGACATAAGCTAGCATTTTTTAATAACTGATTTGTATTTTTTTCTTAATTTTTTAGATATCTTCAGGATATGATTACATATTTTTCGAATTTTTTCTGACATAAAAGACTTTTAATATCTAAATGGAGGATCCGAGCACTTTTGTTTCAATATTTTCCTATTAAACTGAAAAAAATCAATAAAAAGTATTATGACAAGTAAAGTTTTCTCTGAAATCTGATATTATTATTTTTATATTTTATAATTATTATTTTCCCTTTCATATAATATATTTGGTATATAATTTAATAACTTATATTCCATATTAATGCACGATAATTTTCATTAAAAATAAATGTTGCTATGAATTGTTCGAGAATGAAATGAAAATTCTAAAAAATTAACCATATTCAAGAAAAAAATAGCATTGTTTAAATATCTAAATGTATAATGATACTAAAAGAGTATTTTTTTAATGATGAACTACTATCTTAGATATGAAATATGTTTTAACTTGTAGTTTCATTAACAAAAGTATAGACGCCGATTTCTCTTATAATATTTATTAGACAATAAACGCAATAAATATTTTTTTTCTTGAATTCAAAGTATTATTTCATTTCCATATTTATTAAAAGATAATAATAAGAATATTCTAATTCGAGAATAAGAGATAATTTTATATCCCATACCTCTTTTCCGTTTCTGATATGCAAGACAAAACAAAAATTGCCTGCAACTGAAACTATTTATATTACTTTCTGATTAGAAGTGTCCATTAAAAATGTTACGCTTTGAAATCTCGTTGCTTACTTTTGATTACACAATTGCCAAGGGATTGCTTGAACTGTGATAAAATATATTGTGGATATCCAAGACTAAAAAAATTATTAAATAATAAAGAAATAAAAATCATCTAGTTTCAAGAAAACATTACAGGGTTGGATTTTGAATGCAAATCTCTTGAGTATATGATAACTTTTTCTGGACAGAGCAAAGATAAATAATTTATTCTTTGTTCTTCATTTTATATCCGTGAATAATGGTATCAAAATTTTACAAAGATTGTTGCACTAACTTCGAATTTTCTTCTCTTGAAATACATTCAAGAGTTCTACGATAGTCATTGGCTTAATAAAAATAAACATACAAAAGTGAGTGAATTTTTAATAAACTACATTAATTATGAATTTTCCTCGAAGTACATGTAACATAACATTGGATTTCATAATTTCGAATAATAATTTCACAAAAAAAAATCTTAAAATTATGGAATTATCACTTTTTTATATAACTTACAAAATACCATTTTAAAAAGATAAAATCGGAAAAGACTTACGAATTTTACTATTAAAATATTTCAAACAAAAATGTTCTTTGATTATAAACAATTTTTTCTACTTGTAAAGTAGTTTGTGAAAATCTAGCCTTTATTTTGATTAAATTATTCCTTATACTGTTCGTTTCAGTATTCTCAGACGATCACTTTTCGACGATTCTATCTCATTAAGATGAGAGACCCGGAAATATGAGTTTGTTTCCAGAATTCTTCTTCATTCTTTGACCTTGATTTTCGCCCTATTAGATACATTTTTGTTCATTTTTTTTCACGTGTATGTGTGTATCGTGTCGTTTCTGTCCATATTATTTTAATTCAGTCTGCGTGTAATCCAAGTTTATTTTATTTGTTAAATGTAAGCATGTCCTCTTTTCGTTTTTCCTACCACTCCATTTTGAAGAATTAAACCCATACTAACGCATGCGCAAAAGCGCGGTGGGTTTTAGAATCCGTTGTCAAACAATATATTCTATAATTTCATTTGTATATGTTTTACATCTCTAATTATTCGGGCTTTTATCTTTATGACATCTTTGGTCATTTTTAGATACAGATATTGCTACAGAATTCTAGAGATACGGAATTCTGCTTATTAATGTATGGAAAAAGCAAATAAATGTATATAGTAACAAAATGCAGACTTACCATTTTCTGCAATTAAATGGATCGGCAAGTGAAAAAAATAGTCAAAATCAAGCGATATCTTCATTTATCTCTTTTTAGGCCTTTGTAATAATGCAAGCCCAAATTCCAAGATCTAGTTGCATAAGTTCTATCTACTGTAAACGCAATTATGGAACCTAAATATTGGCAACATCTAATAAATAAAAGAAATGAAACTACAAATTCAAATCAAACGTTGGTGTTTTTTTTTGTGTGTGTGTGTGTGTGTGTGTGTGTGTGTGTGTGTGTGTGTGTGTGTGTGTGTGTGTGTGTGTGTGTGTGTGTGTTTTAGATCATAAGTTTTGCAGCTTAAGATACATCATTTGTCATATTTAAAAACTTTTTGTCGTTTTTGGGGAATTATAAATGGATTTGCATTAGTATTTAACACAAAATCATTAATTGCAGGTTCTTTTTTAAAAATTTCAATAATCAGTTTAATCAGTTTTCGAATTTTCAAAAATAATCAATTTTATTTCATTACCATACTTAAAACCACTTTTAATTTAAAATCAAATTTCGCATCATTATCATATTTGAAACTTCCTAATCATTTTTTATGCGTTTTATGAATATATTTGAATTGGTATTTGGCACAAAATCAGCAATTGCAGATGGTTTTTCAACTTTCAGATTCAGTTTAAATCTTTGTCCTTTACATGAAACTCATTGTTTTCGAAACGTTTAAACTAATATTCGCAATTCATTCCAAACGAGGAAGTTTGCCACATAATGTCAACTTTTTAAGCAAGTTACATAAAACCTCTTTCCAATAACTTTTGACTTTTTTTTAAAAAAAAATTCTGTATTCTTTTTTATATTCTTTCTTATCATATTTGTCTGAAATTTTCCATGTCTTTCATATCAAATTCAGTTTTTCAAAAGTTTAAATTAATATGAGTAATATCTATCTTTCATATGGAAGAATGTTCTTATATAGATGATGATTTTAGATGCTATTTTCTGAAAAATAAAACAATTCAATAAATTATTTACAAAATACCTCGATTTTTCCCCAAAGCTGAATACTTCAATATGAGAAAAAATTAGTTATTTCTATTTCACCAAATATCATGTACAATTTTCTGAAACATTTTTGCAGAGCTTTCTCCAAACAACGTAATTAATATCAACCATAAAAAAATAGTAGTGCATTACTATCAGATCTAATTATTTAGCTTCTATAATCATATTTGATAATACTTTAACATTCTGAAATTTGTTTTCACGTACCCTACTTCAGAGTATTTTTGTTGCTTCTGATGGCGCTTGTCATAGACAAGTGCGCTGACTAAGTCAGCGAATGTAAGTCGAAATTCTTGCGCCTCTTGTTTTTCAGTAGCGCCATCTAGGGCTATGAGTATGACTTAGCTACTCACGCTTCACAACCCTTTTTACGGGTCGGACTTCATTCATGCATTTCATTCATAGATCGTAATTTAGACCTGAACCAGAGAACGATCACCTCTGATCCAGTACCCTCAGCGGTATTACTCTCGACATGGAGGACTTTGTGACCCCGACAGATTTATACGTGCGCCAGTCACCACACACACGGAGAGTCTTCGTCCGGCTCACAACCCCAGGGATGCGAATCCAACGCCCTACCAGCCAGGCTATCCTGGCCTAGAGTATTTTAAACATAATCCAATAAAATATGTTGTGGAATAACGAGAATACAATATTTTGAATCGGATACACAATAGTAATCCGAATAAGAAACAGGAAAAGTGAATCTTTTTTACTTTCTTGTATACGTAGAATAGATAAAGTAAAAAATCAAAATCGACAGTATATTCGAGCTCCAGATTTAGCTGAATCTCCAAGTTTTAGGTATCCCTGAGTTCGAAAAACAACACATTTTTGGTAAATGTCTATCTGTGACAAAGATAACTCAAAAACGATTTGAGCTAGACGGCCGAGATTTTGTATACAGTCTTTACACCAAATTTGCAGATTTCTTTCAAACTTTGAGTAAAATCTGTTCAGAGGAAATATATCTCTCCAGTTGTTCAAATATAAGGTGACATGATAATTACAAAATGAAGAGAGCTAGATAGATAAGATTCGGCACATAGATTTAACATCTATAGTTTAGATATCTGTCAAATATTTGAACTCTAATTACGCGTTGACTGTCTGTAGGTCTGTAATTTTAGAAATAAGTAAACGCGATAATTCAAAAACGCAATATTTTAAATTTATGAAATTTGGTAAGGGAATTTGTGACTAAAAGTACAGTTTTGGATAAAATATTTTTATCAATGGGCTGGGAAAAAGATGTCTAAAGTACAAATTCGTATTTTTAGACATCGTTAACGCATGCCAGATATTAATCGTCAAATAAATCGCCAGATGTCGCACGATAGATTCAGTAAAAAAAAACTAAATGCATCCCAAAAGTTAATGTTTTGTAAATCTTGTACGCTGTGAGGATTGGTATGAGTGAGGATAGAACCTGGGACCTTGTGGTTCGCAGCCCAGTAACATGACAATGATACATTAGCAATTGCTCGGGTAGAGTAGCTGTTAACAGGATTATATGCTTTTCCCACAGACTCTCCCTCCAGTGAGTCGGAGGTGAGACGAACGATATGGCGTTGAATGGTGATGTATGAGCTGTTTATTCTAATGCGCCTGTACCCATTCGAGTAGCGCCAAGCGTTATGGCGAGCGTGTGTGGGTGAGTGATTGTGGATGCTGTTGCTGTATCAAGTGAGTTTGACGACTTAGAGTTGCTGTGGATAGATGGCGCCACAACAGCTGTACGAAGATTGAAGGTTCGTCGTCCGAGGTCACCAATGTGGCGAGATGTGATGAACGAGGATAGAACCTGGGACCTTGTGGTTCGCTGTCCCGTAACATGACCATGATACAAAAGCAATTCCTCGGGTAGCGTAGCTGTTAACTGGCTTATATGCGTTTCCCACAACGCCAATACCCTGTAAAGTGTTCTCTGGCATGGCAAATTTATTAGAAAATAAATGAGAAAATTTTATTGAGAAACCATCATCACTTTTAGTAAGCGATTCTCTAAACATTAAAATTTATAAAACTATATTTGCAAAGCAAATAATATATGAAAATACAGTTTATGGAAATAGAACTGCTTTCTATCACTTTATTCAAGCTCATGTTTCATGTCACATGATATCTACCCTAAGTACTTTTTTTAATAAATTAAGCAACTGAAGATCTTTCAAATGCTTATTGTAACAGTTTGAACTTTGGCTTGTCTTCATTTTACAATATCATTTCTTGATGTATTGTCGTTAAATATGAAACTATTCAGTTAATAAAACATAAGAAGAACAACTCGACTTCAGTGTCAATGGATTTTATTGATCAAAAATTTGCTATGGATGTGGATTCCGTTCATGCAAAATCCATATAGTTGAAATGACTCCTTCTCACTAGGGTATTGTGGAAATTTAAAACTCCACAACACATCAGAAATCTTAGATTTCTTTAAATATCTTTTAAAATAAAACAGTCAGTTTGTAATATAACCAAGTGCTAACAAAGTTCTTTTAATAAATATGCTTAGTTAAAATTTGAACTATTTTTTGTTGTTTTTAAAATTGGGTTTCACAATTTTAATTTTTTTTGAAATTAACTTAAAAATATATTGATTGCGGGAAAAACTTTTATATTATTTTAAAATTCAGTTATTTTCTGATTCAGTGACGGCAATTTGATATACTTTTTCGAATTTATAAAAAAAAAAAAAAAAAAAAAAAAAATTAATCTTTCAACCTTTCCTCGCACAATTTTTTTTCTTTTTAAAATCTGATTTAACTTTAGCGAAAATATTATTCAATTCACTTTAAAGAAAGTATTATTTGATTCTAAATTTAACAAAAATTAATAATTTCTATCACTTTAGAAATTATTTATTTATTATTATATTTCTAGATTCCTGCGCTTTTGAGTTATTGAATCCGCATTTATGAAAGCCGACAAATATCATTTTTATACTAAAATGTGAGGACTCAATGTAATCTCCAGGTTAATTTCTTTGAAAATTGCAATATTTTTTCTTTGTTTAGTTTGTAAGAGAGAAATATGAAAAACATTTTATTTATGTAATTTTCAATTAAATGTACCTCTAGCAAAAAACACCATTGCCCTTTTTATATAAAGGTTTTTTTTAATATTTTGAATACTTCATTACGTAAAAACAAGGTTCGCGATTCCATGTAATGAACCCTTCAACGATAAAAATTATTCTTTTTATAAAAGAAACTTTGATTAAAGAAAATAAAAATCGTATTTTTAAATGACTTTCTGCATATATCATTTCATTTTTATTTATCTAAAACGAAATTGAGCAAAACTCATTCAAAGCGAGAACTTACAAAAAATTTTAATAGCTCTCTCTTTGCCTTACAATAATAAAAAATGAAATTTTGCAAACCATATTCCGGTGTGAAAAATATTTTTGAAGCCAGAGAAAAAAAAGTGGATTGATAAAAGTAAATGTAAACGAAAGAAGGATAGTATTACCGAAAATAACACAAAAACTCGATATGTTTTCTTTATTTCCAGTGACTGGACATTTTTATTCAGTCTTATGCAAATAAAATTCTGTAAAACTAAACATTTTTTTTTTCTGAAAAACTACTTTTTCCCTTTGTTTAGTGGTTTTTACTTTTAAGAATTGGAGGGGGAAAACTTCAAAATGTTTTTCTTTAAAGTAAAGAACTATTTCAGGTTTTCCTTGAAGCTGGATTTTTAAAACTTTCATCCGTTTCTTTGCTTATTTTTCAGATCGATAAAAATCATAAATAAGAATTCTGAAATAATTTTATGAATATGTATTTATATTAAAACTGATACTCCAAATTTCTTTTCTTAAAAATTCATTTTCATTTATAATCAAGGAATAAAGACAAAAAAAAATTAATTAGGTTAAATACTTTTTTATGTTCTGTATTTTTTCCCTGAAATATTTTTTATTCATGAAGAATAAACCTTTATTTACAAAAGAAGATAGAATAGTTATTCTAACTAACAACAATTATAAGTTGAATGAAAAATTCTAAAATTTCGTTTGGTGAAGGCAAAATATTTTAAATAATATCAGAATCTAACATCATTAAGATGTTTACATATTCGAAACCTTTAGATATGTTTTGTTTTGATTTCTGGTTAGCTCCATTTTAGTAAGGATATTTGTTATAAATTGTTAGTTAGCTGTTATAAGCATTACGTAAAAGATAAGGAAGGAAAAAAACAATGGAACTTTTAATTAATTCACTGTATTGATTTGAAGTAATTTTTAGATCACTCAGAACACCATAAACATTTTTCGAATTCTTATTGAAAAAAATATTAATGAACATTGTTTTAAAATTGAAAACCTAGGAGGTAATAGTTAATAATATGACGATTTTATGTATTACGATATGTATTTTGAAAGTGAGGCAAGTCAATTTAGTTATAATGGAACTCTTATTTTTTTTAATCAGCACTGTAAACACTATTGAATTATAAACTTACATTATCTGGTTCCACAAAATGCAAAAAATATATTTATTAATACTTATTAATAATTTTAAATTTATTGAAACGTAAACCTTTAAATATCTCACAATAACAAAAAAAAAGGACTTGCCCCATTTTCAAAATGAACGGCTCATGTAACCCAGTGAGAAAGTTATTAGATACAGATTCAAGTGTTTGAAAATTATTTAGTTATGGCCTTTTTTAAGTTAATAAGTTCTTGCA
Source organism: Argiope bruennichi (assembly GCF_947563725.1). Taxonomy (NCBI): domain Eukaryota; kingdom Metazoa; phylum Arthropoda; class Arachnida; order Araneae; family Araneidae; genus Argiope; species Argiope bruennichi. The sequence continues at coordinate 121,568,530 of NC_079154.1, read as the reverse complement.
GGTACTTTTTTTATAAGCCAACTTCTTCAAAAGAATCTAAAGATAAATATCAAATAAATAAAAATTTCATGCAACTATTATATAATTACTATTCGATTAATCTTATCCAGTGATATTAATTATTTTTAGTTTGGTTTGGTTTTGGTTTGGTTATATTAACGTCCCGTTTGAAGCAACACTAGGGCTATTTTGGGACGGACCTCGAAATTTTGAACCGCGGTCAGATGACGAGGACGACACCTGAGCTGGCACCCCCCTCTCCACACCACGCCACACCAGCGGGAGGACATTTGGTCATGACGGATTTAACGTGCAACAGACCCCCTTACACGACGGTTCTTCGGTGGAATCGGGTCACGAACCTGAAACCCTCCGGTTCCGAAGCCGAGACCTTACCACCAGGCCACCGCGGCCCTAATTATTTTTAGTGTATGATTTATTAGGAATTCGAGTTTTACTAGAGCATTTATTTATGATTTATTATTCAGGAAATTCTCGAAATTGTTTTTATTTTCAGGAAAAATAAATTATTACAATTGATTCTCAATAATCTGATTCTGTACATCTTCGCCCCCACCTCCTCCTCTTCGCATCCCATCTTCGACTCCTCCTTTTCGGAACTTTTTTCAGAAGGGAGGATGCGAAGGGTTAAAATGAAAACAAACCATTGAATAAGGATGTAGTATGATATATGTATATGATTTTCTGAATAATTTTAAATAGTTTTTATTGTAACCATATGTTTTGCTATGAAAATAAATCCTCCATTATCCCGGAACTTCTATTAACCCAGCAGTTGTCTGTTCATTAGTGGGAATATATGCTAATATTTAATATGCAATATAAAATAAATAGTTTTCCCAATATTAATGTTCTACGGCATCAAATAACAGACTTCCTTACTTGTGAAGAATTATGCTAAAAATCAAAGGAGAAATAAAGATTACCCGGTCACATACAGGAGATCCGGAAAGGACAACACCTGTGAATAGCATTGTCTATGGCAACGAGCTTCCCGCACAATATGAGCATTCTCATACATGAAATTCTATGTTATTAACTTTCTGTTTGTAAGCATAATCTATATCTATCCTTCTAATAAAGCTCAATGTGTGTGTTGACACTCTACAGGCCAGACCGTTTGACCTACAGTTACCAAATTTGGTACATGTATACCTTGGAGGTCGGGAATGTGCACCTGGGGTTCCTTTTTTATTTTTAATTAGACTTTTAATTATTAATTAAAAACTAACTTTCCCGCCAAAAAAATCTTCATTTCCTCACCGCCAAACGAGTAAAGCTTCATTTTTTTCGCACTCTAATGAGGTTAGGCTTAACATTTTTCATCCGATTATTATTTCAAACGATTCTGTTTATTTTCTTAATTTTTGATGCATTTAAAAATAAACATTGTTAATGAATCGATCTTTAAGATTCATTCTGAAATACTTTTGAATTAAAATAAAAGAGAATAAAGGAAATTAAAAATTTCTAATCTGCATAGCGTTACCCCAACTAGCGTAGAAAAATTCAGGCATTAGAACTGGTCTTAAAAATTCACGTTGCGCATTGTGTTCTGATTGTTGACAACTATTTTCAACGGATGCGGACTTGATTTAAATTATTTTTAGGTTAGTTGTATGCTTTTATAGCTATATATATTTTTTGTATATGCTTATAGTTTTAAATACATCAGTTTTTTTATATGCTTATAGTTTTTAAATACATCGTTGTTTTTTTACATATGCTTATAGTTTTAAGTACATCGTTTTTTTAACCTGTTTTTGACCGATTATTTTAAACGATTCTTAGTGTTTGATGCATTTAAAATTAAACATTGTTAATGAATCGATCTGCTCATGATGAATCTGAGAAAATGTTGTTGAAAAAATTCTTGAGATATTACACAAATTAAGAAAGATATTATTTAGTGCCCATAAGATTTAAATACTCAGTGACTCTGTTTTCAGTAATCATATTATTAAAAAAAAATGCTTTGTTTCAGTAAAAAATATTATTACATTAATTTTAAAATTAAACATTGTTAATTAATCGATCTGGTCATGATGAATCTGAGAAAATATTGTTGAAAAAACTCTTGAGATATTACACAAATTAAGAAAGATATTATTTAGTGCCCATAAGATTTAAATACTCAGTGACTCTGTTTTCAGTAATCATATTATTAAAAAAAATGCTTTGTTTCAGTAAAAAATATTATTATATTGATTGCAGATTAATCATTTCTACTTTAATTTAAAGCATAAATTCAATGGGAGCTAACATAAAATTAGAGAGGTACATATTACGTTATGACTGAAAGCCTTTATAATATTATGAGTAAATTATATGACTATCAAAATTTGAATTTTAAAATATTTTGATGAAGAAGCTATTAAAGCAGGAATTACATAAAATATTTAATTATTAAAATTTTAACGAGCATTAAGATTGGCAAACCAGCTGGTCGCCAAAGACGGCTGGTCATAAATAAACCCCTTTTCTTTACCCACTCGTTTTAGAAGATGTGTTGATCGATCAAGACACATAAACACATTTGATACTCAACATATTGGTGCCTAAACCTGTCCTTCCCTGAATTTCCTATTCAGGCTTTTATTGCTTGTACTGTTGACAATGAGATTTTCTTTACCTTGTTTATTTTTCATTTATATATTTTTTTATTGATAAGATTATCATCACAGCTTAAAAATATTGCTAGCTGTCTTTTGAATTATAGTATTTCAAATCAAACTCTTGTCATCTGTATCTTATAAAATTTATATAAAGAGTATTTATTATATTTTTTATCCTAAAGTTAATTCAACTTTATTACATTCAAGCTCAATGATTGGAACCTACGAGTTTCATAAAAAATGCCATAACTTCCATATCAAACCTCCTTAAATTTATTCGTCATAAATTTCATATCTAACAAAATCGTTCAGATGTAACTTAATATATCATTTACGGTCCTTGGATTTCAGTTACATTTAATACCGCATTTTTCTTCCAGATACCAACTGCTTTATCATTTTGCCGATCTTCCAAAACAGAATAATAACGACTCAGAGAAGAGAAATATTAAAATGTGCTTCCGATCCAAAAAGAAATGTTTTTCCATAATTTATGTCTCATAAGGCATTAAGTGCAGTCTCTATAAATTATCGTTTATTACCTTTAGGTCAAAGAAGAAAAAATTCCTCTGATATGATAATCTAAAACGCAGCAAAATGATGGGTTTGTTATGCCTCATAAATATGTGGAGCGTACAACGTTCGTCATATTTTTAAAAATATAAATTAGAGTGAACAAAGCAGAAAAAAAAAATTTATAGCGATATTTTATCGATACAAAGTTATTTTCTTAAGAATATGTCTTTTTTTCTGGTAAAGTATATGATATGAGAAAAGGAAAAAAAATATAATGCTTTATTGATCCTCAAGTTAACTGAATGTTATTTTTAAAATCCTTTGATTTATTTGTTTCAAAAATATTTAAACATAAAATTGTCATGAAATTTATCTAACTTCTATCTGGTTCTTAAATCTCTAAATTTATCGTCAATTTCATTAATAAAATTAAAATAATATTAAATGTGTTACTTTCATCAGCTAAACAAATTTTCATGTTTTTCATTAAATGTTCTTTCATGTTCTTACTTGTCTAGCAATGTAATAAAAAAAATCAGCACTTTTAATTTTCAATTTATTACTGGAATATTGACGAAATATTACATTCTTTGAAAAATATTGAATCCTAGTAAATATTTTTCTTCCTGAAATGGAAGAAAAATATTTCTTTGAAATTTTAAAAATTCGCGTGCATTCTCATTTTTATTGTACACTCAAACATAAGAATGATGTCTTATTTATGCAAAAAAATGTGTAATTTTTATTAACGAAATTCTTGTGTTAAAATTTTTAAATATCTTACACGCTGTGAATTTGTCATATAATTTCGATGTGTTCTGGTGATAATTTAAAAACTACTCCGCCGCCATGCTTTAATTATTTTTGAAATATTGTTCAACAATGAAAACATGTTTTTTTTAAATCGTGTAAAGCTCCATATTTATTAAACATAAACTATCAGCCGTCAAATGGTTTTTAATAAGGTTGCCAACACTTTACAGTACGAATGGTGGCAAATTCAAAGCTTACGATAATTTTTGGACACCCTTTATTAAAAAATAGATGTTCGAATTCAAAATCTGATAGGTTGTATATTCTACCTTCTGATTCCGTATACAAAATGAATTTAAAGAATTTCTAAATAAATAAAAAAAAGGTTGTTGATTCATGTTTAAATGCTAAATGGGAAAGCGAATAGCATGAATCTTAGATTAGTTTAGGCTTTCGCGAAATCAAATTTATTATAACTAGATGCATACGGCATTTAGAAAGAATCAAAAATAAGACAAGAAATTTTAATATGGCTGCATGTTTTTGCACAAAATTAAAATCAGAGAAAATATAAGTTTCGGAGCAAAAATGGAATCTATTAAAGCAATAATTAGAGCAAATATGAAATTGATGAATTGCAAGTAAAATCCTTGCAGAAAAAAAGCTTCTATTAAAAAATAATCCATCTGATTGGCCTAAATATTAAAACGAATCACCTAGAGAAATCGTTTTCATTATCATATTACAAATTGCTGGAATTGTTCCAATAAAAAGACCTGTATCTTGTCTGATACAACTCATTAAGAAACCAGAAGTGTCCTGTAGTAATTTCATCAGGCAGGTCTTTCCGTTTTTCCCTCTCTTTCACCACCACCCACATATTTGTTTTTTTCCTGGTTTGTGGCCAATTTTCTGCTACAGTGGAGGTTGCAGTTAATGACACTCTCATACTAGCTGGGAATGAATTGGCAAACAACCAATGCAGAAGTGGAAATGATAGCTCTTGCCAGGATATTTTTCCGCGATCTCGGTCAACCATTCCCAGCAAAAGTTATTGGTGCATATAAAAAAGAGAAATGAGAAATAAAAATGTGACATTCCGCTACGATACAACGACTGGCGTTATAATTTTAATGGATGCCTCGACTTGGTTATTTACTTTGAACAAGTGAAGATTAATAACTGTTTCTACCGTAGATGGCACATTAAATGGAAAGTGTTCTTGGGTCCAGTTCAAATTGAGTTTAAATTAGTGGTAGGGGGACCTATTTTATTTTTCATAAGACATGCATGTTTAACAAAAAGAATTGTAAATATGAGCTATTTTGGTCTTTAGGTTGTTATAACTTTGTTTCGCTAAATAAAGATATACACTATCTTTATTTAGCGAACAATACAATTCATAGTTGAGTTTGTTGCTTTAAATGTATTAGTAAAGTCCTGTTTGTATGCACAAAACGCTAGTTTTGGGATAGAACTCTTTGGATCTTTATCAAATAATGAGGACGGCACTTGAAATGGCCCTATCCTCTTTAAAGATCTGTAATGAGGGACCTCATTCCCCCCCAATGTTACGTTTAACAAGCATCAAGACCACATACAACGCGATACTTTCGGTGAAAAGGGTTCGTTTTCTCAATCTTTTCTTACTGAAACAGAAATAGAAGCAGCGTTTCATTTTTCGATAATTAAAAAAAACTGGTGTGTTACTATTCATTTTTTATTATTTTTCATTCCTTTTAATTTTTTTTTCTAATTATTAGCTAACTTCATATATCCGCACTGGCTTTTTATTTTATTCTACTTACGGGATATAAAAAAAATGTGCATAATTGATACTTATAAAGAAAAAAATTCTGCCAATTGAAATGCCATATTTTCTGTTAAACTGTCCAATCATATTTTATACTAATTTTTTATATCCATATTTTAAATAAACGCTACAAATGTTTGTCCTTATTATTATTAAATAATAACAAAAGCTATTTTTCTTTACTGTTAAAAGCTGTTAAGTGTTTAAGAAAAATGCCTTTTTCGATTTTCATAGCACTGTAATGTCTAACCAATATCTGAAATATTAAAAAAAAATATATTTATTTTAAGAATGTGTATATTTCAATAAATTATTGCTGGTAAATAAGAATTTTCTACTTTCGTGTTAAAATCTTCATTTTAAAAGAAATTATTGAAATTTAGCCGTCTCTTAACGGAAAAAAATTAAAATATATTTCAATAAAAAATAAGATAAGAAATGCAGCTGAACTTCATTAATATAAGCTTGAATAAGATTTAATTGCGTAACTTTTTTTTGTTACCCTTTTACATTATATACATATTGTTGCAATAATTATGCAACTATTCCTAATTTAAATATTTAATCCAACAGTTCTTCATGCTTAAATGAATGTTTCTTAATTTTTATCCCATTTTTCTTGCGTTTCATGCATATATTTTTGTTAAATTAGACTTTAAAATAATCTATATCAAATTATTTATTTTCTTATCTTATTTAGTTAAGTACTTAAAGAATCTCATATAATTGTGTAAAGTTAATTCATTGTTTCATTTAGAAAACAATGATTTTTATCATTCAGTTATTTTTATTCTCAAGTTTTCATGCCTTTACATTCGTTATTTCATACTTTCTTAATAGATAGCATACCACCAATAGTAACAATGTCTAACAAGTTGACAATAATACATTTATTGATATTCATAGAAAATCGTACTTTATTTCAGAATAAAAAACCGATTATCTGCATTAAAAACTTTTTAGTTTAAAGTACAAGGATAAAGATTTCACTTATAATAGTTTAATTTATTTTTTCACATTTAAGACCAAAAACGAATAGATTCTTCATTAAATTGTAATTGAAAATATCTCTAATCACTCAAGCACTTAGTACATGCAAATTTGTCTGTATAATCTTAAAATAATTTTTAGGAAACAAAATTTCTCATATATGCAATTCACATTCTAAAATAAGCAGACTGTCGAGCTCATTATTGGTGACTCATAAAGGCATTAAAGTATTCTTGGGCTCACTTTAACGTTTGAAAAATAAAAGTAGAATAAGTCCATTAAACTACTTGTATGAAAGGATGCTTTTCCCGGCTGTTTTGAATACCCTTATTTAATATTAAAATAAAGATAGCGAAAAGTGATTATTATTTTTTTCTTTCCTCTTATGAGAAAAGATACTTTTCGAAATTTTCTAATCCCTTAAGGGAGTTATTTCGGTTTCTAGTGCTTTGCAGAAACTGTTACAAAAAAAGAAAAATCGAATGAAAAGTAGTGCAGCTATTTCCTACTCTAATAAATGCAAATCAGTCTTGGGGCTTTTGGAACAAAGCAATCTCCCTCGAATCATGAATACATTAAACAGATGAGTCAATTAATTGGCTGCGGTAGTGCAAATTCCGCTCTCTAGTTTTTATCTCAAAGGAAGAATTTCTTTTTAATATTTAAATAAGGAGCAGTTTATTCATATGCCAGAAATTATTTCGTTATAAATATTTTTTTCGGAGATTTTAGAAGAAATTTGTAGATTTGTAATGAAACTTTTGGAATATATTTATATTCAGCATATAATTGCTCAGAATTCATCTTTATCTAATATTTTCGGGGAAATTTTATTAATAAAGATAGTTCTCTGCTTTTGTTAGATTCATAATATTTTTTTATAATTTTTATTTTAATTCACAGTTATTTCTTGTCCAGAAATTTTGATGTAAAAATGAAGCTCTTGAGACATAATTACAATATTTGCGATAAACAAACGATTTCAAATGTTCGCCAAGAATGAAATTAATTATTCAATGTGATAAAAATAAAAATAAAAAAATGACGCTTATTCTATAAAATGATCAAATATATCTCTAAAGTTTTATCTCATTTTTATCACAATAAACAGATTTCTTGCTTTTTTAATTGTATATAATAATATATGACTTGACTTTATTGCATAATGAATAAAAGTACATCAATTATTAAATTTGTAAATATATTTAAAAAATAAATTAAATTTCTAAAGCCTTTATAAATAAAAGTTAAAACCATTATTTACTGATATATTAAAATCAACATGCACAAATACTTAAATGCCAAATATATCACTTAGGCAATTACGCTTTCCGTATATTGTTCTATAAAAGTCTTCGAAGTTTATTTAATTTCCTCCTCATTTTTTTTCTCAGTTTCAAAGTGTCGAACGATTTTTTTTTTCATTTAAAATTTTTATTAAAATTATTAGATAATTTTTATTAGAGAATTATATGATTTATTAAGTTCATAATAACATTATTCTTCGGCTCTAAATATTCTTTTTCATAAAAAAAAGGTTCGTGGCCATGGCGAAATTCATTCAAAATTATCAGAACAAAATATTTGACTAAGTAGAAAATTAGAGACGAGTTACAATTTAAGAAAGCATTGTAGGAGAAAATATTTAAAAAAAATTCTTTAGTAAATAATTTCAAAACATTTCCTTATATTGTTGAAAATTTACTTGAACAAATAACTCCATAAAAAAGCTAAAATCCTCATCTAACATTTCTTCTAGTTATTCATTATATAGTATCTCTTATTTAGGATTATTTGTATTTCCTTTGTTTTAATTTTTTTCGTATTCAGAAAAAAGTAATTTTTTTAATAAATTTTATTTTTATATTCAATGTTCAGATCTTTTAAAGCTGTAAACATACCGAGTTATTCATCATAATTGAAGTTCCTTAGTTTTCTAAACCACATTTTCATGTTCTAAGCTCTTTACTTTAAACTGCAGCTTTTCTAAACAAGAACGCACTTAGAATTTGAAAATTTATGTGTACAATCTTTAAACATTTTTTATGAAACCACTTTAAGCAAATTTGAAAATTTATGAATATAATCTTTAAACTTTTTTTTCCGACGCAGCTTCACGCGAATGCAATTAACAGTCTGTAATGGGACGGTGGTGGCGTTTTTTCCCAGAGGCCCATATTAGCATTAAAATACTTTTAAACTCTCTTTTAAGCTTAAGAGGTGAGACTTGAATTAGTAAATTAAACTGCTTAAATGAAAAAATCCTTTCACAGCTTAATTTGGATTCTCATTATTTAATATTAACATAAATATTAAAAAAATTAATAATTTTACCTTCAACATTTGAGAAAATACATTTTTCACAGTTTTCCAACCTCTTAAGGGGACTATTTCGATTTCAAGCCCCTTACAAAAACTGTTACAATGCAGAAAAACCAAAATGAAAAATAAGGTCATTTTTCTACTCTAATAAATGCAAATCAGCCTTGGGGGCCTTTGCTAACTAAGACAGAAGTTTCATTTCATGAATATATTAAAGGACGACGCATGAGTCAAATAATTGCTTGGAGTCTATACTTTCCTGTTTTAAAATAAAAATTAGCAATTAATATACAAAAATTTGAAGAAGTTAATGTGACATTCTACCGTTTAATATGGAAAAATGCGAATAGTTTTCTTAATAAAGTATGAAATTTCTTAACATATATTTCATCTTGTGTTTCTACGAATTCTTTTAAACAATATCAAGAAAAGAAATTATATTTGAAACTCACTTATGTCATTTTTGTGTTTAGTTCCCTTTTTCAAAATTTCCATCGTCATATCTTATTTATTTTTGCTGTATGAACTGAAAATTATTTGTAAACCTCTTTGTGTTTGTAATTAGTACGAATTAAACCCTATTAGAAAGTCTTAGGAAAATTTGCAATTATTAAAATGAAATTTTATCTATGTTATAATAATTATTGAAATTTTTTTACATATATTTTATCGTACATTCATTTCTTCAGTCCAATATCGACATATTTCTTTCACTTCAATAACTTGTTCTTTCACTAATTTCAATAGATTTTGTTCAATAATTAATTAATAATTTGTTTCAATTATTAAAGTTATTCCTCGCCAACCTTCCGTGTTTTTGATTCTTCATTTAAACATCGTGTCAGTTCGAAATCTTGCAATTTCTGTTTCATCGCAGTGTCTCTTTTGTCTAGTTCTCGCTGATACAAAGCGTCAAAATAATTTTGGCTCTTTCACATTTGCGTACACTTTTTCGATTTGCAGAAATGAAAATAAAGTTATAAACAAAACAGCAAATTATATTTATCAATTTATTTCGATAATTTTATCAAAGGTTATACTAATTATAGGATTCACTTTCAAATAAGGAAATATTAGTTATCTTTTATTTCCATATAAATGGTTTATTCTCTTATAAAATAATCACGGATGAGTTGGAAATGCCTATTTTGAGGCATTTTAATAAGAAAATACATTATCTCTCTTTCAGAGAAAACAATTTCAGTCAATTGGATTAATTTTAATATACTCCTGAAATCTGTAAACCATAAACGTAACATCTCGTTTAACTACTCTTTTAAACTCAAGCAGAATATAAATTGTATGAGAAAAAATCCAGATAACTTTCAATGCTAAATTCCATTTCGTAATTTCATTTCCAGAGTATCACCAGAATATCAAATTTAAAACTGATCCACTCTTTTTAAATTAATAAATAAATACTTGCTCTAATATTTTAATCCTTCTTGATTTACAATTTTTTAAGCTAAATGGAATTAATTAAATATTTCATTAATTTTAATTTTTTTTGAAAAATTATTGTTTTAGTAATTAAATGACGAATATGATATTAAAAATTGCACTGATATAATTTATATTGAAGAATTCCTTTACCAATCTAAGAGAATATATTTTATTAATTCCAATAATCTCCCGTTTTTGAACTAAAGGGTACCTATTCACAACGGAAACTTCATCCTCCAAATAAATCCGGTACATTGAATAATCGATCGACATCGATAATAATGTACTATCGATACCATAATCTTACTCAAAATAACCCTAATTACGACTCAGCTTGTGCGTAGACTTCTCCTTAAGAACCTGTCATGGATACACATGCTTGCCGATGGGCATATTATCCAAACCATTACTGTGTATTTCTAGAGGACTGAGAAGCAGCATACTGAGTCAGGCCGCTTCTCATCCACGTTCATGTCGTTAATGAAATATCTCTGCTTGATCATGGAAAATAATTAACTTTTAAACAACATATCATTGACTTAACGAAATATTCAGGATAAAAATGTCACTTTTGTATACCTTTAATAAGAAGAAGATCTGAATTATTTCTTGAAAATAAAACTTTTTTCAAACAAATTTTAACCCTATGAGCCCTGACCGCCCGATATCGCCCCATTCGTGAGGGACTGGCTCAGGCGCTTTAGGAATGTTAAAAGAGTTTAAGAGATGAAAGGTATTTCTCGATAAGCTCTCATTTAAACTCATTTCACCGCCTCAAGAGCCTGAGTCAGACTCGGCTCTTGAGGCGGTTATCGGGTGATCAGGACTCATAGGGTTAAAGCCAATATTTAAATAAATGTCACTCATATGAGAACTAAAAGCCCCACTAAGAGGGGAAAATGTAAATTTTCTTCAGCATAAATTCTTCAGAATATCTATAAATTCAAACTGATTCATATATAAAATTATTAAGAAAATTTTTCTCTGGAACTTGCGACTACTTTCAAAATCTAATAGCAAACTAAAAGGTATTTACAGAAAATAATGGAAAGCAAAAATGTCCTTATTCAAAAACCAAATAATTTAAATAATTTAAGCCTCTTTAGAAAAATTGATAAATTAGATCAAATAATTTCGAAAATGAAAGCTAAGACCTCTTATCCGTACGGCAATTAAAATACAATCGAAACACTCGTGATGTGCAATTTCCGCTGCAAAGAAGTGCAAATACAAATTGTTAATAGACGAAACTTCCAACCTCCGCCTCCTTAACTAAATTGGCTTGGGCATATTTTAACCATTATTAATGTCAAATTGAGTCAAAGTGAATAGGGCTTGGACTCAATTGGAGCATGCAATTTATGTGTTTTCGTTCACATTTTTCAAGTTCCTCTTCCAAACAATTTATGAAGGAATTATCTCTGAATGTGCCTCGTAATTGTGAAATGGCGTCAGATGATGAAGATAACTCCTGAACGAGGAATCTTCTTTCCATTCTTCTTCATTACCGAAATAGAGCGATATTTTATTTTTATGAAACTATCATACACATTATCTTCTTGAATGAAATTCGATTCCAAACTTGTGATTCCGAAGATTGATTCTATATCAAGTTACATATGTCTTACAGATATGCGAATACATCGAACACATTTATCATTTATTTATTATCTTAGTTAAGTTTCAAGTTTAAAAATATATATATATTTCCGACCAAATCGTTTGAAATTACTTTTTTTTTACGATTATTGTTAAGTTATATATAAAAATATAAGAAAGGTAAATATTTTTGACGATGGAAATAAAATGTAACGCTGATATCCAAAGAAGGTTCACAGAACTCAATACAGAAATAGGAAGTCAGCACAATTCAATGGGAAAAAAATTTAGAAATGGTATTCAAACGGGGAAAAAAATTTAAAGATTACCAAAGAACTAAATGTGTATTTGCTCTTAATGAGACTCTGAGCTTGTGGTGAAGCTTTATAAGCCAGATAACAGCTCCTGGATGGGATAAATCACTTTTGTCTAGTGGTCATGTTACACGGCTACGAACCCACAAGTGGCGTGTTCGGTCCTAACTATAACCAAATAGCAACAAGCTAATAGTAGCACTGAGACAGTTATAAATTATATTTATAAAGCCAAAATATTGTTTAAAAATGAATAAATATAAATTAGGCAAGCTATCCTATATAAGAAAAATCTTCCGGGTTACAAAATTGCAACCTTTTCGATTACTCATGAAATGGATATTGTCATTCTATATATTGTTCTTGTCCGTTTCAGTTTGACTTTGGAAAAAAATATCTTCGCAGTTGGTCAACAGTAACTAACGACCGCTAAATTAATGTCAAAATCTTGATACCGGGATCATTAACCTATTAAAATGTTTTTAAGGGGGGGGGGGGCTCTTTCACTCACCTCACAGAACAGAACAGAGGGTATAGAAAACCAGGTCCGAACCAGGACTCGAACCCAGGACACCCAGATCAGGGGGAAGACGCGCTACACCTACGCCAGGACGCCGGCGCCGGGCGTGTTGTGACCACATATTAGTATTTTGCCCCTAGGCTTCGCTCTCTCTCGGCTGAACTGCGCGACAGAGCAAAATAACCCCAGGAGCCCCGAGTATAAAATATGAAAGTAAGATTTGATGATAGAATCGGTCCAACCAACATTTCTCTTCTATGCTATTCCACCATAAAGCACTTAAACGCCGATATGGTATTAAACTGTCTTATACTTCTTGAATGTCTATCTCCTTTTATCAATTTAATCTTATAATTAGAATATTAAATAATTAAAAAATAAAAGCAATTCAACAAGGCGGAGTAAAAATATTAAAGTTCTTTGCATTGCCACATCAATTTGTTTTAAGCTCTAACAGCTGCTGAAGACACACATCGTTCAACCCAATCAGACTAATACTGCTGATTAAATGAATAAACAGTTAGAGTGGCATATTTCCGTATATATTTGCAAATGATTTTTGCTGGTCCAAAGATACGTTAAGCATCTGAATTAATCAAATTTTCGTAATACAATTTTCAAATAATCACAGTATTTTCGCAATGTTTATTCCTTTCGCGGAAAATGAAAACACGCTGTATTTATGTTGTAGAAAGGCAGTTGTATGGCAAAATATAGTGCTGAATTTAAAACATTTATTATCTTGAATATCATCGGTGATGAAAAATAAAAATCACATTTAGGTATACTAATATTTTTGTAATAGATGATACAAAAAAAATGTTATTTTTTAAATAATAATAACTTTGATTAATTAACAAAAGTTATTCATTCGAAAGTTCGAATATTTAGCACATTGTAATACTAAACACAACCACCAGCAACATGCCATTATAATAAACATAGCAAAATATCTAAACCAATTTGAAAAATGGTTTTATGTTATGGAAAAAGGAAAATTGAAAATCAATTTCTAATAGCAGAAAGCTATCGGTCTAAGATTTACCTTGAAACCAGCTCACCTAATCTGCAAAAGCTCAAATTTTCCATAATCAAACATCTACTCCCTCCTTGGTAGATTGGTCAAAAGCTTACTGCAAAAGCAGCATTTTTCTGTACAAGATCACTAAACTTTTATTAAGTACAAGTATTGCCATCTACTACCTACAACTACATGTACCTCCAGGCATTTTACAAAGCAAGTAAGTATGAGATGTACTTGGAAAATGGCGATATCTAGAAAAAGGGGCATCTATGGTACAGATAAATTTCCATAAAGAGAATATATAAAGCCGTCATTCACGGTTACTTTACGCCAAGCAAATGGCACTATTGCACTCTATGTACTTTAATTTTTAGACCATCCATTTAGAAGGTACAGCGACGGCTACGACAATTTAACTTTAATCCCTTCGTGTAAAGCCTTTGCTAGAATACATCACAAAACCTTTCTTCCTCCTTTCACACAGACAAGTTTCTTTTTTCCCACACGCATTCGCTGATAGATCAGCGCCTATTCTGAATAGAAATTGAGAAAGTTTGGACATTCGGTCTTCCAGTCTATGGTAAACTAATATTGTACAATTTTTTCCATGCTTATACTCAGTTTTTGAGTGGAGGAGTTAGATTTTCTTGGCGTGAAGTGTGTGTCATTGACTGGGCTTTAAATATTATTCGAAAAGTGAGATGAAATTTGTGGTATGGCAACACGACCACATTGACTCTGGAAATAAAAGATAACCATGAGCTTTATAGATAGAACAGCTCCTCCCTCTTCTAGGCTTTCTCACTAAATTATACAAATCTGGTCATATGATAACCGTAAATATAATTTTCTTATGTACCTTAAGTTTAATTTCTTCCTCTATTTCCGTTTACTTATTCTTCTAATTAGAATATTAAATGTTTAGATAATTAGAATAATTATCGTTTGCATAATACAAATATTAATTATCATTGATTAGTCATATTATTTCGATTTCAGTAATATCAATAGTATGTATATTCCGCACACTCAGTTACATACTCCGTTAAATCCTTATAGATCTTTATTTCATAAATTTTAATGAATAACAAGTTCAACATACAAGCATAATAATAATTCAGTGAAGTGACGGTTACAATATTCTTCATATACATATTTTGCATGTAGAAAGTAAAAGAAAACGTGTTTTCAGTTGTCGACACTCAGTTGCATTACTAAAAAATCGCAGCGGTCATTTTTAATAAAACGTATGTAGTGTTTTGAATAACTTCAGAGCTGATTAAAAAATCCACATTTCTATATAATACTTTTTTTTCAATAATAAATGAACCAAAAGTAATATTTTTTTATCAAAAGCGTCTTTGAATAAAGGAAAAGGAATACCCTAGCTTCAAATAACCTTTTTTTGTAAACAATATTCCATTTTTATTTGTTTTCGCTGAAATTCAACGAAACTTAAACCTTATAAAAATTTATAATGTTGTTTTCCTCTTTTTTTTTTCTTTTTTTTTTTTTTTTTTTTTTTTTTCGTTTTTTTCTAACAATAGAAAAGAAGAAATTTTAGATCTCTGAAAATAACATTATAGTGTGAAAAATTCTTTCCAAACTAAATAAAAAGAATTGAAATGATAAAAATTAATACAAAAGAACAAAGAATGGAGGAATCCTTTATCAAAAAGAATTAAAAAAAAACACTATAAGTTTTTTTTTTTTTTTTTTTTTTGTATTATCAAACGTTTTTCTTTTAAGTATTATGCAAATAAATTCTGCAAAGATAAACACTGTTTTTACTAACAATGTTTTTTATTTTTTATTTAGCAGTTTTTATTTCTAAGAACTGAAATGAAGAACAAAACATTATTTCTGGAAATAAGAAAGCTTGCAGACAATCTCTAACTTTCATTTTTGTATTTTTAATCAACTATTTTTCCAATCAGTAAATGCTATTGATTTAAATTCTACGAATAGTTGCGTAAATATATATTTGTACCGAGATTAAAGTTGCAAATTTTTTATGAAAAAAAGCATTTATTACCATGTATAAGCAAGAAGTGTTTGTGGAAAATGAGACCTGAATGTAATATCTTTTTTTGTATTCTCGCACATGCTGTACAGAAAAAATATAATATTAATTTTCAAAAAATTCAAATTCGAGATTTTGGCGAATTTTCACGTTTTATACATCCTGAATTCGAAAAACCTATTTTTTGAAACTGTCTGTCTTTTACAAACATAAAAACTCTTTGAGCTAGATGATTGAAATTTGGTATATTGTCTTCACACCAAATTTGCAGATTTCTATCTAATTTTGCGTAAAATCAGTTCAAAGCAAATCCGGTTGTCCAGCTATTCAAATATAAGTTAACACAATAATTACAAAACAAAGAGAGCTAAATAGATAAAATTCGGTAACAGGTTTAACATCTACAGTGAAGAAAGACATCTGTCATATTTTGAGCCAATACAACTACGGGTTGACTGTCCGTCGGGCTGTACTTTCAGAAACATATAAACGTGATCATTCAAAATGCGATGACTTAAATATATCAAACTTGGTACATGATTTTAGGATTACATGTCCAGTTTTGTGTCAAATTTTTCTTTCAACTGGTTAAGAAAAACGTGTCTGAAAGACAAATTTGATTTTTGGATAATATTATTGCATACTAGGGATTAATCGCCAAATAACTCGCCAAGGATGGCGCGAAAGTTTCAGTAAATATATTGAATTTACACAAAAAGTTTTATATTTCGTAACTATTGTACGCAAATGCCCTGTAAGGCTTTATCTGGCATGTCAAGTTTATTATGCTTAAAAGTTTTTAAGGAGACCACTTCCATTGGTAACATGGCATTGACATAAAATAGTTGTTGTTGTTATTGTTGCTTATGGCACTTGTCATAACAAGCCCGCTGACCAAGTCAACGATTTTAAGCCGAGTTAGTTATAAAATAGTTACTACTATATATCAACAATATTCAGAAATAAAGCGTAATCAGCCATTTCAATAACATGTGGCATCGAATAAATGATATATTTCCTTTCTCCTAGCTATAACTTTCTCGTATACGAAGTTTGAAGAAAGTATTGATGATGATGTCGTGTCCGCGTTACCGGGGAAAGGGAGTGCAGTAGCTTCTGAAGGTAAAGACCCCTGAGCACCTGAGGGCAGAAATCTGACTTCTAGATCATATGAAGATGAAACTCACACATTCGCTTGCACAACCCTTTTTTACAGGGGGGGGGGCACATTCACACACCTCACAGATAGAACACAGATGAAGAACAACCATGCCCGAACCGGGATTCGAACCCGGGACGCCCAAATCACGAGGAAGATGCGCTACCCCTATGCAAGGACGCCGGCGAAAAAAGTATTGTAATGTCAAATAGAACTCAAGATTGATCGAAGTGACGAGTTTTGAATGAATCTCCATGTTTTAGATTTTCCCGAATTTGAAAGACCCCTTTTTGGTATTAGGTTTGTGAATCCGACTATCTCTCTGTGACAAAGGAAAGTTAAAGTCAGTTAAAGCTGGCAGATCTTTATTAAATTTTAAAGAGGTTCATTCAGATGAGGGCCCTCTACTGCCTGGCTATTCGAGTACAAATAAATTTGATACTTAATAAACGTAAATGAGCAAGGTTGGTAAAATTTGGTACACAGGTTTGGCATATGAAATGTAAATTCTTATAACATTTTGAAACAAATCTGTCGAAGGATTGACCGTCTGTTAGTCTGTACTTTTGCATGCATACAAAACATACAAACATACATACAAAAACAATAACTCATTGACGCAATAACTTCAATTAATGGAATTCAGTAAGAGTTCTTATGATTTCTTTGAAACAATTTTCACGATAATTTAATTCTTAAAAAAATACATTCTTTTAAAAAGTAGTAATATTTATTTCAATAACTCGGCAATATTATTGTACCTAGCGTGGATTCGAAAATATTGTTCCGATCCTTTTATGACATTGATTTTTCGATAAAAATCTATATTTTATAGCATTATAAATTACTATCGGTTTAAAAGCTCTAAAAAGAAACCTTAGAACAAATAACATTCCCATGATATCTACACAATCTCATTTGTCTGACCTTTAATTTTTAAACGTTTGCTGCAGCGTTTCTTAGTGCATCAATATAGTTTTCTTTATTTTTTTTACATCTCTGTTTCTTCGCTAACAAATAATTAATGAAACATCTTTTCAGCCCGAAATATTTTTCAACAAGGAAAAAAAAAATTAGCTTTAGGGTGTTTGCTTTCCTACAAAATTCCACGTGCTATAATGTTACTAATGGTTTAAATTGCTTTATACCAGAAATACCTATCGCAAAATAAACATTTTAAGATACAAATGTTGTAAAGATTGATTAAAGATTTATCAAAGTTTCAAGAATTACACCAATTACACGAAATGGAAAGTCCATGCAAATATTTGTATTTTTACCATTAAGTAGCTTTTGATGCTTTCTGATTTTATAAATAATTTAATTGCAATATATACATCATCTGCTTTAATACATGTAATAAAATTGTAGGTTGCAGATTTAAATACTTTGCAACCTCAGACATTACACTGATCTCTTTTAATAAGATTTTAATTAATCAATTAAAATCTTATTAAAAGAGATTTAATTAATTTTAAATTAATTTCATATTTCGACATGTTTTTAGCTTGTAAATGTTTTATTATAGGTTAATATTTTTAATTTAATGAATTTTATAAATATTTATTTATTTTTATTTGTCTGTTATTATTCAGGCACAAACAGGCAGATAGATTTCATCTGAATGGACTTTCTTAAAATTTGATAGAAATCCATAGATTTTAATCTAAAGGTCATATAATAAATTCCATGCGTCTGCTCAAAGCACTTTTCAGTTATATTCACAATCAAACCGACATAATTCATAAGATTCATTTTTCAAACTCAGAGCGGTATGAAAAAAAGAAGAACTGTCATTAATCTCGCATTCGGTTTTTGTTTTTGAAGATTACAATATTTTTTTCTTCGCATACTTCGAGAAAGTAACCAGCTGGAGTGATCTCCTAAAATTTTCTCACATACTCTCTAGTAAAGACCTTATATGATATTAACCTACAACAGTTACGAATCATTAATCTTTGGCGTGAATTTAGAACTTCCATAAACCTATAGTATTATCCTTGGCGAATTTTGTTGGCGATTAATTTCTGAAATGCGGTTAATAGTTTTCTAAAATTGAATGTAAGTTTTAAACGCGTTTTTTCTAACTGATTGAAACAAAAATTTGGCACAAAACTAAGTTGTAGTTTTGAGTTATTGAGTATTGAGCGTTTTTGAGTTTTGCATGTTTCTAAGTGTCCAAACTAATAAGCGATCAACCCCATGTTGGATTTGAGTTAAAATTTGGTAGGTATTCGCATTATGCATGTTAATTCTGCGTACCGGGTTTTATCTACTTTCTTATCTTATTTTGTAGTTATCGTCTTAACTTATATTCGAATAGCCGGACAGACAAACTTCTTCTGAATAGAGTTTGGTCCAATTTTGATAGCAATTCACAAATCTGGTATAAAGACCGTATACCAAATTTCATCCGAACTAGCTCAAAGCATTTTTCAGTCAACCTTGTCACAGATAGATAGACGGACGTTTTCCAAAAATGTGTTTTTTGAACTTAGGGAGGTGTACAAATTTGGTATAAAGATTTAGTCTACAAATTTGGTATAAAGACCGTATCTACATCTGAAGTAACTCAAAGCATTTTTAGTCATCCTTGTGACAGACAGATAGACGGATATTTTCCAAAAATGTGTTTTCCGAACTTAGGAAGGTCAAAAACTCGTGTTCGAATCCTTTGACTATTACTATATTTTCACTATATTTCGTATACGAGTATAGATAGAGTAAAAATTGTATTAAGAACAAGACAGTTATTAATAATAAAACGCATTAAAAAGTTGTTAAAAATAGTTGTATTATTACTGTTGTAAAATATATTCAATGCCCTGTTGAAGTTCTGGTTGCAACATGAAGGTATCTTTTCTTCTTCTTTTTTTTAATTAATAAAAGATGAATCAAGATTTATTTTGAAATATTATTATTTATTAATCAATCAACCACCTAAGGTATAAGAAACGCCCTGCACCTAATAAACCATGCCGAGTTAGAAAAATCTCATCATTTAATGACCTCGCTTCGCTTCAAGGATCAAAGCATCGCCTCGCAGACATATTAATCCAACCGAGAGATCAGATATTCCGCATTCTTCCCATGATTCCACAGGTAATCAACTTCAGATTTGCCGAGTATCGAAGAGTTGCATAAGAATTCGGATCCGCTCATTAATAGTGGAATGCAATTAAGTCAACTTTTCGAAGTACGGGCAATCGCGTCTGCATCAAAAACTAAGAGTGTCTTATTACACACAGATTTTTTTAAACTTTGCCACGCAAATTATTCATATTTTATCTTTATTTTGGAATTCAGAATTTCAATCAAGTGGATGTAGTTATAAAATGTTAAATAAGATTATTCAGGAGAGAATATTTCACAGTTTTAATGTTATTTATTCTGGCTTTCGGAAATTCAGAATAAAACTCAAATTATTCTAAAGATATTTTAAAAACCAAGGATAGAATTATCTTTATTTTAACATGAACAAAATTAGAAAATCCCATAAATTGAATGGAAATATTCTCTAACAAAGTTATTTTTCTATTTCGATATATATTTACAAATGTAAAGTGATAATATTTCAAGTATACTTCTATTTTTTAAATTAAATATTTTATTTTTAAATTTTAAAATAAATATTTTATTTATAAATTTGATGGCATCAATTTTTTTTCAAAGGAAAAACGCCAAAGATGAATACATGGCAAAATAAAAATGTTAAAATACCGGAAGTAAACTGGAATTTCGCATTATGTTTACTATCTCTATGAAAATAAATCAGAAATCAATAACAGATGGAGATTGAAAAAATAAAATATTCTAGTTAAAGAACATTGATCGCTGCATGAGATATTGAAATCAATGCGAAACCCATAAAAACTCGACTTCCTTTCCTTTAAAACCTTACTTAACATTGAAATGTTACTTTACTTTACTTTAAAAACTTACGATCTCTTGCATTTATAATAACTTGCTTTTCAAAGGAGAAAATATTCCAACTGAAAAAGGATATCTCACGGGAATTACGTATCTTCACCGGCCAACCTTTTAAGTTGCTATTTTAGACTCACGATTCTTTCAAGTTCAGTGTCTAAATCTCGGTTAATTTAATTAAAGAAAAATGAATTTAGAACCTTTAGACAGTGGCAAGATAAACTTACTTGGTAAAAGGAACCAGGACTCTGCACTCGGTTTCTTAGGGAATTCATCTTTAATCAATAACTTGTAACACCAATTCAGTATTCCAGTTTTCTCTGAGGATTTGTAATGTCCTAGAAAGTAATTATTTCTTTTGCACATAAAGTAAAGAGGGGCAATGATTCGAAATGTAAAACCTGTTCTCTTTTCTGAGCGAAAGTTTGATTTTACAGCTAATTTTGGATGTGAAAACGAAATATTGCTTAAATTGCGGATTTTATGATATGCGATATATGGAATAAGTCATCAATTTGTTTAACTTAAGGAATAATTCACACTGGTCAAATATTGAACATTATAATTCTTTTGAGAATCTAACATAACACTTCTTTAAGCATGGCTCTAGTAAAGTCTCCCTTTATATTCTAGAATTTATGCCAGATGATTAAAAAAAAAAAAAAAGTTTAAAAAAAAGGGAAATTTTTACACATTGAAACTAAAATCTATAGCTCCGTATGACTTTAAGGTCGCAGTGGCCTGGTGGTAAGGTCGTGGAGTCGTGTAAACGGTTTTGGTGCACGCTAAATCCTTCGGGGCCAAACATCCTTCCGCTGGTGTGGTGTAGGAGAGGGGGATGTGCCTGCTCAGGTGTCGTCCTCATCATCTGACAGCAGTTCAAAATTAAGAGGTCCATCTCAAAATAGCCCTAGTGTTGCTTTAAAATGGAACGTTAATATAACTTAACTAAACTAAAAAAAAGTATGATTTCTTTCAAAATGTTACGGAAACAAAGGAAAAATTAATTTTAAAAATAACAATAAATTAAACTATTTAGTGCTTATAGAACTTTAATAAAAAGAATGTAGACATAATGGGAGAAATTTTATATAATCTATTAGAAATAAATTCAGCTTTCCTTTAAATATATTTTGCATAGGTATAAAAGTGAAACTTTTTATACAAATGATTTCTGTAAAGCAAGGATAGAAAGAAATGAAAGGCAAAATGAAAGAAAGAAATATACATAATAACTCACTTTAAAAACCATTTATTCTATAAATTTAAATTATATTCAACGATTAAAGAAATATTTAACATCAGACATATTTCCAATTAAAGGAGAAGAAAAGTGCATAAATAATTAAACATTTCAAATATAATATTATTCTCAGGAGAAATAACTGTAACTATTACTTCTTTCGTAAAAAAAAATAAGAAACAACAAAAATAATGATTGCTATTGACATAGAGATAAATAAAGCAATTACTTAGAACTTTTTCATGAACAGATTCTTATTAGTAATCTAGATATTATTAACTAAAAAGAATTAAGGAAGCTATGATTAAAGCCACTAAATTGCATTTCATTTTCTATATGAGCCGTTTATTTTGAAAATGAGGCAAATCCAATTTTTTGTTATTGCGAAATATTTAAAGGTTTGCATTTCAATAAATTTAAAAATACTGGTAAGTATTAATAGATATATATTTTTTCGTGGTACCAGATAATGTAAGTTTATAATACAATAGTGTTTACAGTGCTGATTAAAAAAAAAAATTATTATAACTAAATAGACTTGCCTTACTTTCAAAATTAATGAATTATTGTAAACGTTCATTTAATTGGGAAATATTTCAGTTGCAGCAGCCTATTTTTTTTAATAATAAAAACATAATACTATTCAAAAATTTATAATTATTTATTCATTTGATAAAAAGTGAAACAAAACAAAGAATTTTCACTAGTAACTGAATTAGCGAATTTTTTACAATGTACTTCAGTTTAATACTTTCTAATAATTCGGATACCTCAACACTATTGATAGAAATTTTTCTATTAAATTTTAATGTCTGTAAAATCTGACAGATTACAGATATAGTACAAAATTAACCCTTTCGGGACGGGAGGCCTCTATCCTAGACGTACGCACGCACGGGACGGAACATAGGCGAAAGGAATCGTCCCACAAGACAGGGTTTTTGCTTCGCTAAGCCTAACTTTGAAAAAAAAAAAAAAGGTTTAATTTCTAACGTCGTCATTTTTGCTACCTTTTTAGATTATTAGTTCATTCATAATACGAACACGTTCTTCTTCTCGCAAATTGCAATTTCGTGCCATAATTAACCAAAATCAAGGCTTTCCGTAATAAAAAGAAAGTTGCGCGAAATGTATACTAAAGCTACGCGAAATACAACATAACTGATAGTAAAACCCGAAAAGATTACAGTTACACAGTAATAACAAAAAAAAAAAAAAAAAAAGAAGAAGAAACGCGAATGATTTTATCAAGTGGAAAGTTACACAAGCCAGCTCTGTTTATTTATATTACTTTTACCGCCCAACCACGCAACAATTAATGAGCAAAATACCAAAGTCAGGTTGAATATGATTAAACTGAAGGTCATTATACTAAAACTAAATTTATTTCAAAAGTAATGAGCACAGGAAGCCATCTAGTGCCGATTAAAAATTATGCCAATTTAAAATGCACATATGCATCACCGTCCCATGAGTTCGATTTCCAAAAATACACGGATGTTACGCCGGCTGTAAAAAACGTTCGTAGGTGATGCCTGTATGATACGCCCGTCACGAAAAAGTAAAAGTAATTTTTTAAAAACAGACAAAGATACAAAGGATAAATAGAAAATTATTCAGCAATCACAGATCTATATAGAATTTGTGAAGAGAACTACAATGGAACCACATATGATCATTGGATTTTGCTTAGATAAAAATAAATGCACTTTATATTTCTATATGCATAGATTTCAAGATCCTAACATGAAATCGTTACATAGTTGCGTGATTTTGTTCAAAAATGATACCAAGAAAAACGTGACTTTCCGAACTTTCAAACCAAAGGTGGAATCTATTGAATTTCATATCGATTCCCTGCTGGAAAAAAAAACTATAATAAAAAAATATATCGTTTTTGATCTGCGCTCAGATTAAAACGATTCGCCTGGAGAAATCGTTCCCGTTGCAATATTACAAATCGCTGGAATTATGCCAAGAAGGAAACCCTGTGTCGATTCTGACACAACTCACAAAGAAACCAGAAGTGTCTTGTAGTAGTTTCTTCGAGCAGGTTTCTTATTTTCGTTTTCGATTGTTCCCTCCGTGCACCGCCACCCACACATTCGTCTTTTCTTGGTTTGTGGCCAATTTTCTGCTACAGTGACGGTTACAGTTAATGACACTCTCGACCCAGAGAGGAATGAATTGGCAAACAACCAATGCAGAAGTGGAAATGATAGTTCTTGCCAGGATGTTTTTCCGCGATCTTGGTTGGTCATTCCATGCAAAAGTTGTTTGTGTTTATAAAAAGCAATATAAATAAAAGGATAGGCACCCTACCATTATTCAGTGACTCTGGCGTTGAAATTTTAATTGATGACCTGACTTGGGTATTTATTTTGGACAACTGAAGATTAATGAATTTTTCTATCCTGGTTGGCACAAATAAGAAAATTAAATAGAAAGCTTTCTTGGATCTAATTCAAATGAAGTCGAAATAGCTTCATATTATTACTGAAATATAAAGAAAATTTCACGAATGAATTATTTATGATGTTACATTAAAGCTTAAATAATTAATGCGAGTTTCAAAATGCACACTGGAAAGTGTAATTAGTTAATTAAAACATGGCGAAGCATACGGGAAACGTAAATTTAATAGTTTAATTTTTTATGATAGCTGAAGATGAGATTTTAATCGCTCCATGTGTTTTATTCTAATTTAAATATATAACATTGTTTTGAAGCAACACAATTGTTATTTTGAGACTGACTTCCTAATTATGAGTCGCGGTTAAATGATGAGGACAATATCTGAATAAGCAACCGATTATTACAAATTAAAACTTATTACTTTATCTTATTTCATTTGCTCAGAACTATCCTAATTTTGTGCCCAGTCGGCTAAAAAAATAATTAAATATTTGCTACAATTTTTAATTAAATTTTTTGTAATTTGGTTTCTAAATAACTTCCCGAGCAGCATATTTAAATTCCGAAAGTCATATATCTAATAATATCATAGAAGCATTACGCCGTACTGTTCACTGTGTTATGTATCTTTCTAATTTTCTGTTGTTAAGCTCCCGTAAAATTTGAACTTTAAATTAAATAGAAGTAATTAAACTTCAATTAATACTTCTTTTTTTATTGCTGAAACCAAGTATGGTTTTTTCCCCTATAACATGAGTGCAGAAAACAGAATCATTCGGCAATAAAATCTTACAGAATAATTTTCATGATTTTTACAATAATTCAGAGAATTATTCAATAAAAATTTCTCTCAATCATCATAAAATTCAATTTTTAGTTTTACTTTCAAAAGGATTAAAATTACATAAATAATAATGTTTTGTTTTGTGTCAATCAATAAATATGCTACAACAAATTGTGAAATCTAAATTGCATACAGTCGTTTGATCCCTAGGAATATATTCCGCCAAAAACACCAGACACTCCAACTTTTAATTTAAAAAAAAAAAAAAAAAAAATGCTTCTATCTTCTTCTATCAAGTCTGATTGAATTATGTTTTGAATATAACAATTTTAGAACAATCAACATTTTTATAATCTTAAGCCAGTCGGCCATAGGGAAACTGAACACTGAGTGGAGTCATTTCTGAGAGCATCGATGGAGTGGTCTAAAATTCCGCATTTGATAAAATAGTAATATTCAAATTTTCACAACTCACTCAGTTTTAGTAACGATAAATTGGACCTTTCGTTTTACATAAAATTATGCACTTTTGACAACCAACTAGCTCGATGAGGTTACTAATTATATTTCATTTTACTTTATATCGTGTAGATGTAACTTCATGTCTATGATACTGCCAAATCATCAGACACTAAAGGTATGTTATTTTAATTATCTCTCATATATGCTACATTTAATGTGCATACGAACCTTTTTAATGGAGATCAGTCCCAAGACATCATGGCGGTAATAAAAACTTAAATATCTGATTCATCTATCTTCTAAATTTTGCGATATTAAAAGTTCATTTTCCATACGTCTCGTGAACTACACAGATATCAAACAGAAACCGTGTTTTTTAGCTTTTGGCCATGGAGGGAAAAAAGCACGCAATCAGATAGTTGATGAAATAATGTAAACAGTTTGAACTTCAGAGAACAATATATTTAAAAAAACAGTTTGGAAATCAAGCAAAAATTATATTTTAAAAACTGCCAAAATTCAGCAAAAATCCGTTTGACTATTTAATATTAACAAGAAAATGATAAATTTGTAAGTTTTGGAATGGTACAAAATTTACTTTTTTACAATAATGTTTTTGAAAGTTACCGCGGGGATACACCAAAATACAGCTTAATTTGTAATATATTAGAGTTCTCTTTAAAATTAAAAAAAAAAAAAATGATCTAAGTTACACATTTTTACCTCCTAAGTATGTGGCAACTTTTGGTCACACAGTTTGGCCTGTAGAGTGCCAATACACACACACACATTCATCTTTATTATTAGAATAGACTAACCGACTTTGGCAACCAGTTGGTTCGCCGAGATTAATGGTCGCTTAAATTTTCAATTAAATATTTTATGTAACTTTGTCTCTTAATAGCTCCTTCAGAAAAATACTTTTAAGCACCATATTTTGTGTCATATAATTCATACTATTATAGAAACTTTACGCCGTTCTTTTCTTTTTGCTATTTATCTCCCTAATGTTCTTCTCTTAACTTCGATTAATGCATAACATTTTTTTCTGAATATATATATATATATATATATATATTTAATTTGAGGACAGAAAACAGAACCATTCGATATTGATATATTATGCGCATAACAGAATAATTTGCATAAGTTATGCAATATCTCCGAGAATTATTTAATTAAAAAATTATCTGATTCATCATAAAATTCAGTTTTTAACTTCACTTTCAAAAAGATTTAAAGTACTATATAAAAATATTTTATTTTGTTTCAGTCAATAAATAGAATAGAAATTATGAAGCAAAAATTTTATATAGTGCTTTGATTCTAAGGAATTATATTACGCGAAACCTTATCTTTTACCCAACCTTTAAATTTAAAAAGAAGAAAAAAAAAAATCTAACTTTTGCGACCAAATCTGATTGAATTTTGAAGTTTCTAAAAATACAATTTTAAAACAATTTCATAATATTAGGCCAATCAGCCTTGTAGAGACTTTGTTCACTGGTTGGCGTACCTACTTTGAGACAGTTAATAAAGCAGTCTAAAATCGAGAGTTTTTACTAAGGATTTTGTTTAATATCTATGTAATCTACAAGATTATAAAAAACAAAGCTAAAATAGTACGAAATTTAGAAAATAAATGAACCACACATTTATATTTTTAAAAGCGCTGTAATATCACGGGAATGGTTTCTGTTAGAAATTTCATGTACACAATGAGCAGAATATCTATATGAAAATTAAAGTAATACACGTTCAATATCTAGCAATTTAACGGTATCGTGGATATTAAGTTATATCTAAACGATTTTACTGAAATTGTAGATAACCAATATCCTGGGTGAATAGCTAAACAACAAAGGCATCGGTAAGAAAAGAACTCAATAACATCATGTGACTTTTCATTAACAAGAATGCTTTAAAAATCTATAAAAATTAAGAGATACTTTCTATAATATTTTTAAAAGATAAGTATTTATACTTTAAGCTGTTATATAAAATTGTTTTATGCAATAATTATTCAAAAGTTGTCAGTTAAACTAAAGCTAAAGCCGAATAAAAGTTCTAAAGTTTGACATAATTTTTTTATTATTTAATTAAATACTTTAAGAAACAATTAGTTAAAAAATAATAAATAGCAGAACCATCACAGTTGCTTTGAAATGGACTTCAGAATAGCAAGTACAAATTTCATATTATAAATGTTTAGCAACACAAAAATATTTTGTTGAGGAAACCATGAAGACTTAGCTTCAGAAAATATTTAAATTTTAGCAACCATTAATCCCGACGAACCAGCTGGTCGCCAAAAGCGGCTAGCAGATAATAAATTCTTGATTCTTAGAACAACTGTAAATAAGAATATTTATTTCAAGACTTATACTAATTTAAAATTAATACTTAACAATTCGTAATACAATTCAACTTCAATAAGGATTCACATAGTCTCAAAAAAATTTCTTTGCAAATATTAACTAATATAAGCTACTGTAACAATTACAGAATATTAATACTTCACTTTCAAATAAATTATCTGGAAAAGCAAACTAAATTGTTGATAAGTAAATTTACTGATGAGACATAGGAAACATCAAATAATAAATAAATAATAATAAATCACTATAGATCGAATTCATAGTTCTAAAACATTATTTTTGTTCAGAAGCGTTAAATATATAAAGGGAAATAACAAACTATTAATTTGATCTCGTTTTATTACCATCCAAACATTCAATTGTCAAATAACTAATCAGTTCATCAATTGTCAAATAACTAACAGCACTCTAAAGGATACCAAACCATATTAACTACATACCGGAAAAAACGTTAATAAGAAACATAGTAAAATCACAAAACTTTTTGCAGTCTAAACGTGCTTTGTAACATATGTCATATCACAGTACCATTATTCCTTTATACCAAATCATAATCAAGTCACAGAATCATTTTTTTTTTCGAAAAAAAATATCGATACACTGACATTTATATTCAAATCAACCATGTTAAGTCCGTTTCATCACATTTGTTATATCACAGTATCATAACAGAAAATTTTATGGTCAATCTACAGCTTACTCATAGAAAGAAAGAAAAAATGCCGTTACAGAATCATTCCTCTTTACAAAATAATCTAACGTTTTGTTCTACTGCATTTATACAATCGATAATAGCTATTGTTGTACTTTCTGTTATAGCATATCATCTCTTGAAAGAATTATGCTAAAATTGTCCTAAAATAGGAATGGATAGTTAGATAAAATGACAAACTTTAATCTGATTTATAAGTGAACAAGATGTGAGGAGGAAATGACGATTCATAATTATTGAATGCAAATCCTCTTCTGCAACAAATATCTAGTCTAGACAGAGAATTAACTTTGTTGTTTCTATTTTCAAAAAATACAATATATAATCTATAGTTCACATGTGAAACAATAATTAATATATGATTCAATCATATAATATAAATATTATCAAAGTCTAAAGGTGGGAAAGGAAGGGGAAAAAATTTTAAGTTTAGAAAGTCAGTTTACAAAATAAATAAATAATAATCATATTAACACATATTTGTTGAAAGAATGTATATTTTTTGAAGCTGTTGTTTATTGTTTAGAAATATTAAAATGAAAGAAAAAACACAAGTCACATTATGTAGAAAATTCAAAAATGAAAGTTAAAAAAACAAGTCGATAGCCAAACAATTTTGGGAGGTCTTTTTTTATCATGTAACATTTACATTTGCAAAACAATGCATTTTCGTCCTACTATCCTCTCCCCAAAAATGAACTGGCTACCGCTATTTCTAACTGATTGATCGATACCAAAAAGAAAAAAAAGAAGAAAAAAATCACAATGACTCAATTTTTTTTAAATCTCGCATTATTAATTTTTATTTGAAATTTATTTTTATTACACATTAAAAATAATTCATCCAGAAAGATTTCATAAGAGGGGAAGTTCAGGAAACTCAATCTACAAATATTCAAGACAACTTCCAGGAAATTACAATGCAAAATATTAATTAAATCACCTCCTTAACAAACAGAATTTCTGTTACTTTTCTACCACATCCAATTGAGATATATGCATATTTCTAAGGGATCTCAACTTTCTAAAGCAAATCATTTCTTCATTTATTCGTCGATTTTATCCTCATATTTTTACTTAATTAAATTCTCAATAAACTCAACACCAAGGTAAATCAAACTTGAAAAAATATTTCTTCTCAGAGTAAATTTAGAAAATGAATGACAATGAGTAAGGTACAGTTAAAATAAGAAAGTAGTAAATAAAAAAAAATGAAACTACTTATAGTTTTTCCCACTGTTTTCTTGAAGCAAGTACACAATTATAACCTCTTCTCATTAGAAAAGTTTTTCATACATAACTGAAGATTAGCATTTGTACTATTGAAAAGCATATTACATGTTAGCTAGCAAGATATGTATGCATGAAACTTGGAATTCCTTAACAAAAATACATGGCCAATAAAAAAAATCAGTTTAAGAATATAATTTAAGAAAGAACAATTTTTATTTATAAAAAGTAATTTACAATTTTTAACAAAATTATACCCTAAATTCTAAATTAAGGTATATTGATGTAAACTGGAATTCCAAATATACAAAATAAATTTTTAAAAATGAAGAACTACTCAGAGGGAAAAAAATTACCAGGAAACCATTTCAAAACAATGTTGCACAAAACTACTTCAATTGCATCAATAAAAAAGAATGTATAGCAAGAAGCATTCATATTTGATTTAGTATGATATTTTAATGGAATTTAAATCAATAGAAAGCATATATAAAAACTAATAAAAATGAACACTGTTAATAAATAGACACATTTAAAGAAAATAAATTTTGATTAATTATTGGTGAATGCAAAGGAATTAATTGATATTTACTAATGCAATTTTGTCACTACAAATGAATTATGAAAATATAACAGCATGCACATATATATTAATTAAATATATTTTTTTCCAATTAAATTGTTCACAATTATTTTAACCATCCAGAAATGAAATATGATTACTTACTATCTCATTCGTTGCTCAAAATCTCATTATAAAATAAATAAATAAAAAAAACTTATACAAAGTAATAGAAAATTCACCATTGAAAAATAAAATAGAATTTAAAGTCATAAACAATAAAATCAAATGTTTTCAAGAAATTCAACTTTCAAATAAAGATAACCCTTGTCCTGTTAAGATAACATTTAAGGCTTGAATATAACCCTTGTCATGTTTTTGCATCATTATCATTAACACAGATACAATAAAAATTGATTACTATGATACAATACCAGGGAGAATAATCTCTCCGGAATTTCCTTGACTATTCTTTAACAAAGATATTACCCTGCTCCTCAAGCCTTGCAAATAGAATTGTGGACCTTCAGCAAAGCCATGACATTTATTCCCTACACATGACAACTTAGTACTTCATAATTAAATAAAGAAAACCAGCACTTGTTAATAAAATTAATAAAACAGTACCAGCGTTAATTGCATGCAATAGTTATAAAAGAGACTATTTGGTGATTAATCACTTGAATGAGGTTCAAATTAAATATGTATCTTGCAGACCTATTTTCCGACTGTTCGAAACAGACACAGACAATTATGATACAGAACTAAAATTTCAGTCAAAAGATTAAATTTCATTTATCTAAGTTATTACAATCCTGAATTATCATGTTTACATATACATAAAAGTACATTTCAACAGACAGTCTGTTGATGGGTTAGGTTAAAAATTTGACAGCTATCTACATTTTAGATGCTAAATCTAAGTACGAAATCTTATTTGTCTAGCTCTCTTTGTTTTATAGTTATCATGTTAATTTATATTTGGATAGACAGACTGACATACTTCCTCAGAATGGATTTCATTCAAAATTCGTTAGAAATCTAAGTTTGATATTCAGACTTGAGACCAAATTCAATCCGTCTAGATGAAAATGTTTTTGAGTTTTCATGTTCATAGACAGATTGGCATAATTTAAAGAGTATACTTTTAGGACATAGAGAAGATGTAAACGTGAAAATTCATTGAAATATTGAAATCAATTTTTTTTAACAATAACAACTCTTCCTTCTTTGTATACATGAAAATAATAGTGAAAAATTAACCACTGTACAAAATAGAAATAAATTAAAACATTAGCCTAAATCTCAGAACTACTGAATTAAATAACACATAGATAAATTTTCAAATAATTATAATTTTTTTATGAAAAACAATTTTTTTTACTGACTATATACAGATATTTCAATATGTAAGCTATGATTCAAATATCATATCTTAGAAAATATTAATTAAAAAATATAAAAATCAAGTTTTATAACTTTTATTCCTTCAAATAAAAAGAGAAATATCATTGGATCTTTCCAAATTTCATTAACCAGAACAAACATAAGTAATTTCAAAAGCTACCAACTGAAACTTTGCCATACATTAAAACACACACACAATGGAAACTCAGCTTTTTTGTTGAATTTAATAAATAAACTAAAACATAAAAAAGAACAATAGGAACATTATTATAATAACTGACATTTTCATATTAATTTATATTAAAATGTCTCACTTGAAATGCAATATATTCAGTTCAACAACAGTCCAAATACAAACAGGTTTTGTTTTTTTTTCTTTTGTTTTTTTTATTTCTTACTATGTGCAGCTTTAAAATATATATATATAATATTTTATTTACATGAATTCAATTTGGAAATATAATCAAAGATACATAAAGAGGTTCAAACTAGACATTAAAAGCAAATCTAAAATTTATACAGATAATACAACATCAAAACTCCCAATTGAGTAACAAGAGGAGAAAAATTTAATTAATGTTTAGAAAAATTGTAGATAAAATGCAGTAGCTTTCCATTTTTACAAGAAATTTCCTCATTTCTTTAAAAAAAATGTAACTTCTCTAAAAAAAATCATTTTCAATTATTAATTCCACAAACTTCTTTGATATAAAATTAATTACAGGTAGATATTTATATATATAAAATAGATATAGATATTTATATCTGAAATTCGCCAATTTGAATAAACCAGCAATGAAAATGGGATTGGCGCACCATAAGTGCAATATATGACGTTTCGCATTTAATTTTATTGCTTAATTCTGAGTAAAAAAATTTGCTTCAAGCAAAATTAAACAAAAACTTTGGTAATAAATGGCAAAATTTAATATTCCAAGATTTGTAATCTTTAGAAAATTTATGTGATGATTTATGAAAAGAAATAACTGGCTTTAAAATAAAGGCAGAATTTGGTAAAGTCTCACTTAATTTTTTAAAAAAATCAGAGGTAAATAAAATAAATAACATCTTATGTTATAAATACAAGACAAAATGAATTGAATAAAATTGCACACAGTTCATTTGCTTTCAACCTGGCTACTCAACATTTTACTGAAAAACACTAAAAAATTGAAATCTTTAGACAATGAAAATCTAATTTTAAAAAAACTATTTCTATTTCTATGAAATACAGATAAAATATTTATCTTTGTTAAAAATCTTAACTATTCTATTCAGTTAAAAATTTATTTCTATGTCATATTTAAAACTTATTTTCCTCTAATAATTGAAAAAATTATATTATTTATTTCATATACTTGAGCACAAAAGCTTTTTGCAATGCTTGTTTCAAGAAAAAATAAACAACTACTGTCATTTTTTCTTTATAATTAGTTCAACTTGTAGTAAAATTTTATATTGTTGGCAAAAAAGTTGTCAGTGACAAAGGCAATCAAACATTAAAATGTAAACAATACAATATTAATTATTATTTATTAAATTAACTTTTTAATGTAATGATTATTCAAGTTTCAATTCAGTGATAATAAAACCACATTATATTTTTCAAAAAAAGTTCCAATTCTTAAATTAAAGAAAAAATGTTCACAACTTATCAATACATTTTATTCTTTATTTTCAAATTCCCATAATAAAATTTGAAAACATGACAAAATTAACAATATCAAAAAAAAAAAAAAAATCCTAACGTATATTTGTAAAATATTGAATACTGGATTTGAATCTTAAAAAATAAACATTTATCATTTAATAACATTAAACTCAATATTTCCAAAATTAACATATAACATTCAACTTGATGAGGGAATAAACGAACTTAAATATGTTAATATATATGATATGTTGAAAAGAATATATGCAAAAGTGTAGGAAAGACTCATAAATAAGGAAAATGGAAAGAAAATCCTCTCATAGTAGAAATGAAAATAAAATAAATATCAATTATATTTACAAAATATTAAATTAAAATATTTCTTTTAATTTATATCCATATATTAACAGAATACAAAAAAATAAGAAGATATACATTAATACTTCAGAGAATAAATAATTTACAAAACTATTCCTTGTACATTAAATAAAATACAAGGCATCGAGGAATATCCAGATCTTTCAGACACTTCATTCTTTGGCTGCCAAGAACAGAACGTATCTTTCGACGACACAAATCTTTCAAAATTACTGGTTCAGCTTTAAAAAGTAATATTTTGATTACTTTTCATAATGCAGTAAAGTAAACAAATTGTAGTAAGCATTTTTAAACCTATATTAGTGAGAATAAATATAGGATATGCTTGATATTTAAATTTTATATATATATATATATATATATATATTAAACTTCAGAAAATGAAACCTCCAGTAGTTCATTTTAAAGCAGTAGATCTAGTAAATCATGATAAAGCCTTTAGATATAGACTCTGATATTAGATATATATATATCAGAGTCATATATCATACAACAGGTGCTATTTTTAATTGACTGCATTGGTATCTCGATTCTTTGACAACACAAATTTACTGACAGAAATAAAATGCTTCAAAAATAAAAATAAAAACTTCAAAAAAATATTAATGAATTCAAGAAAGCATTGACATTTAAGTTAATAACCAGGAATTCATGATTTGGAGAAATGGTTTGTCTTGAATACTTTAATTGACAAAATAAGACTTAAAGAATTTCTCCCAATAGTATTTTTGGAATTCAATGTATATTTGATGCTATGCCATATTCTCAATTTCGTTCTTTTACAATTTTTTTTAAGTATATTAAAATCAATTATGTATTTCTTCCTCTTTCTACTTAGAAAACAATAAAAATGGCAAAGATGACCTGTTGACATTTTCGCTAATTCTTTCTGTAGGTCTCTAAAAAGTTTCAAACATCTTTGAGTTTTTCATTTGAAACACATAAAAGTATATTTTCTAGCAGGTAAACTTACGATATCATTGAATGTCAGAATATTAACATTTGAAATCAATCTGAAAATGCACACTTTTCCTTGCATTGAACATAAATTTTTGTTTTGAAAAACTGATTACATAATATGATAATCACAAATTAACATTTTTCCTTGCTATATTTATAAATGGTGAATTTAAAAGCTGATAAAATTACATGGTGGTCACTAAAACAATGACTTGAAATTGAATCGAAAAGACATTTATTCATATAAAGAACATAATTTCAAAAGATTAATTTTAAGAAATGAATGTAATTGCATGATTTTGTGGTTATTGTGTTCATTTTTAAAGGCATAAGTAATTTTAATTTTACAAAAAAAAAACATTAATTATAATGATTTATTAACATAATAAATAAATAGACCTCTTTTTAAGCTGAGTATAATAAAAATGATTTATATTTTCCTAACATATTTATTAGAATGAAGCACAACAGTCATGACAATTCAAGCTTTCTTACTGTATATAAAGTACAAAATTATAAAATATCTCAAAGCATTACTACATTGGTAAAAATAATGAAGCATTGATTTTAATGTAAACTTAACATTGATTATGATAGGAGGCGATCCATCCAAGAGTGTGTAAATTAAATGCAATATATGCTATAAAGAAAAAGCAGATTAAAATTAATTTAAAAAATGATTAATGCTACATAATGAAAATGCAACACAATGGCAAATTCAGCATGAACTTTTTATATAAATTTTTAACTAAGAAATAGTGCTATATTGTAACAATGCCTTTTATTCCCTCAAAGCAAAGGTGCTATAGATCACTTAAAAAGACTTGCAAATTATAACATATAAATATTTCTCTTCCATTTTAATTTTGAAATAAATGCATTGGCTTCAAATTAGGAAATAGATTAAAGTGGTGCTAGCCTAGATAAAACTCTTTATATGCATCTCCTTATCGCACAATATTACATAAATTTGAAAAATAGTAATAATAAAAATTTCAAAATCATTACTGCTGCATTCAGATCAAAGCACAATGAGAAACACAAACATCCCAAAAAAATCTAAATAACATTATAGCATAATACACCCTAAATTTAGTTTCAAACTACAGATACTAATTATTTTTTATTTTGTATCTTAACTCTTCCTTGCACCATGTAACATATATAATAAATGGATTCAGATTACCTATGTTGAGTCTCAGTAAAGAAATTCAACACTTACCTATGTATCTTGTAATATATCTGAAACATGTATATTTTTTCTTTTCTTTTATAATGATTTCTTATCAACAAATGACATCATTAATCCTGATCAAAAATTTAAAGATTCATATTCAATGTTTAGAAAAATATACAGATCTATTTACAATGTTTTCAATAGGCATTTTTAAAGATGTGTAAAGACTTGTTATTTATTTTTATTATGTTTGAAAATCAAAAAAATAAAACATGTTATACATATGTAACAAGCTACAAAATGGCAGGGGGTTGGGGGGGGGGGTCTTCTACTTAGTTATACATACAAATAAAAAGAATTTGATTGAAGAAGAAAGACTTAATACATTATTTAGGTCAAAAAGTAAATCTTATAGTGATACAAATAATGTGGATATTAAAAAAGAAAGCAATAGAAATGTTTTTGGGACTCATAGCAAATTTCAAATGGAATAATATAATAGGAATAAACTGGAAACAGCTTAGTAACTTTTATTAGAGAATTTCTAAACCAAATAATTATAGAATTTGGCAAAAATGTTCCAACTGCTAACCCTAAATCTAGCAATTCAATATAATAAATATAGGGCAGATGTCATTCTTCTCAATAGCAATGTTGAACAATACAGAAACAAAATATGTACAAAAAAATTATTTTCAAATATTTTATCATTTATTTAATATAAACATGGCAAAGGATTTGAATCTTTTCAAAAGGACTGTATCAAATAACATTTCATTAAAAAAAAATTTAGAAAAAAAAGTAGGAACATAGCTTTACAAAGTTGATTCAATCATTTCCAACAGACATAGCATTGAAATTAAACAGAAAGACATGATATAAGGTGCAAAGCAACAATCATCAAATTCCTTATAAGGATATCAGATTGAATGGGCCAAATTGTATGGCCATTATGCTTCTAGATGCAAATGCTAAACCAAAACACACAGAATGCAGAATAGTTTTATGCTTAAAAATAAACAAAAATTGTTTCATTCATTTAGATATTAAAGGAACAATATTATGACTTATTACTTAATATTTTAAAATACTGCAATTTCAAGTAAATAAGTTCAAAACTTTTCATTTTTTGAATAAATGAATATTTAATAGATATATTTAAAACATGTTTCCAAGTTCTTTTTTTCCCCCCTTGTATGGTCAAAGAAATAGCATAATAATCTGATAATTGAAACCAAGTAATATTTGTAACATATTTATATATGTCACAAAAACAAAAAATGTTTCGACATAAAAAAATTTTTGTTGGATTTTTAAAATTTTTGTTATCGGTTATATATGTTACACCACATACATTTCCACCATCAAAATAAAAAAAAAATTTTAAAAAATGGTGAAGTGAAGGTGTAAGATTCAAGCTAAAATACTGAAAATAAATAATAAATTTAAAATTAATTGCATAATCTCTCAAAACAAAAACTTAATACATGTATATGATGAAGGTACAAATTCATTATTATTATTACATATTGTTATTCATTATATAAAAAATAATATTATGATGCTTTTTTTTTTTGCTTTTTTACAATAACAGAAATTTTTTTAAAATATATGCAATAAAAAAATCAATTCTCTTACTTGCAGTCTGAATCAGTAAGTCATAAAATCTTCCTTCAGTTTCAGGTAGTAAGTCAACAGGCAATTTATTCATATTATTACTTGCATATACATTAGCACCATATTTAATCAGCACTTCAGCAACTTCCACATAATTTTCACGGGCTGCAATGTGTAAAGCTGTTTCATGGATTTTAGTAGCATTTACTGGGGCTCCTAAATTTAAAAAATAATAATAATTTAATTTAATTGCTAAACAGAAAAGCAAATTTATATTGTGATGAATAACAGGTAATCTTAAACAGTGTAATTTCTTTTCTTGTATTATATTAACAAAAAAAAATCATTTACACAATCTATAAAAATTATATATTTGATTATAATAAAGCTCAATGTGTGTGTGTGTGTGTGTTGGCGCTCTACAGGCCAGACCGTTTGACATACAGCTACCAAATTTGGTACATGTATACCTTGGAGGTTGGGAATGTGCACCTGGGGTTTCTTTTTTCGAATTTTTAATTAGAATTTTAATTATTAATTAAAAACTAACTTTCCCGCCAAAAAAATCTTCCATTTTCCCCACCGCCAACTTTTCCGCCAAAAAAAATCTTCCATTATCTCCAGCGCCAAACGAGAAAGGCTTCAGTTTTTTTTTCTCCCAACAGTAATGAGGCTAGGGTTAAAATTTTTCGGCGGATTATTTCAATCGGTTCTGTTTATTTTCTTAATGTTTGATGCATTTAAAATTAAACATTGTTAATGAATCAATCTTTTAGATTCATTCTGAAGTACTTTTGAATTAAAATAAAACAGAATAAAGGAAATTAAAAATTTCTAATCCGCATAGCGTTACCCCAACTGGCGTAGAAAAAATCACGTATTTGCGTTACGTAACCGGCGAAGAAAATTCACGCATGCGCATTCTGTTCTGATTGTTGCCATGACAACGTTATCAATGGATGATTTAAATTATTTTTGGGTTAGTTGCATGCTTTTGAAAGTAAATTGTATTTATGTTAGTTATATATTTTTTGTATATGCTTATAGTTTTAAGTACATCATTTTTTAAGTAGTTTTTTTAAAACCTGTTTTCAACCGTTTATTTTAAACGATTCGTTTTATTTTCTTAGTGTTTGATGCATTTAAATTTAAACATTGTTAATGAATCGATCTGCTCATAATGAATCTAAGAAAATTTTGTTGACCAACTCTTGAGATATTACATAAATTAAAAAAGATATTCTTTAGTGCCCATAAAGTTTAAACGCCGAGTGACTCTATTTTCAGTAATCAGATTATAAAAAAAATGCTTTGTTTCAGTAAAAAATATTATTATATTAATTGAAGATAAATTCTTCTCACTTTAATTTAAAGCATAAATTCTACCGTTTTCAACCGTTTATTTTAAACGATTCGTTTTATTTTCTTAGTGTTTGATGCATTTAAATTTAAACATTGTTAATTAATCGATCTGCTCATAATGAATCTAAGAAAATTTTGTTGACCAACTCTTGAGATATTACATAAATTTAAAAAGATATTCTTTAGTGCCCATAAAGTTTAAACGCTGAGTGACTCTATTTTCAGTAATCAGATTATAAAAAAATGCTTTGTTTCAGTAAAAAATATTATTATATTAATTGAAGATAAATTATTTCCACTTTAATTTAAAGCATAAATTCTACGGGTGCTAACAGAAAATGAGAGAGATACATATTACGTTATGACTGAAGGCCTTTATAATATTATGAATGAATTATATGATAATCAAAATTTGAAGTGTTAAAATATTTTGATGAAGAAGCTATTAAAGTAGAAATTGCATAAAATATTTTTTTATTATTATTTTAACGAACATTAAGATTGGCGAACCGGCTGGTCGCCAAAGGCGGCTAGTATTTGATAAACATCATCTGGGAAATGAAGCAGATGATGAGTTTATTAAATGATTTCATTATTTTCTTTATAATGTTGAAGTAAATTGCTCCATTCTTGGATGGTTATTCAAAAAATTCTTAGTTAAATGCATAATCAATGAGAGGCACAACTGGAAGATGAAGGCAAAAAAAGAGGGGGGGAGAGAGAGAGAATGGAAATAAGCCTCAAAGGGGATTTCTCTTCTAAATTTAGATTTATGAATGTATAGGCTGAATAGAACGGAAAAACTGCGAACAATTCAAAAGTGTAAAATTATTCAACATATATTTATTAACATGCAAGTTTGAACAAAATTTCTTAATAAACAAAAACTTTTAAGAGAATTTCCACTCTTTTTGCAATAAGTTTTTTTTTTTTTTGAATTTATATAAATGTACATTTAAATGCCATAGATGATATACTTCATACTTTCAAACCATGAGACCTAATTTTTAGAAACTGAATCTTTAGTGACCAACTTCAATCAAATTTACCAAATTTTTTCAGAGATAAACAGAAGCCCACAGAATCGATGGGCCAAAGAAGAAATTTTGTGAAAAAATTTTAATGTTAAATATAATTTTATAAAAGAAAAAAAAATTCTAATATGAGAATTGATATAGTTTTTATGCCCACATTACATTTTTGCAAATTGTGAAAAGATCATATACATTCTAGATCTTGTCACTAAAAATTGACTCATGACTCAAAGTTAACTGATTTTTTCTTTAAATTAAAAGGTTGCAATGTCAATGTGATGAATATAATTTAAGGCAAAAATCAAGGCTTCAAAAACAGAGTTTAAAAAAATATATAAAAAATTATTTTTACCAGAATCATGAAAAAAATAAATAAATGGTTTATTATAAAAAGAGGGAAAACACAGATCTAAAGAATGGAATAAGTTGAAAAAGTAAAGAAACATTTGTTGAATGAGAAAAATGTTGAATTGAAACCATTCGTGTCTCCTATCCACTAATTAGGAAAAATCAAAAATTCTAATATGATACTTATATACAAAATTCATCTCTACTAATAATAAAGGTGTGTGTATGTGTTGCCTTTGTACAGGCCAGACCACTTGATTTAGAACTATTAAATTTGGTGCAAATATGTTTTGGGGAAAATGCAACACAGTGCTATTTTTATTTAATTTTAAATAAAATTTCAATTGATTAAAAATTAAATAAAAATCCATTACCCACTATAACTTGGGAAAATGTTACAGTACAAAAGTAATTTTTACATACTTAATTTTAATTTTAAATTAATTTAAAATTGTTTTTTTTTATCAATAGATATTCACACTTTGAAAATAACAAAAACAAAGCTTTCAATACATATCTTTTTGCTATTTGATTCAAGTAAATGAAATTCATTTTTCTGTTATGTTAATTTTAGAGGAAATGCAAAATTAAAATAACTTTAAAAATTTAACTTTATTAAAAAGCTGTTTATAGGAAGCAAGAAGTGATTTTAAATATAATCATTACAGAACAAAGAACCTAATCACATTATTCAAAGATAAATATACATATATATACGATTATTTATCATTTGTTAAAAATAAATTCTCTTAAAATGGAGTGCATTTTTAAAAACATATTACAGGAAGGATAATTAGAATCTAAAAATATTTAATGACAATAAAAATAGAAATGTATAACAGTAAAGAACAACAGTAAACATCAACAGAAAAGATAACAGTAATCAAAATAAAAGTAAAAATAGTTTAATTAAGGAAATTAAATCCAACTTTATGAGATGCTACTTTATCTTTATTTCTTTTTTATTTGAGTATAAAAGTTTATTTAAAATTTCTGTTGAATGCTTAAATAACATATGCACAAAATCCAGTGGCATTAACAGAAAATAAATTAAAACCTTGCAATATACAGTGAAAGTATAAATTAAAAATATATAAAACCTTTATAATAAATAATTAAAACCTTTATTAAAATCTTGCAATATTCAGTGAAGAGAATTCTTTGTCTTTCAGCTTTGCTTTTCTGCTTTATGTTATGTTTCATAATTTATTCACTCATATTATGATTGCATGAGTAGAATGTTTTGGATCCCAATATGTGCAAATAAAATGTATGTTGCATGCTATTTCAGGTATGTTTTTGTGAATTATGTCAAAATCATTAAAAATCCTGTGCTTTAATTTTTTTTTTTTTTTTTTTTTTTTTTTTTTGTAAATACACTAATGTTAACACAACTAGATATCAGAATAGTCAGATTAAGAGTTTTTTGCACCATTTCAACTTTTAAAAAATGTTAGCTTAGAGTTAATATTAGTTATATAGAGTTAATAAAGTAATACATATTTCACAAGTGTACTTCTGTACATAGTGTTTTTATTTATGAAAACCCAAAGTAAAATTTAAATAAAATAATGAGAAAACTAAAATTGATATGTAGTTTATTTTAAACATATATTTCATTTTTCTAAACTAATTTGCTCTATAATCAGATTATATAATTCAAATATTTGAAATTTGAAATTAATATTAGAATTTTTTTTATTGTAATTACAATATGACCTTTATAACAAATAAAATTAGTTGCAAATAAATGAGAATTGAGATAATAAAGAGAATAAATTATTTTGGAGAATATTACTTTTTTATTCCTCCAGACTTTCAAGGAACTGCATGCAAACATTAAGGAATTCAAAGAAATTACCATATAAATGAGAATATTCTTAAATCATAAAATTATTTAATTAGACTTTTCCAAGATTCTTTATGCTTCCAAATCCTGATTTTACATATTGTGTGTGTGCATGTTGTTAAGTTTGATAATATATATATTGTTACTTACAAAAGTATTGTTGACAAAATAAATCTCCCAGTAAAATCAAGTAAAAAATAATACCTTATTCTAAATTAATATAATGCTTCTATATTTCAGAAATACTATAGTTAAGATAGAAATTAAGACTTATTTATTCCATATTAATGTCAATATTTTCAAATAATTAAAATTCGTATTTCGTAATAACATTCAATGCTACGAAAATCTATTCAATAATTAACTTTAAAATGACAACAGAGGAAATAAACTTTTTACATACATAATCTAATATTGAAATCATTAAAAAAAGTTTAATGAAGCATTATTTTTGTTTACAAATTTTTTTTAATACTTTTGTTTTATCTCATGCATAGTAAGCTTATTAAATATTTTTTTTAATTTATTCATATGTTTGAAATGCCAATGGTGCACATGCAACAACATACCAGCTTGCAATAGTAATTCTACACATTTTGGGTGATTTCTAAAAGTTGCTGCATGAAGAGGAGTACCAACATGGCAATCATTAGCATTCATACAAGCACCAGCTTCTATTAAAAGTGACACACACTCAGAGCTACCTAAAATTATAGAAATAGGAAAATTAGTAAGATCTAATATAGGAAAATTAGTAATTATGAGTAAATTACTAGAAATTACATGAATTCCATAATAAAGATCAAACTATATTGTCATATAAGAAACAACAAAAAGTTGCATAATCAAATATATTTAAACAGGGATCAAAATATTAAGACTACAGTTGCAGTCAAAGACCAAAATATTATTGATATCACATAAAG
This sequence comes from Argiope bruennichi, assembly GCF_947563725.1. Classification (NCBI taxonomy): domain Eukaryota; kingdom Metazoa; phylum Arthropoda; class Arachnida; order Araneae; family Araneidae; genus Argiope; species Argiope bruennichi. Next base: position 121,524,996 of record NC_079154.1, on the reverse strand, counting down.
AAAATCATGTTGATATCACATCAATACAATAAGGGTACATAGACTAATTTTATCTTTAAAAAAATAAGCATTTTATAAGCATCTTTAGAGAAGAAATATGAACTATCCTTAATGTAGCATTTCTTATTATAGAACTATAAATTCCCCGAAATAAATTGTTGGGTATTAACTAAGCAAATGACCAATTTTATACAAATATACACATAAAATACTATCAATTGCTCAATATTCAACAACATTGAAACCAAGTTATTAAAATGTTTTTTAAGAAACTTTTAATTGAAAAATCTTATTAAAATACTTATCACTTATCTTATAAATTATTTAATTACACTACAGATAGTAGTATAAGGGTGGGAAGATTATACTGTTACTTCATTAACATTCCAATTCTTTGAAAAATTGTTAAGAATATAAGTAAACAAATCTGGAATATAAAAATCATGCTAATGCTATTAAACATGTAAATAAAAAGTAAAAAAAAAAAAAGATTTTACTGAACAGTTTTTCAATTTATTTATTTATTTTCAATAATAACTTTGCCCAATTTTTGAGATTTTGTCAGCAATGAAAAGTTTCTGGCTTGTCAAACAAATACATTAGCTTTCTATATATATTCAATTTAAGCAAATTCTTAGTCTAAGAAAAATTTCTTTTTTTGTAAAGAGAAAAAATAAATTAGAGACTAATTTTCTTTATGTCATTGACAATTATTTCTTTAATCATTTTTTACCCCAAAAATAGGCAATATTTTGAATGGGCTGATTTGCTAACATTCTCAGTTCTTTTGAATTGCTTATTGAATGGATTCTATCAGACTACTTTATGTGATCATAGATTATATGTTCTGAAACATGATATTTTTCATTCAAATTTCACTTCAATATTTTAAATACCTGAATCGTCTTTCAACAGAAACTTGTTCATAAGGAAAGAAAATAAATTTCAAAACTCTCCACAGTCTTTTAAATGTATGGCCTTCAAATAAAGGATAAGAGAAAAAAAGAAAAAAAAAACTTATTCAACCTCAATTTTCTGACATGAAAATTATCAAAATCGAGAAAAATGATTGGACTAAGAAATTTATAAACTTCATTAGAATAGCACCTTCCTAACATCTTTTTATCCTTTCTGATAAAAGTACATGTTTCTCAGAACACATAACATTTTTCTTTTTTACACACTAACTTGTTTCCTGCCAAAACAACTTAGTGATGAAAATTTATGTAGATCTATTCATTATGTATTACAGTATTTTAAAACCAAGCGACTAACAATCATGCTTAAAAAACATATACTTCTATCATATATTGCTTTTGGAAATTTGTAAGTATTTTAATAATGTGTTCCTTCCAATGTCTGCACTCACTTTATCAATTACAGAACAAAATACATTGTTAACAAAATCATACTAGCATTAGCAATTTACAGAATAAATAAATTCAACACAATTTTTTTTCAGAGATTTAAAAACCACAATCATTGTTTTAGTAACTAATGCATAAAAAGGCAAAAGGGGGTAATCTAATACATTTGGAAAAATGGCTTAATACACATACAATAAGAAACCAGCTGAAAATGTCTCTCCAATATTTCATTGCATACTCCCTAATAAAGGTATTATCACCCCTCTCTCTGTCAAAAAATTAGGCACCTTAGATAAGACCAAAAATATCACAGATTTTTACACATACAGATTTTTATTTTCAGAGTTTTAGGATAGAGACAAGCATGCTCCGACATTTTTTAGTCAATTGACTGAATCCAAAATTTCTAACAGAGTTATAACTTTAGAAACAAAATAACTTACTAAATTTCATTTATTTCAGTTGCAGTTTTTTTATTTATTTATTTATTTATTTTGTTACAGTATTTGCATGCATGCAAACATACAGTCTGCCAGATGTTCAACTCTTTGATGATTTGGTTCAAAATTTTGATATGGATCAATATTTTAGATGCTAAAATTGAGTGAAAAATTTTACCAAAATAGTAATGCATTGCATTTTGAAGTTATCCTGTTCACTTGTACACAAACAAAAATTTTAATTTTTTGGCAATTACAATTATTTTTCTTTGAATAGCCCATATACAAAAAAGTAAAAAAGGAATTTCAATATCATTAATTTATTTTTGGAACTTTTTGACAAGAGTAGCAAATGACTTTAAAGTAATTTTGAAGCATCATAAACATTATACTTTACTTTTATTTTGGACGTCTTGAAACATTCAGTGTATTCACTTATGGGAATCCAAAATGAATGAAATACACATTTTCTGGCATATCTTTGACAAAAATTAATTGAAGTAAAAATAAATAATCCACTCATGAAGAATTACTAAAGATGTTGAAATATATCTAATAAGTAATCACATGTAGAAAAGCAAAGATGAGCTGAAGTTACTGTTAAAAATCAGCACTTTCAGTTTTACATGAATATTTAAAATTATTTCTAAAAAGAAATGATTTTTCTTGTATCTAAATAAACAAAAGGAAATGAAAGAAGAGTTACGTGAATGAAGGGGATTTATTTTTCCCATTCTACCAGTATTTCCCTAAACTTATATAAAATTTTTCCCACTGACTTTCAGATTAAGATCCGATATCACAAAGAAAATACAGCCTATAGTTGGACAGATTTAGAGAGGTGAAATTTGTTTTTATCATCAGAAGGGAAATATAAGCACCTGGATAAAAGAAAAAAAAAACTAAACATTTTAACAAGGGAAATCTAAGCACCTGGATAAAAGAAAAAAAAACTAAACATTTTTAAGGCCTTTATATAAAGACCATAAAAAGTAGGCAGTTTTTTTAAAGTATTTTTAATGACACTACACACCCTGACAATATAATGAAATGTTAATGCTTTTTTATAAGTAGTATGCATAGAATATTATAAAAGAATATTAAATTGCATTATTTCAATAATAAAAAATTCTAAAATATAAAAATAGCAAAAATAAGTTTTATCACTACCTTCAAAAATCATCATACAGAATTTCAGAAAGTTCAAACTGAAACATTTCCGACCCATACAATCTTTCATTTTCAGATTACTAAAAAAGGCGACAAATATTTTTATCTTATTTTATATAATCTATATTTCTAATTGCACAATAAGTAAATTTTAAAAAAAAAATATTATCTGATATCTAGAAGACAATGGGCTTATAATGAGAGTAGAAATTGCAGTGTGCAAATAATATATTTTGGAAGATAGGCAAGACTTTGCATGAAAATCAGTATTACTATAGATTTTCATTATATTTTGAGCAAAATGGGTAAATATAAAGATTTCAAAACAATTTCACTGAGAATCCTTTATTATAAAGTTGGGATGAAAAAATTATCAAGCAAAAAGACCTGTGTCTAAAAGAATCAGATTTTGAAAACTAAACAATTTCATTTAAAATTATGTTTAAATAACTGATAAATCAAAACATTTGAAAAGATTTTATCTGCTGCACTTATTTAAGATATCCCCAAAACAAATCAAACAAATAATTTCAGAAACTATGTCAAATAAATTATTTAAATTAAAGGCATACAGCATATTTAATGAAAACACCAAACATATTATGAACATAAATAATCTGTTTCAAAAAGACATAGGAAATGGGATTAAAAAAGGGATTCCAGTCAAATAATATAAAATTATACTCGTAATCAAAGTAGAACACTATGCACATTCTATTGACTAAAGTATGATTAATTAGTTGCAGAAATTTTAAAGACAAAAGCTAAATTTAAATGTTATAGAACTTTCAGTTTAATCAATCAAATAAATCAATCAAATTATTCCTATTAACAGCTATTCTGAAATAGAATTCAAAATTTTGAAATATTAACAGACTAGCTACTCTACCTACAGTTCTGTTAGGATTTATTTGTTTTATATTATGTAAAAAAAAAAAAAAAAAAAAAAAAACGATAATTTTATATTGCACAATTTTACACTTCTTACGATGTTTTAGAACTCTCAATACTAAATAACAATTGCTCAACTCTACAGTATTTACAGTATTTGGTTACACAACATTTTTGGTCTCGCCATTTGATGCATATACAAAAAGATAAGAGTGGAGAGCTCAAGAATTTGGCAACTGTAATTGCCAATGAAATTACATGCAGCTTTTAGATTGAGTCTGCTAGTTTTAAGAAAAGAAATTTTAATTTAAGACATTAATAATTTTAAGAGCAGATACTCTGAGACCAAGAATCTTCGGTGCTAAATACTTCCTTTATTTAATAATGTAATAACACATGTAGATTCTTAATATCAACTGCTACTAAACACAGAATTCTAATAATTAAAAAAAATTCAGATAATACTCAAATAATTTTTTTGGTGCAAGAAACATTGAGCAAATAGAATGCCAACATGAATGAAATAAATATATTTTTTAACATAATTTGTATTTAATTTCTTCATGAAGATAATTTAGGTTTCACAGATTTTGCAATCTTCCTTCACTCCTAAATTTCATTCTAAGAGCCTTGATACTAAATCCAGCATTTGAATTTTGTGCCTTGATAAAATGATTATAATAGTTAATACGGCAAAGTTTAAATTCTAGATACTACAAAATACAAAAATCAGAAAATTGCTAAAGCTAAAGTGAAAATGTTCATTACACATTTAAAAAAAGTAGGATTTGAAGCCAATGTGATAAAATACATAGAAATTTAATAAATACTGATAAATTTGTCAAGTGAAATAATACATTCAATGGAACCAAACTATAAATAGTTATTAAACAGACACATAACATGCCAAATGTGCATATTAAAAATCTGAAAGTGTTAAAATAAGAGATAAAATTAAGCCAAGTAGTAAAAAAATTGCAACAATTTTAAAGGAAAGTATTTAGAGATAATTTACTTTACTGGCATATTGAAAATATGTATATTATGATGCAAAGGCAAAAATGAAAAAGTTCAAATAAAACAATTTAATATTGGCAGAAGTGAATGAATGATTGGATATCACTAAACAATAAAATAAGCTTAATGTTTTAAAAATAAGCAAATAAGTCCAATTATTATATTTTTGTTCAAATTACTTCTAAAAAAACTGATTAAAATAAGCAAATTAATTATTTAGAAATGAAATTGGCATCAATGAATAGTACTTCTTTTTAATTTTTGGATGACGTGTAAATGTTTCTGTATGATGATATGTCCTGTAGTTATGATGGAGAAACATAGAATCTTTTTAACTCCATTTATATACCTTTTAGGAGGATGTGGCAGATTTTTAATAGTGCAGTTAATCTTTCTAGATACTTAGGAACATATAAAATAAATTTTGTTTGAATCCACAAAGGAGTGTAGAATATATAAGGTTCAAAGAAAAAGGTGTCCAAATCTATATATATGGCACCTCACAGGCACCTATACAGATGGCACCTCAGCTAAAATCTTATTTAAAAACTACCACATCGCACAAATAAGGGTAAAACAGTTGACTCCAACAGACTAACCAGCACAACTCTGTGAGTTATGCTGATAAAAAAATTAGTTGAAAAGTAAAATATTATTCATGAAGAGTAAATAATTCAGTGATATATATAAGAATTTTATCAAATCAAATTTCAATTACAAAATTTGGAAGCAAATTACCATAATAATACGAAAGTACTTTAATTTTTTTTTAAAAATTTAACATAAAGGGGGGGGGAGAGCAAAAATTCTGCTTTTCAGTATTTTATCATGATGTTTTTATCTCACAAATCATTAAAGATAATTAGAAAACATAGATAAAATAGAATAAAAATTTATCACATTTATTCACATTAATCATTGAAATCAAATGTGTTTTTATTATCATTTATTATTAAAATCAAATGTATGTTTGCAATTACTAATGATAGTAATATAAACTTTATTATCAAATTTCAAAATATATATCAGTGTCCTATTACATATAAAGATAAAGTTTCTTATTTTAAAAAGATATATAAGAATGAAAATAATTAAATAATAACCTCCGAAACAAGCTTCATGGAGAGGAGTGCTAAGCGCTAAAGGAGGATTAACATCAGCACCCATTTTCATCAGCAATTCCACACATTGCACACTTCCAACAGCACATGCATCACATATAGGTGTGCTTCCATCAACACTGACAGCATTCACCTGAAAATTTTAAAACATAATTTTATCAAGATATATTAAGATAGTAAAATGTCTATTTTCAATAAGAACATGCAAAAAAACATTACACAAAAAGGAGTAAAATATTCCAATTTAAAAGAAATACTAACATAATAAGTAGGCTTTTATTACATAAAAAAAAATTAGGATTTGGAAATAATTTCTGAAAATGATACATTGAATAATTGGTAGTTTTCTAATAATATATATTTACTAATAAATCTGGAACAAAATATTACTTTTCTGTTAATTTGTTAGATGTCAAAGTATGCACAGGTGTACAAAATGAAGCAATCTAACATACATATAATGTGAAATTTATTGCTGAAGATACGTTGCTAAACTTGTCACAATTTGTTAACAGAAGCTGATGAAAAACAATAGTATCAATTAATGTGCACTTGTTTCTTCATAAAATAAATAATTTTTCTTTATAATATAAAAAATAAATATCTTTGTAATATAAAAAAAAAGAGTGCAAAAGTTTTTTAAGAAAATGTGCTAACAAATATCTGTAAGTATCTGGGAAACAGAGTTTATCTACACATACTACATATCTACTTTATCTATACATAAGGAGCTAATTTAAGTTAAATCTGCTGATATGGCTCAAATGTAAACACAGTAATATGGCATAGAATTTCAGATAGTGTGATTATATGTTAGGATTTATCAACATCTTTTCAATATAGTTCAAAATTACATACTCAACTCTACATTAACCTTTATGCAATTTCAAAATTTCAATTACTATATCTAAACTAAACTTCAATATAGTCAAAAGGAATATAGAATTTGTATATGAAATGTACGACACATTTATTTCATGCATCATACAACATGTAATTTCACATTACATGCATTACAATTCACAATTACATGCAATAGTATACTAAATGGATGTAATTTAACTCTAAAAGATTTGTAATTTTTTTAATACTTATCTTTTGTTACAAAATCATATAAAAATAATTAACTATATCTACAGCAGATATTTATATTTAGGATTAAGATCAAGCAAAAATATTTTTACTCCAAACCAGGGCTGAAATATTTAAGAAGAAATGAACATTATAAGAAAATATTTTATTCATTTCAATTTTCATCTAACATTTTAAAACAAGCAAATAACAAGCATGTGTTAGAAATATTAAACTTCCCGCATAAGACTTATTTAATCTTCATTGAGGCACAAAATTTGTAATAAAAATTAATTAAATTATTTAAAACTAAAGTATATTTCTATTTTAATGTAACACTATAATAATAGGATATTTTCTAATTAATTTAGGACAGTGTACCGCATATAATTGTAAATGATTTGATAAATATTTTCTATAATACTCAATACAACCAGATCAGATGGAACAAAAAGTATAACTAAAAAAAAAAAAAAAACTGATGAATATCAAAAGATACCATTTTAAATAAAGTTAAGCTATTCAGTGCTAGTAATCAATGAAAATACCTAACTATATATATATCATATTCAACTAGAAATTAAAATCTCTATTTAAGTAGATTAACACTGATGTATTATGATGATAATTGATGTAATAGATAAGCAAAACAAAAAAAAACCCCTTAAATTATATTTTTTGTTGTATCTTAAGTGTGATTGGTCTTGTAGTTTGAAAATAACAAAAGTTTTTCAATGATACGATCTTAAAAAGAAAACTGTTCTCTTGGCATTATCCTATATTATTAAAAAAATAAAATTTCAAGCAATTTTCCAAGATAAATCCATCCATTTTTAAAAATACATATATTATTTGTTAGATTATTGATAAAATAATACAAATGAATGAAAATTCTGTTAAGCATGCTGAATTATGAAATAAAATAAAAACTTAAATGTTACTATATAAAACTTACATTAGCTCCATACTTCAATAAAATGTCAGCATAATCTACTTTGTCCCGAATGCAAGCTTCATGCAAAGGTGTCACGCCATCAAAATTTGAGGAATTTGGGGACATTCCATGTTCAAGTAAGAAAATTAAATTTCGTTTATGTCCTAATATTGTAGTTTTATGTAGGGGATATGGGCCATATATCTGCAAAGCTAAAACAAGAAAAACAAATTATAGAAATTATATTCCTCAAGTAGAAGACTAGCACTTTCAATATTTATTTAATAATAATTAACAAAGCCATAATGCAAATACAAAGTTAATTCCCAAAATATTCACAAAATAAAATAATATATAAGAATAGAAAATTAATTTCAGCACAGGAAAACAATTTCAAAGTTAGAATTTACAGTTGAATTATTTTTACATACAAAAGAACAGTTGAAGGATGACAAATTTCAAAGAAAAATTGTTTGATAAAATGGTAAAAATCATACTGACATAATCATTCCAAAAGAACTTAATAATTTTCCTCAAAATGTTATAAATAACATTTTAGGAATAACAGCTCCATTTTCCTGATAATGCAAAATGAACTGAACTCCTAAGGATTCCAGCTAAAATTAAAAATAATGTTATTATTTTAAATTTAAACATATTTTAAATGCCTTTTGATTTAAAAACTGAAAAAAATAATGCAAGCAAAGTAACAAGAAACTATCAATTCATTTTAGACCAAATTATTTTTATAGAATGAATACACATTTAAATTAGCACCTAATGACAAATTTTAATTATTTGCTGAAAGCACATGAAGAAAATGAATGGGTGATTACACACACGAAGGTTATATCAATTGTTATTTAATTAATCACTAGAACATATTGATTTAAAACTTAAAGAATGCATCCATTAATTGATTCAGTATAAGTATCTTAACTATGGTTTCTCAAATCAAGTTACATGTACCATTACAGGTGCTGCAAATCACTTTTAATAGAATATTTCTTACACAGAATATTTAAATAAAAACAAAATGAAAGCAAAAAGGTGGCAATTTTTAACACAAAACTTTCATCTTTATCATTCAAATGCATATATATATATATATATATATATATATATATCCTATTTTGGTACCTCAATACAGTCATAGCTACACTAATATTATACTAGTTATGGTTACAGGGTTAATATTTAAAAAAGTAGCAGACTTCCCCAAGATTTTAGCAATGAATTACGGTGTAATCAGAGTTTAGCTGACTATGTCATAAAAAGTGAAGTAACTGAAGAATACACCCTGGCATATTTAAAATGGTTACAATGAAGTAAGCTTATTTGTCACATAATACCTTATTCACAGTAAATCTTAATAGGTATTATATATTATTGTTTACTATTTATAAGAGTATATAGAATGTTTATGTTTCATGATAAAAGTTTCATTTATAAATTAATTGCTTTATTTTCTATTATAAATACTTCATTCAGGAAATACTAATTTTCTTTGGTGAAGAGATTCATGTTTTATTTTTAATCTTTGTGAGATAATATTTAAAAAATTTGAGAACTGTGATCTAAATAATGGATAAATGAAATGATAAGGTACATTACTATTCAGCTCGGAATATGCTTTGTTTTATTTAAATTGCACACTTCAATTACATAAAGATATAAACAATATTAACTGGTCATATAGAAACACCAACTGAAATGTCTTCATTAGATTAAAGTACTATGAATACTTCAGAACTAAAAACAACTGCATATTTTCATTTTATAATCTGTTTGCTTCAAACACAAACACTGATATTGAAAAAAAAAATGAAGTTGATTTCTTAAACACATAATTTAAGTAAACAAACTGTTATTTCAGTTTAGCAGTCAAATTAAAATCAAGATGTGTAAAAAATATTACCATATAAAATAGAAAGTCTTTAGTTATTGCAAAGAAAAATTATTTATGAATCTTAATTTAATAATAACCTCATCTATAATAATCTATTCTATTTAAATTTAATTAATCTGACACAAAATGCCAGACTAATCCTGCATATTTTGAGTATAAATGCTTTCTTTTTCCATTATATGTGTGCATATGTCATATAGATTTTGATCAACATATTAAATTATACATATAACGAAAAAATATATCTGATATTGAGGTAGAATTTTAACTTTCAACTAATATTCCACACAGTTGGCTCTTATTATCAATTTTATTAATTCAGATCAGATTGACATTCATTTTTCGAGCTTAACTATGATCTTCAATTAATATATTCAGGAGTATGAAATTCTAATAGCTTATTGTAAAAGATAATTTAATTTGATAGAATGGTTTTCATTCACTTCAACTATTTTAGCACTTTAATAATGATAAAACTTGATATTTTATTTTAAAGGTTCTTTATATTTCCAGATGAATGTCTAAAAAGTAATAAAATCCCTGACTCATAATACAATGTATAAAGTAAATACGAAATATTTCAATACATAAATAAGAATGAGATTTTTATCAGTTTATTTACAATATAAGCAAACTTCGAAAAACTATGAATAAATTTACATATCAATTTATCTCGTAAATTTTTTTATGGTATGACTTCAAACTGTTCATTTCCGGCTGGTAATATTTAATTATAATTATTTAAAATGTCATTACCGGCATGTAGATTCGGCAGTAGTTCTTCTACCATAAAGAAAGACGCCATTTACGGTTATCTGTGAAAAAATCTTCTAATGAAATTCACTGCTAATTCAGAAAATCAATTTAAAAAGCTGCACGAATCACGCATTATTTTCGAGACACGTTAATCGGAGGACGCTTGAACCCCCCACTAGAAGTTCACAGGGGGGGGGGAGCTTTAGCAGCAACGGGAGGGAGGGAGCAGCACTGGTGGACGGATTTCATTTGGTAGTGATGGAAATGGGGGAATTGATGTATGGTTGCTTACGGAAAAGCTTTTTTCGCCAAAAGGTGAAGATTTATTTACACGTCAAGAATGAAGCGCATTTTTGGAATGTATAGGGTGGATTGTGGACGACTGTTGGTCGGATCTATGATGAAGGCAGAACATATTTATGCACGATCTTTCTTAATAAAAGAATAATACCGTGTTATAATATATTTATTTTTGCTCATAATTACGTTTTATGAATGTAATTTTTGACTAGAAATGAATGTTGACTGTGGCTGAGAACAGTGTTAACTTGGAAAAGCTGAATTTTCTACAGGCGCCTTCTATTTATAATTAATTAAATGGCAAGAAACTAATATGTTAACTCATAATTAAATTCTACCATCTATTGGTTTGTTAAATGAAATTTTAAGTTTTCACAAAGTAATGGAATGAACTTACAAGTTTCGTTTAAATTCTTAATGGGAGCTAAAAATGATGCTTTATTCGGAATACAAATTCGATGTAGTTTTAATTTTATTTCTTGCAATTTGGCTGTATTCATTGGAAAGTATTTTAATTTTTTTATACTATTAATTTTAATGCTCATATTTTGTTTAATGTACAAAGCTAAATGTTTATAAAAAATTAGCTAAAAACTGCAGGCATGCTTTGATTTTCTTATTTGCTAGTATTTGTAGTAGCAATAAAGCATTTATATTTTGGGGTCTAAAAATTGCAATAATAAAAATCTGTAATCTCTTTCTTGCAATTTTGTCCATTCTTTTTTTTTTTTTTATGTTGATAATATACATGATAAACTCTTTAAAATTTGTTTTCAAATTGAATAATTCATACTTGTAAAAATATGCATTGTAAAGATATATATATAGATATATATAATTTTAGCTAAGTTTTTGATAAAATATGGCTTATTCTCTGTTAAGAAAGTATGATAACCAAAAATCCTCAAAGGAATCATCAAAATATTCAATATTTTCTATTTAATAAAACTAATTTTTGTTTTGTTAAAATAAGATTTATATTGAATTAAAAATTATATGCATAAGCTGATTAATATTACATTATTTTAAAAAGTACTTTTTCAATACATATATTTCTTATTCTAATTTATTAATTTTTTTCATAAATGCTTAATACATTTATTTATGCATACAGCAATTAAATTCTTCTTTTAATGCTAAAAATCAGAATTTTGATTGAAAGTAGCCAAACTAAATTTGAACAGGTAATAGAATCAATTATTTCTAATTATACGATTGGTGTAATAATATTTTAAAAGAAAAATTGTATTAAAAATTCTAGTATCTTGGATAAATTTGTTCTAAATGTTGAATTTTCTACTTTCATAATAATGCACAGAAGTTAAAACTTTTAAAGAAAATTTGCAATGTAATTTTTAATTTCAAAAAATAAAAATTATTTTTTAATTTAATATAAAAATATTAGTATATTCTAAATTAGTCAATATAATTTTCAATTAAATTGTAAAATATCATTTGTTAATTTTTGCATAATATTTAAGTCATATTTTATTCAACACTTATTTTTTCTCAAGAAATTTTTCTTTTTCTTAGTTTTTTTAAGCTTAATTCCTTCTCATTTTGATTTTCAATAATAATTCATGAAATAAAAGTGATTTGTTTCAGAAACATTCATTATTGTAATATAGAAATGTATATTAGTTAACCAAACGATTAATAAAATAAGAAACATTTACTCCACCTTAAAAAATGCTATACTAATATTGCTTATAAATAATTTGCTTAAGAAGCTATAAGACCCAGTTATGTAAGGTATTTAATTGAAAATTTTAGCGGCCATTAACTTTGGCTAGCCAGTTGGACAGTGACAAGTATTAAATAAAATGTTGCTATAGATATAACTTAGCAATAGAATGGAAATCACAAATAGAAATTAACGCTAAATAGAAAATGATTAAAACGTATTTGTTACACTGATAAATGAACCAAACATACTCGTAAATTTATATATACTTTAATACATATGCTTTAATTTTTAATTCATGAATGCACCTAAGCTAGCCAACAAATGAACAAAAATTTGTATACTATTTTTTTGTATAAGTATTTGTATAAATAAATAGGTCACTATACTATTTATTTCAGTGACTTAACAAAGATTTATGAAAATTCTTTATTTGGCACAAAAAGAAAATTGAAATGCAAGAACATTGTCAGAAATAAATTATTTTTAGGACTTACATAAAAAATAACTGAAAATTCATAGATCATTATTGCCGCTTATTATTAGGGAGCAATTTTTCTTCCTTTTATTTCCTTTTGTGAACTTTTTACATAAACCCGGAATCCGGCTGATTTCAGATCCAATCGATATAACTGCCCAATAATTTAAGCGTACTTGTTGAATTAATGATCGTAAGTATGTTTTATAATTAATGATCGTAATTAATTTCAAGTCGGAAAACTTTCTTTCTGCAGAAACTGAAATTGTCAAGAGAATCCGTAGATGAATATATAAATATGAAATGCGTCTTATCTGTTATCACAAGCAAGAAATTCAAAAATCTTCATGTTTTTTTTTTTTTTTTTTTTTTTTTTTTTAATTTCCAAAGGCATTCTTCAATTTCCTCACAAAGCATTCAAACATCATATTTTCATTCACAAAAGAAATTGGAATGGGATCCCCCCTCCCTTCTGCAAATTATTTCAGGAGAAAAACTATATTATTGCAGATGTTCCCATTAATGACATATGGATAAATGCGTCTTGTTAAAATGGTGATTAATAAAGAAAAATGTTGATAGAATATCCATATCTACCATAACGGAAAAAATGTTTTTAAAATTGAAAAAAAAAAAAAAAAAAAAAAAAAAAAAACTTATTTTTGTGAGATTTAAGCTCGCAAAAGTTAAAATAAAATTCTTAAAAATAACCCTTTAGGATTAAAAGAGAATTCGAATTTAGAACAAATATCTTGTTTTTGAATAAATTCAGTGCAGAATAATAATTTCATACATTCACATTTCCTCGTTAAAAACTTTTATTTAAAAATTCCTTTATTCAAATTTTACAGAAAACGCCACTTTTATAATGAACCAGAATCCAATGCATAAAACGCTAATTATTTTTTAAATAAAGAAATGCCTTGAAATTTTTTTTTCTGCTCATGAAAAGTTTTACCAAGATCCATTTAGAAAAGTAAATAGTATGTTAAGTGGACAAGAAGTTAATAAAAAAAAAAAAAAGGTAGGAACAATGATAGACAAAAAACTGGTAATAATGATGAAAAAAAAAAAATAAATAAAAGCCGGTACAAAATTAGTAGCAACATTGAAAACGGCTTTTAGCTTTTTTTTTTTTTTTTTTTCCCCAACAATAAAATATATATTGTTGCAAAATACGTTTAAAATACGTTTCAAAAAATTTATTAAATATTGTAAGAAAAATTGTATGATAAAAAAATTTGGTATCGTTAAAAGGATATATGTATATTTAATTTTATAATGCTATAAAAACTATTTTTTCTACTGTAAATTTTAAAAAAGTTATCCCGAATAAAGACCAATATTTCGGTTAATTTTTAATTAATTAATTTTTTTTTTTAAATCGCTCTGAAAAGCCCATTTCTACCTACCAAACTAAATATTTGCCATTTTTGATTGATACATGTCAAAAAGACTGGTTTGTAAAGTCAGCACATGTACAAACAGACAGAAGCTTTTTCCTTATGTTTAAGTATCAAAATTTAGTTAAAATACCAATACATTTTCTCACTAAACATTCTTGCCAGTAGGATTATATGTTTTTAGCAAAGACTAATCACTCCCTAGCCACTTTTTTCAATGAGCTAAGACAGATTTATTGGACGTTTGACTCGTACAGAAATATCCGGTCCCAATACCCTTCTCGTACCCCCTTTTTTTCCCTACTAAAGCTACAAAGTAGCTATAAATTTTATGTTACGAACAAATAATACCCTTCGTAAAAAGACTACTAGGATTCTTTTATGTTTGTTAATGTCCATGGCAAGGCTGAAAAAAAATTAACCCTGTATGCAGGAAATATGAAAGAGACCTTATGAACGTCGCCCAATTGGAAGCAATCGACTAAAGATCGATCCTGCTTAATTCTTGGTCTTATACTCAAGAATGTGTTTGATATTGTCGATATTTTACTTTATTGCTGTTGTAATTAAAGGAAAAGAATAATATAAAAATGGATTAATATGAAACCTAAAATATTATTATACTATGATATTTCGAATTAAAGGTTCGAATCACCATAATATTCATTTTTGTATAATTTCTGTAATAAATTTGAAAAGAGAATATAAGTAGTCTATAGAAAATATAAGGATCTTTTTGAACTGCCGTCAAAGACATTTTTTCCTTAATCTGTTTTCTCCTAGCAGATAACAAGTGGTCAAGATCAATTACATGATGTTATTGATACCGGATAAGATTAATGGATTAACCATTGGAAGGATTAATAGGATTTAATTGAACAAAATTAAAACACAATGCCTGAAAATTTGCCACTCTAGGATATCCCCTTTCCGAAAACTAAGAGAACTGCTCCACTTCGGGCCCCTTCGTGGTTTTTTTCTATCATTTTTCCTGATAGGTTTTCCAATATCCTTCTGTTGATAGCGTTTGAAACAGTCATAACAATAGTTTTTGGTTCAAATTTAATTTAATTTTTTATTTCTTAAGATTTGAAGTCTGATTAGAAGAATTTACTTGATAAAATCATATATCATAAATCCCATTATGGGTTTGAAGGGGTTTATACATTCCAGCTTATTTTCATCAAATAATTTACAAGCAAGTTCATTACATTTTCAGAGAATAAATGTGGATTATTTAAAGAATAGTAGTTGATTAGAAATGATATGTAGAAATTTATAGAACAATTAAAGGTCCATGCTACGCATTCAACATTAATATAACAATATAGGCGCATACCCGGCAGCTGAACATAAATGCTAAATAGAGAATCAGTCAATAAATATTAATTTTGGATTTTAAGAGGAGTCGGTGCATAACTAAGCAGGTATTCCATGTATGACATGGCTAGAGTCGAAGAAGAAACATGAGCTCTAATGTTAGCTAATTATTTAATATATAAACACTGCGTTCCCCAATGATATACACTGTTTTGCTTCACATTGAAAACACATTTACATTATAAGAATGATTATTGTTAGACGTACACTTTGGAAGCGAAATCGAAATAATTATGGGTGTACCAGCTGCTTTCGGTGACCAGCTGGTCTGTCCATCATACATTTAGTATTACTTTAATTATGTCAATTAATTATAAAGTATTTGCAATAAATTTAATTTTTGTTAAATTAATGCATGAATTGCAAGAAAGGAACAAGTTATATATAGTTGTAAATTATTATAAGAAATACTGTTTTTTAGCTTTTTATGAGAATTACTCTTGAAGGAAACTATAATATATAAATAATTATCATAACCTTCGAAAAGTAGTATCTTGTAGTTGATGGAAGACTTATTTAATGATTGGGCTAAGAAGTGAAAATATTAAAACTAATAGAAAGTTAATTTTTAAAATTACTTTTTATTAAATGCTAAAAAAAGCCATAAAAATTGGTCAAATAAAAAAAATCAACTGTATTTCATTAGGAAAAAAAAAAAGATGATGCTCCAGTTATACCTAATTTTTAATTTTATGTTAACTTAAAATAAATAAAAAATAAATAATAGAAATGAAAATAATAAAGTAGATTTGAATCTTCATGCAAAACATTATAGGAAGTCAAGATTATAGATTTTAATTTTTAGTTTTATATTATCTTAGTATTTTTCAAAATACTTTTAAACATATTTTAACATAGGAAGCCAAGATTGTAGATTTTAATTGTTTGGTTTTACATTATTTTAAAAAAATTAAAATGACAATAATATCCACATAAAACTGTATTTAGTATCACTGCAATGTGCTCATATTGAAGTATATTTTACTAAACCAATGAAAAATATTTTTGAAAAATATGTTTAAAAGTATTTTGAAAAATGCTAAAATCAAAGAAGAAAAATATTGAATGGAATAAAAAAAAAAAAAAAAAAGATAACTGAAAAACTAATTTTTAAAAATTTAAAATGTTTTCAGTCAGTCATATATTTCGAAGCTATTAAAGAAAATGCTGGAATTTTGTTAATTTTTTATTAAAATTTTAATCTAATTTTTGAAACAAGATTTCTTAATATTGCTACATAAGAAATAGTTAACTGCCAACCAAATTTGGAAGCTCTAAGTCCAACAATCTGCCTCGGAAGGCACGATTTATTGATAGCATGCCAGCCTATAAATTTTATTATATTAAAAGTATAAATAATTTTGTCTCATTTTTTTTTTTTAACAAAGGAAAATCGTCCAGCTTTGATTGAACAATGAAAATGATTTGTCTTTCATTTACGATATTGCTGAAAATCAAAATTTAAAAATTTTTAAAACAAAAGAAGAATATCTTAAGATTTTATAATTAAAAAGATATATATATATATACTTTTATTTTAAAGATGAATTAAAATCTTTTTTTAATTTGGAAACATTTTCGGAAGTTATTGCAGAAAGCATCAAAATTTTTCGCTGTTTTTAAATAATAAAAATTAAAAATTTGCTCTACCAAACATTATACTTTTCCACTCTCAAAAACATATTTATTCTTCTCTGCAGACACACACGCACGTTCTCTTTTATTAGAAAAAAATTTGTATATAGTAAAAAATTTATATATATATATATATATTATATGGAGAGTCCTTGCAGTCAAATATTATTTCGAATCGCAATAATATAAAAACATTTATTTATTCAAATTTTGCATGAAAGTATTTCTATTATTTTCGACTGTTGGAGACGTTTTCTTTCAAATGAAAAATAATTATACAAACATAAAATAAATAAAAAACAAATAAAAAAAAAATACATTTATATTTTTAATAAGTTATTTAATAAATAATAATTTTTAACGAATGACTTAAAAAATTCTTAATAAATAAATACATTTTAATAATAATAAAGAATTTATTTACATCATATTCAATTTAATATAAAAAATTATCAGATGAATTTCTGAAAGAGTGTAAAAGAAATGAATAAAGTTTGCGAAAGAGTAAAAGTAAACGAAACAATTTGACGATTCAAAGTTTTGGCCAAATAAAATAAAAAAACAAAATCGCGTAATAGGAAATGAAAAAGATTGGCATAATTCGCCACAAATATGCTTATTTGCCAAATCTTATAACCCGTATTATAGCTTATCTTGGAATTGGGTTAGTTCTTGTTAACGCCTATAGATGGCTGTAGACTGCTGGCGCCATCTATAGGCACTAATTGGAACCTAGCTTGATCCTCCAATACGTCCTCCGGTTAACGCTACCCATTATTTTCGCCTTTCTTGTTTACAAATAATAGTACGAAGTTGCCAGATTACGCAACGAAGTATCAAAATATTGTTTGTTGACAAAAAGAAGTGAAACAAAGGACTTGAAAACTTAATCCAGAAGCCTCTTTCTACTGCGTTTTATTCATTTAAAATTAGGTTAGAGAATAAAAGAATTTAAGACGATTTGAATAATCGCCAAATATACAAAAATCAATAAACTTGTTGCAGAACCGCTTACTAACCTTTACAGATGCATAATCTACGATTTTTTGAATAACAAATAATTTTGCTATTGTTATTTTTAAATATTTGTTCCAAATATCTGTTATTTCAATCATATTATTATTCAAAAATTATTACTTAATATTAAATATAAAATTTATTAATTGTAATTATTTCCTTATTTACTAATTTAAGTAACGTGTGATTGAATTAATTTATCTATTTCAGCTTATTTGATTTTTTTCAAAACTATTTATTTAATTTCTTTATTGGAATAAACTATTTTCTGAAATATTTGAATTAAATATATGTCATTTCTTTAAATTGTTTACTTTAGTTCTATATTCTACCAATAGATGGCGCCAGCAGTAAATGGAATATATGCAAAGTCAAATCACAAGCAATAAAAAAGGATTTGCCTGGAATAGTGCATCATCAAATGCGAATATCGGAAAGGCAAGGTTACTCTCATGAAGTTTAACGGTGACTTCACACTTTCCAGTGAAGTTACCGCTCCGATAAATTTCAGTGATATGCAATTCAATGATACGATAATTCCAATAACCGGTCCGTTCACTTTTTAATCCATTCACAGATTTCTCCTTTTCTGTTTTGTTCGAGAGCTTCCATTGGACAGATCATATCGACTATAACTTTTGAGTTAAGTCACCGCTCCGATAAATTTCAGTGATATCGTATCGATTGTTACTTTCTATTGTGATCCAAAACCTGAAATCGAAATATCACCAGTAAGATCGTATCAAGGATTTGAATCCCACCCCTCTTTGAAAAGTGTTGATCATTGGTATTTGTGACTTTTTGATATTGGTTACGTAATAACCGCTCGTATTCGTCATCTCTACAAAGGGTCGCAATTCCCAGCGGTCATTGATCCGGCATCCAATAGAGCTGACAGTAAAACTAACTTTCCTATGCTGAAATTAACTGTGCTGGAAAGCAACATTACAGATTCGTAACCATATTAAAAAGATTTTCTCTATTTTGGTTTACAACAAATATATTTTTTTTTTTTTTTTTTTTTTTTTAAGTTCTGTTAGTAAAACTCATTTGGAAAAAATGTATTAAGATAATTGATTTTTTTTTACTATGAATTGTAAATCATTCACGACATTCTTTCATTATTCAAGTAAAATAAACTATTGATATTGCAAGCTAGTATAAATTATAGTATTTCCAAATATTAAAAATAATTGCATTCATAAATTTAAAACCACAGCTGGCTCGCATATCAAGTTAATTGTATTAATTTGCAATTAAAAAATGAAATAAGTTTGATTTGAATTCCAACAGTGAAGACTACAGTTGCAAGTCGCATATAGAAATATTTTTTATAAAATTATTAAAATTAGGAGAATAATTGGATAACTATATATGATTGAAAAGATGACTTTTTGAATTTTAAAATGTCATAAAACAAGTATTTTTGTGCAACTATATTATCAGAAGCCATCACTAAGACAAGAGTAATTTCACTTGTTTTTGATTTATTAACACTAATTGAATTTTCAAAAAATTGCTTTGATATGCGAGCTCTTACCATCCGAAGCATATTTGAGTAAATTTGATTAAATTAAGTCAAACAGTTTGACCTGTAAAACGCCAATGGATTGACAGATCAAACATATAAATCTCCACTTTTAAAATCAGTAACGATAACTGTATAAAGTACATTAAATAAGAGCGACTCTTTTATTTGAAAGGCATCATAAAACTACATTATTAAGTTTTTTTTTTTTTTTTTTAATTTGTAAATCATTTCCAAAATGTTCATGAAATTTTCTCAAGAAATGTTGATAGATTAATTCTTTAAACCACTTAAAAAGGGATTGAATGAGAAATTCGAATAGTTATTTCTGAGAAAATTTTGAATTACACTAATATTTTTAGAAGTCCTGAAACAATCACAAACAGATATATTTCGATTTATCATTCATCATATTTTAAAACATTATTTCAAAGGCTTTTGCATATTGCAATTATTTTTGCTTAGTAATTGTCTTTATCATAACTATCTGATTTAATTCATAAAATAGTTTAATTAATACTAGCAGTACCCGCACAGCGTTGCCCATGGCGTAACATCCAAGAGGACAAATTAGCTTTAAACTTAAGTCTAGTTCCACTCCATATGACATGGCATATCACGCAACATCAAACAAATATAAAAATATATTTATAAATCATCCAAAAAACTACAAAACATTTTTATAGCACACATTCAAAAATATTTAGAGAGTTAAAAAGGTAAAAATATGAAATGTTCATAGACAAAACGATTGCAGCGATTAAAAGAGAGACGATTACTTCGCTCAACAAAAGACACTCCTTGCATAAGTGTGGACACTGTTTCTCTGATATTCGCTAACCGAACGTTTCTTTCCTCTTCATTTTTATTATCGCGCAACAAACAAAGCGTTTGTGTTCCGGTCTTTTTTTTTTTTTTTTTTTTTTTTTTTTTGCGCATAATAAGTTTTGAACCGCTGTTTAAAATTAGATGTAAACAAAGAAATGCACACACAACTCTTGCTATTTGAGGTATTCGCACATGCGCGGATAAGAGCGAAGTGCAGATACTGCTGTTTTACGCATGCGCGAATCGTAGTAAAAAAATAATTAAAATCGCAATTATAAAACTCCTTTTTTTATGACTTAAATATACTAAACCCTTCCCCAATAAATGTTCTATAAAATGGTACAAATATCTCCAATAACAGTTAAGTATTTCTCGAGTTTTTCTCTTTCAAACACACAGACGCTTTCAGAAGACTTCATTTTATACTATGTATAGATGGTGAATAAATTAAATATATTTATCGCCTGCTATGTAATAGTAGTCAAAAATGTTTTGCATATAGTTTCAACTCCTTCCTACCCCATCATAATGTTTTTTGGATGGGCAGAATCTGAGGATTTCACTTTAAAAGAAGATGTGGAGGGCACTGCTTTGATATTTGCACTGGACGCCATTTTAGATGGATATACAATATACATACCTCTGCGTTCAAAGTGCATATTCGCATGATAGATTTAAAAAACAACAACAAAAACACTAGATGTCGAAAATCTATATTTCGTAACTATTGTTCGCCAATGTTATGTAAGACATTTGTGGCCTTACCCAAGTTCCTCATATATGAAATGTAAGGGATAAAACCTTTATTAGAAAGTGTATGATAAAGTTTCGGAGAGATCACTCTCACTGGTTTGAAAATATAATTTTGACATACATGAATACAACTGTTACGCTGTTTCAAACTTCTCTATAAGCTCACAGTTGTATTCTGCATATGGAATATATTTATAAAATAATTCTAAATACCTATGTGGTCATTTCATGCGCTCTAAATGCCATATGATACGATTGCGCTTTATGTTCTAAAAGTTTCCTTCACAATTTGAGGATCGGTCTACGATTAATATATTCTATCGATTATTAGTTTATATTTTGCACGGCGCTTCGGAGTAATAGAATGTATGAATTCTTGATATTCTCTTCATTTACTTCGTTTAAAATACAAATAATTTAAAATAACACAGTTAACATCTGAAGTTCCTATGATTTTTCATCATTTTGTGCATCATTTGTTTCTCCATGTTTTGAAATGTACACCACTGATATTTGATATTCTTTGACATCAGATATATCTCAACAATACTCTGAAATCAAAATACTGTAATTCTAATAACTCTGTGAATAATTTTAATTTAACAATAAAAATGCAAAAATTTTGCACTAAGTACATTTTATTTTAAAGAGTGTGCTAGTTATGGAATATATTTTAATACTTAAAAATAAAATAGTGTTACAATCATATTCTCATTTATTAATTATCATTACCATTTATCAATCAATAATGATACTAAAAAAGAATAAAAATACAACTGAATGGGTTTAATAAATCTTTTATTGTGGCAAGCTATATATGTTAAGCAATTCTATTCTATTCATTAGCTTACATTTCATATACTTTATTACATACATATAGGGTTCAAATCATAGTTTCTTTGGACTAGGCAGAGATGTAATAAAAATATTTAACTTTGAGAAATAACCTGAGTATTTTCACACAAAATTACAATATAAATTAAAATATAGAATAATTCTGATGCATTTTTTGCTAAAAACAGTTTTGATTGCATAATACAGTTTACAAAAATTCTATGTTAAAATATTTATATGAATATACATTACAACTTTTGTTTGCACCGAAGTTATTTTTCACTTATCAAGTTTGGTCCCACATAATAAACTATAATGAAAAAGCTCAATATTAATGTTTAGTTTCTAGGAATGGAAAATACTTAATTCATACCTTTAAATAACTAGTGAAATCTGTCGAGTATTATTCAGGATAAAATGCTATGAAGGCAAGTGAATAATTTTTATGAGTATGTAAGTCTTTTGATTAGTTGGCTACTTCATTCTGAAATAAAGATATTTTATTCTGAAACATCACATTAAAGATAAGAGCAAATATATCATCATGAATAACTTACAATAAAACTTTTATGAACCTAAATATAATAAACTTAAGTAACAAAAATAAAATATCAAATAGTTTGGTAGGATATTATTCTTGTTAAAGTACTAAAAATTTTGAGGTATGTTAGTGACTCGAAGAGATATTTCATAGCTATCTCATAATCTACTGCATTTTCAAATAAATTAGTGTTAACAATTAATAGTAACTAGAATGAAAAATAACATTCCTCATACTTTTTTTATGCAACAAAATATGCAAACATTCACTGAAACATGAAACAGAACAATTTATGATTCATACCTCACAAATAGAAATATACATATTTGTATTCATATATTTTTAAGTATTACACTTGAAACATCTTGTAAAGATTGTTTAAATAGATGATATGAATAAAAATAAAATTATGAGTACAAATTTGATTGATAATCACATTCTCTTTTTTATTATCCATTATTTCAAAATCCTGAAAAAATATAACACTTATAAAACAAGTTAGAATTCTAATTAACTGTGAAATCTGTTCAAACCAAAATTTAAAATAAAATCAAAGCTACCCCTTTTAATTTGGTAGCCACAACCTATATATGAAGAATTTATAACTGTAATTTTTTTTTTACTAATTTACATTTAAATAGTAATATTGAATAAATATTGTTTGATTAAACTGATTTTATCACAACTTCAAGTAGTTCTGTAACTGCTTCTATATTAACATAATAGTTCAATGAATGGCATAATTTATTTTAGAATTCAACAATATATATACATTTTTTTATATATAAGTAACAGCTATTAAATGTACAGGTATATATGGATAAAAAATTGATCCATATATACTGTATGAATCCTTTTCTTCTATGACTCTCTTCTAAACAGAAAAAAGTTTTAAAATATATATGAAATACTTCAAATAAGATTAATCATACATTAGTTCCTAGCTATATATAAAATGCTTCATTAATGCAATATATAATCTAGACAATATTAAAAACATAGAACTC
Source organism: Argiope bruennichi (assembly GCF_947563725.1). Lineage (NCBI taxonomy): Eukaryota > Metazoa > Arthropoda > Arachnida > Araneae > Araneidae > Argiope > Argiope bruennichi. Next base: position 121,500,932 of record NC_079154.1, on the reverse strand, counting down.
TTGTCCCTAAATTCAAAGAATTACCTACTTTTAATTTTAGGTGGGAATCATTACAAGATTTAACTTAATTTTTAATGATATTGAAAACAAAAACCATTCTCGGTGATTTTGCAAGTTGACGATGAATGAAGTTGGGAAAATTTATAGTATGCTAATAAATTTATGCCCCCAAATCCCTTTACTAATAACTTAATTGCTATCTTTTTCGTTTAAGAATAAAATAATACCTAAAAAAGTTAAGAATTCATAATAAATGTATTCAATTTAGTTATAAAAGAAATTTGTACTCAATCTCTCTGTTAAATATTATACTCTGCAACTGTGATTCTATATTTATTAATAAAACTACAAAAAGTCATCTAAACCATCTTTTATGATCGATAAATTCAAATTGATTGCTATATAAAGTTTTTTTGCATTTCCTCAGGGAAAAAAAAAATAGAAGCACTTAACTTTTGTAACAGAAATTTTTAAATTACAATTCATTTTCAACAAATACATCTTAAGATAAAGCAGTAGCTAATCAATCTTGTGTTTCAATAAAGAAACTGCTTAACAAGGAATATTTTAGAATTTTGTAGAAACACAAAAAAATATAATAGTCTTTTATATTATTGAGTTTAAAAGGGGAGAATATTAAGCATGAATAACAATATCATACCAGAGGAAAAATATAAATACATATGTTACTCATGTTTCCTATAAAGTAAGATATATTAGAGCCATGTTAAATATGAAAAAATAAACTATGAAAAACTTCAGAAAATCACAAAAACTCAACAAGTGCTTAGAATTCAGTAAAATATAATTTCATAAACAAAAAAGAAAAGAAAATTGAGGACGAATAGGCACATAATATTCACAGAAAGAAATCTTTCAAACATGATATATTTATAAAAAAGGAAATAAGAATTTACTCTATTAAAAAAACATGCATAATTTTTTTGTTGTTAATGACTAGATTCACAGAACTGCAAAATATGCAGCAAGAAAAGGCACCATTCTTATTAAATTTGATCAAAAAATAATATTTTTTAAAAAGTTTTAAGAAAGCATATTATGCTTTGCATTTCAATTGATAGTAGTAAAATAAAATGAAAAATTATGTAATGGCGAGTCTCAAAAACTACTGAGTATAAATTTTAAATTTATATTATAACTATCTATTACGAAATTACACAGTCCAAATAAAATTTTTGCTTAACAGCAGCTCTAAAATTGCTAAAATTATATGATTCTTTTCTTTTTCAAAAAATAACGTATAAATAACATTGCTGCTTAAATTTTGCAAATCGAGAAAAAAAATTGTTTTTATCAGTAAATTCATCAATTTTCCAGGAATGTACTTAAGAAAACATAGAAAGCTTATTTCTCATTAGAATTTTAATTTATCCTAAAAAGCAACCAAATATTAAAATGAGAAAAATAACTAATGATTATATGTTGTTCTATGAATAGTTTAGAAAGGAAATTTTTTAACATTCACCAAAGAAAGTCATTATATATTTAATTAATTATACATATAGCAAAATACAGACACATTTAACAAAATTAGAATCTTTGGCTTTGAAAATATATATATACTTAAAGATAACAGTTGATTTCTTCATGTTTTAGCATATATTAATAGGGAAAAAAAAGCAAAATAATTTAAATTGTCTTACATTTAAAAAAAATGGAGTGTGAAGATATTCCATAAAATATAATTCTGCCAATCTGTTAATAAAATAATTTAAAAACGTAATTTTGTACTTCTTAGGATCACAAACAGTTTTATATTTTAAAAAATGTTATTAATTTAAAGAGTCATTAATATAATTACTTTTCTAAAAAGTAAATACAACAAATATTCTGTTAAGGATTAATAAAAACAAAACTTTAAATATAATATATATAGTTTATTATGAAAAAGATTAATTTCATGTGTCAAATAACAAATGATATGAATGCAGAAATTTTGAGATAACAGAACACTTATTTTTTTAAAAAAATTCTTTCATAAAATTTTTGCAACAACATTGTTAAAATTTCTATTAGTGAAATATGCTACGCTATCATAAAATTTTTCAAATCTAACATTTCATGGCAAGCAATCTAGGAAGAAATACATCAAGCTATAACAATAAGGCACATAACTAATGCACTTTGTTATTTTCCTTGTTTAAAACTATTCATCATTCTAAATTTAAAATAACTGGAAATATATGGTACATAACAAATGAAATCTGAAACACATAGTGTTTCATCTTATAATCAAAAATATACAGAGCAAGAAACATCTAATGAGAATGCAATAAAAAAAAATATGAAGATATGATATACAATGATAAAAATCAAGTGCACCTAAGAGTCTCTATGAAACAGACACAGAATTTCTTCACTTAAGTATGTCACATCTTTGATGCTAAATTACATTGAATTCTCTTTTGCTAAAAGATTTCAATAAACAAAGCTCAAGCTATGCTATGAAAAATATACAGACCTCTAAGCTTGTAAATCAGACACAAATCCAGGATTATCATACGCAAGTTCTGACAGATTGTTTTCAGAGTTATTATGGCTAGCAGAAATAACTTGATTTTGCGATCCTGAGGTGCTGGGCGGACTGTTCCTTGAACATATTTGGGAAGAAGTCTCTGTAGAAACATGTGAATCTGAAATATGTTCTGAAGGTGAAGAATTTTGTTTAAGTAGTCCCTTCCTAAGAGGATTAGGAAGATTCAAAACTCTAAAAGAGCATAAATTGGGAGAACCAGGCAAGGATGATGATGAACCAGATGGTGTCGATTGAAGGTTCAATCGATTAAGGCGAGGTGGTGGTGGTGTAGAAGATATATAATGAGATTGTACATGATGACTAGAATTTTCTGATATGGATGGAGAGTCAATTGTGGATACTTCGATGCTTTCTCTAGTTTCTGAAGGTGGAGACAAAACTTCAGCAGCAGCTAAGAAATTTGCAGCTGCTTCAGCAATAGGAGGATCACTTGAACCACCAACTGCTCCTTCTGTGACTGAATTTGTACCCTTTAAGTATTCTCTACTTGAAGATGACTCCACACCAGCTTGAGGAACAGAAGGAGGTACATAATTAGGATTGTAAGGGAGTGGGATAGGGGCAGGACGGTTTGTATTAGGCTCAAATGCTGACAAAGAACTGATAATTCTAGGTGTAGGAGCATATTCTGGAGGTGGAATGCCATAGAACTGGGGGAGAAAAAAAAGGGAAAGTTGAATTAACAATCACAATAAAAATATTACATTAATCATTAGATTACAAACTAGAATAAATTTCAGATTTCTTTTGGACTAGGTAATTTTGATAAATAAATAGATTCATACATTTTCCCATTGTTATAAGCAAAGAAAGAATGATTTTGTCTTATATATTTGTCGTTTATGAGGAATATGAGAATGAACTTACACTACCATGATAGTAAGAAGATAGATAAATTAAACATTTATATCTGTGTTTTTAATGTCATAGGGTTTGGCTTCATTAGAATAATCCATATAAACAATGTATGAACAGATGCACAGCTAATTAAAATAACATAGCTTTAATGCCTGCCAAAATTTTGTGCTTAAAAATTTTTCTTGAAGAAATCATGAACATCATATTATGGATAAGAGATTTAATTGAAAGAGTTTAATTGAAAGCATCAATAACTGTCAAAGCAATTTCTATTCAGAGCTATTCCAAACTAGATTAATTTATTTGAAATAAATATGCAAAAATACTGCCATTAAGTGAAAATTACACAAATACTAATCAATCAATTTGGAAATGAACAAATCATTTTAAAGAATTCATAACCACACTACAAAATGTATTGGTTATATATAAAGTCTTAAGTGTTGTGATGAAATTGGTAATTTCAAAACAAATCATTAAGATTATTGACAATAAGTGACAGAAAAGAAATACCAAAATATTATGGCAATTATTATACTAAATTTATAAATTTCATTTTTGTAAATTTCAATGCTTTCAGTAACTGACATTGTTTCTTAAATATTATATTTTTTCAGTTATTTCTAATTTAATAAAAAGGAATATTTCAAAAAAATAATAAACTTATTAAAGATATCAAAAAAAAAAATTAGTAATTAAAAGTAAAAAATAAATTAATGAAATTATGAAATAAATTATGAAATATTTCATAAAAATAGCAAAATAATTAATATTTATGGTTATTACTTATTAAATTTCTTTTCACTGGATTACAAACATTAAAAATATTATGAAAATAGACAATTTCAAAGAAATTTATGCTTGAACTTAAATTTACTGATAAAAATTTGATTACTTATTTTGCTGATTTTATCAGACTAGTTTTTCAATTATATTCAAAATTTACAGTTTCACACACAAAAGCTAAATGATTTTAAAATGAGGGACTAAAATTTTAAAAAGTAGTAAATAACAGCAAATAATATAAAAATTGGTGATAACAATAATCCGGTGAATTTTGAAGTTACCTAAAAAGTGCAGAGCTCATATAATGAAGAAAAATTCTTATTTTGCAAAAGTAGAAATTTGTATAGAGAGATCTTAAAAGTTTGGTCTGATTCTTTCTAGTAAGTATCAAGTTTTCAATTTGCTGTAGTATATACAATAGGTTATATTTATCTCATTTCTCCTTCTCTTTCTCAAATAGTCTAGTTCTAATACTCATTTGAAGTAGGAGCATCTCTCCCCCCCCCCCCAAATAATGAGTACATGTAGGTATTTTCCTCATATAGTACTGTAAATGAATGTGTAATATTATTTTAAGTATGCAGAGAAAAAACTGCAAAATGATTCACATCCCTTTGGAAGCAATAAATTCAGAAATAATTCACATTATGGAGGCTAAACATTTCTTTGTGACATTTGAAGATAAAAGAAATATTAATGAAAATTGAAAGGGATATTCTAAAAATAAAAAATAACAGTCACTAAAAAAATTATAACATGAATAAGTCCAGTCTAAAAATTCTCATCATACTTCAAAATGATGAATGTGCATTGTTGTATGCAGTTTTAGAAGAATATAAATCTATATCGGAAACATTTTTTACATTAAAAGTGATTGAAAAAGAAACAATGATCCTATATAATGGCCCTTTGTCAAAAAGGAAGTTGATGCCACAGAGAAAAATCAGGGAAAGGGTCCACCTTTAGTCAAGCTTTAAAGCTAAAAAATAAAGTTTATAGCAATCATTGAATGTTCATCTGCTTCATGACAGCTAACTCATATGCAGTGCTATAACTGCAATAACTGCCAAAAAGAAGTATTGCTTCCACAAAATTTGTCACCCATCTTGCAGTTCAGATCTTGTCAGAGTAATTGTGACTTTTTTAAACTATATTTGTAATCAGACTATAATTTATACTAAAAAAGATAAAGTTACTAGATAAAAAGTAACATTTTATCAATGATAATTACATTGCAAATGTTATTTAATTATTATTACAACTTCAGACAGATATAAAAGGATGAAAACTGAAACAATACCGTTCTTTCTATTTGTAACACTTCTTCATAGGACGGAGGTTTATCAACAGCTCTTAAGGCAGCAATTTCATCACTGATAGAAAATATGTCTCCATCGCGATTTGAACCACTCTGTTGTAGATGCTGATCTCGTCGACAGAATGATCTGTAATACATGAAAAAGAAGATTCAATATTCATTTCATAAAAAATATGCTTTAAACAAGTTACAAAATGAAAAAAGAAAAAAAGAAATATTACCTCTCTCTGCATGCAGGGCATCTAAAAAAGAAAGTGCAAGTATTGCGCCTAATGATATAACTCATTAAAAAGTTAAGAAAATATTTAATTAAAATTTTTATTTCAAAAATAACAGAAAAAATTAAAATTATATAAATATATATAAAATAGGGATAATATATTAGTTATTTTTCTGAAGAATTTTAACAATTATTCATATTCAGTTATTAAATCAATTAAAACATGATTTGTATTGGGTTTTTTTAATACATTTAATATTTCCAATTTAATACAAGAGTAAATATTAAAAATAATATATCAATTTTAGTTTCTTTTAAATAATGTAATGAGTAACAAAAATATAAACTTTTTGAAAATGAAAATTATTCAAATAGCAATAGTTATTAGATAGCATTTTTACAAATTATATAAATAAGAAGTTCCAAAACTAGTTATTTTGATACTTGGGAAAAAAGGGAACACACATTATTTATAATCAATCATCTTGCGTTTAAAATAATGTGCAACAGTAAAATAATTCCAACAATTTAAATGTAATTTGCATGCTGTGCAAACAAATCCACTAATTTGGATATTTTGTACTAGACCTACAAAACAATGATCTTTCAACTATAAAAACATCTTTGGAGAAAAAAAAAAAAAAAAAAAAAGAAGAATGCTTGTTGATAGAATATTATCCAAGTATCAAATTATCCAAGTTAACTCCCTGTGAGTCAACATTAAGTCACATCAGATGAACATTTTTCTCAAATGCCATAGATCTTTGCAGTATCATTTTTTAAATGTTGTCAGGTTTAATGTAACTATGGTGTCTGTGTCTTTACCATTTAAAATAGCACCCATTATTTACTATCTTATTGTTGAAATATTGCTAAAATGCAAAAGGATTTAATGCAAACTTCCCAATTCTAAACTTTTATTCAATTAATATTCAGCATTAAAATATTTTTAAACAAAAAATATATTAAAAGCCTTAATTTTACATAACAATAACAAAGAAACATGAAAAATATTCAGCTGTTTATATCAAATTACTTTAGACAAAATATTATTATTAACCTCAGACAAAATAAATAAATAAATAAATAAAAGTAAAATAAAATCTTTTACCTTCTCACTATACAGGCCACGAATATGCCAACAATAGCTACAATGAAGCAGGCTGCTGCTACCACTGCTGCTTTATAAACTTCTTGTGCTTTTAAGTTTGAGCCATCATCTAAATAATAAAGATAGAGACAGTTAAAAAAGTTTCCTGTAAAAATAAAAAAAAACATTGGTCTTATTAATATATGATAAATGAACTAGTTTAAATACATAACTGATACACCAGAGGTTTCATATATAGTATGCAAATCATCTTACAAATATTTCAATAAATATTTCTAAGCAAGTCACTAAATATATTGGCTGCTGCAGAGTTAAAAATTTGGTGATCCTATGTCAACATTTTTTTTTTTAATTTTTGCTTTGCTCAAAATAATACAATGTAATTATATATCCTGGTTCTTTTAATTTTATTCCTTTAATGAATTATGAGTAGTAAATATGAATAATGAGTGCATGGCATGGGCTCTATAGATTTTTCTCCACTGCTTGGACTAAATAGTGAAATTCATACTGTGGGGTTCAAATTTGTACATTTACTGAATATGATTAAACAATTAAAAATATTTGTTGTTTCGTCTGATGAAGATAAAAATATCATAATAAAATGTTTTAGTAAAAATATTGTAAATTACCCAAATATGAAAGATTATGAATAAAATTGTTCCGAAACATTGATGAATGAAGTTTTATTTGAAGTAATTTATAAATAAGCTTTCTTTTTTGTATGTATTTTTTATTTTTATTAGCCATTCATTCTTTAAAAGACAAAATTATGATTGAATAATTTTTTAATAGCATATATATTAAAAATAAACACTAATATCTATTGTTAATGCATCATTCCATTTTTTTGGAATTCAACCACAACCACATAAACCATGTAAGCATATGTAAGAGGTCCAAGATTCCCAGATAAGCACTTGTTTCAAATTGTATTGAACTATTGATGAATAATGCAAATATCAGTGAGAATCAAATATGATCCATACTCATATTTTCAACAAAGTTAAAGTAAATTGTATTTATAGTTATCATAGGTTCATGAACACGTTAAGCAGTGATAACCATAAAGATAACTTTTGAGTAACATACAATAATATAAGCTTGGCATTGAAATCTGAAAAGATTATTGCTACATCAATTTCAAGATTTAGGAACAATATGGCCCTGAAAGAATTCCTTTGCATTTTGAATTCAAAACAATTCCATCTATCTGTGAAGCTATTAATAACTTCTGACATAAAAAAAAAATACAGCTAATGATAAAATTTTTTTACTCCAAATCACCTCAAGTTGCTTACAGAATAGCTAATCCAATATTAGAGCAAAATTCAATGAAAAAAAAAAAAACATACTGGTTTTAGCTTTAGAACTTTCATATTTAACTTGAAATGAAATGGCCATGAATTCATAATTATAGAGGATTTCTTTTGAATATATTGAATTTTAAGGCAATATATTACTAAAAAATATTGCCTTAAAATATGAACCAAACTTATCAAAACTGAAAATACTAAGAAACTATGGACATTTACTATTCTGCTTAATTCCTTCATTTTGCTTCTTTCATTTTATCCCTAAATACATGGCTTAAAAATGGAAGATAAAATAGAAAAACTGTTTTAGATGGATAGCTATTATCCCAGCCTTCTTGCATAAACTTGATCTTTAAGACATCACTTACAATTATAAATGTAACCAAAAAAATGAAAATAAGCATATTCTTTTGTATTGTTTAAAACACTCAACATATAGAACAAATCTCAGGAACAGGCTTTATTTTCATCATCAATCAATTTTGTCTTTCAAAGTTTTTCTCTAAAACAAGTAATCTTTCTGCATATAAGCTGAAGTCTTTTGCCCTCTAATAACTGTGATTTCTAGGAATTTGAGAATGACAGTTTTTGCTGCTAAAGGTCTCAATTCATATATTTTAACTACTCACTTTAAAGAAACCACAATTGGCAAATATGGAAAACTTAATTGTGATTTATTTTTGATTAAAATGTTTTAATTCTCCATTACACATATTGTAGATGATTCTCCATTGTGGGTATTGTATATTTTCTCCTTTGAATGTGGTTTTGTACAAGAATTGTATTTATAAGTCATTGTAATTTCACTTTCCTCCAATGGCTAATAAAGTGGTTTCAAATTACTCAGTTGATAGTTAATGCCTTTACCATCTTGTTTCAAAACATTTTCAATATAATGAAAGAAGACAAGATAATACAGTCCAATGAAAAGGAGAAAAATGTCATCATGTCTAGAAGATTAAATATATGGTTTTCTATATCAATTCAAAGGAAAGTGACTTAATTCTAAAGATTAAATTAGTTCTAAAAATTAAATTGCATCTGTTCTACGACAAACTACAAGAAAATAAAAATTTGACATTATTTATATTTTATTTTCAAAATAGTTTTCATGATATTTATTAATTTGAATATGCTTCTATTTTTTAAAATGTATCAAGAAAATATCAACAGAAAAATGAAAAACAATTTGGGTAATTAATCAACACTTATTGTATTATGTAAGTTAATTTTTTTCAGATAAAATATTGATGATTATCCATACACTTTAATTAGTAACAATTAACTAAAAATATCAATAGAAAATTTAGGAAATGAAATGGATTTTTCATTTAAACAATAGTAAATTATTCATAAACATTCATTTTTCATCTTATTTGATAGGTACACTAATAAGTGGCATAATTAGAAAATTTTCTTAAATTTAAATAAGTTGGCACAAATTTCTTAATATAAATTTGTACATGCTGTGTCATTATGCAAGGAATTCAAAAGTAATCTAATTTTTTAAAAAGTACTTTACTTATATTTTAAAAATCTTTCAATGTAAAGTTACAAAAAAAAAAAAAAAAAAAAAAAAAAAAGAAGCTTCAAAATGATTTTTTAATTCAGATTTCAATTTCAACCAAACAAAAAACAAATCTGCTATAGGATTGTAATTTTACTTTATATTTATTTATACCTTATGATTATTAACAAAATTAAGAAGATTTTACTGAAATATAAGGTTTAAATTAAATATGGCATTAAGACCTCATTCAATGCTTAATATTTTTGTGAAATATATAATTATTAAGTCTTAATACTTTTATGAAATGTTTTATGAATACTTTATGAAACGAAAACTAGTGAACCTCATTAATTATTCATAATATTTCATTTATGAAAAGAAAGAAATTTCTTCATTTATGAAAGAAAAATTGGCCTTCATTTAAAAAATTCTTTTTCATATTACAGCAAAAGAAGAAATACAATAAAAAATTAAATATTTTTATCAGTGTCTTATATTCTGTAGAACTTACTAAGATTAAAAAGTATAATTACATAAGTAAATTTATAATAATATGAAAATGAGAGAGAAAATGATAATTTTCAAGAGAAACTTACATCTTAGTATGCATTCTCGCCCATTGTAAAAATAATTTGGAGAACAAGTACATCTTCCATTGTCAGGATTACAGTAAGTATTTGAATTCATTGCAACACACTGTCCAGAAACTTCACATTGGCCAAACATATGAACTAAAAAAAGAAACAAATATACAATGAGTTTACACATATTATACATTTCCAAAAGAAAACAATGCCAATAACAAAGTTATTAAAAATAATTTCATGTTCAAAAATATTATAATTTTTTTTTTATTTCTGATGTTTTAATACTTCAACTTGTAATTCTTAGCATGTACATCAAATCTTATATTTTAAAATTTATTTATAAAGGTTACTATTTGATACAAAAGTTGTATGGAAACTATAAACATCACAAGAGTGCCATGGATCCTTTGATGAAGTAATACTTTCTCTAAATAAAATAAGGTTATCTAATTAAATACAGAAAAAACAATTAAGGGTTACCCTCTCCCTACTAATATGGCTCACCCTGGTCAAGCAACTTCTATACTATAGGTTGTATTGTGGCTGGTTTTTTTTTTCTCCCCCAAACAAGGAATTCAGGACATACAAATTATCATAAGGATGTCCTCACTTTATATCTTGAATTGCTCATTTGAAAAAGAAACCAGCCATTAGTATAGAACTGTCATAGTCGGCCTAGTAGTGAAAGGATAAAAGCATTTTTAGAATAATTTTTATTTAATAATTAGATTTTAATTAAAACAATAAAAGTTAAAAAGACATTTACTTTTACATATTAAATACAGCAATGGAAATTAACATAGATGAAAAAAATACAGATCTCACTAAGATAAATTATTTTTAAAGGAAAATAATAATAATAATCTTTGAGGTAATAAAAATTTAAATAGCCTCCAAAAGCTTTTTTTTTTTACAAAATTATAGAAAATGTATTGTCATTTTCAGTTTCTTTTAAGTATGAAAAGCAAAACCTTTGGTATTTGTTCACTGTAACAGTGACCAAAAAGTGCTAAGAAAAAATGTTGCCAGTTTGGTGATTTTAATCGTCCAACTATATAGCAAGTAATTCACATGTTCAAAACTTTTCATAATAAATAATAAAGCACTTAGTATATTTTTATAATTTCGCAAATTTTTTTCTTGACACCTTTTGGTTGCTGTCAAAACCGAATTGTACAAAAACTTTCATGTGAACATATGTATATTATATTGAGCAAAATAACATTTATAAACTTAAGAATCATAAATTAATATTTAACCCTATATGAACTCATTATCCAGTTATGAATCAAATACCATTTAAGTATTTTTTTTATCTGTAAATAAGTTAGCTGTATAAAACTAAATCAAGTACAATTATTTGCATAATTATTAACTTTAATTATTTAGTTTTAGATAAAGGCAGTAATTGACATTCATTTTACCCTAGATAAACTATATCTCAAAATTTTGCTTAAGAATAGGTTTGTTATTGTATAGCTACATCCAACTGCCCATTTAAGTAATGGAAATTCATGCCATCATAATAACTAATCATATAATACATGAAAGTACTCACAGTTAATATAAATTAAATATGTTTATATGAATTGACATTAAAAATCACAGCAGGAATCAAAGTATCATACCTTTGCTAAAACAACCGTATTTAGGCCATTCAATAAAGAGATCACCTTGTTTGCAAATACAACGGCCACCTTGGCATATCAGACGAATCCCTGCGTCGCAGTCTTCTTCAAGAGTGCAAGGGGCCATAAACGAATCTAAAAATGCATAATTAATTATTGTAGATTATATTTTTTTGTAATTAAATCATATAGGATGTTAAATTGCTTTTTTTTAAACAAAGTTTCTTATAAATTTGTAACTTATTAAAAAGGTGAAATATCAGTTTCTTAGAAAGCAAAATAACAGGAAGAGAAACAAGTAAGAAAAATAATATAATTAGATTAAAGCACCTATTCAAGAATGTTTAGATATCAAGTTTCAGTTTATTAACATATATTTTGAATAATAATTGAAAAATTAAATCTGAAGTGATTGAAGGTTTGAATATGACTTTTAATTTTATATATTTATCATATAAAAAAATTCAAGTAATAAAAATATTGATTTTTTTTTTCATTTTTATTTTATGATATGAAAACTACAAAAATGTCCCATTCTAAAGTTGAAGCTTAAAGATTGAGATCTAAAATGGCTTAAATGATTTTGATTAGCATTCTATGCTTCAGACATCTCTTTGGATTTTCAAGAAAATATAGCATATAATATAATTTTTTAATATAATGGAAATAAAGCAATTTTACAGTAATGAGATGACAGATGCTTATATTTAGTTTCAATTCTGGGAAAAATCTATACAGCAAAAAATCAACATCATTCTCATGTATTTATAATTTTATTACTATCTTCATCAGCAATATTAAAAGACTGATTTCAATACAGAATTAACCGAATAAATTGCATAGCCCACGGAATATGTTGCACAGTTCATACTATCAACATTTAGATGGCCTATTGATATATATGATGATTAATAAATTCACATTCTTTGGAGAGTTGGCCATATTAATTGGAGTACTGATTCTATATCTTTTCTTCTGTTTTTAAAGCAATCAATAAATGTATTTTTATCTTTTTCATTTTAAATGTAATATGATTTTAGGCCAAATATGTCTGGAATATATTTCTGATTCCTTTCCATAATAATCGTATTATTTTTTTTTCCATAATAATCATATTACAAACTAAGTATTATGCCAAAAGCATATATAAAGAAACAAGCAAAAAATCATACCAATTTAATATAAATAAATCATGACATAAATCTAATGTATAAGTGCAATTGTTTGATATATGTGGTTTCTCTAAAAATGAATAAATAAATGGCATTCCATTATAATACTTAGAGCATCATTTTCATTTCAATTAATTTTTTCTAAAGAAAGTTATCAATCAAAAGTAATAAAAAAAAGCAAATACAGGACAATTTATTAAAATATGGAGAAATGAAGGGACTATTTTAATATATTAAATTTCAATATATAAAAACTCAATTGTAAGTAATTTGAACTGAAATGAATAATCTTTCCTATTCACTTAAGAAACATGAATATATTAGAAGAATTAGAACATTATGACAACTCTAAATACGATTTGAATTAACAAAATCACTAAATATGGGGGGAGGGGACTGCAGTACAAAATTTTAATGATGACAACACTTCAGTGATAGAAAACAGAAAAATATCCAAAAATGAAAAAAAAAAAAAAGAACTTTTTAAATTTCTTCCAAAACTACAACACACACTTTATAAAAACATAAAAAATTTACAGCATACTAAAACATAATAATTTATAATATTGTAATGCAAGTTAACTATAATTTGCAAGCATCAAATTGAATAGTTATTTACAAACAAATTTTAAATTATAGCCATACACCTATTTATCATGCACCATGCATTATTTATGACAAATAACTTACTAAGCTAAAGTTCTTTTAGCATGTTTTTTTTATCAAATTTAATGCTTTTTTTAATGATGTAGGTTTTAAAGTCTAATAACAAAGAGGAGAAGAAGAAGAAGGGGAGGACTTCAGGCATAAGCATATAAAAATATGGATCTTGAAAGACTATATCAGGTTTCATATATTTCTTGAACTTAGAATATTTAGAAAACATTACATAAAAAGAATAAATCAATTTTAAAATTTCTATGATGCAAAAACCTTGATATTTAATACTCGTTTTTCAAATCCTATTTGCAGTAATACAAAAAGAGAGAAAAAAAAAAAAAAAAGGACATTTTTTTTTTTTTTATTTCTATTTATAAATCAAAACAGAAAATGAGATGACATGCGATTCAGATGATTTCTTTGCAAAGAAGCATTTTCTCGGTGTAATAAAATATGATCACATAATTTCCTAATATATTAATATGATAGAACATTTTTAATATTTTTTACCTGACCAATCATATTAGGCAGGAAAATGTCACATTAGCAACAATGAAAATGATGTTCTGCAGCAGATTAAAAAAATTATTTTCACCAAAAAAACCTTACATATACTCACTTAGACTACTATTATAAATCAGTAATTATAAGATTATAATCAATAACCTAATAATTAATTTACGAACAGGGGAAAAAATACAATAAATCTACAAAATATATTTTCAATTAAATTTACAAAACATCATTATTTCCATCTTAAATTGTCACAATTTCTTTTAGAATAATTTTAGGCGATTACAAAAAAAAAAAAAAAACTTTTACAACACACAAATTCATAGAAACAGTAAATTTTGCACTTCCTGTATATATTCAATACGAAACGTCTAAGAGAAATTCAGAAAAACTGAGATTAGATTTTTTTTTTTTTTAAATGAAATGTAGTCATACGGATAAGAAATGCGAACATTTACACACTTTATTATTTGCATTTGTTCATAATTTTTTTAAATAAAAAATAATCTTGGAGTACAGGAATGGTCGAAAATTAAATGCTCATTAATAAATAATGAATAAATGTCAAGCACAAATTTATGAATACATGATGGAAACAAAATAACCATTTAATATGAAAATGTTGCCGGGTCAAATGAAATAAAAACAAACTTTATAAGTAAACAAATAAAAAGAATTGATTAAAATATATGTAACATACCATTCATTAGTTAAGAAAGAACCGAAAGGATAATAATAATTTCTGGTTTCTATAGTGACAATGGAAGATTCATAACATTGAGTGGAGTTGTTTGGAAACTGATAAATACAAATCGATGTGAACAGAAAAAGGTTTCATAGGAAGTATTATTTTTTGTTAAAATTTTGACAACATCTAATGTCAACATGATCTTTACTACTACTACTAAAATTCTAAAATTTCAAAAAGTTCCGAATTTTTTCAGATCAAATGTAGGCGTATTAAAGAACCAAAAAGGAATAAGATTTAATGCACAATTAACAAAACTTATAAAAATATTACGACGAAATGCCACTATCATAAACCAACAAAAACTGCACGAGATAAAATGTCTCGTATGTTTTTAGAGAAAAAATGCATTATGGTTGCAGGTGCAGGAGTTTTCCTTAAGAAAGCATAAACACATTACTCTATAAACACAAGATATTGTTGTAGCGATTGTTATGCGCGAGGATAGAACCTGGGACCTTGTGGTTCGCAACCCAGTAACAAGACCACAATACAAAAGCAATTGCTCTTGTTGCGTAGTTGTTAACTGGCTTATAAGCTTTTACCACAGACTCTCCCTTCAGTGAGTCGGGGTGAGACGAACGATATGGCTGTTGAGTGGTGATGTATTAACTGTTGATTCTAATGCGCCTGTACCCATTTGAATAGCGCCGAGCGTTATGGCGAGCGTGTGTGGGTGAGTGGTTGCTGTTGTTGCGTCAAGTGAATCTGACGACTTTGGTTTGCTGTGGGTAGATGGCGCCACAACAGCTGTACAAAGATTGAAGGTTCATCGTCCGAGGTCATCAGTGTGGCTGATTGAATTGAGCGATGATAGAACCTGGGACCTTGTGGTTCGCAGTCCAGTAACATGACCACAATACAAAAGCAATTGCTCATGTAGCATAGCTGTTAACTGGCTTATAAGCTTTCATCACATTGTACAGAATCTCCACAATAGAGTGGCCATCGGCGTGCAAAGATGACGGAATAGATGCGACAGTCTAAAGGGATGGTGTGGAGACAAAATAGTAAGACATTTATTCATTTTTGAAATAAAAATATATCAAAAGTATAAATTAAAAATAAGACTAGCTCGGAAGCAGCCTACATTTGTAAATCCACTGGTGATGGTTAGGAACAAAAAATCAAATGTTCCAAATACCATTTACTTTTGCTATTGTGAATGTATATTAATGCATATTCGCTGAGCTGGAGAAAATGAAGCCAACTTTTCTGAGTTCATTCTGATTATTAGATTAATATTTTTTTGATTATTTAATATATTATCAGCTATATAAAATTGCAGTATTATTCGATTTTTAAGTAGAAGAGGAAGAGTACGTTAGTTTGCATATTTAAGCCTTATTTAAAATTAATAACTGCAATACCCAAGAATGTGCTACAATATTGTTATTATATCTTTATGACATAGTACAGCATTCAGAGAATAGAAAAAAGCATCATGGAGTATGCAGTATCTTGTGCTAAAGGGATGACTGATTTTGTGATAACTTTGTAGTTTCAAATCATAATTAGACGATTAAAATGACATATCTGTTGGCACCATATTGCCTGATTTCCAAGCCATATCAAAGAAAGGGCGTTTGACAAAAACGGCATTCGGACGACTAAAATGAACTTGTAAAACCTGATCCAAATATCTTAAATCTGCTAGTTTAGATAATTTAAAAGGTTAAAGCAGTTTGCGCATATCAATATGATGTATGGAGCTTACATAAATAAATATAATTTTAGAAAAGAAATTTTTACATGATAAAAAATAAAAATGTGATAATTTTGGTGAAAGAAATGATGCGACAATTTTCACAAGCACGTATGCGCGCATACACAAATTCCATGACTAAAAATCGATATACTGGATTTAAAATGCTATAAATTATGAAGATGTAACTGCTAATATATAAAAATGTACACTTTTCAAGTTCGTAATATTATAAAAGATTAAATTAATAATAGAAGATAGCCAATGAATGAAAGTATTTCTCTTATTTCATAAAAAAAAAAAAAAAAAAAAAGCGCATTTTTAACCTCTTATTCCCTTTTACACCTTATAATGCATCTGAAAACTTAAATTTATTTAAATATGAAAGGAAAAACTGTGAAAGGAAAAAATTATTGCGTTTAATTTTTATTCATTAATTAGAACTTTTTCAAATAAAACTATTTTCGTTGAAATTATTGTATTTCTTCAGATTTCGCAAGATAACTCTGAAATGTATAAGAAGCATATCGAAGATAATATTATCTTAGATTTGCATCAATAAATATCTTGAATAGGACCTGGACAAGGACTTTCTTAACTGAACTTTCTACTTCTCGTCTCTAGATCTTCTCTATAGTTGTCACAAAGAGATAAAATTAATGCTGCAAATTAAGTTGACGATTTTAAATTCTTGTTTTGGATAACATGAAATAGTGCCTAAATTGTTTTTTACACGTAAGTGTAGTGTTGTTATAACGTTGCATATAAATAGCAATTCGTTTCATTTCGAAGTGAAATTTGATACAAGATTTGCTTATAAATAATTATTTCAAATACTCATAATTTTATAACAAATATATAACAAATCATCCAAGATTTAAGGATTAAAACGCATAAAAGTTGGCTTTATAAAGATAGGTAGCAATTTTAACATTCATTATTATAATTATAATTATAATAATATTCATTATAATAACGAATATTATATAATTATAATAATGGATAATTATATAATATTCATTAATTCATATTAATTATAATTATAATATTGAATATTATTATAATTATAATAATATACATTATTATAATTATTCCTTTGTTCCCAAAAAACATGTTATTGACACAATTAATAAGAATTTTATAAGTTAAAATAAAACCTTTACCTGTTTAATGCCAGAATGTTTAATTGAGACATGTGAGATTAGATTTAGAGAAAATATATATGTTTTAAGTACTTTTCATGCATACATGGGTCTATTTACTGCTTAATTTTTAATTCTTTAGTTATTGCTTTACCCTAAAGTTTAATATAAATGCAAAAAGTTAAGATTTGTGCACAGTTTTCTTACTATATTTTTAGAAGAATAATAAACATTTGGCCATCCTTTATCCAGAAAGCCCTTAAAATAACGTTTCTTTTATTGCACTTTTCGTTTACTCATAAAACTGTTCTATAGAAATTTACAAACATTTCGAATCTTGCACATGAGCGACGGATAATAAAGTTAAATCTTCGGCTTTGGGCAGAAAATCAAAATTAGATACTGCATATAAAACTGATTTGTAAGTTTGATGCTTTCTATAAAATCTACCTCTAAATAAAGACAGTTATTGAAAAGACAAACATGAATGCTAACTCCACTCACCTAGCCGTTTGAATCCATAATAATCAGCTCTGTGATAATAACATGATTGTGGTGGCTAAATACAAAATGATCATCACTTATCATTGCGCCAATTCTTCATGGAGGAGGTATACTCCATTATAGAGACTATGAACATTATAACCACATCACCATTATTGTGCCACCAAAGAATCAGGAATTTGCTTATTTCTCCGATAATTTCTTTTCTTCTAACTTGAGATGTCTCTCAAAAGGATGATTTAACTGGAAGCCATAAAAAATTATCCTTTACCTTCATAAGTCCAGTTAATGTGAGAATTTCAAAGTTTCAAAATCCAACCAATTTTTTGAGCACGAAAATAGAAGGAAATCATTCTTCTCGACGAATGGCTGGTCACGAATTATTTTTCACACCTAGATTTTAGCTATGGCCCGAAAATCTTAGCTTCATCGATTGGGGTGGTTTGGGTCAAGTCTGGGCTCATAGAATTATTTGACTTTGGTATCCAGGACATTGAATGATAGAGATAGGGCGATGGAAACATGGAAACTGTTGCCTTTTACCTATGGCTATCAGCAATTTCAGCACTGATTATTTTCGTCATCGGAAATGGAATCAAAACAATATCATTGCCATTATTAGATCTCCAGATGAAGTGATGATCAGTTCTTTCTTTCAGGGTAACTATTAAAATGAGAAAACGGATACCATTCCCTATTAGTACAAGATAATGTAAGATATCTCCAAGATGCTTTTCGATATTCTGAAGGCCGGCCAATATTGTGAAACTATCGCAACAATGTTGTTGCATTTTGTGCTAACAGGGTTGATTTTACTTATATGTACATTAAATACTTACAAAAATGCGTGCATGAGAGTTGTTGATTCTTCAAAGTTTGCAATCGATTTCAAAATACAATTAATAACTAAGTAACTCTTTCTGCCTGCTGAAATTATAATCCAGACATTACTTAGTGAAAAAATAAATATTTTCGCAGGAAATCCAAAATTGGTATAGTTAAGTAATTGGGTTAGCAAATTAATCTTAATGCGAGGTCCTTCTTTTATCTCCGAGATTCATTAAAATTATAAGTTAAGTAAAGCCAATCGTCATTTTCGTATCAAACGAAATCGCACTACTTTCTCATCGCAATTGTCAGCCGCAGGTCAGTGAAAAAAAAATATTAAAAGGTGGTCGGTAAGAAATTTCGACTAGAAATATAAATACTTAAATCAAGTTTAAAAAACATTTAATCAAATAAATATAGCTTAAATTTAAAAACAAGTTGCATTAAGATTCAAGATAATATCGAAATTTCAAAAATGGAATTTCTAGGGATATATATATTGTTACAAATCTGTAATTTTGCTATCCGGCCCGAATAGTGTCATCGTAAGAAAGACAATTGTGCGATCTGTCCTGTGCATGTTGTGTGGGTGCCGCGTCAATAACCTCGGAGCTTGGCTACAAATTTGGCGAACATTTGGCGGCTTGGCGATGAATTTGGTGAGTTTGGCGACTGAATGGATAACACCAGAAAGTTCGAGAAGTTTCATGATCCATCCAGTAATAACAGAGATACACCCAGGTACGCCCTGATTGGTCTGAAGTTTCTAGTCCCGCCTCCCGGAGCTATAAAAGACAGACCTCTGAAGCTGGAGAAGAAGTGTGTGTATCGGCGGAAATTGTGTATGTGAGAGTGGTCGTAGTCGCCGACGAGTAAAAAGACTAGAGGATTAGCAAGCAAGCAAGCTGCTGCACTATTAGAGATTAAATGCATTACGATTGATCGACGGTATTTTGCTGTATAGAAAAATTTTGTAACAATATATATAATGTACCACGGTAGTCATATGGGCATTTTTCAGAAAGAAAAGTTTAATTAGATTATGTAGAAATAAATATGTAAAGTTAATTTTGTGACAGAAATCTGAAGTCACATGAGTTGCCTCCATTCTTGTGACCTCACAGTCACATGAATCTTTTGTCTATTCAGAACATTTTATAATATTGAGTAAAATTTCATGGCATTGAGTAAAATTCACTTTAAAGATTCGACATGAAATAAATTCAAATATATATTTTTTCCATTTTGTATGATAGCAAGAAATAGAGTGATATTATTTATAGAATTTTCTATTTTTCTTTTTTATTTCGAGAAAAATTTGACGATTTCATAACAGATTCATTTCTGGAGAAATAAATTCTAAATCTAGTGTAGATCATCATTTTGTGTTACGATGCAAAAAATAAGTTACCGATGCAATTCTATGATATCTGTCAGCTATGTTAGAAAAATTTACATTTTTGATACATTTCTAGAATTAGCAAATTTTCTTCATCAGATACTTTGAGCATTATGTATTTTAGACAGAAATTCATGGTACTAGAACTGAGAATACCGACGTATTTGCAAACTAACGTCACAATGATTTTCGTCGACGTAAAAATGATGTTTTACAGCTTCATTTAGCACTCGACCTTGGCTGTCCTTTCTTTCATTGATCATAAAGTGCAAGTAAACATTAGACAGTAGAAAAGAATTTTATTTCTTTCTCAGTATTTGCTAAACAAATCGTGATCTAAAATTGATGTACGGATAGACATCGACGTAAAAGTTTGTGTAACGCTTTCTAGGAAGGTCAGCGTAAAACAAACATTTTTTTATTGTTTTAAATTGATTTTAAAATAATACATTTTTCTATAGACAATTAGAAGAAGTTGTACAGTATTCGGTTGCTTTATATTTTCGAATGATTTTCTTTAATTAATTTGTGTCATATTTAGAAGCTACACAACTTGCAATAAGCTGTGATAGTTTCACAAAATGAAATTGTATAATAATTTAAACTTAGTTTTTCTTAAAGATACAATTTTCAAACGTTCTGAATATTATACAAAGTATCAATTTACAGCTATCAAAATAAAAAGGTTAAATGACACAATATATATTAAAGAGTATTGTTCAATGTTGGCAAACAACATCATAGAATATTGAATAAATCTGATATTTTGCAATGCTTTAATAATATAAGTATTACTATTTTCCCAATTTTTTTAAAACTTATCCGATATCACATGTTTCTTGTAAATATATATATAACAGCTCTTAACCATTAAAGTTTTTTTTTTTTTTTTTTTTTTTTTTTGCAAATACACAGACCTTCTAAAAATAGTTATAACCATGCAAACAAATAGTTCTTGAGTTGGTATCAATATTTTCTTCAAATCGTTATTTATTTAGAATTTCTTTTACACTTAATTATTTTTTTTTAATATTTGTTAACAATTCATCATTTCTTCAATCACTTCATATAATTATAAATTCTCAGCAACAGCAGGAAATATAGCACTATATAAAATATTTAGAATTAGTAATGGCTATAATATCCGTTAATTTTAGGAGCAGGGTGAAATGATAGTTTAAATTCCTAATAAAATTTTGCATCATCTAAAATCTTTGATATCTAAATAAAATACTAAAATATTAACTTTTTAATATAACGTGAAAAAAAAAACGATGTAAAAAATGCTTGTCAATATCAAGGACAAAAGTAGCATGCAAGTTCCTTACAATAAAACACAGAAATTGTCTGTGCGTTGTATAAAAGATGAGTAATATTATTTTGCATATCTCCTGTCGAAAGGTCTATGCTGGAGCCAGCGATTGCCGTTAGGGGATAGGTCTCAGTCCTTATATTACTATTGTGGCTGTATAGTCATCTAATGGTGTTGTGACGTTTAATGAGCTTATCATTTATTGCTTCCAAAATTCCTATTACATATATAGATTTCATTTTAATGACATTAATAACATAGCTTCAAATTGTTTATTTATAATAAATTATGTAGTCTAACAATCTAATTTTGTATACATTTTTGATGTTTGCAGGCTTACAAAAAACTCAATAATTTCGTTACAATATAGGCATTACTGAATATCCGCATAACGTAGACAATATGAAGTAAAATAAGTTCTGTGCTTATTAATTTTTTTTTTTGAGATTATTCATAGTGTGTAAGAATTATTTAGAGCTTTGCTTCGTAATCCACTGTTGTTTTATATTCTACCCAGTGCATGCTTTTATATTGTTACAAATCTGTAATTTTGCTACCTGGCACGAATAGTGTCATCGTGAGAAAGACCGTTGTAAGATCTGTGCTGAGCGGCAGCCGTGTCAATGACCTGAGAGCTTGGCGACCATTTGGCGATTTTGCGACAAATTTAGTGAGTTTGGCGACTAAATGGATCATACGGGAAAGTTCGAGAAGTTTCACGATCCATCCTGTAGGAACCAAGATACACTCAGATACGCCCTGATTGGTCTGATGAACTCCCGGAACTATAAAAGACGGCCACTCTGAAGCTGCAGTGAAGTGTGTGTATCGTCAGAAGTGGTGTGTGAGTGTAGTCGGAGTCGCCGACACGTAGAGAAACTGGAGGATTAGACAGCAAGAAAGCTGCTGAACTATAGCGATTAAATGCGTTGCGTTATTACGATTGATCGACGGTATTTTGTCGTAGAAAATTTTTTGTAACAATATGTTGAAATCACTTTATAAATGAAAAGCGTTTTTTAATTCCAACTTTTATCTTTAAAATGGAAGATAGTTCTATTTTTGAGTTGGAGCAAAATACAATCAATAAATAGAGACCAACTTTTTACTTTCTCATATACGAAGAATCGAGAAAGTATTGCAATCATCAAAATATTTGAACTCGAGATTTTGACAAATCTGTACGTTTTAAACTTCTCTTCGAGAGTTCGAAAAACGCATTTTTGGAAAATATCTGTTGTTGTTGTTTCTAACTGCACTTGTCATAGACAAGCCCACTGACTTTAGAAGTCAGTGATTTTTAAGCCAAGGGTACGTCTCTTGTTTTTTCAGTAGCACCATCTAAGGCCAAGGGAACGACTTAGCTACACACTCGTCACAACCCTTTTTATGCGGCGGACTTCATTCATGCATTTCATTCACTTAACCACAGATCGTAATTTAGACCTGAATCAGAGAACGATCACCCCTGATCCAGTACCCTCAGTGATATTATTCTCGCCATGGAGGACTTTGTGATCAAGGCAGATTTATACGTGCGCCAGCCACCACACACACGGTGAGTCTTCGGCCGGCTGGGTTCGAAATCGCAACGGAAGGGACGCGAATCCAACGCCCGGAAAATATCTGTCTGTGGCAAAATAACTGAAAATCTCTTTGAGCTGGATGGATGAAATTTGGTATTTAACTTTTACACTAAATTTGTAAATTCCGATCAAATGTTGAGCAAAATCTATTCAGAAGTTTGGTTGTACAAATATAAGTTAACACAATAATTAAAAAACAAAGAGAGCTATATGAATGAAATTCGGTACACATATTATATCTATATTGTAGATACCTATCTAATTTTAAGCGAAATCCAACTAGGGGTTGAACTTTTGTCGATTTGTATTTTCAGAAGCATATAAATGTGATAACTCAAAAAATGAAATGACTTAAATTTATCAAATTTGGTATGTAATTTTATGATTGCAATTGTTGTTGCAAATTTTGGTTTCAATCAGCTGGAGAAAAACACGTCTCAAACATACATTTACCATTACTAGAGAATATGCAATAAAGTTTAGACGGAAAACCTCCAGCTGGTTTCAATAGGAAACAGTCTGATTTATGATAGATCTAGTTTTAAAATGATTTTAGCTGTAAATGAAATTGCTCATACATTTATCTTGAATATCAGTTTTAGTAAATTTATGTATTTTAATAAAATTATTTACATACAAAAATATAGAATAGATGAAAGTATTGACAAGTTTTTAAGTGAATCTCCTACCTTAATTCATCGATTTTAGTGCGATTCATTATATGACATAATCTGTGTAAGATTTCTGCAATAGGACCCTGAAAATAGCACCTTTGAAATTTTTACCTCGAAAATAATGGTTTCTTGTTTTTTTTAGATTTTTATATTTCCATCAAATTTCCATTAAAAATTTGTTATTTTTTTAATTTCTAAAATTAATGTTTTTGGGATACTTTATAAAAATTACCCTATAATATTGTTCTTATGGTAATCGGGGTATAAAAAAATCATGCACAAAACTTAAGCATGAGAAACATTTTATTGTGGTTGCATATAAATAATTGTAAAAAGAAATTTTATAATTCTTCAACAAATTTTTAAATCAATCGATAATATATAACGATGAAGTAATCTCTGAATTATTTAATTCGTTAATCGATCACTTTCTGTAAATGAAGATAATTATGAACATATTGAAAAAAATATTATTTAAAAAATAAGAATGTACAAATCACATTTAATAGAACATTTAAACATCTCGAACCATTAACATTTCGAAATGATACGTTTCAGAGATTAAAAATTTAAAATTCTAAAAATTTTTGTGATTAAGTTTTAAAAAAAATGCTTAAATATCGCCATGAGTTTTTCACACACTTATTTTTCTTAACTAAGCTTTTTACATGCTTTTTTTCCCTAAGAAAGCTAATAAATATTTCATTTAACTTAAAGCTTATAAATATTCTAGTTGGGCGGATTTGAACTGGATGGAACATGATACGGAGGCTTGCATATTATTTTCAGTTTCATTTGATTCCAAAGGTGGCGAAAATTTCAATCTCGTTACACGTCGAAAACTTTCACGTGAAGAAATATGAGATGTATATATGCAATGGAATACTTGCATCTGACGTCAATAATGCGTGTTACAAAGTTTACTTTACATATCTAAATATATTAATGCCACTGAATAAACTTGATTAAAATCCTACTTATTTTTAAATACCAATTGCTTTTCATTTGTATTTTGTATATGTGAAATTTTGTAGAAACACGCGTAATATTCTTTAACACCTTTTATTCTTTATTGTTTTAGAACAATAGTCCAATTCTTATCTTTTGTCAAGAATTCTTTGTATTGTTTGACGAGTACAGAGTAATGCATCGAAAGGAAGGAAGATATCAAGAAAGGGATCATGAGAGAGCACTTTGCACTTCTATAATGTCAGAAAGGAGCTATTCAACATAACGCTCTATGGAAAAAATAATACCCCGCGCAACTTAGAAGTAAGTTTAGTTTAGTTCAGTTATATTAACTTCCAGTTTTAAAGCAACACTAGGGCTATTTTGGGACGGACCTCGTAGTTTTGAACCGGGTCAGATGACGCAGATGACGAGGACGACACCTGAGTTGGCACCCCCTCTCCAAACTTCCACATCACACCATCGGGAGGACATTTAGCCCTGATGGATTTAACGTGCACTAGACCCGCTTACACGACTGCTCTTCGGTAGAATGGAGTCTCGAACTTGAAACCCACCATTTTTGAAGCCGAGACTTTACCACCTTCCCTCAACTCAGAAGAAAAAGTTACATTGACATCGGAGCTCGAGTGATTTGAAATTTTTTTAGAATGTAGATTAATTTGAAATGATTAGTTGTATAAAGTTAGAGTGTATGTTGTCTCTTGGGATGATAATTAAACTATTGCATTAAAACATAAAAATAAATAAATAAAACAAGGATACTTTTTATGAATATTCATTGGTATATCATTCGAGAATATTTTTGCACGATATTTAGATACAATTATTTTTAACTTCAAGTTACAAATGACTTTTTTCTTTTGAGTGTGTGTATGTGTGGAAGTGTATGAGGAAACTGAATTAAGAACATTCCTGATTTTTTTTATTTGCATAATACATGCTACCGAAAAAAAAAAGAGAAATACATCAAATAAAATATACAGAGTATCTAAATGCCATAAAAATGTTAAGATGAAATGCGCTATATTTCCGAGTTTTATCTCGATTTCAGAAAATTCGAGAATTTCTTGTTTTCTTCATAATCATATAAAAAACCCCCCATTTGTTTACAATTTTCTTGTTTTCATCTCATATATTTTTCAGATAAAGATAGTAAAAGATAATCTTTTAAGGAAACACATGGAAAAGCACGCGGCAAAGTTGTCATCCGGGCAACAACAGGAGCTGATGGTCAAATATTATCTCTATCTTGGGCAGGGATATCAGTTAAGGCCGCTAGAATAATTTATTACATAGCAATTTGCAACACTGTTCCTTAAAGGAAATAGAGATTAAAGCTCTAATTCCTCATTTTTAATGTGATTGAAGGACCTTATAAATGCCTTTCCTTTTTTTCCTTCTCTTATCAATTTAAATTGAAATATTTTGCAGTAATTCAAATCATGCCTCATGCCTTTCCTTTAGACTTACAGATAAAGTTTTGCTGTTATCGGCAGTGGCCTTCAGATGCTTATAAAATAATGATAATGTAATATTACTTTTCTGTCACGATGGTTTCCAAGAATGCAGTATTGGGGAAACACAAAATTTATTTCACTTAATATTTTGAGAACAAAATTTATCATACAGTTAGCGAGCACAAAATAATCTATGAGTAAAGACGAATTATTGTATTTTAATGAAGGTAAAAATACATGCTGCATGCAAAATGTATTGCAAAATACAAAAGATTTTAATGCAAAGTGCATTAAATTAATTTTAGATATGCACGACGTAACCATCAGGGAAGTTTTAATCACAAATATGCATTTTTTTTTGTTATGTGAAAGGAAAGTTTTACGTCATTTAAAAATACAACTAATGTAATTTTTACAAAGCATAGAAGATAGCAATATATTCATAAAATTGATTAAACTATCTGTGATTCCTTAAGTTCAATTCTAATTAGTTGAATAAAATTTTTCATAATAGAGTTATTCTTCTCATATGATATATACCAAATGCAAAAAGCCAATTTAATTTTGAAATCCTTTATAAGTCTTTTATTTTGCGTATGTTACAAAGCAGTCCCAGACAGCGTGTAATTAAATGACAGGTGCATTTACTTTTGTCAGATGTCATATGATTTTATTTATTTTAACATTTAAAAACAATAAACCTATTAATTAAAAAAAGCTAACATTTAATTTTTCATTGATAAATTGCTAAAATATTTTTAAAATATCTGAATTTTAAAATTTAAAATTATCTCATAAATCGAAAATAAGTAACTAAAATGGAAATAGTATTTTTTACGCAGAGTTTTTGATTATGCGACCTATTCATATAAAATACTATTAAAATAAAAATATCAATTTGAAATTATAAAATGTTATTGCTTCATTTAACAATGCAGTTTTCAAGGGAAGAAAACCCAAACAATTTTTCGAATCATAAAATTTTATCGGGATAATTCATGGAAAAATTAATTCAGATCGGAATTGGAATATAGCAAAACAAGAGATTTTTAAAAATGAAATAAATAAATGATTTAATGTTCCAAATTATACTTTTTTTTTTCTTCAAAAACGAACATTTTAAACACTCTTGACTTTGAAGTTGAAGCACTTGAAAATAATACTGATATACTAGTCTATTCTGAATAGGCTAAATAGATGTCAGAGATCATACCATAAAAATTCAAAAATTCATCGTGAGAGAAGTTCTTTTTCTGTCTTTTTTTTTTCTAAAACTTTATCTCATGCCTATGTATATCACACTTGGTTTTTTATTAAAATTGGAATATAAATCTGTTCTTTCATAGTATAGTCATTTTTACAGTAGAAGTAACGTTATGTAACGGAAATATTATTATTACATGTGCACTTATAGGAATTTATAAAGTTGGAACAATTAAAAAATTGCTATGCTAGTTAATTAATATAAAAAATTCTTATTTCTCTAATCTTGTAGCATCATCGAATAAAGAAAGCTGTTTGATTGCCTTCTGTTTATAATGCTTTTCAAATCGTATTCTATTTTATAGAAATGGAACAACAGACAGTATTCATTAATAGCTAACATTCAAGGCCAGTTTTAAAGATGTATTTTTTTATATGAAAATACTACAAAATAAGATTTTTTAAACTAAAAATTTATTATTGAATTTTAGTTTAGCAAAAAAGTTTATGATGTGCTAAATCAGTTTAAGTGAATACAAGGTTGAAAAGCAAATTTAATTATTAATAGTTTTGTTTAATCGTTCAATGTTATCATTAAACTGAAAAAATTATAAATAGTAGGAGAAAATTAATGGTCATTTGTGCAAACGTTATTTAATTTTTTTACAATTATAATATTAAAATGCATCCAGTTTCATTTTTTGACTAATATGTATATTTATCAGGTATACAAAATAAAGGGATTTGAAGTGTTTAATTCTGTTACATTGAATTAATAATCTTAAAAGTTTTGCAGCAATGCTTTTCTTTCATGATATTTCACTAAATACCTGAAGTGATGGTAATATATTTTTCAGACGAATATTAAAAGTTATATTTATAATGATTTTTAATTGTAGAGTTATCAAAAAAGACATTTCATTGAAATAATAGCTTAAAAATTAGGTAAAAATTGTAAAATTCAGTTTATTCTCAAATATGAATAAAATACATTATGATTCATAGAAATGTTGTATTATCCCGAAATAAATATTTACTTTCATACATGTTTTATTTACACTTTCTGCGAACATTCTTTCAAAATATTTTAAACCTATTTAGAGATTTAGTGCAGCATTTGAAGAGAAAATCATTACTCTGCTCATTAACTGCTATATTAACCAAACGATTTTTTTCTAATACACCTGTTGCATTATACTTATCTTCCCGGTCACTCGACAGATATTGCTACTCCCCTTCTCTTTACAATCATCTCATATGTGATGGATGGGTTAGGCGACAAAGGGGAAAGACCCGAAAAGTAAATCCACAGGTGGTCGAAAGAGATAACAGATTTTATCTACCACTTACTCGAAAAATAAATAAAGAAAGAAGCAGGATTCTTTGCCACTTATGCAAAACCACTGCTAATCGTTTAACATTTCACTCAGCCAGCAAATCAAATTTAAATTATCCAAAACTAATGATTATTTAAAGAAGCGGTATTGAAATATAAAATTGTTATGGAAATTGAAAGGAAATGCGTTCGTTAAAATGCTGATAATTTGTTATTTTGCAAAATTCTGAAGAAATAATTTTTCGAAATTTATAGGAAATATGCATTTCCATAAAGTAACCAATTACTAGACTATTTATAATCTTTTAGAGTTGCTTACTATGACATATAGCAGAAGCTCATGAATAGTTTAAGATTGCCCGTGTCTGTCTTAAACAATTTAAAATACTAGATTTATGACGACGACTTTCAGTATTAAATTTATCAAATAACTTTTTTTTGTCGTGTGACTATTTAAGCCAAATTTTGCGCAGTAGCTTCTGAGGGTAAAGACCCCTGAGCACCCGAGGGTAGAAGTCTAACTTCTAGCTCAAATGAAGACAGAACACACACACTCGCTTGCACAGGGGGGGGGGTTATTCACGCACCTCACAGAAAAAACACAAGGAAGAGAACAACAACTGCCCGAACCAGGATTCGAACCTGGGAGGCCTAGATCATGACGCCGGTGTCAAATAAATTATTAAATTTGTAAAAGCCTATTAAATTAAAAACACTTAAAGCTAATTAACTTTTATAAGGAACAAAAATATTAGAGTAGGTAGCAGAATATAAACGTAGTTATTTTAAATAAGATATACTCGATATATACTACTTGATGTAATAAGATATACTTGATAATAAGTTGATATACTTTATTTAAAGGAGAAACTGTCTGGAAACGAAACTAAAGGGGAAGTTCATTTAGAAATAAAAATTTCATTAGAAAGAGATGATCATTGAATAAAATAGGAATTAGAAACAGAAATTATATCATAACGTTTCAATGGCTTTAATTTAACAATATTGCAATAATAGAAAAAAAAAATGAAAAATTCATACTTTTTCCAAATTTCCACCTTAATGCTCCAAATATTGCTTTGGAAATCTTGAAAGTTTGAATAGTATTACTGTCATCTTCTGATGTCACATATTCTTCTTCAAATGCAAAAGTCACATTAGCGGCAAAACTTATGCTACTTAAAATAAAAATAACGCACAGAAAAAGCTGAATCGAACCCGTAAACTTCGTTGTATATTCGCCGCACACCATTATGCTTTCAGAATCTTACTAACTATAAACAAATGCTTCACAAATTCACAAGAAAATTTCAAATATCAAAATTTTAAAATTGACAATATAATGCACTAGTAGGGAGCGAAATTTTGCACAAGACACGCATGACATTCCCAGAGATAACAAGGAACGTTTTCTGCTTCTCATCTGCAGGGTGTTTTGTTCGCTTATAGAAGAACTGATACCTTCCACTGATATTTTATGATCTTATCAGTTTTGCCTTAGCAACTGTATGGCAGACCCATAGTTACCGGGGAAATTTCCTAGTCTCATACAAAGTTCAGTGAAACTTTTTTTTCTAGGCGGAACATTATTGTTGACTCAACAAACCCATGATGATTCTTTGTTTTGCTGTCCCTGTCTTTAGAATGCTAACAACTACTGTGAATGACGTCGGCATATACGTGAAAAAGACATATTTTCTACCGCAAACAGACGAAGATCTATTTACACATTTTTATTAACAATCGTGTTTGTTTTAGATCATAAAATTTGAGATAGAGTGACACAAGGTCTGGTTAAATTAATCACGGATTTTGAAGGTTAATTTTGAGGTGTTGAAGTTATATGCCATAAAAGTGAAAAGCGAGAATGCATATAAATAGAAGAGGCAGTAACTCTTTTAGTAGTAAACGTAGTAACATTCTTCCTTCTTTTGTTTCCGCAAAAGCTTCGATTTTATTCAGCTGTTTAAGACTTTAAACATATATAGAAACAGTTCTGAACTACATTTTTGTTATTATGATTTAATATAAACAAGATAATAACATTTTTCTTTACACTTCTTTTCTTTACACTTCTAACATTTTTCTTTACACTTTTTCTTTTAGACTTCTTATTCTGTTTAATAGAGATTTCAAACTTATTAAACAAAATTTTCCTTCAATTTATTTTTACGATTATCGATAAAAATTTTGTCTTAAGGTGTACATACACACTTGAAGATTTTTTTAATATTTTAACTTTAAAAATCCAGTTTTTTTACAGTAGGTTATTAATATGTGTTTAAACTCATTTCAGTGAGAAAAAACCATATCACACCAATTATTAATTACTTAATTAATATTTAATGAGCTAATTAGCCTAT
The DNA here is from genome assembly GCF_947563725.1 of Argiope bruennichi. Lineage (NCBI taxonomy): Eukaryota > Metazoa > Arthropoda > Arachnida > Araneae > Araneidae > Argiope > Argiope bruennichi. The sequence goes on along the minus strand of NC_079154.1, from coordinate 121,469,467 downwards.
TTTTTGAAACGTGATATCTTAAATTCTAATTTGTATAGACACACAATTCTAGTTGGAAATTATGCCTAATATTAGTCTTCATGTTTCCTCAATCAAGTTATAAAAATATGTAGTTTTTTTTTTTTACATTTTTTTCATCAACGATGAATAGAAAAGGCGAGATTTTTCTGCAATTTTAACTTTTAAACAGCTATTAAAATTTATTTCTGTAAATATAACTTTGATTGAGGCAAAAAACTTCCTCTATTTCATACAGATTATTTTGATATATAAATAACTGTATTTGGTTAGTTTCTTGTTGAGTTATGATTGTTTGAATGAAGCAACATAGTGGAAAAATAACATTCTTCATAAAATGAGTTTTAAAAACACCGTAACTAGCGTTTTCAATGAAAGCACCTCAAGAAAAATAATTATAAATCGAGAAATATTTGGAATATTGGCAACATCTTGGTATCGTTTGAAAGCTAAAGAATCAGAGAACATTATTAAGCAATAAAAATATATTCGATATTTTGAACGATTTTCGAAGTTTCAAGTGTGTACATACACCTTAAGAAAAGCTTTTTTATTAGGTCTCAATCGGATATCTACTATTCCATATATTTCACAGATTACGCTATTATGGTGCTGCATATGATTAGTAATTAAATTTATTGCAAAGGCATTTTGATTTTTCTTAAGCGTTGCATATGAATGAGAATTAAAAACAACTCAATATAAAGTTGAACCAAGTCTTTCATGTAAAATTCATCTTTTTTCTTTTCCCCAAAAGTTTGAGTTCCATTTAAATTTTATTGGAGCACTGGCATCTTTATTCTTATTTTTCGTAATCAGTTTTTGTACTGCTGTACTTAACTTGGCTGTTGCATAAATGTAAGCTTTAATTTTGTAAACGATTTTTTTATTCACTTTCTGATTCGTAAGAGTTTTTCCAATTGCATATTTGCGCGTTTTTGATGACAATGCAATGCTTCAATACTTTCAAAAGTTCATTGTTAGTCAATCTGATTTATTTAAATTTTAATTCTACCTGAAGACTAAATTTAGTGAGGAATTTGAGATTCCTCATTATTTGGGATAACAAATGATAAATTAAATATAAAACGTAGAAAATAACTAAAATACAAAATTTTGCTTTTTAATAGAGTAAGAAAAGTGTGTTTCAAAAATTATTTTATTTAACGCAAACAAAAATCAGTAAAAATTTAACTGCATTATATTGTGGCTTTGCCCACATAATATGAATTTAGATTGCTGGTTCTGAAATTAGACGAAACTAAATTCAACTTCTCTCTGGTCATACTTTCAGCCAATTAAATGGATTAAATACTGAGATTTTATTATCTAATAAGTAAACATCTCTAATCCTATGGATTGAAATTAAATATAGAAATGTGTTCGGCATTTCTATGAAGTGACGTCATCTTCAGATGGCGCTATTTATTTATCGTTTGGTTTCTTACTTTTAATTATTTAATCTAGCGTTACAAAGAATCGCAAGAACATCGTTCGGCGTTTCCGAATTTTTTTCAGTTTAATTATGCCACTTTTATTACACGAAGTTTATGGCTATTCTTTAATGACTAATTTGTACGCTTTATAACAGCCCGATTTTAACCGGAATTTTGCGAATTTTCCTTGTTTCTTAAAGAATCTGTAAATACGTTGTAAATATTAGAATATGATTCTAAATCAAGCTGCATTATGTTCATTGGATTTTACCATGCATACAAGCATCCATAATATTCCAGTAATATTCTGGAAAATTCTTCTTCTAAATTCTTTTACGGAATATTACAGTATAAAATATTGTGATTGAATTACTTGCTGCTACTTATTTCTTGCTTTCAACTACCGCAAGTAAAAATAACAAAATGGAAAAGTCGGTTCATTCCGAGTTTGCTCTGGTTTCAAAAGTCCTATTAGTCTATTTTGTCAATAAATACAAAGAGCAGAAGTGTAACACCACTCCTACCTGACGAATGGCAGGTATAGTCTATCTTATAGAGGGGCATGACATGATGTACGGGGAGAGGGGTGTAATGAGAACAATCTCAAATTTTTAAAAATTTATCTTTGAATAGTCTGTCGCATGAAAGGAATATAAAAATATTATCAAAATCTGAAGAAGAATTTGGTTCTATATAGTTTATTTCGTATTGTATACTACATTTTAAAAGAAATAATTATAATGCACACATATTTACTACTTATTGATTGTAGAAATAATTATTTCCACATTTCACAAAGTAATCTCAAATCATGCAATTCTATTTTCTTAATTAGATTTATTTAAAATGTAACTCAGTTTCAAACAAAATATAAAAATAATAGGATCTGACAGTCAAATTTTAAATTTTTAGTTTCAATTACGATAGATGTTAACGTTTTTCTTACTACATTTATCATAAAGCTTTTACATTTTAGAGCATAGAAAACCTTTAATTTAAATATTTACAAATAGATAATGCAGTTTTACCCCATTCCCAGATATCTAACGGACGATTTCACATTGCAAAAAAAGAACTTTTAAATTATAATAATTAAATAAAATATTTCATAAAACACAAATGGGTAAGCTGATTATGTTTTATTGGAAAATGTATGAATGTATGATAATATGAAATATAAAAAAATGACTGCAAATTCTACTACCATTAGTACAGCTGAATTCGACTTTTGAGATACATTTAATCGTTTTCTATTATATGCAAATCTAATTTTCTTGATCTGTAGTTATGCTCTCCAAAGATCATGAGATTTTGCAGCCTGTTGTGAACCATAACAGTATGCATATAATTTTTTAACAATTAGAAATGCCCTGGAACTTTCACATGCTCATGTGGACAAGCATATAATTTTTAACAGTTTCTTCATTTCATAAATATGCAATTATTATCGGTTTCTTCATTTTGTAACATGCATCAGCAACCGAAAAAATTTACTGTTGAAGTTACAATAATGTTTTTGATTAAGATACATCTTGTTCATTTTGCTTAGATCGACACATATGCTTCAGATCGAATTTGAAATCTTGCGATTTACTGCAGCACAAGTGACCAAAATTAACAATATCTACGGTCTTCAAAAATGTTGGTGACAGTGGTATCAAGGCTTTTCTGCCTAACAGCACCTAGAACTCAGCTATCCATATGTGCACAGTAAATCTTGTAATATCTCGGAAAATAAAGAAAAGTTGATAGTTGCGATAAAACCGCAAAAATTTCTCTCGAAGAAAATCCAGGTCAACAAGATATTTTGTGCCCCAATCGCGAGGATAGATCATAACTGAAAAGGGACCAGATTCCCCTAACTGGAGCCACCACTAAGAGATAGCACTGATGAATATCGAATAATTTCCATTTCTATAATCTAAAAAATTTCTATACATTTGCGCACTTGTTGCAGACATTTATGTACTAGTGTACATGAAACATATTAGTTTCCAAGAGCAAGTCCACTAAGATTCTTTAAATCATGTGTTTTGCACTACCAAGGAGTGATTATGTAAGCAAACGTGAATTTATAACCCCTTTGATACAATCCCGGAAATTATTATTATTTTCATTTTTTTTTGTTTTAAAACCTTAAATACCAGTGTAATGATTCAGCTTCTTCTCTGCTTGACCATGGTGACGTTTCTTTTTCCCACGCTCCATAATTAGCATCCAGACAGCAGTATCAGCAATGGCGACGCCTTACCGTAGTGTAAGTGGTTCCAGAAGTGCCAGGTGGTCGACCCCTTTAAAGTAAGGACATCTGGGCAATTAGTGTGAGTCCAGATTAGGGACCAGACCTGCACAAAACGGGTATTTGAAACAGATGTAAACCTGCATTCCTTACATTGTAGAGGGTGGCTCTTCAACAGATTCCCACGGTCGACGGTAGACCAGTGAAGTTGTTGTTGAACGATTATTGGATAACCGGGAAAATGGTCCGATGTGAATGAGGGTGGGGACAGAATAAAAGTGCGAAGAGGTTGGAAAAGAGGGGAGATTCGTGGAGACGGAGGAAGATAGCGGAGAGAGCGGAGTGTTCGACGAGAATTCCACCAGAGAGGATTCGGTGGATCCCTGGAGCTAAGCCTGTGTTTGCTAGAACGCTAAGAGTCGGTTAGCTGTTTTCTTGGGAGGTTTCTCCGAAAGTATTCGAGGAACTATCCTTGTTGTGTCAAATAGAATACTGATCACTCATTTAACCTAGAATCTAGATGATGAACTGTAATTTTGTGTAAATAAAGAATTTGATTATAACGCTACCCTTTATTGGATCTTTTACTGGATCGAGACTTTACACCAGTTTCTTAGTCGAAGTCAGTAGTACTTAGTCAGTCAGTCAGTCATTTAGTTTCTTAGTCAAGTCAGACGTAATTTGTATTTTATTATAAAACGAAAGAATTTCAAGACACTCAGAATCATGCTATACTTCACTGAAAATAATCGAAAGAGTCGATACAGTGTGAAAAGTTGTAAGTTTAGCAGCATTGGTTCTGGCGTGATCCTCAATATCTGACAAGTAGACAAAATTACGAAATTTGTCTCAATAACATTCACCTGTTGCTCCAATACTTTATATAATTGAACTAAACTAATCTATAACAAAATTTACTACAAATATGAGATCAAATTTTAGTCATACGTTATTTATACAATGCATGTATTTTTGGGTTTATTGAATGGTGTTATCATCATATTGGTTTATATATATTAGGGCACTCATGATAGGATTTATACTATCAATATAGCCCTACAGTTATTCCCTTACTTTAAAGAAAAGTGTGAGAAGAAAAAGTATGATTAATGTTTATTAATAATTTGGCTTATAAAATGTTGCAATTTAGAAATGCAATACAAATACTCATATTATTGTGAGTATTTTATACAACTAAAGCAGCGGTTAAAAAAGGCATGTAAAATATAAAGGTATCAAAAATTATTGAAATATTTAACTGTGAATTATGTGATTTTCTCTACTATTTAATGAATTGACAACTTGAATCATGATTAAGTGCGGCCGAATTGGTTCATCTAAGTTTTCATGGGATATTCTAAATTTTTATGCCTTATATTTCCTTTCTGTATATAATTATATTATCTGTTAATGACTGAATTTTAGTTTATTATATGGGATATAGTATGACCATTTGATGCATTATTGACTCTCGGACATCAGAGTTACATATTAAGATGTATAAGTAAAAATATAAGATGAAACAAATAAAACGTTTAAACCAAGGACTAGCAAATGTGCCTGTAAAACATTATATTTAATATATCAGTGTTTAATTTTTAACAAGATAAGTTGAATTAAGACTGTTTACACAAGTTATCTGTAAACACCACATTATTCTGACTATTTACAGAATTTGTTCACTTCTGTAAACATAAGATTTATTTTTTTCTACGAACGTCATAATTTACAGTCAGAGACATTTATCCCCCTAGTTTAGATTTTAGTTTCTTTTGTAAACTTAGAGTGTTTTATTTTCAGTATTTATTTATCAATGTTTATAAATTGTTTATTTACCTTAAATATCGTATCCAAAATTATTCTTCATCACAGAAGAAAAGTATTTTTCTTTTCTTTTCTTTTTAAATTTTTTTTGAAAATACTTTCAACGTGTTTTCGATCACGTTACTATATATTTTTGATTTTTATTTTCATAATATTTCTATCTTTTTCGTCCATCGTTGGGTTTGTCTTTTCCCCGATTTTTCTGCATTGTTAGAATGATATCACCTTTAAATAATTATTTATGATCACTTTATTTATTCATGTTGCAGTTTGATGGAAATAGACATTTTGAAAGTAATAGTCCAGTTTTTTTCAAATTATATTAATAATCGATGAAATTTCAGAGCAGTGTTTTAAGCAAACGATTTAGTAATATTTGAAATTATAAATCATCAACTAATGTGATTAGGAGCATGATATAACAAACTAGCAACTAATGTTACTAGGAGCATGATATAACAAACTAGCAACTAATGTGACTAGGAGCATGATATAACAAACTAGCAACTAATGTGACTAGGAGCATGATATTACAAACTAGCAAATAACGTCACTAGGAGCATGATATTTTCAATTCTGTGAATCACATGTGTTGACAATTGATTGTATAAACCACTAAAGTTATCTACCAATAAAAAAATTCAACATAACAATATAATAATCTGTATTTTCCGTTAAAAGATACGTAACAATCTTGGATATCAGTAGTACGAAAGAAGAATGAGTTCAACCAGTTTCACTTTCGGTTAGTTAGAAACTTGAAAATGTTTTTGCTAGAATTTAATTACTTTTTCTAAGTGAAAGCTTTAATCGAAAGGAGTGGTTTTCCAAAACTTTTTTGCATACCCTCTAATAAACAAAATCTTATCACCTTCCACATAAAATTTTGGACCTTTAGTAAACCTGCAAATATTTAGTATGTCGTTAAGGAGCTATAATCATGAAATATTGATATTGGTATGAATTCAGCATTTTTACTAATTCTATCATGTGATCCTTGTCGATTTTTTTGGTGATTAATTTCCTGCATTTAATAGGATCAGAAAATTGAGTTTGTGTTTTAGATGCGTTGTTTCCTATCGATTGGAATCAAAATTCGACATAGAACTAAAATTTTAATCACAAAATCGCTTACCAAATTTTATATAATTGAATCATTGCGTTTACATGTTTCTGAAAGTAGAGACCAACAGACGGCCAATCTCTTGTTGGATTGGACTCAAAATTCTATAGTTGTCTACTTTATATATTTGCATCTATGTTATATATTTATGTTATATATTTGCATCACATTTTATCTAGTATATAACTCATTTCGTTTTAAAGTTATAGTGTTAACTTATATTCGAACTGCCAGACAGACAGACTTCCTCTGAACGAATTTTGCTCAAAATTTGATAGAAATATACATTTTTAGTGTAAAGAGCATGTGTTGCATTTGATTCTTCATTTTGCCTCTTATTACATTTGATAGAACACGATATTTAGATATTTTGTCGAAGAAGTCAATATTTTAAGCATGATACTGAAAGGTGTTCACAAGAATATCTTTGCTAAGAAGATTTACATGAATATAAAAAAAGATCTGTCACAGGAACAGTTACAGTCAAAACAAATAACAGAAATCGTTTTATTCAAAAACTTAAAATCGTTTGCATTTATCTTCTAGCTGTCAGAAAGACAATGAAAGTAGCTTTCTATTTTCTACCAACATATTTGCGAGACTTATCGTTTGTTATTGTCTTCTGTCTCGAAAGATGCAATAGAAAATTAGTCACGATTTATAGAATTTTTTTTATCTTTAAATGCTATTTACATTATTTTGATTTATAGAAGAATCTTGAGCTCAAAGTCTATTTAAAATATTCCACTAGTTTCAACATGTTTTATATTTGGTTCTGTGGTAATTCTTGCTTTTATATGACTGTCAATAAATACAAAGTAATATAAAAATCCATAATTGTAGTGTTTTCTGTTCGCTAATTTGATTTTTTCCTTTGAATGGAATGTTTGAGCAACAATGAAACATTAAAAATTTCCATAATTTGTTTTCCTCGTAAAATATTTAGATAAAATTACTCTATAAACAATATAGAATTCCGTTTAAATTAATAACATTACATTGCTCTCTGAAACGTGACATTTGTAATATTTTTAAAGATAATTTCTATTTATATTGTTTTGAAACTTTATACATGCATGAAAACAAATGTTTGTATTTGTCTGAAATATTTTCTTTAAATTTTAAACATTCTTTGTTTTTATCTGCCAGAAATCAGTGGAATAATTAATAAAATTATAACTACCATTTTGCTCTGCTGATTTTAGGTAATAATTACAGCTTTAAGACAAAAATCCAGCCACATCAATACGAAAAAAGTACTATATTCTATCTAAGGAAAAATGCTATAAGAAAATTACAGCTTTAGTTTCATTGGATTTCCAAATACTTAAATTCTGTTTATTGAAGACATATAATCAAAATCGTTATAAAAGATATAAAAGATAAAATCTCTATTTATTTAGTTCATTATAGATAAGGAAAATAATTTAAGGTTAGTGACGACGTTGAAGTTACCTCAGCGATCGTTCTTTAGACCAATATTGAGGTTTATGATAACGAATAGTTTTTAGAAATATCAGTTGTTTTGATAATATTATAACGGTGATGTTTGGGGATTATATGATTCTTGTCTGATTCTTAAATGATTCTGTAATATTACACACCTAAAGTGTGATTTAATTAAATAATTGACAGATAACTATAGATTAAAAAATGAATGACTAAATCGGCTTCTGCTGTATCTTAATTTTAAAAAAATCTTTCAGATTTCAGGTAATAAAATCTGGAACAATAAAATAAATAGTTCAAAAGAAATTAAGTGCTTCGGTATCTTAAGTACTTATTTTGAATCAAAACTTATATATACATATGTAATTGATATACTCTGGTTGTTTACGGAAATAGGATTTTATATATCGAATATTACTTAAATTAAAAAGTTTTTAACATAAAACAACTTGTGTATAAAATATTATAATATAGAAAATCTTTTTATCATCTAAAACGCTTTTACTTAAAATTAAATTTTAATTATATCATTGAATCAGATGACTTTTAAAACTCCCGATAACTAATTTTCTCCATAAGTTATTAATATTTTTATATTATTATAGCAAATATTGTTCGCAAATGCGAAAGAGTATAGGAAAAATTCTTTTCGTTTCAGAGATTGATTTAAGTATGCTTCTAAATTTAGTTAAATCATTACTTTTAAATCAATAAAAACACTGTGAGAATAAATATTAAAATAAAAGAGAAATTTAAAAAAATAGCTATAGAGTAATTCGAAATGGAGAAAAGTCTGAATTTTTGATAAAACTTTAATTAAGAAAGTTTATCAAAAATTCAAACTTTATTAAATATTCAATTAAGAATTAATTAAATATTCAATCAAGAATTTTTATACTTAACATTTTGACAGTATTTTTATCATGGGTAATATATATTTATACATAGCCACAATGAGTTTTATTATTCAGATATGGATATTTATCTTTATTAAGATATAAGGAAAGGAATGTTATTAAAGTTCAAAATAAGAACCCGCTTCTTAAGAACAACCTGGGACAGTGAGCTGAAGATTTCAAAAGCTATAAATGGGACAGTAACCGGAAAATTAAAATTTTAAGATTTAGAAATTTGATATCGCAACAGAAATAAAATCTTGGAGTTTCAGAACTTGGATTTAAGGAACGTTAACAAAACATGCATTAGTATCTCAATTGAAGACGCTCTCATTTTGGGAAAAAAAAGTGATGAAAGAAACAACAACAACAGAAAAACAGATTTTGAAGATCTCTATCTTCATGAAACCATATAAATTGTTTCATATCTTTCATGGTTTTAACATTTCTTTACAGTTCATCATACCCTCTTGACTTCATATTTCATATTGATGAAACCATGAAAATCGTTTAATCTATCCTGGGACTGCAAAATGAACGAGAAGAAAGAACTAAATTTTTTGTTGCAAATGAATGAGAAAAATTGATTGATAAAAGTGTAACACATTAGAGTATTTCTAAAATCATGGAACAAATTTTGTGGATGGAAGTAATAAAATTACAAATCGTAAACAAACAGCATAGGATATATCTACAGATGATGGAAAGTAACATGCAGAATCAATAACAAAAAAATCTTTATAGTACTTAATTTAAGTGATCAAAGGACTTGCTATTCGTTATGATATATTCTTCAAATGCTTTATTTAAGTAACTTGTTGTTTGGCTATTAGTTATGTTATTGCAAATTTGTATTCCATTAAATCTATGTTGTACATTTTAGAAGGTATATTTTTTGCTTTTATTTACTTCAATGACATAAAAAATATACCTGCAATGGTCTTCCTGTGTTTGCGATCCAAGTTCTATAGCATAGTTTGACTTGTTCTTTGTGCCTCTGACCTTCTCTAAAAGTTTGTCCCATAATTTTAGAAAAGCTCTTCATAATAAGGTCCAGTATTCAGCTTCAAATCTCATTCAATTAGTTTCTTGCTTCTAAATATTTCTAATTGATTAATTATTTCGCAAATTAGACTATTGTTTAGAAGCCTTGTAGCTATTGGGGGGGGGGGTGCTCAAAGTTTTTCAGACGTTTCCTAATGTTTTTTTTTTCAGAGAATTTTAATTTACAAGGATTGTAACTAGAATATGTTAAAATAAAATTAAGTATTATATAAATTTTAGAACATTTTTTAACAGCATTCCGAATTTTTTTATCTCTTGAAATTTTTGAAATTTATATTGTTTTATAATTATAACAAAATAAGTTGTTTTGTAATTAAAAAGTTTGATCCTGTTATTAAATAGCATTTAAAATATATTAAAAAGTTTTGTTGTTCTTTTTTGACTGTTTTGTTTTTAAATTACTTTGAAATTTTAACTTTGAATCCTTTTAAAAAGGAGATACTAAACAAACTTTCTGGAGGTGACCCGAAATTAATGTATTTTGTGATTTCAATTTCAACAATATTTATTACTTAAAATTGTTTTATACAGAAATTAATATTAAAATCAATAAAAAAGTTGGAGAAAGGAAACTTATACTGTATAAAGACCCCTAGAGTGGTTAATCGGACTTTGACTTCTAATATGCTGAGAGCTGCTTTTAATTTAGCAAACGAATAAATTTAATATGTGTAATCTTATCTCTTTGCATACCTATTATTAAATACATTTTATTTGTAAAATATTAAGAAAATATTGCGAATATTATAAAAGATTTTTACTCAAATTTTTAATATTTATTTTCATCGAATTTTAATCGGATATTTATTTGTTTATTCGAATCTCGTCAAAATGTTTATGGCATCTATTCATGAAATATAATACAGAATTTTTGATATACATGTGACAACTCCGAATCATATGATTATTTACAAATACTGTAAACGATTTTAAATGTTTAAATGCAAATTACGAATTCGAAAAGTTTTTCGAAAGACTTTTATTATGTTGCAAATATTTCTGTTTCTATACTTTCGCAATCGTCAAACTAAATAAATATCAATTTTATTTTGAAACACTTTCTGCGATAAAGAGGGGGTAATAATCTCCTATTTGTTCTAATTTTAATCTACCACACGTGCTAATCAACACTTGTATTACTTAATTTTTTATCATACTGATAGCAAAATTCAAACACGTAATGGTTTGTTTTAACCAGTTCTCGGTTGGTCACATTGATCCTGCTTTGTTTTCAAACATGTGATTTTTTCTCTTAACGACCTTTCTGAAGTTCAGTCGTTTTAGAACCCATGTGTGTGAATTTTTTTACTGCTTATGATTCTCTTAAATGTTATCTCATTCTCTTAAAATTCTTTAAACTATCGCGAAATTCGCAGTTAGTTCCGTATTTAAAACTGATGTTATATTGCAATGCATGCTGAGATGATAGTACTCTGTTCTTTTATTCACTGAATTAAAGAGAGCTTGCGCAAAAAATGAGTGCATCATATGAGGTGACAAAGAAAATAAAATACGGGGTTTATGGTTGAGTAAAGAGAAATCTTGCTTTCATAAAATGAAATTTTATTGCTTAATATCTTTCTGAAGTGTGGGAAAAGTAATAACGTTAAGAGTACATTTTGATTTCCTACGCAAGATGTTTTTATTTCTCAAGCAAGTTTAATCCGGTTAAGAAGAATTAAAAGCGACAGAGAAATTCATTCCAGTAATTCTGTCGTTTTATTGAAAGCCTCAAAAAGTGCATCCATGTGAATATAGGGTGTAAGGAATTTATGTGAAATCTTCCAATTATTCTTTAATTAGTTAATATTAATAAAGATATGGATAGTTCTTTAGTTTTTATATCTTTAACATTGAATGGCGTGATAATAGATTCATATCTCGTTACCATGTGTAAAAACAAATAGCTTGTCCTCAAGTGGACAGTTAAGCTATGAAAATATCTGATTAATTTTTTGGCTCTTTTGAATTACAAGTTTAAATTACTATAAATCTCAATCAACCATTATTATAAGGTCATTTTATTATTCATTTATTAAAAATTTAACACTTTAACTGCCACGTTAGTCATCGGTGACTGTCAGTGAATTTTCCGTTAGGCCGGTGTCAGTCACTGGCGACTGACGTTAAATTTTCTCTACAGACCGCCACAGTCGCATAAAATACGATATAAAACAATATATATAACTTTAATAAATGAATAAATACTCCTAATTTTTTATATCAAAACATTTTAATGGGTTTCATTAAAACGGTAAATAAAAGGAATAAACATCGAGAACATCGGTGGAGACTAGACTGTGGGCCAAATGAAAAATAAAGCAATATTTGGGTGTTCTTTATTCTCTATTCTATTAGGGTGTAAACAAATCTTTCTAATTAAAATTATTGGATTTTTATAAAGTATTACTAGATTCTGCACCGCAATCCAAACAGAAATCGAATCTAGCTTCTAATGGCTGTTAACTTTCCTAGAAGCAAATGCACAAGTATTGCTATTTGTCTCAAAAATAATCGTTCTTTTTCAAAATGCTGTTTATTACATTTTAAGAGTTCATGTTCGTTTAAATAAGAATAGGCGTTATTGATGGTTAGCATGATAATATGATAAAAAAATGTGCTGATTTTATTTCAAGAGCTTATGGTTTTTTTTAAATAGGAAGAGACTCTACGGCTGATATCATAGAGTCAAGTGGTGCAAGAAAGGTAAAATGTTATTAATCCCATTTCAAGAGTTCATATTCTTTTAACCCATTAACTGTGTTCCATGAATGTGGTTTTTGCACTGAATAATTGTAATTTTAAACTTACAATCTAAAATTAAGTTAGTTACAGACGTTACAATTCGAAACAAAAATAACCGGCACTTCATAAATATCTCAAGTATTCTGTGGACACTGTGGATTCTAGAAAATGATTCTTATTAAAATTAAATTTACAGAAAAAGTTAACACAGGCAAGTAGAGCCAAAATAATGTGATTGGTCATCTTTTTTATACTGATTTTCTACCTGACGATATACATCTACACACTTGAGGGAAATTTTTATTATAAGTATAAAATTCATTCTTATTAAATAATTTCAATGTTATATTTGGAGAATCATGAGTATAAATAGAAAGTTTTACGTACATTCAACAAACCTTTCTCTCATCACCATCGAGACTAAGGGCAATATCATTAATCAAATCTTTCTCTCTGCTAATATGATAGATGCTTTTAACAGTCCTGTTATATTTCAAACAGGACTGTTAAATGCATGTATCGTTATATTTATGATTTTAAGTGCTGTGAACCTGGCATTTTTTATTAAAAATCTTAATTCAGATGTAAAATTTATGAATGATGCGTTTTATTATTAATTATATCCTTAATTTAATAAAAGCTTTTTTTTATTAAAATTTATTTTCCATTGAGTCAAGACTTAGAAATTTGTTTGGTTAACTCGTATGAATTAATATATTGGCAAGTTTTACTTTTTAGAAAAGCTGAAATGTTAGTTAAATTTAACAAAGATGATGATGAGATTTTGGAATGCTGTAATAACAAATTAAGAGGACAAAACAATGAATATTACTTCATTTTTTCTTCTCTCTATTGATGTAGGTCAGAGAGTTACCAAAAAAAAAATCATCCCCACAGCAAATCTATACAATGAATCTGAATATCAAAATCTGCTTAGTTAATAAATAATAGTTGTGAGCCATGTTAAACAGAGCGACTCAGATGTCAAGTATCAGCTACCAGACGTATCCCATTATCGATACTAATACCATTATTCAACTATCTAATAATGATCTGTGAGTATTTTTATACAAAGAATAAAGAAATAAATAACAAAAAGAACGAAATACAAATAAAGAAAATAAATACTTAAATAAATAGTAAATAGATTGGATTATCAAACGAAAGATAAAGCATCAGAAGTAATTCTTTAAGAATGTGAATACGATTAATTTTAATATACATGGAAATATGAAAAAAAAGTATGAAATTCTTTTTAGCTCATAGCTGCTGTGAGATTAATCATGTTCTATTTAGTCCTTATTGATACAATTATATGTTATTTGAAATAATATTAAAGGCAAAATGAAAATGTCCAACTATACTTTGTTAGGATGTGTTTGTATTTTGACAATATTTGTATTTTAATAATATTTACTTTTATTATATTTGGTTTTGTCCCAATGTATTGTTATTATTTCATATTATACTATTGTTTCTGTCAACCCATTTTATTCCTGATGCTGCCAAATTGAATGGCAACGTTGCCTTAAAAAGAATTCGATATCCATGGCCGCACTGTGTTGCTGGTATATTTTTCTGTATTTTTTATTTATGTGCCGTCTTCGTCTTGAATGTGGAAATAAACTGTTGTGAGTGCAAGAATTCTCGTCTAGTCTAGAGTAACTACACATTGCCAATATTTGCATTGAAAAAAAAATTGCAATCATTCTATGCAATTATGATATATAAAATACTTTATATTTTTTATATCATTTAAATATACATATAGCATTTGTTGAAAATCAATGAACTTTTGCTTGCTTTTTATTTCTTTATTAAGTATACTCTTTTAAGGCACATTCAGGAATAGTTTTTTTTCTTACGATGCATAGATACTGTTTCCCATCATGAAAAAGTAGAAATTATATTAAAAAACTTCGCAATCAGAAGTCATCATGAATTAAAAAAAAAGCAATAGAAATTTGTATTTCATTGCGATTTGTAAAACTTTTTCGACTTTACCTAAAATAAAACACCGAAAAACCATTTCAACGTCTAACATTTTTTGCCAGAAAAAGAAAACAAACCACTTTCTTCTTTTAACAAAAAGAATAACACTTTGTTTCCAAATAGAGAAACAAAAGGAACACAATTGATCCTCGTTAGCTCTTTAAAAGAAATACCATGTCAAAAGTGTGGGGGAAAAGTAATCATTTCTTTTTCTCGTACAGTTACATCGGCCTTCAACCGTTACCTGCATCAACACTCGATCACCCCTAATTAAGTGGAAAACCTTGTAGGATCTCCTTAAGAGAAAATGCTAATCAAGTTTACGACCTGCGCAGTTCTAGGAGCTCTTACGTCACGCATGGACGCCTCTTTGTGCAGATACTATTTCCTATCGATGGCACTCGGTTTTCAATGACACGCAGGTCTTCCTTTTCGTTTGCTATTCGACACGATGCAGGTGTGCGTGATTTTGAGATTAAGAGCCTCCAGATGCTCTTAGTTGCGTAATTTGTTACGAAAATCATTCTTGGGTTTTATTGAACTCGTTGAGTGAGGTAGGATTAAAGTTCGGGTAGAGAGTCGGTGGAAACTGCCTAATGAATGAGGAAGTGATGAATAAAATATTATGTATCAATGTTGTGGGCTATTTAATGTTATGAAATGAATGTGGGAAGAAAGTTGATTGAAAAATATGAATAAATCATGAAGTAACTTTGTTTTAATTAATAAATACAAATAGTATTATTAATTAACTTAATAAATTAATTTATTAAGTTAATTAATAACTTAATAGTATTATTAATTAACTTAATAAATGTGGAAAAAAGTTGATTGAAAAATATGAAAAAATCAATGAAGTAGTTTTTGTATGAATTAATAAATACAAATAGGATTATTAATATAAGTGGAAAGAGAAAAGTTGATTGAGAAATATGAATAAATCTATGAAGTAATTATGTATGAATTAATAAATACAAATTATATTATAAATTAACTTAATACAAATTAAATTTTAAAATCTAGCAAATAATTATTTTAAAACTATTTGTATTTATTAAATCAATTAAATAGCTTTGTATGAATTAATAAATGCAAATAGTTTAAAATAATTATTGCTGCATTAAATATTGGCATTATAGGATATTTAATGTTAAAAATGACTTTTGCGAAAAAGTGTTTTTTTTTATGGAATGATTTTAATTAAAATAATGAAATAAGTTCATCATATAACTGATTTTTAGCGAAAAATAATTTCCTTGTTAGAAAGATCCGAAATTTGATGTAGTTTTAATTTAGCATTCATTTTTAGCTACCTAATATTTATTAATGGTATCTGTTATTGTTCCCTTCATAAAATAAATTGTGAAAAAAAATAATATTTTGATTCAAAAGAGACATTGTGAGGATTTTGAGATTTATCACATTTTCTAAAATTAACTCCATGAAATCTCTTGAAGTGCTTTCACTTCTAATTGCACAGGGATCTCTATCACGATGCGACATTTTCTAGAATGCATTGATATTATTATGAAAATAAGAATTTTTTAATATGATATCTAGTTTTCTCATAAAAAATAAAAGAAATGTTATAAGTCAGATTTTCTCATACATATGCAAAATGACAAACAAAAGAAAAGCGTTAAGTTCTGTATTACGAATAAGAGCAGAAGAATGCTCAAATTTACTTCGATTTTCTAAATAAATATGCTAATTAAAAAATTAATGGAAAAAACATTTTACATTTTTGAGGTCATTTGATGGAAAAAAATGGGGGTATTGAACCGTTGTCAATGCTTTATATTCCAAACAACATAGTGTATACGATTATATTACTGATTATTAGGCAATAATATGTGGCAGAGATTTGATAAAATCTGTTTTCAAACTTTATCTACCAATTATCAATGACGAAATTTTATTACCTCGGCCTTAATGTAATTTAGCTTTCAAATATATCAAAAAGTTCAGGAGCAAATAGAATGTCTGTAATTTCTAGGGGTTTAACACTAATAGTCCATAAAAATTAATTTATATTTAAATCAAATGCATTTAAAATAGATTTTTTTTTATGTTTCCTATATAGAAAATATGGATTTTAGGAACTCGAGGACAATGATAGATGTACATAAGTCTGTCTGTTGTTTAATCTATTATCTAATAATGGCAAAAGGAGAAATCAATCTTTCAAAAGAAAACTAATTAATATGTGTCTAAAAAGACCCTTTGTAGATTCATAAATTTAATAATGAATGGCCTATAGGAATAATTGGAGAAATGATTGAAAATAAAAGAGTGAGTTCGGACATGTGGACATACAAGTTAATAATATCTGTTACTTATAATCTGAGACTATCATTTTTGGACTAGTTTATTATCTGAAAAAGATGACATTACAAATATGCAATGGAATTTTTAATCTACTTATGCAGTACTTTTTTTTTATTCTTTCTTTAATTTGAATAGATAGGATATGGATTTTCCATAGATAAACTTGCAAGCAACAAAGAACAACCTAAACTTGAAAACGTTACATTGATATCTGAATGTGCTTGAGATTATAGTCTGAGGTTTTTGAAGTACCTATTAATATGTTTGCAAAAAATTGGTTCTATTCAGAGTGGATATGCAACCAAAGTGCGAAAGGAAAAAAAAATTCTTATTGCAATAAATATCACATATAAAAATACTGTATTCATTGTTTTTATAAATTCGTAAATCAGTTTTTGCTATTATCAAATTTTATTGTCATTAAAATCAGAAGAAATCGAAAGAGAAAGCCAACTTCGAGGCTTTAATGCTCCTAAAAAGAAACAAAACTCAAGTTACGAAATATTTCAGAAGCTGGCAAAAAGGAAAAAAAGACTTAGTGTAATATGGTTTACTTAAAAAAAGTGATTTAACTTTTTTTTTGTATATTCTATAGTTCTCATGATAACAACATTTTATCAGAAAATCACATGATATTGAAAGGCTTTTTATCATGGGCCACAACAGATAACTTAAGTGGCTTGAACAAAACATGCGCATTAAACAATAAAGGAAATTGTATAACTATCCTTTTTAAGTGCTATCTCAAAGAATGCACCTCAATGAACAGTATAATATCTTTTATTTTAAAATAATCTCAATTAGTAATAAAGGAAAATGTGTATGTCTTATTTTTCTACAGGTCAGTTTCTTTGGCTTATGTTAGAGCTACTAAAGTCTATTCAGATATATTTTAGAGCAAAATATGAAATTCGGAGCTATATTATTTTGAAATTTTAAAAACTAAGCAAGATTTTTGTTATTTTTTTTTTTTGCGATAACCTTCAAAAATGTTGCTGTGCAAAAATAATATTTATTCCATACAAAAATTCAATTTTTTTTTGTCATTTTATTATTGCCAATTTAACTTTCATGCACATCCCTCTCTCTGAGTTTTGTTTTTTTAAAAAAGAATATTAGAGTTTAAACTATGCTTTCATTATTGCAATGAAATGTAAACCGTGTGATTTTCTACTGTTGCTGAAAACAACGGAAGAAAGTTTCTACTTGTTATTTACACAGTGCAATGCTATAATTTCACCGCAGGAATTAATGCACAACCATCTAACTCTCCGACCCGCCACGAAGGCACACGGATTTAAACCATAAAACCGCCACAACAGCAACATTGGTGGGAACTGTGGTTGAGTCCTAAGGGCCGTCACCGGCCACGGTACAACCATCCTCGAAGGAAGTACGTCCCGTCATCGATGGGAGGAGTCAGATCCCCTACCTATTAGTGTACCCTCCAATGTGGCGAGATCCAACCACCATGCCGGAAGCATCTCATCCTCATTCCGAGGTGCCCCCCCCGGGGGTATGGAATTAATTAATGTACAGTTAGATTCTCTAAATGTGATGAGAGATAATGTCTTACATAGTATTAGCACACAATAAGTAGGAGTTATTTAGCATTTTTACTGACTGTACCGTGTGATCCTTGATGAGATTTTTTGGGGATTAATACCTGGCATGGGATTAATCCCCACAATAGTATCCAAAAATTGAATTTATGTTTCAGACGCATTTTTCTCAACTGATTGAAACAAAAAAAATTGTCATAAAACTGCCCCTGTAGCCACAAAATCCCATACCAAATTCGATATATTTATTCGAATTGTTGAAAAAATCCTTATTTCTAAAATGTTATTTTTTTTCGCGTCACATTAGATTAGTTTAGATTTAATGACAACAACTTTCTGTTTTGAATCTACACAAGTACTATTTTGACACGAATTTTATAACTTTAAACCTTGTTCAAATTTGACATGGAAACAAGCAGCCTTTTCTTCAAATTTCCACTCTACACCGGTTAAAATATGCTCGATTCACCATGTATTTACTTTGTATTCACTTTAGCAAAACGTTCAAGGAATCTAAATTTGAACAACCCATCTTCTAATCAAGAAATAGGAATTATTCTATGAGACCACTATGGCCTCCACATTATATTAGAAGAAAATATTTTTAGCTTTTCAGATCGCCTGAAAACGCACCTTGGTTCATAAACAGCACGGAAAAAGATACATTCATCCATGATAAATGATTACCTAAATTGTCAAGTGTTATAGTATCCTTCAATATCTAATTAAGTAATTCTAGATTTAATCCTATCATTTTTAAAAAGTAATTATAATTTTTTATTTTTCATAATCTAATTCTATGATATCTCTCGTTTCAAAAAGTTAATGCTTTACTGATCCAATTAAGAATGTTTTAGGTGTTTGTGGATTACAAGCATTTCCCGCATCGAACTATTGCGTTCTTAAAAAGTTTAATTTTAGCTTACAAGTTTGAGAAACGATAATCTGATGCCCATATGACGCAGAGGCACGATAATTTCTTGTTTCCTAATTCTTGGATATTTTTAAGTCCTTATATACGTACAAATAGATTTTCATGTTTATTTTAGTTTAGTTAAATTAACGTCCCGTTGTAAAGCAACTCTAGGGCTATTTTGGGACGGACCTCGTCATTTTGATCCGCGGTCAAATGACGAGGACGGCACCTGAGCTGGCACCCCCTCTCCACGCCACATCACACCAGCGGGAGGACGTTTGGCATGACGGATTTAACGTGCAACAGACCCCCTTACACGACGGTTCTTTGGTGGAATCGGGTCTCGAACCTGAAACCCTACGGTTTACAAGCCGAGACCCTACCACCAGGCCACCGCGGCACTAGATTTTCACGAGACGTATTTTGTGAGAAATTTGATACACATGTGTAATGTTAGTGTAAGGACTACATCCCCAAATTTCTTCCATCTATCATATTGAGTTTTTGAATGATTGTGTCCACGAAAATGTGTTTTCCAGACTCAGGGCAAAGGAAATGAAGAAAAAATTGAAACAAAGATTTATCAAAACATTGTGGCCAAATATTTTAGGCGATTGCAATATTTCTCTTCGTATACTTCACACAGGAGAAAGTAGTAATAAAAGCATGTTCAACAGCTGTATTGGCATCAAGGAGAAGAAAAAGGAGAAATCTAAACAGTTTTTAAAACCAATAAAAAATTTCCATTTTCTACATCCTTTTTATTCCCACTTATTTTCATAAAGAATATTTTTTTTCTTGGTAATGTTTATGTTATTGAATTGTTTTGCAAATTCCTGATTTAAAAGTCGTGTAACTTCGAAATTAATTGTATAAAGTACAAAATATTAATGTCCATTTCATTTCAGCCACTTCCTACCACTCCCAACAAAGTTATCATTGTTAAATTATAACAAATCGTCTTTAAAAAATAATGGAAATATTCATTGTAATAGCTATTATTGACTGTAACAATACATATTATGAATAAAGGGCCAATAATATCAAAAATATAGCAACAGAATAAACAATGAAGACAGCAGTTGGAGTTTTCTGTTGGGAATCATTTGTGATTTTGAAACTCGAGTTGTTTGTTTAATCTGCGCTTCTTATTGCATATTGAAAGTTTTGATATGGATTTGTCAATGATTGTAACTATTGCTGCGATTTTTTTGGGCACTTTGTTATTTCTTTATAATTTTCTGATGATGTTCCACTCGTTCTGTATAATACCAGAACTAGGTGACATTGGACTCACTGCACTGGACATTAATGTCTTGAAACCACCAGAGCGCAAATCTATCCCCACTGTTCAGTCCGTAATGGTGTTTAAAATGTGCCAGGGGCTTGGCCTGCCTGTCAAGCTAGCCTAAAAAAAATTCTAAATTTTGTCACTCCGCATTGTATTTTCTGGCCTTGAACTGTTTATTGCATCCAGCGGAGTTTTATTGGAATGAGTAACAAAATTTTATAACTGCAAGCACCAATAGTATCCATACATTCAAACTCAAGCAATAGCCTTAATAACTATCTTCACATCTATCACCTGCCTTCATTTCTTGCATCTGGAGCTTCTCTTCACTAACATCACTGCAGAAGAGTGACTCAAAAAATACTTTTTCCCGACATTGACTTTCATATAACGAATGTGACTATTAAAAACTAAATATCGCATAAATTGAAGTGTTGTTATCTGATAGCGCACCACAACATCAGGTGCCAAAGGCTGCGTCCATCGTAAGATAACGAATGTCCACCATCTTGTCGAAAGATAATTGAAAAGCGGATGGCGCAGCAGTGCTGGGAGGGTTGGCGGGAGGGGAACGAGAGTAGCCCACCTCCACGTGGTGTTCCCCGGACAACGATGCAATTATTCTGTTAATTGCATCGGCTAAGAGGCTACTAACAGAAGGGCAAGAGACATTTTTAAATCGATCAGCAAAGTTTCCGATGGGACCTTAATCATAAAATTTTATTTTTTATCAAGAATATTTACTTATGAAACCAGGAAATCAATAAGAGTGGATAGTAAATTTTGTTTATAAATGGGATGGGGGCGTTAGAACTAAATTGCGTCTTAACGCAGACAGACTTCAATATTTGTCTCACAGTTATTGGCGAAAGTCTTTCAAACATCGTAGAAGAATAGCATCGTATTCGAACGTATAGCCAATTCATTATTTACAGTACATAAATTTTAAAGGAATAAATAAGTTAAAATAAAGAAACAAATTATTTATTTTCAGCTAAAAACATTTTAATTATAATTTTTTGAACACAAATTTGCTTTCAAATCGTATGAGCAATTTATAAATTGTAGGTTTTAAAATTGATTCGGAAAATTTAAAATTCACTCTCTGGTAAGAAAAATTTTAATTTTACTTCAGTAACTTGTTGTCTTTAAATGGCTTATATTTGCAATTGAAATAATGCTCATTTTCACATACATTAGTGCATGGTTGGACTTGAGAATACGGTTTTCAACTAAATTCGAATTATTTCAAACAACCAATTGATATATGCAAAATAAGATTCAATGTTTTTATTATCCAACTATTCGCAAGAAAAAAATAACCTTAAATAATATGAGAACTAAAGTAAGTAGATTGACAAAAAATTAAATTTGATGTTATAGAAGAAATAATAAGCAAATTGCAATTAAAGTTAAGAATAGCAATCTCTACAATAAGCAGCATTATTGGACAGTGGGAATTATGCTAATACATTAAGAGTTTACATATAAAAACTTACATTTGCTGAGGTAAATGATGGATCTTTCATCGACGGAATCGATGTGCAATGTTTTATGTCGTAGATTATACCAAATTTAATACAAGCATCAGAATGGCGTTTGCCGGTCGCTCATTTTCCAATGTTCCAGCTGGAAGCAATGTGTGCGTAAACTGTATTAAAATTCAAATTTTTTTTTCTTCATGCCAGTCCAGAAAATTAATACTTTTCTAAAGAGATACAAATTTGGAATGATGCGGACAAGATTTTTTGCGAAAAAAAAAATCACACAACGTTAATAAATTGTTGCAAATCATGTTTTCAATGAATTTTCAGTATTCCATTTATTTCTTCTTCTGAATTCATGGCACTTGATATAATGTCTACGCCTGTGAAAAGCCAAATGAGCTAATTCTTCCCTAAATCATTATTTCACCGTGTTTGCGATCAGATCAGTGTTTTGGTTTTTTGTAAAAATTATACCAAAATAACTGAAATTCATCTGTTTTACTCAGATAAGGAGAAAAAATTATCCGTTATCATTCGTCTTTTGTTTGCATTTTTTGTCTCACTCCTTCGGCTTGATTTTCTTCTGTATTTTTCATACTTGACTTGTATAAACTTGCATGAAACTATTGTTTTGTTTCTATTGTTTTTCAAAATATAATTAATCCAAATATTGCACTGATTTTCGTTAAATGTGAGCTTGAAAATTAAGGATTTGTTTTTCTTGAAAATATTATTTGTATTCGATGCATTTTTTTTTGCTACAAAAGTTATAAGGTACGGAATTTCTTTCGGTAAACCCACGTCTTTCACTTTGGCATCTAATTTCAGAATAACTAATACTTTCAATATTTAACGTAATCTGAGAACTCATTCAAAGTGTCCATATTTAACCTAAAATTCAAAATAAAATTTGAGTAATGACAAATGCATCAGACGATAATTTAAATCGTTGCCAGAATTTTATAAATGATTACAGCATGTGCAAGGTGAATATGTGAAAAAAAATGCTGTGATAATGCGTTATCTCAGCGTAAAATATTAAATCATAAACCACTAGTATAAGCAAAGCGATAAGTATTTATTTTTATCTTAGAACATGTATTAAAAAGATTTTCCTTATTTTTAGCGAAATTATTTTCTCAAATTTATAGCAGATGGCATTCTCCAGAAAAACAAGAGAAATATTTTTTTTTATCGTCTAGTACTGCATTAAATATTTTTCATAATATATCTTGTGATCTTAGAAATAGCAGGAATGGTCTCTCCAAAACTTTCTCGCATATTCTTTCTCTCCTTCCCCCCGTATAAAATAAGGAATGGCCGATAATCTCTTACATGGCATTGAGAACAATAATTGAGAAATGTTGATAATCGGCGTTAATCTAGTATTTTTACAATTTCTCGAGCTAATATGTATTTTGGAACCTTCCTCCCAACCGAACGAAACCAAAATTCTACATGGAACTACAACTGCAACTATCACAAGACCGGAACCATATTTCATGATTTAAGTCATTGTATTTATGAGTTACCCATACATAACGGTAAAACAAAATTAATACCCTTCTCCATTTACTAAATATACCTTGCACTCTCCAGTGGATCCTACCTCATGTTGGAATTGAGGGGAACGAATGTGCAGATGCCCTTGCAAAGGAAGCACGCGACGAAGACCAACCTCGAGTAGTCACCTGTGCAGATGCGAATGCTGCCGCCAGGCGAAGGATCTACAACCAGCATCTTAGCAAGGCAACAATCCCCGATCTAAACTGCCCAAGAAACCTTTCCTCTACAATAGTTGGCTTCGTACTGGACATTTCAAAGGCATGAAGATCTCACGAACCAATATAAAATCCTATCCCATCTGCAAGTACTGTCCCTATTCGCAACTCACTCCAGATCATGTTTTTGACTGCCAGCCCATTATCGGTTTTCTCTTTCAACTTGGAGCACACCCATCGAAATCCTCCATAGCCATCGGGCTCCAGAACTTGCAGTATCTTGTCACCAAGACTTTTGGAGGAATCTAATCTTTTGCACTAGCACTGTATGCATAGACACAACAGCAACATTTATGAGTTACTGTGTTTAAATGCATGAGATAGTATGGATCGTCAAACACTCAACCCTTTGAGAAATTTGGTTCAAAATTTGATAAGAAACTACATTTTCGATGCTAAAACCTGGGTACCAAATTTTTTCCATCTAACTTTTTACGTTTTGTAGTCATCGAGTTCTCTTGCACTCGAACAGTCAAACTTCATCTGAATAGCTTCCATTCAAATTTAGAGTGAAATCTACAAATTTAGTCTTTAGTCCATAGACCACACTTCTTCCAAACAACTCAAAACGTTTTTGAGTTATCGTTCTCATCGACAGATATACAGAATGCCAAAAACATGTTTTCGCACTCGGGGTGTTCTAAAAAGCAAAAATTTCTCAAAATTTCGAATTTGTATTTTTTGAAAATTACAATATTTTCTCTATATTTCGTATAGGAGAAAATAAAAAGTAATATTAACTATAACATTTCCTATTTGGTGGGAAACGAGTGCTTTGTTTATTTTGGTCTGGAATTTAAGATCAAGATAAGCTTTCCCTACGCCAAGTGTATTTTTGCGAAGAACTTAAAGAATTGTTTCAAAGTAATTGAGCTGGAGTGTTAAATCAGCTTTCTAGCATGTATCCTAATAAAGGTGTTATACTTTCTTCCCTGCAAAACATTGCACCCTGGGCATTAAAGTGAATACACTAGCTCTCTTCCCCTTTTCGAAAGTCTTGCACATAAGCCTTTTGTGATTCATAGTAAAACGAAGAAAATAAAACACGTATTTTAGATGTCTCCCCTCTCCCTCCTACAGATTGAAACAGAAATTTGCCACATAATTACAAATTTTGGAGTCAGTCGACCAGTCGGGGAATATAGCTCAGAATTTGACAGGTAGATGGCATATTAGACATATAGATACTAAATCTATATACCAAATTTTATCGATCTAGCTCTCTTCGTTTTATAAAACAGCCGTACAGACGGATATTCTCTGAACAGATTTTATTCAAAATTTAATAGAAATCTGAAAATTTGGTAGAAAGATCGTTTGCCAATTTTCGCCAGTTTGGCGATGTTCAAAGCATTCAAAGCGTTACCAGTTTGGCGATGGATCAAAGCGTTTTTGAGTTATCATTGTCACAGATACACGGCGGATAATTAAAAAAACAACATGTCTTTTGAACTTAGGGAGGTCTAAAACCTAAAGAATCGTTAAATCTTGAGTTCGCATTTTTTTGACGATTACTATACTTTCACTATACTACGCATACTAGGAAATAATAAATGGCTATTAAAATAATAAATATCTATAGCAATGTACTTAAAATATTTTGTTAAAAGAACCAAAAATATCAAATTATGCATTAGAGTTTTAATTTTAATTAAACAACAAAACATATTTCCGATAAGCCTGTTAATCATCAAAGATGGAAAGTAATTAATAAATGAATAATATATGCATATGTTTTTTAGTGATAGTTTTTAGGAGCTCAATTAATAAAATTATATTTCATTTCCTAAATGTCTCAGGTTTTGTGGTATCTAAAATATAAAGCAGAAAATATACAAGTCTAGCTCAAGAACTCCTAGAAAAAAAAGAATAGTAGATGCATGAAATTTGAACATTCTCTTTTCTCTTTCGTTAGATCGACTGTGCTATTCGCTATTTTGAAGATTAATTATCTTTTATTTATATATCTCTTAAGATATATAAATAAATATTTAAAAAAAGTAAGCCAAACATCGATTTTTTTGCTTAGTTTTTCTCCAAAACATTTGATACAACTATTCTACGAATATTACTTATATATAATGTTAAAGGGCAAACAATTACGTTTCTAATGATGCCAATTATGGAAAATTCTGTTTATTCTTCTCAAATTTCTAAATGACTTATTTCTACAGAATACTTTTCAAGATTGCTGAATCCAGTTCCTATCTAAACGAAAAACTAAAGATGAAATTATGCAATTTTTTCCGTTCTAGGACAGAAGTAACAAAGAGAAGAAAACTGTGTTTCGGGCCATGCCAATTAAAAACATGATATCTGTTATTTCTGTTATCGCGCCGTAGAAGTAAAGATGTACAGAGAAAAATGGAATCTTAAAATGAGTAAATATTCTTTATGCTATAGAAATCCAAACTTCTGAACAGAATAGCAAAAGAGAGGCTTTAGTAATGCTTTCGCGATAGCAAATCAAATAGTTAATTTTTCGCTATTTATACTTCCATGCATCGAAAAAAAGTTTTTATGTAATAACGCCATTCTTACCGTATAAAAGTATTGAAGATACCTTAAACAATTTTATTCATTTAAATTCATACTTCTATTTTAGATATCTAAGTAAATGTTATATTATTTTTTAAAAATTATTAATAATCCATGGAAAAACCAATAATTTATTTCATAATAACATTGCAATATGCGTTCCTTAATTTTTTCTTACTAAATAAAAATTTCTTTGAGCAAAAAGAAATTTTAAAGAAATTGAGCGAAAAGAAATTCTCGGCATCGTTCTGTAGGACCATGTAAGCATTTCTGAGCAAACTTTTATTGCAAAGTTTTGAATAAGTTGGTTTTATTTACTTTTATAGCCGTGTCTGAGAAGAATTATGAAGTTCTGAAAACTGTTTCTCACCATGTTACACTATTTACACTAACTGTTTTGCTCTAGCATTTGGAGTTTGATTGCAACAACAACAAATAGAAAAAAAAACAGCTGCTATTACAGTAAATTTCGTGTTTTTTTAGATTTCCTCACATTTGTTCGAATGACAGTTGCATAATAATTTGGTAATTTGTCTATACGTTTATTGCAGACTTTGCCTTTTCCAACCTTTTAATTTAATTTCATGAGTAATGAGTCTGCTCATTTGTTTCTTATCATGTATTATCACTTTCTGTTTTATGTTATATGTTTATTTTGTTATCACATATTATCGCTTTAGGATTATGGTTTTCTTACAAATATCTTTCACTGCCATAAGAATTTTAGAATCTTAACCTCATAATAGACTCCGCATTGGAATTCTCACTTTATCTATAATCTTTCAAACATTCTAAAATGTTCAAGAATTTTCGAATTTTTTAACGGTTCCTTATAGTTTGTAGACAAAGGTTTGGTTATAATATTCATTTCACATATTTTGAGATATTTCACCATTGCTTCTTAATTGAACATTTTCAAAATATCAATAGGAATAATGGGGCATAGTCATTTAGTGACATATGGCTACTTTATTTTAAACTCAAATTTCAAAAAACAGCTATCGGAAAGAAATAAAGCAATAAAATAATAAATGAAGAAAACGCCACTCGATATTTTTTCAGCAATATATTACTTGAAAATAAGAAAATGCTGACTAATGTCTTCAAATTACTTCAAATCAATTGTTTGTAATTTTATATTTCTTTAAACGGCCACTTCCGGTTTCAGAAATTTCGCTTCCGGTTTGTTATTTATATAATAATTTTGCTCCTAGAACTCGTAAAAAAATAAAGCATTTTCGGATATTTAAATGAACGGTCTATAAAGGAAATACACAAAACAATTTTCGAAAATATTCAGCAAAACAAAGATTTTAGGGTAATCACATATTTTAAAGTATTTTCATCTTGAAAAATGGCTGGAATATCATATAGTATTTTATTATAATATAAAAGTTTCATTAATGAATTTAATTTAATTATATTAATTTAAAATGTTTTATTCTTTCAATTTAAATAATTTATTTAATCACAAAATTACCTTATGACGGTAAATACATTTTTGAATCTTATTTATGTTTTAAAATGTTTTAACATTTTGAGTCTTTAGTTTTTGGCAAATGTTGTTCGTCTTCTACAATTTTTCAAAATGTAGATCCGGTTCTGTTTTGTTGCAGAACCAAATTCCTCAGATAATGAAGAATTGTAGAAATTTCAAAAATTTCTACACTTTACATTATCTGAAACTTTGATACATCATTGATAGAGACAACTTTTTCTCAATCTGATGACGATCAAGCATGACTTTTGCTTTTTCATACGAAAATTCTTTGCGTCATTTTTAGAACTTGGAAGCTTGGAAGCTATTAATAGCTTTTAGAACTTGGAAGCTATTAATAGTGCTTATTCAGCAGAAAGGCGCATTCGCCAGCTATAATCTATTTTTTTGTGACAAGTAGATGCAATCATATTCAATTTACTTAGAGACGTGAGGTGCTGTATAACGTCATGCTTTATAGTAAATATATATAATTTCACCTTGAAATAATTATAATAACTGCTTCTACTATTGACTATATATTATGTGGCATTTAGTAATAAGAAATTTCCAGAAGCAAAACAATATTCCAAACAAATAGCAAATTATGTTTGATATTACAAAATATTGAAAAAAAACAGTGATGCTTAAATATTGTAGTATACGGCATTCAACTGTAAAATTTAAAACTAGTAATAATAGACAAATCACCCTTTTTGAAATTACTTGGGTATTATTCGGACTTTTAGGAATTTCTTATTTGGTAGAGGAAATATTCTACGAATTTCTACGCCTACGATCTACGAATCTACAAATTTCTACGAATCTACGAATTTCTACGAATCTACAAATTTCTACGAATCTACAAATTTCTACGAATCTACGAATTTCTACGAATCTACGAATTTCTACGAATCTACGAATTTCTACGAATCTACAAATTTCTACGAATCTACAAATTTCTACGAATCTACGAATTTCTACGAATCTACGAATCTACGAATTTCAGATTACACCATTGTAAGCATACATTACTCTAATCTATATGACGAATACAGCGTTCACAAGAGGTCAGCTACTGTGGGCAATAGAAAGCCACACTTACTTAAAAAAAATCATCTGACCCCAATGGGGCAATGGTTAATAGTAGCCCCGATAAGGCAACTATTTGCCATTATCACTTTGGGGTCAATTGATCTTTGTGAGGTAGACGTGACCATCTATTGCCTGCAATAGTTGACCTCATGTGAACGCTACTTAATAATGAAGTCTTTCAAAGACGAACTTCTTAGATATGAAGATTCAAACCTACAATTCTTTGCTAATGAATTCAAAAAATTATGGAGTTTCTGATTAAATTGTTCAAAAGTTATGTTAATTGATGAAAAATATTCAATTATATAACTAAAGACTTTAGGTTTATATATCTGATCTCAGTAACGCTTTATTCGCAAGAAACTGGGAAGAAAAATCAATGAACATATTTCTTCGAAATGAGCAAACAAATTAAAATCCTTACCGATCATAAAGACAGAAATTTATGGCAACAAATTAATATTTCAACTAATTAATTACAATGGGAGACAAAGAAGAAATTAGTCAAAAACTTAGTTAGATAAAAAAAACTGCTCGGACGTTCATACTTAAAATTTTTGAAGCTATAGTGTATATAATGTAAAAAGAAGCTATAATTATTAAGCGCGCATTTATCGTTCCTTGAACTAAATTTATATTCAAGATTTTCAATAATTTACAAGAGGAGCTAGAAATGAAAATGTATCAATTTGAGCTTAGTTTAGTTACATTAACGTCCCGTTTTAAAGCAACATTTTGGGCTATTTTGGGACGGACTTCGTAATTTTGAGCCACGATCAGATGACGAGGACCACATCTGAGCTGGCAGCCCCCCCTCCAAACTTCCACACCAGAGGGAGGAAGTATGACCCCAATTAATTTAACGTGCTTACACGACAGGCAACAGGCTTAACAACAGATCCGCTTACACGAGGGTGTTTTGGTGGAATCGGGTCTCAATCCTGAAACCCTCCGGTTCTGAGACCTTACCACTAGGCCACCGCTTCTCTGTATCATCTTGAATAACTATAGCATATGCATTAATAATAAAGTTTCGGATGGAGTAACTATTAAGTCGCTACATTCGTTATTCTTGAGAAAAGCATGCCCATTACTAAGTTTACTACGAAGATACTCCGCAATTCACCGAATAACTTGTTTCACTTGTAAACTCACTTATTTCAGAGAATAGTGAAAGAAATGAGGTAATTATTTCGCCATTTCCACGCATTTCACCATGTATTTCATTGCTCTTTTGAACTATCCTCTTCGTGTCATAAAATGTATTTTAAAAATGATATTTTTGATCGCAGAGAAAAATAAAACACTTATATTTCTAAAAATTTTGCTAGTGAACTTTTTAAACGATTGGGATATTTCATCTATATATATATATATATATACGTCGTATACGGGACATTAAAATTTTATAGATTCGTATAAACGTGAAAAAATATAAGGATAAAAAGCGTGCACAAAATTTAATCACGTGAGAAAGGACACTAGATCTTTATGCGAAGAAAATAAATACATCACGCGCATCGTTCCCAAGGCCAGATTGAATTGCAAATAATAATGGATATCAAATCTCCTTTTAGTACACTTTGTGAAACTAAATTATATACAATAAGAGAACTCTGAACACACAAAAATTTCATTTGCATTAATCTATGACTTTCAAATCTACATATTTACATTATTCTTCTTTTACTCCTCTAAAATTCATGAAATATGAATTTTATTGCCAAGTGAGAATTGCTTCTAGAAGTCTGCATATCTACAAAATCATTAAAAGTTCTCTTAAAGATACAGAAAACTATGTGAGTTCAACGTCGAAAGATTCATCCGTTTAAGAGCATACTGTAAAATAATAATATTTCGCCTAAGTTAACAACTACTCATTTAGATTAAGATGAAATTCTTGGCAGCATTAGGTGAGATGCGACTTTCTGATATGACGTACAGGAAAAAAAATCTCAGGAAAACTGAAAAAAAGAATTACTTTACCACTTAATGCAGCCTTGGGTATTTGATGTCTCTCGTTTTTCAAGTTCAAGCACTACTCCTCCTCGGTTTGAGACTTGTTTCGTCATACCTATAAACTCCCAAGGTCCCTGAGTAATGGGTAATAAGGTGCGTTTATTACGTAAGTTTTCTCTTTTTTCTTTTATGTACGATCAGCTTTCAGGATTTGAATACATTCATTTCAGGGTTGACTAAATTTAGATGTTACGTTGTCAAATAGGGTGTGCCAAAGATGCGGAATGATTGTTTCGGAGCTATGCCCTTCCTAATACAATTTATCGGATGATATAAGCTTGGAGAACTTTTCAGTGCACAAAAAAAATTATATTTAAAGATAATTCAATTTAAAATTCCTGTTTTTTTTGTAATTCTACATTTTTTTTACCTACTCATATATGAAAAAACAAGTAATAAAACTT
Source organism: Argiope bruennichi (assembly GCF_947563725.1). Lineage (NCBI taxonomy): Eukaryota > Metazoa > Arthropoda > Arachnida > Araneae > Araneidae > Argiope > Argiope bruennichi. The sequence goes on along the minus strand of NC_079154.1, from coordinate 121,437,782 downwards.
TAAAAAAAAATTCAATTTTTACTTTGATCAACAAAGAACAATTTTATTTTAGTTACTTTTTACTAAATAATTATCAAAAAAAATTATTAAGTATCAAAAAGTTATTGATTTCCGCAAGAAATGAACTCGTATTTTTCACCTTCAGTGAAAAATACTTAAATCCTTGCATTTTACCGATTGACCGGCTAAAGTACAACCCTTCGCGTGGGAAGCACATCCTGTCATTGGAAGAAGGTGGTGGAACCCCCACCATTCCTTCACCCACTAGGAGACGAGAACCAACCACAATGCCGGAAGCTTCTCAGCCTCATTTCTGAGGTCCCCCCCTCCCCCAGTGGGAGAAGGGACCCGTATTAAGTGCATATTATCATGAAATAAATTTTAAATGATTCAGATGACAAATCAGGTGCATCATTCTGGATAACATATCAACAACAAAAACCACAGACAAAATATTCTTATAACGTAATTTATTCTCTCTGCATAAAAAATATACCGAAATCTTTTATACTTAATGTAGGTTTCATAAAGGGTATTATACTGGATTTTTGAAACTTACACATCTATATCTTGGTATAATCTTTTTTGCAATTAATCCAATTTTAATAAAATTAATTGGGCTTACTAAATTTAATAGTTTTTTTTAAATTATAAAATATAATTTAGAAATAGCAACGAATGGAACATTTATATATTGTTTAATTTTAACTGTTCCTAATTTACTGAACCATTCGTTTCCAGATTGCTTTATTGATTCATTCTGAGTTAGAATCAGAGTAGCCTTGCATTTCCAATAAGCCTTATAGTAATTTTGGATAAATCCAAGAATAGTTGCGAAGTTTTAGTTAATTTCCTCTTTTTATTACATTTCTTTTTTAAGTCTACCAGGCATCTGATGTGGGGACAGAGTTACCGACTGAAATTCCCTTTTCAAGGAACTTTGTCAAATTGAAACTGAAATTCAGTGGTTGAAGTGCCGTAGCCATTGAAGAGAGCGAATCCTCTTGACGATTAAATAAATATAATAAGAAAATAATTATAATTTCCTTTTAAATCTGAATTATAAGTTTAATTAATGGAATAAGAAATTATATGAATAAAGTATATTTATGAATATGCATTTATTTTAATTAAATTTTAAATAAAAAGAGAAAAAAATGGTAAATTTTCTGTATTACTCAAACCCATGAAATAAAAAAAAATAATTCTGCAAAAATATTTCATTTTATAGTTATTGTTATTTCATAAACATATCGAAAAAAATTTATTAATTTCATATAAACTTCGTATTATTCCGGAAAATGTTTATGAAATAAATAAATAAGACGTTTTCCTTTTTTATTTTAGAATAGAGGTAACAATTATTTTTTAAATCCTATAAAAAATAAAGATGAACTTTATATAATAATAAAATATACAGTTCTCCTTTATAGCCTTTTTAAAAGACGGAAGTTTTTTTGATTTTCATTATTCATTCTTGGAATAGCAATTCGAAATATCAAACACATAAAAATACCGAATTTTTTAGAAGAGCTTTTGAAATTATTAAAAAAAAATATTTTCTCAAAAATATAGTAAATATCAGATATTAGTATTTTTTTATTGTTTTGGAACATGAAGAAAATAATTTTAAATTAAAAAAAATGTTATTTTAACATTAGTTCTGCTAATAAAAAAGGAGAAAAATGAGAATATTTGGCACTCTACAGGCAAGATCATTTGATCAGAGCTATCAAATGTGGTAGAATTATACTATGGGGGCGAGAGTATGAGATATAAATGAGAGCAATTTAAAAAATTTTACTTAATTAAAAACTGAACGCGAGTGTAATGCCTTTCCACGATATTTTCGAAAATAATTTTGCACAAAAATGCTTTTTACACCTTTTTAAAATTTAAAAAAAAATAATCTTTTTTATGATACCAATTTTTATCACGCAAATTTTTTTGTAAACTTCGATAATTTTGAAAAAATATTTTTTTGCACAACATTTAAGGATACATTTCATTATCCTTAAATGTTGTGCAAAAAAAATATTTTTGCACAACATTTGCATTCATTATTACAGTGAGATTAAAGCGTTTTCAGTATTTCGTTAAACATATAATTCCATGTTTTTCTTCTATTGTTGAAAGCTAAAGGAGCCAGTGTATTTTCTCTACAGTTTCATGAATAAGACAGTTTAACAGCAATATATCAAAAGAGGACGAAAGTCTATTAAGTCTATTAAGAAGATAGATATAGATAATATATATCAAAGTCTATTAAGAAGATAGATTGCCTGCATAATTTAATGACCTTAGGTTATACGATTAGTAAGAAGATTTATTTATGCAACAAACCGACCAAAGATATTAAATAAAAAGGTTCTATCGTTATCATAATTTAATTCTTAAAAATATTTTTTAAGGAAATTATGAACAAATTGAAAACTATACGCAAGATATTTGAATAAGATTAACACAGCGAATATTCATGATGAAAAAGCTAGTCCCCAAACAAAAGATTTAAAGAAAGATAACTAGTAAACCCATAAAGAAAATTTTTTATCTGCTATTCCTTAGGTTTTTAATGTCTAAGTTTTTATCGGTCAAATTGAATTAATTATGCTATAGCAATATAAGTTAAATTATTTTGTTATAACATTGCATATAAATCATACGTATCCTGAGAAAAGACTCTTGGGATTTTCCATAAAGTGTTGCATGTAAATGATGATTTAAAATAAAAAAATATAATAATTGTCATTAGAGACAAACAAATATATACAAACACAGAAATTATATTCTATATGAAAAAAGTTAATTGACTTAATTTATTTTATAATATATAAATATCTGAATATAAATATTTAAGCAAATGGAGATAAATACCTGTGTTTGCCATCCTTTTCCCCGATGAGTAGAAAAATGAAATTTCACCACGAGCAATGTATTCAAATGAGTGAATAATTATTCTTTTCAAAATGCATTATTTCTTTCAAGAACATGGAACTTCTTAAAACCGGGTGAGTTATTTTTTCACGACCAGATTTAATGACTGACAGAACACGAAGAATTTAGTTCTTAGAAATTAAAAGACTGTGGATAATCACAGAACCATAAGATTAAATCGGGAAGCATTACTTTCTTTGAAGCAACTAAGAACTGAATCAAAACTGCGAACTGTTTCCGGAAGGGGATGATGTCTCTTTACTTGCATGACCTTCAAAGAACACCTGTCGTAAAGTTGCGGTGTTGATGTCTAATTAGAAACACAAGTCTAGCAAAGGTGTTGAGATAACTTCGCCTTATTAAAAAAAGTCTGGAACAGTTAGAGTCATGTTAAAATTCATATTACAGTTTGTTTCACTTCTTATAAAGAATATAAATCTTCTTACTAATGTCTTTTATTAGAAAAGCTTTTCTTATATTTTAGCGGCATAAAAACATATCACGATCATAAAAAATGGTTTGAGCCACGGGAATTGGATTTAATGATCAAGACTTCCTGAATCAAACAGCTTTTCTCATTAGTTGCCCGCCATTTTATACCCTTGTAACTCTAATGACAGTTGCACTGGGATTTGTTATTCACTGTCGCTGAATGTGTCCTTCGATTTAAATGCTTCCTTTAGCGAGAGTCGTCGTTTCTGTTATGATGTTGAGATGCAGATTTTCGATTTCCATCTTTGCTTGGGAAAGTGAAGACATGGATAATAAATCTTTCGTCGCAATTAATTTGACATTTATTACTGAATCATCGTAACGATGAGCTCGTTCATTTCTTGTTCTAGTAATACTCATCAGTTTCATTCCATTCCAAAAATATATCAGCTTTATTTCGTTTAAAAAATCATTTTTAGAGGTGTTAACATTTCTCTATGATCTCTCAGTTTAGTTTAGTTATATTAAAGTCCCGTTTTTTAAAGCAACACTAGGGCTATTTTGGGACGGTATTTTGAACCATGGTCAGTTGACGAGGACGACACCTGAGTTGGCACCCCCTCTCCAAACTCCTACACCACACTAGAGGGAGGACGTTTGGTCAGAACAGATTTAGATACACTTACACGACAGGTGTTCGATGGTATCGAGTCTCGAACCTGAAGCCCTCCGGCGCCGAAACCCAGATCTTACCACCAGACCACCGTGGCCCCCTTAAGATCTCTGAGACCTATATTGTTCTGAAAATACTTAGATTATGAAACCTCAGGCCACTGAAAATCAGAAATTCATTATCGAGTCTTCATAACGGATGTTTTCTTTTCTTTTAATGAGTTTTTCCATCTTCTTTTCTTTTTTCATTAGTTTTTAATCGCTTTTTTATCTCCTGGTATATGAAATATAATTCGAAAAATACATTTTTGGCATTTACGTTAGTTTGTGAATTCAATAATTCAAAAAAGCGTTGAACTAGAAGGATGAAATTTGGCATATAGACTAAATTTGTATATTTCTAACATATTTTGAACAAAATCCATTCAAAAAAGTCTGTCTGTCTATTCGAATACAAGTGAACTTGATAACTACAAAACATAAACAGCTAGATAGATTGGTATATAAGTTTAGCATTTAAAATGTAGATTCTTATTAAATTTTGAACCAAATTCTTAAAATACTTGGTAGTTTTTCGGTCTGAACGTTTGCTTGCATGTAAACGCAGTAACACAGAAGCTTAATGAACTTTTGAAACAATTAATATATATAAAATTTTTTTAAAGTCAATTCCTACTTATTTTCTTATATTATTTATATATATCTTATATTATTTATGATCGGGTGTCGCGTCAGTAATCTCAGAGCTAGGCGACAAACTTGGTGACATGGCGGCAGATTTGGCGACTTTGGCGACCAAATAGAAATTACTGGACAAAATTAATTAATGAATTAATATTTGAAAAAAAAACTGTATTAACATTAAGTGTCATCGACTACACTTTGAACTTGAGTGGATGAATAAAAAGTATTTTATTAACGATTAAAAATTTGAACAAGATATATAAATATATATATAAGTAGAGTGTGAACTAATAGTAGGAATTGAATGGAAAAAGGAGTCTAAAATGAATATTCGCGGGATAGATTTAGTAAAAAGGCTAGATTTCACAAAAAAGATCTATTTTTCCTAATCATTTTTCGCAAACGCCAAGCAAGGCATTCGCAATCTTATCTAAGGTTTACAATTTTATATGAGGGGAGTATCTAAGACATTTATTGGAGGGTATGCAAAAATATTTCGGTGGGATCACTCCCGCTGATTCCTTTAGAACATTGACACAAAAATTTGTAATTTTAATTATAGTGTTGGAAAGAGAAGGCTTGTATATTCATTCGTTGATCAGTGCAAACTTATCAATTTTTAGAGAGTCGTCGTACTGAATAGTTTTATTTAATTTTAGAAGTTTGTCAGTTTCTAAAGAACTTTTTCCAGAGGAGAGAGAGATTTTCTTTATTAATTGAGGCGTATTGAGTCATATTTATTAATAATTGAAGTTTTTACTTTAATTGCGTGCATGTTATTTATGTGCAATGTCAGATAAAAAAATTCCAAAACATGGAAATTCAAATTCCAAATCAAAGGTATTCCAATTTAAAAATGATTATATACATATATATCGAAAATAGTTATCAAAATATACCAGCTAAGTGGCAAAAATGTTTCAAAATTTGGACAAAAGGGCTTTATAAAGCAAAAATCCTCTAATTTAGAGGTTTATAAATGATTTGCTTAATATCTTGCAAATAGCTTAAAAAATATATTATTTGGTTTCTGAATTAAAAAATAAGCTGTATTTTCATGCATTCTTAAATATCAAGTTCGATTGATAAAAAACAAGAAATTTTACACTTTTTTTCTAAATTGTGAATTATTAAAACAACTATAAAATATTTTCAACAACATAAAACAACCATAAAATATCCGGAACTGCAAAACACTGAGAAATTATAACACCAAATTTGAAGGAAAAAAAATATACATTAGATTTCAATTAATGAGGGTCTTTGCAAGAAAGTTCTGTCAAGGATTAAAATTTGTGAAAATAGCACCTAAAGATGTAAAATAGCATTAAAACGTGTGTAAATGCAAAAATAAAAATGAATCTAACTTCTAAAAAAAAACATAAAACAACAACAAGAAGAACTTAGAAATGAAATTCTTACGGTTTTATAAAGAAACATGTTCAAACATTAATAATATTAAGTGAAGATATTTCTCAATTTCGCAAAAATTCGTCTTTTATATTTTTTAAATAATCTATTTCTTTCAGCTAATATTAGGTACATTAATCTGTCTTTTTCTATACTTAAAGATACACATTGTCAGAAAACTGTATTACATAATATACAATGGTGTAAGATCTGATGGAAGCACGATGAAATCAGATTCATGAATGATTTATTTCGGTTTGGAAAATGTCAGAATCACTGTCCCTAATGTAAAGAAAAAAAAATAAATGGAGGACTTAAACATGGAAAAGAATAAAGGAACATGAAATTCTTCCTGCTTTTTCATAAAAAATTAATAACATTGTTATAAATTCATATGTGTCGCACGCCATATAACTTGAGCAACATGTAACAACTAGCAGATGACATTGAAGTGACCGAAGAGTCTTCCCTGTCTCGATACTACGTGATCATAATTTATTCTCCAAACTGAATCCGGTTAAAGGTTGCCTGATTTTGAGAACCATTAGACTTTCCCACCGACTCTGCTTCTAAACTTATTTTACTGAATAAATTAATCTGAACTTTAATCTTACTTAATCTGCATGGAATTTTATTTCTCTACTTACATAGAAGAAGTAATCGAAATTAAATCGCATTATGTAATAATTGATTTGTGAAATGAAAATTTAAAGAGAAACGAAAGCTTATAGTCTTAATTTATTTATTTTGAATTAATTTTATCGTTAATATTAATCTATTTCTTATCATACTTATCTCTCCTAGCAGCGGCATGAGAAGTTTCCGGTGCGATTGTTGGTTCTTGCCGCCCTGGTGGGTGCAAATATAGTGTAGGTTTGGTTTCCTCTTACCCGATGTCGGGACATGTACCCTATGAGATAGGTTGTATCGTGGCCGGTGATGATTTTAAAGATTCGACCATAATTTTCGCCAATGCTGTTGCTGTGTTCCTGTCTTTCAGATTTATCTTTCGGGCGTGGCAGAATACCTTTTCGTGGTAAACATACTTATACTAATCAATAAACCAATAATCGTTTTTCTAAAAATAATATCCTTTAACTTTAAAAGTGTGAAAAGTTACATATAAAGATTATATTGTTTTGTTCAATAAAATTTAATCGATGTATTAGCTTCAGTAGAAGGCAAAGTATATATTAGTTTCGATAGATTAAGTAAGAGTTAGTAACGTACTGTTGCTGTTACTTATGGCACTTTACAAGCCTGCTGACAGATCTGTCAATGATTTAACTAAGGACAACTAGGACCAAGAGTACGATTTAGCTACTTAATACGTCACATTCGCTTGCAAATCCCTTTTTACAGGGGGCACATTCACACACCTCACAGATAGAACACAGAAGAAGAACAACCATGCCCGAACTGGGACCCGAAAGCGGGACGCCCAGATCACGAAAAAGACGCGCTACCCCTATGCCAGGACTCCATCAAAAAATTCGAACTCTAAATTTTGACGAATATCAAAGTTTCAGTTTAATTTAGCTTTGCTCAGTTATAATAACGTCCCACTTTAAAGCAACTCTATGGCTATTTTGGGACGGACATAATAATTTTGAACCGCGATCAAATGACGAGGACGACATTTGAGCTGGAAAACTCTCTTCAAACTTCTGCACCACACCAACATGAGGACATTCAGAGTAAGTCTATCTATCGTGCTGCTTGAATACAACATGAATTCAATAACTAAAAACTAAAGAAGTAGATGGATAAAATATGGTACACAGGTTTACAATTTAGAATGTAAATTATTGTCAATTTTGGAGCCAAATCTGCCAAGGAGTAGATCGTCTATTAGTCTGTATTTTCGCAAGCTTGTAAACGGTGTAACGTAAAAACGTAATGACTTAAATAAATATATGATATTTAATCTATGATTTTGTTACCATAACTGCAATTTTGAATCGAATTTCGATTCAATCGTTCAGAAAGCAGACAACCAATATATATATATATATATATCCAGTTTTCTGTTGCTTTTGCGTTAATCACATTCTATGATTAATCGCCAAAGAGTGCACATTTAATAGTATTTTTGGCGTTATTCTCCAATACCACATGGTTAATAAGGAGACAATTCTCGCTCTTTCTTCATTACTTTGCATTGTGTAAGCTTTATAAGATTTTAAATATCGAAACGTGCAGTTGCTAATGAACTATTCATCTTATATTATAGGAGATAATTAAATGAATGTTAAACTAGATAAACAAAAGGTTGTTGTCAAAAAAACAAAAGCAATTGTTTTTACATTGGCTAGACACAAATGGGGTGATCAAACGGAGCGCTTGCTTTTCTTTCCTCATAGGCAGCTTATCGCTTTTACTTACTCGATTTCGTTTGCTTATTTATTTTACGCGACACTGCTTTCATGCTCCGCTTCTTATCCGTTTAGGCAAAATTAGCTCTCTTCCATACGATTGCGGCCTTTGGGGGATTATTTCCATATTAATTCTGCAAAAGGAGCATCTTGAAGGAAATAACGGCCTTCAAATGTTGCACGTGTTGCTTTTGTTTGGAAAATGATTTAAAATAAAAATTGAATTGTAAGTAAAACTAAGCATATATTTCCGAGATTTGGATGAATAAATAAAAAAAAGCAAATTATATAAAGTTCTAACTAATTTAGGCTCTAAAAATAACGTCTACTTTCTCCAACTCCATTTTCACACTATTTTTAATGGCTAAATTGAGCGAGCTATCCGTTTTCCAATGGAACCAAAATGCAGAGACTGCTGTTTCTTTTTTTAAAACTGTATAAGCAATTCTTCTTGTTCGGTATACTGCACTGTACTCTCGGTAGGACTTAGATAAATAAAGATAATATACAAACATTGGACATACATTTGACAAATAAAGATCTTTAAAGATCAAAATTGGACTATTTTATTAAAACTATGAAAAATTAAAATGGTTAAAGAACAAAGTCATGCTTCTTCATACCATGCTCTACGACACCCAACCCACTTGACACACACACTCACTTGAACTTCATAGATTATAAATTCGAATCAATATTTAAAATCTGATTATCTTTATTTTCTTACATCTTTTTAAATATTTAAAACTGAGTTATGCCACTAAATCAACTAGTATACAACCCCTCTCTGTAAATTGTACAATTTCGACTTGAATCAAAATACCGTTCATTACCTACTTTCTACGGACTGAATGCTCTATTTTCGTCGGTTAAAAGTTAATCAAGTTAAATGCATCACGAATTCCAGAATGACAGTTTGAATGGTGAATTATACGCAAACACAGAACAGTCAACGTTTGTACAATAAGATATTTGTATAATCATTTAATTAATAATTTACATCGAAATGGGATCTTATTGTTCTTCCCAAGCTAAGTTTGAAAAACCTGGAACGCCAGATATTCCGGCTTTGGAAGCTATTGCTGACAGGCTTCGAATCCACAGTATAAGATCAACAAATGCAGCTGGAAGTGGGTGAGTCAATACTTTTACTGTCCTTTATTAAAAAAAGAATGGTTAAAAATTACGAGGTCCGTCCCAAGATAGCCCTAGTGTTGCTTTAAAACGGGACGTTAATATTACTAAATTAAACTAAATTAAAAAAGAAAGTTCGTAAACTGTGGTGAAAGCTTTTAAGCCAGTTAACAGCTACGCTACTTGAGCAATTGCTTTTGTATTGTGTTCATGTTACTGGGCTGCAGACCACAAGGTACCAGGTTCTTTTCTCGCTCATCACAATTTTACTACATTGGTGACCCGGACGTGATATGAACACGCAACCTTCTGATCTGGAGTCAGATGATCTTTAAAATGATTAGAGATTTATCATACAAAATTAAATTGTATAAATGGTTTTTGATCCCTGATATGGAATATTTGTTTATAATAAAGGTGTGTCTGTTATAGCTCATTTCGCTTAAACTAGAACTACCAAGTTTGACACAAGTATATTTTGAGGAATAAAAATTTACATCGTTGAATGAAATTCTAAATATAATTTGAATTAATTAAAATTTGCTCCTAAAATATAATTGTATAAAAATGATGTTCTATAAAAAAAATGACAATTTAGGTCCCGCAGAATTGTTTCTTGAATTTTGACTATTCCAATATTTTTTTGCATAAATTCAACAATGGCATTTCGTTGTCGAATTAAAATTCAAACTGTTTTAAATGTTTCTTCAAATGTTTTATCATTTATTTTCATTTGAATATCGGGAACTAAAGAAGAATCTGTTTATTACCTGCCTGATTTCCACTAGAAATAAAAAATATAAGTTACAATGCCAAAGAAGACAACATGCAATGTTAGGATACCCAGGTATTAAAGCTTTTAATGATATGATTTTATAAGGAGGAGTGGTTTTTTCATTGGGACGGCTTATCCGTAGGAAAAGTGCATGTTCTCAATAAACAGAATATGCGCAAAATTATTAAAATAACATTAATTGACAGCATTAGTGTTTATTTCAATTTGATTCTTAAAAATATTTTGTTTAAGGTATCTTGAACATCAAACAATGAATAATAACTTTAATGAGATTAAATACAACCAATATTCTTGGCAAAACTAGCTGTCATGAAAGGAGACTAGTTTCAAATAGAAATAGTTACGATAAAAATGATTTTGAATCACTGGTGGAATGGTATTAATTTTTCATTTAAATTTTAATATAAAATTGTTAAAATTATAGTAATATTAAAAATGAAAAGTAAAAGCCAATGACATTCTGTTTAAAACTGATACATTTTATATGTTTGACAAGCATTCATTAACACATCAGTAGTTTCAAATTAAATAAGCCGGCAAGATGTTGCCAAAAAATATTTTTATAATGTTATTTTTAAAATTTATAAGATTAAGGCGTTAATCAAAAATTTAAGCAGTAATTTTAATTTGTCGATTTTTTTTTATGATTTGTTTTTAACTTTTCGCGAACATACAATGATTTAAGTAGATTCCTAGTGATTTGATGAAAACGATTTTCCTCTTGTATTTGTGACGTCATTCATTTTTATCGATAAAAAAAATCTTTTAAAAATAAGAATAGCAACACCTGTCTTGGATAAAATTATCGTTTTTAAAACAGTTTCTCTTGATAAATGCATATATTGTCTTCAGTACCGCGTCATTGGCAGATGGCAGAAAATGATAACACCTGCTCAGAAAAAGAACAATAAACCGTTATCAGTATGTAGACGGTTATATGGAAGTTTCTTTTTTGGAGGAAACACTCAGGCTAATTTTCTATTAAAACGGAATAAAAATTTGTTTTCTATTAATTTATAAAATACAAATAAAGTATTAATTAATTATTCATGCAATATCAATTAAGAAAATGCTTATTTCCATGAAAGATCAAAATATTTATTTGAAATTACTTCATAAAAGCAATAGGTTACATCATTATTATTTTCTGTAACTATTTTTACTGTATATTATTTTTAATTAAAAAATAATAGAACGAATCATTCAGATCAAATAAATCTTTCTATCCAACTCAAGAACAAGCTACATTTATTTATAATGAAAATCAATCTATAAACACTCATTTAAATTTTTTTAAAAAATATTATTTTATTTAAGAAATGTAATGTAAAATTCTTAATAAAAACTTATTAACAAAATTAATAGATAGCATTACGGTATAAATGTAATTGGAATCCTGATCATATGGCATTTTGTTATTCTTTATATGATATTAAAATGAAATTGAAATGGGCTATAGTCTGTTTGATAATAGCTTACACAGACATGAAGTTTTCTGTCCATCTACATTTATTGTGAAGTTGATTACCATATTATTTTGAGTAATTATGATAAATTAAAAATTAGCTGTAATATGAATTCCTGATCATACTAGTTAATTAACCCTTTAAAGGGCCATTTTTTTCTAGTCATATTATGTTAAAATATTTTTAGGCTTGAAATTAGAATAAGAAAAGGGATTCATTTAACTTATTAGATAAATTTAATTTGATTGATTAATTAATTAATTTGGTTAATTAATAATTAAGTAACAAATCAAGACACACCATTTTGTGTAAGATAAAGTAAGATAGTGTAAGAAACTTCAACTGAAGCATTGAAGTTTCTGTCTTTCTAAAAAAATTTGTCAGAACTTATTCCAGCCTACAAAATTTCATACAAAGACTGATAAATTTGGTGGGAAGCATACTTTCCACGGCCCTAGAAAGGGTTAAAGAAATTTAGTCTCAGCAAATAAAGCATCTACTTATAATACATTAGACTTTCAAAAAATGTTTTCATATATTTTGATACATATTTAAGGAATGTCTCAACATCGATCATCTGTATTCTTGTATTAATTATTATTGCCTAATTAATACTCTTTGCTTAATTGATAAACTTCGGAATTTCATTAATGTAAATTATTTATAAGAATTTTTAAATCTAACCGTAGTAATTTTCTTTTGCACCTAAAAAATAGTATCTAGTTAAATCAATTGAGGAAAAAAAAACTATTACAATGAATGTAGAGATTGAAATAATTTTTCTCTATTTCTTCATATTTGTATTTACATTTTTACTTTAAGAATTTTGTAAATACACTAACCAGAAATATCTATGACTTAGCGGAAAGTAAATACGATTTCATGATGCACTAGAGAAAATGTCGTGACTGACAGTTGTGTATTACAATAGAATTTCAAAATCTTCTATTGTACAGACACAAGGCATTGCGAGTTGTGTTGTCTGTGGTTAAGTCTAATTTATTTTAACTGACATTGAATCTTGCAATTTTCGTTACGTGCTTTCTTCAATTAACTTCAAAGACAATAATGCACAGACACCCTAAATAACATGGTGACTTAGTATCAAAGAATTCAAAATAACGTTTTTTGATGAGGGAGGAATTTTACAACTAAGAACTGCACAGTTCTTAGTTGTAATGGCTCTTGACACCATAACCACCCTCCCCCAATTTAATGAAGAACTACGGAAAATAAATAAGTGTTTAGATATTTATCGCTGGGTACTATCTATATGGTTCGCCAGAAATATACTTCGGATATCTTTTTCATATTTATATTAATTTTATATGTTATATTCTTTATTGTAATGCAAAGCAAAAGAAATATCATATTACATTAATCTCATTCATCAGGTTTAGAAAGAATGGATAGACTATAATGGATCTGGTAAATGCATTAAAGTGAAGAAAATAGCATTAATGTATTTAAATTTGTTACTTATTTCAAAATTGATAAACCTTTATAAAATTAACTATAAAATGAAAGATTAAAATTCGATAATTTCCATTCAGTGCCATGCTTTTAGTATTACCACGATATTACTGTCTGCAAATAAAACACAGTTATTACATCTGAAGCCGCGAAATGAACAGCAAATTTTTTAAATCATATTTTTTATTTATATGTTACTAATGTATTTATGAAAGCTTTCTCAATTCAATACAGAGATTCTTATTCAACAATATTGAAAGGAGTCAAATCGAAATTACGTTAATTAAAATTTCATTTAAACGTTTAAACTTTTGTATAAAAATAACCTTATGTCGTTATGTTTACCTTTTCTATAAAAATATCGAATGACAATTTCTGTATAAAAAAATCCAATATTCTCAATAGAAAATTGTTAAACAGAAAATTAAATAATAGCGGATACTATTAATTGACATATCATTTGCCAAACAGGATGTTTGTTCTTTAGAATCTAAAGCATTTAAAATACTCCTGTATTTAAGTATATAAAATATTTATGAATATGTTTTTATTTAAATTTTCATTTAAGCATTATTTAAAGGCTTATTGTTATTGATTCTTATAATTATTTAACTAAAACTTTTAATACGTTGAAATTTACACGAGAGTATTTTAGATTCAATTTCAACTAAAAATAATTATTTACTCAGTAAGCGTGTTAAATATTTATATATACGGAGGAAATTTAAATTTTAGAGCTAAACCAAACGAAGTAATTTTATAATTACTTTTCATTCAACTATGAAAAATTATTGGAGTACAGTTAATAATAATATCAAACTAATAAATACGTTAAAAATATTTTGCTTAACAAATTAAAATATTATTTGATAATAAAATAATATGATTATAATTTAAATAAGATGTTGATTATGTACATATTTTGATTAAAGAACTTATCGGTTAAATATTATGATTCTGAAATTAAATTACGAATCAGACTTGACTTGCCGAAACAGATTACTAAAGAAATAATAAAAATATGAGTACATCTTAGAACATATAACTAGTATATAACTGAATACATAGAACATCTGTTTCGAATAAGAGACAGTATATTAAATTTCTGTTTCTGATTCTACCTAAAAGTAAATTTTTATTGGTTTTGAGACTCCAAAACATTGTTAATCAAATCTTAGTTTTTCATATTTTAGAAATATAATTAAAAAGTTTTATTGAAGTTGTGAAGTTTTTATTGCAACTCATTATGAATTATATAATTTGGATTATTATAATATTAAAACAATGCAATATTGAATTTAGGAAATTTACTTCTTTGGTTTAAAAATATATGTAATATTGTTTTCCATAACTATTTTTATTGTATATCCTTTTTAATGAAAAATAATCGGACGAATCATTTAAATTAAGCATATTTTTCTATCCTACTGAAGAACGAAACTAAACTCATTCATTAGTTTGTAATAAAAATACTCATAAACATTAATTTAAAGTTTTAAAATCTTATTTTATTCAGGATATGCAACATAAAATTCTCAAAAGAAAATTATTTACAAAATTAATCGATAGCATTACGACAAGAATGAAATTAAAATTTGGATTATATGACATCAGTTTTAACATTCTCCATTGTTAAGTTTCAGTTGCTTAATTCTACTTATCATTTATCATTCGTTTCAATGGTCTATTTGGTGGATTTAATTTTTCTAATTCTGAAGATGCGCGTGTCCTATTTATGACATTTTTTAAAAAAAAAACAAATGATCAGATAAAAGACGGGGAAGAAATCTATTTGACAGACAGTGGCAAAAATGAAAGGCGGTACTTCAAAGGGTAGCTGTATTTTTATTTTAGTGATGTCACCAACGTGATTAAGATTATTGAAAGCACGTTTTTCCAAATGGTTGACTAGCCTACCGTTTAACCCTAATACATTCATTACATGCTACAATTTTCTATGTGAAAAGGAAAAATGAAAATTCTTTTCAGTACTTGAATAGAAGGGAAAAGAACGTTTCGCCGGCAAAATTGTAAAAGTGCAATTAATGGATGGAGAATAATTACTTTTTAAAAATTTATTTATTCACTCGTTAACATTCCTTAATTAAAAATTGGGAGATACCATTAAAATAAAAAATACTAATAAAAATTGTACAAACAAATAAGTTTATCTCCAAATTAATGTAATATACTAATTAACAAATTATAAAATAAAATATTGTATTGAAAGAATATTATTTGCCTTTAGAAAAAAATTAATGGCGCAAAATTTGTAGCTATTTGATATTAATTTTTCACGTTTAAGTAGCATTTAGAAATTTTGATATAAATATTTTTATTAATATAAAGCAAGTTTGATATGCATTTTAAAATGATAAGGAAATTGTTTTAAAAACAATTACGGCGAATCGAAATGCTGTGTGTATGTGTTTGTTCGTGCGTGTGTATATGTTACTTAGCGTTATGACTCTGAGTTTTTTTTCTTCTTTTTTTTTTGTAATGGAGTTAAGAATGCAGATATGAATGTAAGCAGTTTGACCAAAAACTATAATTAAAAAATATTGTATTTAATCCTATTGTGCATTATTTCTATTTGTATGACTATCATTTTTTCTTTTCATAAATAATTTAAAATTATTTTATATATCAAAGTTTAAATTAGGTGATAATTTTATTTTTAATTTGAACAAAGAAATGTGTTTTTTAAACAGAAATTTCATTGAACAATAAAATACTCTTAAAATTTAATTTGGTATAAATTTACTTTAGTTGAAAATAAATTGTAAAAAGTACTTTTTCACCTTTTCTGCAATCATTTATACATATTTATTCAATAATCCAAGACAGTATAAACAAATCCCGATTGAATTGTTAAACGTTTAGAGCAAAAACTAACTGATTTCATTTTCTTTTCTAGACATCCGACATCATGCTCATCCATTGCCGAAATTATGTCAGTCTTATTTTTCCATGTCATGAGATATCGAATCTCAAATCCCAGAGATCCAGCCAGCGATCGATTCATCTTATCGAAGGTATGGCAGAGTCATGGGTTTTTGTAATTATGTAAAAAAGTAGAATTTTTTAAAAAAGATATTTTTTTCAAGGTTAAATTTTTTTAAAAACTTTATCTAGGAGCCTCTTTATTAAATAGAATTTGTTAGTAATCAGTGCACGAGAATTTTTAAATATATTCTAAGCCCAACACTCTCATACATATTATCTAAATAATTTGAATATTATTCTGCAATTCATGTAATATAAATTGAAAATACCGCATAAAATTCATATCATCGAAAAAGATTTTACAAGAAGTTTGCACAAGAAGACATTTACATGATGTATTTTGCTTTGCATAAAAAAAATTTATGCTACATTTCATGAATAAATATGGATTAAGACAGGAAATGAAATAGCAAAAATGTTTACTGATATCATATATACGAAAAGCATGATATGATATATCACATTTCTCATAAAAATAGGCCAAGGATATGTTTTATGTATTACGCACCTGATACCTTTCTTAATTTTAAAAGCTCATATTAATACAAGTCATGTATTATTTTTTCCATACAGAATAAATCATAGTATTTACTTCTTTACCTCATACAAAGATTTTATCACGAATAAAAGAAGAAACGTTTCATTTCTTTTATTCAAAGTTTGCTGGTATTAATCTTAGTTAAATTTGATTTAATTTTTTTAAAGATAAATTTTTAGAAACGAAAATCTAAAACAAACGTCGTATGTATTTTACTCTGTCTTGCTATATATTTTTTCTGTCTTTAGTCATTTAATCTATTTTATGGAACAAGAATATTCTAATTCTTATACTACAATAAAATATGGAAAATTAAATAATTATTTTAAAGAAATTTTCTATAGGAATAGACTATTAAAGACTATATAAAAAATACACATAGTGTTAATTTGTAATAAAATAAAAAGAAATTCTTATAAAGACTACTCTAAAAAATTTCTTAATGTTTCAGAATATCTCTTTTGGAATAAAAATATTTTTAATCTATTTTATCACTTCTATAAACAATTACTTAATTTTTAAGCTTGGAAATATTTGAATTTATCTACTTAAATTTTCAAAATAAAAATAAGACTATTTTAAAATTATATATTTTAAGTTAGATTTTTGCGCCAGAATATCTTTTCCATGAAGTGTAACTGACAGTAGATAAATTTTTATAAACTGAGATGAATAAAAAAGTAATCAACTTAAGAAATAAAGGCACATCTATTGAGTTATCTATTTCCATTCTTAATAAAAATAAAAGATAAAAATTCCTTAAATGATAACAATAAGAAAACAGTTTAAAAATAGTTCTTTGGTTAAAGAATATCTTAAAAGCGAAAAGATCCCTGATTTCAGAAAGAAATCCCCTACACTTTCGATAAAAGATGATGCAGTTAATCAGTTGACTTAAATATTCATTATTAAGATAAAAATATCTTCCCAATTAGAAATATTGCTGAAGTTTGTGATAAGGTATCATGTCCCTAGCCAACAATTCATTATTATCTAATAGTGTTATTAATTAACGAGGGGATAATCAATGAATAAGTAAAATTGGTGTTGGTGCATTAATAATATTGCATTATATAATTGATTTTTCGTTTTAATCATCAGAAATTCTTTTTAAAAATACAGAAAATTCACAGTTTTTTTCCTCTTTGATAATAATTAGCTCCAGTTAATATCTTTACTATGATTGAAGTGAAGGATTTAAAATCCTAGTAAAATGAACAACCAAAAATGGTAGAATTTACGATATTTAAATGCAAATCCAGTTTGAAACCCTTTGTAATTTAACCATGGGTTTACCAAATTAATTGAGCGGTCATGGTGATTACCAAATTACCCTGACCGCTCAAATATAATCACCCCATGAGGCAATATTTGAACGTGCGACTCATTTTAATACCAGAAACAATTTAATTCAATGATCAAACAGAAAAATACGAAAAAAAAAAATCGAATTCGATATTTTGACGAATTTCTAAATTTTAGATCACCCTGAGTGCGAAAAAAATTTTTTTTTTTAGAAAATGTCCGTTGGCATACGGCCTTCATACTAAATTTCTAGATTTCTTTCAAATTTTGAGCAAAAGCCGCTAAAAGAAAGTTTTGTTTGTTCACCTATTCGAATCAATTTTACACAATAATTACAAAACAAAGAGAACGCATGAATAAAATCTGGTATGCAGATTTAATATTTATAGTGTAGACAAATATCTAATTTTGTCAATGAACAATAGTATAGACAAATATCAAATTTTGTCAATGAACAATAGTGTAGACAAATATCAAATTTTGTCAATGAACAATAGTGTAGACAAATATCAAATTTTGTCAATGAAAAATAATATAGACAAATATCAAATTTTGACAATAACTAATAGTGTAGACAAATATCAAATTTTGTCAATGAACAATAGTATAGAAAAATATCAAATTTTGTTAATGAACAATCGTGTAGACAAATATCAAATTTTGTCAATGAACAATAGTGTAGACAAATATTAAATTTTGTCAATGAACAATAGTGTAGAAAAATATCAAATTTTGTCAATGAACAATAGTGTAGACAAATATCAAATTTTGTCAATGAACAATAGTGTAGACAAATATCAAATTTTGTCAATGAAAAATAATATAGACAAATATCAAATTTTGACAATAACTAATAGTGTAGACAAATATCAAATTTTGTCAATGAACAATAGTATAGAAAAATATCAAATTTTGTCAATGAACAATAGTGTAGACAAATATCAAATTTTGTCAATGAACAATAGTGTAGACAAATATTAAATTTTGTCAATGAACAATAGTATAGACAAATATCAAATTTTGTCAATGAACAATAGTGTAGACAAATATCAAATTTTGTCAATGAACAATAGTGTAGACAAATATCAAATTTTGTCAATGAAAAATAATATAGACAAATATCAAATTTTGACAACAACTAATAGTGTAGACAAATATCAAATTTTGTCAATGAACAATAGTATAGAAAAATATCAAATTTTGTTAATGAACAATCGTGTAGACAAATATCAAATTTTGTCAATGAACAATAGTGTAGACAAATATTAAATTTTGTCAATGAACAATAGTGTAGAAAAATATCAAATTTTGTCAATGAACAATAGTGTAGACAAATATTAAATTTTGTCAATGAACAATAGTGTAGACAAATATTAAATTTTGTCAATGAACAATAGTATAGACAAATATCAAATTTTGTCAATGAACAATAGTGTAGACAAATATCAAATTTTGTCAATGAACAATAGTGTAGACAAATATCAAATTTTGTCAATGAAAAATAATATAGACAAATATCAAATTTTGACAACAACTAATAGTGTAGACAAATATCAAATTTTGTCAATGAACAATAGTATAGAAAAATATCAAATTTTGTTAATGAACAATCGTGTAGACAAATATCAAATTTTGTCAATGAACAATAGTGTAGACAAATATTAAATTTTGTCAATGAACAATAGTGTAGAAAAATATCAAATTTTGTCAATGAACAATAGTGTAGACAAATATTAAATTTTGTCAATGAACAATAGTGTAGAAAAATATCAAATTTTGTCAATGAACAATAGTATAGACAAATATTAAATTTTGTCAATGAACAATAGTGTAGACAAATATCAATATTTGGATGATAAATGAAGGGTTGACTATCTGAAGGTCTGTACTTTCAGAAACATATAAAAGCGATAACTCAAAACGTAATGATTTAAATATATTAAATTTGGTATGGGATTTTGTGACTACAAGTGTAGCTTTTTGGCGCATTTTTGTTTCAATCGTTTGGGAAAAATGCATCTAAACTACAGATTCAATTTTCGAATATTATTAACCGCATGCAAGGCTTAATCGCCAAATAACTCACCAAGGATGGTACGACAGATTTATAAAAATGTTAAATTCACGCCAAAAGTTAATATTTCGGAACTATAGTATGCTAGTGTTATGCAAGGCATTCTCTGATATAACACCTTTATTAGAGATAATGCAAAATAGTTTCGGTTAGACCACTCCCATCTCCCACTCTACATCTTGAATGAAAGAGATAAAAATATTTAAACAGATAAAGTTATCCGTTTTTCTGTTTATCACTATCAGTTTTAATGAAATGTGAAACTCCCATGATTTCTTCTGGTGAAAGAAATAGAAAGATTTCATTTTTAGATTTTCCATCCCATATCAGAAATATGCTTTGGGAATTGCTTTGAAGAAATATTAATTGTTATTTTATTCTTGAAAGTGTTCAGTGTCCTAACATCACTTCAAAATTATAAGCATTTGTATAATAAACAACAATTTAAATATTTTTATACAAACTCAGTTGAAAATTTGTAAACATTTTCCATGAATAAGTGTTTTTTCTTTTTATTACAGAGAATGCCTCATTAAATTTTGATAAAAATTATATTTTAGAATATTAATAATATAAAATAAATAATTTTATCAAGAATTTCATTCTAACAACATATTTTACTCAGCCAGCTCAAAGAAAACCAAAAATAATTTACTTGTGATATACAACTTCATCATCTGAAATCCGATTCGAGTTTTTTTTTTTCATTGCAATTCGAAGCCCTTTTCAGGAAAAGGATATTCAAGTTAAATATTCAGAGGCTCGTTAAAACATTCCCAAAATAAGGGAATTACTATTTTGCCTTAATATTTTCCAAGTAACATATTATATATATTTTCAAATAATAGCCAATTTTACAGTAAACAGGGGAAGAAAATGAAGAACAATCGGGACTATTGAAGCTGTAAAATTACGAATAAATAACTAATTCTACTACTTAATCATGAATTTTTAACATTCTACTTAATTATGAATTTATCTGAATATCCTTATTTCAAAATTTAGCAATATGTAATAAATCCTTGACTTTATTGCATATCCATGTAATGATATTCGAGTGCCTTCAACTTTCGATCGGCCATATTCTTTAGATTTTGACATATTCAATGACTTGCATTTCATAGGAATGATGTGTCACTTTTTTGAAAAATTGCTATTGAATGAAATGAAATTACCATACTTTTTGACATCTCTAGATATTAGACAGAACAACCAATAAAAACAAGTGAACATGCCATTTTGATATATACCCTGCAATAAAGTCTTTTGAAGAGTTCATTGCTTGAATAATGTTGTTATTTGTAATCCTAAATCTAATTCATATTCCTTTAATTCAAATTAAATTTAAATTTTAAGGTTCATGTTGTAAGAATATAAATTCACCTATAAATGATAAACTTTCTGATTTTCTTTCTGCACTTTTATATATAAAACAATATGTGATGGTATTAATATTTACTATTCTTTTTTTGTTTTTATTTGATCTTGTTTTTTACTCTTTAATCAAGTTATTGCAAATTACAGAATTGTTATTGCGTTTCTTTTATAACCATTTAACCCTTTCTAGGGCAGTGGGAAGTATGCTTCCCACCAAATTTATCAATCTTTGTATGAAATTATGTAGATTGGCATAAGTTCTGACAAATATTTTTAGTAAAACAGAAACTAAGATGCTTCAGTTCTTTATCTCACACAAAATGATGCGTCTTGATTTGTTACTAAATTATTAATTAACCAAGTTAAATTTATCTAACAAGCTAAATGAATCTCTTTTCTTATTCTAATTTCAAGCCTAAAAATATTTTAACATAATATGACTAGAAAAATATGGCCCTTTAAAGGGTTCAATCATTTTACAAAATTTATCAAGGATGAATTTAAAAATTGAGTCTAAAATTAAGAATAATCCTTCGGATAATTTCTCTGAATTTTTGGCGATATTGGAGGAGAACCAGATAATCGATTTCTCAACGATATAAAGAAAATTGAGATCAATATGAAAGCTCAAGGGATAATATTTATCTGATTGCAGAATATTGTCAAAATCTTCGAAGAAATTACATAAACAAAGATAATTAATAACGTGAAAAATTAGCCTTCTACAGAACAAAAATATTTTTTCCTTTATATTTATTTGATTTTTTTGGTATTAAATTGTTGTAGACATGCTGAAATGTTAGAGTTTTTTTCAATCAAACTATTATATATAATTTATTAAGTATTTTCAATTTAATGTTGAAATCTTAAGATAAATTTAATATTCTAAATGACCTTATTGCCACACCTTTCAAACAATAAACTAAAGCAAAATTTATATATGTTTTCAGCACAAAAAAATATACAAAAATCAGATAAACTTATCGTTATCCAAATATGTATGTGCTATAGTTACTTCTAATTATTTTTATTTGATGCTCAGAATAGTTAGTAGATGGCAGCACTAAAATACTGGGAAGCATTTTGAAACGGAAGAGGAAATGTCTCAAAAAATTCTTTCACGAAAGAAAATCGGTTCAAATTTATTGAAATATTGTTGCATTATAACTCTGAATTTTATGCCTTTTTAATGGAATTTTTAAAATATTATTTTATTTTCATAATTTTTTTTATTTCTAAATGTAATAAAATATTTTATTACAATATGGGATTTAAATGTCAACAATTTAAGACCAAAGAATAGAAAAGGCGTATACAACATATATATTTTTTTAAAGTTAATAATATATACTTTAATTCTGATATTATTTCATAACATATGTATATATAATTTAACCCTTTTTTCTGTTTATTTTGTAATTTTAAATTTTAAATGTGTATATTCTAATTTAAATGAAAAATGGAAAGACGTGGAATAGAGTAATAAGTTTTTGAAGATTAAAATATTTCCTAATAATTATAAAAAAAAAGAATTTTAGATAATTGTTATATTAAGTGCTGTTAAATTTTGAATAGTTTCTAATGACCTTCAAGAGTTAAATCTCCGAAGAAATGCCCGCCCCCCCAAAAAATAAAATTTTAAATTTTAATTGTATGTAAGGTTGGCTTTGGCGCTTTGATTTAATCTCGAAATACTGATGATGTCGTGTCCGCGTTTCACAGAAAGGGGGTGCAGTAGCTTCTAAGGGTAAAGACCCCTGAGCACCCGAGGGCAGAAGTCTGACTTCTAGCTCATATGAAGATGACACACACACACACACATTCGCTTGCACAACCCCTTTTTACAAAGAGGAACATTCACACATCTTACAGATAGAACACAGATGAAGAACAACCATGCCCGAACCGGGATTCAAACCCGGGACGCCCAGATCACGGGAAAGACGCGCTACCCCTATGCCAGGACGCCGGCTCACGAAATACTGCTGGAATTTTGTATTTTAGAAATAAAAATCTATTAATATAACATCCGGGTCACCCGTTCTTACTATTTTCATTACACTCATTATCGTACAATTTTCCACAGGGACATGCAGCTCCTATATTGTATGCCGCCTGGGCGGAAGCTGGCCTATTTTCTGTGGATGACCTGCTCAACCTGAGGAAGGTGGATTCTGACTTGGAAGGACATCCGACTCCAGTGAGTGATTCATGAAATTTTTATGGTTCAGTATGAATAATATTGTTACTTTTTTTTACTGACTGTATTCAATTATACATCATCAAACAGTAATGTTGAATTTTCTAATTTATTTTTCATAAAATAACATATTTCTGAAAAAAAATTTAGGAAACTTTTCATGATATCAGAAGTATCTTGAATTTATAATTGGCTTGTTTTATAAAATATAGTGCCCATAATTAAAATTTCAAACATGTTTTTCACTGTCATTCTAAACGTCTATCTCTAATATTTCAAAAATTGATAAAGTAAATTATTGGAAAAAGAGTAAATGCAATGTAAGCATTTATTTCTATAAGACATTTCAAAGGTTTCTTTTTCTCGTTTTTGTGGGAAAAACATTGTAGAAGTGATCTTTTTCTAATTGGTATATAGATTTGAACATTGAAAAACCTCTTTCACAAATGATGCTTAATTGTAATATAGATTTCAGTTACAGCTTAAGGAATTTTGTTGTCCAATTACTGCAATAGAAAACTATAAGTAAGCTTGAGGTTTCACGCGATAATTGAAAATTAATACAGATAAATTGATGCGAGATAAAACAAATTTATAACAGAAAATTAAATTAAATACTTTCAGTTTTTAATAATTCGTTTTACAGTTCTAAAAAAGTATACCTTATTTTAAAATACGGGGATCAAACCATTCATGATTGAAATCTAATTTAAAGCCACATCACATCGCCAGTAATATCAACAATATGAAGTCACCAATCAAGATAAGGTATATAATATTGACCATATAAATAATACTGTGAAAACAGTTATTGCCAGCCATCTTGATTTTTGACTACTTTGGCGATTTTTCACTGTTATCATCCTTGGTGAGATGCAAGGACAGCCAATACTAAATTTAAATCTCAGTCATAATAATACATTAGATCTAGAAATCAAAGCATTGGCTTTTTTTTTAACATTTTTATTCCACAGCGTCTCTCTTTCGTGGACATCGCAACAGGATCTTTGGGCCAAGGACTTAGTTGTGCCGCTGGAATGGCTTATGTTGGAAAATACATCGACAAAGCAAAGTAAGAGGAGTTACAAATCCATGAAAATAATTTAATTGTAAAGAAATTTCTTGATTTTTAATGTTACAATTGCAATGAACTTATTGTAAATCACATTTTACTGTGAATCTTATTTTATTCATGCTAAATTCTGTCTTTATTTGTAACATATTTGTTGATAAAACTGGTAGTTTATCACATATTTGATAAAAAATATAGAAAGCAAAGGGTCGAGATTTTAATATTATAACATTTGTTAATATTACTATATTGAGTTAATCATTTCAAAATTTATTGATTTGCATGAAAAAGCTTTTACTTACACCACATCTAGCAAAAATGAAAAGTAGAAGCTCAATAAAAATATAATGAAATATAATTCGCATATATAAACTTCAGACAGAATTAAAATAAGCCAATAGAAACTCATAATAAATAGTAAATAAAGACTACTGATAAGCGAAACACTACGAGATGAATAGTAAATAAAGATTACTGGTAAGCGAAACACTATGAGATGAATAATAAATAAAGACTACTGATAAGAGAAACACTATGAGATGAATAGTAAATAAAGACTACTGATAAGCGAAACACTATGAGATGAATAGTAAATAAAGACTACTAATAAGAGAAACATTATGAGATGAATAGTAAATAAAGACTACTGATAAGGGAAACACTACGAGACATATTTAATATGAAGTCATAACTAACCTGTGATAACCTAATGTGTGATTACATTTACACTGACAACGTTATATACCAAAGAAATTTCTTAATACTTATGAGGAATTAAAAGAATGTGATTACGGCACACATACGGAAAAATATGTTTTTGGACACAGATAAAATGTTATTTGCAGATATTAATGCATTAAATGTGATAAACACATTAGAGTTTTAATGTTATTTTTAAGAGAATTTTCAGTACATCTAGGAAACAGATTTTATTCAATTAACTGGTTTAAATGGCTTTTTTTGAATATGATTTAATTTGCAGGTAGATAATGAATTTATTGAAGTATTTTGTGATAAAATAAAAGTGCATTATTAAAAGTTAATTGATGAGTTGCAGAGACTAAATCATGTCTTATTCATCATTAAATACACGCGATACGTCAACACTATATTACAGAATCCTGAATGACAGTATATTCGCTATATTAACCTATCGATCGTTGATTTTTTAAAATTCACAATTTAGATTCAACATTTGCAAAGAAACTCAAATATTTTTTAAAACGAAGTAAAATTATTATTTGCAATCCGATAATAGTGTAATATAATTTAAACCTGTAATAATAAAAGATTAAAAAAAATCCGCGAAATTCACAGGTTGCAGTTATTTATCTTTAAGGAAATTCAAACATTTTTTTATAATAATCAGAGATTCAAAATCAGTAATTTATGTAAAAATTTTCTAATAACATTATTAGCAAAATACTTAAATGGGCGTTACCACAGAGTTATATGAAATGGTGTCATTTCTTTGCAAATCTGAATGTCTAAACCGTTAAAAATCGAATCTTATGAACATTTTATTACAAGTCCATCATAATCGCTTAATGCTTGCGTAATTATTATTTTAGAGAATTTGAATTTATTATACTCTAGAATTAGAATTTATTAAGAAATTGTGCTGGTGAAATTTAATTGTTACTCTATTTAACACTTTACGAAGCATTATTTATTAACCGGCAGTTTCAAAATAATGTCTGTTTTGTCTTTCTTCCCCCATGGTTATAAGAATTCGAAATAAAAATAAAAGTTTAAAAAAATCATGGTTTTATAAGTGCATTAAAAATAATTTCGTAAAAATTGTATGCTAAGTTTTAGTCAGGAATCTATAATTCATTAATTTAAATAATATGTCACGTGATCAATTCTTTTATCTAATTTACTACCAAATGATGCCAATCTTATGGAATAAATTTAATAAATTAATTTATTAACTGATAATTATATTCTTAAAATAAAATATCGCGCTGAAACAGAGAACACACAAGCGCACAAAATAAAAATGTATGACACAGAAATTAGTTTTTATTCACAGATATGTCCTGTAAATAATGTTATTCGTATGAAAATCTATGAATTTCTTATTTATCTATATCATAATTAAAATGTAGGAACTGATAAGTCGAGGTTTAGTTATTAAAATATAAAAATTTTAATTCCTAAGAGTTATGATGTTCGAATTCAAAAATATTGTTTTTCGATCCAAGTAGGGGTTATTATCTTAGAGAGATTAACCATTGTGGTATTATCCGAAAAGTGCGATTTAATATTTTCCGTTTATGATTACTATTTTGGCAGAATATTAGTTGTGTTTTAATATCGAGGTAATATAACAAATTATTAATATTCGTTTCTGATTTTCAGTTACCGAGTGTATTGCATCGTTGGAGACGGGGAATCGGCAGAAGGTTCAATTTGGGAAGCTTTGGCTTTCAGTTCCCATTACAAGCTGGACAATCTAGTGGTCATCTTTGACGTAAACAGATTAGGTCAGAGTGAGCCAACGCCACTGCAACACAAAGTGGATATTTATAAAGCACGGCTTGAGGCATTTGGGTAAATTCAAAACATGCTTTCTTTGAAAAAAAATTGCATAATGGGAGAAATAATTTAAAAAATGACTGTTTGTTCTTATAAAACTATATAAAACGATTTCAACGTGTAAAAGATAAAACTCTGGAATTTCTGTGCATTTTAATAATTTTTCAGTGTATCAAAATTTTTGGATAGTTTCTCAAAAATACAAATACTTTTGCATTATATACTTTCTAAACATATGATATCTTGCAATAATCTGGAACTCATATGTAGGAATATTTAATTTCATGAATCATACTAAAAATTATTATAGACATCAAAACAGTATATACCTTAATTGTTAGGCGATTTCCCTATTATAGAAATTTTCTTTCAGTTTTATTACTGATTATATTAAAAAAGATTTATTGTTTAGTATTTCTTTGGAAATTTGAAATGTAATTTAAAGTATCTGCGATTAAAAAGAATTGTTTACTTTTAACATAAAACTATCATTTGTTTACAAGGTTAATATCTAATGTATTTAAATAGATGTAATTATTTTAAAACAAATATTTAAAAAAACAAATTAATTTTCTTTTGCCATTTATCATATCCATTATAGTAGATATATTCCTTATAGTAATTTTAAAAAAAATAGAAAAGAAAATTTTCGGTTATTCTACGGACGATTATATACAATTTCGAATCTCATTATTAAAAAAAACTTCAGACAAAGTTTCTAATTGTTAAAAAAGACACAAATAAATCTTCCAGAGCTGTTTTATATTTTAATACAAGCCACCAGGAGTCCCCTACACTTTCTTTCATATTTCTAATAAATATGCTTATGAATTATTAAAAACATGCCAAAGTTTTGCGGGAACTTCCATTATTTATTTTTGGTGACAAATCGTTGGGAGATGGTTAAGATAAAAGTACCAAAACTGAGCGTGTATTTTAGACAGTTTTTTTCCCGATCGATTAAAATTAAAATTTGACACAGAATTATAACTATAGTCACAAATTCTCATAACAATTTCATATATTTAAGTTACTCTATTTTTAAGTTATCGCGCTGACGTGTTTGTAAAAGCACAAACTGACCGAAGGTCAACCCCTTTTCATAATTGATTCTAAATTTGATACTATCTACATTATATATTCTAACTCTGCGCACTAAATTTTATCCTCCTCGCGTCCTTTTTTATAATTATTGTATTAACTTATATTAAGACAACTTAGCAAACTAATTACTTCTCATTGAATTTCGTTCAAAAATTGATAGAAATATACAAATTTAGAATAGATACAATATATATATAATTTCAACTCAAAATGGTTTTGAGTTATCAGCGATTTGAGTATCTATTTCATACCAACAGACATAATTCCAAAGATATGTTTTTCGAACTCAAAACGGACTGAAAATATCGAATTCAAAAATTTTTTGACAACTACAATGCCTTCTCTTTGTAAAGCAAGTTTTTGTAAAAATAAACAGTTGGCCTATTTTATAGAATAAATAAACCGACAAACAACCGACTTGCATTTAAGCAGGCTGCAGAATGTCAGTAAAAACTATTATAAGTCATTTACGAATTGATTTGTATTTTACTTGGCCATTTATGGATTATTCTGAGCATTCATTCAACCGAGGCTACCGTGCCATCCTATTTCCGTGTAACAGAGAACATAGAGTACATATATTTTTATCAAAATCATATCAGTGTTAATGCACATACGATTATAACAGTAATATTTTGAAACACTTTTAAATTGAAGAATTCATTATATTAAAGATAATGTACCAAAAATATTGTAACGGCATCGTAATTCAGTTTGGAAAATATTGTAATGGAATCGTATTCTCTATATGAATTATCTCTCTTTTTTGTTTTAAATTACTTTCCTATGACTTTTTTTTGTATGCATTAATTTGTTTCATTCCATGGATCTTTTTATTTTCTCATATACAAACAATACAAAGAGAAAATATTGTAATCTTCAAAAAAATTTGAACTCCATATTTTAACGAATATTCATGTTTTAAACTACCGTGAGTCCAAAAAACGCATTTTTGAATAATGCCTATCTGTCTGTTAATACGATGAGCAAGGCAAGGTCTGTTAACACTTTGAGCAAGGCAGACGATATTTGGTACATAGAATTCATGCCAATTTTTCATATCCTTATCGAAAATTGAACGAAATCCATTTAGGGAAATCTGTTTGACTTCCCAAATAAAACTTTTAGTTTTAGTTGTATTAACGTCCCGTTGTAAAGCAACACTAGGGCTATTTTGGAACGGACCTCGTCATTTTGAACCGCGGTCAGATGACCAGGACGACACCTAAGCTGGCACTCCCCTCTCCACGCCACAGCACACCAGCGGAAGGACGTTTGGCATGACGGATTTAACGTGCAACAGACCCCCTTTACACGACGGTTCTTCGGTGGAATCGGGTCTCGAAGCTGAAACATTACGGCTCACAAGCCGAGACCTTACCACCAGGTCACCGCGGCCCCTCTTCCCAAATAAAAGGAAATTCGATAACTAGAAAACGTAAGAAGCTACATATATAAATTTTATTTATAATTATGTAAGATTTAGATACATATCAAATTTGAAACCAAATTTGTTATAGAGCTCATCATACGTCAATCTGTATTCTTGTATGCAAGAATTTACGATAATTTAATGACGTAAATCAATGACATTTGGAATGTGATCTTGTAACTCCGATTATAGTTTGATGTCAAATTTAAGTTTTAAACAATAAAAGAATAGACATCCAAAATATATATTTTGATTTTTTGGTGGTAACCACAAAAAAAAAAAATCAATTTTGGTGTTTTTTGGTGTGATAATGGTTTTTTTGGTGTGTGTGTGTTAACGGCATGGCAGTGATTAACCACCAAAACAATTGCCAAAATCATATGCCAGATTCATTGCGAGATCGGAACTTTTTATCTATTGTTCGCCATAAACACATAACTAATATATAAGTACAGTTTTCTTTACTATACTATGAAGCAGACAACTGTCATGTGTGAGACTCTGACTATAGAAATCTAATTATATGGTATGCACTGTCTTGCCAAGGTCCATAATTTCACGTGCAGAGGGAAAGGAGGGAAGATACATTTAATAGATAATATATGACAAGATTTTGGGGATACCTCTTTCCGTAATTTTACTTTATAAAACTTTTGATCATTTTATTTTATAAAAGTCACTTTTGTACTTTGATATGGATTTATTGTTACTATATCGATGTTTCATTTCTTGTGCATTAGGTTCAATACTTACATAGTGGATGGACACAATGTTTCGGACTTGTGTAAACGTTTTGAGGAAACGAAAAGCGTAACTGGAGTTCCTACTGCTATTATAGCCAAAACTTTAAAAGGAAAGAAATTTCCAGGTACAAGATACTGCATATATTTTCTAAAAGAATTTTTGACAACATCTGTGAAAATCTTATACTTAAGCGAATTTTAAATAGTCATAGTCATTCATTTTATGTGAACTATAAGTGGCACAAATTCTGCAACTGATGTACAAATTTGCCTTATGGAAGAAAAAAACTAAATAAAATTTAAAATTACGTTGAAAACTAGTTAATATTAACTAATTAATAGAAAATTATACGAAATCTGTTGAATTAAAAATTTTGGAATCATTTTGATTTAAAACTTTAAATAATTAAATCTCTTAATAATCTATATTTTTTAATAAATATTTTCTCCTTTAATTATAGTTAGTTTGATTTCATGAGTAATAATACTTTGGAAGCTCGTATGAATTGGAGTATATGGATGTCTGCTTAAAATTCTGAAACAGAAAGATATCATTTGAGTAAAATAATTTACTTGTAAACAATTAAAAACACTCATATTTTGATGTTGTTTAATTGATATCATTTAATCACTCATACACTATTAATCGTAAGGGAATGGTTCTCAGTAAACACAGATTCTTGATTTCTAAATAAATTCTATAATTGTATTATGCAAACATTTAAAATGTCATTCTACTATTATAAATTATATATTATTTTCGATGCACAGCTTCACTGAATTTTCTCAAAGTTTAAAAATTTCCTTAAAAAATACGTGCAGAAATATAATAAACTATATCATATATTTTAGATCCTTTTTCATTATAATTATTCAATATTTGTAATACAAAGTAATTGACAAAAAAACCAGTATTTACATAAATT
This sequence comes from Argiope bruennichi, assembly GCF_947563725.1. Lineage (NCBI taxonomy): Eukaryota > Metazoa > Arthropoda > Arachnida > Araneae > Araneidae > Argiope > Argiope bruennichi. Next base: position 121,406,088 of record NC_079154.1, on the reverse strand, counting down.
GTGTAACTGTTTTAATTGTTTGCGTTGGTTTAGTTATTATTTAATTTTCTTATTTATATTTCAATTTTTGTATCGAAGTAAAGATTTTTCTTTTTAAATTAAGGCCACCATAACTTTCCCCAATAGAAAACATTTTAGAATATATGTATTATCTTTTAGTATTATATAGTTATATAAATTCTCGTTATATTAGGTAATAGGTTCCAAGAATTTATGAAATGAAATAGATCTCTTTATATTCGTCTCATTAGCTATAGTTTTTCGTATAAAATTTCTCATGAAACTTCTTATAATTAGAGAAATAATGCATAAATATTAACCCTTTAAACTCGGAAAAGTAACTCGATGCATAACTATTCATCAAATACAAAGACTTGTTTATTGCTTCGAAGAGTAAATGTATAAAATTGTTCTAATACTTTCATGGGGAATTTATTTCTCTTTTGAATTTCTCCCAGTTAAAGTTTCATTAATGATTAAAAAGTAGTATTTAAGGAAATATATTTTATTTTGCTGAACTTTATGTTTAAATATTTCAGGGATGAGAAATATATTTCCAATGGAACCATATGCAATCATGAAGAAAATTAAATGGAATTATGGTATTTTTCCATGAAATGATGAGAACCATGTTACAATATACAAAAGTATATCACATTCTGCGCACATGTAATGCATCCTCTTTTCTTGTCACTGTGTGCAACATTTCTTACATCGTCTGTATTTGGGATCCCTCTTTGATATATGATTTCCCATACTGGCTAAGTACACGTAATCTGGAACTGCACAATTCTTGGATTGGAAGCTAGCAAGACATTCGTTTTTTGAAGAATATCTATTTTCTGACACTATATTAGTTGTAAGATAATGTAGGTGGGATGTAATCTTCCAAATGCCCACGAAAGGGTTAAGTTGAATTCTCGCGTTAAATTAATTTGCATATTCTTACTACTCTACAGGTATTTTTAACAATCGAAATTAAATAAATAAAACGTTGTGGAGAATTGAATTGAGCGAGGATAGAACCTGGGACCTTGGGGTTCGCAGTCGCGTAACATGACCATAATACAAAAGCAATTGCTCGTGTAGCGTAGCTGTTAACTGGCCTATAAGCTTTCACTACAATGTCAAAATGATGCACCGTCTTGAATGGTAAGTGAGAGTCACTATCCGAGTACAAAAGAGTTATTTAATGAGTTGAATGTAAATGGTGGAGAACCATAAATTATTTGAAGAAAAGAACAATTTTTGATTGGATATTTACAGCCTGACAGACATTATGTAATTTTATACTGAAACATTTCGAACAGAATATAGGTCATGCTTGCTCTGCAAGATGGCGCTTCACTTCAATAATATGTTATATAAAGAATCTCTTACATACAGCTGAAAAAGTAGTGTGGTTTATCTGAGATTTATTGATTCCAGTAGCAAATTTTTAATAAAAGGTTTTGGCAATTTTCAAAAATCTTTGTAAACAATCTTTTATATTTTCCTTAAAGTCTGTATAAATGCTGTTTCAGTAAAAGTTTTACCTTTGCTTACACCAAAAAAGATACACACCACTTATAAATCATTAAGATTTCAATCTCCTGCTGAATTAATCAATTTTTGTTGTAATCACTCAACTGATAGTTTGATTTTCTAATCTTATTAAGTCTCTTCTTGCATAACAGATACATTGATTCTTGATTAAAGATAATAAAAATAATAAAAGATAATAGAAAGATAATAAAAAATTATTATAAAGATCTAGGAAACTGCATATTTCGCCTTCTAATTATTACAAAAAAGGGGAGGGTACATTTTCTGGCATTTTCGACAAAATATCTATTGTAAGACATTTTTTGAAATCTTACTTTAGTCTGTAATTTAAAATTCAATAATATGTGTTTCGAAGTAATTTAATTTTTAGTTTTAAGAAGATTGATTCAGTCTATCGTTTAAAACGAAAACATCTCAAACACTGACAAGGAAATTATTACTCCAACGTATTTATAAAACAAGTTCTAAACAAGGTAATTTTGATACTATAAGCTACATATTACTAATAATAACATAGCTAATCTTTAAAGTTATAATATTTTGAACAAGCCTATAAGTGTATTTATTTTTGAAAAACCAACTGTAAGTTCTTAAGTTCCTAATTGTATGTTGTCTTATTTTCTCAGATATTGAAGACAAAGAAAACTGGCATGGCAAGCCCCTTGGAACAAAAGGCACCGATATTATCAAATTACTTCAAGATGAATTGATGAAAAAAGGCATGGACAGAAAACCAGCTATTGTAGAGCCTGAAAAAGAGATTTCATCGCTTGTTTTTGGAGACATAAAACTCGCCGAAGAGCCAAACTATGTTTATAGTGAAAAAGTAACAATTATTTAAATATAAATGAAGTTTGTATATAAATTTCCTTTCAAAGGAATGAATTTATAACTCTGATAATTTGATTATTCACACTAGAATATACGACAGCACGCGTTGTGACATACTTGATGGATTAGTTTAATCAGCATTATATGATTGAGAGCACTTGTGTAAATTATCAATACTAGCCGTTGTGAGATTGACTGGTTCGCAGCATGGACATATATTGTTTCGTAGACAAATACATGTGTGTTCTAGGGTAATGGGGTCTTCGCCTTGGCATATTAGGAAATATCCTCTAAGGCAAAGGACGGACATGGATAGAGCTGAGTTACCAATTCGTCTAGAAACGAAAGATATATGCTAAGAGATTTTAATGGCATAGTCATTAATGCATTTAATGGCATATTCATAGAAGCAGACGCAGTCAAGCCGGACATTATTTATGGCATAATGTTTCATTGGTTTTTCTTTCCCTTCTAAGTTTTAGTGTCGATTTATTTAATTCGTATAAATCTTATCGTCGAGTTAGATTATAATTACTTTTGGTAGATTTATGTTATTGCAAAGTGTAGTAACTATTATTGTCAAGAGTTTCAATTATATTTATTATTCATGAAAAAAAATTAAAATCCTCCATTTTCCTTTAATTTTCGATTATAAAGAAGGTCAAAAGGCGTCACAATAGTTTAACTGTGTGTTGCACTTTAAGTACAAATTTAGGTATTTAAATGTTTGTGCCTGGGGTTATTTTTTTATTTCTTTTATAAAAACCACTATTTTATTGATTATTTAAAATAGCAACTCTTATACTTGTTTCATTTGTATAATGTTGTTGCGAATGAAAATAAGGAATTACACAGAAATAATAAGCAGTATATATATATATGTTACAGAAATTGTAATAAATTGATTATGAATAATCACCAATAATTATACATAATCGTCAATAAGCTTTGTGATTATTATGAATAATCACCAATAATTATACATAATCGTAACTAGGCTTTGTGATTATTATGAATAATCACCAATAATTATACATAATCGACGATATGCTTTGTGATTATTATGAATAATCACCAATAATTATACATAATCGTAAATAGGCTTAGTGATTATTATGAATAATCACCAATAATTATACATAAATGTCAATAAGCTTAGTGATTATTATGAATAATCACAGATAATCACATCAAACTGGTGATCAGCAAGTTAATCACCGGATTAATCACATTTACTGTAACATGTATATCAATATGTATGTATATAGTATATAGAATGAATAGTGTTTTGGAGCAAATTATGTCTATTGACAATTTGCAGTTCGGAAAAGTAATTCGATGCATAATTATTCACTTAATACATAGATTTATTCATTACTTCAAAGAATAAATACATAAAATTGTTTTAAAATGAGTTTCCCTGAAAAATTAATATACATCTCTGTAGCATTTTGTAGGTATTTTTAACAATTAATATAAATATGAATAAATAAATAAAATGTCAAAGTGATGCACCGTCTTAAATGATGCTTGAGAGAAGACATTCGATTGTAAATAATTGATATTTCGCTAATTTTCTCAGTATTTAAAATAAAGGCAAATCAAAAGATGATCTAATGTTTGATTACTGAAGCATTCAGCAAATTTAAATGACTTCTGTTCCCTTCGTACAGGTTGCCACACGTGTTGCGTATGGAACAGCACTATCTAAACTCGGTCGCAGCAATCACCGGATCATAGCTCTGGACGCTGACACAAAGAACTCGACGTACTCCATAAAATTTCGAGAAGCATTTCCGTATAGGTATGTGGAATGCTTCATTGCTGAACAAAACCTAGTAGGAGTAGCCGTCGGAGCAGCTTGCAGAAACCGGACAATACCATTCATCAGCACATTTGCTACTTTCTTCACAAGAGCTATGGACCAACTTCGGATGGCTGCAATATCACAAGCTAATATAAAATGTTGTGGTTCTCACTGTGGTGTTTCAATAGGTAAACTAATTTAATTTTTGCATTTCGCATACTGAGTTTTCAAAAAAAAAAAATATTGTAATTGCTAAAAGAGGTCCTCGAAAATTTGTTGAATCTCTACGTTTCAGACCTCTTTGAAACGTTAAAACCATTTTGGGTATTCTATATATATATATATATGTCCTTCTGCATATATTTGCGAATATTTGAACGATGGTAGGATCAGCCTGATGGATAAAATTTTTTATGTGGATGCTTTCACACTAAATTTGAAGAGCTGTAATAAAAATTAATTTAAGTCTTCACTCTATCAGAAGATTGCCATGCTGTCTCAATATGGTAACCTTGATAAATTAAATCTGATATTGACCTTAACTCTAAAAGTGTACGATTTTATCAAATTTGAGAAATCATCTTTTAACAGCAAAAGAGCAGTGTCCATACTAACATATCCGCTTACAATAATTAAAGGAATTGATTAAACATAAAATGAAACATTATGTATGAATACAAAAAGTCATACAGAAAATGCATATAATTTTTTTTTATTCCAACAAGCTAATATGTTTAACTAGTTTGAATTATTTGAATTCTTTTGTTCGCTGAAGTTATGGTTTAAATGGCCTAAATGAAGTCATGCCAATAATTTAAAGGAAAATAATAATAATAATAATAAAAAAACCGAAAAAATTAATTTATCATTTCTTACTCTTTATTACTTCAATATATTAAATCTTGAGTTACTTTTGTTTGCATAAACACTAGGAAATACAAGCAAAATCTATGGTATGTATTTTCTTTCTAATATTAATTGGTGTCATAAGGAGATTTTTAGCTCAATAATTCAGTTTAGAAAAAATTTTTTTCTTCAAGTGAAATTGCAGAACGAGGGAAATAAAAAAAAGGGAGACAGGGAAAAAATTCATTTGGAGGTCGAAATCTTGGAGCAAGATATATTAAAGATGGCAGTAAGGAAAATCTTGTCACCGTTTTTCGTTTCCATAGTAATGACATTTCGAGTCTGCCTTGTTTATTTCTGAAAATGATAAAAAATTTATGTCAAGCCAAATCTTAGATTGATCAAAAAGCAACCTAAAAGAGTCCGTCAGGCGAATTATTGTGACTTAGTAGTCAGCCATTCAAAATAACTATTAAAAAATTAAGATTATGCTTAAGAGATATTATTGAAGATCCAAAATAATAATTGTGCTTTCTTTTAATTAACTAATTACCGCTCCAGAATATTGTGGCAAAAATTAGTAATTTATAAAGTATAGAGAGAGAAATAATTTGTAGAGTAAAAATTAGTAACAAATATAGAAATGTTTTATGGACAGTTATTTTTATATTCCTTTTTATTTCAAGATATGTTCTACTTTATTAAATGCAGCGTTAAAATGAATATCATTTCAATAAAATACATTGTTTTAATTATTGTTTCATTTTTTTTAATATCTATTCCTGTTACAGCAATCTAATGAAATGAAATTGAGTATATTGTAAAGTATTTTTCTGAAGCAAACTTCGAACTGAATTTTTTATTATTGAAATGTATTAAACTCTCGATTTAATGAATTTGATTATATCCATACTTCAGATTGAAACGTGAATTAAAGTGATTTTTTTTCACGTTTCAATTCATTTTTGTAACAATCCTTTTACCAATATTTTAAGCATTTTAAATATTATTCATAATATAATTCATGATTTTACAGCCATTTTTTCTGTTTAAATTTATTTCTTAAATTGATGTTTTACTGTATTTTAAAGTATTCTGTATAAATCTTTGATATGAAATATAAAATAGAAAAATAATTCTTTTGAGTTAAATATTCTTTAGTAAACCTCTTTTAGGTATCCTATGAATCGAAAAAATAATCATAAATGTTAACGACCTCTATCTCCCACAGGAGAAGATGGACCTTCTCAAATGGGCTTGGAGGATATTGCGCTGTTTCGCACCATCCCTGGATGCACGGTGTTCTACCCAAGCGATGCCGTTTCCACAGAAAGAGCAGTTGAACTGGCGGCGAACATTAAAGGAATTTGCTACATCAGAACCTCAAGGCCTGAGACACCAGTTATTTATGAAAATACAGACATGTTTGAAGTCGGCAAAGGAAGGGTAATTTTTATTTTTGCAATTTATTTTCTTATGATTTTTTTCTCAAAAATACCAATAATTAATAAATTAATGCAAAATTACTTGCAACATTGTATATTATGTCAAACAGTGCTTTTCAGTTTGCTACACGCTATGTTAGAAGATTAAATTTCAAGTCAAGAAGAAACATCAGAAATTGTAATAGCTGGTAAAATTCGGGTTATGATAACCTTCCTTTAATGAAGAGTCCTTAGATCCAAACTTGAAAAGAATATTTGCTTTCTTTTGATATTTCAACAAATTTTCACAATCATCATTGAAATAATCACATCATTTATTTTTATCAAGAAAATTTATTTATCACGAGGACCATCATCATTTCACCCTTTCCACTCATTGCTTTCTTTTGATATTTCAACAAATTTCCACAATCATCATTGAAATTATCACATCATTTATTTTGATCAAGAAAATTTATTTATCACGAGGACCATCATCATTTCACCCTTTCCACTCATTGCTTTCTTTTGATATTTCAACAAATTTTCACAATCATCATTGAAATTATCACATCATTTATTTTGATCAAGAAAATTTATTTATCACGACGACCATCATCATTTCACCCTTTCCACTCATTGATTTCTTTTGATATTTCAACAAATTTTCACAATCATCATTGAAATTATCACATCATTTATTTTGATCAAGAAAATTTATTTATCACGAGGACCATCATCATTTCACCCTTTCCACTCATTGCTTTCTTTTGATATTTCAACAAATTTTCACAATCATCATTGAAATAATCACATCATTTATTTTGATCAAGATAATTTATTTATCACGAGGACCATCATCATTTCACCCTTTCCACTCATTGCGCATCTCTTAGAAAAGGTGAAAATTAATTTCTTCGGGGAGTAATGTAAGAAATTGGGTAAATTAATAATAAAATACCTACTGTGGTAGGCTTGTCTTGTGAATGTGAAATCATGCGTATTGATTTATTTAAAATGTAAGCATAGATAATAAATTAAATAAGCTAAACATTTTGTTTATAATTAGGAGGTTCATAAGCAGTGCGACGATATAACTAGTGAGCTTCTAAATTTTGAATACATGGACACAACAGCACACATTAAGATCCAGATAGTTTAGCATATTACACAATAACGTACAATATTGCACGATGTTATATTACAATATTCAGCAGCATAATTTAATATAGTGAATATTATTTAATATTATACACTATTGTTCAATATATTTGTGTTATTTAGGGAAAGAAAAAAAAATAACTATCCCTAGTTTCTAATTCAAAATAAAAGGTTATTAAGTGCAAAGGTTAAAAAGTGCAAATTATTTTTCAGTCCCGTTTAGTTATATTAAAACCCAAACTAATATACCCAGTGGTGCTGAGGCTAAAAATGTCTTTATGTAAATTTAATATATAAAATTTTAAACTGTAAAATGAATTTTTATATAAAACTTAAGAATGTCAGTTGCATCTTCGATATTTGTGTCATGTAATATTCCGAAATCTCAATTTTCGTACTTTTCGATTTGTAAAAATTGCTGAAAGTTACTTTTTTTCCCCCACAAAATTATGAATAATTTTTTTATCTTGCAAAATTTTATTAAACGCTACAAGTGGAAAGTCGAAGGCGAGTTGACTGATAAAACAAAGTATCTAAAACATTTTTTTTAACAGAAAAGATAAAATTTATTGAATAATTTGGTTTTCTGTAAATTTAATCTATTTTGAAGAACACAATCTTGTCAACTTGAAGGGTAAATTACGATGGCTGCAGTCTCTTATTATGGGAGTATTTTATTATTATCTAGTACATGATAAATATTTGCATCCGTTACAATTTTTAATAAATATATTTATTTGATGAATAGATATTACAAAACTTTCATTAATATCTTTCTTATGCTACACAGTATTTTTGAGAAAAACTTACAGAATACATGAAGTAGTTTGGATTTCCATACTATTAATGCATTCCATACTATTTATGTTTTTTATAATGCTGTTCAGTAAAATACTTATTCTTTGATATTTTTAGGTAGTGAAAAAGTCAGATAAAGATCAAGTGTTAGTTGTCGCTGCTGGTGTAACTTTACACGAAGCTCTTAAGGCATCAGAGACATTAGAAGCAGAAAATATCTCCATTAGAATATTGGACCCATTCACCATCAAACCAATAGACAAAGAACTTATTCTTCTCAATGCTCGAGAATGTGGAATGAAAATCATAACCGTTGAAGATCATTATCCAGAAGGTAACTTGTTATTGATTTTGCTATAAATTATACAAAATATTCAAAAGTATAAAATTTTTTGCATATTATTAAAGTGGAAAAACCTTTCATTATCCGTCTGTATTTGATCATATTGAAATCTTCAGAAAAAATCTATGTCCATTATTAAATATAGATGTCCATAGATATTAAATAAAAATTAATCAATGATCATTCACCTGAGATCCCTTAAAAAAAAAAAAAAACCTAGCGGGAGTAGTCTCTCCTAAACTTTCTCGTATATTCTGATAAACTTGTCATGCCGGAGAATGCTTTACATGGCCTTAGCGTATAAGGGAAATATTAATTCTTGGCGTGAATTTTGCATTTTCACCCTTGGAGTGTTATTTGGCGGTTTATCCTTGGCATGCGTTGAAGGTTACAAATTTAAATTTCCGTTTGAAAAATGCTTTTCTCAGTCGATTGAAACAAAAATTTGATACAAAACTGCACTTGTAGTTACAAAATCCCATACCAAATTTGCTATATTTAAGTTACTGCATTTTTGAATTATCGCGTTTTCTTGCTTCTGAAAGTGCAGACAGTAGATGGATTTGGCTTAAAAATTGATATGTTTCTGCACTATAGATGTTTAACTTGTGTGCCGAATTTCATCTATCTAGCTTTCTTCATTTTGTAATTAACGTTTGAACTTATATTCGAACAGCTGGACAGAAGGATTTCCTCTGAGCAGCTTTTACTTAAAACTTGATAGAAATCTGCGAATTTTGTATGAAGACCTTTTACCAAATTCCAGCCATCTAGCTCAAAGCTGTTTTTAGTTATGACGGAAATTTTACAAAAATGTGTTTTCTAAATTCTGGGATGTCTAAGTGTCATTAAAATCTCGCGTTGGAATTTTTTTGACGATTACTATACTTTCTCTATATTACTCATACGAGAAAGTAAAAGTAGATATAATCTTACAGCCATTGTTTCCTTCATCAAACGATATTCATCTTGATATACGTTACAAACAAATATGAAAGTTAATTTAAAACTTCTGGCTAATAAATGTAAGCATGTTTGAAACATAAATATACTCGCTTATATTATGACAATGTATATGCATTTCTTCCTCAGTAAGAAAATCGGATATTAATATACAATTCATATATTGATTTTCATTCTTGAATATTTTCTACTCAACAGGCGGAATAGGAGATGCTATTTCCGCTGCAGTGTGCATGGAAAAAGATGTAACATTGAAACGACTGGCTGTAACAGATATCCCAAGAAGCGGACCCGGAGACGTTCTGCTAGACATGTTCGGAATCAGTTCCCGCTGCATTATTCAGGCTGTCAAGGAATTTATACAGTGAAATGCGTTTGATATCCACAGTAATCAATGCCTATGACAGTCTGTCTCAACCAGTAGTATTGCCCAGAGTATCAATATACCGTATCTGGTCCTTTACGCGTTGCTTTAAATCAGATACGATTGTTTCGTGAAATACTATAAAGGCGTTTGAGGATGATACATGAAGTGATGAAATACATCAACAGAACTGTAATTGATTTGTTTATGCATTCAGAGTTTACAGTAAATAAAATTTCACCCCATGTGATCCTTAGTTGATGGAGAACAATAAAAGTTTCTCATTCGATGTGAGCATTTTTGTTCAATTCTTATTTAACTTGCCTTGTTTCATGTTTGTATGGAGTTTAATTAATATTAATTCACTTTCTAATATGTCAGAGTTTCGAAATTTTATATTCTTGTGAACTGTAGATGACAATATACTACTGCTTAAATATTTTCAAAGCATAAATATCAGTTAATAGATTAAATTTTGATTCCTTATCAGTGTTTTAACATGATATCAAATATGAGAATTTTGGATTAAAAGATCGTATAATATTTAAAATAATTATTTATAAATTAAAATTAAAACGCAGAAAATAATTAAAATAAACTATTTTTAGCGCATTAATAAAATAATAATTGCCTATAAAGAAAATAATATAATTGATAAGAAAACTAAATCCTTCTGAAACAACTTATCAAACGTACTTGTTACAACTAGTGTATGGAAATTAATAAGTAGAATGTTACCTTTTAAGAAGAAATAACCATGAAAAACGGATTTAGTAGGAGTTTTGGAAAAATATAGCATCTTATATGTTTTACTTACTAAACAAATTCTTTATTTATCTTAACACAACCACTTACTAAATATTCTCGTTGCCATGCCATTTCTCTATTCATCTGTTAGGTCCAGAGATTAAGAACCTTGAATTCAAGAACTCCGTGACACTCCCCTCAAATTAAAAAATATCGGATCAATGCAATAAACATGTTTAACAGAATTACAATAAATAAAGAAATAAATAAATAAAAGGATTTATTTTTGAAAAAGTATTTCTAATAGAACATCAGTAATTAAAATCACAAAAATCGTTTTACAATACACAATTAAAATATGACATTAAATTCCCACATTTAATAATATGAAAAAATATTTTTGTTACATCCAATTAGAATATTGTATTCGAAACAAAAAAATATGAATATACTTTATTACAACTTGCATTCGACTTTTTCAACTCCAAAATTGCTATTTAAAAACAGCTTTTCTTTTTTCAAACAGTTTTTATCGCATTGGATAAAAGAATACACATAATTTAATTAATTATAAGATGCATCACATTTTATTTCAATTTAGAGATATGTCAAAAAATCTGAAACGCATATATTCCAATAAACATAAAAAAATACAGATAAAATCACTTTCTAAATTACAATTTTTGTAGGAACTTTGGTAAGTTTAGAACTATGTAAAAAGTAAACCACATTATATCGCAGTTGAATATGCTCAAAATATTGAGTGCAATTGCCATAAAAGACATGAAAACCACGGTTTTTGTCAAATCCATCGTATTGAGGAAGAAAAACATTGTGAAAAGCAGCAAAGTATTTTGCCATTTAAAAATGTACAGAAATGTTCTGGTAATTAATACAAATACGAAACTCAGTAACAAATGCCTGAAGTAGAAAAAATACTTTTTTACTTTCCGCTGAAATCTTAATGGTTGTTCAACAAACAGCAGAAATAGTGCTTGAGGTTCCATTTTAAAAATAAGTAGCCATGTCAGTCACCACATTATTTATGCATAATTATAAGAATCATTTTCACAGAAAGTTATGTATCATATATAAAGCAAGTTAATTAAATTCTTATTAAAAGTTTACCTTAGATTTATTAATCAGAATGAATCACATCCATATACCATTTGGAGTTCGAGTTCAACTTCATAGACAGCTTTTGTTGAAACTTCCAAACAGAAAACTGAAATATTTATATCTTTTTTTAAATAAACCAATAATATACTATTGGAGACCACAATGGCTGGGTGGAAGTGTCGGTATCTGGATAAAAAGTGGACTGATTCGAAATCTCTTCCATCCTACCTTTTTTATGTGGGTTTCGTGTACATAAAGAAGAATTTGGATACCGAATGGAATATCGTTGAACAAGAGACATAATTAACGGGATCCATTTTAAACTACTTCCGTGTAGATTGAAAAAGGGGCTCTATAAAAGTAAATAAAATCAACGAATTTCATGATTCAAGCCCTTCGATAAATCTTGAAGGCAGTAGCTTTTTTATTAACAAAATATCTGACATTTAAACTATTTTTTATGTTCCAATATACAGATATTAAACTCTACAAAAGGCTCACTAATAAGTATTTTATTTGTTCCAGAATGTTGTAAATCTGAACAGTTATTTTTTCTTCTTTCTTCATAATTTGAATCATCAATATATTCGTTCAGAGGGTAAGACCCCAAAGACTTTTGGGTGACATTTTAATGCACTAATCAATGAACTAAATATACTAAAGATTAATTCAGTATTGAAGAAAAGGGTTTTATGTTGTTCTAACATAATGATAATGAAATGCTGTGAAGAATGAATAATTATTAAATCATAAAAATAAAAGATTCTAGGACAGCATGAGCATGGTGTATCCTCCAGTTCGCATAGTGTAGCATGATGTACCTCAACAGTTATTTTTTCTTCTTTCTTCATAATTTGAATCATTAATATATTCGTTCAGAGGGTAAGACCCCAAAGACTTTTGGGTGACATTTTAATGCACTAATCAATGAACTAAATATACTAAAGATTAATTCAGTATTGAAGAAAAGGGTTTTATGTTGTTCTAACATAATGATAATGAAATGCTGTGAAGAATGAATAATTATTAAATCATAAAAATAAAAGATTCTAGGACAGCATGAGCATGGTGTATCCTCCAGTTTGCATAGTGTAGCATGATGTACCTCAACAGTTATTTTTTCTTCTTTCTTCATAATTTGAATCATCAATATATTCGTTCAGAGGGTAACACCCCAAAGACTTTTGGGTGACATTTTAATGCACTAATCAATGAACTAAATATACTAAAGATTAATTCAGTATTGAAGAAAAGGGTTTTATGTTGTTCTGACATAATGATAATGAAATGCCGTGAAGAATGAATAATTATTAAATCATAAAAATAAAAGATTTTAGGACAGCATGAGCATGGTGTATCCTCCAGTTCGCATGGTGTAGCATGATGTACCTCAACAGTTATTTTTTCTTCTTTTTTCATAATTTGAATCATCAATATATTCGTTCAGAGGGTAAGACCCCAAAGACTTTTGAGTGACATTTTAATGCACTAATTAATGAACTAGAATGAATGAATAATTATTAAATCCTAAAAATAAAAGATTCTACGACAGCATGAGCATGGTGTATCCTCCAGTTCGCATAGTGTAGCATGATGTACCTCAACAGTTATTTTTTCTTCTTTCTTCATAATTTGAATCATTAATATATTCGTTCAGAGGGTAAGACCCCAAAGACTTTTGGGTGACATTTTAATGCACTAATCAATGAACTAAATATACTAAAGATTAATTCAGTATTGAAGAAAAGGGTTTTATGTTGTTCTGACATAATGATAATGAAATGCCGTGAAGAATGAATAATTATTAAATCATAAAAATAAAAGATTCTAGGACAGCATGAGCATGGTGTATCCTCCAGTTCGCATGGTGTAGCATGATGTACCTCAACAGTTATTTTTTCTTCTTTTTTCATAATTTGAATCCTCAATATATTCGTTCAGAGGGTAAGACCCCAAAGACTTTTGAGTGACATTTTAATGCACTAATCAATGAACTAGAATGAATGAATAATTATTAAATCCTAAAAATAAAAGATTCTAGGACAGCATGAGCATGGTGTATCCTCCAGTTTGTCATAGAACTAAAATCAGGCTTATTTTTGTCTAGATGCAACTCATCTGCTGGTGTATTGGGGGATGGTTGGTGATATGAAATTTTCATCATTCGATCCCATACAATAGATCAAAATGGATAACTAGTCTAATCAGATCTTCATTTTACAAATATCATTCGTAAATATAAAAAAATAAGAAAAAGTTTTAAACATTTACGTTAATAATTGGCAATAAAATCATGGTAATCATTTTCAATTGAAGATTTAGATATAAAAATGAATTCTCATGCTTATATCCAGGAGAAAACTTCGTACATATGATATTTGAAATGTGAAGAATAATATTCTGTGCCTTAGAAATAGTTATTTTTATTCAAAAATTAAATTTAATAGTTCGCACAAGAGAAATAAGAATAAAAAGATATTTATAGAACCGTTTTTTAGTCCTACAGAAAATATCTACGATATTATTATTTTCAATTTCTCCAGAGTTTAATCTTTCTAAAGATTAAAATAAAACTATATTGAAAGCAGGAACTAAAGAAATGATATAAAAGGATTAGTAATATTTTTTTTCAAGAAAAGTAAGAGTATGTAAGAAAAAAAGTTTTACGCCTGCACTTGACATTAATCATTTTGACATTTCTTTTTCTTTTTTTTTTAGAATTGAAGACTAGATAATATATAATTTATGTCATAAAAATCAGTTTTTGAATGTATTTAAAAAAATTAGGAAATTTATGAAACTGTAGTCATCTCAAGAGGGGTATATAAGAATTATTAGTTTTTATTGATTGATGGGTTTTCAGGTATCTTTCTTCTACAAATTCCAGTAAATTTTTAGTCCATTTTTACTTTTTCTGTCTACAAGTTTTTTATTTTATGATAAAGAGTGTCTTCAAAAAGTTGTCGGATTAAAATGTTTTTTAGATAACTCTTATCAGTTACATATTTTTAAATGGGAAATTTTACAGAAAATGATACAGATATATTCTGATTCTAATTATTATCGATTATTTTGCAAACGATATATTCATTTCATTCTATTTGATATTAAATCAATATTACATTTGTATTAATTGACAGAAATTAATTGAAAGAGGATTTATATTAAAATTTCGTCCCACGTAATTGAAGATGAGAAGCTTCCAGTATGGTGGTTGGTTCTCGCTACCCTTGTGGGTACACGAAAAAGTGGAGTTCTGGTTTCCTTAGAGAAAAATTGTATCGTGGCCGGTGATGGCCTTTAGGACTCAACCACAGTTCCCGCCAGTGTTGCTATTGCTGTGGTCCGGTCATTCAAGTTTTTCCATTGCCTTCTCTGTTCAGAATAGTCAGTTTGTGATTTGTGATTATATTCAAATTTCAAAATATTGATAAGCATGTAAGGATTGTTATAAAATATTTATAAATGGATACTTTAAGTTATCGTATGGAGACAATTGGCTTATTTACTTAAATCAAAATGCTGATCACACGTTGCAATAATGTAATTGCTTCTATAACATGAAATCTTTTCTATAATTTTTTATTTGAATCAATATAATATTTTTTATATAATAATATTAGCATACATGATATTATGCTTTATAAGTAAATAAATGCAAATAATAAAATAAAACTTAATACCAACAAAAATAAATGCAAATAAATAAATAAAGCATAATATCATCTGAATAATACTTCACCTTTATAAATTTTTCGCACACTATCTCATGTACTAAACAGATATTTTTGTAGGATTGGGTATTAAACTATAGCCTCTTCGGTATTGAACCCTCGATTCTAATAGATTGAATTTCATAGTTTCAACATAATTGCAAATATTTTCTTATAAGATAATCTAGGAAAAAAACAACATATTATTCGTTAATTGTTTTTTGAATTGCAGAGCTCAATGTGAAAGCAATTTCATTTGAGAATTATTTGAGATACATTGACTGAAATGATTGTAAATTGAAAAAAAAAATATCTTTTTCTGTTTGAATAGCGAAACAAACGTAGCAATTTAATGAGATTTGTCAGAGTTTTTTAAACTCTACTTTCATTGAAATTTCTTTCGAAGTGTAGTCTCTAGAACAATAGCGCTATAAAAATTGTTTGACTTAATGTCTAAAAAAGATTTAAATAGGAATAAGTCGAGGAAAAATAAAAAGGAAAAAAAAATCTTATTTAACTATCGAACAAACTTTGGAGAAGTTAATCGCCTTTTTTTTCTGTTTCATTGGATTTGAAATTGGAATGATTAATTTGCAATTACTTCCTTTTAATTAACTTTTAATTACAAAGTACCTTAAAGCAAAGTACTAACTGAGACTTTTTCATTCATTTCTATTTTCTATTCAGATCATGTTTTCTACAAAATGTTATACCTTTATTGTTGTGATTTTTTAGCTTTATATCGATCATGTATTCTACAAAATGTCATACCTTTATTGTCGTGATTTATTAGCTTTATATCGATCATGTTTTCTACAAAATGCTATACCTTATTGTAGTGATTTATTGGCTTTATATCTTTCTTTGAAATGATAAGTTGTACAAATGACTTTTTTAAAAGTTTCTAATTTTAACCGCTTTCAAATAAGGCTTAATCAAATTTACGTGCGATTTCGAAGCTAAACAGGTGCTGTTTCGAGATAGATTAAGATAGTTTTAATTGTGTTCAATTACTGAATCAGCACTCCCCGTTTCGAAATTTTTTACTATACTAGAATATGGTTGTTTGAATCGGATATTTGAAGTGTGTCAGTTTTGGTAAGGCAGACCTATGGTTAAAATTATATCTAATAATCTTAACCTCCGATTCTGATGTTGCGCTCTTCGTCAAATGATGAAAATGATACTTGATTTCAAGGCAGATAGTCCCATATATGAACCCTCCCGCTGGTGTGGAGAGGGGGGTGCCAACTCAGGTGTCGTCCTCGTCATATGACCGTGGTTCAAAATTACGAGGTCCGTCCTAAAATTGCCCTAGTTTGCTTCACATCGGGACATTAATATAACTAAACTAAACTAACTAACTAAACCCATATATGACCCAAGGCTTAAAGGGAACTGTTCATTATGACCATATTTGTTTTTCATAAAATTGTCTGACTTAATATGATTATATGAATAAGTTGTGTGTACATTGATTAATATATTTTTAATAAATATTGCCGTAGTTAAAATTACGTAATAAAGAAGATATGCTTTTTATTATATTTATAAAAATCTTTAGAATAAAAAAAAATTACGAAATGTAATGCCTATTTCGTGCAATGCATGTTAATAATTATTTGATTATGAAAACGTTGGTAGGAATAATAAGTATTGTAGGCCATTTGCATTGAAATTATTGACAAATAAATAAATACGAATTAAAAAAATTCAAATGAAGTCACTATTACTTCTATATATTTATGAAAGACATGGAGAACTTTTCCAAATCGCATCTTCATGCTTAAGAAAATAGAAATAAACAAACAAACAAAGGTATGATTTTCCAGTTTTTGTATTCAATACTAATGTACTAAAATTATTTTTTTCATAGGAAGTGAATACTTAAAAGCATTGGGTTAATAATTTTGCCCTTTTCATTCCTATGTGGCTTCTCTGCAGAATTTGCGTCTAAATTATCAAATTTAAATTTGCAAGGAATAGAAGCCTCGATTTTTGCCTTCGATCCATCGAAATCGTTCTTCACCCTATTATTTATGAATGGCATTATCGATTATATGAATTCTCTAAAGTTTCATAAAACCTGATTAGAAATGTCTTAATGATTGTATATATAATATTTTGAATATATTTATTCTGAGTGTTGATAAAAATAAACCTTACTTTATTACTAAATACCAAAAAAAAAAAAACCCTAAAGAGGTTTGCTTTTCCTTTATTTGTTTCTCTTAATTATGCTTTCTTTTAATAAAGTTTAAAAAGTATTAAACAGAGTTTCGAAGATCTTGTTTGTTACTAATTTACTCAAGCATTGATGACCATTGAATAAAATCTATAGAAATAAAATTTAAACACGATTTTTTTATGTTGCCAATAAAAATCTTAATAATTAATAGATTGATTTTTGAAATTTTTTCATTACTATTTATTATTATACACAAGGATGTTTCTAATAGATATTTCGTGATATCTAATAGTTTGTTATATTTTTACAGTTATATTTTTTCCTAAGTAAAAACATTTTTTTTCCTTTGCAAATGCGCATTGTAGACTATGTATTTAGTATTCACGAAGATAAGTCTCTACGTTATCCGCTAAGCTCTTTGAAAGGTTTTCCTAATAATAAAAACTGTTTTTTTTTCAGTGAAAGTATTTATCATATAAATAGGACATAAATATATAACATTAACAAATGTAAAAACGCACTTTAATCTAAAAAGCATTAAATAATATGTAAATAGTAAAAGAAAAATACTTTCTCTATCTTACTGAATAAAAATGTCATATGTATTTTCAACTATTTTATTTATTTCCTTCCTTATTGCTCTTTACAATAAGTAATTGCTACAAATTATTTAAACTCTTAAATATTATTATTTAAATTATAATATATCCTTAATATTTAAATTATAATATTTAAAATTATAAGATATAAAATTTTTTTTATTAAATTATAATATTTAAATTATAATATATTATTAAATATGATTATACAAATTATTTAAACTCTTAAATATTTTTAATAAGTTGTACAGAAAATTATAATTTGTGAATTTCTAAACCATTTAAATAAAATTTATGGATATTAGACATGAAAGCAAAGACATGTTATATATTTTTTAACCTCAAAATAGGAAGTGTATTAATGTATTAGATAGGGCTTTACATCATATCCATTATGGATTTCTTTATTTTGGATACTAGAAAACATAATATTTAAGAATTCCTATTTAAGCTTCACATAGTAATCATGTGTATCTTTTTAAAATAGTTGTCTCATTTATTTAGTCCAATAATTGGTGATTATTATTTTTACTTTATAAAATCGCAAAAAAAATTAAAAAGCGAAAAAAAAATTTGAGTTGTTATTTTTCCTTATCAAATCATTAGTGATTTGGCACTGTATATTCTTACTAATGATGCTTAGTAATTTTTAAAAATAGGCAAATTAATAAATAAAATATTTTCTATAATATGCAAAAAATAATTAAGAAAATTTGAAGTGATTAATATAATAGTTAAATAAGTTTTATTATTATTCCTATAAATTTTTAAGTAATTAAGTTACATGAATTTCTATACAAACCGGGCTTTATTCGATTTACTAGATCTTGTTTATTGGTTGTAACAAATGACATAAGTTCGTAAAAAACTGCAGAAATCTAATCAACTGTTTATGATATAATAAGTTTATATTCATTTCTTGTCGTAGAGAGAAGAAATGAATCATAAAAAGAGAGCCTTATAGTTCCATTAAAGAGTCCCGTTAGAAGCGGATATAGACTGCAAATATTTCAAATTTTACTCTAAAATATATCAATGATCAGTATATTGGTATCATAATCTGGAATAATTCTTAACTGAGCGTTCACACTGAATGTCCTGCATTATCAATACAAGCTATTTCTGTCTCAAGCTCTTTTGGACTCTTTTGATAATAAAACTGTTCGAAAAACAAAGAAGGTGGAACGAACAATTCATCAAAATGTATTTATTTACATAAACTTTACATTTTGTACAATAGACGTATATACAGATATGACTGATAGATGATATTTAAATAATGGATACTATAAAAACGTATTATTCCCATTGCAAGCCTAGACCATGGCCGTATTCTTGAGGAATGTATTGCAGAGCGTGACCATGGTGTCCATGATGATGGTGGTGTCCATGATGGTGGTGATGACCATGGTGTTTATGAAGCAACTTGGCCAACAATCCAGCAGCTAAGAGGAGTTCCAAACCTCTATTTCCTTGACCATGATGACCACCAAACATGCTTAACATATCGTGGTGGGCTTCAACATGGAAGCCAAGAGAAACCAAAAGAAGGCAGATGGAGAGAGCTACAATCTTGTGGGAATATGCCATTTTAAATGCTTGCTTAAGTGTATCTGCAAGAGAAATGCGAGTTTATAGGTTTACAATATTTACATTGCATTTTTTTTTTAAATTTACAGCAAAGATACTTTTGAAACTTGACTGGGAATTACTTTGGACGGACTTAGTAATTGAATTATGCACTAGAGAGTGAACTCAAATGAGTTAGCGTTCCCAAGATAACCACGAATAAACTACCTCCGCATTGCCATTGCATCCTGAGTGAATTGAATGCCCATTATCGACGCCTTTGCATTCTGGCGAAACTAAGATTGAATCCTAATGGCCAACACCGACAACCTGACAATCTCTTTCGTCCTCGCTCTGTTATAAAAGTGGAAATAGCCAACCTACATCATTACTTTACCTAGCAAGGAAGCGAGAACCAAGCATCAAACCGGGAAATTCTAAACTCCATATTTGGTGCTGGATATTTTAAGATAAAGCTGCTATCGTAATTTAGTAAAGAAAACTTTTCTGTAATGCTTTTTACTGAATTGAAGATTGCATTTTAAGTTATTGGTTTTACAATTTTTGTGGGGGTTCAATTTTGCATCATAAAGGGAAATACATTTTTAGAGCAAGGAACTCAAAATTTACAAAATTGTAATTTGTTTCCAAATATATAGGAAAAAATAAACTGTATAATTGTCTCTCCAAAATAAGGAATAAATTTATTACACACCAAAAGAAGTTATAAATTTAATAGTGCGTTATAAATTTATAAAGGAATAGATTTATTACTCATCCACTTGTTTCCCAAATTAGTAGTCAAATCTCTTAAATTAAACTGTGTAAATTAATACTAAAACTTATGAATTAAGATGTCTAGTTTTGTCAGCTTGCATAAGGGTGCATTAATCTCCATTCCACAATATTTATAATTTGCATAAATTGGTAAACATATTAAATACTTTTGAAAATCATAAGAGCAATAAAAATGTTCCCATTGAGCTTTTGAATATTTCAAGAAAATTTGATTGCTAAGTAAAAGATGTTGAACCAATGATTTGTTTTCAATAAATAGGTACATAATCAAGTATTATATTAATAAAATTTCAAATTAGTTTTCAAACTTAATTTCAAGTGATCATCTTCAAAAAAATTCTTTTAAGAATGAATTATGTTCGATAAACGATTATAATAGTCAAATATTAAATAAATGTGTTAAAATTTAAATTTAAGTTACTTTTTTAAATTCAGTTTATTACATTTATTTGATAATTCTTCAAATAAAAATTAATCCAAACTTTTCTCCATTCTTTTATTCTGAATGGTATGAAAAAATTACTTTAGTAGGACACAGGAAAAAATAATCTAAAATATTAGAAAAAAGAGATTCAAACGACAATTAAACATTTTAAATATGAAACTAATACTAGTCATACTGGTGAGGTGTGTCAACTTGCAAGTAGGATGCTGTCTGCTGGATTATATCATTGTTTAAATTTAGAATGTTCCATCCCAGATCAATTCACACAACTGTTTGAAACGGAATTAAAACCAAATTATCGTTTTAGATTTCCAAGGTTGTTGTCGTAAGTAGCAAAAGGTAAAGTAAATTAACATAAAAGGAGTAAATATTTCGAATTTAAATAAATAAATTTTTAACCTGCAAATTTATTGAAAATACTATGAAATAACAGGTGCAATAATTGACGAGCAAAATATTTAAATCAAGTTTGAAGATACATTATTATAATTTATTGAACCGCAAACAAATGTTCTATATAAATGAAGAAAATTAAAAATTATTTATAATTCTAAACAAATGGATCAAATAGTTTTCAAAAATAATTAGAATTTTACTATATTCAATTTAAATTTTAATTCAAAGAATTTATCAGGCCCAAAACAAACGTTCTGTTTGAATGAGGAAAATTGAACATTATTTTTAAATTTAAATAAATGGATAAATAGTTTTGAAAATAATTAGAATTTTACTATACACATTTCAAAGAATTTACTAGACGAAAAACAAAAATTCTATATATATAAGGTGAATTTAACATCATTTTTAATTCTAAATAAATGGATAAATTATTTGAAAAATAATTAGAATTTTACTACTTTCACTTAAAAATTTTCTCTTATTTTTTTAGAATACACACTTCCATTTTAAAAGCGAATCGATTAAAATTGCAATACAGTTATCAAAATTCATTGCCATTACTTTCTATGAATTACTTACTTAACACAGTAAGACTAGATGATTGTTGCTGCTGGAGTTGCTGTTGGTGAACTGATGACCATACCTACCACTTCACCTCTTTTTATACGCCTCTCAACTTGAAAAACGCGGCAGGAAGTGTATAACTTCCGAAGACTACTTCCCCAATAAAAATTCTCAAGTTAAAGCCTCTGTTTCCGGTAACCAGGGCCTTAAGCCAGTGAGCCAACCTAACTGGCTACTGTTGGGTGAAGTGAACCATCACAAAGTCCCTTGTAAGTTTTGAGTAAACCTATTTGGAAAGGGAAACTCTCATTTCGCGTATTTCCTTTTACGAGGAATGAATCGCTCGGGGATATAAGTAACATCAAACCAATTTATCAGAGTTTATTCAAATTCAGGGGAGGAGGGATTACCTTTTTGTTTTTCTTACTATCGGCTTTTTTGCTTGATTTGTTTTGAGAGCAGGATTACTTTGTTATCTCTGTTGTAAAGTAAACGAGGAAACAACAGAATCGGAAATACTTTACTTATTGGTTTTAAGTAAAAATATTCAAGGGTGTAAGAGTTTGAATTCTAAATAGGTGGAATTAAATCGGAGACTTTTGTTTTAGATCAAGCGTTTGAAAATTAAACGATCACTTCAATTATTTTTTTAAAAAATAAATTTGCTTCGTAAGAATAATAAGTAAGATTCTGATATAATTATAATTATAAGTAATATAGTGAAGACACTGAATTATAAATAAGATACTGATTCTTAGAAATTTGCCTATAATTTAGCAGATTTTTGCTAAATTAGACAAGTTTTTTAGTCAGAAAGAGTATTTTTTTAACTGAACAACAACAACAACAAAATAAAAACTGAACGTGTTTTATATTTTTGAATTATATAAATATATCTATGCAAATGTGTACGCAATTTTATCGCCTCTTTTCTGATATATTTTGTTGTTTTTGAAAATTTCCATTCAAATACATTTCCAAATTTTAATCCTTTCTAGGGCCGTGGGAAGTATGCTTCCCTCCAAATTTATCAATCTTTGTATGAAATTATGTAGGTTGGCATAAGTTCTGACAATTTTTTTTAGTAAGTCAGAAACTTAGATGCTTCAGTTCTTTATCTCTGACAAAAAGATGTGTGTTGATTTGTTACTTAATTATTAATTAACCAAATTAATTAATGAATCAAATTAAATTTATCTAATAAGCTAAATGAATCCCTTTTCTTATTCTAATTTAAAGCCTAAAATATTTTAACATAATATGACTAGAAAAAAATGGCCCTTTAAAGGTTAAATGATCGCAGTATGAAAATAATTTTTATATTATATATACAAATAAGATTAAAAGACTTAAAATACATGTTCTTTGATTGTATTTTTGTGTTCATATTTTTTAACATGAGAAAAGCTTGATTTAATTCAGTTGCATTTCGGGTTGAAAGTAACATGAGGACTATTTAGATAGAAGCTTCAATATTTTGATTGAGGTTAGATGTAGAGGAAGACGTCTGAGAGGGCTAAAAACTTCTGTATAGCAACAAAGTGGATACTGAATTATCCATTTCTAGGGTCGTGGCATCAGTTCAGGTTGGCATCAGTTCTGACAAAGTATTTTAGAAAGACAGAAACGTAGATGCTTCAGTTCTTTATCTGACACAAAATGATGTGTCTTGGTTTGTCACTTAATTAGTAATTATCCAAATTAACTAATTAATCAAATTAAATTTATCTAATAAGCTAAATGAATCTCTTTTCTTATTCTAATTTAAAGCCTAAAATATTTTAACATAATATGACTAGAAAAAAATGGCCTTTTAAAGGGTTAAATGATCGCAGTATGAAAATAATTTTTATATTATATATACAAATAAGATTAAAAGACTTAAAATACATGTTCTTTGATTGTATTTTCGTGTTCATATTTTTTAACATGAGAAAAGCTTGATTTAATTCAGTTGCATTTCGGGTTGAAAGTAACATGAGAACTATTTAGATAGAAGCTTCAATATTTTGATTGATATTAGATGTAGAGGAAGACGTCTGAGAGGGCTAAAAACTTCTGTATAGCAACAAAGTGGATGCTGAATTAAATTATGGTTCAACACATACAAGCTTTACTTCATTACATACCCCTGACCTGAAGGCAACAATTTTGAAGAAACGAATCTTATAACTATATTCTAACCTTGAAACCGTGACTATGGCATCAGGCTTAGAGGCCATAAAAATTAAATAATATTTTTACTAAGAAAGCGAAAAATATCTAAATTAGACTTACTTCCCCCGAGTTTGTCTTTTAATTTAAATTGGAAAAAAAATCTGGGACACGAAAGGATGAGTAATGTAATTTTCTTTTTAGATAAGAATATCGATAAATATAAATTTAAAAAAAATCTTTTTTGAAATATAATTATGTAATGATAATTCAAATTAAGTAATAAAAATGATTTTAACGTAAAATACTAATTTTATATAAAGTTACAGATTTACAAATATTTTTTAAAACTCGATCAAATATTTAAGTAATGTATGCACTGGAACTTCATTAAGTTTCGCATTCATTGAGTTAACTCAATCAGTTTCGCTTTTCTCTTTTCGCATATCATTCAGATATCTAAAAAGTAACTAAAATAATAATTTTTATTTGTATTATTATTATTATACAATTATTAAAGAATTTGTGTTATAATTATAAAATTTTGAGGCCCTATTAGTATTTCGTTTTAAACACTTTTTTAATGACAATTATCTTTGAAATTACTTCACAAATCAGAGATCCACCCCCTCCCCCAAGAGATCTTTAAGAGTAATTTTGCTAAATGTCATTGCATAAGTGTTTGTAATTAATTTATTGCATGTGATTATCGTTTATTTGTCTATTTTGCTTTAAAAGTCCAATGCATATCTTCTTAAATTTCTTGCTTTGTCTAGCACTTATTCCTTATACACTTAGTATCCAAAGAGCAAATTTCAAAAATCCAAAATTTTTAACCTGAGATTTTAGAGACACTTTGTAAGTCCGGAACTCGTAGACTTTCTTATGCTTGTGTGGTAACGCTTTATAAGCCAGATAACAGCTACGAGACATGAGTCATTACTTTTGTCTTGTGGTCATGTTACTCGGCTACTCACCCAAACATTGTGAGTTCGGTCCTCGCCTATCGCCAATAGCACCATTTGTAATCATCAGTTTTTGGAGTTATGTCTGTTTATTCGTAAGTGCTTATGAGAACAAGTGTTAACTTATAAACGTTATAACTATTGTCGTGATATATTTGTATTAAAATTGTAGATATGCATCTGATTCCTAATTAAATCGGAAAATCTATTTTGCAAAGTCTGTTTATTTTTCTATCTTTGTGTATGTAATTACAGTACTTGGAATTTTCAATAATCTGGACAAATAAAATTTGGGTTAAATATTTTTTTTATACAAACAGATACAATACAATACAGCAGAAAATATGACAGAATCAATCAATTTCAACATAAAATTTTGAAAACTTCATTCTGCTCAGTATACGAAGAACGATACTACGTTCACGAAAATCAGTTATATTGTGAAAACATTTGACAAAATCAAGGGGAGAACGCATAATTTTATTTTATACTTTCGTACATATTTCGGATATTACTTAAGAAAAAATGGTCACAAGTTATAATTCAGTTCTTTAGAAGAAGGATGCTGACTGTAATTTGTTTTTACTAAAGTATTACATGGTTCATAGATTAATCTAATAAAGCATAGTTCTGTTTCAAAGTTGTACAAAAACTATTTTGGCGAGTATCTTCAATATACAGAGAAAAAAACGTTATGCATTTTATGATGCAAGTTTAATTTAATACTTTAGTGAAATATTTTATGTAAACACCTTTTCTAAATTGTATGACCACTATACAGGGTGTCACACCAGGTACGTAGCGTCTAATATTTATAAATTTGGATAGAACATGCCAAGATGAATATTTTGATGTGTAACATGTGGGGCCCTCGAATATAGCATCTCAGTCTAATTATACGGAGAACGTTAATTACGAATCCGATAGTTTGTATTCCAAATTACGATGCATATGACGATTGCACAACATGGGAGTTTCTTATGTGACTATGCAAATTTGTGATGACCAATGAGAGAATAACGTGTCTACAAGTGAATATGCAAATTCCCGTCACGGTATAAAAGACTAGAAAATAGGCTGATGAAAATAAGAAATTATTGTGTACTGTACGTAATCTAATGATTACGTAAATGAGCAAATGTTCGATACTAAAATGATCATATATTTGATTGAGCATGATTTCATGATGCTGACTTATGAATTGCAATCATCGGAGGCTGTGGTGAAAAAATTCGGCAATCACCACAACATAAACGCGCACGATCAAAAGAACGTAGGAATATTTAAGGAAACCAGCACAGTCTTGGGCAATGGTCTAGTGATGGGATGAAAAGAGATGCATGCAAGAACGGAAGCTAATGTTCAGAAAGTAAAAGAAGTGAGCGAAACAAGTCCATCAACTTCGATACGACAGATTGTCCAACAACTAAACATGCCCAAAAGCACGGTGCATCGGATAATGAGGAGAAATACGGCTCTGTTCTTTAGACAATTCAAATCAATCAACCATTGACCAATTTGGATGGTTTAAAGATGTTTGATTTTGCAAACACGATGATCAATAAGATTGAATGTAGCTGAATTTATTTTAATTAAATCTGGTTCAGTGATTAGGCGCACTTCTCCCACCAAGGATATGTTAACAAACAAAATTGGAGGTTCTAGGCCATTGAAAATCCTCATCATGCAATAGTTAAGCTACTGCAACCACTTAGGCTCACAGTTTGGTATGCGTTACTTGCCAACGGTATCATTGGGCCAATGTTTTCTATCGAAAATTGACATGTTGAATAACGGTGTCAACCCATTCTTGCAAGATAAGACAAGACTTGCATTCATAGACAAGATAAGTGAATATTGATTTATGTAAGATGGTGCTAGACCTAACCACACGCAGCGAAACTTCGATGTTTTAGTGGAACATTTTCGCGATAGATAGATTGGGTTGAATTCCATTAAGAAAACAAGCAATGGCATAGAATGGCCACCTTACTCCCCGGATCTTAACCCATGCGACTTTTTTTATGAGAAAATCTGTGAGACACAGTGTGTTTCACACAGCCGTCAACATTGAATTACATGAGAGCGGCAATTGAAACTGAGGTCAAGGAAATTGGAAGAGATGTTTTACAGAAAACAATAGTGAACTTCGATTTCGGACCTCGTGATATCGCTTGTTCGAACAGCTGATATTTCGAAAATCTCTTGTATTGAAAGTTCTGAAGAAGCATTGATTTTCTCTTTTTTTTTCTTATTTCTTTAAGTTTTCATTACACAAGCTTCACACTTTAATTAGACTATGACGCTATATTTGGGGACCCCACATGTTATACATCAAAATACTCATCTTGACGTAATCTATCCGAAACCATAAACTTAGAATCTGTATATCTTGTGGGACATCCTGTTTAAATTTTTAATCCATTATACATCTTGTGAGAAAAGCGTGCAACAGTCTATGTAAAGATAAGAAAAGTTATGACATGGTATGAATTGATTCTAGTTTTGCTTAAAATAAAGAATAAATTTAAAATATAAAGAATTTTTCACGACACAAATATTGTTCAGCTTCATCCTACTTGAAATTTTCACTTAGAATTCAATTAGAAAATTCACTTAGAACTTCAATTAGAAAAAATGTTTTCGGTTAAATCAAAATATCTCAATTAATATTATTCATTGTGCTGAATAATAAAACACATAAACTTTTTTTTATTTCAAATTTAAAAATTCTCATATAAATATGGTAAAATTTTGAAAAGGAATTTAGAACTCTATAAGATAACGAGTTTTTTAATTTCTATTGAATTTTGTGTTTTATCATTAAAAAGGGAATATTAAATGAATAAAATTTAGCGTTTTGAATATAATTTTCCTTTTGATTTAATTACGGTTTTAAGATCCTTGGAGTTACTTATGAGATTTCGCTTGATATTGAAAAGATCCTTAAAAAAGACAGAGATGCGGAGATCAAGCAAAAAAAATGATTTAAATAATATCTTTATGAAACGACTAGAGGGATATTCAAAAAATGTTCTTGAAAATTTAAAACAAATTTGGAAAACGTTTATGAATTAAAAATCAACCCAATTAAAGAAAAAGAAATAGCTAGATATAAAAAAATGAAAAAAAGCAAAAAATATAAAATATTTTAAAAGGAATTTGAAAAAAGCTTTAATGCATTACGATTTAATTTATTAAAAAGTGAGATAAATATATAAAAAACATGTCAGAAAAAACAACGTAAAAAAATATATGTCTTTGAAAATGAAAGGAAAAATTCCAAATAATGAATAATTTTCCTTATTTTGTGAGAAATTCAATATTATCTATAATTTGCAATCTGAATGAGTAATATTATCACTCACAAGCTTGAAAATATTTTGTTAAGAATAATGTGAGAGAAATAATTATTAAGCATAATTCCGTGTTAGACGGGCATAAGGAAAAATACCAAGCTATCCACTCAAGCGTTCAGTTCTTAAGTGAATGGAAGAAAAACGTTATTTGAATGAAACAAGATAATAAAACATATCGATTCCAGTATTAACTTTACTTCAATGTTTTATGCAAAAAATATTTTAGATGCAACTGCGAAAAAATTGAA